>NC_090712.1:815283-5615283 GCF_040954835.1 Lepisosteus oculatus | reverse complement strand
GCATGGGATCAGCCCTCAATAGCTTAGGAGTCTGGAAAACCCAATAAATTTTAGCTACAACTGTTAAAATGGCAGTGCATTCAATGCCATATGCAACAGATTGAGTCGTTTAACCACTTTCTTTCATACTGTTGCTTTTCGGGGATTTAGACAACATCCTCACTTAGGGCAATGCAGCATATAGAGCCATATATGCAAGAAAATAAAAAAGTGAAGAGAACATTAAAATATGACATTTCCTAAATTTCTCTTCTGTCCTAGAACACAGCCATGCCATCAAACATCCTCTATGTTATCTAATAATCCTAACCCTAACCCTAGCTACGGGTTTGGGCAGTTAGGGTTAGGGGTCAGATTTTCATCAATGCAACCTGACACTCATTTAAGCTGAAAATAGAACTCACAGTATCAAAATATTAGTCTGAAAAGACTTAGCAGCCTTGCCACAACAAACAAAATGTATCAACGGTAGTACAATTTCATTTTTTGAAAAGAATTGTGTTATTGGAAATTTCGTGTCGAATCGTACTCTCCAAGAGCATGGGATCAGCCCTCAATAGCTTAGGAGTCTGGAAAACCCAATACATTTTAGCTACAACTGTTAAAATGGCAGTGCATTCAATGCCGTATGCAACAGATTGAGTCGTTTAACCACTTTCTTTCATACTGTTGCTTTTCGGGGATTTAGACAACATCCTCACTTAGGGCAATGCAGCATATAGAACCATATATGCAAGAAAATAAAAAAGTGAAGAGAACATTAAAATATGACATTTCCTAAATTTCTCTTCTGTCCTAGAACACAGCCATGCCATCAAACATCCTCTATGTTTTCTAATAATCCTAACCCTAACCCTAGCTAAGGGTTTGGGCAGTTAGGGTTAGGGGTCAGATTTTCATCAATGCAACCTAACACTCATTTAAGATGAAAATAGAACTCAGGGTATCAAAATATTAGTCTGAGAAGACTTAGCAGCCTTGCCACAACAAACAAAATGTATCAACGGTACTACAATTTCATTTTTTGACAAGAATTGTGTTATTGGAAATTTTGTATTGAATCGTAGTCTCCAAGAGCATGGGATCAGCCCTCAATAGCTTAGGAGTCTGGAAAACCCAATACATTTTAGCTACAACTGTTAATATGGCAGTGCATTCAATGCCATATGCAACAGTTGAGTCGTTTAACCACTTTCTTTCATACTGTTGCTTTTCGGGGATTTAGACAACATCCTCACTTAGGGCAATGCAGCATATAGAGCCATATATGCAAGAAAATAAAAAAGTGAAGAGAACATTAAAATATGACATTTCCTAAATTTCTCTTCTGTCCTAGAACACAGCCATGCCATCAAACATCCTCTATGTTTTCTAATAATCCTAACCCTAACCCTAGCTACGGGTTTGGGCAGTTAGGGTTAGGGGTCAGATTTTCATCAATGCAACCTAACACTCATTTAAGATGAAAATATAATGCAGGGTATCAAAATATTAGTCTGAGAAGACTTCGCAGCCTTGCCACAACAAACAAAATGTATCAACAGTAGTACAATTTCATTTTTTGACAAGAATTGTGTTATTGGAAATTTTGTGTCGAATCGTACTCTCCAAGAGCATGGGATCAGCCCTCAATAGCTTAGGAGTCTGGAAAACCCAATACATTTTAGCTACAACTGTTAAAATGGCAGTGCATTCAATGCCCTATGCAACAGATTGAGTCGTTTAACCACTTTCTTTCATACTGTTGCTTTTCGGGGATTTAGACAACATCCTCACTTAGGGCAATGCAGCATATAGAGCCATATATGCAAGAAAATAAAAAAGTGAAGAGAACATTAAAATATGACATTACCTAAATTTCTCTTCTGTCCTAGAACACAGCCATGCCATCAAACATCCTCTATGTTTTCTAATAATCCTAACCCTAACCCTAGCTAAGGGTTTGGGCAGTTAGGGTTAGGGGTCAGATTTTCATCAATCCAACCTAACACTCATTTAAGCTGAAAATAGAACTCAGGGCATCAAAATATTAGTCTGAAAAGACTTAGCAGCCTTGCCACAATAAACAAAATGTATCAACGGTAGTACAATTTCATTTTTTGAAAAGAATTGTGTTATTGGAAATTTCGTGTCGAATCGTACTCTCCAAGAGCATGGGATCAGCCCTCAATAGCTTAGGAGTCTGGAAAACCCAATACATTTTAGCTACAACTGTTAAAATGGCAGTGCATTCAATGCCATATGCAACAGATTGAGTCGTTTAACCACTTTCTTTCATACTGTTGCTTTTCGGGGATTTAGACAACATCCTCACTTAGGGCAATGCAGCATATAGAGCCATATATGCAAGAAAATAAAAAAGTGAAGAGAACATTAAAATATGACATTTCCTAAATTTCTCTTCTGTCCTAGAACACAGCCATGCCATCAAACATCCTCTATGTTTTCTAATAATCCTAACCCTAACCCTAGCTACGGGTTTGGGCAGTTAGGGTTAGGGGTCAGATTTTCATCAATGCAACCTAACACTCATTTAAGCTGAAAATAAAACTCAGGGTATCAAAATATTAGTCTGAGAAGACTTAGCAGCCTTGCCACAACAAACAAAATGTATCAAAAGTAGTACAATTTCATTTTTTGACAAGAATTGTGTTATTGGAAATTTCGTGTCGAATCGTTCTCTCCATGAGCATGGGATCAGCCCTCAATAGCTTAGGAGTCTGGAAAACCCAATACATTTTAGCTACAACTGTTAAAATGGCAGTGCATTCAATGCCATATGCAACAGATTGAGTCGTTTAACCACTTTCTTTCATACTGTTGCTTTTCGGGGATTTAGACAACATCCTCACTTAGGGCAATGCAGCATATAGAGCCATATATGCAAGAAAATAAAAAAGTGAAGAGAACATTAAAATATGACATTTCCTAAATTTCTCTTCTGTCCTAGAACACAGCCATGCCATCAAACATCCTCTATGTTATCTAATAATCCTAACCCTAACCCTAGCTACGGGTTTGGGCAGTTAGGGTTAGGGGTCAGATTTTCATCAATGCAACCTGACACTCATTTAAGCTGAAAATAGAACTCACAGTATCAAAATATTAGTCTGAAAAGACTTAGCAGCCTTGCCACAACAAACAAAATGTATCAACGGTAGTACAATTTCATTTTTTGAAAAGAATTGTGTTATTGGAAATTTCGTGTCGAATCGTACTCTCCAAGAGCATGGGATCAGCCCTCAATAGCTTAGGAGTCTGGAAAACCCAATACATTTTAGCTACAACTGTTAAAATGGCAGTGCATTCAATGCCGTATGCAACAGATTGAGTCGTTTAACCACTTTCTTTCATACTGTTGCTTTTCGGGGATTTAGACAACATCCTCACTTAGGGCAATGCAGCATATAGAACCATATATGCAAGAAAATAAAAAAGTGAAGAGAACATTAAAATATGACATTTCCTAAATTTCTCTTCTGTCCTAGAACACAGCCATGCCATCAAACATCCTCTATGTTTTCTAATAATCCTAACCCTAACCCTAGCTAAGGGTTTGGGCAGTTAGGGTTAGGGGTCAGATTTTCATCAATGCAACCTAACACTCATTTAAGATGAAAATAGAACTCAGGGTATCAAAATATTAGTCTGAGAAGACTTAGCAGCCTTGCCACAACAAACAAAATGTATCAACGGTACTACAATTTCATTTTTTGACAAGAATTGTGTTATTGGAAATTTTGTATTGAATCGTACTTTCCAAGAGCATGGGATCAGCCCTCAATGGCTTAGGAGTCTGGAAAACCCAATACATTTTAGCTACAACTGTTAAAATGGCAGTGCATTCAATGCCATATGCAACAGATTGAGTCGTTTAACCACTTTCTTTCATACTGTTGCTTTTCGGGGATTTAGACAACATCCTCACTTAGGGCAATACAACATATAGAGCCATATATGCAAGAAAATTAAAAAGTGAAGAGAACATTAAAATATGACGTTTCCTAAATTTCTCTTCTGTCCTAGAACACAGCCATGCCATCAAACATCCTCTATGTTTTCTAATAATCCTAACCCTAACCCTAGCTAAGGGTTTGGGCAGTTAGGGTTAGGGGTCAGATTTTCATCAATGCAACCTAACACTCATTTAAGATGAAAATAGAACTCAGGGCATCAAAATATTAGTCTGAAAAGACTTAGCAGGCATGCCACAACAAACAAAATGTATCAACGGTAGTACAATTTCATTTTTTGAAAAGAATTGTGTTATTGGAAATTTCGTGTCGAATCGTACTCTCCAAGAGCATGGGATCAGCCCTCAATAGCTTAGGAGTCTGGAAAACCCAATACATTTTAGCTACAACTGTTAAAATGGCAGTGCATTCAATGCCATATGCAACAGATTGAGTCGTTTAACCACTTTCTTTCATACTGTTGCTTTTCGGGGATTTAGACAACATCCTCACTTAGGGCAATGCAGCATATAGAACCATATATGCAAGAAAATAAAAAAGTGAAGAGAACATTAAAATATGACATTTCCTAAATTTCTCTTCTGTCCTAGAACACAGCCATGCCATCAAACATCCTCTATGTTTTCTAATAATCCTAACCCTAACCCTAGCTAAGGGTTTGGGCAGTTAGGGTTAGGGGTCAGATTTTCATCAATGCAACCTAACACTCATTTAAGATGAAAATAGAACTCAGGGTATCAAAATATTAGTCTGAGAAGACTTAGCAGCCTTGCCACAACAAACAAAATGTATCAACGGTACTACAATTTCATTTTTTGACAAGAATTGTGTTATTGGAAATTTTGTATTGAATCGTAGTCTCCAAGAGCATGGGATCAGCCCTCAATAGCTTAGGAGTCTGGAAAACCCAATACATTTTAGCTACAACTGTTAATATGGCAGTGCATTCAATGCCATATGCAACAGTTGAGTCGTTTAACCACTTTCTTTCATACTGTTGCTTTTCGGGGATTTAGACAACATCCTCACTTAGGGCAATGCAGCATATAGAGCCATATATGCAAGAAAATAAAAAAGTGAAGAGAACATTAAAATATGACATTTCCTAAATTTCTCTTCTGTCCTAGAACACAGCCATGCCATCAAACATCCTCTATGTTATCTAATAATCCTAACCCTAACCCTAGCTACGGGTTTGGGCAGTTAGGGTTAGGGGTCAGATTTTCATCAATGCAACCTGACACTCATTTAAGCTGAAAATAGAACTCACAGTATCAAAATATTAGTCTGAAAAGACTTAGCAGCCTTGCCACAACAAACAAAATGTATCAACGGTAGTACAATTTCATTTTTTGAAAAGAATTGTGTTATTGGAAATTTCGTGTCGAATCGTACTCTCCAAGAGCATGGGATCAGCCCTCAATAGCTTAGGAGTCTGGAAAACCCAATACATTTTAGCTACAACTGTTAAAATGGCAGTGCATTCAATGCCGTATGCAACAGATTGAGTCGTTTAACCACTTTCTTTCATACTGTTGCTTTTCGGGGATTTAGACAACATCCTCACTTAGGGCAATGCAGCATATAGAACCATATATGCAAGAAAATAAAAAAGTGAAGAGAACATTAAAATATGACATTTCCTAAATTTCTCTTCTGTCCTAGAACACAGCCATGCCATCAAACATCCTCTATGTTTTCTAATAATCCTAACCCTAACCCTAGCTAAGGGTTTGGGCAGTTAGGGTTAGGGGTCAGATTTTCATCAATGCAACCTAACACTCATTTAAGATGAAAATAGAACTCAGGGTATCAAAATATTAGTCTGAGAAGACTTAGCAGCCTTGCCACAACAAACAAAATGTATCAACGGTACTACAATTTCATTTTTTGACAAGAATTGTGTTATTGGAAATTTTGTATTGAATCGTAGTCTCCAAGAGCATGGGATCAGCCCTCAATAGCTTAGGAGTCTGGAAAACCCAATACATTTTAGCTACAACTGTTAATATGGCAGTGCATTCAATGCCATATGCAACAGTTGAGTCGTTTAACCACTTTCTTTCATACTGTTGCTTTTCGGGGATTTAGACAACATCCTCACTTAGGGCAATGCAGCATATAGAGCCATATATGCAAGAAAATAAAAAAGTGAAGAGAACATTAAAATATGACATTTCCTAAATTTCTCTTCTGTCCTAGAACACAGCCATGCCATCAAACATCCTCTATGTTTTCTAATAATCCTAACCCTAACCCTAGCTACGGGTTTGGGCAGTTAGGGTTAGGGGTCAGATTTTCATCAATGCAACCTAACACTCATTTAAGATGAAAATATAATGCAGGGTATCAAAATATTAGTCTGAGAAGACTTCGCAGCCTTGCCACAACAAACAAAATGTATCAACAGTAGTACAATTTCATTTTTTGACAAGAATTGTGTTATTGGAAATTTTGTGTCGAATCGTACTCTCCAAGAGCATGGGATCAGCCCTCAATAGCTTAGGAGTCTGGAAAACCCAATACATTTTAGCTACAACTGTTAAAATGGCAGTGCATTCAATGCCCTATGCAACAGATTGAGTCGTTTAACCACTTTCTTTCATACTGTTGCTTTTCGGGGATTTAGACAACATCCTCACTTAGGGCAATGCAGCATATAGAGCCATATATGCAAGAAAATAAAAAAGTGAAGAGAACATTAAAATATGACATTACCTAAATTTCTCTTCTGTCCTAGAACACAGCCATGCCATCAAACATCCTCTATGTTTTCTAATAATCCTAACCCTAACCCTAGCTAAGGGTTTGGGCAGTTAGGGTTAGGGGTCAGATTTTCATCAATCCAACCTAACACTCATTTAAGCTGAAAATAGAACTCAGGGCATCAAAATATTAGTCTGAAAAGACTTAGCAGCCTTGCCACAATAAACAAAATGTATCAACGGTAGTACAATTTCATTTTTTGAAAAGAATTGTGTTATTGGAAATTTCGTGTCGAATCGTACTCTCCAAGAGCATGGGATCAGCCCTCAATAGCTTAGGAGTCTGGAAAACCCAATACATTTTAGCTACAACTGTTAAAATGGCAGTGCATTCAATGCCATATGCAACAGATTGAGTCGTTTAACCACTTTCTTTCATACTGTTGCTTTTCGGGGATTTAGACAACATCCTCACTTAGGGCAATGCAGCATATAGAGCCATATATGCAAGAAAATAAAAAAGTGAAGAGAACATTAAAATATGACATTTCCTAAATTTCTCTTCTGTCCTAGAACACAGCCATGCCATCAAACATCCTCTATGTTTTCTAATAATCCTAACCCTAACCCTAGCTACGGGTTTGGGCAGTTAGGGTTAGGGGTCAGATTTTCATCAATGCAACCTAACACTCATTTAAGCTGAAAATAAAACTCAGGGTATCAAAATATTAGTCTGAGAAGACTTAGCAGCCTTGCCACAACAAACAAAATGTATCAAAAGTAGTACAATTTCATTTTTTGACAAGAATTGTGTTATTGGAAATTTCGTGTCGAATCGTTCTCTCCATGAGCATGGGATCAGCCCTCAATAGCTTAGGAGTCTGGAAAACCCAATACATTTTAGCTACAACTGTTAAAATGGCAGTGCATTCAATGCCATATGCAACAGATTGAGTCGTTTAACCACTTTCTTTCATACTGTTGCTTTTCGGGGATTTAGACAACATCCTCACTTAGGGCAATGCAGCATATAGAGCCATATATGCAAGAAAATAAAAAAGTGAAGAGAACATTAAAATATGACATTTCCTAAATTTCTCTTCTGTCCTAGAACACAGCCATGCCATCAAACATCCTCTATGTTATCTAATAATCCTAACCCTAACCCTAGCTACGGGTTTGGGCAGTTAGGGTTAGGGGTCAGATTTTCATCAATGCAACCTGACACTCATTTAAGCTGAAAATAGAACTCACAGTATCAAAATATTAGTCTGAAAAGACTTAGCAGCCTTGCCACAACAAACAAAATGTATCAACGGTAGTACAATTTCATTTTTTGAAAAGAATTGTGTTATTGGAAATTTCGTGTCGAATCGTACTCTCCAAGAGCATGGGATCAGCCCTCAATAGCTTAGGAGTCTGGAAAACCCAATACATTTTAGCTACAACTGTTAAAATGGCAGTGCATTCAATGCCGTATGCAACAGATTGAGTCGTTTAACCACTTTCTTTCATACTGTTGCTTTTCGGGGATTTAGACAACATCCTCACTTAGGGCAATGCAGCATATAGAACCATATATGCAAGAAAATAAAAAAGTGAAGAGAACATTAAAATATGACATTTCCTAAATTTCTCTTCTGTCCTAGAACACAGCCATGCCATCAAACATCCTCTATGTTTTCTAATAATCCTAACCCTAACCCTAGCTAAGGGTTTGGGCAGTTAGGGTTAGGGGTCAGATTTTCATCAATGCAACCTAACACTCATTTAAGATGAAAATAGAACTCAGGGTATCAAAATATTAGTCTGAGAAGACTTAGCAGCCTTGCCACAACAAACAAAATGTATCAACGGTACTACAATTTCATTTTTTGACAAGAATTGTGTTATTGGAAATTTTGTATTGAATCGTACTTTCCAAGAGCATGGGATCAGCCCTCAATGGCTTAGGAGTCTGGAAAACCCAATACATTTTAGCTACAACTGTTAAAATGGCAGTGCATTCAATGCCATATGCAACAGATTGAGTCGTTTAACCACTTTCTTTCATACTGTTGCTTTTCGGGGATTTAGACAACATCCTCACTTAGGGCAATACAACATATAGAGCCATATATGCAAGAAAATTAAAAAGTGAAGAGAACATTAAAATATGACGTTTCCTAAATTTCTCTTCTGTCCTAGAACACAGCCATGCCATCAAACATCCTCTATGTTTTCTAATAATCCTAACCCTAACCCTAGCTAAGGGTTTGGGCAGTTAGGGTTAGGGGTCAGATTTTCATCAATGCAACCTAACACTCATTTAAGATGAAAATAGAACTCAGGGCATCAAAATATTAGTCTGAAAAGACTTAGCAGGCATGCCACAACAAACAAAATGTATCAACGGTAGTACAATTTCATTTTTTGAAAAGAATTGTGTTATTGGAAATTTCGTGTCGAATCGTACTCTCCAAGAGCATGGGATCAGCCCTCAATAGCTTAGGAGTCTGGAAAACCCAATACATTTTAGCTACAACTGTTAAAATGGCAGTGCATTCAATGCCATATGCAACAGATTGAGTCGTTTAACCACTTTCTTTCATACTGTTGCTTTTCGGGGATTTAGACAACATCCTCACTTAGGGCAATGCAGCATATAGAACCATATATGCAAGAAAATAAAAAAGTGAAGAGAACATTAAAATATGACATTTCCTAAATTTCTCTTCTGTCCTAGAACACAGCCATGCCATCAAACATCCTCTATGTTTTCTAATAATCCTAACCCTAACCCTAGCTAAGGGTTTGGGCAGTTAGGGTTAGGGGTCAGATTTTCATCAATGCAACCTAACACTCATTTAAGATGAAAATAGAACTCAGGGTATCAAAATATTAGTCTGAGAAGACTTAGCAGCCTTGCCACAACAAACAAAATGTATCAACGGTACTACAATTTCATTTTTTGACAAGAATTGTGTTATTGGAAATTTTGTATTGAATCGTAGTCTCCAAGAGCATGGGATCAGCCCTCAATAGCTTAGGAGTCTGGAAAACCCAATACATTTTAGCTACAACTGTTAATATGGCAGTGCATTCAATGCCATATGCAACAGTTGAGTCGTTTAACCACTTTCTTTCATACTGTTGCTTTTCGGGGATTTAGACAACATCCTCACTTAGGGCAATGCAGCATATAGAGCCATATATGCAAGAAAATAAAAAAGTGAAGAGAACATTAAAATATGACATTTCCTAAATTTCTCTTCTGTCCTAGAACACAGCCATGCCATCAAACATCCTCTATGTTTTCTAATAATCCTAACCCTAACCCTAGCTACGGGTTTGGGCAGTTAGGGTTAGGGGTCAGATTTTCATCAATGCAACCTAACACTCATTTAAGATGAAAATATAATGCAGGGTATCAAAATATTAGTCTGAGAAGACTTCGCAGCCTTGCCACAACAAACAAAATGTATCAACAGTAGTACAATTTCATTTTTTGACAAGAATTGTGTTATTGGAAATTTTGTGTCGAATCGTACTCTCCAAGAGCATGGGATCAGCCCTCAATAGCTTAGGAGTCTGGAAAACCCAATACATTTTAGCTACAACTGTTAAAATGGCAGTGCATTCAATGCCCTATGCAACAGATTGAGTCGTTTAACCACTTTCTTTCATACTGTTGCTTTTCGGGGATTTAGACAACATCCTCACTTAGGGCAATGCAGCATATAGAGCCATATATGCAAGAAAATAAAAAAGTGAAGAGAACATTAAAATATGACATTACCTAAATTTCTCTTCTGTCCTAGAACACAGCCATGCCATCAAACATCCTCTATGTTTTCTAATAATCCTAACCCTAACCCTAGCTAAGGGTTTGGGCAGTTAGGGTTAGGGGTCAGATTTTCATCAATCCAACCTAACACTCATTTAAGCTGAAAATAGAACTCAGGGCATCAAAATATTAGTCTGAAAAGACTTAGCAGCCTTGCCACAATAAACAAAATGTATCAACGGTAGTACAATTTCATTTTTTGAAAAGAATTGTGTTATTGGAAATTTCGTGTCGAATCGTACTCTCCAAGAGCATGGGATCAGCCCTCAATAGCTTAGGAGTCTGGAAAACCCAATACATTTTAGCTACAACTGTTAAAATGGCAGTGCATTCAATGCCATATGCAACAGATTGAGTCGTTTAACCACTTTCTTTCATACTGTTGCTTTTCGGGGATTTAGACAACATCCTCACTTAGGGCAATGCAGCATATAGAGCCATATATGCAAGAAAATAAAAAAGTGAAGAGAACATTAAAATATGACATTTCCTAAATTTCTCTTCTGTCCTAGAACACAGCCATGCCATCAAACATCCTCTATGTTTTCTAATAATCCTAACCCTAACCCTAGCTACGGGTTTGGGCAGTTAGGGTTAGGGGTCAGATTTTCATCAATGCAACCTAACACTCATTTAAGCTGAAAATAAAACTCAGGGTATCAAAATATTAGTCTGAGAAGACTTAGCAGCCTTGCCACAACAAACAAAATGTATCAAAAGTAGTACAATTTCATTTTTTGACAAGAATTGTGTTATTGGAAATTTCGTGTCGAATCGTTCTCTCCATGAGCATGGGATCAGCCCTCAATAGCTTAGGAGTCTGGAAAACCCAATACATTTTAGCTACAACTGTTAAAATGGCAGTGCATTCAATGCCATATGCAACAGATTGAGTCGTTTAACCACTTTCTTTCATACTGTTGCTTTTCGGGGATTTAGACAACATCCTCACTTAGGGCAATGCAGCATATAGAGCCATATATGCAAGAAAATAAAAAAGTGAAGAGAACATTAAAATATGACATTTCCTAAATTTCTCTTCTGTCCTAGAACACAGCCATGCCATCAAACATCCTCTATGTTATCTAATAATCCTAACCCTAACCCTAGCTACGGGTTTGGGCAGTTAGGGTTAGGGGTCAGATTTTCATCAATGCAACCTGACACTCATTTAAGCTGAAAATAGAACTCACAGTATCAAAATATTAGTCTGAAAAGACTTAGCAGCCTTGCCACAACAAACAAAATGTATCAACGGTAGTACAATTTCATTTTTTGAAAAGAATTGTGTTATTGGAAATTTCGTGTCGAATCGTACTCTCCAAGAGCATGGGATCAGCCCTCAATAGCTTAGGAGTCTGGAAAACCCAATACATTTTAGCTACAACTGTTAAAATGGCAGTGCATTCAATGCCGTATGCAACAGATTGAGTCGTTTAACCACTTTCTTTCATACTGTTGCTTTTCGGGGATTTAGACAACATCCTCACTTAGGGCAATGCAGCATATAGAACCATATATGCAAGAAAATAAAAAAGTGAAGAGAACATTAAAATATGACATTTCCTAAATTTCTCTTCTGTCCTAGAACACAGCCATGCCATCAAACATCCTCTATGTTTTCTAATAATCCTAACCCTAACCCTAGCTAAGGGTTTGGGCAGTTAGGGTTAGGGGTCAGATTTTCATCAATGCAACCTAACACTCATTTAAGATGAAAATAGAACTCAGGGTATCAAAATATTAGTCTGAGAAGACTTAGCAGCCTTGCCACAACAAACAAAATGTATCAACGGTACTACAATTTCATTTTTTGACAAGAATTGTGTTATTGGAAATTTTGTATTGAATCGTACTTTCCAAGAGCATGGGATCAGCCCTCAATGGCTTAGGAGTCTGGAAAACCCAATACATTTTAGCTACAACTGTTAAAATGGCAGTGCATTCAATGCCATATGCAACAGATTGAGTCGTTTAACCACTTTCTTTCATACTGTTGCTTTTCGGGGATTTAGACAACATCCTCACTTAGGGCAATACAACATATAGAGCCATATATGCAAGAAAATTAAAAAGTGAAGAGAACATTAAAATATGACGTTTCCTAAATTTCTCTTCTGTCCTAGAACACAGCCATGCCATCAAACATCCTCTATGTTTTCTAATAATCCTAACCCTAACCCTAGCTAAGGGTTTGGGCAGTTAGGGTTAGGGGTCAGATTTTCATCAATGCAACCTAACACTCATTTAAGATGAAAATAGAACTCAGGGCATCAAAATATTAGTCTGAAAAGACTTAGCAGGCATGCCACAACAAACAAAATGTATCAACGGTAGTACAATTTCATTTTTTGAAAAGAATTGTGTTATTGGAAATTTCGTGTCGAATCGTACTCTCCAAGAGCATGGGATCAGCCCTCAATAGCTTAGGAGTCTGGAAAACCCAATACATTTTAGCTACAACTGTTAAAATGGCAGTGCATTCAATGCCATATGCAACAGATTGAGTCGTTTAACCACTTTCTTTCATACTGTTGCTTTTCGGGGATTTAGACAACATCCTCACTTAGGGCAATACATTATATAGAGCCATATATGCAAGAAAATAAAAAAGTGAAGAGAACATTAAAATATGACATTTCCTAAATTTCTCTTCTGTCCTAGAACACAGCCATGCCATCAAACATCCTCTATGTTTTCTAATAATCCTAACCCTAACCCTAGCTACGGGTTTGGGCAGTTAGGGTTAAGGGTCAGATTTTCATCAATGCAACCTGACACTCATTTAAGCTTAAAATAGAACTCACGGTATCAAAATATTAGTCTGAAAAGACTTAGCAGCCTTGCCACAACAAACAATATGTATCAACGGTACTACAATTTCATTTTTTGACAAGAATTGTGTTATTGGAAATTTTGTATTGAATCGTTCTCTCCATGAGCATGGGACCAGCCCTCAATAGCTTAGGAGTCTGGAAAACCCAATACATTTTAGCTACAACTGTTAAAATGGCAGTGCATTCAATGCCATATGCAACAGATTGAGTCGTTTAACCACTTTCTTTCATACTGTTGCTTTTCGGGGATTTAGACAACATCCTCACTTAGGGCAATGCAGCATATAGAGCCATATATGCAAGAAAATAAAAAAGTGAAGAGAACATTAAAATATGACATTTCCTAAATTTCTCTTCTGTCCTAGAACACAGCCATGCCATCAAACATCCTCTATGTTTTCTAATAATCCTAACCCTAACCCTAGCTACGGGTTTGGGCAGTTAGGGTTAGGGGTCAGATTTTCATCAATGCAACCTGACACTCATTTAAGCTGAAAATAGAACTCACAGTATCAAAATATTAGTCTGAAAAGACTTAGCAGCCTTGCCACAACAAACAAAATGTATCAACGGTAGTACAATTTCATTTTTTGAAAAGAATTGTGTTATTGGAAATTTCGTGTCGAATCGTACTCTCCAAGAGCATGGGATCAGCCCTCAATAGCTTAGGAGTCTGGAAAACCCAATACATTTTAGCTACAACTGTTAAAATGGCAGTGCATTCAATGCCATATGCAACAGATTGAGTCGTTTAACCACTTTCTTTCATACTGTTGCTTTTCGGGGATTTAGACAACATCCTCACTTAGGGCAATGCAGCATATAGAACCATATATGCAAGAAAATAAAAAAGTGAAGAGAACATTAAAATATGACATTTCCTAAATTTCTCTTCTGTCCTAGAACACAGCCATGCCATCAAACATCCTCTATGTTTTCTAATAATCCTAACCCTAACCCTAGCTAAGGGTTTGGGCAGTTAGGGTTAGGGGTCAGATTTTCATCAATGCAACCTAACACTCATTTAAGATGAAAATAGAACTCAGGGTATCAAAATATTAGTCTGAGAAGACTTAGCAGCCTTGCCACAACAAACAAAATGTATCAACGGTAGTACAGTTTCATTTTTTGACAAGAATTGTGTTATTGGAAATTTCGTGTCGAATCGTACTCTCCAAGAGCATGGGATCAGCCCTCAATAGCTTAGGAGTCTGGAAAACCCAATACATTTTAGCTACAACTGTTAATATGGCAGTGCATTCAATGCCATATGCAACAGTTGAGTCGTTTAACCACTTTCTTTCATACCGTTGCTTTTCGGGGATTTAGACAACATCCTCACTTAGGGCAATGCAGCATATAGAGCCATATATGCAAGAAAATAAAAAAGTGAAGAGAACATTAAAATATGACATTTCCTAAATTTCTCTTCTGTCCTAGAACACAGCCATGCCATCAAACATCCTCTATGTTTTCTAATAATCCTAACCCTAACCCTAGCAACGGGTTTGGGCAGTTAGGGTTAGGGGTCAGATTTTCATCAATGCAACCTAACACTCATTTAAGCTGAAAATAGAACTCAGGGTATCAAAATATTAGTCTGAGAAGACTTAGCAGCCTTGCCACAACAAACAAAATGTATCAACAGTAGTACAATTTCATTTTTTGACAAGAATTGTGTTATTGGAAATTTCGTGTCGAATCGTTCTCTCCATGAGCATGGGATCAGCCCTCAATAGCTTAGGAGTCCGGAAAACCCAATATATTTTAGCTACAACTGTTAAAATGGCAGTGCATTCAATGCCATATGCAACAGATTGAGTCATTTAACCACTTTCTTTCATACTGTTGCTTTTCGGGGATTTAGACAACATCCTCACTTAGGGCAAAGCAGCATATAGAACCATATATGCAAGAAAATAAAAAAGTGAAGAGAACATTAAAATATGACATTTCCTAAATTTCTCTTCTGTCCTAGAACACAGCCATGCCATCAAACATCCTCTACGTTTTCTAATAATCCTAACCCTAACCCTAGCTACGGGTTTGGGCAGTTAGGGTTTGGGGTCAGATTTTCATCAATGCAACCTGACACTCATTTAAGCTGAAAATAGAACTCAGGGTATCAAAATATTAGTCTGAAAAGACTTAGCAGCCTTGCCACAACAAACAAAATGTATCAACGGTACTACAATTTCATTTTTTGACAAGAATTGTGTTATTGGAAATTTTGTATTGAATCGTACTTTCCAAGAGCATGGGATCAGCCCTCAATGGCTTAGGAGTCTGGAAAACCCAATACATTTTAGCTACAACTGTTAAAATGGCAGTGCATTCAATGCCATATGCAACAGATTGAGTCGTTTAACCACTTTCTTTCATACTGTTGCTTTTCGGGGATTTAGACAACATCCTCACTTAGGGCAATACAACATATAGAGCCATATATGCAAGAAAATTAAAAAGTGAAGAGAACATTAAAATATGACGTTTCCTAAATTTCTCTTCTGTCCTAGAACACAGCCATGCCATCAAACATCCTCTATGTTTTCTAATAATCCTAACCCTAGCTAAGGGTTTGGGCAGTTAGGGTTAGGGGTCAGATTTTCATCAATGCAACCTAACACTCATTTAAGATGAAAATAGAACGCAGGGTATCAAAATATTAGTCTGAGAAGACTTAGCAGCCTTGCCACAACAAACAAAATGTATCAGCAGTAGTACAATTTCATTTTTTGACAAGAATTGTGTTATTGGAAATTTTGTGTCGAATCGTACTCTCCAAGAGCATGGGATCAGCCCTCAATAGCTTAGGAGTCTGGAAAACCCAATACATTTTAGCTACAACTGTTAAAATGGCAGTGCATTCAATGCCCTATGCAACAGATTGAGTCGTTTAACCACTTTCTTTCATACTGTTGCTTTTCGGGGATTTAGACAACATCCTCACTTAGGGCAATGCAGCATATAGAGCCATATATGCAAGAAAATAAAAAAGTGAAGAGAACATTAAAATATGACATTACCTAAATTTCTCTTCTGTCCTAGAACACAGCCATGCCATCAAACATCCTCTATGTTTTCTAATAATCCTAACCCTAACCCTAGCTACGGGTTTGGGCAGTTAGGGGTCAGATTTTCATCAATGCAACCTGACACTCATTTAAGCTGAAAATAGAACTCACGGTATCAAAATATTAGTCTGAAAAGACTTAGCAGCCTTGCCACAACAAACAAAATGTATCAACGGTACTACAATTTCATTTTTTGACAAGAATTGTGTTATTGGAAATTTTGTATTGAATCGTACTCTCCAAGAGCATGGGATCAGCCCTCAATGGCTTAGGAGTCTGGAAAACCCAATACATTTTAGCTACAACTGTTAAAATGGCAGTGCATTCAATGCCATATGCAACATATTGAGTCGTTTAACCACTTTCTTTCATACTGTTGCTTTTCGGGGATTTAGACAACATCCTCACTTAGGGCAATACAACATATAGAGCCATATATGCAAGAAAATTAAAAAGTGAAGAGAACATTAAAATATGACGTTTCCTAAATTTCTCTTCTGTCCTAGAACACAGCCATGCCATCAAACATCCTCTACGTATTCTAATAATCCTAACCTTAACCCTAGCTACGGGTTTGGGCAGTTAGGGTTAGGGGTCAGATTTTCATCAATGCAACGTGACACTCATTTAAGCTGAAAATAGAACTCACGGTATCAAAATATTAGTCTGAAAAGACTTAGCAGCCTTGCCACAACAAACAAAATGTATCAACGGTACTACAATTTCATTTTTTGACAAGAATTGTGTTATTGGAAATTTTGTATTGAATCGTACTCTCCAAGAGCATGGGATCAGCCCTCAATGGCTTAGGAGTCTGGAAAACCCAATACATTTTAGCTACAACTGTTAAAATGGCAGTGCATTCAATGCCATATGCAACAGATTGAGTCGTTTAACCACTTTCTTTCATACTGTTGCTTTTCGGGGATTTAGACAACATCCTCACTTAGGGCAATGCAGCATATAGAGCCATATATGCAAAAAAATTAAAAAGTGAAGAGAACATTAAAATATGACATTTCCTAAATTTCTCTTCTGTCCTAGAACACAGCCATGCCATCAAACATCCTCTATGTTTTCTAATAATCCTAACCCTAGCTAAGGGTTTGGGCAGATAGGGTTAGGGGTCAGATTTTCATCAATGCAACCTAACACTCATTTAAGCTGAAAATAGAACTCAGGGTATCAAAATATTAGTCTGAGAAGACTTAGCAGCCTTGCCACAACAAACAAAATGTATCAGCAGTAGTACAATTTCATTTTTTGACAAGAATTGTGTTATTGGAAATTTCGTGTCGAATCGTTCTCTCCATGAGCATGGGATCAGCCCTCAATAGCTTAGGAGTCTGGAAAACCCAATACATTTTAGCTACAACTGTTAATATGGCAGTGCATTCAATGCCATATGCAACAGATTGAGTCGTTTAACCACTTTCTTTCATACTGTTGCTTTTCGGGGATTTAGACAACATCCTCACTTAGGGCAATGCAGCATTTTGAGCCATATATGCAAGAAAATAAAAAAGTGAAGAGAACACTAAAATATGACATTTCCTAAATTTCTCTTCTGTCCTAGAACACAGCCATGCCATCAAACATCCTCTATGTTTTCTAATAATCCTAACCCTAACCCTAGCTAAGGGTTTGCGCAGTTAGGGTTAGGGGTCAGATTTTCATCAATGCAACCTAACACTCATTTAAGATGAAAATAGAACTCAGGGTATCAAAATATTAGTCTGAGAAGACTTAGCAGCCTTGCCACAACAAACAAAATGTATCAGCAGTAGTACAATTTCATTTTTTGACAAGAATTGTGTTATTGGAAATTTCGTGTCGAATCGTACTCTCCAAGAGCATGGGACCAGCCCTCAATAGCTTAGGAGTCTGGAAAACCCAATACATTTTAGCTACAACTGTTAAAATGGCAGTGCATTCAATGCCATATGCAACAGATTGAGTCGTTTAACCACTTTCTTTCATACTGTTGCTTTTCGGGGATTTAGACAACATCCTCACTTAGGGCAATGCAGCATATAGAGCCATATATGCAAGAAAATAAAAAAGTGAAGAGAACACTAAAATATGACATTTCCTAAATTTCTCTTCTGTCCTAGAACACAGCCATGCCATCAAACATCCTCTATGTTTTCTAATAATAATAACCCTAACCCTAGCTAAGGGTTTGGGCAGTTAGGGTTAGGGGTCAGATTTTCATCAATGCAACCTAACACTCATTTAAGATGAAAATAGAACTCAGGGCATCAAAATATTAGTCTGAAAAGACTAAGCAGCCTTGCCACAACAAACAAAATGTATCAGCAGTAGTACAATATCATTTTTTCACAAGAATTCTGTTATTGGAAATTTCGTGTCGAACCGTACTCTCCAAGAGCATGGGATCAGCCCTCAATAGCTTAGGAGTCTGGAAAACCCAAAAAATTTAAGCTACAACTGTTGAAATGGCAGTGCATTCAATGCCATATGCAACAGATTGAGTCGTTTAACCACTTTCTTTCATACTGTTGCTTTTCGGGGATATAGACAACATCCTCACTTAGGGCAATGCAGCATATAGAGCCATATATGCAAGAAAATAAAAAAGTGAAGAGAACATTAAAATATGACATTTCCTAAATTTCTCTTCTGTCCTAGAACACAGCCATGCCATCAAACATCCTCTATGTTTTCTAATAATCCTAACCCTAGCTAAGGGTTTGGGCAGTTAGGGTTAGGGGTCAGATTTTCATCAATGCAACCTAACACTCATTTAAGATGAAAATAGAACGCAGGGTATCAAAATATTAGTCTGAGAAGACTTAGCAGCCTTGCCACAACAAACAAAATGTATCAGCAGTAGTACAATTTCATTTTTTGACAAGAATTGTGTTATTGGAAATTTTGTGTCGAATCGTACTCTCCAAGAGCATGGGATCAGCCCTCAATAGCTTAGGAGTCTGGAAAACCCAATACATTTTAGCTACAACTGTTAAAATGGCAGTGCATTCAATGCCCTATGCAACAGATTGAGTCGTTTAACCACTTTCTTTCATACTGTTGCTTTTCGGGGATTTAGACAACATCCTCACTTAGGGCAATGCAGCATATAGAGCCATATATGCAAGAAAATAAAAAAGTGAAGAGAACATTAAAATATGACATTACCTAAATTTCTCTTCTGTCCTAGAACACAGCCATGCCATCAAACATCCTCTATGTTTTCTAATAATCCTAACCCTAACCCTAGCTACGGGTTTGGGCAGTTAGGGGTCAGATTTTCATCAATGCAACCTGACACTCATTTAAGCTGAAAATAGAACTCACGGTATCAAAATATTAGTCTGAAAAGACTTAGCAGCCTTGCCACAACAAACAAAATGTATCAACGGTACTACAATTTCATTTTTTGACAAGAATTGTGTTATTGGAAATTTTGTATTGAATCGTACTCTCCAAGAGCATGGGATCAGCCCTCAATGGCTTAGGAGTCTGGAAAACCCAATACATTTTAGCTACAACTGTTAAAATGGCAGTGCATTCAATGCCATATGCAACAGATTGAGTCGTTTAACCACTTTCTTTCATACTGTTGCTTTTCGGGGATTTAGACAACATCCTCACTTAGGGCAATGCAGCATATAGAGCCATATATGCAAGAAAATTAAAAAGTGAAGAGAACATTAAAATATGACATTTCCTAAATTTCTCTTCTGTCCTAGAACACAGCCATGCCATCAAACATCCTCTATGTTTTCTAATAATCCTAACCCTAGCTAAGGGTTTGGGCAGATAGGGTTAGGGGTCAGATTTTCATCAATGCAACCTAACACTCATTTAAGCTGAAAATAGAACTCAGGGTATCAAAATATTAGTCTGAGAAGACTTAGCAGCCTTGCCACAACAAACAAAATTTATCAGCAGTAGTACAATTTCATTTTTTGACAAGAATTGTGTTATTGGAAATTTCGTGTCGAATCGTTCTCTCCATGAGCATGGGATCAGCCCTCAATAGCTTAGGAGTCTGGAAAACCCAATACATTTTAGCTACAACTGTTAATATGGCAGTGCATTCAATGCCATATGCAACAGATTGAGTCGTTTAACCACTTTCTTTCATACTGTTGCTTTTCGGGGATTTAGACAACATCCTCACTTAGGGCAATGCAGCATTTTGAGCCATATATGCAAGAAAATAAAAAAGTGAAGAGAACACTAAAATATGACATTTCCTAAATTTCTCTTCTGTCCTAGAACACAGCCATGCCATCAAACATCCTCTATGTTTTCTAATAATCCTAACCCTAACCCTAGCTAAGGGTTTGGGCAGTTAGGGTTAGGGGTCAGATTTTCATCAATGCAACCTAACACTCATTTAAGATGAAAATAGAACTCAGGGTATCAAAATATTAGTCTGAGAAGACTTAGCAGCCTTGCCACAACAAACAAAATGTATCAGCAGTAGTACAATTTCATTTTTTGACAAGAATTGTGTTATTGGAAATTTCGTGTCGAATCGTACTCTCCAAGAGCATGGGACCAGCCCTCAATAGCTTAGGAGTCTGGAAAACCCAATACATTTTAGCTACAACTGTTAAAATGGCAGTGCATTCAATGCCATATGCAACAGATTGAGTCGTTTAACCACTTTCTTTCATACTGTTGCTTTTCGGGGATTTAGACAACATCCTCACTTAGGGCAATGCAGCATATAGAGCCATATATGCAAGAAAATAAAAAAGTGAAGAGAACACTAAAATATGACATTTCCTAAATTTCTCTTCTGTCCTAGAACACAGCCATGCCATCAAACATCCTCTATGTTTTCTAATAATAATAACCCTAACCCTAGCTAAGGGTTTGGGCAGTTAGGGTTAGGGGTCAGATTTTCATCAATGCAACCTAACACTCATTTAAGATGAAAATAGAACTCAGGGCATCAAAATATTAGTCTGAAAAGACTAAGCAGCCTTGCCACAACAAACAAAATGTATCAGCAGTAGTACAATATCATTTTTTCACAAGAATTCTGTTATTGGAAATTTCGTGTCGAACCGTACTCTCCAAGAGCATGGGATCAGCCCTCAATAGCTTAGGAGTCTGGAAAACCCAAAAAATTTAAGCTACAACTGTTGAAATGGCAGTGCATTCAATGCCATATGCAACAGATTGAGTCGTTTAACCACTTTCTTTCATACTGTTGCTTTTCGGGGATATAGACAACATCCTCACTTAGGGCAATGCAGCATATAGAGCCATATATGCAAGAAAATAAAAAAGTGAAGAGAACATTAAAATATGACATTTCCTAAATTTCTCTTCTGTCCTAGAACACAGCCATGCTATCAAACATCCTCTATGTTTTCTAATAATCCTAACCCTAACCCTAGCTACGGGTTTGGGCAGTTAGGGTTAGGGGTCAGATTTTCATCAATGCAACCTGACACTCATTTAAGCTGAAAATAGAACTCACGGTATCAAAATATTAGTCTGAAAAGACTTAGCAGCCTTGCCACAACAAACAAAATGTATCAAAGGTACTACAATTTCATTTTTTGACAAAAATTGTGTTATTGGAAATTTTGTATTGACTCGTACTCTCCAAGAGCATGGGATCAGCTCTCAATAGCTTAGGAGTCTGGAAAACCCAATACATTTTAGCTACAACTGTTAATATGGCAGTGCATTCAATGCCATATGCAACAGATTGAGTCGTTTAACCACTTTCTTTCATACTGTTGCTTTTCGGGGATTTAGACAACATCCTCACTTAGGGCAATGCAGCATATAGAGCCATATATGCAAGAAAATAAAAAAGTGCAGAGAACATTAAAATATGACATTTCCTAAATTTCTCTTCTGTCCTAGAACACTGCCATGCCATCAAACATCCTCTATGTTTTCTAATAATCCTAACCCTAACCCTAGCTACGGGTTTGGGCAGTTAGGGTTAGGGGTCAGATTTTCATCAATGCAACCTAACACTCATTTAAGATGAAAATAGAACTCAGGGTATCAAAATATTAGTCTGAGAAGACTTAGCAGCCTTGCCACAACAAACAAAATGTATCAGCAGTAGTACAATTTCATTTTTTGACAAGAATTGTGTTATTGGAAATTTTGTGTCGAATCGTACTCTCCAAGAGCATGGGACCAGCCCTCAATAGCTTAGGAGTCTGGAAAACCCAATACATTTTAGCTACAACTGTTAAAATGGCAGTGCATTCAATGCCATATGCAACAGATTGAGTCGTTTAACCACTTTCTTTCATACTGTTGCTTTTCGGGGATTTAGACAACATCCTCACTTAGGGCAATGCAGCATATAGAGCCATATATGCAAGAAAATAAAAAAGTGAAGAGAACACTAAAATATGACATTTCCTAAATTTCTCTTCTGTCCTAGAACACAGCCATGCCATCAAACATCCTCTATGTTTTCTAATAATAATAACCCTAACCCTAGCTAAGGGTTTGGGCAGTTAGGGTTAGGGGTCAGATTTTCATCAATGCAACCTAACACTCATTTAAGATGAAAATAGAACTCAGGGCATCAAAATATTAGTCTGAAAAGACTAAGCAGCCTTGCCACAACAAACAAAATGTATCAGCAGTAGTACAATATCATTTTTTCACAAGAATTCTGTTATTGGAAATTTCGTGTCGAACCGTACTCTCCAAGAGCATGGGATCAGCCCTCAATAGCTTAGGAGTCTGGAAAACCCAAACAATTTAAGCTACAACTGTTGAAATGGCAGTGCATTCAATGCCATATGCAACAGATTGAGTCGTTTAACCACTTTCTTTCATACTGTTGCTTTTCGGGGATATAGACAACATCCTCACTTAGGGCAATGCAGCATATAGAGCCATATATGCAAGAAAATAAAAAAGTGAAGAGAACATTAAAATATGACATTTCCTAAATTTCTCTTCTGTCCTAGAACACAGCCATGCTATCAAACATCCTCTATGTTTTCTAATAATCCTAACCCTAACCCTAGCTACGGGTTTGGGCAGTTAGGGTTAGGGGTCAGATTTTCATCAATGCAACCTGACACTCATTTAAGCTGAAAATAGAACTCACGGTATCAAAATATTAGTCTGAAAAGACTTAGCAGCCTTGCCACAACAAACAAAATGTATCAAAGGTACTACAATTTCATTTTTTGACAAAAATTGTGTTATTGGAAATTTTGTATTGACTCGTACTCTCCAAGAGCATGGGATCAGCTCTCAATAGCTTAGGAGTCTGGAAAACCCAATACATTTTAGCTACAACTGTTAATATGGCAGTGCATTCAATGCCATATGCAACAGATTGAGTCGTTTAACCACTTTCTTTCATACTGTTGCTTTTCGGGGATTTAGACAACATCCTCACTTAGGGCAATGCAGCATATAGAGCCATATATGCAAGAAAATAAAAAAGTGCAGAGAACATTAAAATATGACATTTCCTAAATTTCTCTTCTGTCCTAGAACACAGCCATGCCATCAAACATCCTCTATGTTTTCTAATAATCCTAACCCTAACCCTAGCTAAGGGTTTGGGCAGTTAGGGTTAGGGGTCAGATTTTCATCAATGCAACCTAACACTCATTTAAGATGAAAATAGAACTCAGGGCATCAAAATATTAGTCTGAAAATACTTAGCAGCCTTGCCACAACAAACAAAATGTATCAACGGTAGTACAATTTCATTTTTTGAAAAGAATTGTGTTATTGGAAATTTCGTGTCGAATCGTACTCTCCATGAGCATGGTATAAGCCCTCAATAGCTTAGGAGTCTGGAAAACCCAATAAATTTTAGCTACAACTGTTAAAATGGCAGTGCATTCAATGCCATATGCAACAGATTGAGTCGTTTAACCACTTTCTTTCATACTGTTGCTTATCGGGGATTTAGACAACATCCTCAGTTAGGGCAATGCAGCATATAGAGCCATATATGCAAGAAAATAAAAAAGTGAAGAGAACATTAAAATATGACATTTCCTAAATTTCTCTTCTGTCCTAGAACACAGCCATGCCATCAAACATCCTCTATGTTTTCTAATAATCCTAACCCTAACCCTAGCTACGGGTTTGGGCAGTTAGGGTTAAGGGTCAGATTTTCATCAATGCAACCTGACACTCATTTAAGCTGAAAATAGAACTCAGGGTATCAAAATATTAGTCTGAAAAGACTTAGCAGCCTTGCCACAACAAACAAAATGTATCAACGGTACTACAATTTCATTTTTTGACAAGAATTGTGTTATTGGAAATTTTGTATTGAATCGTTCTCTCCATGAGCATGGGACCAGCCCTCAATAGCTTAGGAGTCTGGAAAACCCAATACATTTTAGCTACAACTGTTAATATGGCAGTGCATTCAATGCTATATGCAACAGATTGAGTCGTTTAACCACTTTCTTTCATACTGTTGCTTTTCGGGGATTTAGACAACATCCTCACTTAGGGCAATGCAGCATATAGAGCCATATATGCAAGAAAATAAAAAAGTGAAGAGAACATTAAAATATGACATTTCCTAAATTTCTCTTCTGTCCTAGAACACAGCCATGCCATCAAACATCCTCTAGGTTTTCTAATAATCCTAACCCTAACCCTAGCTAAGGGTTTGGGCAGTTAGGGTTAGGGGTCAGATTTTCATCAATGCAACCTAACACTCATTTAAGATGAAAATAGAACTCAGGGCATCAAAGTATTAGTCTGAAAAGACTTAGCAGCCATGCCACAACAAACAAAATGTATCAACGGTAGTACAATTTCATTTTTTGAAAAGAATTGTGTTATTGGAAATTTCGTGTCGAATCGTACTCTCCAAGAGCATGGGATCAGCCCTCAATAGCTTAGGAGTCTGGAAAACCCAATACATTTTAGCTACAACTGTTAAAATGGCAGTGCATTCAATGCCATATGCAACAGATTGAGTCGTTTAACCACTTTCTTTCATACTGTTGCTTTTCAGGGATTTAAACAACATCCTCACTTAGGGCAATGCAGCATATAGAGCCATATATGCAAGAAAATAAAAAAGTGAAGAGAACATTAAAATATGACATTTCCTAAATTTCTCTTCTGTCCTAGAACACAGCCATGCCATCAAACATCCTCTATGTTTTCTAATAATCCTAACCCTAACCCTAGCTAAGGGTTTGGGCAGTTAGGGTTAGGGGTCAGATTTTCATCAATGCAACCTAACACTCATTTAAGATGAAAATAGAACTCAGGGCATCAAAATATTAGTCTGAAAAGACTTAGCAGCCATGCCACAACAAACAAAATGTATCAACGGTAGTACAATTTCATTTTTTGAAAAGAATTGTGTTATTTGAAATTTCGTGTCGAATCGTACTCTCCAAGAGCATGGGATCAGCCCTCAATAGCTTAGGAGTCTGGAAAACCCAATACATTTTAGCTACAACTGTTAAAATGGCAGTGCATTCAATGCCATATGCAACAGATTGAGTCGTTTAACCACTTTCTTTCATACTGTTGCTTTTCGGGGATTTAGACAACATCCTCACTTAGGGCAATACATTATATAGAGCCATATATGCAAGAAAATAAAAAAGTGAAGAGAACATTAAAATATGACATTTCCTAAATTTCTCTTCTGTCCTAGAACACAGCCATGCCATCAAACATCCTCTATGTTTTCTAATAATCCTAACCCTAACCCTAGCTACGGGTTTGGGCAGTTAGGGTTAAGGGTCAGATTTTCATCAATGCAACCTGACACTCATTTAAGCTGAAAATAGAACTCACGGTATCAAAATATTAGTCTGAGAAGACTTAGCAGCCTTGCCACAACAAACAAAATGTATCAACGGTACTACAATTTCATTTTTTGACAAGAATTGTGTTATTGGAAATTTTGTATTGAATCGTTCTCTCCATGAGCATGGGACCAGCCCTCAATAGCTTAGGAGTCTGGAAAACCCAATACATTTTAGCTACAACTGTTAATATGGCAGTGCATTCAATGCTATATGCAACAGATTGAGTCGTTTAACCACTTTCTTTCATACTGTTGCTTTTCGGGGATTTAGACAACATCCTCACTTAGGGCAATGCAGCATATAGAGCCATATATGCAAGAAAATAAAAAAGTGAAGAGAACATTAAAATATGACATTTCCTAAATTTCTCTTCTGTCCTAGAACACAGCCATGCCATCAAACATCCTCTATGTTTTCTAATAATCCTAACCCTAACCCTAGCTAAGGGTTTGGGCAGTTAGGGTTAGGGGTCAGATTTTCATCAATGCAACCTAACACTCATTTAAGCTGAAAATAGAACTCAGGGTATCAAAATATTAGTCTGAGAAGACTTAGCAGCCTTGCCACAACAAACAAAATGTATCAACGGTACTACAATTTCATTTTTTGACAAGAATTGTGTTATTGGAAATTTCGTGTCGAATCGTTCTCTCCATGAGCATGGGATCAGCCCTCAATAGCTTAGGAGTCTGGAAAACCCAATACATTTTAGCTACAACTGTTAAAATGGCAGTGCATTCAATGCCATATGCAACAGATTGAGTCGTTTAACCACTTTCTTTCATACTGTTGCTTTTCGGGGATTTAGACAACATCCTCACTTAGGGCAATGCAGCATATAGAGCCATATATGCAAGAAAATAAAAAAGTGAAGAGAACATTAAAATATGACATTTCCTAAATTTCTCTTCTGTCCTAGAACACAGCCATGCCATCAAACATCCTCTATGTTTTCTAATAATCCTAACCCTAACCCTAGCTAAGGGTTTGGGCAGTTAGGGTTAGGGGTCAGATTTTCATCAATGCAACCTAACACTCATTTAAGATGAAAATAGAGCTCAGGGCATCAAAATATTAGTCTGAAAATACTTAGCAGCCTTGCCACAACAAACAAAATGTATCAACGGTAGTACAATTTCATTTTTTGAAAAGAATTGTGTTATTGGAAATTTCGTGTCGAATCGTACTCTCCATGAGCATGGTATAAGCCCTCAATAGCTTAGGAGTCTGGAAAACCCAATACATTTTAGCTACAACTGTTAAAATGGCAGTGCATTCAATGCCATATGCAACAGATTGAGTCGTTTAACCACTTTCTTTCATACTGTTGCTTTTCGGGGATTTAGACAACATCCTCACTTAGGGCAATGCAGCATATAGAGCCATATATGCAAGAAAATAAAAAAGTGAAGAGAACATTAAAATATGACATTTCCTAAATTTCTCTTCTGTCCTAGAACACAGCCATGCCATCAAACATCCTCTATGTTTTCTAATAATCCTAACCCTAACCCTAGCTAAGGGTTTGGGCAGTTAGGGTTAGGGGTCAGATTTTCATCAATGCAACCTAACACTCATTTTAGATGAAAATAGAGCTCAGGGCATCAAAATATTAGTCTGAAAATACTTAGCAGCCTTGCCACAACAAACAAAATGTATCAACGGTAGTACAATTTCATTTTTTGAAAAGAATTGTGTTATTGGAAATTTCGTGTCGAATCGTACTCTCCATGAGCATGGTATAAGCCCTCAATAGCTTAGGAGTCTGGAAAACCCAATAAATTTTAGCTACAACTGTTAAAATGGCAGTGCATTCAATGCCATATGCAACAGATTGAGTCGTTTAACCACTTTCTTTCATACTGTTGCTTTTCGGGGATTTAGACAACATCCTCACTTAGGGCAATGCAGCATATAGAGCCATATATGCAAGAAAATAAAAAAGTGAAGAGAACATTAAAATATGACATTTCCTAAATTTCTCTTCTGTCCTAGAACACAGCCATGCCATCAAACATCCTCTATGTTTTCTAATAATCCTAACCCTAACCCTAGCTACGGGTTTGGGCAGTTAGGGTTAGGGGTCAGATTTTCATCAATGCAACCTGACACTCATTTAAGCTGAAAATAGAACTCACAGTATCAAAATATTAGTCTGAAAAGACTTAGCAGCCTTGCCACAACAAACAAAATGTATCAACGGTAGTACAATTTCATTTTTTGAAAAGAATTGTGTTATTGGAAATTTCGTGTCGAATCGTACTCTCCAAGAGCATGGGATCAGCCCTCAATAGCTTAGGAGTCTGGAAAACCCAATACATTTTAGCTACAACTGTTAAAATGGCAGTGCATTCAATGCCATATGCAACAGATTGAGTCGTTTAACCACTTTCTTTCATACTGTTGCTTTTCGGGGATTTAGACAACATCCTCACTTAGGGCAATACATTATATAGAGCCATATATGCAAGAAAATAAAAAAGTGAAGAGAACATTAAAATATGACATTTCCTAAATTTCTCTTCTGTCCTAGAACACAGCCATGCCATCAAACATCCTCTATGTTTTCTAATAATCCTAACCCTAACCCTAGCTAAGGGTTTGGGCAGTTAGGGTTAGGGGTCAGATTTTCATCAATGCAACCTAACACTCATTTAAGATGAAAATAGAACTCACGGTATCAAAATATTAGTCTGAAAAGACTAAGCAGCCTTGCCACAACAAACAAAATGTATCAGCAGTAGTACAATTTCATTTTTTGACAAAAATTGTGTTATTGGAAATTTTGTATTGACTCGTACTCTCCAAGAGCATGGGATCAGCTCTCAATAGCTTAGGAGTCTGGAAAACCCAATACATTTTAGCTACAACTGTTAATATGGCAGTGCATTCAATGCCATATGCAACAGATTGAGTCGTTTAACCACTTTCTTTCATACTGTTGCTTTTCGGGGATTTAGACAACATCCTCACTTAGGGCAATGCAGCATATAGAGCCATATATGCAAGAAAATAAAAAAGTGCAGAGAACATTAAAATATGACATTTCCTAAATTTCTCTTCTGTCCTAGAACACTGCCATGCCATCAAACATCCTCTATGTTTTCTAATAATCCTAACCCTAACCCTAGCTACGGGTTTGGGCAGTTAGGGTTAGGGGTCAGATTTTCATCAATGCAACCTAACACTCATTTAAGATGAAAATAGAACTCAGGGTATCAAAATATTAGTCTGAGAAGACTTAGCAGCCTTGCCACAACAAACAAAATGTATCAGCAGTAGTACAATTTCATTTTTTGACAAGAATTGTGTTATTGGAAATTTTGTGTCGAATCGTACTCTCCAAGAGCATGGGACCAGCCCTCAATAGCTTAGGAGTCTGGAAAACCCAATACATTTTAGCTACAACTGTTAAAATGGCAGTGCATTCAATGCCATATGCAACAGATTGAGTCGTTTAACCACTTTCTTTCATACTGTTGCTTTTCGGGGATTTAGACAACATCCTCACTTAGGGCAATGCAGCATATAGAGCCATATATGCAAGAAAATAAAAAAGTGAAGAGAACACTAAAATATGACATTTCCTAAATTTCTCTTCTGTCCTAGAACACAGCCATGCCATCAAACATCCTCTATGTTTTCTAATAATAATAACCCTAACCCTAGCTAAGGGTTTGGGCAGTTAGGGTTAGGGGTCAGATTTTCATCAATGCAACCTAACACTCATTTAAGATGAAAATAGAACTCAGGGCATCAAAATATTAGTCTGAAAAGACTAAGCAGCCTTGCCACAACAAACAAAATGTATCAGCAGTAGTACAATATCATTTTTTCACAAGAATTCTGTTATTGGAAATTTCGTGTCGAACCGTACTCTCCAAGAGCATGGGATCAGCCCTCAATAGCTTAGGAGTCTGGAAAACCCAAACAATTTAAGCTACAACTGTTGAAATGGCAGTGCATTCAATGCCATATGCAACAGATTGAGTCGTTTAACCACTTTCTTTCATACTGTTGCTTTTCGGGGATATAGACAACATCCTCACTTAGGGCAATGCAGCATATAGAGCCATATATGCAAGAAAATAAAAAAGTGAAGAGAACATTAAAATATGACATTTCCTAAATTTCTCTTCTGTCCTAGAACACAGCCATGCTATCAAACATCCTCTATGTTTTCTAATAATCCTAACCCTAACCCTAGCTACGGGTTTGGGCAGTTAGGGTTAGGGGTCAGATTTTCATCAATGCAACCTGACACTCATTTAAGCTGAAAATAGAACTCACGGTATCAAAATATTAGTCTGAAAAGACTTAGCAGCCTTGCCACAACAAACAAAATGTATCAAAGGTACTACAATTTCATTTTTTGACAAAAATTGTGTTATTGGAAATTTTGTATTGACTCGTACTCTCCAAGAGCATGGGATCAGCTCTCAATAGCTTAGGAGTCTGGAAAACCCAATACATTTTAGCTACAACTGTTAATATGGCAGTGCATTCAATGCCATATGCAACAGATTGAGTCGTTTAACCACTTTCTTTCATACTGTTGCTTTTCGGGGATTTAGACAACATCCTCACTTAGGGCAATGCAGCATATAGAGCCATATATGCAAGAAAATAAAAAAGTGCAGAGAACATTAAAATATGACATTTCCTAAATTTCTCTTCTGTCCTAGAACACAGCCATGCCATCAAACATCCTCTATGTTTTCTAATAATCCTAACCCTAACCCTAGCTAAGGGTTTGGGCAGTTAGGGTTAGGGGTCAGATTTTCATCAATGCAACCTAACACTCATTTAAGATGAAAATAGAACTCAGGGCATCAAAATATTAGTCTGAAAATACTTAGCAGCCTTGCCACAACAAACAAAATGTATCAACGGTAGTACAATTTCATTTTTTGAAAAGAATTGTGTTATTGGAAATTTCGTGTCGAATCGTACTCTCCATGAGCATGGTATAAGCCCTCAATAGCTTAGGAGTCTGGAAAACCCAATAAATTTTAGCTACAACTGTTAAAATGGCAGTGCATTCAATGCCATATGCAACAGATTGAGTCGTTTAACCACTTTCTTTCATACTGTTGCTTATCGGGGATTTAGACAACATCCTCAGTTAGGGCAATGCAGCATATAGAGCCATATATGCAAGAAAATAAAAAAGTGAAGAGAACATTAAAATATGACATTTCCTAAATTTCTCTTCTGTCCTAGAACACAGCCATGCCATCAAACATCCTCTATGTTTTCTAATAATCCTAACCCTAACCCTAGCTACGGGTTTGGGCAGTTAGGGTTAAGGGTCAGATTTTCATCAATGCAACCTGACACTCATTTAAGCTGAAAATAGAACTCACGGTATCAAAATATTAGTCTGAAAAGACTTAGCAGCCTTGCCACAACAAACAAAATGTATCAACGGTACTACAATTTCATTTTTTGACAAGAATTGTGTTATTGGAAATTTTGTATTGAATCGTTCTCTCCATGAGCATGGGACCAGCCCTCAATAGCTTAGGAGTCTGGAAAACCCAATACATTTTAGCTACAACTGTTAATATGGCAGTGCATTCAATGCTATATGCAACAGATTGAGTCGTTTAACCACTTTCTTTCATACTGTTGCTTTTCGGGGATTTAGACAACATCCTCACTTAGGGCAATGCAGCATATAGAGCCATATATGCAAGAAAATAAAAAAGTGAAGAGAACATTAAAATATGACATTTCCTAAATTTCTCTTCTGTCCTAGAACACAGCCATGCCATCAAACATCCTCTATGTTTTCTAATAATCCTAACCCTAACCCTAGCTAAGGGTTTGGGCAGTTAGGGTTAGGGGTCAGATTTTCATCAATGCAACCTAACACTCATTTAAGATGAAAATAGAACTCAGGGCATCAAAATATTAGTCTGAAAAGACTTAGCAGCCTTGCCACAACAAACAAAATGTATCAACGGTAGTACAATTTCATTTTTTGAAAAGAATTGTGTTATTGGAAATTTCGTGTCGAATCGTACTCTCCAAGAGCATGGGATCAGCCCTCAATAGCTTAGGAGTCTGGAAAACCCAATACATTTTAGCTACAACTGTTAAAATGGCAGTGCATTCAATGCCATATGCAACAGATTGAGTCGTTTAACCACTTTCTTTCATACTGTTGCTTTTCGGGGATTTAGACAACATCCTCACTTAGGGCAATGCAGCATATAGAGCCATATATGCAAGAAAATAAAAAAGTGAAGAGAACATTAAAATATGACATTTCCTAAATTTCTCTTCTGTCCTAGAACACAGCCATGCCATCAAACATCCTCTAGGTTTTCTAATAATCCTAACCCTAACCCTAGCTAAGGGTTTGGGCAGTTAGGGTTAGGGGTCAGATTTTCATCAATGCAACCTAACACTCATTTAAGATGAAAATAGAACTCAGGGCATCAAAGTATTAGTCTGAAAAGACTTAGCAGCCATGCCACAACAAACAAAATGTATCAACGGTAGTACAATTTCATTTTTTGAAAAGAATTGTGTTATTGGAAATTTCGTGTCGAATCGTACTCTCCAAGAGCATGGGATCAGCCCTCAATAGCTTAGGAGTCTGGAAAACCCAATACATTTTAGCTACAACTGTTAAAATGGCAGTGCATTCAATGCCATATGCAACAGATTGAGTCGTTTAACCACTTTCTTTCATACTGTTGCTTTTCAGGGATTTAAACAACATCCTCACTTAGGGCAATGCAGCATATAGAGCCATATATGCAAGAAAATAAAAAAGTGAAGAGAACATTAAAATATGACATTTCCTAAATTTCTCTTCTGTCCTAGAACACAGCCATGCCATCAAACATCCTCTATGTTTTCTAATAATCCTAACCCTAACCCTAGCTAAGGGTTTGGGCAGTTAGGGTTAGGGGTCAGATTTTCATCAATGCAACCTAACACTCATTTAAGATGAAAATAGAACTCAGGGCATCAAAATATTAGTCTGAAAAGACTTAGCAGCCATGCCACAACAAACAAAATGTATCAACGGTAGTACAATTTCATTTTTTGAAAAGAATTGTGTTATTGGAAATTTCGTGTCGAATCGTACTCTCCAAGAGCATGGGATCAGCCCTCAATAGCTTAGGAGTCTGGAAAACCCAATACATTTTAGCTACAACTGTTAAAATGGCAGTGCATTCAATGCCATATGCAACAGATTGAGTCGTTTAACCACTTTCTTTCATACTGTTGCTTTTCGGGGATTTAGACAACATCCTCACTTAGGGCAATACATTATATAGAGCCATATATGCAAGAAAATAAAAAAGTGAAGAGAACATTAAAATATGACATTTCCTAAATTTCTCTTCTGTCCTAGAACACAGCCATGCCATCAAACATCCTCTATGTTTTCTAATAATCCTAACCCTAACCCTAGCTACGGGTTTGGGCAGTTAGGGTTAAGGGTCAGATTTTCATCAATGCAACCTGACACTCATTTAAGCTGAAAATAGAACTCACGGTATCAAAATATTAGTCTGAAAAGACTTAGCAGCCTTGCCACAACAAACAAAATGTATCAACGGTACTACAATTTCATTTTTTGACAAGAATTGTGTTATTGGAAATTTTGTATTGAATCGTTCTCTCCATGAGCATGGGACCAGCCCTCAATAGCTTAGGAGTCTGGAAAACCCAATACATTTTAGCTACAACTGTTAATATGGCAGTGCATTCAATGCTATATGCAACAGATTGAGTCGTTTAACCACTTTCTTTCATACTGTTGCTTTTCGGGGATTTAGACAACATCCTCACTTAGGGCAATGCAGCATATAGAGCCATATATGCAAGAAAATAAAAAAGTGAAGAGAACATTAAAATATGACATTTCCTAAATTTCTCTTCTGTCCTAGAACACAGCCATGCCATCAAACATCCTCTATGTTTTCTAATAATCCTAACCCTAACCCTAGCTAAGGGTTTGGGCAGTTAGGGTTAGGGGTCAGATTTTCATCAATGCAACCTAACACTCATTTAAGCTGAAAATAGAACTCAGGGTATCAAAATATTAGTCTGAGAAGACTTAGCAGCCTTGCCACAACAAACAAAATGTATCAACGGTACTACAATTTCATTTTTTGACAAGAATTGTGTTATTGGAAATTTCGTGTCGAATCGTTCTCTCCATGAGCATGGGATCAGCCCTCAATAGCTTAGGAGTCTGGAAAACCCAATACATTTTAGCTACAACTGTTAAAATGGCAGTGCATTCAATGCCATATGCAACAGATTGAGTCGTTTAACCACTTTCTTTCATACTGTTGCTTTTCGGGGATTTAGACAACATCCTCACTTAGGGCAATGCAGCATATAGAGCCATATATGCAAGAAAATAAAAAAGTGAAGAGAACATTAAAATATGACATTTCCTAAATTTCTCTTCTGTCCTAGAACACAGCCATGCCATCAAACATCCTCTATGTTTTCTAATAATCCTAACCCTAACCCTAGCTAAGGGTTTGGGCAGTTAGGGTTAGGGGTCAGATTTTCATCAATGCAACCTAACACTCATTTTAGATGAAAATAGAGCTCAGGGCATCAAAATATTAGTCTGAAAATACTTAGCAGCCTTGCCACAACAAACAAAATGTATCAACGGTAGTACAATTTCATTTTTTGAAAAGAATTGTGTTATTGGAAATTTCGTGTCGAATCGTACTCTCCATGAGCATGGTATAAGCCCTCAATAGCTTAGGAGTCTGGAAAACCCAATACATTTTAGCTACAACTGTTAAAATGGCAGTGCATTCAATGCCATATGCAACAGATTGAGTCGTTTAACCACTTTCTTTCATACTGTTGCTTTTCGGGGATTTAGACAACATCCTCACTTAGGGCAATGCAGCATATAGAGCCATATATGCAAGAAAATAAAAAAGTGAAGAGAACATTAAAATATGACATTTCCTAAATTTCTCTTCTGTCCTAGAACACAGCCATGCCATCAAACATCCTCTATGTTTTCTAATAATCCTAACCCTAACCCTAGCTAAGGGTTTGGGCAGTTAGGGTTAGGGGTCAGATTTTCATCAATGCAACCTAACACTCATTTTAGATGAAAATAGAGCTCAGGGCATCAAAATATTAGTCTGAAAATACTTAGCAGCCTTGCCACAACAAACAAAATGTATCAACGGTAGTACAATTTCATTTTTTGAAAAGAATTGTGTTATTGGAAATTTCGTGTCGAATCGTACTCTCCATGAGCATGGTATAAGCCCTCAATAGCTTAGGAGTCTGGAAAACCCAATAAATTTTAGCTACAACTGTTAAAATGGCAGTGCATTCAATGCCATATGCAACAGATTGAGTCGTTTAACCACTTTCTTTCATACTGTTGCTTTTCGGGGATTTAGACAACATCCTCACTTAGGGCAATGCAGCATATAGAGCCATATATGCAAGAAAATAAAAAAGTGAAGAGAACATTAAAATATGACATTTCCTAAATTTCTCTTCTGTCCTAGAACACAGCCATGCCATCAAACATCCTCTATGTTTTCTAATAATCCTAACCCTAACCCTAGCTACGGGTTTGGGCAGTTAGGGTTAGGGGTCAGATTTTCATCAATGCAACCTGACACTCATTTAAGCTGAAAATAGAACTCACGGTATCAAAATATTAGTCTGAAAAGACTTAGCAGCCTTGCCACAACAAACAAAATGTATCAACGGTACTACAATTTCATTTTTTGACAAGAATTGTGTTATTGGAAATTTTGTATTGAATCGTTCTCTCCATGAGCATGGGACCAGCCCTCAATAGCTTAGGAGTCTGGAAAACCCAATACATTTTAGCTACAACTGTTAAAATGGCAGTGCATTCAATGCCGTATGCAACAGTTTGAGTCGTTTAACCACTTTCTTTCATACTGTTGCTTTTCGGGGATTTAGACAACATCCTCACTTAGGGCAATGCAGCATATAGAACCATATATGCAAGAAAATAAAAAAGTGAAGAGAACATTAAAATATGACATTTCCTAAATTTCTCTTCTGTCCTAGAACACAGCCATGCCATCAAACATCCTCTATGTTTTCTAATAATCCTAACCCTAACCCTAGCTAAGGGTTTGGGCAGTTAGGGTTAGGGGTCAGATTTTCATCAATGCAACCTAACACTCATTTAAGATGAAAATAGAACTCAGGGCATCAAAATATTAGTCTGAAAAGACTTAGCAGGCATGCCACAACAAACAAAATGTATCAACGGTAGTACAATTTCATTTTTTGAAAAGAATTGTGTTATTGGAAATTTCGTGTCGAATCGTTCTCTCCATGAGCATGGGATCAGCCCTCAATAGCTTAGGAGTCTGGAAAACCCAATACATTTTAGCTACAACTGTTAAAATGGCAGTGCATTCAATGCCATATGCAACAGATTGAGTCGTTTAACCACTTTCTTTCATACTGTTGCTTTTCGGGGATTTAGACAACATCCTCACTTAGGGCAATACATTACATAGAGCCATATATGCAAGAAAATAAAAAAGTGAAGAGAACATTAAAATATGACATTTCCTAAATTTCTCTTCTGTCCTAGAACACAGCCATGCCATCAAACATCCTCTATGTTTTCTAATAATCCTAACCCTAACCCTAGCTAAGGGTTTGGGCAGTTAGGGTTAGGGGTCAGATTTTCATCAATGCAACCTAACACTCATTTAAGATGAAAATAGAACTCAGGGCATCAAAATATTAGTCTGAAAAGACTTAGCAGCCTTGCCACAACAAACAAAATGTATCAACGGTAGTACAATTTCATTTTTTGAAAAGAATTGTGTTATTGGAAATTTCGTGTCGAATCGTACTCTCCAAGAGCATGGGATCAGCCCTCAATAGCTTAGGAGTCTGGAAAACCCAATACATTTTAGCTACAACTGTTAAAATGGCAGTGCATTCAATGCCATATGCAACAGTTGAGTCGTTTAACCACTTTCTTTCATACTGTTGCTTTTCGGGGATTTAGACAACATCCTCACTTAGGGCAATGCAGCATATAGAGCCATATATGCAAGAAAATAAAAAAGTGAAGAGAACATTAAAATATGACATTTCCTAAATTTCTCTTCTGTCCTAGAACACAGCCATGCCATCAAACATCCTCTATGTTTTCTAATAATCCTAACCCTAACCCTAGCTAAGGGTTTGGGCAGTTAGGGTTAGGGGTCAGATTTTCATCAATGCAACCTAACACTCATTTAAGATGAAAATAGAACTCAGGGCATCAAAATATTAGTCTGAAAAGACTTAGCAGCCTTGCCACAACAAACAAAATGTATCAACGGTAGTACAATTTCATTTTTTGAAAAGAATTGTGTTATTGGAAATTTCGTGTCGAATCGTACTCTCCAAGAGCATGGGATCAGCCCTCAATAGCTTAGGAGTCTGGAAAACCCAATACATTTTAGCTACAACTGTTAATATGGCAGTGCATTCAATGCCATATGCAACACATTGAGTCGTTTAACCACTTTCTTTCATACTGTTGCTTTTCGGGGATTTAGACAACATCCTCACTTAGGGCAATGCAGCATATAGAGCCATATATGCAAGAAAATAAAAAAGTGAAGAGAACATTAAAATATGACATTTCCTAAATTTCTCTTCTGTCCTAGAACACAGCCATGCCATCAAACATCCTCAATGTTTTCTAATAATCCTAACCCTAACCCTAGCTAAGGGTTTGGGCAGTTAGGGTTAGGGGTCAGATTTTCATCAATGCAACCTAACACTCATTTAAGCTGAAAATAGAACTCAGGGTATCAAAATATTAGTCTGAGAAGACTTAGCAGCCTTGCCACAACAAACAAAATGTATCAACAGTAGTACAATTTCATTTTTTGACAAGAATTGTGTTATTGGAAATTTCGTGTCGAATCGTTCTCTCCATGAGCATGGGATCAGCCCTCAATAGCTTAGGAGTCTGGAAAACCCAATACATTTTAGCTACAACTGTTAAAATGGCAGTGCATTCAATGCCATATGCAACAGATTGAGTCGTTTAACCACTTTCTTTCATACTGTTGCTTTTCGGGGATTTAGACAACATCCTCACTTAGGGCAATGCAGCATATAGAGCCATATATGCAAGAAAATAAAAAAGTGAAGAGAACATTAAAATATGACATTTCCTAAATTTCTCTTCTGTCCTAGAACACAGCCATGCCATCAAACATCCTCTATGTTTTCTAATAATCCTAACCCTAACCCTAGCTACGGGTTTGGGCAGTTAGGGTTAGGGGTCAGATTTTCATCAATCCAACCTAACACTCATTTAAGCTGAAAATAGAACTCAGGGCATCAAAATATTAGTCTGAAAAGACTTAGCAGCCTTGCCACAATAAACAAAATGTATCAACGGTAGTACAATTTCATTTTTTGAAAAGAATTGTGTTATTGGAAATTTCGTGTCGAATCGTACTCTCCAAGAGCATGGGATCAGCCCTCAATAGCTTAGGAGTCTGGAAAACCCAATACATTTTAGCTACAACTGTTAAAATGGCAGTGCATTCAATGCCATATGCAACAGATTGAGTCGTTTAACCACTTTCTTTCATACTGTTGCTTTTCGGGGATTTAGACAACATCCTCACTTAGGGCAATGCAGCAGATAGAGCCATATATGCAAGAAAATAAAAAAGTGAAGAGAACATTAAAATATGACATTTCCTAAATTTCTCTTCTGTCCTAGAACACAGCCATGCCATCAAACATCCTCTATGTTTTCTAATAATCCTAACCCTAACCCTAGCTAAGGGTTTGGGCAGTTAGGGTTAGGGGTCAGATTTTCATCAATGCAACCTAACACTCATTTAAGCTGAAAATAGAACTCAGGGCATCAAAATATTAGTCTGAAAAGACTTAGCAGCCTTGCCACAACAAACAAAATGTATCAACGGTAGTACAATTTCATTTTTTGAAAAGAATTGTGTTATTGGAAATTTCGTGTCGAATCGTACTCTCCAAGAGCATGGGATCAGCCCTCAATAGCTTAGGAGTCTGGAAAACCCAAAAAATTTAAGCTACAACTGTTGAAATGGCAGTGCATTCAATGCCATATGCAACAGATTGAGTCGTTTAACCACTTTCTTTCATACTGTTGCTTTTCGGGGATTTAGACAACATCCTCACTTAGGGCAATGCAGCATATAGAGCCATATATGCAAGAAAATAAAAAAGTGAAGAGAACATTAAAATATGACATTTCCTAAATTTCTCTTCTGTCCTAGAACACAGCCATGCCATCAAACATCCTCAATGTTTTCTAATAATCCTAACCCTAACCCTAGCTAAGGGTTTGGGCAGTTAGGGTTAGGGGTCAGATTTTCATCAATGCAACCTAACACTCATTTAAGCTGAAAATAGAACTCAGGGTATCAAAATATTAGTCTGAGAAGACTTAGCAGCCTTGCCACAACAAACAAAATGTATCAACAGTAGTACAATTTCATTTTTTGACAAGAATTGTGTTATTGGAAATTTCGTGTCGAATCGTTCTCTCCATGAGCATGGGATCAGCCCTCAATAGCTTAGGAGTCTGGAAAACCCAATAAATTTTAGCTACAACTGTTAAAATGGCAGTGCATTCAATGCCATATGCAACAGATTGAGTCGTTTAACCACTTTCTTTCATACTGTTGCTTTTCGGGGATTTAGACAACATCCTCACTTAGGGCAATGCAGCATATAGAGCCATATATGCAAGAAAATAAAAAAGTGAAGAGAACATTAAAATATGACATTTCCTAAATTTCTCTTCTGTCCTAGAACACAGCCATGCCATCAAACATCCTCTATGTTTTCTAATAATCCTAACCCTAACCCTAGCTAAGGGTTTGGGCAGTTAGGGTTAGGGGTCAGATTTTCATCAATGCAACCTAACACTCATTTAAGCTGAAAATAGAATTCAGGGTATTAAAATATTAGTCTGAGAAGACTTAGCAGCCTTGCCACAACAAACAAAATGTATCAACAGTAGTACAATTTCATTTTTTGACAAGAATTGTGTTATTGGAAATTTCGTGTCGAATCGTTCTCTCCATGAGCATGGGATCAGCCCTCAATAGCTTAGGAGTCTGGAAAACCCAATACATTTTAGCTACAACTGTTAAAATGGCAGTGCATTCAATGCCATATGCAACAGATTGAGTCGTTTAACCACTTTCTTTCATACTGTTGCTTTTCGGGGATTTAGACAACATCCTCACTTAGGGCAATGCAGCATATAGAGCCAAATATGCAAGAAAATAAAAAAGTGAAGAGAACATTAAAATATGACATTTCCTAAATTTCTCTTCTGTCCTAGAACACAGCCATGCCATCAAACATCCTCTATGTTTTCTAATAATCCTAACCCTAACCCTAGCTAAGGGTTTGGGCAGTTAGGGTTAGGGGTCAGATTTTCATCAATCCAACCTAACACTCATTTAAGCTGAAAATAGAACTCAGGGCATCAAAATATTAGTCTGAAAAGACTTAGCAGCCTTGCCACAATAAACAAAATGTATCAACGGTAGTACAATTTCATTTTTTGAAAAGAATTGTGTTATTGGAAATTTCGTGTCGAATCGTACTCTCCAAGAGCATGGGATCAGCCCTCAATAGCTTAGGAGTCTGGAAAACCCAATACATTTTAGCTACAACTGTTAAAATGGCAGTGCATTCAATGCCATATGCAACAGATTGAGTCGTTTAACCACTTTCTTTCATACTGTTGCTTTTCGGGGATTTAGACAACATCCTCACTTAGGGCAATGCAGCATATAGAGCCATATATGCAAGAAAATAAAAAAGTGAAGAGAACATTAAAATATGACATTTCCTAAATTTCTCTTCTGTCCTAGAACACAGCCATGCCATCAAACATCCTCTATGTTTTCTAATAATCCTAACCCTAACCCTAGCTACGGGTTTGGGCAGTTAGGGTTAGGGGTCAGATTTTCATCAATGCAACCTAACACTCATTTAAGCTGAAAATAGAACTCAGGGTATCAAAATATTAGTCTGAGAAGACTTAGCAGCCTTGCCACAACAAACAAAATGTATCAACAGTAGTACAATTTCATTTTTTGACAAGAATTGTGTTATTGGAAATTTCGTGTCGAATCGTTCTCTCCATGAGCATGGGATCAGCCCTCAATAGCTTAGGAGTCTGGAAAACCCAATACATTTTAGCTACAACTGTTAAAATGGCAGTGCATTCAATGCCATATGCAACAGATTGAGTCGTTTAACCACTTTCTTTCATACTGTTGCTTTTCGGGGATTTAGACAACATCCTCACTTAGGGCAATGCAGCATATAGAGCCATATATGCAAGAAAATAAAAAAGTGAAGAGAACATTAAAATATGACATTTCCTAAATTTCTCTTCTGTCCTAGAACACAGCCATGCCATCAAACATCCTCTATGTTTTCTAATAATCCTAACCCTAACCCTAGCTAAGGGTTTGGGCAGTTAGGGTTAGGGGTCAGATTTTCATCAATGCAACCTAACACTCATTTAAGCTGAAAATAGAACTCAGGGTATCAAAATATTAGTCTGAGAAGACTTAGCAGCCTTGCCACAACAAACAAAATGTATCAACAGTAGTACAATTTCATTTTTTGACAAGAATTGTGTTATTGGAAATTTCGTGTCGAATCGTTCTCTCCATGAGCATGGGATCAGCCCTCAATAGCTTAGGAGTCTGGAAAACCCAATACATTTTAGCTACAACTGTTAAAATGGCAGTGCATTCAATGCCATATGCAACAGATTGAGTCGTTTAACCACTTTCTTTCATACTGTTGCTTTTCGGGGATTTAGACAACATCCTCACTTAGGGCAATGCAGCATATAGAGCCAAATATGCAAGAAAATAAAAAAGTGAAGAGAACATTAAAATATGACATTTCCTAAATTTCTCTTCTGTCCTAGAACACAGCCATGCCATCAAACATCCTCTATGTTTTCTAATAATCCTAACCCTAACCCTAGCTAAGGGTTTGGGCAGTTAGGGTTAGGGGTCAGATTTTCATCAATCCAACCTAACACTCATTTAAGCTGAAAATAGAACTCAGGGCATCAAAATATTAGTCTGAAAAGACTTAGCAGCCTTGCCACAATAAACAAAATGTATCAACGGTAGTACAATTTCATTTTTTGAAAAGAATTGTGTTATTGGAAATTTCGTGTCGAATCGTACTCTCCAAGAGCATGGGATCAGCCCTCAATAGCTTAGGAGTCTGGAAAACCCAATACATTTTAGCTACAACTGTTAAAATGGCAGTGCATTCAATGCCATATGCAACAGATTGAGTCGTTTAACCACTTTCTTTCATACTGTTGCTTTTCGGGGATTTAGACAACATCCTCACTTAGGGCAATGCAGCATATAGAGCCATATATGCAAGAAAATAAAAAAGTGAAGAGAACATTAAAATATGACATTTCCTAAATTTCTCTTCTGTCCTAGAACACAGCCATGCCATCAAACATCCTCTATGTTTTCTAATAATCCTAACCCTAACCCTAGCTACGGGTTTGGGCAGTTAGGGTTAGGGGTCAGATTTTCATCAATGCAACCTAACACTCATTTAAGCTGAAAATAGAACTCAGGGTATCAAAATATTAGTCTGAGAAGACTTAGCAGCCTTGCCACAACAAACAAAATGTATCAACGGTAGTACAATTTCATTTTTTGACAAGAATTGTGTTATTGGAAATTTTGTATTGAATCGTACTCTCCAAGAGCATGGGATCAGCCCTCAATGGCTTAGGAGTCTGGAAAACCCAATACATTTTAGCTACAACTGTTAAAATGGCAGTGCATTCAATGCCATATGCAACAGATTGAGTCGTTTAACCACTTTCTTTCATACTGTTGCTTTTCGGGGATTTAGACAACATCCTCACTTAGGGCAATACAACATATAGAGCCATATATGCAAGAAAATTAAAAAGTGAAGAGAACATTAAAATATGACGTTTCCTAAATTTCTCTTCTGTCCTAGAACACAGCCATGCCATCAAACATCCTCTATGTTTTCTAATAATCCTAACCCTAGCTAAGGGTTTGGGCAGTTAGGGTTAGGGGTCAGATTTTCATCAATGCAACCTAACACTCATTTAAGATGAAAATAGAACGCAGGGTATCAAAATATTAGTCTGAGAAGACTTAGCAGCCTTGCCACAACAAACAAAATGTATCAGCAGTAGTACAATTTCATTTTTTGACAAGAATTGTGTTATTGGAAATTTTGTGTCGAATCGTACTCTCCAAGAGCATGGGATCAGCCCTCAATAGCTTAGGAGTCTGGAAAACCCAATACATTTTAGCTACAACTGTTAATATGGCAGTGCATTCAATGCCATATGCAACAGTTGAGTCGTTTAACCACTTTCTTTCATACTGTTGCTTTTCGGGGATTTAGACAACATCCTCACTTAGGGCAATACAGCATATAGAGCCATATATGCCAGAAAATAAAAAAGTGAAGAGAACATTAAAATATGACATTTCCTAAATTTCTCTTCTGTCCTAGAACACAGCCATGCCATCAAACATCCTCTGTTTTCTAATAATCCTAACCCTAACCCTAGCTAAGGGTTTGGGCAGTTAGGGTTAGGGGTCAGATTTTCATCAATGCAACCTAACACTTATTTAAGCTGAAAATAGAACTCAGGGCATCAAAATATTAGTCTGAGAAGACTTAGCACCCATGCCACAACAAACAAAATGTATCAACGGTAGTACAATTTCATTTTTTGAAAAGAATTGTGTTATTGGAAATTTCGTGTCGAATCGTACTCTCCATGAGCATGGTATAAACCCGCAATAGCTTAGGAGTCTGGAAAACCCAATAAATTTTAGCTACAACTGTTAAAATGGCAGTGCATTCAATGCCATATGCAACAGATTGAGTCGTTTAACCACTTTCTTTCATACTGTTGCTTTTCGGGGATATAGACAACATCCTCACTTAGGGCAATGCAGCATATAGAGCCATATATGCAAGAAAATAAAAAAGTGAAGAGAACATTAAAATATGACATTTCCTAAATTTCTCTTCTGTCCTAGAACACAGCCATGCCATCAAACATCCTCTATGTTTTCTAATAATCCTAACCCTAACCCTAGCTAAGGGTTTGGGCAGTTAGGGTTAGGGGTCAGATTTTCATCAATGCAACCTAACACTCATTTAAGATGAAAATAGAACTCAGGGTATCAAAATATTAGTCTGAGAAGACTTAGCAGCCTTGCCACAACAAACAAAATGTATCAGCAGTAGTACAATTTCATTTTTTGACAAGAATTGTGTTATTGGAAATTTTGTGTCGAATCGTACTCTCCAAGAGCATGGGACCAGCCCTCAATAGCTTAGGAGTCTGGAAAACCCAATACATTTTAGCTACAACTGTTAAAATGGCAGTGCATTCAATGCCATATGCAACAGATTGAGTCGTTTAACCACTTTCTTTCATACTGTTGCTTTTCGGGGATTTAGACAACATCCTCACTTAGGGCAATGCAGCATATAGAGCCATATATGCAAGAAAATAAAAAAGTGAAGAGAACACTAAAATATGACATTTCCTAAATTTCTCTTCTGTCCTAGAACACAGCCATGCCATCAAACATCCTCTATGTTTTCTAATAATAATAACCCTAACCCTAGCTAAGGGTTTGGGCAGTTAGGGTTAGGGGTCAGATTTTCATCAATGCAACCTAACACTCATTTAAGATGAAAATAGAACTCAGGGCATCAAAATATTAGTCTGAAAAGACTAAGCAGCCTTGCCACAACAAACAAAATGTATCAGCAGTAGTACAATATCATTTTTTGACAAGAATTGTGTTATTGGAAATTTCGTGTCGAACCGTACTCTCCAAGAGCATGGGATCAGCCCTCAATAGCTTAGGAGTCTGGAAAACCCAAAAAATTTAAGCTACAACTGTTGAAATGGCAGTGCATTCAATGCCATATGCAACAGATTGAGTCGTTTAACCACTTTCTTTCATACTGTTGCTTTTCGGGGATATAGACAACATCCTCACTTAGGGCAATGCAGCATATAGAGCCATATATGCAAGAAAATAAAAAAGTGAAGAGAACACTAAAATATGACATTTCCTAAATTTCTCTTCTGTCCTAGAACACAGCCATGCCATCAAACATCCTCTATGTTTTCTAATAATAATAACCCTAACCCTAGCTAAGGGTTTGGGCAGTTAGGGTTAGGGGTCAGATTTTCATCAATGCAACCTAACACTCATTTAAGATGAAAATAGAACTCAGGGCATCAAAATATTAGTCTGAAAAGACTTAGCAGCCTTGCCACAACAAACAAAATGTATCAACGGTACTACAATTTCATTTTTTGACAAGAATTGTGTTATTGGAAATTTTGTATTGAATCGTTCTCTCCATGAGCATGGGACCAGCCCTCAATAGCTTAGGAGTCTGGAAAACCCAATACATTTTAGCTACAACTGTTAATATGGCAGTGCATTCAATGCTATATGCAACAGATTGAGTCGTTTAACCACTTTCTTTCATACTGTTGCTTTTCGGGGATTTAGACAACATCCTCACTTAGGGCAATGCAGCATATAGAGCCATATATGCAAGAAAATAAAAAAGTGAAGAGAACATTAAAATATGACATTTCCTAAATTTCTCTTCTGTCCTAGAACACAGCCATGCCATCAAACATCCTCTATGTTTTCTAATAATCCTAACCCTAACCCTAGCTAAGGGTTTGGGCAGTTAGGGTTAGGGGTCAGATTTTCATCAATGCAACCTAACACTCATTTAAGATGAAAATAGAACTCAGGGCATCAAAATATTAGTCTGAAAAGACTTAGCAGCCTTGCCACAACAAACAAAATGTATCAACGGTAGTACAATTTCATTTTTTGAAAAGAATTGTGTTATTGGAAATTTCGTGTCGAATCGTACTCTCCAAGAGCATGGGATCAGCCCTCAATAGCTTACGAGTCTGGAAAACCCAATACATTTTAGCTACAACTGTTAAAATGGCAGTGCATTCAATGCCATATGCAACAGATTGAGTCGTTTAACCACTTTCTTTCATACTGTTGCTTTTCGGGGATTTAGACAACATCCTCACTTAGGGCAATGCAGCATATAGAGCCATATATGCAAGAAAATAAAAAAGTGAAGAGAACATTAAAATATGACATTTCCTAAATTTCTCTTCTGTCCTAGAACACAGCCATGCCATCAAACATCCTCTATGTTTTCTAATAATCCTAACCCTAGCTAAGGGTTTGGGGAGTTAGGGTTAGGGGTCAGATTTTCATCAATGCAACCTAACACTCATTTAAGATGAAAATAGAACTCAGGGCATCAAAATATTAGTCTGAAAAGACTAAGCAGCCTTGCCACAACAAACAAAATGTATCAGCAGTAGTACAATATCATTTTTTGACAAGAATTCTGTTATTGGAAATTTCGTGTCGAACCGTACTCTCCAAGAGCATGGGATCAGCCCTCAATAGCTTAGGAGTCTGGAAAACCCAAAAAATTTAAGCTACAACTGTTGAAATGGCAGTGCATTCAATGCCATATGCAACAGATTGAGTCGTTTAACCACTTTCTTTCATACTGTTGCTTTTCGGGGATATAGACAACATCCTCACTTAGGGCAATGCAGCATATAGAGCCATATATGCAAGAAAATAAAAAAGTGAAGAGAACATTAAAATATGACATTTCCTAAATTTCTCTTCTGTCCTAGAACACAGCCATGCTATCAAACATCCTCTATGTTTTCTAATAATCCTAACCCTAACCCTAGCTACGGGTTTGGGCAGTTAGGGTTAGGGGTCAGATTTTCATCAATGCAACCTGACACTCATTTAAGCTGAAAATAGAACTCACGGTATCAAAATATTAGTCTGAAAAGACTTAGCAGCCTTGCCACAACAAACAAAATGTATCAAAGGTACTACAATTTCATTTTTTGACAAAAATTGTGTTATTGGAAATTTTGTATTGACTCGTACTCTCCAAGAGCATGGGATAAGCTCTCAATAGCTTAGGAGTCTGGAAAACCCAATACATTTTAGCTACAACTGTTAATATGGCAGTGCATTCAATGCCATATGCAACAGATTGAGTCGTTTAACCACTTTCTTTCATACTGTTGCTTTTCGGGGATTTAGACAACATCCTCACTTAGGGCAAAGCAGCATATAGAGCCATATATGCAAGAAAATAAAAAAGTGCAGAGAACATTAAAATATGACATTTCCTAAATTTCTCTTCTGTCCTAGAACACAGCCATGCCATCAATTATCCTCTATGTTTTCTAATAATCCAAACCCTAACCCTAGCTAAGGGTTTGGGCAGTTAGGGTTAGGGGTCAGATTTTCATCAATGCAACCTAACACTTATTTAAGCTGAAAATAGAACTCAGGGCATCAAAATATTAGTCTGAGAAGACTTAGCAGCCTTGCCACAACAAACAAAATGTATCAACGGTAGTACAATTTCATTTTTTGACAAGAATTGTGTTATTGGAAATTTTGTATTGAATCGTACTCTCCAAGAGCATGGGATCAGCCCTCAATGGCTTAGGAGTCTGGAAAACCCAATACATTTTAGCTACAACTGTTAAAATGGCAGTGCATTCAATGCCATATGCAACAGATTGAGTCGTTTAACCACTTTCTTTCATACTGTTGCTTTTCGGGGATTTAGACAACATCCTCACTTAGGGCAATACAACATATAGAGCCATATATGCAAGAAAATTAAAAAGTGAAGAGAACATTAAAATATGACATTTCCTAAATTTCTCTTCTGTCCTAGAACACAGCCATGCCATCAAACATCCTCTATGTTTTCTAATAATCCTAACCCTAACCCTAGCTAAGGGTTTGGGCAGTTAGGGTTAGGGGTCAGATTTTCATCAATGCAACCTAACACTTATTTAAGCTGAAAATAGAACTCAGGGCATCAAAATATTAGTCTGAGAAGACTTAGCAGCCTTGCCACAACAAACAAAATGTATCAACGGTAGTACAATTTCATTTTTTGAAAAGAATTGTGTTATTGGAAATTTTGTATTGAATCGTACTCTCCAAGAGCATGGGATCAGCCCTCAATAGCTTAGGAGTCTGGAAAACCCAATACATTTTAACTACAACTGTTAATATGGCAGTGCATTCAATGCCATATGCAACAGTTGAGTCGTTTAACCACTTTCTTTCATACTGTTGCTTTTCGGGGATTTAGACAACATCCTCACTTAGGGCAATGCAGCATATAGAGCCATAGATGCAAGAAAATAAAAAAGTGAAGAGAAGATTAAAATATGACATTTCCTAAATTTCTCTTCTGTCCTAGAACACAGCCATGCCATCAAACATCCTCTATGTTTTCTAATAATCCTAACCCTAACCCTAGCTACGGGTTTGGGCAGTTAGGGTTAGGGGTCAGATTTTCATCAATGCAACCTAACACTCATTTAAGATGAAAATAGAACTCAGGGTATCAAAATATTAGTCTGAGAAGACTTAGCAGCCTTGCCACAACAAACAAAATGTATCAACAGTAGTACAAATTCATTTTTTGACAAGAATTGTGTTATTGGAAATTTCGTGTCGAATCGTTCTCTCCATGAGCATTGGATCAGCCCTCAATAGCTTAGGAGTCCGGAAAACCCAATATATTTTAGCTACAACTGTTAATATGGCAGTGCATTCAATGCCATATGCAACAGATTGAGTCGTTTAACCACTTTCTTTCATACTGTTGCTTTTCGGGGATTTAGACAACATCCTCACTTAGGGCAATGCAGCATATAGAGCCATATATGCAAGAAAATAAAAAAGTGCAGAGAACATTAAAATATGACATTTCCTAAATTTCTCTTCTGTCCTAGAACACTGCCATGCCATCAAACATCCTCTATGTTTTCTAATAATCCTAACCCTAACCCTAGCTACGGGTTTGGGCAGTTAGGGTTAGGGGTCAGATTTTCATCAATGCAACCTAACACTCATTTAAGATGAAAATAGAACTCAGGGCATCAAAATATTAGTCTGAAAAGACTTAGCAGCCTTGCCACAACAAAAAAAATGTATCAATGGTAGTACAATTTTATTTTTTGACAAGAATTGTGTTATTGGAGTTTTGTGTCGTTTCGTACTCTCCAAGAGCATGGGATCAGCCCTCAATAGCTTAGGAGTCTGGAAAACCCAATACTTTTTAGCTACAACTGTTATTATGGCAGTGCATTCAATGCCATATGCAACAGATTGAGTCGTTTAACCACTTTCTTTCATACTGTTGCTTTTCGGGGATTTAGACAACATCCTCACTTAGGGCAATGCAGCATATTAGCCATATATGCAAGAAAATAAAAAAGTGAAGAGAACATTAAAATATGACATTTCCTAAATATCACTTCTGTCCTAGAACACAGCCATGCCATCAAACATCCTCTATGTTTTCTAATAATCCTAACCCTAACCCTAGCTAAGGGTTTGGGCAGTTAGGGTTAGGGGTCAGATTTTCATTAATGCAACCTAACACTTATTTAAGCTGAAAATAGAACTCGGGGCATCAAAATATTAGTCTGAGAAGACTTAGCAGCCTTGCCACAACAAACAAAATGTATCAATGGTAGTACAATTTCATTTTTTGACAAGAATTGTGTTATTGGAAATTTCGTGTCGAATCGTACTCTCCAAGAGCATGGGATCAGCCCTCAATAGCTTAGGAGTCTGGAAAACCCAATAAATTTTAGCTACAACTGTTAAAATGGCAGTGCATTCAATGCCATATGCAACAGATTGAGTCGTTTAACCACTTTCTTTCATACTGTTGCTTTCCGGGGATTTAGACAACATCCTCACTTAGGGCAATGCAGCATATAGAGCAATATATGCAAGAAAATAAAAAAGTGCAGAGAACATTAAAATATGACATTTCCTAAATTTCTCTTCTGTCCTAGAACACAGCCATGCCATCAAACATCCTCCATGTTTTCTAATAATCCTAATGCTAACCCTGGCTAAGGTTTTGGGCAGTTAGGGTTAGGGGTCAGATTTTCATCAATGCAACCTAACACTTATTAAAGATGAAAATAGAACTCAGGGCATCAAAATATTAGTCTCAGAAGCCTTAGCAGCCTTGCCACAACAAACAAAATGTATCAACGGTAGTACAATTTCATTTTTTTGACAAGAATTGTGTTATTGTAAATTTTGTGTCGAATCGTACTCTCCAAGAGCATGGGATCAGCCCTCAATAGCTTAGGAGTCTGGAAAACCCAATAAATTTTAGCTACAACTGTTATTATGGCAGTGCATTCAATGCCATATGCAACAGATTGAGTCGTTTAACCACTTTCTTTCATACTGTTGCTTTTCGGGGATTTAGACAACATCCTCACTTAGGGCAATGCAGCATATAGAGCCATATATGCAAGAAAATAAAAAAGTGAAGAGAACACTAAAATATGACATTTCCTAAATTTCTCTTCTGTCCTAGAACACAGCCATGCCATCAAACATCCTCTATGTTTTCTAATAATAATAACCCTAACCCTAGCTAAGGGTTTGGGCAGTTAGGGTTAGGGGTCAGATTTTCATCAATGCAACCTAACACTCATTTAAGATGAAAATAGAACTCAGGGCATCAAAATATTAGTCTGAAAAGACTAAGCAGCCTTGCCACAACAAACAAAATGTATCAGCAGTAGTACAATATCATTTTTTGACAAGAATTCTGTTATTGGAAATTTCGTGTCGAACCGTACTCTCCAAGAGCATGGGATCAGCCCTCAATAGCTTAGGAGTCTGGAAAACCCAAAAAATTTAAGCTACAACTGTTGAAATGGCAGTGCATTCAATGCCATATGCAACAGATTGAGTCGTTTAACCACTTTCTTTCATACTGTTGCTTTTCGGGGATATAGACAACATCCTCACTTAGGGCAATGCAGCATATAGAGCCATATATGCAAGAAAATAAAAAAGTGAAGAGAACACTAAAATATGACATTTCCTAAATTTCTCTTCTGTCCTAGAACACAGCCATGCCATCAAACATCCTCTATGTTTTCTAATAATAATAACCCTAACCCTAGCTAAGGGTTTGGGCAGTTAGGGTTAGGGGTCAGATTTTCATCAATGCAACCTAACACTCATTTAAGATGAAAATAGAACTCAGGGCATCAAAATATTAGTCTGAAAAGACTTAGCAGCCTTGCCACAACAAACAAAATGTATCAACGGTACTACAATTTCATTTTTTGACAAGAATTGTGTTATTGGAAATTTTGTATTGAATCGTTCTCTCCATGAGCATGGGACCAGCCCTCAATAGCTTAGGAGTCTGGAAAACCCAATACATTTTAGCTACAACTGTTAATATGGCAGTGCATTCAATGCTATATGCAACAGATTGAGTCGTTTAACCACTTTCTTTCATACTGTTGCTTTTCGGGGATTTAGACAACATCCTCACTTAGGGCAATGCAGCATATAGAGCCATATATGCAAGAAAATAAAAAAGTGAAGAGAACATTAAAATATGACATTTCCTAAATTTCTCTTCTGTCCTAGAACACAGCCATGCCATCAAACATCCTCTATGTTTTCTAATAATCCTAACCCTAACCCTAGCTAAGGGTTTGGGCAGTTAGGGTTAGGGGTCAGATTTTCATCAATGCAACCTAACACTCATTTAAGCTGAAAATAGAACTCAGGGCATCAAAATATTAGTCTGAAAAGACTTAGCAGCCTTGCCACAACAAACAAAATGTATCAACGGTAGTACAATTTCATTTTTTGAAAAGAATTGTGTTATTGGAAATTTCGTGTCGAATCGTACTCTCCAAGAGCATGGGATCAGCCCTCAATAGCTTACGAGTCTGGAAAACCCAATACATTTTAGCTACAACTGTTAAAATGGCAGTGCATTCAATGCCATATGCAACAGATTGAGTCGTTTAACCACTTTCTTTCATACTGTTGCTTTTCGGGGATTTAGACAACATCCTCACTTAGGGCAATGCAGCATATAGAGCCATATATGCAAGAAAATAAAAAAGTGAAGAGAACATTAAAATATGACATTTCCTAAATTTCTCTTCTGTCCTAGAACACAGCCATGCCATCAAACATCCTCTATGTTTTCTAATAATCCTAACCCTAGCTAAGGGTTTGGGGAGTTAGGGTTAGGGGTCAGATTTTCATCAATGCAACCTAACACTCATTTAAGATGAAAATAGAACTCAGGGCATCAAAATATTAGTCTGAAAAGACTAAGCAGCCTTGCCACAACAAACAAAATGTATCAGCAGTAGTACAATATCATTTTTTGACAAGAATTGTGTTATTGGAAATTTCGTGTCGAACCGTACTCTCCAAGAGCATGGGATCAGCCCTCAATAGCTTAGGAGTCTGGAAAACCCAAAAAATTTAAGCTACAACTGTTGAAATGGCAGTGCATTCAATGCCATATGCAACAGATTGAGTCGTTTAACCACTTTCTTTCATACTGTTGCTTTTCGGGGATTTAGACAACATCCTCACTTAGGGCAATGCAGCATATAGAGCCATATATGCAAGAAAATAAAAAAGTGAAGAGAACACTAAAATATGACATTTCCTAAATTTCTCTTCTGTCCTAGAACACAGCCATGCCATCAAACATCCTCTATGTTTTCTAATAATAATAACCCTAACCCTAGCTAAGGGTTTGGGCAGTTAGGGTTAGGGGTCAGATTTTCATCAATGCAACCTAACACTCATTTAAGCTGAAAATAGAACTCAGGGCATCAAAATATTAGTCTGAAAAGACTTAGCAGCCTTGCCACAACAAACAAAATGTATCAACGGTAGTACAATTTCATTTTTTGAAAAGAATTGTGTTATTGGAAATTTCGTGTCGAATCGTACTCTCCAAGAGCATGGGATCAGCCCTCAATAGCTTACGAGTCTGGAAAACCCAATACATTTTAGCTACAACTGTTAAAATGGCAGTGCATTCAATGCCATATGCAACAGATTGAGTCGTTTAACCACTTTCTTTCATACTGTTGCTTTTCGGGGATTTAGACAACATCCTCACTTAGGGCAATGCAGCATATAGAGCCATATATGCAAGAAAATAAAAAAGTGAAGAGAACATTAAAATATGACATTTCCTAAATTTCTCTTCTGTCCTAGAACACAGCCATGCCATCAAACATCCTCTATGTTTTCTAATAATCCTAACCCTAGCTAAGGGTTTGGGGAGTTAGGGTTAGGGGTCAGATTTTCATCAATGCAACCTAACACTCATTTAAGATGAAAATAGAACTCAGGGCATCAAAATATTAGTCTGAAAAGACTAAGCAGCCTTGCCACAACAAACAAAATGTATCAGCAGTAGTACAATATCATTTTTTGACAAGAATTCTGTTATTGGAAATTTCGTGTCGAACCGTACTCTCCAAGAGCATGGGATCAGCCCTCAATAGCTTAGGAGTCTGGAAAACCCAAAAAATTTAAGCTACAACTGTTGAAATGGCAGTGCATTCAATGCCATATGCAACAGATTGAGTCGTTTAACCACTTTCTTTCATACTGTTGCTTTTCGGGGATATAGACAACATCCTCACTTAGGGCAATGCAGCATATAGAGCCATATATGCAAGAAAATAAAAAAGTGAAGAGAACATTAAAATATGACATTTCCTAAATTTCTCTTCTGTCCTAGAACACAGCCATGCTATCAAACATCCTCTATGTTTTCTAATAATCCTAACCCTAACCCTAGCTACGGGTTTGGGCAGTTAGGGTTAGGGGTCAGATTTTCATCAATGCAACCTGACACTCATTTAAGCTGAAAATAGAACTCACGGTATCAAAATATTAGTCTGAAAAGACTTAGCAGCCTTGCCACAACAAACAAAATGTATCAAAGGTACTACAATTTCATTTTTTGACAAAAATTGTGTTATTGGAAATTTTGTATTGACTCGTACTCTCCAAGAGCATGGGATAAGCTCTCAATAGCTTAGGAGTCTGGAAAACCCAATACATTTTAGCTACAACTGTTAATATGGCAGTGCATTCAATGCCATATGCAACAGATTGAGTCGTTTAACCACTTTCTTTCATACTGTTGCTTTTCGGGGATTTAGACAACATCCTCACTTAGGGCAAAGCAGCATATAGAGCCATATATGCAAGAAAATAAAAAAGTGCAGAGAACATTAAAATATGACATTTCCTAAATTTCTCTTCTGTCCTAGAACACAGCCATGCCATCAATTATCCTCTATGTTTTCTAATAATCCAAACCCTAACCCTAGCTAAGGGTTTGGGCAGTTAGGGTTAGGGGTCAGATTTTCATCAATGCAACCTAACACTTATTTAAGCTGAAAATAGAACTCAGGGCATCAAAATATTAGTCTGAGAAGACTTAGCAGCCTTGCCACAACAAACAAAATGTATCAACGGTAGTACAATTTCATTTTTTGACAAGAATTGTGTTATTGGAAATTTTGTATTGAATCGTACTCTCCAAGAGCATGGGATCAGCCCTCAATAGCTTAGGAGTCTGGAAAACCCAATACATTTTAACTACAACTGTTAATATGGCAGTGCATTCAATGCCATATGCAACAGTTGAGTCGTTTAACCACTTTCTTTCATACTGTTGCTTTTCGGGGATTTAGACAACATCCTCACTTAGGGCAATGCAGCATATAGAGCCATAGATGCAAGAAAATAAAAAAGTGAAGAGAAGATTAAAATATGACATTTCCTAAATTTCTCTTCTGTCCTAGAACACAGCCATGCCATCAAACATCCTCTATGTTTTCTAATAATCCTAACCCTAACCCTAGCTACGGGTTTGGGCAGTTAGGGTTAGGGGTCAGATTTTCATCAATGCAACCTAACACTCATTTAAGATGAAAATAGAACTCAGGGTATCAAAATATTAGTCTGAGAAGACTTAGCAGCCTTGCCACAACAAACAAAATGTATCAACAGTAGTACAAATTCATTTTTTGACAAGAATTGTGTTATTGGAAATTTCGTGTCGAATCGTTCTCTCCATGAGCATTGGATCAGCCCTCAATAGCTTAGGAGTCCGGAAAACCCAATATATTTTAGCTACAACTGTTAATATGGCAGTGCATTCAATGCCATATGCAACAGATTGAGTCGTTTAACCACTTTCTTTCATACTGTTGCTTTTCGGGGATTTAGACAACATCCTCACTTAGGGCAATGCAGCATATAGAGCCATATATGCAAGAAAATAAAAAAGTGCAGAGAACATTAAAATATGACATTTCCTAAATTTCTCTTCTGTCCTAGAACACTGCCATGCCATCAAACATCCTCTATGTTTTCTAATAATCCTAACCCTAACCCTAGCTACGGGTTTGGGCAGTTAGGGTTAGGGGTCAGATTTTCATCAATGCAACCTAACACTTATTTAAGATGAAAATAGAACTCAGGGCATCAAAATATTAGTCTGAAAAGACTTAGCAGCCTTGCCACAACAAAAAAAATGTATCAATGGTAGTACAATTTTATTTTTTGACAAGAATTGTGTTATTGGAGTTTTGTGTCGTTTCGTACTCTCCAAGAGCATGGGATCAGCCCTTAATAGCTTAGGAGTCTGGAAAACCCAATACATTTTAGCTACAACTGTTATTATGGCAGTGCATTCAATGCCATATGCAACAGATTGAGTCGTTTAACCACTTTCTTTCATACTGTTGCTTTTCGGGGATTTAGACAACATCCTCACTTAGGGCAATGCAGCATATTAGCCATATATGCAAGAAAATAAAAAAGTGAAGAGAACATTAAAATATGAGATTTCCTAAATATCACTTCTGTCCTAGAACACAGCCATGCCATCAAACATCCTCCATGTTTTCTAATAATCCTAATGCTAACCCTGGCTAAGGTTTTGGGCAGTTAGGGTTAGGGGTCAGATTTTCATCAATGCAACCTAACACTTATTAAAGATGAAAATAGAACTCAGGGCATCAAAATATTACTCTGAGAAGCCTTAGCAGCCTTGCCACAACAAACAAAATGTATCAACGGTAGTACAATTTCATTTTTTTGACAAGAATTGTGTTATTGTAAATTTTGTGTCGAATCGTACTCTCCAAGAGCATGGGATCAGCCCTCAATAGCTTAGGAGTCTGGAAAACCCAATAAATTTTAGCTACAACTGTTAAAATGGCAGTGCATTCAATGCCATATGCAACAGATTGAGTCGTTTAACCACTTTCTTTCATACTGTTGCTTTCCGGGGATTTAGACAACATCCTCACTTAGGGCAATGCAGCATATAGAGCAATATATGCAAGAAAATAAAAAAGTGCAGAGAACATTAAAATATGACATTTCCTAAATTTCTCTTCTGTCCTAGAACACAGCCATGCCATCAAACATCCTCCATGTTTTCTAATAATCCTAATGCTAACCCTGGCTAAGGTTTTGGGCAGTTAGGGTTAGGGGTCAGATTTTCATCAATGCAACCTAACACTTATTAAAGATGAAAATAGAACTCAGGGCATCAAAATATTAGTCTGAAAAGACTTAGCAGCCTTGCCACAACAAAAAAAATGTATCAATGGTAGTACAATTTTATTTTTTGACAAGAATTGTGTTATTGGAGTTTTGTGTCGTTTCGTACTCTCCAAGAGCATGGGATCAGCCCTCAATAGCTTAGGAGTCTGGAAAACCCAATACTTTTTAGCTACAACTGTTATTATGGCAGTGCATTCAATGCCATATGCAACAGATTGAGTCGTTTAACCACTTTCTTTCATACTGTTGCTTTTCGGGGATTTAGACAACATCCTCACTTAGGGCAATGCAGCATATTAGCCATATATGCAAGAAAATAAAAAAGTGAAGAGAACATTAAAATATGACATTTCCTAAATATCACTTCTGTCCTAGAACACAGCCATGCCATCAAACATCCTCTATGTTTTCTAATAATCCTAACCCTAACCCTAGCTAAGGGTTTGGGCAGTTAGGGTTAGGGGTCAGATTTTCATTAATGCAACCTAACACTTATTTAAGCTGAAAATAGAACTCGGGGCATCAAAATATTAGTCTGAGAAGACTTAGCAGCCTTGCCACAACAAACAAAATGTATCAATGGTAGTACAATTTCATTTTTTGACAAGAATTGTGTTATTGGAAATTTTGTGTCGAATCGTACTCTCCAAGAGCATGGGATCAGCCCTCAATAGCTTAGGAGTCTGGAAAACCCAATAAATTTTAGCTACAACTGTTAAAATGGCAGTGCATTCAATGCCATATGCAACAGATTGAGTCGTTTAACCACTTTCTTTCATACTGTTGCTTTCCGGGGATTTAGACAACATCCTCACTTAGGGCAATGCAGCATATAGAGCAATATATGCAAGAAAATAAAAAAGTGCAGAGAACATTAAAATATGACATTTCCTAAATTTCTCTTCTGTCCTAGAACACAGCCATGCCATCAAACATCCTCCATGTTTTCTAATAATCCTAATGCTAACCCTGGCTAAGGTTTTGGGCAGTTAGGGTTAGGGGTCAGATTTTCATCAATGCAACCTAACACTTATTAAAGATGAAAATAGAACTCAGGGCATCAAAATATTAGTCTCAGAAGCCTTAGCAGCCTTGCCACAACAAACAAAATGTATCAACGGTAGTACAATTTCATTTTTTTGACAAGAATTGTGTTATTGTAAATTTTGTGTCGAATCGTACTCTCCAAGAGCATGGGATCAGCCCTCAATAGCTTAGGAGTCTGGAAAACCCAATAAATTTTAGCTACAACTGTTATTATGGCAGTGCATTCAATGCCATATGCAACAGATTGAGTCGTTTAACCACTTTCTTTCATACTGTTGCTTTTCGGGGATTTAGACAACATCCTCACTTAGGGAAATGCAGCATATTAGCCATATACTGTATGCAAGAAAATAAAAAAGTGAAGAGAACATTAAAATATGACATTTCCTAAATTTCAAAAAAGAAAATGTATCAAATGTAGTACAATTTTATTTTTTGACAATTATTCTCTTATTGGATATTTTGGGTGGAATCGTACTCTCCATGAGCATGGTACTGTAGGTCATAAATGTTTAGAAAACATTGAGATACTTGCTATCCTAAATATCATTTCTGTTCCAAAACAGGCATGCCACCAAAAATTGCTTACGTATCATGGGATTCCTAATTCTAACCCTAGGTAATGGGATTGCTGAGTTTAGGGTTAGGCGTTTTAGATTTCCACAAAGTGTTTGTACAATCTAACAGTCACTGTAGGGGGAAATATGCTTCACTCTGTCAAGATATTACTCTGAAATGACATAGCAATCTTGAGAACCCAAGGAGATTGTACCAAGGATAGTAAAACTATATTGTGACAGGTATTGTTATTGGAAATGTCGGATTGAAAAGTGTTCTCAATCAACAGTTTCAGACTTAACTATTGCGAGAGACAGAAAACCCAATAAACGTAGGGTTTATTTCTTTTTATGCCTGAACTTTCAATGCCAAATGCAAGATTTTGCATAGTACAGTATAATCCATTTCTTTCAAACATTTGCTTATTGGTCTTATTGAAAGGAAGGTCTGATTGTCACCAAATGTGTCATATGGTATTTCACCATAGTCATACAATTACGTTTGTTTTTCTTCTTTTTATCTGTAGTAGATGGATCAAAAGCATAAAAGTGCAATTAAAGACTGAATAATGTACTGTAAGTACATAACTCATCTCTGTCTTACAGACAAGGGGGGCAAATCTTCAGGCTTCTCTTATACAGGCCGAAAGGATTGTGATAATCCGAGAAGGGAAGGTGAAAGCAAAAAATAAAGTGCCATATAACAAAATTTGCACAAGGTGATTTTACTATTGTCTAGGACAAGAGGATATCATTACGTTACAGGCAGATAAAGAATACAAGCTTTACTTCATTTTCTGCAGTCCCTGTTCTTATAAAGCCTGCACGACTTTTGGAATGGTCTCATCTTGGTAGCTAAAGGGCTCAATCTGAAGCCCTTGAATCTGAAGGAAGGAGTGTTTGACCTGAATTGTCTGTGATTCAGACAACATTCAAACATGATCTGACAGACGTAAATCCCTTTCTGCTGCTGTCTGGGTCAAACTTTATGACACAATGGAGAGTGAAAAAAAAATCCTTGCATTTATATAGCACTTATCTTCCTACATGAACCCAAAACTTTTAATCACTACCCAAGGCCCTGTTTCACTCCTGAAGCCAAGCATCCATCTGGGTAATACATGGGAGTCATACTAGACAGCAGACGGAAGAAGCTGTTTATGAAAGAACTTACTTCACCAACTGAATTAAAGTTAAAAATTAGGAAGGCTACTTTATTCAAACCCAGAGTGGAACCAGGGTAAACACACCTACTCTGTTAATAAGGGCTTTGGGATCTTGAATTACCCAAACGAGCTTAGCAGGCTTTAATTACTGAATGAGCAGGATGAGCTAAATTACTTCTTGATTTTAACCCTTCACCATTTCAAAACAAAGCAGTCAGGAACTGGGTAACGAAGCATCTGAAGAATGGTACATCCTACAGCACAGTATCCAAGGTCACAATATAGGGGTATCGGTTTAGAAATTCTTGTGTGGAGGGAAGAGCATCACCTCCTTGTCCACCAACACTGACCAAATCAGCATTGCGATCTGATTAGACCATGATAAAAGGAGGTAATACTGCTGCCACAGTGCTCTGTGGAGTTGCCCCCCCTAGAAACAGCAAACCTGATGAAACCCACCTCATTTTTTAGGGTTGCATTTGTGCCATTGAAAGTAGCATTTGTGCTGCTTTCTTTTCAGAGATATAGCACCTTGTTTCCTTTGGGGTAATGACATTACTCTGTCCCCCTACAGTGTCGTAGGGAAACCGAACTGGTCTCATTCATTAGTACTATGTTTGCAATGGTTTGTGCCGTTGAATGCAGCTTCCCAGTTGCTTTCGTTCCTGAGATATACCGCCTTCTTTTTCGGGTGATGACATGACAATGTACTGCAACTTTGACTGTAAGTAACCCTGTCTGTAGAGTTCAAATACTCTATTATGGGTGCAAGGATAACAATGTTTGCATTTTTGTTTCTCGGTTTTCCTGGATGGGGGGCGGCAATTTATTTTGCATTCGCGCCAGTATGTTGTGTGAACAGGAGAAAGACATTTGTCACCAATATTATAACCTAATCAGAAGGGTATTGGGCGTAGCCTTAAAAAGCAAACATTAGCATTAACTGCATGTTCTTACAAAGAGGCTTTAACTAGCATGTCTTAATACTTCGTAGGTGTGTCCTTTGCTGAGGCATAAAGTACAGCCTCAGCAAAAACATGGACGTGAACAGAAATTTTCTGAATAATTGTCCTCCGTCACCTTTTGCAAAAGCAAACGTTCATAGGCTCTCAATTTTGTTAGCAGGATTTTATTGTGCACCATAGATATCCAAAGACACAGCAGACGTTTAGGTGACAGATATGCAGTAAATGAAACACAAATTCAAAGTGTCAAATTGTTTAAATTCAGTTTTCCTTAAATAAAGTATTTGAGGTTCAGGCTACTCATGGTTTTATATTGCAGATCTGTCATAATGAACACCTGCTTCACATTTCAAATAAATATTTAAATCGAAAGCTCAGATGAATTGAAACCCAGAGCATCATCTTGTGGTTTCTGAAACCTGCAAGTTGATCCAAGCTTCCTTTTTCAACCTCCTTTGGGAGAAAGCAAACTGAAATCTGAAGTTTAAATCACTTTTTAAAAGGTGAGTAAAGATCGATTAATATTAATGGGTCCAATTCTACAGCTTAATTTCCATGAGGGCCAAAACGTATGGGAGATTTTAGTTAGTAATGAAAATGCTAGAGAGAAAGAAAAATGCTGGGTTTTTTTCCCAAGCAGCCTCCTCTTTTGACCCTTTTAGAAGCCATTTGAAAACGGACTGAGGGGAGTGAACTCATTAATTTGCAAAAATGAAGTATCTGCCATGTTAATGGCTATCAGCCACCAGGCCAGTGGAGCTGGGAGGCACAGACATGAGTGCAGGAAAGATGCTCCAAAGCAACAGATTCACCTTTATCTGAAAGGCTGTCAGCACTATTGTTTGTCAAGGTAGAAAAAAAAACCAAGGGAACCTTGAAACTTGATATCTTGGAAAATACAGACAGGTAAAGATGTATGAAGATATAAAAAAAATTATACTCAAGTTGAAATTTAGCCAGAAATCCAGAGGCTATGACACAAGCTCCCCTTATGTTAAAATGCTTACTGTTGCATTTAAGTATTTATATATTATTCCTTTCATACATTGGAGACTATCTTGTCCCAGCATAATTACTTGACCTCTCTCCTCTCCCTTTGCTGCTCTTTAAAGGAAATGATTCACTGAAAAAAAAAAGTCACGAACGAACTGCTCTCAGTGAAAGCTGACTCTCAACAACGTGTCTTTCCACTAATTAAATTGCTGACTTGAAACAGTCTTGGGGGGTGCACAGGATCGCCTCCAGATGTCTCGGCTAGCCTGTAAATTAAGATAAAGCATGAAGAAAATGCAGATAGAGAGGCCACATCTTCTATTACAGAAACTGCTGTACTGTACATGGAAGTACATATAAAACCCAGAACAGGAGGCATTTCTTAGCCCAAAGGGTTGTGGAGTCTGGAACAAGCTAAGCTGGCGAGACCCTTGCCTTTAATGTTAATCAATTAACATTAACTACTAATGACCACGCAGCCTCCTCTCATTTTTAATCTTTCATCAATTCTCATGCAAGTTAGTAATTCCAGTCTGTCTTACAGAGTTAGAAGAAAGAAGCCTTGCAATAGGAATCATTCAATTCCTCCACACATCAAAAGAAAAGCAGGTTTTCAGAGTAGAATTTTACTATACATTTACTGTATGTACCTATGTAAACATTGTATATATGTACCGTACAGTTGTGGACTCAAATCTATTTATCAAATGAAAAGCGCTACGAGATGTTCATCCTTACTTGAAACACTTGGCACTGATCACACGCATAGCGATCCTCCTTGAAAAGGATCTTGAAAAGGTATTTATATTTGATATTCTGAAGAAACAAAATATAGGCCTCTAGAGTTTCACACTGGCTGAATATGTGTCTTCAGTCGAAATGCATTAGGTCAGTTTCAGGTAGACTCCAACAGCTGTCAGTAACGACAGGGACCACTGCAACTGGATGCACCACTGATGGCATTGTATTACAATCAGAGGCAGCCTTAGAAAGACATTTTTAGCGTTCAATACAGCCCTCAAGAAAAAGTTGGAGAGGCACTCCAGAAGTGATTTCAAAGTCTGTAGCTGATTTTCTTGAAAAGCAGCAAGTGATTAACAAGGTCACAAATGACCCATGATGCAAAATGTAAGATTTTCTAGCTCCATGCGAAAAGATTCTGTATGAGCAAATGAGGTACCGCATCCTGCCTCAAACCCTGTGCTTGCAACTGCTGTCACAGCATACAAACTGGTCTACAGTTCACTTCAATACATTGCTTTTACTGTTTGGCTTCAGGAATTTGGATCCCCTATTTAATCACTCAAATGTTTTATGTCATTTTTTATTAACATAATCCATTGGTCATTCTTAATAAAACTTTCAGCATAGCTGGGATTTATTGTCCTCAGTCCCCAATTCAATAGCATTGTGTTTCTTCAAACATCTTAGGTACTGTATTGCACTGCAGCATGTTTTTACTGCAGATCTATCACCCACAAAAAATCCTGAGTTGATCTTTAAAGAATCTTTAAATCTTGAGTATATCTATTGTATGTATATGTGAGCATGATTTTTTGGCTTTCAGAATGTCCTCCTAACTATATCCATGAAGGTTAAGCTTTTTCAAACAGATCATCTCAAGAAAAGCCAACATAAATAATAGATAAAACCTCTAGACAGTAAAACTAAGGTAACAGAGCTCCTATCAATCACAAGAATGTGGAGGATTCCATTCCTTTCACACACATTGCATTATAATGTCCATTTACAGACCCCAGTGACTTACACTGTTCTCTGCTAGTCAAAGTCAATTTCCTGAGCACCATCTTGATTATAATCTTCCAGCCCCAAGAACACACTTTGCTCTTTCAATGCAATTTTCAAAGCTTTTCAGAAGTTGGTTTCATACTTTTTTTTTCCTTCTGAGATTTACAATATATTTAATCTTGTTTGCATGGGAGAGAGGGGTACAATATAGACAGATATACAGTGTCCACCCTAGAGGAAAATCAAATTCAGTGTCCTGTGGCCTCAGATGTCTTTGGTTTTAAAGAGTACTGATTCATCACCAAACCCAGACCGCATATGAATCAAATCAGCTTATATCTTATATTTTCTCCCTATAGATGGTTGGGGTCTTGTATTAATCTGAATGAAAATTATTTAATTTTACTTGATTATGTCATGCAGAATGATTATTGTCAGAGTATTATAGTTAAGAATACTATCACATTCAGTACCCTTTAATAGACATTTACTTAAAGTACGTCAGCAGTGCGTATGGTAGAGACTAAAAAAAAAAACAAGGTGATTGCCTCAGCTAAATTAAATCTGGACTGTGCATTGTCTAAAACCTAAATCTAATCTAAATCAGAATTCACTGTCTGCCTACTCGGGCAGCAGTAACCACGATATTGAAATGCCAGCCAGATCTATTAGTAATGGCATTATGTTAGCCTGAAGTCTTTTGTGGGGAAAAAAAAGTTATCTTTCCTTGGATTTAACCCTGATGTCTTCCACCGCAGTGGGAGGAAAGCGGAGACAGAACACCAGCTCATTTTGCAGTGTAATTTCTCTAGACACCTAGATATCGCTCATCCCGAGTGGGCAGAAGTCCCACTGCGCCTTCGCTCTGGACAGAAGACACATCAAAAACAGAGAGGCGAGCGCAGTAATGGATGTGTTTATTTTTAATAAATCACTCCACCACAGTAATTGTGGCAGAGAGCATTTCACTCTCTAGAATCAGCTTTTTATTTTTTTTTCTCCTGCTTGTCAATTACAATGAATTTTCCAGGCTCTTCAGATCTACCATCTGAATAAAGCCTTAAAAACTTAATTACCCACCAATTGATCTCCCCCCTTGCTGGAAATTTCAACAGAACAATGTTAATCTTCCATCACCGCCATCAACCTTCAGCCATCAGAACACTTCTAAAACTAAGAAACAAATTACGATCCATTTCCCTACAGTGTAAATGCCATCCTATAAAGTATGTGCCTTCTATGGCTAATGCACGTCTACAGCATATAATGTAAAAAAAAACTAAAAAACAATTTTCTAGTTATGCAATTTAAAAAACCTTAACTTGGCCTGGCTTTTAGAATTAACATGCATTTTTAAACAGGCTTGCCTGGACATTACTGGCGTCTGGAGGAGCAGTGAAGTCATTATTGTGCTTCACCCTCCTGGATTTGAAAGGAATCAAGGAGATTAATCTCCAGGAAACCACAGCAAACCTTGTGCTCTCTGTACTGTTCACCCACGCAGCAGTTAGCCTTTCAGCTGTGACAACCTGCCACACGCAAATGGCACAATGAAATCAGTGGCTGACATTTTTCTGCAGCTTTCCTTTTTCATTTAAGAAAAAAACGTACATAGATCATTTCAAAGGTGTTAATTACTTTTATTTCTTTTCTTGGGTTGTAAAGATATTGATACAACAAATCTCTGAATCAGGATAGAAACCACAGGGTTTCACAAATGTCAAACTTCAATGGCTTCATAACATATGCTATCACTTAATACAATTCTTAAACAATGTAAATATTAATGGAAACTGGAGCTGAATTCCAAGTATTTTTAAACCTCCCTATTTTCTTTCCATGTAGAATTCAAGCATTCAGTATCCAGAATCAAGGTTAAAAATATTTTAAGCATTAAAGATTAAGCATTAAGCATTTTAAGCATTAATCACTTTTTGTGGAGAAAAAAAATAGCACGCACAATCGTCCTCACTTTAGATTTGGAATGCAAGTTTTTGATTTCCTTGAAATGTAAATAAGATAAAATGGCACACAAAATGAAATTGGAGAAACAGGGAGTGTAACCCCTATTTTTGGTGATATTTCAGTCCTTTTATAGGTTTGCCACATAAGAGACCCACTGGAATTTCACGGGTTGTTGTTCCCTCACTGGATATTTTTCCATTGACAACTCTGTCTTGGAGGTACAGTGCTGTGAAAAACTATTTGCCCCCTTCCTGATTTCCTATATGATTGCATATTTGTCACACTGGATGTTTTCAGAATCTAGTATTACATAAAAGGAACCTGAGCAAATAAATAACATTATTAAATACATGAAATAATAATAAACAAAGTTATCCAACACCCATACCCCCTGTGTGAAAAAGTAATTATCCCCTTATGCTTAATAATTGGTTACGCCACCTTTAGCTGCAATGACTGTAAACAAATGCTTCCTATAATTCCTTCACATTGTGTGGAGGAATTTAAGCCCACACTTCCTTGCAGAACTGCTTTAATTCAGAAACACTGGCAGATTTTTGAGCATGAACTGCTCGTTTCAGGTCCTGCCGCAACATCTCTATTTGGTTTTATGTCTGGATACTTTTTTTCAGCCATTCTGATGTAGACTTGCTTTTGTGTTTTGGATCATTGTCTCGCTGCATGGCCCAACTACGCTTCAGCTTCAGCTCACAGACAGATGAATGGACATTCTCCTTAAGAATTTTCTGATACAGAACAGAATTCATTGTTCCTTCAATTATGCCAACTCATCCAGGTCCTCAGGCAGCAAAGCATCTCCATACCATCACAGTACCACCTCCATGTTTGACTGATGGTGTGATGTTCATACTATGGAATGTTGCATTTGCTTTATGACAGACCTAATGGGACCCATGTAATCCAAAATGTTCTACTTTTGACTCATCTGTCCATAGAACATTCTTCAAAAAGGCTTGGGGATCATCCAGGTACTACTTGGCAAATGAGAGACGAGCATTTATGTTCTTCTTGGTTAGCAGTAGTTTCCACCTTGCTACTTTCCCATGAAGCCCATTTTTGCCCAGTCTCTTTCTGATTGTGGAGTCATGAACACTGACCTAAGCTGAGGCGAGAGAAGCCTACAGTTCTTTGGATGCTTTTTTTAGGATCCTAAAAAAACAGCAGCCAGTTCTCAACTGGTGTGAGGTGTAAACCTTTAACTACAGTACAGTAGTTTGGAAGGGACATCAACACTTCAAGGACACAGGTCTAAAAGCTGATACCATGGAGTGTACAATACTTCAATAGATAACAGGAAGATGAAACAAGAAGATATTGTGAAGTCAAACACTTTGAAACCCCTAATTGAAAAGAAAAAAAAGATATAAAGATATACAGAATATTTTTTCAGAATCTCAGATAACAAAAGTATAAAAAACAAATAACTGGAGCATATGGTCCAACTGGGCCAATACTAAAGAACCATCCCTAATGGGCTTTTTTCTTGAAGCAGTAAAACATCAGTGAGATTGTTGCAAAATCTTTACATAATTTAAATCACTATGTAATTGTTAGAATTTAGTCTTTTATGTTTTTTGTCACACTGACCTGATGCCATTTATACAAATTAAATGATTAATATAGACACGTTTTACTCTGCTGTCACACAATAGAAATCCATCTGAATTTTCAATACTGTAAATTCAAAGGTAAGGAACTGCCTTGTTGTAAGGAATAGAAGTTTATATAGACACTTAAAAAAAGCTTTTATCTTCAGATAGTGGCAGGCATCTCCAGACATCATACAGTAATAATGCAAACTCTCTTCTAATAATGGTGGGTAGGCTCCACAGCCGAAACGTTGTGTTCTTTCTTCTTCTTTTTTTCAGCATGGAATAAACCTATTACTTGTTCCTCTTCTAATAATGTCTGACCTCATTAAAAGAAGTTACTTTCTTCATTCATACAAAGCAACTTGTCTCACAATGACCCAAGACATTTATTTTGTTCAATGCTATGTCTTCAAAAAAAATCCTAGAAAGTACAAAAAATAAGCCATAAAATATAATGGAGGATAAAGCATAACAAAATGGTAATCAGTGTACCACCAAAAAAACATAATGCAAAACATAATAAAAAAATAATAGAAAGTCAACAGATTGAGTGCCAAAAGCAGTTATCAAGTGAACTCGGTGATAATTCACCACATGACAGGTATAATTAGTCAGCAACTGGGAACGTAGTTCATTTTAATAAGATAACAAGCAAAGAAACTCATAAACACTTATATAAAGCTGTCTGCCCTCTCCCAATCACCCAGGGATGCACATGATGTTTATGAAGTTAGTTTGTCTATATGGGGTAATTCATCAAAGCTGCAGTTCCTGCTTGTTTTCTTTGTTTTAAATTAATGTATAGTGTCTTAATGTATTTGGTCTTGACATGGACTATATAAAACAAGAGTCATTTTGAGATGTCCTTACAGGGCACTCAAGTCCTTGTTCTTGATGCTCAAGATATAATAGTACCAAATGTCACATCTCAAAGTGCTATAAAGATACAGTTTTCAAACAAGCCAGCTAAGACCATTAGTCCCCAGAGCATCCAACAAGCCAAGCTTCTCTGGACGCACAGTTTTAGAAAAACAGTGCTTTCCTGACACACGCAAACAGACATACACAAATGCACATCTACACAATCAGCCAAGCAAAGCTAGAGCAGGACCAGGCAGTGGAAAATAAAAGCATAATAAAAGGGAGGGAATAAGGAAGAATGGCAGGAAAGAACCTCTTAAAGGTCAAGAATAAATTACAAAAGGCGAGACATAAATTGCAACATTCAGAACATGGACATGAAAGAATGGGTTATTTATGAACCTTGCTCCAAATGCAAGGGTGACCGCTGGTTTAACAGAATAACGGCACAACCAGATAATTTGTGGCATTTTACCCCATAATAAAATCATGTTGATCTTTTCATTAAATTAAGGAGCCTGAATTACAAGAGCACTGCTGATTTGTGCACCCCAAGTGGAATACATTTCTTTTTCTACAGCAGTTTTCAGCTGTCTGCATTACTTCTGCAGTCTGAGAAATACCAATTTGTTTTTTTAGTGTAAAGCACAAGAGCTGTGAAGATTTCTGAATGGGGCCATCCACTGGACAGCACTAAAAGAGTCGTCCACAGTGAAGCCTTTTTCAACTTATTAACCACGTTCCATGGTCAAACAGATTGATTGATTCACTCAACAGAAAGCAATCGTTTTTCTATTAAATGTTCCGCAACCTTTATAACTGTTTTCATTGAATAGCGTAGAACATTTCAATCTAATTAGTCATTGGGTATTGTATTCAATTTACTAGTGAGGTTCATAACCAGTATCATTTATCAATGTACTGTAATTGATCAAACATTTATGTAGGCTTCAATCTCATTTTAAAAGGCAGTGCTGGTATCAAGCAATGTTCTTATTTTGACTTACTGTGTATTACTTGAGATCAATGACAAAAGCCCTTTGGAATTCCAATTACATCAGCAAAAGATGTCTGTCACATTTGGCTCTTAGTTTCATTAGCAATTAAAATAGAAGACAAGACAGAAGAGTACTGCTTTATTTTGATTTATATAAAACGCACATTTATGCCAATGTAATTTACTTATAAGCTACTCTAATTTGTAAAAGTCAATAAAGGAAGTATTGCAATATCTAATAAATATCTAGAGTCGATAAGGTGAGTGAAATGAGACTAAGAGCTTGTGTTTTGTTATTTGCAATTTGGGGAAAGAGTGTATGAAAATATACAAAATTGATTGACAAGATTAACCCCTTTAGTCCTTAATCCCGTAAATGTATGTTTCAAAATCATTAATGCAACATCAGCTTGTCCTCTTAACAGATTTTCATTCAAAGTGAGCTCTCCAAGCAACATTGCACACAATCATTAGATTAGGCATTGTCAAGCTTAAAACTCAAACAGCAATGGTAAGCAAACAAACAACTAAACCTAGCCCTTTAAATGAAGTAATTTTGCTACAAAATCTTGCACTGTAATATTAGACCACAGATGGAGAAGGATATTTTCACTGAATTCTCAGGTTTTGAAACCTCAATATTTGCTAGTATCTGCATGGAATTCAAGTAATAATTCCCTGTCAGGACAATATAGTAAAATGTTTCACATACTTCAAGTGTTCATTCAAAAAAAGTTCTTAAAAATGAGAAGAAAATGCACTACATTTGTTTGTTTTGAATTTCATGTATTAAATGTCATCTGAAAAGTACAGTTTTTCTATGCATACATTTACAGCAAGAAATGTCTATATGCTAAAAGAATTATCCTCTCAGTATCATCATATTTTCAGATTATTAACAACTCTTACTATGTAGTTTGGAAAAATGATACATTGCAACAAAAGACTAAAATACCATATTTCTTCTTTACAAAAAAAGTTCACTTGATTCTTATTTCAGCATTTGCAATTTTTTGAATTGGTTACCATCTGTTTTTTGTAATTATTTAGAGTTATTTAAATTATATTTTGATATCATTTTTATATTGTTTGTACTTATTAAAGAATGATCCTCATGCTTCCATGGCAACATCTTGTCTCTGTCTTCACATAATTAATCTGGAATAATTGTGATTCTGTGCAAACCTATGGCTTATTTCCAAAATTTCCAAGAGAAGAACAAATGCATACTGGATATTGGCAAGCAGCAGACTTTCTTAAAAGAACCACAACAGGATATTTACACTGAAAAAAGTCCAAACTCAAAGCATGAATTTAAGATGGATTATATTTAATTTAGCATTGCTCGGTAGAGGCACAAGCCATCACATTAGTTGCAATACTCAAGCCTCGCTACAGTCAGTGAAGACCAACCAAGGACAGTGACATGAAGGAAAGATGTTCTTTCAGCGGAGAGCTGCAGACAGGAAAATTTTAAAAAGCATGACATTTCCATGGTAGGTTTTAAATTGTTCAAGCTAGACTCCTACCAGAGTTAACACCTGTGATATCTATTTTGTCAGGTGACAACAAATATTCAGTAGGTAGCTGAATTACTGTTCATATGCTAAATTTTCCCCAAAGAATATTTCGATCATATGCGTTTGATTACATCTCCAGTGCCACACCACTTTGATTTACAAAGGGCTATCAACAATTATCTCACACTGATTCACAGCTTGCCCTGTAGAACCACGACAAATTGCTCAAGAAAAACCACCTGTGGACCAGAACATGGCAGCCACTAAACCATTACTCCAAGAGAGCAGTTCAAAATTAGAGTAGGTACAGTATATATTGGCCATAAATTATACAGTACCATGAGCATTCTGGCTCATGTGAATAAGCTTTGTGGGAGGACAAGTGAGTTATTCCCATCTTTCATTCCCATGGAGCATAAGAATAACAATGCTGGAAAAATACACATGCCTACTCTCACCATCAAACCTGTCTGGCCATTTATACATTTCTCTTTGTTTTGCTCTTGAATTGTGATGGTTTCGTTTGCTGAGGGATGAACTGCAGTGAAAACCAGCACACACCGACCCTCAAGGACCGTAATTGGACTCCGCTTCTGTAATGTCACTCAGCTGGGTGCTTTGACCCTAACTGCAGATTTGTGTAATAGAACCAGAATTTGCCCACTAAGCTGCCACAGAGCACCTGCTAGACTTTAAAGCTGAATCTGTATCTAATAAGCACACAGTGCTTCCAGCGCACTTAAACACAAAATGAAATCAGATGAGAGCATTAGACTAGCTACTGTAAGTGGAAAGCAGAATTCAACCAATCCACAGACTCACTCAAAAGATCATCTGTCAAACGTTTTCACTTCATTTCATCCTGGGGAACAAACATGCTCACCATTTTATTATACCGAACACTCCTGAAAGAGCTAAAGGAATGTCTTTCCACTCATCTTCACTGAGCCCTGTTGCATCCTAATGTTTTGAAAGATATTCCACACCGTAGCTTTTCAGTCCTACAAGACAAGTTCCCAAACCCAAGAAGACAGTGTTTTTCTTTTATCTGTAATTCAATTTATCTTTACAATGGTTGGAAGAGGAGGTAAACTCTTTTTTCTAACACTGAAAGATGTATTATCTGCAGAAAAATTCAAAATCCACAATGTTTAACTCATAGACACTGTAAAAGATGAGTATTTCTAAAACATTGAAATTGTGTAATACTGAAACTATTAACACCTTCATCCTATTGTAGAATGATTATTTATTCAATAGACACCATTAACCAAGGCAACAGACTTGTGACAAATCAGGATTGCTGGTCATCATGTAACTATAGCGAGACAGACTCAGGAAGGTTTTTCAATATTGTTAAGGTTATTTTATTTACTGTATAAGAGCAAAGGAGCACAGTACTCACAATTAAGAACAGTTCTCCATTGGAGTCCCATCTAACTTCAGCAAACGCACACAGTACGTCTCCTGAGGGGCAGATGATTAATCCATTTATGAGCCTGCATTACTTGTTCAACATCCATTAATGACAGATTCTTCCAGTTTTCAAAGCTGGTTTTTCCATGAAAAAACACTTCCTGGAGAAAGTGCATCTGATATACAGTATATATGGTGGACTGTGTACATGTGTACCCAGGACTGTCCAATCCTGGTCCCAGAGAGCCTGTATGTCTGTGGATTTTCATTCCAACTCAACCTGAAAAAATGTTCTTTACAAGATCTTCTTCAGAGAGAATAAATCTGCTGCAATGGTTAAAATAACACTATGCCACACTGATGACCGCTAGCAAGGGTGGAACTGCTGTCCTTGGCTGCTTAATTTAACTTAATATACATAAAGCAGAATTAGACATCTCTTCACATGGTTCTGCTTTCTATTACTGTTAAACAGTCAGAGAGAATTAATACTCATTTATAACCTTATATTTATTGAATATATATGTTCATGTATTTCGGTACACCACATACTGTAGCTGAGGTTGATAACTTCGAAGGGTAATGGTGCTTGAATTGTTATCCTATCAAAAACTATTAATGGCTGCAGATCAATAACATTCACCAATTTAATTAACTTCGCAATTATGCAACTTCCATTTCCATAAGCACTGGTTTCTACCCCCTCCCCAAGGTTAGGAAGGCTGTGTTTAACAGCTGATAGGGTTGCAATTACCTTATGTTATTCCCCTCATTTTATCCCAAGATAAGAACCCAGAGAGAGTTCCAGGACATTGTATTTTCAAGGGCACTCTAAAGAACTCCAGCAGGAAAAACTAAACAGCACAAAGAACGTCCGTTACAGTAAAGCTTAAGCAGTTTCTAATTCCTGTTCTTTTTCAGTACTGCCATGTTTCAGAACACACAGTATGAAGTTCAACTACACAAATAGCTTGATGAGCAAACTCTGCACAGCAGGGGGGTTTGTATTTTAATTGAGGGATAATTAGGACATGTGTGCCACTACTTCTTAATCTCACATACTGTACACTACCTCTTACCAGCTTCAAACAGCCCCTGCATTGCACATGGATGGGTTCCAGAAATTGATAAGCTAATAGCTGTGTCTGTGCTGCTCTTTTGTAAAACTAAAGAAGAACTGTTAACACCCAAAGGCACCGCTGGGTTAGCTAATTACTTTGCAAGGAACCCCCCCAAAGAAGTCTCTCTGTTCACACAGAGCGCTTATGGTCAGACAAAACAGAACTATCACACAACTCAGAAAACAGACTTTAGAAATGACTCCGGTAACTCCAAGAAGAGAACTTGAAATGTTGACTCCTTTTTCTTAATAAAATTAGTAATCTTGCAAAAGAGTAATGAAGAGTTTTAAGTCTTGTGGTTTCACAAAGCAAATGAAAAACAAATTGAAAAACAGATGCCTGAAAGAGGCAAAGAACTCAGATTTAGAATGTTTCCCAGCATTCTTCTAACATGAGTACTGTGCCAGCACTAGCATTGCTGTACTTTTAAGTTATTACATGGGCAAATATCAGAAAAAAAAACTTTAAGGAGGTATCAATGGACATTTACACTTACTTTCTCTATGGGTCCATTTAAAAAAAAAACAAAAATTCATGTTTAAGGATAGCTAAGGTCTAGCTCAGTGTTGGTAAAAGGCACACAGTTTTATAAAAAAAGCAGTAAAAAATGCTGCCAAGTGTCTGAGCTATAAACTGAGGTAGTTAGTTTGAAATATTGTGGACCATAGTCACGATACATTAGTCTTCAAGCTTTCACATCTGCATTTTTCACACCTGCAAGAAAATAACACAACAAAGCTATTAAGTGTCACATACTGAAGGTCTTTCAGAATGCTTTTGAAGTTTCCTGTATGCTCTTCAAACTTCATTTCTTGATTTTGTAGTATTAGTCAAAGAAAGGCTACATGCTTTTGAAAGCTAATATTTTATAGTTTTGTGAATTAAATGTGTACAGTTTAAAAAGATGGATGTCTTTTTAAACTGCATTCTACTTTTTTCCAGTAACCGAAAGAGTATTATGTGCTGTATGATGCCTGATGTTATTTCACTTAACAGTTTTTTGAAAGACATTCAACTGAGTTATTTTTCAGGTCACACCACTGCATACTTACAAAGATTCACAAATGTGAAATATCAGAATGTCAGAGGAATTCTTAATATTAAGACTCTTGACCATGAAAAAATCATGACTTTTTAATCTATACACAACAATAGCAGCAATTCACATTGGTTTCATATTTCAAAGTAGATACAGTAACTGTAATCAAACTTTTTAGCTTCATCTCCATTTTTCTAAGTTAACAGCATGGATGCACAAAGGCTTATTTTGATTTTCTTCAAAGTAATTTTCTACATCATGGATTCTGAGCTTTCTTGCTGTTAAAAAGGCACCAAAAGACCATCTTTGCTGTATTTATTACATCCTTTTGTAGTTTTGTCATTCTCATTGCTTTGAAGAGTCACCCTTTCACCGAGGGGTGCATAATTCTAGTGCTCAAAAATATTTCTGCTCTTATGGAGTTTCTTTAAAGGAAAGAGGAGATGCAAGATGTGCCTTTTGTTTAATCCTATTCCAGACAATGCTGGATAACAGGAGTTGCAGAGAAACGTAAGCATTTTCTATTTCCCAGCAAACTCTCTTAGATAGCTTTATTCCACTTTACACATTTTTCTCTGCTTTGGCAGAGGTAAAGTACTGAGAAATCACATAGAAGCACAGAGCAGGCTGTTAATACATAAGACAAAGAAATACAGAAGAAAGGAATCAAATCTAAATGTTATAGCCCACTCTATCCTTGTTCTTAGTAAGAAATCAAGAAAGGTTCAAATGACTGAAGAGTGTGTAGTTTATTCAGTAGTATCAATCGATCCAAGAATCTCATCCAGCTGTTTCCTGAAGGAAGCAAGGGTTCTAAAATCAACAGCTTGAGTGAACAGCTTGTGGGTGGTGTTAAACCTACAGTATCAACAGGTTCACAGCCTATGAAAAGCTGGACTTACAGTATTATTCCTGACACTGTAGATGAACACCTAAAGTACATCGTCCGTGGTGCTAAATCCATAGTCAAATGTTGATTTAAATATAAAATAGCCCCAATGACGAATTAATTAAACAGGTGAGGTGATCAGAAGCACACAAGTGCAGTGAAGATCACCGATTCGAATGTTGTCTGCACCAACAGGAGCAGTGCAGGAGTGTGGCAGCCAGTACTGCCACACATATCTCAGGGTCCTGGGCTTGATTCTAACCCAAGACACATTTGTGGAGCTCACATGCAAAATAAGGGTTATTTTACAATATCTGATCAGTCTTGCTGCAGCTTTTCAAATACCAATTGATACAGAGTGGCTGCAAGAGCCTGGTTTTGAATCTTTCGATGAATGCTATAGGCTTGTGCTGCTAAGAAAGATTAATTTTACCTACCTTTTTTACATTTTCATTTGCAAACGTACAACATCTTGTTTTTTATAACCGAACTAAATAAAACAAAAATAACTCTTTAATGAAATAAGTGTTATATTTTCAATACATATACTACAAAACAGACTCTAATCTTTTAATAATGTAGTGCTGTGTTTTGATAATTGTGAGATTGTGGTTCATAAATTGGAGTTTATGGTACTGATGTATTGTACACAGATGTGTCCTTAAAGAGATATGATTTTACTGACCAGCAGTTGGTAAGAACCCTCTTTATGGACAGAGATTTTTTATGTGAGCAATTACATTAATGGTTTGAATGTCAAATAGTCAATTAAGAGCTTGACACTCTGTCATTTCTTGTTCATACTATGATGAAGAATGCTATTACGAATAGATGCACTCAATATCGGAGGCTGACATTTGCCTGTTTTTTATTATTTATCTGTAAAAGAGCAAGACAAATTGAGACTTGACAAGCTGTGAATTCTAAATTTGTCAATTAATCACAAAACAAAAGTTTCATATTTCAGGGGTGACATTTAATTAGATGTATTATTTCTACATAACAGTCACAATGATCTTGTTTGCTGTGCAAACTTGCAAGCTTCATGGCAGGAACATACAATTATAGCACACAAATTAATGCCTGCTTTTCACTAAACCCAGGATCTTTGAGACAATTTAATATAATTGTCTAATGTAATCAGAGAATTGTAAATTATTATAGCACCTAATGTTCTGTTAAATCTAAAATTAATTTTAGCATCCTTGTTCAGTTATTATCCTTTCTCCAAGAGTTTGTCCATTCCTGGTCCCAGAGGGCTGGTATGTACAGTATGTCTGCAGGTTGTCATGATCTCCAACTCAGAAGCAGCAGCCCCTGAAGACCAGTAAGAAACTGTTAAATTGGTCCAGTTAAGGAGCTGGTTTAGCTCATTAAAAGCTGGTTTTGGATGAAAACCCACAGACACACCAGCCATCCTGGACCGGGAGTGGACATTCCTACTCTCAGATGTGATCATTAAATCAAATGCAAGAGATTGCAGAATGCCATTCGGCCTAGTAGCCATTCATCTTTTAAAACCTACACATTGTAATGGCAGCCTGACCAAACGGCAACTAAAGCCACTGTTCCACTGCACTACAATACTGTTAATACAAAAAAAAAGACAGGATGGACATAGGAAAAATAAAGATCATGTCTTTGCAAATGCAGTTACACAGAGTAGTTGCAGATGCAGTTACGCAGAGTGCATATCTAGCTTACCCAGACACATGGCACTTGATTTGCTGAATCTGCACTAGATTTGTTAGAGCATTCAATGAATGTATTCTCATGGCTGTGAAGGCCTTATGATCAATTTTTAATAACGTCAGAATGTGTATTGCCACAAGAGATGGGAATCCACAGATACATATGGTGCCCATGGTATTTGTAAGGAAGGCCCTTTTTCAATTACACTGAAAGAATTAGTATCAGGAGAGGAATGTCATACTAACACAGTAGCTGAGTAATAGAGTTAAAGGGGGTTTAAAGAATAGGCAAAAAACAAGAGACAATTCCATTATGCATAACAGGATTGGAATCTGCTTTTTCAACAGGCTGGAAATGTACCCCCTGCTCCCCAGAAATATCTTATTTGACCCAGAAGGGTTCCCCCCCAACAGTGAATTGCAATCCATTTAAACAATTAACTGTAGCATACTGTACATTTAACTGGGACATTTAACTAATCCTTAGCCACAGTGCCTCCGCTCAGCCCTTTGCATTTGTTAAATACATAGCGCTGATCAATTTATCCACCAATTTCTAACCTGGTGATTTTTAACCTTTAAAATAAATACCTCAGACTTCCAAAACTCAGATGACGGAAAAAGAAGTAGTACTTGTGGTCCTACTTCTGTTCCAAAGTATGAGAAGAATGTATGAGAATTTATCTACGAGACCATGAAATATGAGGGTAACAGCTTGGTTTAGATAACTTCGCCCACATCTCTCTCTTTTTAACAGCTGTCTGAAAGTTTGTCACTTCCATAACATCTATAAATTTCAGAGTTGGGCTTAATTAAAAAGATACAAGCAGAAGGCGAGTATGATCCAGTAATAAATTATGCAAGAAACCACTTTTAATTTCTGTTTTTCCCCATTGTGTACCTCAGGTCTAAGTGGCCAATAGTCATTTGAAAGGAAGTACTCATCCTGAACAACAGTGAAAGACGTAATAATATTAGTGGGAGGACAATAAGAACATGATCCCCCACACCCTCCTTGACTCCCTGAATGATGCTTTTTAGCTCTGCCCTAGTTAAATATAAAAGACTCAGGCTTGTACTTCATGAATTTCACAATCAGACCTGCAATGCAAAGACAAAATATAATGCACGTTTTCCAAAAAAATCTCCATATTTTCCCGATATGGAGAGGCCTGGCATGTTTTGGCATTATCCTGTACGTCACACACAGCTTATCAGGTGAACTGTGCCGTTTCATCATGATCATCTGAAGCTTCATGGATTCATGTTGGCAGAGAAGCATGCTCACCTGGTGAAAAAAAGCAATGCCCAAAACAAAACATTTCTGCCGAGTTACTAGTGATGAATCAGAAAAAGTACAAGCAGGTTTTTGGATCTTCCATCGCTCAAGGACAGGTTAAGTCATTATTTACAGTATGCTGTGCTTTCATTTCCTTTTCCTACATTCCCTTGGTTACGCCATGGGGATAGCAAGAACCACAGGGACACAAACAGGCCCTCGTCACCACTGGAGACTTTCTGCATGCACTCATGTGTACAGGAGATATGAGCACACACCTGAGGTCAGATGTCTTGGCTAGATCTCCTCTAGGGGAAGTATTCGGCGTGCTCTTAAAAGACTCCCACAGCTGGGGCTCAATAATATTCGCTCTTTTCAGTTGTGGTTACTGTGGCAATGCATCACTCTCACTCGAGAGGTCCATCTTCACGCCAAGCACAATGTGTGTGATACCACAATGCGATTTGCTGTCTCTTAGAAGTCTGAATCTTGCTTGGGCAAGAGTGCTGGCATTGTTGCTCGCAGCTATTACAGTACCACTTTCTGGCCTGCAGGAATTCTCCATCCATAACAGGTACACTTTCCACTATAAATAGCTCAAATCCTTAATTTTTATAGCTGGGTTTCAGGTAACCAGAATCAGATGTGGTAAGATTCTTTCACAAAAAGTGCACATACACACAAAGAACAAAGCAAGATTTCAAGTGAAAAAGTAAAGACCATATTTAAAAGAATGAAGCACAATATGACAACAATCAAGAATTCTATGTCATTCTAGCTGACCAAAGAATTACTGTTTTAAAGTAATTGTGAGAAATGTTCCACATGTACAACATGTTCAATTAGCATTAAAATAGTAACAACAACAACAACATGTAGAATACAAATATTTTTTGTAGTAGACAAATATAATCCTGTAAATGCTGCAAAGTGTTTTTTTTAATCCTTTGATTACATTTCTGGGAACAATACCGTTTCAGAACATTATTAATTAGTGCACATTAGTATAAGTAACTTAATAAATCTGCATCCTGGCCGAATTTCTTACTGGCCTTTACCAATCATGGCCTCCTAATAATCCCCATCTATGAATTGGCTTCATTACTCTGTTCTCCTCCCCACTGAGAGCTGATGGTCAGTGAGTGTACTGGTGCACTATGGCTTCTGTCGCATATTACAGGTGGTGCTGCAAATTGATGATGGTGGAGGGGATCCCCATTACCTGTAAAGCACATTGAGTGGAATGTCCAGAAAAGCTCAATAAGCAAAGAAATTTTATTATTAAATCTGAAGCCAAGTGTGGAGGGAAGGTCACCGTTGTTTAATAAATGGGTTGTTATATTAAGAAGATGAACGTACAATCACGTAGATCCAGGTAGGTAACCAACACAGAAAGATCCCACCCCCACCTTAATCAACATCAATATGTCAAAGACAAGCTGCTAAATGACATATTAAATTGTATGCAATAATTCAACTGAGGAACTATCTGCCAGCTCAGTGTTTTTGTTTAATATGCCAAAGCCTTCATTCTTTGCCATTATATTTTACAAATGTGTCATTTTCAGCTCAGAGGCAAAAGGTTTCCATGCTTCATATACCTGCAGCACTGATGACAGCTGAGGCAGCTATGGAAATGCACATTCAGAAATCATGAATTTCCAATGAAACACTCCTTCATCAATCACGTACAAGAGCCTGAGTGCTTGCATATGGGGCCTGTGGAGATTCAGAAATTAAAGCAGTACAGAAATTAGTCATGCTATTTGTCTCTGCTGTGATTATCTATACACAATTTATTAAATTGTTATTGATGTTATAAATGGTTCGAAAACGTATTACATATATCGGAAACCCTAGGATTAAGTTAGGTGTGTAGCTTAGGTTACATCAAGGTTTTGTTATATATACACTTGCTAAATATTACCAAGATATCCTTAGGTGAAAGGGGTGGCTGATTCAGGATGGACAAAACTTGTGCCAGGACTATGAATGGGGATGACTTTTCATTTCTTGTCTCCAAGGTTAAGCAAAATCAGCAAAGGGCTAATTTCAAAGGCTTTTAAGGTCTTGATGGTAATGACATAGCCAGGCCATTATTGTGAATAACTAGTCAAAATTATTTACTTCATGAGCTTGACTTCACTGTGTCAGTCATTCCTGTAACATCCTGATGGCTAGTCAATTTTCTACTCATCTTAAAGGATTCGGATGTATCTTTGTCCTAGTGCTGTTGTTACTCATTATGTGGCTCACGAGACATTAATTGGCAGCTCCTATCCATCAATAGTCTTTAACCAAATATTTCATCAAACAGTGACGTCTGCAAAAGGTTTTTGAAGCAGCCAATATATTCGGCACAATATGTTTCTTGTACAGCAGGTGGCAAAATGTGAAAACTATTACAAATTCCATTATACTTTACGGTGGCAAGGAAATACCCGTCTCTTTGCTGGGCGGAGTTCATTCAGTAGTTAGCAGTGTGCTCTACCAAGGAAAACCATGGATCAATTTGTGACTAAACACTGAAATGAGAAGACTTGTGAAAACAAATCTGAACGTACAGCACAACCATTGAATCAACATGCTAATGAAAATGATGAGGAGGAAGGAGGGAAACTGGAAGGTGCACTACTGTCTGACCAAAATGAGCTTACTGTTGGCAAAGAGAAAGGTACGATCTCTACATGATGAACACAAAACTTCAACGCCATTTCCAAACCGTGCACACGAAATTCAATGATGTCTTCCCACCTGGAAGTAACATTTGGAAAAACAAAATTGAACAAACTCAATGTCTGAGCAGTCAATGTTTGACAGAGGCCACGATCGAGACTGCGTGGATCTTCGCGAGAGTGAAAAAGATTTTCTGTTGCAGAAATAGTAAAAAAGTGTTTTTTGGCTTTGGCAAAAAACAAAGCAACTCAAAAGGACTCCAGTTACCCGATTCGACCATAATGAGGCGGGTCGAAGACCTCGGTAAAGACATTAGCAACCAGTTAATAGCAGATCTGTCCACTGCTTGTGCTGTTGCCTCTGATCCCAATCATTACACAGCTCTGCCCTGTTGACCATGCTCCAATTGAAAGTGAAGTAATGGAGTTACAGACGAATGACACCCTAAAAGCTGAGCTCAGCCCTGGTGTTGGCCACTTTTGGAGCACAGTCTCCGAGGTAGACTATCCTACTGTAAAACAGAGTGTGCAAAAGGTAATGTCTTTTTGTCACCACACATGCATTAAAATACACATTTTCCACTATAAATATAGTGAAAAGGAAATACAGAAACAGACTGAGCAATGAGCACCTGGACCATCTTACAAGCATTGCCACATCAAACTACAAAAACAACACTAAGTATGTCAAACAGATGCTTACACACTTCCGCTCATTTCTCCATTAAGGTAGGCCTGGTTTTCATTTGTACTGCTGTATTCGTTTGACTGCTTCATAATTTGATGTACTGCACTGTAATAGACCTATAAATCGGTCAAACACTGAGGAATGGAAATAAATGAATGGTTCAGTACCTGTAGTTTAGATAGATATGCTGAATGCTGATTGTGTTTGGTAGGTGTCTCTCCTCTTGATGGTGTCCCACCAATGTGGCTCCCTTGGTAAAAATAGTGAGGAACATGTTCCTAGTGTGTCTAATGTAAACATATTAGCTTCAGCTAAACATGTCATCATTGCACTTTATTCTTTTCTCTAGGAATGGATTTGCATGGCACCTATAGAATACCTGCTTATATCATGCTGTTGTATTAGTGGATATTACTGGGGGAGATGTAGAAACCAATCATCTGGCTTCTTTCAAGAAACAACTGCATGAGATCCTTGGATCAAGTAGCTATGAACTATCAAACACTGTAGATGACCCAAATGACCTCCAAGCATCTCTTAACTGTTATTCTGTAATGAATGGACAACCATTAAGTGTTTAGCTAATATTGAAAAGAGAGAAATTGTCAACAATAAATGGCAAAGATTGAAGAGCAGAAACTGTGATTATTGACCAAGCAACCTGGGGATAAATGGGGAAGGAGCAAAAATGGGCACAAAGAATCAAGTGTGCCTTTGCATGTTACTGTAGAGACACGAGGAGTCACAACATAGTTTAGTATTGAAAGAAGTTTATTTCTTAATGAAGAGGTCTCCCAGAGATCAGAAGGACTGTAAGAAAATGATTCTGCAGATGATCCTCTCCTTATCAGATCACCATTGCTCACAAACGTCTTTTTATACTTGGAAACACCCCCTCTATGTATCCTACATGGTATTGGAGAAGCACATCTTTTAGGATCAATATATTTAGAGTTCACAACTGATCATCCTACAGACTTCCATATACAGTATATTATACAACAGTATGCTTGTTCAGCCTATCTTTGTGACAGCAACAGCTGTCTGTAGAATGTCCTTCATACGAGCAAATCTTGCACACATTGCAAATCTTCCACAGAGAAATCCTACACTACAATATGAGTTAATGGGACCTCTTAGGCACAGTATATTGGCAGATTAGTTAGCAGGATAGGGAATAATTGTTCTATATCTGCTTTTCCTTAACCTTGAAAGCTTTCATATTTCCAGTGCAGAGCATCCCACACTTTTCCAAGAGCAATTTAAAAAGAATGCAACATAAGCATATGAGCTATCAATTTGACTTCATATTTTATTCATTGAGAGGTTGTTGTAAAGCACTTGAAAACCAGTGTCGATGCATTATTGCTCTATGCTGCACAAGGACAATTGTAATAAAAGCCTCCTTCTGATCTGAATCTGAACAGAATGTCTGTCAAAATTCTTCCAGAAAGGACAAGACAACAAACAGGACCCCTCCAGCTGCAATATAAAACATATCAAGTGATTGCAGTTTCAAATTAGTTCCAGCTGGCACTGAGAAGCACACTGGTACTGTAAGCTTTGGGGTCATACTTGAGGAGAAAGCAGAAGGCTGAAAATGTCGTTTCCATAGACAGCACTCAGAAAAACATTTGTTTATTTACAAAAATATAACCTGTACTCATAAGTTACACTCAGAATATTTTTTTTTTTAAATAGAAAACATTAAAACCAGAGCACTACCTGGAAATGTTCCTAGAACTGAACTCCCCAAATGAGATACGCAGAATGATTTACTGGGGAAAAAAGGTCTATGGTCTCTTCAGTGCTTCTTGATTCTTGTTTGCAATGAATACATAAACATCAAAAACCTGATTTATAAAGAGGTTTCCAGAGGAATAAGCCTTGAAATGTCCTAATAAAATGTCATTTATGTCTTATGCATTAAGAGCAACAGGACTGAAAAGAAAAAAATACTCAGTATATTTGTACATAGCAGAGTGGGCAGAGTGTCCAGTCCAGTTCCAAATATGCATTTAGCAGCTGATAACCACCTTCCAGGGTAGGCTGAGAATTCTGCCAACTGAATAATGAGCTTATCTGCTTTGCTGGAGATTCAGGTTTCATCCCCTGCCCAGACAGCCTCCTCCTTCGACATTACAGCATTATTGTCAATACAGTACATCTTGATAGACAGTGTAGAATGAGGCACCAATTTAATTCCAGAGAACTTCATTAGACAACATTAAACCAACAGTGTGTATTGCTTTCCCTTTCATGTGTTAAATACAGTGTGATTCAGATATCCTTCATTACATTTTTAATGTAAAACTTAATTTAATTGGATTATATTAACTCCAATCTGCATTTCTAGATTTTTTTTTTATGCTACTGTATTTGAATTTTTGCTATGGGTCATTCCTAACATTCAGTACAATCCTCACTGCGATTGCCATCAGTATGGTAGGGCAATATCTCAGGTGGGCTCGTGACCGGTGGGGCCAGGTCCTCTTTAATGAGGAGATCAAGGTATTGTATAGTATGGGCCGGTCCAGTCACTACTGCATGCCCCTTGCAGTGATTAATGTCAACCTGACTGCATGGCATTACACTGCTCAAGTACTGGGAACTTCACCTTCTGCCATTCTTGGGGTTTATCCTGATGGGACAATGCATATTCACATGCTACTTGTATTTTATCTTTTAACTATTTTATCACAGGATTGTGACCGTTATGCTTTGAACCATGTACAGTATTTAACATTATCGATACCAATAGAATATTTGTGGTAATAGCTGGGACAAGCTGGGGCACCTATGGCCCCTTGACAAATGAACAGATACATGGTGGAGAGGAATACAACAGACCCATAACACAGCATCTGCAACCTGGCAGAAAGCATGCATTGCATATGTACAGTTTGCTTTGCTTCTGACAATGGCTAATGGCACCTGACTAACCTGGGATGTTCACAACAGACCCCCACGTTGATGATGACAAATGCTAAATCAGTACAAGGAATATTCCTATTCTAAGTCTTTTTCAATAAAATGGCAGTACATTGGCAATGTAAAAGTGCCATTTTCCTGTCAATTTTGTGAATACAGTGTGTTGCAGGTAGAAGTGTTTTTCTTTGGCTGTGCAGTAGTAATGCACACAAGGAATTCTATGCTCAAATCAAAGGGATTTAGTTAAAGAATTAACTCTCCTTGTGTTAGTTGTCTCCCAGATGGTGAAGCCTGGCCAGATTAAGTTTTTTGTCTATGGTACTGGTGAGTTTGTCCCCAAAGGAGAAACTGCTTGCCATGACAATACTTTCAACCTTGTTTTCCGAAAACCGTGCCACTGTGATCCTACCAATGTGTGGTCCTGTTGTCCTGCTGGACAAAGGACTTGTCAATCTTTTACGGAGCTGTAGGTTTTTCAGGTGTTCTCGTCTTGCATTAATGGATATTATCCCCAGATCACACTTCCATCGCTCCACCATCACATCCCCAGTCACAATGTGCTCTGGCAGGTCTGTCTACAGCAACGTGGCACTCATTACTAACGGGAACAAATTGCTAACCCTGCCAACACCTGTGGGTCAAAGAACATCTGAGAACACAACTACCTGGGGTCCTGAATGGCCCCCTGCCAAGCCAAGAAAGCAGAGAAGTAGAATATCTTGCAGATTCTGAGGTGCCTTCCTTTTGCCAAATTTTGTCTTCCGGAAACTTCCTGAACTGTAGCCTTAGCAGTAAGAAAAAGATTCTGCAGGTAGATCACATGGCCGTGGTCGCCCTGGGCTTGTGGGATGGCCCTTTGCCATCTAGGACGTGACCTGTCTCTCAGTTTCTCTCGTTCAGCTGGCCTGCTGTTGAAGCAGAATAACTCCTTCTCTCATCAACAGCGGGAAACTTCAGTTATGTTAAAAGCAACCTTCCTATTTTCATAAAACACGGGGGGGGGAGGGGCAGTCATACTTTCCACATTTCTTAAATGATTAAGCATACAGATTCATAATCAACTCATAAGAAATTGTTTACGCAGATACCAAATACTGACCACCTGAATGTTTGTACAATTGCACAATTTGAACTCTCTAATTTGTTTTCCTAAGGAATACTACTATTCAATATCAACAAGCCTCTATGTACAGTATACTACTTAAAATCCCAACAATATTTACAGTATGAGGTTAATAAGCTATTGCTATAAACTTAGACTTTTGCATTTTTATTATGCATTATTATACTTGGGGTTAAGGAACACAAAATACCTGTAGATCAGCAGGATAATAGTCCATAATACAGCTTATTAACTGGCTCCACATTTTTGAGCTTCTAATAAAATCGAGATAAAAATCCCGTACTATATTCAAGAGTTTTATTCCCTTCGTCCTATTTTATATCGCATCTCTTAATGCATCTGCACATTTTAAATTTAAAATAGTCTTAGTAAACCAGGAGTAAACAAATCCTGAGGAACATTTTTAAAACACCTTGCTGGTGTTTTGATGCAAAATGTTCCTAAAAACATTTAAAAAATGAGTTTTCCCCAGCTAGTTTGGAAACCTGCAAAATTAAAATTTAGGGAGATGTTTACCGACAGCAATTTTCTGAAAAAAAAGGTCTGATAAATCTCAAAGCCCTAGGATTAATTCTCAGGGATCATGTCTGAAAAAGGCTCAGCTGAAACAGTGTATTCTTTCATCTTTTTTAATTTCAGTGTGGAATTAAGTGGATTGTTGTAATGAAAATGTGGGAGTGATGACAGCAGAGAAGGTCACCTCTGCTGTTTTAGATTATAATCCTCCATGACAATTTCCTGATAAAAAATATAAATACCACTGCCAGCCTCTCTCTCTCCCTCTCATTAATTGTTCTGCTCACTCAGCCCCATCTCCACCTTGGCAGCTGCCCTCTGGGTGGGCATCCTACCTTCCTCATCCTTCAGCCAGGAGGTCGGCTCTCAGCTTTGTGGGTTAAGCTAAAGTTTCTCCTGTCTGACATGTAGATACCACCGTGACAAACAGAGACATTTACTGTATCTACACGTTTCAAAATACATTTTCTTATTGGGTGATCTTATTTCCTGAACCTTTGTTCCAAATCGCTTATTTCTTCCGGATTTAACATTTTGCACATTTACACCAAGAATGGTTTCTACTAAAGGCATAAAAGTTTTCTGCCCTCCAAGAGATGCCTGCTTAATGCCTACTACCAAATCGCAGCGTAGAAGTGAGCAATCCAAGTGTTGAAGACAGATTGCCTGACTTTTGGAATGACTTAATCTCTCTCTCTCAAGGGGAAAGCTTCTCAAATTGTGGAAGCATCTTTAAATGCATATTTTGTGGTTCATTTTTGTACAGTCATTGGAGATTAAATGTTGAATTGATGCTTACCAGAGGATACAGTATGATAGATTTAGCAGAAACTGAATACTACTCTTGAATATACAGTACCACATGGCACAAAATGAAAACTTATTTTCTACCCACATTTTATCCCCACAATACTGCAATTCATTATTAATAACTACATATAGAAAGACAAAACTTTTGGATTGGTTTTAGAGTTAGTCACAAATTAGCCCTGTTCTTCTGAACCAGTCTCTGGTACTCAGAAATATGCTGGTCTCAGCTGGGGTCCAAGGAACAGTTTAAATTTTATTTTTCTCTGAGGTATATTCAAAACAAATCACTAGCTATAAACAGCTAGTGGATTGATAGCTTTGCCCGAGCTAAAAAATAAGATTAATCTGATTAATCAATTAACTTCTTTTTAAATGTATGAAGATAAGTATGGCTGTTGCCATTATCAGCTCCAGACAGAACCGAAATGTAGATGTAAGCGGTTGGGAATGAAACAATATTAACCTGAAGCTGCATGCATTTTCAAAATCCTTGGTTTCCCTTTTGAAGCCAACTGAGTAGAGAGGATTAATCATTACATCATAATAGAAAGCAGGCCAGAAATCTGGATATCCCCACTGGCTGCAAGATGCTATAAACTCAACAGGTAAAGAAGGTATACAGCCAGCAAGCCAAGCTGTCAAGGGACCTGGCTCTTATATTCATTTCAGGATGGCGATGCTTCCTCTCGCATCAAGGCATGCAAAATTATTAAAACTAGTCTCCCGAATGCATGTCCAGACATTGCTTGTCCAGACTGGAGTTAATTTGATCAGTTTCCTAGGGGTGCTATAGGATCTTCCAAGCATGGGCCAAGTTTGCTTGGGCAGGTCAAGGTGTTCCTTGCAAGAGGAAATAAACCTTAAAGTTATTGGGGGGTAAAAACAGTCAGATAACTACTGTAGATGCTATGAAATTACTCCAATGCTGAATAAACCTGGCTTGGATTCTGATATAATTCACTACAGAACAATGTTATGATTCCTAAGATTTTAGAATGTGTGGTTGCGCATCAATGATAGCTAATGATTTGTTTAACTCATTCCAGTCCGGCTTTGCTCTAAATCACGGCACTGAGACTGATCTTGTCAGGGCTGTGAATTATTTCCTGATTGTATCTGACTCAGGGGCTATAAGTATTCTTATGCTCCTTGATCTTAGTACAGCCTTGGATACAAAAAAAAATCATTCCCTGTTGCTCACACACTTGCAAATCATTTAGTGTTGCTTGTGATGCCTTCAAACATTCCTGTCTATCAACGGAACTGTCCATAACTGGTTCCGCTCATACAATATCTGACTGACATACAGCATAAATCCCACGTGGCCTGAGGCAATCATGGTGTGCAGCAGGGTTCAGTCTTGGGCCCATTGCATTTTATTATTCATATCCTTCCTCTGGCTTCATCAAACTCACTGAACACCATCATGTTAACACTCTCTCCCATGGGCTCCTTTTAGTTGGGGCTGGTTCTTTGCTCACTGTACCTAGTGTAAACATCAGACGTTTGGTGACAGTGCTTTTTCTGTCACTGCTCCAATGGAATGGAATGCCCTTCTTTTGTCTCTTTGAGAGAGACAAATTATTTGACTTTCTTCAAATCCAAAACTCAGAACTCATCTTCCTACCGATGCATATTGGCCTACAATTTATCCTGTACAGTATGTTCTTATGGAATTTGTTTTCTTTTACTTTTATTGAATTTTTTCCATTTTTCTTTTGTACAATGTCCTTGGGTTTAGAAAGGTTTAATTATTATGAATGCTCTTCATACCTAACAGTATTGGCAGGTACTAATTTCTTCACTATTAACTGTAATTCTCGTAGCTACCATTATCTTGTATTTTTCCTCAAGCGTATTACTACAGTGCTTGTTTTTACAACATCCTGCTCTTGTCCTGCTAGCGTGAAATTAATAAATAAGCATGCATCTTGTCTGCAGAAGTGGAATCAAAGCAATCATGCTAACTGCCCAGACAACAGCACCACCAGTTACCATCTTAATCTTTACAGCTATTAGCTGGCCTATTTTCATCATAAAGGGAGAAAAAAATATACAACACACAGAATATTCACAGAACACTTACAAGGACAGCTACCTTGTCCGAAGACCTCATTGAAAGATTTACCACAGCTTTATCTTTTACATGATTCTTGATCATTCACAGAACTTTGTTGCCATCCACAAACTATATACCATTTGTCTGACCACAATTTCTCATCTGTCCTTCAGGGATACCAAACTACAAATTCAGAATGAAAGATAGGAAGCAATGCCATTTTTGAAAGGTCTGCAGTCCCATTTTAGATGTTATACTAGGGCAGAGGTATTGTCTAAAGAAGAGTAGGAAGTAAAACTGGTAATGCATACACCCTTGCATAGCACTGCCACCTGTGCTGCAATTTGACAGCTTTGCTGTTGCTTCAAATGGAAGCTCGGTTTTTTATTCCATTCTTTTCGTTATGCCCCTGACTATATAAGCTTGGCAAATAGATTTAGCATTCTAAGTGAAGGCTGATGAAGTCTGTTAAAGCAGTACTTGCTCACTGGCTTCTTGAAAAAGGAGTTATGGTAAAAAGTATCAATCACAAAATGTAAGTACAACTCAATTTATCCTCCTGGAAAGGGTATTGTGTTTATTAACACCATATAAACATGATTGCATAGGGATCTTGGGCCACTTTCTTTGATATGTTAAGCATTACTCAGAAATATTATAGTTTGCATTCCGTGTGGGATGCGATCTCAAGTTCCAGCACTCCTGTTAAATAAATAGTATTGCATCACGCCTACCCACCACACAAAATAAAATATATCCATACAAGGCACGGACGCATGCGGCCAATTATGAATTCTCTAGAGGCAATATGGTAGGATGGGGAAAAATAAAGGAATAAAGAACCGCATTTCTATTCATAATCAAAACCTCTGTTTCTGCCAGTCCAATCAACCCTGTCTCACTATTCTGGTAGCTGATGGAGAGAGGGACTGTTACGGCAATAAACAAGTCCCATCAGGATTGAGTTATGCGCCACCCTTGTCAAGCAACTCCCCGTCCACCGTGTTTCACATTAACACTAATTTCTACAACTGTCAGACAAGCAAAGACTGCATGTTGCAGAGCCATCGCTGGCTACAAGTGACTCAGTCACTGCATGTAAGCATCCGGGAAGCAGAAACTAGCCAGGCAGTGCTTCTGCCTCCTACAGAGTAACCTTCCTCAACACAGCAAACTGAATTTGAGGTTTAAAAGTTTTTGCAGCATTTTTAACCCCTCTGCTTATTTACTGTTAATGTGCTTCTGGAGAGGGAGAAGGCATTGTTCTTTTTACTCTGCTTATTTACTTTGTGTGCTAATTGTGGTTGCTGTAGCAACCAGGAAGAAATCTCCAGATAAGGATGAAGGCTGTATGGATAGCACGAATACTAAATTGTTGCTATTAAAACCTCACAGGTCACCTTTATGCAACCTTGATATTTAATGTACACTTTAAATCGTGCTGTAATGGTTTCTTATTAGGTGGATTCAGTGGCCTACATAGCTTTGAAATTGATACGCTTAACCACAAAAAAAATTAAGCTGTTGTCAGAAGTCAAGATAGTTTTAACTTCATCTCCTTTTACAGTTTAAGCCTTACTTTACAACTCATTTATTTTAATGCCAGAGTTTGAATAATGCAAATACCAGTTTGCCTAATATAAGATGCAATTAATGCTTTATTTTGTGCTGAAATTGAAAGAAAAGCACATAGGAAGATTATAATATTTTTTTTTATTATAGTCTTTATACTGTTGTAAACTGACAATGTTAAATCCAAAGTGACAATTAAGCACTCAAAAAGGCACAAACCTATGAAGATAGTACAGATTCAGGCAGAATCCCAGGATGGTACTTCTTTCATCAGATAGAGTGGGCACTTTATAGCAGGATGGTCCATCTCTGATCACGGAATGCAGAAGTGTTTGTAGGTCTTTTTACAGAAAAGGCAACAATGCCTGAGGAGCTCTGGGAAGTTAGCAAATGGGTTCAATTAAGTCAATTAAAGCTCAATTAGGTGTTTATGACCTGCATTTAAATGATCAAAAGGTCTATTAAAAATACCCAATCATTACTCTAAAGTGCATCAACCTTTGGTCTGCAAACACGAATGAGTCTGGAGTCTTTAAGTGCTGCTCTGGAGCATTTAAAATAAACAGTACATTTCTGACATGAATACCCAGGAGCAGCTTTATTTTTGCTCAGGGGTGACAAGTCCAGGGTTTTAATCTATGCTGGAGACAGCTACAGCAATCTCAGCTGCTCATATTAATATCTTTGCCCAATGCTGACAGTTTGAGTATTGATTGTGGAGGAAATACTTATGTGCTTATCGATGAGCAGAAGCAGAGCCTCACATTCCGAGCAATAGTTTATACAGAGATGAGAGAGCAAGTATACAGAAAGGTGCAATTTTCCTGTATGCACCGATGAGCTCCTTACTGCCAATAAAGAACTGCTCAATTTCCGAGACCACTCAATTCATAAGAACCCATTTATTTCCAGGGGACTGCTGTGAAACTCAAACAAAGGGTGAACAATAAAGCACGCGGAGTCATTACATTTCAACCACAGCCAAACAAGGTCAAAAGGTCACTTGGTTTTGATTTGTAAGATGGATATAGTCCATGAGAGCAAGACTTGGCTTTTGGGGTTTGAAGCAGGAGGCGAGAGAAAAGTGACCACAGGGATCACCGCCCTGTATTGGCCAAGAAGTCACTTTGTGATCCTTTAAATGTTGGCACTTGCTCTCAAGCACTGGATTGTTCACCCACCCAAAGTGAGTGCAAGTTGGGTTTAGACCACCAGGCAAGTTTTATTGCAGGTTCAGTTCTACAGTTCAGTGTCTGAAATGCAGGTTCAGACCTTCGGTGTCTGTGCTTGGCTGAGGGGTCAACGGTGGATTTAGGACTGAGGGAATCCAAGTTAGAATCCTCCCTTCAAAGGACACGTCACAAGAAAACCCCATGGCTCAGAAGTACACAGAACTGGTGTGGGTGAAACAATGAAAAGGAAAAATCGTAATATAGGAAGGATAGCCTTCTGCAGCAGACTGTCAGCTAGAGCTTTTAATTAAAGCATTGTTTGTTCAAGTGTGCCCGTTACCAGACAAAGTATTATTTTGTCACCACTGCCAAGAAATTAATTTCCTCCGAGTGCATTTTTGATAACATATGGTGGAATGTGGGAGATAGTAGATTTTCAGGCAGGGCTTTCTAAAGTTTATAGGGGAAAATAAAGAACACACTTCACCAGTACCTCTTTGACATTTAAAAAAAAATCCCCATGAGTAGGTTATATTAAAAAAGAAACAGTTTTGCCATTACCTCCGTCTACCATAAAATGAGGTTGAGATACTGCATTGACCTTTTTATGGGTAATTCCTTCCTTTACTTTGGCGTTTTTACACTGTTAGTTTCTGAGCAGCGTGACATCACGAGGAGAAATGTTTCTTGTTAATGATCTCCTCTTTGGAGGAGTGATGTCACATTCCAAGAACAAAAAATCCACATTCTAAAGTAAACAATTTTAAAGCACAGGACTGTCCATAAATTACTTCTCAGAAATGTCCACTGTTTCTGGAATACACTACAGTTATTCTAAAAAAAAGAGAAAAAATTAACTCCCACAATCTGTGCTTAGATCTATTATAGGATAGCTGCAGTGCTATTTTTATATTTGAGATGAGAAATATGATGGGTGCAATGAAAGTAAAATGTAAACTGTAATTGCGAAACCTAATTTACATCAATTTCCAGGTTTGTGCTCTATATTCTGCGATTCAGAACGAGGCGACAAAACGTCTGGTGGCATAAAGCAGCCCAATTACATTCTATTCATAAGCCTGCTTTTATTACATCTCTAAATCAAACAAATATTTCTTTCGATTTCAAGATGATTTTGCGGATAATGGAGCTTACTTTTAACTCTGTATGCAGATAATGTCGGAACATTTCTGCGGTGAAATGTCTGCTGAATAACCTGTACTTCGCTCGTCCATCACATTAGTCATTACAGCAACTAGAGAGCAGGAAGGGCCACATCACATCGCAATTCAAGCAAACTCTTGCTCGTGGAGACCAAGGATTTGTGACGAAAAGGAGACTTACAGTACAGTACTTTCACAAAGTTTACAATTTTGTGCTTGATTTGACATTTCTAAAAGTTTTCTATACCATCAATGAACTTATTTTGTCACCGAGATTAAATAACCGACCGGTCTGAGAAAGTGGGACTGCAGTTCCCTTAGCAAAGTGATTTGAAGGTCTGCCTAGAACTATTTCATTCACACATAATAGGTAGTTAATGAAGTTTATGAAAACTTGAAGCCAGCATCTGCATGAAAGAATTCTCTTAATGACCTTAAGTAATTTTATTACAAGCTATCAATTTAATTATGTATACAAAGTTTGCAAGTACCACTCTAATCAAAAACTTCACCACAAAGACTTAAGTCAAATTCACATAATAATCAGATCTGAAAAGAATTCAAACAGATGTTTACTTCATAATTGACTTAATTGCAGATTATTATTTATGACAAGTGTATAGTATATACAGTATGTACTTTATACATTTAAAGTTTGATAAGCTCTATGTGCTGTGCATTAAAGGTTTGTCTTGTGTGATATGCTTATTCCCCGACAACAGCAAAGTAAGTGCAACTAGAATAAGAAATAGAAAGATGAACAGTACAGTACAGTACAGTACGTAGAGAGACTGAATGTTACTACACATGTGAGGGACAAGGCAAGCAATGTGTTGATACTTAAAGTCTCCAAACAAAGAGATCTGAATGATTTCTGATGTTAACAGTATAAATACTGTTAATTAACACAATGGGGAGAAAAACCGACTCCTTGAAAAGCAATGGATTTGCAAAGCGCATGCCTGCACAAAATAAAACCACATTATACTGATGTGAAGCAGCACAGAGGTTAGAACCAGACTGCCTGCTGGAACAACTAAAATGTTAAACTCAAAACACTTCTCAAACAGATAGGCAAATGCATTTCCAAACAGTTTTCTACATATAATACGCGAGTCCCCAAAGAGGCAACACGGTCCCCTGTCAACGCACACTAAACCCATTATCGTGTCCGTGAGCATGAATCCCTTTTTCAGGATGATTTGCAACAAAATGGAACATCGCAACTAAAATTAGTTTAACTAGATTTTAAAATTTTAGCATGCTGAGAGTTTTTTTCTTCCCAGCAAAATCAGGAAAGCAAAGAACATCTGTACAGTATAATGTTTAGACATTTGGAGGAGTTAAACCATTTGCAAGTCATCACCAGGAAAGCTTTACACGGTACTCTCATGCTTTATTCACCCTTACTGAAATAGAGGAGGACAGTCTTTTATACTGTACAACAGACTGCTTTATCTCTACTTAAATGAAAACTGACATTTGCTTATGGACAGCCAGGGGAGAAAGTCAATGGGGAAAACCCCTGGAGTCCCATCACGGGTTAATGTGCCAGTCACACCTCCAGCCAAAAGTGCGTCAGGGCTGACAAATACAGTAATTTTGCAAGTTAAACCTGAGGAACAGGCTTTCCAGGCATCACATCAGCAGCAGCTAATGAAGGTGTCAGAGCCCCGTTATTGCAATTTAAACCTAAAAGCAGATAAGGTTCCTCCTAGCACATTTAATGTGGTCGATAACCGCCCACAAAATAAGTCCGTCCGTTTCCTGTTATAATGTCAGATCAGCTGTCTATACTGAACAGGAATATAATACGTTTTAATTAAACCCCTTTTAAAAAGAGATTATCCCTACACACACTTGACCAGCCAGGAACTGTAGCTCAGGTTGGAGCCAATTGTGCACAGACTCACTGCGATGCAGTTACATAACTTCTCTTGCACCCTATGCACAAGGGTCTTTAAGTCTGGAGAGTGGACGTGCCTTTTAATTGACAACAGGAAAATAGCTCAGAAAATGCCATCATAGAGAACATGCTGCTCCCTTCTCTTTACCAATGAATTAAGACTATGGCACAGTACTCGACTGCATTTACCTCAATTCACTCTTGCAGGCTCTCCCTCTGTCCTTGAAAACAACATCATATGGGCAGGAAGCCCATAACTCCCAGCTCTGTTCACACAACAGATCTTGGCTCTGGGGTGAGCTTTCATGTACTGTATCTGAGCTGCTTAAACCATGAAAGTGCTGAGAGGCAGAGAATATGCGCTTTCTTCCAAAACGAAATCCAAAAAGCAGTCTCAAATCATGCTGCTCATACGATTATCAGTCACATGTGTACGTGTCCGCGTCTGTGTTCTTGTAGTAAAAAGTTGCTGACTCCATTTTGGGGCACTAGTTGATATGACTGATTTTTAATGTACAAGGAAAAAATATATACAATGGCAGTCAAGTGATAACCCTACTGTGTTGGGACAGTAGCCATTATCATGATTAACTTGATATGGTTTCTCTTTTGTTCCTTTGGTACATCTGCAATACTGCCTGTGTCAAGGGAAAGTAGATGGATGAAAACAATATTTTCTGGAATACAAATAGGTCATAGTTTAATAACATTTACACATACTGTGCTAAAAGGATCTCATACTCAATGCCTACACAATTCAATTAAGGGACATTTTATTATTCATCAAGGATATAGAAGCACAGGAAGACCAAATGGAAAACACTGTATACACATTTTTTTTTTTTTAATTGCCATTGAATTATTTTAAGCTTTAGACTGGCATAATAAAGTTTTGGGTACTGTGCACAATGTGGGTATACAACTTTGATAGTGAACAAACTTTGGGAAGAAGAATTAAAGCTCCCATTCATGATGAAAAATGTACTAGTAATACAAACTTGTATGGGTAAATACGGAGGTATTTTATAAAAACGCCAAACAAAAATTGGCACATTAAAACTCTCAGTGAGAGGGAATTTGGAAACTCCTTCCCCCCTAATTTGGGTGTGTTTGAGTTTTTAGTTGCAGCATTTTCTTTAAAATGCTTAGTATTAAAAAAGGTAGAAAGCAGAAAATCAAATGCTTTAAAGTTAATATAAACTTTTAAAACCTTATGTACAGGTACTCCATTAGTCTAGCATTGTCTCTGTGCCTATGCTCCTTTTTTATATGCTTTAATGTTTTTCCTAGGCAAACATACAGTATATACAGATTCCACTGTATCTGATCGGACTGACAAGACAGGACAGTAGACAAATGTAAGAAAGTGTATCGATTAACCTTTCATCGAGTGGCCATTTCTTAGGCAGGTATCAATCACCCAGGTTACTTCCCTATTCATTAGTTCACCCCAGTTTCATTTCAATGGACTCGTCAAATCAAAAGGTGTTGACCTTCAACTTTTATAACAGTATGCAATCGATTAAACAGTTTGCATGTTCAAGTCACTGTCCAATAAAGGGATGATTAAATTAAATTCTCTCAGAAGTGATTTGTGTGGGTGTGTGGGTTAGCTGGGTCTCAACCTTCTTAGTCCCATTCCTGACTGCTGGAGTTTGACCAAATACCGACAGTTAGCATCTGGCAAAGTTTCGGACAGTAAGCAAGTGTGTTCCTCATTCCTTTCATCTTTCCATCTAAAAACACCCTCCAGGAAATTATATTTCCTTCACAGTCAGTTACAATTTTTGATCTCTTCTTGGCAAGAGGAAATGATCTTGTTCATTTCTGTAAGAACGACATCTTGTGGTTCAGTGAGGGGAAGAGTAAAGGAGGGTGGGTAAATTCCCTCTGGCAGCTAGGGGAGATGGAGTAGAGACATTTTGGTAACTACAAGGAAAAGAATCCCAAGTGTCCAAAAAAAGACTGAGCCTTATTAAATGGACATGCATTACAGATACAAAATGTCAATTAACAAAAAGGTGGATGATTGACCCATCATAAAAAGCTGGAGAGATACTGGTCTCTTATAGGAGCTTTTTTCTGGACAACTACCTGTGCACGGACTTTGAGCCAAGCCTGAAAAAGACCTCATCTTGGAAAAGCTGGCTTGGTTTTATGGACAACAAACATCTTACTATGGCCTTCCGGTCACAGACCAGAAATGTTAGCTGGAGCTAACAGATGCACTTTTATTTGTGGCCTTGTTTGCCTCACTATCCTTCGTGTGACATTGAAGAACTGAAAACCATCTCCCAACATATACACATGCTTTGAGTTTCTGACGTTGTTGTGCACCCTGCCTTAAACAAAATCCCTGACTGTGCGTGTCAAAAGTCTCAAAGTTTTAAACTTCTTCTCTTTTGAAGTCCTGCCAATCATTTTTTCCCCACTTTGATTCTTTGCATTACAAATGAAAAAAATCCAGATTCTTGCTGTGCATCTCCCAGCGCTTAAATATTCAGTGGCCAAATCACAAAGAATTGAGATTTTACTGCAAAGGGTGATTAAACATCTAGTGCAGTGCATTACATCCCTTTCCAACCCAAAAAGATTGAATTGGGAACATTAGCTCCCTGCCACTCACTAAAATACGTTCTTGTTAAATTAGCATATGGACTGTTTGCTTTCATTTCAAAAGGAAAAAAAGTAGAAAACAATTAGTCATGCACCATCAACTTTCTAAATTTAGAACTCAATATACTGTATGCAAAGTGAACTACTGAAAGAAAAGCCCTCTACCAGGGAGGAAACAATTAGGAATACTCTTGACTTAAAACCAGGCAATTTAATTTATACTAAACTAATTAAAGAGTAGAAGCTAGGCACACAGTTTATTTTATTAAGCTTCTCAAAGACTGGGAAAAACAGCCAGCTAGTTTTGTTGACTTGGTATTCCTACTGCAAAAAGTATGCTTTGTTTTAGAAGACAAAAATGGCATTCATTTAATGTGCCAAACATCTGTTCCAAGCATTGCAGTAGATTATTCTGATGCCTGTTGGATACTAAACAATATTGAAAAATATCCAAATTAAATGTCCACAAATTCATACATCACTGAATGTACAGTAGCTGTGCCATAAAGTGCAGGAAAGTGGAGGAAGCCCTTTGCCTTTACAGAATTCTATGGTACACCATTTTACGACTGGAGAGCAGCAGGGAATCGTCACCCATTGGGTCAGCTGGTCCATTACCTTCTGAAAGTGAAACTTAAATGAAAGGAGAGCTCCCTAGACTAGATTTCAAAACAGGGATCACATTCCTAGCCAAAAAAGAATTTTGGATGGAATAAAATATATACAATTGGTTTTCCCCAAAGTCCCAGTAATTGCAAAGCCTTAGAGCATGTTGCGATCATTTAAAAAGATCATTGCCTCACATTTTTAACTCGCGTTTTCATGCTTATACTTGCTGAGCAGTGGCAATCATTTTTCACCATGAACTTGCTCCTGCACAGAGGCTGACAAGACCAGAACATTAAAATTTACTGTACACCTGCTAATTAGAGCTGGTCTTTGTTCTACCCTCAGTGTGCTAGTGGCGATGGTTTTGTTTTCAGTTTACACAACAGTTAACTCCCTAATTGGAGGATAATAGGAGCAAAATGATTCATTACTGGCCCTTTCTTGGTTTTGCATCCTGCTAATGATGGCTAATTATCCATCAGGTTTCTATTCATTAGATACTTGCAACTAATTTAAATGCATCACAACAACATTGATCAATTATCCTCTAGGTTTCTATTTAAATCCGTAATCTGCTGTAGGTAAGTAGATTAAAAGAGAACCTGTAAATCTAACTTTGCCTGGCTTTCTGTGCATCAGTACACCCCTCAGAAAATAATTTTGTTGCACACTCAAGTAAAAAAACATGGTTTAAAATGTAGCCTTTATGCTTCATTCATCAGCAGAACACTAGCTGACAAAAATCAGAATTAAAAATGATAAAATGAGCAGGACACACACTGTCTAATCCATAATAATTTATTAAAAGCTGTCAATATCCCAGCACAAGCAAGCCCTGCCCAGGACTTGCACATTTGGCTCAACGCAGATCTTACAGCACTTAACATTACTTATAAAAAGATCACCTGAAAAGGGGCCTCATTACCCAAATTACCATTCAAATGTGTGCTTTATTGATTTTGATCATTTCTCATTGGGCAGCACTTCAATCATTTATGTGTGATCCATTGCCTCTTTTTGAATAAGGTTAGAATTATTACATTGGATGTCCAGTCATTATTGCCTGAAGAGTTCTAAAGATGGACAATAACAGTACTTAGTTAAGCAATCAAACAAACCCCCAGACTTACAGTTACAGTTATCCAACCTGTACAGCATTTCATTATTTAGAATTCAAGACAGCTACTGTGCCCAATGCATTGAAATCCCACTGTTCCACAACAATTTGAAAAAGCATAAAAATGGACAAATAGTTGAAAATAGTGAATTTCAACAAGGCGCTGAAATGATGCAGCCCCAGATAGGAGTTGGTAATGGTAAGTCTTCTAAACCACAAAAACCTTCAGCCCATTCCAGACTTACTGTGAAGGAAAAGGTGCTTGTTAGAGGCTCTTAATGTCATGTTTTGAGGGAAATACTGTAAGAACATGCCTTAGGTTCACCTCTGTTGGTTTGGCTATATCAATTTGCTCTTGTATGTCCCGTCTGTGTACACTTAAAAGTGGATTCAGCTCTTCGGAGTTACAGCTCTTGCCCGCTCATATTACTGCGACAACAGTAAACACAGTGGACTGCCAAAATGATTTAGTATTGCTAACCCTGTTATGCTGGAACTGCAGATATTTGTGGCTCTGTGCTGCAGAGCCTCTGGGCTAAGTATAGTGCTGTCACACAGGCTGATTTCTTTCCTCTCCTGACTCAGTTCTACGAATGCCGAAGAAAATATCGCATAGTTTGGTTTTCAAATTCAGCATTGCCAGTTATTTTATTTTATCCTTTCCCAGTTTGGAAACTTTCAGATTGCATCTTTAAATCTTGGTTCTTGGCGACAGTCTGTATGCCTGTATGGGCACAGACACACTGCAAACCCTGCAGCAACATGCAGGAGAGTCACTGTCTGGGGGAGGAGGTGGACGTCACCGTCACCTCCCCCACCCCACATCACCTTGACCTAACTACAACCCTGTCCCCAGGCTCTGGGTGACGAGAGCTGTTGCTTGGGGAATCCATCTGGCTGGTGGCATGACTCCCAACATCTGGAGTTCCAAATAAGCCCAAGTTAGTTGTGACCCTCACAATGCTGAAAATGTTTGGGTCTCCCTTGAAAGTGCTGTTTGCTATTTTCATAAAGGATAATTGTGCCTCCATTTCCCCTCTACCATATACACAGATGTTATATGGATATAGGGTCACACAAGTTGGTAGAAATACTCAGATGGAGGGTGAACCTTCAGGCATTTTCACTCACAAATACAGTCAAGTGCTGAAAATGATCCTTGCAACACTTAGAAAGTGAGCCAAGATCTGCATCACTCAATGCATACAGTAAGAACGCTTTGGGTTGCCAATAAGCTCAGATGACAGAAACACTCTCTCTCGCACCAAGTGTATCCTTTATGGACAATGACCATCCTTTGACAAGTTCTACCCAATGGTATATAGTTCAATCAAGAAAATGCTGGTCTCTCTTTACAGGCTTTTGCATTAGACAAGAAACAGTTCTAACATACTACACAAAGACTATTTTAACATGAACACCAGAGCCAGTGTTAACAAAAGTAAGATCCAAATTTTCTGTTCACTTACAAAACTGAAGAGTTAAAATACAAGATCAATACAGTACAAGGAAACTGCCCAATTGCTAAGGATCTGAGCCTGTGACTGGAAGGTTGCCGGTTCAAATCCCGCAGCTGGCAGAGGAATCCTACTCTTTTGGGCCCCTGAGCAAGGCCCTTAACGCTAACTGCTCCAGGGGCGCCGTACAATGGCAGACCCTGCGCTCTGACCCCAAGCTTCTCTCCCTGTCTGTGTGTCTGTGTCTCCATGGAGAAAAGACGAATTCCTAATGCAAGAAATTGTATAGGGCTAATAAAGAAACATTATATATTATAAAATTGACACTTTTCAAAATGTCAATCTAATTAAAAGCATGTTTGCCAAGTGCAGGAAAATATAGTTGGATTGAAACCTTGATACTGTAGGTCAAGGTCTACAGCTGTTGGAGCACTAGGGAAAGAATGTGCAGATGTTACAGGAACGGCAGGCAATTGCATATTATACAATATAATCAGTGTACAGTTTTCTGAAATGAACATTTCAATTTAGGTTCAGATTTCAACTAGCAGTCCAAATCGCTCAAGTCAAACTACAAATTATTCCATATTTCTATACTCAAAACAGGTGATGAGCACCTCGACTTAGAAGTGCAGTTTTCCCATCTGTTTGGAAGATGAGCTGCATGAGAGCTGCATGAGAGACCTGTGCAAGAGAGCTTTTTAAAGTAGAAAAGCCATTGCACTGGGGCAGTCCCACTCACTCGCCCTCAGAAGCCTGGGTACAGCGGTGCGAGACGTCGTCACGACTGGAGACTTCCTTAGTTACAGTGGAAAGCCATGACGCCTTTCTGTGCCTTGTCATGCCCTTCGCGTTGCAACAGTATAGTGTCTCATCACTATACTGGGGCATTAGGACCCACACAAACTGCAGGGTGAGCACCCCCTGCTGGCCCCACTAACACCTCTTCCAGCAGCAGCCTTAGTTTTTCCCAGGTTTCATCCAGGTACTGACCAGACTCACACCTGCTTAGCTGCAGTGGGCTGCCAGTGAAGCTCTGTACATTGGTAGCTCATGAAAAACATATTCAGTTACAATGCACACAAAGAGGGACAGTAATTTAACTATAAAAATAAGTGACACAGTGGTTACATATCGGTGACTATAGAGGAAAAAAAAACTTGTATCCTGAATTGTAAATGGATGGGTTTTCAATATGCCCCATTCAAGATGATTCAGACCACAGGATGTTTTCCAAATATCTGCCCCCTCCTCTATTGCAAGAGAATTAGATAAAAAAATTAAATATTTAAACCTTGCTGACACACAGAAGATGCAAGCACTGCATTCTGAAAAGGAAGGGAAAAAAAGTTAATTTGCTTTAGAATCATGAGGGTTTACAAAAAATTTAAAGCCTATATTTCTCATACAGCAACTTTCTACTTCATTTGCTGGGTGAGTCACCATCTTTCCTAGCAGCTTCACGCATTTAAATGACACATATAGCCAAGCAGAGTCATTGGTCCAAACAGCATGAAGCCACAGCATCGATTACGTTGTGATAAATCTCTCATTTCACTGCTTATTGTTCACCATATTAAACCCCGACTGAATTCCGAACCTGTTCCATCACATTTGGAAACAATGGTTTATTTGAAATTATTCTATTGTGATCTTCATCTCTCTCGGGTTAGAGTTACACAGCAGCTGAACAAAGCTTGACCAGCTTTGACTGTTTAAAAAGTGCACTGTTCCTTACTTAGCTATGCCATACTGCTGGAATATAAATTACTATTGCTTCAGTGAATGAGGGAGCTTGTGACCTTGTTATAACATTTAGGTGACATCACTTTAGCATTTTGAACATTTTTAAAATGGCATATCAAGATCTTAATTGTCTTTGTGCCTGAAAAGCTGGGTTTCAACTCTTCTTAAAGTTTATGCATATCTATATGCCTTTCCTTTGCTTATTTTTTTATACTCTTTGCCCCAGTACCTACACAGAATATTTTTTTGCACATTAAAATTTGGTGGCTATATCCTTTGAGACAATGCCTAAGAGAATTTAATTTGGTTTTCAAATTAGATCTTGTTAAAAACAAAATGCACGCTTTCCTGAAAGAGCTTTCCTTTTAAGTGGGAAATGCAGTGATTAAACAAGTGCCAGTAAGGCAAGGTCACATGGAGGGTTTTCTACTTTTTTTTTTAAATAGCTTACCAGAAAGCACAACACAAAAAACGACCGTGTAATGAGTACCAGGAGTCCTAGTGGGGGAAAAAAAATAAAAACAACTGCATTCATCTTGCTTTTAAAAGGTTATGTTTGTATCAAATGATGTATTAAATGTAACCTATTCAGTCTGGGGGGAAAAGGAGGGGATTCTATCCATTTTTAAACATGATTGTGTTCATAAAATCTCTTCACAGGGCACAGCCCAGTAAACCTCCGGGCTATTGGATTTCCATCACGAGCGATTTGGACTGAAATTTATATTTTTTTTCTAATCTATTTCAGAAAGGATGCAAGAAAATTGTGGAGCAACACAATTTTACACTTGTTAGCCGCTACTGTGGAGGAACTGACTTTTCCAGTGAATTTAAAATGAGGGTTATCATGCAGAGATACCGCATGGAAATACAACAATTATAAGTCTTGTGTGCACAAACAGTCTCTAAACATACTTAAATGTACTAAGACAGTGTTTAGATGCTGCAAATGTATTGGAAGTATCTAAATGTAATGAATACATGGCAAGACAGTTCATAAGCAAAGATAATATGCAAAGTCATCTTTTCAGGAACTCTAAGCAATTGTTCTTTCACATTCTGTCAGATGTTCCCCAGCCATCAAAAGCCAAAGCTGAAGTGGAAAAAATGTTGATATTCATACAGACTAGAGCAACTATAAAACAATGTGTTTTTCTTTTTGGAATGAAAGTAATGCCCACTCACAGAGCAGACATTCCATCTATCACTCCTGCAATTCTTAAATCACAACAGGCAGGTTTGCTGTATTTCATACAGCCTCCCAAGTGTTGAGCAGAACGCCAATAGCAAGGGAAAAAAAAATAACAATGCTTCATAAGGAAAGCATCTCTGAAACAAGTTCAGATGCAATACACTTTGTTATTTTTCTTATTAAAAGCGCACAGCAATAGCTGCAGTACGAGGCAGGTATTATATTGATCTGTGTTACAGTAAGGAAAAGGTCTGCTTCCTAAAATCTTTGCAAGTACTGTATATTGGCTTTGAGTTACTTAAGTGTTTCAACTGGTCATTAATAACCTGCTGTAGAACAGCTCCCATGACGGGAAGAAGCATTAAAAAGAAATAGAACAGCTGAAATTTTGGCAAGTCTGTTGAGACCAATACAAAAATCCTAAGGCAGGTTAAGAATGTTTTGGAATAGAGAAAAGAGAAAAGGGAGAACACTCAGACTGGAGAACAGTACCACAGGGCTCTGTATTAGGACTTCTGCTTATTCTAATTTATATAACTGATCTAAATTCTGGCATTTTAGAAAACTAGTGAATCTGGTAGATTAGGAGGATTAGCAAATACAGTATTTTAGACACTGCAAAGGACATTTAAAGGAACTTTGAATTCTAACTAGGTAAACACCTGACAGAAATTTAATGCAGACAAGTGCAGAGTATTAAATGCAGATGGCAGAAACGAACTGCTGTATGATGAAGAAGGGACACAGAGCTCGAAGAGTCTACTTCATCTTCTAGATAAAGAGGATGAAAAGTAAAAGGTTGCTTTGAACGACATATCCTAATGCAGAAAGGAAATTCAGGGATGTTCTGTTAAAATCGTAGAAATGTATTTGAGACATTTAGAGACAATATCATGTACACTACAAAACAAAAAAGAAAATGGCTGATATCAATCCTGGACTCCAAAGAATTTTCTCCTTTGGAACAATTCCGGTGTTGAATATACTCAAAAGAACTGGGAAAGTTAACCCAATTGACGCCTTGCGAATTAACAGAAAAGCAGATGAAAACCATGTGGAAGTACATTAAAAACAAAGAACAAGATGCACTTCTTTAGCAAAGGGTTGTGGGAGACTGGCTTCAACAACCTGGGCATCTTCCGATACCATTGCTTCTTTATGGACTGTCTGTATGAGATTCTCTGAGCAATTAGCCATTAAAAAAAGTGAGCTAGTTGAGTTATTAAGCTCTTCCCATTTGCAGTATGTTCTTATACTCATGAAGATAGAACTCATGAAAGGGTCATACTCAGCAGAATATCCATATTCATTCTGATTTGCAACTTTGAATTGGACTCTGATGCACTCAAATCAGAATGAATATTATTGAAATAAAAATTAAGGGACATAAAATATTAACCAGCATGTTGTGTTTACACATGGCTTTTGCTTAATCTACAAGGGATGTTAATATAAACGGATGTCTAGCCTACCAACTGCACTTTTACATTTATAAAGAAACATTATGAGTTTCTTTTTCACAAAGTATAAAAACAAAGGCATGAGTAATTCATCATAACTGAATGAATAAGACCTGAAATACAAGGTCAGAACCACAGTAACATTTGCAAAAAAAAATGTTTTTCACTCTTCATGATAATACAATCAGCTATGACTTAAAATTCTCTTCCATTTTCCTGAACTCAAGGAACTTTGCATCATGTTACACTGAGTCACACCAAGTCTCCTGTTATGAGAATTTCATTACATAGCAAAAGTCAGATAAAATGCTCAGGACTCCATGATTGCTGCTATCAGCTGGTGTAATGAATGTGCATCTCATTAAGGAGGGCAGCCCTGTATAATCCTCAAAACAATTATCCTGTCCAGGAAATCCAATTAGAATCACAATGACAACATAAGTTCAGTTGAGGGGGGGAGGAGAGAGATTTCAGTTTAATTTGTCTCTATTATTTTAATACTGGCCAAATACAGGGGATGTCAAGTAAGATCATGCAAGATAACACTACAAAAAAGGCCTCTTTTCACAAATCAGACTGGACTAATGCTTCTAATTCCTCAGTGAAGCCTCCCATGTAGTTTGTTTGACATGAAGAACGTTGCCTACAGCTAAATCTGAATTGCAGAAATGGTTTCTTTGGATTTCCCATCCTACCACTTTCCACCTGCTTGTTTTTGCTAGGACACCATTCCGTTAAAAAATGGATTGATCTGAGGGGGCAGGTGGATTTATTCAAATATTTTATTGAAAGCCTGAAAATCTGCAGGTAAAACATGATTTAAGCAAAACCCCCACTGAATGGTTTCCAAAGGACTTTACATGAGCCATTTTTTTTTGCTGGAAAAGCCTGGAAAAGTCAACTTGCCTGAGCAAAAGCAATGGAAGACACAAAACACGAATTGTGCAGCGCTCACTTGCAGGGTTGGAGCACGTTAATTAAAAATGACTTCATTTGCCTTATACTTCCCATGCCAAAGGATCCTAAAGTGCTTCACAGTAAGAAGGGACTCACTTCAGCCACCACTAAAGTGCAGCCCCCGTCTGGGCCATGGTCCGAACACAGTTATCATTGTGCCAGCAGTCCCACTCAAAGGATCAGGGGGAGAAGTGAGAAATGACCCCAGTAAACAAGTAAAAGACAGGACTCAAATGGAGAAAGCAGACATTGTATTTCTTTGAGACACTATTTTGGTTTATTGATAAACAGAAAAATATAGAAAAGCGAATACTAAATTTTGACAATGTTCCTTTAACATTTATGCTAGGTTACACTTCTCAAGTGATCTTGCCTTGGAAAACTTCTGAAAAGTCTTCAACAGAAAAGAGCAGCCTTCATTGAAATGCAATCCTTGACAGAGAGAGAGAGAGATTATGGCATCTGTTTTTGAAGAACATAAATTGTCTATTGTTTATTCTGTGACAACTTTTCTGTGACACTTAAGGAAAATAGACAGCACGACACCTCCAACACCTTTCAGATGACTCACTGTCATCTATTATTTCAAATGCTCATGCTTTAAAACAAAATCTACAAGAACTGCTAAAAGGATCCATCTGAGACACCAGAAGAAAGCAGCCAACAGTGGGAATTGTAAACTACAGTATTCATTTATTTACTGGTTTTAACAGGCGTATTTGAAGCAACACACTGAAGTAGGTCTAAAGAATTTAAACCTATCCACACAGAGATGCATACCTCAACCACCGTCAGCTTGAAAACACACAATACACAACATGTAATTGACGAGATGCAAATACTCAATGAATACTCATGTGCAAGCAGTCAAAGCCGGCAAAACTAGTCCATAATGGATTGAATACCCCCCTGCACCCACCTGAGTGCATTATCTCCTTGTAAAAGCAGCTAGATAGGATGATTTCGTAATACAGTGCTGCACTGTACCTAATATAAAACATTCCAGTTTCTTGCTGATGTAGGCAGTTTGGCTTCACGGGCCCTTAGCACTACAGTTTATGAGCTTTTTGACACCAGGTTGGATTTTGCTGGCTTAGCTTCCACCTGGACTTTCATCCCAGGATTTACAGTCCTTTCGGGATGGGAGGGATCTGAAAAACAATTCATGCTGGGCTGCTGTAATCCAGTAAATACCTCCCCATCATTGCCCTTATGGAGAATCATGTACACCACAGCAACATGCTGGGAAGCCATCATTTTCTTTAGCTCCTTTGATCTAGCAGATTGTATTCAGGTCTGTTCATGCGGACGTGAAAAGGTCTTTTTCTGGATCTTTTCTTGGAGAAGAGGCCTAGCAAGCCTTCTGCTCCCCTTGTAACACTGAGTCCGTTACTCAGCAAACTGCATCATTACTTCCCGGATGGATATTTGCCAAAAGCATATTGACACTGCCATCAGCTCCAAAGCTGCAAAAAGACTTTTTGAAAAAACAGATTTCTGTGTATTTTTCTCCGGCAGAAGGAGGTTTCTGTTTCGTTTCCTTTCCAACACATTTCTTCCAATGCAGAAAGCGTGTCTGGTTCCATATGGGCTTAATGCAAAGCTGTAAATTTGCTAGCGATTATGAGAAGCTTTATTTTTATTTTAAAAACGTACATGTTGTATCTGCCTTCTTAGAACTTTGTTCATTCTGGTTATGCCATGAGTGCAGTTTCTGGAATGCAATGCATGCACAGAAATGATAAACCTGACAAGCAGATTGGACTGTAACAATCTGCACCCCAAAGAACTTCTTTACCGCAGGACTGGAACATTCAAGAACAGTACAATAAGGATATCTTGGATGCTTTTTCTGGACCAAGGATGCCTGTTCTTTGCAGGCAAGTGCATCCGAGACACAACCTGGCAACAAATACAGTCCTGCATCTGTTCCTCTGAAAACCATTTTGAAACAATAGTTTTTAAAAATAACTTGGTAAAAACCCTGTATGCTCTAGTGCACAAGCAAGAAATTGCACAACTAATAAACTAAAGTAGTGCATTTCCAGATGGGACCCCATTGTCTTAAATCAGCAATATCAATTTCGGGTTCTTTCTCTTGCTAAAAAAGTAATTATCTGAAAAATAACGCTCATAGGACAGAATATCACAGCATCAATCTGGCTTACTTTAAAGGTGGGGAGGGCTGTGAAAGATCACATCTCTTCCAGATGACATTCATTTTAATGAAATTGATGCAGCATTTTCCTGAAGAATACGCTTTCCTGCCTCTATTATGATTGTGGTTATAAAAGCAAACAGGACAGCAATGTCCATCTTCAAGTCAAAATGTAAAATTACTATTGGAAAAATCTTCCCATGTAAATGGAAGATATCTACATATTAAATACGAAAATAGACTTCCCAGATAACTAACTAGTATTTTTTTTACTTTTATTGTACATTATGCATAAGGTGCTTGCTATAACCAAAAAACAAGAAAAAATAACAGCACAAAATGTACAGATGCATGCCCAAGTTCTTAAGTGGGGGGAAAAAAGTATGAAAGTACATGTCATAACCAAGATGGAGGACTAAACTCATACCCATCCTCCTAGCAATTTAACAACCTCGAACCTTCTATTGTAAACTGGACAAATTGCATGATCTTTCAAGAAAAATATTGCACAAACTTTATTTCATACATTTTTCAATTAAGTCTTTGACAGAGTATTACACATCTAGACACCCTGCAGAAAAAGTCTCGAACTTTGCATCACTGTATACATGCTGGGGAGCTGGGGTTAAGATTTTCTCCATCAGCTTTCCACCCAACATCACAGCCCTGCCACTGGAGTTAATGCACTTTGCATGTAAACAGGCTGAACATTCTGCTCCTTTATCCCATGAAGAAGGATTCCTCACTGTCTGAATTGTGGCCGTCACTGAGCCCTAGGGAAATTATCGCAGCTCTGGGTGACAGGCGGTGATGCAGAAAGATTTCCCTGTAACAGCTGCTTCCACTGGCTTATCAGTGAAGATATGTCAGACACCTTATTTTACTGCCTCTCTTTTCAACCATCATAACTCCTAATTAAAGCTCCCGGATGTCAAGCCTTCTGGGCTATTTATACATTGAGATCATTTGCAGCATGCCATTGTTAAAACTATATTATTTAAATGAAACAAATATATATATAAAAAACAAGAGAACAACTCTCAAAAAATAATACAGACGCTTGGTCTAATAATTACTAGTGTAATGCCAATTTATATAAAACTACAAGGCATTAGGTTTCCAAGTACTGGACTATGCAGTCGATTCCCATGCTGTTTTCTGGCACAACCAGGCCTTTAATTATTAAGTTGATTGATAATTAATTCAGTGACTTTATAAAACAACTGGCAGCAAAGGTCCTGACTGGCACATAAACGAGGGAGAGAGAGATCACAATTAACGAGGCAAAAGACATCTTTAGCTTGCCTGCGTGTAGAGAAGCATCCCTCTGAAACACGACTACTAACCAGCATCCTCAGTCAGCCTGCACCGTGACAGTTAACCCGAGCAATTTAAAGCCACTTTAAAATCGATACAGGTCCCCATTTAGAGTGCAGAGAAAAAAAATAATTACCAGCGCTGTCTCTAGAGAGGTCCCTTTGAGAAATGCTCATCTTCGGTTTAGTTTGCGGGGGGGCATGTCAGCGCCATGGCCAGCAGATCAGCCAAACTTACTGTACATCAAAACTAGCCGGAGTTTACTAAAAAACTGACTGGAGAAGTGAAGGGCAATTATTCCTCAACTAACCCAATGAGGCCGTCAGGGTTAGGAGATTTGAGGGTCCCAACCATGCTACAAGACACATCACAGGAAAACATTCCTTCTCAAATGCACTCGCACCAACACCCACACGTGTACTCGGAAACCATCAGAGAACCACGCTGCATTTTGACAGCATCGTCATTAAACGTAAATTAAACGATTGATTATTCTCCCCCATCATATTAAGAATGTTAATGCTTTGAATGTGATAAGGGGTGAAGTGATTTTCTCACAAATCAATCTCACGACAGCCAAAGTCCTCCACTTTTGATTAATCAAGCTATTCAAAAATCCAAAATGGAGTAAATGAATGAAGTGTTAAAAAAATACCAATCGTCTGCACCACAGATTAATTTCAAGTATTTTCAATGCAGAAATATTGAAATGCACCGTTCTAATATAAGCAGGCTTTCGGAGACTTACAACATTTATTTCATTCTTAGCCACACATTTTCCTGCTTATGCAACTGAAATTTATTAAGTGCGATCAAAAGTTACTATGAAAGCACAGTAGAAGACAAAGACCTAAATGTGCAGTAATAGCGAGAGAATGGAACAGAACACAGTCAAGTTAATCTCCAGTTGGTTCAAACCTTCACGGTTTGGATCGAAAAACCGCCGTGCGTTTCCGTAAATCTAACCAATAGCTCCCTCTGGTGGTGATAGATTTTAAAACAAGCTTAGTTAAGGCCAATACATTTTTCACTCTTTATGGCACGTATACTGCACAATTAATGTCACAAATAAACCAGTGTCTCGAGAAAGCACAAGTTTATTTGTATTCCTAGACCAAATACTCTTTTTTGAAGATCTCAGGTATTGGAGTGGCACTACACTACAAAGTTCAATTTCTAAAGTTATGCGAACTTTAATACATGAATATTTTATTTCATAGTGTGAAACCAAGATCAAACCTTACGTAATTTCTCATTTTTAAAAAAAAATAACTCGATTGCACCAATTACTGCAATGGTCTTGCTCAGTTCTTGAGCACAGCACGTCTGAATTGGTTTGTACCGTTTACTTTCATTACTTTGAAAACCTTGCCCCCACTACACAGCAGCAGTGACCAGCTCCTCCGACAGTCTTTTCAATGATAAGTGGGTTGTTCTTACCTCGCTTTTCTCTTGGTTGTACCGGAGCACATCCGAATTAGCACTTGAAGTCACGAACAGCGCACGCATACAGTTTAAACCAAGAAAAAAAAAGTACGGGCAGTGTTTTGTGTGTGTTAATTTCTTCTTGTGCGCTCTTTGCGGCATTTTTAAAGGATTTGATACGACACGTACAAATAAAAAAGAACAAAACCATCCACAGACTACCTCCAACCTCGTATATAAGCACAGAACTAACGCGCCCCTCATTCGAATGCTGTCTCTAGAAGCACCGCTTCGTGTTCCAGGTCCCACACCTGAGGAACAGCCCCTCTCAAAAACACCTGTTGCAAGAAATTGATTAGTCACTCCAATTAAAGGGTTTATCGGGTCCTGGTGTCCTCATTAAGAACTGAAAATCCAAAAATCAATTGTGCACTGTGAAGAGGCATGTATATTGATGTCCCATGCAACTGTAGGTCTCAATCTCATGTCTGATCTAAACACAGTGATTTATTTTGTAGTCATTTATACTGCACAGGAATGCTAATCAATGCAATGACAGTTTCATACTCTGAATGGGTTCCACTAATGCAGTAAAATAAACACTGTATTAAGAGGATGATGTTTAAGTACTCCTCCAGCACAACTGGGTCAGTGTATATTTGTGTATTAAGTACTGTACATTCACTGCTCTAACACAGTACACAAAAAAGTACCATCATCCCGTGTGGCACATTTTTTTTCAATTCCAATTTGAATTCATGTTTGAAATAATAACATTCATAAATACAATCATGACCACACATTAAGCATTTATTTTGAATCAATTGATTTATAAATTTAAAATCCAGTTTTAGAAATACAAAAGTTGACAGTAGTACACTGATTCTCCAAGCTATTTCAAAGATTCAGCATCACACTTTAACAGTACAAAAACGTGTAATAAAAAGAACAATATGTAATGGTACAAAAAAGGTCTTTGGTGATCCAAATTAAATCCTCACTATTACAATGACTGTCACTGTTACTTTAAGCAGGACTATAGTCTGGTGTTTCTTGTATATCCTTGTTGGTGGCACCACTAATTGGTCATTGGTTTCCGATAGACACAGGTGGGAATGGCAATGTATCACTCTCGCAATCCGTTTTTTCCCGTTTCACAAAGGTCCAGGGAGCTGCAGTACATTGTGTGGAGCACACCTGTGTGAGCACAGATCTGAAACTCTAAAATCGGTACAGGGATGGTATCAATTACAAATCCCATTCAACTCGCTAAGAGCAGAAAGCAAATTTAATATTTCCTAAATGGAAAAACTGAGACCAAGCAGCCACTGATCAAGAATGTGGCTGGCGCAAAACCCAGCAGACAAGACAGGTTCACAAGGGAGGACTATCTCTAACTGCAAGGCCCTCAATAGAGACCAATCAAATCGGAAATCAGCCTCGTTAATAGCTTGCGTGGGGTTTCTGTTGAAATGGCAGTTTTTTCCGATCCTTGATGGCATTCCTCTTCCTCTTCTTACTCAGGAAGCTCTCCAGCTTGCCACTCTTTTTCAGCTCGTTGTATTTCTCTGCCAGCTCCAGCTTACGTATGCCAGCTGTGAAAAGGGAAGTTGAAATTGTGAGAAAAGAAAAACAGGTGTTACCCACATCGGGCATCCCGTGAAAGAACAGCGCTGTGCTTGGCAATACCAGAGCAGTATCTTTCAGAACTTACACATGCTTATGAAAAGGGCAGCAAACTTCCATTTTAAATAGGACCAAACACCATCAGGAGCAAAGATAGATCTGAGCCTTCCTAGTAGCATGAGGCTCTATCACATAGTTAATTTGCTGAGCAATGGCGGCCTCTTGTGTGCATTTCGCAAACCACCCTTCACTCCAGTGCTGGTACAAAGGTCATACAGGAGCAAGAATTATACATCCATCTATTTTCAAATATTGAACCTTTTTCGAACTGATGCAGGGTTGCAGAAGAGCCAGAGCCTATCCCAGCAAGCACCCGGCACAAGGCAGGATATAGCCTGGAAAGGACACACCCTCACACCAGGGTCAATTTTCCCAGAAGCCTTTAACTAACTTCAGTATGTCTTCGGACAGTGGTGGGAAACTGGAGCACCCAGAGGAACCCCACATGAACACTGGGAGAACATGCAAACTCGACAAATGTTGCACCTAAGGAACTGAATAGAGCCCCAGCTCTGCGAGGCACCAATGGTAACCATTGTACCACTGTGCCGCCCATGAGTACCATTAATATAAAAGGGAAAATTGTCCTAAATGTTTTTTTTAAATATAATAGCATACATTTCTTCAGGAAGAAGGGCCTCTTGCCCTGTTGCACGAGCTCCCTCTGCTTCCGCTTGAATTCCAGTTCCCTCTCTCTCTGAATCTGCTTCCTCTTCTGTGCCTCCTCTTGATTAACCTGCAAAGAATCAACCAAAGTGATTTTCTAAGTCATTTGTGCTGTAGATCCTATTTTGGATCATGTGCCGGAAAAAACAGATCCTGGGTTTCTCTGTAAAAAAAACTAAAGAAAGAAGTTTAAAAAAAGTCTTCTGAATGACTCAGTTATTCTACCCTCTCAAAAAGTTAACTAACTCTCTGGAGCTCAGATTTACAACCGCAATACAATCTCAGCATCTGGGAACCATTAAAAAGAAAACAGGAGGGAGGATGTAAACGTGAATGACTGATAAGAAGAACCTACCATTCTCTTTAATAGCAGCTGCAGTCTCTCTTTTTTCTTTGGCTCTTTAACTTTCTTCAGCTTTTTCTGGATCAGCTAAAATGCAATTAGAAAGTGTTAAAAAGTAGTCTGTTAACACTGAAAACCTTTACTTACAGAGCTGACATTCTACATGGGTAATACATTCTTCCTACACCATCATACACTCTTAAACACCTAGTGAATTACCTGTAACAAACTGCTACACAATTCCTAGAGATATAGACACATCAGAATTACCTTTTAAGAAGAAAATGTATTCCTAGCTGTTCAAATTAGTTTTTTTCTGCTTATTGCTATGCCAAGTACTTTTCCGCAATGTAAAGAAAGTCATCTATAACACCGTGTCTAATATGGCTGTTCTGAGCATTCAATTTTAAAAGCATTCACTACTATTTTCAAACAAACACATTATAACAATGAGTTCTAATTGCATTTTATGACAATGACAACAGCAAATAAGCCTTAATTTCTAAAGATGATCATACCTCTTTTTCTTTTTTCTTAATGTCTCCTATGAACTTGTGAGTCTTTTCAAATACCTCCGGGTTGTACTCTCCTGACAAATCATCAAAACGAGGATCTCTGAATACCTGGAAAAATAAATCGTAGTTACTTGCAACATATATTCCAAAACCAGAACATGCCCCCCAAACTCACAGGTTAAAAAAAGAAAAAATACAGAAGGAGAAATGTTTGATTTTTCATGCATTTTAAGATGATACTCATTGAAAGGACACCAGCAAATAACTATACAGGGTGGGAAAGCAGTATTTCCTCTTGGGAAAAGGGAAATCTATTCGGTAAAATTTTAAAGGACAAATAACAGTGGCAGTCAATTGACACTACGACACAATGACTTCACACACAGCTCAATTCTGAAATTTCCTACAAGGAGGGTTTTTTTTTTTACCGGTTTTTTGACTGGCACCACCCGCCTGAGAAAAGGAACAGGCTGCTTGGCTGATATCTCCATGGGCCTGACAAGAAAGAAAGAAGAAACTGCAATCTTTCTAAAAATGGATAAAGCAAAGCTGGCTTGGTTATCGGGGAGAATGCTGGGAGGACCTGCCTTGATTAGGAGCCTTCCGTGATTCCACACAGAAGGATTTCATAATCGCTCTGCTGCAAATGAACCTCCCAATAATCGCAAGATAAAGACTGCTCTACCCAAAATAAATGAATAAACAGCTCCCCAATGCTCCTCCTTCATGAGAAGCTTTTTGAAAAACCCTACATTCCCCACTAATTTCACAACCCTTCCCAGAACAGTAAAAACCAGAAGGAAAAAGATTCTTTTACCTGTTCTTGTTCAGGCGCTTCATTCCTTTCTCCGATGAAGACTTTCTTTTTGACCCGTAAGCCACTTCATTGTAGATTTTAGTTCCAACCTTATTCTGCAGCTGCATTATCTCCTCAAAGGACATTGCGGAAAGTTCTGTACCAAGGAGGAAAAGAAATCTATTAATTGCCATCTTTCAGCAGAACAACAATACACCACACTCCACATCCAACGCATTCTCTTTTAGCGCAGTATCTGAAACATCCCCTTTATGCACTTTCAACAGCTGGTTTGACCATCCTTTGGTAACAGTGCATTTCTCCTGGGTTTGGTGATAAAGATTAGTTAAGCTCTTCATACGTATGGCTTGCCGGTTTCACCACCGTGAAAAAAAAAAAGATATTGTCCACATTTTTTTATTTTTGACACTGAAATGCAACAGGTAATTTTGTTTTGTTTGTGCAGCTTTAGAAAATCATGTCGAAACTAATAACCACGCTCACTGGCCATGTAGCTTTTAAAGGGAGACCGACTCCTGTGGATGAAAAAGGAGAGCAGGAGATCCAATATAAGGACCTTAACTGATCACAAACTCTTGCGAGGCTTACTGGGAATGCCTAAAATCAATTTAAATATATTTATTGCCATTCTGATAACGACACACATTTCACCTGGAATGTTTAGCTTTTTCTTATTAAAACATGGCTAAAGATGTTTGTATAGTTTTATGCAAGAGCTAGGGTTTGCATGTTCTTTTCTTTTGCTCACGAAGCATTTAGTAATCAAAACTGCTCTTGCAATTCTCAAGGACTGCAGCTGCCCTGTTGTCTGGGTTATTGCATTAAGAAGGAAAATGGATCAAGAGCAGCACTTTTTTTTCTCTGGCCTTGGGATGAGATTAGGTTTAAAGTTCCATTTTAGTGATAATGCTGCCAGGCAAGACTAAACCGCTGCTATTGTTTTGACAAGTGAGACACTAACACCTTTCCTAATCTCCCTGCAGACAGGTTTTCTTCCACTGCAATGGTAAACATACCGAACAACACAAAAAAAAACTGACTGCCAAGACATTTCTACCAGCTGACTTTAATCTTTAATTAAAAAAAATTATCCTAATAGAGTTTCCTGTGCCATCTCATTACAATTCAGAAGTAACCTTCAATCGCATGGATACTGGAATATCAACAACACACTTGCCTGCCTGCATGCAATTTTACAGATATGTTAATACATTTAGATTAAAAAGATAACCCCTGGTGAGAATTATGGAAAGACCAAGCTATTTAATAGCCATTTTTGGGATTTTTTTATATAATATTAAAAAACATAATTATATAATTTGTATAATTAACAGGTAATTCAAACAAATTTTGAACCTGGATACCCGTTTATACAGCAGGGCCTTAACTGGAGCAAAGAGACTGAAGTATTTTGCTCCCCACTTGGGATTCGAACCCAGGACCCTCCGGTCCCCATCCACCACTCCAAGCTGCTGCCAAATACTATACCTCTCTGGATTTCTTCTCTAGTTTCCATTTTCCCACCAGTGTTTTTTAATTTTCCCAGGCCAGGCTGCTGATCCCCCGAGTCTCCATCTTCAGTATCGCAGTCGGACTCCTCGGACCCGTCGCTGGCGTCGCTCTCCCCGGTGTCTTCGCCTCCCTCGCCGCCGCACCTCGAGTCCTCCTCTGCCCCGGAGTCTTCCCTCTCTCTTGCCTCGCTGGAGTCCGGGGCTCCCTGGGGTCCCGGCGCCGCGAAGCGCTTTCTGATCAGAGAGAAGTTCCTCTCCAGCTCCTCCTGATCCGAGTCCTCGCTCTCGGAGCCCCCGGCTTTCTGCTCCAGACCCCGGCGCACCGGCGCTGCCTCCCGGCCTTTACCTTTCCGAATCCCCCCCTTGGCCTTCGATGCCATCGTGAGCTGAAAGGAGAAAAAAAAACTAATCCAGACACCGAGCAGCTGCTTTACGTCAACCTACTGTACTTTCACTCTCTTGCAGTCTTTAGCAGAAAATAGCAAATGCATGCAGCTCGTACACAATGCAAAATTAAAAATTACAGCGTTCTGCGCAAAAAAATGCAGTAACAGCAACCTAATAATACGCATTTTAGCAGAACTTTTTGTCAGATTCCCCACAATACGCAAATAATAACTACAGCAGTGTAGTGTATGACTGTACTGTATGTTCCGTATATACAGTATAAGACTTGTAATTTTCCAAACTTAACCGAGGCTGTCACTACCGGGAGGTACAATAGTCATTTCTCAGTAATTTCTAACACCGATAAAGGTCTACACTAAAAGGTAAACACAATAATACACTATAAACACTATAATAATAAAGACACTGTAATGCTTTTCTGTACTATTCTGCATTCTTCACTGTAAAACTGGAGTGAAATATTTCCGAGAATATCCGGAAAATATTGAGAGAGAAACCGGTGAACTATAAACAACATTGCGCAAAACAAGAAATTCTGATTTCTGATTTAAAATCTTTTATTATTACTACATCCGCAGGGAACCGCAGAGTAAATCTTGTGTTAAGCTGAGGCTCATGAGCTGCTTTCCGGGATGGCAAACTCACTCCAGTCCCCGGCTCGACTGAGGCCTTTTGTTTACACACACATACAACATGAGCTCAACATCATCGAGTTCCCCGCGAAGCGGATTGACGCTTCGTAACAGAAACTCCGCGTTTTCCTTCTGTTCACCAAAGACACAACATTAAAAGACAGATGCTTACTTTAATAAACACGCCGGACAACCTCAGAAACTCATCCCTCGCTGTGCACGTGGATGCCCCGCTTCAATCCACTTCTATCACCAACGTGCTGAGACGGAGGCGGTGATACAGCGGCCTGGCTGCAGGGGGCGCTGTTGTTTATAAGACTGTGCAGTAGTTTGGCGCTGTCTAGTGCTGAAAGTGAGCAAGTAGAGAAGATAATTTTGTAGAACAAGGGACCTGCCAATGAGTGCTTGCGTTAGACAGTCTAAAAACTATTTGAATCATAATGTAATTTACTGTGTCATTATATGAAACAGAAGTGAGCTGCAGTGTTACACAGTGGCTAGCAGTGCTGCCTCACAGCCCTGAGGCCTTCGGTTCAATTCAAGACCTGGGGTGCCGTCTTGTGAGGAGTTTGTAGGTTCTCCCCCTGTTCGTGTGGGTTTCTGCTGGGGGCTCCAGTTTCATCTTTCAGTCCAAAAATATACCAGTAGGTTAATTGGCTTCTGTGAAGTTTGGCCCTGGTGTGAGTATGTGCCCTACAATGGGCTGGTGTCCTGTCCAGGGTGTATCCTGCCTTGCTTGCTGGGATAGACTCTGGCTCCCCCATGACCCTGAATTGGAAGATTTATAACTGTTTGCAATACCACAGTATGTAAAATCTGGCTTGTCTATATGTTGTCAGTCATGGCAGACACTTGTATGCATGGGCAAATCAAACAACAAATGTGGAACAAATATTTGACTGAGCTTAAAATCCATCCCCATTCAAAACTAGTGCATTCAGTCAGTTTAGATCTTTCACTTTATTTGCAATACAAAAATACAAAATAAAATCCTAAAATATTTTTTTCAGATTTACACATATGTTACATTTTGGCACAAAATAAATGTACTTTTTAGCTACAAGAAAGGATAACTTCATTAATATTGCCAGAGGAGCAAGACTAATTTGTCAATGGCAAAACAGCCATGAGTTTAAATAATTACATCTCAGTATCATGTTGCACAACACTTTTAATATGCTTTGTAATACAGCTGGTGTTTCTCTAACACAAATTCTTTTTAAAAGGCACACATCTCCAAGTATGTTCACAATACTTAACTCTGAACATTAAGTTCTGTACTAATTCAGAAGCACTGGGCTCACATTTGTAGAAGCTTACCAGCCAATCAGACTGGTATAATACACAATGTTCTATAAGAAGCTCCTGTACTGGTTTTAATGTGCCACACAGAGGTACATACAGAGGTAGTTCAGTTTAAGTCGAGGTAAACAAGTTTTTTTGTTGTTTTTACTTGTTGTTTTTTTAATGAAGCCCTTCAACTTCTCATTCTGTAGTGAATATTCATTCACTTGAGGCCAGAAACATCGCGTCTACAAGTTTGGAAGGGTAAGAACCAGTACAGTTTCCTTAACAGGAAATGTTAAAGGATGGTTTTGCATTCTTGTTTCATATTGGTGATTGACTGTTTAATACTGCAGATGGGCTTTTCTTTTCTCACTGCCTTTATCATTTTCCTCAAATCTGCACATGTAATTAAGTGCTCAGGAGTAGTTATGCATACAGCAATATAGCAAGACTCTCAGTAACTGGTGTTGTGTACAATGAGATTTGTGGTTTGTGGTTTTGCAAATTATTGTTTTAACATAGTACCATATGTTTGTAGAGCACTATAAGCAATACTAGTGCAGCACAGTGAACAATCAACCATCTAAAAAATAATACTTAATGCTCATACAAATTTGGCTACGCCTACTAGTTTGGTCCATCAAATATACATTTTAACAATCTTTAAATTAAATGACGTTCCATTTTTGGAAAATGTCATTGTTTTTTTGAAGTAACAATTGCTTTTTGAGGCACTGGACCCCTCTGTTGATACAGTCTTTTGGACACAAGACAAAGAAAGTCCCCATAACAAATGCCTTCAAGTTCTTTGTTGAATCCAGTGAAGAAGCTTCAGGTTGTCATGACAATATGCCATACAAGGTGAAGTACAGTAAGTCACAGACTTATTTCAGTACATGGATTCTTCAACAAGTCCATCTGAAATGAATCAAGAGAAAAGAAAGAACAACATGAATACTGAGCTATGGCAGACAGCAATACAAGTTTGAAGAATAAGCTTTTACGTAACCGTAAGTAACATCATTTGCAATGTGGCTGCAGTTAAGTTAAAAAAAAAACTCCAGAAAGTTTCTGTTTAATTTTTGAATGTGGAATTTTAACCACATCTAGAAAAGAGTGATCTGAAAACAGCCTTGCTTCAGAGCTTCTGGGTGTTTACTCCCACCACAACACACTGCCGTTAGGCATAAAGAGGCATAAACCCATAAAGAGGTTGTTTTTGTTTAAATTCTGCAAGGATTATTACCATTCGTGTGAGATTTTTAAATGCACTTAAGGATATTTTACGTGATTCAGATTATCCCTTGAAAATGGCGAGAGAACAAAACAAAGTATGTTGATCTGGAGATAAATGCATGGTTACAGCTAGTGCTTTTACTGGTGGTGTGCTGATGGTGTCATATGAATTAAAATTTACCTTGCTGGAGGCTATTGTGCAGATATTCATTGAGTTGATACAACTCATTGGCATATCCGTTACAAGAAGACCTCCGGATGCAGGTGTCTAGCGCTGGATGAACTGTGGAGAGCTGATCCAGGGGCAGGTTGTCTTCAAGTGCAACATGTGGAAAAGATGATGTCTCCGATGAATTACTGTGCAGGAGGTCCTGACTCCCCTCCAGTGCGCAGGCAGAGTCTGAACAAGAGGGCTGAGATTCGGCACATCTGTCAGAGGTAGGGCTGCAGTGAGGAAGGCAGTCTTTTGCCTGAACCACGTCCAGCTCCTTTAAGATGCCGTAGATGACCTCTTCACTCAAGACGGCCTCTGATTCAGAAGGGCGCAGAGCGCTCAGAACGTGGTCCACGGACTGGCGCGTATCAAAGCTGCTGGCAAGCGAAGAGATTTGCCTGGCCAGGATGCTGATTTCGGCCTGTTCCTTCTCGCTGTAATGAAAGCTGCTCTCCGAGGTGGGTGAAGCGTCGGGAGTCGGCAGGCTTGTGGGAAGGCCGGCGCTACTGACAGAGCCATGAGGCACAAGGTAAGGGGGCACTCCAGCTGGGAGGCTTTCAGGAATGCCGAAGTCGTCCGGGTGAAAACTGCAGTCTGACACACCTCCACAGACATCTTCAAGCTGCAGGCAATCGGGCACCAGGTGCACATCGCTGGAGCAGCTCGAGAGATCGTGGGGAGGGGAACCCGGAAGCTGTGGCGACATCGCCCACGCCACCCCAAAGCTGTTGATGCCGATGGCAGCGTCCGCAATGCCTGGGAGAGCCTCTGCCGCCGCGTGGGGGCTGGGCAGTGCAGAAAGGACGCTGTAGGGCAGGGACTCTGCTGTGGGTGACTGCAGGCTCTCTGGGAAGCTGTAGCTTTCCAAGAGGAAGTCAGAAATGGTAAAGGCTGAGGAGCTAGCTTCCTCTTGAAGGATAGGAGAGCCTTGGAAATCTGGGCTGTAAGGAGGGGTGGAAGGTAATTCAAGACAGTCACTCAACACGGGTGGAGGGCTGCCTCCACTAGGCTGGTTATTTAAAGTAGAATAATACAGGGAAATGCTGGGCTCTGAAATCCTGCTTGTTTTGATCCTTGGCTCTTCGGTCGGGTTGCCTTCATTCATCTGTCTCTTTAGGTTCTGCGCCGGGCTGTCAGTGAAGCTCTGACTGGTGTCTGATGCTTCAGGGCTGATCTGATAGTGATTTGAGGATCTGTGGCTGGAGGTTCTTGATCTGCAGTTGACATGAGCGTGGATTTGTTCACTAAGGAAAGTGGCTTCCGTTTCACTGTAAATGAGATAAAGTACATGTATATTAATTCTTTTTTAGGGATGAATTTATACAATTGTAATGTGCCTAAGAATAGAGAATGTGCCATCTGTAGTGCTCAAGTTTTGCTGGTGTGGGATTCTAGTGGCATCTGCTGGTTCAGGTTGAAGGTGCACCAAAACAAAAACTCGCATATTAGAAGCGAAAAGCACATAATGCAACATGAACACTAACCACAAATTTATGGCATAAATGTCTGCAAGATAATAGAAAGCACCTCTGTGTTTTTCGCTATGCCTCTGAAAAATGGGTCAATACTTCAAGAAAATCTCAGAAATCAACTAAATTACATTATTTGTGGTACCTGATAATGTAGTTAGTGCAAGACACTGACTGACTCCGAGAATCCTTGACAGCCACAATATAGAAGCAGGTCCAAGAGAGATTCTTGCATTGCATTCTCAGAACCATTTCCACAGGCATGTCATCATCTGCCTTCACTGTAAACCATGGAGAGGAAGAAAGTTAACAAATATCTGCTGCTTTAGAATAAATTTGTCAGAGAGTCAGGAAAGAGTGGAAAGTTCTGTTTGTTTAGAATTATTTTGTTTATTTTTGTTTTCATTCTTGCCCTTAAAATTGGAAGAACCTTCTAAGTAAATAATAGATTTTTAGGAATGATGAGGATCTACTTTACACGTAAAAACAAATCCCGTTTTTCACAATACTCCAGAAATAATGCTCATACTGTAAGTAAAGACTTACACAAAATCTTGTGCTGAGCGGCGGCGAAGGCAAGATCATCAGGATGGAGCAGACTGTACCACGGTTGACGGATCATTTCCTTGTTCGAATAACCCAGATGGAGCACCACACTAGCAAGAAAGTAAGAGTTGAAAACCATGCTCCCACTTTGGCTTAACTGAACAGTAAAGCATCTTAAAAACGCTGAAGAAAACTGAATCATAAAAACCATGAGAGAGGCTGCACATTGTTCTTATTGAGAAGAAGAACAGCAATGATTGTTTTATTGTCATCATAATGGCAGATTTAAAAAACTTTGCTGCCTCCGCCTTTTTGCTGACTCACAAAACTTCAAGAAACAAAGTCGATTTTCAGCACCAGTGTCAGTGTGCTGTGAATGTGCTGCTTTCCTTCACACCAATATACTGACAGCCACACTCGGCAGATTTTGCTGTTATGAATGACAAAGGTGCTACTCCAAAATGCCAATTTTTGTTTCCTTATTCAGAATCCCAGGATGGCTTTTATGTCTTTCGGCTCTCACCTGTCAGGGACCTCAGTGAACGCCATGTCGAGCCCGTGGAGGGACTGGAAATGTGGCACAAAGCAGCAAGCGTCTGTGTCCTGCAGCCAGCTGACAACCGGGGAGCAGAGGGCAATGAAAACCGGGCTCGAGCCCGGGGAGGCGCCCAGCTGAAACCTCCCCCGGACCAGCACGGGGCAGCTTCTCCCGTGTCGGAGGCGAAACGCCCTGGAGGTGTGCATCCGACAAACGAATGCAGTCTCTGGGAGCAGAAGGAGAAAACACACAGAGGGAATGAGACAACCTGCCAACACGAGCTGGATTTCTGTAGTGTAATGAGAGCATGAGTGAGTGATAAAATCAAGGTGGCCTACTGCCCTACTGCCCTAGGCTCTCAGCTCGTCACATGCGAAAGGAACCACAAAGGCGGTAGCAAATGCTTCACAAGTGAACACACCGAGTCATGAGAGTGGACTCTCAGATAAGAAGACATTGTCTTAGAGCAGCAGAACAAAGCCCAGTGGAGAATGATTTTCTCATTAATGTTTATTTAGGAAACATTAATTACCATTAACTATTAATCTGTCACGAATATTATTGAAGTGAATCAGTATTAATTATGTTAATTAATTATTATTGGAATAATAATTATAAAGGGCATTTTTTTCATATTCTGAGTGCATCGGATTTAAAGCCTTGAAACATGAACTGAATGTTTTTAATGAAAGCACAGTTTGCTTTTCTGTACACTGAACTACAACCCCCTCTTTCCCCCTGTAGAAATGCTCTCACCTGTTTCTGATGATGAGCCGGTCTGCAGGTGACTTTTTGCCGTCTCTACATCTGCATTTTCGACTATGTCATAGAAACTGTCTCCTTGAAGTAAATCCACCTAAATAACAAAGAAAAAATAATCTTTTTTGTATTTTCTGACTGGTAATGCACAGAATACCTTAAGCTGTAAGCTGTAACTGAATGTTAAATAAAACAACATCATTAATTTCACACATTCTGAATGCTTGGCCAAACGCAGGCCCTACTGATGCTGGTTGCTAAAGTACAGTATGTTTTTCACAGTAAATAAGTAAATACTGTAAAAGACAATTGAACTAATACTTTTCCAACAAAATTGCCAAAATATATTTTAAAAAATGTAACCAAACATTAAACTCCAAGAGTAACTATTTCTGAAAACAATGTGTAATGTATATAAAATATCAATATATCAATATATTGTTCAGAGATGCACACTCTGACTCGGAAAGGAGTCATGCTGAAAGGTAAAATGGGTTTAAATAAATTTAACTAAATCAAAGCAATGCATCTTAAGAACAGCTTGATGAAGTTCTGTTACCAACATCCAAGAGAATCAAGCCTCTTAAAGTCTTACAGCAGGAGAGAATAACTTACCATCGAGAAACCAAGGAACTTGCTGACATTCTCCGAGATGTAAATCAGTTTTCCCTCACTCGTTGTGGCCACTATAAACCCAGGCAAAGCTTGCAGAAAATCCTCGTATGGGAAAAGGGAGCTCTCTCCAAGTTCACTGTGTAGCTCTGGCATGGATGAAGAAGAAAGAGAATTAACTTGTGCTCAATTTTAAGTTCAGACATTGCCGGCAATGGATAATTGTGGAACTGAAAACAGTGGATAATTGGGTTGGGTTACCTTGGAAGAACACCGATTTCCTTATGTAGGTGCAGATGGCGGACATGGTGTGCAGGTATGACAGGCGATCCTTCTCCTTTTGGGAAATGGGCAGGAGGGCCCGCATATTCCTGATCTCTGCGTTAATGTGGTCTCTCCGGGCCTTGGAGGCTCCCTTGGTGGACCTATAGAGCACCATGACTGAGAAATCAGCACACACAGCATGTAGGAGGGTGAGAACTTATTGCTCGGTCTAGTCAGTCTAGCTCAAGGGAGAACAGCCCGAACAAGTTCCTGCGGTGCACCTCCAGTCCCCTTTCAATCACCTCGTCTGTTTTATCTTGCCGGTACCTTTTTTGTTTAAAAAAAGTAGGAAACCACTTATCTTCAAAAGCTTACTTCTGCTGGGGTTTTTTTAGACTGTGTGAATCGCCTACAGATCCCCCCCCCCCCCCCCTATTTTTATGCAACGCTTTTCTCAGTGAAAGCTAGGAGAACGTGTTTCCATGGAAATTATTCATCTAGGAGTGGGGAGGGAAGCAAAAAAAAAAAAGAAAAGAAAAATGAAAACTGAAGTACTATACCCAGCTGCACAAGTTAATTGTCTGGCCTTTTGAGGGAACCACTACACTTTATAGGCAGTGCACCGAGTGGGTGTCAGAGAAGAGGCTGGACTTATTGTCCGCCTTGATGCCATATAAAGAGGATGTCCTCCAAGCTGGGTATCAGGCGTCACTGGGCAGAGAATGACGCTTTTTTCTGGGGTCTCTCTCTCTCTCTGTCTCTGCCCAATTATGTCCAGGAGATGAGAGCTCTGAATCACAGCATCTCTGTATTTTTAAGTTGGGGCTTTAACAGCAGTTAGTTTCCCCATCTCTCTCATTTTCAACATTGATTACAGCTATTCAAAATGTCAGTGTGGATAACAGCATGAGAGTGCTATTTAGTCACTGAGGGGGAAAGCAATCTGTGAATCATCACCAGCAGTAATCAACGTGCCTGGCTTTGCTTCTGCTGCTGCTGCTCCAGAGTGAGTTTAACTCGTAGCAGCTTATTATACAAGTTGCTTTTCTGTTGTACTTAAAATGCATTTGCCCCATTCATCAAAGGTATCCTACTACAATCCTAACCTGTACGATTGTGTGTGGGAAGCGTGTTTAAAATGCATTGTAGATACAGTTCTATAGAACTAATTACGAAATGAAAGTATTGAATTTGGTCCATCCCTTCATGTTACGAAAAGCGCCTTTTCCCGCAAACCCACGCTGCTCCTACTCGCTGAATGAAAGCAACACAACAACCCCCTCTAGAGGGAGCGCATCGGCGCAGAAATGGCAAGCCAAGCAGTAAAGCACTGCCGTGGAGGGGAGCTACTGACCTGAACCGCTTGAAGCGAAGCCCCGGGGTGATGCTTGCATCCGCGTTAGAGCAGGGCGAGCTGCAGGAGAAAGTCCCGGGTCTGGCACCGAGAGCCTCTTTACAGTACTCGCAGGAAACCGTCATGATTTCCCCTCTTGTGCGACACTAAAACATGGAATCAAAAGTCAGATCCGGGTGTTTATCCTGACCAAAGAGTTGTGCACTCACATTGTACATTTAGGACAAGTTTTTTAAACAAAAGCTTAGCGAATGAAGTTCCAAAAAAAGCTGAAAGCAAACAGCTCAATGATGATTAAAGATAAAAATCTCGACAAAACGAGCATTACAAAATGCCAGAAATGTAATATTAGCAAAAAAAACAAACAAACAGAAAAATGCATGGTTTAAAATATGCTGGGCAAAAGCATTTTCTCTTGTTTTAAAGATCAACACAAAAGGGCAGACACATGCATCACAAATGATTCAAGACTACGCGAGTAGGCGCTGTTGGCAGAGTCCTTACCTTTCTAAGAGATCTATCTCAAAGCAACTGTGCTTTGCCTCCGTCCTCTGCTTCCTTTTATATCCCCGTACAGGGTTAACCTGATATCTTTGTTCTAAACACTGACAGTGTGAAAGAAAAAAAAAACGGGTCAGAAAACGGCTAGTGTTACTTGTTGTGACGCAATAACAAGAGAGGGGATATTTTTAGTAACGCGGACTCTAAAAATAACTCCACTCAGACTGCCCCAGAGGGGGGCAACCACACGGCCAGAGTTGCCAATAAAAGTTGGGTCTGGGCATTTGAGAACGGTGGTACCACAAAACGACTCGATAGCTGTGATTTACCCATTCACTTTTTTCTAATTGCTGACGGTTTATCTGAGTAATGTGTCGTATCGCCTTTCTGATCGGTTCTGTTTTACTGTGTCCCTTTGTTATCTTTTTTTTATTATAAGACTGAAGCACGAACCACAGTACAAGGCGACAAATAAGAATTGACCACAGAATGATCAGTCATAGTAGACCATGTAGAGACAAGCGTCCAAACAGGAGTTGAGACAAGTGATCGCCTCCTCGCGAAAATAAAAGGCTGTTTATTTTTGCAGCGTGGAGATCAACAAAGTTCACGCACGGACTATCCAGAACGGGTCGTGAGCAGGCACACGGGACACAATAATACTCATTGCCGAGGATGGATTCCATTCATTGCCTCCTTAAAATGTTGTCTATTCTCTGTTTCTGCTATCACAACCGAGATTATTTTGCAAGGTTGGCCTACCCAGCATATGGAAACTTTCGTTCATTTTAAGTGACTGGTTCAGTTAGGATGGTTCATGTATTATATGTATTTACCTTTCATTAACACGCCGCTCTTCCAGCCATTACTGGAAAGGCGCTGATTTCTGGCAAGTTTCAAAATAACCTACAGCCTGGGAGACAAAACTGGACAACAGCCTGGACAGGACGCCCCTCTAAGCAGAATCACTGGAGGAAAAACCCCTGGAGAATATGATACCTCCTGACAGAATGACACTCTTCCCCAGTCCAGAACCGAACCCCAGACCCTGGAGCCGTGCCACGCCTTCCTGCCGCTTTCTTCACAAGTCGGTTCGCTCACACCGAATAAAGGTCAATCAGACATGCAGACTTCTCCAGAGGTACCGCACGGTGCTCTCTGTAGTGTAATCTGATTGAGGAGGGGCAGGTTTGTACCCCGTGTATAGAGAAAACCAGTTCAGCTCAGCAGGTGAGTCGAGTCCCTTGCAGTGCGTCGTAAAAAGCAGAAGAGACTTCTAAAAGTAAGATAAGAAATCAAAGCAACTTGCACAAGGCAGCTGAGTAATACATTTAACTTCACACGGACTAGTGATAAAAACATTCCTAGTAGTACGCTGAATGATGCTTGCGTCAAAATAGCGCTCTACGCAGCCTGTCTGGGAAGTGCTTCGCATTCGAAAGTCTCCCTTCACACTTTATGATGATTAGCAGTAGTCATAAGTAGTAACAGTTAACATACTAATAATAATAATAATAATAATAATAATAATAATAATAATAATAATAATAATAAACACAAAATACAGAAATGCTCATTATAAATGAATGGCAGAATCTTTACTACTATACTATTGGTAATGTGCAATATGTGACCGAAAATATACTACTGTACATGTTTAAATGTCCATATTACTTTCTTGGAAGAAACAAAAGCTCATTTGTGTTTAACTTTGCATTCACGTATTTAAATAGAAACTTTGCAACCAGATCTTTAGTTTTGTCGGGGAGCTAACACACACAGCTAAATTGAGTATCTAGTGAGTTATTTGAGCTGGGTTTGATATCTTGTTATCCTCTGGATATCTAAGCAAAAACCCTGCAGATTCACATAATAGAGCATGCACATGCACTTAATACTAAAACAACAATAAAACTAATGCATTCTTAGTTGTATTAGACTAAAAAATAATGCTTTATTCCTACTGATTAACTTCTTTAAAAATATTTTTTAAATCCTTTTTTTCTACACCATAGCAGTCCATCTCCCCTAATCAGTTATAATCTATGAGTCTGTTATAGAAGAGGTGTCTCAGAATCAAGTTTGCCCTGTAGTTTGGTGTCAGTGAACCTTAAGGTGCAGGTGTTGTGCTCTGTGCTGAAAGATATCGGACAGCAGGCACATTACCAAGAAATAATGACTGGATGGTTCAGAGGATGTCTAGACTTCACTAGTTCTTTCCTAGGTCATTGCAGAAGATGGTGAGCCCATAGAGACATTCATTTGCATTATCTGTCATTACCTGTATGGATTTTAATATTTAATGATCATGAATAATTTGATAAACCATGCTTGCTTATCCTGTACTGTTGTGTGAGTTATTAGTTTGTGAAATTATCATTTTATCAGTGTTGTCAATGTTATTACTCTGTTATTGCTACTGTATGGTAAAAAGACGTCAAATTTGCAATTAGAATATTTTTGAAGAAGTCATAATATTTACTGGTAGCCATATTATTGATCACAATATCTCAGTTAACGTGGCAACACTTCAAAGCAGCAGAAAGTTTATAGGCATACAAGGTGATAATAACTTAGGTTATCAATGGTTAATTTTTCAATTCAAAGAGTATAAATGTTCCTGCAAATTTTATGCCAGGAAGGAATGGAGGAAAAATGAACATGATACATTTGAAAGAATTCAGACAGACTGAGAAGTAATCATTTTTTTTTGTCTATAAAGTGTTAAAAGCTTTAAAAAATAGCAGTAAATGATTTCCAACTTCCTTAAATCTTCAATTGAACTGCCCATCTGTCCACAGGACGTCACGCATGAACAGAGGTTAACTTTCTGCACCCCTAAAAAAACAACATTCAATTTCTTAACACTAATTGCTTTGCAGTAACCAATATGTATCATTATATGAAATGCATTAGCTAAAACATGCCTGCCTTTTGGCTTTCAAGACCAGGAATTGCTTTTTAAACCAAAAGGGAAATGAAAAAGCCATTTTCCAGCAAATCTCTTCAGTATTAACACTTGAAATGACCACTCTCTTTGGGGTTTGACTGGCCAACAGCGGACTGACTTCCTCTGTGCTGTATTGTATATGTGTTTGAAATGGGACAACGTGTCTCTTTGGCCAGTCTATGTGACCTCCCGTCTGCAGCTTGCACTTAACACTGGAGATAACATTCACTTTATAGCACAACTCTGGCTCTTAGCGTGGTGATAGACATGAACAAACTGTTCCTCTGAAATGGTCTGCCATTTTCTAACGGCGCATTTATGCCTACTGCTTGTGCCCAGTGTGAAATCTGCCTGGCCAGACAGAGTGGCTGTCTCCAGCCTGCCCCGAGACGAATATCTCTGATAATACAGCCCCGTCTACTGAAGAGGAAAACTGGGAAATTAAAGGGAAAACAAGGCCAGTAATCAATATGACTGACAGGTAAGGGGTTGAAACGACTCAATGTCTTTGGTAGGCTCTTTGATCAAGCTTCCACTCCTGTACAGTTGCTGCAGGTGATTGCTTATATTACAGCTTTTTCAAGTTTTTATGGTCAATTTGGTATTCAGATTTTTTTCACGCTTTAATGGTGTTCCCCAAGAGGGCAGTAGCTAAGTATATTTTTGCCACTTATTTCAATCAGCATTGCTTTGCAATTATTCAACACCGGTATTATTAGGTTAAAGTAAAACGCCGAAGTGGACATCACTTGGAAACCCGATACTGCACGCAGTCAGGGGCCAGGGAGTCATGATGACATACTACTTAACCTTTGCCTTCACAATGGCAGCTATACTGCAGACGCTGGTCAAAATCCTAAAGACAACTTAATGGTTAGGTTGGTTCAGTTGAAGGTAACTTCACAACATAATGGTCCTTTCCAACAAAACTCAGAATGAAGCCCATCAGGATTTGGATCAGACAATTGGATTAGGATCAAGTCAGTCAGCTTCTTGCGCATTTATTTTATTAGCAAAAAAAGCATTTCAGCTGTTTATATTTTGTATACTTTTATAATTAAGCACGGTAAAACTGGCTTACTATTAGCAGATAAATCATATATTTATGAAAAACTAAAAGCACACAACAAACACAAAGCCTTAGAGAAGCTAGCTATTCATTTTCCCTTGGTCTTTTGTGTTTGTCTACTCTTTGAGAACCTCTTTACTGTTTCCCATTTATAAGCTGTTGCTGTATCAATATAAAATAGTTGATCTGGTTCCAGCACTCAAACAGCTGCTTTCTGTTTCTGCTTAATTCACATAACCCTCATAACTGTATATACAGTACCATCCAATAAGAATACAAATCAACAGCCACACATTGATGAGAAACACTGTGTACTGTACATCGCAAAAAGAGTTTCAAAAGGCAAAATCTGTAAAGCAATGATGGATCAAGGATAAATTCACCTATAGGCATTTGTTCCTGTAGATGAAATAAAACTGTAAAATTCATGCATGTGCAGACTGAGGTAAATCTGAGACAGAATCGTATATACTTGATACCTGTTGATATCTGTGATGTGAATGGTTTGAGTTGTAAATAATTAAGTTCCTTATTATTATTATCAAAGGAATAAGTTCCTGTCCCTCGGCACAGTACTGAACTTCAGAAACTCTGTTATTAAAGATTTAACTTTAATTATTACATCAGTGCAGTATTAATCTAGACTCTCAAACCAATAGCTCAAAAGTCTCATAAAATTCCACACATTATGTTAATACATTCCATACCACCAATTTAGGAAAACAATTTTTTAGTATTTCTGCTGAATATTACCGTCTGAACAAAACAAGATATAGGGCAGTAGTGTATGTTTACTCTGCATTCATTACATTACCACAACCTAAAGACCCCACTGTCATGACAAGTTGATTAACTGTATTATGAAAATAAGCACAAACTTTGTTTTCCATTGAGATTTCCAGAATAATGACATACTTGTGAAGATGAGCTTTAGAACATTTAAATTCAGTTTGCATTTTTACCTTGAAAGATAATCTTAAATTATGGTCTATCCTGTGAAAAATGACCCCCTGACACACCCCAGCAAAAAAGCCTATTAAAATAAAATCTAAAAAACAGACAAACAAAATGAATGATATTCATTTTAGTAATCTCAAAGTTTTAGTCTATTCATTTTTTCATGTAAAATCCAATGTAAGAACTGAACCCATGAAGTCTTAAAAGAAATTGCCCCCGCCTAATGCTGAACTATTATTTCCTCAAAGAGATTTTAGAGATGTGATAAATTAATGTTCGGTACCTTTTAAATATTGGGATGTGTACTGTTTGACTCCAGTAACTGTAAAGCTGTAAAAACTAAACCAACTTTTTTTTAATTCTGTGACAGGAGGTACTTATTTTATTTCACTGTTAATGTGAAAAGCTGTTCTGAAACACCACGTGCAATTTCTCACTCCTTCACCCACCTGATCTGGTGTGCAGTGGGGCTACAGAATTGGTACAGAATGGTTTCTGTGTCACCTAGGTGAGGAATACTCTTCAGCGGTGGATGATGTTGCTCCCACTGAATATGGAAACCGATTTGGAATCCCCTGGGTTGAAAAGCACTGTATAAATTAAATTAATGATTCATAAAATTCCACTGGTGAGCCCTACAGTAAAGCACACGTGTGCACAGTGGTCATAAGGCTGCCTTCAACCATTTATTTGGAACATTCTTATTCGATATTTGATACAGTTGTTTGACAAAAAGTTCAATCTTCTTTTTTTCATTTGTAAAGTTTTGCACACCTTTAAAAAAATTATAAACTACATACTTTCACTCCACACTTTGGGACGTACAATGCAGGTGAAATACACATATCCTCGTTTAGTGATCTAAAAAAAAATACAGTGAACACGTTTGCTAGGGATTATTCGAACTACATAAAGTTAATTTTCTGGTGAGAAAAGAACTTGCATTTACTTAACACCCAATTACTAACAGCCCTTGAATGGGCATTTTAGTAACTGGATGTTAACACGGTTTACATAATTATGATTGTATATTAAAAATTAAAGGACCTGTAAAGGATGCCAGTCTCCAGGGAAGCAGACCACAAATTAGAAATTGAACACTCATGTGACTGCTAGCAGAAGTGTTATGATATTCCATACATGCCAGAACCTGCAAAGAAATAGTTTTTACCCCTCACATCGCCAAAACACCATTAATAAAAACATCTGTTAAAATCAGTCAATAACACAATTTGATGGAAACTATCATATTTCTACATTATTTTTCTCTTCATCGGTGCAGGGAATATCTGTTTTTCTCCTCATTTTCTGTATTTGGCCCCACAAGATGATCAGTCCAATACTACTTTTTACTTTAAACTCATGGGGTTGAACATTTTATTTATGACACTCCAGCTGAATTGTAACTTCAAATGAATGAATTCTAGTCAGCTGAACATAACAGTCGTTGTCTGAGTGCTATTATATATACCTTTACCTATTAAACCATCATTAGAGTTGTAGCATTTCTTTGTTTTCTGATGCATGCATCGCTTCAGGAAAACACACAGTAGATTGTGTTATAACCACCATTCTCTCAGGTGTTTAATTTGTGTAATCCAAAATGAGTGACTAGCGTTTTAGATGATTTAACGTACTAAGCAACATGGAAAAAAAAACACACACTTTGGACAACAGTAGAGTCACTGCAGTCTTAACACAATATCTTATTGTTGATTAATAAGGTGCTACAGTAGGTACACTGCTATAGTAGGTGGTTAAATTCAACGGCGTGGAGAAATCCAGCACTTCTTTGACAAAAACATCTGGAAAAACAAACCCAAAGAAATACCAGTTCAATGAGGGCTGCACCTCAATACAGTACTATACAGTACTGTGCCAGCTCCCTCAAAGTGCCTTTGTTAAAAATAAAGTCTTCTGTGGTGAATTTCACATTAAAACATTTGGTATTAAAATTTACAAAAGAGGATTGCTAGACATACAGCTTATTAAGCCTCACAAAAGGTATTAAAAGAAGATAACACTTCAAGGTTACAAGGTACTTTGTTTGCATATAAAAATACTCTAGGTACAGTACACCCAAGGCAGATCTGTACACTCGGTGAACACATGGTAGCATGCATCGCTGTGATGTGGGTCATATACCTGCATGTGCAGGGTGCTTCTTTGCTGTTCCTCTTCAGCGTCATACAGCGGATGTGATGAGCTACTGTGGGGAAAAAATGTGACTCAAGAACATCATGGGCATTGGACAGGAAGGCGAAAGGACAGCAGTAATTTCCTTCAGCAGTGGCTGCAGTGCTCAGTGCAGAACAGAAAAAAAAACACTGATGTAAATGTGCAGATTTCATGCAAGTTGAGGTGATATTTTGCACCCAAGACACATTTCCCAATGCTGGCATAAATATGCTATATGGTTAATAGAAAAGGAAGACCACCCAGCACTGGAAAGATTTTGCCTCAAGCATGTACAAAACAATCCAATAAGAAGGTATGTGCAGTTTTCCAGTCTAAAGAAGTAACTATCTGTGTCTACAAAATGAAATTAATCAACTGCATGTACTGGTTATTGGGAGGGGGCGCTGATCCTTCAATCTCAGAACCCTGCGGTTTTTGAGAATATGCTGATGCTTGTGAGAAAAGGGAGGAAACGAGAAGTGTTGCCTTTTTCTCTCGATAGAATGTTAAAAACCTTCCTTAAAGTAAATACTGAATTCGATATATGCTCTTCAACCTATTTGTTTCAGTAGTCATTTTCACCTCATACTTCTTTTTATTCAACCATACAAATTTTAGAGCCCTTAATAAACAAAACAATGGTTTTAAAATTGAGATTTGTAGGCGAGAGGAGACACAATGTATACTGTAGATGCATAACGCACAGTGTCTATAGATCAAAGGGATGCTAAAACACAAACAGAATGGGCACTTTTTCTGCAGTTTGAGAACATTGGAACAGTCCAAGTGAAATCCAGATGGATCCATGTAGAAAATCTGTACTGCATTTTTGTAAGTTTCCGTAACTGAAGAGCAATTAGCAATTTTTCCCCGTGAACACACCCTGGCTCTACAATTTACAGATAATCAAAAGTCCTGCTTGGGTTTTGTGCGGCCAGCAAGACCACGAGGTCTAGATGAGTGGACTCAGCCATGAGAGGATAAAATCGGTCGGCTGATGTTGCTGTTAGTTGTCATAGCTGTCAGCTCCCACCTGCAGGAGAGAGGGAGAACAAAACATGAGCACCTAAACTGTTTACCGCGACTACCAGGAGCACCATGTGTCAGGTCATCTCAGTTCAGCTGAACAGTGCTAAAGTCAAAGGAGTGCTCTAGATCCCACTAAAGCATTTTGACCACGCCAAAGTCTACAAAGACAGATTCTATTTACATATAACTGGAATGTCCATTATGTCTGACGTGTTTTCTTGTCAACCTGCAGTCTAGAATGTCAAACCCTACATATACTGCATTTATTAAATAACATGTAATCTTTTAAGAATGAAGGTCCAAAGGTCTGTCCCACTGTAGACAAACTCCTGGCTCAACTTTCTGGGAAAACGTTTTTGGTGGAAATGAATCACAGTTAATGCACTTTGGTTTTCCAGAGGCATTTTTAATTAACAGTACAAAGAAAAGTCATGTTACATTAGAACTGTACAATGCACTACTATGACCTCATTTAGAACATTGTGTAAAACTTGGTGCCAAGATGCAAAAAAGATAATACAGCTCTGAAATTAGTCCAGAGAATTTGAATAACTTTACACTGACAGGCTAAAATAAATAGACCTTTTTAGCCTTGAAGAAAAAAAGATACTGTACAAGTAGGGTGGTACCTGTATGGTGATACAGTGCTTTACTGGGGTCCTGGGCTCTGAAGTGCTATTTGCGTGGAGTTTTTAAGTTCTCCCTATGTTCATGTGGCTTCCTCCCACAGTGTTAAGACATACTGGAAAACCTACTTTATTGGCTTCTGGAAAACCTGGCCCTGGTGTGGGAGTGCCCTGCTATGGACTGATGTGTCATCCAGGGTGTATCCACCTTGCACCCATCGCTTGTGGGGATAAGCTTTAGCTTGCCCACGACTCTGGATTAGATGAAGCTAACAGAACACGGATAGATGGATGATTCAACATGGTATTTAAAAATGCCTCAAAGGCATTGATAAAGTCAATCCGGTGGACTTCCTCAGAGTGAAACACAAACAGAGAACACAAGTGGAAACTACATGGAAGTGCATTAAAAACTGAGAACAGGAGGCACTTCTTTACGCAATGAGTGGTGGGAGTCTGGAGCCAGCTACCCTGCCATGTTGCTGAAGTTGATATCCTGGCATGCTGGATTGCTGGCTCAGCTACTGAAAAACCATGTGAGCTCCAGACAAGCATAACAGCAGCCTCTTACTTGTAACCTCGTGTTCTTAAGCATCTTAGCTTAGTTTTGCACATAGAGAACCTTAATAACTCACACGTGGCAAATACCATAGTACTACAGGAGGGAGAAAATGATGTAGAAGAAAACAAAGAATAGAATAAGAATGAGGCCAGACAAGATGAAATAAAAAAGACTTTCTTCTCTGTTACTGCTTTCTGTGAGAGATTTTGCACTTCTAATCATTAAAGAAGACTCGATATCATGATCATCAATACAAAATGTTTTGGGTGTGTGCACGTGCAGAAAAAAGACTTAGAGTAAATATCTATGAACAAGTCTGGGGTTACGTTTTCCCCCAACAACAAAAAGCACCCTTAGGTTTCATTTCTGCCGAAGTGGGTGTCCTTTCTCGTGATGTGTAACTATTCTGCGTCATGAGGTGCAGTCTGTTTTCTTTCCCTGCCTTGATAAACAACTCAAAGATGGCGCAGCAGAAGAAAAACACACAGGGGGAAGCTGTTGAGTAGTGACCACTTTGCTTGTTGAATAACTATCTGTGGTGGGTTAGACGCATTGCCTCCCCGTCCCCATAACATTTCTGGAAAGCTTTAACATTAAGTTGCTGTAATCCGATAACCAGAAGCTGGCTGCTGACGAGGTCTAGTGGTGACCTGATGAGAGGTGAAAGGTCAGGCCTCAGATTGTTATCTATGGCTCTGGTTTCAAACTCCCTCACACTCACTGTGTGCACAGCAGCTCTGGGGTAAGAGGGAGTAGGTGCCCCTCAGTCAGGTTAGAGAACCCTTAATAAGGGCAACACAGAGTGAATTGGACTCTGACCTCACCCTCTGCCACAGCACCTAAAAGCTTCTTTAAGGCAGCAATGCAGTTTCTATCCCTGCTCTCAGTGAGGGAAGGTTAAGTTAGAACTACATTCAGTTCTTTTGTTGACGGTCGTAGTCAGAGACTCCTTTCACTTTGAATAAATAACCTCCTGGAGAGCTTATGAGGCCTAAAGAGACCAAACATTTTTCTAAATAAATAAGGAAAACCACCAATAGGCTTGTTTTTAATGAGAAAAAAAATGCCTTAACCAAAGGGGAACAATTCTTACCTGATGTCATGTGGGAGCCCAGACTGGTCCAGACTGTACTGAATAACAGCTAATTTGCATAATGTCTTCAGATTGGGGCCTTATTAATAAAAAAAAGAGAACAGTAAGATGTCAGGGCTATTTTTATTGCAGTCTTATGGATTACTAAGTGAAGCCAATGAACAACAAGAATTCCTTTGGTATCAAAACAACACACAGAATTACTTAAACCACTCAAAAACAAAAGCTTAGGTTATATCGTACATAATGGTGACTCCAGTGTTTCTCGTTTATGTACTGTAGCAAATTGCTGTCTATCTAGTGGTGCTGTCATTCCTGACAACTCAATACCCTGCCTTGGTTACAGATAATTTACAGAGAACGGGATTCTTTAGATCTAGGAAATATCACTCAGTTTCTCCATATACTCTGTTTCAAAGATTTTTTTTTCTTTAATATGAGACAAACAGGTGTTTTACCAAAGATTCAAGGACAAGCTATTCTATGACCTACTCACAGACATGACTTAGGGAATGTTGCTTCTAGATCACACCCATGTGGATACCACATAATAAGACTGAAACAGAAGTCTGGCGGTTTACCAATAAGTGAAGTGAGTCGGAGGAATTCATTAATACCCTCAACTAAAAACGCTAACCTCAACACAGATCAAAGAGATGGCTTGTCCCTTTTCCACCTCGTTGCACCTTGTGTTAGATTGTCTTTCAGCCTGCGTCAAGAATTTGTTAGCTGATACATGGATTCACTGCATGGATGTTCAGAGTGCCTTAGCAAATTTGATCATTCACAAATGCTTTGTGATGGAGGGGGAGCTTAACATGCAGAAATATTTTAAAAGGGCCGAGGGTACAGTACTGTATGTAAATGAAGGCAGGGAAAGTTAAAAGGTATGGATCTCCTGCCATCCCTGAAATCTGAATCTAATTCCCAACTTCCGTGCTGAAAGTGTATCGTGTTATTACCAGAAATCCCATCTTATTGCCGGGAAAGCAAAATTGTGAGGGCTGGGGGGTGGGTTGTTGAAGATCAAAAGATGTAAACAGGAAAAGTATGTAGAAAAAGATTAAGATCACATACTGAAGTCTAGGATGTACAAGTCAGAATGATCCATGAGGTTGAATTCATCTCCCATTCCCTGTTCTGGACACGGGCTAAAGGAAAGAAAAATTATTTTGTCAGTATGTGATTTATAGTGATTACATTTCTTTCTCAAAGTCAGAACACATTTGTAAGCTCCAAAAGCTGTTACAACAGGAACCAAGTACTCTTCTTTTCCCCATTGTTTTAACCTACAGTAGTTCAATTTCTGTCAAATATTATCAGAAAATGAACTACTGTAGGTAAACTGGAAATACAACTTTCAGAACAAAGCTTATTACATTGATGACTACTCCTGGCCAAAACGTTAACTTAGCAAAAGATTATCACTCTCTCATGTAGTTGAACAGGACCACTCACCTGTATATGTTTAAGGGGTTCTGTTTTAATGTACACAAATGTCCACAGCTATATGGATAAGTACAGTACTTGTATCTATTGTCATTGAAATTATGTTGCACAAATTGTAATTGATCATAATGATGACATTATGTTAAAGAAAAGAGAAACAAATATTTGATTTGATTTGATATACCGCTGGTATGTAAATAGCATTTCATTGCTATTTTAATGCATGAAAACTTTTAATGGAAAGCAGGCAAAGTTTTTAAATAGGATTTCACACTGATGTGCTTCATGAGTCTTGTCTACATCAGCAGCCTCAGGATGTGAAGCCAATCACGAAGGGAATCATGCGGAGATGCAGTGTTACTGTCCTGCTGTTAATCGCGAAGCTGCTGCCAGACCCACACTGCGCACTGCAGAGCCTCTACAGCACAGCTGGCTCTATTTAGGACAGCAGGACCTGCTGGGAATGACGGTCTTGCAGGTAAGTGGGCGACATCAAAAGCAGTGACTTCACTCGCTCACAAAGGCACTCCAAGCCGTAGGTGTGGTCTCAATGAAGCAGTCAGCACAGCAAAAATAAAACAAAACGCACATTTCTTTCTATTTTTAGTGGCATGAAGTTATCTTTAACTATTAGGAAGCCATCAAGAGCTCACATTATTTCCCACCTATATCAAGTAAAGTAACGAAAACCAGCAAGGAACACAACCAGGAGTTATCCAATGACGCAAGACAAGAGACAGCATTGCCTAAGCACAAGTACGGCGTGTGTGTATGAATAGAATGTATGACATATATATCCAAAGATATGCCATCAACCCACGTTTAGAGTCACATACTTCTTCCACTAGATTTCATTCATTTTATCCCTCACCCTCATACTCAGAGACTGCAGCCAATGAAACAGAAAGTTATTCGCCAGACTGCAGGGCCTCTACAAAGACAGTGACACCAGGAGGACTGACGCAAGGTAAGGTGCCCCACTGAGCTTCCTGATGACATTTGGCTCCCCCCTGCACCATGTCACTTCGGCCTTTATCTCCGCAGTACAAATTCAAGAACAAATGTAAAACGAGCCTTGCGAGACATGTTTAGGCTCCTGGCCGACCCTCACACACAGATCAAATAGGCACTGCAGCAGCGTGATTATCAGGTGGACTGCTCATTAGGTGCTGAGGAAGCGAATGGGGAGTCTCACAGTGTAGACAGCCTGGCCATGCTGATAACACTCTCCCCAGGAGCGTGGTGCGTCTGCCCGCCACTGGGAATTAGCGTTCTGCATCTGCTTCCTGTTGAAATGCAAGGATGGTTCCCCTTCTGAACACCTGCCAAGCTCAAGGAAAGGCTTCAAAATGGTTCTTAAATCTAAGAGAAGGCACTTCCAGAGTAAAGGGGGAAAAGACACAAAACGATTGCCCACATTAAAGATTATTTCTAGAATTCCATGTATTATCATTCTCTTACATATTTTTTGTGAAAGAAAGTGCTTGTGTAAATAAAGGGATATATATATATAAAGTTAGTGTTTCTGTAATGTCCACCCTGAAAGCTTTCTAATTAAATAGACTAATCATTAAGACCAAAGCAAAGTGCCAGTGAGCAAAGATAATGTTCCAAATCTCATGAAGCTCAACTATGGATACCAAAACGCAGTCTGAAAGTCCTTCTAAAACCTCGCAACTGCCAACTTCAGACAATTAAAATAAAAAAGCTGGGAGCACAGACATTAAAATTTTGATCCAGAAAACTATGTAATACATGTATCTTGGCGTTAAAGTTACTTCAATCTGGAAGATTCTGCAATTTCCATTTATTATTGGTCACTTCATTAAACAACCAGCTATGAAATCACCATTTTGGGACAGAATACAGTAAGAAGCTTACCTCAATATGAAGCAACAGGCTTAGATTGTGTACAGATATAACATGTTTTTTTTCCTAACTCAACATCACTTACAATTACAAAAGCTGACCATGCAGGTCGAAAGGTCCTACCATGTCCTTTAAAACCTGCTGCCTGCAGAAACCACGCGAGGACACTACAGTACATGTTAACACTAAAGGCTACTTATCCATGAAACCCATCTGGAGTGTACGAGTCTTGGACCTAAAGCTGTCCCCTGAAAACGAAAGTTTGTAAAATGAAACACTGAAACAACCTCAGGTCCTGGGACAAGAGCCCTTCTCTGTTCTCCTCAAAAGAACCTCCAGCACTTTTCCAGGATGTTGTAAGGATTTAATGTTACTAATCTTTCCCAAACAAACAAACGGAGAGTGAAGCACACCTCCGAGCAGGGAAACACGACTGGAGGAATCCGAGGCCTCAGCTGGGGAACTCATTACACGCCCCCGGATACCCAGGGGGTCAAGCACCCTGGATTAAGATGGAACTTTTATCAGCTTTTCCCTGCTTCAGAAAAGAAACACTGTTTATAACAGAAACACAGGCCATATGATTGAAGGAAAGGAGTGGACTTTATCTTCTGTTTGGAAAACCCATTTTAAAATGTTAATTAACAATGACCTGTTTCATGAATTTAACCGTAAACCTTTTCTTCCCAACTTAAAATATATTACAGATGAACATCCCACAAGACATTATTGATTACTTTGTCTATAGACAAAATATTTTATTTGCCCGCAAGTATAAAAAGAATGTCCCTCACCTAATTAAAACTCAAACGAAAACTACCGCAAACACCACTGTGAATATAAATCAAAGATTCAATAATAACGCCTTCAAAGTCCCAAATGTAATTCATATGACATATGACTCTTCGAAATCAATGCCTAATTATTGTTGCTCTTTGCTAAATTCCTTCTACAAGCCTGTACTTACACATTCAAACTGAGACCACAACCAAAGATGTATCATCATCTGATCACATGTCCCCAATATAAAGAAGGAAGCAGCAGTGCAAATCACGGTGTTCAAAGGCATGTCACACTGTGACACAAAATAATGGAAATAATTTGATATTTAGGGTTGTTGACCTTATAGCACCGCATCATAGAATCTGCTGTACAGAATAACTGAGCTGCTCAAACCCATGCCTGAACATACACTATTCTGGTCCTGCTTCACAGCTTTCTAAACTAGCCACCTAGTCCCGTAGTCAATCATAGCTTTGTGCTGTTTGAAAGCCCAGCATTTATTATCTGTGGTTATTTGTAGAGTCATGAACCTGACCTGTCCTCTGTAATGGGTTGACCCAAGAAAAGTGTTGTTGGAGCCTTGTTCTGTGAAGCTGTTTACTGTGTTTCCATCAGCACGGAGTGTGGTGTGTGTGACTAATGAGGGAAGACAGAGTGTGTTAAAGCCCAGCACCTGCCAGTGATAACCCCCATCTGCTGACAGTGGATCTTCAGCAGCACTGGACACGCTCAGTTTCACCTGGACACTCGGGCGAACGCCTTATCGCACTGTAGCGATGTGCCACAGGGGCGACACAAAAACAAAATCAAACAAGCTCGTTACAAGTTCCAGAGGAATAACATTGCCCAATCAGGAAACGCCTACGCTTTGGCTTAACCTGCATAGCTGAGGGCTGTAGGACCAGCTAGCTACAGTGGGATCCCCATGAGGGGTGAGGCGCTGCAAAGGTGGAGATGGGGTGGAGGAGAGAAGCAGAAAGCAGATTGCGATTCTTCTAGTGATTTTAGTATGTCGTCGTGGAGAGTTAGATTAGTGGAGGTGTTTGTCATCTCTCCCAGTCTTTTGCAAGAAACCTGCAATACTACTGTAATCTGTAAAGCTGATGAGACTGTGTTCCTTTTTGTTTTAGTCCTCAGTAATGATCAGTTTAATCCCTGCCACCCAGACAGTTTATATGCCCTTTGATAGAATGCTGCAGAAAACCTGATTGAAAAAGTTCTTTAATTTACATCCCATTTCACGATATTCACCGATGCACACAATTATTCATATACATTTCCCAGTTGCAGCAACAACTTACAAAAGGCTACAAATCAAAGGGGGCCATTCAGCCCATCAAGCATTGAATAACAAAGTCAATTGGCAGAAGACTACACTGAACCCGAAGCAAAGGGGAGTCTATGTATTAGCAATAGAAGAAGGCAGAAATTACAGAATAAGTGTTAGCTCAATGTTTTGCCTCAAGTCACAAAATCCTTGGGATAATCTTATTTTCGTTCCCTAGTCTCAGATGGGTCATTCCGCTACACAATCTGCTGAGTTTTATTAAGTGTGAATTTGCTTCTATTGGATCGATTAGCTACGCTGGGAATCAGTTAAAGGTCCCTTGACCCACTAGGCACCCTGAAGACACTCCGCACAAGGTCTCGAGTCACCTTGTGTTATAAAAATAGGGATTGCTTTTTAACACAACACTCTGTGTAAGGGTGTCTAATTGGGACTTCCAATTCCTACTGAGGTCGTTTTCCTAAAAAGTCAGTTTTATGTGTCTCATGGGACTCCATATTTGTAAGAGCTTTAGTAAACAGAAGGGGTAAGAAGTATAACCTTGAGAAAGAACAAAATTGCCTTTATAATTTCTGTGACATATAGCACACATAGCTGTTGGGGTGTTCTGACATCCAGGTCAGATAGTTTCTCCTACAGCAAAATAGGATTTCAAAATCCTTAAAGAACACGGTTTCAGTAAGAACCTATTTACTGGTACAGCATAGAAATCAATATTACTGACATTGTAGTTATGATAAAATGGTAGTTATTTGTGGGATATGCTCGAGGTTAGGATACATACAGCCTGCAAGCTAGCCTATGAAAAATTAGCAAAGGAAAGTGCAATCATGTGTGGTACAGGATGGTGATTAACAATTAACAATCAACATATTAAAGATATGAGGACTGGTTTTACTGGACTTCACAATTGGCCAGACCTCTTTCCCTTCTTTCTAGAGGGGTCTTAATCAGGTCTAAAAAAAATCAGAGAGAAGTTTAGACAATTTGCTTTTGTGTAAAAATAAACATTCAAATCTTCCTTGGACATTTCTAACCAGCACTGACACAACCATCTGAATTGTTATTCCTTCTTGGATCCTATCTATTCCATCTTCATCCTCTGAAAGTTATCTTCCCCCCTTCCTGTACCTACTTCCTGATGACCTATAACCCTTAGACCACTTGGGCTGTAAGGAACTCATCATGTGCAATAACTTCCTGAAGAACAACTTATCTGCTGGACCAGATGCACACCCGGCCTGATAGCCCCCACACACTCTATTCTGCAGGCTGGCTGCCCCTGCTCTCCACTCCCACAGGACTCCCCTTTGAAATGGTTTTAAAAAATGTCACAATCTGACACAATTATTATTATTATTATTATTATTATTATTATTATTATTATTACTAATAATCCTCACTCTCATACAGCGCTTTTCCTGGACACTCCACTCAAAGCAATTTAATGGGGACTACCTTACACCACCACAGATGTGTAGCACCCACCTGGATGATGCGACGGCAGCCAAAACGTACAAGGACGCTCACCACACACCAGCTATCAGTGGAAATGATGCAGCCAGTTCATAGATGAGGATTATTAGGAGGCCATGAATTGAACAGGCCTGGGGGAAAATTGGCCAGGACACCAGGGTTAACACCTCTATTCTTTTCAAGAAACAAAAAGGGATTTTTTTTCATTCTACATTATTTACAACACCTCTTATGTATTATGTATTTTAACCTTGTAATAAGAATAAGAGTACTACTTCAGGCCAAATGGTTACTCTATGCAGATGCAGAGGACAGGATAGAGCAGGAAAACAGCAGTATAGTATTAGTAGGCGTAGCGTGAAAAAACGATTCCTTTAAAGTTGTTATCATTTTCATTAGCACTAGTGATTTTAAACCAGGAAGCAGCAAAAGGAGATTACATATTCTTCGAAAAAAAATACAAAAAAGTAGGAAAAGCATATCTTTGTGATTTATATAGCATATTCAGGCTGTTGTTTAAATAGTCCCCAATGGCCAGCTTCACACTCCAGGCAAACACTAAAGACAGGCAAAAGAAAAATAATGCGCTTCCTGAACAAAATACACTGTTCCAGCTCTTAACACGGTATTCAAGGTCAGCCAAAGGGAGGAAATGGAAACAAAATCTGTGATGCAAAACAGACCTGTCATTTCAAGAGCTTTGGCACCCAGTGTACTGTCCACTAGCCCATTTTCTGTCTCCCTTATTCACCATTAGGGAACTTCAGGGCTACTCCAGCTCTCCTTACTATACTGTAGGAGACTTTCAGATCATTTACTCCTCACTGGACTGTTAGGACTGAGAACGAGCAGCAAAGAACATCTTTAACTGTCGAGCAAAGCTGTCACCAAACCTCCTATAATACCTAATCTGGTTTAAAAAAATAAAAATGGAAACGTGGTTATCGCTTGGTTTCATAGCATCAACAGTAATTATGGCACTTACAAAGATACATTTGCAAAGTCGACTTCGAACTGTAAAACCAGGATACAGAGAATCCCAAAATGTCAGGGATCTACAAAAGGACACCTCTGATTTGTGCTTTATAGCCTGTGTTGATTTCTCCAGCAGATAATTGCCGCCTAACACAACTAAAAGGCCAAGTGAACAAACCACACACTGCTCAGGAGATACCCATTATGTGCATGTGGAGATACAGAGCACTCTAAAAGAATCTGAAGGCTTGTCAAACTTTGCTTTGAAGAATAAGGATAGCGACTCTCGCAGATAAGTTAAGGTTTGTTCTCTTGCGTGTCATGAACTCGAGTTTTTTTCTCTTTCTCGCTTATCTCCAGCTGCCCGGGGCCCCCTTGTGCCACGTGCGAGATGCCCCACATCCTGCCAGGGTCACCTCACATGTTTGACAAGCCAAATCTGCAGCGCAGAGGGGAGGCCCTACAAAAGAATGGAAACCTCTGGCATCTCCACTCTGACCTTGACAAGCGCTAAACGTGCAAATAATCCCAACCGGTGGAATCGCCTTTCAGAAGAGTGTGTCGGACCGTCGTCCTCCCAGGATACCTCATCCGAAAAACCCCATCTGCAGGATTAACAGACCGTGCCGCAGACAAACAGAGCTAACCAAGAAATAAAAATAAGAAACCTTATATTATCAGCCCTCTGCGCTCTCCTGTTCTCATTTCCCCATGATAAATAAATAGCGCATAGGTTTTTTTGAGGCACAACTGTTTCATTTTGTTTAAGCCCTGGTTAATGTAGCATGTGTTTAGTCTACCCTCTTGTTTCAAGGTTAACCTGATGATGGCACCAAGCAAAGAGACTTGAGTGCTGACCCCTTGGGTTGGACAACTAATTGAGACACCAATTTTAAATGCCATTAAGACAGGGAATCACAAAGAGAATTCTGTTTTTTCTTCTTTAGGAATGCTAATAATAACACCCACCTTGAACATCCTGGGTGCAATAGTTTAAAAAACAAAACAAAACAATTGTGTCATTTTATTTCCACTTACTTTAACACCTTCCTACCTGGGAACTGCAAAATGCACTGTAATGGCAGAACATCAAGGCGGTGAACAAAGCAATGGTATCAGGCTCTGTCTAAAAGGTTCAACAGACCTGCTGTGTTTCTGGACTTTGCATTCTTATATTTTCATGCATGCGTGCTGGATGAGTGAAAATACTGCGTAGGAGCATCTGGGCAAAGTCTTTCCCTCCTCCCTACAGAGGGCAGTTATGCAGTGGCGGGGCTGTTCTGGGGCTAAGAAAAGCACAGCACTCCCTGTTCAGGGTGACCCCATGACAGACAGGGTAGGCGCAAGGCAAACAACCTGAACCTTTATTTTAAAAATAAAGCAGCAGAAAAAAAAGTTAATTTTGTGGTTTCTGCTGAGGGTCGGCTTGTTTTGGCTAACCGAAAGATTACGTCCACCCTGGTCCCTCCGTGAACTCGCACAGCTGTGTCAAAGGACACTGCCCCACCAGAGCCACAGGCTTCCAAACACTGTGAACACAACACAGGCTGTTTGGACAGAAATTAAACCCTCTAAGCCCTTGCAAAGGAAAACTCAATCACTCATTCCAAAAGGAACAGCAAGACTGAAGTTGCCTAGACCTTTCTGTACATTTTAAAAACTATATTGCTAGAAAGGTTTGATCGCTTTGTGTAGTGTTGACATGTGTGTGGATGTCGGTGAGCTAGCTGTTTCTTACATACTACTGAGAAACATTGTCAATCCTGCACTTTTACAAACGCCGGATACTGTAGTTCCAGACTACACTGTATACTATTGCAGAGGGAAAGAATGCAAACATAAATGAGAGGCATGTCTCTCATTTTCACTGCCACTTGGAAATGAAAAAAATCATCAGACTCTCAATAACTGTATTTCTAGAGATATTACAGAATACTGTTTAATTATGGGTGAATCAGTTTTAAAAGGCAGCACAGAAAACTCTTGATATGCAATTCTCAAATAGGGTAGGTTGTATTTCTTTTAGATACCAACCACTCAATCTAGGCTTTTTATGTAATAACATACTGTAGGGTGCAAATTAGAACTGATTGCTAGGTGATTGCGAGATGCTTATGTAGTTAGGAAATGTTATGAAAAATAAATAATACATAATAAGAATTTAGAAACAAAGCTGATGAACTTTACAGGTGATTAAGATACAGAGAATACTGTGAAATACTCAGCTTCCATCTGATAATCCCCATAAATGGCTTTTAAGGAAAAGCCTACACCAAGGTCAGACAGGGAGTGTTAATGTCAGAGAGGAGACACCACATGTTCTCTGTAAAGTGCCTGTCAGGACTTCTGATCGGCTGCAGAGCTCTGTATTTACAGAGGAGTCTGTCAAACACTGTTACAAACAGATTGGAAAGAAATTGACAATGGCATGTTGACAACTTTTCATCAGAGAACATTCAGAGGCTATTATAAAAAGTGTAAAAATAATTTCTCAAATGGAATCGAGAAAGTTTGATAAAATACTGCAACTTTCTTTAGAGATTTATTTATCTATTAAAAAAAGGGAAGAACTAATTGCACTGTTCACCTTTTATAGATACATTAATGCAAATGTAAAAAGTTTTACAAAATGTATAACCTCTTCCCACACATGAAAAACACTTAGTGATGAGTAACTCCTTCCACTAATGTGATGTTCTTATTACGGCTAATCTCTCTTACACAGCATGGTCCTGATGTCCCAGTGTCTACTGAACAGTTTAATTGCTGCTTACCATACTTATATTCACAAGTGAAGGACACACCACACAAAAAGCTACATATGTCACCTTGTTTCCAGTTATCTTTAACTTTATCTTTTTCCAGTTTATAGAATTTAAATCTGTTAACTCTCCTAAACCTAAACAATAAATAAAACACTCCAAATGGTAAAGCACAGAGGCCACTCTTTTACTAGCTGTTGCTAATGTTTCTGGGATTTAGTCATTTGCTGTGGTTAAGGTGGTCAATTTGTCGACTGTTAAAAGCTTTTATCCTTTAATCCACCATTAAGCCCTGATTTCAGACTCACGAGCCACACACAGAGAAGTAGCCACTTGACTGAAACCTAATGGTTAACAGCAGAAACTACGCAGGCTAGATTAATTTCAGGCCCCTGATTGTTCAGGACATTATTCCAGTTTTTCAGTGCAGACCTGACATAGGATCTGACAGATACAGTTTAGAGGAGAGAAAAGAGATAAGTTAGAATTGTTTCAGAAAATTAAAGTAATATTACTAACTATACAGTTCCCAGGTGAATCACCTCATCTCTAAAGGACCTCTTAATGAACAATGAGACCCCATCAGTGTGCTGGTGGTGTACGGTATCCCTATTTGGGTAAACGAGGTGCCCTTTGGCTAGAATCCTTGGTTAAGAAATCCTAGAGTAAAACTGAAATATGATGTGAATCTTAGAATTCTGTAAATTGAAAAAAAAAATCCTAATGAGATCAACACTTACTTCAAAATGACTTGGAAACCACACATTAAAGTCCCAAGCTCCTTTTGTTAAGCACAACAACATAAGTTTAACATCTAATAGTTTGCAGGAAGCCTTGAATACGGCCAAAGTGGATATTCAGGCACTTGAAAAATATTTCTACACATATTAACTACACTGCCCCCTACCAAACCTACAGCATTCCTAAACTGCACTATTTTAATTCCTCTTACAAAAGTGTTACGTCAAATTTAGAAGTACATCATTTCTGTGTGTTTAATGTGAATTTCAATCAGGACAAACAGGGCAGAAAGGTAATTCTGGAAAGACATAGCTGTGATGTTTCCCCTCCTGTGATGGCAACCACCCTATTTCATACCTCATCTGACTGCTCATATGACAACCATTCCCACTGAACAATGCTCCCATTTTGACTTAGAAGAGAACATATTCAGCTCTGCTGTACAGCATGGAAGCCCAAAGAACGAAATCCGACTTGTGGGAAATGCAAAAGCAACTTCAAATTCTTATCCAGAAATGCTGCCACATACAGTAGAACGACACAGAAGGAGAAAGCTGGGCAACTCAGATCTCCGCTGCAGCGTTTCCCAACATTTTCAATCGAACACCAATCTGAACCGGTGTTTCTGGCTCCCAGTGCCCGGGGAAGCTCTGCCCAGGCTGGTTTCGTTCAGCAAGGCTCCGGCCGCCACCAACAAGCAAGATGGTCTTAGAGGCAAATCAGCACCTGGAAGGTCTGCTCAAACCCATCTAATGAGACACTGTCTCAGCTCTGTAGGAGGAGAGGCCCTGCAGGATAGCTACACCTCCTTGCACAAGAGAAAGTAAAGGTCATTAGTGTCACCAATACAGACCTGCCAGCTCAGAAGATCCATAAGATGTGGGACTTACTGTAGAACTACAGCACATCGGAAAAGTAGATTACTGTATTCACTACCTGACCCTTCTTGACCGCAGGCAGTGGTCACTGAATGATGGTATAAATCCGGAACTGTTGGAACAACACAAGTCAATCAGACCTGTAGAGCTGTCCTACTGACAGAGCTGTGCTACTGTAGATATCACAAGACTTCTGTCCATTTGCTACATGTACTACAGGTGCTACATGTACCTGCTCATCAGTTGTGATTTGTGACAGCTTCATTAATGCTGTTTAAGCCATAAAACATAAAAAAAACAGACCTGAACAGGCTCCGCTGTAGTATGCGTTTTCACTGTTACGATCGGCTTTATATATTTTATAAAGGCCAATTTCATCATCATTATCTTACTGGTTTTGCTTTGATGATAATATTACTCACGAATAAACACAAAATTCAACACTGTCGGCAGTTCAGTTGCTCAAACCGCTAAACGGAGGTCCTGAGCACTTAAGTCATCAGAGTTCCCCAGGCTCCGTTTGCAAGAGCAGAAGGTGTTAAAACCCGGATGTCCAACCTTAATTCCACTCTGCACTTGTATGAACTGATTTAGCTGAAGTTTCCCCATAATTCAGCTGGGGAAGCAGTTTCTCGCTCATTCACCTGACCTACTGTGCAGTGCAGCTGCTAGTGCAGAGGGGTGCTGTGTGTCACCCAGGTCTGGTGCTTCACTTCTGTGGTGGGTGAAGTGAGTTCTCTCCCCTTTGAGATCCTTCAGGATGAATGGATTAGGATTCTAACACAGTCAAGAATTTTAATATTATCTGAGGCTCTTATTATCTGGCTTTATCTCGCTTGGGAGTTTCATTACTAAAGGCATAAGGAGTATAAAATCTTCCAAACCTGCTGAAGGCTCGGTCAACTTGCTGACAACAGTGTCCCCTGTACTGATAAGTGACCTCAATGTCAGGACACTTAGCAGAGCATTCCTAAACACAACCCTCTTTCCGGCTTGGGATACTCTCTGCACAAGGACTGCGCGGTCTCCATTCCCATTCAGCAAAATGCAATGCTACCAGTCCAATTCATTACAAATCAGATGTAATGTTAACGACAGCACTGATGACTACCATTATGGTTTTTGCGATAAAAACAAAACTGTAACAGCGCGTGATAATAATTCTGACACGGAAATGGAGGGATGAGTGGTAAATATTTAAAACCTTGCGATACAGCGCGTGGCAAACGCTGGAAGATTGTGAGTAGCTAGCTGCCCTAATCAGAGTACAAGCCCCGCCACGTGGATATTTCTATATGATGCATATGGACAGTCTTGTGGTTAATCAGACCCCTCCTGCTGTGCACAAACCCATCTTGTAAATGAGATAAGCAGAGCTGCAACAGCCGGGTAAAGTTACAGATCCTGTGATTCTAGGCTCCCCAAGGTAATAAATCAGAGGTCCCGGAGAATTTCACGCCCCTCTGCAACCCAGCAGGGCTGTTTACACTAGTGTAAGTGGCGTTGAATGGCCAGGGCCCAGGCACGGAGCTGCCATTAACACAGGGCCCGGCCCTCCCAGCGCACAGCCACTTCTGGAATGCGAAGTAACTCGCCGCTCGCGCCGTCCCTGAGAAAAATACCGTCCGCGCCCAGAACGCAATGATCCAGATGGGAGAACCCCCCCCGAACAATTCCAAAACTGAGGGAACTGTGAAGTCTGGCCTTCCATTGAATTCGAAGAAGGAAATCAGAGAAACAGAACGACTTCAGCATTGCCATTTTTAGACCAACACTTGTGATCAATATACTGTATTAGCCATATTAACTTATTAACTCAAAACTTATACATCTGAAGTTGGGAAATTGTCTGCCAGCTGGCACAGTAAGACCACCATAATTCAAGTACAGACTTCATGTTATATTTAACACAGTACAGAAAACATCTACAGCATTCCCATTGATACAGGAACACATGAAGAACCAGCCTAGAGTAGCGCTGCATTTTACCTAAATCTGACCCCTTTGAACACAGTATGCTTTAAACCAAAACCGTTTTATTGTGCTTCACTAAAACAATAAATTACATTTAACAAATTCCTCCACTAAAGTAAATATCATAAATGGTAAGAAAATATAAATGAAGATGCCTATTTGAGAAAGAATAATAGCAACACTTTCTCAGGGTACAAAAGAAAGAATATATACATGCACAAAATATTTTTTGAGCATCTGTTCTTGTATGTTAGAACTTTGGAGAAGTGTTAAGTAGTGTTAGGAAAAATAAAACTGCAACAATTTCTTGTCTTGAAGAACCAGAATACTACTAGAAACTTAGCATTAAAAAAGTAAACTCAATTCAAATTCTGGCCAATAACAGAGGAGTACTATAGAAAAGACTTGATACAGAACAAGGAATGAACTGCGTTTTTTTTTCTGAATAAAAAAATGCAACATGTAGTAACTGTAATATATAATATGTTTAAAAAATGTAACAGTAATATTCCTTTAAATATAGACTTCAAATTATGTGTTATTGCCTTTCAGTACCTCTCTGTGAATTATTAAATACAGCTGAATGGCCGTTCTTAAAGCAAGGCAGCTACAATCATATCCCAGTGGTGTACTAACACTTAGGAAAAGTGCACCTTGTATTAGGAAATAAAAATTTAATGGGTGAAGAGAGCAAATTAATTTTATTATTTACTAACACGGCAAACTTGAAATTAATTCATATCAAAGCCCAACTGTATTACTGTATATGGTAATGTAATAATGATCAATGTAATTTTACTATTGCGGTCAAATATAAATCATGGTTAAGAGAATTTTGCTTCTAAAACTAGAGAAAGGGATACTGCTGTGTTTCCATAAAGAACACACAAAACAATCTGTATTCATTTGGTTCCACCCTAGAAAAGAAAACACTGATCTTTCACCGAAGCAAGAAAGACACCTACTGTATCCCTCTCTGAGTGTTATAAACTAAACACAAACAAACAAGACAGGACAGCAGTCCGCTCTGCCTCTGTGTGGTCCTGCTGTCCAGTGCTTGTAGGAATCATGTTCTCATTTGTACAGTAACTGGAAACACACCTAGAGCAAGCTCTACACAAGTGTATGAAGGACCACACATCCGCCCAATACATTCTGAATCACAGTGATGCTCTATTGAACCTCAACTTAGAATCAACAACAAAAAAATGCATGAGACAAAGTTGTATCAGGACCAATGAGCGATCATCCACACTAAGCCTTCAATGGTATGTACTTCCCAATTCTGTCTATCCTCCTTTGAAAAACGATGTCGCTGTGTTTCTTGATCTGATCCTGAAGACGATAATTTGTTTAATGTCAGCAGGGAGAGTATTTCATTTCTCTTTGTGACACTGGCTATAATTTATCAACACAACGAAAGCCTCTTCTTTCGAAAAGCCAAGGGCTTCTGCTATCTCTTGTGGACAGGAAATCATGATTCCTGAAAGCAAACACTAGTTTAATCCCCAGAGGAATGACATCTAGGCACGTCTGTGCCAGTTAATAATAACAGTCTTTTGTACTCACATTGTCTTCCGCAAATAACTCTGAACGATATTCAATAATCCTTCTAGAAAAGTTTTTTTTCCTCAGAAATAAAAAACTCTGATTAGCTTTTCTGTTTGTTTGTTTTTCTTTTCAGGCTGTGCATCTTAAAATCTGTTTTTAAAAGTATCAGATTAAGGAAATTGATAAATCCATATAATAGACGTCACGGATATTTCCCCTCATCTCTTAATTTAAAAATGGTCTGGTCATGGCTCCGTCCCCATCACTGCTGCATGGCATGGAAAAGGCCATCTCAAAAATACTCCATTCCCCAAGTGCATCTTAACATCACTACTATAAATGTAATAATCAGCTTCAACACTTTTTACACGTGAAATAAACACAGAAAGGCGGGGGGTGGGGGGATGGGCAGTGTGCAAATACAACACAATCCTGCCTTTTCACAATAAAAACATATTTTTTGGTCAGCAGATGGTCATCTGGGTTAATAAGCTAGGTCATACTGGGCTAGGCAGTTAAGGTAGAACACATAGGTGCCAAGACTGTGCAGTTAAAAACATGGCAGTACATTTCTTTATAAAGCCGCTTCATTCAGGCTATCAGAGCAATGCCCAGTGGGGTTTGCGTGATAAGAGACTAGCTGGTCCTCAGACAGTTGATAAGTGTCCCTTGATGGGGCCTGATTCAGAGGGACAGGTCTGGTCCCTGCTGTTAACTACCTTGTTACGCAGCTACTGTACTATCAGAGGGACTCCGAGATGAGCACAAGTCCACTCTCCCAGACCTTGTCAGCTGCCTATCACAGGCTGGTATCTTCAGGGCCTGGAGATCCAGGAAGCACTACAAGCCTGAAAAGACTTCAAGTCTCCGTTCTGATGAAAGGAATCTCTTTCCTTCCTTTGCAATAAACGGCACAAATCAAACTCTGCAGGGTGTGCTGTGCCAATGCCTGTCCTGCTCCCCCAATATTTTCCATTCAGTGGAAGGTAGGATGTAGGGATTCAGTTGGGCTATAATGCAGGATCATACAGTACCTCCTCCTGCAAATGTATTTGTTCCTAAAAAAACACATTCCCATTCCTGACACACTCAATTGAAATGTGTCTTTACATAAAGATACTAATTATTCAATCACATTAAATGTTCTTTTGTATGCATTGAGGCTGAAGTGAAATTTAATTCATGATGCAAAGATTCATTCTGGGTTGTAGTAAATGCAGTTTTCAAGCTGCCTATCTGTGTTATTAATACCAGAAGAATTTCAATTAAACACTACCCTGAAAGTTGAAAATTGAGTGAGCTATGGTCTACAGACCATACACTTTATGAAAGGTACACAACACAAGTAAAGAAAATCCATTCATTTTTTTATTCTATATGCCATGTATACATGACAAGGCTTTTGGGAAAAGTATTTCTTCATAATAGACCTTTTCGCTTTTAAACTAATTTATGCATTCACTGTGGTTACATTAAAAGACTGGTTTGCCTAGCAACTAAATTGCCTTAAGTTTCTTTCTTCTTTTATGTATTTCAGAATACAAAACAAAAATTATCCTAACCACACAGGTGTAGACTTAGTGACTATCAAGTGAAGTCTAAAGTATCTTATTTGTAAAATAAAAAAAGACTAATATCTATATACAGTACTACATGTAGCATAAACAGCATAGCACTGCCAATAGACTATCATATGTCAGACAGATTGCGCTAAGTTCAGTAGCTTATTGGTAGGAGTGAACCTTTAGATGAATGAAGATTCATGCTTTTATAAGCCTCGTTCTGTCAAAGCAATATCATAAGGTCATGAATCAGAATACAAGATCTAGGCTTTCAGAGAATATAAAGACTTGCTTACTCAGAACATGCTTATCCTGAAATGTTAAACATCCTGAATGAAATGCAGATTTTGCAGTAACTCGCTATGAAAAAGTACCCCTGGAGGGGCAGCAGGCAGACGGGTGGTTCAAGCTTAGATTTTCACGATTTTTTACTACACTTGTGGCAAATTTTTCTCATTTAAATACATATTTTTGTAAATTAAATTACCTCGATAGAACAAATTACAGAAATGGCCATTTAAGAGGTCAGACATTTTTAAAAGCAAATCAGTCATACAAAGTAAACTCATTTTTTCACACTTCTTTGTTTTCTAAATTTTTACTAAGGTAAAGGTAAAAAATCCCATATAAATAAAAAGATCTGTTCTCACAAAGTAAAATAGTCTATACAAAGAAATTAATTATTTCAGGTAGCAACACCAGACTGTGCAGATGTTTAACATAATCTTGTTCTCAAAATCAATTTTTTACACAGGTACTATAATATTCAGAATTACATTTCACAAAAATCAGTTGCAAGTGTGCATCATACCTAAGCATGAACCTTTTTCTCCACAGTAACCACAGGCAAACAAATTGGCAGCAGAAATAATAATTTATCTGAATTCTGCGTTTAATTAGGAATTGCTGTATCTGTGCTGTAGAACTGTGGCTTATTTTGTATGAGTTCCACAGCAGATGCGTTTAAAGCCACTTTAAAAAACATACGCAGTCCTTTCATTTGCTGAAAATTAGTTTTTTTATGCAGGAGTATCCACATCTAGTTTTATATGAGGTAAGTGATTGGGATTAAATTGTTGCAGGCCTTTAGAAATCTATTAAAAGGTACCCCGTAAAGCCTGCAGGATGGGGTATGTTCAGTGCTCTCTTGGCTTAAGGCTATGCTTCACTGAAAGTGAGAGTGACCAGGATAGCAGCAGTACTGAAAGATGGTTTACTCAATGTTGCTCTTGACTGCATTAAGATGAATACCTCTTCCCACAACCACATAGCTCAGTATGATCAAACTAAACGACATTGATGACAACGTCTCATTTTAGTATGATCATTGTGATGCATATGTACTGTAATGCTAATACCAGGTTGCAATGCAAGTGTACTTGGTTCAGTGACTAAATGACTTTCCCAGACTTGATTAGGATTACCTGGTGCCTCCGAAGAGGATAATCTTGTCTCCCACCATGCAGCAGCACTGTCTTCTTCGGGGACACGGAGCTTTTCCTTTGGGATCTATCTTCTTCCAGGAGGAGCTCTCTGCAATGAACATATACCACCTCCTTATTATTTTACTAATAAACCACACACCGTGACAACATTCATCTCCATGTCCTAACGGACTATACAATATACACATTATAAAGAGCTGTACTCTACATATTTCAATGCCATAACAGAGATTCATGTTTATTTTCATCTAAATATAGTTATAAAAATGACCTTTTAAACCAAATATGTTTTTACCTACACAATCATAAAAACAATAAGGCCTTATAAGGTTATGTTAGACTCATTCTGATCTAATATAATCTTTGATATCTCTCACTGTTCCAATTTCACCCACAAATACTATTTTAAGAAAGAAGACAAAAGCAAAGAAAAAAAGGGTCTAATTGTTACATAAAAGCAATTGCCCGTGAAATTACACACGATAAATGAAAATGAGGCTTTTCTGATCCATTTCTGAATGGTACGACTGGTTCATACATTCATACATTCCATATATAGAAGAGACCACTGTTACTTATTACACTGATCAATGTGAGCAACTGCATCACAGGACTTCTATGGCAACAAGCACTGCATCCTTTGTCAGCTACTTCACAGTATGTCACAGACTCTGTGTAGGATGTTAACACTGCCATCTTTTGGCTAAATTAAAACATGAAAAGGTTCTTTGCATTCAAGTAATTCACCAAGACTGATTTTCTCTAACCACTTAGTTATTCTTAAAAATGTCTAAAGCTGTACTGAACTTTTCTAAAAAGTTTTTTTAAAGGAAAGCTATTATCATGCGTTCTGTAAAGACTACATTTGTAGATGTGCTAGTACTTAACTGGTTTTACTTAAGACCCATATATAGTAACAGTTAATGAAGGAACACAGCATCAGAAAGAGGAAAATGTTCAACAGAAGAAAAAAACAAAACTGCCAAAGAATAAAACATTAATGTATTAATGTTTCCCATCAGAATTAGGATTTAATCAACAACCATACAACAAGCAGTATCATTTCGGCACTTAAAAGTAGCTTTCAACAGAAACTGGTGAAACCACACACTGAGATGAAATGACTTACCTGGATTAAACTTCCAGAGATCACTGAAGTGTCGATCCAGCCGTGCGTTATAACCACCAAATATGTACAATTCACCATTGTAGGCAACTGAAAAAAAACATTCATTTTCATTTTTAAGGAAAAAAATACATATTTTTAGCAAACATTCATTTGAGCAAACTGTCTAATGTTCCGTATGTATCAGGAGAAATAAAAGTAGTCCTAAGAAGTTAAAAAAACAACAATCGATAATTTCAACATTCTTAATACCATTAATGAACTGATTTATGTTTATTGAACACCAAATGCTGAATGTGTGTTTAGCACGCACCTCTGAAAACCCCATTTAAAAGCTTGGGAATTATTGCTTTTTAATTCAGATTTCTTGAAATTCTACAGACCAATATTTTACCCCTCAGTATTTTTCACATTAAGTAAGTTCACATTATTTTAGAAACTCGCCAATAATTAATTAAATATTTCCAAACAGCTCCCCGATATAAATGGGAATTCTTTACCGATTTACTGAAAACACATTTTCTTAATCAATAATTAAGTCTTTTCTGCACCACAAATCACTTCCCTTGCTGTAATATTACACAGGAAGTAACAAAATGGCATCAATGCTCAAACCTCTGTTTTCCAACAGGCTCAGATTTGTCCTTCCAAACATCCTGCTTATGTCTAGTTTCTAGTGAGTTTCATCTGATGAGGGTTTATCAAAGAGGGAACTACAAACATACTGTAATACAATGCACATGCAGAACCTTTTGATTTTGGGACCAAAGATTTGGGCCAAGAATGACGTCAGTCAAACAAGATTTATGGTCACAGAGCCTTCAATCACTATGATTAAGGAAAGTGGTCTCTGTACTGAGAGGAGCAGGATGCAGGGCTGAATGAATAGATCTGTGTTCTGCTCTGGCATTCTCTCAAAATCTCCTTTTCATGAACGAAATGATGCCCTAAGTATGTTCTCTTCACACCTCAGGTGTTAGCAAGGTCACTTATTGGTGCAGTCTACTCAAATAAGCGTTAATGCTGTGTCGTATGTACAGTATATACGCACATAACACAGGATGCAAAAACGGTATTAAAAGATCACAATGGAAATCACAGCATGCTAGACTGCATACATTATGAAAGAAAGACAGCTGGAAAATTAGACTTCAATCTCTTGCCTGTTAACAAAAAATTCTAAGACCTGTTGACAGCAGTTTACAACAATTTTTGCAGAGGCCATCCAAAGCACTTCACAGCACATAAAAAGAAATACTCCTTACATTGCAGGACCTTGCTACAACATAAGAGCAAAAAAGGTTTTTGGATTTAAAACCTGTGAGAAGTTTGAGACTCCTAATATAATGGTAGAGCTCCACAGGAAAAGCAAGCGAGCACAGAAAATGTACTCTTCAGTCAAAAGCTACTTTTATAACAACAAGTTGGAGGAAAATAATTTTAACAAAAGGGGCCTATTAAGTACATGTAGTTTTTGAGGAAAGTAATGCATTTCATTATAAAAACACTTTCTCCACTTGAGATGTCACGTAAAACACTAATTCAAAAGCCTGCTGTGTGATTCCTCTGTCTGAGAGTCTGGCAGCCACTGCAGCACAATCACACAACAGTACACTGCGCATCGCTAACCGAGACGCAAACTTCAAGCACAAACCTGTATGCTAGGACAGATCGACACAGTCCAAATTGGTAGAATCCCATCACAAAAGGCAAAACGCTATGCATTACATTAGGATTTTTAAGTGTTTAAGTTTTAGTTGCTTGAAGCCAGGAGCTCGTTGCCGCAGTCTGTGCTTGCACAACGGGTCCAGTACTCACAGGCTGAATGGCTTCTCCTGCCCTCTGGAAGGAGCTGGGTGTTTGGGGAGTCCAGCCAGCAGTTGGTTTCTGTGTCAAACACTTTAATCTTATTGCAGTATATTTCGTTGTTCGAGTGGAACGGTCCGAACCGATCCGCCCGGCCACCGAACACGTACATTTTCGTGCCGATGACGGTGGCAGAGTGGAAGTCCCTCCAGCGAGCTGGGGTGCCCTGTGGGAAAGCAACGGCATGAAGGAACGTTCAGGAGGGCAGAGCGTGTCTGGATCTGAGCATGGCCAGCCACCACACCCCGGCTCTTCACAGCAACCATGATCAAAACCAAAGCCACTTGTTCCTGGTAGGGGTCATGGCTACCCAGCAGCCACCCTGGAAGCACAGGGCGCAAAGCAGGACTGGTGGGACCACAGTCCTTCACAGGGCACCCAGGGGCAACTGTACAGACACCAGTTAACCCAGCCAGCATGTCTGTGAGGGCCACCTGGTGTTAACACACACCTAACCATTGAGAACACAAAAGCGTCACTCTGAGGGTGCCCCAGGTCACAAACGAACCCTACAACCAGGTTGCTGGGGGAGCCCCGCTCACCACTCACCCTCCCTCCTCCCTCTCATTCTGGAACGTGCGTTCAACCACATTCAGCTTTGTTAACATGGGACGCGCTCCAAACCAGGCTCTTCAGACTCGGGAGATTAAAGATGTGATTCTGGGCAGTCTGTTTCTGAAGATGCGCTGACTTCATTGAGACATATCTGATATGAGCAAACGCATTGAAAATAAAACCCAAAAATGTGACAAAGTTCCCTTCAAGCCTAAGAATATTATGGAAAATAACACAGAAGAGCCTGGTTTAAGACAGCAGGCCAGTAAAAAAAAAACTATTGTATTTTGTCCAGTATTTGATCCATTTGTTTGCCTTTAACACTGGTTCTGTGAGGACACCTAGTGGTAGTTTTAACTCCCGTGGGCTTGATATAGTAAGCTCCCGATGAAAAACACGAATTCACAAGCCCAGTAGCAAGCCTGGATCTTGGCTAATAATGACTGACACCCAATATCCTAATCTTAAAACCAGCACATTTGTTTATTTGACCTTTTATGGCCTGAAAGTGCTGCCAAGAGAACAAGGCCATGAAAACTGAATCTGGGCTTCAGGTCTGGCTAGACTGCAAATTCATGTCGCAAGACATGAGAATGCAGAATGGAGGCGGGTGCAGATCAAAGCTTGTCTCCCAGATGTGAATTGTGAGCCGCTAGAAAAAATGAGTGTTGGTCAAGGTGCACACTTTGCAAAGCTTTCCTCTGAATTCAAATCTGAATTTGTAGCAGAATTATTACTATTATAAATGTACCTCACTCATCATCCTGAAAAAAAAAGTATGAAACCGATTATTTTTATAGAGTAATTATATACGCACATCTTGTATAAACAATAATTTGACATTCAACATGGATTGTCCACTGCCTATAAATATTATAGAGCAACAACAAAAATTAGTTATTTTTTATCAAAAGAATTATTCCAATAATATATGAGCTCCTCTGTTTTTACACAAAAACAACAAATCAGGGCAAAGGTTAAACTACCACATTTCTCCTTTGACTTTTCATAAAACTGAACAGTCCTTTCTGTTATGCTCTCTGACAACCGCTAAGGTTAAAAATAGAGCATAACACCTCAACAGATTCCCTCAAGCGGAACAGTAAGACAATAATAAAATGGCAGGGATCACCCTGTTTATTTTTATGAGCTCTACAAACCAAAGGAACTACATTAGCATTAAAACCTGGCCACTATTAAGTAAATGCTAACTCAATATTGACTTATTAATTATGGCTCAGAACTACTTCTTGGGCTGAAAAGCTATGTTTTTTTTAGTTCAGTCTTGACTGTCTTTGGATGTTTAAAGTTATGTCTAATCATGATAGAATACTTCACGCTAATATGGGATACCATAACATTTTTGGGATGGCTGAACCACTCATCTAGTAATAGTTATTCATTCCAAAAAAAATAATTTCCACAAATAGCAAGGTCAAAATATATTTCATGAAAGGTCCTACGTTTATACTGGTAGCCTTACAAAGTAAGCAATGAGCTTTTATTTCCAACCAAACATTCGAAGGATTTTTCTTTGCCAAAGTGCTTTATTTTTTTTAACTAAGCCTTTATTGTAATTCCATGGAAATTTAAACAGATGATGCAAATGGAAAAAGAAAAAAAATTTAACAGTGACACCTAATGGGCTAAATAAATACTGCTTAAAATACTGTAGTTACAGTGCCCAATTCATTTAAGGAAAGACAGAGATCTACTAGCATTCTACTGTAACTGCAGCTACATATTTGTCAACAGCTGAATAACTACAGTCTGATAAAAAAACAGTATTTTATACATGTACAGTGGGCTCAAGAAGGATTTATCCTTTATATAAAAACTGTACAGTTTGACACTTTTTTAAACAGGCTCAACACGGGGAAAGGAAGGGTTTACTACAAGACAATGAAGAGAGAACAATATGCATCAGGGACTATTTGAACTATTACAAGGAATGCAATATATGATTCTGTGAAGTACGCACAGGAAAAAATGATCCTTTTTATATTGGATTCAAACCAACATAGAGGCATTTCTTTACACACATGCGTCAGGGGGATATGGGATAAGCTATTCAGCCATGCTGCTGAAACATACCCTGCATTCCTTCAAGAAATGGCTGGATTAGATCCTGAATTTAATGAGCTACTACCTATCAAATGGGCCAGATTGGCTGAATAGTCTCCTCTTGTGTGTAACCATTCTTATATCACTGTTCCTTAGAAGTATAAATAGCTGTCAATTTAATACAGGCTTCTGTAATTTAATTCCCTTATGGTGCAACACCAGACACAACATGTCTATATCAAGCTTCGTTTTCTGTTTTGCACAAGTCAAGGAACGAGAAAGGAACAGATTTTAAAAGACAGAACATGATTATTCCAAAAGAGACAATCCTGGAAAGTCTTTATTTGTGGGTCTTGGGACTACACTATTTTCAACTGAAAACACAGAGCAAACAGCATTCCCCTCTGACAGCTATTAATCAGACTTGTTATCACCTCAGCACATACAGCCAACAGGATAACGCATCCAACAGAAATAGCAGTGAAGCTTACCCTTGTATTGACTAAAGACCAGCACATTGTCATCGTGTCCAGTTTATGGATATCATTCGAAAAACAGTCGGCCTAAAAAAAAAAGAGATTAATCATACCACTGAGTCAAAATTAATGAACTGCTTGTTTTTATTTTGAAGACATCAATGTGAGACTTCACAGGAACAAACTGAGTAACTAAATGAAGTGAGCAATAATATCTCTTTACTATAATAACTTTTTTCACCCAATGATACTTCATGAAATGTTATTGGATGGATAATTATGAAAGTAACTACACTTCAATTGACACACAACTGTCTGGCACCAGCAGGAAAGTTGCCTGCTGTGGAAGTTATAAGCCCTCCATTTAAAAAATGAAAGATCATCTGAAAAAAAAAATGGAGAAACCTGAAACCTAAGGAATAGTGCAGAGCAGGATTCTTGAGTAGCAACTTAACTTTGTTAATGGTTTTCAAGGAACATTTTGTTTACAAATGACAACAAAATGTTTGTGGGTTTTTATGCAACCTGTGGTATATAACATTTCATGGATGACATTCTACGGCATGTAAGTTTGGGCTTTCAATTTACGTAATATTACTGAATGTTTCTTTCTTGTGAAGGTTTTTTGTTTTACATTATCTCTGGTGGCAAATGTGTCTCAGCAGGAGAGAGGACAGATGTCTCACAGGAGGCAACAGCAGGACCATAGAGGACATGGATTTCAAAATCTACCTACAAGCTGCTCGTATCCCCCGAAGATGTACATGGTCTTTCCCAGGACGCAGGCTGAATGACCATCTCGAGCTCCTGGGATCGTTCCCGAAACCTTGGGCGTGTACCACCTGTGGGTGTCTTAAACACAGGGAGAAAATGATGTTAAAACATGTCTGCATCGTGTGTATTGCCTTCTAGGATTTCATTCTTTAATAAATCCATATAACGCGGAAAGACATGAATTTTGAGAGCATCTCTCCTGGTATTCAGCATGTTTTATGAATGAGCAACTGTGTGTATATATCAGTTGCAGGCCATCTACCACAATTAATTAAACTGCTTCAAAAGGAAACTCAAGGCGAGCCAAGCCACATCTTTAAAACTTCTTATTTGACTAAAGCCTTAAAAAGAAAAACAATCTTGGAAGAATATCATTTTTTTGTACCGAAATATTTTCTCAAATTAAGTCATAAAAGTAAATGCTGCTGGAGAGAGCATGGGCATCCTTTTAATGGAGACCACATCTTCATCAGCTGCCATTCCCTCCAACAGCAAACTCAGCCAAACGCTTTATAATTCCTGACGCGGGTGAAGTTTAAGACTTCAGACAGGCCAAAAGACAACATCTTGTTAAATTTCAAAAGTAGGGTCTTTAAAGAGGAGCAAGATCACCGACTCAACGCTTTATTTTTATACCTGCTCCTTATCACTATCGCGGGAGTCCGCAGTGCTTTAAAAAAGTCGAGGCTTCTCCGCTTTCCTAAAAGAAGCTGTTAGAACCCTGCAGTTCATTCACAGTGACAGAGCGAAACCAGCATGTCGGGCCTCTTTCCCATCCTAGCATGTGAAGCCAGACGGAAAGAGAATCAGGGGGGCATTAAGGCCTGCAATAAAGTGAGGTCTATCTAAAGGACGTCCAAAAGCAGCTTCATGCCCTCATATTTCACATGCACTACACAGTAAAAATGTGACAGTGTCTAGGAAGCATTTGTTTTCCAGCTGCAAACACCCTTCATGGAAATGAAAGAGGCCCAGCGCTGGCCTGGACCTGGGTGAAAGGAAGCACAGCCACATGTCTGGGAGCTGCCTGCAGCCGGAGGGGAGCGGACTGGACTCACTGACGTCGAAGGCGTACAGCACGTTGCAGGCCCCTTCCGTGTCGTTCCTCCCTCCCCAGATGTAGATGGTGTCGTCCACCAGCACGGCGGTGTGGCCGTATCTCATGTAGGGAACCTCCCGCGCGTGCTCCCTCCCGCCGGTCCTCACGGGGGGCAGCTTCGTCCAGCGGAGAGACACTGCGGCGGGACAGACGACACATGGTCACCCGAGGAGCCGAGGTCGGGGGAGAAAAGCGGGCGTGCTGGAGCAGGGGGGGGGGGGGTCTTCTGCTATCAAAAACGGAAGGCACTCGGGCAAGAGCAGGACCTGGGTCTGGAGCGAGCGCGGCAACTTCCGACGAGGCACGAAGCACAGACTGCAGTCGTGTTCAGAACGGCCCAAGTTCGATTTATGGCAAAGGACATTATTTTTCAGGATATTTCGCCCAGTGCAGTATTTATACACTTGCCTCTCCAGCTGCTCTGTTAGCAGCATGAAACCAGTTCTGCCACATGAGTGACAAAATAACTGAGGCACGAACTAAATGCGGAACTCAAAGCACATGACGCGCAAACACCCAAAAGCAAGGCAGGTTGTCAAATTTAAAACGGTAAAAATACAGGTCCCTCAACTTCTGCCATTAATTTTACAAACTTTTTAAACGTTCTACCTGACGCTTGAATATCTCTTTGCCTGAATATCTCCTTTAACTGAAACGGTTAAATCAAGAACTACTCGATCCGCATAAAAGAAACCTGCCAGATGGAAACGCTGTCCGCAGCGCGGCAAGCAAGCTCCACATTTTTAATTTACCGTCTCACACGAAAGTCTCCCTTGCGTGCGAGAAAGTAAATTAAGGCAAAAGCAGATGTTAGGCTACAGTAACAAAACCATAATTAGGTTCAGCTCATTATTGCAGTAATAAAAACATTTGCGTTATTGTCCACATCGGTTCCAGGCCCCAATATACAGCTAAGACGCAATGCTGTAAAACGGGTTTTTAAGACTAAGCTCTGGCATGTGACGCCTCTTAAGAAGCACGACTCAGCGCTTCGCAACCGAGTGCTGGAGAGAAACTCCCTGGCGATGACCCAAAACAGGAGCCCGCAGCGGCAACGGGGCCATTACACTTCCCCCGCTGGCCCCGAGGGGCCCCCTAGGGCCCGGCCCACCTGCGTTGAAGACGTGGACGTCGATCTGCCGCAGGGTCTCGTAGTCCTCCCCCGAGCAGTAGCCGCCGAAGGAGTACACTTTGTGCCCCACGGACACGGCCGCGTGGTTGACCCGCCGCGGCCCGCCTTCCAGGTGCACCGTCCAGCGCAACATTCCCTCCCGGAGACGTCCCCGCCCAGCCGCTCTAGAGCATCGCGCCCCTCGCCGGCCCGGCCGCCGTCACGCCGTGGTCATGGCCCGTCCTGCAGCAGTGTAATACAGAAGCGTTACAGGCAATGTGCGAGTTATTTGGGATAAACATTATATATGACCCCCTCCTCTCGCTACACTTGAGCCCGCAGCTATAGTTTACAGCTTCAGCCTGCAGCTCACAGCTGGCAGCCCACCGGAGCTCAGCAGTGTGAGCCCGGTCAGTACCTGGATAGGAGACTCCTGGGAAAGCTGAGGCTGCTGCTGGAAGAGGTGTTAGTGGGGCCAGCAGGGGGCGCTCACCCTGCAGCTTATGTGGGTCCTTATGCCCCAGTATAGTGATGGGGACACTATATTGTAAAAAGGGTGTTCCTTCAGATGAGACGTAAAACCCAGGTCCTGACTCTCTGTGGTCATTAAAAATCCCGGGGTGTTTCTCAAAAAGAGTAGGGGTGGTACCCCTGTGTCCTGGCCAAATTTCCCCCTGGTCTTTACCAATCATGCCCTCCTAATAATCCTCATCTCTGACCTGTTCTCCTCCCCACTGATAGCTGGTGTGTGGGGAGGGTACTGGAGCACTATAACTGCTGTCGCATCATCCAGGTGGGGCTGCACATTGGTGGTGGTGGAGGGGAGACCCCATTATCTGTAAAGCGCTTTGAGTGGAGTGTCCAGAAAAGAGCTATAGAAGTGTAAAAAACTGTTATTAAACCGGCATTCACAGCGAACTGTTCCAAGACGAGTCTTTCTAACCTCTAGAGTCGTCATAATTATACAGTATATAATATACAGTATGCATTGGGCCTATATAATATATAACTAGATATTATATATAATTATATATTTTTAGACATTATAATTATGTAATAATTATAAGTTATTAGCTTGATGTCACTGGTGAGACAGTGCCAGTGAGTCCCCAGCTGCTCCTTCTCGATAAAGACTCCCAAACTACTGCTGATCTGCAGCCACTACTGGTTTGGATGGGTGGAGACGCCTTCAGATGGCACTTGCTTGCTTTATTTGCAGAAATTAATGGAAACAGGACTAACAAAAAGAGGTAAGATCTGAGGAGGCAATGCAGTTAGATGCATGAACTAACCTCCAAAAACCCTGTCTTAGTATCGGATTTAGTGTGTATAACTACACTTTTCGTTTTATACAATTTATGAACTAAACAAAACTTTGTTCAGAAAAAAGGACATGTATCCCCTACAGTTACTCCGCAGTTTTATGCAGAAACCTCCCGTGGAGCTTGCTGAATTCTGCTTTATTTTGTGAGAGCACCACTATTTTAAGAACAAGATGGACTCATTTTGCTGGCTCAAGTGACAAGACCCCTGGCTGACCCAAGAAACAGAAAAATGATAAGGGTTGGACTAGTTGAAGAGCAGCAAAGTGCAAAATGGTAGAGCACGGATTAAATTACAGTAAATTAAACTGTAAAACTGTAAAAGTAAACAGTAAAGGATTTGCATTAAGTTTAAAACCACAGTGCTCTTTTAAAGTGTAAAGCACATTACAAACTAACAATATTGCACTGAGCTAAAATGATGCAACAATAGTACATACAGGGACTTATCCTGGTTTGTTCTATGTCCTTCACTGTTAAACTCGCCACGTATTTCAACGAGCTAAACTTGACATACAGTATTGCCTCTGAGAACTGCATTCATGTTTAGAACAAATCTCCAATTCCTGTACCCCTCCAGTGAAATTTACTTCATGGTGAGCCAGTTTTCTGCAGTGAAAATTATTTTCTAAAGCTATATAGGATACATTATGTTCTGCTTTTCAGGATGTTATATTCTCCAAATCCTTATTTATATATAGAAAACACCTGATAGCTCTTCAATCTGCAAGTGTCATTGCAATTCAACATGAAAGCCGCTGGCAGTTCTACTCTGTCCATGCTGGCCAAGCACTATCACTGCTATCCATGGACTGTGGACACCAGAGCTCTTGTTTCCACAGTTATTACAGTCCTCACATTGTTAGATAAAGCTTGAATATTCACCAAGATCCCAAACTGGTTCATTATGGCAAGAATCTTTTTTCTCTTTCTCTTACTTTTGAGAAAGTGTAAAAATATAGTTCTCCCAAATGTTACAATTCATTTTCCCTGACTGTTCTAAAACACAAGTTTTCCATGACACATGCTTACTGTCATACCTAAATAACTGACTCTCAGTTCCTTTTCAGCTCCTCCAATTTACCTGTATAGCAGTCTAATTTAAGCCTCACGCATATTGGGACTCACTGATCAGGACCTGGACTATTTCAGCTTCCAGTTAAACAGTCCCCGGCACTTTCCCAAGCTTGCAGTGACATACGTGAACACAGTGTTTTAAGACATTAATGAACTTTATTACATGATCAGTCACCAATGAAAATGTTTATGTTCAAATAAAGTTAAACACATGTTCCACATAGATATTGAAGAGGTGCCACAAGTATCAAGTACACTTGTGAATGAGGTTTTACTGAATAACGCTACAATATAACAAAACTAGCATGAATTAGGAATTAGCACAAAGGTCCATTTGAACAGACCCCGATACCAGCTGCTTGCAATGCCTTTAATATGTCAGAGTGCTGTCTGAGGAAAATACAGTACAGTACTTCCTGCTGGGAACACCCTCATTTAACCACAGCTAAACAAGAATCTGCCTCACATCAGACATTTTTATTTTTCTAGTTCACAATTTTGTGTGCACTAAACTGATATCAAAGGCTGCATAATCAGCGCTTTCTAAGAACTTTAATTTCAAAATGAAGTAATCCGAAATGTGCTTCATTCTCCAGCTCCCACACGAACAGCAATGGTATCCCTCAAATTACATTTTAGTTCTCAGAAGTTATACAGTAGTTAACTGAAAAGACCCAACAGACTTTGATACGTTCTGAGAGGTGGATGACAGGGAGTTGGTTCTTTATGATTAATGATTCACTGACACATGGAATTATCAAATGAATGCTGGGGGGGTGTGTGCCAGTTTCAGGGTACGCAGTCACTGCATTCAGATGAAAATGTGCATTTCTTGGATTGATCTTTAATCCACAAACTGAACATCTGTGAATTTCTCACTCAAAATGTATCTTATATTAAGGGCTATTGAGGCATTTTTTGTTAAGCAGTAAAAGAAACATTAAAAACATTCATTTACTGAAACAAAAAAAAAGAAAGCTGCATAATAGAAAAAAGCTGTTTTATAATGACGAAGCCTAACAAACACTCTCGATAAACACACATTCAAGATTAGGGCAAAGCAGAACCTTCTTTTACCAATATACTATTTTCTGAAAAAACGGTAAGAAATTAAAACAGTAAAACACCATAAAAAGGTACAAAATATATTACTACACATCTAGGAGTGCATTATTGGCACCATTCCTGATAGATTACTATAATAATTAGAATTGACTGCAACGAACTGATTAATACTTGGACTACAGAACTTTCAATAATCAATAGAATCACAATCACACACAATCTCTGTATGTCAAATCTGAAGGCAGTAAGGGGACCTTATACTTTACAAAGAAAAAAAGTCTGGCACACAGTTTTGTTAAATCAACAGTGATTGATTATTGTAATACAAGGATAAGGTGCCTCCACCTTTGTCGGACCTAGAAATTGTCAGAGATACAGCAGCTCTGATGACCCAAAGCCAGATCGTTGCCACCGCTCTGAAAGAACAGATATTACAGCAGGTTCAGAGCAGGTGGAGATCCTCAACATTAAACAAGGGCAGGAAGGCCAAAGTCTCAGTGGTCTGATTAGTAATAACTGAAGCAGATCAAGTCATCTTCAGAGTAATAATAAAAGCAACAGCTGATGCGCAACACTACAGGTCTTTGATGCGTTACGCTACAGTGAAAAACTGAACGGGCCAGGCCTTGAAACACTAACAGTTCGTATTTGCTTTTTTTGCTGCTCCTTTGATTTGTTAACATGGTCTTATAGATAAATCCAGATCTTTGACTGCATACGGAGAGTGCATACTGTATAAAACCACTTGACCCACAAGGTTAGTAAGAGGTGAGATTCAGCCGAAAAGAATGCTTACCTTAAGAAAACAAAATTGCACCTATGAATTGTAAATCAGACTTCACAAATAATTATATCAACATCCCATTAAATGCAGCCCAGTTACATACCCGAATAGCCATTTCTGCTGCCACTGTTCATGTGCTTCTGAGCCTCTTCCTACACCTAAAATAAACCTCAGCACTTTGTATTCCATATAGACTTCTCTATTTCTGGCACATACTTCATCCAGCAGTGAACTACATAGCACGGGGCAGGCTTCAACCTGACATCTGACATTTACTAAACACAGCTCACCGGTCCAGCTATTAGATTAGAGGGGATGCACTAATGTCACTTCGAAAGGTGGTACTTTGATTTTATTGATTAACTCCCCCCCCGAGAATACTAATAATCATTTTCATGAGACAATCGCTAAAAGTTATGCTATGTACATGATGAGCCCACAGCGTGAACCTTCCTGCAAGACTAAAAACAGATGGGTCCAACTCAGATATTCAAAGGACCAAGGTCCAAGGCCGGCAAATCACAACTGATTTTGTGTACGGCAGATACACACACCACAGAAGCCAGCGATACGGCAATTCGAAACCGATTAAATGGATTAAAAAACTACCAAAGCACGTATTTCACACCCCTGTGGTGATGATTTAACATTGCTCACGGTGGCGAACACCTCTTTCTCCAGTGGCTAAATCAACAAGCTGTCAAAAATGTCAGATTGAATGGGGTGACCGTTGTGTTTATTTACTGTAATGGCAGCAACATTGCTAAGTGACCTACAATAGGATAACGATTAAAAATCACAGCAATCGTCACTTGATCACTTGAGTCAAACACTTTGAAGAATCGAGTAATTAGAGGTTATTTTTTCTCTTTTGTTTGTTTAATTTCTACCAAGGTTGCAAGTGCAAAGTAAGCTAAAAAAACATCCGGTTTTCCAATACTGCCTGTGTGGACGCTACACTGTGTCAGCAAGCAGTAATTGGAATTAAAAGAAAAATATCGAACTGATTTTATGCAGAAGGCAAAAGGTGCGAAAGTTGAATCGAAGAAAGGCTTTCATATGTTTTGAAACAAACGTTTATTATGATCACACAGCTGATCGTGAGCAGTGGATATTGTTCAGCGAAAAATGAGCTTTTCTGTTAAAAATCCTAACGCACGCAGGTGTGGAAACAGATAAAGAAACAATGTGCATTCCCTACCTTTGATTTTTGCAACGCACCTTTTTTTCGGCCTCCTTAATTGCCGTTTGTTGAATACTGAACAGTTTGCAATATGTGAAGTTGCTGTCAAAATCAAGAAAAAAAGCGTACAGGAAGCTGGTTTAACCTTAGCTTTCCTCCATGATAACACGGTCTGCAAACGGAGATTGGTCTGAAACTAAACGTAATTCAATACATATTTACTATTTAGCACAGGCAGAGAAAATAATCATATTTTATTTACTTTTTCTCCTGCAGGTCGTGATACCTCACCTAACGCCTACGTAGCGAGACGTGAGTATTGCTATCTGGGTCTTGTAGTTTTAACAGGAGCATCGTGGTAAGAAAGCAGAAAGAAGGCGGCTCGGTGGAAAAACTACAAATCCCACAATGCACTTAAACCACTTCCTCCGCGTGCTAATAGGTTTTTGTGGTGGCAACGCCTCTAAAAGTCATTCAATTCAAGCAAGGAAGTTGAGACGCGTAGAGTCGATTTAAACTCAGCAATTCGGTAGCTGCTGAGTTATTTAGCTAAAAGCTGGTGCAGCCACCTGATTATGAAGACTTTTACAAAAAAAATATGCATGGCTGTTGCATCGAGTCTGCAGACAGGTTACTGAATTGTAAATGTCGAAACACACAGGAATAGCAAAATAACTTGTAAAACCTGACAAAATATTAGACGTATTTTAAAGCACTGCAACACGGACTAGTAGGTGAACATATAAACATGTGTTCATAAATATGACACAATATATACACATTATTACACAGAATATTTTGGTAATATTCCATGTCTCTAATGCAACACTAGAAAATAGGATGGCGTAGTACAGATTTTACAGTTCTGTCCATTGGAATGTAGCGTAGTATACAGAGACTTGACTCCACATTTTAATGGCATTATCAACTACAAAGCATTGCGCGAGAGTGCCATTTTGGCGGGGCTTATTTATTTTTAAATACTGATTTATATTTGTCAACACTGAAGCATGCAAAAGGAAATGACTGACAATTTAATCAACTTATCCTGATCGTTTCCAATAGCAGCATTTCAAACGTGAGTTAATTTAATGATGATGGATTTTTGTAACGATAGGTGTCTGTAGAGCGCTATAATCAAAGGGAGACGATCTGCGATGTGTCGTCAGATCTGTTTAGCTGATAGTTATTATGTTATTTATAACAAATCTGGTTTAGGCATGAATTATTTCCCGAATATTTAAATAAGCAGCAAAAATACAAAACAGTAACATTATTATTAGTTCCGAATAACATAGTATTCTAACTTAAGCTTGCTTGCCCTCTGGAACATCACCAGACACTCATAGAATAACTAATGATTGCTTTGCCAGGTGGCCAAATGCCATGTGTTCAATTATGAACACTGTGGTCATTAACACACCTGCACATCTCATCAGCCACAGCTCCAAGACGTCTGCAGAAGGCTAAAAAAAAAAGGCCTGTGCCTTCACATTTGTTTTTAGAAAGGAGAAAATCAAAGAAGTTTATTGAGATTTTGTGCTGTCCTCAAAGATTTTGGATAAAGCTGCTCTGGACACAGTAGGAGAAAAAGGTGCAAATATCTTGGCACGAACAAAATAACTAACGACTTCTCACAGACGTGGTAGAAAACATCTTTACCGGCAAGCAGGCCCACTTGTGCTTTCCAATTGTGACCACTAGCGGTCCCCCAAACACAAAATGAAAGCAAAGTTTAAGAAAAAAGACACATGCTAACCCCCAAGAAATTAATTGCATCTAATGATGTAATGCATTATGTTCAGTCATCAGGTTTTAATTTCACAAGAGGATATTGCAAGACACCGCCCACGGAAGGCCATATGTGATTTTTAAAACCGGACATGCAGAGGCCTAGATTTATGCTTCATTTTTTGAAATGTGGAAACCTCCAGGAAACAATCTGTCCTAGTGACTCTAACGGGTGAGGCGCAGTGTTTTTGATCCCAGGACTGTTTAAAAATGGAACTGTTTCGCAAGCTGCCTTACCAGTTTCACACTCTGTCAAACAAATGCCAGAGTGTCCTTGTTTTTTGGGGGTCATGAAGCTACTGCAAGTAGCCCTTCACAGGGTTTAAGACAAGTAAACCTGTTAACAGTTTCCCACCTTAGATTCAATTCAGTAAACGATGCTCTAGCAGGAAGAAGAACATCTTCATCTGTGTAATATAGAAAACACTTCCATCTGAAGGTATTGGCGTTACAATCTAAAAAACGAAAGCATTTCAATCTTTTTTTAAATACATGAAAACTAATGCCTTTCATTTATAACCCAGAAAACAATACAAATCTTCTCATTTAACCTGCCATTCATCCATTTGCAGTCAGAAATAAATTAATACTAACCAATCAACTGTGCAACATTTCTCCTTATATAACACATCGCAAAATTATGTGCTGTGTATTTGTTGAAGTCCAGTGGTTTACTATAATTGATCTTTCTTCACCTGCAGTTTATATTTTTTTGTTGTTTCAAGTGAACTACACTATTTTATTTGACTCATGCCTTTATCCGAAGCTACACACGGAGAGTAGAATGACCCATTTTTCTTTCTTATGGCACATTTCAGTTTCCTTTTATACATTTTTTAGGAGCAATCTGGAAAAAGTGCTTTGCTTGAAGGTGAGGTTGCAGAATCCTACCTGGGATGTAGATCCTTCATCGCTATTGTTTTTTTTTTTGTGTGTGTGTGTGTAAAAATAATTGAAGAAAACACACTTTTTTTTGAGTTCGTGAAAGACCTCAAATGATGAACAAAACAGCTGAGTGGCCCCTCAAGTTTAAGCTAATCTACAGAACATGAGCAAAGAGGCCGTCCTTCAGATACACAAGTCCATGTGTTTTTTTTGCACACAGTCTCTGAGCTGATATGTTAGAACGTGGAGCCAGTCCTGATTGTGGAGAACGCCTGAGCCTGATTTCTGAGTCTGTTCCTCTGAGGAGCGTTTCTTTCGAAGAACACCGCCGCTGTCCGCTCTTTAATTGTTTGCCTTAAAAGCTCAACCTGCCCTTTTAGGGTATGACAAGAGGACAGAATAGTTGCTGAAAAATTGCTGTAAGATGTGAGTAATGTGGCCAGCTTGCTCTGCAGATGAATATGATTTAGCTGTACATGGCCACAGTCACAGAAAAGAATTCGTCAGACTTCCCTGTGGCCAGATAGCAAGGATGTCGGCTCTCGGGGGTTCTGTGAGGCTTAAAGATGCGAGCAAGCCCTATGCGCCCTGCTACATTACTAGGGTAGTAAAACATTATTATAGCTGGCTGGCACATTCTGGACTCTCTTCTGGAAAGTATGCAAGTCTGGGTATTCCTTCTTCCACAGGGAGTTACAGTGTGATCCTACCCTAACACACGTCTGTCGTTGTTGAATATTTTGGCTGCAAAGCATTGTTTTCGTGAATGAGACATGCCATAGCTTCTTCCTTTCCAGCAAGGGATCAGATCACTTTATTGGCCATATACAATTTCTTGTATTAGGAATTTGTCTTTTCGCATACCCCAGCTTGCTCTCCATGAGACACACAGACACAGAGACAGGGTGAGAGAAGCTTGGGGTCAGAGCGCAGGGTCAGCCATTTATACGGCTCCCCTGGAGCAGCTGGGGTTAAGGGCCTTGCTCAGCGGCCCAACAGAGTAGGATTCCTCAATAGGCCGCAGGATACGAACCGGCAACCTTCCAGCCACAGGCGCAGATCCTTAGCGACAGGGCCACCACACTACCCATAGTGATAGCGAGCACCAGTGTCAATCGAAATTTGTGGAAGGAGTACGACGTCCCTGTGAGCGAGAGACAGACAGGTGGCAGCTGGGGAAGACGTGGCAGGTGAGGCCTGTCTGGTCCAGCCCAGCTGCAGGGCCACGGACAAGAGGCTGCTGCCAGGCTGATAGCCCTCAGGCAGGATGACTGACCTATCACTTAAAGGCATTTGTGCAGTGCCAGCTGCACCACTTTCCCCACACAAAAAACAATGTCGACATTGTGTGGCCTTGTCCCATAGAACAGCTGCCTGTTGCCCACTCCCTGGCCGCCTAATAAACACACACATTCCACTGAACATCTGACATCCAAAAATATTTTGAAAATAAAGCTGTAAAATAGTCATGCCCCAAGTTGTCATCTTTAACGGTTGGAACTATTGAAAGTTAGCTGTGTGTACATCTTTTACCCCCAAAGTTATTGAGATAAAAACATCAATCTATGAAAGGAATCAATTTTTTTCATCTCAAGGTTATGTTTGATCTGATATCAGGCAAAAGCTGTTGCAAATTCTAATGCAGACTAAAGCAACCTGTTTGCATGCCAATAGAGGTTCCCACGTTAGTTTTTTAACATTCTATTATGGAATTGAGAAAAATATTTTCTAGTAATAGAAAATTATTAAGGAGAAGTATCTATGAAACACAGTTTCTGAGTTATTTTCATTGTTTTATTCTTATATTAAACAATTAAGCTCAAATTAAACAATTGTCAGTCAAGCTGAGTAATTGTCCCAACAAATTATTTTAATTAAAACTTGCAGCTTAATTGCTTAATATAGAGACACTCTTCCTCTCTTCTGTTCCACTAATGATTACTTGATCCTATGTCATCACTGCCACCAGTGCCTCTACTAAGCTCCCAATTTTAAGCTGAATGTCATATAAACTCTTTTGGCATCTGATCTGGAAACAGTTTGGAATATTACAAATTAATCCCTAATGTTTTTTTAATCAAAACAATTTTGACATGGGTAGGTCAGTGTTTCCTTGCCATTCAGAATGATATTCAGTTTTTTAACCACAGTTTCCAGGCGAGTATGACACCTCTATTTGCATACTGTACATACTGTATCTACACAAGTGTGTGCCCGAGTACAGCAGCACAAGACATTTTAAATTCCTATTCAGTGTTATGCAGTGTCGTCTTTATTCAAACACGTGAGCAGAATAACGCAAATACAAAAAAGATCATGGGCATGAGAAGAAAGAGAAAGTAAAAGAAGAAGAAATTGATCCATCCATTGAGAGATGTTTCATGGCTTTGAAGTGCACCTTTCAGAAGACTGCAAGCTTGCATCTGTCCTGTGATTTCAGATCACAGCTAGCCGGAATGTGCTAAATCATTGATCTGTTTCCGATCAAAGAAGTCTCCTGCATTAAGGAAAAGCAGGTGTCGTCTTCTGCCCTGGAGCCAGTTGGTGATGAGATGATGGACAAGATATCCCCCCGTTAATCGAGCCTGGTCCCCAGTTTCAGCATAGATTGGCAGTCAGTGCCACCTGTTAACCATACACTTTGCATCAAACATCTGACCCTGGACAGACACTGCAGAGTGTGTCTTTTTCGCCAAGGTTTCATGCTCCTTAAAACAACAGATGTGACTTCTGCCTTTACATGGAATAAAGATCACTCCTCCTCTCCACTTAGAGATTCCATTGCAAATATGCAACAGAGTAACAACTGTCGCACCAACAGCTGCTCCTTTCTGTAGGCAGGATGATTTTCGCAAGCCTGGGCTCTGGGTTCTTTGAAATCCACTGCCTCAGGAAAAATATCCTGTTAGTTTTAAAGTTGTATTTCATAGATTCATATTCTTCTTTGCAATAATGTACTTCCATATACTCCTTTTAGTCATTCTGATACTATGTAAAGGATGCCTTACATTCAGTATGCAGCAGAACTTTTCCTCTGATAGCTACTTCTGCAAATGACAGCTGAAGAAGTGAAAGTCTGCATGATTTGACTGACTCTCCTTCTCCTTTGTTTTTCTTCTTGAGCGAGTGAAAGGAAGGATTAGTTTTTTAATGCTTTTCATCCATAATTTATCCTTGACAGAACGGTAAAACTGTGACTTCAAAACCACTTTGTGAAATCTGTAAAAAGTGGAAAGATTGTGGCAAGGCTAATTTTTCAATTTTCCCACTTTGTTTTGTTCACTTTGTTTGCAAAAAACAATTGTAAAAATGTGTTACATCAAAGATTGAAAAACCCTCCCCAATGTTAGAAAACAACCTTTTAGCCTGATCTGGTTACATCTCAGAAGCTCTGCAAAGCTCGGCTTAGTCAGTCCTGTGACAGAAAACTTCTCAAGAAACCCAGGTAGCTGTTATACGCTGTGTTTCGATTGAGCAACAGGTGGGGCTCTTTCTTCTGGATCAAAATTTCCAAAATCAGTCCCTGGTTCCCAGGTACATTGTGCTGGAGGGGGTGTCAGTTAGTGGATGGGATATTAAATCTAGGTCTTGGTAAGCAGGTCGTTAAAGTTTCCATGTCACTGAAGCTTCCCCTGTATTTTTTTTTATTTAAATGGCAAAGCACTTTCTCAGTTCTCCAACTGATGCTGTGTCATGGTTTTGCTGACACATACTGGATGACACGTGTCATATTCTTGGCCTTTTGGTCCGTTTGTACTGCCCTCAGATTTATCAATGGTACGGCTGCAGCCTACTATTATACAATGAGGATGTTGAACTTTTTGGCAGAACAGCAATCTTAACTTAAGGCAGGAATGTCCATTAATGTGTGTCTATTAAATCTCCAGCCAATAAGACTCAGGAAAGTGGTGTCTCTGACCAGTTAGACCAATATGTCAGTCAAGCTGAGTAATTGAGAGACCAGATGAAACACAAACGAGAAACTGCATCACCCCAGGGACTAGAGTCAGGAAATAATCTCTTCTCCAGCCCCAGCAGTAACACACTCCAGCTCATCCGATGTCATGACAAAGTCAATGCGGTCGGATGATGCATTTTGACATGAATTCTCACATATCAGTTTCATAGCGAGCGGGAAGCTAAGATGTAACAGCTACTGACGTGGAGAATCCAGAACGGTAACAGCAACCAAATGTTCCTACGGACACAGGAACCCAGTATGGGTTTATTTGTTTCTCTCTTCATTGTTTTGTTTTAACTGTGGTCAGAATGCCACAATGATAAGCATTGCCTAAGCAATGTGCTATTTTTCAAATGTTGCTACAGTCTCGGCTGTTAACGTTCAAAGTGAAATCTAAGTAGCCCACATATTTAGGCACTATGAATTGGGATACTTGTTATGATTTGCACTGCCATAAGGCACAACAGCTTGCAGAGTTTGTGTGATATTAATTTGCGTTTAATGTACTGATTTGACTTCCTCTAACTGAATTAGGTCAACAGGATAGTGTAATCCAAGATGATGTCATAAAGCATGATCTAACTCTAGGGCAAGATTAAATCATACATTTTCCTTTAATTTAGGGTAATTAAAGAAACAGTGCTCTTTCTTTCAGAGGGCTTTTTTCATTTATTGTGTTTTTTTCAACTAGTCCCAGCAAAGGTGTTCTGTGCAAACAGTTGAAATTAGATTGTGCAATCTTAGATGTGTGGACTAATTTGTTGGCAGGTGAAAATCTCCCTCCAGTTTCCCTTTTTCAATCAGATTTCATTTGATCGTGGTAAGTCACATGACAAGATACAGCTCTTGCATAAGAAACATCATGCTTTAGTTAATGTATTCACGAACGGTCCTAATGGTTTTATTGTTGGCTGTCAAATTCAGAACTCATGAATTTTATTGTAATGAAAAACAAGTCATAAGAACATTTGCTATGACTAAAGAAAACATGGGGGGAGTATAAGGTTCTGCTGAAAACCAAATAAGTGTGGCCGATGAGATAACATGGGACGTTTGCATCAGGCTAGGAGAAAGACACTCGAAATAGACATCCACCTATATCCCCGTGTGCTCTAGTTGTTGTTGTTTTTTCCATCAGTCCCTACACATCCCAGTGAAAAATAATGCAAGATCGGTATAACGGAAAACTACAGGGATTCATGGAAATCCGAGACAAGCATTCCATTTATTGCTGCATGGGATACTTGGTCCCCCAGTTGCTTGGCGACAGTTGGCCAAGATACTGCCTCATCCGGCCGGCTGTTGCTCGCTGGGCTGTGACCTCCAGACACCTGTTTGTTCTGACCGTGACAGACAGCTCCTGCTCGGCTGTCAGAAACGGCACGGGCAGCAGGCTCTACACTCAGCTTTCCAGTGTCATGAATGGTGCCTGTGTCCCAAGGGGTGAATACCTGGGCACACAGCACCAGAAGTCTTCTCTGGTCTCTTTCATTGATCCACTGCTATATATACTATAGGTGCTATACACCTGGGAACATAGCATGTAGTATATAACAAGTATAACTTCATGGCTGAAAATTGATTCTATGAATGACCCCATTTAGTGGTGATATTCTAAAGCCTTCCTCATCATAATGTTACTTGAATACGGTATATATATTTCCCACCGCATGAATTATGTAACCTAATGAAGATTTGTTTTATTTCTGTTATTTGAACAATTGCAAGCACTCCGAAACTTGTTTATTTTGCTTCCATTCTTTAGCCTTTCATCTATTAATTACTCACATGTGAACTTTCAGCTTCCAGCCCGAAAAGCTGAATTGAAAGAAGCATAAGAGACACAGGAATGTGGTGCTGTAAATGTAAGGTGTCAGCTAGATCCGATTCTTGGTAGGAAGAGCTGATAACATTTCAAAGGAATAAAAAAAAAGTGTTTCACTGAGCAATTTAAAAAAAATAGTACTATTATTTTTAAAAAGTAGTTCATGGATCATAACGTGGGGGTTAATTTTTAGTTTATACTTTAAATTGTTTAAAAACACCTTAAAGCTCTACTTAATTGCAAATCTTTTAATGTAAAAGCATGACATCAATAAAAAGTGATGCTTAGGTTATATTTTACAACAATAAAAGAAAACAGTGGAGACATATATGGAAATACTGTACTTGCTACCACTCACAGATTTTACAGCTGAGATGAGAAAAAACGTGGATAGCACAAATTGGATTACTAACGACTCGGTGATGTCATCTCAGTTCATTTTTTCATGCAGCCAGGGACAAGCTATTTTGATTATCCTGAGAACAAAATTATTGCCTTTTTCTTCACTGACCCAAAGGTCCTGTCTATTAGAGCCCAGGGCTGCATTAAAGACATGCTCTAGCCTGACAGGAGACTGAGACTTGAGAAGCCTTTAACAATTTCACTATTCCCGGCCATGCAGAATATATTAAATTCAGTTTTCTTCCCACTTGAATGATACACATTTCTGTCACACCTAATTATAGATTATCGATTTATCAAGCCCCTTGCTGGCTTAATATTACTTAAACATCGCAATTTTCTGTAGGGAACTGGTTTTTCTAAGTAAAAGCAGAAAGCCTGCATGTTTTGACATTTAAGAAGATTTCATCACATTAAAAATGACTGTGTATTAGAAAAGTATGTTTTCAGTAAGGAAAAGAAATAGAGATAGTTTTCATGTGTTGTTGTCATTTGTATGTCAATGAAACAGGTCCAACCACTAACCCAGGGATATCTTGAGTAAATACTGAACTTCTCCAAAGTGAGACATTTTGTTTTACTACATTTCTTGTATGTTTGCACCAGGTTTGGTCTCAGCTTCCTATATACCTAGCTGATCCTTGGCTTCTTCAATCACTCCCTACTTGAGAAGAATGATGCTCTGTCTAGTCTGCTGAGGTCATCACATTCCCTTGCTCTTATATGAGATGTGTGTTTAAAATATTAAGACTGTGAGAGATGTAGGTTACCAGACCTTGTTGTACAGCACATGTCAACAGGTCACGTTTTGTCTCTTGATGAAATTCTAGGTTATATTTTGTGACCGATTCTTTTAAAAAATGTCAGATATTTTAAAGAAGTTCATTAGACAAAGTAAACTGAGTACACATCCACTGAAGCTTTTGGTTTACCCACAGTATGACACTTGGTATATACAGTAGATCACAGTAAATCAGATAGCCATTTCCAACACATTCAAATGATTTTTAACTGTAATGCTATTTAAATTCAGTTTGAGGTGGTTTTTGATTTGCAGCAGGAAAAGAGTTTTCATTTTATGTACTTTGTTTTTTTTAAGTCTGAACAAAAGCATGGTGTTTGCCTTGCAATATGTACAATTTTTCTTTTTAAAACAGGTCTCTCTTCAATTAAAATGTAAAAACTAAAAAGAAAATGCCCTTTTAACTGCACACAAATGATCTAAATGGCAGAAACATGTGTGGACAAAGAAACATACATTTGACTGCAAGCTCTCTGTTTAGTTCATAAATCAGCATTGTATATGCATTAGCATCACAGCATAATAGTGGTAATGTTATGGGACCCTTGGTATGACATCATGGGTCAAAGGTCAAACTCCATATCAAAGTATTTAATATGTCGTGTGAAACCAAATCAGATGCAGCTTTTCCTGGTTATTATAACAGGACTCAACCTTTGATCTGTGAAATTGCTCCCTGCTTTAGGAAAACTGTATCCTATTTGTTAACCTATGATGTCATCACATTCCTGCTATTTGAGCCGGGCAACTTTGGGAAGTTTGATGGAGTAACCTAATCCTTCCAGATTTCCTTTCTGCCTGATTGCTACCTGAAACTAGCTTCCGATCATTCAGAAAGAACACTGTAAGGACAATGTTTGCCCTTGATACAATGCTGTCAGTCGAAAGCTATTGGACTGGGGGAATTTCAAACCCAGTTTTACAGCCTGCTTTGCAGTTTGGTTTGATTTTGGTTTTCACCTAATTCATATCACCTACAGCAGATATATCTGTCTTTCTGCGTTCTTGCAAATAGATACTGTATATTGTTCACATAGCAGATTTAGAAATGTCAATTATAACAGAGCTGCCTGCAGACCTATATCTTGGTATTGCGTTTGCTTTAATCTAAGAGTGTCACTGCTGGTCTGTCTTCCTCAGTCTGAGCCCACACAATGCCCTTGTTGGCTTCTGCCTGTATTTCCAAGTGATGGCAGTATTGACAGTGGAAGCTCCCACATCAGTCCCAGTGGTATTCCCAGTGCCATCATGCAGAGTGGAAAGTGTGAGACATTCTTACCATTTAAATGTCAGAACAGTGGAAGACATTGACTAGGGTGCTGCAGAAAGATGCTGCCTCCACTGTAGAATGCTTTAGCTTCCAGCTCCAGGTTCAGTTCTTGCAACACAGCATGCAAAACCACCTCCTACAGGGAAAGACAGATTGGCTCTGTGCTGAAAATTATATGCAGTCTGCAGCCCCATGCTGAAGTCAGAAAGTAAAAGTTCTGAATGTTGGGTTTTTTTTCTGCAACTTTTGGGAACAACCTGGCAGGGTTTTGAGTCCTCAGCCAGTAAAAATCAAGAGCTCTGTCCAAGATCAGTCTTAAAACTGAATAATAATGAGAATTACAAGTGCTTAAGATCAAACCATGTCTCAGAGCAATACTCTACTTCGACATACACTCCAGCTATCCAGATGAACCTGAAAGGACTGGGTGAGATCCTCAGGATAGCCGAGGGCTAGCAACCAGACTCACCGATCTGCCTGAGCACACCAGCCACTGGCAAACTCGCGTTCGTCTTTCCTGTGCATCTGCTGTTTGAACAGGGGCTGAAACAAGTCAAAAGGCATCCAGTGAGCACTCTTACATTGTCAGCAGTTTGGCCGAAACCAGAGCTGTTTTGAGCCAGCGCCTCATTATTGCTGGTATGAACTTTGTTGAAGCAGAAAATGTAAAATAATCAACTCTGGTGGTCTTGGTGTTACAAGGACAAAGGGCCACTCATTGGCAGTGACTAAATCTGACGTCTTTGAATATACAGATTCTATGCTAATTGCATTAACCACCTTTTGCTTACTTTACACCATGCTGTTCTGTTTTGAATAACCTAGGGATCCGCTGGGGCACCTACAGAACCAAGATGACAGAAACCCATCCCAGATGGTAAATTGGGACCAACATTTTTCACTGACAGCTCTGCTTCGTTTGGTATTGATTATTTTTCAAAATAGCAATGATGTTGTTCTCCCTTTTGAAGGATATTTCAGCTGCTGGAGCCATACAGTAGATGCACAAATGAGAAATAATGTTAAGAGATTCAATTGGAATAACTTACTGTGCCTCTATCTGGGAGAGACATCAGTGTAATCAGAAACTGTAAAAGGAGACTATGAATCCCATAGCCACAGCTGAGTACCTGCAGTATATATGTTCAAAGATGACATTGCATGTTGCACTTTTCAGAGTTTTAAATTTTTTTTAAGTTTATGTTTATAATGTAGAATTAAATATTTAGCTTTCAGACTGAAGGAACTGATTTACAGTTTCCAAAACTCTTTGAAACCTACAACATTTTAGGTATGACTCATGTGTTTCACTCATGCCAACCTCTTTAAAATCCCTCTAACAACATGATTTTCTCTGCACTGGCATATTTTAAATGGATTTGAGTAACACATGATGAATCAGGGGAAGAAAGACATTTTTTACTCAGCTTTGTGGTCTTTCCCACTTTTGGTGCCTACCAATTTAGCTTAATTAAGAACACGTGCAAAATTACAAATGAAAGGATACTCGTCAGCCTACAAGGTACAGTCTGTTGCAAGTAGCCCCTTCATCTTCGGATTTGTTCTTCAAAATTCTTGGATGCTCCTGAGAAAAATCTAAATTGATAAAATTCAGCATTTACAGCCACAGTTATGATTTTTTTTCCATTCTGAAGAATGGAAGCTGTAACAACACCCTTAAGGACGATTTGAAGCTAGAAAATATGCAGCCCACAGCTGAGGTTTAATTAGTGGATTTGACCTTATGTTCTTCTCTTTCCCTGTGGTTTCTAAACATTATAACCAATGACTTTTTCAGAGAGGTATCCTTGTGGCAGATTACATCATCGGTATGCACAGCCTCCTCCTGCAGAGATAAGAGGGTGATTTGCTCAGAAGTTTGCATACAAATGTTTGATATTTTACCTTGCAGGTGTGAAGCAATGCCCAAATTGCCTGCGCTTCTACCTTTCCTACTATACTAAGAAGTGATAAAAAGGTGAAGTAATGCCTTCAGTGTCTCATAAAAAATAGTGTTGCTGACAAATGTTCACCAATACAGGTATGTGCAGGTTTAGGTTGATAGGCTTCTTGTCAATAATCCAAGAGGTTTTTCTTTTGGACAGAAAAACAGAGGTACTGCAACATGACAGTAGACATATTGCAGACTGAGATACAAAATCTAGCATTTTTGTGTCACTAGTTCTGAATAAATGTATCAATAAAAACAAGCAGCATTCTTCGCAACAGGTACATTTACAGTATCACACAACTAGATATTTAGTTTATCTGGCTGTGTGACAAAGAAATGTTTTAGCATCCAATTTGTGTATGTATTAGTTTCTGACATCTTTATTATTTTTTAAAAAAATGCTAAGATGCTTAACTGGAAACAGAAGAGCAAGTTCATGAACACTACGTGTTTCAACTGCTCCAATTGACTCCTCAGCAGTAATGCAAGCATATCACAATAAAGGGCCAGTGTCTCACTGATGGGGATTTTGCTAACACTGTTTACCCAGCCAGGTGCTATCAGGACAGGTTTATCATGAGCTCAGGAGACTGGAATCTCTTGTCGTGTAGGTACTGAAGATACGTGTACACATTTATAGTGAGGCTACTTTATTCCAAATGCTTTTCTTCCTTTCTCAATTTTTACCCTACCATTTGTCTTTCACACAACGTTTCACTGACTGCACTGTTCAAATTCATGACAAGCAAAACAATCATATTCTCAATCCCTATTGTATTCACACAGCACTTGGCACATATCCCTATAACCGTCAGTCCCTAAGCCACTAAGAAAATAAAATGTGAGTTGGAGTTTGGGCCAATACATGCAGTTCATGTTGCTCTATTTAAACAGAGCTGAAGCCAAGCCAGAGAAGAGGGTGGTAGAGCTACATACATTTTTTATTTCTTTTAACTATCATGTTTTCTTGTGTTACAAAGTATATTAGTGTAATGCTGGATTTTAAATTACCTTGTGTTAGTTGTGCTCATTTTCAAAGCATCTGGCTTGCCTTCGAAGCAGTGATGAATTCTAACCAGCTGTCTGGCCATTGATCCAGCCTAAACATTTGCTTAAATTTGTTTTTCGTTGATTACTCAAAGATTATTTTAAAGTTAAGGAACACAATGCAATAATAAAATTATATTTGTCTTGGACTTTGGCTGCTGTTTCGGGTTGAAGACGTCAGTTAAAGAAATTACGCCACTAGGCTGAAGTTTTTCTTTTGTTTTGCTTCCCAGATTTCAGAAGGAAGCCATCTGATGGTTATTCATTGGCTGTGCTCAGTACAGGTGAGCCAGGTGAATACAGAGTATTCTTCTTCACCCTTGGCACACGTTAAAAAAATAACAGGCAATGGACCAAGTCTTCACTCCTAATAACTGGCCCTTTTAGGCTGACACACAGGATCAACCTCCTCCAACACGTAGGAATCCTGTTTTAGATTAAGTTAAAGTCTGAAGGATGATGGACTTTTCACGTTCGTTATACAAAATCATCTTGAAGTCACAAACTCCAGAACAATAATTTAAAAATCATTTGGACCTGTTATCTGATATTTGTATCATTTTTGCATAGCTAGATACAAAGTAAAAGGAGAATGCTCCATGTCTCCAGTCATTCCACAACTGAGCTGTAACACAAGAAGACTATGGGGTGAAAGAATGAAATGCACACACAGAAGAGGATGCCTGTATAAACCAAAGTACTGAACAGTATGTCGTTAAAAACACACAAGTTCTTTTTTTCTCACTGGAACTTTTTTTCACTTTTTTTTTTCACGAGGAATAATAACACCCAAAGATGAGATGTATTGAAAGCATTATAGAATATTTGTGAAAATTTGGCTTCCTCTTCTGATGGCTGACCTCCTGGCCAGGGGACAAGGAGGTTGGACCCCCGAGCAGAGTGAGGGGTGACCCGGGGGCAGCTGCAGAGGTGGAGATGGGCTGGAGGTACCGTATGTGAGGGAGAGAAGGGGATCATGTACAGTATTTATAGTGTTTTAGGAAATGATACAAGGAAATGACGTCAGGAGTGATTGCTAATTACTGACAGCCGAGTCTGATTGGACTTGGCTGTTATCATCCCTCCCAAACTTTCGTTACAAACTCCTTTAAGTGCACAAGGGACCAAGCACACAATGCTTACTCCACGTTTGCCTCAACTTGGCTTCAGGGATGATTTTGCGCCATACCTCCAATCACAAAATCACCCCTGAAAGCATTGTGGCAATACTGACAAACAAACCCCAAAACAGATGTGTTGTTTAAGTGATACTGCTTAGTGCTGATTGCTTTGAAAGGCTTTTGTTATTTTTTCGTACAATGTTATGGTTTGGTTGACAGTTTATAAACACAGTTTATGGTACATAGTCATGTTAAAGACAAGGAAAAACTGTCTTATTACAGTCTTAAATCATATCATATCGGATTTTGAAAGGATATCTGCAGGCAAGTTGTCCACAGGAGACATATGGATTACATCAGACAAATTCAGAATCCATTACATTTTTTGTGTCTTAATTCAGGAAGCAAAGAAGAAGTCCAAGGGGCCCTCATTCAAAACTTCAAAATTCTGAAAGGCAGTGACAAAGTCACCTGATGGATTTCTTCAGAATGAACAGTGAAACACCAACTAGAGGACAAGTGGAAACTTTATACCAAGGGCTGTGGTGGTTTGGAAAAAGCCATGTTGTTGAAGCTAATACACTGTCTTATTTCAAGAAACAGCTTGGTGAGCCAGCTACCAAATCAGCTAGATGTGACAGGTAGTGCCCTCTTATTTTTTACCTTTCTTGTGTTCCTGTGATTGGGGGTGTTGTGTTGCGGTACAGACTCTAAAGAAGATGGCACTTCTTTACCTGAAGGGCTGTGGTAACACTACAGTTACCAAGCATGTTGTTGAAGTTGATACCCTGGCTAAGAAGCAGTTCAATGAGAACCTTGGATCAATAAGCTGCTAATGACCAAATGGTCAAGATGGGCCGAATCACCTCCTGTGGTTCTCGATCTTTCTTATGTTCTTATGCACCACTGCCATTGATAAGGTATGCCCTTCTCCAAAGGAGCAGCTTTTAAAAGATTTTATGTTTGCTTCAAAAGGGCATTTTATTGCATGCTGAATGCTTCTTATGTTACACACATGACCACAGGATTACAGTTTTTACAAAGCTAATAAAGTGTAGTCTATTGCTGCTTTCTGCCAGGCCTGTAGTTTGCAGATTGTTTTTTTTCCATTTTGGGATGGCGTGATATCTTCCCTGCCAGAGGCAGTTTGCTTTCCTGGCATTTTGGTAAGTACAGCAGGATAGTCTCCCTCAGACTTGGAAATCTCAGTTTATTATGAGAGGTTTTTGTCTGCACCTCCACCATCATGCCTGTTTCCAACTGGATAGAGGAATCCAGGAGAGAAGCAGACCACCATAATGACTTTTTTATTACACGTTTGCAAGGCATGCGATTCCCCTGGAGCTGAGATTGAACATACAGTATAGTACACGTTACCCAACATAGCAGGCCTCACAGTGTAAGATGAAACTGTCTGAGTGATGTCACCTCTCAGGACTCTCAAGAGAATTGAAGTCTCCTGCTGCAGGGGGGTGTTTATGTTCTCAAAGTGGATTTTTCTGTCCCTTGTCTGGGCAGCACAACTCAAGAACCCAGAAGTGCCTCATAAACAGCAGTTTGAATGTGGAGACTGACCATGTACTATACTACACAACGACACATTCATCTGCAGTTTTCCGAAAAGCAGCATTAAACTGTGATCATTGACCATTATGTCCAACACATAGGCTGTCTGATCATGGATCCGTGGTAAAAGCTCCCAGAAAATCCAAAAGAAAATGGAAAAGGGAAAGGAGATAATTCTATTACATAAAAAGAGTACAGTTTATGAAGAAAAAATGGCAGCCAAGGTGCAAAAGAGTCCTCTCCTGAAAACTGCTACCAGTGAAAACGATCACCAACAGATGGGGTTTCACAATGGATCAAACCCGAAAACGTGAACAACACTTTCTGACAAGCAACATGCGGAAGGCGTTACAATCTCCAGAACCAGAGAGCTGTTCAGCACTGGATCAGACACACCTGGTTCCAATCAAGCAAAGCAATGTGTGAATAACAGTAGGATAGATGAGACAGAGCCCCCGCAAAAAATTCTTGAGATATTTTACATAATCTATTGAAATATAATGTAATCAGTTCAGCATAAACTATAAACAAATCATCTATGAAGACTTTATATTCAGTTTAGTTGTTTCTCTTTTAATAACTTAAATGTGGATGTAAAATATGCTACGGAGCACATTCTTAGGATATTAAGAAATACAGTATATTACATCTGAAGAAGGCTCAAAAGCCACAACATTGTGCTTTTTCTTTCCACTTTTTAGCATGGATTTGACCTCAACCTCCTCCTTTAATTTTTAACTAAGAGCCTGGTTTGCCCTGTAAAAGTGGTTTGTTGTCACAGTGATAAAAGCTTTTAAATTGTAAAGCTCTGGGAGTATTTTTAGTTTAACATACTCACACCTTTAATGGTGTTTGGATGAACACCACTTTAGTTTAACAACCAAAAGGTCAAAAGATTCTCCAGTTAGACCTTCCTGTTGTTTCACATTAAATGGGAATTCATGAGACTGATGCATCTGGACCTGTGGTAACTGACATGTGTTGACTTCAAGTGTGACAGTGCTTTACAGTACAATGAAGTGTTTTCCCAACAAGGCCTAACATGAACAAGTACAGATAGGACAGACTCCCTGGACTTTAATGTATAATTTTGTTTGAATAATTACACTCAGCAGGCTTCACTGATATTTGTCAGGTTCTTCTTTCAACCGTGAAGAAGTGGCAACTACCCAGGCAATCTTAGACCACACCTCCTAGGGACTAAACACACCCCTTTTGATGACATCATCATCTTCTGCTCAGCCTTAAAACACCCCCCCCACCCCCCCCTCCACTCACCCTCAACTCACTCCTCTTTCACTTCAGGGTGTAGCACGTTTCATCTTTGTTCCCCCACCATGCCTCCCTAACCCAGTCCAATTCAACCAGGGCGCCTGCTGACGCAGCCCTGCGTTCTCCTGCACTGTAAGAAAATTGCTCAGACCAGAACAACATCCATTGCACAAAGCGCACTTTCCCTGCCCGGGCTGTCCTCCTGTCTGCCCAGTATGTTGGAAGCATGTGTCTGGAACCATGACACACACATGTGGCACAGCGTGGGCTCTGCACACGAGCATGCCTAGGGTTCGCAGGTAACACACTGTTACAAATGTTAAAAATAGTTTGTTGTTGCTGATTTTGTATCTATACCTTGTACCTTTCTGTTTCTTTTTTTCTTTTGCATATAACCCTTTTTGTACTTCAATTGTTTTTAAGTTCAAAGCCCTGGTGTCACTTTTCACGAAAGTCGTGCTAGGAAAACGTTTTTGATTTGGAAAGAGAAAAAACGCAAAGCTGTCAGCAGCCTTTCCATGTTCATTTTAGAAACTGTTGCGTTTGTTGGGCCTCAAACCCCAGGGTGTCACACAGCTGCGTCCCGAGGTCATGTTGTTGTTAAAATGTGATCCAAACAACACTTTCCTTGATGAACAACAAATCTATAAAAGGTCAACAGTAAAAAGGCCTACCTGAGAGATTGCTCAAATTGTTCCAATATGGTAATTAACCTTATATTTTTTTCTTTGTAAGAATGAAACTTATTTTATCCGACAGGACAAGAAACACTGGATAAGATATCCAATAGGATAAACCACAATGGATAAGAAATCCAATAGAATAAGCCACACTAAATGATAAAATTGGATATAATAGGCCATATTTTACTGTATAAAAAAATCTTATAGGATTAAGTCAAATTGGGCAAGCAATCCAAAGCAGATAAGCCACATTACATAAGAATAGCCAAATGGGCCGAATGGTCTCCTCTCATTTATATCTTTTCTTATGTAATGTTTCTAATGTTATATGGATTTTGTTTGGCAGTTGTGAGTTTTTCTGCAGCTTTTTGTGCAGGAATTGATTTTACATTGTGTAAAAAATGCATGAGACTTCCTGAGACTTCTGACCTGCTTAATTGTCGTTCACAAAACAAGAGATGCCATTTATAGGCTGTTAGCAAAGCTCTGTACAGTCACTCAGGACAGGGGTAATGCCTACTGAGTGCAACATGTCTAATGTAGTGCCCAGCCAAAGAAAATAAACTGAACCAAGAAATTCTAGACCAATAAGTCTTAATTTAGGTACATGCAGAGTTACAGTACATGGAAATGATAATTAGAACTAACCTGGATGGAAACAGGATTCTAGGGAACTTTACATCCTTTTCCATTTCCAATATTAGAATATATTATTTCCTTGGCATTATATACATTTACTAGATCTTGTGCATACTGTAGCTGCTGAAATCATGATGATGAATGGATGTGGTGCGGGGAGAGTATTTTTAGAACATCCAGCACGTTTTCCACCTTGAAACACACAATTTAAGGCCTTAGTTAAACCAGGTGGCAATGAGAGGTCAAATGCTGTGACAGTTTTAGGACTAAAATGGTCTTTTTTTTTTCCTAGAGGTTTTTCCCACCACTGATAGTCCAGTCACTTTTCCTGCCCTCCCACAACACCCCACCCCCACACCTCCTCCTCCTCACCACTTGTTCAGGATCTGTTTTTACCAGGGCAGAGCTGAAGGTATTGTCATCTGTTAGAACTCAGGGGTCAAAGCTATTGATTGCACCAAACATTTGTCTTTCCAGGCAGCCTCTTACTTAAAGCAGCAAGTGAAAGGGCTTCACTGTTTCAGTCGCCTGCAGCAGCTCCTGGTGCTCCCACTGCTGGTGGAGCACAGAGAGGACAGAGGCCACAGCTGGAGACAGGCAGATCAGCACTAGCCTGGGCTTCAACGGGAAAGACTTTGCGAGCAGGAGACATGTGAATGTTTTTTTTCTTTCCAAGGTTTTAAAAAACGAACTGAGCAACTGGCAAAAGACATCGGCACTACTCTACAAAGATTCCCTTTTTTTTTTCCAGAACAATTTTTTTCAGAAGAAAATCTTTTAGGCAGCTCCATGAAAAGACTGAGAGGCGGATGCTTGATTTTTTTCACCTTCATTCTGCAGAGCTACCTTTTCTTTTTTGATGTAAATTCCCACTCGGTGGCCAGCCCCAGCCTGTGTAAAGCTTAAAGGGAGCACAGTTTTGAATTGTTTCGAAGTTTTGTTGTTTCTTCTTCTCTCCATTTCTTCTTCACTCCATTGAAAAAAAAGAAGAAAGAACTGGAGGGTAGAGGTAAGGGCTCTTAACTGGCTTGAGCTGTTTATGTTGAAAGCATTACCTCACCCTAAAGTATTTCTGGTTGAGGCAGTCAGCCTGGAGTGCGTTAGTGTCTCTCTGTCTTTCTTCTTATCTAATGGGCTTTTTTATTATTTTTAAAAGGAAGTTTTGACAGCCAGAGTTTACAGCCTCCTTTTCTTCAGGCTTTTTGCACATGCTCTGACAGAAAGCGGTGACTTCACTCCTCTTTACACACTCCCCCCTCTTCCCCTATTTTTTCTTTTTTTTTTTTACACGACACAGTCAGGCAGCATGCCAGCCTTTTTCCTCTTGCTCCGCTCCCTGCTTATCAGGCTGCTTAGTAGCAAATTAGCAGGCTCTGCAGCGCAGTTCCTCAGGAGAAGCCTCCCTGCCACTGCTTCTCACATCGGCTCCCTGTTGCGCCACATCTGGGACCGCATCCGATCTCAGGAGTCACGGGAGGCTATCCTTTCCTGCGTCCTCTGCATTCTCAACATGCACAAGAAAGTGGATAACTGATTTTCTGCACCCCCCCTCACTCCCTCCCATTTATCAACATTATTTTTTTTGTCTTTCATTGAGCTGTGAGAGAGACACTGAAGATTTTTACAAAGCTGATTTAGAAACCATGTCGGAAAGCATCGTCAGGAAAATCCAGCCTTTCACAATTGGGACCAAGCTCTCGGTCCCCTCTGTGCCGAAATGCCCAGATTTCGCGGAATCTTACCTGCCAAGCCAGACCCTGGATAACTGTAAAATGCAGCACAATTTGAACGACCAGGTGTCCCTCTACCTCGGACAGTCTCAGATGCACCCCAGCGCCTCGCAATTCTCACCCGTGGCGGCCAGGGTGATGCAAGTGGAGAGGCGCCCAGAGGAGATGGTTGAGGAAGACCACCTCAACAGGAACGCTGTCTCTCCCACCTCTGCCTCCAGATCCATCAAAAAGATCACCATCTCTGGCAGCACTGAAGCTCCCGGAGACAGGGGGGCCACAGTAGCACACTGTTCCAAGGTAGCACCAGTCTCCAAAACAGAGAACATCAACAACAACAACAACAACATTGCCTTCAAGCCCTTGCCCAGGATTGTTGGGGTGTCGTGTGAGAATAAGCCCAATTCCCAGTTCAAGGTAAAGAAAACGATTCTATTTTCTGACATCAGTTTGCGGTTCAGGAATCATAAAATAATTAATATTTATATATGATCAATTCAAGAATCCTCAACAGGCAACTGTATGACCAAGAATGAGGGAATATTTGAAACATTACCTGTGTACGTATGTATAGCTTTTTTTGGCTTTCTTTAAAAATATCTATCAATATCAAACTAAATGAATTAGCATATGAAAAGCACAACACAAATAGCAATTTGATATGGAGCCGTTACACCCCTGTCAGGATTCTGGAGATCTGGGAACTCTCTCTGTGCTTGACAGGGTAATAACAGCCGTCATGAATTTGATCATTCTTGAATGGAACTTTTATTGCAAACAAGCAACAGTATAAAAATGCAGTAATAGAAGCCTTTTGCACTTCATTTGTATGCACAGCTGTAAATTTGATATATTTTTATACACTTGTTGTTCTTCTGACATGTTCCAGATTTGTGTTGTGTTCTTTTAAAACACACGTTAAGAAATCCTCACACTGCCATTTTAACATTTCTAGTTTGGAGAACATACTATATATTGCCAACCAGTAGTATCTTGCACAGTCAGATCTTGTTAAAAGAAGATTAATCCATGTTCACCTCTCAAGACACAAGTGTCCCACTGCACTGGCCTCATGAAGTTAAGCCTGATGGAAACAATGACTGGAACAAGTAAGAAACTATACTTCTTAATAGATTAAACATGGTGGAGGCCAGCTACTTGCTGAAGCAGGGGAGAGAAACAATCCGCAGGGCAATCTGACTCAGTGTTAATTCCTGACCAGATCCCAGGTGGTACTATTTTTCATGGTTAGACACGTGTAATTGTCAGCCCACATGTGGGGCACTAATTTGTTGCTTGTTTAAGGTATCGGCTGGATGTATTTTCTCCACTAAAATCTATTCCCCAAGAGTACAGTTTCCCTTGAGCGAGGTCGCTTTTAATCCATTTCACGTCGAAAGAAAAACTTCAGGACTGTGCACTGACATCACCAGCTGCCATGCTGTACTAGCCCGAGAAAGTTAAAGGTCCAGTGTTTATATCATCAAAAATATTGGTGACCTACAGGGCATTCATTCATGCAGAGATGTTTCATACCTTTCAAAATTACCATATAAAATTTATGTAGATTTTTCCCAGTATTCCTTAGATCAAAATATGTTTAATCTAAACAGCATCACTAAACAGCTGAAATTGTCACACAAACTTGTTAACTTGGATACTTTGCAAAATACTGCAGGCAGAACAAATAGCAGCCGAGTTGGGCTGCCTGTAGAACTATCTTCCCCGGGAAAACATTTTGAGTAACCTGAAAGGTGTTAGAGAAATATAGTACAGTACATACAACGGAGACAGAATACTACTGCAACGGAATACTACAGTTAAAAAAAACACTCACAGCTCATATAATATGGTTTAGACATACTGTAAAAACACAGTGAAACAAAGTTCAAGAATGTAATGCCTTTATTGAAGATGTTTCACCAAGGCTTTAAAAGTAATCTTCAAGCACCATGTGTCTTAATCAAACAAAACATAAGAAGAAATCATTTTGAAAAAATAAGGGGGTAAGAACTCCAGATTGAATTTCATTGCTACTGTTCCAAAATTGTAAAGAACTGGGAAAAGCTATTAGAGTATGTTGCATTTATAATTCAATTTGTATATACAGTACAGTATATCTATATCACATTATGTGATTTGAGATTAGCTTATTGTTTCTACAGTAAGGAAATAGTACAGAATTGCCCAGGAATTATTATTATTATTATTTTGTCAAAATTCTGAAAAGAAAATACAACTTTCCATCCAAAAGCAAACATCCTCATTCGAGGGAAGTGTAAAGAGAATATAGAATATTTTCTGTGAGAGAAGACCAACCAAAGGCATAAAAACTGCACTTTCAGCAGATAAACATCCTCCAATGAGATTCTGGAATTATTGAAAGACTTGGGGACACTCGCTCACATATAGAATGATTCCTCTTAATATCTGAAGTCTGGTGAATTAGATAAATCTGCAGAGCCCATTGCTGAGCTCTGCAAGAGGCAGTACACTTCATTGCCTGCCGCTGCAGAAGAGATTTCCAATTGTTTTCCAGAGTAACAATACGTAATCACACAAGTAAGAATCTCTGTACTGAATTGAATGAATAAGGATGATTATCAGACAGCATTTCATTCTTCACATGGAGATGAAGTCATGTCCAGTCTTCCTTTGTGGAAGACAAGGGCACATTTAGGATGGGCTGGTTATTTCCAGTCAGAACACATGACACAATGCAGCAAGCTTTTATAAATAAAAGATGTATAAAATTAAAATAACCTCATTGTATATATTTTTAGATGCCACAATTTAATTTATATTACATGTAATCAGCTTATTATTAAATGCTTCCCCTACCACAATTGAGAATTAATAGTAATTACTCTGTAGTCTCTAAAGAGCCTTTTACCATTTTTTAGTTTCCCTTTGACAGAGGCCAGACTGTTCGAATAAAGGTTCCTTATTAAGTAACAAGGAAGTCCTTTTATTTATTTTCCCGTCACACAGTTTATACGTTTAAAATTCATGTTGCACTCACTTTTCTAAAGGCTTAATAAAAAATAAGTAATAAGTAGATTGTAAACACCATGGAACTTTTATTGCAACTATGGCTCCATATTTGCCATGAGATCAGTCAATTTCTCGCATTTAGAAAGCCTTCACTCACAAGCCAGCCCTTACTTTCTGTGACCTTTCTTTCTCTTTACTTAATAAAGCATGAATCTACGGACATTAAATACCGTTTGGAACATTTGAATTGTGATGTTACTTAGAAACCATGAGCAAAATAAAACAGGATCCTTTTTTTGAAAGGCTCCTTCAGAGCAGCAACCATTTCAGTTTAGAAATAGTTACTGTTCGCCGTAGAGGTTGAGGCTTGTCATATTTTTACTGTTTCAGGTTTTCCTTAGAAAAGAAGCAGATTTGGACACAGGGAGCAAAGAAAGGAGCAATGGAGGCTCAAGTGGATTGCAGAGTTTGAAGGAGAAAACCCCCAGCATCTGTCAGGTATTTATTACAGACAGGAATTGCAATTGTTATGATCCTGAAAGCTGCTGAAATGATCTTTAAAATTAGACTTCAGAAACAAAACTTATTTTCCCCTGGTGTATAGCATACTGTATGCAAATAGGCTTAAGAATAAATAATGTAATCAGCAGTAGTGTTTTTAAAATATGAATAGAATAATTAATAAATAAATATAAATACAGTTTGCACTTTTATATACAATTCACATAAAGCCAACAGAGGTGTTTTGCTTATTGATTAATTGACGTGCACCTATTAGCTGTGTATGTAATTGCTGTTTTTTTCATGTGCTTCAGTCTACTTTCTGCTTATTTCAGTGTACCGTACTGTAATTGATCTGAATATTTCAAATGAATGGCTTTTTTCACCACGGGCAAAAGTATGTGCCAAATGTGATGAAATATTTAAATAATATTATTGCCGTTTCATAATGCGCCACCCAGATGAAACATAGGAACAGACTTTTGGGGTGTTTTAAATAATAATGTCAGTCTAATCAATAATGAGGAGAATACAATACATGAATGAACAACTGTTAAATAACAGCAACCAGAAGATTAAAATAACAGAGAATGGATCCTTGAAACTGGTTTGTTACTGTCTCCTGTGTTACCATTTCGCTCTGCCTTTATAGCAACAGGTGGTGGGGCTAGTCCTTCCTATGAAAGGAGATCTTGGATTCATGGAGTCTCATTACTTTTTTTACTTTTTATACTGTCCTATAAAGCTTTTTTTTTGCTGTATTTATTCCAAACATACACACTGTCGGACACTGACATTTTGTTTTGCATCCTACTGTGAAACTGACAGCCAGCAACTCTTTCATTTGTATTTCACTATTGAAAAGACTGGTGTCTGAATCCCTGCTCTTGCAGCATGCCATTTTCCAATTCTCAACCACTTGTCTGACAGTGAAAAAAAGCATCCCCATTGTTGAGCGAGCACACTTGTGGAGTTCACAGCTGATGTGACCATCTGCGTTTTATTTTATTTTAATGAAGCGTATTGTAACAATGAGGTTCCCTCAAGATCCCATTCACTGAATCAGGAGCTAAATCAAAATAATATGAAAGTTTTATCCATTTTTTGGGCCTGGTAGAAGACCATGGACTACCGGAAATTGATCCAGAGAGCTGACTTGTCCCCTGAAGTAACCAGCAGAAGAGATAATGTTTCCAGTTTTTTAGTAACTTTTCTTTTACCATATTGACTTAGTCCACAAAAATGTCCTTTCCCATACCTGTTTTATATTTTTACCTGATTTACATCTCCGCCAGTTTCCATGTGTCGTTGTAAAACATACATAACAGTGTTTTTCTAACAATACAGTCATTGGCTTTTCCAAATGGGCTACTTCATAAATAACTGCAATAAAACAGATAATTGTTTCACTAGGGAATTTGCCTTATATATAAAGTTAGAAAAGTAAGGCCTTAATGTGACAAAAAGTAAATACAAATAATTGCAGCAATATCTCATTCATTTATAATGATATGGAATCTCTGGAACATTCTAGAAATGTTCTAGGGTCCTGTTTATGAGCCCAAATGGGCCTTTCATCTTCATCATTTCAAAAGCCCTTCATATAACCTTTGTTTTTTAATTAAATACTGTAATTGCCTAAGAAATCATGAATAGGGGATGAAGCACCTTTTTGAAAACAGTCACTGTATAATTTCGCCATGAATCACAATGAAAACTGAGTGTCTGCCGGTTTAGCTATAACCAGCTGTACATATGATAACGGTCTCTTGGAATTTAGGAAGTGATGTCATTTGCATGGCCGCCAAGCCCCAACAACCAATTATTTTAGGACCTGAATACACAGTTCGACAGAGGGAGAACAGTGATGTAGTTTATACCGTGGTCTGGGGGGTAATGCGGGTCAGAACTTAAAAACGAGACTGCCCTTTGATCAAATTGCTCTGTGGTATGACCACCTGTGACATACTTTACAGAAGGTTTTTTAAATGCATACTTGGTGGTGTGGCTGAAGCCGCTCTTCAGAAGGCATTTGCATTTGATTAAAAGTCTAGCTCAGTATTCCCCGAGACTGGATCTTGAATCATCGGTGAAAGAAAGGGTGTCTTTCAATCTGTGCTATGTGCCGAAGTTGAACATGAGGGTGTTTTGCCCTAAAGTGGAAAAACATGAGGTCAGGAATTATATCAACGGATGACATGGAGTGTACTGACAAAACACAGAAGATGGAAAATATCTGTTTTAACAAACATTAGGAAAATTATTTCTTTTCCCTTTTATCAGGGGAAATATTCCTGAGCATGTTTTTTCTTGCATCTGAAAGTTTAAAACTGTGCAAGGACCGACTGCCTCCGCTGTCAGGGAAGCAGACAGTACCCGGCTAAGACCAGCATATTTGAGGACCGTTGTGCTGAATTTCAATGCTGTACAGTTGAAAAAAAAAACGTATTGAAGAGAACTATTCACCCATCACGCTTTAGAGAACAGATGCTTCCTGACTAAAAATAAGGGGGAAACTAACTCTGGAAAGGAAATTCTATCATCCCTATTAATTTGTCCCTAAAAAAATCTCCTATAGTGCTGAAAGTAAGATTTGTTAAATAGGACCTTAGGGCTGCCTAACATATGTTTGTAAGGGCCATTGATTGCATGAAAGGTATAATTAACAGTTTAATGGACAGTTTAACATTCCCTCCCTATAAGCTGGTGATGGCTGAGCTGGGCACTTTCCTGATTCACTGGTGAGCTACCGATTTCATTTGCAGCTTGTTTTCTGTGAAAGAAATGTCATCACTGAAGACCACATCAGACTCACTTTTCTGTAACTTTTAATGCACAGACCCACGTGCTTTGTTTAATTATAGGACACGAGCACATCTGGTTCGTATTGTGCAAACTCTTGTCCTTATATTGTACATATAATGCAAGTTGATTTTGTGCGTAACAATGACAGATTAAATGCACAGTCATTCAGAGTGAAGTATAAAAATTAAGAAAAATGTATTTTTGTTTAATGGTAACAAGTGAACCCGTACAACACGCTTAATAAGGTTGGATGTCATCATATGTGCCACATATGCTCCTAGACCAAGAGTGGTTAATTCTCATTTAGCACATCTTCTGCACCTCTCCGCTACAGGGATTCACTACAGCAATTGGATTTTTCAGCAAGTGAGTAATTAATTCCTCGAAACCGCAAAGTTACATGAGATTAAAGCTCTCTTCACAGTGGGGGAGGTGGCCTAGTCTGGTGGAGGGCAGAATAAAATCGTAATCACACAGAGGCCACAAAAACGTATTTGTAACAAATACTATCAGCAACATTATTTTTTAAGAGGAGCCTCTTTCAGATTGAGTGCTACATGTAATTACCAATGCTATGTGAAAATCTCCACATAAGATATAAAGCTGGCTTTTTTAGTCACTACGGAGAATTATTCCAGGACCACGGAGAAAGCTACGTAGAAATACGATGAATAAAACACTGCTTAATTCTCCTTCAAGTGTGCATGCTTGTGCAATTTGGCACTGTCCTTCTCCACACTGTGCGTAATGGCAAAGGGTGCCAACTTGGGAGGGCATCATGTTTATCCCTTCGCCAAGGGCTCCGTTAGGCCAGAAACCACTTTCGTGGTTTCATCTTCGAATTGGTTACTAATCCTGCTAATTTACAAGGCGGTGTGGGCTGGACCTTAGTCAGTGATGACTTCATCAAAATGAGCCGACCGTGTGGGTCTGCGGCTCGGGTCGCCGTGGTTTCGGTGCTGAAGCCTGGCTTCCCGAGGGGCTGTTTTTACATTTCTGCCTTTGACGTTGTTTCTGCCTACAGCCTTCCTTCACAGGCGGCTCATGTCATTAAGTTTGCCCACAAAGCCAGCCCTGAAAATTTATATGTTTCGATACTCGGAGGTTTGCGCCTTCATTTTAATTTAATAAGTACCAAATGTCTGTCACGTGTTCTCCATAGAGAAGCTTCCATATGTTCACAAGAGCTCAGTTATCCTCTACGCTCCTTGGTTTGTTTTCCACTGGGAAACAAGTGCTAATGGCAGCTCTGTTAAAGGAACCTAAAATAATCCAGTTCATTTGATTAACACAGCATATATTGTACATAAATAAAGTTAGCAGAAGTTTCAAAATGAAGTCTTCTTACAGGGGATGCAAGCCAGCTTCCACACGGGCCAGTCCAGGGAGAGACAGAGCTGGTACACACACTCCAGTCTTGTTACCAAAAAGAGTCAACAGTTGATAAGAACACTTCTCCAGAACATTTCATTCATTTCAGGCCCTGACATAATAAAAACACAGTAAAATGAATGTTCTGTAGTTCACTAGAGTCAGGGTTTAGGAGCCAAAATGTGCATTATAAAAAGCTGATGCGTGATTTGGGCTGAATTGCTGAAGGGAACTGGACAAAATGGATTTTCCAAAGTCTCCATAACTCTCCAGCATCCAACTTCATAATCCCAATGGGGCTCTTAAAATCCAAAGGCTTGGGAAGAAGGCATTGGAGTTTGTTTCATAACAATAATTACTATCTAGAAGATGAAAAGTACACAACTTGTTCATTATTAATGACTCACTTTTCTTACAGAATGCTGAACCAAGGGCCGTGTTGCCCAGAAAAGAGTCACTGAAAATGGAGATCCAGTCTTATGGGCATGTGGAAACACCCAGCTCTGAGAGAGTCCACACACAGCGGAGTGAATGCAGTCTCACACAGCTCAATGCACAGTTCAACAGGGAGATATTGCAGGTACTGTGGCCTTTGACTGTGAACCAATGAGGTCAAGCATCACTGTTCTTACTGCGCTTGAACAGAAAATCACCATTGAAATATAATGTTGTGCCTACTTTCTTCTTCTATGGGGTATTACTTTTGGTTTTAATTTGACTTTGCTTACAATGTACTCAAGAAATATAACATTTTATTACTATGCATAATAGCATAGCATTAATATCGTATCACACTTGGATACATTATACTGTAGTTATACAGCTCTTCAGATGATCTGTGTCATGTGCTAAACTGGCCCAGTCCTTTATCTTAAAGATTTCAGTAGTGTTAGTGTTAAAGTGGTACAGGTATGTTAAAATTAAAATTACAGTATATGTTTAGAGACATTAACTGTTGCTGTAAACTACCCTTTATATCTGTATGAGATGCGGTACAACTGATTATGTTGAAAACCAATCTTCATATCAAAGAAACATTTCATTAAAATGCAAAGGAACAAGTAATAGGTTTATTCCATGCTGAAAAAAAGAAGAAAGAAAACACAGCGTTTCGGCCTTGGAGCCTTCTTCAGGTGTGAGCTCACCTATAACCTATTACTTGCTCCTTTGCACCCTACTGATGCTGACGCAGCTACCCACCTGAACTATTTAATTAAAACGGCTGATAGCATGAATAGTAAATGCACTTGCATGATTACTAAGTCCTACATAATATATGTTATTTAAGTCTTGTTTTGGGCATTTGAATGAATAATAAGTTTAAAATGTCTTTGTTTCAGCTATAATTTCCCTGTAAATCAGTGACTACAATTCCAGCAATTACAACTTCCCATGCAAAAGAACTCAAAAGACATCATTAGTCCCCACTGAAATTATGAAATTAGAAGGTCTGTTCAAATGTGCTCTACTGTATTAAAACACAGTACCAAACTCCTTTGTGCTACCTTAACCCTCCGTACAAGAAACACAAAAAAGTTATAAAAAACACTTTAGATTTCCTCTAAAGAACCAGGAATTGCTCTGGAAAATTATGTATTTTTATCAGTTCCGAAAATCACCAGTTTTGCCATGTGGCCATCGACAAAGAAATCCAAAGAAAGATTTGGAAAGACTATAAAAGGAATAACCCATTACAGGCTTCATAGTCCTTTGTTTTTAAGTGGAAACACAATGGTAAACCAATTACTCTGCAGTTCTGTCCTGGAGTACCTGGTCTTGCAAGAGAGAGCAAAGCTAGTGCTAAACCCAACATGAATGCTTTTGGAAAAGTGACTGAAAGCTTCAAATCCGCATGGAAACAGCCCGTCTCTGTCCCCTGACCCTGGAGAAAGGGTTCGTTTTTTTGCGCTGAGCATGCGAGCAGCAAGGGGAGTGGGAGGGAGAGTTACAGTCACAAGAGGAGCAATTATTCAAGGGTGAGATCATTGTTTGGCTCCATGTCTTCTCGCCTGTGGCCCATAGAGACCAGCCTGTGCTGCAAAGGGCTTACGTTATCTCATCTCAGCACCGACTAGAAAATACAAGGACATTTTTCAGTGAGTTCGGCCCAGGGACAATGCTTCCAGCTGTTGGCTGAGACATTTTTTTTAAATGGACAACCAGAGTGGGAGAAAATTTATGATAATAATAATAAAGGAGGGAAAAGTGGCCCCTTTATTTCATATACTCAGAAAGAACATGATGTGTGCTGAGACCGGTTTCGTAGCACATCATAAATATTAAAAGGCTGAAGTGGTGTTGGTTAGCATGCTGAGTGATTTGGTTTTGGGGATCCTTTTGTAGTGCTACATTTAACAGGACAGAAAATGGATGGATATCATAGCTACTGATATATGTACTTCGTGTGTGTCTTCTATTACTGCTGTAGGAAACCGGAAGAATTTGCTTCACAGTCTGCTGGGGTAACTAATAAGAAACGTGCTATTGAAGCTTTATTAAAAAATATTCCAAAACAAGAACGCCAATGACCATCACCTTCCGCAAAATGACCTCTCTCTTGAAAAGGACAGATTTCTCTTTTAAGTCTATTTCACATTTCCTCTGTTGAAAAAAAAAACCCCTCTGAAATCTAAAACTGTGAATGGACATTCTTAACAGAACTCTGGGAGGGAGGATGACAAACAAGTCCCTTTTGTCACAGCTGTTCTAAATTATAATCCTTCCTGCCAACACTGCGCGATGCTGCGTGGATAAATCAAACACGAATCCCTCTCTTTTCTCGTTTTGTCTCCTGCATCCCTCCTCCTCCCCCCCCATCTCTTACCTGTGCAGCTGCACCTTGCCCCTTCCCCCTCACTCTTCCTGGGGGTCCCAGCCCCCTCCTCCTCCTATGGCCAGGGGGCTGTCCCTCAGCTTAGAGGGTTAAATCAGATCTCACATTTCATAAGTCTCAATAAACATCCTCAAGATCACCTAATTCTTGGGTGCTGCTATTTCCAAATGTGACACCCAGGTTAAGGTTTCTAAATGTGTTGCAGCTCTGATCACTTACAGAATGGTGACTCCTGCTTTATGGCTTGAGTCGGTCACAGTCTGTGAAATTGGTGTTAGGGCTGTGGTGACCCGTATACATTATGTACTGAGTTACAGCTACTGCAAATCACAGTGTTGGAGTTTTGAGTACTCTACAGTATGGCTACTGAAATTGTTTCTCTTGTTTGAGGTACACATTATAAGTGGGGCGCAAATTTTAATAGTTCTGGTCACAGAACAAACCAAAATGGTGCTTCTAGTAAAGTTTCTGATCTTCCACAGAAAGAAGCTGCTATGAAAGTCAAAGGAGTCATTCGACTTAATGAGAATAAGCAGAATAAGCCTAAAATTTGATCGTTCTGATAAAACAAATATTAACTTATGCAGTGTCTGTAGCAATTACAACAATACAAACATCTCATGTACTATCTTTATCATAGGTATTCATAACATTCATAACATAACATTCATAACGTTCTATAAGTAAACAATTTCTTTTCCGAGACCCTTTCATAAAGGATTGAACTTTAGAATAACCGTGCAAAGAAGAGAAACAGCTCAAAAAATGATTGCACCCAAGTTAGCCAACAAAGTTAACAAGTTAAAACTTGTTACCTTTGTTAGTGAGACAAAGCTTTCCTGAGCTGCTCTTTCAAAATCCCCTGGCACATGAGTGTTATTCTATTAGTGGAGTCCTTTGTGCTAGGAGTTTTTTTTTTAAGGGGTCAGATCTTTTTTGTCTCACAGAACACAATGAGAGGTGATCTACAGAACCCTCTCCCTTCATACAACTTAAAAGCAGGACCAGGACTGGTGTCTGTTTTGACTGAACCGTGTTTGCTGATGGCCACATGACAACACATCCACAGTGCTCTGAAACTTAGCTATCACCACGCTGCTCCACCATGAGATGTCAAAAATGTAAAGTGCCCCATATTTTTGGTAAACAGGCCATTGTTTTGAGAAAGAGGAAGAAACATTAGCATCAAGCACTTCCTCTATGATGTCATTATTGTAAAAGAAACACAATTGTAATTGGACCTGGGGTGTGGAGATATGAGAGATTTGTTTATACAAGGGATTTTTTTTCTAAATAAAAAGTGCTTCAATGCATTTGGGAGCTCTTAAAATTTATAGCTGTTTTATGCTCAGAAGAAAATAAATGAGATCATATTTTAATTTCTTGCAAATAGCTATGTGTTGCTGCCAAGGGTTATGGTAAGCAGTGTGTGGTGTGTAGTGTTTGTTTGTTTGGAGGGTGTGGGATCTCACACTCCAAACTCAGAAGCTATCTTTTAAAGGCACAGCAAGAGCATAATTAAAAGCCTTATTCGTTTGGCTGCAGTGCCACAGAGCTGCGGTTAGGCTTGGCTCTACATGAACCCAAAGTAAATCTGTTTTATTGTCATGTTCAGATGGGATTCCTCCCTCAGAACCTTTCATTTTACCATGACACAAGACTTCAAACCATGCTGCCACACCTGTTATTGGGCAGGACTCATACAACTTATCTTTTAAGGAAATGATCATCTTCCCCGAATGATCATTTACTATACCGTACAAACAAATATACATTGTATGAAATCCCATATCATAAATGTAGAAATAGATTGAGTTGGGCTTGACATAATTTTTATCTGGATCATTTATGGCCTTCGAAACCTACGGCTTGCTGTCCCTGACAAGAAAGCAATGCTGTCAGACGCAGCACGTTTGTATCCATAAACGTCTCTTCTTTCTAAGCAGGTTTTGAACCTCAGCCATGCCTTTGCTCAGCTAGCCATAAATATGAACACTGAGAAAAGCAGCCCTTCACTGCACTTGCCAAAAAAGCCTCAAGGCTTTGAGCAGTACATAGAACACGGCTTTGGAAAATGGAGAACAAGTTCCAGACAATATATTTTGAAATGGTTAAAGAGGGTAAATGAAGTGGCAGGAAAGATGATTGATGGCCAGCCTAGTTCTGGATACAATGCGACAATGAGATTCTATGTTTGGCTCACGTCTCTTGTGTTATTGTTTGCTTGACGTTTTGTACACTCTAGAACATATTCAAGTCCCCAGTGGCTGAAATACTGGAAGAGACTTTCCTACAGGCAAGGAAAACAGAACGTGATACAACCTCTGATAAAAAAAAAACTATTTTAAACTTCACAGAAACACATTCCTTGGCTTCCCTGAGTTCTTAACCCTGATGTAATGTAGTGTGACGAAGGCATTCATTTTGCAGACATAAGCATAGAGCAGTCCCCGAGGACATACTGTACACAGACCGGCCTGTCTTCTGTAGAATCAGTTAAATGTCCATAGGGAAATTATTTTAAAGCCTAAGTAGTAACATATTATATATATATAACTATATAAGTATCTAACCATCAGCCTTTGATAATTCTCCTAGAATTAACACCCACATATATATATTTACAGAATAACACAAGTAACAGATAATAGTTCCAAGTGATGTTAAGTCTTTTTACAATGATAATAGATTGTCAGAGATCTATATACCTGCAATGACAGCATTATTTAGTCTTCAAAACAGAATTGATCCAAGTCTTCAATATCCCCACAAACACAGGCAAGTCAATGCCCTGGATTTCTTCAGCATGAGCAGTGACACAGGAACCAGGGGACACCTACGGAAACAACATGGAAGTGCTTTGAAAACTGAGAACAGTAGGCACTCTGTTACCCAGAGGGTGGTGGGATGGTGGACGAGCTACCCAGCCATGCTGATGAAGCAACAGCTGGGTTCAGGAAACAGCTGCATCCTTGGGGGTCGATTAGCTTCTAACTAGCAAGTGGTCTAGATGAGCTGAATGGCCTCCTCTCGTTTGTAACTGTTCTAAAGTTCTTCAAGTCTTTTTCTTTGGGAGACACCTGCCAGTCTCACATTTCACATGTTCAATCTTGCTCTAGGCTGAGGCATGGATCAAGGGGAAGCTTCGAGATTTGAAGGATGGCTGCAGTGTGCAGAGGTGCCCCCTACAGGACTGGGAGGAAGTTGCACAGACCTTGCAGAGGGACCTGAAAGACTTTGAAAACACCCTGATACAGCTAAACCAGGTGACTTCGCAGGAGCCTCTGTCTTACAGTGGTTTGAGATCCCACCATGGCTGCTTTGCTTTTCAGGGATGGGAAAACAAACGTCTTCACATGACAAAGTTTCCGACTTACAAATGTTTACATAAGCCTGTTTTCTTTTTCATGTGAAAAAATTCAAGATCTCAGCCTCCGTGAAATAAATTTAAAATGAAGAGGGGATACAGACTGAAAGACATGATATGCACAATATGCATGATCTAGCACTTAACATATTACATTGCGGTAAGGATTTTATTTGCAACCATTGGCAAGACTGCAGACATGAAATGAACGTCATGTTATTGTTATGCGTCATATGTGATATGGAATTGTGTTGCAGTATTTATTTAGTCATGCTAAACCATTAACTTTGAGTTTTATTTCTACTGAAACTAAGTATGGGGAACCAGCCAAGAGTATTCCCCTCTTAGAAGCAGAACATCACCGTTACAGCGAGTATAACGAACGCTGTGCAGGTCTCTGATGGAGTCCGAGGGGAACAGGTCCGAGAAGGGCGAGGTGGGAGAGTAGTCGAGAGGTCCAGGTGTAGTCGAGTCCAGAGAGGAGAGCTAGGCAAACGAATCCGAGAGGGTCGAAAGGTACAAGCTGGAAAGGGGTCCGAGAGGCGGGGTCTGAAGGTTGTCATAACGAGAGCTCAGGAGGTGGAAAGATTCCTAATAGCGAGCATGAACAGGGTGAGCAGAGGGGTTAAGTAGTGAGGGAAGGGGTGTGGTGTGGTAATTGGGTAATGGGAGCTAATTGGGGCCAGCTGCGCTCGTGACAATCACTGCATAACTAAACAGACAATAGCATGCCACAGACTAGCACATATTCATTACATCGGGGGCAATAACCTCTCTCGTTCCTGTGTCCATGTAAGAAACTCACTGATTCCTAAAGGCCAATGATTGGTAAGGGCCAATGGGAAATTTGGCCAGGACGCTGGGGTTACAACCCTACTCTTTTCGAGAAACGCCCTGGGATTTTTAATGACCACAGAGAGTCAGGACCTCGGTTTTACATCTCATCCGAAGGATGGCGCCTTTGTACAGTACAGTGTCCCCGTCACTATACTGGGGCATTAGGACCCACACAGACTGCAGGGTGAGTGCCCCCTGCTGGCCCCACTAACACCTCTTCCAGCAGCAGCCTTAGTTTTTCCCAGGAGGTCTCCCATCCAGGTACTGACCAGGCTCACACCTGCTGCGCTCCAGTTGGCTGCCAGCTGTGAACTGCCGGGTGATATGGCTGCTGGCATTTCAGAGTCAGTCACAATAGAAATCAGTGGACCCTTGTCATTGCCTGGTAGGAGAAAGCACCCTTTAAAATAATGAGATCTGAAAGTTGGAGCACGAGAAGCTACCCTGTTTTTAACACACTCTCTTCCATGGCCTTTCAGATGGGGGAGCAGCTCATCTGCAGACAGAATCCCACGGCAGACCAGGTGAAGAAACAGCTCAGCCAACTCAAGGATCAGTGGCAACTGCTCAGGCAAACAGCTGGAAATCACTCAAAAGCCCTCAGTGGAGCAAGAAATTTGCAAGAGTTTAACAGAAAAGTTGATAAGCTTGAAGTTTGGATTAAGGCAAAGGTATCTTAATTCCTGCTCACAATATTGCTTTCAGCTCCAGGAGTTCTTATTGTAATGGTGTTGATAAAAAAAAACACTCTCTCAATACAACAGAGCTTAGTAAGGTGCAGTAAACAATGACAGAACGTTTTCAGGTTCTTTTACATGCAAGCTGTCAAAAAAGCAAAATGTGCTGAACATCAACCTAGAATTCCTCGTAGACCTCAGGGTACTGCACAATACTTTCTCTGAGCCATTGACATGTTTCTTTGATGAAATGAGACAGGTTTTCAGGACAGATTTCATGGGATGCTGCAGAACATTTTCCCAGCTTACACGTACAGAGTGGAGTTGCTAATACATCTGCGGAACATTACTCACTGTTTATGTGAAAGTTTCTCTGTTAACGTAAAGCTCTGTGTACCAGTTCTGATTTCTCCACTCAGAACAGATGTTTGCCTGTAATACTCAGCTAAACTCCTGGACAGTCTTCCTCAATGGGATTCATGAATGCTATTATGTAATTTCGTCAGTCTACATTTTGCAGTGGGATATTTCAGTTTTATATAGGACAGCTTTGACAAGATTTGGTCAAGCAGCAAATTTTTTTGATTACTTGAAGTAATGCAATTAAAATGGAAAATAATATTTTACCAGTTTTAAAATGAAAAAAATGATACCTTATTATTGTCATTATCATTTTTAATGATTTGCCGTGCATGAAAATTTTACATTTGATGTAAAACTTAAACAAAAGGACTAACATGCAGATCACAATAATGCAATACCCTGTGCCTATTTCAAGCTGAGACTCTAAATCTGTTTAAAGGAGATCTTCAAAAGAATAAACCAAAATCTTTTATTACAATACTATTCTTTTTTAAATCAAGATGATATAAATTTATAAGGTTATTGTTTTTAATTAATTGATACTTGATCTAAAACACTACACTATAATTTGTTTTAAAAATAAAACAAAATCAAAATCAAGTGATGTTCTACAGTCAGTAGGAGAAAATCCCAGGTAAACAGATCTACATGAAAATAAGACGTGCGTGCTTAACAGATGACACTATTGTAGGACCAATCTGCTCTGACAGGTTTATCTGCAAGCCTGAAACTGCGCTTTTGAACATTTCTAATTAATAGTAGCATTAGGTATATTTATTACAGACTTTGGGTAGGTTTCATTTTAGTGAACCCCAAGCAGAAAAGCTGAAGGATCTGTTTTACCTTAGATATCAAATAAAATAATGTTCCTTTTAAAACCAACCAGCCACTATAACAGTTCATTTTGTTTTGCACCAGCAGGAAGAGGACCAATCCCTAGCAAAGGTACTTGGGCAGAATATTGACAAACTGCAGCTGACGAGAAAAATACTGGATCTTAAACAGGTGGGCTTTTCTAATTAGCTTTACATTGGGAGATACAGCAGGTCTTATAACGTCTGTGGAGGTTATTACTTTCATTTTAGGAGAACTCTACCTAAATATGAATAAGTAAGCTTTCTTTTAAAAAATGTTTTTTGTGGTTGTTGATTTTTTTTTTGGCCTACTTCATGGTCACGTTTTCACCTGACGATCGAGAGGAGCTGGCTTTTATTAGGAGCTACATTTCTCTTTGTCATGTTTACATAGGACGAGCAGCTGTATAGGACCCTTCATGAAGAGATCAACAGCCTGGCTCTCAAATTAGAAAAACTAGGAAAGAATGAAAGCAAGAACATCTCGGCGAGGAGGAAACATATCAACAAAATGTATGTACCGCACGTTACAGATTCAATCCATTGCTGGGCTTGCTGGTGACAAGTAATAGTGAGCACTGAACGAGTTACATTACATCTCAGAGCAATGTGCTAAAAAATGTAAATGTCTTAAACTGCGATGGATTCCATACACTGAAGTCAGTTTACCTAAGCCGACAAAAAATGTAGATGCATAATGAAAGAATTATTCACTCTCAAAGCCAGACACAGAGTACCTCTCCCACTTCCCTGGATCGCCTGTGAATTTCCATCTAATCTCAGCTACCTCTGCTGCAGGTGGCTCAAAGTCCAGACACTTCTGAAAGACTTTCATGAAAAGCTGCAGCTGGCTTTGGAACTCTCTTCATTTTACCAACAGGCAGACAACGTCATCAGAGCCATTAACAATAAGGTGAGCGCAATGTCGGAGCTCTATTTCAGATTAGTGGTATCCTTTATTCTGTCAGGCACTGATCTCTACAAACCCTAGAGGTAAATCACAGTCCGGTGCGACAGGGTAAAAGTACAGTATGTTTTTATGTACTGGAATGCTGTAAAATAAACAAGGCTTGGTTGTGTAAGACGATGCAACATTCTGTGAACAAATGGTTGGTTTTCAAACACACAACGAAACCACAGTTTAATAACTAAATTAATTCTGTTTGAAATTAAATCATGGAACCTTCCATTTGGGGCAAATAAGCCTTGACTGAGACTCTCCTACACAATCTAGAGAAAGTTAACACTGAGTAACTGAAGTCTGGACTTAATGGACTTAGAAATAAAACTATTATTGTTCTCAATCTTCCTTTTATTACACAGCCTCTCCTTGGATTCCAATTCTAATCAATGTTTAATTGATTTTAATGAATATGTGTATGCAAATTAATTAAAGATAATGCAAATAATTAAAGTTAATAATAATAATAATTAAAGAGTTGTTATTTTTTATCTGTAAACAGATACAAAACTTTTAATGTAAACAGATGTTTCCATTTGTTGTACTGTGTGTAGAATTTACACTGCTTTAAAATTGTTTTAGGCTTTCAAACACCCAAAGATAATAATACAGGATATGAAAACACTGTGGCATTGGAGTAATTATGTTTTGTCCGTCTGTAATAGTACAAGACACTTTTTTTCCCGCAAGGGCCTTTTAAATTAATGTCAGTTTCTTTCTATCCTTTCTTTTCTTTCCACAGAGGAAAAGCATATCATCTTCAAGTGACCAAGAAAACAGTACAGACAGAGAGATAAGGGACATAGCCAGTCACATTATGGTGAGTACCAGTGAAATGGCTAAAAAATGAACACTGTACCCTCCGCACTGACTTTCTTAAAACAACCTTTCACAATGGTGTCACACAGCAGAACACCAGGGACTGAGACAGACAGGTTTCACGGACGTCTGCTCTTTTTTGTGCATGTCTGGGAACTGCCAGAGAATGGCAAACACTGCCAAGACACCTCAGTGCCGTGACGCAGTCACCGAAAACACGAGCATAACAGTGTCGCAAACACAAACGGACCCTGTGTGTGACAAAACAAATGGCATGAAAAGAAAGACACCCATGATGAGAAAACGAAACAAACACAGTCATTTCGAGGTGTTTGTTAAAATCACTGCAAAATTCAATTTGAGTGTTTTAAGAGAACACGTTATAAAACCATATAAGGGTATTTACTGTAGAGGCCCACAATGGATTTTGTAGTTAATGGTGAAAAAGGGAACTCAGGAACTTCCTATTCTGTCATTTGGGAAAATTTAATACATAACATTCCCAAACCGGTCGCACACAGCTACTAAATACATGAGCCAGAGACACAGTCCTGTGCATATGCACAACTATTTAACAAGTGACTGACAGTAGGATCATGGGGAGATGCAGAAACAATCTGTTTGCGTACTCACTGGAGCATGGTAAATCCTAATAAGAGAAACAGAACCCGATCCGTGCTCTGTGGGTTTTCCTACAGCACAAGACACCTCTGTGAATATGCGAAATGATTATTTTCCATCTTCAGAATATCGATGTTTGACTCCAATGTTTAAGAGAATAAAGCATATCTTGTTCCCAGCACGTAAAACTAGTCCAAACGCACTGAGTAATTTCCTTCCTCCCCTCCTACCCCACCTCCCCACTCCCTCAGATGCTGGATGTCACTGCTTCTCAGCTGTCAAATCTCCACCCGGCCTTGGCAACCGGAGTGACCCAGAAGCAGGGTGAGGTGAAGGATGGCTGGGCCTTGCTCCAGAAGGCTGTGAGGTACAGGCGTTCCTACGTGGTTGCCAAGTTACATGAGGGCCCTGCGGTGTTCACGCCGGGCCTTGAGGAATTTCTGTCCTAATGGGCATTGTAGTGTCCAGAAATGTGGAGCAACCCTCATTTTATTTTCTGTATGTTTTTAGTGTAACAGTCCACACAGGCAGAAAATACCCATATGACGCTTTCGAATACCTTTATCAAAGGGACAATAACATTGGTACATTCTGATTCCTAGACTAGAGAGTGAGCCTGCCCCAAGGCTGTATGGGATCGTTTTTGTATTATATGCCTCTGCGTTTTCATATTTATCAGACACCTGCTGCAGTCTGGAGATCTGAAAGTCCAGACCTTGAGGGTTGCAGAATTTTCTGGCTTGCTTCACTGTAGCCCTTGGACTGATCAATTTTTATTAATTTGTTGGATCTGACTTTTTTTTCCAGGTTTCAAGCCAATGACTGCTGCAGTCTTGCACATTTTCTATATACTATACTTTGGATTGAATAAGCTGAAAAAGATGTTTAGGCGCTTGATTAAGTAAACAATTTGTTTGGTTAAATATTTTAAAGGTCACCTGGAAAGAAAAACAGACCGCACGTCTCAAACTTAACTTAGGGTAAATCATTGTAACAGATGAGTAATCTGTGTTATTTTGTTTCGCATGCTTAATTAGAACTGCTTTCCACACCGATTTGTGTTGCACAGAAGGTAGATGCATGGGAAATTGAGTGTGACACCTGGACTATTTTACTTTGCTTGGTAAACAGTTAATATTCCTAACACAAAAACAACGCCAGTTAATTCTGAAATGTTGACTGTATAATAAAAATGGATGTTATTCTTGTGCAATAGAGCTTTTACACACTAAACAAATAAACAGTTTCCTAGCAACCAAACCAGGATTAGGACGTTAGCCATGTGTGATTAGTTACTCTGTGAATTTCAGAAATGAAATGTTATTGGATTTATCTAATTAATCTTGGTTATGGGATTTCCTGAAACCTTTCCCAGACTTCCCTTGTGAAAGAATTCTGCTTCTTGGTGATGGGGAACATACAGTCTTTGCAATAATTTGTCTCTTCCTTTGTTGTAGAGCCATTTCAATGCTGTCAGAGTAATCATTCTTTAAGAATTTTTCTTTAAAAAAATGGATTGTAAAATCCTAATTCTGGAGTGATATGTGGTATACAGTATCTTTCTAAACTGGCAGATAATGAACTCATTTAAGCATGCACAGAATTAAGTTTTCAAAATTATGCTTTCCATCCATATACCGTAACTGTGTGTTCAACTTTCCAGAATGCAGTAGCATACGTTTATAAACATAGCAGCTATGGCTAACTTACAGTAGGCTCTCATATTTGGCCCAACTAGCTCATTTGGTAGTGATTAGCTGATTGAGCCCAGGATCTCATTCAGGGATGTCTTGAAAGAAGCCAGCGTATCAGCTTCTACCGCATGGCTGGGTAGCTTGTTTTACTGTATAATCCCATAAAGCTCTGGGTAAAGACGTGCCTCTTGTTCCCAATTTTAAATGCACTACCACATAAGTTCCACTCATTTTCACCTCTGTTGTCCATTTCTATCCATTGTTATCTGTTTTTGCTTTTTTATACTCTGTAAAAGAAGCTGTGCGTAGGAGGCGATTAACTAAAAGGATCAAACATGAATTAAGTCATCTTGATCTTGTTATCAGACCAGATTGTTTCAATTATCATGGCTTCACTCTGCTTCTTACCGAATTTGAGTTTTACAAAATTAGCAGTTATTTTGTTTTTTGTACATTTTAGAAACACTCTGAAATCAGCCTCAGAATTTTCTCCTAATTTAGTCATCATTTTCAATTAGTGACAACGGTTTTTCAAGAAAACCTATCTTGTTTGTGTTACTGTATATTCGGTGATCTGTGTGTTCCACTTTTCATTTATCGGGAATTGAGTTATTGAGATACTGTACAATTTTAAAAAGTGTACACTCCTTAAATGGACATATCTTCCATCTGAAAGGGAATAATCAGGAGTATGTTTCAGTTTTGTAATTTATTATTTATTATTAAATGCACGTGCTGTATAATTGCTATACTTAACACATTTTGAAATGCAGGTGTTTTTACACTTTTTTATTTAGTTTATTATTGTAAATAATGACATCCACTGATGTCTGTGTTGTTAAAAGGACTATGATTCATGTTCAGTGAGCAGTCCTATTTTTCTACTTCTTACAGAAGCTGAATGATATTTCGATTAAAGGATACAAACACTTCTGTGTAGTATATTTGGGGTGTTGTGAAATGTAAATCTAGGATCATGTCCATGTTCTGATCATTTTCTTGCCACAGGAATGAGAAAGCAGGGTTGCAGTCCTCCTGCTTAGTTTTCACCAGGGAAGATGGCGACCCCCTGACCCCTACCAGGGGGCCACAATGCAGCGTGGGAACAGAGGTGCACAGGATCATGGGAAAAGAGGTTAAAGAAGAGCAGAACCGACTCAAAGGATGTGTGGTCAGTAGCTTGGTATTTAATGGCTACATCGGTGCATTTTTTTAATTTAACTGTGGTAGAAATGCACTGCTTCATAATGTCCAGACATTGGATCTTTTTAGAGTTTTGGTTAACCAAAATGACACTGGAGGAAAAAAAAAAGATTTTTTCTGTCTATAGCTTAAAAAGTTGGCTATGAGTAGTGAATATGTAGCTCACAGGAAGAGCTTTTAAAGGTGATATTTAAACTGGCGAAAAAATATTCTATAACTTTCCATGAAAATGTCATGCCATGATTGTACAGTGTTTGCAAATGGTGTGCCAATACAAATACCCTTTTATTTTAAGTAGAAAATGTAATAGTTTTCAAACCCCTATTAGGTAAATAAGCATCATGATGAGAAGGAACTCTCTATGTAATGAGTAAATACACATTAACTTAATATGATATATTAATTCATATTAATATGATCCATCAGTACTGACAGGGCTACATGAGAGGGTTATGATGCATTCAGCACATTAAAGTCCAGCGAATTGGCAACTGCTTAGTGCTCCTTTTCATTTAGATTATTTTCTTATTTGAATATAGTATTGTAAATGCAAAAAACACTGGTTTCTTTCCCAGCTTCGCCAGGCTTACAGTTTTTGCCAAATATGACGCCAAATGCCAGCTCCATCACAGTATGTTTACTGTAATAACATGAAGCCATTCCGACTGTCTGTCCTATCATCTCTCTTGGACCGATTGTAAACTGTGACATGGGTTTAGCCCTTGAGCTCAACCAAATTGTGGAGCCAGGTATGGCCATTGGTCAACCAAAGAATACTTTTTTAATTTTGTTTTAGCAATACTTTGCTTTGCTTTAGGGATTTGTGGAAAGAGCACTGTATACTACCAGTTGGAGATGCTGGATCCAGTTGCTTAAAATGCCTTTTGCTCTAAGGAGCATTTGCCTTTACTCTCCTTTTTTTGGCACTTCACTTATTGCCTGTGTGTGGTGCAATCGTAAGGTTGCAGCAGTTGTGTTTCTTGTTGGTAGCATGAAGTAAACATGTTGCAGTGTTGTTTTTGTCTCTAATGACATCCAGATGTCAGAAGCTGTGGACCAGATGGGCATGTTGTTAGTGATAGTTCCTGGCTGACATCACCCCCACAACTCCGTGCTTAAAAAGCAAAATAGTAATTGGAGGGAACAGTTGCTCTCAGGAACAGGAAATCTAGGCTATTTTTTGCCTCCAGCAACATTAATCAAATGTTATGTCTGGGAGGCATCTCCTAGCTCTGAGGTTAATATGCGATTCAGGTTTTGTTTATGGTGGAGTTAAATAAGCGTGTGTTTAAGTATGCAGATGCATATTTTTAGAAAATCTGCTGACCATAAGTTAGTGGCGCTAACCAGTTGTGTTTGTTTGATAAACATGTTTTGGCGTCATGAAATGAATCACTGGTAGCAGTATAAAGTAGATTTTGTATGATTTAAGAGCATTTTAATGACCTTGCATGTTCGTAAGTTGTATCGGGTGCTGCACAGGATCTGTTGCTATTGCCTAGGAGCCCGTGATGATGTTGCTACAATTGTGAAGAATGAGAAGATAAATTCACACGACCATTGGCAAATGGCACAGCAAAAGGGTTCTCAGTCTATTGTAGTACATAGTTTCCTGTGATTAATTGTTGTTTAATGTCTCAAAATGGTGCTTTTTATTACCAATGAACAATTTGGTGTTTTGCTTTTCACTTCACGGCAGTTTTTCATTATGATACCTTGCCAATGAATGTCTTCCATTCTATGGGTAATTAAAGTCTTTCTTGGACATCCAACAAAAGGCAATAACCAACGTTTGAACAGGAGGAAGGGAATTCTCATCATATGCATACTGTATAAGGCTCACTTAAGCTCAGTTTTAAAATGTTCAGGTAGATGGACTCATCCACTCTTCATCTGTGCTTTCAACAGCTGAACTTGAATTTTTATAACCAGTAACATCTTGGACAGATAGAGACTGAATTATACATAGAGAGATTCACCAGCATGAGAGTGCTAGAGTTTAGGTAGCGGCTGTGGTCAAAGTTCAGCCTACAACACGTGTACTCACCTGAAGGCAGAGTCACACGTTTTCAGTGTTGCTGTATTCCAAACTCTAAAGGTTCAGCCTGCCATACAAGGTTTGCTCTTGACAAAACCTATGCCCTGTCTTTCGATAATGGTGAGCGAGCAGAGGGAACTGGATTCAAAGCTGGGAGTGCCAGGTGACCTTGCACCTCTGCTTCAATCTGCCTGGCCCTGTTGAGACTCAGCCTGTGTGGTGGAACCCTGTAGAGTCTCAGCACAGGCTGTGAAACACTATGGAAAGAGAAACAGCAGTGCAAGGTTGAGACGTATTGGTTGTAGACAGCACAGACGAGTAAAACAACCTTAACCTCCCTTGGTGATTGGTGTAAAAGTTGCAGTTTAATGAACACACCTGCAGGCTGGGTCTGAGAGATCATCCTACACTGAAGCAAAAGCAGCAGACTGGATGGCATGGCCTGGCTTAGCTTCTTTCCACATGGAGTGAGGCTCTGGATCTGAGAACTTTGTCATAGACAAAACAGCACTGGAATGCTTGTTAGCACTGGTGAAAACCCCTGGCTAGCCTTTCCATGACATGACCCTTGCAATTATTAAAGTGAGAAGCCCCGGTGCCTGATTTTGTTTTTAATACATTATCCAGCACAGAAAGGGCCAGGTAGTGGATACTGCTAAACAGTTACCCTTAGTGCGAATCAGGCAAACCGTATAACCACTAATATCCTCCTGGTAGTAAGAGGGTCAGGCCCCTGAATATGTGAAGATCTGCATGTAGTACAAATTATATTGTAGATCCCTGCTCTTCAGTCTTTCAACCTCAAGTCTTTAATGATCATGAGCTAATGCAGTAGGGAAATCAAAACGAGGTATTAAATACTGTCTCACTAGGCCCTTGGATTCCATCTGTCTGCCCTTGCTGGGACAGTGTGCTATCTCAGTCCCCCCAGCCACACTCTCTCAGAGGAAATCTCCAGCCACAAAGTGACAGTGATACACTTGTGTCAGATTCAGCACTGCTGAAAACCAGACACAACAGAAGCCCAGATACAAACTATCATCATTTCATACAGTAAGACCACTGAAGCAATACACTGCTTTACACTCAGTATACACAAGCGCACTGCTTTATACTTCTCACTGGTACGCTACTGGGAACTTCAATACAGCAGATATTTCAAGAAAAACACTTTTGTTTAGTTATATGGATGTATATGTCAAGTATACATATACATCCAGTTTGTAGCATCTCAAAATGCATCAGAAATGTTATGTTGTGTTTTAAGTCCAGTTTAGCACATGTGCCACCTTGCTGGTTTCTGTGGTTTTTCTAGACAGAATGTAATGGTTTTCAAGCCTATCGGTTTCACCACATTTCTCTGCTCCTTCAACTATAGCCTTAAGATGCCAATGTAACCTTAAATATGTGGGTTTGGTTTGCTTGTGGGTGATATGATTGCTTGTCTCTTTCGTGGTAATTTGGTAGCTGATTAAAGAAGCTTATCAGAAAAAAGTTGAAAAATCAGAGGCAGTATATCACTCAAATTAGGATAACATCTGATCTGCACAAAATATGGTGCTTTTATTATTTAAAGATTTAACAAAAAGCCTTTTCATATCATTATCTGGTCAAATCGTTATACTTTTTTCATTCACAGAGCATTAGAGAGCCTGAGGGTGTCAGGACATTAATAAGCAGCCAAGTTGAAGACCACTCTTCAAAGAGCCCTACCACAGAAACAGGAATTAATCCCTGCCACTCACATGATGTCAGTGGGAGGAGCCAAGCAGATGAAGACAGGTAGATTCGCCATCATGTTGCATTTCTAGATCACACAAGGGAAATGTGAAAATAAACAATAACACCTACTTACTGTACAGTGTATCAAGCAAATCAAAAACATCTCTTCTTGCAGAAAAACATCTTTCTTTCATTTTAATTCATACTGTCTAATATTTAAAGCACGCCTTAAATCAACATACTGTGACATTTTTAATATAAAATGGGGTCAATCATGTTGAAAGCCAACAATTGCAAAGTCAATAAAATCCATTAAAATATTTTGATTGATTGATTGGTTTGTTGATTGAATGTCATTCTCTGTTTGTACATAACTAATATTTGTACTTTACAGTAAGAAACATAAGACTGAGTCCCACACTGCCTTCTCACGTGGAAACTCACAACTCCAAGTCCAGTTACAGAAATTCACGGTTTCTGCAGATAAGGTAATTAGTGTGCTACTGTACATACTGTAGCTATATTTCACGCCTGGGATCTAGGCTTCTTTTTACTCATTAATGACGTAGAGAATCGTAGAGAACGATTGTGGGAAATTGATCTCATTAACGTTTCTTAATTGATATTTACATCAAAAGCTGCATGCACTGTAATTCAGTGAGACAGTGAGACAGGACTTGTCCACATAAAATAAAATGAACCAAAATACATTTTCCTGATGTCCAGGCATAGTCTTTGCCTCATAGCTCTCTGTCAGTTGTCTGTATGTTCTTTTTTTAATGGCATGAGTAATATTCTACAATTTAATTAAATTAAGTAATAATTATTTGCAATAATAGACCCATAACCGATTACTGAAAAAGCTGTGGAAAGTGGAAATTAAATTTTCGTATTTTGCTCTTTCTTGTGGTAACCTGTTTCTTATGGAGTGTGGCTGTAAGTTTCATCTTTTGTTCCATTCTTTTCCTATGAAGACTCTGTCATGGCTGAAGGACAATGTTGCTATGGCAACCCACCTCTGCTGCGCTGTCGGTCCCGATGGCTTTGAGGAGGCCAGGAGGTGCCAGGCCGCCCTGGAAGAGGACATCCTGTCAAACAGGGCAAGAATTGAGGTGGTCCAGAAGGTATGTGCTCGGCCACATGCTGAGGGCCAGAAATCACCGTTGTTTTTTTTGTGCATCATTCTGTCAAACAAGAATTTGTTCTTCGTGTAAACTTGGTAATCCGAGAAGTGCTCAGAAATATTTCCAAATCTCCAAGCTACAAGAGCTTATTTAATGCAACAGAAAGGTCTACTTTTATGCTTAACTACCAGTTAAGCTTAATGAATTTAATAAGGGTAGGAATGGAACAAAGTTTCGTGGGGGCTCCCAAGCTCCTTAGCCAGTAAAGGCACTCATTCAGAGTTATGCCTGAGCCCTGCACGTCAGCCATCAGCGGTCTTACACAGGACTACATACAGTAGATGGCTGGCCGGCCTTGAGTTTTCCCCAGTCTGCTGCACAGCAGCGACCCCTGTGACTCTTCCAACTGAAGTGAATTCTTCTGCTAGCACTACAGGGTTCAAAGTGCGAAACACAGGGGGCTACCCTGCACTTTTCACAGGCCTGAATACCCAATGTGGTGCCGCGATGCTCGTCTTAGTAACGTTGTAGCGGAGCTAGTTTGGGCACGGTGACATCATCACCCTCCCTGCGCGTCGCAGGGACCTCAGCCACCTGGGCTGAGGGAGGTCTCTTTTAGCTCACTTGGCTGGTTCCCTGCTGCGTTACACCGGAGACCGGGGTTCGCGCCCAGATGTTGCGGGACGAACCGGCAGGGTGGAGCGGCAAGGGCACGAGAAATAATTCTATATGCGTTGTGTGTATGTGTAGTGAACCATGTGTTGACTTACATATACTGTAGGAGGGAAGGAGCCTTGTGCGAGCACAGCACCCAGGCAGTGCAAAGATTGAAGAGTTCCTTGGCCAGCTGGACGTGCTCTGGGAGGAGCTGAAGAAGAGACACCAGAAGAATGCCGTGGTGCTCCAGGAATCAGAGAAACTGGACTTAAAGGTGCAGCCTGACTCCCTGTCAGAAAAGCAAGCCTTTGCTAGTGTGGACTAGAAGCTGTACTCTAGCTATTTCATCACAGAAATGCCACTTTTATCATAAAATAATGACTGACTTCGAAACAAAATTGTCTTACTGGCTATGTCTGGTGATTTCACAGTTTCAGAAAGTATGCAGAGCTTACGTTTTCTGTCCATTTTCTTTCCGTTTCCCATACATAGCTTGGCCCAAGTGTAACATTCAGTTTTCTTTCTTGTTGCTGACCGAGAGCATGTCCATCTTTTTGTCTGCACTTCTTCATGCGTCATGGGCAGGCGCAGAAAGTCCTGAAGGACCTGAGCAGCTTGGAGGCCTGGCTGCAGACGGTGGAGTCGTCCATCCGGCAGTCCTCCCTGGAGGGAGACCCCGAGTCCGTGTCAGCTGCAGAGAGGGAGAGCAGCCTTCTGGAGAGAGAGGTGGCCTCCAGAGGCCTGGAGCTCAGGGTCCTGCGGCAGGAGGTGGACAAGCTGAGTGGCAGGAGGCACGTCCATACCCAGCAGCTGGCGCGCAGGATGGACGAGGTGGAGGAGAAGTAGGTTTTCTCTCCCGGGCTCCCTGGGGTGCAACACGAGAGCAAGAAGAGGCTAACGAGCTCAATCAGAGTCAGGCGGAGATGCGTCGGTTCAGCTGCAAACCTTTTCAAGTTATTCTCTGTGTGTCGGTCAAAAAGTGGGAGGTTAGGGAACGCTGACAAATGCAGGTGAAATAACACCTTAAAAAATGGATTCAAAACACTCCTTTCAAAGAATAATATTTTGCCATTGCAGTGGAGTCCTGTTGTGTTTTGAGCTGAACTTGTGAAAGGTGGCAGTTCTTCAGCCATTCACAGACTGTCTGAGTGCCAGGTTTTAAGATACATTCCTGCAAATAATCTTCTGGGGCCAGAGTCTGTTTTATTAACATCTGAGGTATTTTCAGGACACTTGTGAAAAAAGAGTGGATACTGTAAAACGTACAAAAACACATTTCAGCAGTTACCGCTTTGGCGATTTTGATCCTAATTTTTAGGTTTTTCTGGCATGCTTTTATTTCTCCCAGTTTATGTTTTGAATGGATGCTGTGTCTCTCTGCATTGGTTGACTAACGCATTGATCATCCACACTCCTGAAACCTAAAACCTTTTGCGTTGCAGCAGGCTGTTCAGTTCCTCAACCGAAATTGCTGTAGTGGCCTGAAATGACCTTTATCGCTCCCGCAAATACATTTTATATTCAATGGATTCAGTGTTCCACATTTTTATGTGTTTGAAATCACAGACTTGGGTTTGGTCTGAGAGATTTCCTTCTTGCAAAGTAAAGCTGCACTGGACTCCTTGTAAAACTATATGATGTGGGCAGCTTTATTAGATGTACCTATGTCTATAAACACAACACCGACTCTGTTAAAGACAGCAAGCCTACCAAAGAAAATAAAGAAATGGAAAAGGTTTAATTTATAAGTTTCCACGGAGGACTTCTCTGTCTCTTTTTTCATGCCTTCTGAGAATAAACCCATACAGGTATAACTTATACTTGCAAATGACAAAAACATGTGAGCTCTTAGTAAGTTAATAGTTCCTTCTTAACACGCATCTTGTAGTCTGGGTCTGTGAGCAAGGGATGATTGTTGTAAGCTTTCTTTTTTCTGCATTACAAATGTCAGATCTCCAAGCATAGACCTTCTGTCTGGATGCTTTTTTTAAAGCTTCAACAGGATTCCAGGGGCTTTCCAGTCTCTGCTTGGGCTTCTGTCATTGAAGTGCTGCAGACGTCTCCTCATAATTTCACTCTATTTAGAAAACGGGTAACACATTGCTAATGAATTCTGACTGAACAATGCAGGAACAGTTCCTTCCAGAAGTCTTCAGAGTCAGAGTTGAATTTCTTCTTGTACAATAATCACTCCTTCAGTAACAGACCTGTGATTCAGGTCTGAGGGCGCTGATTTATACCAGAGCCAAATTTGACCTCTGGTTGAGTGAAAATATGAATTGTCGCTTTTTTCAAGCCTTGTGAATCAAATACCATGAATTCCAGGAATCCTGTTTCCCTTGCTGGATTGCTATGGGCCCTTGTCTGTTCCTCAGGTACCGGAGTGTGCAGGAAGCTCTGAAACAGCAGACCTCAGAGCTGCAGGATACTCGCATGCTGACGGAGTTCCTGGAGAGAGTGGAGCTGGAGGAATGTCTGGAGCCCAAGAGAATGAGCTCCGTGGACTGCAATGAACAGGTGGATACTGTGTTACGTCGCCTTCAGTCGTCAATGAGCTCGCCCTACATGAAATACACTGGGGCCCAGCTGCCAAACGTTGCCATGCTACTTTACTGAGGAATAAGCAGAGGGGCTTTGAGAAATCACTTGAATAATGCAAAACAACTCGTAAGACATATGTATTGCAGTACCTTTAGATTTGTTCCTGCCAGTAGTCTGAAGCAAGACTGGTGTGTTACACTTGGACAGTTTAGCATTCTCATTGTCTATATTCCAGAAGTAATCAATAAAAACCATAAGGTGCTTTAGTATGTGTTTCATGAGGACATAATGAGATGCAAGAAAGTCTAATGACTTTATATTAATTTATGTTTATTAAAAGGACACAATAATTAGTAGATGTAGGGTAAAGAGAATAAAAGTGTGTACCTTCCTGCAATATTTTAAACAGATTTGCATTTAAATTTATTTTGGTTTTAAACGGCAAGACTTGACTTCTGCCATTCACACTTTTAACATGATACCTGTTCCCTCAGTTTATTATCTCAGTAACAGACTCGAGCAATAACAGCTCTTACTCCATAGTTGGGTTTGTGGAGTGGTAGTTTTTTGTACCTCAAGGACAAATATCCAGAAGAGCTCATTTTTATCTGGATAAACAGACTGGAAGGTTCACAAGTTCTGGCTTCTGGTTTGGAAATGTTTGTATTTGTGCATGAAAAACTAAAGCTGGCCTTCTTTCCTGATATAAAACAGCTTCAAAAACCTCAGGACCACTAATTAAATCATGGTTTGACGCAAGGTCAATTTTTTGTAGATGACTTTTATATTATTAACATTATTCTGATATTTCACACCATGACAATACCAGGAAAAAATGCTACTTTGCCACAGCAGTGATCTGCATAGTCACAAAAACATTTCCCCTTTGGCCCTGCTGGGTCTGATTTGTTTGTTTTGTGCTTTTTTCGCCTACATTCCAACAAAACCCACTGAAAGACAGTGAGGAACATGATGTAAAAAGTAAAATACAAAATGCTGGAAAAATAAAAAAGTGCCCGTATTTTGTCCTACTTTTAAGTTGAGCCATGGTACTGTCATCACTATTGTTGTCACTATCTGCTATTGTCAGCAAAGTGGTAGAAAATAACAGTAATGGACGTAGTATTAGAAAACCCAGAACTTTCTGTTGTGATGTCATCAAAAAGTGACAAGGTGATATCTCTTAGGCTCGTGGCAGTGAGCTGCGATCCAATTCCTCACTGCTCCAGCTTTCGGACCCAGCCAGTCAGCTGATTGACAGCATTGCAGACCCTGTGGAGGAGCTGAGAGAGGCAGTGGAGATGCTCAATGACACAGTGAGGGAGAGGGGCAGATCTCTCATCCGCAACCAAGACCAGGGAATCAAGGAGCTGCTGAGCCAGGTAGGCCAACACATGCCCTTTAGGAAAAACATTAGCTCGTGGGGCTCCAGGGAGCTGAAGTCTGCAGGGAGGAAACTACAAGTTCAGATCCAGGCTGTGCCACTGCAAAACCAGTGGGCAGCATTCCTCAGCCACTGGGCTGAAACAGACCAAGAACCACCGAAATAGGGAGCATGGCTCAGAAATGTCCAGTTCGGGCTGTTGGCCTGGGGCATTGAAGACAGGTCTTGTGGTTTAAGCTCATTTTGGTTGTGTGTGGTGAGGAGGAGAGACCAGCTTGATTAGCAGAATTGTTTCCAGCGGCATGCTTGTTTCCATGCTCCGTTTCACGACGGAGTGCAGGGAGTGTAATGGTTATATAACTTCTGAATAGCAGGTAACTGGGGGAACTTAATAGCCTACAGTATATTTTAAAACAGAAAACAGACTAACAATTATGTACTTACAGTGAAATACAATGAAGGAAACCACAGACTCCTATGCACTCTTTAGGTTTTATTTAATGAATTAAGTAATGTTTCAGTTTAGAAGATTTTACCTGCAGGGGTGACCTGGAGGTTTAGATGGTTATGCAATACTTTGTGGTAGTTTTCCTTCCTTGACTTATGTGGCTGGAAATATCACACGCCAAGTGCATATTGATGTTTATTACTATGATTCCATCATATGATTCACTTCTTTGTTATTGTTGTTATTATTTTGGCCAATTACATGAATTGCAAACAAACACAACACAAAAGCAGCTTGATCATTCTGGCCATCATCCAGCTGTACTCTGATGTGGCATGTGGACGTATTCACTCTCCACAGCTGCATGAACATCTGGAGCTCAGTTGTCCCTGGTGCATGGTCATTTACTTAATATACATGAAACAGAATCACGCTTCAGAACCAAGGTCTGAAAACGAGGCTACTGCCAATGTTTAATCCTCACTGTAATATTGCAAACAGCAAAGCCATCATTGTGATGCACATTTCAAATGTCATAATATGTGATGATGAAATTGCAGTTTACAAGTAGTTCAAAGTGCAATATGTACACCTCAGAAGATGAAGCTAATACTCCTGTGACATTTAAGGTTTCCATTACAGGGATGCTATTTAGATAATGTTATCCAAGGACTGGCAGAACTTCATAAGCAAAATTAGTTTGTATAAAGAATATTTTCATGAACTGATTACGCACTTGTAATTGCAGCAAAAGATTAATTGCTTAAATTTTTCCATGTGTTTTAAACACCAATTGCAGACTGTACAGAATGAATCATTAGTCAGTTTATTTACTGCAACAGCTAGAATATAAAGTAGGAGTCCTGTACTCCAGAGGCAGGAACATTATGCTTCTACTAAAAGCCCTTTATAACAGAGGTACAGGAGGAAGGTTTGATCTTAATCTCTCACACTTCCACTTACCTACATATATACTGTAAGTCTAGCTCACAGGTCTGCCCTTTGCATATCTCTATCACATCCCTCCCACCACCCCATCTACACCCTTGCAGCAGCTCCCTAGCTCATTTCTCGCAGTACTGAGTGGGGTGCCTTATCCTTCTAGCTGGGCTGCCATTCCCTCAGCTAGGTGAGTTATTTCAAATACTCTCTACATACATCTTCTCCCTACCGCGTTCATTAAGATCAACCTGAGCTACTGAAAGAAGACATTCCCTTATGTACCACCTGCACTTAGGCCCTTTATACAGAACGTAGAACAGGTAGGGATCATCCCATGCAAAGATCTATGCCTTTTCTCTGTTAAGAAGAACTCCACAGCTGGGGGGCTAAAGGCTAAGAAGCTCAGTTCATGTTTCCCCCAGCACTCAGCTCTCACTGTGAGGATTAATGGCAAACTGTCGAGAAGTCTGGAGCTGCACGTGGACATTCATGAGATGGAGACAGAAATGGCAGTGAAGTGTGAGCCTGACCAGTGTGGGCTGGAAGACTTGGAAGACCAGCAAGAAGATCTGGAGGTACGTGAAGTATGCACACATTTTCACTTCAAGAAAATCATCTTTTTTCTTTTAAAGCTAGTAGATGACCTCCACTCCCTCAAAATGATCAAATACAGTAGATACTCTAATACTCTCTTTTCACATAGTATTTAGGTTCCTGACATAGAATGTATACCCAAAATCACATATAATCAGAACACCCCCCATAGCTCCTCCTATTCCCCTCCCTTGATCAGGTAAAATTAATCATAAGTGTAATAGCATGTGTATGTAGTTTATAGTATTATGAAAACAGTAATATACGAAATATAGTACTATACAGTATACAAAATACTCTTTTAAGCATGGAATAATCCTATTACTTGCTCTGATGAATAGCTGATCACTATCAACTCATTCAAAATCTCAATTTTTAACTCCAAATCAGGCACTTTTCTTTCCTTTGCCCTTCATACTGTACTTGTTTATTTCCGCTTTGTACTTCTTCTCGGTTTAGGATGATGACACACGATTAAAAAAGCACCGATAAAGAAAGCACCCGCATACTAAAGGCTTTGTATTTAGTACCCAAAGAGTACTGTAGCTCAGCTGCATGCTGCACCAGATTTGAATTTGTGAAATTTCCTGCATTTTATGATTTTCATTCATTTTTTCAGTGCCAACTGCATATATTGTACACAAGTCTGTGTAAAAATATTTTGGGTAAAATGCAAGTCTACTTAATTAAGAAATTGTCTGTCGAGACATAAACATGTAAAACCAACAGGTTGGAATTCAGGACAGTGTTTCTCCCTGCAACGTTTTTCATTCCTTGGAACAACCCTGTTGTACGCTGGTACTTTTTCAGTGGAGATCCCAATTAAATTTCCAAGTTCACGACAAAAAAGACATTTCAGCACAAACTTAGACGGAGCCAGTCTCGGTTTTTGTTTAGGGCTACATGATGTAAACTCTAACATATGATCCCACACAGATTGCGAATAATTTTATTATTCACAAAGGATTTCATTGTGTGTGCGTGTGAGTTTGCGTGTGCTTGAGGAGAGGGGGGAGGGTACGCTGTATGAGTCATATTTGGGCCAACATTATGTTTATCACATGCACGCACAGCTGTCTGGATACGATACCATTAAAGAACAAAAATGACCTAATCTTCTACACAAAAATAGAAACACGGTCATTGAGCAACTATCCAATGTACTGTACTGTATATCTGAACGTTCCTTAAAATGCATTGTAAAGCTTTCTCTTATTGAGTGTTAAATGCAATTAATTATTTTTCCTCTTAAAAAACTGTCAAAGCAAACAGTTACAGGCCTAGAAATTTTTAAGGCATCTGGATCCTTTTAATAGGTACCGTTTAAAACCCTAGGACGTGTATACTTTGTGGAAGATTATAAAAGCACACTACGCAAGACATCAGCAAAATCTGATGGAAGTGAGGAGAGGTTTTCTTTTATGCTTCTCCAATGTTTTCACTCTGCAGATTGACTACGAGATAATCAAGGAGGAAGTAGATGAAATGGAGAAACTGGCTGCTCAATTAGAGGAGCTGTGCCCGGAGAAAATGCAGGTCCTGGGTGAAGAGGTTCGATCGACACTGCATGTCTGGGAAGAGCTGGGCAAGAGCCTTACAGAAAACAGAGCAAGGCTCCGCCAGTTTCTGCAGCTGCAGGACTTCTTCAGAAATTACCTGGCGATGATGTAAGTGACAGACCACAAGATTGATGTGCTCCTTTTATTGACTCAAGACTCCATCATGACCTCATCCTGCAATAAATCTTTGGTAGATAACAACAAACCACAGGATATCTACCATGGTGCATGCAATTTAAGCAATCCATTATTTATTTTGTTGAAAGGATAATTTTTTTTTTATAAATCTAAGATAAGATTACGATATTAGAATACTGTGCATTCTTTGTGCACAGGAAATATCATCAAGTTATGTCGCTAATAGATAACTAGGTTATCCGATATGTGCTCCTTTGTAAGAAAAGGTGAAACCCAGGTCATTTCAATCTATGATAGTTTGAGTCTTCTCAAAATCCACAACAGACTCCATTTTACCTCTTGCAGTTCCTGGACAGAGGATACCCGAGCCTGCATCTTCTCAGATACCACTGTGCACCCTGGGAAAGGCAATCAAATGCCTGTCATAGCAGAGCTCGATAAGAAGATTGAGCAGAAGTTTGCAGAGTTTGATGACCTGGCTGCTGCCGGACAGAAGCTAATTGATGAAGAGCACCATTTGACTGAGATGGCAAGTTGGGGTTCAATCAATCATATCAGCCTTTCATTTGCTATAGAGCCCTTCACAACAGTTAGTCATACGGTGCTTTACAGATTTGTAAAGCACTTCACAATATTGTGAATGTCGCCCATGTGGCCATGGAGGTGAGGAAAACAAAAGGCCTCCGGTGGGAGTAAAGTAACCCCTGAGGGTCCCAGGCCTGCTGGCTGCCCCCCTTCCAGGCAATGAGATAGAGGTGAATTTATCACAATACATCATGAACAGTTTCTGCAGCTTCAGGGGCTGGGATCCTGCTGTGCTGTGTCTGTCATCTGGGTTATTTGAGTGAGGTAGCTGAGGTTTCCTAAGGCCTGATTCTGCTACCTTGGGTTCCACAATACTGGGTCTGATGTCACTGGCTGTCAGGACATACATGCTCAGTGTCAAAACCCAGCGCTGGGATCCAAGCAGTGGGAACATGAAAATGGGAAAGTAGGTTACTGACTGGTTGAAAGACCACCGGCCATCATAAAGTAATATAATAATTAATCTATTCTCAGGAATAAGTGGCAAAACAATGACATTTGATCCTTTTAATCACTGTAAAAGAAAGTTTGCACTAAAAGTAGAGTAAAACAGCATATTATGTGTAAGTGGTATTAACTATGATCCCTTAAGTTTAAATATTGTATAATATATACTTAATAAAACTAATAAAACTAAACATTTTTAAAATAGTGATGCAAATAATAAAGGAATTTGAAGTAATAATGCAAATAATTAAGCATTGACTTCCCCTGCAGATCAAAGAGAGAACAGAGGAACTGAGGAGCATGCTGGGATGGATTCTTGTCCGCTGGAGGGCACAGAAGCACCAGAGGAGTTGTGGGAAAAGAAAAGAAGAGCCAAAGGGTGATGTCATTTACTCAGAAGCTACAATATGCTCACCTCAGCAACATCAGGTAAGCCTGGAAGACATTAAATAATGAAGTGTTCTTTCTCCTTGCCTTTAATTTCCCACAAGTCCAAAAGTGGCACAAATATTAGAAAAGAAATAAAAGTTCCATTTTCTCAGTAATTTGTATCAGTTTTTAAAGAATGACTCTTTAAAGTGTAAAAATGAATTTGAAAAATATGGCCCATGTCCCTCAGACCAGAACAACTATACCTTCTTACTTTTTGCATACTAACCAAAACTTTTCCGCCAACATGACAAAATACATTTTAAAACATTTTTAAAATAGCGTACTAGTGTTTTTTTTCTTGTTCTTCCTGCAGAGCCTCTCGCCCCAGTCAGAGCTGCCTCTAATGGCAAAGGCACATTTCAAAGGAGGCCAGAGGCAAGCAGACTTTGAGGCCTGCTCTGGTCCTGATGGGTCCAGTATCCATGGTGACGCGGTCAGTGAGCAGCAGCCTGAGGCCTGCTATGAGGTGATGGCTCAGATTGGTCAGAAGAAGAAAGGTGTGAGCTCCCCTGTCGGGGCTCCGCAGGGCCTGCTGTCTGCAGACTCCCCAGAATCTCCTTTCCTCGTTCTGAAAGAGCCCAGTGCCCCATCCCTGGGCGGCACAGTCAACCTCATTCTCAGTTTTGGTAAAAAGGGGGACAGTCAGCTGCAGGTTCAAGACCCTGTGGAAGAGGGGGAGACCCAGGAGCCTGTCCACCGGGTAAGTTCCCCAGCCCCAGGGCAGGATGAACGTGTTCGTCATCAATGTGCACCGTAACATGCAGGAATTACATGCACGAAAAGAGAACAAGCTTTCTTCTATACTCATATGACCAAATTTTCCTTCTACATTTGTGCTGTTTGAATCTCTGGAGACTCATGGGATTCAGGAATTTGCAGGCAAAGTTTCTAATTCTTTTTTCTGTTCAGTCTAAGTTGTATAGGAAAGAGAGTCAGACAGCTGAAGGCTACCATCATTCTTATTTTAGAATTTCATTGGTTTGAAGCACAGGCTTAAAAATATTATTTTTGATTCTGAAAAAAACAGCTGCGGATGATATTATGCTCCATTAGGTGCTACAGTTCATGGGGCACTTGACATGAGTTCAACTGAACCTGGGAGATAGAAATGGAAGGGCAGGACTCTATGATCCAGGCACTGCAGGTTCAAGTCTGGATGATGTCACCAGCCAGCTGTGACCAGGATTCTGAAGGGGGCCCCTGTGACACGGACTGCTGCCGGAAAAGGAACCCCTTCTTCTGCAATTGCTGCTGAACTTCCACAGTACAGGCCTGTACTGCCTGTGACGTGTTAAAACTAGACAAGGGTGTGAAGGTGGGCAGGTTTGGGGGAGCCTGCCTGCACTTTCTCATTCCCCGTGTGCATCTGCAGGCTTTGCAGCATGAAAGACATGGAAAACACACGATTGGCAGTTCCAAATCTGGTGATCGTTTCCCAAAAAAACTTAATAAAGAAAAAATAAAGACAAGTGGGACAAAGTGTGAGCACATCTTTTTGGTTGCTCTTTCTTGGCAGAAGCAAAAGTTCTTAAAGAGAGTTCAGGATCTCCTGTTTGGTGTCTGGTTATGTTTTTTTTACCCTGTAAATTTGACATTTTTCACATCCTTTTTTTCCCCCCTTTCAAATGACCCTTCATCCTTCTACTGTTTTTGCTTTCTCCTTCTCTCCCTCTCCTTCAGCCATCTGAATCTCAGTCCTCTGCCTGTAAAAACTTTTGGAAGCGCTGCCAGGGGCTTTTGGAAAATACTTTTGGTAGTTTAAAGAGAAAGAAAAAGATTTATCAGCAAAGTGCTGAAGAGGTAAATGGCGTGCACAACTGCATGTTGTGTTTGTGAATGCATGGTGGTGCTGTATGACAACAAAGGGCTTGAAGTTGAAGTCTTACTAACACGCACCACAGATTTGTGCAGCTCAGACGTGTGCCTGCTCAATTAATGCAAAGAATCATTTGCAGTGGGAGCTGGGGATGTTCCCCCCCCTTTTGCAGAAAACAAACAGGTCAGCCATCAGTCACGAAGGCGTAATGTGCCAGAGTAAAATAAATGCCTACTGTATCTGTGCTTGCAGCATCTTCAAACTTGAATACTGATCATCACTGTATTTAAAGGAGTTCATAATGAATGTTCAGGGCTATGATAACACCACTATCCACTATACCATTATTTACTGGAGCGGAAATACTGATCTTCAGACTTTCTCAGCATACTCTGCTTTGCTTAAAGAGCATCTTCACCATCCTCACTGCTACCATCAATGCAGCAAACCCTTTACCTCATTCTATAGGGGTTTCCTCCTGCCTTGTGCAAATGGCCAAGTTGTTAAAGCCAAGCTATTTGGGCAAAAGCCAAATGTATATAATGTATAAACACTTGATTTCTTGGTTTGCTGGGACAGGCTCTGGCTCCCCTGTGACCCTGTATTGGATCAAAAGTATGGATTGACGTTATTTCTTGGGGGTATTCTCATGACAAAGCTGAAAGTCTTTTTATCAATATATTCTTTTGCAATGATCTATACTGAAAATGGCACACACATCAACAGCATGAGCAAAAACTATACAAACATACATACTGTGGCCAAGAGACTGTGTGGAGATCACAAGAGGCAAATTCACTTTTTAAAAATGAACTTGGCAAAGAATGATTGCAAACACTTTCAAGCAGGTAATGGAAAAAGAAGAAAAAGATATTTCAATAAGAAAAAAAAATTCTTTGATCAGCCCATGATACAGCCTGGCAACATTTGCACTTAAATAAGAGAATTTAATAATATGAAGCCAAAGAAAATACAAAGTACAATTTCAAAGCTAGAAATTGTTTACTGAAAGATGTGAAAATGTTGAGTGGCGATTCCAGCAAAATTCCTTTGTGCTTTTTGGAACATTTCCAGGGAGATAAAAATCATGCTGTTATTCTACGAGTTTCAAATGTATTCAGTTTCCATTTTCTCAGCGAAGCAGCTTCTTACATATACTGCCTTTTGGAAAAGGTCCCCTGGGATTTAGATTTTATATTTACTGTCTACTCATGTTTAGCCCTAAGAGGTCTTTTATCTTGTGATGTGCATCATCAACATACCTTGCAAATATTTCAATTGTTTGCTCCTTGCCTTTGTAAATTGAAATGGTTAAATAACCTGGATGGACATAAACAGTGAAACTGATGAACAGTGGGGACAAAAATTGTATTAAGATACCTAGGTATTATATGATATTGTGGGGGCTTTGATTTTAAAAAGATACTTTCTAAAGTTCATGTAATACAAAGGCATATGGACTTTGTAGAACAGGACAAGAACTGATCATTCAGGACATCGAAACGTACTGTTTTCTGTGCAATCCAGTGATTTTGTTCCAGCTCCAAAGGATGAATTTTGAGACATCCCAGAACGTTAGATTGGGAATACATGTCAATATGCACTGGAATGGAACATGCACATCTTCCTTTTAATTTCCCTCTTTCGTTTAAATTAAAAAAGACTGTCCCCAGGAAATGTGAAGCTAAAGGGAAATGGCTTTTGCTCTGTGGTTTCATGTCTGACCGCTTCTACGGCATTAAGGCAGACGGCTAACTGACTTTCCGCGATTTCCTCTCTGTCGGCTTTCAGTGGGTATTTATGCTGCAAGGGAGCTCAGCAAATGACACAACAGGAAAAATATAATAGGAGAGGATAGAGGGCACTCCCTCAATGTAGTAGCAGGTCCCTGAATCTGTGAGCAGTGTAATTATCGAAGTACTTTCCTTCTTCAACCTTGCTGCTAACGTCAAGGCCATGTTGATTTTATGCATTGTGGTACAGTGGTATATAGTGCAGCTTCATGCTTTAGTTCCCATGAAGTCTTACTTTGAAATGCTTTCATGCACAACTGGGCTTGACTTGGCACGGCTTTTTGAGGAAGCCCGTTGTGGCACCGAATGTACTGTGAACTTATAAATTAGATTCCAGGACTGCTGTAAATGATTTATGAATGTGGGCCGCTGTGGCAACATGAGATTAGTCATGCAGGTTAAAGGTCAAACCATTACAGCTGTGTATTAACTCATTTATACACCATGTGATTTCAATAAAACACTGGTAAATGTACTCATATAGCAAGTCTTGAGGCATTTACCTAGTACTTTATTTTTAGTGCAGAAAACACTGCAAATAGGTAATGTCCATGTTAATTTAGTAATTTATGTCATGCAATTCTTACTGGTAAGAAACAGAACACATTGAATTGATAAACATTTCTCCACATTTGGCACTGCACACTGCACTTAAAAGAGTAAGTGCCAATTTTTTTTTTAGCAAATCCAGATTTTGGAGCAAATTGTACTGGGATAAGATTGGTGCATCTTAAAAGGGGATTTTGCGAGGTTTCCACACCTTGACAACGTTACCAGTAAGAAAAAGCAATGGAAATGTTTAAGTAATCCAAGGAATGCAAGCTTGCTACTTAGAGCATGGAGCTTCACAGATAACAAAAGAATCGATGCATCAGTGAGGTTCACATGAACCACAAAGATTCCTTGATCTAATTTTGTTTTTATTGATCTTATTTTATTTTGCTTTTCTAGGTAAGTACCTATCTGCATGTCAAGGACAGCCACAAAGCTATGACACCTGTATACGAGAGCGTTACTTTGCCCCGCCTCTCTAGTAAGGAGCAACCTCAACCCTCCACCTCCTCCATGTGCTCGGTCAGCAGTGTCTCTTTCCACACACTGCCGAAGATCACCTCTAACTCCCTCTTCAGCAGCCTGAAGAGGAGGAACAAGAAGAAGAAAAGAGATGTTCGCCGACACACCATCCAGAAGATCATGGGTGTCAGCCAGGCAGACGTTAGACCGCTGGAGGACAATCCAATCACATATAACACCAACACGTGGCCTCTAAAGGAGAGAACAAAAGGGTCCACAGATCCCAGTCCTGTCAATGGACAGGTTCTTGACTATGTCAAAAACCCACTGGTTAAGGACATTGATGCAGAATGCACTAGTGTTTCAAACTTTGCTCATTCGACATCAAAAAGAAGCACACATCTAAACAAAGATGGCTCCACACCACATGTCAAAAAAAATTGCAGACATGTCTCTCTGGGTTCTGTGCTGAGCTTTGAACTGCCTAAGGACTTGAGCCTCATAAGCAACATCCCAGATCTTATTACAATAGCTCCCCAGGAACAGAAAAGGACGGGTGACCTTTCAAGCAGTAGTGACAGTCATGACCTGTACAGCAGAAATTCGATATCCGAAAGATGTCTGGGCTTTAGCACTTTCAAACAGACGTGTTTAAAACCCAAACTCGGTGAAGAATCTTCACCACACAGCCAAGAAGTGGAAAAGAGTGTAATAAAAGGAAATCATAATTCCCGAAAGGTTAGTTTAGACACTCTCTCAGTGTTGCCCCAACTTTCTGAGAAGCGTAAACAGGAATATGACTCTGCAACCAATAGTCAGGCCATTTTTGGTGGAGACATATCAGACATAAAGTTGGGCCAAATCAGTGATTTACTTAAGAAGGCTGGACATGATTGGGAGGAGCAGGTATCTGCATTGGACTCTCCTGAAAATCTACATAGTGCCAACCAAACGACTGATATACTCAAAGGGGAGAATCACCTTAAACCCAAAGGCAGTGACTGCCACTCTGAACCTGTGTATAACTTTTGCCCGGGTGGCAATGCATGCCAGGTGCTCATAAAGAAACAAGGCATTACAGACATTTCTGGAATCAGCCCTATTGCAACCCCCCACGTGGCCAAGGACCAAAACACTGTCATCAAGGACAGGGAATACTTGGTGGATTCAAGTACTTGCAACATTGGAAGGATTAAGGTCTGTCCCAGACAGCGCATGGAAGCAGCGGATGTTTCCCTGCTGAGGAAAGCTGTTGGGAGACCTTATTCATTCGCAGAAGCAGAAGGCGCGGCCTGTAATGGTGACCTAAGCGGCTGTGAGGCTGGGGTTGGAGCAGGAGCTGGAGCAGGAGCAGGAGCCAGAGAGGAAGCCATGGGCGTCATCCATCCCGACCACCAGCAGTTTGAAGAAGAGGAGGAGGAGCTGGAGGACATCTGGAACAAAACCAACAGCTACAGGCAGAGCATCTGCTCTGACATCATGTACCAGACCCACAAGGAGGAACTGACAGGCTCACCCTCCACGCGAGAGGAGGAATCAGACTCTCGGGGACAAGATGTGTTATACAGGAAACTAATCACTGCCTCGGCACCCAACCTGCTGGTCGCTGAGTTCAGGCTTCCAGCCTCCATTCAGACCCTTCTTGGCTACAGTAAAGAGCAGAGTGCTGGGGAGAAGAGCCCAGACAGGGGCAACAGGCAGTCCTGGGCTGCTTTCCCTCAGCAGGAACAGCCTGACCAGCAGATAGCTCTGGTTAATGAGACAGCTTCTGATATGGTGAAACTGCCTGATGTAGAGGACCAGCAAAAGTATATCTACCAGTATAGAGAGGAGGAGGAGGAGGAGGTGGAGGACACAGGTTGTCTGAAGGTGAGGTCTACATTTATTATCTCATTGACACTAACACTTTGTGCCTGGTGATTCATTCCGATCTGTAGCAGCTAGATTGGGCTGCTGAGAAGGGTGTTGGCACAGGTGTGTCAAAGGAACCACAGCTCTGTTAGCATGTCTGTAATTCACCTGCATTAAGGCCTCATTGACATTCAAGTACACCCTGGCAACAAAATCAAAAAGAGTCATAACAGAGAATAACAAAGGCTCAAACATTAAATGATAACAACAATTATAAAGTATGTATGGTTGATTATTTCCTGAAACAACATATGCATTACCCTTAGCCTCTTCTCTAATAGTGCACACTATAATTTAAAATATATCTCATATCTAAAGTTAAACTAGCGATGCAGTCTGTAATTACTTATGCCCATATAAATCCTGAATTTCTGCTCCATTTCTCTCAGCTCCTGTCTCTTTCAGTAATCAGTTACAAAAAAATGAAATCCTCCAGAAACCCAGGTGTTTTTTATTTTGTACCTTGCTTATTACGAGTCTAAACACAGCGAAATAAAAGTTGTTTATTATACACTGATGAACAGAGATGCAAACGTGTCCACAAAAGGAGAAGCGCTTTAAGTAGAACAGTGTTGTGTTTTGACTTTAACACACATGAACATCTGACCACTCCACAGGACCAATCGGTGAGCCTGCTGTCAGTTCACATGGGCTTGGAGGGTCATGGAAACCAGCTAACCTCCATGAGTCCCGAGTGTGACCGCGCTGAGCAGGGACACATTTCTACCACTGGAGGGCTCTGCAGCTCTGTGGTATGACCAAAGCAATAAGCATGATTCTTTTTTCATCTCGTCCGTTTGTGAAGCCATCAGCATCACAGTGTTCCAAACTTCCAAAATCAAGTTCTAGTATTCTAGAATTCAGTGTTTATCTTCTACTGATTCTACTTCATTTTAATGGTGTTGTAAGTTGCTTGTCGTTTTGAAATATCCACACAGACGCCAACACAAAAAGTCTTTTTACCTGGCAATGTGGATCTTGCAGAGTTTTCAAACAGCATTTTTTTTTCCTTCCTGCATTCTTGCAGAATGAAAACTATTCTGTGTTTTGTACTGCTGCTGATTTAACACACCGTGAAAGCTGCTGTTGGAACCGATTGGCTTTTACTTAATTGTGATGTCAATGTTGGGCACAGAAGATATGGCAGAGCTTGTGAGACTGTGTGCTTTCTGTTTCATATGTGCTGCTTCCAGAACGGGAAGAATCCTGAATTTCAATCGATGGCAGGAACACTGGAGAGGAAGCACAAGCTGCAACTGGGAGGAAAGAAGGTGAGAAGGGAGGGATTGCTGAAATAACACAAGCGCTCGCAGGCAAGAGGAAACTCTGTGTGAGAGAAGACCTTGCTTTGAGGTGGAGGGTTAACCTTTGTCAAGGACTGAAAACAAAACTCAGCCCCAGTGCTGAGTAAAGCACATATCGCAAACTTAGACTATTAAGGACGCGTTATTTCCATCATAAATAGTCATTTTTATAAACAAGGTATTTGAGCCACTATCTTTTGTCTTTTCAAGCATTCATAGACATTTTTGTAAGTTTATGCGATAGCCTTGGTCAAAATGGGATTATTGTGTTTTACCATCACAGGCGGCGTGCAGAGCCTGGAACACATATCATGCTGTGCTGTTTAAACAGACTCTCTGCTTCTACCAAGACAGAAAAGACACACTGAAGGTAAGCTGGGATTCCTAGGGGCTTCTGTATTTGTTAGCAAAGGATAGAGCTATTTTGTAGAGGACACAGCAAACGGCACTGCAAAAGCCAAGCAATAACTTTGGCTGAAGCCCAGTCTTTTCTAAACTAATGATTTACGATTTCTGCAAATCCTCAAATAAAAATCTATGGACATTAGGCGGATTTACTGATATAAGGATCATAGGAGATTGGCAAGACATGTAACCTGACCATCTTTGAATGTTTCACCTGAGAAAAATGGAATATTGATAACCAGTGAGCTCCTGAACAAATCACTGTGTTTGTGTAACAGGGCTCAGAGCACTGAGCGAGTTAGAGAAGTGACATCACTCCCCTCTAAAATCTAGACAGTGCAGAACTCTGCTGTCACAGGATTGACACTGCACTCACTCGCAGCCCGCAAGTGTACAAAACTGAGTTTCAGCAGGGGCAGGGAGAGCTGCTCGTCACACTCGATCTCTTTTATTTTGTTGTGCCCTGTGCAGAGTACCGTGGCAGGACTGCCCCTCAACCTGACTGGTGCTGAGTGCGCTCCAGCTCCGGAGTACACCAAAAAGGCCAACTGCTTCAGTCTCCGGTGAGGACCAGAAAACAGAGGTTTTCTCCACTTTCCCACCCTGTGCTTTCTTCTCCACTCCAGCCTAACTTTCACTGCGCGTTCAGATTCCAGTCCGCATTTGTCAGCCCGGTGTTGTGATCGTATCAGCAGTTCCTTATACAGGAGCGAGGTGACACTTCACAACAACTGGACCAACTCGATCGCTTATCTGAAACTGACTGAATCAATCATCTTTGCAGGCTACGTGATGGCTCAGAATATCTCCTGAGTGCATCTTCCCGATTTTTAATGAAGAAATGGATCCTGAAAATTCAAGCAAATACAGGTATTAGACGTACACAGAAATCCAGGCTTAGCTGAACACGCACAGAACAACTGTGCTCTTCTTAATATGTCACTTTTAACATCAATAGTCTCTCTTTACTCCTTACCTTTCCCCTCAGTCCAGATTCCCCCTTTTACTCTTCTTGAATGGATTAAATGCATCTCCCTTTTTCCTTCTCTTATTTTGTTTCAAGCAATACTAAGTACCTCAATAGTTTTCATTTTGCTGTACACAATGTAGAATTTAGAACAATCTTTAGAACAGTGAAGAGAATCCTGAGTGTATTTTGCTGTTCTCCCCAGGGCTGAGAGAGATCAATTCCTCGCAATCTGTTTTTGGGCACTGTGTGCAGGACTTTTCAGCTACGAAGTAAGACATGAATGATATCACTCTTTACAGATTGCACCATCATGCAATATGTTAAAACTATAAAACACAATTATGATAAATCTTTGGAATCTTAAAATACTTTATATACCAGAATAAAATGTCACTACAATAGTGTTAAATGTAGAATGTTGTGTAATTACAATGTTGTGTAATACACAACAGTTGTAATTATTTCAGGGTGTTTTATATTTTTACATGTAATTTTTACATGTATTCAAGAATCATATTATAAATATATCTGCGATTTGCCATATGTCCATGAGAGGGCAGTAAAGTCCCAAACGGGAATGGACAATCAGACATTGATATACAAAAATATTTAAAACAAAAAAAAATCATACAAATTATACTCTGTGTGGCTTCATCATTATTTGTCTGAATCACTCTTGAAATTCAAATCATTGCTGCAAAGGTACAGTGTAAATGCTGTTGGATGCAGACCGGTCTGGATGTTTAGCGCAGTTCTTCTGTTTCAATGACAGAAACACCTCTTCCTTTCACAGTTCAGGTAGCACCTGCCACTGCAGCCCTACATGCCACTGTCCAAAAGGGGGCGACACCACTTCCTATTTCTCGGGGCTCGGTCAGCCGGCCACCACAAGATCTAAAGAGATCATAGTTCTGACGAGAGACAACCCCCAGCCTCCTAGGCAGCACCATGGGAACTCAGAGGACCTGCTTCCGGCCTTGTCTTCAGACACAGATCACTGTGGTAAGAGCAGGAGAGAATGAGGGACACTTCAGTCTTTTAGCAACTTCCATAAACATTTAAAATGCGGTAATTGTGCACTGCATTATATGCCTCACATACATGTATAATCAATTCATATATACTTCCATGAAGAGTATACATCTCTAACATGAGACAGTTAAGTACAGGAGGGTCCTTGATCTTGTGACTATTATTGCAAAGAGCTTTTGTGCAGCTTGCAAACACAGCAGAAAGAATCTGTGCCACAGTGTTGCACCGTCAGAGGTGCTTTATACAGGTAAATAGGTCTGTTCATTTATTTTATTGCTTTGTGATTTTAGCTCACCTCACCTCATAACAAAAGATTAGTCTACACAAAAGGAGAAGAGGACCTGCATCTTGTTAGAGTGTTAGAGCTCCCTTGTGTGCTGTAATCAAATGTATATGATCCTACCACACTGAACTATTTCTTCACAGATCTCCCAGTGCCAGATTCAATACAGTACAAGCCAGTAAACTATCTAATGCATGAATGAACCACTCTCTGTGTAGCACAACAGAAAGATATTTCCTGATCATACATGAAATTCACTGCAGTGAAGCACAAAGAGAGACAACACACCAGTCAGACTCTTTTCTCTGGCCAGACACTTGAGAGACACTCCCGGCCTACTTTGTTAGTCATAGTTTTCATTGCCAAGGGGCCCCCAGCATTTTGACCTTTCTGTACCTTTTCAGAAGATCACCGCAGCTCCCAGCATCAGCTCGGGAAAGACAAGCTGTCTTGGGCTGGCAGGGAGTCCAGCCCAAAGTCCGGGGACTCCCCTCACTCTGACCACCTGGACTACCTGAGCAACAAGCGCCGCTCGTATTCCTTTACCTCAGGTAACACGCTGCGTTCCTGGGACCGACTGAGGCCCTTCTGACCAGGAGACATGTTTCTGAAGACACTTCCAACCCCGGGAAATCCTTCAGTTCCATCATCATTCATAAATCCACCCCTCCCCTCAATCATACTCAAATTAGTGCAGCACTTGAAAAATTTCTTGCTGTTGCTTTACACTCCACTTCATATTCACACATGCTATAATGTTTTTAGTAACTGAAGGCGACATTTAATATCACCACGTCATTGACTTTGTGAGCAGATATACTCCTTCCCATTATTCCAGCTGTTTTGTAAAAACATAATTTAAATAATAGTAATGTAAGGATTTAAAAACGGAGTGCACATATTTATACCTGTTTGCTTTCTTTCTTCTAGCTACCTACCAGAAAATCACCCCTGTCTCTTTGCCCTCTCGAGCGCTGGAGGGAGGGTCCAGTTACTCTGTGACTCTGTTCATTGGAGATCAGCAGGCAGAACTCCAGAGCTCCCCAGCCCTTCCCGGTTTGAACAGCATGGAGTCAGTGAATCACAAGGAGTCACAGCCTATTAGCTGGAACCCTGAGACTATACAGAGAGAGAGAAACTTTGCCAGTCTGCCTAGACCAAGGAACAAATCAGTCTTCAAAAAGTTTTTTGGAAAGAAGGAATGAACAGCAGAGACTTGGAATACCTCTTGTTAGATGTGGGGGAAAACCATATAACTGTACTTGACTGGTTTGCTGTTCTGGTGTGCAGTGCACATTGTTTCCTTTAAAAGATTTTAGAAGTATTTAAGTATCCTTCAAGTATTTAAAATGACAAAAAATAATTATGGGTTTCTCACAATTGTAATGTTTAGGGGTGGAATGACTGTTTCTTAATTAAATCATTCACTAATTCATTTTTGTCCACTATCAGAAAGCTGCTAATTCCTAGTAAGATTTGCAACAGCTCACAGCACATCCCAGAAGCACAGAGCACAAGGCAGGATTAAGCCCTGGACAGGACACCCAGCCCATCACAGGACACACATAAGCAAGGAAACTTAGTGACACCAACTAGGTTAGTAAGCCTGACTTCTGCAGGTTTGAGGAAAGCAGAGCAAACAAACACAAAACCTGAGGACACATGCAAACTCCATACAGAATAGCCACAATCTGGGATTGTACCTAGACCCTAGGAATTGTGAGGCAGTGTTAGCTGCCATGCCACTGTGCCTCCCAAGCCATAGTCACTCTCTTCAAATTCTTCGGGATTGCACATAATACTATCCACAATTTCAACCAAGTACAGAGATTTAGGTCAGGTGTCTAAGTATAACTGATTTAGTATGACTTATCCACTGCTGTTCTGGTCCACACTTCTTCAAATAGAATAAACTGTTAAACCACAAATAAAAACGGCTAAATAAAAAATGACAGAAAACACCTAACAAATACCATGTTTGTAAATGAAATGTACTCTGAACAGAGGGATGTACATTTTAAAACATTAGCCTGCCTTTAATTCCTGAGGTCAGCAGGACTCGTGAAGGTATTAACGTTCTGATATTTTACTGCTGTGTTTTTTTTTCTATTTTCATACTTTTATATCCAGTTGAAACTAATCTTAGCAGTCAAGCCAAACAGTTTTTATCCTTCACTTTTTTTTGTTGAATAATTTGTCTGAGTGACGCATTTGGGCTGCTGAAGTGTGCTCTATAAGCTGAATCAAAGTGAATTACAGACATAAAGTGGTATGTATTATATGTATTGTATTGTGTATTAAACTGGTATGTAAAGTCCTTTTCTTAATTTTCAACACAATGTCTTCCTATGTTCTTCAAGATATGTTTTTTTTGTTGCATATGTGTTGATCTGTTTTTAATGCCATATGTATAGGTATTGTATCACAATCTGCACTACCTTTGCTATCTTCATACTCAGTTATTTAAAGAAAAGGAAACACTCAATCCTGCTGTAAGTGAAAACACATTGAATTCACTGTGCTGGACGGTTCAATCTCTCACCCCAGGGAAATCTAGAGCATTAGAAAGAGAAGGCCATTCAGCCCATTTAGCAGTTAGTTGCTAATTGATCCAAGGAACCAGTTGTTTCTCAAAATAAACCAGAGTATCAGCTCCATCAACAGGCTGGGTAGCATTCTCCATACTCCCAGAACCCTTTGCATGAGGAAGTGCCTCCTCTTCTCAGTTTTAAATGGACCTCTAAATTGTGTCTGAGTACAGCCTTATCTCAGAAGGCCTGAGTCATATCAGTAAAGAAAATTAGCAGACGGCCTGTATGTTTTGAGGACCTGCACTGCAAAAGGATCATCAGACATCATCTAGGCTGATGAATGCCACTCCACTCTACATTACTACTTGTACGTAGGCTGGAGTAGGTGGTGGAAATGCTCAGGTATACCTGAAGCGGTCCCTGAGCTTAATGGAGAAAGAGGAGGGCAAAAACCTTTAGTGTAGCCCAAATTAATATGCTCTTATTTGCTGGAGGCCCTTTTAGATACTATGTGCTGTTTCACTCCATTAACTTTTTTTGAAGAATACTGAAGTTACTACCAGACCATGTTTCTTGGTTTACTCACATTGTACTTTTCTTGGCGCAACATGGAGTCTGTAATGTGGCATTTTCCAATACTGTATGTCACAAACCAGTGGAATTTTGCAAGCAGATGCAACTGACATTACTGGGATATATGAATCTGTCTAAATCCTGTGGCTTTTGATCCATTTGCACCCATATGTAGATGACAAAAACATTTTGATAGGCTATCTATGAAGACTGTGTTTTTTTTATTCAGCTGAGTACAAGTTGGAATGTCCACTAATAAGATATTAGAAGGTGCACTTAAACACAGGCTTTCTTGTACCCTCCTCATCTATGTAGATTCTGTATTTCCTATGAGTGTTGTAGTGTGTTGAGCAAAGCCACTAAACATGTGAAGGAAAGGTTGATCAAAACCTTATAATAAAGTCTTACCAGAAAGATTAATTAAATGTTTTTTTTTTCCCAGTTAGATTCAATTATCCCTGTTCTCATCCAAAAAAAGAAGAGCTACAATTCCAATGTTTTCTTATATAAAAACATTTTGATCTTCATCATATTTGCAGCAGTTTGAAACTGCTTTTCTCTCTTTCATTTTCAGACGTTAACTGCAGTTACTGTAAAACTCATATTTTTGAATAAATAAAAAAAAAATCAGCTCCTGACGAAATGACTGGCGTTGGTTTTGATCTTATTTGCGCAGGCCTTTGTTCACCTTGCAGAACTGTGTGGAAGAATGCTGCTCAAATCATTTCAAGAAAACGCATAAACCTTTTGAAATGTTTTAAGTTCCAACCAAGAGGAGAGACAACACTTCTGCTGGTGTTATTTTACAGACTTCCGAGAGGACGCTATATTCTAAACTCTCACTTCCGCTCTCCCACATATAAACACTTGCTGGCTGCCCACAGCACTGCGTATGTCCTTACTGGCCCAGCTTCATCCTTGCAGTTGCTCCCTGGTTCATAAGCGTGGGGGATTGTGAGCACTGATCTTCATCTAATGCCATCGTTTCCTCAGCCAGGCGAGTTAACACTGAAGTATCACATTTGCTATGCCTTTACATTTTCCGGCTTGTTTTGTCGGTATTAGAATTTGACCGAGCCGCTTCTTGGCTGATTTGAGCACAGCTACTTGAGCCACAGGAGGCTATTTCACCTCTCTGCTGCTCTGTACAACAGAAGCTAAATCAGCCAACTCTGAAAGACCAGAAAGGGATGAAGAATCTGTGACCAAAGAGCTCAAAGCCAAATACGAGGTTGGTGTACATTGTACATTCTTACTGTATTTGCTCTGTTCTCCCAGGACATCCACAGCACAACAGACACCACACAATGTAGATGGTACATTACAAAACAGTAAGTAATAAACAGTGGCAGCATGTATAAATATGTATAGACAATAAACAAACAGAACAGTAAATGCGGTAGCCAAATCAACGAGCAGAATGTAGAGGTCTGTTGAATTTTGAGGCCTTGGACAGTTAGCTGTTAAGGATGCACGCTGCCATAGGGTAGAAGCTGTTCTTATGTCTAGTGGTCCATGCTTTAATAGTGTGGTACCACTTGCCAGGGCACAGGGGTGAGGACAGTTTGTGGCTGGGATGGGTGGGATCCTGAATAATGGATTGGGCAGATGGTGTGTTTCTCATCGATTGATGGTAAGTCACATTCTGTAATCCTCTGCTCCATTGCCACAACTCTTTGTAGTGCATCTTTGTCATGCATAGTAGTATTACCGTACCATACAGTGATGCCACTAGCGAGGACACTTTCTATGGTGCTGCTGTAAAAGTTCACAAGTAGCTGCTTCCCCGTACCGCATTTTTTTAGGCACAGCAGAAAGTGGAGGCGCTGTTGTATCTTTTTCATACTGCCTACATTGTTTTACGACCAAGCCAAGTCAGCAGAGAGATGCAATCTGAGGAATCTGAAGGAATCTTCCACTGTTGTGCCCAATATACTTACTCAAGTATGACTCTCTCTGGGTCTCCTGAAGTCCACACTAAGTTCTTTTGTCTTGTTGACATTCAGGGCCAGATTGCTGTCAAGGCACCATCTTGCAAGATGCTCCACTTCACTCCAGTATACAGACTCATCTTGATACTGATCAGCCTGATAACTGTGGTGTCATCACCAAATTCAATGCACAGACTGGTGCCTCTTCTCTGCCAGTTCCTTTTTCCAACAGTTTCACAATCAAATAGCCTTGCTGTCTGCAATGCTGGAAATCCAAATTTTGCTAGAAACTCTACAACAAATCTGTTGTTTTAATTTATTATAAAGACATGTAGCTTTGTCAATCCCCACCCTGCTTTTGGATAGGGCATGAGGCACAACCTCACCTGGAGAGAGAAGGATCCGGCTTCACCGTTCTAAGGATCTTCCCCACAAGCAGCGTGTTCTTTACCCTTGAGTATCTTCTGTGTCCGCAGCATTTCCTCGCAGGTGAGACACGTTCCAAATATTTCCCTCTAGGCTAAGCCACCCAGCAGTTTGGGAAGTAACAACTTCACAAACACAAACCAGTCTTGCTAACGGACCGAGAAGCCTCTCGCTGCGGAAGACGGAACTGGGCGGGGCAATATGGGGGCGTGGTTAAATGTTTAGCCCCGCCCTCAGCAAGCGTTTTCATTGGCCGCTCGTTCGCGATTCGCTTTTTGAATTCCAATTAGACACGCAAACGGGAAGAAAATCATTGATGAAAGAAAGGTTGCACATTTTTATCATGTGAAATACTGACTTTACGTTAATCATTTTTATTCCATTAGTCCTCTGCTTATTAATTTTTACTTTGAGAAACATGAATATTTCAGTTGAGGGGGAGTATCACAGAGCATGTAGACGTACTTACTGTGCATTCGACCATTGCCCCTCTCCTTCACATAAAGGAGAGCCATACAAGGGTGTTTAATCTAATGAAAGCACAGAAGTATATGTTTTGATCATCGCCGTGTATTTTCCTCGGGAGTGCCATAATCCTAAAAGAGAATCGACTGACTCTGAGTATCGCGATGACTGAATCGGGATTCCGCCCCAAGGGGTATATGGGATTGAGCTGCGCTGGTCACGAGGGATTCGCTCGTTTTGAACGAATCTTTTTCAGCGAATCACTCAAATCGATTCACGATGTTTCGTTCATTTGATTCACTAGGTCTTCAGGCTCAGTGACATTAATCGAGTATCGAGCCCAGCGAGTGGAAACAGAAGATAATTTAATTGCGGTCCCAGAGCTCGGCGAACGAAGGTGAAAGTAGGATCTTGGAAACCTGAGTCAAATTATTATTTTCTGTTTGATATCATTTTATAAATAATTTTGCCTTGCCTTTGAAGATTTGTTTCAAAATAAAAAGGCATGATTTTAAGCTCCTATACTTGTGCAATATTTTGTTGTACAAAGACAACTACACTTCATGAGACAAGCTACTGTCACCTATAAACTCTCACGGTATTTTCACAAAATATTTTTTTTCCCCTCAAACGAGTATCTTCTTATGTGGAAGAAGGAAAAAACACGAAAAAAAAAACAAATTCAGATGGCACCTTCTTATGGTCTTTTAGCTTCGTACTGTAAATGGTTACATTATATTTCTCTGAATATGGAATTCAATGACGCATCGTTTGCTAAATCATCTATAGGGGAATTATAAAAAGTTCAAATGTAATATGTTGCTCGACAAGCAGAATACAAAATATATGTAAGGTCCAAGAATATACAGTATAAGTGAATTAATTTAAAAAGCTACTGTATATGCATAGAAATACAACTACAGGGTATTTTACAAGTACAGGTACATGGACTTTGAAATAGGAATGTTCTGGTTGTTCAACCTAATGCATACAAGTAAAGTGTCGTCTTTCAGAAAGGCTCGGTTTCAGAACAGCTCTCTTGGCTCTGTTTGTTACTGCTTTCAAACCGGCCACCGCGAATTCCTGCCTGGTAGTGAGACGTGTCCATTACTGCCGCCCGTGACACTTCAGTCGTGTTCGAGATATTCTTCTGGTGAACGAACGCAAAACACCCCTGGGTTCCCCCTAAAGACTAACCTTCCATTTTCTCTTCAGGGCTTTTTGAAGATTGATTTAAGTAGAGGGAATATAGTTCTGAAGTGAAAAAACAGTCATTCCAGTGGGGAAAATAATGGGATTTGACCTCATTCGTTTTTTAAAGCAAGCAATTTCACTGCCATAATTCTTCTCACAGGGGATTTGTTAAGCTTAATTTCTTCGGTCTGCCAGGCTTATCAACCCCTTGCACATATACAGCACTTTTCAGATGTCTGACAAGCTTAATCGAAAAATATGCTAATCTCAGAAATACTTCAAATTAAATGTAATGACATATTAATTGGTTTGCAAGTAATCATCATTTTTTTCGACTACCGTGTTGCTGTATTAATTTGAGCTTTGTGGCAGCTGGCACAAACGGCGAATTTGAGTTTATCACCCCAAAAATCTAGTAAATGCAGTTTAAGGTATTCACTAAGGCCTGTGCCCAGTCTGAGTGCTATCTGGACAAAACGTCAAGTCTATTAATATAACTCAAAGCCAGAAAAAACATAGTACTGTATTAGTGTTGCTTTTAAACTTAAGAGTATCTTAATTCTTATGGCACTTTAGGAATTTTACATTGACAAATTGAATTGCAGTACGAAATAGATAACGCCGAGATAATGTGTGCATTAAGTCTTTTTAACAGTTTTCAATGATTCTGCTTTGAGGTGAAGCCTACAGTATCTCAGCAAATCTTCGTTTGCAAATATTTTAAATTAAATCGCTACACCAAAGGTTCCCCTAACGCAATAAGCAACTTTGACCAGACTTGTGATTTTGAATCCAGCACAGGAAAATGAGAGACCGTTTATTATTGTCAACATGTGTCCAGTTTTGTAGGAATATCGAGGGCTGTATTAGGGGGAAGGAGCTGTAAGTACAGATCACGACCACAAGATGGTAGCACGCGTGTAGTTTTCCAATCGTCTGAGGGTTTTTGTGGTTTAGGGTTCTAAGTGAAATAGACTTTCCCTGGACTGTCAGCTAAAGAAATCAGCACCTGTAACTGCCTGAATATCATGCCGAGGACGGTCATTTTCCAAGAATGAGCAGAGAAGATCAGATTCCTGAATGTGGTCCCTGTGAGCAGACAACGACGTTGGAAGGAAAACAGCAGCATCTGCTCTAAGGTCGAAGTACATTAGAAATTGGCTAGGTTGCACACTGCATTCAGAAGATACAAAGCGCCATGTAATTTAGGTGACTACCGCAGGTGAACTGTCGAATATGGAATTCCCATATTCCCGAATTCTAGAATTCCCCTGGTTATTTCTTTTTAGAATTTTGATGAAGTTACCTCGTTTGTTCGGAACGATATGCCACGTCATTTCTATTCCTCCTTACTATCCGTTGAATTGTTTTGAAATAAAAAAAACAACCACGGTGCCACATATGCTGCTGTGCTTGTTTTAAAGGGGAACCCTACGTGGTTTTCCCCTTTTCTCTGTTCACAGCATTCTTTTCATGTTAATAGTAACTGGTTTGATTTTCTAAGACAGAGGTCCGTCATGAGACTCCTCTCCTGTCAGCAATGAAAAAAAAAACTTTGTCAGGTGCAGAGCGAGTATATGACACTGCAACATACCTGATCTGAAGTGACTGAGGTCATGCCGGCTGCCATGGAACCAGTCATGAGTGCCATTCATGCCCAGCTCAGTGGTTCAGATATAATTCTGGTTAGCCCTGAGGAGACAGGCCAGAGCTGCCATAGAGTTTGACAAAATAGTTCTAGTTTCAAGTTTATGTTTATTGTCATTATACTCACGCACAGGTATATGGTATAACTAAATGCTATTTAGCTAGTTCTCAGACGGTAAGTATTGCAAACAACAGTACAATTGTGCAAGGAAAGAAGGACAGAGACAATAGGCAATGTGCAAAACAAAAACTGTTGTGCAAAAACATACGTCAACATAATGAAATAAAGGATACAAAATTATGGAGAATAAATGTCTTGACGTGAGGTAGAGGTACAGCAGATTTCAATGTGTGTTTGAGTTTTGATAAACAGAGAAGGCACCAGAAGGGTTCAGATCGTAGGTGAGAGAGGCTGGGAGTTTAATAGTTTGATAGTGTGGGGGTAAAAATTGTCTCTGAGTCTGGTAGTCCGGGCCCGAATGCTCCGGCACCATTCATAGAAAATGGTATCGATACTGAGTCCTGGAGAGAGACAATGTTTGAGAATATGACAATCCCTCAATTCATATAAGATGCCTTTTAGAGAGATAAAGGAAAGGGATTAACATAAAAGCTGTATTATTTTTAAAAAAGAGAGCCAGTGAGAGTGATATTAAGATGCAAGGGGAATTTTCATTTGCAACATTTGGCACACACGTGTACTGTATAAGTCACAAAAATAAAGGACAAGGTGCGTCTTCGGGTTTATCCCTCTCAGTTCATGCACAACAGCCTTTTGGTTGCTTGCTGATTGTGAAAAGTAAAAGCATAATAATCCAATTAAATTTATGAGCAATTTTCAAGGAATTCAAAGTGCTGTATACTAGTCCACACCTAACACACATAAAAGAAGTAAAAAGAAGGAGGGAAAAAGCTCAGGAAGCTTAGTGCCACAAAGAGTTCAAAGTTCTGCATTATACATTATAATTATACATTAAGGGCTTTAGTGAAAAACAAGCTCTTTAAGTGAGATAAGTTGCCTAGTCTCCAGTAAATTGGACAGTGAGCTCCACAGAAATGATGCTGCAATCAACTGGACACTATAACACATTGTGCTGAGCCAGGTTAAGAGCTGGGTACACACTGTACATGTGATAAGTCCTTAAGATAACCAGGAGTTATTGTATATTTATGTCTTCTGTATTCTGCATTTTTCCATTTTCCTGTGTTGTTCAATTTGATTATATGTGGCAGATATTTCATTTTGTCAAGGAGCTCTAACTTAACCGTTTCAGATATAAGCAAACACGTAAAACACTCTTCCCAGCCTGTTTTCTCTCTTAACAAGTCAAGACAACACAGCTCAGCTTAAGAGACTCCGGTATTTACTTATTTGCTTAACTAGAACACCCCTCCACACCCACCTGTTTAAATTAATTGATGTTTTAATTGATCATTAAAGCTGGAGAATTGGATCTGTATTCCAGGAGGGCCAGTCATGAACAAGCTTGTTGTATCTCTTGAGCTGGCAGTCCTCTGTGGCCCATGTGAAATGAATCTGCAATTGATCACCAGTACTTAGTTAAATATTAAACTGTATTTAATGCACCATAATGTCTAGAGATGACAAGACTCTGACAGCATGAGACCCATTTCTGAGTTCATTAATGGGTGATAATGGAATTGTAACAAGCACATTAGCACATGCACTCACATGGAAACTGAGCTGCATTCTGTATCAGCCGAGCTCAGACAGTTTCCAGCTACAGTGGGAGTGTAAAAAAACCTCCTAATACAGCACTGTTGTTGGGGGTGAAGTATCTGGGCTCCATTCCCAATGAAACAATTTTTAAAGCCCAATAGTAGCATTTCTTAACAAGGGAAAAGATAGGTGTGTGCTGACAAAAGTAAACTGTAGGCACATCAAAAATCATCATCCCTCTATGAAACTCATTCTGAAGTCTTCCTAATGCCATTATTACAGCAGGAGGCACATGGGAGGCTATCTAATTTTCACAAATCGTGATCTCAGGAAGTTTTCCTGCAGTAAACAATTTATCACGAGTCCTTTCCTGTGTCATGATCGGGTGTCCCATGCTGGCCTTGATCTGGGGAGTTAAGAGTCCTCCAGAGAGCTTTGAAACTCAATCCTGTGGTCATGGCAAGCCGACTGTACATACCTATGCTGTAATGCCGCGTGGCTAACAACATTTGGAAAGACTCCTTTGTTTTTTCTCCACCCACCTCTGTCCGCGCTGTGTAATGCTATACAATAAGTGCACATGGCAATTGATTAAAACCTGGTCTCTGCTTTTTTTTGTGTCCTGTTGCGTGACATACTGTATTACAGTTGGCAAAGCAGCATCAAAATTCTTCAATAGTGGGCCAAGGTCTGCAGCAATGGCAGACTCCGTTTCATTTTAACTGCTTTTCAACTATTTGTCCTCAGTAGTGTCTATGCTTGTGACTCACCATTTCAGACACAGATTAAAGATGTTGTTTTTATACAAAACATTAGACTGCTATATAGCAGTAATTCATGTACCATGTAAGCAAGCCACAAATTGGTGATGTGCAGGTTCTATGGGGTTTTTTTTGGTATTGTTCAGCCACTTTTTTCTGTGTAGTATAGGTATTACATGCCAGGTATCCCTAAGCTGTCTGGAATTGCTGACCTGCTGAGGTGATGAAGCTAACCCTACAGCTCAGCTCTGTCTGTGTTTGACTACTTGCCCATAGCCCTCTCACACCACCACTGTACACACTCCTCTTGCAGCAAAACCTGCTTAAATCCCCCACTGTCTTCACCTGTATGAACAAAGCTACCGTTGTCCAAACAAGTCTGCACGAGCTTGTGAATTGGAGACAGATGTTTGGGTCGGCCCTGAGCATAAGTCCATAGATCAGTGTTATTTCAGCGAGCACCGCACGGGTGTGGAGAGCCAGTGTGAGAGAGAGATATGTGGGGCTGTGGTCAGGAAGCCTTGACCCCAGCAAAGAGTTTCATAGTGAATAGAAAACCAGATTGTCAAGTGCGGCAGTAAATCCAGTAAAGTCCACCTTTTGAAAAAACACAAGACAGACAAAATACTGCACACAGAATGGCGGATGTTTACAACATGAGCATTGTACAGTGATCAGTTCAGCTCTTGTTCGGGATACAGACTGTAGTATAGCAGGACGCTGTATTTAATACAGTTTACAAATTAAAAGTTTCAACTGTGTTTATCACGACGTAGGGGATTTTAAATAAAGTCATTATCCAAAAATAGCAATGAACACAAAACAAACATCCGTTTCTCAAATTATTCTTTTCTGATCATCCAGTAAACTGCACGAGTCAGCTTTAATGATTTGCATTTAATACAGTTGTCAATATTTGTGAAAGAAGAAATAAAATACATAAAACAATAATATATTCAATATGATTGAAAATCCAAGCTAATTCTCTTGTGCGTTTAGAAAAATAGTTACAATGTTGCTAATGTCACAAAATGAAAAAGGAACATTGGAACTACCCTTCGGGAAGGCCTCTCCAGTCCTGAGAGTCATGTGTCACCAATTCATTATTTTATTGTGTCTTTGGGGTAAAAAAAATGTGTGATTGTGATGGGAATTCACATTTCATGAAAATGGCACTATGTAGGTTAAGAACTGAGCAGCATACAGCCTGCCCAGGGGCTGAGACAGGAGACTCAGAGATTCACACTCAACTGGCTTCTTCTTTCAGCCTGTGGTGTGCAGAATCCAAGGCGTGAGGTCTCTAAGGTGACCTCAGTGAACGCTGGGAGGCACCTGGTGAATTTGTCGACAGATCACCCCCAGCTTCTTTAGACACACCGTCGAGAACAGCGAGAAGAGAGAACAGCGATCTCTGTGCTGGCTGTAGGCTCCACACATGCCTTTCTATGCCAGAATACTGGGTATATTTGTGGGAGCCACTAAGGAGCTAAGCAGATTGTTTTCATCAACCTTATTCACAATCAGACATACATCCTGCTGCCAGAAAAACAAGCAAGCTTATTTATAATCTCCATTTATTAAGCATTTCTAATGTATCCCGAGCCTCTACCATTCAAACCACTGCAACAGCAACTGAAAGTTGTGTCCCTGTTTTATTCACACCTTTGGTTTTCATTTAATTTGACACATTTGCTAATTAAAGTTGTGCTGATTTATTGTTCACGGCCTCTCTGCAGAACAAGGCTGAGCCAAGAATTGCACGCTGTTAAACATCATAAGTGGAAAAAAAGGTTTATTTGTTTTCTTTGTGCTTGCAATTTTTTTTCCCGCTCATTCTAAGCAGGGCATTCACAGAGTTGTTCAGTGGGAGAAGGCGTAAGACTGTCATCTGGCAGATTTGCATACATCAGATTGTAAAAATATTTCTTGGCACAAACGCATAATGACTTTCGCATGCTTTATTGTTGAACATGGAAGCTCATTAGAAACCACTCACATGGCAGTCTTAGCTAGAACTGCAGTAATGGATGATGTGCTCCCAGAAAATAATACAGTTTCTCTATAGAAACTTTTCATACCCTCATTATAGGAAATTAATTTTCTACACTTTAGAATGACTTCCAGACTACTGTTATAATAGTAATAATAATTATATAATTATAACTGACACTCCTGCGCTTGGAGACAGAAATACGTGGCAAGCAGTCAAATAAATAAATGTATAATGTCGCCTATTGGAAGCACCTCGAGTGACAGTGAATCTTCTTAGTAGGAGTGTGAAGTCCGGCACACATGGGTTATTACCAGTTGTCCAGCTCAGACTGAAAGCAGCAACCGTAATATACTTGTGCTGGATCGACACATTTTTTAGATATAATCGGGGAACGCAAATTGTATGAGTTTTACTGTTGAGACAAGCAAAATCTACAGCTCTCACAGACACGCACCAAAAAAATCTTAGCATGAGAAATTTCATGGGTTATTACCCACATGCTGCAGGTAAAAGAGCTTGTGCTGTTAATATAGTCATTTTCCTGCATTGGGGCTGGGTAGCCTGTGTATAGCAAACATTTAGTTTCAGTCTTGGAAAACCATTTCCTGGTTTGTAGCTCCCCAAGACAATCCGCTCTTCTGCTTCCAGAATCGCTTCAGGTCAAGATGCCGACAGCGCTGTCGACTTTCTCCGACAAATCTGGTGTATTCCCCACCGCATGTCTCTAAGAATTTCCCTCCCCTGTGTATCGCTTCATTCCTCCCCATTCTTTGCATACTATCGTCTCCACAGAGGGCCACTGCAGAGGTGGCCATAATCTTATTTTGAACTAAAACAGCACTTGTGTTCTGCAGCCCCCCACTGCACTGCAGCCTTCAGTCTTGAAGGCTCTGGGATGATGTCCGCAAGAGCACGCTGGAGCGGTGTGGTCTGCGATGCTCACTGTCGAGGGCTGTATGCGAATTATTCTGGAGGCTTTCCCCAACAAAAAAGCCTGGGGAAGGAGGGAGTGATGAAAACAGGGCAGTTACAGCAGTTTCATTGTTAAAAGGAAAACCTGGTCCAGGAGCTCCGCTGTCCACTCAGATCGGCAGCAATGAAACAACTTCTTAAAAATAAACTGCACACCTTAATTTTCAGCTCACTTAAGGATACCGTACATTTTGTTGTAATGATAGATAATATGCATCGTGTATAAATTAACAAAATTCTATTATGGAATTAGTCGCCATGAAAGTGGGAGTACTTTGTGTTACTGAGCTTAAAAGTTTGGATCAGCATTTATGACTACATGTTAAGAATTCAAAAATCTGGTAGTGAAACTAAAGGCCTCATTTTCTTTACAACTCTTCCACATTACAGTACGTATCTCCGACCCACGCCGGGGGTGTAACACATCAGCGACACAGGTGATCAGCTCTATAGGACTGTCCTCTACTTTCTCCCTTGCGAGATCCCGAGGTCATGGAGAAAATTGAACAGTCTTGACAGACTAGTTGTCCATTTGGTCTCCTTGTTGTTTCTGCCATTTCCTAAGGCATGACCCATGTGTCTTCAGGTTTCGTCAGGGGTTCTGTGTTGACAGATCTCTCAAAGTCCTGATACGTTCATCAGTAGAAATGCTGGCCTCCGAGGTCCTGGAGAGAAGACTTTATTGCCTATGACCTTGCTCTGACCTTCTAATGCTACTGTACAGCAGCGTCTGGATCTGTTTAAACGCAAGAACACATTCCTATAAGGGGGGTTTTGTTGTTGCTTTTGTGAGAAACAAGGTTGCTTTTATTAAAACACATGTTTTGGTATGTAAGAGTTGCTAATTGCACCAATCCTCATGTGAAACTCATTTGAAAATGCGAAAAACATGTTTTGGCACATTCAAAATAAAATTAGGAACTGTAGTGCTTTAAGAATTTAACAAAAGAGGAGGTCTGTGCAGTGAAGCAGTACGTTCCGTCCCGAGATTGAATCTTGAAACATTTTAAATCATGCAAGTACTAAGTATGAAGGCAAGGCAGATCTTGCCAACATTTTAAATTCCATCTCTCACCTCAGCTGTGTGTACCAGTGACAAAATTGGAAACTTTCTGCATGACTGGTTTGAATTCACCAGGCATGAAACTGAAGTGTGCTCACTTCCTATTAGCACATATTGATAAAATGTCCTCAGTACTTCCACATATTACCAGGGCATGAGAGCACAAATGCTACAGTGTGATCTCACAATTTCTGTTAAAATCTCAGATTACCACATGTTAACTACTTCATATTATGTAAGCCAGTTTCTACTAAACATTTTTAAATATTTTAATTTTTTACAAAGATTCTATTCTTCCAATTGCTTTTGTTTTTCAAAACCAGCATTAGCAGGCATTACTTGTTACTTTAAACTGTGGGGCGATATAGCGCTAAAACAATAGCATAAGGCAGATGCATCCATCCTGAATTATCCATTTAAAACAAATGTTTTTTTAAATGTTTTAAAGGATTCAGACATACATATCGCTAAATCTCTGAAATCCTTTTATTAATCTCCCAGATAAACCATAGAGCTTCATGGTAGCATTAATATTAATGTTACAACAAAGCTAAAGTAATTGTGGTTTTGAACTACTGCAGTACAATTCCAGTAATGTTATTTTTAGTAGATTTGTGCTTGATGTCAAGTCTATTAAAATTATTTTAAACCACAAGCATTTCATTTCACAAATACAGTACATTATCAATCCTTTTTCTTGTATACATCAAAAATAAATATATGTATAACCAAAATAACTATGGAAAACGCTGAAGTTTATAATTAGAAAAACTCTTGCAGCACGCGTATCTCTGTCTTATATTGTTACAACAATGCATTTTAAAGTACAATGATCACATACAGCCTATAACTGTGCTTATAATTAAATCAAGTGGACAATTAATCGCACATTACAGGTTAATCAGCAGTTAGGTTTCAAAAGTCATCTACATCTGTGAAGGGTCAAGCTGCAGCAGCAGACAGCAGCTTCTCTGTTACTGAAAATGTCTGCTGGCACTGTGAGAGCATTCAACCTTTTTGATGCTGTACTGGTGATGCTTCCCAAAACATTTCAGATTTGAGTTATAAAATTCAGCCCCTGCATCTACTCAGTCACAATTATTTACTTTGACAGATGTCCATCCTGCTACTCTGGATGTCTTTCTCTGGAGTCTGTGCTTTCTATAAAATCATGGATACCACAATTCTTACCATTGTGCCCTGCAAAGGTCGGGATTCGGGTCTCCTTCGCTGCTCTTCACTGTTCATTGAGAACAACAGGGAAAAATAATTGTCTCTGTAGGTCTCCTTTGATTATGTTTTTATCTGATAGTGGAGTGGAGCTGGAAGGGATAGAGCTGAACTGAAAACACTTTTGTTAGGTGTCTTCTACTGCTTCTCACTGTGTCTTCACCATATAACACCTGACCAGCAAATCTTCTTTCTTTTTGTACTCGATTTCGTTTTTCATTAAGATTTGTTATGGTAGATATAGAGATTTTAATTTTTCTTCATTTTTTTATCACTTTATCCTGTCACTTCTGCCATTAATGAACATTGCCTGTTCTGTGTATTCAAGTTACAAAATAAAGGCAAATACAAAAGAAAAGCTGTCTGAATAATTCCCTGCAAAGCACTCCGATGTTCCATGAGCTGTCGCGTGAACATGTGAGATAAGAGGGAAGGAGTGCAGAACACGATAACATCTAAATCTCACCTTGTTTTTCACACAGCAACTGCAAACAACACTGCAGCGGGAAATATCACTTATTTTGGATGTGTAAATAAAAATGCACGAAAATAGCTTTTGCGTGGTACATAATTATTGCAGGTGAAATATTTCATATTATTGATGACTTTATTCTAACAGAGGATCTCAAAGGCCTTTCCTCAAATATTGATTTATTTCTTATCACATGAATACATCTGCCAATTCGAGTGTGTTTGAGATTCTCAGTTGACTATAGAAACATAAAGGTCACTAACTTAAAAATTTCAGTCATCCAGAAGACTGACTCCTCTAACTCTGAACACTGACATTCATTGGGTTAACCAAGAATTAAATATGTTTACAGAAACTGTACCTCTTACATAGTTGGCATATCTTACAATCTATGTATTCATTCCAACTATTTACATTATCAAACTCTTTTAATCCCTTAAACTCCCTTTTAACTCTCATTTAATCCCTTTGCTTCTTTCCTTGTATAAATCTGATTAAAAAATCCACACAACACTTTCTGCATAAGTCAGTTTGCTGCCTTAGTTCCTGAACTGGTAACTTGAACCACATGTGCATCTTAAAGAACAGTTGAGCATCTCTATCAGTACAAACTCAGAAAAGGGTGATTTTTACATTTGCAGCAACTAGTGTTTTACAAATAAGTGAAATGAACTTATTGAACTTCAATTCCCATTGAAGGCAATAGGAATTCCCAAGGCATGGGAAGGCAATTTCCCATTGAATCTAAAAAACATAAATAACTAAAGTCATTGAGATGAAAAAAATAGAACAGATCCTCAGGACAATAGGCAACAAACAAATTCAGAAGATCACATGCCTGGTAATCTTTCTTATATTCTTGAATGCATATTTTTCATCACTGTATCGATCTGTGGTGTTTATCATGTTTATCATATCTTCTACAATACAAAATTCATCAGGTTTACAGTAAGGTAATCCTGAAGTGTTCCTGAAACAGCAGCACTACAATAACACATTACCTTAACACATTCATTCCTTTGCGCGGTTTATTTTAAACAGTCCTGGAGCGTTGCTACAATCTGGGGTAAAATTTTGTCTCGATTGTCCTTGGTAACCTAAAAAAAATGAAATCAATTGTTAACAGCTAATAATTGTACGGAGCTATGCCAATGGATCCTTCTTGCTGTCCAGAACAGATAAAGCATTTCAAACATGAGCCACATCCCTGAGATAAATTCCTTCTGTCATGTCTGACTGTGACCTCAAAATGAAACATGACAGCGAACATGTATACACTCTGCAGCAGTACAACAACATTCAAGATACACAGAGCATGATAGTGGCAGCACCTTGACCCTGGATTATCATCATCTGTCCAGTGAAGCAGTTGGTTTTATTTTGCATTTCGGCCTGAATATATCCAGATAGCCTGCATACCTGCATAAGCTAACTATGCTAGGACATTCAGGCTCTGCAATCAGGCCTGGTCCACAGTTCTCTTTTAATATAATAAAAGATAATAATTTGATATTTTAATATGCCAAGATCCAGGTTTGCATTTGGAGGTCTCAGTCAAACAAAATCTTCCAAATTAAGAATGGTTATGCTTGGAAGAAACAGGTGACACTGTGTCATTTCTGGACAATTTCTTAAATAGCCATCACCAAACAGTTTCAACGGAATTAACCTAACAGACCTTTGTTTTGACAATGAGAAGACCTTAAGGATTTTGTAAATAACTGTAAGAAGCCCAGTGCTGTCTTAAACAAGCCAAAGGCAATGAAATGCTGTACTCACAGTAAACAACTTCACATCGCTCCTGTTTCTTACTTCCTCCACAAGCCCTAGCGGCTTTCCTTTAGGGATGGGAATAGTGCCCAGGATCACAAATGCAGGACTGTCCAGAGTCTGGCGCACAGCCTGGATAAATGAGTGGCTGAAGAGCTCCATCTTCCCAATCTCATCGATGACAAAGACTCGTTTCCCACTGCTGCTCCTGGAGCCTTCCTGTGCATCATAGAGGAGAAGCACACACCCTTTTATTTTACTTTATCTAACAGCCCATCCATCCATCCATCTCTTACCCATTTTATCCAATTCAGGGCTGCGAGGGAGCCAAAGCCTATCCCATCAAGCAATGTGCGCAAGGTGGGATGAGATGCCAGTTAATCACAGGGAACACACAGACACGCACACATTCACACTCGGGCCAATTTTCCTAGAAGGCATTTCACCAACCAGAATGTCAGAAAATGCATTATAAGGAAATGCAATCCATCTTAATACCTCCATTTCAAGGCAGAATGCTTGGTGTGCCACCAATTAGTACAAATTATGGAACACCCCTTGACTAAATGAGTTGGAGCGCAGAAGTATTTAATATCTAATTTGAAAAGGAGGCTTGAATGAAATTGCACTAACTGGGATGATCAGAATACACCTGTGTCAAATGGGCTAGACGGTAAGCTAAGATTGAAAGACCAAAGGTTAATAGAGATGAAAATGAAATGCAAAAGATGCGTTTTATTTTTTGTATTTTAAATTGTGCTGCATGATGATGTCTTGAACAAGCACATTTTGCACAATTATTTCTCTTTACTGTAGATGGACCATAATTCAGTTTACTAGCAGACTAATATTTCAGGCATTCAAAGCATTGGAACAGAACACATCTGAAGTAAATCTATACATTTGTATGCTTTTATCAGTGTGTAATCATTAAAGATCTGCAGTGTGATTAACCTCAGCCGTCAGCACAATACTTTTTCATTGTATACATTTTTTTACTTAAATACAGGTAACTTTTTACATTTAAACTGAGATTTACATAAACATCTATACTGTATATAGTAAATATATTTTTAGATTAATCACATTTCATTTTCTGAATGCAAATGTGCATTAAATATAATTTTCTTTCTACAAATAGTCAAATTTTCATCCTTCTTGTCAAACAAAATACAATTTTCACTCATTGTTCAAAGACATTTGGTCTTTTCCTTGTGAAAAAAAAACCATGTGAATACACATATTCCACGAACAGATTACAGAACATAACAGACTGTGACAACTAATTTGAACTTAATGGTGCATTATTTAGAGGTGGTGTCTTTTCATGAACTCAGAAACCACACTAAAGGAACATAAGAGTCTAAAAAAGGTTACAAATGAGAGGAGAATGCTTGGTCCAACTAGTCCGACTGGAAGTTAGTAGCTAATTGATCCAAGGATCTTATCCACTCGTTTTTTGGGTATCAGCTTCAACTACAACATTGGGTACCTTGTTCACTCTTCCACAATCCTCATAGTAAAGAAGAGCCAGAAGAGCCCCTTGTTCTCTAATTTAAATGCACTTACCTGTAGTTTCCACAGGCTCTTGTTTCACAGTTCATTATGAAGAGATCTTCTGTGTTGACTTTGTCAATGCCTCTAAGTATTCTGAATACTTGTAGTGTTTGATATGTAGATTACAGTATATTCAGTAAACTCATAGCTACTTGTTCAGGTTTATCCTGAAGGCACTCTCATGCAAACTTGCGGACTCACTGATCTCTATGTGTGTTAACTTGAACACGGTCCACAGATGTCACATAAAACAACAGCAAATCATCAACCCCATCAGTGTAAAACTGCAAGAAAGCCTTCTTTTAAAGAAAGTTTACCCTTCACCTTTTTTCCCATTCAGGAAATGTACTATAGGTTGATAAAGAAGACGTCCAGGCTTACACTTACATTTCTAAAAAGAGGAAGTGCCAGGTTTTCAAAAGAAGGCAAATCCACCACATACTGCCCCACGGTATATTCCCGTCTGCCAGCTGACCTCCCTGAACCACTGCTGAAAAGAAAAGGAAAATAAGGAATGCTCCCAGTGATTAAAAAACAGAAAGAGAGATGCGTTTAAAAGCAGCAAATCAGCAGTACCCAATTCTGGACAGGATTCCTCGTTGCCCAGAGAAGGTGACAACATCAAATCCAATTCTCCTCCCTCCTTCTCGGACCTCTTCCGTGTAGAAGCCATCCAGGACAAAGCCTGACGTCTTCAAAAGTTCGCTGGCTTTCTGAACCAAGGTCGTCTTTCCAACACCTTAAAATCCAGGCCACCCAATCAGGAAGGAAGATTTTAAACAAAAACAGGATATTTTAGTAGTTATAATAGTTATTATAACTGCCTGAATGAAACAAACCACAAAGCTGAGATGATGAAATAAGTATATGCAAACCCTGGCCTGCTTCTGTGATCTGAATTTTGGATCAAAATTATTCAATGGTGCATTAGATTACGAAATGTGAAATTTGAAATACAAAGCTGAGTGCTCCCTACTGGCCCCACAAACACCTCTTCCAGCAGCAACCATCCAGGTATTGGTCAGTGGGCTGCCAGTTGTGAGCTGCAGGGTGATATGGCTGCTGGCATATGCCTTGGTTTATGCCTTTTAAGTACTCTGGATATTACATGCGTTATGAAAAACCTAAATAAATGCAGGGGATGACAAACATTATTGCATTGGACTGATATTGACATTGGAATATTGCTAGTATTGCATGCATTGCATTGTGTGTTAATACTGTAGAATCTTATCCATAAAATCCATAAAACGACATACATACATTAATACATTATATTTGTATGCCTGTCTGCCTATATTGATTTCTCTGTAAGCTTTTAAAAAGACTCATGAAATCCTACCATAAAATGGGCACAGACAAATTTAGTTTTTGACTTTAATGAGACCCCAAGCTGCCTGTGCATATGAGTAAGCAAATTCGGAATTCAATACAAATGTTCTGAGCTCAATCAATAGTTCATCGGGTTACCCATCAGAAGCCCTAATCATCAGTGAGCTGAACAGTAGTACAGGATGTACAGAGCACAATGTACCTTTTAATGCAGCGGATAAGACTACTCTCAACTATCTGAAAACTAACTTTTCAAAATGATATTCCACTACATTGAATCAGTCCATTTGAGCAAAGTCACAATACTGTTCCGACAATCCTTTAAAAAAAAAACTCTGCTCTTTTAATATATGTACTACAATAATTACTTTATTTTATGGAACGCTCATTGAATCTGTCCTAACATACACTGTGGTGGCCTGGTTTGGGAACCTTAATACATACAATACAAACAATACTGAGCAGAACTGTGAAGGTAGCCAGCAGAATTATTGGAACACAACAGCTACAGCTTTCAGACATCTATGCCAAACAAACAGTGCAGAAGGCCAATATAATCACTGACTGCCCTGACCACCTCCTGCACAGTGAATTTGTGCTCCTTTCATCTGGGCGTTCCTAGTGGACTGGACTTCCTGCTATTCCCACTGGTATTAACCTTGACAGTTGACTGTAGATTGACTGTAGATTCTACTTTATTTCTATATTGTTTTCTTCCTCACTGTACATTTATATCTCTTATTTGTTTATGAGTTCATGTTGTGGTACATGTATTGTGTATTGTGTTATGTCTTTTACCTGCCTGCAAAGCAAATTTTCCACCTCCCATCTGCGACAATGAAAGGAAGTTAAGTAAAACAAAGCTTACTGAGGTAATAATTACATCACTGGGCTCAGAACGGAACTTAGACAGCCCTCTTAAGTCTGCAGAAGAATGCACCTCATACAAGCAAAAACATTGGAAGTACTTTTATAGGCACCACAGGTGAAAACGATAAACATTTAAGATGGAGACCAAAAAGACATAAATAGGGGTGATGTGACAACTGTGAACTTTTTACATTACAGCTCATTCAACTGTGAGAAAGTCACAGGATATGAGGGTAAGGCCTAAGGTCTTTAAAGGTAATCTTACTGTCAAGACCTGATAAGAGTAAAAACAGCAGCAAAAGTGCAGATCTGTATTGCGATGCCAATCTATCACGCTGTCTACAGCAGTTATGCTGACTCTCATCTCCAGCAATGATCAGATTTAGGTGACTGGCAATAGCCGTGAATAAGGGAGAAGGGAGTGAAAAGCAGGAATTCTAAAAAACAAGGTAATATAATCAATGCAAAAAATACAACTAGTTCGATTTCATTAAAAAAAACAACAAGTCTGACATATCAAAATCTGCTTTATATTCTTATGTCTATTTGAGAACCCCTTAGACAAACTGCACTTTTCATTATATATTTGTTTTACTCTTGCTGGGGGGTCTAGCTCAATAATTATGTTAACCCTTTACGATAAACCTCAGAATGTTCTCGTCGAAGTTAAGAGCAGCTCGCCACACGACAGGGAAAGTCTACAGCTAAATGGTTCCCTAAAGGGGCGCCGACAGTCGGTTAATGCTTAAATATAAGGGCAGTAAAACACTTTTCACGGAGCTGAAATACAACAATAAAACATGCAGTTTAGAAATGAGTGCACGAAATCCCTCCAGCGACGAAAACCTGTTTCAGCAGCTGGAGACAAAGCACGTGTTCACTTATAAACACAGTCCCGCAGTCCGGCCGCACCACTGAGCAACCGTACGTAAAAAGATATTACCAAACACTAGCCTTTTTTAGTTTGTTTTGTAGCAAAAAGAATCATGAACAAATGATTTCAGAACCCTCAATACAATTTCTGTAATAAATATCCGCTTGTATACCTTATATAGCTGAAGGAATTAAGTTCGGGATCATACTAATCCAATAGCATACGGAATTCCTACTTAAATTGTGATATGCATGCCTTGCACAGCTGTTGTTAAAGTCGCGGTAATAGTTACCAGGAGGTCCTGTCAGAAAAACGTGTTTAAACATCGTTTCATGCGTCTGAACTGAGCTCCAACAAGAGATCCCTGCTCCTTCCACTGCTCTACGTCCGCACGGGCGGAGGAAGGACCGCGAGTCACGTGAAGCAAGTCGCGTTCCATAGGTGGGCTGAAAAAGCACGTGACGGGCGCAGGTTTGTGTTGTATACTGTATGCCGCAACGGTGCGTCACCTACACTAGGACAGGCAGCGAAATGTATTTTCGCTGAAAAGTAGGAACCAGACGTACGATGTAAGGAGGCCGGAAATCTCAAGAACCCAGCATTATAATAGATCTACCATTCCTCTTTTGTTTTATGAATCTACATCTTTCTGTAGACTCCGTAAATCCGACTGTGACACATGTTAATAAATTATGTGTATTTCCTCGTTTCATTTTCAAATACATTTTTCATTATACAAGATGAAAAAGACACAAAGCGCTACGATGAAGAGATGTTATTTTTAAAAGCATGTCAAATAAATAGTTTAACTCCAAAGCACACGATGGAGTGATACAGCTCCCTCAGATGGTGAAGCTATTTCAGCATTACTTATCTTCCTAGGAGAACGAAAGTTCAGGGTCAATGGACGTCCTATAACTTCATACGCAGCTGCACAGGAGGTGAAGTATTTCTGGAATTAAGCAGGTCTCTTATCTAAAGACCGTCTTGCTAAAATGATAAAAGTATGCCCTGCCAGCACAAAAGGAAAAAATTCAGGAAAGTGATCTGATATACACTGAGTACAGGACCCATTGTAATCTTTCATCTACTGTATACCAGGCATGTGGAGAGAAGTCAGTAAGAGGAATATTTTTTTTATTTAAGACAGGAAAATAAATCTTCTATTTATAATGACCTCAAAAGAGCAAAACACACAGAAACACGAGTCGTGTGTGTGTGTTCCAGGCTCCTGGTAAATTTGTAAAAAAAAAAAAGATTTTAAAACTTATTTTTTTAAATAAAAAGTCCTACTCCAGTCCAGTAAACGCCGAAGACATCTTCCCAGGAAACAGAGCTCACAGATGCTTTCAGTAAGCCTCACAAACTGAGACAGCCGCCTGGCCTCTCTCGCACAACACCCGCCAGGCTGAGACACAGAAGATGGCTATCAATAGCATAGGTCATGCTTGGCTGAAAAGTGTCCTTAATACTCATTTTAGAACAGATGGGCTGAAGCGATGTTAGTCACAGCCCTATAGTTTATTACTGAACCACATTTCAAACACATGCTGCAAGAACCCATTCTGTTGCAGTCCTACATCACAGCCTTGCCAAAGAAACAGTACCTAGACGACGTTTGTGTGACTCTATATATTCGATATTTTTTTAGTTTTTACCCCTACCCTCAACAACTGTTACATTAAAATTAGACATTTGCCACAAAACTATATGGTCAACACATATTGTGCCATAATTCAGCCATTATTTGTGTGGGACAGGGCAATCATTATAAGTTTTGAATATACTGCATCACCCATTGTAATCTTCATTGTATCTAATGCATCAATTGTGTGAAATGCAAAACAGGTTCATTAGAAAGTATTTCTTTTACTATTACAATTAAGTGCAAAGTCAAAATCTGAAAAGTGTTTTATTTACACATCGTTCACATTTTATCTAAATCTGCAGATTAGAACTTGTTTCAAAATTCTACTGTGTAAAACAAAAGTTGAATTTATTCCCCACATAAAAATGCAAAAATAAAGAAAATGTATTGTTTCAGAAATACCCTATCAGTTTCTCATGAGGCAGAGAGATGAAAGGTCAGCCTTTGGAGAATTGTCAGCTGCTGTCCATTTTTCAGTTATCAGAGCACAGATTATATAGGTTGAATAGAGAGAATTGTCTTCTGACATCTTTCCCAGAGAGTTATTATATATACACGCTGTGAATCATAAGTGAAAAACAGTTATCCTTTTCAAATATGCTTATTGTAAATGCATGCAATTAAAAGAACCATGGAATTAAGCCATCAGCATATTTCGGTATACTACCTGTGGCATCTTACTTAGATCTTACAGCTACAGGCAAAATTCCATCAAAAATCCTGGGCCAAATATAGTGTAATAATCTATTAAATCTTATTAAAACTGCTAATAGACAAACTCAATTCTCAGTTCTTTTGGCAAGAAAACATTTTAGAATGGAAATCTTCAGGTCATTAAAGTTGAATGCTAAAGCCATTTCCAATATAACCTTAAGGTGTTGACCAATAACATTTTCTTGTTTATCCCATTCTTGCAAATCCTGTATTTACAAATAAAGTGTATTCTCACCAAACTGTATGATTAACCCGCTGCATAGTTCAACTGTACCAAGAGCAGACATTAAAGAAACAGGAATGGGAACATCCATCCATTCAGTATCAGAAAGCCACTTATTCCTGGTTTAAGGATCGTGGAGCCTTTCCCTGGAAACGGAGGTCACAATACAGCACTGGAAGGACACACGCCTACAGGGAAAGTTCGAGACAGCGTTTAACTAGCCAGCATATAGAAACCAGAGCACCAGGAAAAAAACATAAGAGGACACAGGGAGAACCTGCAGACTCTACAGTGGAGATGCCCCAGTCTGGAATCAAACCCAGGACCCAAGGCCTGCAAGGCTGGACTGCTGTCTTGCCACTGTGCTGGCCAGGGAATAACAAAACGGCAAAGCAACACATTTTAAAATGTTGTTAGAAAAGCTTTAAAGCTCAAGCCCAGCCAATGTTCAACAAACACATGTTTTCCACAGAAATGTAGGAACTTCTTTACACCCGAAAAACGTAATGATTAAATACAAAATTTACAACACTCAGCATTGCATCCAGAACTAATTTGTGTATTTGGAGTAAATTTATGTCAATCCAAGATATACAATTATCATGTTTGCATTGTTTCATGAAATATTGCAGGATTTGGGGAAATCAGAATTGTCAAAGCACACTGGTGCAGTGACTGAGCGTGTATTGAGTCTTACCTCTTGCTTGCTTCCAGGTTATACCAGTCAATGTATCTAAGCTACAGGTGTGATTATGTCAACAGTAACTCTTTGTACAACACATCTTCTAGAAGGCAAATTATTCTCTGACTAGTAACATTTTTGATTTTTATTTAACGAGATGTAATTTCATTGATCACCAGATACCTTCACAAAAACATTAATGCTTTCAAAATTAGACTTGTCCTCTATGGTCTAACAGCCTGAAGCACAACAGAATACTCTTTCAGTATTTCCCTACTCAGGGTGCATGACCCAGTCAGGATTTTCAGCAAAGTGAGTTTGGTGTAGTGTTTGATGCTTTCAAATGTTTTTTTTTAAATAAAAAAAACATTATATAACTTTTACTTAAAAATGTAAGCAACAGTAATCAGTGCATAAATGGTATTTGTACATTCTGTGTGATTTTTGTTTCAAAATCTCCATGGATCCAAGACAAACGCCCAAGTCTTTTTTCCAAGTAAATAAAAACAACATTTAAGAATTTCTTTTAGATTCTACCCGAACTGCGTGAAGCCATGAATACTTAAGAAAATTAATATCACTACATTTTATTTCTAATATTATTTGATTAAATGTCAATAACTACTACCTTTGGGGATTCTGTAATTAAAGTCAAATTGGAGAAAATAGTTCTGGAAGAATAATGGTGTCAGAAGATATGCATGAAATCAGCAGAGACCTTTCACAGTGTGTAGCCAGGGAGCTTGTTGACCACGAGTTCTGAAATATGATGGTACTTGTTTTCAAAATCTAAGGAGCCAAGCTCATCTCTTGCCTCCTCTTCCTCATGGAGTTCACGTGATGCGACTTCATGTCCGATGAATTCCAGGTCAGTGTCGTTAGTGCCTACTGGGCTCCCTAGAGAGTCACTGATACAGTAGCTTCCTTCAAAAGATCCGTACTGCCTCCCGGAGCCTGGTAAAGTTTGTGAATCAAATGTTTCCTTGGCAACAATGTTAAGAGATCTAGGGGTTCCCCTGTCATCGCCCGGTTGTTTAGAATCAACTGAAACGTGCTCACTGTCCTCTGTGGACTCAGTGATGGCTGGTGTCCCCTGGCGAGGCCGGGTGACTCGTGTGCCTTTCAGAGACAGTTTAGGAGAAGAGTTTGCTCTAATGGGAAGAGGAACGGCAGCTCTTTGACTTCCAAAGGAACTGCTGTTTGAGCTGGAGCCTTCATCCGAACAGTCTTCCCTCGGAGCGGCCAGAGCAGGTTCACTGCCGTTTTTAAGCTCTGCAGAGTGGCAGTCGGAAGGTTCAGGACCAGAAAAATCTTCCACATATTCAAGGGGCTCAGGGCTGTCGATGAAATCATCCGAGTACTCCCGTCCAGGGCTGCTGAACCGACTACTTCCTGGGCTCATATTTCCATCGGAACTTGAACTTGGAAATCCAGGGCTTGTTGCATTGGGTTCAGGGAAGCCTGTTTCATCACCGCTGTGGTCAGGGTCCTGGCTGAGCACGTTGGGTATGTGGACATGCACACTGCTCTCAGAAGACACGAGCCCCGGTTTTTTGCCCCGTTTTGGAACTGCGTTGGAAACGGTTTCACGAGCAGGGTGGTTACTTGAGCGTAGATGAAACTTTGTTATGACGGGGGAACTACTTTGCTGCTTCCTTCTGTGCTGCGTCACAGGATTTTCAACCCGAGGCGATTCTAAATCTAAACTGTTGATCAGCGTTTCCACATTTCCATCCAAACTATTGCCGGCATCACGTATCTCAGCCGCCCTGGGCGTGTGGTTTTGCCTCTCCTGCGCCTGTCTAGATTTCATCCTCCCACTTTTCTTGTTCTTACATTTCATCAGCTCAATTTGCTTTCTTCTATAGCGTTCTCGGCGCTCGTGGTTTATTAACATATCAGGGTTTGTCTTCTGCAGTCTCAGACGCAGTGTGTTTGTCAGTCCGTACATCAGTTTTCTCTTAGGTACAGGAGAAGGGACCTTCTTTCGATCCTTTTCATGACTTGCATTTGTCTTTAGTGTTTTGCCGTTCTCCTTAGGGGAAATAGGTAGGGAGCCTGTTGTTTTTGCCTGCAATTTCCACTGCTTGAGCCCTGGACTCGTTGACCTTTTCCTTACTGGGGTCTGCGACGTGCTGGACGTGTACGCTGGTGATCCTGACCTCATCTCCTGCACAGCTCCATGGGATTGCTCCTCTGCAGACCTGTACAACCAGGCAAGACGGGGATGGACTGGTAACGGAGGCAGCTGAGGCTGACTGCTCAACAGAGAAAGTTCAAGAAGCAGGGCATTGAGCAAAGGCAGCTGTCTTAATGTATCCCCCAGAGCTGTCTGGCTTTGTTGTGCTGCTCCAGAGCGTTCTGATCCATCCTTGGTATGCTTCAAGGCCTGACCTTTTGCAGGCAGATCCCTTTCTTCTGCACATTCGTCCTCTTCAGAACAAAGCTCCTCCACCCCAAGAGCTTCAATCCCTACCCTGACTGACCTGTATCGATCAGCGTCCACTTCGTCTTGTTCTTTCACTGAGCACCTGTAGTACAAAGGTGGAGGGCAAAATACAGCAGTGTCTGTTGCATTATCAAGGCCTACATTCTTTCTTTGAGTTTCTATTTGCCTTCTCTTCACAAAGTCAGTCTGGGTCCCAGCTGAAGTAACATTCCTTTGTTTTGCATCTGGCTCTGATATTATCACCTGAGTGTGCTGTCCCTCCAACTCCATCTTCTGAAGAAGCACGCTGGACGAGTCGCCCGGAGCTACCGGTAAAGTCACCTGGATGCTGTCAGCCCCAGTTTCTAGGTCTCCTGAAGGTGTAACTGTATGATCTTTCACTTGACAAGACCCAGTTTTTAGAATCCTGTTTTCAGGAATATGCGGGATCAAGCTCGCCCCCAAACTTAAAAGTTTAAACCCCAGGGAAATACAGCCTACCCTGTCTCCCATCAAGTTGCTTACAGCAAAAACCCCTTTCTCTCCCTGGGCGGAAGGGGTGCAAATTCCGTGCTGCCTGACATCTGCCATCACTCTGTCGGCTGTTTTCGCCAGGGAGATCAAGGAGCTCCCAACTAACTTCGGCGCTTCCTTCGTCAAATCCAAAACCATCGCGTACAGCGGCGTGTTGGACAAATGGGTGTGTAGCGAATCCAGCCTGATTTTAAACAAGCACGACTTGCCTTTGTTAAAACGATATTCGCGGTTCCTCCCCCGCGGCGGGTGGAGAAATTGTGATGCCTCGTTTTCCTTTTCACTCCCGGAGTCGTCGTCCTGCTGCGCATCTTCCTCTCGGCCACCTGGGTAGATCATCAAGGTTGGAAAATCCAGTAAACGTATTGCTACAGCGGGATCCACGCTGCCTTGACTAACCCTGTCGAGGTTTACGTATTCAACCAAGACCTCGAATGAAAAGAGTGTTTCTAACTTGTCCGACTTGTTAGCCATTCGGATTAAAACAAGATACGAACTATCATACAGACCTGGTTGGTCCTAATGTGCTAAAATAAAAAAGTGCATTAGTGTCATTCCTAAAATCCGTGTCCAACTGAATGAAACAATTTCGTAAAAACAAAAAATAGTACCCTGCAGTCCACAGCACACCCAATCCGTTAAGTAGCTTGTGTAGCACCAAGGAAACAAACCCCGTCACATGTTTCATCGCGGAAATACACAAAGCTTTCTGGGAGTTGTAGTTTTTTAAAAAAATCGGAAAACGTATTCGTTGTTAATCGGAATGAGCAGATTACAATTAAAAATGTAGGTAGGAGTAAGGGGCTTGTATGTTTATATGTGAACGAAAGAAAAATAAGAAGGATTTGAGGATAACGTTTTTAAAGGTATTTCAATGTGTTATTTGGATAGCGAAGTGCTTCCACAAAACATTTTTAAATATGACAATAAATAAATTCTCTACTGTGACTTTGTGTTATTTCACAAATCGGAAAAAAAGATATGAATAAATCATTTATTCTTTTAAATGAGTTTGATTGTATATTATTTATGACAACGCATAGATTCTAGGTCCCATAGTTTGTGTCAATCCTTTGTCTTTATAATCTCTATAGGTACACAGCAGGTAAATACTGACATTCAACTTCACTCTTCTTTAATCTCCCATTCCTACAGTACCTTCGAAATATTTACTTAACGTATTTCACAAAATTAATTAAAGTAGGTGTGTGTATTTTCATTAGGGGCTGGTTGCAACGTCCCTCATGCAAAAAAAAGAACATTGACTTTAGATTTAAATTGTTAATGTACCAGCTTTGCGTTCATTTCCCCTATTTTTTCTTAAACATTCCAGCTGGTGCCACTAGCACTCCACGTGATTAAAATTACATTTAGTTCAAATTATGACATGAGATTTACTTTATGGATCCATCTGATTTCGGATATATATCACAACATTATTTGTGTTAAATTGCGTCTTTTTATTGCAGTCTTCAGAGCGTACTGGTGCTTAATGTGATGAATATAGTGATAACAAAAAAAAAGTATTGACACCGTTACTTTTTCAGGGTCGGAGCAGAATAACTATACACCCATATTCAATGCAGAATTATTCTTATTGTTAGGCGAGGAAAATGATTGGCATTAAGCCGGACACATAAAAAGAGGCTTTGTGGGCGGTGCCTTCGAGCCCTTGGCAAATCAGCATGCGACGGAGGCGGGGCACCGGTCGCTGGCGTCAGCGCCGCTGGAGAAAAGACTTCAGTTGGATGAAGTACTGAGACTGAGTGGGACTGTGGCTGCAGGACATCAGGCACACAGAACCGTCAATGGAACACGCCAGCGCCCAGAGGATAATAATCTGCACATAGACCTGTGATTTCATGGCATCATGGCATTGTCTTTGGACGCATTAGGAGGTAAGGCTGAGAACCCCGATTATCTGCTCCTGAAAGTGATCTTTAAAGCCGTGTTGCTGAAGCCGAAATTAATGGAAAGTTTACCTGCGTTGCTGGGGTAATGGGACTTGCTTTGACAATCCCAGTGAAAGAGAGACACACGTTCACTTCGCAGTAATGGGGGTGATTTACTGTAGTTTATATATCAACCTAAAAATATGTCATTAACAATATCAATAACGATCATATTAGTAAGGAATGATAGTGAAGCAGATCGTTTGTATTTAGGAATTATTTATTCAAGAAATCCAGGTTGAACTGCTTTAGTTTGCTTTAGTTTTGCATGTGTAGCTCCTGGGACTAAGGACATATGTCATATATTTCCAGTTTTGACATATTACCCATTAACCCATTCACAGTCTGTAGATAACGCCGCACAGAAATACCTTTCTGGAGTTCGGACCTGCAACTTTTTTTCGATTCGGGTAGCAATGTGCGCACTCCAACACTAGGTGTCTTTCTTCCATCACTCATACCAGTACTGTGGTGGTGGAACTGCACACAACAGACGCGAGTTCTACCAACATGAGCCCTACATCCAGCGAGTGATTGTCACGAATTATTACCAATACTTCGGGAAATCAGGCGCGGAACAGAACCACGTATCGAGTTGAAAACAGAAGTTGTTTTTTAAATGTGTATATGTATTAAAGTGCTGTGTACACCTGTGCAGTTCTTTTTGTTGCGCTGAAAGTATTCATTTCATCGGTGTGTTCTGTCGTGGATCTCGCCCTGGGATATAAACGGCAGGAGACAGAACTGCCAGCTTGTTTCTCTGAGATTTGACTAAATTGATGGGGGTATTTAAATGATGTTTAAAACACAGCATTCTCACATTTGCAGTGGTCTGAGCTGTATTTTATTATTCACGCTATCTGGTTTGCAATGAGAATTAGATTTTTATTTTTCTGTGAACTGCTATTGTAGACAGTACCGACATATCTGTATCCGAAACATCACTGAGCTATAGTAAGCCGTGTTTCCTTTTTTGAACCTTTGGATTGTGTAGTGTTTACTTGAGTTTTTCCGACTCAAAATTTGTCAGCTTTAAAAGTAGTGCAATCATGTATGTCTCTGTACACTCTGTCAGCTAAAATATTTTCCCCGCTTTGCGGCTCCGTAACGCAGCAACGAAAGGAAACTACAGCAGTTTTCACATTCGATTCTGTTATTTAAAACTTCTTTAGCGCACAAAACCAGTGTGTCTTGTAGTCGTGTTTATTTGTGAAATTGACAGGGAGGAAGGTATTACAGATAGTTTAACCAATACCAAAGAAATCTGACCTGCGACTAGCCCAATTTTTGGAGAATGATTCAAAACAGTTGTTTTGTAGTTAAATGCAAGGTGATAATACTAATATTTTAATATTTTTTAATATTTGAATATTGTTCATTTCTCTATGAAATTGCATTTCAGGAATCTGTATCATTGTGTTTTATTTAACGTTGGTTGAAAGGAATTATTTATGACTCGAATGCTTCTTTTAATAAACGTTTCTTAGAAATCAATTTATTACATTCTTTGTCCCCCAGAAAAATCGGTTCTGTGTAGTTAAGGTAATGCGAAATAACCGTGGGAACTCCCCGACTAACAGCTGGTAGGAATATCAGGTCGACGTTTGAGGTGCGACCTGTGCGGCGATACGTCATGCGTTTCAGCCCTTGTGCTTCGGTGCCTTTGAAGTTTAATTCCTGCCTCAGTTTCGATAACTTTTCCCCCAGCTGCAGCCGACTGCCTGCCTGCCCCGCACCTGTGACGTCATGCCCTTTATTAGACGCGCTCGGTTCGTTTCAATTAGTCTAGAGGTGCGACCTAGAAGAATGTCTGCTCCGACACGTGAAACGTTGATAATGGGGGATGTGTACGAGGAGGGCTGTGGTGAAACTGTTAAAAAAAAAAAAGTGTCGTGCTTTTTTTTTTAAACAATAATTTGTATTCGGTGTCTCAGTTTGAATGAAATTGTTGTGCGATGAGGCAGTTCTATAGGTGGCGGTGAAAGTGAAGTCTGGTGACAGAGCAGGCTCTGTCTCGGCTGCTGGCCGTATGTCTACCTCTGTTTATTTAATGATGCACCCCTTGAGATTTAGGAGGGACGGGTGTAGAGTTTAATCCATCCTGATTCCACTATTACTATTTCCTGTGCTCGATCTGCGCACAAATAAGCATCACATCAGTGGCATCTAGCCTACGTGAACTTGGCTCAACCACTTTGCCCTCCAGAGCTCTTGAGTTAAACCTAGCATTTTTATAGCAGGTGTGTTCAGCTCTGGTTCAACTCGAGTCTGGGTTGTCTCTGTGTTTCTTCCAGTATTAATTTCAGTTCAGCTCTTGGCAAGCTAAACCAGCAGATTACTGACATAACTGGAGACATTTAACTGGTTTAATTCAGTTAGCTCTCTGGTTGCTGCTGCCTTAAAGAGAACTTGACAACCTGTAGACAAGCCAGTCCTCTGGCACCAGGTGAATTATGTGACCATAAGGAATCTACACATAGAGCTCAACAGCTAAAATGTGATGGGTTGCATTGGAGCTGCAGAGCTGCTAAAGCCCTTGCAATGCTCAGTGCTGGCAAAATGTTAGCCAGGCTTCTGCAGTGTGAAGAGACAGCAACAGCATCCCAAACCACCAAGAAACAGGATGACCAGGACTGACTTAATACATGATAGGTTATGATTGTCCTCTCAAGGCAAACAGAAAAACTTTAACCTTTTCATTTCTTCATGCTTATCTGTATCCTGAAGCTCCTAAGATCTAGCAGTGTGAGTAATGGCACATGTGGAAAACGTGCCTCTAACTTTGATTTTCATCATGTGTCTTAACTAACTTAACTAACCCCCAATTCCTCCTTACCTGCATGCAGACGCCTTTACTTAATACCCTAAGGATCTTCATAGCACGATGAACAAGTTTTAATTTCTACTGCAGTTCACCAACAAGCCAGACAAAGGAAATCCAATTCAGCTTGCTTAAAAGCAATTGCTGGTTCCTGTTTTCACAAAGAATGATCTGAATATTTGAAGGATGAATATAATATGTACTGTAGTGACCTATTTAAAATAAGTTATTTTTCATATTCCAAGTAAATGAAAAGATGACAGGGTACAGAGGAGTTTATTGCCATATGTACACGTAGATTGGGATTCTTAATTGCTCTGAAGTCTCAGGACATGCATAGTTAAACAGACAACATCACACAATGTAGACAGTCAATTATAACCATAATAAGTAATAATAGGAATAATAACAGCAGGACAGAACAGGTATCTAAATATTCATTAAAAGTGAATGAACAACATAACTGATCACAGGATCATTACATTATTTTCAGATTTTGCATCATGCAAAGACTCTGAAACAATAATGGGTTTTAGAAACGAGGATAGTACCAATACAGACTTTAAGCAAGCTCTGCCAAAATGTCTTGATGTTCTGAAGTATGTTTAAAGGATAAGAAAGCCCATAAACTTCTCACGCTTGAAGTTGAAAATAGTGTCAGGGGATGTAAAGATCAATTCGCAAAGCTTCTTCACTAGCAGGAGAAGGGAAAGACTTTTTAAGCTCCTCTTGCTTCTGCTCTATTAATTATTAATATTCTAAAGGGTATAAGTTGAGCTAGCTGTAGCTGGCTGCCTCTTGTCTTTGTATAAATTCGTGTCGGAAGTGAGCACAAAGGAAACGAAAACTTAAACGATTACCGTGTAATCGCAGAGGTATCAGTTACTTGAGAGATGCCGTCTCTTGTCACCACACATCACGGTAGCAGTAACAATTTCCGCAAGTGGTCTGGACGTGCGCAACAGGAATCAATTCCCGATTGTACTGTGGGCTACGAGTCTGCAAATTTTTACACAATAGTACAAATTTGTGTAAATTTGCGTAAATTTGTTTTGATTGGTGGTGGTGGAGGGGAGTCCCCATTACCTGTAAAGCGCTTTGAGTGGAGTGTCCAGAAAAGCGCTATATAAGTGTAAGCAATTATTATTATTAATTACCGAGAGAAAGTTAATGACACCTTTGGAACGGTGGCTTGCAGTCGTAAACACAAAAAGAAAACCACCAAAAATATCTACGGGAACTTAAAAATAAATGCCAGTTCATCTCTCACTATCTGTTTAACTGAAAAGAAATAAGTTTCCTCTGCTGTCCAGAAAGCATAGCCCCCTCTGTGCTTTCAGAGTGGAAACAGATGCATCTTATCCAGTTTTATGGGAGCTGTAATGTGAGCCACCAAACAAACACGTTCTGGCATTTGGTGCCAGAAAACGGCTTCCCATCAGTGAGTAAAGAGTCCTTGGTGGTTTATTTGCAGTGCTTCACAATGAACCAGATTTTGATGAATATTTTCAAAACACCTGAATCTAAGTGGTGAAGGTTATTTCGAAGAGGATTGGCTGGTTTTGACAGCAAGCATTTGTTAAAATAACAGTCTAGGGGCCTGTTTCATAATTTGTAACTCATGCCTTCTAAACCATGCAGAAGGCTGGATCTATCTTTCAGTGCCCAGCATGTATATTATTGTACATGGTATTTATTTTTCCTTTAATGATAGCTAGTAATTTAGCACCATTTTGTCTTTGTGCACACAGCCCTTGCACTTAACCCTTAGTCTAAGAACCTACACTTAAAATTAGCAAGTACACAGTGAGACTAGGATTAGTCATTTTTCTAGGCTTGTTTACTCAATAATATCCCTTACAATCAGGAAAGAACAGAAATATACACTAGCATCAAACTTTTCTCATAATATCCTTTGCATTTGACACCCTCAGATGGTAAAATCAATATTCTTTCTACTAAATTGTACCCTGGGAGACTAAGGCCTTTTTTGTATGGACAGATAATGCCTTTTATCTGAGTATGGAAAACACCTGTCAGTATAGTACAAATTCTACGGTATCCTCATGGAGCCCTAGGTTATTCTGATAGGTGAGCATCCTTTAGAGTGGCTTTTTGCTGTGTTTTTATAGTATAGGGACCAGGCACAGCTGTAAATGGTAAGGTTTAAAAACTGGAAATGGTTTTTGAGCAAGATGTTGCTGAACTCCCTCTTGAAGTGCTGCCAGTTTATTTAATTATAGACATTTTGTTTCAGACAGCTCAACACTATTTATTTCCAGTGCCCAGCAGTTTTTGTGATTGATTTTTGTGATTGATTGATTGCTGTTCTACTGCCACCTCCTTTGTGTTACTGCATGAGTTTTCTCTCTCTGTTTTCAGCTTGTTCTCCCTGGAGTGTACACTAATGGAATGATATTTGCCTTTTAGTCAGTATTAATTTTTCTTTCAATTACAAGTGTGGTCATATTTTCTCAAGGACATTTAAATTACTTATGCTGTGTATTAGTAAGAGCAGACAAGAAATGAACCATTATGTGCTATTAACTCTAAACCACATGAAGGAGATTAGGATGCAGCTGAAACCATTGCTTATCATTTTATTTTGCTGATTAGCTAGGACAATGGACCCACAACTTAATAGGCTAGCTTTTGCAATGTGCAAGGAAGAAATATGCTGGAATTGCATGTTTGTTTGTATGATGATTTAAACATCTTGCATTATATTTTCATTCTGACACTACTCACAGGATGTAATGTGAGGTGCAGGGCAATTTGGACATGACTCTTTGTGCTTCAGGATGTACTGTACTCACAGAAAGTAAGAAACTACAGAAGGAGCATTCTCATGACACGGTCACGTTGTCTGTACACTGTACATCTGAACTGTTTCTCTATGCAGCTTCCAAGAATTTGTTTGTGCTTCCTGAGCACATAGTTTTATTTTGTATCTGTAGTAATCCTTCGCTTTCCAGTCATCAAGTCACACTCTTACAGAGATACAAAGTTTTCAAGACGGCGTCTTTTGCAACATATGTTTTACAGCATTGTATGTATTGTTAAGTGTATTAGGTATTGCCAAGAGGTCTTCAAGACCCAAGCTGCTGGGGGAACTCTGTATAAATTTCTCCTTTTGTTGCTTCTCTATAAAGATGGTGTACCTGTCTATCTAGGCTACTAGTTGAAGACAGCAGATAACTAAAGAATCCTTACACTCTGTGCTCATCTGCAGGGTGAAAAATCTATGTTTTAAGAAGGTCTCTTCTGTTCTGTTAGCCCCTCGATTGCCAAGGCAACAGCTTACTGTTGTTATCTCCTGTATGTGAAATACAAATGGGAGGTGGGATTGTTTTAATGGGGGAATGTTGCTCCACTGAAACGAATCTCCATTAGCTGGGCCATCTGTTGCCTAGAGAAGTGATAGCCAGGCACTCCTCAGGGTCTTTCCACTGAAAGCACAGTAACTGAGAAGGACCTCCAGACTCCAGATTTAACATAGTGTAAATGTTGGGACAGTGTGTCTGAGACTCTCCTCTAACCTCTTGTGGTTTTAGTTACAACTGAAGCAGAAGGGACAGTGAGAGTTGACACTGCAATGTGGCTGAACAGGTTTGCACCAGACGGTGGGTCTGCCATTGGAAGTGGTTTTAACCCTGAGCCATGACTTTCTTACTCTCAGTGGCAGAGGGAAGACTTGAAGACATGAAGCCGACTGCAAGAAATTGTTTGTGGTAGACTAATTGGAACGACATTCATCACCCAACACCCTGCTTTTTTAACCTCTCAAGAAAGTGAGATGAATGGTTTAAGCTTTAATCGGTCTCTTTGTTATCAGTATGGTTTTCTGGAGCAGACTGGATTAAGCAGATTGTTTTGAACAGGAATGTTTCTTAACTGGAGATCTAGGAAATAAACCCATAGCTTAATCATGTCATGAGGCTCTGGGAAAATTCAGAACTGTATGTGCCTGTTCAGTTCTTAGTGATGCAGGATTATGAAAGTTTGTGATGTTCCTATAGGTGGATCAGCGTTGTATGCAGAAGAAACACCAGAATATTGCCTAGTGTATGCCAGACATTAGTACACTCTTTTTGAGGAGGGTAGCAATTGTGGCAATTAGTTCTGATTCCCAAATTATAATAAGTAATGGAAGAAGGAAGAAAGCTATGGTTGCTTACTTAGTCAGAACTTGCAGTTCCATGTTTGTGGAATAGTGAAAACATTTTACCAAAGATATGGAAATGTTTCCGCTAACTTTACAAAAACACATGTACTCACTGCCCTATTTAAACTTTAGAACATGGCATGTGACATGTTACATGTGACCCCTCTTGTCCAAAGTATTGAGTATTGCATAGAACCTGGTGTGTTTCATGATATTGAGGACTATAAAGTAGTAACAGACCAGGCCTTACCTTCATGTTATGGAAAAGACAAATTACATAAGTAAGCAACATGATTGTTGGTTTTTGCACCCCTGGTATGTCGCTGAAAGCAACAGCAGACCCGGCTAATGTGTCATTTCAGACAATCTCAATTGTGGTTAATAAAAACCTACCAACAGAAATACAGTTCATGCCAGTGGAAATTGAACAACTTCCATGTCTTGTGCAGAAATACATCAGCTAGAGTTGTCATGGTGGTAACATATCTCCATGAACAACTATGTTGAATCAATGCTATAATGTATTGCAACTGTACAGTATTTGTTGCTTTGATAGGGTAGTATGTATCTATATGCCTGTCTTACTATTTCAAGGAATTAAGCTGTAGTTTCAGTACTTTTTGGACCTCTTGAAGGTAGCAGTGTTCCTTTGCATTAAGTAACATTTTAGGAAATGAAGCTGTTTCTCTGAAATCTGAAATCACAGGACATTGAATTATGTATACTTTGCTGTTTGCGTAAGATCTTCAGTGTAACTGTGTGCTTAACCTCTGGAAGACAGGGATTCGTAATGATGTTAAAAGTGTATCTTCAGGCTGTTTTGCACATGACTCTGGATTTTGCTGAATGGCTTCTTGTACAAAAAAAACAAACAAAAACAGCCTTGACACCCTAGTGCTGGAATGCAGTAAGTGCTTTGTTTTACTGATTGTTTTGATGAATATCACAACAACGTGCTGGTGAGCCCAATGTGTTTTTATTGCTGGCATTTTGCAGTTTAATATATTCATGAAACAGCTGTTGAAATGCAAACAGTGCAAGTTCTGAAAGTAGGGATCATTTTTATTCTGTGAAGTTTCACAAAACTTTTGCCTTTGTTTTGTCATGCTACCAGGAAAAGTGTAATGCAGCAGTGTAACGAATGATACAATAATAATAATACATACAATACATACATTTAGCCTTCAGCATACTCCTTCTCTTTAAGCAAGATTGTACCAACCAGTAGGTGTAAATGTTATGGTTATAGAAAGAAATCTGGAAGTCATAGATTTATAATGCTGTTCACATTGTGCGCAGGGGGTTGGGGTATGGACTGAGCTGAATATCACAACATTAACATAAAAAAAATTCTGCATCACTGTTTGTTTCAGTCCAAGTTTTCCTCACCACATAGATGTTCTTAGTAATGATTAAATTACAGTGCACTGTCTCAGCCTGTTTTTTGTAGTCTCCGAAACTTTGATGGGAAATTGTTATTTCTTGGGAGGCCAAACTGGACCCATGCTGTGCAGAAATTTACTCAGAATATGCCTGAACAGAGAGAAATAGGAGGTTTAACAGTCAAAACACTGAACTCAAAAACTGAAGACCTGTGGAGTTGCTGGCTTTGTTTTGGTTGTAGATCATTATCTCTAGAAGCTCAAGGTTAAAATCTGAATCATTTAAAATCCCTTTATTATACTGTAAAACCTCTAAAATCTAAAGTTTAATGAGAAGAGAGTATGCCTGGAACTCTTACAGCAGACCTCTTTCTGAGTACACTAAATATCCATTACAGCACTTTGACTTCACCCTACTGTATTATGCTTTTAGCCTCTTTTCGTTGTGATTTTTTTATTTGAAATGTTTGACTTCCCACCCTCTGTGGGAAGCACATTGAGTACTGTAAGGTACTTAATTATTTGCTGTGTTCAGTTCATCTGTAGAGTGTTACAGAGCTTGCTGTTGAGAGCCTAAAGCCAGTGGTGTCATAATTGACAAGTGGCATTTTGAAACAGTGGAAATTTCAGCAAAATACACCAAAACATTATGCATTTCTGGCTTGTGTAATTCCTCAATTAAAACTTATGTTGGCTAACTCGCTTTAATTTCTCTGTTGACTTTGCTGGGACAGTTTGTTCCTTGTAGTTACTACTTGTTGTCGATCACCAAGACTACACTACCTACAGTATCTACAGTATATATCTTGTTTCTGTCTTGTCTTTAAAACACGCACTTCAGTGTTGGACTTCATGTTCGTTTGGCATGTGGCTGAATTGGAAGTGAAGCCCTCTATACTGCAGTATTTAAACTGCAGCAGCATTGGAAAAGTGGTATTTTCCCCCTTCTCTTTACCCTTCAACGAATGTGCTTGCACCAGGCCTCGCGGAAATCTGTGCTGATTCCAGAAATGTGGGAGTCCTATTGTTTGCACTCTATCCTCCGTCAAAGATTTCAATTCAGAAAAACCGTTGGTACTGTACCCTTTGGGGCAATTGCCACAGGTCTTTTTTCTGAATTTGAACTGAAGTTTACCAACATCCAAAGTGAAAGGTTGATAAAATGCTGCCTGCGGTTCTGCATAGCCTTGCCACCTCCAGAACTTATCATGGTTCAGTGATTTATTTCCTGAAAATTGCTTCTGTATACATCACGGTTCAGTATTTCAATTTATTTCAGTTTCCCCCTAAACTGTTGGTTGAATGTCATGTAACACAGGCTGCCCGGGAGCCTGGCATATGTAGTTAGGTGCAGTCTAGTTTACTTCTAGTTCTTCAGCTTTTAAACTGGTAAAATGAATTTAAGTTTGACTTTGGATTCTTCATTTGTACAGTGCAGACTCAGAATCTAAAACTGAGGATGACATACTTCAGTAATAAGTAATGTTGGGGCATTGTTTATTCTGATAAATGTTAGCACATTTTTACCTTGTCTGGTTAAAGGAAATTTGTGCTTCAGGCTGCATGCATATAAGGGATTCACAGAATTTTTCTTAATTTATTCAGTGATACACGTCAGTAAAATTTAACTTTAAAACCATCTGTTAAGCTGTACATCAGACAAATTAATGAAAAGCTGGTGTGATGTAGTCATCTTTGAATTTCTGTTTGCCCATCTGCAATTAGATATCTATTACTTAGGTGTTGGTGCATTTTAGATAAATACTGAGATTTGTATTTTGTGTTACTTGACTTTTAAATTAGAGTATGTTCCACTGCTTAAAAAACAATGATGAAGGAAGGTCTCGGACAGAGGATTGTGTCTCTGTTACTTACAGTAGATTTTAATAACCAGACGGTGACCAAAGAGACTGAAATGTACATAATTTCCTGATCCTTCTGCAAAGTTTCTCACATGTTCTTTTTAGATTTTATATTGTAAAATAGTTAAACAAACCTGTGAAACTCTGTTCATTGGTGTGGGTTTGTAGCTTTTTGGGGGTTTGTTTCTGATGCGTGCTAAAATAAACTTATCAACCTAGTGTTTTTCTATTTTTTTAGAAACAATATTTTTCTTTCATTCTTTGTTGAGAGATGACAGTTATGTTGTGGAGAGTCTACTCAAACTCAGACCTAGAGCCCCATTGAATATCAGTTGGATTAGCTAGGACAATATGTGACACTGAATAGATACCAGTGAATAGGCATGGTTTTGTCTAGACTCTACAACAGAAATGGCAGAGTATCCCACAACACAGCGTCTACAACCTGGTGCAAGGCTTGAGTCACAAATGTACAGCTTGTATTGCTACCAGTGGTAGCCACACACTTCACTATACTCCAATATTCTCATTTGCCTGATGATAATTATGTAAATTTGTTGCAGTTAAATAAAGAATACGATTTTGATGCTCAACACGGGACTACTGTACATTTGTTTTTCAGGTACATAGTTTTATGTCACATGAAACTGAGTTATTGGCGTGGTGGTATTTAATATAGAAAGAAAATAATAAAATTAGTGAAATTAAAGTTGTATTCAAATATGTGCTACCTTCCTGTGGGTGGTGCCGTTCTGTATGACCCAGAAGAGACAGCATCTTTGGTGGACTCTAATTCAAAAAGTAAGCTTTGCTTAACCTGATAGGCACATACTTTCATACTACAAACTTTCTTCTGTACTTCGACAGCCTGAGCAGACTTTTCTGCTTCAAGCAGTTTTGACTTTTATAGGGCTTTTATGCCCTATTTTATGCAGTTGTATTTATTAACATTTTATGTTTATGTTCTTTATTCTACAAATTTTATTTCATTTCTGTACTACAAGGTATTTCTTTGCACAGTATATAGCCATGAGCTTACATCCTTTCCCACACACCTAGATTTTGTTTCCCAAAGTGCTTTTTGTTGGTTTGCTGAGCAGTTCTGTTTACTGTGTGAGTGCAAGGTGGTAATGCCGATAGAATTAAGTACACTGCAACAATGCTGCTATTCTTTTTGATTTTTGTGACTATGAAGCTGAAAAGCTCTGTGTACCCTTGTAACTTGTCCCTAAAGACCACAGCACATGGCAGGGTTTAAGAGATGTGGATGTCAGGTAAAAATAAAATTCTGCTCCCCCATAATATGTACTCTAGCACCAATGTGTTTGATACCTGTGAAGCCAGCAGCCATATCACCCTGCAATTCACAACTGTCAGTTCACTGAAGCTCAGCAGGTGTGAGCCTGGTCAGTACCTGGATGGGAGACCTCCTGGGAAAGCTAAGGTTGCCGCTGGTAGAGGTGTTTGTGGGGCCAGTAGGGAGCACTCACCCTGCAGTCTGGTCTGTGTGGGTCCTAATGCCCCAGTATAGTGATGGAGACACAATAACACAAAAAGGCTCCATCCTTCAGATGAATCATAAATCTGAGGTTCTGACTCTCTAATCATTAAGAATCCGAGGGCGTTTCTTGAAAAGAGTAGGGGTGTTACCCTGCTGTCCTGGCCATACAGTATTTCCCTCTGGCCTTTATCAGTCATGGCCTCCTAATAATCCCCATCTATGAACTGGCTTCATCACTCTGTTCTCATCCCCACTTACGAGCTGATGTGTGGTGAGCGGACTGGTGCTCTTTGGCTGCTATGGCATCACCCAGGTGGGGCTGCACACTGGTCATGGAGAGGAGTGTCCAGGAAAGCGCTATATTAGTTAAAGGAATTATTATACAGTAAATGCCGCACAGGAATGTTGAGCATGTCATGCTGAGGTGAAATGGAGCACACGTGTGATGGCAGTTAGCTAAAGGCCACTAACAACATTTGCACGTCTTCCTGAAGTTGCTTTGCTAGAATGGTAAAATGGGTAAAAATAAACTTTTTGTGTATTATACTTGTTGGTTTCTTTTCATGTTCGACTAATCCAGTTATTTCTCATGACAAAAGAACCAGACTACTTTGGCATTTATCATTGTATTAAGTCTCAGAATTGCCTCAAAACAGAAATAATTACTCCTTTCTGCTTAAATTGCTATCCTGTTTAAATAAAACATTTGGCCCATTTCCCTAATTTTAAATTAATGTCCTTAATATAATGGCTAAATGTTTTAAGTAATGTTTTTTGTGCAGATGTTCTTTCATCTATATGAGAAGGTTCCTTAAAGCATCTGTCAACTAACAGATGTAATGTCAGTAGATGTTGTTCAAAGGGACTAATGACAAACAGCAGGAACATTTATTTTTTCCCAGTTTTACAGTTGTCTGGTACTGTGGTTTTTTTATAGCAGTGGGTACTTCTGGCTGCTGGGAGTTCTGTTCTCCTGCTGTAACCATCAGTGAGGTCATACATTCTTCATCTATTCCAGGCTCACAGGCTTAAACATCACATTTCTTCATTGACATTATTAGGTTTAGGAAGTAACTTTCCAGACACAGTCACAGGTAGCGTGGATCCCCTGACATAATGAACAGTGAAGTCCTGCAGTATAACTTCTACTGCCTTCATTGCTCACTGTTTCACTAATACTGTTACAGCCCTTGCGAGTATCATTTGATGAATGACTAGGGCTTTAACACTGAGCAGCGCAGCAGATGAAATATTGCTCACTCTATTTTTTATTCGAATCTGATATTGAGGAGGGACAAGACAGAGTGGCTTTCTGAAACTTAAAAGTGTAAGTATGACTTAGGGTCTGAATTGGATTGTCCTGGAATAGTATGCATTTTTTTATGGGTTTCATTGGCAGCCGGGGAAGAAGAGACATTTCCTTGCGTTGTGCCCATTACCGCTGAAAAGTGAATTTTGATCATCCTAAACTGAGATGGAATGAGAACTTCAAGAGCCTCACAGTGTGACACTTCACATATTGGATTTAAGTGTGAGTATCTTGGCAGTGTAGGTCTACCCTGTTTGCACTCGCAAATGGATTTAAAATTTGCTCTACAGAAGGGCTTGTTGCAGGGTTTTCCTGACAGTGAGTCCACAGTCGAGGAAATTAAATCCTTAACTTTATAAGCAGTATGTTTTGTTCTGGCGCAAACTTCAGATAGTTAGGTTGATCGTTGTTGTTCCTCAAGTCAATTAAGTATCTTAGTACAAGCAAAGCATATTCTATTGGAAATGCTACTGTAACAAAATATTTATTGATTTTATCTGTTTCTGGTACGCTGAATGCCTTAGAACTGGGCAATGTGCTACAAGGTATTGTTTGACACAGGAGTGAAAGGATGAGCAGCAGATGAGAGAGTTACTCCCACTCGGGTAACTCTAGAGGCATGTGAATCCATGATTTATTCACGTTTGGGGCTCAGATATCTTATTTGAGGTTCCTATGTTCCTAGCTTGGTCTTGTTGGGCGCTGGTGTAGCTGTACAATTGTCACCCATGCCAGAACATCTTAATGGTGACTCATTTTTGATACTGTGTCAGATGAAGAGTTAAAATATAATTAAACTCCATTAATGGTCTGCAATCATGCACCTGTAAAATGTTGTGTTGTAACCTAATGCTGTCACAGTGTTTTGTGGAAGTACTATATGTAAATGAATTAATAAAAACAAAGTTAAACAACTAATTCTTAAAAATGAGCCCAAACATCTTTATTGGCGTGTCAATAATGTTAATCATCATAACTCCATGGTCACTGAGATGATTGAAAAGCTGTGATTTAGGTTTTATTTTTGTCAAAACACTATTTTCTAGCAGCAGCCAAGACGCTAATTGTCGATGCAGATTCTAAAGATATTTTCCAAGAGATGTTCTGCTTTGAATCGACGGAAGGGAATGTGACACTTCTAAGCATATTTAAAATGTGCCAGGCCATGTGTAATGGCAGCTTTCACACTGTGCTTGGTAACACGCGTTTCTCTTTTCTCTAACAGCTGGGAAGGGGGGCATCTCATTTACACCTTCAGCAGTCCTGGCTTAAAGGAGGGTAAGATGAAGAGCCCAGTGGTGAACAGCACTTGCTGCAGTATTTGCCTCTGGCCTTTTCTTTAATCTGAAATGTACAGTAATCAGCAGTCGGAAGCAAAAGATTGAAGTGGAAGATTGTTGCCCTGAGGCACCACAATAACTATATAAAATGGTTTGCTCTTCTATAAAGATACAATGCATAGCTGCAGTCGGCTGGTCAAGATTATCTGCATCTATCAATTGACATCCGCTCATTTTGCTGTTTGCCCTGTCCGCTGGTGGTCTGTTTTCTATCTGCAAACCTGCAAAACCCAAGAACAGCATTTCTTTAAAGGGACGCTTGGGCTATCTGTAGTTATCTGTAGTTATAGCCATTTTGTTTTGTTTGTGCCTTTAGAAAGTTATTGCTTGTCTTTACAGCAGGCTGAAAGGAAAGGCTGCCCTGTATTTCTCGCACACCGTGTATCCCTGCAACAAAACTGAGTGGATCACAGCCTGCGGTCATTCAGTTTGAGATGCCAAGGTTTTGCATTTTTGTTTGATATCTCATACGCGGGTCTTTTTCTGCACACAAGTAGAGAAGGATCAGCTTTATAATCTTCTTGGGCTTCAAAGTCGTGGGTGTCTGGCGTCCAAGGTGGGCATGTTTTCAAGTGAGGCAATTGTAAAAGGGTGGGAATTTTGGAGAAGTAAAAGGCACTTTAGTCCTCTTTTCAACCATTGTGATTCTTACCTCAGGCTGGATGGTGCTTCTGTCTGTTCCAATTACATCAGCTCCTGTGTTCCCCCTTTTCAGCACTTTCTAAAAGAAAATCTCATCAGAATTTGTAGCTTGCAGTGTGCCAGTTATTTCCTGATTTCTTGTACTAAAGAAGGCTGAGGGGTGTAATAAACTATTGGTTACTCAGTGTAGTTGGACTCACTGGATACGGCTGGGAGCCAGGAGGAAAAAGTTGCCCTTGTGATACTTTATAAGAATTTCTCTTCTCTGGATATGCAAGGAAAACTGATTTTTGTTAGCAGAGGCAAATGTGATTTTTAAGTTAATATTTTATTTAAAACAGAAATATGCTTGAAAACAGAAGTAGTTTCATTGCTGTCCAGTGTGAATCACAGATCTGCAAACATATATTTCTTTTGTATGCAAAAACAACTAGGAGATCTATGAATACTCTTTGATACTGCCATAAAACATTTGGAAAATCTTGAGATCTTAAGCTGGGGTGATGGAAGAAGGCATGGCGCTGTTTGTATGAATCCCAGTGTCCTAAGTGCGGCCTTAATTCAACTGGAAAAGCAGCTCCTCACTTTTCTACCTGATCTGACATGTATTGGGGCTTCAGTGGTAGAAGAAGTTGTATATGTAACAGACTTTGGGATCTTTTGCCATGAAACTTGCTATCCGTCCATTTTCCATTTTATCCATTTCTGGGTAGTGAGAGAGCTGAAGCCTATCCCAGCAAGCAACAGGCGCAAGGCAGAGTACACCCAGCAAGCTAGTCCATTGCCCACAGCCACGCTCTCACCAAGGACAGTTTTCCCAGAAGCCAATTCACCCAGTAGTATGTCTTTGGACAGTGGGATGAAAGCAGAACACGCAGAGGAAACCCACATAAACACAAGGCGAACATACAAACCCCAGATCTGGAATTGAACCTCTGGTCCCCACGCTGTGAAGGAACAATGCTAACCACTGTGTCAGCATGTCGCCCAAGAATATTACTATGTAAATGCAAAAAAAAAAAAGTTTATTTGAATAGTCTGGTTGAATAGAAACCAGAGATGTATGAGAAGTAGACCTTCTCATTTCAAAATGAAAGGAGCTTCCCTGAAAAATGACTTTAAATGTAATGTCAATGTTTATCCAAAACGTGGGATAATTTATTGATGATAAAAAGCTCTGAAAAGAGGAACATGTTACAGAAAGCTCTACTTTCCAACTCTATAAACTCATGGCTGCCGACCACAGTTCTATGTTTGGTCCTTGTTGTTGTTGTTGTGTGGGGATGTTTTTTTTTCTGAACCGATGACAAGTGAAAGCTGCCATTCAAGTCTCAACAGTGGCTGTGAATCCTGATAACCTTTTGTCACCAGGGGTTAACATGGTGGAGATTGTCAGGGAGAGTGCACTGAATGTTTCCACTCCTGACTGTGGACAATGGGAGGCTGACCTTGCGGGTCTGAGCATCTGATTGCAGATAAGAAAGGATCTGCTGCTGGCAGCATTCCTTCTTCCCTTTGTTGCGAAAGTGACAGTTAAATGGGAAGATACCAGCTGAATGTCAGCACTCCTGGCTTAGTGCTTCAGAATGACATTCCTCTGTGTTTCTTTTTCACTCAGTAATGAAAGGGGAGGGAAAGCTATAATGTGTTGATAGGCCATAGCAACCGGCATTGGCACCTAGACTCCTCAAGGAATAAGGGGAAAGCCTGGTTTGGAAGAGAAAAAGAAAAGTAAACATTCAGAGCCAACCTGGACAATTGGAAAAAGGTAGAATCTGCCCATATGAATTACACAGAAAATCTGTGTATAATAAAGGTCCTCCAGTGCGGGGTTCATCTTTCATCTGCAGACTACTTATAGCACAGACTCTGCCACAATGGAGAATAGTGAGCTAATGTCTTCACTGATCCAATCCTATGTGCTTTGGCCAGCTAAAGTATGCTAAAGTAGTTCTTTTTTAACTGTTAAGGCAGAGTATTTTATCCATTTCTGAAATACATCCCTTATCTATGTGGTGCAGTGAAGACTGCTTAAGTCAGACCTTCAGCAATCACTCAGGCTTCTGAAAGTTTGAAAAGTTTGCTTTAGAAAGAGGAGATTTGTAGAGGTGCTGTTGCACCATAATGGGATTTATTTCTGAAGACACAGAGGATAAAAACATTTTCCTTAAATATGTGCGGTTAACTAGCTCTCACGTTTGCATGTGTACAGTATCGTACTTTGCCCCCCGTTTACTGTCAGCATGGTCTTGAAAGTTAGACAGCAGTTTATTCAGGGATGGGAAAGGTGGAGCAGGTCTCCAAAACACTTGTAAGTCTGTTATTGAAGTGTGAAAGGCATGGATAATATCGGCTGGTTCTTGCTTTGCAAAGCGGCACAGTGGCTCAATCCCTGGGGTGCCATCTGTATGTTCTTTGATGCCCTCTCATGATCCAAGGACATACTGGCCCTGGTGTGAGTGTGTATCTTTGTCAAAGTGTGCCCCGTGATTGACTGGCGTCCAATCCAGGATGTATCCTGCCATGATCCTCTTGGTGGTTGGGATAGGCTCCAGTTCCCCTGCGACCCTGTATTGGAAAAAGCACTAACAGCCATGACAGTTTGGATGGAGCTCTATTTAAGAATAAAACCCCCAGATGTGCTTATTTTGTTGCATACATAAAGGGGAAGGGAAGACTCTCTTCAGTCACTCAGAATGAAGTAGGTCCAACTGTGTCCCTGCACTGCAGGGGGAGTGTGTTTATTTTAGGGAATATCGACAGAGAAAAGTATCGCATGCAACTCCTCCAGACACCTGTTGATTGTGAAATTGAACCCAGGAGTTTACAAAGAGTGCACTGAGTCTTTCCTGAGTGCACAATACAAGTGGCACTGGGAATGCATTTGTTTACAGGATGTTTGCTATTTCCCAGGAAGGAAAACGACTCTCTTAACTAGAATTTTATCAATTGTGTGAAAAACACTTTTCACACACGCCACAGGCATGTTAGGCTTATGACGTGGGAAACCTTTTGCTGCGTGAAAGATGTCTTTTTCAAAGCTAAAAATAATAGTAGGGTATTTAGTTTTTTGTTTGCAAGTTAAGTTGGAAAAGCTTAAATTATGGTTACATACTGGGAGGAGAATGGGCCCTGCATCAGAATGTGCACAAGTTAGGACCATTAAAATCATTTTGTGGTGTGTAATAAGTCTTTTGACTTCTCCGTGACGGGGTCATTTATGTTTTAAAGGTCTAATAAGGAACCCTTATGGGTGCATTTTTGGTGTACATAAAGCCAAAGGGCAGCACGTCTTGCACTTACTTTACTTATTTATTGTTAGGTTGTTTTTCCAAATATATCTGCCAAATGAAACAGTATCATTATGAAATGTGGGGAAACTATGGACCTCTTGAAAACAATAAGAAAAAGAGTTGATATCAAGTGGTCTCAAGCTTTTTCTTTTTATTTTGAAGTCTCTCTCTATATATTTTTTTTATTTATTTATTTTTTATCTACGACTGGAGTGAGTTCTGAGATTTTAGGCCGCAGGTGGAAAAGCCGTTTGCTTACATTATATTGTAGGTACGGTCAGAACCTTGGAGCAGGCTTTTCTATATGGGCATGAGGGAGTCGAGGAGTCACCAAATCTGATTTAAAAATTAAGCCAAAAGGGCTTAATGTCTGTTTTGTTATTTGCTTCCTGCCCCTTGATTGTGGGGGTTTTGAATGGCATGTTTGTGAATGGCTTTGCTGGGAGTCTTCGTCCAAGCTCTTGGAGGAAAAGGGTACGTGTTTCCTGATTGCGTCTGAGGAATCTAAGAGAGGCAGTGTTTTATCTCTTTGAAGAAGGAATGAGTGAAGGTCAAGTACAGTGCAGAATGTTAACAACTTATGCATAGGATAAAACTCAGACAACATCTTTTTCAAGTCAAATGGTAATTTAGCAAGAGGTCAGGGATCATAGTTCCCTCTTGTAGTGGAGATCTTATTTATGCCTCCTTCCTAAAGAGTATATGCAGTACGTAACAGGTGCTGGCAGAACTCCTGAAATGTATACAAAATACATGTCTATTCGCTATATTAACATTAAGTATTTCTAGATTCAGATTACTCAATCCAAGATCATCAGGCTTGATACTAATCTTTGTTATCGTGGCTTTCTATGTCTAGAAAGTTTCATGTTTTGCCACCAATGTTAATCATGAGTTTGAGAGACTTAGTCAAGGGCCAAACCAATGCGCGGACTGAGCTTTTCACAGGACTTAACATTGTGTCCTCCTTTATGCGCTGTGCTGTGCTTGAGGTGAAGGAGAGGTCTGAAATTTAGCTTTAAAACCCCTGTTACAGATGAGCCGAGCGACTTTTCTAAGACGCGCTGCTTTTGCTCCAAGCTAGTTTCTTATCGAAATCTTTGTCAATGAAAGAAAAGGTTTTCTTTGACGATTTTTACAAGAGGAGCTAGCGTTACCGCTGAAACCACTGGGGTAGACAAATCACTGAATATGTTAGCCTTATTAAATGCAGATGAAGTGGAAGAGATGCCTGTTATACAAAGGACCATATACATACGGCAGTATTATGTCATTAAAGGAACATGAGCTAGCCCAGCCATGCAAACGTAATGTGATGCAAGGGTAGTTGATTCCATCTCAGTGTTGTTTTTTTTTACAATGCAGTTTTAAATAGCTTTCCTTTTATCCAATTTATAAAAGCTGTTGACTTCAGATAATAACTCATAGTGACAAGGGCCTGTGTCTTTCTTTCATTCCTCTTTTTAATACGACATTGAAGTACATGCTTTGGTTGGAATATTACAGATTGCTTAAGAATTCTTTTATTGAGTAGCCCCAGAATTGAAGTGCATGGATACAGAACTAACCTCTCAAGCTCTAGGCACTGATGTGTTGCATAAGGACTAAACAGAAGTTTCTTTAGCTCGTGTCTGTGTACTTCTTTGATCAGTGTTGTGAAGAATGGATTAGAAAATGGTACGGTGTTACAAAACTAAATAATAGCAGTGAACAATTATTTTGCCATTGTATAAGCGAGCTGTGTGCATGGTGCATATACAGCAGCACCAATATCTAGTTTTACACCTATGCTTTAATGCTCTTGAGCAGAACGTGTCTCTAGATATTGCCATTTCAAGTGCTTTTCAATAGCACCACAAAAAGCTTCCATTTTTCTTTCTGTAAATCTCCTATTTTTGGTGAGTAATGTGGCAGGATTGCAAGTAAATAAATGCCCTTTCTCTAGACAGCACACCAGTTTCACAGCACCGTAGAGAAAGGGACAATTCAGAACAGCCAATCAAACCCCTCCAGAACGTCTCTGGAATGTGGGAGGAAACTGGAGCAATTGGGAAAAACCTGCACAAACTCAAGGTGAACATGCAGAATCCCTGCAGACTTGTGGATTTAATTTTAGCTTGTGACATCAATGTAGTGATGTGAGGAAGCAGTACAAACCGTTTTGTCACTGTTCTACCCTGTAATAAAAACTAAGGGAAAGGACTTCTTAAACAAGATGAAAAAATCTAGCACTGTTTTCACATGTATGGTTAGTAGTACAATGTTTCAAAGATTTAAAGATTGCATTCGAAATCTTGGCACCTGTGAGTTGACTCCAAGCTGAGAAGGTCCCAGAACCTATCTGCAGCAGGGACTCAGGCTAAAGACACTGGTACTGTGCGACTGTGTCTAACAGCTAAACAAAATAATTATGTGTAAGCCAATTTGCTTGTAAAGGTTTCTCTTTGTTTTTTTCTCCAAATATGTTGGGCATTATGAGGAAGGATTAAAAGCAGAAAAAGAAGGGCAGCTAAGTGCCTTAACTTTTTCCTTAAGCAATCTGTAAAATCCCTGCAGAAGGATAGGAGCAATTCTGCAAGGCTGATGAGCAGCTCCCTGTTTCCACTGAATCATTTGGGGTGATTCATAACTGCTGTTCCTCTTGGCTGTGCTCAGAGAATGTCTTTTCACTTCATCAATCAGCACAACGTCAATAAGTAGACATCTTTTGCTATGATTGCACCTATCAAGAAGTCATAATATGCTATTATTTACATCTTATCTTCCTGTTTGGCGTATCTGCAGTGGACTGAAGTCTCGTCTAGGAGGAGAGCAGTCACATGTTCCATCCCGCTCTGTGCCCTGTGATTCTGGGAAGGGCTCCAGCTTGTTACAGTCCTCACCAGGAAAAGCAGCTTTCTTATAATGGATAGATATTTAGCATGTTCATTTATGACGGTCATAGCGGGGAGTGTTCTTCTCTGGGACATCATAAAACTAGACATTTCCATTTTCTTAGAATGCAGCACTTAGAAAAATGATTTCCTGTGATTTAGTTTGATTTAGAGAGGGACAAGGACAACTTATCCTTTGAATCCCCCAAAAAAAGAAGGCAGCTATGGGCTCATTTCCACATTAATAAAAGGACTTGTCTGCTTTCTCTTAGTTTGACTCATTTCTGAATATGTGCTGCGAACTGCTGGCATCGGAAACCTCCAGTCTTCAAACACTGAAACCTGAGCTTCAAAAGGGTGGTTGCACCCTGCTTAAACTTGCATTAAATGACAGAAAATAAATCTTTAAAAGCATGTTAAAAATGTAATGTGGACAAGTAAGTTTCTTAAAACAAGGCAGCTCAAATGCAACTGGAGATTTGCCCCTACTGCGACGGAGAAAAAAAGCCTGAGGCAATATCGCTGAGGGCACAACCTATTAGATCATCAGCAAAGAGCAGCTTGGACAGTTAAAGGGCCTGCTGTGCAATGGAGGATTAAAATGTGTCCCGGTTTTAGGGGAATGCAGGGTGAACTTTTTTTAAGAGAATAGTGTTTAAAAATACAAACTTTCCTCAAGGATGTCTTTGGGATTTTCTGAAGGTCTTCTGTGTTTTCTTCTGGAGGCCAGTGATTTAATACTTGAGTGGCCTGGCAGGTCTGGGTCTCTTGAGTTTGTCATGGTTCAGGCTCATGAGGTTAGTGCTCGCTAAAGCTCAGGCCTGAGTCAGCACTGAGTGTGTGTGAGAGGAGGCTTCTGTCTACACAGTTCATCAGAGGGGAAGCACTGCGAGATCAGTCTGGAGGGCAGTAACCTTCGCTGCACGAGCCAGGTACTGCCAGATCCGATGGGCCCACGGCTGAATCCGTCCTCCTGCTTTCCCAGCCTCCAGTCCCCCCTCCCTCTCCACACTGCACACTCCCCTGCACTGCTGTGCACGCACACCCATGCTTTGTGAAGTCAGGTGATAATGAAGTTCAAGAAACTGCAAGGGGGGAAAAAAAGCAGCCTCTCTGTTCTAAGAATAGAGCATGCGAGAAGTTTGCACCATCTTCAGGTGTCGCCGGTGTTAACAAATCGGTGAAAAATAAAGTAGTGGGGCGAGAAGAACTTGGAAGTCTGTGACATTTGTGAAATAAATTAGAAATAGGAATGTTTGTGCTTGTTAAGCAAAAGTCATTTTGACTTGACAGTGCAGTAAGACTCTTCCTGAGTACATTTTTGACCCATAGTATTGCGCATTATACAGTATAAATGCATTCTGTATGTTTGGTGTTTGTATCAGTATCCTGTCATATAAACATTTGCAAAATGGAGATGCTGTTATGCTGACTGAATAATTTAGTTCACAAAATTTATTTTTTCTTCTGTTTTTTTACTTGTAGTTCAAACTGGCCCCTATAACATTGCAACAATTGTAATGGGTGTTTTTGTCCTTGAACAGCCTGCCGTTTTGCAGATACCCACTTATACATGAGACAGTTTACTTTGCTGGTTTCAAGCGTTAGATTTTTCCAGGTCAGTGCGATGCTGTGACATTTTCATATTCACTATATTTACCTCTTTATGGAAGAAGACAGTCCACCCAAGCCTCCAGTTTTATGAGTGGCTTGACTGGAGAGGAGAGAGGTCATGATGAAATGCAGCAGATAATAAAGTCTTTTTTTATTTAAAAAAAACCTGAACTTCCAGTGATACGAGCCAAACCCTGGGGTGAGACTTCAGAAGAAATAATTTTACATGTTTGTTTCACAGTAGACATTACCTAGACAGTGATAAAGCCTACCAAATAACCAAAGACTTAATAGGAAGAGTTTACTCTTCTTTCACTTCTGTTGTGGATTTCAAATACATTTATATACCTCATATAATTTATATCACAGTATGACAGTACCTTTGTCTTGTATAAAAAATGAATATGAGTTCAACTAAGGAGTAAAAGTATAATGATAATATCTGTGCTTTAAGCATTTGAAAGGAATTGTGCTGGGATTTTTAGTTACTTGGGTTCAGTGTGGAGATGTGACTCTAAAGTGAGAACTTCTGATTTCTTTGTGTTTTTCAGATGTTTATTTTAATATATAAAATCCTATAGTTACATTACAGAGGATTCCTGGCTATCAATATTTGTACATTTACAAATAAAGAATTATTTTAATCATTTCTGTAGCCTTGCTTAATGACAGAATGACTCCGGTGTTGTTTTATCTCTCATGTGACAGATTTTGGTTTTCAGGCATTGGCATTCAAGCATTTCATATGCGCAGTAAAATTTTTAGGTATACCACGTGCTAACATATTATATTACTATGTTCTTTGTGATTTAGAAAAAAACAAAGAATGTGTTCAAAATATTAAAACAGAGGAACAGTCCTTGGAGGAGAGGATTTAAAGGATATTATTTGTGGAATGGGGTTACAGGATATCAGTGTATTATTCCACAGAGGAGGTTCAGACCTCTAAAAATAAATGGACAAACTATGACCCACTCTGCTGAGAGCAAAATGGCTTTTATGTGTCCCTGTAGGCTGAATCAGATCAGTTAAGCAGCAGACTTGCACATTAGGGGTTGTCTGGGTAGTAGACCAGTATATTTCTTTTGGCCTGTAATACTGATTGAATCCTAATGTTCCTCGATAACTAGCAGCTCTGCTTCTTCTTTGCAGTGTCTTGTTTGTGGAGATGTTTTGCTCTGTCTCACCAGCTGTTCTGTCTTGGCATTGCACATCAACTGGGATTGTCTGTGTGGGGATTAGAGCTCGAGATAGCTGCATGGCTGACTTTAAGAACCTTGCATGCAGTGGAATTCTCTGTTGTATGACATTTTAACTCATTAAATAATTGTGCCTTTCCTTTTGCTTCAGCTCTAGGTTGGAGGCTTTTGTTATTGGTAGACCCTGATTTATAACTGATGAGTTTGCTATTGCCTTTTTGAACAAACTGCACAGTGATGTTCATCATTGCATGACTGGAAACATTTTGTTCCCCTTAGTGGAATGATCAACTGTGAAGTACCATAGACTGCACAAATATACATAACAGATACTTAATTCAGCCCGCTCGTAAATCGATGAACGTTTTCACTGGGAGCTTGAAGTCAGCAAATCTGGGAAAAAAAAAAATATTTTCAGAGCCTCAAAGAAGTCCTGTAACCCCCTGGCATGTGGGACATATACAGTTCTTCTGACTGTACTGAGTACAGAGTGGAGTTGAGGGAAATCGAATCGGAAGATACTGTGGGGCGAGTGGGCAGTGAAATGCACGAAGGCTATGCCAGGTCTGTGCCAGAATGACTCTAAGAAGCCGCGACGCAGTGTTCTTTCTTTCCCTTATGAAAAATGGACTCAAGCTGAAATGTGTTTATCTAACCTAAAGGGTGAATGGAAATAATTCGGCTGATATCCCATCGCTGCCGCCTGTGTTACTTTACAAGGCTGTGGGTGGTGTTCAATGTCTGCACCATAATAAGCCTCTCTCTTTATTGAACTCTTCATCTCGAGCCTGTTTTAAACACTCCTACATCCCAAAAGCACAAATACTTTAGCCTTACTTGGCTGAGAGAACAGTTTATTTTCATGCCTCACTGTTTAAACAGCAGCAGGGACAGAAAAGCAAGCATGTACTGTATATGCTACACTCTTCTCTCTCCTGGCCCAGGCATTCGAGAAACAGCCTTTTCCCTCTGCTGTGTAAGCTTTGTTATGCTGTTTAATTACAGTTACATTTGCATTCATAGTTGCATGTTTTATTTGCATGTCAGTAGGCTGCTGTGTACATCTGCTGGCCACCATTCTTGAGCGAGCTTTGTAAGAGATTTTTTTCCGAATTAGTGTGCCTAGAGACCATGTGTTGCATATGCCACATTTTAAGAGGCTTGAAAAGCCATTTAGAAATCCAAAACTGCAAAACACACTCTATTTTAGTCAAACAATGCTGTTAAATAGCTGGCTTGAATAAAGCATGGAGGCCAAAGCATTGAATTAAAGTTTGTAAGACTGCATATTCTGCATATTCAAGATTATTTTTGATTTTCTTATCAAAAGTAATTGTAGAGTAATTGTTTTAATGTGGTATTCCTATATAAATACTCACTGTGCTTTTAACCGATGCATAGTGAAGTCAAGCAGTAATGTTTGTTTAAGCAGTGCCATATCCATTGACTGATCTTTGTAATAATACAATAACACAAGCGGGTTTCATGTTAAGAGATTTTAATAACCACACATTCTTTGCTTTGCCTTCGTCTACAGTAGTTTGCAGAAAAGTCCTTCAAAGTGGTAACTAAATTGCAGCACTTTCCTCTGAGGAATCTTAATGTGCTTGCAATTCTAGGCTCCTGTTTACCTATTTATTAATGCTTTTTGAAATCTGCTTCATCAGTTCAAGAGGGATATATGGAGGAAATGTGATAATACCTACAATAATGTATCCATTACATTCAAGCATAGCACAAAGGTCTCTTTTGCATCCTGCTTCACTATCTGACCTCATAGGCTTTATTCCACTCCATATGGATGCCTGGTTAACAGCTGCCAGCAGTCTTTAAAAAAACAATAGCAATGCACACAGGTGCCTGCAATCCATCTCTCTGCATCAGACTGTGTAGAGTAAGGAAGAGGAATGAGCCTGGAAATGGTCTATCTGCAGGTAATTGAGCTGATGGTATTGGAAACATTAGCAGGCCAGAACTCTGTGGCCTGCAACAGCAGCCTTTTTTATCCCTCTAGACTCTGGCCCCCAAACAGCGATGCATTCAGCAGGATCTCTAGAGTGGAAGAGTCAGCTTCATACTCTTGGCTTGATTGCAACCAGACCAAACAGTGTCTTATGCCAATACTTGAATTATGTGCTGCTAATTTGAGCAATGCACTGCAACAGTATGCCAGTATGATAACGCAAAACTCACTGCCTGTATCGGCCACTTCAACCAATTCACTGACAACTACCCAGATTTCTCATGCTCTGAAATGACATTTTAGAAATGCAATCAAATATAAAGACCTTAGTCTTATCTTACTCAATCTTGTATCTTGCACTCACTTTTAGATTTCTGTTTGTAATCTGTATTTTATGTAACAAAGAAGCTTATTTAGTCCAGTCAAAGATTCCAAAACGCACTGTACACCTCTGCATCATTATTTCTTCCTGACAGACACGTTTTCTATGTACCGTGTGTCTTAAGGAATGTGAATGAAGTTTAACTTGTAGGTTAACAGCAAGAAACAGTTTAATAAGCGTATAAAACTGAGAGGGGACGACAGTAGAATGACATTCCTTCTGTGCCCATTTTGACAATTTTCATGTTCACAGCCCGTGGCCTGATATTACTTTTACCTGATTCTCTCCATAAATGTCAAATAGAAGTGCATTGAAGCAAACGGCAGCTTGTAATGAAGTATGAGATTGCAAACCTTCTTTGTAAAGACGTGTTGTTTTTTTCTCAGCACACAAGAGACATATGCTGTCATTCAAGCTCGTCATATGAGCAACCAGTTACCTAGCAACTGGGCACAGTTGCGAGGCTGCCTGGCTTTGCACTCTTGGCATACAGAGAGTGGAGCAGCAGTAAGTTTAAAATGACCCCCCTGACTTCTGACATCACATCTCTGCCCTTCATCGACCACCTGATTTGTGCCACTCTTAGTACTCGCCAAAGCTGCTCAGTTAGGATTGCAGATGGTCCGCAGTGTGACGGGAAAGTGTGCCACTGGTCTGGTAGACAGACTCATTCATAGGTAATGAAGGCTGAATGTGTGTTCGACAAAAGAAGGTACGTAACTCTTGTCCGGTCCTTGTCCTTGTCAGAACAAGTTCATTAGAAAGATTTATTGTGAATCTTGCTCGCTCCACATGGCTTTTTCCCCTCCATTACCCCGGATTTGTTCTTCATGACTTTTCCAAAGCATAACACTATAGCAGATGACATTTGTAGTCCTCTGCTCCTCTCTTGCCAATCTTTTTCTTGTAAGTTATGTAGAAATTATAGACAAATTTCGCTATTAAGCCTTTCTCGCTTTGTTAATTCTGTGCAGAAGACACCTAGCAGTTATTTAAGGACAGGTGTTCATGCTCCCAGAGGAGGGAGCCCAGGGTTTGACAGGGTTCTGTCATAGATTTGTGATGCACCTTTCGTACCTTACATGTACACTGAATATGTCAGCAAGGGGCAAATAGCAAGGAAACATATCCTGTAGCTCTTTCATTCCTTTGAAATGCTGTGTCTAGGAGTGAAGTGATGAAATGCAACATTGTTTTCCAGAAGCAAAGTTTAACTTTGGCCCAGCATGGACTTCTAACTCATTAAATCCCAGGATGCATATCTGGTTCCATGCTGCAGTCCTGCTTACTGGACATTAATTGTCTAAGTTTGCAGAATAACCAAAGCATGCTGAGAACAGATGCTCTCCTCTTGCCTTTGCATTCCAGTAAGAACATAGAAAAAATAAGAGATTAAAGAAGGCCCTTTGTCCCATTTTGCCCAAGCGGTTGTGTAAATTCATGATGTAAACACCCTATCAGGACCCTTGCCGAATGCCTCGTGGTTCAGTATCCACATGTGTTCTGAGCACCACATTTTTAAGAGCTGTTTTAAACAGAGCTATCTGTTGAAAAGTTTGAAATGGGGCATGTAAAGTACAGGCAGTGAACCATGTAAGCATAAATATTACTCAGAGGCATGTTGGGCCAGGGTTCACAGGATGGAGATGGCCGCAGAAAACAGCAGATCTTCTGTGCTGACCGCTTGATGACTGTCTGCTCACAGACCCTTGCAGGTTGCAAACAATTTGATTCTGATTTTGCCCGGCAAGGAGCATGAATTATGTCAGAGGTTTTGTAAGGAAAGCAATAGGGCAGAATGTTACATATCTGACTGTTCTTATAGACACATTCTCATGCATCTTGTGTTGAAGCTTTTTTGAAAGGGATGATTTTGCTACACACTTGATTAAGTGCTACACACTTGATTAAATGTGGTCCAACATTTAACTCTACAACTATAGTGCAGCCGGTCTTTCAGTATTTGGCTTCCTGTTCTAAAACATTGAAGTGTCACATTAGAATGTCTAGTAATTTAAAATGCAACCAGGTTCACCTTTAGAGATTTTTTAGAAAATGATATGCATCAGACATCTATAAACAAAGGAACTAATAACATAGTCTGTGCTGGAAGGCTGCCATTAGCTTTAATTTAAGACTGACAACATTCTGTTAAGGGTAATTTACTCTCTTTAGTAGACTATTGATGTCTCAAAGCTCATTTTTAAGCTGGACTCAAATGTTTTTTTTTTTCACTGTTAGAATATAGAATATTGAACTTTATCTAGTTGTTTTTCTAGAGATCTGACTGACTGAATGAAATTCCCAAAGTAGTATAAAAAATGGAAGGAAACATTTTGAGCAATAGGCTAGTAAATACAGTAAAATATATTGTTTTAAAAAAGCTTGATGGAATTTCAGTTAATTCATTTAGCCCTGATTTGATTGCTCTTCAATATAAGCAGTCAATGTAGAAAATGGCCAATGCTCTCTAGGTAATTTATGGTACATTATCTTCTATATCAATTTCTTTAATAATATTGTACTGTATTTAATCAATATACAAATGAAAATGTATATTTAAATTTAAAAGCAAAAAAGATAATTAAGATATGAATAAGGCTGCTACAGTAGGTTCAGCAGACATCCTTCTGATATATTATCGCTTAAATAAGAACTGTACTGATCATGAGAAGTACAACAAAGCATTATTAATGGAAATCGTCCTTAAAAAACAGAACTGTATTAGCCACAGTTTAACTAATCCACTTTGGTTTCGAGCGTTTAACTGTTCAGAAATGTAATTAATATTGTTTAATCTCTTAATGAGAAAAATGGAGGCTGCACCCTAGCTTCTCCCATCTTGTGAACTCTTCATCAGCTTGTGTTGTTATTCAGCAAACAGTGACAGCTGCACCCATAACAGTTTGTGGCGGAGGATTGTGGGGTCTCCTTGGCAGAAGTGTGAAGCGAGCATGTATTGCATACCAGAGTGTGTGTCTGGCACTGCACTTGGATGGTGAGAATGGCATCACTGAAGACTTTGGAATAGTTGCAGTGGGCCGGTTTTTAACTAAGGAGACCTTTTTATATAAAAAAAATACCCCCCCCCTTTTTTTCTCTCTGTTGCATTCTGAATGCCATTAACCTCTTTGTTTAGCAATAACCCATAATTTGTGGAGAAGACAAAATGCATCTCTAGGTTTTCATCTTGTGCAAAGCTGTTTATTTCACTCGTTTGATATACAGCAGCCTTCTCAAGTGCTGCCAGTTGCTTGGTGTCGTGCATTCATCAACGATTGCTTGCCAGGACAGCTTTGATGTGTTGTGTGCCCTTTTTCCTCAAACAGACACAGCCCTCTTCGTGTCGGCGCTGGATTTTTTTCTCTCTCCTTATTTCTCCACTTGAACTGCAGCGGGGGAAGAATGTTTAAGGTTTCGAGCTGCCACCCTGGTATGTTAATTGCTCAGTGGACCTTGCAGACCCAGCTGACACGGGAAAATGAATGGCTGTTCTGTATGGTACTCCTTCTGCAGCTCGCTAATAAATTGCAGGTTGTTGGGAAGTGATGCCTTGTGGCGCTTAATGACAAAAAGGCCGTTTCCGCGAAGGCGGTGTTTCATCGCATGATATGGAAAGTTAAAAGAAATAATCTTTTCCGAAGCCCCCAATTTCCATTCCCAGTTCAAAAGCACATTACATGGTGAGTAGATATCAGTTCGGGCCTAAACTGTTGCAGAATTCTAAGCAACGGCATTAAATGAATGATCAGTTGACACAGAATGGTAGCTGTACTACTGGTATTCCTTTTTAAGGAGCAAGTGCTTTGGACCTTTCTGGATGAAGAACCAGCTGTTATTGTTGTAATCCCTTCAGCTCTTTCTCTCCTCTTCTTCCTCCTCCCTTGCTAACCTCGGACAGGCCCTGCTTACTGTTCGGCCTGCAGACGTTTTACATGCAGGCAGCCAGCTAACTGTCCAGGCAGCCCTGCTGTTATACTGCCCTGAGGAGAAGTGGCAGCCATAGCAGCTGACTGGGACTGGATGACACCCGATCCAGCTGCTCTCTCCACTCACAGCACTGATGCAAGACGTGAGAGAGCTGCATTGCATTATAGGGTGCTATCAGCAGACGAGCGGAGCGCTCTAATGCAAAATTGGCCGAGAAGACTTGGAAAATGAACAATTTGTTCTTTTTCCACTTGCATAGTTGCAACAGAGAGTCCTGAAATTGAAAGGCTTGCAATGTTTAATACACAGTGGACTACAAGATGTTTTTCTAAATGGGGAAATCAAAGCACAAAAGCCGACTGTGGTGCGAACGGACCGTGCTTCGTTGGCAGGTGATTGGTGGAGAAGAGGCACATTTGAAATGTTATCAATTGTGTGGAGCTGCAATGCCTTTTGACTGACCCCTCCACTCCTATGTTTGTTTACTACACAGGACCGTTTTTTTGCTGTTTGTTCTCTGAGGTCTATGGCAACTGCTGAATGAAACAGATTAGATACACACAGCAAACTGCATCCGGAAAATCAACCCCAAATATTTACCATCTCCTTGGAACTTTAAATTTCTTATCTGTTTTCAGAGGACCTGTTGCCAGAATATGCTTTTCGCTGGAGTCTGTTTGACTGGATGTGGGCATCACTTGGTGCTCAGAGACCACATTCAGCCCAAAACCAGTGATAAACTGGAGGCCAGCAGGGAGAAAATGCGTTTTGCCAAAGCGCACTGCACACATTGACAGAGAAAACACCTTGTTATTTTTTAGGAATATTGTATGGGTCATTGAAAACTGTAACATAAATAAGGTTTGTAAATACTGCAGAAATTGAGCAGCCTTAGCATATGGATTTAAAATGGATTAATTTATTTCTGAAGGAGCCAGATTCTGCTCTCTTTTATACCTTTAGCACTTCAGGTGCAGTTTGTAAAATAGAAGTTTTTTGGCAAGCTCAGAGGATCAGAATTTTTAAGTAGATTCTTATATCTCCTGCTGTTCCTACCCAATACAACCTTCAGTCATCTGGAATTTCTAAGGTCACATAGTGGACTGTGGGTTTGTTTCGGAACAATCGATTTTCTATGAAGCAGATAAGCTGAATGTCACGGTCTAGCCCTTTCCCTTACATATGCTAATTATTAGATTACATTCAGCAGTTGGTAGCTTTGTCTAAGGAAGAGGAGGAGGAGTGTGGATTATAGGGCAGCTGTATGCATTTCAGCTAATTGACTCCCAACGGCAGCCAGATTTCTCCCTCGGCATTCAGAAAAAATGGCCCCAATCTCTCGGATACTTGCTTAAGGACTGATACGTTGGAATGCAGGGACCTTGCTAGTTAGGGGAAGAAGAAGTGCTCAGTGCTCGTAGAATCAGTGCTTTTTCTTTGTAGTTCTTTCATGGACTGAAGTTCTCTGTGCATCCTCAACATAGTGAGAAGTGCTTTTTAATGGCAACTGGATTGTAATGGCAAGACAGCCCCTTTGTTTCCAGCCCCTAGCAGAGTTGTGCTGAAGGATTTATGGCTGAAGGAGGGATGTCATCATCAGGTTGGTTTGACATAGGTTTCTACACAGCTTTTATTTGGTGGCTTTTGAGGGTATAGTTCGTTCAAGGAATGTAGCTTCCAAGGCAAATATATACAGAATGCGCTGCTGCATCAGAAAAAGCAAGAGATTGATGGCATCTGTCTAAAACTGTACAATACATTTTATATGCTTCAAGCTAGCATCTGAACTTTTAACCTAAAGCACTTCCTGGGATTTCAACACACATTTTTCTCTCATGCCATTTATTTTACTGGGTAGTAATCTAAACACTTAGCAGCTCTCTCTGAAACCAGGTTAGCTGTGCTGGGAGCCTGCTCTGCTTCCAGGGTTCCTCTGCTTTTGTAAGGTGTATAACAGAGCAAGTCGCAGGGCTGCAAACTGTGTTCCTCTGTCTGCTTTGGATTCACAGCCACTATTTGGAAGTTGGACATTACTTCCAATTGCCTGTTTGTGGTGAGGGACTTGCTTGTACAGCACACACAGGAACATGTTTTAGAAGACAGCTTGCTGCTGCCCTCAGTGTCGTTCTCTTCTACGGCTGCTGTTGACAGGGAGGAAGTTACAGGTATTTTTGTTTTTGCGTGATCGTTTGAGGGTGTGTACTGTAATTTTAGTTACCCTTCAAAAACACTAGCAAAAAACAATATCCTTCCTTCCTTGTGTACACATTTTATGACCGAGGAAGTGGTACTTTCAAGCATTTATGCATTTGTCTTGAAAATGTCCCCAGCAGTTTGCATTGGTGTTTTATTTTTCACTTTTTAATCAGGCTGAGTTAAACTCTCCTTTTTGTAATGTCCCAGTTTGTTTTGGGTACTATTTGGCACTTGTTTGTCCTCCTAAAGCCCCTGGTGGATTGATGCTTTTTATTATGATGACAGTTTCACAGGGTGAGCAGAAGGAGAGAATCCTGCAGTGTTGGCTATTGTTTTGGAATATAGAATCACATTCTTCTCTCTAGAGCACTGAGACCATCTGGGTGCTGGTGGTTACAGGTTCTGGGGCCAGATGACCATCGTCCACTATCAGATGCATTTTTTTTAAGGGACGGCTGACATGAGACATGACACTTTGACTGGGTTGGTACTGGACGTTGTTGGTATTGTTGGTTCTATCATGGTTTTCTTATATGAAAATGTATACATAAGCAGCTTTTGAAAGTTTAGTTGTGCGGTGTCTCCAAAGTGTATTTTAGCTTGTTGCATTGTGCATTAATATTTGAAGTTAGGGTTGGTGTCTTTTCCTAATGCTGAACTCTTAAATTCCATTTACATTAGGCATCTAAGAAAACAAGTCTCTTGAAGTCGGGAGAAGGATTTGTAGGGATAAAAAGCAGATAAAAATCACTGCAAAACTTGAAGTAACTATCTAAAACTTAAAAAGGACATCTGAAATTTTAAGAACGAATTTTAAATTAACAGCATCCTAATAGTCTGTTCATGGCGCATAGATAGTGGTTAACTTTTGGTTTTCCCAGTTGTGCATGTTTTTTTCTATTACATTCTACATGAAATCAAATGTCAAACACAAACTGTCACTGCAGTATTCTTTTATATAACAATTAATTCTGCAGGAAATTCTTTTCCTGAACCAGTTTAATAAAAATGTATGTCTGAAGATGTCTAGGATTCATTATCAACTAGTTGGAACCCTTTTAAAAATAGGCAGAATACAATAAGGTGGCAATATACTGTTTTTCTCCTACAACTGTGAAAGTGCACGGTATCAGGCTCCTGCCTGTTGCCTTTTATATGCTGTTAACATCATCATTGAGTTACACTTAAAAAAAATAATGTAATTAAACAAATACTGTCCCTGTCTGGATAGTACTGTTAGGGCTGTAACTAAAACACACTGACACATACAGTAGGAGACAGCTTATTCCTGCCCTCCCTGCTCCGTCTTGAAATCATTTTATTCTTGTCAAGCAGTACACTGGAGAGGAGGCGGTGCTTTAAGAGCTGTAGGAGTTGTTTCCGAACACTTTCATTGTAAGTGTGCTGAATCCTGGAAGACCGATTTATGTAGAACAGCCTCATCCTGTAAGTGCGTCTGTAGGGAGTAGCCCACATCTGTGCCAGAGAACATGAAGCCAGTGAAGTAAAACTGGTTATTTTTCACACCCAATGAACGCAATGCCAAAATTTGTATTGAATATCTTCTGAGCCACCACTGGCACTGCTCTGGGAAAAGGCTGTCAGGACACATCTGATCTAGATTGCTATCGCCTGTCCCCAAAGAGTGCTGAACAAAAGTAGCCTTTTCCTCCAACTCCCTTTGTTTGGTTCTATACGTTTCATTCTTCAGGCACGTTAACATTATTCAGCTTTAGTGCAGCGATGCCTTGCCAGGGATGACTAGCCCAAGCAGACATTGTGCCTAAATTGTTTATTTAAAAGTTTTATAAGAAGTAATGACAAATGAAACACATTACTAAGTAGCCATGTCATGGTCTGATTATTGTGAGCCATCTTGCAGCGTTTATGATGAAACGACGAAGGTAGTCATCATTCTGGAACAGTGCCCCCTTTAAAGTAAAGGAAATGCTGTTTCATCATAGACTGTTCATAAATATTAACAAGTTCATTCAAGGGGTCTGATCTTTCAAACAGAATGTTGTGTATTTGGCACTGTTTTTCCAGTTGCTTGCACAGCGCTTTCAGCCTGTTGATCACAGACTGTCAGTAATGTGTGCAGTCAGTCAACTAATACACCTGCCAGTGGAGGAGTCTTGCATCTGCCAAATCACAGCCTGTGAGACCTGCTGGTCTATGCATATTATGCTGCATTCAAAATGGAAATGACCTGCATTGAGTAGAAGCAACTGAAATAACTGCAGAATTCGAGAATGTGTAGGTGGAGGACTGTTTTCCTACCACATTAATTCGTCTGAGAAACAGACTATAAACAAGTTAAATGGGTGACATATGGCTTCTCCTAGTATTTGTTTTGTTTATTGATCTGTGCCTGCTTTGAAAGTAAACGGCTTCCTGCTATTTTGGGATAAAGGCAAGGTGGAGTAATCAATGCAAGGGAGAGAAAAAAAGAATGTTCCTTCATTTTTTTTTCTTGTTTATTCGTCCCTTCAAAAATTCAGTGCTTGTGAGTGATGAAGGACAGCGGTCATGGCCAGAGGCAGGCCCAGTGCCAGCTGGCACCCTAAATAACAGCTTCCTCTCATACCTCAGCTAACAAGTGCAGCTTAGTCCTCATCAGGACAACTCGGCCATTCAGTCACGGGCTTTCATTTAATGCATCTGCTGAATGGAGCTGGGCTTTTCGGCAGTTTTGTAATGCGGGCTTCTCTATACTGGTGTTTGCAGTGAGACCAAGATCCATTCACTCATCCTCTTAGACGGACCTGAACTCAGCTTGCCAGAAGTGAAGGTTTAGAGGGTAGTGAATTAGCCTCTTATGAAAAGCACAGCAGCCTGTGTGGCCTCCTATTTTCTAGCTGACCTTCTGAAATGCCTTCAAAGGCATGTTCACAGTGTATTGTACAGTGTCTGTAGTGCTGCAGTTAGATAAAGCCTAATGAGCTAAAATATGAGATGAGTTTGTGGCAGAATTCCACTGTCTTGCATCGCATTTTAAAGTTGTTTTGATCACTAACAGTTGATCGTTATCACCACTGCAGATTTCTGCTCTTCTTCAGATCAGCATATTCCAGAGGATTCTCTTGTATCTCAAGCTCAACATATGGTAGAGATTATGGGAAAGGTTAAAGAGTGGAGAAATCCAAATAATTTACCATTAATAGCTTAATTGTGATAAATACCTAGTTTTCCTGTTTAGGAAAAAAAGGTATAGGTGACTCCCGCCTGGTCTGTTTCTTCTAGCCTGTATTCCAGATGGATTCAAACATGTCAAAATTAATTTTTCAGGATTTCTTTTGCCAGTGAATTTGAATTAATGACTTAAATATTTGTAAATAACAGCGTAAAATAAAGGCAAATGGTATGCATTTTTAAAAAATAGCGTAGCAGACCTCTCTGTCACTTGCAGCTGAGCTGGTAGACTCCTGCTCCATGTCGAGGCAGCGTGTGAGAGTGCTGTCCTTGACGTGCTATATTTTCACAGCTGTAATGAGTAAGCCGAAGCTGTGCTGCTTTCCAGCTCTTGTTGTCTTCATGTAGACAACTTGTCCTGCCCTGTCGTGGTGAACGAAAACCAGGGTCTGCACTGCAGGTCCACAAGCCAAATCAAATCCCAGCGCTTTTCACTTCCAAACCTGAAAGCAAGCCCGATGTTTGCCCCAGTTCTTCTGCGCGTTTCTGAGGGATCCACCCCTCGGACTGACTGGATCCGAAGTAGTGTACATTATGTAGCTGGAGTGTCCTGCTGTCTTCTTGGCTGCTCACAAGGAGGAGGCTGCCGTGGAAGTACAGATGAAACTCTCTGGCCACAGCTTGCCTGGAGATTGTGAATGCCGAAAGGACATACTTCACAGGAGACCCAGGCAGCTCATCCTGTTTGCTTTGCCCTGCTGTGGAAGAGGGTGCCGTTTGTTTGGGAAGGAGCAAAGCTGTAAAATACATCAACCACTCTGAGTGACTTGCATTGCAAGGCTTCTTTTGTTCAAGACCACTCTGTTGACTTTTGTGGCATGTGTCCTGTGGCTCTGTCTAAGTACTCTTTATGTGAGTGTTTTGGGACACTGTTGATTATCCTAAGGAGCTTTTCCTCTGTGTTGTATTTTGTCTCTCTTATTATCTTATTGTAAGGCTGACTGTTGGTTTGTGTGGTAATAAACTCACCCAGCTGCCCAGACACCAAGGGTGTAGTGCATGACGTTAAGTAACATGGAAAATATTAAACAATAGGAGCTATATATCATTTATGCAGGACCTATTCTGTTTTTTCTTTCCACCATGTTACACATTTAGGGCTTTCCATGGTTTTGGGGGGTGATCATCTGTTTAATGTGGTCATCATGTGTATTTTCACATGACAACACCTGGACATCTGTCTTCAGACCTGTGTTAAGAACATGTACAGATGTTTAGGAGGAGAACTGCACAGGCTGCCACTGTTTTGTAAGTGAATGACTTCCAGAGTTATGTGGGCTCAACAGAAGCATTGTTAATATGCAAAATAAGCATAACTTGTAAGGCTGTTGTTTGGTGTAATCAAAGCCTGGTGGGTTAAGGAGAAGAGCCAGGTGGTCCTGGTGAAATCATCTTTGCTGGAATATTTGCTTCTGTATAACCAGAAGGTCGCACCTAGAATGTTTCTCTCTAGGATAGGCCTCATGATTTTGACATGAAAACTTTGAAGCAGCAAAAAATGCAAAAGGCATTCAACAAAGCAATAAAGTGAAATTGAAAAAAAGATGATGAAGAATATCCAGTACAGGCATTCAAAAACTGGGAAAGGCAGGGCAGTTCCCGAAGTGCGATACCATGTGGTGCTGTCTTATTCATTTACAGCTAGCAGGAATGTTCGGCTGCTGCTTGAAACAGCTGTTAAGCTGAATCAGCTGTTTAGGCTATAACAAACAAAAGTGAAATAGAAGTGGAATTCAGGGAGTTTTGACTGGACGTGTGGAACTTGGAAGAAAGTGTAATCTGTTATACAGTATGCACGTCCTGCTATTTTTAAACTAACAAAAAAGCATCTGAAACATTATTCTAATAGTGTGGGAGTTTGGATGCAGAGAATGGGAAATTTGTAAAGCATAAATTTCAGTTACCTTGAGAAAAGGCAGATTAGAAGATATAGTTGATTATTTAAAAGATAAACTGGTATGGATGAGGTTAAAAGTAGTTCCTTTTTTAAATGTCTGAAGCTGAGAGTATAAAAGAGCTTGAGTATAAGATAGGCTACATTCAGAAATATAAGCCAATACCTTTATAAGTCAATTTGCCTTTCGTTAATTTACCATGTCTTTATTTTTGCTTTGTTAACAAATGTGTAATGTGCCTCTGCCCAGTATTCATTCTTCTATCGGTTTTAATTGTCAACTGGTCATTATTTAGCCTTGCCATGTGGTCTAAAGTTGTCTGTAATAATCCAAAGTAATAGAATAGAAGACTCAGAAGTTATAGATACTGAAAGTGCTTTTATTATTACAATTTTTTTCGCTTCTCAGAAATCTTTATCCCTGGCAATTAACACAATACACCTAAGATAAAACCCCCGATGAGATACTTTGGAAATAAAATGTTATTCATAAGCAATAACAAGAACTCCAGCAGTCACCCAAGACCCATTTACTGGGAAATTGCTAATGTCATACTCATCCATAAAAGGGGGGCAACAAAACAACACTAGCGTTAGACTAGTAAGCCTTACTTTTATTCCATATAAGGATATGGAAATGATAATTCCCCAGGTTTAAAGGAATGCTGTATTCTGACATGGTTAAAATGGACGCTTTTCAGTCCTGAACAAAGAAGACTATAAGGAGGTCTGATTCAAGTATTCAAAATCCTCAGGGACGCTGACGAAGCCCACCTCTTGAACTTTTTCAGAACTACCAACGAGATACAAAGTAGATGACACGAGGGCAAGCTATGGGAAAGTGCGCTTGGAGCCGACGACAGGCAGCACTTTTACACACAAAGCCTTGTGGGAATCGGGAAGGAGCTACTCCGCCATGTTGTTGAAGCCGCTGGCCCGGCTTCTTACAAGAAGAGATCCTGGGATCGCTGAGATACTAGCAGCCAAGCTCTTCTTCGAGCTGCTGCTCAGCTTAGGGTCATGAAACCGCTGATGCCAGAAGGAATTAATCATTGCTGCAGCTGGTGGAATATCCCCACATTAAAAAATACCTCTCTTTGTGGACCCCCCTGTAGATTTACCACCAGGGCTGGGACAGTATTCCACCGTACACTTCGGATGGAGTACTAAATTGTCTCTTAATAAAAAAACATGAATTACTGTATAATTTGGGGAATGTGAAGGCACAGAGAGGCCTTGGTGCAAAATATTTTGCTGGAGGGTTTTGTGAACTGTGACAGAATTACATGAGTGCTAATAATTTACAGCTTTCAGTCCAGCTCATTTTGGATGCCTTCCTGTCAAGTGTTTGAATTGTATTGTTGGGGGAGATGAAAGGCAACATGCTGGGAGCTGAGTTCTACTGGCAGTTTCCTGAATAGAGCCAGCTGGGAATGGGTGGGACTGTACCAAATGTAGCACTCAGGCGTGTCACTCTTGATTCCCCCCCATCAAGGGTGCTTGAGCCCTAAATGACGGGAGAGATCCCTTCCTGTGTGAAAGAGGGTGATCAATTTCTCCATGCTCTGGTCCTCATTTAAAAACAAAACCCCGACAGCTGTCCAGAGCAACTTGAATAGTCCTCTAATTGATACTGTATAAATTTCATGACATTGGCTTGACTCCTAAACCTCCCCCCCCCCGCCGATCTTTCATTTTCTTTCTTATTCCATTAGCAGCTTGATTAACATTTTATAGTAGATCGACCACATAGGAAAAAGGAGTGTTTTAACACATCAGAGCTACTGGTGTCTGGTAGCTTTCTGTTTTATAGCCTTTCTGGCTGCAAGAGTTTGGAATTAAATAAGAGTTTGGCCTAGAATTGCCCTTAGTGTGAGGTCAAAGCAATTGCCCTTTAAAATAAGATGAAAACCAGATTTTTTCTTCTTAAAGTCTAGCCCCAGCTTGAGTAGAACAGCACTGCTCTCCTTTGTGCTTTAGTACTTTAGGCCAGATGTAATCCAGCAGTGCCTTTCTGATACGTTTGTTTTGCTCATTCAAGAAATATACTGTCGCGGGAGTAATGAAGGGGAAGGAAAATGCCTTCAGGTGTTTATTTTCCTCTTAAATGTGATTATTTTCTTTTCAGTGAGGGGTCACAATCACTAGCACTGTACATGTGGTGAAGTGACTAGTCATGTGGTATGACTAAGGATCCAAATGTCTGTGGCTGGTCTCCCAGATAAAATCTTCTAGCTCCCTGGGAGTTTTTTTTCCCCCAGAATAAAAAGGGACAGGATTGTTGAATGGAGAAGATTATTGTTTTTTTGTTTCTGTATTCTTTAGTAAAACACCACAGTCGTTACAAATTGCAGTTGTCAGCTTTTGTGTTTAACCTATGTGAAGATTTAAATTTGGTGGACAACATTTACAAAGCTTGTTGTTCTAATGATTCATTCATTTCAAGGGCTGTGATCCCTTGGGGTCTCTTCATAAGGCGGTTCAGTCCTACCAGAGGGATATTACAAGGAGATATGAGCATATTATATATAGGAATTGTAATGATAATTGAATGAGTAGGTGGTTTTAATGGATGCTCAAAGCTTTCAGCCCAGAAGGTATTCATTTTCACTCAACGCAGGTCTCCGCTGTATTGTGTTTTCATGTGAATAGTTGGTCATTAGAGAGATGGAAAATAACAAATACTCCTCAGCATTGAAGCAAAGATGTTCAAATTGGGGCATTAATCTTAAACTTGCATTGACTCTTAGACACCAAGGTATTTCTTTAATGAGGATTTTTTAATCCCTTTATATAGCATGCATGCATTCATTATTAACATCTTATTAATAATTTTAGACTATTTCATTACCTTATTTTCAGTTAATACCTTTTTTGCATCTATGGCCACACTGGTCCAGATGGTCTCCCATGACTGTAAAGCAATTCTGAGAATTCCATCAGATCCCACCAAGTTGCGGAGACATTTTTGTAAGTACTACATAAGCATGTTGTTTTTTTTTCTGGATTTCTACACTTCAGCTATTCCCAAGCCGTTTCTTTCTGAATTAAACATTTAGTTTTAATAATTTATTTTTTGTAAGTCAAGTTGAATTGATTTCTCCCTGTGAATGTACAAGCTTTTACTACTTTTTGCTTAGCTTGAATAAACTATTTGTTGGGGGCCCCTTGGTGTATGAGCAATCTTATTGTCTAACCAAAACCAAGATTAAAATACTGTATTTACTATAGTTTGTTTTACAAGATAAGTTTCTTATTTCTGGTTTTGTTGAATTATTCCATCAGGGATTCCTTCAAAAAGAGGGACTTTAGACCTACAGACCTATCTAAAGTAATTTAGAATCCACTATAATTCGTAAGAACTAATTTTGCAGTAAACCTGTCCACATCCTTAATAAGATGGAGATAACCTGACACCGAGCGTCATCATCACGCACTTGAGCTGTAAAAAGAAAAAGAGAATGAAATCACCACCGGTCTAGGGCAGAGGGACTTAGCGAACACCAGTCTTGACAGATGTTTTCCAAGCAAACACATCTATTTATAAACCAGGACATTTTTTGTATCAAGGATAATTTTTTGAGGCACAGCGCTCTCTCTCAGTTCGAGTCTGGTGTTGAGGAAAGTGAACTTTGTGAAAACCACAGCAGAAAACAAAGATGGATAAAGTATGGAAAACCAATTAAACTTCCACAAATGTGGAATGTATCATGCTCTTGATTATAGTTGTGTAAATTGTCCCTTCTTGTAACCATGGGCAGAAGGAGCAGGAAACCATTCACTTTAGAGACTACACTTTGGATGGCGTGCTAAACAACAACAGAAATGGCAACTGTTAGGGAGTTGCTGAGTGCAGTCTGAGGTCTGAGGCCTTGTGACCTGCTGAGGTGTTTTAGGGAAGCCAGAAGCATAGGGGAAATGTTCTCCGAACATTGTCTGCAGTTGCTGGCTCTGACTGCTCTTACTCAGCAGACATCAGGCCTGCTGCCAGCTTTAAAGGGTGATAAACAACACCATGATGGCAACAAGTTTGTGACCTGCTTTAGTTGTGTGATTAGTGTGATAAGGCACATTAGAGATTTAAAGATAGCAAGGAGAGGTAAAGCTGTTTATAAGTAATCCCATACTGTAGAGTGGGCTTTTCTGTAGGTCCAACATGGCAACAGACTCTTAATTTGAAGAGTGCACGCAGAGGCTATATTTCTTTGATACGTATTCATAATCCTAAATCTTTATTCAACGCTCGGGGTCAGGGAGCTTATTTGTAAACCTTTATGAACGTCTGGGCTCTTCAGCAGCAAAATATTGAGTTGAGCAGCTACTACATGGAAAAGAGCTAATGACCATTGCTCCCTTTTTTAAAATAAGAATCATAATGCTAAAGATGCTTCTGTGCCTTAAGGTGCTGGATAGGAACTGCTGAGCCCTTTTTAGCGGCTTCTTCCCTACATAAAGAAGAAAACAAGTTCAGACGGAAGTTCAAGGTCAGAGTAACCTGATTATCAGGACATACCTACAAGAAAGGACTCCTCTGCAAAAAAAATAGACATTCGCCTTCATCGTGCTAGTACCGACCTGGTGAAGCTGCGTATTACTCGCATCACCTTTGCAAGTGAGCTGCTCTTCAGTGTGTCCACACAGAAGCACAACCAACACCTAGAAATATTATATATACCTAACAATGTAAACAATATCTTAAATTCTCTAGTGCTGACTATTTTGTGCCAATTGTTGAGTGTCATAATTTGGTGGAAAATAACGGTGCTGACTGTACTGTATATATTAATTGCACCGATGGACAGTTTTCGTGCATGACAATATTTTGCACTTAATTGCAAATCTCCCATTATTGCGGTGACTTATTTGTCCAAGGTAACCATTCTCAAGTGTTCACCTGTAAAAGAAAACGCAATCTGAATGTGATTTATGGTTTCAGCTGTGTTTAGAAAGAGCCTGAGATGTTTGATTAATGCACTGTGAATTGACAGGGATCTGTTTTGACGTGTCTTGCTGCTTTTCAGTCATTTCCTAGCATGTTGTACAGTGAGTACACATACAGTGGCTAGATGAAGAGCTGTTTAAAGGTCCCAGAGCACTTACTCAGCAAGATGTTTCTGTCTCTTCCTTGTTTTCATGTGTTATGAAAAGGTGAGCCTTCTTCAGTTGCCAGAGCTATCTAATCATACACCCATTGCCCTCCAGACTGCCAATCACAACATTCTGTAGAATTCTTACAGGATGTTTTTCTTTTTCTTATTTTTTATTGTAGTTGCTTTCTGAATTCAAATCTGGTGAGATGTGGGCATTGTTCTTAATGCCCCCTCTGCTGGTGGGAGTTTTTTCTACTGAGCTGGGCTTCATTCTCTTCTTCTTAGGAATTATTTGTTACGTAGGAACATCCAAGAAACAAAGACCTTCCACTTTCATAACCTTATCGTTTAGATCATGCATGGCATGTCATATTACAGAGCCCTACACTGCTTATTTTTGCTTAAGATCAGATGCTTCTCTGAAGATATCGGCATTTATTTCTTTTTCCCGGGATTTGTGTTGGTTTGTTTCACCTTTTTCTCTAAAGGTTTATAATGGAATGTACTTCTATGAAGTTGTTCCTGTTTTATAAGGCCCCATCATTAAAAAATAAAAACTAATGAACTGTGTGCTTAGACACAATCAATTTGCAGACTGATCTTGTTCATGTATTATAAACAAAGCATGTCGTTTTATTTTCTATTTAGTTTCCTCTTTATCTTTATGGACTATTCCTCTGTTAAGCCTTTGAACAGAATATTGTTGTGTGCAGACTGGGTTTTAAAACATTAGAATGAGAAACCCTCAGATATTTTAAAGAAAAAAGATGATACCTTGGGCCATTCTGCAATTAATGTTTGCATTACATAACAAATAATAACTGTTTTTCTTTACTGTAGTTTAGTTTTCCACTGTGTGCTGCGAGCCTGAAAGGAAATAGTGTTAAAAATGGTTTTGCCAGTATTTCTAACTATTAGGAGACTGAGAGCAAAGTAATCATTCCTAGAAACTGCAATAATCCTCCGGAAGACATTTTTTAAAAAATGTTAGTCTTGGCTAAATTAGAGTTCCACTTGCAAGTAAAACATGCCGTAGAATTTTTTCAGTCTGTGAAGGGCAAAATTTGTGCTTCATTATTTCATTCAAATACACACCCAGTCTATACCTATTAGTCTGTTTCCTTTTCAGTCATGTCCACTGTCAGACATTCTTAACAATTTGCCCTAAAGTACAGTATAAGGTCTTTTCAAAGAAAAAATGTCACATTTGAGTTATGAACAAGAGCAGTATGTCATAAATGTATCTGTCTTCAACACAATTTGAAGATGTTTTCAGCCCTAATGGGAAAAAAAGTCACGTATATACAGGTAACATATTTCTGGTATGTTTTATGTTTTAAGTTCCATGAGTAGTATTGCCATTTCTCACATAGTACTTCAGGTCATGCTGCATTCCAAATAGAAACATTGCAATGTATACTTGACAACAATTCCTTTCAGGAAAATGGAAGAAATTATGCTTTAGTTTAATTATTCTACAAGAATTATCTTGGAAAGCTTTGTCTCTGCTTTTGTGCCTGATGGTTAAGACTAATGGTTAAGTCCTTAAAAAGCATCCAGTGTGTCTAACAAAGGTCTTTGCAGAGCGACCTGGTCCCCAGTTTCAGAATTTCTCCATCTCCTTTCGGAGAAAAGATGTCTTCCATCCCTTTTTCTTTACTTGGTTCCATATGACTTACTATTTCACCGCCAAATGAGCGAATTTATTAGCCTTTACAGAAGTGTGTTTCTCGTCATCCCACTCATCTTGTGATGTTAATCAGCTCTGCCCTTAAGAGCAATATATGTTCCGTTTCCACTAACAGTGTTAAACGTTTGCACTGGTGCTGTATACCATCTTCTCTTTGATTTTTTCCAGTTATCTGCAAGATAAAGATCAGTTTGTGCATGCTTTATGAAATGTACAGCTTTGGGCAAAGGAGAGCATGATCATAAGAAATATGCTTTAGTATCCTTGCGGAACAGTTTATAGGCTATGAAGAATTAGTTGTTTGCAAGTTAGGGTCAGTTCTATGTGCAACTGCAGTGTGGTTTTCAGTTGTATCAGTGTTTCCCAGTCCCTTTATTGTCTGTTACACAGGACTGTTGTAAAGTTCATAATAAATGCAATCACTTCTGAATGAAATAACCATGAGTGCCAAATATTGAAGTTTTTTTTTTGTTTGAGAAATCTTACACCAGCTAAAATGTTTTGGTTTTTTTTGGTAATGCTTTGTCTGTAGTGTTTATTGCATTTTCACACTCGACCATGACATTCCGCAGTACAGCGTGTTGGAAGAAAAGCTGGGAATACACTCAAATAGCCTAGAGTTGGCTGTTGTGGTACACGTGCTTTCAAACAACAGCTTATATGTTGTTTTCTTCTGAAATTGGGGAAAAAAATCTGGGAATATGCTAGATTGGTTGTTGGTGTTGCTGTAATCTGTGAACATTGTCTTTTGGTGTAGAGTTTGCACCTAGTCCTGTTTTATGACGCTACTATTTTCAATCCTTGGCTTGGAGAACTCATCGGCTTCTTTCAGAGCTTATTCTTTACCACACTGCTTATTTTAGACAGAAAAAAAAATGCCTCCTTGTGCTCAAAATAATGCTATTGCATTATTTTCATCTGCTTTACTGATGGATTTGCCTATTGTTTGCTTTTCCTCAAGGAGATGAAATCTGACAAAGAAATCTAATACATCTCCAGCAGGAAAGTCAGCTTGTTCTGTAGGATTATCCTTCAGGACACCTACAGTAAAATCATATTTTATTGGTCTTTCTCTTCATAGGAAAAATGGACATTCCCACATATTTATTCCATGTTGGCATCATGCTTTGCAAAATCCATAGTAAGTAACTGAATAGTTAGTAAGAGTAAACCAGTTCTCTTTATTTCAGTATTACTTAATAATACTTTTAACGGTGCAGATCAGTCAGGTCTGTGAGGGACAGAAAAGCACATGGCATTTTCCACTGGTAAAGTAATTCCCTCACGTTTTTCTGGGAGTACATAGGTTTTGGACTAGGTAAGTGAACCATGACATAAACACAAGCATAACAGTAAATGAAACTGCTTTTAATGAGACCTTTTAAATCATTTTTAGATGATTCATGTACAGTGATGGCTATTTTCCTGTGCAGTTGTTTCGTTAATTGTTTACTGGCAAGACGAGTTTGAGAAAATAACTCCAGACTTAAATCATTTTTTTAAAAATGCATTGTGTGGTCTTGCGGGCTTTGTTACAAAATAAACAATCGAGCAAGACATGTATCTGAACGATTTTGTAAACATCTGTTTCGTTGTTCCGTGCTCCAAGACGCTTTCTGGCCATCTGAAAAAGATTTTCTCGTGTGCCCATCTGAGTAATGTGAAAGGAACCTGTCATTCTTTCCTTTGAAATGAACAAAATTCTCACAAATGCACAGCTGAGCTACCAGGGTTTTATTCTCAGGGCGGCACAATCAAGTGTTTTTCAAAAAGCAAACATGATTATTAAAACTGTGATATATGATTGTGGGCTTACTTATACATGACTCTAAGCATGCATCTGAACTGTCCGGAATAAGGAAAGAAACATGCACTTTAGATCTGTGTCATTTTGTAACATACCCCATGTCAGAAGGAATTGAGTTTTGGTTTTTCAGTAACATCATCTAAAATCCTTTTTTCTTTTTTCAGCAGATCCTTCAAAGGAACACACCATCCCAGTTGCTGGCCTAAACTAGCCTTTGGTTTCTAAAGGAATACAGCCTTTCCTGTGGTCAGCCATTCTCCAAGTGCCATCCACTGCTTCTGACGCACAAATGCTGTTTCTCACTCCCCACGTTCCTGTGGACCTGTGATAATGATCACTCCTTGATGCTGGGCGTTGCTGCGGTTGCTGCCTATCAAAGCAGTCCTTTTTAATTCATCCTCTTGTAGCACAGATGCATTACTGATGACAATGTAATAGAGACGGGGTGGTGAATTGCAGCTTGCCAAGGTGCCTGCATGCCCTTGGAAGGATATGAGTGATCCGAGCCCGAAAAAAGGAGACAAAGCTAATCCGCTCAGAGCAGCAGGGGGGTGCAAGGACTCCTCGAAAAGTATGCAGTCCGATGACCTGTTTGCTAGGAAGTTTAAAGCCTTGAATGGGAGCATGGGACCTCCGTCGGCACAAGGGAAACTTGACAAGGCTAACGGGACACCGGCCATGCCTAAGATGGGAGTTCGAGCACGAGTGTCGGAGTGGCCCCCCAAGAAGGAAGGCTGGGACGGCCGGCTACCCCCAAACTACGAGAGCATTATGATGGGGTTCCAGAATGGCCAGCCAGACCAAAGCTTGGAAGCCATCAGCGAACGAAGCAGGGAGGCTTCCGTGGACTTGGAGTTCGCCGAGACCAAATACTCCTTGAGCGACTTTCTAAGCCGATCCCCTCCTAAGGGGCTGCACCCGATCCGGCAGCGGAGCAACAGTGACGTGACGATCAGCGACATCGACGCCGAGGATATTCTGGATCAGAACGCAGTGAACCCCAACACTGGCGCCTCTCTCCACCGCGAGTATGGCAGCACGTCCTCCATCGACCGGCAAGGTTTGTCTGGGGAGAGCTTTTTCGCCATGCTGAGGGGCTACCGGGTCGACACTCTGGACCACCGCAGCATGCCCCCGCTGGGCTTTCCCGAACTGCTTCGCTACGAGACCTCGCTGTCCCCCAGCCTTCAGACGGCAGCGCAGATCGCCAGGGGGGAGATCGTCAGGATCTCGGGGTTCGACTACGTGGACAGCTCGCTGCTGTACAGCCGGGAGAGGGAGAAGTCGTTCAAGCGGCGGTTGAAAACGGAAACGACGGAGACCTCTCTGTTCCGGAAGCTGAGAACCATCAGAAGCGAGCACGACGGGCTGAGGTTCTCCGCGGAGCAGGACGACGGCAGGGCGGAGAAGTACGGCAAGCCGCCAAGCTTTCAGAAGTGCTTCGCTCACTACGACGTTCAGAGCATACTGTTCAACATCAGCGAGGCCGTGGCCAACAGGGCCAACCTGGGCAAAAGGAAGAACACAACCACGGGAGCCTCTGCGGCCTCACAGTACCAAGTGTCTGGGGGCGGGCCGGGGATGTGCGAGTCCCCGCTGGGAAGTCGGGAGGACCTCAACTCCAAAGAAAACTTGGATGCGGATGAAGGGGACGGGAAAAGCAATGCCATGGTCCTCAGCTGCCCGTACTTCCGCAATGAAATCGGGGGCGAAGGGGAGAGGAGGATCTCACTGTCGAGAGCCAATTCGGCTTCCTATAGCGCGGGGGAGAACTGCTCCTTTGAGTCCTCACTGAGCTCCCACTGCACCAACGCTGGGGTGTCCGTGCTAGAGGTGCCCAGAGAGAACCAGCCTATCCACAGGGAAAAGGTCAAGCGCTACATCATAGAGCACATCGATCTAGGAGCCTACTACTACCACAAATACTTCTATGGGAGAGGTAAGAAGTTTAGCTCTTCTGTGCATCTGTTCCAATTACAGGTTCATGTTGCAATTATTAAAACCTCAATTGTTTGCTGTCATGCATACCATTCTCTTAGCAAAGCATTCTGGATGTATCTACAGTAAGTGTAGTATAAAAGAATTTTGTTCATGTTTGATCTGTTTCAAAAACTGGGAACATCATGATAACTTATATCTCATGTACTGGAACAAAAGACCTCTAGATTCTTTATGCATCTTTCCGTTTCTCAGAGTTTTTTTGTGGTGAAGTGTGATCTGTGACATTTCCCTTTGCTGTACAGTATGATTTATCATGTGACAAATCTGGACAAGAATGAGATGTGGTTTGTTGGGTGGGCAGATCCCGAGTAACAAAACCCACAGGCAGTCACAACTATGCCAGCACTCTTTATTAAAGGTTAACGGAGCTGAGTTGCGTGTGACATGTTTTCAGCAAAAGTTGTTTCACTCTTCACAAAATTGGATGCCTGCTTAAAAATGTAGCTGTGGAGTTTGTTTGATAGTCTACTTCACATATTAATGAGTTAGTATTTGGGGAAAATAGTGTGCAGTGTTTAATTTGTGATTGATGGTTATTGTGAGCTGTGTTCCTCAAGACAAAAAACGTATTTGTTGCTTCAGCATTAGTACTATATAATCAATCAGTAGGTTTCAACCTCCAACATCAACATGTATTACAGGAAGACAAAGCAGTTTCTCCGGTGGGACAATTTATCTTTTACAAATTGGTGGAGCATCTTGGCTTGAGATAAGGAGCTCAGTAAACACCACAGAAATCCTGGACGCTGTTTTTACAGTGCCTTTAATCTGTAGTCTTTTCTGTAGTACCACCCAAAAAAGTAACATATCCCGCTTCTTCCTGACATGTGTAAGAGAAATGCCAAAGGTGGTGTTTTTATTGAAGGGTCTGTCCTGAAGCAGAGGGGTTCATGCAATCCCCTTTCTTCCCAGTGCGATAAACCACAGCTCCTGTTTATTGCCGTTCTGCGGCACCAGGGGATTCTGCTGGAAAAGGGCCTAAATAATAGCAACTCTGCTGTCATCACCTCAGGAGCAGGTGCCTCTTGTCCTCTTGTTGTAATAGAAGGAGGCTTTTATCGCCTAGGGCCAAAGGTCCGATCGACCGTTCAGTGGCTTTCAGGTGGGTGAGCGTTTTGTAACTGTGGCAGTTTAAGAAAGAACAATGCTAGTAATGCCTTCAGGCGAGTGGAGGGCTTTTTGCATGGAATTGTTCCACCCCCCGCTAGGAGAATGTGATAATAATGAGACACGGCTCGAGGTGAGGTCAGCTGTAGATGGGAGCTTGACCCTGCGGTCCTGGGAGAAGATGGGGGGGGGGGGGGGATGACAAAGCCCTGAAATTTGAGCCCCTGGAAAATCAGCCCGAGCTCTTGCACTTCTTCACTCTGTGCTGCCACAGCAGATGACGAAAGCCCATGAGTCACTCAGTTACTGCAAACATCATTTCTGTTTGAGCTCTGAGCTGTTTAACATCTAAGTGTACCTTTATTAAAATAAACATTTACCAGTTTTACTGTCAAATTGGTTCTCTTTCATCCTTGTGTCAGTGAAATTAGGAGAAAGGAGAAAATAAGCATACTGACTTATCTTCCTAAGACAGTCTTTAAGAGAATTTGTGCTCTGCCTATAGAAGCGAAAAGAATGAATTTAATCCCCTATTTAGATTAGTATTGGTATTTCTCGGAGCCCAGTCTTTCTGCCTGGCTTGCAGCCAGATATGTGCCTGTTTGTCTAAAGCACTGCTGAGTTTGCACTGTATTTTCACTAGAGGGTGAATGGCCATTCTGTAAGTCTCCAGTCTGGGACTGTAATGTGAAACAGGATTTGAACAGTTATCACATCTAGTTTTATCAGATATATTGAGAAACCTTGTGAACATTCTTCACTTGTGATGTAAATTTAGGAAAAGAGCTTAATCTGGAGGATTATTTGGTGAAAATCTTCTTTAGCAAACAACACACAAGCCAGCGGAACATTTGTCTTTGAAGGGATTTTCTTCCAAATGTTTTTGTTACACGGAGCCTGTTGTTTTTTCTGCCTGCTGGTTTCACAGAATGTGTCTTTTCCTGCAAAGAACTGCTTAGGTTCACTGTTGCACTCATGCCTTCTCTTACAGAAGTCAGGGTAGCCCATATCTTTGGACAGAAGCCACAGCTGTACTGTTGGGGATAGTGGGTCCCACTGCTACTATGCTCATCAGATTTAACGTCCTTGACCAATAGATCAAATTTCTTCGCTCTCGGGTGGGTTTATTTATGCTTGGTGCAACGAGAAAGACAGAAAAATGAGGCAGTCCATGTGACTCTGCAAACATGTACATAACATACATTTGTCTATTGTTCTTTTGCTATGTTGTTGATAAATGCCCAAACCAAGATTTAATTAAAAACCTAAAGAACAAAACATAAAATTAGAAAGCTCTGTTGCTCCACAAATAGTTTCTCTCCAATTATTTGCAAAGTTATTGTATTTGTTTATATATGAGGAATTGGATTCTTTATCCTCCGGTGAATTCCATAGGCCCAGGTAATTGTTCTGTGTCTTTGTAAAGCTGATACAAAGACACAGATGGGGAGCAAATGGCTTCCTTCCCACCCTGCACTGTAATGAATATCACCATCTAATTAAGTCTGAATTGTTTCCACAAGTACATGCAATCTGTGGGCCTCTGGCAATCCTTTTGTCGCAGTGCACTTTGTTTAAATGTGTCACAAAAGGGGACAGGATGTGGAGTGACAGGGCCGACGAGGGGTTCACATTGAGACTCTGGCTGCATTGCTGACTGAGTGCCTCATCTGGATGGGGGGCACCAGTATCTGTGAGTAACACTTTTGGAGAGGATTCAAGCGGGGTCTTTTCCAACCCCGCTGGCTCTCTGCTGAGCCTCGTGCTCCTTTCAGAGACGGAAGCAGTTATAAATGTGCACAGCGATGTATCCTCGTTTTCCTTCACAACCTTAATTAGCCTCACCGCAAGACAGCAGACATGCTGCAGTTGTTGATGAGTGTGTTACTGTCAGTCACATTGAATGAGTGTTCCTTCGGCCCTGGCAGTAAATTGGCCCCTTCTTACTGTCAGAATCTCGGGCTCTATGATGTGTTTGGGCTTTCAGCATCTTATACCACATCCCCTGGCCTCCATGATCAGAAAGCATTTACTCAGACAGGGAACCATGCCCATGTGGCTGGGGTGTTGACATTTGTATGCAAACTCTGCTCGACAGCTTGCTTCATTCCACTCCAAGGTGGTGGTGATGATGTATTTGTTTAATCAAAACACACAAATAGGAACCTTTTGTCTCTTCTTCACTCAGAACTGTCTGTTTTACAATATAAAAAATGCTTTTTTTTTCATTTGTTTGGTGGAGTTTCCCCAAGGGCATGTCCAGTTTCCAGTTGAAATTCAGTGTGTAAGCATCTTTACTTTTTGAAGTTAAGGGCAAGACTGACGTGACTCTAAGAGGGGCTGTTTCCCAGAATCCAATGGTAAACATGACACAGTAGTCAAAGTCGTTACTGATCCAGTGGGGTTGCAGGGAGGGCTGCTGCTGAAGATAAAACAGCTGATGAGAGCTGGATTACAATACGTCACTTGTCATTCCGATTTAGCATCCATGCAATAGGGCTTCATGGAGACAGGTAGACATATCAAGGCAAAAACGTCACTTGCTTTATCATCAGGGCTGTCTTGAACATCTATTTTGTTTTCTTCTTTACTTCTGTGGGATGTTATGATGATCTCATGTGGCAGCAGCTTCCCTTTGTGTGAGATTTGTGGTCCAGATGTGGTTTGAAAATGAGGTGTCATGAAGAGTATCGGGAAGCTTGAAATCCAAGCCCTATAATAAAGCCAAACAAATTGCTCACTATTGACATTTTCAGCTTTTTTTGTTTGTTCTCTGGCTAAAGTTTGGCTTTAGTCCTACAGATTCTTCGTTTCACTGTTCTGTCATTTGTTCAACGAGTGATTATTTGGGTTTTTTAAACTGTAAAGACAGAAACAAGCACAGTGACAAAAGCAGTGATTCCCAGCAGTGTGACAGAATGAAAGGATAATTGAGATAACTGACCATTCAGCTTGAAAAGGCTGAGGAACAGATGCTTGTATTTGCACACATTTTCATTCACGCAGAGAAGTCAGCAAATCTAAGTCTTTGTCGAGAGTGGGTGGACTGGTGACCTTCTTTTAGGGCACAATCAGCTTCTGGTTTGAACAGATTTTCGGTGTCATTAATGCTATTAGTTAAAGCAAATTAATTGAATGTTTGGAACAATTGCTGACAGGCTGTGCAGTACAGCAACAGATTGTGAAACCTTTAATTGAATTCAGTGTTTGTCTTGGTGGAAATTCTTATTTGAGTTGAAGTAAGGAGAACCAAATTAAATTCAATGCATGAATTTTAAATAGACTGGCTCTGGGGAAAGCTTGTTTTGCGATTAAATATGTATACTTCATCGTGCATGTGGCTTCGCATCTTAGTTTACCAGACCAACGTTGGTAATTTCCTTACCTTATAATAATAAACTTTTTTTTAAGTATATAACTTACTACATGTACAATGGAATTCAATGCATAAGAGCATGCTTAACTCCTTAATAAATTAATCAGTTTATATCTGTCATAGGGTTAATCTGGCATTTACTTCATGTGAACAATCTGTGCATTTTAAACAAAAAAACAGTTATGCAAAAGCTCCAGAAATGTCATAAGATACACCTGACTTACTGTGTTTCTTCACCTCACAGAGCATCAGAACTATTTTGGCGTTGATGAAAACTTGGGCCCTGTGGCCGTGAGCATCCGAAGGGAGAAGCTGGAGGACGTTAAAGAGAAGGATGGCTCTCAGTATAACTACCGGATCGCTTTCAGGACCAGCGAGGTAATGAGCTATGGAATATCTTGCAGAAACACAGACGTGCAACAGCAATGTGGCATTTTAATTGCTGTTTAAAACACCTTTTTGAGCTACAAAATTTACTGTAATGACTGGATTTTTTGGCTGTTTATTTCTCATTCCTACATCTTACTTCTCTTTATTTTTTGTTACATTTTTAAGCCAGTTTAAAAATTAAAATAATTGTTCTGAAGGGGAAGACTTAAATCTGGCTTGTCAGCTCGTAGAAGAGTCCTGTTCTACTTCCCAGAAGTGAAATTTCTCTTGCACCCAGCTCGCACTGTGTCTTAATAGTCACAATGTTAACAATGAGTTTTGAAGGAATGCTCATTAATGAGCTCACCTTTCAATTAAATTACATTTAAATTATAATTTCATCAGGAAAGCCCTATTACAAAGCATGGTGGGTAATGTCTGAGTATCTCACCTGCTGAGTCTACACAATAAAACATTGAAAACTGTTTTCAAAATGTGGTTTGGATTGCAATTGAGTATTCACAACTTTACTAGGCTTGAGATTCAGAAACTGTCTGCCTTTTCAAACAGATCACCGTTCAAGCTGCAATTGCGAACTTGTTCACAGTCATGTATATTTAGGTCAACTCCCAGATAGCCTTCTGATGTAGGAGCAGCCAGTTTTTGAGGCTAGTCCAGAAAATAAATATGTCCGAAACCATTTTATTGCTCACAAGTAAATTAAGCTGTATTTAGTAGGTTGAGCATAATGGTTGAAATAACAACTCTCAAACAGCCAGTGGTTTAGTTAAATGTTTCAATATTGTCAAAATATAAGAGTGCAGTTTTGGAGAAAGAACTGTCTGCTTTATGTGCCAAGAGACAAGAAAACGTCAAAACTGAATGTGTGCCTGCTTGACAATGATATAATATACGCGCAAAGGGTCTGACAAGGTCTTCTGCTTTATGCTGCAAAAATATATGAAGGTTTATCTCCGAGTGTGTGGGTAGAAGGATGAATGACAGAAGTTTAACATCTTCCTGATCAATTATGGCTTTCATCTTGACATGGGTCTCCTGAGTACATGCAGCATTACAGAATGCCTGGGCCATTCTGAGACTGAGGCACTAGCTCTGCTACCAAAGATCTTTGATATTTCATCCTCCAGCTGTGTCCACACGTTGAGATGCTAAAGTTGTCTCGATGTTGCTCAGTTATTGATCCCACCTTGAGTTTGAAGAAAGTCCTGACAAAGTCACAGTGGAAGGTTGCCAGATGAGATCGGACAAGTGAACAAGGCGCAGTGGTTCCATGTCAATGACAGTGACGGGGACACAGAGAGACCTAATGATGCAGCTGGTAGTGTATTTCTCTGGAGAGTGAGCTGCTGAGCGCCTGCTTCTCAACAGGACTCACGCGGGATGCTGCTATAAATGGAAAGTTACATCCTGTTCAGTTAGTCTGTCTCAATTATTAATCTGGTGAACTAATGTTCCTCAGTGTGTCAGCTCTCCTTTTCCGTCTCACATCTTTTTAATTCCTAAACAGTTCCTGGTCGCCTTCCTCGAGCTCATAAATACAAGTTTTTATACAAGAAATACGGCAGGAAAAGTTATTTAGATTTACTTGACCTAGTATGATGATTAATGTATGTCTCTTTTATAAATGACAAAGTTTGGCTTCATCCCTCCAGCTTGGTGCGATGCTGTAAGTGTGTCGGTATGAATAACGGATGAGCTCTCGGTCCCTCGCCCTCACACGTGGTGTTCCTTCCAGCTCACCACCCTGAGAGGAGCGATCCTGGAGGACGCCGTGCCATCCACCGCCCGCCACGGCACCGCCAGGGGGCTGCCTCTGAAGGAGGTGCTGGAGTACGTGGTGCCGGAGCTGAATATCCAGTGCCTGAGGCTGGCCCTCAGCTCCCCGAAAGTACCCGAGCAGCTGCTGAAGCTGGACGAGCAGGGGGTAGGTTGGCCGCCGAACCCGCTGGGCCGGGCGTGGCGTGGGCTGTGCAAGCAGGGGATTGGCCATTGCAACCAACACAGGAGTCGGGCCAGATGTTTTGCAGTTGACGGGCAGGTGCTCGTCACATGTCTCACACAGAGGGGGGATGTCCCCACTTGACGGATTTGTGATGTTGGGGGGATGTGGGGTTTGGGGAATCAAAGTTTGGGGGAGACTGCCCATGGAACACATGACAAGATCTCTTCTTCTTTGCCTCTTGTAATGTTCAATGTAAGGCTTCAAAGTCAGATTGATGAACTCATTTCCCCCTATTTTACAGTTTATGTTCAAATTTATTTATAGACGAAAACATTTGCTTCCAATCAAATCTGCTTTACATTCCCTTTTAAATTCAGCACGTAATGGTCCACACTTTCAGCGTTTCTACTGAAAATAATGAAAGAAAGGAATCTACTGAGCGCAGGCTGATGTGGTTAGTCCTTCTAATGAACATTTATTACCATCCATTCCCCCTGTTTGTAGCACTTCGACTGCAGAGCTGATAAGCTACATTGCCTGATATGGCTGTGCTGTATAAAGAGAAGCGAAAGATGTTAGAATCAATATTAGTGTAATGCATGATAATCAAATTCATTCCTGCCATGGGTCATGTTGTAATTTATTATTTTATTCATGTGAGGGAACAGAGTAAATCAGAACCTCATGGCTGAATTTTTATTAACCTCTTGCAGGCCTGTAATTACTGGAGCAATGGGAACAAATTTGCACATACACCTCTGCTGTAATTAAACTACAAAAGATATTAGAAAAACATTTGCACTCTGTGACTGTAGTGTAAGATGTCAAACAGCAAAGACCTCATTTAGCATATAAATTTATATTCATATATACAGTACATACATCAGCAATCAAAATCTTAAGTTACAGGAGTGCTTAATATATGTACTAATGAAGATTGTACTAAAGTGATATTTTCTTTTCCATAATTGTTACCTTAATCATTCAAAATATGAGATCTATTATGACCATATGAGTGTAAGTTGTAATGAGAATGAGCCTGGGCAGTTCCCTATCAGTTCTTTCATGAGACTTTATGCTGATGTGTTGAGTCTCATTTAATCGCATGAAGACATGCAGCAGAGTGGTCAGTGGATGAGAATCACACATTTTTCATGGTTCTTCTTTGGGTATCTTTTCAGCTGGGTATCTAAAACATTTCTTTCAAACAAGACCGGTTTGCAGTAGTCACTTACTAATGTACTTAAAATCTTCTTTTTTTGTTGGAAGAAGCTCTTATTTTGCAGGCTTATAAATCTTGTTTCAGTCTTTTTTTTAATCTGAGAGCAAGCGTGGATTTCTCCTAAGCAGCCACATGAAATAGCTGTTCCAGCTCCTGTCTGGTGCCATGCCCTTATAAAGACCTCCTCCGCTGGAATGTGTGGGGCGCATGGAGCTGCACTGATTGTAGGAAACGAAACTAATTAAAGTGAATTTCCTGGGGCCTGATGCAGACCCTCTGTAGCTCTAGCATTTGATAGGCTTAAATGATGCGGTTTGTTTATTAAACACAACTGCCCTCAAAGAGTTTTTTTTTTCCGGCAAACCCAGCTTTAGTACTGTTAGCAGTTACAGTGTTGCTCATTGTACGACATAAGCAAGGGCCTCTACCTTCAGTTTGCTCTGAGCAGTACCAGAGGCATCTGCGATCACACTGTAAATTGGCAGCAGATTGTTGTACTGTATGATGTATTCACTATTATGTGTTTAGGAGCAGGTGGAGATAAAGGTGACACTGAAAAATAAATGTGAAGGCAATAAGGAAGTGTACTTGAATTACTATACTGAGATACTGCATGTAGTACAGTGCTGTTTTGTTTTGGTTTGTTTCAAATATTTCTCTCAGTTTAATGTTAAAGGGAGACATTTTAAAAAAACACCAAGTAAGAGGAAAAGCACTCTCTATTGACATTGCTTAAAGTATTTCTGCCTAACTAGGTTAGGTAATAGCAGGCATCCATTATTGTGCTAGAATTGAACTGATAAGAATCAGAGACGTATCTGACTAGATCAGTCAGGGTATCAAGGGCACATTATACGCCAGCCATAAGGAAATTTACACTTTGGCATACCAGACCCTTAGTGATGAGTGGAGGTGACACAGTAAATCGGACACTTGCTGTCATGTGCATAGCCTGACATGAAACGCAAGGGGCAGACAGCTCAGTCACGACGTTTCGCTTGCTCTCCAGTGTTTCTTTGACGCAGCTACTGTATCCTTGACCATCACCTGCCTGTCTTTCCTCTTGTCAGAATGGGAAGGGGGCATGGATTCAGAACATGCATCATTGTGTATGTTGTCTACTGGCGGTGCACAAATGAAGTGGAAATTGCTGTGGTATGTGTAGCATAACCTCTCAAGAACTCTAGAGTAATGGTTGATATTTCCATCTATCATGCTTCATTTGATCCTGCCCCTACTTCAACCTGATAATGGCAGAAAGCTAAACGATCTTGCATTAAGTGAAAGTCATTTTTGATGTTATTTTTTATTGATTGGAGGAAGAGGCTGCTGCCTAAACAAATGGTGTTTTTTTTTTTATTTGGTTAATGTTATCATAATATGAAAAAAAGTCCTATTTTAATTGTAACCCATTTATTTAGATGCTAGTTAGATGTAGTTCCTGGCTCTTGTTCTGCTCAGGACTAGGTAACCCAGAAGACTTGGGGGTGCGGACAGGCAGTGTGAGTATTGGTGTGATGTCCCAATATGACAGCATGTTCCCACAATGGCAATAACGTCAAAAAAGGGGTTATGAGCACCTGAAAGTAAGTGATTTTTTTTACATCTTTGTTGCCATTGGGCCCCTAATGGCCCCTAATGCAGTTTAATTGTGGTGGATTACAGAGCCATAAATATAATTGAAAGCAGAATGAGAGCCAGTGGGAGATCCCCACAAATACAGCATTTTCACAAGTGTATTGGTTTTTCAGATACAATTATTTTGAATTAAGATAAACCAGGTAGGGGACCCACATATGAATTAATAATTAATACATGAATTAGACACACCTGAAGAAGGCTCCACAGCCGAAATGTTGTTTTCTTTCTTGTCTTTTCAGCATGGAATAAACCTTTGACTTATTAATTAATACTGCTGTGCAGACAGCAGACAACCTTATTCATCCTCCCTTGGCTACTGTTTTGAGTAGCAGGGCATCTTTATTGAATTGTCTGTAAATGTGATTACTTGCATTGTGTGTAAAATAATACTATAATGCTGCCCCAGTTCTTTCAGGGATGATAATAACAAAGCATTGCTAGAAACTCTGTTGGAACAAAGATAACAGGAGAGCAAAGTGCATCCATACATACAAAAACTCAGTTTGCTGTAATTCTTTCAATTAAATTATCTGCTTACAAACATTTCTATAACCTTCAAAGTTACAAACTTTATGTGCAAAATATGTATCCTCATTCTTGCCTTTTATTTCTGTTGAACACAAGGTAGGAATGGTGGAAATCACTGTAATATTTTATAATAGCAAAGACAGGTGGCAAGATGTTTATTTTGCATTTTAAGCATTTGTTAGGCCAACATGCGCCACTCAATTCAGTTTGGTTCCGAAAGAGAAAGGCAGGAATTTGAAAAGGAACATGATGTAACATCAGGCCACATGAACAAGACAGGAGATCTTCAAAACTTAGTGGCATTTTCATTCGCCTGCATCAGTAATTTGCAAAAGGTCACAAGCAATAGGAGTTTAGAGTTTAGACTTGAAAACAGCCTTTCATCATGCACTTACCACATGTGCTTCTTATAAACCTTAAGATTTTTTTCTATTTTGTGCATCATTTGGTATAATATGCAAACTCAACTTAATGGTAAAAATGATCTTTTCTGACTCAGTACCTTCATTTAAAAAATCTTTCCCATTCTTCGTTTTAGAACATAGCAGCTTTTACTAATGCAGTTTTAAGTGTACATTAGACATTAGTGGAGCTGGGACTGTGACCATGACACAATGTATTGTATCAGTTGTACAGTACGTTTTACCACCAGCTGTGTGGTTTTAAATAGCTCCTCGATTTGTTTTTGTTCATTCGCTCACCTTCGAGTCTGACTTTATCAGATTGTGCTCACTTAATTTCTGTGACGAGTTTACTGTGATACCATTAGGTTTGGAGGCTGGTGTAAAAAAACAAACACGTGAAATGTGGTGCTTGAAAAAAATAGTCTCTTCGTTCTCTTTGTTAACTTTTGAAATCAAATCATATTGGCACAGTAGTGGGGACTTGTCACCATGACAACACCATTAGAGGCATGCAGGAACTACTTGACCTGTCTAAAGAAGGTAAATAAATATTTCAGAAATAGAACATAGAATTAGATGAATAGAAAACATTTAACAAACAGTAAAGTATTGTGTACATCTTAATAAATTCTGTAAGTAAACATATGCATAGTAGCATGATTGTCTGGGGCAATTGACTTAAAGTCAGATTTAATGAGTGAGTAGCAGATCAATTAGAAGTTTGTTTTCTTTGTTACCAGTATTTCAAAGCCCTTATAAATTATTCACATTGAGCTGTTCAGTGTCAGTAGAGGGGTTAAGCTGCCTGAGAGCACTTTGAATGTAATCATTGTCCTTTCATATTGAGCTTCCTCATCATCTAATAAATACTCTGCTTACGTACGGGACTATTAAGTGTCTCCAGGGTAATAAGGAGAGATAGCTGTGAATTAAATTCACTTAGTTTGAAGCTGTATGTGAGCAGATCCCATCTTTTGTTTTAAGAAAGAAAGAAAAAGACCATTTATGTTCACGTTTGAGATGTACCTGGTATTTCAACTGTAATTAGACTTTAAAAAGTTGTAATCAAATCCTTCTGGAAACAGTGCAGTAAATAACATATCATAAAGGAAAATGTGAACAGAAAAAGACTTCATCCGATACTTCATCATAAGATGTCGGACTTTTTTTATTTGCTGCTGAAACACTGTAAGCCATCAGTATGTACAATAAATAGTTTCAATTGGACCTAAATAACTATATAAAGTATATAAATATAAATACAATAAACCAGTTTGACAGATTGTTATGCTTTTGTTGATGCGTGCATGTAAATGTTGTAATGAAGCATGTGACCCAAGTTTTTAGAAAACTAGCCTTTTTATTATGTAAAATAATAATGTAAGTGAAAAGCAAAATACACTAAACATAACCTTTAAACTATTAATACAATTAAATGCGCCAGAACTCTAGTGTAAATCCTGAAGTCTCCTCTCTAGGCCTCAGTTGCCTGCTTATCAAGAGACTTGAACGTCAAACTTGCTGCTTCTGACATATTGCATTCTTGTTCATCTCTGATCCAGTATGATCCATGTCACGCCAGGAATTTGTTGTTTTTTATTGCTTTCTTCTCTACTCAGAGCTCACAATGGCTGATTGATTCAGTGGTGAAAAGTCATGAGATTCCACAGAAGTGTTCAGGAATTCACTTCACTGTCAGATAAGCAGGATTGAAAAGGGAACTCTTGAGTTACCAAACTTGGAAGTCAAAAGCCAAAAAGTGTTTTTGTAAAACAGGCTTAATTTAAGGGTTTTTGCTAACTGTGAGTATTAAACTCAGCTAGACAGTCGGTCTGTGATCCAATTCTTCACAATTTCAAATTGCCTTGCAAAAGCAATACAATGACCAATTTACAGCATGAATCTGAGATCTAAATATTTAAAACATTAGATCAAGATAAACATTTGAAAAGAGGATAGATCTGATTTTTACATGGAGCATTTCAGGACCCCTGTATTTTAAGAAAAGGGTAAGTAAAAACAAAGAATATACATAAACAGGGGTGTACTGCAGCTAGTCACACATCTGTTAAAATAAATGGATCTCATCTAGTCCTTTCTCGGAAGAAACCAGGGTACCATCTTCAGTAGTGGCTGGGTAGCTTGTTGCTTGTAAAGAAGGGCCTCTTGTTCCAAGTCAGAAATGCACTTACACAAAGTTTCCATTTGTACTCTCACACCTCTGGTTTGTGTTTCTCTGTTCATCCTGAAGAAGTCCACTGGAGTGACTTGGTCAGTGCCTTGGAGGATTTCGGGGACTCATACCTGTTCCCCCGGAATTTATCTGCTTCTGTCTGTGCCCCTGCCACAGTGCCTCCAAGTCAGGTGCCTAACTGAGGCAGTGGTGTGTGTTTTTCAGCTGAGCTTCCAGCACAAGGTGGGCATTCTGTACTGCAAGGCCGGCCAGAGCACAGAGGAGGAGATGTACAACAACGAGAGCGCAGGGCCGGCCCTGGACGAGTTCCTGGACCTGCTGGGACAGAGGGTGCGGCTCAAGGGGTTCAACAAGTACCGAGCGCAGCTGGACAACAAGAGTAAGGCCAGGGCCTGTCTCCCGCCCTCTCGCGTTCTCGGGTCCTTCTGTGTGTGTACACGCCCAGCTCTCGTCCTTCCTGCTCGTTCCGTTACCTTCCACACGAACGCCACGGCGGGAACGGCAGAAACCTTTTCATGAAAAAATGTTGGTTTTCCGTTAAATAATCGTAATAATGTAGGCTGAAATTCTCTCCCAGGGGCAGGCTCGGCAGGATCGGATGAACTTGAAAAGGAACAATCTTTTTTTAACAAAGGGATAGGAGGCACAAGATGGGGTTTATTTGCTTTTAATGTATGTGCATGCTATTATTGCTGTTGTGAAAGCTGTTCAGTCCTTTGAATTGGATTTTTGTTTTCTGTTAAAATTGTCGTTTTCTGTCTGTTTCAGCGGACTCCACAGGCACTCATTCTCTGTACACTACCTACAAAGATTATGAGTTAATGTTTCATGTATCGACATTACTTCCTTACACACCTAACAACAGACAACAGGTGAGTGTGCCATTCTCTGGTGAATGGCCCTGTTTAACCTCTGTTTAGTGATCAGTGAGACCAGAGTAACAGAGATGTGTGGTCTGCATCGCCTAGACAAAACCTTTGCAAAATCCCCTGTAATCAATGTGAGCCCATTTTGTGTCATAGGTCCTGATTTTACCTTTGTATTTTTAATATTTATATTTTTTATTAGCATTTATATAATTTTTAAAGCTGTTCTTTGGAAACACCTCATTTTTTGTTTATTATTCTTCTTCAGTCTACTGTATATTGTTCTGTAGTCCCCTGTTGCTGTTTAATGTTTTTCTGACAGTTTAAAGCATAAAACTAAAAGCATGAAGAAGGCTACACAGCCAAAATGTTGTTTCTTTTATTCTCTTTTCGGCATGGTATAAACTTTTGCTTGCTCCTTTGCAAACTAAAAGCATGATATGTTTCTGTTTCTGTAGTATATTCATTATGGTTCAAAAAGGGGCTTATCTGAGAAAGAAAAAAGTATAAATAAATTGTCCTTGTATCATTTTGTGACATCACAGTTAGATTGTTTGATAAATGTTTTGACCATTTAAACAGGTCTATGCTGACAGTACATTGTGTGATACTGTCATTTCTTGTATCTGGAGTATGTCAAAATATAGTACTGTATGTCTCTTTATTTTGTTTACTGATTATACATATAAAGATGGTTATTTTGCAGGTTTGATTAGAATTTCTCTCTGGAATGATATACAGTACAGTGGTTAATGTGTAGTACAATAACTGGTATTCACTGGGTTGTGGCCGTTTATGAGCAAGTTTATGACAATACTCTGATTAAAAGGACAACCTAATCTGGTCCTCCTACAGTCGAAAAGCCTGTCAAAGACTGAGCTGTAAAGTAAGTTTCCAGTTATAAGGGAAACCAACCTCTGAACCTGCCTGCCAAGGTGTTGTGATAACAAAAATATTACAGTGCTCTAAAACTATAAAAAAATTAGATTAAGTGAAAGCTGAATGTTCATCACTGATGCTCCATCCTCCAAGTGTTTTTCTTTTTGAAAAACCACCGAGCTGCACATAAGGATGAGTGTCATTGGAGAACAGAGGGAAGAGCTGATACTGCCCTTGTTTTGCAGGCCTCTATTAGCATGAATATGAGAGCAGTTTACCCAGAATAACGTTTCATAGCCCCAAGATTAGTGCTAATCTGTCTAACCGGCCATGATCGGCCAGAAGGTAAACCGAAATAGGTCATTCAATCTTCTCTTCAGCTGCCCTGCTTCACCTTAAATCATTTTTATTTATGAGCCGCGTCACAAATCCAAATACTCTAGTTGTTTAATTATCTTAATTCGACCACAGGAATCATTGCCGTCTGAAATGAAATCTGGTATGTCTGATTTTATTTTCGTGAGGTGCTAGTCATGTCATGAATAAAAGGTGACTGATAAAAGACAATATTCAAATGTAGGTTTAATAATCACCAGTAGTTTCAGTGACTGTTTAACGTGAACCAGTAGAAGATTTTGTGACTCTGTAGGGTCTGAAGGTAACCTGTCTAAGGCATGAAGTCAGTTTAAGAGTAATTCAGGGGACCATGTATATACTGTACATGGATAACTATGCTGTCATGGGGCCATCTGTACAGTAATCTGATGCTGATCATTACAATGAGTGCACTTTTAAACTGGTTTTATAGCAAAACCAAACCCTCAGATTTACAGCTTTTTATTGAAACTAATTGTCTCAAGATGCAAGAGGATACTTGTGGCCCAGTTCACATGCTCATGGAAAACACTTGCTCAGATGTAACCCTCTTGCAGGAAATGTGATTTACTTCCTAACTCCTTTTTTTCTACCCCAGCTCTTGAGGAAAAGGCACATAGGAAACGATATCGTCACCATCGTATTTCAGGAGCCAGGGGCTCTTCCCTTCACACCGAAAAATATTCGCTCCCACTTCCAGCACGTGTTTGTCATCGTCAAAGTACACAACCCTTGCACAGAAAACGTGTGCTACAGGTAACTAAGCTTTGCGACTTGATTAAATGGCAGGAAGGAACAAAGAGGTTTGGGGTTTTGGAAGACTGTCAAATAAGGAGGTAAAACCATCACACTGTCATTAAGTGATGTTTAATTTTTATCTTTGCTAGGAAAGATCCTTTTATCAGGAGTCTGATTTCTTTATTATTAAAGTAGTTGTTGCACCCAGAAAACTAAGTTTCACCTCAATCCAACTTGACTACAAAGTATTACAACCTAAAATGCATGCATACCACCCAAAACACGCTAAACAGTACAGGCTGTATTGCTCTGTTTAACACGGTGACTACAAATTTTAACTGAACTTTTAGACCATACATATGAATAATTAAGAATACCCTGAGAACTTAGATATAAGTGTAAGAATTGGAGACAGTAAAAGGGTGTGTGTTGAGCATTCTCTGTACTCTTTGAGCTTCTGGAATAGTCTAAAACATTCCGGCCAATTCCCCAGTGGGGAAATTCACTTTGTTTTCCCTTCCTCCATTCCAGCGTGGCTGTTTCAAGGTCTAAGGACGTGCCTGCTTTCGGTCCCCCGATTCCCAAAGGAGTGACTTTTCCCAAGTCGGCTGTTTTCAGGGACTTTCTCCTGGCCAAGGTCATTAATGCGGAGAACGCCGCCCACAAATCGGAGAAGTTCCGGGCCATGGCAACCAGGACGAGGCAGGAGTACTTGAAGGACCTGGCGGAGAACTTCGTTACAACAGCAACCATCGACTCCACGGTGAAGTTCAGCTTCATCACGCTGGGGGCAAAGAAGAAGGAGAAGAGCAAGCCCAGGAAGGCTGCCCACCTGCACAGCATCGGCGCCGTCACGTGGAATGTTATCGCCCGGGACTTCGGGCAGACCACCGACATTGAATGTTTGCTCGGCATCTCCAACGAGTTCATCGTGCTGATAGAGGAGGAGTCCAAGAACGTGGTGTTCAACTGCTCCTGCAGGGACGTTATAGGCTGGACCTCGGGTCTTATGAGTCTCAAAATCTTCTATGAGCGTGGGGAGTGCGTCGTACTGTCTGCCTTGGACAACTGCGGCGAAGACGTCAGAGAGATTGTGCAGAGGCTGGAGGTAAGCCCTGTGGACATGTATTTTCTCCACAGCCGCTCATCTCCTTCGTCGTACATCTGCGTGTGTGTGGTGTTGCATTTCGTTTTTTCCTCAAACACTTGTAATTTTAAACAGGCTCTACCAATACATGCCAGATATCCCCAGGGAAGAGTCAGGAACTAAGGCAAAGTCTGCAGCTGGTTATCACACAGGGCATCGGAGTCTTTTCTTGGCAAAGGTTTTTGGGATGTTTTTGGCTCGGCTCTGAGAGAGAGAGATTTCAAATAATTTAGAGCTGTAAGTGTATTATCTTATCTGTGCACCGAGGAATGAATGGTTACACACAGGGCTGGAATTTCTTATTCCTATTACATACATTTAGTATACATTTCTTCTTCCTTATATATCTGTAATAATAACAATAATAAATTATGAATAATTGCAGTATTTGATGAGGTAACTATTACAGTACAGACCGTTAACAACTCAAATTAAACTACATGAAGTTTGGCTAATGGTGATTTTGAACAAACACGGTGTCCATTTTGGGAAGAACACAAAGTGTATGCAGTAAAATAAGAAAAATGGGAAAACAACAGCACCAAATTGGTTGCATGTGCCACATAACACTCTGAATCTTCGTTAATAAAATCTCCACAGCTCTTGACTCTGCATTTGTCTTGAGCCAGTTCCCTCTGCTCAACACATTCTGCCAGCCTTATTTTTAAGACTGTTCAAGAAGATGAAAATAGTGGCTTCTTATAAGATAATTACTCTACACATCAATTTCCACTGTCCCTCTGCCATCCACTGCTAATGAGAACTGAAAAATACAGTATAAGGACCTATCAGCCGTGAGGTCTACAGCAGCACTAGTGATTCTTCTTTTTTCTGGCTTGTCAGTTACTCAAAAGGATGCTTAAGTTGGTGCATGAAATCCGTGGCATCTGGCTGAAGAAAGTAGTTTTCTGATCCAAGCCAATCATTAAAAAAGCTTTCCCCTTGATGTAGGAAATCTGGGATTTGTTTTACAAAGCTTCTTAGTGTGGTTATGTTTCACAGATACGGTTTAGTGATTCCCTTTGCGAGAGCTAACGTTTTGTTTTTGAGCGCTTTTATTTGCGAATATTTTCTTTTATAAGGAACTTCTGGGAGGGGCTAAAATCAGGTGATCTTTATCCAAAATCAGTTCAGTGCATGAAAGTTTCTTATTTTATCTGAATGAGAGTTTGGAAACTGACTTCTTTCTGATCATTCTGTTGAAACATTATCATTGTAAGAGCACAGTATGTTCTATCATATCGATGTCCTCAATACTTCAACAAGAAAATGTAATGGATTAAAAAGCAACAACTAAGGTCCAGGCATGCAAATTAATGTGGCTAAATTAGCAATTATAAAAAGTGCCCCTTCTTGTTCTGTTTCTAAAATGCAGGATCTTCTTATCGGTTTTTTATATATCTTTTTTTGACTAATACATTAAGTGGTCCAAACTGTTCTTGGTTCTTTTTCTGTATCATGATATAGTGATGCATCTATGTAATTCTCAAAAATACAGCATGATTATCCATATGCAAAGCAATTACTCATGATTGGAAACACAGCTCCTTTACAGAGAACAAAGTTAAAAGTCTTTGTTTTTGATGGTTCTGGTCCTGCTTCTGTAATTGTCACACAACCAATCTCCAGTCTAGTCTGCATGAATGCCAGATGTAGTGCTTGCACACCAGATATGTTTATGCAGTCCTGTTCCTAACAAGGAAATGATTGACATTTGTCTGCCACCAGTCCCAGCAGGACTGAGTGCTTTGTTGTTCTTCTTGATGAGGGCCTGCCATTTCTGAGACCCCAGGAGTAAAATATGACATAGCAATATATAACAAAGCCAATCATCCAGTATTACATACAAGTTGAAAGTCTTGTCCTACATCCTGTTCGCAGCTCTCCGCTCTTTAATGGGTTTTCCATGTGTTTCCCTCTTCGTTTCTGTTTCTTTGTCATTGTGGTTCTGAGCTACGGAAAGCATGACTTCTGCATGACTCCTAGTCTGCTTTTCAGAGCTGTGGCGAGGCTGCAGGCTCCCTCGAGTAGCGTCTCCTCACAAATCACACTCGTGCTGTGAAAATTAATTTTATTTGGCTTCCTATTCAGGCTATGAACTGCCTGGCGAGCAATCTGTATGATTCTTCATTTAAATTTTGCAGTGTTACGATGAGTCTTCTAAAATTATTTATGTGATTAAGCATATTAAGTGAATGTTTAAAAGAAGAGGTGGGTGATATGGTTACAGTACGTGGTACCACCATATTTCTTTTTCATTCCAAAAAAGTGAAAACTGGCCTGCACACTCTCACACACCCACGTATCGAAATACCAATTGAAGAACACCACATTTATGAGTAAGGCATTCTGCACTGGGGAGCGTCATCCTCGTTGTCAAGGTTACAGAATGCTCTTTGTCTGGAACATGAAGTAATTCAGCAGACATCCAGGTGTTAGAATGTTATTCATTGCCTTGAGGCCATTGTAGAGGTTAAGAGTAGTCCATTACAATATTCGCTGACTAAGTGGATATGGTGGATGAAAACTAGTACTGTTGAGTGACCTGTTCTGCAGCAGAGATGTTGGGCACAGTTAAATGACGTCTAGCCTACTCAGACATGGGAATAAAAATGGATCAGAGTCATAATCCCCCAGCTTGTTTCAGCCACTTGCTTTAAAATGAAGAGATTCTTAGACATCTAATTCAGCTGGTTTAGTCGTAGCTATTTGCAAAAGCAGTGAAGCAGTTTCTCTCTTCACTGAAACCCTTGGCAGATGATATAGGTTATCTGAGGAGACTTTTTTTTTGAGTGAGGCTGTGCTTGAAACTTGATATGCTCACAAATATTTGCTATTTTTAGATCTGATTTCCCATAGCATTATTATTATTGTTGTTGTTGTTATAATAAAACCTTGCTAGGCTTTGCCTTTTCCCCAGCATTACACAGGTAACGTTTTCAAGGGAAGGTAAAGCAACATGAACCTGATTTGTACAGGTTGGGCTGATTACAGGAGAGTAAGGCAGGTTTCAAGATGTCTTTCTGTACAACTATGAATTAAGCACAAACAGGTGCTAGTCACAGTAGGACTAGTAATATCAGTGGTGCTTGGCCTTCTACCTCTAATAAATGGACTGTTGCCAGTCTTAAAGGCAGTCATTGAAGTAAAACTGTTCAAGCTTTGGCCTGCTTTAATTTCAAAGCCAAGTGTATTACTTGATTCATAGGTGGCTTGTGTGAAGGCCTTCTCCAGATTTTTTTAACCCAGTGGAACCCGTTTTTTGTGAAACACTGAAAATCATTTTGGATTCTTTTAGCATCTTTATGTGTGTTTTTAAGATGAGATTTGCTGTATTACTTTCATGAGGCTAAAATACTGTAATTCATCTCTTCCCTGTCTCCTGTGAGTGTATGCATCCAGCTTTTTTTTGCCAGACATAGAGTACGAATTCATGATTTCAGCTGTCCCTGTATCAGGAGTGTCTTCTCATTAGCAGCTCTTCAGGGGGTGTGAGAGGACAGCTGAGCTGTTTGTGAGTCCCAAGCACTCAAAACAAGATCCTTTCTTCCATGCTCTGACCTCTTGTGTGCTCTATTCTAGTATTCTGCAATGAGACCAGTTCTGCTGTTTGCCATATACCGCATGAGCCATCTTCATAAAGCTTTCATTGACTCACTTTATTTTCCATGTCAAAGTAACCCAAGTGGAGGAGTGACACAGATATTTCAGCCACCTAATTTTAGCATTAATAAAATGCTTTTTAATGCTTTTAACTTATTTTAAGCATCTGGAGTTGTTTAAAGTGATGAAAACGTTTTCATGAAAAAAATGAAGAAAAAAAAACACAGCCCTGTATCCTTAAAGACCACACTAATAATATTAATTCAGTGATGTACCTATAGTTTTGCTAAATCAGTGGGAAGTTGCACTAAGAAAGTGGTTTTTGAGAAGTATAAATGTTTTTTTTTTTATCTTTGTCTAGAAATTTGCTTTACTATGAACAACGTGGACTGAGTGTTTATCTTGTTTTCATCAGACTTCCTGTTTTCTTCTGGAATTGGGACAGTGTGGGTTTCAGAGTCTTTCTTGTCTGATTATTAAGAGAACCATTGTTCATGGTGCTGTCTACGTGTGAGAGACCAGCATTTAGAATAAGTGTCCTCTCTTTAGCTTATACATTTTGTAAAGGCTGATTTTGACATAAAATTGCTGTTATTAATTTAGCTGATACCTCAATTCAAGGTGACTACATGAAGTACAGTTAATTAAAATGAATACTGTTCTCTGCATTGACAGCAGCATTGTTAATTAGATTTTGATGGAGCTGTAGAAAACCCTGGAAAAGCCTGATATGTAAGATCTGAGTGTTATTTCCTTCACTGAAGCAACAAAACATATAAATCTTTATTTTGACCTGTTTTATTACATAATTAATAATCCCATTCAGTTTATTCATTAAAAGATGACATCCTTGCTCAGCTTTGGAACCAGGTCTGACAGCTGCTAACACGTGAAATACATACTTCTCACAGGCCTGCAAAATCACAGCTTACTGTTTGAAATCAATCAATACATCTAATTTTTATTAGCAATACTGTCCTTCATAACAGTTTGCTTCAAAGTGCTTTAGAGAATGATATAGCAGTTAAGAATATTGTACAGAAACAGCTGACCACGTTGGCGTGGGGGACGGAAAAACAATAACTCCCAGTGGGAGAGAGGAAGCCTCTGGGGGTACCGGGCCCAATCATTGTCCTCTACCAGCCGATGCATTTGTGGTACATTTAATAACTTTAGGCCCTGAACAGTCTCTGCTAACTGAAGGTTCGGGATCATGCTGTCCGGGGTCCGGGGTCTGGGCTCAGCGTGACGTAGCTGAGGTTTCCTGAGGCTGTCCTGAGTCTAGTGTTTAGGTTTCTGATGTTATTGTCTATCAGGACATGGATATTCAATGTCTTATTCTAGCTCTGGGATCCAAGCATTGGGAATATAGAAAGATGAGAAAGTGGGTTGCAGTAACTGGGTGGAAGATCATGGTCTATGGTGAGGACTATGATGGAACAGACTTGGAACAGAACAGATGCAGAAGAACATCAGCATCCTTATTAGATAGCACAGGTATATTTATCTTTTCATTGGTGTGTTCCCATACCTTGACTTCAGTCACACCACAGAGGAGAGACTGACATGTCTTAGAATAGCGCAGCAATTAAATGAGCAAAAATGAATGAACATTGCTGTTTAAAAATGAACTGAGGACAGCAGGGCTTGTCAAACCGCACTGGCAGTTTACAATATCAATTAGACTCGTGTCATGCTCTTGGTATTACAATGTCCCAGGGCTGTTGCAGTGTGACACCAAACAGCTAGCAGTTACAATAAATCGATAACTCTGAATTGCATCTCTTCAACGCATTTTGTATTTCAGGATTTAAGGAATTTTCCCTTTTGGGGAAGATTAAACCTCAAATAGATTTTGAAAACCACCCATAAGAGATGTCTGTTGAACAGTCAGGAAATTCTGTAACCTGGAGGTCTTGGAAAATATGAGGGCAGAGCACCTGTGTAGAAGCACCTTTCCTGAAGCCAAGCTGAGAAAGGGTTTTCTGGTACATGACAGAAGACAAGTGAAATTCAGTGCCAGTACTTCTTTGGGATTAACACAGTCTGGACCCCTCTATGCATCTTCTCAGATGAAGCATTGTAGACTGGCCATTTGGGTGAGGGCCACTAAGATTAGAACTGCACACTGGAGCTGTGCAGTTTTGGCACCAGCTGCTAAAGGAAATAATAATACCCTCTCTAATTATAAACCTTTGCTATGGTAGCTGACCCATCACTGTCAAAGCTGGTTGTTCAGTTGCCACCACTTGCTTTGAAGTGCTCTTGTGAAACGAGTGTCACTAATGAAAGGGTAATTAATGTGGGTTTACTGTACATCTGCCATGAATAAGATAACTACGGAGGTAATTATTCACTGCTGCACAAGGCATCGTTGTAGCTCATGATACTTTTTTCAAAGTGCTCTTAACTAATACAGACAAAAGAGGACAGTAATATTCATTGTACCATGACTCGAGACAATACAAGCATCCACTTCTCTCAAATGGATTCATCCTGTTTTCTTAACTGCTGCTTTGATGTTGTGTATGTCCTTGACTGTGTGTGCAGCAGAAGAACCAATATCAGTAGGAAAAGAGGTTTGTAGTCAAACATGTAGATATAGTCTAGGCAATATTTACCCTGATTTGGAATCAGTATCAGTAGGAAAAGAGAGGTTTGTAGTCACACATGTAGATATAGTCTAGGCAATATTTACCCTGATTTGGAATCAGTATCAGTAAGAAAAGAGAGGTTTGTCGTCACACATGTAGATATAGTCTAGGCAATATTTACCCTGATTTGGAATCAGTATCAGTAGGAAAAGAAAGGTTTGTCGTCGCACATGTAGATATAGTCTAGGCAATATTTACCCTGATTTGGAAGAACACAAAAACTTCACTAATAGGAACAGGACCTCACCACAAGTCTTCTTGTAGTGAAGGGAAACCGGGTTGCCTTGGAGAGGTAACATAATGTGCAAACACCCTTTTCTGGGAGGAAACTGGATGGGACTGCAAGGGCAGCATACTAGCTGCTGCTTACCAGATGGTACAGTGAGGATTTAAGCAAAGCTGGACAGTTTAAACAACAATCAGTCGTTCTGGCAGCTCATGTCCTTCAGTATCAGTTGGTGCTGGTGTGCCGCCTCCTCCTGAATCCCAGCACTGGCCAGACGGCGTGCTCCCTTTTGTTTCTGTGTGGAGGCTTTTACGGCATCGTGTTTCAGGCGCCGCTCACCACAAGATTTAAAGGCTGCTGAAGCTGTGATGTAATGTGAGCCAGCCCAGATGTGAAAAGGGCAGGTCGCTTTGTAAAGCCACTTGTGCTGGAAAAAGAACAAATGGATACAATCCGACTGCGTAGGAGGTTCTGGGTGCTGGATACAGTAATTCCCCAATCAGGCCCTTGTTGTATACTCATCTGTCTCTTTCCATTGGGGATTTCTACTTCCTAATGAGAAACATTTTTGTGTAGGAATTGTTTATTGACTCGGTGTCCTTCAGCATAATTTTCAACATCATCTTTTGATTCATTACATGGGCTTATTTGTAATTTTGCCTGTTGACAACTAAACTCTGCTTAACTGGTATTATTTTAGGGGAAAAAAATAAACAGCATTTTTCGGCACTGCATGGCACTATGCAAACCTACAGAAATGGATTTAAATTTTTACTATGCAGGGTGGTACTGTATGTAGCTCAGTTTTTTAAAGGATGTCTGCAGCTTTATTGGGATGATTCATGGGCTGAAAGATGTTTCATATAGATGTACTGTATGTTTCTAATTGGCATGCACTTTCTGCTAAAGACTGTTATTTCTGATAAAATTAAATGGGAGATCTGTGTACAAAATGATACCAAAACATTTTTTTTTCCAGTGGAAAATACATTTGGAAAGCACATTTGTAATGAATTGAATATGCTCATTAAATCCATAGCCGTAAGTAAAGGTTACCAGATGTGTAGTTAAATATAGAGCTGTTTGATTTCAGTTTCCAGCATGGTATAGCTCACTGTTGTACAAATGACCATGCAACATAAATGTGTTGTGAAGCAACTACGGTATGCTTTCAGTATGTGCAGTCAAGGAAAGTCTGTGAGCGGGAACAGTTCAGCTTAATGCATTCCTGTACTTGATAGTCATGCTTGTACAGTACAGGTACAGTGTGTCATTTTACACAGTTAGTGAACTATTTCTTGTCAGAGATCTTTGTGTATCAGTGTGTGATAATATTAAATGATCCCTTTTGGTTTGGAGACACACTCATAAAGTTATTTGTGAGAACTCATCTTGCAGTTCCATGTGGAGACGGGCTCTGCGTAGGATTTGGTACTCCCGTTAGTTGTTGAGTACTTTTATAATTAAGGGCACTAATCATTCATTGCATTTATGTTTGCACAAATAATTGACATTAATTGCACATGTGTTCATCCCAATGGACCTCACAGCCCTTCATGGTGCAACTGCACATCCTGGGTGTTCAGTATAAGTAGGTATAGAAGAGGAGTAGTAGTACAGTATAGTAAGTAAGAGGAGTGAGAAATTAAGGAAGAACTTTAGCTTGGTCAGAGGAAGGTGAAATATGATCGGTTTAACAGGTGATAATACTATTTCCAGATGAAATGTCAGTGGAATGAAGTTAATTATTACACCCCTTGTAGTTAAGAATAAGCAGTAACCAGTTTGACTAAATCCCATTCTTACAGATTCAGAAAGCATTCATATAAGGGCAGCATTTGCCATTTCCATTTCCATGCTAAAAGTGGTGTCTCTGAAATGTGTAAGGTTGTCTCGGTATTCTCTGATCAAAATGGGTTGATTACAAAGGTCAGAAAACAAATTTGACATATTTAAATTAATTTTAAAAAATGGTTTGGCACCACAAAGTAAAATAATTCTGTAGCGGTCTACTGTCCTTCTGTACGTGTTTGCAGACCTCATGGAATGCATCGTTTACCAGAAGTCCTGCAATAATTAGAAATGCAGAAAAAAGGATGAATTTTTGGTGATAACATATAGCCGTGAGATAGGAAGTTTTTTGTGAGTACATGTCGAAAGACGGAATGTCTTCACAAGAAATGCCCCTTACCTTTGAGTTTCTCTGGCCTCGATATAGCCTATAACTTCTCTCAATGGGAAAAGCTTTTCACAAAGCTTGGGAAGCTGATCTCTTTGTGTGTACAGCTTGCCCGAAAGCCTTTTTCTTGAGCGGTCCTCTGCTTGTTATCTGTAAACCTGCTGTTGAAAATCAACAGCCACGCAGGCCAGAATTGCCTTGAGCTACAGAGGAGCCTGCTAGACTCCCGACCTTTTGTTTCCTTTTAGGAAACCTTCTCTTAACTATAGCTTGCCCTCTTCATTGTTTGTGTGTGTGTGTGGGGGGGGGATAATGTTTGCCATTGCTTAGAACTTTAAGCAGAAAAGACACCCAGATTAATTGACCTGAAAATGAATCTCCATCTTTCTTTTTTTTGAAGGAAACCAAATCTCCAGAGATACTGACTTAACAATGGCATTTTCATTTCTCTCTCTCTTTCTCTCCCGTTTTTAATTTAGATTGTAACCAGGGGCTGTGAGACTTCAGAAATGACCCTGCGGAGGAATGGCCTTGGCCAGCTCGGATTCCATGTGAACTTTGAGGGGATCGTGGCCGACGTGGAGCCGTTCGGGTTTGCGTGGAAGGCCGGCCTGCGGCAAGGAAGCCGCCTGGTTGAGATTTGCAAAGTTGCCGTGGCAACCCTGACCCACGAGCAAATGATTGACCTCTTGCGGACGTCTGTGACCGTGAAGGTGGTGATCATCCAGCCGCATGAGGACGGCTCACCCAGGAGGTAACACACGTCTTTTTCCGGCTGGTCTCTGTGCAGAATCGTGAAAAGATGTGAAAGTGTGGATGCTACAGTGTAAATATGATCCTTCTGAGTATAAACGACAAACAATCTGCTTCTGCAACAGCGATTCCACTGAGTTAAGGACATTTTTGTGTAAACCGCAGCGATAGGATATAGATATAAAAGAGTTTTTGTTATGCCTGCAGCAAAGGTTGTTTTGCAAACATACTTTAAATAATAACACTCCAGAACCGCAAGGAAATTGAGCTGCAAAAACCAGGACATGAGCTAACGTGATAAGAACAGAAAAACATTAAAAATGAAAGGATGCTGATTAGTTAGTAACTAATAAACAGCCGTGCAGGCCAGAATTGCACGGGTCTGAAGCGGTATCCACACTTTGCTTTGAAGTGTGTTTTGTAAAGGTTGCATCTCTTAAACAGCACCTCTCCACATACTTGCTGCCATTGCGGTTGATCAAACCGTGGTTTGATCTTAGCTGATCAAGCTCATCACATGTCTCAGCGTAAGATATTCCAGCTGTCCTGTTCTGCCAAATGATGTCATCCAAAAGCACACAGAATTTGTTTTTAAATGAAGACCTGGGACACTGCAGGTCTTGTTGTTTTAGAAAGGTTATTGGAACAGGATATTAAAATCACAATATTTTGAACTCAAGTTTCCTTTTTCTCCATTTCGCTTTCCTCTTAAATTGTGTCCAGGCACGGCTACTATCCATCATCTTTCATGTGGCAAGATATTACGTTGTGTGCATGTGGGACCTTGTCATCCACTCCCACTTTCAGTGTGTTAATTCACACACATGGTGATTCAGTGGCTAACCAAGCACTATGTTACAAAAGTGACTGTTGGATGTCTAGCTGAGAAACATTGGCGAATGAAAGAAGATAAAAGTTGTAGCTATTCTGTTACTTGTTTTACTTTTTGAATTTCAGATTCAATTTATCTATGTGGGAGTTAAATGTCAGCATTTTTTATACATCTGAGAATTTTATAGAGATCAATGCTCAAATGCTATTCTTAAATGAGATTAGCAACACTGATTTTAAATGCTTGATTACTTCCACTTGATAAAATGACAACAGGTTTAATCTTGCAATGTAGTGGTTCATTACTTTGTATTAAATACCTGGAACTCTAAATTCAGCTTTATAAGCATTTTTTACAGAGTGCCATTTTACCCATGCAAGTAGAAAATTTAAACATTTATTAGAAGAAATAAAATGGTTTTCAAATAAATGTATCTGAATGCAAATCCATGTTTCTAGTTTGTAACATATTTTCTATAATATATTGATAATGACTAAGATAATGTCAAATTTATCACAGTCTTAAAAGATACATTTATAAGATAGCTGCAAACCATCTGGTTTGAAAACTAGCAGACTCCTAGTCAGCGTTTCTTGCTAATGATAACAAGACAATCCACTTGATTAATGACATAACAATTCCAGTAGCATCTGAGAGAGTTTATTATGGATTACAAACAGCAGATTTCAATTTGCATTCTGTTAGTTATTTGTGCAATTATGTTTTAAAGTATTTGGTTTTAGAGAGCCTCACATTGGACAAAGACGGTGCTTGCTCAGAAAGTAATACTGCTGTTTAATTGTAATAAAAAGCAAAAACGTACAGTATACAGTACATTAAGTGATATAGCCTAGATCTTTTAATCTCAGACATTCATTGCCTTTACTCCTAAATTTTGGTTTAATTATTTTGCTTAATTTGGTGTTTTTTAGGGTTGGTAATAGCTAGGTCAATTATTTTCATATAAATTAGTATTTTCATATAATTTTTACTCATAACATTTTCTAAGCCCTTAACCAGGTACTTCAATTTGAATAACACCAAGCAACATTAGACAGATGTACTGTACCTTAAATACAAACAAGGACAGCCATTACCTTAGTAAACAAAGTGGTAACTTGCTGACTCCTGACTGGAGTTTCCGCCACTACAGAACTATATAATTTGATGTAGAGAGACATTTTTCAGCAAAGCACCCAGCAGTTTTAAATATAGGGAGAATAACTGTTTTTTCGTTGCTCCTTCGGACTTGGGTACAACCGGCGGCAGGTGCGAGTGCAATTTTCTACACAAAACGTATCAGACAAGAGACTTAAAGAAATCTCCCAATGCAAAAATAACTAGGGAACCAGAGGGCAGGAGGACATAAATCTTTCCCCAACAATAGACACGACAGCTCCTGGATCTCGTCCAAGCCTTTTTTTTTTTGCTGTCATAAGCAAATTGCGAGATTAGAGCAGCGTGTTTTGTGTGTGTGTAATCACGTTAAGAAGGTGATGCTTCCTGAGTCTGTTCTTGCCAGCGTGTTATTTATCTTGTGAATGCTCAGACAGTCGTGCCTTTGTCAGCGCTGGACAGTCCTGGGTCCTGCTTGGCCTTCCATTCCATGTGCCTGGTTCCTTCTTTGTTTCTGCCGCCTGGTCTAGCTCTGTAGAAGCTATTGATCTGTGCTGGCTTTACAATGCTGACACCTGACAATGTTCTTTTCGATTTCTGTTTTTGCTTCTTTTTTTTTGGGGAAAAAAAAAACTATTGTGTTTGCTTAATCTTCCCGTGTAAGTGCGGGCTGTCTGTAGGGCTGGCTGAGGAATCCGAGAGGACTCTTAACTGTTTAACACAAGTGGAAAACCGTTCAAGTCAACAATGAGTGCTAGTGTTTTCAGCGTTATCTCAAGCCAAAGGAATTTGTGGGAAAATTCAAACCCTATTCACCCACTGGAAGCAGATAGACACACACGCACACACAGAACAACTCCATGTGAGGAGACAACCAGCCCAGCTGCAAATATTCACAGATGTAGTTTGTCAAAGACTTATTTAAAAAAAGCTGACGAAACCCAATGCAGAGGACATGTTTTTTGGGTTGTTTTTAACTATAGCACATAGACTCTTGATGCTTCCGTAATGAAGTCAAGATTTAAAAATAATCTATGTAAACATCCCTTTAGTAACAGTACTTGTCTGTTGCTGTGGCTGAAGATGTACAGTATGTCGGCTAGATTTGTAACATCAGTATTTTTATTTATGTGTTCTTTATTTAGGGTCTTTAACGGCTCTGGCCTTTTAAGGTTTTCAATGTGCTGTCTTGAACAAAATGAGATATGTATCTAATATTAGATCACCCCAACCAGAAAATGTGTTTATTTATGCAGAGAGCAGAATTCCTAATTATAACACTTATGTGGTTCCAAAAGGATTAATGAATTTATTAAACATTGTATGAATTTATAGTGTACCATATAGTAGAAATGTACTTATTGGGACGTTTAGTACACAAATTGAGAAAGGCAGAGAGTTTGTGGATGAGCAGCATCTATTTAGTGAAAATTTCTAAATTCTAAATTTCTTCTTGCAATATAGTAGATGGCTTTTATGTGTGGTAGACTGAGAAACTGAGGGATGTCTATCTGTGATCTACAGTAGCATTGGCAAATTACACCAGTCCCTTCTATCAAAATGAGGAAATGGAAAAGAGGAATCTTGGCTGGAGAGAAATAATTTATTTGATCAAATTAAGTGTAAAGACTGAAAATGTGAAAGAATCTTGCATTTTCACAGTGCTAAATAATATTGTGAGTGTAATAATCCAGTTGATTGATTCTAGGACAAAACAGGAGTGAGGAGAAGATTGCAAAACTCTGTTTCATTTTGATAGAACTTTAATAATTCTTCCTGAACTTTTGCATTATGGTGATGGGTTTTACAGTTAACTGTCCTTTTTCAGAGCTTGAATATCAGATTATCCTGTGCTGCCAGATCAATGTCAGCATTGAGTTTGAGGTGGATGTATTGGCCTGTCAGCACAGCTAGAGTTAAGCAAAGACAAGGGGCCATGCATTAAAGGACTGGGCTGTCAAAATCACTTAATTGATTGCTATTGACAAATGCTTTGTAGCCTGTTACAAGCAATTTAGTTGATCTTGATCTTGCCACGAGTAAGAAGAGCAATAGTTCAGCTCCATCCAACAGTAGCTACCATAGTGGCTCATGTATTGGCATGCCATGCTGATTTTGATGTGCACTGGAGCTGATGTATAATCTTCCTGGGCAGCAGCTAGTAAAAAAGGCTTGCTATAAAAGTAGTTTGTTCTGCAAGTTAAAGATACGTTGTGTGATCTTCATTTCCATAACACCTAAAGTTGAGATGACTCAGTTGGCTTTCATAACAGTCATTGCTGCTCACTAAGTTTTTTACCCTTGAGTATTTGCCATGGTTAAAAGCTGGTCTCTTACTTGGAGATCTGGGATCTGGGGAAATTGATTCATAATATTTGCTTGTATCTGTATAGGACTTTTTGTCCCAAAGAATCCTAAAGTGTTTGGCATACAAGAGGATCCGTTTCAATCCAGCGCTGAAGTGTGGTGCCCAACTGGTGGTTCATGGCACCCGTTATATGGCAGTAACCCCCGTGCATTTTACCTGATACCTGCCAAAAGAAAATGGGGTTTTATTGAAATAAAAAGCATCTTTCTGGCTATCACAATGCTTTTACATCATATAATAATTAAAGGAAATAATGCTCTACTCTAATCTGATTTAATCACACCAATTTGAACACATTATGTTTACCTTTCCCCTCACACTCACCCCAGAAATAACAATCTAGGAAGGTCATAGGGTAATAGGGTAGACCAGGCAATTAATAGGGTATAATGATGTGCCATACAGAGGTCAGACGTGTGAACTGGTAAACTCAGCATTGTGGTATTGAATATGCTGCATTTTGCAGTGCTAACTGGAAACTGCAATTTGCATGGTATTAGAGGATCTATGGCAAAGTGTTGCAAAGAGCACCATGCCGAATTGATTGATTGGGAGTGATTGATTGACTCCTACAGTGTACTCAAAGGCCACTTTTTCTTAGGGCTCTGGAACAACAGAAGACTGTTGAAGCTCTAGATTGTGAGGAGGTATAGAAAAGTCTTGCTGGCATTATTTAACCCGTGTTGGAACTAATGAGGCATGGCAAAAGTGCTTTAGGGCTACGTGCTGGCTGTTTAATGGCTGGGTTAGCAACCTTTTTAAAAAGGGATTAACTACCCCAGCTGAAGTATTTGTCATCAGATAGGAACAACTCAGTTTATAATCAAAGCACTGCTGCATAGATGGCAGAAATTTTGAAATTGCTGACTTTTAATAGTTACATTGAATTGACACATGCGAGAACAGGGAATTAGTTAAATCATTCTTCGGTGGCAGCATTTATTAGCATGAAAGATAGACGGGAGAAGAAGAAGTTAAAGAAGGACATGTTGTGTTTTCAACAGAGACCTGTAAAACACTAAAGGTATTGCAAACATACAATATACAGTATATGCATTACAATACACTACAAAAATGTGTGCTTTATACAGTATATCTTTTAGATTTTAGATTCTTCAGCAAAACTCACTTATCTCCAGTGATAATTTTATCTTTAGCACCTTGTCTAAAGAAACCTCGTCTTAAGCAATTTTGTTGGGCCAGAAAATGCGTCACAAATTTGACATTTTCAAAACATAATGATAAACAATGACAGGCGACTGTTTCACTCATGTAACAGTGGCGTGTACATACAGTAATTGATGTAAATCTTGTCATTTTTATCTTTCGTTTTAAATGTCAAACTGTGATTGAATACTCTTACATTCTTAATTCAAGAGTAATATTACAGCTTTTCTTCTTAACCCTGATCTTCCGTATGAGTTTGTTTCCGCACACAGACAAGTTTGTTTGTTAACCTCTGCAGTTGGGAACTGCTGATGAGCCAGATGTTGATACTTAAGCATGAAAACATTTAGCTGGGAAATGGGCAGTGAGAGAACATGTACTTCATGATAGAATGACTTCCCTGCAACAAGCAAATTCCTTTAAATGCGAGTTTGTTTCAAGTAATAAACATGAACTCTGTATCCTGCTGAGCTTGATAATAAGCCGGACCTTTTCTGAAGATGAAAGCCCCCTACGCTCTCGATCCCAATCAAGGACGCCACTTTGAAAAGAGCCGAATGTATATACATAGTGGCAAGCTCCCCTGGTCTAGTGGAAAATGGGGGGAAACGGACAATCAACTGTTTAGTTTCTGCTTACCCTGTCTTAAGGATGCAAACAGTCTTGAATGGTAAGTGGATAACTGCAGAGCCCGTGGGTCTGCAGAGTTGTGGTTAACGTGTGTCATGAGGTGTCATGAGTCTTACAGATTGATCTCCCTGTGGAGTGGGAATCTTCACAAACATGACTTACTGGATGAAGGAAATTCAGGCAGGCCATGGACTTTACGCCCTTTCACTGATGTTGTCCACCAGTTGTACTGGTTTCATTCTGACTGCATCTGTTCTTTTTGGCCGAGTCGTAATATTTCTCTAAACTTTGGGTATGTATTTTTCGACAGCCTTGGTTTCTAAGAAGTGGGAGACCAGTGCATAGTTCTGGTTCCTGCTTTAATAGGGAAAGTAAGCCCTGGTGTGAATTGTTTCTGATAATTAAATGGTGCCCTGTATTTTTCCACTTGCTTTATTTTTTTCCTCCAATTCTGCCATTGTGTCTCTCTGGACCCCACTAGGTCAGCAGTAACCAAAGGGCAGAAGAAAATGTCTGATACACAGTACTATGTGTTTTTAAAATGAGAGATGATCAGCACAGATATAATGTGTTTTTTTTTAAAGTAAATCCGAGTTGCCTCAGGCTTTTTAATGCTAATTAATCACACTGAGTTTGGAAATTAGATTTTTCACACATGCACAAACACACAAAGCGATGCTCTGTGGACCTGCTTTGCCAGCATACAGTTGACGCTCTGTTACTGCATCGTTGAAACGAGGGGGCAACCTTTAACCTTTCCTTTTTCTCCATCTCTGTTGCTTTGGCAGAGGCTGCTCTGAGCTCTACCGGATTCCGATGGTGGAGTACAAGCTGGACAGCGAGGGTACCCCTTGTGAGTACAAAACCCCTTTCAGGAGGAACACCACCTGGCACCGCGTGCCCACGCCTGCTGGGCAGCCCCTGTCTCGGGCCTCCCCCACCCAAGGCTCTGCAGACAGGCTCCCGTGCCAGCAGCTCCTGCAGCAGGCCCAGGCTGCCATTCCCCGCAGCACCTCCTTCGACAGGAAGCTGCCAGATGGTGCCAGGTACAGTGCAACTCCTTCCTTCCTCCCTCCTCTCCCCTCTCCCTTGCCCTTCTGTATTTCATCTAAACACTGCGGGCTTGGGGCTACTGTGAAAGAAACACTTCCTGCCTCACCAAGCCAGGTCTTTAATTTTCTCTACTGATTTTCTTTTTTTTTTCAGGGGGGGGGGATCTTCACTGCTTTTAGGGCATTTAATACAAATTGTACATGACTAGCATTTTTAGAGCCTTTGCGAAATCCACTGGTTTTCTTCAGTTTAAATTGTATTCAGTTGATAAACCAAGGTGACTTGCAGTACAGACCTTCCTCGCAGCCACAGCTTGGGGTTAGAAGAGCGTGACGTTCATGACTGGATAGATAAATAATAAGAGCATGAGAATCTGAGAGACATGGCTTGGTTTAATAAAAATCGGCACCTTCTTGTGTTTCTTATATATTTCTATACAGCAGAAATGTCCTTTCTTTAAAAAAAAACTATATTTAATATGTTCAAAACTTAATAGCAACATACAGTATATTTTAATATCAGCAAGGGGACTGCTACCACACAATGGCACTTCAATATCCTCTTGCAGTGTCCTGCTGGGGCATTTCCATTCTGACGTCTCCAAAAAGCAAGCAGTGTTGATGTATCTGTCAGTTTTCTGTGAGAAATGACAGTACAGGGACAAAACGTGACCTTTCTATAGTGTAAACCATCTAGACGATGTATTTCAGCTTGTCAGATTTCACATTTTGAGGTGGCAGAGATGTTTTTTTTCAATAGTAACTTTCATATTGATTTCCTCCAGGGTGTAGCTCTGAAACAGTATAAAACCATTTCCATATGCGATTCAGTTCTGAAATGGCAGTTTCTAAATTTCTGAATATACCAGTGTGAGTGTGTCCTAATCTGTGCTCCTTGTAACATTTATTTCCATTAGGGCACAGAGAACCCCTTTCAATGTACAGTAGAAACCTGAGGGATATTGTAACAGAAATATAAATGTATGGACACAAGTTCAGTTCACGATTGTGACAGCTGTTTCCTTCCATTAATGTGGTAAATAGATTTGGACAGATTTAAGAAATGTATTAGCAATATTGCAGTAAACCTTAAATAAATATCTAAGTGACCTACCTTTCCAATAAGGAATATTTACATGGTTGAAAGTTGTCCAAGGGCATATAGAATTTGCTTAGGGGCATAGCCACATGTTCCATACTTTGTTTTTGTTATTAAAATTAGTAATGATTAGCTCTTGAAGTTCCCAATTAGTGAAAACAGGTCTTAAAGTTGCAGTAACATTGCTCATTGGATCACGTTTAATGGTGTGTCATGACAGAAGTTATTTTTCAACATGGTCATCATCAGATGATGTAGAGTCCGTATCATTGTCAGTCTTAATTACCTTCTGAGCATTATTAAGCAGTTTACACGCGTTCATAATTGTGGCTAACAAATTGAATGGTAAGGACACAAAAGACTGTTAGTGGAAATACATGCATACAGCTGCTTGTTGGGTTTGATCTTGAGCAGCCCACTCAAAAGCACATCTGTCCCTTTAAATAATATCTCCAAAGTAGTTTAACTAAACTCTCTTTGTGTGCTGTGGTAACATGATTCTTATTGCACTGGAACTGATTATTAAACCACAGAAAAATTAACTTTATTATTCGTTAATTACAAGTTAACGTTCTTATTTACCACACAACAAACCATTGGCGCCAGAGTGCCACCTACTGGTCTGCCAACACTATAGCAGCCTGTTTTGGCTGTCTCCCATCCCAGTACTAATTAGGCCCTTCCTTTCTACTTTCTGGGATTTAATGAGATCAAGGTAGAGGGCATGAACAATACCGAACTTGCCACTCTGATAAAGTACTGGGTAACTCTATATAGTAACTGTAGCTGGGATAGAAGATTAGTTCTAGGGAGAAAATGCTCAGTAGCTCTTTGCACAATTGTTTCCATTGGTGAACTGCTTCCTGCATTATCCAGAAATTGTTCATTCAGGTCCATCACTGCTTTTTACTGTTCTTTCTTTTTACAGCCTAGAATTCTATCCCACGCTAATTGAGAATTAAATTCCCATGTGGCTGTTCGCTTTCAACACCCAGTGGCTGTACATGAGAGTCTAGAACATACAATTGTAGGTCTCTGGCCCTCCTAAAAAAGATTGTGTCATTGTGCCCCATGTTGTCCCAGCTCTGTGACCTTGAAGACTGTCACTGTATTTTAGACGGCATCAGTGCTTTTAAGAGTCTCTGCATTCCCAAAGCTGGTGCCTGAAGTACGGAGTGTCATGTTTCACGTTGGGATTTGGAACATCTCTGTTTGGTGATACTGGGAGACACAGTTAGTAGCTGCTATAAATAGGATTGAGCCATCTGCTTTGAGCGAAAAATATTTCCTTCCTTCGTTTTAAATGCAGCAGGAACAGAAGAACTAATACTGATTTATTGCAGCCTTTTTTTGTCCTTTTTTCTTCTTCTGAATGCCACATATCCGAGGAGCAGTAAAATTCACACTGAAAATTTGCAAAGGGCAACAGTTGGGCCATCTTCTACTAAGAGTGAATGGAAATTACAATTTAAAATGGCTAATTTAGAGTGACAGCAAAAGATCTTTGGTGCCTTGTGCTATTTGTTTCCTTTCTGTGACATGATGAGATTAGATGATTAGAAGTCAGTATGATACAAGATACTCGTTTACTGTGTCTCAGGATTAGAATTGCAGAGAATGATCTCAGCTGTAAACTGTTTATTAGATCTGTATGAATCTCACTATTTTATAAACTGATTATGTACTTGTAATTAATGTTTGTTTATTTTATGAACCAAAATTGATCACTATGTTCAATTGCTGGAGCTGAACATCTTGATTCAAGTGAGAACCTAACGTTCTCCATTTAAGTGATATAACTGAAGCATTTTCTGTTATGAATGCATTGCACACCTTTCTTTTATTTGGAGTGTTTACGCATCTGTGAGTTAGAAGGTGAAAAACAAAAGTACCTGACTATGAAAGGGGTTAGAAAGAGTGCACATGTCACACAGTGGGTAATTTAAGCTTTTATGGCATCCTGCCAAAGGTGACGTCATAATACAGTAAATAATGTAATTTTGCTCTTGTTGCCAGGGCACTGCAAGATGTTGAAAACCCTCAGATACCTCAGTGCAATAAAAACGATGCCAACCAGCACTATAGGAGCTCTCCAAGCAACCAGTCCTCTTCGAGTGACCCTGGACCCTGTGCAAGTAGCAGCTGGACACAGCAGACAGGATATGAGGGGTAGGCAGACAGTGACACTGTATTTTAGTAACATTTCCTGAGTCAGGGGTTGTCGCTTTCTGTCGTCTGCGAATAGCAACTGGCTATTTATACGACAGCCGACATTTGGCACATGTGCTACACTAATATTCTCGTCGGATCTCTGGATTCACACAGAAGCCATGGTAGCCGCCTAGACAGGTTTGGCCTATGACCATACCTTTTTTTCCCCTCTGAGGATATTTTTACATTTATACCTGGGCCCCTTTAAGAGTCATACCTTCCAAGGGGAAGTGGGACTTGGGAGATTACTCCGATCAATTAAAGAATGAAGTTTCAAAAGTGCTTTTTCCTCCATTACACTTTTTTTAAGGATGGTTAGCAGGTTGTTTTCGTGGGTTTGCTGTGCCTAGGCGAGTGGCCTTTTCCGTAGTCTCTGTGTCTCTCCTTTATTGCAGTAACAGGAGGTGGAGGACACTGTGTTGCATGTGGTGTGTTCCTGTTCTAGACTCTTCAGATAAGCTTGACAGTGTCCCTGTGAGTTATCTTTGAGTGGATTAGGCTGGCAGCTTAGCATACTGCCCGTCTGCTGTATCTGTTACTTTATAACTTTATATCTCAGCACACCCTATTAAAACTTGAAATAGGTTATAGGATTAATTTAAAGCTCTGTCTTCTTCAGGATGTAGAATCTGTTTTGTAGGTAACCTTTCAAAAGCAACAGGATTTAGTGAGGAAAACATTTTCCAGTTAAGTTAACTCTATGTGCCATTTCATGGAAGTCAGTGAGAGTTTTCACTCTGGAAATAAATCAGCAGTGTCCTATGCAGTACATTGTGGTGGCCATATGTGTCATTGGTTAATCCTGCTGTGTATTCTGAAAGCCCCTTTAGGATTATAAGAAGTGAAACATTATACCTATATACCTAATTATATCATGTTGCATTGAATAAAACAATATATCATGTATTTAACAAATGTTGTGCTAGTTCCATTGTAAACTAGAATTAAATTAGCTGCATATTTAGTTGAAGTGTACCCAGTTACGTCTGTCACATTTTGTAGGATACCATTAAAAACAGTCAATTAAAAACAACTAGAATTACACAAATTAACATTTCAAAAATGGAAAGTTTTAAAATAGCTTGAAATCTGAAATTTCACCTGCAAATAACCTTAAATATGATGTCATGATGTAAATTTGTTTACTGCTCATGGATAGTTATTAATAAAGATGAAGTATTGTCCACTTTCCAGTGGGGGTACAGAAGTGGTGCTTGGAGCAAGAAGGGAGGCCGCCCTAACACGCCTTTCAATGTTGGTATCTAGCTGCCAGTCCCCTGTACTACATGAGCGGTCAGCTGATACCCCAGGCAGCCACACAGAGGGGGAGGGACTGAGAGAGCGCGAGCCCACGTTAGAGAGAACCCGGTCTGCCGGTAAGCCTGTCAATCACTGCAACACACCCAGAAAGCACTGGAGCCATCGATCACATTGCTTTTGGTCACCAGGTTCTGCTTTAAGGGTCAGTGCAATGGTTGGATGTAAAGTGCCGCTCGTCTAACACCTGACTGGAGAATCACACGTGCCTTAGACTGTAACTCACATGTACACAGATGTACACTCTTACACTTGTACATCTTGTTCAATGTAAAAATTAAAATGTGACTATATTAAACCTCAAGGGCTGATGTTTCATGCATAGATTCACACAAATCCTGACCTATCTTATTTATGTTACCATACGTTAACAAAGATTTGTATTAATCAGTGTCTGTAAACCGCTGGAAAGAGTCAAGGAATACATTTACTTGCTTGTTATCTTTTATTTTTGGGTGAAGGGAGTATTACTGCAATATCAATTAGAAAAGCTACGCAGACATATTTTATATCCCCTGGCAAGAGTCAATCCTTTCATTGAACACTGACAAAACAAGAGAAAAAAGAATCTGAGCCCTGGAACCATCAATATTGGATGTGTTTTATTTGCAGAAGCCAAATGGCACATCCCCTCCACAAAGATCCTTAATTCGCTGAAGGACAGAGGCCCTCAGAAGGAAAGTGGAAAAGACTCCCCTAATAAACTATCCAGGGTGAGTCTCATTGTTTCCTTTTAAGCTGTGTGTTACTAATAATGATGTCCAGTGTCATATCGGGGCCTAGGATAATTCATTTTCAGGTCTCAAGTGTGTCAGAGGAAGTGTTTCTGCTCAGCGCAGACTGCCACTAAAGCTTGTGATTTCACTTGTCAGGTTGTGGTATCATTTGCTTTGATATATTAGTCGAGAAAAGGTCACTGTGCCCTTGCTCCTTGTTGGTGGTGCTTTTGCCGCCATGAGTAGTGAGCTTTCTGGCAGGATGGCATTTGTTTATCGGTGAAGCAACTCTTCTTTTTTTTGCATCTTTTTTGCCTCGTTTTACAATTGGATTTCGTTTTCCATGGAAAAAAAATAACATTGATTGCTGCGTGCCTGAGCGGGAAGGTCAGCCTTGTTTTTGCCAGTCCCAGCATAGGGGAGGTGCAGTCTTCTGAACTGGAGGGCACTCGCTTTCATTTTGTAAGGCACACTTAGTAGAATCTCCGAAGTATTCATCTGTCTTGTCGATCGATCGAACTGTAATTCATCTCAAATGTGCTGAGATTTCCGCTGCCTAAGTCTTAAACTCATGATAATGTTTCCTGACATTGTTGACTCGTTTTCATGATTTTGGGTCTAAAATAAGCAACATTATACAGGGTTTGAAGGCTTTGGTAGCCTAGAATGCTACATTTTGGACGTGACATTATTTTTAAATAGCATGGCAGTGTGGGAAAGCACTCCAGTGCCAGCATGCTAAATTTAGCTGTCACTTAATTACAGCTTTCAGTATGGAATCAGGGCTTTGGGTTGTAATCATTTCTTTAATGTTTAGCCAAATAAACCTTTGGATAGCTTTGATTCTTTAACAGCTGTTAGGGCTTTTGTTTTAGAGTACAAACCTTTTTGATCAATACTTCTTAATACAGTATGTATGCTTAATTGGAGCTCATAATGAAAGTGCAGGAGAAGGATCAACACCAACTTCCACCAATCCAGCCTTCTAGCCTATAAATACTGTCCCAGAGTCCGTCACATTTGCACCCATAAACCGCCAAAAACCGTTTCAGTAAAATGATCATGTGAGAACATAACAGCATAGGCATGGTTACCAAAAAACAGCCAATTTTCTGCCCTTCTAACCTGTTTGGTAGTTAGTAGCTAGTTAATTCCAGCTGTTTCTTGAAGAAAGGCGGGTTATTAGTTTCAGCAACATGTCTGAGCAGCTTGTTCCATACTCCCACCACCCTCAGCCTTCTGTTCTCCTCCTAACAAATGCAGTTTCACTTAGTTTCCACCTGTGCCCAGTCACATTACAGGGGTTCTTCTGTATCTCCTGAAATTAACAGTAGTGAAGCATCTCAAAGTGAAGTAACACTGCCAGGCACTTTTGATGAAATACCCGTGCGTGTTTTTGTAAGATCTACTGCACATCGAAGCGGCACGGTATGCCCCTTGTCCACGCAGCTGGTTTCCCGCTGACATTGATGTAATATCCCCTCAGACTGGAGACCAGAACTGCTCCAGCCACTCCAGCAGCAACACCCTCTCCAGCAACGCCTCCAGCAACAGTGACGACAAGCACTTTGGCTCCGGGGATCTCACGGACCCGGACATACTGGGCCTGACCTACATCAAGGGGGCGTCCACGGACAGCGGCATCGACACGGCCCCCTGCATGCCAGCCCCCGTGCAGCTGGCCGGGGGCCGCGTGATGCTGCAGGGCCGCGGGGAGCCGGTGATCCAGTGGGGCGGGCAGCACCCAGAGGAGCTGGAGCCCGAGGAAGAGCAGGCCAAGCTCTACCCGCTGCAGGGCTACGCCTCGGCGATGGCCTCCGGCCACGCCACAGAGGGAAGCGTCGGGGACCTCAGTGAGATATCCTCCCACTCCAGGTAGGCGTGTGCTGGGACGGCGGCGGGAAATACTTGCATACACATGCGCCCAAACGCACACATGCGTATCGATCATAAATGTTTCTGTGTGCAGAGCGGGGTCTCCTTAGCGTCGTATGGCAGCCCACTGGAGTTCAGCAGTGTGAGCCTGGTCAGTAACAGGATGGGAGACCTCCTGGTAAAAACAAAGGTTGCTTGCATGTGTTAAGTAACAGCCTGTAAATACATTGAAACAGTCGTATGAATATCCTATACCAAAACCAATAATGAATTGATGTTCATACATAACACAATTCTTGCTGTAGTCACCCTCTGTCTGTGAGGATATCGTGTTGCTTCTCAGGATAGATACTGAATATCTATCCTAAGTACGGTATTTCCTGCCTGTCTCTTGATAGTAACGGTATATGGTCGAAGGTATGGTAAAAGTACCCTGTCATTTGGGTCACCAGTCCCTTTGGTCTTCATTTGCCTGAAAGGTGAAGATGCTTGAAGAAGGTGGATGCTGAAGGTGCATCCAATACAAGCTGTCTGTCTGACAGCTCTGCTGATAAACTACACCCAGTCCTGTTGGTTCATCAGGGATATGTTCCAGAACTGTCCGTGTATAATGAAAAACGTTTACCGGGAACATAATACAGAAAAATTTTTACAGAACATAAATATAGCACTGCAGTTTTATATTATTAAAAGGAATATTATAGAAGTGAATGGTAAGCTTTTACCTCCGCAGTTACTTTCTGCAATCACCTGGTAGATGTAAGAAGACTACAGATTGTACACTACATGACGATCAAGGTGTTAATGGTGGCAGTAGGTGAATCTGAAAGTGATTGTTGTGGTGAATTTGATGATGAAATTGCGCAGTATCGGATCACTGTTGTACATTTTTTTATCTACATTTCGGCATGAGTAGACGAAGTATATCACCAAAATGCCAGCTAAAAAGCAGAGAAAGTCTGCGAGCGACCATGCCGATGCAGACCTCATAAAGGAGGAGAATCATGCTGGGAGAGATGAGATGTGTAATGAGGAAGAAAATGCATGAGAATTTTGAATTGAGCCTCTGTCTGAGAAGCTTTGGGCCTCTGAGAATGTTCTAGAAGCTTCGAGAATGCCTCTCTGGCCAGGCTGGTCTAGATATCACAAGTACATGAAACCGTGGGTTGGGAGGAAAGGGTATAATCAACCACAGCACCCCCTTCCCTGTTCATCTGCCCTGGTGTTGTTTAATTGTTGCCTGAGACTCTGGCATTGTTGAGTCAAACAAAACCTCTCCTTCCTCGAAGGCAGCTGCTCGCCACCTTCCTCAGTGCAAAACAGGCTGGGCGATAAAGATCTGGATCAATGTCCTGTTCTTCTGTTCATGTTCCTTTCCCACAAAACATGGTTACCCTCCCCCACACCACTGTGCCTGTCGATTGGAGACTGCAGGTTAAACTTGGATGACCGTGTCTTGGTCTGACATCAGTTCAGGAAAACTGCTGAGTCTCAGATTTAACTACTTCATGATACAATACTGAAAGACAAATATTGAGAAATATAGTATTTCCAAACAGCAGCTTCATGGTGACAAATTTAAAAACCCTAAAAGTGTCAAACGTGGAGTGCTTCGAAGTGGCAAGGTAGCTTGCTGAGGGTCTTGGCATAGGTTATAATTTGCTAAAACGTAAGCACATTTAAGCCACACCAAGTTGTGAATATTGTGATAATATAGTTAGAGTGGTATTTCTGTGGGCATTTATTAACAGTTCTTCATTTACATTTTTGTGTGCTTTGGTGAAGTAGCGTGTTCAGCAAATTATAAGCTGACACATAATTTTCTCCCGAATGTATGTGAATATCTCTGGTCCTCTCATTTGCTGATAGCAAAGATCCTGAGGGATTTTCATATGAAGAACAACAGAATGATCTGCTGTAAATAAACCCAGGCACAATTGTAGATGATTGTGACCTGTTATAATTTTTAAAAACATGTTTGAGTTACAAGTGTAACAAAGTCAATATATTCTCCCATTGTCCTTCATTTTTTCAAGGGTCATGCTAAAAGGTGTGCTGTAGTCCTTGCTATATATACAGTATGAGAGCACAACACAAAGTAAAAATATTACAGCCTGGATAATTCCTCCTGGATAAATATCCACATGCAGAAAGGTGCAGACAGGTTTAGCAAGATGCAGCTGTCTCCAACTCCAAAACTGGAGGTAACACTCCACTCAAAGCGCTTCACAGGTAATGGGGACTCCCCTCCACCACCACCAATGTGCAGCATCCACCTGGATGATAATCCCTCCTCCTTCCTGTGCCTTTTTTTCCCCATCTGACCAGTGGCTCACACCACTCAGGGAGCCCCTCGACTCGAAGTTCAAAGGTCAGTGCCTCCCTGGACACCTCGAAGGTCTACATCGTCTCTCAGGGCCCTGCGTCTCCAGGGGTGGGACCAGACGCCAGGGCCTACGTACGCCAGGGGGCTGTCAGCAAGTACCTGATTGGCTGGAAGAAAGCTGAGGACAGCCCCCCACCTGACGAGCCCGAGTGTGAGAGGTGAGCATGATCCCACCTCTATCCACTTTCCAAGCTTGCTCATACTGTATACATGTGCCCTGCTTAAGTGCTTCAAGTGGTCAAACAGACACTGTTTCTCTTAACTTGGCCTCACATTGCCATTAATGCAGAAATAAATCCATTCACATCTTACAGCTGACTTCTCGTATGAATTTATGTTTTCTCTTTTAGCTGCTTTACAGTTGTGCAGTTCCGAATAATTAAAATGATCCCAAAGCAAATGACTTACCCCCTGCTGAAACGTGACACTTGCTATAAAGTGTTGTTTAGCAGGTCCTGCTGTGCTTCAGCCACAGGAATATTCTGATGCTGTTACAAGAAAGACCTGTTTGATACTGATGCCACTGCAAGATGCACAGTAACTAAGATCTTTATAAAAAATACTGTGAGGTTAATTATGAACCTAATGAACAACCACCTTTAAGGGCAAAAATGTGTATTATTCTCTAAAGCATTTTCAGCTACTAGTATTTTTAAACTTGGTATATACTGTACATCCATGATTGAATCAGACAGCCACATCATAAATAAGCTCCATAAAAACCCTGACATAGTACACTTGGCACATGTCTCTTCATATTATTGATTTGAATTTGAAGCAGCATCTCAACAGGCTGGAGGACTCTGATTATATAGTGAAATTGCCAGTGGGTCTGTGCATTGACGCTTGAAAGAACAGAAAAGTTTTTGTCTTCTCAAAATGGGTTGAAATTCTGTCTTTTGAAAAATTAATACAAAGATACATACGTTTCACGTCTTCGATAAGTACAGTTTGCCAGAAGAGTTTTGCGCTGTTTCATTCCGCTAGTTAACCATGTAATAGATCATTTTTCCATCGTATTGTAGTCCTTGGAAATGGAATTTCCGAGATAATGTCTGTCTGATAATACAGTAGGTAGATAATTCGTTCAGTGGTGGAACTAAAGCTGATCTTTTTATGGAAAATGCTGTTTTGTTCAATATTTACTATACAAAAAAAAGAAAATGCACTATTTCGCTAGCTGCTGCCTTGATTACTCAATTAGGGCCATTTTATAATTGATCCCTTGCCTAGAAATTTGAACTGCTGATGCATCAAGTTTATGCTCTAGAAAAGAGAAATACAATAAATGTACAGTAACTTGTTGTGATTCATTGTGCACAGTATTCAACCGCGCCATTCAAAGTGGTGCAGAAAGCCAATGACAATTTTAGAGAGAAACCGATAACTGACATTCACTGTTTGTGCTCTTATTGCAGTGGTTCAGAAGCATTGTTAGCTTTTCTCCTAAAGGCACTGTCGGATTGTTCCAGGTACAAGGCTTTACCACTTAAACTGTACACACCCTCCCCTGAGCCTTATCTAAGTGGTGTTTCCATTGCACCTACCTTTCCTGGTGCTAATAGTATTCCAGCGTATATCACTGACTCCATAGCTGTGACATTCCTGTATATCACTTCTGCACCATATCTCATGCTGTCAGCTTTCATACCCAAGATCATCTGTGCCTCCAAGAGACCCTTTTCCATATTGTACTAGATATGGGTTTTAAATGGCCACTCTTTCGATCTGTGTCAAAGTGCAAGAAGAAGTGCTATTGTGTGCTGGGGACATTCTCACTGTAAATAAATAATAAAAAAGTCTGAGCTAAAAAGCTGACCTTGATTTTTATATTTTTTACGAGCTTTGAGGTCTCTTAAATGAGTCCTACATTGCAATGTACTTCAGATCAGACACTTTAGAAAGTTAAAGGTGTTACAAAGCCGTAACATAATGTGCTGTATTTTTAAATGTTTTTCTTAATCTGGACTCGCACTCTTTTTTCTGGACTTTCTGATTTTGATAGTGAAGCGAAGCACCGCAGGACTTGAAATTGTCCATCCAGCTGTATTGCATAGCTAGCTTTTTAATCTACCTCAATTTTCAATCATAAATTGTTTGTCAGCTTAAACAGACTTTCATTTTGCAGCTCTGTTGCACAGTCTATCATCTTTTCTGTTTCAAGAAAAATAGGGGTCCAGACAATTGCTTAGCTCTTTGAAGAGCTTTGCATATTGCTAAAGACCTGTGAAATGCCTGAGAATATTTTTCTTCAATACTGCCTGTCAGTTTTGCAGTGCTGTACTCTGACAAAATACACGACCCTGCCAGTGGAATACGGAATGAAGATTCACAGAAGACCAACGATTCAGCTACTGTATATGCCTATGGTTTATCTCTTCTCTTTTTTTGTGAGAAAATCAACAGTAGGGAGCTGCATCAGTGTGCCTTGGCTTTAAAGGAGTAATTAAGTGATTAAAGGAGCTTAATTTCACACTGAAAAGCAAAAAGAAAAGACACAATGTTTTGCAGTGAAGACACCTGAAAAAGACGTCGCATGATTTTCTGTTTGTCTGTGCTCAGGAAAGATTTTTGGAAGATTTTTTTCAAGCGTGCAGGGCATTTAAAATACAGGGGCAATCTAGCAGTTAAAGTTTGTTGTCCTTGCAGTCCCGGTAAAGGACATTTGCTGTGAAATAGAATTTCCTATACTGCTGAGCTAAATGGGTTGCTGTTTTTACCTTCTTTCAGGGTGTACATTGTATGTACAATCCAGTATTTTAAGTTCTTTTGACCTAGTTGTTTAACGGACTGCTTTTCCTATGGAACAGCGCAACGCTGCAGCTGTCATCAATCAGGAGCTAACTTCTGAATTAGCTCCACACTAGTCCTAGTCTGACCTTGCAATTAGTTTCAGGCGCTTCTGCAGTATGAAGTAGAATGCAAACTATTTCTGCATTGTTTGTGGATCACTGAACAAAATGTACATTCTGGCTTCCCTTGAGAAAGTACAGGTTCTTCTTTTTGTGGTCTAAAATGTATTGTGCAGGTACAGATAAATCAGAAAGTATGACACCATTCAGAATGTCATGACAGCCCCTCGTTTTATGCATGGATACCTTATATCTTCCCACAGCATGTGGATGAGGTCTGCAGTCTGCGAGTTCCGCCCACCCCTGTGTTCTTTGCATGACAGTGGAGTAGAATGAATTGCACTTTTTTTTTTCTTTTGAGCACCTATCTGCTGTAATTAAATGTTTGCACCTAAAACTCACACATTGCCACATAGAACCCAGATACAGGTTCAGAAAAGTACAAATTGTTCTGCACGGATAGTTCTCCCAGCTGCCTCTGAAAGTCATAGAGGAACTGTCAAATAGTTTGGTTTTGATTTATAAAAGGCCGGGGCATTTTCTCAAAGGTTTCAGAGCACTGGTTTGCCTGAAAAAAAAGGCTCCGCTGTGCCCGATGGTTAACACGCTATTATTCCTCTGTAGGCGGCTCTATGTCGACCCGGCGGATACGTCTTGCCGACTCCAGGCTGCTGAAAGAGACAGGAAGCACCAGCAAGGCTTTTCCAAGGAGGAGTTTCTGAAGCTGATGCTGCCCGACAGCCCCCCTGTGGAAGAGAGCAGGAGGAAGGTTAGCTATCCCTTTAGTCTGTACACCTGTCGGAGGCAATTTGCACACAGGAGCTGGTGGTATTTGAAAACCTGCAGATAGGGAAGGAATCGAATCGTCTTCAGACTTTTTTTCTGCAAACAAGAACCATCAAGAAATAAAAATGCACGTATTAACTTGAGACCTCAAGGTATGGCACTCTAAACCAGTGGCCCAACAAATGCATGTGATCCTGTCACAGTGCTGGAAATCACTGATATACAGTGAGGTGTGGTTGCATGCAGTGTTTCATGTCCTTTCTGTATTATAGGTACTTCCAAAGATCTACCTTTGCATGAGATTGAATAGTTGGATTAATTTTTAGCAGCCTGACTATTGATTGATGGGATCTTTTTTGAATACATTTAACCTGTTATTTTGTTTTTTGTATATGGTACTTAAGAGACTGTTTGATAAGCCGTTGTGCACCACTGAGGATGAGATAATGCTGTCTTTGTAACATCGTTCTTCAGTTCTAGTGAGTCTGCCTGGATTGTGTCAAGAAGGGGTCTGCAGAAACATGGATATAAATAAATATTGCCCTGATAGATTACCTGGCCCAGTAAGAAAGAAAGCCCTAATAAAACACATCTGTGGTTTCTCTAAGGAGTGTATTTTTTATAACTGGCTTCCTCATGCAAAGCCTTCCAAATTTTAAAAGGAGAATATGAGGTTAATCTAATTTGTTAAGGGCTAAGTGTATTCATATTGGCTGTAATGGATTAAAGCCAGGAAGTTACTCAAATCACAAAGTTTGATGTGTTTCGTGGTCTTTAAGTGTAATTCAGTTAATTGCATTTCAAATTCCCCTTTTTGTAATTCATTATCAGTCAGGAAGGGATGCAAGAGATGCATACAATGGAGCTTTTTTTAGACATTATATAATGTTTGTCTTTTAAACTGAGACCAATTCCTACACCCTCCTGGTGCAGGTCCAGAGAGGAAGTCATGACTCTAGCTATTGTGAGCTAAGAATGCTTTGGAAAAGTAATCAAGGCAGAGGTGCCTTTCGTATGATATTACTACAGAAAGGCTGTGAAGTTTTGCTGACTGATGCTGGCTTCGATCACTTTTGTTTGGGCTGGAGTCCATATGTCCAAAAATATTCTTGATCCCTAGTTTGCATGGGGTAAAGAAAAGTTTATCTGAAAAATGTCATCACAATGTGTGTGAAGTTGACACAATAACCAGCACAATGCTGTTTATCCATAGGTGTTTGGCAACAATAAGTGCATGCACAATTAACACAAGAGTTGAGAGTAGTCTGAGGCATTTAATCTTCAGGAAGAAAAGAGAAAGCAGATTACAGTGGCCACTGTAGATTTTCTGTTTCACTTTGTCCTGTAATGGAACACGTATTTTATGCTTTCTTGAGACAGTTGGTGTCTCATAAATTTATTCCATTGTCATTCAGATACAAATGTGAATCACATCCGGTTAATCAATGCAGAATGCTGTGATATTAGAATCCAGTCAATTTAAATTAAAATCATGTGTGCCAGAGCAATGCACAGAGAACAGAGGCTGCCAGACGTTTGGTAACCTTGTCCTGACCTGCACGCTCGTGCTATCTTAAGGTCAGAAAACCTTCATTTAGGAATTCCGGCATTGGAGACAATGTAATATCTTACTAATTAATAAAGATGTGCTCCTTAATGAACGATTAAAGGGAAAGAAATGAACAGACACTGGCATTAGTGGGATACAGGCCGCGGAGCTGGGAAACAAGACTCCGAGATCCTTAATACAAAATTGATTTTATTTTGAAGCTGACAGGTCATTATACAAAGCTTCCTGAGATAAGAAACCATTGCGTCAGCCTCCAAAGGAAATTGCCGCCTTTAACAGATTTTCTTTTCTTAGCCTTCTGCAGCAAGGAACCTTAATAATTCACTTTGTGGTGCATCCTCTTAAGCTATGCCAATTTTGAGGTGAAATACATTGTTTAGGTTTCCTGGGCCAAAGTAAAATTTGATGACAACAAGATTAAAGAATGATACATGTATGTAACATTAAAATAGGTCTTTATGAGCATAATATTCTTGTCGTGGCATCCCCTAAATCCCTTGCTTGGCTACAGAATCTTATCAGTAATCTTGATATTAAATTGGATTCATTTATCCCACTTGGCCTATCAGAAGCATCCTACTGATACAGGTGTATTTTTAACATAGTGAAATTGAAAGCTGCCTTTTCTTATACAAATTGCTTTTGATATGTGTCACAGGTTATCTGACCAAATGTATACTGCCCTTCTATCCTAGAAGAGGAAATCTGGATGTATTTATCTGGATGTAAATCAGCACCAGAAGATTTTGAACTGTTTACTAAGAAATATTATATCTTCTTTGTGGATGATCTTGTTTGAACAGTATGTATCCAAAGTGCACAATAATATTCAATATTTACAACAATATGAAGAGAAAAAATCTGCAAACTTTAGATGAACAAAATTGAATCTGAAGTCTGACACATGGAAGATAAAAGAAAGACTATCCTGTGTGACAGTGAGTATTCTTACAGGGACTGGGAACTAGGACATGTGCTTAGGGAGAATGGTTTCAGTGCTTCATGTCCCAAGAAAATCTTTTGTAAACATTGTAAAGCAAAGCAAATTGATGAGAAGGAACTTTTATATCAGTTTTAAGGAACTGGAGTTTTTATTTTACCTGATTATCACTTTTGATCCAAAAAACGCTACACAATTCTGTAAGACTGTACACAAGGTAAATTGTAGACCATGCTTGTAGACCATGTTAAGTATTATTTTAGACTTGATAAAGCAAGACAGACACTACAAAAGATGTTGTTTTAAGGTATAAAAACACAGAAAAGCTTGTGCAGTAAGGTGATAACCGAGTAAAAATATTTCAGGTCCCCCTCAGGGACTCCTACTGTACATGATGCAGCCCATGTTTTCAGCCTTGGAGCTACAGTATGTTTGAAGCACTTAACAACACTATTTTGTATAGTTGACTTCTTATTTAAAGCAATGAGTTTTTCAGTGATATGAGAACATTCCATCCACATTCGTTTATATAAAACTACAAAAATGGCTATTTATTCATTAAAGTCATTATTCATTTAGTCATTAAAGTCATTAAAAACAAAGAGTCAATGACATTTAAAACTATGATTGAATTCTCTAGCCCAGAAGGTTAATGTAATATTTGGAACCTGCTTCAAGTACACAACAATATTGCTTTTGTAATATTGTTCTCCTTGACAAAATGAGTTTATCAAAAACACCTTGGCAGACATCCTGTTACAGGAAAGTTTGTCAGACTTTGGCATTATCCATTATAAAGCTTCATTGTTGAACTGACATCCGAGAAATATTAGGCTTAGTCTGGATTTTTTTTAGATTGAGAATCTGAGGTTTCATGTATTTTAAAATCACATTCTGGATACCTTAATATTTCAATATATGCCTCTGACACCCAAATATTTATCATGTTGGTCGGCCTCTGATATATATATATATTTTGTTTCTTTTTCTTATTTTTGTGAGAAGTAAGAGAAAATCCTATTTTAATAACATTTTACATTTTGGAGATCCTGAGTCTTTTGCTCTACTTCCCCCCCAATATATGTGGATGTTTCCCATTAGTATACCATTAGCCCCCTTTCAGAAGGAAGGAGTTTCTGTTTTTGAAAAGGTATAGGTTTCTTCGGGGCAGTAGTGTGTGTGGAGCAGTGGCTGTGGGTTTCAGCTCCTGGATAGGACAGTGCTGTCGCACCCTTGAGTGAAGCACATCACCCAAATAATGCTCCAGTGAGTAAATGGGTACAAACGTACAGTACGTCGCTTTGGATCAATGCATCAATCACAAACGTTAGTACTGGGCTCCCTGTCCTTTACTGTCGTACTCGCCCTGCGTCTCTGAGGATGAAGCAGCTTTATTTTATTCTGTGCTTGTGTGCTTTATCATGTTGTCCTTCTGCCTCTGATCCTAAGCTAGTGGGAAACCATGGCCTGTGCAAGTCTGCATCTCGATTGTAACACAAGGTAATTAAAATGGCACGTTTTGGGAATGCACACAGTTACTGAAATCTCAGAAAGGACAATGACATGTTTCTCACCTGCATTAATCTTTTTATCTGCCTCATTGGCAGTTCATTATGCAAGCTAATGCTTTAAGAGAAGCACTTAACCTTTTGACAATCCAGCTAACAAGTACTCACTACAGGTACATAAAAGTAGACTTCCAGTTGTATTTGGAATAACTTGTCTTGTGAGTACCATAGCTATTCTATGTCATGTACAGGTAAATAGAGTACTTTGAACCCACTTGTCCTTCTTCCAGAGAGCAGTGCACAACAGGAATATCCGCTTTGTATTTGGAATAGGGTTGCTGTACTAGTTCTTTTAGACACCGAGTAGATTCATCTTTTGCTAGTTCTGTCCAGGGGGTTGGCAAAAGAAGAATTCCTAGTTGTTGCTCATGTTGTACAGCACTGTAAATAACACGCAGAATGACCCAGCAAGACTTGGAACACATCTCAGTCGGTGCTTTTAAATTCTTCACAACAGATTACTCCTGTAGGCAACGTTTTTCATCACTGTGCACAAGTGCCTATTAAGTTTCCTACTGAAAGCAATGCAAACATGGAATATACTGCATTTGCAATAGAGGTTTCTACACTCATCTAAACACAATTTTCAGAACATCGTGTTCTGGATGTGCATGTGCACAATACTGTCTGCAACTTTCAACAACGGGTGATTGAAATCCTTGGAGCAGTTAACTACTAACTACTAAGTGGACCAAAATGTCTGTGCTAATATGTCGCCAGATGTAGCATAACTATTATAGGAGTGAAGAGAGGTTAATTCTGCAGTGAAAAGTAAAGTAGGAGAGGAGAGCAAACCAGACAATGGGAGAGAAGGACAGGAAGAGGTGGGTGGGGGAACTAAAGAGAGCAGAGTTGAGAATGGGTGGGAGCTGGTTAAAAGGGTGCTAATTAGATAGAAGCTCATTAATCTCCCCATTCAATCACACTTCCCCCAGTAATCCCTCATGGTTCTGACTGATTATCCACCCAAAAAATTAATCGTCCTCAGCTATTAATATTCACAACACCCCCTCTCTCCTCTACACACCTGAAGAGGCTCCACACTGTAGCTGAAATAGTGTTTTACTCAAACATTCAAATTAATGAGTGTTATTGGCAGAAGTAAGAATCAACATTAACAGATATCATAATAGTATTAATAATAATAACAATAACAATAACAATAACAATAATAATAATAATAATAATAATAATAATAATAATAAAACTCTAACACTCACTGGCTTGCAGCTCTGTTGAGTTTCCTCCCTCCTTTTCCAGTAGGATTGGAAGATTGGGTCTGATTCTGACAGGTGTGGATAGTCTGGGGTTATTTTTGTAAAGACTATTTGTCTAATCCCATAGTATTTCTTGCAGTGCAACAGAAAATGTGTATTTCGTCTGGCTGCCAGGTCTGACTGTGTTGTCCAAGTTCTCTGGCTAGGCTGTAGTGACCGAACCTGTCCTCTCTGGGCAGCCAGGTCTGTCTGTGTTGTCCAGTTTCAATGACCAGGCTGTGGTCACTGAGCCTGTCCTCTCTGGGCACCCCGGTCTGTCTGTGTTGTCCAGTTTCAATGGCCAGGCTGTGGTCACTGAGCTTGTACTGTAGCAGGGTTTGTTTTTTCATGTCGTTTCATACCCTGTTCATATCCTCAGCAGTGAGTATTGCCTTTATAGGTCCCAGTAGCATTCCAGTCTGTGTTGTGTTTGAAGGTGTCCAGTGTAATTTTACACTCTCTACTTCTCCACTGTACTTTTCTGCTGTACTTGTTCCTCTACAGCTCGCAGGCTGACACTGCCCACCCAACTCCAGCCTCCAAACTATTGTGGTTACTTAAATGCCATCACATTTATGTTTTCCTTCCTCTTGACTTAAAGCTTACTGATAATTTCTAAAAGGACTTTTTAAAAAAATTTTACTCTGAAATGACAAAGCGTCCTTGTCAAAGAGTTCTGTTTTGTCTGTGACAGCCTTTACAGATTCCATTTCAATTTGGTGTGATAATAAGGGGCGGTTAGACTGATGGTGAAACAATATTATTGGGGATTTTGGTTCAGTCTGAAGCTGTCTGCTCCATATTCCTCCTTGTGCAGCCTTCACTCACCACAGCTGATGCCACACACCCCTTCTGGAAGACAATATTAAGGTACCCAATTCAAATAAAACCATTTATAAGAAGACTTTTGCTCCCTCCACAATAAAACTTCACAATGAATGTTTGCGAAAGTAGTTCCCTCCCACTACCTTTTTCTTTATGTATCACATACTGTTGTTGTGCTTTCATGTACTTCATGAGGTGCTCTTCTGTTTGCTCATATCCGTCAGATGTCTGTGGCGGGTGGCCTGTCCCCGAGGAGGTCTCTGTATCGCACCCTGTCTGACGAGAGCGTCTGCAGTAACAGGAGGGGATCCTCTTACGCCAGCTCCCGCAGTTCGATGCTCGACCAAGCTGTGCCAAACGATATCCTGTTCAGCACGACGCCACCCTACCACAGCACCCTGCCCCCGCGCATGTCTCTGATGCAGGGGATGTCTGGCCTGAGAAGTGAGTTATGCTTGTGAGGACCACTGCACGGAGCTTTACAATTGTCAATTCCGATCGTCTGAGCATGCTAATTGTCCATCCCCTGAAACTGTGAATCGCAACGAGGGTGTTTTATCTTGTTGCTGCAAATGTATCTGACCACACTAATGGAGACAAAAGCTTCATAACAGAAGCTGAAGATGAAGTGTTGACTGAGCGTTTACTGGTGACAAAAAGAGACATTACTTTGACTCATTCTGTCCTTTTTAAGGAAACTGTAGAATGCAGGACTATGGATTATTTAACCATTCCTTCCTGTATTATCTTTAAATTATTTGTTTCCTTTGTGGATTATGTATCTCTGAAGTAACTATCAAATTGATTTAAGAGATAATATTATAACAAAAAGGAATTTTTTACTCATTTTTCTTGGCAGTCTTTCACCATCAGCTAATTTTCAGTAATTGCAGGTTCATACCTGCTCTGTGGTGTATAATTGAAATCCACATAATGCAGAAAAAAGGCATTGTCTGTTCACAACAGGTGGGAAGATAAGTTCGTCCTACACACCGAGAAGCATAGAATTGCACCATCACTGACAGGAACACTTACTACAGGTGTCCCACACTTTGCTGTCCTTTTCATTTATCAGTATCTCCTGCTCTATGTTCCACATGCTTTCAGGATTGCAGAGTCTGAGTAGTGAAGATTTGCTTTGTACTGTATACAGGAATCACTGAACCAGAGAGAAACAGCTTCTGTTCATGAAGATCCCATCTGTGATTGATCTGGTGTTGTTTGTAGGCCCTATATTGTGGTAGCTGTGCTAGCCTTCTTTTTTTCCATAACTTCTGCACATGAATGTTTGTTATTGCCAAAATGAAATTTAATTCACAGAATGAAAAATAACATATGTAAGAAAACAGGGATAAAGCATTTCTCCAGTACTCAGACATTTGTCAGAATTGGCTTCTCGAACCCTGGACCTTATTTGGTGAATCCACAAAGGGATAAGAGAGCAAATGCACATTTGTCAGTTTCAGGATCTGCAGTTCACCTCTACCTCATAATCCAGTGGAGGATGTTTTTTATTTGTCATTCTTCTAAATGGGCGATAACTCTGATGGTAATTGGATCATTTACAATCCTACGATTCTAAGGGAAGTCCTGCTACTGCAAGGTGTACCACAGATGTCTGAATTATTTTTGGTCCAGTCTGACTGTGTTTAAGGGAATCTTGAGAAATACAATTAAAGTCAACAGCCCAGTGAAAATCTCCTAATCCTCTTTATAAGTCATGGACATGTGCACTAAATATTCATTTGAATAAGAGAAATTTTGTTTTCATTTTTCTTAAGTTTAAATGTTTGTATGGGAAAAACAAATTCACATAACTAAAAAAATAGTCACATTGCATGTTTTTATACTAGTGTACCATTATTAAGTACAGCTTATAGTATATTTTAAAATCATGGTTATTGGTGTACAGGGTAGTTATGACCACCTCTCAAAGGTCAAAGTTTTTGAAATGTAACTGTGAACTGCAGAGTCTTGAATCTTATTTTCCTTCCAGACATGTTCAGTGTTCTGTCCTTACAGTGCTCTTCTCAAATGTCTATAATAAGCACAGAGAACTGTTGCTTTAAGGCCTTAATCTCCTGCCCAATCGAAAAAACAAATCCGATTCTACAAATATCTGCTTAGTCTGAGAAGCGTAAATAAAAATAATAATGGAAATGGAAAACCTAATATTGGGATCAGTGTAGGGATTCCTGGAAGTCTAAAACAGGGAGATGTTTATTCAAAGACAGTCTTTCTGAGTAGTCTGCTCTTAGTCAAGTAGTGCTGACAGATGGAACTCCCACTGATGTGATGGCATATTGGCAATGAAACATCTCTGGCTTGTGTACTGGCAAACACACAACGGGAAATCAGTGACTAAGTGGCCTTGGAATTACATGTACCATCTGGCCTACACAGAGCTGAGTCGAAGTCTTAAATTTCCTTTCTGACCCCCTTCTTCTCTTACAAGGGGTCCCCGCTATATGTTGGAGTTGGGGGCCACAAAAATGTAACTTAGAGCAAAACCACGTACAGTATAACAGGGGACTTTCCCCAATTAAATAATGTAAAATAAGGGGATAAGTGACTATAAGAAGGTCGATTTCTTTCTCCTATGCAACTTAATGTGAGGATATTTCTCCCATTAGAAGATGGATTATGGATCATGGTAGGGATAGGAGCTGGAATCTAGGGTAAAGTGTCATGCCTCTACAAGTCCACACGCAAGTCTGCTGTGATCTTGATGATAGGTCTGCTTTCCAGAGGCCTGAGTTAATGGCAAGCGTCAGAGAAGACTGGACTAGGAAAAATAAAACGCTGTTCTGGTGGTGGTTGATCTGATTACTTGTCTCCACAGATGAGTTCTGGTTCTCTGACGGGTCTCTGGCTGACAAGTCCAAGTTCACAGATCCCGGCCTGATGCCCCTTCCAGACACTGCCTCTGGCCTGGACTGGTCTCACCTGGTCGACGCAGCTCGGGCTTTTGAAGGTAGGACAGGAAGCATGCTGCTGTCTGCCACATGCCTCATTTATCTGAAGCAGCTCAACACGGAGACAATTCGTATAAACAGGAAAAAACTCAGACTAAATAACTTGCTCAGCTCAGAACGAGCTGAAAAGGTGCTTTATCCCATAACCTTTTTATTGATTCCTTTCATTGATTTCTACAGCAAGACTTGCTGAATCTGCCAGCTTCTTTATTCAATGAATATTTATCAAGTTCATTAAATAAAGAGTGATTGCTGTGATAAATTCATACTAGTGGAAAACCTGAAGATCAGCCACTTGAATATTTCTTGATGAAGTTGAACGAATTTTGTTACAATCATTTGAAATGCAGTGAGATTTAAAATGCCCCAAAAACATGCCAGAAGAGGTGTTACAGTATGTCACTCACAAGATGTGATGTAGTTTTTTGTCAGAAAACAGAATTTCTGTATGGCGTCTTTAATGCTTAAAGTCCATTACCATTGATAATGAGGTGGTCTGAAGAAACAGACATAAAAATAGGGACTAATATTGCTCCACTCTACTTTTCTCTTTTATTTTCAAGGTCACACATAGTAGAGAAATTCACCATGATATATAGGCTGACACCCCCATATGACTTTCATGCCTCTTAAAATGAGATGCATTTCAGATAAATGAGAAAGTCATTGGACAGCCTTTGGCAGTCCGGCGCAAGTAGACCTAGATATCTATCATCCCACTACAACCTAAACATGCACTATGGCTTGGTTGTCTAAACATGTTTGGAGGAGCCTAAATGCTGTGTTTTTTTGCAGATCTGTCTGTAATTAAATCTGTTTTTTTACATGTCCATATGCGTTCTATTGTTTCAGGCTGCTAATTTGAAAGAAAGGAAAATTTTCAGATACAACTGAAGCAATTTCAACAGTGCAGATCCCAGCAAGGAACCACTCAAGAAAATAATTTAACCATAACATCCTGCAATTAAATTGCTGCCTGCCAGTGTTATGCAATTATAGCTGCTTTATTCCCTACAATGATTTGCATTTCATAGTAGTGCACTTCAATGCAGGTTATTGATGTTGCCTCTCTATGTTCTTGTCTGTTTTTTAGTTATTGTATTACACAGGAATCAAGCATTCTTTTTTGTTTTTATAATCTCACAAACCCTGGTCCCACTGTAAAACCTGTTTTATTTTCTGGACTTCTTTAGGAGTTTGCAGGTTCAGGTGCACCAGTTATCAATACTGTACACCATATCCAGAGTGCTGTGCAGTTTTCTGCTGCAACAGCCATACAGTATGTGCATTGTCTAATAATACGACGGCTTTCATTGTTGAGTGTGCTCTGCAAGGAAATGGATACAGTATAGAAAGTGGTGTGAGCTTAGAAACAGTGTAAGGACATTTTCTTCACCATTAGACATGCTGAGAGAGGGGGTGAGGAAAGTGGGCTTGTCTAATAATAATAATGTATTATAAATAGCATCTTAGTAAAAGTAAAATCTCTTATCACATTACAGTAGTTTTAAAAAACACCTATAACGATAGCAAATTACAAAATAGGCACAGAAAGCCAAGAGGTTAGGAGTGCAGCATGTTTGAAAATGAAGCAGACACAAGAACTAATAAACTAAAAGCCTTTATAAAAAAAAACGGTTTTGAGTCTAGATTTTAATGCACTCAGGGGTAGGTGACTCTCTGATATCCTTGGGGACAAGATTCCAGAGCTTTGGGGCGCAGCAAGACAAGGCTCTGTCACCCACAGAATGTAAGTGAGCTTGGGGGACATTCAGAAGATCAGAGTTAGAAACAAAGACTGCAAGGTGGGGAGCAGACTGGTTAATTAATGGTTAACTTAATGAATTAAGTAGGTAGCTGCTTCAGCATGCGTAGGCTGCAAAGGAACAAGTAAAGGTTTATTCCCTGCTGAAGAGAGGTAAAGAAACACAACATTTCGGCTGTGGAGCCTTCTTCAGGTAGTAATAAATCAGACATGTCCTGAGGTTCCATCAGGAAGAGCAAGAGATTTTGAAACCTGATAAGAAGCCAGTGCTTATCAAGGTCAGGAGTAATGTGACCATGTGCATGAGACCTGGTCAGGATTCTGGCTACCAAATTCTGAATATTTTGGAGTTTGATCAGAGTGGATTTAGTTACCCTAGCAAGCAGGGTATTACAGTAATCAATTCTAGAAAAAATAAATGTCTTGACCAGTTTTTCTGGGCTTTCTTTCTTGGTAATTAGGGGTAAATTACACCATTGCTGGTACTGATGGCAAGAACCGCAGAGTACAACTATCTACTCCTGGAGGAACAAAATCATGATTTGTCCTGCTACAAAATACATTTGTGAACTACACAGTTTGCTAACATTTTGATTTTGGCTGCAGTACCTACTTTAATTTCTGGTGGAGGAGGGGAAGTCAGCACCTTTTACATCTGACCAGTTTCCATCTCTTGATTGTTGAGGTCTTTGAACCTTAATTCACTGACAAGAAAAGACTTTTCTTTCTCATTAGTGTTGTAGTATTTTATTTCTCTTTTGGGGAAAATGAGATACTGCGCAGTAGTTCTGAGAGAGGCACAATCATTATAATTTCCAGATCTGCACAGATTTTGCCTGTGGAAATCTATTAAGTCAGCAGATGATGGAGGCAGCATTGTTCCACAAGTGCAATTCATGGTTTGGCCAGGTGGAATGAATCTGCTTTTAACATAAATCAGTAATTAAATGTATGAGTGGCATTCTTGAGAGGATATTGTTTTGTCAGACATTGTGTCCTATAATTAGATCATGAAAGAAATGTGACATTGTGTAACCCTTATTTTTATTTTCATATTTCCTTCCTATTTAAAGTTCATTGGAAAAGATCAATGATGTTTAGAAAGGAATAAAAATTCACACTCATTTAAACAGATCAAAAGTGCTTGCAAAATATTGGCCACCTGTTTCTGAGAATCAGTTGCAGTCCTTTGCTCTTGAGATATGAGTAATTGTTCAGACAGTCATAGAAAGGGCCTAATTCATCCAAATATTTCTAATACAGGCTTATGGATATTGCAGTTCTAGTCTTAATAACATATGACAGAAGGAAAACAATAGATTATTTGTGTAATTGCTGAGCATTAGCATTGTTTTGCAAAGTGAAAAAATGCTGTTGAATGAAAATTAAATGACCTAGCAGTGTCTTATAGCTAGTCGTGGTTTTGGCTTTTTTTAGTACTGTTACGCTGTCATCATACTATAGAATCAAGAATTATCCATATATTTGTGGTGTTTGTTTTTCAAAATGTGCATTTCCTTATCTCTTTCTCCTGCTCTAGAGCTGTCCTTTGCGCTCTTTCTGGAAGGTAAAAGAAGAGTACGGGTGTGAAACGAGTTGGGTCTTGATTCATGCACTGGCCTTGTAAAGAGTGTGAGATACCCCTCCAAAGTCAGCCCTTAACACTAACCCATGTGTGTTGGAGTAACTGGTTTCATTGGAGAGGGCTGGGGCTTGGGCGTGGCGACTGCTAGCTGATAACACTAAGCCGGTCTGACAGGGCTTGCAGAAGTGTGCTTTCCAGCCATTTCAGAGTGGCGCTGACTCTGCAGGTAACCATCACTCTAGAGCTGCCGCGCCACATGGATCAGGCTCACAGCTTTTGAAATCAGCATGGTGAGGCACTGGCACCGTTTCCCCCTGTGTACTGCACCAGAAGGGAAGATTAAACTAGACCCAGGCCTGGGGTTGCACAGCTTTTTTATCTCTTTGAACATCCCGGGTAGTGGCTTTTAAATAACTATAGGTCCTACACTGTCAACTCTAGAGGTTCAAGATGGGATCTGCGTCTGTGCGCGTTGGCTGCTTAACATTTCAGTTGCTGAGCCTGCTTCAGGTGTCAATATCAGGCTGTGAGGAGCTATCAACGTACTTTTGAGGGGTATACTGATTAAGAGGCATGCAGTCCTAATCCCCACAAATGGCAGCTTCACACTTTTGACTCCTCAGCCAAGTACAGACACCCAGTGTCTGAACCTGCAGTTTCACTCGTACTGAACAGGATCAGTATCCAGCAGCAGATCATCAGCAGGAGAAAATTAACCAGTCTCGCAGTGGTCTAAAAGGCTCATGTTCCTATTCGTGCAGGAACATGGGTGAATTGTGCTGCACTGCTGCAGAGGTGGGAAGAGCCAATGTTAAAGGATCAGAAAGTGACATCACTATGAAAGCTCGTCCACCACAAGCCAGTGATTTTCTCACACCACCTTCTTAAAAACCCCCAAGGCTCTCTACCATAAAATCCTGTCTGTGTAGGCAATACAGTGCATTGAATCTTTGGATTCAGTTTCAAAGCGTTTATTTAACTATCCACAGTACATTTAGTGTGATCAAGTGTTAATAGAGGGGATTCAATTATGAGTATGGGGGAATAGACTCATTATTGTGGAAGGTTTAGAATATTGCATAAAAAAATATAAGAAAGTTTACACCAGGGCCCTTCAGGACAAATTACCACATGCCGACAGTCCCTTGTGCAGTGCTGAGTTATCAGGCAGTCCCCGGCTATAGGACAAATGAAACAGAACACCTTCTTTGTATATTCAGTTGACATCACCCATTGCCTTTGAGTTCAATTGACATCTCCATTAATTCCCACTCATCTAACACACGCCTCTGAAAAAATCTCAGTTTACATTGGAGATAAATACGCTTTGGCAGCGTGACAAATTTACTGCCTGTCAATGTCGTTCATAAGTACATTCGAGTTACCAGCTGGCACAGAGTGGCAGTGAAAACGAATCCTATTGATTACCTCAAGCACGGTTTGCAAACCAGCCCCTGTGTCTTGAAAGTCGATCTGTGGCTTCCGATCCTTTGAGCTGTCACTGAAACAGCAGCTTCTAATGTGTGGCTCATCCTCCTAGACAGAGCCATGTTGCAGTGACTTTTGTGACGAGGTGGTTTTTTGTAGCTTGGCAAACATTGTTGTAGATGCAGCACATCGCCTGCATTCAGTAGTAGGGTAGTGAAGACAGGTGCCAGGCTGTGTGTGCACACCATTCTGTTGATAGATTCTAAAAATATTCTGCCCTTCGATACAGTGCGCGTCATGCATTCGGGAGCCTTGCGCATCTTGGCTGAGCTCTGTGTTTGCAGTTTACACTATTGCATAGGCCTGCGTTAGAGTGCATGTGCTTGCACTAATGGCTTTGTGGTGAGTATGAAGTGGTATTAATAGCCAGAGAGAGCTTTCCAGCACAGATCTCACAGGTCTGTGAGCTTCCTCTCACTGTATTGCTGTGTTTAACTTAGAAGTAGGTTTATGTACGTTTGTGATTCACATGAATTGCTTATAATGTGTTTTTCTCCTGTAGGTTTAAGAACATCTGATTTATGTTGTTAAATTAATTGATGAAGTAAGCTCAAACTGTCATTGTATGTACTTTATGACGCCACTGTTACTGCTTAACATGTTAACAGAGGTACAGTATTCCACTGACACAACTCTGTGAGCTCACTGTTTGAATTGAATTGAATTTATCTAGGTCTGTTGATGTGTGAATTTCATTTCTGAAGGTTATTAGATGTTTGTTTAGCAACATATTTGTTAGGAAATAGGGCTCTCATTGTTTTTTTTTTATATGGGTACCCCCAAATGTGTAAAATCTGAGCCTGCTGTTACGTGTAGCAATTCCGTCTGATTTTTATCAATAAAAACCAGAGAGGAGAGATTTGGGGACATGCGCTTTATCTTTCATAGTGCAGCACTGATCCTCTTATAATGAATAAAAATAGCCGGCAACTTTTTAATGCAGCATGTCTAACTGACAGGATCTAAATAGTTTTTAGGACTCTTTTGTTTCCGAGGTCATTAAATGTTCTGTTAGATGACAATGGAAATCAACTGATCTGATCAACTTCCCATTACCGTTCCAAATTCTTCCACACCAGTATCTTTGCACACTGATCCAAAGACTGGTCCTGAGGAGATATGACTACAAGGCAAGCAGTTTATCGTGCTGAAATAATCATAGATTTCTTAAATGTCACCTAGAATACCTTGTGTCTGTTGATTATTTTTCGGATAGGTCTCATTATAAATGTATCAAAATGCAGTGAACATAACCTGTGTAGTCATCTCTAAACACTATAAATATACAAAATGCAGAAACAATGTTTTGTCTTATAACAGTTTCTGGAATATCTTGGTCTGTTTTTCAGGATTAGAGCGGAAATTTAAATATATTGATGTTCAATTTCCCTTTATATCCTAGCTTGTTCTTTTGTATCTGGCTAATAGGACGCTTTGCAGTGTTCGGATAATGATATTTTCATACGTATAAAATTATAAAATACACAGATCCCTGATGTCTAGTTGCAGTCATGAGATACAATAAGCCTAAAATACTTAAATGCACTGTATTATTTTACTGTTTGCCAAGTTCAGTTTTATTGGTATTTTGAGCTGGCTTTAGGGCCTCATACAGTAAAACAAGTATGACTGTGATCTGACAGCACCTTAAGTAAGTATTTGGGCATTACGCAGGAAAGCAGCTGCAGTCTGCAGAAACTGTTTCTCTTAGGGAATACTTTGCATTTTTGATTCCAGGTCTGGAATTGGAAGAAGATCCTGATCCTGTATGTCATCACAATGGCTTCCTAGGTGATGGTTTGGCATGGAATAATTAGCTCTCTGCATCTTGGGGATGAGATTCTGTGCATGCCAAGCATGAAGACATCAGGCTTCAAAAAGGCATTTGTGACAGAGACTGCTGTATTGTCTCCCCACAACCTGCCTGCTTTTTCCATAGGCTTGAGCAGGAGCAATCTGCTGAGCAAATTAGCATTGGCTAGTCAAAAAGGATTTGTCAGCCCTGCTCTTGACGGGTGTGCGTGCGCCTGTTGTGGGTTTGCCTCCAGACAACACTGTCAAGAGAGGAGCTGGAGCTGGAGCTGGTGGGATGCAGTGATGCCTGTTTGTGGTTGCCAACCCTGCATTGGCTGAACCATCCTCTTGTTCCCAGGGTGGCACATTAAATGCCTCTCTTCATGTCACCAGCCCACCCACCCTTGGTACTAACAGGATTTGGCTGACTGACTGTACACATGTGTAAGGTGATAGAAAATCCCCAGGAAAAATCTGCATGCAAAATAACAGCGTTTTTTCTTCACCCCCTTCTAGACCAGAGAGTTGCTTCTTTTTGCACGATGACGGACATGCAACGGGCTGAGGTGCTGGAGATCTCCCAGGAGCTGTCGAGACAAGTGGCCGCAGCAGAAGAGAACCTCATTGACATTGGGTAGGTAGTGATACTTGCATGCAGGGAGTGTACATCCAGAGCTTGTGCTGCTGCCACCACAAAACAAGACCCACAAACAAAAGTCACTTGGATCTTCCCTTTTCGACATCTGCTTCTAAAAGGCAGTCAGCTTTCCAGTTATCAAACTGGAATGGCAGTCTCTGCTTGCCTCGAGAAGATATAATATTCTAAAATGACTCGCACATGGTGGGGAATTAACTTTGCAGCCACTTGTTTCTTTTAAAAATGATATTAGGAAAGTCCGAGGATAATATGTTCCTTTGTGCTGCTGTTCTCAATCAGTGCGTGGCCGAGATACAGCCCGTGTCGTATCAGCATTCTGTTCATGCCTCCTTCCCTCTGTGCAGGGAAAGTTCTCCGTCAACCCTCACAGGGAAGGTCAACCAGCTGGAGGTGATTCTCAGACAGCTGCAGTATGATCTACGAAAGGTAAGGCCTGACAGATTGCTCACCCTGAGCTTCCTTCTCTTAATGCAAACATGGCATCAACATTTCAAGTTCAAGCAGTTACAGTCACCACTGCTCGTGTGCCAAACCTGTTCTGTTAAGTTTTTCCCCATAAATGATACATACTGTAGAAGTGAAGTTTATGAGTGAAGGCCTACTCCTCAGCCATGCCCATCTAAGTATAAATACCGGTCAAGACCACTATTTTTCCATTGGTCCTCAGTTTGCAGTTCTCCCTGCGCTCCAAGCTCATTCTGCCTAGCGGGAGGCAGGTGGAATAGAGGTTCCTATAGTCTTGTCTTCATGTCATTCCTTCCGCCAAGTGGGTTAAGGTCAAATCCACGTCTCAGACTGCTCACACGCTGAGATACCAAAACTATCCAGGGTTAGTGCAAAGGTGCTGAGGAACAACACAGTTACACCACCTTGACACAGTCCTTAGATGGATGGATATTGCTGTGGGAGCCCCTTTCTCAAGCTTGTCTTAAGAGTGCCCAGTTTTCGCAGCAGTCCGTGAAGAACAGACATCTGCGTTTTCATGAGTAAGATGCTTGCCGGAAGCGATGCGAGACTGAGCCTTTGTGTGTCTGCTTCGCACAGGAGAAAGAGGACAAGGCCATCCTCCAGGTGGAAGTACAGCACCTGAGGCAGGACAACCTACGTCTTCAAGAAGAGTCCCAGACTGCAGCCGCCCAGCTGAGGAAGTTTACCGAGTGGTTTTTCCACACCATTGACAAAAAACCTTAAATTCCTCATGTAACACTACCAAGGAAGTCCTACCTGAGAGATCTCTCCAGTAGCGGAATGTACATTTAGGGTTTAAAATCTAGTACTCTGTCATCTTCATAGCTATGTTGTGTCTGACCATGTTCAGCCAAACTTTCAATGGGCTTGAGGCGGAGAGAGAGGTGGGAGTGCATCCAATATAAGCCATGTGGGCAATACTGGGAATGTACTTTGATGTGGTTGACTTCAGTCTGTGCTTGCTACAGGAAAAAAAAAATGAATGTAATATGTTATTTCAGACCTTTTGAAAACTGCGAGAAAAACAATACTACGCTTCTATAGCCATGAAGGTTTTAAACCTCCACTGAATTTTAGCAATCCAGATATTAACAAGGCGTGTTGGCTTTTCAGCATTGTACAATATTTCAGTCAGGCAAGTAATTTTGATGTTAAAGGTGCTTTCTCTATATATACTTTTTATATGTAGTTTATATCCACTGTCTCAGTGTCCTAGCAATAAAAAAGATGTGTCAGTAGTCACAAAACTGTGTTTAAAGGTTAGCACTAATGTGAACAATTACTTGTCCAGATGTCGTTGTGTTAGGCATTTATTTATTTTGCAGGAACAACATTGTGCCTGAAATCTGAACTGTTTCTTTTTTCCTATTGAACACATGCCTTGTTAATGGCTCACTAACATAACTAATACAACAAGTCACAAGTTCATGTGTATAGTTTATCTGCAGCAAAATCAGTTCTTATGCAGTGTACTAGTACTTCAGGATGTGAGCCAATGAGCCACTTTTACAATGCCAAATTTGTTTATCTTTGTACAGAAACTCTAAGGAAGTGTCTTGTATTTAACACCATTATTTAAGCTTATTTAACCTAAAATTGTTTATTTTATTAAGAGTATTTGTTTTCTTTGTTGTGCACTAAGAAAAGGACAGCTCTGTGTAAGCTGGAATTGCTGTAGCTTTCCTGGGCTACATAGATGATTTCTGGAAACTCCAACATTTGGATGCTGCTAGATCACAGTTCATTGGTTTGTATGCTTTTACAATGTCTTTCTTTGTAAAACTGTTTCATTTAAGATGGGATATACATTTGCTTTTTTAAAAATAAATGTAGGATGTAAAAACAGTGCTCTGTTTCTTCCTATCTAAATCTGTTTTGTTTTGTTTTTTACCTCACAATTGTCTGGGACTGAAAATAAGATAAACATGCATAGGTCTCATAATGGTCTGTTCTTTGCCACAGGTACAGCCAGATAAGTCAATTTTGTTTTTTTGGTTTCAGAATTTCCAAACACAATCACATAGTGTTATCACCTCTTTTGTCCCAATTTACAACATCATGTACCCTCAGTTACCAAAAGGGTGCAGCTTTTTTGGAGTCTTAGCTAACCTTCATTGGCATCTCACTGTGGTGCCTACTGGAACGTGTAAAGTGGGAAAGTGCTGAACCCAGTTTGATGTTTCAAGCACATCTGTCAGTGGAAGAATCCTGGTTCAGCTATTTCAGTGTTGATTTGTTTTCAAATCCTTGCATCATGATGATTCGCTTCACAACAATAAGTTCCTGTCATCTGTAGTGTGAATTAGTCACTCTGAATAACAGCCAGTGTTGACAAAGCAAAGTGTGTGACAGAGAGTGGGGCTTGTGTTTTAGAGACAGCATTGTCTTGCATTGTTAGTCTCAGTGATCTGTGCCTCAAAGCTGCAGCCAAAATCGCGAAACCATGCAAAATACATTTATACCCCATAAAATAATTTGGGGAGCATCTTAGCAACAGTTGCTAAGCTTTGCAGCAGCTGGTGAGTGTTTGGGTTTCTTGCGCTCATGCATTTTTTGCCACAGCTAGCTGGATGTTATTAGTCTTTCAGGGTTCTGGGGAGATCTCAGCGCTGTCAACAGGAAATGAGGTTTTCAATTATTTATTGGCACCTTGTGCATGGGAGTGTGGGAATTAGAGAAAAAAAAAACAACTGTGAAATTGTGGCACAGATGCCACCTTTGGGGAAAAAAGCTCTGTTACTATTCATCTCATTTGTAAATACATTATATCTGCTAAGGCTATTGTGGATTGAACTTGAATTAGGTTGACTTAGTATGACAAAGGTTACTCTTGATACCAAGTCTCCAGTATCTGATATCTTTCTTTGAGTATTAAAACCTTTGGTTTAGGTGTTCACCCAAATGCTTTAGGTTGAACTGTGTAACATAGTATTTACTTTACAGGAAGGTAGTTTTAGGTAACAATATGACATACACATTCATCATAATACCATACTCCAAGCAAAATATAAACAGTTGATCAGCTAGTTCACTTACTTGATATAAGTTTTTATACAGTATATGCATTTCGCAACCTCTATAAAACATTTTTTTAAGTTCCCTGAGTTATTAAACATTAACCTTCTGTGGATCTGAAGTACTAATACAATCGGTCTGTTGCGGATCAATAGGATGGTTCTCATGTATTTCAGGATTTCGCGGAAAGTCAGCAACATCTAGAAATGTTTAAGGACAATTTGGAAATTTTGAGACTGCCTGATACGACTCTCTTGAGTTCTGGTGACTTGGTGGGATTAAAATATCCAGACGCATATGTGTTAGCAAGCATGGATCTGAACAGATCCATGTCTGAAGAGCCATGTTTGAAAGAGCCATGAGCCATCAAAGAGCCATGTTTGGCTCTTTGAAAACAGAAAGGCATAATTAATGCAGTCACAAGCAGAAGATGGTGTTTTTCTAAAAGATGAACAGTAAATAAAACATGAAGAAGAGAGCTGGAAGGAAGCAGCCACCTGTAATCTGCTCAACCCCGGAAGGCTAACATGCCAGACAGCCCACAAGTAAGGCTAGCATCAAAACTGATACAGTCTTTCACACTCCCACACATCTGTTTCACCACCTAGCCAAACAGCCACAAGTAAGGCCACACCCAGAGGCGTTTTCATGTGTTGGACTGTGACATAAGGCAGTGCAGGAGACGCACGCTGAAAGTTGGATAATTAAAATCCTAAATTTTGAAGCGTTGCATTTGTGTCCTCTTCACAAAATCATTAATGCTGTTGAATGATCCTACAAGCTTCTCCTTACTGGTTATAAACATTAAGACATCTAAAACATCAGGCAAAATGTCCTGGATTGTATTCCATAGATAAAGCATTCCTTCCTCTTTGATGAATCAGAGATTGTCATCAAGTTGTGAACACAGACGACACTCCACTGGTCAGTCTCTTTATATCAGGGTGAAGGTGCACTCACAGGAGGGCTTAGATATTGTGCACACTTTACACTGATTGACCCCCCGACTGCCTCTTTTATCAGGAGAGTGTGTCGGTTGCTGTCTGAATGTGCCACCTTCCCATTCACAGATCCAGTTTAAGTTGTTCTCAGCTGTTTCCAGACTGACAGCATTACTTCAGCATAAACAAAGGGAGGCGGTTAGACAAGTTACACTCTGCAAAGAAAACAGCCTTCTTCAATGAAATATTATTGTTGGTTACTTGTTACACTTTAACTGCATAAGTGAGTTGAAAACTGTTTCCGAGGCCTTAATCCTTTGATTGGGGGGTGGTTCAGAAGTTGCCATGATGGAGTTTATAGTAATGTTTACCCTGTGCTGGAAGGAACTTTGTTCTCTCTTTGTAGTCTTTCTACATCTACATCATTCAAAAAGAAAAAAATGGTCTTCATTCCACCTCAAGTGTAGTTTGGCATTTGCCCGGACGGTCTGTGGTCTATGCGTTTTTTTTTATATTTTCTTACTTCCCTCAAGAGTGGATAACTCACAACCACAGGTTTTGTTATAAGGCTTGAGGATGTTAAGCCAGATACTCCCTCAAGAGAAACATTAAATCCTTCTTCCAATGGCTGTGCCAGCAAGCCAGATGGAGTCTCACGGAGGATGATTTAGCTGTTGTTGTTTTGAGGGAACATTTGTCAGTCTTGCTGTTGACACGTGAAATTGCTCAGCTATACGTTTGGCAAAGAAATGAAAGTTAGCATTAATGACACCGATGTTGAGCAGAATGGCATGATCGGCCCTGTTGTGGTAAACCGTTGTGGTGGACTCTGATGTCAGCAGAAAGAAGAAGGGCTGTCCATCGTGGCTGGTGGCTTGGAATGGCTCTTTGTTCCGTGATCAGGCTGTCAGATAATTAACGGAATAAACTTCACAGAAAGAAAATCAGCTGGAAGAGAGACCCAATCTCTTCATAGCCCCCTGTGTGTCTTTTGCACACTATCATCAACTCCCAGCATGCACATCCACTGCAAGTGAATCCTTACACCCTTATCACTGGCAGGGCTGAGCAGTATCCCCTTTTAATCCTAGTAAGGGAGATAAGAGTTGAAACCGATGTCTGCTGGAATTGTACAACCAACAGTTAACTATTTGCGCAACAATCTCCAATGCAGGAAGTATTTGTGAGTTGTGTTGGGGATCTAGTTTTATTCATTGGTAATAATTCAGAGCACCAAAATGAAGCTTGTAATTCTATTTGCATATGTATATTTTTAGAGCACATTTTTCTGTATTTCTTTAAATATTGATTACATGTTTTGTGGCATAATTTTGATTGGTTGAAAAGTGAAAATCAAGAAAAATAAAACTACAGATCCGGATTATGAAGAAAGCGATGCATTTGTGTCACTAGTATGTTGGACTTAACCAGAGTGCTGTCTGAGGCTCTGGGGTACTGCTCAGTCTCTGGGGTGTTCACACTCAGCAATTTCAAACCTTGCATGATGATCAAGTCGATCACTGTATGCCATGATATGACAACATCCCAAAAGCACAAGCACATACAATATCTCATTCTGCTCTGATAACAACAATGTTCTTGCAGGATAAGAAATGTGCTCGTTTGCTGTGGACACCCTAAACACCGGACATGAGCCTAAATGAAATTTTGTGGGATGGATTGGGATGACATGTGGTATCTAGGGCTCAGAGACCAGTGAACAAGACTCTACCTTAGGAATGTAAGAGAATCTCATAAGACTTTGTCTGCAATCTGGTGCAAAGCAAATGTAACAGATGCACAGTGTGTATGACTTCCAACAGTGGCCACACACACTAGCAGCCGGTCACTTTCACCCCTTCTTGATGACAAATGTTAATCTGCAAGATGAATTCAACTATATCTTGCCCGTTCAGTGAAACGCACCTGCTACAAAAAAGGTTTTGTTATGTTCCTATTAACTGTTTCTGTTAGCTTCACACATTTCTTGCAGTTAAGCAAGTTCTTTTGATGCTCATTATTTAAATACCGTACATATAATAAGAGATATTAAAAGAGCTTTGACATTGAAAGACATTGAAAGTCTCACTTTCGTATTTCCTGCAAAAAATAACTCCACACTTTAGTTGTCAGGAATTATGTTTTTGAGATCAGGGACCTCAATTTTATTTTTTTTTCCTATAAACCCATTTAGAATTCAGCATTCTTACCTTTTCCCTGTTCTTAACTTCTAAACAGGAAAACAGACTGAGAGGAAATCCTAATTCAGTGTTACACTTCAAAACTCAAGAGCAGGGATTAGCATCCTCACCCCTGCTGGAGCTCATCACTGCAGTGGACTGATCAAAAAAGTTCCCCCTAATTTATGGCACTCTAGGAAAAACAGTATATCTAAGAAACCAGAGGAGGTAAAATAAATTTAAATCCGCTTCCAGTCCTGTATTTCAGGGAGGATACTCCTCTCCCACTGACACTTCAAATAGTTATTCTTTTATTTTGGATGGTTCTGAGGGTATATCACTTTATTCAACCGGACACATGTGCAAGTTAGACACCATTGATAAATCTGATGTCAAACGAGTTGGCTCTTTTCCATAACTCTTTTTCTAAGTGTGACTACCCTGACTGAAGCCACAATGTATGGTAGTCCTGGGGTTTGCAGTGCAGGCAGGAGGAAGCTGAAATGTTAAGATGCAAAAATATACTGCATAAAAGTGAAACAAGCTTATTGCAGGATATCTTTGTAGTGGTGTGGGATGAAATTATTTAAACTCATGATTCAAAGCACAGCTGCACAGAGCTTATTCTCCTTGATTGCACGTCTACATAGAAACCCAGTTACTTGATCAGGATGACAGTTTCACAAAGAAGGTAATCAGAGAAATTGAGATCATGCTGTTGTCACTATGGGGAAAAATTGCCTTTCTTTGCCTTCCATCTGACCAGTGGCAGGGATCAGGCAGGAGGGAGCTCCAATTAAAGGTCTTTCTTTGCCAAAGGCAAGCTTTTTCAGTTTCCAGACTGTCTGGACATCAGGTAGGTCGATTTGCAATTGAGCAATATTAGTCACTACTTCAAACCAAAACAAAATGTCTAGCCCAACAAGGAATGCAGATCATTACAAGGTGCATTGATTATGCAAAGCCTGACCTCAGAGTTCCTGGGAATATTGAGGACTTGTAGAAAGTAAACAAGCAGGGCTAGCCTATCAATAGGAGTGAAAGCTTGCGGAAAGTCAATGCTGTATGTAGGTGCTCGATTGTATGTGTTCTCAGGCACACCAAGGTCAGATACTGTTTTACTTTAACAACTTGCCACTGTTTTTATAAAGCCAATCAGATTTACATTGAATTCCAATTCAGTCCTTTCAAATTCAAATGCTAACCTTCAAATTCAAGGTCTTCAAATCAAAATGTACAAGCGTGGATGTTAAATTGCTGGTTTCTGTCTTGTCTCATTAACCTTCAATACAGAAGCGATTTTCAATTCAATCCGATTTTTTGTCTGGTACAGCTCCCTTCACAACAAATTGCCGCAGAGCGTTTTCACACATCTTAAATCAGTACAGGTATATCAGAGATGCCAAAATAACCATTAGCCAAGGAAACGAGAGAGAGAAAAAAATCCTTAAGGAGAAAAATAAATCTCTAGGGCTTCAAGTCTTGATGGATATCCCCTGACAGGCTGTCCGTTGTGTGATCCACACAGGAGGGAGTTCATTTAGAACAACTTTCTGAAGACTGTTTTCAAGGGATATACAGTAAGTGTAGGTTCTAGGCCCATAACCCAGATGCAGAGGGATCATCCTGAGGGGCTGAATTGCTTCCTACTGTTCCTAATCCTTATGTTCTCTCTATGTTATCTTGGGTCCATCAGCCAGAGTCCAGCAGATTGTGTCAGTTGGAGGGGTTGTTCTGAGATGGCCAAAAGTCTGAGGTAGGAATTGAAATACAGAGAAGGAAGAGCTGATTTCTGTTCTCAGAGTTTGACTTTGCTGTCACAGAGCCCAGATCTAATTGCATTATTAATAATGTGAAACGGCACATAAATGCAGCTACATCTATCAGGTGTCTGAAGCAATGTTAAGCAAAAGTTTTGTTTTTGCAAGCCATTTATAGGATATCATAATACAATTTGTGGTGCATTAAACTATTGTTACACACTGGTAACGCCATTGCTTGCTTGCATGGAATATATACAAAGGAGGCACATGCATACTGAGTGAATACTTTATTCTAAAGACATCTCATCGTTACAACTGTTCTAACAATTCGAATTTCATATTCCCCCTCTCATTGTCTTTGCAAGTTTGTATTCCATTTAGGGATCTCAAGAAAAAAGGTCATTTCACTTGGATAACGCTTTAAAAATGCCACTTCAAACAGCATTTGCAAATTAGCGATTTGGTTTTTGTGTTTTTTTATTGTTTTATTTTTAGCCTTTCATTTAAAAATGATAAAAGACTAATTATTTGGTGGAACCTCCAGTGCCTGTGCAGATGGGGTTGCTACTGATTAGGAAATCTCATCTCATAGTGTTTAGCCAGCAGAACACAGCTGCCCCTTTGCAGAGCCCCAAAGATCTAAGGGCACAGAGCTTAACAAATTCTCTTGCAGGGGAATTTCCTTAAGGCACCTCTTAGATCAGATGAAGGACCAGGGTAAGGCTGACCTCCAACAATGAGAATAGAGCGAGATGCTGTGGAGTTTGTGCTAATTCATCTTCACTCTCCACAGCCCTAGCCTGGGGATTAACATCAACACCCCTACTGCTATCTAAAGGGCCTGTCTTGTGGGAAGCTTGATCAAATAGGACTATCATCTTTAAATTATGGCACCGGGGAACAGGCCACTAGATTTTAAATGCGGGGCCTGCTTAACACCAGCAGGGGTGATGAAGCTTAGAGGCAGGATTTGTACACATTAACTGCTGTGCTTTAAAAAAAAGGGATTTTTGAGCACAGCAGGCGAATAAAGATACAGACCTTAATTACACAGGGTGTGCTCTCTGAAAAATTTATGACTGATAGAAAAAAACTTATGGAAATGCTAGGGTATTTGTACCAGATATTGCCACGATAATTACAGTGTGTATGACACAGTAAAGAATGCACGTATTGTACTCATACTGACTTTTGTGTCATATGACAAATCCGCATGTGAAAGACTCATGTTGGATCAGATCCTGTCTGCAAAAGTCAAGCAAGCTTTCAGAATTTACCCATGAAAATAAATTGCTTAGAAAGCAAAAATGGAAAGCAGGACATAGAAAACAAGACACTATAAGACCTTCATTTCTTGGCTTTATCTCCTGTACAGTGAAAATCTATTTAAAGGAACATTTTAATTGGGGAAAAAAAAACTTTTCTTCTGCTTGTAAAAGCTTAACAGCAGGATTGTGCAATTGAAAGCCACTACGTTGATAGAGAAATAGTCTGTAACTGATTACGCACTACATAAATTTTACTTTTAAACACCTCTGCATGAAACCGTCATGAACACAATAAGGTTTTTATAAGGATCAGAATGCGGTCTTAACACAAACATGTTTTTAATTAGATAGCTTGAAGTCTTCCTCCTCATAATCACAAAGGGCTTGACAACACAGACACAAAATTCTTTTTTGATTGATCATTAGCTGGTTCAATGCACACTAATTAACTGCAGTGCTCAAAATATTTATGTATTTAGAGACAAAAGTGAAGCCAGCCTGTGTTTAAAGAAATCCTAAACTGGGAATGCTAATTGAATGGCTTAAGCTGTTAGTCATAACATCATCTATCTTTAAGCACGTGGGGCTTAATTTGAGGAAGATTAAAAACTGCTGCTTTGGGGCTTTTCAATCAATGCATCTTTCAAAGGAGTGCAATTTTCAAATTTGGTAAAGAAACTACTGAAAACCAAGTTTAAAAAGCAATAAAATATTATAAAGCATCATCTCTATAGCCTACTGTGATTTGGGTCTATGAAAGAGTGGTAATTGGAGTAAATTTACATGTCTATATATCCTATACAAGTACAGTACTTATCAGTTCTGGTCTTCTGGTAAAGTACCTCTGTAATCCAACTGAATTCCTATTTAGTTTAAATCATTGAACCCTTAGTTTAACAAGTTGATCAATTTTGTTTTCTGCACTTACAGTAGGTCTTTATTTCATAAGATCTCTTACATGTTTATTTTCCACAAAAAGACACAAGCAAGCTCTTTTTCAATAGCTCCTTTCACATGTTTCATAACAACTAATTGGTTATCTGCTAATCATGCACAGACACAAGGCAGACACTGTATAAGACTCACCTTATAGGCATTTAAGTTGTATAGATCTATTGTCTAAATATCAGCTTGCTGCAATTATCCAAAATGGGTAGATGTTTTGGGAAATTAGTGACACAGGCTTAATTCAAACATCTGACCCTTTACTGTTCAAGAGCACAGATTACATATAAAAAGCAAATACATCCAGTGGATCTCAATAAGCTTAATTAAGAAAGAGCTCTGTTGGAATGGAATACAGAAGACAGCTGAGTTCATGGGAGATCAGCACCACAGGTTGAGAAACACTGTCCTATGCTAAGGACCATCACAATATAGGAAAACACAGCTATTTTGGTGCATAGCCCCTTCCTTTAATTGTCTATTTGAATATACCTTTTTTTCAGAATACAAGCAATGGAAGGAAACAAAAGCATGGTTAATTAAATCACTTGGACCTGTTGCAATGGACATCCAACTTTTATGATTAACTAAATCTGTTTTGTTTTTATTATAAAATCTATTGATTGATAGAGGTTAAACACTTCTAGATTAAGTGGGTAGTGATAGAGTCTATATAGGAGCTGGAAAGATCGTCTTTTCAATTTACAATAGACTGTGGCATGTCAGCATAGAAAGTGGCATTAGAAAACAGCTTTCTGAATCAAAAGGCAGCTTAATTTAAACATTTGCACCATTTTGTTTCTCCTCTATAAACAGTCCTCAGGGGTATGTACCATGCTAGGTTTAGAATACCTGACTCAATTCAGTACAATAAGTGTGTTTAAGGGCTAGCATGGCTAAATCTGAGGTGTCATCTGTATGATGCATTATGGGAATCTCTGCAAAGGTGTCCTCTCACTAAAGAAAAAAAAAGAGCCTCAGTTGAATTTGAAGACCCTTAAATTGTCTGCTGAAAATATGCATTTTTAATTTAGAGAAGTTACTACAAATAAAATAAAGAGTTATTTGCAGGGTGTGAAGACAACTTTTGAGATAGTCTCACAGACATACAGGAGAAAAAGCTATCCATGGTTAGACCTCAATGCTGTTTGCATGACATTGTGTCATCATTTCCAGTGGCTCCAGGAGCAGAAAAATTGCTGAAACAAGGCACAAATTAGACCTTCAAACATGCAAAAGGATGCACAATAGCAGATTAACAACAAATAAAAGTCAAGACCATCAACCAAGGCAAACACCATTCATGTCCTCATTCCCCTAAGACAGAGACTTGACTAACCCTCTGAACTTCCCCAGACCTTCTTTATATACATGAAGCCCCGCCTCCAGTAGCTACAGGGTTTCCCACTGAGTCCCTGCACTCATTCCTTCATTTCCTATATAGAATTGCTTACTCAGCCTGGAAGCCATTTTGTTCCTATGCTATGATAACCATACACCTACAGAGAAAGTTATATTCAAATCACAATTATTCAGAAGTGTACAGTATATGTGTGTTCAGAAGTGTTTCCTTTGGGATCTTTGATGAATTGGTGGAAGGATGTATTCCAAACAGGAAAGTGCAATGCAATGTTTGGGTATAGTCTTTCAGGTGAGGGTAGGCCTATAAGCCTTCAGCCTCATAAAAGGACACTGTTAATGTTTAAGCAACAACGTGTTTGGAAAATATAAATTTGTACAAGTTATCAAGCCAGCATCCATATCACCCTGCACCTCACAACTGGCAGCCCACTGAAGCTCAGCAGGTGTGAGCCTGGTCAGTACCTGGATGGGAGACCTCCTGGGAAAAACGAAGGCTGCTGCTGGAAGAGGTGTTAGTGGGGCCAGCAGGGGGCGCTCACTCTGCGGTCCATGTGGGTCCTAATGCCCCAGTATAGTGACGGGGACACTATACTGTAAACAGGCGCCGTCCTTCAGGATGAGACGTAAAACTGAGGTCCTGACTCTCTGTGGTCATTAAAAATCTCAGGGCGTTTCTTGAAAAGAGTAGGGGTGTTACCCCGGCGTCCTGGCCAAATTTCCCATTGGCCCTTACCGATCATGGCCTCCTAATAATCTGCATCTATGAATTGGCTTCATTACACTGCTCTCCTCCCCACTGAGAGCTGATGTGTGGGGAGCGTTCTGGCGCACTATGGCTGCCGTGGCATCATCCAGGTGGGGCTGCACACTGGTGGTGGTGGAGGGGTCCCCATTACCTGTAAAGCGCTTTGAGTGGAGTGTCCAGAAAAGTGCTATATAAGTGTAAGCAATTATTATTATTATTATTATTATTATTATTATTATCTCAAAAGGGTTGTGTGCTTCAAATTCTTTGTTGAATGTTAGACCAGAAATCTGTGTGTGATACCAGCTGCTAATGATGATAACTTTTTCTATGATTTAAGCACTCTCATTCGCCTACTTATTGTTTTTTCCCCCCCCAAAGATCATGGTCATGCATTTCATAAAACAGACTGTGCACTCATTGAATGCTAACTGATGCACATCAAGCCCTTTGCTGGTTAACCATTGAGACATGTCATAAGGGGAGCTCTGTCTCTGCCTTTCAAAGAAAACTGCCACTGGCAAAACGCCTCCATACTGTAGTATTTGTATAACCACATAATGACAGCATGCATGTTCATTTGTGACTATCGATTCCAATATGCACGCATTCATAATGATACATAACATTTGTGACAGCAGTCATAGCATGGGGTTTGGGGTTAGGATTATTGTATGGTTTAAATTGGCGATAGGGTTAGGGTAAGAGTTAAGATTAGAGATTCTAATGAGTCCGGGTCAGTCGTTTTATTCATGTACAATTTATGTACCACTTTATCTTCTGGAAAAAATGTTATAAAGCGTTAATAGTATTAATACGGTATCCCGTGGAGTTGCTATGAAGCTATTGTAAGGTCTACCTAAAGTCCTATTCAAATACTTTGTTACTGGAATTTAAAGGAGGGAGTGAGTGCATTGAAGAGAAACAATACTATATTCTTACTGTCATCACCAGAAGACAAATATTAATACCTACAAGATCCTTTCTTCGGGAATGCAACATCTCTTTCCTGTTATTGATTTTAAAAGCTTCCTCTGCACTGATGAGTTCAACCATATTGGGGACTAAAGGGGGGTCAATATCGATTAGGTACGGTAGAGCCAGAAGCGACTGAACGACTGAAGCAAAGGCGGGGCACTAGACCTTGATGCACTGTGGCCTCAGGGGACTAGAGGCCCTGCAGCACAAACTGGCAGTGTATGCATGTCCATTTACAGCAAAGGCAAGGTTTCTCGTTCTTCAACATGGGTCTTTTGCATGGGTCTAACATTGCCTTGTGTCAGTTAGGTTCCTATAGACTCTACACCTGGACAATCTGGATTCACCTTTCATACAAGCCTCAGGTTACAACCCCTTCCCAACTGCCTGCATTTCTCTCTCCACCTGGTGTTTAAAGACGAAACAGCGAAACCTCCAGCCACGGAATAATTTGAAAGATAACATGAATATACTTACCACCAGAAGCTATCCAAGTTAAAAACAATCCATCTATAATTACGGGATGCTGGAATTGTTTCTGACGTACTAACCTTACCCACAGTTGTTAGAATGTACTCTTTCATTCCCGAAGATCACCTGGGGGGACACAGCTGCAGTCATCCTAAAGTGATGATTTATTGCGGATCATTTTCCTGGCACCACTCAATCGATTATTCTCCCAGATTAAGTTCTAGTAGAACGAGTGCAACAGAAGGTACGCTAATGAGACATGGTATTTTTAATTTTTTTTACAAGAAAAAAAATCCAGACTCTTCAGGAGATGACGGACTTGAAGAAAATAATTCAAATTGTTAAAGTAGTTAAGCGTTTCATTATTATTCAACCAAATGCACAGGAAGAACCAAATTTAATAATTTTGTAGACACTATTCCTTTTGTTTCCAATCACTCAATGTCTGGGCTGCAGACTTTGAAGTTTGTGAAGCCTGTCTTCACAACTTATAGCTCTACAATCATGTATCTCTGCATGTTTAAGTTTGAAAACCTCTGTGTTCAACTTCTCTCATATATGAGAACCCACTTGTATTCTCATTTTTATAGGATTATATCAGATATTCATATAGAATGCTAAAGTAGATACTGTAAATTTAAATGCTGATAAATTTACAATGAGTTATTTTTGATAAATGACTTAACTAAGCTCTTTGACTGGACGTTATCTCTCTATATGCAGGTCCTTTGTAGCCTGTATGTATGAAAGGCTTGATCTAGAGGTATCATCCATTAAGAGGATCTCAATCCAGTGATGAGATGATGGGTTTTCATTTTATTTTTGTACTTTTGTTCTTCAGTTTCCTAGTGTTGCTGACCCTTTGTTTTGATTCAGAATCCCAGCGGGATCTGCTCTCCACTTCCACTTTTACATGGGAACACATTGCGTGTTCAAGATATCTGTCCTATAATACTTGAAGCTAAACATATCTCAAGTGTCTAAAAACCTGACACATCCAGAGTGCTGCAGTCAGCTTACCGTTAGCTATAGAGCGTTCATAAAACAACTCCAGGTTTTGCAATAGTAAACAATCTTAATGGATATGAGTAGGTTCCTGGATATAACCATTTATTGGTTATCACCTTTAGCACCTTTTTAAATAACTGTAAAATCCATAAAAGTGCTTGAGCACTGTGCAGCCGAGGGGAGCTGTACAAGTGTCTGCAAATCATGCTTGGGTGTTCTGTGGTTTGAAATAGATGTTGCAGATCTGTGAGGCATGTGTGCCAAGAGTGGTTTTGCCTCTGCCAGGAGTCCTTGACTGTACAACTGCTGCTGTGTGGGTCTGTAGAAGACACTGATAATCCTCTCAGCGGACAGGATATGAGATGCTGGACACCTGCTGAAGTTATGCACTCATCATTCACCCAGAATCGCATCAAGGAGATGGCGTACTGATTTCTAGCTGTCGGTATTTTTTTTTATTTTTGTTTTTTTTGGCTCACCTAGAGTTAGAGTAACATGTTCAGAGAGGATTATGAAAGCAATGAAGTAGTCAACAGAGACAGTTCGTTTTGAAGGAAAGGCCATTGCAGGAACATGGAGCTAAAAGACGCCGATGGATTAAAAGGACAGTTTGCAAATGAGCAGTGCTGTCCCATAAAATTGGATGCATAACAGAATTAGTCGTCATCAAATGTGTAAACCGTGGACTATTAACATATTGTGAAGCTGAAGTATACTGGATTGAAGAGGATGGTGCAACACTGGATTACAAGTTCAGCTTGCATGGTAAATGCAAGGATCCAAAAAAACAAGGATTTTCTCAGTAGATCTCTAACTCTTAACAGCTTCATGACTATTTGTAATTTAAAATACAAATGGATTACCTAGCTGAATAATGAGTTACATTCCACACTAAAATATTTCATCAGTCCTAGGCAGAATAAACTAAAAGTTTAGGAAAGGTTCCCTGTGTTATTATAAGAAGTGTGTAGAAACATTCTTGATTCTTTTTAACTGTTTGCTTCTATTGTATAAAAGCAATAGTTTTTAGACTGCCAATTTAAGTCACTACCATTTTGCTCCCATTTATTAGAAAAAATTAGTATACACTATAGTGAAAATAAGACTAGGGAGTATTTGAGAAATATCATACTTGGTAACGTTGCACTGGAATGAGTGTTGTACTATATTGTGTAAAACCATTAGTTAGAGATTTCTAACTCCCCATTCTCATCCGAATGCAGCTATGATATGAGTAGAATAGAACACAGGTTAAATCCATAAACCTCATATCTTAATAAACATGAGAAATCAGAAGGGAAAAGGTCACTCAGTCTTAGGTTACAGATTTATCTTAATTGGCAGGTTTGAGGGTCTATCATCAATCAGGAGTCAGATTAGATTCAGTGAGTTGTTTAAACCACATCTTTGATAAGTGACACCATTAAGGCTGAAGAATGAGCCCTTTTGTTTTATTCCTGTAACCATAATGAGAAGCTTATCACAAAGGCCTGTGTAAATCTGTTTCTGAAACATTCTTTTAGAGCAGGCATCTGGCATCTCTTCAAACTGCAGCTGTATTTACAATCCGCAGTCTGTTCGGTTCAGGCAGTGAAAGTTTCAGAAAATCACGAAGGCAGACAAAGGGCCGTTTCTTTTTTTGTAACACGTTTTTTGGAATCAGAAATTGCTTCATAAGCAGTCAACCCCACAACAAAAAAAAAACACTAGCAAAAGCCATGAGACTATGCAAATTAGACCACAGATGTCTAGTTATGACAGAGTGAAACCTGTTATTGCTCATTTCTGCAGTGTACACAGCTGTAACATTATCAACATGGGGGGAAAAAACAATGATTAAAAGGGGGAAATCCATCTCACCTTAACATGAGGTTAGTGTTTAAAGTAGCAGCATGAGTATTAGGAGGTATAAGGTTATCTTGAAATAAATCATTACATTTTGTGTTCCTTTGACCAATTGTTAATAATCAGTTGGTGGACAATTCAGACCAGATAAACTGACATGCTAACATCTGTCAAAAGTAAAGCTAGCAGAGTTGTTAAACAGAGGTTTGTATGGAGATGTAATTGTAATCTTGCACTTCCACTCTCATAAATATATTTTTAATAGATTAATACTAAACTACGAGAGCTCATCTGCTGAGCCTCATATGTGTGAATATTTTCTTCTGCCCCTCCTTCCACTCCATCTTTTCCTTTGCAACTGCCTCCATGCTTCATTTCTCACATATGAGGGTTTCTTTCAGCCTTGATCTTATGGCCAGGGCTGCCATTTCCTCAGACAAGCAAGTTAATGCACAACTAAAATCTTTAAATAAGCTATTTCATCAGGTTAATAAGCATTTTGACTGAACTACCAAGGTCAATTAGAGTCAACTATTTAAAAATGTTTGCAAGTAAGACAGTGCTTCTACTGTAGCTGTGCAATCAAAGTATTACGTGATTGCAGAACCTTTGCATTATTTTTATAGCAGTTGCTCCATATAGTTCAATGCTGTTTAACATTAAGAACAGGGGGAACTCTGCTGTTCTTACTGATGAATGGTGTTAAGAAGGTACTGTTCCCTAGTATCTCCATGTTAGGCTGTGGAATGAATATAGATTATTTCCAGCGAATTGCACTATGATGAGTATATGCTGCAACCTGAATATCATTTATTTGAAAATCATGACCCTTGCCATTTGTCTTCCAGTGGTGGGCTTTAGAATAGATGGCTGTGTGTGCACTTTCATTTAAATGCATGCTTTCCAGCTCTTTCGGGTGAGGCCTTTCTACAGCCTGGAATGTCATGGATGGGATTAGGAATACATTTTGTTAACACTTTAAGAGGTAGATGTTAATAATCTGTATGCTCATGCTCGCCAATGGAAAATGAGTTTTTATTGCATTGCATTTGTTTTTTAGTAGGTTGTCTGACAAGACCTTCACATGTAAAACAAAATAAAACATTGCATATTCCTATGTGAACCGTCAGTGGTCCTCAGGCAGCTGAGAGGAGCAGCATAGGGTTCCTAAAGCAAGGCTGTGACACTGTATCCCTTCTTTTCCATGTGAGTGCTTCCCACTCTTGCAATCTGTGTGATCCAGAGGCTTTAGGATAACAATTGCTCCATGCAATTTGCCTCTGACTTTATTATGGCTGTCAGTTAAGGATATTCCACGATGCATTTGCTTCATCATGAAACCTGTAGGGAAGACTTATGGCAGGAATGACAAGAGGGGAAGTTTGGTTTAAGGGTAGAATGGGTTAATCTTCTGTTAAATTAATGGTCTCCAAATTCCCTGTTTACCAAATCTGTCTTTGGCATTAATCTGCTGTGACAGGAAAACCACAATCCACAGTTACTGGTGCAAACGTTTGCATTGCAGACCCTTTTGACCCATAAATTAGCACATCCAACTGTGAATATGTATCAGTCTTTTGGCTTGAGGCTCTATCTTTTAAAAAAAGAGTTGAGCCTGGCAGAAATCGTTTTATGAAATTGAAATACCTAAACAATTTTTCTGGGATGAACATATTATGTTACTCCTTTTTTAGGAAAGCGTGTGATTTTTTTTTGCCAGATCTTGTGTAGAGGACAATTCTCAATGCATTTTAAAAAAGTGCTTTCATCCAGCCATATCCATTATCAGAAATACCCAAGTTTCTGGGGAGGGTGGTGGCAACCTGAAATCCATCCCAAAAGCATAGGGTAGGGCTGCACCCTGGATGGGGAGGCCAGTCCAACACAGGGCACACACACAAGTACACAGGAACAATTTGTGCGCAGTGATCAACACAGCCAGCAGAGCAGGAGACCTGCATTGACACAGGGAGAACTTGCACAATGCCCAAAAGGTGGACCAGCCCAGAATCAAACCCAGGACCCCAAAGCTGAGAGGTAGCAGCACACTAGCCATCACCCCTAAAATCATCTGAAGATTTGAAGTGGCCAAGCTGTAACATCCAAGAGAGAATAAATGCATTTATGAAACATGGTACAAATGCCTGGTTTCATGTACTGTATGTATTTCTGAGTAATCTCAGAAAAATCATGCACTTTAATTACAGAAAATCCTAATGTACATTTTTATATGCAGATGTAGGAGGCGGAGCTTTAAGTGCCTTAGCACCACGTTGTTAAAGTTCAGCTTCCTGTTTATTTTGGTCTACACTAAATGCCAGTGATGATTTATTCTCGGACTACAGATGGGGTGAGATTTTTCTCAGACTTCAGCATTATCACCCCTGCTCTTCTCCAGAGGCGCAAATGGACCTTTTATGTCTAAGCTGTGAGTGGCCTGGGCCTTGGTTTAGTCATCTGAAGGACTGTGCAGCCCAAGCACAAGTCTCACTGGTAACTGAAAACCAATGGATATGCACATTCTATATGGACACCTCTGTAGAAAAGAGGGCATTTCCCTGACCACTGCTTCAGTGGGCCCTAGTAAAACAACATGGAACAGGACCCTCACTACCACTTCTTAAAATAAACGCAATATGCTATCAATAATATCCGCACACTTACCACAGTGGTAAAGAAGGACCATCAACAATAAGTGGACAATTTATGACACAGGTACACATGTGCAACCAATAATACAAGCATAAATGACCAGCAAGGTACAGATGCCCTGTTCTTAAAACACATGTACATGCACCATGTAGAAACAGGCAAACAGAATGGCAGACGGAGTGTTTACAGAAAACGTTTGTCATATAATGCTGATTACTTTAACGAACATTCATAAAACCATCCAATATCTCAGACTGAAGTTCCTTTTCTTTGTTTTGTCTGACGGATCTTGCCATGATTCATTTTTTTAATTCATTGACTTCAGCCCTTATGTTCCATATTTCTTTCTTTGTTCCTGCATGAGTTGGGATTAGGTAAGAAAACTGTCTGAAATAAAAATCCTTTTGACTGAAGCTTGCCCTGTCATGTATTTGCTACACAAAAACGGTAGCTCTTATTCCTTTCCTAAACTAATGCTATGACATTTTACTGTGACTTTAGATGTACTGTACCACAAGAGCATGTTAGGCAGGCCTGGAAAAATAACACTTGATGGCAGAATTGCCCCCAACCATCCTGCACCTCCAACAGCTTCCTGTCACAGCTGTTAAGATGATTTATTTTCAATGTGTGTCTTCAATCAATATTTCCAAGATGTGACATCTTTCAATGGCAAGGGGCCGTCTTGATTAAGAATGATCTCCAGCATTCAGCAAGAGACTGGAGAGGTGCCAGAGATGTAAGTTGTAAAGGATTAAACTGTATTGCAAGACATTGAGACTGGCCTCTCTTGGTGTGAACTCTTCGCTCATTTTTTTCCATGCCTTCACAGCCTGGTAATTGTTTTTCTGAATTAAACAACCCCCAATTGAATTGTTAGCACTTATAAGCTGTTTTCTCATCTTTTTGTCCTGGTTTTGCGCTGTTACGGCCACATCAAATAATATATTTAGAAATATAGACATTACGTGAGAAAGTCATAGAGTGAAGATAAATAGGAAGTTACTAAAAGTGAATCATCCTCCGATTATTAACTGAAGGACAGGCCTTGCTTAAGAGGAAGATCTGTTTTATTTAATATTTACGAAAACAGTGCTGAGTAGGGTAGGGCACATATCCTGCGTAGGTATCACAACAACAGCCTGCAGGTTTGTTCAGATGGGACAGTGAAATGGAAACCAGAGCACACTTTTGGACACTACATGGAAGTGCATTTGAAACTGAGATCAAAAAGCGCTTCTCTACCCAGTGGGTGGTGGAAGGATGGAACAAGCCATGTAGTTGAAACATAACCCTGGCATCTTTCAAGAAACAGCTGGATGGGCTCCTCACTTCAATTAACTGCTAACTACCAAACAAGCTGGATGGAGTGAATGAGCTTCTTTCATTTGTGAACCTTTCTTATGTTCCTATAATTCCTCTCATAGTTCATGCCTGGTAAAGAAGATGGGATATGAGGTCTGTGTGAACTGAGCTAGCGTTGTCCTTCAGGATGCTCTATCCCTTCACAGAGCTGGAATGACATTCAGAAGCCAGACCCAGGCTCTCACAATCTCACAATCTAAGATGACAGGTGGTTTGTTTAAACACTTCATCCACGATTTCTTTAACCTTTTCTGTGAGTGCCGAATCACTTCAATTGACCCCAGTACACTGCGGCTGTGGAATTATGACATTTTCACTTGGATCGCACCTTGAGCTATGTCTGTCTCTTCCTCCGTGAGGACCCGGCAGTGAACTGGTCTGTAAAAGAAATTTTAAATGACAAAAAGCTTTTAGGTATTAAATTCAAATGACATGAGGGGGAGAGGTGAGATGGATTCATGCTGTCTGCTTCAGATGTAATTTCTTCATCTGATTAAACCATAGTAGCTATATCTCAATATTTGTGGCAGGGGTTTAATGCATATGAAGGAAAAAAACGCTTGGTACATACTAACAATCGTTGACCAATAAGTATTGATTGTTTTGTCTTGTCTCCGGTCAAAATGTTCATGGTGAGTATCTCCACTCACTTTTAATTCATACATCTACATGAAGACTAAGACAGTGAGCATTCTTAGCAGGAACCAGAATGTTGCCTAATTTAATTGTTGGAATAAATTATATGATGAATTTTATGGATACATTATTCCATCACATTGTAAAATGTACCCCAAATAGCCTTTTTGTCATATAATACATTTTATATTTTTCCATGTATTTTTTGCCATAGGGAATCTAGATTATGAAATGCTTCTTAAGTCCAACTGAAATTCCAGCTATGCCATTACACTGCTTTAGACTGAGTAAATTTGTTTAGATAACATCTTTATCTTGGTGCAGAATGCTCTTTTCACTCAGCATGAAGCTTTGCAGACTGACAGATAAATCACAGCATTGTCACTCTTCATTTGTGATAATGGACAGCAAATTAATTTCTCCTGGAACAAAAACACAATGATGTGAAATGGTGATATTTTGTAAAGAAGGAATGTGATTGTAATGGGTGTAATTTAATACACAATAGCATTGTATTGTCTGGGCAAGATTGAAGTGATAGCATAAAAATGAATGGATTTCCAGTATAATAATGGCAGGTATTATTCCCTCTAATTAAAAAGGCATTGGGAACTAATGATGTGATCTGTTTTCTACCTATTATAGTTCCAGTCCAAAGGCTCCACCAGGAAGATACTTCCGTATCATTTTTGAAAATAAATATTCGTTTCTATTATGTAATTCTATATTGAGATGGAAGGAATGTAAGCATAGCTTCATAGACTGAAAATGTGTTGAGAAAGTTTAGTAATCTTGTATTTGGTGTAATCTAATTACAGTAGACCACTTTACCCTTGTGTGCTGCTACTTGTACTAATGTAATCCTGAGGCTCATGAATTGCTCACACTTCAACTGGGGACGGGTGGGTGGCATGGCAGGTACTGTGCCACTCCTGCATCACAGCTTCTGGTTGTGACTCCAGTCTGTCGATAGGGATGGCTGTGGAGTCTGAGTGGAGTCTGAAAGTTTGTGAGAGTCTCTGGCTGGTGCTCTTACTTTCTTTCTGCCTCCTATAGACAAGCAGCCTAGGTTTGATTTTTTTAGCCCCAAACTGCTTCTTGCCTGAACTGTCTGCACAGCACTGCTTAAACAGAGTCAGAGGAGCAATTATAATAATTTCTTACACTTACATAGCACTTTTCTGGACACTCCACTCAAACTGCTTTACAGGTAATGGGGACTCCCCTCCACCCCAGTGTGTAGCCCCACCTTGGACGATGCAACGGCAGCCGTAGTGCACCAGTACTGTCCCCACACACCAGCTCTCAGTGGGGAGAAACAGAGTAATGAAGCCAATTCATAGATGAGGATTATTAGGAGGCCATGATTGGTAAGGGCCAATGGGAAATTTGGCCAAGACACAGGGGTTACAATACCTACTTTTTAGGAGAAACACCCTGGGATTTTTAATGACCACAGAGAAACAGGACCTTGGTTTTACCTCTCATCCGAAGGACGGCGCCTTTTTCCACTATGGTGTCCCCATCTCACTATATTGAGGCATTAGGTCCCACACAGACCGCAGGGTGAGCGCCCCCTGCTGGCCCCACTAACACTGCTTCCAGCAGCAGCTTTAGTTTTTCCCAGGAGGTCTCCCATCCAGATACTGACCTGGCTCACACCTGCTGGGCTTCAGTGGGCTGCCAGATGTGAGTTGCAGGGTGATTTGACTGCTGGCTCCTGGCTAGTTGTAAGCATCCTGAATGGTGCACATCCCCTACTCTTGAGAGAACTTGGGTTCGGATGCGTTGTTCAGGGGTTTTTAAGAATGTATTCACCCCTCTCCAGCAAGGTGAGAGCCACTAACCACACCTCTGCCTGCTTGCTATCCCACACAACACAATCAAGCTCACCTGATCACAAACTTCTCAAGCGATGGACGTGCCCGTTTTCAGCTCAATGGATGGCTTTTGGCAGAGGACCGCCTAGAATCCAGCAGTGAATAGAATCTTAACAGTTTTTCACAGTTCATTTGTCTAGCTCAGCCGCCTGAGAGCTCATGTACAGAGAGAGAGAGGTTTGCAGAACTGTCATGCCCCGATCTTATCTATGTTATGTTTATTTCTAACACTCTATGCCCACACTTATTATTCTAGAGTGACCATAAAGAACTCATTAATTTTCCCTGACTAAGAGCACATTTTTGCTAAATGACAGATGAGTGAATTCCATTAGCACCCATTTCAGTAATCATTAGTTTCCTGTAAATCTGAGAGTGCCCACAATTACATTCCTATTTACAAATTCCTTTGTAAGATTAATGTCACATCAAAGTTATGGATAACGAAGCCTGCTCATATTTTGGCATACTCCCAATATTTTGTAAATACCAGAATACAAGTGTAATTACTCCTTCTGCCAGCATAATCCTTATTTAATTTAATTGTTAAATGTGATAACTTACCGAGTTCTGGCTTTCAAAATATTTCATTTTAATTTCATGCCAAGGGTAAGAAGTGATCTTATTCTCTGTTTCTTTTCCATCAAAGTGGTTCTATATTTGGAAAATAAAAAACATGTGAAATGTCAGGACCAATATAAGTCATAAGTCAATATAAGATCACGAAGAAAGTTATTTTTTTTCTGAGAATTCACAATTCTCACTCAGTGACTTATGCAGCTTGGTTATACCCCATGCAAGGCTAGATGACATGGCGGATGTGCAAAGAAGGGCGCTGTGAATTTGTGTGATGGACGAACAGCAGAGTGCTGTCACTTAGAAGATTCGAGTGTCAGTGGTGTTACTGGTGCAGATAGAACCCCAAAGTATTGGAAATGACGCTTTATATTTGGAAATTCTTGCACATTGATCTGCAAGAATCACCAGGTACTCTGTAGAAATCGGGCTCTGGCCTGGGGTCATTGCTCCCGACAGGGCAGGAGAGAAATTCCGCCAGCTGTTGTACATGATACAAGAGAAATAGCTGAAAGGCAGGATAACGTCATGAAGAATAGCCACTGGACCAGAAGTAGAATGTGGACTCTTAAACCTGCATTCATGGTAATAACATGGCTGGACTCAAACTATACAACCCTCTGTAAAACTGTTGCAGTCCGGGACACTGGGAAATACACCTTGTGTGTCTCCTTCAGTGCTCTCCAGAAGAAGCCTTTTTTTTTCCAATTAACCTCATCTCAAACCTTCACTGGACTGAGCTGCGACTCCTTGCATTCCTACATACTCAATACCTTCACCTCCTGTATTTCCAAATCACATTAATACATTTGCGCATTGATTAAAGTTAGTTTAACCTCACACCACCCACCACTCAGGCCTTCCACCAGGTGACCTCGCTCAGCCAGGGGCTATATGCTGCTAATTCGACCCTGGTGCTCAAAGCACCCCTGACCGTTACATTGTGTCACGTGTTTGAATTTTCTAGAAGAAGCTTTGAACACTTCAGAATTGAATTTGCCTTGTGCTTCCTCGTTGCCACTGCTCTCCTCTCACTTCAGCATCTTATGTTCATCCAATGAATGCACTTAGGGGCTGAAATAACTCTTTTTCCCACCTGTGTGAGTGTGCTCTCTGGAATAGCTTTGTCATTGCAAGTTTTCTTTCCTTTATGCATTAAAACAGTGTCCTCCCTCTCTCTGGTAAAACTGCTCTTTATATTCTTCTTCCCTAAGACCTTCTTAATTCTTTTTTCCTTTCTGTTGAGTTTGATGAGTCTGTTCCTGACAGCTGCGGAGGTATAAAATAGAATGTTTTCTTTTTTGAAAAGAGGGGACCTCAATCTCATCTCATGAACTGGAGAGGCACTTTAGCAGAGTACAAAAAGTCATCAAGAGTGAGATCACTACATTTAATTTCAGATCTCAGTTTAATACTTTCTTACTTGTAAACTTTCCTTTTCCTTAACGAAAATGGGTATAAAACATATGAGTAGTTTAACGAGTTATGACACAGCCCTACATAATCAAACACTCAGCTTTAATTATTGTATGCAGTGTTGTTGTGCACAGATGTCAATGGAAAGAGGGAATTATAAGATACCTAATGAAGATGGATAACTTGCCTAAGGGTAAAATCCGAAATGTTTATTAAAAGTCTCTTTCAGTGCTGATGAAGATTGTTATTTGGAGAATTATGCTTCGATAGTTACATTAAACACTTCCATGCGACTGCACTGTTATGGTTAGAAAGCTGAATTAAACACTTCCATATGACTGCCCGGGCTCAGTGCATCTTTTCCATGTTATGGATTCTGAATGTGCTGATTCCTCCTGAGTCCTGTTACACTGCCAGAGGCAATCCAGTCACGTGGATGTGCTGTCAAAGAGCTCCCGTTAAATGAGACTTGCTTTTCCTAGTTTAGCGGCATAAATGTTTAACCTGCCTAACATATCTATGAGGAAACCGCTGCTCTCTGATGATGCTTTTTAATCACTTAACCATTCTCATTGTTACAATTGCCCCCCAAAAACCTGGTGCATCCCTAGCATCCCATTGAAGATAGATGAAGATAAATGTAAAATCTGTTTCTGTACAGATGGTGGCTTATTCCTCGTGGTGAGCAGTGTGAATCCTTTCCCAAAGAGCAATGAGTGCATTGAACTTTGTTGAATTCGAGTTTCCCAGTATCATGCTGCAAAACAGAAGCCGGAACGCACAACGAATGGAGAGAGTTCTGGATGATCCAGAGTTTCCTGAACCAGACCCAAACGTCTCCCATGCCAGTCCAGGTTCACTTTCCTTCGTACTGCGGCAGTAGGCAGAACAGGTGGGGGGGGGGGGATGTTTCCTTGTGGACAGATCATGTCATTAAGCCTTTTGTAATTATATGTGAACACAATATAATGATTTACAGCATATATTCTATCTATACTATAACAGACTTGCTATGTATTGTATGTTTATATAAATACTAGTATTAGTATTTATATTCTAATACTCTTCCTGATCTCTGGTTTGAGCTAGATTTTACACTTGAATTCATTTTAAAAGGAGCCTTTTAAAGCAATCATCGTAAAGTGCCTTACATAAAAAGCACAATACAAAAAAAAGTCTTTCTGAAAAGGTAAGGACATCCATAGGTGAGGATTTTTTGTTTACTGCTTCCAGTAAAATAACGACACCACGTGCTGCCAAGAAATTATTCTCTTTTTATCATCATAAAGTAACCTTCAGCAGAGTCTGTTCTTCTGTCACCTCAGTGTGGCCTTATTTTGAGTCCACTAAACCATGTAATTAACAAATCTGAAATGTCACATCTGTCCTGCAGACACGCAGAGTAGTACTGAGCATCTTAAAAAGAAAAAAAACTACATGGCTGGGTAGCTTGTTCTACACTCCCATAATATGACTAAAGAAGTATTGCCTTTCTTGTTTTTAAATGCACTTCTATGTAGTTCCCACTTTGCCTTTTTGTGTTTTCAGTGCTCATTGTATAATAGATTGTTTTCTTAAAGTCCGCAAAAATGTAAGAATCCTAAAGTTATACAACATTGTATTGTAACATAGGCTTGGCACTCTGATACTAGTTTTTCAGTGGCTTGGTTCTTTCATGTTTTTTTAAACATCATTAAGTATTCTCTTACTTTTTGTTTTAAGAAATATTTTCGGGGAGCAGGCAGACACAACCAATTGAAGTACACTAACATTTTTACTACGGCTCAGAAAGGCACCAAGTCGTTTTAATCAAGCACCATATTTAAACAGGATTTGTTCCAAAGTGGACCACAAATGTGTGCGGCATGACCTGTCACTTATTTAAAAAGAAATCCATTACATCCAAAAGGATTTTTAGCAGGTCCTCTGTGGTGAATTTTATGAATTTCATGAAATAGTTTGCAATTTCAATTTTAGATGCAGGGTTTTAAAAATATTCTACATTCTTTTTGCTTCAGGTCAAGGAGGAGGAAAAAGAGACACTCCACTGATAAATAATTTATACAGGTTTTCTCTGGGAATGGTGTGAAGATTATTTCTATTCTCATTAAGTATGTATTTCACACTGGCTGAGAGATAATCAACTCCTATTTGATAAGTGCGATGTCCTAAAGCATTTCTCAGCTACTCACGGGCTACTGACTAAAGCAAAAGATTTAAGTATCCTCTACCATCAGGTGAGATATGGTTTCTTGACAGTGAAATTAATATCTGTTCTCCAGTTGTATAAAGAGGAATGAATTAATTTGGTCCAGTTTTACTTGCGATAATCCTGATTATTTCTTCCATAGCTCAGTTTTCTTTCCTGAGGTCAAGAGGTCAAGTGGAAATTGACCACTCGTACAAGTTTTTTCTAGGCACTTGTGCTGTAACTTAAGATGGAGTAATAGAAGTAATGAAAGGTCGATGGCAAACATTCATGTACATCTGGCAGAGGCTATACAGGATGCATTTGAATTTGCTATTCAGGACCATCTTAACTGATTGCAAACTGTCTCCTTTAAAGGGAGTACATCACAAACATCATGGACACAAGTATTTGAAAGGAATGTATAGCAGTTGGTGGGTGTGACCTCCTTACTGCCTGCCATCACTCAGCTCATTGAAACTCACCTGTTCGTGTTCCACAGAACCACAGTCTGAGAAGATCCCAAACAGCTGGGTTTGATTAATTCTGGTGAGATGGCACAGTGGTAGAGGTGTGATTGGCAAGTCCCCCTTTTGATGAATAGATAACATTTTAAAGCAGTTTGAATAGCAGTTTGCAAACGTACTGGAATACCAGTGTGCTGCACACGCTTTCATTTTGACTTTGCCAGGAGACGGGGGAAGAAAAAGCATGATGAGGTTTAGAGTTCTGGTTTATTGCGTGTACTACAGTGCAAATACTGTGCTCAATATGAGAGAAAGCCCAGGTTCAGACACGGGGTGTCTGTGCTTGGCTGAGGAGCCAGTGGTGTGAAGCTTTCGTCTGTGGGATTAGGACTGAACGCCTCCCAGTCAGAATACCCCCTAAAAGGTTTTTGACAAAACAAGAGCCTCTAGGCTTCATAGCTTCTGGGGGGATTCTGAAAACAAGCAATATAAAGAATGTGTACCCATGTATTTTCTGTGGTATGTTTGTGCTCTGCTTGTTTGTGTGTACCCATGCTGGCATCTGGAAGGATGCCTTTGGGCAGGCATTGACGCAGACACTACATGTCCAGCAAGTGTATTTGTCAAGGACAGGAGAACATGCAGGCAGGAACAGACAGACAAGGGGGGGGTTCACTGCAGGACACGGCAATAATCCCAACACTATTCCCAGTAAGCAATTCTGCCAGCTTCTGCTTTGGTTCTGGAACAAACATGTCCTCTGGAGGGCCAACCACAAGATAGTGCAGACCAGAATGTATTCACCTTTTAATTTTGAGAGACGACGTATCATTTGTTTCTGCCTCTGAAAGCAGTTGAGGTTTACTTTGAAGTTTCTGAGAATGAGAATCTCTAGTATTGTCCACTTAATATCTCTGTTCCCCTGATACATTTTATCCACCCCATTTCTGCAGAGCTAGAATGCCAAGTGGTCTTCGTGTTACCCATTTCAGCCAATTATTTAAGTGAAATGAATGCTGGCTTAATTAATCAAGATTAATGTGATTTTCAGCTACTGATTGAAGATCCCCTATTAAACATGAAGGATTAGTGCTCCCCAGGATCAGGGCTAGAGACCACTTATCTAATCCTATAGTGCTAAAGAGGAACATGTGTTGAATGCTGAGAAGGAGAAGAGGCTGGACAAATCACAGCGTTTACTTGCAAACCGCAACCTCATAATGAAAATGGGGGCTGTGTACAATCAACATCAAGAACTCAGATGCTGTTTGTATGTAGACAGGATTCCTACAGAATTCCATCTTTAAAACAAAATACTGAGCCTACACCTCTGTGGAAACATTGTGGTTCTGTAGCTCATGAGATACTGTAGTTAAATTTCAAGCTAAAGTCAACTGATAAAAAAATCTACTTCATGTCTTTATGCATTTGGGAGTCAGTTTTCCAGATTGACTCAAATGTCAGATGTCGAATGTCAATTTTTTAAACAGTTATTCAAAAAGTAGACTGAAGTCTAACTAAGAAAATCCAGCAATACAAAAAACTGAAAGAGTCTGTTTAGCAATCACCACAACACGTTATAAGGTGCTGCAGCAGGATCAGAGCCCTGTAACCTCAATAACAGCATGCATCTATTTCTGTGAAAGATTGGTTGTCTTTGTTTAAAAGGCCTTATAGCAGACTTTATGTTTTTAAAAGAAGATTTAGCCAGCATACCCTAACCTCTTGTTCCACTGGCATTTAGTTTTTTTTACGTTTCCTATAATTGATATTTATTCATATTTAGGCCCATAAATAGCAAAAGTGTGGCAATAAGAGGCCTTTTTTTTTCCTCAAGGAAGAGAAATAATTGCTCTTAATCTCTGTGTCTCATGTTTTGACTGATCATCACTCACACATCCTCTGGAAAACCAAGAGCTACAGAGCTTGATAGGGTTTCAGCGGAGATGGAGGCTTGTCCTGTCAGTGCTAACTAAGGGAGGTTTCTGTGTGCGGTCCAGTTTGTTTTTCTGTGGCAGCAGTCTGGGCTTATTTATGCCTGCGGTGGTACAAACAAAGATGCAGACTCCCCTCTCTCACCGGCATTCAGCTGATCGCCCCCGTTATAAACAGAGCCCGGGGGACAGCTTGCTCTGGAAGCCTTTTTCTAAAGACGGAGAGAGATCTAAAGGGGGAAGGGAGGAAGCTGAAAGTGCCTTGAGAGAAGCAGCTGTGTGAGCTTCACTGAGCTTCGGCAAGAGGTCTGCCTGTCGAGATCCGTCCCCGGGAAATCCCGGGGTGAGGACACCCATGTGGTGAGCGTCACGGTCAGGAAGCCTGAAACGTGGGAGCGCGGGCACGCCATCCCGGATGTTCCATAGGTCGCCTTCTGTTAGTGTGCCTTATTCTAAAAGATAGATTACTGGACGGGAGAGTAAGCATTGTTTAAATAACAATGAAGAAGTACATTTATTGCCCTTCAATTGGATTAGAGCCACCCCACCAGCACCAAAAAATGCACTCCTCTGCTTCCTTCCTTCACAGATATGAAAATGTCACAGAGGCAGATGTTAGTATTGCCACTCCAAATCGGTTAACACACAGGAATGTTTTAGGCACCGCAGGGTCAGAAGAATGATTGAGGTAATATCAACAAGGAGCTCTAGCACGTAGCATTAACTGTCCCTATGAATGTGGCGAATGATACCGTCCCAGGTGCAGATGCAGAAGATGTACGTTATGCTTAAGGCCAATTCACTTCAGGTTTAAATCCACTGAGGGTCGTTGTTCACTCATATTAATGGGTCAAGCAGCTGCCAACCCCTTAAGCTCAAATCGATTGCAGCCTGGTGTTCCTAAGCGGCTCCAGCAGTGCAGCCACTTGCTCTGAGTGCTGGCTGAGCTCAGTGATCCTGACGCTGTGCATTGGAGCCAGGAACACTCAGTGACTGTTACTGGGATTCTCCAAGTGGCTAATCCCAGTTAGTGTGGCAGGGGCTGGGGTAGTTTATAAACAGATGAGTGGTTGGGATGACTCCTGCAACTTCCTTGGAGTCTGCAGACACATGGTAACATCAGTGAGGAATGTGCCTATTTCAATCGATGGTGAACCACCTGTGCATCACTGATGAACTTGTAATGTGTCAAAGGCTGAACAGCTCGCCTGATGGGTGGATTGTAAGAACCCATTCACTCTTTAGGTTCCCTGTGTAGGTGCAGGGGCTGTCACTGGGTGCCAAGATATCAAGACACAACTGGCGATGCCAAATTGGCAGCTGTATGGTAAAATCTCATCAGCAATTAAAAGAAGTAAGATTTTAAAGGTACATGTCATGCAATTAAAGCTCTGATACTCCAGAACAATGAACAATGTTAGATTTTCCAAGGGTGTTATCTGTTATTGTATTTCTACAATCCTCTGCACATTGGGAAGTGTATATTGGGGTGGAGTTGTTGAGCATGTGAATTAAACAGTAGCTCTGCTCTGGCCGCCCAAACCTGTGCTATTCTAAGAGAAACATAATTCAGAAGGAAAGGACAGCTAAACAACAGTGGAGAGTGACTGCTATCCTTCTCACATCTCAGATCAAAGAAATGAGACTACCAGCGGGAAGCATTACTGTCGTTCTGGAAGGAAAATTTTTGCCAGTGGCTTCACAAAGACACTCTGACTGCACACCTTCAGGAGAAATTCTGATTTTTGCTGGAGTCATGGTGTCAACGAAATCCGACTAAATGTCATTTCATCTCTTTCGTGCCCCAGGTTCAATTAGCTGTGGATTGACTGTGCCGAAACCATCCTCCTGTATCACAGGAGTGTTTCATGTTGACTCCTGAGAGGCTCCTCTTGTGGTCTGGCCTAATGATGCTGTTTTCAGTGCAGCTATCACTTGGAAGACAGCTCACAGCCAGAGCCTTCAAGTCAAAGTCAAAGCAGCTTAGATTCCTTCTCAGCTGTCAGGCTTCCATCTGTCTGTGTGTTTGCCATCTCCTAATGAAATCAATCTAAGAGGCGGCGTGCATTGATTTGGTGCTCCGGCAGCCTCCTCAGGCATACCAGAGGTTTGTCTTTTAAAGACCTTGTTTTTTAAACTGTTTCAAGAAGTGTCTCTCTTCGCTAGTCTCTCATATCTTCTTCAACGCCTTGTTAGAAGTGGCACACATTGACTTCAGTTCAACAAGGGAAAATAGTATAGTACATCTCATCCAAAACCATCTAATATAAAGGCACCAGCCTTTGCAAAAGCAGCATCATATTTGAACACAGCAAATGTGTTCAAATGGGTCTATAATAATAATAACACCAGTGTTGTCAGGAAAAAAAGTAAATTCTGAACATAGAATAGTTAATTGCTCAGTATATGAATCTTTCTGTATAAGACAAATAAAAAACACAAGAAAGATAACAAATGAGAGGAGATTATTTGACCTATCTGGGCTGGTTGACAGTAACTAATCCAAGGATCTCATGCAGCCGTGTCTGAAAAGACATTGGCATATCAGCTTCAACAACAATATGTTGGTAGTTTGTTCCTCCTTCCCGCAACCCTTTGGGTCAAGAAATGTTCTTGGTTTTAAATGCACTTCTGGAATCATAATTGTAACACAACATCCATTGAATTAAACTCTGAGTTTTTAACTTTCTATCACAACATTTTATTTGTCTTTATTTGTTGTTTTATTTACTCCTGTACATTGCCTGGAAGATTAAAATGGCGGATCAACATAAACATCTACTGTAAATAGTTCAAGTAGGGAGCTTCATCAGCATGCATAGGCTGTAAAAGAGCAATTTAAGGTTTATTCCCTGCTGAAAAGAGAGGGGAAGAAACAACGTTTTGGCTGTGCTGAAAGAGCCTTCTTCGGGTGTCACGCGTTGTTCCAAAATGTTGTTTCTTTTCCTCTCTTTTCAGCATGGAATAAACCTTTACTTGTTCCTCAACATCTACTGTAAGTCTATTTTGGCTCTATTTGTCACATTTTGCATTTATGGTTCATATTTTTACAGGTCACAAATTTAAGCCTGACATTATTCTAAGTATTTCTGTTATAGCTGTTAAAACATGCTGTTGAATTTGACTCTCATCATGCGATTGCTGGGAAGGCAGAGCTAAATGGGGTGAAAAAAGACATGATGCCTCTATTGTGGTGACTTTTTGCGTTACCTGCAAGTAGTGTGACACAATAGAAAGTGTCATTTGGTCTGTGAATCCTAACGGTCTTGTTTTTATTTCCCTAAAGAAGCCCCTCAGCCTACAATGTGAAACCATTACTATTTGGCTGAGACTTTAATTGCTGCAGTTTGGCAAAAAAAAGCAGGCAGATTTCAGAATAATTTTCTGCACAGTGTCAGCTGTCACACAGTTTTGAACATTTTATTGCCACTGTTCAAGGTTGCCATGGGACTGATATTTAATGTGTCTTCCTCTTTCCTGCTCCGTCTTTTTATCATGTGGCTGACATTTTGTTTGCACAGCAGGGCTGTTTTTTTAATTGCTTCCTCTTCATCAGTTTTTTTTTTCATGTTGGCTTTATTTGGTTGTCTAGGCTCTTTTTGCTGATGATGAGACTTTGGTTGATTTATTTTTCATGGTTTACCGATCACAGCCAGAGCAATGCTTTTTTGTTTCCTTTATTTAGTCTTTAAATCATTGGTTCGTCACTTTTTCCTGTTTTGCTGAGTGTACTGCGTTTTAATCATGCTCACTTTTCAAAGGAACGGCTTTTCGCCATGAGATGCGTGATTCTGCAGCTGCCTTAAATGTATTTTGTAAAACTCAAATATGCTCTTGCAGGTATTGAGATGCCCTTTATAGAGAGGGATTTCACTCAGTCAGGGCTTTAAGAATGAATTGTGTTTTCTTAAGTGCAGCAATCAGTTCTAAAAATTTAGGAACAGTAATGCTTTCTGATTGAAAATTCCTAGTTGCATAAAAAAGTGTATGACATTTTGCCTATGAACATTATTTTTAGTTTATATTTATGTATATTTTTTTCCCAAAGACTCATACGTTAGAGATATAAAAATTAGAATTGACGGGCTTATAAAACTTCATATGGCTAACAAAGATGTTAATTAGGCTATTCGTTCCTTCCCTGGAGAATTTTTTAATTAACTGTTATCTATCAAGGTAGGATTATCCATCCAACAGTATAGCTATTTGGAAGTTCATAGGCGTCCAATTATTCTGAAAGCTTTGCAAAGTTAATAGATAACAATTGGTTGAGTGGTGGTACACCGCTCTATGGGATTATTGAGGAGATACTTTATTGAACAAAATGACATGAACGCAAAAAATGAGCTGTGAAGACTAAGTGAGGTACAATGAGAGACGTGATTTATAATTTGTGATTTATGTCTATAGACAAGAACACTTTAGATTTTTGTTACAAAATTACATCAGTGCATATTCAAACAATGCCCTCCTGCTTTCCAGAAGATTTTGAAGGGTCTCTGTTATCAACGTTGCTTTATTGATTTTTCAGTCTTGGAAGTAAATACATTTTACATTTTGCATGGAATTTAACATTCCCTTTTTGTCTAAGTAGTGAACAACCACAAAGGTGGCATTAATTATGTTCTAATATAAATATATAAAAATTACTCAACTACGTATGGTGCAAACTTTGTACGATATATATTTGTTTTATGAAAAAAAGAAAATGTAGTATAAAATTAAGGTTTTAACTGTGGGAAAAACCTAAATCTATGAGAAAATATGATTTTGCATAATAACTAAGTTATTGAAAAGTAATATTCTACTACTGTAAACATTTTTGAATGATTTCTAAACACAAGTATTAAAAAGGGGATTGATCCCTCAAGACCTAATTGAAGGTGTAGAAAAAGAATAATGAGTGCAGTTGGAGGAACCTTAATTTACATCTTTGATATGAAGGTTGAGGGGAATGGCAGGAATTATAGAGGCTTTGGTCTGTGTAGAAATAAAAGTTGCTATTCTCAGTTAAAACAAGTGTAGCATTTTACATTTACACAATTTCCCTTTTAGCATTACAAGGTGGGGGGGAATAAAGATGTTGTAGAGCAGACCTCCAATGGAAAAGGAAAATATTGACACACTTTGAAGCAGAACATCTCTACAGGCATCCATTAATTTTGAACGGCTTAAGGATGACTTACTGTGAAAAATAGCACAATGACGCCCATAACAACTGTGACTAACACAAACTATAAAATGCGACATACGGCCAACTCTACCCACAGACGTAACTAGATCTTATTTTTTAGTAGACAGCAGTCTGGTTCCAAAACCTATTGCATATGGGAGTGCACAGAAAATCCAAGAACTAGCCGCCTGTCTCTGAAAACACAGCTATGATATAAATGCGTGGGGCGGTTTCTCAGAGCTGCTCTTTAGGGTGGGCTCCTGCCTGTCGGTGCTGCCCGGTGTTAGACCAAGGTCAGAGTTCCCCTTTCAGGTAGTGGCAGCAGACAGCAACAGCTCACAAACTCGCCGAGAAAAACAAGGGGTAGGTACCCTGGAGACAGGCTCCTGAAAGGGATTGCCCGGATCAATGGGAAAAAATTCCAGGAAGACAGGATTGCAGGTGAAAATTAGTGTGGTTCGATGCACTGTCATACAAATGAGAAAAGATGTCATCATCTTCATTTAGCAGTCATTCTTTGGAAATCGCTTGCCGTCCGGTTTTACTGAGGGAGGAAGAATTAGAGTCTTTCTTTAGACAACGTCTGAAAATGAGGCAAATGTCCCTGGAAAAAAGGACTTCTACCATGGAAGTTTGCCAACTACAATAAGTAACCTCTGTCTGCGGATCTACATGTAAATACCATTTTGTCATTCTTTTGATTAGCAACAATGCAATTGTAGACATTGAAGAGTGTTGGAGCTAAGTGGTGCAGACTTCCTAATTGACCTCTTTAATCATTATAATAAATAAATTGTACCGCATTCGTGAAAGAAAACAGGTTCCTTAGAGATAACAGTGAATGCAACTTTTAAGTGATCTTTAATAGTTTTACAGTTAACTGTTAACTGCAATATTGGTCGCACAGGAAAACCTGAAAATTTTAAATGATGACAAAGACAACAGCCCCTCTGTTCCACCTTCAAAGCCCTAATCAATCAAAGCCACCCTCGATCCCAGTGTGTAAGGTCTTCTGTGATCAAACCACATATCATGCATAATTACCCCCCAAGCTGTTTTCAAGCACAATTAGTTGTCGTTCTTTAACTGCAGCACATGGTACTCTATTAATGCATGGAGTAGCTAACATGAACCGAAAGTGTGCATATTAATACATGGCCAGAAAAGTCTCAAGATATTTGAAATGCAGCCTTGCTATTTGGTCTCTGTACAGAGTATTATCTCTTCCTAAATGGAGTGTAACAAAGGCTCTTTTATTTTAAAACAATATGGGCCTTTTACAAGGACCTGGAGAGCTTTAATTAAGTTCTGTGGCCTTTTAAAGACAAAGTATTTTTTCATAAGAAGTACAGAATAAAGGAAAATGTTGTACCATGCAATAGATTCCTTCAAGCTTTAACCTTTTCACACTTCTTTGGTTTCAGTTTTTTCTCCAATTTGGATTTACCAAAAAGAAATAAACTGGTATAGTGTAGCACTGATATTAATTGCAGGGTGATATAAAGTCATTCTTTTGTCATTCCCTATGCAATACATGATCGAGTATCAAATACCAAGAGGAGACTTCCTAATGACAGGTTTCACCTAGCTTTGTAAATGAACATGGAAATCCTATGATCTTTTAATGCAATGTTTCATGCAAAGGTTGCAATCACACCATATGACAGAGCTAAATCCCTAATCTGCAGAAAAGCATACTGTAATATCATTCTATATACTGTTTACTTTCAGGCATGGGAAGTATTTACAATAATGGTGGTCATATTTGTATTCTATTTCTTACATGTTTGTGGATTATTATAGCATCAAAGATGTTTGCAGATTAGCTATGAGTCTCATCATACTGTATATAAATATATAAATAAGTGTTTGAAGACACATACCAATGTTCATATTTGCTTTGTTTGGTTTCTTCCTTATTTCTTTTTTCTGCTTTGCTACCCATAACACAGGCATGCCTCTCTTGGTTTGCCTCTTATTGTGTCTCTTTGCAGAAATGAAGTGTGATTAATTTCTCTGCCTCTTCTTGGTCTGATTGCTGGAGTCTTTGGGGAGGATATTTGACTGTTTTGATCCAGCGGCGGACAGTCAAGGAGTTCAGACTGAATGCACGCTCTGTCTCCCGTGACATCAGAGCCAAATTAATACAAATCAAGCACTTCCACACTGTGGCTAGACCTGCTTGCCAGGAAAGTGACAATAGTTATGGTAATACAGGTGCTCCGATCACAGTTTCAGGGAGCTGTTGCACTCAAAGGCATTCATTGGCATTCTGATGAGGGATTCTGATTTGTTAAAGCAAACTACTGACACTGTGAAAATGAATGTTTAAAGACCTTGTCTGCGCATTGGAAAATAACAGATGATTCAAATCCATGTTTTTTAATTATTTTTAGAAATGATTAAAGAGTTTTTTCCTCCTGGTTTATGAAATAATATATTCTGAAAAGGCTTTTCTGATGGTAGGGTAAAAAAAAGAGGAAACCATACGTAACCATTCGTCCTCTTATCTATTAAAGCTAATGAATAATATTCAGTTGTAGATTTTGTCATTTCAGATAAATTATTCACTGTAAACAGTGGCTAAGTTTGTACACTGGGCTCTGCAGTTTTCTAACCTGAAGCAGAGCAAGCTGCTGTGAAATGCTTATAAGGTCAACTGGCTTTAGTGATCAAATCATAAAGCGTTCTAATCCATTAAACTCTAGTCCAGACAAATTGGTCATTAAAGACCCCAGGACACTTTTCAGAAGCACATTAGCATTAACCCCCGGGTCCCGGCTAAATTCCATTTTGGGCTTGTTCAATCATCCCTACCTAAATTTTGCCATTAATTCAGCTGGTGGAGTCATTTCTCTCTTTTCCACCTAAAATCTTGTGTATATATAGTGGACACACTTCCATTATTAACCCAGGTTTGTGCTAGGATATCGGATCAGCACTGTGGGATCTGAGAGAGAAAAATTATAAAAATGCAAAGAATAATAATAATTGTTATTGTCACTGAAAAGACACAACATAACTGAGAACCATTGCTTTAGGAAATTATTTTTTTTAATTGGTTCTCAGGAGCACAAGATGTGTAACAGTGCCAGAGTGACCCCTTTAGGCCAGGTAGCTGGTCACAGTCAGACAGACAGATGGCCTTACTCACACAGCACTGATCACACAGCTCAGGAAAGGAAGCCTATTGATTCATTGTTGTCGCATTCTGGCAATTTTGAATGGGAGTATCTGCTGCTCTTTACACACTTCGTTACATGTTGCGATATTTCCTAAGGATCTGATCCTATTATAAAACACAACTAAGGGAAGCAAATAGCTGTCAGGCTACGATTCTATCCAAGCAGGTTAGGATGATTCCTACTGAAGCTAAGCAGGTGTGAGCCTGATCGGTACTTGGATGAGAGACCTCCTGGGAAAACTAAGGTTACTGCTGGAAGCGGTGTTAGTGGGGCCAGCAGGGGGCGCTCACCCTGCGGTCCATGTGGGTCCTAATGCCCAAGTATAGCCCAAGTACACTAGACTGTAAACAGGCGCTGTCCTTCGGATGAAACGTAAAACCGAGGTCCTGACTCTCTGTGGTCATCCCAGGGTGCTTCTCGAAAAGAGTAGGCGTGTAACCCTGGCATCGTGGCTAAATTTCCCATTGGCCCTTACCAATCATGGCCTCCTCATAATCCCCATCAATGAATTGGCTTCATTACTCTGCTCTCCTCCCCACTGATAGCTGATGTGTGGTGAGCGTTCTGGCGCACTATGGCTGCCGTCATCATCCAGGTGGGGCTGCACATTGGTGGTGGTGGAGGGGAGTCCCCATTACCTGTAAAGCACTTTGAGTGGAGTGTCCAGAAAAGCGCTATATAAGTGTAAGCAATTATAATGAATAAAGAAAGAAAAAAAGATTAGGCATTTCTATTCAGTGCTCCATATACAGCACAATGTCTGACACTTTAATATCTGAAATACAGAAGCTGTGAGTCATGAAATCTTTTAGGCATTTTTTCCTTACCTCATGAATTTCTGATTTATCATATATCAACCTGTCCATCTGGGTGCACAAGCAGCTCTATGGTAGTGTTGCTATTTGCAAACCAGAAGCAACTGCCATTAAATGCATTCCATGCCTTCTGAACAACTAATTTACCATGGATTCACACCTTGACCTCTTTTAATGTGATTGACATCACTGTCAGCATCTTTAATCAGAATAAAATACGCATTAAGCACCTGGAAACACAGGAGAGTTGGCCCGCTGCAGTCCTCAAACAATTTCATTCCAAACATGTCAATCAGGGTTGTCATTTTTTTCCATTCTAATAAAATTCTGAATTAAAGGCCTGAAATAGAACATTGGCTGTATATTTGTGTTTAACATTACTGACACATAGATTTTTTTCCCTCATTCGAGACTTTGTTAGTTTTTTCTCTTGAAAATGGCAGCTTCTTCCTTTTCCTAATGCATTGCTTGTGCATTACACGGCCTCCTCCCCTCTCCGACCCGGGGGAGACATTTAACTCGAAGGAAGCTCCACAGCAAGTGGTCCCACTGGCATCTGCTGTAATGTGTAAACAAAAGGGCCATCTTGCCAACCAGAGGACAGAACATCGTCTGCCCTCCCCCTCGCCCGGAGAAACAGGGACACCTCGCCCCACTCTCCACCCTCAACACGTGCTTTTTTTTATCTCGGCAGAAAATAAATCTTTCTCTTCCAATAACAAGGGAAGGGGAAGATGCTCAGAGACAATAACTCCCCAGGATGAAATCCCCCCCTTCCCCAGAGCACTCCTGGTAGCACGCAGTCCATTTCCCACTGTGCAGCGGGAATTCAAGACTGGATTAGCGCTGCAGTCTGGAATTGCACTAGTAAGGCCCAGGCTACGGAATTCAAAGGATGAGCTTTTAGGATTATTTCTCGTGACTTTCCATTTACAGATGTATTTTACTTAATCCCGTACATATATAATCCACACCATAATTTGTGAACAGCCTAGAGAAAGAAAAGGGGCTGTCTGTTTTTTTATTTCTGATCGTGGTTTAGGTTTTGCTCTGTATTGGTTGCTTCTCAGATGGAGTCTGTCGTTTGGTCCCTGGGGCCACTTGCTGCAAATTTCTTAGAAACCTGCAAAGATTAATCACTCGACGTGCACGTCTCAGGCTATTGACAGTGATTCAGTCCCTGATGGGTTAAGGTTTTGTCTTCATCCATCCTTCATTTTGCTGTAAATTTCCTGTGTTCCTAATACTGCTGAAAACTATTGCTTAAAATAGTGACATCAATTAAATGAATTGAGATTTCTGGGTAAAGTCATGAAACCATTCAGTGCCACATGTCTGATAGTTCCAAGACTCATTCTAATGGCGTGCTGGGTCTGTTGAGGGTTCCGAGGATGAGGTCTTGCCATTCTCTGCACACTGCAGGTTCAATATTAAAAAAAATAACACTGACAGCAGGCTTGAAAGAGTAAGACCTAAAATAATAATCCTTCTTATAATGTTGACACAGAAAGATTAGTAGGAGAACTTGAAATGTGTCACAGTCCATCTGGGTCCAGTTCAGAACTCAGCAGGGAGAGTGCATTCCTGTCTGCAGTGTTAATTCAGTCTCTGAATGTGTATTGTAAGGTGGCAGCATGCCAGGATACTTTCATTCAGAGTGAAGATATGAGCTTCGCCGTGCATTGATGTGGTAGATGTTCTGCCCGCACTCAGCAGATAAGTATGAGTCTCCCCAAAAACGAGGGTTGTGAATGGACGGCAGTCTCCGTTTAGTATGTTATAAAAAATCAATCAATCAAATGAAAGGAGCTGCACTTTGTAGTCGTGTTATACACTTTGTACAACTATTGACACTTTTTTTTCATACATTCTGGCATTTGCTGATAAGCCAGGCTTTAAACTGGAGGTCAGGGGATCTTGTACTGTAGGAATCTTGTGTCTTTGGAATTTTTTTTCCAAAGACACCAGTTCAACAAACTCTACTGGGGGGATTGTGCATGCAGACGATAGTCAACATCTCCCTTTATGTAGGTCAGACTGTCTTGGGCTGTTTCCAGGCAGTTTCTCAGATGACAGAATTCTCAATGTTGAATTTTTTTTATATAGTTATTTTTGTTCTGGGTTCTTTTCTACTTCTCTTCTTAAGTGCTTTAGTAGTTTAAGTCCCACAGGACCTCTGAGCTCCTGACTTCATCTCAATGTGCGTATAATGTCCCTTACTTACCACTTAAGCCTCATTGACAACTGTCTTTTAAGCAAGAATGATGCTTAAATATACATGATATATGAAATAACCGCCTTTCAGTATTGATACACATGAATGGTGTCATGTAACACATAACATAGTTTTAGAGGGCTTGTAAATCATAAAGCTATAGATGAGGTAATTTTAAAGAACCAAGAGTTTAAAGTAGTAAAAGGACTTATTTATGATTGGTTTTCAAAAATGTCTAAGTGCTTTAAGATAATGCACACAAAATCCACATAACAGAAGTAAAAAAAAAAAAGATGCTTTACAAACATAAATGTTACAAATGAGAGGATTCCATTTAGCCCCTCTAATCTCTTTGGTTAGAGGTTAATTGACCTAAGAATCTCATCCAGTCGTTTCAAGACAGGGTATTGGCATCATCAACATGGCTGGGGAGATCGTTACTTGTGCCTTGATCAATGAGCTCCACCAGCGTGGTTCTGTACGTAGTAAGGCTCTATCAGCCATTAGGAACACAAAAACAATTAAAAAGCGTATTAAACTAAAAACATGCTGGAGAAATGACATCAGAGGGTCAGCACTTCATAATCCAATATAGCAAAGAAACAGTAACATTATCAGGACATTATCCAAAAGGTTTTACCAGGTAGTGGGTGCTCAGAATCCCTTCCCCTGTGCATGACTACTAATACAATTAATGACATCTTCATTAGCTCCAAATCCTTAATGCTATTTAAAACACACATATTTCATACAGTACCCTAGAGGCTAATGGCCATACAGTTGAAAGACTTGTGGTAGGCTCAGTATGCACAAAAAAAGTGGAGCACCATCTGTTTTTTGAATGCTTGTGCTATGGAATTGAGACACTCCAGTGCACTCAAAGTGCGTTTTGCAGTTTCCTCTTTGTTAGACATGTGTAATGTTTGCCAGGAAAATATAGTGAAGATATCCTATATAATGTGTATGTTCAATATTACTTTAATCTGATGTCTGTCGTTATACTTGTCATAAAAGACATTTAGAAATATACCTGTAATTGAAACTCTGCGCTTGCTTACGAGTCCTAAAATGCAGATGTTTTAACTGTCATCCTTATTTACAGTTTTTTTTAATTCTGCAAGGAGGGCAGGAATGTTTAATTTGCTGGATCTTCTATCACTTATCTACTTTCTAAAAGTATTTTTTTTTATCTTCATGATATCCAAGTAACACGAATGAGCAGTGCATCAGACCTCTGACAGTATTCGGGTATTGGCAGTGCCTTGATGATATTCTTGGAACATTATGGTTCTGAAAAGTCAGTGATCAAATGGGTTGAGAGACTTCCCCTTGTTTGTTTGGTTTTTAAGGTCACACTAACTGGATTGAATGGCTGGAAACTAGACCACTGGGTGCAGAGACAGGCTTTAGCCATTCTTGTAAACACTTTAGTGCCCATTTACAGCCTATTTGGCTTATTTTAGCGTATCTGCCTCTCTTAAAAGACCAAAGGAAGGACTACAATTTTCTAGCAATTTTCTCTTTTTTGGATCTGAGGTAAGATAGCCTTCACCTGTGAGCCTGAAATGGTCAAGAAGCTTTTTAGTAAATATTTTTTCTGACTGTATCTGTCGGCTTTCATTTCCATTAGCCTTGTGTTAGTGCTGGTTTGATTTCACGGCCTGGACTTTCTCGACAGTGTCAAACACGGCACACCAAACAGCCATCCAAACAGTTTTTTTGGATCCTGTCCTCCCCTAAGTGGTATTATTGAGAGATGCTCCAAAAATAATTTAGCATTAATTTGAGGTGTTATGGTTGGAGTTTTTTAATCAGAGAAATGATAGATCATTTATGTTTTAAAAAGAAAGTTATTTAAAATCCTTTTGTTTTTTTTTACAGTCAGTTTATCACAACACTTGAAAGACAAAAAAACATCTCATTACTGGTCGATCCCTGTATATATCGTATGTGACTCATTCAATATTAGGATTCTTATAAGGGTATAAATGTTATCAGCATTACAAAGAAAGCTCATCAGAGATTACGTTTCCTGTGACAATGTCAACGTTTCCCAGCCCATTCTCACCCTGTTTTATAGAACCATTATTGAGAGAATTTTCACAGCTTCTATAACTATCACTGTTTGGTTTGGTCTGTCCATTCTAAAGGCAAATTGCGAAGGCAATTCTGAAGACACGTCTCGCTATGCAGACATTGGCTGCCATTTGCCATCTATTGAAGACTTGTATCAACTCAGACTAAAGAAAATAACCATACAGATTGTCAGGTGATGACACCTCTCATCCAGGATACTATTGGCCTCAGGAAGATGCTACTGGTTGATCAAAACCAAAACCATCTGGCGCCTGAATAGCTTCTTCACTGTTGCCATCACCCTGCTTAACCAGAACCCATGAACACAGGATGCAGTGTATATGTAATTGTGGACCTGTGCATGTTCTTTGTGTAACATGTACACAAATTTGTCTTATTGAATTGTTTCTGTCAGTGTTTTTGCTCCAAGGTACCACCCCACATTCCTTATCCTGTTTATGTAATGCACTTGGTAAATAAAGTGATTCTGGTTCTAATTCTAATTTACAGCACTATTAAAAATTAAAGGGTTTTGGTTTATTCTCTGTAGAAATCTCAGCAGTAAACTGATGTTTTGGCATGTTTTTAAACAGCAGTAGGGCACCATCCTAAACAGTGTGAGTTTCATAATACACTCTTCCACATGGGTTGGTTTATTTCTTCACTATGGCAGAAAGATCCTTTATTTTTACATGCCAATTTGATGAGTAATTTATTTTTAAGGGAATGCTTTTACATCGCTCCACGTATTAGCCTAATTGAATTGCTCTGTACGATTCAATTATAGAGAAATGTTTTAAATGAAGTGCATTAAAATCACTGTAGTTGTAACATCTCTTAAACAAGTTTTTAGAAGGCATGCTTTTCTCATTTGAAACCGCTGAAGAAGCTGCTCACAGATATTGTTCGATCTAGTCCATTGCTTTAGCTAATAAGACAGAGTGCACTAGCAGTGAGCCCTAGTAAGAAATGTCATTCTGCAATGAATACAGAAGGACATATCCTTCCACACATTATCAAGAGGTCTGCCAGAACTGCAATGATGTGATTTTTGTAAAAGCCGCTATTGTAATAATAGGAGATGTCTACACAGCCAGCCTTGTTTCTCAGTAGTTCCAAGTCCATTCTCAAAATCCTGCTCCTCTTTTTTTTTTTTTGTACGAAAGATTTCCATTACCTCACAGTAAGTTCCATTTAATCCTTGTTCAGCTGGCACAAATGATAGAAAGAATGTAATAATACCCTTATTGCTATTATCTTAATTTCACATATCTGCCCAAGCATATGCATTTCAAATTAGGTAACAAGCTTGAAATATCCAGCACCTGCTGCTGGCTTATATACTGTAAGAGCCTGCAGTTTAAAACAAATGCAACGAGAATCTTAGATCTTTCTCTGAATGGGGTTTTCTTGCAGATGAGAGCCACACAATTCATGGTAGCTCATCTCAAGGAGGTCATGGCAGATCAGACTCCACAGATGTGCACAACGCACAGTGACATGCAACAGCTGCCACCACCCTGTTATTCCATTAAATCCAGACAGAGCTAGAAGTACTGAGCGGATCATATGTAATATTCAGGCTCATGACTATGGACCCCATATGGAATTATTATATTATTAATTTGCTTAGCCGACACCCTAATCCAAGGTGAATTGCAAAATGGAATGGATGAGCAGGTCTTGTATATTCGTCAGATGAACAATTTTCAGCGTCAATTCCACAGAGAAATGCAAAAGCTTTTGATTTTTAACCATCCTTAAGTCTGAGTTAGAGGCGTTCAATCCTAACCCGCACAGATGGCAGCTTCACACCAGAGGTTCCTCAGCCAAGCACAGACACCCAGCATCTGAAACTACGGTCCCTCTCACACACAGCAGGATTACTTCTTCAAAAAACACCTCATCCGTAGTGAATTCTACCTCTCAATGAGAGGCGGGGCTGACATTAAAGGATCTTTCATCGACTCCACAAATGTCAGAGCACTGCTAAAAACGGGGTAGGTGACCCCGTAATGGTCTCTTTTGGAAAGTAGAGCCTCACAATTTTCATAATGAAGCCCGTTGATAAAACAGTAAGAAATAAATAAGCAACATCACTTTGAGAGATCCAACACAAAAGCTTAAGCAGTTGCTGTAATGGCAGTGCTCTGTGACCTTGATTAAATGATGGAGGTATAGCCCCATATGCTCTCCGACAGGAAGCACTTACAAGTGCTTTACAGTGCAGTGCACCTAGAAAGATAAAAAAATGGAGGCTCTAGTTTGTCAAACAGACTGTAAATGAAAAAGCCAGAATAGGTATGATTGAGAACTTCAGACAGATTGCGTGGAGTTTGTTTCAATCCTGAACTGTCACTGCTTTCACTCATGGTACTTTAAAAGATAAAAAATTTAGATCTCACACTGTATTATTGCAAAGTTTTGTTTGGTAGTTTGATATAATTGAAAGGTCTGCTAGAAAACTTCAGCTCTAACTTAAATGTAGGAAGCAGACAGTTGACATCTGCAAAAAGGGAGTGGTAACAGTGAAATGTCCCTCAAGGTGTGTACGCCGAAAAAAACAACCATATTTCACAGGGACAGCTTTTCTTTTCTTGATTATTTTGGAAGCTCGTTTTCCACATGGCTTGGAAGGTTGGCCAGGTTTGTTGATTTATTTGCTTCACAGTCACGTGGCCTTGAAAGATGTTAACCTCAGCAGTGGAACGTTAAACACGGGTCAGATGCGGAAATTGAAGTGACACCTTCCCCCAGGGAACATTTTGTCAGCCGCTATTGAGAAGGTTTCTCTAGCGCACCGCTGTGGGACAAGGTCCTCCGAGAGCCACATGCCAGATGGATGGCAGCAGCCTGGGCACAGTAATTAGGGCACTCTTAATCCTCCCCCATCTGTTTTCATGAATTGCAGCTTCGCCATCGAGAAATATTATCCCTCCAAATATCCGAAACTGAGGTGGTTGTAACGAGAGAGGACGAGAGGCACGATGTATTCCTTTACTGGAGGCAACTGAATGGAAAAAAAAACGGGTGGAACACACGCTTAAGTCAGCTGAAAATATCACATGGGCAGGGCCAAAATGTTACCTTTTTCCTCCTAGAACACATTGCATTGTCTTCACCTGGAGCACTTCACACATGTGAGCAGTTGTGGCTTTTTTAATCGGTCATTTGATGATTAATAACCGATGCATACATTATTGTGATTATGAAGATTTGAAGCGGTATATCACGGTAAAAGCCAAGTACAGTAAAACACAACCCAGTTATGATAAAGTTAAACATGTCACATTGGGAGAAAGATTTGGAAATCAAGGCAAACGAATGACATAGAAGTCCATTGCAAAACTTCAAATACTCTGTGTATTTACTGAAGTAAACTTTGAAAGGGATCCCTCCAGATCTTGAGCTTGGCGACTGAAGACGTGGTTGTGTGTGTCATTCTAATCCCGCTCTTGAATTTCCCTGAGATGATGTCACTTTGCTGCAAGTGTTAGTGGGTAACAGAGATGACAGCAGCTTGAGTGTTTGCTTGTAGCTATCGCAGGTGTACTATGGACTCACTGCAGCTGTGTTATTTCTGCAAGCCTTTTAAAAAAACATGTTGGCTAGACTTCAATCGGCACCAAAAACTGAAAAAAAAACCTTCCCCTAGCTGTCTTGAGGGAAAAGCATTCATTAGATTGTCTTTGTTTTCTTCTGAAAAAGCAAATACAGATTCTTTTGCACAGTGTTGCATCTTAAAGTATGCCAGTAGGTTGTCTCATATGTTCCTATGATGAATGGAATGGAAAAGGCACCTTTTCCTTACTGCAAAGGCTCATTTCCGCCCACATGCTTCAGCAGGGATACTCCCTGAAGTCCCTTACTGTTTCTTTACCAGTCTGCATATCCCTGAACTCAGCAACAGATGCTTGTTAAGGGTTCAATATTGACATCACCTGATGCTAACTGAGAATTTAAAAGACTGTGAAATTTAAATGTCAATGGTCTGTTAGATTGTGATAATTGTATGCCTTAATTACATGCCTTAACATATGGAGGTGATACGAAGTTTATGGGCTTAGCCAGGCAGTCCCCAAGGATTCTCTGGACACGTCTGGCATGACGGCATCCCCAGCTGATTTGAGCTGGTTAGATGTGCCTCAGCCACCTGAGTCTTTCCCACCCCACCACAACGATCACACTGTGCTGCGGTCAGAGGTCATTTCCCACTGGCTCTTGCTGGTGTGAAGCTGCTAAGGGTGGGTTCAGGAATAAAATGGCGCCAACCTCAAAGAATAACACTAAGGCTGTCAAGTAAAAGGAATCCAAGTCAATCTATTTCTTCTTATGTTTCATAATAATTCGTTTTCTTTTATATGGTGTGTTTAAACATGGTTTCTCAACGCTCTTGACAGTAAGAAAAAAAAAGCACACAATGAGAGAAGACAGCAGAGTTACACAATGACAGTAATGGTTTAGATCACAGTAGTAAAGCAGAGGGGCAGACACAGGACCAGTTAAATTAAAGCCCTGCTAAAGAAGGTTTGAGTCTTGATTTGAATGCGCACATGGTAGGCAGCTCTCTGATATCCTTGGGTGATGAAGTGCCAGAATTAGTCGAGTGAAGGTTGCGAGGTGAGGAGTAGGATGATAGTAAAGAGTAAGAGTATATGGTAGTGTACAAATTCTGCTTTCCCCCTCCAAAATCAGACAACGCTAAAAAGATAAGAAAGCCTGCAGGCACGAATGGTTTCAGATGGAATTGGCTGATGTGAGACTGCTTTGGCAGGAAATGTGCCTTTAAGGTGGCACTGATCACAGCATTAATAGGGTGCCTCTGGGAAGCCAGCATGGCTTTATTACTTGCTGAGTCACTTACTCCTGCTTTCAGCAGTGACCTCTGTTCTTCAGTGGAAAGTTACTCCCAGACAGGCACGTTTGCAGATGTGGTGTCTAAGTGGTTTGACGCAGCAGCTTAAGAAAGACCAATCAATAGGAAGTTAAGGTTAACTAATCCCTGAAAACACACGATGTGCTGCAAAAAAATGGAGTCTATCATTCACCAGACAGTGGATCAGCATCAATGCTGATAATTATGAGGCTTCTCAGCTTTACTCACTAGCTTGAGGTCTGGCTTGCCTCTGTTTTGCCATGGTCTTTCTTGATCTTTCTCATTTCTAAAACTTCAGATGGCGTGGTGCTTCCTCCAAAATGAATTCTCATAACATCGTCTTATTCCAAACTCCCAGAACCTTTTGTGTAATGAAGTGCCTCCTGTTCTGACTTTTAACAATATCTTCCATTTGTGTCCACGTCGCTTGTGTTATGCTGTTCTTTCTGAAGAAGTCTGTTGTGTTGACGTTGTCAGTGCCTTTAAGGATTTTGAATACCTGTATCAGGTCTTCTATGTTTAGGATTAAATAAGTTCAGGTCCTTCAGCCTGTCAGTGTAAGACATTCCCTTAAGCCCTGGAATGTATCTGGTTGCTCTTCTCTGGACTGATTCCAGAACCACATTATCTTTTCAATAATGGGGTACCTATATTTGTACACAGGATTCTAAATGATGCCATCCCAGTACTTTGTACACTTTTAACACAACATCCCTTTATTTAAATTCCTAAATCCAGACAAGTGGTCAGTGAGTGTACATTCTTGTTTACTGTACAGGGATGGAAAAAAAGAGAGAATTTGTTTAGTTATATAAACGACTTGGAAATAAATAACTCGGCAAACATACCAATGGTCTTTATACATTAAATATAATATTCCAGTGGTTTCTCTGCTGAAGAGAAATTTGACAATTCTTGCACAGAACCAGAGGCTTTTTATACATGGTTTCATCTAGCATACTTGTATAATTTATTCCTAATATGAATAGTGAATTTATTTTTAATATGAGTGATGAAATTTGTGTGTCTTTGTGAGACAATGATCTGGTCTGATAGTGTTTAAAGTTTTACTTCAGCTTCTTGTTCTAGACCTTTTCTCAGAAATCCAAATTAAATCAATATTACTTTGTCAAAATCCAATAAAAATCATTTTACTTTCACATTACTGGAATATCAAGAATACAAAGCGTTTAATAAACATGCCCACTGTATAATATGACACCACACTGCAGCGCAAATGCAAGCAGCGTTCGAAATAAATATACTTTGACCTTTTCTTTATAGGTTTTCCCTAATATTTCACTTGTAATGTTACACATGGCCCCAAGGGCCTTGCTGTGTGAAATCTGTCTCTATTTACAGGTTCATTTAAGTTGTTTTTGAATTAAAGAGGTATTGACCTTTAACCATTTGAGGAATGGGAGCTTTTTTTATTGGTCACTTTGTTAATGTTGTCTTCAGAAGTACCATCTCTTACGTATGTGCCCGGGGAAATAAATTCTCAAGGCACGAATCTCCACGTCTTCCACGCTCCTGTGGAGTCCAGGCTTTAGTTGTGCAAATGGCTTACCCTACAATTCAAGGGTTATTGTGTTGGCAGAGTGTGGTTGTGATATTAGTTTATGATCCCTAGAGGTCCCACTTCATTGGGTTTGGAGTGGAATGTTGTTTGGGGGCGCTTGCTGGATATAATAACACTTCAATTAAAACTGGCTTTTCCAAATTTAGAGGGGCAATTTATGAGCTACTGTTCTATTGCATCTGTAGTGGGCACGCCCCCGGGTCACCCTACTTCTCTTCGTTCTCAAATTAAGCATTGTCTTGGAAAAATGGATATCCATTCCAATGGTTCTTTGTCCTGGAGGGCACCCCTGTTAACGGGGGTGAGAGGGCTGATGAATTCCAGATAAAATGGTTCATGAAGGCTGCAGGACAGAAGGGGTGAGAATTAAGATCACCTAATCTCATTATTAGAGTGATCTGGATTATATAAAATGACTGAGAAACACTTAATGGCATCTATTCATAAGATATTGGATGAGCCAGGAAGTGACCTCCGATTAAGAGCTCATTTAATGCACAAGATATATTCTCCTAATGCATTTTTCAGTATTTGTGAAAGAGATGGATGCTTTGCTTTTATCTCCTTCCTAACCTTAAAACAATCTTATTTTAAGGCCTCACCTAACCTGCAAATTCCTTTTCCTCAGCGCTCTGCAGTACTAACAAACCCACTAACTGAAGTAATGGGCCTTTATTACCTAATATGCCCTTTTTTTCTTTCTTAGATAGAAAGTTTGCATGATCTCCCGGAAGCCCTATGGGGTTTTTCCAGGAGTTAGTTTCTTCGCGTTGTCCAGATTAAGAGGATAAATCTCTAAATTAGTAAGGCTCCAATCCTGTTTTGAACTAAGTGGTAATTATGAATGGATGTGATTTTGTTACGGTTCCCTTGCTTAGCCCAGTAATTAAGATAATGTAAGTATTGAAGAGAATTAGCAATTCAGTTGTCGAAGCTTACAGAATTTCTTGATCGTAATTATTTGTGTTGTGGGCATCATGCTGTTTGTTGTTCTAAATGTTTAGCCAAGGTGCAACTTGCTCAAGCTTGAACACTCTGCTTGACACAGGACAAGTCTGCTTTTTCCAGCTTTCTTAAAGGTGTTTCATTGACTACGGTCCACTTCTTAAATACAATTATACAAATTACGAAGCTACATAAAAATCCACAGTATAACAGAGAGCCAAATAAACTATACCATGTTTTGACAAAAAAAATGCATTTTGAAACAGAAAAGCACATAGCATTTTAATAATGTGTTTGTAAAATGTAAAGAATTCAGAAGTTGCCTCAGGAATAATATATTGATACTGTACCGATATGTTTTCTTCTCACCCAATAGAAACATTTGAAATGTTTGGTGACATAGGTCAGATGTGCAATAGAATTGTATATTCATCGTTTGCCTTTATTTTGAACAACAATTGTGCTAAATCCCCTTTTTTACCCAGTTGTTTTTTCTTATTTTAACAACAATAGAAGCTCCATCCTAAAATCTATCACTCTCAATACCATCTGCTAATCCACGCATTTTCAATGACCTCTTATTCCAGTTCAGGTGTGCACAGTGAGGGCGAGCCTATCCCAGCAAGGACGGGTACACTCTGGATAAGAAGCCAGTCTGCCAAAGGGGACAGACACACGAGGGGCAATTTAGCAGCACCAGTTAACCTTCGGACAGTGGGAGGAAACCAGAGCCCCCAAAGAAAAAAAAACACGCTGAAACGTCCCATGACACAATCAAACCTAGGCCACAGGAACTGTGAGGCAACACCGCGCCACTGAATCATTCACTCACAGTGACTTCGATCTCGAATTTAAATAAGTTAATATCTGGCTAGGTACATAGCTATCATGATATTTATTTGGAGAAGCCCGATTGTTTTTATAGTGTTCATTAGATGACCAGATACTTGTGTGACATTTTTATCTAAAAGATGGCTTCAATACCTGTCCAAGAGGTGTCTGCACTCCAAGTAGAGACCGAAGTAGTGTATATACTGTACGTGTATATGAGTCTTTGTGTCTCTGCCTTTCAGGGAAGCACTTTGACTCTCTTTGTAAATGCTGTAAATTGCATTGTAATGTTCCTCTTTCTTATCCATGGTATGCCAGCAGGTGTTTTGTATCCCAGAAAGGCTCGGATAAGGTCAGGGAAGATTTCTGTCCAATTGTGTCCAGTTCCCATTCAACCAGTAGGGTTTAAGAGCTCCGTGAAAAGCTTCTCTACATTCAGCCAAACAGATTACCCTACAAACAAATATGTAATCACTTGATATTTTGTAATAATAACTTGTGGGATAATTTGGCGTTTGCAGAAGAGTTAACCTTATAATCTGTGGTTTGCTCTGTCTGAATTACTTACAGTCAATGTAGAGTGCACTCCAGCACTGGATTTTAACTATCAGGCTATTTGTTATCACCAGGCTTACAGTAAGTTTGATATGATACTGTGCAATAGGATGTGGTGCTGAACACATGCAGTTTCATGTGAAAGAGTTGCATACTTATTTGAATTGTTACACTGTAATAGAATGTGGGGAGACTACTGTGGGTAGCCACCATCTCCAGGTCTGTGGAGTGGCCTGGAACCACGATGACTACAGAGTGTTGAGTGATTGGAAGCAGGTGTGGGTTTAATTAGACACATCTGGACTTTGAGTGTGGGGCTCTCAGATGAGTGAAAATACATAGGAGACAAAAAAAAAACGTTTTTGTGCAATTAATTATGCCCCTGTGTTATGAAAGAGACATATAAAGAGAAAACCTGGAAAGAGTGAGACTTAGTCTGTTCCAGGCTGTAGCAGGAGATAGTGCTGGTTGGTAGAAGAATTGCCCTTCCCTGAACTAACACTGAGATTGGGGAGAGGGGCAGATTCCTGCATCATCGTGCCCATGAAAGGATTCTGGTGCTAGGAATGTGAGATAGGGAGTTCCAGGAACTGACAGATGTCTGTGCTTAGACTCATGAATGTGAACTTAAGATGTGAGAGTGTCCCTCGCACTATTTCTGCATCAGGGGTGCCAGTGTTTTGGTATAGAGAAGAGTCACCGATCACATGGAAGTGGCTGGCATTGTGAGTTTGGTAGGAAATATCCCCAGTGTGAAGTGTCTGGGCTTGGCTAACAGACCATGGGAATTGATGTTTCATCATTAACTTTGTGCCTAAGTTTACCTAAGTTAGGTAAGCTTCTGCTGAATGCTTTGAAACCATTCTCTATTTAAAATGGAATCTTCACTCCTGCAAGTTTCTCTCCCTTACTGCCTTTAAGGGAGGAGTGTCCTAGACTAGTGAGGTGAGATCTGAACACACCTGAACTGTAACAGGTAGTCAGTGCCAACCTTCTGTACGTGCATGTGTTAACCACTTGAAAACAGTGTGCAATTGTTGTGTTTTTCACAATTAGTGTCAGGGTGTCTCACCCAAAATTAAAACCACAGCAAATGTTGTCATTTTCTGCATTTTGTGCCATCTGAGTTTTGATTTCCTTGAAGCAGAAGGTTATTGTCTGTAAAAGGAGGCAAAAGCATAAACAACCCCAGAGGGACAAGAGCAGACGACCTTTTTATAAGTAACATAAGCGAGCCGGGAAGGAGATAAATCTTCCCAGTTCATAAAAATCCTCCAGATGAGACCTTACCCATCAACAATTATGTGTCCATTTTTGTGTCCAGATTTCTACATTGTCATTTGGAGGGCTATGATTTATTGCCCAAGAATCTATCTTAATAAAGACATTAATAATAGTGTGTACTATAGTTAAGAGTAGTGTTATTTTAAAAATTCATTACAGGAATTTAGAGTATTTCACATGATTGTTAATTTATTTAAACACCTAAAAAGAGCTTGCAACAATGAAGACAAGTTTATTATTTTTTGCTCTTTTGCTGGTTATGATGCTTTACTACCGAGAGGTTAAAGATGACGCATATAATTATTCAATCCTAGGAAACCCAGCCTGATATCATTTCCTGAAAGGTGACAGGAATTTGTACTGTATATTACAAATGAAAACTTCAGATATACACAGGGTGTTTGGAAAGATTTAAAAATGGGTGTAGGATTTTAATTAAAAAAAACATTGCATATTTTGTCAACTGAAGCTTTTTCAAAAGTGTTATAAAATATAGAGCAAGTAATGTTTGCATAGGAGAGGTGCAATCCACAATGAGTCATGCTTTCCTTACAACATATGTGCACTCCATGGGTGGCAGTGAAGTGTGTGGAAAATCTGATTGTTTACATATGTATATAAAATACAAAGGCATATCATTTCAGATACCATTGTATGAATTGGTCATGTTTTTCAAAATAAGGCATTGCTTTCCTAATCTAACTCTGGGGTTGTTTATGCCTTAAGTATGGTATCTTCAAGCCGAACAAGAGAAGTGTTTACTTGGCGAATACAGAAAGCCATTGATCACTCACAGTTCTTTTGACACCTCCTGGCTTTAATACAAGAGAGAAGCAGGTAGCCTCAGGCATTGCTGGTAGATAAACTTGTCTGTGTTCTGAAGAGAAGAGGAATAGATCTCCGTTTCAGAGTATAATTTATTAAACGTTGAAATGGCAACAGGTAATAAATAACGCTATGGATAACTCTACCCCCCTCCCCCCAAAAAAAACACACACACACACACACACACATTGACTCTGTTGCTGATAGGAAGTGCCTTCTGTTAAGCAGATCGGAATTGAATTTATGTTGAAATAGGTTGGTGCATACCTGTGACTGCTTTAAAACGTCCCTGATACACATGCTATATGTGAATGTGAAAAGCTTACGGAGGTTTCAGTCTGTGGCATGTTGTTAGAACTTCAGTGAGTTATTAGTCCTACATCTCGGCGTAAAAGGTTTAGGTCTGTTTGCCAGTAAACTACCAATATTATAGATGTGTATCGTTGCTCAAATAAAACATAATGTACCGCACATTCTTAACTAAGCTGTTTGTTAAACGTGTTCTAAGGGTTGGAACAAAAGTCACACACATCTAAAGGTAAACGATTGTCTCTGATATGACTGCTTGCATGATCAATAGAAGAGGATTTTAACACTATGCCCATATTTCTGCAAATGCATTACCTCTACTATCCAAAAAAGAGAAGGCTTACTTTTTTGGAGGGTGAAGACCTAGAGAGAAGACTGGAAGGCGTGAGGTGCTATAGAGAAGCCAAGCAGTGTACTGGTTCTGCTTAGTACCGTGTCTTGGTGATGTAATACATTTCAGGGTTGTCAAAAGGCTTAGCATCTTAAATATGTCCCTGTATGTACCGTGTGTGTGCTCACTTATCGGAGAACAAAAATGCTTTTTGTTTCAGTGTTCTGAAACGAATTCGCCCACTGTGCTGTGAGGTTTCCGGCAGAGGTGCTGTCTGTTTTTGAACTCTTGTTCTTATGACATTGCCTTCAGGCTGAGTCTTTGCCAAAGGGATACAAATGACACTCTGTAAATCCCTCCTGTAAAAGGTCAGCCCCTGGAAGGAAAGGGTAGCAGTGTCACAGGGAGCAGACAAAATGAACCTCTACACAGCCATGTACCATCATAACGAATTATGGGAGGGTGAGGTATAATGTAGTTTTAGACCCTGCGAGGCAACTTTGCCTGGTCTCACAGGAAGGCAGTGACCTGGGTGACCCTGGTGAAGGAAGAGATTTCCTCCTCATGGTCCTTACAGCCATGAGAACCTGGAAGGACACGTACTGTTAAAGAATGTTTCATTGACCCACGTCGGTGTGCTGTGAACGCCACGCAGTGTGAACAACTGCTGCCTTAAGAAGGTAGGAGCTGGAGCTAATAAACGCTCATACTGGCGTGATGTGGATTTCGTTTTTCTCAAGCCTCAGATTGACAAGTCTTTGCTCAAACCCTGTCGGCAGGTCTCCTAAGCCTGGGCGACTTTGCTTTTCTAGCAAAAACATTTTATTTTTAGCTTTCTTTTCAAAAAGAAGGAAAACAAATTTAAAAAATGCAGTTTACAACACACAGATAACCAAAAGGAATTGATCAAATGAATCTTTCATTCCCTCCTTTTCATCTGTCTTACTTTACCACAGAGCAGCTTGTTTCCAATTTTTACAACTACTTAACCAGGACAATTAGCATTTCACTTTATATTCTTCCCCAGAAAACAATGCTTTAAACATTACTTTACGCTTATGGCATGGTATTCGAGGTAATGCTATGATTAAAATGACAGCTAGATCTTGCAGAAGCAAACTTGAGCCATCTTTCTTGCAAATGCTACAGCATATTACCTGCATTTAAAAAGGAAAACCTGGAGGCATTGGTATTTTTTTAAAAATTGGCTTCATAATCTGACTTTATTTTGGAATCTCCTAAGAAACAAAGTTTGCAAATGAGAGGAGGTTATTTGGCCCGTTTAACTCATTTGGTTTGCTAGTGTGCTGTCAATGTGCAAATGTTAGGCTTTGGAAAAGTAGGACTCCTCATTCCTAAGATTAACCCCTACACTGCTTTGACATATTAGGATGGGAGCCCTGATGTGCACAATGTTTTATTCTCCTCACAACCCGGTTTTAGAATTCTCTCAACAGCAGGTATCTTTTAATATTCATTGAACTAGGTCCATATTTGTCAGTTTTGGGCAGGGGAACACATTTCACTTTTAATTCTTAGCCTACAGAGGCACCAGTACCATCTGTGTTTTTCTCTGAAGCCTAATGTTTCAAATGCGCATGTTGCCTTCAAACAGCTGCCTGGCATCTGTAATGATGCTGTACTTTCCCTACACAGTGCTTCTATTGCAGCATGTAGACCCTGGTTGTCTTTACTACCATCCCTTTGGATTGAAAGGTTGGGTAAACTAACTGTCAAGAACCATTTTCAAAATGTACAACACTTTCTTCATTTTAATGTCATTTATGGCAAAAGAATATTTGCTGGCACTGTGTGGTATATGATGTGTTTTTTTTATAATTGCATTTTAGTATGCTCAAGGTGGTAGGATATCATTATTGACTTATACATCTCACCTTTTAACAAGACCACAGTCCAAGGTTAAAATTTTAAATATTTGTCTTTTATTTTTGACCGTGCTTGATTCTGATTAGAATGACCTTCTCCATTTGAGATTTGTAGAATTGTGGGCTGAAAATACCTGATTTGTTCACTTCGCAAGGTAAAGTGGATAACTAATCAGTGTCATCAGGGCTGCAACTGATGTAACTCATTTCTTTCAATAGGTTTCAATACATAGCTAAATTGCTAAGTCATGTTCTTCACTTGTGTACTTTTATGCCTGCCTCTGTGAACGGGTCAGCAATTGGACACGCTGTTATGTAATGCTTCCACTCTCTTAACAATGCCCTCTAAGCCTTTCTGAAAGATTATATCTTTAAAACCAAACAAATGCATAAGCCATTAAGCTCCATGTGCTTTCATGCTCCATATACAATAAATTGAAGATGTCTGTCTGGCAGGATTATTTTTTTAGGTCGAGGATTGGTCTTTAATTCAGGTTTCTTGTTTGTATGGGTCTTGAAACTGATATTGTTTAAAGCATGGCTTTTTTTAAGTTCTTCCACTGTGCCACTTGGAAATATACAGTACAGTATAGGGCCAAAGAGATGTTCTTCCATTCCGTATTCATCCTGGTTTGGACAAAAAGAGACATTTGCAAAGTCAGCTCCATCAGGTCCAAGTACTACTTATTCTTTCCATGTCTTCATCTTCTTAGGGATTCTGTTATCCAGTGTTCACACCATCTCGTCTGAAGTTGCTTGATGATGACAGAGACTGGCACATGGTTTGTATTCTGTCTGACTTCTTCATTCTTGTACATGATCTTGTAACTTTAACTTCAATGTTCTCCTTCTACATCTATGTCCAAAGGTGTATAACCTCTTACTTTGTTGGTTCAATGTCCAGGTTTCACATCCATACATCAACTTGGTTAGCACCATTGCATTAATGATCTTGATTTTTGTCTTTCTGAGCATGGTCTTCATAAAAACATTACTCAGCCAAAACACCATTTGGGTTGCAGGACGTTGGTTAATGAGCCATGATTTCCCATTCCAACCCAGTCTAGGAATTTCATTAGTGGGATCCATGGCCATCCAAATATACTGTATACGCTAGATGTTTTGGGGTGTTTTTCATGGAAGAATTTGAAAACTGCAAAAGTTTAGGGGGTGTGTTCTCAGTTGCTAGGTTGTAAAAGTTAGTGAATCAAGAGATCTCTGGGGTAGCACTTGTGTGAACACACAACCCCTAACAGAGGATTGTCTTAAAAATCATGTGAGCAGTAACTGATGACACTTGTCTTGTGCTTTGTCAGTTTGGCTGGCTGTATCTGTTTTTCAGTGTATCATTCATTATAATGCATGCTTTTACTTGCAGCTCTCCTAGAAATGTCATTTAGTTCTTGAAAGATTCCAGATTCCTTTTGTGTGCTTTTTTAACTTTCATTTTACATTTTATTAAATCAGGCAGACATGACAGGGATAAGAACTTACTGGCATCAAATCTAATGCTGATGAGGACATTGATATCCCCATGGAGTAAAGAATGTTGATGGAAAAGCAGCTTATCTATCTTTGTTTTTCCTAAGTAAAAAATATTTATTTAATCCTGTAATTCATGTGACTTTGTAAATTTGAACATTCTTTATCAATGCAGCAACATTTTAATCTGCCTTGAATTTCTTTGTATTACTCTGAGGCCAAAGCAAAGGTTATGTGTACAGACCTAAATATTCACTCTTACTTAATTAGCAGGAGCCAATAGTAAATAAAAAAAAAACTTTGTACGGCAGTATGTTTAAATTATGTTTGTCTGTAACCATTTTTTATAGTAATGTAATGTTTCAGTGAGGGGCAAATCAGAAAATGGATTTCAGATCCATCTAATAAGTAGATTCATCTAAAATGTGCTCCTTTGAGAAACATGACCTTGTTTTTTGTTTGTAAGAGATCAATTCCAAGACATTTTGGGGTTTTTTCAGCATCATTGTCTTTGTTAGCTTTGATGTTCCTTGTTAAAGATTTTCCAGTTCACCTGTGTGTTAGTCTGGCTATTGATCTTATTACTGTAAATGCAGTTGTTGTGACTTCAAGTCAAGTCCAGCTCTGAAAGCAATTGCCTTTCTGGAACAACAAAAACAGGGTGACATGACCTGGAAATTCCAATGTACTGCTAACTAGACCGAAACTGATCTAATATCATATTATGTTTGCAGTCTGGCTTGGAGCTAATTAACCTCTTCCTGCATCCCCATTATGAGCTAAAAGAAATCTCACTCCTGAGAGTATATATTTGGATTCTTTGCATGCACATTTTATATTAATAAAAACAAGAATTATTTCCCAAACCAGGTGGTAACTTAAATTTTGAAACTCATTATATTATATTGAAACTTATTATTATATTACATTGCATATGAGGTATATATCGGTTCTTTCTCTTTGAAGTTCATGATGAAGTACAGTATTTTAATTCTCTATCAGTATATATGTATACAGAGCTTATTATGTCTAAAAATTTGCCCTGTATATTCTTCCAGAAAATTATCTTCCTGTCAATCAGTGGAAAACAACTTCTGTCTCCAATAAAAACATTTCTCAAAGCAGAAATGTGCTGTTGTGTGAGAAAATGAAGTTATTTCAAATTCTGCCCTGGATAAAACTTCCCTTCTCAGCTATCTGAATTACAAAACAATAATTCAGCGCAACAATAAAAGCAATTCTAGTTTTGTATTTAAGTGTTTAATTGCACTATATACAGTGTGTGGCAGCTTACCTGGCATGGCATCAACTTCTGAAATCCAGGCTGTCTGAAATATGCTCCTCCAGGGAATCGCAAACCCATGGAGACCAGACATCCCAGGAGTTGTGCCATTTGATGAAATAGCAATGATCAAGCAAAACCACCACACAACTACGGTTTTAACTCCACCAGTCGTCTTCATCCCTTCTCATATTATTCTCAACTGCAGGTCTTTTGGGCTTGCCAACCAGATCTCCAGTGTGGACCGGGGTTTCTCTCACTGGTGGCTCTGTGGCTAAGGATCTGTGCCTGTGACTGGAAGGTTGCCGGTTCAAATCCCGCGGCCGGCAGAGGAATCCTACTCTGTTGGGCCCCTGAGCAAGGCCCTTAACCCCCAACTGCTCCAGGGGCGCAGTACAATGGCAGACCCTGCGCTCTGACCCCAAGCTTCTCCCTGTCTGTGGGTCTGTGTCTCCATGGAGAAAAGGTGGGGTATGCGAAAAGACGAATTCCTAATGCAAGAAACTGTATAGGGCTAATAAAGAAACATTAAACATTAAACTGTATAGATGCGATGGTCACAGTGCTCATTAAATCAAAGCTGGGGGTGTCACAGAGGTATTGCTGCCTTACGGGGCATTTAGTTTCAGCCTTGAGAGCTGGTCTTTGTTGTCTCTGCATGTTCCCTCAGATATTCTCTGGGTCCTGTAGTTTTTTCCCACCTCCCAGAGCAATGCATGTTAAGTGTGATCTGTTTACTTTTATAGTGTCTCTCCCAGGGTTTTAGAGTCTCTATGAAAAAAGCTGGACACACCTTCTCATGATTCTGTTTTCATACAGTAGATGAGGGTTTCGTAGATTGATATAAGTCAATTTATGTCGCATACTATGATCAAAACAATCTAGATTGGGAACACTAACATAACAAAACATTCTAGATCTTAAAACAATTCAGCATAAATAGAACCATATACAGACAAAATAAGTTTAGTGTCACGGCTCTGGAACCTAGGTTTTACTTCAGCACTTCCCAGCTCAACACCCCAAGGTCTTTCCTGGGTCTTGCTCCTTTCAGTGTTGACAGGTCTGTGGTGGAGAACAAGAGTGAAAGTGATCTTCCTGTAAAAAAAAAAAGTTAATGACTTGCTTATTACTGGGAACGTCCACGAAGCCATTTTGAGTGATGGGAAATACATTTCAGAGATTAAGTTACAAAATGGAAAAAAGTTTATTGGTTTATCTATGGTGAGAGGTTTATGTGAGAAACGTCTCTGTGCATTTACAGTAGGCACCTTTTTTCCATGCCTGATTTTAGATACACTATATAGCAGTTTTAGAAGTTCTGCTGTTTTCCGCACTTGTAGATCTTAAACTTTAGTTGCATGATGCATTATTTGGGTGAAATAATGAACACCCAAAAACTAATATACCACCTTTGTGGGGCCAATATAACCAGTCTTGGTGATAAACAAATACTGTGCCAATGCTAAGGGTATTTACTTCACCTAATCTAACTGTACCATGAAATGGTTTAGTTTATAATAGCACAGTTATTGTTTTTGTGCTGCAGAAGCCCAAGGACAAGTAAGACAATTTCCAGTACAGTAATTGAATTACTGCTACCTTTTAAAATACTGGAGAAGAACACTTTGCATATTAATGCTTGCATTAGAGTTTGTTTTCATGGAGTGTTTGATGTGATATGTCTGTTCTGTGTGCTAGCTAAACGAGCCTAAAATTGCCTCAGGACAATGAAGCTGGTTAACTTCAAATTAGATTAAATTTTAAAAAGTCTGCAGCCCCCCCCTACAAAAACCCTTGAATTTAGCACGTTTGAAATCATGGCTTTTACAGAGCTATATACTTAAATCTGAAATTAAATGAAAACCAAGGTATTCTAGCCTGATTTTGTTGCATTTCAGAAGTTGGACATACAGTAGTGCCTGGACAGGAGACCGATATTTAAAACTAGTTTGCTACTCTGTTGTTGATTGATCAGTCAGAGGCCATCTTTCCTCCAATCTGCCAAAGTATGGCAACGGGTGACACTGTGCCTTAGGAAGTTGAGTTAAACGAGTGTCCTGACCGCTTGGACATTAATGATCTCGTGACAATGTTTGTAACAGCAGCAATGGTAATGAAAATGGAATCTCAATGCCCAGTGTTCCTGGACACATTGGTTGACTTTTTGCTGCCGACTTAGATGCACCCTGCATGACAAACAAAGAAACAAAAGGTCATCATCGACCTAATTTTGTTCCTGTTAGTTATATCTAATAAAGTACAAACAAAGAAAAACTTCGACTGAGCAGGCGTGCCGTTTGGAAACAGCTTCGTGCTGAGTCGGGTGTTGTTGTTTTTTTGTTTTCTGAATTGCGCAGCAATCAATTTCAATCAGTTAACAAATTCACGAGCAAGTACTGAGTCCAACCAGCTATGAAGCTCACATTCATGTATCTCTGTCTCTGTACAGCTTCACAAAGCTATATATTTATTTACTAAATATAAAGATATATTTAGTCATATATTGGTGAGTAAATACCTGTCCTAATACAGAATCACAAATTGAATTGAAAAGATATATGAGAGTAATGTGAAAGAATAGGACATGAGTATAGTCAGAAATGATGGATTATTAAAATACATATAAACTGAAACCTTAAAGAAGCTGCCCATTAAAAGAATGATCTATTATGTGGTAATTAAGCCAGTACAGGATGCCAAAAGGCAGTGAAGACAAATTTCAACATAGCAGCAGTCTAGATTCATTCAAACTTCCTTAATAACCTGTGCAGCAGCCTGATTGCAGTCTTGATAGCTTTTCTTTAGGTGCCAATTAAAATGCCCGTGAAATCCTGCCGAACATGTCAGATGCGTCGTTACCCAGCGGAAGAGCTCGGTGAAGAAGGAGACACGGATCTGATGTGATGTGACCCTCAGTTTCTAGTTGGGGGAATATGCAGAGGTCACGGAGCTAGGCGATCGATGCGAATGCTTGCCTGGCACTCTTCCTCCCCTCGCAGGAAAGGAGCCGGGCACAAACAAGAAGAATTTTCTCCCCAGCCGTTTCTGCGCCTCAGATCTGTCACATTGGCTCTGCGGTGCTGCTGTCAGATTGAGCAGACTGATTCTTGCTGCCATCTTCACACTTGTCTTTAGGGCGGATGGCCCACAGCAATAACTGACACAAGCAAGCTTTCATTTCAGCACAGCTGAGCAGTAACCTGGTTCTGTTTAAGGATTTTCGGGTACTGTTAGCGAGTTGGGAGGAAGGGAATTTGAGCCTGGTGCTATTTAGAAGAGACAGGCAAACATCTGGTTGAAGCCACTTTAGGGCCGTGTCTAGGCTAGCTTCTATAGGGCTGCAGCGGGGCAGCGCTGTTGGGATCAGGAGACCCAGGACCAAGGCTGTAATCTGTGCAAGTCTTGGAGAAGCAGTTTGGGTGTGAAGTCTCAAGGCCTTTCATGTGTTACTCCTTTAATTTATTTTTTTCCATAGGTAGATTTTCTTTTTACAATTTCTGTCTGAAGTTTATGGATAATCCCTTAACAAAACTGTTCCAGCTGTCTCTCAAGACTGGGCCAATATCATTTACTGGAAAATTGCTAATGGAGCCATCTGAACACTAAAAAAAGGATGACCAAAGCAAACTAATTAAATATATTTGACCTCTATTACATGGAAAAGTAGGACACAATACACAAAACTGGACTAGAGGGTCATAAAATACGATTCTAGCAAGCATACAATATGAATTTATAAAAGATACTGTAGGTCTTGATTAACTTTTTGGAGATCTTCGAACAAGCAAGAGGAACAATGGATACAGACCATATGATACGGCATTTTTAGATTTCAGAAGTCTTTTAATGAAGTTCCTTATAAAAAAATCAATCTGAAAATTACGGGTGTTAGGCATCCTAGGTGATGTGTGTTCTTGGATTGAGAATTGGGCAGACTACAGATTAGAGATGAATGCTCCAACTGGGGTAATGCATTTGGTAGAGTAACACAGGTATCTGTGCTGACAAGTGCTGTTTCTACTCGAAATTAATTATCTATATTCTTGTATATCGAACATTGAAGGGTTAGCAAATAATATCAAAGCAGCAAAACAAATCTAAAAAAGACTATGACCACTGTTTTTCATATATAGTAGGTAGGTTTTATTCCTAGACATGCTAAACATTGTCATGCCCTGTGGTTCATTGTGAGCCTGGTCTGCTTTTATTTTGGCACACAATGGAAACAGTGTTTTGTAAGGGTTTTGCAATTTGCATTCCAAGGCCACAGGTGAACAGAAATAATGGAAACAGCAAAGCGCTGCTTCTCCTTATGTCTGAAAGCTCACGTGGGCTCACATTGCATTTTGTATTAAGAAAAGTATACCCGGTGCTGTCTGACAATATAGTGCTGATGTGAATGGGAAAATATATCTGAGACATAAAAGCATTTGTAGTCCACATTTTCTGAAAAAAAGGAGATAACGAGGGGGGGGGGAAGAACTCCTGTAAATTCTTAGAGGTGCCTTTCAGTTAAAAAAAATCAATGAAAATAGCACAACCAGCTGGGTGTGCACTCTCTCCACTCCAAAACAATATATCAACACCTCATGAGGACCAGGCTTGCGGTGGCCAAACTGTTAGAAAGGTAACAAACAAGAGGCGGCCATTCAGTTCATTGACATGCTGACAAATGTTAATAAAGAAATCATTTCAGAGTGGAGAGCGTGTTCCCAGTTGGTTCTACTAAATTTATATCAATAGCAATTTAACTCCCACCCTCATAGTTTCTCAATAGACCACCAACTTCTCTTACAGCAGTTAGTGATACATATGTTTATAATGCAGTAATTCTGATCGAATTTAACCTTGGTATTGGGTTACATCCAAGAAAGAATGATGAAGCCGTTTTAGATAACGAATCATCATGTTATGAATACATAAATTACTTCAGCAATAATACATTCTTAAGGAAACTGGCTAAGTTATTTGTTTTTATTTCACAATATATACAAGTAACCTTAATGGGACATGAATAACACCGTCATTACACATACATGTTGGGCCGTTTGGGGAAAACGTTTATCTTGTGGTGCAATTTAATGGCTCAAACTGAGCATTAAATTATTTGACTCATCTCAAGATTGTATTGATGTTCCAAGTACAATAAAACAAACTACAGCTGTGAATGTGTGCTTGAGCGTTAGTTTTATGATCCCCCTTCCTCTTGGGCATGTTTAGACTGTACAGTCATGCTTAGACCCTTGTCAGGATGGGGGTTAAAGACACAGGCACAGCAAGAATACATTGTTCCTCCAATCCTCCAGGGGGCGCTGTTCTTTAAGCCAATTCCAGGTGTGTGACAGGCCTCTAGCCAGCTTGTAAGCCTATACTGACTTTCAGCACACAATGTCACAGCCAATTTCCAAAGCTGCTGCTCAGCAATACTTTAAATGGGCAAATAAGGTGATACATTAAACTGGGAGAAAATTACTGGGAAAAAAAACAAAACTCCTTTTATAAACGTAAAACGTATAAATTATCTGTGGTCTGAAAGAATAGATTTGCTTCTGAAACAGCTGAAAAACACATGATTCACGTTTATTCAAAATGGACAAGGGCCTGCAAGTGTCATTTCTTCTGCAAGGCAGTGCAGAGAACACTGCTAGCCTTGGTCAAGTGTTTTTCTTGCCGTACTTTAGGAGCAGTGTATTTCTAATCTGGTACATAAGAAAGAAAAAATGCATACTTCATCTGAGGCTCCTCACTCTAGTCAATCAGTATTTCAGTTTCTTATCTTTCTGTAGGTTTTTTTCCCCTTAAAGTTCTGTCAAGAACTACCCTGTGGGTTCTCTCTAAATCTCTGTGCTTTTTAAAAGGATTAGTTTCCAAATTTATTATTTGCTACTGAATCATTATAAAATCCTTCTCTTCTTTCTTGCTTTCCACTCTGCCCATTCAAGGGCTTTAAATTGTAGGAGATGCTCCAGAAATGAAGTGCAGAGGCCAGTGGAGCTGTAAATAGAAATTCTGAAGGGAAACTGGGGTTATCAGCTGGGTATGTAGCATGTATTTTCTGAGGGAAAATCATGCCCATAGGTATACAGGCATATAAAAAGCTTATTGAGAAGTGACTATATGGAATTTCTATAGGTTTATTGCCTGAACACTCTTTGAACAAAAAATACCCCTATAAAAGATGACACAATTCATAATTCATTTTTTTTTTCACAAAGCCTTTTAGATATTGCAGTGGATGACTTATTTAAATGTTTCACAGTGATTCGTATTCAAATATATTCAGAAACCTTGTGTCGCTGCACCCTGGTGGACCTCACCAGGACAAGCAAAGCTCAAATGAGAGGTTCTCTGCACCTAGAGTGACTCATGTTCCATTAAAATGAGATGTTTAATAAAACGCATGATTCGGGATTAACACAAGGTTAAAATGCCTGAGCTCTCTCAAGGGGGCAAGTTATGATAATGAGAACATAACAAATGTCTGCAAACTGAAGGGGGTCATGTGGCCCATCTTGCTCATATGGTAGTTCAGTAGCTGAGAGATCCTAACGTTTCATCCAGAGGTTTCCTAAAGGTCCCAAGAGATTGGGCATCAACCCCCTGGCTGAGTTGGCCTGTTCCAAACACCAGCTGCTCTTTGAGTAAAGAGGTGTTTCGTATCCTATGTCCCTAATGAATTCCCCTTCAGCTACCAATTGTGACTGCGTGTCCTTCTCTCACAGAAAGTGTGGGGTGAGCCTGTCTATACCGTGTAGGATTATGTATCTGTATCAAATGTGCTCTATTCTAGACTAAAGAAATATAGCTCCCTCAATCTGACTAAACATTTTCTTTAAAGCAGGAATAATTTTTGTTGCTCTTCTTTGAACACTTTCTAAGGCTATAATATTTTTTCTGTGGTGTGGTGCCCAAAACTGAATACAGTATTCAGGTCTTATCAGTGTATTGTGGAGCTTAAGTCTAATTTCCCTGGATTTAAATTCCACGCTTATTGCTATGTTCACAAGCATATCACTTAAATCACTTAAAATCACAATCACTTAAAATAATGAAGGTTTTGTGCAAAGATATCAATTGCACTTCATCACGCTTGAAAGACAGGTCCAAGAACGTACAGGATTTTTTCTGCAACATTGCCGTTTAGGTTCCATGGACGCTGACTAGATCATAGTCCCTAACCCTGATGAAAATGACCAAGCAGAGGTGATAGGGACGAAGCAGACACATTCAGTCACAATACTTGGAGGAAAAGAACTCAGAAAATCTACTAGCAATCAGCTTCCTTTTTATCCCACAATAAATCTGCTAGAGAGGTGCTTAACAACCTGGAAACTTACTTCAGCAGTACCTGTAAGCCATGGTATCTACAACAGTCTGAATGATGGTGTGAAACAGAATCTCTTTTGTGTGATTGTAGAAATTGTAGAAATTACTTGTAGAAATTCATCCATTACCCATCCCAGAGCAATTCGTACTGGAAAGGATTATATTCCAAATTTATCCCATTCCATTCAATTGCCATCTAATTTTTCAGTGAATCCAAGAAAACATCTGTGCTGGGCATCAGACATTGTTTTGGTTAAATGTATGATATTGTGACATACATTACAAGGATGACATTAACAATATCTCTGGGAGAGGGAGAGTAGAGACCGACTCTGTCCCACAACACAACTCTGCCCTGTGTAGTATTAGAATTTGCAAATCATCTTGTACTGGAAATCTTAATCATTTAAAATGTATAGATGTCCACCCAAGCATTTTGAAAAGGAATCTGAATAATTGAGGTGGAGTGGTGGCACTGTGGCTAAGGATCTGCACCTGTGACTGGAAGGTTGCTGGTTCAAATCCTGTGGCTGGCAGGAGAATCCTACTCTATTGGGCCCCTGAGCAAGGCCCTTAACCCCAGCTGCTCCAGGGGTGCTGTACAATAGCTGACCCTGTGCTCTGGCTCCAGGTTCTCTCCCTGTCTGTGTGTCTTATGGAGACCAAGCTGGGGTATGTGAAAAGACAAATTCCTAATGCAAGAAATTGTATGGGGTTAATAAGGTGATGATGTTATTATTATTATTTTCTCATCTTGTCTTTTAATGTCCCCAAGTAAAAATAAACTAAAAATGACATTATGATTTTTTTTAAAATGAAAAATGATTTAAGATGACCAAAGAAGATTCTTATTACTACTCCATGTGGTCATTTCAATAGATAGAAAAAATCAGTACTTCATGTCATGAGAGAAAGGAACGACTGAGCCAGAGAGCTCATTCATGTTAAACCAGGAGAATTCTTCAAACTATTGATTAACACAGACCAAAAAAAAAATCAATACTGACGATTGGGGTTAAGGGTTAATTTTTTAGGTGTTCTGCAAACCGTGCACAGTCATAATTTCCAAGAAGTTCAATACAAGTCCATTGAGAAACGGGCACAAATTAAACTCAGTGTGAAAAAATATTGGAACAAGAGTGTGACTCTGCATAAAACACAGCTACCATCTGCTTCTGGAGGGAAAACAGAATCTGCTGGAAACTTAAAGCAGCTTTACTCAAAGTGCACTGTTGTTTCAGTCAGATCTGCATATACTGTAGACCAGACATCTCTGCACAGCCATGGTTTGCCAGTGGTCAGTGTGTATTCACAACTTTTTAACTGCTGTGCTCAGACTCTGGAAGCGGTGCATAGGCTGTTCTTATAGCCTGCTTATCTCCTCTGTGTTCGCTGGAGTGCTGTACTCCACACTCGTTGGAAATGTTTGGTTCATTCTCTCGCTATTTATGTGGGTCTGGTTTTGAGGTCCCAGGCTGAAAAACTGCAGATAACACTGTGTAAATTATATAGCATTGCTGTCATATATATTATGTAATGCCCCATCATCTCACCTTTGTGTTCTTTCAGACTAGTCAGAATATAAGTGAAATTTACAGCAGAAATGTCCTGGTCAATAGGCTATGAAACCACAATTACTGTAAACGTTTTAAAATGATAAATGGTACAGATACAAGACACATTAAGTGTAAAATATACAGTATCCCTCAGTACTGTGTTTGAGCAGAAGTAGCAGTATATGTATTGCAATGGAGAGAACTGAGTTTATTGATTCACACACACTCACATACATACTTAGCACACTAGGAAATTCAGTTTAAGAGGAGCTGTGCGGTACATCTGATACACAGTTTCATGGCGGCTGGCTGAATTTGTGTAAAGTGAAAAATGCTGTCCGTGCAGAGGGGGAGTGTCAGAGAAGGCCTTCCTACACTTCGTCACCTGTGTTGAACTGTGGGGTTTGTAGCCATGCACCAAAATGTGACACACTCACAACAGGCTGTTTCAAAGTCTGATAGGTCTATAACTTAACATGACTGGTGCTTGTTATCTAAAAACATAAGCATAGCCTTTCCTGACAAAGTACTACCCAACCACTCGTCACTGGAAAGATTACCATTACAGCTATAAAAGCCTGGGTAATCGGGTGCCTAGCATAAAGTTCCCTGTGTGGAGGTTTGCACAGCATGTACAGCATGTACATGTACGTTATTATCCCAGATGGGAAATTTGCTTTGCAGGCAGGTTACTTGATACATTTGCTAAGAAATAAAATTAAAAAATAAATAAATAAATAAATAATGTAAAATATACAGTCAATTCTCCAGAGTGAGCAAATAGCAGTGGGAATAAAAGATGACTTATTCCTATTGCTCTTGAATTAGGGCATTCTAAATCGACACCCAGATGGAAGATCAAATACACCTTGCAAGAGGTGAAATCACAGGGTGGTTTCAGGCAATTCTAGTTGGGTCTTATCTAGCGAGTTATATTGGTACATCCTACAATACGGCAAACACGAGAGAAGATATTCAGATTATTACAACATACATTTCAAACATACTGTACCCCTGCCATGAATTTGCATTTACTTGCAATTAATTTCCACTGATCTATGGATCATTTCCTGAGTATGGATTATGCTCGCATGTAATTTTCTGTAAGCCCACAGGAAGAAGCTTTCCTTAATGGTTGACTTCTGCTTTTAAGTATGTTGTTGATCTTGCATAGCTAAATCCTTGAATATCACTGTTCCCTGTGCTTTGTGTTTTAATTATTGAATCTGGAATAAAATACAAGCATGAATCCATGGGAAACCTTCTGCAGAGCTTGACATGTTTTTCTACTTTTTTTAAATGGATGCTAGCTGACACACTCGAGTTGCCAAGATTCTCATTTTGCCTCAAGTCCCTTCTCCACCAGTGAACACCAGCAACTGACAGAAAAGCTAACGATTCACTCTTAACTAGATTCAATTCACTTCTGGCACTAATGTTTCATCGCTGTGCATAGTTTAAAAAAAACTACAGTGTTAAGAATTAAGTTCACTGAATTGTCTGACTTAAATGCTAAAACATTGTCCAGCCCTACAGACTGAAGCTTGATTTTTAGGGGCTTCATTTTCAAGTTCCTGATGCTATAATAAGTGTCAAAAATATGAAAAACTGCATTCGCACACTCCAATAAGTGACTTATAGCATAACCACATGAACCCATACCTTAATAATGAGACAGGATCATTAGCATTTGCTGACTGAATGCATGCTAATGTATTCAAATGATGTGGAAAGATAACACTAATGAGGGCAATGCTATGCACATGGTATTCATAAAGCCTTCTTTACCATAAGGCATGCCTTAAATCGCGTGCTATATAGTAGTGATGGAAAGCAGGTGTTATGAGCCGAGATCCTGCTTTTAAACCCTGCCTTCCAGCATAAGTCATCTTGGGGACAGTGCTTGCTAATGGAGAAAGATGCCAATATCATAGGGAAGGCAGGAGAGGACTGGACTGCGATACAAACAAAATTGACTGGTTTCCTTAGAGAATGGCCTCACCTGAAACAGAATTTGCCTGCTGGTTCTGTCTTCTGGATCTTTCATTTTCAAGCTTCCCTCACTTTACGCCAATGAAGAGATAAGATAAGATGACTTTATTAGCCAAATACAATTTCTTGCATTAGTAATTTGTCTTTTTCGCATACCCTAGCTGGCTCTCCATGAGATACAGACAGGGAGAGAAGCCTGGGGTCAGAGCACAGGGTCAGTCATTTATACGGTACCCCTGAAGCAGTTGGGGTTAAAGGCCTTGCTCATGGCCCAATAGAGTAGGATTCCCCTTCCAGATGTGGGATGTGAACCAGCAACCTTCCAGCCTCAGGCACAGATCCTTAGCCACTGAGCCACTGCTCCGCCTGTCACCAGGTTGAGATTTCAGAAAACACTAAAACAAGAACTGCTGTGCGAGACAACTGAATTTCTTTAATGGCTTTCAAGATGCATTTTTACAGCAACAAATGTTTGTGCCTTTTCTATTAATGCACTGCACATGCAATTTTTGAGTAATAGATTTCATGGCATATTAATTTTTAATAAACTCCAACTCGGTTAAAATTTGCTGGCACTTTTATCTCATTTTAGTCTGTTTCTATTCTCCAGATTTTAATGACTTCCCTACATGTTCTCAATCTCTGCTCTTTGTAGTCGGTGGGCCTTCTGTAAGGTCCGAGTTGTGTTGATAGATGAGCTCCTTTTCGAGACGTACTGATAATGATATGCTAATCAGTACCATCTTAATAAGGGGCAATCACCTTTGTGAATATGCTTTTATGGCTGAAAGATGCATGATGGTGGTAATGTAAGATTTATGTCTGCTTTTTATTCACTCTTGCAAATAAGGACCCAAGTCTATACGCCAGTGAAGAAATGTAATATTCTTAATTTTAAGGTCTATTTGTCATGCTATTGTTCTAAACTACTGAATGACATTACATTTTTTATATTCTTTGAGGAAGGTGTAAGAAGATGTCGGTCTTTCCTCTCTTCATTTTTAACTATGAATCTCAGCATTTAGACTCAAATAATACAGACAAGAGTTATGCCTCATTTAGTTCCGATTTTACCTTCCCTTTGAGTACAGTTCCTACATCACAAATCTGTAACTAGGCACCAGTGTTGTTACCATGGGAAACATGATTTCACTGTCTGCAGCCTAGACGATAAACAATTACACGAGTTTCTGGCTAAAAAAAGGACGTCTTTCTGAGGAGTGATTTTCTTGCCATGTATTAAGTACACTGTGTTAAATAACACAATATTAAATATATAAAAAAAAAAACATTTTTAAATATTGGCAAATTTTTTGTAAAGTCACCGAACTCGGAAACGGTTTAACGCAGCACAGTTTTATCCAAGTAAAGTCTTCAGGTCTTTCTTCAGTCATCTTGTTCTTTAGGTTCGTCATGACAAAGAGTTAATACAGACAGGCCCTAATTAATCTCATGACAATGAAAATAGTGCTATCTCATCAACCTATCCCAATCCATTGGGAAGCAGCTGGAATCCTCCAGTATAAGCCAGCCATTGACCTCACCAGAAATTCTGGGGAATGGAGTGAATCGAAAATAAGCACAGAAAGAAAAAAGAGCAATTTCCACAATACTGTAACTTTGGCAGGGTTTTCTCTTTTCAGATTTTGTGCAAATTGGACTTTGAGCAGGGGTTACCAGGGTATCCGATTGCTTAGCCATGCTCAGACAATAGTTCTCTCAATGGAAGCTACAGTGTATCAGCCTTGTGTATTCAATAGTGCCCAAGCAGTTGGTTTAAAAGGTCTTTTTCTCCTCCCTGGCCCTCCTCAGCAATGCTGCTGCCACTTAACAGATGGAGAAGATCCACTGAGCACAACATCAGGAGGCAGGAGTAGTGAACCAGTCAGGGTGATAACCCGGGGTCTCTGGGAAAAAGCATGAAAAATACATTCCTGTGCACCTCAGGGACAAACCCTTTGGCAAACAGTCCTTTCAGATCTGAAGAACACGACCAATTAAAAAAAAATCCATTGAAGTTTAAATACCTTGAAAACTTTTTTTTATTTACCTCAATATATAAATAATAGGAACGTTTTGTTTACTGTACAAACAATATTGGATAGTTCTGCCATTTATTTTAAAGAAAAGATGTTTAGCTGAAAAATATTGTAAAACTTTGTATATAATTTAACATTTCACAATATTACAATACAGTGACCAACATCTTTGTAAGCCTCCCAGATGTTTTTTTTACCACAACTAACAATGTTTTGTGGTATTTTTATTGATCATAAGGTAAAAGAAGATTAGTTTAAGTCTCCTTCATTTTAAACCATTCACATTGAATAGCAAATGTCCTGAAATGTCACAGTCAGGAGTTACAGGTTTGCTATCAGCATAAACAATTTCTAGCAGTCATTAGTGTTTTTATTTATTACCACTTTGAAAGCTAAAAGGGTTACTTTCTGTACTACAAAAACGTCAAGATTAACCTATTAGGTTAAAAGTGGCTTAAATTTCAGTAGTACATCAGTGCAGAATTATTTCTGCAGAAGGAAAAACAATATTAAGAGGAGAAAACTGCAAAAAGACTTTCACGCAGCAAGGCTCAAATTTTCATATATTACTTCCTCTTACTTCCAATTACTTCCACTTCTTGACTGCCTTGTAAAACCATCAGTTTAATTATTTGTGAACTATTTGATGAGAGCCAGAATCTGAGTCAAATTGTTTTAAGGATAAACACCTCTTCATCCTTTTTCCAGCTTTTGCAATATGGTTCAGGCATAAACTGAGTTGTGTGTTAAATTCTCACTGCTGCTTGTATGCCAAGTGTTGCTTCTAAGCAGTCCACACCAATGAATAAAGCACTTATCTCCATTTCTCACAGTCTTTGGTGAAATGTCCATTCTTTCTAAAAGGTTTTTTTAAAAAGAAAATCTGGCAACAAATATGACAGCCCTGCAATGTTAGCCACATCAGCACATTTTTTTTAACATTTTGCTGCAGGATAACTGTATAGTGCTGTTCACAGGTAGAAAAGGTAAAAAGTGAGAAAATAGCTGTTCTGTGCCTTTTGTCTGTACTATACCGGTATAAATGCAAAAGGAATATTGATGAACTTGTCTATACTCTATTAGCAGGGTAGGTAGTTCTTCCTAATGTTTATCAATTAAATTTCTTCAGATGCAAATTTAGTCAAGGAAGGATGTCTATTAATACTATTCTATCTGGCTAAACATTTTGTTTTCCCTTTGTGAAAGATAACATAAGTGTTTCATCATTTATAATAAATAATTACACAGAATAAACATCAATGATAAAAGCAGATGAACGCAGTCATGATTATGTTCTGAACAGGCTGTGCCGTGCCGTATACATGCATAAATACATGATACAAAGTATTGTAAATTACAATCTGACATTAAACAACTGAACCAAGGGTGAATTCTGATGAAGTGATGCAGCTATATATTATTCAAAATTAGTGCTTAATTACTCACAGCTGGCGTGCTGTAATAAAGTGGTAACACAAATTAGGTGAGAACACAACTTCAGAAAACAAAAACATGGATACTTAAAAACAACAGTGAAAGAATGTACAAGTTAACAAATGTCACTTTGCATTGAAATAATGATCTAATGGCTAAGGTAGATGACACACAAGGGGCAGGTCTTCGTGTAACTGTCCCACTCTAGTGAATTCAAACCGAGTGGTCACGACACAAGTGGCCAAAGAAAAACCTATATTAATAACCTTTATTGATAGGAATACATAAATAACAGTAGTAAACTATAGGTAAATACTGCCATTTATTTTGTAGAAAAGATGTTTATATAAAATAACTTCTGACTCATATGTTTAATAAATACAACAATTTCTCCATACTACAGAGCTACTTGCTTCTTTTTGAAGAAGCAGAACCTCTTGGAATTCTGGACAGTTTGAGCCCCACTCTCAAGAAAGGCCTCCCACCCTTGAGAGGTGTAGAGGTGCTTGGGGACATACTGGATGATGACAGGCAGGTCATGAGATACTAGGACACCTGCACAACAGAGCCACATCTACTCACCCAAGGAATGTTACTCGCTTTTTTTTATAAAGCATGCACTAAGCATTCCAATAATCCCTGCAGGAAAAGGTGTAAGTCTAAAAAAAAAAGTCTCCAAAAATGCGTACTTGCTGGAATTGTCACCCATAGACACATTCACCTTTACTCTTAAGGTTTGTTACAATGCAAGATGAAGATAATGCTTGAATTCTTGCATCTGTTTCCATTAACGCTGCTTCAATGATACATTGAAGATTTTCTTAGTTTTTCACTTCACTCTTAAAGCTCTGTGAAAGCACTTCACAGAATGCACATGCGCTGTAAAAAATTCATTTCTCTGTCTGCAGCACAGCATAAAGGTGTTCTCTTTGTTGCCACTATAATCCTTTTCTTAGGACATAATCCTGCAAGTGAGAGAACACCTCTGTACTTGGCTGCGCATCAATAAGAGGAGGGTTATTGACAGCTAAAGAATCCAGTTATTTTTTTAAACTTGACCACAGAAATGAAAAATACAAACCGCTTTTTCAGCAACCCCATCCCCTTAAAATGTGCGTGTGAAAGCAGTCCTGGATCGATTTCTCTCATCAGAGCTGTCTTACACATGAGAATTGTCTAAAGCAAGGCACGGTAAATGCACATCACATGGGTGTGCAAAAGGATGTGTACTGTAAGTCTATCTCCATGTGCAAAATTTTACACCCTGAGCTCCTGACTGTTCTGGAAGAACAAATGCAGGATTGTGTGGGGTTTGTGCTTTCAGAAACCACAGCTGGTTTTGTATAACTCTGATCGGGCTGGTCCTTGCAACACTGGCTTCAGCCTTTTCCACTGGGGCAGCCACTTAAACCCAGTCCCTAATGTTAAGGCAGTGTTCAGTTACTAAAAACGGTCTCTTGTGTACTGCTGTCAGATGAGATGCTGCGATAAAGCTCCCAGTCGCAATCACCAGCTGGCACTGTGCAGGCCCTACAGCTCCCAGTCCTCTTCTTCAGAGCTGGCCTTCAGCTGCTCCAGCATTGCTTGCAGAGTGGCCTTCACTGTCTGGATCTCCTTCTGCAAATTCTGTGCTGCCGTGGTCAAGGAAAAGGATCATGACACGATAGACATGACAGGCATCCCCTGCTTTCCAGATGGATATAAAACAGATGTCTACAGTGTAGAAAGTTCAAGGAAAAACTACAACACTTGAGCTGAGTAGTCCAGATACCCTCACTAACACCTTTACTCCTGCTTTCCAGAATGAACGGTTTCTTTTCTCAGTTTGTTACGTATTGGGTTTTCACTCATTCACATATTTGACATATTACTTTATAAAAACAGGGATACAGCAAAGCATTGAGGAGACCAGTTCAGGGACTCGGCAGAGTACCTTCTCTTCAGACTACCTGATTAAATTTCGGGGGCAGAGATAGCAAGAACCGCTTCACATATCAGGACGTTCGAAAAAATTAGGCCTCCAGCTCCAACAACAAATTCCTCTGTGAGGTTTTCACTGTGCAGGACGTAATGAACGGAGGGTCTCTGCTTTCACAGCAGATGGAGTAATCTACCTTCCTTGCCTCTCAAATGCATCCAGATTGCGCTAATTAATTATTTATTCCAAGATAAAGTGCATTTCATGAATAATGAATCATGACCAGGCAGCATAACCACCTACTATTCCATCATGGGTTCACAGTTGATCAGATAATGAAATCAATATAGATGTTGTAATTCTGCAGTTCACATTAATCTTCTTACCTGTATGTTATCTGCAAAGTTTCAACAAGTTTTTCTAAAAAAATCATTCCCTACACTTACTGTATATATCCAGCGCTTTTCTGGACACTCCGCTCAAAGTGCTTTACAGGTAATGGGGATCCCCTCTACCACCAAGAATGTGCAGCCCCACCTGGATGATGTGACGGCAGCTAGGATAGTCTCCCCCTCCTTAAGGGTGCTCCAGCCCTTTCACTAAAGACTTCATTCTGTGCACCTGATCCCTATTCCCAGCCCACCTTAAAAGCCAGGCGCTGACGCTCATCCGGGCTCTGCTCTGATTTCCATATCGTGCGAGTCCGGGACCTGGAAGCGCCTGGTCCCGTTAAGGTTTTAACCTCGGTTCCCGTTCCCGTTCCCCGTCCGCCTGTTCCGACCCGGCCTGCGTGGTTTTTAATTCTCTGTTCTGATGGATCTCCTGGTTTTGGACTTACCCTTGCGTTTTGGATTTTCCCTAAGGACTACTCTCGGATTGTTCGCCTCGGCCACACCTCCCCCGTGCACTAGCGCACCTTGGACACGCCCCCTTGTCTTCAGCCCCGTTTTCCTGCATGACGTTTCCCTAGTGTCTCCCCACTCCGTCGGACTGTGTCGTCCGCATAGGGTCCGGATAGAACTGTTCGTTACAGGCTATAAACATTTCTTCCTTGTTTCTTTTGTCTAACCAAAATCATTAACTACTAACAAAAGTCTAACCAAAAATAATGATTAACTACTTATACTACTTACTACTATACTACTTACTAATATGCTCAATAAAACAGTATTGCTGTTGTCATTGTTATTGATAATATTAATGCTTGCTTCATATGATTACCATCAAATCGTACAGGTGTAATACACAAACGTGATCGTATGAGGTATTTAAAATAATTTGAGCCTCTAATGATGGTTTAGTTTAACAATGCTTAGGCTATATCGCGTATTATGCTAAATTGTAAATGTTAAAGACTCATCCTTACTAATGCTATTTTTACTTCAAATGAAAAACTGCATTCACGCTCCGCTAGAGTCAAAAGAGCAACGTTACACTCCTCGTCTTCTAGCACGTCTACAATCCCTAGTTAATCAGAACTGATCGTGTCTGGCAAGCGTAGATTTTTAATGACAGCTTTACATCCAATTAACTTTGTTTCGGTTATTCCCTTGAAAAATCCAAATAAATTTAAAATGTGCTGTGTTAAAACCATTGCAGCAGTTAGACCCTAATTGATGTGACGAGGCGATGGCGGTTATGGGGACAGAGCGTTTCAAGTGCGCTTGGCGTGACTCATCTGGCTGAGGAAACGTTGGTCTGACTGTGGGGTCAGGGCCAGCAGGACTCCATGCAGCTGACAAGGAGCCTCTGCACAGGTGAGGCTGAGGCAGAGGCCCAAGAAAGACGCTAAAAAAAAAGGCTCTCGAGAGGCGAGATATTTCCAAACAGGAGAGCGGAAAAGGGCGAGATCAAAGTTCGACCTCCAGAATGTTAGCTTACAAACTCCATTTCATAATGATCTAAAAGCAAGGTTCTGAATAATACGGCCTGTGTAATAATTACAAAAAATAATTACATTGCAAAAATAAATATATATAAATTGCTCAATTAATTTAAACTCATTTTCATTGTATATTATTTACTCACTGACTATCAATATGAAACCTGGTTTACTCTTCAGTCCAGAATAAATAAGGTTATTTTCTCTTTGTGGTTTCACTATGCTATAGCCCCAGCTCCCTTCTTTTACTGTGGCTGGCAGAAGCATCAACCACAAAGCTGGGTTGTGTTAATATATCAAAATAAAACACGTTCAACACCAGTCAAAGTATTATATACAGTACACCTCACACCGTGCAAATGCTTGCACACATACAAGAATGAGAAACTGATAAACACTGAGAGAGGCTCATTCTGGATGTAAAAAGCTCATCAATATTTGTCTGGCCTAAAAGGGAAGAAATACAGTATATGGTGAGTTTGTTAACATTTTCCTTGTCTGGATGTGTTGGCCTAGAGTCTCCGTAGTCTATACAAGAAATGAAAGGATATGAGTCAGGCTTTCATCCCGATGAAGAACTGCAGTTTGCAGCTGATCCTCCAGGGAAAGCAATTTGTCGCTGATTGATCTGCACTGTTCAGCTATAGCGATGGTGCCGCTGCAGCAGTCCTGAGGAAGGGAAGACAGAAAGAGACACCAGACAAAAGATTAACAGGTCCAAGAAAAAAACATCCAAGTCCTGGAAATAATGTCTTTCAATTGAAAGGATAACTGACTGGTGCAGTTTGGAAATGTCTATTTTTTTTTCTCTCTCTAAAAGATTAGGTTGAAGGAAGGCATCCCTGGGTATAAGAACATACATTTTTTAAAATGAACGCCACCTTTTCTTTCTGGGGCTTTGCTACACCTGCCTTGCACTTTCATCCAGCGCTGTTACAACAGAAAGTTTTTAAGAAATAATTTCTCCAAGAGAGCTTCCTAGGAACGAAGACAAACCCTGCAATTTCCCACTTTCCTACTGTATAATCATCTCTGCTGTTAAAGGAACTTAAGCCCTGCCTGAGCTGTATGCTCCAAGGGTTTCTAACTGCGTCAGACCTAAACGTAACATATTCTTAAAAAGATTTCCAACTGTGATTCCAGTGAACACATACTGTATGTGGACAAGAGCTTCACACAGCCTTTTGTCATTCTTTGAATTCCCTGCAAACTGCCTTCTGACCTCCCTGTTAATTGCAGAATTCATTCATTCAAAATACAGAACGATATTGTGACACACAAGGTAATATGATTTTGATTAGTTAATGGTATTAAACCAAAGCAGTTCTGGATTAATTAAAAAAAAACTAATTAGTCATACAAATACAGGGAGCAGCATCTGGAAAGCAAAAATATTTCGTGATGAATCAGTCGCTTCCAGTGACTGTGACTGGAGATCTTCCAGGTACAATTAAGTCCTCCATATTAAGACTCTGCAGAGGGCTGTGTTTTCCACCTTCCTCAAATTAAACCCTCAAAGGGAGTCTCTATGCAAATTGCAGGTAATTACAGCCGAACATAGGAAATGAGCTCCGAAACTATCCCAAAAAATGGAAAGCAGGAGAAGAAAGCAGGATAATTAATCGATAGGGGGAGAGAAAACCACAAGAAATTCAAGCATGCTCTCTGCTTCCCAGGCATGATTACAGCCTTCCTGTATTTGAGCTTTTAGAGGAGGACGACTGAAAAGAAAAGTAATTACTGTGCTGCATGGAACTGCTAATTAGATGAGAGTGTGGAGCATTTCCGAGTGGGGCTATTTGTTTCCTGTGATTTGCCCTCTTACAAAATTATTGAAATCGGGGGGGAAAAAAGACCCCACTCTTCTTAACTAGTACGGATCAGAAAGAGGCAGTGACTGCAGTTAAAACAGCTCCTCTGAAATCTCTTATAGAGCAGGGAAGTGGTCATTGTGGAGCAGCCACATCCATTATATACAGGTCTGGCTAAGGAGGAAGAACTGCATTTCTGTCTTGCTTTGACATCTCCAAACGAGCTAGAGTTGATCTCAGACCCATATAAAAACCTCTGATATTCAGAATATTTTTATAGATTTTTATATTCACATTCTTAGGATGTAAATCCCCGATTCTAAGGAAGAATACCTTTTTCTCCATCGTTTTTAAAAATCTAGAGCAGCCCCTTGTGGGAAACAAGCCATCACACCCTGCCCTAGTTCCATCACGGTGTACAGTTCAGAGAGGCTTGGAAGCAGTGTCGCTGCTCTGCGACTCACCACACCTGTTTGGCAATTGCAGTTTGAAACTCTTCCCAAGGGGAAATGCTGTCTTGAAAGAAATCTGCTTTCATACCTTTTCATGGTTGATGTCCTACAAAATTGTTAAATCCTAGTTCCATGGACCAAAGAATTAAAGTGAATACACAAAATCCTCTGAAAAGATATTGGAATCAATAATTTTGCAACTGAAGATGGTACAAATCTTTTGTTCATAAAAGAACAGGAACAGGCACCTGACTCTCATTTCAGTCCTGAGATTCAGAGAGTTGTCTTGAAACAAAACATAAAACTTTAAGGCCTGGGTCTTTCTGAAAGTCTTGGAAAACAGCTGAAGTTCTGCCCATAAATTAGTACAATCTGACATGCCCTTGAAAATGTTTGACAAAATCCATATAAATACCATATGACTCCACGCTTACTCTAGCAGATCAATACATCAAATGGATTATTGATCTAAATCACTAAGAAGTAAAAATATTTCATTTTCTAATTTCAAGGGTACCTTGAAAATAAAGTCTAATACAAAACATTGAGATGTGAAGGGTTATAAACCAATACTGTAAATGACTAAATTAGCACGTGGAGTTGTGCTTCAGACAGGCACATTTATTTTCATTTGGTATATGTTGATAGCAATCATTAACCCAGAACATTTCATATAGTTATTTACACCCATCAACATCATTAAAAATTTGTAACATAAATAGTTTATTCCAGTTTGACCTCCACTACAACGTTCAAGCAAACCAAACTGTGTACAGTACATTCAAAAGAAAGATGGTTTTCTTAAACCACAAAACAAGAGCCTGCCAACAAAAATAACATATTGTACACACGCTAGATTTGGAACCAATTTTTCTCAGACCTTCGAATGGTCTTTCTACTTCATTCTGAAAGCAGGAAACCTGAGATAAGACACTTTTAAAAGGAACTCTCATCTCGGACACTTGGCATTTATTACTGCAAAATGAACCTACAACTAGGCATAACGTAGAAACACTTCCTCCCTAATCAACCCATATAAAATGATTGCAGGGTTTTGTTTGACTTTCCTGCACCTAATCAGTTTCTAATCTAATGCTCTAATCGATTTCTACAAGAGTGCTAATGGAGCCACTGCTGAAAGCACTTGTTTAAAATATCAGAGCACAGACATGCTAACAGGGAAGAGTTACCAGGGAGAGAGAGGTAAAATGGAGAAGATCCTTCTTAAAAAAAAAACTCACAAGTCCCTAGCGAAACTGTTTATGTATGTATTTCTAAAAACAGTGCATTAAAAAACACACAAGGCAAAACAATAAGCATAATTCTTCATAGAAAGAATTAGAAGAGACAGATGTGCTCATTATATGGTAGGAAACGAAATTACCCAAGAACACACTGCGCATCCTTTATCAAACATGTTCCCTAGAGAGGGACAAGTATCCACTTTCTGCTGTATATTAGCGGCCTTAATTGACTTCAATGTATTTTTGAACTGTGCCTAAATTCAGTTATACTATGAGAAGCAAGAGTTGTCTTGTATAAATGTCATGATAAAACTGACATGCTGAAAAGATGGTAGCTATTTAAAATTGTCTCGTCTCATGGGACTAGAGGTGTTTAAGCACACAGGTCAAGCCAGGAGCCCTATTCATGAATTGCTGCTGCGTTGGCATTTTTGTAATTTGGTTACTTAAAAAATGAAGATGAGTTGCTGACTCTTCTATTTAGAGCAGTTTTCAAGAGGTTAACATCAGAGATCCATTTACTCTTACTAACAATAATAATACAAGTGATGCTTTTACTAGTGTTATATTTGTAGCATTTGAAGCTTACACTTTATATGCTTCTTTATGGCTACAATAGCTACAAGAATTATCTCTTCCTCACAACTATTTAGTGCAATAAACCATTAATATGACTTTAACTATGGTGAATACAGCCCTTGAAACATACTACGCATCGAAATTTTCCTGAATTTGCATTTCAGATCAAAAGGATATGAGGCAAAAGTATACATCCATCCATCCTCCCATTTCCTGACCACTTTATCCCCACACAGTGTCATAGGGGAGCCGGAGCCTTGCTCTTTCAGGCATCGGGTGCAAGGCGGGATACACCCGGAACAGCACCCATCCCAAATGATTTTAACTTTTGTTTCTGGGATTAATTTTGTAAAAATGTTTAGTCATGTTACAACACTGTCATGTGTTTAATCCCCCCCCCCAGACTCTCTGTGGTCATCCCAGGGTGTTTCTCGAAAAGAGTAGGGGTGTAACCCTGGCATCCTGGCCAAATTTCCCATTGGCCCTTACCAACCATGGCCTCCTAATAATCCCCATCTATGAATTGGCTTCATCACTCTGCTCTCCTCCCCACTGGTAGCTGATGTGTGGTGAGCGTTCTGGCGCACTATGGCTGTCGTTGCATCATCCAGTGGATGCTGCACATTGGTGGTGGAGGGGAGTCCCTGTCATAACCTGTAAAGCGCTTTGAGAAGAGTGTCCAGAAAAGCACCGTATAAGTGTAAGATGCTATTATTATTATTATTATTATTATTATTATTATTATTATTGTATCTTAATTCCCAGTGTTCTACATTGCAAGATGCAAACCTCTCATACAGTAAGCACTAAAAAGGCCAGATTAGAAGTTCAAAGATAAGACAACACAGTTGTGGAACAAAGTTTTATGGACACTTTAACAGTGATAAACCTTCAGCAAAGTAATGGAAAGGCACAAGTGTGGAGAAAGAGAATGACCCTTAGCACAACACCTCACCTGTGAATGGTGGAGGTAGCTTCATGGCTTGGGCATGCACGCCTGCCTGTGGAACAGACTCACTGCTCTTTGTTGATGATGTAACTGATCAACAACAGAAAAAAGTCGGCAGCAACAGAATGAATTCTGAAGAGCACAGAAACATCCTGTCTTCAAAAGTCTTCAATCTCATTGGCTGGCAATGCACCCTCAGCAAGACAAGGACTCAAAACATACTGGACAATTAACGGACAAGCTCACCAGGAAGAAGAAGTGGAACATTTCTCATACTGGCCAAGTGAACCCTCTGATCCCAGTTCTTTTGAGCATGCATTTTACTTGTTAAAAAGAAAAACTAAAGTCTGAAAATGCCACAGACAAGCAAGGATTGAGATTGGCTGCAGTTAAAGCCTGGCAAAGCTACTCGAAAGAACATGTCAAGAGACTGGTGATGTTGGTTGGTGGCAGACTTGAAGCAGTTGCTGCTTGAAAGGGCAATAACTTTAAGTTAATTGGTCTCAATACTTAATGCTCACTTAAAAGGAGTAGATTTAACAAATTACATTGTTCTGGCACGACTAAACATATAAACAGAACAATAACCAGAAAAATAGATTTTGAACTTTAGTTTTGCCTCATATTAGTCTTTGGATCTGAAATACTGTACATGAGTACATAGCAAAAATGACACATTTCAACAGTGTCCCAATACTTCAGCTTTACTTTGTACACGATGTGTAAATATACCTAATCTGTTTCATATATTGGTGCTGCTGTAATTCTAGCTTTTAAATATGGTTTATGTTTGGTACATTTAAAATAAAGCCATATTTTGTATCACTTTGTACCCAGTGCGGAATTTGAAGTTTAAAATACCCAATGTGGACGTGGAGTTTAAAAATTCTCCTTGTCGTAAAAAATATGATCTCTTAATGTGTATTCCTGACATTTTCATCAACAAAGCTATAGCTAATTTCCTTTTTTAAAAAAACTGCTGTTCTAATTATAGCTGGTCCCATTTGATGTAAGCAAATTAATTTCTCCCTCTCCAGAGAGATAAGCTAATTAAACAGACAGCCAAGAACTTGAGTGATCACTCCTAACTCAAGGGGAGGTGTCTGCCTTGATTACCATGAGAGTTTGGGGGAATCTTGTTTATGCAAGGCAAAGCCCTATAGTATACTGTGGGACAGAGAAAAATTCAATTTGTTTTCAAATGGACATTGAGATGCGGGCATTCAGCGAAAAAAAATTAAACCTCTTTCTACGTCTGCAACCTCTAAACCACACTGCAGTGGAAACTATTTGATTAAACTCATTTCAAGACTTGCCAGAATTCAATCAGAAGCCGGAAATGTCCTGTCCGCTGTGTTTGTGTTAATTTCTCAACTGTATGTCAAACAAAATCACAACTGTTTCTAGTATCTTGTTAAAGGCACAGTGCACATTGGGTATTATTTATACTGTATGTATTGGAATATTTTATTTTATTCTGACAAATCTTACACAACCATTTTATATGATATGATGAAATAAAAAACACTGCCAGTTAGCTTTAGCTGTCTCACAAGTCTGAAATAAATCTATGTGACTGTTTAAGAAAATATAAATTTACGTATTCCACAGCAACTGACCAAAACCAGAACATTCAATAAATTAAACTGGATTATCTGTGTTACGAAGAGGCAGACAGACTTCCAGAGATGTCAGAAATGCCTAACATGAGTATATGTTCAACAGAAAAAACTTAAATTAAATTGTAAATTGTAAACTTGAATGTTCCCTGAATAACATTTTTTTTCCTTGTCTTATCCTGAATTATTATTCAAAGTACAGGGAAAGCACTATAAAGGGTTAAATACCATAAAGTGATGCTGTAGCTTACACCTCTAATTTGTGTGTGAATAACTACTAATGCAAGAGCAGGGCTTTCTTTATGACCTTAGCTTTCTTTTGTTACTTCCCTGAAGCATCGCTTGAGCTACTAATTTGCTTAAATTTCATATTATAATATTTTTTTTATCAATTTCAGTAGTGAAAATCATCTAAGTGCATTTTACATAACATCCAGTATGAAACATACCCATAACCTGGACCCTCCAACCGTACAAGAGCTGACAAAATAACTGCAGAACTTCAAATAATTATCAGTTAATTTAAATTGAAATTATCAGTTCAGTTAACAGCTATTCCAGCTGAGAGCTGAGCTGGAATAATAACCAGTTTTATAGGTTACAAGAAACTGGACTGGGGACCCCAACAACAATAGTAATTTCAGAACAGCTTGGAAAAAACAATTCTCCTAAAACAGATAGTGGTGACTTGCTATGTTTCTAAGTATTGTATAATGAGATTGTAAGCCTTTTTCAAATGCAGTTGATTTTTTAAAATGTATTAAAGATAATTAATAAACTAAGAAAAACACCTCCACAAGTGTTCCAATGCAAAACACAATCAGATAAAATGTACAACTCACCTCAGGTAGATTCTCAACACAGACAAGAAACTCTTCTAATTCCTGCAAAAACCAAAGACACAAAGCAAATCAGTCAACTGTTAATTTGTATTTCTCACATGTTAAAATGCAAATTTAAATAGACTTATGGGACAGCATTAATATTTTGTTTTTTACAGGCATTAATCATTACAGACAAAAAAAAACAAAAGAATAAAATGGACCTTATTATAATGTATCTCAGTCTAGTCGGGGAAAAAAGGTCTTTTTTGTACACAAAAATAATAATTACAGTTTGGTAGCTGACAGATTGGTTATAGCCTCAGATGAAAGCATAATAGTGATTAAGTGATATAGAAACTGTTCTGCATTTAGTGAGTTCGTAATTAAAGTCTAGCTTTTAATTTCTCTTCTTGGTGCGCTACCACATTCTTATTTGTTACACTGAATAATAAAATTAAATATTTGATTTTGCATAGCAGGTTGGCTGATTTACTTTCATTTCCTTCTAGAATGGTATTAACCTGAAGGCTAATTAACTGCCAGTGACTTAGCAATGCATTTGTTCAGGGATAGAGTGAATTGATTAATGATGGAAAGATCTTTAGGGTGCTTCTTGTATAAAAAAGGATTTGGGGGGCTTCTTTGCATAAATTGAAACATTTAATACTCTAAGGACCTGCTGACTGTTTGATGACACCAGCTTGAAATGTGTTCTGGTACGTTTGTTCTTCAGGATTTATTACAGGCTACTGGATTTCCAGAAAGAGAAACACAGAACAGCACAATGAAGGGTGAATATCCTGTTGGTTTTCCTCACCTCCACCGGCTGGGAATTTAGAACGGTAGGAAAAGGCTCCGCTCTTCAGGAACAACAGAGAGAGAAGACCAGAGGGTGTGTGGGACACACAGAGAGGGCAGGCAGGTTATTAAGACAAGCTCCAGGGTTTCAACAGCCCTTTCGCGAGAGGAAATGAAGAGTGTTATTCACAGTTAGTCAAAGTCAGTTATGAAGAAAGAAAGTGCTCCTTGCACTGCCTACACCACTTTTGCTGCATGCTCGCTCGTTTCATGAATAAATGAATAATGAGTTTTGCTGGAGGAAGCATGAAGACCAGGCAGCCCACCAATGAGATGCAGCTGGTGTGACTGAAAGACACACTTCTAATGGGACTAGACAGTAGACCCTTTTCAGGCAGTACCTGCTTCACAGTACATCTCCATGTTCTGCAAACTCTTTCTGCTCAATTGTAAATACACTCAGCGGGACCTGCAATCTAGACCTGGGTGGAAAGACATTAAGGTTCCTGTCTCTGGGAGGACATTATATCAGATTAAGGCTTGAGGAGACATTGAAAAATGAGAAAACATTGCTAAATCGCTTGCTGCCCTAAGGGCAGCTCCACAACCTAAGAGATGTAAACACAGTCAGGATGGATATCAAGGTCACATTTTCACAAGGTCATGTGTTGGAGGATGTTGAAAAACTAATGATTTTAAAACTAGAGCTTGCCGACCTGCAGTACAGAGTAATCTAAAAGAAACCTGGTTCACCATGAGAGGCTAGTATTTCTGCATCTTCTTAAGGCTTCAAGACAGCCTCAAGCTCTGAAAGTTTTCATTTTGGGAGTTCACCATTAAGCTTCTTTTTATTTGTTTTTTTTCTTTCCTCTGTAGTTCTACAGGATTGCAATTGCAGGACCTGAGATTAATTTAGCAGACACAATTTGCACTGTTGTGGTGTTATAGAAAGAATCCTCTAGGAGTGAAACAATTCATGTTCCTTTCCTCCTCCTAAGGTACATACTGTACTGTAAGATCTCGTTGCCCGAAGTGAACTGAGATGTCCCATAAGCAGACAACTGATTCTCTTGCCTACAGTATATTGTCTAAAAAGTGCAACAGCATCATAAAACACCACTTTTTCTCTTTGGTGTACTGCCTTGGAACACCACAGCTTTCACATCTGGATTAGTTTATATGTTCTTAACGGCTACTAATGAACAGTAAGTGCCTCAGTAGGAAACTGACACATCTGAAACACAAAGTGTCACACATACTGTGAAGGAGCTGCCTGTCTCAGATGTATAACAGACTCCTGTAAATTGTTCCCTTTATTTCAAACACGCTGCAAGTAAGAATCAAACATGAATGGATTCAAATTAATTTAATCCAAATAACATGTGGAAAAACACTGACTATCCTCACTCTGCTAACTTCCCAACCCACAGAGGTTGTATTACAGCATAACTGTATGTGATTCTTAGTACTTGTGTGAGATTCCTCTTAAACTTATGCAACTTTTATTTTTGCACCACAGTCTACTGGCTTGGACAACACAGTGTTTCTGTTTTCCCACTGGATACTCTCCTCCGCATGATTGACCTGTTTTGGTCTTCCAGTGGATAAGGGCATATTTTGGAAAGAGCAGCTGTGATTTGTTTCAAGTCATGAGTGCTGACTAACCATGGGAAAGTACAACAGGAAGTATAAACTCGAACAAGACCAGGGGGAGGCTTGATATAGATGAGTGAGGGAGCAGGAAGTTTTGGAAAGCACTTGGAAGAACTGACAAACAATCCTCTTTTTTTTTCCAACAAGACATCACCACACACCCAGAACTACACCGTACTGATACGATGGCATGCAGGCTTGGCTCCTTAATCATGTTGAAAACCAAAAGGGTATGGTGAAACAAAACCCGATGATTTTTTTAAAATTCTTAGTTTTTGCAACAGCACAATTATTAGCTGCTGCACAGTTTTCCTATCAAAGCTTTTCTAATATTTACAGACTTTATCTGTTATTTCTGTACGACACTGTTTATAAAGGACAGATAAGGGAAGGGATTTATGATGCATAAACACTGTTTATACATGTGTGTGTGTGCACATGTTACGCATGTACAGGACTGCATGTATTTTAAAGTACCTTGGTTAATTCAGAGTGGTCTAAATCTCCTTCAGTGCACCAGGGGCCTCCTAAGGCTCTTGATTCTGGGGAGAGGCATCCTTCTTTGGTTTCAGCTGGGGGGCAGAGGTGACGCGAGCACCCAGCTTCCACAGCCCGGCCCTCCTCCGTCTCCTCGGAGCTGCAGACACCGGCCGCCCGAAGCTGCAAGCCCTGCAGCACGAGGTGACAGGCCTCCAGGTCGGCCTCCCACACGCGCTCCACGACTTGGCTTCCACAGCTGGAACGAGAGCAGAAGGGGCACTTCACAGCAGGGCAGGCACAACGGCACATCAGAAACGGAGACAAAGAACACACCCCCTTCGATAACAGGATCACCCATCCCCCCCCACCCCGCACCCCCTCAGCGCAGGGGCCTGAGCAAATAAGCTTCCGCTCCAGAATACGTGGAGCGTGTCTGAGATTTCATGGAAAAAGAGCTCGGCGAGAATGAGGAAAATGTTTTGCTAAATATCCATTTTCTGACCGCGCGCTGAACTCTCGTTTCCAGATAATGAGGTTTGTGCGCAAATTGTTTTTCCTGAACGGCCGCTTAAGCCACTGGCGTGTTTAGTTTACAAACAGCAGAGGAAATTTCAGTGCTGTAATTAAAATCATTTTAGGTGACCAGGCATTGGTAGGATGGGAAATCATGAACTGTGCATAAAATGAACTGACTTTCTAATTTCCGAGTCCCTCAGGGACAATACATGGCTGTACTGGAGACTCCATGTAATACAGACATGAAATGTGTGTGTCTGGATCTCAATATACTGTACAGTTCATAAACCTATATCAAGAAGCAATAAAATATTTTGTATTAGTCCAAGAGTTGAAAATGTTTCTGTCCTTCTCTTTAGGTTTTCCATGCAATGTTAACAGTAAACAATTTCACATAAGGTGCACACTTACAGTCCAGTTATTGCTCCTCTGAATGAAAATGCATACAATATATTCATTGTATTTCCCAAATAAGGCTGTTCAAACTCTATTAAACAGGACAACAAGATTAGAAATAGAAAAACAGAACTCAAGGTCTTCTAACTAGAATCCCAATACATTTACTGCTGAGCTTAGAATCGTGCATTGGTATTTTCTTTTCACTCAACCTTTTTCAATCAGAGTTTTGTAAAAAAACACAACAATCTGCTATATGATGCAAAGTAGATAATTTAGTTTCACATCACACCATCCCAAAATGTTGTTCCAGCGGCCCACTGGCACTCCACAGCGTACAGGACACATACCCTAAAGTCCCTAAAGAGCAGTTATTCAAAAACCCCCTGGCCGAGGAGGTCATGGGCCAAGTCAATAATGAGGTTTCATGCCACGTCTTGGACATTTTCGGTCAAACGTTCAAGAATCATTTCAATGAAGGACGACTTATAACGTCTTATTGAAATGGGAAAGTACAAAGCGCTCCTTCATGGAAGCTCTGGTCTGGAGTGGCCTTTCATCTGCTGCTGGTGAACGGCTTGACTATTCGATTCGATAAAACGCCGAGACAGTAACGGAATGGAATTAAAGGCTAACTACATTCATGAAACTGTAGTATATTTATGAAACCTGCTGTGTGGTTGTGCGGTTTTCGCTGCATCAGTGAGAAGGAAGTGGCGAAGAAGCTGATGAGCTCTTGCCGTTGAGGAGGAACAGGTTATACTTGAGGGAGACAACTACAGTAGATCACCAGCTACCCAAAAAACGATCAGCAAGCGAGCACTCACGTGTCGGAAGGAGAAAAGATTTTTGAACTGCAGTCTACTTCCTGGAATATTCTTAATAGCTCCCTGTCATGGAAGAAACATAATGGACTAGTAGATTTTTAAAGTACTGATGCAATACCACTGCTGAAAAATGTGTGACATGGGAAATGAACATGGAAATGATTAGGATTCTCTTTAGCAGGTCCCCAAAATCTCCCAGGTTACAAAGTGTCAAATACTTCCAGACAGCAAAGCATTGTGCGCCGACATGATTAATGGCTCTCGCTAAAGTGAAGCTCACTAACATTCACTCTGTAAAACTTCATTGTGACGCTGGGCCCCTCTGTGGCAAGGGTGGATGGCACCATCTCTAAAGGTAAAGTGAAAAACGTAAGGAAACACAAATGCAATTAAGCTGTTTGCTTTACATTCTTCACTTTCCAGTAATTTAATTTAGTGCTTAACATAAACTTCGGACTCCTTTTTTTTCTTGCTTTCTAACCAGGAAGATAAACTTAGAATGATTCACAGAGGTTAAAACGTAGGAGCTCACTGCAGGTCCCTGTTTCTTGTCTTTTAAAATTGACAAGGCTCCTTAAAAAGCCTTTTAAGTAGTTTCATCTACTGTATATCTTGTGTAGTATGAAGCTGGCAATGCGTTCTGAAGATCATGAATTGGTGGGACTGTATAAATCACTTCTCTGAACGCACAGTAGACTATAACAATACCCGGTTGTTGGGCAGCACTTGCACTGTTCAGTTGGACAAATCGCTGTAATTATGATATGAATGATAATGAACGTATCTGTTACTTCTGTTCCATACTTATTTTAGTCAAGGTGTAAGTCCTTTGATTACAAATGAGTGATGTATCCACTAATACATATAATTATAGATAATGAATAGATAAAAGAAGCAATGGGATGATTCTCGCAGTTTTAAAAGTGAAACTGTACACGAGAGTAGTGCCTACAATACATCAGAAAAGAGTGTTACTTCAGATTGGCTGCCGCTGAAATCAACAGTGACTGCCAGCGCTGTGGTCCTCTGACCTCTGAACAGAGTTTCTGTCACAAAAATCAAGCGTTCAAACAGGACTCAGAGACAAAACCCTTTTCTTTAAAAACAAGAGAAAAAAAAATAAAGCTTCCCTCTTGAAATATAGCTATGAAAAACTTCCAGATGTTTGCTGGCCATTCCTTCTAGGTTTATTAGACTAAACAAACTCTTTAGACTACAACTAAAAATGTATTATTTCTTAGGCAACAGATACACCCTTTAAATGTGTCCTTGCAGTAGTACTGAATATGGAGTCTTTTCAATTACCATAAACTGATTAGAAACCAATGAGGCGAGGCAACATTGTTCTTTTCACTCTAGCTGTGTGTATCTGGCAGAAGACACGGTCGCAGCAACACAAATAAATACAACTGAGTTTAGGTCCTTTGTGCTAAACTGAAATAGACAGCTTTGTTAACATCCAGCATATTTTATCTACCACCCGATATCACCTCTCGCAGCTTAAAAATGTGAGGACCCTTCTCTGCACGATTCCATTCGCAGACCACAGTAGAAATCCCTCCAAGTCATTTGTCTGCTGTGTGATGACACCACTTGCCTTCTCCTTGTTCATTGCTGACAAGCCAAGTTTCACATTATGAAAATTGTGGTTGTTATTTAAACCAGAAGCACGGATCTTTTCACAAACAATCTGGCAAATCATGCACGCAAGTGCAGACGAATTGTAAACAGAACTGGGAGGAGCAAGAAATGTCAGTGTATATTTAAAGTCAAATTGAGGATGAAAGCTGACCGATGTCCTGATTCCCTTTTAATACATGGAACTGTGCCTTAAAAAAATTAACCACATCACAACAGAAAATCAGAAACTTCTAGCTTCTAGCCAGAATGAGATATGGGAACAGTATCTGTACTCCACTAGTTGCCGTTCTCTGAGTCAATAAGTAGGCAAATGTAGGATTCTCCCCCATCATCTCTCAGTGAAGAAACCAGTTTTACAGTCACTCCATGAGGCTGCTTCCAGAATGCCAGGTGTGTTCCAGCCACACCCCCAGACATACTCAACACCCTTTTCAAAAACCGCTTGGGCGCGGTCCGAGGGGGGGGCTCTGTCATCTAAAACCAATACTGGACCAACTGCCAGCTGAGCAATGGGGAAAAATCACGTCATTTCTACATGGCAACATATCTAAAAGAAACACTGCCACACTGGAAGATACAGAGCTCAGAGTGGACATCCATGATGACGCTATCCCACAGCAATGCATGTCTGGCAACCAAAAGTGCCTCTTTTGGAGCTGGAGGACCGTTCATTGGCTCACATGAGCTCTTTGAAAGCTCACAGCATGATGGGCCAAGCAGCAGAGACAGCACATCATTTCTGTTCTTTGACAGTGACTTTTTACACTGGGAAGCTCTTATTGGCATCTACCAAAGAAAACTAGATGTAAGACACTTTTACCAATTGCATTTTATGACAAAATATGAATAAACTTGTCTTAGGAACAAAAGAAGCAATTAGATCACATTCCAGCTCTGCAAACCTCATATTCAACATACAGCCTTTCCAAACCCTCCAGAATCTACTATAGCACCTTTTCACTTCCGATGATACTCAGACAGTTCAGCTGATTTTTGGTTACCAGCTATCATACATTACAAACGAAAACAGAAAATGCATTACAATTCTGCTCATTAATTTTAACTATGCTAACTAACATACAGATTAGATATATATGACATTTTTGTACGTGGAAACAAACTACCTTGTTATACTGCAGCTCACAATGACCCTTTAAAAGACAAACATGCTGACAAATAAACTTAATTGTGCAGTCTTTGTAGACATCAGTTTTGGGGAGAAAATACAGAAAGATACTTCCGTAGAACAGGTGAGTTTCGCTCCTTTCTTATTAAACACATTCTAATAAGACAGGAAGTCCTATTTGACCCATTTAAATAGTGCTTTGTTGATTCCACTCCACTAGGTTCAGGCAGAGCTGAGATGCCACAATCAGAAGTTGTTAATATTAACCCCATTAATTAAGCACTTGACTCAGCTTTCAGAGCTCATTACAAGGAGAGCTCCAAACATTGTTGAATGCTTTGGACGGCTTTAATTTTGACTTCGAGGCTTGTCAAAGGTTTACTTAAAGAACAGCAATGCAGGTCTGTTCTCATCAGAACAAGCATTCTGCCACAACCTCTCAGCAAGGGCTTCAATCTGAGAGTCTGCTCACAGTGCAGACCAGTCCACGTACAGTACTTCATTTCCGATCCTCCTTCTAGCTGAGAAGTACAACACCATTATGAAATACCAGGCAAATGGTATTATGGCATTTCTACCATTGATCTGAACAGATTGATTAAATGATGCTAGATAATGCTCTCTGTGCCTTAGTTAAAGGAATCCTTAGATAGTTATTTGTTCTGCCTTAATGAAAACCCCTAGGTCAAAAGAATATGTGAGGGGGAAAAAATGCACTGAGCCTTATGATCATTTCGGAAAAAAAAAACAAACAAAACTCCTTCAGAGATCAAACTAAATAACTTTGGTAAAATTAAAACTTATTTTGGAGACCAAGAAGAAGCAAATCAAAGGCCGACATGCTTTTGAAGGTAGGCTCAAGCTGGGTCCTTCCGATTGCTGACAAAATAAAACAAGTGGGTTTAATTTAAACTGCCTGCTGGTGGGCTAGTTGAAAAGGGTTTTAATAGCATGGAGTCCTGCTGTGACCTCAGGGACAGCCCAGCGTTGACCGGACTGTGGCTGTTGACATCTGGGTCTCACAAGTCGTCAACAAAACTTTTTTTGTGAAGGCAGGACAAAACAAAACCCACCGCTACAGGATTAGTTATGTAAGAGCGCAGAGAGATTTTTTTGGAGGGAGATTTTAATCTCTCCTCAGATGTCTCTGTATTAAAATACTAGATTAGACTTTAAAACCCCCCCAACAATGCAATGTTAATGGTTTATATACTATGGTACATTACCATGCATTGCGCTGCATTTATTGCATTAACCACAGACTCCACAAAGTAGGCCAGTATTGCACAGCACACTTCTCCCAGTGACGTGCTCCCTGAAGCCAGGACAACATTAGCCTCTCCCCTCCTGCCCTTTTATGGCAGTACCTGTTCCAGAGAGCAGCAACGGCCGGCCCTGCATCGCCTGTGGGCGACAGGCACCAATGCTTATTAGATTTTCCATCACAGTCTAAATTGTGAAAGCCACAGCACACAGCATTTGTGACATCCAGCTGCACACCTAGATTTACAAGCCGTGACATGATGCCGACAGAATAAATAAGTCGTTTTAAATGGGTCCGCGGCCTGGGTTTAATTGATGCTGGCCTGCGAGGGGCTCTCCAGTCTTGCCCACCCCAGCGAGCGAAAGAGTGCTGTTCCCACGCAGCCGAAACTGGTAATGAAGGAACCTTTGTTTCTTCAAGGGGTTGGACATGAACACCTAAAGAGACTGCACCTCCTCGGAACGCGTCAGTTTAAATCACAGGCCCCTCAGCGTTCAGCCCAAAGGACTGAAGGAACGTTGAATCAGGAACCAGAAGAAACCAGGGGAAACTATGTGGTAGTGCATTTAAAACTAAGAACGAGAGGCACGTTTTAACCTGAAAGGTTTGGGTGGTGCGTGGAACAAGCTACCTAATCCTGTGATGGAATGCCGACACCCTGGTGTCTTTCAAGACACGTCTGGAAGAGGTGCTTGGATCAATTTAGTATCAAAGCACCATACTGTACATTGGAGTTGGGCCCAAAGGTCTCCTTTTGTATGTTCTAACGTTGAAATGCTGAACAACCTTCTATCTTATTTGGCCGAAGAAGCTCACAATAAGGCCCTGTATGGCCTCTGTATTCGCTGGGAACGGCAGTCTTTTATTTTTTTTTAAAAGGGAAACGTTATGCAAGTTATAGATGTTACTGTCTGGGAGAAACAGTTTTGCCACCACGTCTCCCAGCTGCCTGTCAGATGCTGAGTCACTGTGAGTAGGAAGGTCACAAAGAAACACAGAAGTTAATCGCTGAGCCCTGCTGGCATTTAATAGAGGAAGAGATGATTTTTCCCCTCCAAAACCCTGTTAGTACGTTTCAATCTGACATTTCTTTAAGGTACCTGCGTGCAATTTCCGGGACAGAAGACATTTCCATCCTCCGCTAATCAATGGAGATGTAACTGGGGCATTTCTGACAGGGCAAATGCAAGTAACAGAAAAATAATTTGTGCAAAAAGAAGGAAGAAAAAAAGCATTAGGAGGACTGATGGCTAGTCAGCATTTCAAAGAAAAACCCAGCATGAGCAGTCGGGTAGTCCAGTCCACTGGCAGGACCTCCGCTCATCAGAGACACAACCCCTGCAGCTGCTGAAAGAAGAATGACACTTATTTAGACTCTGGATCTGTGTTCCACAAAATTTAAAAAATAGGATAGGATGGAAAAATAACGTGGTAAAATTGAGACCAGCAAAATTAGGTCTTCAGCCATATTGCCAATAAATATGTAAATGAATAAAGGGATGTTATATTCAATTTATAATGTACCTGTGAAGTCTTTACCATCTCAAAGCAATGTGGAAGACAGGCAGAACCTGTGTTGAGGCTTGAGTGTGAATTTTAGGATGGCGCCTCCATTCCACAAGATGTCACTTGTGCGTGTGTGTTTGCAGGGAGGGACAGTGTGTTGGGTCTCGGCACGGTGTGTAGTGAAAAAGAGACTCAGTGACGTAGGGAGTGTGGCCTTATGGGTTGGAGCAGGAGGCTCCTAGCAGTAGGGACAGTGGGGTGAAAGCTGGAGATCCCGGGAATCTGCGAGGAAAGGGCTCGAGGAGGTGAGGAGGCGGGACCTGGTGTGAGTGAGGCAGAGACTGTGGGCCTGGGACCCAGAGGTATCGGTATGTGGAGTCGTGTGTCCTGTTACCCCCATGAGGGAGCCAGTCTGAACCCCACTCTCGCAGAAGAGTGCATGTAACGAAGAAAAGGAACCCAAAAGAGGCTGAAAAGGAGCGGGTCAGGGCAAATGGAACACCTGGCCACACCCAAGATGATGACCAAAACCCCTCGTGGCACCACAACGTGAACTGGGAAACAGCTCTCTTATACCATATATATATACAATACCAGGGGCAGACCTAACGCGCAGTGCAAATTGAATTAATATGCCGAGTAACAGAAGAACACGATGGAAAATAAACAGGATACCGCACAGTTTTCTATTATTAAATGAAATAAAAATGAACATAAAACACGTATATTAACAGCAGTAACCCCCAGAAAGGGGTGATGAAGCAGGAAAGTTGCAAAGGAAAATGCGCTCATGAATTTCGAATTAAACCTTGTGGACTATCTGAGAATCTTGGAAGCTCTGGGAACATTCTAGAAGCTTTGGGACTCTAGGAATGTTCCTGAAGCTTCTAAGCTCTTAAAATGCTCTAGAAGCTTTGGGCCTGTGAGGCTGTTCTAGACTGTTCTAGTGCTTGTCCTGTCACCACAAGTACTCGAGGAAGAAGGGGTGTATTTCTTGAGTTATACTACAAGAAGGCTTGAAGGGCTTTAAGGCCAATTTGCGTTTTTGTTTTTTTTTAATTGACAGACATGTAAAGATGTTCAATGAAATGGAAAATGGAAATGCTCTTCAGACAAGCAGTTAATTTTGGATCTCAAAAAAAACTTAATGCTGTGACAGTCCGTTAGGAGGGAAGGTGGTGACCTGTGAAAAGTCTTTGTTAACCCTGTGAAGGTAACAATAATGCAAGCCAATAGATACAGCAAGACTCCTTATTCCTGTAATAATTAGGGAAGCAGTAACACTTACCAGTGGGCTATTCCTGCTGGTACCAACCTCACCGATTTCTGCTTTCCCACGTGCCCATGGAGGGCGACCTCTTCTCCGGTCCATGACCAAGCACCCAAGATAAAGTGGAAACTGCCTGGAAATGTACTCAGTGTATTCGTTTCCCCATCAGCGCTAACCTTGACACGCAGGGTGAGTTTATAAAAAGGTTCGGATAATGGCATTTTAGCACTGGTGTTCTCCGCAGGGACCAGAATTTTCACAGCGACCCTTGGGCAGATTAACAGATTGCTGCCTTCAGGAACACCTCTGTTCTGGTTCGCATCCAAACTGCCTACTTTCCCACGCTAATATCTTTTCTTTTAGAGCTCACCTGGGAACACATACTGTGCTTCAGAACTGAGGGGCGAACAAATTCTCCTCCTCAACCTCAGTACTATGCTTGGCTGCGCTTGTTCTGTCGTCTTGTAGCTTCCACAAGCAGTGCCAACACATCAGCTGCTTGGAAAGGTTAGCATTTGCCCCAACACACAGTTAAAAGCATAGTAATGCTAGAGTCCTGTAGAGACTTTAATACAGGTTAAAATCTTAATCAGGAGCATAATGAGGAAACTGTTAGGAAAGGAACATTGAGATAGTACTGGGGGAAATTAACAAAGGTAATATACAGACACATAAAATACCAGAGGAAAGCAGGAACAGGACAGGAGCAATAGAATTAAATCATTTATCACAGCAAAATAAACAGCATTAAATGCACTGCCTCGTAACACCTTGGGACTTGGAGACTATTAGATATTACTGGCAGGCTTCAGTACAAGCACAGCACTAGAATCTTTAATCAGATCTAAGGATATTACTCTCATGCTGGCCTCCCTGCACTGGCTGCCTGTATAGTTTAGTGTTTATTTTAAAACACTTCTCCTGACATAAACTCATAAACGATCTGGCTCAGTCATTCCATTTTTTGTTTAATTGAGGTTTTAATGATGGTGCTTTCTTGCAAGAGTCACTGTGTGTTCTTGTATCCATGTATTATTGTTTTTCATGTTTTGGAAATGGTAAAGTTGTTTTTAGACTAAAGGCAATTTGTATAAAAAATATTACTCTTTTTTTAGTAACTATGAATAATGATGCATTGGTTTACCACACATGCCAGCAGTTTGATACAGCATTCAAGGAAAGCATAGTGAAATTCTCTTTTTTTAAATAAAAACACAAAACTGAGTTCCTATGGCAATCCACACAGAAAAGAGATGCAGCCCATTTGTTCATGAGGATTTCTTCATGGAGACACAGACATACTACCCTTATACTTTTAAAACACACACCTCATAATACACAATACTGACCCACCTTAAAAGTCATCTTGCTCAGCTAACACTATGATGGCTGACTCAATTTTAAGAACAAAATTAAAACGATAAGACTACACCATCCACATACCTTGCAACACACATTTTAAACTCTATCAGTCTATTAGTGGGCAGCGCAAAAATAACATTGAGGAAAGTGAAAGACAGAAAATGCAGTCCTAAGAGGGTAGTTTCCTACGCTCTGGACATGAGGAAAGGGCTCTGGAACGAGGGGTTTAAAAGGTAAGAAACAGATTGGTCTGGGAAAGAAACACACAGCCCATTCTCCAGCTCTGCAATTAAACAACTGTGTAATTCTCTTCACGCTTTCGATTTCACTTTTAGCAGCTGTACGGGAAAAGAACCAAAAGTTTGGGCATCGCTTTCAAACACGAGAAAAAGACAATCAGCCGCACAACTCCTGAGCCTTTGGAATGTGATTTAAACGGTCCTGACAACATCATTCCCCATACACAAAACAATTTACATCGCAGCCGAGCAAATCAAGAGGCCAAAGATATCTTTCTCTGCCCTCTGCTGTGGCTTTTCTTTTGACTGTAGAAGCACATCATCTTCACGAGAAGAGCAGCACATTTATATATACGTAAATATAAACAGTGTTCAGTTCTTAAGCTTAACGTATCTAAAACAATTTTAAAGCTATTTTAGCTGTTTAGAATGTGAGATAAAGATTGGACTCAGTTTTCACCCCGAGTTAAATTTTTGTTGACTATTGAATATTAAAAGGCTTAAAAAAACAACAGTCCACACATATAAGTGTTTACATTTCCTAAAATTCCTGCCAAATCTGACAATATTCTATGAATGATATTAATAATACGTCTGTACAATTAATACTTTAGTGAAATTATTAAGGTCTCATTCTATAGAATTTCTCATGCTTTTTGCACCAGATGGAAAATCCTAATTATAAAGATTAAAAGAGCAGCAGAAAGATATCTCAAACTACCGCCCCGCAGGTGAACTCTGTGATATGCTGTATAGTGATTAAAGAACAGGAAACAAACAGGCAAAAAATGCAAAACTGAAAACATGTAATTGCTTTGTACTGCCAAAGCAAGTCAAGCCTGCCAGCTGTGGAGACGTACAGTAGCTGAAAACAGATAATGAATACACTGGAGCTCCTAAATTATCCCATTTGGGGCGCAGGACAAGCTTCATAATTAAAAAAGTGCTGGTTTCTTCCAACGTACGTGGCAAAAACATGGTGCAGTGGCAAACATCTTCTGGTTGCAATCTTCTTTATTACCGTCTTGGCAACTGAGAAAATCTCTGCTCCCAAAAGATACAACAAGGTCTTTTATTCAGAGGAAACCAAACGAAAACCCATATGCTGTCAGCTCTCCAGATGGCTGTGCTCAGCTTTTAATTGCAACAAAATCTCCACAGTTTTACAAAGGTGAAGATGGGATTCGCTGTACACTAAATAATTCAATTCTCACAGATCGAAATGCATTCATAATGCAACGCTGGCACTTTGTAACTGGTGAGCCCAACGGAGAACGCCAAAACTCCAGCACCCATCTGAAAATCTCAAGCCATCTTTTGGGAAAGCGATGCTTGTTTTTGTATGTGCTCTGGTTTTACATGTATTACCTCTTTGTCAAAAAAAAAAAAATCTCCTGATCACAGTTTAAATAACTTAGCTCTTCCCCTCATTTATATTTATGACACTGCATATTTTAAGGACAAATCGTGTTGATGTAGTCTCCTTCAAGTGGTACTAATGGAAGCTAGTTTGGAGAACCAATGGCTGTCATTAATGATTTAAAAGATGGTTTGCTTAATCTGCTAGACGTACTGTAAGCAGAAAGGGGGCAAAACCTCAAACTGCATTTGAGAAAAAAAAAACAAAACCTCACCTGTGGAGCCGATCCTCAAGTAGTTCAATGTATTTCACGGCATTCTCCTTCAGATTGCTTTCTGTGGAGTCGACAGAAAAAAAGAGATTAATTATGGTATTTATATTTTATTTTCTTTGTGTCTTCTGAACATCTGGCATTCATCCAAGCCACTGTCTTCAATGCTAAAGCACATTTTTTTATCCATGAATGATTAAAAGTGTTAACATTGTAAGAAAAGCAACCCAGACCTTTTGTCATGTGCAGATGCTATTTTGTAGTTCACACAACTGGACTTTCTACCTCCAAATGATAAGTGAGCTTGGAAATATGAATATTTCAAAATGTTCAAATTGAGTTAGTGCATCATATTGTCCCCTTTTTAAAGCTGTGGATATTTTATTGCACTTGGAACTGGAATAGGCATCATACAGTACACTGTATCTTTTCTTCATAGAAATTGGTCTGAAATTTTGAAAACACCTTTATGGTAGCTTATAAATTGCGTAGTCTTTGAAGGGCTTATTTACATGAATTTGTGTTTTTGCCATTTTGTATTTTAGTATATAAACTATAACATTCCAGGAACACTGGATTTTAACACGTATTCATTCACAAGCATTGTAAACTGCTTTGCCAAAAAGACAGGAATGGCACTAAAACATTGTGGTATTTTTCTAACGCCAGCCTTTTGCACTGTGTTAAAATAGGAACTCCTAAGTGACAAGTTTTGTGGAGTTGTTTAAAAAGAATGGCGTCTCTCGGCTGAGGGTACCCCAATTCCTAACCGAATGACTGCAAGCTGCTTCTAATGCTCCCCACATGGAACAGGAGGCCCCAAGTCCTGATATCTCAGGGTATAATAATACCGATTCAAGGGAAAGATACTTAAAATAACTCATTTCCCTAACTCTCCACAATAGCTACAAAATCTCAAGTCATTCATAGTGACACCTGGTTTTACAGTGTTTAGGATACTGAAATAGTGCTTCATTCAGTCTGTGGTGATGCAGTTTGGAGGGCCAGTGGGTACAAACTTTCCAATACATAAGACAGCATCTACGTGCAAGAGGCCTTAGTGAATCTGACAAGCTTATCGCAGGTTGTTATTCCTTTTTAGGGGATGAAAAAGAGCATTCAGTGTGAAAGCAACGACATGTTTCTTTTTTAGTTTTTAAAACATTTTTCCGCATATATAAGCAGATAAAAAATGACTACAGTATAATCTTTTGGAAGTCTTCCTTGAATATTAATTTATTTTTTCAAGTCTCTTGTGTAAGTTTTCATCAGTTTTACACTCAAGGGAAACATAGGCTGCAGTGTTATACCAACTGATGTTTTCATTACTTATTTTGATCCTGTCTCTTATAATAAGGTATAGAGAACAGCTTAGAGGAAAAAAAACACTTGCTGCTTCGTAGACTGATGGCCAAGGAGATAAAGATAGCACTAATGGTATTTTCATACACAATCTCTTTAAGGAAACCATATCTTATCATCTCAAAATATTAACAAAACCTTCTCAGATCCCCTTCTGAAAGATATAGTGTAAGATTCAAAAGTAGCTTCTAAAAACACAGCATCTCACAATATAGTGCTAAAATCTTTCAGCTAACTCCCACAGAAAATCCTGCAGTTTGACAGCAAATAATTTGTGAAAGGCAAAAATAACATTTTTTTAGCACTTGTGAAAGATGACATCTGAGTTAAAAGGAATTTTTAAGACAGGATAAACATTTTAGAACGTCTGCATGTCTGGAATGCAATTGGAGATGGTTATCCTTGTCGGCTGGGTCTTACCAGTGGGATATTGCACAAGACTGCTCTGGCTCCTTAAGCTGAGAAAAGAAAGTTTATCGCCTTCGTAGGTCAATGACTCTTAGACATAATGGTAAATCAAAGGCTCTAGAACTGAGCTGTCAATCTCCCTGGTTTCAACAAACACCTTAAAGTATCACCTGCATAGGCACAGAAAGTCTAAGAAAAGAAGGAAGAGTTAAGAAACAAATTACAGAAATCAAGCTACCTTCTCCCTGGCAGTGACATAAAGAATATTTGAGTAAACCCCGTGCCAAATGTGCAAAAATGTGGTGATGGAGCCAAAAAACTAAGAGACAAACCAGCAGCTCTGTGACAGCTGTTTTTAATTTTAGGACAAGGGTGCCACTAATGTCTGCCATGTTATACAGTGTGCCCTTTTTTGGTGCTCAACATCTCGTCTTGGGACAAACGTGATCTATCATTATTGAATTTCTAATATCCCTTGTTCCAGACTTTGGCTCCTCTGCTCTGAGATTTCCTAATTGAGCCCTGAGCCAAATACCACTCCCCTCTTCCTCTGTTGTCACTTCACCTGCCTCCATTTCAAGTTCACCCATAGTATTGCCTGATGGACGTCTCTTCTTCAGTGCTCTTGACAGGAATCCAAAAACCATCCCCGCCAAAGCTACTATATAAGTCAGGAATCACCAGCATCCTTGATCAATACCCTGGTCAATACCAACGTTCCTATAGCTGAAAGATTTTCTTACCTAGTACAAAAATTAAAATGCTTCTAAGAGGTTTTTTGAGACTACCAAAATAACTGGAAAAAAAACAAGTATTTCTTAACTAGAATGATTGCAAAATCACAGCTAAATTAAAGCCTTTTATGAGCTGCTTCCCTTGAGACAACAAAGCATGTAAATCTCTCCCTAAATGATCAACACCCCCATATTTTCCTCTGCTGCAGGGACCTAGAAGATGTAGAGCTGTACTTAGTATTAGTATAGACATAAACATGAGTTGCATGCACCCATTAAAAAAAGCTTAAGAGTTGTATAGTACTTCAACCCAAGCAGAAACAAATCACTAAAGCTATGATTCATATTTTATATTTTATTTATACAGAGATTTTATTTCCCTAAAGTAACCTACCATAGTGCTGGAAAGGCAGTTTTAATTTTACATCAAAAATACACATCCACAGAGACACTTTATATGTATCTCCATAGAGCAACAAGCAGAGCTGGACAACCAACAGCACACTCAAACTGAGATGAAAATCACAGATGCATTTCAAAGAAACTAGAATGCATGGGTTCATCTTAAAGCCCCAAATACCTATAACACTATTTTAAAGAAGAAGATAGCTTTATCCAGATAGGGCAGCACAGTAGTGCAGTGGTCAGCATTGCTGCTTTATAGAGGTGAGGCCCTGGGTTCAATTCCTGGGGTGCTGTCTGTGTGGAGTTTGTATGTTCTCCCCTCCCTGTTTGCATGGGTTTCCTCCCACTGTCCATATTGTGACATACTGTGGGTTAAGTGGCATATGGAAAAACTGGCCCTGGTGTGAGTGTTTATGTCTGTGTATCTGCCCTGCCTTGTGCCAGTTGCTTTCTGGGAAAGGCTTCAGGTTCCTCACACCCCTGTATTGGATACAGGGTTAGAAAACGGATGGATACTTCTACTTAAATCTTTTTTTTTAAATGGAAAAAAGGTAACTAAAAAGGTTTTAATAAGCTTTTGTTTTATCCCTGTGTGAATTGTGTGCGTCTTTAAACTCAGCTCCAGACAAAGACAGATCTGGAGCTTCCTTAAATAAGTAAGAAACTAGCAGGAATAATAAGTGCACAAGATCAATGCTACCATTAGCCCTCCCTCAGCTTGCACTGCAAGGCCCAGTGCCCAGCAATCCCATAACCTACATAGTCCCACTTGTTGAACCTTATTGAACCATTTTAGTCACCTGTGACTAGTTCGTTTCTCACTCAGGTTCATTCTCACTGTCTTTGTAAATTAAGCTGCGCTCTTTCAACACAAATATACAGTTCAGCCTGCCAGTTGTTTCCATGTTCATTCTGCATACGTCCCAGGAAACAAGAGTTAATAATAACAGCAGTGCTGGCTTTGAACTAACAGGATCTCTTCTTTAATGCACTTCTGTCAATATTTGGCTGTGCCAGCTTTACTTTCAGTCCAACTCACTACTGAGTATTGTCATCAACATATTTGTCCTAGGCTTGGGCCAGAATTAAAACACTGCAAACACTTTCCACAGGAGTAAATCAGATCCAGAGCATCTCAAACGGTGTTCATTAGGAACAACAACACCCAAGAATTAAGGGTCCTCAAAGGATTATGAAGTGTTGAGTGAAAATTTGGCTGAACCCCTCTTGGCTGATGGTCTCCTGGCCAGGGGACGAGAGCTGGGACCCCCTGCAGCTGCAGAGGTGGAGATGGGCTGGGGGTACAGTATGTGAAGGAGAGAAGGGGATCATGTACAGTATTTATACTGTTTTAGGACAGGAAATGAGTCAGGGTGATTGCTAATTACTGACGTCTGATTGAACTTGGTTGTTGTCATCCATCAAAGATAAAAAAATGAGGAAAACGGCTTGGGTCAGACAAAAGTACCAAAAATTCAAGGTGAACCCTTTAAAATTAACTCCTGAGGATACACACTATACTTAATTAAGGTCAGAATAACATTCCAAAAATACATTGGTTTATTCTGACCTGAGATAATGAACAGAAAACGGCACAGCCTCAAGAAAAAGACCAGTTCCCATGGATCACAACTGACATCAGGACAGCCAGAAAGGAACTAGAATTTGTTGTGCTAGTTTTGGCTGCTTTCTACTACTCAGTCTCCAGGAGCAAGTTGGATTTACAAAGGTCATGCTTAACACGTTAGTAACAACAACAGTTTGACAGCTTATCACAATTTAAATTATCCAAGTGCCACAATAAATTAACTGCAAGGTAATGGGGTGATGCAAGTTTATATATATTAAAAAAAAACATTAATTGTTGTTCCATTAACAGGCAATACACAAAAAGTCATGCCAAACAAAAATAACATCATGTACCAGTGTAAGGTTGATATTGGTGTATTAAACAAATGCACTTAGCTAAATTAATATAAATAATGAAAGAAACTGAGCTTTGGCATGCTACAAACTGTTTCAATTTGACCAATTTGCTAGTTATCTACAGCAAATATTTTCTATTCTTTCACAGTTCAGGCATTCAAATACTTTAATCTGTCAAAAAAAAAGTTACAAAAGTGTCCATTTCTACATTTAATTTTTCCCCGTGAATTAATAAGCTCTTATTAGACACAATGCATTGAAGAAACTGAAGGAGAAGCCACAAGAGACTGAAATTTTTAATTTGGCTGACATTTGTATCAGACGTGACTTCGTTTTGTACTTATTTACATGGCTGGGCATTATATTGAAGCACTCTACAATACAGGGTGGAGTAGCGGCTCTGTGGCTAAGGATCGGTGCCTGTGGCTGGAAGGTTGCCGGTTCAAATCCCGGCAGAGGAACCCTACTCCATTGGACCCCTGAGCAAGGCCCTTAACCCCAGCTGCTCCAGGCGCTGTATAAATGGCTGACCCTGCACTCTGACCCCAAGCTTCTCTCCGTGTCTGTGTGTCTCATGGAGAGCAAGCTGGGGTATGCGAGAAGACAAATTCCTAATGCAAGAAATTGTATACGGCTAATAAAGTGATCTTATCTTTCTTATCTGATTCATGTACACTTCTCAAGGGAACAGCAGTGCCACAGTCCCACCCCAGGACCTGACCACTCTTCCACACTGCAGACTCCAAGCCTGACTGAACCCTCAAGTCGGAGACACAGTGCAGACCTTGTGACAAAGTGGAGCTCCAGCTCACACTTACACGGCACATGGGACACAGGCTCACATCACATCAGTTCCTTTCCTGTCCTCAGAACACGCGTCTTCAAACCAGGACAGCGCAGTCTGCTTGGGTTCAAGAGATTTCACCCAGAGACTCCTAGTTTCGATCCACATACATCGTAAAGGTGGTGCGATTTATGTCCTGAACATAAAGCATGAAGGCTTCAACACCTGATCCCCTATACAGAATGAGAGAAGGAACCAAGCTAATTCAGTATCCTGTCTGAATGTGGGTGCTGAACACCGACCCAGAGAAGAGAAAAAGACTTAGCTAGGGGTGGAAAAGTGGAAATGCCGATGAATCTGCCTGACCTCGTCCTCATTCAAAAGCCAGGGGGAGTACTTGCTCAGTGAGAAAGATGAAACTCGAATATGAAATCAGAAATGATGGAGGGCTTTCTAATTCACACTTGCAGTACACACCTGAAGGCAACATTCCAGATGGCAAACTGACTCATGTTTCTAAAGCCTGCATTGGAAAGGGTTTGTTTCATCTTGTCTTCCGAGATGAAAGCAAATCTGAAATTCCAGACTTCATCTATATTTTAGCTTGTGACAAACTAACAATTGCCATCATCAGTTATTATCAATAAGTCACTTTGCCAAACACAGTCATTATTATGCGTAATGAGCCTCTGTGCATGAAGAATACAATAGGTTTGTGAAAACTGAAGAACAAAATGAACAAAACAAAACTGTCAATTGAGTCTAAGGTAGCACAATAAAACCTTCTAAACTGTTTTGAGGTTTAAATGAAAAATGTTAAACAAAAGGTTCAAAACCCAAGGACAACATATGCGCTAGCAGAACAGGAGCTTTTATCATCCACAAGCAGACTACAGGAACCCTACTCAACAGAGCATGTGAATCCCATGATGTCACAGACCAATCCTTCTCCCAGGACCATTCCTGCCACATTCAGTGGAATGAGATAATGTGACTGTCCAGTGATTCAAAGAAATCAGCAACCAACCCCCGAGGGTCTGTCTTTTCATCTATTCAAAAAATATAACTAAGGGATTTCACTGCTTGAACGAGGGAAACAGCACCGTACATTCCTTCAGTGACACACAAACCACAGCCAGGGTCCTTGCACTCGGTTTCTGATTCGCCGAATTGTGAAAGAACTTCCTGAGACTGCTATAGGCTCCTAACTCACTGCAGCCTGCAGACCATTTTCAAGGGCAGTTTAATATTGTTCACTGGCTGCAAGGAATAATGGAGAGCTCTGATCTCCATGCCTACAGACAGTAACATTACCACAGTAAAGCCCGATCTCATTATATCTCGGAAGCTTAGGAAGGCTGGGGCTGGTCAGTACTTGAACAGTGGGCTCTAAGGAAAACTATGTTGCTGCTGTATGTGACGCTGGGAAACTAGTAGGTCCTTCCATTTGAACCAGACTTCCCAAACCAATGCTCCAGTGTTTTTCCTGGGAACACTGTGGTGTGGAAAGTGCCATCCAGCAGATGAGAAGTTAACCTAAGGTCCTTACTACTCTGCCATTAGAGATCCCATGGTACTGTGTGTAAGAGTAGGAATGTTAACCCTGCTTTCCTTGCTCAATCTCATTCTGGGATTATACAGTCCGGTTTCCCAGAAGCTCCTCCTGAATTTAAATGGTGAAGCAGTTTCTCACTCCTCCTTTTGATCCACTGTGTGCCAAATAACTACAATAGATCATCCAGACCAGAAACCGAGATCATAGTCCTGCTTTGATTAAAAGAGTCATTCTTCAAAGCACAGAAATAGATTATCTAATTTCTTAAATGCTAAATGTCACCATACTGCAGTCTTCACATCTTTTTCCTGTTTCCTCAAAGTGATATTCTCTTCTACCCAGCAGGTCACAGTATGAAGCATTATTAAACTAATTAAGTACATTAGCACAGATGAAATTCTTTGAATTATGTCACGCTATGTACAGTATGTGTCTCATGTACATTTCCTAATATAGTTCTGACCAATGTCTAGTACCCTTTTAGTTCAGTTTACTTTTTCTGCTGCACTGTGAACTATTCATGTGAACATGATTTTTTTTTTTCCCACTTAACCAATTTTGGAAACTCAACTCCAGGCATCTATGTTTGCAATGCAAATCCATTGCTGAAGATATTAAATTTATAATTATTAAATAAACCCATACAACACTGGGAATCCAGTCAATACAACAGTATATGTGTATATGTGATGCTTTTATGCCTAATTAAACACAAATATAAGTGTAATCAGAATTTTGATAGTTTCTTCATTACAGATTTTTTTCCTAATTTCATAAACAATAATAGGTGCAGTGAGGTGATATGCTGACTGAAAGGGAAAAATACAGTGATTATTTTATTATCATGAAGGCTAAATGATTAAGGGCTTAAAGTGTAGATTTTGGTGTTGTAGCATACTGGCAGACAAAAATTAGATTTTCATCATTTCAAGAGACAAAATGGATATCGCACAATTTGTTGTCATGGTTACATGGCTCATCACAACTTGACCTCAGCACTGCTCCAACTCTAAAAAGCACAACTTAAATGGAACACATCGATACTTCAAATGGCAAATGAAATTATAAGGAAACTCCGGAAAAGAATATGTAAATACTTTAATTTGTCCACTTTAATAAATTGGGTCACCAAAACATCTGTATTAAATATAAGTGAAAAGTAACATACTTGATTTATAAAGTCGAGTCAGGATTTGATGTGAAATCAGTTGCTAGCAACCAAGTCCATAATATGAAGGCCTCAACATTGACCACAAAAACCAGGAAATCTTTTGTTTAAATAAAAATACAAGAAACAACCTGATTAAAACCTGATAAGACCTCTGACGCAAAAATAATTTAGCTATGTGCATCTGCAGTTTCTCACACATTTTTAAAGGGTATTATTAAGTTTTTGAAAAAAGAAAAAACACTTAATTCCATCTACCATCAGCTGATGAGATTTGCACAGGTCACTGAAACCATGGCTATTTTTCTAGGCAGTCCTGTCAAAATCTATATTGTAAGGCAGCACAAAGATCACCTTTATTAAACAGAGGGTCACTAAACAGCTGTTTCAAAACAACACTAGGTACAGCTTCAAGCTTGTGTCCTTGCTCTGTTATGAATACTTTTAAAGTGTCCTAAGCACATTGTTTGTTGTTTATGGTTCTTGCTCCTCTTGAATAATAAAACTAATTGGATTATGTGAGCTCTGAGGGCTTATTATTTATTTGTTAAATAAAAATTTCTGAACACACACTGAGTGTTCTTGTAACTACTTTTTGACATAATGGGTAATACAATTTATAATCCAGGACTACTACATGATGAGTAAAAAATTCCTATATTTACAGTGGTTTTGGATTATGACACGTCCTTACCAGAGGCTTACAGTCTGTTCATGCCATTGCCCTGGGTCTGTTATTCCCCAGACCCACACTAACTTTGGATAAACACAAAACTTAAAAGACCTGTAACATCAGTATCTACCCTACCACATCTCCCCCAATGTATTAAATTAGATTTAGGTTTAGCAGCACGAGGAAGAAGGCCCATTCCTTCTCATAAATACAACTCCAGTTCCACTCCATACTTACAACTGAACTCTCTGTTCCAAAAAACACTCTCCTCTTTAATCAATGTGAGGGGTGAAGTCCCATGTGTTCATTGACTTTCCTGCTCCTGAAGGAAATGACGTCTAGCTGAGATATTCCAGGAGGACATCTTAATTATTCCTAGAAGCTGTATTTTTGTGCACCTGTGCCGGTATATTAGTCTAAAAAACTGCAGGATGGCTCTCTGTGTATTAGTCGCATTAATTAAAATTACAAAGCCCTTGTTACTTCCTTGTACTTAAGATGTTTCTTTTCTATGATTATTTTTAGAACAGGAGAAGATATCTTAATTGCTGCAGTAACATGAACATGCTGTTGCTATCCATCAACGCTCAACACGATCCAAATGCAGTGACAGATGCCACAATGCCAGTTTCTTTAATAAAGATGACAAAAATCACAATCTCCTCTGGTTTGCATTTCACTGTACATTCTGAAGCTAAATAGTTGTTAGGAAACTTTGCAAATTATTAACTCAGTACGCATGTTTGTCTCCCAGCCATTTGTGTCAAGTGAGGTTGCTGTGATTGACAGGTATTTTAAAAGAAGTAAAGAACAGACTAAAGATTATTAAGAATATTAAGTGTATGAGGGGAGAAAAACCTTTCACATTTCTTTAATTATGAATACCTTTGTCTAATTCTGGCTTGAAAGGCATCTTTTTGTGAGCAAGCAATTTCATGTGACAGAAAACAAGTCTTGGTCCTTTAACATCATAGATAATCTGTGACTTCTCAGAGAGAAATCTGGACAAGCTCCCACAAAGGAGAAAATAAATAAATGAATGACTGCCAAGTCAGAGCCCTGCAATAGATTGCCTTCAAGGAAGAGGTGACCTTGAGGTGTTAAAGGAATTAGAAAGCCATGCCGAGTTTCAACCTAGATAAATGGCTTTCTGGTCCAAAGAAGTTCATGGTTTGGCCTTAAACCTCAGTCTAAAATGTAATGAAAAATGTGACAAAATAAAAAATACACAGTCAAAAAGTCTGTTGTGTTCTGTGTGCATAAGAAACCACTATCACTTCTCTACCCACAGATCATTATCTATCTGCACATTTCTGTTTCCAAAATTAACACAATGCTATTTCTTTGCATTCTTTGGTCATTTTTAATTATTTCAGTCACCGCATTATTGATTTTAGCAAAGAAAAAGAACACCATAAACCTGAAATTGATTAAATTGGAATTGCTCTTCTACTTGATGTATTTGGGGGAAAAAAGGGATTACAGTTAAAATCCTTGCCCACATAACTTTAAAAAACAAATCTACAAAATGTCAGGAGTCTCCAGACAAATCTAAGATTATCCTTTATAACAAACAATCTGAAAGACTCTGGACATTTTTTTTTTGCTAGCCCACTATTTCTGTGATTATAGTCAGTTCAGAAGGAAACTACCAAAGTATTTCCTGTTTCACCTGCTAAACAATTTTTTGTTTTGCCTCCTCCTTGGGTGGGCTCTCCTCTTGAATATAGATAGGATCATCAGAAGGAATTAAGCATCTGTTACTTGAAAGGAATTGATCACTATTCATGCCACCAACAAATTTTGTTCTGCAAACTATATGTCCAGCTGAGCCTGGAGGTCAATGCTACATCAATGACTGCGGACTGGACTGCGGATGCTGATGGTGATGCTATTGGAATTTGTTTAAAACACAAAACAGCATTAATTAAGCAGCTCGTGTCTGGGCGACGAGCTTCATGGAACTGTTTCAATTGTTGTCTCTTTTTGTAGCATATGAAGAAAGAGAGACACCGGTACAGCATTCTGACCAAGCCAGTACAGAACTGCATTCTCAGCAACACACTATTTCATAATCTCTTCATAACTGTCACACAAGACGTTATCATCATGCTTTAAAGGGATAGCTGAAAATGACATAACATGCTTAGAAGGTCACGTCTTTTGTTTTAGCATCCTTTTTAGTGCCTGGTAAGATGCATTGTAGCAATGTCAAAATTACATTCTCTTTTACCCTCCGATTCTAGGTGTAGCGGCAAAGTTATTTGAACTAAACCCTGATTCAGTGAAGGTTAGTAAATGCAGATTTGCTGAATTCCTCAACTCTGTTGTGTGAAAAATCGTGTTTATTATAATATACTGGTATTAAAAGGGGGTTGAGGATGTGTGTAATGATCTACAAAAGCACTAATGAATGTTGACTATTCTTATACCGTATAATGTGCATTAACACATCACATACATAAAATAACACTAAGAATGTGAGCTAAATTCTGATGAGCAAGATTCCTATCTGTTAAGGGGGAGAAGCAATTATCTTGTCAGGAGGAGGATTTTAATTTCTGATTCTCCCCCCAATTTACTAAGAACGTACCCTTGGCTTTGTTTTTCATTTATGAAAAGAATGGAGCAGTTTAAGCTATCCTCTTACAATTAATGCATGTTGGCTTCTTTTGAGAACTCGGGTGACACTATAATAACATTTCAACAGCGCTGCCCTTACCTGTCAAGGAGTCATTGTGTTGTCATGCCTGTCGTATCGTACTCACCCCCTGAGCACGCTTAACTCTGCAGAAAACCTATCATTTACCGACACCTCCACACACAAAAAGTGGGCAGCTTTTCATTTTTCATTGTTAGAACGAAAAAGAAGTTCATTTATATGACTTCTATTAAGTCATTTATTTTCAGTGACATCCTCTATAATGACTATTATTTCTACACGTGCTTCCTAAGCATAACAATAACAGTTCCATGGCACATTGATAAAAGACAAGGTCTTGGGACGATGAGCCTATTTGCCACTTTTGTGCCTCGATGTTTTTTTATTAAAATGGATATACATAACAACACTCCGGGTATGCCCTAATTATATGAATTCAGTGTTCAAAAAGAGCCCCACTTCTGCTACTCCTAAAGAGTTTGGATGAGACACCTCAATAACCCTCTGTATGCTGCTGGATTACTGCATGTGTCACAAGAGATGAGATGAGAAATCATCTTGCCTTAGTTCTTGTGGTGTACACTTGAGTAGACAACCATTAAAATAAAATTCTAAAAAAACACTCTTTGGCATCACAGGATTGTTTTCACTGGCATGAAGAATCAAATATTTATATTTCTGGGAACGTGTTAATGATCTAATGATAATTATAAAAGAAGAACACCAATAAATGAAATGTATTTTTTACGGTTTTGATGCATTAAAGCATCACATTTTGGTGAGCAAAAGAGAAACAAGTGGGAGAAAGGACTATTGACATGATTTCAGTCTGCTGCAAGGGAGAGGCAATGTCATCAACAGTGGGATATATCTCATGGTTTCCCAGTTTTACGAAGAGACTGTCTGAGTGCAGCAGGATTCACTGTGAATCATTGTTAGATATCCACATATATACACTTCATCCCTAGACCCTTTTAAACGTTCAATCACACCCTTGAAGAAGACCTCACAGTTGAACTGTCACATTTTTCTTGTTTTTACTTTTCAGTGTAGAAGCTACCTGTTCCTTTGCACACGCATTCCATTAGGCAGGATCTCATGCCTCATGTAAAATGGTCATGCAGATAACTCTTAATTGTGCCATGAACATGAGATTAAGGTAGGACACTGGATTGACTGAAAATAAGCAGATCCCATTATTAGGGTTTGCTGTATCACCAGGAATAGATGTTGGAGCTCAAAAGCTAGCAGCAATCGCAATCACAGACATCCAGTGTTTTGTGAACCTACAGCAATGACCCCCCCTAGTGATGACAAAAGGTAAGATCGGGACAGCATTCGAAGCTGGGAAAAGCTATTGAAGAACAAAGAAAAGTGTAAATAATAAGCATAGTGCACTGCTGGTACCGTAAATGTTGAAACTGAACAAGTAAAGGTTTATTCCATGCTGAAAAGGGAAGAAAAGAAATGCAACATTTCAGCTGTGGAGCCTTCTTCAGGCGACAAGGAAAAGAAGGCTCCACAGCCGAAAAGTTGCATTTCTTTTCTTCTCTTTTCAGCATGGAATAAACCTTGTTCCTTTGCAGCCTACGCATGATGATGCAACTACCTACTTGAACTACTAATGTTGAAATCGGGCATTAGTCAGCATCTGAAGAACAGGAAGCACGATGGGCATCATCCTGCTTGTGGTTCAGGCCTTCCTGCCTCTGGGCACCAGGCTGGGTCTCTGAGCACAATGACATGCAGCGGCTGAGGGGACGAACAGTCTGTGATCACGATGTCCCACCCTTGTTAGCTCCTTGCTGCCCGCTCTCCAGACAATACGCCTCTGAGTGGACCTTGACCTTTTTGTTGTGTTTTGTTGTGTTTTGTATTTTTTAAAGTGAAGCATGGGCTAGAGACCGCAAACACTGTTGCGTGTTAAAGACCAGTTATGTTCTCGCCCTCTAATTGACCACAAGAACAGACCCAAGCACAGCACCTAAGCGTGTCATACTTGTCCAGTGACCTCTCTCTCTATCTCACTCCAGAGGCAGGCACGGGGACTTAAATAACAGAGATATGAAGAGGTGCTAAGGGTTCTGAGCTTCACGAAGACACGTAGTATTCAGCAACAGCCCATACATGAGGGGAGCAAAAAGGAGGCAAACTGTCTTCCAAAGGTCACCCAGACCCTTTCTCCACCTGAAAATGACCAATAAGTAGAAGAAGATATTCTCATAAGGCCCTAATAGCTAAGAGTTGTCACCTCCAAGCCTTACAAAGTGATTGGGGCAGACATGAAGAGTTGAATCCAAACCAGCAAATTTCACCAACCTGTCCCCTTGAAAGAATCAGGTTTAGCGCTGTGATCCCTGGCTAGGAACAAAAGAAATACTCTTCCTAGTCATCGACCTACCACAAACTGAGCTGTGTATTCCCTCACTCGTAAGGACATTCTCAAGTGAATGCATTTTATTTGATTACCAATCTCCTGCTCAAATTGTGTTGCTCACTAAACCTGAGATCTATTTTATAATGCAATGCATCCTGCAGCCTTCAAGTCAGTAAAGAAAGAGTTCTTGATCACCTTGAAGGAATCTGTGCCACTCTCTTACCTCACAATTACTTGTGTGATAATCCACATCCCTCAAATACTATATAAAGCAAATTAATTCCTAAAATAAATAAAACATCTAAAGCAAAAGAGCTTCAAAAGGAGAAAACTGTCAGATGCACAGTTTTTCGATTCCTTGGGATGCATTACGCTGTGAGCTTCAAACCGTTTCTTCTTAATTTATAACAATATTGCAAAGAAATACGTGATGCATACATTTTCTCTTTGAACAGATTCTATGAATTAATTTAAGCAGCATTAGCTGTACAGAAATTACACAACCTGTAACTCTGCATATATGCCTTAAAAAAGCCCCTTTTGCTTGATTCCATCTACAAAGTTGGATGTGTTCTGCTACAGTACAAGAATGAATGTGAGGTGGCAGGCTAATGTACTTTATCGTCTTTTGAAGTTCATCCATTGTGACAAATGTTCATTTTCTAACTGTCTAGAATTAAGGAGACTCTACTTCAATTGTCAAACTCAGTTCTTTGGCATGAATGGTTACACAGACTGTGCTCCACCAACTGCAATTCCACATTATAAGCAAACAAACAGCTTGTAGTGAATAACAATAGCTCGTGTGTGTCTGTTTTCAGTCACACAAAATAGACTTTGCACCCCTAATGGTTCAGAGTATTCAACCACACCACAAGGGAAGATGCATCTCTTCAAGGCAATTAGAAAACTGCTGACCTGAACATTAAAAAACACACAAAACAGCAAGAGCCCCAAAGAGTAGAAAGTGGTTCTCATCCTAGACAAGTCTTAGTTGTGAATACGCCTCTGTTTTTGCTCATCCAAGTGGATGCACTACAGGATTAAGGGTAAAACCAGTTCTCTCTTTGTATTGTTTTCCACGAATGTGAATTTAGTTAATTGCTAAACATTATCATTTCAACGGGGAAGAAGATTTAAGAACCCTCCTTCTAGTGTTGGGATAGGAATTAATCTTTAGCCCAGTCTGTTTCCATGGCAGCTCATGAGCGGAACATTAATACCTACTTGCGTGACAAGTAACAGTGTGAAGAAGACTGCTGCGTCTATCTTGTTAAAACACTGCAGGCGTACATTTGCTTTCTCAAGGTGCGAGATCAAATTAGCACACCAACACGATACCACACAAGAGACTGCTACAAGAAGAACAGGTAGAAAACGTGATTGCTTCTTTTATAACCAGACATAATGGACAAACAGGCAGCTATTTTTATTGTACACATTGCGATCATATTAGAATGTCCAGGGCTGGATCTATTTGCACAGCTTAAAGCAGCGGCAAATCCCAATACCATATCATAATCTGTTCTGTGAGTGCCCCTGAACCCCCCAGTGACCTCGCATAGGACAGATTAGTGTTGATCATAAACAAAAGAGCATTGTGCCAGGCTCCTGCTGTGCGCTGTGCCACCACAGCTGACCTTCTCATGCCACCCTGCAGCTCTGTTTTGCCCCTCCCCCCTCAGATATTATACAGATCTAACAAAAGAAAAAAACAAATTATATGGCTTGGAAGTGTAAAAGACCAATATAAACATATTATGCACCGCACAACGAAGTCAAAGGGTGTTTCACCAGGTAGGAATGCATCTCAGAAACTGCCAAGAAGACTAAGCTCCAGCTTTCAGCACAAATATTCCAAACACAGAAGAGTTCTGATGCAGCAGCAGGAGCACTGACCTCAAACCAGCTGCTGGCTAAGAGGTCTTCCCTTCACAGTGCCTGAGGCCAGTCAGGGCCAGCTCTGCCTGAAGATTAGAAACTTGGTTCATGCCTTTCAGTTGACGTTCTGACTTGTTTTTAATACCTTGAGATCTGCTTCTTGCTAAATGTACTAAATTCTATTGATTGTGTCCTATCTCATTTCATCAAATTGGCCATTGTGCAGCCAGAATTCAATTTATGAACGATAAATTAATAGCAATTAGTAATATTATGCTCTTCATTGGTAGCAGATTTCCTCACTTCAATTGCTGGTGGCTTCAAATACACAAACACATGTGCCTCATGCCTCTCGGTCCCCATTGTAAGTCGGGCACACATCAATAGATACAATTCCCCTTGTATAACGAGCAAGGTTATTCATGAGAAAATCACATTAATTCTGCCCCAGGAGAACCCATCAGCACATCAAAGACCAGGAGATGAATTTGACACTCTTTATGTGAAGAAATTTGAATTCCTTGAAGCACCGATTCTATGATGCAGTAGTTGGCCATCAAAAAAAACACCCCCAAGTGCAGGTCAGTGAATTTGTAATCTGTGATGGTTAGCAGCATGAACAAAAGAGTAGGGGGATCACATTTTGGGTGTTATAACTGCAGCAGGCAAGGCAGAGAAAACACCTCCTGTGCATGCACTGGTGATCACTAGAACATCAAATGCTTTGAGGGCAGCCAGAGAGCAAAATGCTCTGAAGGCACAGAAGCCATTAAAGATCTTGAAATCTAGCAGCTTTCACATACAAGATCTTAATGAGCACTCAGTCACATCTCATGCAGAGATGGTTTAAACTTTAAGGTCCTGCGAGACTTGAAAAAACCCACTTATTCTGTTCCCACTTACCGAACTCGGCTTCCTTCAGCTCCAGCTCCTGTTTCAGAAGGTCATGATCCACCTTCATCTTTTCAAGTTTTTCACTATTGCCCTCGCTCAGAGCCTGCAGCTTCTTAATCTGCCCTTCCAGTCCGTCTCTCTCGGCACACAGCGACTTGATCTCCATCTTTACCTCTTTCGCAGTGGCAAAGTCGCTCCCTGTGCATTCAAAAGGAACCGTTTTTTAATAACGTTGCCAAAACCGAATTGGGAGATTCCAAAAGCAGATGGCTGGTCATTGGCTGGCAAACTGTCAACATCAAACAATGCTAAAACTCCTCTCTGTTGCCGCAAAACTTGACCACAATGCACACAGCTATTGAACCCATGCCAAAAGGTAACAAGATAACAGGAACTTCACCAACGGCATGAAGCCAGAGAACTAAGATCTGGCTTGTGCTCTTGATGTCCTCCTAGAACCAAACCAGCCATACACAACCCCCATGACATCCAGAGCATGTGACCGGTTGAACACGATGCATAAAGCCGATGTACTGTAACAAGCTACAGCTGTGCAAAACACAAAGCAGACCTAGCACAGCAGAAGAGCCATGCCTATATTGAGGGCCACAGTCTGGAGTAGTGACTAGAGCTCTAAACGCTAGGCCAGGGAGCTGTAGGCTCACATACCAGGTTTGACACTGTTCTTTTACACTGGAGCACAGTACTTCACTCAAATTGAAGTAAACAGGGGTGCTCTCCTGGTCATTGTCAGTGAGAAAGAGAATTTATTCTTAGCTGGTTAAATAATGGATTTAAGATATTAATTCACACCAGACCCTCACTGAGAAAGGTGCCTGTCCAGGTTTGTCAATCAATACAGTTTTACAGCATGCGTTTTCCACTGAACACAAGGGGAAGCCCCCCTTGTGCATTCTCAAAAACCTGAACCGAAGGACCTTCTAATACCTTCTACTTTGTTTCTACTACAGATGGAAATAAAGCAATTGCAGAATACACATTACAGGATCTTTGACACTCAGGGCTGAGCGACATGTGATTACATTAGGAAACAGGACCCCCGCCAGCAAACACAGTGTTTAATAAAGAGTGTGCAACAGTCACCCTACCTGATATGGCTGCCAGTTTGGCTTCGTGCAGGGTCAGTAGCTGGGTCTCACTTTCACTAACTTTCTTCCTTAGGCTGCTGCACAGCTTCTGACTCATGAAAACCTAGATGGAAGAAGACAGCCGTGCGACATTATTTATTTAGATAAGAAAGGGGTTACTCGAAAAGCGCACTTCAAAAGCCTCCCAATGTACAAATGTGACATAACAACCACTAAAGAGTAATGTAGCTTATCTGAACTGCATTTAACTAAGAAAGTGGAAAAATCTTTAAAAGGTTTTCTTTCAAAAGATCTATGGATTTGGCTTCAGTGAGTGTTTTCTAGTTTTTAATGGGTTAGACCGCTCTAGAGTGAAAAGATTACATAGTCCAGAAAAGCGCTACAGTATATAAGTGTAAACAATTACTATTATTATTATTATTATTATTATTATTATTATTATTATTATTATTATTATTATTATTATAATATAACTAAGAACTGATTAAGTCCCTTTGTGTTGCAGGTTAAGGGAGTCCACAATACACTGTCAACTGAAAACAACTTTTTATTAACACGTCATTAAAAAGAATTGAAATAAACAGCCCAGGCATCTTTTTTAATTTTAAGCTATTTCTGGGGTAGCAATTCAAAAATGTTTTCAAGCACTCTATATTTTTTGAACAAATATTTTCTCGTCCCAGCATAATGATGCCAACCGCTTGTCTACAATGGAGTAAAACAAATAAAAAATCCCCATATTAATAATACACAAGGAAAGAGATACTAGACAGAAATATAATTAGAGCAAAATTACCCCTTGAAATATAATGGCGCCCAGTGTTTTCCTTTTGACAGTGTGTCTCATAACTTTGCAGGATGAAACATTTACTTGATCTATATTTTTGTTTGCATTCTATGATGTTCATTTGCCATGTTTAAAATATTTAACTAAATCCATGAGACTCGAGGGTTTCTTTTCTCTGGTGCATCACTATATAATCTACTGTATATACACAGTATCAGTTTCTTCCCATCAAATCACGGGACATTTCGAAGTGACGTCTAAGCTGCAATCAGCGTAGTGCAACTCAGCATTTTGCTTTGCTCACACTGGAGACAGATATTAAGTGCTGAGAAGGGCTCTATTTATGTATCAGGCGAGCAGGGTATTATTGCTGCAATGGAGAAAAGACAGCAATGCTCAGTGACCTGTGAAGTTTGACAGCCCACAGTAGCAGCACACCCCCTGACACACTCAACAGCACACAAAAGTGGCAAAGGAAATATTATGCAACAGAGGGAACGTCATATGCACCTGAATTTTATAAAAGTTCCTAATATATACTGATTTTTTGGTATGCTAGTTGTTAACAAAAGGTAACTTCATCCAGCATGCAACCATCCATAAAAAACATTGACCTTGGATATGTTTTAAAAATTAAAATTCTTCCAAAAGCAGATCAACCATTTAATTTCTATACATGAAGTCATTAGATTTATATAAACACTGCATTCCCTCCTTCTACAGTGGTTTAGCTTGGTAACTAGCCTCGATCATGTCCTTCTGTTTGCCCACTGCATAATCTACCTTCACCTCCTCACTTTCCAACAAAGTATCTCACACCTAATACCTAGAATTGTTACAGACCTCATTAAACATGGTCCTTAGCTCAATTCAAAATACTTTTGGAATGATATTTTTAAGAAAGGTGAGCACGGAGGAAACACATTTCAATGCAGAATGACTGAATAGCCTTCAATAGCTTTAAAATCATAATCTGCTTCGGAGCCAAGATTCTTTGCAGTCTACTTTAACAGTGGCTTTTCCATTTTTCCATGTTAAAACATTTGCCATACGCTCTAGGCAATATAATAAGGGAGCTGTATATATTTTTGCAGGAAGTTACAATATACTACTTGGCAGACAAGACTCCATTGTCCCATTATTATACCCCCAGACACTCTACCTTCCCACCTGCAGAGTCAGTGACACTGCTTGGTTTTCGGAGTATTTTTTAAGGCACGTTGCCAAGCTCTCCCTATTTGCAGACTGACTGTGCTCCCTGTCACCCTCACTTGATACACCCTGGAGCCATGACAAGAAAAGTGGCAAGTTTCAGAACCTCACACAGCTCCTTGCGGTGTAATACCCCTGAACTGTCTCCTGGGACAGATTTGCCCTGTCTAAGACTAATACCGAACCATTCCCTGAGCTGCCAAATGTCAGCCATCAGCTACACACCACACCAAACAGTGAGCAGAGCCACTGTGGACTGCACACTCTGCAGCTGGAGGTGAGGCTTGTGGTGGTTCCTGGACTCACCAAACCCAGACAAAAAGAGAATGTTTTAAAGAAAGCAAAGAAAAATGTACATGATTCAACTGTTAGACAAAAGCTTTTTATAAAAGGAACAAAGTCACTCGGACATACTGAAAATATATCAGTAAAATGAGAAGGTAACATAGGTGCCTGACATAGGACATTCAGAATTATATCTATATATATATTCCTATAGATAGGAAGTGACATTATAATACCTATGGCCTGCTAGAAAATAATTTCTTCAAGCCAGACAATGGAAATCCTTTTTTACTCAGGTGCTAGTAAGTCGTGATTTGTCAAATACAGCAGTTTTCTGCCTATGACAGCACAGGACACAGTACATTAGGCTGAAATGAAGCCCACTAAAGCCTACCAATGTATGCTATCTTCAGCTGTGGGCATCAGGAGGAAATATAATATAGCAACGGAGCCGATTCTGCATTAGGCCAGCGCTCGATGCTTGAGTTCCAGGTAAGCTGCCCAGTGAATTTCACACACACTTCACTGGAATTGTCTTACACTCCACTCCTCACCATCAGAAAGCCTAACTGATCAACGGTGCTATGAAACCGTGAAGCAATGAAGTGAACTGGATGTGGAAAATCATTTTTGTTTCTAACACGCAATATGTGATTTTTTTCACACTTTTCTTCTGTCTAAAAATGCATCTCTAAAGTGATCTGTTAAGAGAGGACCTGATGATAAGCTCTTACTTTGGCTGTAAACTCTCTGATGGCCACACTCAGTGCTTGTTCCTGCTCCTGGAGGCTGTGGAGAAAAACAAACACACAATAAAGATTAGTTCATGGTCACTGTAGACTTGTCTAAATCCACCAGTCTATACCTGGTCTTCACATAGCAGCATCTTGTAGACAGACGTCATTTAGCTGCTACTTGGAACATGTTTTTTCAGTTTAGATGTGACGGGGGTCCATACAATTTTACAATGAAGTATGTAGACGTGCCTGTTTACGGCTATAAAGACAAAGAAAATACTCATAGGAGCAATAGATATGCCATCCCTTGCCACAAGTTTGGTCTCTTAAGAAATACATTTTTACATTATCTCTAAACAGTCTGTGTCTTTTTCTGATGCCAAAACCACCCTCCTTCCTAGATTCCTGCGTCTGTGCTCTGGTATCTACAACTGCTTGTATACCCATAATACTGCAGTAAAACTAATTAAAATAACAATTACATAGATGAGAAAAAGTATATTTTTTGTTACCCTTCTCTGCAAAAGCTTAAAAATAACAGTCCAGTATGTGTCAACTTAGGTATTGAAAAGAAGAATGAATTTTTTCCTGCTTAAGCACAGCTTGGGAAAAGGGAAAAAGGTAAAGAGTTTATCTATCAGTAGAAAAAGTAGAGCCATTTCTGCATGTCTGAAAAGCTTCGAAAGCTGCCCTGTACATTTTACCCCAGCATTTTTCATCAAAGACTCCCAGCACACTAACACGAGAATTCGAGAAACGCTGCCCCTTCTATACTCTGTAGTACTAGACGTATTATATGTTACAGAGTCCTTACACGTGAAAACATTGTGGCTGTGCTCCTGCATGATCAGGAACTGTCAGAAAATCCAGATTCCATATCATAACCTGCAGAATCCTTATAGGTACTGAAGGCTGGTATGAGCTTTAACAGACCACACCACTGGAGATGCCATGACAGCAGTAAGAACTAAACCAGCAATTACAGCACGAGACTGGCAGGCACAGTTTATGTTTCCAACAACAACAACACCCCAGGGAGACAAGTGCAAGTCAGGAACAGGTTGGCTTGGTTTAATCTCAGTGCTTTCTGTGATGCTCTGATCAGGTCAGAAAACAAAACAAAATCAGCAACAGCCTTTTCCGACGTTTTTCACCAGTTTCCAATTAGTTCTGCCTTCTCCAGGTATTCCTGCCCACCTTACCCTTCCTACTATTCTCCCAGAGCCGGACTAGGCCAAACAGCATATTACATCAGTTTTTTAAGACACGCAAACTGTAATTTTGAGATCCTTCAGACCAAAAAAGAACCATTATCATAATATGACCACTGCTGATTAGTCTTGAAATTATAATCGTGCATGAAGCATCGAAAAGTCCAAACATACTATCCGTGTCATGATGGCTTCACAGGAGGTGTCAATGTCATCAGAATCCACAAAATATTCTGAAAAGCTGCAGGAGTCATTGTTTCACCAGCAGCTGAGAGATCCCCGACCCTAACCCTGACCCTGACCCTAACCCTTCCTCAGAGCTCAACAAGGCACGCGCCCCATCTTCTGGATTCCTGGTCATGGCCAGCTCGTGCTCGAACCTGCGACATCAGAACCACGGACCCCAGCACCTTGAACAGGGGACCTGGTTGAGCCTTCCACTCTTGACCTTTCAAACCAGAAACATCACAGAGACCCCTGTGCCAACCCCCCCCCCCCCCCCCAGAAAGCAAACCGCCCCCATTTAGGTCAATTGTTTTTCAATGTCTTTTACATCTAAAACCAGCTGTTTTTTTAAAAAGACAGTTCTCCTAGCGCATAAGTCAGTGACACAGAGCATTGCCGTTGCTGAAGGCTTTACAGAAGAGGCCAAATCTTATTTGTGCTCTAGCAGAAGGGCCTCCAGGGAAACTCTAATGACGTCAAAAAGGGGGCACAGACACCTGCTAAGGTTCAATTCCAGCAATGTGACTGGCTAACAATTACAGTAATAGTTAGACGAGGCCTGACTACTCCTTTTCTTTCCATCGATCTGCAGTACAATCCAGGTGCTTCGCAATCAGTAAAACTGTCTCATTCCACTTCTTCCTCAAAAGGAAACCTTGTAGCCCTTCACTACTGCTGGCTCATCTATTTTTAATTACAGCTACAGAGACTCATCAGGAATCTTCTCCAAATAAGTGGTAATTAATTCCCGCGCTGTGAAAAGCGTTTCGTGAATGCTGTGGGCTCTGAGGTCAGGACAGAGGTGTGCGTCCATCGAGAGCTCACCCAGTGCCTGCTGGCTCTGAGCTTCACTCCAGTCGGAGCAGCTCCCAGCCCTGTTCAACAGCAATTAAGAGGAGCTGCACTGACATAAATAAATCATCACTGAAACATAATAATTAAACTGTGTCCGGCTATCTGTTTTTTTAATGAATTTTCACTAAATTAAAGGGATATGGCTCTACCCAATTGCAAAACATTTTTCGTTGCATCAGATTGTTTTGTTCTACAAATAGTGTCCTTGGGGTGAGTCTAATTAGTTTCTTTTGCACGAGAAAAATACATAATCACCATCGAGCTTTAATTATTTAGCTGTAACACATTCATAACCCCCAGCGAGAATTCCTCACATTTATCTGTAATAATTTAAATCGACAGTGTGTGAACTCAAACCGTTGTAAAATGATTGCAGCAATGAGAATGTCTTATTAAAGTCTTTCTCTCTAGAATGGAAAAATAAACTTCTGCACAGGCTCTGATTAGAGTTCTCAACAGTCTTTCTTTACAACACACGAAGTTCAAAGTCATCCCATGCTGGAATATCAGGCCAGAATTTTTTTTAAAAATTATTTAGGCTCCTGTTGACAGAATTAATAAAGCCCTCCAGACTTTTTCCTGTTGTGAAGCAAAACAAGAAGCCAGAACTTCATGGTTTGAAAAAAAGTCATGTCTCTCATCCTACATGCTAATCCTAAAAATATCCTAAAAACCGATGAGAATCTTCCAACCCTCTATCCAATGCTGCTGTTAATTAAATCAATTAAAATAAAAGACAAGCCCTATGAATCTGAAAAGAAATCTTGTGGAGGGATAAAAAGGCCTCCATTCATAGGGTGCTCATGTACAGAAACTGCTCTGGCTAAGACCAGCATCATTTTATCAGAAGCAGCTGGGGAAAGAGCTCCACCCTCTGGACCAAAAGATACCATGGAGGCAAACTGCTGTAACTGTACAAAGGCAGAAAAGGTGATGCGGATGAAACATTATCAGCTAACAATAGTTCTAAGCAATCATAATCAAATACATTACGCACTGTCACTGATTTCTTATGAACATTTAAGATTTCTTCAAACGTAAAAAAAAATGATATGTCAAAAAAGTCCTTTTACTGTAGCCTCAAAGCCAGCCTATGACATTGCAACTACACACCAAAAATAAATAGACAGGGAAAAGAGAAGAATTTACATCTTATATTTTACTTTCTAAAGCAGGTGAAGTGCCTTGTGCCCATCTCTGCTTTGCCCGTCTGAATCCATTAATTACAGACCCTCCTGAATGCACAAGATCATTGACGGGAAAAGCAGAGTTCAAACTCATTTGCAGAAAAGTCAACAGAGGTGAACGCGAAATAAGGAGACAGCACCAGAACAAAATGGAAATAAGATGAGGGAGAATATCATCTAACCTTTAACATTTTTCTCAGAAAAAACTAAGCATTGTGGCCATTTGAAATTAGAATGGCCTGCAACACAACAAAGAAGAGAGTAAGAAGACACATCTCAACCTAAGGGACTCCATCCCTCTTACAAGTCTAATTACAAGCACAAAAGAGGACGGGAATTTTTGTGATATTGCACTGTTTAAATAACTTAATGAAATACCGACCAGACTGACCAATACTGAAGTATAACCAAATGGAAATCCATCACTCCTTAAAATAAAACAATTATTTCTTATTTAAAATCTTGGTCAAATCAATTTCTAGGCAGGACAAGGCTGATGCTGATAAGTCACTGAAGAAAATATACAATCTGACCGAGCAGACCAATCTGTATTAGTATTTCTTTACAAAAAATATGTTTTTTGGTTCAACAGACAAATTAAAGAGCCTAAATGGGGTTTTCTCTGTTTATCCACTCTCCCAGGATGTAAAAAAAAACTAGGAGAGGTCTGGCAAATCGAAAAAAATATTTTACTTCTCATGCAAGGGTACTAAACTAAATAAAGACTGTTACTCTGTAAATATGTAACTGCTGAACAGACTGCTGTGAGAACCTTGGATTTAATGTGACCTTAAGTTACAGAAGATCGGACGGACTTTCTTCCCTATCTCTGTCTCTCAGCAGGCCAGCTGCATTGTCACCTGCTGTGAAAGAGAAATTCAAGTCTTGCCCTGCTGTGTGAATATAAACCTCCTACGGAAAACGCTTTTTAACATATTTTTCACCACCTGATTGCTAAATTTAATGAGAGCAAATTACACATCTGTTACTCACTCAAAAGGGCATTTTGATTATTGTTATTGTCATTAGTTTTTTTTTTCCAAAGTCCAGCTAGTTCCACACAAACTGAATAATACCTTTACACAGTACACACTGCCTTTAAGTGTAAAAATAATGCTGTGATTTAGCAAATTGGACGGAAATGCTGGAATGAGAGTAAAATCTGCTGGTCTCATTCCAGTGTATTTTACATCTGTGGGAGGAAAATGTTGAGGAGAGCTGGTCTGATTACTTCATTAGCACTGATTTAGCAGCTATTCATTCTTATATGTATTCAAATCCCCAAAGCAGACAGAAAAGGCGATATTTTTCACAAATCTAAGCAGAGTTTCAACAGAGTGTAACTGGAAGCCCACTGAAGCTCAGCAGGTGTGAGCCTGGTCAGTACCTGGATGGGAGACCTCCTGGGAAAAACTAAGGTTGCAGCTGGAAGAGGTGTTAGTGGGGACAGCAGGGGGCGCTCACCCTGTGGTCTGTGTCGGTCCCCAGTATCGTGGTGGGGACACCATACTGTAAAAAGGTGCCGTCTTTCAGATGAGACGTAAAAACTGAGGTCCAGACTCTCTGTGGTCATTAACAATCCCAGGGTGCTTCTCGAAAAGAGTAGGGGTGTAACCCCAGAGTCCTGGCCAAATTTCCCATTGGCCTTTCCAATCATGGCCTCCTAATAATCCCCTTCTATGAGCTGGCTGCATCACTCTGTTCTCCTCCCCACTGAGAGCTGTTGTGTGGGGAGTGTACTGGCGCACTATGGCTGCCATCGCATCATCCAGGTGGGGCTGCACACTGGGGGTGGAGGGGAGTCCCCATTACCTGTAAAGCGCTTCGAGTGGAGTGTCCAGAAAATCGCTATATGAGTGTCAGGAAATATTATTATTATGAAACCAGTACTCTGGTTACTGGCTTGCAAAATCATGGAATAATGGAATAATCATGGATAATGGAAATCATTGTATGTGTGAGAGAGGCAAAGTAAAACACAGCACACTGTAACACTGCAGCACAGTTTTTAGTTTTATATGCAGGACTGGAGAAAATGGCTTCTATATGTGGCGGGAAAAAAATCCCCCAGCTTCCTTTGCTGTCCTGACCCTCCCTGGCCAGGTGAAGAGTCTTTTTCAGGGCACTTGCTAAAAGCAGGAAGGTGCTGGAATGGAAAAATGCCTTGGGCAGTGGATGTGGGCAGGCAGATCTCATTAGCATGAGAGCAGAGGCTGACCTGTGGATGTGTGGGGGCAGTTCTGTGCACAGCTGTGCTCGGTGCTCAGAGCCCACCAGGTCATCCAGGGCCCTGCTGAGGTCCTGTAGCTGGCCAGGAGGGAAGCTGACCAGAGGCAGCTCCTCGCTGTCCTCATACTCCATCAGCTGCTCCTCCTCCAGAACCTGGCGATCGAGCTGGCTGCTCCGGGCCTCCAGTTCTGACAGCTTCCTTTTCAGCTCATGGATTTCCTTCTGCAGTGGAGAACAAATGGGAGAAACTGCTCAGGACAGAGTGAAGTCACCAATGGAGAGATATGTATATAATATCCATCACACTCCACACTACCCTGCAGGATTGTATGGGCTGGTATAGACAGTATACCTGGGGCAGCCAGAATTGAAAACCTTCATGATCAAGAAGTCTATCTCGTTAAGTGAAATAGAAGCCAAATCCTTTAATTAAGGAGTAAATTACCTCGATCTGCTGCTTCTCCTGAAGGATCTGTTCTCTTCTCTGCACAGGGCACTGAAGATGTGAGCATGAATCCCTTTCTTGTTTCTGCCACTGCTGGCCCTCTCTGTTACTGGGCCTTGAAAAGGAAAGATTGCACCTTTCCCGTTTAAAAAAAGCACATATGCAAGCATGCATTTGTTCAAAACATTATGTGAACATTTTACCGAATTAGCAATAAATTGTTAAAATGGAAGGACAGGACCTGCAGTTGACAGAGCGTAGAATTTGTGTGCCAAGTGACACAAAAGACATTGAAAAGTCATTTCAGCTCATTGTAGACACAAATTATGACAAAAGAGATCTGGGTAATACTGTCTCAAAACACGTTTTCACAAACCCATCTATTGAGCTTCCTATAAGGCTGAAAAAAGGCTTTTAAAAGAGCTGAGCACCAGATTTGCTCAAAGTGTTGCCTAGAAGTTAGAGCTTTTGATCTTTTGTGGTTTTATTTATGTAATTAACTCGGACACATTCTGTCAGAAAAATACAGCTTCTTTAGAGTCACAGGCTCATCAGGCTGGAGATATTCCAGGCTCCTGGAGTGACAGATGAAGTAAAGGTACATACCTCCCCCCTGGATAGGAAGCTAGTCCATCACCGTATTACCCCAGCAACCCTGGGACTCATTTATACAGTGAACTGGGTAAACTGGGTGAACTGGAGACACTGTACCTTGTTACCCGGAGCAAATAACTTGCTCATGGGTACATCAGCTGTCACGATCGCTACTCCTCCTCTTAAGGGCGCTCCAGCCCTTCCTTGTTCTGCCTCATTCCCCACACCTGTTCCTTATTCCAGCCCCTATTTAGTTCCACTTTAAAAGCCAGACATAGACGTTACTGGAGGTTCCTCATTGAATCGCGTTTCGTGAGAGCCCGGGTCCTGCAGCGTCTGGCTCCGTAATGATTTTAACTTTCTGTTCCTGATTCCCCCCGCCGGTTCCGACCCGGTTCCTGTTCCTTATCCCCCCGGATGGATCGCCTGGCCATGGACTTTTGCCTCTGTTTTTGATTACCCGTTTGGATTTGCTATATGGATTGTTCTCCCCGGACTCACTTCCCCTGGACACCTGTACTCCTTGGACATGCCCCCTGTCTCCATACCCTCTCCTGCATGACCTTTTTCCCCAGTGTATCTTCACAATTCCGGATCGTGTCGTCTGCATAGTGCCCGGAAAGAACTCTTTCATGACATCAGCAGCCCCTGAATCAGAAACTGGAACCTACAACCTTCCAGTTAGCAGTCCTGAATCCAAATCACTACTCCTAAACTGCCCGAGAGATTAACAGTAAAATTCTATTACAATGTATTACATTTAAAACACACACAGCTAATTGCCTGCTACAAAGTAACCCGTATTATTCTATACTCTCTCGGTCTGAAACTCTAGTTCATGAACGCTTCTATATAAGATACTCCTTCCTTTGATGATCGAACTCCTCCAGTACACAGTCAAAGCACCTCAGCAGCACTACTGTAGAAAAACACCTGACCCCTGATCCCTGACCCATTTTTCCCATCCCTTTTGGAATATCACAAATGACAGGACAATAAGAAGCTACTGCAAGTATTAATTACTAGAAAACCGAATACTATAACCTTACCTAAAAAAAGGTAAGGTTTCACACAGCTCCACATCTCTGAAACTCGGTGTGATGAAAACCTCTAAAACTTGTAGCTGCTGTTCCTGATCCAGCCACTACAGCCATGATTTACTGTCAGATACAGCCTCACCGTCAGGGCTGCAGGGTACGTTATATCACTTTAATTAGTAAAATGTTTCATTCAAAAGCATGAGGCAGGCAACTTTTTTCCTTCAATTAAAAATCGGTCAGTGATGCTGTCACATGAATCACAGCCAGACGTGTCAGTGTCAGTACAAAAAATAACGGCACGCCAGTTTCGAGAGTTCTGATGTCTCCAAACAGTCAAGCCAGGACAAGGTCAGAAGTTGCATTAAACAAAACAAAAAGTCCTGAATTCTTATTCCACTGCAAAATTACACAAACCTATAGCAGAACGATCTCCTAAAATAAGAGAAAAGTTACCCTTAGTAATGACACTGGAAGGTAAGGTTGGAAAATCAAAAATATCCTTGGTTTGGTTTGTAAATTCTGGAAAAACACTTAACATCTGACTAGTTTTTGTTAGATTTTTGTGGGTGAGAACCCAGACCAGTGGTACTAAAAGAGGCAGCGAGGAGTTTAATGATCACTCTCCAGTGCGCTAAAGCTCACTTGACATTAGACAAAAGCCATCAAACAGCTACAGCAGAAGCTGTGCAATAACACATCTCAGCCTCTCTTGTGCAGAGTGCTTCATGATTTTTATGGTGACATTTGGAGTGGAAAGGGCACATGTTTCTTGTGGCACAAATTAAATAAAAAAAAACACTACAAATATCCACACTTTGCTGAAACACCTATAGTCAGTTTTGTCCATGTAAAAGGTTACATTACCTGACACGGGTGGGAACTGGTTTTAAACTAATGGCACACCATTTTGCGGGCAGGAGGGGTTGTTGATGTGGTGAACGTGTTGGATTCCTGACACGCTCAAAGACCTGACGCCGGTCTTGCGGTATTCAGGGTCTGAAGGCTCGTGGCCAGACACTCACCTGCAGACGGGGGTCACCTCCTGCAGTGCTCCCGTCACCTGATCCCGCAGCCGCTCCAGAAGACGGGACACTGCAGGGTGTCGGGAGGGAAGCTCAGCTGTCAGGGAGCTCTTCTCCCTGCGCAGTTCATCCAATTTGTTTCGAAACCTTTCGGCTAGAACGACAGCAAACCACCGTTTTAGTTTTGGTACCCGATAAACATTTTGCAACGGGCATTCTGAAACATAAATGTATTATAATGCGAGTGGGGCTTTATGGACCCCAGTTTTCAGATTTGTACATTCCAGGGGACTGTGCAGAAACAAGTCTGTAGAAGGTAAGGTCAATAATTTAGGTATTCTTACAGAACAAAACAAAATTCATACTCATTTCCCATCTTAAGTTACCGTTTCTGTGAGTCACAAAGCAACATAATAATATTTCTAATTCTAATAATTCTGGACACTCCACTCAAAGCACTTAAGAGGAGACAGGGACACCCCTCCACCTCCACCAGTGTGCAGCCCCACCTGGATGATGTGACGGCAGCTATAGTGCACCAGAACACTCCCCACACACCAGCTCTCAGTGGGTAGAGCAGAGTCATGAAGCCAGTTGAGAAATGGGGATTATTAGGAGGCCATGACTGGTAAAGGCCAAGGGAAAATCTGACCAGGACACCGGGGTTAACACCACATGAAATCACGAAAAGTATATGACGGAAACATTTCTTCTTCGATAACTGTCAAGTCAGCGTTAGTGTACTGGGCAGCGATGACTAAAAAAAGAAGTAAAATATTGATGGAATCTACCGCACGTCTTTGCAGTTCAATACAGACAAACGTGAGAAGATGAAGCATACAAAATGGGCGAGGTGGGCTCCTGTGTCACATGACACAAGTGGGTCCCATTCTCACGACGGGGGGGGGGGGCACCAACACCTTCCACAGCAGCCACTGAGGGATACTGGACTTCTGTCTGGAAGCAGAAAGTGCTCTGAAGGTTCTGCAGCGCTGGGAAAACAACACGTTGTGCCATTCCCTCAGAGGGCTGCTTTTCAACACAGATCTCCTTCCAAACAATAAGCTTCTGTCACATCAATGTGCTGTCAAATCTGTCATTGCCAGAAGACTCCTCACCAGCGCGTGCAGCCATGGATTACATAAAGGTCAAGTGGAAAAATGTCTATTCCACTACATCACTGCCACATTTTCTAAAGGTCAATTTGCAAACTAAAGCTTAAAAAAACAGTAATGCTGAAGTCAGCACGATCCTCCTTGCTCCTCCTCTGAACCTCACTTACTGTTGTAAGGCCTGAGCAACGTTTCACCCAAATACTAATTTAACATTTATTTTGCTCCTTTTTTGTAGGCCAACTTCAAATGTATTTTAAATGTTTTAAAAAAAAACAACTATGTATTTAGACCAAACTAGCTGCATTACGCTTATAAGGACAGAGGGACATTAATGAACATGCATACTTACAAAAAGTACACTGTGAGATGTGAAAACAGACCAAATGAAGCAGACTTTCCAAAAATATCTACGCGTGGGGAACGCAACTGCATGCTGTAACATCAAAGGCCTGCTGCTGTTCAGAGCTGACACACAAGGGGCAGAAGGTGGGCTGTGCAGTAGGTCATGACTCCATAGAAACTGACCCCTGCTGGGGTCTTACCAGTTTGGTAAATAGTGAAAGAGGCTGGTCTGAATAGGCTGAGGAAAAGGAAACAGCACACAGGCTGCGAAGAAGGAGGCACTTGTGAAAGGACTTACACAAAGCCATGGATTGGACAGACACTCAAACGCTGACGTGTGACAAGTGAACCACGCTGGAAAGAGGAACACGTGCAGTAGGGATCACCCGGCTGACTCCAAACTGCAGGCAGCTCTACGTGAAAGGCATCTGAGTAATACTCAAGCTTAACAGTTCATGAGCAAGACCTCATTCGGGATATTGTATTCAATTATGGACACTTAAGAGTTCTGAGAAGAGCAATAAACTGCTGCAAGAAACTTTCGGATTGCTTAGCTACTTCTGACTACTATCAACTACCACCTACAGCTGAATGTTGGTTTTTATGCACACTGTTGTTTACTACTGTATATTGTCAATTGTATATTATTTTTTATTTTGGATGTTGTATCATATTGATTACTGTCTCTTCATACTACTCGCCTACTGTTATTAGTTATTGCAGTCTTGACCTATCTGTACATTGTGAGAAAGAGTTCCAATGCCGTGGTCAAAAAAGGCAAATATACTTTGAACTGCACTGAAGAAAGGATGAAGGGGGCTTGAACAGCCTTCTCCTATCATCTCTCTTTCGTACTTAAGTCCTGAAGAAGAAAGGGGGATGGGCAGATGGAGGCCGAGAGATGCTTCACTTTGCTCCTGATTTACTGTATATTTACATAGCTTCAGGTCTGCTACATGTAATCCCCATTCACACTGGAAACATACTATATTGTGTACTTCACTGTTTTGACCTGGTACCCATTTCCCATATAATTAACTTGCATTCTTTTTAATTTTTCTAAAACAGGCTTCCAGGAATGACTGCTTTTGTCAAACCCAGCCTGACTGCTGATAAATGAAATCATAGGATCCACTTGCACAACAAAGCAGGCAATTCTCATTCCTTGTCAACAGCTTGGGCTCAGCAAATCCCAAGACGCCCTCTGTCGAAAGGAAGACGCTTCAAGAGGAGACATCAGAACATCCTTGTCAGAGCTCCCTCTACTGGTCCTGGCTGAGCTCAGCCCCCTTCCAAGAGCGCACAGGAGAATCCACGTCTCAGAGACAGAAGCTGTCAGAAGAGCATTATTTATTTAAGGCCTCGGTCTCAGAGGAACAAGCTATAGAGCCTTGGGCTTAAAAAGATCCTCATTCCAGGGAAAGGTCAGAGTCACGATTCAATGTTAGCTGCAGAAAACTCAGAAAAAAAAAACTCAAATGCATTGTAGGCAAATGTGTTCAGAAACAGCACTGAAGAAAGGAGTTATTTTTCACAATAAAAGCTATCCATCCAAATATGTCATATTTTCTGTAACTTAGCATAGATACCAGAAGGAGCTATCGAATTTTAAATTTAATTACTTTAAAAGTGCATTACTTTAATGACATCTTTTACAAATGTGTAAAGTATTTAGTAATCATTAAGTAACTAAGGAGTGATTCAGTACTTCATTTATTGGCTGATTCAAAGTCCTGGATTGGCATGGAATCCCACCACTGCCAGCTGCTTCTATGAAGACTCCTTAGGGCGGTGGCTCTGTGGCTAAGGATCTCGCTGCCTGCAGAGGAATCCTACTCTGTTGGGCCCCTGAGCAAGGCCCTTAACCCCAGCTGCTCCAGGGGTGCCGTATAAATGGCGGACCCTGCACTCTGACCCCAAGCTTCTCTCTCCTCGTCTGTGTGTCTCATGGAGAGCAGGCGAAAAGACAAATTCCCAATGCAAGAAATTATATATGGCTAATAAAGTGATCTTATGTTCTCTTAATTAATAAGATGGAGATTTCCCCTGCTTCAATGTGTCTTTACAGCCGACAGGCACAAAAAAAGCAATACCACAAGCTGCCAGTGGAGGGCCCCAGTAACCGCTACGACAGTACGTCCTTTTATATCAATACAGCCGCAAACATAGCTTGTTGAAAGTTGAAAGTTTTCTCTTCTTAATGTCAAGAAGCTGAATGTAAAAATTGAAGAATGATCTAGGAAAGAAATCGCTCATGATATCCGGAATTCAATTAAAGTGGCCGGAACAGTAACTAGCAGATTCTAGGATCTGAACTTGGAAGCAATGACATAGTACAGACAAAAAAGAAAAAGACTTTTGCTTTCAAACACAGCACAAATAATACCATAGGAAACTCCAGAATGTTTTTTCTGCAGTGAGTTGTCAGCAGAACGGGGATATTTTTAGCAACAGGCAGGCTAGTATCCTGCCAAGCTGAGAGGCTCTTGAATGCCCGTGCCCATTATGTCTGTTTCTGTGCCACAATGGCACCATTCACAGACAATATGATACCACTTCTCTGCAGCCGATATCCTGAAAAAAAAAGTTCTGCATTTTTTTTTAACTTCTCAGATCTTCTGGTCTTTTGCCTACTCTAGACTTCTGCTAATCGGCATCAATAAGACCAGACAGAAGGACAGAGCAAGAGATGAAAACCCCAAACAGTGAAGTTCAACCTGGCCAGAGGGTGGTTTATCTGTGGACAGTGAGGACCAGGAGACATCAGTCTTCATTTCTCCTGAGACTAGACAGTGACACTTTGGAGCCATACAATGATGCACGCAATAAAAATTTATTATATTTTAGAAAAAAATGACAAACAAAATGTCCTATTCAGTTAAAAGAAGCAACCTCCCTTGAGTTCAACTGATAAACGTCTTCCATCCTCACTATTGCTATCAGTCTGTACAGCATGTGCTGACAGCAGTGGTCAAATTCACCTTTAATTCTGTACCCTCAGAACTGTGTGGTCCTCCACTTGCTTCTGTTACATGATAAAACTACTTCTGGTGAACTTCAGCCATGAGCTCTTTGCTCTGCCTTGTGCTCCAGGGAAACTGACACAATGCAACATCACTTTATAAATTAAATAATCTCTAGTAGAATAAACACTAAGAGCTTAAAAAACGAAAAACAAAAATAAAAAATGAACAGAATGGAAATCCTATTTATTCTTCACAAGAAAACTGACGCATTGTATTTTGATTCTTCTTTTTGTAAATATACTATTTTACATTACAAAGTCTATTTATCATTTGGTGAATCATTGTGAACCCAAAATCAAAACAATGCTAAATCTTTTCAGTCGCACACTGTCTTGTTTATTTACAACCTCTGGGAACAGCAGACAGACCCACCTTTGTCATTGATGTCATTGTCTTTCTCACTGCCATTGAAGTAAATAATTTCCTTGACTTCAGTTTTATTAATAATAAGCATTCACATGTCCATGCTATTCAGGTAGTGACATCAGATTATACCAGCTTTATCACACTTTTTAACAATGACAAAGAAAATATAAAAGCCTAGTCTTGTTCTTTGAAATATAATTGAAATAAAGCAACCAAAGGTTAAGCTCACAGTTTAACAATGTAAAACAAAAAAAGAGTAAAAAATGAGTGGAATAAGATTCAACAATGAGGAAAATTGAAAATAGCTGTACTTAAACTACTTATACATTTAAAAGAACAGAAAATTTGATATTTCTTCCTTAAATCACCTACAGGCAGAGCAGTGATTCAAGCCAACACTTTAAGCAAAGCTCTGCAGGAAGAGGAAATCTCAGTCCACTTGAGTACTTACCAGGCGCAAGCTCATGTTCCCACAATACAAAGCATTGAAGGCCCTAATCAGCTAAGAGCCCTTGATGAAAAACACAAAAGCCTGGGGATTAAAAGTTTGAAATGCAAGAACTATTTGCATGTAAAAAGTGTTTTAAAAGTTGTTGGAGCGCTTTGCCCTTGCTGGTTCATGCAGCATTACTGTAACATTCTGATTCCTCCCCTTCTCTTTTCCACACACACACAATTTGGGAGGACAAAAGTTTAAAACTAAACCTTTAAGTCGCTCTCCTCTGGCTTGTGGAAGGAGAGGAACGGAAGGGGAGTTCTTAAACAACAACACAACCAAAAGGCCTGTGCATACAGTAGCAGGACAGGTGCAAGAGAGCAGGAAGAGGAGGAGACAACTGGCTGTGCTCCCATTTTAAAACCAATCAGAACAGCAGGCTCCACGCAGAGACAGGAAGTGACTGTCTGACTCCGTTACGAGCAGCCAGAGAAAGGTCTCCGGACCTTATAGGAGCCAGCTACGTCTGCATTTCTCCAGCAGAAGGGAAAAGCCTCCAAGACGAGCAAGGAAAGGAAGCTGCCATCTTCTGAGAAGACAATATTTAAAGACTCGTTTTAAAGAACTTCACATCTATCACAGCAGAAACTTCAAACTATGTGTAAGGAATCCAAGAGAGGAAGTAGAAGGATCCTATGCAGACGAGAGAGAGTAGAGGCAGCACAGGTGTTCAATCCAAATCGTCTGACGAGTTTGTGGTCAAAGAGCAAACTAAGTCCAAACTAAGTCCAATGCAAATTAAGTCCGTCCAGCTCGAATGCAAGAAATTATATAGGGCTCATAAAGTGATGTGATGTTAGTTATGTTAAAGCCAAAAGAGGTCTTTCAAAAAAGGGAGAGATAGGACAGCGGGGGTGATTAGTCAGTTGCTGAAACAGGTTAGCTCGTTTGTAGGTAGATCTCTGATAACTGGCGGTCAGGACACTATGCATGTATACTATACATTTATTCTATGTATTCAACACTACCTTCAACACAATCCCCAACAACAGTCAGTGATGGTAGCAGTCACACATCATTTAAGGCAGTAAAGACTGCTGGACCAAAACTGCCCAATAGAAGACAGGCTTCAAGTCTATTTCAACCTCCTAATGCAAGGATTATACAGAATGGGTTATAGGTGTGCCACATTTCTGTGTGTAAATTGTTCTCCACTGTTTTGTTTTTCTCAAAGGACTGGTGCTTTCCTGCTGTCTGAAATCCTCTGAATTCACTTGAGATGCACCAAAAGCAATAGGTTTTGAAGTAAATTGCCAGAATGAGTGCAACTTCAACAGGCACAAATACATTATTTCCTCTCTGGATTTCACAGTTTTAGCTGCAAAAGTCAAATTCATACTGTAGGGGAACACATGTCCTGTCACTGCTTGGGATTTTAGAAGGCTGACACTATTAAGCATTACTGGATTCGGACAATATACCCATTTTTCTTTTGCAAGTGCATTTACTGAGCTTTACTTTACTGAGTCACGTTCAGTATACGCAAAAGCTCATTTTAACATCAAATCAAGTTCATTCTACTGCACAATGCAATTTAACCACACTGAAACAGTGTCGTTGTTTCAGTTACAAAACAGAAACAAACCAAAGCTGATCAGAGACTTCTTTATAATAACAGTTTCCAACTTGTCTCAGAATTAAATGTTCTTTTGTTCAATAACCTTACCTCTGTCATAGTCATCCTCTAGTATGGCATTTTCCTGAAGTCTTTTGAGCTTTAGTATCATAGATTCAATCTAAAGACAAAATAAATGGGAAAAATGTTAAACATTTCATTTTTTAAATGTTCAAATAAACACATTGCAGAAGTCAGTCTCAAGAAAGCAATACAAAGAGAAATAGTAATCCATGTGTGATAACTGCATGTGATCTCCAGGTCAATAATTAAAGTCAAGGTATGAGGTATGTAGGTGAAAGAAAGTTTCCAAATCAGGTAAGACAATGAAGCACAAAGGTTCTGCACATAACAATGTTGTATTTTTACAAAGACTTCAACTAGGGAACCTATCGGCCTTTCTTTAAAAAAAAATCTGTTATCACCCATTATTATTGTTCATCTCACCCAGTTTGGAATAGCCAATTAGTGCATACATTTCTCATGTTTCCATCCCTGGCTACGAACCCTGTGACTGCACACAGGGGAGAATGAGGAAGTGCAGGCAGACTCCTCCCATCCACCCGACTTCCAGCCAACCGATTTCTAGCACATCACAAATCCCCTACCACTGCAGGAGCGCTGAATGGAGGAGAGGCGCTGCTCTCATTGACAGCAGCACCCGTCTTTTAACACTTCACCACAGGCAGTCCACACGGGGTCTCTGCAACTGATAGCTGAGATGGGCCCCGGGGCACCTATTCCCACCCTGACCCTGGTGGCACTCACCCCACTTGGCAAGTCACTCGGGGAACCCCAATCACACTGAATGAGTGAGCCGACCCAGACTCGAACCCTTGATCAGAGAGCTCCATCCAGGTCTTGCTCCGGCAAGCACTCTTAATGACGGAGCCACCAGAGAGTCCCCACCACCCCACCCCAACCCTCCTCTTCCCATCAGTTTACTAACCTTTATGTTGGTCCGGTTGCCCTGGAGACAGTCCTGCAGGACCGCTTCGTACTTCTTCATGAGCGCATCCCAGCCGTGGTCCGAGCAGGGCGTGCTGCTCTCGTAGCCCGAGGTGACCGAGGAGCCGGCCGACGCAGCGTCCGAGGAATCCGCCGACAGGCAAGACGTGGCTTCAGTGTCCAGGGAGATGGAGTCCGAGTCCCGGAGACTCTCTTTCATGCCAGCCCTGGTCTCCTGAGAGCCCCCCTCACTCCGTCTCTTCTCCCAAGACGGGCCCTCCCCGTCCCTCCACAGCTCGGCACAGAGGAAGTCCTCCTTGTTCCGCCCTGGGGACACGGATCCGCCTTCGATTTGGCCTCCCGTCGCCTCTGCTGTGCTGGGGAGGCGCCCGCTCTCCTCCAAGGGCTCGCTCACGGAGTCCGGCCCGCGACTCGAGATCAGCGAGAGCCGGATGAAACTGAAGCTGGAACTGAAGGGCTCCCCGGGTGGACCCAGAAACTCCTCCGCACCGCTCAGACGGCTGGACCCTTCTTCCAGCTCCCGATCGCTCTCGGGCTTCTTCCGGTTGCTCCCTGGCGCTGAAGCGCTTTCCTCCTGAGGAAGGTCTGCGGCGAAGCACCTTCCATAGCCGAGGCCTGGGCCCCCCTGGTCGGCTTTCGAAAGCTGGCGCCTACGTGGCGATTCGTGTACCACTAAGCACGACTGGGAACTCGGGCTGTCGGAACAGAACGGGCCGGAAACATGGTGTTGACCGGAGCTGGGCTTTGGGGTCTCTGCTGCGACACTGCACCCCGAATCGGCCCTGTGAACCTCCCCGTTTTTCGCAGGTCGTTGACAAGGCCTTTTGCTGACCATCTCAGCGGGGAGCCCCCGCTGCTCCTGCAGCCCACCTCTCATGTACCCTGGCCTCCTGTAAAGCTTTTTCCTCCGAGAGCTGCTTCCTCTGGGCAGCAGAACCGGGTCACCTGGCGAAAAGATGGAACAAAGATCAGCCGGGGTTTCAAATCCACTAGAATCTGAAACAACTGCAGATTCTCTCCAGCGCAAAGCCCAAACAGAAACACCTCCACTCTCATGCGCGACACCAGGCGTACCATGAATAACTGGCACCAAAACTGTTCCCAACTCGAGGAAGCGCTCCAGATGTGCTGTAGTAATTGCAGGGCCCAGGCAAGGAGCACAGCTGTTGTGAATTACAGCATTCAGCCCTGCAGTTCTTCCTGTTGTCTCAATCATCTCTCTGTTCCACAGCACCAATATATCAAACATGGCTTCAACGCATGAATGCGCTTTAATTCTGTTATTACAGGGACATTAAAATGCATTTTATCTGAGAAGGCAATTATTTTGTGGGACTAATTTTTTACGTATATCTAAATCATAACTCTGGGCCTCGATCGACATTTACATCCACGCAAATTAATAACCGGAACCCATAGAATATGGGTATATTTTTATTCCATCAGCATCCTACACTGCCTTCCAACGGCCGTCAAGGGTGTCTTTGTCTCCCCATCTTTTCCAATGGCACACTGTATCATGTGACACAAAAGATGCCACTAACTTGCCCACACAGGCAAAATACTGATACATTCTAAACCAAGACCAGGGGAAAAAAACACTGGTGACATTCAAGGCCCTGAATCCATGCTAAAGTCATGTCAGGAGCCAAAATAAACTGAATGTCAGTATAAACTCAGCATGTCAAATCCCTAGGTTTAGTCCTAACTTCTCATTATTGCATAAAAACAATCGAAGGACAAAGCCTTAATTTTCAGATCAAAATTAAATGTATAAACCACACACTTAGGTATGGAGTAAATTCCTCAGATGTGATTTAAAATTAGATTCATTTCATTTCTTACCATTGCAGACATTTAGTCTGGCAATTATATTGGACAATTAAGAACCCTAAGCATTAAGAGCCATAAACCACTAAACATTAGCAAGAATCAAGACATGTGTTACTCATACCATCCTTCGCATTTAAACCACCTGTTGTAGTGCTGAATTATTACTTATATTCAAATAATCATTTGTGTGCAATGTAATTTATGGAACTCACTCCATTCTCTTAAAGTAGTAAAATCATGTAAGTCGAGAGGGTGTAACACAACTATTTTCTATAGAAGAACAATCAGACACAAATGAAAGCTAGAACAACATGTTTTATCTAGAGATTGGAGGCTCAGGTTTCATAGCTCTGTCTAAAGCTTACTCCCTGGGCTAGAATGCATTAAACCCTAAATGACATGTGAGACAAGAGAGGGCCAGTGTCAAAAGAGAACTGTCTTGGACCAGGATCCAGTTACACATTCCCCATATGTCAGAGAAATTGTGTCGCTTTGTTCTGCAGAAATAGTTTTCCAGTTCAGGACATCAGACCAGCACTACACAAGAGTCCTTCTTGCTTTCAGAGCAGGAAGGAAACTGTTAAAAGAATCTATTGTGAAGCACATGAAGCAGGCTACATCACTCAGCTTGCATTTACGTATTTGCGGTAAACTATGTGGTATCAAAATCGGGATGTATCAAAGTTCCCTGCACTACAAAATAGCACCACAGAACGGCCAGACTCATGTTTTTGCTTGACACTGAAGCTTGACGCTCACTAAAGTCTATATTATTTACACTCCAGGCACTATTTAAAAAAGCAGTAAGCAAAATACGTAACATTTTAAGCCAAGAAAGGAAACAAAATGCCCTTTTAAATTAAGTCCCCCCTCATTCACCAACTTGTAACTCTTATCTCTTTGAATAGAGCTCCATATTTACCTCAAGGATTAAAGGAGGAAATTCCAGGATCCCTGCTGTTTGACAGAAGGTTTGAGAAGACCCCTTGAAAATGGTTTGTTCACACAGCAAACAAATGGTGTTCTGCCACAACTGGCTGTTAAACCATCCACCACACAAGCAACGCAATTTTAGACCAGGACTTTTGCAGAAAAGGAAGTGAAATTGGCATTTCTCAACCTTCATCTGGCTGTATCCTGTGCAAGAAGAAGCTGTGAATCATGGGGTGAAGTATTGGTACAGAGGCTCTTGTCTGGGCCTTGAGAGAATGAAATCTAAGGTAGAAATATAATAATACAGCTCTAATGACCCCATTGCCAGGCTTGAATCCTGTCCACAGTCACTGTAAGCAGCATGAGACACCTCTAAGGCAAAAGAATCTGCTTGTCTGCTTATTTCGCTTCTGTGTTAAAATGGAATTAACCAAATTTCATGTCGCTATATTTCAAACTTTTCTAAAAATTCTCAGGAATACATCCTAAAACCCAGCAAGTGAGGCTCAACCTCATTTCCCTTTGGAGACCCTCAGATGCAAATGGACAAGACCCTGTCTACCAATATGCAGTTACAGAGTGATAAGATGATCACAGAAGTCTGTCCGAGCCTGACCGGAGTGCAGCACATATCTCCATAGACTACCTAATTTTTTAATTTTTTAAAGCGGGGTTTCTATATTAAACCCTGTAATTTACTTTCATCGACTGGGCCTCAGCACAGCACAGCAAAAACGCCTCAGCACAGAAAGTTATACAGAAAACATCCTGTTAAGTCATGTGGAAACACAAAGCTATCACAAGCACGTTGCCTGTAGGCATAAATAAATAAATGAGAAAATTCAAAATCTTTTCTAAGAAGAAGTGCAACAGAAAAGGGGTATTTTAAGAAAGTAAGAATTTAACAAGAAATAAGGAAGTCCAATACCAGTAACTGAAACAAAAGCGATTCTCCTCCATAATCATTTTTAATCTCTAGGCTGCTCAGGCAACAAAACATGACTAATGGCCTTTGAACAGAAATAAAAATGTCAAAACTAGTAAGATACAGCAGACGACAGTGACGAAAGGCCTTCATAATACAGTTTTTACATTTCTTTGCTTTTTAAAAAGCATAAATGAAAGACAGACTAAGATTAATGGCAAACCGATACAGCATAAAACGCAAATAAACAAATCATTTTTTTTTCCTGTGGAGGAATTATTCTACATCACCTTTAATTTCGTTTTTTAACCAGCAGAAAACCATTCATAGCTTCTAAGAACAATATTACAGACTATTTTAATGTTTCTGTTTCTGTTTTCTGTAATAAAGGCACAACATCACAACTTGAGGTACAGAGTACTCTATTTGACTTCTGTTGTCTCTCCACAATATTTTTTTTCTCTATTAACAATAATCTCCCTTCAGATAATTCCAAAATACAGAATGCTATGTAAAACTGCCTCTATCGGATTTTCTGCCTGTGAAAATGCAGACCCCAAAACTGTAAGATTACAAAGCTAAAAAAACTGATAAAGAGAATTCAAAATGTACAGAATTCAAATTCTTTTTGTCAGATTAATGTGAAGTGTCTACTTATGCTACATACTGCAGATTCACTGCTCAGACTCATACAGTATGTATGTCAGCGAGAACTTGAAAAACAAGCTCCACACATGATCAAACTTCAAAGACTTTATTAACGGTCATCTGAAAAACCTTGTTTTTCGTGTGCTTGCTTTATGTGCTCACTAGTTTCAGGTTTACTAGAAATATGGCTTCCCTTGTTGGAAAATCGTGTCATTCAGGCCAATGACGTTTGGATTAATATAGACTGGTTTTATGTTAAGAGACGACTTTATGCATAAATAAATACACAAACAATTCTGACATTAGCACCGGGGCCTTCGTTTGTTTTTAAACTAGCAAGTAGCATCTATGTTTATTCAACAACAATAGAAAACATCTCTGATCTTGAAGACGGGGGTAAACTTTTCAGGCTGTCTTGGAAAAGCGCACACAGTATCTGCATCAGGGTTGAGGACTCGAGTTCCCTGTGATATGACGAGTTGGGAAAGCTGATTGGACTGAACGTCGGACACGCAGCTTTGCTGTGCTGTAACATCTCAAATTCAACTTTGTCCTCAGATCTGCGTTCTGTGCGTGCGTGTCATTCAGGAGACACGTCTAAAATGCTTGCTTGCCCGTACTACAGTTAAAAACTGTAGAAATGCGACGATCACAGATTAATTCACAATTCTAATGTAAATCCCTGCAGTGTGAATTTTCAGATTATTAAAAAAAAAGTTAGCCTAACGTCCGATCATCTACAAATTTGAATTAAACAGCAGTCATGGGAAATTTCATTTTTTTAACCAGGGCTAGATGTGTTACTTTAAAACCTAAGGGCAGTCAGAGGTTTTATAAACGCATTGCGTGACTTCCTAAAATATCATATATTGTGTTACATGTTTCAGCATTTCAAAAAACATTTTGGGTCATGCCGTTTTTGTGCTCATCACGCGCGATTAATTTCCCCAAAAAAACTCCTTGCAAACTTGCAGTTCACAGAACTCGGCTGACGTTTCGCTCAAAAGTTGGCCGCAGTGCAATTTCTTGTAACGAATCTGGCTCAGGCGGGTAGTGGTAACTGTGATCACAAAACAGATGCAAAAATAAATAAACATTTGGATACAACTGAAACCAACCAACACTATGAATAGATGTGAAAATGTTTTCAGGGGCGTTTGTGTTTATCAATCGAACTCGCAACATTGTTCAAATCCGAGTTTTTACAGCTTCAAAAACCGGTGCGGACATTGAATTGTAAAACAAAACTACAGTATTTTACAGTTATCGAACCGCAAACTATTAACGTTCAAAGAAGATATAACATAAGAGAAGAACATGCATAAAACACCGATGATGTCAATCGTGTTTAATAAAGCGCAACGCAGTTGAACAGATTTAGACCTCGCAACGCTTTATAGTAAATAACGCCAATAATTACCTGGCCTGAACCCAGCATGGTGCCGGTGGCTGACGTGCGTGATGCTGTCAGTGTCAGAGATCGGCATGGAGGGGACTTCGCCCCCTACCTTCACCATCCCGGTAAACATTTTTTTTGCAAGGAGCAAAAAAACAAAACAAAACAACAAAAGCTGTTATGTTTCCAGAAACGATGAACGGGTGAAAACGGACATCTTTCCAGTCTGCCTAGGAATTCCCTTCTCTGGCGGAGCTCTGCAGAAAGAAAATCACACTGAAGTCATTTCCGCTCGGGAAAGTGTTTCCCCTAAAAATAAAATTCCAAGACTCGCACCGCTTCCTGCGCGTTTTGTGTCCCCTGTGTGGCCTGCGTTAAAAGAAGACGCCGGCGTGTCTTTAGTGTGTTTCGTCTTCAGCCTGCAGCTCACTAACAGCACTGCCCTTAAACCAGGCAAAATCCCAGGCAGCGCTTGATGACAATTCCTGCCACTTCCCAGTGGGAAGAATAACATTCGCCAGTTTGATTTTGTTTTTACGGAGCGCGGCGCAATCTTCCAAGGGTTACGCAGAAAAAAAAGGCTCGGCGCTTTCTGTTCCGTGCTAACATTTTCTGCCGTCGTATTCCAGATACAGCCCGCGGCGCTTTATGCCGTTATGCGCTCCATTGTGAAGCCCAGGAGTTTCCTCTGGCCGTGAGATGAAATCCGAAACCGCACGCAGTGCCGGAGCCGCCTCCTTCGGCTCTGGGGTGACTGGGAAGCGCTAGCTGGATGTGCAAACGAGTTAAACAACGAAATTATGTTGGGACGCCACTTAAATGGTCACCATTCATTCTGAATATCAAAAGCGGGTGTTTTTTTCCCGTTAAAGACTAAACTGTATTGCATTTGGAAAATGTGTCAAATGGTGTCGATGGACATGAAGGCGGTGGTCTTCCTGTTGGGCAGGAATTTCCAATCCCCCCTATGATGTGTGTCCACCCCCCTTCTAAGATAGTTTGGCCTACAAAAACATCCCACAGGACTTTAAACAATCTCTCCTCGATTTGCGAACCCTTATTTCTCGGTGCACAGCCCCCAGAAGGTGATGGGTTTCCGATGAACAGATCCAGGCGAGACGGACGTTGTGTCAGACACCCTCAGCGAGCTTTGCTTTCCATCTGCCAGGCGGTCCAGGCGTTTCCATTTCCGACGTCACACCTGTGCGCAGGTAGTTCTGAAACACAGAATCTGGTACAGAGTTGATTCTAATTAAGACATGAGAGGTTTTCAAAAGTCCCACTGGACCTTTTCACGTCCATCCACCCATGTTCTAGCCCCTTGCTCCTGCTGAGGGTTGCTGTGATGACTGGCCGAGCAGGGCAGCCCAGAATTTCCTTTCCTTTCCCCGGCAACAGTCTCCAAGTCCTCTTGCGGGACTCTCAGGAGCTCCCAGACCAGCTGAGAGAACCCTCCCCCCCCAGCCTGTCCTGGGTCCACCCTGGGTCCTCACCAGATGCCCAGCCCTTCTCAACTGACTCCTCTCGATCCAGAGGAGCAGCAACTCCACTCCAACGTCCTCAACTCTGTGAAACAGACTAAAGTAACTGTTTTTTAAATACTCCATTGCCCCCAAATGGAAAACTGAAATCGACTAGACTGCAACTGTTCATTTACAGTATATAGCTGACCCTTTTATCCAAAGGTACTGTGGAGATGGCCTTGTGTGTAAGGACCCTTATATAATTAATAATAATATCTTCTTAGACTTATATAGCGCTCTTCTGGACACTCCACTCAAAGTGCTTTACAGGTAATGGGGATCCCCTCCATCACCACCAATGTGCAGCCCCACCTGGATGATGACAGCAGCCATAGTGCACCAGAACACTCACCACACACCAGCTCTCAGTGGGGAGGAGAGCAGAGTAATGAAGCCAGTTCAGAGATGGGGGTTATTAGGAGGCCATGATTGATACGGGCCAATGGGAAATTTATCCAGGATACACCCCTACTCTTTTCGAGAAGCACCCTGGGATTTTTAATGACCACAGAGAGTCATGACCTTGGTTTTACGTCTCATCCAAAGGACGGAGCCTTTTTACAGTATAGTGTCCCCGTCACTACACTGGGGCATTAGGACCCACACAGGCTGCAGGGTGAGTGCTCCCTGCTGGCCCTACTAACACCTCTTCCAGCGGCAGCCTCAGCTTCTCCCAGGAGGGCTCCTATGCCGGTTACTGACCAGGCTCACACCTGCTGAGCTCCACTGGGTTGCCAGTTGTGAGTTACAGTATACAGTATGAGCAAGACTTCAGTGTTTGCAAGTTGCAGAGGTTAGGCGCTCAAGTGCTGGTGGCAGAGCAGGTGCTCAGTGCTCAGACATGAGAGGTATGTGCTGCCCTGTGATGATGCACTTCACACATGTAAGCAGAATCGAGTTTTACAAATAAGAATGACCTGATAAAAGCAGAGGGAAAGCATAAGAAATTGTTCCCAAAGTGTTGCCTTGGGTTTGATCATTTCTAGTGAAACACAAACTGCAAAACCCCTTCCTCTCTTAAGAATTAAAATAATTTGATAAGGTAAAAACATGTGAAAGCCTAACTTATAATGTTTTTTCTTACCTTTTGCTACCAAACACCACCACATATCTTAGTATATTAATAGTATATCAATGTATCAGTACTGCAGTTAACAGAGCCCCTCTAACAGGAGATGAAAAGACATTGCTTGTGCAGCGCTGTCTCTAATGTGCTCTTCCAGGCAGCCAGAGCCAAAAGGAATGCCCGGGCCATTTTGTGGCGAAACGGAGCTTTGCTTGGAAGTCTACTGTATGGTCGCAGTGTCGGGGTGGGGGACGTATCCACTCCGCCGAACTGTAATTCAAGTTCTTTCATGCTGCTTCTAAACAGAGGTGCACTTGTTCCCCGTCTCCTCTCCTGTCTCGGTAGACATGAACTCTCTGTGAGAGAGCATCGCCTTTTAAACCAAGCCGGGTGAGAATGGCATGTAGGCATTTACCCTTTCAGCTGCAGAATAAATGAAGGCGTTACACACTGGCCCCCAGCTGGCCAAGCTTGAAACTGGAAATGAGATCTAGTTTCAAAATGATAAAAAATACACCGGGTGCCAAAGAAACTGCATTAGAGGTTATGAATATGCCATGCTTTGCCACGTTTTCAGTTGACATTCTGGGAGATGCAAAACTGTACCGCGGCTGTGAAGTCGTGTCCCTTTCGGTTGTTCATTGCGTCGCAAGGAACAGAATATAATTAAATTAAATGAGGCGTTTAACTCTTTCTTTCAGTCTGGTCAAGTGCAGGTTCATACACACATTTGTTTCAATCCGAGTTTATAAAGACACGTTAAGGGCAAGGGTGGTGGAGGGATCACAGTTTCACCGTGCGTGCCTTTTGCTCTTTACAAAAATGTCAGTGTCTGTTAAAGACAAAATATACCCAGCAGCGCTATCGAAGGTTCATTTTTCGCCACTGAGGAAGATGTGTCTCCCCGCAGATAACCAGCAAAAGTGAAAAAGTTCAACCGTAGCTCGGCATTGCCACCTAGTGGGAAGATGCTGAACTGCAGTTATTTTTAATAAATCGGGTTTATGTTCACTACTACTGCAGTTGCACATAATAATAATAATAATAATAATAATAATAATAATAATTGCTTACACTTATATAGCAATTTTCTGGACACTCCACTCAAAGCGTTTTACAGGTAATGGGGACTCCCCTCCACCACCACCAATGTGCAGCCCCACCTGGATGATGCGACAGCAGCCATAGTGCACCAGAACGCTCCCCACACATCAGCTACCAGTGGGGAGGAGAGCAGAGTAATGTAGCCAATTCATAGAGGGGGATTATTAGGAGGCCATGGTTGGTAAAGGCCAATTGGAAATTTGGCCAGGACGCTGGGGTTAGACCCCTACTCTTTTTGAGAAACACCCTGGGATTTTTAATGACCACAGAGAGTCTGGACCTCGGTTTTACGTCTCATCCAGCACCTGTTTACAGTATAGTGTCCCCGTCACTATACTGGGGCATTAGGACCCACATAGACCACAGGGTGAGCGCCCCCTGCTGGCCCCACTAACACCTCTTCCAGCAGCAACCTTAGTTTTTCCCAGGAGGTCTCCCATCCAGGTACTGACCAGGCTCAAACACATGTTTATTGCTATGGCTAGGTTAACCCATTCATTAGCTACCTTATTTGCTAAGCATTAAGCTTTTGCTCTGAGTTTGGAGTATTGCATGGTGCTGTTTTTAAGCAAAGGTTTGAACGTTTATATTACACATACAGCATGATATTTTGTGAGGCATAGATATTTGATCTGTGCCTGACCTTGTGAATTGGCAAGTGAATGGGCGCTAGTTTTTAATCTAACTCACCGCATTTTTTAAGGAAACACTTGTGACTATCATACACATGGAAGCTTACTGCTGTATTCACTTGTAAGAGAGAAAGCTGCTCCTTGACATTTTGGCAATTAGAGAATAAAGTCAGTCAAGATCAGCAACAAACTAAAATGGTTACACCGAAGAGCAGACCATTCAACTCACTCACTGCCTTTGGCTGTAAGTAGCTCATTGATGCAAGTATCCCATCCTGCTGTTTCTTGAAGGCTCCCTAGGAACATGGCTTCAACACAGCAAACCAGCATGTTCAGACACCCACAAAAAGGGCTTCTTGTTCCAAGTTCTATGACACCTTCTTTCCCGTGACCAGTAACTTCCAATCCATGGGGATTAACTCTGTCATTGCCTTTTATGATTTTCAACACTTGGGTGCACTTACAGCCTTCATGCTGTCCTGAACCTTACTACCGGAAAAGTACTCCCCTGTGTCACAGCTGAGGAAAGTGTTCCAATCTTCCAGTTAATATATGGCCGAACCCCTCCACAAGGAGGCAGGATGGTATTCGTTTTTTTTTTTTTGCTTTTCAGTACTGGTTCATAGTACTCAAGTAAACCGTTTAGGGTTAACAAAAGAAATGAACGATAAAAAATATTAATTAGATTGACAGAAGTAAATTATACTAATTATGATCATGAGCTGGGAAATGTATGAACTTTGATGAAATATTCCAAAACCAATATGCAGCTGCATTGATTGTGCAATCCATATTTAGTGGATAATAATAATTGCTTACACTTACATAGCACTTTTCTGGACACTCCACTCAAAGCACTCTACAGGTACTGGAGACTCTCCTCCACCACCACCACCAGTTTGCAGCCCCACCACCTGGATGATGTGACTGCAGCCATAGTGCGCCTGTACTCTCCCCACACACCAGCTCTCAGTGGGGAGGAGAGCAGAGTGATGAAGCCAGTTCAGAGATGGGGATTATTAGTAGGCCATGAAAGGGAAATTTGGCTAGGATGCCGGAGTAAGACCCCTACTCTTTTTGAGAAACAGAGTCAGGACCTCGGTTTTACTTGTCATCTGAAGAACGGCGCCTTTTTATAGTATAGCGACGAAGCGAGACAGGATTGGAGAGCTGCGATGATCCATGGAAAGCGAAAGAAGAGCCTGTCAAGACATGGGGCATGTCAGGGAGAACCAGAGCGCTGAGCAGCATCTACTGGAGATGACCTGGCCGATACGGCAGCAATTAACAAACCCAGCGCCGCGCTCCTCTGTCTACGGATCTACACCACCGCACAAGGCGCCCGGTTTAAAGAAGCATGTTGTGTCTCATTGACTTATTTTTAAAACACTGGGTATCAAGAGAAAAATGCGCGACACAGGTGATGAGTAAAACAAACAAACAAGCCAAAAGGCACCAAAGGCAAATGTCCTGGATGTTCAAAGGCTGGTGGCATTATTGGGGAAAAATAAATTACCATGACGGTAACAGATGTGACGTAGACGCCTTCGAATTACAGAACAGACTTTAATGGCCCACGAACACAAACAATCCCATGCTTTCTTACCATAGTCTGGTTAATGCAGAGCCAGACCTTCAACAACTACGCCCACACAGGAGGTTTAACACCGGAGGCACGGGGCCGGCAGCTGAGCAAAGCTAACGCTAATTGCCAACCCGGCAGCCAGCCCCCTTTCGCAGAACCCGTTAGGAAATCCCCTCGTCGGGGTCGATTAGCGCCGCCCTGGTGGTGAAAACATCCGCCAGCATGTGGGTGGGGATCTCGGAGCCCCGCACCCGGAGGGTGTAGCAGGCGTCCTCCACCTTGCCCAGGCTCTGCTTCAGCGTGTACAGCTTCTTGGACACCTCGTAGGGGCCGGTGTTGCCGATGTAAGAGAAGCCGTCGTAGATCTGGCGCAGGAACTGGCTGAGCTGGAAGGGCGTGTCGATGTCGCCGTTGCCCACGCTGTTGATGCACATGCGCATGAGCTCCCCCGTCAGGTCCGCGATGCCCAGGAGGTAGTCGGTGGGGGTCACCTGGAAGTACACGGCTCCTTCTCGGCTCTCCTGGATTGACTCGGAGGAGGTACCCTGGTCACCGTGGAAAACACAAGCAGATGTGAAACGTGCTGGACAGGGGAAAAGAGTCCTTATTTTATAAGCATCCTAAGAAAAATTCTGCAGTTTTTCATAACCAAAAAGGCTGAACTCGGCTAACAAGGTGAAACTTTTCATGTCTGCAGAAAGAGTCACATCTTTAAAAAATTAAATATCACAGAAGCCTCCAGTGTCAGATATGCTTCAGCCATGGTCTCTTTACAGACCTTTTTCTGTGTTTGACAACATTTTGTTTTTACTCAGATAGCATCCTGCCAGTCTGCTCTGGGCGTACCAACTTTCTTTTTGTCCTTACAAAAGAAACATCACTGAACGTCTGGTAAGTAAACCGTTTGGTTAATTAACGGGTGAAAACAGCGCTGTAGGATTTCTTAAACAAAACCCCTAAACATTTTAAGAAGACTCAAATGCCAAACAAATTTTGTAATTTTTGTCCAAAGAACAACAGTACCTCAGCCTCTTTTGTATTGTCTTTTACAAAAATTAACTTCTTATTAATTTCTTCCAGGCTGATTAACGCACGTTCTTTGATGAAGTGCTGAAAAGATATGGCTTCTACATATTCCTGGATCCCTGAAACACAGTAAGGGAATATTGTTAGAGCACAGCAAAGTGTGACAGCTCCTTTAATTGGTGTGAAAAGTACACACACATGCATGCTGCTATTCCACACGGCTTCTGACGGCTTTCTGAAGAAAAAAGAAAGAGGAAACAGTGAAGACAGCTGGGGAGTCTTCTTCAGGTGTGTAGAGGAATGAGGGGGAGAACAGAAATATGAAGCCAAGAAAGAGCAGACATGAGACTAGATAGGAGACAGGAAAAGGGGGATAATGAAAACCATGAAAATATGGGAACTGAATATCAAGCGAAGTGTCAAAGGCAGCAATCCAAAAATGAAGTTTAAAGTTTAAAAAGAGATTAGTTGATCATTGAATACAGTGGGAAGGAGTACAAATATGCGAGGTGAGACGGGGACCACTGAGTAGTAAACACAAATATTGGGCAATACTTTGCTTATGTACATAAATAAAAATTAGTTTGAAATAAAAACCTTTGCATTACGTTTTCCAAAACCAGTGCATTGCACAAACTCTGGGAAAAATCTGTTACATATGATGGTCCAGGAAAATGAGCAAAGGGAAGAAGTTAGAGGAAAACAGCTCTCACTCAGATAGAGAATGCCACATACTCGCTTGTTACTGAGAAACACTGGGGAAGAAAGTGGATGAGATGAAGGCAAAGTTTTCCTCCTTTCTACCTCTTTCTCTAGACAGATATAATGTGATTTAGTATTCATGTAAGGCTGCAGGCAAGAAATCTAGGCAAACAGCTTAAACAAAAAAAACTTCAAATACATAGGAGGACTTTACATCACATAAGGTAAAACAATTCCAAATCAGAAAGGTTATAGCTGAGCATCCAAGATACTATATCTACAATGATGACAGAAAAGAGTTAATTTTTAAGTTAGATTTAAAAATGCAATTAACATCAAATATCTGTCTATTTCTGGCCACATTACTACAACCAGTATCAATAAATATGCACATACGTTGTTTATACTTTCAACACATGCTTTACTTTACTCTGGTATTATGTAAAATAATGCATCACATTTCCTTCATTGTTAATTCTAGATAGTATATTTTCCTAATACATTTCCTTAACATTGACAAGGTTAGTACCTTAGTTAAACAGGTCCTTACTATGCTTATAAATTAGTAACCTGCTGTTGTTTATCTGTGTGTTTACAATGTAATTTTTATACATGCTCATCTTCTTTTTCATAAAACGGGTTGGACTTAATCTATCTTGTTGTGAGAAAAAAAAACAAAGAACATGAAATGGCTTCAAAATCTGGTTTTCTAACAAACCTTTTTTTTGTAGATGCAAACTATTACAGAATAACTAAGATAAAGGAAAGCGACTGCTGGTTCTACTGGCAACAGCAGTGCCAACGAGAATATTCAGAATAATTCAAAATTCTCCTGCAACAACAAGTCTGTCTCCTGCGTGTGAAAAACGGAGTAAAAATAAACGCTGCTGAACTCTTGTGCAATCCTAGCTCAGAAAATTAGACCCCGGATGCATACGTGCGCCACTCTTATTTCCCAAGCAGCCATCCACACTAACGAAGCAAACAATGACAAAACACTGTGTCAAGCAGAAGATTAATAACCTCAGAAAAATGTGACACAACAAAGGATGTCAGCAAATAAAGAAGAGTGGCGACGAACATAGGGGCAGGAATTTAGTCGGTATGAACCTGATAAGAGCCATGCGTGTTTATCACCCCGCGTCTCCGCTGTTCAAAGTACTTTACAACCTGGAGACACCGACCAGTGCTTCATCTCTCAGACACTCACCTCAAATATTTCAAGTGTTAATTTGGAAGTTTTGAAAAACTATAATTTGGTATTATACATTTATAAAAAAGTCAAATGTGATATCAGTTACAATGCATAATTATCTATACTCATCTGAGTACATTATTTCAAATTTTTGAATATGCTATTTTCCGGGGCATACTTAGTAAGTCACAGACATGGAAATGTCCTGGGAGTTTCCTACCGGTCAGATCTAAAGAGCCTGTTGACTCCTCCAGTCTTCCTATAAGCATTGATCATCTGCAGTATATACAGTACATCATCTAGCGCCAGGCAGACGCTGGTGTTTGTGTCTGCTCCATTTCAAGCTTTGTGTTATATCACATACATGCCTGGGACACAACGTCCAGTCACAGTGGGCCTGGGAAGCATGACAACATGATAGATCTGCCACACACTGGGTTCAGAGACAGTCAGCATCAAGCCTATTACATCAGAAAACTCTCGTTAAGCAGCAAGATCCACTCTTGGTCCAAGTTTCCCATGAATCTTACAGCCGTGCACTTTCTCAGGACCTACACTGGATTTTCTCCACCTTCTCCTTATAAAGCTCCTGTCTAATTGAAGGTCTGGTATGAAGTTGCTTCTGCAGGCAGTGCCTAGTCACATACTGCATATTGGGGTGTGTTTTTAAAGCAGGGATAGAGAAGCTCAGTTTCGGCTCATGGCACTGGGGGTGCACCAGCCCCAGTTCCCCCTCCTTGCCCTGATGCACCTACTCTGCCATAAAGCAAAATGGATATAATTTGCATAAAACAGCCTACTTATACTTTAAAATCTTGCCTAAGCAAGCATGCAAAAACCATGCTAGACTGAAAACAAAAAGACAAGTCACTGGCTTCCTGAGCAGCAGAAAAGGAAAGGAATACCAGGAGGGTAAACATAGGAATGTGCAGCCAGTAGGAGCCACATGGATCCAGTAGAAAAGACTCAAATCAAAGACTCAGTGCATCCCGAAACATCCTATTAGCATCCTATTACCTGTGAAAGGCACTATATAAACAAGGTGGTACTGACTTCATCAAATAAAGCAGTGCAAAAACTGTTAAAATAATCATTAATCCCCCGCCCTCCCAAAAAAAAGTCACGTCACACAGAATTTTAAATTCATCAAGGCCGCAGCTGACATCATGCAATCAAGGAGCTCCCCACCCAAGAATTGAGAAATCACAAGCATCAAATAGATCAGAAAAAATACATCAAGAGAGACAAACTTCTGGAAGGACGGAGGCTGTTGGTAGGAGCATGTGGGGTGCGTGTCTTGCCCTTAAGATTGCAGTGCTCACCTCCAAAGTGCTCTAACTAATCCGGAGATAATTCCCGACAAAGGCAGACACTGAACAGAAAGTGTGTGTGTGGCACACCTACTCCCTTTGCCCCTATGTGCTTGAATCAAACAACTGTCTTTACGCATGTCGGTTTATCATCCCTATCTGTCATCATGTGCAGGAGTGCAGAATGAACTTGGCACACATCTGCAGTGAAGAATTACAACAAGGCACCCTACAGCCAAACAAGGACAGGTCTGTCCCTTCCTCTGCACCTAGATAAAGGATTACGCAAAAGCGTCTTATTGCATTGATAACAATTAACTCCCCGATTTATTCACACAAGCAAAGCTTAAATAAAAAGTACATATGCTGTCATACTGTACAGTGTACATAACTTTTAAACTACAGAATTCAAATGACATTTTTTACTAATCCTGTGGGATCTACACCAAAAAGACGTTGTTTATTATATGCAAAATATCTCTGACTATTTCCAGAAAGTTGAAATGTTTTATATTTTAAGAAATCTGCTGACTTAGAAGTTGGGAACAGTTTCATAGCTGCAGGACAAGAAAGTCAATACTATCTATTTAAAAAAATGATAACACCAACCACCGTGATGTAAATCAATGATAATCCTCATTATTAATTCTGTGAACCATTAAAGGGATTTTTTTTTTACCTAATCATATTATACAGTATTTTATATGTACATGGATGTGTTAAGACCTTATTTCGATACCCCCATCAAAAATTGGGTTTCAGACATTACAGTGTGCACAGACTGAAGCTATGGCTTGTTATTTTGAATCACCTCACTTAACCAAGGTTAGGTACTTTGCGCAAATTACCACTGCTGAGGACATCAGTATGCCCAGATCCAAAAAACTGCTATTTGTGCTCCAACAATGCTCTAAAGCTTTGTTTTCCTATTGTGTGAGATACTTTTAACTCAAATAAGCTTGCACATATCCTCAATTTATCACACACTGAAAACAAGTAACCTTTTTCATTAGAGCATATTGTGGTATAATTTTATAAAATTATAAAACCTTTTTTCTGTCAACAAAAGGAAGGAGTTTGAGTACTAGCTGCACAGTGCATCAACACAGAAGGCAACTAAAAAAAGATTAAGGAAGCAACAAGTTTTTTTTCTTCTCAAGCTCAGTTATCAAAATACCAAGACTATCCATATCAGTTCTTTAATTGTTTTTAAATTCAGCATTTGCATCAATAAAAGCTTTATTTCTTTTAATAGCTCCATGCAAAAATAAATGAATGAAATGTGACATGAAACTGCTTTATCGGTTCAGCACATTAATAAGTGGTTATACAATCTAATGAAGATGAAAAGTGAACTTGGTGGGAACAGGCCAGTGGTCACGTCGATGGGGAAGCATGAATAATTCCTCCGTGACCACAATCTAAAAATGCTAGATAACCGCTAAAATCATATAACCCCTAATGCTTCCTTGAAAACTTGGCAGACACCAAGTCTAAAAAAAAAACTTCTGCTTCTCAGATTGTAGAAGGAAAGTCTAATCTTCAGTCATTTCAACAACAGCGGGGGGGCATTTACCAATTAGTGTCCTAAGCGAACAATGTTTTCACACAATCGTGAAATCTGATTGGAAGTCCTTCAGCAGATTCATTTTACAAAATGCTGACAGCAAAACCAGTATTTGGAACAAGAAGGAAAACAAGCCACTTGATGTCTGGTATGCAAAGCTACAGCATGTAAGCTGTAAAATGTGCTCGATAAAGCCTAGAGGAATTCAGTAAGTAATGCAGAGGGATACGGTGCATTAACAAACTGCAGGCAGCAGACACATTTATAAAATGAAAACAGTACTGTCCACACATTTACTGACTGTTGTAATGAGCCTGTCATGCTTTTTATGAGAGTAGCAGTATTTCTCATATGACTGTCACCTGCCTGTGCATAGAAGACCTAACAGAAAGAAGCACCTGGGAATTGTGTTAAAAAGCAAGAAACTGTGGCTTTTAAAATGTGTTTGAATTGATTGATTTTGAAATGATATTATATATATTAGGTTTCGTTAACCTCATTTCTAGTGATGACAGTGAGGTGTGACGGCACTTGATAAGGGGTGAATTTGCTCAATTCTCATGTTCAGAAAGACAACCTGAAAAGACTCAGACTAAACATCTGCGCTGCAGTTGGATGAAACTGCTGCCTCAACAAGAGAATCTCACCCCTCACACAACACCAGGAATCCATATACTGGAGAGCTCCGATTTAGCAAGTTTGTAGGGCACTATTACAGTATATCACCAGTTTCTAAAGAACTGGAACAATTTCATTGTGATCAATTAAGAAATGTAGTGTTCATGTAGGGCCAAAATCCAAACACCAAAAAGACTGTTCTTAATTAAACAGATTACTTGCTCATTTCGTCAATAATTTATGGGTATTCCCCAGTATAAAAACCTAGGGCCAAAACACATATTTCCTAGGGATCCTGAAATCCTCAACAGCAGAAGACCTTTGAAAAGTGTTACATCGGTTGAGTTAAGATCACGATTAGTTGCATACGATCATTTAGAGAAAATCTAGGATGAACAACCCATAGAGAAAGCAAAAAAAAATCAAAGAAATATAAAGAAAGTCTAACCACCCTGCATTTCAAACTTCCATACTCAAACAAAGGATATCTATAAAAGTTTAACTTTCTTCAAAACTGAACAGCAGTGGACGTGCAGACGAATTTTTATTTTTACAATAATAAAAACACCCTGACGAAAAAAGCATGAAGCGGTGTTACTTTAAGCTGATTAGGAACAGATCCTGTGATGAAAGCTACTTTTGTAAAATTGCAAGTGTCTACTGATTCAGTAGCAGGCAACTCAGTCAGTAGAAATCAGATAGACACAGAAGGTTCTTTCTGGCCATAAAAAAAGTCTGGAACATTTGAAACATTTCAACTTTATCTCATAGATATTGTTAACAATCCAGTGTATGATTACAATATTGCCCTGGGTTCCCCAGAAAGTACACAGATTCTACATGAAAAGCTGTGCAGTCCTATGACTCTTGCCTTTTCATGAACCAGCTCATGGTTCATGCTCAAAACAAGTCACTTCGGAAGTTTCTTGTTTCAATGCTATCTCTCAGCTCCATTTCTATACGATTACTTTATCACTTCATACTGTAGGCGACAGTGTCGTCTCAAGGACAGAGTCCATGTTACGGTTTTCTGGTGCTTTGTTATCAGTGTATCATTCATCATTAAAAGATATCTTAAGCTTTGAAATTAATGGCCACAGTGGGGGTGTGCCTTGCAAAGATAAACTGAAACAAAGGGCACTTCTAACATCAATTTTATTAACAGCTCTCCGGTGCCCTGAAAATGAACTTCCTGTTCAGTCAAGGACATTTAGGACAGTTCTTCTAGCACATAATATATCGCTCGAGCATGACGGGGTTTTTTTTTGCAATTTTAAAATTACAAAGGGTTTAAATAATCTTTTTCCAAGTAGACAATGCATGATTATCCAACAGAGATGCTCAAGCACTTATTCTGAATACTCCTATTGAAGACTTCATGAATATTCATTCTTTGATGTGGGTCTGTAGGAACTCTCTTTATTCATGAACTACTACTGATTAAAATAAAAATGTTTAAAAAATATCAGTGAGAAGATATGCTCAGGCTACTTTATTTTTAATCAAAGATCTCCTATTTCCTGCATGGGATCTCAGGACAGAATTGGCAGCACAGACAATGAACATCACTTCTCATCTGGCTTCTCAGGACATTTGAATTCCTAAGGCAAATGATACTGGAATCTGATGTTTCTTGGGATTGCACCACTCATATAAATTAATTGAATTATTTAAACTCTTTTGGTTCAATGACAGAAGTCTAGAAATAACTTTATATAGCCTTTCAGTGCAAGATCCATTCTTTTATCCTGAAGTCTATTAGCTATCACTATCTTTCCTACTTGTACACCTGACTCGCAACTTGTGTGCTCTCAACTTACTCCAGAAAATAAAAAAAATCTTGAAAAAATGCTTTATTCTCAGAAAAATTCCTCAACCACGCCAAAGAGCTAGTCAGCCTCGACAGCCACCCATGAAGTGAGAATTCTCCTCCCATCCCTCCTACCCAGTGACCCAGCACCAGTACATCTGTGTTCTCTCATACAGTAGCATCGCAGTGATCAGCGCCCACGTGACTGTTGTTTTTGTGAGAAAACTCTGATGTCAAGCCTACACTATGGCTCCTAAGCGAAAGTCACGTAGTGAAACAGGTGGTGAAAGGAAGAAACAACGTTCAGCGCCTACAGTATGTTGGATAAAAAAACCGAAACATTAGACAAACTCTGAGGTGGCATGTCAGTGACCAGTATTGCTTGGAAACATGGCCGAAATAAATCCAGCATTCAATAAAAAAGTGAATTTTATGAAGCTGTTTCTTATTTACTGTTTTTATGCTCATATTGAATACTGTGACTTACAATAAGTGGTAAGTGGGGGTTGTAGGGTATAATATGACAAGAATTTGGCTTTACGCGCTACTCAAAATCCCTGCTTAATTGGTGAGAGGGCTGTACTCTGGGAAAGGGGCTTTGGCAACAGGTTGGAGGTTCGCAAACAGGTGTCAAGCCAGCTGCTGCCTGCGGCGCCCAGCGCCACGCTGAGGTGTTGGCTATAACGTCTCACCAGGAGTGAAGGCCCTGTGGTACTGGTGCAGGTCCTGCCCTCTCAGCTCCTCGGCGATCTGTTTGATCTTCAGTCTCACGCCGTCCAGCTTCACCTCGGACTCCGCCAACACCTCCGCCACTCCGGGGACGCTGCGGCCAGAGGGAGACCAGGCATTAAAGGGGTTCACGTAACACAGCCGGCACCTGGGAACACCTACAACCTGGGCTGACAGTGGGCTCCTCCGCCCTCAGGGCTGTTGGGGCTCCCTGTTTTCTACACGGCTGGCCGGGCCTGCTGGATTGACGATCGGCCTCAGCCCAGAGCAACAGGCAGCACAACCTGTCCCGCCAGGCAACCAACTGGTCCCCCAGTTTAAACACTGCTTATTCCTCAAGCTGCAGAAAGCACGAACCATGAACATGTTAACTGCTTCTTTTCAAGCAAAGGGGCCTGTTAACGGTATCCGCTCTTTTCTAAAAAAGTACTTTACAGTCCTGGAATGTGGCAACCCCTAAAAAAATACACTAAAAGCCTACACAGAGCACCTATATATGGCGAGCAAACCATCAAAAAGCATCACACACCCGAAGAAGGCTCCACAGCCGAAACATTTTGTTTCTTTTCTTCTCTTTTCAGCGTGGAATAAACCTTTACTTGTTCCTTTGCAGCCTACACATGCTGACTCAAGTAGCTACCTCCTTGAACTACATCAAAAAGGGGTTTCTTATAATGTATCTCCAGGGTATTATTATTCTTTAATCTTACATTAAAAACACCAAATCAGCATTTTACTATCTACAATGAGTCCCATTGACTACACCGAGTACCATTCAATGCAGCTATTGGTTAATATACACAATACACACAGGTCTGTTCATAGCAAGAAGGCACCACATCCAAACCTCACCACCACCTTGGAAAAAACAAGCCCTCCACTCACTCATGATAAGTTATTCCTGGGGCTAACGCACTGAAGACCGCTGTCACTGTTTTATGGTCATGCTTGCACTTAAATCCACCAGCAGATTCCAGTAGCGTCCAGGATGAAACAGATTCTGATAGCCCAAGCCCTGCATTCAGCAAAACGTCACACCTTACCTGGTTACTCTGTGAAGGAGAAAAATAGTCCTCTTGCTTTCGATGGTAATATCGCGACTCAGTTTCACCAGCCTTTCGTATTTGTCATGCTTGGTGTCCAGCTCCAGCTGAAATGCTATAAAAAGAGGGGGAAAGCACTTCCTGTGAATTGGCTTCATTACTCTGCTCTCCTCCCCACTGATAGCAGGTGTGTGGTGGGCATTCTGGCGCACTATGGCTGCCGTCGCATCATCCAGGTGGGGCTGCACACTGGTGGTGGTGGAGGGGAGACCCCATTACCTGTAAAGCGCTTTGAGTGGAGTGTCCAGAAAAGCACCGTATAAGTGTAAGTAATTATTATTATAATTATTACCTTGACACCAATTTCAACTGTTCTGTCAGGGTACTACAAAAGAACTAGCTCTTAAGTATAATGCAGAGACTTACCAGCAATCAGTCTGCTCATTTGTTGCTTCTATTTCTCTATTGCTCTAGCATGAAAAAAAACGTATTTCCTTACATTTAAATGCTGCCATCACAGCTGAAGTTGTGTTAGTACCATCGTCCTGATCTTCCATTTTGTGGGTCGGAGTGTAATCTTGTCTCCGTTTCCGAAAACTTCCATCACCTTTGAAACCAAAACCCATAAACACACACAGGCATGTTACCACTCAAACGGTATGTTATATGGTCTTAAACCTCAAACAGCAAATAGACAATGAAATAACTGCTATTGCCCTGTAAAAAGGTTCCGTTTCAAACTTCTGTACTCATATCAACGTCCTGTCTGTCAGTTTATAAAATAAGATCAAAGCGCAGCTACAGAGGAATGATTGGGTAAGATCTATTCTTCACTGTTAAGGATGTTCATACAATTTAAAGGAATGTGGCTTCTGAGATCACAAACGAACTATTATCATTACTTATTTAGAAGACGACTTTAACGAAGCGTCAAACAACTTGTAAATAAGGACCTATTCGCGGGGCAATAAAAGCATTTGAATTTCAAAGGAAATACGGGGATGTAGCCGCATTTCAAAGGGACTGTTCCCCAATACCATCAGAAAAGGCTCACGTGTAAAACAAATACCGTTAACAATGCGAACAGATGTGTTTTCACAACAGCGGTGTACTCCTGCTCGCCTTAGCGGACTAACCCCGTTCAAGTCTTTGGTTAGCTCTGAATGTTGTTAGCTGTGTGATCTGAGATTACCCAGTTAAACGCGCATTTTCAATGAATTTTACTTTCAGAAATTGAGTCTCTATTTTCCTTCCTCTTTGTGACTGCGATTAATTAGCTGACAGATGCCATTCCTGAGCTTTTTAAATCAACCACAGCTGATTATCTTATCCCCTCCCTCTTAACCAAATTAACAACACCCAATGTATTTTTGAAAGGAGGATTAGCTCGAAAGGACAATTTTGGCAATTAGCCGTTCAGCCCACACTACAACCGACAGCGTGTGAGCAGACATCATCACTGCTGCTTTTAATCCAATTAATGTCAGAACTGTCCACACGCAAGCACCTCGTTTGAAAAAAACAACAAATATAAATTAATGAATATTAAAAAACAAAAATTTCCTACGACAGAAAACTCCGGCTTTCAAGCAATATGTCGTGAATTCCGTTACTACCTACAAAACAAATCACTGAACACTAACCTTCTTTTCTACTCATCGCGAACTAAAATAGTTTTTACCAAAATGTTCTTTGTTATTTAAACTCTGATTGACTTTAATTGCAGAAATTAACAATCGCCAATTCGCTGTGCCCAAGGATGTGTTTACATCAAACCACGCTTTCCTAAACAACCATGTTTCGCTCCTAGAACACTGGATATGCTGTAGCTGCCTTACAACTGCCTGTTAAATTAAAACAGAAAAGAAAGAAAATCATGTAGGTAAATAAAATATTTAGAAGTTTAGTTTTATTCACAATAATCGAATAGAAATTAAAAAGAACGTCGATGTTGTTTTCTGACCGAACTGTGACTAAGACGTACTTATTTTAATAGTGGCATGAGCTTTGCTTTTCAGGCCGGGAGCCGATCTTTTCAATTTAAAAATACGTCATACTGGAAAATTGCATTTTGGGAAATGTATTTTTAAGATATAGCGGCTCTCTAACGTGGTGTGTACAGTGTATACGTACTGTACAAGACCGGTATTTCATTTAAAAAAACACTCAAAAAGTTAATGCAATTCTTACACGTGAGCACATAATAATTAATGACAGGAAAAAAAGTAGATTATTGTTATGGATCCTACAAGTATATGGGATGAAGGTGTGACAAATGCAGGGAATTATGCTTCTGTTATAACTGATTATGCGGTACCTTTGATCATACAATGCCTTTACTATATTCAGACCGAAAAAAAAAAGAAATCTCGTCTGGTTTTAGGGAAACAAGGCTGATTTTGCCTAATCGGGTTAAGCACACGCAGTGAGGAAACTTGCAACCCACAAACAAAACCCAAGTCCAAATACGGGGTGCATTATAATATCAAAAGTGAGATATGAGGGTTCCGAACTATTGTGCCAAGAGAGGGTGGCGCTTAAAACACGTTGCTTTGAACAGCAGTATCCCTGGAGTCCACAAAAAAGCTCAACAGCTGGCCTATCATTTGCATTAATAAAAACAACGGGATTTTTCTGGGACACTCAGAAAAAACATCTTTCAAGGGTCCCAAGATGCTCTTGGCACCGTTAGATCACACAAAACACAGATACTTCCCGCAAACGTAACACCTTCAGGGTGTGTGTTTAAATGCGTTATTTCTTCTTTGTAAGCACTGCCTGATCAATAATTGCTGTAGAAGATGGCAAAATCGGCAAATCCCGGATTTCTGATGGGTCACGAAGAATACATGCAATGGCAGAGTATTTCGAAGAATAGGGAAACGCGCGCTGCGCGTCGCGTGTCGTAAATGCCAGATCTCCACAGAAAAAACTACGTCTTAAAATAAGCGCTCGGCAGTTCTGACAGCAGCGGCTGGGTGGCGCTCCAGGGACGAGCCCCTAATTTCAAGGCTTCAGTTCTGAGGAAACCCAGAACAGATTTAGTTGTTTCCCCCCCCTCGGCATTGTGACGTCGCTGTGTCTGGAATTCTGAGGCACAGAGGCGAACGCGTTCCGAAGCGCGTCGGAGCGGCCGCAGGTGTCACGGTTCCGAAACCGCCTACGGGCTGGGCACCCGATTTGTCTGGGCGACTTGACAACGCCGCGGACTGCACACAGACACGCACGCCTCCCCGGCCGCACTCCACTGCTGGGGTTCTTGTGAATGGCTCTAGGCGGGCCCTGCCCTTCCCTCGTTGACGTCAGGGGTTGGGGTTGGTTAGGGACGACGTGAGGAGCGGAGAAAGAGCGCGGCGCCATGTGTCTCTGGGAGACTGGCGCTCTGAGACCAGGGGCATTTCGGAGTGCAGAGGGAGTGCGCCATGTGCCGTCTGCACTGTCCGGTGTTCGCCCTCCAGTAACCCGCAGAGGGTAACGCAGCGTGGGTGATGAAAGTGCGTCGCGCCGAAGCGGAGGGAGCAGGTTTTCCTTTGGGCTTGTTTGCGGCGGCGGATCCCTTCCAAACTTGTACTGCGCCGCCGGGGCGAGGGGCAGCGCTGGATTTAAAGGGCCAGTAGCCGCCGCTGAACTTCGCAGCCATGGCGAGCGAGGAGGGCACGCTGTCGGACCTGGAGCGGGACCGGCAGTACTGCGAGCTCTGCGGGAAGATGGAGAACCTGCTCAAGTGCGGGCGCTGCCGATCCTCCTTCTACTGCAGCAGGGAACACCAGAAGCAGGACTGGAAGAAGCACAAGCTGGTGTGCAAGGAGGCGGGGAAAGCGCCGAGCCCGTCGCAGCCGGAGAAGAACCGGGCGGTCCGAGACGGGAAAGGAGCACAGCCGCCGCAGAAGGCCCGCCCCGGGCCGGACACGCCGGCTTCCCAGAGCCCGGCGGACACGGGGCCTCCGGAGAGGGAAGGGACGACGGATCATATCAACTGCGCGGACGAGCCGGGTGGCATCGCCAACAACAAGCAAGCCGGGGACGGGATTCACAATAACATTAAGCCCAACGGTCAGACGAAAGCCCAGCCTCAGAAGCTGGCCATGGAGTACATCGTGCCCTGCATGAACAAGCACGGCATCTGTGTGGTGGACAATTTCCTCGGGGAAGAGGTTGGACTGCGCATCCTGGAGGACGTCAGAGCCCTCCACCAGACCGGCAAGTTCACGGACGGCCAGCTGGTCAGCCAGCGGAGCGACTCCTCCAGGGACATCCGGGGCGACAAAATCGCGTGGATCGAGGGGAAGGAGCCCGGCTGTGAGAAGATAGCCTTTCTCATGAGCCGCATGGACGATCTGGTCAGACACTGTAATGGTAAACTGGGAAACTACCAAATAAACGGGAGGACGAAAGTAAGTAGCGCCCCAGGTGCGGACGGTGTAACCCCCCCGGCGCGCAGGTGCACATAACCCTCCACACCCCCTCCCCTCCCCTCTCCTCTCCTCTCCCCTGAGCAGGTGAAAAACTGGCCCGCCAGCTGTCGTCGGGGAACCGCCGGGTAAACACCTCCACGTGTGAGGAACGAGGCGCCAGGATGATTGTTGTCTTTCGAGAGTTTTGTTTCACGCGTGTCTGTAAAATGCGTGAGATGACACGTTTAGCACCGAGTCTTGGTGGGGGGGACAACACTTACTTTGACCTGAAGCAGCAGGTGACGGGGAAAACAGACGAGTTTATTCCAAGATCCATTAACAATACCGGGTGCTTTTCCAGCTCGTAAGTAGTCGAGTTCCTTGGTGTTTGCTCTTGTCCGACACCTCTGCACCATTCGTTTCCGTCAGACGCAGTGGCAAGCAGCTGGAATATAGTCCGTGACCCCTTTTGACGTGTTTTCTGCGATGGACAGTTACAGGGGTTAAAAGGGAAAGTTGTGTTTGTGTTTTTTTCCTGGAGTGGGGAAAAATGTAGCTGTTTCCATTCGACAGCGATGCAGGCATTGTGTGTGTCAGCGTTAAAATGAAATCATGATGGACTACTGACCAGCGATCCTTGGGCGAAATGCTCTTCACTTTGACGAAGGAAAGCGAGGCCTTAGTCCGCTAATAACTTTGTAGACACGGACCCAGGCTGAGTCTATCAGCGCAGTGCCTAATTGTCTAATGAAATACGCAATACCAGCTCAATTAAGAACCCGTTCTGAGCTGTATCCTTTCCAGAATTCTTATTGAGATGACAAACGTTTATTTTTCGGCGATCGTTCGATACCGGTGTAAATCATTATAGCACGTTGTACGTGTTTGGGAATGAAAAGCATCAGGGAGAGTTTTACGCACACGTGATTTAGAAAGTGACTGACGGATGTAATTCCATGTGACCGAAGAAGATTGAGCCTGGAAGTGACAGATGTTCCGAAGTCCAGAAAAGAGCATTTCTGTATTCAAATAACGGAGAAAATAAAAGAGAGGTTAAAGAACATTTTAGGATTAAAAAAAAAACGTGGCTCACTAAATTAGTCGTCTGAATTCTATATAGGCTGATTTCACTGCAGTGATAATGTTAATCCCTTTTTATTTTTTTGAGCACGTTTGTGATGAGAACAAGGAAAAAGCCCTTAAGAGAATCGAGCTATTTTGTTTTTAAAAAGTGCATTAAAATAGTATATGAAGTACAAATGGAGTAGTCGAGCACTTCAAAACACAGACCCCTTGGATTAAGACGAGAAAGCTTTAACCTGTCCACATTTGCTGAAACTTTATGCATTTGTTAGAATGCATATTTGTGTCTTTTTTTACAGCAAAGGCTTTATTGAATTTATACAGAACAGCATAGCAAAAAAGTGCTGTTTTGTATAAGTCAGTTTGACATGTGTTTTCTTTCTTCTCTTTTCAGCATGGAATAAACCTGTTACTGAGAAATGCTCAGGTGATGCAAAATGATCATTAAAATAAGTTGAGCAGTGTTACGTAGTTACCATAGGGACAGACAGTAAAGACGAATGACCGCAGTGACTTTGTAACAGGAGCTGGGAAAAGAAACTGAGGAAAATGTTATCGTTGAAGAAAACGAAGGACAAATGCGAGCACAGATGTTAGAACTGTAATAAGTAAGACTGCATCTTAAGATGGATATGAATGCTATTTGATTCTTTGGTTATATTTTCCAAAGGCAACATATCTTTGGTTGCAAAACGTTGAAGTTTTTCAGTTTTTTTTTTCCTTCTTCCATGGGTTTGAACGCATTCAATTCAGGCTTTGTAAAATGCATAACTAACCTTCGGTACACAAGAGATTCAAAACGCAGAAATGGAAAAAGAGCGATATTTCTCAGAAATAAAAAGGTGTTTTAGGTACTTACAGTTTTTCCAGCAAGAACTGAAATTCCCAGTGAGCGGTAGAAGATTCTTATTCTTGTACAGCTTATGGAATATAAATTGATCTCTGTGGTGCATTTTGCAGCATGCATCTAGTGTCTAACTGGAGCTGCAGTCAACACTGAGAGATTGATTTACCCACTGAATCTTTTACTTATCACCTTCTTATTAAGCCTGGATGGCAAATCCCCACACAAAAATTGCAAACCTGTCATTTTGTGTACTTTAGAAAGTGTGATTCCTTTAGATTTTAAAACAGATTTTTGAAATCAGCGAATAACACCTTCATTACCAGAAACTAGAATTTATGAGACATGAAACTATTGTATAACTTTTCTTTATAAAAGCAAAAAAACATCAAATCTGTCAGTTTGTACTGCATATACTTTGCTTGAGTCCTTGTATGTGCACTGTAGTAAGCCAAGCCACTTTCAGAACTAACCTGTGGTTAAATTCAGTTATCTGTTAAGGACGTTCTGTTGTCTGGAGAGTTAAATTCAGCCCCGAGAAGGATGCCAACCAGGATGACAAAATAGCTCTACAGTAAAATAACATGGCGTGCATTGTGCTTTCTAGGTATGTCACGTCTTCCCTTCTTTGGTTTTTGATTGCAAAGAAAGTAATTAGACTCCATAGGTACGTAAAGTGCCCATGAATAAGACACATTTTTAAATAGCTTTGTTTTTACACGTGCCATCACAGACAAAGCCAAAACAAATAAGTGCTGTTTGAGTTTTTTGTCCAGTAGTTTTGGTTTTGGGTATTGTTTCATGATACATGTGTGGATGTTAAGCTCCTCCTTGAAGTCAATGGGCCACAAAAGAGCATGAAACACCTTCATGTGGTCCAGTTGAGTGAGGGGAGGACGCTTTTAAACAGCTGCTGCGAAGTCCGAGACATCGTTGTGATTTGGTTTCTGCTTCCTTTAAAGCTTCTTTTTTCCTTTTCTTTCCTGAGCGTGTGACGGGAGGGGGGAGGGTTGTGTCCTTAGTGCTCCCGCGGTGCAGTGCAGCACAGCAGTTCTCACTGCCCTTGCGTGTTAACCAATCGAGACGCTTCCGGGGCGTCAGCCAGTCACCTCTGCTGAAATGTGTCAGCCTGGCAGTCGCAGCGGGTGAGAAAGGAAGCTGTGCGCAGTGTGGTGCGCCAGGTAATGCGTTTTAACTCCTGACTGTCGGCGGGCAGGCGCTAGAAAGCTTCCAAGTGTGCATGCCGACGTTTATTTAGCAGCCTGACCGCTGCAGTCGTCTGTCGGAGCAGCAGGAGGTCACCCAGCTGGTGGGCAGCTCTGGTGTGGTGGGATGTAAAGAGTCAGGTATTGCGAATGAAGAGTTTAAAAATGATTTCAGGATCAGTCGGCAACATCTGTAGTGTGGGACCTGCTTCCATTTCCCAATCGTATAGGGACTGTAAAAGATTCCCCTTGCTTATTGGTTAAAATGCGAATAATTATTTGAAGCTTAGAAGCGCCGGAAACAAAACTTACTTTCCAGAGCTGTGACCCTTGCATTTAGTGAACAGTTCTGTTTTTGTTAAGGTCTCAAGTTATGTGATTCTTTACTGTGTTCATGTGGGATAAACATCTGTAAAACCCACCTCGATTTCAGGAGTAGGACTGTGTGATACCAGCTGCACCCTTGGCAGACCATCCTGGGTTCCTGCTGTGTCCTGAGGTTTGCAGGCCCACTGTATCATTTGTGATCTACCAGCTGCAGTGCGTGGCCTGGCTGTGGTCTGGTTGTCAGTCCCTGGCCTGCCAGTCTTCTCTCGGGCCCCAGTCACGGCCAGGTGCAGAGGTAGACCTGGCCTCGGCGTGTATACACAACACTCTTTTAATCCATCGCTCTCGAGAAGGGTGATGTAATGTTAAGCAGTCATTTGTCAGATTGTGCCTTTTTAATTTGAGGATGGATTTCTCAGTTCACTTTGAAAGTTATTTTAAATTCTTTTTTTTTTTTACAGATTCAGTTTTTTTTTCCAAACAAATATGAGTTCTGCATTTGCATATATGTTCTTTTTTTAGTTCTAGGCCCTAATGTAATGTTCAGAAATGAGAAATAAGAAAAGAATGTTTAAAATGTACAAGTCAGAAGTGTTTGAGTTAAGGGGTCACATTTACACAGATGCACAGATATCAGCAGTTTAGTTCCGTTTAACCAAGCCACCAGTTTAGTTGATGCTTTTATCCAAAGATCTGATATGTCCCCATTATACAGCTGGGGGTTTTAAGGGAGTAATCTGAACAGTGACTATCCCAGGATTTGAACCCACAACCTTCCTGAGTCCTAAACTCTCCTCCACATAGCTGTAGTCAACTGGCTGATTAATCATGATAAACTATATAATGATTATGTAGTGACTGATTAATCATGGTTATCTATGTAGTGCTTTACATCCTGTAGCTCTCTTCTGAAGTACAGTACGAGCAGCCCTGGTACTCTCTTGATTAATTGGAGAAGTGAGATATTGTTTTGATGATTGAAATAAGGGGGAAATTTAAATTTAGGAAGGTTAGACTTTGCAAGCACAGAATTAAGTTTAGCCAGAACACCAAGGTTAGCAGCCATACTCTTATGAACAGTATCATGGGACCTTTCATGAACAAGCAGTCACAACCTCAGATTAATGTCTCTCCCAAAGGGTAGCACCCCATTCACCGTACTGGGGCAGTGGTTTAGAAGTTCTGGTCCAGGGGGAAGAGCCCCACCTACTAGTCCACCAGCACCACTTATAGCAGCAAAATGATTTTGCTTGGAGGTCTCCCATTCTGGTGCTGATAAGACCCAACCTCGCTTAGCTTGTGAGATCTGATGGGGTTGGGCTACAAGGTGGAATCGCTGCTTTTAAACTGTTCGGATATCCTAAACCCAAAAAAAGGTAGTGGACTTTCTAATAAATATTAACATGCCAGCGTTTACTACAATTCTAGATGGCTGCAAGCGATGTATGTGACAAAGGTATTAGGATCTCTGTTGGTCCATCTTCTGGTAGCTGCTGTACATCACTTCAGGGTGTTTCCAGTGCTCCTGCATGTCCTTTTCTTTTCAGGCATTCCCTCTGCTCACTTCCTGTGTCATTGTGCTTTGCTAGACAGAGCCCTCCCATCTCCTGTTCTGCAGCTGAGTTTGAATAGAATGTGTCCTTTCGTCTTTGCATTTAAGTTAACTATGGAAACCCTGGAAATTAAATCCTTTGAGGACAGATTTTCAGAACTAATTTTGTGTGGATATGACAATTGGACTGAAAGTTCTACAGCTGATTTTCTTTGTCAAACTTGTATCTCTTCATCAGCACTTCTTAGGTTAGATTATTTGCACGAAACACCTCTTATCTTAAGGGCTATACAGTGGCATGGCAAGTAGCACTGCTGTCTCACAGCTCTTCAATCACATGCTTAATTCCAGAGCACTTTCTGTTTGGAGTTTGCATGTTTTCTATTTTCATGCACCTGCTTTGGTTTTCACTGGGTGCTGTGGTTCCCTTCCACCTTCGAAAGACATGCTCACTAGATTAATTGGAGCCTCTAAATTCTTATTGTGTATGCGTGTCGTGCAATGAGATGGTGCGTTGTCCTGTCTGTACTTCTCAGATTGGCTCTGCATTGCTGTAATCATTTCAGGGAATAAGAGCATTTCTGATAATAGATGTATGGATGCTTTGTTTGCAACTTCTCAGTCTACAAGTGAAACCCTTTAAAAACAAATGATAATGTTCTGCAGTTGTACAACATATTTTACTTGATGGTGCATTCAGTTCCCATAGTTAGTATGGGTAACAATAGTGTAAAAAGAGGTAAATGTCTTGCAGCTTTCCCTGAGTTTACATTCTTAAGGGGACATGGTGTTTATGGTTCAACTTGGTGTAAAGTGGCTTAAACAAAAGGGTCTTTTGTTTTCTTTGAGGACTATGTGTTATTTGACTAGCGTTTTCTGGATTAGAGTGGTTTGCCAATTGTTGACATTAGATAGCGATGTTTTGATAGCGTGCTCTAAAAGAACAAATTCCATCTGCACAGTGACTGACAAAGTGTACTGTAACTGTTCATAGTGCACAAAAGCAAACAAACATGGGATCGGAACAGTAGACTGGCATGGTTTTCCATGCAGAGAGCACTCTTGCCCTGACTGCTGGATCAGTTTGAAAGAGGAACTGCTAAGAATGGATGTCCTGTACAATCGCAGCCAGGGTGTATCCTGCCTTGTGCCAGTGGCCTGCCGGGATAGGGTCTGGCTCCCCTGCGCCGCCGCATTGGATGAAGTAGTTGGAATATGAATGGGTGGATATACAATCAGCAGGCAATTGTTTGTCATCAAATAGATAATTCATTAGAGCACCGAAGAGATTGCATCAGAATTAAGCCATTTGCCTCGTGACTGAAATGAGCATAATGTCCTTAGAATGATTTCTTTTGAATGTTACTTTGTAACAGAAACTAAAATCTGCAAATCACTCCTCTTCTTTTTACTGAATGTTTAAGGCATAATGTGTTATATTTACACATACATTTAAGTATTTGTGTGCCATGTAAACTGTTTGTATAAAAGCAATGTAAAGAATAGAGCCATTTCCCCTTCGTGATTAAGCTTAAAATAAATCTGGAAGTGTTTTATTTTTAAAATGGACATGGGGAAATGTTGTCAAGCTGGCACTTTACAGAGGGTTGCTGTGACATGCACTCGATGCCTTGTGAAACAGTACACATTGCAGGTCAGATTTCCCCATGTGTACTTCAGCCAAGCCTTTCGGCAGAAATGTGGGCACCCTGTAATGTCGGGAAACCAAAATCCAACAGGAATCCAAGACACACCTGGATTCACAGTTAACAGTTATCTGGCTCATGAACATTTTTAGCAAGTCAAGAAAAGTCACTGGCTTTGATTCAGAATGAACCTGCGTTGCGTGTCTGACCAAGTTTTCCAGCTTTAAACTGTGAAGCCGTAAACAGATTAAGATAAAGGGAACTAAATAAAACTCAGTGTCATTAACTACAGCGTGGCTCAGTGACTCAGTGCGGAGGAGTGGCACTGTGGTTCAGTATCTGCGCCTGTGGCTGGAAGGTTGCCGGTTCAAGACAAAGTCCTGAATCAAATTCAAAGTGAAGACCCCCCTTAGATCTGTGAAGACCCCCCCCCCCCTTAGGGCTGAGCAGTGGCACTGTGGCTAAGGATCTGCACCTGTGGCTGGAAGGTTGCCGGTTCGTATCCCGCGGCCGGCAGAGGAATCCTACTCCGTTGGGCCCCTGAGCAAGGCCCTTAACCCCAGCTGCTCCAGGGGTGCCGTATAAATGGCTGACCCTGCGCTCTGACCCCAAGCTTCTCTTCCTGTCTGTGTGTCTCATGGAGAGCAAGCTGGGGTATGCAAAAAGACAAACTCCAAATGTTAGAAATTGTATATGGCCAATAAAGTGATCTTATCTACTTTGCGAAATGGAATCCACCAAACATGCAAAGTAAAAGCTGTGTGTTTTAGTTTTACTGCTTGGGTGCCTATAAAATGGGTGCAGGCCAATAATGCATTCAGTCTACTAACTGCACTAAATTGCTGCATAATCATTTCAGGATTTAATGGTTGTCTTATACTGAAGCTGTGATTTCATAATCTCTTGTGTTTGGATCGTGTTTGATCCTGACAGGCATGCTTGCTGGGCTGTAGCTGTTTGTCCCGGGCCGGGATCCAAGGCTGACCTTGAGAAAGAGTGGGAGCATGTTGTTTTGACTGCCTGCAGCTGGAGGGGACAGAGGATCTAGGAGAGTGGTGGTGGTGGTGGTGGTGGGGGGGGGGGGGAATGGAGAAAAGGCTACACAATGTTGCAAAAGGGACGCAGGAAAAGGCATTAACCCTCACTGTTTTCCCACAGACCGCACATCCAGCCACTTGCCTTGGGCTGTCGCATTTCTTACTGTGGCCTGAGCAAGCAGAGCCGAGCTGATCGTCTCTGCTGCCTTCGGGGGTCTCTCTGGCCTGACATGCAAGGCGTGGGGCGTTATCGGGCCCTGACACTTTCCTGACCCCTGTCCGTGGTCATCTGGTGAAGTCTGCTGGGCAGCTTGCATGAACTCCCAAAGCCTTTGTGGCAGCCATCGCCCTGCTGACTTGATCTTTATCGGAGTTCCAGAGGCCTCTTCCTTGAACTGCGGTAGGCCGTGTCACCTTTCCCCCGGTGTCGGACCGCGTGAGAGGAAACTGCCTCCTAGCCCGGTGCGTCAGGGAAGGAAGCTTTCTCTGCACTGACACAAAGGAGATGCAGCAGAGCAGGAAACTGAACACCTCTGTTGTTTTAAATATACATTAACGACTGCCGGCGCGGTGCTATTACCGGAGAACGCAGTATATCACTCTCAGTTCCTGTGATAGAATAGGTACAAAGTTCATCTGGCACTGCCCGGGGCTGCAGGAGGAGGGGTGGGTTTCGTCTGGCCTCTCCGCAGCTCCGAAGCCCACGCAGGACGGGTCAAGACATTCCTCCCATTAACTGGGGCATTTCATTCACCAAAAGCGCCTCTTCCTTGTCTGTTCTCCATCCCAGCTCAGGTGGAGTGTCCCCAGGCATGGATCACAGCACCTTCAGTTTATTTCAGAGTAATTCCCTCCTCCCAGGAGGGCAATTCCAGCAGCAAGCAGTGCAGCAAAAACAAAGACAAACCAAAAAACATTACGAAAATGTATGCATATAGGTATAACAGCAGATGAACCATAGAAGTGATTGTCAGTATCGGTGTAGAAGTAGCATTAGGAAGGTATTGGTACAGGCTCATTTGTGGGGGGGGTTGGGGTGGTGGGCTCTGTCCAGTAGACACTATTTACAGTCATTGTTTGCAAGCCTGATGGCCTCTGGAATGAATCTAAGTGTCCTTTTATTTGTTCTGCACTGTGGACAGCGAAAACGTCTTCCTGAAGACTAGAGTTCAAAGGGCCGATGAAGGATGTGAGATGGGCCTTCAGTGAAGGCACGGGCCCTCTGACGTATTGCTTGTCTGTCCGGATGCTATCTGTCAGCTTGTGCCCCGAATTTGGAGAAACTGGACTTGCAGCTTGATTCATTGAACCTGCCAAGGAGAGACACGTTATTGTGCTTCCCCCCTCCCCATCTTCTGCAGTAGCCGAAGACAGCAACACGCTGTGATGGCTGGTGTGTACAGGACTGATTAGGATTTAATCCTCAGGACTGTTGAACAGGACCTGCAAAACAGCAGGTGAGACGTTTTTCAGAAACTGCCATAGATGTGGCCACCCTGACTTCCTTACTCCTGTGTAGAAGATAGTCCTGCACATATACAGTACCTACGGCACATGGCAGATCCTTTGCTTTTGACTTCCGCGGAACCATGTGAGAAACAAAAGCATACGGTGCTTTGCACTCAGTTTCACCATAAGATAATTTAGTAATGCTCCGGAACAGCAAATATAACAATATAGGGCTGTACTGCCAGTGACGTGTTAAAAGACAAGTGGCTTGAAAGTGGCTGTCAGAGAAGTCTGCCTACATTTCCTCGTTTGCTCCCTGTGTGCAGTCATGGGGTTTGGTAGCTGCAATGAGACGTGACAAACACACTGACCATAACACAAATAACTGGCAATTCAGAATTTATTGCATAAAAGATAGTTCCCCAACATCCTCAAAAAAGTGCTGCAGATGTATGCCTTCACACGGTGTCCTTTTAATCTTGTATGTGCAGTTCTATCCACTTCTCAAAAAACGATTTAATGATTATTCAGGACGCGCTTTTCATTGTAATTGATTACTCAGATTGGCTTTAAAGGCTGATTAGTTACATCATCATCAGAATAAACTTGTCATAGAGGTTTTGTTTTTCGACTGGGGATGAAGAAAATGTGGAAATATTCAAACAATTAATCCAACTGCCCATTTCCTTCCTGAGCTGCAATGTTCATTTTCCCGTTGGCAGCCTTGTTTTTTCTGTGGAGAATTCCCCCCTCTTGTTTTACAGAGCGTGTGCTCGGTGCTGGCCTGAGCAGCACCTGTTTGTTGCTGTGAGGTCTGGTGTCGAAGCCGGAGGTGCACTATCCTGGCATTTCTTTCCTCAGGCACACTGTAAGGCACACTCGCTCAAAGTAACATGCGGCATTTGTTCGTCTGCCTGCTTGTCTGGCATTTCAGCACTTCCTCTTCACCTTTTTGTTGTCTGAATATAGTTTTGTCAGTTTCTTTCTTTCTGCTGTCCTGTCTTGTCCTTTGTGGATTAGACATCCCTGAGTGCTGTGCTGCCACAGGACCCACGCTGTTGGTGACCAGAGTACTTATGCAGGACCTGAAAGTCAAAGGGAAGTAATGGAAGACTTTTTTTCTTCCTTTTGTGGGTCAGAAATGGGACAGAGTTAAAAGCTTCTACAGAGCCCAAGTCCTGTATATCTGTTCCTATTGTTCTTACTCGACTGTAAAAAAACCAGGTCATTACTTTAAACAGTTACTTCCTTTAGAGTTGCACCCTCTGTGACTGATAATAAAATCAGTTATTCTACGCCTGCTGGACCTTCACAGTTCCCACACTTGAGCAAACGGGGAATCATGATACATTTTTGCTGCAGTGGGTTAAACAGCTGTCAGCCTAAAGACTATAGAAGGCCTTCTGTAAGTCAGAATTCCTTCTCCAGTTTGGACATCGGAGGCACTTTCGTGTTGATATCATCACTGGCTCTGGACTTATTGAAGGGTCGTTGTTTTAAAGCCACGTGAGATGTTATCTGTACATTTTCGGAGACGCATTTCATGTTTTTTTAGCATTAATATAACTGTGTTTTATATTGAATTCTTTTCAAAAGCAGCCCAGTTCACTGATTGCCCTTCTGATTTTGTGAAGACAAGAAACTCAGGTTTGTTATTATCCAGTAGTGGTTTATATGAGAATTAAATGGGAGCAACTGATTTTGTTTTTTTATTATGGTATGATTCTATTAATTGTTTACAGGTAAGCCGTGAGCCTCAAAATGATTTCCAGAATTAAATATACCTTATTTATATATAAAATCTATATAAAAATTGTATTCACTGCACCTCTTCGTGCTTCTGAGGTTGTACCTTTTCTGCCAAGGTACTGCAAACTTTGTAAGTCCTGAAGCCAGTCCGTTTTCAAAGGAGCATGACACTTGTTTCAGTTCCAATAGGAAACCTTTTATTCCTCAAACCACCAAGCTTCTTAGAAGAAAAGTGCTTCATATTGTGGGGTTGAATTTTTTCACAGCACCTTGACTTTGATATTCTTTTTCTCGGGTCTTAAAAGAGTTTGAAAGAAATGCTTTTTTGAATGACAGAAAGGGTTCCTGTGACAGAAACTATATGCATTTTGTTTCCGTTCATAATTCCAAATAAAAACACCCACATGATTCAGGAGAAGGTTTAACTTGGGGAAAAAAATAAGGCATGTGTTCTTTTCTTGCTGTGGCTCTCTGCGGCTCCGAAACTGGCGCCCTTTGGCAGCAGCAGGGCAACCCAACGGTAGCTAAGGGTAGCCCGTTGGCTTTTTTTAGCCTTTGAGAATAAGGGCGCCTTATCTTGTGCTGGCACACCCATGACTCTACTGCACGTGTCGTTGCAGTGCAAGCCTGCGCCTAAGGCCACTCGCTTTGTCACGTAAACCAGCCTGCAGCATCGACGGGCTCACTGAGGGAAAAGCACTGCAGTGCAGAGGGACTCCCCAGACTAAAGACAGGTTTTTGATCGTTTTTTAAACTCCACAGTCACCCCAACTGCATAGTAGCTTGATCTGTTTCTCATTTTGCCAGTAGTGCTGAAGAGGGAGAAGACCAGGATTTGAAATGTTAGCTTAGGGTCTGTCTGCTAGCGTGTCGTATACTGCACAGTGCCTGGTTCTGGCCCATGCACAAGAGGGGGAGCTTGTAAAACCTTGAATGAATTGGACTTCTGTGCACTCGGAATCCGATTTCCACCCATGCGTTTTACAGTCTCATGGGTTATTAAATTTTATTAAACTCCCATTATAAATTTGACTTTTTGAGTGGATCACATTAGAGAAACAACTGATATGCAAGAAGAAAGAAAAATTGATTTATATTGGAGTAAAATAAATGAGCCTTTACTGCAAGCTATGATACAGACATCACTAGAGTATGTTTGTTGTTTTACTTATGTTGTAAAGATTTGCACGTTTTGCTACTTTTCTGCATGATGACTTAATCCCTATGGCACATCTACATCTTTCTGAATGATGAAGTCGTGTTTAGCAAGGTACCGATATTAATGTGATTTTCAGCCACATATTTGCTCAGTCATGATTAAAATTGATTTTTTGTCTTTTGTCTGAGGTCAGCCTATTTTTTTAAAGAGATCATAGACTCTGCTGTCTGTTGTAACAGACACTGCATGATCTCCGTTAGGCTGTCGTGTCAGAGGGGGTCCAAGTTGTACTTCGCTGGGACAGTCTTTTAACAAGCAGCCTGATGCAATATATCTGAGTCCCTTGATTCCATAGTGGTCAGCTCCCCCTGATTGGCCACCAATTGCGGTCCTTTTTGCCCAGAAAGACTGTATTTATGTATCCAAAGTGTAATGGCCAGTTGCCTCAGCTCTGCCAGAAAAGCGCAACCACCTGTATTTGACTTGGGAACCGTGAGACAGATTTACATTGCTTTCCCTGGCCAGGTCTCAATCCTTGATAGCTATAACTGGTAGAACCAGTTGAACATGCTCCTCATTCCCACGTGTTAATGCTTTTATTACAACATTGACCAAGGACAACCCAGCTGGAAGTACAGGAAGGGACTGGGCACCAAATATTCCAAACCATGTGGAGTACATCTCCCTGTTCAAGCTGTGTCAAGGCCCAGCACATCACACCTGAGGGTTCACTCACCCTTTGTGCTGTGAATGTGTATGTGTATAAAGACTGTATATATTTGGGTGTGGGCATGTGCACCCAGCTCCCCAGGCATGTGGTTGAAGCTGAGAGACTGGTTTCGTTTATGATACAGCTGGACACAATCCTCGGGTCGGTAAACTAAAGAGGAGTGCATCTGAATCTGAAAACGGCAGGCATTTCTTTACACAGAGTGTTGTGGGAGTCTGGAACAAGCCATACCTTGGCTTGTTTAAAGAAATAATTGGATGATATTCTCAGATCAATTAGTTACTAACTTGCAGAAGGGCTAGATCTCCTCTGGTGTGTAAGGCTTTATTACAGTCTCATGTGTGAAAGTTTATATATATTTACATTTATGTTGTTTGACTACCATGTGTAGAAATTTGCATTTCTTCCCATCCTCTGGCTTTCGGGAGATTTGTTTGAGACCTTTTTGGGGTTTTTTATGCAGTTGCACAGTCTTTTACCTTTATTTCTGCAATAACATTTATTTGCTCTTTTATTTGCTCGTACTTTCACTGTTTGGCGGGTGGCAGCTTTCTCTGCAGTGGCTTGTGTCAAGGACAGAGCCAGGGTCTGAGTCATTCGGTTTTTTACAAAGTGTACAGCAGTCATGCAACAGCCCAGCCTCTGCCTTTGGAAGCATGAAGCACAGTTGATTCTCACTACCACAGAAGTCAAAACACGTGTCTTAATCATCCTGCTTGAGTGGTGATTTTTAAAATCTTTTTCAATACGCTGAGCTAATGTGCCAATTTTTGATGTGGTCTATCTATGACCAGATAGACACAACACGTAACTGGTTAATAGACAACATTTTGAGGTCTGTAAGACCAAAGAGTGTGTTTCCTCCAAAAAAACACTTCCCCTTAGAAGCTTGTGTGTGCAAGAGAAGGTTAGTGAGTCAAGAGGAAGGCCTTGTTGTCAGGAGGTGCCCTCTTCACACTCGCTGTACCTCGGTGTGATCAGCACGACTGATCCTTCACTTTGGATGCAGTGTATCACCAAGGGCCTAATGCAAGTAGCTCTGGAGTGGCAGCTGTTCCAAATTTCAATGCCTGGTCTCTTTAGCTTTATTTGGGTAAAGTGTCTACTGTGCTGTCTAGTCACAGCTAGAGACTCAGTCTGTTCCTGTTAAATAATAGCGGTCAGGTTGACTCACTCCAGCTCCGAGTCTCTTGGCTCATATATCTGAAAATCATAGTGAGCTGTTGTGCAGCGAATTCTTTTGGCATGAGAGCCTCAGCCTTGAATAACTGTGAGGAGTAAAGTACTGTGAAGTAGCAACATGTAAAAGGAAGACATTTTATTGGTTTATTTTGTGTCTTCACAAAAAAAGTCGGAATGTGAGGAACCTGGTAGCTTCAGTTTAATATGAACTAGAATCTCGGGATGATCCTTATCCACACTATCATTTCGTAATGAACATGCAGAAATAAAAATAGGGTGTTTCTATTTTCCAGGCTGAAACTTATACTTCAGTTCCATTATGTACTCATCAACTTGTGTTCATGTATGTCTTCTGTGCTTTCATTGCGCTGTCCTTGAAAGCTCATTTGTTATGTTCCTGCTTGTGTTTTGCAAGACAGACCACAGAAAGCCCCCGTGCAGCGGTTTGGACTGCCCAAACGTGGTTAGCAAAGACTGTTGTGCAACTGCGTGTCTGCCCTGCCACACAAACACAAATCGTTGTCGTTTTTTTCATATAAATGCACAAAAAAGAGAAAAGAAACGCAAACGACAGTGGCGGGAGCCTAAGGCAGCCTCACTCTGGGGCTCATACCTCAAACGGACGAGCTGGACTAGGACTCGCCCAGAGTGGCTGCTGTTGGTAACCATGACAATGAACCACTGCACTTGAGATTAGCACTAGTGCTGTATTGTTTTAATGACAGACCCTCACCAGCCTCTTTTTCTCCCCCCTGCACATTCCCTCAGTGCTTCAGTGGTTTTCTCAGCAAAGCACTGGCCCCTCCCCTCCCCTGAATTTACAGGTGACGTGGCATGTCTGTTTTTCACAGCACTGGATAAAGACATCTCTCGTGCTGCTGTTCACTTTTGAACCTCCAATTAGCATTCTGGTTAGTGGTCAACATCCCCTAAAACTTAAAGGAATAAGAGCCGGTAAGCAATGAATACCCCTGAAATAGCCACTTTTTTTGGGGGGGTAATTTTGCAAACTATATATGATGTGCTGTTTTTTTAGCCCCTCTGTTTTCTGGTCTAGTTTACATTGATCAGTTTTCCATAAGCAAACAATAGGGCATTTAAGCTGATGACCCCATGCAATTAATAATTGATTTTTAAAACATTGTCTTTACCAAATGCCTGAAAGAATATGGGGGATGCAGATCAAGTGTATGCCTTTTTTTCTGGATTAAGGAACTCTGAGGTACTCCTGTTTGTGCTTATGAATGCAAGAGTTTGTACAATTTTATACCACGTATTTGCATGACTAATAAAGCAACTTCCAGGTCCATTGAAAGAGAAACAGCGAAGGCAGTGCACACCCTTATGGAACCAGAGCACTGGTTTGTAAGTTCTTTTTAATTGCTGCTCAGTTAGATAAGAATGATTCAGTTATTTAGATTGAAGCAATTTTAATTATCATCATTATAGAAGTAGCCCTTCCTGTACATTGTTTTTTTTTTTAAAGTAATTAAGCCAAGGATCTCATCCAGCTGTTTCTTGAAAGAAGCAAAGATATCAGACTTGACAGCATTGTTCCATACTCTCACTGCACTCAGTGTGAAGAAACGTCTCCTGTTCTCAGTGTTAAATGCACTTCCATGGAGTAATCACTTGTGCCTGGTTCACGTTTCACTGTTCATTCTGAAGAGGTCCATTGGGTTGGCTTTCTCTTTGACTTTCAGGATATCGAATACCTTTGAAGGACTTTAATGAGATTCTCTCTTAGTCTTCTGAATTCAAGACTAAAAATACTTTTAGCCTGTTAGTTTAAGACATTCCTATAAGCTCAGGAATGTATTGGCTTGCTTTTTAGTGGACCGATTCCAAAGCGGCAATATATTTTGAATCATGGTATGAATGTTGGAGGCCTTGGAGAATTGCTTCCCTTAAATTTTTATGAGTATCCGTAACATTCTGCCTATAACTATCCTAATACTGTTCTAATGTGGAAGCTTGTCTTTCATATTCTAAATATCTGAGTTAAATATTATTCAACCCTGTCAAATCCATCATCTAAAATTTTTCTTTATCTTGGAGAAACTTAATTTTATATAGTTCTTATGCCAAAAAACATGTTCAATTATTTTAGCTGCTGTTGAGATATTTATTTCCACGTCTCTTGGCATTCCTAATATCCTGTTTTACTTGTGTTTGCAGCTCGTTATACCCCTCCTTAAATTTGGATCCTGTTGTTTTTTAATAATTTAATAAAGGACTTTTATTTTTCTGTATGTTTTCCTTAAAGTTTTATTAAAGCGCTTGGATCACCATTTTCAGGCCTTTGATAAGCTTACTATGGGGACAGACCTTCAAGTAAAATGGCTTTAAACTGTTGCCATCCATTCTCTGCTGATTACGTATCTATCCATATCTATCCCGTTCCACTTTTTCCAGGCTCCCATCTGCTTTCCTGATATTGTAAACCTTTGTTTTGGACTTAACCTATACAGTTTCAAAAACTACTTCAAAGCATTCCATATTATGACCACAGTTCCCTGATGGGTCTCTCACCTCTGTTTTCCTCACTTTATCTTGATTGTTTGCTGTCATTATAAGGCAGTCATTAGCCATGTCTGCCTATTTCCCTTCCAGCTGCTGACATTCTTGATGGGTTTTCCTAATGCATGAGATCAAAGTTAAAATCCCTCTCAATAACAGCTTCTTCCTTCACACATTGCATCCTTGATTGTGTTATACTGAATACAGACAGCATTATAGCATTATAGTTTCTGAATTTTGATCTCGCCTTTACTTCTGATAGACTTGTTCAGGCCCTACAAAAGAAATGGGACAGAATCCCACAAGACGGCATCTGCAACCTGTGCAAACCATGTATTTCAACTGTACACCTTGAATTGCTCACAGCGGCCTGTAACTAAAACAGTAGACTCTCTATTGATGCAGCCTGTTGACAAATTGTTATCAGTGTAATAGGTTCTTATAAGTCATATCCATTCAATACAATTTTGGGCCACCTGCTACAAAACCTTTTTTGGCATCATCCTGTTAACATCTTTTGCTGCTCAGTATAGATTCCACAGATTTTTCATTTGTTTTTTTTAAACTCTGATTTGTGACTGATTTGAACATAACTCTGCTCTATGACATTTGTTGTGGCTGTAGATATCTTGCAGCTGTATATAAATATAGCAAATGATTATCTCAATCACCTGGCTACATGAAACATGAAGCTGTGAGAAAATCTGGTATCTGAAATTAAATTGTGCTCTTGAGTGTTTTGAGAGGTTTAATGTCTAATATGTATGTTCTAGTGTTTTGTAAGCAGCCATAATTGCATTATGCATGTCGTTTGTTTTAGTTTTTGTCTTTAAATTATATGTGTGAACTCTGCTCATGCTAAATAACCCTCAGTGCTAGTTATCTGGATTAAATCTGGCCTGTGGATTTGTAAAAAGCCTGTTTTGATATAACCTTTGGTTATCTAGTTTGCACAGGATGTCATCGCGTTATGCTGCTGGAGCGGAGTCTGTGGGTGCTGGTGGGAGGGTCTCCCGGTGTGCAGTAACGGAACATGTCGTAAGGGAGTTGTAGGCTCTGATGGGAGCCCTCCTGTCTGAGAGAGGAGCTGAAGACCTGTCCGCCTGGTTTCAGTGTGGCAGGAAGCTTGCTCTCCCTTCCTATAAACCCCTCATGTTTTGCTGTCTTAAAACTTCTTTCAGGAAAAGATTGGTATCTTTTTTTTTCTGTCCTCCAGCCAAGTTCAGAAACCCACACAGCCCCTCAGCTGCACACAGAAAGATAAATTGTTACAGAGCTTTGTTCAGAGCGGTGTCCTGGCGCGATGTGGCCCATGCATGCAATAGCAACTGTGCTCACTGAGTGCTCTGGGAATGTAAACAGAACTGTGTGGAGAGCAAGGTCAGTTTCCGAATAAGAATTTCGCCAAAGAACCCAGAGGAGCTGACACAGGCAGCAAAAAATACAATTTCCATTTAATTTAATTTGCAAATAATCTGTTGCCACAAAAAGCAAGGCACTGCATGTTTCTGTCCAAGTAAAATCAAGAGTGGCTCATAAAATAGTTTTGCCACATCCATGTTAAATCGCTCTGACCTAAAAAAACCCCAGAGGGTGTCTTTCTTGCTACTGTTCTGTGGTCAGGACTGGTATTTTATTACTGAAATTACAGGACAAAATGTAGGTCTGTTTAACTATCCCATGATCTGCAAAGCCAGTTAATCCAGCACAGAATGTGGAAGAACTATGCAGTCTGGTTTTTTACTTCACACCCCATTGATATGGAGTTTGTGTAAAAAAAGTCATGTGACACTTCACCTTAAGAAACCAGTTAGCTCAATTTGCATAACACTTGAACTAAGACTTGTGTGCTTTCTCTTAAGAGGCAAGCTTGTAGCAATGATTTTGTCTTTAATTCTCCCAACTGGACAGTGTAGCTGGCAGTGAGCATACATCACATAGCCCTGGGCTAAGGAGGGAAATAAGGATGATAAAACACATTTTAAGTTCCTTTAAAGCACAATCAGGCTGAACTGTTTCCATTTCAATGAGGAGGGCTACATTTAAAGTGTATGAGTTATTTGTACTGTTTAGCTAAGTTGTAGAGACTCTGATAGTAAAGTATATGTACTGTACAAATACTGAACAATAGCTTACCCTGATGTTTGTAGTTGTTAATAGAAGCAGCTCCTATTAAGGAATACTTTCAAAGCTTTGTGTCGCAGTAAGAAATCTGTTTTATTTCCGTGGATAAAATCCAGGTGGTGCTTTGACTTAAAAAAAAAACAGCAGCAATGCAGTGAATGTTGTGTTGATTTATACTGGACAGAAAAGGAGACACTGAGGAAAATTTTGAATTATAATAATTCAAAGCAAAATACACGTGTTTTTGTGGAAAAAAGGCATAGTGCATTGATAATATGCAATTTAAAATAAAGCGTGTTCAAGGTTTAATTGTTTTTTAAAGAAATACCAAAACTAATTGTTTTGAACTTGAAACAGGGTCAATGAGGGAAAAATGCAGGAATTATCCCAAAGCAAAAAATAGCCTCGTTTTAGACTGTATTTTCGAAAACAGGAAAATGGCTCATTGTCAGATGAAAATGAACTGTGTATAATGGGGCCTCTGCTATCCCAATTTCAATGTGTCAGTAAGCACCAAAACTCGCACTTGACTTGTCAGTCTGTTAATTTATTTGTCACTTTATTTCAGTCCCGTAAAATGTATTGAATAGGTGAGGACATTTTTAACACTGCAGTTTGTGGGTTTAAATCTCCAGAATCATTTTGTTATGGTTTTCCTTGCAGACATGAAGGTGTGTCGATGGGACCACATGAAAGAGCTGGTGAAAAGGGCTGCCTGGTTCAAAAGATTGTAGAAATGAAAACCACAGAGTGATGCCTCTGACTCCCATTGTTAGCCCCCTGTTTCCAGTCTGCTTTGTATCTCTCCACGTTCCCACATTCTATCCCTGGCTTAAGTTCACTCCTGACCGATAGACTCCTTCGTCTTTATGGACAGTTTCTCGCCCCTCTCCTGGTCAGATCTAAATCGGATCCCGCCCGTGATTTCTTCCCGTGCTAACACAACGCATCAGGTTGTGTTGTCTGTATCTCCTGAATTATTGAGAGAAGATAATTGATAGAAAGCAGCAGGCCTTCTTAAGGGTGATATGACCTCATTTGGTTTGTCAATCCATGCTCAGTCTCTTGTTGTTAAAATGTCCAGGAGTTAATTTAGTAACTTTTGCTAACTTGAAATACGCCTTGGTCATTTGTATTAAAATGAAAAATTAATATACAAATAAGGAAATTAAATTTCCCGATCTAGATTATAAGATTTTTGTTTTATATCCTTTTTCTTTTTTACCAGCCAGGTCTCCATCAGGAGACACTCTTGCTTAGATGCACAATGAAATATCCTTTGCATAAAGTCAAATCTCATTGCTCCGGGTTCAGCAACACTATGAAACTTGGTCTTCAGGTCTTAACCTTGACGACAGACCCAGGGCAACAGGAGCCTTGATGCTACAGAGACTGTTCACTGTCTATTGTGGTCTATTTACCTATAACTTGTTGCCTGGAGGGGTGGGGGGAACCACCTCCTTGGACCCCAAAAGGTTTCTTTATGCCCACTGGGTTTTTTTTGTTTTCCTCTTCCCTGTGCCCACATGGCCTACTGTTGCTGTACAATATTGCTAACTGCTATATAGTTCTGTAATGTGCAATGTGGCAGACTGTTATAATGGACACTATAGCAAATGAAAGTTTGGTTAAGATGTGTCCTGCTGTAGTTACAGAACTTTCAAGTGCAGCTGTGTTTTCCTGGGGTGACTATGTTTTCAGCTCTGATGTTGATGCAGCTAGACTGTGCCTTCAGTGACTCAACCCTTTGGAAGCTGACCCATATTATATTGTGCTTAACAAAATGTATCGGAAGACATTGTTGTTGTCCTGTTCTCCCGAGATATGCAGGCATATGCTTAGAATGTCGCCTCAACAAAAGTTTCAGCTGAAACAGGCTGCACAAACAGAGCCCATATATACTTAAAGCCCATATAGCAACCCAGTGCTAAAGACTTGACTGTACACTACATACACAGTGAAGCATGAAAACATGGAGAGAGAAATCAAATCAGTCTAAGGCTACAGCTTCTTCGGCCAGCGCAGAGTAATGAACCAGAACTACTTATAGAAAATGAGTGACTTCAAAAACATCGGTTCGATTTCCAAAATCCTGTATTTTATAATCGGCAGAACAATGGTTTATTTTTTTCTCTTGGAGAAGCCTGGAAATAAGGTGGTGGTGAATTTCCCTGCGACCCTCCTAGATGTTTTTGAGCATTCTTAAAAAGGATCCGCATATATAACCACCCCCTGACAATGATGGCTGATCCCACCCAGAAGAAAAACTGGTGCCATCTCCGTTCTGTCCCTGCGGCCTGGGTTCTGCAGGGCCTTGGCTGGTTGAACACTTTGAGAGCGTTGTGAGGGTTTGCAGGCGTTAACAAGGAAGGTGTCAAGGAAGGCACTTCCCTGTGTAGCAGGAGAGACCGCAGTGCCCCCCCAACTAGAGATCGCAGGCTTTCGTTTTGAAGTCAGTTTTCTGTTGTTTTTTTTGCTGGCAGACCTGGCAGGACTGCAGGGGGTGTGTTGGGACTTGGGAAATGAGGGAGCCTATTTGAGGAAACTAGGATCGCCTCCCTTCAGTTTAATCGTCTGGTCTTAAGCAGCGTTACATAACCCTTTGTAACGGCGGGACCCCTGGGCCGGCTCCCTCCTAATGATTTCTCGTACGGCTGCCGATTGTAGCTGAAGGCAGCGCCAGCCCCTCGGGGGGGGGGGGGAGGCCACACCGCCCCGGCTGGGAGAGGGGCAGAGCCTGTGTGCGCCCCTCCGCAGATCGGACCTGGTGGGGGGGGGGGGGGCTGGCTCCTCCCCTCCCCGGCCGCGACAATGACAAATGTGTTTACTCATCCCCGAGCGCCCCCCCTCCTTGTGCCAGGGCATGGTTGTAAATCAGCAGCGCCCTGCCTCACGCGCTGCACGTAGCCAGATCATTAAAATACTGCTCGCCTGGCAGCCCGCCAGGAGCTGGGAGTGTCTATCAGTGTGCTGCTCCTGGGGGGGCTGCCGGGCCGCCTGCCTGCCTGCAGTAGCGGCCGAGGGGGACAGTACAGAGGCGCTCTACTTGCTGGATCTCCACCCCTGGCAAAAGAGCAACAAAGTTGATCAGAAAAGGGCCTCCAGCGAAACGCAGCTTCGCGTTTAAATCGGAGACCTCCTTCTGGGTCCACGGGGCAGATGCCGATAGACGAGCTCTTGTGCCACGCGTGGTATCACTAAACAGATCTGCGAGAGCACATGTGAGCCGGCGCAGGCGTCGAGCTGCTGTGTCATGTAAATCTGAGAAGTGTGCTTTTCTGGTGCGTTGTTGCCGTTTGGAAGACGAGAGCTGGGCTGACTTGGCAGTTATGCTTTTTGCTAACAGCACACTCACTATTTTTATCGCAACTCATGCTATTAGTTAGATTATGCCCTATTAAATTAATCTGATTGTACAAGTCTTGGCTTTTCTTTCCTTACAATTATATCACACTCAATTTCTATTTTTACCATTTAATTATTAATGTCCCCACATCATTCTCTTATTACAAGATGTCCATGGAAATCTTTTTTTTTTAACCCAATGCATTACAGAATATGTTGGTTATATATTTATATGCCGTGGCAGTTTTGAACCAGTGCACCTGTAGTGCTGTTGGAGAATGTGACTTTCTAATCCTTCAGTTTAGGTAGTACAAGAATTAAGCTGCTTCGCTTCGGGCGCGTATGGTGCAAAAAAAACCTGATTAAACAAATGGAAAACAAAATCCACCGTACAGCACCTTAGCTCACTGGTGTTCTGCCAAGGTGTCTCGAGTCTTCCGTGCATGCAACTTAACCTCCTCTCTGAAGAGTGAAGGTCTTGACGTTGAGGGAGGTGTTATTCCAGGCTCAGATCTCAGCCGTGACATTCCACCCCACTTCTGTCACCTTTTCTCCTTCTGTGAGACTGTCCGTACGGGGCAGTCGGATAACCATGTGAGTCTTGATTCACGCGTTTCAGGAATTTACCTGCAGAGCTCGTTCATAGAAGGCCACAAGGTCATGCTAGTGATCCCTGTATTAAGAGTTTTTCCCACTTTCAAGGGGGTGAGAGAAAAGGTCAGAAGTTTTGCCAGGCGCAACAAAACGCCTCCAATAACCTCCCTCTAAAACAGGATTAAAACCTTCTCGCAAGGCAGAAAAAATCACAACTAACAGAATTGTGTGTCTACTTTGCTCACGCACTTTATACTTCTGGAGGCAATCTGTAAAGCAACTGTTTTGACAAATGCAAGAGTCAGTCATAAAGAAACATAAAAGGCTATCTCCTTTATGAAACTGAATGCTTATATGAAAAGGGATGGATACTAACACATGGTCTATGAGTTTTTCTTTTTTTTTCTTTCTATAACTGCACATCGTAAGAATATCCACAAACAAGATGTTATCCTGTCCATTTTGTTTTTCAGTAGCTAATTGATCGTTTCTTGAAATAAGCCATTTGTTTTAACAACAAGGCTGGACAGTTGTTCAACACCTCCACTTCTTTTTGTGTAAAGAACGTGCCTTCTGTTCTCAACTTTATATACATTTACTAGTAGTCAGCATATATTTTCCCACTCCCTGTTATACAGTGGGAGTCTTGATACGCGTGTGTGGTGTGACTTTTGCTAGCATAGTATCATGATTGATAAACGTATTTGTATGTTTTGTATTAGAAATGCTCCATTTTAACAAAAGATGTTAAGTCAACCATATTGGATTAATAATGTGTTTCTTCTCTCTGAAATGTGATTGGATTCTGTGGTAAATGTGTGACATTTTTTTTAAACAACAAAGAACCTTAGTGTTTGTCCTTGTGTAACACTTTGATGGTGATAAATGGGACCTTTGCCTTTTTTCCAGCCTAACTCCCTTGATGATATAATTGAATGCTGGAGGATGTTACTGTATACAAAAATAATCTGTCTGCTAGTTTATTTACCGGTCTGTTAAATAAGGATCCTCAGTTTGACACTGGGACAAAAAAGGACAAAAGGCATGCAGCTTGCGTCTATTGTTCTCAGACACGTGTGGTACCAAGAGGTTATAAACATGAAGCCACTAACCATCCAAACTACACGTTTCTCCAGAGCTGCTCAGTATCTTTGTATTCGCAAGCTGGGATGTATTGCCAGTTTTTAAATGCACAAGTCTGCAGGTGCAGTGACCCTGTATTATTTTCTCTTGCTTAAAACAACCGCTTAAATTCCCACCATATAAAAGCCTTGTGAAGCCTGAACTCGGAATTCCCTGGATTCTTAATCTTAGTAATAAGATACAAAAAAATCCTACTGGCCTGTTCTAAATACATTTTCATGAACCTGAAGGCACAGATGCAACCTTGAGCTGATACTATAACATATACTGTATATGAAACTGTATGTTCCTGGCCTTTTAAACTGATACACGTGTCTACCCTTCCCCCATCATGTGAACTTTCTTTCAGACTACTTGATCCATAACATGATAAGAGGATTTACTGTGAAGCTATAGATCTTGAATCCATGTCCAACAACAAGACTGCTCATCTTCAAATGACTCTCTTGTGGAGCTGCTGTGAATTCAGGGAAATCCCAAATATTCTAGTTTAGTTAGCCCACTTACCATAGATTTTAAACCAGTAACCTTTGAATATACTGAAGAAAATAGCAACAACAGATTGGAAAGAAGCTTCAAATTTGCGACACTTTGTGTAACTGTTTTGGTTGCTTCTTGGGTAAATAACATTTGTTTGTTTTTTACTGCAGAAAAAAAGGATTAGTGTGTCTCGTTGGAACCTACAATTTCAGCAAATCGCTATTTTTTTTTGCTGAAGTAAAATTCTTTATGGTTCTGACTTTTGCAATATATTTGCACACCCAGCAAATGTTGTCTTTGCTTTAATGGAAAAGTTAAATTTGGATTCTAAAGACATCCTGTAAGATTCAAAGCTGTTAATGCTTTGCTGCCAACCTCAAGGTACAAGGATGGAGTATACTTGCATATTCTAAACAAAACACCTGAAAGAAAGATTTGCACAGAGACCACTTGATCTTCCATTCGGGGACTTCAGTTGTGTAGAGGGAGTCCTGCTGTCAAAGAAGTCGCCCACGTTTTCTGTCGTCCTAGTTACTATCTCCGATTGCAAAGACTGAACAATCATTAAAACTAAATAAAACTGTCCTCTTGCATAACAGTGCTGAAAATTGCATGCCTTGGTATGACGAAGCACTTTTTAATGCAGGGAAAACTCCTGGCTTCTTCTCTCAGCAGCCAGGTGTGATGCAGGTATGGTTTTCCTTTCCTAATCATCTTCTTTGATTTGCTTGCAGGCGATGGTGGCCTGCTACCCAGGCAACGGAACAGGATACGTGCGGCACGTCGATAACCCGAACGGTGATGGGAGATGCGTAACTTGTATATATTATCTTAATAAAAATTGGGATGCCAAGGTACGTAGACTGCAACCCTTGAAAATCGCCACACTCGTTTGCGGCTCGCTGGGTCCAGACCTTTCCCCCCTGTCCTAGTGGTCATGATTATCTTGCTCTTTCAGTTTTTGCACGTGCATTGTGGGCTTGTCTTGTCAGTTTTGCCGGACCGAAGTGTGACATTTTTTTTTCCTCCCTCCTTTTGAGAGGAAGGAAACTGCCGAGCTGGAACAAACTGAGCCTTTGAAACTAAAAGGCTGCTCAGGATAATAAACCCCATGTGAAGTTCTGGGCAGGCTTCGTCTAAACAGAGTATTTCCTCATCTCCAGATTTGTTATCTCCTCATTAGTTCTTCCTAGCAATTTCTTCCTCATATTCTACACACCTCATCACTATCATAAGACCTTCATTTAACACAGGATATCTCGTGGGTATCTCTGGATACTGCATAACTAGATGACTTCCAAGACAAAAAAAGAGACATGTAAACCAGGATACAGGAAAAGCCTTTTGTCTTGTTCTGGTCTTAATGCCATGTTCCAGATACTCCACATGGAATATAACATTCCATTTGTGGGATGTTGCATGTGTCCGTTTTTAATAACCACTTTTATTTTTACAGAGTCATGATGCACTTGGAGTCTAGTCCAGGAGGCATGGGCTGCCACCTGTTACAGCTATATATAAAGCATGAGACACCAGTCCATCGTAGGGCACACACAACAGGGGAGAGTGGCCAGTTTACCAGGCCAACACATCTTTCAGCTGTAGGAAGAAACCTGGGCAGTGAAGAAGAAAATGCGGTAATTTAAAGGGTTGAGTACAAAGGAACAAACTTCAGATGAATTTCCACACCAGGCAGCTTCCTGCAGGGAAGAGGAGAGCAGAGGAGAAAACTCTAGGTCAGGGGTCTCCAGCCTTATAGTTCACTTGTTTCTAAACATTGGCAACGCCTGTGTTATCTTGATTAAGGAAATGATCTGTACAATTAACAAAAATGTGGTCTGTGGAGACTGAAGGGGACTCAGATTCTGGTCCCAGGCAATCTCTAAGTTACTCGTTTTAACGTATCGCCTGCTTGATAGGTCCGAGGGAAAATGTAGGAATTGGCAGTTCGGGGGTGGCCTATCGAACCTGCCGGATTGGGGCTGCCCAGGATCAGGGTTCGAGACCTGTGCTCTGGGCCAGTGGTTCTCACCCCTGGACTCCCCACCCTGAAGAAAATACTAGAGCAGCAGGCAGACCCAATACTGGCAGTAGTTAGCACTGGTACAAAAACCAGAAGACAGGGTTCCTCCGGGACCAGGAGTGAGAATCCCTGCTCTGGAACCATTTAGGATTGGGGACTGTTCCAAACTGACGTAATCCCACTCCAAGATTAGCCACACAAGCTCCTGGAAAGGCAAGGAAATATGCCAAAGGGGACAGGTGCTGAAAATCTCAAGTGAAACTTCCCCATAGTTTTTCCCTGGAAGTGTCCCTTCGAGTCAGATGGCCGTCTCCTGGTAGACTCTTCTCAGACAGAAGAAACTGCGTCAGAGTCCTCAGTCCTGTTTATTCCAGAAGATTACACTACAGAATCTAAAAAAAGTCCTATTAGGCTTTGGGGATTAACCTGTACTTCACGGGTTTGCCCTGCCTGATAATAAAGGGTCACTATATTTAAACATTCAAAACAGAGGACAATCTGTAGAGAGGGGGGAGAGTGGCATTTGTACCAGTATCAATTAAATTGAGTTGTATTAATGCGATGTTTATGTGCATAACGTCTACTGTATGTATAGAACATACATATGTATAACCATGTCTCTGTGGCAAATGAGATATAAGTACCAGTTCTATATACCCAGCTCTCAGCTTCTCATTCTTCTCTACCACTTTAAAAAACATGGGCATTGTGTCTTTAGTTGTGCAGTGAATGTGTTCTTTTGTTTTGACATTGTGTTTTGGGATAGCAATATAAAATAGCGAATGAAGATCTCTTGAAGAAACACTTCCGTGCACAGCAGGGGATCAGATAAGGCACTAAGGTTAGCGCTATAGCTGAGCCAGGGGTCGAGGCTGTGGAAACATAGTACCTGGAAAACCGAGCCGGGCAGTGACCCAGACCAGTACACAACTAGAAGCAACGCGCGGTCTCTCTCACGAATGGTCAATACTCTCTTCAACCCTGAACCATTTCGCATTGACCGTCCTTGGGGGGGAAAGGAATAAGGATAAAATCACAGATATTTTAAGATATTTGAAAATTTTCTGCACAGATATTCAAGGACCAAAAAGGAGGACATATGAGAGAAAATCTGGACGTTACAGGATTTCTGCATCCTAAGATGAACCTTGATTTTGACTGCCTGCTCCCAGGCTCAATTATTGGCTAGTCAGTAGACATTTTGGCTCAGTGCCTATTGGTGGCCCGTTTAAGAGCCAAAATGGCTACCTCCTATGGAAGCCTCCCAGGACCAGAAGAGATGAGTCTACCATGCACTAGTTTCTCGCACATTCATATTTTAGGCGTTTGCACAAAGTGGTTAAAAATTTTGAGGGAAAATTCCATATTTAATGGCAAGGTTATTCAATTGTTATGGTGCTTTATACAACAAAAGCATTGTCTTTAATGTACAGTATGTCTCTCCTGGTATTACTGAAAATCCATGGACTGCTATGCTGACAATAAATAGCTGTTTTCTGAATATTCTAGAGTGCTGTGCCCTGGGAAAACGCACTGACGCAGGAACAGATTTTAGTTTGAATTTAATCAGGTGTGTGACCCCCTGACCTGCTTATAGAGTTTTTATCTAATTACAGGAAGCTCTGGTCTGCCTGTTCAAGATAACGTTCTGTAGTCAAAACTGACTAATCTTATTTCCAAGCCGTGGCCACCACAGAACATCATTATTTTTGGATTTTGGCAAAAGGATGGTAGCCAAAAGAATTTAAAAGTCACACCACCATGGAAATTGTAATTTTTATTCTGTTCAAACCAGGTAGTAATCTGAATATACATTAAGGTTCCTGAGACTTTCAGAAAAACAAATTTGCCTGTTCTGTCAGCTCTGTCCTGGTAACATTTGACACAAGAAAACTTATTTCATATTTCCATTTATAGTAGGCTGTGGACCCATGCCAGTCTTTAAACTGCAAACCATTCATTGGGTTCTGAATTGCAGTATTCCAACTCCAGCATCCCTCAGTTTCCCAGGTGACTTTAAATTGGCAACAGCTATGAAGAAAAGTTATCTTGGTTCAGTTCAAAGCTTGATTCATTACAAAGCTGCTTGTCTTTCAAGGCCTGCCGACCTGTGAGCATGTGGCTTTTGGAAATCTACCTAGAGATGGCCTCTCCTTTTCTCCTTTCTCACCGCGGAGGCTGTCATCGGCGCAGGCTCAAAGCGGGGCCGCCCTTTCCTCCAGTCGCACAACTGCTCAGTGACAGCGTAGGGAGCACCGAGTGTCCTGCCTGCTCCCAGCACTGCAGCTAACTCACGTCAGAGAACCCCTGCTACACCAGCCAGAACGTTCCTGTCACTGGTGGAAACTATGCAGCGAGAATACAATTTCAAGTGACATTTTTCACATTCTGATTCCTCACAGTTTAAATATATATCGAGTATCTGTTAACTCAAGGCTAGACCAATGAAAGGCCAGTACCTTCATGCTTGGGGTACCTTTGTCTCCACATTGAAACCTCCTGAGCTAACCTTCAGAATGTGCACCTTGTGTGGTTTCCTGTGATCCTTTTGAAGACGGACACAGAACACTGGTGTTTACAGCTCTAAGAGAGTTATTATTTCCAAACCCTGGTCCTGGAAGAACACTGCTGGATTTTGTCCCAACTGAGTTGTTAATTGATTTTGGTTTTCTGTTTGTGGCCAATTTGTAAATATGGTTTCAGCTCATGAAATGTCAAATCGGATAAGTCACTGGTATCATCCCAATTGGTATCCGTTTCCGAGTTTCAGAATTGCCTTCATTCCGGTCTGTTGACTGAAATGTAACCAGTAGGGGCTCTGCAGAAGGATCTGTTGATCTGTTGGCTTTTATTGAAGTTGTCGTTTACAGCTGAGCTGGAATGAAAATCCCCAGAGACAGGGACGGAGGTTAGGAGCCAATGTCCTAGAGATCCTAGAGATAATATTTATGTGTATTATTCTGAGTCATTTATGAAGAGTAAAAAGTCCTAATCGCATTAAACACAGTAGGTTCATTGGAATGCAAATTAGAATCCCACTGTAGAAATTCTGCCATAATGAATCAACACTTATAGGAAATCTGTGATCAGCTTTGATGCACCAAATAAATCTAAGATCCAGCTAATGTAAAATCAATGTTTTAGTCGGTAAAAAAAGCTTAGTATAAAGTAAAGAACAGTAGCAGTTCTTTCAATTTGTAGAGCTTTCATTGTGTGCTTTGCAGACTCCTTTGGAGAGATGTGTATTTCCATATGCAGTCTGGAATCGCAAAGGAAAATTCAAATTATGTCTGGGGAAAAGGGGCTCTTTATTTGTGAGATCTTTGCCTGCAAGAGGAAACATAAGCTGGGGCTTTTTTTTTTTTTTTAAAGATTAAAATGGCTTTTTAAGGTTCACTGATGTAAGTACAGGCTGTTGGCCTAGTAGTGTATGTCAAAAATTAAAATGGCAGTTTTGTTCCAGAAATGTATCCTTTGACGAGAAGAGCGAAACATGATTTAGTCAAGAATACAAACTGAGGCCGTGGTGTTAATTCTCCCGACCTGCAGCGTCAATATCTGGAGGGTCTTGGCTTCAGCCTTCGGTTTTACCTCTAGCTTCTGCCAGCTTTGGCCTTTTTGTCTGAAACCAACAGCACTTGGTTTCTTAGCAACCTAAATTGCCACAGACCGAGGGGACAATGGAATGTTGGCTTTTCCTGCAGCTTTAGAATTTCAGTGCTCTTGTGCTTCACACACAGTCCAAGCAGGACTGAGGACATCATAACAGAGTTCTGCAGATCTGTAATGTATGTTTTCCTTTAATGTTGCTCACTAGCTTGACTGATCCACTTGAAACTCTGCTGTACTGCATACAGCATTATACCCAGTTTAGACCTGTGCTCTCCTAAAAAAAGTCCAATATTTCTATTGTTTACAGGCAGATTTGAAAGGCAGCTATAAAAGTCACCTGTATTCTATGGACTGCAAGGTTCTAACTGAAAATCCCAGTCCCCTGTTTCAAAATGGAATATGGACGCATCTTGAAGGGTTTGCCAGTGACATCACAGCTGAAGCATGGCCTTAGGGCTGTATTGTAGAACACAGTGATTCAATTTGTGTGGGTGACATGGCTCTACCTGCATTGAGAGTGGTAGGACCTTTGCTGTTCCTGAGCTCAGAACCTTATACCTGTTATTTCACATTCAGCAATCTGATTGTACGCACTTAACGGAAGACATTCCTCATTTGAAATCACTGGAACTTTTTAACCCTTTATTCCTTTTTAGTCATATGCTTCAATTAGGAGTGTACAACAATACATTAGTAATACAATAAGGAAGGTTTTTTATTTATATCAACTGTACTGTATGTGTCCCACCCAGGGTGTATACTGCCTTGTGCTCATTACCCCCTTTGAGCCTGTATTGGATAAAGCAATTAAAAAATTAAATGGTGTGCAGTATGGTCTTGACATTTGCGAGGGTTCAGTGCACAGAATAGTAACAAATAGTCAGATTTCCACATAACCACCCCATGGGTCCTCCCCTATACAGTTGCATAATGTACTACAGAATGCAAGATCTGAAAGCATACAGTAAGTAACCCTTCCTTCTATGATAATGTACTAATGCATAGGCTTTAAGATTATTTAAGTAATACTATTCAAGTGAAAGAAACCACAGTAATCACAAAATTATAGTAGTTCAGGTAAACAACATGAATCCCTCCTCTGTGACTAGTGGATGCCTGCACTTTTTCTCCCTGCTCCTTGAATAGCACGTGTAATTAAACAGGCAATAAAACTGTTGTTGAGCCTGTAAAGTTGTCTATAGGCTGTCACTCCCCACGCCACTGACATGGAACCAGGAGTTTTCCTTACAATATAAAAACAAGACCACGCTGAGCCGCAGATGCTGAATAGTGGGAGCTTGGGCTGGCAGCAGGTTGAGTAGAGTTGACTCACTAGTTAGATTCGGCTCACGATCTTTGTGCTACCAATTGGAAAGTTGGGGTTAACCTTCAGCTTGGTTTCCAAGTCCCCCTCAGCCAGAATACATTTTAATTAAGCAAATTGTCATATGTAAAATGTGCAGATGCCAAGACCCTACTGCATATTTATTTTGTTTTAGGTTTTAATTTTACAGTCCCTAAAATCATTCGTTCATCTTGGCCCTTTCTTTGCCTTTGAACTGGGAAAAAGAATTACCCAGAAATGATGCTCTGGTATATTCCAAAATGATATATTGGACCAATCATAGTGTACATGGAAGAACCCCTTTCCTTTTGATGTAGGAACCAAGTGACTCATGTTGTGCAGAACTGTTTGAGTTGACCAGGGCTCTCTCGGCTCTGAATGGCACTGCGCCCCCTGTGGCCAACTTGGGCTATTGCAGGCATGCAGTGCTGTCGGTGTGGAACGCACCTCTCCGCCACTTGGCGCTGATCCTGCAGTACAGGACTGTGCTGCCTGTGATGCATTGAAAGACGCCCGGCATGAAGGCGGGCAGCCTCAGTGTTCATAGCTGCAAGCCAGGATGTGAAAAGGTAGACAGGTGGCAATACCGTAATGGGCGGGTATGACAAAAATCACTGGAGCTTCTAAATTGCAAGAAAATAATGTTGCGCTGACTCTGCATTGTTATCTAAAATGTCCGAAGCCTTGTATTGCACACTTCCTGCCCCAGCACACACTTTGCACTACAGCGGGCTGCGGGAGGAGCCGCTGCAGTATTTTTCAGTCTCTTCCTGGCCGGCGCAGAGGGGTCACACAGAGTTTATGCTGCAATCTGGCAGCTCTATTCTGAGAGTGGCCCAGTTCCTGGGATTATGCTGTCTGGGCTGGAATTGTCTTAATTGCGAAGCAGGCCGGGCTGGAGAGCGTCAGATTAGAGTAGGAGGGTTCTGCGGGTTCTGAAGTTGCCTTAAATGTCAAGGTCGGCAGAGGGAGGTTTCACTGAATCCTCTCGGTCCTCCACGGGCCGTTCCGCCCGCTGCAGTAGCCCATGGCTGAGGAGGGACGGGTTTCGCTGTCCAGATGGGGCGGCTGGGCCGTGTCACAGGCCGACGGAGACCAGGATGTGGTTTCGGCAGCAGCGACACAGCACTCCCCTAGTCTGTTCAGGCGCCCCTCGAGAGGCACCACGGCCAGAGGCCCCCCTGTAGACATTAAGCCGTATTGCCAAACGGCCGGTGGTTACGAACTGGGCTGGCAGGGGTTCTGTTTTACACAATCAAAAGGGTTTTAAACCGTGAACCTTAGACAAATATTCAGGCAAATGTCGGAGTGGAAAAGGACACTTATTTCCTACCTTTCCCAGTGCCCTCCCATTGGTGAGCGACGGAAGGGGAGTGCTGGGGCAGCCTGGGACAGCCTTCTGCCATGCCTGGCCTTTTTGTGATGGAGGCCCGGGCACTAGATTCCCCCAGCTGAGAGGGTTTCTGCTCATAAAGTCAGTGAGAAGGGGTAGGCAGACTGACGGGAAGTGTGCTCCTGCCTCACAGTGAAGAGGAGTCCTCTGTGATGTCACAGGATGGGATGGCTGTGAACCTACTGGCCCTGCTCTTCCCAGGGTGTCTCTGGACTTCCCATGTGGAGGGAAGAGTGTGCTGGAAATAGCAGGGCCTGTAGCAGCTGATCTGCACGAGGAATGGGTGACTGTTCTCAGTTACAACCTCGGTAATCACGGTAATGAACTGCAGACCTTTTGGAGTGTACCGTATTAAACGTAAAGCTGTTTACACTTGGGTGAAATGCAGGTTTGCCTCTCCAACGTGGTCACTGTACGTGGATGGAAATAATCACGCAGTCTTTAAGCATTTTCCGAGCCCATGCTGAATTCAACTCATAAGTACATCATGACCTTTCTGGCTGCTATGTATTACTGCGCTCGGAGCAAAATTTAGAGCAGAGATCATAGCACACAGCTCCCTGCAGCTTTTGTTTCACTTGAGCGCTTTCATTGCAGACCCATTGTGTATCACAATATACCTCTTCAAGGCAGAAATGGCAATTTTGCTTTTCATCTTCACCGTTTTGTGCTTTGAACAATAATTGCAATTACCAGCATCAATTGTTTTTCAGTTTTAAGTAGAAGAATCACAGTAAACCACAGTGAAGAAGCTCAGTCAATAATATCGTGATAATCACCTCTCCTTGATCGGTACATTTAACACGGCCTCTGGAGGTTTGTTTTTCTGTTTACCTGTCCATGTGCCTGGTATTATTTTCTGGAAAGTGCCGTGTTCTCAGGAGAGTCACAGTCATTGACAAAAAATTTGAAATATCTCATTGTATTTAGTGTCTAGATGGTGTATAGGATTTGACTGGACTTTTTTTACTTTGCCTTGATGACAGATGTAGAGTTGAATTCCTCCTGAGCAGTGGTTCTTATAATCGTGTGGTACAGGAATGTACTGTAGCTCTAGTTCTGCAGAGATTGAAAACACTGCAGAACCACAGAAAGGAAATGGTAACAATTTGGTCTTTTTTTACAATGCAGCAACTTTAGCAGTTGTCTGTGTCTAAAACAAGCGGTATTACAACACACATGAGCTTGTGTAAGTGACAACTTTTTTATTATTCCTCATCATTCTTTGTTATTCATTTAAGAATAATACCAATCTAAAATTAAGAGTCTATTTGAAAAATATGCCACTCATGCAATACCGAACCCTTCATTGAAATGGTGGAGATAGATCACTTCATAATTAATCCTTCCAGCCTAAGCAAAAACCACCGTGATGTCGACTTTGCAGTTGCAATTCATGTATCAATTGAAGTTGCCTTCATTTCACCTCCCAGCCACTTGCAGCTTTTTAACTGTTAACTTCTTTGCTTTTGTACTTTGCCCACGAACCCATCTCCTGTCTGAAACGGTATCTGTATCTCAGCCTTGTGGAGGAACTGGATGATGAAGGCTTTAGTTTTTTTGTAAGTTTTGAGCAATTCCTTAATAAATATTATTTTAGTAAAATGGCAGTACAATAAATAAACACCTGGAAGTTACATTATTTTACATCTAAGCAGATTAAACGGTCTTTTGTGGTTTTTCCACAGGACTGCCCTTGGGGGAAAAAGCGATGTGTATCCCAAGGGTGCCTTCCTGACTAAACAGATCGTAATTCTTGCATTCCAGGAACATGGGGGTCTGCTCCGAATATTCCCGGAAGGCAAAGCACAGTTTGCCGACATCGAGCCCAAGTTTGACCGGCTGCTCTTCTTCTGGTCCGATCGGCGCAATCCTCATGAAGTCCAGCCAGCTTATGCCACGAGGTGAGTCTCTGCCCCTGGCGCCGGGTCTGTAGGCAGATAGGAGCCCAGCCCTTTTCCCAAACTGTTTCCACCACTCGGACTCCCACGTTCATTGTACATTGTACGCCTTGACCTTCAGTTCCCTTTCTGCTTAGCATATCCAAGCATCAGGTTCAATGGCCTGTTAAATATGTATGGTCCTGCACTTGAGCAGAGCAGTGTAAAAGGAAAGTTTCTCAGCAGCTGTGGGAAGGGGCTTGGATTTTCCATTCCCTGCATTCTTAATTCTCCTCAGGCACTCCAGCTCCCATTCCTGTACTCTGCTGGAATTGAGACAAGTATAAATGTATCGCAGAATCTTTTTCTTAACTGAAAACTGGCCTGTTAAGTACCTTGCTGTCGTTTTTCAACACTATTCTATCTTTCGTCTGGTTCTTTAATTATGGAATGGTGTCGTTATCTACTGTTTTTGTTCGCAGTTGCTTTTTTTTTTCCTTTTGGTTTTTCTGTAGTGAGCTGCTGAGCTAGGTCATGACAAAGTTCTGAGCAGTAATAGTGTACAAACACATTTGATGTTTGGGATTCTTCACCCAGGAACAATACAGTTTTAATCTCAATGCTTTATTAGGCTGACATTTCTTCTGTATTTTTTTTAACTAAAAATTGTAAAAATGTATAGCTTGTATAGTAAGGTTTCTGATTCCTAATTTTGTGATAAATATCCTGTGAACAAAAAGGGATACACGCTTGAAACTGAAATTTGGGCAGGAATGATTAGAATTATTTAAAGTAGCTGCTTGGTTGATTAAGCTACAGTTGTTCTTGACAGCTGGAAACCAAGAATTATTTGAGACATCTTGTGGTCAATTTGTCTTAATTACACTTGGTGTTTATTTCTGGGATTGCTTATTCTTTTGGTTTTACCCCCTCTTTGTACAGGTATGCCATAACAGTGTGGTATTTTGACGCAGATGAAAGAGCTCGGGCTAAAGAAAAATACTTAACAGGTATGGCAGATCCTAAACAGCAGGAGAGCATACTGTTTCTAGACGACGGAAGAACAGAACTTTCAACACGTGTTGTTTCCTTGAGATGCTTACACTCTGTATCTAGTATATATTGCTTTCATTTTAATTGAGGGATTTCTTAAAAATGTCTATACTGTAACAGTCCTTGGCTGTTCGGAAAGGACTGACACAGTAGTGCTGTCAGAATAAGTTTTATTCCAAGTGAGTCCAAGGTTCCCAGTTTATAGTTCAGTTCTTGTTCCTTGATATTGCACGATGCATTGATTTGAAGCAGCTTGCTCTAAAAAACAAAACATATATACATATGTATTTATAAGAGACAAGAATAAGCCCAGTAAGGGTTTTACTGAAATGCCTGGGTAGTTTTCAAAGTGTCTGGATTTGTCTCTCAGATGTAACATTAGTGTTACATTTCATGTAGCATGCAGGGGACGACTCTCATCATCCTTTCCCTGAAGACCAGTCACTTTTCCACAGATTTCACCTGCACAGGGGCGTCTCCCCAATTCTACAAACATTGTTGTTTTAAAAAAAAAAACTGACTTTCACCCTGGAGGTTTACAGTGGTCCTGGAAGCTCAGTTTTCATTTTGGTTTTCGCATTTGTTTCACTAGACCGGTTCTTCCTCACTACTGTGTCCAGTTACTGCTGGATTAACTTCATTCTAACAAACTCACGTCAATGCTGCTAACGACGTGCTCAAGCCAGAAGAAGAGCACAAGTCGTCCAAAAAGTTAGGAACCCCCACTCAAGTGTTTGAAGTCTCTTGCTGGGTGGCAACGAGTGCTGGGGTAGGAGAAAGACTACCTGCCCCTTGCTGGGCAAGAGCCAATCCGTTAGACTCCACCAAGACAACCACATACGGTTCTGATGCATCAAATCATGATGTCTCTTTTGCAATAAAGCAAGGAGAACAGGTGAAGTTAACATGTTAATATCGTCTCTCACTCACTTTTTCAAACAGGGCTACAGGTTGTTATTCTTGAAGATTAGCATAATTTTCATACAAAAACACATTTTTGTGATTAGCCAGTACCAGTTTGTTGCCTTTATAAGATGTAAACTAGGTCAGAGAGTCGGGTGATTAGCTCAGGTCTGCCTTTGCAATAAACCAAGGCCCCCTGTTCCTTTCATGTTGCTAAATCGGAGTGTGAGTGAAGGATACTTGAATTACATCTCCATTCGAGAGACCTTGTCCAGCCAGGAATTTGCAAAACAATAAAACGATTCTTAAAGGCTTCATTGTTAACTCATATCAAGGCATAGGTTCCTTCAAACTCTAGACCTCAGCCCTGCTGAAAACTGGTCGAACTGGTGGAGCACAGGCCCAGGTATCTTCACCTGCAACACCAAAAAAACGCCATTCCGCGAGAGGAATGACATGGATCAGGCTGCAGATATTCCCAAACCTTGCGGGACACGTTAATCTCAGGAGCTGTCTAGTATTTGGGCGAGACAGGTACACGGTGACGCGTGGGTTTGGCAACACAGAAATGCTTTTTCTAAGAGATGGACAAAAACAAAAAACTTGGGAAGCATGGGCTTGCTAGACTGACTCAGAACTCAGAGCCCAAGCCTGTGATTGTCCTACGATACAGGTTACCGGATCCAATTGATTTTTCTCTCCCCCCCAATGTTCTTCCAGGGGCAGGAGAAAAGGGAGTGAAGGTTGAGCTGAATAAACCCCCAGACACGAGTTTCTGAGAAGCTGAAGAGGTCGACTGCAGGCCCCGGCTTCTCGCTGCCAGGAGAGAGTGAGGCGATTCGCTGTGAAAAGCGGGAAGAAGCAGTTCCTCTGCCGTCTCCACTTTCCCGTTGAACATGGCTGACCTTGAATGTTTCGGCATTGCACTGTGAGGACTGAAGTTTCCGTGTCTTTGGTTTTGCTTTCTGTGAAAAACACTGACGTTAAAGCAATCACAGAACTCTCTTATTTGCTTGATGCAAATGAAAACTATTATATATGTAAAGGCTGGGTATTGATCAGAGCACATTGAGCAGCACAGTGCATTTTATCTCTGGTGTTTACTGTCACATTTAGATTTCTTGGTAACTGTATAAACATGAAAGGTACAACATACTGGATTTTCTTTGGAATGATAACCTGTATTCATGGAAGGAGTTCATCTATACTCCTAAGGTTTGCCTAAAGTGAGAGCTAATCATAATCCCATTACAAGTATTTATTGAGTTGCTTAAGTACACAGATGGAGTGCTTCAGTTGCTAGCCTGTATGGATTGTGACGCTCTTTTCTTTCACTGGCTGTTGCTTGGTAACTTGACATGGTGTTTGAGATCTGCAAGCTTCACTACATCAGTGAGGATCTCTCGATTGTCCGAACTGTATCTTAAACCACGACAAATACCAGCGCATTCACTTTTCTATATGTGACTCTGCTTTATAAATGCTTTCCAAGTCTATTCTAAGACTGTAAACTAATAGGCATATTATCTCCCTTTTCTGAATGGAAAAGTTGGTCCTGAACCCCTGTTCTTTGTAGACGTTCAGGAGGTTAATTCTGAACGTTCTAGGTTTCACTCCCAAGAAGAGACAAGGTCTTTTTTTTTTAACTGTGAGACTGTAAATTGTAAAGTGCTGCAGTTTTGCAAGCTGTTGTGGTATGAACACCCAAAATTTCATAATGCAGTAGATCGTTTTCACCTGCAGGTCATCTGTACAACAGCACAGAACTGACCTTTCAGAGCTAACTAGTAGAGCATTGATTGGCCACTTGGGGAGGAACCAAAGAAGGTTGATGTCTTGGGAAGAAGCACTTTCTTCTGTGAAAGAACATTGATGACATTTTGTGATCCTCACAGAATACACACTGAATACTGTGAGCAGTGAATGAGATCCCAGACCTTCTATACATTTTATTGTAATCAAGGGGGTGCTGGCAGATAAGTGAGGTTTCCAGCATTGTCCAAACCTTCCCCTTTAGTCCAGTTAGACTCTGGGCACGCTCACGCAACACTAAACTCTCCCTAGAGGGGAAGAAGAGCTGAAAGCCTTCTCCCAAGAGAAATAAAGACTTCGTTATGGGCTGATGTATTAGTCTGTCCACAGGGAAGCTCACTACAACCACCCAAAACACAGATCTCAAAACAAGGGCTTTAACCCTGTCTAGCCAGCTGAGCCCTATTCACTCAGGATTCAGATCATGCCTGTTTGGCTCGCTGTCACCAGACAGGAGTGCAGTGCTTTTCACTTTCACAGAGGCCCTGGAAATTGTACTGCTCCTCAGACTACTGGCCTTGATTGTGCTAAATGCTAAAATAACATCAGAAAATAATCATAAAATGGCATTTTAAGTTTTAAATTCAAAGTCTCTAATTTATTCCATTATACCCAGATGTGTTCTTATTCTCCAACAACAATCTCCTAATCAGATTTTTTTACATGCAGAAGAAAGAAGAAAAACTTGGGTTATTCCGATTATTTTTTCCTTTTTCGCAAAGTTAATTAGTCCATTTAATGTTTCAATGTTTGTTTTAACCTATAACCTGTGCTGACTTTTACAGCTTTTTTGTAACGTCTTTGCTACTAATCTTGAAAGAACGCGTATGTACTTTACTAATGTGAGCAGATGCCAGAAACAATTCTCATTTAAAAATACAGCTGTTTGTGTACTTCCTACCTGAAAAAGGTGATGTGAAAGTTGATTTTCCCAGGTTGCTCAGTGAGTGAGGAGTAAGGATGTTCTCTGTATGCATAAAGAAAAGATGGAGGACCTCACTGTTTAATAACAGCACAGCTCATTGCCAGAAACCGGCTGTGTGGGATTTAGGAGTCATAAGAATGAGCCTTTCTGCTTTGAGCTGCCTTCAGTGTGCAGTGTGACAATTGTCTTTACTCTGCCATTGAAAGGTGACCCATAACAAAGGATGTTTCAGCGTTTGCCTTGAAGTCTACACAAATGCGTCTCGTTCAGAGTAACATGCGCTAAAGTACGTAAAATGTGATCAGGAGGGTGAGTTGCAACATCCAAGGAAACCCTATGGCAAGAGGTAATTACTTTCTATGGACACTGTGCGAAATCCATCTCAGTGTTTTGGATTTTTGCTTTCTTCTGAGGGTCCTACTGGACTTATGCTGCTCAGCATGTCTGGTCAGGCACCTGTGTTATGAGATCAGTTACTTTATTGTCTAGTCACTCATTAAAGGCACACGGGTACCATTCTCCATTACACCAGGTTTAAAAGAACTTCATCGTGAAAGGAGAGTCAGTCAGCCTCAGAATTTTGTCATCACTATAACACTGATTTTAGTACAAACGCTTCCTCCAGTAGAAAATCATAATGTAAGCTAATGGCATAATGCGATATCTCGACCTGCATGAAGAGATATGGGTTTGCTTTTTTTTGTATATAAATCAATGTGATATAAAATACAGTGTTAATGATGAAATGACTGTCAGTTTGCTTGATAAATTAAAAATACAAATCCAAATGTTTTCAATAAACACATAGAAGCCTTGTGTATGTCTTTGTGTGCACTGCGGAGACTTTGTAGTGGGTTTTAGAGCATCTAATTGGTTTGGCAAAGTGCAAGAGTGGTAGCTGTGGTCTCTTAATCCATCACTATTTAGTCCCCTCCTAATCAAATTATTTTAATGTGTGTGACATGTTTAACTGACTGGTGTTTGTACTCTTTTATACAGCTGGGCATTTTACTGAGCAATCAGAGTAAAGTACCTCTTTCTCAAGGATAGGAACAGCACTGCGCCACTTGTGATCTGATCCCACAACCATCCAGTTACAAGTCCAGAGCCCTGCCCACTGTTTCACACGCGTAAAGCAGAGCAGATGTCCTGTCCCTTACTCCCTGGATCTGTACACAACTGAATTGCAATGTGTGTTGTGGGAGGCAGGGGCCAGGTGTATTTCAAACAGGAGACTTGTCTGAAAGTATATTCATTCAGCTTCTTCTGAAGGCTCACACTTTGTGTTCGAATGTCCTTTGGCCGTGCTTATAGTATTTACTCCCTAAAATAAAAGGGCCTAAGTTTTTGTTCTGTTACAAAGGTTAGATATGTTCACGTGTCACAGACCTGTGTCTATGGGTTTATTTGTATTGGCACGAAGACCAAAGTATGTTTTCTAAAGTGTCCAGCGCCATCATGTGGTTCAATATGTTCAACGTCCATCAGCAAGTGGTGAGATCAACACTCAGAGCTCACAAGCCAGTGGATTTCTTCAGAATGAACAGTGAAACGTGAATCAGAGGACTGAAATGAGAACAGGAAGCACTTCTTTTCAAAGGGTCGTGGGAGCCTGGAACAAGCTGCCCAGCCATGTTGGTGAAGCCAATACCCAGGCTTTTATCAAGGAACAGCCTGATGAGATCCAATTAGCCACTAAGTACCAAATGATCTTTTGTTCGTAACCTTTCCTCAGTTTTTATTTAGAAGTACCTTTGGCAGCAATTACAGGTGCTAGTCTCTACTAGTTTGACACATGGAAATGGTGAAAGCTTGCCTTTTCTTCTCTCCAGTCTTGTTCAGCACTAATCAGGTTTTCCTACCATATTTCAATCAGATTCAACTCCCTAAAGCTGTGGGTAAAAACATTTGCAAGACAATATATGCAGTAAAATAATGATTTTTTATTGCCAGTCATTTTCATTTTGACAATAAGCAAAAGTCCATTTAACATGGATTCTAAAATAAAAATTGTTTCATAATGAATAGTGAAAAGCCATTTCAATTTGATATAGATTATATGCATACTGAGAGCTATAGTTCAATTTAAAAGAATGAATTTGCATAGGCAAATCCATCCCAGAGCTGTTTTGGAGTCTTTTCTGTCTGGTCAGGCACCTGTGTTCTGAGATCAGTTACTTTGTTGTTTGGTCACTCATTAAAGACACATATGTTCCATTCTTCATTGCACCATGTTAAAAAAAATATCATCATCATCACCATCATTATCATCATCGTCAAGATCATCATGAAAGGAGAGTCAGTCAGCCTTGGGATTTTGTCATCACTATAACACTGATTTTAGTACAAACGCTTCCTCCAGGAAAAAATCATATTGTAAGCTAATGACATAATGCGATATCTAATCAATGTGATGTAAAACCCAGTGTTAATATTGAATGACTGTCAGTTTGCTTGATAAATTAAAAATACAAATCCAGATGTTTTCAATAAACACATAGAAGCCTTGTGTATGTCTTTGTGTGCACTGCGGAGACTTTGTAGTTGGTTTTAGAGCATCTAATTGGTTCGACAAAGTTCAAGAGTGGTAGCTGTTGTCTCTTATCCATCACTATTTAGTCCCCTCCTAATCAAATTAATTTAATGTGTGTGACATGTTTAACTGACTGGTGTTTTCACTCTTTTATACAGCTGGGCATTTTACTGAACAATCAGAGTGAAGTACCTCTTTCTCAAGGATAAAAACAGCTTTGTGCCACTTGTGATCTGATCCCACAACCATCCAGTTACAAGTCCAGAGCCCTGCCCACTGTTCCACACTCGTGAAGCAGAGCAGATGTCCTGTCCCTTACTCCCTTGTGTTTTTTTAAGTGTCCAGCGCCATCGTGTGGTTCAATATGTTCAACGTCCTTCAGTAAGTAGTGAGATCAACACTCAGAGCTCACAAACCCACAGTGCAGCACAGACAAGGACACCTGATTCTGACTATGCTAAACTTCTAGTGGGCCACAGAACAATTTCTGACGATGAAAATTAGTATGAATGTTGAAGAACTTGCCTATATAGTGTATTTTATGCACTGCTATTTGGGAGTCAATATTTGATGGATGTCTACAAATATGATACCTGATACAACTGGATGCTGTGTGGAAATACACTTAAAACTGAGAACAGGAGGCACTTACACAAAGTGTAGTGGGAGCCTGGAACAAGCTACCCAGCCATGTTTCTTTTTCCAAGAAACAGCCTGATGAGATTTAGTTAGCTACTAACTCCCAAATGGTCGCCCTTTGTTTGTAACCTATTATTATGTTATTATTTTGAAGCACCTTCAGCAGCAATTTCATCTGCAAGTCTCTACCACTTTGACACACAGAAAGGGTGAAAACAAGAGCAAGGTAGCGCTGTGTTGAGAACAGAGACGAAACCTGAGGCACACCATCTCAGTCCTCGACATGTTGCTCTTCTCTGGCATGAACTAGAGATTATTCGGATTATTTCAGGAGCTTGAAAACTTTCCCTGAGAGGTCTGTGGAGATGCATGTTTAGGGCAAAGCAGCGGTGAATCTGCAGGACCTGTGTTGAGCCCAGGGACCCTACAAAGCATCAGGCCAGCTCCTTTGAAGGAAATGCAGCACAAGAGCAGCACTGCTAAATGTTTAAAAACAAGAGCGTGATAATTATTTTTTAGGAGCAGATGTTCTAGAGGGTAGTATGTTGGTAGGTGGAGCAGTGGTCAGCAATGCTGCCTTGCAGTGCTGGGGCCTTGGTGTGCTAGCTGTGTGGAGTTTGTGTATTCTCCCTGGGTTTGTGTGGGTTTACTCTGGCTACTCTGTGTTTCTCCCACAGTCCACATCCATACAGCTGAAGTAATTGTCTCCTGGCAAAAATGTAACTACAGTTTTTTTTTTAATTGATATAATTCATATATAGGGCAGCATGGTGGCACGGAATAAGTATTTTTCAATATGGTTGGTCATATTTTTCTCGGGGATAGCTGTTAAACTTTACTTAAGCTAATTTTGTGAAGATGTAGTCTATTTCAAGTTCAGGAACAACAGCAGGTGCAAATTATGGATTCTGCAAACATTGACATCTGTGTTAAAGGGGTGCAAATTCCATCCATACATACCCAGTTGTGTTGTATCTTGTTTTAGTTAATTCACAGAGTTATCACATAGAAACACAGCCAGACCCCCACCTGCATCAATGGCTTTCAAGCCATGAGAAGGCCGATATGATGTGGAAAGTGGCCGCTAATATCACAGGGAATGTCGGATATGCACTCAGAATATAACTCATTCTATATGTCTTGGGTCTCTGACAGGAAAGGGTTAATGGATATGGTCGTTGTTTTAAAATTCCTATACAGAGGTAAGTCCATTGCAATGAATTCCAGTTTAATTCTTGGACAAAGTCAGGACTCTGGTGGCGAATTGAATATTTCTGACACTCTTGTTGGTCACTATATATTTTTGGAATTATGTCTCCTTGCCTTTTGAATTCCACAATTTATATGATTGGCCTGATCTTCAAGCCAGGGAATAGTTTCAACTGTTAGGTGCTGCTGTATGTCCTTGTCTGGAAAGTATTTCGGAAAAACAAAACAAATCAGCGGTCGTCAGTCTTTAAAGTGTTCAGTTCTCATTGTTAAGATCATGAATTAGGGCAGTTCATTGCATTTGCATCCTTGAGGACAAGGCTGTGAGATAATAGCAACCTTCTTAAGACAGAATTAGCAACATTTTAAAGGGTTACAACAGGAGGACTCCACCTCCACCTTTTTGTTCAATGTCTGGTAGTTTATTGATCAATCTACTGATCTCAACCATCTGTTTCCTTAATTATTGAGCTACAAATAAGTCTAACAATGCTTTCATGTTTTTGGAAAGCTTAATGGGACACTACAGGTTTGCAAACAGCAGGGTAGTTCTGAAGCTGAATAACTTATTCAACGTTTTCAAGAGGGGAGAGTTGGAGAGGAAGTGAATGACGCCTGTACAAATACACCTGTGAATAGTTTATGGAGACATTTTTGCTCCTTCGTTCCAGAAGCCGGCGGAGCCAGGAGAGGCTGCCAGACCTGAGATCTCAGGTACGATGCTGAGTCTGTTGACTCTTCCACTCGCCTGTAGGGGGCACTAGTACCCTTGGACTCCACACGCGTAACACTCCGGCCCGTCTCTCATTACTTCCCGCTGGCTCAGGAGATCAGTCCGCATCTATCTCGAAACCAAAATATAAACACGGTTGCGCTGGACAATAGACGATGTGTGTGGTGCACCCGTATTGCCTATGTTAGCTTTATTTTATAGGCGTTCGCCAATTTCGATTCAAAGGTATCTTTACTGATGATATTGGGCAATAAAAGACTAGTTTTTGCGCGAAATTTCTAGTTTTATATCGCTTCCTTTGCGACAGTGCTGTGTTACACGATGCCCACCTTCTTCTGGAGTGTTTGTTAAGGTGGAACTGAGATACTTTTGTTCTTGTTATTGGAAAGCTTTCTGTCGTGCTTTTTAATTATTCTTTTGGATCCGTGATGCTAAAAATCACGACCCAGATCGGAGGGATATCTTTTTTCCTGTGGTTGCTCGTTGGGGACTTGGTTTTGGGCTGGTTGAACGAGAGGCAACGAAGCGAATCTGCTGGCAGGGTTTCACCTTTCGATAACCTAGACCAAAGCTGTTTTTGTCATGTAAGTATAAATGGGGGTTAATATCTTTGAGGATGTTACCAGACTTTCAAAACTGTCCTTTAAGCCTGGCCGTTTAAACTTCTGGCATTTTCCACTGTCTCCTTAATGTGACGTCATATAAATGCACCAAAAAATGTTGTGCTGGCATGTTATAAAATTGTATTCCGTTTTCTCGATTCCAGTCGGGTTTCTTTATCATCATCATTAAGTTTCCTTCGTTCTAAGGAAGCTTGTCTTTTTGGTTTAGACGTCAGGCAATTTACTGTAGTTCTCTTAGTATTTTCCCGCATCCCTTCGCCTCTTGCGAACCTAGTGATACGCATTGAATAAAAGTCAAGTTAGATACCTATTATAATTAAGATATATATATATATGTTATTTTTGGAAGCCACTGTTGAAGACGGCAAATGAAAAAACACAATTTGAGTCCTCTCTGCTGTTTACAGTCGATTTGCAATTGTAGACTCTGTCTTTTATATGCCATGTATTGATTTGAACACAGCAACTGCTGACTAGGCAGATTTGACATGAGCTCTTATTATTCTGGTTCCACAGGTGTTATAAGGCCTCCTTGCTAACTGATCAGCTAATTGTCTCACATTAATGCGTCTCGTATATCAGCGGTTCTAATACAGTTTTTAGTTGCGGGTGACATTAGAGACAGGGTACCTCTTATAACCTTTCTGCAAGACAAAAATCAATTTTTAAATCTTTTTTTTTATAACTTGCATGTGATAAATAGTTTTTAATTCGGTTCCTAAGGGGTGTCTGCGTTTTTGCAATGATATGCCCTTTCTGTTTCGGGAGTTGTCAAACTGGAAAACAAATAACGCTACTTGGGCTGTTTACTAGCTGTGATTTAAGAGATAAGATCACTTTATTAGCCATATACAATTTCTTGCATTAGGATCCTTAGCCACAGTGCCACCGCTCCGTCTGTTTTAGGAAACAGATCAGCGTGTCTTTCAACAGCTGACACTTCTAAAACCTAAATTGCTGTGGTTTTGCAAATCGGATGTTTTTGTCTTGGTTTAAATATATTGTCTTGGTTTGCACTATGCACGTTGCACTTTACCCTGTCAATGTCTTGTCTATTCGCGCCGTAGACCTGTAGAGCGATATCTCGCTCCCCTGTAGACTTGTATATGGCTGGACTGACAAATAGACTTGAACTTGAACTATAGTGGCTGTAATGATCAGCTGTATTTTCAAACGCACAGACAGGAAGGGCACGTGTCCATCACGGCGGTAAATTAATATAAGACGACGTTCCCTTTGCTGGTCACTGAAAATCAAGGTTTTTCAGTACGTGGAGGTCCCAGAGTCTGCCGGGTTTATTTAGAAGCCGGAATGTTCAATTAAAATAACTAAATGATTATACATGTATTGAATGTTTCCTGAAATCATTTATAGTTGATTACTCAAAATATCCACATACTTAAAGGCACATTTATTTGTAAAAACTGGTTACAAATATTACAGTTATGCAATAGAATAATCAGACCACCTATGTAACTGAGATTTTGACATCGTGTCTCTTTGCTCTGATCTCTCTCTCTCTCACTCCCTCTCTCTCCTCTGTACTATTCCTTGTCTGATCACCTCATGTGCATCTTTTTAGAGCACGTCCTTGATCGACTGCAGGCACTGGCTAGGGACATATTTAAACTGGACTCCAAAAGGTTCAACCAAGTAATTTGCCTCCGTAAGGTTACATTAACAATCAGAAAAATGTATATATGTAATGCATAACTTCTTCATTTCGATGGGTAGCCTACACTGCAGCACGTTATAATGAAAGGAAAAAAGGTCCCTTTTAATTTCACTTTATCGCCACGCCTTTATTGTTTATTATACGAGGAAGAAGTATGCTATTAACATTCGGCGAAATTTTAAAGGTCGTTAACTTTTTTTTTGAAAACAGGAAACATTAACCTCAGTCGGGTTTTTGAAAGTAGGAGCATGTTCCCCGCCCCCTCACGTGATACAGAACGGCGTGGCCTATCCGGATTGGGTCACTATAACGACGCTCACTAGGGCTGCGCGGGACTTGTAGTCCGTTTCTCCAAGAGATGCCGTTGGTGGAACGGGTTGTAAACGCAGACCGGACTACAAGACGCAGAATGCATTTTTGGTGTGCCGCTCGTTTCCACGTGCTGCGAGCCCTCCTTTGTTTGGAGGCGGGGTTTGGTTATCAACTAAGGGGGCAGGGAGTGAGTTCCGACCTGCCCTGGGCTGTAGCTGTAGCACTTAATAGACAGGCACCGCACAACCCTGCCAGGACGGACCAGAGTAGCGTCTGGAATATTTGCATGGATGCATAAGGAAAAGTGGCTTGCTCGCAGTGAAAGCTGCTCAATGCAAGATCACCCTAAACTTTTGAACGCTTGACAACGCGTTTGCCGAAGAAAGAAAGGGGTACCTTCTCACTCAGCTACGTAATGAGCGGAGCGCTTTCCCTGTCGGGTGTGGGGTCGCTGTTTTTAATGGTCTGTTTCGGGCAGTGCAAGTCAGAGGTTAGTCAGAGACCTTTGCTACGGTGTCTTTTGCTGAAACATTCTGCTTCTAAAGTGGTAACAATGAACTTCTGAAAAGCACGCTTAAAAGTATGCTTGCTTTCTAAATATAACCCGTTCTTCCTCTCTCAGCCTGTCATTGACTGCGGTTTAAATGATATCAGCTATATTAAGTTTTCAAATTGCGCCTGCTAATGAGACACTTCGGAATTTTTTACGTGAACATAGTAGAGCAATAAGTGTTTTTTTTCTATGTAATGCTATGCTGTGTATTTTCTGTATTTTTTTGCTGCGCCCCAAAGCTCAGGAATTCTATCCTTAAGGATATCAGAGAGTCTCTTTCCCTAAACACTTTCATATCTAAACTCAGAACCTTCTTTAGACGGGCTTTTATTTAACTGTTTCTGTCCCTTTGCTTTCTTACTGTATTGCAAACTCTTATTGTAATTGTGTCAGTTTGCTGTCTCCTCTCGTTGTGTGCTTTTTTCCCTTACTGTTAAAGTGCTCTCAGAAGTTTTTTAGAAATCATATAAAATGGCTTACATCATATTAAAATGTTTTTATAAAACGGGGAAAACCTATTGCTCTAACCCGCAGTCACTTCGCTGCTACAATGCTATCCTTTATCCATTGTCATTGTGTAAAATACATAATAGTGTTTGCAAATACTAAGAGGTGGCAGGTATAGGACAGAAAGGTTATTGTGGATAACCTATGGAGACATCAGGAGCTTATTTCATTCATATAATGAATAATTTGAAAGTATTACTCGCTTGCACTTAAATATTACATTTCAACAGGTCTCTCTGTGTACCCACAGTATATTAAATATTCTGCTGTTATACGGTTTTCAACTGATTTAGACAAGGTGTGTATAGGGTGTTTTATCATCAGTTTATCAGTCTGATTTTTTTTAAGGATAATACCTGAGATCCATTTACATAATAATGATTCAGCTACAACTTACAAAAACTGTTTTGAGCTTTTTTTTAAAAAAACAACAACATTTAATTCATGTGTTGGGAAGCCCCATTTTTTTGTCTCGTTCCCGCAAAGGAACGCTTTCCTGAGAGAGTGCGCACCTCGAATATGGCCGAGGCACACAGTTCACATCTGGCCCTTTAAGAGCTGAGGTCCGGCCCGTGTCCGCCCCAGTTCTGCAGTCTGCCGATGTCTTTGGACTTGGCTTTGCAGTCCTGTCAGGCCACAGGCCCCGATTCCGAGTTCATAGACCTGTTCTACTGGCGGTCAAGTCTCGAGAGACCGTGGCGGGTGATGAATGCTGACGAATTAAAGTTAGCAGCACCAATTTTACCCCCAAACATGTCGGCCCTGATCTTTCTTGACAGCACGAAACCAGTTACCAGAGAGTGAATTAAACAAGCTTAAGGAAGCAGTGCAATACTTGGTGGTTTGTGAAACGTATGTGAGGACAGGAAGTCTAGTATCAGCGCTGTTTTTCACATCAGCCACGATGCAGCCTTATCTTATCCTTGATTGCGATCGTCAGACCTTAATGTTGGTTTCACAACAGGTTTTTATGCTTAGACTGTAAATCTGGGGAATAGTTGGTAGAGGGAAGTTTAATAATTCTGTGTTTAGTGCCAGGTCTACGGACAGTAGAGATGGGTTTTTAAATTTGTTCTGTTTTTTGAGAGACATTTTGTCCTTTTTGTTTTGATGCTGTGTGGTGAGTCTTGCTGTGAGCCCTGTCTGGTGTTTTCTAGCTGACAGGTGTCTTGGATGACTGCTTCTGTGACATAGAGAGCATTGACGTCTTCAACAACTTCAAGATTTACCCAAGGATTCAAAAACTGACGGAGAGAGACTACTTCAGATACTACAGAGTAAGTCTGCCTGTCAGGTACATGTTTGGTATAATGTGCTTCTGCGAGGGAAAAAAACAAACCCACAACAGCATACTGTAGCTTTAAATTTCACGTGCAGTGTTTTCCAAGGCTTTTGATGAAATCGGATTTCATGGAGTTTGAAATAAAATGAGTTCAAATGGGTCAAATTTACTATACACACGGCTTTAGTTTGGGTTCCTGTCACCCACCCCCCAGTCTAAATCTCTGGCAAAGCCACTAAGTGCTCTTTACACTTCCATGGTGGGGAGATAAATAGGTTCTGTTGTGTTTCTTTTCAAAGATCTGTCCTAACCCAATTAAAAAAAACAAAGCAAAATGGGCTTATTCATTTTTTGTGTTTGTTGTTGTGGATGAGGTTCTCGCAACTAGTTCTCTAGTAACTAGTTACCCTTTTATGGGCTAAAACACATTTTTTGTCCCTGGGATCCTTGCCCTTTTGTAACTCGTTTAGATTTAATTATTGTAGACCATGACATGAAGAAGTCACTGGTGCTGCAGCTGTATCGTCCTCCCCTCACTCTGGACAGACATGGACTCCCCCGCGATCTTGTTACACAACCGGTTATTGCTTAGATACTCATGCTGGACAGATGCATGGATGTAACTGTAGCTGCAGCCTTTTGTTTGCTCAAAATCGCATAAGCCCATGTTCTCCTTTTTGCTTAGTTTACATTACTTTTTTTTTTAATTGGTAGGGCTAGTCTCTATAACAGGTGTCCCCAGTCCAGCTCCTCTAGGTCCAGTATCTGTGCACCAGTCTATTTAAAGTCTGTTTAAAGCACCAGCACCTGAAGAGCAGGGAGCAGCTTATAAACTGGATCGATTAAATCAATAACGAGCTGATTCAGGATGTTACAAGCACAGCTGGACTGGAACCCATATAAACACAAGCACTCCTATACCAGAATTGGGGATCCCTGCATTACACAGAGCAAAATGTCCTGTCTATATGAATAAACATGCAGGATATTGTTAGCAGTTTTGTAGTAGCTTCACCATGTTTGTCATATATTTTCTGTGGTTTCTCAGTCTGTCTCATGCCTCATCCCATACTTTTCTGTGTTTTACTCCACATGGCTGTGTCCTTGCCATGGTATTCCACAGTAAATTGTAATAGAAATTCTCCACAGAGACCCAAAATTAGCATCCTGAAAGATTTCAGGGTGCTGTGGAAGCAGGCTTCTAAAAGTCATGGTGTCAGAAAAAAACTGGTATAGACTTGAGTGTGGTAGACGTCATAACAAGCATAGTCAAGGGTTTTGTAGTGCTAAGACTGCTGTATTTTTTGCACTTTTCTCATTTTATCTCTTTTTGTGGGCTGAATTGTGCTAGTCTTTAAAATTGTTCATAAAATACCAAAATAAGTAATTTTTCACCCGTTATGCAATATCTTTATAGGTTTTCAAACCCTAAACAAATCTATTTTATATATAAATATTATATAATAATAAAATATATAATATCATATTTAAGTTTCTGGTAAGTATAATATTCAGAAAAAAAATCTTAAAAACGTACAGATAAGAGATTGACTTTCTTACACAAAATCCGCCTAACCATACCTCATCGCAGGTTTATAAAAAAGTCAAGTCTATACTAGAAAGCTGAAGAGAGGGTTAGGCCATTTCTGCACCTTTGAAAATGATGGCAAAATCGAACCAGGCTGCAAACAAGGAGTTAGACATGATAAGCTGCGTTATGGATTAACTTCTGAGGAGACAATGTGAGGTTTTAAAAGGCTGAGTAAATAGGAGGGTATTGGCAGTTTTAGTGCGCTGCTCATTCAATCGCACAGGGAGACCTCTTGGAGCACAATAGTGGAAGCTGCAGTGCTTCTCTAGCAGTAGGTAAGAATCGCAATGAAAGGTGCTGCTTTATTGAAAGATCCTGGGGTGTCTTCAGATTGCAGGAGTTGTGTAAAGCTCTTGAACACACTGTCCCCCAGAACATTACACTCAATAGTCTTTAAGACCAGGTAGGTCATATTTCTGCACGACAGGGGTATTGGTCTCATTATAGCTGCATTATGCACAGTAGGAGAGGGCTGCTGTGAGCGTCCTCCTTTTGCAGTCTTTTGATGTGTGTCTAAGGCTTAGTGGTGGAGGGGCCTAATACAGCCACGTCAACAATATACTTGATACAACTTTACGCGTGCCCGAATGAGCACATTTGGATCCTACTCGACAGTGTTCTCTGTGTTTCTGGAAATTCACACTGAGACATTCACAACACGTTGTTCTTTGTTTACTGACGAGGCAGGAGGGGTTCACCTGCACCATTAATTTCCCTTGCTTCCCAGCTGTCTGTGCTGCGGTGTTGACTTTGTTTGACCCCTTATGCAGGCAGAGAGGTCCTGGTGCACAGATTCGGCTCAGCTACAGCAAGCTCGCACAGTGCTCTAGATGTGTTTGTGTGGGCTTAGTTCAGGGGTAGTGTTGCGGTCGGGCTGCTTATTTCATTTACATATTGACTGCATGGGTCCTTTCCATAATAATTCATACAGGCAGAAAGATGGAGCCATTCAACTTCACAGCCTTTTTATGCCAGAAAGATTTGGGAGATAGTGGAGGGGTGGATAACAAAAGGCATGTTCTTCCTAAACTATATTACCCAGAGCCCCAGCACTGCGAGGCAGCCATGGTACCCACCATATCGCCCAGCTACACAGTTACGAAAAAGAAAAAAAATCTTAGGCTTTGGTCATTATAACACTTTATCATTTAAACTGCATATCACAAAAAGTGTCCGCATCCCATAGAGAGTTTCGCACTGAAAATTAAGATTATCCATTTTTGATGTCAAAATAATTAATATATAAGGGAGTTGGGCTCTACAGCTCCTCCGCAGGGTGTGGAAGTGAAAAAGGAAGTCTGACACACTTCCGTTGCTACCGGCTGTGAAGCAGGGCCTCTGTGCACAGCCCAGCCTTTTGATGTGCTGTACAGTTTTAATTGGCAGCTCGCAGTCAGCCACTTTCACAGCTCTCTGTGTAAAAGACAGCTGACCCGCTGTTCAAGGACTCCAGGTGGTTCAGGAGATTAGGAGCCTGAATTCAGCTCGGAAAAGAAAGAGATAACCGCTGGAATCAGGTGAAAACTCCCTTGCTCTATTACATGGTCATTCTCTGATTAAACATGAAAATGTTAGTTTAAAGTATTAACCTTAAAGTGCATTGCCCACTTCTTTTAAATGTCCACATTTTTATTAAGCCAAATTACTTACTGCATGTCTCTTCAGTATATGCACAGTAGGTTTTAGCCCTGTGGTCTCCCAGTTCCCCTGTCCCCGATTTACTTTTCATCTTCCTAACTGGACCATAGTCCAGGGCAGTGGGGCAGCTCAGCCACATTTGCTGCACGTGGCATTTAATCAGATTTTTAACAGCGTGGAGCCCAAACACAGGGTGGCAGGGAGAACACGAGCTGACCCCAGACTCCATCCACCCATTTTCTCACCACTCCTTCCAGTTCAGGGTTGCGGGGAGCTGGAGCCCAACCCTGGCAGGATACACCCTGGATGGGACACCAGTCCGTCACAGTGTAACCGTGTCTCTCTTGTCTCAGTGGCTCTCCGTGTCTCGGTGTACCGATTTGGTGGGGGGTGAGTGTAGCCAGTAACGATGCCCCCTGTCCTCCTCCTCCTCTCCTGCAGGTGAATCTGAAGCGCCCATGCCCCTTCTGGCCGGACGACAGTCACTGTGCCATCAAGGACTGCCAAGTCGAGCCTTGTCCCGAGGTTCGCCTCCTCCTTTTATTTGCATGTGCTCCAATTTCTCAGGGTTTTGGTTGTGGTGGCCATTTGATTAACAAATAGCGGACTTGGACGGTTGTCTCCTCGCTAGTGAAAAAACTCAGGCTTGCTCTGGGTGAGAGAGACGGTGCTGCTGGAATACATAGACAGATGTGCCAAGATAGACAGATATATTAAACAAGATAGTGAGCACTGGCTCATTAAGCCTACAGCACATAAGAACAAAAATGCATTTGATTAAAAGTTCCCCAGAACCATTATTTTTTTAAAAAGGTTTCATTTTTGATAGTTCCTTTGATACTGTTGAACAGAGTTGTTGAAATTTACAGCCTGGTGTCATGAAATATTCTCAGTAGCATGCACAGACATTACTGCAGTATGAAAAGATGATGCATTATTAATATTTTCATTATTACTTTGTCCAGTGTTTGCACGCAAAGGTAGTTTCAGTTCTATGTAGCTAGTGTCTGACATTAATATTTCCCTTCTCTAATCTGCTGTATATTTCTGTTGACAGAGTAAAGTGCCAGTTGGGATTAAAGCTGGAAACTACAACAAAGTAAGTTCTCTTCACTGCATACTGCAAAGTGAGGGCACAGGGCAGTAATCTATGCAGATTTTATTAGAATTTATATGCAAAGGCAACTGGTTTTTGATACTTGTTTTTTATTACTATTTTAAATATTTTAATTTAGCAAATTATGCTGTTATGTAGTAGTATTATTCAGTCATTGTATATTACATGGATATGCATTTAATTTAGGGTCGGGAAAAGCAATTTTGCGGGGTGTTCCTGAACTTGTGTATTTAGAGCCCTTTGGAGGGATCTTGGGTATGCAGAATTTGATGACTGTTAAATCTTGTCCAATACTGGACATTAAACAGTCTCTGTGCTCATCTATAACATATATGTGCTCATATATAACATATATGACTTGGTTTTGGGCTCATTGTATTCACAATGAATGCAGAAAGACATGGCTGTGGCAGATAATTAACTAACAAGCAAGTCTTTTTGTGGAGTTTAACCATAAACACCTCTAATGATATTAATAAAGTACAGCAAACACCAGTTGGCTTTGAAAAGAAAAAAAAATATTTTAAGCCTATGGAAAACAGAGAAAAGGTATAATAATGAAACTGGCTATTTTTAGTGTTTGAGCCAGGTGTTGGTGAACTGTTCTTTCTCAGCTGGTTTTGTGCTTCTCACTCTTTGTCTGGGGTTGCTGTCAGCATTGCCTGTGTGTTGAAGCTGACTGAGTGAATGACAGCAGCTCAAGCTCAGTGTGGTCTTGGAGAGCAGTGCTGTATTACACTGTGTCAGGTAGCAGGAAATGTGGGAAAGCAAACTCGCTGCTAACTGTAGAAACAATGAACAGTGTGAACATAATCACTCCTTGTATTTAGACCCGTGCCTTTCACCCACAGGTGCTTTAATCTTAATGTTTAATCTTAAAGCTTTGCATATACTGTAGGTAGGAAACCATTTTATTTGGCACTGAAAAAGATTGCTTAACCTGGGTAACGTGTGGAAGCCATTATGCACCAGCAGCCCTACGACACAGCACATTAGGTGGAGGAGTGAGAAATTGTCTCACCAGCTAAATTAAAAGGAACGTATGGGGAGGCCAGACTATACAAGACCAGAGTTAGCTGGGACACTGGTGTTAATACCCCTGTTCTTGAGAACAGAATCTTAGTAGGTCCTGGGATCTTAGTAGTTTGGTTCTTGGTTTAAGGAGCCTACCAATGAATGGCATGTTGTGCAGCACAATATTACCTGTCGTGGTACTTGGGTACTATTTTGGGAATTCTGATTATATCTACATTTAAATAAGCTTGAAGGTCTGGCATTTCCTATTAACTGAATATACTGAAAGTGGCCTTTCTTAAAAGTGCATGCGAGTGTCCATTTCCCCGAACAGGTTTGTTTGTCTATTGCCTGTAATGTGCTGGTTTGTTTGTCCTGTGCTAGGGCCAAAGAACGGGGACATCTGGCCAGCTTAGACTCAAGGTCAGTTGCTGCACACTTTTAGAGTAACAGCTTTTTGTCCTTCCCGATGAGTCTGAGCTCTGCATGTTCTGAAAACAGATGTTCCCCCTTTACTGGTGAATCATATCACAGGGTGGAAGCCCTGCACTTAAGTTTGGTAAAAAAAAAAGTGTGAAAGTTGGTTCAGTTTCTTGGAATACATATCAGAAGTTTAGACAGCTCCCGAGTTCCCAAAACCCTGCTGTTCAGCCTGTATCGGTAAGCCTGCTTGCTATATTGGACAGAATCAAGTCCTGCATATGTATGTAAATCTGTAATACGCAGCAGGTGGAGTTGACATTGTCACGGCTCACTAATCTTACTGATGAAAAGCTCACAGGGACCAGCTTGGGCTGGTTTCTCTTTCAGATGTTTCCTGGTCCAGTGATGAAAAATGAAGAGTTTTGAGATGTTCATATACATGGTGCCTGGGCAGCCCTACACTTTAAAAGCCCCATGGTTATATGCAGGGCTAGAACAAGCCCTCAGCTCATCAGAACTTTAATCTTGAAAGCACAGCTTCATGTATCTTGTCAGTACTGTTCAACGCTAATGTAGCTCATGAAGACTTTGCCTGTGGCAGGAGTTGTATTGCACTGTTTTTAGTGGCCAGTTTGTGGAGTCCTTTCACACAACTGGATCACATTCGAACATTTTACTTCTACTTTACCCTACTGTCTGAGTATCAGTTAATAAAACGTCGTAAAACTAAAGTTCAGTGTTTATCTGTGAGAATCTGCCACATTACCGAAATGTCTGCCTCTGAATTATTGGAAAGTGGATGGACATTAAATTATGATTGCACTCCTCGTATTGATTTCTTTCGATTCATGATTTTTTTTCCTAGTCATGTTGCTAAGGGTATTAAAAATCAGCTGTTCTGATGATCATTTTCCTTGAATGGACAAACAGGTATTAAAAACATAAGTTTGTGAAACATAAGTATTTCAGCACAAAAATTAAAATTTTCTCACACTTTCACTGAACTTTATAGAACCGTTTTATTAGCGTAGCATTATTTCAGAACCCCAGGTTGTTCTTTTGCTCTTTAAGAAGTTATTATGCCCCCATTGTAAAGTGCCCTGGATGACAAAAGTAATTTCTGTGAAGGGTACTTACTCAGGTGAGGAGCACACAATTTGCTGGGAATTTCTCTGTGTAGGCTTAACCTTTTAGTACTTCTATGTGTCACAGGCCTCCAGAGGCAATTTTCATCTGTCATGATATCCCCTTAAAAATGTCTTTATAACTTTATAAGTATAGTCAGTAGAGGCCTGGTTCAAGGCTTAACATGAGGGTTAGTAGTGTAAAATAGCACCTTCTCTGGTTGCTCCTTTAGTTCCAGTTCTCGGTGGTGACACACAGCACTAAGCAAGGAAGCTCAATATTTGACTTTGTTCTCTACATAGGCTGCTATAGAGCAGTGGTTCTCAATCTTGGTGTGCGTCGCTAGGACCAGACTTGTGAAGCACTGCTATAGAGGAACCTGTGCTGCCTTCCTCAGGTCTCAGGTGGCCTGGAAAAATGCCCGTGGAGCCCAGCAATGTCCTTACAGCCAGTTTGTGGAGTCCTTTCACACCCTCGGATCACATTCGAACATTTGAATGAAAAATTGCCAGCCGGAGCTAGTCTGGCCAGGCTCTGTGATCTAGGAGGCAGTCTCCAAGGGCTGTGGGAGGTGAGGCCTGCTGGAAGCTTGTGTTGTGATCGCCTGTCTTCTGGGTGCCAACCTGTCCTCTGAGAATCTGGTTCATGACAGGAGTGCAGGAAGATGTTCTCCACCTGTCAAAACAAGATCTGCTAGCCAAAACATTCTAAATCGGCCTTCTCTCCAGCTGTCAGTCCAGACTATAGTTGGAGTCTGTGCCGTTCTTCAGATATCCCGTAATGCAGAATGGTGTGGTTACTTTGCAGAGCTGGCCAGTTTTTGTGTTCACCATCAGTAGATTATGCTGTGCTGTAGTATATGAGCGTGTTGTTTTGAGCAAGTTCAATTCACCACCTAATGAAGTTTGACTTGGTCCTTATATGATAGTTCTACAAAATAGTCTTCAAAATATAGGAATACCAGTTAGTTTTTCACTATAAACCCAACAACCAGCAGGGAGGCTGTGCCCACACCTGAAGGGCAAACCTCCTGCACACTCACCTAGTGAACTGTTCATCTTTGTACTCCTGAGGCACAGGAGGCTCAGAGCTGACGTCACTGTGAGAGTGGAGGAGCCTGGGAAGGGGTCACTCCTTCGCTGGGAGCCCCACCCTAGCCCTGGCAGTGCGCTGCCTGTTCGGGTCTTCGTCGGCTTGCGGCTTGTCCCAAGCTCGGATCCAGGCCACGCGAATCTACCTGCCCTCAAAGCAAGTTCCTTTGCCAGTCAGGCCAAGCGGGAGCAGGCCCGTGTGTTACCTAATGATTATGCTAAACCTGTAAGGTCATAATTAGGAACATCTGCTCTTCCATTTGAAAGGACATGGATGGAATTATCTTCTGACATCTTCCTTTCAGTTTGCTGCGATTCCCCCCCAGCTGTCGATGGGTTAACAAACCAGCTCTTTGTGGGATAACGCTCTCAATTTGCTTTGGTTTGTTTTGATGTAGTATTCCCAGGCGGCGAATGCAATTAAGGAAATAGAAGACTGTGAACAGGCACATGAACTTGGAGCAATAAATAGCACACTGAGGTAAGAGAACGCTGTAGTGGTACAGCACTTGTTAACAAGTCCCAATCGTTTTGTCCATGTGGAATAAACTGAGTAACTACAGTAAATATTTTCGGTGAAAATCTTAAGTTTACCTTGTTGAATTAGAATATTTAATGTTGATTGGAGCATTGAGCTCAAAACAGAACAGCAGTGGACAGTGTTCTTTATTTTAAAAAAAAGCAGTTTTAAAATGTTCTGTGAACATTAAAAAGTCTTTTGGTGTAGACTTCAGTCATGCTGTTTCTCTGCTGCTGCCGAGCATATATAAATATTTAAAGTGGTTTGATAAATAAATACATCAGAGGCATTGCAGGAAATCAATTCATCTTTCACATGATGAGAAATGTACATCTTTTTGGAATTCTTCCATCTTTCAAAGCTGAAGGAAGTAAATGTACATTAGCTAAAATATTTAAAATCTCATTCACAGACATTAATTGGCTTGGCAGTGTTTTTCTCAGAATGGTGTGCTGCTACCGTTCTCGTACTGAGGAGTGGTAGCACTGGACTGTTGCAGGTCTTCAGATGCATTCATGCACTTATTCCTGCACTTGAGTTGCATTTTGCTGCCATTTCATCCTTGAGATGATTGCTGATGTGGCAACAGCAATTTTTCTCTCCATTTACCAGAGAAGTGCTTTGATTTGCAGCAGGGACATTATTCCATTCTGCCTTTTGGTGAAGCTGCTGTGTTTTGTGGTTTTGCCATACCCTGTTGCACACGTTAACACTAGAACAGCAAAATAAGAGGAGAAACGTATAGTTTTGTGGACTCTGACATGTTAGAATCTGTGGTTGCTGATGCTAAAATTAAATATGGGGAGCCCTGAGATCAGTGCTACTCCTAAGAACACAAACCTGAGATTCTCATGCAGTGTATCATTCTACTAAATTGTTTATTTGTAAAACTTATTTTCTTCAGCAACCAGAGTAAAGAAGCCTTCGCAGATTGGGCTAGGCATGATGATGCACAGGACCATTTCTGTGAACTCGATGGTAATGTCCGCCTCTTGATCGATTACGAAGAAAAAGATAGAAACTTTTTTTTTTAAATGGCAACAACAACTCTCGTAAAAGCTTAAGGAAGACAATTAACATTCGAAAGCTGTACCTTAGTGCCTCTAAAACATCTTGCTAGTCTTCCCAGGAGTTTTGATTTTGAAGCAGTGCCCCTGACATGAATTGTCTTGCTGGATAACTTTTTATGGTAGAATTTTTTTTTTTACATCACACTGCTTAAATTAAAATTTTAACATTGCGCAAATGTGGAGCTGTAGTTGTAATTAGTGGGTTACTGTTGTAGTGAAGAAAGGAGACTTTTTGGACAAGCAAAAAAGTTGCCATAGGTTGGCTGCAGCTTAATTTTCCGACTGTCAAAGTTTTTATTCCGTGCCTCTCAGCTGTTTCTCTTGACTGACCAGGGACAGTCAAGACAGGGGCTGACCGTTCTTGTTCTTCAGATGAGACCTCGCCTGATGCAGAATACGTCGACCTACGTCTGAACCCTGAGCGTTACACTGGGTACAAGGGCCCGTCCGCATGGCGGGTGTGGAACAGCATCTACGAGGAAAACTGCTTCAAGTGAGGAAACAAATTCACTTTATTTCTTAGGCTTTCCACCTAGTTACTGGAAAGCATGCGCTGGATTGAATGGCTGTCTCTCTCTCTCCAGGCCTCGATCCGTGTATCGTCCCCTTAATCCACTGGCTCCAAGCAAAGGTAAGAGAGGGATGAGTGAGATTGTGAGTGTGCTCTTCTCTGTGCTCCTCTGGCTGAAATGTCAGGAGTTGGCCACACAGCAGAATTAAAACAGACGCCACTCGCCCTGGTCTTGTCAGGAATTAAGTGTCACTTAAGCATAAGAAAAGTGAGTGCAAACCTCTTACGCAGTTACACTTGCGCAGTACTTGTGTGAATGTGGACTTTTTGTCATTCTTGTGCTGGAGATGTGTTTGTAAGATTCTTTTTTTTTTCTTTTAGGCGATGATGACGGTAAGAATATTTATTTTCTTTAATGCCAACACACAGCTATACAGTCTATCATATTATAATAGTTTCCATGTTTTTGCTACCTCTATGATTACACAGTGGCTCCACATGCCCTTTATATAATGTAACTGCTGGTAATGTAAAGCCGGTCTTAGCAAGAACAAAATGCAAGTGTCCATTCACAGTTTGTTACAGAAATGAAAACTGAAAATATATTAGAATATTAGTATTGGAAAACCCAAAACAATGTCATATTTTCTAGTTATATATGAAAAATATTCATACTCCAGTGTTTACTATTTCAGTAGTTACCCATAGGCATATAGAAAAAATAAAAAGAACTTTGTTGCTGATCTGAAATTTGCTGTAGCACCTGGCTGATAGCACAGATGAGTTATCTTCCTCTTTGATTAAGACTCAGGAAAATCTAATTAGGCTTTAGGTCTAAAATAGGAAAATATTGACTAGTCATAGGGATTATTTAATCCTGATGATTTGAGAAGGCCGTTTTTACCCTTGCGTGCGAGTTAACCTCCCAGACAACTTCTCTAGCCGCAGATTTAGATAAAGTGCACTTTCATCCTCTTCCTGGTGGGGTAGCAACTATCCCATTATCCTTGAACAACTGGATATCGGACGCCACAATCAAAACTGGGATTTCTTCATTTTTCCATTGCTGACTATAAAGTCGGTGATCACTATTAACCTGTAGCTAAGAACTTCAGACAGTTGTACGACATTAAATATACATGTATTTATATCTAGATTGAGTGGATTTGCAGGGTGTGAATAAATTTAAGTAGTCGATTTGGAAAATGTGCAGTTATCTTGGATACATTTGGTTTTGCAATATCCAATACCTGTAGTCTAAGCATCAGTGAAAGTATGAAATACTGAATGAACACTTGCAGTTTTCATGTTGTATCAAGATTATGAATAGATTTTAAATCAAATGTAGAAAATGTATTTTCACTTTAATTCAAAATAATTTATTCAGGGGCAATTTAAGTGGCAGATGCCCTCTGAATTCTCAAATCTTTATCCTTCTCTGGGTTACATGATTTAATAAATAAAGCATAACATAAATATTTTCTTTACACAGGTGAAGGATTTTACAACTGGCTAGAAGGTAATTTCTGCTCTTATACAGTACATTACCAAACTAACAGTAATATGATACATTTATATGTGAAAATGCTATTTTATTTCTTGTGTCCTTAGTACTACTAATCCTTAGTAGTGCATATGGTTACTAAATTAATTATTTTATTTTAAGCCAAGGGAGAACATCAGTTACCTGTGCACAGGTGATGTCACCAGCCTTGAGCTAGGATTACCTGAACCAGACGATTCCTTCATTCTGTCCCATTCAGCTGAAACTAAGGAGATGAGACAGAGGCTGTCTTCACCTCATTATGTGTAGAAGCATGGCCTCACTGACCCATTGTACTCAGACAACCATAGAACCTCAAACACACACCAACGCCTTGTATTCTGGTCAAACTAGGAAACATCACATCTATGTTTTATGCAAGATCTTTTATCCTCTCTTGATTCAAATTTGGATTCTACAAGGTTTCTTTTTCCAAAGTTATTTTGTCATTCCTTTTGTGTAAAGCAAGATGTGTTTTTGAAGCTGCAGATTGTTTAGGTGTTTAAAAGTTCTGGAACTTGGCTGGGTATGTTATGCTTCAGTTAGTAAATCAGTAAAAGTCTTAAAACTAATTTTATGACACGAAAAGAGGTAGCCTTTTTGTCTGCTAGTGTTAACTATTAGTTGATGTGAAATTCATAGAGTGATTTACATCTTTTTGAGCAGGTGAAACCTATTGAGAGATGTTGATGCATTTTGCATGTAACTTCGTTTCTTTGCAAACTTGTTCTCTTCTCATACAGGACTGTGTCTCGAGAAGAGGGTTTTCTACAGATTGATCTCAGGACTCCACAGCAGCATCAACATTCACCTCTGTGCAAAACACCTTCTAGATGGTAAGTGGACGGCAAAAACATTTTCTTTTTTGTTCGGATGAATTGCATCAGCACATGGAAGAGCTTTTTTTGTACTTTACTCTGCTGTTTTGTGTGTTGCAGAGGGCTGGGGTAAGACTGTCTGGGGACCAAATGTGAAGGAGTTCCACCACCGGTTCGATCCTGCCGAAACCAAGGGAGAGGGTCCGAGGAGGCTGAAAAACTTGTACTTCCTGTATTTAATCGAGCTGCGGGCGCTGTCCAAAGTTGCACCATACTTTGAGCGTTCGATTGTCAACCTGTACACAGGAAACGCCCAGGAAGACACTGAGACAAAGGACCTGTTGTTGCAGATCCTCAATGAAACGAAGTAAGGAACGAGCTTATCACTTGTCGTCATCACAATACACACTCCATGTACAGCTGTAATTAAGGGGAAACTAGTTTAAGCCATTGATAGTCTATTGTGATGTTTCTTTACTTTTCAGTTCTCTTATTTTAAGTCTCACATGTTGCACCACAGAGTAGTGCCAGTGTGCCCTTCTTGTTTAAGAATACGGAAGTGCATTGAATGTTGTTACACTATGCTAGATTCTGGAGGGATGACTGGCCACTGTTACTAATTATCTTTCAACAGAGCTTTCCCCATGCACTTTGATGAGAAGTCCATGTTTGCAGGAGACAAAATGGAAGCAAAGACGCTCAAGGTAAGTTTATTCAATCCTCGGCATCGAGAAATGAAGTCTAGTCACGGAGCAGTCAGAAAGGGCTGTCAGGTGCCAGGCAGCAGTGAGGTTGAGTCGGAGCATTGATGGTGTGTTTGCATCACTCACCTGTTTAAACCCTCTGAACATTCCCTCCTAATGCAGCACAAGCAGAGTATTCATGTTCATCAGAAACCTCTGTTGCTGACGGAGTTTAGACGAAAATAAAAACCAAGAAGGGCACAGAAATGGTTTTAATTAATCTCCCTGCTGTTTCTCTGTTCTCTGACCCCAGGACAGACACGACTCCGGTATTGCTCAAACTGAGTAATTATGTATGGCACTGAAGATAATTAATAAAGGGTTCTGTAAATGACTAGTCTCTGTTTCTGTTGCTTCAATGTGTACTGCAGTCATTCAGGCAGAGATGCATTTCCTGTTTTTCACTACACAGAGTGGTACTGGCAGCTTTTCTTTTTCTCTGTAACCTTCATTAGACAAATTAAATAAATGCCTGCTTAGACTCGGACAGCATTAGTGTATCCTCATCTGTTCCCCACTTTAAGACAACAAGCGACAAATTATTTTGAAAACCACAGCTCTTTATGCAAACCAGAGTGTAGGGATTTGCATTGCTTGTAAAAATAACTATAACAAATGCATTTTGGTTTCTGTATCTACATCCGTAGCTATGTTCTTACTGTCTGAATAATTGCCTAGCATCTGGTGTTAAATATTTGTGCTCGTAAGAAATACTTCCAGTACATAACTTCATCAAAACATAAATGTGGAACTCCCTGAACAGATTCTATACCCTTATCTAGTGTTAGTGTGCCTTTTAATATGAATTCATCTGTCCTTCTCTCCCTCTCAACTGGAGTTCTCCTAAACTGTTTGTTTCCATAAGAGAAGTAAATCTAAAACCCAGAATCAATTTCTGTTTTCCTAGGAGGAGTTCAGGCTCCATTTCAAGAATATCTCCCGTATAATGGACTGTGTCGGCTGCAGCAAGTGCCGCTTGTGGGGCAAGCTCCAGGTATGATCATCTCTTTCTCGTGCAGGGTGACCTCTGCCAATTCATCTTTGTTCCTCCCGGTCATGCATGGCATGCGATTGGCTAATGCAGCAGCATGCTTTGTTTCTGTCTCTTACCACATAAATGTATCTACCTTTTGGCAGTTCAGCAGAATATTCACATTAAGACTTGTTCAAGAACTCTCATTTACTTTTTGCACATCTCTCCTCAAACCCAAGCCTGGATCGTGCAGCAAAGCAATACTGTTTTCCAGTGGCATGGATCAGCTCTTACATCTAGTGTTGGGTAACAGTTTAGTTCTGCTTGTGAAAACTAATTTCTTGTCTGTGCTGATCCACTGTTCCGAGGCATCCTCTCTTTCTCAGAGGCTGGAAAACGAGTCAAGCTAGCAGGATCTTTGTGTGTTTTCTCAAATAATGTTGGGTTTCTCTCTGTGCAGACCCAGGGATTGGGCGCTGCGCTGAAGATTTTATTTTCAGAAAAAGAAATTAAAAACCTTCCGGAGAACAGCCCATCCAAAGGCTTTCAACTCACACGTCAGGAGGTAGTTGCTCTTCTGAATGCTTTTGGGAGGTAAGATCTGTAACACTTGGCTACCCTTTAAGGGGAATTTCAAAGCTGTTTTTATTTTTTAGGATGAGAAACTCATTAATGAGTGCATTTCTAACTACAGTGAAAGTGAAATGTACACAGTGCTAGACCGTTCTTAGAAAACCACACGACTCTTGTAAAGCAAGATGGAAATTTCTGTATTGTGATAAAAAAGGAGAACAGATGCAGCCAGTAACTTTCCTCTCACCTATTTTCTCAAGGACACCAACAGGCTTTCATTTTTGGAGATGAGCAAAATTTCCATACAAAAGCATACATTTTTAGGATTGGTTGTTAACAGTTTGTTGCCAGAATCAGCCAGTTAAGACAGTTTAATTGTGGTCAACGCTGGCAGTCAGCCAAAGTCCCTGTTTCCGATTTATGTAGCTAAATCTGACACAAGATGCAAAACCATACCACCGTTCATGAGACCCTGACTTCCTGGAGCACAGAAACAAATCTAGCAGAATTTGCTCATTTAATTTTGTAACATAACATCATAACAAGCATGAGTTCTGAATGCCTTCAACAGTAAAGTGTAAAATTTACAACACTACATTTCCAGGCATGCCCAGCGCCATACTGCCATCATTGTCTGGGATTCTGAACAAGGCGGCGAGGTGAAGCAGCCTTATTACATCGTACAAGCAGGCTTCTGAATCTCTTTTAATCCAATCAAATTATTGCTCTCAACTTCGAGACGGTTCTGCCGACAAATACCACTTACTTGTTAACTCCACGTGCAGATCACGTTGGAACATTTCTGCGGTGAAGTGTCTGCTGCACAGGCTGCACTTATTCACTTGTGCAGTGCATCACAGTACATTAGTCATTTCAGTGACTAGTGAGCAGGAAGGGCCGCTTCACGTCAAAATTTCCGTGAGCTCTTGCTCTTGCCCATGGCAAGACCAGCAGTTGGCGACAACATGGCAATTTACAGTATTTTCACAAAGTTCACGATTTTTGTGCTTAATTCGAAATTTGTAAAATTGTCAGATACCGTCAATTAATTTATGTTGTTACAGAGATTAAATAACCAGTCTGAGAAATGGAGACTGCAAGCTTCCCTTTAAATGATCCTGCCTTAGGTTTCACAGCGGTCCTGTATAACTCCTTTGTTCTCCTTTTTCTCCTGTATTTTGTCTGCTCTCTGTAAATGCAGGAAGCCAGTGAGCTACAGCAAGCACAGTTTTTTCTTACTGTATGTTTCAGCTGTTACTTAGCAGGGTGAAAATGTACTCTCTTGTTAATTGTATGCTACATTAGCAGTGCCTTTATTCTGAGGTGAAAAAAGCTCCCTCTTGGTCACAAGAGGGAGCTGTTAACTTCCACAGTAATGAGTGTTGACAGTACAAGAGCAGCTATTTGTCCAAAAGCTAATTTCTTCCTAGTAAACACTTAGGTTAATGTGGACCTGAAAATGACACCTTTACTATGCTAATTATTATTATTATTATTATTATTATTATTATTATTAATGAAAACCTGAAAAACCGAATGAAAGAAAATGTTAAAGATACGTCATCGTGAGCCAAATAAAACAAGCAAATTATAATCCAGTGGTTGATTTTTTTTAATTTAAAAAAAAAATTTTAACGCCATGTCTTCATTACCTTGACTTTTCCTTTTGCCATCTGTTTTTGGGATTTTCTTTCTCTGTTCTCTTTCCAGGCTCTCCACCAGCATAAAAGAACTTCATAACTTCAGAATGCTTCTGAAGGACCAGAGGTAACGAATATCTCCTGCCACAGCGTGGCTCCCTCCAGTGGACACTGCAATAGTCTTAATACTTCTGGCCTTCTCCGGAATGACTGATACTTCAGGGACTGTACAGTCGAGACCTGGATATTCACAACTTGATATTGAAACTTCAGGAAGCAGAAGCAAATACAAATATTAAGCTTTGACATTTAGGTTTCTTTTGCCCGCACCAGTGACCCAGCTTGTACTCCACACTGACACTCTGTCCCTGTTCATCCCTTTTTCATTCCCCTTTCTTTACGAGGGATGTCGGTAAAGAAGTATACCGTACAGTCAGATAGTGCTGTAGTCAAACATGTCCTTCATGTGGCTTGTCAGATGAGGTTGCAAAGTGTGATTTGCGAGGTGTGACATTGTAAAAGGATTAAAGATTGTCCAAATTGTTAAAGAAGAAGGGAAGCACTTTGCACTTAGCTGATAATGGTATGCTATGAAGTGCATTACAATAGTGTAGTAAAACTTAAAAAGTACGCTTGTCTCAGTTTTCCAGGGATAAAAGATTAATGTGGTTTATATAGCTGAGTTTGCTCTGTTAAAGTAGGTTATCTATTCCACTGGTTGTCAAAACAAATATTACTGCTAAGGGTTGCAGCAGCGTAGAGTCCTACTGCATCCTGGATAAAACTCCTAACCTAACCGACATGTTACTGGGAAGTGAGAGGAAACCAGGACATTTGGAGAAATCCCGCACAGGGAGAGCATGCAAACTCAAGGCTCAAACGACAAGGCTTCACATGCCAGAACTGAACCAGAGACCTGAGGCAGGTAAACCACCTTGCCATTCTAAAAACACGTCATTTCATTTTATAATAACGGGGCTTAGTTACATTGAAGACTTATACGTGGTTGTACTGCGTTTCATAGCACCTTTTTATCAGCATCAAGCAGATAGACGAGCTGGGTCATTGGTAACACGTCTCGCCCTTTTGATTAGATAGGTGCACAGTGCACACCGAGAGGCGCGCAGCCAAACGGCAGGGTGCGAGGCCTGCTGCAGACATGCAGCCAATTTCAACACCGGAACACAGGCTTGCACTTTTTTTCCTTGTTCCCCTCCTTTCAGAGTGCTTCCCATCCTCTGGACGGAGTAAAACCAGTGATACGCTGGTGTGGGAACAGGGGATGAAACCATTTCTTTTTGTTCCAATCTGGTGAGAGTTTTGTTTTGTTTACTTTTGTTGGTTGAAAATTGTTACAGAAATCGCGCCGAATTGCAATTCCATATCAAGAGGGAGGCAACTGCTGTGCTGAACTCTTGTTCTCGTGTCCTGTATTAACAGCTGACACGATGACCTCATGCAACTGACACAAGCATGGCAATACCTTGTTTAGGTAGGGTCAGCGTTCGTAAATGTAAAGCTTTTTTAATTGTTAAAGGAATGGGCTCTTTTGACATCAACCATCTCCTCCAGCAGGCCTTTTTTCTGTGCATAAGGGAAGTTATGATCCTGTCATGTAGTGGTATCGTGGGATCAGGCATGTGCGATGATAAAGAGGGTATTAAAGTTGGGTCTTGCCATGACTTTTGAGCCAACCATATTGATGCATGCCTCCTTTATTGATATATGTGTGATTTGTTGAAAAATCAAACCTTTCACAACCTTTAAGTTTAAAGTGCTGGTGTGTGAAGTTTAGCCTTCATTACTACATATTCTTTGCTGATGGGGTTACAGTAAAATATATGGAAAGCACTTTATTTTATGAGAGTGGTGATTCTAATATGATAATAGAGGCCCAAGTTATGAATTCTCTTCGCAATGAACAGATAACATGCAATAGAATTTAATCTTCGTGAATAGTGTAAGTAATTGCTAAAACAATTACTGAATAGCAAATTGCTTTTCCCCACCTCTTGATAGCCTCTGAAAGCTATAGGTCAGAACAAGATTCATTTTATTTCCACTTGCCAGACTTTACAAATGCATTAAAGTAATTCTTGGCACTTTAAAATACAGCTCTTGGTACAGAGGTCTAAAAGTAACCAATAGTAGCTTTTCTAAATAGTAGTATTTTCTTTTATTGCAAACCTGTTAATAGAGGAAGAAGGCCCAGTATAGACCTCTCCCAGAGGGCTGTTGATTTCCCTTACTTGAAATAAAATTGCAAACCTGTTTGAGTATGTAGCATACTCATTGTATATGGGTAATTTACTAACATGTTTGAGTTACATTATTTAATTCCTTAAAAGAGACTCCCATGTATCTTCTTAGCAGCCTTTTTTTTTAAAAAAAGGCCATGAAGAAAGACTCTTACAAAGCAATTTGGTTTTAACAATCTTCTTACTGTGAAGAGAGTTTGAATTCACTGTGTACAGTTGACCGTGTTGGAAGTTGTCACAGTTATATTATGGTTTCAGGGAGCTAGAACTCATGCCCTGTCATCTTCAGTTCTGTTATTTGATAAATTCTTCCATTTACTCAGTGCTGCAGGCATGTTGAATGACCAGTATTTCAGTCCCTGCCCAGTGAAAGCAGACTGACAACTCAAAAGAGTTGAGGAAGACTCAAGTGGTTGGGGCCACAAAGATTCATATTTCTCCCTCCTGTCCAATTAAGAAATCCGGGGAACCTTTTAACTTATTTTTGATGCTTTTACCCCATAATTTACTTGCTGTACTCATACAGACGAGAGATGATTTTTGCTCATATAATTAGGAGAAACCATCAATTAGAATAATGTGCTTTTTATTTGGTCAGATTTTTACAGAAAACTTTTAAAAAAATGCAAGTCTGTGGCCAAGTCATAGAGCTCTTATGGCATCTTCTTCTAAATGTTTATGCCCATAAAATGTAAAAAACATTTCTTCAAGTGTTGTGCTTTTGAATGCTAATGATGAGCTTGTTAAGAGCCTGCAGATACCCAGGCCCTCTAGGACCAGTATTGGACACTTCTGTGCACTTAACAGCTTTCTGTCTGTAGCACTGTGCAATTCATGGCACCCGGCACAACCCGAACTGACCGCAAGGAAGAATTCCACAACTCTAAGGTGGTCTATTCCATTGTAAAGATTATGACATTGAAACGGGAAAGGAGACAGAATATGCTGCTTCCCTGAATTCGCCGTGACCTTTTCAGCGACGTGTGTGCTGTTCATCTGACAAACACGTAGTGCACAGCCATGCTTCTAGAGCGCCCCTTTCCAGCAGCTTTCATAAGACGCTACGTCACTTATCTTGGAAGAGCTGGGACAATACCTGTGATCAATTAAGTTTAAAAAAAAAAAACGGAGTAATTTAGGGATCATTTGAGACCAAATTCTGAAGTTCATTCAGCCCTCAAGGACCTGACTTCTCATGATTATACAAATTGCTTAATTGATCTTTAAGTTATGAGGAACTAATTGTTCCTTATCTAAAGAAATAGATTTTCAGGTAACTTATAAAAAAGACTGACCTGGAGCTCTACAGGACTGGAACCCCCTGCTGAGTAGAGCAGTGCCCTTCCTTTCTTGAACTGTTGAGCAGTAAATGCATATGGTGACTGGTTTTGTTGTATCTTTTTAGGGGACATGATTTTGATTTACATTCCTTTTTTCCTTAAAATTAAATGTCTGGCCTAATCGTTACCAATTTTAAAAAGGTGCATTTGTAAGGATAAGAGTTCTGGGTGACCCGTTTGTGAATGTTTCATTGCTGCCTCCTCTTTAGTGTTCATGGTTCAGTCTTGTAACAGACAGCACTGTGTGTGCAGATGGTTAAGCCCATTAATAACTCCCTCCTCCGCTGTGATCCAACAGCCATGCTGCACTAAATGTGATCAAAAGAGCCCTTCCTATGTGTGTGTTTTACATTCCATATGAGAAATGTGCTGCCTAAGGTTTAGTGCTGTGTTACTCCACTAACCTCCATCTGCTTCTTCTAGACTCTTTCAGACTTTCACTTTTCTGAGCCAGAAATGAAGGAACTTGTGGGATGTGAAATAAAACCAACTGTAGTACTCCGTTCTGTTTTTCATGTTGGAAATGCATGACTCTTACTAGCACGAGAGCTTTCTGTGCAAGCCACTGTCTGCCTTAAACTTAAAGTTGAAGCTTTCTCACATGGACAAAATCGATTGTAAAGTTCCGTCTGCCGCTCTTTGCTTTACAATGTTCCCTTTACCTTGCCTTTTTACTCTAATATGTAACTCTTAGCATTTGTAAAGAAGAAATGGATCTTTTTTTTTTCAGGAACTCAAAATCATTGCACCTGTATTGATCTCTGTACTTATCAAGTATATTTATTTGAAGAGAAGAATAAATATTTGTGGTTGTCAAGCATAACATTGTGTTTGTGTTTTCTGAGACAAATTTTAGATTCACCAAAATGTAAAGGAACTCTGAATGATGTGTTGGCCTCAGAGACCACAGGGGCCACATAGCTCCTTTGATCACCGATTCATTTGAGGATTTTTTGTTGGCTGTGGGTTGTTGGTATAGTTGGTTCCGTGTTCTGTTGGACTTTGAACTTATATGAAAGGGTTTCACAGCTGCATGCCACGGTGGCACAGTGATTAGAATTGCTGGGCCCTGGGTTCTGTTCGAGCCTGAAGCTCTGTCTTTGTGGACTTTGTATGTTCTCCTCATGTTTGCGTGGGTTTCCTCCCACAGTCCAAGAAAACATTAGCTTCTGGGGAAACTGGCCCTGGTGTGAGTGTGCATGCTTGTCTCTGTCTGTCCTGTGATGGCCTGGTGTCTGGTCCAGGGTGTATCCTGCCTTGCGCCTGTTTCCTGCCAGGAGATCCACGACTCTGAATTGGAAGAAGTGGTGAGAAAAATGGATGGAGGGTTTTTAAAGTATCGCATCCCTTCCTTCTAGCACGGGGGTGGACAGTCCAGGTCCTGGAGGGCAGCTCTCCCTGCTGGTTTTCTAGATCGCTTCAAAGCGCCAGTGTGAAGAGCTAGGAGAAGCAATAAGTCCATAATGAGCCGAGTTAATTTAAGAACTAGGTTGGAAAGAAAACCTGCAAACACACAGGCCCTCATTGACCCTGATGGTCTCCCCCTGTCCTGGTAGGATCACCTTCTACTGAGGTTGTGATGATGGTGACGGTGATGGAGCTACAGTACTTTGTGCTACTGGTTTCAGCATACAGTACATCGCCACGTGTCCCAAATAGTTGGGCAGAACGGCCCAGTTCTTGCAGGCCTCTGTACCCTCTCAGTAGAGATTTGAGAGGGAAGGAGGTGGGGCCACAGCCGATCACAAGGTCTCTTGTTTTAAGATTACGTAACCGTGACACCATGTTGCTGAAATGTTGTGGAGCAGGGGCTCATAACAACAGCACTCGGGTTCTCTGAGACATAATGTCCATTGGCCGAACTTTGCGCAACATGCAAGTGCTTTTGTTGAAACCATTATACTGTAAAAGAAAACAGATGGAAAAACAGCTGACCGGGATGGTATTTTGTACAACGTGCTCTTTATTTGCGTCTCTAGTTCAGAATGGACCACGAATCATACAGAGATAGGAAAGCTGTAGAGCCGAAATGTGAAATTAAAATAATTATGCATATATAAAAAATAAAATCTAAAACCTTTCTATATCGGGAAAATGAAACATGCATAAAATATATCTGTGCCCCATAAATAGCACTGGTCTTGGATAAAATAAATAAAATGTACCTTTCCCATCTATGTTCCTGCAGGTACATGTCTGATTGAGCTACTCTATCTCTCCAATGTTGAGTGAAGCTTTGTACAAAACATCAGGATTAGTGTTGCTCTCTGACAAATAAGTGCAGGCTGTTTTAATAGGCTTTTAAGTACTCAGACTTAGTGATGTTTGCAGTTGGGCCAGCACTGCAATTCCAGTTCGACTGATGCACTACCTTCAACAGCTCTGCAGTTGTGTAATAACAAAGAATCAAGGCTGAAAATGAAATCTTCAGAATGTTGACCAGCCATCTCTGCACTGCTTTTAAAGCCTTGCCTTAGCTCTGGCTCGGCCATTGAGAGCTAATACTCCGATAAGGTTTCATCTGTCTAAAGAACTGAATCCTCAATAAAAAAGCATTACAAACACAACTGGTGCTATTTGGCCCAAAACCTTTTTTGCACTTTTTACTGTCTCTGTATATATGAAATGCATAAGAGCACACTCTAGTTATTACATCATCATCATCATGTTTATCTAGTAAGTCACAGTATTACTGATAAGTGGGGTTGCACTGTGGCACATTGTAGGTTAGTTTTTCTAAAATATTATACCGTCCCCAAAACAAAAGCATCTGTTTGCTGTGTAAAATGTGCAGAATTATTCTGGAATTGCAAAACCTGCCTCCCAATGCCAAGCCACAGCAGCCCCGCTTTCTTAACCTTCTGATCTTATTCCAATTTTACAGAAGGAGGGTGTTTTCTCCAGCGGTCCCCTGGAGTTGACAAGCCATTCAAACCCTGTGCATGCTCAGATACCCCAGTGACAGACAGTGGGGGTTGTGTGTTCGCAGCAGTTGGCAGGTCTCGGTTTTGTTCACATTTGAAAAGGTTTCCTTCATCTGAAAGCGAAATTGTTCCTTTTGGTTTTTTTTGGATTCCTTGTTTGTGGTCTCGTCAGTCCTGACTGAAAAAGTGGCCCTTGACCAGTGACTCTTATTAAATGTGGATTCTTGTCAGCTGTATTATTCATTATATGAATAATATATATTCATATAATGAATATTTTGCACAGCTGAAGAAGGCTCCCCGGCCGAAACGTGTTTTCTCTCTTCTTTTTTTCAACATGGAATAAACCTGTTACTTGTTCATTTTTATTCATTCTATGCAGTGCAGCATATTCTAGTTATCAAAGCTGTCTGGCTGCCTATCATATTGTTGATCACGCCCCAGCGTCTGCTGTATTTCTGTCATACCCAGCAGTTTGTGAAGAACTGCTGAGACGTTGTGAGAGAGATGGGAGACAAAAAAGATGAATGTCAGTCCCATCAGCACTGATCTCGAGACTGAAGGACAGCTAGTCTTGGTTTCAGGGTCGCCTAGTGAAATAAACCAAGTTGAAAACATTTGTGAGCAGCAAAGCTAAATTTTAGAAGGTCCCGAACAACAAAACACATCTTTTTTTTTAATATATAAAAGTAATAACTATTTACAATGAATGTAAAAGGCCGCATGTCCTACAGTTCGCAGAGCCGGTGAAGCCCCCCGTCTTCCAACATCATCCGTAGGTCCCTGTGCAAATGCGCGGTGCAGGAAGTGTCTGTCAGTAAGGGTTCAGCTCCTCTTGAGTCGGGAGGGAGTCCGGGCTCTCTGTCCCGATGTAGGCCACAAACCCGCTGCTCCGGCTGCCCCAGTCGTAGCACTCCGCCGTCAGGCTGCGGAGGGAACAGCGAGACAGCCCTCACAGGTCAGGCAAAAACCCCGCTCGTCAGTCTTCTTCAAACGCCCCTCAGGTAGCGGAATTCATCTCGCACCCAATGTGTCCAAGTCACTAATCATTGCCAGGCAGCAATCAGGCAATTTAATGGCACTGGCAGGTTTCTGCATTGATTCAGTTATTTATGCTTTGCAAAGTTGGGGTTTATGGATTTACTGCTTTGGGGTCTCGTCTGGTGCCGTCTGCTACTTTTTATTTGGGGGGGGGGGGTATTTTTTGGTCATTTTTAAAAGAACAAAGCAGCTTACAGCTCCTCAGGCAGCATCTTTTCTACAGTGTCGTCTTTCCTAGTTTTTTAAGGGTTTTTTTTTTACCTGGCCTGGACGTTCTGCGGGATGATGTTCCAAGCCAGGTCGTCGTCGCTGTCGTAGCGCCGGGGGTTGTCGAAGAAATAGGCCCTGGAGGAGAATGCGTGGCTGGGGATCCGGGATCCGCCCTGAGGAACGCAGAGGAAAAGACGCAGTGAAGACAGTCACCCTAAAACAGTTGCTAAATTTATAAATTCCCAAGATATCATCTATCGCGAATGTGTCAACCTGCAGCAAGTTAAACAACAGGGTTCAAATCACAGCCTGGACCTTTTTCTGCCCTGGGAAGTGAAATTCTGTTGAAAGTATTGCCGATTTTCAGCAAGCTTTGATAACATTTAGTTTCTTAAACAGAAATATATCTCAGGGCCAATTTTAAAACAATATCCTTTGGAAAGGACCGGATTTGTACTGGTTTGTGACATTATATTATATATGTAGCAAAAATAGTCCTTTGTTAAAGCTCAAATCGACAACAGTGGACAAAAACAATATTTCAGCAGTGTGAAATGATGCATTTAAAGGAGAGGATATTTCAAATAACAGCCTTTATGAAATCAAGCACTGTGTAGCCAAAGCAAACAATCATTCCTTTGCCTTTTAAAGATAATTGGTGACTCAACATGGGAGGAAAAAAAACAACTAGGCAATAGTTGTCTTGACTAGTGCTGTTCGCCGAGAATCAATGTCATGAGATGGAATTAATATTCCTCTATAAAGAATGACTGGCAAAATGTCCTGAATCATAGCACATGTGTCACACCTCACTGTGGGGCTCACAGCAATGCCCTTGTCCTGGAAAGCAGTCTTAGCAAGCATCTGTCTCAATTTATAGCACAGCTGTACCCCTCACATCAGGAATGATAATACCAGTTGTCCATCTTACTTCAGGAATAGTAATACCAGCTGTACTGTACTCGTTACTTCAGGAATAGTAATACCAGCTGTACTGTACTCCTTACACCAGGAATAGTAAAGCCAGTTATAAGTCTCGTGCTTGGAACTGTGTCTGAGTACCAGATATCAGCAGGTGGTTTTGGGTCCAAGATCCCCAAAGCTGCCCTGGACACCCCTCCCCCCTCCTGACTCACCCCGTCCTGCGCCGGCCTGCGGACCCTGAAGAAGAAGACCACCAGCGATGTGGGGAGCAGCTCCCACACGAAGAGGATGACCCCAAATACGATGTAGCCTGCGTCCCCCAGCATGGTCTTCAGGTCCGCCTGCCCGGAGAGAGGAGAGGAGGTGTCAGTCAGCCCACAGAGCCTGAGGTGATATTCTGGGGCTCGGCTACGTGTCTGTCAGAGTTTACGCTTGATTTGTTAACCATTTAAGTCCTCCTTGCAAACATTTGGCCAAATAGCTCATTATTATTAGTAGCAGTAGTCAGATTAGTCTTCAGTTTAACACATAATTATCAGCATCCTGTATCTGAAACGAGCTGGTTCAATAATTTATTGGGCATAATACTTTTTCGCATTCATTTGTTAGTGTTCAGGTTTATTAAGAATGTATCCATGTGCGTTGTGGTTCAGCAGAGTAATTAAAAAAATATTTGCAATAATTGTTTTTACTTTGGCTTCAAGTTTAGCTCATGATTGCATAGGTAATCCTTGTAATACTGCCCTCTGATTATATGAGTACTTTGCAAAACGTACATAGGGAATATACAGTAGTTTTGGAAAAAATAGCTCTGTTGAGTGTGATGCCAGGTGTTAAAATGGGATTATCGTGCAAGATGTGAAAACACAGCTGAAAATTGGCCTACTGTTTGAGGGAAAAAAGGACGCCTTCGAAGAATTTGCATGTCAGGATCTATGAGCGTGCATAAGTTAATGAATGTGACATTAAGGACATTAGAAAATACAGGATCTCAACCACAGTACCTGATCCGATACGTTGTACCAGTCATAGTCGAAGGAATTGATGTTCTTGTAATTGGCGAGAACCAGCACCACCAGGTTGTAACAGGCCCGGGAGGTGTAAAGGAGAATGACGGTCACTCCTATTATTGTCACCTGGCATACTGATGTTCCCTGAAAATAATTACAGGGAGTTAAAAAGCCACTCTGCGTGTGTGCCAGAAGTATAACTGATCTAGCTACCAGAGGTACGTCAGGAATAAGATCAAAGTGGGCCAGACGTTCAACAGGGAATGCACAAAATTATTGAGACCAAGTAGAGATGCTTTTCAAAACCATCGTGTAGGCAGGAGCCAGCGAAGAGTAGATAATGCTGTCGGGTATCATCAAACAGTTAAATCACAGAGCGTTAAATAAGGTGGGCAGCTTCCAGAATTTACAGAATGAGCGATTGTTGTCCTCCCTTATCAGTTGTATTTTGACAAACCATAGAAAGACAGTCTTTGACACTGTAAGATGTTGATGTGGGTATGCATTAGTATAAACAATATATATATATAGATATTAAACAGCATTTAATTTTAATTGAGTTGGTACTACATAAAGAAAATGTGTAGAAAAGAGGTAACCAGTAATGATTTTGAATAAGAACAAAGGATCTAACCCGTTTAGTAGTTAGTAGTAAATGAATCCAGAGATCTCATTCTTGACATGGGTGGGCAGACAGTTCGATACTCCCACAACACTTAGATCTATAACCACATCAATGCACTGCTATTTCGACTCACAACACAGCATTTCAGTGTAGTTTTGATGCTCTTTCTGAGGAGCCTCATATGTAGCAGCACTAGTACAGATTTCTGGACAGTCTTATTTCTTAATCACAGTCTACTAATATTTTGAATTTTATTGTGATTCAAAATCATTACTGGTTACCTCTTTTCTACACATTTTCTTTATGTAGTACCAACTCAATTAAAATTAAATGCTGTTTAATATCTATATATATATATTGTTTATACTAATGCATACCCACATCAACATCTTACAGTGTCAAAGACTGTCTTTCTATGGTTTGTCAAAATACAACTGATAAGGGAGGACAACAATCGCTCATTCTGTAAATTCTGGAAGCTGCCCACCTTATTTAACGCTCTGTGATTTAACTGTTTGATGATACCCGACAGCATTATCTACTCTTCGCTGGCTCCTGCCTACACGATGGTTTTGAAAAGCATCTCTACTTGGTCTCAATAATTTTGTGCATTCCCTGTTGAACGTCTGGCCCACTTTGATCTTGTGGTCTTTCAAGCTCAATGTCAAAATTACGTTGTTGTTACCTTAAATGGTACTTTCTCAACTTTTGACTCATTTCACAGAAATCCAACTAATATTAGTCCCTGGACGTGCTTACCTAAATACATACTTTAGGTTTGACGTCCTTAGCACAAAAAACATACTTTTGTAATAGAGAGAGTTCTATAATATCACATAATCTTTGCTGGGAATGTCAGTGCAGAATGATTTAAAGGCCAAGTTCTCACAACTGAACTGGCTCGGCCGCCAGGAATCGTATTCCCATTAGACACAACTAAATGGCTCATCCTTATTCATGCTCTAATATCGGAGGGAGATCATTTGTGTGACAGCATTTGTGTGACCATGTGCTGCGCTCTGTAACAGTGTGAAATGGTAAGTTTATTATTTTATCGTTTCTTGCAACAACAAAAATACAACCCAGAGAGCAAACCCCCACTGTGTGGAAGAGTAAACCTTTGGAAATGCAAAATGATCCACTCCTGAGCTCCCCTGTAGGTTAGTTGGTCCTAGAGACAGATAAACACAGTACCTCCACCTGAGCAGGTAAGCCCATAAATGTCCCACCAGAGGAGACTCACTTTAGACTCCAGGTAGATGTTTGCTAAGGACATCTTGGCTATTTTGTAGAGGCACAGAGAGAGGGACACGGCGCAGAGGACAAACAGCGTGTCATTGATGGCCACTCGAACGAGGACGATTATTTTGACATCGGCACTGGACATTTTCACCAGCAGCGCGCAGGTCAGGTTCACCACCAGAAACAGCAGGCTGATGGACAGGAAGGTCAGGTACAGAGGTAACCTGGTATGAGCGAATGGAAGAGCTCAGAATCAAATCAGCAAGAATCAAAGTCCAGACTTTCTGAAAGTCTGCCATGATAAATATGCTCAGATTGTTACGTGGGCTTCACCAGGCTCTCACTGTTTTGACTTTGCCGGAATTGAATAATTGCATGGTTTACCATCATAAATCATTTAGAAACATAGAAACAATCAGGCCTGTTAAATATTTACCGTGGTAAATCATGATGTTCTCAAGTAAAGTACAGTGAGGGTATGGCAAAATCCTTGACATGCATAATAAACACAGTGTACTCTACACATTGCAGTTGCAAAAGACAAACACAATAAAGGTGAGTATTATGCAGAATTTTAATTGTGTGACAACCATGGGACATCACATTACTTGGCTTCATTGTAATAATAATTGCTTACACTTATATGGCACTTTTCTGGACACTCTACTTCAAGAGCTTTACAGGTAATGGGGACTCTCCTCCACCACCAGTGTGCAGCCCCACCCGGATGATGCACCAGTACACTCACCACACACCAGCTCTCAGGGGGTAACACCCCTACTGTTTTCAAGAAGCACCCTGGGATTTTTAATGACCACAGCCAGTCAGGACCATGGATTTACATCTCATCTGAAGGACGGCACCTTTTAACAGTGTAGTGTCTCCGTCACTATAGTGGGGGCAATAGGACCCACACAGGCCACAGGAGGAGCACTCCCTGCTGGCAACACTAACACCTCTTCCAGCAGCAGCCTTATTTTCTCCCAGGAGGTCTCCCATCCAGGTACTGACCAGGCTCACACCTGCTGAGCTTCAGTGGGCTGCCAGTGGTGAGTTGCAGGGTGATATAGCTGCTGGCTAGTAGAGCACATTTGTTCAAGCACTAGGCCAGTGGAAATAAAGTAGCTTCTCTTCTTGTAGGCCCTCTCTGTCCTTGTGTACTGTAGATGATGAAGTTCCCCATTAGCTTAGCGCTGTGTTTAATAATAACCCAGCTAAAAGCTGTGTGTTCTGTGAAGCTGAAAACTCTGGTTGCCCAGGTTACGTTTCACTTCCTTAAAAAAGAGAGTTGCTTTTTTTTTTCAATAACCTCTGACATTTTACAGGCTTTTTAAATTTTGTTGTTTAAATGATATTTTGGAAATGTTTGCCTGAGTTTGTCCAGGTTCAGACGTTCAGACTGCAAGGATGTGTCACATTTGAAAGAAACAGACAGCCAGGCAGTTAGCCCACAGAAAACAACAGCCAAAGCTGGACAGTTCTCAGCCTTATGAAGAAACAGAGTATATTAAAGGCGTCTGACCTGTACTTCAGAAGTTCTGGTGCATACTTGGATTTAGCCTTAAAAACAACCTGCATGGGAGGAGAGAAAAGAGAAGTTCTGAAGAAACATACCATGGAGTCATTTGTCTTTCAGCAGCCCAAGTCTGTATCTTAAAGTTTATGCTGTGACACTGCATCAAGGAAGCCCACCTGCCCCTTGATGAGACTGAATTACTAATTAATCTAAATATCTGCTGTAACCCCAACCCCCAGAAACAAGTAGGGATGTGATCAGAAATCCATAGTTTGCACATAAGCATAAAATTCATGAACCTAATATTCATGCTGTCACCACTTATTTACATGGATGTCTTTCCGGATCCTGCCTGAACAGGTACAATGAAGTATCACACATAAAGGGATATGTACCTTGCACTTATGATGTATTTGGGTCATATACGTATGTGTGATGTGAGGCAATGATCTGCATGTCCCAACAGACATTCGCCGGCTCGGTCTGCTGGCCGTTCACGAGTTCTTTCATGCCCCCGAAACGGATGCCTGACCAAACGAATAGTCATTTCACAAAGCAAGCGAAAAGGTTTCCCTTATCGCCAGGAAGCCAGCGCAAAATGGGGAAGTGTCTGACACAGACAATCTATTTAAAAAAGAAATTCTTCCTCTTAACTACGGGTAAAAAACAGCAGGAATAAAAAAAAATATGTAGTAAACAACTGAACTTCCAAAAAATAGTCAAAATCATGTATCACAATTAAAGTGCAAAAGTACAGCCTGTCTAGCAGCATTCTTAAGGAAAATAGTCACTCCCTTTCTCACACAATATGTTGCTGTTACAGATTCAGTAACTTTATAGTATACTCCTTAACATAGCTGAATGCTGGTATTCTTTAAAGTAAGCTGTTTATACAGTATGTGTGAGTGTAAGGGCTGATTCACAGGAGACGCAAACCTGCCCCCAGTCAGGAAATATCTGTCCTATTTTGAACCTTGTCTACCCAAATTAGCAAGTTTTCCTTCAACTTCATGCAAAGTGGCAACATTTGTGCTTATTTTTTTTCAGATCCACCAATTACACAACGCACTTGCTTTTAAACCACGGCCTATATTGCTGGTTTGACGCAACAGCCCCTTTACTGAATTCTTTTTTCTGCCCAGCGTGAAGTTAAGTATCTAAAAGGAAACAGCGTGTTGAAACAGTGTTTGTGTTCCGGAAGAAACACAGGACATGCAGAGATTTTCGACAGAAAAGGCTCTGGACAGTGCGTTCGCCAAACTCCAGACTGTTTCTCTCAGGTTTCACACGTCCGCTGGCAGCTCCTCAGGATGTTCACATTCACCTTACAGCTTTTGAGGCAGGGTTTTAAGAAGCGTACAGAGGTCACCATATGTGCTGAAGATTTAAAGTCAGATTACATAAAAGGTTCAACCTCTAAATATTAATTTGAGAAAACTTTTGTTTGGCCGCATTTTCTACAGAAGTTAGACTGGCCAGGAAGGATTAACGGAATAGAAAGAAATTCAAAGACTGGAAGAGCAGAAAGTTCTTGTGGTTTTTATTCTCTCTCACATACGCAGGAGAACACTCTAAATCTGAAGAGTCTTACGCGCTGAGGGAGATTTCCCAAGTACAATGTGTGGGATTTATTGGGGATTCCAAAAACAGTGCCAGAGGTTATTTAATTGCAACAGAAGAATGGAAACAAAAGCTGCTGTTCAGATTAGCTGTGGATAATCTCCAGTATATACAATCACAAGAGATCACATCGGAGATACTGTTGTTTGGAATGCTAACAACAAAATCTGATTGAGATACAGAAGGTGGTTTACTATACCGCAGCTAGAGATTTACTATTGAATTGTCTTTTAAGAAAACACTGCTCCTAACACTCTAAAATAAACCTGAACTACAACCTGTGGCTAATCACCAGGCAGCATGAACCCTAACCCTTAGAAATAGTTAAACTAAACACTAACTCACCAAACCCAGTGAGTCCTCAGTTCCCATAAATGTAAACAGTTAACAAACCCTAATGCCAGCTTTATCCCTAAAACCCTTAAACACTTACCCTAACTTTAATACATCTAACGTAGCTCTAATAAGATGCACAGCCCTAATAAAGTAATACATTATATTCTAATTAGTAATTAATTAGTAATATAAGCCTCACCGCTATATTAACTATAAGTAAGAACCCTCAAGTCAAGCCCTAAACCCTCTCCAAGGTGTGATTTGTCATCAGTCCTCCTGGGGTTCTAGATGTGAACCACAAAGTAAAGTAAAATAATAAACAAAATATAAGCACTATGTCATTTTGCCAATTTAGATTCTGCTCCTTGACCATAGACTCGGTAAAGTATTTGGAAAACTACATGCGTTTAAGTCATGTATTGAGTTCATTTAATTTTTCACTTTTTCAAGTCAGGTTTTTTTACTGAACAAATATGCTTAGTTAGCATGACCTGGGCTCAATGAATCATTTCTAACTTGGAGAGCTGCCTCTAGCCTTTGCAGTCTGCTCTGCAGTCCAGTGGTTTATAAACTTGTCAAAACGTGCCTGTTGTCAGGACCTCCTGTGAGAACAAGACTCACTGTCAGCTGGCTCTGATGAAGTAAACAGCGAAGTCTCTGCTTCACAATTTGAGCGGCTTGAACTGACACTGACTCCACAAGAGCGCTGAATGAATGTACCGTACATGCAGCATGACTGTAAAAAGATGTGTGCAAGTAACTGCAGTGCATCACTTCAGAAGTTTCGCACACCTCAAAGACAGAGTCTGAGGGTCACAGAAGGATCTATAACGTTCGAGACTCTTGGTGTTTACTAACTGGACGGTGGTGCACCTGAGAGGGTTCTCCCTGCCTGGCAGTAGCTGAAGTAGCTACAGTAGGTTTTTCCCACAGGAGCAAAAAAATGAAAAAAGAAAAACAGCATACCTGTAACCCATCTCCCCATTTCTCATGAGAGCTTGCCTGACACACACTCACAGACACACAGGAGGAGAACTGACCTGGGCGAAATAGAGGTTCATCAGGCTGAGGGTGAAGAACTGCAGGCACACTGGGAAGCAGTAGAGGAGCCAGAAAGCGAAGGGACCGAGCGAGTTGGCCGTGACGAAGTTCCTGAAGTAGAAGGAGAAGAGCACGGTCCGCAGTGCTGCCCAGAGCAGGCAGAGGAACAGGAAGACAGTCTGGTAGCTGAAACGCTTGTGCCTGTAGTGGAGGACGAGCCAGAGCTGGACGTACACAAAGACGAAAAGCAGGGAGTAGAAGACGGTGTAGGCGATGGTCAGGCCCAGCTTCACGTAGGGGGGCACGGCTGGGCTCAGGGTCGGGGGCGGCACAGAATCGTTCCTCTGGAGGTCCCTCACCGGTGCTGCCATCACCTCCCGCCCCCGTCCGCCACCGACCGGCGGTAGGCCTCTCCGCTCCGCGTCTGTCTCAGCGCAACCTGTCTCCCTCTCCCCGACGCCGTTCCATGCAGGCTGTGCATGCAAGCGCAGCCTCTGGCATGAACAGAAAAAAAGAAAACAAGCTCACTTCCTGCTTGCACATCGGCGAGGGCCAGAAGCTGCAGCACATGATCTCTATTCAGAATGAATCATTTGTCAGCACTTGGCAGGAAACTGAAATTTGCTCTTTGTGGGCAATCCCCAAACAATCCACACACTGACAGTTCTTTAACTCTTTAGAGAGACCCAGTCTCGGATGTGGACCGAGACGAAAGGTTTTATTTATCTATTAGCAAAAGGTTGACTTGGTTTCAAATTGACAAGTTGTACGCAACGGTTTTCTTTGGAAGGCCTTCAAAAAACCTGTAGAGGTTCAGATGTTACAAAGCTGTTTCAAGTTTTTTTGTAAAAAATGACTTGTTCCAGGTCTATGTTCATTCCCAAGTGTGGAAACTCTACACTTCCATATATATTATAGATATGTAATCTGCTGTGCATATATTTAGGTAGCTTAAATAGCAAATCCCTTTCAAATTGCTCTTAAACTATACTTCACCAGTTACTTTTCCTCGTGCTTAGCTATGGACATATGAAGACACAAATCACCTAGAGATTAGGAATATAGGTAAAAAAACAAAACATTCAGAATCTCTAACACTTTTCTTTTTCATGTCAGTTTTATGAATAATAAATTCATTAACCTTTTGAATGGGAAAGTACAGGTCGAAGAATATGGACATTTAATTTATACGATTTGAAAAATGGAATTGCGAGTCTGTCCTGGCTTTGTTGCTGTCGCCTTGTGATGTAAGGTTTACAAAACAGTGTTTCACGTAACTAGCGTTAACTTGTTTGCAATACCCATCGCTATTTACAGTTTCGTGTATTCAGCTTGTGTAAGAACATCTATTAATAATATCGCCTAATTTGAGCCTCAATGGATCGATGTTGTCCTCTGTTTAAAAGATGTCATGCAAAGGAATGCATTGTACGGTCGCTGTGCTATATTTACGTTTACTTTCACTTCTGCTAATGCAGACTGCTGTATTTATAGAAAATATCTATAGAAAATATTTCCCTCTACGAGAATATTTCTCTTTTTCGAGAGAGCTTTGTATTTTAAAAAAGTACAACAACCACCAGGATGACCTACACGAAGAATACAAATCAAGTAATATAATGACTTCCACGCATTTTAGTGTTTCTAAATCTTTTTTTTTTCCTGTTTGGTGGCGCACACTGACTTACAGATACTGTGATATCAAACTCGATTTGGTATTAAATGCAGATATTTCCACATTAAGTGTACTGAATCTAAGCACGTTTTAGCCCCTTCCACACAACGTTACCAGACGTTTTCTTCAGTACAGCAGTGCTTCACTCGCTTAGACGCTTTTACTCAAACGTTTGAGGCAAGATGCTTAGGTCAGTACGCCACATGAGATCTTAATCCTGGGAATCCCATACCAGCAGAAGTACAAGGATCTCTTCTCTAAGAGGATAACGAGAATCCCCTGACATCTAGAAGCCCCGTGGTCCATATTTCATTCCTTCGAAGATGCTGTGCGCTCAAAGGTCCTTCTCCTTGTGCGCTGCTGCTTGTTTTCCTCCGTCTGACCGCAGGTCATGAGAACTGGGGAAGACCGGTAATGGAGGTCCTCTGCTCGGACCTTTGACCAGCCCCGTCATTTCTCTCGGGATCGATAAACATTTCTGTCGGACTCCACTTCAGTAAACACGACTGGAGTTTGTTTTCCAGCCTCTAAATTTTAAGGGGCAATCTAGGTAAAACAAAAACAACACGGGAAAGGCACAAAGCTGTAAACTTGTGATCTCCTTAGTCGGGAAAATATGCCGTAAGGATGGACACAGCTAACGGACATGTTACTTAATTTAATACAAGCAGGAAGCAAAGATGCATTCCATCGTGTGGTCAGATGGACACAGAATAAATTGAAAGAATATGTTTCCACAAATCCCACTCAGAACAGCTACAGTATTGTAGCAAATGAGCCGTTCATGATCAAACAAGCCGTTTGTGTAGAAATAATGAGGTATGGATTAAGTGTCGGGTTGATTTTTCACTATTTTTAGTTGCTAAATTCTGTTTTGGCTATTGGTCATTGTGTGTAATCATTTGTTGATTTTTGTTTTTATTTTTTTCCTCCTTTTAGAATCGATTTGTAAAGTTTGTTGTCATGACCGGCTATTGGGAGTTGAGATGCACAACAAACAGTGCGGGAGAGATGTCACCATGATGACCTTAATGAACAGGCTTCTTTAACAGACCGGGATAAGGAGGCATATGCTATTATTTAACATGTCATGCTCGTGTAAGCGTACAGTTTCCACGGGTCAAAACCAAAAGAGTATAAACATGAAATAAGATATATTTTCCTTTTGTTACCTTCATTTGTGTTCAATAATTTCTAGGAGTCGTAACCATGCGCAACCTGTTAAACAGGTTTAATTTCAGTGGCTGGCTCCCGAGTCTGAATTCTTTTGCTATAGGCGTCAACATCCTAGAGCCTCTGATGTTCATCAAAGCATCAGTTCTAGAGAAAAACAACGCTAAGAGCAACATATCTAAATGCACATTTTCACAGCTACTTACAAATATTTATTCAGTTCTTTACCCTGAAAAAGTAAACTATACGTGTAACAACAAAAAAAAAACACGATTAACTTGATACAGCAACTATATAAATTAATGGCTTCAGCAATTTACAACGCAATGCTTCCACGCTAACTTGGGTTTTTCAACTGATAAGTATCATTTTCCGAACCTACCAGTTTTGAAATCCTCCCGTCATCTTCTGTCTGTACCTTGCCTTATTTTTAAAAAATGATGATATTGTGAAACTTTTCTATGAGATTATATTACTACAAAGAAGGTGAGATTAGACAGCTATCTGAGACATAAGTAAAAGTTTTTGTTTTGTTAAAATAAAGCATTGAAAGGGAAACTGAAATGATCCGTCCGTGAGATTTGTAAAGCCATAAAATACTGTACGTCAGCCACTCTGTTTGAGGAAGTGCCTACTAATATAAACCACTGTGGGGGGCGAGGGTACTGTATGACACAGCGGTGGTTCGTGGTTTTTTTAACGATCACAGAAAAACTCGCCAGTCAGCGACATGAAATAACTACTCTGTGCAAACGGGGTGAAAACGAACATTCAACAGTAGTGCTTTCGGTCCAAACTGACCTCACTTCAGCATGTTTAATGGGGTCCCTTTTAAATTAGCAGCGGCTGAAAAGTTCAGAAATATGTTTAGTTAATGCAAATAAACTCATGATTAACTCAAAGGCTGTCAGGAGCTCAGCTGGAATGAAAACCTCTGAAAAACACATGATGCTGGAGGATGGAAGGTGGGCAAACAGGCACTGTTATCTCTCAAAGTTAATCAAATGCACAACAATATAGCGTGCAGCAGTAGTTGCTGTCAATGAAATGTCTTTTCTACAAGCTCAACAGGGGGATAAAAAAACAAAATTAAAGTTACAAATAAGGTTACATAATAATAGATTATAGTGCAATAGAAATTGAATTAAGTAAACTCAGACAAAACTCAATATAAACAGAGCTGCTATGTGTCTAGGGTGCAATACTTTATTTACTCTGGGACAGAGTGTGAGAATGCTTGAGAAATATCTAAAGCTTACATTGCAGACTGTGTATACTTTGAACATCAATATAACCTGGTACAGTATTGAAACTTGTCCACATTGCCGAAGTAGGCTGATCTTGCTCCGATGTCTCATAAATGCCCCGGTCTTTCCAGCAGGGCAGTGCCTTTGGTAGAGAACGACCTTGAGATAGAATTTGCATTCTTGAGCCTCTGTCTTAGGTCAAAGAAAGTTTTGGAAGCTGTAAGGTAAGAAGGGAGCCCCCATCAAAGATCTCCCGTCCTCTTCGTTTCCGATGGGGGGGACTCGAGGGGAATCGAGGGTTTTAAGTTTCCTTTACCCGTTTTGCTGCATTCAAGACAAAAACAACCAATCTGTCGTTGAGAAAAACAATCTTTAGTCTTTTGTGATTACTCGGCTGTAACCCACCATCAGGAAAGGATGAAAAGGCGTTGCACTGTATGCTGTCTGCTTTTCAGACTCCAACTGTGAAAGCAGCCCGGATTGAGAGTTTCATTCCCAGTGCCTTCCATGTTCTCAGCCAGGAGGCTGTAAAGCTGGAGGACCCTTGACCTCCCCAGGTGCATCTTGCCATGGGTCTCAGATGAGCGCAGTACAGTCCACCTGGATCAGTGCACCTGGATCAGTGAGGCCCACGTTAGTGTTCTCAGCAGGGATTAGATCATTGCTATTCAAGGAAGATGGATGTTTTTAAAATTTGGAATTGTCCTTATGTTGATCTGACTTGACAGGACGGCTGTTTGGGATTGGCAGGTTTTCTTCTACGATATTGTTAAAAATAAATACATTGTGTATTGGTTTTCCACGCTGGTTACCAGGAACATTGATTTCAATGCATTGAAAATCGAAATCTCTACGACCTAGCCTGTTATTCAGCACAGATCAACAGATGAGTGATTCAGATATTTTCTATTTTAATTACATTTATTATATCATATTTTGAAAATATTTTCAAACTTAACATGAATCTATATTTGATGTATTACATTATATTTTGAAACATCTTGTGAGTCACGCTACAGACTACACAGCACTCGTGAAATAAAGAATCCAGCAGCCCTGTGCCTTTTTTTGCGGTGCTTGGGGATGCTTTTTGTGATGCCATAACTGCTGCGCGGAGAGCGAGTAGGGTTTCCTGCTGGCACTGTGAGCTTGAGAAGCTGCCCGTTCACGATTTGCCTAAATATGGTCAGGCTTGCTGGCAGCCGGCTGGTTCCCACACATAGAGAAACACCAGGAGAGCCAGTGCCAGGCTTCACAGGGGCAAAGGCCGGCTGGTGACATCACTGACCTGCATCACAGATTGTCAAAGCCTGCCAGAGTGCTGTCAGTTGTTGTTTTTAAATCAGGGCATTAATACCTAAGGGTTGTGTGCCCAACCCAGTCCTTCTGCCTTTGCTCTGTGTTTTTCGTTGCTGTTTTATGTGTTTTTCCCCCCTGCCAGGGTTCATGCTGCCCTTTTCGCTGACGTCAGATCTGTCGCTGAGAAAGTAACCGCAGACTGGGGCTTTGACACTGCTGGTGTCCCCAGTGGGCCACATCGATCCACCCCAGCGTGCCTTGACCACACACCGCCATCACCCCCGTTTGAAACAGTTTTTCTTTAGTTGAACAAAATCATGCTATCACAACTAGTTAGATCATAATACAAGCTGCTACAGTGTCTCCCACCTATTATTATTATTATTATTATTATTATTATTATTATTATTATTATTACTACTCTTTCCTGGATAGTACACTCCATCATCACTTTACAGGTAATGGCGATCCCCTCCACCACCACCAGTGTGCAGCCCCACCTGGATGATGCGACGGCAGCTATAGTGCTCCAGTACACTCACCACACACCAGCTCTCGGTGGGGAGGAGAGCAGAGTAATGACGCCAGTTCAGAGATGTGGATTATTAGGAGGCCATGATTGGTAAAGGCCAGGGGGGAATTTGGCCAGGACATCAGGGTAGCACCCCTACTCTTTTCGAGAAATGCTCTGGGATTTTTAATGACCACAGAGAGTCAGGACCTCGGTTTGACGTCTCATCTGAAGGACGGCACCTTTTTACAGTGTTGTGTCCCCGTCACTGTACTAGGGACGGACAGAACCCACACAGACTCCAGGGTGAGCGCCCCCTACTGGGCCCACTACCATCGCTTCCAGCTTTCCTGAAGAGTGAGGTATAAGTGTAGCCAAGCCTGCATGAGGTATACCAGAATATATTACTGCTGGGCTGATGAGTGCCAGAGACTATAATAAACTGATGCACTGTTGTCATTTGGTCTTCATCCCAACATTGTTCTAAATGTGTTTTCTTAAGTATAAGAACAAATACCCTGTGATGTAGGCAATGCAGAATATTACAATAGTGTTAAGAGCTAATAATGGGAGCCTTTGATGATATAGACATACATTGGGACTTATATGGGCAGTGTTAAAAGTCGTGATCTCCCATGTTGTTAAGCGGCCATTTAGTAATACAACTATGTAAAACTATAAATGGTCACAAGATGGCAGTATTAAACTATATAATATTCCCTTTGCTCTTTCAGCCCATAGCAACAAGGTCAAAATCATCATCACATCACTTTCAAATCACTGCGGATTCAGTACAGGGTCGCAGGGGAGGGAGAGACTGGAAGCTCTGGGCATTGCAGGGCAGATAGACACAAACACACTCGCACCGAGGCCATTTTTAAGGAAGACAATTATCCTACCTCTATTTTGGGGCCCACACAAACATGAGGAAAACATGTAAATTCAAGGGCAATTAGCGTGGTGACTAAACTGCACAAATAATTCTAAAAATGGTTTAACTTGTAATACAATTTTAAGATAACATCCTTTGAATTACTGTACATTTTACCCTTTTGTCTATGCACAGTATTCTCATACATAACACGTTCTGGCTTTTTTTAATTGTTTTTCCATATTTTCTAAAACAATGTACTGTAAATAATGTGTCAACACAAGCACCTGAGCCCTTTTCCTATGATGCCTCTTCTAGCTCACTTTATAGTTCTGAGTTTCTATTTATAGTTTTGGCACATGCATGCAAAACCCTGCACTTGTCTACATTAAACCTCATCTGTCAGCTGTCTGCCCAGTCTTATACTTCATCTAAATCTTTTTGAAATTTCACTAACTGCTTTTGCAGTGCTTGCCAGTCTTCCACGTTTGGTGGCATCTGCAAATTGTAATTACTTTACAAACTATACCCCAGATGACATCAATTATATTAAGTAGGTGGAGCAATTGTTTCCTGTCCTGCAAAATTTCTAGGTTTTTGGCTCTGATGCCTGGCTTTGTCTTCTATATCTTGACTTGGTTATTGTGGATTTACTGGTTTTTGAGCCTGGCCTGACCTCCTGAGCTGTATTTTTGGATAAACTCCTGCTGGTACTTTTGACTTATGGAAAAATAAATCCATAAAATCTAAATGCATATCAAAATATCACATACCTATGTGTCTCCATTACTGTGGCTGCTTGTGAAAGAGCTAAAAGGTGGGTAGGCAAGATGTAACTTTTGTAATGTTTCCTGTTTCTCAGTGACTGCTTTTGAATTTTATAGCTGGTAGTTCAGGTTAAATGCACCTACATTTATTGTATGTGGAATGTGTGTGTAAAATTATTTATAGAAACATCTTGCAGGTTTACATAGTAGTCCTGTGGGAGGCTGTGCCAAACTTTTTTGGAAAACTTCCAGGAGCTGAAAAGAAGTACAGTGATTGTTTAATCCTGTTTTTAATAAGCCTTAGTGGAGCCAGCCAGCTTTGGATCAAAAGCTAGTGCTGCTCTCAGTGTAGTTAGTTCTCTGGAGCATCTGGATGGATCTATATTGACATATGGAGGCTGGGAACAATGTTATTCTCCCAGGCCGGTCTTGTTATTTCTGCTGTGATGCTGCATAAGCAAACTTGGTATAGGCCATTGGCACATGTCTTCTAGTAATGGAAGTTTACCCATTGTACATTATTTGTGTAAAATTGTTTTCTCTCAGGAGTTATTAGTTACCTTAGTTTTTTGTTTCATTGTTCCTGTTGCTGATTTGCAGCTTTGTTTATTTTTTGTTGTAATTCTTTATTCGAACCAATCTCCTTTGTTTTTTTTAAATAAGTATATACACAATATAGATAAGGTAGTTTGTATGAAGCACAGGATCGGTGTTTACTGTTGACGTGAGTCTGTGCTGAGAATACCTTGTTTTGGTAGGAAAGCTGTGCATTATTATTTTTCATTTTACACTGTACTGCAAACATCCTTGTTTCAACACAAATCAGGCTGTTTAGAAAAACAATCTTCTTGTGTATTACAGTACATTGCACATTTGTTTTTGTTTGGCCACAGACAGAAGTCTTTGTTTAAGTCTGAGATCTGCTGAGGGCTGAATTTGCTGTTTGTGAGCCTACAGCAGGTCTGCATGTGTCTTTTTGTTTTCATAAAATCCTTCTGACAAATGAAGTACAGTAATAAGTTTTCCTTTCTCAGTCTGAGGCGGGGAGGAATCTCATGGACGCTACCATGCGGTATTGTGTTCAGCCAGCAGGCAGCACTGCCAAGCAGAGAGAGGACAGGAGATGGGATCAGTGCCTCCAGTTTGCTCTGGGAAGACCAATCTAATATGCAAAGCAGGTGCTTCCTCTCATCCCACCTCTGCAATCAAAAAAAATGTCAACAGAGCTGCAGCAGAAAGGTAGTAGTTATCAATACTGGTTCACAGCGCTGGTTTAATTCCAGACCTGGGGTGTTATGTGTGTGCAGTTTGTATCTTCTCCCCTGTCTGCATGGGTTTCTTCCACGTGATCTGGTTTCTAGTCCAAAGATATTTTTTGTTCTAGCAAAATAAACTTTATTTCATGAAAACCATTTTCACAATAACTAACAAATGATTAAACTTACATCAGTTCAAAACTTTCCCAATCGGGTGACTGTCCATTATCAAACAGAGCAAGTGGGGCTAGATTTGCTAGAGTCTACATTCACTTCCACGTCCTACCGCTTGTTTTTGTCCAGTTCCCTGTTGTGGCTCTGACCCGGCGGTCGTCCAGTCATCCGCAGGAGCTCAGGGAGCAGAGATTTCTGCTTCCGTCCCTGTACAAGGCCCACAGTCCCTTCCCTTGCCTCCAGTCCAAAGAGAGTTTATTTTTTTTCCCATCAAAATAAACTTTCACAAAACACATTTCACAATAGGTACACATTCTAACAAATTATTAAACCCACATCAAATAAGAACTTTCCGAATGAGGTGACTGTCCGTTATCAGTCAGTGCAAGTGGATGAGGGGGCCGGATTTGCGCAACAACAGAGTCCCTCCGAGCCCCACCCCTCGTGGTTGTCCGTTTCCCTGTCCCGGCTCTGAACCTGCGGAGGAGCTCGGGGAGCAGGGATGTCCACTTTCCAGCCCTCCCTTGCTGTGGAGAAGCCCCATTTGGTGACGTCGTACTTATCCCTCCAGACCAAAGATCATTTTTCTTTTCGTTTCCTTTTTCCAAAGATTTGTTTTATTGTCCAAAGATAAACTGGCAGTTTTAGTTGGCTTCTGGGAAAATTGGCCGTGTGGTGGTGTCTGTGTGAACCCTGCAACAGACTGGCATCCCATCCAGGGTGTATCCTGCCTTGTACCTGCTGCTTGCGGGGTTAAGCTGGTTGAAGCAGTTATAAAACAGATGGAAGGATGCAGCAAAATCTCATGAGATTTTCTCATGTAACAGTTCATGCGGACATAACGGGAGGATAAAAACGGACTTGTGTGGAGGGAGACGAGCTTTGGTTTTGGGGTTTCTTTTCAAGCCTTGACTGCAGTATAAAAAAACAAACTCTATTTGTACGATAATTTACTTAAAACGACTTTGTCCTCAGACAGACACTGTAGCTCATAGGAAGCGCCGATTAAAGATGAGATTAGGCATCAAAGAGCAGCTGTTGGTCGCCTGAGGGCCCTTCAGTTGGCATCTAAAGATGAAGACCACAGCTCACCTCACAAGGGGGCACCAAAGGCTGTTACGTGCAGTAGGGTCCCTGTTTTACATCTCATCCACAGCACAGCGTGCGGAGGTTCAGTCATTTAGACTGGGGGGCACACAATGATGACAGCCCGGAATCCGCTGGTTACAAAGCCCTTTCCCTTAACCTGAACACCACTGATCCTTGACAAGCACCCAGATCCCGCTGTACGTGACAGGCTTCCAAACACTAACGATTTACACCTTTTAATAAGATCTGGAGTTTATTTTCCTTAACATTCGCAAGCAAGCAGGTGCAGGCAACACCTTGCTGTCCCCGAGTGTTGCACTTTTGAATCCAGAAATTGGAAGCGCGATTTGGAAGTTTTATTGCAACCAGAACATTTCGGTCACGAACCGCAGGTGACGCCTGTCTGTGTTCACCAGGGCTTCCTAATGAACGTGTCAAAAGAAAACACGAAAACAATAGCCGACAATGTAACCATTAAAATAATAAAACAGTTTTGACTATTGAACTGTTGCCACTTTTTAAACAGAATTAGTTTAACGGTGAAAGGAAAGCCGAGGCGAATGGAAACTCCGAAAGACGCGCTGTCGTTTGACACCAGCATGGCAGCGGCCGCAGCGGAAAAACACTGCAGGTCCTCTCCGCGAAAGCACAGTTTATTCGGATTGGGCAGGGCTCGCCATAAGAGCAGAATATTGCTTTTCATATCTATATATATGTCAGATCCCCCACTTCATTTTTACATTCCTAAACAATCCAGGAAGCCTTCTGTTGTCTTGAGATATCTGGTAGATCTTTTAATATGAATATTTGTTTCGTGACTTTCAAATAATCCGTGTGTCCCTGCACGCCAAAAAATCCCATTTCTCTCTTCCCCCAAACTGAAGAGCGTGGTGTTTAAAGGGGAAGAAAAAAAGCAGAACATTTCAGTATTCCAGTATTGGAGAATTAAACAAGACATGAACACGCTTCAACACTGCAATTCATTTTTCAACTTTAAATTATGTTTCTATCTCAAATATAAAATAAAAAGCGAATAACTACAGTTCGTTACCATAACATATCAGCAATCGCTTTTAATTGGATTGGATTTGTCCTGTAGCGTTCGGTTTATGTAACAAAACTCAAGACCTAATGTTCTGGTTTCAAGCACATCCGCAGGTTCAACCACGCGTGCAGGTCTGTGGCTTGTCGGCTTTGGCCTCAGTCAGGGATGGTGGGTCAGTGCTTGCCTGTGTCTTACACAGTGTCCACCGGCCAGATCTTCTCCAGCCCGCAACAGCTAGAGAAGTGAGGGTTAGAGAAGTTTCAGGGAGATGAGTGCTATCAATCAATTGTCCCAGAGCTCTCCGCCCTGCCCAACTCCGGCCCGCCCCCCCCCCGCTTCTCTGTCCTGTCTCAACTTTTGGAAAAAGTTTTTCCCCCCTATTTCTTCGGAGCAGAAGGTGGGGGACAGTTCAGCATTTTAGATTTCCACCCCGTTTAGGAGAGAGAGAGAATAGAAGGAAAATCTGTAAATCTACTCCCGGTCCGAAGCTGGATTGAGAATGGGGTGTACAACACGGTGTAAAGGCTGGCTGCTCGGACTCGCCCTTCTCTGGTTAGCGGTGTGTACCGGCGGCGTGAGCCGGAGAGAACTTTTCCAGTACGGGGAGGGGGCTGGGGACCAGCTCCTGGAGAGAGGAGACGACACCTCGCTTGAATTCGCTCTGGATAAACCGCTGATGTTTTACGACGGCAAATTCAGCAGCGTTCATGTAAGTAGGCAGTCACTTAACACGAAGCGTGTTGACCTCTTTTCCAAAGCCTTCGTAAGCACTGTGAAAGCTCTGGGAGACCTATTGAAAAAGGAGTTGTGTGCTGGTATAAATGGTTAATGTTTAACTTAAACGTAATCTATAAACGCCACAATATCTTGGTTATTTTTTGCAGATTTGTCGTAAGGCACTTTAAACTCAATGTTTAAGGTGCCTTACGACAAATCTGCAAAAAAGAACCACCGAGCATCAATTCACGACGACTGTTTTCAATATTTCGTCTTCTATTTTCATATTAATATAAAGCGAAATAATATATTATTAAGGGCACAAAGCATTATGAAATGCACAGAATAAATGACATGCCGAATCTTAAGATAATGATTCACAAGTCCTTTTCTTTCCACATATGTCAGCCAGCTAAAGGTTAGAAATAACTACACTAAGACTTTTTTGCGATCCTTACTTGGAAAAACGAAACATAACGGTTCGCCCACCAAAGGGATCTCGTGTTGCGCTACTTTTTGCGCCGGAGTAATTATCGATTGTTTAAGAAATAGATACATCGACTGTTTCTTCGTATCTTTGTGGCAACAGAAAACTCTGCCTTGTTTATTTTTTAACCACTGGACTTTTACCTCACTCCCATGCCTTGTAATTATCACGAGAAAAAAGGTAGTCCCAGGCGGTACTGTATGGAGAGCCAGCACTGATAACATCAAATACGCGAATCTGCCTGCGATTATCAGTTTTGTAGCCACCATTGTTTTTAATGTTGCATCTCTCTGCATTAAATAAACAGATAAGCAGCAAACCAAAGGAAACACCGCCCCAAAACCGATTTGTTTGATTTAATTGGACTTCTTCAGATAGCGGTTTTTTAGGCATGATGATTGAAGTTGAATTTTAAAGTCCGAGGTTTCCCAAGCAGATATCATTCGCTAAGGAATGCTGATCCTATCTAAGGACGTGAGCAACCAATATAAAGTCTAATGTTTGGTCTATGAGATTTTATCCAAGTTTGGAGGGAGGCCTCAGAAAGGAACTAACTTTTCATAACGATATTTCCAGCCCCCTCTAGCAAGAGGAGAGCTTGTCTTGACTTTTAACTGTTATTTAAATCCTTTCATTATTTTAGATCACAAGTGTTCCGATGCAGGAGATGTGGAAAGCTGTTTGCATTTTGTGTTGCTGTAAGATTGTCTTCATTTAAAGTACTGTATTCAAATAAAAGGAATTTCTCTGAGTAAAAATAACACAATCGACAAAAAAAAAATACAGCATAGTGATTATAAAACATCTCAAAGTTACTCATTTCTGGGGTAATTGATATTTGTAGAGCCCAGCTTCGACTTTGGATAGTCTGAAAGAAATCCAGCCCTGCGTTCTCACCAAAGACAATTTCCTGCCTTAGAGCACAAGTGATTTGTGTTTGTGTTCTACGAGCGCTTAATGGCAGCACCAGATTCTAGGACTAGTTGTAGCCTTTTCTGCTAAAGATGTGGACTGAGATCCTTCTCTGCAACCTCTCGGCTCTGCTATTCCTCTGGTCTGAGGCAATAGTCTCCTGTACTGGGTGATAATGCGCTATAGGACTATAATAATAATAATAATAATAATAATAATAATAATAATAATAATAATAATAATAATGAATAATTGCTTACACTTATATAGAGCTTTTCTGGACACTCCACTCAAAGCGCTTTACAGGTAATGGGGATCCCCTCCACCGCCACCATAGTATAGTAACGGCTTGTCTTACTGCATGCCCCAATATTATGGGATTTTTTTTCCACATTAAAAAAAAAAAAACATGAACTAATTTTAGTATTGTTTCCATTTCTGTAGCCGTGCAATCTTTGGACATGTTGTCCGGAATGTTTCCTCTGGGATATTCTTTTATTGCTAATCCTGTTATGCGCACAGGAACCTATTTTTTTCTCTCTTTGTGCATCACTTATGGCTAATTGATTTAACACAATAGCCAGAGAACAGGCCACGCAGTTGGCAGACAGTTTGCCTGTTTTGCTGGATAGATGCTGACCTCCTTTGAAAATTATTCCCAAAATAGCAATGTCGGGACTCCTCCGGGTTTTGTTGGGATCGTTGGGAAGACCTTTTTTTGAAGTGCAGTACATTTTCTTTCTCAGGCTGTGCTTTAGCAGTGAGTTTTTGATTTTGCCAGTCGTTCTGTGATGTCAGGAGCTGGAGTGTACCGGCTTTGTCTGATTAATACTCTGTGTGGAGCCTTGCATTTTGAGATGTGCTGTGGAGTTTTTGTCTTCACCAAATCGTTTCAGTGCTTCATTTGCTCCTGAACTGTTCCCCCTCTTGGACGCTGTGTGACGCGCACGTCCCTGTAGCCCAGGAGGGGTGTACCCTCACAGCTGTATCCTCAGCACATCAGCAGATGTGAGCGGCGCCTGGGTCCCTCACTTCCCATTCCACCACTCAGGACGAGGTCCTGTTTCTCCCGCGGGCTGCTTTCATGTGCAACAGCTGGGTTTCATATCATTACCCTACCCTGCAGGACTGAGGGGAGCCTCTGGGAGAGGTGGGGGATGGCCGAGGTTAAATTCTTTCTGCATGCTGTTGGAGCCCATGTGGACTGTGCTCTGTCACAGAAGAAGAAGGATTCATTTAGGATAGGGAGGAAGTAAGAGTGCCCCCCCTGGCTGCAAGTTGCAATCCTCCCCCAGTTTAGCAAATGGAACCTGCTGGTTCCTGCTGGTGTCTCCGAATGAGCAGGGTCTTTCCAGTGTGAGCCTTTTAACTTGCAGATAGCACCATGAGGGTGTTCACCCGCTCTTTTGTTTTGACAGAAAGAAGTCGTAAGTAGATTTCTAGCCCTTTGTCTATTTCAGTGGGTGGGCACAATGCTTTTGCTTGGGAATGTCATTATTTTTTTATGGGCGATACTGGAATCAACATGTTTTGAACAATTTGCTCTTTACCGGACTTGTATCTGGGGAGCAATACTGGTATGAAGAGAACCACTGCTGAAGAACACAAGCTATTCGAAAGGTCCTCAAATTCATATATTATCCAAATGAATTAGTAGGCAAAGACTGCATTGAAATAACATGAATGAAAGTGAATATTGTGTGATGGGTTAGAGGCTATGCTGTGGGTTTGGATCTGCTTCAGAGCATGCTCTCGTTATTTCCTATTGTGCTGAGGTTTTTATATGGTCTTTTTATAGCAGTGAATCCTACTTGCTGTGTGTCGACTTTTACTTCCCTTCCAAACAAGTCAATTGCAGGTCATCTCAGCCTTGTTGTGCTCAGCTCACTGCTCCAGGTTCATCAGTCCTTCAGGCTTGTTCTTCAGAGAGATGGCGTGGATATGATAAGTCTAATCCTTTTGTGTAAGAAACTTTAAACTACTCTTAAGCAACATATGATTAAATAACCAAAGGGAGTTAGGCACCTCTCTTTTGCTCTAGGTCAGGTCTGTCAGGCTGAATCTTCAGTAAAGGAATATTATTTCGCATTATCTACACACAAAACCTTGCAGCTGGTATATCTGGCTGTTCCTGCAGGCTTTCTCCAGAAGGACTTTTTTATTATACATGCTGTCGATGAAGAAAGTGATCCGATGTTTCACTTCTGCTCAAAGTCTTTTCACGTCTCTGCCACTGTTCTTCAACACACTGGAAGGGACAGAGCAGTAAGGCCCTTTAACCAGTTTGCTAAAAGCGGATATTTTCCAGCCCAATTTGTCACAAACCTAAATACCCCAGTGAAGTAATTAGTCGTTAAGCACGCACACATTCACACACCCATGCATTTTGTGTTCAAGTCTCTTAGCATAAACAAGACCTCATGCGACATTATCAAATGTAAACTCTCCCTAATGATGGGTTTGTTTAGTCTGAACTGTGGTGTAGCAGTTTTCTCTGTACTGGGGAAAATCTCTTCTGCATCTGGTAGAATTGATTCCATTCAGTATGTACTCACCATTTTCTTTCAGTGTGAGACATTCTTTACATCCTTCCCCTTTATTAAAACAGAGCTCTTGACATCTTAACCATATTTTGTTTGTCGGCACAGAAAATCAACCCTGGACCTGCGCCAGCCCAATTCCCTGTGGTTTCTTATTTATTCATGGTTCATTTTCCACAATCTTGTAGGTTTGTTTTTGCTGGGGATGTGGGAATGCTAAAGCACTTATTTTACCTCCATGCCTTCAAACAATTTTTTTAGGAATTCACCATTTTCTAACATAAAATCTCTCCCACAAAATTCGACATCACGCTTATGTTAAAGAGAATATGGCGGTCCGGGCAGATGAAACTCCTCTTTGTGATTAACAGCTGGGACCTAATTGTGCCATTTGGTTCATCTGAATTCTTTTTATAAAAATTCCTTCATGTTTATCACTGCTCTTGTTTTGAAAGAAAAAACCTCTCCTATTTTACAGAGCATTAAGCTGACGGCAGGTATGTAAAGTTCTTTTGACAGCTTCATTGTCTTGCCAATGTCAGCCATGTCATTCTGTGCTCATCCTCCTCAAATAAAAACCTGCCCTGAGGCCAAGACACACTACAGCCCTGATAACCTGGACACACACTGCAACACAGGCTGTCTGTGTTTAGAAAAGCCTTTGTCTACACTATACTAAGAACGGCTATGAGGTGCATGATAAAGTGTATACTGTGTCTGTGTTTTTTCTCATAAAGAGACAGCGACATTTATTTTCCTTAGGCATATCCTTATACAGTCTTTACATAATGGTGTAATATGTGCACGTTAACAGTAATTACATAGGTGACGTTAACTTAAATGAAAAGATAGTGTTGTTTTCGACATTCTGTCGTTTCAGTGCACAACAAAATCTCCTGAGCTCAAGTCTGTGCAGTGCTAATGTTTCTAGTTGTCATTTGTCTGTGTGAGTCAGTTCATGGAAGTCCAACCTGGACACCCACTGTACAGCACTGAGCTTGAATATCTGTCAAGGCAGTTTGATAGGGCCCTTCAATGCTTTTCAGTGCTATTTGTGGTGAGAAAAAGATGAAAACTTCCCTTCTGATTCAGGCGGTATAGTAGCAATGGAAGGCTAACCATTGAAAATGGAATTGAAAGTCTTTGTACTGAAAAAAGTAACCAACAGCTGCAACCTGGTTTATTGCTCACTTGGTCAGTACACCTCTACAATTCCATTTGAACCATGTGATACAGAACAAGTGACTTTAGTTGGTGAATTGCTCCTAACTAGGTCTCATTAGTGTTTTTTTTTTTTACTTTGTGGGCCCTTGCAGATTCTTTCAGATCTTGACATGCCTAATGTGCTCCTGTAATTTCTGTGTCTAAGCCCTGGGGAATGATAGGTGTGCTTAAATGGGTCGAACAACTTTTTCTTTTCTTAATTAAAAGTGGAGCTAAACCACAAGATCCCAGCATTCCTTTGAGATGAAGAGCACAAGGCTTGTGTGTCTGTACAGCCCAAGAAAAGCTCTTATCTTATCCCTGCATTGCAACCAGTGTCACAAACCCAGAACTTTTTTTCTACTCACCTTCAGGCAACATAAAGGAAACATAACAGAAAGTGACTGAGAGTATCTGTCTTGCATGATGGTGAATTTTCTGTGCTGTGGCCCTTCCTGTTCTTGATAGCCGCGTTGTTGGGATGGAGTCAGTGTAGACTGCAGCTTATCTTACTCCTCTTGGCTTGAATTTCACAATCAGAATAGAAATATCCCTTCTCTCTAGGGGAACCATTCATTGTCATCCCTAGTGCCTGCCAGACAGATAGCAGGCTGTGTGGACTCTTCAACATTGAGTTAAAGAGTCTGTCCCAGGAGCCTAAGGTTCAAACTAGGGGAATGCATTGCTACACACACTCTTAATTAGCTTCACAGACTCGCAGGGAGCTCTTTGATGCCTTACACACAGACCACTGGAGCTAGCTTCCTCTTGGTTGTGATGCTGTCAGCCAGACATTTTAACTCTTCATGGTTTGGATTTAAGCATTTGGATCCCAGGCTGAAGAGGACCCTTCGACAAGACTTTGCACATTTGGCTTTTGTCGTCTAAACTCAGAGAAGCAACAAGCTGTGAAAGCTGCACATTTGCAGTACCTGTTCTTAGATACATTTTCCCCCTACGTTTCAGCCACTTAAAATTGATGGTTCATCAACAACCCTGCATGTCAAAGCTGACTCTCCAAACTGCTTTCTCCTACACAAAAATGAGTCTAGTTTTTATAATCTATATAAAATCTAACCAATTTCCCGAAGCTGTGATTACATACAAAAATAGTCTCTTTTCTATAACCTGTCTTGCCCCTTTCCAGAACTGCAACCTAAACCTTTATGTTTACTGCCAGTTAAAACGGTGCTTTGTGTTTGCTCTTCCTCTTCAACGTCTTCAAAAAGTTTTTTTTAATAACAATAACAATAACAATGTATCCAGGAAGTCTTTTTAAAAAGGGCTTTTTATTTTAAGACTTTCAAGAGTAGTCATTTGGGGTTTTGGGCTTGGGAAGGGAAAGGGTGTTCTGGGATTATTACAGTGGCGGAGTGCTGAGGAAGACATGTTGGAAAGGCGGTGCTCAGCTGCTGTCAGGCAGTTTTTGTGATGCTGAATTATGTTTGGTATCATGGAAATGGGCTCGGCAGCCTTATGCTGCCACCAGGGTAGTCCTGCACACTGGCCACACACATGGGTTTTGTCTCTTCGTTCTGTATTTATTGACGACAAATGTAGAAATGGCAAAGATGTTGGAAGAGCTTGTGTTATTGCGCAACAGATACTCAAACACTACACCAATATCCCATCTGGGGGTGGTGGTGCAGTTCTCCTGTCCTTGCAGCTTCGGGACATTCTGAAGTGTGACCTACAGTTTCTCAGTCTCTTTATATTTATTGTTAGAGATCATACCTAGGAAACCCATTGCAAATGGCACCCACAGCCAAAGAAGGCTCCACGGCCCAAATGTTGGGAATAAGCCTTTACTTTTTCCTTTGCAGCCCATGCATGCTGACGTGGCTTGAACTATATGGTAAAGGGTATTGGTATGTTGCTGAACGTGTACAGTAAATAATATGCACGTCAATGAAATGTTAAAAGTGTTTTGGAATGTTTGGAGTCATACATGGTAAAATATTATTTTGTTTTGGTTTAATTTGTAGATAAACACCAATGGCTTCATTGCCACCAGTCAACCGACAAGTGAGAGGGAGTATCTAGACAGTTTCCCCCCCAGTTTTGGCATGGTCGCCATGTTCTTGGCCGACCTGGACACCAGCGACGGAGTTGGCAAAGTCTTCGTCCGGCAAGACGCCAGTCCCAACACCCTGCAGCTGGCGGCCGCCCACATCAACCGGGCCTTCCCCTACGATGAAAAGTTCACCCCCACTCACACCCTCGTGGTGACCTGGGAGGACGTGGCTGCCTACCAGGAGCACACCAGGGGCGACGGGCTGGACAGCAAGGTAACCCTGGGCACTGGCTGGCTCCCTGCTGCACTTTCCCAGTCAGCCTCCTTTCAAAGCAACCGTAAGAGGGGATAGTAGACCGCAGAGGGAGGTTAAGGTGGTCCTGGGTACAAGTCCTCCAATCTGAATAACCACCATGTTCCTCATCTAGTTCCATTAATGGAAATCAGTTTTTACTGGGGGGTTCATTTACAAGGCTAGTGTCCCATCTGGTGGTGGTGGTGGTGGTGGGGTATTTTACTGTAAGTTCACATCACACTGCAAAAAGGTCAGGCAAGCTCTTTCACTCTGATCCACTTAACCTTGCACAGAAGCATTGTAATTCTCATTTAATGTGTTGTCTATGTAATTCAGTGCCTTGATCGAAACCTCTCAGTTCTGCTTCAAGTGTGCGTGTGAGTATTGCAGTTTATCCCTGATCCTGAAGTAAATGGCCTGTATCGTGATTAATTAAAAGTGGATTGTTCCCATATGTATGTGTTTTGTATTTGTGCGATCCTGTTTTAATACCTTTTTTTTGCTATGCGTCTATAATTTGGCCTTTTTTAATTGGATAATTCTTTACAATTCGCTCTGCAAAACAATGGTAATGCAATGGGGGTTTTCGGCTAGTGATACAAACAGAATGCCATTGCAAACTCAAGCCAAGAAGAAGAGAAGAATTAAGATTTTGAACGGGATGATCTGGATGGAGTTTGTGATGGGTTCCTTTAGAGACTTGCACTGATCGCGGGTACTGTCTAAATAGGTTGCATTTTGTTCCACTTGCACAGAGAAACACCTTCCAAGCCATCCTGGCTTCTGGGGAAAAATCTACGTATGCCATTCTGCTGTACCCAAGGGATGGGCTGCAGTTCTCTTCGACGCGTTCGAAGGGCACGGACACAGACCGTCCAGCCCGAGTTGCCTTTAGCAAAGGACTGCAGCGGTACTTGATATGGAGCTATCGCCCAGGACCTTACTATGAAATCACCACCAGCAGCGAAGAGTCTGTCAGGGATCTTTATGAGTAAGACACTTCCTCATTCTCATTGGGCCCCTCTCACCAAACACAATACGGTACAACCTACGCTACAGTCAAACTACAGTACAACCTCTTGGTGTTTTTGCACAGTGAGGGTTAAAAGCGTGGTCTCACAATAATTAAAATAGCTTTATAAGGTTGCTGTTTTCATTAATGATCGAAGAATAATTCCTGTAAAAGTCTAGAACTATGCAGCATTAGTTCAAATATGTTAACCATAAGCCTATCGTCTTTCTGACTTATTTGCGCTTTTTATTTCCCGGACTTACAGTGAGCCAGTTCCAATTTAAGGATGCACTCTGTTTATCCCTGGTTTTGGAATTCGGCTGAGTTCCAGAGTCCTTATTGTCAGATGAAATGAGTGTTTGTTAGGTACAGTATGAACAGACAGCATAACAGACTTTGGAATCGCAGACTGTCGTGTGTCTGAAACAGGCACATGAATTGGCTTGGGATTTGGATTGTTTGGGAATGACTCCCTCCGCTCCCTCTCCGTTTTAAGTGAAGTCCTTGTTTTTCTGCTGTAAAGCGCTGACGGAAGATTCTCTTTCTTTCAGGCTCACGAATTCTGGCAAGCGAGGCGTGTGGGTGTACGAGATAGGGACCACCCCTTACTTCAGCAACGTCGCGCCGGGGGAAGTGGAAGAGATTCCCACCGAGGTCCCCCTGGAGAATCCCCAGGGGGGTTATGATGATGAAGTGCCAGAGACCCGTGTGGACCCGGGGCCCAGACGCGAGGAGGAGCAGCAGGTGCTGGAGTACCCACCCTACCAGCCGTACCCCCACCAGCCAGCCGTAGAGAACCCCGATTCTTCCCCGTATGAGGGGAGACTGGAACGACCTGCACTGAGCACCCCTGAAGATCCTGCTCCTGTAGACACCTACGCAGAGCCCATTCCTGTCCAGCCGGTCCAGTTTCGTCCACAGTACCCCCAAGAGATTGGTCAGGCCCGGCAGCCACTCTACCCCATCGACAACGCCAGGGTCGTGGTTGTGGATGGGGACCTTGAAGTAGATGCCAATGGTACGTTTTCTGTTCTTACAGGATGCAATACATGTGCTTCAGTCTTTGCTGACCGTCTTTTCCTGTTCCTGTTTCCCTGCAGTTTTTACATACAACTCGGAGACTTGTGCTAACAGCCGACAGAAGTGCTCCAACTTTGCTGATTGCAGGGACTACCCCACTGGCTATTGCTGCCATTGCAGGCCTGGCTACTATGGGAATGGAAAACACTGTGTGGCAGAAGGTAAAATACACCCCACAATCCTCAGCCCAAAGGTCAGCACACTGTGTGGAAGAGGGTAAGACACATCCCACAATCCTCAGCCCAAAGGTCAGCACACTGTGTCAAAGAGGGTGAGATACACCCCACAAACCTCAGTCCAAAGGTCAGCACACTGTGTCAAAGAGGGTGAGATACACCCCACAATCCTAGGGCCCAGCTGTCAAAACACTGTGTTGAAGAGGGTGAGATACACCCCACAATCCTCACCCCGGCGGTCAACACACTGTACTGAAGGGGGGTTAGACGCATCCCACAATCCACAGGCAAACGGTCAATACACTGTGTCGAAGAGGGTGAACACATCCCACAATCATTAGTCTAGCAGGAAATACACTTTCCGGTCCTAGTGTTTAGACAGGGCAGGTTCATATGGTTCTTCTGTAAAGTCTTTTTACTTCTTGAGCATGAATCAGGAATAACTTTATCACCAAATTATCCAAGTCCAAATTTACAGGTGCAAAACCACCTATGTTTGGTATCAAAAGTGGTGTTGTATAAAGTTAGAAAGTGCCACTGACAAGAACCTATGTTGTTTGATGAAAATTTAATCACAGTGCCGCCACAGCACTGGAATAGTCTTGCAACACTGTGTGTGATATGATTTTGAATAGGATAAAAAAACAACACATCAGATAAAAATACAATTAATGAGATTAAGCTGAAATAGTAGATTAACGGAATCACATAAATGTAAAAGTTTATGATGTACAGTATAATTAAATGTCGTTGAGATTTAGACACAAGACACGGTATCAATGAGATTATTCCTGGTTAAAGAATTTTAAATAATCTGCTCATTATTTCTTTGTTTGCACATGAGGAATTCCTTGAATTTGGCTCAAAACTGTACATATATAGAAAAAAAATAAGGGAGTGGAAAGCCTTTTGCCAACAGCTCTATTTATTGGACTGAAGCCAGTGTAAGAGGAAACAGGCAGAGTGGATAAGTAAATACAGACATCTAAGATTGCCCCTGGCTTTACAGATTTCATTTAGAAAGCTAATGTGAGGTTTCAGAAGAATCATCTCAACCTTCCGTAGTATTTAGTTTGTTGTGTTTTCCTCTGGCTAGTGGGGGGATGCAAAGTTTCCTGCTAAATTCTAAAGTTATATTTCACAAATGAATGCACCAATGGTCCTCAATATGTGAATGTAAAGCTACACAAATACCTTTCTGTTTCATCGCTCTTCTAGAAACACAATCAGAGTAGGTCCTGGACTGTTCCACTGGGAGTGCGAGGTGGAGGTGTGTTGGTTTATTGTTTCTGATTTCTGCAAGCCTCTTGATCTGTGGATCTGTGATCGGCAGGAAAGCCTCAGAGGATGAATGGGAAAGTCAATGGCAGGCTCTTTGTGGGCAGCTCTCCTTCCCAAGTGGTGTTAAGCAACAACGACCTGCACTCCTACGTGGTGGCCAACGATGGCCGGGCCTATGTGGCCATCAGCACCATCCCCCAAAGCCTGGGCCCATCCCTGCTGCCCCTGTCCTCTTTAGGAGGTGTCATCGGCTGGGCATTCGCCCTGGAGGCTCCAGGTCATGAAAATGGCTTCAGTGTAGTAGGTAAGAGCACCTCCTTCAATTCATTTTTCACGTTGTTAGCTGCCTTTTTCCTTAACACCTTTTCTTTCCCTGCTACGGTGAAAGGAACTGCTCGGCTTCGCACCGCACAATCCTGGCTACACCTTTGTGTTCCTGAAGTTAATTTTTTAAAATCTGAGACCAGATTAAAATGCAACCAGATTCCAAAAGTTTTGCGATCTTGTAGAAGCATTTAATGGCAAAGTGGGTTCTGAAATTTGTCTTCTCATGTGTTAATCATTCGTAGAATTTGTTTTTAAAAGAATCCTGGGACCTTGAAAAATTGGGCGAGGTGCTTTTTTCACTCATAGCTTTGTCATATTTTCACGTTTACCAGGGGCCGAACTGAGCGTCACTACAACATGATATGTGGTGCTTGCATGTGTTGTTGAAAATAAAAGGGTGTTAAGAAATGATCTAGAGGAACTTCTATACTTATCTCATGAGGGAGGAGGTTAAAATTTGAATGAAGATGTTTCTCTGGGCCTGTGCATTGGTAATCACTGGGTTGTCATCCCAGTGACAGTGCATTTTCTCTGCCCGTTCTGGTTACTACAGGAGGGGAGTTCACTCGTCAAGCTGAGGTGACCTTCCTTCCTGGGAATGAGAAGGTGACTATCCGGCAGGAGTTCAAGGGCATTGATGAGCATGACCACTTGGTGGTCAGCACCGACGTGGAAGGAAGGCTACCGGAAATTCCCGAGGGGGCGTCCGTGCAGATCGAACCCTACTCCGAGATCTACCATTACAGCAGCCAGAGTAAGTCTCGCTGCGGTTGAGAGAGTCTGGCGCATCTTTGCTGGGACGGGAAGCGGTTGCTGGTTGCTGCTGTTGCAATGTGTTTATTGACACAAGGGATGTCGATTTGCTCGTTTGAATGAAAATGGCATTTTCTTTTATGACGGGAAATGATACTTGTGTAAATAAGAGAGATCAGGGATGACCATCAAAGTCACCCTTTAAAAGGCAACAGGCAGAAGTAAATGTCTGACTGTGAAAGCCTGTAAAAGTCCAGGAGAAAGAGAAGTTTCTCTTGTCACACTTGGTGTCTTAGTAATTGAAATGTTGTGTCGATGGTAACTTCAAGGGGAGTCCATGTAGTAAAAGCCAAAAATTCCTGACAGTTGATGACCCATTGGATCTACAGTGGAGCAAAGGGCTCTTTCATCACCTCAGCAGCTGTTTCTTACCATATTAGCTAGAGGTAGGCAACTTCCCAGCACGTGGGCACAGTTGTCTGTGTTACACAGGAGGTCTCGTTGATGAGTGGCAGACACACACGCAAACTTGTGTGGTTGCTAGCTGCCAGTAATCGTAGAGGTTTGTTCCTTCAACGTGTTGCGTTTTACGCCTAAATTAAAACCACATTTTTTTATGGTTGGGTTGCTAACTATTCCTGGTTGTTCCAGTGATCACCTCTTCCTCCACACGGGACTACACCGTCACCCTGGGGGACGGCAGCACTTACACCAGATCATACCAGTGGAGGCAGACCATCTTCTTCCAGAGCTGCCCTCACGACGAAGCCTCCAGGGCCACCCCAGCCACACAGCAGCTCAGCGTGGACCAGATCTTCGTGATGTATGACGCGGACACTCAACTAATCCGCTACGCCATGAGCAACAAGATCGGCTCGCTTCACGGTAACCTGCCGCTGTCCAGCTTGAGCGCTTCTCTAGACCACAGGATTGTTTTCAGAGGAAAAATGGCAAGGGGTTAGCAAAGGAGATCCTGACTTACCAAGGGGGATAGCTAAGAAAGAAGGGTTGTTCTTGGCAGTTTGAGTGCTTACCCGAAATCTGACAATGAGCACAGAACACTTAGTGACGTGATCAGGCTGAACTGTAGCTCAGCTGCTGGTTAAGTAATTTAAGTACGTGTTTTCTTCTCAATGTTTAGAACATAGATATGGAGTAGTCTCTCCATGTGGTAATGTTTATCCTCAGATCACTTGTTTCTCGTGCAGTGGCGTGGAGGAGTCTGATTAGTTAGGCATCTACAGGTGTAGGTATCTAAACCTGCTTTGGTTCGAGCAGGGCTCTCAGTGCGCGGCCGCCAGCATTTCGGCAGTGCAGAAGTTCTCTCTGCGTTCGGGGTTTTGTACTTCAGTCCATCCCTCCCCTTCTGTAAGGGACCTAAAAGAGGTTTGTGATGTGTTCAGGGGGCGGGGAGGAAGAAAACGCCTGCTTCACTGGGAGACACGGCTGTGATACCAACGCGGCCTGTCGGCCCGGCCAGGGTAACCAGTTCACCTGTGAGTGCGCCACCGGTTTCCGTGGAGATGGACACAGGTGTTACGGTAGGCCACTGAACGTGAAATCCCTGCTTGTGGGTTGTGTTTTGACTGCCGGTTCTATCAGAGGTTCAAGGCTGAACCTTCACAGAAGAATTCCAAGATAACATTGTACTTTCTATGTAAAAAACATCTCCAGTACTGCTTTCCTTCCTGTGACATCTGCAGGATTTAAAGTGAGTTAATAAAGACTGTTCTCTGGTTGACCACTGCTGGAAGAGTTGCCCCTTTCATTACAAAGAACCTCCCTTTGGGAACATCTGCTTTAAAGGGAGAGCTTGAAAATAACATTAAGAGGATTGTGTATCATTTTTAAGAAGAGGGCTGAGGCCTTTGGTTTCAAGGTAAAACTGTTCAAAATAACACAAGAAAGCTAAAGCGACTCACTGGAAAATAGTCTTTGATCTATCCATTCACCCATTATCAGGAAGATGGCGATCACAGAAAGGGCTGCACAGCTAGGGCACATCCAGTAAGCATGGGGTGCACAAGCTCTCTCCCCCTGTCAGGGGTGCCAGTCCAGCCCTAGGCCACAAGGAGAGGGACAAATCGGACTTGCTTATCACACCCATCCGGCATGTTTTTGGGAAGAGTGAGACAGGTGGAGAAAGCCCATGCAAACATGTGGAGAGGACACGGACGTCTCCCAGACTCAGAGAGGCTGTAACTCGGAGCCCTGGAGCTGTGTGGCAGCAGAGCTGACAGCAGTGTGCCTGTGTCTTTAATCAAAACACTGAACTGAATTCTCTTTTTTTTACCTTGTGCTCAGTGTTTTGTAAATAATGTCTGATTCTTTGTGCTGGGAAATGGAAGGCAGCTCTGGAGGGGCTGAAAGAGAAAGCTTTGTCCACACTCAACATTCTTTTTCTATCTTTTATGAATTCTTTTTACACATCATTCTGATAAATCCAATTTATTATGATATGAAGCACTGTGTAAATGTTTGGAGTTAAGTAATGTTTTGAATCTAGGCTGCCTTGGTTAAATGCCTGCTTATGTCTTATTATTTAATCATAATTTAACATTTCTTTACCAAAATATGTTAAAATAAAGGGCTGGCAAAATTTATTCAGAAATGAATGCAACATGGAAAAAAATATAGCGTCTTAACATTAATTTTAAATAAGCTTTATTAGGATTATACTTTATTTTGAAGATTGGTTGTATTTAGAGTTTAGTTTTATGTGCTTCATGATTTAAACCTTCTAACCTGTCTGGGAATTGATGGATCTGACGTTTCTTGAAAGAAACCAGGGCTGGTTTTGGCTGCCTGATCATGCCTGGTTAGCTTGTTCCAGACACCCACAGCCCTATTCGAACAGCACGAAACGAACACAACAGTGTACAGAAGGGTTGGTGGCAGTTGTTGCTGCACTGTAGTGTAATTTGTGATATGAGGATTTTATTCTTTTATTCTTTTTTTATTTTTTTATTCTTTTTTGCAATCTGGACAGACATTGATGAATGCAGTGACAACCCACTGATCTGTGGCCAAAACGCAATCTGTAACAACCAGCCTGGCACTTTCCGCTGTGAGTGTGTGGAAGGATATCAGTTCGCCAGCGACGGCAGGACTTGCATTGGTACGTCCTTTTCTGCACACTGTCTGATCTCAGCCTGTTTCATTCTGAATGGTATGTCTCCAGCTCTGGAGGAGGTGGCACACATCCATTCACAAATGGTAGCCCCACTGAAGCTCAGCAGGTGTCAGCCTGGCTGAGAGACCTCCTGGGAAAAACTAAGGTTGCTGCTGGAAGAGGTGTTAGTGGGGCCAGCAGGGGGCGCTCACCCTGTGGTCCCTGTGGGTCCTAATGCCCGAGTATAGTGATGGGGACACTATACTGTAAACATCCTTTGGATGAGACATAAAACCGAGGTCCTGACTCTCTGTGGTCATTATAAATCCCAGGACATTTCTCGAAAAGAGTAGGGGTGTAACCCCGGTCCTGGTCAAATTTCCCATTGGCCCTTACTAATCAAGGCCTCCTAATAATCCACATCTCTGAACTGGCGTCATTACTCTGCTCTCCTTCCCACTGAGAGCTGGTGTGTGGTGTGTGTACTGGTGCACTATGACTGCCGTCGCATCATCCAGGTGGGGCTGCAGACTGGTGGTGGACGGGAGTCCCCATTACTTGTAAAATGCTTTGAGTGGAGTGTCCAGAAGAGCACTTTATAAGTGTAAGCAGTTATTATTATTATTATTATTATTATTATTTATTATTACTGCAGTCCGTACTTTTTGGGTCCAAATTTATTAGGAGAGGGCGTTTGGCTCACCTGGAAAATGAGTTACTTTTCCTGATTGTCAATGGGCACTGCACCGCTGACCGGCTCTCGTTTCAGAGGTGGACATGCCTGTTGACCACTGCCAGCGAGGCACTCACAACTGCGATGCCCCGGAGCGGGCGAGGTGCATCTACACTGGGGGGTCCTCCTTCATCTGCTCCTGCCTGTCGGGCTTCGTGGGCGACGGGCGCTCCTGTCAGGGTGCGTCTTCTCTTCTTATAAAGAGCTCTTAGCAGTGGGAGGAGGGTGGGGAAATACTCATGTGTCTGTGGGGGGGGGGATTCTTTAGGTTTAGACAGACATGATGATGATGAGTCTCTAAAGCTTCTTGCTGTACATTGCCTGTGTTCTGTTATTGCTCTCTTGTCTTGTTCTGTGTCTCTATTAATCTCCACAGTACCTCTGATAGCAGACTGAATATGCTCCCTTCTTTCCTCTCTCTCACAGTGTTGTACTCCATTAAAGTACCTTATAAGGTCACACAGCTTCAGCTCGAAGCAGAACATTATAGATTAAGTTCTTCCAGGCTCCAGAGTCAAACGTTAACGGCATGCCTGAATGGGAGACAGCGTCAGAATCTCAGTAGCGAATTGCATGTGTCACGCCATTAGTAGATAAACCCAGGCCTATTTCAAAAGAGTTTCTCAACTTAATCTGGCATAGTCTTCGAATACAGGTCTAACTCACAAAGCGTTAATTTTGCATTTGGGTAGCATGAAATAAAAAGGCTTTTAGGATAATTACTTTGCGCTTCAGGTACTCTGATAAATACTGTGATGAATGATCACAGGCACTGACAATAGAATTAACGCTCTCGTTAAATCAACACCAATCATGTTAAAAAGTCATTGGGCTTAGAAAACTTGGGTCATATAGTTTTTCATTTTTGAAGACTGGGCCATTTTAGAGTTCAAATATTTTATAGTTGTCAAACAGTTGCCTCTTTGTGTGCACCAAAGCCCCGAAGATGAATGAAACCAGGGTCTCCAGTCCCATTTTGTTTCCAGCTCAGGTGGCAATGTGATTGGCTCCATTTGAGCAGCACATGCGGACTCGTCTGGTGCATTAAAACGAACCCCCTGCCTGGGTGGGTTCCCAAGAGACAGGCTGGAAGGAAAGGCAGCTGTCGTCAAGAGGGTCTCCATGTTGGGAGAAGCTGAGCTTCACTGGGCCTCTGAAAAGGGTTAACTGTCCTGACGAAGGAGTGTGGCTGACAGTATGAGGCAGGAAGGAGATAACTTGTTAAACATCTGCAGATTCCATTGGCAGTGTCTCCAGCACTTGCCTCAATAATTATTGTACAGGGCCAGCTGCCGCCTGGAGCTCAGGAAACTCAGTTTGTGTTTTTCTTCCACCTCGTCATTCAGTTTGAGACCTGCGTTAGCCAGCTGGTGTAAATGATATCTGTACTTTTTCTTGAGCTGTGCTTTGTTTTACTGATCTTTGATTGTGTTTTAAATACATGCAGTAAACATCCATACTCTTATTCAAAACAACCCTGGATTTTGCTACAGTTGCCTCCATAAGAGACCATTTCAGTTTCCACCAAATAACACAAAAGTCTACAGGAATGCAAGTATACCTTTGTCCTTCATCTTAATTTCAGTCCCCTCCTGAAACTCTAAAACCAAATACATTAAATGTGTGTTTTAAGATTTAATTTAAGGTTGTATGAAAAGCAAGTTTCATGGCCAAGTAATTCTGGTGTCGTGCCTTTGTGGTCCTGTGTGCTTGACACACAGGAGGAGAGATCATGGACAGTTTCCTTTTCTGTTTGCTCACAGATATTGATGAATGCCAGCCAGGCAGATGCCACCCAAATGCTGATTGTTACAACACTCCAGGCTCGTACAGATGTCAGTGTAGGCCGGGTTTCTATGGAGATGGGAGTCAATGCACCCCTGATATAGCAGGTAAGCATCCCTTCCTGTTTTCCATCTTGCTATGTACTGTGTAGAATGTGTATGTAATTTTGCGTATGTGGTAACTTTAATATAAATTACAGGTATTGCTAAAGTAGAAGTGTTTACGCATGACATGAGATCCATATTTTATTTTTTTATGTACTGGCTGCTTATAAAGTCGGTTGACCTTCGACAAATGACTATATAATAAAAAAAGAGCACTATGGAGTATCTACCCATGGGAATACAGTGTACAAGAATGACCATGGGTAATGAACAGCTTCATGCCACATTTACCATGTGTTTGTGTGTGCAAGCCATCATGGACACGAATGTGCACAGTCATTGCCTACGGAAACACATTCCCCATAATCTCATTTGTATCGGTATGTATACAAGACGTCATTGTTCCACTGTAGGTGGTTTTCATAATACAGTAAACAGGTCTGAACCATCAACGTTTTAGGCAACCTGTTTTACAGTTGAACAATATTTACTGTGATGAAGGTCATGGTGCTAAACCATGCATTCCAAATGTTCTAGGACTAATGCAGTTTTAATGTAGGGAATTGTTTTAGTCTTCAATTGTGCAAAAAAATAACCTTGAAAAGAAGATATTACCAGTTGAGCCATTTTGAACCAAAACTGCATTACTTATTTAGTGCGAGCCTTCTGGGGAATGAAAACCAGATGTGATTCTGTTGCCCCAGAGTCTGACATACTTGTGCTGAACTGCTGTGTCTGATGTGAAGCACAAATGTGCACTAAAGCTAAGCTAATTAACAGACTCAACTCTAACAAACTTTGTTTTTTTTATAAGAAAAGCTACTGTGGACCTGCAGGCCGGAGTAGAGCTACACCATTTCTGTTCTTAATTCAAGTGTCTGAGACAGGAAAGCAAGACATTGTTATAGATAAAAATCTCTTTTTTGAGGGCGGATAATCTTCTGTTTTGGTAAATTGTAGTCATTATACTGTATATGCATCTGAAAATTCCACGTAAACAGGATTTGTTTCTCCAAGAGTCTGCTGGATAATGTAGCAAAGTCAAGCTTACTGACGCCCTGCTCAGAGAGTTGTTTCATCACAAGTTTCCAAGCTGTGCTTTACCACTAAACAACTTTTATATAAGCTCACTATGATATAAGGCAGTGAATGCGGAAGGAATTAAATAGGTGGTAAAAGCATGGTAAGGTATACGGGTATACGAGGCTGTGGAAAAGCATGATACGAACATGTGAGAAACAGCAGCTCTGTATACTGTAGGAGTGGGGAATCTACAGTACAATGGTGAACTTCCCTGAGGCACAGCTTGAGCATGCCAAATGCTTTGTGGGGCAAACCGAACAGAGAACACTAGCTGTCTGATCCCACAGTGCAGCACTGCGATTTTGGCTTGTGAAAGGTGGCATTGTCAGTACATTTGCTCCATTCTGCTTGGCGTTTTTATTTGATGTCACCGTGCAACTTTACAGTGTCGGGTTGATGAAAATCTTCCCCTAATCTTGACCACCTAAGCATGAAGACTTCTGGCACACGCGTGTGGTTGTCCACGCGCAAGAGTGTACAGAATACCGACTGATTGCGCTCATCGGTTTTCTCCAGCCTGTAGCTTTCTAGTGCTTCATTTTCCAGCTGGACGAGAAGCAGATGTCTGACCTTGGCACCCCCTCACTAGGCTGTGTGTAGGAGACTCAGAACAAGGGCCTTTATTGCTGGCTGTAGCTTGACCGAATTCTCTGCCTTAAGAGGCAAACCATGGGTTGGTTTCCACACCAAGAATTAGCATTTAGGTCACCAATGTATTATCAGTCACTAATCTGTATCATGAGTTAAGGCTGTAAACATCTGTAAACATCTGTTGTACTTTCTTCATAATCTTAATCTCTCAGCCCTCAAGCAGAAACACTCATTCAAAACTGATGGTTATCTCTTGGCTCCTGGCTGATTTGACAATATCCACTTAACTTCACTAGATTTTAACAATCTTTAATCAGTTTTTTTTTTTTGCCTTACAATCTCCCAAGTCTCAGTGAAGTACTAAAATGACCCTAGATATTCAGGTTCAACAAAACTATTCTAAACTTCTTCCTGCTAAAATAAGGCTTTGCTTAGCCAGGCTTTTCCTCATCTTGTATAATCTACATGCTTAACCATGGGTTTGCTCACTTTGAGATTTTCCCATTGTGCTCCAGTTTTGTTGTGGTGGGCTTGTGTGTTTTTCTGAGGACTGAGACAAAGGAGTACACAATTGAATGTGAAGCAGGCTACCGCTTCCAGTATGCAGTGTAGGCTCCTCCTTTAAGATGTTGTTCTCTAGGAACGCTTTGTGCCTGCTTGTTTTTAGCATGGTGTACCAAAACAAGTGGAAAAATGTGTATTCTTATGTATATAGAAGCTTCATGGATGTGCCTCCCTGTCTTCTTTTTCTTGTGAAAGAAGAGCTTATCTTTGTGGTTTCTAGGGTAATGGGAGTGGGGAACAAGCTACCAAGCCATGCTGTTGAGGCCGATACCTGGTTTCTTTCAAAAAACAGCTGGAAGACATACTTGGATAAATTAACTACTAACTACTAATTGGACCAGCCTCCTCTCTTTTTTTAACTGTTCTCCTGTCCTTACCTCAGAATAGTACTGAGAAGCCCTAATGGTGTTGCTCAAAGCATAGTAGGTGTGACTAGGTTCTATGAGTGAACTCAGGAACTCCCACCACTAATCAACGTAATCTACACAAACAAGGCTGATTGATCGATATTATCAGCTTTTTTACAGGATATTTCTGTCAGCCTGTGTGAAAGGGTGGGGTTTTGGTTATTATTCTTTGCCTTTCTTGTTTGTGGGAAGGCAGGCATTTTGTTATGACTCGTATGTGGGCTGCTGGAAATGCAGAAGCCCCCAGCAGAGTTCTGTCTCGAGCGGAAATCTTTGCAGTTGGTCGAATTGTTCCCCATAACAGGCTGGGAAACCACGTTTTTTTTTCCGATGCTCCTCAGTGTTGGGGGCAAGGTCTCTGCTCTGTCTGAACCACACGTTCGATGCTGGAAAACTGGTTCATGCAAATGAGCTGCCATACCTACAAAAGAAAAATAAATACACATTTTTTACTAGCACTCTTACAAAGCACTAGTTTAGGGATGGTCTATAGGAACTTAACAAGGATAAGTGAAGTTTAACATAATAGTTCAAGGAGGTAGCTATTTGAGTCAGCATGTGTAGGCTACAAAGGAACAAGTAAAGGTTTATTCCACGCTGAAAAAACAAGAAAAGAAACACAACGTTTCGGCTGTGGAGCCTTCTTCGAAGAAGGCTGCACAGTCGACACGTCGGGTTTAACGTAACTGTGTTAACTGTGAGGAGCCCAGGGACACAGCAGAATTGCACAGTTTTCGATAAGATTCATTTCTCAGTAATCATGAACGGTTCGACCTCTTGTATAAAAATCATTCAAATTTTGATGTATTGCAGAATATTTTATGGGACCGGTAATATTCTAAAGGTTTTTACATAAATTCATGATGCAACAGGTAAAAGCAGAAATGCCAGAGTTAACATTTTTCTAAATGCAGTGCTGTAAACAAGATGTTTGATAACGGGATATACAGTCCATTAAAAACAGGGGGGAGGTAAACATTTGGCCAAAGGATGATGAGAAGCTGGTATCGATGATTCACAGGAGGTTAAATGACAGTTTTCCTCCCGTGAAACCGCTCTCTTCTCCCCCGACGTGTTTGGAAAGTGGGTCCTGCTCATGTCGCTGCAGGTGCGGAAGGAGATTGCTCTCGTGTCGGTGGGGGTGTCCCCGCGCGGGGCTGTTGAATTGACCGCCCCCCTCCCCATCCTCCTTGCAGTGCCCGAGAAGACGCGGTGCGAGCGCGAACGGGACCGCCTCCTGGGCTCCTCCTCCTCCGCCTTCGGCCCGCGGGGGCCCCGTCCCGTGCCCGGCCAGTACATCCCCACCTGCGACTCCCTGGGCAACTACACCCCGCTGCAGTGCCACGGCAGCACGGGCCACTGCTGGTGCGTGAACCGGCACGGGGACGAGATCCCGGGGACGAGAGCCGGGCCCGGGGCCACGCCCACATGTGAGTGACGGGGGGGGCTGGGATTAGACATGACGCACCGTCGAGCCCAAACCAGTCCATTCCCGCTCAGCTGAACAACTCGGACTGAGCAAAGCAGTTCCTCCATCCATTTGTAAATTCCTATGCATTTACCCCAAGTACTCTTTCATACAAATTGTGTCATTTCAAATATGTCCAAAATCCAAATTCAGAGAGATTGCATTAGATAACCAGGTGCTACACCCACTTTCGGAACTCCCTGCAACTGGGTTAGGAAGAATCAATGTTAATGAGGGCATTTCAAACCACAACGAAAGTAAAATGTTCACGGTGACTTGTAAAATCTCCAAGATTCGAGATGGTTTTGCTAACAAATACTACTTGTTAACTCTGCATGGAGAGCACGTTGGAACATTTATGTAATGAAATGTCTGCTGCACAGCTTGTACTTATTCACTCGTACAACCCAGTACATAAGTCATTTCAGTGACTAGCGAGCAGGAAGGGCCGCTTCACGTCGTAATTTGTATAAACTCTCCACGCCTGTTGCCGGACCAGGGGTTTGCGACACCATGGTCTTACAGTACTGTAACGCAACGGGGGCTCAGGTGGGCGCCCTTGCCGCATTAGGTCAGCCCCCCACTGTCGAGGGCTCAAACCCGGGACTCCCTCGTCACTCTGCAGGGACCCAGCCCGGTGAACCAAAGAGAGATCTCTTTACAGCCCAGTAGCTGTAGTCCTGCTATCACAGGGAAGGGCGGTGACGTCACCTGCTCTGGTACGCCGGCTCTTACACAGTGCCTGTCGGCCGTAAGCGTTACAGTACTTTCACAAAGTGCACGATTTTGTGCTTAATTCGAAATCCGTAAGATTTTTCTCTACTATCAATGAATTTTTTGGGGAGAGTTAATAACCAGTCTGAGAAATTAGGACTGCGGTTCCCCTTTTATATGTGACAATTTTCTTCTGTCAGCTGGCTCATAGAGTGACAAACTAGCAACTGCTGTAAAATAGTTCTTTTTGTAAAGATTATGTGTTTTTTAGCTCTACTGTGTAACTTGTAAATCTGTATTTTAGATATTTAATGAGCACACATCCATGCACAGAGAAAGCAAAACCTTATATCCAACGATGTGTTAAATAAAATCACGTCTGGGGCCTGTTCTGTCTGTAGACCTAATTGGTTAATTTTCTGCAAGGTCATTTCCCTTCAGACTTCCTTATAAGCATTACAGTTGTCCCAGGATTCAAGCTGTCCTCTTGTTGTTGAAAGGAAACATATTTTTAAGGTTATGTTTATCTGGGAATTTGGAGGCTATCCGATTTCGGCTTTAGTTCCAAAAGTGCTGTAGAGATGGCAATCAAGCACCGTGAATCGTGGAAGCTAATGTGAAGATTGCTCAAGACAAAGCAGATGAACTACAACCAGAAAACTGTGCGTAGTTGTGCGTACCTTTTTCAAACAGTTACCAGACTTGACCGTGTCTTTAAGCTTTATTTTTTTTTTAAAAAGAACACAGACTCACAGCAACTTCTCTGGTGTTTTATTTTTTTAAGTTAAAATAAAAGAGGTTCTAAAATGAGGTTGATCTGCAGCGCATACCTGTCATTTTTTCTTTTGTACCGGCGTAAGACGCCAAGACCTGACTTCACTTGTCCCTAATCTCTCGCTCTGCGTCCCCCCACCTCCCAGGCACCCCATCGCCCCCCCTGGGGCCGACGCCCAGGCCCGATGTTCATCCTTTGCCTCCTGGAACCCACCTGCTCTTTGCCCAGAGCAGCAGGATTGAGTTTGTGCCCCTAGAGGGGCACAGCATGAAGAAAGGCGATGCCAAGGCTTTGTTGCACCTCCCTGTGAGTACCCCCGAAACACTGCCCCCCCCAGTTTCTCAGTGAGCAACTCTCTGCCCTGTACAAGACACTGTTAGAGTGTTTGACGTGGTACTGTGGTGTTCCACCTTCTTAGTGTTTGCAACAGTGTTCTTGAATGCTTTGGGCAAGGCAAAGGTATGACATCCATAGAGAACACAGTGATTCTTGCCTGTAGATCTGCATATCTGCAGTTTTGAAATTGCAATTGCAATTTCTGCAGTTTAACCCTGTGCCATCCCCATCAGGCGTAGAGTTAAATTCTGAATCTCAGAAACATTGATAAAGTAAAAAAACAACAAAAACAACAACAAGATATTTATTCACCAATGTGTACAAAATGTAGTAAACATAAAACACCAGTACACGAATCTTGAGCTTCTTCGATAACAGAATTATATCTCGTCTTTTTTTTTGCCACACTGACTGTTCAAGTGTTGCGTCTTCAGACATGCTGAGGGCAGTGATGGAGAAAAAACACAATCGAGCTGTTTACAAATGTGTTTGCAAACTGTTATTTTTAACCATGACTCATGAGGCCAGTGGATCCCAGAGCCAGCAGGCAGCTGTGTTTTGTCATAGTGATAGAGTCTGTTTCTCAAGGATTCCAGAGGACACATAGTTTAAATAACATCTCATCTTTATGTACAAATTGTTAGAGATGCATTTGGGCTGTGCCAAAGAGGGTTCAGAGAACACATTCCTTATATATTCTCTGTGGGTTTAGTCACAGAGGTGAACAAGACCTTAGGATGTTAAATGACTAGCTGTTACTTACTGTGCATGTTGCAAAAAGGCAAGACACAGGCTATGATTACTAATTACTATGACTAATTTTATAAACTTTTAATATACAGAATAAAGACTACAAATATCCCTTTCACCCTCCACTACTAAAGCCCTGGGTTAATAAATGTCTCTTAGCGAGACAGGGCAAAGAAATTGGTTGTTGGTCTTGGTATGAGCCCTTCTAGATGTTAGTTGATTTATAATGCCCCCTGCATAATTTGCAACACTTACAGTAAGGAGTAGAGAGTAGAGCTTGTTCTCAGCTCTGAGATCTGGAGAAAGCAGTGCCAGAGAATATCATAATCCTGCTGCCCACTCTGTGGGGCTAGGTAAGAGACACAAATTCCTGCTCCTGCTAGATCTTAAACTGGTAAACTATGATATTGAGGTTGTCTGCTGACATTGGGTTAGCAATGCAGAATCCATTTTAATTGGCTCCAGTCTAATCATATGGATCTCAAGATGTTTGTTTAATACTGTACAACCATACTACAAGGATCATCATATTAAGATGTGCAAGTAAGGTTAAAGATCAAGTGCAATGAAAGCTAGTAATACACTAACTAATTGTGTCTGTACTACTGCAGTACAAAAACTCACACTCTGAACAGTCCTGTGATTGTTCTGGTGAAATTCTTTTTAAGACTTTACTGGTCTTGTTTTTGATTAGATTAATGTTAGTAACTCATGCACTGAAATGAGTGTACTGTATGTGATCAGGGGAGATTTATAAAATCTCAAAATTCTGGAGGTAATCACCTCTGAGTGTTCATTCATAAATAATGTAGTTTTTAAAGAATTATGTTTTTTTACTGTGGCTCTCTCATGTCACATGTGGCTGCAATTATATTTTTAAGCACTGCCGTAAACCAGACTTACAAATTAGATCAAGGAACTTTTGGTGTCAACCAGTACTTTGCTTTATCAGACTAGATACTACTGGAAAGTCCTCTTTTTACAGTGTCCATCACATGCGAATGCTTTTTCTATAAACATTGACTGTGCTTTACAATGATTATACTCCTGACAAGTAACCAATGGAATTAGTGAAGAAGCTAGGATAACTTGCATTGGACTCAGGCGCCCGCATAAACCAGTTCTGTCTCTAGTGTCTTTAATGGTTTAATCTTTTACTATTAAGGTTGCAAGATAGAATACTATTGTACTAGCTTGCATATCAATGAAGAAAACCATGCATTTTTAAATGGTAATGAATATGCCATGAGTATGTGAAAATAATGATTAATAATAAGCCTTTAACAGCTTAAAACATTGGTCAGATTCTAGTTTCCTTTTTCACATGGAACTGTTGCAGGAATACCCAATCGTGGTTTTGGGTAATTGGATGTCTAGACAGTGGCAAGAAATTGTTGTTGGATAGATGTTCATTTTTTTTTTTTTAGCAGCGCTGAAATGTGGTATTGCACAACGAAAAGTGTTTGCCTTCTAATTCCGGAAGAACAAAAAATATTGAGGCATGTCTCGTGTTGTCTCGCCTCACAGGATAAGGTGGTGATCGGAGTGGCCTTTGACTGTGTGGAAAAGATGGTTTACTGGACTGACATCACTGGGCCCTCCATCAGCAAGGTTAGCTTGCATGGAGGAAAGCCTGTGCCAATCATCTCTACAGGTGGGCTGGATCTTTGGTTTGTTCTTCTTGGGAATGGGAGTTCACTTTACTACTATATATTCACCTGTGTACAGTGATTTAACTGTGTGCCAGTAGCAAGGCCCTTAAAATAAAAATAGGGGTTAAGAGCTTAGTTAATTAGAACCTCATGCGTGTGTAACATGAATAAGCAATTTGCATTCAGTTTTATTAATAGTGTTATTAGTAGTCAAGTAAATACATTAATATACAACACAAAGCAATAGCAAAATAAAATTCCATTCACAAAATAATGTTCCTTTCCTGTGCTGTCGGGATAAGATATTGCTTTTGACTTTTAAGGTTCCTGCCTTCTTGCTGTGTTACATTGCCATCCATGCTCTCCTGTCTGTTGGTGCTGATGTTGGTCTTTATGTATGTCTGTCAGAAAGTCCTTCTAAGATAAGATCACTTTATTGGCCATATACAATTTCTTGTATTAGGAATTTGTCTTTTTGCATACCCCAGCTTGCTCTCCATGAGACACACAGACAGGGAGAGAGAAGCCTGGGGTCAGAGTGCAGGGTCAGCCATTTATATGGTGCCCCTGGAGCAGTTGGGGTTAAGGGCCTTGCTCAGGGGCCAGGCAGAGTAGGATTTCTCTGCCGGCCGCGGGATTTGAACCGGCAACCTTCCAGCCACAGGCGCAGATCCTGAGCCACAGAGCCACCGCTCCACCCTCCTCCACTAACACATGCCGGCTTTCTCCCCCCTAGATCTCGAGAGTCCTGAAGGCGTGGCCATAGACCACCTGGGGCGGAACGTGTACTGGACCGACTCCATGCGGGACAGGATCGAGGTGGCCAAGCTGGACGGCAGCCAGAGGCGCGTGCTGTTTGACACCGACCTGGTCAACCCCCGGGCGATCGTCACGGATTCCGCGAAAGGGTGCGTCCTGCCCCCCTGACCCCACATCTGCACCCTGACGATTCCTTTCCTTCTGAGCTGTCCGGTCGGTATCGCCGTGCCAGCGATAGGCAAGCGCGGCTCTTCCAGCGCCCTGCAACCCAGCTGGTACCGGGACAACTGAACCTGCTGCTGGGAATCGTGGGATTTATAGAGCAAAGGACTAGGTGTGCCGATGAGACCTGTCTGAGGTTGTGATCCTTGACACCGTTAAGGCTGTCGAGTGAGATTTTCAGGACAGCAGTCTCCTTGCCAGCCTCCTCCAGTCCCCATTGGGTTTGTCCTGCCCTGCACAAAACCTCATGCTCTTCTCTGGAAACGTTCTGGAAAGATTTATCATATGTGACCACCTGGTCAGGTGCCGAGACCATCAGGTTCCCTATGCAGGAGGATTGAAGAGTGGTCCGGTCCTTCTGCGACAACAAGCATGCTGTGTGAATGGATAGACTATGAGTTCTTTTATCCCTGTGGGACAGACGTGGGACTGGCATCCCACTTTCTTGTTTATGTCGTTTCTTAACTTTAGTCTTCCCTCCCCAATAGGCATCTGTACTGGACTGACTGGAACAGGGAGGCCCCCAAGATTGAAACCTCGTACATGGACGGGACCAACAGGAGGGTTCTGGTAAAGGATGACCTGGGGTTGCCCAACGGCTTGACCTATGACCCTTACTCTTCCCTGCTGTGCTGGGCTGATGCAGGTGTGTTGTTTGTATTGCAGCTGAACACGGTTATGTACTGTACATTCATTAGGGAGTCTTTGGCAATGTCTTGCATTCATTTATATGTATATACGGGGACAATATTCATAGGGCATAGCAGCCATACCACCATGCAGCTCTCAACTGGCTACCCACTGAAGCAAGGCAGGGTTGATCCTGGACAGTACCAGGATGGGAGACCTCCTGGGAAGCTATGGTTGCTGCTGGAAGTGGTGTTAGTAGGACCAGTGTGGGGTGCTAACCCTCTAGTCTCTGTGGGTCCTAATGCCCCGGTATAGTGGCGGGGACGCTATACTGTGGTGGGCGCCTTCTTTCCGATGAGATGTTAAAACGAGGTCCTGACTCTCAGTGGTGATTAAAGATCCAAGGGCATTTCTTGATAAGCATATGGAGTTATCCCGGTGTCTGGGCCAACTTTCCCCCCTCAGCCTTTACCGTGGCCTGCATATTGTCCCTATACATGATTGGCTTGAAGTTGCCCTGCGATGGACTGGCGTCCTGTCCAGGGTGTACCCTGCCTTGCGCTCGTTGCTTGCCGGGTAGGCTCCGGCTTCCCGCGACACCGTAAGTATAAAGCAGTTTGGCAAATGACATGACGTAACATGACAATATTCATAGAAACAGTTTCTGCCACATGACATGTACTGGCAAACTTGGGTTTTTTTTACTAAAAAGAAAAAACAGTATGAAATTATTCAGAATCCTTCATCTCAGAGGGCATCTCAAAGTGTACCATGAGAGAAGGCACAAATGCCTTTGAATATCTTTCATTTGAAAGTAGGTGTGATCACGGGCTGAATTTACTGTACACTTATTTTGACAAATAAGACACTTTTGACTGATTATCCCTCGTGGCTACAGGTACTCGGAAGGTGGAGTGCATGAACCCCACCCAGACAAACCGCCGGAAGATCCTGGAAGGAATACAGTATCCCTTTGGAATCACATCTTATGGGAAGAATCTGTACTACACAGACTGGAGGAGGTGGGCCTTAATGATACACTAATTTGTCTACAAGTTTACTGTGGCATGACATGGCAACAGCACAGGAAAGTGTGGTAAAGCTCAATAAAAACCACTGTGAAATCACAGTTTAGACAGGGTAATAGTTGGAGAAGAGGATAGATGATAAAGACTGATAATTATTATTAAACACAGTCAGCCCTCAAAAAGTAAGTCTCTGTGAAACCATAGGATAATACCATCACTTCACTGTGGGAGACTCTCAAAATAAAGGTCACCACTAATAGCAGTTTGATTAATCTAACAGACCAGTGGTCATTATCAGGTTGTTTGCATGAATCTAAGTCAATATCCATCCATTTTCTAAACCACATCTTCCAATTCAGAGTCATTTGAGGGCCAGAGCCTATCCCAGCAAGCAACAAGTGCAAGGCAGGGTACACCCTGGATGGGACACCAGTCCATCACGAAGCTGACACAAGAACACCAACACAGACACGCACACACTCACAACAGGGGCACCAGTTAACCTACCAGCATGTTTTTGGACTGTGGGAGGAAACAGGAGACAGCACTTACAAACTCCACACAGATGGTGGCCCAGGTCCGGAATTGAACTCGGAGCTCCAGCGCTGCACAGCTGCAGTGCTGACCACTGTGCCACCATCTCAGTAAAAAAAGGGCGTTTTAATTAGATACATATTTGTATTTCCACAAAGGGTAACAAGGTAACCTTCCTGATTTTTGTAGCAATGCTTTAAGAAGTACTATTTGTGTTCAGCCCCATGGGAAATTAATTAGTCACCTTCTAATAACTAAATAGAAGGGTTGAAAAGATGTTTGAACAGTGGGGGTTTGAAGGACTTGGGTGCTCAATTGCCTTTCTGGTTATGTCATTTGAAAATAAAGATCTCTTAGATCTCCAGAGTGAGCAAATCAACCAGTGACTGACAGGATCAGTGCAGGGAACCTCTGTCTGTATTTCCCACCGAGATCATTGAATAACCAGAGCGCCAAACAGACTGCTGGGACCCCACATTACATATGCTCCAGTGCTAGCAGTGTGTTTTCAGTGGAGCTAATTTCAAGTTGTTAGATCTGCGTATGTTTGTTATTAAAAGGAGGTCAAAGAGCCTGTGCAAATCGCACAGCTGCTTGCAATTTTTCAGTCCGGTGAGTAAACTGCATATGCAGGCGCATTTCAGAATTGCAAGAACTGCTTCCTTCAGATCTCACCGGCAGGCCAAAGTGGTTTTCTGACAGGATCTAGCCAGGAAAAACACAGCAGTAGTCCCTGTCAGATCAAGCCTGTCTCTTGTTGTCTTATTGATGAGATTACCTTTATTGTCTGAAATTCCCTCTCATTCATCCTGCCATGCATGAGCTGTACATCAGTCTGCCTTTTGTGGCTACCCATAAAACTGAATAGATTAAATTTTTAATACAATTTCTTCTTAGTTTATTTCTCATATCCCTCTGCCGGTCACATCTGCAATGCCCATGCCATGTATTCAAGCTACTCATCACTTTTCATCCTGCAAGGGGTGATAGCTTTGCAAACCAAACAACAGCGATTCTGTCTTCGATACAGTGAGTACCTCTGCACAGCCTTAAAGAACACTTTTCCATTATCCTGGGCCATAGCCAAAACAGAAATTATGAAAAGGAACTCCCTGGGACCCAGTCTCAACCTTCCACAGCTCTGATGATGACCCTCAAGCAAATACGGGTTCAAATTGTAGGCAGGAAGGAGTTTGAGTGTGGTGTTTCCTGTTCTGGGTTCCGATGAGTGATCTGTGCCTGTTTTACTGAGCTGCCAGTGTGCATTGTGCCTCAGGGACGCTGTGGTCGCCGCAGATCGCACCCTGGGCCGGGAGAGTGAGGAGTTCCAGCCGCAGAAGCGTTCCCGTCTGTATGGAATAGCCACCGCCTACTCCCAGTGCCCTGCAGGTACTGCCCAGTTTCCTCTCTCACCTTCTGTAGCTCTTACACATAACGGAGATGTTAGACATTAAAGTTTTCTAGCACAGATTTAGAGATTTTATCTTTCTAACCCTTAGTTTTACGGGTCTTACCTTTGCCATCACGTTGATTATGGCTAATAACTGGAAGCTCCAGGATCCTCTCCCGCACTATAACGTGAATGGGCGTTGTATTACTCGGTCTCTAGGCCAAAGCAAGTTTTCAACAGGCAAGAAACACTGCTGAAAGAATTACACCGACTAGGAAATATGAAGCAGTGAAAGCATCGTCCTTACACAGGTCATCAAAGAGCCCACGCAAGGAGCTCACGTTCCTGCTAGTTGATTTTCCAGACTCTGGTCTGGATGCAATTACTCAGGGCAGAAGGAATGCAGGACACATGAATCCTTTTACATCTGGGGCTCACGGCTGCTTGTCTCTGTGATCTGGCGTCTGGTGTGCCTCCTTGTCCTCTCCCGGCTTTCCTGCGAAAGGCGTTTGGGAGAGGGCTTCACGCTGCCCCCCCCGGGTCTCGGGCGTCTTGAATGACCAGCCGGGCGGGGAACCCCCTCCGGTCACACGAGGGGTTCCAGGGGCGATGGTGGGGGAGCGTGTCCTGTCCGGCGCCGCAGTAGCCCTCTCTTCTGCTTCGTCTCCAGGGCAGAACTACTGCTCCGTGAACAACGGCGGCTGCACCCACCTGTGTCTCGCCAACCCCTCGGGCCGCTCCTGCCTGTGCCCTGACAACGTGGTGGGCGTGGGCTGCGTGGAATCAAGCTTTGGGTAGTAACGTGCGAGGGACAAGCTGCCAGCACGGGGGACTTCCTTTGTCTGACTCTTGGTCTCTTGCCACTGGTGTCAACGGCAGCTTTTGCCTGTTACTATACTTACCCAATAAGGCACTGAGTGTGATGGAAACCAGTGTGTTCCAGGTGTTTGTTTTTTTTTTAACACAGTAATTCTTTAAAAAAAACATTTTAGATTCGTTCTGATTCCTGTTTGCCATTTTTAATCCGTTGGAAGTTTTTTTTTATTGTAAATAAATACAACTATAGATGTCTCTCCAGTTTTTTTATTTTTTGGTTTTCCCTCTGGTGCTTTCAGTTTTTTACGGTATCCCGCAGTGGGAGGAGGAGATCTTTAAAGTATCAGGTGTTACTGTGAAGTTTACCCTCTATGGCAGAATGTGAAGTAAAAACTCAAAGACAAAGAACATAAAAATGCAACTAGGTCTGTCTGCGCCTTCTGTCAATACAGCTGTTTGGCACGCCTGTGCGAAGTGTTTCGATGACTTCATCGTGAAGGAAAGGGGTTGAGGCCTTGCATTAAAGTATTGCACACTGACAATCTCTTGTATGTGCAGCTGGTGTAAGAGAGATGTTACGTTCTGTACAGCTACCCAAAAATAAAGAAAGACCTTTTTTACAGGGTGGTTCTGAGCTTTTCCTTTAAGCATTCATGTTCACTGAAGCCCACTTTAACATTGCATTGCACTTTCACACGAATTTCTTCTTTGACATCTTACTTCTGTACCTGAACGTTGCAGGACATTTGAGTTCTACATACCCTCTGGTTAAACAACATGGCACAACATAACACTGTGCATGACTAGTCTTGACCTTCTACATACAGTACCATAGTGCAGCAGTGTTGTTGCTCAATTAAGCAGCTGTGGAAGGACTTTCTGGGAGACTGCTAGTGGTTTCATGGTTTTGTATCACATAGTGTCCTTGAGGCTTGACAGTGGTTCACCAGTCTTTGTGAAAGTAAGAATTACTGGGAAATACTCAAATTCCCCTGAGCAGCTCGGTTCTGCAAAATAAGATGGTGTTTAAGAAATAATACCACTGTTTGTTTTTCCTACAAAAACAGTGTGAGAGGGAAGAAAGACTTGCCAGCCCCAAACAGTCAAGTAGCATGTCGTCCAGCTCCCCTCGACTCACGCGAACATCTCGTGCACACAAGGGGGTGAAGATGGGCCTGTCGGGGCAGTTTCTATTAGGAAAATATGAAAGGACAAAAACAAGGGAGGGGTCTTTCTGTAACTTCAATCTCAGTGTGCTGCTACATAAGACAAGCATTTTTTGGTGTTTCTGTGGTTCTTTGTCATTTATATTTAAGACATCTATTTATATTTAAGACATCTACACTTGCCTGCTTCCTCACCATTTCAAATTCCCAAATTATCTTTTCTTATTTCGATTTATTCTAAGTACTAGGTTTACTTTTTGAAATACTGTTAAAAATAACGAATCTTTGATCCCGGTACTCATTCCCAATTTTATCCTCTGGTCTTAACAACACTTTTTTTAGCGTAGAGAGCACTGTAATGTGCCGGAAATTTCAAAAGTAGTAAAAGCTATTACTGTACTTTGAGAAAAAGAAACACACCATGGTGAGTTCGATTAACAGTTGACAGTGAAAGGACCTATATCTGCTTGATTTAGAAAAATAAACTCTTGTTCTTCTCTATTCCTTTGATTCGCTGAAGGTAAAAACATGTTCTGTACCTGGCACATCGTACATGCCTCATCACTGGAGGCAGTGCACAAAAGAATATAAGAAAAGTCTAAGACAAGATGAGGCTGCCTGGCTCCCCCAGCCTATATAGAGTATCAACTCTACTGGCTGGTACACTTGTTCCAAGCTCCTGCAACTCTCTGTGCACACTAGTGCCTCCTATACTGAGGGGTAAATGCGCTTCCACTTTTAAAGTGGTTTCCACATGCGCTCTCTGGTGAGTTCAGCTTGGAGAATCCATTGGTGACATGACTCAGATTTGTACGAAAATATTCATATAAAATACACTCTTTTCACTATATGATTTAATTGTTCTTGTATGAATCTCTTTCCTGACATCCCTTTTGAAAATGTGTGCATCCCTAGCAGGTAAAGTATAGGGTACTATTGGAGAGCAATTTTTACTGCCTTCCTATTCTTTTATTTTACAAATATAAATGTCCAAATTGTCTCTGAATGTGAATGTAATGTACATTGCTTCAAGAATATCGAAATCGCCTCCTCCGTTTTGCAGCGCTTTGAAGTTAACTAAAACCTAAAAAACATCTTGTAAATTCATATTGGGAAAGTTAGCTGATAAATGAAAATTGCTCTTACATAATCTGGGATGTATGTTTGGAGCCCCCTGGTGTTTAAACGTTATAAACCTTGCTCACTGAAAGGCGATACTTTTAATTAAATTAAAGGTTTATTAGATTTTCCTGAAATCCAAATTTTAAAAACATTTTGTTTTTAAAACTGTCTTATTAAAAAGCCGTTTTTTAGTGACCTTCATACCAGTGGCTCTGAAAAGTGCATAACTACCTCTGGGCTTACACAATGGTGCAGCTGTACAAATGTTAGTAGGATGTAAATAACATACATCACAAACTTTAAATTCAGTTTCTGCAACTATCTGTAACAGCAATTCCCTGAAATGAAATCAAAATAACGATTGTGAAATGGGACTAATTCTTAAAGTACCGTATTTAAATTAGTGATTGCACAAAAAATCTTACATTTCAAAGTGTTTTATATTCTGTCCACTGTAAGGCAGGTATTGTGAATCTATCGAATTAAATCATGAGCTGAATTGATTTTTTAAAGGATGGTTTCTTAATAAGTGGACAAGAAACTAACTTTCACATTTCGTAGCCTGAAATCTATTTATGATTAATACATGTATTGGCAAGAGACGTACAATTAATGTGATATGGAGTATTGCCTGTAAAACAACGTTACTTAAGAAACGGCGGAGAACGTCTCCTGGAGCTCTGAACGAGAAATGCACAAAATAGCGGAGAGCTCAGATCATAACGGAGATCTGAGGTTTTGCGGTCGGAGTTTCTGAATTGCTAACGGTTTCGAGATCATAAGCTTATTACGTGTTTTACACGATGCAACACTAGATGGCGCTGTTTGCTACTCTGTATCCCAAAAGATTAACACAGTTGTATCATAGAATCACAATATGATATCGTGCATATATATATAAACGTCTTGAAGTGTTTCTCTTTGTCTGCCACCTCAGCTTACTGATCGATCTGTGTTATTAAACAAGTCAGTGTTGAACAAACCTACACTGTAAGACCCCACCGCCAGCACAGGTTATTGAACTGGACAGCAATAATAATAATAATAATAATAATTGCTTACGCTTTCTTGGACACTCCACTCAAAGCGCTTTACAGGTAATGGGGATCCCCTCCACCACCCCCAGTGTGCAGCCCCACCTGGATGATGCGACGGCAGCCATAGTGCACCAGTGCACTCCCCACACACCAGCTCTCAGTGGGTAGAACAGAGTGATGAAGCCAATTCATAGAGTGCAGCAGCTCATCTTTAATTTTCACATTTAAACTGCTTGATCTTGGAGAAGAAAATCTGCTATATACACATATTCTTTAAAAACAACGATGTTGTGCCTGCAAGGTGAAGTCGTGTTTTAAAAATGAAAGTAAGAATAGCTGGAGGAAACGATCACTGGCAGTGTTTGGAAGGGGGGGAATATTACAGAACAATTGAAAGAGCACAATGCACCACAGAGTTTTAATTAAGAACACAAGAAAAGTTCCAAACCAGAGGAGCCATCTGGTCCATCTAGCCTGTTTGGTCGTTAGGTGTTAATTGATTGATCGCAGAATCTCATCCAGCAGTTTTTTTTTTTGAAGGAAGTCAAAGTATCAACTTCAACAACTGGGCTGGGTCGCTTGTTCCGCACTCCCACGTGGTCTAGAAGTTGTCGACGACGCGTCAAAACGAGCAGCCTCCTCTAGATCCGTGTTTCCCGTTGTGTATATATATCTGATGTTTCTACTTGCTGCGTGCAAAACGCCGCGCTTGTCTGAATGAGACGTCACCTGCCAAGTGTTTGCCCAGCCGTGACGTCGTTTTGAATGTCCATTGACTGCTTTCTAATTGAAATACTGTGTCTGTAAATTCCGGTTTGCCTTTAGCGAATTGACACATAGCGCTATACCCTACGCATCACAATGGATCAATGTTCTCTTGTAAATCATTATTCTCCATTTGATCTCGGTCAGAACATTCCTGTGGACATGAGTTAACCAGCCAACCCACATCACACCTTTGATCCTCTTCCAGTACAAAATATGAAAATATTTCAACCAAACATTAATTGAGCTCATATATAGGCTTATAGCTCGTCACATGGTGTAAAGACACCTACAGTATATGATAGCATCTACATTGCACGTTACATGATAATGAAACCATTTTAAAAATATTTGATAAAATCCGCTTTACCCCATGCAGAGCTGACGTGCAGACCAGACAGTGCCCATTAATTGGTCTGTTCTCATTATGTTGCTAACTATGAGAATAATTTTGATATCACCAAAGCTCAGACTTCCGTTTGTGGAATAATAAGCTCTCAGGGACAAAGAGATGACTAAGCAGATTGGGTTTTTTTTTCTTCTCTCTTCCTTTTAACCTGTTCGCATCCCCCACACCTGTAATTACATAATCGTCTAAGATCCACGTCTTATATAATCTCCTCGACGTTCAAGACCAGTGTGAAGAGCTCTGTGACACTTCACTTGTGGTCTCTTCACTCACTCCTGCTCAGTCAACCGTGCTATAGCTCTCAGGTCCTCAGCTGCACACAACTGCAAAGCAGGAGTAAAAATCGATCAAATTCAAATGGCTCTCATATACCTTAGTGTGTGCACAGGCCTGAGCACACAGACAGTAATGGGCTAACTCACGTCCTGCAGGCATGTTCTTCACAAGCACATGTTACTCTCTGGCAGACTTTTGCCTTTCAATAATGTTTACCTGTGTTCTCTCTAAATGATGTGCCTAGTTAAATAATTCAGATTCAGGCAGGTGTCAGATGTTAGCATTGAATAAGAATAGGAATGACGTCCTCGCCTGCGAACACGAGCTGTGGGTTGTGACTGAGAGAGTGAGATTGCACAGGCAAGAGGTGGAAATGAGGTTTCTCCCTAGGGCTGCTGGACTTACTCGCCGTGACAGGGAGAGGAGTTTGGCAGACTGGGAGGACAGTGGAGATGAGTCGCTGCTCAGTCCTGCAGGAGGAGCTGGAGATGGTTGCCGGGGAAAGGAAAGGAAATTCTGGGCTGCCCTGCTCACTAGCCTGTCACTACACTGACCCTCAGCAGGAGCAAGGGGCTAGAATATGGGTGGATGCATTGAGGCTATAATACACCAGAGCATATTGATGAATTGAATTGAACGGTTGTGGGGCTCCGTTAAATGTCTACCTGAAAAAAGTTGAACATTTTTTATTTTCATGCAAAATGCATCCTGGTTTTGGATCTTGTTTTTTTTTTTAAATTATTTCTACTCATGCCTTTTCAATTTATTATTTCAGCATGCCAATGGTTTTTTCTCAAGGGTGCGTAGCGTGGGACGTCAGGGGCTCACAAATGTTATAGCCACACGTGCGATAGCTGCATTTTAAAAATGTCTCCAGTCAGTGTGTTGTCTGAAGGTGCGTTTGAAGGCTGAGCTCACACTCAGAGCCTGATCTACTGTATATGTGAGTGATAGTCAGGTTGAAGCCTTAAATGACCATCCCAGATTAAAGTCTTTAACAGACTTTAGTCTTTTCGCATAAGCTGGGGTATGCGAAAAGACGCATTCCTAATGCAAGAAATTGTATAGGGCTAATAAAGAAACATTATTATTATAGACTAGTTTAAATTTGTTTTAGGATACAGTTTTAAAAATAGACCTTAAATTACCCCAAGACTGCACTGTAGTCTGACAGTGCAAGTGAAATCTTTGCCACCTCCACTTTAAGGCAAGCACCTTACAAGTTTCTCCTCCGTGATAAACTGTAGTGTCATACAGAGATGTGATCTAGCAGGGGGCTGCAGGGGGCAGGGGCTGGGGTCACAGTTTGAGAGACAGCTAGCACCACGATCATTCTCACCTTTTACAACTGTAAGCAAACCCGCTTCCTCTATTATGCACCCGCTATAGACAGGAGTGGTACACTATGTGCTATAAATATCCCAGCCACGTACTTCGACCTGCTGCAGACACTTTTTACTTCAAATGACTTTAACAGTTTGCTCTCAGAGAAAACAAAACAGCAAGGCAACACACAGCAGCAGGTCTGTCCCCATGACCTGCGCTGCGGTTGGGGATGACCTGAGCCTGTTCTGTTTTCAGCAGCCCTGTGGTCTCAGGCCTGACCCCATTCTGACTCCGCTTCTGTTTTTTTCCTCAGCTCTCCTGCTTCACACTTCCCTCCCTCCAGACCCTTTAGCGCACTTCTCTTTCTACTGAAAGGAGAAGAAAGTATAAAAAAAAACAATGCATGTTTTGGCAAAAGAAAACCTGCTGAGAACAGGCCTTTTCTCATTCTCATGCATTTTAATAAATTGGTTGATTGATTCAATTCATTGTGATGAGTTCTCATTCTCATCTACATTTAGATGCTCTGACATGTATTAAATAAAGAGAAGGGATTATTATTTTAAGACAGTCTGACAAACAAAATACAATGTAACACAGTCCAAACAAGGCTGATCCTACACTTTTGGTTTTGAAGTCATACATGCAAAATGCTGTTTAGTTGCAATCTAAATTTCCAAATAGTTGTCTAAAAATATCAATTTTACCATTGCAGACTAGTAAAGGCTTGTTTTGCATTTACAGTAAAATAAAAAATAATAATTATACTTCTATAACACTTTCCTGGATACACCATTCAAAGCACTTTACAGTGCCTTGCGAAAGTATTCGGCCCCCTTGAACTTTTCAACCTTTTGCCACATTTCAGGCTTCAAACATAAAGATATAAATTTTTTATTTTATGTGAAGAATCACCAACAAGTGGGACACAATTGTGAAGTGGAACGAAATCTATTGGATTTTTGAAACTTTTTTAACTAATAAAAAAATGAAAAGTGGGGCGTGCAAAATTATTCGGCCCCCTTGCGTTAATACTTTGTAGAGCCACCTTTTGCTGTGATTACAGCTGCAAGTCACTTGGGGTATGTCTCTATCAGTTTTGCACATCGAGAGACTGAAATTCTTGCCCATTCTTCCTTGCAAAACAGCTCGAGCTCAGTGAGGTTGGATGGAGAGCGTTTGTGAACAGCAGTTTTCAGCTCTTTCCACAGATTCTCGATTGGATTCAGGTCTGGACTTTGACTTGGCCATTCAAACACCTGGATACGTTTATTTGTGAACCATTCCTTTGTAGATTTTGCTGTATGTTTGGGATCATTGTCTTGTTGGAAGATAAATCTCCGTCCCAGTTTCAGGTCTTTTGCAGACTCCAACAGGTTTTCATCCAGAATGGTCCTGTATTTGGCTGCATCCATCTTCCCCTCAATTTTAACCATCTTCCCTGTCCCTGCTGAAGAAAAGCAGGCCCAAACCATGATGCTGCCACCACCATGTTTGACAGTGGGGATGGTGTGTTGAGGGTGATGAGCTGTGTTGCTTTTACGCCAAACATATCGTTTTGCATTGTGGCCAAAAAGTTCAATTTTGGTTTCATCTGACCAGAGCACCTTCTTCCACATGTTTGGGGTGTCTCCCAGGTGGCTTGTGGCAAACTTTAGACGAGACTTTTTATGGATATCTTTGAGAAATGGCTTTCTTCTTGCCACTCTTCCATAAAGGCCAGATTTGTGCAGTGTAAGACTGATTGTTGTCCTATGGACAGACTCTCCCACCTCAGCTGTAGTTCTCTGCAGTTCATCCAGAGTGATCATGGGCCTCTTGGCTGCATCTCTGATCAGTCTTCTCCTTGTCTGAGCTGAAAGTTTAGAGGGACGGCCAGGTCTTGGTAGATTTGCAGTGGTCTGATACTCCTTCCATTTCAAGATGATCGCGTGCACAGTGCTCCTTGGGATGTTTGAAGCTTGGGAAATCTTTTTGTATCCAAATCCGGCTTTAAACTTCTCCACAACAGTATTACGGACCTGCCTGGTGTGTTCCTTGGTCTTCATGATGCTCTCTGCGCTTTCAACAGAACCTTGAGACTATCACAGAGCAGGTGCATTTATACAGAGACTTGATTACACACAGGTGGATTCTATTTATCACCATCAGTCATTTAGGACAACATTGGATCATTCAGAGATCCTCGCTGAACTTCTGGAGTGAGTTTGCTGCACTGAAAGTTTGCACGCCCCACTTTTCATTTTTTTATTAGTTAAAAAAGTTTCAAAAATCCAATAGATTTCGTTCCACTTCACAATTGTGTCCCACTTGTTGGTGATTCTTCACATAAAATAAAAAATTTATATCTTTATGTTTGAAGCCTGAAATGTGGCAAAAGGTTGAAAAGTTCAAGGGGGCCGAATACTTTCGCAAGGCACTGTACAGCTGGGGCATTAGGACCCACACAGACTGCAGGGTGAGCGCCCCCTACTGGCCCCACGAACATCTTTTCCAGCAGCAGCCTTAGCTTTCCTAGGAGGTCTCTCATCCAGGTACTGGCCAGGCTCACACCTGCTGAATTTCAGGGCGCTGATAGCTGTAATTTGCAGGGTCGGACAGCTGCTGGCTAAAACAAACTGCACATATATTGTATACAATATGTCAAAATATAAATTGTATTTTTCTCTCAGTTAAAAGAAATATGGTGCAAATGATTTTAAATTCCCAGTCTCTTTCACCTAAAATGCAAGTTTTAATAATTTTCTCCTTAGTTTTATTGCATAGGAAATTTGGATTTTATCATTACGACGGTAGACATATTTCAGCATCCGGTATGTACAGTTTCACTATAGATGAATCTATTCCAGATCTATAACTGTGAGATAATATGAAATGTGTACTTCACATAGTCTGTAAGAGCTGACAGACACATCCATATGCCTTTAAAGAGACACATCTCAAGTATCAGTAAAGTAGACTTTTGAACATTACCTATTGATATATGTTAAGTAGTATCAGTTCCCGACACGGTATGACGATGACGATTAGATGTATAAAGATACAGCTTTGAATTGTCCCAAGGTGTCAGCGCATCACTGTGACTGCAGCAGAGGAGAAGATGAGATGTGCATCTAATTTCCGATTTTATTGTCACTATGATAAATAAATGTTTTGAGGACTGGTGTTCATTTGTGGTCAGATTTTTTTATTTATTTGACGTCCTGGAAAAGAATTACAAGACCTAACACGAACTAACCTACACCTATCAGGAGCTGTTTAGCACATGGACAGGATATGTCAAATAATCTAAAGGTGTATTGATTTGTAATTTTGATATGTAAACTTACAGAAGTTCAATTTTAAATTTATAAAAAGTAGGTGTTTTAAAACAAACTTAAGTACGTATAATTATCGATTTTATCTATATGAAATATTTGTGCATCTATATACATAAACGAGTTAGAGTAAAACACCGGTACATAACAGGATCGATACCGCCTAGCCGTAATCGTTTTGCACGTTATATCAGTCAAAATGCGGATTTGTTAAGAATTGTAACAAAACTCCGCCCTAGAAAGCGGAAAATTTGGCCTGACGAAATTTGAGTGATTGCTGAGGCAGACGGTCTTTTGAAAGAGATGTTCTTGATTGACAGGCGGCAGCGGCGGAGTGACCAATAGGGGCAGCAGACAGCGCTTATGGGCGGTATTTCCTGTGTTGTGTGTTGTATGCCCGTTGCCCAAAGGGAGATGGGTTGCAGGTAGAAACAGCGGAGAAGAAATAGGAGAACTGGTAGGCTGGGATTGCAACTGAATACTGTCTCCCCCCTCAATTCTTCTTTAAACAATTCCGACAGGATGAACCATAGGAAAGCGTGAAAAACGTCGGCCGGAGACGCTGCCGTTGACGCCGCTGTTGGTGTCACGGGACCTTAAGCTTTTAAACGCTGGCTGGCTGTAAATGGGGAGAGCGATCACAGGGTATGTAATTGCGGCGAAATGCTTTAAATCGATCTAAAGCGAAATGCAGTGTCTGTTGCACGGTGTTCGGGCGTACTGATGGGTCCGCGAAGGTGTATTTCTCTTGGCACGTGTCGAGAGAAAGCCCGTGAGCCGTGCCAAAGTTGGGAGACAGGTCGATCCCGGAGGCAGAAAAATGAGTGTTTCAGTGTGCGTGCTCTGTAACTCGCTGCCACGTACGGCAACTGTATATTTCTCTCTTCTGCAAGGCGTACATGTAGAAATTCGCCTACTGTTCCAAGGATGATGATGATGATGATGATGTTGCCTGCTTTCTTGTGACCCCCGGGAGGTGAGGTACGGGTTTAGGGTTTGCTGTCAGCATCCGCAGTTTGGTTAGCACTAGCACGGAAGGGAAACGCTGCGGTTAGCTACGAGCTACTGTACGCTGTCTAATTATAATGATTATTATGTTTTTTTTACTTTCTCCTGAACAGTTCAGCCGTGTGTTCGAAGAATAAGCTCGGTGACGTGGGGAAAAACAACCCCAACCAGAAGTGAGCATCGACCCCCCCCAAAAAATGTTGAACTTCTCTGCGTCACCCATCTCCCCGGAGGCTGTTCGGCTCGGACTACCATAGCCTGACATCCTTCTACGCGAAGAGTGTTATTATTTTTGCTCATCCTGGGGCTGGAATGGCGAGTCGGCACCTGATGAATTTGTCCCAGGCGTGGGACAAGTACATCAACTGCAGGACGCACGGAGCAGACCTACAGGTAGGTGATACAATCGAGCTGTCCCTGCTTGCATGGGGGGGGGGGGGGAGATTCAGGTTGTTCTGGTTTGTATTAGTGGCTCGTAGCTGATAAATCATGCTTCCGATGTCATTTGGCGTAATAGGTCGTCTCTGCCCGTACCCTCCCATTGCAGTTTTAAGTTGCTGCAAATTCTGGACAACGTGGCTAAGCTCGTACCGCGTCTGAATCGTTGTGTGCTTGTGAGAGATCCTGGCTTATGTGTTTGAAATTAAACGGCATTTTTATCTGATAATGACAGTGTCATTTATAGCAATTCCTTTTCAGCAGCCTAGCTTAATCTCATAACTGTTTTGTTTTGCGGTCAAGATATACAGTAAGTTGCATTAGGTATTAGATCAGTTACATGCTAAAAAAAATCCTGACTAAATTATCTTAATGTCTTTTGGCACGTGTGCGCGTATCCTGTCGCAGTCCGATACTGCAGGATGAAATCACTGTATTTGGGAAGAAATCTGTGGTCATGTACTTCCGAGACCCCTGCAGTGAGTCAGTGCAGATGATGGGACAGGCTCATTTGACTAACCACCAGCTCAGAAGCGCAATGAGCGCAATTGAGGATTCCGAACTGTCCTGCGGTGTTAATCCTTTAAGTCTCGCAGAGTCTAAGGTGCAATACCGTTTGTTTGTTTTTTCCGGCAGGACACCTGCTCATAATTGCGTGTCTCAATCACAGATTTGTTTGAGCAACTCACTGTTGCTGCAGCAAACCCAGCTATGATTGATGTGAGGTGATTGCTTTCGTTGACTTTGTAGTAGTGGACACCCAGTTCTCTGGGCACTGTAAGGCACTGTACAGTACAACAACATTTTTATAGTTGGAGTTTGGTACATTTCATTTTCTTATGTTATTTAGCTATAATACAGTACATGGGGTTATCGTAAAGTAATAAAGGATACCTGGTTTTTCGATTTCTAGTCATAGGTTGGATTTATAATGATGTCCAGGAGACATTTGTCTAGAATATAGTAATTTCTTTATCCAAAGTCGGATCGTTCTCCACAGCTTTGCCCTTCAGTCGGCATTCTCTTCTGTATCCAAACCTTTTTCTAAAACAGTTTCCTCTGTCTGGACACACTGGATCAGATGAGTTGCACTGGACCTCCCTGCTTCTGGTTTTGCAACCAAAACATGGATTGGTGTATTCCACACTCCCTTGTGCTTCCTGTTGTAGGTGTATGATTCTGTGCTGGGAGCTCGAAAGAAGTACATATTTTTTAAATTGTAATCCTGACGTGTAAAAACAGGATAGAAAAATCAATATAGTGAGAGGAAAGTGATGACACTCAGTCATCTGCCCAGGCCAGCACTCTGCTCGTGTGTCATCTCTCCTCCGTCCTGCCTGGAAAGCTGTAGCTGCAAAGCTCTGCTGTGGGTGCTGATGTTGTGCCTGTGAACAAGCAACCAACCCTCATCTGTCCACCCAGCTGTTTGAGTGGGTTCCAGCTGTGTGGTGGGTAATTCTGTGATGGGCTAGAGTGTGGACTTTACCTGAACTGTATAGTGTGTTTCCTGCGAAGAGACTACAAGGTAACTAGGAACAGTGGTGGATTTGTAGTGTTCATAATTATTTTAAGGCTTTTTTTTTTAGTTTTTAATGCGAGAAAATGGTTGAAATTAAATTATAGTGCTGTGTTCTCCAAAGGGATACACTACTGCAAGGATCTCATTATCACGTCCCAACCTTGCTCTCTGCCTATTTTTCAACGAAGTCTTGCAGTCCTAGCACAGACTGTGGCCTCGTTCTGCCTTATGTATTCTTAAGGTGATAGGAAGAAGCATCCATTAAGATGCAAAACGGCTTCTGGGGAATATAGTGACTTTGCTGCAGCTCTGAATGACTCAGTCTGCGCAATGTGCATTAGCATTTGTGTTCCTTTTGTGCTGCTACCTATAGGGATTTTATTCCAAACTGTGGGAAAAATAGAAAAGCAAAAACTGGTGTAAAACCCATTGTGCAATAGTTTCTAAATTTAAATGAACACATCCTTTTCAAGGTAGTCAAGAGACTTTGGAATCATCACATTCTGCGGACCTGATAAATTTGACATCTGCACCATTATGAAAGAAAAGACGCTTAAGCCAGCGTCACACTACACGACTCGGCACAACTTCTAGTCGGAGAGCACGTCAGGTTTAATGACTGCAGTTGCTGAATCTCGCTGCCTTTTCTGTCCTAGAGGGTGTCAAATTATACGACTAGGAATCGCAGGGGGTGGCTAATCACACGATTCCCTCGCGACTTTTCATCACAGTTCCAGATATCGCATTGCGCCGCTAAAGTACGGCCAGGTCGCCTCATTCCGGCAGCCAATCACTGTGGAGCACAAGAGGAGCACCTGCACGAAAGTAAACAAACAACATGGAGAACAAACACGTAAACATCTTGAAAAGTGTAACACAGACATTGTTTTCCACAAGTAAGCACCTTCAAAAATATAATTCTTCTTTATAAATATAGAACAAATTTACAAAAATAAAACACAGTTCAAAATATAAAACCCCTTTAAAACGAATAATGTCAACAAATTAGTATTGCACTGTAACGTGTACTATAATGGGCACATTATCTCACAAGTACACATCTGGCTCACTGCCCACCCCTACGACTTGCGACTCGCTACGAGAAAATCAAACCAGTTTGATTTTGTCGTAGCGAGTCGCAGAGAGTCGTAGGGGCTGTTAAGAGTGCTATGACTGAATCGCTGGGGGTGTCACACTACACAACTGACGGTCACGGGCGCGAGCTGCGACTCTCTACAACTCGCTGTGATTTTCTTACGATTACTAAAATCCTAGGAAAAGTCATGCAGTGTGATGCCGGCATTATCAGAAATGTGATTAATCCTGGTAGGGGTTGTAGTAACCCAGAGACAATCCCGAAAGAACAGGCCACAGACGAAGGACCAGTCCATTGTACTACCCACATGCACATACCACCACCATGCAGGGACCAGGTAACCTCAGCCACATGTCCCTGGGAAGTGGGAGGAAATGGGAACTCCTGGGGAAGACCCAAGTGAACATGCAAACTCCACACAGACCGACGCCTCTAGCGCTGAGGCAGCAGCACCAACTCCAATTCCATGGTGCCAGTCGGCAGGGCCTGTTTTCTTCTCTGCTTAACAGCGACAGTATACTGGGAAAGTCTCTTTTACAGAACTAGACATGGCTGATGAAGAGTACACACTTGTGCACATTATGGGAAAAGCATTTTATGTTGTTTTTTTTAAAGATCAATCAGCCTGACCATAATTTTTTGTAATGCCAGGTGGAACTTTTGTCTTGAAGTAGAGCAATTTAGTGTGCAGGGGTTTTGGCTCTGAGTGTAGCTCTGTGTAAGAGCAACAAGTTTTATAAATAGTTGTGTAGTCCTATTTGGCATGAATCATGTCCACACTGTTTCCTGACCAGACCAGTGTTGTTTTGTTGGTTGTTCAGTCCTGTTAGAATTCTGCTTCTCCTTATTCGTTTGCTTTACATCAGCCAAGAACAACCAGAGGAGCCCGCTTTGCTAAGTTGTCAGAACTTGTTAAGGATTGCTAATGTGTTGGGATGTCTGAATTCATTGAGTGGAAAATGTGAACAGGTTGCCAAAGGAAAAGCTCCATGTTTGTGTTTCTTTTAAAAATAACCACAGTGCTGCAGATTCCAGAACCAGCCCCTGTGTTTTCTTGAGTGTTTTCAGAATGTATCCTTCCTGAGTGAGAGTTACTGTACGTTCAGGAAAGAAGATATATAATGGATTCATGAAGTTTTGCACACAGTAATGGCATTTCCTCGGATGTGTACAAAAGCTAACCAGCTGAGAAACTGTGCATCATATTGTTCAGGTCTTATGATGAGCTTCTAGCCAGAGGGCTGCACAAATGCAGAACTACTCTTCTGAGGAGGGAAGTCTTGTAAGACCCAGCTTGTGAGTGTTGGTGGCCTACTGTTTTTTAAACATTTTAAAATGTGAATCAAATGAATAAAGCATTTTTCAAAGACTTCACCTTTATTTAAAGAAAATAGCAATGCAGTAATCCACAATACATGACCCAGTTTAATTTTTGCAATGTTAAAATATGATGAATGCTTTGACAGTTTTGTGTTAAGAGATGGAACATTTATTATCATTTATTCCATAGTTTTACAAATTCTGGATTAATAATTCCCAGCCTTTGCTAAACAAAAATCCCAAACATGGTTTTCTGCAGTGGCTCTTGAGTTCCAGTCAGTTCCTGAAATGCTCACCAGAGTATTTATCTAAAAGAAGAGTTCTGCTTCAGAATACTGTATTTTGGCATCATTAACGTGTCAGTATATGAGCTGAGACTGTTCTAGCTGTGGATAAATTAATACATTAAGAAGACAACTTGCATTTTTGTTATATTGTAATTTAGATGCATATAAATCTTTACAGTATGTTTTTCTTTATTCACGAGAGGAGTTTAAAATTACACAGGCAATAGTGGCTCCATATCAAGTAATATCAGGTGTTTTATTGAAAGGTCAGACTTATCTGTGTTCTTACAGCGATGTGTTTCTCTCATGCTATGTTTATGAGACAGCAGGTGCTATCTGTGAAATCACCTTTGTAATGCAAGGGCTCAAAAGCTGTCATGTTTTCTCAGTGGCAGATATACTTGAATGCAGTTTTGTTTTATAATGGTTGTTCATTTAACTGTAAATATTTAATGCAAATCTGCTACAAACTATTCTACTACAGTATACAGATGTGTATACTCTGAAATATGAAATGTATTTGTAGTGTAATATTAATGTAATTTTAATACAGTAAAAAACAGGATTCTTACTCTTGTTTTCATAGTGTCTTGGGTCATAAAAAGTAGACCAGCGTGGATAAACCTTGTGAGATACAGATTGTCAAAGTGGCGAATGGTGTGTCACCCTTGCTTGTTCCTTCCAGAGACGGAAAGCACAATATGTATTTATTATGTGAAGACTGTGTATTCGCCTCTGCATTGAAGTTAAGTGTATGTTAATTCAACGCATGCAGTCTCTTAAGAAAAGCAGTTCATTTCCAATTTGAGAAATTTTAGAAATAAAACATTCTCTGTGAATGTTTGGGGTTAACACAAAAATAGATTAGTGGTGTGAGACTGAATGTGCTGATTATGCAGGGCACCCAAGAAGTAATGATGTGCATATTGTTTTTATAGCTGTGAAAGTCAGATGTTATGCACATTTGTGGAATTCCATGTTTCTATACAGATGAACGTAAAACGTCTAGGAATATTGTCCACACCTTGTATCGATAAACACTTGCATGAATATCATGCCTCGGTCTTCTTTTCTGCATCTTATTTTCACTGTATTAATCCACAGAGAAGATACTGTGGATTGTTCTGCTGTATTGAATGAGTACAGGCTAGATGTGGTTACTCTGGGTAGTTGTTTAGTTGGACATTTGGAGCAGTGGGATCACTGGTGAGTAGCTTCATGCAGGAGTATAAAACAGTCACCTATACCCAAGCAGCAAGGCCATGAAATGAGATCAAATGCAACTAGTGGTATAAGTTTGATTAAATGTGAAATGTAAGTTGATTGAGTGCATAGTGATATGTTGATACACCTGCTTTCAGGAATCAATATTATGTGCTTGAGCTCTCATAATGTGAGGTTTTTATTTAAGATTCAGTTAGCTCTGTATTAGAGCTTCTTGAAAATGAAATTCTGCGTGTTCACACATTTAAGGAGAAAAATGAAAGGCTTGTTTAAGAAATTGTTCAAGTCACGGCTAAAAATACAGAGAACCACTTACTTGCTCTAAAGTAAACTGAGACAGCTGTTTCCCAGGAGAACAACTTTGCTCTGTTCTTAATGTCCCAAAATACCAGTGCCAGTCTCTACAGCAGAACTTTGCTTTTTCAGAAGGCATTGGGATGAATGACTCACTTTAAAATGTGCTGCTTATTCTGTGATTTCTGTATGAAGGCAAGATAACATCGCTCACTAGTAAGCAGTTTTATGTCATCTTTCTAATTACATGAATAAGGCAGGAATATGTTTAAGCACGTAATTACTTCCGTACTGTAAGTGAATAAGGTGAATTTCTCAATTCATCCAAACACATTGAGCAGTTCTTGTCTTTTGTGTGATAGTTGAGAAGTTAACGTGGAGGTCAGTAATGAGATAGTTAATCCCTAACTTCATCTATTTGTCATTTAACTGCAGGAACATTTTTCTCTTGAGCTGGCCTTGATCAGACCCTGCTGTGCTCTGGAAGGTAAAAGCAGTTGATGGGAATCTTTGCGGTCCTATACCCAAATGCACACAGAAAGATAATTCACAGTTGTGTTTCCGGCCAGCTCCACAGTCTGGTGATCAGAGTTGCTGTGATGTAGGCAGTGCCATCTTTGCTATGCGGTTACACATTAAGGTCCGGACTACTTGGTCACTGAAGATTCCAGGGCATTTTTGAAAGTATAGAGTGGGGTGTCAAACCCTAGTGTCCTGGCTGAATTACACTCGAGGCTTTCATGATCTCTCTAAAGTTCCCTAAACTCAGTCGGTCAAGCAGTTTCTCCCTTGATCTGATTTGCTGTGTGGTGGGGCTGCTGGTGAACAATGGCTGCGACGTGTCACTCAGGTGGGTCCAGAATTGAGCGGCGAATGATGTTCGTCCCCTCCTGTATGTAAAGAGCTTTGGGATGAAAAGTGCTACATAAATGCATAGTTATTATTACTCTAAACGGAACGTAAAACTGAGATACTGATTGTCTTTTCTGTGTTTAGCAACAGAAGTCGACAGTGTTAATATTTTGTTATTCATGTATTTTCATCAGAAAAACATACAGTACTGCCAGCAGTCAAATGAGCAAGATGTGCCCAATGACCATGGTTTGTTTTCTTTCGGCTGTATCGTATCTGTACGTGATGAACCCCAGCTGCGCCAAACCCGGCAGACTGACTCGCGAGACGCCGTGAAACCACGAGCCGTGCCGGGATCCTTGCACTTGTCCCGTGGTGTTGGTGTGGCGTGGTGAGGGGTGACTGGAAGTCCTGGGGCTAGACAGGATGCTGGGAGACGGTGAGTCGTCCTCACATGTTTTCTCCAGGCGTCGGTGGGCAGGCTGTGCTGGCATCCCGTGCTCCCGTGAAATATAAAGCGTGAAATCCGTGCTCCTGCTGGCCAGGACGAACTCTGTCTTCGTGATTTCTAGTCTGTGGATGTGCATGGGCATCCGTGCCCGAGTTCAGCAGGACCCTGATTCAGGCCCCGGGGCAGACTGGAATGTAATAACATTGCCTTCTGGCTTCAAGTCCTTGTTTTGTTAAAAACATTTGGCTCTTCATCATTTCACAGATGAATATATTCTTTGGTTTAAGGCCAGTAAGAAAGAGGTCAAAATGCTGTTAGACTCTGACAGTGCAAGGTCAGGTGTACCTGCAGTCTCCAGATGGTTGCCAGTTCGTGACGTTAATTTATTACTTATCTAGACTGCTTGGATATCCAGGTGTGAACTGGGTAGTGTCTTGGAGGAGAAGTCATTTTGAAGTTGAGCTCTTGTTACCCCCGAGTCAGCTGTTCAAAAGCGAGCTGACAGCCAGCTTCTGCCGTGTATAAAATGTCATTATTTATTTGCTTTTGATTTGTTTTGCCTGTCGGAACGCCAGCAGCTCCTGTTTCTAAGCCTAGCTATTCCTCAGCTCTCTCTTTTTCAGCTGTAAGAAGGAAACCTTGCTTCAGCGTTTTGTGAAATGCTGATCTGTGTCTGGTTCACACCTTTCTGCACCCAGCAAGTTTGGTTTTAATGACATGAATGATTATTTCTTTTAAAGTAGTCATTCTGTTTCAGCGTACGTTGGTTCTGTAATTAGAGCAGTGAGCGTGCTGTACGTGTAATTTAAATAAAAAATGCTATGTCAGTGGGCTACTTGGAATGTTAAATTCTGACAAAATGCTGAAGGATGGCCACTTTGCATCTTCTGTTGCCATGGAGATTACGTAAGCAGGAGGACACTTGGGTACCAGCTGCTGTGTCTTTATACTAATTTACATTTCGCTTGGTTTTGTTACTGCTGTGGGCAGAGGCTCTTATCTTTTTTTTTAGCTGGAGGCTCCTGTTCTTTTCACTTTTATCCCTTTAAATAAGTATTTTGTTTAAGATATCTTGTGGGATGCCTATCATTCTGTTTGACTTCCCTGGGTTTGTTGCCAGTTGCTGCAAACATCAGTGTCCTGCAGTGCTTTTTGGTGCTAAATCAGTTTTCCATAGATCTGCATAGAGTAGAGAGGAACTCATTCATGTAGTGAGCAGACTTGCATTGCTCTAACACTTAAAGGTGGAGAGGTGTTCGAAATATACATGGTGTTTTCTTCCACACCTGTAAGAAGACTTGTACAGCACAAAGTAAAATTAAATGTATTTCTTGTAAAATCTGCACAGAATCGCAAGTTCTCACTTTGAAATGAAAATTGGAGCCCCATATAGTTGTCTGTCCATTAGACATCACACAAGGCACTGAATAATGGAACCTTTTAGTGTAATGGTCTTTTGTATTTAAATCCCTATTGTGGTTTTCCAATTGACAGTCTGTGTGATAGAATATTACATTTGATAATTATGAGGTTTTAATAAGTTGTATGGTATGCCAGAATTTTTATGCAGTGCTTTAAACACTTTTTGTTTTCTTTGACAACAGGAGATGTTGGGACTGAAAGGCCAACAAATATTTTTAACTTATTTTCCCCAATAAATAACTGAAACTGCTTTTTTGGTGACCTTGCATATGGTCTTGAGTGGTTGCTGTCGTTTTCCTTGTTTTTACCCTTTATTAATCTTTAGAGTGCATCTGCTTGTTATTCATTAGGGTTTTCACAGACCCTGCTGGGTGACAGTCCTCACAATAGTATCTGCAGTAACGGCACAGCGCGCCTTCTTTAGCATAGCAGCAGAACAGCCAGAGGATTTCCTTTAAAAACGGAAGCCATAACGTCAATTTTGTTAGGATGGCTTTCGGTTCTTAAAGCACCCTTTTTTCTGAGACTTCTCTTCTATCTGAAAGCAAACTCCTCAGCTTTGGACTGGTAGAGAAAAGAGGACTTTCTTGTCATGCTTATAAATACGCAAGATGGTGTAGATTTTTTTAATTTAAATCTGTTTGCATTCTCTGTTCTTTCCAGGACCTTGTGAAGTAGATGGTGCCTTTTACAAACGTGAGAAAGGTGGAGATGAATTCAATTTCTTTAACCTGTTAAGTGAAGCTCGAAGAATGTTTTTCCCGTATGTTAGTCTTTACAGTTGAAACCTGTGATTCTGCTTCAGATAAGGGGAATACTTTGCCATCTGTTTTATTTTCATTATGGCATGGCTTTGTGCAGTCTAATAAATGCCTTTTAGAGTCTTGCTGCCGTTTTAGCTGACTGCAGAAAAGATGCAAGCTGACATTTGAGAGTTTCATAATCAATTTATGTGCTTGTAGCTTTCACATGCGGTGAGTCACTTTCTATCAGTGTTGTTCGTGTGACCTATAACAGACAGCTAGGGGAAGACATTTCCCCCTAGGAAAGTTGGCTTTTGCTTGGTACAACACCAAGAGGAACTGTAAATAGTAGGATAAAGACCTCCTTCCTCATTTTCAGACGGACAGTTCCCTGCTTCAACACAAGATTCTTATTTCACCAGTATAAGTGTTAGATTTGCATTCTGGTGGATGTTTAACTAAGAACATGGTGCTCTGTGTGGTGGATTCAAGCCTGTGAGTATAATTTAACCTTTTTTGGGTAGATTCCTTGTCTTGGCTATTTCACATACTCAAAACAGGGTAGAACCTCTACGATCATTGCTAAGTTAAGTTAAACATGATTTTCAGTTTTTTGGGGGGCTAACATTGAATTGACAGTAACAATTATCAGGCATTATATTATGCCCTTATAATCTATCTCTGTGACATCAACTGCCTTCTTCTTGAGCTCAACTGGATCCCTTCTTGAATTAATTGGTCTAAATGACCTCTACAGCTATCTAACGCGTTACCTATGAGCTCCCCATGGCCAGGAGAGAGTAATTGACTTTGACATGACACAGATTTACTCTACCTGTGCGTGAACAAATATCTCCCGCTTGTTATGCAAGAAAATGGCCACAATATAGTTACGCTACGGTAGCTGTAAAGCTGTATTAAATGTTTACATTTGTAGAATATGTAGGCAATTTCTCAGGTCCAATGAAATAAGATAATTTACGTCTGTTGCTGAAATACAGTAAATCACATTCTTGTATAGTACGATACATGTTTAATGTAACTAAAACAGTGTTTCTCTTGTTGTTGCGCTTAATAGATCTGGTTTGTTGCACATAATTTGTTCTCATAGGTTGTCTTGTCAAACCTTTAAACTACTGTAAGGCTTGGCTAATTTAAGTCCACTCTGCCCTGCCTGTGTAAATGAAATAGAAGTGGCAGAACTTCTGGCTCCTGACAGCTGGAATACTGTAAGCGATTATACTCCTCAAGCGTCATGTGTTTTATTTTGTGGGGATCGAGCAGGTCAGAGTGCCAGGAGTTCGTTCAGATGCACATTTTGTCGTTTGTGAAACTTCAGACCATTTTTTTTGTAGTTCTGTTTTTTTCTTTAAAATGTTTTTGTTTTTTAAGAAGGGTTGTCTGAAAATAAAAACTACAGCAGAATCTAAAGGGATGACTCTCTGCGTCTGCTATTTTTTTTTCCTGCTTGCGAGACAGAAATAGTTGTCTGATGAACACTCTCTCATGCTGCTTGATGGTGAGAGGTGCTGTTATGCTTTCTGTCTAGAGGGATTTCTTAAGGGAATTCTTTGTAATTGTATTCTGTTTTCAAAGGGCCAGCAGTGGAGCTCATGACATTGGAGCCAGTTTATCAGAGGACTCTAATGATAGACAAGACATGTGACTCTTCTGGCTTTCAATTTTTTTAAAATGTTGACCAAATAGTCCAAAAAATCATATTTGTTTTGTTATACCTGTTCAATTTTGGATTAGCTGATTATGTACCAGATTACGGCTCTGAACCCCCTGATGGCACACAGGAGAGAATGAGGAAGTGAAGACAGACATTCCTCTGAGCCACCCACCTTCCAGCCAATCATATTTTTATACGTCACAGGTAGCACAGCCCCACACCAGAAAAAAAGGTGCTGATTGGAGGAGAAGCATGCCCCTCATTGAGAACACAGGAAGCCACCGGGGGTGCATTTTTTTCAGAGAACTAAGAGAGCTATAGTCGACTATTCCCATCCAAACCTCTGTAGCTGCTACTGGGATAATCCCAGTTACAGTTGGCTACTGACTTGGCATGTGGTCAATCCACTGTCAAGGAATGTTGGTCATCTAAGCTAAAATTGCTTAGCTGAGAAATTAATAATAATAATTGCTTACACTTATATAGCACTCTTCTGGACACCCCACCCAAAAGTGTTTTACAGGTAATGGGGATCCCCTCCACCAGCTATTAGTGGGGAGGAGAACAGAGTGATGTAACCAATTTTATAGATGGGGATTAGTAGGAGGCCATGAGTGGTAAGGTCCAATGGGAAATTTGTCCAGGACAGCAGGGTTACACCCCTACCCTTTTCCAGAAATGCCCTGGGATTTTTAATGACCACAGAGAGTCAGGACCTCGATTTTACGTCTCATCCGAAGGACGGTGCCTTTTTACAGTATAGTGTCCCCGTCACTATAATGGGGCATTAGGACCCACACAGACCACAGGGTGAGCGCCCCCTGCTGGCCCCACTCACACCTCTTCCAGCAGCAGCCTTCGTTTTTCCCAGGAGGTCTCTCAGCCAGGTACTGACCAGGCTCACACTTGCTGGGCTCCAGTGGGTTGCCAGTTGTGAGCTGCAGGGTGATATGGCTTGCAGGCACTTTGCTTAGTGATATCTGAATTACCACAGGCACTGTCTAGTTAATAGCATTTACCCGCTTGTCCAACTTCCTTTATTTTTACTGTCGTACTTGTTTGTATTGAATGTGCTGTGCCTAAAGCTTTCTGCATGGGTGTAATGTATTCGCGGACTCTAATTAATGTGTAATTCAATCTGTTCAAAGTTTACATTTCACTGGCTCTTAGTGTCACTTAATCGTCTTTGTATACTGACTGGACAGCTGTCAGTGGGATGATTCCCACATCTAACGGATATGTCGGCTGTCAATTTAATTGATCAGTAACATTTGTGCTTATTCAATCTTTAGAAAGTGAGAAGGATGTTTTATAAAATGATTTTCCACTTTTGAAAGCGGATTTGGTTTTGTGTGTTTTGTGTGTTTTTCACGCCCAGGACACTTTTGTTTTTCGTGAGAAATTGAATGTGGAACATTGAGCGGTTTGACACCTTTCAGTGGAAAAACTGAATCTACCGAGGACTGCACATGGTATAATCATCACATGCAGCACCAGTCAGCTTCGTTTATCTCAGAGTGTCGTTTCTGTGAATCTAGTCTACATTCGTTTGGCATCATAACCATTACAATGGGAATGATGGCACACGGAGCATGATGGGAGTTGCAAAGCAGCAAAGAAGTTTTCCATGCTGTGCGTTGTTAGTGATGTTTTCACCGTTTTTTTTTTACAGAATTCTTCTGTTGTTTTTGCATTACGATAAAAGAATATTTTAGCAAATCATTTGGGGTGCTGAAATACAAAAAGGACCCGCACCGTTATTACGCTCTGCAAAAATTCATTTGCTAGGAATCCCCAAAAAGAAAGCCAAGCCACCTGCATACCATCGCTTCACAAGAATACCAGTGTAAAGTGACAGCTTTATTCAAAGGACCGTTAGGAAGAAAAAACATTAAATGTGTTGATCCTCTCCCGTGAAAGGGCATGGAATGCTGGAAGATGGGGAAAAATCCAGGCATGTTCTTTTTCTTGCTGAGTTTTAAAGAATAAAAGAGCCTTCCGACATGATCGCCCTGCATTTAACTCCTTTTTCTTGTTTGCCTTGTGGGTTTGTTTGACTTTCTCCAACTCGCGCAAGAGATACGATGTAGAGAAGAGTCTGCCAACAATAGTTCTTTGATGACTGCACAAGTGTGCACAGTTTTATCATGATTAGTGGATTAGTGGGTTAGTGGATGATATAGCTGGCACATCAAAGACAGTGGCTACAATGCACAGAATGAGACCGAGACAGAGTGTGTTACCTACCAGCTGCAGCACTTCACATGCAGTAGTTAGGTTTGAAAGAACTGTTTCTTAATAGAAAAGAAAAAGGCATTTTTGTTGCCCTAACGCAGAGAGTTGAAAAAAATAAATGAGTACTGCTGAGTTACCGTGGGCAAGTGGTTTTGGAGAGCAGGTGACTGGATTTTATTAATGGTTAGATGAGTGCAATAAAATGTCCTTGGTGCTGAGAGGAATGCTGTCCATCCCAGGGGGTTAGAAATGGCAAGAGCTACTGCAAGCTTTGCCAGCCTGTCTCCTTTTCCACTTTCTTGGCAAGAACCATGTGCAAGGACCGGGGGCAACTGCAGAGATGCCTCTGGAGAGAGGAGGTCAGGCTCCGAGGGGGCAGACAATTAGGATAATGACATTCTTGGAATCCTCCGCGAGTTTTTGGCTCCGCTGGGCAACGTCAGGTGCTGCTCGTGTGCAGAAAACCGCAGCGGTGTCGTGAAATGCTTTCGCAGGCATGCGGGGGTTGGGGGTTGTGGGGGAAGATGGAGGGGGTTCATTAACAAGGCTGCCAGGGGGCTGTGGGGGGGAGGAGGAAAACTGCTGCTGGCTTTTACAATCGGAATGAGAGATTACTTGGAGGGAGGGGCGGACTGAGGGCGCCCACTGAGGGTTTCACTGCAGCGTCTGGGTTCACACCCAGCCAGGAACAGGCTGTTTTGTGAGGGGCGCCCTCTATCTGCCACACTGGGAAGTGTTTCAGCACCTTGATTCAGCTGGCCGCCATGAGCCATGATGATGTTCCCGCGGAGGCCTATGTACTGTATTTGTTTACTTCTGTTTCAGTCGGGGTGCTGATGATTTGTTAGGCCTTTGATGGTAGGATGGGCCAAATATACCTTTCTTTCTGAAACTGTGGCAGTGTCACAAAGCACAGTGTATTCTAAACTGGGCACAAACGGTTTCCACGTCAGAATGAGCGAACAGTTCATCTTTCCGTACTGCTGGCTGACTCCATTTTCTCCTCCAGTCCCAGTGTGGTTTTTCAACCTCTAGATTTCTGGTTGGTCAGTTTCCAAACCATAGCTCGAGGGTTCGTTGAGGTGTTGTAAGAGTTCTGCATGCTTTTCTTTTCATTTATTGAGAAATGCTTGGTGACCACATCATGTGATTGGCCATAAAAAAAAAAAGGCACAACCGTTTTTCTTTTTCAGAATGGAGCTGCAGCAGTGGCGCTCCTCCATCTCATGACACTCACAGGAAATACGGAGAAATACGGAGCGTGGGGCGACCCTCATGACACTCATCAGCAGTGTTATCATCTGCAGAACCATGAAATAGAATTGTTGTCAGAAATAAATCCTCGCATTCCACTGCTGATGGAGAAACTTAATTGATTTGCAGCTACTCTTCTGAGGTTGATGACTTGAGTATTCTGCTTTTCAAAATGAACAATGAACCTTCTTCGATACATGCATTTGAACGGATGGAGTAGGGGAAATGAGCACCATTTGAAGTTTTAATCATCCAGGTGGGGCTGCACACTGGTGAGGGAGGGGAGTCCCCATGACCTGTAAAGCGCTTTGGGTGGAGTTTCCAGAAAAGGGTTACGTAAGCGTAACGAATGAATGTAAAGTGGCGAATCCTTGATCTTGCAGAACGCTTCTTAGTGGCCCACAATGTAAAATGGCTTTGATCGGCAAAAAAACTGATATCCCAGGACATTTGAAACAAATAGCAAAATGTTTCTTTCTGCTTAGTTTCTCAAGCCAATTACTAATGCCAAAATTTAACATGAAGATATAATTTTGTTCGTAGATTCTTTACTTCATTACAGGTTTTAAGATGCAGTACCTGCTTCTTGACCGCCTGTACAAGACCCCTCATTATAGAGTGACCTGTACACATTTGTCTCCTAATTCAGAAGCAGATCCTTGTGTAGAACAGGCCTGTGCCAGAGAGACAGTTTGTCCATGGCCAGGGCTGTGTGAGGTGGGCTGGGGTGGTTTGTATAGTTCCTGCCTGTGCTGCGGCTGTTCTGAGTGTTAAAAGACAAGCGGAGAGTTTGAGGCTGTCCTGTTGAGGGCCGCAGACTGTTCTGAAGAAGAGGAGGTGCTAGTTGCGATGTGACCTCGCCTCTTTGTGGTGGTGCACACAGATGCCCCTCTATCCTGCTAGCAGCGCTGCTTGATGACCGAGATGGCAGCGATTGTAGGGCAGTGGGTATAAAGTGTGTGGTGTGGCGCAGGATGTGGTGGCACTATTTCGTGTTCAAAGAACATTTCCTTCTTCTTGCTTCAAATGTGGACTTGCGCTCAACCACTGAGCTTTCACTCCAGACGCAGAATCTTTTCAAAGCACCACAACAGTGCTACCAGTCTTAACATCTTAACAGTGCCAAGATGGGCACATTCTTTACATTTCACACCCTGCGGATTAGGGCTCTGGACTTGCTGTTGCTCCCCTGCACAAGGTGCTTTGCTCAGAGTGCTCCTGCAAAATATCCAGTGCTATAAATTGGCAGGAATGGGAGTTGCTCTGGAAAAAAAGCATCAGTCAAATGCATTAATCATAATTTCTTTCATTTATCCTATATTCGTCAGCTTATCTGAACAGGGTCATTGATAATCATATAGAGGCTAACGGCAAAGGTAGCATAAAGAGATTAGGTTAGATACTGTTCCAGTGACTAAGCTTCTTTTGTTAACTATTCATGGTAGGTTAACAACAGTGGTCCTGTCTGCATTGTTTGTGTGTTTGTGATGGTGGTGGGTTGGGCTGGCTCATCAAACACTATCCTGGGCTCTGAGAATGTAAATTTAGTCTGCAACTTAGTTTTATTTCAAAGTGAGTAATCTCAGCATCATAGTTTCCTCTTATTTATCCTTTTTTCCAAGCTCAAAGTTAGTCATTGTGGCTGCGTAAGTGCAGAAGAAACGGTAAACGTACATAAAAAGTTGATGCTTTTTCAGAGTGCCCGATAACAGTCACCATATTTTTGTTAATCTAACTAAATCAAAAATTGACGAGCACTTCCTGTGAATAAACATCCTGTTGATCAGGTGTGGAGTGGTTTCAAAATGGCGGCTGCTTGTTTGTTGAAACGGTGAGATGAGGTCTGCTGGAGGCAATCTGTCAGCTGGATTTGTTGGTGCTGGTTTACTGGGTGCTCGTTCATTCATATCGCTGTGAAGGATTCATAGTGCAGCCCAGGTTGAGCAGTTTATTGAGATTTATCCTTTTTTTTCTGATCCCTGTTCCTGAAATTGAAAAGCATGTCACTTCAGCCTGGTCAGAAAGTGGTTTAAGTCAGACTTCCTGTGGTCAATGACAGCCCCCGTGGATAATTAAGGAAGCCTGCTTACTTCTTTCTCTTGATCAAGTTTGGTCTCTCGATGCAGTTTAACTGTTCAATTGTACCATCTTAATAAAAGGGCACATTTAACTTGGCACACAGTTGGCATAGCACAGCCTGCTTAAGGATGTAATTCATTTGTATTGACATCAGAGGGATGTGCCTCTCCTCCAGTTGGCACTAACTAATAAAAATCATAATACATTAACAGTAAAACAGTACTATAATGTAATAACATACAACATGCGGGTAATATATGAAACCACCTGGTAATAAATGTTTTTATTTAGCCAAGAACGATGGTTACCAATCATAGAAACAGTATTTTAATTTTTATAAAAAATGTATTTTTCTGTTTCAACAAATCATGCACAAGAAAAGCATATGAAGTAAAACAACACTTTGAGAAATCTTCCTTTACTCTGTGCCTTAAACTAAAGCCTGTTTTTGCACCACAGAGGGCTGGTGTATTTACTGTGTTCATGCACCGTCTGTTGTGACCCTGGGCCTTGACTAATGTAGACTTTGTATTTTTATCTGGTTTGCCCCTTTTAAAAATAGTCTGCCATCCCTGTGCTGTCTAGCTAATGAGAGTAGGGTGGTGGTGAAGTCTTTGGTGTTGAGAAAGCTTTGCGTTGTGTTGAGTGCACTGGAGAATGACTCCTGTGCAGGGCCGATGTGAAGAGTGAACTGATCTTAAGTGAATTGCAGGCGATTGAGCAAACTGAGAATCCAGCATGCAAGAACTGTGTCTCAGGGCTCCTCTCCATGGTCGAGGCCAAGACAGCCCAAGATTAATGTTGATAAAGGACAGCTTGAGCAGGCCAGGAATGGAAAAGGTCTTGAAACAGCATAAATACAAACCGCAAATGTTTGCAGTGACCCCTCAATTGCTGGCAGTCCACTGGAAATTATGTGATTTGATCAAACCATGTGCTTTCATAAGAGGAAGCATCAGAATCCTCATGGACTATGAGTTCCACATGATGTGGAGTGCAATATATATTGTATTAAAAAAATCATGACTTGATTATGTTTTTAAAAACAAAACCCAACTCATGCCATCATGCTCCCTGTCATTGTATCTCAGATAGAGAAGAGAAGCCAGCTCTGATCATGTGGTTTGTGGATAATTATTGCCGTTTGGCTCAAACTGTTCAAACAGCACTTGCTTTGGTGTGCTTAGGAGCTGAAAGACCCAGCTATGCGTTTCTCTGGCATTGTTCACAACCTCTTGCTGCAGAAAGCTGTTGGTCTGCCTTCCTTTTCCTCTCTAAAATGTGGCAACACATCCTGAGATGTGGTCAGACTGCAGTATCCGGAAACCAGACGGGACGTTTGCGAGGGGAAAATGCACGAGAAGTAAACAGTACGAGTGTTTCAGGGACACAGAAAGTGAGATCTTTTCACATCAGCAGAGATGCGGTACAAATCTGACAGCATCCATTTTCCATGTTACAGTCAGGAGCTGTTGGCTTTCCTTTTCTCTGCTTTGTTATGTTCCTTTCACATGAATAAAAACGTGTTTGCTGAAATATCTGAATATGTGTCAGAACTTTATGCTGTTTTCCACAGGACCACAACTACCTTCTTATGAGACCACTTTTTGTTTTTGCAAATATCATAGATCCATGACTGTTTCCCAGACAATTGTTATCGATTTTCCAGTACTAGATGTGTATCTTTGCAGAGGAGGGTGACAAAAGAACACCAAGAAAAGTTTTCATAGGCAAGTATGAAATAAATACCTCTGGGGCTGAGAATCTGCCCTGTAGGGCAGTTTAGTAAAGTTTCTTGTTCGTGCTTCTGTTTAGATACTTAGTGTCTGAATGAGGCATTGTGGGAAGGCAGCAGTGTGAAAATGAAGCTGATTGGCACACAGTTTACACTGGAATGTCCCAAATTCACCAGATAAATCCACTTGTTCTGGAACATTAATGTAAACACATGTAATTTAAGACTGTGCTTTGACTGAATAATTTTGCTCAAAGAAGTGATACTGTATAGCTATACAAGGCTATAATCAAAATCCATCACTTCTGCCATGTGTTGCATAGTAGGCAAATTGAATCAGCCCTTTTCCTGCTTATTAAGGCCAGGGATATTTAATCAGATCTTGTATTTTACTGCTTCTGGAAAATTCCCATTTAAACTTTTGATGATGCAAGTTTGGTTCAGCAGCTGCTTAATTTGTCGTGGAACAGGAGGCAGACTATTTTTACACATCCTGAGGAATGCAACATGACCACACAGTTGCAGTTGAGTACGTAATTAATTATTGTCATCCGCCTCCCGAGTTCCCCAGTCAGAAGTTCATGGTTTCATTATTCAAACGTGTCTCCTGAGTACGTTTTGAGCACAAAAACGAATGGAAAAGGCAAACCTGTCCTCACGTCACAAAGGAAATGTGCAAGGGACTTCTGCTGTTGCTGTGATCATACCTCTCGGTGCTGCTGACCCCCTGGGTGATGACTGGACAGGACGTCAGCATGGTTCTTAATTTTGGCCTTTCATAAAGGGTGTGCTCTGTTTCTAAACCCATAAATTCAGCCCAGGAGGGTTGCGCAGAAAGTTATGCACCTTTGTATGTATCGCATCTGATTACTGATCGAGGCCTTTCATTAGCCTGTCTAATTTCCATAGTAAAGTAGAGGATACTGAAATGTGCATTTTAGTACATTTCTCTTTTCAAGCTGCGAACACCCTGCAGGTCGGGGTCAGTCTTTGGGTTATGATGTCCTGCACTTCACCATTAAACTACCTTGTCCTTTAAAAAACAGTGTTCCAGGGACTTTTTACAATGAACCCCTGTGTCTGAGACGGATCAGCTCAGTGATTGAAATGTGCTTTAAATATTTGAGAAAAGACCATTTCAATGTTTGGGTGAAGGCAGGTCTGAAAGAAAAGTGGTCTCAGTGTATTGACTTGAAGGGACATTCTCTAGAGAATTGAAATTGCTGATTTGTTATTCCAGTGTTGTTGTTGTTCAAAAGGTTTTGCACCCTTAGGATATAACGCCTGTACTATCTGAAACCTTGTGAGAGTTGCTGTGGATGTGCAACTCATTTTAAGTTGGAATAGGTGAATTTTGAGGCCTCTGGTTATATTTTTGTTATATTTCCTTAGGATTCTTGAAATAAAACTTCAAATATTGTACAAATACTCACTTACCCTAGCTAAGATCTAACATTTTATTAATAAATAAGGTGTTTTATTTATCTGAATGATCTGAATCATAATTTCCTTTACTAATTTGAAATTGGTGGGCCGTACTGTCAGTCTGCAACACAGTGAGTTGAACAGGAAGCCTCTGTGATACAGCAGATCTGTGTAGGATTCTCTTGTTTCCTCATGTAGAGGCACCACATAACTCCATATTAAACAGAGGCTGTAGTCAGTGCAGCAGGAACTGAGAGTGTATGGATACCAGAAAAACACAGTGGGCTGTCTTAATAGTATATGGCTGATATTTAAATAGTTTGCTCTGAACATTTTTCATTTTCTCAAAGAATAAGAAGAAATGTAATACAGCTAGCTTGTAGAGAACAGATGTCTAATATTGGAAGAAGTGCTCCGGATGGCAAGAATATTACCCAAACGGTGCCTCTTTTTGTAAGATTTCCATGTCTGCAAATTAAGGGTGGTGCCAGTGTTTGAGGTTTATTGTAGGGATTTCTGCAGAGGAAGTTGTTAAACCATAGTGTGTTTTGCTAAGATCTTGGTCTGACACTTTTACTTTCCTCTCGGAGCTCTCAGGTGTCAGATTTGTACTGCATTAAGTTTGCGTGCACCACATGGGGGGGTGGGGTGGGGTGTAGTTTTTTTAGAAATATATTGTGTTAGCTGGTGGCCACAGTCCAGTGAGGTCTGTTGACCTACATGTTGATGGCAGCACTTCATCCGGCCTCTAGTATACTGGCAGCACGAAAGTGTTTTTTTTAATAAGCAGACCTTATTGGTTACTTTCTTGTTGTGCATCAGACCTGATACACAACATGTCAAATTTATTGCTGACGGAAAACATTCAGGTGATGAGGACTATCATCGTTATGACTGACCCACAGTATCATGCCAAAATCATGAACTCAATATAAAAAATCCACATACTTTAAAAAAAGTCCATGCTAAAACAGAGTATTTACTTTATAATGCGCCATAATGCTTTAATTCTCCTTTCAATGATTGTTTGCAGCATCCTTTTGAAAATTATACAGGTGGGTCTGCGTAGGTGTTACTTTTGCAGTAGTAGGGGAAATGGCTCCCTCTTTGGGCCCCCAGTGGAAATTATAGTGCTTCAGCTAATGTCTTGAGCCACTGTAACACACATTCCTTACCTCGCTTCAATTCAGCCTCCTCCTTGATCTTCTCCTGTGGCGTCTTGGGATCCTTCGGGTTGTAAGGAATCGTGTCGAGCTAATCTCATGGAAACCCAAACGGCGAAAACCACACAATGAAAGCAGCCTGTGTGTAGCTTGAGGCAGTTTCACAATCATTTTCAAAAGAATGTTGACCGTCTTAGGGGCTTGTGACTCCGCCCCCCAACCCCCCCCCCCAAAAAAGAAAGGCTAGATAGGGAAAGTATTCCATTTGACCAGATGCTTGAAACTTTTCATTTGTGTTCGCCGATTGATTACATTTAGAGTGCATGATCCCTTGTAGTAATTTTTTGTACAGAAAGAAGAGTCCTCAGTCCCCTGGGAATGCGCCGTCCACAAAGTGCTGTAGGAAGTTCCCACATGTTGCAGGAGTGTCCGAGTCTCAGTATGCGACTCATTTTAAGAGGCCAGTTTCTTCTTTCCTCCACTCCTCCTGACAGCCGTATTCATTGATCTCACTTGTTAAACGTATTAAATGAAGACCTCACGGGAACACTAAAGAGGCGCCTGTTTCCTAGACGCTGGTGAGCACTTCAGGTCTGTGGGCTTGTACAGCAGAGTATAACTTTGCCTAAAGAACTGTCCCTGAAAGGAGCTTATTCTGCCTTTGCAGGTCACCCTCCAGTGCTTAGAACGCTTCCTGTGCCTGTTCCACTGCGTCCGACACATCAACAATCCAGATTCCAAGGATGCTGTGAAGTTCTGGTAGGTGCCTTTTTTTCTGCAGCTGATTTGTCCTATGTTTGAAGATGTGGCTGGTGACTGGAACTGGGGTTAGCTGTCTCTTCTTTTGGTGCTGCGAGTGAGGTGACGAAGCACCACTCCAGTGCGGTCCTGCTGGAGTGACTCTCCGAAGTGTGTCCCCCTTCGAGATGCACTCTTGTCCGGTCAGCTGCCCGCTGAATAAGCACCTACTGAACGTGTTGAGACTGTCCAGATTTATAAAGGCGATTTATGGCCCCCTAGGTTATTTTAAGCTGATTTTGAGCCAGTTTTGTTTCAATTACTGGCCTCTCCATTGCGGTCGCGTTTGCAACAATTTAGAAGTTCAGTTCTAAAGGCATAAGGATAAGTCATAAGCAAACTACAGTTTATATAGAGATTTTCTATAGACAGTGGAGGATATTCCTATAAGGCTGGAATTGTATATCTGGTTGCTTATATCATAAACATGATAAGGTCTTTGTTTTGTTACTTCTTAATCCTGTGGTCTACACACTGTATTGTGCCAGTAATTGCAGTAGATGTACTGTAGTTTATATTGCTGTGGTCTAAACTAAAAATACTAATAGAAGTCTCACAGTTGTGAATTTAAATTGGTTTAGTATGAAGTGTCTAAAATAGGGTTCCCAGGCCTGCTACTGCAGGCACACTTATCTGTTTTTGTGTTCCAGTCAAGATTTCAGTTACATAGCTGAACCCATAATTATTCTGATAATAAGATTAGTTTTCATCATTTCATTGTTGTTTTTTGCTATTAGGACATTTTGGAAGTTGCCTTTTATCTACCGTGTTTCATTAGCAACTTAAAATCCCTGACTTTCAAATGAAAAAGAAACTTCTCTGGTGAGTGAAGTTAAGTCCGGAGGTGTCTGGGTCTCTGGAAAGAGAATTGGGAACCCCTTCTCTGAAAAATATAGTGCAGCTCACCTTAAGCACCGTGGTTTTAGTAATGAAGTCAGAGCTTCTGGCGCCCTGGGGCTCCGTGACATGAACCTGTTTCAGCTTATATTATTTTGCAGTGCAGCTGAGCTTCTTATCTTATCTGTTCTGGTGCTCTGGTGGCTTTTGATAGGACGTGTGGATGGTGTCTGTCCGACATGTAACCTACCCGGCCGTGCACTCGTGGTCTCGTTTTGGGTTGAGGTCCATGACCCTGCATTGGACTGAGCAGTTATCAGAAATCAAGGGATTCTTTTTGAGATGCATTGTTACTTCATTACTAGTTACACTGCATAGCACTGGGGTATAGGGAGCTGATCCTACTGAAAACAGACCAGATGAAATAATGAGATTATTGATGAAGGAGTATCCTGTGAGCATCATTCAACGATACAAGCAGAACCCTCTCTTCTTGTTTTAACCTCTTTCATTTTAGCTTTAGTTTTAACTGTCTCCTAACTGTCCCCCAAGGCTGTCCCCCACTCTATGGGTGACAGGGCCTTCTCCTGTTATGCTCTGATATGAGTTCCAGAGCTTAGGGGCATATCAGAGAGTCACCTTCTCTAAACTCTTACAAATCCAGACTTCTTTAGAAGAGTCTTTATTTATCTGGTTCCACTCTTTACCCCTCTGCTCCTACTGTTTTAGTACTACCATCTGCTGTCTCCTCTGCATATTCTCATTGTGTTTATCTTCTGTATTTTTTATTCTTTATTTTTAATGGTTGTTGTTGCTTTTGTCATTCTATAAAGCGCTTTGAGAAGCAACCTTTAAAGGCGTTATATAAAATAAAGTTTATTATTATTATAACTGAAGTTGCCGTGCTGGGATACATGAATTCACTGCACAGTACGGCTTCACTGTGGAGCCTCTCCTGTGCAAAACAGACCAGGCATCTTTTAAATCTCAATCTTCAAAAAGTCAAGTGACCACAGAATTTAATTTGGTTTTTGTGATCAATCTGCATGCAGATTAAAATGCATTTGCTATGAGATGCAATGTGAGCTCTTCATCCAAGATCACGCAAAAAGATAAAGCTCCACTCATCAAGGGAGCTGTGTGAGATGTAACAGCAGATCGTAACAAGACAGCCTAAATAGCAGCCTTTTGTATTGCTCTAAAAACTATAATAGATTTTCTTCTATCTTTATCACCATTGCCTATCTGTTAGCTTGATTTTCCACCCTGTACTCTGACCTGCAATAAGGGTGATGTTAACCTCAACAGCTTATCAAGGAGAGAAATTATAGGTTATACTTTTACAGAAAGAGAAATAGAGCATAATTTTCATATTATGTGAATGTAAGGAGAGAAATGCATCACGGTCATTATGAAAACCTAAATCCTTAAGTAAGAAGATTTAAGCTGTAGCCAGTAGTGTTTTAGTTCAAAGATTAGGCATGCTTCTTACTCCTCTCCAATCCTGGGTTTAATCGTTCTGTCAGGCAGCAGACATTCAGAAGTATTAGGGAGAGACGGTTCTTAGCTGACAGTGAATGTTTGCATTAATTAGCAGAAAATTGAAAGGGAATATACAATTCAGATCTGCTGAAGAAAGCCCTATTTATAACCATGCATGGCAATTGTACATGCAAATGCATATTATCCTTTTTTCTCTTTGCTTAAACACCGTTTTAGCAGCAAAACTCGCCTGTACAGCTGACATCTCTCCTAAATGAATATCTATCATTAACTTGAAACCTGGGCAGCTTGAATCATTTACAGTATCCATCATGTTTTCACATCCCTTAGATACACTTTGATTGCCCCAAATGTTGGAAACTTCCCTTCATTTTTATCAAGAATCCTCGTCTGTATCCCTTTTTAAATCCTGACTTGAATATTTAAGCAACCATTCGGATTTTACTTTTACAGCTGTATATTTCCATTTTTCTTCCCTTTTGTCTCATATGAAATAGTAGAACCTTTTCGGTTTTCCTTGAGCCGGTGGTAAACAGTCCTTCAGTTTTCATACACCCCGTCCTGTGTTCTCGGCCATTAGACTACGGGCCAGAAGCCCTGTCACCGGTAAGTGGCCCCTGCTTCTTATTCCCCAAGATTGACCTGAAAGGTACCACAATGCAGGAAACGCAAAGCTTTTCACAGTGCAGGCGTTCTCTAGGATGTGCAGTCAAGAGGAGCCACGTGTGCCATCTCATTTCATGGAACAAAAAAAGCAAATCCCTGGCAAGGAATCAAAGCAAATGCTGTACAGATGTGGTGCTCCGCGGCACAGACCTCTCCTCGCTGAACATGCAGGGAAGTTAGTCCGGCTGGACGCGTAGTCCCGAGATTCAGAATCGCTGCCCCGCTGTTTCCTGTGGCTGGTTATGTGCCCTGCAAGCCCTATGTGAAGCAGGAGCAAGAGCGTCCTGTGCAGGTTTCACTTTTGCTTTTCAGCTTTGTGCCACCTCTCACCTCCTTGCTGTACGAGCTGCCTCTGCTCAGTGCCGGCTGGCTGGCAGGGGAGCGGAGGTGCGAGACCTGATATCCGAGAGCAACTGGGCCTTTTAGAAACTGTCATGAAACATTTTCGTGACAAGCCCACTTTTCATGAGAAGCAACCTTGTGGGAAAGGCTGTGAAGCTGGAGGGGAGACTGTTTGCCAGATTGGAATTTTGTTTGGTAAGCTTTTGCAAGTGAGGCATTGCATGCAGGTGAGTTTATTAGTTATAAGTTTTCTTGCTAATTAGTTTACACTAATTTGCACAGGCGTGCTCTTATTTTAACATGCTCTGGCAGGTGGAACACTTACTTTGCATAAATTTGTGGCACCCTGAATCTTATTACTGTATTTATACATAAAACTTAGGTTTGTATGTTGACACATCATTTACATCTTGTAGACAGCATGGTCAAGCACTTAAAAAGGCAAACAAAAGACAAGGGTATATCTTTTTATGTTGTTTTATTTAGAGCACATTGGATATTGGATATTTTCTGAACAGAACAAAAGAAAGACAAGAAAAGTTGAAAAGCTTTTTGCAAGTTAATTTTTCTTTCAATTCTTCATATTAACAGAGATATTTATATATTTTACTTACCCTCTAACCATGCTTAGCTTTGCATATGTAAATAATCGAAAGTGTATTTTTCTAAAAAATCAGATGAATTCGTATAACTGGTTATCCTTTTTAAAAAGACAACAGAGCGTTGAGCAAACAGCCCTCCTTTGTAACCTGAAGCTTGGCTTTCTGACCTGTTAAGGGCTATAACTGGAGGGTAGGTGTGATAGCTCACAGGGCTGTGAATCGGCTTGTGACACTGACACTGCTGGGGCGGCAGAGTTTCAGTGCTGCAGTCTGGAGGTTTTTTTTCTTTTTGTCCTTATAAAAGTGGTCTCTGAAAAGCAGTCGCACATCAACGTCAGTTAACAATCCACACAGCCCTTTTCTATCTTCTTGATATAATGAAATTATTGAGATTTTTATTGTTCTTTTTTGGTAGTGAACTTAAAATGAAAGTAGCCTTTAATGTGGTTTTCAGCTTTGAACAGAACCTGGCTGTGTCTTTCAGGAGTCCCGTCAGCTTTCTGTGGGTTATAGTGCACACACACTTAATATTGGGCCCACTGTATTTAGCTGCAACAGCAGGACATCACTGTGCATGGTAACAGTTCACGTTATAGTGTGCATAATCGCAAGACTAAAAAAGTGTTACAAAAAAATCATATTTGGATGCCCTTTACTGTTTGTCCTGTCTCCAGGCATTGGAAAGTAAACTGCTATTCCTGGACACCCTGTGTTCCACAGGACCTGGGGAATTGTATGCAGCTAAGGAGTAAGTTCAGCTTTGTGCAGTGCCAGTTGACCTGCGCTCTCTGATGCGTCCTGGTTTATTCTAGTTTATCTCGCTGCTGGTTCAGCCAGCTATCGTGGTGCTGTATCCCAGTGAAACTCTGACTGGTGTTGAGGCGTAAGGAACACGATAGTCACGCAGGTAGCAGGGGTTTCACTAGTGAGGCAGGGCGACCAGAGGCTAGTGTCAATTATGCAGGGCTCTCGTTGCAGAGCACAAGTAACTTAAATCCTGCCAGGAACCTGCATCTCATATGGCATGTTTTCCTTCTGAAACGTCAGGCCCCAGCCTGTCACACTTTTCAGGAGTCCTGGTGAGGTGGCATGGTGACCCCTGTTCAAAATGCAAAGGATAAGTCAGATTTTCACATGCCCTCAAATGAATAACATGCCATACAGGTTCTATAACCTTCAGAGTACAATTGTTCTGTTAACTTTTTTATGTTATAATATGTTATGTTTTATGGAATAATAAATAATTCCATTCCTTTTTTTAGAAAAGTAGCGTTTATGTATGAGAAGATTGTAAAGAACGTTTTTAAAAAGAACTGATGCACGGTGCTGAGTGTGTACATCGCTGAAAAGTAAAAGAAATGTTTTCCATCTTGAAACCTTGCTCCTACTGTATCAAATGCTATTGGAAAGTGTGCATAGGGCCCTGATTATTAATGCAAGTGGAACCAAACACAAACCACTTGCAGTGTACTGGATTACTAACCTCTTAGCACAGATCTAATTGTGTTTCCAGATTAACACTTCCTACCAGATGAGTCTGGCTGAGGAGGGGAATGGGAGGTTCCAGATTTCGGAAGGGATTAATACAAACCTTTGTAGAAAACTCAGCTCTAGTCATCGCAGTTACTTCTTTGTAACCTGTTCTTGTAAATGAAACGAGGCTAGATGTGGTCGGTACTGGGACGGGACACCTGCAGGGGAAACTCATGCTGCTGCTGCTGCTGCGAGTGGTGCTCGCCGACCAGAAGGTGGCGCTGTTCCCTCTGAACCAGGCATTCCAGCCCCACGTGCCAGTATTTTGACCAAGGGCACTGTGCTGCAGGAGGTAGCATCCTTAGGATGAGACTTTAAGCTGAAGTTCTGATTGCATGGTCATTTAAGAACTCGTGGCACAGTTCGTAACACTAAATTACCCGGCTGTCCTGGCTAAATTAGACTCTGCACTTGTACAGTAGGGCTTAAAATTTTTCCTGCTTAACTCATTTGATACTATAATTTCTCATTTCCCTACCTGATCTGCTTTGTAATGCAGTGGGGCTCCTGGTGTCTTTTATTTAGAGATAGATTTGTTTTAGGATCCTGTGGGACGTATTGCTGTGAAAATGTATGATTTTCCTTAGTAGTCGTAATAATATTACACATGACACTTATGCATGGGGCTAGTGCAGTATTGTTCTCACGGGCTGGTCCCATGTGACATCACATGCTTTCATGTGATGCTCAGATCATCTCCAAATCTGGAAGGCTTCCATTTTAAATTCCGATTTAATGGAATTTGTGCTCGGGAACAGAAAATTCAGTCTTAAGCTCTCCAGGATGGTCTGTGGGTACAGCCTGTAATCCTGAAAGATCCCTGGGGATCACACTCCGGGAATGAACGCAGTGAGGAATACCGATATCTGATCTCTTTTTCAGTGGGGTGGGGGTGGGGGTGGGGAGGGGGGTTGCTTGATTTTGCGTCTGCTAACAGAAGAGCAGGTAGGGAAGTTTGTAAGTTTCCAAGTGTCTCACGTGGTCCAATGCCTCTCTTTGCCCTTGGTGCTCTTGTGCTGCGAGAGGAGGGAAGGCAGTGGGTTACGGGTCGCTGTTTCTCTGCCCTCGCTCGTGGTGTCTGGCGGTTATTTGGTGGCGCGTTTGGGCAAAAGTGAGGAACCCGCCTCCTGTCCGACGTGGAGCTTGCCTTGAGAAATGTTACAATCCTGTTTTTGCAGCACGAACTGAATGGAGCTCGGACATGAGAGATTAATGGGTTTAGCAGTAAAGACTTGTGGGATATGGTCCTAATCTTTTTCTTTGTTTAATAGAGAAAATTGCATTTAATTCGCACTTGATTTAATTGAAGGCAGCTTGGTAGAATGCCTTCTTTACAGCAGAAGGTTACATAACTGTTTCGGCACCACTCTTTCAATCACTGTATGTATCACTGAAGAAAGCCTTAAGCAGTGTGTATAGTTACTTAGGCATGTGTTCAGTGGCACGTTTTGTGTGAAATGTGAAATGTGGATGTCTGAAATACAAAAATGCACACGATGGTTATGTTTAATGTAATCCATGAAATAGATTTTCAGAACCGAACCCATCATGTCTGGATCAGATTGTACTTGATCCACTTATACATATTCTACTTTGTGTTGTTGAGAAACACTGTGCATGGAAAGACTTAATACAGAGTCATAAGTGGTGTAGTGTCCAGTATCTTATCTGTATCTTCTACTGTCGTATCCAATACCCAGTCTCTTAAATTCATTAACTCACAAAAACATCTTCACTGCAGACTCAGGATGGATGGAGTGTTGGATAAATTGCAGAGAGGTGTCATTGACAAACGCGTTTACTTGCTGCAAAATTATTTTAGCAGCAAAAACGCTTAAGATACATGTTGTTGAGAAAGGTTGCAGAGCTGTGCAAATTTTGAAATGCACAATTGTTTGCAATTTCAAGCGTCAAGTCTAGTTTTTCACAAGTGTCACTGCTGTGCTTTTTGTCGTGTGTAATAAGCAGCGATGTGAGGTGCGCTTGATTTCCTGTTTTAAAAATGGCGAAAAACGCTCTGACCACACGCGGAAAATTGCATTGCGTAACATCTCGGGTAAGTGAGAACTTAGCTGTCAGTTCTGTGACCATCTCTTGTTTGTACAGTAGCTTCAAGTCTGCATTGTTTTCAAGTGCAGTGAGGGCCTAACTAGGATCATTCAGAGAAGATTTTCAGAATTCGTGACAGGCGATTGTTTCTTGCAGTCCGGGCGGCATCCAAATAAGGGGTGGAGGTTTATATAGAGCTCGCAGGGGATCAGAATTTCAATCCGGTATACTAATATAGCCTTGAATGGAATCTTGTATTATTGGTGTAATACATGTCTAAAAACCCAATTCTACCCAAATATATTCTGCACCTCTGAAGAGGAAAGTAACCCTGGTTTAAGATAGTTACCAGTTTCATGGATTAATAGAAGCACTGATAACACTACTTGCCTTCGTTTGAGATTTCCTTTTTTCTACCCTTGCCTCATTTGCTAGTCAGCAGTATGCATTGTCTGATGGATGCAATTTATAGAAGATAAGATCACTTTATTACACATATACAATTTCTTGCATTAGGAATTTCTTTTCGCAAACCCCAGCTTGCTCTCCATGAGACACACAATAGGTGTCTATATGTGGGCCTTTTCTGCCAGGAGAGGTAGAATTCAGTCTGCTGCTGTGATGCACCATGCTGTGATGGGCAATATCCGGCGTGTTCGGGTTGTGAACGGACAGTCAGTCTTCAGCGAACGCTGTTCTCTTTCCTTTGCTCTGCAGCTCAGACATGAGCAGCTCCAGTAACACCCTGGCCCGGGAGTTCCTGACCGATGTGCACCAGCTGTGCAGCGCGGTGGCCCAGCAGGTGGAGGCGCGGGAGGAGGAGGAAGAGGAGAGTCACATGGTGGCACTGGGAGAGTACCTGGTGAGGGGGCGGGGCTTCCTCCTGCTCAGCACTCTGGACTCCATCATTGACCAGGTGAGGCTCCGCCTCCCCTTCATTCCAGTCCTCACACACTTGCACTCATTCAGTATTCATTCCCTGCAAATCTCCCAGAATCTCCGTTCTGTCGGTAGTTTACAGAATTTCAAAACCACTTATATGTACAATTCATGCATTCATACTTATAGTCATCCCTGTGTTGGGCATTCCTGTCAAATGTGACAGCCTAATTTCCCCTCTAATAGTTTTTTACCAGTTTGTATAGCTGTCCTTCTTTATTCTGGAACACCCAACTCCTGTTTGACCATACATGACAGCGAGCGCAGTTCTGCCCATGGGAACGTGTCAGTCATGTTGACATTGTTTTTCTGGCCTTCCTATGGTTACACATTTCTGCTGACAAGTGTGAGAGATTGTGCCTCTTCACAACTGGAAGCAGTTTACATTTCCATATAACACACACTTTTGAACAATGGCATAGTATTCGTGTTCCCACATCCACAAGAAGACACATGGTAATGTGGAAAACTGCAGAGGTTTTATCTTCTGCTTAGGTACCGACTCAAGATACTGTTAAATGATGAAACCTGTAGGTGGTACTGAGTATCAGATATACTTCTAAACCGTGGCTGGGATTGAATTTTACCCCAGCAGCACCATGAATTATTCACCACATAGCTGGTAACTCTTCACCTGGGAGCTGTACCTGACCGAAGCTCATCAGAGCACCAGATAAGACTTTAACACGGATCCGCTGACACATACCAGACTGGAAGTCTTAACTCTTTCATTGCCCTTGCTGCACACTGTATTTCTGATTTAGAAAAAGCCTTCCTTGTGCACTGTTTCATGTAAAATGGACTCATCTGGCAACTAATTCTCTTTCCTAAGCCTTGACTGATTTAATTAGTGAGCTTATACTGATCTGGGGCAGTTCAGCCAGCGTGTCCTATTTGAGTTGTTCTGAGCTGGCAGAAGTGTGCCGTGGAGGAAGTGTGACTACAGTGTTTGTGAAAAGCTTTGTTTAAACATAAAATCCATGAGTCACAGCCTCTCTCATTTTTAACAGTAGACGTCCAGATAGATTTTTCACAATGAAAGAAAGGCCTTGCACTTGGACTCAGTGCCCTGTTGATTTTTATCACAGAAGATACTCTAAAATATTAAGGAATGATGTTAACTCCAAATGATGAATACCTGTGAAATGCGTTTCTGAAATATTAGCCTCGAATGCTGTCTCATTATGTTTGTCTGATTCATTGATTCTGTGTAACTGGTGATAATAAATGCAGTCCCTATTGCAGATATTTAAGAATGTCTTCTCAGAAGGAAAACAATCAGCTTCAGTGAAATGTGTGTAGGCTGGACATGGACAATAAATACTACTTTCAGTATACTGTATGTACCTCTGGGAATTGCTTACCCATTTCTGATGGAAATTTCAAAAGTCTTTGCTATATGATGGTCATATGATTTCCTGTTTTGCCACACAAAATAGTTATAAGATTGTTTGTCACGTAGTCTATAAATCATCATGTTCATCAAAATGCTCTGAGAAAACAAAATGCTCTCTTTGTTATGAGTACCACTGTCTTTTCTGGGTAGTTTTCATTTGTATCAGTCTGACTCTTGGGTTAATACTTCTGAACGTTCTGAACATGGAAAAACAAAAACAGAGGGAAAGTATGGAACAAGTTTTTCTTGAGCTTTGTTTTTGCATGTTTCAGGAGCTCTTGATCCTCCTTCCTGTGGCTGGAGGATACATACTGTAGATCCTCTGAGAGCAATGATTGTACTGTCTCCCCGTAATAACATTACAACCCGCTCAACACGATGGATACACTTATTTCAGTGTCCGGCTGAGTCCGTCACCTCTCTATCCAGCCAGGCAGACAACAGCAATCGGGGGGGATGGCCAACCCTTCAGCCCAGTCGCACCTAACTACATACACTGCCATCATTCCCAATTCCTTGCATGGCCAGTGAGGAAAGCAACTTGTGTTTATAGAAGGTGGTGTTCAGCTCTTGTCTGTATCTTTCCCTGACAGTAGCGATGCATCACGAACCTTTATGCGTGTCTGATGTCTGGATGTCTGATGTCTGGATCATTGGCTCTTCCATGAGGTCTTTGGTCTTTTTCAAATTTCGGGCCCTTGTCATAAAACCTGCTGATACTGCTGCTAGCTTCCTGCGTAGCTTCTTTCTTAGAAATGGTAAATCAAAGTCTGAGCTTTTGACTTACTGTGGCTTCTTTCTTCACTGCTGAGATAAATCAGCCTAGGTTAAAAATAAAACATTTGAAAAGAATTATACCTGGTAGAAACCAGGACATTAATAAAAGACGATTAAAGTAAGACCTTCAGTTGCTTTCCAGCATCTTGCCATACTGTAGCTATCAAAGTGCGAATGCTGAGCTCTTAGAGAACACAGTGCTAATGACAGATGGCCAGACGCCAGTCTGTTTTCATGTTGGCCTATGAAAGAACCATTCAGCCCCTAAAAATGTGGGACCAAGTAAAACACTTCCGTGATTATCTGGAAGGGGTGCTCCTGCTGCGATTGCTGTAACAGAACCGTGCTGAGCTTTGAGCAGCGCGAGGACGGGGGGTTTAGGTGGTGGGGAGATGCGTAGCGGTGTGCTGGACCCTGCCTCTCCGGATTCGAGCTGTGATTTGGCAGGCTTACTCTGCTGAGTTGCGACATCTGGTGAATGAGCCAGGCCGTGAGGCTGCTGTTCGCCTCCGAGCAGGGTGCCGTGCCATTGCCGAGCGCAGCAGGGTCCCAGGAGGCACAGCCCGCGGGCCCTGGTGTCTCCGCGGAGGTGGGTGTGTGGGCTGCGCGTGCCGCCGTTTGCCTTCAAACCAAGTCGCACGTCTCTTGACACAGAAGAAGCAGCGGCATTTTATTTACTTTTAATTCGCACTTGGGGAGCTATGTTCTCTCCCCTGTGAGGAATTCTTTAAACATGAAAGTTGGGGGGGGGTAGGTGGGCACTGTATTTATGGGAAGCAGTGTCTCAGAGGCCTGACGTAGCCTGTCCCAGAGCTCTGGTTGGCTGTCGAGCTCGTTTTTTCTTTCGGTACCCTTGCGGTACTTAATTCGCACGTGCTGTACAGTGCTTGGCAGCTCAGTCGGCTGGGAGAGAGAGAGAGGGGAGAAAATCAATGCAGCCTCTGGAAGACAAGTTACTGTTGCGGTTTGGCTGAGGGAAGCGGTTGTGACCTGTGCTCTGGGAACTGGGACTAAAGCTGCGTTTCTTTTGCCTGTTCCTGGACAGGAGCTGACCTGCAGGGAGGAGCTGCTGACTTTGCTGTTGTCGCTGCTGCCTCTGGTTTGGAAGATCCCCGTGCAGGAGGAGAGAGCCCCAGGTAAGCCCTTCCACTGGCTGGACATCCGCACCGCGTTTGGGCTGCTCTTAGCTGCTTATCCCAGCCTGACTCTCCCACTCTTCTGACTCTAAGGGGGCAGGAGACTCCAGGAGCTGTCGAAAGCGATGATGTTGCATTGTCACCATGATTTAGAGCAATGGATCAAGTAAAGATTCTCCCATTAAAATCCATGTGAAGACTGAAGGTGATTTTTGGTTTCCTTGCTGATGGGGCACAGTTTTCCCCCGTCCATATTTCTCTTTCTTTGTAGTGTCAACAAAAGGGTTTATGTGCGAGGTGAGGGTGATTGGGGTCTCACCCAAGTGGGGACACGCCCTCTGCATCAAAAACCTTTTGGACTTCCACCTTAACAGAAATTGGAAGTTTTTAAAAACTTGGTAGTCTACAAGAGGGGACTCCCTAAAAATGAACAAGTAAAAGTTAATTCCGCGCTCGTAAATGTTTCGGCTGTGGAGTCTTCAAGTGGACAAGCAAATGCAGTTTTCCCACTCAAACTGTGTTTACAGTGGCGTTGTAGAGATAGAGATAGGGAAACTGCCATACAGCTTTAAAGTAATGCTAAAAAGTGGACTTGCCTTTACAGGTGCCCTGGGTTTTGGGGTCTTAAGGTACTTCTGGTATTGAATTATCTTGAGTATTAGAAGTACATGCAAATCAGGGCATTGAAGTGAATGTGCTGTGTTACCTGGTGCTACAACCTTAATCTCATGGAGCACTTAACCACAGACACAGTGGCAGCACACGTATATACACAATCTTTAGCTAAGCAAGTGGATTCAAGGGGATATGGGGATAGTTTTCACTCAAGGTGATTTGGATAATCAAGGTGTGATTAGGATTCTTTAAGAGCCTAAAAAACCTGAGATAACCTCATGGAGTAAAAGAGAAGTATTCAAATTATGTGGCAACGATTTGGTGATGGCACTGGAATTACATTGTTCTACAATATTGCTCTAAAACTTTTAATTTATTGAACTATCATTCCTTAATGAGCAGACTCCCAGCCCCATCCTCCCACTACCCTGGATGTTTGGCTTTGTCCTCTGCACACTCTGTTTTTCTTGCAACAGCAGTTTAGATAAAGCTGGAACATGCAGGCCAGCTATTGAGTCTAGACCTGAGGATTGGTGTGTTCTCCTGCCTGAGCTTCCTGTTCTTCCCAGAGAAGAAATGAAACATCTTGCATTTGCATGAAAAGCGGAAGATTATACTCCAACTGCTTATACAACTGTTTGGTTTTATTTGGGGGCGGAGGGGCAGAGGTCTTTAAATCTTTGTGATTTTATTTTAACATACACTCCTATAATAGTGTCACTAAGCTTATAGCAGAAAGCTTGAATGCATCTTGCAATGTGGTTTTACTGCATTTAAATGGAAGTGAAAGACTAATGACACATGCTTGTCAAATGTCTAAAGGTTAACTGCTCGCATGCGATGAGTTCTTAAGGTCATTCTCTAGATCTTAGCAATCAAAACCAAAAGGGAAAGTATTTTTGTGACACGCTTATTTTTTTCCTTATATTTTTTAAAATACTTTTACATTAAAAACAATCATGATCAATAATGCAGGCATTATAGTTCACCCAATAAACTAGATTTTAGTTCACCCAATAAAACTTGACCAGGTTCGATTAGCTGTTAGCTAATTGTTACTCGCTATTAGCTAGTTTATTATCTGCAAATGTTTTTCAGCGTGAGTCTATATATAGCAAGGTGTATTTAGAAATGAGCTTCAGTAACTGGGCACAGTATGCTTCAATCATCCATCTTGTTCATTGTCTTCTTTTAAAAGGTTGTAGTATTATAAATATATTCGATTATCTCAAGGTTAAGACTAACCTCATTAGTGTTAACTGTTATTAAAATATTGTTGCTCAGGGTGTTGTGTGCTGCACAGGATTATTATTACAATCTTGGTTGCTGACTGAGGTTATTGACCCTGATGAGACACAGGCTTCTAGTAAAGGCCTGCTAATCCTTTTTAACGAGGGCCTCATACATTTTTACCTTATTAGTTACTATATTTAAGTTGTGAATCAATCCCATAGGCGAGATGCAGACCTTGATTTGGGGCACACTGTCTTGCTACCATTAAATGGTAGGGCAGCATGCCTTATTTCATAATTTAATAACGCAATAGCGATTAAACTATTAATGTTACTTGTTTTCTAACACTGCCAAAATATTTGATTGTGTCCTTGTTGTGTATTATGCTCATTTTGGATAGGGCATCCTTGGGTTTAAAAAAAAAGAAAAAGAGCCATTTTTAATGTCATTTTGGTGGCACTTCGTTGTTCCGGGTATCTTTTTTTATTCCCCCAGCAAATAAGGTTATTTTCACCCCAGCTGTGGTGATTTTTTTTATTCCGTTGACTGTTTCAGATTTCATCCTGCCTTCGCTGGCGGAGGTCTGCTTCAGCAGGGAAGGGAGAGTCCCCCCCGTGAAGGGAGCCCAGGAGAAGACGGGCTCGGAGGTGCCGGTGGCCCCCAAGCGCGCCTCCGGCAGCTGGAAAGCCCGGCGCCAGCGCAGGGGTGCCCAGCGTTACTCGGTGAGGGATGCCCGAAAATCCCAGCTCTCCACTTCCGACTCGGAGGCCAATTCCGATGAGAAGACGATCAGCGCTGGTTGCAAGTACCGGAGGGCACACATCTCGAGCCACCTGGTGAGTGGCCAGCCCCGCTTGTCCAGAACGCCCCCGCCGACGTCGCCCCTCGCGGACGCCATGACCACCGCGGACAGGACCGCGGCCCACCCGCGCCTCGCCGGCGGCCCGCCCTCCGATTCCGAGACGCTGAGCGACCCGGCTGCCTTGTCCATCTTCAACCGGATGGAGAACTCGCCCTTCGACCTGTGCCACGTGCTGCTCTCCCTGCTGGAGAAGGTCTGCAAGTTCGACATGACGTTAAATCACAACCCTTGCCTGGCCGTCAGCGTGGTGCCCACCTTGACCGAGGTCCTCGCCGAGTTTGGGGACTGCTGCGGCCCAGGCGGCGGCGGCGGCGGCGGGGAGGAAGGCGAGGGAGGCAGAGGGATAGGAGAGGACCTGGCGGCTGGCTGGACGGAGGAGCCCACGGCCCTGATCCAGAGGATGCTCCTGCGCACCATTCTCCACCTCATGGCGGTGGACGTGGGCCAGAGGGAGGCCCTGCCGGACAACCTGCGGAGGAATCTGACGGACCTCCTGCGGGCCACCCTGAGGATCCGCAGCTGCCTGGAGAGGCAGGCCGACCCCTTCGCTCCCCGCCCGAAGAAGACCCTGCGGGAGGTGCAGGACGATTTTTCCTTCTCCCGGAGCCGCCACCGCGCGCTGCTGCTGCCCGAGCTGCTGGAAGGCGTCCTGCAGGTGCTGCTGGGATGCCTGCAGGCTTCCGCCCCCAACCCGTTCTTCTTCAGCCAGGCCGTGGAGCTCCTCCACGAGTTCGTCCAGCACCGGGGCCTGGAGCTCTTCGAGGACGCCGTGCTGCAGATGGAGTGGCTGGGCGCGCGGGACGCCGGCGTGGCCGCGGAGGCCGCCGAGCGGGCCCGGGGCCTGGTCGGCGGGGTGGTGAAGATCGTCAGCGCCGTCAAGAAGGCCAAGTCGGAGCAGCTGCACCAGTCCGTGTGCGCCCGCCGCCGCCATCGGCGCTGCGAGTACTCGCACTTCCTCCACCACCACCGGGACCTCTCGGGCCTGCCCGTCTCCGCCTTCAAGCAGCCGGCGCACCACAACCCCTTCGAGGAGGAGGCCCCCGACGGGCAGGTGCGCTACCCCGACCGCTGCTGCTGCCTGGCGGCCTGCGCCCACCAGTGCCTCCGCCTCCTGCAGCACGTGTCCTCCGGCGGGCCCGCCTGCCTGCAGATCCTGGGCGGCGTGCAGGCGGTGGGCATCTGCTGCTGCATGGACCCCCGCTCCGTGGTGGCGCCTCTGCTGCACGCCTTCCGGGCGCCGGCCCTGCGCAGCTACCAGCCCCACGTGCTCACCCTCCTGAGCCGCCTGGTGCTGGAGCAGCTGGGCGGGGGGCAGCCCTCCGAGAAGGCCAGGCAGGCCTCCTGCAACATCTGCACGGTGGACGGCAGCCAGCTGCCCAGCCTGGAGGGGGGGGCCGAGCCGAGTTCGGCCTCGCCCAGCCCGTCCTATCGCCCCCAGGGGATCCTGCCCAGCGGAGGGGCAGAAGACATGTTGTGGAAGTGGAACGCCCTGGAGGCCTACCAGGACTTGGTGTTTAGCGAGGACCGGCAGCTGAGCCTGCAGATCGCCGGGCACGTGTGCCAGCTCACCCAGCGGGGCAATGCGGTCGTGCAGTGGCAGCTCTACACCCACATATTTAGCCCCGTCCTCCAGAGGGGAGTGGAGCTGGCACACCACGCCCAGCAGCTGGCCATCGCCACCACCTGCGCCGAGGTCTGCAGCTACCACAGCGCCTGCCTGCCCCTGGAGGTCCTGCAGGTCTACCTCCAGACGCTGCCTGCGCTCCTCAAGTCCAGGTGAGACCGCCTTCCCCCAGTGGCCGCCTCCGGCGAGCGGCCAGGCTGAAGGTGAATGCCGAAGACCCGTTCGATCCGAGCTGGCTTCGCGCGCACACGTCTTGTGACGGCGATTAAAGGATTTCAGACTCTCGGCGAGTGTGTCACACCGTTAAACCTCTTGTCGCAATTGGCTAAGTTCCTTCTTCATCCATCTAGTGAAGCAGAGCTTCCCCACCTGATCTGCAGTGCATTGCTGCTGGTGGGTGCTGGCTGATAAAGCAGGTATATGAATTAGGCCTGTAATGACATAATAAATGTAAATAAATAACATAATGATCTTTCATCAAATAATTCAAATTATCATAATGATAATTTATCAATGATTATATTGAGGTATAGAGTATTCGAATAGAGAAAATATTTTTGTTTTGATTTTATTTTCAGCAGCTGGTAATGAAGTTTAAATTAAAGTAGTTTTTTTTTTCAGCACTATGTGGTGCACTTGACACAAGCTGATAAGATGACCTCCTCACTTGTGCTTTGTTACCTGCACTGTACAATTTTGCCTTTTTTCCCCTTAATGTAAAATATGTGGCTAAGGGGATTTTTATTCATGAGCAGTGCAGCAGTGAACACTGTCTTCCAGGTTTGCCGGCGATATAGGAACGGTACGGAAAGGGCAAGACAGCCAGTCTCGCGAGCAGAGTTATAGGAAGAGTAAAGTTACAAATTAGAGGAAAACCTGAGAGAAAAAATGTCCTGTGTTGAGTGTAGAGTGTCCTCCCTGGAGTGTGTTTTGTAGAGATTAGAATTCCATAGAGCAGGCTTTTTAAACAAACGGAGCTCCCTCATTCCCTTGTATAATCTAGTAACAGCATGTTGTTATTTGAAGCCTTTTTGACAGCTTTGAATGTCTTGAAAGACAAATACAGTGGTTCATTTCTTAGAAAAGGGATTGCTTCTTCGGTAATTTGCTAAATTCTTTTATAGTGACTTATACAAATAAAAAGGTGAGGCAACAAAGGAGGCAGCCGAGGAACATTTTGATACAGGAACTGATTCAGGAGAGATGCACAGGGTTTTGCACAAGTTTTCTCCATCTTGACACATGTTGAGTCAGTTTTAAATCCTGGACTTGTGTTTAAACCAGGTCCATCCTGTTACTTGCCGAGTCGTGCCGAGTCGTGCCGAGTCGTGCCGAGTCGTGCCGAGTCGTGCCGCAGGAGGTCTCATTGCCGATGTGTGCCTTCCTCAGGGTGATCAGGGACCAGTTCCTGAGCTGTAACGGCTTGAGTCAGATGACGGAGCTGATCTACCTGGACCCGGTGCGGTCGTCGGCGCTGAAAGTGTTTGAGACTCTGATCCTGAGTGCAGCAGGGGAGCAGCCGGCAGCCGGCGCCCTGCGAGAGCCGGAGACCGCCGAGGCCGGGGAGAGAGAGAGGGAGGCACAGGCGCTGGAGCAGGGGGCAGGCCCGGGCGGCAGGGCGGCGGGAGAGGGGCCACAGAACCTCAGCAGGTTCTACGCGGGGCTGAAGGAGGCCGGCCCGCGCAGGAGGAGCAGCCGGGGAGGAGGCGGGAGCGAGGCCCACCTCGGCGCCATCAACCTCTTCTTGTGCGTGGCCTTCCTGTGCGTCAGCAAGGAGGCGGAGGCGGACCGGGACTCGGCCAACGACTCGGAGGACACCTCGGGGTACGACAGCACGGCCAGTGAGCCCCTGGGCGGCCGCCTGCCCTGTCTGTCCCCCGACAGCGTGGTGCTGCCTTCCAAGGAACAGATCCGCCGGGCAGCAGACGTGTGGGCCGCCTGCCGCGGGATCTACCTCTCCAGCCCTGTCTTCCAGAGGCAGTTCTACAAGCTAGGCGGGCTGGACGTCTGCCCCCGGCTCATCATCATGGTCATCCAGAAGCTGGCTTTAAGAACCAAGGACAGCAAGGCCAAGAAGAGGGACACCCAAGGCAGCTCCAGCCCATCCCAGCAGGATCTCCGCCCGGCAGGGTCCGTCACCTCGCTGCCCACCCAGGCGGACGACTGCCATCGGGGGCCGGCCGACGCCTGCAGCCTGGGACAGATTGCATCCAATGGGAAAGACTTGGCCACGAGACTGGAAGAGGAGTGGCCCCTTCAGAGCATCAGGCTCCTGGAAGCTCTGCTGGCAATATGCTTGCACAGTGCTAACCAGGGACCCCAGAAAACAGAACCAGAGCTCTCCTTTCAGGTATTGACTTCCCCGTGTTGTTTGAGTGGTTTCAAGTTAAGTGTCCTCTTCCACTACTGCTGCTGTAGTGTCTTTTAATGCAGTTTTGTTGGATTGTTCAAGGTCTGGGCTGTTGCTCATCACTGCAGTAGCACTAGCTGAATTAATTACAGCTCGACTCCAGTCTTGTGTTTCAGAGCCCCTCTTTGATGACATTTTTAAAGTAGTTCACTCCTTTACGACTTCTGAAATCATTAGAGATGAACAAAACCTATGTTCTTCCCTTCCTTTGTTGAGAAACAGTTATGAAATTTTGGAAAGGCGGCGATACCCCTTTTTGTTACCCAGTTTTTTATTCTGATGTTGTTGGACTTCTCTTGGCTGTAAGTTGGCCTCTCCCCGTTGCGGAGTTCAACACCCGTTGGCGGGGTCCTTGCGGGGCTGCTGAGGGCACCTTGCGTCACCGTGTGTCTGGTCTCCCACAGCAGCTGACCGTGGAGGAGACCCTCGGCGAGGTGCGGGAGCAGCTGTCCCACTCCGGGGTGGTGAGTTCGGACCTCGCTCTCCCGCTGTTCGACTCCCTGCTCCGCGTGGCCCTGGCAGAGGTCTCCTCCGGCTCGGAATCCCCTGAGGAGAAAACGGAGAGGGTAAGGACCTCCAGGACCAGCGGTGAATATCACTGTTGTAAAGGCACATGTGCGACGCTCACTATTAACACTTCAACTTTTTAAACAGCTGTCCTTGCACTTTTTTACCTCCTGTTAAAGGAAGTCATTGTGACAATTGTCATGAGTCATTGTGAGAGAGCCATGAAATTTGAGTCAAATCCCTTCTCAAATCGCTAATAACGTGCCAGAAACAAGACCAGCAGAAATGAGTGCCAGTACTCTGTTAATCAAAAGAAAATCAGGGGCAGGAGTTGTTCACAGGAGTTGGAGATCACAGCTTTGGACTTTTCTTGGAATATCCAAAGAAATCAGTACAGGTTTTCTGTACTGCATGGGTTAAAAAAGAGAGATGTGGTTTTCAATGGAAAGAAAGAAGCACTGTAGTCTTGCATTGCACAACCAGACTTTCTTGCCCACATCTTGTGTAAGAGGTGGTTCCCTGATGTGTCACACAGAAGTGCTTACAAGGCTGTCGTCTCATTCCTGCAGCTCTGGAAGAGCTTGTTCTTGACTTACAGTTTAATTGACTAAACATCTGTATGCAATGAAGCGACTATTCTCCTGGCAAGGAATTAATCTTATTTGATCAGAAGTTGATGCATGTCTTAATTTAATTGGATGATCATGTTGCAGAGATCAGGATTTTAAACATTTCTAGGGGGCAGTGTCGACATTGCGATACTGTGTATAGGAAGTGCAGGCGCACTTCTGTGTTATGGAGGCAAGGAAAGTCAGAAGCAGAAATCCATCCTGTTGTTTTCGAGACGAGCCTGAAGGCCCGCTGGAGAAAGGCAGGGGAAGAAGCCCTCTTGATCCCTCTTCTCCCACTGCGACAGAAGCACCAGGCCGGTGAGGAGGAGTCAGCCACCCCCCTCGGGGACCTGTCGGAGGAGGTGGAGGAGCCCCAGTGCTGCGGCGTCAAACTCCCGGGCGAGGAGGAGGGGTACGAGGCCGACAGCGAGAGCAACCCCGAGGACATGGCCAGCCGGGAGGAAGGTAGAGTGCGGGTTTTGGGCTTCAGCACCAAAGAGGTGACCAGTTGCTTATTTAGAATAAGCAACCTGTGGTAAAAAAAATTGAGGGTACTGTTGGGCAAGGAGATTGATGCACATATTGAAATGAATTTGTTCTGATTTACGATAGGGTGTTTTGTTAGCGGTTAGAAACGACTTGATTAGTAGACGCAGGGAGAGGTGTCTTTGCCCAGAAGAAGCTGAGCTAAAGAATAACACTTTAGAAAAATCTACTTTCCTCTCGTGTTTGGTTGATGGAGATGTAGCTTTAGCAGCTTTAAGAGTTGTAACATCCGTGCTTGCCTGGGGGTGTGGACAGATGTGCACTTGGAGCAGCGGTGGTGTGGGATGCTCACAGTCTCTGAGATACAGAGAATAGTAGCCACAATAAATGTGAATTGCAACTCATCACTGCATTATGCATATATATTGTTTGTTTGTATCGTGACAACCTAGGCTTCCAGACTTTCTGCTTTTTCCTGCTCTATTGCCGTGTTACATTACCACCATCTTATTATTCAAAGAATGTGAGTTTAATGATGCAGTGTTTCAGAAGAATACTTTGCTTGTTTGGTTTGAGAATAGAGACTTGCACTTCTACTTCCCCACCGATGTTACGTTCCTTCTGGTGTGAGGACTCCACGCAAAGCCTGAGTCCTGGTGAAACTCTTGTCTTGCACGGGATGACCTCGCAGTGAACGGGGAACTGCTGTGGTTTTCTTTAGCCCTCCAGGACCCCAATTGTTTTGTTTTTGATCCTCTATTCAAAGAACCTACTATTGGACCATTATTTGGGCATGAGAAGCAGTGAACGCCGTTTCTTTTCAACATCTGTGGCTCTCCCTTATCGATGAGCACTTTCTGCCCAAGCTCCAAATCGATACGCTTGCTCAACTCGCATTTCCCCACAAGGCCCAGCATCTCCTAGTTGACGGCAGAGTTGTTTCCAGGGCAACCGCATCAGAAGGGTTGCCGTGGTTACTGTACGCACACTCCCTGTTCCGTCTTATTGCCGTTTTCGTTTTCGTCAGATACACTTCACTGAAGTGTTCACAGGGCCCACTGATCCTGTAGCTGTACTGATTCCTTGTCTGGGGAAACAAAATGTCACAATAATAATAAAATATTTTATATGCCAAAGTAGGAAACTCATTAGTGTGGCAGACTCCGGTATTATATTGTCTAGACTGTAGCCTGCTTGAACCTCAAAGCTGTCAGTCCATGCGGTGATGATCTGAGACGCCGAAGTGCCTGCGTTATCTGTATTCATTGGAGGGCTAGGAATGGGCAGTCTCCTCTCATTGCTTTCAGCCTACAAAAACCACTCATGAAGCACTAGCGAGTGAAACGATGATATTGAGTGCTTAAGCCTCTTTCGCAAACGTTTGCTTCAGAGTGATCCGATTTGGATATCCAGAAAAAAAACAATGGGTAGCAAACATATTGGTCACAGCACTGAAGAAAACAAGCCAATTGTTTTTGCAATCTTCTTTAAATGCACAGAAGCTGTAAACATCACCCAATGCCAGCAGCTGTTTTAACAGTGCGGTATTAATTGAAAATCACCCCAATCAGTTAATGAGCTTATAAGAGAGGAAAGCAGAGCTGGAGAGGGACTGTTAGCAGTTTGTGGATATGGGAGGTGCCAAAGATGTGTGCAGTGTTAGATTTTACCAATGAAAACAATTGCCCTTCTTGCCTTTCCCCAGTTGTCTGGGTGTTAAATCATACATGTAGTTCGTGTTGGCTGTTACACGTGGCTTAATAAACATGAAGCATTAAATTGCTCATAAGGAGCTCAGACTGGGAAGAGTCGTTTTGTCGCATACATGACGTAAGCCTTGCATTTCTGCCTTGGAACCAGATTGATGTGTATTGGAAAGGGTTTCAGTTAGGAGGAGCAATTGTTGTGTCCAAATCGCGAGTCGTGCGTATCAAGACTGTCTGCTGTGCAGTGCTTATCCATTTACAGAGCCAAAGGTCAGGTGTTTAAATGGAAAGGCGTAGGTGTGAGTAATGGAAACTGTATAAAGGTTATGTAATGTTCAGCAATCCCCCATAATCATGAGCTGTAATTACCCGTAACATTACTGTTTCCCTGTATACTGTTCATTGTCCCTGCCTCCTCCACATCAGCTCACCTATCAGGGAATGAAAGCAGAATACAAATTCATGCCAGGGTTTTGTCAAGTGATGGTTTTTCTTGCAGGCCATGAAGGTTGATTCTTTTTAATCAAAAAGATTCCAAGTGGAAACTAAGCTTTTACATGAGTAACCTGAGGTAACGGGTATAAATGTCTTTTGCAGTGGGAGCTGTAGTAATTGGAGCATCGTTCTGGAAGCTTTGTATTTTCCTGATGCAAGAATTCTTTAGGCCACTAGCTTTTATGACAAAGGAGGGGGTCTGTCCATGATCAGTGAATAGCAGTTATAGGCTGTGTACTCTTTAGGTTGATAAAACCTTTGGCTCGCTCTGTTCTTGGATGTGCATTCGTCGTCCTGAACTGACATGGAGATGTGAGTAGCAGGTTGAGAGGTGAAGTGGAATGACCCAGTTTCTTATTTTACCTCTGAATCGGCTGGTGCTGAGCTCAAACTGGGTCTTTGAATGGCCTGAGTGCCTTCACTCTTACATTGGAATTGTTTATAGGCAGTTCCTTAGCCTACCTTTTTCTGGACAGGGGCTCTCATTTTTGAAAGGTTGCCAACGCTTTGCTTTGATGTAGAAATCATTATCCAACATCGACTGCATGTGAAACGGCTCCTCTTCTTCAGCTGACGAGGCTCTGCCCTGCCCCTGTGCTCTCTGTGACAGGAGAGAGAGGAGCGGAGCCCCCCCCTCCCGGCGAGAGCGAACTGGGGAGCCTGGCAGAGGATCCTAGCCGGGGGGTGCTCCTGTACCCCGAGATCTGCACCATGGAGCTGCAGCTGCTGTCGGCAGGGGCCCCCGACCTGCAGGTGCTCACCCACGTGTTCCGCAGCCTGCTGGGGGTGGTGCGGAGCTGCCCCCGCAACGCCATGCTGCTCTACCAGCAGGTGAGCAGCTCGACAGTCAGCGTTGAGTCAGCGGGCGAGAGAATGGGTCAGACGGAGCGGAGCGCGCGTACCGAGCCATGTGATTCACAGCTGCCATTCATGCACATCTTTGATCCGCCCGCTTGGAAACACTCCAGACCCCTGTGCATTATCCGAAGTGTAACCTTCACCCTATTTCTGATCGGAACCATAACCCTACCGCAAACGTGTGCTTGAGATGTCTGTTGGAATGACTATCCTTTTGAAATAACTGAGCACTATTTGATTCAGAAATAAATAATAAACTTTCAGATGGTCTTTCACCATTCTGTGAGAATCCATTTGTGTTTGATACCTGTCGCAAATCTGTGTTGTTTCAGAATTTTAGTTGATATACCATACAATTTTGTGTGTGTGATGAGAGGGATTATTTCACATGGTTAAACACACCCTACAGTACTTTGTACAACGACGGGGTCTTTTTAGCCTGCCTTGTAAAACAAATATGTAAGCACACGTTCATACCTGGTTTGTTTATAAAATAAGTCCAATCTTAAGACAAGTCCCTAAATTTGTCATGCTTAGTTTGTGTTATGCAGTTGCATTAGACAACAATGCTAGAATTTTTTTTTCCAGGAAAACTTAACACCTCTGTGTTGAATGATAACGGAGGTGTAATTTAGTTTTGTACTGACTTATAATAAAGTAAAATCAGCAGTCAGTATCCTTGTAGTCCTATTAATATCCAGTGTTATATTCATGTCCTCATTTCTCTACCCAATACGTACAACTACGTTTCAAGGTGTTTAGAATTACTTAGAATTACACAGTTAATCCAAGACCAAAAAAGTAAAAGGAGAAATAACCTCCCCCACCCTTTCTGAAGATGAGGGATAAAACTAGTGAATGAAAATTTGATAGTTGTTTGTTAATCATAAATATTTTTTCTTAACTTTTTCAACGATATTTTGCTTCCGTAGGGTGCTGTGAAAACAATTTTAACAGGATTTCAGAATATTTTGAGCCATGCAGACCCTTCTGCAGCAGGTATGTCATCAGGATCGTTTTTGCTGCTGTTACTTTGTGCAAGTACAATACAGGCCCTACTCACAGGTCGTTTTTAAAAAAAGGCTTGGACAAAGTCATCCCTTTGGAGTTCTTCAGAAAAAAAAATGGATGTTTTTGCAATGTCCAAATGCAATGTGGGAGTGCATTTAAAATTGAGAACAAGAGAACAAGAACAACCCGCTGTGTACCTCTTTGCACAGCGGGTTGGGGGAGTGTGGAACCAGTCCATGTTGTTGCAGCCGGGTCCTAGGCTTCTCTAGAGAAACATCTGGAGGAGATCAGATCAATTAACTACAGTACTTGCTAGACGTGCCAAATGAATTACTCCAGTTAGAAACATGACAAAACCACCTCGCAGGAATAGGAAGCTGAAGGCAATAAATGTACTTTTCCAAGTTGCCTAAATAGAACCCCTGATTTATAACCTGTTCGGTTTGATGGCTTCATGTTCACCTACAGTTTGTCAGGCTGCCAGGGTTGTAGATTTCAGAACTGCCCAGGTTAGCTTTCGGTGGGGCAGCTGGCGCGAGGGATGTCCTGGGAGGGTCAGCTAAGCTGGCGTCGATGGTGTGAACTGTGACCCTGTCCCCGCAGAGTGCCAGGCTGTGCTGGTGGAGCTCCTGGTCGCCATGGTGAGTGTGCGGATCCAGGCGGAAGAGCTGTCCCTGCTGATCCGACTCTTTCTGGAGAAAGCACCCCCCACTGTGAGTACACTTTTCCCCAGCCAAAGTGAAGTAAGGTACCCGAAAACAGCTCTGAGAAATTGTGTACAAAATACCAATATCTCAAGAACAATCCTCTTTCAGCAGGTGTTGTTTCTTTCATTCTACTGGGAATTAACAGAAGTGAAACCATTTGTAGTAAGAAGCATAATATTTGCCTTTGGCCTGGTGCTTTCTAGGAGAATGACATTCCAGACAGTGATTACAGTTCTGTTCATTCATTCCTTACTTGGATGTGATTAATTAGAAAACACTGCAGAGTTCATTCTAACCAAGGGAATTTATACTTTAATATGTACTGAGTTAAGCAGCACCATTAACAGAGCTAATGTTCGTGTTAGGCTGTGATTTTTGTACATTGTCTGGTGGGAATTGCCTATGAGCAGCTTTCCTTTAAGACAGACAGTTGGGTTGATTGTTGATGATGAAGATGAAGCAGTCTCCTCAGTTACCTCACAGAAGCTGTTTTTCCATCCTATACTCATGTTCACTGGGTCAGACTGGCCTTTTCACTGCACAGACAGTTTCCCCTTCTTCAATGGCTTGTCCTCGGCTGTGGATGTTCTGTTCTAATGTGTGCGAAGGGACAGTGCAGCCAGTGCATTTGTTTTGTAAAACCTGCATTTTCTGTACTGCTACGCTGATGAAGGTCCTTTGAGAACCTCACTGCAGCTTGTTAATTTGTACATCGGCAGCTCTCAACAGCTGGCACAGTTTTAAAAAAGAATTCCGGCAATGTCATTTAACTTGCCCAAGAAAAGCTCTGCTTTTCCAAGACGTCTTCTAAAGCTGTAACGAACACTGCGCTCTGTGCAATGTACCATATCTGTAATATATAGTGTGCAAACTATGGAAGGTTTGAACAACTCGGAGAATTGCAGTGTCACAGATTTCAGTTCACTGCACCGAGCAGAAGTGAAGATGTTAATTTCCTGTTCATAATGACCGGGCACCACAGTAAGCCACCAAGCAGGGCAGAGAGGCCGAGCTGACGCAGCTCAGTGAATCGGACCCTCAGCTTTGTCCCCCCGCTGGCTGTGCTGCAGGAGATCCTGCTGAACGGGATCCTCCGGATCGTGGAAGCGAACGTGCACATGGAGCCCCTGCAGCACCTGTCCTTCCCGCTCCTGCCCAGCTCTTCCAGCCCCGGGGGGCCCCCCGCAGGGCCCAAGCAGAGCGGGGCGCCGGGGGCCAAGGGCGCGGGGCTGCTGCGGAGGGCCCGGGCGTCTCCCGGCCGGAGAGAGGCCGAGGGCGACGCCCTGAGCCACCAGCTGTCATCCTCCTGGCACGTGGCTCCCATCCACCTGCCCCTGGTGGGGCAGAACTGCTGGCCCCACATGGCGGAGGGCTTCGGCGTGTCTCTGTGGCTGAGGGCCCAGGTTCCTGCCGACGGGGACGGTGCTGCAGACAAGAGCAGGAAGCGCAGGAGGATGCACCTGGGGGCGTTCAGGGACAGCAGCGTGGACAGCACAGGTACTGTCGCTCTCCGAGGGCGTCTGTCTGATTTCCGCATTGCTTGCTTTGCGCAGACGTGTTCGCTCCATCCTTTTATTCGTGGAGGTGATGTGCTAAAACTCGCCTATCGATTTAGAAGCAAGAGGTCAAGAACGGAGTAAAGACTTAAGAAATGTTCTGAGTTTCTGGATATGGAAATCAACGTCTAGCGTTAAGCCCTTGGGAGGCAGATTTAAATGCTTTCCTCATAGGAGTGAAAGAATAAACACATCTTGAAGTGTCTCTTTCACAGAAGGAGAGAAGAAACGGGGGGTGGACCACCAGGGTCCTTCCAGCTCTGGGGACAAGCTGGTGGAAGAAGGGTGTCTTCATGTCATCTCTCTGGGCTCCAAAGCACTAATGCTGCAGGTCTGGGCTGATCTCAACACAGGGACATTCATTTTCCGGTAAGCACAGCTGCTAGATGTTGGAACAGTAATACCGTGCAGTTTGCATTGTTACTGTTATCACTTTTATTATGTTATTACTGTTATAATGTTATTATTGTGTTATTACTATTACTATGTTACTATTATTACTAGTGCAGTTTGAACTATCGACAGCTACCACCTTTATAGGGCTGAGCTGTAGGCCTTACAAAGTCCTTGGTAATGATTTGTCTGTACGGAGTTGTTAACCTGCTTTAGTTTTCAATGGATTATATAAGCTGAGAGGGTCTCTGTAGAGCCAGGAAAATTAATTAAGTTTCTTGGTTCCACCCTGCAACCTTGCAAGCTAAAGAACACAATTGAAATAGCTGGATCATTACAAATGTCATTAGTTCTTTGTTCTAGTTAGGCACGCTGAAAGGTGCAGAGAGGCTGTTAGTGTTGTCTCTGTGAAGGGGTCTGGTCGGGGGGGCCCACATTCTAAGTGCTGTGGTGTCTGGATGGTTTGACAGGATTTGCATCGATCCCAACGATGAGATGAAGGCTGGCCTCCTGGCTCAGGCCGAGTCGGAGGAGGGCCTTCTGACTCCGGGCAGATGGCAGCACCTGGCCTTCAACTACACCCAACAGCCAGAGGGCAAGAAGAATGTGCATGGGAAACTGGTGATGTGGGTCTCGGGGCAGAGGTAGGGCACCTTTATGCCTAGCACACTGAGCGATGATACTGACACCCGCGTCAGCAGCACGACGCTGTCAAGACAGAGGTGTTGCTCAAATCTGGCTCTTACCATTCAGACATGTAGTGTTGAGTCAGTTTTAGTTGAGAAGCATACCTTGATTTAAAGATTACTGTAGTTTAAGTGTGATCCTGAATCCTTTGTGTCAGGGTTTATATCGGTACTATGCTGTGAAAGATTTTCCATTTAAAGGCAGTTTTTGTTTACTCCATGAAATCAAAAGGCAAGTGACAGAGTGGTAAATGGATAAATGCATGAACAAGCAATATCATGCACACTTGTATTCCCCCTGCAGGAAATGCGAAATCTCTTTGGACTACACTCTCCCAAGGAAGTCCAGCTTATCCTCAGACAGCAATAAGACCTTCTGCATGGTGGGCCACTATGTTCATTCAGCAGAGGACCAGTCAAGACTGGCAGGGAGCTGGGACATTGGCAGTCTGCTGCTCTTTAACGGTAAGGCCCTCTTCTCCATCTGTCACACCAGGCATGATTGCACTCCCAAAGTAAGACGCCGGTCTTCAAAAAAGCCAGTTAGGGCAGTGAAAAGGTTGGAGAGATCCAATTGGACATGCTTGGTGTTTTTCAGGAGAATTTACAATCGCACACACAACCGTAAAAGGGGAACAGCAGTACAACAATCTCAGATCGGGAGTTAAATAAACAAATTAATTGACAGTCTTGAAAAGTTGACAAATTCCAAATTAAGCACAAAATCGTGAACTTTGTGAAAGTACTGTATGGTCTCCTTTTTGTCTAAAATCCCTGGTCTCTCCGAGGCCGAGAGCGATAGTTTGCCAAATTATGACATGAAGTAGCCCTTCCTGCTCACTAGTCACTGTAATGACTAATGTAACGTGATGTACCAGCCAATAAGTACAGGTTGTGCAGCAGACATTTCAATACAGAAATGTTCAAATATGACAGTTAACAAGTAGTGTTTGTCATCAAAACCATCTAGCAGTCGAGAGCCATATTTCTATTGGGTTATGTATTCACAAGCCTGTTTGTTTGCAATATCATAAGGCCGCACACATCACCAGAAGTTTTGTTGCCTCGTTCTGAATCGCAGAATATGGAGCTGCAGATACTGTGTACATTTGAAGTTCATTATGGTTTGAAATGCACTCATCAATGCAGATTCTTTCTGATCCCGAAATATAAAAATAGTGTTGCAGTTCCCCTTTAAAAAAAAATGATATTTATTAACTCAACCATTTTTTGTGACACCTGGATTTTTCAACAGTGATCCCCAGAAAATGGAATACACCTTCCCTCTTGAATGTGGAGAAGTACATCAGTAGTTGAAACCACTTAGATTAAAACCTCTTACTGTCATGGACTTTGAGAGGCAATTTCCACCTGGAATGATGTCCCCTTAAACATTTTGTAATAACGCTTTAAGTAAAGGCAGTAGAGGCCTGGTTCAGAGTTTAAATTGAAACTACTGATACGGGGATGTAAAGCACTCTGGAGCTTCACTTTTAACACACTTGCATTGGGGTCTTTCTGTTGACTGATCTCTCGCCTCTGTCTTTTCCAGGCTCTAGGATTGGTCCCGAAGAGGCGTTTTACCTGTATGCCAGTGGTCCAGATTTCACCTCCATTATGCCGTGCAAATACGGGAAGCCCAGCCTGAGGTTCTCCAAGTACATCACTCTGGAGGGGCTGCAGTGTGAGGAACTGAAGGAGCTGCTGATGAAGAACAGGGAGATCGACCCTGGGCCACTGATTGTAAGTGTCTGCCATGTCATTGAGTCTGGATTTTTTCCCAGCACACAGAAGACAGGAATCAGTGCCTTCAAAACGCCTCCTTTTTCAGTAAAGGCATTGTTAGATGTTGTTAGAGGAACTACAGGAAAAGTTGCCTGTTGCCTTTCTAATATTCAGTTTCCAGTATTTTACATTTTCAACCAAAGCTGTAATTTAAATGATACACTGTTTCAGAAAGATTGCCATGACATCTAAAGGTCTTTAAAGGATTTTGCTCAATTTCTGTACTTTACTGCACTTATTACAATGCCAGATAAGGTTTAGATAATTTCAAGATAAGTTTAGATAAAGTGTTACAGCTGCTTTTAAAAAATGAAGAACTATACCAATTTCTATAGTGGAAGTGTTCTTTAAAATACCCTGTGAATATCTAAGCTGTACCTCTGGGTTTTGTGAGACTGAAGTCTTAATGAAGTCTTCTCTAGAGGAGCAGTAGAGGTCTGCCTATGTGTTCTCAGGAAAGCCTAGCAGTGGCCTATGCGCCCAGCTGCCCAGTCCAGTACACCATCTACGAGCCGGTGATCCGCCTGAAGGGGCAGGCCAAGATGGTGGCCTCTCAGAGACCCTTCAGTGCTAAAGAGGCGCAGAGCATGGTGCTGGAGCCCCAGTACCTGAGGACCCTGTGCCCCACCGAGCCCCAGGGCCTTCAGAGCATTCTGCACAGGATCGGGGGGGCTGGGACCTTCGTCTTCCTCTTCGCAAGGGTGAGTGTCCTCACAGCAGTACCGAATGACCTGTGATTGGTGAACCCGGACATTTGGATGAGAATTGACAAACCATTTTTCATTATGTATCTGCACCCTTAGGGACTTTTTCTACAAATCTGGATTCCTATCAAAAGCCCCTGTACCCTCCAAGGGAGACTGAGAAAATGCAGACATGCTCTGACCTGCCATTTATGTCTAGACACACTACAGGCTCAGCAGTGACGTACAGGAGCTTCTGTGCCGATTGGCTGGGAGGCTCACTGACATCACCATGAACATGCAGGCCCAGGATTCAGTTTCTCTTGGAATCAAGATAGTGCTGATTGGCTAACCCAGATCTTACTTGGGATTCTACCCTGGCTGGGGGGGACACTGAGCCACTTGGAGAGTCACCACAACCTTGGAGAGTCACAGTCACAGTTGGCTAGTATCATGACCCAGGCTCGAACCCAGGTTATAGCCAGCACTTTGCTGGATGAGCTCCCCTGGAAACCCTGAGAGTCCAGGTTTTAATGTGATTTTTAAGGAGTTTACATTTTGTAAAAAAAGCATTTTAGAATTAAATTGTAAAGCAAATTGTCTTATTTGTTGAGATGACGTGTATTTTTACTACCTCCACTAATATTCAATGCAATTAGCAATGCTTTCGGACACTGCAGTTATCCCACATTGTCTAAAAAATGACATTATATAAAAGGTAGGTAATTGCTTTTTTCATGAGTCTGTCTGGTTTTGACTGCACAGCACACAGAAATGAAATGTAATTTCCTGCACAGTGTGATTTTGAAGATTCAAACCTCTGGAGGTGGGCTGCTGGCTGCGTTCTCAGACAGGAGAAGCTGGTGGGTAACGTCTCTCGTCCACACAGCCCCTCTCACTCTCTCTCTCTTTAGGCAGTGGAGCTCAGTGACTGTGAGAAGATTCAGGCATTAGCCCTGCAGGTGCTCCTGTCCCTCGTGAGGTACAACCAGCACCGGGTCCACGAAATGCAGAGCTGCCATGGCTACTCCATGATCCACCAGGTGCTCATCAAGTCCAAGTGCATCGTGGGCTACCATATGCTAAAGGTCAGCAGTGCCTCTGCAGAACCATTAACATGACATGACATTGCTGTTATGTGCTCCAAAAACATGAACATAAATAAACTTCAGTCTGAACTTGTCTCTCTGGCTATCAAGGAGGCCGAATAAGTTCTGAGTGTTCAGTCCTGTTGACATAATCTTGTCCAGTTGGCATTCCAAAAGTGCCTCTACCCTCAGGAGCTTTCTCTTGTGTGTTGTCTGAAATGCACAGACTTGCTGGGTCTGAGCAGGAGTTGATTTTACAAAGGCCTTGTTAGCTCGTATCTGTTTTTGGTATTTTTTTAGATATCCATTTTCTGGCACTGTAATGGTTGTCACTTTACTTTCACGTTTGCAGAAAGCCTGATAGAATGTAAAATGTCTGAAATGCAGTGTTGTATGTCTGATGTATGAACCTGGTCACCACAGATGGATTACTTACACTTGTCCTCTTGCATGAAAGTGGAATAACATCCTAATTTATATTCCATGTCTTAGTACTGGTGAGGGACCTAATCTCTTACACTGACTTAGCAACAACAATACTCTACTTTTCTTGAAGTTTTCTTTTCCTCTTTCCCTTAAAACTGTGAAAGTTCACCTTCTTTATTCTTTGAGAAAATAATTATTTTCCCTAAACTGATATCCACCATTCTGGACTCCAAACAAAAGACCTTGGGCTGTGTTTGTCACACCGTTTTATACACAAGCTCCAGCTGTGGTCAGTCAAACCAGCAACCCTCAATTGATGCACACCTTCCTGATATTTCCCAGCTTGCCTAGATCTACAAATATTGTCATGACAGAGCTATAAGGGATATGACCTTTTCCATATCCTGGGCCCATAACATGCCCTTTCCATTGTCTTGCCATTTATATAATTACAGATAATCTGTTCCTCGCATACATGTATGAAAGTGGGTTTCAATAATGCAGGTGGAGCACAGAAGTAAGGCTTTTGTTCTGCTGGAGTGATGGGCGGTGTAGGGGTGTTGAATAAATGGTTTCCTTTGTGCAGGAGCCTTTCTTAATGGCTTATGAATAGGTATTATTTAAATCTTAAGGTATGACATCATTAATCTCGTACAGATACGTTTCTTGAACTGGTTATAAGTACTAGTATGTTACAATGCCATCATAGTTTGCGAGTTTGTCTGCCTCCTCTGTCATAATTTCCATACACCTGGGTTTTTGGAACACAATGCATAGTTTTGCAGTAATCCAGTTTTTCCAGAATATTTGTATTGAACTGCATGAACAAAAACCCTAAGCTCACTTTAACATCCGACGTGTTGACTTTTGTTTTAATAGTCATTCAGATGGTCTGTTTGTATGGAGATGGCATCACTGATTCTGTATGTCACCAATATAAATTGTTTTCCCCTGATGAGGATAAAAGGTATAACATTACAACTTTCATATCGGTGACATGCTATGGGGTTAATTGTGGACTGAAAGCAGTTGTGTCCCTGTCTTGATTGTCTCCACCACCCTGACTGCTCTGTGGCTTGTGCCCAGACCCTGCTCGATGGCTGCTGCAGTGGCCAGGTCCTTACTGTGAGCGAAGACGGCCAGTTCAGGCTGGATCCGGAGTCTACGGCTGTGGTTGTGGACCTCACGCTGCTGTCCGAGGTGCTGCGGGACTGGAAGATCTGGGCCAAGGCTCAGGTAGCCCTTAGACTGCTGCCCTCCATGGTTTCCTTCCACCCGACAATTATTTCTTTTCATCTTCGTGACCCAACCACAGCAGAGTGTAGTGGGTTTAGCATGAAATCTGTGATGGAGATAGTTTCATGGATAAGAAATAAAGGGAGTTTAAACATTATGCACACTACAAATTTATGCTCTGCTATGATAATCAATAATTGTTCACACATGGGTAAACCTGCAGACTTTTAAAGGCTTGTTTGATATGTGAAAAATCGGGTAAAAATAATTCTGATGGGAATGCAATGTGGTGTAAAAGGCGTAGAACTGATTTCAAGGTTTTTTCTGTGCTATATTTCAGATTTCTTTCTCCGTTAACTCTGAGTTATTCTGTCTGTTGCACCATGTGTATGGGGAAGCCGTCCTGACTGTTGTGTCCCCAACACTGTACATGTATAAGCCATTGTGTCTGCTTGTCTTTCAGAGTGGCGTTTGGGAGACCTTGCTGGCAGCTCTGGAGATTCTCATCAGGGTTCACCACCCCCAGCAGGTGTTCAACATCAAGCAGCTCCTAAAGGCGCAGGTGGTCCATCACTTCCTGCTCACCTGTCAAGTGCTGCAGGTACAACACTGGGCCCGATAAGCCCTTCTGTAACCACGTGCAGTCCGAACTTTCCCGCCCTCCTGCAGAGGGGCTGTTCCTTTCCACAAGCCCTTCTGTGTGGTTGCAATGTTTTACAGTACTTACAGCAAAGTACGTTTAACCCTGTGAAAAAAAGTAAAGGGAGGCAAACACTCCAAACTAGGCAGCCTCTGTATCTACAATTCTCTGTGAGCTTGTGAAAGTCTGGTGTTTTACTCAGAGCTATTCACGTCAATATGCTTGTTGTTCACTGGTGCACTGGACAGGCCTTTTTTCTAATGGAGTTCCCCTATTCGGGTTTCCTTTCTGTCCTTCAGGAGCATCGTAACGAGCACCTGACATCAATCCCACAGGATGTCTGCCTGTCCTTCGTCAAGATCATCCAGGAGGTGCTGGGATCCCCCCCTGACCTGGACCTTCTCAGACTCATCTACAACTTCCTGCTTGCAGTACATCCCCCCACGAACACCTACGTCTGCCACACGCCCTCCAGCTTCTACTTCTCTCTGCATATTGGTGAGACCCCACCACCACCCCCATTTCACTTGGGCCCTAGAGTAACGTTCACTCAGCCAGGAAGCTGCTGACGGTTTTGGCTGGAAGTAACTAAATGGTGAGAAATGGCTGAACCATCAAGCACATAGCTTCTTTGTGAGGAGGTCTTTTAAGTACATCAAAGATTCAAATCTTAGAGTAAACCAAACAAAATAAAAACTTTCTACGCTGCTTAGCACATTTTCTTGGTCAAAAGACAAACGGTATGTGGCATCATTTCAGTCCTCAACCTTGAGTTATTAATGGATATGTTAACTTAATTCCTCTACGAGAATGTACGTGGTTTGTGAACGTACAAGTGGCTGAGCAGATTTTCAGAATCTACCATTGATATACTGTTTGGATTAAACGACAAGAAATTTGAATTGCTGCTTGCTTAAATGTTTTTTTATGGGTTAATCTAGTGTTGGACTGTAGGAAAAGATTTTCTAGGCTAGAAAAACAGTGGGACAATGTTGATATCCAGGCAGGTGCCAAATCTCTGTAAGAGGCCACAGCACTTCTGAAATGGATGGTTGTCTGCAGAAAGACATTAATCCTCTGTCTCTGCTTTGTGTGCATTTTAGATGGCAAGCTCTATCAGGAGAAGGTGCAGTCCTTCATGTATCTCAGGCATTCGAGCAGCGGAGTTCGCTCAGCCGGCAGCTCCACTGTCTCTCTTTCCCCGTCAGGCTTCACTGAGGCTCCTGTAGAAGGTATTTCTCAGCGCCCCGAAACACTGTGCTCCTTTCTTAAACCATGGGAAACCCACAGCATGGCATCTCGAAGGTCCTTTCATTTCCAAAGAGGTTTCTCAAGTCCAGTTCTGTTCGCTTGCAACCCAAATCAATCTGCAATCCTCCATGTTCTGTTTTCAGGGTAATGATATCATTGCTTCAAAGTTTCACAAATTTCACGAAGTTCTAAGCCTGCTAATTTTTAAGATGGTGGCTTTTGCATCACCATGGCGGAATACCAGTGTTTATGAGCGGTTGGTATCTAAGGCGGTTTGAAAGTGTGAATCACTTGCATCGTGTAGAGCAGTGGTTCTCTAACGTTTGGACCAAGTACCACCCCTGATCAAACCAAAGCATCCAAGTACCACCTACAAATCGTCTTCTCACAGAAACCTCAGAAATTCTCAATGACCAACATGAGCGTGCGTGCACGCACACACTCACATGCACATATAATAAATTTTATAATAAACTTTATTTTATGTAGCACCTTTAAAGGTGGCTTCTCAAAGCCCTTTACAGAAAAAAAAACAGGAACAACAACAATTAAAAATAAACAAAAAAGCACAATTTCGGTGAGAGGGGTGAGCCTGTTTAGTCGATCAAAGCAGATGTGAATTAATTTTACAAGCCTTGATACAATTCACAACAGAGTCTAACAGATTTTAAATCGTCAGGCTTTTTCTTGACGGCAAAGTTCTCGCGGTGGATGTTGCAATGCGTCCATTCATTTCTGGAGCAACCTCTCTAATTCGTGCAACTGCATTGGCTTGTCATCGCTCTAGCACCATCTGTACAAACTCCAACGCATTTTCCAGTTGATTCCATTATCTTCGATAAATTCATTCAGAAGCTTAAATATGTGCTCTCCTGTAGTTCCCGTTGGTAGCAGCTTACAGAACAGAAAGACCTTATGGGACGTACCCTCAAACTCGTATCTAACGTAAATGAGCAAATTGGTCAAATCGACGACATCTACAGACTCATCTAATTGCATCTGCTCATCTTAACGCGCTCTATCAGTGTACTTTTGACATCATCCGCCATATCAGTAATTCATGAGTGACTGTGTCTTTCGGAGGGGGCAGCCAGTCGAGCTGTTTAGCAGCTTTTTCTCCACATGTAATATGTGTCAGCTCTTTTGCCAACGGTAAATAAGGTTCTTCAAAATAGTGTGGGGCTTACCTGCTTTAGCAATCCGCAAGCTTGCATTTTTCCCCGTTTCCGTTTCAGGAGTCCATCTCAGAAATTAAGAGAGGTTTTTATTTCACGCGCATGGGAGCGAAACATAGACGCTCTGTGTATTTTCAGCATATTAACCTAGAACAGTTCTTAAATATTATTCTGTTATCCATCACGCTTTCCTGTGCTCACAAGATAGCCAGCGTTCTTAGCACGCATTTCTATGCATTCCTGTGCTTACAACATTGGCATTGTTACAAAATCACACATATTCTCTACCTCCCTATTTGCTGGAGATAACTTTTTTTAAATACAATTGGTCACTTGCGTTTATAGCACACATTCCTATAGAATAGTATAGAATTACATAGTAGCTCTTGTGTCTACTCAAGTAGTAGTGCGTGCTGTATGGTAGTAACTAAGCTGCGAATCCTGATTTTCCGGTGCACGCAACAAAGCTCCAGGGTCATATGGCGTACCACCTTGCAGCGGTACCATAGTTTGAGAACCACTGGTGTAAAGTATTGATGTAGACATCTGCAACAGCAACTAACCAACATTTGGCTCAATGTACTCTATTTTACTTGCAAAAACAGTGGTTGGATTTTGAAGATCTTTCAATTGCCGTTTGACAGAAAGATTCCCCTTGGGTTTTGGTGTCCATAAAAGACGAGATCCTTATTAAATTCGCTCTGTTGTCTCCAGAAACCATCACGGCCCACAGCTCGGAGCGGGAGACTGGCCTGGTGGTGGACAGCCAGTTCCGCAACCCCCAGAGCTGGTCACCTTCTCCCACCTCCTCCCCTCCGCTGCCCCCCCATCAGGCGGGCCGAGCCTTGGGGGAGCCCAGCAGGCGAGCCGGGCATGAGAGGTGGTCCTCAGGGGCCCAGCAGGCGCATGGGGCCACCGAGACCCTCAAGAGGGCCAGCGAAGAGCATCTCGTCAGCAGCTGCGAGTCGGTCCAGACCATCTGCGACTCCAGAGAGGCGGGAGAGACCCCCCAGCTCTCCAGCACGCCCACCATCCGCATTGAGCAGGAGGCGGGAGAGAACAGCAGGCCGGAGGGCCTGGCGGACGGCAGCGGCGAGGGCAGCCCACGAAGCCTCGAGTCGGAGGAGCAGTTCGACCCCCCGGCGGAGGAGGGCATCCGACGCCCGGACAGCTTGAAGGGCATCCAGTCTTTCCAGAGGAGCCAGAGCAACTTCGCGAGCCTGGGCCTCGCCTTCCCGGCCCAGAATGGCTCCCTGGCCATCGCGCTCTGGCCTAGCCTGGCCGACAGGGGCCAGCTGCCCGAGGACTGGGAGAGCTACACCTTCTCTCCCGGCTACGAGCGCGCCTACAGCAGACCCGACTCTACGGGAGACAGGTGAGGCCGGCCAGGCTGCCAGACAAACCCCGTTTTCTTTGTGCTTAATGTTCGTGCAGTTACACGTGCGTGTTTACGGTGAGAAGGCAAACCCTTCGTGCCTTTTCTCCTGCGGAATAGTTCCATGACCTGCTCAGTTTTGCTAAAAGCTTTCCTGCGTCATGTCACTTGGAGCAGGATTCCCTAAAGTGGCAGCACACAATATCCTGAGCACCACCGAGCTCTGCCGGCTCTCCTCAGTGCAGCACACCCAGCAGCCCTAACCAGCTCTTTCAGGCTGAGCTGCTGCCTGTGAGGTGGTGGCTGTGTTTAAAGACGAATGGCTCTGCAGCTCAAAGGAGGGCGGGTCGGAGATTCTGTGTACACCATCTCACTCTCCTCTGAGTGCGGTCACAGGCGTCCTTAGCCGAGAGCCAGCCAAGACAAAAGAAAAAAAACCCACAGCTGACTCTTCTTTTGTTTGTTTTTGTTAAAAAGAGAAAACGTTTCTCACATCTTATTACAATGATAATAATATATGACATACATATACAATAATAAGCTTTATACTCCGCTAGGCCAGCTTCAGTGCATTGTGAATGTAGGTTAAAGTATGTCTTCGTTTATGGACTCACTGCATTCGTGTATGAGTTCAATTCAGCCAGCATGTAGTTCATTATCTCCTCGGGGGGTGCCCTTTGATCCCTTTGAAAGAAAGTTCTTATTTGCCAGTATGTGCTTTCAATATTGGTTCTGCAATACTGAGTTTACTGTGTACACAGTTACAGCATGGACTGTCAAAAGAACCAGTTTAATCTGCTTCTAGAGCAAATGGAGCTGAAGTCAAATGTTGGCAATGTGCTGGTGCAGTATTCCACATTACTAACCTGCTGTAAAAAAGTGAGAATTGTTTTGCAGCGGTACTCTATCCTGACCTGTGCTGGTTTAACAGGGACAGTGCAGTACGTGAAAAGCCATGCTGAAACTGTAACAGAAAATCCCTTCCATAATGTGCCCTAATGAAAATGAAAGTTTTACAGATCCTTGTCTGAGAGTAAGGATTAATCGGCACTTGTGATTGTTGGCTTTCTTCCCTACTGTGAAAATACATGAAATACATAAAATCACTCACTGAGCAATGAGAAAATCAGACTGTTCATTTAAACATCAGCATGATAAAAAAAGATATTAACCTCAAGAGCAATACCGGATGGATGAGACCTCCGTGTTTACAAAGTCCAGCCACTGTGCAAAGTGCCAGCCTTCACTGAGCTTGCAGTGGTGCCTAAAGTATCTTTCCTGTAACACTCCCACTCACTCATTGCCAGTCTGGGCTCTTGGATTGAGGCACTGGGAGACGTCCTGACCAGGACCCTTTTCATCTCTCCTATAAAAGAACCACAGCTCGAGCAGTGAGCCGACTTGGTTAGAAGAATGAAGTGCTCATTCGAAACTGCTGCGTGGCTTTGAAAGTGGTGCATGTAGCAATACTTGGGTTTTTTTTGGATTAGTAATACTGCTTTAACGACCTCTTCCTAAAGAACAAGTTTAAGTTGAAGTTTATTTCATTATACTCAGACACAGGTTTATGGTATAACAAAATTATATTTAGCTAGCTCTCAGACGGTAAGTAGTGCAAACAACAGATAATGTGCAAGACAACAACAGGTAACAGGTATTGTGCAAAACAACGACAGAATTAAGTAAAGGATACAAAATTATGGAGAGTAAACATCTTGACATGTGAGGTAGAGGGAGATTTCAATGTGCGTTCAAGTTTTGAGAAAGAAAGAAGGCACCGTAAGGGTGCAGATCGTAGGCTCTACGAGAGGCTGGGAGTTTAATAGTTTCATAGTGCGGGGGTAAAAACAGCAGTGTTATTTAAAGGAAGACCAAGCCTCTGTGTGAAGCACAGTCCTCCTCCCATAGATGAGGCCTTGAATGTTGGCAGTGCAGTGTCTGAGCAGGGTGTGTGACTCGTGCTGCGGCGTGCCTGCAGGTCCAGCACGGAGGACTGCCTGGTGCTGATCTGCTGCGGCCTGTACGATCTGCTGCGGGGCGTGCTGCTGCTCCTGCCGGACCTCATGCTGGAAGACGTGATGGACAAGCTGATCCAGCCGGAGGCTCTCATCGTCCTGGTCAACCACCCCTCGCCCCTCATACAGCTGGGAGTCATGAAGGTGGGGCTTCTTCTTCTGCTGCCTGCGTCCTCTCTTCTCCCCTTTCCTGTTTTCCCTGCTTTTCTCCTTACTCTTCCCTCCTTGATAGATGTGCCTTCTGGAAGAGTCTGGAGTTGGAAAATGAGCTCCATGTGATGAGGTCGACCATGGCAACTTATGTCAAACAGAACTAATTTGAGCTTCACATCGCAGTAATTCATATCAGCACATGTACTGTAGAGCATGTCTCTTAACCACGGAGATGCTTATCATGTGAACAGGAGGTTCACACTTCTTATGTGTTTTACATTGATGTTAACATGAAGTAGCAACAGTTAAGGAGTTGTACAACAGAAATGATTGTTAATCTTTCTTTCCTAAAGCTGCTGGATGCGTACTTTATCCGGTCAACAAAGGATCAGAGAGAGAAGTTCCTCAAGAACTATGGGTTTTCCTTGCTGGCCAATCAGCTGTACCTGCACCAGGGGACACAGGGGCTCCTGGAGTGCTTCCTGGAGATGATGTTCGGCCGTCCGGTGGGCATGGAGGAGGAGTGAGTAAAGAGAGAGAGAGAGGGAGGGAGTAGAGAGTTACAGATCCTGACCTCTATGTATCTGTTGAACCTAGTTCACATTTCCACATTCGCCAGAAGAGTCATTAATTATGTCCAAGAGGCCCCTTGCATGGTTTTTCTGAAACTATCCAAAAAGGGAGATACAAGTGAGATTCTGTGCTTACTACACTGATCTTGCCACCAAAAAAGTGAGCTCTTCCTTTTTCTTCTTCACCTTTTTGTGTAGCCTGGACCTGGAGGACATGGAGAAGGTCGACCCCTTCTTGAAGAGATGCATCATTCCGGTTCTGGGGCTGATTGAGAACTCCCTGTACGAGAACACGCTGGTGCACAACACGCTGTTTGTCCTCCTGCAGCTGCTCAATGCCTGCTCCAAGCTGGCCGACATCCTGCTGGACAACGGGCTCCTCTACGTGCTCTTCAACACGCTGGCGGCCCTCAATGGCCTGGAGAACAGGTAACTGACTTGTCTCGCAGCGCTTGGTCTCTGATCTAATTCAGATCTTACCCCTCAAGGGTCCTGAAGCAGAGCAACCAGCAGCAAAACCCACATCTGACCCTGGAAAAACCCCACTGCCCTTCTGTCACTGAGTACCATCGGATTACATTGTGGTGGGATTTCATAAACTAATTTCCACAAGGTGTTAAAATGAGATCACCAGACTCTAGATTATAACACTTTTATTTTTCTTATTCTTATTTGTATAGGACCTATCAGAATAGAGTATTATAGTATAGCACCTATCAGATTACGGACGTACAGCGGATCACTTGTTGTTTATAGTGCCATCTGTACAGATCTTCCAGAAGCTGAGCAGAAGGAAGGATCTGCTGTTGTATAAGGATGTGTAGATCATGGCTGTCTGAAGGCTGTACGGTCTGGGTGTGATGGCTCCTTTCTGCTGGTCCCCTTTGCAGGATCCCGCTGAACGATTACAAGCTCCTGGTGTGTGACATCCAGCAGGTGCTGGTGGCGGTGACCATTCACTCTTGCAGCTCCTCGGGCTCTCAGTACTTCCGCATCATCGAGGACCTCATCACGCTGCTGGGCTACCTGCAGACCAGCAAGAACAAGCGCACACAGGGTAAGGCCTAGGGGCCTCTGGCAGGCAGAGTCGATTCGGGACCACGGGGCACAGTCCCAGCCAGGAGATCCCTATATAGAGGAGCTAGCAGGTGGAAAGTAATTGGGAGTTAGGCTAACCCACAATCATTACAGTTCTCTTGGAATCATGACCTTCCTTAGACCTGGGAAAGGGAGTAAGTGGTTGAAATAAGAGAGTAGTTAAATTAACTAAAGTCTAACTATAGTTACCTAAAAATGGAATGGAAACTGTTAGACCCTGTGGCCTTCAAGCACTGAATTTGAAGAACACTGGCCTACAGTAATGCCTGGTAATGTCGTAAGCACCCTTGTCAATAAACCAAAAATGGAAAATTTGCCTTAATGGTAACTGATTTAGTCTATCCCCTTAACTGACCTGCCTTCTGAACACAAGTGCAGAAAATCTCAGTTGCAGTTTTGTTTTTTTCCGCCCAGCTCTTACAAACACAGATCCTTCCATCGACAGGGAAGGAATGTCTTCCTGCATGTCTCACTCCTCCCTTTTCCCTTTTCCCCGATGTGTGTAGAAATGGCTGTGGCTCTGCAGTTCCGGGTTCTCCAGTCAGCCATAGAGTTCATCAAGACGACAGCAAATCAGGACCCCCAGAAGCTGAGCAGCTCAGTGCACCTACCTCCTCTCCAGCACAGCGCCATCTACCAGAAGCGCAAAAGCATTGCAGGTGAGAAAAGACCCCTGCAAGATATACAGTAGGTATTCACATTCAGCATACTCATCTAGGGCACATAGCATGATCATTAATGCTGTAATCTCTCCCTCACCATAGCTACTGTAAAAGTACTTCACCTAATCAGAAGAATTACATATTATACTATAAATCTAAATTCAAGGGTCTGTGTCATTGATAACAGTAAATGTGGGTATTGTAAGAGTATCGTGACTCTGTATTCCAGCTTGAACAATGCCAGTTCACATTGGAGTGAGGGCATCAGTGTTTGTGGTGACTGGAATGGGGGGTTGGAGTAAGAAAACCTCCGAGCCGTAGGTTATACAGAGCAATGAACGACGTCTTCCTCTTGCAATAAGGAATTTGTCAAAATACTTTTTTATATCCTCTTAACTGTTTCTGCAAATTGCCTTGCGCCGTTTTGAGGCCGGACAGCATGATGTTCAGTGAGCAAACAAAGGGTCTCAGCCCTGGTGTGACCAGGGAGCCTGAAGCCTTTTTCCCCCAGTAGCGTGGGCTCCCTTGTGCGTCGGACAGGCGGCCGTCGTCACCTGCGCGCGGGTCACTCACAGCTCTCCTTGTTCTGTTATTTTTGCACCTGTTTGAAACCAAGGTTCAATTGCCATGAAAGACTCCATTATCCCACGCATCCCGAGACAGCATTACTGTTCCTTCGGGCAGATTCCGCTGCCCGCTTCCTACGGCTTTTTCTCCCTGGAGTCTCCCCTCCCGTCCCCCACGGGATCCCCGGGCTATGTCTTTCCCAGTGAAACAGGTGCAGTAATGGCCTCCGTGCCTGTCCGCTCCAATGGAGGACAACATTCCCCTTCCTCCAGAATGTTTCTCCATTGCGGACACTTAGCCTAGAGAACTCGCGCATGAAAACCTCTGACTCGCCCAGTGACCGAGCGATCACTGGTGCCTTGCTCGCTGCATCTGACTCCCTTTTCCTGCTGTCGGAATTTCTTTTTTTTGTATTATTCCTTGAACGTAGTGAAAGATCTCTCCTGACGGTATGCCTCGCGCGAAGGGACGCCAGCTCACTGCAATGCAGGGAGGGAGACAGCTGGTCCCCCAGCCTTAGAAATGAAGATAACTGCATGAAACCGATTTACCTCTCACCTTACTAATGCCAGCGCTCAAGTCTCGTGATTAAGATTTTTTCACAATGCTCTGAAAACCCAAAGAACTGTTGAGTTACGATGTTTTAATAGGCTTTCATTTGATTATTTTTTGGATTTAATGGATAACTGATCAAATGTAAATTCGCCTGGGGTAAGAACTAAGCATAATCCCATTACAGATATTTATGGAGTTGCTTCAGAAGCTAGCCTGTGTGAATTGTGATGCTCTTTTCTTTCATTGGCTTGGTATCTTGAGGTTGTTATTACATAGGTGAGAATGTCTGTTGCCTGAACCGTTCTAAACTTCTAAACTTACAAAAGGGCAATTTCCCTCCTTTTCTGACCGGGAGGCTCCAAAACCCAAAATGGTGTGCTTGAGATACCTCTTACGGTGCATTTAGCGTTTTGCAGTGGTACTTGTTGCATTACAGTTATCTTTGGAAGTCTTCCAAGTTTCTCAAAGTGTGATTAGAGAAAATAATAATATTAAATTCATTTTATATAGTGCCTTTGAAAGTAGATTCTCAAAGTGCTTGTAGTATGTGAGTAGAATTTAGTGAGTGAAAGACGCTGGGAGTAAATGTACGAGTATTCCAAACAATAATAATAAAAGCAAATTTCTTTTAGCGTATGGGTTTTCTTAATATTATTTTCCTTTCCAAACTGGAAAGCTGAGGTTTCTCGCGTGCTGCAGTGCTCGGTAGCTGTGGAAGCCCCTCTCGTCTCGAGCTCGGGCAGCTGGCTAACGCCGTGTCTCCCTGTGCGTGCGCGTGCGCAGGCCCTCGCAGGTTCTCCCTGGCGCAGTCCGACTCCCTGCTGACGCAGCTGCGCTCCGTGGCCAGCGACGAGCTGGCGGTGATGATGCAGAGGAGGATGAGCCAGGAGAACCCCATCCGCGCGGCGGAGGCGGAGTACGTGCAGCGGCTGCAGAGGCTGACCGTGCTGGCCGTTAACAGGCTCATCTACCAAGGTGAAACCCCATAGCACGGTCCTAAAACCCCATAGAACTCTTAATAAGAAGAATTGCTTACACTTATACGGCGCTCTTCTGGACACTCCACTCAAAGCGCTTTACAGATGATGGGGACTCCCCTCCACCCCCAGTGTGCAGCCATAGTGCGCCAGTACGCTCCCCACACACCAGAGGAGAGCAGAGTGTTGAAGCCAGTTCATAGATGTGGATTATTAGGAGGCCATGATTGGTAAGGGCCAATGGGAAATTTGGCCAGGACACCCCTACTCTTTTCGTGAAATGTCCTGGGATTTTTAATGACCACAGAGAGTCAGGACCTTGGGTTTGTCTCATCCGAAGGACGTATACAGTATAGTGCCTTTTTACAGTATAGTGTCCCTGTCACTAAACTGGGGCATTAGGGCCCACATAGACCACAGGGTGAGCGCCCCCTGCTGGCCCCACTAACACCTCTTCCAGCAGCAACCTTAGTTTTTCCCAGGAGGTGTCCCATCCAGGTACTGACCAGGCTCACACCTGCTGGGCTCCAGTGGGCTGCCAGCTGTGAACTGCCGGGTGATATGGCTGTTGGCATGTCTTTGTTTTAATAAATGTTTGTTGTGTCTTGGTGTTGCATGCGAGTTTGATCCAGAGCTGCAGTCATCTGCGGTTTTGCTCTCCTTAAACACTTAAGGAAATGAGTGGCAGGAGCTTGGTAAGACTCCCACTGCACAGCACTTCAATCTGCTTTAGGTTTTATGAGCTGTAGACTCTTGTTTGCAAAGTCAGTACCCAGGCTTTGTTTTCCTAAGGAAAAAGCCCAGTTCTCCTCGGAATTGATATTTGTTTTTATTTCCTTTAAAGTAGCAGTTCATTTTCTTCTAGCCTTAGATCTGTGAAGTAACACTATAAAATAATGTTTTCCAAGTGTTTTGTTTCCTCACCTCGGAAGCTGTGTGAGTTTTGTCTTGGGAGAGCCACGTGTGTATTGATGTGCGCCGTGAAGCTGCACTAATGTACTAATTCTGGCCTCTCCGTGTCTGTAGATGTCAGCCAGGACTTCTTTGACCTCCTGAATATCCCCGAGTCCCCCAGCCACCAGCAAGCTGCGGGTGCCCAGTGTGAGCACCCAGAGGAAAACGGCACCCCAGCCCCCCCTGCCAACATGAAGACGTTTCAGAAGGAGATCCTGAAGCTCATGATGGAAGGAATCAAATCAGGCTTTGTGAGTTCCTGAAAGCCCCCGTTGAAATAATCGAGTATCGACGGGCAGCGTCAGTGCTCGGAGTCTCCACATGTGTTGTGTTGGAGCCCCCTGCTGGTCATGCGAAGAGCACGCGCTGGAACCGGTCTGTGTGCTTGTATTGTCTTCGAGGTCTTTGCTTTGAGGACAGTAAGATAAGATCACTTTATTAGCCATATACAATTTCCTTCCTGTTGGAGGAAATGTTCTTGACTCTGCAACCAAATCCGTTTAGTGTGTGGATGATGAACCAGAGATCAACTGTGTTTCCTCTCTAATTTGAGAATTAGATAAGATCACTTTATTAGCCATATTCAATTTCTTGCATTAGGAATTTGTCTGTGTGTCCATGAGAAACACAGACAGGGAGAGAAGCTTGGGGTCAGAGCGCAGGGTCAGCCACTTATACGGCACCCCTGGAGCAGCTGGGGTTAAGGGCCTTTCTCAGGGGCCCAACGGAGTAGGATTTGAACCTGCAACCTTCCAGCCACAGGCACAGATCCTTAGCCACGGTGCCACCAGTCCTCTCCAGTAAGCGTAAGAATCGAGATGCCCATGACAGCGATAGGAGGGGTTCCTGCTAATGTGTGCGGCTGTGTGGGCTTGTCTCCCTCAGGGCACTGGGGGCCGAGGCAGTGCCTCCCGGAGCCAGTGGAGGCGAATTCTCTGGTCCTGTCGGGACACCTTCCGGGTCCAAATGGGCCGCCTGCTGGTCCACATCCTGTGCCCGGCTCGTCCCCTGGAGCACAGGAAGCATGCCCTGGAGATCGTCAACGACCACAGTCACCCCGACATCCTGCGTGAGTGCCTCAGCCCAGGCCTGGAGGTCAGTTCCTTTCGCAGACAACCAGTCCAGCAGGTGTCCAATGTAAGAACTTAAGAAAGGCTATGAACCGGGAGAGACCGTGTAGCTTATCAGATCACTTCGATAGTTTGTAGTTAATCGATCCAAGGATCTCCTCCAGCGGTTTCTTGAGAGAAACCATGGTGTCGGCATGAACAGCATGATTTGTCAGCCTGTTTCACTCTCCCACCAGCCTTTGTGTAAAACAGTGCCTCCTGTCCTGTCTGGAGGATCTCATCCAGCTGGGAAGATGCCAGGGTATTGACTTCAACAGCATGGCTGGGCAGCTTGTTCCCCACTGCCACCACGCTTGGTGTTAAAAAGTGCCCCCTGTTCTCAGTTGTAAATGCACTTCCATGTATACTGTATATCCTGCAGAGCAAGCTGGCGTGGTGCATGGAAGACACTGCCTGCGCTCAGATCCTCGTGCATTGAAAATTTTATTCGTGGTGCTTTTTGGAGCTGAGTGACAGAGCAGTTTTGTGAAGTGTTGTTTTCAAAGGGTGAGACAACCAGACATAAAATCGATAACCGTGTCCTTAACATGAAAAGGCTATTTTGTGAATAATTACTTTTTTGTAAGAAATGGAGCTCCAGCCTGAGACGCACCAAAATAAAAAAAAAAGTCAATTTTCGGAGGCGCGTCTTGTGATGGTAGGCCATCAAAACAAATTTTTGACGTTAACGAACAGAAAAAATTCTCAAATTGGAAGGCAAGTAACCTTTCAGCTGCCAGCAAGTGCCATTTTCCAGCGCGTTATATCTAGACATCTGCCAAGCTGCTGTTCTGAAGAAAAACTCGAGGAGGTCTTCATTATCGGGCTCATTGCTTGTGTTGCCATGGCAACCAGCTTTGTTCTCTCGGTGCATCTCTGGCAACTGTTGGGACAGAAAGTGGAAAGCAAAACTTAGATCACTCAAGAAAACCTTTTTTTTCACAACTGAAGTGGCACAGTGTGGGATTTGTATGGTCACTCTTCTAAAAAATAAAACTCCTTTTTTATTTTCTTCTTTTTTTCTTTTTGGGGATTGGGGGCATTGCTGGTCACAGCACGGCCCAAAATTAGCCCTATACCTCTACGAGCTGCTGCACGATCACAAGGAGCATCTGTCCAAGGAGGAGCAGGCCGCCGTGGGCGTCTTCATGACCTCCCTGAAGCTGTGTGGCCATCGCTGCATCCCCCCCAGTGCCCCGCCCAAGCCCGACCTCATGAAGGCTATCAAAGAGGTAAGCAGGCCGCCGTCCCCGTGGCGACGTCGAACTCGTCTCGTGTGAGCCGGAGTGAGACGCGTCGGGCTCCCTTCCCACCGCTAAAGAAACAATAATGCACAATAACCCAAAGGCATTCTAGTCTCTGTCTGTAATTAGGATATAATAAGGGTTACGGTGGTGGGATCTGCTGTGTGAAAACTAATTTTGTCACGTTATCCTCTAGCTACCTTCATGCCAAGCTTTTTGTTTTTATAGGAACAGCTGAAATATGAATCCGAAGAAAAAAATAGCAAAGCCGCCTGGGAAAAGAAAATGGCAAATGTCCAACACAGGTACAGTACATCCCCGCCTTTCCTGAAGGTCACGCGAGAGCAACGTTAAAGTACTGAAGGGATCTCATCAGAAACTCCTATCCCACCTCCCCGCAGTCTCATCCAGCGGCTGGACAGCAAGTCCAAGGACATTTCCAAGATCGCGGCCGACATCACGCAGAACGTGTCCCTGCGCCAGGGCATGGAGAGGAAGAAAGTCATCCAGCACATCCGGGGGATGTACAAGGTGGAGCTGAGCGCCAGCCGCCACTGGCAGGAGCTGGTACAGCAACTCACGCACGACCGGTGAGTCAGTGAGTGAGAGAGGGCTCTTCCCGTGAGCTCGTCCCCGCACGCCCCCTCCGCCTCCGCAGCACGGAGACAGCAGTCCAGACCGCTTGCCCGCGTGGGCGTGGACAGCACCCTCCTGGGCTGTCTCTCCTAGCTCGCCTCCTTACTGTTCACAGAGCAGTCGTTTCTCCTTTTGTGTGTTTTTCACCAACAGCAATGATGCACGTTTGTGGTGCAGAATGTTCAGCAGAAGATGTGATTTGATATTTGAATGTCTGTAACACTGCCTGTCGTTAAAGCACGAAACCCGTAGTGCTTGAATCTGTTGGTGAGAAGTCCAGCCACTCACCTTTCAACCACGGGCAGAAGGTTTGAGCCCGGCTAGCTCAGTCGGTAGAGCAAGAGACTCTTAACCTCGGGGTTGTGGGTTCGTGCCCCACACTGGGCGCGTTTGTCTCCCTTTCTCACCAAGTTCCCTGCAGATAGTGGTTATGGCAGTGAAGTATTGAACTGAAGTCCTTGACGTCTTGGGTAATGGGTGCTGGTTTGTACCCCACTGCTCCCCATGGTGTGGGTGACACGACTGGGGGGGGGTGTGGGGCGTCAGCTGGGGCCTCCCGAAGCCAGTTACGCGTCTGTGTTCCCTGCAGGGCGGTGTGGTACGACCAGGCGTCCTACCCGACCTCGTGGCAGCTGGACCCCACCGAGGGCCCGAACCGGGAGCGGCGCCGGCTGCAGCGGTGCTACCTGACCATCCCCAACAAGTACCTGCTGAAGGACCGGCAAAAGCCCGATGGTGAGGGCTTCTCTCACCAGCTGGTAACCAGCTGCTCCACCGGTTCACCCACTGCCCGCCCCGTGTCCCTTTAAGTGACTTTTTTCTTCTTCTTCACTGTAGAGCCCGTCAAGCCACCCCTGGCGTACCTCTTCGAAGACAAGACTCATTCCTCCTTCTCCTCCACGGTGAAAGACAAGGCCACCAGCGAGGCCATCAGGTAGGCAGCCCTGAGCTCTCCAGAGGTGCACCCACAGCAGGGATTCTTTTTCCCCCGAGCTGGTAGTCTGTCTCACCCTCTCCAATCCTGAAGCGGGGCGATAAGATTAACAACTGTATATGGAAGAATTGATAGACTTAGAATTGATCGACTACATGTGCCAAAAAATCTGTATTTTGGTTTATGCTTCTGCTAACCACCTGAAAATGCATTCCTCTTTTGCTGATGTCATGTTTCTTTTAGCAAAAGTGACTGTTGTCGAGTTAACATGTTCTGGTCAGAACTGTGGGTTTATATCCAATCCAGAGTCACCTGTCTTGCTGTAGTAGTCGCACCACTGCTTGTGGCAGGGAGATAATTCCCCTTTGGATTTGGCTTGGTAACCTTAGGTGCCAAAACATCAGACTGTTAAAGTATAGGCCTGTGTCCATGGAAGGCTGTGCAGCTGACCTCTGGCATTGTTCTGGCTCTGTAGGTTCACCAGGAGGTGTATCAACGTGGCCCCCTCCAGGGAGACACCAGGGGAGCTGCTCTTGGGTAAGCACTGGTTACTAATCCCCATCAGTCCAGCGCTTGACTTTATTCTAGGTAACCGTTTAACCACCCTGCATAGTAAAATGTATCAGAAATGTTCTTAGAACACCGTAGGTTTTTTCCATCAAAGTGCTTGTTCTAATTTTGCTGCAGTTTTGTTAGCCTCTTCCCAGTTGTTACCTGCTTTTCTGGGTGGATGTCGTTGGGCTAATGGATCGCTTATTCTGCCTTCTTTGTTTGCGTTTTGTTTGCAGGGAAGTCTGGGATGTACTTCGTGGAAGACAATGCCACTGATGCCTGTGATAGTCAAGTAAGATTTCTCATCCTTGATCAGTTTTGACCAGATGCTTGCGCCATTTACCCTGGAAATCGACGACCCTCTTTGTGTTTAGTAGTGCTGCTCAGCCTGACCAGCTGCTGCAGGTGTCTGCTTGCCTGAGAACATACCTGAATGCATACCCTAATCCAAACCAGTTCTTCTTCCTGGAACTGCTAAAACATTTTTCTCTATTGTTCATCCAAATTACATCCTGGCTTATGAAATTCAGCCCCAGTGGGTTGACGGAAATAGAGCAAGGAGCCTGATGTACATTCTTGACGATAGTTGTGCAATGCTGGATTTCGACGTAGGCTATTGGAGAACAAGGTGTGGTGGCTGGCCAAAGGAGCCTCTTCATTCAGCTTTCCATTCTTCCTTGTCTCATCAAGAACACTTGAAAAACACTACTACAAGAACACTGCTTTTCTCTGTAATTGAGAAGGTTAAGTATACTTCATGAAAGGGCATGGACACTGTTACCTAACTAGAGTTGTTGCTGAGCAGTAAAGCACAGCAGACAACCCATTTCTTGTGTGCGGGGAATTTTCAGCTTCTTTTGAAAGGTAATTAATTTTTTGTGAGCGCAGCCACCACACTAGTACCCAGCAAATGGAACCGTCCAATGAGTTCCAAAACTGGGCTTCGTCTCACACCCAGCTAGTTTAACGCTGCATCTGTTCTGGGATCTGTCCAGGTCTGCCGTGAAAAGGCGTTGTGGCCTTATGCTGGAGCTGAAGGAAAGTTTGTGGGTTTTTTTTCTTTTGGTCGATTGCCTGTTGTTTTTCCTGCCGTTTCTAGGCATTGCGTGAAGGAGGTCGGGGGCGGGGTGGGGGTGGTTGTGCATGGCAGTGGTGAGTGCCCTCAGAAGGAGCTGTGGGTGACCCCCGATGAGCTTGCAAACCATTCAGTATTGGATATATTAGATATATCGTCCGTCTCCTGATGCCAGTGCTGGACTTTCCAGCATCGGACGTCTGCTGCTCTGCAGTTTCCACTCCAGCTGTGGCGGCAGGTTGTGAGGCCTGTGATCCTGGGCGGGCGGTTTCTTGCGGGAGGCGCGGCCGTGGGGGTGGGGCTCCCTGGGCCCGCAGGCCGCAGGGGTTTGAAGCAGCCTGCGGGCGCGGCCTGTGTCTCGTTTCCAGAGCCCTCCCGGGGATACGGAGCCCGCCTCGTTCTCCTGGACCTACGAGGAGATCAAGGAGGCCCACAAGCGCTGGTGGCAGCTGCGGGACAACGCCGCGGAGATCTTCCTGACCAACGGGCGCACTCTGCTGCTGGCCTTTGACAACGCCAAGGCAAGGCGCCCGGTGCCCCATGAGTCACCGAGTTCTTCTTCTTATTTAGAACTTGAATTGGGTGAACTTGACTGTGGTTTCTATGGTTACAGCATTTTGAAATTTCAGTACAAGAAGAAAAGAAAATTGAATTGTGTGAAATCTGTAAGAGGGTTCGTGGGGTGACTGATTGTGTTGGCACGGAGGTGCCGGTGTGTAGGGGGTTCCCATGCTGAGTCTTTCTCAGTAGCGCGGTTCTTTCGGTGAGTACAGAAAGGTTCACACATTCACATAATTGTATGGGGGAACTCTATTATACCAGCCTGCAAAAGAAAAACATTTAGCTAGTGGTAGAAATTACAGGGCATAAGAAGAGAAACGTTTCAGCTTTGTCTCATTAGGTAGTCTTAAAGAAATGAAAGAGAGAAATCGGGAGAGTTTAGAAAAATGTCTGTTCCACCTGTCTCCCCCTTTCAGGTCCGCGATGACGTTTACCACAACATCCTGACTTCCAACCTCCCCAATCTGTTGGAGTACGGAAACATCACTGCCTTAACGCACCTGTGGGGCTCGGGCCAGATCTCCAACTTTGAGTACCTGACCCACCTGAACAAGCACGCAGGGCGCTCCTTCAGTGACCTCATGCAGTACCCTGTGTTCCCCTTCATCCTCAGCGATTACACCAGCGAGACCCTAGACCTCAACGACGCTGCTGTCTACAGGTCTGCCCCCTCTCGGTGTCTCTGCTTTCTGTCTCTTTCGGAATGTGAGATTAGTAAATGATGCTGCTGCTTGTTTTCTGTGACAGTAGCAACGCAAAGATTCCAGTGATCCCAGAACTGCGCGACATTTTTAGGCTGGCTTTGTTGGGTTCAAGAAAGTGTTCCCGCAGAGTGGAAGATGGAGTTGTGTGAGAGGAACCTGAGTAATCTGAAGTGTGTTGTTAAAACAAACCCATGACTTCACACAGACATCAGATCACACCTGTAAAAACATGAGAAACAAACTGCACCATGTGGATTCTCTTAATTGTAAAGTCTTTTTACTTAAAACGTTCTGTGCACCAGGAGCAACTTTAATGGTGGAGCCAGGTAACTTCTCCTGCTAGATATATATAGTCTCTGCCCAGGGAACAGCCATGACTCACTAAGAACGGGCACAGCCCTGATTTTAACTGAGGACTTTAAAAGGAAAAAGACGCGCCTCAAACCGATTTGCAAGAGGTGAGACGAGCTGGAGTCTTGAGACTGTTCTGCTGCTCAGTGCTTCCCGTGTTTCTCCTCAGGAACCTTGCGAAACCCATAGCAGTGCAATCCAAGGAGAAGGAAGACCGATACGTCGACAACTATAAGGTAAAGGCAGAATTCCGTGGGAAACTCCGTTCAGCAGGAGAAAGGTCATCAAGGTTCACTGCAGAGTTCCCTGTTACCTGAGGCAGCCGGCTGTCCTTATCATTTATATGTTTCTAGGATGGAAGGTGATGACGGTTTCATCCTTTCTGATCTTTTTCATTTATTTACCAGAAAAGCTGTTTCCAATTAATTTCCTTTTGCGTCGGAGACCTGGCTGTCTTGTCTTGTCAAATTATGTCTATTAACAATGTGGTCCGCAGCCGACGTATTTGTCCTCTGGGTATGGAAAATCCAGTTGAATGAAATCAGACGAAACAAAAGCAAGGATAGTAATAATAAAAGTATGGATCTCATTTAACATAAAGTTAATAACTTTTATAGGCCTTGATGTCTGTTTCCACACAAGTCCATTACCTCTACTGCGTAATTCTATTCTGCTTAGATAATCATGGGCTAAAAGCAATAATTATCCAACTATAATAACAAACAAGCTCTGTTTATTACCAAGCTTCTGCTTGTTACACGTTTCGGCTCCTGTGAGCTGGTGAGTGGAGCACTGAGGGAGCACAGTGTGGGAGCATGGCTGGGGTCCCGAGTGATGAAGACAGACGCCATGTCTTTATGTTCAGAGTTTGTAGCGATAACTTTATATTCTGGCCCTCGTATGAAAGGCGAACAGTCAGTTTCTTGACATTCTCTTAGTCGTGTTTCGTTGCATGGTGGAGAGCTTCCTTGCTTAAGAGAGTGTGAGGTTTCTCCATCTGGGCTGGCAAATCTCCTGACCGTAGCAGTCGTCACGAGAGCAGCCCCGATGGCGAGTTGGTCACAGGTGGGCTCTTCCTTTCCTGCCTCGCTGCGCAGTACCTGGAGGAGGAGTTTCGGAAGGGCACCCGCGAGGACGACCCCATGCCCCCGGTCCAGCCCTACCACTACGGCTCCCACTACTCCAACAGCGGCACTGTGCTGCACTTCCTGGTCAGGATGCCTCCCTTCACTAAAATGTTCTTGGCCTACCAAGGTAAGGCTGCCATGGACGTCAGTGGTTCCTGCTGTGATCAATCTCCCTCTTCCGCTGGGAAGTATGGCTGCAGAGCCTCGTATAATAATAGTATCATACAAAAATAGAATCCACAGGATACACAAAGTCTCTCCACTGTATGATCAACCAGTACAATATAGTCCACTCTGGCACATCATGTACGGAAGCTTATTCAGTGCCTAGATGGTTAAATGGATTTGAATTGCTTTCTTATTTTTTAGAGGTGTGCATTTAAATGAGAGTTTTGATCTTGAAAGCAGTTGCCACTCGGTTACCGTCTATTACCGTTTTTTTCCATGCATGCGTTCCTCTTCAAAGTGCTCGCCAGACCTTTTATAATCCCCCCCCTTCCCAGGGTTTTTTGTTTTAATGCATAAATTATGCAGACCTTGCAGCCTGTAAACCGACAAAAGCAGTGTCATTATCAAGAGCTTTAATAGTGAATCCTTCTCTTCCGTAACCCATAGACCAAAGCTTTGATATCCCAGACCGGACGTTCCACTCCATGAATACCACATGGCGCCTTTCATCCTACGAGTCCATGACGGATGTGAAGGAGCTGATCCCGGAATTCTTCTACCTCCCCGAGTTCCTGGTCAACAGAGAAGGTAGGATAATCTTTTTGCTTTGCTCTAACGTCTTCTAGCTAAATCAACAGGCCCTGAAAAATGATTTCTTTTACTGGAAAAATTAGAAGTGATCTGACCAAAAACTGATTTTCAGTGCAACACACAGGATTTACGGTGTTGATTTTAAGTACATTTTTTGGTTAATTTGTATAGCACATGGTTTTATTTATTAAACTGGCTTTGGGTTTGGCTCGATCTAAGCCCCAGCATTATGACTGTAGTGAATGTAATCAAATGAATAACAACAGTAATTGCTTACACTTATATAGCGCTTTTCTGGACACTCCACTCAACACGCTTTACAGGTAATAGGGACCTCACCTCCACCACCACCAATGTGCAGCATCCACCTGGAGGATGTGACAGTAGGCATAGTGCACCAGTACACTCACCAGGCACCAGCTCTCCGTGGGGAGGACAGAGTGATGAAGCCAGTTCAGGGATGGGAATTATTAGGAGGCCATGATTGGTAAAGGCCAATGGGAAATCTGGGCAGGACGCCAATTAAAAAATTTAGTTGAAAACGAGCAGAAGCCTAACCACTGGGAGCAGTGCGATTGCCTCGGAATTCCAGCCTTATTCGCCCTTCCTCCTCCTCCTCTTCCTCCCATTGCGCCGCAGGCTTCGACTTCGGGGTGCGTCAGAACAGCGAGCGGGTGAATCACGTCAACCTGCCCCCCTGGGCTCGCAACGACCCCCGCCTCTTCATCCTCATCCACCGGCAGGCCCTGGAGTCGGACTACGTGTCGCAGACCCTGTGCCAGTGGATCGACCTGGTCTTCGGCCTCAAGCAGAAGGGCAAGGCCGCCGTGCAGGCCATCAACGTGTTCCACCCTGCGGTGAGCCGATCCGGCGTGCACCAGGAGAAACCATGTGGATTCCCCTTGTGAGGCGGTCTGGCGCATTTGAGGTGTCATGAGTTGCCAACTCTTGTATATGAGGAGCTCAGAATGTTTAATGTGATTTTGGCGTCACGCATCTGTCTAGTCTGAGGTGCCCAAAGTGATTCCATAAAGCGGAGATGTTCAGGGCTTGGTGCTGGTTTGTCATAGGGCCTGCAGCTCTGAAAGGAGTCACATTGCTTTGGCATGGGTGTCGTTACTGGGTTCCTCCTTCCTCCCCTTCCTGGGTGTTGCTTCTTCTCTTCAGTTTTAGCAACTGTACTTGACAGTCATCGGAAGCTGAAAGGAAAGTCAATCCTAGCCTGTGGCCCAGTTACGGCTTACTGGGGGCTGTGGGTTAGCCATGCATTCCCTCGTCATGTGAAGGTCTGTCTGAATTCCCTGATGAATCTGGGTTTTATTCAGATCCTGACAAGGCAAAACTTCCACTCGTTGCTGTGGAGTGGATTGCGTATTATGTTTCAGTCAGCGGGATGGATTTGAGTTTGTGGGGCGTCATTGCTTTTCCCCTGCTGCTTTGCCCGCAGACGTACTTCGGCATGGACGTGTCGGCGGTGGAGGACCCCGTGCAGAGGAGGGCCCTGGAGACCATGATCAAGACCTACGGCCAGACGCCCCGGCAGCTCTTCAGCACGGCCCACATCAGCCGGCCGGGGCCTCGGCTGGTCATGGAGGGGGAGCTGCCCGCCGCGATGGGGCTGCTCGTCCAGCTGGCCTTCCGCGAGCCCAGGGAGCACGCCAAGGAAGTAGTCTACCCGGTATGGGCCTGTACGGGGAGCACGGGCTTACCAAGACCCATCCAGGGGCTCAGCTGTGTGGTCAACGTAGCTCATCGTAAAGAGTCCCGTCAGAAAATAGAAGAAGAACAGTATCATATACGCCGGGTTTAAACCGGCTAGCCCAGCCTGTTTAAAAAGTTCTGCGCCTTTTCTGAAATTTAACTTCGAACTTAGTGATATCACTGTTGGTGTCCCTGAGCCTGTCTGCGTAGTGGGTCAGCGAATAAAGACACAAGGGCCTGTTCTGGGCTGTGTTGGTTGGCCTGTTTGTGGGGGGAAAATGGTCAAAGCCGGCAGATGTCCTGTTGTGACTGGTCGTGTCCCATCTCGTTCCAGAGCCCCCTGCCCTGGATCAAAGGGTTGAAGTGGGGGGAGTACGTGGGCTCCCCCAGTGCCCCCGACCCGGTGGTGTGTTTCAGCCAGCCCCACGGAGAGCGCTTCGGGTCCCTGCTGGCCCTGCCCACCCGCGCCATCTGCGGGCTGTCCAGGAAGTTCTGCCTGATGATGATTTACAGCAAGGAGCAAGGCAAGTCGCCAGCAGGAGGGCATGATCCCAGCGCGGTCGGGACAGGCCCTGCACTTCTCTGGCAGTCTGATCTCCTGCCCCTGGCCATTGCACTCCACCCACGTGTTTTTCTGATTAATTTTTAACGAGCATTTACAGTGCAGACATTAATTGTTTCACTCTTCAGAGCCGTGATGTGCTATACCAGCAGGTTCTCGTTATTTTTAAGGCCGAACAGAAGACATACGCACTCCTCTCTGTCATACCCTGCCTACATTTTAACAAAAGATGCTGCCCTTGATTTGAAAGCTCTGTACAATGTGCCCTAACTCTCATATTTGAGAGAGAAGTAACGTGATTCAGGTCAAATGTCAGTAACTTTCTAACAAACCCTTGAAGAGTGGCTCTTTTCTTTAAATTTGTGATGAAAGAACCACAGTGACTTTGAAGAACTGTTTTGACCTTCCCGGGGGTTTAAAAGCCCCAGGAGTGTTGGTTTCTTTGGAGGCTGTTGTACTGAGCCCTGGGTTTCCAGAGGCTGTTCAGTGTTGCACGACTGGGTTTCTATGAGGGCTGTGTAGTAGATGTACACGGGACATCTCCTTCTCCTGCTGTCTCACCGCCTTGTCACCCTGGCAGGTGTGCGGAGCATGCACAGCACCGACATCCAGTGGTCGGCCATCCTCAGCTGGGGCTACTCCGACAACATGCTGAGACTGAAGAGCAAGCAGAGCGAGCCGCCCGTCAACTTCATCCAGTGCTCCCAGCTGCACCAGGTGAGACCGGACTCCCCGTCAGGCCGGCGCCACCTGTCGGGAACTGAGGGAACACGCCTCTTCTGCTGCTATAACTGCAGGGCGGCGTAGGTACTGCCAGAAGGGTGACAACATGCGAAGCAAGAGCCATTTCCTATTGAATCTTCTTGGCAAAAGAGCAGCGTTCACTTTTAGACATTCTATAAGATTTTAAAGCAGCACAAGGAAAGGAAGTGACTAAAAGAGAAAAATAGAGCTGCACCCTCCGTGTGTGTGTGTGTGGTGGTTCTTAAAGATTATTAAAAAATAAAACAAATTATTACAGGTCAACCTGCCAGACCAGTCTTTGGGTTTGCATTTCACAGTATCCTACATGACACTGGTGTCACAGAGCACCTATTTTCTACATCCTGGACAGATTTTGGTTTTAATTTCTTTAGGCTTTTCAAGGAAATCCATGAGATATGTTTTTTTTTTGCCTGACAAGAAGAATCGCTGCAGAGCTCATCCTTTCAGCCAGCCAGCGCAGTGCTGCAGAAAGCGCACGTTCTGGTCCTCGAGTCCCAGCTCTGCTCTTTCTCAACTCCAGGTCACCAGTTGCGCCTGGGTGCCTGACAGCTGCCAGCTCTTCACAGGCAGTAAGTGCGGAGTCATTACAGCCTACGGCAACCGATTCACCAGCAGCGCGGTACGTACCTTTAAGCCAGACTCTTGTTTCCAGGGTAACCAAAAGATACCCCCCCCCCCCCTCCTATGCTTCAAAGCTGGGAGAACAGCCTTTTCAGTCTTTTGTACAAGCATAATTAGTAGCATCCCAGTCTCCTTAGAAACACATTTCCTGGGAGACTAAAGATGGAGTTGTTGTAAACCAAACTTACATCAGAGCCAGTGGAATGCTGCTCTTTTAGTTAGGATGTGGTCACTGTCCTGCTGTGTCGGGTCTCACGTACACAGAGAGGTACTGGCTGCATGCTTAGTCTTTATAATTACTCTGGTGGGTCTCTAAACCTATAATCTCCAAGCTAGTCTTATGATGTCGTTTGATCTGGTCAAGTTTATTGTTGGCAGGATTTACAGTGTGTGAGGAATAATGATGAATGCACTAGTCCTTTAGCTCGGTGTTTCCCCACTGGTATTCAGAAGAGCAGACCTTTATGTCAAAATCGTTAGCGCAGAATTTACATTTGCACGGTGTCCTGACATTTATGGTCCTTTGAGCTTCCGTAGGGCTCCGGTACTGTTTGATTTGTCACAACCAACATTCAAAGGACGAATGTAGCAAATATACCCATGAAAACTGTAGAGGAAACTGAAGAATTACCATCCAAACTCGTTAAATAACCCAAGAAGTTCCTGGCACATGACTGCGTCCCCCTCTCCCCCCGCCAGCCCTCGGAGATGGAGGTGGAGTCTCAGGTCCACCTATACGGGCACACGGCCGAGGTCACCAGCCTGTTCGTCTGCAAGCCCTACAGCATCCTCATCAGCGTCAGCAGGGACGGCACCTGCATCATCTGGGACCTGAACAGGTGAGCTCCTCTAGTACAGCTCGTGGCGTTTTCTGCTCTGTGCGATGTGCTTGCACACGGGTGTACACTGAATCAATAACCATGGCTTGTTTCCTCCCTTTAGTGCTGCATTGCTGTCCATCAGAACTTGAACCGTCCTTAAAGACTGCTGTTATCTTATGTCCTTTAAAGGAGTCTCCTTGTATTTCTGCACTACATCTTCTTCAACTGCTGAGAGCCATAGTATCCAGGCACCAGTTCTAAACACATTCACCTCTGTTGAACTGAATGCTGCGATTCTAACTGCGGACAACCTGACCTACTGTTGGTTGTCAAAGTGTATCTCAGTGTGGGCAGCTGTGAAAGCCATTCTCTGCCCAGCTGCAAGTTTATTTTAAAGGTTGACAGGAACCTTCCGCTGCAGCCAGTCTGTGCAGTTGATGAATTTTCATCCTGGGCCGCAGCTCGCTCGGTTCTGCCTGCGTGAGCAGTTTTTCCCAGGAATGCTGACAAGCGAATGGCCAAGGGGCCACCCTTTGCTTGTAATCCGCCTGCTGAGCAAGCCGAGTGTAGTTTCAGAGAGCGGAGTTAATGTTTTCACACTCCTGAGCCGAGAGAAGTAACGGTTCATTGTACAGTAACACCTTGACTTCTGTCTGGAGTCTGGGGCACTTTGAAACCTGTAACTCTTGTCCAGTACATGGTTGTCAGGTGAAAGCTTTTCACTCCTCTATTATTTTTAGTTTTATTTTTCGTATTTCTGAATTTGCACTTTCGTTTCTGTGCAGATTGTGTTACGTGCAGAGCCTTACCGGGCACAAAAGCCCTGTCACTGCAGTGTCGGCCAGTGAGACAACAGGAGACATCGCCACTGTGTGTGACTCCGGTGAGTGAGCAGGTTGTTGAATTTCCACAGTGTACTTGTGAAAGAATTATGAACCAGTCAGTTATTGTTTTCAGACTGGGTTAGTGGTGATTCGGCAGATCAAGAAAAGCTGGCATTCATAGATGATCCTCCAGTGGATAGTACTGCCTGTTACAACATCCACTTTCACTGTCATTGGACATATTGGACACATTTTTAAATCTGTTTGTGGTTTGATGTTTTTTTCAACTTTTGCAGAATTTGCTCCCACCTTTCTGAAGGTGGTGGTGTAGGATGAAGACATGCATATCTGGTATTACAAAAAGCAGCAGGTTTTGTTTTATGGGACCATAAAAGCTATGTAAAATTTCAGAGGAGGCGAAACCTTTCCACTCTGAACCGCCAAGGTATAAAAATATCAGCTAGTAATGCAGGTATACTCACATGGATAACACTAAGAGATTAAGAAAAAGGAAAAATAAGAGATCAATATTGTGTTTTTATACACTAGCAAACTTGAATATGTTTCAGGTTCCAGTTTGGTGGGGCTGATGACAGGGGTTCAGTAGTGTCAGTGTCGTACAAGGCGTGTAACAGTTCAGTCTGCAGCTGCAGTGCAGTTTCCTTGTGGATTGTGACCCCTCGTCCGATGCGTTTCCGCAGTGGGGGGCGGGAGTGACCTGCGGCTGTGGACGGTGAACGGGGACCTGATTGGCCACGTCCACTGCAGGGAGATCATCTGCTCCGTGGCCTTCTCCAACCAGACGGAGGGCATGTCCGTCAACGTGATCGCGGGGGGCCTGGAGAACGGCGTGGTCAGGCAAGGGCACCTCAGCTTCACCCCAACCCTGCAGCTCTTCCTGGTTGCGCGGTGGCGCTACAGGGCTTTGTCTGTGGCTTGAGAAAATGGGCAAGAGGAGCCCAGGCAGTGCATCTTGGGAGCAGAATCTGCGCAGGGCTGTTCAGGCCAGAGACTGTCGCACACTGCACCGCTGCACTGGGTCACATGTGGGTCACAGGGCTGGGGGACACTGGAACAAGCTAACCTTGGTTTCCTTCAGGAGAAGGCAAGATGAGGTCCTGGGATGAATTAATAGCTAGCTCCCAAACAAGCCAGATGGGCCAAATAGCCTTTCATTTATAACCATTCTTATGTTCTTACGGTTGCCGTTTGATTTGATAAACCTGTTAAAGTCCTTTAGGCTCCTGCCCGCTGGCTGAAGTGGCATCAGAGGAGTGGACAGTTACACATGGAGTTGGTATCACCAGTACGGGTTCAGCTGTTCAAGATCGATTTGAACCACCCCCATTTTTGTAATTTATGTAATTATATGCGCGCGTACCGTAAGGAGCAGAGGTTAATTCCATGCAAAAATTCCAAAAGCAAAAACAAAGAAAAAACGATTTGGCTGTGGAGACTTCTTGTTGTACACACATGAAGAAAGTTCCACAGCTGAAACATTTTTTTGTTAATATTCTTCTTATCCCTGCAGAGCTGGTATACTCCAGGTATAAACCTTTACTTGTTCCTCTGCAGCCTACCCATGCTGACGCAGCTACCTACTTGAACTATAAGATTCATTTAGTGTGTATTAGTACAGTGGTGGAAATACCCTGTGTGAACTTGATTAAATCCCTTAGTATCCTTTTCTATGACACGCTAAGAGGAAGATACCCTTGACCAATAAGAAGAGTGTGTAGAGAATGAATGTGTTAAATATTTCTCGAACTAAATGAAATAAAGCAGATTCCATTTGGAAAACGTATATATTCTATGTTGTGAGTATATACATACACATCTTTAAATTCATTTTTGAATTTTGTATTCCATGTGCATTAATACAGTATTACATTATTTTAATGGCGTTAGGCACAATTTAATGACATATTAAAGAGCTGGGGGAAAAGCTAAGCTTTCAACTGAACCTGGGCTTTTTTTCCAGATTTAATTAGGACTTCACAATCACTTTTTCAGACTGCTGTATGACTCGCTCACAACGGCAACCTCATCATTATTTTTCCACCACTAAGATGGTCTGTAATAAAGCTGTGGAGCCAAGGTTGATGACTGAGAAAGTGACTCCTGTAGCTAAATCAGCGCCTTCTAAAAACAAACACCAGCAATTAGTAAAGTCGCGCAGACTGTGAACGTGACTCACCGGTGTTTTTCATCGTCTGGGGCTTCGGCACCGTTAGGCCGCGAGTCCTGTGCACTTTGGGCTTCTCAAACAAAACATTATGAGCACCGCAAAATCTGTGTTCGAGAGGGACAAATTATTTTTTCTGCAAAGGGGGGGGGGTGGTACATTCTTTCTGTCCTTTGAGATTGACGTGGAGCTCTCTGACTTTGCTCTTGCAGGCTGTGGAGCACATGGGACCTGAAACCAGTGCGAGAAATCACATTCCCTAAATCGAACAAGCCCATCGTTGGGTAAGCCCTTTTAATCGCTCGGTCTGTTTTTGCTTTGAGCTGTATTTTATTGTTTACTTCAACCAGCTTTAAAGGGAAACCCACTCTTGATACATTACCATGTGCACAATACCAGGTTCACAAAACCACCAGCTGCCGGGTTGTGAGAATGACATTTCTGGGCCTCACTGTGCGATACAGCAGGATACATACAGTGTTTTACTGGGGGATATGCAATTGACATCTGTGCAATTAAGATAAGAAGTATGGCTTTTGGGCTCAAAATGAAAGTTTTGGGGGTTTTCAGGTGCACGTCTGCAACCTTCAAAGGACTCAAGCCTTCCGTGAATAAGGATCAACCCTGATACTCGACCAAAAAACGCCGTCAGTTTTTGACGGTTTACAAAGAGCTGTGGGAATCGGAAGCACAGAATTAAAAAAGTGTAATGCACTAGTAAGCCCTCACTTGGCATATAGTGTACAACTGCAGTTACCAACTGTAGTCTGAACAAGATATTGCTGCTCTGGAATCTCTCCAAAGAAGAGCGAGCAGATACAGCAATGCCTCCCCCAGCCCTGTCAGCGCGTTCCCAGAGAGAAGAGCACTGTGGGAATCGAGGGAAACAGAGGCAATTATAGTCTGGGTTCAAAGGGGATGTGTTCCCTGGTGTGCCATTTCTTACATATGAGAAACATACGAGGGATTCACTGGGGCATTCCATCGACCTTGCTGCTCATTACGACAGAGTATGATTAAATACAAGAAGGACGTTCTATTTGAATTATAGCTCAACTCGCGAAGCTCGTGCACACGTCAGTGCCTTCAGCCGGAGCTCTTGTAGACTAGCCAGTGCCTGCCTTCACTCCGCCAGCCTGGCAGCAGGTGGCAGACCGTGGGGAGGAGCTGAATCTTCCAGGATTCAGGCTGTGGCCCCTCCTGGGGGCCTGGGAGACATCTCTTTGATGAGCCATTGTGAATGGCCTGGCCCTCAGTAAACATCCCTGTTCATAGTAGCTCTCTCACACTTACATTCAGGAAGTGTTTTCCCACGGTACTTAGTGCTATACATTTTGAACTTTGTTTTTGCATTTAGCATAGAAGAGGATATTCTTGAGTGTGGCCCCTGGTGTGCTGGTTGCTGCTGGTGTTTTAATTGCGAATGGCTTTGTTCCCCCCCGGTGCTGCAGCCTGACGTACTCCTGCGACGGCCACCACCTCTACACGGCCAACAGCGAGGGCACGGTGATCGCCTGGTGCCGGAGAGACCAGCAGAGGATGAAGCTGCCCATGTTCTACTCCTTCCTCAGCAGCTACGCCGCTGGCTGAGTGCTGCCGTGTGCCCCACCCAGTGCAAGGCCACCCCAGGGAGAGCATCCATCAGCATGCACCAAACCCCAGCCCGGATCTGCAGGTTCGCTGGGGCAAGGAAAAAGAAAGCTGGATGCATTAGGTTGTTAAGTTCACACTGGATTGTATTCATGTAGAAAGGATGGGGCAGGAGGAGGATGTGGCTCTTGCAGCCAGAGACTCACTTTCATATTGTCTGCACGACCTTTTGCCACCCTGAAGCTTCTGTTCCATGCCCCTGGGCTCTGGAGTTGCGCTGTAGTACTTTCCCACCCGATCGAGACCAAAACATAAGACGGCTTTCATTCCAAAGTTGTCAGTTCCTCAAGAGCTCATCATCGGATGGAGACCTTGAGTGTCAATCTCTCGTACTGGATTCCAGAATCGATCCCGTCGCTTGTGCAGCTTGTCTTGCAGGAACAGCCACATGGGCCAGCCCGTTTGTCTGAGCTGTTCTGTATTGCCAGGAAACAGCAGTCCATTCTCCTGTGTGTCATTGCTGCAGCTTTGTCAGGGCCCAAGTTCCCCTTAAAATGTACATTGGATTCCTGCAGCACAAGCCTTCACAAATTAAGCGAGCCGCATTTGGTTATTTGCCGCAGTTTGTGATCCTGGACGCTAGAGACTGGGTGGAATCGCAGCTCTGCTTTTTCTTGATTTAGTTTTGTCTTTACATTTTGCTTTGATTTCCTCAGATGCAGCTCACCAGCGGGCATGAAGTATTTATTATTGATATTGGATGTAAGCCCTCTCCTCTCTACTTGTATGACTTTCTTTAATAAGGTCTTTTGCCTGAGTGCTTTCATCCTCCTAGGATGTCCAGTTTCCCTCTGGGCCTTTTTATCAAATTCTGAAAAGGATCATGAACTAAAAACCTGTGTGTGTAAAAGCACACAGGTTATAAGAGGAAGGAAAAACATTTTCTGATGAAAACAGCCTTGCTTTCATCGAAATCTGCAGCCAGTAGATGGGACGATACAACCTTTTTTATATTATGTAATTTTGTTTGTTTGGGGATTTTAGGACAGAAAGGATTCATTTCAGTTTTCTGGAATAGGTATTACTGTGTTAGAAGTTCATAGACCAGCATGGCCTGCAAAACATTCCAGTGGCCAGAAATAGTGTGCTTTTCTAGGCCAAATTACCTGCAAAATCATTAGAAGTGTGATTTACACACCTGCTTGTCTTCACATCAGCACAAGCAAGGCTCACCTGCTTGCTTGGATTGGCGTAATGTGAGCCTTGTTTCCCCTGCCTGTCCTGGGATTACCTTAGCATCCTTTTCTGCAGGAGCGTCCTGTAATCAAGAGGATTCCTCGCACCAGGGTCGTGTTCCAAAATGTTCCAACCGGAAGCTGTCTTTTATTGGAATATTAATATTGAATTAATAGGATATTGAGGGGTGGGGGATTGTAGTGTGGATTAATACTGCAGCTGAAGGAGGGTTTCCCCCTGCAGAATAGAGACCCTGCGGTCTTACTGAATAATAAAAGGGCTGTCAGAAGTCATCAGCGTGGTGTGTGAACACCTGGTGACAGTAAGAGCAGCAAGTGCGTACAGAAGCCTTAGGAGATTCCTGGGTCCTTGATTTATCCCAGACGGACCTCTTAAAAGCTCAGTGCACCACCTACGCAAACAAGCGAGCCGTCTCGTCCTCCACTCTTCTGCTGGTGTGCCACGGACCCCTGCAGCCCCAAAGAGACCCGGGATCTCTTCCCTGCCCGGGCTTCAGAATGGAGATCTCACCCGGGGAGCTGGACAGTGTTGTGGTCACTACATAAAGCAATAAGGGTTAAGAATAGAGGGCAGGTTTGTTGGGGCACATTTGGTTGCTAGCAGCCAATGCATTCCAAATTCATGCCCATCCCTTTTCATCCCACCATCTTTGTCTTAATCTCAGTCTTTTCTGACAAATGAGCTATGCTACATTTAATCTCGGCTAATTTGATCACTATCCACCAAACAAGGCAAATTTTAGAAATAACACCATTTGCATCTGTGCAAATGCAGGGTTTCCTTGATTTTTATGTTCTGGAAAGCTGAGTGACCGAACTAGACAGAAGGCGCTGAAAGCTACTGCTTTATTGCCCTGTCAGGACACACAAATCCTGCTTAATGCTCGCTCTCACTAGGTTTTGTCACATCAGCTAAAACCTGCAAGGACACCTATGGCGCTGAGAGCTTTTTTTTTTCTCTGCATGTCTTCCAAGTTTTGCAGAATGTTTTAGCGGAGTACCACAAAGCCTCTTGTCACAGCATCGCTTTCTAAAGCAAGTTGCGGTATGATAACGTTTTTTAAGGTACCGGGGTGACCGAAAAATTTCAACCTGTCCCCAGAAACCAAAGAGGGTTTCACAGAGTGGGGTTGGACTATCTGCAGTCAATAAGGGTTTGCATACAGGGAGGGAGGGGGAATGTGAAGTGAAATCTGTATGAGTGAAAACAAAGACATTCAGAAGTAAGACACTAAATTATTTAAGATTGCTCTGTATCCATTTCCTGCCCTGGGTTTGCCTGGGAGTACTGGGGCAAAAGTACTTCCCAGAGAGCCAGGCAGTTGTCCATTTCACTCCCGAGTCCCAGTTTCCTGGAGGGTAAGGACAACCGATGGTAAAGAAGGCTCTTATAGCGGAATAACACAACGCAGGAGGACTGCGTGTTCCATGCCTTGCGGAATTCAGCGCAACAGGAGGTTTGTTTGACTGAAGTCAATCCTTTGTGCTTCATTGTTTGACTTTCTGCACACTACAGCGTTGTAATTTTTTTTTTATTATTATTATTATTATTGTCGGTCGGATTTAAGGTGGGTTTGTGCAATTCCATCTCGCCACCATCACGCTCATGGGTTCTGTGAGCTGTTGCAGAAGGAAATAAGCACCTTTCGACACCACGCGCTGTGTCCTGAACGCTCTTTGATGTTTACAGTTGATCTTTGCTGCCAATTGTCGTGTGGTCTGGGACCCATTTCTGCCCCTTTGTGCACGTGTATATACCATTTCCCTTGTGCATTTCTGCTCCAGTGGAACAGTCGTTTTAGCATCTGTGTTTTGTGTTCCGAAGGGCCGCTGGCTGACAGCCAGAGCCAAGTATTGTTCCTTTGTGCTGCCGTGTGAATGTTGGGAGACGAGAGATGCATGGAAAACAGGTGTCTGCGATGCATTAGGAACTGTAAAATGGTTTGTCCTTTGGTTGTTTAAATGATTCGCTGTGTAATTTATATTCCCTTGTGAATTATGTAAGTTAATTTAGCTGTCAATTCAATTCATGGTTTCATTATAAATTAGAATAATTTCATTTTTCTCCTTAAAATAGGAATTGAAATGGGGGGGGGGGGTATTTCTTATTTTTTGTACCTATGTATGTACAAATTAAGTCATGACTATAAATAAAATATATAATTAAGAAAGGATAAGAGGATGTCTTTTTTTTTCTAAAGACTATTGTCAGGTTGTGTACGTTTTCAGTGTGGCGTCATATCAGTGAAGTTGTGTTCAAGTTACTGTATAGAATATGCATGATATATACAGTACATTAGTTGTGTTTTGTTACTTTAAAACGCGTAAAATGTGTGGCTCAGTCTTTGAAATTAAGGTTAGAGCTCCGGGCTATTAGATTATGGTATATCAGAATCTGAGATTTCAAAGAAATTGTTTTGAAAAAAGACCGCAAAATCCAATCAAACAGCGGCATGGACGAGAATCATAAAGAAATCCCCTGTGCTCTTATTATCCCTTTCTCGTGGGGACACCAATGTCCCAGATTGGAAGTTGCTCGTACATGCGTGAAGCGCGCTCGGCCCAGCCCTGGGCCACAGGGAAACTGCCGCTGTAACGCACGGCCCGATGTGCAGGGACTGCGCCGCGGCTCGGCTACTGTATATACACGGGCAACATCCACAGGCAATCTTGTTTACTGACAAATTATTCAGGTCGTGTAAAAAAAAAACCCCATTGTATCTGGCATTTAAATTGTTTGGGAATTGTTTTTTTTTTTACTTGAACCGTTAAGATTAACGTACTCTAATTAGCTTGCATTTTTGTCAGCTGATCACACTTAAAACTATTCTTGGAACATGGTTGTAATTTTTGGGAATTTGCATCGAGGAAAGGGAGGACAGATGTCCCAGCACATCAATTATGTACCAGGCTTTTATTTTTTGTAAAGGAAGGATCGGTTCTGGGCTGCCAACAGTCCCCTGTGAAGAGACTGTAGAGCCCCAAGGGAAACGGGTCCTGCAGGAGTACATGTGAGCTTTATCATTGTGTTGATGGAGATCGCCAGATCTTCCTCATCCCTGTAGCAGAGCTGCCGGAAGACTGCTTTCCCGAGTGCACTTGACCTGAGATTGTCAATGAGGATGTCCAGGAAATTTACAAGTGTAAGTTTTTCAGTCTGTGCATTTAATTTAATATGCTGTTACATGTTGCACTGCAGCAACTATTAATTTTTTTGTCTATTTTAGAATAGCACAGCGCTTGCCAACTGGTATACCTAAGGTAGATGCTGATGATTATACATCTTAGCATAGAGTGATAAATCTTAGAATCTCTTCCAAGGGACAGCACAGCTTGCTGTAAGCACTCTCAGCCTCTGCAGATCAGCACGGTGTACATACAGTAGTTGTTTATAAATGCTTACCGATATTGGTCTGTCATGAAAAATTGTCATGATATGTACATTCTTCCTTTTCTATACTATGTAATCACTATTCTATCAAAACATTTTCAAAATATTGTGAAAGGTCAAATAAAAGGCAAAAGAGCTCTCCTTGATAGTGGTGGCATAATTACAGGGTGAGACTAGAATGACAAAAATAATGTAAAGTATCACCAGCTGTAATTGTACAAACAGCTCCGTTTTTATGGCAGGACTTGTGCATGAGTTCTCCTGGCTACATTGGAAGTCGGTAGCTCTTTCTAGATATATGAATGCTTCTTTTCCCCACAATACCACATGACAAATTTCCATCTACAGGGGAAAAATGGAATACCAAATGAATTAGTATACGAATTAGTATACGTTTAATAATTAGTATAATTAGTAAACAAGCAGAAAATAAACCTAAACCTTAAACTATATGTTATTGTTTTGATCAAGCCCTTTTATAATAACTAATGAAATATAATGAAGAACAAGACTGGTGTTTACAAATCAATTAGGATGGTCATCCTGTGAAGATACAGCTTGACCATCAACTTATTTATGTTGTAAATTTACAACATAAGAGCAAATTATCAGTGGGGGGCAATGTTTTTGTGATTGCCTGTTAATTGAAAATACTGCTATGCTAGATCTATTTAGGTAGAAGCATTACATCTTTAAAAAAATACGCTATCATGCTCACATTGAACAGATGAAGCAAGATAAATTAGTCGGTTTGTACACTTCCGATTCGTAATTTGGCACCGCATTTTTTAAACATGGATCATATTTTACAAAGATATTTTGCCTCTAAGACCAGCTAAATATTGCAGTGCGACAGCTTCGGGGTTTTTTTTCCTGATGAATCCTACGACCGTAACTCACTTTTCAAGATGGACCAACTGGGAGACCCAGTGATGCAAAACTGTGATGTAAAATTAAGCAGGGAAGCCTTCTCCGTCCCCAGAGCACCGTGCTGCGATGAGGGCCGGTTGAGCGAGGCACAATCAAAATGCAGCGGATGCCATGTTCACACTCCTGTAGCTAGGGAAGGGCGGGGAGGCGCACAACCGGTCGGTGTCGGAGAATCTGGGCGAAACGAAACCGTTTCTGACAGCCCCTGTGCGCCAGCGTCCACGATTGCCAACGCAATCCTCACAAATCGTTTTACTTGCCCATTAGCAAGAACAGCCTTCGTTTCTGGGTGTCTAATGGCTAGATACACCCCTCCGTGCCCTACATTCCCCTCGTCCTAGGGAGCAGGTCTTCCCCCAACTGCATTTATCATCATCTCTCCAAACCCGGCAGTGCTGATCCAGACCGGGGGGTGCATTTCTCAGAATCCGAGATCTGTGTCTATTCACAGGACGCCTGCGTGCATTCAGAGAGCACAGGCGAAGGTTTCTTAAAATCGCTTTAATAACAGCACGATGCCGAAGAACCAAAATTGGCTATTATCGAGTCTGCTTCCACTGTAACTGGCTAGAGTGCGTCTCGTTGCTGTGTTTTAACTGGATGCGAGTCCTCTCGCCCCCTAGTTCTGATTCTGCTGATCCTTTGTAGGTGAAATCGGTCCTGATTTCTGAATACCGGGCAATTCTCCGTGCAGGTAGGTGATGCTTAACTGATTTTCTTTCAAGTGCGTCCTTATGTCCGTGACACGCTCAATGCAATACGAAGGAATAATGCCTACTCTGCAAGGTTAACACCTATAGCGAAGAACAAACATGGTTCTAGCTATTTAGCAAGCAAGTAGAAGGTGAAAATATACCGATTTTTCGCGGAGAGATCAAACAGCAATGAAATGTTCACGTTGAGCGCTGGAGACTGGAATTCGGTAAAACAATGGCAGTGAGTCAATTACTGGGTTTTGCCTTTTTGGATTACGTTTTTAATATATATATATAATATCTCCACTGTAAGTTGTGCCTTGGTAGCGCTACATTGAGGTGCTAGATTTGACTGGCAGTGCTGGTTGACCCATATAATTACTGTACGACATGAAGAGGCTCCTCAGAAAATTGTAATGCCCTTTTGGAGGGTACAGTCGTAGTGCTGCTAGTTCATCCTCTAGTAGTAGGTAAATGGAGCCTTCGTGGATGTATGAAGAAATGGGGGAATGTGTATTGTGGATTCTCTCACGTATATTTAAAAATTATCGATGTATTCCGTCTTTGAAGACATCTAGACGCGCCCCCCTCAAAGACGTTTCTTTTCAACATTTCATTTCGTCCTCCCTAAAGATTTATTCGAACCCCCACCCCTCGTGCATAATAAAGATCCTCATACTGTACTGTAGCCGACCGCGGCTTCGCCAAAAGATGAATTACCTGCTTTAAAATAGCTCGTCTGCAAACGCGAAGGAGATTTTATTTGTCGTGTTGCAAACATAATGAAATTCCTATTCCTACAGCACGTTTCGCACGGAACAGTGTTGTGTACTTGTTTTATGTTGCCTTTGTAAAGGTACTGTCAGGTTGCCGTATAACGTCGCTACACAAACGTTTTAAAATATAAGGCTCGGTCTGTCCAATCACATTGCTCGGTTTCACGGGAGTCGTATTTCCGAGTGGGAGCACAAATTGTCGCTGGTGTGTTTTACTTCGGTGTGTTTGAAATTGATCAAGATGTTGAATGATTTTAAGGGATTAAATTAGTTATAAATGAAATAAATCGAATGTTTTAATAATTCATTATCACACCAATTAAATGTGAATTCCAAACAATCTTTTAATATACTTCCATGCCGTTGGGTTACATGAAGTCATCTGCGTGAACTCTTATTTAATGTTTAGATTAATTTATCTTATATATACCTTGTGTTTTTCCTGCACAGTATCTCAGTTATACTTCTGTCCACACATGACCTCTAACCTCTGGACACCTGGACACCCGGTTCATCCATCAGCTTGTTCTGTGTTTCAGGAAAGCCTGTCATTTGTAGGGGCAGATGACTAAAATGATGAGTGTGATAATGTACCCTTCCTGTGTCTGCCATTACATAATCACAAAATAAGCATGCAGGCAACTAAATGACTTCATGTGATGTGTGATACCTTAACCTGAACTGCTCTTTCATTTGCTTGAAAAAGTGGGGTCAATGAGGAGTCCAGAGACAGTGGTTCTGAGTGCTTCTGGAGAAACTCAGCCCAGTTGGGTTTATATTACACCCTAAATCACTTGGAACGCTTTTAGGTTATTGATTCATTAAGCAAATCATTGACTGAAATGAAGAATTTCTAGTCCTTCAGGGTGTTTTGTTCCAACCGATCTCTAAATCCTCTCCTTCAAATGAGACAATGAGCTCAACCAAGCTGCTTGGTTGTTAAACATGCCCTGACAGTGTTCGTAAGAGCTGGGATATTAATCCTGGTGTCCTGGCTAGATTCTGCTCCTGTAATGTCGCCATCCTCACGTTGCCCCCTGAATTTCAGTTTCTCACTCCTCCAGCTGATCGGCGTTGTAGTGGTGCTGCTGGCATAGAAATGTTACTGCGTGTCAACACTGAGGCTGCCCAGTCTGCATCCAGCAGGTTTGCCGGAGATGTCAGGTGGATGTTGAGGAAAGCCAGTTATTTTTGTGGGATTGTGAGAGGTTACAGCATTAAGGCACTGTGGGGGACCTCTGACATGAGAACTGTAGAATGAACGACCTTTCTTCTTCGCATGAACTCACCAAACTTTGATTGTCTGCAAGACATGGGGGTTGGACAGCAAGGTGTGACTGTCCTGCAGTAGAGGGAATCTGGCCTGGAAGGTGTTGTAGGTTTCAAGTAATTCTTGTAGAGAGAAGCCTACAAAAGAACGGCCTAGAATCCAGATTCCTCAAATCTCTTCTGGCTCAAGCGGCCTCCAGATTTTTGGATGTGGGTAGTGTTGTGGCTTCACTGAACTTGAGCCAAGAGGGTCACTAATGAGGAAGCAGGAGGAGCCAAGATTCAAGCTATTGTTGTGAAAAACAAGCACCACTGAGATGAAGTGATCATGGTTTTTTTTGTCTTCTGACACAAAAGCCTGTCAGCCTATGACTGTGTGAGCTGTGTTCTGTGACCATGGGGCTAAGTGCCATTAGATACAATTGTTAACATTTCTCTGAAATGTTATTTTATTTTTAATTAAAAAAAATATTGTAACAATTTTTGGTCCCAAAAGGATACGGAGCCTTTTCACAGCAGGCTTTTCCCCAGTTCGGTGTGATGTGTTTGTAAGAGACGATGGACTGAGAAATCAAGCCCATGTGTCTGCTTGAAGCTCGCACTGGTTCCCCACACTACCTTACAGAGGAAGAAATTCCTGAGATTCTTCAAGTGGGGGGCAGTGCAGTCATTAAACCTGTTTTAGCTCAGCAGGTGTCAAACAAGCTTGGATGAGCTCACTCTGGTGAACTAGCTTCATAATTATTTGGTCTTTGACATGAGTGGGTACTGGTAGCAAGAAATGATGGTCAGTCGAGAGCTTCTCTTACCAGCTCCTCTGCCTTAGGTTCCCATCTGCTAAAGCAATGCCGCCCAATACTCCCACAATTGCTGCTTCTTTTTAATCCCACCCCAATCATCTACTTTAAATTCACATGCAGCACTTGCCACATGCAAACACGCCCATGCTTATATTTAACATGTGCTTGAAAATGCAATTATATTGCATGATTCAATGGAAGCATTGAGAAAGTAAATTGTTAGTGTTCTGGGTTGGATCCAAACCCTGGGCAGATGGGGAAGGATTGTAGGGCAGTTTTGGGAGTGCAGAAGCTCCAGGCACCATTGCTGTCCTGCAGCTTTTATGGCTATAGGCAAGAAAGGACTGGTGTAAAACCTAGAACATTTAATGTCAAATCTTATCCTAAAGATTGTCGCACATAGAGTATATCTGCCACCAGAGATTAAAACTGAAGGATTGTCACATACTTGCATTATGTGGGATTTCAGTTGGGTTTTTTTCAGAGAGGAACCTTCCTCATCTTGTATTGATCCCTTGAAACAAGCTGCTGAGGTCCTGTGTGCGACACAGCTGGCAAGTGTGACGCGCCAACTCAGTCGCCGTGTTAAAAATTGCTCCTGTTGTGTTAATGCAATTTTAAAAGTCATTTGCAGCCTGTATGCTTGATATCGCCACACAGGCGTTTAAAAGTAGCACAGGCACGGAGGCTGAATTATTTCAAGTGAGGCGTGTGCTTGCCTGCGAGCCTCTGCAAACTGGAACAGGGATCACTATGAAAACTAGTCCCTTGATCACAAGGAGCTGCATTAACAGGCATTAGGGCAAAAGGCTGCTTGAATTTCAAAGATAGCTAAGTGCTGTCAGGTGCTTTCTTTTTTACTGTCAGCTGCAGAATGAACCCTCACTTTGTTAAAAATTGTGTATTTGACCCAACAGCATTCAGAGGGGGGGAAAGATGCAGATCTAGCCAGTTAAAATTCACAGTTTCAGGTGTAAAATATTTTATCTAAACTGTAAATGAAGGGTCTTTTCTCCAAGCGTGCATTTTAGAACCAGCAATGACAGGATCTCTTTCCCTGACCTTTCAGGGCTTTGTTCATGAAGTCCGATCCTCTGGAGATCTGATGGCTCTTATTTCACTCAGGCGCTCATTTAGGGGAGTGAACCAATTTAATCATTTTCCCCAGCACCCAGTCATTTTAATAATTTTCCAAGTAGCAGAATTCTGATTCATTGATTTTCCTTGTGTTAGATTTGTATCTTCTAGGTTACTGGTGTTGTAGTGACATAAACTACGTATGTAACAATGGGTGTGTTGAAATTTGTAATAAGCACTGAAGAGGAGAATTTGTCTACTGTATGATTACAACATCCAACAAGATATGAGGCAGTTACAAGTGATGACTGAATTTCATCAGAACAGGGAACACTTGAACAGCTCCTTGTCTGCTGCATCAGCATCACGTGTCCCCTGGGAGTTAAAGTGCTCCGGAATTCCCATACTCCCAGGCCTCAAAGCATTTTACTATGAGAACCATCTTCCTCTGAAATTCTCCTGAAATGTTGCGCAGTAAAGAGCTGGTTGCCTTAAATGCCTGACGCGTGGTGGAGTTGTGAAAAACACTGTCAGTGTGAAGCCTAGGTGGCGTGACCCGGCTGCTGCTTCTGTTTCGCCTTTGTGAGGCTCTTTCAGCTGTTATGCCGTTCAACAACGACACGTTGGAGTGGACGGCATGCAGCACGTTGCGCTGGCACTCGTTTCGATCTCCACGGAATGCTCCTTGGCACTCGTGCGGAGCGGGAAGCGCTCGGAGGTGGTGACGGCGAGGAACGGTGCGTGCTCTTGGAGAGGAATGATGGTCATGGAATCCAGTCCCCGGCGTCTGTCGTTGTTTGTTTCTCGTTTCTACCGCTGCTGCTTGTCTGCTTGTCCTGATGCCTGCAGCGACTTTCCTCCAGAGTGTTTCCTAGGCAACATTTTCAATCAGCCTTTTTTTTCAGAGTCCTTGGGGCAGGGTTCAGTGACCCTAGCAGTGATGCCCACTAACTCTGCTTGCCCAAGTCCGGTTTCGTAAATTGATGTAGGTTGTGCACAGGCGTGCCATCTCTTGGATCCTATACCACATGGTCCTCAGTATAAGGCACCCCACCCCCACACCCACACCCCTACAGCGCCTCCTACAGGCAGGCAAAGACATGCAGAGAGAGGGCGTTAATAACTGTGTGCCAGAAATGGAAGAGCAAAGAGAGCTGTGTCCAACTAATTAATCAAACTTGCAGAGATGTGTCTGTTTTTGTGATGTCACCGAGCTCTGTGATTGTGATGTCACCGAGCTCTGTGATTGTGATGTCACCGAGCTGTGTGTCTGTGATGTTATCTTCTCTGTTTAGGTAGCCACAATGAAGGACGGCATGGCCAACAACAGCACAGCCAGTATATCACAGGCCAGGAAGGCAGTGGAGCAGCTGAAGATGGAGGCCTGTATGGACAGAATGAAGGTACTGCCACTTTCTGACTGAGTGCACATATAAGTAGTGAGGACACTGCATTTGAAAGCTGACATTCTGTAATAATATCTGTGATTTTCAAATTCAGTGGAAAGATGTTGTCTTTTTAAAAGTATCATTAAAAAAACAATTCAGCTCTCATGGGCCATTTGAGTTAAGTTCTGTACTTTATTTTACTACATTTTGTACTAATATTGCAGATGGATCATGCTGTCTGTTGCTGCAAATAATGTTATGGTCAATCTAATTGCCCTGCCCTGTGATGACCAGCTTTCACCTACAGATTACTTTGTTTTGCCAAAGGCCATTTGCTAGACCACAGGGGTCTGCATATCGCTTATAATTGTACTTATGCAGCTAATTGTAACTCTGATGCTAGACCTAACCCAGTTTCTGGAAAACAAAACAACTTGAATGAGGTGAATAGAATACTTTAACTGTGGTTATTCACATGTTAAACTATGTTGCAGTTGGGTGAATAAGAGATCTCAGCTGTGTTACCGGTTCAGTGTGTGGGCAAATCACCCTTCTTTTTCTGTTGTATGAGAGATCAGTGTCTAGTCTTGCAAACATCTACAGCTATTGGATTACTAGTGGGTGCACGCGCCTTCGATTTCCTGTAACATCAGATCCCACAAGGACTCAGCCTTTCCTAAATTGAAGGTTCAGTTCCAGTTGCAGTGAGCTGAACAAGGCAAAGTTTTGAAAGAACTGATCCCAGGACATTAGTCACATTGGCTGTCTGTGCAGCACTGAGAGCAGACCTCCATTAGGCTGACAGAGGTGATGACTTTACTGGACACAGCACAGCTTGATACCCTGATAAACAGTGTAAGAGATACAACTAAAGGAAGGCCACCGAGATAAAGATCGGTAGATAGTTGCACTTGTTTTGCCTTTAACCAAGTCTATAAAGAATGAAAATCCAAGTAAAACAAAGATCATTCTATTCAGTGCACACTGCAACAAGACAAGCTGTCCTGTTTTTGATATTTTATGTTATCAAGCACATGCAACAGAGATACTGTCAGTGGTAGGAATCCAATTTCCTCACAAATAAACAAACAGATGGAAATGATCAAACCTGTATTTTCTGGTATGGTTTTATGAATGCTATAGAAAAATTAAGACTAAGGACTAAATATTGGTTGGATACAAAATACGTACATCCGACAGTCTGAGGATGTTTATCATGCCGATGCTGTTTTTATAGAGAAATCTTTTTACCCTCTGTTTTTGTATATGAAGTTCATTTTGTGGGGGATGGATACACCTTGATTTCAGAGACATGGAATTGTAGAAGCTTGGTCACATGAACTCTTTGAGTTTAGAAACACTGCAAGGTGAAACAGAACAGAGAAATCCTGCTCATATTTTTTCAGTGTTGTTTCTTTGTCTTGGAGTGCCTTACTGATTTTATACGGACACAGTTTATTACAAAGAATGTAGAAGATGCCTCGTGATGCTGTATGCTTAATGAAGCTGCTAGCATTATTAAAACTGACTGGAACCCTGCTCTCCAGGGCTGTGACATTATCTTAAAGCTCCTTAATTACATAACTGGTGTACAGTGTATCTCCCTCAGCTATTACCCTGTGTGTCAGGGGAAGGGCACTGTAATTACCAGAGTGAAAAGTATTCTACAAGTATATCATTTTTTCATTACACGTTGGCCTTTTTTTTTCCTATTTTTGTTCTTTCAAAGGACAAAAAAAATCTCCACTTTAGCTTAGACCCTGTTCTTTCTTTCTAAAAGGGTACTATTCACATTTTAGCTGCAAAACAAAATATATATGACTGGAGTGAATACCTTCACATTTTCTCATTTATAGACTGTGTGGCACATCACTGCAGGAAAATAAAACTTGTACAAGGCTAACTGCCCATTTAGGATTTGGACCAGACTGGAAGTCAGGGATAAGGGGCTTGTTTTACAGGAAAGGACTGCTGCCTTCTTCAGGTAGTCTCAGCTGTTTTGTGCCGTGTAGCAAGTTTAATAGTTTCTTTTTGCCTTTAGTTGTAATAACCCCCTACACACACACACACCCCTGCCAGGCGCTGTCTTTCTACTAGGGAGAACTGACTCTGGCCTCTTCCGCTCATCTCTAAATCTAATTATGGGGCTGCCAGTGGAAGGAGGTATCGATTGTAGGAACAAAGTACATGTTCAGCTGATAGCGGGTAGGAGTATTCATTATTTCCTCAATCGCATGGCGGAACGAGATATGTGGTAATTAGAGGGCCTCACCGCCATCGGTGCGGCATATAATTCTAGCTCATCCAACTAGATGACATGTCAGCCCAGGCACCAGCAGCAGATCTAGAGTCGCATTTGTAGCAGCAGGAAAGACGACACGGTGAGTTCAGAGACTCCTGCAGATCCGTGTTTATTGATTCTTTTTTTTTTTTACCAGCTTCGGCTTTCGGATTTTAAAAGCGGAAGAACACCTGAGCTGACAGACACGTGCGTTGCTTGTTTGAAGCTTCGTGTGGAAAAGATAAATGTTTAAAAAAAAAAACAAGGTCAGACATATATAGCCGTTCTCCAGGACTGCCTTGGAGGTCTCTCTGGCTGCAGTAAATGTACGTTTGTTCAGTTTTATGGGATTTCCTCAAATGCTAGGTGCAACACTGGACTATATAGGATAGCTCATTGGACCTTAACACATCCTGAATTTGAATTTCTTATAGGATGTAATACCTTGATGAGATACCCACGTTCTTCGGATTATTGAGTAATACATGACTAAGCTTTTAACAGGTAAAGCAGAATAAACTCCATACCACAGCTAGTCCTGGTTTCTGGAGCATAGGTGAATAGAGAGCAGGTGATTCCCCTGCATGAGACACTGGTCCATTGCAGGGATTACCTCATTCCCACTTAAACAGCTGGGTGGACTGGAGCAACTGGGGTGCGATACCTCACTCATGGTACCACTGTCTGCAGCGGAGACTCGAACCCACAACCTGCCAGTTATGAATCCTAAGGCTTTCCCACCACACTACTCTACCCCCAGGCCATTGAAGGCTAAACATAAAATTAAAAGGAAACAATGTCGTGAAGTAATCCCCCATCCCAAATAATCTGCCCATTCCCATACATTTCTAAACCCACCCTGGTCCCTAAAAATAAACACTGATCCCCCTGTCATTGATGGCATTGCAGCGCCAACATCGTCTCGCCCGCCCAGCTCAGAAGGAGGGGTGCTGTCACTCATGGCCACAGAGGGCTGTAGCAAACCAAATCCACATAGGTAGTCATGTAGAGTCAGCAGGAGAGCAAGAGTGGAGTGAACGAGCGCTTCACTTACACTTTTTCCAGCAATATGATCCAAACTGATGCTTCCTTGAGTGGAAGAGGGAAGAGGTGCGGAGTTATTGTTTAGCAGAAATGGGGAGAGCTTCAGACGAAGTTGGTTTTGACCCAACTGTGACATGACCAAAGCATAGGAATAAAAGCGCTGGGGAGCCATGGTAACAGAATCCATCAAGGAGCAGACTCCATTTTACATCCTCCCACACAGGGTTTGAGCAAAAAAAATCTGTGGCACATTTCAGAGAGGAATTTCTCGGTAGCTGTGTTTCCTGTGTATTTGCAGGGCGTTCCTCGCCCGTGATGCATTTTCATCTCCCGAGAGTTCGAAACGAAAGGGCACATCAGCAGCTGGAACACTGGCTCATCATTTCTAACAGTCCATTAAAAATAATGTTCGCGACAACCACACTAAGCTTGTGTCGGGCATTTCGCTTTTGAAACTGGAGGTGCTTTTGGTGGAGAGACGGACGATCAGTATGGTCTGGTCACATTGTTGGTCACTGTGAAGACTTCAGCTCCACTCACAGAGTTATGTCACTCATGTCTTCTGTAAGAAGGGTGTCGTCTGGTTGTCTGCGTGCCCAGCTCTTGAGCCAACAGTGAGCACCAGTTCGCTCACACTCAGACTCCTCACCCACCCTCACCAGCAGTGTTTCCCTGGCTGCTCCGCACACAGTGAGCTCCCTCTCCTGTCTCCCTCTTCCACACCTTTCTCCGCAGTTTAACTCCGGAATCTGAAATGTCACAGTGGAACGGCTCTTTCCACAGGCAGTCGGTGACTGAGAATGCTGGAATGTTGCTATAGTTGGTCTCTATAACAGAATTCCCAGGAATTCTTGAAATCACCTTCAAGGGTGTGGGATGTATGATGTCACAAACAGGCAGTTTTCTATACTTAGAGAATTCCTTCTTCGGTTTGAATTCAGGAGCTCCTCTTTCCCTTCAGTTGTTTTTTACACAGGGGCCTCTCCCACTTAATGTAATGTCAAACTGTTTAAAAATGTAATTGTTACTCTGCATGTGCTGGTTTCCACTGATCTAATAATGCATCTTTAAAACTTAAGAGTCAAAAGATATGATTCTGGTTGTGCACCCAGGAGTGTGAATTTTGGAAATGATACTAGTGATCATGCACACTTCTGACCTTGTGCCCTTTTTTCATGTTTTTGATTCACAGTATCAGTATTATTATCATTTTCATTTTGCAAGACTCTCCAAAACTGCGTCCACAAAGGGTGCATTACCATTGGATATTGTGGTTGTTGCAAAGCTAATTAGGTTCTGTTCAAACTTCAGTGCCAAGCTGTGTTGCAGCTAAGATCTTAATTAAGAAGAAAACCAAAAGGATCCACAGTCGTGACAACAAAAGGTCCCATTAATTTTGTGTGACTGAAAAATAAAACTGCATTTTTTGGACTGTGTATGTGGAGCACTAGTTAGGGGTCTGGACTTGTAACTGTAGTTTTATGAGCTCAGATCTCAGGTGGGAATGCCCTTGAGCAAAGGTGCTCTGCTTCAGTGAAACGCCCTGCTGTATTAATGGGTACTCTCCAGGTGGTCATTGCAGATGTGGAATTTCCCAGTTTACAGATCTAGAAAGTAAATGTTTTGTTGTTATTATATTTTTTTCTAAAGCCAATCTTCTTAATATTTTCAAAGGCTGCCCTGGCAGCCGCCCTGCCCATTCTGAACCCTTTTGTTTGCTTATGCCAGCGTCACACTACGCGACTCGACACGACTTCTAATCAGAGAGCATGTGAGATTTAACGACTGCAGTTGCTGAATCTGGCTGCCTTTCCTGTCCTAGAGGGTGTCAAGTTATACGACTAGGAATCGCAGGGGGTGCCTAATCACACGATTCCCTCGCGACTTTTCATCATGGTTCCAAATCTCTTGTTGCGCCGCGAAAGAACCGCAAGGTCGCCTCATTCCGGCAGCCAATCACCGTGGAGCACAAGAGGAGCACCTGCACGAAAGTAAACAAACAACATGGAGAACAAGCAGGCAGTTGCTGCCTCTGCTGTAGCCTGTGCTCTCCTTTGTGACGAGAAAAAAGAAGGGGATACGCCGAAAAACACAAGATAGACCACATTTGTTTGGTTGTGGACAATACGGTTTGACCACCATTGTTCTTCACTGATTGTGGGCATTGCACGCATTCTACTTCCATGTTGAGCGCTCATTGGCTGTTGACTGTCGCAGACACCAGTCTTACAGAGCCCACCAGTTTGATTTTGTCGTAGCGAGTTGCAGAGTCGTAGGGGCTGTTAAGAGCGCTATGACTGAATCGCTGGGGGTGTCACACTACACAGCTGACGGTCACGGGCGCGAGCTGCGACTCTCTACAACTCGCTGTGATTTTCTTACGATTATGTAAATGAAGGCTACGACGGAAAATTCTAGGAAAAGCTGTGGAGCGTGACGCCGGCAGTACCCGGCAGGCAGGCTTCCCTCACTCCAGGACAGGGATCTGGGACGGGATGGAAGCGTTCCGTGCGTTTATTCCCCCCGTGCGGTCTCTCCCGCAGGTGTCCAAGGCGGCGGCGGACCTCATGGCGTACTGCGACGCCCACATCCGGGAGGACCCGCTCATCGTGCCGGTGCCAGCCTCCGAGAACCCCTTCCGGGAGAAGAAGTTCTTCTGCACCATCCTCTGAGGCCCCCGCCGGGCCGAGCAGCGAGCCTGGGCTTCCTGAGCGCCCAGCACCTTGACCACACGCAGGAGTTAACGAGGAGCCGAGGAGGAGTTCTGAGTCGGCCCCCCCGTTAAAAGCCGCCTCAGTTTGGTGACTGCAGGAGTCGCATCAGTCCAGTCGCTGGTGTCGTTTGGTTGTCTGTGTTTCGTTTAGGTTCGTTATGCTTATTAGTAGAGAACAGCGTCGCTCATTGCCTAAAGAGAGATTTTTGTTTCAAACGACTAGACTTTCTCCATGGGCCTCAGGCAAGAAAACACAAGAAGAAGAAAATACTCCCGAGTGCTTTAAAACAATACACAACACGAGCGAGACAGTGGCGTTCCAGAACAGGAGTTGAATCCCAAGATAAGATGAAATGTGGTTGGTAATGGGGGGTGGGGAGACTTTGCAAGATAAGGCAGATTCAGGACAATCAAGGGAGCAGCTGAAAATCAGGTCTAGATTTTAACAGATGCACAGGGGAATCCTTTCTCCCCGGCTGTGCCTGACCTTTTTTTTCCTTTTTATGAGGTACATTAATTTCTTGACATATTCCTACTCGTTAAAATATTGGTACAATGTATTTAAGTTAAAATTCCTAATTGTCAGCAATAGATTTTTATGCCGAGTTGATTTTTTTTTTATAATTGACTGATAACTAATCTGAGCAATTACTGTGAAAAGGGCACAGCTACCTTTTAGTATTATGATTTGGACTATTTCCATTGCAGCTGCTCTTACATTTGCATGCTTGTTGATTGCATTGTGAGACTATTACAGACTGAGCCTCCTCCACTTCTCCTGTTTTCTGTCCTCTATAACCATCTCTTCAATCACATAGCTAAAAGAAATCACATTTCAGAGAGACCACATTCTGCTCCCTGTTAAATGTGATCAGATATAAGACTCGAGCCTGCTGATTTAAGTCCTGTAAAGGTATTTTGAGATTTTCTGAAAGTCACTTGGCTTTTGACTAATGCACATCCAAATTTTTGGCCACTTAAATGTTCTCCAGTCATACTGCGCTTTGAGATGGAGAGACCCTTGAAATGAAAATAGTTACATTGGGGATCTTTAATAAACAGTGATCTGTAATGCACTAGGATAAGACACAATGACAGCCATGTTTCTATCAAACATTAGAATAATCATGATTGATTTGGCTTTTCCAAGCTGGAAAGTAATGTTCAGAATAAGCCCCAATATAAGTCTACCTTAAAGGAATTAATGTCGTCTCACCTTGAAGTGGAAATACTTCTGTGTGATGTTCTGGAAGTCTTTTTGCTTAAATTTGTTTTAATCAGCTAGTGTAGTGTTGCAAAGAAAAAAGGCACATCTTCAGGCAGAGGTCATTGTGGAATTGAACAGTCCACTTCAAAGACACCTGGCTAACGCACACTGTGAAGTACTGTGGTTAGGGTGCCACGTCACATGCTCCAGAACAATCCCTTTTCTTTACAACAGGAGACTGGCAGGTGGTAGAGCTCCATTGTGATTCTCCTAAGCAGTACAAAACCACCAACAGCTGGCCTCTTTCCCACCCTGACTGGCCCTGGTGAAGGAGAATACAGCATTAACGGCACTGGCTGGGTTTGAGTGTTATTTAAACTAGACACATTCCAGACTTGTGGCCACTCTGGTAAACAATGGGCCATGCGTGGTAATCTGATCATCTGTCATTATGTAGGGAGAAACTATACGCCAGTGTCCCGTGGAACACAGAAAACATAGTGAGAAACACAATGCAATGCAACAACAGAACAAGAGCAGATGATTTGCTATTTAAAATAAAAAAAAGAGGAGAAAGCACACCCAGTGTTACTGAAATGGCTTCTGATGGGTATCAATCAAAGCACCGAGACAAGCAGGACGCACACTCTCTACTCTGAGGATGTTTATTAGACACTGTCAACATTTCGGCGCCGACAAAGGCCTTCTGTCCATCTGCAGAAAAGATGACTGTGTGTTATAAAGTTCACAGGGCTAGAGAGTGTGCATCCCGCTGCTGTCATTGCTCATTTTCTTTGACTTGAATCTGCTACATCTCCATACCTTGCACAGCAGGCCCTACACGTCTTTGTTGTACTGTTCTCGTTACAGCAGAGGAAGCTCACCTGGAGCTTTACGTATAGCAGGCCTGTTTGCCATCTTAGAGAATCCACCCTGGTATAGTCACAATTAAACCCCTCCTGAACTACACATTTTCCAGTGGTGTGTGATGGACTGAATGCCAGGCTACGACTGAGCCGCGGATCAGCTATTCATTATAATTTTGGCACTATAGAGATAACTCAACCCCTTTAAAGAGTACACTGTATTATATATAATACAGGAAAGCAAATTTGTTTGTTTCTTATTTAACGAAGTACAGTAAGGGTTTAATTGAAAATAACAATTGGGGTGAACCTGCTTGTATGGAGTATTTAGAATTGCCAAAATGAATTTAAAAATACAACCATCTGTTAATGCTGGCTTTTTGTCAGCGTTTAAGGGAGCCAGACATCCAGCTTGGCATCTCTCTCCGTTTTGCAAACCTGATTTCCAGCTGGCTCAAGGGTCAACACAAAATCAAAGCCAGTGTCAGCTCTGAGGTCTTTTTCCCGCAGCACAAAAAGTAGCCTGTCGGCAAGTCCACTGAGACTGTGAGAAATAATGGGTGCACAGTCCGACGTGTTTTGTTTTGTAAAATAGCCTGTTACCTTACTTTGAGCTCCAGATCTGATTTCTGTCAGTCTGCTGGTAGGAGAGGGGAGTGGCAGGAAAAAGCCAGGGACTGATGCAGAGGAATTCAAAGGGGTCCCAGGAATCGTCTCGTTTGTTTAGGGACATTGTCCTTAACCTCTTTCTTAACTGGAGCGAATTAGAGATATATATGTGAACAAAAAAGGAACAATTTGGTTAGAACAATATAAACACCAATATAAAGACGTTTCGTTTTCGTTTAGCTTTTGAACGGTGTGTTGCGAGAGTGTGTATGCACTTGCCGAACAATGCCTGTGACCCTGATGCTGTCCAGTGAGCCTTGAAAATATTCAGCTGATTTAGCTGTTGAAGCAGCTGCAGTGCCAATATGATTTTAACTGTTCCTCGTAGACGTCAAGTGTTGCTACCCTGAACCCAGACTAGAGGCAAGATGTTCCTGAATGAGGTGTTAACTCTATCACTTAAAACCCCACCTTTTCAGAACCTTAAAGTGCATCCTATTAAATATTTTGTCCCAGTATTACCTGTACTAGCCCACAGTTGTAAATGATTAGAATACTTTGGTGTCTTGTTGGGGGTTATTGAGGACTGCCAGATTCCAGCGTTAAATAGCCATCAGTGAATCATGTCTTACTATCAGCAGCACCAAGGGGTTTGCAGACTATAATCAAAGTAATTTTTTTGGAAAGGGCGTAAAAAGCCTGTTGAAGAATGCCTTCTTGTAGTTGATATTTTCCAGAGCAAAGGTTCTTTTTAACTAGTGCAACCAGGAGAAGAGTCTGCTTCATCCAACGGTCCACTCTGCAGCACTGTGATGATAGATGGCAGGAGAGAATCCACCAGCTGCAGAGCACTGCCTGTCTTGACACTGAACTATGTTAACGACCAGCACTCCATGTACACCTAGTATTCTAAATTGTTTAGTTATCGGTTTTGCTTCACTTCTTTACTTATTTATTGGTTTTTACTTTTATGATTATGACTTGTGATGTACCTGCAAACCCAAGTTCAGATCTGCGTGGCCCTTGCCTTACTTGAAAGGCACGAGAATGCATGTTTCTCTGCTCAATTAGGAGACAGCGTTTCTTCTCTTTAGAAAGAGACAGTAGATCCTGTTACCTGCATGTTAGATTGTCAAGTGCTGTGAGAAAGACTTATCTTGTATACTATTGTATCACAGTCTTGACTGAGAAAAAAAAAGCACAATTTTAGATGTTTCTTTTGCCGTTTTTTAAACTTGAATTTGCTCATTTTTACAAACGTATGTAGATATGAAATATGTTGCAGAGCACTGAGTATTACATGGAATGTGTGGTGCTTTAGCTTTGAAAAAAAAATAAAGAGTTCAACCTGTTTTGTAAAGTGTACAGCCATGTATGTAGCAGAAGGAAATAAACATAAAAAATAAAAAAAAACATACACTGTCATTCTATGAGGCCAGTTTTGTATGTCATTAGTCATATTAGTGCCAATGCACAAGATAGACGGGTTTTTTATGTTGTGACACTGCAAACCTATTTTAATTCTTTATCCAGAACCTTTAGAGATTGAACTCTCAAGCATGGGTCCAACCTGAACTTCAGACCTGTATCTGTGCAGCCCAGAAAACTCTCAACATTGTAGAACAACAAACGATTTTTGCCAATGGTCTAGCTCAAAAGAAGACACACATTTATCAAATCACTTTTCTTTCTGACACCTTTCTGGCACAAACTAGCCAGTCTGATGGCACTGGGGGGTTTTATGCTGGTGATGTGTACTGTTTGTGACCTTTATTCCTCAGACCACAGATCTCTGACTTCTGTCTTCAGCGGTCTCTGCTTACTTAGTGGGCTAGATCTGACTGAGTCACCCAACAGCTTGCACCACCCTGCTCCACAGGTCTGAAACTTCTCGTGATTTAACAAAGACTGAGAAAAAAAAAACATTCTCGAGAATGCAAAACAACATCCGAAGCAGATTTTGTAATTACAGTGTCAGCGTGATGACAGAACAATGATGTAGATGGTGCCATCTTACAGTAAAACATTAAACCCAGGTTATTAAAGACCCCAGGCACATGTTAACCTCAGTGTCTAGGCTACATTCCACTCTGGGTGGAATGTACAATTGTACAATCTGACCTACACAAATTTCAGCAAATTTAGTTCAGCTGGTAAAGCAATTTCTCACTTCTCCTGATCTGCTGTGCAGTGGGGCTTGTCACGTATCATCCAGGTGAGTGCACCACTTCAGCCATTCCGGGCCTACTATCTGTTAATGGCTTTGGAGTCCTTTTGGGATGAAAAGTGCTTCATAAAATGCAAGGAATGCAAGGAATTATTATTATTATAAACGGGCCTAGCACTGTACTTCATGGGTGGGTGACGTGGGTCCCTTACCCCCACATTAAGGTCTTAAGATCTCTGCACGTTGTACCGCTTTGACATTTTTCAGGATTTCTGCCAGACATTAACCTACATCTTCAACTAGACGTTGTGACAAACGTCACGAATGACGATAAAGTGATGTGGATCGGGGTCCCCCGTGTGGCGTTTTGGGAAAGTGCTGTCCACAGACCGGATGCGGAGCCTTTGTAGCACAAAAATATAGGAAAGTCCGAGATTATTTTTTGTTGTTGCTCACCGCTTACCATCGGTATTAACATTTCATGGCTGAAAGGGTCGATCACTTTTATAGATCTTAACATGAGGTGACGTATATTGTGCGTGAAATATACGATGCAAGGCTACACAGTGCATCCCCATACTCCTCTCCACCTGCCTCGTTAGGCAGTTATTGTGGTTCCGATAAGTGGTTGTTTTTTGCTTGTTCTGGTTAATGTATTAAAATGAAAAAACGACAACACATGAAAGGTCGATAATAGTCACACAGCTAATGAAATGTTAGGAGAATTACTTTTTTTAGCAGGTATAATTAAAATTATTACCTGTTGTACATACAGTACCCAAGATCATTTAGAATGCTGCATAATTAGACTATCGTTAAAAAATGTAATGATTTTTTAACGAACGTCCATTGACATAATTGAACCGTGTACTGTATAGCTACCTTCCATATACTGAAAAAAAAATGTAATCATTTGAACTCCATATAAATATCATTTATGTATATACAACGTTTTTATTATTTTATTTTCATAAGAGTTTCATTTTTAAACACTGTAATCAAGAGTGGAAAATTCAAGAGAAAATCGACGAAATTGTTATATACTTGTTGCGGTGACCGTGAAGCACCGTGCATGTACCTAGTCAAGATGGCGTCCTCATACGCTCATCAGACTAGTGATTAGTTCATCTCGAACGCTAATGTTAGCGGGTTGGTGGCTCTCTGGTCACATGACGGTGGACTTGACTTCCGTTCCACAGCCTACGTCACTACCTGCGTTGGACCCTTTTTTAGCGTCATTTAGCACGCGTCTCTTGGTTGCAGTTTGGCCTGCTGTCGGCGCCCGAAAAGTATCGTTCCTGGTCTTGACTTTAGGTGTTCCTTTGTATCCCATCTCGATATGGCAGCCGCCCCGGCACCGGTTAGGAAACGACTCCTGAAGGAGGAAGACATGACTAAAGTGGAGTTCGAGACGAGCGAGGAGGTGGATGTGACTCCAACCTTTGATACGATGGGCCTGAGGGAAGACCTCCTCCGCGGCATCTACGCTTACGGTGAGCCGGGGATAAGGCTGGGGCCTGTTCAGTTTTGAAAGCCTACGAAGATGGGCACGCATTAATTAAAGCTTCTAGAAATGCGCAGACGGTTTGACTACAAGGTCATATTTCGATTTTTTTCATAGCTTTTATTGAGGTGTTAAATGCTTCATTGTAGTTTACCATTGGGAAAAGTAGGCTAAATATTAAGAACGTCGTTAATGGAGGCGGAGCTGTTTGTGTTTTCGCTCCTGAGTCTGCCTTCCCTGGCGAGATCGTTGTTCTAATAGAGTTCTGTGTTGGTTTCATGTTTTTTATACAGGTTTCGAGAAACCCTCCGCTATCCAGCAAAGAGCGATTAAACAGATCATCAAAGGAAGAGACGTCATTGCACAGTAAGCTCAGCGTTGAAGAAGACGTTTAGTCTGCATGCCGATCCTGTTTGGAGCAGGGTGTTGAAAACCTGACTTTTTGTTCATTCCAGGTCTCAGTCTGGCACGGGCAAAACGGCAACTTTCTGTATCTCCGTACTGCAGTGCTTGGATATTCAGGTAAAGCTGTGTTTTTATTTCGTGCCTTTGAGGGTATTGGCGGAGCTGATGGGGAGAAAAGTGCAGTTTAAAAAAAAAAAATCTCAACGTGTATGGTGAAGGGAATAATTGTGCATCGCGCCATTGAGAATTTGACCATTTTTCATCTGATTCCTTGGTTGTCTTTGTTTACTACTTGCTCATCAAATACAGAAATAGGTATTTTAGTAGTGTCCCACTTTTTTACCTCAGCTGTTGACTGCAGCTCTCTGAACTATGAATGTTCCGTTCTGTAATGTGCAATTGGCATTCCAGACTGTAGATTAACTGTTTGACACCAATATCTTGGTCTTTATGCATGAGTGGGAGATGTACAAATGTCAAACAGCTGGCTGTCAAGCCTTGAGGTGTGACTGTTGGAAGTTTTAAGTAGAACCCGTGAAGATGGGGAAAAGAGCTTTCGGTATAAGTTTGCACATCAATATGTGGAATTGCTTAAATGTCTAGATTGCTTTGATGATTGTTGTACACTGTAACAGCTGATGTTTTCATCGGTAGATGAGTGATGCATCTACCAGAAATGACATGTAATGCCACATTGTCTTCCTGCCTCAGTTTAAATGTGCCTCACAATTGTTTCTAAACTTCGTAGGTTCGTGAAACACAAGCACTCATCTTGGCACCAACCCGAGAATTGGCTGGGCAAATACAAAAGGTTGGATTTCCTGATTTATCTTCGTCTTTTCTCTCTGAAGCCCCAGATTCTTATGTTGTTCAATAATTTGTGGTGCATGATGCATGAGAGTCTTTTGCAGAAGAACTGCAACACTGTTTTTATATTTCAGGGTTAGAAAAAATCAGCATTGATAAGTGCGTTTCAAACCACAATAAAAGTAAAATGGACACAGTAACTTGTAAAATCTTCTATTTATATCACAGGCAGGTATATATACAGGTATATCACCACCTGTAATTGTTCGCGCGTACGTTACACTAGTCGTTACAGTGACTAGTGAGCAGGAAGGGCTGCTTCACGTCCCAGCTCACGGGAACTCGCACTCTTGCCCGTGGCAAGACCAGGGGTCGGCAAAAATATGGTGACTTTCAGTTTTTTCAAGATTTTGTGCTCAATTTGTAAGATTCTGTAGCATTTCTATACCTTGTTACTGGGGTTTAATAACTGGGATTGGGACTGCGGTTCCCCCGTAAATGAGATCTTTTCCAGAACGATAAACATGTTTGCTGGAAGTTAGACCTGTGATAACACCTCTTCAAATGAAGCCTTTTCTGTGTAACTTCCCAGTGAAGTTTAATGCCGCCTTCCATCCTGCCCTCAGCCTCTTGGGTAATGTCTCTTTGAAGAAAGTGGAAGCTCGAATGCCTCTCAGCCCCTGCTTTAGCGTGTTCATGGGCTGCAGGCTCAAGTGTCCGGTTATGTGGGTACAGGGGCTCCATTCAATCGGTGTGAATTGGGAAATTGAGCGTCGTGTCGGAGCCGTCACTTTCGTTTGAAATCCTCGCTAGGTCCTCCTGGCTCTGGGCGACTACATGAACGTGCAGTGCCACGCCTGCATCGGTGGGACAAATGTCGGCGAGGACATCCGGAAGCTGGATTACGGACAGCACGTTGTTGCAGGGACCCCAGGACGCGTGTTTGGTAATGAACGCATGAATTACTCCAGACTTGGTTTTTGCAGAAGCACGTCCGTCCTAAGTACGACGGGTTGCATGCATCTTGTAAACCGTTTTTGGCTTCAGATTTGGCCTCCGGCTGTGTGGTGCTCACTGTGATGTTTCTGCCTTCTGCTGCTTTCAACAGACATGATCCGCAGGAGGAGCCTGAGAACCCGTGCTATCAAGATGCTGGTTCTTGATGAAGCCGATGAAATGTTGAACAAAGGTAGAGTGATGCTGCTCTTTCCCTTTTGTGAACCTTGCATCAACAAAGTGTTCCTTTTTTTGTATTCTTGCCAGCAGCACCTGCTACCCAATGCTCCAGTCTTAGTTATATGTAGATTTTCAAAATGTGGGTAATTTCCTAATTCAGAGTATTTCAAATGTCGGATGCATTCAGTTTATATGACTGAATGGTATCAAATTTTCAGTTTTGGTGGATAATGGTTTTGTAAAGACAAATATCCCTTTTAACAAATTACTTTTATTTACAGCACTTCGGACACATGTAGGGTTTATTGTATTGTGTACCTGTATAGAAAGCCTTGACACTGAGAGGAATGTACATAGATGGGTATCAGTATTGTTTAGATGGGTTTTTAAGGCCTTCCTGAAATCGAGTGTTAAATGTTGGTTTTTAAATGGTAACATAAACCTATTTTTTCTGTTTTTCAAGGTTTCAAAGAGCAGATTTATGATGTGTACAGATACCTGCCACCTGCTACACAGGTGTGTCTGATCAGCGCCACGTTGCCACATGAAATCCTGGAGATGACCAACAAATTCATGACGGACCCCATCCGAATCCTGGTCAAACGGTAAGAGCTCTCCGGATTTAAATTTGTTGCACCAAGGAAGTTTTTTTTTAGTTCGTCTTAATGGGTTCATATTTTGGGTCTTGCTGTAAAGCTGCTCACAAGTAAATTGACTACTTTACGTATCTCTTAGCTCATATATTAATTGAGTTTCTTTTCCTTTGCCCTTATTTCAGTGATGAGTTGACACTAGAAGGCATCAAGCAGTTTTTCGTGGCTGTGGAAAGAGAAGAATGGAAATTCGACACGCTGTGTGACCTGTATGACACTCTGACAATCACGCAGGCTGTCATTTTCTGTAACACCAAGAGGAAGGTTTGTGCTTTTCTGAAGAGCAGAACAGCTTAGTGGACATGTTTTGGATTGGAAACAGTGGCATTTTGTCACATTTTAGTTTTTCGTGCAGTATTTTACAGAGGTCATGAGCACACTTTGGTCCAGTTAAATCTTAGATTTCAGATAGTTTTCAGAATAAATGATGGTTGGATTACAATTTGTGGCCATGAAACTCTGGCTTCAGTTAGACTTATTGGTGGGGTATACTTAGGTCTGGAAAGGTGTATGGACAGAAATGGCAAAAGGGAAGGGTTTGATTTTAAATTGGTAATCGATCAAGTGGAAGTTAGTCCTTACTGTACCATAACCTTTCCCACCAAAGCCAGGACTGTGCAAGTGCTGGGGGAATCGGAAGTGATAGAGAGTCGTTGCTTGGTCTCTTTCAACAGTCCCCATAATGAAAATCTCACAGACAGCTGGGGGTACTTGAATGGCATCTGCTTCTTTCATTTTTAACATTACCTTGTTAGTACAAAACAGTAGCTGCATTTTAGTTGTAGACTCCTGTATATGGTACTGACTCTCTTTGTGGTCTTGTTTTTGTCGTAACTGTAGGTGGACTGGCTGACCGAGAAGATGAGGGAGGCCAACTTCACAGTGTCCTCGATGCATGGAGACATGCCACAGAAGGAGAGAGAATCCATCATGAAAGAGTTCAGATCGGGTGCAAGGCATGTAAAGAAGTTACTTTGCTAGTTTCCTCAAGATGGTCTGCCTAACCGATGCCTGTCAGGGGAATGTGTATTTGGTTTAAAGTATGTAACCTATCTAAAAGGTGACTTTGCTTCTTTTTTTTTGTGAGGCAGTCATCTCAAATAATAGAACCTACTTTTGGTTCGATTAGTATAGGTTTATTGTGGCTTTAGGTTTAAGCTACCCTCAAAGCACTGGGCAAAACTCGGTCAACCAGTCTTAGGTGTAGAAGAGTGTTTTTAACCCATGTCTTTTCTTTTTCAGCCGAGTTCTCATATCCACAGATGTCTGGGCCAGAGGTCTGGATGTGCCCCAGGTGTCCCTGATTATCAACTACGATCTGCCCAACAACAGAGAATTGTACATTCACAGGTATTGTCCCTTGATAATTGAGTGTCAGGTGGCATATTTAAATAGCCATTACAGTCTTGGGGAATGGCTTCTACCTCATCATGGAATTGGCCTTAGGTAGCCCATCGTGTGAACCAGATGTTATTCATTTGATGCACTTATGTGCTCATCTGGACTCTTTCTTCATGAATATTAAAATGAAACTGGACATTTTGGTCTGTTCATTGGTTATTTTCAATAACTTTGCCCTGAACATGGAGCTGATGCACCTCCTTACCTTTCAGAATTGGACGATCAGGGCGTTATGGGCGTAAGGGTGTTGCCATCAACTTTGTCAAGAACGATGACATCCGAATCCTTCGGGACATTGAACAGTACTACTCAACGCAGATTGACGAGATGCCGATGAACGGTAACTTTCTGCTTGATTTTGGTTGCAGTGCAGTGGTTAGGGAGCAGGGGTACAGTGGTTTATTAGGTTCTTCTACCCTTGTGTGTTTTTCTCTGAGGTGGGTTTCTTTTGTCTTCCAGGTGTGGCAGTTTTCCCAAGACTGGGTTTAGTTTATAATGTATTTGTTTTTAAAACATGTAGCAAACATTTATTTGAACCAGTCTAAATTCAGAACCTTAAGGTACCCCTGTCTTCTGGGTTTTTCCTTCAGCTCATTTTAAGTAGCAAGGTGATCTGATCCTTTCTTGCAGTTTGATTTTTTGGTTTTGTTTATGCTTGAGGTGAAATGCCTATAAACACACAGGGCTATAGTTGTCTAGGATCTGGACTGCTTATATAAGCTCTACCATAGCTTGGGAAATTTGTATACAAATCCACTTTGTCTTAAGAAGTCAAAACTAAACACATGCAATTGAGCTTCTAAAACTTTTTATATTTTAGTAGTTTACTGTACTCATTGACTAACTTAATTTGTTTCTCTCCAGTTGCGGACTTGATCTGAAGAAGCTGGAAGATATTGAGGCCTGGAATTCCAGTATATCTTTGTTCGGGACTTTTTATATTAAAACCTTGAGTTTCAGACCCTGCTTTTGTTTTTTTTTTTAAGTTTTATTGGTAAGAATCTTTTGCATCTTTTACAATAGTGGATATTGTAATATGTCACTGCTTATATTAGACTTGTAAATAAAGTATTTGATTAATGATTCACTGTGATCCATTTTATCTTGCTCTGTAATAAAAGGACTGCCCAGTGCTTAATTTTTGCATCTTTTTTTGGACTTTATTAAAATGATACAGCTATGGGCTGTTGAAATTCATTTGAACCTTTTGTGAACTTCTTGTGATAAAAACAAATCATGGCTTTGTATTTGTAGCCTTCACAAAGCCTAAAGGATTAAGGAATGTGAATTTGGCAAACAGAAGTGGCAGCAGCTTTGTTTGAACTTGACCATTGAAGTAACTGCATCTCTTTATCATGTAGTTGTGCTTAAATTCTATAACTGTGGATGTGTCTCTCAACTATGGTGTGCCAGAGGCAGTGGGCATGGTCCATTGCATTATATGCCTGTTATTTTGTCATGTCTTTGTAGTTTTCATATGCAGTGCTCTCAGGTACTATTTCATTTTGAAAAATGCTCCTGCTGTGGTTTTGACCCATGGTTTATCTTTAATATCGAATAGGTGGTGCATTTAATTCTAAATGAAGTCCAAGACACTCATTGTGCACAATTATATTGTTGTGACAGTTTGAGGCATAAGAATGATTAAAATCAGTTCCCCATGACTGCATCTATCTTACTGCAGTTAGATCAATAACTCTAGGCAACCATGGTTAGGGTTGCAGGGAAATTGCCATACAATATTGGTACTAAATGTTTGCCTTGGACTGCTCATTTATACCTCTTGCCAAGCCACACTATAACTCTGAAGTCCCCCCTCCACCTGCTGCAAAACTAACAAATAGGGGTGAGACAGTGGCAACAGACACTTACATTAAAACAAATTAAGCTTTCTAGGCTTTTCTCAAGATAAAGGTAAGAGATTTAAGGCGAGGGGGGAAAAAAAGACCCATTTTAGAGTTGAATCAGATACATTTAATAAAATCCTACCACCATAATTGACTGGGAAAAATTACTATTTAGCACAATCATTGAAATGGAGTGCAGAATAAAGTCTGGTATTAAAACCTGGGTGATTAGCCATAGGTAAGTAAACTAGAGTAACACACTTTTGTAAATCTCACTTTCATGACATCCTTCTTTCAGAAGTGACCAGTTCACTAAAGCTAATCCTTAGACAATTTGTTTTCTAAAGTTGATTAAAAACCATCAGTTGCACTTGAAGGAAGAACAAGGCCAATATAGAATTCTTTTATTGAAAAGGGAAAACACTAAACAGCAGATCACCACATAGGAAGCATTTCCCCCTGGGAAAGAAAGTGCTTTTTTCTTTTCTAGTGAACCTTGTAAAATCTATTTTAAGGACAAATAACATTGTTCAAGGCTTATTTATTAGAAGACATTGTCCAGAAATCAAATGACACTGAAAAGGGACAAGCAGGAAGCACCATCCAGAAGCTCCATCAAGAAAACACCCCTTACTCCCTCTTTGAAGTTATTTAACCTCAAAATAAAAATCAAGGTTTTTTTTAAAAGCAAGACAACATTTCACAACTAACCCAATAGGACCTGATCTCCCTTGCTTCCCCAATTTAATCTGCATGAATTACTATAGTTTGATTTTATGTACTGAAAATAAATTACAAGAAATAACTTTAAAAAGCAACAAAAATAAAGAAATCAAGTTCCACTAGCATTCCAATTTGCTTTGCCAGGAGGGGTGGAATTACAGTGCCCAAGGCAAGATATTTCACATTGGTTTAAAAAAGCATTCTCACATTTACACCAACCACAAAACATTCCTTTACATTAACTGCACTTTAGCCTACTACAGAATCTTTTTTCAATAAACTACAAAAACCTTTATAGAAAACTGGTATTTATATATTTATAGTTCATATACATGCCCTATCTCTGAGATCTGATAAAAAATCTAAACTGTACAGACATGAGCTTGTAGGCAATGTATTTTGGATGGAATTGTCACAAACATTGGCATAATCAATTTACATTAGTGCTATGTTACAGAAAAAAAAAGAAAAGTCACCTTTAGTACAGCTTTTCTTTGATAAATCCTTTTAGGGCCAGTCTGCAGCTATGAAGGCAAGGCAATGTACAGTTGTGAATTAATTTCCTCTAATTACAGTAACTTTACCTTGATGTTGTGCGTGCCGTGTAGATCTGATATCATGCAATGTTTAATACTGGTACACACTAAAATTGTTATTAAAAATGTAGTGGCTCGAGGCTTCGCAAATCTGTTTCCACTGAGGATCTTTAAATTTAGTCCAGACAGGCTCACAAAAAGTCACTAGGACAAAGGTTTGCTTGAGTTAAACAAAGCAGCTGCAAAGCTGCCTTTCCCTGAAATACCCTTTAAACCAAACCAGTGCAATCCACTTATAAAATTCTGCGTACAATAGAGATAAAAAATTCTAAACCAGCGCTCACTGTCCCACTGTCATGGGGACAAATCTCAATTCCCAATCTAATCAAAAAGTGGGCGACGCATCAACCTTGTCACATTTAGCAAGAACATCTTTCCCCCACTTTGAACCAAAAGAAAGACTGCAACAGTTCGCCAGATGGGCATCTTCAGAATTGGTGGCAGCATTCGGTGAAGCCGGCTCAGCTCTTAATTCTACATTAGAGAGCAAACTTTGGTTCAAACAGTCCTCAGTCTACGACGAGCATTCGAGTTACAACAGAGTCGGATTAAAGGCGCCTGCGATCGGGCCTCTCAGTGTGCCTTTAACTTGGCGTGCTGGGTGACCTGCCCTGCTATTGCAGCTTTGATGGGGTTGGCCACAGTCTGTCTCATGTTGTCTTCCATAACATGATCACTCAGGGGCTTCAAAACCTGAAAAGTGAGAATGTGCGACAGGAAAAGAGTATGGTAAAACGAGGCTAAACTCAGAGGGGAAAAAAAACCAAAACAAAGTAAATCTGGACATGAATGAAGAAAAAACAGAAACGGTAAGAAAATAAAACATTTACTTATAAAAGATACCTTTTTACTCAAATTAAAAAAAGTAAACGATGGCAATGAGAAGTTTGATGTGAAGATCACACAAGAATAACCAGAACATCCACCCCACTCCCACCAACTGTCCCCCAAACCTCTTTAAAAAAAAACAGTTCAAAAGATCTAGGTGCAAACCTGTACTCTACATGTGGTGTGAGCCAAGTAGTCTGCACAGTATTTATCTAGACCTGCTTGGCCTGTCCACAGCGCTGACAATGTACTTTATAAAAATAAAAGACGAACACCCAGCTCGAGAACAAAGCCAAAAACTAAAAAACAGCTAGTTTTTCTTCTTGTTATTGTTGGTTGAGGACAGTCTCTTTCGCGTGGCAGGTACAAAAGAACGCCTTGCCATTCGACTTCTCAACAATTCAAACAGCTTGGAAAACACCTAAAAGAGGGAATGGGTCAAGTTAGCAGCAGACATGTTAAAGAAAACCAAATAAAGTTGAAGCAAGGAAAAAAGCAAGGGTGGGATGTGCCATCCTGTCTCACCTTTCTGGGAGTCCTCTGTGTAGCAAAGGAAAAGAAGCAAGAACAGGGTTAGAATAAGAGAAAGGTTAGGATTTAAAGCAGGGAAATGTCAAAAGAGACCGACAAATCAGGCAAGCAGCAATTCATGTCATCACTGAAATGTGTGGATCTTGGATCAAGCTCTCTCTAATTTGCGAGAGGTTAACTGCACTGCAAAACCCCCCCAAGAGGCCAGCAGCACACAAAAAGGTTGAAGGGGAGAGGGAATTATTCTGTAAACCAAAATCAGTCAAAATGGAACACTGGATTAGAAATTCTCAGATAAACTGGTCAAGTTACATCAACTAGTTTCCTAATATTCTGGAGATCTTCTGAAGTCTGAAGGCAAAAAGGTGCAGAAAACCGTGCCTTCCAAAGTACGCCTAGGCGTGGTGTAGTTTTATCTTCCAGTGGACTGGGCAAGGCATTCATCTTAATGTACTACTTTGCTTTGCATGATTCTTACACTAAAACCACTGGAGATGCAGTTCTAACCAAATATAAGTGTTTCTACAACATTTGTGAACTCTGATTTTGGTGTACAAAGATGGAAAACATTGTTCATTGTTTATGAAGCAAAAGCAGGTTGCAAAGCTGAATTCAACAGGACAGATGCAAGACGAGTAAATTGGCTTCAACTTAAATGGTCTTTACAGCAGCTTACCTCATACACTATATAAGAATAACCTACTACCTGGGTTAAGATGCATTTCCTCACAAACGTCACTTTCATACATTCTCACGAAAAATCTTGCAGAAGTTCAAGTGACTGTTTAATAACAGCCGAAGCAATCCACTCGGACACTTCTCCCGAAAACAATTACCTCGCCTCGATCTTGAGCGGGAATCCAAAGTCAGAAAGGACAACGGAAGAACAGCTGACACCCACCTGCTCCCATAAGGTCTCCGCTAGCTGATCGATGAGCATCCCCACTTCTCGGAACTCTCCCGAGTACTTCACGTACGCCCAGGTGCACAAGGACACAAGAGCTACTCCCATGATGAGGTTACAAAGGGTCGCTACCGGGTTCAACCCAATAAAACCAGTCACTCCTGAGACGATGTACATGGCCACCATAACGGCAAACAGAGTGGCTGGTGTGCGGGCGGCGAAGAAAATGTTTTTGCTGTCGTTGTGCTTGACAAAGTTTGCATAGGCCTCGTCGATTTCCGCCTCGAGCTGGTCCTGGTAGCGGCGGCAGAACTCCTCCCCTCCCATCTTCTTCACGGAGCAGAACTGCCTGACGCAGGACTCCCGGAAGCCCTCGTGCCTGCGCTCCAGCTCGCTGGGAGAAATGTAAGGCTTGTCCCCGCCGCAGACCTGGGCACGTTACAGGACAGGTTAGCGGCGGCGGTCGTACTCTAGGCCAGGACAGAGCGAGTCGCGCGGTCCTCGGAGCGCTCGGCTTCCTCGAGGAACACGCAGGAGCCGTGCCATTCCCTCCAGCAGGTGACCCAACCGGTGTCAGATCGACCGCAGTCATTTGGGGGTAAAGGACTCCGGAATTTCTCCTATATGCTTATTTCCTCTTGAGCTAAAGCCAGAACCTCATTCAATGGACAAGCCTTTTCCTCAGTCAAAAGTAAGGTCAGGTAAACGTTATACATGATTTAAAACACTCCAGTGTGAGGTGCAATAGACTCTAAATTAAGGCATCTATCGGATTAGTGAAAAGGAGATTATTGACCTTAGAACCTCCACTTAATTGCAGTTTATTTTCAAGGCGCTACACGATTGTTTTGTTTTTTTACGGTGTGCCTGCACTTAAGGTTCATCGGATTGCGGCGTTAATCAAGCACGTCCATCAAGAGCTGCAAAGAGCATCTTCAGAACTGCTGCAAAGCCAGGACATGCCTACCTGCTCCATGCTTTTGTTGTAGCCGTCTTTTGCTCCTGCAACAGCTGCAAGGTTGTTGGCCTCAGCAGTTGCCTGGGTATGAACACAAAGCACTTCATTACCTGCCGCACCAGGACACTGTAATCGTCCATTTTCAACAAGTGACAGTCCACAATTTAGACCCGAATAAACCTCAAGACTGGATTGGTGTTTGATGGAATTGTTCCGTCCTGGGGTTTCTGCGGGAAATACGGGGACTGTGAAATGTTATTCAAAGTGCAGACAATCCTTTCGGACTATAGGATGATCTTCTGTCATTTTCACAAATGCACCTGAAATTCACGCAACATTCTTGATTGCACAATCTGTTCCTATAATAAACTTTCATGTCTGTTGTTACTGTGCAGTAAAATAACCAATAAAAGATTAAGAGTAGTTCACAACTGGGTATAAATATGACAATGAGATACAGGGATTGGGATCGATAAGCTTCTAACAATGTTGGCACTACTTTATGCAGACATCTTAGTGTGGATACAAATGCCCTAAATAGTGTAGTAGGTTTTTCAGTTTTCTGTGAAAAAGGGAAAACTGATCCCATTAAATGAAGGGAGGACCTAGAGTGTTCATCATACACTCACTGGCTAAAATATGAGGAAATCCCAGTCAAATAAAATAGATTCTCCCAGTGGCAAGCAGACCATATGTGCTTGACTTGAAAAGACAAGACGATTCCAACACCTCCCTTGGCTGAAGAATTCCCATGTCAACCCTACTGAAAACCAGTATCCGAAACACCCGCTACCCTCATCCCAGAGTGGGATGAATGGGACTAGGCTGCAAATATGCCAACATTGGATGAAGGAGGTTCCTAGGATTTTCTCCAGTGAGTGTAAGTAGTTGAGTATGTGGGGGAGAGAGACAAAAGCACAGCTCAATAACCTTCATCTCAAGCAAGTAATTCTATCAATTCACTGCAGCATTATTTGTGTATAATTAAAAAAAAAATTAAAAACAAGTGTAGGAGCAGTTGACAATCCAGTTACCTGCAACATGGATTTGGGATGAGGGAGTTCCTCTCCTTGATATATCCGGATATATGCCTAGAGATTAAAAAAAATACATTAAGGAACAATATCCGTGGTGCTAAAATGAAGGCAAAAAATGATATTTACTTACTTTAAAATACTCCACGAGATCTCTGCAGGTCACTTTGGATCCTCCAATTTCTTTTTCTACCAAATTCTTGGGGGCTAGTAGCAATGGCACAAGAGACTGCAGCTCCTTCTTGAAATCACCATCTATATCTAAACATCACAGTAGAGCCGCCAGTAAGTTCATACCATGCAGAAGAGAACAATCCTTCCCATATTTTTTGAGTAAGCCAAAGGCAGAAAACACTATTGGAAATACATTTTACACCATTGAAAGTCGATAAGGTACACACAATTTATTGAATAAAAAAAATTGACAAAACTGGCAATACGTTTTAAAATGAGAAAAGCCAACTAAATGCACCTGCATTGTACATAAATGTGAAAAATCCAAAATAATGCTGGCCTTTCGCTGCAGACTATGGTTCTTGGCTAAAGGTGTAATTTCCTTTGAGTTCAATTAGCTCTCGATGTGCAAAGGACAAGACTCGGATGGAACAGAGTGGAGACCAGGCAAGATCTTCACGTACTGGAAGTCCTGGAGAGCAGTTCCTTCTCGCTTAGAGTGGAAGCAGACGAAGGGCTTGATGAATTTTGGGGTGAATGTGAATGCCATACCTCTTAATCTTCCATCAAAGTGGGGATTAGTGGCAACTTTTAGACCAGGGTGTGGCAGCAAGAAACAGCCGATGTCGGAGAAACAAGAATGGATGTGTTTCCTTACATTCTGGAGCTCCTCATGCTGGTTCTCCTTCACCTGTCGACAGGAGGCGAACGTTGAAAACCCTCTGAAGAGCTATTCTGAAGCCTTGACAGATGGGTAACCCCTACTGCCTGCTGCACACACAGTACCCTCCAGCACAAGATGCTCTTTTTATCCCACAAAATAACCAATGGCAAGTCTGGCTTGGAGGCCATTTCACTCGTAGCCTTATGTAGGTTAATGAAAGCTGAAGCAGGGCTTAAGCAACTAACAGAGAGCAGGGCTCCTTGATAAATACTCTGCAATCCATGCCTCAGCCTCTCAGCAACTCTTCTGAAACAGCTACGATTTCACTGTGCTCCCCGATGTATAGGAAACTCAGACATTTCCAGTTGCCCACCCCAAATTATGCAACAAACCACTTTTTTTTTTAAAAAAAAAAGGATGTTGCACTCACCTGCAATCTCTTCTCCAAAAACTTCTTTCCTCCATCCAGGCCGTAAGGATGTTCGTATGGATAGCTCCAGTCTCGAATAAGAAACATAAGTTTCTGGGGGGAGACAATGAAGATGGAGCATCAATGCTCATGTTTCAAATTGACAAAAAAAAATGCACTCTCCTAAACTCTCCCAGCTCGTAGGAAGGGAAGATTTGACTCTCCAGGTAGGAATAAAAGTTGGGCTCAAAGAAAAAAAAATCTGAAAAGTGTATTTTGAAGAATTATTTGAAAGAAAAGGTTTGATACAACCATCAAAAATGTTGGCAATTTTTTTCTGCTAAAGGAATAATTTGTATTTTAGAGACCGTGCATGATGCATGAGGAATGTAAGCAAGCCTAATGATTTAAGGGCTGAAGGTGCCAGAGCATGGTCGCCCGCTCATGGTTTTGACTTCAGCCTGGGCCTTCACACCTTCTGTGTGGCGTCTGCATGCTTGTCACATGACCGGGGGGGTTCCTGCCACAATCCAAAGGCGTGCCAGCCAGGTTAACCGGCCCACATCCCCAGCCAGCCATAACTCAGCACCATGTCTGCAAGGACAGGCTGTGGCTCATCATGACCTCTTCTTGTACTAGATTGTTACTGAAAAATAAGATACATGTTCATCACCAAAGGCAATCCGAGAAAAACATACCTGAAAGGGTTTCTTGTAGATTTCCTCCATAGCAAGGCGTCCATATTCCGTAAAGAGCTATAGACAAATAACAGAACAAATGATGAGCTTCATCTTAAATGATTTTTTTTAAAAAAGATCTAGATCTGTAGATCTTTGAAGAGATTTCAAAAACCTGATGGATTCTGGAGTCCTGTTTTCCCACTACCCAGTTTCAATAACCTACCTTAAGCACAACAGTAGTTAGCAAATTTGTGACTTGTGATTAACACAGCGCTCTCCAATACTTTGCTTGGAGTCTAACTAAATCAAGTTTGCATCCTATATTTACAGTGTTTGCATGAATATGTAATGAATATAGTGGGGGGGAGGGGGGGGTATACCTACCTGAAGATGTTGAAGATCATCTTCCTGTATGTTCTGGGACAAGTTGTACACCTGTAAAAGACAAATTTAAACATAAAAACCGAGGCACAGACCTCTCCCTGCTCTTCACTTAACCCATTTAAAACACCACTTCCCTGAAGATTAAAAGGTTCAATATTGCTTTTTAACAATGCAATTACCTGCACCCCTCTGTACAGGGAGATGAGAGTTAAACTGCGCATACTGAAGAGTTAATGAAAAACCACAAACCTGTACTGAGCTGGTCATGGTGCTCAGTGCAAACACAGTTGCACAATCTTTGATGGTTGACTGGCTGTCAAAGGCCCCCTGAGTGTCAATTAAAAGCACTGCAACCTACAAAGGAGATAAAGGTCATTTACCACGTGCCCAACCATACACAACATCTGCAGCAGACACTCTGCACTGCCAAATATAATTACAGGGACACGAGAGGCTGAACATTTAATAAGAGAAAAATTAACTGGTAAAAACGGATTATGAACAGCCTCTAGTATGTACAGGAAGTATGCACATTGTTTTAACAGGATTCCAAACACATTCACTGGCAAATCAAGAGAATGAGCCAAGCGAGCCAGTTGTGGACTGGAGTGAATGGTGAAAACTGTGAAGCGCAGTTAAGAGCTCACTTATCTGTTCTACGAAAGAGTAAAACTGTGGGACCAACGGAAAAGGATCTTTCGGATGAACAGGTAAACCCTTCACTGCGGGCAGACTCACCTTGCTTCCATCGGGCTTTTCCACCACAAAGACTTCGCTCCAGACCTGAATGCCGGTGGTTTCTCGTTCACAGCCCCCGCGCCAGGTGAAGCCGGTCAAGGGGTCTTCATGGCCTCCCAGCCAAGAACTGGAATTCTAAGGCAAAGAAAACAAAAACCATTTATGCCCCTTGACCATGGCCTGTGAATGTTAAGACATCGGCAGTGCCAAGCTGTACCACTGGAGGGCACTGTGCCATCAGCATTCATAAAGAAAGAGCTCAAATCAAACCACACACACCAGGGAACTACATGGACTCAGCCAACATCTAATTCACACAATTACTGGAAACAGGTTATATGCCCTGATAGGGTTAACTTTCATACTGTGCAGAAATTGGCTGGTTACAAAAGATTTCAGCAGGCTGCAAGAAAGCCCTGTGATTCTTCTGAAAGACCAGCGAGGGCTTCTTCAGGGGTTACATACCCTGACTTGCTCTCCATGAGACACGGGGAGAGAAGCCTGGGGCTGAGCGCAGGGTCAGTGCCCCTGGAGCAGTTGGGGTTCAGGGCCTTGCTCAGGGGCCCAACAGAGTAGGATTCCTCTGCCGGCCGCGGGATACGAACCGGCAACCTTCCAGCCACAGGCGCAGATCCTGAGCCACAGAGCCACCCCTCCGCCCAATTTGATAATGTTTCAGTGTATGTGAGGAAAACCCAATCATTTATAGAACATTTTAAAAGTACCATTTCCTGCAAACAGGACAAATTCATTAAGTAATTCATGCATAAACTTGCACGTTCTTTGCAAGACTATGAACTATGTAATTACTGTACTTTGGACATTTCTGCTACAAATAAAATGTTACAGCAACACATTGTTTAAAACAGATTTAACTTAATTCATAGAATTAAGTTTCTTATTTCAAACTACAGTATGTGTATGAAACTTACTCTTAGCACTTCAAATTGTATTCATATTTGAAACTGATAATTACTGTGATTAAATGAAAACTTAAATTCATCTTAAATTAAAGCCAGAAAACATGATCTAAGCCCCTCTCTTATTTCTAAAATTGCATTTATAACACTGTTATGAAATTAATAGCTTTAAATTGAGGTTTAAAGCATAATCATCTCTAGATATCAGACTACATGAGAGCAGCAACCTTCAACCAGGGAAGCAATTAACCAGTTGTTTTAAACAAAAATAAGCAAACAATCTGCAATAACTAAAAAAAAAAATGGTTGTTTTCACATTATTTTATTTAATCTGTAACTTGCACATATAGGCCTAGGATCCCACAGCTTCTAAAAATACGAAAGAATGAGACATTTCACTGTGTGCAAACATCCCTGGCTTTTATTTAAATGGGAGAATTTTAATAATAGATGAAAACGGGTGTGGGTTAAACTAACGCCTAGCCGATTTGGAACAGCCACGTGTTTTTCACAGCTCAGCTGGCAGCTCCGAACACCGTGATCGCACACGGGGGAGAATGGGTGGGAGGGGTCTGCCCGCACTTCCTCACCCACACTCCAGCCATTCATCTTTTAAACGTCACGGGCAACACCACCCAGCTGAGCAGTCCCCCAGGTGTACATTCATGCGTCGGCTCAAAGCGTCCCATACTCACGCCAGTCTACAGAAGCACACAGGTACAACTGAAGACACAATCAAGGATTTCAGAAAACCTTACTGTAAACCTGCTGAACGGGATGGATGTATCCACAGCGGCAGTACCACGATACTTTAAGAAACATTCGCTTTGCTGAAATAAAACCTTTTCTACACTTGGCAGGAAAGAAAGCGATCCATCAAAAGCATCGAGATGACACTTTTCAGATTTAATATTGTTATCATGCCGTGCTGGTGAACTACCCTGACAGCCGACTCTCGTTTATATCAGACAGGAATTGTCACGCGTTTCCATTTCACAGAGCTTTGCTGGTTTTTCTTAAAAGCGGAGTTGCAAAAATAAAGCGTGAGGGTAAGGGAACAGATGTCAGAAGGCAGAGATAAGCACACGGAGACGGCTCAAAGCCTCCCGCTTCCCGTTGCGCCGGCCTCGTACGCGTGTGCAGATAACGGCTCCCCGTGGGGAGGGCCCGCCCCCGCCCTGCCCGTGTTGGGACAGCCAATCGCAGAGGCTCTGCCAAACAACCCCCCGGCCTGGACCACACGTTCATGTGCAGCATTCTGGATGGTTTCCAGGCTGCAGTGGACATGCACGGACACTCGGTGACTTTGCACTTGTCATTCTGCCCAGCATGGAGGTACCTTACGCATCGAGAACTAGGAGCTATATATAGTCTTGTAGAAGCGATGGGAGAAAAGACCAAAGACTACAAAAATAAGTCCAGCAGCTTGGACTGCATTTGCCCTAAACATGCTGTTGACAGAGTAGGACTGCCGCCTCAGTTAAACCTCTGACAAGCATTTTACAACACCAACAGCGGAAAACAACATCAAAAAGCACAAGCATGACAAACGACAGCTATTCTCCCTCACAGCACTACCAGTCTGCTACACCGCTTCTCCAAAGTAAAACCTGGTATCAATTTGTTCTGTGCAGTGTAGGAATGAAAATGCCTATTGTCTCTCCTGGTAGTAAATACAAGCTAAAAGTTCATGTACTATAGGACATCCAAACTTTCACAAGATGCAGTAAATTGAGTGCTCTGTTGTTTTGGACAACAAAACTGTTGTAAACACACCCTAACCTTTCATCGAAATTTCCAAAGCACCTAAGGGTTTATTTTTCATTTGCACTAAAAAGGAAAAGATGGAAAGTGGTCCATGATGTCAACTTGACCATAGCTTAACACTTAACCGTTCTTAATTGCTGTGAAATCAAAAGAACATCTAAAAGGACACCGACAATCAATCAAGAAGTAATTTCGTTTCTCCTTCACAGCATTAACACAAATACAAAAATAGCTCCTCCCAAGTTACCCGACCTATAAGCAGAAATCACAGCTTGTAAAGTGATCCACACATCCTGCTGCAAGCTCACCGACTTGACAAATACTGCCAGGGCCAGGAGTTCTCCCAGTCACCTCCTCATGAGGAAAACCAGCTCTTCTTCCTTCACTCAGCCCCTCACAGGTAAGTTAGGACAGCCTCCCATCTCAAGCAACTTTAAAATGCAGACGCCCCTGCCACGTCTTCGTTTTCAGAGAAGCATGAAGACGTAAAACGTGGGTATTACAGAGCACCTAAATGCATTTCTTGGTCATTTGAAAGCTCATCACGAACATGTTTTTCTTACAGTGAACTCAAAAGGAGCTGTTCATGAACTTCAGGAAAAAAAAAACACAACCTACATCTCCAGCGTCGGGGAATGCTTAAAGCCTCTGCACACTTTTTAACAAAAAAAAAGAAAACCGACAATTCTCAAACTCTGCAAAACTAGCACTCTACCAAGACCACGACAAAGACTGAAGTTAGCAATTCTAATATTATTTATTAAGATCCAATCAGAGATGCTGCAATTAGTTGTGATGACTCGGAAACCCAGCGTGAACTATGGATAGAGCGTACGATCGGAAGCAGGACTAGCCCTGGGATGCCAGGGGCATAACCCAGGGAGGAGCTTGGTCACCCCAGCTGCCACCCCATTGTAGGTCTTCAACTGGCCACCAAAAGGAAACAATTACAACGCATCTCAATGTGTTTTTGGAGAGTGTGCACAAATCCAGTACTGTAAGTGTTCGGTGCTGGTCAATACGCTGTAGATCATCCCCATGAAGCTCAGTGAAAGGTGTGCAAGAGATTTTGGCTCATGCTCGGGCATCAGCTGACCTGGAGTCAAACAGGGGCCACCAGTGTAAGCAGCACATTTAGAAATGCCACGCGCGTAGGTTGCTGCTGGAAGAGGTGTTAGTGGGGCCAGCAGGGGGGGCTCACCCTGTGGTCCATGTGGGTCCTAATGCCCCAGTATAGTGATGGGGACACTATACTGTAAACAGGCGCCGTCCTTTGGATGAGACGTAAAACCGAGGTCCTGACTCTCTGTGGTCATTAAAAATCCCAGGGCGCTTCTCGAAAAGAGTAGGGATGTAACCCCGGTGTCCTGGCCAAATTTCCCATTGGCCCTTACCAATCATGGCCTCCTAATAATCCCCCTCTATGAATTGGCTACATTACTCTGCTCTCCTCCCCACTGGTACATGTAGCTGATGTGTGGGGAGCGTTCTGGCGCACTATGGCTGCCGTCATCATCCAGGTGGGGCTGCACATTGGTGGTGGTGGAGGGGAGTCCCCATTACCTGTAAAGCGCTTTGAGTGGAGTGTCCAGAAAAGCACTATATAAGTGTAAGCAATTATTATTATTATTATTATCCCTGCCACACCGCACTTAAGCTCCTGGCGACGCCACCGAGGGCGCTTGTCGCCGGCGTACGTACCCCGTTGTACATGTATCGCAGCATGAAGTCCAGCAGGAAGGACTTGCCCTTCCGGAAGGCCCCCGCCACCGACACCACCACCACGTTCAGGTCCCGGATGTGCTCCTGCAGGAGGATGTGCTCCAGGGCCTCCTCGTCCAGCTCGAAGTTGTGGTCGTCCTCGTGGGCCAGCACGATCTGAACGGGCCGGGCTTCTTTCATGGGGACATCGCCGCCGTTCAGCGGCCAGCCGTCCGAGTTGAGGGAGAGCCGTTCCACACCGCTCACATCTGGAACACCCCAAAAAAAAAAATTATAATAATGTCACCTTTTTCTACTGCACTGCACGTGCTAGCACAAGGTTTCTCTGTTGGAGCTATCCTGGATACACTGCCAGCCTGCCGATTCTAGACTTCTGGAGTCCCGAGATCATGACAGATGACTAGTCTATAATCAGCATTTAATAGAATTATTTTAGCTCTCATTTGCCTTGAAACAACCTTGCCTGCTCATACGTGACTCTAGACTGTCTCAGTAGCTACATTTCTTGGCTGGTTGCAAGTTTAAGAAAGAAAAGCCTACACAAGCAGGCAACAATCCACACATCAGAGGAGCACTCGCCGAGACCAGGAATCGGGAAGCAAATGAACGGAGCTCGCTCTCTCTCTCTAACTCAGTTCCCAGATAATAAATACAACTCTGCAGTTACCACGTCCAGTTCCAACAAAAGATTCTTTTTTGATTTCAGCACAATCAAAGCACTATAGAGTCTTTGCCCTGGGGAAAGAGAAAAAACAGTCATTGTTTAGGTCTGCTCTAATTTTGACAAAAGTGTGAAACATTACAAGTATTCGGACACATTACAACACAGACCTGAAATTAAGGAGCACCTGGACTTCATTAAAGAACTCCCATTTAAGTACTATTCCAAAACGGGATCAATAAAATTAAGATGACACTTGTACTTGGGTATTTAAATAACTGATATAGCGAAACTAAAAAGCTATACCAAACGTCATACAAACAAAATTATTTATACAAGTTTTTACACATTACACAGATTTGATACTACTCCGATATTTTAGGCATCATTTTATAGATCATAACGAACTGCGACACTCCTACCACAAGCCACTAAAGCACTGCACTGGCCAGGGAACTACGTGGGCACAGGTGATGAGGTAACCAACGCTTGAATAAGCCAGCCTGATGAATATTAAGAACAATTCACAGGGAACAAACCTACATGCCTCGTTTATTAGGAGAACAATACTGTCGTATCATTAGTATGTTAGAGCAACAGCTCATGTGGAGCAGCGGGGCCAAATCCTCTTAAGCTATGAATTCAGGTTTTGTGCAGTCCACTGGGAGGAATGTGAGGCAGAGTTGTATAATGGTCTGCCAACTGCTGGGCACTGCAACCCAATTGATGGCCAGGTCCAAGGGTGACCGAGCTCCACTTGCAGCGCCTGACGACAGCCCGGCCCACGGGCCCCCTCTCGCACGCTCATCGGGGCGGTACGCCCGCGTGCAACGGCTTTCTCGAGGGCCCAGCGCCCACAGTACTCCCCGTGTCCGTCTGGCCAACGTGAACTGGCAAAATAAATGTACCCGTGCCACACGCGCGCAATAAAACACCAGTGTTCCCACTACAAAAAAAAAACCAAACTATTCTCATTTTCGGGAGCAACAGGGAAATTTGTTGCAGTAATAAGCGGTAGGGCTCGCTTGTATACGTGTCATTATCCAATTATCTTGGCTCGCCAATGCCTTGCAGCAAATATGTGCAAACCATCCCCCAGCCCCGGCACATGATCCAGAGTGACTTCAGAGCCTGTCCACACCACTGCTTCTTCACATGTCAGCTCTCATGACCCGTCACCCACCCCGGGAGGAGGCAAAAACGGGACTTAAGTGCTCATGGGTTTTTTTAAAAGCCATCGTTCTCAATCCTCTCTCCTCCTTGAGTTTTCACTAACAGGGCCTTTAGAACCACTTGGGCTAATTAAACTTCCTGCTTTTGAAAACGCTCCAGAGGGAGAGTGGGTTTTTGCAAAGAAACACTAAGAACTCCAAAACTCTTAAATTATCAGTGGCCTGACAGACAGGAACAACACTATTACATCTGGAAGAAGGTAGGCACAGGAAATGCCAACCGAGCGCGAGAGCCAAGAACTGTATTTAACTACAGATCCAGCACCTTTATTGATTAACAGCCTAGGTAGATCAAGAACCAGAGGAGATGGGGTTTTTCCAGGAACACATCCACTTGGGGGAGGGTGGGGGTGGGGGAATGGTGCAGTGTCTAGCGCCCCAACGGCAGCCTCCAGATTCGTTCATGAACGCAGTGATCACTTCCATCAATGTTGTGCCAAGGACAAAACATTCAGACATAAAGAGTGTAGCAGGGGCTGGGCCTTATCACATTACTGCAAATGATGACATTGCAGGTATTACAAGCTGCCATATAGAACATGATATAAATAAACCTTCTCTATTTCACAAAGTTTCCCAGTGACAGCCAGCCATGCTCCTTATGGGCGAGCTAATGGAACCTCACAACCATCTAAATATACATGCGTGTGGCGTACAGACTTGCGCTCGGGTAATACCCAGGCTCTTCCATGTCTGTTCTCAAGCGTGCCTCTTCATGTGAGCAAGGCGTGAAAAAAAAAAAAAAGACAACATTGCCCTGCCAAGTTCTCAACAGCTCTACCCTGTCAGGAGACAACTCTCCCACTGGGGGCCCTTAACAGCAAGAATAATAAGACACAGCGGTTTTTAGCACGCAGATGGGACAGGCTGAAAATCAGCCTCAGTGACGATTCTGGTCAACAGAAGATAACATTTGGAAATGCCTTGCATTCATGCTCAGGTACTCTCGACCCGGGACACAGAAAACCAATGACCAATGATTTCCCATTATATCATGCAGAAAGGCAGATGCTTGGAACAGCCGTTCAGTGTAAAATCTTAGCTGTATATTAATGTCCCAAGTCGGACATTCTGTAACAACAACCCCCACAAAAAAATCTCACCGGAAAGGAAATGCACAGCCTACACAATTTGCAATTGTTTGAATATGTTACTTGCACTACCATGTACAGTGCCTACCAGAACCTTGCTCATTACATTCTGAATTGGAACCCGAGTTATACATCTGGGTGGAGTACTTCTAGAAACGTATGGAATTCATGTAAAAAAAGAACAAAAAGCAGACCTCGTACCACATACTGTAGTATGAATCACCCCCTGTCCCCAGGCAAGAGCCTAGGTCTAGTCTGTTATTCTGCTCTCAGAAGACGCACACTGAAGAACACGCAGCTTCTTACGGGCTCGAACTGGAAACAATCTCCTTGCTGGTCTTGTCAAATCGGATCAGTAGGAAGACCGATACCAAGTTGGCTCGTACAGCACCTCCCCGTAACAAACGCCCAGCATTCTTCGAGGTTTCACTCGGCTACACGCTGACAATACAGCCTCCACCCAGCTTCCTTTTACAGTCAGGGTGAGGAGAACAGTGAATTAACTCCTGCAGCTTGACAGCTGGAATGGGACCTCAGAACACACAATCCTTCAGGCCAGCCAGTGAACGGACGTGGAGCGAGGCCTGCTGTACCACAGCCAGAAGCTAACTCTGTGCCACAGTGAAGCCAGTTCCCATGCCCCTTTACCCGAACGTGACCAAGCAGCCCACCCTGAAGCCCCAGTTCCGCACTCCTGGAGCTTCTTAACCAGACTGGTCTTCGTGGTGGAGATTAAACACCACACACTCCAAAGCTGCTATCTTGACAAAAATGAAAACATAGCTAAAGTACTGATACTTATGCACTCCTGGCATGAAGGAGACAAATTAAACTATTATTAGAAACCGCAACAGTTGTCAGGTATTTTTGCATCCTTGCCATTGAGCTTTAGGAAGACCTCACTAACACGTACTTATGCATTGTAAAACTGGGAAAACGCATGACACAAATTACCTACAAACAGCAGAGTGCTCACAAACTTAACATTGCATTAACAAATAAAATACACTCTTGGCAGTATGTGTGAAAGGATAAGTTGGTAAAGAGAAAGATTAATCTGGATTTACATTATATGACAGCAATGTACATACTAGACATCTGCTTTCCTTTTCAATTGCATTTCCCTTTAATTTCCTTGCAATTTAAGCCAAGGCTATCCTGCTGTCCTCACGACATCTGAAGAGCAAGAACTGAGATGCACAGCTTGGCAGATGGGCAATACCCGATAACATGACATTCAAGATTCCCTCCCCCCATCGCTATATAAATACATCTATGCAAAAAAGGTTATTTCTTCTCAGCTTCTTCAAAAGAAGATCTTTGCATGTCTTTAGCTGCAGTCTTTTTACCCAAATAAAATCAATCTACTGTGTTTAGGCAAATACAGTATCAAAACAGTATTAGCTGAAATAAACTTACAGTATATAGAACTTATGCGTAGCAGGAAGGTTATGCTCAAATGCAGTGCTAAATGAAAATGTTAAAGGTAAACTGAAGTCCTCAAGGCAGAATTTAATAGATCTTTGACCTTACTAGCAGAGAACATTGCATGACACACTGTAAACAGTTCTTGAAGCTGATATTGTATGAAATTCAATTCTTAGAAGGTGCAAATAATCCACAAAACAAAAAGTTAATTTACATCAATTTGTTTAAAGCTATAAAAGGTTAGGATACCTAGGATAATCACGGCCATAAACTGAGAATTGCGATGCAGTCGTTTTAAAATTTACGATGCTTTTCAAATAGTTAAAGATTAGGAGAAACTGAAGAATGATGGAAATCATACCTGAAAAAACCAAGCTAGAAGAGCTGATACAGCATCACTCCCATTTCTATTAACCAACACCAAGCAAAACTGCTCCAGAACTGGTCAGACAAGGTCACAGAAACGTACTATTTCTGTTTGGGGTGGTGCGAGATGGGCACTGTACTTATGAATCAGTAAAGGGAAAAGCAAACAATCGCTCTTTAAAAGCAGACCATTTCTCAAAACCAACTCCAGAGCTGTAGAGCAGAATTGTGTAACAAAAGCCTGTTGTTTGAATTCTAAATCCGTAATCAAGAAACAGTTGTTCGAAAAGCACTCCAGTGAAACCAAACCCACACAATGATTGACTCTCTTAAGTCTTTTCACTAAACAACTAAAAAGATTTGGTAGCCTTAATAGAGTTGCCCCTAATGCTAAAGTTAATTAATGCAGTTTTCTTCACTGAATATTGATTTGACTTTCTGCTAAGATTTTAAGAACCAACTGTAGATTTACGGGAAGGGCTCTTGCATTTCTCTGAAGTTCAGGCAGGGTGCTAACCACAGTGCAAAAGTATCCAATACCTCTACCCGCATTCTCACCTTAAACTTTTATAACTGAGTCCCAGCTTTTGTCATTCAACTGAAGAGAGAAAAAAGCCCAGCACAAAGAAACATTTCTTGTCATAGGCCTAAAGCTTGGCACCAAAACATAGCACTGTCACTCTTCACAGAGATCTCAAGATTTCTTGAAGTTCATGTTTAGGAACTAACCCCTCCATAACTGTGGAATACCAAGAAACTTGAGTGAAGACCGTGGGAAGCAGCTCTGAGCAGATCCAACAAAATTGTAAGACTCAGCTCCATTTTCAAAACAGGCATACAAGTTAAATGTTTTTGTAACACACAATAAATGGCATTTTAAAATGGCTTAATGCCTAAACTAAAGAAAAGCCTACTACTTGATGATGCAATAAGACCCTCCTCAGTTTCCTATAGTGACAGGCTGAAGGAACTTAACCTTTACGGTCTTGAACAGGAAGCCGAAAGAGCATTCAAATGCTCAAGGGCATGGACAAAGCCAGCCCAGAAGACTCCCCTAGATTGAACAGTGAGACACGAACCAGTGGACAGAAGCAGATGCCACACAGACATGTGCAGTGAGAAACACCTGGATCAGATCAATCGGCTGCTTCCTACTGAAACAGCTGGACAGGCCAAATGGCCTCCTCTTGTTCGGACCTGTTCTTATGCAGTTTTTAGAACTGATTCAGCAGTCTGATCCACCAGCCGTTCCGCAGTCAGTCTGACGGGGAGCCTGAGCAAATCAGTGCCCGGTGGCCTGTGATAAGGCCTGCGAGAGCGGGCCGTGCCCTCCACAGTTCAGAGCAGCCCCAGACCAAACCGCCGTTATCTCCCCGCAAGGCTTCCCCGCGCGTGAGCGCTTCCATCGGCTTGATAACCCCCAAATCTGGTGCAGGAGCAGCAAGTTCTGCAAGCGCTACAAGCACAGCCCTCCACACCTAGCCTGACGGCACACTCGGGCATCTCACAGGGCGCGTGCAAAAAAGTCAACAGAGCTTTGGAAAAACAAACCCCTTCTGGTCAAGGTGCAGGCCAGCACCCTGATCAGAATTAAGCGACACGCAACCTCCTCGCTTTAAGGGCATCTCTTGCAGGGACTGTGGCCGACAGACTCCATCTATCGACCACGTTTACTTCACAAGGTCCTCCTTCTGCACCACACCCTTGGGAAAGGACTGCGCAGGCTGAAGCAGACCAACAGGGAGATCGAAAGACCCGCCGGCCGCTTCCAAAACGAAAGAAGCACTGGTTCCGAGTGGCCAAACGCAAGCGGAAAGGACTTCCTGCTGTTGATGCTGCAAGTCAATTCTGCGCTACAATTATCCGAAGACAAACATTACTTTTTACTCTTCTATATAAAGAGATTCACTGGAGGATTAATCAATACATACACGGATGAAAAGTTTCTCACCAATTTGGGTGATGCCTTTATTCAAAGGAAAAGAAAATATATATACACACACACATCATGATACAGAAATAAAGTTAAAAATACAGACAGTTCAGTCTTGTTTTGATGGTGGGATCTGACAAATGTTTGTGTAATGGAAATGACCTGGTCTTACAAGATGGTCCGTGACCTGCTTCACAGGCTCAGATCATTAACAGGTGTTTCTGACTGAGTGCATGACAGCTGGCACAGGTCTGACTTACAGTCTTGTATTCATGAGGGTCCTGCTCATCAAGACATGTTCTGTACCGGAGGTTACTTCTTATGCATCAGCACTAGTTACATAACCCTGCATGTCTAACCAACACAAATTAATTTAATAGTTTATCTGAAAATGCCAAGTGTAATACACCCTGGACAGTGCCAAACTGGACCAGGGTTCAAATTGCAACATAGGAGACCAAAGTTGAAACAGCACAGCCAAGAAAAGTGAAACTTTTACTCCTTGCAGCTTGCAAAAGCAATGATTGGGAAAATACTGTTGCCTGAAGATTATCTCAGCTTAGGGGGAAAAAAAAAAAACTCACAAAGTACTGACGGGTGGCAGGAGTGCTACTGTACTTCTGCACAGTGTGTAAAGTACGGGGATTTACAGGAAAGCAGTCAAACTCACGTTGTAATGTAACAGAACCAAATTCCACCAAAACCTGTTATTCCTTGTCAAGTTTTTTTGCTCGCGTCTGTCCATTCTTAAAATGCTCTCCCACCGCCTAATAGAGACTTGAGTTCAATCCACATAAAGCCGTGTGCGCCCAAGTTATGCAAATCTTGAGCGATGGCAGGCGGAGGAGGGAAAAGTAGGACTGCAACTCGGAAACCGAGAAAGCGTCCATTTCTGATCTAAATTAGTCATAGAAACGACTTTTTTTAAAAAAAATGACTGCTCGTGGTTTAGTAATTTTATTCTGATAGGTGCAGTGGTAAAGCTCCCTGAAAAAAACTGCCCCTAACAGCGCTGGAGGGTCATTATCACTGGCCACCGCAATTCCAGATGTGCCGAGCTCAGGAAACATCTGCTGGCGCGAGCCGGACCCCGTGTGCCACGCGCTGCGTAAGCCCCGCAAAATACCGCCCCCCCCACGAGCTGGTCAATTTAATCATTTAGAGCAGCAACCCCGGCACAGAACCACCCCTCAGTTCAGAATCTTAAACTGATGCAACATAACAGGTGGCTTTTCTGTTTCACTCGCAAAGAAACGTCTAGCCCTTCGGGTAAATGCCAGTGCCCGGACCCAGTTCGGCTCGGTCCAGAGACCCGCACCTGCGCAGCGCCAATCACAACAGCTGCCGTGCCCCTACCTCCTCTGAAGTCGATATTGGGGAAGAAAAAATAAATAAACAGCGCCATTTATCTCTATCGACCTCCCGGGGTGGGAGGGTTCACGGCAATTAGCAAGGGGCATACATGCCTGAGTAAATAAACCCGCCATCTCAAAGGAAGGTGAAAAAAACCGCACCGAAACAGGTCAAAGCGCCCAACGCAATTCCAGAGACGTTTGCGACCCGGCGCCGGCTGTTCTGAAAAACACACACACATATGTGTATCTGGACCAGGATAGACCGGTGTGCTTTATTTTCCTGAACACAGGGGCGACTGTATACCCCCCGCTCCAACCTCATCATTCCTCCAAGACCCCGGGACGGGCCGGCACGGCCACTCGTGGCCCGCGGGGCGGCGGCGGCAGCCCCCCGGGCAGCCCGGGCAGAGCAGTGCGGTCCAGCGGGACGGCGCAGGCCAGGTGGAGCCGGGACCTGGCGCACCAGCCCCGGCACGGCGAGCGCCCTGCCCAAAGCGCACCTACTCCGTGCGCCTAGAGCTCTCCCCGCCGGGCAGCGACAAGCGCGCACACACACACACATTTATTTTTTCGGTACAGAATTCAGCAAAAAAAACACACACACACACCAACAACAGATACAAAACAGAGCGCCAGCCGGCTCGCCGGAGCGGGGCACGTATCGCTTCCCGTCCCCTCAGAGCAACGCTGCTCGGGATAGCTGCTGGATAAACTGTTACCTTCGCCAAAGACGTTGCTTTTCCGATTTCGTTCAGAATGATTCCGAGCCTTCAACCCGCTCTCCTCCGCCATCTTGTTCTGTTTAAAATAATCAAACCCCGCTGACGTCAGGCGCTGAACCCCCCTTTTTTATCTAGTTCAGGCATCGCCAGGGCAGTCCTCTGGGTCCTAAAGCGGAGCCCCGCCGGTTTGCGGTGCAACTTTCTTTAAGTGCTCTATAACTATTTACAACAACAAACAACAATAAGTAACATCGAACCAAACAAACGCATACGCATACATGCAATATAAAAGTTGTTAGGGATACTTTTTTTTCAAATAATCTTACATAATTTACATAAATATCACGGGTTCGTTTAGCTTTCTTATTTTTGGATGTTTTGAATGATTTTAATGTTAAAATTCAGTTTCTCTTTGAAGGTTAACAGTGCAACTCTCTGCTCCGACTGAACAAGAGTTACAGGATATCCTTAATAATGCGTTAATGATTTTCTGTTTCTGCAGCGGTGTCCTCGCCGCAGTTTTACTTCTGCTGAAAAAATGGCTGCAGTTTCTCTGATATCCAAAAGTTTAGTTTCATTTCAGACTCTAAAAACCTGCATTTGTGCTGTACTAAAGCATTGTACAAAAAATACAATTATTATTTGATTTGGTTGGATGAGCCAGAAGATTTTTACGTTTATTCTACCAGCAACATTTTTTTCTCATCAATTATGTCTTTTTGAAAATGTGAAATATTCATTAAATGTAATATATTATTGCATCACATACTGTACATATGTGACACATGTCAATGCACACTAACTTTTATTACCAATAAAATAAATTGTTTAATTGTTTTCATTTAAATTCTCAATGTTATTTATAGTATCTGATTTAAAAAAACATATGTTCCATATAAAAAATAACTTTTTCTAATATAAGTAATTTATTATTTGTAATCAGGAATGAGGTGTTAAAATAATTGCCATACCTAAGAAACATTTTTGCTAATGAACTGTCCATTCTCACAATGACTGGAATTAAAATGGAAGACATTTTATTTCAAACATGTTTGTAAGTGGCTAAATGACACTGCAAGTCACAACTAGCAGCCCACTGGAGCTCAGTAGGTGTGAGTCTGGTCAGCACCTGGATGGGAGACTCCTGGGAAAGCTAAGGTTGCTGTTGGAAGGGGAGTTAGTGGGACCCTCTGTTTTTAAAAGCTATATTTCAGAATATTTCTAACAGATTGCTGCATTTTGAATCTCAGAAAGAGGCACGTGGCCTTTCAACCCATATAAAAATGGAACTGTTATGGTACTGGATCTTTCCGTGATATGCCGTCTACTGAATACAGTTCTGGGATGCACATGAAATTTACAGTGTTGAAATATTTTGTGTTACTTTTCTTTCAATATACATGCAGTATATAGTCAGGTTTAAACTACTTGGGAACAGGTTTTTCACACAGTATGTTAAACAAAACCCCGGGTACGGGCATTAAAAAGGAGGAGAGGTCTGTTCATAAGGTTTTGAAAAGCTGAGAAGTCGGATCTGGAAACAGGTGACCCAGTTCTTTTTTACTTCAGCCTGAGTTTTATCCTCCAGTGGGCTAGTCTATAGCAGCTGAATGTTCATTAATCTGGTGCATTAAATTACGTTTTCCACTCATCCTTAAGAGAAGTTGTCTTTTGCCTAAATGTGACCACAGAGCTACAAAGAGAGGTTGTATATAGTTAAAGGTCCAAGCAGAAACCCTCAAACATTACTTATTGTGAGGAGGGAACTGGGTGGGGTTTTTACAATTGAGTCTTCCCATAACAAAGCTCACACCGGTTAAGTTAAGAATTAAATGCTAAACATGTTCATAAATATGTTCAATGGAGTATCCAGAAATATCCAGATGATATTTGAGCAATGTTTTCTCAAGGCATCTCTACATCTCTGTACAAGTAGTGGAAAACATTATTATGGATTTATAGTAAATCGGTTTAACTAAGCAAAGAGTTCATATTAAAAGCAGCGAAGCCTTCTGTGTGTCTTGCAAATGCCTTGTTTAATTCCAAGGCACTTTCAGGCACTGCTTCAGATTTATATCCACCAAAGCTTGGAGACAAGCTGAAAACATTCTCAGGGAAACACTTCAGGCTAATTTCTAAAATTGACAAATATATTTCTTTGCAGATGCAGCCAACAGCCTTGCTAAGGCTGTCACCTTGTTTGGGTGAAGATATTCAGATTGCCTTCGCCGTGAAAAATCGAACACTTCCAGATTCTAAAGCACCTTCTCCCACTCCACACATGAAGAAGCTTTCCTCCAGGTATTTTTCTCCTCCAGAAAATAACAACACTCTTTTAAAACCTTTTCTATTCGTCTCATCTCTTCAACATGGAAGTAAAATGTCTTTAGATACTGAAGAATCAGGATGCTACACAATAACACACCACGTTCTATAACACAAACAAGCGTATCTCTTTCTGTTATCCAAGTGTGACTCTACAGGAATGACCGAAACAATCTGATTTGTTTAACACAGTTGCCTTATTCATTACCTCCCATGGTTCCTGTGAGAAGTTGAAGTCTGTTAATTCCCAAAGTAGGGCAGATTTTATAATGAGTTTTTCAAAATGGAATTAAGCCAAAGTTTTGTCAGATGTGGAGGTCAACAAGGTTTTCAATAGACCATGAACTGTTGTGCCTATTGGCACACAAACCTCACAAGAAACATGTGACATCGTTGGCATGTATAGGGTGATACCTGAGCGTCATCCTGTATGTGCCAGTGATATTTAGAAAACTGGAAATAAATAATACATAATCTGTTTCAACAAGAACAGAGAAACAGAAGTGCACACATAAAGAAGGATGATTTGTTGACAAAGCTGAAAGGGCTTGACTTTCGATGCAAATTTTTGGTAGTATGTAAACTAGTAACAAATCAGTGTTTTTGTTCGATTGCACAAGCTGCGATACAAGGGAGGAAATGTGTTGGTATAAAATAAGAGTGAAGGACTAGCAGGGTGAATAGATAAATATGATTCTGATGATGTGTCCTGTCATGAAGATCATTATAGCTAGTATACTAATATTCTGAGCAGAGTACTTTGGAAGCCAGTTAAATAATCTGTAATAGTTGTGTAACTGGACTTTAGGGGGTTGTGAGTCTGTTTTTTTTGGACACACACAGAGGCTAAACATATCTGTATAGTGAAATTCACCCTGTCTGGTTGAGGTGCTGTTCAGCTTGAAGCTAGGAGTTTTCCTGAGTTTGTACAAGAGTTCTGGACCTACTAGACAGAACAAAGTGAATGATTAGATTCAGAAAATAAAGCCACTTTATTTCCTGTTTGTTATTTCTCAGTACACACCATCCACATGGTGTACTACAGTATGTTAGAGAAAGAATTTCAGTATTGTTAGGAGTGAATGCCATGCAATTGTATGTGGGTTTGTGTTTGATTTTTCCAAAATTAGAAATATATGAACATTCTGTCGATATCTAAACAAAATTTGTGAGGGAACCTGTGACCTGGTTTGAGTGAGCAACAGTTTTCAAATGTGGAAGATTTCTGTGCTCATTTTGTGGTGTGTTGTTGGATTGCAAAATAAGTCTACTTTCAGATTTCACTGTTTCTGTGTAAACGAAACTAACACCCCCCAAAAAATATATATAGAAGGGGGATTCCCAGCTGCTGTGCTATCATTTAAAAGTTCAAAGTCTTTGAGAAAATGAAGTCATGCGTCAATACATGCAGCAGGTGGATATAAAGAAACATCATGCCATTATCCCTGTGCTGCCTTCAAGGACAAACACATCTTTGCTCCCAGCCTGCTCACCCTGACCTTTACCCATAGTATGTAATGGCATCTTACCAGTGACCTCTGCCCTTTGATCCTTAGATCACTACCAACTCAACATGATGTGACATATTGCCCTGACTTGAATTCTTTTAAAAAATCAGCTCTACAGTAATCAGAGCTGTAGTTTCACATATTCTTCTGTCACTTCCTTCCTAAGATACACCACCCAGGGATGGTAACCAGCTCATCAGCTCTGATGTTTCTAACATTTGCTAAAGTTGATAAGTCATCTTGCCCAGGTTACAACAGTCACTGTATCAGTTGTACTTGTTTCTACTCCATACCTTTTGGTGAAATGGAGTCATGTAAAGTGAAAGTATTTTTCAGTTTAAAAAAAAAAAAGAAGCAGTTACAAACACAAAATATTAAAACGTTAATCAGAAAAATAAAAAAGAGAACAAAGTCAAGGACAATAACAGTCACCAGAAAACATTTATCAGGACACTAATTTCTACTATTACAAACATACATAAAGTTTTGCGGCCTTTATCATGAGTCCATATAGATAAAACATTTTGTTCTGGCTTCATAAACCTTGGAGTTTGAATACTTTTTTAAAAATTGAAGGGGAAATCAGAGTAATATATATTATAAATATCACTTCAGAAGGACCCAAGGACAGCCTGGCCCATATGAGGACCCTGCTCAAGCGCAGAGTAACAAGACAGTGGCTCAGAATAAGAAACGCAGACTAGCTACCCTCACCAGTCATTTGTGAAATGACTAAATGCACTGAGACAGCTGTGAGCTCTGTTCATGGTTAAATGTAGTCCTGAGTTCCTGTTGTGTAAGAACCACAGTATAATCCTCCAGAATTCTATCTTGTTAAAGGATTTTTAATTATTAACGTCATACTCAAGATTTTTATGTAACTATGGAAACTATAACTCTTTTACATACTATGTGTTAAGTGCAACACACAGTGTAGCCATGCTGGACAGGTATCACTGGGATATTCAATTTCTGTGGTCCCTAAACTTATCAGAAGCATTTTTTTGTATTTCTGCTTTCACAGTTGGAGAAGCTAAAGCAAAGTAGTTGCAGTTTCTGTGTCTCAAACAATGGCAGGAGGATTCACATAACTGCTCAAAAAATGAAAACAAAATGTACTCCCTCAAATGCTTCACAGCAAACATAGCAAAAACAAAAGCACTTTTGTTGCTTTTTATAATTGAAGACTTACCACTATTATCCATACATAACTGAGTCCTCTGGAGGGGAAAATCTGGTTCAGGAAACGTTTATTTTATTTTAACGTTTATTAACAAATTTTGCATTTTGAGCAGAAAATGGCATGACAGCACCATAGGTTTTCAATATTCAGTCCAGACTTGTGGTTGTTTTCAGTAACCAATCCCAACAATGTTGGGTCAGTGTCAGTTCTTTCAGTTTTACTGCGTTGAAACAAAAAAATGCAATCCTACTTGTTTTTTGGACTTTTGTAGAGTCAACTGAACTGGGATCAGAACTGAAAACAGAAAAGCCTTGTGACTTGAAGACGCACGAGAGGTTGCAACAGCCCAGCTACAGCACATTATTTCATTTTTTCTGCTTCAACTAGGAAAAATGCAGATCACCTAAGAACAAGGAGAAGCTGGAGCCTCTCTTGAGTCAGCTGTAATGCTGTCTGGTTAGGAGTCTAGAGAAGTCACAAGCAGAGTCTGTTGTCACAAATGGCCCAGACACGGGTCAAATTCCTCCAATAATCTTCTTATCGCAGTGTTTCTGATCCATCCTCACTTACATACAATACTCTACAACTACAAATGCTACTATTACCAAGACTGCTACTGCTAGTATTCAGGAACCACAGTTGAACAGGAGTTCAGCTCCTGAGGGGTTTAGTATCTGACATGAGCTTGAGGGAAGTAAAAAGGCTAAATTGGTTTAAATGAGCAATTGTAATAAAGGAATTTCAGGCAGAGATAATCTCGTAAACTAACCATGGAACTGGGCCCCTTTTCACTGCTGAAAGCCCTTCAACGATCAGGACTTAGATTTACATCTTAAAACCGGATTAAACTCACTGCGCTGGTGTGTTCACGACAGTTTCTCACCCAGGGGACCATGTCCAGTGACCATGATGTCAATGTGCTAAGCTAGAAGGGAGCCAGAAACCTCCGATTAAGATAAGGATTCAGGAGAATAGACTGATGTTTATTTGTTTAAAAGTATATAAAACTTGTGTTTAATAAGGAGATTTCTGTTCTTGTCCCCTGACGCGGTTTACTTTGCCATAATTAAAGACAACCGATCTCCATATGTTAAGGTCCGTACATGTCCTATATTGGCTAAAGACCAAGAGACACACTTAAACTGTTAAATTATACTGACCTCTGGAAACATTTCTTTGGGACTGGATAAGCTGACTAGAAATTAAAATGAATTTGGTTGTATTAATACATAGTGATAATGCTCCAAAGATCCTAAGCAAAATCAACTTTCCTTATTTTTAACCCTCATCCTCTTTGGGTGCTGAATGATTAACAGATACCTTTTATTTGTTAGGCTTTGGAGTAATTCAAACATATAATTCTGAAAACAATGTTTGAACACAGTGTTGGGTTGCACAAAAATAAGACATCCATATGAATAATCACAAGTCATTGTTAGTGGATAACACTTGAAGTGTAAGGATATTGGCTACAACTCTTATTTATTTGCTTTATAGTTCAACATATTCAGTTAAATCAAAACTAGTATCCAATATTTTCATGGACTTGCACATGGTGATGTTGGGTTGCATTGAAAAAAATAAACCTTTTTTTAATTTTATTGCTCCTGTGTGTTATGGCTGCTACTCGCCGCAAGCACCTAATCAACCCTAAGCACCGCCGCACGAGGGAACTAATTATCCCCAGCTTTCTACCATCAACCTACTTCCCATTTAAACCCTGATTCACATCATACTGTGCCCGGTATTGGTCTCTCTCTCTGGAGTTCATACCTCGCCTTTGTTAGAACTTCTCTGAATGGAAACCATGGCTTTGAACCTGACCTCGTCCTCAGACCACTGTCTCTTCAGTCTCACAGGTCGGATCGTTATCGCCTGAAGAAATCTCATCTTCCTAATTCACCCACAGCTCCGCACAGGGTCCAATTTATATTAAGGCCGGCCAGGCCTAACTGTGATGCATTGTTTTCTGGTACAAACTGCGCACAAAAGGTTTATGAAACCCATATAATAAATTGACATTTTGTATTGATGGTCCAAATGACATAAACTGCAGATCTATGAGTCTGCAGTCATGTTCAAACCCAGAATTGACCTGATTACCTGTCCCTTTCACTGTAAGTTGCTCCTGTCCTGCTTTTAAGCAAGAGGTTCAGTCATTTGAGACTAAACAGTAATCTGGGTCGAGTCAAAAACCATCTTTCTTTCTTCAGAATTGCTTTGAGCAAATTTTACTAGTAATTTGTTAATAAACCAACAGTTTGGTGTTGATCTGCATCTGTAGTCAGTATACAAAATAAGAAAAAAGAAATCAAGACCAAATTAATACAACAGCCTTTCTCTAAATTAGAAAATGTGTGCTGTCATGAAAATACAACCTCCAGGAGAATGAGACCTGTCCCAAACTTAAATATGTGGTGAAAGCAGGGTCTATTTCACATGAAACACAATTAATTAATTAATTTTAAGTTCACTAATTTGGGGAAACACTCAAAGAGAGAGCTCCTTTTGCCACTCAATATTGTACAGTACAATTGCAAGTATAGTACAATTAGTTTTCAATGTGTAAAGAAATTTCCATTTAAGTATTTTGATGAGGACTTGTGGCATTTGCAAAACAAGAAAACAAGGGTTTTGACATTACTGGATGACGAATTCTGCTTTGCCACCATTCTGAATGCCCTGTCCCCTTGTCTGGGGCTGCATAGACACGAGCCTTCAGTGATGCCTGCAGGACAGCTGCAGCAGCGGAACTCCCCAGACGATGCTCCAGATCCAGCCAATCAGCAGGAAGGCAACTGTGAAGAGCTGGGGCAGCCCCACCCACAGGTTCAGGCCTGTCATCATCCTGGCTCCGCCCCCCCCCCCCCTGGCCACTGACGAGCTCTGGGGGCAGCAGAGCAAGGCGAGCACTGGCTCCATTGTACCTGCAGCAAAGTCAGAGACAGTCTGGCCGGTGGGGGGGCAAGGCATTGCAAATCCCGTGTGAGAGTTTAAAGAAGTGATCTCAGCTGAGGCACTGTGGCCAGTGAAGAAACCCCTTGGATCCAGTTCAGCTCATTGTTAAATCCCATTTCAAATTGTTCCAGCAATCTATACTGTAATCGTTTAAGCTGTCATTCTTTTCCCCAGGTCCTTCTCAGGCTCCCAGTTAAATGATACCTGGAATACCACCAGGATTGCGGCCCTCTCAGGACTTGATTGATCACTCTAACACCTCTGAAATAAATTTAAGAATACTATTTCGCATTAGCAGGGTTAAACCTAATTGCCTGCATGACCCCGACTGCTCAGAAGCAGAATGCTTTGAGTTATTATTAGCATCTTAAAGCCACTTCTGAGAATTGTGCATCTTGTGATTGCCATTTTCGCCCACTTAGAGGCGCGGGCAGTGTGATTGCACATCAGTCCTATCCCCTGTCGCCCTGTCTTTGGCAATCAGAACCCATTAGCTGGCACTCCAGTCCTTTGCAGTGGTGTTTTGGAACACACTTAAAAACCGTCAGGAAGCACTTAAGCAGCACTTAACATGAGCTCCTTCCCCAGTACCAATCACCTGGTGCTCAGTATTCATGACCCCCCTCAACAGCAGCACACGGGTGACTGCCTGAACCTCATTTTGGGGGCAGGTCTGAAGGAAGACTTTTGACCACTTCCACAGAGGCCTCAACCTGTGATGCCTTTCCGGGCATCATGGGAGATGTAATGGGGAGCCAGCCATTCATTCTGAGCTCAGGCTGATCAGATGGGCGCTGTTTGATTAAATTCCTCATTTACTTCCAAGATAAAACGAAGGGACTCTCATAACCAGGGATCCCAAGAGAAAGGGAAGAAAGGGAAAAAAACAGAGGGATCCGATTCAGTGTGTAACCCTGGAGACAAATGCTCCTTGTATAAACTATTTCCCATGAGTCAATATTGTTGAACCAGCTTTGTCAAGAAGCTGTTGGCCAGTGTCATCATCAGCAGTCATGTAATTGACTGACCGAGGAATGTTAAAAAAATGAATCACAGCTCAAAAACAAAAAACAATTTCCATGCTGAAGTATCATTGGCCTTTTTATTTGGTAAAACTATAAAAGAAAAACAGCCTACAAACTTGAAAACGATGGCTCCGCTGGGCCCAGAATTCATTTCCTGGGCAGAGATGGGGTTACTGGGACAGAAGAAATCTTGGCTGGGTCTAATCTAGGCTGTTATTTTCTATAACAGATTTAACAATCTGGACTCATTCTAGAAATTGAAATGTTGTCCTTTGTGTCTCTATTGGTGCATCCCTTGCTTTGCATTGATTTTAAAAATGCTAAGAAATCGCTGAATCTTCAAGTGATAAAGCTGCTGAATATCCGGAGGTATCTTCCTAAGGGAAATATTTAAATCCCCTACATCCCTGGATTAGATGTGACATTGTACTGCTCTTGAGCAACCATGGTTCAGTTTCCTGCACAGCAAGCGCCCAGATTTAGACCCGAACCTTGTGTGAAAGAGGCTGTACCAGTTACAACATCTTCTCTTTTGTAAGAGCACTGCTTCCCGGAGATCAGTTTATTTCACAGACTGTTCACAATTCACAATTTTAATACAAATGTTAACATTTTGCATAGGGACATTAAGTTGACCAAAAAGTAGAAAAATGTTTAAAAAATAAAAGCTTTAGGTAGGCTGGTGTATTAAAAATGATCAAGCTCTAATTTATATGGAACCAAGTCTATATCTTTGGGGCGGAGTGGTGGCACTGTGGCTAAGGATCTGTGTCTGTGGCTGGAAGACTGCTGGTTCAAATCCTGTGGCTGGCAACCCCAACTGCTCCAGGGGTGCCATATAAATGGCTGACCCTGCGCTCTGACCCCATGTTTCTACCTCCCTGTCTGTGTGTCTCATGGAGAGCAAGTTGGGGTATGTGAAAAGACAAATACCTAATGCAAGAAATTATATATGGCTAATATAGAGATCTTATCTAATTCTCAAATTAGCTGTTGGAGAGGAAACACAGTTGATCTCTAGTTCATCATCCACACACTAAACAGATTTGGTTGTGGAGTCAAGAAAATTTCCTCCAACAGGAAGCATTTTTCTTGGATAACTATAAAAAAACTGGAAAATACAAAACCTGTGTGACCAAATCACCACACAGGATAGAATTAAATACAGCACGTTTCAACATTCAATTCTAGGCATAACTATAAATATATGTTATATTGCTGTGAGAAGAGTTTCTTGTCCACATTATAATTTGACAAATACACCATATAATGAACAAGGAAAGTGTAAACTAAAAAAAGAAAAGGTCGATTAGAAACTCAATAGAAGCTCAGTTACCCAAAATGAAAAAAAAAAGAAATAGCTCAGAGAAGGAATAAAGGAAGCTAACTGAATCCTAGCTGGCCTCAGCAGTGAAACACAAGCAGCCCACAGACGCCAGCACCAAGGCCAGTTAATTTTAGCACAGCGCTGTCAGAGCTGGGGCCTGCTTGATACCAGAGAGAACTAATGAATACCAAAAGAAATGAGCAAGGAAAAGTGAGCCACCAGATGAAGTTCAGAACAAGCTATTCTTTTTAGAGGATTCCTTCCATGGTCTTCCAGGTCAGTTTAACTGCTAGTGCCTGCACTTGTGCTTCAACCTTAATTCAACAAAAGAACCTTAAGGCTCGCATCCAGAAATCTCACATCTCCTTACGGCAGAATGAAATATAGTTTGTTTGGCTTGTCCTTTTTGAGACATTCTCGTGATGCACACAGGCCATATCCATAACATACACACAAAACTGTATTAAAATTGCATCTAGCCCATTGGATAACAGCAAATCAATCTCGTCCAGCTGTTTCTTGAAAGAAGCCATCGGCTTCAACAACACGGCTGGGTCGCTACTTCCAAACTCCAACAACCCTTTACTAAAAACAATAAATCAATACCATGACGTTGAGGGTAAAAATAAATACTTCAGGACGCTAATTTACGAGTCCCCATAGTATTTTTATTATAACATTAGCAGGTTTTTTTTTACTTATTTGAAAAAAGTATGGTAATTGCTGAACCAGAACACGCTTCATAGCTTTGACCCAGGGTCTCTCTGTGTAAAATGGATACAGAAAGGGACTTTGCAACATCAGTCTCAAACCCATTGCCTGGTCGTGGTGGTCAAAAACCAACAAGTTCCATGTAAAGCCTGAAAACAGTCTATTTAAGTGACGTCCGTATGGAGAGATGCATCTGCTCAAAGCCTCTGTGATCGCTGGCATCTGCCTATCAAACAGCCGGGGCCTTTCACGTGACGGCGATGACAGATGACAGACTTCCAAATCAGGCCCCCTGTGCTGGAGGCAAAAGACGTCCTTCTGTGGCAACGCTTCCCGACAAAGACACGCTCGTTTCCGGACCACAGCCGGAATATCACCTGCTCACGGAGTCCTCTTCTGCTACACAGCTCTGCGGCAGCTGCTCCTTCCAAGGGGACCCCTGTGCTGGGCAGGATCAGCATCAGGAGACACACAGGCAAAATCTCTGTTCCACACCACTGCTCACACATGTATCAGGTTGCCCATTCCTAGTCACAAGCATTAAAAAGGAAACACAATACAGCTCTTGTGTATGCTTCAAGCCCTCGGTCAAAGGCTACCTACTGTTCACTGTAGAAAATATATATCCATATGGCTATTTTGTACTGAGTAACAGGATTTGCACGAAAAGCAATTGCTTGTTGTGCACAATGATCCTTTATGCAATGTACAGGATTAGCAGACTTGTTACGGATGGTCATCTGGCTCTATTTCAGGCATATCCTACTTACTGTGTGGTATGTTTTCCTCTCCTAGGCTTTTTTTTTCTGTTGAGATTGAGGGAAGAAAAAAGACTCTTAGTTCTGAGCAGGGGACGAATACAACTCTTCAGCTGTTGAGTCCGGTGTAGGTCGTAAAGTGGTAGACCAAGGGACCCACGAGCTCATCAGCCACAGAAAAAAACAACCTCAAAATACAAACTGAGAATTTCAGTTCGTATTAGCCTTTCAGGGTTGGCCTGGTGAAAAGGTCTGGTTAGCCTGGTCAAATGTTTGTATGTTGAAATGTTGGTCATCAACCAACAACTCTTTCTGCAAAAAGGGAGCACAACAAGATGCTTTAATAGAGCACCGAGTGAAATAGATTCTATGCAGGGGATTGGCTCAAGGGATTTATCAGCTGCTTCAACCCTCCCACAAAGACAAAAACACATGCTATGATATGCCGGTCACTCATTATGTTTAACACTGCTGCAATTCTTAAGGCATTTCTTTTACTGTGCCCTACACCCCTGCAGGCTGAACATGGACAGGGGCTAAGGGGGGAGAGAGTCATTAGGAAAAGCATTCCTGCCTCTTCCTCTGTGTCTCCTAGCAGGGTAGGAAGGAAGCTGGAAACTAATTTCACACACATCATTAACACGGCATGGGGCCCACTGGCAAAGGTGCTTGTCTGAGAGCAGGTTGAGCTCTTTTATCATGGATTCGAGTCTGGGACATTTCATTAGCAACCTGTGACCAGGACTCCCGAGGAAAGGTGCATTATTGGCAGAATACCACCAAGGACAGCATGGGAATAGTCAGCCAGGGTTCTTTTTGACTTTCAAAGACACGGTGACAGTAAGGGCGGCATCTCTCCTCCAATCAGTGCTGTGGCTCCGGTAGGGCTGTGTGACTTGTTAAACGAGTATTGGTTTGAAGGTGGACGGGTGGGAGGAGTCTGCCTGCACTTCCTCATTCTCCCCTGTGTGCAGTTACAGGTTTGTAACTTCAAGTGCAGATGTAAAAAAATACACACACCACTGGCTACACTGCAAAAATGCAAATGCAAATGAAATGTTTCAAAATACAAGAACACAGGTTTTTTTTGCTGTGTGGCACTTTTTTAGAATTTTAAATAAAACCCATTATTCCACTTATGTTCATGATTTGCGAAATCGTGCCAGAAGAAATCTATTTTGTTGAAAGTATTCTCTTTAGCCCCCTTTATGCTGTGAAAAATTTGCTGTGAAATTTTGTGCTTAAAGATAGTTTGCAGAAATACAGTAGAATACTGTCAAACGGGAATGAAGTTTAGAACTATTCTGCATTTTAGTTTTTTCCGGGATACACTGGGTGTACAAAGTGCGCAGAGATTTGCAGCTCAGTTAAGATGCCACATCAGCACATTCCTATTTTTAGTCCGGGCTCTACTCACTCTGCATCACAAAACAATACGAACAACCCTCCAAGTGTTGCATAATGTGAGTGTGCGGAAGGTTCAGAAAGACAGCTTTTCAACGCCCGTGCCAGTAGCCTACAGCCTGTAAGTGCTCCTGTGAAAATGAAGGTGATTCTTCCCCTAGGAGCAGAGGAAAGAGATCTCTGGAGGCAAGGCTGAGGGGTTGAATACAAACTAGCATCTTGAACAGTCTAGTACGCAGTAGGGATGCAAGGTGATTCAAAATTAACCTGACTCTGCCTGCAGTCAGATTTCTTCCTTTTTATAGCCAATCATTAGAGTGATTGGCCTACTTTCCCTTTTAATTATTTTACTACAAAAAAAACAGCCGCTTAAAAAGAAAAAAAATGTCAGGAGTAAGCAAAGGACAGCATCATAAAGACGGAAAGAGTCTCATGAATGGGACAGCAACCATGAAAGCAGGGGACATCTCAGAAAGCTGCCAGGAAAACTGTGGACAAATATTACTTCTGCTTCTGATGCTTCATACTGTAACTTCTTTCATGTCAACTTCCTACGTCCTCTGATGCTGTCTTGAAAGCATCTGAGAACCGCACCCCTTGAGCTTTGAGCAACATGAGAAAGACTCATTTTTTAAAGACAGTTTTTAAACAAAGTTCTCCAGTGAAAGGCCACTCACCTACCTGTCTGGAGTGACAGTATTTAAGAGCAGGCAGATGACAGCCAGTGGCTTGCTCTGGATAGGCATGGTTCCCAGCATGCCCTCTGGCTTCCTGTTCTTCACATCAGCTCTGCTTTGTGATGGATCTTCAGTGGGAACCCAGGACTCTAGATAAACAGTTCCATGGCTGTTTCTGGAGTCTTTCCACTCCCTGATGGGCACCAGGGCAAGACTCTCACCTGGTCACCTGCTCACAGCTCAATCTCCTTTACTTACACAGATGAATCTGGTGAGAACTCATAAAAACACAAATCTCCTCTGATCCTCCACAATTTCAACACCGGGCAATCAGGTTCTCAGTAGGAATTACCCTTTTATTTGGGCCCCCTTCTTAGACACCTTGAGCCAGACTTCAGTCAACAATGCCAAAACATTTCACCTCTTATTACGTGTTACAAACTCACCGTTCAGTTTCAGAAGCTTCTAGCATTTCAAATTCTCCAGGGTCCCTACACATCCTCCTGCAGACTGGGAGTCTGTGTTTAGAACAGTTACCAGGTAACCTGACCCTGCTTTACAAGTCACAGACTGTGATTTGACTTGTAGAGTAATAGTCTAATTGAAGTTAAATGAGTAAGCGACTAAACTTAAAGGCTCCCTTTCCCTGGCTGATGTCCTTTCTTTTCAAATAAGTCCTGGTCAGAGACCTTGACAAGGAGCATTACAACAAAATGGCCGCCTTAATCCCAACACTGAAATGAAGTGTGGTTAATATTAAACAAAGCTATTCTTTTTCTCTGTGGATAAAGTTTGGTCCCAGCATGATTACCAAGCTAATTTTGAGAAAAGATGGGGTCCTGCAGTTGATCTCATTGTCAAGGAAACCAGCCTAGAAACACCAACACGCTATATCGAAAACATCACAAACCAGCATTTCCACGACGATGCATTCAGACATCAAAAGGCTTAAGGTTACGACTAGCTAAACTCTTTTCCTGCACTGATATTTATACAGGATCTATTCAGGATCCCAACCACCCCAGCCACAAACTGTTCTCTCCCCTACCCTCTGGCAAGCTGTACCACACTATTAAAGCAAGGACCACTAGACTCAAGAACAGCTTCTATCCCACTGCAGTACGCGTCCTCAACAGCTAACTGCAGGGCCTCAGACTCAATACACATCTGCACTCTGCACTTTTTACATAGTCTACCCTTTTCTTTTCTCTCAGTCTTACTACTACATATTTATTTATTTTTCCACAATATTTTTATTGTTCCTGTTGTCTACATTGTGTAGTGCTGTCTGTTGTACTGTGTGTGTCCCGAGAGATCAGCGCGATTAAGAACTCCAATGTGCATGTACATATGGCAAGAAACTACTAATAACAACAACAGTTGACACAAAAGAAACCCGCAGGCATTGGGTCACTCTACAAAACCCTCATGATTTCATATGCTGCAGTTTCAGATTTGTAAATAAATGAACACTGATTATTTTCCACCAATGTCAGCACAGTCCTGGAACACTGAAGGGTCCTGCCAGTACCTGTAGGACTGTACCACAGTCTTATTACACCAAGACTTATTTATCTTAAATCACTTTTGCTTCTCGACAATCTAAGTCAAAACAGCCTGGGCCCAACACGCTCAGGACAATGTGGAGGAACAGCACTGTTACAAAAGTTAAAAATCGAAAGCTTAAGTTACACTTATGTGTATTTAATGGTGCATTGACAGTCCTCTAGTGATATTGTAAAATGCACAAAAGATAACTTGAAGCCAGAACACACCACGTAACCATTGCATAAAAAATGGTTGAGCTCTAGTGAATTTCAGGCACATTTTAAATGAGTTAATTACCTGTTTCATGTGTTATTCAGTGAACACAAGACTAGGTATTTAAATGCTAAGATTTCAAATTAAAAGGCTGATTTGTAAGCACACAAAGATGAAAAAACACAACATGTTAACCAGCAAATGTTTAATGACTGTCATGCTTACATTGAGAACATGGCAATGTGCCAAATACAAACACCGAAACAGTGCACTGAAAACACTGACAACTACACGAACCATGAACTTTTATGTGTAAACATTGTACAAACACAGTCCCTAAAACTGATCAAAGTACCGTCTCAAAAAAAAAAACATTTCCCTCTGTTAAAGTTAGACACCAGGTCTTAAATAAGTCTTCCCCAGGCCCCTCACCCCTCAAGTGCTATACACATTCATATATTACAATATGTCTAAATATTACAGCCTATAAACACGTTGTTCATTCAGGTACCAAATGAGTGCAGCCAACTACTGGCACGAACTTGAAGGAGCTTTTATAACTTGGTAAATACACTGTTGACCACACGTCACTGACATCGATTCACACTTACAACACTCCTCCTCCTCCACCTCCTCGTGGGCAGCTTTCAGAACCATTGGCCGGCCAACATGTTGAACTAATCGCTTCGAATGCGCTTTAGCCTGCGAGGTTACTTGGATAAAACGAGACCCTTCCAACGGTCACCACGTTCACGTCTGTTGCCTCGGAGTTCAGTTTGTTTCGGGGAAAAAAAAGAAAATCATCGTGACACAGAAATGACCTTCAGTGTTTTGCACTTTTGTGTGTATGTATTCTCCTCCGCTGCCTTCACGGTCTGAGCGAGTTTAATGCAGGCTGAGAAAAGGCCACTCCTAAGTCATCGCATTCCTTCCCAGGAGGGCTGCCTCTGGCTCTCCTGCCGCTTCTCCTTCTGTCTGACGAAACCTGCTCAAGTGTGCCCCCTTCAGCTCTAGAGGTGGGAAGACGTGGAGAAGCACAGTTTCAAGGTGTAGGGATTGGAGCCATCTGCAAAATCAAATCCAGAACGTTAGCGCCGTGTTCAGGACATTGAACTCCTCCCGGTGCGTGAACGAATGGGTAATTAATAGAACATCTTATTTAAATAAAGTTAAGCAGGTGCAAGACCTGAATGAAGACCCCTCTCTTGTTCAACATCACCAGACAAATATGAGCCCTCTGCACTTACAACAGTGTAACATTTCAGTCTAAGATTTCATTCACAAACTGCAAGCTGCTTTTAAAGCCTTACAGGTTCGTCTACATTCCAGACAGGAATCTGTTTCTGAGAACCACTGGCCCTGAAGGTGACTGATAACTGAATTATCTGTACTCACAGCCGGCTCGTAACACAAAACACTGCTAACCACAGCGAACTCTTGTTATCTGGACTGTACAAGGCATATGAAGGCAGCCCATCCTCCTTATCCCAGTTTTCTGTCTGAATACTTTGGTCTTACTGCTTTAGGTGCCACTGCATTTTATGACCAGCTAGCAAAACAAAGTCCTTAATATTTACTCTTTTGCATCAGCCAAAAATGGCCCTTTCTGCCTACTGTTATCACCTGCAAAGTACTCATTACTTGTTTCTCAAGGACTCATCTGAACACTAAATAAACATTTCAGATCAGCTGTGAAGAAACCCTTCATGTCCAACACTGAAGGACACTAAAACATGATAACAGCAGGATTAGAACTGACAGATACAGAGTAGTATGTTATGGCAAAAACAGCTGCTCTTGCTTAGGTTGTGTGGATTCAGTCCTTCACATTCAGTAAAGACTGAAAGAAACCAAATGTGGAAAAAGAAATAAGTGGAAAACACCTGAATCTGCAAGCCTTTATCACAAAAACAGTTGGCTGAGACATCTTTCTCATCTCATCTTGGAAGGATTATTGCAGTATTATTGTGTAAAATAAATAAATCCAACAGATGGCCAGCAGACAGCCCTAGCTGATTCCAAATAACTTCTGGTTACTGATTTGCAAACTGGATTCAAACAAATGGGCTGAAATCCAGATTGTTCTACTTAAAGAATACATCAGAGAATTTTATGTCTTAATGACAGTGTGCACAACTACATCTTTTTTTTTTTACAGTTTTCTTCTGTGTATTCCAATTAAACAAAAAACACCCTTCTTTAACCAAATTATTCAAAAGAAGCTGACTTAGAGTGAAATGCGCCCCGGTTGTTATGATAAGCACGCACTCAATAACTCCAGGTCAAAAGTCACTTCAGCATTGCTGAGTCACTTTTGACAGAGATAGAAATTCTGTTTGCTAAGTGACACACAGAGAACCAGAAATGTACCTAAGTCTTACACTCAAACATTCCTATACAGGTTGTACACAGCACATTTCGAGCACTCCCTTAATAAGAGCTCGATAAAGCTGTGTCATAATATCCTGGTGAACACCAAAATGTTTCGGCTGTCTGAGTAGGAACGTACGCTGTTGTGTTTTTTACAACAGGATTAACACCGACTTTCCAAGTTAAGGCTGTTAGAGATGACTGTGCCAAGAAATTCACATGAATCATACTAGTCTACATTCTTACCCTTTATAACCCCTGGCTCTGCGTATGTACTTCTGGTATTGATGTTAATTTCTTTTGATTTCTTCAGCTTTAAGTTTAAAGTTTATTTTTAAAGCACAAACATTCTTGTGAGGAATTTATTCATGTTCAATTTTTATCATGTTCTTTGCAACTTTTCTTTTGCAACTTGTCTCTTTTTGTTTCTTAGTGCTGTTTCTCTTCACCCCGAAAAAAAGTAAAAAAAATCTATATTGTCCCTGAAATATTTCTAAATATACATGAGTACAGTCGATCATTAACTCACCTTGAGTGTTCTTGCAGCTATTTTTATGGGTGGATATCTTACTTACACAGTATTAAAACCTAAAGCACCAATCACGAGTCCTTCAGTAAAGGAACGACACAAAACCATGTATGCATGAAAGCAATGAAACTAGGCACAACATTTTCCGTCTGCACTATTACCGGAGCTTTTCTGGTATGACAGAAGACTTCTAAAACCCCTGCAGTGCAGTAGGGAGACAAAACTGCATCTCTTCCATTAATCTTTAAGGGTGCTTACTTGGTATTCTTATCTGGTAGTGATTGAGTACTGTCAGGACTTCCACAGCATCAGCCTTGGTGTCAAACTCCAACAACCCTGAGATCGTTTTGGAAGAGGCTGAAGAAAAAAGAGGAGAGATAAACATTGAGGCAAGGAAATGGAAATATAGCAGAGCAGCACATCTAATTCCCTATGCATAGATTCTTCTTCCTACAGTGCACTGAACCCCATCTCCTTAGTGTCTTTCTAAAGTGAGCATCAGTGCACTGACATTTTATTGGACAGATGAACAATGTTATGCTGATTAACATTTTAATATAGTGTTCTAGATGTTTGGATAGTTGTAATAAACTGCCATCAACAAGACAGATGAACATGGGGACTACTGTGAATGTTGGAAGCAATACCAGCTGTATATCTGCAATGCACACCCTGTGCTAGGTGAGACGTTTGTGCAATTCTGCCCCAGTGTTTTGCAGAGAATGGACAGGCATGGTGCTGATCATTGTTGTCTGAGCCCTATGTTCTACATTCTATTCCAGCTCCTCCCAGCTGAACGGGGCTCAGTTCTGTAGTGTAACTGAGGTATGTCTTGATGATCAGGGCATTTTGATTTCTTTCTATATTGATTTTCACCAGGTTTGACCAGGTTCAATTGCCTCATTGTCTGAATCCAACCAGCTCTCTCACTAATGTGGTGATTCAGAGCTTATGCAACACTCAAGTCACCTGAGATCACGGTCAGTGATGAATGATAGATTATTTAAAATGAAACAAAAAACACATATATCCAGTCTATCAATATCCAAAAACCTGTATACTTTTGTGAAATTGTATGTTTTCCTTAAAACAGATCCCGGTGATAATGTCTGCATCTATTCACCAAGGATCATTCACTGGAATATGAACAGTGGGAGAAATGAAAAGGCCACTTTGAAATCAAATCAGTTGTCTAACATGGAAACACAAATTCCATCAGTGTGGAATATGATGGTCATAAAGTTATAATCTGGCTATTGCAAAAAACTAAAAAATGGCCAACAAAACAAGGTCAGGCTGAATAATAAGGCCTACAAACCTGATTAAATATTAATCAATATAGTATATATAACCAATATAGTAGGACAAATTGGCATACTTACGTTTTGCATCAAACACCTTGAACTTGATAAAACCAGGCACATCATGTTCAGTACATAACTGGAAAAAAACAAGAGTCACTTGCTGAGCAAAAGGAACAGTATCGCGCGTTGTGTCAGGGTGCACCAGCTAGACCAATATGGGATACACATTGTGCTTGCCATTCAGGTTACCTGGAGGTCACTGCTTCGCTGGGCCGCAGAGAAGAAAATTGGAGATAACAGTCCTGTTCAGCCACATATACCAAATTTCTTCCCTTTGAGTAGGAGGTACATACTGTAACGCTTATGGTCGACAGGCACTGTGTAAGAGCCGGTTTACCAGAGTGGTGACGTCACCGCCCTTCCCTGTGATAGCAGGACTACAGCTACTGGGCTGTGGAGAGATCTCTCTTTGGCTCACCGGGCTGGGTCACTGTTGAGTGACGTGGGAGTCCCGGGTTCGAGCCCCCAACAGTGGGGGGCCGACCTAATGCGGCAAGGGCGCCCGCCTGAGCCCCCGTTGCGTTACAATACAGACTACTCAAATATAGTAATAAAAATCACAAGCTCAGAGATGAAAGTTTAGCCGTTCTTTAGGGTAATAGAGCAATAATATCCCAAATTGTTGGAAATACATATCTATGAACTTTATATGTTTACAACAGGTTGTGCTCTGGTCCACATTAAAATTCAACCAAGCGTTCAAATTGAAATCACGGCTTGGGATAAACCCTTGGGACCATTTTAAGATGTTTAGCGAGGTAGCACTTTGTGAACTTCAAATATTAAAATTATTAGACGACATGTTTCCTCTTGTTAAGTGAAGGAAAAAAGTGGTCATGGAGAACACTGTTAAGAGGTCAAATAACCTTTAGATTTTTGCTCGTGTCTGCTGATCGCCAGGCGACGAGTCAGAGAATGTCTGACATGGTTGTAATTGAGATAGTATGTTGCAGAAACATGCACGAAAGGAAAACAGGTGAAATTCTCATAATGAGAGGAAATGAAAGCTTTTAGGATGTGGTCCCAAGGGCAGCCGGTGTTCGAGCTGTGGATGGGCACCAGCGCTCGTCAGCCCCTGGTCACGGTCAGCGCCCGGCGGCGAGCGCCCTTGCTGACCTGCTGCAGCTCCTCCTCCGTGACGCAAGGCGGGACGTTGTAGAAGTGCAGGACGCAGGAAGGCGGCTGGATGATGTTCTTGGAGGCTTGTCCGGCGCTGGAGAACCGGTTGTTCCTGGTCATGGCGAAGTCCTTGTAGCTGCTCGTCCCGTCCTCCAGCTCAAAGACCTGGCTGGGGATGACCGCGTGCTGCTTCGAGACGCTGCAGGGGAAACGGCAGCTCAGGGTCAGCGTGGTGGGGCCACAACCGGCCTGCCTCGTTCGCAAGCCGGGGGGGCAGTCCAGGGTCTCTGGTGGGTGGGTGTGTCTATGCTGCACTGTGCTGAACACAAGGTGGAATATACTGAGAAATCAGAAGCTGCTACTAAGATACGTTTGACTTCTGGTCACCAGGATCAGCAGGCCTCAGAGGCATGGAAGACATATTAACCTCATGTCAAGGAGTGCTGTGCACAGCAGCGGGAGACACCTACCACACGTTGAGCCTCTTTCCGAAGACCTTGATGCTGTTGAGGTGTGTGATGGCTCTGTCCACGGCGTACTCATCCCCCATTTCCACCAGGGCAGTGCCCGGGACGCTCTTCATGAACTTCACCTGCAAGTGAAGCCACCTCTCTCTGTTAGCTGTGTTAGCTGTCCAATGCTTTTTATTAGGCAAGAGCACAGCCAACCTACAGTGCAGCTTGCGAAAACCCTTTGCACTAGTGCACTCTTTTTACCCACCTAAAAGGAGTCTAATTAGGAAGCTGTCATAAATGTCATAAACGAGGTACTGCAACTGAAAGCACCAGCATTCTCGTTCACATCTCGCCAAGGGCTGTAGTTTTAACCATCAACAACATTAACAATTCTACGATCCACACTTCGGAAGTAACCCCTTCTCCTCTCATTTTGGTCAATGACGTTTCACTCCCCAGCCCCGTCTTGGCCGCTATTCTGCTGGGAAAGACCTCCCAAGGCGAGCCCCCCTCACCTTCTCGATGTTGCCATACAGGCAGAAGAGGTTAAAGACCCTGGCGCAGTTCATCTTGCTGAGGTGCAGGCCGCTCACCATGGCAACAGAGCTGGAGGAGTGGCCCATGTAGGAGGACGTCTGGGGCAGCGGGTAGGCCACCACCTCGGGGATGTCATGGGAGCTCATTTTATACCTGTTGTTACTGGGCAGTGGCAGCAGGGGGCAGTGTGACCCTGGAAAAGGAAGATGGCACGCTGACTGTCATTTCTGCTGGCTCACTGCGATTAATACAAACTAGACGCAAATAAGGGTTCGGTTCTCCAGAGCAATGCACATTGCATTTCAGAGAGCACACGAGTCCCCTCTTACTCATAAGAGACGAGTCCTGCTTAACATTTTAATTTTTTTTGCCCCAGATTAATTTTTCATGAAACCCATAAGGCACGTGGGCCATCATTCTCCGGTACTCCACGTGTTCTGAGGAGCAGAGACGCCGAGCCCCGAAGAAGAGTCTCCGTGCTGCAGTCGGACTCACCATATCCGTTATCACTGTAGGAGGAGGGATGTTCCCCCAGAATGGCCTGTCTTTGCCTTCCTTTTCCCCTTTCTGAAAAATTAAATAAAAAACATGAGCTGCTGAAGAAGACAAAAACGCATCAACACACGGACACTTATCAGATCTGTACATAGGTAGTAACTGGCATGCTTCGTGTTTTGGTGAAATGTGAGCAGCTAAACAAAAAAACTGCTTTTATATCTATTCTAGCTTCGGCCTCCAATTTCACTGACAAAACTCTGCAGAAACTCAATTTTGGCTGCTGGCTTCTCTACAAAGGATTAAAGGCTGTTTAAAGGTCATAATTAAAGTTTAAGGACCTCCAATGGCAAGATAACCAAATAAACTGCAGCTTATCACATGACTACCCATCAAAGTCCATTTGATGGTGTCTGAATGTTATTCTCTTTCCACCAGCACACCACTTTTTATCTTATTTTTTAAATTTCGGCCTGCTTTTTAAGTAATGCATTTCTGTTCCTTTACCCCAAACACACCCCTCCCCCAAATAAAATAAAATAAACAATAAACAGCATTACGTTTGGTGCTCAGATCTCATAGTTAAGCTACTACAGTTAACATATGCACCTAAGAAGCATGTTTACAGACTTGAGGGCCACAGCTCTAGTGTGCATTAGCAAAGAAAGGAGTACTGCAGCTAGTATACAGGCAAATACAGACCATGTGAAACCAAAATATGTTACACAGCATAGAGGAAAACAGACAATTTTCCACAGTAGTTTTACATTTCATGATTTATCTCTCGTGTACATTACAATGGGGAAGAACAGTACCTGAGTAATACCACTACCGCCAACAGCAAGTTTCAAACAGGCCTTCTGTAAACTGGGCAAGGGCGGTTTCAGCACAAGCGAAAAACATCAACCTGTGTTACATGGTTGTACAGTCAGTACAGTCTAGGCAGATCAGTGCACAAACAGTCACAGATACAAGTGGAGCCACAGAACTGAATAAAGAGCCTGCTTTTCAAGTGGGTATTGCCGGTCACTTCCCAGCTCGTGAAAATCCACACTGCAAGACACTTGGTTTTAATTTGTTTTCTGAACTGCCTCCGGAAAGTGCTTGTGCTTAAAATGTGGACCCCTGGCAACGAGGTGAATAGAGCACAAAGCAGCTTTTACATTAAATGTATCCCTGTACATCTTGAAGTCTTCATTTAATTTTATTTCATAGTGGTCTACTGGCAAATATTCCTACCACCCTCCTTTGTGGTAAACAGGTCACTACAGTGGCAGGACCAATCTGTATGTTGTGAGATCTTGTGACTTTTACAATCATTAGCACTTTAGCTAAATGCAACAGTGCAGCTGCCAATCTGTTCAAAACTCAAAATGACTGTTACGCCCACAACGCGAGTGGGTTAAGGAGTACATAACCCATCTTATCATTCAAGAAAAACCTACTGCCTCAACTACATCTGTGTTTAAAACAGTCTCCCTCTGGCATTCCATACTGGTATATATACCTGTATTTTTACTGTTCTGCTTATGCATCGCTGTTAATAAGCAGATGTTCTCAAACAGTGAAATAGTTCACTAGTGAAATCTGAGGCAAAGAAAGGCAAGATTAAACACAGCAGACTGCTGCATCAACATCATATTACTTATTCTGAGTCTGTATTCTGTACAGTATGTGTACCCCACTCAGGTGCTTTCTGTAAACAGTTAAAAAATAGTTTAAAAAAACTCTAAGCTGTGAGCTTATACTTGGGCTTCAGGGATAAACAGAAAGTGCAGGAGGTTTTGGGAATCAAATCTAGTACAGGTGCGCTTCAAAAACATATTTGCTGTTAGTAAGCACCCCTCAGAGTTAGCTGAAAATGAACCAGAAAGAGCTGAGCTTTGGAACTACAGGAGGCAAATCAAATCAGCAAGCTCCTAAAAACAATTCTGTACCAAAAAACTGCTTCAAAATTGAATTGAAAAAGTGTTTTACATGGAGTCAAAAAAAACTACTACACAGTTTAAATTGTGGATGATCCTGCCTTTTAGGATCGAGAGCAGAGGCTTTAATCAATTCTGCATTGCTCCATTAACATTGGTTTCAGGTAAATTGTAAAATATCTTTTACCAACTTTTCATTTAAACTCAACATTGTACAGCTGTCTTGCAAACACCCGACCGCGACAAAGCTGAGAGGTTTTTATGAGTACAAACTAAATCCACTTGAGTTCAGCAGGATTCCACAATGAGTACAGAGGAAAGTGAGAGGCTGTTAGCCACCCCTGGCTTTCACAGAGCTTCAGTGTACTCCTCCTATGACGAAGGCATGCAAGAAATAAAGCTGTAATGTCAGTTCTTACTCTCAAATGACATCATACACCTCATAAAGGAACATTTGAAAATACATAAAGCTAACTGAAAATGCATCCGTGTCTACAGTATATGTAAAAAAGGCAGATTTATCCTTACTGGCGACAGTATGGAAACACATTTGTGTAGCTTTTACAACATTTTATATTAGTGAGGCATTACAGCTTTAAGTAAAGTATGGTATCCCAATCATCATTTCTATCTTAGGGGCTGAATCCCCAAGACACTAATGCTGATGGTTTTGCATATAAAAACCTTCACCTTTGACATGTAATTCACAGAATTCTCAGAGGCCTTATTGCAAACTACCCTTAGCAAAAAAAGTCAATAAAATGACTTATATTTGTATTTTATCCTAGTGAAACAGAACAGGTCATGTTATTAATACCGCTGATAACAATGCACAGTTATCCAGTCTTTTGGTTTTTCATTTTCCAAATGCTTTATTCTTCAGTTCCAGCTTCAGACTACATCATATTTATCTAGCATTGATACAACCTAGAAAATTCTACACCTTTCATAGCAACACTACACTGTTGTTGGTTTAAAAGAAACGTCTTTAACACAAGACTGAGTAAAAAGATGGCGGCTCAATAAAGCATGTTTAGCAAGATGACTGATCGTCCAAGAAGGTGGGAATTTAAGGCCGAAGCCCAGTCTGTCAGGAGGCAGCCCTCCTCGTACGGGGAGTTTCCTTCCTTACGTGGCGTGTTGAGGCGGTGCATGCAGTCAGGATGAATGGGAGGTCTGAGCTCGCTCACGCACAGGGCTGGCTGTGAGTGCATGTTGCTGTGCAGAGTCTGCCTGGCTGCAGTCCCTTCTGAATCCATCTCAACCTCTGTTCCCCTCTCTCCTCTCCTCAGTGTGGCAGCGTGCAGGGCAGTGCAGTCTGGACTATGTGCTCAATCAGTCCTAATTCAGCCTCTTGGAACCTGAGCGTGTTGCTTGGAGAAACTGTGTGCTGGCTTGTCTGTATGCCTGAGTTCCGCTTTGACTTTTTTCCATTACACCAAGCAGTGGGGGCAGCTAAAGTCACAGAGCAGGCTACACGTTCTTAACCTAAGGCAGGGGGTGGCCAGAAACAGCTTACATTGCTCGGAGTTTATTACTTGCCATCATTATTGAACAAAAAGAATAGCGCAGTGGTTCACCTTGGCACATTACAGAAACAATTTTAAAACTTCTTGGAGCACTAGGATATCCAAGAATTCAGCCTCATTTTGACTGACGCAGGCAAAACTAGAAAAAAAAAACAGGTAAATTTCACTGCCTGTTAGCGCCCAGCACGACTGGCAAGGGCAGACCAAATACAAAATCTTCAAAGAACCACTACAGGGGTGAGAAACATTTTATTTCTTGCCCGTTTCTCTCCCTCTACCACTACTTTAATCCAATTTTTTTTTAAATATGCCTTCTCCGAGCAGACATCCTGAAGGGTTCTTTAAGAGCGGTTTTGACTGCGTCAGACGTACAAATAATTTTGCTCGTGTCTGCAGGCTGTGTCTTTTGGCCTGCCTAACCTGCTGCTTCTCTAAGCAAACAGAACGCACTGAAGCACAGACGGACAAGAGCACAGCGAAGAAAAAGACTCTTACCTCGTCTAACCAAATACGGTTTAGTGTAGTCCCAACTATCATTATCATTTCTTATTACGTTAAGGCGGGTTGGCTACAGGGAAAACAAAAACAAAATTTGCTGTACAGCATATCTGTTTCCAAGAGAAATCGGAAGCATGAGTGAAACTGGAAGGGTGGAATAATTACCCGGGCATACTCGATTTTCAGCGTGCAGCACCCAGCGTATATATCTGCTCCGTTGAGGGCTGCCTTTGCTTTCTGAGCACTTTGGACTGATTCAAATGTACATTTGGAGGTTAAGGAGTAGTTGTGACCCGGCAAATACTCTCGATTTCGCTACAGCCCCCGTCGGCGCGAATTACCCCTGAGGAGAAGGGGTGTGCTTTGCAACTGAGCGGTTAACTTAACGAGCAGGCAACAGGAGAGAAGACTTTGTCAAGGGCAGTGCCAAAAGAGCGCGAAGCACAGCACGAAAACGCACGCCAATTGAAAAAAACACGATGATGGTCCTCGATTGACGTCTAGCGATTGAACATGCTGAGCAACGCCTGGATCACACCAGCCATGGGAAGAAGCCGAGCAAAGCGTCCCCAGTTTTCCCTAGATAACAAGCATGTGACAATAAAAAGGGGGAGTGGGGTGTGTCCCTCGGTTAATATACTGACCATGTGCTTGTCCCAGGGCCCACTGCCACAGCTGATGTCAAAGACCCCTGCCGAGAACTCGCCCGCATTCACTGGCCCAGACACGGTCGAACAAGAAGTCTCTTCCGAACCATAACTAATTCACTCCAGCGCTACCTACTTGCTGACGTCGAACCGGACACAAGGAAACGACTTTAGCTCAAGTCCCCATTTACAGGAGGGCAAGGACCCAGGCACCTCCTGGACTCTCCTCTCTCCAGAGACGCCGAGATGCAGCCTGTGCCCTCTGTGCGTGGTGCAGCGGCAACACCACAGCAGCAGAAGCTTCTCTTCTCCTGCCCTTCGTGCTTCACAGCACATCAGCAGGATCTCACAGTCGTAACTCAGCAAAGTCGGCCTGTGGTTACACGTCTGGCTGGAGAGGGTCCTGAACCTCACAGAGAAGAGCTTATCTCCCACGACTTCAGAGGGCCGGGGGGGAGGGGGGGGGGACCTATCAGTGATTGAACGCGTCCCATAATGAGCCTTATGACTGAACATCTAAAAGGGTTCCCAATCTAAAAGGAATCTAAAGTTGTCTAGCACAGGCCCCATAAAACATTAAGAAATAAGGTGGTTTAAGGTGAGCTTCCACATTAATGCGTGTGTGGTGGTATTTACCTTCCGGTATTCAGCCAGGTGTTAAACGGCTCCTTTACAGGAAGTCTAAATGTGCACCTGGTGTGGCGGTACGACAGAAGATCTGACCCACCAGGGGAAGTGGGAGCTCCCTGCACCTCTCGGCTAGAAGCTAGAAGGAGGGGTCCCAGTTCAGCTGCCCACCCCCACGGCCCACCGTTCTGGCCCCGGACAGGAGTATGGGAAAAAGGATATTCCACCATGGCTTGAATCCCATTCCGCTTGAATATGACAATCCGCAGGACGTTTCCGATGGGGTTACACACTGTGTATAAGACATCCTGCGGGGAGAAAAAAAATCGGGATGAAAACATCGACAACAGCAGACCTCACGTAATCAAAGCCAATCAAACAAACCCGCCAATTGTAGACCAAGCTAAGAGAAAAAAAAACGATGGGTTTGATCACCAATGAGCTTTTTTGTATCCAATTTGATTTTCATAACATTTTAAGTATAACTGTCTCTCAAACCCCAAAATTGTGGTGAAACAGATTTCTTGTCTACTGTAACTAGAAATTTAATTATTAGGAAAAATTATTTGAAAGTTTTTCTGTGTGCACGACATTTTAATAGCACCAGCACAATATTTTTACACTGCTTTCTCATCATACTTGTACCATTATCGATAACGCACGAAAAGTCTGCAGAGGAAAATAAAAGAGTTGTCTTCAGAGATGGATCCTTACACAGCAGCTGAGAGACAGGTGGAGGGAGTCGTGTCTTTGAAAGATTCGTCATAGCTGCATTGCAGTCTGGCTGCCCAAATTACAAATCTGTTGGGTTTTAGATCTAAGGTGTCTAAGCCAAGAATTGAAAATTCAGGGTGAAGAGTTTAAGCAGTATTTCTTTTTTTTTCCAGAAGAGAAGGTTTACTCCTCAGCACTGGCAGAACTGACTCACTGTCTGATGGAGTGGTCCATGTTTGCATTAATTCTGCCGTGAATTGACTATGCTGATCCAGAGCACTAGATCTAATGAGCCACGGCGTGGTGAAATGTAACGTGCTGTAAAACTGTGGGGCAGAGACATATTTATACAAAACAGTTCTGTCAGAATCTGTCCCCACAATCTGCAGAAATCTACTTCAAGACAAAACACTAGGGCTACACAAGCCCCATATCTGCACAAGGGCTCTATGCATGTAAGAGATGAATCTCATGACAGAGAGTTACAATTGATGTAATTGTTGGGCTAATCAGCATAGTGCGAAGTGGGGGAGTTCCCTGCTCTCCACCTCCTGTACTTAATTAAATTCAATCGTTGGCATCTACAAGCACACTGTTGTGCTCTTCTTTTCTTAAGAGTGGTCACAGACTGCTTCATGTATAATTTTTTTTGGGAAAACGTCTTTGTAAAAATGGTGCAGTATAGATTTACAGTATACAGTACTGTATATAGGCATATCCTGCAGTTATGTGAGATTAAGATCATGGCATGTTTCCTGAAGATAATATGTGCAGAATTTGTACTTTTGACTTAAGTATGTGTTAGAAGAAACAATGTTACATGCCTACACTTACACATGAATGTGACAGACCTAAATAATGTATATTGAATAGTTTAAAAGAAGAGGCATTGCAGTAGTGCAAGGTATCTTCACATTTCACTGTATCATACTCCATTGTCACTAAGTTTAGTTTTTTTGGAATTTGAATCTAAACATAGGGGCTGAAGTAGTTCAAGTGGGTAGCTATGTAGGCCCTTCAGGTGAAGAAGGCTCCACAGCCTAAATGTTGTGTTTCTTTTCTTCACTTTCCAGCATGGAATAAATGTTTATTTGTTCCTAAACTCAGGGGCTGTTGAGTGCTGTTCTTGTCAGAGGAATCACAAGAAATGTTATCAACGTGAACAAGAATTATTTCTGAAAACAGGAAAAACAAACGATAAAAATATGGTTGAGTGATCACACAAACATATCTGTGGTTTCACAGCAAGAAATGGACCATTCAAAATCCTGCATTTCTGATTTGTCACACAAGGTTTTCACTTTTGTTTTTTCATTTCGAAATGACTTTTCCACTAACAAAGCACTCAGAGCCTTCTGCTCTGCAGAGTTTTCAACCAAAACCTCACTTCTTTGCCTAGAAAAAAAAATCTTCAGTCTACCAATGTGAACGTTTCTTAAAGCCATGCAAAAAAAAAAAACTGGAACACCTGCCCTCCTGGATGTTTTTCACCTCTGCATAGGAGACATTTCAATATGACAATTTAGGACATAAAAGAAGGCCAGACCAGAAGGCCAGGAGGCTGGTCTTTGAAAACTCGCTCCGTTGCTAAAAATGTCATCCTCTTTAGCTAGCCTTAGTTCAAGTGCAGCATGCCGATTCTTCCAATACGGTTCACACATGGGGTGTCTGCGCTCGGCTGAGGTTAACACACGGGTTGTCTGCGCTCGGCTGCAAAACTATGAGATAAGGGCTGAACACTTCTAAGTCGGAATCCGCTCCCAAAAAGTGGGAGCAGACCGCAAATCTCCTTACCGTCGTGATGGGGTACAGCGGGTTCTGGATGGACAGCAGCAGCACCTTGTTGCCGCTGTTGGGGTTGTCGGAGTTCGTGGGCCTGGTGATCCTCTTGCTGGTGGAGTAGTTGAAGAAGGCTTGCTGCCCCGCGATGTAGACGGCCTCGTTGGCTCCACAGGCGACACACTTATCGGCGCTCTCCAGGCCCTCGAACTCCACCAGGGCCTGCCGCTTGAAGGGCATCATCATCACATAGCTGGAAAACCAAAACGAGAAGAGGCGGCCTGCTGACTCCCGTTTCCTTCACAAGGTATACTGCACTTCACAGGCGTTATACCAGAAAGCGAGCAGCCATCTTCAAAGGTGACAGGGTATACAATATCATTTTGTATGATTAACTCTTTCCCCCCATCCGTAAAATCTGTACCTTGTCTCTGGCTGCATTTGCGGAGCTTATTTTAAATGGTTTTAAAGCTGGTAAGAGGATGGGAGACGAAGACAAGAGGGAGATGCTTGTCTGAACTACATTTCCCAAGCAGCAGCAGCAGAGAATGATCTGCCATCCTCCGTCACCTGACCAATTGTCTCCCTCCAATTCTTAAAACCCAGGAAGCAGTGCCTACCAGTCGGCTGTTGACCTCTGCTCTTTAGATAAAGAGCAGAGCCTCTGTTATGCACTGCAACACTGGGAGATGGGAGCAGAGCAGTGAGGAGATGGCCAATAGACAAAAAAAGTTTTAAGCATGAGTTTTTATTTTTGGCAGAATTTTGTTTTAGTGCTGAGAGTGAAGCTGCCTATTTATATTTAAAGAATGGAGAAAGCAGTACAGTTAGAGCACTGCTAAAGATATTTTCTGTTGTTTTGTGGTCTTCCTGTTTGTTTTCCCTCACGCTCTAAAGTAGGGTGCACTGTTTCTTACCTTGCTGCATCTGTGTGTCTGTTTACCGAGACCTGCTTATAAACAGCGCTACACTGCCACATCACACCACAGCACCCCCTAGTAATCCATACCCTGCAGCACACACAGTCAGGTCATCCTTCACTTGAACCACACAGCCACTGTATTTTATTCTGTTGTGAGAAAATAATAAACATGGAAAAAAGTTCTGGTCGTTCTAGAAACAAGACCTGGATGTTGCCCCGTGTTACCTATAAATAACGTGTAGACTTGCTGTGTTAGGGTAAAATAGTTAACATTCTAATCTACTGTCGTGAAGAGTAAATTCTTGCAAATAAAAAAATCTGCAACAAACTTCAGCGACATTCTCTGAAGCACTGTGTCAAAAGGAAAAAGAGAAGGCTTGTCATTAATTAAAGAGATTGTCAGACATTGGAACTGATGTTCAATTGAGTCATTTGAATACGTAGTCTACATCAGAAACAAGAAAAAAATTAAAGAGGCACAAGAGTATGAGACCTTTATCTTCCAGTTATATAAACCAGAATGCTCTGTAGGACTATTATTTAAAACAACACCAGTTGAAACTTCCAGTTTCTAAGCACTTTATGCATTTATTAAAAATAAGCAAATGTCTTTCTTTAAAGAAGTACAAATACACAGTAGCAACACAGAAAAAATACTTCAGGGTATCAAAAAAGACGCAGTGCAAAATGATGGTTATCTAGCACAATCTGCTGTGACCTCAAAAGTATGCACTCTTGATCACAGCGATTAAAAAAATGAAATGAAAGAAAGCTGCAGAAAACATTCTTCTGTGCTGCACTTGAAATAAATTAATTAGGTTAAGAAAATGCTTGGAGGTATAATTGCCATGAAAACTCTGAATGCTGATTTCTATACTGCGCTAAAAAGAGTTTAATTTAAACTACTGAAAGGCTTAATTTAGATCCTAGAAAAAAAAATCTTTGAATATATGTCATTTAGTGCCATATGCGCAGGATATTTTTCTGGACTTTTTGATAAGCCATTAGAGGATTGAAAATGTATTTTAAAAACATTACAAAAGGAATCCTCTGTATTTCTTACATTTTTATTTTGGTTATAACACAGCAGATTTAGTTATATCATATCTATTAAATTGTAATTAGATGTGTAATAAACCAGCCTATTTTAAGTGGTTTCCCTCATTTCCAAACCACAGGCCACACCCAAGCATTGATATAATTCTTCAGAAACCGTCACTGAAGTTTTTTGTCATGTTTTTTGGGGGGTTTGCCAGGGTTCACAGCTCATGAAAGCCGAATGCAACGTGAAGATGCCAACCAAACCGTCGTCTTACCATATTGTCCCAAACTTCTCCAGGGCCTCCACCAGGTCGGCCTCCACCACCGACTCGCACAGCCCGCGGACGTGCACCACGGGAGAGGGGGCGATCCGGTGGGCATCGTCCCCGTCGTCCTGCGGGCAGAAGACACAGCGGCCCAGAGGTCAGTCAGGGACACCTGTCCGCGCAGCCAAGGGAGAGCAACGCCCCCAAGAAAACGCACATTTCTGACTCGGACGGTACAAGCGCCCCGTTATTGATCGATTTGATCTCCCCCAGGATTGAACCCAAACAAAGGAGGGGTGATTATCTTGAATATAGTCCTTCCAGTGTTTCCTTCTGACAGCTGTAAAATGCCTTAACAGTGTCCACAACACCCTTTAAACTTTCTACAAGTAAATGCAACAAAGTCAAAGGACATTTATCCTGCACGATCTTCCCTATTCTTATTAAAGTGCTACAGGAGAAATAGCACAACCTCAGCATAACCAAAAAACAAACAGTTCTAAAAAGAATGAATGACTGATGGGCTGAACCCACTGAAGGCTTTTTTATTTACTGCAGCAATAACAAATATAAACTAACTTTTTTTAAAATACATTCAAAATCTAGGAGAGAAATCTTTGACACCATACCTTGTTTCAAAAAGCAAAGCCTGTAAGGCCCATTTTCTTTTTCTAAACCTTCAAAAGAAACTGAAGGGAAGATGCACCTAAGAATCATTTCACCGAGCAGTTTTTAGTCAGCGACTTTGAAAGGAGATCTCCCACGACACTATGCAGCAAATGTGATGCTTATTTAACGTGTCAGATTCTTAAAAATAGCCGTCACAAAATTATACAATCACTGGTTCTAAAGCAAGTAAGAGAATTAAAGTATTTACAGACACAATGAAGAAATATGTACAGTATATGGAGTTTTCGGTTTTATTTTCTTTTAAATGGCACTTACATACTGCACGTCCATTTCCTGAAATGGATATGTAGGCCTACAGCCTGCAGTTGTCAGAAATGAGCTAAGGTTAATAGAACTGCTGTCTGCGACTAGGACAGACACATTCCTGTAGGCCTTTTGTTACCTTAAATGTCAGTAACTGCAATTCTGCTCTGCTGGAGTCCAAGAAACTTCACTTGAAGAGCCTGAAGCCCATTCAGAATACCATGTCAAACCTACCAATTCTGTCACAATACAGCTCTGGTTCCTGTGAAGCTCTGTACTACCATGAACTGACTGTTCATTAAAAAGCCACCCAGCACTTTGGCAGCCACACAGAACTGCAGGAGGAGCTGCTCTCTTTAAGGTAATTCTAGCACAGGATCGGGAAGCTCTGAGCCAAGAATATAAATGTATCCGTGGTGCCCAGAGTTGTTATTTGAAAAAGAAACTACGATTTTTTTCCCCAAATCTCCAGCACAGTACAAACATTCCAGGACTATCGTACACCAATTTTTACATTTCACCTAGGTACAGTATGAATGCTAACTCTGTGGAAGGTTACCAAACCTCCCCAATCTTCAGAAAACAACACACAAGAGTGACAATGGTGACAAAAATACAGCAAAGCAGAGTGATAAAAACTGTACCTAAAAATATATACCACAATATTTTAGCTGGTGCAGATACACAATCTGGAATATATACCATAGTACAATAGCAAAGCTTATTTTATTTGTACTTGTAACTCTGTTGTAACTGGATGCTTAGCACACATGACATTTTTCAGCAGAATTCTGAGGCTGAGAAAAACATCTCAAGATGCCAATAAGCTTTTGAAAAACGCATTTCAGATGCAGATACCAAATAAGACTAAGAAAATTGCAGTTAAAAAATTACGAATTCATTCTACATATTGGCACCTCGTATATGAATGTGTCTTATCATATTCACAGCGATTCAGGCGTAACCACATAAATCCAGTCAAATCAGAACTTGAGAATTTGGCGTGTTTGTGCTCACAAACACAGGAAAAAGGAATGAGGAAGGGCAGTTCATCACCCACACATGCAAGCCGTGTGGAAGACAAGGCTCTGGAAACTCGATTCATCTTGTGCGCTGTTAACACGAGCCGAGATACACCTTCAGCGCGCAAAAGGGAAACCAAAGCTTTTCATGCAGGGGGCATACATGACATTACACTTCCACTGACTGCACAGCACAGAGCCACCGCCCGCAAACTGGGTCCAGTTGTGCACAGTTTGGGTCACTGCTGAAAAGATAATGATAGTTCTGAAGGCTGGATGAACTCACCCTTCTGTGAATGGAGAAGCCTAAGAGGGGACCTCATACCAAGTATTCAAAATCCTTAAAGACCCTGACAAAAGTCCAGCCAGCTTTTTTTCTTCAGAATGAGCAGTGGAAGACAAACCAGATGAAGAAATGAGATAACATGTGGGATTGCATTTATAATGGGAATAGGTGGCACTTCTTAACCCAAGCGGAACACACCAAGCTATGTTGCTGAAGCTGATGTCCTAGCTTCAGACAAGAAAAGTCCGGATAAGACCATCAGGTCAGTTAGCTACTAATTGGCAAAAAATATATAAATAGATGGGTCGAACAGTCTCCTCTCGTTTTTTATTTATTCTTCTGAGGGATCCCATAACTGCACAATAGCAAGGAAGAAGACATGCACAAACAGGCACGAGCACTTGCCAAATGAAAGAAACATCCACTTTGCCCAGCCCATAGTGTGGCCTACTAGGAGTTTTTTTCCCAGGACTCACGAATGCGGAGCTGACACCAGCTGAAACGCCCAGCCAGGCAAGCCTTTTGGTCCTGCGCATGTCTGCGAGCACAATGCGATCTGGGGGGGCAGTCTTCTTCACCGAGACCACCACTGCCAGACTAAGATCACTCTGCTTGCCCACTGGCAGAGAACTGAAAGCCGGGTTCTCAGAAAAACAAGGCTCCCTCAGCTCTCTGCACCAAGTGCACATGTTGGGCAGCCCAGTGCACCGGACAAACACTTTTGATCACATCGCCGGAGGTGGTGATAACTTCACAGTAAGTGTCAAACGACGTGATTCAGTTTAAGCCACTCGACGGCAACTCACACAGATCAACGCCACGGCAACGCTGCGTCGCCATAGCAACCATGGAATTTTCTGAGACATGCGATTTTGTATTTATGTGACAAAGGACAAGAAATCACGTGAGCTAAAAACATGTATGTCTAATCCCCTTCCTGGGTTTAATCAAAGAAGGTGATCGCACCAAGATCATCTAAAAAGGGTTACCCAGCTCTCTGATTCTTATGTTTCTTAATGCAGATTAATTCTTTCTCACACTGCATTGGAAGGAAAACCTAATGGACATGTTTTAGATCCATCTTCATTTAAGAAAAAATGCAGCTGATGAATTATCCAAGAATAAGAAAACTCTTTAAATGGGAGCAAATTAATTCCATAGCTACACACCTCACTTAAAAACGTTTCTTATCTTTTTTAGTATCTTATCCACAGTGATTTGGAAGAAACCACATAAATCCTGACAAAGCAGAACCTCAAAGAATCTGGGTGTGTTTGAGCTCGCAGATACAGAAATGAGGATCACTAAGATGAAAGAACACAGCAAAACGTTTTTTAGTGTTTGACAGTTCTGCATTCTGTAAGGGCTCAGGGTTTGGTTTGATGCAGTTTTGCAATATCAAAGACATTAAAGGCATGGTAGAGCTGATTAATACATCAGTGAGGGAAAAGTGCACATCTTACAGTTGATGTCCCTATAACAAAGCTGCAGTCAGTATGCCCCTGAGTCCCACAAAGGCAGTTACCTGGAAAACTATACAAAAGTGGCCATACTAAAGGTTAAGGGTGTGTGACCTGAAATGATTTGTCAGTTACTTTTTTGCAAAATGGATCCCCACGTACTTTCTTAGAGCATCATTGCAAAGTTAATATCTTTGAAAAGCGATGAGACTGCTGTTAAATTGTTCATTCTTGAAACGGAAACATCCGCTTTTCTCAGAGTGCTAGGATATCTGCTCATTGCAGGTTTGCACTCTGGAGCGTGCATCACCCACTTATGCGGTCGGAAAACAAAAAAACACGACGCCGTTTTGTAAAAAAAATATATATCACAGGCTTTTCTAAAACAAAAAAGCTGGGAGGGATAAACGTACAAATCTTTGCACGTTAAATTAAGGTGAACTTCAAAGCAGGCTCATTTTAACTACAGTCATGTACCGTGAGCTCCCTACAACTTGCTAAGGCAAGAGCTTTGTATCTGGTTTCAGCGTCACGAAAACCGCCAAGAAACCATGTTTGCGAGGCGTACAAAGCAGAAACATCGTCATCGCTTGCACAGACAAAGAAGGGTTGTTTCGTATTTGGAAGGGCACGGAGGGCTCGTGCGTGGCAAGATAAGGAGACCCTCCGGTTATTTTTAGCAAGCAGGTGACATTTAAGGAGTGGCTCAGAAGATGTAGGCCAAGTGGTGAAAAGGTCACGCCCGGGTGCAGCGACACCACATCCAGTAAGAAATGAGGAAGGCGCTGGCCTCCTCATGCAGCCAGGACACGGAAGGGAGAGCGAGGGATGGCCGAGACTGGAAGCCTATCCTGTCCCAGGGTGTTTTGTACTTCTCGGGCTTCAGCCCGTGGGACCAAAACCTCTGTCTTCGGATGTTCTGTTTTCATTTCCAGCAGCCCCTTTCAGGAACCTAAGCACAACGTCCTGTAAAAGCGGAATACATTTCAGGGGAATTTCTACTCAGCAAAGGATGGGGACGAGAATGAAAACCCAGGCCCCTAATTTGTGTGGATTTCCGTTTGTTGGCCTCGAGGAGAGATACGATTCAGCCCCACCCCCACCCCCACGATCGCCTGACTTAGACATGTCCAAATCAAGCTCATCAACATCGCAAGTCGACATGAAAATCAAACATGCACGCTGGTTAACCCTGGAATGAATAGGATTGATAAAAAGCCGCAAAATCACATGATCAATCCCCAGGCTAACGTCTACCTGATCAAAAAGAATCATAGGACTCTGTCTTGCCACTTTCATGCCTTGATGTTGCCCCACTCTGAAATGATTTACAAATAAGACATACAGTGAGGCTGGAGAGAGGAGCTGAGTTGGTGTGCGTTAGTTGCAAGGGAATGAGGGAAAGTTATTTCTATGCCTTAAAGCAACTACAACTGAAGCAGGCTGAACAGATGAAATGCTTTCTACTTTTCAACCTTTAACTGTTCCTAAAACATATACTTGCAACTTTGACTATCGCATTTAGTTAAGAGCAAGGTAGCGATACCAACAGCTGGGAAGCATTTTTCTCATCTGAGATTTCCTTGTGGAACTCTACATGTTAATATTGCACACCACTTCCTGTGCTCGGCCCTTAAGAGCATCGTTGCTGAACCACAAAACACGCAGAGTGACATCCACGTGCACACCAACAGGCCTCACGCCATCAAGTCCAAGACGTCTTCAGTGCTTCAGTTGAACTCGGGCAGAAAGAAAGCGACACTGATTACATTCAGAACACTGTTCTTTGTACTACCTTCAGCTTTCATTACCATTGTCACGCTAAGATTTCGATACAGTTCAACATCATCCAATGATCTTTATAGGTAACTTATTCATGCAAATGTAGAAAATATGTACAATACCTAGTAAAATATTTTGGACTGCAACATTCTTACCTAAATGTTGTTAGTTATAAGAGTTTTGATTACAAGTCCCTCATGTTATTGTATGAGGAGAGTGATTCTCCTCATACAATAACAGAAATTAAATAGTTTGTAACTAAACTCAGCTGTCTGTAATTTGCAATCCCTCCTGATGTCATTTCCTCTAATAAAACAGTACAAATACTGTGCATTATCCCCTTCTCTCCTTCACATACTGTACCTCCAGCCCATCTCCACCTCTGCAGCTGACCCTGGGTCACCCCTCATTCTGCAGGGGGTCCCAGCCTCCTCACCCCCTGGCCAGGTGGCCCTCAGCCAAGCAGGTTAAGCCAAATTTTCACTCAACACTTCATTATCCTTTCGATACACTTAATTCTTGGGTGTTGTTATTCCTAATGAAATCTGGTTTTAAATAAGAAACATTAAGTCCCTTGACTAAGTCTGTATTATATTGATCTTATGTTCTATCAGACTGTGCCCAGGATGGAAACATTAATCACAGGGCCGTGAAGCAATATCAACACGAGGCTCCAGACCCTGCGCTGAACGTCTCAGCTGCCCCTCTCCGCCGTTACACCATCGTCCCCATGGGAGCAGTGAACTGTAAAGCTTTCGGTTACTGGCTGTTTACAAGAAAGCCTGTGGCTTATCTATAAAATCTTCGTAGTCTCTGAATATGTCCCAGCCTGCAAGGAGAAAGATTTACATACGATAACGCTCGCTGAACTCGTACAGAATGGAAACAGCACGAGCAGTTAAAACGTGCTCGACAGCCATCAGGTTCAGGCAGATCCGTGTACCACAGAAATGTAAAACATCAAGACAAGACATGACGGCTCAGCCTCCAGCCTGACCATAATCCAGTAATTTTGGAAGCACCGGAGTCGGGCCGCACTGTGTGTCATGGCCCCAGACAGGGGATAAAACACATCCCCTGGGGGACACATTTTGTGGACTCTAGCTGGGGGTAAAGCCCCCACACTCAACAGCCCTTTGGGAACGTTCTCTGAATGGCTCAAAACTAGCTTCAGGGGCTCCAGCTATCTCAACTGCACCAATTAGTCTCCACCCTGCGAGAACAGGCATACTTCTGCACCTCTGGATCCTGTGCTGAATATCACACTACACCTGTTTTTCTACAAAGCGACTTGCATGTACGCCCAGATCTTTGCAGTGTTAGGCTACAAAACAGATCAGGCTTTCTACAAAGCGACTTGCATGTACGCCCAGATCTTTGCAGTGTTAGGCTACAAAACAGATCAAGCTTGCTGAGCCGTGTGTTATTCAGGTTCACTTGAATAATCCAGGATCTTAACTACCGGGTTTTATGGGGTTCTTCCTTCTGCTGTCGGATGGCCCCAAAGACGAGACATCGCTGGCACATTCCTCTGCGGCGCTACAGAAACAGGCCAGAGGTGTTTTACACCTGTGTGATGCAGAGGCAGGCCGAAAAACAAAGCCCCAAGGCCCAGATGTGTGAGACTGGGAGACGAGCTGCACGGGACGGGTGAAAATGCGGACCACAGCTGCCTGCGAGGGCACCGCAAAGCAAGCGAGGACCCTTTCCCATCAGGGATGACGCTGTTGAGAGGAACACGGCATAAATACGCAGAACTGGTGCTCTGGGCGGGGGGGCACAGTCACTCAATGCAAAGTACATCTGAACACAAAGCCGCCTGAAGGAAGGCAGCTGCAATACAGTCAAGTGGGAGGCAAAAAATAAGAATGAACAGTGCTCAGAGACAGATCCATTTGAAATCAGGAGACAATGAAACTGATTTCTAAAGACAAGGTTTCCAATGGAGTTCAGACTTCACCCAAGGGGGGGGTGAATCCCTGCCTGTCTTGTTTTCCACAGCACTCTGTCTTCTTCTATTATGAGCTCCTTAGCAGGGATCAGAATTACGTGATACTGCCCGTATACTGAAATGCAGAACTGTATAGCAGCAACCCCACTTTCTTGTGTTGTGCAAATGTACAGTACAGTACACTGTAGTCATCTCAGATCACAAGGGCAGAGCACACAGTACACCGACGACGAGGGTGCACTTACAGTACTTTGCAGAAGAGGTCCTGCCAATTACACATAATTCAGTAACAAACTCTTCCTCCCTCAAAAGCAATATAAGTCGTTTTCAATTGTTATAAGAAATTGTTAGAGTAAGTTCGGCATGCAAGATTCCTGTAATATTCATTATCCACCTCATGTTATCAGTGTTTAAATTTAAACAGATCTGCTTAACTTCCTTGCAATATAATAAATGTTTTTGGTTACAGACACTTGACCAGGGCAGACAAGGCATTGTCTCAAACACTAGGCACACTGCTCGTTAATTCTCCCATGCTGAACTCAATTATGACAAAGTATACGGAAAGAGGCTTTGAAATTCATGTGAGCACTTCACACAGAACTATCCATTGTGCGACAATACATTAGCACGCCACATTAATTCTGCAGCGCCGCACAGTTCCGTAACACAAGACCGTCAGAAAGCTGGACTGCTCTCCCAGAGAACCCACTGAGCTAATGTTATACAGTATCTACTAAAACATGGCACAGCTATAGAGTTTTCCTCTAAACCAAGGAAAAACACATGGAATGCTGTAGAAAGCTACTGTACCCCACAGGTACACTACAATATGGCTTGAGATCTATACAATAAAAACAGCTTTTAAATAAATCATTAACAGACAGGCCTAAACAACAGTTATAAAAGCATCATTTGATTATCTTACTGAGCCAGCTCATACACAGCAGTTCAAAGTCGAGGCAGAGACAGAAAGGCGGGTCTGAGGTTGCTCTGGTTAGCAAATTAAGGACTTTATTAAGGGAAGGTGGGAATTACCTGGAGATGGGTCACAGGACAGGTGAACTGAGTCATTGACAAGCATGGGGAACACAGGAATCTCTCTGCATTCTCAGTTACTTAACCTCTTTGGTAGCATTGCTCTGCAGCCCAGGTGCCTCTAATGATGACTCCAGAACTGCCTCAAATTTCACTCCTGTACTACAGCAAGCAAAAAAGTTTTTTTTTATGTCTATTGTGACTACTATGTATTCAGACAATGTCTTTTCTTTCATGCAAAGCAGTGTAAACACATTATAGTTCTAGTCCAGTACTATACTCTACAATTTCTCCTTCGTGGAAATTAGTTGGCCTTCCCTTTTCCTACACTATAAACCAGAACCACAAATCATTCCACCTTGCAAAACAAAATTTCATATATTGCCACAAATACTGTAGTTTAGCTTCACATGTTAAAGGTCGAAACGCAGGACGCCCTGTCAGACAGTGCTTTTTGTGGTTTCAAAAAGTTTGTATTTTAAAATATATATTTTTTTACAATCTGTGCAAAAGCACCTAAAAAGCTTATTATCACTTTTCAAATATGTTGATCTTGCACCGTCTCTCAGTAATATTATCTTGTCCCCCGATGAGACGTTAACCTGAGACCCTGACTATTTGGTCATTAAAAATCCCATGTCACTGTTGTTAACCTTTGGTCTTCGGGGTAACTGGTGTTCTGGGCCTGCACAATCTGGCCTATCTATCTATCGTTCCCCCTTAATTCAGCTGCAGCAGTTTCTAACATCTCCACTGATCTGCTCCTGTGTTGGGCTGCTGGTGCCAGACCAGCTGCTGGGCATCGTGCAGGTGTTGATTTAGTGTAAATGGGATCCCTCCTGTATTCAAAGCACTTTGAGGTGCCTGGAGATTAAAAATGCATCTAAAAACATGATCAGAGATTAATCCTACAGTATATACGATATTTTGAGGATCCTGCAACACAGCATGCCGAAGACAAGCGTACTGTACTGTATATACTGTACGCACATTTGAAAAGCCCTAAAATTCAGATTAAATGTATACATGTACAAACCCATCACCAAATTATTGAGAAAAAAAATGTTTCACCAAAAGGACAGAAAAAATCCTAATAAACCCATTCCCCACGCAGTAACAAACGAGGTATGAAGTTAATCCAAACCATTTTAATTTGCAGAATTAATGCCTCACGCTTTGAGACTGAGCCTGCAAATCGTGACTTAAAGCAGTCCTGCAGTGGGCAGTTTAAGCAGGCAGTAGATTGCTGAAGGAATTAACTGCATCTCCGCACTATCCTGGGCTGTGCAGTACCACTCTCCAGGGGTACTCTAGTGTATTAATGGAATACATGTATAAACGCTTTAAAATAAACATTTAAGAACGCTGAACATTGTATTTTAAAAAGCCAGAATAATTCACTTCTACTGTATATATACCAATTAAAACCAAAATCCACATATGAAAAGTGCTAAAATCCAACTCCCTGATTTATCATGATTACCATATATAATACAGAACAGCAAGCATTAATTTCCAAAAGGCTTTATTCCAAGCAGTTGTCAGGTTAACTTACTGGTGATTCAATACAGAACACATAGTAAAAAATAGGGCTATCTTGTAAACAGAAAACAGACAAATACAAAAATAAAACACGTTCTGATTTAAAACAATTACGTTTTGGGTCACTGACTCAGAACAGCAGTAGTAAAGTTTAAAAAAAAACAAATACTTTGCCATTCTATAACGCACCCAAAAAACACAGATTTTCTGTGTGTTTTTTAACAAAGTTATACTACATTGAGCAAACCTAAAACTAAATTATGATATATGATTTACTTTTAAAAGTAATGTTTTACTTTTAAAAGCCTAACTTTGCGATTGGCATCAGGACTTCAATTTCGTCCTGCTAACTTTCACGTCAATTTGCTTTCTCTCAGCATTAGCACAAGTCCTGTTTTTGTAGTTTTGTGCGATTCACCAATCGCTGATGACTCCTTTAAAGGAAAGAGCCAGTGAGCTTGGCACAGAACTGAGAAGGCCGAAAAGGCCCAGAGTCAACAGCATTTTCAATGCACCATAAAAATGATGTAATATTCAGATTTGGCAAAGGACGAAAACTGTACTCAACCACTGTCAAGCGCTGAGTGCTTCTGTATAACTACTGGCACCCTTTTAGTGAAACCAAGAATACAGCACAATTACACACTGAAAGCTTCAGCAAAAGACAGGTTTTGAAAATGTCACCGGTTGCAGAGTCTCTGTTTGGGCTACATGTTCCTCAGACGCAGTGTAGCACACGAAAGGCTCTATCGCCTGCTGTGTGGAGTCAGGTGTCGGGCAGAGTAAGACACCCTGAATCAGGTCTAACGTTAAGAGCATGACTTGACTCATGACTCACGTTTTAAAGACTGTAACATTCAATGTTCAGGAGAATCTGTTCACTAATAAATCCACAGTTGTTCCGTCCATCCATTATCAGAAAGCCATTCTAATAATGATTCCCATTCCTGGGATCTACGAGCCTATCTCTGAGATACTGGCATCGGGTGCAAGGTGGGCTTGCACTCTGGAGAGGATACCTGACCGGCACTGAACATGCATGCATACACAAAATCACAGTTTAGAGATATCAATTATCATGGGGGAAACCCATGCGGACAAACCCAGAACATGCAAACTCCACACAGAGTGCCCCTAAATCCAGAATCAAACCTGGGACCCAGGGGCTGCGAGTCAGAAGCACTGAAGTTTTTAGAACGGACACCCTAAATGTGACACTTGATCCAGCAGGCTGCCTGCCCCATTTGCACTCAAACAATTCTTCTGCCAAGAAAGTGTTTTCATTAGCAGCCCGACGGAGCCGTGTTTATGACTATCTGGAAAAGACAGGACGTTAACGCTTAACATTTCAAATGTTTCACACTTTGTCAATGTTAAGACTACTACAACATCAACATCAAGTCAAACTATACAGCTCAATTATGCTTTAACCAACACAGTCTCACAGTGCTCGCTCTTCAATGTTGGCTAATAATAAACTTCTGCAACAGAAGCACACACATAAATTAGGAAGTCGGACTGCCGAACTGCTTCTGAAGACTGGGGAATTTTAGCTCCGATCCCCAGCTGCGACCGAATCCAGTCTAGACAACGTGTAAGGACAAATTTCCAAAGGGGCTTATTACTAATGCTCTGAGCGCACACAGCAGACTTGGGGGAGTGGTGCTATCTTTTTCCGTGCTTAAGATATTTCTGGAAAAAGACACAACAGTTCATAGCAACACCAGCCCGCAAAAACCCTGGGGCACGTTTAACATCTAAGCCAGTTCAAAATGCTCCATAAACACAGGCCTCTGTCGCAGCCAAGTCCGCATTCAAGGAGGCAAGAATCGCTTCCTAAATCACAGATGATGAAGCTGCCTCATTACATTTCAATGACTTTTCTTGACTTAGTGGCTCACTTCATATGCTGTGGCCTGCTAATTTATGTAAAAAAAAAATCAGAAGAGTACCTTATCACTTAAAAGAAAGAGGAAATGTCAAAATAACCCTCCAGATGTGTTCATCTTCCACTCTGAAAAGCCGCTTCCTACTAATATATATATTTTGGAGGGACAAACGGATCTAAAGCCAATCCTGTCCTTTGTTATTGTATTTTAAAAGCTTTTCTCTCCTCTGTGATTTTGGAGACATCTGTAGAGGATGAATCATCAGTTCATTTAGACTGCAGGGCAAAACGGAAGGAGAGGCACTTGTGTTCAAATGGTGTAATAGTCTATTTGCAGTACCAGACCTCCGTTGCCATCATATATTTTCAAACAAAATCCACCAGAGTGGCTGTTAAAACTGCCTTGCTGCACTTCTTCAGGACCTGTGTGCTCTAAAAGTCTTCTCTTCTGCTTGGATGGACCACACAGTAAACAAGCCCAAGGCAATCGGCCACAGTAACCAGATCCAAAGAGGGCCTCTCTTGAGATTCATCAAAGCCATCCGAGTCATTGGAGAAAAAAGCATCTTCCACAGAGCAACAGTTCTGCAAAGCAATTATTTACTCCATTAGCGCCCACATTACGATGTGCTTTGTACTGTGAAAGGTTAGTGATTAATCAAGACAGTTCTCTAAATTATTGCCGATAGCTTGTGGAAGGACTGGCTAAAGCCGTTGACTAAATATTTTTAGTTTAAGGTCTTCGAACAAATTAAAGCAGTTCAAAATATTCACACTTCACTAAAGAGCTGTACTGTATGCATTCCCTTGAACCAGGGAATTCTGCTCATCTCTAAACTAGAAAGATTGTTTACTGTGCCCTGGCCACCAGTCCTCCAGCACACAGAAACAAAAGGGGTGAGAAACAATTTATAAAATGTCCGTTAAACCAGCCATGTTTCAATAATTTGCCTTTTTATTCATGGAATTAATAAACAAATATGAGACGGATTGCGTAATGAAAAGAAATCAAAATCCCTTTGGCGCCAAACCAAAGGTGAAACAAATCATCGCTTTCTAGCTATCTTCAAATGCAAAACGATTTTAAAAATCAACAGCCCATAACAAATCCTCTGCTGAGTAAGTCAAAATACCAAACACAACCCTTAACTTCAAAGGGGCTAAATCATTCATTTTGAATTCTTCTCAATTCTGATGATTCCACAGTGACACGGCACTGCATTTATTTTATTCCCAATTCACGTTACTTCGCTGGAACATCAGGCAGACAGCCAAGCTCACTGACAAAGCTGGTAATGCTTTAGAAAAGACGTTAACATAAATTGCGCATTTTAAACCCGCATTTAGACAGTAGTGGAGATAAAGAGAGAAAATAAAGGAGATACAAATCAGACAATCTAAAATGCATGTGTTACAAACAAATCAACAAGCATTTATTTAACACATGTACATTACCGAGCTACAATAAACATACCGGGGGAAAGAAATCTTCAGAAGAATGAGAAAATGAGGAGGGTAATAACTAAAAAAAACTTTAATAGTTTATTCAAAGTCACTGGGGCTTTGTTCTCTGTATTCTAGCTCTAAAGTCATTTAGAAAAGCAAAGATATAATCTACACGTCCAACATTAGCTGCAAAGATACCATCCACTTTAAAGAGCAGAAAAGAAAAAAAAAACACCTTTCTTTGAAAAAGCAAACATCTTAAGGTTACAGAGAAAGAAAGGGCTGAGTGTCATTCAAAGTAGCAGGAACTGTGTCAAGCTGCTTATTGAGTCTGTCAGTTCCTGAGAAGCCACTGCTACAGAATACTGTGCCGGCACTGTTAATATTGTTTTTCCTCCTGTAAAAACCACAGTAAACCTGATGAGCCAATACACGTTTTTACAACACACATAAACAAGTTTACAGCTTAATTTCAACTGTCTGTGCCTGTCAAGATATTTGCTGCTACCAGTGTTTTTGGTTTGCAATTCAAAAAGTGACTTTCCAGGTCAAAGCTCCAATTTTTTGCTTGCTTTTAAAATCAAACAGCTGTGGAGAAATGTGCTAGAACACATTCTGGAATGCTGAACAATGCAATGCAGAAATGACATTTGGTCATATTGTCTGCACAGAGGCACAATAAAACTGTAAAGTTTCTGCAGAGAGATGTTATGTTGTAAAGGGAGTCTTGGGGCTACACATCTCACAGTTATCACAGTAAGACAGACATATTTCTGTATTTTACTGGCCCAGTTTCGGTGAATTACCTTGCTAAGCCACACAACAGTAGTGCCTCAGCTATGATTTGTACCGAAAACCTTCCAGTGACAATTCAAGAACCCTGCTGCCCTCAGTACCTCACAAGTGCTGCTTGAAAAAAATGCATTTAAGTTCTAACAAAACAGAGCAAGGATCTGACAACGTACCTATAGTGCACAAAACCATGGAAAGTACCTTAGAAACATTTCTGTGCTAATTTTAGTATCTGTTTAAAATTAACTGGTTTCCGACCATCGTCCGTCTTCTTTTACAGGCCCGTGATAAGAAAATGAAATTGGGGTCGGAAGAGGACTCTAAACGGAATTCAGCTTTTGGTGATGTCACCTCAAGTTTCCTTTGCTATTTTAAACCCTTTGGCGGGTGCTCTGTAGAATTCTCTCATCACAGCCTTGGAGGTAAAAGTGAACAAATATTAAAACACAAAGCAGAACAAAATAACTGAAAATAAGAAATTCCAGTGCAACACAAAATTACAGATGTGCAGGGCTCACACAAGTGGGAGTGCCACTTAAATTAAAGCATCTACACCTGCAAATACATAGCAAGGTGTTTGTTTGTTTCTTAAAAGACATAAAAGACAACAATCTAGTCCCTACTGAATGGCATCACGAGTAAGAGCCACAACAAATATCCAGTGACTTTCAGTCCTGTCAGATACAGCGGAGCTTTCCCAGGGTCAGTGACTCAGAACTTCCCTCTAGGCTACAATATTAAAAAAAGAAAATCAATACCTAATTTCTTAGAAAAATGTTCTTCCTATTTATAGCAGGCACACTGAAGCACTGGGCTCGAGCATGAAGGCATATCCATGTAGGATGTGTCCTTGCAGGGTCCAGATCTGGAGCACAGGCAGTCAAACGGCTCTGGGCTGCTGAGAGAAAACAAGCTGTGGTTCTGGAAGTGGGTCTAGCTTGAATCTGCCCGCAGCACAAAAGGAGAGGTAGGGCCACAAAGCAAAATGCTGATTGTCAAACAGCACATCGAAACATGGCTCAGGACATTTAGACCTGAAATAGCCAGCACAAATAATGTTTCCTTTTTTCTACTGATTTATTCCTATTAATGTTGGCTTTACAGAGTTTAAGTACCAAGTCTTTCATGCCATGATGATTGTGTACATTTATTCATTGTCGTATATGGTACCATGTCATATTCTTTCTTTTCCCTGAAAAGCCAACAGACAAACTGAACATAAATAATGATCCTGCAGGACATGCTCCTGTTGGTCTTGGTTTTTGTTTGGAGCTGATGGATACGTACACTTTGATCAAATTTGTCAAATCGTGTTTTTGTACCAGAAGATCCCCATAATCACAGCACATACTGTACTAAAACTTTGTCTCCTTTTTCCTCCTTCCTGCAGCAATTAAAATCGCCCGGGTATCTGGCGCCTGTTGGCGGTCATGGTTTGGTTTTTAATGTATGCAAAGCTGGACTGAATTGCAGAAAGATAGAGGTGACAAAGCGCCGTATTGTCCGTACAGCAGCTGGTCTGTCGGGCTCACAGCTGAGGATTCAAAGCTTTCCCTCAGTGACAACAGAACGGAGATCTATAGAATACGATTTGTCCTGCCCAGCTTGTAAAATGTAAAAAAGCAATGTGCAGGACTATTCTAAGTAATACTGTTAAAGCTATGGCGCACAATTAATCTAAGATGGTACAGAGCGATCGTGCACCATCAAAACGGATTTAAACTAATTATGAGATAGGACAGACACACTGACTGGATGACTGATATAGCAGAACAGCGAACTGAAGCCCAGAATTTATTTTTCTTCTTTCAAAAGCATCCACATGGTCCACCTGCTACCGGGTAACTCAAAAGAGAATTACATGGATGACATAGCTGTAACTAATATTTATTGATTTCATTTTTTTTCTCCTCGTTGGGGGGTATAATCGTTACAATAAGGAATAATTCAAATGTAAGCACGACAGAAATCAGAGGCTCGTTTTACGAGGGGGTTACCACGGCATTATTTCAACCGGGATTTCAGGGCTCAGAGTGGCACAGCGGCACAGCGGTGCGCATTACTGCCTGGCAGCACTGGAGATCTGGGTTCAATTCCAGAATGGACCTGGGGTTTCTGTCTGTGTGGACTCTGTTCCCCTCTTGATCACAAGGGTTTCCTCCAACAGTCCATCTTGGTAGGTTAATTGGCTCCTGGAAAACTTGCCCCTGGTGTGAGTGTGAGTCAGTGTTTGTGGCTGCCTGCCCTGTGATGGACTGGTGTCGCACCCAGGGTGTACATTGCCTTGCGGCTGTGGCTTGCCAGGATTACACTGCAGCCCCCCTGTGACTGCATTGGATGAAGCAGTTAGAAAATGGATGGATGTCAGGTGTCAAGAAATGGCAGAAAATGTGCAACACGTCAATCAATTAATCAATTAATGCAAAATCAATTAATGCCTTTTATGCCAGCAAAATTTGTGCATCTTGCCGCTATAGATGGCTACTTGTAGTGTTACATGAGTGCACATTAAATATATCCGTAGTCTACACAAATACAAAGAGGCACTGCAGCAAATTTGCCATTGCTAGAATTGAAACCTGTCGATAGACCCCAATAACAATGTTTTGTTATACATTTTGGGCTATCACGGCATTTCCTATTAATTTCGCTAGTCCGGGAACATCAGAGCACTCAGAGACTCCTTTCACACTCGCTATTACATTATGTGCATGGATTTTTTTAAAGTGGTTTATGCGCTTTCAGGGGATACGGTTTCAAAAATAACGACGTTTGATGGAGAAATGTAAGATAACAACAGGGCCAGCGATTTAAAAAACAAACAGAAGGTGGAAAATGTCGTAATATCCCGGTGAAACAGTTTAATGATGCGGCCTTCCACAAGGATCAATGTCTCACGTCAAAAGCCGCGCTGAAATACTAGCGAGCTTTTATTTGGAATCGTGTTATCACTCATGACGTGCTTTTCACTGCATCGTAAATTTACACCGAGATTTTTTTTTCTTTCCCCACGCACTGGGTTCTGGGTTGTCGGGTTTTTTTTTTGTTTATCTCTTCGCTTGCAGTTCCTGAAACAGATCCTCGCACGCATTCACAGGTGCGTAGTGCGCCTTGACATTGAAAATACATTCGAGCCGTCTTCAAACTTCACTCTCTGCAGCACATGGTGAAACTATTACTTCCTGCAGTCTCACCGTGGAGATGATGAACTGCACACAACCTCACGCAAATTGCTAAAGACATTTTATAACGCACAATTCCCCTACTTGCTAAAATTTCTAAAGCCCTGTTTAGAACCCCAGTAGGCTGTGTATAAAGGATGTTGTTTTTTCCCACCCTGCGCCGCTTTCTCTTCTTGACCCGAGCAGAAGCCACACCGCTGGGTAAGATCTAGTGTAAAGGACGCCACTTCTCTCCGGTTGAAATACAATATTAAATAAAACACACGTTAACCTCCGCGTACGCTCCAACTCTGCAAGATACAATCCCAGTATTAGGAGCGGCGGTAGTAATGGAGCAGTGAAAAACTGATTTTTTTTTATTCCATCTCCCCGACTGCACATAGCCTGTCGCTCCGATGGGGATGTACCGTACAGTCGTGGCACGGATGTTGCAGTGCTAGTACCGTGTTCATCGTCTGATCAATGTCAAGCTGATGCGACTGAGTACAGCATCAGACGCACTTTCACGGCAGCCAGTCCGCTCGCCGTAAAACAGCTCCTCCAGACCGTCGCCCTGGGATATATACTTATATATTTGAGCATTGCGCATTGGTTTCATTATCCTGCCAGGTAGCAAGCTAACGTTTTGCGCTCTCCGTGGTACGATTTTTTTTTTAGCCTGTATCTGATGCTCTTTGTATTTTCCGCACTCATTAAACTACCTGCTCATCCTAAAAACCGAAGCAGGGAACCGGACCAGCATCCAGCTCTTGCACACTCCGCTGCGGACGGCAGCCGGTTTCTGTCCCGATACACAAAGTGGAGATGAAGTTAACCCACTTAGCTGGAGGGGGCTACGCAGCTCGCATTCAAGCTCAGGTCTGTATGCGTGCAATGCTGTCATTCAGCCACTTTCCACAAAGTTACATAATGTCGCCTGACAGCGCGCCACGCCGCCCGAGAGCCTCATTTGGAGAGCCGGGCGAGCCGGTTCCGAACTCACCCTCCGACTGGACCCGTATTTCGCCGATGACCAGTGCGGCCTCTTTTCTGCACCTGGCCCGGCCGCATCTTCCTCGTCTCCTAGCAGAGCCGGGGATCCCGAACCCGAGTCCTCCCCCTCCTCCAGGTCCTCGCCCTCCTCCACCTCTCCCGTCTTAAGTCGCTTGGGCGCTCTCTCGTATTCCTCAAGCAGGGACATCGCAGCTCCGAGCTGGCGATCGGGAAAACCGACGCGCAGACACACGCACGTCGATAGGCTATTTTTATTTAAAGTTGCTAAAGCGCCTCTGGGAAACCTGTCGCCTGGACCGCCTCTGCTGCTCGCCGGGCTCCGTGCATCAACCTACGCCGAATGTCACCCAAGTGCGGAGGCTGCTCTGCTCATCGGCTTCGTCCCTCTTTTGTTCACATTGCAGTTCTGCCAGCCGGGCCCCGCCCTCGCCGCCTTCTCATTGGCCGGGCGGGCCCTCGCCGCGGCCAGCGCCCGCCGCCGATTGGGCGAGGCGGGTGCCTGTCTCCCGGGCGAGGGGGGGGGGGACGCGACCGGTCCGAAAGGCTCCCTTGAGCAGGCACGAGCACGGGCTCCCTGTCAGTGACGTTCAGGCTGGCGGAGGTCTGACAGATGCGAGGCGCGCAAGATACTACTGCTGCTGTTGACGATGCAGGGGCAAAAACAGACGCTTTGATGGGACTTCACGTCTCACAAACCAACTACCACCCCTTGGCAGTTGAAGTGCCTTGCAGCGGCGGAAACCGTCTGGGAGAGAGATTTAAATTGCTCCCCAGAGCATGACTCCCGTCTCTTCAGACATTTACCCAGAGCCTACATTGCGCAGAGACGACCATTGTGTTTTTCTATCAACAAATATACACACTGTTTTATCAGTTTTTTTCTTTTGAAGCCATTAGATTAGGGACTAGCGCTTTATTTAAATGTGCACGCAGAAGCTGCCGGATCAGATAGGTCTGTCTGTCGAGAGGGAAGAATGAGTGGGTAGTTTTGAGGTCTGTTTGTATGGTGACAGATTAGATACAAATGACTTGCACTTTTTTATTTTCATGTAGCAGTAGTGCAAGACGTCGTGCGCACGCAGTTAATTATTTGGGGAATGTTGCTGAAATTCATTTTTTGTTTCCTTTTATACTTACATGTTTACATTTGTGTGTGTAAAGAAGATGAGGTTTAAAAACACTGCGATCCCTTATTTGCCGAGTTAAGGCATGTGAATACTGATTCCTCACCGTTGTACTCCGTGCAAATGCTATTACCTTATTTAAAAAAAAACCTTATTACTGACCTGTGCCTGAAAGACTTCCAAATGATTATTCAGTCTCTGATTAGGAGTCTCAATGTCGTTTCTTGGAATTGGGCCAACGAACCACTTAAACCTGGCAACAGAAAGGGAAGTCGTATTTGTCCATACCGAGAAGCAGGGTAAAATCAAAATCACACGAGCACAGCAAGCAAACGGACTGTTTTTGCCTTTTCAAGTCTCACACTTCGTGCAGCGCGCCCTGCATAAACAACCGCGGCAGAGCGTAATTCATGGCAGGTCAGTGCCACAAGTGAAGCAACATCAGATAATCACGCTGAGCCCAGCTCCACCTGAAAGGATTTATCCACGCAGCCGTGTTGTGCCATGAGGATTACTGTATATTACAATCCTACAGCACGTTTCCAGAGAAAGCCCTCACCGGCACCGCCCCAAAACCCAGATTTTTAAGAGAATAACACACTTTATTCCGTGCAGCGACTGTAAAAACCACAGCACGATACACAAGAGCGAGATCGGGATCCTAGAGTGGTTGTGTGGGGCAGGACAGAGCCGTTTACCCGGGTTTTCCGAGATCGACCTATTCATCACAAAGCTGTGGCATGCGGTTCTTGGGACTAGCTTCTGATCATGCGAGATATTTCTAGCTGGGTCTCCTGGTTTTTCCGAGGCTCTGTCCTCGGGTGGTTTCGGCATTGGGATTGAAGAATAACTCACGCGATGACCAAGAGAAATGTTGATCCCACGCTTGGGAAACACCTTTATGTTTTTGACGGTCCATTCAAACAGGCGCTAACATTCGGGCCCAAACTGCTAATGCAAAACAACACACAGGCAGTGGCCAACAACGGCGATGAACCAAAAAAACAAACACTCGAGGAAGGCAAACTGTTCAATCAACACATGATTAATAGATGAGTTCTGCACCCAGGACCTTCAAAGGTGGGTGCTATATAGTCCAAAATGTTCTTTGTTTTCTGCAGGTCTCATGAGTGCGTGAGCGTTGTGTCTTTCTAAATTGCGGCAATTAATGTCTTTCTAATCTGCAGCCATTCCTAGATTATTGCAACATGACCTCTTTGCCGAGCCCAGCCTTGTTTAGTTTGTGTGACCTCACGGCGCTAGAGCACTGTTGGCACGACAAAGGCGCGCCGACGGGTTAAACAGGATTCTCAGCTGGAAAACGAAGGGAAAATGCGAACAGTATTATATGACATCCAAGTCACGAATGGAAAAAAAAAATTCTGTTCCTGCCAGTTTGAAATGGGCATTCCTTTCAGCTCTTCTTTTTGAGGTGGGGGTGGAGGGGGTGCTGTCATGAGTCAGACAGGAATATTTTATAGAAACAGGAATCGAGGACAGCTTCAGCCGACTTGCAGTTTTTACAGTACGTCTCAAGACACATGCAGGGGAACATACAGTGTACGGCACATCCAAGACATGCGTCTGATGTCCCTATGTTATTGCCAGTATCAGTGGACTTTAAGATTTGTATCAGTATAGATACGATACACCTGTCAAGTCACTGGAAGAATATCCAGAATTAGTGTGGAGGACGCGTGATCCCTGGAACTGGGACCTTTGAGCTGTGTTTCGGTGTATCAGCTGACAAGACGCTCAAGGGAAGTAAGTATACACAGGGACTGGCCATGCGGCGTCAACGTGAGCAGTCAGAGCCAATACGCAAAGAAGATGACACTGAAAATGTGTTTAAGAGTACTTAGACCCCTTAAGAAGTTTTTTTTTTAAATGTAAGGATAAAAGACGTAAAGGAGGTAACAGATAGCCGAAACTGCTGTGTTAATTATTCTGAGACAATGAAGGTTGAGCGGTTACGCGTTGTCTTCTAGGAGTGCCATCTCACATTTTCCAAGCAAAAGGAATCTATATTTATATACAGACAAATCCCTATACTGCACCCTACTCATTCTAATGTGGAAACAGCGCTTGCAGTTTTAACTGTTAGTGTCTTTCAGCTGTGGAAGCGAAAAGAAGAAGTCTGTCTTGTGAGTCACTGAGTTACAGCCGTTCTGTTTTCAAATGACAAGATGCGACTTCTTGAATTTCTGCAGTTTCCTCCCGGCCGCAGTTCAGCGATGAAGCACAGATAACGGCGTCGATCAATTCACTATTAACGTGCTAACGTTATCACGTTTGGGGTTAATTATGCTTTTGTAACTAAGTCCTGCAGGCATCCCGTTGAATGTGCAATAAAATTCGAGCTTTTTATGATTAGTCAACTATTTTATTTTTACCTAGTGTAATCACAAAGCTCCATAAACACGAAAACATGAATACATTTGATGTAATAAAACACAATTAGATCGGACTTCACGACAATGACAGTATACAGTTGTATGCTATATGCCAGCTTTATTCTGAGAAACCTGACTCCTCAACTGATTTGACGTAAGAGTCATAGAGCACCAAGGCTTTCTTAAAACAGAACAAACTGCTTAACATTTGATTTCACGGGAGCGTCACGAGTGTCTCGAACAAGCTACAACCCCGAGTTTAGAAGGCGATACTGTAGTCTGCCCTGGCTTTGTTCCACGGAAGCTATCCTCCGATCAATTAGCTCCTAGCAACCAACCAAACAAAAACATTAAAAAGCCCTCCTCTTATTCATGACCGTTCATCTGCTCTAACCGGATCTGTGTTGGGATGAAACGGCATTCATTTTAAGTGGGGACCGACTACATTTGGGCACGAATGAAAATAACAGCAAAATTCATAGGCTGATTAAGGAATGGGAAAAAAAAACGTTTGAATCTGAAGACTACATTTTGTTTTCTTTAACTTAAGCCACTTACATTTATAAAACCTGAAATTACCAAAATTGTTTTACTCAATCCTGTCCGGTTTTTTTTGCCTTTAAAAGGCTTTCATAAGCCAGCTATAAAAGTAAAGGCTTGCGCAGATTGAAAGTCTATCGAAGGAGCAACATGCATTTAAAAGACAGAAGCATACAGTACGTTCATAATGCAGGGCTTTCCTTTAATGGGAGAAGGGAATGCATTCTCAACCAGAATGCCTCTGGATCGAGATCGGAGATCCGTGCTTGGCGCAGCCCATAGAAATATGCGGTCCAAAGTCAGTGCTTCAGCAAATTAACGAGAAATATGCGGCAAAAAGATTTTAAACGGTGTCAACGGTTGTTACCTGTCCCATTTCATGATCAGATAAAAAAATAGATATAAAGGCTGATGAAAATAGCCACCAACGGATCTTCAGGAAACTGCATGTCCACAAGATTTCAAACAGATAATCTGTTCGTGGAAAACTTAAGCACAACAACAAAAGCCACCTGTATCTTTCTACCTGTGAACCGCTTGACCCCTGACAACTCATTGACATCCCTTAAAAAAAAGATTTCCGTCTAATTTCTGTTTCGGACATTAAGCAGCAGAAGAAACGGCGCACTTGGCAAAGTTTGTTCAAGGTTAACAGTGCAAGTCCCTTTTTTCAAGAAAAAAAATCATAATAGAGATTCAGAAGTTGATATATATGATGAACATCTACATAAGCCCCACAGACTTAAAAGATTCACATTTCTTCAGTGACTTTCTACTTGTGTGCAAAACCAATTATTTAGCCACATTGCACTTCTGATTTTTAAACTTAAAAACTCTCGTATATGATATAGATTGCATGTGCCCTTGTGTGAACCAGGAAGGAAGTGGAACAACTGATTTTTACACGTCTGACTAGTGTCCCAGTATTCATCTGAACAGTCGCTACAGACCCGTGAGCTCTTGATGAAATTAAGTGCGTTTTGCTACTCAAGAGAAGTACTGTAGGAGCTCAGGCTGATCAGTAAAGACAGTCAGGTGTCTAACCCAGGGCAAAGTGATGTCAAAATGATTGAAAAGTGGAATATTGATCTTTATTCCACCTTCATTTCAATTCACTTTTAATTCCTACCAGATCTATTGCTGTGTATCTCTTGTATCTATAAAAGGACTGCTTGCATAGAACTCAGTGGTATATTCATTTTTTAGCTGAAGGCCTCAAACTATAAAAATCTCAGGGTGGCACTTTCACAAGTCTTAGTCTTTAAGGAAATCTGTGTCGAAACACACACCGAAGAAATATTACAACATGCAAGAATTATCGTTTAAAGAAATCGAAAACACCGGATGCTCAAAATCCAGTAACCACAAATTCATTGTGGATTACTGTGTATTTCATCTGAGAAAAGTAAAACTTGATTATTTTCTTCAAGTGAATGTTGATTTTACATGCAGTTTGTATCAACCAATACCTACCTCTGATTTGTAAAGGCCACTTACATGCCTTCATTTGCAAAATATTTTTTTTCTTTTATATAACTTGAACCGATCTTGAACAGATCCTGAACTAGTTCAGAAACAGGCTAATTAGATTAGATTAGATTTTGGTCTTAACTGCCAGGATGGGTCATTAGACAAAAGAGCTTTTTTATAGCTATTGTTTCAGTATAATAATAATAATAATAATAATAATAATAATAATAATAATAATAATAATAATAATAATAATAATTGCTTACACTTATATAGCGCTTTTCTGGACACTCCACTCAAAGCGCTTTACAGGTAATGGGGTCTCCCCACCACCACCACCAATGTGCAGCCCCCACCTGGATGATGCGACGGCAGCCATAGTGCGCCAGAACGCTCACCACACATCAGCTATCAGTGGGGAGGAGAGCAGAGTAATGTAGCCAATTCATAGAGGGGGATTATTAGAAGGCCATGGTTGGTAAGGGCCAATGGGAAATTTGGCCAGGATGCCGGGGTTACACCCCTACTCTTTTCGAGAAACGCCCTGGGATTTTAAATGACCAATAGTATAACTAATGCAGTATGTGTAAATATTTGACCTCATGGTTAAGTACATACATAGCAGCACATTAAACCTGTATACAAAACACCTGTTGGAAAGTAACCTTTTGACCATTTCTTCAGAAGGGTGCACTGTCAGAAACTTACAACCCTCTTGTCTCAACATTCCCTCCCTCTCTTGCTTTCTCATGCCTGCTGATAAGCTGCAGGACAGTGATTCTTAGTCCCAGGCCTGGAGTAAATCTTTCTCTGATGGTCATTGTACCAGCTGGGCCCATAATCACCAGTTCTAATTGCTTGCTGGTTTAGTTTTTCTTCCTGCAGTCAGTCAGGCCTTGGTTTTAGTAATGCCCTAGTGAAAGTGCATTATTTCCAACATCTTCATCACAACGAACTTTAAGCAGTCTCACCAGCTTGCTATTTAAGAATTTGCTCCTCTATTTCTAAACCCAAAAGTTCTTGTTAGGTGATTACCTGACAATGAATTATTTTATGAATAATACATGAGCTAATTCACACAGCACTTCATTTAAGAATGAAATAACACTGAAGAGCATAACACATTTTTGCTAGTGATGCGCTGGGGTGTAACAGAATCAGGTTGGTGTACCAAAGAGAAGTGTCTGTCTTATTCCAGAACATGTGTGTTTTCAGAATGTGTGCTCGACACAGGCTCATTGAAATAACAATAGACAGGAATAGGATTAATAAGTATAGACATTTCCTGCCTGAAGTGGTGTATTATTTATACTCCATCGTCAGACACTGCAAATACCTTTTAATAGTAATAATGCAGTGGTTTCATTTTTTCAACAATACAATAATATGCAGGAGATTGATACAGTGTGTTTCAGGGTTGCCAGAAAAATGTTTTTTTTTGGGAAGGGAGGGGCTTGCAACATTATTGTCCTCCTGAAATGATAGGGAGACCACATCTGAGAATCGTGTTCAGGGGTCTCACGTGGCCTGATGGATGGATGCAATACAGTACAGGGAGATTAGTCTCCAATATACTTCCAATATTCGAATTGTATGTTTACACATAATCTTGCTAAATATACATAAGAAAATTTCCAGATAACCTGTAAGCATTGGTTCGACACTGGCAGCAGTTCAGTTTATCTGGACATTGGTTACAGTTGTGGAGCCACTTTGGTTCACTGGTTACCAATGTTACATTTGGACCTGACTAATGGAAACAACATGAGGCCAACGAGCAGAATGATATCAGCCCAAACGGAACAACTGCTGCCGAGTCAATGGTGTTTTCATGCTTGGCGGTTATCTGCAAATAGCATGCTGTAAATCATTCTTTATACTGAAAGGATTTCAAACCTGCAGTAGTGTAATTTGTAGTATATGAGGTTTGGGTTATGCTTTTTTGATAAAAAGAAAAACAGATCGCTACATGCAGGGCACCTGTTAGATAGCAGATGTGTTGCCAACTGGGAGCACAGTTATGATGACAGTTCCAGCCTTCCTGGTTCCATGATGTCACTCATGTTATGCCCAGTCTGTAGAAGAGGACCAATCAGAATGCACAGAACCAAAATAGGACCAATCAAAGTACTGCTCTGCTCTATCCCAAAATACAGTGTGGGTTTATGCCTGCGAACTGTGTTTTTCACAGTGCACTGTAAACCCTAGCTGGTTAGATACATATTGACTGTGATAAAATGACAACAGAGCTGTTTGTCACATGTGGCAAAACAAACATACCAACCTAGCATTGTGTGTTATTTCAAACATTGTTTAGCTCTCTTTGGCAGTGGATGACTATTGCAGCGACACACAAAAAGACAACAACTTGTGTCCGACAAACAATTGTACAACCCTTCTACAGAGCCTAAGGCATGGGACAACATTCAAAAACACAATAAAACAAAGGTCACAACCTATGAAGCAAGCCTAGCTTGCTCATAGCAATAAAAACACTTTGTCTGGTCTGCTGTGATAAATGATCATGCCTTCATGTCAGTGGTTCCCAGGCCTGGTGACCCATACACCATTTGGTTTCTGTTCCAATAATAATAATACTATAGACTATGTGGAGCTTGTTGGAGCTGTTATACTTTGTAACTAAAATCCCAGACTTGTGACTAGAAGCAACTTCTTAGATCAGCTTAAGCTTCAGTGATCTCATGAAGGTGGGCTGGAATGAATACCAGCTGGTGTGTGGGGCACCAAGACCAGGACTGGGAACCACTGCCTTACGGTTCGTACAAAATACAACTGATATTACTCCTTTTTTGTCTTTGTACCGTTGTATACAAAGCACTCATGTGAAAGCACTGTGTGTGCTTCCTTTGGTCCAAAGGGACATTACTGTACCCTATCAGAAGGGGTGGTGCATTGATCTTATCTCCCTGCTCTGCTTTGGAAATTGCAGGGTGGCCCTCTTATCCATTTCAATAGCTTTTCATTTTCTGCCGTGAAACTGAATACCACCCTATGTCATCTATGTTAAAAAAGATTTGAATCTGGCTTGCATATTTTCCTGAGGCAAACTGGTCCGACTGGATCCAGGACTTTAGAGGTGTCTGCTCACAGAAGGGTCCACTCATTCATCTGTCCCTCAGTTAACAGAGGCTGCTTAATTCTGTCTTTCGATTTGCAGATCATTTCTATGTTTTCTTTTCCCTCCTTCTGTTTAAAAAAAAACAAAACACAAACTGGCATTTATTTATCTCAAAGGATCCTCTCCATCTATCCTCTTTGAAGATACTTTTTAGAAGACACAGTGAGCCTTACGAATCGTATTTATACGGTGACATGGTGAAACACAACAGTCCAGAAAACCCAGAGTCGGATGTGAAACGTGAAAACAGAAACAGATGTGTTTTACATACTAGTGGGGACCCCCTTCCTCCACCGCTGTATCACACAACTGGAATTATGTGCCAGGGGGTCCTCTACACCTGGGGTATTACAGTGTACTTGGAGTACTGAAGCATTCCAGCTGAATTAAAAGGAAATCTGCCTCAATACCAATTTTTAAAATTAACAATATATGTAAAACAACTAAAGTGTCAGTTATATAACACAAACTTATGGAAAAAGCAATAAAACAATCTTTTCACAATTCACACTTTGGTAAACAAGATTAAATGGCAGGGAGGAAGCAAGCAAAACTGTCAGCATGCATAAGGCTGCAAAGGAGCAGGTAAATGTTTACTCCCTGCTGAAAGGAAAAGAAGAGAAACGACGTTTCGGCTGTTGAGCCTTCTTCGGGTGTGCGGTCTTTGAAAGACCACGAAGCAGATCCGAAGAAGGCTCCACAGCCGAAATGTTGTGTTTCTTTTCTTCTTTTTCCTGCATGGAATAAACCTTTGCCTGTTCCTCTGAGGCCAGATTATGTCAGCCACAACTGGAATTTGGCCTGAGTGCTAAGCATGGGGTTAACAGCCCTGCTCTTTAAATAGAGAATATTCCTAATATTTTCTTGTGGTTGTGCTTCCTGTTTTCAGCATTTTTCAGAGTACTTTCCACCAATAAAGAACAATGTTTAAAAAACATGGGAGAGCGAAGTGAAAGTGTCTCTCATATGGTCTCTGTGTACTTGTTTCTCCCTGCGCTGTGCCTGGCTGTCCTCTTTGAAGTCCCATTTTGGAAGAACTCGTGAGCTTGACGAATCATACAGTATCTGTGTGGTGAAAGAGCGCAGGAGCCCTCGAGCAGGATATGAAACAAGTGAAAAGGGAAACAGAAGTGGATGGCCACAGAACTGAAAGAGTCAGGGTTTTTTTTTGGTCACAACCATCATCACAGTATCTTCACTGTTGTTTAGTAACAGAATAAGGATCCAGAGCAGGACTTCAGGAGAAATGGTGGGCTTTAAGACTCTCTAGATAGGTGATTACTCTTCTGTTTGTGCCTGAAGGCCAGGGCTAGACCACAAAGATCACTAACACGCACTCACGTAAAGTTCATGACCTGGATATTTTCAGCTTTGGTTGCATGAAATATATGAAAATTGTGATGTGGTTCTGTATACTTATGGCTGTCTGCACAGGAGTAAACACAGCCACCATTCTGTCCAAAGGGAGAACGTGCTTTGCTGATGTCTTTTATATCAACCCTTTTATTTAGATCAATTGAAGTTTAAACTGAAAGCGACAGTCCAATTCACTATAATGGGAACTATGTCCCTTGTTTACCACAAAACGCCACAAATACAGCGTGTAGTAAAGTCATGATGAGTGCAGTGGTAGGATGTGTTGTCCCCAAGTAGTTTTACCTCATATCTGAAACAGCCTAATGGCAAGCTGAAGAGAGAGTAACCCATTCCCTTTGTCACTTCAAGACACGATACATTCTGTAGTTAGTATTTTGAAACGGTTTGTGCTGCAATAGTTTCTATAGAAACAGTAATCCCTATTACAGTGTGGAGCAATTTTCACACTTGCTCCCATCCTGCCCACTGAGCAGAATTCAGAGCAGGGGCATTGAGCAGCACAATATCGTGGGCTAGTCTGCGATTTAGTGTTCTAGCCAGCAGACACATTGCTGATTTTTCCATGTTAATGTTGCCAAAATTGTTTTGTGTTTTAATCCTCTACAGGGGGTCTGCAGGGAAAAGTGCAATAACATAGTTATACCTTTTAATGATAATGCCATTGAATATTCCTGGGATACCCTGACAGCTGTGTTTTTTATTTCTTACCCAGTGCAAAATGGTGTCGATAAAACTTTGTCCTGCAGTAACAGCTGGTTCAGTATTTAATGACATAAAATTTATAATCCGGTTCCTTGGAGTCGTATCTGTCATGTTGTACGGAAGTGCAGGGTGTAGTTAATCAACCATCTGTACCTCTGTTTCATTTTGTTATTTTACGTCTGACCCTTTCTGTTCAGTGTGAATCTTCAGCTGATGTGGTTTTCTAAATTGTTAGTTGGTGCACTATATCTCATAGAGTAGTAAGGCCATAAGTAACTTTAGTAAAGAAACAGACATGACCCTGTAGCTTTCTTAAGACTATTCAGGTCCACAGCAAGGGGATATTCTTGTGACACAGTGGGCTTGATGAATGAGTGGACTATATGGATCTGGCGTTCAGGGGTGTCTAAGATGGTAGCTCAAATTTGAGGGTCCCTTGTTATCCTTAAATCAAGCCCTCCAAGGCTTTCAAAATGTCACATCTGCGGGGGACCTTGTGAGCCCATGCAGGCATTTTTAGATCATCTGCCCTTAGGCTTTAAGAAAGAGAGAGGAAGTAAGAGCACTAGAAGAAACTCCAAGCAGATTGCGCTGTGTGATACAGACTTTGCAAGCTGGGGAACTTCACTGGCCAGCTGTGACGACGGTTCCCCAAACAGCAGTGTGCAATGGGCTCAACTCATAGTGAAACAGGACTTCTGATTCATTCTGGACAACTGCAGGCTCTGGGTGACATCGGTGAGGACTGAATATCTTCTCCGGTTGACGTGGGATTTCCTCTGTATAACCTCATATGCTTCCTTGTTGTTGTCATAGGATGACCAGTTGGATGGGCGGTGGGTTGAGGGCCATTTCCTCAGTCGGGCCTTGTGTGAACAGGGGTCGTCACTGGGAATTGAGACTGAGATGTAATGACAAAACTGGCGACTGTCACTTGGGTGCGTGTGTCATTAAAAAGGTGTGCGTTCTTTCTCTTTTTCAATAAAGGAAATTCTGAGATTATTTATCAAAGAACAATAAACAAATTGCAAAATTGCAATGCAAACTAGAATATGGAATCTCTGCCAAAGCCGTAAGCCAAATATCCATCTGTTTGTCAGCTCACCTTGAAAAAATATTTTTATTCTGACCTGTAAACTAATTTTTCCATTATGACCCAAGAAAATAGCATTTTTTTCAACTGCAGGTACATTTTTATGGCAGACTTCTGATAAAAATGCTTATTTGTTTTGTAGGTTGAGTGAATCAGAGTTTCTATAGCAACCCTGTGATGATATCAGAAAAGTCCAATTGAGGCCTTAAATGGTTTTAAAGGCACAGTGAGGTTTCAGAATACGTTCCAGACTTTGTAACAAAGTACTCTTTATGTGTTTGTTCCTTAAAAAAATAATAAAACTCTTAGTTTTAGTTTTCTGTAGTTTCTCTTTAACTCTGTATTAAAATACAAGAGCCTCAATGTATTCTCAGTAAAGCAGACACTTTTCTTAACAAAAAGGCCCTTAAACATGCCCAAAATGCATTAATTGATATAAGATCGGGAATAGAATATTTGTTACATACAGTATAAATAGTGTTTATATTTGATTGAAATGCAAATTATAGTAAAAGATGTTTTTTTCCACCCAATCTGTTTTGATTACGATAACAAGCGTAATGATGTAAGACGTAACATTTCAGAATGTACTAGCCTGCTGTTGTTGACGGCAATGTTTTGGACTTCCGGCCCCTTTAGTCAGCAAACATCTGAAAAAGATGAGAAAAGGACAAAGAAACATGTGATAGGCAGTGGGGAAAGATGTAATAGCAACAGGGAATTTATAATAGAACCCTGTCAGATCTCTCTATTTCCATTGGATATATACATGGAATATATGCATATGGAACAGTTATCAACAGAAAGGCTAACCCCTTCTGGAAAAAAGGAACACTGAGAAAGAAGAGTTATGTCCCAGTGTCAACTGCAACACAGCTGCTAACTTCTCTTCCATGTGACTTACAGTAGGCATTCCACATCTCCCAGGGTGACAGTTTGCAGAAAGAGCCTTCTCTTCCTATGTTTCAACACCAAACTGCTAAACAACATGCTTATTCATTGCTGTTTCAACATCGTTAGAAGATACATCATTGCTATTAGGACACATCCTGAGCAACTGCAGTGTTTCTGTGCTTGTTAATGATTATTCTTCCCTTTCAAATAAATAATGACATTCACCTGGTGCGTCGTGATAAAAGCAGAGTGAAGTGTTGTGTGGCACAATGAAAACATGGTAAAAGTATGGTAAAGCAATGGTAAAATTCCAGCAAAGCAAGGGGTGTGCATGGGTCAGCCATCAGAAGATGTAGTGCAGATTTGCAGTGGTTAGTCTGCATAAGGAATGTATTGTCTGGTCTGCACACACTGCCCGGTGGTATCCTGCACTGTTAAATCAGCACAGCTAACAGCTGCAAAGAAAGAGTACAAACAATCGTTTGTGGCCATTGCAAAGCCGGGCTGATTTCTGCAAAACTACAGGATCTTGTCTTGCAAGACTGTTTTGCAATAATAGCGGAAAGAAGCCCGCTAAGCACTGACAAGGCAAAGAAAAGCTGGCTGCTCCTGTCAGTTCTAGTGTGCTAGGGTTCTGTAGTTTCCCATCTGCTGACAGCTGTCCAGCCCTTGACTGGAGTGTGCGAGGTGAGCCTCTCAGATCTGTGACCTCACAACGGGAGTGACAGTGGCCGCTTCTCAGGAGCCTTCACTGATCAGCACTGAGTGGCCTTATAATCACTCTCACATGCTGCGGTCAGTGCGCACTTAAACACTTTCAATTCTTCTTTCTTTCAAGATTGCATGGGCATTTTGCTTTCCACAATGTCTTATTTACTGGCCCTAATGATTGTTGTAATGATGTTTTCTTCCTTTTTTCTTGTGCAAAAAATAGAATTACGAAATGATTGGTTTTTTGTTCCCTATTAGGAAAATAGAGACTTACAATCGTAACTTCTTACCTTTTCTAACCTTTGGTCAAAATGCACAGAAAGACCTAGTTACTTTACACTGTTGCTGGCCTTCACATTGCAGGTGCTTCTGCGGTTGTATTTAATGCATATGAAGAACATGAATTATGCAATGTGTTGCCATAGGGGTTGCACACTGATTGTTAGTAGCTGTAGTGTACAACAGCTGGAACAGAGGGCCACCTTTTCATCTTCCCATCTGTTCACTGAATAAACGAACTGAAGGGAGACGTGCCCTGTCTCTACCAAGCTGGAAAAGCCAACAGCACAGGCCAGTGGTGGGCAATGCCTAATGATAAAGGGCACAGAATTATGAGTATCAGAATTAAAAAAGGATATACACACCTATGAGCACGCCTAACACATTTAAGTGCTGCTGCCTCACAGCTCTTGCATCCTGTTTTTTTATTCTGGCCTGGCACACCTTCTGTGGGGAGTCCGCGCGTTCCTCATGTGTGCTTAGGTGTCCGGTCTGAAAATATGCGTAAAGGAGAAACTTAGTCTTTAAACTTACAACCCGTGTACGGGCTGCCAGACGACAACCGCGCCTGCTTCTTCATGCTGTTTCTGCCGTAGTGCGAGCGTTACGTAAGCATTTGGTGGCAGCGCAGCGGAGACTGACGGGCGATGTCCTTGGCACACGGGGGCAGGCTAAGGCTCTCTGTACCTTTGCAGTTTTAATTTAGTACACGTGCTGCCGAAGCTCCAGTCCAAAGACACGCCGCCCGGGTCAGCTCCGGCTCCGGTACTGTCCCGTGCATGCCTGTGTGCTTGTACCCCCTGTGAGGGTCTGACCCTGCGCCCTGCAGGTTAGACTCCAGGGATAAATCGGTTTCCTGAGTGAAAACAGACAGTTAAACTGGCGTGAAAACATCTTAACCCTTAGATGGAGGGTTTATTTTCTTGTTGAGTTACGGGTGGTTAAATAAGTGGGCATCCGTGATTATTAGGTCCATAGATTCTCCACTAATTATACGCCATTAGCAAATGTATTATTAAGGGACGGAAACTGTAGACTTGGGAAGTATATTTCCCCACAATGCTGAAGTCGTCTTCTGCCTCCCTTACTCTTTTTGCAAAATCTGGGTGTCTGGGATCGTTAATTCCATGGTTCACCAACATCAGTGTGAGGTGGATGAACTCAATGCGGATCGCGTTAATGCCTCAGGGATGGCAAGTTGATGGAGGACTCCGGCGGAGCATGGGCGCACATTCACGGGCACACAGCTGCTTCAAAGCAGACGCTGTGACGTGGGGCAGCCAGCCACTGTATGACAATCTGCGGTCCATGCTTCAGCGGGCATACTTAGTGTCTCCTTAACCGTAAACAGAAATGTTTTAAAATCGATCCATTCTGGACCCTTTATGATGAAAAAAAACAACAGTTCTTTTTATTCTTTTATTTTCCTCCTGCAGTGTCAACCCCCGTACACGTCAAATCACCTCGCCACCCACACACACGGGCTCGCACAAAGTCACAGAAGGCCCAACACACTCGTGCAGACGCAAAAAAATCACTCTGAAACATATTTTTTTATTACTATTGCTATTAAGTCCTGTTAGTAAACACACACTGCTTGGGGGGCATGTATGATCCACAACCCCTACTAATTCCTGTAAATGCTGTATGCAATTTAACTGTTTTATATGTTATGATACCTTGATAATGTGTTATACATTATGTAATTGTGACCTACATATGATTTGATAATGTTATTGGCATTTAAATAATGTTCAAAGGGTGTTGATTGTAACAGTAGCATAGAGTCTAAGGAATTTATGTCTGATAAAGTACTGGTGCTTAAATTTTCGTTTACTCTTTTCAAAATGGGGCTTCTGGATCAGATTTAATGAACTCGAGACACCCTAGGAATTTCTCTAGGTGCATTATTCTATACGTAATACGGTCAGAGAAAACCCGGAACATTACGGTAACACGTTTTGCACTTGCTCTGCAAAACACACCAGCTGTCGCCTGCTGATGATGTAAATAAGACTAAAACATGTCGTGTGGAACAGCTGCCCGTGGGGGTTTAATTAATCAATAGCAAATACATTAAGGTAATACACGAAACTACAAGTTTCTTTTTCAGAATTAGATTTGTGCTTAATTTAACGTAGTCTAGCTTTGTATACCCGAGCGTCAGAAAACTTTTGTCAACGAACAGTTGAGGGTGCATGCTTGTTAAACTTCCAGATTTGTGCAAGATACACATTGATTACTGTTGACCAAAACGCTTCGAATATGGCAGCTCCTCAGACGGAAGTAACAAAAACAGAGTTTGGCGTTGTACCAGGGCAAGGAAGCGTGGATAAATTTCAATTAAAATCCCAGGACGTGACACTGGAAGTTATATCTCTGGGTTGCATTATTACATCTTTGAAGACGAAAAATAAAAGAGGGGAATTTGATGACATCGTTCTGGGTTTCGATAATCTGGAAGGTAGGTTCTGTTTCATGCATTTTTGTCATGCCAAGATCCACATCACTGTGCAATGAAAGTGATTGTTTTATGCAGAATGAGAATCATCCATCGTTAAAATCCGCTGACAAGTCTGGGGTGGACTGCCGGAGATTTTCATTGTGAAGTGTGCGATAACACGCTTCTAGCAGGCTTGTTCTTATTTGTATTTAAATACATTGTAAATTCTGCGAAAGCGTCTTTATTAGGTCAGTGAAAGCTGGTGTTACTGTATGTGTGCCGGTGTTGTACCTCAGGAGGAATCTTCACTTTAAAACACGATTGGTAGTGAGGTGTTGGGAGATGAAAGCCGTCCAGGCAGTTATTGGTCGTGCTTGGACACTATCTGGATCTCAGCTTTACCGCTCTAAACACTCCCTGAAATGTTTCTTTCTTGTAGGATACTTGTCCAATCCTGCGTGCTTTGGAGCTGTTGTGGGTCGGGTAGCCAATAGGATTGCCAAAGGAAAATTCACTGTTGATGGAAAGGATTATCAGCTGGCCATTAATAATGGGCCCAACTCTCTGCATGGAGGACTGAAAGGCTTCAACAAGGTAAAGCAGTCTAAAACATTTTATTGTGTTAGCCCTGCTTAAAGCACAGAAGGTTCAGATTTGACATGTGGACCTGACCAGCCTGTGTACAGACTGCTGTGGGATGTTCCGCCTCTCTTCCTCCTGATATCCTCACAGTTCTGTTCTCCCAGTCGGTTTGCGCAGAACTACAGTCAGCGTAACACTCTCCACGATGTCTTCATGCACTTCGCCTTCTGTAATCATGGTATTCACTGGCGGCCAAAACACTCTGCCCTCTGAAAATGAATAAGCAGATGGCTCAGAAGCGTGTCAAAGTCCTGAGCCAGGGGGGACTCCTATGAACTAACCTGTCTGCTCACTATTTCAATTGCAGTTGACATTATGTGCCCAGTGAGCCAATGATGGAAAACCACAGACTTCGGTATTCTAATTATGCATCAGTGTACTGGTGGGGTCAACAGCAGCTTGCATGTTCATTATTTGGGTGGTGTCAGAAAGTCCTGGACAGTCTTGTAGCTCCTGCCGGGATGGGTGAAACCCCTAGCAGAGGTTTGACTGGGAGCCTTTCAGAAGGATCAGTCAATGACAGCAGATGCAGACTGAACCGGGGTCACGATGGCTGATTAGCAAAGGAACAGCACCTATCTGATACTCTGTCTCTTTTTCTGCGTTTGAGTTCCAAGAGAGTCGTGGACGGAGGACATGTCCCTCCATGACAGCCGTGTTCCTTCGCAGGCTACCTACACGAGTTTTGTATGTGTCACGGAAAGAGGGAGTTAGGAGTAAGAGCAATTTTATGATGCTTCTTAACTTTTAAACTGAAACAAAAAAGAAAATCATGAAGGTAGAGATTGACAGAGATCTTCTATGATTCACAGAGGTCCGGGAGATCTATTGGGTTGCTTCGGTGGTTACTAATTCAATCCACCTCTCAGTTCGGTACTTGATCTGATTAAACCTGAGAGTGCCAGGGCATCTGAACCGTACGCTGCGTGTGGAAAGTTGTGAATTTACAGAAACGAGTCTCACTTGCGTTCTATTAAAGCTCGTCTTCACTTAGGGCTCATGCCTGCTATTAACGAAACTTTGACTCATGATGTGAATTTCGTTAAACGAGTCAGTGCTGTGAGTGTTTTCAGTGTCATTCTTGCTTCTGGGGGTGTGTACTGTCCTGCATTTGCAGGTTTGCTATGCCTTTCTTTTGTGTTATTCAAAAGTACAGTAACATGGAAGCAAATGTACCCGAAGAGAAGATGTTTGTGTGCCCCCTATCAGGATAGTACCTACGCCTCTAAATGGAGTGATGTGTTTTAATCCAGCCTGTGTCTCTGGTGGCTCTGAATTCACCTTTAACAAATGAGAAAATGGGGAGGGACAAAGGAAGAACAGGCAGATCAAACCCGGGATTATCTCCGCATGTGGGCAACAATTTGTCCAGGTTGACTAGAGGAAGCACTATTGGAATGGAGTCTCCCTGAATGAGTTTTGCTCGAGTGACGTAATCTTTGCTACTGTAGCTTTCGTCTCATCGGGAGAACCACACCAAGCCAAGTGCATCAAATACGGCTCTCGTAGGTTTTCAGCTCATATTTAAAATGCAGAGGAAGAATGTAAAACCCCCACCAAGATCCTTTGTATTTCATATGGAAGACTGTGGTCATTGCAGATGAAGGTCTGGATGTGCTTCGCCTTTTGCAGTTGTTTCCTTTAGGAGTTACTTGGGTGTTCCTTGTTAAAGAATCCTGTTCTTTCCTCGAAAAAGAGATGAGCTCATCCAGATCCAGCTGCACCTGTTTGTATAAAGTCCCCAGAATTAAAGCGCACACAACTCTTGGTTCATTGAAACGTTTTGTCATCATGTCAGTTGAAGGGGAAATGACCAAATTAGTTTTTTTAAGAAGATGGTTTCAAAACTTTCTAATAGAAGCTATTAGGAGTCGTCAGCTCCCTTGAATGCGGTTTACAAGCTTGGAAGGAACAAAGCCTTCCTGGTTTAGTGCAAGTCTCAAACCTACATCTCGTTTTTTTCTGAGCTGATGTGAAGTCATGCTGAATTGGTCCTGGCTTTGCGATTCCTCAGTCCTTCCTGCCTCTTGTCATCTCTCAATAGATCCTGCTGATCAATTCGTGCAGTTTTGTTTGTACTTTTGTTCTGCCGTAACTCATTACAATTTAGCTTTGGGACCTTGATGTTCTCTTGAAAATAATTATGTTGAAATCAATTGAAAGCCCAATAAAGTGTTCTAATGGATCTGCAAATAGCACCCTTCAGTATATCAACTAAAGCATGGATTGAAGTCCATAAAGGCCTCAGCCATGACTGGTGAATAAATAACTTGATTTGACAAGCACCTTCAATGGGCCAGCCTACTGCTGTCTTCCACATCTGGTACTTATGTGTACGCTGTCTGTGCTTTCTCACAGTCAATATCCCAAAGAGAATGTTTTATGAAACATTTATTTTTTTATTTTTTCTATTTTCAGCATGAAACATATTCCATTTGACTCTTCCCTACTGCACACTGATTCAGCTCCACACTGTGTAACCTTCCTTTGTATGTTGTCCTAAGGTTTTCTTTGAGAGCATAGTCCTATGTCTGAAATCTCTGCACATAAACGTGTAAGAGACCAGCCTTTTCACATGCAGCTGCCTGACTCGTGTAGTTTAGGAAGGGAAGTCCAGACAGAAAAAAATTCTGACAGACATTCAGAGAAGAGCAGTTAGGGCCTTCAGTCGAACTAAAACTTTTCTATTCATAAACACATCTAAGTGTTTTTAGCCTGAGATGAAGGTGGTTAGGAGGTTTATTATTGTGTTTCAAAGTCCTGAAAGAGTTTTTTTTATTCCAGTTTGAGATGCAATCCTCGCATTCAGATTAGTTCATGGGGATTTAAATAACATAGCAAAAGTAGAGTCAGAATTGGTACAAGGAAGCACTCAGAAAATTGAAGCAATTTGTCTTTAAAATACACTGGTTCAAACAAACCTTTTACCCAAACAGCCACTGACGCCATAGCACAGCACCGTGACAATCCAGTTGTCATTACTTGACATTACCCTCTTAGCCACTACATGCTTTCTGAGGGCCAGGAGCCCTGTTCACATCAACAACTTGTGAGTCATTGCTGCTTTTCAAGGCAAATGCTGTTTAACTGTTGTTGCTGATGCTGAACGTCCGCCAGACATATGACTTGCTTTAGTCACAGCTGGGAGCCTTCCGTCATTACTTCACATTAACACAGGTTTTTCTAAGATCAGAAACGGGAAGTTGTTCATTTTCTGTGGTCTTGGTGAACCATTTTGCCTCTGCGTTGATGACACTGTCAAAAACTGTGCGAGTCCCCAAATGTAATACATGCTCAGTGTATCTGGCAATAATGGCTAGTACATTTTCCTACAGATCTTAAATTATATAAGCAATACGTACGGAGGATATTGTAAGTGGTCTTCAAATATATCATATTACATTTCACGCCATTTGTCTAACCACATTTTTTTTTTCTTATTTAGTCTGTGGTAACTCTGGTAACACCCTTTCTGTTTAGGTATGTATAAGATTTGCAATGCCATGGTGTTCATTGGTATAATATTGTACCACATGATCTTGTACAGTACAGAGAAGCCAAACACAACAACAGCCCAGATTTGTGCTCCCTGTCATCTAATTGTGCCTCTATCTAGTGAAGACGTATTTTTTCAGGTTTGAAAATTCGGTTCTGCGGTCTACGCCAGAGATTGTTGGATCAGATTTTCTTTTTTTTCCCCCCACATGGTGATGTGCTGGGAACCTCAGAACCTATTCTAGCGCAGGGCTAAAAATAATCTCTCATTCCCGTCTCGTCGCCAATCATTCCTGTTGCAGAAGGGTATTCTGGGTCCTTTTCAGTGGGTGTGGTGGGGGGGTTCCCACAGTTCTCCTCCACATCCTAGATCAGTGCTAATCCCAATCCTGGTCCTGGTTTTTGTTGCAGCCGAGCTCACCTTCCTGTCATAATGAACAGTGTTCATCTGAGCTGTTTTGTTTCCCAGCTCTTTAACACGTTGGGGCTTTAACAGTTGTGCACTGTAAGTGAAACAAATTCCCAAACGTGTGCCTAGAAACATCACGCAAATGTTCCAGTGATGCAACTTCTTAGCTCAAGTAAGGCTTCTGTTATCTAAGGAAGTTGGACAGGAAGGAAACCCGGCAGGGTCACCTGGACTGGGATGGGGAACTACCTTCCTAGCTGATGATGACGATGCACCCACTGGGATGTGTGCTTGAGTAAAATCTGCTGACTCAGTCCTGCTTGTGCCCCATGCTGTAACCCGTAGGAAGGTTCTCACAGTGTGCTCTTTGGGCTCTTTGTAGTTTATGAACCCATGTAAATGGGGTTTATCTTAGTGGGCATCGATTATGAGTAAATATACAGAGTGTTTTAAAAAGAAGGATTGGGTGTGGTATGAATGCAGAAGTGTGCCATCCTCAATAGTAAATCAGTGTTTCTGCTTGGTTGTGATTGAATTGTGTTTCTATGTCAGTTTCCAGTTTCTAATCCAGTGGAGAGAATTATCTACAGTAACTAGCAAAGGCAGCAATCAGGTTTGCTTCCTTATTGCTTTTTTCACACAACGAACATTGACCTTTCTCAGGCTGCTGTAAAAAGAACTATGAAAATGGTTTGACACGGATGAGACAGATAAGGTGCAAGCCAGTTTGATTGTGTGCGTGCCCACAAGATTTGGGAGGACCAAATCTGCGGAAATACCCTAACAAATAGTGGGACTCCTGAGAAGCCTCTACGGCTTTAACTTTGGCAAGTTTTGTACTTTGTTTCAATTCATTTTTTCACCAGAATTCTTTGACCTTTTGAATTTCACACATTTGTCATATCATGATGTCTCCTAGTTAAGCAATTAAATCCATTCCTCTTAATGCGGATGTTGGCTTTGCATAGTATAGAGTGAATTCTCCTCAACACTGTGACCTGCAGGCGAATGTGTCCTGTATGTAAACCAAGCAGTTGAACTTAAGTATCGAAATTAGAATTGGGAGAGGTATGCAGTTGTGCCTAGTTGTCTCAGAACTAAAAGCACCAGCTGTAGGCGTTTGTCTACACTGTGTTTCAGGCCAGTTATCCTTGTTTTTGTAGGCACTGGAACTTCTCTTTGTCTGTTCCTTTGAGCAGTTGGCAGGATTGGATATTTTGGCACCTGTAACACTATCTCCTACAATAGGATTAGTTCTGCAAGTAGGAGTTATAACTTTAGGCTACCACAACCTCTTTAGGGACAGCTGGTTGCTATAAGGAGGAAAATGTTTGCATTCATGCTTGGAGAATATTTTTTTTGTTCCAATGCAGCTGCTCTCTAGGCAGTCTGAAACCTGTCCGTCTCTGTAGATACTGATTGATTTTATTCCTGGCGAACAAAGCCAGAACGTCAGCACTGGAGGCATCTGAAAGTGTTGTTTTTTGTAGTTGAAGCAGATGTTTCACTCACCAGTTCCATATGGCCTTGTCAGGTAGGAGCAGGATTAACACCTGAAACCGAGAGACGGACCCAGAATTATTTCCTTCTCGGCATCTCATTTGTTTGTGTTTTTTTTTAGGCAGCAGAGGGTCAATTTTAACAGCTTTGACCTTGAGTAGTTTGCATATTTTTAAATATTTTACTGAATGACAGTAGTTCATGCCACCTTTTGTCTCCTGGTTTCACAGGCCTCTCTTGTTATTTTCTTTTTGTGCCTTTCTGACTGGTTCTCTCCTAACGGTGCCCTTTAGACGTTTATTCACCATTCTAACTGTACTTGTATACTGTTCGTTTTGTCTTAATATTTCACTTACCATTACAAAGGCTTTTGAGGCCAGTTGTTTGTGTCTGTGGGCTCCTGTCAGCATTCCTCCGCATGGCTCCCAATGGATCACTTCTTTGCAGGCCATCTGGACTTCCGAAGTCCTTCTGAGCGGCGTGCGGTTCTGCCTGACCAGTCCAGATGGCGATGAGGGCTACCCTGGGGAGCTGAGAGCTTCAGTGACCTATGTCCTGGAAGGGGAAGTGCTGTCCATTCATTACAAGGCGGAGACCAGCAAGACCACCCCCGTCAACCTGACCAACCATTCCTACTTTAACCTGGCAGGCCACGTAAGAGGTTTAATATTTACTTTTTTTTTTTGCATTGTGACACAGCGAATAAATGGAGCACAACTCCAGTCCCTGGGGGCCAAAGTGTCGGTGGTTTTATTTCAAATTTGATCTTAACAACCTCATTGAGCTGATCCTGAGGTTAATTGGACCGATTTAACACTTTTTCTTTGGTCTTGGGATGCTGAGGATTTATAGATCCCTGGAAAAGCGCCAGTGTTCTAACCCGAGAGGCCCAGGGACTGGAGCTGTGCACCTGCACTGTGAGCCAGGACTGTGTAAAGCACAGTTCCGTGTCATTTTGAAATACGTTTGTTATAGGTTGTCATCCAGGGAACAAACAGACAGACAGACGCAGTGTTCTCTGATTCCTCAGCTCTGAAATACAAACACTTCCAAGGGCATTTTAGAAACCAGGCACAGCCCCTGTCAGCATCTTTTGTTACTGGAAGTGTTGCATTTAAGACAAGGACTGAACGTTTCTTTGAATGCAGAATGTAAAAGGTCATACATGGTATAAGAATATTTTAAACGTCAACACAAGATGTAAATGTAATATCCACTCTTCTAGTGGGCTAAGTAAGAATTTCACTGTCAGGTGTCCTCTTTTTTTTAACAAGGGGACAGCTATGTTCAGATGTCCAGCCCTGATCTTGGAACACCAGTATGCCTGCAGGTTTTCATTGTATCTTTGTCCTTAATTGGTCATTATTGGTTTAATTGATCAATTTAACAGCTTCTTCTATTGCATCCAGTGCAGATTTCTTTAAAGAGACTGAGAAAACTTGCAGACACACTGGCCCCCCAGAACAGGCGTTAGATACCCCTGTTTGTTGGTCATCCATGCACAGTCACTATTTCATCTGTGTTTATTAATCACTTTCATTTTTTTTCTTACCTCCATATTAACCTCAACTGTCCTTTCTATTTAGACGTTGTTTCTGGGGAAAAACTGTGTTTTTGTGAACAGCAGTGTCAATTAGAAATAATTTCCATAAAGCAGCATTACTGCCGGGTTTCCTGAAACTGAAGTGAGTAAATACTGAAGCAGCCGAATTCTTAGTCCTCCGCACAGTAACAAAAAATCAGTTCTCGTGTTGTTCCAGGGCACACCCGATATCTACGACCACGAAGTCTCCATCACAGCAGACGCCTACCTGCCTGTGGATGACACAATGATCCCCACAGGTGGGTGAACATTTGCACAACTAAAAAACGTTTTTTGCCTCCATAAAAATACATACTGAAATGATCTGTCTGGGATTTTCCAGAATTGCAGTTACTATGATTATTTTTTTCAGTTGTATTGTTGTTTTCACGTGTGATGGAACAGAACTATAAACTGTTAACTCCCAGAAGGTTTAGATTCTCTACCTTTCCCTACTGTTAATTCCCCCTTTAAGGCAACATCACAGTTCTGGAGGCCTATTACAGCCTGATATGAGCCTCAGAGCATTGAGATTCCTCTTTTGATATTCAACTGCAGTGTTGCCGGTTGCTGAAGTGTTCATCTTGGACTGCAAAAAATAACATTTGCAAAATATGTTGACGATGTGCTAATTAAACTATCATTTCAGACAATTTAGTTAAGCTGAAATAAAATTCTGATTTCTCATGTTCTGTAGACACTTACAATATTCCAACAGCGATATGGGGAACAGAGAGGTGGATTTCTGTAGCTTTACAAGAGAATTGTTTTCTGCTGTTTCAAGCAGTGTGTAAAAAGGCCCCGAGTCTGATTGGAGTATCATGTCACTATCATTGATGGGTCTTTAAATGTACTTTATACTTTGAAGTGTCTGGATAAACATTTCAGCATGGACTAATTTTAAATGTTTGTTTTGTCAAGCAGTCAAGAGCAAATCAAATGTCAGTTTTTTTTAATAAACATGGAAAATAGTCTATGTAGCATTTGGTTTCAACCACACAGAAGTGAGATTAAAAGCGATAAGACTCATGTCACTTCTGAATTGTGCCATGGTATGAAAAATTGACCACAGTAGAGTGTATTAAATTACACTGTTTTTTTCAAATGGTTTTCTCACAGGTTAGTTGCATTGAGTTTCCTTGTAAGATCATGCTCGTGATTTGGTGAGAAGTCGCTGTGGCACCAGGAAGGACCATTTTTAAAATGTAATAACTATCAGTTTGAAACAAAATTTTTCCAAACTTTGTAGTGTTCACAAGGGCGGTGTCTTTGTCCCCAAGTGCTTTGACAGAAGAGGCCATCTAGGCTCCTTCACACAAACTACTCTTTTTTCCAATGCTCCTCTGTGGTTTTCCCTGATAGCTCCAAAAAGAGCTTTTTTTAAACTAGACATTTTTAAACTAATGTATCCCGGGATTCTGGGACCTGTTGGCTTGGCTTACACCTTTGGCAAAGTCATTTAAAATCCCTCTCCTTCCAGAGTGTTGCCTAGATCGTATTATTTGGGTTCACTTATTTATTTTTCAGTCTATTACAGAATCCTCTTTCGGTCTTTAAGCAGCTTCAAAGTAGTGCAGTTCTTGACAAGAGATGATAAAGAAATGGGTGAAAGAAAAGCTGTTTTTTTTCCACTTTTCCAAAAAAGGTGCCTCTGACATTTGTCACTTTTTATTTCAACACATGGTCCTAGATTCCATGCTGGATGGAGGTTTTTTATGTGTGGAGTTTGCGGGTGCTCCCTGGTGCCCTTGTAACATTTTTTCACCTCCTCGAGACATGCTGTTGGTTGGTGGATGTCTCCATGTGCTGGTGTGTGTGTGCTTGCCCTGCGATGGATTGGCAACCCATTCGGTGCTGGCTTGAGTCCGCTGCTTTTGAAATTGGCTCTGGAATTCGCCCCTGCCAAAACTAAGTGTCTTTCTAAATCTGATACAGATAGACAGATGCAGGTACGTTTTATTGTGGTAATGAAATTCAGTATGTCTGAATATGAAACGCTGTGCTCCTATTGTTAACAACATTACGTAAATAACAGCCTGAGCACTCGTGCAGCAGACTGGGACGATAAACTGTAACAGTGTTTGTCAGACAGGTGAATTATCTCAACCCCGCGACTTGCTCAATCACCATGGAAGCACTGAGCCTTGCACTTGAACGGAAACTGTGGTTTTTTTGAGAGCTCAGAAACTTTAAAAACACGTGTCACGGGACTGAGCTGCCGAATATTTTGTTCTGTTTTGCGTTTTTTTTTTACACGCTTGTGGTGTCTTTGTACATGTCACTTACCCATTGTTTTGGTTAAAATAGTAGTGCTTCAAGAAAGCCTGTTGGGTTGGCATTCACACAGTTTCTCGGATTTATTGTTACCCCTCCCAGGTGAGGTGGGTCTCACACAAAGCCCACTCTGTCATTGCATTAAGTAATTGGAAAGGGTTACTGAGTCAGAATCGGCCAATATCTTTAGCCGTGACTGACCCTTTTTGAGCCACAACGCTTTTTTTCATGTCCAGTTTGCAACCGCATTTCAGAAGGAAGTGTGCTTGCGCAAGAGAGGCTTCACTGCACGCAGACATGCTGTATACAAACCCTTGTGTAACACAGGTCTGCAAGTAATAGGTTTATTCCATGCTGAAAAAAAGAAGAAAGAAAACACAATGTTTCAGCATAGAATAAACCTATTATTTGTTCCTATATAAAATAAAGTATATGTTTAGTATAGTATATATACAAGATATACTAACATATGAACTACTTTTGTAACACAGGCACATATTCATTATTTTCACCTTTTCACCCTTCAACACCAGATTTATTTAATTCATACTAGAGGGAGTCTGAACCTGTAGAATTAAAAATAAAGTATAAGTTTTGTAAGGAACAATACAGTACAAATAACTAACATAGTAGGCATTTAGATTTTTTGAAGTAAAGCACACACCTATTGATTGTATTCTGTAAGGAAGAATTGGATGAACTGGCTGAAGTTAAAATCTTGCTGTTTTTCAGCAGTCTGTTAAATCCAAAGAAATTATTTGGAGCTCTGGGTGCACCATGGGATGACAGACCCCTCAGACCAAGAGCACAGAAAATAAATGTGTTGGAAAACTGTGATTCATTTATTAACCCTTCTTAAATGTAGCGCAAGAAGCTTTGTTTTTGATTCAACAATAATTTTTCAGTGCAGCAAACCATGACTCAACTGCGCCAGCTCAAAAGTATGAAATTACTCCATTTCTCGCTGCACCCTGAGCTTTTGAAAAACTGCACCAATTTCACATCCTCGGGTTGAAAATGTCACAGGAGGATGGAATTGGAGTGAAAAGGGCTTTTTGAGCTCAACGTTTTGTTTTGTCTGTTGTGTCTCTTTCAGCTCATTCTTGGACACTTTTGTGGAACTGAATTAGTGCAAACTATGTTGACTATGTGCTAATTAAACTATCATTTCAGACAATTTAGTAAAGATGAAATAACACCAATACCCAAAATTCTGATTTCTGATTTCTGGAAATAGTTGAAGGAGCGGTATGGCTCTCTCTGCAAGCACTGCAAGCTCTTGGGTGTCCTACCCGACCCCATGTGGCTCCCAGGTGTTGTATCCATCCCTGAGGGACTACAGGTGTCCTGCCTGTCTCTGTGTGGCTCCCAGTTGTTGTATCTGTCCCTGAGGGACTGCAGGTGTCCTACCTGTCTCTGTGTGGCTCCCAGTTGTTGTATCTGTCCCTGAGGGACTGCAGGTGTCCTACCTGTCTCTGTGTGGCTCCCAGTTGTTGTATCTGTCCCTGAGGGACTGCAGGTGTCCTACCTGTCCCGGTGAGGCTCCCAGGTGTTGTATCTGTCCCTGAGGGACTGCAGGTGTCCTACCTGTCCTGTGAGGCTCCCTGGTGTGCTACCCATCCCTGTCCAGTGCCCAGGTATTGGGTGTTGCAAATACAGTATCAGGCATTTTAGTCCTTTCCAGTACGGAATATGTGCTACCAACTGTTTCATTGCTTTCATTGATATAATTAGTTTAATTATATAATTAAATGACTGGTTGCACCAAGGTCATGCACAGGAATGATTTTGTTGGGCAGATATTTGACTGTTCTAGGTCTAGAACACTGGTTGTGCGGAAGGCATGTTTGTTTTTCATTTTTCACAGATTTTGTTTGGTGCATTTTCACAGCTTGGATAGGGAATTGCCTGCACTGTCCTTACTTATAACGAATCAGGCAGGCACTTCCTCACTGAGTCACCATTGTTAACGGCTATAACAGGAGTTGTAGCTTTGATACTTTTATCTTAATGCAAATTTACAAAAGCTCTTAGCTCTCAATACTAGGGAGGAAATCAAGATAAATCAGTGTACTCCTTAAAATAAACAACTTAAGAAAAGGGGATTTGCATAAAATATATGACATGTGTTTGTTTTGTGCACTGTAGTGGGCCTTTTTAGCCATAATCGCTGAATGACTGTCATTTAGAAAAATAAATCAATGTCAAAGAGAAATTTGGACAAGTAATTGTAACAACAGTTTGCTGTGTCCTACTGTGTCCTATTTTTGCTAAAGGATTTACAATGGGTGATATTTGTGCCTCTGATTTCAATAAGAAAACAAGCTGAACTCATTAAAGCACACTAAAAGGACTCTTGAGAAGATGGATTGTCACTGCTGTTAAACATTCTCCCTGTGTCAGCTCATCTTCTATGGATTTTCATTGATTGTCTGTTATTGGCCTATTTATTTATTGTTCTAACTTACCATTCCATCTGTTACAGCTTCTGAGTGATGGCTTAATGCCTTGTCTAAGGACAGAGGGGTGGGTGCCTCCTAGCACAGATACAATAGATTTGACAAGTTAAATGGCATGGCGTATCACATCATGTTCAATAACCGGTTATCCAGTTCAGGGTCACAGTGGCCTGGAGCCTATCCCAGGCAGCAAAGTGGGGTACACCCTGTACAGGACACCACTCAATCGCAGGGCAAACACGCACACTCACGCCAGGGCCAGTTTTCCCAGAAGCCAATTAACCTACCAGTTACCGCTGTCTTTGGACTGAACGCACACATGAACATGGGGAGAACATAAAATTTCCACACAGACAGCACCCCAGGTCCAGAATTGAACCCAGGGCCCGAGCACTGTGAGGTAGCAATGCTGACCACTGAGGTTAAGTGGCACTTTAAAGAGTTGGTAAGTTGCTTGGTTCTACACATTCGCCCCTCAGTTCAAAGCACAAAAGAGGATAAAATGCTGAAGATGGAGCTGCTGCAGTTTTGCAGCTTCAGTGATAATTCACAGTTTGTATAGCGACATGTCCCCACACCGGATATCTTACTCACAGCCCATCCTATCAGTGCAAATGTCTTCTCACAGGTGCTGTGTAGTTTTGATTTAAGAAATGAAATGTTGTTGGTGTCGTGTGGATAAGTTGATCCTTCGAGAATCTGAGTTTGCACTTAAGCACCTCGCTGGTGAGGTGGTATAACCTGTTACGTGAAAATGAAGAAAGAAAAACCCAGAAAGGAAGTCACATGCTTCCTGTTGTAGCATGAAGGTGTCGAGACGGTGACACCTTCATGCTACTGATAGGTGGGGGGCTGAAATAAGTCCCCTCTTGCAGACTTGGCGACAGTGGAGACATATCCTCTGTACCCAGGAATCAGTGTTGAGCGTAGACCACCTTAATGGGCATTGGTGAATGGGGCGCAGATCAGTATGCTAATTGTCCGGGAGTGAGGATCTGGCGACCTCACTTGTTTCCCCTCCTGTGGGATCACCCTGATTTGACAGCATTCCAGTTGGACAGCACACGTCTTCAAGCTGCTCGGCTTTTGAGAATGCGCCATAGATGCCCTCCTTGCGCCCGAGCCCCCATATCGCTTGTGACGACAGACGCACTCATTACTCTGATGACCAAAGTCAGCTCACCTGCTGCAAAAAAAAACAGTCTTGGGCTTTGTTGCCGTTTGTAAATGATGAGTTTTTTTTGATGCTCCATAGACGAATGCAACCCACAGTATATAGGCTGTAAAAAACAAGTCCCACCATTCTGTTTGTTTTGGCAATGGAAAACCTGCTTTGAATAAGTTGAGAACTGTGTTTCTAGTCAGTCTGACGTAATCGAAGAGCTGGAGGGTGATTTGGAGGTTATGGAGAGTGGGTGTAGCAAGTACTGAATTAGAAAAACATTTTAACCCCTCGCCAAGACAACGGAGTGATTATTATTATCAGCAAGGTTGCAACTTTATGAGAATTAAAGAAACCCTTGAATTTTTTTGCATTGTCGCGCTGCAAAAAAAAACAAACAAACTGCTGCCGTCATTGCAAAGTGCATGATTAGTCACTGAGGTCGTTTTTTAAAATGGGTTTGTGTGATGATCATTGCAGACTGCGTTTAACTTTTCTCAACAGGCATGCGAGATGTCCACGTCGCCCTAGTAGAAACTATTATTCTGAGAGTAAAGATGCTTGAATTACTTGTATGAGTTTAAGCCTAACCCCCTGAAACATGTTGTGGCCTGAAGCAAAATAACAAGACGTCAGCTTCATGGCTTTGGCCATTTCCTTTGTGTTCCTCAGGGGAGATCGCTCCAGTACAGGACTCACTCTTTGACCTCAGGAAACCAGTGCTGATTGGACAGCGTCTGAAGGAGCTGGCTGACCCCGGCTTTGACCACAACTTCTGCTTGTCGTCTCCTGGGGATCCATGGTTGGTGCGTCATTGCGCAAGGTCAGTGAAAACCCCATCGCCGTTCACGGGAGACTTTCTAATAGCTGTTAGTTGTCCTCACAGCGGCTTTTGCGGGTGTCTCCAGCAGTGTTAATTCACAATAAGTGACCCCATAAGAGACACAAAAAGAGGTGCTGGCGAAAGAGGATAGAACTAAAACATGACATGTCTGGAGATGTGTCGGGACTCCCACTGTGACCAGAAAGTCTCTGCAATCATTAAAACAGATTGGTGCAACATTATTAGCTGTGCTTACACTGTATGAAATTGTTCAGTCCTACTTTGTGACACATAGTTAATAGTCAGATTTTCATTTTATATTTACTTATTCATTTTAAGAGTCTTTTAACATTCAGTCTGATAAGTGGCTTGAATTTCTTGTTTTTTTGGTTTTTCTGAGTGCACACTTTCATTTTCTGTGAATGCCCAGAAAGACAGAATGACTGCTTTATGCGTCAGTCGTAAGCCTTTCAAACACTGAGCGAAAGAAGGCAGAAGAATGGTTAGAATGTGATGGTCTCTGTTGGGACTGTTGTGTTGCACAGACCTCCAGTTCATCTGATGATAAAAATTGCCGTTTATCAACGGCTTATCAGCAGCTTCTGCGACTGAGTGATCCATTTCTCTTTGTGACACTGTAGGAACAGAGAGGCAAAAAACTTTCTGCTTCACAGAGGAGAAGGCTTTACTAGCTAATAACTCCTTGAATGTATTATTTTTTATCTAGTGTTCTTGTCACTAGCAATCCCAGAACCAGGCCAGAGCACTGGGGTGGGACCTGAATAAACTCCTTCAGGCCCCGTTACTCTGTATTTCTGAAAGGGCTCTCTCCTAATAAATGCAAACTGAAATGCTGCGCTGGTAGGCAGCCAGCGTTATCAACAGAGTTGTCCTCAGCAGATTTAAGAGGGAACTGTGGTCCCAATTACTGAGACAAGTTATTACATCTCAGTAACAAAATACATTTATTGTGTTTAAGTTTTGAATTAAGCACAAAGTTGTGAACTTTGTGAAAATTCTGAGTCGCAAACCCCTGGTCACTCCACTGGCGAGAGCAAGAGTTCCCATGAATTACGATGTGAAGCGACCCTTCCTGCTCACTAGTCACTGTATGACACATGTTATGCAATGTAAAAGGGCATAAGTACAGGTCATTCAGCAGACCTATCACTGCAGAGATGTTCCAACGTGATCTGCATGCAGAGTTAACAAGTAGTGAGTTTTTGTCTGCAAAACCGTCTGGAGGTCGAGAGCAATATTTCTGTTGGATTAAAAGAGACGTACTGTAATCACAGGCCTATGTAATAAGGCCACTTCACCTCACTGGACATTTTGTTGCCTCGTTTGGAATCGTAGAGAATGGCGCCATGCACATCTGGGTATTTTGTGATGTCAATTGGAGGTTTTACTTGTATTTTACTTTTATTGTGGTTTGAAATGCACTCATCAATGCTTATTCTTTCTGACCACCGGTCTATAAAAATAGTGCTGCAGTTCCCCTTTAAAAGGTAAAGGAAAGCAGTTTTATCATCAGAATGTTGAAGCAGGCCCACCCTCAGGCCAATTATAATGGGGTGTGGGGGCAATTTCACTGCCCTGCAGTATCACTACAGGAAGGCGCACAAGTTTATTTGCCTTGATTTTTTAGCTGAATTTTAAGGTTTTCCCTGTCTGGAAATGTGACCTTGGTCTCCGCATTGTTTTAACGACAATATAATTCCTGCACCAGAGGCAGGAGGTCCTAACAGCGGTGAAGAGGACGAATTTTATCAATTAAAAACAGTTTGTTTACAGAAAGTTTTCTCCAGTTTGCAGTTGTCAATATCTTTTTTGGGTCTTGTCTATCTGGAGATGGAGAGATGCTCTCACACGTCCTCTGAGATGCAGGCTGGCTGGGTCAGTTACCGCCCGTTAGACCGAGTTTCTAAAAAGGGAACAGCGCTGCTCAGTTTTATCTGAATCTGGGCCCTACTTTCACAAACCCTCTCATTGGCTGACACGCCACCAGGTTTCCAGCTTGTCTTTCAAACTTTCGTGTGGTTACATTCATCACTGTCTGTGTTTTTGTAAGTTCATGTGCAGTTCTTGTATGTGCAGGAGTATTTTCCATGCAAAGGGATTTTTACAAGTTGTTGTCCCTCAAATAATTTTCAAGTTTAAAGACATTAAAAATGTATGACAGTTTTTCAAGGTGCTTAAAAATAGATTTTTATCCGCTATTTGTGGTTTTCTTTTCAGTTTTGAGTATTTTGAGACAGGCCATGTGCTTGACGTTTATAGAAACGTAAAGCCACAGTTCAAAAATATAACCTGAGACAGTGTGTGCAAATTTTTTTTCCCTCTCATAGCAGTAAAAGGTAAGAATTAAAAATATAATGGTGGGGGCATCAGATGCTGGTTGTCGAGTGTGACTTTTTTTTTTCTCACAGTGCCTTTGCTAGATGAAATGTTAAAGTGATCTCATTTGTTTATCAGTTTTCGTCTGCCTTGTGTAGGTTAAAAGAGGAGCTGCACACAGTGGAATAGTCCGTGTTTCTCCCTGATGCACCAGGTCATGTAACCAGATACTGGTGTGTTTTTGTCAGCTCTCCTTTGTGCTTGGTGCTCTGCTGCAAGCATGTATCTCTCAGAACTTTCTCACCTTTCGTTGCTCAGAGTCTGTTCTGTGTACATTTACGTGTGAAACATTTAAAGAGACATCGAACAGATAGATTTTAATTTAATAATTAATGGCATTTTTGCTTTATTGTTGATTGTTAAAAAAAATATATTGTAAAAATGAGAAATACAAGTTATCCTGGTGGACTTCAGCTGAAGTCTTTTAAATTAAATCTTAATGTGGTTTATCTTTGGTTTTAACACTGTTTTGCAGTTTTGGTGCTTATGCAATGGTAGTATTCACATCTTAGTGACTTACAGACCTGACTCTGCAGTGTCTTGCAAACTTATCTCTCTTAAAAACCTGTGAAATAGATTAATTTTAAATGCTGGGTTATACTGAGGCTTTTTCTCATTGCACCATTCCACACTAGCCTCCTGTGGTTGTTACTAGTAGCTTTTTTGCATCGGTTTGAAAGTTCGAATCGTTAGCTTTTTTTTTCCCCGAAGGAAATTAAAAATTGCTCAACTAAAATTGACTCATAAAAGGGGCTAGAGAGAGCAGTAGCAGGGAGCAGGCGGGCCTTCATGAAATGCGTGCGGTTAAATTAAACCGAGGAAACTTAGTAAGCCCTCGTGCGCCCGGCTGTGTGGAGCAGGCTCCTGTGCCTCAGTCGGAGAGTTCACGAGGTCGCCGTCTCATTCATCCAGACAGTGGCCGTACTCGCCGTGTGTGTGAGCGCTTGTTGTCTCGGCGCTGCTCGGCGAGGAAGTGCACCGCTTTGTGGGCATGAAAGCAGGTGGAACAGCGCAGCCCCGAGTCCCGCGACAAACATGCTTGATCTTTAAACGGTCGATTTTAAGTGCGCGGAACACCTTTTGCCTGCCTTCACACCGATAGGAAACCAGCGCTGAAATAGAATTGTGTGTTTTATTTCTTTCGAGCTTGTGCTGCAGTTGGCATCATGGGTCTGTGCCCATGGCACTTGGTTATGGTTAATTCCTGCATTTGGCACAGCTTCCTGCTTCCTGGGGAGTGGGTTGATAGTATGTTTTTTCTTTGACATGTCTCCAGGTCTAAGGCGATGATTAAACATTAACATAAACTGGGCATCTTGTGTTTCCTGGTGTATAATATATGATGGAGAATCTGCTATAGGTCATTAATGAGCCTGTTATGAATAAGTGCGGTCAAGACCCACCATTTCATTATTCAGTGTTCCCTTGCTGCTGTTGCAGAATGGGATTTTTATTTTTAGGCTGGAGGCTGGAGGTCATGAAGGCTCAAACAAAGATCCGAGTGCTGTCCTGCTTCCAGCAGGCAACTCCCCAAAGGGTCACTGACATCGGCTGCTTCAGGGCAGTCTGTGAAAGGCTCAAAGGCACCTCAACTGGAACATCTTGAAGTTAAGAGTCAAGAGAATGAACTGAGAGGTGCTTTCAGGAAGGCCAGACTCTCCTGATAACATTAATCTGTAATCTACTCTAGACAAGCCTAAAAAATATTGACTCAGAGATGACAATGAACTTGAATTTTGGAATAATGAGTTGATGTCACATTTCAGGATTTTGAGCTTATAAGCAGTGCCCTAGCTGGCAGCTGGCTGGGTGTCATGCCTGTTACTCGCTAGGTATGGAGAGGAGGTGTGAGTGCAAGACCACCACCTCTCCAGCAGCAGAATGAACACGCCCACGCAGGAAACGGGCACAAGCCGGTGCAGCTGGGGTCCGAACTCAGTCGGGGGTGGGATTTGCACAGATGCCCAGAGCTTCTGCAGCGATCTGTGGCCTGGGCTCCTGCCCGAGTCGAGGCCAGCCTGTCCGCTCCAGGGGTCCCGGGGCCACGGGCCGGGCGGTCTGACGTGTCGCGCCCCCTGTCGCGCAGGGTGACCCACCCCGGGAGCGGGCGCGTGCTGGACGTACACACCTCGCAGCCCGGAGTGCAGCTCTACACCGCCAATTTCCTGGACGGCTCTCTGAGGGGCAAGGCGGCGGCGACGTACCCCAGACACTCGGCCTTCTGCCTGGAGACGCAGAACTGGCCGGACGCCGTCAACCAGGTAAAGTGGACAAGCGCCTCTGCGGCCCCCCACCGCCTCCCCCCAACTCCGTGAGCGCTCATTCCTCGCCAGAGCGTCGGTCATTCCATCTGTTCGTCTCCCGACCAAGTGTACCCCTGGCTAAAGAGTGCATTGAGAGCAAGTGGAGCTTAATCCTTCGGACCTGAAGGTCAGGAGGCCTGCTGGGACTGTGGGGCGAGACCTGCTCTCCGTGGGGCGGCGAGACAGGGTGTGTGCGTCCTGCAGGGGGCCACGACACACGAGTGGGCACTGGTGGGTCAGGAGTCAATGGCCAAGGAAAGACGATCCCAGATCACGCATACAGTGCGTGTGCGGTTTTCATGCCAGGGCCTGGGTCAGGAGCTGCCGGGTGGCCAGATCTGCATCTGGGCCAGTGGTGGAGCAAGAATTTCTGCACCGCCTTGGTGCACCGGGAGACTGTGTGAATGTTTCACTATTCACGTTGTAGTTTTTAACATTACCTTATACTACAGTTATCCTACCTTATAAACCGTATACTAACCTTATACTATCACTTTACTTTTATATATACATACATTATACTCCCTTTTTTATAAAATCATACTAGTAGGAGAGTTATTCAGCTGCTGTTGTACATTGCTGGAAGGCAAACTTTGAAATCAGGTAGTGGGAACATGGAAATCGATTCCCGAACCACGCAGTGCCAGCAGCTTCAGCTCAGCGCACAGGAGGACAGCGCCACCCACGGGCAGGTGAGCGGGAGAGTGGGGTTTCGTTGTTTTCGTTTGTTTTTCGAGGCAAGAAGATGCGGGTGCCTCCCTGCTCAGGGGATCAGACTGTTAATGCTCCAGGAAGTAAGTGGTTTGGAGGTGAAGGGGTGAGGACTGAATGTGTTTAAGGCTTCAGTGGCTAATGGCCCATCCTGACACTGGCCCTAAACATCGGATTTCAGTGTCTCCGAAAAATATAGTTAAATACGTACCTTAATACAGTTTTCATTGTCTTTTTTTAAAATGGTATATATTGGTGTAATTCTAGCTCATGATATTGGGTTATGTTTGGAACCTGAAGAAATAACGTAAACAGGCTTTGCCTTTTTCCAGTGTTTTGCAGGCTGCATGCAGATACATACTCATCCATGTGATACTCTTGTGTAGAGGACACAGTTTGTTGCAGCTTGTGTCCCTGTGTCCTTGTGGAGTTGTAGCTCAGGGTTATTTCTAGAGGTCTAGGCTGTTCTCGGTAGAGTTGGTTGCTGGGGACGGGTACGGCGAGGAGACCTGGAGTCCTCTGGGGAACGAACTGCCCTCCTAGCTCACTGGCACCTGTGTCTGCACTGTGGCCCTGTCCTGTCCCTCCTCCTCGTAGCTCAGGGTTAAAACAAACACCTGCCGGGGGCAACGGAGACGACATGCTAGTGTTAGTTAGAAAAGTGTCATTCCTCCAGCGCAGGTGGGTTTGTTTCAGACGCGCTCTGTTTCCTTTGGCTGCGTCTCGCCCCGGCCCCCCCTGACTGCAGAGGAGGGGGGCTTTCGGGGCAGGAATGCTGGAAGGGAGACGAAGTTAGGTTAAGCAGAAGAGCCAGGCTTGTGACGGTTGGCTTATTCATAATGTGAAGAAATTTGGCGTTTACTCTGTGCAAAGTCTTACTTTATTAAGAAGTGAGACATGCTTGCTCCTGGTAGTTTTTTTTATATAGAAAAACTCACCAGAACATTTACCAGCAGTGTTTCCATCTCTTTGCTTGTCGTTGCAGGTGCTTGATCTTTTAAAAAAAAAACAGCCTTTTTTCAGTGAAACCACCATGAGACGTGAAAGTAGGAACGCCTGGATTGTCAGTGCAGAAACAAACTGGTGCAGTCTTTGCAAGCTGCACATTTGTAAGCAGAGCTAAAAGTCATGTTTCTAAAAGGGGTTTTGTTTCTTATGAAAGTGCTTTCGTTTCTTAATAATAGGCAGGTAAGATGTACACTTCGCTTTAGTGTACGTCTTTCTTTACAGCACACCTTTTAAATACAGATGTAGGCCATTGGACAGGATTTAAAAATCGCCTGCTTTCAAAGGGGGGTTATTCTTGAAGTCAGTCATTCATTTTGTATTTTGTGTGGGTCTTTGACATTGAGCTTTTTTTACATTGATTAAATATAAGACAGAGAATATTCTACTGCTGGAGTAATAAAATGTAAATAATTTAGTTAAAAGTAATGAATATTAAAATATAAGAAAGCTAAATGTCATTAAGGCTTATGGGCTGTAGATAATAGCTCTAATTCAGTGATTCTTATTATTGATATTTTTGCTGTTTGTGGGTAATGGTATCCAGTCTCTCTGGCCACAACTATTTGCCATTTGAAGTAAAAAAACACATTAATTGTCTAATTCTGCAGTTAATTTTGTGTGGCTTTTGCAGAGGTGTGCATGTGACTGCTGTATGAATTGGCTGTGAAAATTAATTTGAATTTAATTAAAATTGCTGTATGCTGTTTTGTGTTTCAGTAATATATGGGTTTTTTTCAGTTTTATTGTGATACATGTTAAAATGCGACAAGTTTAGGGCTTTAGATCATTAAGGTATTTAAAAAATGTTACTAATTGATTCTGATTAGTACGCTAATGGTACAAAATAATGAATATGATACCTAAATAGTGTGCTATTTCAGCTGCAGTCTGAGCTGGTTATTGTACATTTTGTCAGAGGAAGTGAATCCTGGGTAAAACTATAACATGCTTGCCTTGGAATGTGTGGCAGCTTAATGACACACAATTTTTACTTCTGTACTGTTAATGGCTGGCAATTTGCAGCTCTGTAATGATACCCTTGGTGTTCCCAGAAGCCAGCGTTATGTGGGCGCCATTTCTAATAGTCTGAGCGCACGTGGTTGAAAGTCTCCTACAGCTTGATTGCAATTTGCATTGGATTAAGGTCAGGAACAAAGCAAGCAGAGCAAATGAAAGATTGCGAAGCACTTCAATTTGCATTCATATCAAACCACTGGGTAGTCCCTATATGTGACACAAAAACTGTTCCTCAAAATGCTGCTGAGGTGAAACCTGTATTTCAGTCTCTGCGTCTTAGTGCCATGTGTCACAGCAAAATAAACAGGAAATTCATTGTCAGAAAGTACATAAGATTTAGGGTTTAAAGATACAGCCAGCTTCTTTACAGCCCTTTATCCAATTATTTCTCGTTCCACAAATATCTTGAGTGTCCTGTGACTTTTTTGTTTTCATCTTTAATTGCTTTAAGTCATTCCACATGTAAATTGTTCCAGAACAAAAAATCCTGGGAAGAACTCTTGTAAATCTCCCATCACATCGATGCTGGGGAAAAAGATAAATGTTACACAATTCTCTGAAGCGATTGCAATGAGTATACGATAATTCACTGGAAAACACTTAAGCAAGAGCCACAGAGGTGTGCAGTTAGGTGGCCTAGACAACACTTGTGTTTTATACTGTTTGAATAAATTAAATAGCACAGACTGCCAGCAGCCCTAGATGTCACCTTTGCCGTCTGCATGAGAGTTTGAGAAATGGGTGGCAGAGAAGTAATAATTATTATAATAATTGCTTACACTTATATAGCGTTTTTCTGGACACTCCACTCAAAGCGCTTTACAGGTAATGGGGACTCCCCTCCACCACCACCAATGTGCAGCCCCACCTGGATGATGGTGTTAAATGATACCTCTTCTGGAAAAAGGGGTTTGTTACTCATTGTCTCAAACTTCAAAGCTCCTCTAGCTCGGTTTCTGTGATTGCCAGTACCTAGCAGAAAACATTTTCATGCTTAGAGGTACTTTTTTGTAGAGCTCATGTATAGATTAAAAAAAACAAAAATAGTACCTCTATTGCAATATGCCTTATTTTACTGCCCTCTGGGATAGCGTTTTTTAGGAAGTTCCTTTTTATTTTTTTATGAAAACCGTTGGGAAGGTTACAAACGAGAGCAGGTCATTCCGACCACCTACCCGTTTGGTTATAGTGGCTAATGGACTCCAGGATCCCATCCCGCTGTTCCTTGGAAAATAGCTAGGATATCGGCTTCAGCAACATGGATGGGGAGCTTGTTTCACTCTGCTGCAACATTTTTGGAAAAACCACCTCCACCTAGTTCCAAGCTAATGGAATGGAATTAAGACACCACTGGGGAAGGACAGTGTGATTTTCAAATACATGTTACAGGAGGGCCACAGGCCTGTAGTTCAGGCTCACATGTGTGCAATGGCGGCACTTCAGCTCTTCCCACTGCTCAGGAAGTCTGGGATGCTTTACTCCATCCTAACCAAGGCAGGAATAGCGTTGGCTCAGTTCCGTTTCGAGCGTTTGACCCGTTTTTGTTTTTTAACAGCCCCATTTCCCCGATGCCCTGCTGAGGCCCGGAGAGGAGTACAGTCACACCACACTCTTCAGGTTCTCCGTTGGCTGAAGACTGCACTGGAAGAGTGCCCGCGGGCGGGGAGGGGCACTCCGGCTCGAGTCTGCAGCGCACTTAGCGACCATAATGGAAACATCTGCCGTTCTTAATCCAGCTAGCCAACAAAAGCTGCACATAGAACAGGTACCATTAATGCAAGTGATTTTTTTCAATTGATTTTTTTTAAATTCAGTTTCTTGGTTTCTTGTCATTCACAATTATTTTACAGTATGCACACTAAAAGGGGTTGAAGAGGTTTCGGGGGGAAAACAAGTCTGCTGGGGCATATGATGAGACCAGAAAGCAGACGCGCTGACTGAATGTTGATATGGGGCTTACTAGCTTTCTGAAAGTTTCATGTACTTTCAGCTATTTCTTGACAGGAATGCTTTTAAAGGGAAGTGAGAATGTTTTTTTCACTTCCCACTACATGAGCATTGTCTAGGACAGTGATTCTTATACCCAAAGTGTCTTATTTCAGTGGTGTCTTATTAGTGTCATTTCACGCACTAGGGAATTTAAATTAATGAGGATATTAAAAGTAATAGAACAGTCAGAAATTGTCTGGTGGTTCCTAAAAATTAAGGCACCACAATGTGCTCTCTGCTTGTATTTTTATGAATAGCTATATTGGTCCCTGTCTCTTCTCTACCCATTAAACTCAGTCGTCTAGACTTGAATGCTGAGCTTTTAGAATGTGAATTTTTGACTCCACAGCACTGATGTGATTTTTGTAACAGCAGAGTAATTTCACATGAGAAAACGCACTGAAATCATTGTAATATTTTAATATTCATAGTGCAAAAAGGTTGCAGTTTTTATATTGTACTTCAAACTTTGCATTTTTGAATGCATGTATGCAACATCAAATCCTGAAAATTAAGTGCAAAAACAATAGAAGGGGCGGTCAGAGGTTCTTGTTAAAACTTGGTTTGTAAGAAAGTGTTGGTGGACTTGCATCTTAAAGAGACAGGAAAGGTTAAGAACAAGAGGAGGACATTCAGCCCATCTAGCTGGTTTGGTTGCTAGAGATGACCTGGGGACCTCACCCTGCCTTTTACTACATAGCTGGGTAGCTTGGTGCAGGCCTACCACAACTCTAGGTTAAAAAAATGTAGCCCTAGTTCTCATCATTACTACAAAACTGTGATCTTTACATACATGACGTTGTGCTGATGATGGAATGATGTTCTTGGGCAGTAAGATAAGGTGTTTCCTTAGAGGGCAGTACAGTATTGGGGCTCCACGTTCCGCCCAGTCACTGCTGTGCCGCTACACTAAGTAGGAAAGATTCTCAAAATTAATGAACTGTGTATGCCGAAAAAGTTTTCATAATCCCCCCTCCCCTCCAATGAGGCCTAGACATCTTTAGGCTATCGTGACTGAAATGTTCAGGTAGCTTGTGATCATAAATTTAAATAGATGAAGCGCATCCTGTGAGGTGAAGTGCCCCGCTCACGCCCGTCCACTTTTCCTGTCTCTGCAGGTAACTGCAACTGATGATTTCAGTAGTTCTTTTTTTATACAGGTATTTTAGTACTCGCAAACCTTCCGCTTTGCTGAACCATACATATACTATGTGCTATAGAAAGATGTGCTTTTACCACAATGAGAGAAGCATCTTTTCCTCCAAATATACAATTTATTTTCCATTGCAAGACCTAAAACCTATAAAATTATGATTTAAAAGGTAACTTTTATGAACTCAGAACAAAGTCAAATAGTTGAATGCAGGTCTTTAATCTGCTATTTTGTTAGCAAATAAGGTTTTGTTTAAGGAATGCATTATTACTTGATGACTAATTGATAGTAGCCACTTCAAAATGCAATTAAATAGCTGATCTGTGACAACAGTTGAGGGTATAAAGGAAGGTATTAGTCTTAAGGAGACAAATCAGTGTGTCTTCTATCCATGAATGTTACATTTTCATTCCCACACTTAATGTTTCTTTATTCCTCCTCCCCAGTTATAGGTCATCCTTAATTAGTGTGTAAATCATAGGAACATGGGAATATTGAGCAATTTAGTCATTTAATGTAATAAAGTTAGGAATGGCCAACCATGGCCCTCTACAGCTAATGCATTACTTTAACTCAACTAACATTTTATATACATCATCCACTAAAGGGCTCAAATAGAAACATTCTAAGAGTTTAGAAATTCATGATGATTCATGGACCCTATTAAATTGTGGCTCTCAAAGCATAGTTTGTTCACTGCAATACTAAACCTTAGAATTAATCTTAAATTTGAAGGGGGTACAAACCATCAATGTGATTTATCTACCAAGATCTGAGAAGAGGGGCTGGAATAAGTATGGAATTAAATTATGCTATCCTACAAAATACTGTATTTTGAAGAGAAACATTAAAGCTTTAATGTTTTTTGTGGGAGATTTTAAGTAATCAATGAAATTATAACCTCCACTAGTTAAACCCACTTTTTTTTTTATTAAGCATATGCTAGTGTTCAAGATTCATTTTGAAAAATAAATATCATCTGTTTTTGCATATCAACAGCTCCCCCTGCAGGTATTTTTGTAGAGATATTTCCACACAGTTCCTTCGGTGTTTTGCACAAACTGCCAACTGCAAATGCACAAACTGCTACGACTTTGCCTTTTTCAAAGACAGCACCCCTTTTGTTTTTTAGTTTTTAGGTGTAAAGTTTACTCCCTGACATTCCTAAAAGAATTCAGCACTTAATATTGCAATTGCAGGAATATCCATCTCAGATACAGGAATGTTAACTACTTACAGTATACATCCTATCATTTTACTTAAGTTAAAAGTTAATGGAAGAATCTTAAGATGTTTTAACAACTGTACAAAACTTAACTTTAGCTTCACAATACAGCTATTTTTTTCTTTCTGATGATTTATGGAATATTAACCTTACTCTTTATAAAAAAGGATCAGAAGCAATCCTCAGTGAATATTGAGTGTCATTTTCGTGTCGGGTTCAAAGGCTACTGCTGGGACTTAGTTCTATGTAATGAACATATTAAAGATTAAATAATTTAAGGTTTTAAGACTTAATAATCAAGAGCAGTTAGAATTAACTTGGATTTCAAGATATACAGTATAAAGGCATCCACCAGATGGATTAACAAATGACAAACAATTTGGGTAGAAGTGAAAATTTAATTTAATATGCATATACAAAAAAAAGCCCTGTCAATATGATTCTACTGCATCACACAACCGCTTGTAAAAATTACGCTGCATCTCTACCAAACCAATTCTGATTTTTGTTTTTCCATTACATTTTTGGACGAGAAAAAAAAAAGATACAAGAGAAGACAAACCTTAACACTTTGCAAGATAAAATCTTACCAACAGAATCCCTTATTCTCGTGTAAACAAATAATTGTTCTGTTCTAAAAATTGTTTTTTTTTTAAAAAAGGTTTAATCATCTCTATCAGGGCTCTCACTCCTACGGGGACTTCCTGAAGGCGAACGGCTAAAAAACAAAAAGGAAATATGTTAAAAGGTGTTCACAGTCTCGTATAGTTTCGGACATTTTTAGTTCTAAAACTTCACACATCTCCCTAATGGGAAGAAAACCCCTTACCTTCGTTTTGGTGGTGATGATCTAGATTTTGAGCGGCTGGCAAAAAAAATAGAAGTTTTTAAAATGTTACTTCTTGCAGTAAGTAGAAGTTCTATAGAAATTTAATCTGAAAATTTCCTGTATCAACGTGATCATGGATACAGTGACAACTTTGTTTTATATTTCAAACACCCCTTATGGATCATTGTTATACTTTCAAAAGCCTTTCATAATCTTCAGAAACCTCTTCTTCCACCCCTTGCATATGAAATATCTATGAGCAGAAAAATTATCAAAATATTTCTACTTATATCTGAATAAGAAGAAATTGTCGAGGCGACATATACACTCTTTTTTTTTATACATGTATGTTGACATCTAGTGTGCTAAAGGTCACATACTAGAATGAAAAGTTGATCGAATCTTCCTTGATAATTAAGTGCAATAGAATACTACTGGACTATCTCACCCACCCCCCACAATGTAGGGCTTCATTCTTGGCAATTATCACCACCAGTGTCTAAAGAAAAGGATGCAGCCAGACAAATACTCATTGCACTTACATTAATGTACACTTAAGGACATTTTAGTGGTGCTGACTATCTCAGGGTCTGATATTTACATACACATGCTGAAGACCGTATGTAGACTTCCACATGTAAGCTATGCATTTATCAATTTTAGGTATTTTGCTGGTTGATATCACTATTACAGAAAGTGTCTGATTTAATGCTCTCTCTCAATTCAAAGCCTAAACAGCAAATTATCAATAACAGAGCCACACAAAAGAAAGGCCTTTTTTAAACTGCATCACAGTAAGACATTTGCATCACACTCACCTTCTTGCAGGAGAGCCCGACTTGGATCTTCCAACAGAGCCAGACCTTTGATTAAAAAAAATCATGCAAGGATTAGGAAAATAACATCAATTCCTACAATCCTCACATAAAGAGGTTTCCATAAAATGAAATTTCCCAAATTCGCTGCACATAAAATATATGGCAGATAAAAATGGTAATTATTTTGTCTTTTTACTTCAACAGTCTCAGTCAAGGTTAAATGCCATCTTGGGACTCTCCCTGAGAGCATGTGAACACATTCTGTAGCCGACAGAATATGATCCACCTGTCCGCGAAGCACTGCTACCTGCCAGTATCTGCCCTTAATCACAAAACGTGAACGTCTAACTAAAAATTTCACAAGGTCATTGTACACACTCTTGCCTGACAGATCAGGGTAACTGCCCCTCAGTGTACTGGAATAGCAAGAAAACTTCCAAGTACTTCAAGGTTACTTAAGATGCTGTTGGTTACTGCATATAAATCCCACCGACAGTTACTTTAACAAAGATAACACCAGGAAGTAAAATAAGGACATACATTGTTTTTCACACATATACTGCCCACACTCAGGCATATTAATTATAAACAAAGGGACACTATGATATACCTGGCTTTTTTCCCCAAAGAATGTTTTAAGGCAAAACATTTTCTAGCTGCAGCAGAAAGTAAACAAATACTAAAAAAAGACGAGAAGAATTTAAAGACTAATTTATAAATGAAAGGTTTCCATATTTACCTGCTCCTTGGATGAGAGAGAGACCTGGACCTCGATCTAGATCTTGACCTAGACCTGAAAGAGTTAAGATTTTTCTTAAATGTACAATATCTGCATAGCAATAGTTGTAGAAACATCTTGTTAAAAATGCAAAGAGTAAACATTCAATTCCATAATGAAAACTTATTTACCTGGATCTTTTAGGAGTTACTGATCTTGATCTCCTTGGAGAACCTGACCTAGACCTGCGAGGAGAAAAGGATCTTGACCTGAAACAAAATAAGAGTAAATATATCAGGAATGTTAAGACACTTTAACATCTGACATTTCTAAATGAATATGGAGTAACGAAAATACACAGATTAGATTGTTGAGCTGCATCGGCATGCGAGATGCAAAGAAACAAGCAAACTCCATGCTGAAAAGTAAAAAAGAAACATTGTGGAGACTTCAGAATAACCTTTTCAGCGTGGAATAATCCCCTACTTATCCCATTAGTATTTGTTCCATCATTTTCACAGGTTTATTTTACCTACCTAAAGAATTTTCAATAAATCAAGAACAAAGTTTGCAGATCAGGGGCCACTTAGCTGACCCCATTTCGGCCCATTTGCTTTGAGCAGATAATTAAGCAGATTCATCTCATCCAGCCATTTCTTGAAAGAAGCAACGTTAATTGTCTACAACTTGACAGACAAGCTCGTCTCGCATTCCCACGAGCCTCAGTGTCAAGAGGATTCTCCTCTCCGCGGGTTTTTAAACGAACTCCCTCATAATTATATCCTCAAATTACTCAACCCCAGCTTTATTATCCCCGAGGGGAAGTGATCTTGGGGCAGAGCGCATCAAAGCCAAGACCATGATCCACACACTCACCTCCTGCCCCGGCTTCTGCTGCGTGAGCGAGAGTACCTCCTCCCCCTGGACCTGGAGTGGGACCTAGACCTGGACCTACCACATTCAGAAGGAACTCCATCAACAGGCGCCACAGTGCGGTGGGATAACACACTGTCCGTATGCTGCTTCTGTAAGGCTTAATTCAAACTTCTATACTAGTATAAGTCTGTCACTTTGAAAAAAATGGAAAAATATAATCTAATACATACAAATATACATACAGATTACTTGCTTTGGTCCTTATACTGCATCTTAACACATTTTGTATATCTGAGCTGCATAAAGCAGACAAGTTGCTAACTCAAATAAAATAAATGATACATTACATTATTCTTACTCTGATATTAAAAAATAAAAAGAACACATTAATTGGTACTTGAAATAAACCTTGCAAGTTTGCAGGTCGACCCTCTTTGGACCAAGGTCTAGCAGATCTAGAAGTATCTATCAGACGATCTCTGCATCTAGACGTTTTCTTCAATCTAACGTCGATCAAACTGACAGCCAAATGGGCAAGCTGAGGCTTGATTGATGCAAGGAGGTTTTTCTAGACGGGAATGTGGTCAACCGGGTGGTTCCTCTTTATAAACCGGGCCCAATTGAAAGCCAAATTTACTGTTACGGCGATCACCTCGTCACAAGAAAACTTTTCTGCTTTCTATCGAATCTTATGATGAAGCTAGGTGCGGCAGGTGCTCAAGGGGATCTGGCCTCTTATGCTGATCACCTCAAGGTCTACGAGGATCTTAAGTGTCGAATTTGCTAGATGCCTCATGAAACCGTAAAGGCTCGTGACACTCTGAATCAAGGCGACTGACTCAAACGAAGAAACCTGAAAGGTTTTGACCAGGTGGATTATTAATATCGCAACAACATTTCAATATCAAATTATTGCAAAGAAAATTCAAAAAATGCAAAAACATCAGATAAAAAGTTAATATCACATGTACACCTGTATACTTTAACATATACATATGTTAAATACATGATTTGAATTACTTTGTGACAGTTACTTAAAATTAAAAGAATAAACACATTGACAAATTGTAAACCAGCATATTCTACATGTAAACTTACCTGCTCCGCCGACGTCGACTATAGCGGTGGCAGTCATAGGCATAATGGCCCTTTTCGCCACATTCGTAGCACCTGTCATTGGGATCGAATGGGCGACGGGCCGGGGGCCTGTCGTAGCGAGATCGCCTGGGCATCCCTGTTGACAACTCAACTCGAACTCTAGAGCCACAGATTACCCTAAAACGAAAAGGTGCTGGTTATTCCTAATGTGCCGTGCAAACATGCCGCTGAGAGCGAAAAGCTAACGGTTCAGTTTCCGATGCGGCACTTTCCATGGGATAAACCCGAGACAAGTGGCCTAAACGTAGCAACCCGTCAGAGGCAATACAGAGGTTCAGCACTGACCGGGAGAAGAGGCATTTCCCTCACCACAACACTGCAAGCTCCCGGGAGCCACAGGGGTTGCTCTGCCACAGTGAACCCTGTCTGACTCATCCCACGCTATCCTCAGCGGAGTTAAGCCAATTGACTGGGATTCCCTAAGCGGTGGTGCACAGCGAGCTAGTAATATGATTGTGGGTTCGAGCCTGGATCACTGAGTTCAGCCTGTGCTCAGGCAAGCCAAGGACATTTTACCAGCTTTCTACAATTCTTTACTAAATGAAAAATAAAAAAAAAGGCTTTTATTATCGACGATAGGAGGTGGATTTAAAAAAATTGTTACTTTGCAACAGGAAAATCGGAGTTTATGAAAAACAGTGTGCAGTCAGCACCTGCCAATCTGAAGCAGTAGTCTCTCAAGCTCAATTAGTCCTTATTGGACTCCAGTCAGGCTGACAATCCTCTTACTGACAGGAGTAAGAAATAAAGTTTTGTGAATGCTGATCCAATGTTTTTTAGTTAAAAAACTAAACTGCCTGAAAAACAAATACAGAAAGCCTAGTCCATTCTGCACAGTAGCAAAATCAAATGGCAGGAAAGACCCCCCCCCCCAAATTAGATAAAATGGCAAAAGGTTTGATAAATTATCCTGTCTCAAGGTCATAATCAGTAAAAATGGCAAAACATGCACAAGAATCGAAAAGGAAAGGAGGGTTTTTCATCCCAGTTATTAAAAATTTTACATGCTTTATACATTTTCATATAGTTTAGCAAAATCTTGAGAATATCAATGAATAGTATTTGCATAACTGTCAGACAAAGTACTAAAATAGTGAGTTGCTAAGCTACTGAGAATTTCCAACCTTTTACTAAACATTTTCAAGACCCAGTAAAAGACAGTCAAACAACATGCCAAAGCAAAGATGCTATCTCCTTTGGGAGTTAGGAAAACAAACAAGTTTGCTTAGAGTTATTCCTGAGAATGTATTAGGCTGCACACCTATTTTAATTAAGATGTATGCATACTTAAAACACCAAGAGCCTGAATTGTAATAAAAAATATCAAGCCTTTACTACGCCTTCAAATGCCTTACTAAATATTAACTGCAAAAATATACCAGCACTGAAGAAGCAATTGCTTGATTTGTCTTTCAGCAGACTAATCACTCAGCAGTAAACGTCTACTTTAAAAAGTGTAGTATTTTAAAAAGGTAACTCCACCCATGTTTGAGCTGCTGAGAAACATTTTAAGCTCATCTTTACAACCACATCCAGTTTTGAACAAAGCCAACTCTGACAATACTTTAAACATGACATACTTGTAACAGCAAAGCATACATTAAACTTTTGTAAAATGAAAAATTCCTTTTTTTACTTACAACCAAATATCAATTTATATAGCAGCCCACATGAATGCTTTCATTTAAAACACAGAAACCCTTGTATTTGAAAAACGGAATATTATACAATGTTCTAATGTTAGTACACGTACTGGGCAAAAGAAAACTGTTTAGTAAAAATCCTTTCAAAGTGCTTCTATATTTCAAAAGAGCAAATTACACCAGCAGATGACCTGCAAACGTTAATCAAAAAACCCTCTGATCACTTTCAGTTCACAAGAAATGCACTGCATTAAAAAAAAAAAAGTTCTCTAAAAAACTTCTCCATTACAGTTCCCGATTTCCTAGGGGTCTCTGAAGTCTCGGGCTAGTGCCAAATTCGGGTCTGTCATACTATCTACTTACTTGCCATCCAGTCCCCGGACAGCATCTTCTGCATCTCTGGGATCTTCAAACTCCACAAAGGCAAACCCTGGAGGATTCCTAGCAATCCACACTGTTCTCAATGGTCCATAATAACTGAATGCCCGCTCTAGTTCTCCTTTTCCCGCACCTGTCCCAAGGTTACCCACGTAAACCTTGGTTTCTGGAAGGAAAAATAAAAAAGTAGCACTGTACCTCTAGGTCGTGGATCCACTAATACATCCATTACTGATGTTTTTTATTCCTTGATTAATACCCTAACTGCAACCAGAACTGAATGCCAGGGTTTCAATCTGGGGTATCCTGTTCACTGTTCTTCTGTCACTGAAATCTCAGCATCTTGGGGCCATCGAATTGAGGTCATTGGCTTGATTAGCATATTACTACCCTTTGGCTGTTCCATATGTTGAAGGTTAAATGAATTTATGCATCAGGGATCTTCCCAGGATATTGAAGCTTACCTTTCTGAACACACCAATTGCAGCTGTCTTTAGAAAAGGGCTCTGCGTACCCTCCATAGCTGGTTGAACGGGTCGGTACTCTTTCCGTGTGGCAAAAGACTGTCCACAGCAAGCCGACTGTGAGCCGATACACACATTCAAGACAACAGCTTTTCAAATGCAGGATGTTGAAGCTTCTGGGCAGTACTTGAAACACTGTCCACTAGGCTGTGTGTAATTTAGTTCTATTTAGGTGCACTACTCAGTGCAGAAGATAATACTTCACTGTAGGTGCCTCCAGTAGAAAAAAAAAGTAGTTTTCAGGTATATTTCAATTTTATCCAGTTGTTTGGGGGAGGGGGGGTCCATTTTTAAAGGTGTTCAAGTTCTCATAGCAACGAATACAAAGGTTACAACACGAAAATCTGTTTACACCTGCAAAACGTTTTAAAAAATATACAAAGAGTGGGATCTAAAAATGCTCACAGGGTTATACAAACACGTTTGCAGCCTTTAGCAGACAATCACACAAGTAATTTGCTCTTTGAATTACAAGCAGAGGAGACTCACAGATGAGTAATTTAAAGACCACCACCCACCGCCTCTCGCCCAAGAGAGCGCAGTAACATTTTTAAGTCTTAAAAAAAAAACATTTCAACGAGGGATATCACGGACTTGATTGTCGAAAATCCAAAGTATCCACTCCATAATTCGCAGAACCGAAGGTTATGCAGCGATGTGCAAACGAAAAGGATTTGTGCCCATCGATGAGTTTGAGCTACTCGAGTCAATCCAGAGTGTTACCCAGATCAGCATAAAAAGAGAAACTCGAGCATGAAATCGCCTCTCTCAATTTGACGTATTTTTTTTTGCAAAAAAAAATAAGCAATGCATTGCTTTAGCTTGTAAGTATTGGGCATTTAATTTCTCTCTGTAATTTGATCAAAGCTGCCGTTACCAGAGCGCTGACCTGAAATACTGCACTGAAGGGGCGGGACGGGACTATTACGAATTTATTTTACAAAACAGGCAGAGCGTGCTACTTCCATACGCCGTGACACAAAACTAACTTCCCCGTCAACAGGAAAGGCGCCACAGCTCGACGGTGGCGGGCGAAGATGGGGTCTGACTTCACTGCTTCCTTATTTCACGCCAGTCCCCCGGTGCAATCAGCCGTACGAGTAAACCACAAAGATTTCAAAGCACCCTGCGCCGCCTGTGAGGGTAGCAAAGAATAAACCTTCCCCTGAACCCCTTCCACCGACACAGCCCGTGAAAAACGACGGCGTTTCTGCACAGAAACAAGGAGGCGAGAGTCAAACGTCAAGGGGGGCAGACGCACGACTGCACCCGAGGCGGCACGGCGTGCTCCGTCCCCCCGGCTGGCAGCGCCGACGAGCCGAAACTGCAACACCGCCTCGACCCGGGCCTGCGGGAGGTCTTTAAAACGATGAAACCGCCCGTTATTTCAACACACTACGCTGGTACGACATTAAAAAAAAAAAAAACGCGACGCTCAAGCCCCCTCTGTTCGTCACAGCGCGAAACATTGACCCCTCTGACTGGGGTGCGCAAACAACAACCAAGTAGCCGCCATTACAGGACTCTTACCCGCCATGCCGCCGAATACCCTTTTACAATCATGGAGGGAAAAAAACACCCTAACATCTGAGTTTCTTTAATAGTCATTTTTTACCGCCACGCAATAAAAAAAAAACATACCCGCCCAGGTTTCTCCCCCAAATACATTTCCCCCCCCCCTTATAATCCCTTACCTCCTCCGTACCGTCCGTATCTGGACATGATACCCCGGCTGAGCTACTCCGACGATGCAGCGCCAACCGTAAAGGAAACCAAAGCCCACGCATGCGCACCAGGGGAACCGCTTTTTCTGTGAATGTTCAAGTGCCCGACGTTATCCCCATGGCAACGGCTCCAGCCCGGTTGGGGGGGGGGCTGGGAAAACACAAGTCGCGCTCAAGCTCCGCCTGTCTTCAACCCGTGAGCTGGTGCCGTAATCGTACTTTTAAAAAGAAAATAATAAAAGGTCCGAGTACATAGCAATCTCCCGCCAGTCTTCATAAAGCAGTCCATTCGCAACATTTTTTTGTTTATACAGGAACATGTTTTCACGATACGGTACGATAAAAAAAAATACTACAGAATACTACAGCCAGTTTAGCGAAACATTTGGGGTGCTGGACCTGATGAGGTGATTGAAAACATTAACGTATAGATTAAATAACGAGCTAATTAGGTACATGTAAAATATACATTCTTTATCAGAGTGCAGAGTGCAAACTGAAATACAAGTTGGGACACATTTGAATCGAGCATTAAGTTAGTTTGTTGCGTTTTATAGCATCTAGTTTATGTCGGGTCGATACAAAAATAAAAATCGCCAATAATGTAAAACTGAGGTGAGGTCACCACAATCAAGATTTTTGTCTGTTCATTTATTTGTAAGATTTTTTTTTTTAATTAGGCCGGACCTCTTTAATCGCAGCGTTTGTTTCCGTCCGATAAAGGCTGCAATTGCACAGTTACACAGCGCAACAGCTGCACGAATGCTGCGTGTTCGTTTGTTTTAGTCCAGGATTGTTCAAATCTGATAACGTTATAAATTATAAATCATAAATCAAGGAGACAATATGAACGAGTGGTGTAAGAAGAAGCCCCTGGAGTGGTACGAGTATTTAAACAAGGAGGTGAAAGTTAAAGTTGTTGAAAAACAGGAATATCGAGGCTGGGTTTTTACTGTGGATCCCGTGTCTGGCAAGTACGGGTTCCGTTTTACGTTTTTATTTTAAGTCGATGTTTTAATTTTAATGATTCCCTTTTACCTGAGAATTAAGTCTCGGGGTCTCCTGTGAGTTATAAGTAGCCTAGGCTAAGTGGGTTGGTATGTATACAAAACGGAAGGGCCTAGTGTGTGTAACCATTCCCTAAAATTAATAGACAGTTTTATCATCTAAAATAAGTCAATTGAAGTAATGTCTTCATAAGGATTTAGTTGAGTGACTTGTCTTCTTAGAATGAAAAGCATATCCCAATGTTTTCACGTTGTACGATATATGTTCTAGTAGGACTGTTTTTTATAAAAATCCGTAATGCCTGACAACCACTGAGGCGGGATGGGGCTATAAGGAAGCAGTGGTGTACAATGCTCTGAATCACGTGTAGGGGTGCGAAGGTATTAGCCGCCTTGCAGCGATGTCCCATTTTATTGCACTCCTAATGATCTGTAGCGTTTTTAAAGTTAATTTGTAGCATCCCACATTGAACAAGGTTTGTAACTTGTCAAAATAACGATGCACATCAGCCTGAAGTGGTTTATCTAGGTTTGCCGATGCATTGATGCAATCAATGTTTTTACGTTTTCCTTTGATTAATTTACAGTTTTTAATGACATTTAACGTCTTTCGTCGATAAAAGTATTCAGAGTTCAAGTATTCAGCATTCAAGTTTTGATTAGGGTTATTCACATTAAAAAGTGTATACAGCATTGGAAAGTGTGAAATACTTTTGCAGTGCCTGGTCAGTATTGATGTTCCTTTAGAAAATGCTTTATTTCTTTTGTTGGAACAAAATTAATATAAAAAACTAAAAATTATAAATAGTTTATACCACAGCTCTGTCCATCTACCCTTCCTCTCAGGTGCATGTGATCGTTCACTTTCAAAATTAAACATGTTAGACGTGAACTAAATCCCAATCCTACACTGCCTTCTAAGCCTGCGAGAGTAAGTTCTCTCTTCATAGGTGGCTGTAAAGGCATGTGCCCTAGAAAGAAAGAAACGTGCTCCAATTAAAACCAGCAGAATAAGCGAGTGATCACATTATCCTTTCAGGCTAGGACATACTGAATATAAGCAGAACAAAGGCTATTGAGCATGAGCTAATGTCCAGCTGTAGTAGAATGTACAAGTCATTGTCCCTGGATGTAGAAAGCTTCTTTCAAAAGAAGGGCTTAAAGTAATAAGGGTTTTGGTTACTTCTTTGATGTCTGCCAACATCAGGTGAAGTGATTTTGTGAAAGGCACAGTAAGAGACGGGGTCTCTCTGTGTTCCCTCAGTGTTGTGCTGATGAATTTCGAGGAGGACGGGAAGACCTCGATCGTGGCGGTGATGGGCCACGCCGTGGAGGCGGTGGAGGTCCTGCGAGACGGGGACGACGCGGTGGCCGAGCGGCTGCGCTCCGTGTTAATGCCCGCGAGGCGGCAGGCCTACAGCGGCGAGGAGCTGGCGACGAGGAAAGCCAGCCTGCGGGCGTGGCTGGAGAAGAACTGGGTGCCAGTGACAGAGGAAGGGCTGGAGGGCGGGAAACTGTGCGTAGCTGGGGTGTTAACCATAGACCCTCCTTACGGGCCGGAGGACTGCAGCAGCACCAATGAAATTATTTTATCCAGGGTGCAGAGCCTCATAGAGAGCAACCCAGGCTGCTGTTAGCGAAATGAGGTAATGGCAACTCTGTCACGCTACTGAAACGTAGTGTTAGGGTGGCTACATGTGCTGGGATGGACTCATTGTGAAGGGTAAGACTGGGTTCACCTCAAATGTGTGGTCTCGGGTGATTCAGGTGAACGCATGGTTTGAGTTCCAAATTTAAGTTATTTTGAAATTCACAGATAGTGGCCTTTTGTTTTTACTGCATCGACAAAGCCGCACGATTTTTTCAAGCTGTGGTGTTCAGGGAATCCTCAAGTAATTGAAGGTAATGAAGAATCTTTCTTTGTTTTCTAAATTGTATTGTCTACTGTTACTATGTTAAACTCCCCCTTTTTAAAGTGGTGTACTTTTTCAAAATAAATGCAGTGTCAAACTGTCCTTGATTAAATTGAGTACAAAGGTACAAACAAGTATCACTTGCCCTCCATTTTATCCTCTTGCATAATAACCATAAGTTCCAGAAAAAAACACGGGAAAAGTAACTACTGTAAATGCTGTGTGTATCTCTAAAGTCTCTGAGCGAGGAAAGCTTCAGATTTCTATGAAACAGAACAGAAATATCTTGAATAGGAATGGTTATAAGTCCATCTGTTCCACATATACATGACGCATGCAGCAGAAAAAAAGTCTTCAAGTCACATTAACTGATGAAATGAGGGTTTTTAATTTGATTCATAACTGTGAACAAAATTGTATTTTAAATATCCTTTGACAGTAGCGCAAAAAACAGTAATGTTTAAAGAGCCCTTTTATTTCCATAATTTGCATTTTTTAACCAACTAAATCATAGAGTGCCTGTCTAGTTGACCCTTCAGTCACACAATACTAGAAAAAACAACGAAACCCTGCCTGGTATAATTCGACTTCTGAAAGTTGGCCTGACATTTATATAGATAAATATAAACTGTCACCTCTGATTTTCCAAAAGAAAACATCCAATATGGACTCAAAAAGCCTTTTGTGATTTGTGTGGCATTTCACACAACTTTAAAAAGTGCTGTAGAGAGAACCCTTTTCCCCAACATGCCTGGCTTTCTGAATTCGTGGTTGGCTGGTTAAAACCACATCAACTGGGTGGATTTGGGATTAGTCTGAAGAATTTTAGAAAATGCAATACAGATGGCTTGTCATCTCAACTGCTCTGCTTGCAGCAAAGAACCCTGCTCTGAGCTCTACAATATCCAGAATTCTTCCGCTATAGAAACACTTGGAAATATCCAGTTTACAACAATACAAATGTAGAGTTCTCAATGGCATTTCTAAAAGGTACAGTATATGGATGTTTAAGTTCTTGATGGTGCTTTACATTCGTTGAAAGCAGTTGTGTCTGCATTAGGTGGCTGTGGGGGGTGTGATTACTGGGTGGAGATGAGCTTCACGATCATGGCGATGATCCTGGAGCCGCGGGGACAGCTGCACAGGTCCATGCTGGGGTTCTTGATTTTATCCTCTAAGAGCTGATCCAGTTCCCAGCGAAGTTCTTTCACTAGTTCGGCAACCTGCACAGCAGAAAAAACAACAACACTGCATTCAGTTTTCCATCAATGCTGGTGTGAGACTTTTTTTTTTAGACAAACTGCGGTCCAAGACAAATGCCATCATTTCATCTAGTTCACAGCATATGTTAAGCAGTTTTTATCAATAGGTCAATTTTTAATAGAAAAATTAAAATTCCAGATTATAATGCTGAGTATATGTATTTAAAGACAGCTGCATGCCTGTTTTCACTGGAAAAAGTTTATGTCTGCCCGGTGAGCCCCTAATCAGAATGAAACCGTTGCTCATGCCTGCAGAATTTCAGTTTATACTTGTAAAGACAAATCGGAAGTCGTATTTAGACAATTCTGCTTTCCAGCACTGTGAGTTAACATTCATTCCCATAGCTGAGGTACTCTGTATGCGTGGCTGCTACATGAGGAAAGGATGAAGATGAATCGATAAAGGTCACCATGTGTGAAGCAGCAGCAAAGCGGATCCAGCCGTCGTCCAGGGAGATGACGAACTCCCCCCTCTGCAGCTCCACGTTGACCTGCCCGCCCCCAAACAGCACCAGCGGGTAGACGGACACCATGCTGCAGTCCCGGATGAACACGCGGCTCGTCTTCACCTTCTCGTGGTACACCAGGTAGGGGCTGTCGTAGTGCCGCACCTGAAACGCAGGGGTTACCGTGAGTCCCTGGAGCAGCGAAATAGCCCCAGTCTGAAGTCACCGTTACGAAGTCTAGATGAGAAATGGCTTAGCAGTAGGAATGAAACGGTAGTGTCTTAGGCTGGCCAACCCAGCACGGCCATTGCGTAAAGCTTCAAAGAACTGATGCCCACACACCTGTGTGCCGCTGTTCTGTAGCAGCAGTGCTCACCTGGTAGTTGACGGAGGAGGGGTGAACGTGAACACAGCCGTCGTTCTTTGTCATGAACCTCAGCTCGTCGGCTTTGGGCTGCATCTTCATGGCACCTTTGCTGGTCAGCTTGTACTTCCCTTGAGGAGCTCTGACCTGTTTTTTTAATGCAAAACACAACAGAGTGCAAAGAATGGGATTCGCACCATTCAGTAAAATCAGATTTTTATTGACTAATTCTTGATATACTAGGAAATCTAGTCCAAATCTTATCAAACTCATACATGATGCAAAATAATTCATTGATTCTAAGGCAGCTAAAACTGCTACATATAGTTGGGGAAACACGTCATCCTCTACTGAGAAGCTTTAGCCACCTGGGTGTCCTACAGCAGCTATTGTGCACCAGTAGCCCCCATTATAGATCACACAATCTTTCTGCACAGGTAGAGAGGTATGAAATCATGGTAACGGGCTTCAAAATCTGAACCAAATGAATTATCACAACCACATACCAAATACAGCTCATCCTAATGCACTGATTTTATATGAAAAGTATTACTACAATTATTCTGGCTTTGAAATTGATGTTAAGCATTGTGTCTTCAGTTCGAGGTCGACAATCCTTAACAGCAATATGCAGGTTTCGGATAACGAATGGATGGATATGTGTACATCACGTCTGTGGTTTCAGTACAATACCTTGACAAACATCTGATGGCTAAGGCCCAAAGAGGAATTACAGTCTCACCTGGACCACGTTGGGATAAAGGGCAGCACAGAGCATAGCTGACATCAGCTTGATGTTATCAGAATTCAGGTTGGCCTGGGAAGAGCAACGGTAACTGGTGTCAGACAACCATGAGCGTGTTCTCGCAGACACTTTTATACCGTGAAGTCCTTCTGAAAGCTGTCTGCCAAAAAATAATCGCACCTCCACAAAAGTACAAACTGAAACACAATTTCAACATTCAAAAAAGTGACTTCACCGTTTTTATGATGGTACCTTCAATAAATCAAACCAAATCAAAGTTTATTTATATCAAATGCACAACAAACAGCGTGCAGCAGTAGTTGCTGGCAATGAAATGTCTTTTCTGCGAGCTCACAAAAATAACAAAACCCACAAAAACCACAAAATTGAGGTTATGAAAATAAGGTTACATAATAATAGATGTAATAGAAACTGAATAAAACTCAATATGAGTAGAGCTGCTATGGTGTGTGCAATATATACAGGTAGTGTGGTTATGCTGAATACAGTGAAAACTGTGTGTCCATGTAGCCATTGCAGGTGATTTCCAATAGATGGAATTATCACTTGCTACCACAGCATTTGCTCATATATTTTATGTCTACAACAGGGAAAATAGCAGGGGAAAGTCTTGTGCTAATTTTGAAATGATAGTAATAAAATCCTGATTACGTATGTATTTTTGTTAGTGTGAATTCAAACTCCTTCCATACCTCAAAGCCAGTGGCTTCCAAAATACCATCTACTCCTTTGGAACACATCCTCTCAATCACCCTGGCATTCAGGCCCTCTTTCACAAACCCGATATCTGACAGCAGTTCAGCAAACTGTCTCTTAAGACTAGCAATCTCCTGCAAACAGACAAATCAAAGTTTAATAAATAAGACCATCCTCCACAAAGTAAACCAAACACTGTAAGAAATAAACACAAGGAATAACAAGTCATTGGAAAAAACAGGAGAAAAGAAGTATCCTGTGGTTTGTTCAAGAACAAGTACTGAGGCATCTATAAACTGACAGAAGAGGACATTCCAGACACTCGCAAATTGAAAAATAATGCTGCAACTTATACACGGTCTAATTTTCTTTTCTAGAAGCAGTTTTGCCTAGTTTTAAAACCATACACAATTTGAAGTAGTATACAAGTTGGGATAAAACTGGGAGAGGTTTCAAAGAAAAATAAACGTTGCTGGATAAATTTAGATTTAGCCGGTTCTGCTGGGGATCTCATAAATGGTCAGAAAAACGGCTACCGAGATTTGTCTGATGTCTTCCAGTACTAGTCTAACCCGAGCGCTGTGTGAAAAGTCTTACTTGCAGAACACGTCCAGAGAGGAAGTTCTCCCTGCAGTACTGGAAACCAGCCTGCATGCCATTTTTTGCAGCTGACTGCCATCCCTGGAGAGGAGAGAGAGGAATGGTACATTAAACAGTGGGACCTGAACAATTCCTGGACTGCAAGGGAAACAAATAAGAAAATGTAGTTATTCTTAATGTTGTGCCATATCACGAGCAGCCATATCGCCCTGCAACTCACAACTGACAACCCACTGAAGTTGAGCAGGTGTGAGCCTGGTCTGAACCTGGATGGGAGACCTCCTGAGAAAACTAAAGCTGCTGCTGGAATAGGTGTTAGCGGGGCCAGCAGGGGGCGCTCACCCTGCGGTCTGTGTGGGTCCTAATGCCCCAGTATAGTGACGGGGATAAAAATGTGTAGAAAGGCGCCATCCTTCGGATGAGACGCAAAACTGAGGTTTTGACTCTCTGTGGTTATTAAAAAAGCCCAGGGTGCTTCTTGAAAAGAGTAGGGGTGAAACCCCGGCATCCTGACCAAATTTCCCACTGGCCTTTACCAATCATGGCCTCCTAATAATCCCCATGAATTGGTTTCAGTGATGGGGGATCTGTTTTTCTCCCCACTGAGAGCTGGTGTGTGCTGAGAGTACTGTCACACTATGCCTGCCGTCGCATCATCCAGGTGGGGCTGCACACTGGTAGTGAAGGGGAGTCCCCACTACCTGTGAGTGGAGTCTCCGGAAAAGCGTTATATAAGGAATTATTATTATTAACATTTACATCACTATTACTGATCGAGATCAAATGCACTGGGCAGCATCTACTCCTGCTGAAACGTCTGTGTAAACATTACCGGATCAGATCAAATGTTCATTTAAGAGAGCTCAACTCAATCAGGTATTTATTTTTCAGTGGTGTAAAATACTCACTGGATCCATATGGATCTTTATGCAGTGCAGTGATGTCTATTGTTTAAGCCAGTGTAAACAATGAGTCCAGATTGCAACAGCAGAGTAGCTGTTGAGTGGTTTAAATACATTGTCATTCATTCATTAACTACTTCCTTTTCTGTGCTTGTCCTTTAACGGTATGATGTAATACACAATCACATGAGATTCCAATCTCTCTGAAGGCCAAGCCCTCAGGGTGACTCAAAGTTCATTCAGCTAGAGTGGCTTGTAAATGTAACACTGCTGATAAATATTTCAGAACATCTGATCATGATCAGGTATTGCAGTGGAGATACACCTATTAACACAGAGGTTAGACTGTTGTCTTCTCTCTAGCTTCAAGAAAACATCCTTCAAGTGAATTCAAACAAGTACCTCAAGCTCCAAAGGGAAACCAGGACCAAGAGACATAAACAGAAGCCCAAACAGATTCGAACAGGAACATATTTGGTGTTTATTTATAGCTCTGCAATAAGACTCAGCAGGAATTAAGTCCTATAATGTAGACCTGCAGGATGTACAGCCAAAACACAACCACCCACTTACAATGAATGCAAAACAGTCCTACATCCATGCATGAAATTGCAAAAAAGAAATTAATATAATACTTTATATTACAGCTTCACTGCACTGGACCCCTTGAAATGGGAGGAAATGTACCTTGTACGCCTGCAAAAGAGCCAGATGGTCACTGTTGGCTAAGGCGAACTCCAGCTTCTTCACATTGGCTTCCTCCCGTTTATCCCAGGGAGAGACCTAATTAAGAATAAACAACAGGGAAGTTCAAGCAACAGTGAGGTGGGGACATTGGAGACAAAAATGAAACAAAACCCTTTTTCTCTTCCTAAAAAAGGGGGATGGAATACCCAGTCCTATATAGGTTTTGACCTGTGCCCTCAATAACCACTAGTATTCAATAGAATTGAGTTGCAGTATTCGGGATTCTAAATAACTTGATTGGGAAAGAAATTGAAAGCAAATGTTAAGAAATCTTTTGATCTCATGGGGGCCGATCATTGACAATGAGCTGGAAATACTTCTCCCAGAACTCCAGACTGGACAATTCGGGTTTTCATAAAGGTCTGAAGGCCAGGAAAGAAAAGGAAAATCTGAAATATACATGCCTGCGTCTTAGGAATGACATTCTGAGTAGTTAGTAAGAGCATCACTGCTATGAGAGATCAGCCTGACTCTTATGCTTTTGACAAATGTAGAAAGAATCAGACCAAGAAATTGTAAAATTATGGGCATCAGAGAGTGAAAAGGTTTCATTACATGCTTTTTTTCTTCTTAAACGCTACAGTAAATGTCGCGTTTGGAGGCTTCAGTCTGCTGGACTTACGAAAGGGGATTTGAAGGCCAGGCTGGCAGCGATGGTCAGCGCTGGGTCCAGGCAGCGGAATATTGCACCGAACAGCATCAGTTTCCCGATCCTGACATCCACAGGCAGGCAGGCCAGATGGTACCCCAGGGGTGTCAGCTTCTCATCCAGGGTCAGGGCCCCCAAGTCCTGGAGCCGCTGCTTAGCCGCTTCGAGGCTGCCGGCCGCCGGGGGTTCGATCAGCTGGGAGAAGACCGACTCCAGCATGCGCTCCGCGAACAAGTCCAGAATTTTGATCCTTAAGAAAAGAGACGGACATTTTCAATGAAGCTTTAACCTTGGAACCCCGGCAAGGCCATTCTCAAGCCTCTGTGAGGAGCGGACCAGCTAAATTCAAGCAAGGTGACCTCCAACAGAGATGAAATAGTCACCTTTTGATCAGAACACAACATCTCCTGTTATGTTGATCAGAACAAACAAAAAAAGACAAACGTGAGCAGATCATTTGACCCGTATTGCTGATTTAGTTACCAATATCTTATTGAATCAGAGAGTTCCCGATGGTGACCCAAATGAGATAGTTAGGTGGCTTCTTCCAAACGCACATGTCTCTTTGCGCAAAGACATTCCTAAGGACAACTGCATCTGTAAAAACCTCAGGTTGCAAACGCGAGTCCTGGTGCTAAAACATCAACTAGGGCTGATTAGGAAATGTCAAAGAGACAAAACTGGCGGTTCCTGCTGTTCCGGCTTCTGACCTGAGGCACAGCTGCTCCAGAGGCACCCTCTGGATCTCCGGCAGCTGCTGCTCGGCCAGCTGGTGGTGGAAGCAGTGGCTGGTGAAGAGGTGGAAGCACACCCCCGACGCCACGCGCCCCGCCCTCCCTTTCCGCTGCAGGGCGTTCGCCCGCGACACCCACGAGTCCTCCAGGCTCTCCATGCTCTTGCTGGCGTCGTACCTGACAAACACCAGCAGAAAACAAGAGCATAAGCAACCGTCAAAATTAGCATCCGTCTGCACTGCACAGATTGGCTACACATCACAGTCAACGCAGCCCTTGGCTTGAAGGGCATCAATAAATCCTAGTGAAGGAGCCATAAACCTCTAGAAATAAACTTAGAAACGTGACGTTTTTTTCTGTTATGAAATGTGGAGGTGTACTGGAGTGTGATGCTTTGCCAAACAATAAAATTTACTTCACAGCCTGTAAGTTTCAGATCTGCTTTGTCTTTGTCTTTCTTTGACGTATTACAGTCAGATGGAGAGCGTTTTGCTCGTTTGACCCAGGGTTCGCCCTGTTTGCAGGCTGAAGATCAGGAGGCCCTTACCTCTTCTCCTTCATCTTCCCCGAATCCACCACGTAGACAATGTCGTCGATGGTGACGGAAGTCTCCGCGATGTTGGTGGAGATGATGATCTTGGTCACGCCCTCCTGGGGCCGGTTAAAGACGGCCTGTTGCTCTTCGTTGGAAAGAGAGGAGTGGAGTGGGTATACAACGCACCTGGAAAAAGCAACATAAAAATAAAACCAATATCTTTTTGTAAGGAGTCCACGTGATCATTAGTTATTTCATATTGCTGTGCATTAGGATATTTTTAGTATGGGTACTTTTTTTAAACTCTTGTTCTTAATTGCCCATCCAAACTTTACAGTTGAAAAGAAATCTCCAAACCTGACTGCGAATGAATTAGGTGGAAAATTACATGTGATGCACAGACTTTTATCAATGAAGCAACCAAAAGGAAATAATCCCCCTCATATTGCTGTAGATGTCCTGATATCTCTGCACCAGACACTGGGGTGTCACTCACAAGAATCAATCAAACAGCGCACAAATCCTGAGCGGGATTTTCACTGGGTGAAAATTCACATACGGTAAATTGCCTAACAAGTTCATCCAAGAACTTGAATTCTGTACCTCTTCTTATTCCTATTATTAAAAAGGCGGTTGGACTGCAGTTGTTCGTACAGCATCTTAATTTCTGCCAGTCCTGGTAGAAATACAAGGACAGCACCTGGAGAAAGAATAACAGTTCCATTACAGTGACAACCGAATTCTTGTTCATCAGCTGGAAACGTGCTAATGTATCTCTACCTATAACAAGGGAGACAAAACAAAACTAAGTAATTATAACTGTGTAGCCTGATCACCTGTGTAGCAGTAGGATTTTAAGAGAAAGTCAATGCAAACTTCAGTCCTTTTCCATGTCCAAGAACATCATTTATTATTTCTTTTGTTGTAGCATTATAGATTCTAGAGGACAGTAAACAGTTGTAGAAAAAGCTTTTGATGACGTTCCTCTTAAAAGATTCATTCTCAAATTACAGGGGAACAGTAGGCATTTAGAGTAGGGATTAGGGGCAATTGCTCAAATTGTTTTAATTAGAGCATAAATTTGTATAAGGACCATTACGTTTCCTATTTTATGTTTATGATCTAGATGAAAATAGTTTTCTTTAGTAAATTACTTAAGTTAATCGATGATACCAATACAGCAGACACCTGCAAACTAAAATCAAAATGTTTTAGAAAAAATCCCAGATTGAGCAAACTCCTAGAAGACGAGACTTAATGTAGACAAGGGCATCGTTTTACATGCTATTAAGAAATTAAGCTATTAGGAAAAAATAATATTATTACCTGGTGGATAATTATGCTTTCCATCCACTATCCATTCAAGTATGCTTTCGATCAAATCCATGTTAATTTTGTCCAGATCCATGCTGACGATGGTTTTAAGAACAGACTTCTGAACATCTTTTAAAAGAGAAAAAAAAAAAGAAAACACCACCAGAGTGGCTCTGAAATTTCAATCTGTGACAACCATATTAAAATACAGTGAAAACTGGGGGGGAAAACAAACCTGGAGGCATACGACGCTCAAAACTACCCCCATCTTGAACACGGCTATTTTCCGGGCCCAGGAATCTCGTTTCAGCTGGGCCAGTGAGAGGGTCTTACCTTTGAACCGCACGGAGAGCTGCTGCAGGGTGAGCTGCTGGTCGGGAATGGAGTCCTTGACGAAGTCCGGCTTCTGGAAGTGCGTGAAGGACCACGTGTCCTCCTCCGGCTGCTCCACGGGCTGGCGCCGGCTGCTCCCCCTGCCCGGCTGGCCGGCCTGCTTCCCGGAGCGCGCGTAGGGGCTGCCGTCCTCCAGGACGAACCTGAGAGCGGGCGGACACGCACGGCGCTGGAGCACACGGCACGCACGGACGCACGGCGGCGCTCCGCTCTGTGTCGCCGTCACTGGACAGTGAAACCCAACACCAGGACACGGGACAAATACCGGGCCGAATGGGACCGGATTAGCCGAAAGACAACAAGGCTCCACGGCTGAAATGTTGTGTTTTTCTCCTCCATTCAGCACGGAATGAACTTTAACCTGTTCCACTGCAGCCTACGCATGCGGACACAGCTACAGCAACTTTAAAATTCATTCAGCATGTGTTTTCTGTCCAGCGAGACACTAAGATTACTGGAAACACTTAGATCACGATCACCCTGATCTTAATGTTCATCTTAAGCAGATGTGTGATCAGTATCCTTTTATCTTTGATTCATCTGGCAATTCATCTCGCTTTTTCTGCTGGGACAACCGGGTTAAGGTATCTGGAAAACAACCTCCGCCTCATAAAGAGATTCTTTTGCATATGAAAGATAATTAAGAGTAAAAAAATACGCTCAGGCAGCCTTTTCATCTTACCTTGTTTTGGCAATGGCATCTTCCAGGAAAAACTGGTCAACGGGGAAGGTACGTCCTGCAAGAGGATAAAAATAATGCTGATTCCAGCTCACAGTGGAAAACAAAAGGATGCCACACCTAGCATGAGATTTCGCAATGGGAAACGTTTAATGAGAGCAAAGGGACATCTTTGTCTTCTGATAAAGGTGTAGAGCCATTTATACAACGACAAAAGTAATTTTAATGCAACAACCAGACTTGGAGAGTTGATGTAACCCCTGCTCCTTAATGTTGCACTAATACCTTTAGTTGTAGAGCAATAGTTATAGAAGAGCAGTTTATTCTACTTTAACAAGCTAAATGGAATTGCTGACACAGTTATTTAGCAGTGGTTACACTACACCATTACAGTTTTAATTAAAAAAAATGGAATATTAAATCAAATTATTTTTAACAGTCATGGAAGGCTGTGAGTGATGCAATGAAAGCTCACACCGCGAGGCTACCTGGAATGTTGATGGTAGGACAGTTGTAGAAGTACTGGGAGAAGAGCTCGGCGTTGAGCGTGGCGCTCATCAGGATAATCTTCAGGTCCGGCCGCTGGATCATCAGGTCTTTCAAGACGAGCAGGAGGAAGTCGCTGCAAGGGAAGCCCACACTAAGTCACGTCTGTACAGACACAAGTGGAGGTTTAATTCCGGCAGACAGTCAACACGTTTTCAGCGGTGCAGCTTTCCGTTGCGTCTTGTATGCCTTTCTGCTTTTCAGAAGGGAATTAACCCCTCGTCAACAGGTGCCATTTTGCAACATCTTCCTGGCTGTACTGGACAGGCACACGCAGGAGGATTTGTACGGACACAGGCTGTTATAAAATCAGTTTGAAGTAGGCGTTGAGGTGGGGCAGTTTTAACACCCGGTGCTATGTTACAACATTCTGTACCGGCTTAGGGAACGCTACAGTGATACAGTTTAAATAATAATAATTCTTTACACTGATTAGCACTTTTTTTGGACACTCCACTCAAATTTACAGGTAATGGGGAATCACACTGCCGCCACCAGTGTGCAGCCCCACCTGGATGATGCGACGGCAGCCATAGTGTTCCAGTACACTCCCCACACACCAGCTCTCAGTGGGGAGGAGAGCAGAGTGATAAAGCCAATTCATAGATGGGGATTATTAGGAGGCCATGACTGGTAAAGGCCAATGGGAAATTTGGCCAGGACGCCGGGGTTAGACCCCTACTCTTTTCAAGAAACATCCTGGGATTTTTAAAGACCACAGAGAGTCAGGATCTCAGTTTTACGTCTCATCCGAAGGACGGCGCCTTTTAACAGTATACTGTCCCCGTCACTCTACTGGGGCATTAGACCCCACACAGACCGCAGAGTGAGCGCCCCCTACTGGCCCCACTAACACTACTTCCAGCAGCAGCCTTAGGTTTTCCCAGGAGGGCTCCCATCCAGGTACTGGCCAGGCTGACACCTGCTGAGCTCCAGCGGGCTGTCAGTTATGAGCTGCAGAGTGATATGGCTGTCCTAGTAAAGTGTGGCCGATGAGGAGGCAGGGCGGGTGGCGATACCTCTCCTCCGTGCGCTCGTGCACCTCGTCCACGATGACGTGAGTGACGCCCCGCAGGTCGGCCTCCCCCTCCAGCCTCCTCAGCAGGACCCCCGTCGTGCAGTACAGCAGCCTGGTGGCCGAGGACTGAAACGACAGCAAGTGTTACAGGTGGCTGCGCCCAAACCTGCCAGGGGTGTAATTGCGATGCAAGAAAGACAAGGGGGGATCCCTAAACGCAAAATGCACCTAAATGGCTCACATGGGCCAAATCTTTACACGTTTAACTCCAGCATTTAACTAGCAATAGTTTACTTACTATCTGTCACAATGTGAAGTAGGGCAAAAAACTCTTAATGAGGACTGGATTGTTCAAACCCATCCTTACTGCAAACTCAAGCAGATGTGTGTGTTTGTGGTAAAGCAACAGAGCCCAATCATGAAGAACATAATTTATTCAGCTCCAGGTCTGTTTGCCCACAGGGGAAGCTGTTTCAACAGAGATTTAAACCAGCTTGATAATTGCTGCAGCCATTCACCCATTCACATGGATAGCTCTTCATTAAGGGCATCCCATCACGATCTGCACGAGAACGTTTCATCATTTATTCATTGAAGTATTTATTAAAGAATAAGCAGGGGAAAGTTTACAATGAACAGTGAGACACAAAACAGGGACGGAAACACCCTGGATGTGCATTTCAACCGGCCGAACAGCATTGCAAGGCTCTCTTGTGGTCCTGCGACACGTCACTGACCTTGACGCTCTCCAGTCGGATCTGGTAGCCCACGGTGAGTCCCAGCCTCTCTGCCCTCTCCTGGGCCACCCGCTCGGCGACCGAGATCGCGGAGATGCGGCGGGGCTGGGTACAGATGATGTTGGCTACTTTGCCGGCGGGGCCTTTCAGAGATGCATCCAGGATGAACTGAGGAATCTGAGTCGTTTTCCCACATCTGGCAAAAGAAATATAAGAAGGGTTACAAACGCACGTCTGTCTGGCTTTTCAGTGGTTTCTTGACTAAGGAACTGAAGTCATTCCTACAACCTTCCTCCAGCAAAGTGATCACGGTGTTCAGGTGATGTTTTTTATTTTTTCAAGTAAACGTTCGAAACCTCCAAGGTCCTAGCCGAGTCTCTTCTTTGGGTCATGGTGATACTGATACTTCTAACATCCATTTCTATACTAGAGGCAGATGTTGGTTACAAGTGCTTCGTTTTTTTGCTTCTAAAATTTAAAATTGCCAATTATTGTACATTCCCACCCAATTTGGAAGGGCCTTCTGTGCCTTTACATCTCAGCTCCCAGTGACAACCCCTGTTAAACTGTGTGGCAACAAACGGGGGGTTCAGAGATGACAGAGAGAGGGGGCGTATTCCTCACTGTCGTTAGCCTAAGCTTTGCAAGTCCATGGGATGTCAACAGAGCCCCGGCAGTGCTGAGCTAGCGGTGCATTGCTGCTTAGAGAATTCTGCTCACAGCTGCACAGCCCCAACTAGGAACATCTGGATCGTAGAGCTCTACCTGCACCCAGAGTGAGCTGCTTTATTGTCTGAGCCACTTGGAAGCCCCTAATGTCAAGTAAAGGAAATCTTACTCAATAAACATCTCAGTCTTACCCAGTCATCCCACTCACAACCAGCACTTGACATTCATTCAGAAGATGTAAGATGTTTTCTCTCTCCTGCCAGGCTGGAAGCTTCTGCCTCTGCTGTAACATGGAGAGAAAGCGCCTGGAGTTCTAAACACAAATGGAGGAAAAAGAGAAAGAGTTGTTTAAAGACAGAGCTCTTCGAATTGAGCAGATTTAACTGCAAGGGGTTGAAATGCAGAAATTAAAACAAACCTTTCAGAGAGGCACATAAACTGCTAAAACAAATTCCCGACACTAAACTGCACCGTCCCCAGTGGGTGGAGCTGTTTCACATGTCAATAACCCAATTGTGAACTCACAAATTGTTTTATACATTTAAACAGATAATCATAGGGACTTTCAGTGTCAACATTTCTCAAGCACCTGCTAGAGGTTGTGAATTTTCTGTCTCAGCTTAGTCAGCTAACTGCATAAGCATTTTGGCACAGTGCTGAGCTTTAATTCCCTACTCCACTGAATATCATCCTGTGACCCCTTACACACACAGTATTGTGTTAGTGGCAGTTTCTTATCCAGCTGTCAGTAAAGGGAGTACCTGCTTGCTCCTGAACTGCCTGCAGAGCTTGGCGTTTTCCTGCTGCGTGGACTCGGGTTTCCACTCGTGCCTCCTGGCGAGCTTCCTGAAGTTGACATAGCTGTCGTTCTCCACCGGGACCACCGGGGTCTCCTCCTCCTCCCCCTCCTCCTCCAGCTCCAGCTCCACGTGCTCCTTCTCGGGGTCCGGGTCCTTCACTGAAACACAGTTCATTATCCCACTTGTGCTCTTCCTCTTCCTCGTTCACACTCTGGCCGGTAAAATCACTCCCTTCACGACACTCTGAGCAGCCTGAACTCCATTTTTTTTCCCTAATAGGCTTTAGGACAGTAGTAAAAAGTTGTGGAAAGCCTAAATGTACAAGATGCTTATTTGAATACTTTTTCAACTGTTTCAACCACAAATGAGCAAATGTTTTTGTAATGCTTCATGTTTTACATTTAAATGGCACAATACCCTCCCCAGCAAAACCATTAAAAAGAAATTAACTGGAACGTTTCATGTGACAGATTAAAAAGTCCTGGCTTTTGATCTCCTTGAACAAAAAATCATGTATTTATACCTACGTGCATTTCAAGACCAAAATAAAAGTAAAATGTACACAGCAACTTAAAAAAACTCCACTTTACACAATAAAATATTCTAAATTTTCAGGTATGCACAGTGCCATACTCTGCATTTCAGAACAAGGCAACAAAACTTCCAGTGACATGCTGCAGCCCTATTATATTGTAAAGAAGCAGGCTGGTGAATACATCTCTTTTGATCCAATAGAAATATTGCTCTCGACTTCTAGACGGTTTTGCTGATAAATGGAACTTGTTTACTCTGCACGCAGATCACGTTGGAAATTTTATGCAGTGAAATACCCGCTGCACAACCTGTATTTATGTGCTCGTCCATCACGTTACATCAGTCATTAGAGTGACTAGCGAGCAGGAAGGGCCGCATCACTTCGCGATTCGCACTAACTCTTGGTCTCGCCAAACCAGGGGTTTGTGACAACATGGCGACTTACAGCACGTTTACAAAGTTCACGACCTTGTACTTACTTTCAAATTTGTAAAACAATTTTATGTCGCCAATTAATTTATTTTGTTACTGAGATGTAATGACCTGTCTTAAAAAATTGGGACTGCAGTTCCCCTTTACTGGTTTATTTAGAGCATATGTTTTTTCTATTTCAGGCGCTGGTTGCTGAAGACTTATCTACACATTCAAGTTCTTACTTTCCAAGTGCTTGCTGATGCTGTTGGCGAGCAGGTCCAGGCTGGGCGCAGAGCTCCTGGCACTTCTGCTTTTGGCGGGAGGAGCCGCAGACACTACGGGAGAGGGCGCGCTGTACTTGTGGTGGCTGTTGGCGAGCAGCTCCTTCATCTTGGCCTCGTCCTCGCAGCAGGTCACCAGGGTGTACACCACAGGCTCCCCGCTCTCCGCCGCCACCAGCGCCTCCCCAAAGAGGTACTCGGACACATGCAGGCGGCCTGCGGGTGACACTTTCTCGTCGTTCGTGCTGAAGGCCACGACCGGAGCCTGGAAAGGATAGAGGTGGCCCGCGGGGAAGCGTATCTCAAGTTCGTACTCGGGGGGAGAGTAGCTGTCGATGCCCGGCTGGCTTGGGCCCACTGGCTTCTTGGCGCCGCCGGGCTCCGTCGGAAGCTGGTGCTTAAATCGGCACTTGTGGCCGAAGCGGCACCCCGCCCCTTTCAGGAAGAAGCGGCACACGTCCTTCAGCAGGACCGGGCCGCTGGCTTTGGCCGACGTCTGGTCCGGGCAGTCGCCGCCGGCCCACGCGAGGAAGTAAGGCTCCAGGGCCACCGTCCAGACCCTGTCGCGGATCCTCTCGGTGAACCGCTCGCCGAATATGGAGGCCAGGGCCAGGGCCTCCTCCCGCCGCTGCGCCAGGCAGTCCTCCGCCGAGACGCCCCCGGCCCCCTTCGCGCCTCTGGCTCCCTCCCCGTATTTCTCCGTGGTCACCTGCCCCAGCAGGAGCTCCAGGGAGGCCCCGACCTCCCCTCCGCACGCCTCCAAGGTCAGCCTGCTGCGTCCGCGGTCGAACCCATACCTGCAGCAACGACAGCGGCTCGCAGCACTCACAAAAGAGCCCTGCGCCAGAACCAGGCACCCCATCGTGCTCTCACACACGGCAATCCTAGCGAATGAGACGAAGTGCGCTGTGGTTTGGAGGCTGGCCGAAGAGGTAACTAACATTCAGACCCACCAGCCCTTGTGACTCGTTAACCGTGCTCCACAAGACGTCAGAAGGAGAAGGTGTTTTCAAACGAAAGCAAAACAAAAGTGCGCCCACTGGGTGATTTGGTAGAAAAGGGCAGTTATATTTCACCTTATTGGATTGGCTGCCGACTACAAGAACCCATGCTACAGTTTACTCCCACCCTAAACTTGATGTTTGTTCATTCCAAGACACCAAATGAAAAAGCCTTGAATTTTAAATATTTGAACACTTTTTTCCATTCAATTATGAGTAGATCTCGATTTATGCTCTCTTGATTAGCGCATTTGTGTTTTAATCTGCCTCAATTATATATACCATTTCTTAATTTAGAGTTACAGACCTGTAATGGGGAGATACAGTACCTGCACAGCCTTCCAATGGCAAACAGAGAGACTGGAGCTTCAGCCACCTGGAGTTCTTCCTCAGAGTCGGGCTCAAACAAGGAGATCTCCTGTGAAGACCCTACGGGATCATCTGTGGTGCTCCAGAACTGACCTTCCTCACGATAGTCCAGATCATCATACTCCTCCTCCTCCTCCTCCTCAGTCTCTGAGTCTCTGTGAGATAGTTCAAAGACATGCACTGTGCACTAGTAATCCAGAATGTGGTCTCATCCATACTGTGCACTGTCTAATTGAAAGCTAAGGGAGAAATTGTCTAGGACCTATACTAGGAACATTGAAACAGCACTGTCATTACTAGAAAAGAAAAAGATGCATCTGTGCACTCTGCTTACTATTAATAATACTTCTGATACTTCTACAGTTCTAACAGCCTAAACAAGACTACACCATACCAGGGCTTGTCTGTTGAAAACTGTAGCTTTGAAGTAAATGAAGAGAATTTTGTCAATTTTCTCCTTATTCTGATGATTGTTTAGTTTCATTACATATAACACAAATGCAACAACAAAAGGTGATTTCACTTTGATGTACGGTGTGTAACCTTTGGTGTTAAACTGAGAGCCACTGTATAGCTGGGAAACAAGGAAAGCATGGAATCCAAGCTGTGTGCGTTGCAAAAGGCTTTGCGTCATTACAGCTGATGCCTTAATGCAGTGTCTGTGCAGTCTGACTAATCTGGACGTCCCGGATAAGAAAAGGAACATGGTGATGAAACAAGACTTACACGTCAGGCTCTTCAAAGTCTTGTGACTGCAGTTCGCGCAGCAGCTCTTTCACCCTGGCCTGGTTCTCCGAGGTCATGTGAATCGTCTGCATGGGCATCTGGGGCAGATCAGGCTTTGCTCTGGGCCTGCTGCCGACTTCGGGTCTAGGTCTGGGCTGGTCTGGCACGGACCTCCTGTTTGCCCTGCCCCTGCCAAAGCTACTGCCACTGGCCCCACCCCCACCCCGACCACTGCTCCCACCCCGACCACCACCACCTCCTCGACCACTGCCGCCTCCTCGACCACCGCCGCCGCCTCCTCGACCACCGCCGCCTCCTCGACCACCGCCAGCCCTGCCTCTGTGGAGAGAAACATCGCACATATGTGAGCAGACACAGATTTCCACACTTGCAGGGTCCAAGGACTGGGCTCAGTCATGCATTTGGCAAGATAAACAGTTGTCCTGTCTAGAAACGAAGCAGCAGGGAAGGACAGCAAACCAGACAGCCGTCAAATCAATGTATATTTGGAAATGTAAAACATGCAGGGAGACGTGAAAGGCAAACACTGTGTTAAGTATCAAACAATTACCCTTTTACTTAGCAACAAAATAAAATGGTTTTTTTCTCCAATGCCAACTATGGCAGAAAGATCAAGTATAACAGCAGGGCTAGAGAACATTTTGTGCTAAACCAGATTAGTCAACAGTGACCTGAAAAGCACCACTTTCATAGAGCTGGACATGTTTCTGAAGCACCTCAGAACGTTAATCTCCTACCTGGGATTTAATCCACTACTCTCCCTTTTAGAGCAAAGACTATTATTTGACACTGCTGCCAGAACAGTCCGTTGTGTATCTTATACACTGTAACTCATTGACATCGTTATCATCATCATCATCATAATTCCTTGCATTTCTATAGCACCTTCCATTCCAAAGGATCCCAAACTGCTTTACGTAAAATGCAGGAAGGCCACGCTCCGTCCCCAGTGAACTGCAATGGCCACTACTGTGATGTGCGACAGCTATCCTGCACAAGCAGCCCCATGACACAACAGATCAGGTAAAAGAGAGAGAAACCGCCTCACCTACTGAATTACAGGGAGGCCACATTCCCCTTCCACAGTGGAATTGACCCAGGACCCTAAGATTAGCACGCCAATCACTGAGAGCAGTGCCAAGGGGCCTAGTTTAACCTCTCATCTGAAGTGAGGAAACCACAGTATCAGTCCCAGGACAGCGGGACACATAGAAAACCAACTTATAGGTCAGGGGAGAGGGCAGTAAAAATTATGTGAGGCTTTCTTTCCTTTAGACGCCACATGGCCGCCGCTCATGGTCTGTACCTTGCTGGGCGGCTTGGTCCAGAAAAAAGGACGAAGTCATCTCCGTCATCCCAGGCGCTGTCCGCCCCCTTCCTGGTGCCCCCGCCGCCCCGGGCGCCCCCGCCGCCGGACTTGTTGAACCGCCCCCCTCCACGGTTCGGTTTCCCCTTCCTCCTGCCGCTCATAGCCACCTTCTTCCTCGGAGATAAGAGAAAAACGGCAGGTCGGTCGCTTCTTCACAACACCGCGCTCTGGCAGAGAGGAGCCGCAGCAGTCATGCTTGACATTAACCAGATTGCAGCGGCAGCATAAAGCATTAAATCTGATGTCACAAACCTGAACCTAAACTGGGGAAAATGCATCCTTTATTTTACACGCTCAATGAGGAACAGCATGTTAACTGTTGCAGGAACATGAAATATATAAATACACTGTCAGTTTACTTTGTAGGCTGAAATATATCTGCATATATTTATACAGGAGAGGAAGATGCTCAATTCACATTTAGCCTTTGTATAGAATTACTTAAAAACATACAATTGATTCGCACATTGCTACGATGAAAAATGTATAGTTAAAACATGGTCGCACACTAAAAATCTAAAGGCGAGGAACTCCGCAGTCAATATTGCGTTATTTCCCGTGACAAGCTTTTCTAAACACCAAGTATATTTTGGATTCCCATGGAAAATTAGCCCTTTTTCTATGTGACCTTTAGTCGAGTTGAATTGAAAATCGTATCTATTCGTCTTATAACGTCAACAACTCTTAGGTTTCATTTTCGTAGCACCCAACAGCCCACACACATATAGTGTTTAAAAGTGTAGAATCTTACGGGCCACCAGTTTCCTAATCTGAAGGATACAGTTAAGAGGATCGTTATCTGGCATCCCAACTCAATAATGTACACCTGGTATTCATTCATTCAGAAGAGAAAACGACAAAGAAAGTTGTGGCCTTACACCACAACACTCCCGGAATTTGACATATCCAACTGGTTCTTTCAATTCGAACAAAGTTTAATATTCATAAACAAATCAAACCCATAGGTTTTAACAGAAACGCGTACAATTTTATCAATTTAATTACAAACCTGACACAAGCTCTTTCCACCGGCACTTCAACAACAACCACCTCATTGGTTCGCAGTTTAGGGGTCAAAGCTTTACCTTCCGGGTCAGCTGTACTGTAACCATGGTGACGCTGGGCGTCCTGGAAGTTATGTGTGCTGCAACCTCTTAATACGCTCGCACCAGCCGACACAAGACAAACGAGTGTTAATGATTAAAAATGAACCAGTTTAGTGTATTTTAATGTTAACTAAACGCTGACTATTATTTTCTTTCGCTATTGTTTCCGTTATTTGGTGGAAAACCTGTAGGGAATATCCGGTGAGTAATGCATCGGACGAGTAATGAAACAGTACTGTAGTGTATTTTTCACATTTATATTGTTTTCTTTTCAAATTTATAACCGGAAAAAATATACTCATTGTTAGTTTTGAGTATACGTATACATCCACTTACAAGTGACAAATTTACAATATGTTCCTGAGATAATTTAGCATGCATCTTTAATGGAGCGCAAATCGGTCACATAAAGTGAAGAAAATGGGAAGATGACTCATAACTAAACACAAAATAAGGCAAATCACTATAGATATACCCATACAACAGTGATCGTTTTACCGCTGCGCTTAAAGAAAATGCAGTAAAGCGGCAGCCCGAACGCATTTGTACAATTTGGGTTGATCACTAAAATTATCATTCTTTTTTCACAGGGATGCAAAACCAAAACTCGGAACACAAAGGTGTGAGAATTGCTTTAAAATACCATAGTATTTAAATTACTTTAAAATAATGTAGTAAGCGCAGTACCTGTTCTTATTTTCACCATTTCCTGTCCGTTTTATTCTTGTGCAGAAACTGGAGTGTTGACTGTCTCCTACGTTTTTCCAAATGGAGACAAATACGGTGAGTTGTTAAATTTGTGGAAGGAAGATTCCTCACTGATTAAAATATCAAAAGCCCCCCCCCCCCGTCGGATCAGTACGCTCTCCCTGTAGCGGGCAGTGAATGGCCTATGGGACACGTTCTTTCTCCTCAGCCGGAACAATTCTCATACTGTATCTCAATCCTGTTGAAAACTGGTGGAAGAAGAGAAACGTGCAGTCCAGTCTCGCAAACATTCATCCTCATGACTGTCGCAACGAGGAAGTCTTATTGGTGGGATTGCGCATTCTGTTCTTCCTACGTGTGGAGTCCCACAAGCAAACAACAGTTCACAGTACTCTATACTTGAATAAGGTTTTATCTCTGAGCTGTATAACTGTTGATGTTCATATTTCTCCCAGCAAGTGCATTTTCCTAACAGAAAAACGCGCTGGAGGTAAATAGAAATCTCGTGTCTTTAGATGGCGAGTGCTGTAAAACCTCAGAAGGCGTTGTGATGAGAAGTGGTATTGGCAAGCACACAGCAGCAAATGGAGTGATTTATACAGGACAGTGGAAAGATGATGAGGTAATCAAGATCTGTCATTTTTAATCATGACAGCATGGATCCCCTTAGTGCAGGGTACACTCTGTTTTGTCATTTGGAGTTTGGAGTATTTACTGGATCTTGGGTACAAGGTAGAATATTGATTCACATGAGACAAACCTGGGCCTCCAGTATATGTAAAGTAATGTCCGATATAGAAACTATTGATATTTCGTAGAACCATTATGGTTTTATTCCACACAGAGAACTGTTATCTCAATGTATTGTCATTGAAATACTTTTGTCATGTTGTGGCACGGGGACCTTTAACCTTTGTAGGGTTTAGGGTAGCACTGTATAATGGTGTCCAGCTGATAAAATTCTGTTCCTTTTGGGTTGTCATGATCTTTAGATGAATGGCAAGGGGAAGCTGGAGCATCCCTCAGGAGCTTTTTATGAAGGGGAATTTAAAAACAACATGTTCCACGGAAGAGGAACTTACACTTTCCAGAATGGAACAAAATACACAGGGACCTTTGATGAGAATAAGTAAGTATAAAATACAGATTGCGTGAATGAAAAAAAAAACCATAAGATCTGCACCAGTAATTTTATATGCACGTTTCAGGGCCTTGTCCCTTTGGCTAAGAGTATTTGATAAGTGACTTAATTATCATTATTATGGGTATTGAAGAATTTAAAGCTAAATCACAAGAATGGTTTCCTAAACAGAATTTGCAGTACCCCTGTGATTACGTCTTTGACCTCAGGTTCTTTTTGATTTCAGGTTAGAAGGTGAAGGACAGTTTACAGATTCTCGAGGACTTGTGTGGATGGGAAACTTCCATTACAAAGCAGCCCCTGGCTTGAAGCTGAAACTGGATACACTTTCTTAATACATTCTGAAGAAGTGATGCTGTATATTGTGTAATTGTACATTAACACTGTAACTTAGAAATCTGTGAAAACTAACCAAGTGGAGTCAGTTGTTTTAGCTTATTATGAGCTAAATATTTATGTGACTTTATGAATTTGATCATAAAACAATACATTGTTTCATCCAGTAAAATATATAATGGAATGTCATTCAGTAATATTACGATTGCTAGCTTGTATTATCTCAACACAGAGCTTGAAAATGAACCAGCACAGAAATGTGAACCTGGTCTTTCTGGCTCAATGATGTATTGTGCCTGCCATCTGGTATTTACACAGTGTTTTGTTGAGATGCAGTTGCATAACCAAATAAGCTGCGTTTCTTCAAGCCTTTTCAGCGAATTTATGGATCTTTAGCAGGAGCCTTTTGATCTTAAAGCAGTCTTCATGTCTGACTCCTGGCAGTGTGAAAACATCTTACGCAGTGAATTCTTGGTGATTTCGCCTGCACGTCCATGACCAGCTAGTATTTCATATTATTCTTTTTTCTTTGGAAAAAGCAATTAGAATTTTAATTAGCAATGCATTTGAGTTAATCTCCCCCATTTCTCTGTTTATTTATTCAATTAAAGATGAGATTTATTAAGAAAACATCGCGAGAGGACTGCACTTCATACTAAAAGTGCGTTATGTGAACAGGACCATCCTTGCATGTTGTCATGGAACAGGACAGTGTTTACCAAAGTGGATTGATTTGTGGGAACGATGTGACCTTCGCTGAAACACAAACCTCTTGTTCAGGTTTTAACTAGCTTTTATTCATGATCCTACAGTGCTGCTAAAGACTGGGCACAAGGCTCAAACTTGTGACACTGGTAATAAGACAAATGATGTAAGTGGCAGCATAAGATTGTTTCCTGTTTTGTTGGAGGGTGTCCAGCATAGGAAGGAGCCCCAAGTTAACTCCAAGAGCACAGGAGACAAAAGGTGTGCAGATGGAAAGAAATGTCCTCATTGAGTAAAGCTACATTTCTCTACAGAGGTGCACTGACAGAGAATCGTGATGTACAGTATATGACTCTGGTTCCAAGTGTACTTGTACATTTAAAAACCTCTATCATGCCATTGAAAGGATCACATCCACTAGACTCGTTCTAGACTGACACAAAGCTCTAAATTAATAATAGTATTGTCTAATAGTACAAGGTCTAAATTATTATGATTATTATTATATGCATCAGATAAACAGGTTTGTTTTAGTCTTTCTGCATTTAGAATTTAACGTAACAGATCTCTTCTTTGACCCTCATCCTCACTGAGTGAAAGGTTACTTTTCTGCCATTTACTGTTAATAATGTATAAATCAGTTTCATAAGGTCTGTTAATTTTCAATTGGTATCTCCAATCTATAACAGCCACTTATCATCTTTAAAAGTTTAAAATGAAAATGACCTGTTATCGATTCCAGCCAGAAGGCTTCTGAAAAGACCACCCGCAGGTACTTCAGAGTAAATGTAGTGTGGAAGTAAATTCCTATTGTGCCCCTTAGTAGGGCAGTATACTCTGCACATTACTGCTCCCACCTTGCTTCTATATCTTTGGCCTTTTTTTTCAGTCCAAGCAGAAAGAACAACAGAGAGACTTGCCCTAGTCAACAAACGTGATGTCAAAGCAAGTTAGTGCTGCTGATTAAACATTTAAATATGTTTTGATACTGAAACATTTTCTTCTGCGTTGATAGTCCACCCATAGTTACACGCTCCACACTATACAGATATTTAAACCTCTCAGATCCATTCATATTCTGTTAATATCATCAATTGAAAAGGAAGAAGAAAGCAACAGATAGACTTTTTGTTTCATCCCTGAAGGTGCTTTGTACAGTATGTGAGCAACAGCACCAATGATCACTGTCAACAATAATCTCTGGCAAAGAATTGGTCGGTAGATAATCGCAGCAGCAAAGAAAATTGAAATGGAAACAACCTTTTATGTATGTAGTTCAAGCTAAGAAAATATTGATGAATAATAAAAGGGAGGAGAAAGTACATACAGATCATTTTAAATTGTAAAAAAATACACCGGACTTAGCTCATTGTGCTAAGCAACAATAGAGTAGAATTACTAATTGCTTAATAATAATAATTAATAATACAATATGATTAATCCTGTTCTAACTAGTGGTTTTGTCTTGTTTTACTGTGATATATAGAACATGAGGATAATGTGTTCAGTTACTGTAAAGTTAAGGCCCTGAGTGAAAGAGGTCATTGGAGAGACATTCAAAAGATAAGGGTGACAGTTCCCTCCAGGCACTTTTTCCACATCATCCTCCAGCCCCTCATTTACTGTACAACAAGGGCCCTTTCTGTGCGCTGCACCACCAGGCTCACATGCTCGCTCGCTCAGATCTGGAGGACGTCTTCCCAATTAAACCAGTGAAGAGGTGCGCTGGTTGAACAACATCGCCGTGTGACAGCTGAAAGACGGAAAGACAAAAACTATGGAAAACGGAAAAGAGAAAGGTAGGAAAGACTACAGTTCGAAATACTGGCAGTTAATTTATGGTTCAGCTTTGCTAGTTTTTTTTTATTTGAGTTGAGTTGTGCCAGTTACTATTGCTGTAATTGTTGTAATTGCATTTTACCATCAGTACAAAAACATCAGAAAAGTATTGTTCATACAGCCTTTAAATAATAGACACACTAGAGAATAAACGTATTAGTACATTTAAGTTGCTCGTGTAAGGAAATGGATAATAAATATTTTGTTACTTCTCTGCTGCAGTAGCAAAATCAGCGTGTTACAGTATTTGCAATCCAAAATCCTCTGTCCACAAGGCTTAATGAACTATGAATCAAAAGCCAAAGTAAAAATTCATAAATGCATTCTTAGCAATGTAAAGCACAAGAACAACTGTTAATAAGATCTTAAAATCTAATATTGCTGCAGGATATGCATCAATATGCATTTTAGCCATATTTGTAATATGATCTTAAAGGTAAGGCAGAATTTGTTGCTGTCAGGTTTTAATTGGAGCAAAGATATCACACTTAAATATACATTTGCTTTGTTGTTACAGTCTGAAGACAACTTCAAATGAACTAATATACAGTATTTTAACATATTTAAAAACCTTCTGGCAGAGACTCAATATTCAATACATGTAGTTCAACTTTTATTTGATGAATCTAAGGGTTGTTAGATTAAATCTTATTAAAAAGCCTAAAGTGTGCAAATTGCATTCAGATTCAGGCTCAACTGACTAGTGCAAATACAGTACTTTCCTGAAACTGTGACCCAAATATGAACAAATCACCAACTGATGGAATACAAGATAAAAAATTTCAAGGAGAGCATAAGTCTTAAATATATATATATTTTTTACAAAACATCTTTATCTAGTCTGGGGGTATATGTTCCTATCTCTCACTGTATATTACTTGGATCAGTTTTAAGACTCTGTTACATAATTCCTACCTTGACTGGTTAACTGATCGTTACTTGATTTAATTAAATTAAAAAGGTGTGACAAAGCCCTAGAATTGTGAGGGCTGGAGAAACTACATTGATTACATGTTATTTAACTCACCATTTGTCTCTTGTAGCTTTCTGTTCTTTATGCTGACATATATAGATAAAGGGCAGATCAAAGTTAAATATTTGCTTCTTACAGTTCAGCAGAAGAAAAAATTCTGACTAAAGCCTGGTTTCATTCCCCAATTTAAGAAGACAGAGACATGGATGATATGAATTTACAGATTGCAGAGGTAAATTTTGTTAATAGTACTATTTTGTTTATAATCCAGCGTGTTTATAATGAGAATTTGTCATGCATATAATATGCTTTTACATAGATTTATATACATGTGTCATTTTATCTATCGCAATATGTTGCAGCAGTGATTTCTCAGTTTTAAATGAGTTACCAAGAACTTTGTAGTGTCAAGCAAAGAAACTAATTATCAGAAAAAAATAAGCATATATTTGCATTTCCTATACTTTTCTGTGCTGCTTCCAGAAATTATAATGTAAATCGAACGCAGTACCCTTTGAACTGCTGAATCGTGTGTCCAAAATCTAGATCCAGACTTAATATTAGAAATCAAGTTTGAAAAGAGAGTTAATTGGTCTTGAGCCCTGCATGGTATGTGGTATGTATTTATTTCCAGGAATACGTTCAATTTGTTTAGTGAATATATAACATACAGTACTGTCCATCTGTGCTTATATGATTATATATGACCAACAGAGCCTCTTCGATTAAATGTAGATTGGACTGTTTGCAGAATCCAGTCTACTTAAATCTGGACCTTCATAATCATAACCACATGATTCAGTTAACATATAAAAACGGGTTCCAGCTTGCAGTCTGAATTAGAGGTTTTTCAAATGAGTTTATTCGCTTTTCTCTTTGGTTTAAATTTAATAATTGCTACTGAACTGCAGTTCCACAAAAGTCAGTGCAGCTGGCCTTTTAATGCAACTGCAGAAATTGTGACCTTCTCCACAAGATCAACAACAAAAAGCTCATCAGGACAAAGTGAAACAGCACCAAGTGCAGCAGATAAGGGAAACGATTTATCTGCTGACTGAGACTGGCCTTTTCTTAAAGTCCTTAGACTGTACTGTGTGTATTCCCGAGTGAATGGTGAACTGAAAGCTGTTTCTTTTCTGAGGTTCTTGACCCTGTCCTCTCTGGTGCTTGCAGCTGCAGGCGCTTGCTGCAGAGCTGAAGAGTGGACTGACAGGAGCTCTGCAGGACATCTCCAACATCCAGCAGAGAGACCACAATCTGGAGGAGAGCATGATGAGCTTCCACAGCGAAGTGGATGAGAAATTGCTTGGAATGAGAAACTCCTTAAACACCTTCAAGGTTATGTCCTGGGGCAACGCATAGTTAGACAGCACAGCACAGGAATAGGGTTACTTGAAAGTTCAGACCAGCATCGATTCACTTGTGTCAGATTTATGGCTCAGTCCGATCTATGGTATGAAGACGCGAAAGTAAATTTGATATGGCTTTGTAACTGCTAGAGCTGCAGGACCAGAATCAGCATGGCAGTCAGAATTAAATAGTGATTGCTAAAGCTGTGTATTGCTCTTAAAAATAGGCAGTAGTGGGGACATGACTGCATCATGCTCCTTAGGAAAATATTAGCCTTTGGAGAAATTATATCAGATATTCTGGTTACACCTTTGCTGGAGGAATGAGACTTGCACACAGTGGCCATGTGATGATGAGTGCAGATCCCAACAAATCAGATCTGGTTGATCATTTGGGAGTAAATTTGTCTCCTGTGATGACACTGTCCTTGAGAAATCGACATGACAAGGGTATCTTACATGATTGAACAGGGGTTGCATTTTCTAGCCTTGTGGTATGGAATAAATATGTTATAGGAGACCACCTTTCCAGCTGCTGAAAATATCTTTTGTAGGTCAGAGCATCCTATAGCTAAAATGTAAAATAAAGCAAAAACAGTGGCCTTATCATACAGAAATAGGGAGGAAGAGAGTTAAAACGAATATGGTAAAGGTATGTCTTCAGATAGGTCTTCAAAAGAATAAGAGAGGTATTTCCATATATTTCAGCAGGAGAACATTCGACCTGAAGTAGTTCAAGTAGGGAGCTAAAGGTTTGTTCCCTGCTGAAAAGAGAAGAAAAGAAATGCAATATTTCGGCTGTGGAGCCTTCTTCGGGTGTGAGGGAAACGTTGTGTTTCCCTTCTTCTCTTTTCAGCAGGGAACAAACAGTAGACCTGCCTGGAAGAGAAACGCCAGATTCGGAGGCCTGATCAAGTCATGCTATGATTTGTCTTTCTGACTAGGAGGAGCTGAATACTGCCTTGTCTCAGATCAAAGACATCAATAGCCGGCAGAGAGAGATGCAGAAAGGGCTGGAGCTCTTTCAGATGGAGGTGGGGAGAGAACTTCTTTCCAATCAACAGAGGTAGTGAAAGAATGCAAACGTCTGCCACTGATCTCATCTACAAGCCCACCCAAATATTGATATTTCTTGACAAATGTTCTTTACTCCCTGACTGCCCACACAGAAAAGACCAGAAAGAGGACATCACTGCTGATGGATGCCAATATGAAGCAAGCCAGGCAGGGCTCAGCACAATCCAGCATTATTTTGCAAGTCTACAGAGCACTTCATCTTCAAAAGGTACAGTGCCGCCGTTTACACCATATTTGCATTGAATATGTTTCAGTAAAAATTGAAATTAATAGGGGAACCACAAAGTCCAGTTGTTCTAACTTTTTCTGGTATATGGGAAACCTAAATTATGAATACCAAAGACAAAAGCAAATATGTACACTTATCTTCTAATAGTTCTAAGGAAGGTAGTTGAGCAGGGTTGCTCCAGGCTCTGGTTTCCCAGAACGTCAGAGACTGTGACCTGTAGGCATGTGACAGTCACATCAGCGAGGTGGGAAGGACAATGTCTATTGATACAGTTTTCCATGTCTGCAGTGAGCCCCGAGCAGGAAAGTGGCACTCACCAGAGGGGCCTGTGCAAGTCGCCTGTGTGGGGAGACGGTGCTGAGGCACTGAGCATTCAGGACATGGGTGAGAATTCCACAGATCCTTGGGGACTCCTGTACTCATTTCAGAACAGAACATTAATGTGAACTTCATGTTGACTGAGGTCTTTCTCCATACTAGCTATGTATATAGTTCAGGTGGGTAGCTGCGTCAGCAGGCATAGGCTGCAAAGGAACAAGTAATAGGTTTATTCCCTGCCGAAAAGAGAAGAAAGAAAAGACAACGTTTCGGCCGTGGAGCCTTCTTGCCACGACCGAAGAAGGCTCCACAGCCAAAACGTTGTGTTTTCTTTCTTCTCTTCTCAGTAAGGAATAAACCTATTACTTGTTCCTTAGCTGTTTATATGTTTGATGAGAGTGAATTAAATTGAATCGAGGCACCATCTGATCAAAAACAAAATACAATCATCATTTTCAACAGAGTTTAGACAATCAAATATAAAGCAGACTTCACCTACCAATACACTAGAGACATGAGAGGGTTTTGTCTTTTTGCCATTTTACTGTGTATTGTGCCATTCTCAAGTTTAACAGACCTGCTTGCCCTCTGCATTGTTTTCCATGTAAATCTGTTGTTTGGAAATCATTAAACAATTTCAATTCATACTCTAATCTTCAAACAATTATTCTAATCATTTATTCTTTGCCATCAATAGTGTACATACCCTAGTCTCACATTCAATATCAGTCTCCTGACATTAGGTTATTGGGATTTTTCCATTAATGTATATGTATTTATGTTAAAGGTAAGAGGCAGAATTCTGCACTGGAGCTGCTGGAATCGGAGAGAATGTACGTTTCCTATTTATCATTGCTGCTAAAGGCCAATATCACCTTTAATGGGTCTGAAGCCGTGCATGTCAAGGATAAAAGGTGGGTTAAAAACATAAAACTGGGAGTAAGATTCGGAGAGCAGTGAGCAGTTCTGAGAGGAAAATTAAACTGGCTGTGCAGTAATGTTTTATAAGAACTATCCCATTTTACAGTTAGCAGATAATTGATTCAAGGAGCTCATCCAGCCATTTCTTGAAATAAACCAGGGTGTTGGCTTCAACAACAGGTCTGGGTTCGATGCTCCCACAGTCCTTTGGGTGAAAAGGCGCCTCCTGTTCTCGGATTTAAAAACACTTCCCTGTAGTTTCCACTTGTGCCCTCCGGTTCGTGTTTGACAGTTCATTCTGAGGAAGTCCATTGCGTGGACTTTGAGGATTTGAAATACTTGTATCGGGTCCCCTCTAAGTCGTCTCCATTCAAGATTAAAGAGAACCTGAACCTAGAATTAACCGGAGGTCATTTGAATTTTCACACCACTCTCTGTTCAACTACTCTGGGCTCATGTGTTGGGTAGCTGGTCGGTAATTTGGCTTTTTCTAAAGAATATTTCTGCATTGACAAGAAAAAAAAACAGCTGGGTGTCCAACAGTTGTTTAATAAATGTAACATAATGACTACTTTTATTTCTTACTTTTTAGGGCTATTACATTTGCTTGTGGTGGTTGTGTAAAATACAAGGGAGATTCTTCCTGTCCAGTCTATGATTCGACATAGACCCACACTGATTACTATTCTCTGCTTAGTACTGTGTATGCTAATAAACTGAAATCCTGTATCTGCATGTGCATTGAACCCACTTCTTTGTAACCTTTACTGAACTTTGCTCTAATTGAGAAATACAAATCAGATTAAGATTATAAAATATATCAAGGGAGACAGGAAAGTCTTCTATCAAATGGCAAAACGACTTGGGAGCATTTAAGGCTAACGTTCAGACAAACAGTCCTCAAAAATGATGATGGGCAGCAAGTTTTAAGAGTAATGACTAAAATCATCTGAACGTATGCTTCAGCATGTGAAAACAGAGCACAAGATCACAGAGCCTCCAGTCTGTTGATGTAGCTGATATATTAAATGGTCTTGGAAGTGGTTATATAAGAGCTTCTTTATGCATTGACCAGCTGAACATTTATCCCTAAAACAGCTGTTCACCTATCTCCCCCTCAGTTACAGCCTTTTCTTCCATGACTGGGGCTTTTGTTCTCAGCCATGTGCTGAAACAACCATCTGAGCAGCTTGTGACAGTGAGGAACCTTGTGCACATCCACAGCACATGGTGTAGCCATATCTGGAGACACATTACAGAACAGAGCACATTACAGAGCAAGCAGGTGGAGTTTAGCCATCACTGAATTAAGTGAAGGTGAAGACACAAACCTGCAGGAAGATACTGGATTTTCCGTGCTTGTTTGCTGTGCCGTTGATCCAAGCAGAAGAAACCTTCGCAGGCTCGAAATCAGCCAGACCCACACGGAGGCTTAAATGAAATGCCGATTTGTTTCTGAAGCTCACACTCTGTTTCACATTCCTGAGTGGTGTAATGAAAAATGCCGTTTGCTTGCTGTGTTCTTTTTCAGGCTGTTCCCCAGCTCTCTACGCTTTCTTATTCAGCAGCACCTGGAGCTGCTTCACGGCCTGCAGGAGCGGCTGCTCAGGAGCCAGTGGCAGGGCATCGTGGGGGACGTCTTCATGAAGCTGGCCAGCAAAGAGGTGGGTGTGCTTCCAGAGCGAGACGAGGAGGGCACAGAGGTCCTTGCCGGAGGGCCTGGAAACAAACCTGGCAGAAATAGAGCAGAACAGAAATAATGAGTGAATTCTTGACTGAGATCCATGTCAAGCAAATCTGCTTTTCTTAACAGTCTTAGTGTATGCAGATACTGTACTTGACACCCTATTAAAGCACTCTAACAGCACACTTCAAACCCCCCCTCAGTAAACTCAGTCCAAACAATATTTCATACAGTGCTACTGCTTCTGTTGCTTTTTTTTACTTGATCCCTGCTGTAAGTCCAATTCAGTAGAATCGTTCGCGAAATGTCTTGATGAGCGATTTAAATTTGGAAGACAAGGGGAGGATAGTCTGGTTGGCCCTGCCGTGCTGTCACCGGGGCTTGTGTTACACAACAGGACACAGCTGGAATGGCTGCCTTTGATCCCGCCTTTCTAAATAATTCCTCATCTGCATATTTTCTCTCCTGCACGACATCAAAGAGCAGAGCTTGTGATTAAACAGACTGATGATCTGTGGAATGAGCGTCCGGAATATACGTGTACAAATCAGCCAGATGTGAGCCCTGCTCAACCCGAAAAGTGACAGAAAACATGTGATACAGTCTGGCTCTACGGACACATCATGTGTTGTTTGTTACAGAGCGATTTCCTGGATTATTATGTTGCTTATCTGAAAGAGCTACCAGAATGCCTTTCCGCTGTCAACATGTACTGCGCCAGTTCCTTCAAAGCTGCAAGCCTGTTGGAGGTATGAAAGGGAAGTAAGAACTTTTCATTCTACGTTTACTTAAAAACAGGCTAAAAGAGTGATCTCTCGCCCCTTTAAATGACTCTGCAATAAATCATCATTTCCCTCGGAAAAGCTTATGATTTCTGTGTGAATTTAAAATGAATCTCTGATATTGGAATATAAAACAACACGTTTTAGTGTCGTGACTTTTAAGCTCTAGAGCAAAGAAGAGGCATGTGGCCTGGTGGTGTGTGAATTAGACTGTACAGTGCACACAGGACAGGAAGGCTCCGGGTGTCTGAAGCTGCACATGACAGAACCTCTGCCTGTCTGCTTTCTGGGTTAGGGTGATGGCAATGGGGACGAGCTTCGACCTTCCCTGCATGCACTGCTTCTTCAACCAGTGCAACGCATCCCAGAATATCTTCTGTTATTACAGGTGAGCAGCCAAGCTCTACGGTTTTCTAATCTATTTCTTTTAGGGTGGCACAGCTGCATGCGAGGTTCTGCAGGTCTGGCTGTAGCCTCGGGCATCTCTCCATATGGAGCGCGCGTGTTCTTTCTGGGCTGGAGAGGCCCTGCAACGGTCTGGTGTCCGATCCAGAGGGAGAGCAGCCATGTGTTCCCAATCCCGATCTGAATCAGGGCTTCCAGCTTGGGCTCTGTTTTTTTCACCAACCATGCTGGAATAAGCAGCTTTCCGATAATGAGATAGTTTGGTGCGTTGCTCTATAGCTTCATGCAACTTCGTGTTTATTGCAATGTGACAGTTGCTGTAAGGGCGGTTTTCTTTGAAGAAACGGAATTGTTGCACTTTAATGACAAAACAATCATCTTGGTAATTTTCTGAGTCAAAACAATTGTCGCCTTATTAAATGAATGTATGCCACAGAGCAGAGTTGTTCAGGGATCGGTGCGGTACATCGATATAAATAAACCTTAGCTGATTAATCCCTTCCAATAGCATGGAAGAATAAGGGCTCCTATATTATTCAATTCCAAACCTGTATCTCATATTAAATTTTGCACAAATTGGACAGGGTATCTTCAGCGCTCTGAGCCCTTTGATACCCTTTAACAGCTACCTCAGAACTTAAACAATTACTGCTTTACTTGATGAAACAGCACTTTTTGGGGTGGGTAATCCTCACCTCATGGGTGAGGCGCAAGCACTGGGTGACGCTCAGTCCTTAGTGCTTTTTTCTGGATTACTGATCATTGATTATGCAGTGTTTGGGGAAAGGTTCGGTGCAAGGTAAGCTCGCCAGGGAAGTTCCAACAACAGGATTAAACGTTTAAAACGAAGCATCAAACAGGATTCTTGTCTTGCGTTTCCAGAACTTGTGGAAACACACCGAGCCGGAGCACCCGGATTACTACCTGCTCCTGATCTGTATCCAGCAGTTCAAGGCGTTCACGTCTCAGTGCGGTCAGCTGCTGCTGCACAACGAGGAGCTGCTGAGGCACGACCGGAGGGACCTCAAGAGGTGAGACAGCAGGCGACCAGTATCGCCGCAGACGAGTTACACTGTACATTCTCAAAAAAGGGGATGCCGTTTGGCAAATCATTTGTTCATTTGGAAGATAGGAGTTGAATGATCCCAGATCTCCCTCAAGCTGTTTCTTAAAGCATCACACAGAGTCAGGTTTAACAAAGAGTTTCTTATCAACGACGGCAAACATCCCTTGAAATTCAGTCTGAAAACAGGTTTGCGTGAGTGTAGCTCCTTTCTGTGTGTACAGCCATGGTAGATGTACGTGCCAATCGCATTCTTTAAGAGTCCACTATCTTTTGTGTGTCAGGCTTCCCACGAAGCACTTATTCAGGACAGCTGACTGTGGGGTCAAGTCTGAAGAGCTCAGTTCCACAATCTCTCCCAGCTCTGCCTTGCTGTGAGTGTTACCATCACTTGTTTCTTCCATCCTGCAGTCGTACTGGTGTTCCCAGTTTGAGATGTTGGTAAAAACTAAGACGTCAAAGCTCTTCAGCACTTCTTAGGTGGCTCAAACATCTAGAGCTCAACTTATTGTAGTGTTAATGAACTGAGCATACAAGACTCTCCTTGAATGACGTGATAGACCATCATAGGCGAGTGGCATCCACTTACAGAGCTGGGATGACTAAAGCAATTATAATAAGGGACCTCATCTGAGAGCTCTGTAATGAGGAACTCTGGCAAATAAACCCCTGATCCATACGGCACCAGAAAAGTAAAAAGGCCATCCGATATGACCTTGAATTTAACGATCTGCCATATTTTGAATGTTTTCAAGGCAACGAGCGAGCCAGGTGAAGAGAAGCAAGCAGAAGCTGCTGGATCAAATGCAGAGCAAGAGAGCTCAGGACTGGGAGGGCGTTACCAGGCAGTACGACTCGGCCAAGAACGTCAGCCAGGAGTTTTTCTTCAGCCCCGAGGTGGAGCCGAGGCTGAGGTCTCCAGCGCTCCAGAGCATTCCCGAGATGGAGCAGGAGCACGGCTCCTCGGAACGTCTGCCCTGCAAGGGGCCGCCCCCTGGAGACGGCGTGGGGGAATTCCTGCTTCCCGGAGAGGCCCCGGTCCTGGACAGCCTGTACGAGGACGAGGACTCCCTCCACGACGTCTCCCTGCTCGACAACGGCTCCACGGCCTCCTCCAACTCCAGCGTGGACACGGCCTTCGCGCGCTGCTCGCGGGGCTACGCCGGCGAGGCCTGCGGGGGGGGGCCCAGGCCGCCCGGCCGCGGCTGCACCTCCCCCGAGGAGCCGGGCCCCCGCCGGAGCCGGCCGCCGCAGGCCGCCCAGCGCAAGAGCAAGTCCCTGAACGGCCTGCAGCTGGACGGCCCCGGCGGCACCCCGAGCCACAGCCCGCAGGGCTCCGCGGCAGGAGGGCCGCACGCCAAGCTGGAGCGGCAGTCCAGCAAGGGGTCCGCCCCGCGGAGAGCCGAGGCCGAAAGACGAGCAGCCCCCGAGGAGGAAGGATTAAGCAGAGACCGCGACAAGGTACCGCTGCCCTCTCCCAGTCATCAGAGTACGGCAGGCCAGGACTCCAATTAGCACCGGTTTCATTGCGAAGCTGCATTCCCAGTCGAGCATTTGCAAGAGGTGTTTACATCGCCTTCCGAAATCGTCCTTCTGGTGTAAAAGCAGAGCTTATCCTGGCGGAAGGGGTTTCTTTTGAGCACTTGGGAATTTATTCAGTCTAGAGAGATACTCGGAAAAGAGAGGAAACCGATTGCACCAATGTGCTCCTATAAAATCAACATTCCCAATAAATAATATGTTGAAGAAATGCTATAACATCCCTTAATTTATCAGGGGCCTATTGCCGTCTAGCACAGCTTTTAATATTTTATGACCAAGATTAGCTTTATGGATTTACATCAGTTCGCTTTTATATCTTGGGGTTGAAAAGCCTGGGACTCTATATGGCTCAGCCAGTGACACTGGGAGCTGGGTGCACCTGAGGGCAAGGGGGTAACCTTACCTTATTCCAGCAGGAGGCAGGGGGGCAGGTGTGGTGCGAAGAGTCCCCGTGGAGAAGCAGGCCAGAAGACCACGGCCAGACCGCTTTCAGTGAAAGGAGCAGGAAACAGGACCAGAAAGGAGGGTTTAGGAGCTCCTTCAAGAAGCTCTTCAAGAAGAAGTAAGTGGTCAGGTGTAGCTGCAAAGCTATCTGGGCTTCAAGTCTGTTACTCCTAGTAACTAAACAGACTGTGTCCCCAAAACTAGGCATCCATACCTCTTGTCATGATTAAGCACAGATCAATTCCAGTTGTCCACCTCATTTCCAGAGTCCTTCTCTAAAGGGTTTTTACAGTAACATCCAGCATTTTTGTAAAGGGATTCTGATAGATTGCTGTGGTTTGTTTCTCTCCTAGGTCCAGTGGGACTGACATTAAAGAAAAGGCAAACGAGAAGCCGATATCTGAGCCCCTGGTCTTTTCCGATCAGGAGATACTGAAGACTCCACGGACTGCTCGAATTGGAGAAATCGACAGGGGGACAGCAGTGTAAGCCCAGCTTGCCTACTTCTGGAACACTGCTGACTGAGAAAACCTTTTTCCCTGAAGTACAGTGTTTTGAGAAGGAAGGACACTAGGATTTGTATTCACTAGGATATTATTATATTTGCTGTACATAAGCCGTCTTTGTTTTCCCATCATTTGTCAAGGCAACGCGTGATTGGATATTGTTTTTAAAAATGAATAACAATGAAGTGAATATGTGGGACTTTATCGGAGAAATGATGTAAAATGTATCTCAACATGCAGAGGAAAAAGTCCTGAAAACCAGAACTAATGCAGTTTAGTCCATTTTCAATCCACCTTTGGGACTCAAATCTAAATCCAAAATACTCAAGTTATTTAAATCACAGAGCCAATATTTCACTTTACTCTGAAAAAGCCTTGACTGTCCTTTTATGGTTGGCTGGCATTTTTCAGCGCTTACATATATTACTTCTTTTTGTACCACTACACAGCCATAAAAAAAAAAAATCAGTTTATGTAAACCCATGTTTGAGCTATGATCAAGTGTTTGTGCTAATGGATCATGAATTTCAACCACCTTATGTTGTGACTTAAACCTTTTGACTAATTTTAATGAATGGATTTACACCATGTTGCCCAATGACCTTTAGCACTGGAGTCTGTTCCATTGCTTTATGCCAGTGGAGTTGAAAAATCTTCAAGTGCTACTTTAGAAAACACCCCCCCATGAACACCAGCTCACAACAGAACAAACTGATTGACGCTGATGGAAAAATACCCCGGTAAGATATTCCAGTTTCAAATGTACATGAGAGAACTGGGATTTTACAAAAAAAAACAACAACAAAAGAGACCACTACTCACATGAGAGTACAAGCTATTGTCAACCTTGTTGCACTAAAACATTTCTTTTAATTGCAGATTTAATAGCCTGAAAATACAATCATTTTTGTGTACAATTCAAATAGCTCACAGCAAAGCAAGCTAGGGATATTTTTTTAGTCATCGACACTTGTTTTAGTTCCTTTTGTCTCTGTGGTTTTAGACTGTATTCGAATGCTAGGAACACTGATGATTGCAATATGTCCGTTTCCGTTAAAATGCTAAATGAATAGTTGCCCAAGTGGAATACAGAGATGGTGTGGAGACAGTGAAACATACAGGTTTATGGCAGATGAGACAGTGGATTACCCTCATTCGTTACACCCTGGACAGGCTCACAACTTACAGTTAATCAAAGTAGCAAATAATCATGCCAATAAAACAAAGTCAAATACATATATACACACAGTTAAACTCAGTTATGTACAATTCGTCTTTTCCCTCTCCATCCCTTCCCCACAACTGACTTTTTTTTTTGTTCGCCAGTACAGTCGGAATGCACTCCAAAAGCCAAGACCCTTTTTTTTTTTAAGTCAAAGAGGCCTAACAACTGAAGAGATGAATACACCCCACTCCTCGTCATTTACCTACACTGAAAGACAAAGAACAAAAGCCCAAAATATAATCAAAGGCACATATTGGTAGCAAATTAATGGGACATGCTTCTGGCACAGGAGCACGCCTTGCTGGGCTCCCAGATAAAAACTAAGTCAAATACAAAGGTGATGCGCCAGAGTGCTGAAATCATAGCCAGTCTGCATGGTGTTAGTTGTCGCCCCAATTAAGGACCTGGTTTACCTGTTGCACTTTTTTTCAATGCAGGTAAGCTACTGAAAGCACTTTTCTTTTAAGGGCGAAGGAGAGAACAACCAGCAGCTAATGTTAAAAATGCACTTTATGGTAATGAACTGAGGAGCAATGCAATTAAGATCAGAGCTTTTTTTTTTTTACAAGTGCTAAATATTAATGCAAAACCTCTAAACTCAGAACTCCGTAATGCTACAGTAGTTTTTTTTTTTCCTTTGAAATCCCTGACTCTTGAAAGGCTGACATTTTACATGGCACAGGAAAAAAACTGTAATTCTATTGTATATTAATTAGGTCTCTTTAACACTTTTCCAAGTACAGGTGCAGGCAACACAGGATTTGGGGTTCCAGGCACTAAAACAGAGACAGTTTTTAAAATAAAATTTTGATCTATACCAAATGCATACATATGTTTAATAACCGGCACTTGCAGCAAACACTACTGCTCAAAGGTTTAACCTATAACAATGAAACATACCACAGATTTCTCTGCTTATGGACATAAGAAACAAAACCTAATGCTTGTTTGTTTCGTTTCAGGGGTTTGGAAGCAAAAAAAAACCAACAAAAGTATTTTTTTCCTCTCTTAGCATTTAATAAAAAAACAGCCATGTTTCAAGATTCACCAGACACTTTTATAAATCTGGTAAGAAACCTTGAAACACAAACACTGCTGTTTTTTTTTTTTTAAGATGAAAAAAATCCAGATTCCAAACAAATCATGTCTCTTTCAAACAGAAAAATAAAAGTGAATTGTAATCACTTTAGCTCCAGTTTTTTTTGTGACACAAGAGCAGAATGCACAGGAATAGCAACCTTCTCTCTTCTTGGCCTTGAGGAGAATCCTAGCTTTCTCCTTCTCTCGTGAACACAAACTGGAACCCAGTACAAAGGCTCATGATTCACCAGGAAACCAGTTTTACATCCTGTGTTGTCCCAATGATGTTTACCACAGGTACACCACAGTTAAACTTCAACCAGAAAACCTGTCAGGTCATTTCTCCTCTCATGAATGTAAACAAACATCCGGCAATGAAGAATTAAAACCTGATTTATTACCCCTGCATGTGCACCTAAACATTTTGTATTGAGTGCTACAATGCATGGAACCCTGGGCTATGATTAGCTTGGCAATTCTTTTTTATATTGCCCAAACCAAACCAAGAGAAAGCAACAGTAATGCAAACCTGATTGCAGAGTTGAACTGTGTAAATGAGTTTGAAAACATTTTGCATGCTTAAAAATGAATATTACTTTTTTACAATGACATACAACATTTTTGACAGATTCTTTGAGGATGAATTTGCAACACTACCCATTTCCGAGCTTTTATACTTCCAATTTGTTTTCTAAAGAGAATGAAATAAATGAACCAGAAATCCAATTTATTTCTTTTAGCCTGGGACAGTTAACAACAGATTTTAGTAGGCCACTCCTGGCTGCTAGTGTGGAAGTGAAAAGACTCAGACTGACACTAAGGGAAATTCTGCTGCCAGACACTGGTACAATAACAGTCACATGGCTAGAAACAGCCGTCATGGACAGCTATTAAGTTGAGCTTGACTATGGCTGTTACTTAAATGACTATATAGCACAATCTGCAATTCCTTGGTACAGCATATGTCTCTGCATATTTTGCCTTTAGAAGAATCACCCTTAAAATATTTTTAGTGTGTTCACTGTTGCTTGATGTGTCAAATGTTTTCAAACCAAATTTTGTGTTTTAAATTGAAATTACTATTACAGAAACAACTGGGTGCTTGAGTTTGGAGAAAAGCTAACTAGCTCACATTTCCCCTCATAAAGATCTTCTATTATCCCAATTACACTAAAACCATTTAATTCTTCCATGCTAAAAAAAGGAGTGGGGAGTTATGACTACACTTTAAAACACATCTAAAACAGCTGACTGTGCTGAAGCCTGAAAACAAACAACTGACATCTGCTAAAAGGAGAATTTATAGGCACAGTATGATCAGCAGAACTTGAGCTACCATCCGGTACTACAACATTCAGACAACAAATATAACAAGAGAGACAACACCTAAACTGTGTGTGTAATGGGGGCCTCCCACATGGCACAACCACTAAAGATCACCTGGTTAATGTTGTTAGCAGACCTATAAATATGATTAAAAAACTGAATAGTAAAAATACCTGATACTGAGTGAGGTGTAGAAACTATATAATATGACTCAGTGATGGACTGTCACAGAAAATACAGCCACTTTATACAAGAGAAAGCTACCCTTTTACTTTTTAGGGATGACACTAACTGTTCAGTTCCAGCTGTTTGAGTCTTATTTCTACTGTAAACAGCTGGAAGTAGGACAAAACCCTCACTTCACCCAGCAGTGTGCAGTGACCTAATGACTATACAGTTCTGATGCTGATCTTGCAACACAAATGTCCAAGAACTCTAGAAAAGACATTCCTCACAAGACCTGCTACAGACTCCCTCTTTCACCTTTTGCCTGGAAGATTCCAGGCAACGTCTGTACAATGTCTCTTGTCATATTGATGAAATAACATTCGCCAAGTCCAACGGAAACTAGGGGCAAAAAGCAGTCATCACCAAAACCTTGAAATACAGACTCTACACAAGTTTAACATTTGTAAGTGGCATGTTGGCTTGGTGTGGGCAGCCTGAAACAGACCCTTGTGATTGTAATGTCTGCCTTACGACAATGGTTCTCAACCCTGCACTTGGGGGGTCCTGTCTCTTCTGGTTCTCATTCCAAATGAGCTCTTAATCATTATCCGGATTTAGGATCTTTTTTCAGATTCATAACTGGCGTCAACTTTGAAACAATGTCAGTTCTACACCTCTCCTCATGTAAGTGGAAGTGTCAGATACAGCATCATTCCCACCTGCATGTAAGTCATCAATAAATGGAATGGTTACCTACTGAGAACTGGTTAGACAGAGATAAGGCAGAAATCATTTAATAAACTGAGGAGAGACTGGATGGAGTTCTGTTTGTTAAATATATTCACAACGACAATCCTGCAGCAGACTTTTGAAACCAAAGACTGAGTGTAAATTAGAGGATACAAATTAAAAACGTCTAATCAAGTTAGAAGTTCAATTATAGGAAACAATCACCTTCAGTGATTAAAAGCTCTTTAGTCCAGAAGATACAGGGAGCCCTAGGACCAGGACAAAGAAAACTGTTCTATATTACATGATGTTTACTGTTAATACATTTGATTTGAACAAAACAAGAGCTGTAACAGGCACCTTGAGTTGAATCCTCTTCCATTCACACAAGAGCAATTATAAAAAAACTTTAATGTTCCCTTTTAGGGTTACAATCATACTTCAGATGACTTTGGACAAAAGACTACTTGTCTTGTATTGACACTGAAGCTTCAATATAGAACCGGTGGTAAATGCAGTTTGAACAATTGTTTTGGTACCATAAAATTCAGACCTTGCATTGAAACAAATGTAAAAAACAACAAAAACTGTTTCCATGATCTTGGAAAACTTCAGCAACACGATTACAGTGTTTTCCTCATCAAACAGTTATAGTATTTGTCTGGCCTCTTGTTTTATGGTAAATACAGGTAATACCATCAGGAAAGGATTTGTTAATGCTTTAAAATAAAAAAAATGATATGTGAAAGTGCCAAGAATGCCCAACTGCTATGAGTAGCAGCAAGTAAGGAACGCTTAGGTTAGCGTTACTTAAGCGCCCAATGTGGATGAGAAATCTTAATATGATGCACGATTACAGTGTGAAATGGGATAGTTGAGTGTGCAATGTACTGATGGCGATCCTCTATAAGAACTGTATCTGCTAGACATGCAGTAACATCAGTGTTTCAGCAGACAGTGAGGTATATTAATAATCCAAGTCATTAACTCAACCCATAACTGTTTAAGGTATGAAGATCAGGTAAAGGCCTTTGCACAAGACTGCAAAGCAGACTTATTCCCCTTGCTCTTGTCCTGAGACCAGAAAATGCAAAATGGATGACTATCCTGTTATTGTAATCAATGTAATTTATGCAGGCTTTATGTTCAATTTAATCAGAGGCATTCAGTGAAAACTGATTAGATTGAATCATATTCATGGTTATTTTGGAGGAAATTCCAAGGATGTTTTTTTTCCAAAAGCATTTGGTTGCATTCCAATTAACTATGCAATTATAAAAATTATAAATGCAACACTTTTGGCAAAACTGGATTATCAACATACCTTCCACACAGCTGATACTGATAACTCTACTTGCAGGATGTCATTACTCCATCACTCTGTTACATACTTACATCAAGGTCAGGCTTTAAGAGCCTTTTCATTGCCGAGCTGGAAAAACACTTTTTATTCCCTTGTTTAAAGAAGGCAATTGTTTACACACTTCTTGGCAAAACCAAAAAAAAAACAATGACTGTTTTTGCAACAGTTTGAAAGTACCTCTTTGGTGTGGAGGGTTACCGTTAATTGTGGTATTGAAAGATTACTGGCACAATATCTCAACTTAAACTAAAAAAAGTCTAAACATGTCCAATGAATGTCATTCCCAAGTCCCTTTTTTTGTCTTGATGAATATTTGATGTCAAGAAAATGAAGGTAAATTAAATAAAACTTAGATCCCTGTTTTAGTTTAGAAGGTGCCAAATTCTGCATATGGGCTTTTCTAAGCAATATTTTAGTGCCCATTCACTTCCATAATGAAAAGTAGTTTTAAACAGGAAGCTGTTGAAACTGGCATATTGACCTCTTTTGCAGTGTGTTGTCTAAAACTGGTCCTATTCAACTGGTGGTGTTCTCCTCTGATGCTGCTGAGCACTTTCCTGAAATGAGATCCTTAAAAAAGACAACACGGCAGGCAATCTCCTTGGTTTCAATGTATTAAAAAGACAATCATCTTCTTGTTGAAGGTGTAAGGTCACGTCTCGGGTGTAGCCAAGAATGGCTTTTTTTGCAGTCTTTAGTGTTAGCATGTCTGCGCCCCTTGTACCCTGCAGTCTAGGAGGAGTTGGCATTTTCAAGCAAGGGCAGCGTGTCTCGGTGTATAGATGGGTGCAGGGGCTCCCTTTTATAGGTTTTGGGGGGCAGCTTGGGGATGGTCTGGGAGGTGCTCTGACGAGGGGGGACAGGGGGCCCAGTGGCCCCAGGCAGCTCGGGGTCCTGGGGTATTAAGGGTGGGGAAGGCAGGTGTTTGCGGGATCCCAGAGGGGAGGGTGTCTGAGGGGGCAGGGGGCTGAAGGGCGAGGGCGGGAAGAAGGTCTGGCTCAGTTCGTTCCTCCTTCCCTGCGGCGGCGGCTGCAGGTGCAGCGGGGAGCTGGAGAAGACGTCCGGCGTTCTCACAGGCTCCCGCGGCGGCAAGGTGGGGGGGCTGTCTGGGGGGTCTGACACCGAGGTCCGCTCCGACAGCGGGTACCTCGGAGAGTACACTTTGGTCGTGGGTTGCCGGGGAGGGATGGCTGGCGGGCTGTCCAAGTGCCTTGACATCAGCTGTGAGGGGGAGGTCAAGAGAAACAGAGAGAGGTTAGGGAACAATATCAAGCCGTTTTCAAACTATTTCAATATCAAACTCGTTTCCAAATCAAACTGCTTACAGGGACTCTTAAACTGGCTTCAGGAAAGCTTTAAGAGACACTTCACATCTTAATCCTGGTATTTCATAATGACGAAAAAGCAAGAGTTAATGCGATTAGGACCATGTGTATTTAAATGCACGGGGTGTCCAGGATAAAAGAACGAGAGATCTAGCACAGTTTCAGTGGAACATGTTTACTCATTATTTCTGTGTATGTGGATAGGAAGAGCAGCGTGCTCTGTGTTAAGCCATCCTGGATAAGGAATGAGCACTGCACTTTACTCAGGCAAAAAGGGCAGCCAGTGAAGAGCTCCACATGCCCATGCTTCTCTTATCTCTTCTTCCATGCTGCCACTGTATTCTCTGATTCGTGCTCCAGTAATACTGCCCCAGCGGGACTGCTGCGCACAGCTCGGAGCCTTACCTTCGAAGGGGAGGACTCAGCAGGGGCCGACTCCGGCCGTCTCCGAGGGGGCACAGGGGGAGGCACGGGGGCGTCCTCTAGGCTTCTGTTAAAGCTAACCATGGAGGAGACGGAGGAAGATCCTAGCAGGGAGTAATAGTGCATCTATTAAAATGTAATACAGCACAGATGATGCAGACAGAGGACAAACACATCACCAAACATGTGACTTGATCACCTCTGCCATATCTTAGAGGGTGTTACATGTGAAATGGGACATGCAGAGGCTTTGCCTTAAAATGGAAAAAATAGGATCATTCTTAAAAAACACACGAAAACACTACTAACACAGACAGCGTGTATAAAAATTGCACTTTGGAAAGAAGGGGCTGATTTGAACTAAATTAAACTGAAGTTTACCTATGCAGATCTTCAATATGGATGTAGTCTCTTGGACTTTAAGCCCATGTCAAGCTAGACTTTTAAATACAGTGTATCATACATTTCACAGGATCTGAAGCCCATTCTTATGCTGAGAACATTAAAGGACAACACATACACTGAAGCAGAGCATTTGACGTATCATTAAAAACTGAACATTGTTGCTGAGGCTTGATAATGATGGGAATGTTATTTTACCAGGCAAGCACTTGTCAACACCAAGGCCATAAATCAAATGGACAACTACAATGGCTGAGAAAGGGCGGGGCACTGTAGAAGAACATCTGATTTTGTTTCCCTATGACCTGCAAATGACAACAATAACAGATTTAAATTCTAAGAACCACAGTAGGGTACTACTGTGAAAAAATGGTGTTTTCCTATAAAAATGTGAATAAGGATCTCTGTTCTTTTCTATCGGGAAGCTGCTAATCTTGTCCTCAGCAGGCCGGGGTCTATCCTGGGAGCCATGGGTGGAAAGCAAGTCAGAGGGACCAAGACTGTCCACCTAAGAGCTGCAGAGAACAAGATTTCTGAACAAGCAGTCGGAACCAGTCTAAATGCATCTGGGACATAGAAAAAAAACAGCAGTACCCAGCAGAAACCCTGGCAAAATCAGTATGTCCTCTTAGAGGCTGGAATCAATACTATGCTGCCCTGTGGAAAGCCTCAATGTCACTACTGGCTGTGCTAAGAGGCAGAACATGTGGAGCGCCTTTCCAGGGCTTGGCTCCACAGATGGAGGGCGGCAGGGGGACAGATGAGGATTGGGAGTGCAGCAGCTGACACTCCATTGCACATTGAGTGCCCCTGTCACAGCTGCTTAGTTTTTCCTTAGGGATCCTTTGGGGGTGGTTTGAAATGTGGAGGGTGGGGGCCTGTTGTTGTACAGCGTTATACCATTTTGGTCCTATTTTGTTCTGTTTTTTGAAACAATGAGAATCTAGGCCACAAAAAAAAAACAAGAAGTTACGTATATAATTGTATTCAAGAATATACTCTCAGGACTGTGTCATCAGGCCCAGAAACACACCATAAGAAATGTATCCTTACAGAATCCCACAAGAAAGGCATATACAAAGCTGATGAGACAATGAGCAGCACTTGCTCCATTGGGTGAAACTGCAAAGGATGGACTGGTGACATGCAGGTCTGTAAAAACACAATTGCTATTGATTCCATCAGAGGAACAAGGATTTGTGCAGCCAGGGGACAAGTGAATGCAGTGGTGACAAGAGAGAGTCTGGTAAACAGATTGGATGAACCAACATGCATGGGTTTCAGCTGGAATCTAGGCAGACTGTATCATGCACGTGGATGGTGAGGGTTAGACGACCAGTTTAGAGGGTGTAAGGAACAAGGACTGATGCTCAGTTTCAGTCACTTTTCTTCCCTTTTTCCCCCATTTACAGCTCTGCTTTAAAATGAGACCGCTATACACTAGCATAAGAGCTGGCATACAGCATTTACATTAACTTTTGGAATTTCCTATGGTGCAAATTATATTAGTTTTCTTTTTTTAATTTTTAAAAGTTTAAAAACTAAATGTAAAAGCTGAACCACAAGACACACCATTGCTTTGCGTGGGTGGAACTTCAAAAGTGTGATGCATTAAAATGGAGCACTAGGTTTTCAAATTTAGGCCTGTTTGGGACTCACAGAGACAGATATCACAGGCTTCTGTGAGCTATGCTGTTAATGGTTGGGTTATTTAAAATTAATCCTGGGCCGGGGGGGGTCTGAAGTTGAGAAAAGCAAAACCAAAAACAAACATTTCTAAGTGTATTAATGGTGGAGGGGGGTTCCTTGGTGTATCTGCATGCATGGCACTAGGCAATGGAGAGCAGCGAGCCAGAACGCAAAGCTGGGTTTATGAAATGCTGCCTTGTTATGCTGAGCTGAAGAAGACAAATCGAAACCTGATACTGACTTGGGCCGTGTGGCAGTGAAACTGGGGCAAAGATGGTATCACTATCTGCAAAAAGGAGAGAACAGAGACCTGAGAGAAAAAGCTTTAAGCTAAGCAGGTGAATGCAGTTTTCCTTTTACTTTCTACAGAGACATGCTGAAGTCAAGAGTCCAACCTTCATACCTTGTCAGAGTCCCAGACTCCATAATAGTAATGCTTTAAAGCTTTGTAAAACCATGGAATGCAACTGAACATCATTTTCTATATGGCCTCCAGATTATGCCTGATTACATACTGCTTTAAACATAACACCAGATGCAATGAATGTAATTAACTTCTGTCTTTTGCTTTGATGGGTTATGTACAATCTAAGACCCAATGGCCCAACTATCTTGCATTTTCTTAATCTGAAGAAAAACTGTTTGCTCAAAGGGTTTTCTCCTTTGTTTCCATGCATATAAAGTAAAGATGTCTTTAATTTCCTAACAAGATGTATCCAGTAATTACAATCATCATCATACAGCAGAAACACGGGCAAAATAAAAAAAATGTGGCCTGGGATACGAGACTCGATTAAGACCTAGAATGTTTGCCTTGTTTAATATAAGTCTGGCTTGGAATACACTCAGTGTACTATAGTGTTGAAACCTGCTGACCCACAAGGGAAGTGGTATGTGAACAATTTCCAAGGTTTTTAAGGAGGTACATTAGCAGAGCAGTATGGGTTAGTAGTTGAAAGGCAAGCAAGGTTTAGTGTAAGCAACAGACCCATTCAATCTCATGAACAACAAAGATGGTCATTCATTGGAATTATCATTAACCAACCACTGCCAACTCAGTTAATTCACATGTATACAGCAAATATGGAATCAAATGTAAATCCGGACAAGAGCTGAGGACTCAATATAACAACACTGGTCAAACTATGAAGGCTGTCCTAAAGAAATGGTCATTCATGGTAAAATAAATAACAGTAGACTAACTCGCTTTAATAACAAACAGAACAGGCGTGCAAAGTTAATTTCCATCTACTCTCTAAACCCTGTTCTTTTTTCTGATGCAGAATAATCTTAAAAGATTAGTATCCTTCATGCAAATGATTGCTTCCCATTCAAACTGGCCTGTGAAAGCACTTTCACCGAAGCCGAATCAGAATCTCATTAACTGTTGTAGTTTGGCACCACAGCTCAGACAGGCATCCAGTCAAGTATGTGATAGCACAGAGGGACAGAGCCGTAAAGTGGAAGTATAACTAGCCAACAAAGAGGAGTGTCTCAGGTTGGTAAAATGCTAGACTACAACAAAACGGGGAAATTGCAGGCATACGTTAGTACTTTTCAGGGAAAAATTCAACAATCTATACAGAAGGGCAACCTTGGAAAAAGAAAGAAGTACACCTGAGGCCTGAAGATTCAAGACCAAGCATGATTCTGAAAGACCTTAGCCTGCATCAGGCTTAGGGCTGCATAATGCTTTCTCTCCGATACAAATTAACCCGCAGACGTACATCACCAACCTTTGATATGTAAAATCTATCCTTGCTAGCTAGTGCTATTTTTCTAGGGAGAAGTGAAACTGAATCATTGTTTCAGTGAAATAAGCTCATTTAAAGAGCACGTGTCGATCCCCCGGACAGGCGACCCAGACCTACTGGAATGGAAGGGGCTGGGGGGGCCAGAGTCGAACACGCTGCAGATGTCGGTGGAGCTGGAGGCCCCGGAGGCGGGAGGCGGCGTCAGTGGCGTCCGTGGGGAGTTGGGGGCTGATGCCGTGCTCTCCGTCTCGCTGTCAGGGATGCGGCTGTAGCTGATCTTGCGTGGCTCGTTCTGCAGAGGGGTGGGGTGTCTCATCGTGCTGGGCCTGACGCTCGAGGGCCGTACGCCGGGAGACTTCAGAGGACAGCTGTATTTCTTAGGCTGTGGCACACGGCAAGAACAGAGAAGAAAAGAAAAGGTCACATTGAATTAGAATGACCTGGTGTTAAAGTCACCCAATCCAAAGTGAAAACTGAACTATAATATAAACCTTATTTTTATATAGCAACTTTAAAAGTGGCTTCTCAAAGCGCTTTACAGAAAGACACAGTGAGAGGTGGTAGCAGTATTAAACAGTTACAGAGAGGGTTTGAAATACAGATGGCAGGCAAAGGGGTAGACTCAGAACCAGTTTAATAAATGCCCTTCTAAAGTAGATGGTTTTAAGTCTAGATTTGGAAGAGCTCAGGGAAGGTGACACCCTGACATCCTCAGATTTGGAATTCCAGAGCTTTGGAGTGCAGCAGGAGCAGAGCCTATCACCCACTGAGTGAAGACGGGCTCAGGGGACAGACAGGAGACCAGAATTAGACGAGCAAAGGTAGCAAGGTGGGGAAGAGGATGACAGTAACTCAGATGCAGAGGTGCCAAACCATGCAGAACCTTGTAGGAGAGCATGAAGATTTTGAAATTGACACGAAACCTGATAGAAGCCAGTGAGCCAACACTACTTTCTTTCTTTTTTCTGGTATGACAAAATTCTTGTTGGTCCTGTTTTTAGTATGTCTTAATATTTTTTGGGTTGGCCTATATGGAAGATGATGGGCGACAATGGATTGTGGCTGTGTGGTATTTTCCTTGGGGTTGTGCACACATTTAATAGATTTTGTATTAAAACAGAATATTGATATTCACAAACATTAAGAAGTAACCCTGCATGGCATTAAAGGAAATCATTAATTCATTCCAATGTTACTGCTAATTCTTAACTCCCACTGACAACTACCCGATAATAAATATCCTAAATTAAATTACTGTCAAAACAATAAATACTTACAAATCGAGGTAAAGACCTGGCGTTCCGAGGCTCTATTTCCAGAGACTTGTTGAACAAGTAGTCTGCAAACTCCTTTTCCATTTTGTCTTCCATTGGGTTCAAGTTCTCAAAGAACTTCTGTGTTTCAGATAAAGCGAAAAGGAGGATGAATGACCAGAAATGACAACTTCTCAGGCTAAATGCAGTATAATTAATCGTCACAAATCAACAAAGAGTAAATATGTATGGTGATAAATTGTTGTTCCCACACAGAATAGGCCAAAACACAATCTTCAATTATTTTTTAAAAAAATAATTAAATGTTTTATTACAATAAAACATTATCAGTCATGGGTTCTTAACCAATGGGTCGGGTCCCAGAAACACTTCCTTAGCATTACCCAGGAAAACTGAGATGTAAGAAGGATGTGACCTATTATTTATGGACCTTTGCTACAAATGTTTAAGAACCCATGACTTAAGTGATAAAAGCTGGAGCTGTGACTATTTAAAATTTATATTCTAAGAAAACTGTATTGTAGACAAAGTTAGCTTCTGCTACTGGGGTAGCTGTAACATCAGAATTATTAGTTTGGTGCCAGAAAATGTCCAGTTTTGCTTTGAATGCGCCTATACTTACTCGGATTTCATTTTCTACCCGTAAACAATAGGGCTGGTTCTGATACTGCTGGATCTCTCCTGTAATTTCTGCTACTTTCCTCCTCTTACTGAAGTTTATCAGCTCTTTGCCATGTCTCTTCAAAAAATCTGGATTTCCTTCCTCTGTCTTCAGGATATTTGTTAAATAAATTCCTGGAAAAATAAATCAATATGACTTATTTAAACACAAAATATTGCAGGTTCACTGTGGAAAACTGTGGTTCTAGCAGTGCTTTAGAATGTAGTGCCATACTGAAAGGATCTACTGCTGTGTTGTGCTGTTCACACCACCCGCAGGAACAGTTTATTTGCTTTGCAGAATTTGGGTCAGAAACTTCACATCTCAAAAAGCCGCACATCACACATGTGAATTAATGCAGATTTCCACTAATGTTTGGTTTCTTTTAGCTAACTGTATTTGAAAAGAATAAGCACAAATTGTCCACAAAGTCCACCATGTCCCACCATTGAATTATCAGAAAAGTGGTAGGACACTGTAGGGCAAAGTGGGCCTTACAATCTGGACACCGTGGGCTAAGTCCTCAGTCAATCAGACCTTAAAGTCCTTTCACAGGACCAACTTACCAAAGAAAGGCACACATGGTGGATTTATAGACCTGAGTTTTGCCAGATACTTCTTATAGTGGTCCTCACTCAGCTCATGGGCTTCCTCCAGGATCTTCTTCTGTCGGCTTGGGATTTGCTGCAGAAGACAGCAAGGATTCAGGCATTGTTTAGCATACAAAAGCATCACTCCCTGCTCACTTGTTTTATATGGCTTTTTATTTGCAACATTACACTTCTACTTTTCCTTTCTATCCTGGAATTCGCATGTTGGCATTTACATCAAGCCTCTCCTCTGCTCGTACATTGAAATTATATTACAAAATGTATCCTTAAAGACATCCAATGAGCAACAGTATTTTTCCCCAACAACACATCTGTCAGAAGGTGCAGCCTCTTTATAAATACTTCGTTTTTTACTTCGACTTACAGACACAAAAAGAAAGATAACATAGGCTAAATGTAGGCTACGTTCGATTCAGTTCCTCTAATCATTAAAAGATTTCAAAAGTCTTATTCACACAAATTCCTAATTAATATTTATACTATTGCTGCACCACAGATTTGTTTTGTAAACTTTTTATATATGAAACATGTTGCATAATTTGCTTAAATATTTATAAATCTCTTTCACCTTACAAGGTGGGGAACATTTTGCACTAAAAGTCTTGATGCATCTACTGCTCCTGCTCAAGCCCCGCTCTGGCCAGCCTAGGCTGGTGTCTGTACCTCAAAGGTGTGATCCAGCCTGTAGACGGGTGAAGAGTTCATGGCGCTGACCACCTCCAAGACGCCGTTGAAGTTATTGAGTTCCTGGAACACCTGCAGGATCTCGATGATGCGTGACACTACCGCCACCCGCTCTTCCAGGTTCTCAGTCTCTACGATGCACCTGAAGATGATGAGGGCAGAGATGTGAGCTCAACACTGAGGCCTCAGACCTTTTCTTTCACAGACACTAGGCCTCAGGACTGACTACAAGGTGCCCATGAGCCCTCAATGATGAACGCTCAAACATTTTGGTACTTTCTGGGGGGGGTATAAGGTTTGCCACTATCCGTGATATCTAGCTGATTATCACAGCTTTAAAGCTTCTACAACTGACCACAGATATTGGTAAAATCACATTTTCAGTAAAAACACTGACAGCTTTCACTGGACCAGTGATTATAAAGTACGATCTATTTTATTTCCTTTCCATTTTTATTTTGATGGCTCTTTTTCTTTATTATTCATGACTTCCTTAGTTCTTTTAAGATGAAAGGCAAGCATGTAACTAAGTTTCACTGTGGTAAAATACCACAGTTTAAATGTAAGGTTAAAGTAGGTTTTAATAGGTTTAAATGTTAGGTTTGCATTTATCATTTTTACCGCTGGATACTAGCTACCAGTGAAATAATGCTAACAGTTTGTATTTTTTTCTTTCACAGCTTCAGATGGCAGTAGGAGGAACCATTGTCCCAGCTATGCTGGACTGCGCAGACACTTGTCAGTCAGACAGAAAGGAAGCAGAGTGCAGTTGAATCTACAGAGCTCTGTAATGCTGTGACAAAGCTGCCCCCTACTGGAAGTCCATGTCCTCAGCATACAGAGGAAACTACCAGGAGAAGATCCAGGCTCCGAGAGGAACTGCTGATAGGATGCTATGTCATCATTTATGGAAGATGTACAAATTCACCGATCTGGAGGGGCCTTCAGTGTCAACAAACTTGGTAAGAACTAACTTTGTCCACACAGATGTCTTATAAAAGTAGAGCGCTACGTACCCTAGAATATCCCTGCAACAGAGTTTACCAACAGTTCCTAAAACTTGAGTTCCAATTTGATTTTGCTGTCTAGTGCTGTACTGCTTCTAATAAAGCATTCAAAACTTACTTCTCAAACCACAGGGTGAGGTTGGTGGTGTGCCTGATCATGCGAAGGAGGTTGGGAGAATTCAGTTCTTTGTCTTCCTTTGTCCACACACTGCCCACCAGTTCTGACGGCTGAACAGCCCTGGTGCGAGAATAATTTTTTCCAATAAGTGCATTTTTGTAGTTGGAATAATCCAGTTACAAAATGGAAATCGGTAGTTCTTACATATCCTTTGGAATTACAGTGGAGATAAGCAAGTAATGGCAAAATTTGCCAAGTTTGTACAAGTGATTTGTGTTACGAAACAGAACTAAATATCTACAGTATTTATTCAGATAAAAAGTTTATCCCACTGGCTCTTTGGACCGGTGGTATATAACACTTTGTTGCTGTTTTTCTAGTAGCAGAAAGCAGGGACAAAAAAACTTCTGGTTAGACTTAGATAAATCCTTTTAAGTTTGGCCTCATATTCTCGCAATGTGATATTGAATTTCATGATACCTACCAATAAGAACATCCCAAATTCTGACTGCTTTGTTGCACTGCCATTCGTGACTGGCCCGTGGGAAAAAGCAGTTAGGAAAGCTACGGTATGCTGAAACATCCCTGGGCACAGCGCACACTGTTTTTTCCCACAAGCTGAGCAGTTTATTAAACTAGTTAATTGTGTCCTCATATCCCACCTTAGCTTGTGAGTGTGAGTTTTTTTTTCTATTATATTGTAGAGAATTGCTTTTTCTTTTTTGTTTAAAGTACAAACAATAGGCAGCTGAACAACAAACAAAAATACTAACAAGAGCCAGCAATTGTGAGGCCAAGGTCAAGATTCGAGTAAGATTTCCTGGGAAAATCTCAGGATACTGAATGAAACCGTGTATAAAATCCCTTCCTATCGTTTCATACCTTTGAATAAGAAGAATTAAATTTCAAGTGCAGTATAATTTACATGGCAAAATGTAGTATTTGGATACGTCATACATATAATGTGTATGGCACAATAAATCGTTGTAAATGTACTCAGCTGGCCTGCAAAGTGAGACTTAACCTTATCAAACTTAAAAAAAAGTGCAGTGTCTGAAAATATAACTGTGGGGAAAACTGAACATATAAATATGCACATAATTATATAACATCATTACTGCACTAACAAAGCTTCTTACAGTTAAGTAACAAGTAATAGGTTTATTAAGTCTGGTTATTCTTGTGATATGCTTGTGTTGCCACTATTCTGATGGAGAGGCCTTTGATGTACCAACAAAGGGGAAACAAGTGATTCTCTCGAGCAACATGCAGTTTGAGTGAATGAAAACAAGAATGGGCTGAACAGATGTAATCAAGAAGGTTCACCCGAATATGATGAGGGTGCGAGGGAAGAGTAAATACCTGTAGAAGTCTGACTCCAGCAGAGTGAGTTGCCGCGCGATCTCAATGGGGTGAAGGGTCATCAGGTCAAACTGGTCGATCTGACCCGGTTTGCTTATGTGCCACTCAATAGGGGGAGGGGGGTTCTCGAAGGTAATGTTGTGACTTGGCCCGTTCGCTTGGACCTGTTTTTTCCTCTGAATAATTTTGGTGATTGACTCCACCCACTTTCTCATGGCCTTGCCTGACAACGAAAAGAGAGCCAGTCACACCACGCCGCACCTCAGCAAACCTGTCATTCCAGGGCTCTCAAGCCGCAGCTGTATTGGATTGGCAAACCTAATGCATGCATTGAGAATATCACAGCTTTTGTCCATTTCACTGTCAACATTGTCCATGCTTAAAATAAAAAGGCACTATAGTTAGCATCAGAACTTTCTTGATTGTTGAGAATTAGATCTTTAAGTGCAATATTTAATTGACTCCGTGCATTTGTACTTATTGCAGAATACATCATAGTCAACAGGATTTTAAGTTCTTTTTTAAAATAAAATGAGGAACTGTGCTTCTACTGGTACTACAGTTGTCTTTGTATAATTTTTGTTTGCAAAAACCCACATGGGTATGGGTTTATGTAATGACCTTTTTCAATATGCCTCACTTGCACTGCTACAGTGACATCCAAAGAAACCACAACTCAGAGCACTGCCTGTCTGCTTGTCATTCATACCTCTGACTGTTCCAATAAATTCTTCCAACCGCTGCAAGAGTTCTGCATCTCTTTCAAAATCATAGAAGTGGTGCTCCACCCAGTGGCGGCAGACATTTAAAACTCTACAGGAAGAGACGAGATCCAAAAGAAAATGTCAGGTACAATGCAGTATAATTCAGTTGCAAGGCAAAGCTAATCTCTAGTTATCACTAATTTACTACTTAGTAATGTGCAATTTCTCCATTTTAATATATTTTTTTTATTAATCCACCTTAAAATTGGTACGTCACAGTACAACATATAATACATGTTTGACGTCTGTCGTCTGAACTTGAAAAACCAACCTGCCTGCTACCCTTTCACTGGATAGTCAACACTAACACACTGAAAAGAAGTGTTTGACTTCAAGTAAAATTCAAACCCAGACAATGTGCTTCCATGTATGCCTTTTATGGGCTTGTGAAATTGTATAGGGTTAAATTCTGACATTTTTCCTGTCTAGAAAAGGGATGTGGAGGGAGAGGGGTCAGTGATGCTGTACTGCAGTAATGCTCACCTGAGCTGTACTGGCTGGACATACTCTTTCCTAAAACGTTTGTGCTCGGCACTAAGGGGCTGGTCTCCGTTTTCCATGGTGAACTGGTCAGTCTCCATGGGTCTGGTCTCCGGAATTTCGAACCTGTCAGGCAAAGAAGGGAAAAACCAGTCACCTACTTCTGCTGATCGCCTATACTCGCAACTGAATGAACAGACTCTCAGAGTGGCGGGCAATCAGCCCTGATCTGAACAATCCTCTCCTAATCTGAACAATCACCAGTTTTCAACCCTATTAAGTACCTGTACAATCCTACATACTAATACCGCACATTACAACCTCAGCTGAAGGCAATCTTGCTCAAAATACATGATGGGAGTGGGCTGCAGATATTTCAAAGCTTGTGGAAAAACATCAACCCACATCCTGTTCATGCTGTTCCTGCTGATCAAGAAGGCCGCTCAGGTTATTCAGTGGTAGTAAGGCCAGAGGGGTGGGGGCTCAATCCTAATGTTTCAGCCAGTAAGTGTACAAATGCAGTGTTTCCCAGGTGCAAAAAACCCCCATCATCATGGATTATAAAAGCTTTGACTGCTTCACACTGCATTCCCATTAGTGATATCCTAGGATCTAAATTCACGCTTAGATGAACCCATTCCTGGCGGTCCAAGTGAACCAGAAGGGCTGGGACTGAGAAATATCAAGACATGGAAGTGCACCATGGGTAATGGTGCCTTCTGGGTAAAACAGCATTGTCGATGTTACTGAATAACCTGTTCATTCGGTGCTGTGGAACATGCCCAGCCAACCTGGAGAATACAGTCTAGTTATTTTTCTTGGTTCTTATTCTTTTTATTATTAGCGCCTAGTTCTTTTTCTCCTCCAACAATATGATTCACTTACCGTTCTATTAGAAGAGTAAGGAGCTCCTGAGGTTTGCAAAATGATCGATATGTTGTCAAAAATGTTCGAACAAAGTTTGGATCTGAAACAGGAAAAAAAGAAATCCCTTTAGATGTATTTTTACATATCATTACATAACAGACAAACCCTCTCTCCCTAGGCAACTAAGCAGACAGGCTTCTTCCTAGTATTCAAGACTATTACCCGACTTCTATGTACTAATAAGCACTAACCAGAGCAAGAGGTGAGGATCATAAATCATATGTGTAAACAAAGAGCTGAATGGGTAGAAATGCCCCAGATGGAAAATGTTTCTTTTTTTATTCCAGAACAAATTTAACCCTTCTACTGCATTCAAGTGAGGGAAAAAAGTAATTTCCAAAAAAATAATAATGTGCTGACTAACTTGGAAGGATTTATTTTTATAAACTTTGCCTTCTTACTGTGTGCTTGTTTCAGGTACACTAGGGGATCATGGTGTATGGTACAATAAACCCACCAAGCTGCTTAAGGATCCAGGACATTGGTGAACCAGGGGGTTTAGTTCACATGATAAATCTCCAGCAGCCCTTTCAGTGGGGCTGCCGAGGAACAATAGCAGGTTCGGCGCGGATTTCCAAACAATCAGCCTGGAATTATTTCAGAAAGGAAACAGACGCTATGCTGACGCACAAACCTGGCTCAGACACATCAGAGATCTTAAAAATAGAACTGCCTTCTAATCTGCACAATTAAGCAGCAGCCACCACGCTGTTTTGGGAGTTAAAAGAGAAAAAATTCTCAACACCTCATGTTAGTGGATTGCTTTCTCACAAATGCAGAGAAAATTGAGTAAAGGATAACTGTCTTTATAGCCTGTTTGCCTTCACCCAGGACTCACAGAAAAGTAACCCAGGAAAAGAAAGATTCAGAGCTCACTTGGGGAAAAAATATTTTCCTCCTGCTCCAAGTAGGGCGCCCAAGGTTGATCTGTTTAGGACAGGAAGCACCTTTTTCCCCTTCAAATTAAAATAACCTCACAATTCATTTTCCTGAAAAGGGCTGCTTCCCTTGACCTGTTAGGAGCCAGTAACGTACTGTGAATTTAAAATAAATAAATAATGTGTTTATCTTTGAGAAGACTGAAGAAACTGAAAGCAGGACTTTAAAAACAGAACATTGAGATAGGCCACTGAAAAAATCAAACTGATACAACATCTTAGATTTTAGTTAAAAGCCACTGAGAAGACTCATATCTTCAGCTTAAGCAGATCAAAGAGTAAAAGGTAAAAACCCCTCAAACTACATTTTGAGGTGTTCAGGGAAAGCTTATTATTTGTCTAGTGAAATGTGAAGAGATGAAGGTACTTGTGCTGATTGAACAGGTGTCTTACAAAAATATATGCTTGTTTAAAACACACAACTTATATTTTTAAGCTTATCTAAAAAACAGAGAAGAATTCAGTAAAACAAATATTCCTGAATCAATTTTATACTGTAAATGTTTCAGTAAAAAATACTGACCAAGACTCACTCAGCTATGACTGCACAGCTCTTTTGAGGACAGCATTACACACATTTGGATTTTATTAACAAGTATTATACAGGATACAGAGCTGCTTTAATTTAGGGAGCTAATGGGGTTAAGTACAAAAGTATAACACTAATTAACACACGGCTAGTAACAGCCAGACAGTGCACCACCTTTTATGTGTCACAGCAGAAGGTTCCAGAAAGTGTTTCTGCCTTATCAGCACAGTCATAATGTTATCAGACCCGAAATGACTCTAAAACAAGACGGGTCATCAGATTCGGAGCACTGACGTCCAATAGCTTTCCAAATATTTATAGAGCGTGCAAAAAGCTTTAAATAGTACCCCACTGACGAAAGCCCTGGGAAAGCAGGAGGAAATGTACATTTTCAAATCGCATTAAAAACACAGGCCTCTTACAGCACCCAGCATGTTCATAAAGTAAAATGTTTTGTCTGTGTACACGACACGATAGGACCCAGCTGGTACATCTGACTAACTCAATGTGTTGTGAATGCTTTTATTACCAGTCATACTGCTAATTCACAATTTATATAATCTGAGTCAACCTAAAATGACAACAAACATGCACTGAATTTTTTTCCATTCAATGTGGTTTGTCAGCATCTCTACACCACAGCTTCTAAAACTTACTTTCTTTCCAGAATATGTAGTGCATTCATCTTTCAGGTAATAATGTCTAATAAAGATTTAAGCACATTCAGATCAACTAGAAAGATTATCCTGAACTTCACAACATTATATTATAAACACAGCTTACTGACATGCTCTGAAGCAACATTTCATAACCTGAAAAAAAATCATGAATGTGTACATGGTGTTGAACAACAAGAAGTTTTAATTTCTGAGCATTTAGTTAGATATTTAATTGTCAGAGTTTAAATACACAATTAAACATATCTACACTAGAAAATAATCATGGTGCCAACCTGTGATCTATGTCTTACTCCTACTTCCTATAACAGTCATTCATTTGTAAATAATAAAACACTAAATTGAAAAGCATTTGTTAGTGTCTATTTTAGCTATTTACTGAAATAACGGAGTAAAAAAACATTTTTTGCCTTCCCTTTGTGTTTCTTATCAATGAAGGAAATGTTATTGTTCTCCTTTAACAACTGTCTCACAGGAATTCCATTATATGACCTAGGGTGACTTTGTTTAAATAATTTTGGCCTGAAAAACATACTTGGAGTACAGAGAGGGAAAAAAAACATATGCTTTAGACACCCAGCAGGTACACAACACTGAAGTGTTCAGTATCTCATTTTCAGAAACCAAGGTTATTCAAATCTCTCAGACAATGATGTACTTTATTTGTCTTCTTTGTGTTAGGGGGAGATGCGGTGTGGATGGGAATTTGCAAACACTGCTACAGGCTGTGCAACCAGGACACTTATAGCTACAGATATGGATACAGCCTGCAGATAAGCCTTAGAAGAGAAGAAAGCACAGGGAATGGATCCTTGCTTTGAGGGAGGATTCTGACTTGGAGGCATTCAGTCCTAAATCCACAGATGGCACCATTGACTCCTCAGTCAAGCACAGACACCAATGTCTGAACCTGTAGTTAATCTCAAACTGAGCAGGATCACTACTGCTACTAAACATCATCAGTAGGGTAAAACAAGCCTTTCACACATCAAACTCACAGATACGTGAACACACCCCTACCCGTCTCCTGTCTGCACAAGGACAGCTCACCTGCATACATGTGGTAAGTTAGCCTCTCGATGAGCTTGACAACCGTGCCGGCCTTGATGATGGGGATGCCCGACTTGGACTGCACGTTCTCCTCAAAGACCACATTCTCCTCAGAGTCTGGCTCGGCAAAACGATACACCTCGGAGCTAGGCAGCCGCAACTGCTCCTCCTTCTCCTCCTGTGACATGGTAGCGTCCAGCATGCGCTCCAGCGTGGATCGATACTGCAGCGAGATCAGGGCTGCCATCCAGCTGTTCTTCTCCTCCGCCGACTTGGCGGCGAACACCACGCTGTTGCCATCCTTCAGGATGATCTCGAAGGCGTGCCGGTACTCGCCTTCCTTGTCGTCCTTGTCATTGATTTGTACCTTGCGCATGAAAAACTTCTCTTTCAAGCGGTATTCGGCGGGGCTGGCCCCCGGCAGGCGAGGCTGCCCGTGGTTGGACTTGCAGCAGATCATCAAGCCGTCGAAGAGGAAGATGTGGCGCTCGTGCTTGGCGCCCACCCGCGTCAGCGTGCCCTCCATGATGAACTCGTTGCAGCACTGCCCGATGTCTTTGCCCTCCCATCCGTCGATGTTCTTCTGGATCTCGTTCATCTTCTTGATGGCTAGGTGCTTCCCCTTCATCTGCTGGCTGTAGAAGCGGCAGGCCGACTCGCTGGGGAAAGCCCAGTCAGAGAGAGACAAGGGAGACACATCAGACCTTGAATTTAGAAATCTGAGTCTTGTTTTCTATGTAGGAACCAGAAATTGGGGACCAAGCTTATGGCAAATGCAAGATCCCTGTATAATAATAAAAAAAGATCAAATATAGCAATACAAACAAAAAAATCTTTTGGGAAAGGCCTACAACCCTCTGCGTTATTTTATTTATTTTCTTCCTTATTCTATTGTTCACTGAGGGTTACCTTAAATGTAACAATATTTATTAACACTGCACCTGATCACCTAACACATACGCATCCAGAAACCCTGGAGGTCATGTTCAGGATGATAAAACGCTCCACAGTATTGTGTCACGGTTATCTCCTTTCTCCCAATCAGCTCTGAGAGCTCGTTTTGCTGTGGTACTTAGATACATGGAAACACAGAAATAAGCCTTAAAAGAAACTATCCTAAATAATAAAGGGGACTAATCAGGATAGAAATGACCAACACAGGCAGCAGTACCTATTGCTTCAACAGAGTGATGACCAAAGCAGGGATTTCAACCATTGTAATGGATAAAGAGGCTGCCAATTCACTCATCCTCATTCACCCAAATACTTTAAATACAGCTATAAGTCTGACAAAAAAATATCAGCTTTGTGCGCACTCAATTCTGGAAACCATCCTGAAACCTTAAACATTTAGAAACAAGCAAGCAAATGCAAAAGACTCATATGCCCATACACTACTGTATGTGTAAGCAATAAGCACACCCATTGCCTGTATATTTAAAAAAAAAACAATGCATAAGAAAAATAATAAGCTGATCATATATAAAGTATATAGCATATATATAAGCAGAACTCTGAAAGAATAATAATGATTAGCAGCAAAATAGAAAAATATAAGTTGCAACAAATAACCTTTATCCAACAGTTTATTCTATTGCTTAATTGAGAATAAAAATAAAAGTAAGCTTTTCATACTTGTTACACTCTTAAGAGTACCCCACTGAAACGTTTCTGGGGGAAAAACAATCGCACTGCCATAGCGTGCCCTCTTCCACAGAGGAGCAGTTCCATTCCACTTTCTTCTGCTACTCAACCTCTACCCTCACCCCACACAGAAACAAACACATACCGTAGGACAATCCATTCTTTCCCCATAAAAAAATAAAATAGTTTAAAAAAGCAGCAAAACAAAACTTCTATACCCTACATCCTCATATCTGACGCTCTCTGCCTCCTTACCAGCCAAAGCAAAACAAAATAAGAAGAAGAAAGACTGAAAAGATTAAAAAAAGAAGAAGAGAAGGGGACAAGAAAACCCGGTTTCCGAAGAGGGTTTGCTGGACTGCCGCTTGCGGGCGTTCCGTTTTCACTTGGTTTCAAGTCTGGAGAACAATAACCGTGAGCCTGCTGGCTTGCATCCTGACGCCACTTCCTTCTGACAACCAAGCCGACCTGCCAATGAACAGTCCAAACCCACCCCCGCCCCAGCTTCCCAACCTCCAGGCCTCCCTTCCTCCCGCTCCTGTAGGAGAGGGGGAAACACCGGACTGGGCTGGACGAATGGCCGCTCGGGCCCGGCGGGAGGAGGAGGTGGCGGTGTGGGGGAGGGTTAACACTAAGGCAGCGGCTCCTACCTCAGCCTCCTCTTGGCCAGACTTTTGGAGCAGATCCTCTCCATGCTGCTCTGCAGGTTGAGCAAGGCGGTGATTGCCTGCTTCAGGCACTCCTTGTCCTCTTCATCCTCGCTCTTCTCCTCTAGTTGCTGTGGGGACAAAGAGCAAGGGAAAAGGAGATCTGGGCAATCAGGAGAGTCCCACGAGGGGGACGACAAGCTCACATTAATCCCCTTCATGAAGAAGGCCTTAACAGCACACAGGAAAACACACTCTCCATTTCTGGCTGGTAATCACTCCCCCTGAAAGCCAACTGACTGACTTATGGAATTGTTACTCAGAGAACAGGGGAAGAAATTGGGTCAACTATCAAAGCAACTGGAATTAATAGTACTTTACCACATTCTAAGATTGTGAAGTCCATTGTGAAGTACAGGGAACTTATTCTGTCAAAAAATTACACTATATCCCACATTTCCACCTTTGTCCCTAGTTTAGACTCTGGAATTCTAGTATTCTTAGAAACATTGGTGGTATTCCGAGTGTTCATACCATGAAGTACTTTTCTTTAAAAAAGAATTACAAGACAACGAGAAACTGGGTAAAGTGGGAAATTACAAAAACTAAAACATTTTTTAATATTATTGATAAACACAAAGAAAATGTAACTTGGATTCACTTATGTTGAACATGAGATACAAATATTTCTCACAGTCACTCTAAACACGTGAGAAATACCTGTGAAAAATAACTTTTTATCACTTTAAACAACACATCTGTGAAACTGTAATACTGACTTTCTTTTTTATTAGAATTGTAAAATCAGTATGCAACGTCTGTTAGACACCAATAAGAAAAATAAATTATGTAAAAAAACTAGAAAGTACTGTACGTCATGTGGTTGTGTTCAGGATCTGCTATCAGCCAGGCACATATAAGGGGAATGCCAGTGTGCTCTGCAATAATTTCCTGGAATTATGAGTTTGAATAATACAAAAAAAGGTTTCTCCTTTACCAGTAAGGACCAGTATAAACTGCAATAGAGATTTCAGGCTTTTTTAAGACATACAAAAGATGCTTGTATTCCTAACCAATACACATCAAATATCCAAAATCAAGCAATTATGGTCACATGGTTACATACTCGTTACTTGTAAAGGCATTGACACCAATAAACTCATTTGTGATAAATATCAAATAAGCATCTGGATGAGAGCTGAGGTTCAAGTTACCAAGATTAAATATTTAAAATTAAATCAGAACAATCATACATAGGCTTGCGTTTCTTTAGTCTCTGATAAATAGCATATTTTATAGCTGTAGAGTCAACAAATGCATCAGTTTAAATTTGTTATTTTACTTAACCATGATTGACTTCTCTACCAAACAATACATTTATCAGGCTCTTTTTTACTGTCAGTTACCTCAGTTGAATCTAAATTACAGAAAAACATTTTTTGTACTTCAGAAGAGCCATTGTAATATTGATGCATTTAGAAAAAAATCCTAAATCCCATTCTTGCTATCTTTAAAAAAAAACTAACAGTATGTACGCCATACTGACAGACAGAAAGTGTTTACCTTGGAAGTAGAAAGTGAGTCATCCCTGATGCTGCTAAGTTCCAGTAAACCAACTGCTTTTTTGTTCTTTAGGTCACAATTTTTTTAGTGTGGGTAACAATGCAGAGGATAGCTGGCCTGACTGCTCCTCTGAGGTTGTGGTACTGAGAGCTACAGGCCACTGCGAACATCAGAAGACTGGTAGTGGTAACCACGGTAACCTGTCTGTGGTACTTACTACGCAAATGAAACCCATAAGGGTGACAATCACTCTACAGCACTATACAACTCCAGATGCCCTGATAAGGAGGGGTACACAGATACGTATATGTACACACACAGACAAACACTCTGGTTATAATTAAATAAATTGTTCCCCAGGCAATTAAGACAGGTGCTGGGAGAACACACCCAAAGTACAAGATGACGGCACAAAATCTGTTCAATAGGAAATTCATAGATTTAAAGTATGATAAAGATAATAATATATAAAACTGAAAGTTGCAACTTTAAAATTCAAAACTGTCATGATAACTGATAACCCAAATAATACAATATTTCTTGCTCCTTATTAAGTTTAGTTTTATGATGAAAGCCTTCAAAAACCCCCTTCACTATTCTAATACTTCTGATTCTTTTAGTTTCTTGCAAATGCTGTAATTAAACATGCAAATTAAGAAACTGAAATCAGTGAGCAAGAGGGCAGATAAGAACAACAACAATAATATTAATGTGCATTTTGATTATGCTTCTGGGGTTTAGGTAATGCTCAAGAATTGAAAGCAAACAGCTTAAAGGCTTAAATCTGCATTCCTTTAGATTTAAAAGGCCCATATGCAGTGTAGCGCACGAGTGAGGAGATAACAAGAGGCTCGTTGACGAGCCTGCTGCTGCACAGGTTTGACTTTGTTATTTTTTCAGTGCGACTTTTGTGGAAACAAGGGGAAGCAGAACGAAGCACCGAGTCAGCAGGCTTGGGGGCCTCTGCAATGATGTGACAGAAACCTCCTGCTCTCCCTGGAGGTTAATTAGCTAGGAGAACTGCAGCCTGGCTTGACGTACTTCAGGAGGGCACAAGGGAACAGCAGGGGAGTGGTGCCGAGAAAGAGCAGATTTCACCTGGCTTTCCACACGAGAGCCCACCTGCGCACCTTAATTATCATCAGACAGACAATATTTACAAGGAGAGAAAAGGAAGAGGGACTGAATCCTTTTTTTAGCAGTAGTAAACTGAAGAGCTAGGACACAAATATAACTGCATTAGGACTGGTGCTCTGCACACATGTACTGTAGCTAAAAGCATCTTAAACCTTTTACCAGTGGATCGGTCCTGCACATTACACTTTCAGTTAGAAGCCAAACACTAACATACTCAGAACAAAATGAGCCTCCTTTACATACAACGTGGATAGTCCATAGAAATAAAGCAATACCAGCAATACCATGCACTTACAAAATCATTTCTAAAGTGCTCGGCTCAAGCGCAAATTTAAAAGTTTTATAAATGTAACTACAAATAGTTCTTTTAAATTAAACAAAATTGAAATTGAATTGCATATATAATTTCAATATCATTGCCTCCATCTAGTTTTGCACCTTTCAAGCTTTCTTGGTTTTTAATAACCATTAAAGCAAGTTATGCTTGAACATGTTTCTTTACATTGCTGATTTTAATGTAAGACCTCTATATATCCAAATATAACTATATATCCATGTCAGCACCCTCACTGCGCGTAGCAGGGTCCCCAGCTGCCTGGGCTGGGGGAGGTCTCCTTTAGCTCACACGGTTGGTGCCCTGTTGCGTTACGCCAGAGACACGGGTTCGCGCCCCAGGTGTGGGGGCCGGAACGGGCGGCGGGGGGCACGACCCCGCGCGGAACCATGACTGACACAAAAGCATTCTATTTTCACTGGATTACAGGAAAAAAAACACTTGGCAACTCAGCACTCAACACTCAACACTCTTCCAATATATAAGTCTCTCAAGTCACCTGGTGGTCTTTGGACTTACCTTTAAAATCTCAAAGTAGTGCAGACAGTGGTAGACAGGTGTCAAGAGCAGTCTCGGAAGGACATACTGGACTGCTTCCTTAAAACCTTCACCTATAGACTGAGACAGAAAATAACCTGATGATGTAGGACACAGGTGCAAAGACTGTGCAGCAAGGTAAGCAACTTTTATATTTAAACTTTTTGTTGTTTTATGATGTTATACAAGAGACTTTCAGTGCTGCTGAAATTGTCTGGGTCTTCTTGCTTTTGTCCTCTGTGAGCTAATATTCATTTGAAATAACTTTTCTCAATTGAGGAGAATGTTTCCCCAAGATAACTGGCTCTGTTTCATGTGATTGAACTGGGGCACATTTAGTATTAATGACTTAAGCATTGGAAACCTGTGTAACACTGAAACAGTAATAACTTATTTAAAAAAAATACCCATGATATTCTGGGCTAAGCTTGATATCCTCAGCTGAAACACATAGGTGTTTTTACTAATATTGATGTTATATTAAGGTGTTTCAGCCATTTTACATTCAACAATGTATGAGTTAGAAACTACGTTTTGATTAAAGAAAATGTAATCTGTAATCAGTCTTTCTTGAGATCTGCAGAACACTGCTGTTGCTATGAACACGAATACAGCACGGTGCAAATATCACAGAGGGGTTTCATAGCTTCTCCCAACTAATAACTCAGTATTTTGATACCGTGAAATTGTGACAGGGAGAGTACAGCTGCCTACACATGGATTACATAGCAAGGCAATACAACTGAGCACTAAATAACCCAAATTTTATTATTTTATAGTTTATTATTTTCCATTTATTATTGTGTTAAAGAAGAATAATCTAACAATTATATGCAAAATTGCTTAAATATATTATCAGAAGAGCAGAAAAACAGATTTAACCAACCACTACTTGTCACAAATGATTGCCTCTTACATCCTTATTTGCATCATCTTGCATAAGCAATACATACATTTAATTAAACCCTTCTAAAAAAAACACGTCAGCTGGTCTAATTTCTCAGCAGATCAGGGCACAATGCACCTGGGCCTACCTGCAGATAGAAAGCGGCTCCTGGCTTTGACAGCTGACTGAGGAAGTGTTCATGGAAACCGAGACGGAGGATGTCCTGTGCATAGGATTCATATGGGTCGAAAGCCAGCTCCTGAAACAGCACATATTTCGAAAGTCTAGAGAAGAACAACTGGGCATATTCCCCCATCTTAAAAGGTTATATAATTCCATGTTCAATCCTGAATACTATGATGGGGCTTCATTCAAGTGTTTGAAATCATTGAATAGTTGGATTCTTGAGTGAAAACTAAGGACCAGACAGAGAACTGGAAGAACATTTTTACACAGAGGATTGTGTTTAACTAAAAGTTTCCTTTAAAAACAGATGGATGAGATCCTGAGTTGATACCTTGCTAGTTACACAATAAGTATACAGTATCAAAAGTATTCGCCCCCTTTGGAGTTTTTTCCCCTCATTTTGTCTTATGATATAGAATATCAAAGTATTTATTTGGGATTTTTTGCCATTGAGCAACATTAAACACTCTATAATGTCAAACTGAAAACAAAATTCTTCATATCCTCCTAAATTAACTATCAATACAAAACAGAAAATAAGTGATTGCAAATGTATTCACCCCCTTTTAATATGACACACCTAAATTGTCTCTGGTGCTACCGAATGTCTTTAGAAGTCACAGAATTTGTTGAATGGAGTCCACCTGTGTGCAATTAGAGTGTTTCACATGCGTTCAGGATAAATACACCTGCCTCTGGGAGGTCCCACGGTTAATTAGTACAGGTCCCTACAAAACTACATCATGCAGACAAAAGAATTTTCAAAGTAAATCTGGGGTAGGGTTATTGATAGCACCAATCAGGGGAAGGGTATAGAAAATTTCAAAAGTATTACATATCCCCCCAAACACATGAAAGACTTTTATAAAGAAAGGTAGAGAATATGGCACAACTGTGAAACTGTGAAGAACAGGAAAGTATCCAGCCTTGAAGAGCACTAGCCAGGGAGGCCACGGCAGCCATAGTGCACCAGTACGCTCACCACACATCGGCTAACAGTCGGGAGGAGAACACAGTAACGAAGCCAATTCATAGATGGGGACTATTAGGAGGCCACGATTGGTAAAGGCCAATTGAAAATTTGGCCAGGACATTGGAGTAGCACCCTACTCTTTTCGAGAAGCACCCTGGGATTTTAAATAACCAGAGAGTCAGGACCCCGGTTTTACGTCTCATCCAAAGGACGGCACCTTTTTACGGTATAGTGTCCCCGTCACTATACTGGTGCATTAGGACCCACATAGACCGCAGAATGCGCGCCCCCTGCTGGCCCTACTAACACTACTTCCAGCAGCAACCTTAGTTTTTTCCCAGGAGGTCTCCTATTCAGGTACTGATCAGGCTCACACCTGCTGAGCTACAGTGGGTTGCTAGTTATGAGCTGCAGGGTGATATGGATGCTGGATAACAAAGCTCAGGTCTTACTGGAATTTGAACCCACAACCATGGTCAGTAGTACAGAGTCTTACCCTGTTACTCTATAGACTCACATTCGGACACTTAGTAGTGTCCTCTAAGTGTCTGCCTCTCACCTCAGCCAGGTCTTCAAAGCAGCTCCCTACTAATGGGTGAGGACTCCCCTCATCCGTCATCTCCACTGTATCCTCTATCAGGCCCAGCAGCTTCAAGGTGAGCTCATGGATATCCACAATACGGCTGAAGATGTTCTCCACATCCTGATAGAGAGTTCAAGGCAGAAGGATGAAGTGACACTGTCATGATGTCACTGTAATAAAACTAATTTTGCACATACAATTTACAAACTGATTTTTTGGCAGCTTTTGAATTTAAGTTCAAAAGCTGCCAAAAAATGTAAAAAAAAAAATTTAAAAAAGTTTTGTTTCCAGGTAACATAAAAAAAAATACAACCCCCCCCCAAAATTAATAATATAAAAACATAACCTATTCCCTTTCAGTTGTGTAGCACACATGTTAACAGCTCATTCCGTCTCATACCATCCTTTCAACAGCAATGAAGGGGATAGAGGAACAAGCTGACCTACATGTAGGGAGAACAGCTTGGTGTTGGAGACAAAGGGCTCCCTGAAGACTTTGATGATGAGGTTGAGGTCCCTGAGGTACTGGCGCACCTCAGCCATGAAGGTCTTGACCAGATCATAGTAGGACTGCTCCCCGGACACAGAGGGTTCCTCGTCCATCAGTGGGAACCCACTGATGTCCTCCTCATCCTGGTGGAACATGTCCATCAACACCTGGAGGAATGGGAGAATCAGCTTCACATACTGCAGCACTATATTTGCCTCCTAGTTTAACATCTATATGACTTAGTGAGGACTGGAAAACCAAACTCAACCTTACTGATTCAAAACATAAGACAAGATCATGACCTTCATCAGTCTGTGAGAAGATGAATAATCCCAAACAGATACTTCAAATAATATCTTGAATACTCCCACTAACATAGCATCTAACACAAAACACAGAAACTCACCAGAAAAATACAGAGCATTGCCTCACTTTTCAGGTTTAACATGGAAAATGATATTTCGACCATCAGGTCTTAATCACTGGACACTTTCTGAACACGTTTTGCCAATTTCCCATTATAAAATGATATACCACAGAAGGAAGTTCAGTCTATTGACAAAACACAGAAAAGTAAATGCTTCCATGGAAACACCTTTATTTCAGGTTCATTCTAAAAATATATTTTCCTTGGAAGTGTTGTTATATTATTTACATATTAAACTTGATTTGAATGGGAAGATTCCATATCATCTCTGCTATGGACAGGCACAAACATGTCAAAACATCCAAGAGCATCTTTCAAGAAGTTAGAAAGAATTCTGTTCAGTGTGGCAATTTTCAAACATTACATAACCCAAAGGTCAAATATCCATTGCTGAGCAGATATGGTGTCTAATTCATTCGGACACTTAACCCTTGAGAAAATGCCAATCTGCATATTCAGCTATCCACTTGTATAATAGGTGAATATCTGATGTATACCTATAATACTTTATTTCACTATGTTCTGTAGAGATCTAGGATGTCGGAAAGTTCCGGCTTTTTGCTCACATGGCTTTTGCGGTAACAGGCGACTGATGAATTTGAAAGAAACCTTTTTTTGCTTTTCACTGGTCCACATGTACTGCACATGTGCAATGAGAACAAAGACAACAAGATCATCTGCTGTGTAGGGAGACATGCTGTTTGAGAATTACTAAAATCACACAGAACACCCCATGCTTTGGTGAGATAAAAGAAAGTGGAGAATCTGGATGTGTGAGAGTTTTCTAAGAAGAGAATTTATCAAGGCTTGTTAAAGAGGTTCTCACTTCAGCATGACACCAGCCTACATTTCAGCTGATCAGCAGCAGTTTTCTACTAAGCACCCATTAACTTTGATGTGACCCTGTGCTCATCTCCCTGAGGCAAATGCAGATCAGAGCATGTGGAAGGGCGCTACAGGAGGTGAGGCTGCAAGATAACACCAGTACAAGCTTGACTGACCAGAGGATACTCAATAAATGGCCCTGAAAAAAGGTGACGCAAACCCTTTTAAGGGCACTCAAAACCGCAACATTGACCTAATTCTGATTTCCTTGTATCAGATAACTATAGCACTATTTATAGGTACCGTATATTCAGCATTAAAACTGTGCAAGTGTATTTTCATACCGTAAGGCAAAAGGTGCCTGAATAAACTTGCTCCTCTTACCTTATCTGCACACATTGCCACCTTGATGTCCTGCTGGGAGACTTCATAGTGACGGATGTTTCGGACGTAATTCCCTGCCAGCTTCAGGATGTCCGCTGAAATGTATTCTAATACTGCTACAATGTAAACTGAAACTTGATGGTCAATCTTATATCCCAGAACCTCCTAGGAATTGAAAAGAAAAATAAAACAATCAAGTGAACTGAACTGAATGACACTCATGTTGAACTCTAGAAGACCATAGAGACTAGTTGTACTGTAGTGTAGCAAAGCACATTCTACTGTTCATTTAGAAAAATATAATTGTTTTTTCTAAGAACAAGTGCCAAACTGGAACAAACAGATACTACAGAATGCCTCACAAAGCAAAAGCAAACAAAAATCACAAAAGTGGCAAAGACGTTTGCTGTACTGTAAGTAGCATGAACCTTCAACACAACGCCTTGTAGGTACTGCTGGAGAATTGTCTGTGCAAGAACACTGGCTCCCTCTTATGTGCTAGACCAGTACTGCACTCTTCGTGGTACCAGTGTAAGGACTTATTAAAGTACATAAGAACAGTCACAAATGAGAAAAGGCCATCTAGCCCATGTGGTAGTCAGCAGCTAAATTCATTGAAACATTTACTCTAGTTATGTCTTAAAAGATCCCACAGTATTGGCTTCAACAACATTGCAGGATAGTTTGTTCCCTATTCCTTCAACATTATGTATAAAGAAGCACTTTGTGTTTATGGCTTTAAATGCACTTTAAAAGGTTAGTCCCCGCTTGTGTGTCACAGAAAGTATTTGCCCACCTTTAGCAGAGGGTGAATTTTATCTACAGGCAGGGCTAAAGGGTTCCTCCGTTTTCTCTTTTCAATAGCTGCCTGGGCATCTGCTATGGCCCACTTGTCGATGGGATGAGGAAAACTCTTCTGCACACGTTCCTGAAATTCACATTGACAAAAACATTTTTATATTATGGATGATGAATTTACAATGTCTTTATGAAATCTACATGTAGAGCTGCTCAAACAAAATATAATCAGAATCATTTAAGCTGACTAAGAGTTTTTCAAGTGAAACCAACTGCATTAATGTGCCTACCACTAACTCAATAACTGGTTCAGAATTAAACCAAATAAAAGTAATAAAAGAATACAAAATACAAGATGTGTGCATGTTGGAAAACAAGCATTTTGCCTTAAGTATATTATAAATGTAAACTCTGTTTGACTCTGAACACAAGTACAGTCAGGAGTTACACACTGCTTTTCATTATGACACACACAACAGTACACACTACACTAGAAAACACATCACCAGTAACACTGGATGAACACGGGGCACTAGGAACAAGTATGTTACAAGAAAATAAGCTAATAACTAATAAAAACAATAATAACAACAAGCTAATAGCATTCTGATAAAGTGAAGGCTAGACGAAAGTGAGTTTGTACAGACATGGTTAATTGTAACTGTGCTGTTACAGATTTACCATGCCCAGTGGTGAACCCCTTAACCACAGTGCACCTTCATAATTGGCATGTTCCTTCTGACGGCATTAAAAAACAGAACAAAACAAGTATAAAAACAACACAGAACACTTAATCAGGTATCAGAAATTAAAACTCAGCTTTCCTTTGGGCTTTAATTCGGTATAAGTTGTCTCAGACCCCACTGGGGCTGCCACCCTGTCACTAACTCCTCCCTCTGCCCTGACTGTCAGGCTGACAAGTCTCTCTAGTCCGTTACCTCACACTGTTCCTCCTACTCCCATGCCCCATTAGAAGTCATTCCAAGGTCAAGAGCATGGAAACACCAGTGGCAATGTGAGATATTAGATGCATCATTCAGGCTTTTATAGAACACATGAACACTCACAAATCTATGTTTGATTAAATATAACCCACAGAGATCTAGAAAATGAGGAGAAATTATCCAGAGTGACATACATGTACAGCTAGTCATTTTGTTGGAACAATTTGGGTGAAGTACCTTGCTCAAGTGTACAACAGCAGTCTCTCATCTGGGTTTTTAATCCACAACCTTCCAGTTAAGAGTCCAGAACCCTAACTGCCACTGAATACTCAAACTGTTTCCCCTCTCAAACCACACAGAAAATCAATTAGTTGTCAAGACTTGTGCAACACACGTTCCGTTTGTGAGACAATTCTCTCGGCATTCTCCAGCTCTCCTAAAAGAATATGTAACTTGCGTGCTAAAGCAACAATAACTGAACAACATACAAAAACCACAAAAAAGCACAAAGCCAAAATCCTTTCAGATTTAGCCACTGAAAAAAATATATATTTTCTGAAATTAAAGATGAGGAAGTACAGCTCCCTCCCTGCTTCAGAAAGGCAGTAATGCATTTAAAATGCCATATGCTCTTGCAGTAGAGATGAAACATGTAACTTGGAACACCTTCCCAGAGAGAAAAGACAATGACGATATACCATAACAAATTCATGGTTGTCAGGCTAAATTAAACAAGCAATTATTGCATTATTTTGTGTTATATCTTTAATTGTATTCCCCTTTGAAATACAATTTCTAAATTCTGATAGTACACAGTTCTTCATAGGAATGAAGAACCATTGATTTCCTGGCACTGATGACATCTGGATTCGAAAGTCCGTAAAGTGTACTGTGGCAGTGGCATAGCCAGGATTTTGTATTTGGTGTGGGATGGACACATATGGGAGTGGCATTTTTAAATTATATTATTTGCCTTCTAAAATAGGACACACTACTAAAAGGTGCACAACTCTTCTTCTCTGCTCCAGTTGTGCGATTAACCTGTTTTCCACCGTGAGCGAGATGGAACTGACGTGCAAGCGGATTGGATTGGCGCGGAACTTGTATTCACACCAGACGAGACTCTGAAGTGCATTCTGCACAAGGAAAGGGGCTCAAACACCTTATTTCTCACTGTATTTTGTCATATTTTGATAACTTTTTGAAGAGCTTTGGTGTCGTCACGTCCCTGAGCCACAATCTTGCACAGCTGTCACTGAGCTGCATGAGAATGATCTAGAACAGTGGTTCTCAAACTGAGGCACAGGTACAACTGGTGGTACGCAGAGCGCCACCATGTGGTATGTCAGATGACCCTGGAAATTTGTTGTGTGCACTGACAAATTGGGAATTAAAAATTGAATCATTAAAAATTGTCAATTTTTCATCTGTAATATACTTAATTGGTTTCAGAAAGACGGGTTTTTATATTTTCTATTTTAATAAAATTAGTTTGTGTGTCACATATGCAGCCTACGTACTTAGCTATGTCCATACAGCACGTGCTAATCCTTGAGTGGACACACGGGCTACTATGTATAAACCATTGTATAGGAATGCGTGCTACGCACCTAAGTGACCAATTGTATTAAAATAAGTTATCTTTAGCAAATAGGGAGGTAAGACAATGTGTGTGATATTGGAACACTGCCAATCTTGTAAGCACAGGGAAGCGTGATAATAACAAGAAAATATTTGGGACTGTTCTAGGTTAATTACTTTGAGAAAAATACGCTTAGCATCTCTGTGTGTTTCACTCCCATGAGCGTGAAGTAAAACCTCTTTTAACTTCTGAGACAGACTCCTGACTGTCTTTTAAGGTGAAACGGGGGAAACATGATAGAACATGAATACCTCGATTATACATCGGCCACAGACACTAGCTCTGCTGCTGAACCGGACACAGACAGCACTGCCATTGTTAGCAAGCATCAGTAAATGGCTACAAGGCAGTACGATCCAATTTATCATAATCCAAATGATCATTAAAGTGCTCAGTGCTATTTTTATTATATGTGTGTGTGAGTGTGTGTCTGCGCACGCGCTCATGTTGGTCATTGAGATTTTCTGTGGTTCCTATGAAAAGATGACTTGTAGGTGATACTTTGATGCTTTTTTTGATCAGTGATGGTTCTTGATCCACAAAGTTTGAGAACCAGTGATCTAGAACAATCTGCCGCATATTCGCCCACACCAACCATTTACAATATAAGCTTTACGTACACTCATACAAATACATTTAAGACACGTCGTAATTCTTTCCTATGTTTATATTTTCTTTAGCTCGCAAATTTAAAGCAATATGGGAATTCAGGTAACGTCTGAAATGGAGTGGCAAAGCCATATTTAGGGGTGGCAATGGAGCTACCCTCTAGCTACAACTCTGCTTCCAGGCCTGCTGGAGTCTGCATTCTGTCCAACAAAAGCTGGAACACCAAACTGTTAAGTGGATGGGCTTACTGCAGCCCAGGTAGTGGGCGCAAGGGATGCATATGTGTTCAGTGAAACAGAAGCAATCAAACAGAAAAGTATGCAGGAATGAAGCAGTGCCACGTGGCCCTCCTCTGCAGAACTCACCTCCACATCCTGCACAGTGCGTGGCTGAGCCTGGCAAAGCATGCTGAGTAACAGCAGGATGAGCTCCTCGATGTACTGCAAGGCATCCTCCTTCGAGGAGAGATTGGGGTGGACCTGATTCAACACCTAGCACAAGGAAACAGTGAGAAAAGAGTGAGGACAGCTGTGGCTTTAAGGTCCTGCTTATATTAGTGACTCGCAAGGTCCAGTCTCAGAGAGCCACTAATAGTCTAGGTCCTTCTAATCCAGCCATCATGTGAGCATTGATTATTAAATCTTTAAATCTATGCATTTGCATATTCCGAAACCTTAAACAGTTATGGAAATAACTCATGGTGCTACAAGATAGTGTCGTTTTTTTCTGAGAATAGAAAAATCTGAACTTGTAGTGCAGTCAGATGTTTTCCTAATACCTGAGCTTACCATTTTAAATTACATCAAAATTTGCTACTGGCCTCAATCACCACTTTTTTCAGCTTTAACCATTGAGGATTTGAAGAGTTCTGAGAGAAGGAATAAGCACTGTTGCTTTAGTAGGTATGGAGATGCATCACTTGAATCTTCCTGCTGTTTCAGTTGTGACTTGTCACTCTAATTAATGTATACTGTGCTTCTTGTTCACTTTCTGCCTACCCAACCAATTGTTTCAGTGAAAAAGTTTTCCAAAAATCTTGCATTCCCATACAACCCTTCAGGAACGTAACATGAAGGTTTATTCCATTCTGAAAGGAAAAGAACAAGGATACAATGCTTCAGCTGTGAAGCCTTCTTCAGGTGTTGACAGCCTACACATGCTGACGCAGCTAACTGCTTGAACGGCTTCAACTCTTCAGAAAATGCTGCTATACACAGCACATAGTAAATGCTCTTATCATTATTAGAAAGCAAATGCAGACTGTTTTCCCAGATGGCACCTTTTTACTTCTATGATTCTCCGCTGCACTGAATATTTCCACATCTAACATACAAGAAAAAAAATCAGCTTCTTGGAACAAAACCTGGAACTGCAAGAAGCAACAATGCTCAATTCGCAATTTTGCCAAATTCTCGCAGACAGAGCATGAATAAGCAAGAAACCTCTTTTTGTACGGAGTATTTCTGTTATATTTGGCAGAAGTTCAAGAGCCAGACAGGATCATCATAAAGTTTCAGCTTTATCAGCACAAGCTTCTCCTGCTACAGCATGGCCATTCACAAGACCCCAGGCCTCATTAGGAACAGGAATGAGGTTTTGGTGACAACACTGATACAAGCCCTGTTACAAGTACTTCTGAAAGAAAGAGACAGAAAAACAGCTCTGACAGACAAGTCTCAGCAATGGTCAGCATGATGCACTTACAAAGAGTTACCTGGGAAACAGAGTCTGCAGAGATTTGGAACTCTGTCAGTGAAGGCCACATTGTATAAACTCTGATGTAACAGTACTGTACAATTGCTGCTGATTTTCATCATAACAATGCTCTGTAAACCGATGCTGGCATCTTATTCTGGTTCATCTCACTGTGAAGTCAAGTGGCTTCTGTAACTTCAAAAGCTGCGATTTTTTGTCAAAGATAGTTCAGCAGTGTTTTCAGGTAAAGAAAGCAAGACAATTCTAGTCCTGAGCACTATAAAGGTTTTTAGGATTCTTTCCACCTAAGACCTTAATTTTCAAAGTGAACTATTTTACTGAACTACCTGGCCGATGAAACGTCTGAGCACAGTTCACAAGTGGAAAATGCCTATAAATCCTGCGGTGTTACTTGAAATGCCATATTGTTTTAAATTTACCAACTAAAGAAAACAAACAATGGAAAGAATCACAACCAGAGTAGTGGGCTAGGGATAATCACTTCACCAGACAGACATGCAGCAATTCTGCATACAATTCAAGATATTTAGTAGACTATAATAATAATAATAATAATAATAATAATAATTGCTTACACTTATATAGCGCTTTCCTGGACACTCCACTCAAAGTGCTTTACAGGTAATGGGGATCCCCTCCACCACCACCAGTGTGCAGCCCCACCTGGATGATGCGACGGCAGCCATAGTGCGCCAGAACGCTCACCACACATCAGCTACCAGTGGGGAGGAGAGCAGAATAATGTAGCCAATTCATAGATGGGGATTATTAGGATGCCATGATTGGTAAGGGACAATGGGAAATTTGGCCAGGACGCCGGCGTTAGACCCCTAATCTTTTCGAGAAACGCCCTGGGATTTTTAATGACCACAGAAAGTCAGGACCTCGGTTTTACGTCTCATCCGAAGGACGGCGCCTGTTTACAGTATAGTGTCCCCGTCACTATACTGGGGCATTAGGATCCACATGGACCGCAGGGTGAGCGCCCCCTGCTGGCCCCACTAACACCTCTTCCAGCAGCAATCTCGGTTTTTCCCAGAAGGTCTCCGATCCAGGTACTGACCAGGCTCACACCTGCTTAGCTTCAGTGGGTTACCAGTTGTGAGTTGCAGGGTGATATGGCTGCTGGCTCAGACTAGAATAAATCCGACACACGGAACAGTGTGTAGAGTACAACTTGCCAAGTCACACTGCAGTTGGTGCGTCACTAGTGCATTCCAGAAGACAGAGGGGGTCTTGGATTGTTAAAGTTACTAACAAGTGGCTAAACATGTCGTGTTGAACTGTGCTCCCTTTATTTTGATTTACATGTTTGGAGTGACTGATTTTTATCTGAGCAGATGACAGTCAAAATATAAGATTAATCTCCTGTATGTATTTGTCGGGTAGTGGACATTCTTTCAGACATACAGTACTATGATCCCCTGGTAAATTTGTCCTGGTCTTATTTGACTGCCAAAAAGCAAGTGCCTGAGAAACCACAGCTCTCTGCTCATCACTCATAAATGCAGTTTCATCGCTAAATATCACAGGGCATAAGTGGTCTACATCCATAATGAATGTGGCCACTTTAGCTAATGCTGACAGGGCTTCTCCAGCCCTGCTCTAAACATCCTGATGCTGTCTCTGCAGCTGGACCATAGCAGCCCATGCTGTAAGGAGCACCAAGGCCTTCAATAGCTCACAGTCTGACTGTCAGTCATAGGACAGGTCAATCAGAAATCCTGCAGGAGCTCAGAACAAAGCACTTTTTCTTTGTGGCCATTCACAATATCATAATGTTCTTTTCTACCTTTTAAGTTGGCTGATACCATAGTACACAGTAAAAAGCAAAAGAGACAGTAGTTTAGAGTCATTATTAAAATATTAAGGGGAAAATGTCAAAACAGAAAGAATGAAAGCAAGGGGATTTTATTATAGAAAATATTCGCTTATCAGCCGATTCGGTTTAATGTTTAATCAGACACCACTGATAAGAATATATTATAAAAATCATATTATATATTCATGGATGGCAAAAAAAGTCATTAAGTAGATGCTTGTGATGTGATAACAGATAGCAAGGCAGAGTCCAGTTCCTCCTTCAAAATATAAATGGATGTTTCCCTGAGGGTCACAGCAACAACACCGAAGTTAACAGACAGAAGCTGAGTGCTGTTGTAGGATAAAAACTAAAACAGCTGTTCCGGACAACCGGTCACACTGCCAAACAAGCTTTGCTCCACACCAAGACATGGGAACAGACAGTCAAGAACAGGAAAACCAAGGCAGCAGATCCTGGTACACCACTGTCACAAACACTGAAATCCAGGCATCCAGTCACAGTATCTTCAAGGAGTGCCAAACGCCACTAAAAAACGCAAAAAGAGAAGTGATGGCTGTTGAAGACTTTGGAAACAAAACTAAGTGCAGGACCAAATCAATGATTCTGCTTTCAACACAAGGTTGCTGAGTACAGTACCCTGGATCGTTTCAAGAAACATCTGGATGATATCCTTAGATCACTTAGCTACCAGCATCCAAAAGAGTTAGATGGGCAAAAAGGCCTGCTCTCATTTGCAACCATTCTTATACAACAGACGTCTCCTAACAGGTTATGAGGCAGTGTTGTGAATACAGACTCCACAGGATCTTACAAAATAATGAGAGCCATGAGGATCCTGGACCAACAGGTAAAACAAACAGGAAGAGAGTAAATGCCAAAACAGGTCTCCTTCTTTGCCCTCATGGCCAAGGAAAACACTTTTATACTTTGTGTAGATTCCTGTTGAAGTCTTAAGTGAGTAGACCCTTCTAAGCCTCTGTTTACTTCATTCCCAGGGCTGTGGAAGACCAAAAAACAGGAAAAGCCGCAGGCCTGTCGCTTTTACTTTTAAGCTTTGGCAAGAAATGCTATTATTTCCAGCCTGTGGTGCTCCACAAGAATTTGGATGGGTTTTTCCAATTTATTTACTGGTTTGAAAATATTTACATTAGAATAAACAATCTTTTTCTTTTTAAAAGCTCTTTTTTTCATTCTCCCTCCCAGGCTAACATGCCACAGCTGTGGAGAAGCTTGACAGAATGTCAACTTGTCACAAGATGCAATGAACATTCTGAAATGTTTGCAGTGTCCTGAGGCACAGATGTGCCCTTGTGAACTACACTCTACGCATTGTCAGATTGATTGTGAAAAGCTCTAACTTAAGATATTCCTTCAACCGGGAAACGCAGACACTGTCCATTCAGCGGTGAACATGAACAAGAAAATTGCAAAGTTGCTTACCAGTTTCTTAAATCTACCTAAAACAGTGTATTGCTTTTTTTCAAAAAGCCATTTAACTTATCTTTTATGGATTCTACGTATTTACTGTTCAGGAGAGAATTTACCCTGCAAACATTCTTTAAGATATTAATATTGCTGAAACACGTGGGAAGTTTTCAGTGTTATAGTGTAGGGTAGGGTATCCATCTACACTAGTTATTTTCTACCTCACACTACATTTACAGCATTTTTTATTTTTTTCTTTAGAGAAAAAAATGTAGCAATTTAAAATGCCCTTCTAGGTATGCTGAAATCTTTTTGTGATGCTTAAAAACACTGGTGTTTTTTTTCTTGGGGAAGTAACTACAGGATAACACATAGTGCTAAGCATTTTTGAACGACGGCTAATATCATCTCAAAGGGATACCCCTTCATGAAACAACTGTGGGCTAAACCAGTGAGCTCCGTCACCTCATTTTCCCTGTAACCCAATGTAAAGAGATGTTCCAAATGCTGACCATTTTCAATTGCTTTTTTTGGAAGCTACAACAAAGGTGAAATTATTAACCAGTCAAAGAGACAACCCTGAAGCCACATGTCAAGAGCACAGGGGACAAGTGTGAAAATTAAATATGATAACAAGCTAACTCAGCCAACTTCTTGCATATTTTGAAACCCATCTGAAACCCATTTTGAAGCATCAGCACAGGGAATGTGGAGAAAGAGCATCTCGCTTTGTTCTACTGTGCCAGCACAGTATATACCCTATTTCACATAAAAGATCTGCCTAGATGTTTTTAAGAGATGATCTAACAAAGTGGTATTTTTAAATAAGTCGATAATACATTTTCATAAGGCATGTACATGGTTTTATTTTGATAAAAAATGATGCAAAACAATTTCTGCTTTGAAATTATCTGGAAATGTATAAACAATGCTATAACAAAATCCCCAAATAAAGTGACAAGGAACCGTTTCTTATTAAGAGATTGCTGTCTGAGGCTTTCAATGAGAGTCATCTTTTGGTCTCTTTACCTAAAAAAAGAAAGCCATAAAAAAAAATCACAGCAGCCCATCATACTGAATCATTAACAGCAAAATACTGTGCAGAGAGCATGCAGGTTTTCATGGAGAGGAGCCTCAATGATTCACATTGTGGAACATTCTAAACTGGGAACTAGAGATGACAGCAGTTATGGGATTATAGCCACAGAGGCCTCTTTCAGACAGATCTACTTGGGAGCCTGGGGCTAAATTAAGAGCCATATTGCCACCATGCCACAACATCTGAAAGGCTGGGTCCATAACTAGAGCCAGTCACCAATAATGAGCAGACTGGTCACAATGACCTAAACCTCAATGAGAAGTGCTGACGCTGCTGTTGTTCACATGGCCGATGCACTGACTGATTACTTGACTTGCCAGAGCGACCAAACCCAAGTAAATCAGACTGGTGAAGAATTATCACGAAACTTAAGCACACCACATTTTTAAATCAAACCCAGCTTAAGATAGAAACATTTTAGGAGGTGAATCAAAAATTCCCTAGTAAGTCTCAGTCACTAGAGAGCACTACTCCAAAGGGATCCGGCTGGGCCGAACCTGAAACTCACTGGAGCCACACAGTTCCTTCAAATGGTGCTACACACACCCTGCTGCTGGAGAGGTTTCATCCTTTAGACAACAACCCAGCCTACATCACAGGGTGCCCACCTGCAGCAGTCCACCACATATTGTTGAAGGAGCGAGGAAGAGATGCAAAGGGCTGTTTGCACTCTTCCCAAGGAGAACATTAACCACACACATTCAATGTAAGGCATTCCAGGCACGTCATGAAGGCTGGGAATTTTTAGAACAGTAAAAAAGGAGTTTTCCATAGTAACAATTCAGTAAAATACTGGTAGAAAAGGTCATTTATATGCCTCACAAAGTCCTTGGGGCATTCCAGTACTTTACTAATTTATCAAATCCCTAAGAGAATCAACCTCAAAACCCTACCACTTAACGTCTTCACTAAACCGGCTAGAAACCCAAGATAACAGGAAGACACATTACATTTAGACTTTTGAAAAGTGCCTGTAAAAACAGACATTTTGATTTTACATTAAACATGTGCATCTTGTTCTGAAAAACAAAACGGTGCAGTAGATGTCATGAGATGATATATAACGCATGTAAAACTACCAAAGAAATAGGGATACAGCTTTAAAAAAAGGTACACGCATACAAAAATACAAGTTACATTTGTCAAACAATTAACTTTCGAATTACGGCCTCCCTCACAGTTCCTAGACATTCTGATAATTGCCATTGTAAACATAAGACCTTCCAGCCGTTCAGTAAAAAAAAAAAGAACTGGGTGGGAGTAAATTGCCAGGGTGCCACAATAACTCAAATACAGGGGATACAAGAGGGCCAGCGTCTACGTCTGGCCACTCAATGAGGAGGTATTTCCCGAAGGAAGAGGGAACCAAAAAAAAGCTGCTCCAATTCTGATGCCCCGCCATGGAGGGGCCTTTGGTGAGCGACCACGGGCTGCAACAGCAGCACCTTCAATCCAGATCACGAGAGGCAACAGCGGCTGTGGACTTTAACATGTCTCCATAGCTATTACTGAAAAGCAGGCTGCCTGGGTGGAGACACTGGTAATGCATGCTAGACTCACCCAAAGATATGTGTGGAATTTCATTCTCAGGAACTGCAGCCAGTGCAGGCCTGCAGAGCAATGTACATGCACAGAGAGAGAGGACAGATGAAGTAGCATGAAATTAAAGAGAAGTTTTGTAATAACAGCCCCAGGGATGCACTCAACAATTACAACTACTGTAAATTATGCTGATATCTCATTTGAGTGAGGGATTATAAACTATAAAATGCTTTTAATTCTATGCCGAGGTCCCAACGGCACAATCCACAGCATGAAATGAGAGTGAAAGACATTAAATGTCCACTCATGGCATATCAGAATATCACTTTGTGTATGCGGTTCCTGGTACAGTATTTTCACGTCACAAATAAATGCACAGTCTGTTTGGATTTCCTATCTGGTACCAGATAAAAACACAATGAATCTGAAAATACTAATGCATGCTTTCCACTATTTCTTTAGTGGCACTATTTCTTTATAGACGTTCACATCAGTAAAAACAGAAAATAAATCATATCTAGTCAGTGATTATTTGGTAGCACAAAAGGGGCACTCCACATAGAGGTCACAATATGTGTGGTCTCTTGTCAGCAGTAATACATTAACCTTTACTGTGCAGCTCTGTATACTGCTGTGCTATTTAACTGTAATACACAATTCCACAGCTGTCCTGCTTGCAAAATCTACTAAACAAGCATTTTTGCCTGTACTACACAGCTGGTGCTTGTAATTCTTTTCCATTAATTCAAAACACTAAAAAATAAAATGCAACACTTCTTTGTGGTGCATGGTTAAAGAGTAGACAACAATTCCATTCTAATTTTAATAAAATCTAAAAAACTATTTTTAGCATAAAAGTATATTCCAAAAAAAAAAAACAACTCTTCCAAGTTTTCTGCAAGGTGCTCTTGAGGAAAAAAAAATTTTGCTTTTTCCTGGACATGCACTAAATGCTTTACATTTCTCCCAAATTGAAACTGACCAGCACATATAAATAAGTACCCTCAATATCCTCTCAAGGAGGTTTTTAATTAAAATTAAAATCAATAAGGTACGAGGGGTGTTCCTAATGTGCATAATTCAGTCATGTACAAAATGGGCCTGCCATCAGGCTTTGAAGTATTTACATCACTCTGAGGCTTGTTGACACAGCTTGAGCTGCATATGGACACTGGGAGACAATATTCTTCTTAAAATATGGCAAAACAAACAAACTGATTAGACCCTGGATTCCTATGGGCCGCAGACAGCGTTCTCTGGAGCAAGCCCATCACAGGACACTGCCTGACTAACCCAAGGCACTCAGCTCCATTCCACACATAGTTGTGGCTGATAAAGCATTGCTGTGGCATTTTCAGCATTTGCCAGCACTGCCCACACATCAGCACACAGAAGTCCTTCAGGATTCAGGTGAGCAAACGGGAATGGTACGCGCAGATAGGGGGAGGGAAAACACGGGCCTCAGAATTGGTCGCTTTCCCTGGGGGGCGTGTGCAGGGAAATCCCCTGGCTAGCAGTCCTCCTCACTACACTGTGCCCTCCTCTCCACAGTCAGCTGTCAAAGAGCAGCTGCTCCTTCGCACAGCACCTCTCCAGCTTTCTCTTCTGGCCTCCCCACTGCCAGCTCATCGAAAAAGCAGGCTGTCCACTTCTTGTTTTAGAAAACGAGCAAGAAGCAAGAAGCAAGAAAACAAGATCTGCAGTAATGCAACACAATGCCGCAGCAGTGAGTAAGCACACGTGCATAAACATTCTTAAAGATTAGAAACGTTTACTGCACATTCATCAAGTGACACCAACTAATATTCCAAATGAAAACTCCGACAAAGAAACGTCACCCAGCAAGCAGCAACATGGATATTGTAGCTTAATTATAACGTAGAATGTGCAATGTCAAAGGCTGTTTCTCAACACAGAACAGGTCAATTAGGTGATGGGAGCATAATAGCTGTGCATGCAGTGAAGTGGCCTACTCTTGACGTATAAGTATTACCAGGTTGCTCAGACCTTTTGTCCATCTCTGTATAAGAGAACAGAGTATATGTCAAATCTTTCTCCAAGTAAAAAATAACAAATGGAGAAAATTTCTTCTCACTTCACCCATTTTTGATTTGGCTATGAGTCCATTCCAGTGCAGTGGTTCAGTCCCCAGTTCAAGTTCAGGCTAGTCATTTGGGAGCAATGCAATGAGTGGTAACAACGAGAGTCATTCCCTCAGCTGGCAGCTGCAAGGACCAATCCTTTTATTTCAGGTGACACATCACTAACCACTGCGCATTTCTAACAAAACACAGCAACGTCTAGTCCTATAGACGGCTGGTTGGTTCAGTCCTTCCCTGTAAAGAGCTACATCCAGGTAAACAAGGGATGTCAGCCAGAGGTCACAGAGATGGGTTTCTTACCAGGATATTTACAATTGCCATTGACCCCTTGAGTGTCACTTAACAATCGTGTGCCCAGTTCTTTGGAAGAGTTGCAGAACAGTGGTTATGCTTCAGGTGGCTCTGCAGTGCGTCTGGTGCATGGTTCAGTCCCATGTCTGTCTGACCTGTTATGGTTAAAACCATCTTCATTTAAATGACCAGATATTATGTTACTTATTTTATATTGATTGGAATTTTCTTTCTTTAACTTCTTTATCTCTGTCCAACAATGATGTGTATATGGCCAGGCTAAATACTGACAATTTGTTCTCAACTGATTTAATCTGGTTAAATAATTTTTAAAAATCCTTCATTCTGAGGCGGATTCCAGCAGCAGAGTAAAAGCTGTGCAGAAAAAAAAAACTGACAGAAATGGAAACTAACAGCAATATCCTTAATCCACACAGCAGAGCTATACTTCAGACCCTTAAACCAATTCCTCACACCTTCAGTCTCTTTTGCCGGACAGCTTCAGACTGGAGAAAAGCAGCAGATTTGAAGAAACTTTCCAGACAAAGAACTCCCTCCTAATATCTCAGTCCTTTGTTGCCCAGACGTTGTGCAGGCACTGCCAAAACCCACGCACTGGGCACTGTCAGAAACGCAGCGCGAGGGGGCGGGTGCAGGCTGTGCACACTGTGGCCAGGCTGGATATGTCTCCAGACATCACACTTTGTTCTCACAGAAAGCAGCTCAAGAAGGAGGAGAGACGGACAGCTGTGAAATCCCACTCTGCTATACAAAGCTAATGAAACAGTCCCCACACCCTATGACAAATTCCTGTAACATCTTCAAAACAAAAATGCACAGGGCTACAAAAATGTTCTTTTACAAGTTCAAATTCCAATCCCATTTCTCTCATTTAAGCATGTTTGGTGTGAAGAATTTTTATTGCTCAAATGAGTTTTTGATTTTCCTTGACGCCCAACTGGTCCAACAGAGATTTTGGAAAGACACCCAAACAGCTATAGTGAACAACAGAACACAACACCAGAGCAACTTAGCATTGGGAAAGCATTAACATATAATTCCTCTAAAGACTGTTTTAGAAACTGACAAAATATTACTTTGTAGCACAGTACCTTCTATGTGCAGCAAAAAAAAACTTTGATACAATGACTCAATGAATTGTGATAAATTACAATTGGGAATTGCAAAATACCAATAAAAATAGGATTTGATTACCTAATGCAATGTCTGGGAGTCCAGTATCAGTACAATTTCACCCACAATTAGCACGAGTCATGCCCTAAGAGGACACCTGGCACCTCCCCTCCTCTGTGTTTAAAGTAATTATACAACCCTGTAAGAGCTCTTCCTTGTACTGGGGCCAACAGCAGCCTGCACAGCTGATAAATTTGACTGGGCAAATAGAAAGTTTGGCTTGTGTGCTAAAGCACTGCACACCAAATAGCAAATGCTGCCTGTTACATCAGAGTCAGACAGCAAAGAGGTAATGGAAACTCCAATAACTCAGAAAAACATCCTACTGTAAACTGCAGGGGGCTAATTTTAGTTACTCCTCAGAGCAGCGCTAAAAGCAGTTTTCCTAAATATGGCAAAAGCCTGCCGACAGACAAAAAGACGAGACGTTACAACACTCAATGGTGGAAAGAGCCTTCAGTTCTCCCCTTACTGCTCTGTGCCCTGCCAGATCATGAAGGTCAGCTTGCCTGCCTGTGGGTTTTCAACAGAAATCACAATAATCAAGATGCATCTTCTGACTAACACTATATAACCGGGTCTTGGACCAGTGCAATCGGAAAAAATATCGGACTTATCTGACTATTCAAAAATGAATTTTTTTTATATTGGATAAATGTAAAAAGCACATAACTAAAAAAAAAACCCACTCACCCCACAGCATAAATGTACTTTCCACACCACTAGCTTTGTTCTCGAATAAAACGCAGTTAAAAAGTAAGAAATCCACCCCACACTTCTACCAGAAAGACAACTTGTATATATGGTGTTTGTTTCTATCCAGTATGTTAAATAATGATCTTGCTTGTTTTAAAATTTGAGCTGGCACATTTTCGAATGCAAATTGCATAGTACACCGATGTTGGCTCCAAACTCTCTGCTACTGCTTGACAACAGTAGAATCTGGACAGTTTTAGATTATTGTTAATGTATTTTGCTTAAAGCATAGTGAAAGACTGCTAAATGTAAGTTTCATATTTGAACAGAACTTAAAACTAGATATTGTAAATGGGATTTAGTAGGTGTGCAATGTACGATGCAGTACACAGAAATAGAGCTATAAATTATATATTTTTCCTTTTCAGGTATATGCCAGTAATAATTTTGGCTTGCATGCAACTTGCAATGCAGTGAATAGTGGGGTAACAACTACAATTTAGCATCTGTAGTTTCATTCAGATAGAGTATTTCAGTAATTATTTTCTTCAGAGAAGGGTCAGCAATTGCTTTGGTTCACATACCATGTGCAATGCGGGGCAGACAGTAGGCAGTCAGATAATGTTAAAAATGGGCAATTAAAATTATCCTGGTGGGTTAGCACTCTACAAAATTCATCTGTGTAACATGAACTTGCAAGAACATTCCCATATGAGCCATTCTTGTATCTACTAAACATCTCCTAGTTTTAGAGCCTCATTGTGTGTACTTTCATTTCATAATCAGGCCTAGCACTGACATATAGGCGGTGGCATGGTGCCACAGTAGTCAGCATTGCTGCCTTGCAGCACTGGGGCCCTGGGTTCAAGCCTACATCTGGAGTGCTGTCTGCGTGGAGTTTTTATCTTCTCCCAGTGTTCACATGGGTTTCCTCCAGGAGCTTCGGTTTCATCCCAGAGTCCAATGACTTAGAGCTAGGTTAATTGGCTTCTGGGAAAATCGGTCTTGGTGTGAGTGTGTCAAACTGCCCTGTGATGGACCGGTGTACCGTCCAGTGGGTACCGTGCCTAGCTCCCATTGCTTGCTGGGACAGACTCCAGTTCCCCTGTGACCCCAAATTGGAAGAGGCGCTTAGAAAATGGATGGATTTATAAGTCACCCTCAAAAGGTGTACTGCAAAAAGACTGAAATGCCCTTTACCAAGAGATCCACAACAGTTGTGAAAGCCAGCCAGCTGGTCCCTGGCATTAAGCTGGTTCAGAAACACGTCTTTAGAACCCATAATACTGAGCTGCATTATAGCTACTTCCAAGTTTCTGTCCTCCTTGACTTTGAAAAGCAGTCTTGCCCCAAGCATGCAGACAGTCATAGCAGCAGTAAAGCACAACCCTATTCTGTGTCTTTTCCAATTGCACACTTTCGTTAATCCATTTGCCTTAGATGTGCATGCGTGATCATTCAATTTGAATGTTATGGAAGACAGAAACGGTTTCTACACAAAACCTTTTTTAACAACATGAAACAGAGTGGGGAATAGGTGATCCCTGTTTATCACATGTTGTGAAAACACCCTGGGTTTCCTGTGGTCACTGAACTTTTTCACTGCTTAACTAAATATTTACTAACAACGTGAACTGTTGCACACATGATGGCCTGCATGATGCACCAAAAGATTCATTTTGTAATTATCTAAATGAGACAAATAAACACGAGTCATGTTTTGATATACTATTGAGACATGACAGCTAAAGACTTGCAGTGCAGGCAAAACTTGCTGTCTAGGCCGACACTGTCAACAAGCCCCAAGGGATTCCTGATCTTTTATCTTACATTAGAATACTGTAGTAAGGGCTGCATACTAAACAAGGAAAACTGTACATTCTGGGAGACTATACAAAACCAATATTGACAAGACTCAACTTTCACTGGCAAAAAAAAGGTATTTTTCACCATTTAGAACCTCAAGAAGAACTCTCTACAAGATCAGCCTAAGTTTACAAACATCTTTGGTGCTGTGATGTTATTAGTTCTATTTCATGAATACTTTCACTTACTGGATCTGCAATGTCTTTAACAATTCTTGCATACCTTCCCAGAAGAACATGCACTTTCTGAAATTTTAAAAGGAATTAAACCAGGCATGAGTCATCAAACAACTCTAGAGGCAAACAATCTCGAAACCACAGAACTGGATCAGAGATCTTATCAAAGGTTTAACTCTGTGCAACAGGATTTTTTAAATTTTTCTTAATATTTGCCAAAGTTATTACACTTGTAATGTATTTCAGAGCATCTACAAGTCAAAAATACTGTGAATGCTGAGAAAGATGGTGAAGGGCATACACCGGTGAAAGAAGGAGTTAGAAAATAAAGCTAGACTTATTAGAAAATCCTACAGTCAGTCCCAAAATTGGGATAATTTATCCTCTTGTATACAATGTCTTTATAAATTGGCTACAGGAAATAATTACCAGATGAATGACAAAGCTTTGTCTTTAATTTCTTCAATGGCAAAATGTTATATTCCACAAATTGAGCAAAACAGAAAGAAATACTTTCCTTACTAGGTCTGGTGTGTGTCAAACCTAAAGCAAGTTCATTTTCACTTCATGTTTCTTGTAACACCTTCTATTTAAAACTTAATGTGAAATGAATTCACAGAGACAACCACACTACCAGAGAGGGACAAAGTGCACAGCGCTCTATGGGGAGTTGTCCAAACTGGGCCACAGGGTCAAACACTGACAAGAATTCCCTTGGTCCATCAGGAAATCTTAGTCTTGTAGTTAAGCCTGTAACAATCAAAATGTAGGGCCGAGAAGGACAATTTCAGTGTTTAGCTAGATCTGATGGGTTTTGGAGGAGAAAAATTAACATGTCTAAAATAACTCCATGTGTCTTTGCATATTTGCTCAAAATGTTAACATGAAAAATATAAAACTTAAAATGGATTTAACCACTGTTCAATGCAAGCTATTCCATTCCATGATGAGCACTCCCGAGCATTACTTATTGATCAGAAAAACAATCCGACATGAAAGAGAATTTCTCTTCTATGCCAGTGAATAGAAATACATTGTCAAGAAATAGGCAGTATCCTGCAGCATATTTAGAAAGAGGGAAAACGCAGAAGTCATTCAAAAGCTAGGTAAGAAGCCCGACAGAGAAGCCCAGGGTTCCTTGTCCAGTGAAAGCCCCTGCTTGCAGTGAGCATATGATCTACACTCTGGAGGTCTCCATCTGCATAAGGTCCTTGCCTGGATTTGCACAAAGTTAGGATATTCCACAGGGCCTTTTAATGACACAGAGAGGCTGGGGCTGACAGGTATCCTAGGCCAGCTATACACCAGTGCCCTCAGTTGCTGCTCAGGATCCTGAGAGCTTCAATAGTTTTAAGCAAGGATGTGACTACCTAGCTTTGGACAACAAATCCCAATATTTGCATAACAGATCTGAAGGTGTCAAAATAAATGGGTGTTTTTATGCAATGCACTCTCTGGGCTACAAGAGCGAGACAGCTCAAATAAGTGGTTAGCCTAGACTGTTAGGTAGAAAGGATATAAAAATACAGAATTGTTATTTATTTACTAACATTTTAACAAAACAATAGATGATAGTTTGGTTACAGAAATTTGCATTAAATGTACATTTTTCTTTCACAAGAGAGCGCAGTGTATTTGCTTTATTTTCTCATTTCACTCTTTAGAAATGAGACTAAAAACACACAAACACTATTATTGTGTGACTTTCAAGCCATAGTTCTTATCCATCGCCATTTACTGAACAAAACTGTTCTGCAGCAGTGGATGAAGACAGCAGCTACTACAGCACCAAACCCATCTGTACTAATGAAATCATAACTTATGTGAAGACAATTTTCCAAGTCTGTGCACTAGTTCACATGCAGGCCTTCTGTTTTGAAGGATATATGACTATGCATCTGTGCAGTTTCCATCTATCTTTCCACAAGCTTATGCCACCAAAAACCCCCAGGACAAGCATTTCTGCTCCATCTGTTGTCTCCTTTATTATTCACTGTGACTACTTTCCAATGGTGGTCATGTCAAGTGTGAACACACTCATATTCGGTTACTAAGAAACAAATCGTCTCAAAAACACTCGAGTCATTTTAAAGGAGCTGTGTTTAGAGAGGAGGCATTTTATCATACATTTTTATTAGATAATCCAAGTCCATTTATAAATAGTGGTGTTTATAAATGGTGGTAAAGTATCTTTGAAATGCACAAGGCCTATAAAGTTGTCAATAGCCCCGAACAACACTATTTCTGTAATGTTTTCCCTGTTTTGAAAAGAAACCTAGCAATGAGCAGTGCAGTTTTTTTGTTGGCTCACTGCTAAAACAGCAAACTAGTTTTCATTTTCACTTCAGAAGCCAGAAACTGGCAACAAGCAATTGAAAACATGTCCTAGCACCTTCCAGGTCTTTGCTGTGCACTTTCTATATTGAGCTTGAGCCACTGTTTTTTTTTGCTAATTCTCACTAGCACAGTTTTTCTGCACTAGCACAGAATTCAAGTTCCCATTTTTTAAAGCACAAATAAGAAAGGCAAAATTTAACAGGTGCAAAAAGATTAATTATTGAAGGTGAGAAAACTCTTCTTCAACTTAGGCACCAAGCATGCACCAACATTTATTTAGTGACAAAGTCAAAACAGCAAGATGTTTGAAAATGCAAAATTAAAATAATCTGCATGTAACCTTCCATGTGTGCTTTTTTAATGCATTGTGCATTTGCAAATTATTAAAAGATTTAAAACAATACATATGAAGTGCCTTGCTTCTCAAGAGACATCACTAGAAAGCTTTGCATCACTTCCCTTCTTGCCTGCATTGTCAAACACGAGGGCCACAGGGGCATCTGTGCACCAGCTCTCACTCACTGACAACACAAAACGGAGCACAAATAACCCAAAGTGTTCTAATGACAACTACAAACAACCATCACATACTTTTAATTACTGAAACAGACGCATTTTAAAATGTGCGTATCCTTCAATACTGCTACTCACACATGCAATGTGGAAACACAGAAACTGAGAAGTAACTTATCAATTCAGTATTTAAACTTAGAGGAAGACACTAGATCTTTCAAATTTAGCCCTCTCACATTACTATTTTACAGTGTTATTCTAATCTTGCTCACATAAACTTCACACAACATTTTTAAGACACCACTGGTACAAATTACCACACATTGTTTTCTTCAGTCTGAGGGTATTAAAAGGTCAGCCAACCCTCTTAAATCTCAGAGGGAAAGTGAAATGAGCAGAATGACTCTGAGCAGCAGAGGTTCTGAACCTGAAGTAAACAATGAGGTTTTGGTTCTTCCTGATGTGTCAAATGATTGTGGCATATCATCACAATTTTAACTGTAAATGGAAGCATTATCCGTTACATACATGGGTACAAAACCACTACAGACTACCAGAAAAATAATTAAAACCCCTGTGCTAGACGGAGGCTCAGCATAATATGAATCAATCACATCAAATGGCGGACCTGAACTGCATGAAACATGCATCATTAATCCATTACAGTGCTGGCTGAAGTGGCTAAGCAAGGCCATGGAAAACCAGTCCTCTTAAACCTTTTTCTTTGTTTTATTATTGTTACTTAATTCGCCTGTGAACACTGCAAGAAAACCGAAGCTGTCTATTCATAGAACAGGTAAACTGCAGGCAGCTCCACTTTGTACCCTGTACCGCACTACTGCCCACTCGCTCTAGGTGCTAGTGGCGGGGGTGGGGCTGAATCACTAACCACAGCTCATGAAGTTCAGTCCACAGACATGTTAGTCCCTTTTCTCTACTCAATAAGAGCTCCCTTTCACTTGCCTGTACATTTGGAAGACCAATTCCGAGTGAGCTCATGAGCTGAGGAGCAAGGCACGTGCTGTCTCCCACACCCACATCACTTATTCCCAGATAAGTGACGCCCTACTCACTTCTGCATTTGGAATGCCATCTGGCTTTTGGATTTTCAATCAATTCACAAAGCTGTAACAATCTATTAGTACCATGTAACAAACGCTACAAAGTAATTACGTACTTCAAGAGAACACATTTCAGGCTTTTCCCCATTCCAATCGATTACAGGGCTACAGAGAACGTGACAGTGGGAAGTGGGAGTAAACTAGAAAACCAGAAGAAAATCCTTACAAGCTAGATAAGAGCATGCAGACTCCACACAGACAGATGCCCAATCCCAGGTCCTGGAGCTGTGAGGAAGCAGCACTAACTGCCATGCAACTGTGCTACCCCTGCATGCTTATTTATGGCATTGGGAAATCTATACATATTGTTTTGAAACTTGATTTAATGTTGCCTAATCCAATTAAATGGACTGCTTGTAACACTTACAATTGCACAATAGACTGAGGCTGTATATACACACACCAGAAAAAGGAAAGGTTCAGAAACAAGATGCAATTTGATGAGCCCTGTGAGGGGAATCAATTAGAAATGAAAGCATTCACTCTGATAACAACATGAAACTGCATATTACTTCCCTATTTATTTGCAATATTGTGCAAATAAAACAGATGCCCATAATGCTAGTCCTATATTTATCTCTTAAAACTGAATGCAAATGACAATGCATGCATACACTAAAAAATACTAATTTTAGATAAGAATAATTCACAGACAAACTTCCTATTAAACAAACTAGGTTTGTTAGTAAAATGCATGCTAAATCCCCAGCTTACAATTACACACAAAACATGCTGCGACCCTGAAGTTATACCCAAAGGTTACTGCCCTTAGAAAAACAGTCTCGTGTAGTAGTTAAAATAACACCTAAGCATATTTTCCTCAAACCTATAAACCAATTGTCACAAAATTAATAAGCAAAATCACTGAGTCAAACAGACAGCTTCTATATCATAAGAATGGTATTATTTTAAAATGATCTAAAGTGCACAAAACCTGAACTGCACAGATTGATATAACCTGCCCATAAGTACTACACATCCCCTTGGTATATATGCTCAATATATCTAATAGAATGATAATCTTAGAAATTGACTCCTCAACAAACCTAAAAATTCCCGGAAAACTTTTAAGTTGAATTGGTCTGTTACATAAACAAAGAAAAATCAGAAATGTTCTATTACAAAGGTTCAGATGATCAGGTTCAGTTGTTTCAGCAGGAGACCCTACAGTGACAATAAACCACCAGCGCACCATCAGCTGACTGTTACAACAGTGACAACACGGGACTTCTGTAAACGGCCATACACGGGCCTTGCTGCAAGCATGCAAGTAATGTACCACAGAACGAAGCGCTGACGGTAAGCTTCTCAGTGGGAATGACCGCAGCCTTGTGTCAGTGCGATCACAGGAAATGCGGCCACAAAACACACACTTCCCACCCGAGGTGACAGCACGCCTGTCCCTGGGCGATATATTTATCAACACAGCTGGCTGGAGCAGCACCTCAGCGGGCCGAGCCCGAGGCGAGTGGACAGCCAAGCCGGTGACGGGTCCGGGCTCGGCTCGCCGGTCAGGCCAAGCTGTCCCTCCAGACCCTGCAAGGCGACCGAAGGCCGCTTAATAATATTGGATGAGCGGCGTTCCCCCGGCCCCATTTCTGTGATCCGGCCATCGTCGGCGAGAGATGATTTAGCATTGCTCACGGCAACGCCAGCCTCACCTCCGACCCGCACTGACAGGACCACATCGCGGGCGGCTCCGACGGCCGCTTCACTACACGCCCCACACGCCCCACTCTGGATCCCCACAGCCCCCGGCTTACCTTATTCAGGGAGGGCACCAGCAACCCCCGCCATTTCGGCGCGTTGTCGTCGCTGAAGAAGTCGTACTGGAGTTGGGGCGCTTGCATGGCTGGTGCTCTCTTCACAGGCTGTAGCGGAGCCAGAGCGCTGCTGCTTTTCCCTGTCGCTTCTCACATCAAAACGGGAGGGAGGAGGAGGAGAGGGAGCCCAGGGGTGGGGAGGGGGGGGGGGGTGTTGGTTGGTTCGGTTGGTTATAGCGTGGAGGAGCAAAAAAATAATAAAAAATCTAAAAGCAAAAAGCCGTCGCAGTCAACAGTGTCGGAGAGCGGGCGGGCGGCGCGCGGTGAGCTAGGACGTCGCTCCCGCACGCATCCCAGCTCGCGGCGGCGATCCCCGGCCGCGTGCAGATGTTCGAGCGCTGCCCCGCGCCGCTGGGCGGTTAACGGACACTGCCCGCCGGGTCCGCCTTCGCACAGGCTCCGCAAGAGCACGGCTATGAACTATGTACACTGACGACAACAACAACAACAACAACAATAATAATAATAATAATAAAGATCCCCTTCCCCGCCCCCCCCCACACGCACACCTCCCCTCCCGAACCTGTTTTCACTCCTCTCGTAGAAATCCGCAAAACAAAACTCGAAATCTGTCACCGCCAACCGAGCGGCGCCTCAGTAGGCGACGCTCCTTTCAGACGGCCGGTGGGAGCAAATCCTCCTCGGTTTGGGGGAAAAAACCCTCTTCTGTACATAATCGCCCATTTTCTCCGAATCTTCTCTCCAGCAGAAGGAAGGGAGGGAGGCTCACCTTGTAATCCTCCATGAACTTAACGTTAGTATTTTCATTATCTGGTGGGTGTCTCCCGGCCAGACGGTTTTCTCTGTGGGGGGTGGAGGCTAACCTGAGTCCCCGTGCCGCAGCCCCCTTTAATTTCAGTATCTTTCGCCCAAAGTGGTTAATTCGGACGATTGTTATGGCTCGGGTGCAGTTGTAGCTGGAACAAGGAAGGAGCATGCGCACTGGATGCCTTCTGCGTTGTCTTCCCCTCACTCCCCCCTCCCCCACACGGAATGAGAGCTGGGGGAGGTGAAAGGGCGCAGGCAGGAGCAATGGAGCGCCGGGAAATCGAGTCCCTGCTCCTGCGAGGTGCCGAGACAGCGCCCCCAGCCGTGAACAGCCGAGTACCGTACATCCCCTGGTAGAGGTCAAGAGGAGCAGCTCTTGAAACACAAATGTACTAAATATTTTGTTTTTGTATTATAACTCAATGGGTCGGTATTGTCTATTTTAGCTGTGTTTGATTACATTTATTCTACTGCTTCAGATGACTTCGGAGAAATTCTCTGATTTCTCTCAACTTCAGAATAAATGAATGTAGTTTTAGTTTTAGCAAACTTTATTATTGTTACATCTTTACTGACACCTATGAAAATATACAAAAATAATTCCTTACACTTATATAGTACTTTTCTGGACACTCTTATCAATGAGTAGAGTACTTTACAGGTAATGGGGACTCCCCTCCACCAACACCAGTGTGCAGCCCCACCTGTATGATGCGATGGCAGCTATAGTGCACCTGTACGCTCTCCACACACCAGCCTTCAGTGGGGAGGAGAACAGTGTGATGAAGCCAGTTCAGAGATGGGGTTTATTAGGAGGCCATGACTCCTAATGGGGGAATTTGGGCCAGGATGCTGGGGTAACAACCCTACTCTTTTCAAGAAATGCCCTGGGATTTTTAATGACCACAGACAGTCAGGATCTCAGTTTTAAGTCTCAGCCAAAGGACAGCACCTTTTTACAGTATAGTGTCCCTGTCACTATACTGGGGCATTAGGACCCTCACAGACTGCAGGGTGAGCGCCCCCTGCTGGCCCCACTAACACCTCTTCCAGCAGCAGCCTTAGCTTTCCCAAGAGGTCTCCCAGCCAGGTACACTCCTGCTAAACTCCAGTGGGCAGCCAGCTGTGATATGGCTGTTGGCTATATATTTATTATTATTTAATTAAATGTATTATTATTATTATTTAAGTCATTTCATTATGACGCTTATGTGTAGTTATATATAAATCAGCGTTTCTTAATATTTTTAAAACTGGACATTTTACCTACAGTACGTAGCTCACCCTCAAAACAGTACATTTTACTCTCTTCTTTGAACTACAACTCCCATGAGCGCTTTCGCGTGTGTCTTTGTTTATGAAATCTACTTTTACTTGATTGGTCAGGTTGCACAGGTCTTGATTGCCAATTGGACGCTTATGAGCGTCAATCACTTTTGCGTTTAATTGTACACGAGGAAACAAGGAAGACCCAGATTAGATTTTAATCTCTGCGGGAACGGGGGCGTCCTGCTTGTGCATTTAGTTATTTTTACATCTTTAATAATGAATAAGTACATTTTACCTGTGTCTGTAATGGGGACTGTAATTGGTAGCGCTGTTCTGATAAAGTAAGTAGCAGATCGTGGAGCTGCGTGCAGTGAGCACATTCAAGATGCTGTTGTATCGTACTCTGCAGAAAATTGCCATTCGTTGTTTCTGTTTACATTCGCTCTTTGAAATGATAATAATGGCCGGTATTATCGATTTGCAGCGTGTTGGTGCCCACTGTGAAACCGTAACGCGTCCGTAAAGCCATGTGTACGATGGAGGCGTCCAGCGGTTTTTACCTGCATTAGAAATGAACTCGTGAGTCGAATGCCCGTGTCGCTGTCTATCCTTCATAGATGAACTGTCACTGCTCGTGCGTTTGCATAGATACCCACTTATCCTGCCATTCCCGATCTTGTGTGTACTTTTGAAAAACCTCAGCAGAAAGTCTCAAGTATCCCAAGGTCACGCAGCCCTGACATGGTTTCGGTAACGTGGGCGTGTGTGTGGTGTACGTAGCCCCGTATATAGTTAGCTGAAGACAGATTCGAAGAACGTTCAGTTTTAGAATTGATGTTGGTATAAAGATCTGTCTCCCCATCAGTCAAATGCATCCCCCCCCACCCTTAAAGTCCAGCTGTTATCGTGAGCGTTTTATCGTGGCTTGTTTTCAGAAAGCGAAACGTTTTTAAACGTGGCATGGCTTCATGCTTTGACTCAAAGGTGGTGGTGGGGGGTGATGTCAAACCTGTCCAAAATAAATGCAGCACTCTTCTGTTATTCTCAGTGGTGAGCATGCTCACTGAAAACATCCTCACGTTAAGAAAGAAACGCGTTGTTTTAAACGGTGCAAGGGAAAGTCATTCACAGGAGGCCAAGAGTTGCACTGAAAGGGCCTTTCATCTGCAGTTTTGATGGGACACCTGAGGATTGCTGTGTTAAATCCCTCACTGTACCATAATGCCCACGCACAGTTCCTACCTGAGCCTAGAGCTCCCCGTGGCAGAGCCTGTCCTTGTTTCTGTAGCGGTGAGCAGACCGGCAGGGAGTGATTCTCCTCTGGATGGAACGCCGATATAGTGCAGCTTTCCCACATCACAGCTTGTACCTGTTTGTCCAACACAGAGGACTGGAGCAGCTGGACTGAGGTGTAGAAACAGCAGTCTCCGCAGCAGTGTTGCCGTGTTACAAAGATGGTAAATTGACGCCCAACAGGAACTTGCATTTTAAATTGGAGGGGTGCAGAGAGGCTAGGGTTCTGGCCTCTTGTCCTTTGGTTGTGGGTTCGAGTCCCCACCTTGCAGCTCTTCATACTCCTGAACAAGACTCTTTGCGCACAATCGCCCAGTCCTCTTAGCTGTGTTAAGGTGTACCAGCAGGGCTGTGCTCTAGTGATGGAGCGGGTGTAGTCTGCTGAACCAAGCAGAACCTCCAGATTTCTTTGTCTTTTTCTAGGGACTACTTTAGCGGGGGTGTTTGTCCCAGTAAAGCGAAGATCACTGGCAAGACGGTCATCATTACTGGAGCAAACACAGGCATAGGAAAAGAGACTGCCAGGGATCTGGCCAGGAGAGGTGAGGAATCCTTCATCCTGGGACGTGCCGTAAAAACAAACTATGAAGTAGCATGGGAAAGTCTCGGTTTCTCTCTGGTATTTGTGGCAATGAAAATCAATCCTGGCACATTCCAAAACCAAAAAACATCTCCTCTTTCCTTAGAGTCTGGTGTTCATTCACTGCACCATATGAAAATGCTAAGCATGTCGACCCCTGTGAATTGAATGTATTAGCCTGAAGTACAGCAGTCGGTCTGAGGAAGAAAACCAAGGAAGTTGTTAGTATGATCTTTTAACTGTAGTGACCATAAGAAACTGCAGGGTGACGTTTTAGACTTGGTTCTTTACAAACAGTTTACAGCGCTTTTTGTAGCAAGTATGGAAAAGGGGAAACCGCAATAAAGCGTTTTAAGATGTTTACAACCGAGACAACAACATTGAAACGATGTATTTGAGAAGCAGTCCCCTTTGTCTGCATTCCCTCTCGTTGTGCTAAACGTTTTCAGAATTCTTTCCTGAAAGGAGGCCGTATCATCCTGGGGTGCCGGGACATGGAGAAGTGTGAGGAGGCGGCCAGAGAAATCCGAGGGGACACTTTGAATCGGAACGTCCACGCCCGGCATGTGGACCTGGCCTCCCTGAAGTCCATCAGGGAATTTGTACAGAAGATCAATCAGGGTAGGAATCTGATTTCAACATTGTACTGCTGACTGCAGCTCTGATCACGTGGATGGTACAGAGGCTCCGAGCTGCGGATTGAGTTGTTCCCTGTGCTGTCTACAGGAAGCAGGCTCTGCATCCAGCAACTCGGAAATCTGGACCTGAAACACCAGGTCCCTCTGAAATCTGAATTCTTCAGGGCTTGTGCCTCTTGTGTGTCCTTCCTCAATACACGATGCTAGCAGTTGTCTATCTTATCAGCCAGCGGCTATATCACCCTGCAACTCACAACTGGCGACCCCACTGAAGCTCAGCAGGTGTGAGCCTGGTCAGTACCTGGATGTGAGACCTCCTGGGAAAAACTAAGGCTGCTGCTGGAAGAGGTGTTAGTGGGGCCAGTAGGGGTCTGTGTGGGCCCTAATGCCCTGGTATATTGACGGGGACACTATACTGTAAAAAGGCGCCGTCCTTCAGATGAGACATAAAACCAAGGTCCTGACTCCCTAAGAGTATACAATTTCTTGCATTAGGAATTTGTCTTTTTTTGCATACTCCAATTTGCTCTCCATGAGACACAGACAGAGACAAGCTTGGGGTCAGAGCGCAGGGTCAGCCATTGTACAGCTCCCCTGGAGCAGTTGGAGTTAAGGGCCTTGCTCAGGAGCCCAACGGAGTAGGATTTGAACCTGCAACCTTCCAGCCACAGGCGCAGATCCTTAGCCACAGAGCCACTGCTGGCTAGGTAGCTTGTTCCAGACTCCCTGCACTTGTAAGAAATGTCATTAAAAATCCCAGGGCGTTTCTTGAAATGAGTAGGGGTGTTATCCTGGTCTCCTGGCCAAATTTTCCATTGCCCTTTACCAATCAGGGCCTCCTGGTAATCCCCATCTCTGAACTGGCTTCATTACTCTGCTCTCCTCCCCACTGAGAGCTGGTGTGTGGTGAGCGTACTGGCGCACTATGGCTGCTGTTGCATCATCCAGGTGGGGCTGCACACTGCTGGTGGTGGAGGGGAATCCCCATTACCTGTAAAGCACTTTGAGTGGAGTGTCCAGAAGAGTGCTATATAAATATAAGGAATTATTATCAGTTTTTAAAAGCTAGTGTATTCAAACTGAGTCTCTCACAGAAGTGCAAGCAGTGACAGAGTCCATGGAACACTTCATAATTGTAAAGTAATATATTATTGTTTATTTAAATGTCACAATTCTAGTAAGGGAATGAGATCTCTAAAGGGCAAAATGCTCATTTATGGACTGTGGGAAAGACAGCTTGCAGAGGGGTAAATTACGAGATGAATATGGGACAGATGAATCTTGTCCCTAAAGGGAAATTCGAGATGTGGGTCAACACTGCCAACTGTTGTTGAGTCAGAAGTGTATCTGATGGGTTTCACCAGCGAATGCGAACATAACAAAGAAAAAGGTTATAATAATACAGGGTCTGGCAGAATATAATGACCACTTCTGCCACTCCCCCCATATTTATTAGGATTTTCAGGGTGGGAGTGAAAGAGGAACAGATTTCATTTCGGAATGCGCCCAGATGTTTAGTGCCAGGGGAGATGAAGTGGGTGACAAAGACATGTCTAAATGTTTTCTAGAAATGAGCCGGTGAATTAGGTTACGAAGCAAAACAAAATCCTGATAATGTCGGACTGAAAGATGGCTTGTTTGTCACCCATTCAGAATGAAACACCATTATAGTTTAGATTAGGCATTTGAATCAGAGACCGTGGCCTCCTACATCCTGCAGTGCCTTCTGACCGATCCGGGTCGTCAGGACGTGCTGCTCATCTTGTTGGTTTGCTACCTGTTGGCTTTCAGAAGAGGAGCGCGTGGACATTCTGATCAATAACGCGGGAGTGATGAGGTGCCCCAGCTGGAAAACGGAAGACGGCTTTGAAATGCAGTTCGGCGTTAACCATTTAGGTAAGCAGCTTCGAACTTTGCAGGACAGGAGGTGGACGGGGGAAGAGAGATGCTCGTTGCGCCGAAAATCACACACATCACCGGCCTTAACAGGAGACCTCACAGCAGTGCCTTGACAACACCAGCATCCGTATATTACAGGCTCTACAATTACAATGACAAGCATTATCATCCAAGCGGGAGTGCACTCACTGTATCATTAGGATATTTACAATTCCCTCAACTCTGCTGTACTGTACTGTGATTATTAGAAAATGCCAATATATGTCTAGATTAACTGAGCAGTCTTGTACAATTCTATAGATACCCTAATCTCCAGTATGAAGAACATCAAAAGCCTGGTTTGGATATTTATGTCCCTTTTGTTTTACCAGGTATTTTACTAGGTAGGTGAATGTGAAACAAATTCTATTTTGCTAAGACAACCTGGTGACCCATTTATACAACGATAGCTACCCAGCTCAGGGGCACAACGGCATGGTCCCACCTGGCCTTCAAATTTACAACCCAGTCGTCCACAGCCCTAACTACCCGGCCTGGCTGTGGGCAATCTATACGTATTCTGAGCTAATTTCACTGAACAAAGTCATCTTCCGTTAAATCACTGAACAGTAAAATCTAAAAGTAGCAGAGGCAGCTCAGTTATAATTACTACCCTGGCTGAAACGCTAGATTTACCTACTGAGGCACCGTGCTGCGGTTAACCCTCTCTGTTTTCTGCTGCACACTCCTAGGCCACTTCTTGCTGACGAATCTCTTGCTGGAGAAGCTAGTGAAGTCGGCCCCCAGCCGGATTATAAACCTGTCCTCGCTGGCTCACGTGGCGGGAGAGATGGATTTTGATGACCTGAACTGGGAGCAGAAAAAGTACGACACCAAGAGAGCCTACTGTCAGAGCAAGCTCGCCAATGTGCTCTTCACAAAAGAGCTGGCCAGACAGCTGCAGGGTGAGGGAGAAACACGGCGCACTTTCGGACTGCTGAACGGCTGTGGAACGAATCTTCACCGGTGCAGATTTTTGATCAGTCATATAATACTCAGATTCTGCTCCTCCTTTTAGGGGGGCATTCTGACTTAGAAGCAAAAAGTAATAATCCCACAGATTGAAGCTTTGCTACCACTGGTTTTTCACATAGTGCCTGAACCTGCAGTTCCGCTCATACCGAGAAGGATCACTATTGCAACAACACCTCATCAGTAGGGTAAAACTAACCTGGGAGAATACTCCACTGTTCCTGATAGTCTTTTGGCTTTAAAAGGCTTGTTTTACTGACTCAAATGACAGCTGTATTTACTACTTGAAAACTCTCAGATCAGCTGCTGCCTTTCCTAGGCTATGAAGGCTGTATGTTCCCTGTCGCAGGTACTGGAGTGACAGTAAATGCTGTACACCCTGGTGTGGTTGCCACAGATCTGGGGAGGCACACAGGAATGCATCAGTCTCCGTTCTCAAGCACAGTGCTAGGTAAGGCATCCCAGTAATACTGTTCAGTGTCCCATGTCTCTCCGTGCTAACAACAGTGTTTGGGTTTAGTGCCTGTCATTTCCATCCTTGAACACATCTTTACCATAATGTTAATAATAATGTTTTGCAGCATTCTCTGAACAGAATAGCGCTCTCTGGCTCCACGCTGAGCGATTCCCTCCGGATCTGTGCTACTTGTTTCCACGAGAGTCGGCAAACAACTTTACTGATTTATTATTGTTCATTATCACTTATTCATACTTATGCAAGACCAGGACAAGAAAGAGTTAGAATAACAGATCAGTTCCTTCCTGGTTTTGCCACATCAGCAGCCTCGGCCTAATGTACTGTACCCTCATTTCCATTCGAGTGCTTCGTCAGCATTAAATAAGCCGAGTCATCAGTCCCTTGCAGTTGCAATCAGATCGCCTCATCACTAAGGCTTCCAGGTTACTGACTGCAAAGGTCATGATCACCAGTATTTTTTATTATAAAACACCATTTAATTCAATAATTATCCCCCTTTTGGCGCCTGTGCAAAAGCAGGCGTGATCGGCCTTGTTGACGGTGCCCCGTGTCTCTCTGCTCCCCGCAGGGCCGCTGTTTTATTTGCTCGTGAAGACGCCAACCCAGGGGGCACAGCCCAGCGTCTTCCTGGCAGTCGCCGAAGAGCTCGCGGGGGTAACCGGCAAGTACTTTGATGTCTTGAAAGAGAAGGAGCCGGCGCCGCAGGCCCAGGACGCGGAGGCCGCCCTGAAGCTCTGGCAGGCCAGCGCCAGGCTGGTGGGTTTGCCCCAGGCCGAGTCTGGCAAGGGCAGCCCCAGCCTGCAGGTGTCCCAGGAGGACCGGAGGCCACTGCCAGCCAGCTAAAGCCCCACTGGCCAGCGGGTGGGACAGACGGATGTGACCTTCAGAAAAGGAGTGGATGTGAAAAGATGGCGGACCCTGGCTGTTTTTGTGTGTTTTAAGAGGCAGCGATGTGCACTTCAAGGCCACAACCACAAGGTGTTTTCAGATTGAACCACCTGCATGATGCCAAATATGTAGCGTCCACAGTAAAAGGAATCTAAATACCAGGGTGACAAATGAACCTTTTTCTCCATAAATGCCCCGTTCATCTCCGCAATATAGAATAGCTACTATTGACTTCGAGCCTTGTCATGCTCAATCAAGGGACTTTAGGTATCACAATGTTTCTGTGTGTCCGAAAGTTTTAATAATAATAATAAGAGTTTTATTACTAGTGGGAGTAGAATATTCTTCATAAGGTGTAAGATGGTAGTATTTAAGTAGTATTTAGATGATGTCAATCTCATTTCACCAGAAACAGAAAACAGTTATGTGCCTTTGACTCAGTTTTGATGCAGAAATGAGGACATATAGTGCAGAGTTCAGTTCTGGAGAAGCCATACTTGGCAAATAGTTCACTCAGGTAGCAGTAAAAAAAGAATTTAGAATGACACTAGTCCATAACAAGGACACAAGCTATGGCTCCGCTGTCATAAAACTGACATTCCTCAATAAACCGAGCCATGAAGAAAGATAATGTTTGCACATTATAAGCAGCTGAACACAACCTGAAACATTTTTGAAGCAAAATCCAGGCAAATGTACAGTACTTAAAACCAATTTATTTTATTTTACAGTATATACATAATGCATTGCAATATGAAATGTTAATGTTGAAAAAAAAAGTTGTTCATAATCATTACATCCTTTTAAGTTGTGGAAATATTATCCAATGGAAAATATTGTAGTGTACATTTTACTACTATTAAGTAGAAAATATTAGTTTCTTTCCACCACCAGAGATACTCCATAAATGCACTGTTTATACTATAGCATTGTACGAGGTAGAGACACCCAACTAATTTTGGCCATTACTCAACAGTATGGAAATCTCAAAACAAGTAATTGGCATAAAACCTTAAAATATACAATAGTTTAGCTTCTTAAAAGCTATATCCTAAATAAAGGAATGCATTTCTCTTGAGAGTGGACTAACAAGCCAACATTTCATAGTCGACAAAACACCTCGTTGAATGAACTACTACATCAAACATTTTCTGCTTCATTAAGACACCAAACGTTGTTCCAACAGTACCACTGGACAAAGGCTGCAGCTTCACTCCAGCTGGCATTGCTTGATTTCCATCTTTTCAACTTCAGGAAAAAAAGGTTTAAAGTTCTGGCTTGTAGATAGATCTCTGTCAGTTTCTGAACACCACTGAACTCTGGATTATAGTAAGTAAGAGTAAAACACAGCCCCCATTGTCACAGTTTGCGGATGTGAGTAAATATATAATATATATATACGTAAATCACATTTTCAATACCTTTTGTGCAAATATTAACACCAGTGTATGCCTCAGCATTAAAAACAAGCAATTTAATGAATAATGGCGTACAATTAAAAATTAAAACCAGAAAAGCATATGGTTAAAGGATTTGTATTGGAAGGACTAAACTGCGATTAAAAAAATACATCAGTGTTAGTAAGATGGGTACTTTGCTGCTCTTCACTCACTGAATACTTTTATCCTGTACCCCAAGGAGAACTTGACCAGACAAGCCCTTTAAATTAGTACCCCCAATAACTATTTGCATCACTCGGAAACCTTTACATCTGTACAGTCTAGACACCTGTACAACATATATATGCACTGATATCTACATTACGAGTCTTAGTGTACAAATTCAAATAAGATGAAGTCACTTCCTCCAAAAAAAAATGCTACATTTATATTTACAACGATTAAATATTTAAGTCAATTAAGCACTTGTGTGGTCAATTAAGATACTAGTTGTGGTGGCAACACTTTTTAAAAAAAATGAAATTATATAAAAAAGTTCTCAACATCTTTTGTTACATGCCACAATAAATAAGAAAATAAAAAATATACGAGTCCGAAGTAACCCATAAAGTAATGGCAGCTCTTCTCCGATCACTCTGATGCTGAAGCAGTAGTGTGGGGGGGAACTTCGGCTTGGGACACGGGACCTCCATGCAATTCCATCAGTAACTGTTTTCATGTCCTGCTAAGATGTACAGGTTGCTGTGTGCGGTAGGGTTATCTGTTGGCCTGCTTTCCAACACTACAACTCTGGAAAATAAAACAAATACATCTCTGAGATACAGAATGAAGTTCAGAACCCACAGTGCAAGGCAGCGTCAAGTAAACAAGCGTTGACGCGGTTCTCGAAACCTCCACAATTCCCTTGCCTTTTTTTTAAAACACTTCTGTAGTTCCTGGCTTGCAACGTCAATACCGTGTGTGTCGTACACTCTTCTCAGAAGAGAAGCCCAAAGTGTCAAGCTGGTTTCCTGAATCTCCGGTTGAAACGTTTCTCGTTTTAGAAAATGGCAAATTGACAAAAGCGTTCTTTGTGAAATGAATACAAGGCCTTTAGCAGTAACCACTGAGGATCCCATCGTGTATGGAAAAAGTGCTTTAAGATCCACTGTTTTTAAAGTGCGCGCAAAAAAATATTATTCCAATTATAAAATAATTTCGGAGTTTTTTCCAACTCATTTGACGTCACATCTGTGTTACTAATAATATGTGTTTATAAATATTGAGGGTATCATTTTGGGGACTACTCCTGCATGCTACAGTATTCCGCAGTCATTTATATTGTCAGAGCAGGAGGACACTGGAACCTTGTGAATAAGGATCATTTTAGCGTTTTTACTGAGGCCCAAACACAGTCCATAACCACACTAATAAAAGATCTCGGTTAAAAGTGGTAAACATTCACCAAAGCACCCGACCATCTTGCTTTTCAATAGGTAAGCCGTAAGAGGGCAGCACTGTGCTAGTCAAAGAAATGACAATCAAGAAAAAACATCCCAGAGAATGTCCTGATTTCCATGAATGTAATGCTCTTTCTAGCTCGGCATTAAGTAGAAAGAACATTAATGGCTTGGAGTGCTTCAGCCCACACATGGCCTGAATCAGGATCTGCTGCTCAATGTGCCCATGGACGTCCTAGAGGAAGGTCCCCAGGACTTGGGCAGGTTAAGTAAAGAGTTGGCATAGGTGTCCCTGGGTCAATATGTGAATAATATAGCAAAACCATAATTAATTATACTCTAGTTAAAAGGGAAGATCTTAAATAAGTTTACAATCACCAGTACGGCAAGTTATTTACCTTTCTTGCTGCAAAAAAGCTTACTACTAACCAGCAGATTTTCTGTGAAAGTGTACCATGAGAGAAACCAGTTCTAATTCCAGAAAGCACTTCTCCTATTACACTTCTTGAAGCAGGTGTGCAAGCCAGATAAAGGAGTGTAAAGAGAAGAGCTTTTTTTTATCTGAACAAAATCAGTGAAAGGGCTTTTCCTTCAGATCTGTTACACTCCCAGCCACACAGAAGGTGTGTTAAAAAAAGGCTTTGTACTGAGGACTGTGGACAGCTGGCTCATTTCATCATGAATGCCAGGACCAGGAAGTCAGATGGCAGATTCAGCAGGAAAAAAAAGATAAGATACCTTAAAGAGGAATTCATATGAATAACCAACAATTAGTATGCAAACAGCTTAATAAATATGCACCAGAAGAGAAGACAGAGCCCTTTTCCTAAATCGAGAGTTGAAAGAGCCCGCTGACCAGAACATTCAGAGACGTACGGAGAGCTCTCACAACACAGACAATACCTGCGCTGAGCACTGTCCACACCTGAGGCCCTATTCTCCGCTAGACAGTCAAACAGCTCAAAGTGTCTTCAATTAAAATGAAACCACAGTGAATATGCAGGTAAACACAGGGGAGGTCAGTTGTCAGGGAACAGCGTCATATATTTTCAACATTTAAACTTGTTTTCCTTTCAAACAGTACTCATCCTCTTCAAGACCTGCGTGCAGGCTCGGTTATTAGCCTGTACGTTTTTCAAAGTGATATTGACAGACAAGATCTGTTCTTCAATACAAACGTTTTACAGATAACAGCAATGGAATAGAAAAAAACCTAAAGGTAAATCTGTACACAGAGTTTCCAAGAAGTGTCCTAGGAGATTGTTCACTTTACTCACCTGTCAGATCCTAAGAGCCTGAAAATCCTTGTGTTGTCAGAAATCTCCTGCGTGATCTGTTATTTGAAGGGAAACAGGTCATTTTCAGTTACCTTGAGGAAATCAAGGGCATGCCTTGTCCTCGACCATGGAGAGCTCTTTCCAGTTTATTTTGAATTCAAATGCACATTTACCTTTGTAGGCTGGTTGCTCTGCAGCAATTTCACCATTGTCAAGGTGCTCCCTGTTGCACAACAGCACTTAATACTTAATAAAATCTGCTTTACTCAAGCTGAATCTTTTTCCTCAACTTCAGTTGAGTACTTTTTCAAATATGAGAAGGCTCCTGTCTCTCGACAAGATGATTTCGGAGAAGAGGAAGGAACGAAGTGACCTCTTTATTCAGATATACTTTACACCGTACCTCACAGCATGTCTACCTCTAAAAAGTAAGCTACTTTGTATGTGACTCCTTTTTATATATCAGGATTTATACATTCAATACTTTTATTTCATTTTATGTAATGCTTTAGCAAGGGTTAGCATTGAAAACCTTTGCTTACTTCATTGGATTTGAAGCTTCGTCCTTGCATGCCGTGTTTCCAAAATGCCAAGACGCTGTCCTGGAGGCAAACTGGAAAGAAAGAGAAGAAAAAAAAAAGACATTCATTTGGAAGAGAAGGGTTGTGTCTGGGTATTTATAAAAACGCCTGTCTGAAAAACAAAAGTTTGATTTGACCACATTGAAATAATCAGTGGACCGTAACTGATAGATCTCCAGAAACAAGGAAAATCCTCTGAAAGAGAAGGTGTTTGAGTGAAGACAGATGAAACACAACAAAGGCAAAAAAAATCAACATAAAATCATAAAGGAGTGAAGGAGATACGTGACAGGGCAAAGGAATTGTTTTGGAATTGGAGAGCAATTCTTTCTCTGCAGAACCTGACTTGTTTTGAAATTATTTTAATGGTCTGCAACAGTGCCAAGGTCACAGCTCATCCTCGCTGCAGAAAAGGAAAGAGAATATTTGTTGAATCATCACAAACCAGAGCCGATCACAATATTTTTCAACTGGAGGCTACTCACGTGTCAACAAGAAACAACAGTGTTTGAACTACTTTAGTAGAAAGCTGAAAATGCGAAAAGTGAAACGCTATATTGCAACAGACAACACAATCTTCCCCCACAGAGTATTTTATGATTGGTGGACTTTTGAAAATTGAAGGTAGAATAAAAAAAGGCCTGGGTCATGTCACTAGCTGACTGTGACTGGGATTCCCCAAGGGGTCATGTCACTAGCTGACTGTGACTGGGATTCCCCAAGGGGTCATGTCACTAGCTGACTGTGACTGGGATTCCCCAAGGGGTCATGTCACTAGCTGACTGTGACTGGGATTCCCCAAGGGGTCATGTCACTAGCTGACTGTGACTGGGATTCCCCAATGGGTGTCACACAGTTGCCTGAGCGCAGTGAAAGTAGGGTGGGACTTGTCAGCCAGGGCTCTGTCAGCAACACAGACAGCAAGCGGTGCTGTCAGGGAGGGACCGGAGCCTCCAGTCCAGGCTGCGGTGCCTGTGACAAGTTTAAAGATGGGGGTCTCGAAGGTGACAGGGCCAGAGCAGTCTGCCTGTACTTTCTCACTTTCACCCTGTGTGTGGTCAGGGGGTTCACAGCTGTGAGTTATGAGACCCACATATCTGGCAATTCCATGGGCAAGTGGGAGTAACCAAAATAGCTGAATGGAAAAAAATCTCACGAGTGGAGTTAATGGTCGTAGCAATAGCATCATCTGCACAAGGTCAATGTTTTGTCAGCTGTACGAAGATTTAACACTTACCTATTGATTCAATTTGGAAATTAAACGTTAGCTCTGCCGACAACTTCCTGCTGGATTTTAACCTCCCTTGCAGATTCACTATCTTGATACAACCTGCAATCAGACATGTCGTGAAATTAGGACATTTGCACTGATACTTCACAGGATTATAATGCTCAGATTTCCTCTCCTTCCTCTTTACATAAAATACTTTTTCATCCCACTGAAACGTTTTTCCACTGTTTGGAGTTCACCTGTTTAAATGCAGGTCAGCAGCAGCCACGACACAGCTGGACTTCTGGTCAGCATTGATAGGTGGCACAGTTCGGCTTTGAACCCGCCACCTCCTGTGTCTTGTACTACTTATCATGCACTTCAGAAGAATGCTATTACCAAACCAGATACCTAGATTCTCTGCACAGCCAGATAGCAATAAGACTCACGGTCAAGGCAGACTAAAATCGTGTCTCTCTCCAACTGGGTCACATGTATCACACACGTCTGTGGTGCATCTGGAAGACAACCAGTTTAACACACAGTCAGGACAGTCAGCCCTTCTCAGCACGCGTAAAATGGATTAGCCTCTTAATGCTCCAAAATAATTAATCTGCAAAGTAATATTAATGCACTAATTTATTTTAGGAATCTTTACACCTAAAATAAAAATAAGTTTGTCAGTTTGTCAGTAATAGCAGTGTTAGCAGACATAATGACTGGGTCAAGGAGCATTTTTCTATTTATTGATTTATTTTGAAAATTTGTATTTAAAAAGTCCCTCTTAAAGTGCAAACACCACAAAATACAAATTTTAAAACCGATTTCAAAACTCACAGAGCAATTGCAATAGAAAAGCCAATGTTTCCCAGTACTGGAGTAGCGGTGTATTCAGTAAGCATCCTCTATACATATACACAGGTTCATTCATGAGGAAAAATCTTAAACAGATTAAACTGCTATGAAAATTTAAAACCAGTCATTTTCCAAAGATCTGAACATGGAAGGGAAAGCCTAAGAACAAAGATAATGTCAACATCAAATATCATATTTTTCTGTCAAGTGCTGGAATACATTTTTAATTGGCTGCACTAATTATATTTCTGTATTGGAGCTGCAAATTGTGCTTGGTTGTGGTGAATGCAACTGTCTTCTTACATTATACTTCATACTGTACATCAGATATATCAGATGCTGCACCAAGCACAGCTTTTCTTTTCATTTATATTTCATATCATGTACATCAGGCAGTTTACTATCCAGCACTGCATTCTGGATTAAAAACAACAAAGCACTCTCTCTCTCATTATTGCTTTTCAGCAATTTGCAGGCTCTCATGAGCTGTACTTCAAGTCACTGTTTCTATGATTACTGTCATTTAGGCGCCTAAATCAAAGCTGCGCTTGTGGAATACAGCCAAAGCGGAGCTTGAAATGAACAGGACCAGAGGCAGCAGACACCACACGATCACCTGCCCGGTCCGTGCTCTCCTTCAGGTGCTTTAAAATGACAGTTTCATGTTTATTGACACCTCTTCGTTTTTCAATTTTTTCCCCACCTTATACATTCTTAGAGGAGTTCTCCACTGAGACCGTTAGTGGTTTGCTGCTGTTACAAGTCTAAATTAATACAGGCCGTTCCACCTGTCAGGGTCGTTCAGCGTCATTTCTTACAGCTGGGAACACCAGGCACCAGCGCTGGAGCTCAGCCTCTTCCAGTCGAATGCCGAGTAAAGTCAAACAGCAATGTCAAGGCGTGCTACACCCACAGCCCCACGTGGAGAGAGCTGTCGGCTTTTCCGGCTTTTAAAAAACTACAGAAGGTGGTGGAGACAGCCGAGGCCATCACTGGTACAGAACTCCCTTCCATCTAGACCATCTTCAGTACACACTGCCTCAGAACGGCGAATAATACAATCAAAGACCAATACCACCCTGGGAAATGCACTTTTCTCTCACCTTCCTCCTGGCAGAAGATTTAGGAGTATAAAGACCAGGATCTCTAGGTTCAAAGAAAGCTTCTACCCCACAGCCATGAGACTCCTAAACTCAACCTCTAAAATCCCCTCTGTTTTGCACTGAACTCAAAATACTGCACCAGTGATGAATTTTGCACACGGCTGCTATCTAATTGCTGGGTAAAATTACAGCTGCTACCCTGCTCCGGTCTCAAGAATTGTGATGTCATCGGCTATGTCATTTTCCCAGTCAATGTTATCTGTTATGTCATTTTGTCATGTGAGGGAAACACACAAGTAAGCATTTCATCGTACGTGGGGTGCAATATGACAATAAAGGTGAACTTGTCCGAGGCCCACCTGACTCTGTGAACCAGGAGGAGGTGGAGTTGGGGTTGACCGTCTCGAAGCGCACCACCTGGTTCAGCTCCGTGCCCTTGCTGACGGCCACGCACACCAGCGGGTACTGCTGCTCTGGCACCACCAGCATCTCGAACACCTCCAGAGGACATGGCAGGGGGAAGTCGATGTTCTGCAATGACCGAGAGCGAAACGTCGAGGACGGAACCCTGGGGGCGGGCCTGGGCCAAAACGTCCCCCGAGGTCAAGAGAATCGGGACCCACCTTGATCAGCATGAACTTCTGCATGGGCTCGACCCACTCGAACAGAATCACACTGGACTGAAAGGCCCCGCACAGATACTTGTGTCCGGTGTAAGGGTTCCTCACTGCAGATAAAAGCAGGACAGGAAATTAGCCATAGCTTCATAGGAACGAGTTAAGGTCACCAGTAGAATCTGTTTCGTATGCTGCTATTTGATTCCCTTAATTTAAATGGTTATCTAGCAGGCCATCTTTTTCAGCCAACGCCTTCTAGCTCAGAACAGAATGCAAGGGGTGAAAAAAATGAGTGTTGCACAACGGTCTGAGGCCAGTGGCGAAGGCTGGTGCACTTAAACCTATACAACCACTGATATCGCTCCTCGTATTTATCCAAGAAAACCAGGCATTTCCTCCATGGCCACATTGCCATGGAAGGTACCGAGGAAATTCAAAATAATGAACTACAGCCAACAGAGAAGAGACAAAAGGGAAGAAAAGAAAGATCTTTTGCAATTAAGTCTTCCTTTGATTTTCAATGTAGTCAAGGGGATTGAAGAGATAACATTCCTGAACTGAATGCTGTCATAAAAAGGAAGGATGAGAACAGGTGAACTGTGTAATCTTCCTACAACCTTCACAAATACCACACTCTCCTGCACGAGTGTCCACATCAACCTTGTATAGTGCACAGGGCCAGGACAACAGTGTTTTGTCCTAACTCTGAGCTGAGGATGCCGATTCTAATATGTCAGGACTGTATATTTAAGGACCAGCGGGGGGCACCCACCCTGCGGTCTGTGTAGGTCCTAATGCCCCAGTATAGTGGCAGGGACACTATACTGTAGTGGGCGCTGTCTTTCGGATGAGAAGTTAAACTGAGGTCCTGACTCTCAGTGGTGATTAAAGATTCCCGGGCATTTCTTGATAAGCATATGGAGTTATCCCGGTGTCTGGGCCAACTTTCCCCCCTCAGCCTTTACCGTGGCCTCCATATTGTCCCTATACATGATTGGCTTGAAGTTGCCCTGCGATGGACTGGCGTCCGTTGCTTGCCAGGTAGGCTCCGGCTTCCCACGACACCGTATGGTATAAAGCAGTTTGGCAAATGACATGACATGTATATTAAAAAATATTTGCATTATATACAATCACAGATCTGACAGAGGCTTACATCAATTTCACAGATGATCAAATCGCAGGAAACGTTTGTAAAACTTTCTTCTCATTACTGTGTCTCATGAACAACCTTTTTAAAATTCTGTATGTCAAGCAATCTCACGGAGGTGACGTGCTGAAATATGAGATATTAGGAATTGTGTGCACTGACAGCAGAACAGAGTTTAGCCTTGAAAATGCTTGGGAGTGCAGAATTTTCCTAAAGCTGATGCAAGTGCAGACATTCAATCCACGACAAATAACACAGCACGTGAAAGCCACTTCTCTTACTGCCTTACCTACACAACACTTTTGGCAGCCTTTTGTGTCTGGAAGTTTCGTCGATACCGCAAACTTTCTACAAAATACAAAAAAAAGCATTCTCATTTCTGACATCATTTCTGCTTAAGTAAATAAATAGTTGATACTGGTCAGAGGACTCAGAAAAGTGCCTCAATTTACCTGGGAAGGATTTTGTCTGGGAGCTTGTGAGTAGGAATAGCAACAGGCAGTTTCTGCATTTGCCGAGCATATTCAAAGAGGCCAGCCAGGTTATGGGAATACAGCTGTGATGCTTTCCCTAAAACAGATATTGGCGTACACAGTCAATTTAGAAACTACTGCATTTGCATTCAAAATATCCACTGGAACAAGAACATGATTTGTGCTACAAAAATACTGTCTCTCCAAACCAACATGGTTTAGGAGCCACACAAATGAACGTTTACATTCTAATCAGTGCAAACCCTTAACAAAAACTACACTGTACAGGCATCTTAAAATGTGTGGGCTCAGAAATATTTGTTGTTTCCAAATCATCTCCTTAATCTTTAATGGTCTTAATGTGCAATCTGGGTTTTTAGTCCAGCTGCAAAAGCTTGAAACCTTCGAATAATTAACTTTTAAATTTATTTGGTTAATGGAAACCAAGGTAATTGCTGTTTTAATGTAAGATTCTGTGCATCTCTGGAAATGTGTTTCCAGGCGTCAGTAGAGACCAGCATTAAAAACAAACAATAAAAATACCATTAATGTCTTCTCTGATGAAATGTTTGAATAAACAGGAAGCAAAAATACTAACAATACTAAAGCTCAACCTATGGAATAAAAACAAATCACTCTTATATGTTTGTTGCTGACATAAAAAGATTATATTTCTTATCGCTTTCTACCAGTATCCGTGTAGCGCTAATTCACTTTTATTAATTGACATGTTATGGGTTTTCAGTGAGGTCTGGAGTCATCACATAGCCATCACCCCCCTGGCCTTCTTGTGAAGAAAGTCTTACCAGATATTGAAAGCAAACTGTTGTTCATCACGTAGAGCCATGTACATCTTCGAGGGAACAGCTGCGAAAAATGGGGAAAGAGGGAGGGGAAAACAGGTTTGTGGGTTACAATAGCGTCAAAACAAGATCTGGATGCTTTACAGACACTAAATCCAATTTGTTAGGCAGGAAAACTGAAACCAAACCTGCTCCATGGATGTCTCGTGTAACTCATTCAGGTTTAAAGTGTAAATGCCTTCTTCTGCACCAAATATCAGATATTGGTCTAAACAACAAACATAAAACACAGTTACAATTTTGAAAAACCTGCAAGGCATAATGCATTATTTCCCGTAATTTAATACAAGTCTCCACAGGATAAATCATCGGTTTCCATACACCACAGGGCTGTGATATATCTTGATGCTGATAGCTAAAGAAAGCACAGTACAAACACTATATTTTTTAGTTTTTGCAAAATATTTAAAGCACTTAAGCGTGTTCCACGCATAAATATAAACAAATCGCAGCTTATGTTTCATGTCAGTTACGTGGTTTAGAGTTTATACAGACTCAACAATACAAAATCCCACTGGCTGTATCATACTGGAGTAGCCCAGGTTTTCTAGTGGCTCTTCCACAGCCAGTACCCTGCCTGCCTGTCTGAGGTGCATCAGAGAATTCACTCTCGTCTTCTTGGCACGCGTGCTCCATGACTACTGCCTCTCTCAGTCTCTCACTTTTTACTTCATACCAAGAGATATGAAAACACCTCCTCACCATTCAAATGTGCAGTTAAAACAGCTGTGTTTAGCAAAGGCTTGAAGCAAGGTGACACAATTTAACTAGCAAAGACCACATTTGCATACAAATGCAACAGTGGCTGCCCAACACCACACTGAATCAGACATCAGCAGACGAAGAGTACCTCGTGTGTCAGGATTGATCCAGGAAGTGGCGCAGTGTATTTTTAACGGGCAGCCATTAAAGACCTTTGAAAAACATGCACCCATCTGCAAAATAAAAAAGGGGAAGAAACTGAGGAACAACACAGCAGAGAACCACAACAATACCTTTGCCTGTTTTAAGAGCCTGGCTTTATGTTTTGAATCAAAATTCCTGTATGATAAAGACGCCCAGGTGTGCTTTTCAACTCAAGATACTCACATGGACTTTGGGAGTAGGTGGGAGACCGTTACTAATGGGTTTCTGAAATGAAATAAAACAAAAAGATTAACCGAAGCTGGAGGTACACTTGCTACAACCATACAACAATGCAATTTATTTGTGCAGAGGTGGAAAAAAGCAGGTTCATGATGAAAACCCACCTGCAAAAACAGGCAGACAGTGTGTCCTGAATCAACTAGGAGGCAAGCTCTACTTTTGGGGTTTCCAATTTTGGGATACATTTCACAAGTTCATTTTGTCCCTGGTGTACAAAGTACTGGTTTCAAGTCTGAGAAGCCTAGATTAAGATCCCAACTCACTACAGCCAATGAAAACAGTACAGATACAATATACCATACTTCAATTTTATTTTTCAGATTTTTAACTGTACCCAGTAAGTGAAGAATGGAAATTCTTCATAATATGTACTGAAATCTGGACTGTTTATCTATTGCAGCACTGTACATGTACTCGGCAGGTAATTAATGCAGTGTGTGCTTGTATTGTGCACAGGGACTTTGGAATGAAGAGATGTATCTTTTACCGGTATGTCCTTCTTGTCCTTCCTTATGGGAACAGTAGGTGGCATGGTTGATTGCTTCTCTCCCATCTGTAGGAAAGAATTCTCCTTTTCTCCATTGACTGAAGCATTCACTCCATTACCTGCAAGGAACAATTGCATACTTTCTGGATTGCTGCTCACAAGACTGCAATGGACCGTTTCATCTGTGAAGTTTTATTTGCACTCTGACTCTTACGTTAAATTTATGCATTTTTAGATTGTGTGCATTAATTCCTTCTATTTCCTCCGCTGCTTAAAAACTTAAATGAAGAACAATTTCCTTGGAGTATGGATAATTCTCCAGGTATTTAGCAGTTTCTACATTTAAAAGTGACTAAGTGAGCTCACATGGTGCTAATGTACACAACTAAAAATACATTAACAGGACAAGTCAAAACCTTAACTGACAATGTTTGCTTGTTTTGCCCTGCGTTGCTGAAAGGCAATTTTAATAAAGAACATTTTTCTCACTTTGGAACAAGTAATAGGTTTATTCCATGCTGAATAAACCTATTATTAAGGTTGTATTAAAGACATTAATTAAAGGTATTATTAAAGACACCTGAAGAAGGCTCCACGGCCGAAACGTCGTGTTTTCTTTCTTCTCTTTTCAGCATGGAATAATCCTATTACTTGTTCCTTTGCAGCCTACGCACGCTGACGCAGCTCCCCACCTGAACCTTTTTCTCACTTTGTTGTGCTTGAGAAAGTTACTGGCATCCAACTCTCAAATGCTATAAATCGCAATGCTATACAGACAACGTGTTGGAACATCTCAATGTTAAAACGCAAAAGGAAAAAAAAAACAAGCTACTGCACTTACAAGTTGTACATGAATAAGGTGTAAATGTAACTGAAGCTGTGATATTGGAGGTGTTTCGAATAAAACAAAACCACTATCAACAGTGTTTGATCATCCAAGGGAAGAATTCTCGTTCTTTGTAACTAATTTAACAGATTCAGGCAAACCCCCAAGGTAATGCATAACCCAAATGGCCTCTTCTTTAGCCAAAGAGAGTTGGGAGTGTGGAACAAGCTACTCAGCCCTGTGTTTGAAGATGACACTTCGGTTTCCTTCCAGCAATAGCTGTATGAGATTCTTGGTTCAATTACCTACTAATTATCAATGTGCCCAATGGCCTCCTCTTGTTTGTAACCTTGCCTGTGTTCTTACAGTTTCATGGATAAGCAAACCTGGTGCAGCTTTGGCGTAGATTAGCTTGGCCAAGTGTGTGGCCAAGGCTCTTCTGAAACTGCAGCAGAGCTTAGCGATGAAGAGCAGGGAGGGTGTGAAGAGATGGACACTGGGAAAGGTGTGCTTGTCACCCCTGTTAAAATCCGTTCAGCCAGGTAAGGCTGAGGAGTCTGTCATCTCTCACTTTAGCTTTCTTCACAGAACTACATTAACATAAACAATGGGGGGGGAAACCTACTTACACGAATTCTTTGAAAGATCTGAAAAAGCAATCCTGCGTCCAATGCTTGCCAATGACATGGTTCGTAAATTATTTCTCAGACAGCTTTGATCACTGTGCTGCACTGTGATAACATCGTAACAGTTTTAAAAAAAAAAACGCGTAAGAAATAAAAGCCTCACTCCAAAATAAGAAGACGAGTAGCTGTTCCTGGTGAAACACGACAGCGTGACTGTAACCGGCAGGGGTTTCATGAAGCACCAGGAGGTGCACCACAGTGCGACCGCACCACAGTGACAGGATCAACAGGGGGCTGAAGACAGCAGGGCTCGAGAGAGGGGAGAGGGGAGAGGGGCAGTTTTAAATGGCGCTTGATCACAGGGGTGGTGGGGGACGGTGAACTAGGAAGCAGAACCACCTTAGTCTCGTCTTCCCCATCCTGAGAACTGTACCGGCCCCGCCAGCACTGTCTAAAGCTACCCAGAATCCCCTCCGCTTCCCCGGCGCTCCCCTCCGGCTCGGAGCCATTACCTAGGCTGCTGCGCTTGTGTGGGGGCAGCCGGGGAGGGGGGGGCCGGGGAGGCACGTAGGAGGCCGGCCGGGCCGGGCTTTCCGACGTTGGGCATCTCTTGATGGTGCCCTGGGTGGTCTCATCTTCTCCAGAGGGACTTTCCTGGGGAATGTAGATCGATTTAGGCTGGAAGAAAAGAAGGAGACTTAATTACTCGCTTTGAACCCAACAGCAGCAGACAGGATGGACGCTATGCACCACGGGGCAGACGCTGTCTGGTCTCGTCGAGCCGAAACATGTTCCTGTCCACTGGTCTACGAGTCCTAACAACACACGTGTTCCCTGCCCTGTTCGCCCCACAAATCTGCTGAGAGGCTCAAATATGGCAGTGAGGGCATCCACAGAATAACCGTTCTCTTCAAGAAAGTACTTGTAACACGAGCTGCACGGAAAGCAAAGGCCCTAAGTGAGGTCCCTGGATCAATGCACCGCAGTCACGAGTGACCAATCAATCAAAATGATTACATTAAATCTGTGCATTGGATTGTTCTAAAAACAGTAAGTTAACAAAAAATAACATTAACAGTAAGATGTGTCACGGTTACAAAATCATACTCCAGTAGATAACATTTTGAACTCTGAAGATGTAGCTGGTATTTTGAAGGAAGGAAGAACCATTTGAGCTTCAAGGTACTTGAAGTTTATCAGGAATCACTCTTCTGGACTCAACTGGCCTTGTCAGAAGAACATAAAAGTTATTTCCAAAGTTATTCCTGCACATTAAGATTTCAGAACATGCAAGAGCTCTGAAAAGATCTGTCCTATCTTTTTCAACCTAACTTACCTAATCTTCTTAGCACAAGGCCGGTGATCTTGAAGATGGAAGATAACAGGGATATAACTGGGTGTATATGCACACACATATTTTTCCCCAAAACAAACTCTAGCAAACCGGAAAGAGAAGACATATCCTACTAGCCTGAATTCACACACAAAGAACCAAAGCACTTATGAGTCTGAAACAGCCACCCCATACAAAAACCTCATCTCGCACACTGAACACACGCGTGAGTCTGTAATGACATATCTTCACGCAACGGTCAACACCAATCTTCCCCCCTCAGGTGCGAGATCTGAGTAACAAAGCTGCACCACGGCTGGGCTTGTCTAGAGGAATAACAGCAGTCCTACCTTGGGGGGCAGGGGTGGTGGCACCTTTGGCTTCATTGTAGAGCTGGAGGAGCTACTAAAAAAAAAAAGAGCAGAAGAATGAAAACAAACCCCACAAGATTGATGTTTCTTCTGAACCCGCAGACCCCCTTTCAGAACAGAAAGGACAGCCCCTAGTGTTTGTAGTTTAGTGCGTCAGTGACAGCCCGTTAGTGAAGCTGGCCTTCCATTCTACTGGCGGGGAAACACTGACCAAGCCCATGTGTCTTCCAACAACCACACCTGACGTCCCTCGTCAAAGTGCCGCCACTTTGACATGTTTGGGGTAAATAAGGCCCGAGATGGTGGGACGGCAATGCGTCATGCAGTGTAACGTTAGGTGAAGCTGAGCGAGGACACCACATGTATAAACACACACACACATGCTTGGGGGAGAGCGCACAGCCTGAAGTCACACGGAGATGACAGACAGCAGCCAGCCACAGGAGAGCCGACTCGCACACGAAGGGGGCGTCCTAGCAGAGGTGAGACGCACAGACGAAAGCCAAGGCAGAGCAGGCGCACGTCAAGGAGAACGAGCACGGATTACACTGGAAAAGACCTCCACTGTGCTCCCCTCCTCTCTGTTCTCAGCGATTGAGGCTAGCTAGAACACGAAAAGACTTACTGTTGATTTTCACCATCATCATCATCATCCTCTAAATGTGCCACATGTCCCCTGAGGAGATGAACAAGGTACCATGGCTCAGTGGATCTGTCTAGTGTTACTTTAGCTAAGTCTCGTCTTTTACTAAAATAACGTATAAAAACACTAGCTTCAGGGTATCTTCTGAAATGAGACTCGTCTTTTCATACAGCATATTCCTTCACAGCACCGATGACGACAACAGTGACAGAAAAAAACAGCAGCAGTCCAAGCAAATTAGTCCTCTATTATAACAGACTGACAAGCACAGAGGCGGAAGGGCTCTGTTAGGCGGCACCAGATATTATATTAAAAGAGCAAAACTGCAAATGCTTCAGGTTAAAAGACAAGCAAATATTTACCTTTGGTGAAGCTCTTCTTCAACAGACTTTAGAAGACTCCTTAAAGCAAAAAAGGAAAAGTAGCTTAAAAAATGGTGTTCCAGACCTTACGGAAGGCTAAGTGCCCTGAACTTGCAGTGCAATTCCTTCCAAATATACGAAAAAAGAATTAGGGAAACATTGAAGGATAAACGCATGCCGCATTTTAATACCAGTCTCTCTTAAATCAAGCTTGTTTGATCACAACCACACCTCACTTCGATATTAAAAACCACGAACAAACTAATCACTTCCTGACAGCAGCAGCTAGCAATGAATTTCTCAGCCAATAGGGGGCATTCATCTCAAACTAGTCTTGGCAAAATGGTGACCAGAATGGAAAATAACCACCTGCTGTCACACAATTACCATCACATAAGAAATGAATTAATTTAAAACTGACACACTGTGGTTAGGACGTTATTTCATAATTATTCTGTAGGTGCCTACCTCACACAAAACAGTATATAGAAGTCATTGAGGATACAGCTAAGTAAGAAGTATTTACTAATACAAAGAGCTTTACTGTCCTAACCAATGACTTACAGCGGTACCAACGCAGAAACAGTTAACAGAGTATTACATATGTTGAACAGAAAAAACATATTATTACATTTGAACAAGTAATAGGTTTATTCCATGCTGAAAAGAGAAGAAAGAAATCCATAATGTTTCGGCTGTGCATTCTTCTCCGGGTGTTTGCAGACAACACATAAAACCTTTTTGTGAGACAGGCTCACTATCAGTTTCTCAGGCCCTGACAGATCACATACTGGGCTGCCAGTTACATTGAGTTTCCTCCCCAAGTAGGACTGGAAGCTGTTCTGATTCTGGCAGGTGTGAGAATTCTGGGATTAGATTTGTTATTTCCGTGAGGAATGTTTGTCTAATCCTGGCAAATTTTTCACAGTGTAGCAGAAACTGCATCCCTTCTTCCTATTTATTACTCTTTGGGTTTAAGCGTAAGCACTGTACTGTGATTGATGCACACTACATGCATATATTTTTAACATCTGCCAAAAACAAACCTGTAACCATAACAAAGCCACTCTAGCCTGTGTTGTGAAGCTCCCCAATTTAAATGCAAGCTACACAGGCTCTGGATATGTGATCAGCATCACCTAAAACCTATTTGAGGGATAGATGGAACTGTATATTTTGTCTTCCATATCAACTGTTTCCTTCCAAACAGCACCAAAGTGATACAGCACATTAACTGCTACGGAAAATGAAATAACAATTATAACAATAGTTTTACTTGTCTCCTGGTGAGCCACTGGGAGCTTTAATGTGTACAGTTTTGCAAAGTTCCATGAATAAACATGGGCCCGAAGCTCGCGCTGTACAAACTGAACTAGTACAGCTGCATTCCAAATGGGTGATGCAGGATCTGCTGGAAAGAAGCATCACCCTCACTTTTTTTAAAAAAGTTTTTTTTGTTTTGAGCCAAATAGAACATTTGCTTATGTAACATGTTCCAGTGCAGATGCGTGAGTTTCTCCTACCCTCTTTGAAATGCAGCATTTACACAGAAATCCTGCTTATGAATTTGTTTTGCAAGACTCCTCCAAAACTGTGAAAACAAACAAAACCTGCGAGTCCACAAAGAAGAGGAGTGAGCTTCTGATCAGCTGCGACACAACCAGGCTGCACGCATTTTCAAATGTAATCTTTCTTCAGTATTGCTTTCATGCACTTACAAACTGAGAATGCAGTTCAGGATCTTGTGCGATCTATGTCTAATAAAATATTGTACTTGCAATAAAGCCCTCTGGATCAGCAGCTTGAGCATTTACAGAATAGTCAAAGGCTCAGCATGCACAGGTCTCCCTTTTTTAACAGCTTCAAAAGAATGAGAGAGCAAAAAATGCAAAACATCAAAAGCAAAAGCATAGTAAACCAGCACAACACATATGGCTAACAGCAACGCTGATGTGTTGAGTGGTTTTCCTCAAGGGGACATCCATAGCTTTGACTCTCCCAGGAGGAACACATTAGGAAAAGACGAGGAACAGTACAGTTCATGGGCTTCCTGACCTGGGAATAGCTCAGTACGCTTTTGACTGTCAGTCCAGCTCAACAAGGACTGCCGGGTAGTAAGATGATCTGACTTACTTGTTCCCTCCAAAAAAGTAACTTCCCTGAGACCCTTGTCCATATTCTAATTGAAGATCCTGAAAGAAAGCAAAAAAGGAGAAACATCACGACGTATCAACAAGCATTTTCACTAGTCGTCCTTTTACAATGTTTGCATTCTTTGTTAACAATGACAAGAGCAAGCAGCCCATTCTAAAAAATTAGTGAAAATAAAGCTAGGCACTACTTTGTTACAGTAGTTTAAAATCTACGCAATATTAGTCTAACACTACAATTTTTCATATTAATGTTTTAGAAATGTCTGCAACATTCTGCCCATATCCGCAGCTACATCCTTACTAACGTGTACCTGAGCTCTCAGATAATACTGAGGAGGGAGGGTTTATATACACACGAGAGGAGAAGAAACACAATCTAATGTATGCACAGCTGTATCAGAAACACTCTGATAGCAACTGAGTGTGGTGAAATGGTCTGGGGGAACAAGGACTATAATGGCAACTTGTCTTTTCTGGGTAGTCAGAAAAACATACTGAAATGTTTGACCTAGAAGTCCATTCATTACAATATCGTAATTATCAGCGGAAGGCAATTATCGGAGATCATCATACCTTGCACTAAAACTCCAGTGCATAAATGTGGGTTTTTGAATTGCATTAGCACTTCATCGTGTAATTAAATCACTGGCAAAGTGGACACTTCAAGCTGTAAGTATATTTTTTAAAGTACGTTGACTTGAAGCCTGATTTAAACTTGCCTCCTTCACAACACTTGCATTACCTGAAAAACTGTTATAAGTATTCGGAAATAAATTCGGAAATAAATATGAAGGTTGCCCATCAAAAGATCTAATATTATACTGGTGCTGTAGCTTTTTAATTATGTCCAATGTGCATGGGATGTTCTTTTCACCGGCAGTAATATAACCGACAGTGAAACAATATTCTTTCCATTAAATCAACACAATATTATTCCAATGAACTATTCCCAGTGAATGTCAGAAGTTCTTTTGTGCTTCAGCAAATACATGTAATCAGGGATTCGCAGCATTTGTGTTGTAGCACCGAGTTCTAAAATCTAATGTCTTTATCAATTTCTTCCATTTATTATCATATGACGTGTGTTTTCACTGTCTGGGAAATAGATAGGGACCTAAAATATAGGAGGCTTACAATTACAAGGCTTACAATTTTTATTCCTTCCTGTACAGAATTTCTGTAACCTCATAATTTCCTGTACGGGAATTTAAAGTTAGATTTCTATCTTCTTCCAGAAAAAGAGGAAACGTTCATTCCGATTTTCTGTTTTTTTTTCTGATGCGCCTCTAACCAGCTAGTAAAAAAAAGACAGGACATGAACAAAAACAATCAGGGTGAAATCTGATCTTGTAGTGTCAGTGCAATGACAGAGCAAAGCCACCCAAGACAATCAGAGAGAGTTCAAGCACATCACAAACACTAGATTAGTTGTGATTAAGATAAAAGGCAATTTTTTTTGAAGAGCAATCTAAAATTTCACGTTCACCCTAGCATCTGTTTTGGCATATCGAGTTAGCAGCATACAGTTACAGATGTTCTCGGTCATTGGCAAGGTGACCGGTTCATGATATACCTTCCTCTCTTCAGGCTACAGTGTCCTATTGCTATCTGTAGCTCTGGAATCGCATACTCTGAGCACTGCAAGCCAGCACATTCCAGGAGATAACAGGCTCCTGAGAGCTAGGAGCACAGCCAGCTGAAGGGCCTTCAGATGAGTTTATCAAAGGTCAGAAACACTGCTTCTAAACTCATTTCAAATAAAGATGACGTTTTACAGAAGGATACAAGGCTTCCAAATGCCATCCATATTTTTTCTGAACTCCACATCGCTCCACAGCGACACAGGGCAACGGAGACACTGTTGTCACTAGACACCGTGATTGTCTAATAATTGTGCATTTTTACTCCTCTTCTTCCTTCCAACTCTGCTTCCGTTACTGACCGCAGAAGGATTATCCCTAGGCTTCCCAATCCCATCTTCGGGATCCAAGTGCTTCCAGGATTTCACTGACTCGATTGAACTCATAAAATATCAAGTTAGACCTTCTCAATTGCTTACAGAGCTCTCTGGATTTTAAGCAACTTTACAAGTGACTTGACTGAGAGGTCACCTCTGACCACTGGTGGTCAGGACCAGGCCAGGAAAGCCCCTCGAGATGCCAATGGAAAACAGAGCACAGGTAAGAAGAATCCCTGTACAGGATATCTCTCATATGACATGCTATGTGCTCCTTTACTGTCCTTCTGCTATGGATTTTGTTTCTCTCTCCCTTCCACATCTAGATTGATTAGTCGGGCGGACAACAGCTCTTAAAGTGAGGCAGTGTGGGGTTCACGCTCAGGCTTCGAAGCCCAGTTTGAAATCACTTGGCTCCGCTCCAAACAAGTCAGCACTAAGAAAGGAACTCCAGGAAATGAACTGTTTCAGGTGCAACGGGGGGAAAAAAAAATCCGACAGTACTCGAAATAAGAGAAAATGGCAGTGAGAAAAAAGTTGCCCTTATACTAAAGCCGTTAAATGTCTTTGCAGTTTGTCTGACCAGATGTGACATGCGAGTAAACCCACACAGTGGTTTCTAGGGTTCCATAGTGTACAGGATGGTAACATTTTGGCATGTAGGATAAGAATGTGCACAAAATTAAATATTACTAGTAATAAAATAGAAAAGCCACATTCCATAAAAATAAACAAGAAAAACCGTAACTAATTAGCCTTCAGTTAAAATGCACAGCTGGAGTGACTACTGTAATATTACAGAATGCCTCCTTAGAATTCCTGCATTAAAATATTTCTCGGCATTTATGATGCAACTCTATATGGAGTACATGCAAATATACAGTACAATGTGCACGATCACACATTTCAGTAAAACTAATCATATGTCAATACGTGATGTTTAAATTAGTCGAGATTCCTGAGGGCCCAGAGACATCTTTCCAAGACATCAGAGACCCTGATGTCACCTCAACTGGGAATGATCCAGATGTCCCACGTCTGGGAATTTCTTAGGAAAACAAACACCTGCCATACATCCCTGGCAGCAACCCCTCCCCCTGCTCCTGCCCTTTTAAAGAGGAACTGCAACACTAATGTCATATTTCGGGGTTTGAAAGTACCAGCATTGATGAGTGCATTTCTAACCACAATAAAAGTAAAATGTACACAGTAACATGTAAAACCTCCAATTTACATCACAAAACAGATGAAATTTCCAGGTATGCGCTGCGCCATGTTCTGCAATTCAGAACGAGGGAACAGAACGTCCGGTGACCTATGCGGCCTCAGACTTGTGTATACATCTCTTTTAATCCAATATAAATACTGCTCTGGAATCTGAGACGCCTGACTGACAAATACTACTCACTTGTTAATGCAGATAACGTTGGAACTTTTCTGTGGTGAAATGTCTGCTGCACAACCTCTATTTATTCACTCGTACATCAGTTAGCATTAGTCATTATGGAGACTAGCGAGCAGGAAGGGCCGCATCACATCATCATTCGTGGGAACTCGATTGTGAGTCTGCGACGACGTGGCGACTCACTGTACTTTCACAAAGTTCACGATTTTGTGCCTTACTCGAAATTTGTGACGTCAATTAATTTATTTTGTTACTGAGGCTTAATAATCGGTCTGAAATATTGGGATGAATTAAAATGAATAACAGGCAAGGAGGCAGGAGCTCCTTTAGTCTTTGGCAAAGACGGATCAAGACTTGAACCTTGGATCCCTGAAGGTTGGGAATACATTAAGCAAACACGAGTCACTGTGATGAGATATCTATACTCATCTGTATCTATACACCGTACTCTGCATTACAAAGGCCAAGACTAAGGCAGTTTTTTCCATTCGACTAAGCTCGTACTCGTACCAAGAAAACAATCCAAGATACATTCCACCTCTCCCCTCTGGAAATAAACTCCAGCTTGGCAAGGCAGCTGAAGAAAAATTGGGAACATATATTCCCTCACATCAACAGAATTGTCCTTTGTGGACTGTTTCATTTCTTATGTATTTGTCCTGACAACATGCTTTAAAGCTGATCAACATATTTGTATTCTCTCGAATTGACTACTGCAATGCTCTGCTCCCTGGGGTATCTAAATCTACTCTGAACAAGCTGCAGTATGTCCAAAATTCAGCAGCCAGAATCCTGACCAGGTCTAGTGCAAGTGTTCACTCCTTTACTCCTATCCTGGAGTCCTTGCACTGGCTTCCGGTCAAATTCCGCATAGACTTTAAAATCCTCATGCTCACCTACAAGGCTTTACAAGGCTTTACATGGCTTGGCACCTCAATACCTGTCTGAACTTTTATCGCCCTTCTCCCCACCTCGCAACCTCCGCTCTTCAAATTCTGCCCTCCTTACTGTCCCCCAAGCCCGTCTACATTGTATGGGCGACAGGGCCTTCTCCTGCTATGCCCCCAAGCTCTGGAACTCTTTGCCCAAGGATATTAGAGAGTCACCTTCTCTTAACTCCTTCAAATCCAGACTCAAAACCTTCTTCTTCAGAAAAGCCTTTACTTAACTGGTTCCATTTTTCACCCCTCTGCTCTTCTTAATACCATCTTCCACGGTCTCCTCTATTGTTATTGTTGTATTGTAGTAATTATAATTGTGTCCTGTCTTATGAAATTTTCTTATTTATTGTTGTAGTCTTCTTAATTATTGTTATTGTCATCCTGTAAAGCGCTTTGAGAAGCCACCTTTAAAGGCGCTATATAAAATAAAGTTTATTATTATTAATAAAACGTCCACCCTTGCACACCTGATCCAAGATGGCTGCAGTTGCAGGGCTTGACGGGTTCAGTGTGGATTCAGCCCCGAGGTGACGGGGCAGGGATAGCACCCAACGTGTCTGAATCTCATGGCTGCCCATCCCAGGAGCTGCCTGGAAACCTGGAGCTCTTCAAGCCCAGCTGGACATCAAGCCTCTCAACTCATGACTTGCTTTACTGCACCAGTTTTAGCTTCCACCAGCTCTTCGGAGGCCAGAGCTTTGAAAGAGACCTACACATACACCGGCCCTCTGGGACCCCGATTGCTTCTCCATATTATGTGTTCAACTGTCACCAAGCAGCTACGAAGATTCCCACTCAAGCTCATGTGATTTATAGCTAGACAAAAGGTCTACTTCCATGAGGGTGGCAAAACAAAATTAAACGTTGGAAGGCAATGCATTGGAAAACGAGATTAAAAAGCAGCTTGCTACACACCACCTAAATGCACAACTTCAGTCGAGTTCATTCTGTGTGTGGTGTCCTATTAAGAGAACAACAGCAACCTGCGGGGATGTTTGTGACTCAGCGTCTTAGGCAGTGTGAATAATTATAGATATGACTGTTAGTGAAAAGCAAAGCCTGACCTCAAAATCTTCTGTTTTCAAAACCTGGACAAGAACAAAAATGCAAACTTAAGAGTTTTAAAGAACCAATAAACTAGGTCAGATGCCGTTTTTCTTTCCTGATTTTAAACCTAGGTGGTACATTCTGTCAGCAGAAAGACGACGCCTTCAGTAAAAGCTCTATTTTTACCTCTGTCACTGTTTCTTATCATTACAACTGTTTAAAAAAATAATGAAAACAATACCCCCACAAAGGCAAAAATACTTCCCCACAGTGATTCTGGAAGCACACAATCTCTCCCAAGTCAGCTAATTTCACATATTTTTACATTTCTTTGAGTAAGTGACAAACAAGAAAACCACAAGGAAGAATGGGATTGGTGGCCAGAGAGGGGTGAGGTCGACCGAGCTGTGGTCAGCGCAGTGGTCTGCGAGAGGACCCTCCTAGAGAAGAGCCAGACCACATCAGCCCACACCAGCCAATATAGACCGTTACTAGGGGGTACAGCCGACTAGGTGGCTCATATTGAATATACTCCTTTTTTTCTGCAGTTTGTAGGATTTTGCATTGCTTGGTCAGTTATTAATGTTCCTGGTGTCTTTCTTCTGCCCTGTACCCTGTTCTGAATGACCAGGTTTGAGGGGCAGCAGTACGGAACAGGGGTCAAGACTGGACTGAAGGGTGATAGGTTGAAAACCCCGCTGCTGTGCCCTTGAGCGAGGTACTTTACTACGGTAAATCGCTGTGCTGTATGGATGTGCGTTCTCCGCGGCACCCTTATTAATGGGTACATGGTCACAGTTGGTTTATCAGCTTCAATTAAGCTTTATATTAAACAACTCCTGAAAACCTTCAGCACGGCAAATGGTAAACTTCAAGAAAGGCCAGTTAAATATTATTAATATTTCAAATTTACCAGTATTAATAATTGAAAATCAAGGCATAAAACCGCTTTGGTTCATGTACGGCTTTCTGGCTGCTGGCAAACAATCACCTCGCATTGCAAAATTCTGAGGTATTCTTAACTCTAATGACACAAATTGCAGTACACATCACAGAACAGAAAATTAAAACCCCAAACAGCACCAACAAAGCCACTGCACTTTCTTAGCAGATGTTAGACGAGTGATAAAGCACCTAATTCTAAAAACACAGGAAAAAAGTGTGAGCAGCGTGAAAAGTCACTGCTATCTGAAGCAATTTTACACATTTTCAAATAAGCGATGAACCACAGACCACAGCCAAGATGACGATCCATATCAGCCACAACAGTGGCTGAAATATGGATAGAATGCTCCACAGACACACACACAAAGAACTCTAACATAAACCAGCAGACAAAAATCATGAGGAATCTTAAAGAAAGAAAACAAGCAGAAAGATGAGACAAGCGTGAAGCAGACAAATAAAACTCAGGAAGGTGAAAATACCAGGTTAGATCTTGCAGTGTAGTATATTTCTTCCGAACAGTCCAGAAAATCATCACTGTCGGGCTGTTTAGCAGACAGAGACCAAGAAATTCAAGTTATTCATGTCAAAGGCCAGAGCCCAGGAGAAAACACAACAAAGGGAGGAATTAACTGAGAAGACAGCCCAGCTGAAAGAGGCCATGCAGCACTGACTTACTGGGGGAAACTTGCATTCGAAAAAGCTTTGCCTTTCCAATGAAGCCCTTTACCCTGACAAGCCAGGAGCAGCAATGAGCAGGAGTGTTTTGCATGATGGGAAAAATAATGGTTTAAACCCAAGCAAACAGAAGCTGTCTGTAAAACATTTGGACTTCTTCCAGTCACGATAATAACAAAAACACTGAATTGTCATATATAAAACCTCAGATATAAAGTTGAGGTCTTCTACCAGAGGCTTGGCCTGTCTTAGTGCATGGGTGAATTATACATCCTTCAGCTCCTTCAGTTTGACAGAAAGGTTACGATGGCGGACACTGTGGACTCAGAACTATTCTTGCTTCCTGTTTTTGCCTGTACTTAGGTCCAGCCATTTGGTTCAGGATGAATACACATCCACAACGTCCTGACTAACAGACATGCACAACTTGGGCAGCAGCTCACCGGAGCAGGGTGAAGAAGGAGGGGTGTTTTGCCGGACGGACAGTGGCCACGTGTTATTAATAGTGTCACAGCAGGGCCAGGCACACGTGGAAAGTGGACTCTGGGATTAGAGGCGGAGAGCCTGTCGAGGGGTACAGGTAACAACAAGGGCTGTGGGGTACTCACCGGTTCATGGTGTGGCTCGGTCTCCTTCCTCAGAGGGGGGTCGAACTTAACCTGCCCAACTGCGAAGAAAGAACAGGGACGGTTCACTGTTTTCACCCCCAACAGTGAAGACTCGAAACAGAGAGTCTGAACCTCAGATATCCCCCCTTCAGCCAGTCACCGAGAGCTCCAGAGCAGCAGCTGTGCCAGGTCTCCTTCAGTGTCTGCATGTTAAGAGCTAAAGTAAAAATCCCAGACCCATTCAATTTGGAACACCCTTCAACGACTGTTGAAAACTCCTAGAAACCTTGCTATATCGCTGTTCTGGAGGTCCAGGAATGGAGACCTCGGGTATATACTGATCTAGCATTCTAAATCCACACCCATGAAGGCCTATCAGAAGAACACTGTAAACCTAAGCCGCATGTGCTGTAAAAGGGATTTCCTGGAAATAGCTAAGAACATACATCACATTTATTAGTGGATTTTAAACTTGTCAGGGGAAATACACTACAGATATTTCACAGTGAGCTCAGACCACAAACTGGCATTCATGAATACCGGATGCCTAAAATGTTACTTGTGTCAGAAGAAAAAAAGGTCCACTGAATTAGAGAATTATACAGGTTTACTGTTCTTTAGTCGGGTTGTTTTATTAGATTATTTGCAGCAGCAATGCCACACTACGCTGTAAATACTGGAAAACCCTTCAATTGTGCTGGATTCAAGCCTTTCTCCAGATGGAAGGTCAGATGGACAGCAGAAAATTATTGTAATAGCTGCAACAGGACATCATAACCGTGCTCAAAGGTACTTGAATTTTACATGACTGTGATAAATAGCAGCCTTTAGGAAAGAAAAGTGCTACTCGCTGTCTGACAACTCCTATGCATTTAAGAGATGACGTGCGTGGAAAATGTGTCCATCAAGGAGCTACTTGTATCCTTTAGTAAGAGAAATAGAAAAATAAAAACTACTGGAAATTGTGATAAGAACAACAATTTATATAATTGCACTGAGATGTACTGTAGTTCTCAAAATAAAACAACCTCCACAGATCCTCCACATATGTAGGTGCAGTATGGGAGTCTATACATGAACAGGACACATGACTACCTTAAATGTCAAACTATTTTAGCTTACAGACAGTGTTATCTACTTAATTGCTTTAAGAACAGTTCGAACATCACATTTTTGAGATACTGAGCGGAACTATGGAATTGGACAGGAAGTGCTTAAAAAGCACTGCAGATAAGAAGACTACAACACTGAAACCTCTTAATGAGGCAGCACGCAAGCTGCAAATTTCTAAAAATCCAGATGTGCGCTCTTACACGGTTTTTGAAACGCGCGACAACCCAGAACTTACAGTTAATCTCAGAGCGAGTCTTCTCCTCTCGAGCATTTCTGTTGGTTGAGTGGATGCGGTGAGGCACAACTACTGCGGGCTGGAAATAAAAAAAACGACAACAAAAAGTTTAGCACATTTGGCTTTGCTTACAAAAGGAGCAAAGCTACACCTCTAGAGCTGCTCGGTGTGCTCAGAACAAGACGGTAACTAATAATTAATAATTGCTTACACTCCACTCAAAGTGCTTTACAGGTAATGGGGATCCCCTCCACCACCACCAGTGTGCAGCCCCACCTGGGTGATGCAACGGCAGCCATAGTGCGCCAGTACGCTCACCACACACCAGCTCTCAGTGGGGAGGAGAGCAGAGTAATGCAGCCAATTCACAGATGGGGATTATTAGGAGGCCATGATTGGTAAAGGCCAGGGGGGAATTTGGTCAGGATGCCGGGGTTACACCCCTACTCTTTTCGAGAAACGCCCTGGGATTTTTATGATCACAGAGAGTCAGGACCTCGGTTTTACGTCTCATCCGAAGGACGGCGCCTGTTTACAGTATAGTGTCCCCGTCACTATACTGGGGCATTAGGACCCACATGGACCGCAGGGTGAGCGCCCCTTGATGGCCCCACTAACACCTCTTCCAGCAGCAACCTTAGTTTTTCCCAGGAGATCTCCCATCCAGGTACTGACCAGGCTCACACCTGCTGAGCTTCAGTGGGTTGCCAGTTGTGAGTTGCAAAGTGATATGGCTGCTGGTACAGCAGAACTACAGAACATTCTATTATTGATAGGAAAGTCTTTCGCATGATCAAAGCCTAATGGTTATTCTGCATCAAGTGAAACAACATGCAGCTTGGCAGACAGGAGCTTCTTACCTCGGGCAACTTCACAACTCATTGTACCAGAAGAGCTTCTGAAACATCCCGCCTCAGGTTAAAATCCCCACACCCCCACCAAGTAATGACATTAAGTTACAGTAAATGAGGATGCTGTTTTTTTTTCCCCCAGAGAAAAACACACAGCAGGCAAAAATAAATAAAGCAGGATTGCCTGACATGAGAGACAACAGAAATGTTTCACAAAGTTTGTATGCGACTGAAAAGTGCAAATGCATGACCTCACTGTGATTTGTGAAACACGACGCAGCAATTTTTAGAAGTGGCTTTTGTAACAGCAGGCCAGTGAGCTGCCATTTTATAACAGAACAGAAATAAACAGAAATATGATAGAATAGAGTCCCGCATAACGTGAATTATTTTAAACAGGGATTATTTAAACGAAATGACTTAAGAGTTAAATCTCTCTACTTTCTTTTAACCTGCTGTCTGGGTTATGTTGTGCCCCAAAGGAAATAATTACGTTTAGTTCAATGTCCAACAGACTTGCAGATTTTTTTTATTCCTGTATGCCAAATGGCCATGCCAAAGCAGGAGTTACTAAATTACTGCAGAGCAGATCTGCCAGAGGCTATAGTCCACCTTTAAATCTGGTATGAAACAGATTACCTAATGTTAGCTTGTACATTTAGCTACATCCATGATATGGTATCCGGTATCTACCACGATATATTGGTTAACACTAATATCCCAAAATGCGACCAATCAGTAATCTTTTTGTTTGCTGGATTCTAATTGTTCTATTAAAAATTCTTCATTTCTAAAAAATGAAAGAGGAAGTATTTTTTCTGGCTAACAAATGGGTGGTATGGTAATGGTACATTTAAATACAGAGCCTTGAAAAAGTATTTAGTTTAGCCCCCCACACATTTTTCACATTTTGTTGCAGCAGATTCTGAATTTTGAAATAGACTGAAGTAGGATTTTTTGGCAGTGAGCACCGAGCACTGTGTCAAAACAAAATAAACCTTCCAAAACGTTTTCACAATTTACTAAAAATGAAAACCAGAAATGATTCAATTTAAAAAGTATTCATACCCCTTGTAACCCTAATCTCAAAGTTGCTTGGGTGTCACGCATTACCTCAAAAGTCTAACAAGTTTTGATTGACTTCGTCTGCGTAACAAATTATTAGATCACCTGTTGTCAATTCTTTTGTAAATATAAACACGTCTTTCTGTGAGAGCCTACAAAGCATGGTAGACACTTTCAAAAAAAGACTTGAAATGAAGATGAAGGAGCATTTCAAACAAGTCAGAGATGATTCTAGAAAGGCACAAATCTGGGGAAGTGTACAAGACCATTGCCAAGGAACATCCCCAGAGCTCAGTGCAGTCCACTGTACAGAAGTGGAAGAGTAAGAAACTACAGCCACACTGCCTAAATCAGGCCACCCCCCTAACCTTAGCTGCCAGACAAGAGGGAGACTTAATCAGAGAAGCTACTGCGTGGGCAACTGTGACGCTGAACAAGCTACAGGGGTCAGTGGCTGCGATGGAAGATAATGTACATGGGTCAACAATCTCCAAAGCATTCCGCAAAAAGAGCCTTTATAGGGGGGTTAGAAGGAAGAAGCCCTGGCTGAAAGAAACCCCCATCCATGCCCTCAAAGAGTTGGCAAAACGCCACCTGAAGACACTGCAGTGATGTGGCAGCAAGTCCTGTGGTCTGATGTGAATAAAGTAGAACTTTCTGGCCTGAATGTTAAACGGTATGTATGGCACAAAGCAAACACTACACACCAGCCAGGTAGCACCATCCCCCCCACTGTGAAGTATGGAGGTGGCAGCATCATGTTATGGGGAGGCTTTCCAGAGGCAGGGACTGGTAATCTTGTCAGGATGGATGGGAAGATCAATGGTGCGCATTACGGAGAAATCCTGGACAAAAAACCTGCTACCTTTTGCAGAAAAACTCAAACTGGGGAGGAAGGTTTTCTTTCAACAAGGCAATGATCCAGAGCACACCTGCCCAGTCCGAGTTCCGACCTTGATCCCATCGAAAATCGGAGGTAAGACCTCAAACTTGTCGTCCATTGCCGCACATCAACTAACCTGACCCAGCCTGAGCAGTTTTGCAAGAGAGATGGGCAAATATTGCTCCATCTCAGTGTGCAAGGTTAATAGAGACTTGTCCAAAGAGATTCCTGGCTGTAACAGCTGCCAGAGTTGGTTCAACTAAGTATTGACCAACGGGGATGAAGACTTATTAAATGATGATATTTCAGTTCTTTTATTTTTAATTAATTCATGGTTTACAATCCATCTTTTTCGGGGGGATTCTAAGAAGATGAACGTGTGACTCACAAATAAAAAATACCATTAAAAAATACATTTGCTTATGCATTCTTAAGTGTGAAAAAAGGGATGGGGGCTGAATACTTTTTCTAGGCACTGTATATATATCATTTATACAGGTGAAAATCCAGCGTTTAGAACAATCAGCTAAAAATGCTACTCGACAACTTCGGATGCCGACGTTTTCCTTAGACGTCTGAAACTGCTGAACCTCAGGGAAGAAAAGTGACTCTGTCAAAGTCTATATGGGCTTGTTATGAGCTATGAGATACAGATGTAGGAAGAGAAAGGCTTGTAGTGCAAAACGCAAAAGTCTTTACACTCAACAGTTTCTCCACAGAAACACCCAGAGGAAGCAGCCGTCCCCACTCAATATGCACCCAGTCCTGAAATAAGGGCCGGCTGTCTTGTGTTGGTATTACTCCCTAATCCTGAAAAACCTGTGTTTATATTATGTAAAGGTATTTTCAATGGCAATTTCCTTAAAATCAATCTCATGGGGTGGCTTTTCTGTTTGGTAAGAACAAAAAAAAGAAAGAAGAGCCATTGGGAACTGCATCACTAACACTTAAAGTAACCATATAGCACCTCAACCTGCTAAACCACTACTGGATCTCACCACTTCCAGACAGTGTTTATTAATGTGCTTCTGTGAATGAATGCATTGTTTTGCCCACCACATTTTAAGCACAGATAAATATTAGGTGCAAAAAGATTAGATAAGAACCTAGTGGCACGGACAGTTAAAGAACCCAGTGTCTATGGCGTGTTCCTTTTATCTGCTTTCACTGCGGCTGCTGTGGATTATGAATGCTTTTCAATTATTCCACATGGTGTGGTTCTCTGTTCAATAAAAGCAAACATTTCTGAAATCCAGATGACCCACATATGTGTTATCTCTCCTGACAGGTTAGTTTCACCCAAACATATTTGCACAAAACATTCACGGCACCATATTCATCTCTAGGGGTTTTCAAGATCAGGAGTCAGAAATAATTAATATTACACGATTCCCACCCTCAGAAAGCACACGCACACACTCCAGAAAAATGCTTATGCGAACACAAAAGATAACTTTTTAATTTTTAAATGTCAGTATTCAAAAGCGGTTTGAGAGGGTTACGTTGCTGCCATCGCCCCAGGTCATGTTAATAAACCCACGCTGCAGTAAAACACAAAAAGAGAGGCTTTAGGCAGGAGCACAGGGCTGAAATGCAGGATGTGGCACAGCTCAGACAGTCAGGCCTGGTACCTTTCTGTGGGCAGCGAAGCGCAGGGCACGCCGAGACAGAGGGGTTACAGGAGAAAAGACCCCCAAATACTTAAACTGAACCAGGAGAGAGAGAGGAGACACACAACAGCCAAGACAAAAAAAAAGAAATAAACAATAATCCCAAAGCAGGCAGAAACAGCTATTCTTTTGGAAGAGTATTAAATAACAGTAACTCGCAGTTTCTCAGGCAGTTTATGTCCTTGCCAAAGTTAAATGTGAAACCCGTACCTAACAAAGCACTACGTGAAAAGAGCTTTAGAGGGAAGAATGATTAAAGACCAGTCTGGACTACAATTTTAAGCCAATCCCAAATTTCACACGTTCCGTACCCTCTACCGGGGAGCAACATTTCACTGGCCAGGCCACGTTTGGGACTGGCCTCAGACAAGTCCGATTGAATAAGAAACAGACTGCAGGAGCAGGATTCCGATTCACAGAGAAAGACTAAAAACACACAGAGAGAAAGAAAAACGAGGCAGGGCTGTACCTCCGGATCGTCGTCATCGAAGTCCTGGTAGGTGCTGTGGTCTGGGTTGCTGGCCTTATCCAGCAGCTCGATGGCAAGGGTCCGGCTCAGGGGCTGGGTGACAAAGGGGTGCTGTTGAAGAGAAGAGCATGTTTCAGCACAAACACACCCCACGGCTCAGCTCAGCAAACAGCAAACAGCGTCTAGAATCGATCCTCCTACGTAACACATTACCTGCAACAGTTTCTCAGCTGTTGGCCTTTTCTTGGGGTTTTTCGTCAATGACATTTTAACAAAATGGTGGAAGTTGTTGGTCCTTCAAAATTAAACAATAAGAGAGATTGAAGAGATACGCAAGATTAAACAACCCTTCGCATTTTTTGTTCCCCAACTACTTTATTTCTCCATGTTCTTGAGCTAATACCTGACTGGATATTAACAGCAAATAACTAATCAACAAATAACTAATAAGAAAACCGCATGTCTGAGCACATAAGATGATAACTTACGGTGACCTTGCAGAAAATTGCTTCTAAAATATCAGAATGCATGCGCCGTACTGTCATATTAAATACGATCAAATACTCACCATTTTAGCTTGTCTTTCAGTTTAGGGGGCTGAAAATTACTTTTAGTCATCAAGAACAAAGCCCTGCGAAAAGAAACAGTGGCTTGAGAAAAGAGTTCACCGAGCTTATTAAGAAAAACAGAAGAACACCATCCTACTGTACTTTGCCAAGACAGAGCTGCACAGCCCATAGCTCCGGCAATCCAGTTCCTGCAGTAAAACAAACTCCACCGTTCTTTCACTGGCACTTATCGGAATTAATATGGCATGGCTACACAGTCTGCGAAGTGCCTTCATCCGCTGGGAAAACTCTATCAGAATGACTGTTTTAACCATGCTTGCAATGACCTCTACCTCCAAAACGTGTGCACCTTGATCCCTCAGGCATGGTAGTGCCTGCTGCTGTGCTCTCAAGTGGTGATTAAAATTAAATTGAAGTCATTAACTGCTCTTCTGCAACACAGACCTGGAAAAACCTAAAGGTTGTCATTGTCATTAAAAGGCTCAACCCCCACGTCCCCCTCTTCTGCAGAGCTCCAGACACACCTGCCAGTCTCCCTCTTTTTCCACTGCGTGGCCCACAATAAAGAGCTTGCACACTGACCTCATTGGGTGCAGGTCAAACATGGGTGGCTGGAGCTCGGCCAGCTCTATGGCAGTGATCCCCACAGCCCAGATGTCGCACAGCTGGTTATAGCCGCCTTTTCTCTCCACAGCAGCCACTTCTGGAGCCATCCTGAACAGCAGAGAGATTTTTAGTAACCCCTTAAGTGCAGCAATCCAACCTCTCTTTCCACTGCGCGATCCCCTCTGCTTGTGTCATTTTCATTAGCAGATCTGTAACCAGAAGGTACACTCCAGACACAACTGGGAAGGGCTTTTAGATACAACGAGCAACTCTCCTTGAAAAATACCGGGGGATGCTCCACCACGGTGTCTAAATCACCCCAAGGTAATGTAAGCAAACGCTGTCAGCTCAATGAAATTTACAAAATGACGATCGTTCACTATCCTTTCTCCACCCGAGTAACTCTCACAGGTCTGATCCAGACAGGTCCTGTCAATTTTAACAGAATTATCACAAGACAAAATAAAATCACATATTGTAATACCAAAAAAAAAACTGTTTCGTCTGACTGCGCACTGGGCCTGTTTCAGAAATGCACAGGTCCTTCTTACAAGTCAAAGCTGGAGGGATTTTATCTTGACAACCATTTCCGCAGAATCTGAATGGACCTCAAAAGGAAACCAGGAGAGGAAACAAAGTATCAAGTACCAGTAAGGTGTCCCGATGAAGGATTTTCTCTTCGCTAGTGTTGCCGTTATCTGTGCGGAGACTCCAAAGTCAGCTTTAATACAGAGATGTAGTGTTAGACACTGGATGCACAGACACACTCTAGCTCTCAAGAAGTGATTTAAACTGCAATCATTTCATCACGGCCTTTCTACAATATGGGGAAATAGTACATTTTTTTAAAAAACAACATGCAGTTGAAACCATGTTAATGCAGTGAAAATTATTTGAAGGGACCAGAAGCAAAGTTAGTTTCGTTTTGTGTCAGGGCCCAGTAATTAATCTCACATAACAACTGGTGCCAGAGAGAATTAAATCTAGTAAATAATCTCATTCAAGCCTACATCTTCCACAGAAGTATTCCCTATCAACCAACCATTAGCAGTCACTGAGTCTTCACTAAATCCCACCACGTCTCCTCCTTTATAGCCTGATCTGGTCCGATCTCAGAAGCTAAGAAAGATGGGCCGGGTCGGTCCTGGGACCCAGGAGACCTCTGGGAATGGAAACTGGTTATGTTGGTGGACCAGTAGGCGGCGATCTCATTTTCAGAATTTCCAGACTAATGCCCCACCATAGTTTGGGACACAGTAATGGAAGAGGTGTTGTCCTTCAGATAAGGTGGTAAACTGAGGTAATGGCTACTGCGATTAAAGATACTCTGGATTTATTTGTAAGAGCTGGGGCGTTATCCTTAGTGTACTAGCTAAATACCACTTTGAGCTTACACATAATGGCCTACCTAAATTTCCTCCTTAATTCAACCAATGAATTTGTCACTTTTCCACTTGATGCAGTGGGGCTGCTGGTGCATCACCCAGTTGGGGTGGCACTTCTATGATGGATGAAGTGGGTTCCCTCCTACAGTATGTGTAAAGTAAGGATCCTCTGATGAGTACAGCACCAGAAATCCAACATACTGTCTTGTGGATAGGTCCAGCTCACCACATAAAAGCCCATTTATTTAGCCCGTTTAGCAGCAGCGTTCAGAGCTACTGGCTGGACATCAAAGTGCTATTCAACTAGTGTGGTGAACTGGAGTTCCTGAAAATAATAACTGCAATACCAAATGCAATAGGGTATGAAAAATGATAGGGCTGGAATTGTTTCAGCAATTTTACTCAATTTTATTACTACTGATTTGGTTTTCTATATACAATTATATATATATAACACTTTTACTGTCCCAAATCTTAGGACTACCCAAGACAAAGGTATAAAAAATAAGGAAAGACATAACTGGAATGCTCAATCCCTGCTTCACAACTCACCTGCTCCGATGACAATAAGCTCATAATTATGAAAGCTGTTACATGTGTGTATTACACTTCTCGTTTTAGAAACCCTCCATTAGCAGGTTTAACACATTGAATGTGAAAAGGCAAATGGTATTCGCAGTTTTGTCCTTTGTTTTTCACAGGCTGTCAATACAGATATACAGGTGCCAACCCTCAGAGGTCCGAAATGTGTAATATTGATGCCAGGGTATCAAGCCTATAGCCCACAGGCCAGGTCTGGGTAGCCAGACACCACTTATTTGGCCATGTGGCAGAAGTGGTCAGAACCATTGTCTGAGGCTGAGTAACCCTCCCATAAAGCAGATGCAATTGGTGCTGCTACTGTATCAGTCTCACGCACACCCCCTGCTCCCTGCAGTTCCCCACCTCTATCCAATCGCGGTGCCTCTGTTTGATGATGTCACAGATCTAATCTGACAGGGGAGTGCGTCTTTGTCTCAAAAGGAGACAAAAATAAGGGCCTCGTAATTGTGTTATTAAAGAAAGGAAAAAGTCTTGTGGTTCAAGAATAGTGGAAGAATTTAGATCTCTTTGTAGAAGTGAATGGAAAACTAACATGCTTGATTAGTACATCGGCTTTCGCCAAAGAGTAATAGCGATAGGTGTAGAGAATCTTTGCGATTTGGTACTCCTCGTTTCTAACAAATGGCGTCTCACGTTTTCATTGTATATTTTAGTCATGAAAAGTCCTATTAACCTTGTCTTTTTCCCCCATTTCTCCTTCCTAGGTAATAACAATATAATTTTGCTGACTACAAAAGGCTGAACTGCCTCTCACTTATCACTGCAATGTGTTGAGTTGCTCATTTATTTAGGCTCATCACTGGTCAAAATATGCCAACAATATTCTTTTCAACAAAACAGAGATTTCTGTAGTTCACAATTATCACAACTAAGATACAGTATGTGAAATAAATACAGTCAATAATGCTAATAAATACCCCGTACTCAGAAGTAATGAGCAAGTTCTGCTAAAGTGGCATCTAGTAAAGAAACAATGACTGCTAATTGCATTTTAAAGGGAGGAATTTCATTGTAAAATGCACACAAATGCAAAATGCTACAAATAAATAATACTATATAGTGGTTGTGCATAGTTGTTTGATTTTGATTGTTTATGGTTCAAAGAAATGAGTTTGCCATCCCTTTGTTAAGTGTTGTGACATATTCAGCCTAAACCTAAACTTGTAGACAAGTCCTTTTTATGTCAAACAAGCTAACTCAACCAGCTTGGTTTTCACAGCTCACAAACTGGAAGACCAATCACATTTTATGAAGTTTAACAAATATTTAAAGATGCAAAAGGAAAGACGCTTCCATGTGCTTACCTAATTTCACATACCCATTGTCCGTTAACAGAATATTTGCTCCCTATAAAAGAAGATGTTGGAGTGTTAGAACAAAGATATGTAATTTAACAAAGCAAAATCCTTTTGGAAGGGCTAAACTATTTCCAACAGATCAGCAAAGTAGATCAAAGATGTCTTCCAAATTCAAGATATTCAAAGATGTTTGTTTCTTAAACAATTGCTAAAAAACAGCACACTAGTGGCATCAATAAGTGTGAGCTGACCAACTGCATTACCTACAGTACATGGAATTTTGGTGTTTCAAGTCAAGTGTACCCATCTTATTTTAATATGTCCAGTTACATTACAGTTCAACTGTCCTTCTTACAGTTGGAAAAGGCAGAGAAAAAGGGGGTTGGGCTCACAAAATAGGAAATGCAGCAAAATACACGATAAAGAAAGACTCAAAATACTTATAGAGATATAATGCAAATCCAAAATAGACAACAGAATGAGTTAAGTTTAATGCTGTGGCTTGAGCACTTATTAAAAGAAATTAAAAAAACATAGTCTTCATAGAACTGCAGGAGTACGAACTGATTGGCAAACCATCCAGCGCAAGTCGCGAGTCAGCTTTACCTTAATGTCTCTGTGCATTTTTCCTTTGTTGTGAAGATAGTACAAACCCTGGAAGAAACAAACAGAAACGTAATAGCACATTAAAAAAAACAAACCTACTCTCCTAAACAAGAGGATCGTTCAATTTCTAAGTGTTGGCTGTTCTATTAAATTACAAAAGTTATTACAAAAGTTTAATGACTTCTCCTCTTATCTGCATACAGAAAACAGAAACGAACAGTCTGCTTGACAGTTAATGAACAGAACAGCCAATCTATCCAGCAGTGGAAAAACACAATGACACAGCAAAAGACAATGTTAGACTCTTTTGTGTTAGTTTCCTTATATAATCTAAATACCTTTAATTTAAGTCCAGCTATTCTTTTTTTAATTAAATCAGGAAAGTGAGTGGATAGTCTAGGTTTATTCACAGGCCTTGCAATAACTGATAAGAAACTAAACGTAAGTGGGTTTAGACTTATTTACACAAGTACATCAATTGAAAATGTGCATGTTAACGGGGAAAATACCTGTAGTGTTTCTCGTGATACATAGGCAATTTGCGATTCTGACAGAGGTCCAGTCACTGGAAAGAGAATAAAGCAGAATATTGGGCAAAGGGAACAAAATAAAAATGGTTACAACTCTTTTTATTGAAGTTGAAATGCACTGAAGGATTTAATTGATGCAAAGGAACTAAAAATGCAACTTTGCAAAAAGTCATTCAGAAATTGTGAAGCATAGAGAGTACAATCTAGGTCTCAAATTGACTAAAAACAGATTGAAAACTTTGGATTTCAAGAACTGAAATAAATGTATACCTTTCTAAGACTCCAAACAATCTAAGAAAGGCTGGAGCACAAAAGAAACAGTACCAACTGCAAGCTGCAGAAATTACCGCTGATTAGAACCTAATTAAAGACGTTTTCAGGAAATATACAAGTAGGCTGAATGAGGGCCACAGAGCTCAGAATGTTTTCTGTGCCGAACAAGAAGCCAGCAAAAGCTTCTGTATCTAAAGAGCACTGCATGACTCTCTGGGGCTGAGAAGACAAGCCAAACTCAAGCAGGCTGTGGGAGCAATTGACATATTAAGAGGCGAGTAAGATGTTAACAGGACACTGACAATACCGGTCATGACCAAAGGAGCAATAGACACAAGGGTGTGTTCTCCTCCTGGCAACTCAACATTCCATAATTACACGCCTTGGTTGTTCTCATTTGTAAAGACCTGCAGTTCCGCCTGAAATTCTTTCCTGCCCTCAGATGGTTGGGTAAAATATTTTTAGAAACATCCGTGTAAATAACGGAGATTCCAGGCACAACAGCATCACAACCCCAATCGCATGCCAAGCCAGGACACTTTAAATAGATGAAGCAGTTCAAACCGCCTCTTGTTAACTAATGCAGCCATACTCCAGATCACCCTGCATTTGATGTGGAAGAAGTAGCGGTACTAATTATTGTTCTGACTGCCACTATGGCTAGAATATAATAATTTCCTAACTGTGCTGAATTCTTTGAAAGGACTGTAGAACGACAGTAGCAACTCCATCAGGACTGAAGGGAGTTCAAACTGAATACCACTTGACTGAACTTGAACAAAATCTGTTCTTCATTATCTGAAAAGTATATAAAGTATTGCGTTTAGAAAGGTATATTAAATATTTAATAATAAAATGATAATGAAAATAGTCAGCTCAAAACATCCTTTGTTCTGTTACCTAAGACCACCACATCTATTTATTTTTTCTGTTTAAAAAGAAAAAAAGTTTGCAAAAAATACCTTCAAAACCAAATTTAAGGTTGCAATATTAACTTTTAAGGTTCCCCGTAGCAGTTGCAGCATGAAAGGCATTAGCTTACATCAACAACACAATTTCATCGGAAGAACAGCATTTCAGATTCGTAACAAGAAGGTTTTTCTGCACAGGTAATGCTCCAATTCAATGAGAGTCGAAAACACTGGACTGATTTGTTACAATCTTTACTTAAAACTCTGACCTAATGGCACTAATTGTGTGGCTCAACAGATCTCCCCTGGGAGACGAGCTGAGACTGGACACGCTGCAGCAGTGCCGCCCACGTCGGCCTGCGTTTCCAGCCAAGAACCCTGTGCTCACAGCTGGACCAGGACTCGAACACACACCGGGATCAAGGGAGAAGGCCACACACTCCTGTACGCAGAATCCAGGAGGTGTGCCCATTTGCTGAAAGACACATCTGTACAACTCGTAGGCTGCTTCTCAGTGTGCTCTGCATCAGGGACAAGCTCTGCTGCCTCCAAACAGCCCCAGCCTGACTTTTCCCCCTCACTGTTTAACTCAACTCCAGACTTTTGTCTTTGCGATTTTGCCAATCTGTGAAATCAATCTTTGAGACAACCAACAGCTTTCAGACTCTGAAGGCATTTTTTTTAAAAGGATTTGGCATTTTTCTTTAAACAGAAGAAATACTACTCCTTTAGGTCCAGATCCCAGCTCTGGCATTTACCATTACAGTATTTCACCACAGATGTGTGCAGCTCTCCTCTTCTATCCTGCCTATTTTGGTTTGTGTTGTTCAGGGCTCAGTATACAGGCCACTCTTTTAGAACCCGAGGGTGAGTTAATGATTAAGACTTAAGAAAGGTTCTGGACTAAAAGAATCCATTCATCCTGTCTCGCCTGTTTGTTAGTAATTAACTGATCCAAGGATCTCATTCAGCTGCTTCTTGAACGAAGCCAAGCTTTTGACTTCAACAGCCTAGCTGGGAAGCCTGCTCCACACTGCATAAAGAAATTTCTAGTGATAAATTCTCTCAGACTTAAAGGGATGTCCACATAGTTTCCCCTTGCGTCTTCTGCTCCTGTTTCACTGAAGACATTCACTGGGCTGATTTTGTCAGTGTCTCTGAGGATTCATAATTCTTGGATTTGGTTTCTTCATAGTCTTCTCTGTCACTGCAGGATATTCCTTTGATACCCACAAATGTCTACATTAAACATCATACCCCAGCTGTTTGCCTCATTTTAAATTATTGTACTTGTCAGCTCAATAAACTGCTATCATAATGGCAAACATGACACTGGTCTTCTCTTACTCCTAATTTACTAACTCCTCCAATTCATTTAATAAATCTGTTTTGTCTTTCATAACCTAAAAGGCCCCAAATTTGTGATGTCAGAGGAGAGACCTAATTCCATTCTCCCTTAAAATGAGAATTTCAGCCTCTGCTTAAGAAATACTTCAGAAAACAAAATAGTAAAATACACCAATCTTACCGTGATATATGTCCTGTAGTGAACCTCCTCCACAATATTCCATGCATATCCATAATTTATCTCTCCTGAAAAGACACCACAAATCCACATACATGAACATTTTATGTCTTTCCACTGCGTCCAGAAAAACGGGCATTACCAAAACGAAAATCATACTCAATATAAATCATACTCTCTTCTACAGTTAGCACAGGAGAGTACAAATAACAGTTTCGGTAATCTTAACACTCCACACATACAGAGTGTGGCAGATAATTGAAGCTCTCGAACTAGCTTCACAATACGGTCGTCTATCTGTAAGTGTTGTGGCAGTTTCAAATTAGGTTCAGAGCCTTCAGGCAGGAAAGGAAGTATTGCTGCTCTTGTTAACAGTGATAAGACGCTGCAGTGAGGGGGGTCAAACCTGAGATAGCTGCCGAAATAAGCCACAATGTTCGAGTGCTTGCAGTCCTTCATCATCACTATCTCCTGCTGCACGACGGCGAAGTCTTCACCTGCAGAAGAGAGGAAGTGCACAGGTTGGAGATCACTCGAGTGGAGCTAGGACCACACTGCCCCACTTCCCCTCCGTGCCAGTCTCCTAATGGCGGCCAAAAGCCACCGGGACTCGACTGGCTTGAACTCGACAAGGTTGATCTGCACGCCCCGAGGCGTGGCGGAGGTCCGGCGTCGTTATAGCTGGGTGCCGGTGGGGCCGGCAGGCCCTCAGGGAGCTATGGCCTTCCTCCAGCTGCGTCTGCCCCGGTTCCTGTAGCGTCAACGCACACTGCCAGACCAGCAGGGCATTCCACTGAAGTCCACTGCCGCGTGGCATCACAGTTCCTCGGGCTAGCCCTCTCCTCCTTCACAATATTCCATGCGTATCAATAATTGACTTGCCTCTCCTATCTGTAATTTATCTCAATAGTACCTATTTTAGAAGACGTAGCTCTTTGACATTAGGTCTTGGAGATACTTCGGCGGTTTCTAGTCACCTTCATGCAACAAATACTTCATGCTAGACTACCACTGATGGTGTTGGCTCTCCCTGAAGCCCAACAATGCTTTGACCTCTGTAGTGCTGCTGGCGATTCCTCCCATTTGCCGCAGCCTGTCACCCTGTACAGGTGTTCTACCCACAAGCAGTGAGACTGGCGAACACATTTAGCCATCCCCCTCGGACCACACCTACACCATCACCATCTACCTCTTTATGATTTCTTATCTATTGCACATCTCCAGTCATTGTTTACACGTCTGTATTGTTTACATTCAAACAATACTACATGTTTACTTGCACATTGTCTATTGTTTGTTTGCACATTGTCTTGATGCACTGTTTGCACTTTGTTTTGTTTTTTACACTTGTTTTACAATCGAGAGACTTTCTGTAAGTAAGAATTCCATTGTACCAGTACCGGTCACATATGGCAATAAAGTTCAAGTTCAAGTTCAAGTGTTTTCAGTCTCAGTGACAATCTACTGTTCTCACACACCATTACCACATAGGAACAGAATGAACAGCACAATCGCTTGTTGAATATCCATATTTAGGCATACCTGAAGCCAAAAAATAAATAAAGCATTATCTTAAATTTTCAACGCACGTGCAGAGGACTTCTAAAGGTACTTGAATTTCACAGCATGGTTACACAAATATTAACAGTTTTAAAACGGGTTTAAGCAGAAGGCACAACGACTACACCCTTAACAATAACATTTACAAGTACCTGCTCTGATCCGCCACAAAACTGTTTGAGGAAAACTAACCTTCGCGGAAAACAAAAAGAGCAAAAAGAAAACTCCACTCTTGTAACGTGTGCTACAACAATGACTTGTTTCTAGAGAATCTTCATTGAATCTGGCCTAACAGTCACTGCGGTAGCCTGGTTTGATAACTTTAACATACACAATATAAGAGACAAAAACGAATTGTGAAGGTAGCCAGCAAAATTATTGGTGCACAACAACTACTGCTTTCAGACATCCACGTCAAAAAAACAGGGCAGAAGGCCAATCTCACTGACTATCCTGACCTCCTCTTGCACAGTGAATTTCAGCTCCTTCCTTCTGGGCATTGATGTAGACTACCTCGACTGGAGAGCAATAGAAATAAGTAATCGTTTACTCCCTCAGCTATTAACCCGCTCAATTTGGACAACTGATTGAAAATTTTACTTTATACTGTATATGTTTTTCTTTTTCATCTACATGTCTATTATTTGTTAATGGGTCCATGTTGTGTTAAATGTATTGTGTGTTTTACTTGCCTGCAAAAGCAAATTTCCCATCTGGGACAACGAAAGGAAGCAAGTAAACATATTCATCATATCTTTAAAGTAAGTCACAGCTTACGAACACATCTGAACTGAACAGGAAAGAGGAACCTCAAAAAATGATTATGAAGTAACTGACCAATGTCAGCTCCATACAGCAAGTATGGATATTGTATAATCTAATACAATAGCCAGTGCTGTGACCATATAAACCTGAATTAATATACTGTGCAGAAACAATATTAAGTTAAAATGTGAAGATCACCTTATTAATAGTCAAATGAGTAGTTCATGCATTGCTGTCGTTACAAGATAATAGCTATAGTATCTCTTTTAGATAAAATAAGATCACTTTATTAGCCATATACAATTTCTTGCATTAGGAATTTGTCTTCTTGCATACCCCAGCTTGCTCTCCACGAGACACACAGACTGGGAGAGAAGCAGGTGGGGTTAAGGGCCTTGCTCAGGGGCCCAACAGAGTAGGATTCCTCTGCTGGCCACGGGACATGAACCAGCAACCTTCGAGCCACAGGCTCAGATCCTTAACCTTATGAATAAAGCTTCAGCAAGGAAACTATCGAATGATGCACATTTACTGGTTGACCAGAAATGCACTTAAAAATCTATAATCTGACCAGCCTAAGGGCTGAGAGAATGGCCTGGACAATTCAGCAAGCACAGCAGCCAGTTACAAGGGTTTAACTGCTGTTGTGGGGTTTGGGCTTTCCTTAGTGTGTCTCTGATGTCAGCTGACATTTGACTCCACCACACATTTCTCAAAAGCTCTGTTTGCTGTCACTTCACAAACCAGTGAAAATACTGGGCCCTCCCACGTCAATATGACAGAAACATGCATTCCAAACCCTGGCACAAAACGGAGGACACAAAAACACAGCAGCAGATAGTGGGCTGGACTTGTATATCAAGGAGGGATTTAATCAGAAGCCCACTGGAGATGGACCATAGGCATAGATAATGGAATGGTACCATGATTGGAAGTGCTCGTTTTAATTTCAAAGTAATTACAATTAAATTTATTTTATTTTATTTAAATAGTATAAGTATAACCAGCATTCCCCATTTAAACTTAAAAGGTACGGTATCTCTTAGTGACAACAAAGGTAAATCTCATAAAAAATGATCACAAGTTTCAGAACAAGAGTTAGGGTAAGTGCACCCTATAAACAATATGGTTTCTGAATATACAGTGACTTCTTTCTATCTATACCGTTGCTTTTCATCTGTTCCTCCTCCGCAGTTTAAAATTTAATTACATTCTGGTAAATGTGTGGTGGAAAAAAAGGAGGGTATGTTCATCAAAGAACTGCAGAGCTTGATGACAATTTTCCCCTACTTACTTTGCCCTCTTCATGAAAATATGTGAGGAGAAGTCGCTGGCTTCAATTAAAAATCCCATTATGAGAAGGTCACCGGAGCTGTGAGATTCTGGCTCTGCGGTAACAGGGGACGATGAAGTCTCACGCCATCGCTGTCACTTGTAGCCCATGCAGAGGACACTGCTGAGAAGCCGTGGCTTCACGACCACAGGTTTCCTCTGAACTAATCACATTTGATGACGTCTTAAGATTCATTCAAATTAAGATAACAGAAATATGCACACCTTTAAAGTGTTCAGTACGCATTTCCCTTATATCAGGACTATGATGAGTGGAACAATCCTGTCCTATCGCCCCTTCATGCCTTCATTCAGGATAGCAGACTCTAACTTGTTTGGAGAACTGTGCTGCACACAGCATTACATGACTGCAAGTCATTGTAAACCAATACAACAACTGGCTCTTCTAAATGCACAGTGCCAAAACCAGTTATTACCCAAACAACTGACAAACGTTTGTGTCATAATTTTTACATAATCATTGAGTGCTATGTGGAGATCAATAATTAATTCCTTCTCTTTACATAACACCTCCATCTCAAAAGATCCCAAAGCTCTTTACACACAGGAGGGGCCCGATGTCATCCATAATGGAAGAAAAGCAGCCGGGGGGAGGTGCCGCTGCCGGGGCTGAATGCCTGCCAAACACTTCCTCGCGTGAAGAGGGAGGCCGGGATCGTGCAGGCTGGGAAGCCCACACGTACTCCTGCTCTTACAGCGCTGTGGGAACTTCACCCAGCAAAACGTCCGCACGTCCAAACGACGCTGCTTCCTCGTTCACCACACGGGGGCTTTGGTTTAAAAACCCGGCTCCCGAAAGGACAGCGCCCCCTAGAGGTCCACCCACACCGCCGACAGCAGCCACCTGGTTCTCCCTCCCAGTACTGATCCAGCCCAGGCTTGTTTAGCCTCTGAGACCGGAGGGTATCAGGCTCCCAGGCAGGATCCACAACTTAATCTTGATGATTAATGAATAATTTTAATGATTAATGAATAATTTTAATGAAAAGCCGACGTTTTTCAAGGTCTTGACATGAAGGGTGTGAAATGTGACATTACAGGTGTGAAGCTTTTTTAGGTTAAATGAATCTCGGATATGTTGATTCTGCGGCATGCACTACTCTGTCGTATGGTTTTCATCGACAAAATTCAACCTCCAAATTGAACCCTGCAGCTTTTATTTGGTGACACAGCAGAATCTAGAGGGCTTCCCTTCACATCGCCAAATGACAACAAATCAGAGTCACTTCACCACAACCGTTCCTAAAGGAGACATTTTAATTGTGGCAGAACAATCGCAGGAAATGCAGACGCTCCCCGAACGCAACCTCCCTGCAAAATTATTCTGCTTCAGCCCACGGCTTTATCATCTTCCATCTCAGTCACATGAAATCCCTGAAAACCGATGAGCGCAGCTTGCCACGTTTGCAGTTTTCCACAGAGAGCTTTCTCATTCCTCTCGGATTTCCCGTCTGTCCTTGAAGCAGCCCGCCAGGGCAGACAGGGCGGTAAGCAGGAGCCCGCGGCAGATGAGCCGCCAACGCTTAGAAGACGGATCAGTCGATCGAGCAGCTAGTCGGCAAAGCCTGAAGACCGAAAATAATAATAATAATAATCGCTTACACTTATACAGCGCTTTTCTGGACACTCCACCTAAAGCGCTTTACAGCTCATGGGGATCCCCCTCCACCACCACCAGTGTGCAGCCCACACCTTAAACAATGGGAAGATGGGGGACCCTGCGAGCAGCAAAGGAAGAACTGCACAGAACGGAATTCCAACTGCTCCTAAGGCTCGCTGAGTATCGGCAAGGTTAGCACCGATCATAGTTATCAGCAAAGTTACCTGACTCTGAAGGTCCGAGACAATGGGTATTGTTGTGCTGTATTCACACGGTTGTCTTTACAAGTTACAAATGATCAAAGAGCGTTCCTGATAATCAACTCAAGCTAAACGAACTCGCTGGTAGATCCTTAAATTGGCCGTATTGAAAAATGTTCAACAGGGACCCCAAATCCTTAGAGAGGTCATTAAGCCAGCCTCAGCTACGGGCGCACCCAGAGACCGAGAAGACGAGGAGAAGCGGGCAGAAAGACATCGGCACTCATCGGCAGCAGCCCTGTCGTGGCTCAGCTCCTCTCTCAAACCCAGGCTTGCAACCAGATTTTGCTCGGGTAATCCGAATGCTTGGAAGAGGGCCAGATTCTGAGCCTTGGTATACAAGAAAGCTTGGTGTTAATTGCTTATTTGTAAACTCTGATTTCCCTTATTGAGGAATCCGCAAGCTAAAAACATCTCACATATTTTTAGTGATGAGAAAAGGGAAATTGGTTCCTATTCATTTGTGAGCATCTATTTAGAAAATGAGATTTAATTTAATCCTGCTGTGGATCGAACACGTTCTTGGGGAAGGACCCTGACACACGCTGAATTGTAAATATCTGTGGAGACTGTAACCACTGTTTACAGTGTAACTAGTGTGTGTTGAGTAATCTTGTTTGCAATGTATCATTTTGACTTGTATACATATGAGCCTGGGTAATATACTATATTCAATCTAAGAATAAATGAATACATACTTACTTGAGGGGTTGGAATTGTTTATTTGCTTGCATGGTGAAACATGGTGTCAGGACCAGTTATTTATATTGATTTGATAACCTCCCTGTTTTGGTCCTTTAAACATTATCAAAAGTTACAAATTCAGAATAAACAGGTCAGCTTAGTCATGTCAAAGACAGAAACCACACACAGTACAAGACGTTTGAGAAAAAGCCCTCAAAAAAAAAAGGATTTAATTAAAACGGCCAAGAAAATTCTGTATTTAAATGAGATCACAACACATTTTAAAATTTTCTGCTGCTAAATTTTCATACACATCTTAATTAGACAAATAGTGGCTTGTGAGAGTTCATGTTACAATAAGTAAATGAGTGAGGTCATCTACCATCTGTCACTCACTCATTTAACTAAAGATTATATGGATTTCTGCATGAATGGCTCCTAAAAGGTGATCTGATCTTCATCTAAGTCATTATAATAAATAAATACCGGCCATTCAAGCAAGACATCCCAAAAATATACATGAACAGTTTTGTATAGAGGAATGGGCCTGAATACATCCTAACCGCTGCGCAGGTTCCACCAGTTACTAAATATAAGGGTTCACTTTTTCCATCAATTACCTTGATTGTTCAAACTATTTGTTCAATAAAGATATGGCAATGTAAAATGTTGTGTGTATTGTGTGTTTAGTAAGACTTGTCTTTATTTATTATTATGACTTGGATGAAGATCAGATCACATTTTAGGAGCCATTCATGCAGAAATCCAGATCATTCCAAAGGGTTCACAAACTTGTTCTCACAACTGTATAAGACTGATTCTGTAAGGATACCCACATGCCAGATGCCTGTGACTGACACACAGGCAGCAAAACAATTTGCCATTCTGGTCTTACAAACAATCCCCCATAGACTCAACACCATGTCCTCCAAAGTCAGTTCCAACTTTAAGTCCAGAATCAACGAATATTTATTAATTCTTAAATTAATGAACAGGGTTTTTTAGGCCTGTCAAGTGCACTCCCCACAACACTCATAATGATTGATCTATATTAAAAGGTTTAAAAAAATGACTTTTTAAAATTGGTGTGTATTTGTGTGTGATATTCACGTCATACCATTCCACCTTGTGTTTTCATTCAGAGTATGTCCTTCCAGTGGCGTACAGATACAGGAGAGAAACGGAATTAAGACCCAGTAGAAACTCAGCTGCCTGGAAAAATTGTTCATATACACTCCAAGGATTTTTAACTCGGAAAGAAAACGTACTTCACCCATAAAAAAAATAACATTTTTTTTTGCTGATCTACATTAGCCAGACACAGGCTGAAAACCAGGCTCCCTCCTTTTCAATTAGCTAGTACCCTGATACATTTAGTTCTCAAAACAATCTATTGATAATTAGGTGAATGTAATCTCCATTTCATTCACCTTTTATGTTGTTCTGTTACTCTGATGCATTTCATTGACTTTTGACTCTTCACTTGCTGTTCAATTTCTCCCTCTCTTACTGAAAATGACACTGTGCTACTTAAGCATCTGAAAAACAAAAAGCCGAATCACAAACAAAGGTGGTGAAAGCCGACAGGGCTCCACAGATGGTGTCACTGGTTTGTACCACAGGGAGATACACATCCCGGTAGGGCTGTACTGCTCCATGTGAGCACCAGTTAGGACACATTGAGTCGTAAGCTGAACTATCTAACTGTACTCCTGTAGAACAGCACATCTGTTTCAAGAAGGCAGGAGTACGCTGTCCAGAGAATGGGCTCAGCTGCAGTATCTGCAAAACATACCATTATGCCCTTCCCCTCTGTCTCTCAGAGCTCTGGTCAGATGGCAGAATGACCCTAGTCCTTCGCACACTGACAAGTGTCACCAGCGTGAACGGGTCTCGGGATCTGACAGCACCCACATTCTGACAAGGCAGCCAATCAGGACCATGCTCTGCAGACATAGAGCCACCGCCATTAAAATGTACTACAAGGTACTTCAGCAGCTGGGGCCACTTAAAATGGACTCCGACACGTCAAAGGTCCTTCAATCCTGAAAGGTGCCACATAGAGCAACAGATGAGAGGAGGCAGAAGGGCTGGGCTGCTGTTTTTAGGAGATTGTTCCAGAGGCACAGGATCAGACACAGATAAAAAAAGAAATGTAGTGACTTAGGACAACAGGAATGACAGGATTTATATATGTATTTTGCTTGTTTATCAATTTTGTCCCCACTTCTGCATTATTCTTGTTTTGAGGGATGCACCTATTCTCAGGACCTGGATGTCTGGGAAGGACACAAAATGTCTGCACAGGGTGGATGTTGTTTTATTTTATATTTTAATTTATTTTTCAAATTCCTGGAGTAGGAGTGGTTTTGAAGTATTTAAAAGAAAAGGGGGGAAATCACAGTAACTTTTTTTTAATCAAAGGACCACTCAATATCTGTGACACAGCACACAGAAAAACTGAGGGATGTTGCCTCATATGGGCAGAAATAAATAGTAGTTGTCACATACTGACAAAATGGGAAATAACAGTTGTCTGTGATCTTCGGTTTTCTCCAAATATAATTATGTTTACTATTCAGCTCACTGAGTACTTCATATCTGGAGTATTCCATTAGGTGAACTACACCCGCATGAAATAAAAAATCTGCAATAACACAGAACATCACAGAGGCAGAAACAATTCTAAAGGAAATTGATTAGACGTTTTTTCTAAGAGCAAGTATGTTGGGGATAAATAACTCAGAAAGCACGAGCACAATGAGCATCTGGTAAATGATCAGTCTGGAGGAGCAAACGTGCATCTGAGTGGTGCCATCTCCCCCTTCGTTCCAACAAGCGATAATTCAATGTTTCTGTCACCCTGGGTTTGCCAGAATTCCAATGCAGATGAAAATACTTCCCGTGTCGCCACAGAAAGAAAAAAAAAATCACGGATAAGTAAAAATCCAATTTGCTGTCAAGGTCAGGATATTGGATTTGGAGCACAAGTGATACTTTGAGACATGTCTGATATTCAGTATGCAAAGTATTTATAGGGCCTTCAAGATCAGTCTCCTCCCCAATACACCACAGATATCTGACGAGCACACCCACAAAGACAAAAATATAAATGCCAAACAAAAACACAATCGAAAAACTATGGTCAGTTCTGCTCCATTTATTTTTAAAACCCTACACACTTTTGATTTAAAAAAGAAATAAATGCCTCTACAGTGATATCTTAGCACATACCACTCTCTCACATTTTAATGCTGTTTTCAGCCTTGTCTTCCCACTTCTCCAAAAAGACACAGCAATACAACTAACTGATAGACAAGGCTTTATTGATCCCGAAGGTAAATTGGGGATCATTTCATTCAAAACCGAAAACTACGCAGTGGAAGCTACAGACATGTGCAGACACAGACTGCAGAATAATGTGAAAAGATCTGACTCAAAATCCACATCTTTAAAAAAAAAGACACAAAGCTGGTCACCGTCCCGACGTGCAGCATGTAAGCTCAATGTGCTTGACACTGGGACCGGCAATGGCTTCTAACAGCTGACTACAGGGAAAAGAGAACGGCGAAGGAAATTAGTGACGCACAGCGCTTTACCCACACTCTTTGGTGCTCACGTAGGCAGACCGCACGGCTGGAAACCCACAGTCTTCACAACCCAAAACACGGGACAGGAAAGTGACAAGAAATGACATATAACAAGAGCGAAGCTACAGGCGATACGTGTAAACGTGCACTCTCACTGGCCGCACCGGGAACAGCCACTAGTGGCAGGGAGTTAACACAGCTAAGGAAATCCTGTATGCGACTGGGAGCTGCTCTTTTCCCTGGCAGCAGGAGTAACCAAACTGTGCATTCTGGACTCTTGCACACCCCACTGTCACTACTCTGGGGAAAAGGGATTATCGGCAAGAAACCTCATTTACCCACCCAGAAATCTGCACAAACAAAGACAAGGCTCCAAAACAAAAAAGCAATCCACTGCATATCCTCTTGAAATATCTTCAAAATGCCATATGTCCACAGGTGGTCAAGTACTTAAAAAAATAAGTCCCAAATTTCAATACCAGACCTGGCAAAAGCCAAGCATTTCAAAGCCAAGCTACTATTTTTTTTTTTTTTGCTCTGTAAGCTTGAGATTTAAAGAAACTGTGGAAACTAGAACACAGGAAAGTGCATTTCAAACCGGAGAACATGGAGAGTTTTTTCTTTACATCAATGTCTGGGTGAGCCAGAAACCAGCTGCTCAGCCACGCTGTCTAAGAGGATACCCTGGCTTCCTGCAAGGAACAGCTGGAGGAGATAAATATGGTATAAGTATTATCTTGTTTAAAAGTTCTGTTATTTCCTGAAATGGCAAAAGATATGAAGGCCAAAATGATCAACGTTGTTAACTGTGCAGAACCAGGTCTCTGATGACTTTCCTCTTCGTGTGAATGAACCGAGAACAAGTGCACAAGTCCGAACTTCCTTGAAAGTAACAACAGGAGGTAAAGAAGGCGTTTCTCAAACACCACACAGGGCTCTGCCCATCGGTGCTGCCGATATATATCCAAGGCAGCCTGTGATGTGCAGATCTTGAGGGCACTGTCTGAAGAATGCAGAAGTGCTTGAGTGTCAGTGTCTGCATCAGGAACAGAGCAGTCACTCACTGCCACCTTGTATCTCTGTGAACATGGACTGACCTGCAAAACCCAAAACCGTAACGTAACAATGGTATGAAACGTTACAAGGACATTCAGGTTGTCGGTGTGGGAGGGGAGCTCTTCCTGAGTTAATTATTGGCTTTTACCCTTTCAAAATCTGGATGTCTTTTTTTTTGCCAAATCAAAAGTTAAACATTACACTGACATCTGTGCTTGTAGGTTCATGCACAATGCTAGTTGAACACTTCTGCGCAGGGACTTAATTGCACGGTATGATCTGTTAGGCCTTATGTGCTCTGAATATTAATCTGCCAGTTCAGTTCCCCCAGTCCTCCACGTTACCTAGGCAAAATTTGGAAATGATACAACTTTGCTGCTAACATTCTGCTATCATGGTTTCCTTTCCTTCAAATGTTCTGCCTCTCGTTGATTACACATACATTGTGGAGTTGGATATATTGGATACTGGGTTCCCCTTCCAGCTGAGCACTTATTCACACAAGTGAGCCCCGAAGAGAATTCATTGTGAGTTCTTCCGTTTTCATCTCCTAAACACCCTGGGGGCTGTTTTTAACTCCTGCACTTTATAAGTAACACAGGATCTTTATGGGCATGAAGAAAAAAAACTTGGCAGTGATTTTAATCAAGAAATATGTTCACTCCTTTAAGGAGTCTACTAAGCAACGACGCCAGACAAGGTGTGGGGGTAGGAAACACTACATAATGACAGAGAAAGCCACCAACAATAAACATGATTCAGCTGTATCCGGGTGTGACACATGCAGAAGCACGTGTTCGATTTGAATTATCTCAGTGCCATAATTATTTAAAGCACTACAGAGCAGATAAGCCCTTCTGATTTACATTCTGTGAAGGCTAGCTCCAGTTACTTTGGGCACTACGTTCGTTAAGATGTTCACGCATTTCTGTAGAGCAACTCAGGTTTACAGAAGACTACTGCTGGAAATGAAACGGGAACAACGAAAACCTACTCCCTCCCGCCAACACGTGCACATTTAAAAACAACCAACAACAACAACAACAGTAATATCGAGTTAATTTCTCTCCAACATTTTATCCAGTAGAATAATTTTATCTTCCCTTGTCAAAAAAACCAAACCACAAATGGAACAAAAGAATTTCCAGAAAAGTCTGAATGTGTGTTCAATTAGTGTAATGGAAATGTTTAAGACGCAGCTGGAGAAACCGAATAAAACTGGGACTGTGACAAGAGCATCACACTCAAACTTGAATGTTCGTGTAAACAAACAAAACACACAATTCACAGGGTTAGTTCAGATGAAGAATGACAAATTCTAACAAGCCAACACACAGTTGTTGACTCCTAAGTATGCTTCCTCGCATTTCCACAATAAAATACCACAAAACATGAAACTGAGCACAAAGATGGGTTCTTTTCTACTAGACGGCGATCTCTACTAACCCCCACTGGTACCATCTGCTTTTCCAGAACAAAAGAAAAATTGCTAACCCCACTTGGAAATGTCACAGATCTCCTATTACTACTGCACAGATATACTATAGCACAGGTAAGAAACATGAGAGATTGAATTTCCTTCCCTAGGAAAAGCAAATAAAACCACGCACTGCATGACTTACGTAAACAGCCAGCTCTACCTCAGAGTCCTCAGATTTGATGCTGTATTTTATTTACTGAATAATGCTATTAATATTTGTGGTATTAATACTTGTAATGTATCAGGAAAAACAAAGCTTAACTGAAAATCTTGATGCAGATAACCTGTCTTGTGACTGATAGAAATCCAGTTGGGCTTAAATCCAAATGATATATTTTAAGCCCACAATTCTCATTTGTCCGTACAACATATAATGGATCATTTCCATCTCACATGTATACAACAGACTCAAACGATAAACAACTTTTGAAATAGCTAAAAGCATCCTGCCTGATCTGGGTTCTAAAACATCGGGAGTAATGGCAGTGAAAAAAATCTGGTCAAGCTGAACAAATAACAGAACTGTCAGACAACATTCGCATTTGTCCCTTTATTGCTGCGATATCGTCTACTTGCAATCACAAACCCAGCATGCTCAGAAAACCACATGTCCCAGTGGGAAGTGCAGCAGCCCTGAGCCTCTCACTGGAATCACAGGGAATAAGGCAGGACTGAGGTAGCAAACGACATCCTCCCAGTGAGGTGGGTGCCAGCCCCTCGGAGGACCATGGATTTTTACACTCAGAGATGCCAACCACATCTAAGCTTTGGGAGGCAGGAGTAAAAACAGAGCGGCGAGAGAAAAGACACAAGAACATGTGAACTCCACACAGAAGGATGCCACAGCCACATGCTGTTGGCAGCAGTACCTGTCGCACCACTGTTCCACCCCACTTGAAAGAGTAAGCCAAAACCGATATCCAGTTTCTCCTTGAACAATCTACCTGAGTCCTAGATAAGATAAACCTTGGGAACGACTCAGTAAGTGACTTCAGCCTAAGGCTAATTACGGCACGTTCCTGCTCGACGTCCTGTTGGAACAAACCGCCAACAGCGCAGCCCACAGGATTCAGCCAGCTTCCTGTGAGGCTGTGCTGGAACCTCTCCCATTTTGTTTCTGCTGCTTTTTTTTTTTGTTTCCGATTCGTTGCGTTGAAAGAGCACGCCACTGTCAATCACCGAACAGAACTACAGATCGGGCTGCTGCGGAGGGCAGGAACGTGATTCATCCAGCGAAAACGGCTGAAAACCAAACTAAGGGTCTGTGTCTGAGTCACGTTTGAGTCAGCGATTGGCCCCCGGCGGAGAACGCGCGTGGCTTGGACAAGACATGGAGTAGCTACAGCGTTCAACTGTCCTCCTCACCCAAACAATGAAAGTAGATCACTTCCCAGCCACCATCAGCATTTCAAAAATTCAAAATAAGAAAGGAATGCAAAGGCACGTTTCAAATTACAAGACTGCACATGTCAAGTCACTTAAAACGGTTTTCAGTTCAGGGACGATGTTTTGGGACCAATTTCAAACACTAGTGGATATTGCCCTTCAATTCCCAAAATTTTAAAGCTGAATTTAAAATGTTCCAGTACACTGGATCTAATACACTTGTTCTAACTGAAGTTCAGAAAACGTATTCAAAAAACCTTATTTTACAAAGGAGCAGCTCAGTTTTAAACTCTAGTCCCTGTTATGACACCATCAGAAGGCCTCCTCTCATTTGCAGGCTATTAGGCCAAGCAAGTTCATTTTAGTTCTGCTTCTCCAGGTGGGGCTGCACATTGGTAGTGGTGGAGGGGAGTCCCCATTACCTGTAAAGCAGAGTGTAGTGTCCAGAAAAGGACCATACTAGTGTAAGCAATTAATTGATTAATTAGTTAATTAATTACTTCTCTGTAATCCCAAAGCCAGAACAGGCAGGTTTGTTTATACTACACCTCCTTGAAACGTCCAGAACATCAAACCTAACAGGAAAGTCTTTGGGAGGTGGGAAGATATTGGAGCCACTATAAGAAACCCACACAAAAAGAGGGAAACATGCAAACTCCACACATACAACTACCTCACGCCAGGCTGTAGTACAAAACACCAAACCACACCACGCCTCACAATTTAAGGTAAAAGACACAAGCCAAGATACTCAAAAGAACCTCAGCAAAAGCAATGTCAATGTAATCTGAAACATAAGTTTGCATTTTTAAAAAGGACTGATTTTATCTGAGTGTTGAAGGTTCATGTTCAGCTGGGGGAAAAATGTTGGGTTTTTTTTTTTGTAAGAGAGGAGGAAAGCCTCCTGGAGTTATTCATCACAGAAAACAGCGGTCTTACCAGGTTCCAGCTTAATGACTTTAATGGCTGCCAGCTCTCCAGTGTTGACATTACGGGCCTGAAACAAAAAAAAAAAGACAATGTTTTTGCCAGCTTTTAATTACAAAACAAAAACAACACAAGACAGCAGGTGATGTTTCCACAGTTCCGGATTTATCAATTACTCGAATTCCGCACACATCCAACAGGAGGCTCCAGCTGCCAGGGCGGGAGAGGCGGATCAGCTCCTCCAGGACGCCCACGCTACCTGACCACACACTGCTCGCAGTCTAACCACCAGGACAAACCAAACTCCTGCGGAGACATTTCTGCGCCAGAGCCACAGGGCAGCGGCAAATCAGGAAGGACACTGATGCTCCCTTCCTCTCGGGCACTGGAGAGATCTGCTTTTTAACATGCTCATGTGGAAAACAAAAACCAGGGTGTTGCATGGAGCTTTCCGTCCAGAGGGACACTTAAACTCCTTAAAATGAAGAGGGGGTTCACCTAATTCCCCAGGGCGCTGGGGCACTGTGCATGGCTCGTGACAGCAATTCTGCGACAGCACCTCACTGTGGAGCCTCAGGTGGAGAAGTGGGCGAAAAGAGACTGAAAAGCTCCACCAAGTAAAGCTGACAATGGAGTTCAGTCGAACCCCAGACACTGGGGATAGATTCTTTCACCAACTGCGGTGCGATCTGCATCTATGCCATTATGCACATAATCCAAGATCTTAACCAGTTGGTTTAGCACCCCAGAAAATAAGATAAGATGACTTTAATGGCCATATTCAATTTCTTGTATTGGGAATTTGTCTTTCCGCATACCCCAGCCTGCTCTCCATGAGACACACAGACAAGGAGAGAGAAATTTGGGGTCAGAGCCCAGGGTCAGCCATTTATACGGCACCCCTGGAGCAGTTGGGGTTAAGGGCCTTGCTCAGGGGCCCAACGGAGTAGGATTCCTCTGCTGGCTGCAGGATACGAACCGGCAACCTTCCAGCCACAGGCGCAGATCCTGAGCCACATCCATAAGGACAGTACCTCCTACCTGCTCTACAGCGTCCCCTGTCACCACACTGGGACATTGGGTTGGAATTTAGGGAGCAGATATAAGAGTGCCATATACTGGTCCACAACTTATACTGGTCCACAACTGGGAAACCTCTAAGGGTAAAGAAATCAGGTTGCAAAGACAGAATATCCATATTCGAAGTAGCATTCTCACTGAGTCTTCCCGACACTGATTTTATAAAAGCTCCTTTTACAAAGAGAGGTAAAACTAGCAAAGGAATAAGAAAATACTCTTTACAAGGTGAGAACAACTGTTTCAGTGCTCAGACCATTAATCAAACGTTCAAAACTGAAAAACCTGAAAGAACTCCATAAGGCTAGAAAACATCTTCACTTCTCTCTCATCTCAGTCCACAAAAGAAAGTTAAGTTTTAACTGATTTGTTAAAAAAAACACTCTTAAAGGAACTTTGAACGGCAAATTCTGAATCAAACCTACCTTCTTCCATTTGCAATTTCTACTGAGTAACTGTCATCATAGAGTTCCTATCATATCTTTGGCCCAGATACCGACAGTCAAAGTATTCAGAATCACAGCTAAATTACTCTACTTGCTTTTTCATAGTATATCTGCAAAAATAATAATGAGCTGTGCATGACTTTGATTTCTGAAAGTACATTAGAATAATTTAAGGCAACCCGTTCTTAAATTAAGCAGTGTGTGTCCTCCACTAGGGTTTTAGGTAACAACTTGGGAATTTTCAACTAATAAACATTTTCTTTTTAAAAACAGAAATCGGGAGAGGTAAGCTCCAATTAAATCAAGTAATTTAATTTTAAACTGACTTGAAAAAAAGAAAACATTATATAAACTGAGCTCTATTCTTTAACAAAAGTTAATATTAAGGGATGTGGTACAACTTCTATACATACAGCAATACCAACTAATGTGAACCACAGGTATCGCCCTGCAACACTACAATCTAATGATGAGTTTCATTTTTTCATGCAGTAAGACTTTACAGAAGGAAACCAGAGACTTATACATATAAAGGACAGAGCGGTTTAATCAAAGACCATTAAGGAGAAACACTTTCAGGCTTAAACAGTAGAGATCTCTAGATAAGAAGCCATAAATCACTTTCTTCCCTAGTTCTAAACAAACGTGGTTAATTCCTGCAATTACCTAATTACAACAATGCCATGTATGATAACTGAGAAAAATAAAACGCCTTAAAACTGGAGAGGGGTAACTGGTGAAGTGATCTCTTTAACTTCCCCACCTGATCCGTTTAGCAGTGAGGCTGCTGGTCGGGATAAGCTGCAATGTGTCACAAGTACAGGACAGTGTGCATTGAACTCCTCTCTGTCAAAGGCTTCGGCCTCCACTGGGATGAAAAGCACTGAATAAAACCCACGCTGTTTCTTCCTGCAGAGAATCAGCATTGCTAGCTTCCCTACACTGCGGGGGTCCCGTTTTCAAAGAACCCAAAGCCAAAGTCCTAGCCCCCTGGTTAAAAAAACAGTCTTTCCTGATGTGCTACTGACCAATTTCCTTCACATCTCCTTCATACTGTACATAACCCAGTCGGGGAGAGAAACCTCCACCTACAGTAACACACCCTGCCTGTACAAGCAGGAAGACGGAGAATCTCAAGCCTGCATCCAGATACTAAAGATGGACTGATTCTGAACATGGTTTTAGGAGTGATTCAGCCCAAAGGGTCTTACAACCCATTTTCACTTGGTCACTGCATTGAAGGTCTTCACTGTAGTAATACTGGAGAGGTATCAGATATTGTACAATGTGCTGCCACTGCATTCCATTCAAAGCACACTTCATTGCACTGGCAGTGAGGCTGAGGGTGTTGGCCTCATACTTGGCATTTCAGAGTGACTTTGCAGGCTTGTGAAGCCTAAAGGTTCTGCTTAATATTTACAGGACAGAAAGCAATCTTCTCCTAAACAATTACACAGTTTATTTAATAAAAAGTTAAAAAAGTTGAATGACTGGCTCAATTATGAAGAAAAACTGGAAAATGTTTTGAAATGTTATTCGTATGGGATGGTTGGAGAAAATGCCAGCTAACTGTAGGCCTCATCTTTAAGTAATTTAGTTTGGGATTTGACATTCTAATACCGCACAAGCTAAAATTTAATTAACCATATAATTGCAGAAGCAATAATTAGATCCATTAATAGACCCACTATTCACTTTGTGAGACTTGGCAAAACAAGCTATAATCATCTGTAAGTCGATAATTTAAATGCCAAAACGTCTCTTACAGCACTATCTACACTAATTTACATGCATAGCAGGTAAATGTCGTAGGAATCCTGTGAGTCAGACTTTTTACTGTGCTTATTAGTAATATGGCTATTTCTTCTGCAAGGTGAAAAGAAGAACTAGGTAACAGATGCAAAAGGTGTATTATTAAAGGTGCTAGAAACTGATTAGGCCAGCATTACACTACATGCAGCACCAACAATTTAAAGCCATCCTTTTAGGATGAAACAAAGAAGGCTAGGTAGGAACTTCTGAACACAAACCTGGACAGGCTGCAGTACACAGCACAGTTTTTGTAACTCGGCACTGCAGCCTCGACAGTTAAAAAGATTATTTGTATTAGGTCAAATAAAAAAGGTGAGGGAATTCTGAGTGTGCAATGTACCAAGAACCACTCCAGAGATGTAGAGTCAAATCTAAAGTATGGGATTTCAGCTTTACATTATTAACACACACAGAGACTAACTTCCTGTGCCTGAAACAGTTTAATCTGTCATGTGCACACCATTAAAAAAACATTTACTATAAACACAAACTACCCACACCTCCACCAAATATAGCGAGTGCTCTGTCTAGCGTCTCCGTCTACGGTGTACAGGAAGTGCATTATGACACATTATGTGAAATACAGCCCATATCCTGCAAGTCCATCTCTTCCTCCTGGACAGGGGAGAAAAGCTCCACATCGTGTCTTGTCGTCCGTTCTAGAGCGATGGATTTCAGCACCAGGTGAAGAAGCTGCAGGGAGATCATGTGCCGCAGGGATAAGGATTCAACAGCGTGGCCAGTTTTGGAATCGGACGCTTATTTTTCATACGGCAGAGGAAAACTACTAATCCATCAGGCTTTGGCCACTGGAAGGTTTTCCCCAGGAAGCCGATAACCGTCTTCCTACACAAATTACAGAGGACGTCTCAACTCCTTGTATATACTATTTCCTGCCAGGTTCAGGAGGAAACAGGCTCGTAGGTCAAGCAGTAAGCCAACTTGTACTCCAAAACAGGGGGAGTGTACTAACCCACCTCAAATACAGGCTTCTGCAAAATGTGTCAAACCATTCTTTACAAAAACATAAAGGCTGTCTAAGCCTGAAAATATAGGTCTGGAATCGTGTTTTAAAAGTAAATATCCATCAAAGCGTGCTCTTAGTCTCTTCTTTCTAATCTCTTCCACTCCTTGTCCTTTTAATTCCTCTTTATCTTATTTAACTTCTTATTTGGCGATGAATGCTGAATTGGCAAGAACAGCCTATTTAAATGGAGCACACTTTAAATGACACCATACCAGGTAAACAATTATGTTAAATAGATTTTTCATTAAGCATTACAATAATTGTAAGGATTCATTTTTGACCCACTCACATTCAGAAATAAGGGCAGCCAAGTAAAGTGATCCTAGCCAGGTACCAATGGGACAGACTCAGTAGTCTGCGTAAAAAAATGGGTCCAACATCCACATTTGATCACAGGTGGTGATCTGACCCACATTTCAAAACGCCTGTTGTGACTGAACTAAAGAAGCCTGTAAGGTTTTACCAACAACTAATTCTTCAGTTATTGAAGGTTGAAGGTTGGAGCCAAGACAGTTGGTAAGATGCCTGTGAAGCCTGCAAAGAGTCCTTAACCGATTTCTTAAATGCGGCTCATTACGCAAAAGGCTCCACCTCAAAATCGGTTTGTCCAATCACCTCTATTCTCAGAAACGAAACGTACTCCTTGTTCAGAGGAGTGGTTTTGCCAAAGAACACCAAGCTTGACTGACATCATTCTAGTTGACCTGCACTGCTAGCAATGGCAGAGAGATTTCTAGAAGGCTTTAAAAGGTCTTTTTTTTCCATTTTAATGTTGTTGTTTTTTTACCACTACATTCTTTCAGCTGTGCCTTTAAATACTTTGTTTTCACTGCTTCTGCTCAGGCTGCTGTTTGCCCCATGAACCAAGTATTCCTGAAAACTAGCCCCTTTGATACCCTCTGACTGGAACGAAGCAGACTATAGAGTCATATATGAATATACCATAGAAACTTGTGCTTTCTTTCTTGCCTTTCCAGCACGGAATAAACCTATTACCTGTTCCTTTGCAGCCTACGCCTGCTGATGCGGCTCCCCACCTGAACTACTTCAGCTTACCGTAGAATAAGCTGTGCGGACTGACTCTGTTTAAACTTTTTTCAGAATGTGTATTGGTATTGTAATATGCACCCTTGACGATGTTATAGATATATATACTCGTTTGTACTGTATTTTCTTTTGTTGTTGTTTAAATCAAAAGTTATAAAAATGGAAACCAAAAAACAAAACGGAATATACTGCATGTCAGTGGGGAACAAGAATACAAGACACACTTTATCAACAGAACATGATCCTTCTGGCCGATGATCATCAGCCTGCCTGCCTGGTTCCAAAAATTCTGAATTTAACACGGATCCAAGCAGCTTGTTATGTTTTGTTTTCTGTGGGATCTATATTTTCTTTACAAAAGGCTGACAACGCCTGCCACGGTCACTGTGGACCTTTTTATCTGAACATGGAAAAGTGTAAAAGACAGATGAAGACAGGGGAGTTCCAGATGACACTTTCTGACATCCTCCCACATTTCTTAATTAGCAAGAAAATGAATCTCTGTCAGCCAGGCAGTCACACAGACTGTTTAATGATGCTTGCAATTCACAGAGGTGTCACTAGGTTCAGACGTGCCAAAGGCAGGAGAAAAATACCCAAACATTCTAATGACTCTGTACATAAACACAATAATGTATCAAATAAAGAAAACAGTCCTGTCTTACCTCCCTGGATTTTAAAATGTAAGCTTTGGTCTTTACAACACTGCATGGGCATGCCCAGTTATAGGCAGTGAATTGAGATCTGTTTCTCACCTTGACTCTTTCAGGGCATTTAAAGTGCACACAACGGCTTTCAAAACAGGGAAGATCACCAAGAGCACAACTGCCTTCTAGTCTGATCTAGTCAGATCTCGGAAGATGATGAATACTAAGATGATCTCACTGGGAACATAAATTACTGCAGTGGTTTGGTGGACCTGTAGGTGGAGCTCTTCCCTCTGTAAAAGTGGAATTCCATTATGGAGACTAGGTGCTGTGCCACTGTGCTATAGAAGGTACTGTCCTTCAGATCAGATCTTAAACCAATGTCCTATGGCACTGTTCACTTTATTGGCCATATACAATTTCTTGCATTAGGAATTTGTCTTTCCCCATACCCCAGCTTGCTCTCCATAAGACACACAGGCACAGAGACAGGGAGAGAGAAGTTTGGGGTCAGAGCGCAGGGTCAGCCATTTATACGGTGCTCCTGGAGCAGTTGGGGTTAAGGGCCTTGCTCAGGGGCCCAACGGAGTAAGATTCCTCTACCGGCCACGGGCTTTGAACCGGCAACCTTCCAGCCACAGGCGCAGATCCTGAGCCACAGAGCCACCTCTCCGCCCGTAAGGGCGTTGATGCTGGTGTCTAGAGTAAAGTCCATTCTGGGCTTGAACAATTTTGTTTCCCTAAAGCTTCCCCTTAACTCAGTGAGGCAATTCCTCACCTCTCCACCCGATCTGCAGTGCTGCTATGATTGCAGATTTTGATCCTGATGCTGTTCTCCTTTTTTTGAAGATAAGGTACTTTGACACCCCAACTGGAATGCATTAAGGACTTTAAAAACAAACCCCAGAAAAAAAGAATAAACAACACTTTGCCAAAACTGAGATTGTGAGAATACCAATTCACTGAAGCCAATGATAAGTTGAGTGACTGCAGGCAAGGAGTTTAAATTCAAAGAAGCGGCCAGCTGGCTGCTCACATTAGTATTCAAATATTGAATACATGACAGTGCAGGTGTCCCCACACTGGAGTTACAAAACGAGCAGACTGGCGCTCAGGCTAAACCTTGTGTGACAGCATGGAGGTGAGACCTCAGAACTGTGAGGTGTGGAAAATGAGATGGAGGAAGAATTTCACCCAACATCCACGACCTGCTTCAGGTTTTAATAATGACGAACACCCACCAGCACGCGTCACAAAGTTCTGGTGTCATGACCACCAGATCAGAGAGTGGGGGCTAGAACCCTATTGATAACCCCAGTGTAGCTGGCTTTGTTACTGAATATGTAAGCAACAGGATAACTCATTTTAACAGGCCAGGCAGAGCAACTGCAAAACTAACAAACCACTTGAAGTTAAAAAAAATCATTCAGTTACTGTCTGCAGAATCCACAATTTTTCTTACTGAATTATCGTGGGGAGAGGTTGTGCAAACAGTTAAATGTATTTATTTCTGCCGAATCCACGTGACCTATTGTACAAGAATCTTTTTTATTATTAAAGAGTCTTCCCCTGAAGAGGTTTTTAAAGGAACCACAGCCAACACACTGATCTTTGGTAATTCTGCAGAGAAGGAATTCTAATGATTTATTTGCTAAAACTAATTTAACAGAACTAAGAAACAGCATTGAGAGGTAGTCTCCAAGAGCAGTATGAATGATATAAATATTATACAGTACATATATATATATGTGGAAATACTATACAAAATGTGGATCTCAATGTATGACCGTAATCCTGGCTCCTCTTTAGTCTTGAATACATGAGCAGATATTTTATTAGCAAGCTCATAAACATCTATAGTAACTCAATACCTCTCTGCAGTACAGATGTTTCTCTATGGCCACATTCTGCCACAGCACCACAGCCCTTGATACTCACTGCTCTGGATCAGCAGCTGTGACACACTGGCAGTGAAACCACACAACAATACCTCTTCTTCAGATTTTTGTCCATTTACTTGTATTTCTGTAGACTACTTTGAGAACTTCACAGTTCAATAATTTTTGTACCATTTTCCGGTCACTGTGCTATGTGATGTGAGTGTAGGACGTCTACTTCAAATACATCTGAACACATCTTTTTCCACCTTTAGTATGTGACAGGTCCCCGATTGTGAGCTGGCTTGGACGAATGCACCAGATACTGTAAAACAAATGTGATCACTAGTCCCTTCAGGGGTAAACATGGCTTTAAGAGGTGACCCCTTCAGGAGGTCAGTGTGCTCCTCGGTGCCTTACACTGCCCGGCCTGCAGGCGTTTCCAGGGGCAGAGCCACTGGCTGCAGTGACACTCCAGGACGGGGGCCTGGAGAGACTGAAGCCCTAGCAGATGGATGGTGGACAAACTCCAGGAACCATATGAAGGAAGACTCACCAAGCCATTTAGGTACAGAAAGCAATAAGGAGGACAACAAGGGGTTACAAATTTAGAAGGAAATACAAGCAGAGCTCTCCAGCACTACAAATGCCATGCATAATGCGAACGTGTAAGGACATATACGTGGAGAGGGGGTGTGGGATGTTCAGGTGAGTTCCGAGCTGACACTGTTTTGCCTTTGCCCGATGGGAGTTCCCTGTGGTAAAAAGGCACACTTGTGTGTTTGCCCCCCAGCCGAAGGGCATGCTGTAGATGGCTCGGGAGGCGACAGGCTGTTCATCCGCACTGCGGCCTTCCCTCGGGCTGAAGACGTTAACCAAGCGAGGAAAAACAATTCACCTCCACAGATGCAGCTCGCAGCATGTCCACTGTGGATCGTGCCAGAGATGTGAAGGAAGAGTACAAAAAAAAGGCTTTAGGAGTTCACCGTGCCTTCACAGAGAAACCGGCCTTAAAATGAAAAGTTCCTTTTCTGTACATGGACCTCCATGTTACATCCTTTTCACCCTCGGCAATACTCTGAGAACAAGACTTGACCCAGTGACGCTGAAATGCAGAGCCTGCACGTAACATTTCATCACCCCTCTGCTCAGCTTTATGGAATAGGAGCTGCTCAGTTCAAGGCAATGTATGAAAAAGGGCTAAATTAAAAAGAATTGAAGAAAAACGATGAAGATTCATACAAAAGCCTATATTTTTGACATTTTTGACAAGAGGAATAAAGAAGTAAATGCTTAATCTGATTGAATATGTACCTCTACAGTACCTTAGAAAACAAAACATAATTACAACAAAGGGAAGTAAAGTAAAGGTGTCAAACTGAAGAAGACTCGCAGCCACTGTGTTTCTTTACTCTCTTTCCAGCATGGAATAAACCTTTACTTGTTCCTGTACAGCCTATGCATGCTGACGCAGCTCCCTACTGTTTGTTTATAATGTCAAGAGCGTCTTATCATCTAACATTCAGGGTGCCATAGCAGAAAAAGGAATTCATTTTTGCAGATCACACTTAAAAGATGTGCTAGTTACTTGATGTAATATGTTTAAATTAATTTCATCACGCGCTTCTCTCTAGCGACTACCTGGATGATCAACACCATCACAATGTAGGGTTGTATTGCCAAACACAGTCAGAAGCCAAGCTGCAGCAAGCCAACAAGGAAATAACACAACCCAGCTCAAGGAGACGAGTTTGGACAGTTCGAGATTCATGGGAACAGACCAGCTGTGGTTCAGGTAAAGAGGTTCCCAGTTCAAGGAGTTAAGTTAAGATAGTTACATCCTAAAAGGGAATGATACAGAAAGCCTAGATCTGACAGAAATTCTAAACAAGGAAAAAAGGGAATCAATCTGCACATGCCCGTCTCACCCGCAGGCCTCTCAGCATCTCAGTGCGATACCAAATTCACCTCCGCAGCGCACTTCCTTTTAAAGCAACCTGAATGTTTTCAGAAGATTTCTGATTTTTTTTTTTCTGTGGTTAGCAAAAACAAAGATCCCAAGCAATCGCCCATACACATAGCAGCAGGGGAGATATCGAGGTAAGCAGTGGGATAACAGAAATGCTGTGGACTTTACAGAAAAAAGGTAGATGACGCTAACTGCATTCCTTCAGTTTCAGATTTCCCAGTTGGCTGGGGCAGAGGGTGGAAATCTTTTAGACACAAAGCGGTACAAAGGTCATAAACATTGCTTGCCAAGGGGCAGAATATTTTCCTTGGAGAGCTAAACGGCAGAAAGGTGAGGACTTCAAAGGCTGCACTGCTTCCTGAAACAGATGTCCTGAAAGGATTCCTGTTAACAGAAAAACAGACCAAATACGCAAAGGAAGTGATGAGGGGAAAAAAAACCCTGACAGACAAGGTGCTGCCTAAAAATAAAAATGCTTTTATATCCATTCCCTCAGATAGCGCTCCTTCACCTCTTCATAGCAGCCCACACCAAGAGCATCAGGGTTTGCAGCAACAAGCGATATTGATTGGGAATAAATTACCAAACCCTCCATAACTGCAGAAACAACCAGCTCAGACTTGCCCCCCTGCCATTACATATTGTAGTGGAATGAAATCCTTCAACAGGCCTCTTACAGCTAAAACTGTAACAGCACGGCCCGCCACACATTGCTACACAACCATTACAGTGAACTGCCACACAGCGTAAAGGAAGAAGACGGGCGCTGCACTTAAAATCGCATTCAATCGTGACATTTCCTAGAAATTCAAAGAATGAAACAAAACAACTTCAGAGCCAAGCGGATAATTCAATGTTAGGTCATTAAGATCAGCTGAGGAAAAACTGGCGAGAACAGTCAGCCAGGCTGTCGGTGGAACAGCGCCCCCTGTGGCCACTCAGGGGCATGCAGGCCGCGAGTGAGGGCTGCACCTCTCCACTGACTGGAGTGGAGGTACAGCGCTGTGCTGCTGGGGAGGTGTTAACAGAACGGCTTGAAGGCAGGCGAGCAGGCTAGAGGAATCTCCTGACTCCTCCCCATTCTCAAATCCGAAGGGTACCGAGAAAGGAACTGGCATTTCTAATTTAAAAACAAAACTATAACTCAGATGTGGAGATAAATAAGAGATCGTTACTGGGCTGACTGGAAAAGACATGGAATCGCTAGGCTTGTCAAAAACGCATCATCAAAAGAAAAACAAAGATCTGTTTTTGCATATTGTGCTTAGAAAATCGCACTTATCTGGGAACACTTGCATCATCTCACCCATCATCTCACCACCTTTCATCTATGAATCAACTCTGACTTCAACTCTTCATTGAGGGCATCAAAAGGTGGGACATGTGCTCTTCTTTCAAAGTCAGGAGTCTGGTCAGTAAACACGTTTGACAGCTCACTTTCTCAAGAATTCCAGGGCTTTGCAAGAGAGGGAGACCTGTAAAATGTCCTTCACCTGGGCAGGGTGGTGTTTCTTTCTGGTTTTGGTTCAGTATCCTACACACCGGGTAAATTCTGCGTCTGTCTCTGGGATGCATTGGCACCGCTGCCTCAGGCTTATGTCGCCTCACTGCTGCCCGATGCTGGAGGTGCCTTTGCCCACACCAAAAGACCAGGGGGATAACTCGCATGTCGTCCAAGCGAAAACGGGAACAGAAACCGCTAAAGGACAGGGCGGCGCCCAGCGGGAGCTCCGCAAGACCTCACACACAGACTTAAAAAGAGCAGTTCTTGAGGTCCGCACGCAAGCTTTGCAAGCTGCATAGACCCACAGTGAAACTGCTGGGCTGGAATCGTTTTCAGGCTGTGTGTGTATCAGGCGGGCTCGGCAGGTACGAACTCCTCCCAGTAAGGGTCAAAGCAGCCGACCAGGACTGGGAATCGGAGAATGCGGATGGAAGAGGCAATGGCCTGGCAAAAGAGCCCTGCCCACGCAACCCCCACCACACATAGGTTCACAAGTTTATGCTATAATTACACTCCCCCTCTTTCCTAACAAAAAGCAATAATCCAGTTCAGAGGTCAAGAAAATAGCTACAGATGTCATACAAATGCACCAGCTAAAACAGACTCTGATGTTCAGAGGACTGACAACACCACAGGAGTTACAGTTTCTCAACTTGCTTCCAAGGCAACGCAAAGCAGTAGGCTAATTAAATTCCATACAGCATCAGGTCCTTTACTCCAGCGTGGTTTAAAGGGAAGGAAGCAAGAGCATTTCATTAGGGTTCTAATTACACTAAAGCTAGTGTCGGCATGATCGAAATTATCATGGGTCTTAACACTCAGGAATATTACGATGTGCCATCAGTACCGTACATGGGACTGAGACAACATAACATCTGGCACAAGTGTAATATTCAACGCCGTTTTCAAGTCACAAGGCTGGTGTCTTGTCTTTCTTACGCTGGACTGCGCAGTTGTGAAACTTCCTGAAATTTACTTCCTTCTTGTTCTAGTTAAATACTGATGCTGGCGAACTACAGAAACATGCATTTTTGAATAGCATGTTAGATATTTTTAAAAAGGAATCTAAAGCCAACAACACATTTTCGTCCCCGTTTAGCTCCTTCACGGATCTGAAGAGTTTCCATTAATTAGTGAACTGGGAGCTTCAGGTTGCCATAGAAACCTTCACAATCAAGTCAAACAATCCACTAAAAACACACACACACACAACAGCCAGCCAGCCAGTGAACACAGCAGTGAAGGAGTGGCCATTAAACCAGCCCCATTCCTGCATCTTTTATTGTCTGGCTTTTATTGTGCGCCTGTGAACTGAAGCTCATCAAGTAAAAGGTAAAAAACTCTGTTTTTCCTTCCTGATTTCACAGGGAGGACCACCACTTCCACTGCAGAGATGGCAATCAACCCCCCCTCCCAACTTCCGAAGGTCAATCGCCACCAAACAATGAAGCTCAGCCTCCGGAGACCGCGACTGCCTTCCTCCGCGCCTCCACCGAGCCCACGGGCCGAGCAGCGCAGTGCCCCCGGCGCAGGCCGCAGCCTAACCGCTACACCCACGCCAATCCGGGAGGCAGGCGGTCCTGGGAGTTTATGTAGTGGACACAGCTGGTGCCCGGTGTCCCAGTGGCGCAATCGGTTGTCGCGCAGTACAAAGCAGAGCCATGCCAAGGCTGGGCGTTCAAGGCTCGCCCGGAGCACGTCTTTACTGCCAGCCGCCATATCGCCCCGCAACTCCCAGCTGGCGGCCCGCTGGAGCTCAGCGGGCGTTTCCCTCCTGGGAAAGCTCAGGTTGCACAGGAAGATGTGTTGGTGGGACCAGTATGGAGTGCTCACCCTGTGTGGTCCTCATGCCCCACTATAGTGATGGGACACTGTACTGTTACCCAAGGTCCTGTCTCTCCGTGGTCATTAAAAATCCCAGGGCGTTTCTCCGAAAGAGGAGAGGCGTTAACCCCTGTGTCCTGGCCAAATTTCCACCACCCCCGCCAGGTTCTTTACTAACCACTGCCTACTAATAAGTCCTGTGAAGCGGCTTCATTACTCTGTTCTCCTCCCCCGCTGACAGCTGCTTTGTGTTGAGTGTACTGTTCTGAGGGGAGTCCCCGTAATCTTTAAAGTGCTTTGAGTGGAGTGTCCATAAAAGCACTATATAACTGTAAGGAAATAATAACTCAAGGCTGGAACAGAAAGAGCTACACCAGGGCTTCAGGACTCGCTCATCCATGAGCCAGTCTACAGAGGAAATTTCTAGGTTAATAGGTTAACCAGAAAGGTAAAACACATGAGTGGTTTAAATTTAAGTTAATAATGGAGTCAATGTAGGACCATGAAGAATATTTAAAGACCAGAAGAACAGGAGGCAAGGCAATTTAAAAGGGACACAAGGCACTGAAATGAGTCACATTAGATAAACAAAAAAGAATCATGGGCCTTTCTTGTCAGTTATCTTTACCAACTACTGCTGAAGTACATATAGTACATACACTTTACTAACATTCCCCAGCTATTCTCCATTGAAAAGATAAGATAAGATCACTTTATTGGCCATATACAATTTCTTGTATTAGGAATTTGTCTTTTCACATACCCCAGCTTGCTCTCCATGAGACAAACAGACAGGGAGAGAAGCTTGGGGTCAGAGCGCAGGGTCAGCCATTGAACAGCGCCCTTGGAGCAGCTGGGGTTAAGGGCTTTGGGATTTGAACCAGCAACCTTCGTGCCACAGACGCAGATCCTAAGCCACAGAGCCACCGCAGCGCACCACATTGGAGAGAATTCATAACAAGCTTACTGCACCGTGGAACATGGGGAGTCTGGACATTCATAATTAGGATTATGCAGTTTAGTGCTTGTGTGATGACGTGACATCATTACTGATTCTAAGTCACTGTGCAATGTGTAATCAGACATGCTGCTGGGATCCTATCAGACTCCAAAAGTTTCGCAGAAATCCTGGAAGCCCATCTAGAGCCTTGCATTTTATTCTGATGTTTTGTAACGAAAAGAAAAAAATAAATGTTCTCATATTAGCAATGGAAAACTTTTTATTTGCAAGCAGATGTCTCTGCGGTGTTAAGACACAGAAATGTAAACTTTAAAAGACATCTTGTCCTCCCTCATTGAATAACATGGTACCTCCAGCTTACTTTAATTACAGGGATTCAGTCAACTGGCAAAAAATGCACAGCAGACTGAAAACACAACAGACATCTCAGAACAAAAAAGAATAACACCAAAGAGCATTTTAGTCTAAAAAAGATTTCAGATGCTAATCAGAAATATAGACGGTAATCCTACACCCTATGGACAGTCACCACTTTTCTAGTAAATCCCTGTTTTGATCACCGCAGAACTAAAAGGTCACTAAATAAAAAGCCTCATGCCTCTCTCATTACTGTAAATCAAGCACGCTGGATGAAACCCAGCTTTGCCTCTGTGCAATACGAGACTGAATGATCTGGTGTTAAAATCCCAGCTCAACCATCAGCTTATGCAGTTCAAATGAGTCACCTCACTTTCTCTCCCCAGCTGAGCAATCTTCACCATAGACTGTGCCTCCTGGACTGGACTGTGCTGCACGTCTGGAAGTCGAGAACAATTATGTAGCCATAAATGAATTTCTCTGCATGCCGTCCAACTATAACAGCTGAGGATGGTGTTTGCAAATCAAACTAAAGGTGAAGGTTTCCCCTAAAAAACAAAACAAGTACTCCTCATTGAAGTTTTCTGAGTCTGCAGCCAGCTTTTTTTTATCATCATCCAAAGCAAGAGCTTCAACAACGCACACTGTTCAAAGCCAAAGGCCAGCTCCTCGGGAGACCAGTGTTCCTGGGAGACTGTTCCCAGAGGGCACATCGCTGCAGCAATTTTCCCCAAAGAGCATCCCTCCTGAAATGTAGTCACAGCGACACAGGAGTGGAGGCTTGGACACTTCTCCTCAAACCGGGTGGGGAGAGCATGCAGACATTTTGCATCTTCAATTTTGAAAACAAATTCAAACATTAAAACAAGTTACAAACAAAACACTGGGACTAAATCATACGCACAAAAAAGCAGTCAAGCAAAAACACATACTGGCAGATGGCCGGTCTTAATGGGGGAGGAAAATACTAGACTCCACTCGTGTACCTTCCATTTTCCACATACTGCATACAAATCCAGAGGCAGCTCAGAGGTACAACAATATTAATTCCTGATCCAGTAAAGCGGATATCTTTTTCATCTTCAAAAGGGTGGTGTGGTGGCTCTGTGGCTCAGGATCTGCGCCTGTGGCTGGAAGGTTGTCGGTTCGTATCTCGCGGCCGGCAGAGGAATCCTACTCTGCTGGGCCCCTGAGCCAGGCCCTGAACCCCAGCTGCTCCAGGGGAGCCGTATAGATGGCTGACTCTGCGCTCTGACCCCAAGCTTCTCTCACCCTGTCTCTGTGTCTGTGTGTCTCATGGAGAGCAAGCTGGGGTGTGGAAAAAGACAAATTCCTAATGCAAGAAATTGTATATGGTCTATAAAGTCATCTCATCTATCCAGGTTTGACTCTCAGTGACTTCACCTGCGTGCACAGTTCTCTTAATGTGTCTGTATTACCACTATTGCTCACTGGGGATTGTAAGTTAGCTAAGGATTGTAAGTTAGCTAAGTGGCTCTCCAGGACCAGCTGTGAATATCACTGTTGTGGGCTCTTTGTGAAACCAACATGAAAACACAAGAGTATATGGAATCTTCCCTCATGTACTTTGCATGCGTCAATCACGTCTAACCAGGCCAAGCAAAAATATATATATTATATATAATATATATATTTTAGTTCTTTACTTTGTTCTGTAGTTAAACCTTCCTTCTTCATGAAATTAGAAAAATAATATTCTTAGTACCTCCTCCTAGTGCTGACAAGAAATGATACTGTTGTAAAAATACAGACGTGCATTCCTAAAAGACCTCATTTCCACTTACAGATTTATATTACTGACAGCATTCAAGCTGTAAAACTGAAAGGGAACCTTCCACCTCTTCCTAAAGGAAAACAATTAGGAAAAGTAAGAGTACTGAATAACATGTAATACAGATATGTATATACAACTTAAGATAGGAAAACTAGATTTTTAATAGCAATTTCCCAAAACCTAAACTTAGGTTGTCAAGTCTCCAAAAAAAAGACAGATAATTAGGATGTTCCCCTGTCCCAGGAGTGTAGGACCAACAAAGTCTAAGTTAACCTTTTAGGATCCTATTCTGCCATCATAAGGTACAGAACCTGTGGCTATCAAACAAAAACAGAGGAAACAAACCAAAAACCTGAATTTTAAGTTGGGGGAAAAAAAACTTTATCCATCACAACTACTAGCTAATACAAGAAGAATCCAGTCATGTCCAGGAGAAGGCAAATCAGGGCTGCATTCGGGAATCATTAAGAGCTGAAAAAGGTTTTAATGAACAGTTAAATTCCCTTCCGCTCTTCAGTCCTAAAACGTTTCCAATCGTTGTCAATCTGTTGTTTTCAGTCTTCTGCACCATGTAGTCTGATCTCATCGGGCCTTAGAACCTGCGCAAGGCTGTGCCTGGTTAGTACTGGCATGGGAGATCAATTATGACCAGTTTGCTGCTGCTGTGAGCAGTGTTGAAGGATCAGACGGCGATGCTCTTCTCTCAGCAATGTAACTTACAATCCAGGGCTTCAGCATGGTGACGACATATGCTGTAAACGGTGCTAATGGATGTAAAGTTAAACAGAGGTTAATAAAGATCCCAGGTCCCTTTTTCTAAAAGTAGAGGTGTTAACCTGAGGATGCTGGCTAAATTTCCCTGTGGGCTCCCCTCTTGGTTATAGATGCATATAACTTATTTATGCCTGAACAGGTTTTCCGCTTAATCAACGCTGAGCAATCAGCTCCTGTCCCAGCAGATATCTGCCAGAAAGACTGCTACCTCCATCCAAGACAGCAGCTGCCCGAACCTGGAAGCTCAAATAAATTGTGCCTCAGTTACGCAGACGATTCACAACGGAGAGTTAGATGAAACTGATACAGACAAAATACAAGGTGCTGTGGGTGGCACACTGTGGCCTACCTCAATGTCTCCCTCATTTCAACAGGCAAAGCAGTTTTTTCACTTCTCTACCTGATCTGCTCTGTAGTGGAGCTGCTGGAAGTCACTGATGTGGATGCTAAACTTAAGAGGACTGGGTCATCTCCTACAGGTAAAGCTCTTTGGAAGCCTAGCAATGAAAAACATCATAGACATGCAAATCATTATTTTCCTTTTTTTTCTCCCATATGACTAGCACATGAAACCCGAAAGCACTATTTTACAGCACAGTAAAAAAACAAGATTTTACAGTCACACTGTGAAAATGCTACATCTAGATAACCACGAAGATAACATCAGACAATATATAAGTCTCTTCTGATCTTGTTTAATGTTACTAGCAATAATAATTACAAACTTTATTTTATATAGCGCCTTTAAAGGTGGCTTCTCAAAGCGCTTTACAGAATAACAACAACAATAAATAAAAAGAATACACCAGATAAAACACAATTACAATACACAGAGGAGACCGTGGATGGTGGTACTAAGAAAAGTAGAAGCAGAGGGGTGAAGAATGGAACCAGTAAAGTACTAGGGCTGCACGAAACAGCGAAAAAGCTCCAGCTTCCAAACTAACTGGACTCCTCTCAGACACGAATAGTCTCACCAGCCTGCGGATAATGGAGGATCAATTCTCTCGGGGATCTGTGAGCTACTTTGCAAATTGCTGTTGAATTTGAATTGGGAGTCAAAACAGCGAGCGCCCTGAAAAAAAAAAGCTGCACTTCCTGAAAAGGGAGGAAATGACAAACTCCCAAGGAAGCCAAGGAAAACAGATTGCTAAGCAGCAGCAGCATCTGGTTACACAATCCACCGCTTCCCTTTAGAGCTGGGATGGTCCTTCCAGAGGGCAATAAGGAACACGGGTGACCTGGTATAGTCGAATACCAAAGAAGTTTCACAAAAATAAGAGACTAGTTTGTACCGTGATTAGCCTACCGCACGGACTTCTGATGAAGTGCTCAGCCATCTGACTTCAGAATTACTCAATTCTAAATAAGATTTTGTGCTAAACAAGTACAGTGGATTTTTCTGTCAGTGCTGTATTGCCCAAATATTATTCCTTTCAAGTTTCTGTGAGGGCATAAAATTTTATTTTACAGCAAAATGGCTACTCGTGGTATCTGGTAAAGCGCTTTGAGTGGAATGTCCAGAAAAGCGCTATATAAGTGTAAGCAATTATTAATTATAATTATAAGTAACTTAACATTCAAATTCAATTCAAATAGAGTACAATACACATGGTCCCTGATGAAGAGCTTACATCAGTCATCTGTCAGCCTGTATTACTACAGTATAGTGGTCAACATCATCTTATTTTTCTTTAAGTATGAACCAATTATTATGTATTTATCTGCAACATAGTGGTTAAGCATTTTCTTGTTCTCAACAAGTGAATGCAAAAACATTAAAAACAGCAACCAAATGGTCCGACTTTTTACTTGGAGATTTTCTCAGTAACAATAAATAGATTACATTTCAAGAAGGACTGAGCTTCTAAGCTGGACGAAACTCAGTTTCAAGTTCTTAAAGATGTTATCCGAGAGTAAATAACCCTTTAAAGTGCTTCATCCAGTCCACGTAAGCACACTACAATTCAGACTCACAATGCTGTTTTTAAAAACCGATAAAACACAGAACAATGGAAACTGACTGAAAATAAACGCTCCTCAGGAATAAAGCCTGTCGTTCAAAAACAGGATGAATTTAGCAGCCAACTGCCCATTGTCCAGTTGTGAAGAGGCCAGCTGAAAATCTGATGAGAGCTTTTGGTTCAAAGCTTCCTTTTTCTGCTGGCTTTCAAACAATGGGCTATACAAGGTACACTCCAGTGTCAAGTCAGCCTGAAGCCAACTCAACACTGTAAACACTTCTGGCTCATGTATTGGCACAGCAATAACATTAAGGTTCGGATGTTTCTCTCCCAAAATCAAAAGGAAAAAGACGTCTCTAAATACCAGTAGCACATATTCCTGGCCAATCATTTGGGAAATATATAACTTTACATCAAAAGTCTGGATTTAGCTGTAAACAGGCCATTCCCAGACACTTAAGAACATTCACAAGTTTACACATTGGTTAGACCATTCCTTTCAAGACCCAAGCACAAAGCATGTGAAGACGAAACCCACAAAACAAATCCACAGTTGGATTCACCATTGATGTACAATGTGACTGAGCTTGAACCTGGCTTTATGAACTAGACCATCAACTTTGGTTCTTCTTCCACTCCTGCTCCATCTACCCTCACACACTTGGCTATAGAGGTCAGCCTACTAACCTTAGGGAGGACAGTGCTTACGTCTTGATGTAATTATTGTTTCTCTGGAATCAGCCATTCTAGGACATAAAGTAACGACCCTGAGGGGACTGAACATCCTCAAAGATCCTGATGAAGTCAACGCAGTGGACTTCTTCAACATGAACAGTGAAACATGAACCCTGAACCACAGGACACACATGTAAACAACCAAGAACAGGAGGAATTCCTTACCCCTGGGGGAGTGGAACAAGCTACCCAGCCATGTGATTGAAAAAGATACTTGGGTTTCCCTCAAGGCTGGATGAGATCATAGGATCAATAAGCTACTAATGAGTAAACAGGGCAGATGGGACAAATGGCCTCCTCTCTTTAGCAACCATTCTTTTGTTCTTACGTTCTTAATAAAGGCACACCCCTCCCTTTTTGAGATACTGGTGTCAAAGGACAGAGTCTGGAACTCTAAGAGATTGTGTACAAACCACAGTCCAAAATGACAGCGGTTTAGATAATACACTGTAGATGATAATAATAATAATAATAATAATAATTGCTTACACTTATAGAGCGCTTTTCTGGACACTTCACTCAAAGCACTTTACAGGTAATGGGGATCCCCTCCACCACCACCAGTGTGCAGCTCCACCTGGATGATGCGACGGCACCCATAGTGCACCAGAACGTTCACCACACATCAGCTATCAGTGGGGAGGAGAGCAGAGTAATGTAGCTAATTCATAGATGGGGATTATTAGGAGGCCATGATTGGTCAGGGCCAATGGGAAATTTGGCCAGGACGCCGGGGTTACACCCCTACTCTTTTCGAGAAACGCCCTGGGATTTTTAATGACCACAGAGAGTCAGGACATCTCATCCGAAGGACGGTGCCTGTTTACAGTATAGTGTCCCCGTCACTATACTGGGGCATTAGAACCCACATGGACCGCAGGGTGAGCGCCCCCTTCTGGCCCCACCAACACCTCTTCCAGCTGCAGCCTTAGTTTTTCCCAGGAGGTCTCCCATCCAGGTACTGACCAGGCTCACTTCTGCTGAGCTACAGTGGGCTGCCAGTTGTGAGTTGCAGGGTGATACGGCTACTGGCTAGATGGCCAGCCCCCCCGCAAGTGTTGTTGGGGTATCGGCTGCCTACTTCAGTGCACAGCACCAGGTGCTCCTAAGCCAACTTTCTTTTCTGTCCTCTTAACAAGAGGTGGCTCTGCGGCTAAGGATCTGCACCTGTGGCTGAAAGGTTGCTGGTTCGTATCCTGCGGTCGGCAGAGGAATCCTACTCCAGTGGGCCCCTGAGCAAGGCCCTTAACCCCAACTGCTCCAGGGGCGCCGTACAATGGCTGACCCTGCTCTCTGACCCCAGGCTCTCTCCCTATCTGTGTGCCTCATGGAGAGCAAGCTGGGGTATGCAAAAAGACAAATTACTAATACAAGAAATTGTATATGGCCAATAAAGTGATCTTATCTTATCCCTGAAATCATCTTCAAACACAGTGCCCATGAAATGACATCAGTTCACATCCATCGTATGCATTAGGCCCAGTCAATGCTCATCTGAAGGAGCACGGACACAGACTTGAGGCCCCTGCCAAATAAATCTGTATTTCTCTCGTTCAAATTATCTTTCAAAGTGGTTAAAAGAAATTAAAATGGAAGCGGCGATCACAAACTGACATGGTGAAGCTGAACAAAAACAGTTTATTAAAGCATTTCACTGAATCATCTAGATACCCTCCACCTGTTAAGGAAGAAAGGGAATATTTCTGCTTGAACGTCTTACTCAAAATAAGTCTTTTGTTTGGCAGTCTGCACTGTAAAATACTAGCAGAACTCTTCTACATCAACTGGCCTCTTTCATACAGGATATCAGTGATCCATTCCTGTAGAACGAGCTCTTACAATTTCAATAAGTTAACATTTCATTAATAAATATTATAAATAATTAATGGGGATTCCATTTTTAAACTAGGACTCAAAGGTCTAGTAATTAATCAAACGTGCTGTTAACTACAGATTAACATTTAGGAAGGATTGAGTGCATTCTCACAATCACACGAAAAAGCACGCTAAACAAGTTTTTTATTATTCAGTTGTTTCACACCAATAGATAAATGCAACGATAAAGAACTTGGGCTGAGTAATAATTCTCTGGCTCAGGAATATGTCATACAACATTAGGCTAAATTAACACTCCTACAGTTGTACTGCGTCTGCATTGGTGCACCTTGCAAATTTTGTTATTTACTTTCAAGAGTAAGTGACGCACTACAAATGTCACATTACAGTAACAAAATATAACAACAAACAACAGACGACGGTAAAGAAAAAAAAAAAGATTTCCCAAGTTTCGTGTTTTTAAATGGGCAGGACAGGTTTTCCAGACAGGCCAGCCGCACGAAGCGCGTCTGCAGACCCGCACTGTTGCGTCCGGCACGACGGGAAAATTAAAACGTAAAAACTACGTTTTCTCTTAGAAAGATCCCGCAGACGTCTGAGCCCGTTGAGTTTTCTTCACTCCTACAAAGGCACGTATCTGCGCCCTTTCACTGCATTCTTGTGTGAACTGCTGTGGTTAGGGCCTACTTTGTTGTGGAAAACCTGGGTCTCCCTGCAAGACATTTTCAGAGACACCAAGGCAACACAGTTCCCACCACACACGCAACGCGCAATCAACACACGGCGCACCACCGCCGATCTGTAATGGGCCACCTAAAGTAGAACTAAACTACATATACCAATGATACTAAACCAATCCATAGTATACTTCGTCCAAGTTCTTTTTGCGGGGGCAAATACCTTCTATGACTGTAAAACTAAGCGCTCATTTGTGCAGTATCACCTCCGGTTGAATTCCATTTTGATATATTACATCAACAACACCATTTTGTCTCCTGTCAAAAACCACTTCGCCAAAGACGCACGCTGATCGCCATGTATGCATATGTATGTTACGCTTCGGGCTTGCCCCGTCCATATAAAAGAAATGTACATTTACCTTATACACATCTCCGTATGTACCGCTGCCTATCCTTTGAATCAGCTCGAAATCCTCTTGCGGATTCCGCCTGGACAGGTCGAAACTGGAATTCATAATTTGAACTCCGGTTTCTCTCGCCGATCTCTGAGGTTCGTGGGACGCCCGGTTTCACAGGTGAGAAGAAACAAATAAACAAACATGAACGGCTTCAGGGGGGGAAAAAAATCTCAGCCCGAATTCACTGTAAGTTTAACATGGCTTCCACTGCGCAATACGCGTGCGCACGGCTCCAGTTTACATTCTCCAAAGGCACAGGACTCGGAAGACTTGGGAGAGGGTGGTGTGCAGGCAGGCAGGCACTGGTAAACAAAAACGGTCCTGAATCGCCAGGAATTGCTCTACTCCAGCTGTGGAGGAAATCGCTCCGGAGTCGGTCCCATTCGCTCACACAATCTGCGCATGAACCATTTTCTGGTCCCTTTGACTGAGGCAGGAGGGGGGTGATGCTCTCCGCGGCGTCAACACGAGAAAAGCCAGATCCCATCGCCAAACCAGAATGTTTGCATTTTCATCGCGTTAGCTGGATGCAGCCCAGTCAATCCTCAGGCTACCCAGCTCTCCGGACACTTGCTTTGCCCGAGTTCACCGTGTGACAGCGAACAGAACGAAAGGATGTCGGCACAGAGGAGGTTTAAAATCCACCTTCGGTAATTAGACTGTTTGGGGGGGGAAACATGGATTTCGCGTCTATGGATGCGCTTGAATCTTGTTGCTCCAGATTCCGAAGTATGAGTCATGCGGTTACTGACCCAATCCGTCACAACAAGCGTGCAAAGACCAACTAGGGGAAAACAACAAAAGTTTCCATTCTGCTGTGATACGACAGCTTAATGTAGGCTAGGCGAAGCCTGTGATTCTATAGGCGAGGCAGCTAATTGTCCTCATAGATGAACATAAAGACATTGCCTTTCGTGTCTTACAAAATACTTTGTAGGGAGTTGACGCCAGACCCGATTAAAACCATGTAAATGAATTATGAAACTCTGATAAAACTGTTTGGAAGCATCGATCGGCGCGCTGTTTCTCCGAGAGTATGAGTCCCCCCCCCAAGGATATGTTTTTATTATTAATCTGTTAATTATTTTGGCTAAAGACTTTGTCCACAAAAGGAAATGGTCTAATACTGCTCCCTCTATTCATGCCTTTAAAGTTGAATTCCTTTTTTATTTAAATTTTATTAGAAATGTAAGGAATCAAAAGGCAAGACCCACAATGGAAATATGTCAAAAGTCTCATTTTTAGTTTCTACAGTTGTGAACTCCTCTGGGTGTGCAGTGTATGTTTCTGTATCTATTTCAATATTCTGCCTCCTATTTTGTATTTCTGGTGTTTAAATAAAAACTTATTTTAAAAAAAAGGATGACGTCCCCCCCATCATGTGAGCCTGGGTCTGGGCACTCCTCCCGGGCGAGAAGACAGTAACGCCATTGATTTCCTGATCAGAGAAGACGGCGCTGCTGTGATACCGCATCAGCGTACTGGGATTGTTCAGAAAACAACCGAATGCACAGCCGTCCTTCAATTGTCGCTTAACAACGTATTTGCCAGACACAGAGATAAGGGGTTAATGAGGGTACTGGAAAATAATAAGGGCGAAAACAGTTTTTCTCAATCCTTATGTAAAAGTGAGAATGCGCTTTTATTTTAATTTTATATAATACTGCCGGTCTCTGGCTGTTCTATCGAGTTGTATTCTTCCTAATGAAGTTTATGTTGCTGCAAGGAGATAGCTGCTCAGAAAACAGTAAATGGAATCAAAATTCACTGATTTCATAATGTTTACTGTGTAGGGACTCAATACATATTTTTCAAATAAAGGATTTAATTAGTGCCGAGAACGCTGAGTTATCCAAACCACATAGAAATAAACCATGTTTCTAAAATGCATCTGCAAACAGTTCGGTACTGTTCTTTAACAGGAAATGAAAACATTTCTAAATGTGTCCAAATTACTTTCCTTTATGCACAAGGAAAAAATATTTTTCCCCCCAATATTGTGAGTGGAATAATATAACAGTTCTGACAGCTTTACCTTAAAAAAGAGGAGAAAATGGTTCTTTAATGTCTCCAAGGCATGCTGTTAACCTCGAAGCAGCCAGTGACAACTTAAAAGTAAGTGAAGGACCTGGTTTCCTGTGGCCCTGAAGCAGTGTCAAGACCCCTTAGCACAGCCCTAGCAGAGCAGTTAACAAGAAATTTTGAAGACATAAGCAAAATGGGAATCTCTCCTCGCAGGCAGCTGTGTGAGTTTCTGAGGGCCACATGCAGTCAGTGGAGACCCTTTTCAATAACTGTTGGCTGCCCTTCTCTCTTTTGTCAGCACCTTTTTGAAAAACTGACCAGGTTTGTAAAATACCAGTCAGCCCTATCTCACATTGCATGTACTGTACATGAATGCAGAAATATAGACCACAACAAAAGCTGGACCACTAAATGAGTGTAAGCCCATCAATACTGTATATCTTTTTTTTAAAAAAGGTCCATCTAATCTAAATCATATGGATCCACAAGCAGAACTAAGTCAAATCCAGATCCTCAATGTATCGTTTTCTTTGTGCAATAGTCTGGACGATAACCATCCTATTTCAATTGACTTATTTTCTTATCAGTTTCCAAATGAATATTGGAAAAGACCTGGGTAGTATTGCATTCGGACTCTTATAAGCTGCATTACAGCGAGGGTGAGGAAAGAGGTAGGTTTAAGTTTCATACTTTCAAGTGCTGTGTGTTGGCTTGGCATTAAACAGGACGTTCTGTGAGCAGATGAACAGGAAGTCTGCCTCAGACAAACCAACAGGCCGTGGAAGATGAGGTCAGCGGTGTTAGAGGGAGGGGTGTCACAAACTGCCAGGGACGGACAGCCAGTGTGGGTCAAGGAGAACTCTCCTGGGGGGCAGCACGGTAAGGAAAGCCGGGCAAATCCAAGCAGAGCAACCTCGGTTCAGAGCCATAGGAAGGTGGCTCAGTAAGACAAGGTCAGTCTGCAGCCTCCCACATGGCGAAGTGAAATTCCAACCAGCAGCTACAGTGTGCTCCCTGTTCACGTTTGTTTGGTGCAGGAGGAGTCCAGTCCCAGCTTCTCCCTGTTGCCGTTGGAAGATAAGTTTGAAAATCGGATATTTTGATATTTGTTTTCCAGGGGGTAAAGATGCTGTAGAACAGCTCTTTATGCAGGGGTTTCCGGTTTCCTAAGGACCATTTCCGTTCCTTTCATGCACATAGAAACACCTGTAAGTCAATATCTAGCTTTAAGTTCAGTCTCCCTTCGGGGAAATTGAGTATTTGTCTCAGAAGAATGTTTTTATCGTGAAGGCTAACATGAACACCTCAAAGTGAAAAGCGGGTCATTCAGGAATTTACAAAAACTAGATGCTTACTTTTTGTAAAAGAATGCAGTTTGCCAAACTGATGTTTCAAAGTGCTTTTCAGATTTTTTTTCAGACGTATGTAACTGCATAGCTTCCTCACCTAACTAAAATGCTTTAGTCATCATCTTTTACATTTGCTGTGAAGGGTAAAGAGTTTCGCCTGAGCAATTACCTTGTGCTTCACCTAGGCCAGATGCAGCCAGCTTCAGTAATCACAGCCTGTAACCCTTGTCTGTATAAACTGCATTTGTGTCACCTAAATTCTCCGCTGAGCTGCTCCTTTATTGATCCACGATGTGCAAGACCACTGAACACCCAATGGTTGTCAACAAGTGACAGCCAATATTTTTAAAATCTACTGGAAGTATTTTCATTTGGAGTATAATGTGATTTTGTCCTGAGCTTCAATACTGTTCTGGTGGCTTTTGTTTTTAGGGGAGTCAGGTTGTTTCAGCAATTAAACTTTCATTCTGGAACAGAACAAGAAAAACAGAAAATAATCAAGATCTCTTGGCTGCATCCAGGTTGCTTCATACTGGGAAGGAAGTAGGTTTTAACTGCTTCTTTTTACTACATCTGACTAATTTAAATCAGGACATTGAAAGACTCACTTAAATAATGTGTCTTGAAATATTTTATGAATAGCAACAGTGGTTTCCTCACCAGGATTACAACAAACATGGAGCCCACCTGGACTACCTTAAACATTTGAAACATTTTAGCTGTGGGATTTTTACAGGAATCATGACACAGATGTGGAATCTTGCCTCTCCAGACTGATCTGGCCCAGCAACACAGGATTTCCTTTGAACACGCGCTGTTCGGTTAAATAAGAGTTGAACTGTGGTTTCCTGGACTGATTTGTTAGGTCTCATGATGCTTTGAGACTTTATAGCACTGCTATAAAACTGTCAGAATGATCACCGACAAACTCAGTTGCACTCTTTGGAAAAGGTCTTTGCGCACAGGCGTTTTGGTGCTTTAAAATGAAAACAAGGCCCACTTAGTTCAAATAAAACGTTGTAGCAAAGAAAATGGAGGCAACCGCTTAAAGAGTGGATTACATATTTCCCATCATGGTGTTGTAGATGAGTTTTAGTGAGAACAAAGGAATCTTCTGCACATACAGTAGCTCTTTGTCTTTTTTCTATACTGCAACAAAGCACCAGTACAAATAATAGTGACTTTTTTGCTTGCTGTTAGATGTAGGTTCATACAGTAGTATAGCTTTAAATACCTAAAGTAAGATTTTAACTTGATGCTTTATTTTTGCAGTCAGAAGGGGGCCTGGAAGGCCAAGGAATTATGAGATGATTCTCACCAGCCATTACTCTTGATTCAAATGCAAATATCTGTTGGACTGAGCTACAGTATGTGAAAGCTGGCTCGTTCTCAGACCAGTCTGTGGGATGCACCTGTGAGTGCATTGGCCAAACTGGAGGTTTGCCAATCTTTCAACACTCTGCCAAATCAATTTCTAAAGACTTGGAACAATTGAATTCTGCTTAAGCCAATGAGAAAGCATTTGGAATAGGAATGGAACAGCCCTGAAGGACTTTACTTTCTTAATTGATCAATAATTGACAAGTGCTCCCAATTGTTACAAACAGGGGATGTGGAGTGTCATGCATGAGTGTCTTACTGGATGGTGGCATTCCAAGACTAGGGCTTGAGAAATATGCTCAATGTGACACTCTAGCTCTGATGTGATCTTTGAAGCAAAAAGGGGAACCAAGATGAATCTGAATCATCAGCAGAGCTTGGATGGGGGCTTTCATGAGCAAATCTAGTCAACCTCCATCAGACTCTGTGATGGCAGCATGATCAATAGATTTGCACACTGTACCCGAGGAACGTTATCTGCTGCCCTTATCTTATTATGACGATTATACTGATCTAATATGATTGTCAGGAATAAGGAACTTGGAAAAAACAAAACTTTATGAAAACAAGATTTTTGTTCTGGTGTAGATGTTTCCACCTATTCTAGTAAGGGAAAAAAACAAAACCTGGACAGCCCTGGGATAGGAGTTAAAGGTGATTGCACATTCATTCCTACTGTGCTAGCACAAACACACAGCACAGCATTCCAAAACTAACCCAGACTGTGATAAAAGGCACTGGGCATTAAAAGCCATCACAGCTGGCTGCCAAGAGATATCCTGTAATTGGTTTACAGTTTCAAATTAGAATACATTACTATGCATTAATTCAGATATAAAGGCAACGGAAAAGCTTTGATTTTATTTAATGGTACCCTGGCTGAGAGAATAGAAGGACACTTATTTTCTTTACTAATCCCACCAAAGGAATCTATGAACACACCAAAAAGGACTGAGTCACTTGGGCAATCTCTGGTTACAGCGGACTGCCTGACTTGGATTCGAGCTTGTGACATGAAGATTACGGTCCCCACCCTGCCTTCAGAGTCTTCCTCTTTTTTACCATACTTATATACAGCACCTTTATTGAAAAGAAGCCAGAACAGTTGAGTGCTTGTCTAGCCTCAAAAATTAAAGTTAGCAAATGCTGTTCTGCAGTCAGTGGGAGGCTCATGGTATCATAGTAAAACTACCAGAACATGTCAAATGAAATACAATGCAATGACTGGGGAAGACAAGATGGTGAACTTACATGGCAATCACAATATCATTTCCAAGGGTCAGAAGTCGGAAAGGCAAGGTGTACCGCTGTCAGCACATCCAAGGTGATCAACACTGACTTGGGACTTGCTCATCTGGTCCCTGAGCTCTTTTCCTATGGTGTCAACAGGCAAATTCACGAAAGTGAATTCCCCTGAAGACCCAGTCTTTTGGTGTAGTAGAGTCTGTCACAGTCCAGGGAGTGGAGCTGGGAGTAATTAATAATAGTAATTAGTAATTAGCAATAATTCTTTACACTTATATAGCAGTTCTCGGGACACTCCACTCAAAGCGCTCTACAGGTAATGGGGATCCCCTCCACCGCCACCAGTGTGCAGCCCCACCTGGAGGATGTGACAGCAGCCATAGTGCGCCAGAACGCTCCCCACACATCAGCAGGGAGGAGAGCAGATTAATGAAGCCAGTTCAGAGATGGGGATTATTAGGAAGCCATGATTGGTAAAGGCCAATGGGAAATTTGGCCAGCACACCAGCGTTAAACCGCTACTCTTTTCAAAAGCACCCTGGGATTTTTAATGACCACAGAGAGTCAGAACCTCAGTTTTACGTCTCATCTGAAGGACAAAGCCTTGTTACAGTATAGTGTCCCCTTCACTATACTGGGGAATTAGGCCCAACACAGACTGCAGGGTGAGCGCCCCCTTCTGGCCCCACCAACACCTCTTCCAGCAGCGGCCTTAGTTTTTCCCAGGAGGTCTCCCATCCAGGTACTGACCAGGCTCACACCTGCTGAGCTTCAGTGGGCTGCCAGTTGTGAGTTGCAGGGTGATATAGCTGCTGGCAGTTCTGTCCAGTTCGATGCACAGTGCTGGGCTAGTGGTTACCACTCATGCCTATTCCATCATTCAGACCAATTCCTTTTTTTACATTCATGAAGTTGGAACTGAGGACTGGCTGGAAGAGGGAATTTGAACTGAAAAGCTGGAATTGACTCCTGCCTTGTTATTTAGTTAGACCCTGAGTCTCTGAAGGCTGCCATCTCACGTCTACGTCCTCCTTACGTCACAACAGGTGTGGATAATTCTCAAGACGAACTCTAGACTCCAAATCAAAATTCACATTGCTTGAAATGGGAGATGGTAAACATTTCATGAACGTGTAGCGGCCTCTTAATCCTCCGTCTCTGAAAAAACACTATTCTAACCAGCAACAGATACTGTACATGCATCCAGCTGTCACCAGAGGTACTGTCTGTGTTCTCCATCATGGTAAGATCCACACAGCCTGCCCTGCACTGTGAGGTGGGAATCATGAACTGCCTGTGTTGTGTGCTGTGCTGCGTCTTGTGCAGTAAATGCGATGGATCTGAGGAATCGAATTCCACTGATTAGCTAGTCATTAGCTTGGAATGCCCATTACTGGAACTGACGAGACTGCTCACAGTGTAACGCTATGTGTATCCCCCACCAGGGACATTCATCACACATAACAGTTGTCACGACTCTGTAAGGAAACCATTTATCACAGCCCAAAGCAAGGGGAATTGTGTCTGATAAGACATGTTTATGCTCAGACTCATTCTAAAAACACAACAAGCTACTTCCTGTCATCACTACCATAATGAGATAAACATCAACTGTTTAAATGATGTTTCTTTTCATTTTTACAGTGGACACACAAAGGTAGGACTGCCCGCATTAAAGCTTTAAAAAGTAACATTTTTTTACTTGTATTTTATTGTTTTTTAAATTAACATACAAAGATAATCAAAAATAAAGTTGCCAGTCATCACAAAACATCAAGTATTACAAATGTAAATGAGTATAAATCCTATTATTTGTCATTCTTCTCCATTTTGACGGGAACAACTATTTTGTGATGTGAATTTAGGCTAAATCCAAATAGTGATGTTTAAAATGTTGAGGAAGGGGATACTTACTGGGACAGAAGGACAAGGACAGACAAATACAGCCAAAGCATTTGTCAGATATTTCCTTATCATTTTTTTTTCATAATTCCTTCAATACCACTTTCAAGCAACCCTCACTGCAGGAGACAGTCAATGACTAATAAAGCACATGGTTAATTAACCTGTATCACCCAGACCCATCAAAGCAGAGAAAGAAAAAAATTATGTTACTTTTATGTAGGCGTGCTTAGTCCAGGTGACTATCGAAGACTTCCTTTGATTTCTCAGGCTAATCCCCTAAGGAATGCGAGTCTAGTTTCAGGGATTAGCATATTCTCAGAAGCACCTCTTTCAGACATGATACTGTACTTGGTTTATTTGTGGCACTGTCTCTAAGCAGAGCACAAGAGTGTTGCTGAGTGAACCCGTCACTCCTCGTTTGATTTACCTGCTCTGGTCCTCGGGACGACGGCAGGCAAGCAGGCCATCACAGACTTGTGATTACGACATCTCAGCACCGTCAAACGCCTCATCGGGGAGACGAGAAAGCGACCAGACTGCAACAGGCAGTAACCGCAGGTACAGGCAGCTCCCCGCACATCGAAAATGATTGAGAACAAAATATGAGCCCTCTCACTACACATCAGGAAAAATGGGCACCCCGCCATCACCTAGATTCATCCTACGGAGGGTCATAGGAAGTTAAATTGGCACAAAGAGCTCAGTGCAGGGCTGTACCCTGGAGGGTCCGTCACAGGGCACTCATATTTCACGGCATTAATTAAGCAATTAATCCAGCCTGCACTCTGGAGGAAATGTAACTACCTGGAAGGTGGGTCACAGCCCATTCGAACAAGAAGTGGGGATTGAGGAAATATAATCTGTGCCATTTCTATTTAAAAATGCCAATCTTTTAAAAAAAAAACGCATTGTATTTTTCGAGTAATAAATGTATAACAGAAAAATGATTTCTCCGTGAATATACCTGTGTTCATTTAGTGACTTCTGCAAGATGCAGTGAGACCGACTGCAATAATAATATTTCCGAAACCAAAAAAAAATACTTTCGCCAAAACATTTGTGATTCCCGCTCACCAGTTAGAATGACTGCATCTACAATTCAAATTCATCTCCAAAAAGAACACAACAACATCACGAAGAGAGGCTTCAAGGGGTCAGTGAAATAAATTTGGCACCCCTCATTGTCACGATTAAAAAAGTCACAACAACCTTTCTTCCCGTTTTGGGCGAAGCGAGGAGCGTCATGCACATTCACAGATGCGCCTAATTTCAAATGCGTGTTCTCGCTTGTCCCGCATACCTACTGAAAATGTCGAACGCGTGATCCGCTAGATTAATGGCTTCCGTCAACGACAGGAGAGGTTTGGATGGCAGGCAATCCAGAAAAGTGCCGGACTGAGGGCATTTTGGTTTTACAAGCCTCATGCGCCTGTTCCCTCGCGTGTCTGGAGCTCTAAACAGTACAACAGACTTTAAATCACCGCATGCATATAGAGCCAGCCTGCAACTTATCGGTAATACACATACGTGCACGATAAAGTATTTCGCTCGACAGCGGCACGCCCTGCACCCTCTCTGGTGCTGAAAAGGCAGGAGCAGGACAGCGGGCTCAGTTGGCCCAGCGCTCCGTGCGCCTGTGTACTCTATTTATCCCCGAGGCACAGAGGACATTCGGCACCCTTCTCAGCAGACAGGCAGGCGAGCGGAAAAACGAGGGACAGAGCTGGCGACGTGCTAAGATCATCGCTTCTTCTTGGCAAAAGAAATACAGGAAGAAAACACGTTTATCTGGGTTAAGGTTACTTTTTTTTTTTAGTGCGCGCATAGATGAGTCCGCCCGGGAATCACATCAACCTGCGTCGCCCAACCAATTTGGCACCACACAGGGCAGTCCTCGGAAAGTGACAAAGCGGATCACATCACTTGCGTGTATTTCTGGAGAATCGCGTTAGCGGGGCATGGGGATGCTTTAGTAACTGGAGTAAGCGATGCTGAAAGAGGCGTTCTGCCGTCCCCCCCTGACTGACTGAGCACCACCACAGCACTAATGAGTGAAATATGGAGAAACAGGCTCTCGCAACGGCCATCAGCTTGTCCATGAGCCTCTTCTCGTTGATGCTCCTCATCACGGCAATCTTCACCGACCACTGGTACGAAACCGACACCAGGAGGCACGCAGAGAACTGCGAGCGGCACGGCACCGACTCCCATGAGCAGAAAAGCCGGGTGATGCCCATGTATCACCTGCCTCTCACGGACGTGAGCAGCCCCCAGCGGAATATCGGGCTGCTGAACCCAATTCCCATCGGGAACCGAGAAGAGGACCTCCTGGAGAACTGGAGGTCGATTTTAGGACTGGGAGTTCTGGAATCGGAGTGCGGGCGTCCCTTATTCTCGACCTATTCGGGACTCTGGAGGAAATGCTACTACCTCGGTATCGATCAGGATATTGATAACCTGATATCAAAGGGTAAGAGTATTACTTCTGGGTTGGAGTTGGGGGTGGACGGGGTTCGACCTGTACCGTGCAAGACAGTTTCTCCTTGAGATATAACCTGGAGCGCTTTGGAGTCGTTTACTTCTCCATGAAGAGCGGTGTTTGCTGGATGCGAATGAAAAGGGAGAGGGGCGCATTCGGTGAGCTGAAACAGATCACATCGGCGTCTTAGAAAAATAAGGTGATGCCACGAAAGGCGCTATATAAAATGAAGGTGTGATGGTGAAGCAGGCAGTAGCGTGATGGTAGCTGACAGTACTCTCGCACCTGCTGGTAAGTGAAGGCGCGGGGGTAATTATTGTAACGCACCGGTGTGCAGCAGACTCCCGTATTTCCAGAAGCTTTGCTGAGATACGTGCCTTTTTATGTAAGCTACTCTTCGGGCTGAATCGGAGCAAAAGCGAGCCGAATTTTGAAATGATTTGCCGCTTCTGTCAGGGCGCAGGGCGCTTAGCCACGCAACTGAAAGCCTTTCGGTCTCCCGCTGTAAAGAGAACGGGCGTTTCGACCGCATTCAAAAGGAACTGGAGTGTTAAATCTTTTTTTTAAGCGGCTGTGGGAGAGTGCGGAGGAGAAACTGGTTTCTGCATGAACCTCTATTAACTCCAGTCTGTGCCCACAGAAAGAAATATAAATATTGCTTATACAGTGCCCAGTGCCCACGTACATCGGTATGTTGTATATTTACACCGTTAATAGCCTGATGACTTCATTGTCCTCCTATGCAGACGTGCTAACATGAGAAGAATGCGTTATATATAGACCCCCCTCAAGATAATGCATTGACAGATATCTAGGAATACGGCGGAGATAGATGGTGACAAAATACAATTTATCTGCTTAAAGCGGAGGTGAAGTCAACAGCAATCGGGCTGCATTGGATTATTATAAATACACCCAAAACAATCTGCGTTTTTACTTATTTTAATAAAATGCCATCACCTCCGACCACAGTCATAATATTAACAACCAAGGTTTTTCCTTTTAATACGAGCCAGGATTTTATTCGAAAAGGGTTTCTCTCCCTGCGAGTGTGCCCTGTTAGTACGGAGCGTCTATTTAAAGCAGACACCTAAGGTTAAAACTTAAAAAAGTAGACCGAGGAAGGTAAAGCAAACTACAATGTATTTTAAAGTATTAAACAGATCGTAAGAGTCTAGAAAGGTAAACCGTAGTCTGAGAAATGACTGAAATTATGGTTTTAGAATACTAAAGGCACCCGGCTGTGTTGCAGTAAGTACTGGTAAATACAGAGTAGCGTATCTCACGAAAACACAAACCACAGATGATTATATGGTTGGATGCCTGGGTATGCTTTAAAATCGCTCTTTCGTGGCATCCACTCACATGTGTAGCACCGCGCTGTAATGGAGCAATCCGATTAACCGTCCAAGTAATACCCTACTCTGATAATCTCTCCGTAGCGCAAGGGAACTGGATGATGATTACATACTTACATGAAAGTGAATTTGTACACAGCTGTTGCTGGCCAGCTGGTTAAAATATTCAAATCACTAGATTGACATATTTCAAATATTATAAAATGCATTTTATACAAATTGTTTTAAATGTTTCAGTGACCCTCATCAGCTTGTTGAACACATGGTTTCTGTTCTGCCCCATTTAAAATCAAGCTGTGAGCATCTCTGAAGAAAGTGAGGTTCTGGATTGTTGTTTAGTGAGAACTGAAACTCTGATGATCTCACAACTGTTCTCAAAGCTCAAACTTAAAACAGTCTGCGTATTCACACACTAGGGCATGAATGACCTCCTAAAGCACAGAAACACATTACAGATCAGTCTAATCTAGAGGAAAGCTTGAACACTCTTTGCAAAGCACAGACAATTGTGTCCAATGGAACCTGCTGATTTTCCCAATTAGTCAATGACAATTAACATCATTCAAAACCAACAACAAGGAATGAATAATGCCCATTACAGACACTTTAATGATTTAGAAAATACACTACATTGCCACTACACAGACATTCCCTCAGGAAATCCTTCTAATGGTCTAATACAGCCATATTCATTGTTAATGTAGCAATACTTGAAGTCTCATGCAATTCCGCAGGTCTTCTTTCAGCGGTGTGAGACGGCAAGATACAGACAGCCTTTGTGTTGAGCTGCAGGCTGACGCAGGCTGAGCTTGACTTTTTAGTCAGCGCTCACCCAGTGGAAGACTAGGACATACAGCTCCAGAGTCGAATGTTGCTGTCAGGAAAGATCAAGGACAGACTCAAGTGAAACATCATCAGATTAAAGACACGGACTGCAGTCAGGGCAGAACATTGCTGTGTTTTTTCTTTCTCCTTTTCTTTCGAAACGCAAACCCTGCAGGCAATTGCAGAAGCAAAAGGCTCCGCCACGTAGTTTCTATTGAAGAGCAATAGCTACAAATATGAGAGAAAAGCACCCTTTTAATAACTAACAAATGTCCTAATAATTTTAACTTGATGGAGTGGCATGATATTGCTTACTCACTGCTTATCCAGGTGCTCTGTTATTCTTCTTTAATCCTTAACAGCATGTGTGCCCAGATTGCCATCTCTTGATCTTTTTTGTTACAATACTGTGATATGCAACCCATTTAACAGACAGCTTTGTTTAATGAATTCAGATCATCCAGGACAATGATATTTTCCTGGAACCTACTCACTCCCCTTTGTAGTCATTATGCAATTTTACCATCTGGTTACAGGATACAGTCCCTGCCTGTGAAGACTAAGCATGTCTTTCCAGCTTCATGCCTGTGTGCTTTAGGCTGCTGAATTCTAAGGGTTTCCCTGCAGTATGTCCCAGTCTCCACCATACAAAAGGAGAATCTTAGATTTATGGACATATCTCCTCACCTCCTTCCTCTTTTTCACCGGCTTCCTTAAAATTAATTCACCTGTTTTATAATATTAATATAAGTGGGTAATGTCAAATATATAACACACTGGACTAGTGATCTTGTTTTTTATATTGAGTGTTCTGTTTTTATGTTACATGTAAGAGGAATGTTTTTGGGGTATGTCTGAAAGATGTGTTTTTAATGTACCCAGCAACACAGATGAAGGGCCTTGTGGAAAAGATAAAAGTCTTTTGCAGGAGAAAGCTCTGGAGCTGTCAGTCCGTTCCTGGTGGTTTCCTTTTATACAGAACAGAATGTGCCACCTTGTGGCTGTGTCTTAAACTGCTTGAGGCTTTCTTCGATCACGCAAGGAATTCATCTAGCCTAGTGGTGAAGGGTGAGGGCTGAAGTTTATCTCAGTTTCTGGAGCGTTATGTGGGTTGACTGTACCCTAGATGGTTTGCTGGTTTCATTGCAACTCAGTAGTGTTGGTATCCACATATACAGCTGGGTGGACAGGCACAAGAAAGATTCAGCACCCCACTCAAAGACACTGCCCTGTTTACAGTAGGTAGCAGCTTTATCACCCAGCAACTCACAGCTGGCAGCCCTGAGGAGCTCAGTAGGTGTGAGCCTGGTCAGTACCTGGAAGTTAGACCTCCTGGGAAAGCTAAGGTGTTGGAAGAGGTGTAAGTGGGGCCTGTAGGGGGCACTCACCCTGCGGTCTGTGTGGATCCTACTGCCCCTGTACAGTGATGGGGACACTATACTGTAAAAAGGCGCCATCCTTTGGATAAGATGTAAAACTGAGGTCCTGACCCTCTGTGGTCATTAAAAATCCCAGGGCGTTTCTTGAAAAGAGTAGGCATCCCAGCATCATCACCACCACATTTCCCTCTGGCCTTTACCAATCATGGTCTCCTAATTATCCCCATCTCTGAATTTGCATCATCACTCTGTTATCCTCCCCACTGAGAGCTGGTGTGTGGGGAGTGTACTGGCATACTCTGGCTGCCGGTGTATCATCCAGGTGGGGCTGCACATTGGAGGTGGCGGAGGGGATCCCCATTACCTACAAAGCTCTTTGAGTGGGTGTCCAGAAAAAAACTATATAAGTGTAAGGGATGATGATGATGATTATTACTCAAACCAGGTTAAAAGTAGAAGCACAAAGCTTTAATGTGTATTTCATCAAATGCAATGTATATTACATAAAACATACAGTATATTTACAGTTGCTTTTGGTATATTTGAGTAATTCTAGCTGCTGAATTCCCTGTCTCTGTTTTCAGTCCATTTCCAACCCCCACTGAAACACACTGAATGTCTCACAGGTATTGCACAGCGATGCACATCAGTCAAGTACCATTTCTCTCAGCCCATCCGACTGCGCAACATCCCCTTTAACTTGACAAGGACCATCCAGCAGGATGAGTGGCACCTGCTGCGTGAGTACTTTTAAATCTTGTACATTTTTCAACCTGATAATGTTTGTTTTTTTTGCTCTCCAGGACACACCTTATAGAAAAAAAAAGAGAATTTGGTTCCTTCTTAAAAAACAAATGTTATATAAAAATAAAATCCCAACGAGTCCATACCTTCTGAAAATCTGATCATACGTACAGTACATTATCTGTAATGTTGATTATTCTGGGACATATGCATTACATTTATACTTGTGTAAGTTTAGACAAATGTTCACATTGATATACAACGGGACATTTATGTAAATGCCAATCCAGGACAAAAAGAAACACAGAAGAAATCATACATTAATACCAGAAAGGCAGAGTTTCCTAGGGGAAATTCAATGTGCAACCCAATTAAGGCCGTAACATTCATAATCTCTGCTATTTGATCAGTTCGGATTCGGACTCAATTCAATTAAGAAGCCGCGGTTTGTTTTGTGCAGTTTTGCACTGCTGGTTGGGGACGCTCAGGATTAATAAAGACCTCTCCAGGTTGGCTGCCTGTGCCCTTCTCCTTGAACGAATTTCCTTCAAGCAGTGTGTCTGCGACTGTGCCTCACACTCCAGAAGATGGTCGCACAATTACTCAGATCATTACTTTGAACACTAACTATGGGCATATTTGAACCGTTATTTCAAGGGCGATTTAGCCTAACCTAACTAAATTGCAAAAGCATTTCTCCATTCATACTTTTTTTAATACATGCAAACATACAGTAAGACAAGAGGATTAGGAGTATAAAAAGGAAAACGGAGAGTTTTCACCTTACAGGTTGTGCGCCGGCACCTCGTGTCACTCTGCTTCACAACAAATTCCCATCACCACGCTTGCAGAGGCCCTTAAAAAAAACACAAAAGGGACCTAAGGTAATATTTTGCAACAGCGGCCTTGTCTCTTTGACTAGGGAACAATACTGAAATGCAATCGAACGTGCTGTCACTGTACGAAGCTGCTGATTCAAACGTATTCTATTTATGTTGTAACAGATGGCGACTGGCTTTTTTCTTTACAAAATGTGTTTAGAAAACAGTTGTATTGACTGTGTTAATGAGATCTGTAATCAGCATCTGTGTATGATTCCCCACACGAAAATCATTACAAGCAGAAGGCAGCGGTGAGGACACCCCAGTGCTCTTGATCGCGGGTTAAGATTGCTTGGAATATTCCAATTAGTCACGGACACTTTATGTTCTTCTGTACCTTTTTTTTTCCTAGACTGAAATAAAAACTTGTATCCAGTTAAAATCAGTTGTAGCCGCTCTGCCACGTACCATAGGAATGAAAAATGTGAGAATGGAAATTATCTTTGTGAGCCAAAGCCTTCAGGAGTGAAATAGGGGCACAGCGAGAGGCACCCTGTTGCGATATTTCTATTCTTTTGTTCTTTTCTTCCACTGCAACTTCAGATCATCACCGTGAGAGAACGCTGGTTCTCGACAGACATGTCTGATCGTTCAGGGCCTGTTCCAGCACTGCTCCCGGGGGCAGGTAGTGAGGTGTTGCTCTGTGTTTCTCAGACCTGCGCCGGATCACAGCGGGCTTTCTGGGCATGGCGGCGGCCGTGCTGCTGTGCGGGTGCATCGTGGCCACGGTCAGCTTCTTCTGGGAGGAGAGCCTCACCCAGCACGTGTCCGGCCTGCTCTTCCTCATGGCGGGTAGGCCTCCCGTACGAGTCACAGCGCGGCCCCACGCCCCCGCCCACCTCTCCATACTGTGACAGGAACAACCTTCTCTTCTCTTCTAACCTCTTGCTGACGTGTTGCACTTGCGTATTTGAGGGACTTACGAAACGTGTCTAGTGCTTTCGGGATATATCCTGTTTCGGGACATCTGCCGGACAATTGGTATGTGCGTACCGTTCGCATATAGGAAAAAAAAAACCCCGAAAACAGAAAAGACCATTTACAGACCTCTGAAGAGAAGACCGTTGCCTCTCCACTGGCGAACTCAGAACACCTGCTCAACGACAGACATTACACTGCTGCGGCACTCGGAGAAATTCTACCGGCGGCACCGACTGACAATGAGCTACGAAAGGCGGCAGATTCTTCCTCTGATTCCCAAGAACAATGTCTTACCTCCCTTATATTTTTTTTTTTCTCCTCAGGTATTTTCTGCACAATCTCTTTGTGTACCTACGCAGCCAGCATCTCGTATGATCTCTCTCGGACTCCGTCGTTCATCTACGGGCTGCCCGGCGACGTGGAGCATGGTTATAGCTGGTCCATATTCTGTGCCTGGTGCAGTCTGGGCCTCACGGTAGCGGCGGGCTGCCTGTGCACCACCTACCCCTTCATCAGCAGAGCCAAGGCCGTGCAGTCAAAAACCGCCAGGGACTCCTCGGTGTGAAGGCCACTGCTCCGGAGCCAGTGCTATGCCAAGCACTATGCAGCATTTCCTTTTAAAGCATTGCTTTATGTTCGGGAGTTCTGTGGCGAGACCTGAATTCAAGACTTGATATCGTATCTCCCCCAGCTGTGTCCTGCCAGGTGTTGTGGAATAATGTACATAAAAACCCAGACAAAATGTGGTCCAGTGTAGATTGTTACCTCTGTTATATCGGTAGACAGTTCTAGGAAAACCAATTAAACTACTGTGAAGACTTCAAGAACTGTGATTGCTCCCCAGCACCTCCATTTGTGATGCAAGAAGGATTTATTGTGAGCGGCAACATTCTGGTGACGTATTAGTTACCACGTTAAAGCATGAACCTCAGACAAAACCTCACGTTGTCAAACCAACTGCTGTTTTCCATTTCCTATAAGAGACGATTGATTTTTAAAAACTCTTTCAGTGTCCCCCTCCAGACTCCTGCTTCTCCTGTGACAAGTGAAGAAGTCAGTGCAGCACCAGCAGACAGGGAGACAGGCACCTGAAGGACTGCAGCACAATCTGTGTCGTGTGGATCCCTGCAAGCACGGTGGATCTTGGCACTACAGACTGCCACCAGATTGTGACACCATTCGTGACAGAGGAGGCAAGGCAAGAGGAGCCCAATGCCCATCTCTGCTAATATAGCCACCCCTTTCAATGAGGGGAGAACAGTCATTTCAGAAAAGTACCGTAACACAAACTGCGACTGCAGAGGGAACTGAAAACGGACAACGTTTTTTTTTTTCTGGCTTGATAGGCTGCTTCACTGCTGCATGGAAAAAACAACAAACAGTATGAAGCAGTCTGGTTTATTGTGTGTGTGTGTGAGATCTGAGTTTTTAAAAAAACATTTCGGACGGAGAATAGGAAAGATTTCATGACAAGGCTTCCCAGCCAGCTTGTTGAGGCCCAGTCTCTGGGCACCTTTAAGAAACATCTGGATGAAATTCTAGGTTCACTCAGGTGCTGAACTACCACCCGAGCAAGATGGGCCACATGGCCCCCCGCTTGTGTGTAGACCTTCGTTTTGTTCTTTTGATGAAGTAAGGCAGGCTCCTTTTGAATTAATCAGCAATGAAACGACTGTGGACATCTCATATAAGGACATGAGAAAAAACAGGGAATCTTCATTCCTCCTCGAAGCTGAGACCTGCTCTTGAAACTGAGTGAAAGACCGAGTCTGCTGGGCTTCGAAAGCCCTAATGTGCTGACGTACAGTTACTGAAAACAACAGCAACAAAAAATCCTGAGCTGTAATATCATCATTTTGTACACTGTGAATTCAGTTGTTCTGTTAATAAAGTACTGTTAAGTATATAAATCATCATTTCCGTCTCTGATGCTTGTCTCTGTTTTTTGCTTGTCACCAGTTTTGGATCACAATTTTTAACATGGGAAAAAAAGTCCTTAAGAAAAACATGCAAATGTTTGGAACTAGTATGAATAAAGATCAAGGTATATCTTTTCAAAAATAATGAAATCCTTATTCAAGCTCTCCCAAATGTATACTGATGCTAAAGTCTTTTATCCCAGTCTGTGTGTCTCATGGAGAGCAAGCTGGGGTATGCAAGAAGACAAATTCCTAGTACAAGAAATTGTGTATGGCCAATAAAGGGATCTCATCTTATAGGGTGTTGAAAACCAATCTTTTTTTTCCCCCAGAAATCTGATTAAGTGCAGCAAGCAGACAATAGCGCTAACGTGTGGCTACTCTGTGTATTACACTGAAAGGCATAGCAAGGCAGATTAGCCATGCCCTTGACAACAGGGATTTTTTTATTTGATCGCATTAGAAGAAAAACATACTTTGAGTCCAATGCCATGATTTCGAGTGACCATTAGCATCGGCAATCATTCACTTTTTGTGATGTTCAAGGAGTAACAGTCAGTATTTGGTTGCATAACCCTTTTGAGGCCATAATTGCATAAAGGCTGTGGTCGACTGAGCTCTCCAGACTCTTTTGTCTAATCATTTGAGATGCTTCGCTGTGGCCATTGTGAAATTTCCCTGTTCTTGTCATGCCACGGTTTAATTTTTTTCCTCAGCAAATATGGCCAAGATTTCCCATTGACCCTTATCAATCATGGCCTCCTAATAATCCCCATCTATAAATTGGCTTAATTACTCTGCTCTCCTCCCCACTGAGAGCTGGTGCGTGGGGAGTGTTCTGGCGCACTATGGCTGCCATCACATCATCCAGGCGGGGCTGCACACTGGTGGTGGTGGGGATCCCCATTAACTATTAAAGCACTATAAAAGTGTAAGCAATTATAATTAATATTAAACTGCACGCTCAATCAGGTTTCAAACCAAAGATTTCAATCTAATCATTCCAGTACTGTGGATGACAATGTATTGCATCCACAGCCCTACAACCCTGTAGCCTCTAACTGTGATACTATGTAGCTGCACGCATTGTGTGGCTGCTGAAAACTAGATATTAACTATGATGAGTAACCACTTACCCCCAAGACGTGTGTCATTTAAGGACTGGCATTTAAATCAAAACTAGCCAGCTGATTTGACAGGTCCCTGTAAAACATTCTTTTTTGAGAATGTTTTAACATTTTTATCATTTATATTTGGAACTAGTGTACTTTCAGCAACTGCTTACTCTTCATATGATCAGATTGGGCTTTAATGTACTCCCTCTGTATAAAAAAAGATAAGAGCCCAGAGGAATTACAGCAGCCGGTTGTTTTAATTGCACACTCATTGCAAGGACTATTGCATGTTGCACATCACCAGTCACTTGAGCTTAATTCATCAGTGAGTCAATTTCACGTCTGACATGACTGGCAGTGTTAAGGATGTTATGCTTGTACCCTAGGCTCTATCATAAATAAACAAATCACAGCAAATAAACAAGCACAACTGCAAATCTTCCAGCTTTCCATAAGTCCATCATGTGTATATGTGTTGGCCGTACTTTCCAACACTGGGACCTTCTTGGGATTCAAACATCTTGGGACTACAAACAGCCCAGAAAATATTTTAATTAAGACTTGGCTTCCAAAACAGTCTTGTTTTTCAGTGTGTGTTCCACGTGAGTAGCAACAGACTTTAAATAAACAGAAACATCAGTTTGGTAATGTCTGCTGTCTGTTGCCATTACCATCCAGGACTGCAAACGACAAAGAGATCAGCCTGGCTGAGACAAGGGCGTCTGCTGAATTTGCCTTTACTGTTACTTTCTCTACCCTGTACAGAAAGCTGCAATCTCTCAGATTGTGCTTTGAAGAAATTCCAATCAGAAACAGTGGCTACATTCAATGTCTTGCATAGCCCCGCCCGCAAGCTTTGGGTCGCTGAACGGAGAGCCAGCCCTTCTAAGGATGTAATGGATTTAGCTGTTAATCAGAAAGCCAGAAAACGGGCAGAACAGAAAGAAACACGGCAGAGCATCGTGCCAAACCACGGTTTTGTATTTTGCGGAGGTCTAACAGTTCGGCTGTTCCCGAACACTTCCCTCATTGCCTGTCGCTGATTGGTCCACAGCTCATGCAGTGGGCAGCTGCAGGGCGCCCAGCTGAGGGCCTGGTACTGTAGTCGGTGCCCCAACACCACAGCTCTGGTGTGGCCAGGTGGAGGAACGCTGACCTTCGCCGTTCTCCAGGAGGGGGCCCCGCGGCCTTTCAGACACCCTGGGGGTTGAGGCCCCAGCTGGATCTCCCAATCTGCTCACTGCGGCGCTCAGCCCCCGGCCCGCTGTGGGGTTTCGGCCACACCTGCTCCAGAGAGTACGCAGCACGGAAGTGGACGTGATCACCCCATCGCTATCGGGCGATGGGCGTTTTCAGGAAGATCGCGAGCCTCCGATTTTGGTGGTGGCGCCCCCCTTTAATTTTTGTGCCAAAACCAGAAACCACATCGCGTCTCATCGGGACGGTGGTTGCAAACAGACCCATCAACAAGAAAAAACCACGCACTGTAGAAACCGTAGAAATACAGTTTTGCACTGAGCGTACGGACATACCGCAGCTAGAAAAGCATCAGGTGGGAGGGATCACCTTCTTGTACTCCTGTACGAGGCCATCAGTCACTCCCAGGCTGACTCTGTAGGTGCCCATGCGTACTAACGAGGGGAAGTCCATGGGGGCTGAGCTGGAACCCTCTGCAGAGACCAGGACCCTGTCCGCCGTCACCTGATCCACGAGCCGAGGAGACGCCCTGCCGGCCTCCCCTGCCTCTTCGGAACCGCAGGCCGCCGGCCTCTGGTTCTGCTGCGGCTCCCGGCTGAAACTCTTCCCCAGGAAGGCCGACAGCTGGGGGCTGAGCAGCAGCACCAGGGTCCCCCCCACACGAAGCACCCTGGAGGTGAACCACCAAGGAGGACCAGAGGGGACACAGCAGTGAGCCTTAAAAACGGTACGGGGTCATCACTTCACAGTTTCCCCCGTCCGTGAAACGTGTGATGAAGAGTGGACAAGTTCCATCACATCATCCATTCTTCACGACACTGTTGATCCTACTAACAGCATACAACAAAAACGCACACGTGTGTTTACACAAGAAGAACTAACTTAAACTAACTAACAGGGCCTGCCTTTGTAAAAGTCCCTTTTTTCCTCCTGGAGCACACCAGCCAGGAATTTACGATGCGTTTTTGTTTTTAAATGCCTCTTTAGGGCACAGGAGGTGTGGGCATCAGTCAATGCGCAGGAAAAAAAAAACTACGGATCTTTCTGAAACATCTGGGAAATTAATTATCAGTCATCTCTTACAAAAGCAGCAAACATCATAGATGCTGACCATGCTACTCAGAATCACCATCAGAATGCAAACAGGGAAAGAGACAAAGATCAATGAGGTCATTTGATTTTGTAAATTAATATTTGTTTTTAAAAGGTTTTTTTTCCCTTTTTTTTCCCCTGTATTATCAACAAAGATTTCACTTAAAGAAAGTCAATTTCAATACCCAGCATATATACTGTATAAGATGTTAAAGGTGACAAAAACATCTTTTTAAACACACTTACCTTTCCATTTCTTTCACAATGGCAGGCAACATGATTCTGACGTCAGTTTTGCAGCCGAATTTTCTCCCAAAGGGAATATCACAAATGACAGCATCGACACTGGCTGCAGGCAGGGGTATTTCTGTACAATAAGCACCAACATATTAGGTACTGTATCTAACAGAGGTAGAAAGTGAACTCAATCATGCTCAGGCATCCAAAAACATGCACACAGAAGGCAGTTTGAAAGGCCTAATAGAGGATGGTCAGGAGTACCTGGTTTGTCTGCAGTTTTTCATCCCAGCTGTGCTCTTAGAGACCTTAATCACCTCAATACTGGCTAAACTGGACCACATGGTCTAAGACTGGACTGAGACCACCTTGATCTAATACAATGCCACTGTTTTTTTTTTTACTTGACCAAGAAATGATGGAACTTATCTTATTTAAAGGGGAACCGCAGTCCCAATTTCTCAGGCTGGTTATTAAATCTTGGAAACAAAATAAATTAATTTTGACAGTAAAGAAAAATCTGACCAATTTCAAAGGAAGCACAAAATTGTGATCTTTGTGAAAGCACTGTTAAGTCTCCATGTTGTTGCAAACCCCTGTTCTCATCATGGTCGAGAGCGAGAGCTGCCATGAATTACAGTGTGACATGGCCCTTCCTGCTCACTAGTCACTGTAATCACTGCTGTACTGTGATGTACGAGCCAATAAGTACAGGTTATGCAGCAGACATTTCACTGCAGAAATGTTCAACTGTGATCTGCATGCAGAGTTAACAAGTATATTGTATTTGTCAGTTAAACTGTCTCGAAATCAAGTACAAAATTACTATTGGATTAAAAGAGGTGTATTCACAAGCCTACTCATTTACAATGTAATAAGGGTGCTTCACATCACTGGAAGTTTTTTGGCCTCATTCCGAATCGCAGTACTTGGTGCTGCGCACACCTGGAAATTTTGTGATGTAAATTGGGAGGTTTTACAAGTAATTATGTACATTTAACTTTTATTGTGGTTTGAAATTCACTCAGCAATGCCGATCCTTTCTAACTCTGAAGCATAAAAATAGCATTTCAGTTCCCCTTTAAATATATAGAGAAATTTTAATATTATTAAATCTTTTATCCCTGCATATTTAGATTTGTATTATAGGTTTTTTTAAGGCTAAAAAGAAGTAGCTTTGAAAACATATTGACATGTTTTAGAGCCATAATATAGAACATATTCCCACACCCACAGGGCAACCTAATTTACACGTAAAATTCCAAAAAACCCAAAGCACTGCATTAACACCACAGATTTGCACTGCTACACTATATGGTTTCACATCTATCCCATTCAAGTGATCACTGCATATCCCAACACAGAACTGCAGAGAGGACAGCATGTTTGTAAATGCCTCAGTGGGTGTAATCTTACCAGTTACTGATGCCTTCATCAATTCAATTCTGCTCGTGAGATCTGAGAACTGGATGTTTTCACGAGCTTTTTTCAGCTGTGATTCATTAATGTCTATTCCCAGGAAAAAAGCATTCTGAAGAAGATGGGGAAAAAGTCATATTTCCAGTTGTTAACAGGTGTATTACATCAGTAAGCAGCTACAAAAACAACACTGAACAAAAATGCAGAAAAACAATGCAGAAGAACATGACATTTATACTTTGCCTTTTTTTAAATATGCCTTCTCAGATAATTTAAAGTTTCTGACATTCTCAGGGATTCGTTTAAAATCTACACTCAGCTAAAATCACAAGCTTTGCTCTCTTTCTCTCCCAGGTTCTCACACTTACTACATTATCTTACAGAATGCAGGGAGGGGAAATGATTGCTTAGCAGAGGCGAAGTCGAGGACATATTTTTAAAGCAGCCTCGAAGGATTATTTTGTATCAAAGAAGAAACCTTCAGTCCAGAATTCTGAAAGTAAAACGATAGTTTTGGTCTCACTGCACTACAGAAAAAAACTGAAACAAAGTGATGGGGCAGCTTAAAATTCCTAAGTTGTTTTGGATTGTATTTTAATTTGTTAAAACTGATTTGAAACAGCGCGTTTTCTAAATCATGGAGATGCTGGAAAAGGTTTGTAAAGTTGAATCCATGCTTTTCCAAAAGATATAAAACCTCAAACTTATGCCAAACAGACGTAAAGGAGAAGGAAACGATTTTGGCTACAGCTGGGAAAACTCCAGTGTGTTCAATGGCTCTGAGACAGACCAGCCAAACTTGTTCCCATCTCCCATAATAACAACAGGAGCACTGTTCTGTAGCAGGCACAGCTGTACAGAACGAATTGTGGAGGATGACCATGTGTCTTGAGCCTCCTAGCAGATAAAGAAGAACTGTTGTGCATGTGGTCAGTGTTAAAAATGTAGCTTGCTCACTGATCTTATCATTCTTTCATGATCAGAGTGTCATATGCTTTAAATTTGTTCATGCATGTAAAATGGGTCAGAATGTAGATTACATATAAATATACCAAACAAAAGTGCTGTAATGCAACTAATACAGACAAATACATATGGGTTTATATTAGTCTTTACATTTCTGAATTATTCAACTGGTATTTTTTTCTGTTGGATACCTTCCATGGACCGAATACACTATATATGTATCAAGTATCCAATACTTTGTTCTACATAGGGCACACAGGGTTGGTCACTGCAAAGAAAAAATCTTACTTGCCACTCCTTTGCTGCTTCAATAAGTATAGTCCCAACTCCACACATCGGATCCAATACAAAACAACCATCCTGCTAGTTCAAAAAATGTGTTAAGAAAAATGTCAGATTTTAGCATGTACAATCATTTAAACTGAGAGGGAGATTGCTTGAGGGCCTTTTCATCAGATCAACTACATGTTTTGTTGAGTTTAGGTTCTGTACTTTGAAGGCATAAAAAACGTTCTCGCTAAAGTTTTGGAAAATACTTCATTACATTACTCAAATCTTCAAAAGAGGTCAAATGCATTACTTCTGCTGCGAATCACAAAGCTGATGCTTCTTGGTTTTTAAGGAACTCGCAGTTATTTTTGATACCTTGATAGCAGCAAGTGAGGCCATTGCCCAGGCTGTGGTAGATCTCAGACCAGTTGTTCTGATATATGGCCGATGAGCTAAAGGAAGCCTACAGAATGAGACAGCAATTATTTCATATGACGTGAGATTTAATATGAGGTTACACTGAAGCTCACCAATTGTAGATTGTCAGCAATATCTGTCGATTATTATCATTTTTTGTTACACCCACATGACTTGGAAGAGCCAACTGTGTGTTTTTCATGTCTCAGCTCACGGCTCTGAAACCTGTGATTGTACACGGGGGACAAGGAGGAAGTACAGGCCGGCTCCTCCCACCCACCCAACTTGTAGCCAGTCGTCTTTTAATACGTCACAGGCAACACCTCCTCCCTGCGCGAGGTGCAGTCCCTCACCAACAACACCGCATCCCTGCATGTATCTGGGCTGCCATGGGGTGCTGTGCTCGCCGAGAACCCAGAACACTCTGGCTGACTAATCCCACCCTACCCTCGGCAGTTCTCTGCCAACATTATGCTGCATTGTACTTGGGGCTTTCCAGTAAAAGGTAACTGATGCTATGACTCAGCCCCGAACCTGCATCACCTGGATCACAGAGATAAGCAGGTTCTCGGGCAAGCACTGGCTGAGCCACTCTGGAGATGCCAACATATTTTTGCTTGTTTCTTCATCTAGATCAGGAACCTTCAACCCCTTTCCTGGAAAGAACCAATTTTTAGGTTTTAAAGATAAGGAAGACTTAAATTGTTAGTCAATTAAGCAAGTCATTAACGTTACTCTGGTCCTTGAGACCTTAAGGATCATCAGATTTATGTTACAAATGAGCAGCGCATTTAAAAAATCCTGTGTATCTGATTGCAGATAAATTGTTCCAAGTCTTTAGAAATTAATGATTGAAAGTCTAACCATAAAACTTTCTGAACGGGGTCTCTCAAGGAGCAAAGTCAGAGAGACATGGTCTAGCTATGTCAGCTACAACAAAACTATTAAAAAAATCTCTCAAAACTGAGTTTTACCTGAAAACTGGAAATCCCAGAATGCAATGGGCGTCACTTAGGTGAACATTAACCTGAAACGAAACATCAAAATGACAAACAATATGCATGACTAAAACCTCCATTTGTGTCATCTTCTCCTTGTGACAATTCCCTTACCTCAAGATCAGGCTCTCTCAGGTCTGCTTTCCAGCCAAGCCGCTTGTGAATAGCCATGCCAATGATCCTTCCCAGCTCCTACACAGAGAGTCCCATAACATACTGGATACCACACAAAGCATTGCCAAAATCCAGAACAGTTGGCCAAGAGCGCTTTGGAACTAGTGGGGCCAGATTTAATTAAGCACACCTTGGACGGGACGCTGGTCCATCCTAGCTTGAGTAAAGCATGTACAGCTAAACCTGCAGTCTCCTAGTTTTTCAGGTAAGTAACTCTCCTGATATTCGGAGTCACATAGGCTTTGCTAAACGGCAGGCTACTCACCTGGGGACTGAACTTCCTAGCCAATATGCCGCTACAGCGACAGCAAACTCTGAAAGACACGAGGGGCTGTTTGCGGCTGGAGATCACATCTGCTGGACAAGAGGGCCCCTCTGAGACATGGTCAGCTCGGCCGGGCAGCACCGACCCTGCACTGTCCACAACCTGAGCAGGAAGAGGAGTTTCTTCCGGGCTTCCCTGGAGGTCTTGTTTCTTGGCCGGAGAGCTCCCGTCGCCCTCCTCCTCTTCCTCCTCCTTCCCAGTCTCCTCATCGCGCTTTCTTTTCCGACTCCTCCGAGAAGCAGCAGGGCCCAGACGACTCTCCTTCGCGGCCTGCTGGAGACTCAGCCAGGCAGACAGCCCCTGCTGCCAGTCGCCCAGCTCCCCGATTATTTTCTCCTGGATCACACGAGTCATCTTCCCTGAGAACAAAACACCAAAGGCAAACCCATTATGGCCCCAATGCTTACACCACGATGTCCACTACCGTTCATGAAGGCTCGCACCTTTATCTTCATTAAATTCCCACACAGAAATCTCACCAGATCCGAACCTGCTTGCTTCTCCCGGTGTCTTCATGGGACAAGACAGTTTGCAGGTTTGCTCCATTATGAACAGATGCTATTATAAGGAACTGTAATTGCCACAAATACCTTCTTAATTCTTTGATGCTTTTCACTTCTGTTTTAGGGTGTGTTTGGACAAACTATTGGTAGAATCAGAGCATTGCTCGCCAACGTATTAGAACATCAAACAATTTCTCAGATTCTCAGATACTAAATTTTCCAGGTGCACAAATAGCCCTGTCATATACTGTAGCATGCCTCTGGACAGTGTAATAGTGGATTTAGCTAAGACGCTATCTGCTGCTCAGTAAAATAATATACAGTACAGGAAGGAAACAGGATTTACACAAGAAAACCAGTCCTATTGTTGCCTATTAAGAATGAAGGAATTATTGAATGTGGCAAGGAAACCACCAAAATGGCAGGATTATCACTAGTGCTATGTGGTGCTTATGCCTAGAAACTTATTTTACTGCACATGTAATTGCCATTTAAATTTAAAGACGCTTTAAATTGTTCTTGACGTGAGATTTATTTGGATTCCTAACATGTTGGGTGAAAAAGAACATTGACAGATACTAGCAATACTGCTGGGGAGAAATAATTTATCTCCTGGGTCTAACTAGCCAGCGCCATGCTGTAGCACTGGCAGCAGAAATGAATCCGAGATGCATCTGTGCCCCATGTGTATCAACAGGCTTCCTGCAAGGGACAGAGTGGTCTACAGTCCCACGATGCAGTAAATAACACCATTAACAACATCTCCGAGCACCAGAGGGATCAGAAAGTCTCCAAAAAGAAAACAATTCTGAGAAACAGAATTAAAAACCCTTAAACTTACTTTACACCCTGGGAATGGCATTAAACTGTATGTCTCATCACATCTTGGATGTCTCTTGACTCATGGGGGTATTGTATACTACTGCTGTAGGAATTCAGTTACATTTTAATGTTTGTCTTCAATCTTGCCTCTCACATGTGGTGTTTTTCTACACGAGGATCACATAAAAGGATTATGGGCCTTTTAAAAAAAAAAATCCCGTCTCACCTGAATCCCAGGGAGCAGGTAGAGGAGGCAGTTTCTTCAGGAGCAGAAACAACCTCTCGGCGGACTTCAATCCCCTCAGCCTCTCCAGACCAGCGCTCGTCGTGAAGAACACCTTACCCGGTATGTGTTCAACCTAACAAAACAGTTACAAATCGGCCAACTTGGTCCGGTGGACAACCAACAGCATTCTCAGAAATCCAGACTGCTGCAGGCAGTTGAGATAATATTAAAATAAAAATAATAATAATAAGAATAATAATAAACATTATATTATATAGCGCCTTTAAAGGTGGCTTCTCAAAGCGCTTTACAGAATGACAACAACAACAATAAATAAAAAGAATACACAAGATAAAACACAATTACAATATATAGAGGAGACCGTGGATGGTGGTACAAAGAAAAGCAGAGGGGTGAAGATGAATGCGTTTGGTTAAGTGAGGCTAGTGCAAACACTACAGCCGCCTACATTACGTGAGCCAATGAAAGAACGCTACATTTTTTTAATTCAGTCGTTAAAGTTAAGTCAGTAGGTCTTGCTTTCAAATTGATTTGGTGTTTTTTGGGGAGTATTTAAATAGTTGGTTTGTGTAGCACAACATTTACAATATATTACAGTGATCGAAAGGGGAAATAATAATAATAATAATAATAATAATAATAATAATAATAATAACACGTTTTCTGTGGACGGACACTTTAGATACTCACATCACAGGCTGACAGCTTGGAAATCACTTCCTGAACAAGAAATTGCTCCATGCCTTTCCCAGCAGTACAGAAGTACCGCAATTCTTTCATTTCCTGCTATTTAAAAAAACAAACACACTTTGCCTATAAAAGCGGGATAAAATATTAAGGCCTGAACGCTGTGGGGCTTGTTTTTTCTCCAACAGGCGACTAGTAGCCACAGTTTATTCACTTTCTCTTTGAGACAGCGCACTTTTTTGATTGTACAGCGGAAGCGGAAAAGAGCTGCATCTCCTCGGTCAATTCTTTTGTGGCGCTATTCTCCCAGTTACCGACAGAGGTCTCTCTTTCACCAGGCTCTCGGATCACCGTCCTACGTGAATCATGGTTCAAAACTAGTATTCATAAATATGTAACATGCCTAAAGTTGTTCAGTTTTTGTTTTCGGCAATCAAACCCATCATACATCATTGAGATTAATGAGGAGAATTAAGGCTTGTTTAAAGCTGTATTAAATTGACTAGCTACACTTGTCATACCTTGGGTTGCCAGCTGGCCTCAGAATAATCTGACACTCCCAGTCAGGGCAGGTTTTTAACCTGGTCTCTAAATGGAGGCAATAACTCTTTGCTAAATGAAAGTTGTTGCCTAATTATAGCAGGGAACTATCGAAATGAATACCATGACAAACAGAAAACTTTATTTTAGCTGTCAATGCGCATTAGGCTCGGAGCAGCAGGCAGGGAAGTCTAATTCTGTGTGTTAAACCAATGAAATGTGGGTACAGGCTGAGATATGGAACTGGAAGACGAATCAAACTGACCCGCCTGCCTTTCCCCAGCTTTAACGTTTCTCCTAAATTTGGAGGAATCTCATGTTTTAGATGGAAGCACACTGATTTTGAACCCCACCCTCTAAAGAGCCAGAAAAATATGATGAGTGTTCTACCTCCCAGTGGGAGACAACATGATTGCTATCCTAGTCTTACAAGTGCCAAATGACTCATTTCAGAAGAGAAGCTTGAAGGGCCTTGAGTTTTTGTGCTTGCAGCTTGAACACAGAAAAACAAAATTGCACTTCCGTATATAGTTTGAATTTAAGGCAGTTTTCATGTATTTCATGGGGGGTGGGGTGGTGGATAGTAGCAGATTTTCAGCAGCTTGATTAGAAGCACACAAGAGGTTTCTCTTCAGAAATGTTATTAAACTTCTGAAGCTTATGAAAGCTGCTTAAACTAAGCACATTTAAAGTTTAAGGGCCCTGTGTTGCATAACTTGCTAATGTATGCAAATATTCCTCCTATGGCTGTCTTCTCATAAATTACTCTTTGACATTTCCAAGTTTGCTCAGAAGGAAATATGCACCACTTTCAGTAGAAATTATAAAAAGATGGAAAAAACACCAGCTTGTAAAAATGAAGTAGCGGAGTTCTAATTTTATAATCTGGCAGACCTCAGTTCTATAAATTGTGATTTTGTTGTCACTCGTTTTGTCCAGTTTTTAAAAACCTACTGATGGTTGCGTTTTTGCTAAATGCTTTTACAGAGTGAATCACATTGTCACATCCTTTAGTGTTCAACCCAAGCCAAAAGCTAATAAGCTCAGGCTACTAAATTCTGATTGTTATTCACAGATTGCATTTGTTAAAAAAATGTTCTCATCATTAAAAGCTATCGCTGCATCTTTCATCTTGCTAAAAACTCCCACCACCTTCTCTCTAAATGCTAATCACATAGATTCAATTCATCAGCCCATAATATTGGATGAATCCAAGTAGAAACAGAACATCAATACACTTATCATAGATGCCATTTGAAATAATTAGACTTGTCAGCCAGTGTTATGCAAAATGTTATGTTGAAGATGGCCTAGTGATAAATACAGTCACGTCTACTGCTTTCCATGCATTTTTTCCTTTTCTTTCCCTTTACAAGGTTAAAATGATATGACAGAATGCATAATGTAGTAATGTAGGGACAGAACAATGTCATAATAATCCTTCAATTATTTAAATCAACAGGACACTTCACTAAGAGAGAAGCACAATGAAATCATGCATTGATTTGGCATTCATTCATCCATTTTCAATGATTTTCGTGTCTCCCATTAAACGCCTCAAAAGTGAATGAGCCAAAAAGGAATGAAGCAAATGCACGTGCTTTAAGTCAAAATGTTAATTAAAGCTTTCTTGCCAACAGGAATTCCTTGAAGCCTAATGTATGAACTATAATGCTAAATTACTTATTGCTAATACTAGTACTGGTGCTGGTGTCACTCATTAGAGTACTGTATATCACAGTTACAGCTGCCCCTGTGTTTGGGCTCTGCTCTCTTGGAAAACAATAAGAAATTGCATTCCGCGTCCAGTTTCCAATCAGTTTTTAAAGACTCATTTTTACAGGCTCAGGTTACTGATCTTTTTTAATGATCCCTAATTTGTCATCTCGTTACCTTGTTTCAGTTCTCATTTGGTCTGTTAGGGGCATGGAGGCACATGCATGAACGGCGGCTTCGAGAGGAATAATAAACAGCGCCATGATTGCAGCTGGGGAACAAGCAGAAAAAAATGGCTCCAGGCTGGCGTCAAGCCTTATGTGCCCAATGCCAGTGTCAATCATAGCCTGTGAAGAAGCAGTGCTGTCTTCCCGCTGCTGAGAGAGAGAGGCAGTGTGTGATACTTTACTACCATCCTTCTGACCTCTGCGTCTTGTCCCGCTGGGCAGATTTCCTCTCTCATTCAGTGGTTGACAGTACGACCACACTTCAAAGGGAGTCATGTCAATTATGACCTCTTCCTCTGATAAATATTTGGCAATACCTCCCAGCAGGAGGCAGGGGCGGGGAGGAGATAAAAACAGTTGAAGAAGCAATTAGTTGATCAAAAGATCCATCAAACAAACTCTGGGATGTTTTTAGATCTTGGTTTACAAATCTAAAATGAAACAAAAAAATGTTAATGTACCTTCCTGACAGCCTGGTTATATTTCCATATAATGATAGCTTTAAATGTACTTGGAAACGAGATGGACCGTCTTTTGTCCCGATACAAACCACTTAAAAGCCTTCAGAATGCACCAAAAGTAGGTTGTTCTTCCTGCATCCTTATACATTTCTATACCACGAAAGGCAGAGTGTTATTTTATAGTATTACACATTTGAAAGGAAAACGCAGACAATTTGCTCTTCAGGCTTAACTAGGTTTGTGTGGGTGATTTGTGCCATAAGATTTAAATAATTTAACATCAGCATGCTTTTGTCCACACATGTAAACTATTTACCTCTACAGCATTCTGCAATTTAATTAATATAAATAAGAATTGCTTGCACTTATATACAGTAGCGCTATTCTGGACACTCCACTCAAAGCGTTTTACAGGTAATGGGGACTCCCCTCCACCACCACAAGTGTGCAGCCCCACCTGGATGATGTGACGGCAGCCATAGTGCGCCAGAACGCTCACCACACACCAGCTCTCAGTGGGGAGGAGAGCAGTGTAATGAAGCCAATTGATAGATGGGGATTATTAGGAGGCCATGATTGATAAGGGCCAATGGGGAAGTTTGGCCAGGATGCCAGGGTTACAACCCTACTCTTTTCGAGAAACGCCCTGGGATTTTTAATGACCACAGAGAGTCAGGACCTTGGTTTTACGTCTCATTCGAAGGACGTCACCTGTTTACAGTATAGTGTCCCCGTCAAATAAAGCAAGCTTAAGCAAGCATCCTAGTATGTAACAGCATGAGAACAGTTACAAGAGGATGCCATTCTGCCCATCTAGCTTGTTACGTTGTTAGGAGACAAGTGCTACTAGGATCTCATCTGGTGATTTTTTAATAGACGCCAGGGCATCGACTTTGACTGCATGGCTTGGCAGCTTGTTCCAGACTCCTGAAAACTTTGGGTCTAGAAATGTCTCCTGTTCTCAGTTTTTAATGTTCTTCCAAAAAATTAAGTATTTAAACCTTAGACCTAATAATAGGATTAATTTGAACTCTCAAATTGTGTTCACTTCCTAAACATCTAGGAAGTTACCTTTGAACTATTGAGTTTTTTTGTAACTTAAAATCTGTTACCTTTGAGTAAAAAAAAAACTTGCAAAGGTTCTTATCAACTGATTTGTTGATGTAATTAAGGATTGTTTTTATGAAAGAGCTCAGCTACAATGAAAACTAGCAGATGTTGGTTATTTTAAAAGGTTTTGGGCTGACGTGAATATTTGCTAGATCTGTCTGAGACTTGGCTCAAGTAATGCATCAATGGGCCGGCAATTTAATTTTTATAGAGAAAAACCAAATTCTTTGGCCAAAACCTGAATGTTTCTGAAAATGAAAGAGGGGAGAAGGAAGGTCAGTTAAACGTTTGAGCCTCTTTTAAACTTAAGGTGCTACAGTATGTGATCATTGAAATACAACTACTGTACATGAGATTTTGTTTTAAACTTTCTTTCATCCACCAGAGGGAGATAGTGTCACACAAAAGTGTTTAAAGAGATTAACAACAAACTATATTCTGTGCTTTTCAGAGAGAAAGTCATCAAAGGCACAAATCCATTTCTTAACAATTTCTTCAAGAAACTGCTTTGCATACTCTGCATAGGGTGAGCTGCTGTACCATATGGGATATCAGTTTGTTACCCACACATGGGATAAACTCCAGAACATACCCAAGAGCCTCCATCTACTTATCTGTGATACTGTAGGTCTGCAGCATTTTTTTCTTGAACACATTTTACTTAATTTCAGAACACTAGACTTACTTGCTAATGACATAACAGACTTCCGGTCTTATGAATATTGCAAGAACCTAATTAAAAGATGATTTAAGAAAAAAAAAAACAGATAGCCTTGGCAGGGAAAAATAATTTCATGGTGTCAAAGAATTTGGATGCAGCTTCTCTATATGTATAATATACTTGTATCTCTTTGTCTATGCATATAATGTTAACACGACAAACAAATCTCAGGGAATGTCAATCAGTAGTATTGTACTCTATTTACCAGTAATTAATCTCTGATCTAACAAGGGCACTATAACGATTAGGCTCTTACTCATGGGGCAACTCACCTCCTAAATCCACAACAATTAGGAGTGAACTAACTTCATTAGATACAACATCAAAGGCTGGCAAACTTAATAGATCTAAAAAGACTAATTACAGTCACGCTGTATAATTAAAGACTGGTGCAAGACCTAGGAATTTGAATTAGTATGTTTCTATAACCTCTATGGGCCAAACTGCGGTCTTGTAAGCTCAAATGCTTCGAAGAACATAGTTTCAAATCCCACCTCTACTTCCCTAAATTCAGAGGATTTTACAGCGAAACATTGTCTCCTTGTCAGATATGAGTCACAAAAAAGCACTTCAAAACACATGGGCCAAGATAATATTTTGGTTTTTACCAAGGCTCAACCACAATGTGACAATATTAATAGCCCAGTGAACAGTAAATACATGGCCATTTACAATCTTCTTAAAAGAGTTTTAAGAGTTTTTTTTCCCCAAGAAAATTTGCATCCACCACTTCCAGATTTGGTTTAACCAAATAATTTAATATTAATAATATTTATTAATGTACAGATTAATAAAAGCATATTATAGGAGAACACAGAGTTTTGGTTCTGTTTTTCAACATGCTTGGTTGTGTTGCATTGAAAGAAGCGAAATGCCAAAAAGTATCAGTGGACTGTGTTATTATGAACCGAACCGCGATTCACAAAATGCGTTAAGTCAGCCTGAAATAAAGACTTGACTGCCGTATTTGCCTAGCCGAGATGTGTAGGCCCCGCGTCCTTCTGCCTGTGTTGTGATGTTTCTTGGCTCTGTATCTAAATGGAAATGAGACCTTTACAAGAATAAAAACTTCTGGATACAAAAAAGTGCGTGCGAGCAGGCTGGTGCCAGCGCTTTAAATCTGCCTGGAGCGGAGGGGATCTCGCAATCATCATGCACAGTACATCTTGATCTTCAAGAGGCTTGCTTCTTGGATGCTGTTGGAGCAACGGAACCGGTTTTAATCCTTTTTGTTTGGTCCTGCTTGCTCTGTGACCGGTCTTGCATTTTCCAGCTGAGAATGAAATGAGCGCATACGCGCCCAGTCACAGTTTCCTAGGTTACACTAAAGTCAAAGGATGTCCGGGAGTAAAAAAAAAAAGGCAAATACGCTGCTGTAGGAATATTAGTCATGTTGTTCTGCCACAGTGATTCCTGCTCGCAAACAAGAAAAATGATTACAATAAGCAGCATAGTGCGCAACTAATCAGTGTCCTTCGGGTGAAGAAACCTGCCCCCGAGCACAAATGGAGCTCAGAAAATTTGCATCGCCTCTGATTCCGACCTGTCCCAGCTTCATCCTGGAGGGCTGGTGTGTCGACAGGTTTTCATTCCATCTCGGCTCTTAACAACTTGAATCAGCTTATAAATAACTTAACGCCACCAATTTAACAGCTTCTCTCGGCTCTGCGGGTGCTGCTACTTTACAGAGACCTAGAAAACCTGGAGACACAACGTTCCTCCAGGAGCAGGATTGTATGGCCTCACTCTCATCCAAATGGCTGTGGCTAATTTCTTCCTTGATCCCTTTCGTATCGCCCTGGTGCCACCTGGAAATTAACAGGGGCGATCAGAAATTGTTCTGAATTGTGTGCCAATTAGGTCAATGTACTTATGTATCGAGTGTGAGGTCAAACACGGGGTCTTCCAATTCATTAGGTCAGATTTTCTTGCTAATGCCAGACTGTAATTTAAAGCAATGAACACTGTGGTTAAACCCCCCCTTAAAAGGAAGAAATTATTTAGCACAGCAAGGTAACAGGTATAAAAAAGAAAACGCTGTTCAGACGTTTTTTTCTGCTGCAGCAGTAGCAAACTCCATTCCTGGTGGACATTGTTGTTGGTTTTTTTCCCTTACAAGCCCTCAGTAACATAGTGTGTCTAATTTACTGCATAACTGGAATATGTCTAATCTGACCAGTGTGTACATTTTCCAGGACAAGGAACCCCTCCACTAGACTAAAGCATGGCGAACCGTCATGGTCAGTAATCCCATTAATCCATTTGAAATATTCAAAATGATTCATTTGAAATATTTCCATTGGAAAAAATCAGGGAAACAAAGGTTTGCTTACCTAGAAAATTCCAATTTCAATGACAAAAAAAATCAGATATTTATTTTTAAAAGGTTCAGGGTGCATAATTAACCACATAATTGTAAAACCTTCAACCCGGATCACTGTGCATTAAGTAGGGTGAATGCTGAGACTTCAATAAAAGAAGACATTCAGAAAATTCCGAAACATGGGGAAAATAATTGGCTGAATTGTTTAATTGAATACCCAGGCTGGAACAAAAACTAGAAGATACTGGACCATCCTGGAAACACTCTCCACTGGGTGGAGGGAAAATGCCAGGGACATCTGGCCTGATGACCCCTGCTCTACTAAAGTTCCTAACATCCTGAAAGTGAAACATGAATAAATGAGGTGAAACCAGCCTCAGTCATCAAAACCTCCCACATACCTCAAGAAGAGTCATAGTCATGATACATTCTTTGTTTCAGCCCCTCTGACATAGTTGTATTCAGATATTTATTTAGCATTCAAAGGTACCGAGAAGTATTTGACATTCAGACATGTATCGATAGACTGACTCCTTCAAAAAGCATTAGCCTTTTATAACAATTTAAGACTGAGGAAAAAAGTGGGAGACAAGATTGTGTATGACAGCACTACCCATTACGTTTGATGGTCGGCTCTTTAATTGAGTATTGCTGGCGTCCAGATTGCCTCCGAGACTTGCTCTGTGGGTTGTTCACGCAGAGGCGGAGAGAGACTTTATGTTTAGAGTAGATCCAGATAAAGCATAGCATAGTTCATTAACAGTGTAGTAAGGTAATGCGTAATTAAGCATACATCAACTACAAATTGAAAGTACAACATCATTTTCAGTATCATGGTGTCCCATCATCTATATTCTTTTATTGGTCTTTGTATTTAGGAATCATTTTATGCATAAATGTAGAGTTGAAATGGCTGCTTAACAGAGGGTTTTAGTCTTTATCCCCTATGGGGATAAACATTAAAACATAATTGTTTTCTGAGAAGTATAAATTGTCTTACCCCTTGGACATGTTTAGTGAGATTAAAAGTCTTTCATTCAGAGGGAGCGAGAGAGTAAAGTGATTGATACTTAGGAATTGTAGGTCTTAAGATTATGCGATAATTAGTCACCTAATCTCTGGCAACTCCATCCATTATTTGATAATTAAAAAGGACTTCCTGGCAATGTTCAACAAGGATCTGATGATGATCACTAACAGCTATAAAAGCACAGTGAATGCTGACTGATCTGTTCATTATTTTAAAGTGTTGCTCAATGAACCCAGATGAACTTTGAAAAACAATAAGCAGCAGCATAGTGACCCATTCCGATGACCAGATGAAAAAGTTTGGTTTTGCTTGTTTCACTCCCAGCCAATGAGCTGACACTGAGAAATGTGACCAGCAGGGTGACTGGGGAGCAGGGCTCTGTTTACACTGAACGAAAACGGGCATTTCAGAATATGGGATATCTGAACACAAACAGGAAATAAACATGGAATGAAAAGCTTTGAAATTTGGCTGCTATTAAATGATGCCTAGGGCCAAAAAAAGAATGGTTTATTCCTACTGGTGGTACAAAGTTGCATGTCTTCAAAATGAAGAATTTTAAACTATAAATTAGAACAAGAAACTTTTGGATTTCCTAAGGTTTTGGAGCTGCCTTACAGAATTTATTGTTTTCCAAGTACTCAGCCAAACAGCCACCATAGTCAGTCGCACATTAGCCCTCGTTCATGCTCAATGAATCACTGTCTAGTAATTTCTCATTAACTTTTATTTATTTTCAAGTCTTTGGTGCAGGTGGCTTAATACAATATTCTCTTCTTCCTCGGAGAAATTAGCTCTCCTCAATGCCTGCTACCTCTTGGTAATGGCAGAGCGCACAGTCTGTCTGTAATAACAGGATGACATTCAGTGACTCGCTGCTCCAGTGCACATTTTTGTATGCTTTTTCACCTTCCGAGCTAAAATTTCAAGTGGAAAATCTCTTTTTTAATATCTTGGCCCCGATGGTAAGCACACCGGTGAATGACTGACTGCAGGTCAAGGGCAGGGGCTCTGACAGCAGGAGGAACTCGGTTTAGTGGGCAGAGACAGCTCTGATGAAAGGCTTCCTCCCCCTAAAGGAGATCCACCTGTGAGGGAACCCCCACCCATGCCAAGAGCCCTCCCATATTATCTTCAAGCCCCCCTCCGCCGGTGGGGCTGTCTCTAGGTGTGTGTGTCTGGAAAAGATGAGCTAGATCAGGGATGTGCAGCTCCAGTACCTTCTGATCTAACTACTCAGTTGAACTAATTAAGTGACCAATAGGTCAAATTACTTCTTAATCAGTCGTGAAACCTGCAGGAATCTGGCCCAGGACACCGGAGCTACCCTGCCCTGATCCAGGTGCTCCCGACTCCTGGGACAGGGTTATTTTTTTGCTACTGAGCTCAACTGCAAAATGTGATTCTGCCTGGCAGCCCTTTTTAAACTTCTTTAAGAGCTTGCGGATTGACCCAGACATCTGAAAGATCTTGAAGACCATGGCTTCCCTCTTTAGTCCTTTCACTTCCTTTTTGCTCTTTTTCTCTCTTTTCCCTTCGGTTATCTCTTTCACGTCTCTCATTTCCTTTTTTCCCCTCCTTTTCTTTTTACTGTTTTTGAAATTAATGTTGGAATTTATACGGTTTGTTAAGGTACCAAGTCTATGTCATGTCACGATTACTGCTCATTATTGTATGTGGTACAGTACCCTGTAATATTCTTTGCTTTTCCTGGGGAAAAAAAAAACAATAAACAAACTGAACATAAGAATGGGCACTGACAGGAGCTGGGGAGGGCTGTCCGAGACTCCTGTCTGTCCCGAGGTGAGCAGAGGTCAGGACCTGGAGTGAGAGGGCGAGAGGTGGGAGATCAGGAGACGGAGAGGAGCGAGCAGGCCAAGCACACACAGGTGCTGCAGGCACCAGCGGCTTACAGCTCACTGAGCAAAAGGTGTGAAGACAAAAACGGAATAATTTTCCATGCGAAAAGAACGACACCCTCAGGCAAAGGAGCTCCAAGAGTCTGCCTGGACACCCAGATAAAGGGTTAATATATTTTTTTATGGCAAGAATAACTACATTTCTAAAGGGTGCCACATATCCTGGTGTCCCTAATTACGCTGAAGCATACTAAAACATGAGAGTGCTTGAGTCGCTACACCTACTGACAATGTGCCCATTAGAGACAGCTGCAACAGGTTTAAAACGATTGCAGATCCCAGAAATAACACCAGATGGAATTCAGCTAGTCCCTTCTCAGTGAGAGTGTAATAAACTATTGCTGCTCAGCCTTAACTTCATGTTCTGTATCGCTGAAAAAGATGATTTTCAATATGAGATTCTTCAAAAATAGAGTTATGTCAGACAGCACAGCTGATATTGTACACCAGTGCACAGAAGGCTGTAAATTGAGGCATGGCAACATCTGCAGAATAAAGTGCCTCTCTCCAGGTTTAAATCCCCTTATATCCCTCGTATCTATGTCTGTAGCAAATAGCATCAACTAAAAGAGTGTCAAAAAAGATTGTCTTCTTTACACTGCCAGAAGCTTTCCAGACCTTGTACACTTGTAGCACGAACATTCTTATTATATGGAACCTCTCTATTTTCCTGTGTGTTCCATGTGTAAACCATTGATGTTTAATGGTCTCTTTAAAACTGCAGCACCCGAAGAGCTGAGAGAAGCCATTATATTGGTTCAGGTAAGTCACTAGCCAGCTGGTTCTCCTCATTCTAAATTGACTTGGAATGGAAGCCCACAGACACATTGGCCACCAATGAACCACGATCCCTGGTGTAGGCCTCTGCCCATAAACGCAAGAGAGGAAAATCTGGATTGAACTACAGATGAGCCAGATGGATCACATACTCTCTGGCAACACACAACAAAAAACATTCCTGTCCCGGAGCAGTCTTGGAAGTCCTAATCACTGCCTCACTGCTACAGGACTGGAGGTAACAGAGAAAGTCATCTTCTCGAATTAGAGAGCATGACACGTCCTGCTGGCTCTTGCTGTACATGCTAATGAAGAGTGATACAAGCAAAATAAAATGTCACTCCACTTAAAGTGCTGTCTGAGAGATAGAGGCAGTCTATCTCTGACTGAACGCACCTTTCCAATACAGTATATTTATGACTTGAATAAAAAAAATCACAAAGGGCTCTATGGAATTACCTTAAGACCACATCGGCTAGAATAGGCCAATCACTAAAGGCATTTGCCCACCATCATAACTCATTCTGTGTTTCCTGCATGCACTGGTGAGCAAGTACTTTAAAAAGGGTTTTGTTTATCCTGGTTTTTCACTGTCACTATGTGCTCCATTTCACCAGGGAAAAGTATGGGCAGGGTTTTGCACAACAAACAAAGGTTTTAAAATCTATCATTTTATTGGCTGAATTGGACCTACATGGGTAGCATTTGTGAAAAACAAAAACCAGCTGCTTTAAGAGGCCATGTGGTGGAAGCAATTGGCAGGTTAGCACTCGGGGTGTTGCAGTCCATTTCCAGCCTGTCTGGGTCTACCATGCTGACAGTTTCCGATTGTAAAACAGACAAAGTGCGATTCAAACCCTGGTGCTCTTATCTTTCATTCATTTCATCTTGTTATATTTCCAGTGGGGGAGCCAGATGTTTGTTTCAGTAAACTGGTAAAGTGAAACAGGCCATTTACTGCCTGCTGTACTACACTGTATGGTGTCTCACCACGCTGTGTACAGCGTACTGTTTGAGATTGCACTAAAATCAAATTCGGTTTCCACACTGCAGCATTGAAAGCAGTTGTTCGCTTAAAAAACAATCCTGCAGTCTTGGAGCAGTGCGCCAGCACTCCAGAGTCGTTTGTCACTGATGGACAGTAATTCACGAGAAGAGAAGCATAGCTATATAGCAGCAGGACCAAGAAAGAAAACAACTGTCCGCTTCTTAATTCCAAAGTGATCACAGGAAAATGCATTTGGAAAATGCATTTCTGCAGATTAAAGGAAATCTTGAGTGAAACTGAGTCCTTACAAAAACACAAGCAGAGCACTCATTGTACCATTGCAGAAAACCTATATATTATCCACTCTTCATTCTAATCTCTGCAAAGTCTCCATGCAAAAATGTCAATTGAGCTCTTGTCCTTGTTAAATGTTTTGCAAGTGTTAGCAGGAGAAAAGAATGTCAAGATAACCAAGCATATTTCATCCTATGGGATTACAGGAAGGTGGATGGAGTTACAGTATGGGAAATGGGACTGGAATTGTCCCAGAGTATTAGAAGCACATTTATTCTAATAGAAAAGAACATATCTTAAGGAAAGCTCCCTGGAGTGAACAGTTATAATCCCTGGTGAATGTCAAAGATATCTTTTTATTAAAACAGATGTTGATTCAGTCTGGCTTGGCTTACTATCTGTGCAGACCACCCTGAATTCTTAGCGAATTGAAGTATTCCTGAACACTATAGGAATTATTTCACCATCCAGCCTTTCTTCACTATTCAGTTACTAATTTAACTCTTTAATCAATAATTTCTCAATCTGACGAAAGAACCAGGGAGCTGATGATAAATCAAAACAGAACAGATGGACCAATAATTTTAAGTAGCCTCACTCTATGTTTCCAGACTACAGCACTGAGACAAACAGTGATATTAAGTACAAAAAAAAACATCTAACAAATTTGTTACCATGGAAGTACCCAAAAAAACAAGGCTTGCTGGAAAGCTGCTGCTCTGATTATACTGTGCAGCCTGCTGTCCATCTGATTCTGATCCATCTTCCCGACTTTCTGCCAGGATTTAGCTTCTTTTCATTTCTGCACCATAATCTCTCCCAACAGTGAGGGCGCAGTCAATTATAGATCTTAAAAACATGGACGAGGTGCACACGCTATATTTTGTCAATCAGAACTGCCAATTTTGGACCACTCACATCAGGGATTCACCTGCTAAGCTGCTGTTCATCAGAACAAGTGATACTTCAAATGAAAGAGTATTTATTGTCTGTGGAGCTCTGCAATTTGGTTGTGTGCCTGATGCTCAGCCTATTATGCCCTTTTCTGTAATTCCATGCTGCAATCTTTCATACTATGTATCCAAGTGATCCAATGTACAATCCCATGCGTTCGGACATGAAAGGGCAGCATGGAGTTGTAATATTAAAGGCATGTGTGCCTGGTTCCACTACATTTCCAAACAAAGGATAATTTGTTCTTCTGCAATTTATAAATAAAATTTGACATAGTAGGATCCATGGTTAGAATTAAAGTCAGGGTCTTATGGTCAGCTACCTTCTGTCAGGATCATTTTCAGTGCATTTTTATATTCAGTGCATTTCATATTCTAGTTAATAGGACGTTTAACACGTTAAAATCAGAAGAGACACTGTGAAGCTTAAACTCTTTCCTTGCTACTGTGATAGAATCATGCATATACAGGACAATGGTAAGCTCTGGTGGGCTGAGCAGATGGCCAGTTTTCATCATAACGTTTGCCTGTATTCTTCAGCTACAAATAAAATCAGCTTACATTCGTTATGAGCAGTGCAGACTGGAGGGGAATGCAAGTATAGTACCGTACAGGAGCACAGTCAGTAATCCAGGACGAGGATAAGGAAGACAGCACACAGAGTTAGAATGGGACCCGGTCTCTTCATATTTTATTTCATTTGGTTCATTGGAATAGTCTTGAAAAGAATAACATGACTGGTTTAAATGGTCTAATTTAGCTGCCTCTACAAAATAAGTAGCCAATCATTTGGATTCAAGGATTTCCTTCCTTAAGAGATTGGAAAAGATTATACATATTAAATCACATCTCCAACAGTGCCATCTGCCGGATTTTCTGTCCAGAAGGAGAATAATGCTTTTGATCAATAATATGCAAACATTTGCACACTGCAAGTTACACTGCAGAGCAAAGTGAAAATAAAATAGGTGTCTTTTTATTTTACGAGGGGCACAAAACACTTTTCATCATCTGTGCAGCTGTAATTGGAAGTCTTCGAAGGCAACCAAGCAAGTGTATTTGCAACCATTTTTACAGCTGGGTAATTTACTGGAGCACTTCAGGTGAAGTATATTGTTCAAAGTGACAACAACATTATCCCACCTGAGATTTAAACCCACATCTTTCCAGCTACAAGTACAGAACTCTGCCCAGTTTTTAATACACAAATCTAGGTCATGACATTCATACTTTGTTATGGTATGGGCTGGTCTTGGGATTCTCATTGTAATCCACTTGGTTAAACTCCACTAGGAGTCCTCCAGGATTCCCTGCCCAATGAGGTACGTCAATGGGTATGCAACTGGATTGGGGGAATATTCAACATCAAAGGTTATAGGGTACCTAGCATTCCTATGGATTTCCTCCTCCCAACAGTATACACTGATAGAATTCCAGCCACTGTCTTCACACCCCTCACATTCAAAAAGACAGAGGAGGCCAGGTGGCCTGTCTTGCTCGCTTGACTTTTAGTAGCACAACAATCCTAGAACCTTATTCAACTGCTTCCTGAAGGATCCCAGAATGTCAGATTCTGGAGCTTGACTGGACAGTTTCTTTCAGACACGCAAAACATTTTGTGTGAAATATCTGCCATTTTATAGACCGAGCTAAATATATCTGCTCTTCATTTTTCACTTGTATCCTTGGATTGACTTAATGCCTTTCTCAGGACTAAAGGATGTACCAACCCCCTCACACAAGTAATTCCTACTTGTACAGTAGAGTTAGGTGCCATTGAGTTATGGGGACCAAGAAGGGTGAAGTGTCTTCACAGGGTTTTCAGTGCTGCGAACAGAAAGAAGCAACAAGACATCTCCAAGGCTCGTTAGATGAAAGTCTGAGAAGGTGAGCTGCACCATGCCAGCTGCCAGACACCTCTGGAGAGAAGACAACTTTGAAACTACAGTACAGTAACGGTGTAGTGTAACTACAGTACAGTACAGTAAAGCCTCAGACTTTGGATGTAATTAACAAAATCTGCTAAGTGGGAATTCTGTCTGTTAAATCAGAATTGCTTAACTTTCCTCACTACAACAACGAAATACACAATTAATAAAACAAAAGTAAAAAATAAATATTACATATTTAGGAATATCAGAGACGTCCTAAAGGGGTAGTTCAATTGTTCACGAAGGGTGTTATTTTCCAAGCTTCAGCAAATTTTATACAGTGAAATAAAGAGCTTGTGCTACAAAAGGCACAAGAACAATTTTCATTGACTGTGTTGACTGCAACTGTTACAAGCATATGTCAGAAGGTACAGACAGCACATACATAGTATATATATGTATGTTCTCATAAAATAGTGTGTTTTGGGGCTGAACAAACCTCATTCATAATTTAACAGACATTTGACAATAATGGACACCCCTTCCCCCTTATAACTCTGTTAAACTGAGGGCTTGCTGTATTTGCTTGAGCGCATTTCATTTAACGTTTCCATGTGATGCTGATGCTGATGCTAGGAGCATTAGGCCATATAATATCCCAAAGTGCCATTAGGTGAAATATTATATTTTGAGCTAGATTTGACAAAGCAATTGAATTAAACCAGCATAAAAAAATGGCACTCCTGCAATGCATTATTATACAGCTATACAGAATGGCTAATATTAAGGACCATTACAGCTACACAGGCACATTAATATTTCAAATTTAACTTCTGGAGTCTGGTGAATAAGAATGAAGCCCCTGAAGAAAATTATTGACAGTGCACCATATTACGTACAACAGGCAATGGAAGAAACAGTGGACGAAGGGCATTTGAATCCAGCCAATAATTATGTATATCAATATTATTATGTGCTTAGGAGTCACCCATCAAGGGGCAACTTACAAGACAGATGGTAGTACATACAAAAAGGAAATTCAAACACAGAAATGTAAAACTACAAAATGACAAGAAAAACAAAACAGTGAGGCAGGCACACAATAGGTATGCAATGCCTGTACAGTACAGAGCAGAGAAAATGTTCATTGAGTGGTAAACGATGTGTAGGTGGGGATTCATGAATTACAGCAAAGAAGAAATGCCATTGAGCAGAGTGCTGCATCAACCAGCGGAAACTGTTCACCACAGTGTGAGAGAGATCACAAGCACTAAACAGGGCGCACTTGTGAAGACGCCGAAAGGTGGTCAGGGGCTGGGCATTTCATTCCAGTACTGGACCAGGGATGAGAACGAGCAGGCCCTGGAGGAGGTCAGAGGCGAGGAACAGACAGTCTGGTGGAGGAGGAGGAGGTCAGGAGAGGGAACAGGGAGAGATGGAGAGTTTTTTTTCTGAAAGAGAAACTGCTCTGACATGATCATGACTGCTAGTCTTCTTCCTTCTTCCTAAATAATTATTGTTCACTTTTATTGTCCATGGGAGGACTGGGATGACACTTACCATGTATTACTCTCCAACAGAAAGTTACACATTACATAGAAAAACAAATGCAAACAAAGAGAAAAGCTTATTAGTTTTTAAATAAGGAGCCCAAAGTGTCCTTACTGTTTTGCTATAATCTTTCAAGGGCATTGTATTCATCAGCCCTCAAAATCGATCATGGCAGCAAACTGCAAGCAGCTGGAAGGTAATATCCCAATATCCTTTGAGGAAACTTTAATCAGTTTGGAATGCTGTGTGTTTTCCCAAGAAATATTACAATTATAATGGCAGAACTGCTACATCACAATCACCAAGTGTGCAGAACTGTTGCAGACAAACCAGTGGAGGTAAACGTATTTAAGTAGGGCACTGTTTGTTGTTTTTATCCAGGAGGTTAATGACATAAATCAGCTTGCATCTGTTTAGTCACAGGACGTGGTGAAGCGTGCTCAGAAAGTGCACGGAAAAGTCGAGAATCTTATAAAATATTATAAATGATAATATTCAGAATCATCAATGTGTATGTCACTCATTACGCCGGAGTGAATATAAATGAGAAAGGAATCTGTAATCAAATGTGGAGGCTCGATCCTGTACAGAGTTGCCAGTCTAACCTCATATTCCTCAAACACCATTTGAAAACTCAGATTTTAACCTTCCAAGAATCACCTTTTAGACAGTTCCCTCACCTTCAGAATACAGAGTACTTGTGGGAAACAGGACCGCTCCCTGGGTACCTCCTCAGCCTGTCAATGTTTTTGTAACCATAGTGTAGCCAAATATTCGTCCCTCAAAAATGTTCCTCAGCTGAGCAGTGCACTGAGCAGTGGGCGGAGTGGTGGCTCTGTGGCTAAGGATCTGCACCTGTGGCTGGAAGGTTGCCGGTTCAAAGCCTGCAGAGGAATCCTACTCCGTTGGGCCTTTTAACCCCAGCTGCTCCAGGGACGCCTTATAAATGGCTGACCCTGTGCTCTGACCCCAAGCTTCTCTCTCCCTGTCTGTGTGCCTATGTGTCTCATGGAGAGCAAGCTGGAGTATGTGAAAAGACAAATTCCTAATGCAAGAAATTGTAGATGGCTAATCACTTAAACTCTCTCTCTCATCCCTCTCTTCAGTGACTTAGTAGTCTAGGGCCACAAACAATCAGAAGCATTTCAGCATTGTACCTGAGCAGTTAAATGACAACTGAAATGTACTTTCTTGAAATTTATGTTGTTTGATCCCTAATGTTTGAGTGTATTGCCACAGTGAAGTTTCAGAACGCAAACTCTTTTATGCATCTTAGGCATTTGTCCTTTGATATTTCATCTTTTTGAAATGTCACTTGAGTCCAACCACAAAGGTTTCTCCTGTAATTAAACAAGCTCACATGACTACAGCTATGTCTGAGCTTAACTCTACGCTTTAGGATTCCTAAATGGAAGTCTGTATTTGGGAATCAGAGAGAAATTTAATTCTTTGAATTAAATCAAATGACAAAATATAATGATCATCATTTTTAATGATCTAGCACATTTGTGAAAAGTGTAGATGTACCTCTGCCATCTTCTCATACTGACAACGGAAAGAATATGATTATGAATAAAATGATAGGTGGATATACATACAGTCAACCATGCAAAGTGTCTGCAGAACAGTGGTTCTGCTCATTTTATTTTCCAAAAACAATTTTTTAGTGTTTGGCAGTAGTCTTTCAAATGTAACAGGGATATTGTTTTCTTTGAGTCCAAGAAGAATTTCACAAAATCTGTATCCATTTTAAATCTACATCAACACGTGCATAGCCCAGAATGGGCATAAAAAGTCTGGCAAAGACCCTGGTCCCTCGTTCTTACAAAAAAGCTATTCAAACCTTAGACGTCTCAGGGTGATCTGCTTATTTTTAAAGGGAGTGAGAATTTACAGCATATGTTAAAAAACCTCTGTGAGAGATTAAGAGCATTACAGATTAATTTAGATACGGATTGTTCCACTTTTCATTGAGCTGTCGAATCTTGGATGCGTTCCTGGACTGTAAGGTGACACACCAAATGATAAAACAATAAGCCATCTGGATGAAAGACCCAAGACAGACAATCCATTACCGTGCATCAGCATGCCCTGAAAAATCTTTTAGAGAAAAACGTGGCCGTGCCGGAGTTTCAGGAGTTTAAGTGTAAGAAAAGTCTTTTTAATCACAGTCAGCTTTTTCTCATTTATAGACAGCATGCTGAGTGACATATGCGTTGATGATTATGAATATTAACACTTATAATATTCTCACCTTTTCCTTATTTGATTCCTTATTAGTATTATTAATGATAAGTGGTCATCTCAACAGTCAGTAATGTTGGGTACACATGGGGCTGGACAGGCTGATCATCCTTTCTCACCACGAACAAAGGAAACTCTGCATTCTCATTGATTTTCATATATTTTACTCTAAAAAGGCAAGGAATTCACTTTGAGGGCTTTTGGGGATTCATTGGATCCCTGTAATTCAAGGGATGTGGCGTCTGGTAGCTCACCTCCTGGTGGCAGTGCTACAGCCTCCTGAATCTAACATGAAAGCTCCATCAGCCACACAGACAATAGCTGAGGGAACTTTATTAAAGGAAGCGGAGAACCTAATATGGCTGATCTGAGAGGCTGGGAAAACCAAATTTCTCTTCTGAATCCCCACCTGGAGTTCAAGATGAATAATTTACCTGCTTTTCCATCCATTCAGCTACTATCCCTGCCAAAAAGCTCCATAACGGCACTATTCTCCCAGTTACAATAAAAGCAAGTCTTGTTGAGAATGGCTACATAATACCAGGATTACAATTATTCCTTCTTCAAAATGACATATGAAAATGTTCCAGAGAAACTCGTTTTACTTGAAACTTCAAGACAGGCCATTTATTTATTTTTAATCCATGACAAGAATTCTGAACTTTTTGATCATCATGCCAGTTTGCTTTTGACATTGTGCATTAGTCAAATAGATTAAATTTTAAAAAGAAAGCGCTTGGAGCTCCATATTGCATGATATTTCACGACAGAAAAAACATCTGAAATATTAAACTTCATAATATATGGGGTTTCAAAATCACGAAACAAGTCTAGGGATATTACTAAGCAGTGGAAGTCCGGTATCACAGAGTTCAGTGATGTGCGACGAGTTTGGTGCTGTTATGTTCTTAAAACAGGTGCCACAATCTTGTTTTAAATCATTATGCGTAAGAAGCATAATGTACGTCGGCTAAAACACACAAAGAATGTGAGATAAATCTGCGTTTCAAATGAATTTATTTTAAATTGTTTGGACATGTTATGGGTACTTAGTAACGTTACATTATAAAGTATGTTAATCTAAATGCCCATGCATAATTGAATACTTTGGCGTTTAAATGAACGAAATAATTCGTTCATTTAAACGAATTATACGGGTTAGTTTAAATAATAAATTTAAACTAACCCGTATAACATTGATTTCTATCAATAAAATTGATATGAATTATCACCGATTTACCAGACCTCCCTAAGTGTTCTCAACAATGTCAGGGAGAAATATTTGCTCAACTGCCGTAAAAAGAAATATATTTTATAAAGTGTGAGAGGAGGCAGTTTCTAAGATGAAACCACCCGCAGGAACACAAGGTATCTCGGAGGGGTGGAGTTTCGCTGCTGAACGTACCACAAGGGCGGAGACCCGTTCACACGGGCTCCTCCTTAATATGAAACATCGATTTTTATTATTGAAGGCCTTCTAAAATGAAACCGGAGAAGCAAAAAATCCCCGTTAGCTACAGTAATTCAACATGTCCAACTTAATCCTTTTTTCCCCCCAAACGGGACAAACCAGAACATGAAAATGAAACCAATTCATTTAGTGTTTTGGTGAGTGGGACGCGCTGATACACTTCATTGTACAAAAAGCCATTTTGACTGTTTGACTTTCTTATTTTTAATACACCACCGAAAAATGGCAGCCACAATAAATCGACGTTCATTGAGATATTTATGAGTATGCACTGTATATTGACGCGCAAGAAAACCGCATACAGCCTAAAGGATGAGGACGAGCACAAAGTCGCTGCTTCTAAGGGTCCCATTTCACCCTGGTGCAAATTAATGGATGAATCATATCTTTTCAAGAGGTGACACCCCCCAGCTAAATGGAAAGGAAAGCACTTTCTTGATTTGCATGACTCGCACGCTGACTGCAGCATTTAAGGTTAGACGAATCGCCGCTGCGTAAAAGCATATCGACAGCAAATAATTTAAATTGACCGCTAATGTGTTCGGTGTAATTTATTGGGTTTGCCGCCTGAGCTGTGAGGGACTGACAGTGTAGGAAGCAATACATGAAGATTAAAACGCAGGGAAGAGGATTGCACTCTTTCGATATTACATTCGTGCCTGCTCCATTAACATTAGCACGTCTCGTCCCAGGGTTCTTGCGTTTTTGTCATTATAATGCACACCCCTGCCACACTGCAGGTTTACCATTAAGTAGTAACATAATTTATAGACTCTCGGAAATAGGGTGAAAGAAAGAAATCGGGTTTGTCGTTATCTATTTGCTGCGGCAGGTCTAGTCTATCACATTTGTCCTTTCACACTAATCATATCAGCGAAAGCAGCAGGAAAGGGCGAGGAGCCCGACACCCAGGTCTCGGTTAAGCCCCGCGATGTCGTCTTGCAGTGCGGTGCCGTGGTCTGCTTTTGAGCAGAAGCCCTGTCGGTGAACTGCACCTCAATGGACGAGAACGTCTCAAACCGTGGAAAATGCGGTGAGTTCACGAAAACAAACGAGCATTTAAAGTATTTCGATGAGCAGATGTCAGTTATATCGGGGTTACCCAGTCCTTGGCGTGGGGACCCAGCTGCCCTGACCTGAGCACTCAAATAACTGAACTCTTAATTAGCCTTAATAATTAGCTTAATTCGAACTCTCCACCCGGTCATAAATATGTAGGATACTGCCTTTTAACAATTGCTTTTCCTAAAATCTCCACTTTTTGAGTAGACAAAAAAGTCCAGGAAAGGTTCCAAACAAGCAAGCTGTTGGTTCCGTTAAGCATTCATTTAAGCACAGAGCCCAGCTGCAATGAAAACCAGCAGTTGAGCAGGTCTAACAGCATGTGCACCAGTCCAGAATTAAGCCCAGGAATTGAGAGAAAGCAACACAACATGATATTGAGCCTATAGTACAGTAGTAGTGTATATGATTTAGTACAGTATATTATTTTTCAAGACAATGATTCATTAGAGAACGTTTTTTTTCCTTTTAATATCTCAGTGTGAATGTTACCATTCATATACATCCTCTAAATGTGGGTCACTAATGTCTTTGTACGCCCTGGGGTTTCCGTATCGTTCTTTAATGATTGAGTGCTTCCTTTCCCACTGTGCAGATGTGGCTGAATTAATAAACCCAAGAACAATCGACAGGATTCTAAGTCTGTGTCAACCGCTGTAGAGACTTGAGTCCTTGTGTGAGTTAGTAGTTTTGGGCATGTTGCAACTTGTTGAGAAGAGAGTTAGGGAGCCCATAGAGTGGAGAAATCAAGCCTTGATGTTATAAACGTATTAATCAGGCACTCAGCATCAGACATTGATAGAAACGGCATGCAATGCAGGCGATATTTCTAAGATGGATGAAAGATGTCTTAATCAATTTTTTCACGCTCAAAAGGCCTGTCATGCCCTGTACTTCTGCTCTACTTCTGTCCTGTTCCTAGTTCCCTGTGATTATTCATGTCTTTCTGGTGTGTCTTGTTGTGTAGCCTATTTACTTCCGGTGTCTGCTCTGCTCCCTGCTCAGCATTGAGGGTACGGATGTCCTGAGACCCACCTAGCACCAGGTCGCCCCACGTCCGTGGCCTGAGGGCATTGTCACGGATGTCGGAAGGGACGTACCTTGGAATGGCAGGAGAGCGGAAGAAGACCCTACGTGAAGTGGCGGGACGCGGGTTAGCCCGGGCTCAGCAGTTCAGGAGTCGTATAGAAACCTGTGCCCTCAGGCAGCGGACGTGGGGCGACCTGGTGCCAGGCGGGTCTCAGGACATCCGAACGTCAATGCTGAGCGAAGAGGAATGAGTGACCCGGAAATATACAGCCCCAGAGAGAGAGACACCGGAAGGACAGCAAAGCACAGGAAACTAGGGACAGGACAGAGCAGGAGCGCCCTCTGGCTGCAGAGGGCGTGACAGGCATAGGTTTCTATACCGACATCGTCTGACCCCCTGAGCCTGGGCTAACCTCCATGTTGCCTCCTTTTACCGCTACGCATAGGGTCTTTATTGCTCAGCTGGCCATTCCACGGCTTGCCCTTCCGATATCCGTGACAGACGGGAGAGGATCAAGTGTGACTCCCAGATTCCTGACTGTGGTTCATGAATGGGGAAGCCATCAACCAACACTGTGAAACCCTTGTGATATAAGGTACAAGATGTCTTCAGGGAAGTGCCTGATGGGATTCTTATTCGGACTGTGGATTTGGACTGGGATATTATTATTTCTTAATTATTCTTGCAAGTAATTCACCCTGAATGCTTTGTGTATGATTCAGTGAAAAAAGCAATTTGAACCTTCTGGTTTAAAAAAAATAAAACACTCTCATTCTGTCATTAACTGTCCCCAGTTAATGGGGACAGTTAATGGCACTCTTATTTTCTGTATGTGAATATATACAGTGAAAATAGATTTTTCCCACTCTATTTTCTGTATTGAAGCACTGGAACCATCTGCATTAAAGACATCAGTCTGAAAACAGCAGGTCTGTTTGTCTTGGTATCATAGCCAAATCCTGTACAGATAAGTAATATCTGGTCTGAGGAAATTCCCCTTAGCCTGATTAATGCTCAGATTAAAGTCTTAACCCCACTACAACAAGCTGTTGTGTGGGTAGCCTGGCTCTCATACCAAAAGTACCCATAGTGAAATCTAGGATAACGAAACTGGGTGGCATTTTTATTGTGAAGTAATTTCAGACCCTTAAATGAGAATAACGTACTAAAGCATGCCTTGAGGATTTACAAGAGGCAAGAGCTGTAATAATATCTTGTCAAGGAGGGAGTATAAACTCTCCGATTGTATTGGCATATTGATCATTTTGAGCACGACATTGTGGAGGTATCAGCTTAGCCATTGTGTAACATCCTTCCCATCTACAGTACATCAGGAGCTTTCTAAAGGTGTCAAGAAATGGCCAGTAATTGTGTACAGTCCCCAGATCCTGTATCATCTATATCCTGACTACTGATACTGCAATCCCTTCTTTTGAGAGGAAGTCTCCCTTTGACAAGATAATAATAATAATAATAATGTTTCTTTATTAGCCCTATACAATTTCTTGCATTAGGAATTCATCTTTTCACATACCCCAGCTTTTTCTCCAAGGAGACACAGACACGCATGCAGGGAGAGAAGCTTGGGGTCAGAGCGCAGGGTCTGCCATTGTACGGCACCCCTGGAACAGTTGGGGTTAAGGGCCTTGCTCAGGGGCCCAACGGAGTAGGATTCCTCTGCCGGCCACGGGATTTGAACCGGCAACCTTCCAGTCACAGGCACAGATCCTTAGCCACAGAGCCACTGCTCCGCCCTTCAATGATGATGCTTTTCAAAGGGGCTGTATGAACGGCATTAACTAACCATCACACTCCCAGACAGGAAAGATAGGCTCTTGAGCTCTCTATGAATGAATTGGGCTCAGAGGGAACATTTGTTCATCAGAGGATGCAGGGAGCAAAATATTTTGCAATAATTAAAAAATATTTAAAATAATAAAACATAACGCAAATGTTCTCTCTTATTCTAAGACAACCGATAGTTATTAAGATGTAATAAGTTCATAATTACACAGGATGTTACTTGTTGTTGAATTTTAATGGAATTAAATGTAGAGCAAAGGAAGACATCTTACATTATGATGTGGAGTTTAATGGATTGAATAGGGCTGTTTTGTCTATATCAAAAGATTTAGAATACACAAAGTCCTGAAAGTTATGCCAAAGCAGTCTGAATTATTTGACATTTTTTGCTAGATTTAGCATAGATAGATTTTGATAGATTTAGCATTTTTGTGCTGGACTTTATCCCTGGCCAGTCTATAAATGAATAAGACAGCGTTGTTCTCCGGTGATTTAAACACTTTCACTGGAAACTCAGTAAAGCAAATACCTTCGAGCACATCAGCAAAAATAAAAAAACAACAACAACAAAAAAACCACTGACACATACTCTCATAAACCTACCATGATTCATTTCTGGTTAGAAAATGTGTGATCTTCCTTACCGTTCCCGAAGTGGTGTGTGCTGACAGGTACTGTGAAATAAGAAAAGAAATCCCCTCGCAACAAGAACGGACCGTGGTGTGACTGATGGTGGCCGTGTTATGAATTTAATCTGTGGAAGTAAACATTAAATCTTCTGTGGTTATTTTATTGACCACCTACAGTATTGCTATACTTTGTCAAGCTAAGGAAGATGAGGACCAATTTGTTCAATTCTCTGTGCTAAGCCACAGGTGATAAGCACACTGCCTTTAAAATTTCCAGCTACCTGCCACCCTCTTCTCTAATGGGCCTATCAATCTGTAATGAATGGCTAAGCACTGTTGCAGACGCCTTGACTCCACTGCACTGCTATATTTTTGGAGTCTGCCCGTCTGAATCCAATTTCTCACTCCTTGGAGAAATATACTGCACTAACATCCTTATCCCTCATTCAAAGTTTCTGCATTCTATTGCAAAATTGCAGAATGACATACTTTTGCATTTTCCTTCTATTATTTCATTTAGGGGACGCACAGGGTGACAGTATTCTCCCAGGCTCTGCACAGTTTTTGGTTGTGTTGACAAACAGTTCTCAGGTGCTCAAACTCTGAGGAAGTGCATAGCACTCTGAGTGGTAGCCACTGAAATATCAAGAGAGTCCTAGCCGATGTATCACATCCAGTAACACTAACTAGATAGAAAGTCTGAATAAAAAACATGGAAAAATCCTGCATTCCCCTTATACTGCCAGTCTCATGTATACTTATGTGTTCAGAATCTCACAGAAGTAAACTAACACAAATCATAAAAAATGTGTTCATTTAGTCACTGTATTCTTATTGTCAGGAATCCTTGAATAATTTATTTGGAAACAGTATTTGAGGCTTATTTCCACCCAAATCCTAAAATACAGCTTAAATTCTTCAGTAGGGATTTTCTATCAAAGTACCAAAAATCTGTTCTCTACAGTTCCTCTTACTATGTAGATAATTTCTCAGCTCTCCCCAGTATACAACTGCACACCTGCAAGTGGCTTATTTATTGTACCTGTTGCCCAGTGGCAGATATCCTGTTATTTTCAACCTGGGTAACTTCACCAAACTCGGTTTTCTATTTGAAACACTATTTTAAACTTTGAAACTCTCTGTTTCCCTTGCATTTTGAACATGGGATTCCAATTAATTAATTCAAATCAAATTAATCAATCTGGTTAATTCACACTCAAATACACATCAAAAATCCTAACAGATGATGTATCATGAGTGATAAAGCAAGTTTTTAAAGAAAGCCCCCCCCCCCCCTATATTTGCTTTACGCAAGGCTCGGATTTGGAAAATTAATTAACTGCACTGCCATGTTCGTCCGAGTTGGAAAATTCATCCGTTTTATGGATCGACAGCTGTGCAAGTAGCTCCATATTTTAGATTAGATGGAAAATGGTGCAATCCATTTCTCCAGGGTCAATTGGTTTGAGAGCATTCCAGTCCTCTTCGGGGCCTGACAGATGGAAATGAGGCATTGATCATGTCATAGTGACTAAGTGCCAGCCAGGCTGCCTGTAGCCTTATAATCTCAGCCTGTTCCCCATGTGTGAGAGGGGGACCAGCTCAGTCGGTGGTCCTTTCTTTTCCTTTTGCCATGAAGGAAAATAAGTGACTATGCAGAAACTGTGAGTTCAGTTCCAAACGAAATTCAGAGTGCACACTACTCTTCTGCCACAGCTGGAGCAAGATTCCCTTGTAAACATCAGTCCTCGATGGCAGCTGCTTGTGTTACTGCAGTCTGATCTTGCATTAATATTATTAGCCCCGGTTTAATCGCTGCTCTCGCAAATTCGCTTATTGCAATTATTCGTTGTACGAAATAATAAAAAAAGGAAACACGATCAACAGACCAAATCACTTTATCTGTAATGCCAAACAGTGATGATACAAGCAGCCTAATCTCTCAGGAGGTTAATCTGTCCACCCCTCCTCCAACAGGCTCAGAACGCGCCGTCACAGCTGTGGTTTTTGCAGAATATGACTAAATCAGTGTAACTGAAAATCTAGCAGTTTGCTAAGGACACCGGAGGAGGGGGAGTCCCCTCACACCTCCGTTTAACCGCCTTCACCTTGACATAAAAAAACACACACAAAAGAAAAACCGGCACCTTTCGACTTCTTGTTATTAATCCATGCATTTTGACAGCTCCGAGTTATTGAACCTTCAAGGTCGTCAATTTAACGTTGCCGATAAGCCATGTGCTTTGGCTGCTGCATTCGTTCACCTTTTGGGAACACACTTGGCTACATGCTTTACTGCTGCAGGGGCGAGTAAACCAGTTGTTTTCAGAGTGGATTGCATTCATTCACAATACAAAGACGCAGAATGGCGCCCACCCGACGGCAGATGATTTTAAACAACTTCCCTTCCTGCGCAAAACTGTCTTTCTTTTCAAACTGCATGAGAACTGCAAGGACAGGTTCACAGTTCCCGTGGAAGTTAACTCTAGCCCTTAACTCTGATCTGCAAAATATTTATTTGCAGTACTCGTAGGGCAGTGTTGAAAAGCAGCATGTGACAACTGATTTAACTGAAAAACCAAACAACAATTTGTCATTTTTATGACAGTCAAAATATCTTTCGGAGTAAAAGAGGAGATGGACAGCCGTGCCATATGAAGACACTTGTCTGGGCGCCTCTGTGGGAACCATGCTCACACGGGACATTGAAACACAATCTCCTGTTTCGAGGACCGTAATCACAGGGTTCCAATCCGTGCCGCACTACTGACTGTGCAGTGAGCAACAGCGTACAGACACATTCAGTACAATCCCTGGCATTTACCGGGATCTTTCAGATGGTATAAAGGACAAAGCAGTTTTTCTTATAGGCAGTTAGATTGCCGACGGCTTCTTTGACATTTAAGGTCATTGCGATCGTGCATGTTATTTTAGAAACTAATAACACAACAATTAAGGACAAAGCCAAAGAACACAGTGATACATGTATTGGCTATTAATCTTAAATCTATTTATACAGAAAGCTCAAGAATGCTCAACACACATCACTCGGAATCTGTTAGTCACTCACACCTGAGACATGTTAGCCCCTGTTAAACCTGATGCCCGGCAATATGCCTGAGATTTCTGTGGCTTTTTTCCCCATGGAATGGGGAAAGAAGTTATCTGAAAAAAATCACCCTCTTGTTTTCACTAAACATTTGTTTCCTGCTTGTCACTAAGCAGATACTCCAAGAATACAATACAATGAATTGTATTTGTTTTAAGCAGCTGTAAGCTACAATGTCCTTCCAGTGACATAACACAAACTTACCAGTCAGCCTTTAACCAGGTACTTGCACAGTACAGTACATACTGTACCTGTTTACTCATAGCAAAGATGCATTTTAAAGGAGGCAAAACGCAGGTTGAGAGCTCACAATATTGACATGAGCTCAGTTGGTTCCAGAAAGACATACAAAAACAAGACAAAAATGAATGGGGGAAATTTACAAACATCCATATTTTAATGATAGGAAATAACGGCAATCGAGGAAAATAATTATCAAAAAAACATTTAAATCCACCACACGCTGAATTATAACAGCCAACGAGTTCAGGCAATGAGGGAAACACAGTTCAACATGCTATTAAGTTCACTCAGAGGATACAGGGGGGACAAACATCAGGGCTGGACATGAGGAAGCATCAACATGGCACTCAAGCACTGCAGTGAGACATTGTTTCAGTGCCCGGTCATTTTTAAATGTCTACTTCTGTCACGCAAGGCAGTTTCAATTTTAATTGTTCTCGTTGAATCACAACATTTTTCAGGTAGCATGCAGGAGAAAAGAAACTTTATTCTATACACGTTTATAGGACACAAACAGCCACTCGTGTCGCTTTCCAAAACTCAGTTTAATGATTTAGAAAACATTCAAGCCTCCTACTTATTTTTAAAAATGGATTGATAGACACAGAGGTATACATATGAACCAATACTGATATTTACAGTTGAACGCAGTGTCTTTCAGCTAAATCACTTTCGAATTGTATATTCACAAAATGAACACTGCTGTCGGTTGTGTGTTTTTAAGGTATGAATGAATATAATCATCAAACAAATAGGTATTGTATCCAACTGTACAGCAATTAACTGGACTTTGCGTGTAACAGAAAACGTCAGAACTGAAAGCAGAGTTATCGACAAAAGCATCAGTTTTTAACAGAAACAAACTGAGGAATAACTCAATACAGTTGACACATCTTGGCAGCACTTTAACAAGACTCTCCACGCAAATTGAATGGTGAATGGTGTATATTTCCACCATTTGTTTTGTCCAAAAACACACGGGTGAGCTTATCTCTTAGGTTACACAAGTACACACCTTATCCAAAAAACACAACTGCTTAAATAAAAAAGAACAAATGAACTTTACTTGCCAGTGGGTGAAAGAAGAAAAGTACTGCCAAGGTACAAAAGCTTACATTATACAATTTGACTGGTACATTGTTTTTTTTTCCCTGAAGAACGCAGCAATCAGGATGTAAAAGAATTGTTGACTTGAGCAGATCCTAATTTGGTCTTTGATGTGGTGTGTGAGTTAACGCTTGCTTTTGGACTGAGCATTTCGGGATTCCTGAGGCACTTAGAGGCTGAGGTTAAAACTAACTGGGTCCAGAACTGCCCAAACATTTCTGGGGGTAATGGATAAATACTGTAAGGTTAAGTGTTTCTACAGCTGAAGAGAATTGAAAGTCCATGACTGTTGAGGCTGCTTTTCTCAATTTGGCTCAATTGGGTATTTCATGAGGAAATATGACCGAGCTGCAACAGTTTCTCAAGCATGGTGACTGAATAATTCACTTTAATGGAATAATGAGGGCGTGTGTGACAGAAAGCAAAATTTGGAATGAACATAGTAGTGACCTAGCAGAATAAAAATAAAATGGAAATAGGGGATTTGGCAAAATAAATGAACTCATAAGCTACAGTGCATCGGTACAAATGACAACATTTGCCATTGTACGAGGTTCAAAGATACTGGACATACAGTAAAAGATCTTGTATGTTCTTCCTTTTCATAACTCAATCTAAATGTTTTGTAGACATTTTTAATACAGCAGGTACTGACAACAGGCCAAAAACAATATAAGAGATGCCTTCACATAGAGTTGCATCAGACTACACACAGAACAGTGGAAAGGCAGGATATTAGGGTGAATGGTTGATGATTTCAAGGAAACTTGCCATTGTGATTGTTGAACCTTTTAAGTTTGATTAATCACATTTCGTTATACAGTATCGTAACGTACAGTTTACACTGTAATAAACGTTCATGTTTTTTTCTCTGTGCTGGCAAAGAAAAGCATATTCCTAGAGGTGTATTGGTGGAAAGGGTAAGTCAGATGCATGCATTTGTACCTTCAACTCTTTGATTTTGCTCTGACGTTCTTTTCAAAACGAGATAAATAACTGGTGAGAGATTGCTAAGGTCATGGCATGCCACATGAAGGTCAGTACTTCATGTACTTCATGTACTTCAGGTGTAGGTGTACTTCATGTACACCTCCTGTCTCTTTTCCTAGACAATACCAAAAGATGAAGCTCTACATGAGGACACACAGCAGTAAGAGCAAATATTCAAAATTCCCAACGGCACTGACAAAGTCAACCCAGTGAACTCTTCAGAATCAACAGTGATACATGAACCAGGGGAACACAAGTGTAAATTATGCGGAAAGTACATGCACAACCAGGAGCAAGAGGCACTTCTTCATGCAAAGAGGGGTGACAAACTAAGTAAAACTAAACACATGTACCAGGGAAAAACGGGTTGAAACCAAGGAAATATAAACTGCTACTGCTGCTGCTGCAAACTATGCCTTTTAAAATCTTAGCACTTGTCTCTGTTTCATTTAGGGTTAGGTCTGTAGAGGTTGGTCATTACGTGTAGGGCGTGCTACCCTCACATAGTAAATGTGAACATGTGAAAAATTAATCCAACAATTACTGTCCATGTCTTCTCTTCTCACAAGTTTCCATCAATCTGGCATAGTCTCTCCCTGAGCTTGAGAAAATGGCAGAGGTCACGTTTTGTGACAGAGCTATTTTAAAAGACGGTTTAAACGATAGAAAGAAAATTAAAAAAAAACGGAGTGAAACATTCCTCAAAACAATTTCTCATGATAAAACTAAATATTAGATATTTCTTGCCCTTTCCCCTGCATTCTGGGAACGTTATTAGGTTGAGACACCAATACTACGACTTCCACCCAGATAAACGGGGGTTAATGAACCTGCGCACACAAAACAGAAACAATAAGTGGAAGCAGGAACTGTACAGTCGGACAAACATGCCTTAGCAACTATCCTGACGATCAGAGTCGACTTAAAGTCATACCAACTCTCGACAACCGGCAATGTGCCAACAGCAAGGCAAGCCCACCAAATGAAAATCGCATTCGTCGTAAATCATCTGTTCTGACCTTGCTGCTAATATAGTTTTTCTCCTCCATCTTTTTTAAAAGTCAACCCAAAGTTTTTCGCCCTGAAGTCGCAACACGTCTGGAACTCGCTGTGCGTGAGCGGCATTGTGCTACGGGTGTTCTCAGAACACGCATCTACTTAAACTTTCTTGCTTTACAAAGTTAAAAGGATGCGAGGTGGAAAACATGTAACATATTGGATCCTGTTACTGGTACTTTTGCAGTCCTTGAAATTGAATACATTCTGTAGCGATTTAGAATTAAAAAATAAAACAGTCAAGAATAAAATAAAACATTGGATACATTAATAAAATTAACCACTTCATGTTAAACATAGTGTTCTTTACTATATAATGTAATGTATATAAAGTCAGAGATTTAAATGCTCTGAAATAAAAGCATAACGAGTTCCTAAATTTCCCTTTTTGTTTAGTTACTACAGAGATAATTAAATACATTTTAAAAACTGAAACACCTGTGTATTTAAAAATCCTGTATAGAGTACATTCTAAAATTTGTCTTCAGCATGTTTTATGTCAACAATGGATCAAAAATACATGATTATACATTTATAAGGTATGGAAAACGAAATAATAATTTCAAGTTAGATATACTGTATGTAGAGTTTCATTATTAATTTCTTAAAGCACAAATTAATTTACATTTCACCCGCATGATGAATTTGTGCTTAAAATGACTGCTTTCCTTAAAAAGGAATATCTTTTCCTTTATGAACAAACGAACACAGGATATTACTACGCTCAAAAAGACAACAGGACCTTTCTAAGTAAGCGCCACATACACCAAGATTCGCGGTTTTCCATTTGCAAGTTCAAATCGACTACAGTTCATTAAAAAGTGATAGTTGATGGTGCAAAACAAACTCCAGCAAAAGAAAAAACAAAAACAAAAGCTAAGATAAGGAAACTTTTCCTCCTGTTCTAGTCTATCAAATCTCCTGGAGCACTCAGATAACCAATCACAGGAACTGTGAGATGTAAACAGCTCAACTGTGAGACCTTTTGGCTTTGAACTATATCTCCTGGGAACCACTGGATGGAAACCAGATTGGGAGAAACAGATGGATATTATGTAGAAATGCAATTCATTTTAATCTGGCCCCTGGAAACTAATACTGAGAGATTAGACCTGAACAGTTAATTACTGCTGTCTTTGACGGGTAGAGGGCTGCAGGTCGGGGACAGACACAGCATGGGTGAAAGGTAAGGTAAATGAGGTGGGGGAAGATTAAGGAAGATACACATGGGGGAAGATGAAAAATGACGCACATGGAGATTATAATAATAATAATAATAATAATAATAATAATAATAATAATAATAATAATAATTGCTTACACTTATATAGCGCTTTTCTGGACACTCCACTCAAAGCGCTTTACAGGTAATGGGGACTCCTCTCCACCACCAATGTGCAGCATCCACCTGGATGATGCGACGGCAGCCATAGTGCACCAGAACGCTCACCACACACCAGCTCTCAGTGGGGAGGAGAGCAGAGTAATGAAACCAGTTCATAGATGGGGATTATTAGGAGGCCATGATTGGTAGGGGCCAAAGGGAAATTTGGCCAGGACATCGGGGTTACACCCCTACTCTTTTCGAGAAACGCCCTGGGATTTTTAATGACCACAGAGAGTCAGGACCTCGGTTTTACGTCTCATCCGAAGGATTATCATTCAGTGATTGCAAATGCACTCACAGCACCTGCACTAAGGACCTGCAAGTTTAGGCAGTTGCCAAGGGCTAACTTCTTGAGCAGGGAGGAACTTCAGTGAGCAGTTTAGGTATAGCACATTCTCCTGTATTGCACTTTCTGTGACCTTTACAAGGAATAAGCAGCATTCTGTTAATGGAATGAAGGATTTTTTCCAGATTCTGTTATTTTGTCCTGATTTGCTTTCTTTTGTATTTCACAGTTCCATCAAACAAAACAAAAATCCCACAATACTTACCAGTAAGTCTCTGGTAAGGAAGCCTGCAGAAGAAAGCAAACAAATTCAACATCAAAAGTACAGAAAACCCAACAAGTCAGAATGATGACAAATTCACTGTTACGGGTCGATGCCTTCAAGCAGAACCCTATGCAGTGCTTAGTCCGGTTTCGAGGTGCTAACAGATCCGAAAGGGAGGTCCGAAAAAGCCAATCCAAGAGCCAAAGCCAAAAGTCAAAAAGCCAGGAGAGTTTATCAGGATAAAGTTTATCAGGATAAAGGAAAGAGTTTGCTGTAGCAAAGTGCTCACCAGGGGGAGTGACTCCAAGCGTCGGGAATTGGGAAGTGATGGTTTAAATAGTGAAGAGGGCAGGTGAGAGGGATTAATTAAATGATTAGATTAATTAGGTGCCGTGCGTGGTCGTAACATTCACGGGCCTAGGAAAGTTACAGCCTGTGTGTGTCATCCCACAACTCGTGACAAAGGATAGGGGAGAGAGTCATTCAAGCTGCTCTGCACTCAAAGCAAACCCACGTGAATGCAGGTAACATGCAAACTCCACCCAGACAACAGAAAGCCACTTCCTATAGCCTGGGAAATATCAATCACAGCTGGTGAGTGCCCTGATGCAGAGTTCTGAGTTGGCTGAGCTGTTTGGAACCACATTGCTTTCTGGTTCTTCATTAGAGCAGCACACCAACAGAATAGTATCCCTGACAGCCATTATCATAAGGAAATCACAAAACAGGCACAAAGACCATTAGAAAGCTTGGACCAAAACGGAAAGAGCTGTCTGGTTTGATCTTCTGTTTGGATTCTTACTGCAGCAGTGGCTTTCAGAGGAATGTTTTGTCTGCAGCAGTGCTTCCCAGTCCTGGTCCTTTCCGGTTTTTGCTCCAGCTGAGCTCTTAATCACAGGATAATTGATTTAAGTTTTCCTTTTGGAGCAAATTTGTAAATTTCCTTTCAGGTCTTAAAAAGGTCAAATAGGATATGTGTCCAGATTTCTGCGACTGCCCTCATTCAAGTGGGCTTCCTGAACAATGTAAGCAACTGCACCTCTGCAGAATGATAAGAAAAGTGTCCGATACAGTACCACTCCCCATCTTGGGCGTGTCTATGAAAGCAACACTCCTACAATATGCGTGTCTATGAAAGCAACACCCCTACAGTGGGCGCGTCTATGAAATCAACACTCCTACAGTGGGCATGTCTGTTAAAGCGCCACTCCCACCTGTGTGGGTTCATCATCAATTGATCAAGGAGTTAGTCAGCTGTTCAGTCATGAATAACAGCAAATCTGTTGAAGAGATGCTTCGCAAACAGAACCCTTGAAGTAAGTTAGTTTTACATTTTGGACTAACTGAAGACACAAGTTAAAAGAAAGACTGAACAAGCAGGCAGGTCAATTAGCATCAGAGATACTATGCGTTTGTGAATGAATAGCAAAAGACAGACAGTGTTCCTCCAGGACAAAGGCTGGGAACGTCTGCTCTGCTGGGCTACAGGATTTGGGGAAAAATTCCAATAACCAGGGTAGATAGAAAGAGGGAATTTTCACATTTTAATACTAAGATGAGACGGTCGCTAAAAAATAATCAAGAATAAATGAAAGAGCTACCATCACAAGAGCACCAGGGGAGGAGAATACAGTACAGTCACAGCCTAAGACTATGAATGTTCTTCCTTATATTGGCTGATCTGCCTGTTGAGCTGACCACAATAAAACAATTTTTATTTTTATTATGGCTAGAGCCAGGACCACAATCCTGGCTCTAGCCATAATCCTGATGTTTTTGATTACAAGCCAAAATAAAACTGCTGAAGGGCCTCTTGGTTTCTTCAATATCAATAAGCAAACTTGACAGAAAAATCTGCTTCCCTCCCAGACTGAACAGTTATCGTGAAAACGACATCGTCTCATAAGTAGCCTTTTCAAATTTAAGTAGCCTCAACCCATGTACAGGACTGGAAAGTGCTGGAAAGGAAATAATGAAACTCATCCTCAGAGCAGATAGAGAGAAGGGCTCTGCTCTAGCACAGCAATTTCTAGTTTTAGGAAACAAGCGGTATGTGACTCTCAATTTCACAGCTGGGTTGGTTTAGAGCTCTAGAGTTGGGGCCTGCCAAACTCCAGCACTCAGTAGAGTGGAAACGGAATAAATACCCATTGAAACAACTTTGAGATCAAAAAAGAAACTGAATCTCAACAGAAGTACCAGTCAGAGAGGATGAAAATGCGTCAGTGTTCAAAGACTTTTTTTTCTCTTACAGAGTGGCTGTAGGCAGAATGATGGCAAACCCTTTAAGAATCTCTCAGATGTTTAACTTCCACTTGGAAGGTGTTCTTTGCATGTGTTCATTGTACATGTATTTGATATAAGAAAGACAACGGTCCCCCCAGCAGGTTTTAATTCATGACATTTTACTTTCATTCTCACGGTGAAGTGAAATAATCGGAACGCCGCATGTTTAATTGTTCACTTTGCCGTTTTTATCACTGATATAGGCAAAAAAAAAAGGAGAATCATAATTATTCCAAGCACTTTCCAAAGCCTTTCAAAAGTGCACTTTGTGGGTGGCTCTTCCAAGTGAAGAGATGACATAATTGGCTTTTTAATTCCCAGGCTGTCAGCGTCCCTGACAAGGCAGTAACTCATGTCAGATGTCTAGAGACAAAGGAAAAAAAGAAACACATTAGCAAAAAAGGCTTTCTAGATCCTTCTTAAATGTGAGCTGCCTTCGAGAATTAAATGAAATACGTCCTCTTGCTGTTCTTTGAGCTGATTCATTTTTAAAGGACGGTGGCCAAATTTGTAGCTCATTCTTCCCTCATCTTGAAGACCAATGACCTCCTTAGGAGTCAGGACAGCCCTAACAAAAGTCAAGAGTAATTTACTGAACTATTATTGACCATGGAGAAAAACTCAGAACCCAGCCACATACAACAGAACCAATAAGGAAAGATGCAGAATGAAGTTATGCTCAGGACAGGTGATATTTAAAGTCTAAGGTAATACAGAAGGAATACAGAGGAGGTTCAGAGAAGGAATGTTTGTCTCTTTACTGCCCACATCACCTTCCTACACTAGTAAAGACCTTAGGTTTGACTTACAATTTGACTTACACTTTTAATCCTAAAAACCAGCGCAACACCCAAGCAGAGTTTGGGAAACAAAACAAAAAGTTTAAGATCTTTAAAAAGGAATGACTCTTCACTCGATGGAAATGGAATACTGTAAGTCAGGACTGCTATTAAGTCCATGAAAACCAGATCAGAATCATGGTACACCTGCCTGTCTCTGGTGATCCAAGAGGATGCTGCAGTAACTCGTCACCTTAATGAGAAGCAGGCTTGTCACTTTAGACGATAGAGGGGATGGGAGTGACATACTGAGGAATCATCTTGCTTCACACTTAAAATAACACAGGTTCACTCTTCTGTGTGCGCACGTGAAAGCCTTGCATTGTCATCACGCCTTCTTTTATCTACAATTAAATATCGTTTCTAGCTGGTTGTTAATGATCATTGTGGACTGACTGAAGACCCAAGGTAAAAGAAAGACTGAACAAGCAAGCCGGTCAATTAGCACCCGAGATTCGATGCGCTTCTGGGATGAATAGCACGGGTCAGACACAGCATTCCTCCAGAACAAAGCCTGGGAACGTCTGCTCTGCTGGGCTACAGGATTTGGAAAAGAATTACAATAACCAGGATAGATAGGGAGAGGAAATCTTCACATTTTAATACTAAGATGAGACCATCACTCGAAAATAATCAAGAATAAACAAAAGTGCTGCCATCACAAGTGCACCAGGGGAGGAGAATACAGTACAGTCACAGCCTAACAATATGAATGTTTCCACACAGATAGTCTAAAAGCATTATAGAACATAGGAAAAACACACATTTCTACAACTTTCTACAAGTAGGCTGGGGGTGTGTACAGTATATAGGCACCCATGTGGGTTACACGAGTGCTTCTCTAGTCAAAACAGTGGCAGCTTTGGCCTCAGGTGTCAGAGGTCTGACTGCTGTCAGAACAGACTGAGACTGAAGTAGGCAACATCTTCCATGCTTCTTTCTGCAAGCACTGAGAGCAGCCGTGCTCAGCTGCTGGACTTCCTGTACTGCGACTTACTATTTTTAAATCAAACACAGTAAGGATGTAAAAAAAGAGTGTATGATCATGAAAATCCTTCAAATTATTGGATGATGGGGAGGTGGGAAAGTGTAAATCAGACATTGCATGTCCGTAGGAAGCTGAAATGTCAATTTTTAAGTGGCAAAGCTTAGTTTACAAATGAGATAAGGCCATATTGCTCCTCTAGCTTGTTTAGTAGCTAGTAGCTGATCTGGAGATCTCATCTTTCCCATCCTTGAGAAAAGCCAGTATCAACTTTGACAATATGGCTGGGTAGTTTGTTCCATACTTCCACAACTCTTTGTATAAAGAAGTGCCTTCTGGATGAATTTATAAAGGTACGGCCCTTTTTTGTTTTTACAAATGGATAATTGGCAAAGCTTTTCTTCATAGTCAACAAAATTCTGTGTGCTTTGGCAGCCTCCATGATCTTATTACTGAGCAGAATCAGTCCTATTTAAGTCTAAGTCTATCACAAGTCATGTATCGGATCCAGAAATCCCCACTGATTCACCTACTGTACAGTGTCAGTGGCACAGTATTACTAAATAAGTTGTAGAATACTTCACATGTCTTGGCGGCATCAGACAGAAATGCATGGATCTATTTGGACTTGGTAACTCATGGTCTTAAAAAACTGACAACATGCATTAACACTATTCCATAAGATATCTCAGAACTATGAGCAAGGAGGTGTTCACTAAGTAATGTCCCTGTGCTATGGAAATCATTAGATTATCATTAGCATAGCAAATGTGCACCCTAAGGCTCATTGACAATTAGCATAGCTCTTACGATATACTGTAACATTTGTTTTTTGGAGAGTAAAAGTTGCTGTAAAACATGATTTTACAAGCGAGAAATCTCCACTGGATGGAAGTTTATTAAAAATCTACAAAATTAATGTGCCATGAAATGTTATTCATAGAATTCATGTGCTGTACATTAAAAGAAAAGGCACAAACATTTCTTTTTTGTTGCTGCAAAAATGAACTTCGAAAGGCCATCAGTGAAATTAAGTTGCCTCATAAAACTCCTCTGTTTTACAGTCCTCTCCAATGTGGGAATCTAGTCTTTATGAACGCAGAAGGCAGTGAAGACTTCAGAAGTCTTTGGAGAAGCAGTGAGCTCAGTCTGAGTCTGGGCTGGACGGTTCCCTCTGACAAACCTAAATGCCCTCTAATTTTTGATTATCGCTATCCTTCAGGCTCCGATTCTCTTCCTTCTCTCTCCTTTGATAACGGCACAGCTCTTGGTTAGGAAAGGAACTCTGACTGTCTCCACTTTGAGTAAAATACACTCCTGCAGAAAGGCAGCTTTTTATAAGAAGCATCTGGCCCAATAAGACCTCCTTTCCACCAGTACTATATGACAGGTAATTGAAAGTATTCCATTTAGTCAATACCGTGTAAATATGAAAGGTTCCAAACCCGAGGAGAGCATTTGGCCTATCCAGCTCTGTATTGTTACTGCCATCAGTGCCATTTGCATACTTTATCATTCATTTAGCATATTCAGCAAAAGTTAATGGACCCAGGGTCTTAGTTTTTAGCTGCGTTATCATGCCTCTCCTGCTTTAAAGCATGTCTTATTGTGGTTGATGAATACGAAGTTTAATAGCTCGTGCCTTATTACTGGAACCTGTAGTGAATGAGGGCCCTGAAGTTCATTCCTTTGAGTTTTTACTTTAATGCAATTTAATTTATTTGGTGTCAGACACATAACGTAAAGTTCTAGGCAAACGACAATTTAATATTAATTAGGGTAATGAAGTTGTATCTCCTCTGCAACATCTCAAGACTGCTTTCAACCACTACAGTGTTATTTTTGGTTTGTATTTGCAAATATCTTCCATAGATTTTAGTAATGTTATGGGCCATAAGAAAACACTTAGTACAGCACCTCAGCTTGCATTCTTATATGAAAAAAACAGGAATGTTCTGTGATGTATCTTTTAGCAAAAAAAAAACATGCTAAAATAACATAATATGGCTCGTGGCTTGAAATTGTTCAGCCTCCTCTGAGATCACATAACACGTGTTTGTTAACAGATGTAAAAAAAAAAATAAGAGTGACAATTTGTTTTTACAAAATAATTACCAAGACAATGCAAACTAAATAAGGATGAAACGTGTTACGTGTTACTCTGAAGGCAATATTATCCACCCCAGCTGTAAGAAAATGAGCCCCACAAAATGAATCTCTGAAAAAGTCCAATTTGTCCCACAGCGCACCTTGGGAGTTGGAAGCAGTAGCAGTTAGACCTCTAGACACCCATAGAAAAGGCAACAGGTTGGTGTTCACAATGCAGACATGTTTGTTGGACCTTTGAGCAAATGTCCTTCACCTAGACTGCTCCAGCCCATTCGGTGTCAGTCTGTTAAATGGTAAAGTCACAAACTTTCAGTCTGCTAAATGCTACAGAAACTGGAACACATTCTAGCCTGATGAACCTCTGTGTTACAGTATATCTGTGTAAATTATACCATCTGCTGCTTCAGGCTCTGCATTATATACCAGATATTTTTCCCCACAGGTTTCTGTTTAGAGTCTTGTGGGTTACTCATTTTATAACGATTGGCTTCCCAAGTTGTCTTCACATTTACACTCCTCTACAACACTTTCCTACAACACTTTCCTGGAAAAATCAGATTTTAAAGCAGCCAGTTTTCACTGGAAACTATCCGAAAACCTTTAATAATGCAGAAACACTTTGAAGTCACTGCACTTTAATTCAGACCCATGGACATTTTTCAAAAAGAAAGGCTGACATCAAACCACTGTCATTGTCTGTGCGGAACTTCAATAAATATTTGGCCCTCACTGCAGTCAAGAATGAAGCTTCCGAGTTTCAACAACAACAAAAAGCTTTTGTGTTTCTCAGCTTTGTAGCTCCTACTCAGATGAAGAGAGATATGACTTTCTTCAGAAAATTAAAGGGTACAGTAGGTCTTGTTTTTACAATTCACTTTTGCTGTGAATTTAAATGTGAAAGAACCTCTGTGGTGCTGTACAGAGACAGGACCTTTTCTGAAAACGTTTATGTCCATTTTAGTATAAACAATAATGAAGACTCCCGAGATAGTGGTTAATGAAGCTCTCCTTTGCATATAAAAGGAGAAGTGTACATGCAGTATCACCTTAAAGTCACCAGCATGATTTAAACTTTGAGAAAAGTTTAAACAAAGAAATGCCCCAAACAAAACAATGCAGTTGCTAGCATGGGTACTGATACCCTGTGTCATGTGTTAACTTACTTAACCTTCCCTGATGTGGATTAATAGATTCACATTAAGAAAAAACCTTTTGTGACATCTGAACTGGGACTTATCAGTTCAGTGAATAATTATTTAATAATCTTGTTTTAGAAATAAATAAACAGGCTTAGCTAGGAAAACCCTCTGAGGAAGATATTCCCTACCTTTAAATTTTCCAAAATGTATATATGATTTAGGTGAAACAAAAAAGATGTGGAACAGAAAAGCTGAGCCCTGAAGGTGTGCTGTTAGGGGGTTTCTAAATGTTGATTTAATTCCAGTCTGTCCCCATTTGAAGGTGGTTTCGAAACAGGAGATTCATCTGATTATTACCTTGTTAGAACAAGGAAAAAAACTCATTTTCTTCACATTTTAAAATGGTATTTCAAAATCAAAATACATATTGTAGGCCAATGGAAATTCTTTCTTACTACAAGGGACCTGTCTATTTAGTGATGTGGAAAATTTACACTTTTTGTTGAATGAAAGCAAAGCTCCTTAGTCAGAAACAAATAAGTATTAAAAACACAGGTAGCCTCAGCCCTTATCACATTGGTGTAAATATTAATATTCTACTCATTGGTCTTTGAAACAGGGTATCCCAAACTTTATTTTCTGTGTCAAGAAGTGTACCATGTATAGCAATCACAGTTAGTGTACTTTCTTCCTATTTTCTGTGTGCAACACAAAGTAAAAATAGTCTTCAAAGACAGAACAAAATAAAAGAACTCAAGATATTCATATTTTAAAAATAAAAGGAAAAGAAAAACATCCCCAATCAAACCCTGAAAGGATAAAAAAAACACACACATTGTAGCCCTGAACAACTTAAAAAAATCAATACATCTGAGCAGCTGTAAATAGTGCTGATAAAAAAAACCAAGGATATGTCTTCACATGAACCTAGATCTTTCAAATAGAACTTCTCCAAAAGAGGAGCAAATCTACCAGAGAAGATGGCACGCTATACAGCTACCTTTTCACCTGATTGACAGCAGAATATATATTATTTATGCGTATTATAGCCCACATAAGGCTGAATAAAAGAAGAAGAAAATGTAAATACACAAGAAAATGTAAGAAATCTGAAAAATTCTAGTTTTAAATGACAGACATAAATGAAGCAAAAAAAAGCTTCATTTAGATCTCTATTTTATTCCACATGTGTAATAATTTACTTTTAATTCTAACCCCCTTTGATTTTATAATCGTTCTACTCTAATACAGTGGGGTGTGCGTGTGTGTATTAAAGATTAATGGAAGGGGTCCTGTCAAACACATTGCGAAATTAATCGATCTGTATCGACGGGCATCTTCAATTTTTCCGTTGCCCTGATATCTCCAGAGAGCGTACACTTGAAACAATTCTTAAACAAACAAAAAAAAAAACCCAACAACAAATGCACAAAAATTGACATTTAAATATTGAAGATGTACACTGCTCAGCACAAAGGAAAAGAAAGCTAAACAAGCTTTGAGCAACCCGGTTGTCTAAAAGGCAATATTTGTGGTCTTGCATTTCTGGCAGATCTCAAAATAAATATGGTGATTCTGTATTTGTAATATCGAGGCTTAAAACCACACTCTGGCAGCACTGTACACTATATACAGAAGAATTGTTCAATGATAAAATATCCTTTGTTGTACTCAGTTCATTTTTAACCCATGAAATATTACAGTTAATTCCTCAAGCAGGCAATTTCTCTTGTACAAAGTTATCCATGCAACCCCTCCCACCCCTTAAATACACTCACTGAATCTGCCCCCAATATACAAGAGCAGCAGATATTGCCTTTTCAAAAATTCAATGTGCAAGTTACCAAAGAGAGACTACCTCTTCAAAATAATAAAAATAAACAAACAGGTGCAATATAAACACAAAACCCAACTCTTTACAGTATCATCCGACCCTCCCTGGACATTAATGAATGGGATACTGCTTACTATATACAGACATGTTTTTTTCCATGCACAGTGTTAACAAGTACCACATTAACATTCCCAAATATGGGCATGGCAGATGAGGAACGTGGGTAATACACAGAGGAGCTGCACAGATGCCACACAGGCACACAACACCATTTTAAAATGAGACTGAGCAGAAAAAGTCCTTTAAATACCTTCACTGCACAGGACACAGAATGTATGGCTGTACTTCATGTTGGTCTTTTGTCGATTAAACGGATACAAAGGCGGAGGTCGAGTCCTTTTTGTCTGCTATGGTCGAAAAGCTAACAGTCAAAATATGTGGGAAACATTACACCTTCTCGGTCTTCCTTCAATTTGCTGGAGACGTCACCGGTGGAATTTCTATAAGCAGTTACTAGTGCAATGTTTTCCTTCGTTTACGCCAAAAAATCTGGCTTGAATGTGCACTCCAGAGAAAGTACGTCTGGCCAGGCCAGGGCATAGATTTGCCCTGGTCAGGAAAAACTTGAACGCAGAAAAACAAATAAAAATGAAATCAAAATGGCGAAACCAGAAATCCTGCTGTAAAAGTCTTTCAGACTGAAGCTACTACTACAAACCCTCAGACACCATTAATCACCCTAAAAATCCTAAAACAGCTGCTTAAAGACATTCTGTTAAAAAGTCTGAATTCATAACTGAGAGGGAATGACCTCCAATTCATTTTCAATAGTTTTGAGCATATACTGTACAGTACAGTATATAATTAAAAGACACTTACGTGGGTTATTTATTTATTTTTTTACCAGTAGATTAATCTGAAACTGTTTCATGTAAAGAAAAAAAAGTCATTTGGCATCATTTAAAATAAAATATACTTCAAAAAATGTAATTCAGGTTGGGCACCTAGACTTTTATCTTTTCGAATGAGTGCGCGTGTGAGTGCAGAGCATCTCTTTGGCAAAAGGTCACAAACGCATGGAAATGTCCTGTTCAGAATCTACAGTGTAGGTCCTGCCACTCCTTGACTAAAGTTTTGTCACTCAAAAGGAGATCACAGAGTAATAGGAAAAGTGTAAAAAAGTAGGCCTTGAAGAAACTCCAGGACATATTTTATACATATCGTGTACTGGTCAGATGACAAATTCTGGAAATCTCTTCCAATGAGAAGTGTAATTGTACATAACACCACAAACTGTATATAGTTAGTGTCTAAAAAGAGTTCAATTTCTATGCCAATATGATGTGACCTTCCAAGTTAGTGCTCTGGCAAACCACTATTCAATTATTTAGCCCCACAATTAAGTCCTACCACGTACAGCAGGCAATGAGGACCTCCTTTATTGGCCATGCAGTGTGTTTATTGTCACATGCCACTCTATGGATTGCGGGGAAAAAAACAAACTTTTTAATCACAGTTTTGCCATTTTTCTGTGGCTTTCAATTAAAACTAAGCATCAAACACCCCTCTACCACCGGAGTGTTCACAGCTTAGGTCCCCATCTCTTTTGAATTGATTTACAGCTCAGAAAGTCCTTGACTGCACAGTGGGAGCTGAGAAGTAGGATGTGTTTTTGCCTGGAGTGAAGAGGACAGAGGCAAACACTGAAACACAGTCCTCACAGTTCTCCCAAACATCACTAGTGACTGTGACACTCTGGGGGGGATGGGTTGTAGTTTTCCAGAACATATTTAAAGCATCCTGTGCATTGTTTGCGCAGTTCTGGACACATTTGGTTGTATTTAGCGATTATTACATTTTTTTCCTGTGACTATTTCTTTGGACTGTGGTATGTGTGTTCCGGCCTTTTTACATGATATCTAATTTGGCCTTGCTTTCCCAAGAAATAAAGGGGGATATTTCACTTGTGTACCGAAATTGTAAAAATTCATGTTCCTGTTAATGTCCTAAATACATGTACAGTTTGTATTTAAATAAACACATACAGTATGTGTGTATAATAGTTTAGTCTGTGTGTTTGGGACAGTTACATCCAAAGAATTAATAGCAAACATTACGTCTTAGGGTTATTAGCAGCAACTTTAGTCCTAAATTATATCCCTCCCAGTTAATACATTAAGCACCAACATTCATCTCTGCAGGAACCCTAAAGTGCCAAAGCTCATAGAAAGGTAGTGCTTAACTTAGCAACTCTGAATTTAAATAACGGCTGCCTGCCATTCATTCTTTTGTATGTCACACTCTGGGCAGGGAATCAAACAACTGTCGAGGCCTTTTCTTCATTCTGACTGGACTTGGGCAGCGGGCTGCGCGTTTCCCCTGGAACCAGAGGAAGGGACAAGAACCATCTCCGTTCTTGGCAGCGCAGCCGTCTCTCTCCAGCGCTACGTTTCTCGTTTGATCCTCTGCCCAGGAGGCCACCCCCCCCTCCCTCCCCCCCCAGCCCCAGTCCAGTCCAGAGAACGCTCCACTGATGTTCAGAAAAAAAAAAGTTGCGTCCCCCCTCAGCAGGTGAAATCGGGTGAATGATCAAAGACAAAAGAGAAAAAAAGAAACAGAAGGGGAAAAAAAAAAAAACATTTTGCTGCGGCCGCTGTTCAAGATCCTCCTTAGAAGCCTTTCACGTGGCAGTAAGCCTCCAAAGACGAGAAGAGAATGTACAACAGCCACAGGCTGACGAACAACATGGTGGTCAGGATCTTCGGAGTCCGGGGTCCCCCCAGTTCCCCCCCAATCTCCGGTCTCCTCCGGTACAGCAGCACCCCGACGCAAATGAAGGCGAAGATGGTGAAGAGGGTGACGGAGAAGGCCAGCGTGCCGGGGTCGACCCTGAACGCCCTGCCCTGGGCCTGGTGGTAGACGGCCGCGATGGACCAGGCCACGCCGATGCCCAGGAACACGTTGACCGCGTTGCTGCCCGTCACGTTCCCGATGGAGGCGTCGGCGTACTGGTCTTGGATGGCGGCCACCTTGCTGGCGAACGTGTCTAGGGGGCAAAGGGAGAAACAAAAATGGCGTGGTGAAAGAAAAAGGAGAACCCGACCACTGTACCCTTCTGTCCCCTTCTAAATACCACGTGCTTTGACGAAATCATCACAAGATCATTTTTCAATGGACATTTTCACTTTCACGTTGAACCGGATCTTCAGAGCTGCCACTTTTAGAACCTGTTCAAGTACCTCAGTGTGAGTCTGATATTTACCTAGAAAGGAACTCGGACAAAGTTCAGACAAACCCCTTTGTTAACTCAGTGGAACTTGAAGCCCTGATTTGAAGCCACTGGGCTGAAGAAGTGACACCAGACCATATGAATCAGATGCCACTCCAGTAAGTGCTGAGCAGGAGCAAATAACTATTTATAGTGATGTGATGACAGGTATCGACAGAAAAGAGGGGTCTTGTCTTCCTTCTGAACTTCAGTTGTGCACAGTTATTAAAAATAATTAAAAAATAGAATAGGTTAATTTAGAATCATTAAAATTATTCTAAAGCCGATCAAAAAATGCAACCAAATGAAAGTAAATATACTTGGGTAGAACCAATGCATTTATCATGATGGAAAACGGCACACGATGGTGAAAAACGCATACAGTACACGAAAACAAACTTGTCTTATTTTAGAACAATATTGGTTAAACTATGGTTCAGTGGTCTTCTATAGGTTCTAAGGTAAATCATCTGTGTCCCCCGTACAGTATGAGCAGCACCAGCCTCATATTCAGAAGGTCAATGTGATGTCCCCAAAGCCCTGGAGTGTCTATAAGAGCTTAAATCCTTCATTTTGGATAAGAGTCACTGCATCCTTCTTCTCCAGTTCCTTCTTATAAAGCTATAGGGCAGCACCGTTAAGGCTCAGACTGACAGTGCTAGCCTGTGCCAGCACTAAGCACCCTACAGTACCATTTGCAGTTCTTTGATAGCAGTGTAGTTCTGTTCCTTAAAAAGCTGCTCATTCATGTCTCCAGTGACTCTCATGGGTGATGATGTCTCTCTATTCATAAAGCCTGTGGCCTTTGCAGCAAGCTAACAAATAACCATGCTTCATTAAAACAAACCTAGGAACCTCTCATTGCTTGTGATACAGTTGTTAGTTGTTGATGTTTTTTGTTAGCAGAATTTTTACAGGCTCTAAATTGCTTGATAAGGAAGTTTTACAAACAAAATAATCTGGTTATTTGAAATGACCAAAAAAAAATAATTCCCCAAACAACTCTCACAGAATTCACACCTACACATCTTTGACCAATCAGTCAGTGGGATACAAAAATGAATTTGGAGAAGGACAGGATCAAACTGGTTGCCAACCAACATAAAAATTAGCAGCTGTGAGAACATAAAATGTCTTGAACTGGAATAAAGATTTAAAGTAAGACTAATATTCAGGAATTCCGGTGTTTTAATTAGACACTATCAGGCTGTGTGCTTAAAAATGCTGTATCTGCCTCTTCACAAAATCACTTCTCCCAAAACACCTTCAACCAATCAGACATGTGCCAGATAGTTTCAAACCACTTTAAAGAAAACCACTTTGAAGCCAAAGTGGGAAACCCAGTTCAAGCACTTTTTAATCTTGATTTTGTGTCATAAAGCACTTAGGATAAAGTAGATTAATATAGTAACCTCAGCACAGGAGGAGTTTCCTGAAGAACTGTGTATTTTGCTCTAACTGGTATCTATATTAATACATTTATATGAGAATTACTTAATCCATTTCTGTTCAATTACCTCAGATGATAAATGTTTGTTTCACAGTGATATAAAAGGGAAATAACTTATACTATAGCACTTATATTTGTTCTGCCTTTTCTTCTCATGTTTGTGCAGATTACCTTATATTTATAATTACTTGTATTTACTTTCAGACTGACTTCATCTAGCACTGAAGTGCAGTAATTATCATCCAGTAGTTTCACTTACATAGCAGGTCAGGTGGAGGTGTAGGAATGGTCTTTGTTAATTTAATTAAGGGGAGGGGGGGGACGGGACTGTGGGTTAGATTGCACAAGCCGAGAAGAGAATTTATCCAAGATGCCAGACAACAGATTATTGTTAAATTACAAAACCTTAATCTAAAATGAAGTATCATACCAACAACAATATCTCCTACAGCAAAGTGTGCCTGGGCCCCTTGAAGTTTGGAAATTCTGGTCCAGATAAAGAATGCCATCTACTGGTCCACCAATATCACTTACAACAGCAACCTGGTTCCCAGTAATGACCAGGCCCAGCTCTTGAACGAGGGCTGTCTAACAAAAGCAATACCGTACTGCTATGCCTTTCAAGCAGTGTTGAAACGTCCCACTTTCATTAACAAAGCTGCTACAGCTTTATGCATTCCATTTATCCAATATAACACCAGTACAAATTTAGTGTAACAGAAAAGAAAAAGTAACAATTATTCAATCATCATGTGAGCGACATTCATTAATGCAGGAGGAACATCCTACTGTACATCACACCAGCAAAATCTTCTTGATTTAGGAATAAAAAGCTTCTTTGTGTGCTTGGAGAATCACTTCTTCACACAGGAAGAACGCTGTTCACACTGTTAATTATGCTGGCTGTACCTTTTAAACATCTGACCATTTCCAGTGCCCAGGTCTGAAAAGCCCCAGAGACTCGGAGCTTTGAAAGCTTTGGGAACGGAGCCCTAATTTGTTTGACACAGGGGCTCAATGAAGACAAGCGAAGAAAGAAACCGCAGAACAAAATGTGCTGCACTTTGCAACAAGCACTAACCCCCTTCCAACGATGTCTCATTTACCTCAAGTACAAATGATGTCGAAACATTTTTTGAAAGTCAATATTTTTAATCCAAACTTGAATGCTCCAACAGAACACTTTCATCAGTGAAATAAATTAAATGCCAGCAAAATGTGTGAAGAAAAATATAACGCCAAAATAAGTTGATTGCCTTAGTATTCACTCCCCCGAGTCAGTACTTAGGGGAGGCAATTACAGCTGTGAGCTTTTCTGGAATATCTACCAAGTGCGCACACTTCCATGGTGCAATTTTCTTCCATTTTTTCTTGCGGATCTGCTCAAGAACTAGCCCATATGTTGTAAGGAACATGCAGTTGAGACCCCCTTGCTTCCACTTCATGCAACAAATGATTCTCTGCAGAAGAAAATCATTTTTCAATCCCAGGAGAGCCGGCAGTTAAGTGATCACACACAGTCTAGGTCTGTATTTAAAAGTGGTTGCTAATGAGGTAAAAAGGGAGACAATTTCTTTGAAGGATTTCAAGGAATTGTACTTCTACATTCATCTCTTTACTTTTATATCTATCACTGAGATGTAAATATAGATTTTTCAAGGCAATGGCTTTTGAAAAACTGGCATTGCTGAGTATGTTTGCTTCTTATTTAAAGAAAAATAAAATGAAAGGATTTTTATCCATTAAGGATTATTTTACACACATACTGTTAACTGTTGATGAGACTCTGCAAGTGCTAAATGGAACCAACAAAAGTGCTGAATTTGTCCTATATTTAGCATTCCTGTTCTACACCACTAACACCACAAGCACATTTTATACTGTCACTTCAACTACTGTCTGTATATTTCATATACATATAAGAGAGATGTATGAAAAATATGACAGCAATTCTCTGTATGAAGATGGAAACTTTATCATTATGATGTATTACTGTACTGTATGTGCATTCAGCTGCAGTTCTTTCGAAAAAAGTCTGAATGTCATTTAAGTGTAAATTGACAAATCCAAGCCTTTTAACTGAACGAGTTAAATAAGAACTGGGTCATGGATAGCTGTGTGTCCTTCTCTTGTAAAAAATGGGGGTTTACAGAGTTCTATACTGTGTATCTTCCTACAGGAATTATGAAAAAGATTATTAGAAAGCTGAATATTTACACATAATACAAAGTGTAAAAAGAAACTTAGTTCACTTTCATTACCGACTCAAAAGAACAACAAATTAGTCTAATCTGAGCCTGCCTGATGCACCAGAGAGACAGGACTGACATGTTTGGAATTATTAGCCCATGAGGTGTGAGCAAAAGGGATACAATCCATCACGCAAATGTACTGTCTGTCATCTTAGTATAAAAATCAATGCCACGCTTCTGTGCCACAGAAAGGATCATTATCATAAAACTGTAATCTGAAAAAGGGGGGTCAGAAAATGAAATTACACCTGATCTAAATGAAATCTGGAAATGAGCTTTAGTGCTCTCAAAGTAGAAGGGTAGTACTGTGTAGCAGCAGAAAAACAAGAACCTATATTTCAGGTTATGTGGAACTGGGCCACTTGCATGGAATTGAAATGCCTCATTCAGCAGCTTGTTGTTATTTAAGAACAAACTGAGACATATTCAGGTTGACCCCTCTTGGACAAACCCAGCATTCACAGGTATTCGTTTTTGCTAATTTCTTACCAGTACTCTTCGGAAGTCTCGAAATCACTCAGCCCGACTCGCAAAGTAAAAGGTTAGAACGCCTGCCAAGTTTCAGCAGCTCACGACCCACACTGCTCGCTGTAAGCAGCCTGGCTCGACACACCTGGGAGCTGGGGAGGCAGGAAAAGCGCCGTACCTGGGACAGATGTGCCCAACGCCACAAAAACGACGGCCGTCACGGAGTCCTTCAGGCCGATGGTGCAGCCGAAGTGGGATGCCAGGTCGCCGATGAAGGCGGTCAGGAGCCCGATCATGCAGATGGACACGATGAAGCAAGCCCAGCCGTTCCAGTACTCCGTCGGCGGCACGAAGGCGAACAGCACCTTCCAGAACACGGTGAGGAAGTGCATGACGTAATCGAAGCAGGAGGGCAGCTTCTCTTCGCCACATTCGTCGTCATCGTCATCCTCACCTGCACACCCATCGCAGGACAGGACAGAACAGGGGTGGACATCAGTTAAGCACAATATAGCTGACATGTTTTTTATTACTAAATTAAACAACATACTGTATATCATATATTTTACTATTTTCATACACTATATAAAATATAACATATAAACTACTATATACTGTATAAAATAAAGTATATTTTTAGTATAGTATATATACTAACATATATTTGCATATACAATGTACTGTATATTATTTTCAGGACTTCAGTTTCTGAGCCGTGAAGATACTTCTGTCAGGTGCAGGGGATAATGTGTCCTGGCAATCAATTAAGAGGTGTAAAACTGAAATATTCTAGGAAATGAAGAATTTAGTTTAAAATGGGTTCTGCTGCAACTTTCATTTTGCCCTCAGGTGAATTTATCAGGCCATTGGTGGGTTTTGCCTGCATGCAATCAAGGAGCAACATTTGCATTTAAAAAACCCTAATTTCTACTCGATTCAGGTGTACTTTTCCTTTCCTCTTTGGGAAACTGGACACTGTAACCTTATAATTAATTGGAATGGAAAAGGAACAGCATAAAGTTAATTGGATGTGCTGGGTCGTATGTTGTATCAGAGCTCTGCTCTAAGACTCCTGATGAAAGTAAGGCAATAGGGAACTTTAAGATTGTGATGGTCAAGATTTGATCCAGAACTGAATGCCAGAAACAATTACTGCAAGCTGGGGGAAAAGTATTCTGAAATTCGCTGTTTGATTAAATTTGTATTTTAGTAATGATGGGCAGATAACTTTTCACAGTGGCAGAGGGGTATATGGAGAATGTCACTTAACACATTACTGAATACATCTGGTATTATAATAATGGTACCTATTTAACATAGTGTATACTGTACAACACATCTAGTGGAGCACTTGATAACATGGGTTGAACTACAGACCTTACATTTCCTGGTGCAACTCAAAGGAAAAATCATCAAATACCAAACCAGCTCAAGCTTAGAAGCCAGGGATGTAGCTGAATAAACAACAAAAATCAATTTACACAGCATTCTATATCAACAAGTGTAAAAAGATCTGTGGAGAGTTGCATGGTCACCTTTATCCAGCTTCCCCATCTACAGGCTAGCGACACGTAACACATGTCAGCATCAATGAAGAAGAAAGTCTATAAACCAACACCTATTATTTATTACCCGCAAGGTTATAAATTGTGTGCGAACAGCAGATCACACCTCATGTTTACAATTGAAAGCAACAAAAATGCACATTAAAGCTTAAGAATGAAGAACTTCACACATATCAGCTATGCAAAAGACTCTTACAGCATAAAAGTGGCATCTATTATTTGAACTATCTCATGCATGCAATGAAGGTGAAAAAATGTACCATAATGCACCAGGAATAAATTTACAGGCTTTACATATACTGGCTGCCAAGAAGTTGACAAATAATCCAATTTCCACAGTAATCACCACTGCCATGCGAAAGCAGTCATTCCCATTTTTTGTTTTATGGTTTAATATCAAACAAATTATTCACAATTCCTGTAGGAAACCACAAAACCTGACAGCAAAAAAACATGGAGATTAGGTCCACTCCTGTATTGCAGTCTCCTCTTTTTTCTCTAAAGAGTTTTTTGAACTAGGATGCTTCAGAAATGCTCCATTTAGGCACAGCAGAACTTATTTCGAAGACAGCAACTATTATTTTTAGAAAATTGTGTGGTGGGTGACTGTTTAAGCTGTTTATCAAGGATTAGCAAAATTATTAAAAAAGTGAAAGATACAGTACTTTTCAGAAAGAAATGAATTTGAGTATATTTATCACTGGAGTTTTATGCTAATAAGGCTCTAATTTGTTCACTGCACTGATGTATTTTGAAATGAATGGAATGTTTGGATGTTGCGTCACAACATGTTACTGCTGACCAGGGTGTGATGCAAAGAATACATTCATATTTTTACATTGTATGTCACTGCAGTTCTTATTAAAGAATTTATGCTTAAAACGTGTATAGATTATATTTTGAGATGCTCAGCATAACAGCAAAGGAAAATTAAGACAAATAATTATCCAGTAGCACTGAAGAAGAGGGGACTGAAAAGAGAAGTGCTGCTGGTTTGTTTTTTCTGTGTGGCTCTGATGGTTGAAAGCAAACCCACAACCTCTTTCCAGATTGTGGATCCCATCAGGAAACAACCGGCAGCAACTGGACAAAAATGGCAGGAGCTATACCTCTCAGTCACTGGCTGAACACCAGAAAAAGTACTCACACCCAGCACAAACTGCAAGATTCCTGAAATCAATCTATTGTTAGGCCTGTTTGACCCAATGCCTTTCACAAAGGCATCTCATGCAGTACATTACTCTGTGTGTTTTGTTTCAAGCTCAGTTTAATGTACAGCGTTTTTCCAAAACATCTGCAACAGCCAATGGTGACATGGGAGGTTCTGATGACGTTTGGCTCCTTTAATTAAGGGGGTCGGTGTTGGAGTTATTGATTATGTTTGACTTGCCAGGCAGGGGCTGGTAAATTTCATTCATTCTTTCCACTACAGGACCTGGTTCATTCTGGACTCTCCCAGCTGTTCCTAGGACATTCTCAAGCTCTGGTGTAAGAATTTTCCTTCTTGGAAGGCTGTGGAACAGATCTGATAACATATCTGAAGCTATGCTAGACTTTGTGAGATTGACTTGATCCAGCCCCTTATGTAATAACATTACTATAGATGAAAGCAATGAAAATGAATAAATTACTGAAAGGCGGAAAAGGTCTCGGTTGATTTGGTAGTGCCTTTCTTTAGCACATTGGCCTTTCAGCTCATTTTTGAGCATGTGTCACATCCAGCCTACAGCTGCAGGTAATAATGAAGCAGACTGCAGTCCATCTAGAGTTTGAAGTCAAAGCTGCCCCATTAAGATCTGGGGTGTACAAGGGAGGCTCAAAGTCTCAAAATAGTTCACAAATAGTTGCTAAACTTAATGGTGGACCCATCATTTTCTCCAAGATAAACTGCATCATATGTCTGGTCCATTGAACAAATATGGGGGGCAGCCTGCCTCCAATTCAAGTGGATCAGGTGACCTATGGTCAGTTTTAACTAAAAGCACGTTCTTGGCTGAGTGGGTAACTGCTCCCTTTCTCCAGCCAGGAGGAAGCGGTGTGGAGACACAGCCTGGTTGTTTATCATTTCCAAGACAGAATCCAATACAGAACCGTAGCTGACAGAGCTGTTTCTGGTAATCAGCCTCTTTTGGAGGTTTTCTTATCTCAAGTTCCTTTTCCCCACCAGCCAGGAGCATCTCTTTCAGAATTCACGAAAGAGTGCTGTACTTAATGAAGCACAATAAAATACTGATAATTAGCCTGGAAACCCCCCCCCCACCCGCTGTTAAATGGCCAGTGGTATCCCAAGACCAGCAAAATTCACTTGGCAGCCAGAGAAGAGCTCGTTACAAAATCTTTGATTAATTAAGTTTAAAGGCCGACAGCGGCCTCATGTTCAGTGTTTCAAGAGTAGACCTGCTCACTCCCTCTGACTCATCCTGGTTTTGAATTTTGTTTTAGAACACACATGCTAGTCAAATTGTCAGATTGCACCGTGCTCACCTGTACATTGTGTGTGTGTGGTCAGGGAAGGAAGACTAATAAAGACTGCTAGTATTTTGTGCAGGGTAATGACACTACTAGGTGTCACCCAGTACCCATATCTAAAAACAATGTTCACATTTAGAGTCATTCTAAGAAGATTGGGCAGGATGTATCCAGTGATTAAGTACTGCAAAGTCTACCTATTGCCGATGTGAGTCAAAATAGAGCTACACAGAAAGGCTTTAGTCACAAGGCTGTGCAAAACAACTCACACAGCACTGCACAACAAAGGAGATCCCTGAGCAATTTTATTATTAAAGCCAGTAACCACAGAAACACAACAGGCAAAATGTATAAGGCCATTTATTTCCAAAATGTGACAAGAGTAATATTTCATTTTCCCCCCCAACAGATGAAGAGCATTTCAGAACTTTGAGAATTTTAATGAAAAAATTGCAGACTTGATCTGAAGGACTATTGTGTTTCCACATGGCTGTCACTTGGATTCATCATCATCATAAAGATCATTTGTTCAAATGTTGTTTTTCTGGAATTGTGATGGTAAGGGATTGTGAATTTCTTAGACTGATTGACTCAGTCTGTTTTGTTTATAGTTTCCTAGGGACCATGTGGAGGTGAAAAGGAGATTTGATGTTTACAAGCCAACATATGAGAAGCTGTGAAGTCATCATTTCAGACACCTTAAGCAAGATCCTAAGTCATGAAAGAAGATACTGTACTTCTTCATAAGGCCTGTTTTCTTATGATCTGATGTGATTTTACCATTGCCTAAAATGTATTGTAACGCTTACGGCCGACAAGTGTAAGAGCCGGCGTACCAGAGCGGGTGACGTCACCGCCCTTCCCTGTGATAGCAGGACTACAGCTACTGGGCTGTAGAGAGATCTCTCTTTAGCTCACGGGGCTAGGTCGCTGCAGAGAGACGCGGAAGTCCCGGGTTCGAGCCTCCAGGCGGGATGGGGCCGACCAGATGCGGCAAGGGCGCCCGCCTGAGCCCCCGTTGCGTTACAGTATATAGTCTCAATAAAAAATATTTTAAATGCCAAATGATGGACACATGTACTTGGTGACTTTGTGGTTTTATTATTTGTGGTTTTTGCTAATTTTGGTTTTAATGAACAATGTATGATTAGACTCCCCACATTAAGCTGAAGGCTGAAACACAGCTTAAAGAATACACAGAAAATTCACACTGAACAAAAATAAAATGAACCGGCTTCCCTGTTGAAAATTCATGCACAGGCCAGTAGATTAGTATTGCACGATGAAGTATATATGCAATAAACAGAAGGAAATTCAATTTCAGGGTGGTGATGGCTTGTAACAGAATGGGCTTTAAGAGTTCATACTCAATGATCTCGTCATACAGATTTAACATTGGCTTAGCAGACATTTTTTCTGACACCGTAAATAAAAGTAAAGCTTAATGCACTAACAATGTAAAAAATGTTAAAAGCATGCCTTTGCAAACGGGCTGTGGTTTCCACTTTAGAGGTAGAAAATATTTTTTGTTTTAAACATTTATTCATGTTTTGTCATATTTAAGTATAAATTGTTATGATTTGGCAATTTATTCTGACACACGCATTAACATGCGATGTCTTGAATATAAAAGCTACCAAAAACAACATTCTTTCCTCTTGTGTAATTGTAGATTTTCTTAAATACAGAAAATCCCCTTCTGGCACTGAAGCACTTGTCATAGGAATGCTAATATGTTCTATGTCCTCATACCTATTTGTTAATTATCAGAGAGAGATGAGAGAAGAGTAGAAAAAGCTGTATAAAAGAATTCATACTGTGAATCTCCCCCTGATTGGAAGGATATGTAACTCTACAGGAAGCATTTAGAATGATTTAACAGGGACTCCACTCAGTCTCAAACCATTATTCAACCTGGTAAGCCAACTGAAAACAAATTGGAACTAAATATCTTACTCAAGGACACAACAGCAGTGTCATGCTTGGGGTTTGAACTCACAACCTTTCCATTATGTGTCTAGGACCCCAGCCACTGCACCACACGGCTTTGATTAAAACAGGTTTTAAAATAATCAGGTAACAACCAATTATGTTTCTTGCTATCAAGGGACATGATGAGACCAAAAACGCATACAACAACCCAAACCTCATTGAGCAGTACTCCAGGGCCTTAGTGAGCTAAAGTCTGTGTTCTGCATGATAGCTGACCTGTTCAAAGGAAGGCCAAGTTTTCTGGCAGGCAGAGGGATTCTGATCATTCCGAGGGACTGAGCCAGTGAATAAATAACATGATGGCTGGAAAGTCAAATGGGCCAATTTGATTTTTTTTTTCTTAAGGCAGCTCTTTCACTGAAACGTAGAACTGCTCTAAACAGTGGGCAACCTGGGATTCTCCAATTTTAGGTCACAGCAGGAGAAAGCATGCGAACGGGCCTTAAATCCCCCATCTATTGTGTCCGTGCTGAAGGTATCACATTGCTCACTGTGGGTTATGTATTAAACAAACAGGCTGGCTGGACTTAATTCCTGGGGGGATTAATCATGCCGTCCTTAATAAATGAGTACTTTCTGAAAACGTTCACTCTGAAGATTGCCTTATAAATCTAGTATCTAAAGTGTCTGCTTCTTTTTCACCCACAAACACGTTGGTCTAGAAGAGAATGAGGTAAATCAAGTGGTGTAGAAAGGAAGTAGGATTGTAAATCAGGTGGTCTAGAAGAAAATGAGCATTGTTAACGAGGTGGTCTAGAAGAGTATTGGAAGCATCAAGGTGGAGTGTGCCACACTGACTAGACCAGGAACACTGATACAAGTTATCACCATAGGTAGGAAAAGTAAGGGAGTTCCTTCTTATTTATTGCTTTATTTTTTAGCTTCCTTTATCTATTGCCTTCCCCCACTTTGTTCCCAGGTGACTTGTGTAATATGAATTTCCTCATCAGACAAAAAGAATCGCTTATCAGATCAAGTCCTGGCAGAGAGTGATGTTCCTGCTAATTGGTGCCTCTGTAAAATTAATTAACAAATCTAATGTGCAGGCTGAAAATAGCTAGCGCAAGAATACATTTTCATGAGACTTGTGGTAGAGGCAGGGATGATTCGTGGACAATTTGGTGCTAGTGTATTTGGATATCCCAGTAAGCATTCCTTCCACATTCTGTAAAGGCATGAAACAGCACTGAGACAACTGAAGTCAGCATGCAGAAGGAGAACAGCGTGGGAATTCAACAGGCAGCTTGAGTCATGTTCTGAGTCTTGCAAGCAAGGTTTCTTTCTGGTAACTTAAAAGCCAATAAGAAAAATATCAACCCATCTGCATAAGTGCTCCCTGTAATTTCTGACAAACCTGTATGCAATTGCTCGGCTTTATTAATGTAATTTATTTGTTTTGCAGATGCTCTTAACCAGGGCGGCTCACAGAAACCGAAAGCTGTGAATGTAGGTTGTAAATTTGTCACACAGGCCCTTAACTACTTTCCATTCAGCGCTGAAGAATGGCTGCTTGAGTTTACATGACGTGCTCTGCGACTGCTCTGAGCTAGCGTGAGCCATCAGCGCCTGGATCCGTCCGCTGAGCTTCAGAGAAAGACTCTTGAGAGTCACTGGCGCGACGCAAGGACAAACCGGCTCTTTTGTCGTTTTAATAATAATAATAATAATAATAATAATAATAAATAATAATAATAATCATCATCAAAATTGCTTACACTTATATAGCGCTTTTCTGGACACTCCACTCAAAGTGCTTTACAGGTAATTGGGACTCCCCTCCATCACCAGCAATGTGCAGCCCCACCTGGATGATGTGACAGCAGCCATAATGCGCCAGAACGCTCACCACACACCAGCTCTCAGTGGGGAGGAGAGCAGAGTGATGAAGCCAGTTCATTGATGGGGATTATTAGGAGGCCATGATTGGTAAGGGCCAATGGGAAATTTGGCCAGGACACCGGGGTTACACCCCTACTCTTTTCGAGAAACGCCCTGGGATTTTTAATGACCACAGAGAGTCAGGACCTCGGTTTTACGTCTCATCCGAAGGATGGCGCCTGTTTACAGTTTAGTGTCCCCGTCACTATACTGGGGCATTAGGACCCACATTGAATGCAGGGTGAGCGCCCCCTGCTGGCCCCACTAACACCTCTTTTTTAGACTTGCAACTCTCGATGGCTAAGACAAATTAACCGGCATTACTCCGCACACAGTAACAAAATGCCACTTAAACTTGCTATGGAAAATGCACAAGAAAGATTGGTGTCATTTATTAAAAATACATTTGCTTTTATTTTAAAATGCAGAACAGTTACCACTTGTTTCATAAAGTTACCAGAGTGCCTTTAATATTGTCACAGAAAAAGCATAAACCATTGATTGTTAGTACTATTAGCACTATTATACTGTAGGTGATAGGGATTGTAATAAGGTTGGTTATAATTAATATTCATGTCACAAATTCACATCGACCAGAAGTGAAAGTCTCTTCCTCTGTCAATATTTTCTAATACTGTATAAGTTCTAAATGAATCAGATTAGAATATTACAGTGCCTGAATATTACAGCCTCATTCCCTTCTGAGTCCTAAAATAGAACAAACAAGATTATTCTAGGGGCAGGGGATCTACCATAACCATTTTGGGAGAATGAGCTGTACAGAAACGAACCATCAGCACATGAACAGAATGGGAGGGAGGTTTAACCTAATTCCCTTCTGTCTTGAGAATATGAGAAAACCACCAGGAGACACAGCATGAACACACATTAAAGTGGAAAGTCATCAAGTTATCTGTGTTACTACAGCAAAACATCATTCCCCTAGGTAATGTTTATTACCCTACCATATTAAAAGCAAAAGAGATTCAGATCTCAGCTTTAGGAACCATGCATGGCCTGACACAAATGCTCATGCAAAAAAAAAAGAGAAGAAGCTGAGACTTTGTTTTGTTATACTATTACTTCTAATTACCACAGATAATCACCTTGTGTTTACCCAAGGTTTATTGACCATTTCTACCACCGCCCTGTTACTTGTTTATTGCTTGACCTGAGAGGAGAGCTTCTTAAGCTGCTTGGCTATGGGTAACTGACTGTACAGCAGGACTAGTGTGTAAAACCACAGCAGCCTGTGTAAAAGGCTTGAGCTGTTACACTCCCAGGCTCAATTTCTCCTTAACCTCTGCAGGTCACACCTTAGATATTGTTTTGAACAGCCACCTACAGAGAGAAATTATGACCTGTGATTATATTTTAATTGTATTTATTAAATTTAATTGCATAGTATTTTCTACTTGCACAGTTTGGAAGTGCCAGTCACCAATCCACTGGTCTTACCAACACGACCCACATGGCAATGCAGGAGGGAGGAAGACCATGTATTTCTGAACCACTGGGCCTCTTGTTCTCTTAAAGTCCACACTGGGGTAACAGATAAAGACACAGACAGGCGAAAATGCAGAACTTTGGGGTTGAGTTTTCAGTCACAAACACAAATGCACCAGATTACCTTAAATCTCAAATGAATGTGGGTGAGGGGGGATATTAGAAAAAATGCATAATGACATTGTTAATGACACAGACGAGGCTCTGAATGGCAGGACTGAATCCCTTAAAGCACATAACAAGGACCACCACTTTTCTGGCTTAGCCACTCAGAATCGAAGATTTTAACTGCCAGACTGTACGTAACACAATTAATTTTAGATTAATTTATTTTTTCTTCTTTTAAATCAAGAGATTGACTTGTTGCTATAATAATGGGGCAAGGCAGTAAAGAGCACCAGAGTTTTCATTTCATTTGTTTTGGGTACATCTACAAGGGCCCACATAGCTGCCCATCGCTTTGTGCTGCATGAATGAGGACATGACTCAGAAGAACCCGGCAGGACAAAGAAATCCATTAATTCTCACGTTTGCTTAGCACATGTACCACCAACCAGTACAACTTTATTTTATAAAGCTCCTTTCAAAAAAGCCTCCATAAAGCACTGTACATTAAAAAAATACAATTTCAATAAATTCTCAGCATGGGGAGAATGGACCAGAATCACACTTTTATTTACCTCCTGCAGGAATTGACACTGACATTAATGCAACTCTTCCTCCCCACGGACACACACCTCTACCACAAACGAAAAGAGCAAAAAGGTGCCGACAAGCACAAGGAATCTGTGACCCTTGAAATTTTCTCATTATTTTACCGAGGAACAACGCAGACTGAAAAAAAGGCTGACTCCTTATAGGGCCTATTTGTCAAAATGACAAGAAATAATTTCTATGGGAAGTTAGAAAGAAAAGAAACTCACAATGCAGACACACCCCAACCAGTCACTGCACATACTGAAGCTCAATTTAATAAAACAAATACATAGAAGTAGAACAAAGTATCATTTGGAAGCATAAAATGTGTTACACATCCACACAGCTTCTCTTAAGGTAATGTCAGCCTTTGCAAAGCTAAGATAATTAGATGTTGGAAATTTACAGCCATCCGTACCGCATATCCTGCCTGAGCCGAAGGCAGTAAAAACCCAACATAAATCTCACTGAAGCCAATTCCCTGGAGGCATTAGGTTAGCCAGCAACACGTTTAACTCATCCATGTTTTTATAGGATACAGCTCCAGAATAATAATTTCAAAAAATGCTTTCAAAGGAATATTAAGTTGAAAGACAAGAGCTCTTTACTCTACATATTACAGGTATTATACCACTTATTACTCCACTATTACAGATTTTACACTGGATAGTACACCAGTATTACAGGTATTACACCGGTATTACAATTATTATAGCACTCGCCCTTGTTAGCTTCTGGTAAAGATCAAACTGAACCTCAGGCTCAGAATTGTATAGATATTAGTCTCAGCTAAGCAACCAAATCCTTTTAAACAACGTTAAAAGCACCCAAAGGATGCTGTGAGTGCCTTGGAATCCTGAGACTAGATAATGAAAGACCAGGAAAGAACCATGCAGACCAAAGAGAAAGACAAACGATGCTGCTGATCACCGATGTTGGAATGGTGCAACATTCTGAGCAGAAGGTCACAGTGGCTGTAAGGTAATAAGTGGGTGGAGCACTGCTTTCAAATTTTACTATTTAGTCCCACTGTGCTGGCGTTTCATTTGAGTGTTAGAGTATCCCTTAGGCTACATGACCTGAGGCAAAGAAAAACAGGTGGGTAGTTTAAGCTCCAGCAGCGTGGTCACATTGACCTCCTGCTTCAGTTTATCCTGCTACATAACGCCTCCAGGAGTACCAAAGGATTTTTACTTAAGTCACTGCAATAACTTTAAAAACAAATAACAGGAAAGCTCAGCTTGTCCAATCGCTCAATTCCTATCCCCCTGCCATCACAGTTCGCTCCTGAGCAAGGATGATTAATGACTGAACTGATACCTCACCTCTAAAGGCATCATCCTACCAGATCCTCTTTTCTCTAACAACAGACAACCTAATCAGTCGGTGTTACTGAGCTGCTGAGTCAAAACAGGTCAAAGCAGAGCAGCTGGCGAACGTGCTGCCTCAGTATGGCAAAACAAAGACCGGTCTAACAGCCAATGAGGATCTCAATAAGACTGTCATGTGACTCCCAGTACACCCCTAACATTAGCGTTTTTTTTAAACTTTAGTTCACTCTACAGCGGAGTATCTTTGAGGTTTTCTTTACATACAAAGACAATTCAGAACTATACTGCTGTCTGAACAAGCAGAGCGTAATTCCAAGCTGAGGGGCAGAAAGAAAGAAAAAACACGTATTTTGGCTAAAGACACTTCTTTACACCCTCACACCTAAGAGGAACTTTTTTTGGCCCTTTGTAAGAAGAATCAGCCTCTGTTTGTTTCTGTGCAGCCTACAGCCAACACAAGCCTGTGTATTGCACTATTGGGACTTTCTGGGAGTAAGCAGCTAGTTGGTCCATCTGGTCTTTGTTCATTTACAAATCCAAGATGTGGCAGAAAATACTGTTTATGGGTTTGACCTGCTAAAGGTTGTGCTATCGAAACCAAACCATTCTCACTCACCCAGGTCTGCAGCACCATTTAAAGACTACTTGTGTTTGGAGAAGCACATGCTTATTTTGTCTATTTACAGAACAGAACAAAAAAAATAAAACAGTGTGTGAGTGCTTTCACAGTACAACACTTTACTGATATCACGCAATATAACTAATAAGGAATTTATTAGCAATTGCTATTGGTCCTTTAAATCAATGACTTTTTGTACTTGACTCTGAGAAGATTAATTAAGAAAAACAGGCTTAAATGAACGAGCATGTCGAAATGTCTTTGATGTTTTGCTTCTTTTAAGTAACTCCACTATATATTGCACATCATAATTCTTAATTATTCAGAATGACTTCCAATGTCTTTAGGACTTTTAATTAAATCACTGGAGTGCATTCTCCATGGTAATTATTTTTAAAACCAAGTATGTATGGTGCCTGCTAGAAAACAAAGACATTTTTACTTCCATTATCCGAGCTGCTGTCTGAAAAGAATGTGACCAATTATTCAAGACTTAATATTCCGTTTGCATCTGAAGTAAGCACACATCCAGTCATGAAGTTAAGAGGTCTCCGGTAAAACAGCTTAGCTCTTTGGATGTGCCAAAAAACCAATAGGAGAATAACTTCAACAGCAGAAGGCTTAACACTCTGGTACAGTCTGAAAACAACTCACTCTCGCTCGATGTACAGTAAGAGACAAAACCACGATCACCGAACTTTCACAGCCTCTACATGACACCTGCTTCCTTCCTACAGGAGAAGGAAACGTAGCTATCAGGAATCACATATTATATCAAAGAGGATGTTAATCTCAGTCACAGCAGGTTTTTCACTTGCTTATTTCTGGTTTCGTAGCACCAGCAGTTGGCTTTTCCTCTTGCTAAAAAGGGGAATAAAATTAGCCTGCTGATGAAATGCTTCATAAATAAGATCCCTGGGGAGAACACAAGATTTCACACCTGGCTACATGAGTAAGCAGTTTTTGTGGGTCACTCTGAACAACCGGCCTGTCGGATTCACACTTTCAGAAGAGCGTCTTGAGATCTGGGAAGTCAAAGCTCTCTGAGGCTTCCTCATCGGAAGAGGGATGATTCTTCGAAAACCCTTTCCTCGCCTCTAGCCCAGGAAGGAAAGATTAGAAGCTGCTTCTCTGCAGTTTTCCAGGAGAATGGGTTACTCCTCCAGTAGAACACAGTCACTCTTGCAGTTTAATATGATTTTAAGTGTCAGCGGAGTTATCAACTGGAGTAACTGCTTCATTCCAGACAAGGTTTTTTTTTTCCCTCGTTGACAATAAAACGGTAACGAGAGATGTGTCCCTTTTCTCAGGCTCAAGTGTGGGGGCTGTTTTTCTCCCTGCAATCGGCACTGCAGCATTTTATTCATGCTTCCGAGTGGGGGACAGAAGGCTAAATGATGCAGAGACGCCTTCATTAACAAGGCCTGATGATGGGAAATGGATGATTTTAATCACCAGAAATGAAACCAAAGCACTCTGGGCCTCATCTGCGGTGTGGAGAAAATTTGAATCAAATTCAAAACGCCGCACTGCGTGTCATAAACAAAGCAGGGATATTCCCTCTGTAGATAAGCCTTAAATTCTATTATAGTGATTTATTTTTTGTTCAAGAACAAGACCGCAGTTGTGTCTCTCCTGCTTTTGAGATATATCACATTTTTAACCACATCTTGAGAAAGTTGAATATAGTAAGTACATGGGTACATTCATTTGCAGATTTTCCAATCGCCTAACAAAGTACAAACTACTCGTTATGGTTTCACAGATTTTGTCCTGCATGAACAATCAAACTACAATTTTTATGTTGCTTTGCTGCATGCTACTGTCTTTTTACCGCAGTAACTATTTTATGAGGGAAAGCAGTACAAGTCACTCTCCTTTGGTGTCAGCTTTGCTTCAGTGCTTCCTCGGTCATTAGAGCATACAGACTAAACTGCTGGAAATGTCAGATATTCAGACTAACTGACCGGAAATTGGGTTTTTTATGTCATGAAATCAAGAGATTGTTACTTATTGATAACTGCAGGACAGGCAACTAGGGCTGCCGGACAACATGAACGGGTGGCATTAAGGTCTATCAAGGATTCGATTATTTAATTTTGTCTAACAAAAACCAGCAGGCAAAGGATTGAAAAACCCTCGTTTAACTGAACACCATGGCAAATGGAAGTACATACACAATCACCTCTGCCATGAAACCAGGGCATGAAAATAAACAGCACTTTCAACAGAAGCCAGACTACCACCTCTAAGCAGCACAGACCACATCGTGTGTCTGGATTCTGTGTCCTTCGTGTTCAGTTCAAACACTACGTTCTATGGCAACTTTAAGACAAGCACACTTGAAGCTTTTTCTGAAAAAAGGTTGGGATTCAATTATTATTGTACAGAGTAGTCCTGTTCATATTCTAATACGCTAAAAGTTGTCATACACAACCATCCAGAGACATAACTATGTGGAGAACAAAGCATTTGGGAGGATTTAACCTGAAGTAATACAGGTTGTGGCCACTGGAGGGGGATAAAATGACTTGGAGTCCAACGCTATATCATACTGTTACATACCTGAAGTTAAAAGGTTTGGAACAGACATGCTGTAGGTCTAGAGCAACAATGCACATTTACTAACTCCCAATTCTTGTAGTTAGCAAATGTCCAGGAACAGAGTAATCTGCTGTGATGCCTTTAGACCTGCTACCACCAAACAGACACTACCGCGGTGATCTCGGGCCGCCTATACTTACCAGCACTGACTGTGATGGCTTCAATAAACTGGTCTCTCCAGCTGTTTGTTCCGACCAGCAGGGCAAGGTTCGTCTTTTTGATGAGTTTATCCACTGTGCTCTGTGGAGAGACAAACCAGCAACACTGAGTTCCTGGGAGCCAACCTGCACTACACTACAGCACGCTAACTACAGTACACTTCCCAGCAGAAACGGAGGAAAAGCAAAGGTTGTTTTTTTATTTTTTGAAGGAGCTGCTTTATCATAAAGTCACTGAATTACATCGCTCTGAAGCAATACATAAAAGTCACACAAGGCAGCTGTTCACTGGAGCTTAAAGACTCCACAGCAACACAGGATCTTGAAGAACATGTGGTGCATGCTAATCCACATGGCTGGAGAGCACTGCAATCTTTTTAGTTGAAAGGCACATTTTTATTAAGGCAATTTCTAAACTTGGTAACATCAGACAGAATTACTATGGCCCACAGTGAGGTAAAATAAGGAATTCTGCCTGGGAATTGCTGGTTTTCACAATGGTATGATAAGCTATGCATCACAATAAAAACTGCATATTTATTCTCTGATTTGAACCAATAATGTCTAGGGTTGGTGTTTTCTAAAGCAATCATAAAGCATTGCTCTTTCAGGTTACCAGCACAAAGTATGAAATTTACAGTTAGAGAACAGTGTTTGTCTAATAATGATAATGATGCTCAGTTTTTTTCTAAATGAATTTTCATCCACATGTAGGTGCACGCTATAATACATTTAGATTAAAATACAAAAGAAATTAGTTGGGAATGACCAATTGTTTCTCCAGTGGCAGCTGTGGTTTTCCAAGTAACTTTGGAATATTAGCCAATCTTTTTAAGCTTAGAATTCTCCTGGCTTTGAGTGTATGGATGCACCATTATTAACATGTGCACATGTAGGTTATTTTGGGTTCATTGTCATAGTTTCAAGATAAAATGCCAAAATGCCTAAAACTTGTTTTTCTAAAGATACACAATACATGAAGTACGCTTTAGAACACCCCAAATGAAAACTGAAAGACCTTAAAGACCTCTGGCAATGCAGTTTACAGTTACTTCACTGTGTGTAATGCTCAGTATTGTCAAATAATATTTTAATGGTACCAAAGAACAAAGAACATACACTAATAACTGCATGATGTTTTTCAGCCTTGGATCTTTTATATCAGTTAGGAATATAAAATCAAAACTGAAGACAATATTTAATACTATCAATACTTCCATTAATGATAAAAACCTAAAATTACAAATGCAAGTTCACAGCTCCACTGTGCTTAGTGTAAGTACTGATTTCACACACCACTAGACTAGGGATGGTGATCTCTGGACCCTAGGTTGAAAGTTGACCTGTTGCAGATATGGGTTAAGACCGGACTCCCTTCTAAGAGCTACTCATCCTAACAAGAGGAATAAAAATATTGCAGAAATTCAAATTTACAAATTGCTTGCTTGACATAGCCAGCATTACACAGAGATCAGAAATACTAGAGCTACGTGTAGGCAGAAAGTCATGATGCAAATTGATCTGCCCTGTGCAAAGTATGGATTCTCAGGAAGGAAACTGAAAACCCTCTAGTGACTCTGATATGCAATATCGATGAAGAATCTATTAGCTAACCACGGGATGCTCAAGACTCAATTCTCTATCCCACCACCGTTCCCCTTCCCTCCCCCTCTCCCCAATAAACAAATAAGCAAAAAAAAAAGCAAAACAAGAAAGAATCTTCCCTGCTATTTCACACTTCTGGAGGCACTGGATTATAAACACATCATTGTCAGGTTACGCTCTTCATAGTAGACTGATGCAATTCAAAAGCCTCATCTCTTTCGTTCTTAATAGGATTTGCCCACATAACCGAGTCCCAGGACATCATCTCAAAAGTGATAAGATGGCTAGAGATCTGACTGCTACCAGCAAGGCTGCTGGGGTTTTAGGCCTGCAAGCCTCTCTGCATAGTACTGTAGCTCTGACAGGCTCTGCTTTCCTCTCTCTAAGTTTGCTCTCTGCAAGTTAGTTTGGTTGAGGCCTGTAATGAGGTTTCCTCTGTTGTCAGCTTTGAAAGGTCAGGTTCGTTTGAAGGCGAAACCCCTGTAGAGGCTTCTGCTGCACAAAACTAGATGCCGCCCTTCCGGCACAATCAGTTGGTCAAGAACAGTGAAGGAGACCCGTCAACCTACAGCATGTGAAGCTCAAGGAGGAAGGAGATGTATAAAATGCAGCCATCCCTGATCCAGTACCTTGAATTCGTATGACTCCTCAATGGTCACTTCAAGTTTCATGTGTTCTCCAAGCATGGGCCTGCCCATCTCTGCGATGCGGCGCTCCTCCTCATCTTTGCCAGTCAGGGGCTCCGTTTCATCCCCTTCCTCTGCAAAAGAGAACAGCTTGGAAGTTTAGCTAGATTAGTGAAGCTTTTCCCGCCTGTTCCTGAAAAGCTTATCTGGAGGATCAAGAACCTGGAATGTTGTGTCTTACTAGGAGCTACGCTGTGGGCTGCAGAGTCTTGCTGAATGTAAGCCATTCCACATCAAAACTAAGCTTAGTCAGACATGCTTCAGGCAGGGCGATCTTTCAGAAAGTTTGTCAATAAATGGCATAGAATTCATCAGTTCCCCCAACAAATGTTTCCATGTTTCAGTGTAATCCAATTTCAGTTTCCTCTCACGGTGTGTAAGAAAATAATGAAAGGCAAGTGCTTTTCTACCAATACATTATTTAAGTCACCTTACATTTTAATTACAAGCAATGGAATGGTCCTGTAAATACTGTATTGTGAGATTAAATGGTCTAACCGAAGAAAATGACAAATCTTAAACGGTGTTTGTTTCTAAACAGTAATTAAATGTAAAAAAAATGAGATTGTATTACAAAAGCCCATGTTTTGGTTGGATTGGAAAATATATAGGTGGACCCATGAAATGCCATCTAACAAGACCAGAAAGCTTCTGCACACGGAGGAAAAGGGAAAGTAAATGCATACATGTCTAATGTGACTCATATGGCAGCAACCGGTCAACAGAAACTTATTCATGACTCATACCAGGTTTGCTACTCTATGTTTTCTGAAAAAAATAAATGGCTTTGCAGTGGAAAAGCAGGCTGGAATCCAGCTATTTTGTTAAAAAAAACAAGATTAATGGGCCTAAGAAGTATAAAATGTACTGTAGGTCTATAACAAGAATAACTGTATAGGTAATGATGGTCTTGCAGAGGAAGACAGAACCTGCCAACACATCAGGCTGTAACTGCAACAGCTATCTGATCCACTGCAAGACCTCTGCAGTCTTTAGCCACAAGGGCTCATAGCCAATTGAATTTTCAGATATGATGTTTCTTACGTGTCTATGTGAGGGGTGCGGTTCAAATTAATTATATAAGAAGAAGTAAAAACATTCTTGTGTTCTCCTTTAAAGGGGGACATGGGTGACTAACACAGTGTAATAGGGGTCTTTACAACCCAAACCCATTCTGTCTATGCTGTTTAAACTGGGCATCTACCCAATATATTCTTCTAATGTGGTCCTGGTTGCACTGCTGGCATTTACCAATCTACTGCAAGGGGAATTAGTTTTAAAGATATTGTGGATGTGTACCATTTCTCTTCATGCTTCTTGAGTTACTTACTTTCTAGATTGTTTCTCCCTTTTGTTTCTGATAGAATTATGCCACTCTCTTTAGGGGAAGTTATATAGTACTCTGGTCTGGTCATTGTCTCAAGTTTATCGGGTTTACCGTCACAAAAATAAACTGGCAGTAGTTCTTCTCAGCTGTGAAATCTTCACTTATATCACCACAATATATAGTGCCCTCCGAGATGGTTGGACCACAGTAGGTGCAGTGAAATGAATTACTGGGCAGTATACCATCAAAAAGAACTGTGTGTTTTCTTGAAATAATTCTTCTGCTGGTTTTATTAAATACTTAATAGTATTTGCTATTAAGGTTATTTATTAGGAACATTTAAGTTCACATACCATCAAGTTTGTCTTTAATCCACATGTCAGATCACAAAGGAATGTTGAAAATGTTATCTGGAGACTCTTGCATACAAAAGAGTATCTTTGAGTTCATTAAAAACTCAGGGCCTAACTGCGTTCAAATGTAATTTAAATAAATATGATCCTAGCCAGCATTGAAAATAAAGGCGGTCCTATTTACAAAGCTGCGACCTGCGACTTATTAAAACATTTTTTATTTCGATTTTAATGAATAAATAACAACTTCAAATCCTGTGACCTATGTTAAGAGTTCATTATTCATGTATTCCTTCAGACGTGGCCTTGACTAACCCTGTCTTTACAGTACAATTCGCCAGGGCAGTACATGGTATGCAGAAAACTGAAATACAGACTAAACACTTCTCTTTAGAACTACAGTTTAAAACACAAGCCAAATCTCTATCTAGCACTGGAATATGATTATTAATGACCAGAAATGCTTGCACTATATCTTTTTTTATTTATTTTTGTGGCGAGAGCCCACATTTATTTATGTTATGCATGTGATTTAAATCATGGAGCGCATAATTTAAAAGTACAGTACCAGTTAACCTTGGAGGAATTTATCCAATTGCCATAATACTTGAAATTGCCATAATACTTGAAAATCAAGGCTTTTTGCATTATCTTTTGCTTTTCTATCTTTCGGATTGCTTTAAATACCAAACAGACTCCCAGTAAATGGGTTATGATTGTAATTTATTACTTAGAAATGTATAAGGTTGAAACTACTACTGTATACAGTACGTAAAACTTCTGAAGTGGCAGACATGACCAAAAAGAGAAGTTAATGTTTTTCAAAGATTCAGAAGTTTCTGGGAAAGCTGCACAGAAATTCGGATATGGAGAATTGCAAAGCCTGTCAATTTGGTCAATTAAATGCACCGGTCAATGGGACAAGATGGTGAGATTTTATTCTCCCAATCTGTACTGGTTTCTGGAAACTGACTAACTCCACTTTGAAATTCTTGGGACTATATATAGCTGTGGTTTTTCTGAGTACCATGCCAAATTAGCTGGGAAAATATTTTCTGAGTACGGTGCTGGAAAAAAAAAATCTTCTTTTTAAAAAAAATGAAAAAAGGGCAACTTCCAGGTTGTCTGCAGCAGCTTGTTTTGATAGAACGTGACGGAGTAAGGGACTTACACAGAAAGTCCCTGTCACTGCCAGTACAAGGAGCTTATAGCGTTACCTTTGATTAACGCAACCTTTTTAAGGTGCTCAATTTGGCATGAGGGGACTGCCGTGAACCCCAGTACACCCACTAGCATGTAACATAGCATAGAGGGGTCACACACTGGGGATTTCATGCAAGCTGGGAGGACACTACTGTTTTTATAGAGGCAAGCAGAATGAGAAAGAAGGTTGTACAATATATTCATGAAAAGGGTGTTTGCTTTTTTAAAACTCCTAAAACTGGTATTTTGTAAAGTACCGTGCGCTCAACATTTGTTATCATTTTGGAAAGAGGACAATGAAGAAGGGTGAAATCTCACTTGATCTTGGTTGTCAGTATGAACACAGACTGTGAAGGCGACACCTTCTCTTCTTTTGGGGTTTTAAACAGTAGATGTGAGAAAAGTTAATGCGGGGATCACTGGCTTGGGGCAGCCAAGTGCTCATAGCGATGCTGAAATTTGATCCTTGAATGGTGGCTCTTCCTATCATTGCAAGGCAGAATTCACCAAGCACTGTGTTGCTCATTCACTAACCAGGAACGTGAGCTGGGTTTAGAAAGCTGTGGGCTGGTTGGTCTGCCCTGCCGATGATGTGTTGTTGCAACAGTGATCCTGCTCAGTATGAGATTAACTGCAGGTTCGGATATTGGGTGTCTGTGCGCGGTCGATGGTGCGCAGCAGAATTTGTGGAGTAATTACTGAACGCCTCTTAAGTTACACCCTGAAAGGTCACGCTCAGTAAATCATCTCGAGCTGCGACCAAAACCAATTCTGTGATTCTGTATTTGTTTAAAGCCATGGCATAGAGGGGACGTTCAGTGCTTTATTTTAAGAGAACTACATTCATTCTTTATCGTTAATTCTGAAGGATGTGAAAGAGGTCTTATACCCTTAGTGGTCAACATGATAAGTCCTGCCATAACTGACTGTGAAAATAAAACATAGTGGACTTCTCCCAAGATTTTCAACATTTTTGCTCGATAGTGAAAAGCAGACGTTACTGCACAGGGGTACGAGGTCTCCAAAGTCTCCTTCTACTCATTTACAAAATTGCTAAGCTTTCAAGAAGCATCTATCTAACCCTTTCTGACAGTATAAATCTATACAATATTTCAAGCAGAATAACTTGTAATACAATTCTTACCGGACAGAGGGTACGATACGGTCAGCGATGTTGAAGCAATGTTTGATTTGTGCCTTATTGGTCAATTTTGAATTTGTCGTGTAATTAATCCAACAACAGTCAACTCGCGTGAGATGAAACCCAAAAAGCCCTGCTGTCAGAGGAGGACCCTCTCCTGCTGGAGGGAAGAATCTGTGCCATGAAGAATATTGATGTTTGTCAGAACGCCGAGGCTCAAAGCCACAGGACTACGGCCCTAATTTCACCGAGCTCGCTCTGTGTACTGTGGCCTCTGCCTCCCAATCCCCCAGGGAAACTGCAGGGCAGCACGGAGTCTGTCTATTTCTGTTCCTTCTAAACAACCTATTAGATATGCCTGACTAGAAAAGTGTTTTAAGCTCCCTATTCTATAAGAATTTAGAGCACTTTAAGTATTCTCTCAATAATACTACTTCGGGCATACTTCCGCCATTTATAGGAACAGTATTTAAGAAAACAATTATTTGCCAATGAGCACAAACATATCCATTTCCTTCTTAAAAGTTTTCCTTTTTAGTTTCCTCTTGAGCTCCTTTTACCTCCAGGCAGAACGCCATCTGCCTTTTGCTTAAGAAATGCAGATGGCTTAAGGTTATCATGTGAGTGGATCTGTTTTTATTTCAATAAAATGTAGTGTTTCTTTTAAATGTAAACGTCTAAGTGCTACAGTCTGTACTGCACTGTAGTAATCTTTGCGGTTCTACATTTCCTTCAGAATTCTCCTCTTATACATTCATTTCACAGCCTCATAGAGCTTGAATGAATGAAGTTAAATACTTCAAACACTGATGGTAGCACCACTACTTTACCTCCTAAATGACACATGGCTATGACTTGGGGATCCCGAGAGAGAACGATGGAGACCCCAAAATTCTGAAGCTGCTAGAATTTTGTAGCTGGAATTTCTCCGATGCTATTAGCCAATGCTGTGATTGAGGTAGAGGTTGGACTTTCCAAATCAAAGCAAAAGCAGAACGATCAATAGCTTGAAACAGAATCGCAGGGGTGGAACGCCGGCGATCATACTGCTGGTGTGACATGCCTTGGGACAGCGTGTTACACAGCATGCCAGACAATTCAACACTGAACGTTTCAAAACACTGGAAGAGGCAGCCAAGCCTGGTCGAGATCAAGGGGCTGACTTGAAAGGAAGACAGCTTCATTCAGGCTGGTTATGTTAGAATCGTGGGTTCTCCTTTTTTATGTTTAAGGTGAATAAAAACTCGACTCGAAACAACTGAGTGCAAAATATTATTGGGCACAGGGGTGTCAAAGAAAAGCAGACGCTGTGAAATTATTTGTTGAGCGGCAATTAAAATGCAGTCACAAGAGTGACACGAAGAAGAAAAAGTACCTGCGAAGCAGATGACAGAAGAAGGAACTGGATTGTCCCTACTTTGAACTTTTCTGTAGACATTCTGGCCTAATGGAGTGATGATCAGAAAACAAATTTATTTACACAGTTCCAAAAGGGGAAGGGGAAAGAGAGGAATGGATTATTTTTTTTTAGTAGTGGTGTTTGTGCTTAATGCTTGGTCATCGTAGAGACAGAAGACGCACAACAGTTCTTCAAAGGTAAGCAAGCTGTGTAGAAAGCTCATTTATACCAGGCCTTTCAGAATAAGAAAGGGGAGGAATTACCCCTTGGACCAACCTGGTCCAGGACTTATTTTGCTGAAAGTGATGCATGCTCATGTGAACTAGTCAGTAGAGCTGAATTCTTGAGGCTGGCCTTGTTTAGGTGCCCTAAGATCTAGCTTGAGACAGTCTACTGTTTCTACATCCCAGGTCTGAGCAGAAGTGTTTTCCAAAACGAATAAACAGCAGTATTCAAAAATGAATAAACGACAGCAGTGTTGGTTTCTAACGTTCTAAGTGCGAGGTTCAGGATTTTAATTTCAAAACTGGCCTAAACAAAAAAAAAATCATGTTTACAGTAAATTCTGTTTTACACAAGAAAATGACCTGGAAAGTAAATTATTGTGTTTTAAAAGCCTGTGCTATGCGGCAAACACTACCTGCGGTTTGAACACTTACAGTATCAGTGAGTCAGATCTGCAAAACGTGTTGAAGCTAATGGTGTTAGGGTTAGTACTGTCATATCATTCTCTCATTTATGCAGAGGTTACAAGCAAAAACAAATTAAAAAAAGACCACCAGATCAGTGTTTAATTCCAGGGTTTGCTTGAAAAATTTCAAAATATTATCCATAATTTATAGAAGACATTACCAGGATACAACACCGTTTAGCTGATAAAGATTAAAAGGTGCAAAATTCACAGAAAAGGTAATTAATTATCATCATTAGCGTTATCATCTCTAATAGCCAAATGACAATCTGTAAGAGATGTCACAAAAAATACTGCAAATTGCTCATTGTGCATTAAGTCCATGCTTCTTGAAACTTAACAGGATAAAGTTTCACTTTGTGCATGGCTTTGACAACTCATCTAAAAAGCTGGTCCAAAATTTGTGGTTTCACCATTGTAGAAATCATGTGCCATTCACAATCAAGGCTAAATTCCTTATTTAAATGGTTAAAGATCATTAATGCCACAGTCTTCGTAAGTGAGAATCCTCAGCCGTGTTCTTTAAGGACAAGTCTTGACTGAAAAAGCTGTGAGCCGCTTGGCTTTGGATTCATTAGTTTCAGCACCCTTCCCACTACGTGACTGTAGTATCTAAACAAAACAAGGCAGAGCATCAATGATATAAAAAGGCTAAGGGTATCTTAAACTGATATGAAACAGACTGGCCACTGACCACGACAGTGGATGTCAGAACTGAATACAATGGCTAACAAAACCCAGGAGATGCTGATCCACGCGTTCTTGGGAGAGGAAAGTGTGTTAATGGACTGCAACCAGAATCTGAAAAATCCTTTTGGCTTCACTTCTGAAAAATTTTGAAACAAGTACTGTACAATGAAATAGTGAAAAATCAAATTATTTTGTCAGATAATCGAGATGTGTTGCAGTAATCCACCTCACAGGATTACCATCAAAATAAGCCCTTCAGTTTGCGAAATACACTGATCGGCCCTCATAACTCCACTAGAAATACTGAATTTTCTCAGAAATGTAACAGCAACATTTCCTATTTTTTAAAGGAGAGTTGGAAGATGTTGGTGATGTAGAAGACATGCAATTTAGATTATTTCTATTTTATGCCAAACTATTGTCCGATTAGATGCACAAATTAATAACATTTTATTAAAAAAACGATGGAAGGTGACAACATGCCAAATTTCACATTGCGAAATGGATGCCAAAAGGACTTCAGTTTATTTTTTCTTGTCGGAAATTTAGCATCTGTTGTGTCGAAGTTATGAAAATAGGCTCTTACCGTACAGAACACTCCCTTTTAAACAAAAATGAAGTCGCTAATTAATAAAAAAAACATCTGACAATTGGTTAAATTAAAATCTTATGATTTGAGAGATTTTGTAACAGAAATCCGTACCTGTCTTCACGAATCCACCTAAAATGTAACACATAAAGGAACACTTTGAAAACAATCCTTTTCAGAGTTTCATTGAATGAAAATGTACCTAGTTTGTTTGTGGCTAGTAAGCACAAGCCAGCAAAAAGTGTTTTAGTCATTAAGAAAATAAATTATCATTCTGCTCTTTTATGAATAAAATAATCAGCAATAATCAATCATAACCACTAAAAACAAGCACGTTTTTTATTTTAATAGAATTGACTGTTTCTGTATCTACATTAATCACCTGTCTAAATCTGAATTTAAGACCAGCCTGAGAATATAATTAAAAAGGGTTTACTCGTCTTTCAAAGCAATTTGAAAACAAAACTTAACATTCTTATAGAATCTTTTTGTGAATTAGATTTTCTCAAGCTGTTTTTTCAGTAATGAAGCCTTACACAGCCCTTTCAGGAGTTTTTTCCTCCAGAGAACAGAAAAGTCCTTAAATTAAAAATCCAGTACCAGATGAATATAAGTTACGAGTTAAACTATGAGATTGAATGTTGCATTTATGTACAGGATTATGAATGATAACCGTGATCGTCTGAACCACTCAGGGATTTTATGGGATAATTCTCACTAAACATCCTGCATTTTCCTTCCTTAAAACAAGTTATCCTTGAATACAAGGACAAAGTTTTTTTAAATGTAGAAACTTTTAAAATACAGTCTCTAAAACACTTCATTCTATTAACAGATTGGGAAAAATATTTTTTTATTTGAATATGAACGTTTTTTTAAGGAACAATTAAAATCTGAAAAAGCTGTGGCACATAAAATGTCATTTTTTCCCTTTTGACTCTATGTGTATGGATATATTTCTATGAAATCATCTATCATCATCCCAAGTCGGTGAGTGAAACTCTGAGTATTTGAATGTGGCTCTATAAGCATTGGACTTGCGAAGTAGCACAAATCATGCAGTGACATTGTATTTTCAAACACTTACACTTCTAATTAAGGAATTAAAAAAAGAGGGAAAAGGAGGTGGAAGGAAGGTATGAAAATGAAACACTAAACAGCATTTCCTGTATGAAAGAGACAAAAGGTAAAATAAAAGATAAAGGACAGCTTACCATACTCATGCAGCAACAGGGCTGACAAGATGCCAAACGCGCACACAGAAAAAAAAAGAGCAAGACAATGAAAACATAAGGAAAAAAAAGAACATAGTTAGAACAAACAGCACACAAGCCACTGTCAAAATACATAAATCATATGCCAGATGATGCAGACATGAAGGGGACTCTGTTTGAAGAACAGTGCTTTCTGGAGGAACGACTGTTGGAGCCTACTGTATTTGTCCTTCAGACATGAATACGATATTCTGTGTCAAACAATTAGCTCAATGGGGAAACCTTTTCCAACACAGCATTAGGCCAGTAATATATTTATGCTGTAATAATAATTAAATTATTACATTTATCTATGGCACACAAAAACTAGAACTGAAGGCTTGCAGACAAAGGACTGCAAATGCCAGGGCCAGTATTTCTAGATCGACATAAAACGTGAAAGTTAAAATAAATTGGGAATGAAGTGTGTTTAAAAAAAGCGTGTATCTGCATCTGTTACAATTTGTTTGGAAATAAAGGCCCATGGAGTGTAAGAAAAGCTTGAGATACAAATCTAAAATTGACATTATGGCATTACCAGAAAGTTTACATATCTTTATTTATTTTGGGGCAAAGTAGCTTCTGCTTAAATTAGAGTAAATGGTTTCAATTCAGAATGTATTGAAGTGATTATTGACGTTTACATTTTTTTTTTGCTGCTGGTTTTTCAAACATAAAAAACTAACATATTGTCATAATAGACTGTTCTTGCACTTTTCCAGACAGACATGAAATAAGTGGGATTGTGTTTGGGGGGTTAATTAGTGTGTGCTTGTTCTAGTCAGTCATTCATTGCAGACTATTTGCAATCTTTTCCTCTAGAGTCCTTTAGTAATTCATCAAGTCCATCTGTGGCCCTGCAAGCAGATATAAATCCAGTGTGTTCCATCTTAGGGAGCAGGAACAGTTTGTTTTGGTCTCTCTTTCCCCAGTGAAGTATATTTTAAACTTGCTGACTGTAGAATTAGGATTGCTCCAACTCAGCCCAGTGATTCCTCATGCATCAAACAAAAGACTACATAGAAATTCTCTTGTAAAATGTTATAACAGAATAATTAGTCTAGAGAATACACTGCAATTATGTTTTGCAAGGCCATTTATTTTCTATCCAGCCCTCTGTAACTGTTGAGACTAAACACAAAAAAATGCCACAGTATTTGCAATCATTTGAAATACTGATGCTCTTGGATGGAGGCCATGTTCATTCACAGATTGAGTTCTGCTAAGAGACAAGCCAGTACAAGGTACTGAAAAAAGAAGCAAACTTGTAGTTAGATTTGAACTCAGGTGCCTTACAGTACTTCACTAATAAAGGTATTGCTGTCCTAGGGCTGTACCTTGACAAGAGGCCAGGCCTCACTTACAGAATGGTAATTTATATTTGGACTTGCAATCACAAAATAATACACAGGGATCAAATTTAAATCGCTGCACTAAATGTCAGAACTAATAGATGATCACTGCTTCTAATGCCAATGGCTTGTGAGCTTGGAGCCAGACAAATATTTGCTGTAGAACGGTGTCTTCTTGAAGACTGACATTAACGTATGTGGGAGGTTAGATTATAAAGACATGAACTTATTTCTTCAAACAAACCTCACTGCAGTGTAAATACAACTGGCGGTACTGTGGTTTTTTTCCCCCGAAAAAAAAGTTTTGCGGCGATTAACTGCTGCATGACAAAGCTGAATTCGTTGGAGTGTGGTTTTCATATCGTTCCCCCCAAAAAAACGGAGCTGAGTTTTCACATTCCATCCTTTTTGTTCTTTAGCCTTTTTTTCCGGACAAAATCGATCTGTAGCTCTCACCTGAGAACCAAGCCACCCAAAGAACTCCAACGGTTAAGTGTGATTTATTTATTTAAAACAATTAGGATAATATCTAAAATCTAATTGTTAGGGGGTGGATTAGGAGATTTTAACCAAGTATGGTACATTTACACTAAGAAATTACAATGTTATAAATTGGGATGAACTACTGTCTTACCATGTTGTCATTGGAGTGACACAGGATTATACCAAAAATGATGGATGCTTAGCAGATGTCAGGAGAAGGCGCAAAAGCAATTTGTGTGTGTAAGCATGCTCTCATTGTTCTCAGTGAACCATAAGAAAATAATGATTCTAAGCAGAGCTCAGCGGAATCAATAAGGGTGTGCCGATATGAGCAAAAGCTAATTTGGGGAATACTAGCCACATTGTAAGAATTAAATTAAGTCTTATGTTTTTTTACTTTTTCTTTGGAAACTGAGCAAAAGCTTGGGCGCAACAAGCCACAGGAGACAGAAAAAGTGTGAGAGTAGAGAGACAGACAAATGGCAGAAGACAGAGGAAAAAGGCTTTTGAGGTTCTGATTTATCTGCTCTGTTGTACTCTCACACCTGCCCATCCTCGCCTTTTCCATATTGGCTCCTGCAGCTCTACGTAGAAATAGGACTGTTTATCATACTCCTCGCGGTCAAGAATTTTAATGGTAATGGTCTTCCTGTGGGGACACAAGACAGATTCAAACAATGGGGGGAGGCTGGAATGACACACACTCACACACATTTCCAAACTCCTTGGCATCGCACTCAACCCTGTGGTCAGGTGGTTAGTGAGATGTCATGACAGGAGACAGTCTGCGCACATTCACGTCATCTTGGAGTGCAAACAAGGTGGGACAAAGGGCAGCCTCAGAAGGTCGTGTATTGTAAAATGACTGAGGTTCTCTTTGGTTGCCTGCTATTAAAGCTTCATGAAATACCTCTTCGCTGCTTAACTTAATTTAACTATGTGTAGTACAGTATATAACTATGCCTTATTCCAAAACCATAGAACCGGCTTTGCCCAGATTTTGAGGTTCCGCCTCCTTTTGCGCTGCCCCCTAGTGGTGTGAATGTGCGCAGTGCTACAGTGAACCAGCCTGGCCGCAGAGGAGGCCCCGCATTCCCAGACCGGAGAGGGGTGGGGGAGATGGGTCAGGGAAGGAGGCCCTGGCCCACAGAGCAGGTCCCCCACCTTTCTTCTCACTCATCTCCACCAGGCGGGGCTCTCCAATCTCAACGAAGAAGTTCTTGTTTTTCTCATACTCCTCGTCATCAATTACTTTGACCTTTATAGTTTTGCTGAAACAGAGAAAGAATACAGAATTGCAGGAAAAAGGAAGTAAGGAAACAAGACAGGAAGTAAAGACAAGAAACGCTGCAGCCAAGCTTATAAGGGGACACACGCAATTAAAAGATGGAGGTGTTCGGGGAAGAAGAGAACTTGGATAAAATCATGCTTTGTAATGAAGAGAGTTTTTGAAATCGAGCAAAAACAACGGAAAACAAACTGGTGACATATTTCAAACAACTTGTAGTGGAATACATTTTGCAGACAGATCTTTCCACAGTAATTCTAATTAATTTAAATTCTTCTTCTTCAGCACACTAACAGCTTTAATGTTCCACATTATTGCATAAGGCAGAGGTGAACAAAACTGTAAAAATGAGCTATCCAAGGTATGTACTCAGTAGCAATTTAAATTTATTTCGCCCATGGCTGCCGTTTACAATGCACTTCACAATCTTAGCGATTCTTTTATGAAACAGAACCATAGAACACTGCCTCTAATGCTCCTATTTGCAAGGCTAACAAATCGATTGAGAATAATTGACCATCAACTAAAGTTTGGGAAAGTGGATCAATAACGTCCTCTATCAAGCCCATTAGAATCACAAGCCGATTTCTCCACATAACAAAAAGACTATTTTTAGAAGCTTTAATTTCTCCAGGCAGACAGAATAAATTAACATGAATTATTATCATGACTTTTTTAACTACTAGCTTAGAGGGCAAAACAACATTAGAATAAAAAAGTGTCACCATGACTTAAATTAAGCCTGTCGTTTTCTTTCCACAGGTTGTGAGGAAACAGAAGATGAGCTCACATGTCAGGGCTACGATTTGAAAGGCAAAAAGTGCTTTTATTACCCTGTGCTCCTCTTTTTTACTGGGATACAGTTGCTTTTTTTCCCCCTCTGATGACCGTTTTTTGACCTGATAAAATTCAGAATAGGCATTTATTTTCAATCTTCTATGCCTTGCTTCCAAATGTCTATAGCACAGCAATTTGAGACAGTCCCGACAATCCTAATCTTGCTGCTGTACTGAAACATGGTATAGGACAGTCCCTCAAACTATTTGGAGGAGGAGGTCCCACAGGTGCTGTGCAGTCCCACAGGTGCCCACCCAATTCGACAGGCTGCAGTCTGAATGGCTCTGGACCAAATGTGCACCTGGCAAATGTGACGTCATCTGGCTTCCTAGCACAGGCAGGGCAAACTGTAAACTTCAGAGAGAGAGGCTGCTTCCAGACTAGCTGCTCAGGACTGCGTCTGTCCTTCTTGCATAAGCTGCTTTATGCCTCCTAAATCTAGTGAGGTCAATGGAGAAATGTCTATAAAGTGGGTGTAGTTTAAAAAAGTGTGGAACATTTTTTAATGTCCACCAAAAAATGGGACTGGTTTAACACTGCGTTACTGATTGCCAACCCTAGTCCTGCAGTAACACAGTCTGTTCTAGTTTTTGCTCCAGCTGAGTTGTTAATCACAGACTAATTGATTTTGAGTTTTTTTGATTGTGGTCTTAAAATGTCAAATGAAATTATGTAGATTGACGTATATTTATCTTTGAGGACTTAATAGTTAGATTGAGTTGACTCAGTCTGGGAGGGCTCCTCTGGTCTGTGACTCAATCTATGAAGGGCTTCTATTGCATTGACGTTAGCATAGAAGATGTTTCATCACAATTCTTGCACGTGGATGTAAAAAGCTTGAAACATCCTAATCAATGAAGCATTTATCTCCCTCCCAAATCAAAATGGAAAAAAAATCATATCTAAACACCAAAATTCAGAATTTCCCTCCTTCATGTAGTGGTTTCATATCTTCTGAAGAGAATAAGAACACCTTGAGAAAGCCATACAGTAGCTTGTTTCAGATCTGAGATTTGATTTGCTAAAAATCTATCATTTAATTATCATTAAATCAATAACAGACAATTATCAAAAATGATCAAAGAAATACAAAATGAAAACTTTTATTTCGCGATTCTCCCATTTATCATACTTTATCCCTGAACTTGCATGGGTATTTTTTAAAATAAAAAAAACGAGTGTACAATTTCCTCAATCCTGCTCTTACTGAAGTCCAGAGCTCAACTACTCTTCTGTAGTCGAGGCACGAAATGGAAGAGCTCCCAGCACAAATGTCGGGGACAGCACTTTTGTGCTGTTATTTCAGATCCAGAGGAAAGGAGGAGAGACGAAATAGATTATTCACACTCTGACCTACAGTATGAATCCCCCTGGAGCTTTCACACATTTCAGAAATGTGTTTATTGAGCCCTTTCCCATTGGACACAGACAATAGGATTTCTGTTAACCTGCTGAGTAAGTCCATATCTCAGACTCACACTTTGGCCCGTTAATTATTTTAAAATCTCCAATAGAGGCTCCATTGATTACAGAATGACAACCCAGAGCCCAGCTTTTCCAGTGCAGCCAAGTATACCACAACACAATATTGTACAATTCACTCAGAGAAATGAACTTAAATCTGAACAGACTGGATAGGAAGAAGTTTCAGTCCTTTCCTGCTTCTTTCCACTGTCACAGTTTAACATTGGAACGAAACATGTTTTGATTACATAGGGGAAACTTTTCTTCACATGTCACAGCCGATTTCATACTCTGGTGCTTGAATTAATCATTCCTTCTCTCCTGGTAGAAATGCCCAGTATTTCACTGGCAGACCAAGTTTGGATAAAAGCTGAAAAGTGCATTTGACAGCAGGGAAGCCTTTAATCACATTCGGATCACAACACAACAAGCATTCATTGCATTTTCACTGGACAGGACATACAAAATTAAAAATATATCTTCTATTGTGTCAGGAAAAAAAAACATCATTTTGTTAATGCACACTGGTTCCCTGTTACAATATTATAGAATTTGTATTGGATCTCACACTATGTATTCATGTCATGAGACTAAAAGGAAGTTACTGTAGGAGACTCTGGTTGTTCATTATGATGAAGTAGGTGATGCACATTCAACAGAATTATTCACCCCCAGGCACAATGAAAAGGTCTTCCTTCCAACTCTGCAGTTAATATTCAGCTTGCTGGCTTCTTTCTTGACCTTCTTCTTTCCCATTATAAAACAGCATTAACACCTAAACCCCTCAGTGCCCAACTCTCGGCTGGAGCGATAACTCAGGAAATGACACTTGCCTTTGCCTGCATCTACTGCACTGTCTGCCAATACGACAAATTAGTCATTCTGGGTTCTGGTCTCTTGGGCATTAGGCTTCTCCCTGAATTGGATTATTGTCTATAATGGTACCAGTTCACTCAATGTTACACACTGTGCTCTGGCTGGGAAGAACTAAAAAAGGCTACTGCTTCTGTGTGTTGCCGACAGGGTTAAAGGTCAGTGTTTGCAGCTGTGATAAAGGGTGATGTGCCGACAAGGGGCTGGTTCTCCAGGGGAGAGACAATCATGCTTGAAGACGGCCTGCAGTCATGTGCAATTTAGTTTCCATGCGCTGCCTAGACATGTTGCCGTCACGCCCACCTAAACGGTCCCCTCATGTCACACAAGGCCCTGCCTTCTCTGAGGAAGACTTCTCCGAGCCAGATGAGTCACCGACGCTCAGCCACGTACCGCGTCTTTCACACAGTTAATTAATTCATTCATTCGCCACGAGGCTCGTCTTCCTCCAAGTCGCTTCTGTCTTTTCCTAGAGCCAGTCCTGAGCCCCAAGGTAGACGTGCTAATCAGTGATGCTACACTGCAGCTATGGTTGATGATCCATCTTCCTTTAGGCAGATAACACTCTAAACGGTTAGCTGAAACCCTTTGGGTTTATCTCCTGGGACTATCTTGATCATCTCCAGTATGTGAAGTATAAGAGAGCACCCCAGTTCCCATATACAGTACAATAACATATCACAGGTTTGATTTGCCAGAGGTCGACAGACCATGTTGGCAGATTTATTGGTGCTCGCAGAACAGTGTGGATTCTGATCAAGGCTGTGGATTCATCATCATATGGTCTGGTATGCAAGACAAGTTGAGGTATACTTCAGAACAACATATGTTTGAATGACATACTGTTTGAGGGTTTGGGTCAATTGTATGAAGGAGCTAGCTAACCTTTAGAAAACGTTATTCACTTTTATTTGTTATCTTAAAGGGGAAAGAATAAGAAATGGCAGGGGATTCTGAGTCCAATTTTTTGCCTCCTGGCCTCCAAACACAGAGACCTCAGTAACACACTGGGACCCAAAACACAGCACTCCATGGAGAGGGTATTCACAATGTTCTCTATGTCACTCATTTGTTCAACAGCAAGCAAAGCCTGTGAGACAAGATTGTCCTCGCTGTGATGTCACGAGCCTGGGTGCCCTTTCACTAGATTCGCTTCTGGGTCTTAACTGGCAGAGCTGTCTGGCTTGTGCATTTTCAGGCAAAGCACTGAAAATGAGCTTAACAGACTGCAACAGCCACAGAAGCTGATGTATAGAAAGTAGAAAGTAACCTATGGTGAATTAACCTTAATGTTTAGGAGAATGACTAAATGAGGCTTCACTGGCTGTTATTAACACTTGCATGTGTACCGAAGTTCAAGTACCGTTTAAGACATTATTTTAAGTTGCGCTGGCTCTTTTTGGGGATAAACACAACAACACCCTGTCTGCTGTTTGGTTTGTTCAGTTTAACTAGACACAAAGCTGCACATTCCAGTATACATTTTCATACTATTCAAGTGCATTTTTCTTTCATCTGTCTAGTTACAGGACTACCATACATAAATCATGCATGTTGTTTACCTGGAAATCTTTTGATTACATAATCTTGCTGATGGTGAGGGCATAGCTTTGGCTGGCCGGAAAGCAACTTAAAATGTTTAACAGATAACACTTGGTTTATCAGATTAAGCAGCCAGTTGCATTGGGCAAGTCATTTGCTAATTTAATTAGCCATTAAGAGTCCAGGGTGAATAGAATCCACAGAGCAGGACCAGAAGGGAGATTCAGGAAAGTAGACCATGTCACTAAAGATGGAGTGCATCATTTTCTCTTGAATGGCACTAGAATTCTGCTCACTGTTCACTTAAGTTCACTATGTTCCAAGGGTAGCACTACTTGGAATTGAACATATGGAAATGACAAACACCTGGAAGAAAGGAATCCAGCAATGTTATGACCTGACAAAACTTGATGATCTGTTAACTTGTTTTTGTGGCACGCAGAACTCATGGACCAAGGGGCACAATTCACTGATGTTGTAACCACTATTAACAAACCTGGTGATACCACCCAAAGTGCCTTAATATTCAACACTGTCCAGATGCAGCCTGTGAAGCTTGAAATGCAACACTTTCCTAACAAAGTGCACTCACATCATCTTCAGGTCAACATACTGATGCCTGCTGCACACTGTTAACTGTCAGAGCTGGCTGGCACTTTCCAAAAGTCATGGATTGTAAAACAGAGCTGTTGAAGGAAACATTTTGCCCTTTCCCATTTGGGCAAAGAGGAATTTAAACCCTGGGGTCACAAGCCTTAAATAAAAGGAGTTTTAAAGCTCACAGAGAAACAAGTGTGTGCACCTCTACACGAAACCAAACATGTTAGATGGATCAAATGAAGTCCTCTTGTTTATAAACTTGCCTATCTTAATATGTTTTAAAAATATAATGCCGTATTCTGTAGAATTATCAGCTGGTAGGTCTGGACTAACATACATTTTTTCCTAATTAATAATATTATAACAGATTTGATATTTGTAGTCCATGTGGCTATAGGATTTTTTAAAACCACATTTCCTGCAGAATTTTAAAGTAGTAAGTTTCAAGGGTGACTAAATCCCTATGCAACTGCACAGTAAGTAAGTCAATACAAGAGAACACACTTATTGTTTTAAATGACATGTGACTTGATCTGCACTCAAACTCCTGAGAGGAATAAAACATTAATGAGTTCACTCTGTTCTGCACATAATCCCTTTTACAGGGAAGAATATAGCATGAAAGTGCAGTTTACATAGAATTAAAATCAATGAACCTGTAAAACAAGGTTTTGGATGCATTGTAATTTTAAAACAAAGAAAAGGTGAAGAACTAGAGGCTCCATGTCAGAACCTCAAAAACAACAGCAATCCAAACACAAGCTTCAGCCTCTGAAGTACAAAATGCAGAAATTCTAAGTCCAATACCTCCATTTAAATAGTCTTTATTCAGGAGATCAATCAAGCATAAAAGAAACTTACTAGAAAACTATGAGATTGGAACTGGAGACTGAATATCCTTAGAGTTGTCCGTTGATTTTTTGTAATACTTTATTTGCCATATACAATCTCTTGTATTAGGATTTTGTCTTTTCACATATCCCAACTTGCTTTCCAGGAGACACACAGACAGGGAGAGACGCCTGGGGTCAGAGTGCAGGGTCAGCCATTTATACGGCATCCCTGGAGCAGTTGGGGTTAAGGGCCTTGCTTTGGGGCTCAGGGATTCCTCTGCCGGCTGCGGGATACGAACCGGCAACCTTCCCGCCACAGGCGCAGATCCTGAGCCACCGCACCATTTATATATAAGGTTACAGATACATAAATTGAAATACTTCATTTCATCCTGTGCACAGACCTAAACCCAAAGTGTGTCGATAACACCCATTTTGACATGTAGTATACTGCTGCATCTTTACGAATCTAGAAATAATGGTAAACACCTGGCTAGGGTAAACATTTGAAGTTCAAAGAAAGGAAAAAAAAGGAACTATGGTGTTTAGATAGTTGTGCTGGATGTAAGACACTGATCCAAGGAATCCTCTGGTTTACCCTGGTTAATTAAGTTCTGCTTGAATGATTAAGTGTCAATCAACAGTCCAGAAACACAGCATAAAACAGATAGGAACAGAGGGGAGAGAAGGGACAGGAGAACAGAGACGGAGACAAAAAGAGGAGAGAGGAAGACAGAAGGCAAGAGCTCCTTGTCCAGATCATCCATACAGAACAGAACAAATGTAAGTATTTGAACCTTGTTAAGAGAGCTTGCCAATAGAAACTCTGATTTCCTGTATAGAGAATCCCTTGGTTAAAAATGGTTTTCCTGGTTGTGGATGCAGTTTTAGAATAGGACGATAGGTTTCCCATTCACTTTGCAGCATCCAGATTTATAAATAGAGAGAGAGATTAAACTGTAGGTCATATTCTATTGCTTTAGAAAGCTTTATCTCTTCTGGCCTTTGCAAGTGTTATACAGGATCTGAATACTTGGTAGCAGTCTGGGGTTTTTCTGGGTGGTCAGGCTGAAGGTCTCTGGGATGCCTCATTTGTACATAGTGTAACTATGTTGAACTGTATGTTAGTGTGGCGTGTTGTTAAGTGTGTCATTGGCATGTCATATTAATAAATATTTGTTTAACCCAGTGTGTCTGAATTATTGCTCTTTTCACCAAAGCTGGGCCAGAGAACAAATAACCCAGGTGTCTCTAATTATACCATCCACTCGGGTATATTCTTGGCAAAATCATTTAAAAGTGGTGGGGTTATGATTATTTAATTTAATTATTGGCTCATCCACTTGGCCTATTTCCGGTATTCTTTATTATCATAACCCCTGTTTGTAACAATATACAGGAGCTTATTTCCAGATCCTAGCACTGTGGTTTTGGGGTGGCATTATCTTCCAAACAGACCACAGCACAGAAGAAATGGTGTGTGAAAAATGAATGTGGTTTAGCTACGTATTGTAGTACTTGTTACAGCTATTACTCTTCTGCATTAATAAAAACTCTAGAGATCATGAAGATCAGTACTGCCCATTAATTATTAAAATTTGGCTTGCAACCTTTGATTTGTAGTAGGGCAAGGTTATATTGCTGTGCACACACCCTAATCTGAAATATTAAAACATGCTCTTAAGCTATTTAAATAATAATGATAAATATTACACATATCTGATTCTCTCTATTTTTAAGCTGAACATCTTAGATGGAAATAGCAGTTCCAACAGGAACCAAAATGAAAAATAAAGAAGCAAGATAACTGCATTAACTAAAAAGTTCACTTCATCCCTTTAAAGGCAGACCTTCCAATCAAACTACAATGATATGGATGCAAAACTCACTAACGCAGTGCACAGCAGAAGCATAAAAATCATTTTCTTTCTGCGATGCATGACCTTTATCTTTGAAACCAATTTTTACTTTAGATGTAATTCTGCAGACCAAGGTGACAAGTGGAATTTTAAAAAAATAAGCATCCGCACAATTTTCTCATCAAAAATGTTATCTAAAAGTCTGCTCTTCAGGGCTACTGCACATAAGGCTGGCCCAACAATGACTTGTGTCATATGCTTATTCACGCAGCACACACAACAAATCTCTATAGAACACAATACAGTACTAATGTACAGGAAGGGGAGCTATCCCTGCAGTGGTAATCAAAACTGCAGTCCTTTTCTCAACTTTACTGCCTACACTATGGAAGTTGTCTGCATTGAAATAGTTTTACACCTGATAAGCGTTTTTGGACGTCTCTGATCAGAGCACTGTGATTAAATGTACAGTATAACCGGGATGATTACAGCCCAAGTTGAAGTTCAGTACTCAGAAATGGTCCTTGCATCTGCGGGAAAGCATTTCAAAATATTGTCTATTTTTCAAGAGTGGACAATTGAAATGCCATTTAGGTTTATGAGAGCACCACTGCTTACATTCCAAGCCTGAACTCATTCATATTCGTGCCTGTGTTTTCCACAATGTTAGTTCATTTTTACCTCTTGGCCACTGACAACCCCCTCCTGACTGCCTCTCTGATGCTGCCTCTCTATTCTATTAACCTTTTTTTCTACTTCTGAGCAAGAAGGGCCCAGTATAGAGGCAACCATCAGTAGGATTCTGTGTTCTTCCGATTTAAGCTTGTACTTCTTAAGTGATCCAGGCAAAGCCTTTGTCTCATCAAGATGGTTTAGCTTCATCTTCAAATCGAAAGCCAGGCCTTTGAAGTGCTTACTTTGCTTTTTTTCAAATTTATTCCAGCCAATTCCTGTTAACTTCCCTCTCTCTCGTGATTTATGTGCCGTAGCTCCAGTCAATTTCTGTAGCTGCCTCTCCCTGTCATCTGTCACTTTCTGTTACTGTCTGTGCATTGTTCTCCACCTGTCTTTCAGTCACTGAAAATGGCTCCATGTCTCAAACAAGCATTACATTTATTTCTGCTGGCAAGAACAAAAAGGACAAAGACAAATGGCGATCACAAACACTCTTAAGGAATCCGTTTCTTGCAAACATTATTTTCTTAATTTCTCCTTTGAGTTAGTACCCACATTTCGATTCGTCCTCTCAAATTGAAAAAACAGGGCACAGTTTTTGTTTCTGCTTCTGTAGGAATAAAACAGTTCCAACACTTAAAAGGATTTGCATTAGCAAGACTATTATGAATTTATTCAAAACTGATTTGTCTGACACCTTAATCCACTGCAAAGAACCCATTTATACAGCTAGGCACACTGCTGGAACAATTTGGTTGAAAGACCTTGCTCAAGGGTACAACAGCAGTCTCTGGCCTCTGATCTGAATACACAACCTTCTGGTTAGGAGTCCAGCCCCTGCCCACCACTCTACACTGCTGCTGCCACTGTATTGGACATGGACATGGCTCTAGGTGTTACCTAATACATTATATTATACCTAATATGTTACAGTACCGAAGGCATAACCAGTATATTCCCCTTTCCTCTATACTGTTGTGTGCCAATAGAATCAGCATCTAAAAGAAATCTCAAGAGTGAACCCCTTTAAGGATTACTTCAAATCCTGAAAAATACTAAGAAAGCCAGATCAGACAGTGCTTCAGGACCAACTGTGAGGCTAGGATACACATGGAATCTGAGAAGGATTTAGGTCCAAAATCACAAAGTGTTTCTTTACACAAACAGCTATGGGATAACAATGAGTAATGAATGATAATACTTTTAATCAATAGTTAACTTTAATGAACATAATTCATTAAAATAAAATGTATTTAATTATTAAATTTATTGATTACAATAATTCATTTTAAGTAATACTTAAAGGGGGACAAACTGCCCACCCAAGCTGTTGAAGTTTAATTCGTTGGATCAGCCAAGAAAATGCTACTCAGTTGTGACCTTTCTCATGTTCTTCTAACACACGTGTGTGATTATGGGGACATGAAGAAAGGAAGAGGTCACACAATATTCTGAAGCGTGATGCTGAACTACTATTCTTCCCCACCTCACCACCTGCCGGTTATTCAGTCATGGAAGACACTGGAAGCAGCTATAAGACTGGGAGACTCTGCTGAACCAGTGATAAGGAAAAAACTAAGAAGCAGTAGTAGTAGGAGTAGTAGCAGTAATTTTTACAAGTAATAGCGATTCCCCTCCACCACCACCAGTGTGCAGCCCCACCTGGAGGATGCGACAGCAGCCATAGTGCGCCTGTGCACTCCCCACACACCAGCTCTCAGTAGGGAGGAGAGCAGAGTGATGAAGCCAGTTCAGAGATGGGGATTATTAGGAGACCATGATTGGTAATGGGAAATTTGGCCAGGACGCTGGGGTAACACCCCTAATACATGGCGCATATGGAATCCGAAACAAAATCAAAACCAGTTGCTATACACTGCAGCAGCGATATTAACTTTTGAAACTCCCCAAATGGAAAAAGTCAAAGTATATGAAGTACAGTATAGTGCCTGTCACAACCTAGAATATCAAGATGCTAATATTGTGTATAAGAAAAAGATACGTTTATACTGTACTGATTTAATTACCGCACCGTAAAAAAGCTGTATAAGAGTGATAAAATATTTTTAAAATAGTGCTGCCCTTGAGCTCTTTCATCTGACATTAAGAAAGGCCACTGGGGACCACCACACGGGGCTCAGTTCATACAGATTTCGGGGAATGCAGTGAAGAGCAGCAGAGTCGTATCTGTAACACACCATCACATGAGACATCTCAAGACAAACAGTCCATGTAACCATAGCAACTGCTGTTCTTCACCTTGCTAAAAACCCAAAAGTCAGTTATGTTTTAACTTGAAAGTGGATCAGAGTTCACTCCCTCAAAGCACTTCAAAAGCGTAACCAGCCAATCAGATGAAAAACCAGACTCAAAAAACTAAGGTTAAAAGAGACCAGACAGCTCGAACATGCACATGCGTGCAGAGGACATGTAGAGGTCCGAGCTGCAGCGGCAGGTACTGTAGCAGCTCCAGTCCAGTTGATTAAAGTACTTTTACAGCCCAACAGGCCAGCGACAGTGAAAGAACACCCAGATTATTGCCAACTACAGTGACTGTCTTCCACCAGAGGTTATGTCTATCAGGCAATACAAATATTAAACAGTCTGAAAACAAACTTTATTAAACACAAAGGACTGGTTTTCTTGAGGCAATAAGACCCTTTCACATTTGCGCCACACATTCCTATTACATTTACTGACAACTTAATGAACAAGGACCAATGAGCACTGAAGGACCGCAGGTGTAAAACCAGACAGTGATACATCAGAAATGAAATGGCTGGGATCAACTGCAAGAATTGTGACAAAGACTGCAGCCAGCTTTCTGGGACTACAACTTCCAGGACAACAAAGGTCCAACCATTAAAAGAGAATGATTCATTCATGACAAGTGGACTTGCACCACTTTGCAAATCAATATTTGTTTTGAAGAGGAAGGTTGTTTGTGAGCAAACCATTTGTGGGTGAGTGTGTGGGTAGATTTTAGATGCAGACAAGATTTAAAAATGTACGTTTTAAATCTTGTTTCTAGAACAGTCAAAACTGATCAAATGACTGAACAGTAGGCTTACAGCATTATGTAATATATTAGTGCAATGCTCAATGCACAGCAAAACTGACATATATTTCTATACCTCAGAGAAGAAGGTATTGAAACAATGGAAAACTAAAGCCAGTTAAAGAGAACTTAAACTACATACATTAACTAATCATCTACAGTTTCTTTAAACTGTGAATCATTTCAATATCCTGAGGCACAGAGATCAAATGTTTTATTCTCCTGTCACAATGCAATGCTGTTCTCATCATTGTTGTTACTGTTCAATGTCCACACATCTATTTTTTAATTACTGAACCTTTTAGTCACAATTGTGGTGAGCAGGAGTCTAACCTAGCAGAAAATGAGCACAAGGCAGGAAGCAACTCAGATTGGACAAACTGTCTAGCATTTATTCAAATGTAATACGTGAGAACACTAACTTAAAAATGGCATTATGGGATTTGACCTTTTTTTTACCAGAGTTCAGGTGCTGTAATTTAACCTCTGTTTTCACAAGAATGTTTGAACACAACTACAAAGGAAAATCATTCAGGTTTTTCAAACCACAGGTGTTTTGCCAATTCCACTTGAAAACAAATTAAGACAGAAGGACACTTCTCAAAATAAAATAAAGGGATTTCTTGGAAAAATAATGCAACCAGATTTCTTTTTCAGAAAGCTGAAACAGAGTAATAAGAAATGATCTTTTTAATGTGGAAGCTTTCTGCATTAGTAGGAACTGCAGAACAGATGGGTTAAATAAATTTTGCACCCATTTGTGGTACCAGAACTGGTACCAGAAAGTACATTTTTGGATTTTGAGAAATGCGGATAACTTGATAAAACCTCATTTTACTCTCATTCACTCAGTGGAAATGCTTCTTGAAATCAAAGTAATCTGTCTGCTGTGGTCTGCCTGTCAAGAACAGAGTAAGACTCATCTTTGAACCTAGAATGAAAACAATCCATCTTTTTAATTGAAAGTCCCATTTAGAAATGGAATTAATCTAATTGAAATTTCCTAACTTATGCAAAGCGTACTAATGAACTGGTTCCATTTTTATCACCTCTAGTGCTTCATCATTTCTTTTTGGCACATCTTCCGTCATTGTCTCAAAAATGGATGTAGGGACTTAAGACAATTAGATCAAAAAACTTTTGAGTTGAACAGTCACTATAATTAGCCACAGGTAAATTATAGGTTAAAAAAGTTGACTTAACTTATGGGCCTGCATAAAAAATATACTTTAGTACTAGTACTAAAAAAACCCATCATAGACATACAGTACTATACCTCTTGTGTCTTGTGTCAGTGTTCCACAAGTAACCTGTTCCTGTTTTTGATAATCTCCAACGAGCTGTAATTTACCAAGGAAGTAACATTTTTATTTGTAAGAGTGGATTACCTTGCGCACTAAACTGGATTGCACTTCTGTTTGCCTTTCATTTTATCCCATGACTTTTGCACACACTAGGTAGCTGCAATTATTATTTTTTTCTCTGTTACACACTTGCCCAAATATGGAGCTTCAGCAAGTCCTTCTGAAGGCCGAATGCCCCCTTGTGCAGGGGAAGCATTTTTGTGGCACATTACTAACTGCACAGCCCTGGGGGGGGATTGCTCTGTGTATTAAATTCTTTACAGAATCTTAATTCTTTGACATTTTCTTCAAAGGAATGTCATACCAGATATATCACAATGATTAACAGCGTGCCAGCTTTCTTTCTAACACAGAGGTTGCTAACGGTTATGCAAAATTCGCACATCTTGCTGAGAAGCTTATTTTCTTTTTGTTCTGCTTCAATCCAGGGTTGAAGAACCACCAAAACAGCTTCACCTCCCCATCCTGAATGTCAGCGTCACTTCATCTTACCTCTGAAGCTAAAACCCATTGCTTGATTGCTGCCTGTCCTCACTCCCCTCCCTGGGATTAGTCAGAAGCAGAGGCAGGAGAGACAATAAGCAGTCAAGGATGTAGAACCAGTTGAGATACAAACCAAAACACTGGAAACGGGCTTAATTGGATGCCCTAATTAACAGCTGTGAATTTTTGCAGCATTTTCGGCGCTGACAAATTTGGAAAAACAGTCAACTATGTTAATTCCAAAAACAAATTCTCACTAGACGACAAAATTCATGTTACTGCACAGTACATTCACGAGAACTGCTGTTCGTAAGTACTGGTATGAAGAATCATTAGTGCAAGGGCTTGGGAAAACTGCTCTGGGCCCTTTCAAATCCCTAATCACTTCATTACATAACAATTTACAATCCTGCTGTAAGCCTCATCTTTCGCCGAGAACTTGCAAAGCGCTCAAAAAAAGTAGCCAGTGAATTTTTCTTCATGCAGGAACAGAAGGGTGAATCACTTGAAATTGAACTCCTATGACAGTCCACATAAAACAGCAACATGCCCTATGAGTGCACTAGGTTTCACCATTTGCCAAGCCAGGAAGAAAGATTTTTTTCATTGAGCACAAAAGCCAGACCTTTTATTGCCAGTGTTTGCAGCAACAAAAATGTAGCCTGTACAGCTAAAAATCAGCTCTTTGACCACATCCCTGGAAGCAGATCACCAAAACGTTGTCAATGATATCCTGCAAAAGCAATCCCCTTAATAAATAGGACATAAAACTGAACACAGGTACAGGACTGTCATTATACTCTACTGACCATTATCATAAATCCACTTGTCATGGAAAAGACTGAGGCCAGTCAGAACCCATCCCATAAGCATTGGGCTGGACCAGGAATATACATCTGCTCCTCTGCCTGGACAGGATATCCACTAGTCCATATCGAGGCCAAATAACCTGGGAGGAGGGGAGAAAGCTAAAGCACCTGGGAAAGCTGGGAAACTGGGAAAATTCCAGAGAGAGGCATGTCTGAAGCTGGGATTGAACCCAGGACTCCCTAGGCTAACCCTCTCACCACTGCTACACCCAGCAGAACTGCGGTCAGCTTTAACCTTTAAGTTCACCCTTCCCTCAAATCGCTCCATTAATTCCTCATGTGTAATGTGGGGATAAGTTGTCTTCTACCTAGTGTCTAGCACATACATCACGAGTCATGAGTGCACCCTGGATTAAGGCACAGTCTCACTCTGAAGTACAAAGAAATAACCACTTCTACTCTCAATCGATAAAAATTCCACCACCTGCAATTGATAAAACATCGCAGATAAAAACATCGCTTTAAAACCTCTTTTGGAATTAACGAGCAGAAAGCCGAAAGGTGCTGACATGATAACTTGCATCAGCAGTGGCCATACATTGCTTTGTCTGGCAGACGATTCAAGGCTGTATTTCCATTGATGTGCTGTAAACAAAGCTGACATCTCATCTTTGGACATCATTAGAACTGTATTATGAAACTGAGTGTTGAGTTTCAGAACTTGCAAGTCTTTCATCCACTGGGTGGTTGTTCATAAACCAACTTTTTTATTTTGGGCCAGACATTGGATGAATCATTACACCGCAGTTGGCCAGGAAAGCACTGTGGAATAACAAATTCAAAAAATTAAGTTTCTACTAGTGCTTCAGACAGTTGGTCATGACACCTTCAAAAGCTATTTGATTTATTTTACCTAAACAGAAAATCACGTAGACCCCAGCTCCCAAAAAGATTAACAATTAAGACATTAAATAGCAAGAGTGTCACCTCTTCTTTTAAATAGCAAATTTGAAACATACAGTACAAAGCTATTTCTTTGTTTGTGCTTCAAGGGTACTTTATCTTCTCCAGCTCCTTTGGGATATACTCATTCTTTGCTCCAATCTCGTTTAAACTCCTGTGCTGTCTCCACGTCACACCAAATTAATTTGGACTGCAAATCCCTCTCAGAATAGGAAGTGTATTGATTGGATAGACACACTCTGGTTGCTTTTTGAAACTCTTCTGAAATCTCTTCATTATGAGACAGGATGAAAGATAGCATTTAGTGTAATATACTTTTGGATAGGGAGTGATTCTCTTAGGAAGTGCCACTTGCAGACTGTTATTGAAAAGCTAATGAAAGATTGAGAATCAACATAAAACTGGTGTGGCAATGGTCAGGCATTATTGATCAATATCATACAGTAAGATCTTCAAACGATTGAAAACAAGCAAGCGGGCAGCTAAGAATGAAGTATTTTAAATGTCTTCATTTACCTATTGCCTTTGGTGTATAATAAGGCCCTTCCATACCCACTAACTCGCTTATAATAACAATTCAAGTTTTATCGTAATATGTGAATACAATTTGGTAAAAATAAGTGTTCAAAAATGCTTCAAATTTATATTTCCAATAATTATTTTCTATGACCAATTTGTGATGGTGTTAAATAGCACTGAAACAATTACTGATCGCTTGAAATGCAAGATCATTCTGAGGTATGCCAAGTCCACTAGTCTTTCCCATGAAATGACTTTGCCTCCCACACACTTATTTCCCTGCAACTGTCCTGTGTGCGTGCATAGATCAACAACGGAACAAAATCTGACAAAAAAACAACAAAACACCACCAAACGTCATACAGGAACACTAAATCCTGAAGATTGATGCATATTTGCAAAGTGAAAGTATAAAACGGGATGCGTAAATAATAGCAGTATCTGAATGAAAGTTAATTTAGGCTTTTTTTAAACTCTAAGCACGGTCAGCTGAATCTAGCAACTCCTCTACAGAAAATAAAGAGGGCAGATTCTATAGGCTGTGTTTGTCAATGAAGAGACACATTCATGAATTAAAAAGAACACTTGCTGCTTAGGAAAGTCACCATTCAATGATTTTTTTTTTAAAATCACAACTCAGTTTTCTAACCAGAAGGAGCAGGTTATTGTTAATAATTTTTTAAAAAGCATGTTACAACATACCGTTGATGCGGTTTTTAAAAGCAATGGTTTGGCATCTGCCATTTGACTCTCTGGAGCTGCTGACCCCACTCTGTGAAGACAGCTGTTATCTTTTTGATTTCTTTAGACTAAAACTAAAGCTCACACTCATCCAGCCCTTTAGGTATAGGGTACAGTATAAAATGCACAAAGAAACTTCAAAACCCTCAAGGTGATTTCAAATGTTCCAAAAGATGTTTTTATTGTAAAGCATCGAGGTCGTCTCCTGCCATTCCATCTTCCATTCTCCAGCACAGAAAAGCCTTTGAAAGGACTTGGATTAGTTTTTTAAAGGATTCAATAGGGAATGTGCCTTCAATTAAGACTCCCGCTGAAAGTGGTAGATGAAATTATCAGGTCTACTTGGTACAGAGTACAGGCCCCCTCTGCCCAAAATATATATCTGTTGGATTAAACAGGACTGCCACTGAGATCTCATAGTCTATAGCCTATAGCTATCACTGGAGCTGGACATACTGTATTGTAACAAGTAAGGGGTTTCAAACATGGTAGAATTGTTATTTAAGTTAAGACTCCACCAATTCTGTCACCCCACTTTGACCTGTCACCCCTTAAGCAGTGATATACTGTAATACTGTCTTGTTTCTCATTTTTAATCATACATTATTATTTTAGTTTACTGGATGGAGCAACACTAAGAAGTAAATTCAATAATAATTTTCCAAGATAGAGTTTCAAAGATTGCTATCCAGTTTTATTACAGGTATTGATTTTTTTTTTGCTGTATCAAATTGGAATCTGATAAAAAAAAAACTGGTTATGAGGATAGTACTGTACTCCAAACCAAAATCCAAAACACTGGTAAAGAAATAGAACAGTAAAAAAGGAGTCATTACCTTTTAATTTAGTGACTACAGTAAAACAATAAGAGAATTCAGAATAAAAAAGTCTTATAAACGTCAAAAGTATATTGTTGTGTGCAGAAATACTATTTATGGGTTAAGGCCGCATGAGCCCCTGCAGGTGTGTGTATGTTTTATTTCAATTCATTCTTCAGAAAGGAAACCCACAATTTCCAGTTTTAAACAGTCTGTTCACGACTCCTAATAATAGCAATTCCTATTTCAATCGGAAGAAATTCCCCTTCAGCTGACTTGGATTTATTTTCTGCGTAATACGGAGAAACCTGTTTCTTGTCACAGCTGGACTTGGCCTGCTCTTGTCCTTGAAGTGCCGACTGCTTCTGTTCACACATGATCCTGACCTGCACTGCGGAGCTCGAAGCCACAGCTGGGAGGCAGATGCTGCAGAGTCAGAGGATTGTGGCCTGTGCAGGGCATGGCAGTCACAGCTGGACAGCGAGCGGAGCTGGCCTCAGCTGACTGCGGGTCCCGTCCAGTCTGGGGAAGCAGTTACCCAGCTGTCGGCTGCCCCTGGGGGACCTTGACCATATTCAATAAGTACCAAAGCCCTGACTGGGAAACTAGGACATCCAGGTGGAGAGACGCGCTCTGCCCTTCCATTTCTCACAGAAACGCCACTTCAAGAGCTGCCTAGGCATCGCCTTTGAAAATGCCTGCTTCTGCGCATCTGCAAATTGAGCTCCTAAAGTTTCTGTACAATTACTTCAATACATGGCATAATTACGGCTTCATTTTCTGCCAACACTCTTCCCAGTTTTGTGACCATCTGCGCCTCAGTAGAATACGCTGCGTTTCCTTCCCATTGACAAACCGTCTAATTGTTTTTTTGTGATGAAAAGGCCAAATCAAAGCCTTTCAAGAACATCAAAGGGAAGCTGTTAATCTGCACTTGTGGCCCTGCATGCCTTTGAGACACTTAGGGTCAGAACCATAAGGCATTTTAATATGCTGCCTTGTGCTTTAATTTTCCATTGTTTTTTTCTTTCCTCTGGAGAGAAGTGCACCAAAGTCTGGCATGCAGTACAGTATGTGTAGGCCTTGTCTGTTAAATCAACAAGGGGACTACTTTACACTTGTGAAAAACGTCAATGCACCAAAACTGCAACAAGCCAGGCACCTGTGTTTTATCACAGTTCAGCTTATCTGAAAAGAGTCTTAGTTAACTTAAAAAAGCTGATGCTGAGAAGTACACGTTTGCTATTAAAAAGACACCTTTAAATAAGTGTCATTAATATTATCACCTAAAATATAAAACCTCTCGCTATTAGAATTAAGCACTATTATGACTCTAGTATGGTGACTGCATAGCTGCAAAATTTTGTTGTTGTGAAGTATTGGTAATTACATTCCGTTTCTGAATTATGCCTTCATTGATCTGAATTAATTCAAGCAGTTAATGTCAAAATAAAAACTGCCCCACTACAAGAATTAGATTATTATCTTATTTTAGATTTGAATTTTAAAAAAGACTTCATGATGAGAAGACCTGCACGCAAAAAAAAAACAATCTTTAAATTTCAAAGCCAGTCAAAACAAATGTGAAGGATGAGTAATTTCCAGTACTATATACTGCTGCATTATTGTTCTACATTTTGAAATCCAGATCAATAAAGGTAACTTTCATATACAACAGGGAAATGGTTCTGCTAATACATTATTTACATTGGTACCAAATCTCCTATTCAAATTATTAGCTTCCAGCAAAGTTGTCATAAATACAGTAAGTAGACAGTGGTATTGAATGGTTATTATGACAGAATCCATATATTAGAAATGAAAATGTGAGAGACAGATGTATTAAATAAGGCCTTCAAAAGCATTGATTTTAAAAAAAAACGGTTTAGTGGATCAATCACGTAGGAAGAGAACAGAGAGGAATGAAAATCATTTATGCTGCAAAAATGGCATCAATCACACTGCATGAGGAGATGTTCCTCTGCAGGGCCTGCAGCCCCTTTGACTATCGGACGCACTCCACTTGTTCAAAAGCGTATGTGAGGAGTAACCAGGATCACGTCTTTCACTTGAACCTTTCTGATTACCTGCACAAAAACAAAGCTCATGGAGCTGCAGAATTTAGATGGTTGCAAATTCCCAAGCTTGTCCCAGTAGAGGGGGCTATATGTATCCTCAACCTCTTTAATGTCCTTCACTGTTCTGTCCCAGAGGTCCTCAGCACCTCTTATAGCAGGAGTTGTAGTCCCCGCTGGGTCCTCAGAGGTTTCCTCACTGTGGCTTCTCTTCCAGTTTGCTATCAGCAAACCTTCACCTGAGCACAAGTAAATTACACACAGCCGGCTGTATAGGGTCTTCGCTGATATAGCGACTTGAACATATGGGCGTTCATCTGTGGGTGTGCAGGTGCAGATTTGCTTTATCGCAGATTCATAGAAAGCCAAAGCCTCCCTTACCTGACAGTAATTACCAGATTCAAATTCAACAATTACCAGCTGGCCTACTTCATAAGCAGCATCCTGATTGTCTAGTCTCACACTGAAATTCAAAAGCATTGCTGTCATATTGCTACCTCCTGTAATTTGAGGTTTGAATCGCACCAAGCATTAGGTTTATACTACACCTCAACAGCCAGAGCTGTCTCCCAAGCCTACAGCACTTATAAGTTAAAAGACTGAAGGCCAAGTTAAAATTTTGCAAATGAGCTGCTTCTTCCCCAGATGCTATTCAATTGTTTATAAAATAAAAGTAAAAATCCTGTTTAGATTCAAAAGACATTAAGGTGTTTTCACACACAGCTCAATAATCACACTGCTATTAATTTTTCATTGCCGACAGTACAGTGAAAATGAATTTAATCATTTCAATAAATATTAAAGCCTTTGTGTGTCAGTCTCTTACCCTTCACTCTGAAACCACAGGTCATAGACCTTCAATCCGCAATAACTGGGCACGCAAACTTTCCTCTCCACAGACAACAGAACGGCTGAAAGTGCAACACTTCAAGGCCTAGGCTGGAATAATTACCAATTTATGTCATTTTAGCAGCTTGTCTGCCAAAATAACACACATTCATGGCTTCTTGCCCTGCGTGCTTAAGCTTAATACTTTTTATCACGTCTTGCGTGGCAGGAACTGGTAACAATAAGATTAAAAAACACATCAGGCACTGCCAGGTAAATAGGCCCTTTATATGAACAAACTCATCTGCCGATTTGTTATAATAATAACTGTGAAAGAAAAAAAACTGTTATGAAAACAGCTTTTGATGTTCAAACCCAAGAGGTGGAGAAAATTGAGAGTAGAGGTGTTAATTTTTTGTCTTGGCTAAATTCTACCCAGGACTTGCACAATATGGCCTCCCTAATTAAATTTCACACTTCGTTGAAAAGGTGAAATGATTTCACAGGTCTCTACCTGATCTGCAGTGTAGTGGGGCCATTGACACAAAATGGCTCTCCTCAGCAAAGGATGCACTGGGGATAAAGTGAGCTATATAAATGTAATTATATACTGTATCTATATATTTAAGGCACTGTGCGTGTGAGGTAGGCTCTCATGAGACCATAAAGCCACAGGCCTGGTTAGCAAGGAGACTCACCACCTTGGGGGAATGTGTGGGAGGGTATGGGCCTTGGACAATGAGGTTAGATGGGAAAATGTAAAACCTCCCCTAAGAAACCTGCTCAATATGGCATCCAGCTTTTTAAATCAGGCAAGCCAAACTGGAAACCAAAATACAGATGTCTCAGGCTTTTCATCATGCAGAATAAAAGCAGACGTGTAAACAGGTGTAGTGGAAAAGTGGTATTTTTTTAAACACTTTCTTCCCCTCAAATGTGAGCAGACCGTTGTTAAGAAAACCCCAGTTTGCCGTTTCAGATATTCTAGCAGGGAACTAAAAACTTCTCTTTATTAAAAGAAATGCGCAGGAGTGGAGTAATTACAAGCTCTCATTTCTTCCCTTTCTTTTTTTCTCTCTATTTTGGCATGCTTTCTGAAAGGAAAAATGCGGTATCAAGTACCTCAGGGTTGATGAGATCAGTCTGTGCAGTAAGTGGGAAAAGGAGTTTTGTCAGGAGCATGGTTCATCATACCAGATGAAGATGTGACTGTGTTTCTGAAGGGTCAGTATGAAACAGAAACTGATCATCTTGGCAACCAGGCTGTTGGGTTTACAGTACATTTCTAAGCTAAATGCAGTGCAATTGGGGAATTTTTGTGCGTTACCAGTTTCTGGAAATATTTCCCAATGTCTTCTTTGTTTGGCTACAGATCTCTATCCAATGTTTTCTGGGTAGAAACGTTTGTGAAACCTGCTTTTGGTGAAATAGGCGGTGGTCTTCAAAAGAGTTTAGAACCAACAGCCAACAGAATTTTTTGGCATATACAGTATTAATGTCTGGGACCCAAACCCAAGCCCCAGTTTTCTTCTTTTTCACATTAGTAAGTTTAATACTTAATGTTTCAGAAATTCTCAAATTCCAGCTCTCTTGCCTTAAAGTCAGGGTAGCCTTGTCCAGGAATGACATCACTTTCTCGGGGCTCCAGCGGCATTTCAACCAGAAAACCTCACACAAAGTCACAGGTTTAGGAAGGGGGACACAAACTTTGACACAGCTATTGCTATTTACCGAACCTGCCTGTGTCAGCTAATATACTGTATTTACTTCCTGTCCTGCCCCACCGATCAAGAACAAATATGGCTCATCGAAGTAACATCATAACAGCCATGTTTTTCTTTTTTTAGTCATATAATCAGGGGTGTTTTGAAATGTAAAAATTAGAATGAACTAGAAAAGCAGGAACTACTACAAATACGACAAAAAAGGGAACTGTCCCCTTCCGCACTAGGAACTTTCATTTTCAGTTTCTAAAGCTTCCTGGGAATGTGTCACCCAGTTCATTACAGAAAGAATGGCACTTCCAACAGACATAATTGAGACTGTGCTCAGCTTACTAAGCCCATTGAAGGTATTGATTAGTGCGAAGTCCAAGCTGCCTTCAGATGATATAAGATTACTTTCAAAAGTGGGGAGACGGCGCTGTACTTTGTATTTGCTTGTGCCTTCAATATTTGGATCACTGTTTGGTATGTTTCATGTCTCTTTTATGCCACTGAGTAAATTCTACAGTTTAAATAGTGCTTTTAAAGCACTATCTAAATGTTAGTTATTCCAAAGACTTGCAGAATTATATCAGCTTCTATGTTTTGTCCTTGAAATTTAGAACAAGGTAGTTTAGGCCTGTAAAAGGCTAAGAAACCTTAGTGCTCCCCGTTATTGACAGCCATGTTTCTGTAATGTTACTGCTGCCAGCATCTTGCAAAGGTCAAGTTCTGCTCTCCTATAATGACAGATGCTGTGAAAGGACATAATGTAGTATTCTCCACTCTTGTCTCTTTAAAAGAGCAGTCTTATTGAATGCTTTCTGAAGCACAGCCTCGTAGGACCAAACATATCCTGGACAGCTCAGTCTTTTTTCAGAGTCTCATTCACATTATTCCTAGTCACGGGGATTTAGCCTTGTCGCTCTTCTCTGGCACAGCAGGCTCCGACTTGAGTATTATTCAGATTGGGTATCGGAGCACAGCTGCCTTGGCTGGAGCTGCCTGAATGATGATTTTGAAGAGCTCTTTCAATGTTTCCGATGGTGACAAATGCTGTCTTTAACACCTGGAGGTCAGCTGTACTTTTAATGACCCCACCCCTCTCCAAGTCTGTTTTCAGCATTTAAGAACAATTTGCAATAACAGGCAATCAGGATGTGAAATACTTGGAACAAACTATTTGAAAATGTGTCTGTTTCAGATGTCAGACCTTATTCTAATAGCCTGCTTTGAACAACTCAAGGACAAAACAAAATTAATTCAAAACCTCTCATCACTCAAACCAAGAGTACCTCATCAATAGAAGCGAGTCAGATGCACTCTTGTCTTGCAGTTTTTTGTTTCTGAAAGAAAGCCTTTAAGATAAATATAGCAGGTTTTCGCATGCACCTAATATCACATTATGGCCTTGAAAAATCATGCTAAGATCGTGATTCCCACCTCTGAGAGGCAATGGTATTGATTTTCTAACTTACAGGCTACTTGACCTGAACATCCTTCACCTTTGTACGACTGCCTTCAATAATTCTAGCTTGACCTCTTCATCCGCATGACCCTGTCGCTCACAGCAGGCCCACAGCTAGCAGTCTGTAGATCAATTCTTCAAATATTACAAATAAACACTGGCTTTCCCCCACACCAATTCCTTCATTTTTGTCCACTGTATCAAAATTGGTTTTCCCTGCGGTGGAGGAAAGAGAGGGAGGGAGGGTTCTTGTTATCTGAGCTGATGGAGTTCCTTTAAGCATTCTTCAGCGGCTATCGGATAGTGAACACTCTTTGCCCAGCAATCTGCCTCCAATAAGATTACCTCGGGGACAGAGTCTGTATGGGGACAATGCTGCATCTACAGTTGATTTATTAACAAGGAAAAGTCACAGTGAATTGCTCTGCAGGTTTCCAACACCTACTGCTTGCAATGATAATTTTGAGACCCATCCACCTTGGCTTCAAGAAAAGAACCACCTTAGGTCACCCCTATTAGGTCTGAACATAATTTCGTGTCCCGACACCTCTCAAGCCTCTCAAAATTTACAGTCGCTCTCTTGCACCTAACCAGGCAGTTTTTTTCTAATCTCCATCCATCCCAATTCCTTTTTATTCACCTGTCCCAAGATAACCTATGAGAACTGAGACGACCCCTGTCAAAGTCACAGCGAGTTTAGCAAGTTGCGCAAAGAACAAAAAAAGGATGGCCGACTTACAGTAAAGTTTATCCCCAAGGAGTAGCGGTTAAATTGAAGCTGGTTTCTGATTCAGGATCCTGTAGAAAATCACGTACAGATTCCAGAAATTGATTTAATCTTTAAATCATACTACAGTATATAACTCTTGCAGGGTTTATAATGTTGCTCACAAAAAATAAATAAATGAATGCTAAGATCCCTGCTGAAAAAAGGATTGGATCTACTGTACCATGTGCAGTGTCCTTGTTCTCTATTAGGCTTCTTTGCTTCTCTGGCAGTAGTCACTTTCTTCTAACTTACTTTCCTTAAAATGGGGCCAAATGTGCACAGATTGCAGGATACATGCTGGCTGATACTGATGCTGGTTACATTTTCCATATCTCTACAGCGCCAAGATCCGAACACCGACAGCTTTATACAGTATTAACACCAGCGAGTCCAGCAGAATGGCTGAGCTTCTGATGGCCAGGCACTACATTTCCTCTGCCTTCACGTCAAGTTCAACTTCCATACTTTACTGCCATAACATCAAGACTTCGGAAGACGGACAAAAATGTTCAACAATAGTCATGAACAACAGTGTATTTCCAAGGCATGTTGCTCACTTTTTTAAAATTTAGAATGCACACTGATTTTGTTTCTTGGGGAAAAGTTAGGGACTGCGATGAGGACTATGGAAGATTTGCACTGAAACGTGCAGCTGTCGGAGCCATCTGCTGTTTTTCACACCCCAGGTCCCACGGTATCCGTAAGAGGATTGCCATCTCGTGAACAGGCTATCCAGCTCTGGTTGACTAAACCACAGATTACTAGGAGCCAGGCAAAGCCCCAGGGATCACTGCTGCTTGCCTGATAAGAATGGCCTGTCTGACTCAAGCACGCTCCACCCTTGATGGTGCAAATTCCCAGTGCAAGGGGAATCCCAACCAGAGTTTAAAACACACACCCAGACTTGAAGCAGCAATGACTTGTTGACAGGAGTTCGTGGAGGGCCCAAATCTGAAACTCAACTGGTTGAACCACTCAGAAGCGGCTTTCGATACCAGACGAAGACAAGCATACTTTAGCGCTGTATGAGGAGAAGCATCGCAGCACTGGAGGTGTCAAGCGTTCACTGCATGCTTTCCATCTGGATCTACAAGACAGAGAAAATGCCTTGATTCTCCCCGATTTCCATATGGCAGCAGTGAATTGAGAGAACTGCAAGGCTGCAGAAGCTGGCACCTCGACTTTTTTGATGCACGTGCTACAGATGCAGAAAACCTCCGTTCAAACTAATCTCACGGGGCAGGGGCTTTGTTCAGTGTGGAAATCTGCACAGTTCAGAAGTTCACTTCTTTTTCAAGCGAACTTGTCCCACATTTTGGTCAATATACTATTTCACCGACAGCTGCCAGGGAAAATAGCACAGGAAAAGAGCCTCGGTAGCAGATCACACCTTTAAACATTAATCACAAAGATATTTCAGGAAAGTCGGTCTAAAACCCTTTACACCAGGCACTTCGCATGAGCAGCAAGCCAGCGCTGGACCTCAAATGTCTTTGTGCTGCTCCCATGTGTTTGAAAGGGGAAACAGAGGACACCGTCGAACAGAACCCGCCACACTGTCACAATTTCTGAACAGCACGCTTAACAGCTTGGCCTGTTTCTCAGCCAAGAGATGTCTGTGAACACCCTCAGGGAGTAAGTGGGACTTTATGAATTTCTGAAAGTCTGTCATACTGCCATTCAGCTGTTAGCTGGCCCTCAGAAACTGATAAATGCCTTCAGTATCTTACAGCTTGTAGCGGTGATGTCTTTCTTGATGCCAGAGGTCATACCTTATTGGTGCTGAGTCCTGGTAGCAAGTAAAACATTTCTCACTGACAAAAATTTTCCACATGGAGAAACGTAATGAGAGTTTCCTGCATATATGCTGTCTGTGTGTTCTCAGGCACATAAACAGTTTTCTTTTAAATTAATACATGTCTGCTTTTGCAAGTCATGACAACACTGCACTCTGCACACCTCAGGTTTCCTGCGAAAAGAGAGAAGAATCCTTTTCCCTTTAAAAAGTGGAGGTGAGAAGAACAGAAGCTTGTTAACCTTCACAATAAGACAGAAGAGGAACATTTATTCTCATTATGGCTTTTCTTCCTTTTCTCATTATTCTTAGCCGCCTTCCTAATGAACCCTTTCTACCTGGCTGTGTGGTTTTTGGAAGTGTGCGCCAACCTGACTAATGATCCCATCTCCTGCCACTCGAGCAAAAGCACACCTACAATACCACAGAGAAGAAAAATATATTGAACTTCGATGAATACTCAAATGATAAATTACGGAATTATTTTTCTTCTGTTCTGTGTAAATTATTCACTTGTGCAATGCAGAACAATTAAACACTTGAGTTAAAAAATCTTCTAGTATAACATGAGCATTATCCTTTTTTTCCTTAATAAAAAGCTGAAGCAATGCCTTATGTAAAAGTCTGTATGTGCAAACTGGGGTATGAGCATCCATCCATTTTCTAATTGCTTTTCCCATTCCAGGTCATAAGGGGAGCTGGAGCTCATCCCAACAAGCAATGGGCACAAAGCAGGGTACACCCTGGGCAGGAAACCAGTCCATTGCAGACACACAAAGACACACACATACACTCACACCAGGGCCAGTTTTCTGAAAAGCTAATTAGCCTACCAGTATGTTGTTGGACTGTGGACTTATCAACATTTTAGCTATAATTGTGTCTTAAGTAGTGACATTTTATTGCAATGCTGAGGGAATGTTCCCACTAATGAATTGAAGTCCCCCGAAACAATTTTTTAGACATTTTAAAAATGATAAGGATGTCTCAGCAGGAAGAAATCTCCAGAAAAAAAGCAGCCTTGACTGTGGTTTTGTGACCATGCTAGGTTTGTCAGTTTTACCACCAAATCTCACTACAGTACAATATGTAGCACATACAGTACTAAAAAAAAACAAATGTAACCAGACAGGTGGCTCACGCAAAGCACATTGTACGTGTTGTCCTTTGTTTTTTCTCCTCTAACACAAAACCCTTGATGTCACCTCTCGCATAGAACTGAATTCATAGAAGCTGTAGTTGCTATCCGAATGACCTAGATTTTGTCATTGTACAGAAGTGCGCAGAGATACAGAAGAGCAACTTTTTCAGCTCCACTGAGAGTCCTAGTCAACTCGTGACAAGCTGTGCTAAAAGACTCCCCTCCACCCCAGTCCCTGCTGTCCCCCTCTTATCAGTCCAAGCATATTCCAAACCTCTCTGCGAGACCCCACAGAAACACTGCAGAGGAGTAGCTGGGAATGCAACAGCAGAATCATAATACCTCCAAAAAAAGCATCCATCACTTTGGCTGTCACTCGACTGTCAAAATTACATTTTGTTTTCTGTGCTTATCAGCAAGACATGTTAAAATGATTTAACTGACAATTCCTACCAGCAGTCACTGCTTTCTCCTCTCTAAATGTTTTTTCTTTTGTTTGTTGCTATTTCTGTGTGCGCATTCTGGATTCAATGCCAGGGAGGCAGCTATTGTAAGACTTGGGGGAGCTGAATTTCCCCCATTTCCTTGAAGCCCTCCAAAATCCACTCGCCAGCAGGAGACAAGTGGCACCTCAGCCTCTACAGGTCTAGAGCTTAAAAATACCCAACACAAAAGAAGTAACTAGCACAATATTCATGGCCCTCTTTTGTCTTTGTCGGCAATCAGTATGCTGTTTGTGTGGGGTCTGTATTATTCACATCCGTGTCGAAGAGGGTCAAATTAAACAACAGGCCCCAATCCTGCTGCAGGAAGGCCAGCTTTTTCAGCTGGTGAAAGGGTCACTGAAATGACTTTTGGCAGGAGAAGACAAAGCCATTGCCTTCAGAAGCAAGCGTCCTTCATTTCTGATCTTTCAACTGAGAACTACAGTATAAAACCCACAATTTACAGTTTGAAATGGTCACTTCTTAAACCTGCTCTGGTAACTTTCCTTCTTGGGCTCACTTGGGCAGATTTGTTAGATGGCAAACTTATGTTTACTGTAGTTACAGCGATTCATAATGCGCAATTAAAACATGATAAATTGCAGACATGTAGGATAACTAAACACTACTGTGTTTATTTTCACCCGTACAGCTCTTACTTAATACAAATGTGATTAGTAAAAAATTGAGGTTCTGGGTAGCATATGCTGCATAACTATAAAAAAAATATTCATGATTAAAGTCTACTTTCATGTGCGTTATAATTCTTGGGCTTCACTGCACTTCTCTGGCCTCCTGACAGCATTCTAGAATCTTTCAATAAATCATGTCTGCTTTCTGTTCTTATCTAGAAAACTAAATTCTGTTTCTTCACGTAGTAGTTGTATTTTCTCATTGCAACCGAGAAACTGCAGTGTTATGAGGGCAAAAAAAAATCAGAAAAGTCCAATCTTTCCAGCCACCCAAATTCCTCCCCTGTGGAGTTAAGGAAACGCTGTGTGATGAGGATGTGTCTCGGCATGATCATTACAGTGCCTCATGTTTAACCTTCCAATTGCATAATTAATTGTGTTAAACATGAAGAAAGGATGAAAGGAGGAGAAAATGAAATGCTTAATAGGTTGCAAAATTGACCCATTTTGCAGAATGGGTCACAGTTTAATGTGTTATTCATGTAGCAATGTCAAGCGTAATTATGTGCTGGCCTTACCAGTGACTAATTACTTGTCCCTCATGGAAGCAGAAATTCAGGTGTTTTGTGATCTTTGAAAACATTAAAAAAATAACTGGAAATGGATCTTCTGCCAAATCCCAGTAGCCTGTAATCAGCATTTAATAAAGTTATCAACTCCTGCATGTTCTAGTAGTTAGATCATTCTTGCTGGTATAATAGAAGTGGCTTTTCTCAACTGCAAAGGATCTAATTATCTACTGTACTAGCTCTTGGCCTTAAAGTTGTGTTTAACTACACTGCTTGAAACCACACGCAGATTTCTTATTGATGCTATAAAGCGATTAAAAAAGACAGAGCACAGGCTGACCAGATGGCAAGCAAAGATATACAAATTGTATATTTACTTTATAGTGTCATAAGTCTGGCAACATGACACTTGAATTCCTGGATAGGATAGGATTTACATTAAGAATGAGGTCTTTACTTTTGCTGCCATACCTACTGTGGGATGTGTGCATTGCAAGAAAAACGTCAGATTTTCAAGGAGGGCAAAGTTCTTTTATGCTATACACTGGCTATGAACGGAAAGCTGAACTGCTCACAAGAGCCATCACTTGGCGTGCACTCTGATAAATATTCTGCGAATGGTTAGACATGGACGTTATAAAGCAATCAAAGCCATATTCCTGAAGGTGAGCTAATTGTATTTTAACAGTCCCCTGTTGGTAAGCATTACAACTATTCAGGAGATTGCTTTAACCTTTGAGTCCTGTGTTCCTCTAGCAACAGCAACATTTTCATTTATCACATGACCTGGGAGAAGTCCTTTTTGACAGTCGGTTTACATTTGTAGCCTGACACTGCATCCAAACAGAAGAGAGCTGCAGCCGACGCAACAACCAGGAGAGAGGATTTTCGGATGGCAGGATTAAAAATAGCTTCACAGAAAAGCTCCTAAATGGGAAACGTGTGATGTAGGATGATATAAACACTTCCACGTCAAAACATTTTCAGTGGACTCCATTTAGGAAGTGAGGGAAAAAAAAAAAAGATTTCATGGGAGTTTACAAACCTGAAGCTTCTGAAAGAGCTGAGCCTTTTTTTGAACACCCCCATATACATATCAGAACAGATATTCCTAAATATAGGAAACGGAGAGGCAGGGGCATGTGTAGAGCACACTGACTGCAGAGCTGCAGCCGGAACTCGGCCCATTTGAAGTGTTCATACATCAGGCGGCCTCCGCACTGAACTGGTCATTTAGTGGGAGTGTAATCAAAGGCTGGAAGTAAATCTTCAGCCACAATGTGGGAGATAAGAAAGCAGACAAGTTCTAAAATTGTACAGCGCGTATTCCCTGCCTGCATTCATGTGCTGGCTGTAAATCCATACCAGCAGCAGCCAAACTTGGGAATAACATTTTAGGTGCCTCTTCCACCCGTATTCCATCCTGCTATATTTGGTTATACATTTAAAATGTGACCTGCTAACCCTGCCATCCACTTCAGATACAATATACATAACTGTACAGTTGACATAGCAACGCCTAACCAGCAGTGAAAACAAAGCTGCTGTACTGGAAGTGAAGCCTCTTCTGTAACACAAAGGCATGTAAATCATGAGAATGGCAACTTTAGAGCAACAATAACAGGAAAAAAGGCCAAATGCATTGTAAATTGAGAGAAGACAATGGTGCAGGGAAAATGTGAAAATGACAGACGCGTGGGAGAACCTCAGAGAAACAGCGTCACTGTTTTAATAGGACCTGGTATCAGAAAAGGTGTGTGAATTTATTAATGCAAATGCTTAAACAAAAAAAGAGTGGCAGCGGGGATACTCCTGCGACCTAACCTGTGACCCTGAAGACCATGTTATGTTCACACCAGGCAACGTAAACTATTTATGACCTGAACTTTGGTTTCACGAAAAAAATGGAAAAGTATTCATATACTGTAGGAATGCTTCCTTTGATAGGGAAAATATTTCAGAAATGGACTGCCAGGAATGAAGCCCAGATTCTGTCTTTTCTACAGGTAAGAGTCTCTAGTCCTCACAGGCCATAGAAGTTTAAGGGCTTCATTTCTGTTTTTTACCAAGCAATTCAATTGGCCCTGCTGGGAAAGTTCTCCTATAAACATTAAAATATATACAATCACTTTCCCCTTTCTGGTATTTAATACATTAATCATGAGTAGCAAGTGAAAACCATCTCTCTTCTCCCTTGTGTGGCATTAAACCTCACATTCCATTATATTCAGGTAAGGAGATTTAAGCCCTGAATTTCCAGGCACTTGGTCAGGCTTTAATTCTGCATTTGTCAGACTGCACTGATTGATGAATAAAACAAAGAAAGCGCTTTGCCTGGGAAACAAATAAATGAAAGAACTAGAATATTGCAAAATCACACACACAACCTGAAAGAAAGGGGAAGCAATGATGATTCTTTATTCTCCACCTGACTCCCATGAGCCCTCGTGTTCAAATTCCAAAAGGAAACCCACATGATGAGGCCTTCCCAAGACAATCTGGCCCAGATATGCAGCATATCAAAGCTTTGAGTGGATACTAAGAAGCAAAGGAGTTCTCTTTAAAAAACAGTATGTGCCATCAAAACTCTAATGAGGTATTTGTGTAGAAACAAATAAGGTCGTCACACTGCACAGATCTAATTATATTTCAGCAAGAGGAGCAGTTAAGGACTGTATCTGCATTTTGTTTCCTGCTTTCACCCTCGACACAGAAACAGAAGAAAAGGCACAGAATAATGATAATCGCTTTCAGCTTCTTGTTTCTAAAAGCCAAACCAGTAGGATAGTTTCCCTTCATAGCTCCACTACATGAGGTCAAGGGGTGAGCTGCAATTTCCTCACCCATCCAACTGCTCTTCATTCAAAATTCCCTTCCTATTGAAGGCCAAAGACCAAACAGAATCAAACTCCAGAATTCAGTAAAAGGCATCCCCAGTGAGCCTCCGCCCCCCCCCTTAAAACACGTTTAAAGTTGGCTTTACCATTTCCCAACACAAGGTTCAAACTGCACCGTCTGAAATACTCTTTTAAATACTACCAAGGAAGAACGTTAAAAGAGTGGGAGTCCTTCATCAGTGTTCATCAAATATTAAATGAGCAGAGCATTGCTGGCTTTCCCCTAACACAACTGAAAAGTGAGTATAGGCCTACCGTAAGCAGAGACACATCTGACAAACCTCATTACCTTCATCAAAGAGGTGCAATGTCAATGGCAAAGGCTGAGTTATACACCAGGGCAGAATCTTTTAGGAAGTAAAAACATGAGCTACAGTTGTAGACTGTGAATTGGGGTCCTCAACTGCCATGCCACAATCCCTTTGTGTCACGACTGCAGTCCCTCCCCCTTAAGGGCGCTCCGGCTCTTTCACTTCTGAGTTGATTTTGTGCACCTGCCCACCTTAAAACCTGTTCCTACCTACCTCACTCTGTTCCGGGCTTTGCATTGGTTCCTGTACCAAGCGAGTCCGGGATCTGGAGCACCTGGTCCCATTCCCACCTTGTTCCCCCTGACCCTCCACCGGATCCCGCTCCGACTTTTAATCCTGTTTGTCCTCGTCTCGGATGGACTGCCCGGCTTTGGGCTTTTACCTTGTCTTGGATTTCCCTTTGGACTCGGTTTTGGATTGTTTTCTCCCCCCCAGATCACCAGTGCACTATGGACATGCCTCCTGTTTTCATTCCTGACCCCTGCATGCTTTTATCCCCGTCTTTTCCTCACTCATCCCCGGATTGTGTCGTCTGCATAGGGTCCAAAAAGAACGCTTTCGTTACACTTTGACTGAAAGTACTAATGTGCTATCAAGAGCATGGCCCCTGGCTGTCCTTCACTTAGTGCCGGCTGCAGCAGGGAGATTTCAGAAGGAGCCAAATTAAATATGGTCCTTTTGCCACCCAATCGAGAGCCCCAGCCCAGGCGTGAACACTGGCAGGCCGCTGTCACCAGGGACCCGGCGGTTAGACCTGGCGCTTCTCTCCACGCTTGAAATGGATACGGCTCACCTGGGGACAGCACGCGCAGCACAGGGGAACGCCGGCTCCAGCACTGTGGGAGTGGCCTGCCACCGCACTGCAGGATACCCAGGACCAGGGCTGCAGGACACTCGCGCGCAATAAGGGATACCTGCAGTCTTGGATCAAGACCAAACATTTTCTTCGGAAAACACCAACTCCCCTCTCACACTCTAGTTTGCCTTACAAATCAAACATGTCTCGAGGGCCCCCACCTCTGAAATCAAAATCCTATTTCCAAACAATTTGCTGGTAGTTTAGAGAGAAAGCGCGATGGCTTCCTTAGCAATAACTTGTTGATTTCCTCCGTGTAGATCTAAGACAATCACAGGAAATAATATGAAAAAGCAGTGTGTTTTTGCCAAGTATTTTTCATTATATTCCCACCCAATCTGGAATCACCAATTGTTTGAGACTTGGCTAAGATTCTCGCGTGATAAGGAGGAAAATCTGCTCCTCCTGTACACCTACCTGTCTGAGCCATTTATCTTTTGACACATGGTCAACTCTAGCACCACCAGCTGGAGGAACAGAGAACCTCTCTGACACAACTGCAGGCCTGCAGGCATATGACATGTCTCAGGAGCTTCTGTTTTGTTGAAAACTGAAAGCACTGACTGACTAATGCCTCCACTACCCCCACGGCACACGGACAATTAAGTGCCACTGTCTGAGGAATCCTGGTAATGGTTAACTCATGACAATTCAGCCTGGAACCCATTATCTCTGGGGCAGAGGGCATATTTACTGGTTAAGCCTTTCTTTTAAACTAAATACTATACATTTAGTAGCTGGTAGAATTAGACCACTGTTTATTACTGTGGGATTATATAAAAAAAGAAATGTGAATGCATCTTAAGGAAAACATTTGCTGCGCACTTTACAAGTAAATGCAAAATACAGATTCCAAAGCAGCTTTCGACTTGATAAAATATAATACATTCTTATAAAAGGGAAACAGGAGTGTACTACTGAAGGACAGAAAAAGTATCATGCTAGAAATTATACATGAAGGACCCATTTCTTGAGGAAAAAAAGGGAAATTGGAAGAGAGTATCAGAGAGACATTCAGTGCTCGATTCTTGCATAGATTATGAACAGTGATCCATAAATCAAGACTGTACAGGTGCCAAGACTTTCCGGAAAGATTTATCATCACGGTCTTTCCTCACTAATATCTACTAAGGACTAATGATTAAAAAGGAAGTGGTGTAATCTGGAGTTAATAGCACAAATTAAATAAAATTTAATAGATAATTTGCCTTGTGCACGTTTGGAAACACATCCTGGTTTAAGAAAGGCAGTTTCATTGAGGAAGTTACTAATCTCAGCAGGGCTTTGCTGGTACAAGAAAAGCCCACTCCTGTTAGTAAAGGTTACTCCATCAGACCAGCCACAGTGAACAGACCCACATTGCTCTGTTACTCTGTTTTGGATGATGCTGCAGCTGCTTTCTCGCCAGATCAGGACTTGCTATCTGAGAGGGATTAAGATTGTTCCGGTAGCTGCTCCACATGTGAAACGGATATGCTGCTTGGGCCACTCTGGGTAAAGGTCTTCTTGTGGCAAGAGGAGGCAACGGATGTCATTTATGTGGTGTGTATTTATTTTTACAAATATTATGCTGCAGACAGGTCTAATTTTAACCCTTAGTGACTGTTGCCAAACAACTGATAATAAGCTCTCTGTTATAATGGCCCTCAATTGGCAACAGAGAAAGTACAGGTAGGCTCCTGAGAAGGCAGAGGCTATTTTGTATATTGATTTTTAAGAAATCGTAAACCTTTGTACAGTAGTTAGACAAGGATGTTGCTGCAAAAACAAAAAAACCTGGAAAAAGGTAACTTTTCAGTATTTTGTTGAGCCATGAGCTTATTCTTGTTCTAAGATTATTCACCTCAGCAACACCTATTAAATGCTTTATGCAAGCCAAGTAACACTTAGGCAAGCAAGATATCTACAGCTGTATCTCTTACAGCACAAGGATGCATAACAGTTTTAATGATCAAACCGTTATGAGACCAAAAGCACTGTACTGTATGTTCCTTGGCTGTTGAATTCTTTTCCCAGAAGGCCAGTGTCTCTTAGTTTTCCTAGGTCTGTTTAAATCAGCTGCACCCAAAGAGCAGGGAAAAACTGTTTAATTTGTTTAATTAAAGCAGTAACTACATGTATGTGATTTAGTTCATTAAGGGCTGAGTAGTTTCAAGTTTCAATGCAAATACACAATTCCCTCTGGGACCAGGACTGGACAGCTATGGTCCATGCACAGAGAATAAACGGTATTTTTTCCTTCAATAGACTGGCTTTGCTGATCATTGCCATATTTCTAACTCAATAAATATATCCTGAAGTGACACACATAAGCACCAACAGTTTTCACCGAAATAGAATGTGAAGTACTTTCTCCCTTGGTATCCCATCTGGAAAATGGTTCCCCTGGATAACGGAGCCTTCAGAGAAGCATTTTGTGCTCTGGAGAGACTAAGAGTCAATGGCTGACTGCACACGTGCAGAGGGTACAGGATATCAGAATTGCTACAAGGGCTTCCTTATCCTGAATGATACTTTCCTAGAGCAGCTGACCTTTTTGAACACAGACACCCTACAAACAATGTGCACCATGACATTTGTAAAAGCTGTCACGTGAGCCGACCACAGAAAGGAACAGGAAAAAAAAGACGTGTGGAGTTGCTCTGAAAGGGTAAAAAGTACCAGAGGACTAGACTTTCCTCATAAGGAGTGTCAGACACGCGTAATTACCTGAAAAAGAAAACATGGATCCTCTTGCAAACACCTCATTGGAAAAAGCAAAGTCTGTGCACTCGACGCAGTGCTGGCTTACTGCAGCTGAGAAAGATGAATCCCATCTGTTATTCCACATACGAGCCGAGCATGAGAAAACAAGTGCACATGACTTTAAAACCTGCCAAACGCTCACAAGTTAAAAGTCATTCCGAACAAACTGTCAGAGACCAGCTACTATGCCAGTAACAGCCAAGTGTGACCCCCTTCATGAACTAGTTCAGCTCTCTTGTCAATCAGCGGTTCTACTTACTGTTCCTATTTTATGGGGAAAGGGAGGGCCTGCATTTACATTCCTACACCTACATTTAAGAGTCATATTTCTTAATTGGCAAAATAAATTCAGAAAACTCCTACGTATCAAAAACAACGACATTCCAGTGAAAGCACAGCTGTGCATGCTGAACTGTCTCTGCGTAAAAGCTTACTGTATTATATAGCTTACACATTTTGGCACTGCGCTTTGACTTTTTCCAGTCTAAGTACAGGACAGAATGTCAGCCCCTGTGGGAAATTTACAGTAGGTTTCTAAGAATATGAAAAGTGGTCAGAAAAATGCAGCATTGTGCCAGTTTTCAACTAAGGAAAATCCAAAGCGAAAACAGTATAGTTAGGTTTGTCAAAATGATTCCTAAGGTATTTTTTTCTTATTAATGGCATGTTAACTGTGCCAGAATAACTGAAATACAAACTAAACCGATATTTTCATGCACCATGCAGGTCAGAAACTGGGGAAAAGAGAAATAGTATTGTGTTATAAATAATCATCAGTAAGCCTGTTATACTAGAATCAATTTAATGTACACCTTATTCCTGGAGAATGCATTCTAAAGAACTAATGTAGATCATCACACAAATCTGTCATTGAGCTTCATGTTACTGTTATTTCCAAAAGAGCTGAGCTGCACTGATTCTGCAGTCTCCGCCACTGTTGCTCAATCCTTCCACGCAAATATGGTAAAAATGCGTTCTTTGCCAAAACACCACTCCGTATAAAAGGGCACAGCAGAGTTTAATCCCACGCTGAAAAGCGAAAAAAGAAAGAAGGAAAATGCAGTATTGCACCTGTGGAGCCTTCCTCAGTCTGGTGTCTCCTTTAGCATGTGCGTTGTTCTGTGAAAAGTGTACCTTCCGCTATAACGCATTTGAAAAGTGCAAGGGAACTTTCTACATTTCCCAATAGGGTGAGGAAACGAGGAACGAACTGGAGAGTTCCCACATTTGAAATGGCATCATATCCTCTTTCATTCAAAACAGAAAAGTGCATAAACCAATCCTTCACAAAGATTAACATTCTACCTATCCAACAAAATGAGAAGGTTGCACACTCTTAACTGTTCAAACACACATGGCAAGTTAAAAATTCTGAAAATGTGTGGATGACAACTGTGTTAAAACTGGCTGTGAGCAGTCATTAAAATCTGATTCAGACAGGTTCCTAACAGCAACAGGTTATATAAGACTGCGCATATAAGTGTAATTTATCATCGTCAAGTCACAGAAGACTAACAGGATCAATCAAAAACAACATTCCTAGGCGCCAATGAGCAAATGTACATAATATCCACAGAGGAGATTCCCTGAAAAAGATTTTGTCACGACTAGTGCTGAAAAAACAGCACATTAGGTTGAAGACTAAAGACGGAAAGTTTCATTTTGCAACTAAGTTGTTCATACAGATCTGACTGTTTAAAACTGGACAATATTCAACAATCCTCCTAATACAACTTAAGGTACCTCCTGTTATTAAACCAAAGCACCTATACTAGCACCCATCTTGCTGTGTTGCCTCCCACCCAGTAGGGGGCAGTCAGTGGGAGCCAGGGAGCCAGTCCATCACCTTGGAGACTTCTTAAAAATAAATCAGACAAAATGTCACATGGAATTACACTAGTGCATCCCAAACACGGAAAATAATTTTTGTGCAAAAAGTGTTTTAGGAAACTTGTACAGTATATCACGTTTCCCAAAACACTTTTTTTTGCCCTACACTACCTTCTGCAATTGTTTCCTTTGTTGAAAAATGAGAGATGAAATCCTAACGGGGTCCATATGTAGAACCCACTGAAGTGTACCAATATTTTGGAGACATGGGACACAGCTGCAAAAGCCACATCTTGAAAATCTTTCAAGATAAAGATTAAAGCTAAAATTGGATGTTTATTTTAGACACAATGATTGCTTTGCATTTGCAGCAAAGAAAGGGCTTCACTGACATACTTTCATTTCAATAATTGATCATTGCGAAATTGTGAATATACAGTAGGTGCTACCATGACACCCTGGGGGATAATGGACACTCTCTCTCGTATAGCACTGACATTTAGAACAAACTCAAAACTGAGATCACATACATCACCGCATATTATATAAGCAAATAGGGAGGACAAATTCATCAGCGAATCAAATCAAATATTCATTTGTATATAAATTGGACTTTACTAACTACAAGTTTACTAACTACAACTTTACTAATAAACCAGATACAATTGATATCAATTAAGACCTCAGTCAATATTACAGTGTACAGTTCAAAAAGTGCCGATTTTGTTTATGTTGCTTTCTGGTCCTAGAACAAAAATGTTGTCTGACCATAAAAGGCTTTAAAGACATGTTTTGTGATCTTACGGTCACAGAATACACATTTTGTTTTTTAATTAAAATACAGTATTATTGTTTTAATGTTGGCCAATGTGGAGTGATTGTACTCTTGCTGCCTTCTTGACCAGATCTCTCTTGGCTGGTTAAATAAACATGAAATTAAATTTAGTAAAACATTAATGTATACCGCATACAGCCCTAGACAGATACATACCATAACCATTACAAGGAGAAATGTTTAACTCAAGGGGTGCGAAGTCAAGTCACAACTGGAAACATCTCTGGCAGCAAAGGAAGAGAGATGGAGGCAAACAGGCGACTGAGCCCATTATCTGACCTTCGACAACACCTGGCAGTTCGTCCAGTGTTCGTCTCCACCTTCACTAGTCCCCAGTAATTTCTGCATTATTTGCGTGCTATAATTGAAACTGAGGGCTTGCACCGATCGTGCTCAGGGCTGAAGCACCAAATAAGCCGCAATAAAGCCCCCAAGCAACAGAGAGCACCACTGGGAAATAGGGAAGAGCCTGAAAATGGTTACTAGGAACAATTGTGCTCACAGAGCCTTTGAAGCACGGACGGCTCAGACTATTTTTAAATCAATGTTGTATCTGTATTGTATTTGTTTTTCCTTTTAGCAGCGAGGTATATACAGTGAAACTCCATCGATCATTTGAGCAGCCAGATGAGCAACATCACTTCGCATGAACTCCTGGCATACAGTGGCAAAAGGGAGTAAAATGGTATTTCCATTAAACGGGATTTACAGTCTCAAGATTATTTGGTCTGCTGAGAGATTTCCTTGCCAGCTGTCGAACTTAAACCACTGTGTGCGATTTCAATTATGAAGTCATGAAAATCTATGTTCAAAGAAAAAGAAAGAACTAGTTTGACTGAGGTGACCCATCACCCCTACTCTGGTGGAAAGTATTATGCGACATTGGAATGGACACAATGGTTTCCATCTGCATCTACGTTATTTTTCAAACATGAACAACTTGAACCTGCTGGCTGTCAGCCGGTTAATAATTTCAAAATCGACCAGTAGCTATAAGGACTGCCCATGTAACATCTTATAAGAAAACCTCGACTGCAATTTACCTTATTTAAACACAGCAAAAAGTATGGTTCCTTTCTGTCTTATCTTATTGTCACACACTAGATAAACAAGTTGGTAAAAAAAGGAATACAAGTTCGTGTTGTACAGTATTTAAACCTCTGTGATGCTAGCTATTCAACGGAGTATGGACAGTTGTTCATTCAAATAATCCATTAATGGAGTTTTAAACTGAGGTTCAGGAGGAGGTCAAACCCTAATCTCACCCAATTCCGCTTCCCTGCTTTTCAACATTAGCCTTCTTGCTCACTTGTTCGTTCTGTTCTGGCACTCCTCCCTCCTCCCCAGCTCAGCCAGCAGCCACACCACCCTGCAACTCACAGCTGGCAGCCCACTGGAGCTCAGCAGGTGGGAGCCTGGTCAGTACCTGGATGGGAGACCTCCTGGGAAAAACTACTGGAAGAGGTATTAGTGGGGCCATTAGGGGGCTCTCAGCTTGTGGTCTATGTGGGTCCTAATGCCCACAGTATAGTGACGGGGAAACTGTACTGTAAAAAGGCGCCGTCATTCGGATGAGACGCAAAACCGGGGTCCTACAGTAACTCTGTGTGGTCATTAAAAATCCCAGGATGTTTCTTGAGAGGAGTAGGGGTGTTACCCTGGCGTCCTGGCCTCCTAATAATCTCCATCTATGAATCCCTCATTAATGAGGGCTCCAGCACCCCCATCCTTACAGAAAGGTTGTCATTTTCCTCAGTCATGTGACTCACCCCGATAAAGCTCAATATTCCAATTGTTCCTCTTCTCTGCTTTAGCTACGGTTGGACAGACCTACTAATTGTACAGACCATTACACTATCTTTTAGAAGATACGTACTCTTATGTCCACTGCCACAGTATCACACAAACACATTTAGATAAATAAAGACACTTAGAGGAAATTTACACAAAAAAACATTTGAAATGAATACTTTCAGCACGAGGTTAATCCTGATCATGAAACTTTCCAGAAACAAACGTATGTGCATCTCTTCTTGAGCTAAGCAACTGAGCACCACATGCTCTGTAAAATTTGACATTTTCTATACAGCATATTCAGATAATTAAGTAACAGTTCCTACAAAGCTGTTTTCACCTTCATCATCATGTCGGATGAATGGTGAGTCTCTTTCCTTCACGGGGGACTGGAAACCACAAGACAATTTTAATTAAGGTCAGGTTATTGACTTTTTCAGGGTCAGGGGACGTTTTGAAAGAACAGCATCCTCAATATTTTATCCCATATACTTGCATCAACAAGACATGACCCACTTAACAATATGACAAGGGAAAAGATGGAATGAGGGATGAACTACATGCTTAGCATCTTCACCTCCCATACAAGCAACAAATGCATTAATTTGGCTGCTTTCAACAACTAGTGTAAGAACATAAAAAGACAACATATAAGAGGAAGCCATTCAACCCATCCAGCTTTTTTGGCTGTTATTTTGCTATTTAATCTGAGGATCTAATCTTGTTTCTCTACAGAAGACAGGGTAACAGTTTTGACAACATGGTTGTGTATTTTATTCCTGTCACCCAAAACCTTTAGTGCAAAGCTGCTGTTCTCAGTATTAAATACAGTACGCATAGTTTCTACTCATGTCAATTGATGCCTTGCTTTTCAATATTGATTTGAAAAAAAGTATTTTGGATTGACCTTGTCAGTGCCTTTGAGGATTTTGAATACTTGAATCAGGTCCCCTTCTCTGTTCAAGACTCAAGAGATTCAGTTCCTTCAGCCTCTCGGTGCAGGACATTCTTTTCTCTGGACTAATTCCAGAGCAGCCAAATCCTAGCTGAAACATGTATCTCTCCACACTTCTGAGTCAGAGTCTGTGCTTAGCTGGAGAACACTGATGTGCAATTGTGTGATGAGTGCTAAAAAGAACATTGAAGGAGCACTATTTTCTTCACTTTCTTCATGCTCCATCCCCCAAAACCAATGCTTTGGGGATCACTCTTCCCCATGGGATTTTTTTTTTTGGAAAGACTATTTGTTTTTGCAAAATATTACTGCTTAGAACAGTACCGACACCTAGTTAAAAGGCATAGCTGTGTCAAGCAGTATTAGGTAATAGGTAATCCTATCTGGCCTGAAATAAAAAGGAATTCTAACAGACATTTTATGTGGACTTCAATTTCTATGTTGTTCCAAGCACAATGCCAACAAAACAGGCACAACGCTGATTAGTGAAGTGTATAACTAGGGTACACCTTCAGACAGTATTAATTAAATGTAGTAATGGTATTTTATTCCAATCATTCATAAATTTATAAACAACGACGGAAATGTGTAGCAATAACCTTTTTTAACTTCTGGGTTCAACAGCAAGCCTGAATTTTCTTCATTATAAAATATTTCGGACTATTTGATTTGCAATACTTTGAAAACAAGTTCAACATGTAAAAACAAAAGGTATTCCAGCTAAAAACAAACCAACACATGAATTTATGACTGGCATGTATATTGTGCATTTTCTGTACTTAAAATGTCTAGCTTTTAGAGATATATGCTTATTGGCAAATGATTCCTTGAAAGAAAAAGAACCTTGCAAGGGAAAAAAAAAGTAATTGCAAAGAAACCACACAGGGCACATCATTAACAAACACTGAGATCTGAACATGATTTGGACCGATTCTTGAGTTGACACATCTGCAGCCAAACCTGCTTTTCAGATGATATAAAAATGACAACCTCTTTTTTCCATGGGCACTTCATTGCTATAGAAACATCACAAGCAGCACCAAATAAAACAACACTCAAAGACAAAAAATGGCTGGCCAGCAAATTATGGGGAAAACCTCTTGAGTGTATTTTGTTCTTTAGCAGATGTATGAGTTACACAATGAAAACTAAAGACAGATTATGTTTCCCTGTGCCCACAGATGTCTTATGCTTTGCAAAAGAGGACTGTATTAATGCAGGTGGAGAGGGCTGCTAATTTAAGTAACATAATGACTTAAGTGACCTTTGACATTTAAAACCCATTGAGAAGTACTGTATGTACTGACAATGAATGGCAACAGTTTGGACTGGACAGCTACAGGGGTCACCAGGTTAGTAATACGAAATTGATTTGTTTGACCCTTCCTGCTTGTGCAAGCTATCAAATAGAGGTCAAGTTATGTGAAGAACCAATAACATACCCCAGAACAAAAGAAAATTAAAAGGAGATTACAAAACCGCTAGCATTTTCCTTCCGTTGCTAAACTGACCTTTTGCTGTACTCTACTGTGCAGGATTGTAACACTTGTGTAATATCACAAATGGTTAACTGGTTAACTATAACTTATCTATTTCAGCCAGAACTGAACTCATGTATTTCATCTCAATTCTTTGACATTTACTTGGAAAAGAGCAGGCAACAGAGTTTGAGCTAAGGTGTCAACTAAGATTTTCAATGACACTGTTCCTGGCTTTCTGTTGCCACACTCTCACATCTAGTAAAGAAACACTGGCATGCCAAAATGTCCCTGTTGACTCGCTTAATTTCAGTGTCTATCTGGAAAATTTAAACTGCATCTCATTGCTGTTCCTTGGAGTATATGAAATAATTGTTCCCCGTCGGATAGTTGTACAAAATCTTTAATATCTTTTTACCCATCCATCATTTAAGAGTCTTTTCAGCAGGAGTATTTAGCTGGAAGCACTTTTGTGTTCATTTAGATTCTACATGATCAATCTTTCTTGTTACTTTACCCTATAAAGCAAGGGACACTGAATGAGACATCCTGAAGGCACCTTAAGAAATGAAGAGCTTGCCATGAACACAGACAGCACACTCAACAATTACAGTATGACTTATACCTATAGCTCCCTGAAGAATATAGCCTGTCTCCAAAAAACACTTCTTATGGTTATTTATGTTCTAAAACATTATGTTCTAAAACATCCCACAATTAGATTTCAAATTGAATGATCAGTTAAAAAATGTCCAGCTGCAATAAATATTGAGAAGGAATGATCTTGACAGAATGGCACCCTTTAATCCTACTTAAGGCAAAGGGTCACTGCTCCAAAGTTGGAGAAATGGCAACAGCTTTTCAATCACTCCATGTACAGTCATGACATAAAGTCAATATTCAGCATTAAGATGCCAGTCTTTGGGGGAACCAATGAGGATCTGGATGCACAGCTGACAGCTGTGATCTAAGATGTCATTTGATAAGGAAACATTACCATCAGCCTTGTGATGCTGCCTCTATAGACAGTAGATTTTTCTTTACAACTCTGTTAATTTAGGATACCTGGATTAGTCCTAATATAAATCAATTTGTCTGCAGAAAACATATCTTACTACTACTTTCTGATCTCTCTGCTTCCACAACATACAGTAGGCTCAAAGGCTAACTTTTATTTATTTTAAATGTTGCTATTTAAAAGCGGGTTTATTCTGTGAATATTGAAACTGGCTTCGTTATATTTGACAAGAAAATCCTTTGGGAGTGCACTTTACAGTTCTAAACATGTTGGAAAGATGAACTGCAGATCAGTAGCTCAGCTCATCAGACTGGATGGCCAGCAGAATGGTTACATTCCACCGCAGAGATCTGTCATGGCAGACAAGCAGAAACAGCCCCATTGTGCTCAGGGTGCTGTAGAATGCCATAACAGGCCTCCCATTATACTGCCTTAGTTGGGGAAAAGCAAATGTACAGTAAAGTTTTGGCTTGCTTATTAGAATATTCCAAATTCATATACTGTAAGGATTCTGGAATACCATCATATTCCATATTCTAGTTGAACAAATTAATTTTGAGAAACAGAAAAGTAGACTGGTCAAACACATTTGATGGCTTCATATACAGTACAATGTTAGTTGAACACTGCCTTGTCAAAATAATGACTTGGCAGACAACCCGCGAAATCCAAGCCTGTCCCAATGTCCCCTTCACCATTATGTTCTGCAGAGACAGCTATCACATAGCGTAGTCTTTCCAGTCAAATTCTGTTCTGAGTGCATCCTCCAGCCTGGACCTGGGGTTCCAGATTGTCTGGTCCCGGAGAAGGCCGATGTTTAAGTGCCTGATGTGTTGGACACTGCAGGGAACTGGGTCCGATCTCCTGTGCGAGCTTGCTCGTGTTGGAACGGCTTTGCACCGAGACATGCGTACAATGCATATGCTCTGCAGGTGACAAAAAGCGCAGCATTGTACAAAAAAAAAGCAAGAAAAAAAAACACAGCTGAAACCAGCAAAACACAGGATAACATCAACTAATGTTGTCCCGTTTCCCTGTGAGATATGTCCAATTAGCTTTTGCTGTTCTTTTTTAACAGCTCCTTTGGGGATCCTTTTTTGAACGCATGTGAAGCACAGCTGTAAGCGCTGCCCCTGAGCTGGCAGTGTAAGATACTTTAAAATTACACTGTAGGGAGAACAGCACAGCGATCCCACAAGACCCACCCGACTTCTCTCTGCGTGCAGTACATGTGTTTTTGTAACGCGTGTGCCTTCTGTAAACAAACCGAGTGACAGGGTGCTGCAGAGAGGAGAGGTGGGCATTCCGAGACAGGAGCTTCCTCGGTTTAATCCTAATCGAGTTGACGGTGCTTGTCTGCTCGTGGCTCGGGAGAAGCTGTGGTATTTTCCCCAACAACTAGGAAACCCCTGTCTATCTGAGTTAGTAAAACATTCAGGGCGCCGAATGTAAGGAAAAAAACATTTTTCACCTGCTGCAGCTGCTGTGAGCGCAGTGTTTTCTTGGTGAGCTGAGGTGTGGGAATTTCAGACCAGACAGCTGTGACCTCGGCTCCTTCCACAACTTCACAACACACTACACCTCTCCATACTTGTCTGGGAGGAATTTCTATTCTCCTTACAACACAGCCTCCCATACTGCCTTTTCATTGCAGGAAAGACATCTATAATGCACAATGAAATCTCAGGATTTAATCGTAATCGTTCCCTTATGAAAATAACTTAAAGGTTTCTTTCTATAGTCCCCATTCTCCACTGAAACCCCTAGGTTATCTGTTTTTTTTTACTGTCACCAGGAATCTTGATACTGTTTAATTTCCTCTGCAGAATAACAATGCCATCAACTAAACTGAAATTTCAAGCCTAGCTTAGCCTTAACTTCTACAGATCGCATATCGGCCAACTTCAGTGATGCAAAGAATTGCCTTTGTTGCAAAGAGACCACCAACTACTTTAATGATTAGACACATTTTTTCACGTTTGTACACTGTGCCTGTGTTGTCTATTTACTATAGGACTCACAGAAACAAAATACTTTTTGACATAACCCCCTCATTTAAAATGTTTTTCCCATATAAATTGCAATCTATCGTCTAAGATGCAGTTTGTAGAAATGTTCTGGATTTGTTAGATACTGAGCTCCTTCTCCTTTTGACTTCCTTAAATCAATGCTGTTGCTCTAACCTCTTCCATTTCAGGTTCTTCTGATTTTTTGTCTTTTGCGTTCCTTTACTGCTGACATTGTTGCCTATAAATCCATTTCCATCTCTTAACTACAGTAAATACACCACATTCAGATTGAAACTGTAATTGAAAAATGTTCTTCCAATCGACACCAATTTTCTCTGCATCGTTACTGTATGTAGTTCAGGAAATTGTATCCAGAGGAGAGAAACTGCCAGGATTTATGCCTCTTAAGGAAAGCTTGAAACAGAAATCCATTTTATGCTCAATATCAATTGGCACTTCTATTTAATTTGTATTTTCTAAAAAGACAACTTTCCTGAGAGCCTTCAGTGAATTGTGTGACTGGAACAGACTGGCTTTGGTGAAGCCTCTGGTTACCGAGGAGACTTAATCGAAAACCCGGGCCTTTTGTAAAGAACAGAGTCGTGTGTCCGGAAGGGAGAAAACAAAAAGAGAAGCATATCCACCAGAAAGCATGACATCTTGAAATGACTCGAGACAAAAGAGAAACCAAAGAAAATGCCGTTTCTCATGACTTCTTCACCTGTTTCAGCTGTTCCTACTCACCCTTAGCAACTGCAACAACAAAATCAGGAGGCTTGATAACCTTCTGACACACTTAACACTTTCCCACTCAGACATACTGATTTCAGCAGCTCCTGCCCTGAGCCTGTCAAATCTATCAATAATTACACTGCAGGTCCATGAAACGACAGACCTAAAAATCAATTCCGTAAAAAGATATAAAGAACATGCACAGAAATGTACGTTCTTAGTTATTGGCAGGGAGTGTTCTCAGTCATTGATGGTACACGGTTTTCGGATTCTCCCCCGAAAAAGGGACACACCCTAGCTAATTCAAGAAACTTTCTTGAGATATGGCAGCACCTTTTCTCAGAAATATTCACTAGAAATTAGTCAAAGAAAAGTGCAAACTGTTCTTACACGATCATACAATTAGCGAGGGAAATACTGTACAGTAAAGTATTATGTACTGTAAAGTGTTCTGAGTGCTTTATTTTCATTTTTGGAATCGTCGGCTGTACAGTAACAGTCAACTTTATTCCCTTAATTTCCAAATGTGTGGTGAGCCATTTCTTTAAGCATGCACAGGATATGTGGCAAGTTTGAAACGGCCACTTAGGCAACCCTCTAAATCATTTTATTTTCTGGGTGAAGGGCTTCACAATTTCAGTTACTCATGTGCTTGGAATGTTTTATAAAATGTTACTATTGGAATCTCAAAATGAATAATTTTGTTCAACTGCATCCCAAGCAACTGATGACTTTCAAAAGATATTTGGGATTGACGCTGTAAATTGCTTATGTTTTGCTCCATTTGTCTACTTAAAGACACTTGGATATATGCTGCTTATGGTCTTGCAAAAAGGTTCAGACAGTAGTTCAGACAGTACATCTGAATTTATAACTGCACTCAGATTAAAACAGTGGCAATTGTGCTTAAATAAACTAATAGCTTTCACATGTGGGATACTGCTGGCCAGGTACAGTATGTCTTAAAGCCTTATACTTGGAAACATTCTGCTCTTGATTGTGATGACAATGTGGTAAGGTGCTTAAAGAATGTACTATATTTATAGCTGCTAAATCAATTGCTCTTAGTTTATTAAAGATGTTTTGATTTTCTGGAAATGTCGAAGCACTAAAGTCAAGGGAGACTCCAACCACATTATGACTAAAACTAAGTCAGCACCTCGAAAAGTGATGGAGATCTGGAAAGAACCCACAGAAGACAGACTACAATAACATCACACAGAAAATGATCTTTTTTTTTAGCTTTTTATAGAAGAGGCCTTTTGGGACATATGGCAGTATTCATATGAAATATATAATCTATTAAGAAGATACTAGCAGACATACCAATAAAAGGGGAGTGAACATGCTACATGTATTCATGTTCTAAGCAATGCAATTTGTTTATCATTTAAAAAAGCACAAACCCAAGTTGTGATCAGTGCTGTAAACTAACATTTATACTGTCTTGCTGTCAAATGATCAACTGCATTGAGGGAATGAAAAGAGTAGAACAAGCTGAAGATGCAGCACTGACCTTATTACAAATGTCCTACAGAGCCTTGAGCATTTGCATGTATCTGATCTGGGAAAGACATTTTCAAGTGTTAGGTCAGACGCCTGCTGTGATTTTTAGACTGATGTATGTATAATGCATTTGCATCTCTTAGAACAACAACGTGGATGACAAATTCTCATGGCACAGCCTTCTCTGACACACTGTCCTTATGCCAATAAAAACTTCATCACTTCTAGGTAACATTTGAAACAGTACTGCTTCCTGTTCAGCGCCTGCTATTACTACATGAAGGGCACAGCTTATAACCCCAGCTCTATCTTACCTGGCAAAAACAAATGTCTTCTTGAAAGGGGTTATTAACAGGGGACGACTCTCAAAATCCACTATGGCTCGCTGCATGTCTTTAATTTGTGTCCAGTATGAAAGCACAATTTGATGTAAATAAGATGTCAGACTTAACCCAAATGTTTTTCAACCAGAGCAGAGTTTTCTGCATGAATGGGATCCAAAACATTTCCAAGTCAGTGCCCTGTCTGAAGCCTCTCCTCTTTACCATGCAGCTTCAATCCACCTGTTTTCAGATTCCGAAGGGCTGGAGAGCAATGGAATTTTTGGCTGTCTGTCAATCTTCTAGATGCAATGTGCATCACTAAGGTGTTGTTCTTATCTAAGGAATATTAAAATCCTTCCCTGACAAGAAAAGGAGAAATAAGAGGAGGACACTAAACATTTAAAAATCACCCTGTTTACAGCTCATTTTAAATGCTGATAATATTTCAGCTTAGCCTTTGAAAATCACCACAGAGTCTGGAAAATGTTACTGGAAGATAAATAAGATTTATAAACAGAGCCACTGTTGAACTGATATATATTCCTTAAGCTTTGAATGCAGAATATCCAACATTTTAATGTCCTAGTTTAAGTAAATCTAACATAATCCTATTAAAAGTGTCTATCGCAAAAAGCAGGATTTTACATTCAGTGCTACAGTGTCTCCTGGGTAAAAAGGAAGTCTGCTCCTCTTTTGTCTGAGGTTAAGCCGATGTTGCCAATTCGCCCTGAAGTTGTACATCTGGGAAGCAGAAGGACAGGAGCCAGAGGTCAATATAGCTCTATAGCTCAGAGGGTCACCTGCAAATTTTGTTCTCCATTACCTCCAGATCACCGTTGAAAAATAAGCTCAAGAAAACTCACAAAAGAAAACAGACCCCGATTGTGCTTTACAAAGCTTCAGTGTCTTGAACATCATGGGAGATTTTTTAGAAGATCACAGCCTCAGATATGAATGTACATTTATTTTCAAGACAGTTAATACATATGGATAGGTTTGTTTTTTTTCCTGTCAAGTATATCTCAGCGTACACAGAAGAAAAAACTGAGTAAATCCACGTGGTTTAGCAAGGTACAGACCTAGGAAATTTACGCTCTTACTGGGGATAACAATGGCTGCCTGACCCGGTTTTAGCGGAGCTGAAGTTAAAAAAAAGAACACTGGGAGATAGATGTTTTTAATATTTGCCAACCCTGTTTCCCATGTCAACCACTTGCTCATGTGCCATTTAACAAATTCGGCCAGAAAGAAGGAGCTGATAAGCACTGTGTGTACAATACAGAAAGGTGGGTGGGTCAGCGACAAAAATGCAATTTAAACCCCAGTAATGCGTCAGCAATGAAGAATGAACTTACCAGAGCTGACCATTTCCCCATGCTGCTCTACCTCTTGTGTAAACGGCACAAGAGAAATGAGCTGATGCTCAGCTGAGCTTTTGCCTCCCAAGCAAATAGGAAGGACTGTCAGCTAACCACCCACTTCTGAGGAAAGAAAGAAAATACAGCTGCCGCCCAAGAATCGCTCCCTTGACTTGTGTGGGGTAACACTGGTATCTGTGACATTTCCCCATAACAAAACATGGAGACCTTTCTGCAGAGCCCGGCCACGGATTAAAAATAAATGCAGTGAAGATAAGACTCAGTACATTTCTGTCTCAAGCCATTGTTGCATAATTATCAGATTCTAGCTAAAAGCCTAGTTACGCTTGCCATTACGGTTTTCAGTGACATTGAGACCTTTTCGCACTTCCATTACCTTTCCTATCAATACCATTGCTTCGGGTGGGCTACAGAATAAGCTTCACTGATTTACAATTTCATCTTTTGTGCTCCTCTTCTACGTCTGGAAAGGATATAAATGACCCCTAATTCTACTTAAGTCAATTGTTTGTTTTCATTCCGCCTTTTCATTTGAGAGAGTTTAGCCTTACACATAAGCCTTAAGCTGGAACAGCCTCAGACAGAAGGTGTGATGGCTTATCCAAGGGTAGAGACATTTTCAACAACATGTGAACCGTTAATACAGGAAACTCTGCTCCCAAACGTCTCCTGCCAGAAAACAGGGAAGCGGACCTATCTTGTCATGACAAACGCATATATTCCTTTGTACACTGTTCATGTATAAAAAAAACCCAACTTCCAATCGATACCCATTAAACTCGAGCAGCTTTTTGACATCACACTCAATGCACATCATTAACTGTGTTGACACTGACTCCACACTTAAGAGGTAGGGAGTAGGTGTGAAACTTTCATTTGACAGCAACAAAAGAGCTGCGCTCTCAAACAAAGAGACCAATTAATTTTTTTTAATGTCACTTTGAGTTAAGGAAGCGGATGGAACTCTGATTAAAAGAGGATGTTACATTTTTCAATCCAGTCAAGATGATATAATCTCATGCATTCTGACAGCCTGGAAGAATTAAATTGCACAAAGAAATGGTCACAGAGGATCTATACAGAATTGAACTTTTCTTTGATGGTAAATTAACTTCAATAAAAAAACATCACTTAGACAATTAACTGTATTGAAAACACAGGCTTATACTCAAGACAACATAATCTCAACTCATCTACAAAAACCTTCAGCTACTGGTGTTATACAGAACCATGATTTCTCAATTCAAGTTGATTAAATTACCATTTTTTCAAGTTTCCTTAAACCTAAAAACATTAAAATCAATTATATAAGAACAGTTACCAATGGGATCCCACTTAGCCTATTCTATCTTATACTGTAAATAACAAATTCACCATTGTCAGCTTCACGAAGATGAGATGGGTAGCATACTCCAGGCACCCCATTTTTTCTGTGTAGATCTCTCTGTGCTCACAGTTTTTATTTGCATTTCCAGGTAGTCTGAAGTTGTGTCCTCTGGTCCGTGTTTTGCTGTTCATTCGGACCAGGGTTAACTCCGTCCCTGCTTTTCAGCATTCTGAATACTTGGATTAGGTCCCCTTACTTTTCTCTGTTCAAAACAAAAACTCTTCTTACTGTACAGTACCTGTCAATGGAAGACATTAGTTTCATCCAGGAATATAACTGGAGGCTATTCTCTTGGCTCCACTCCAAGGTAATTTTTGTATCTCGGTGACCGAACTTGTACACACTCTTCTCAATCAGGCTTTACAATAAAACAATAAAATATTCACTTACAAATATGCAAACCTGCTTTACGGTACATTAGCCACTCCGAACATGTGGCAGTGAGAATGATTGACAGTTGTCATAACATTCTTTGCCCTGGGGGAGGTTTCTGAGAATGGAACTTCAGGTATTCACATGCATCTCAGTGGGACAAAGCTAAATTGAAGAAGATGATGAAGAAAAAGTAGCACATTGCTCCGGAAAGGAATTTCAATTAAGGTTGGTTTTTAACATATCTCATAAGACTTTACCTCAGCAGTAGCAGCGTGTGGGCAGACCAGATGGAGTGGCCATGCCTCTGCAGTTTTGTTTGTGTGTACTGTTAATATTTCCCCTTAAAGGATGCTAGCTTCTCCCTGCTGACACCTATTTGCACAAGCAAGTGTAACCTGATTAAAAAAAACAAACAAACTCGTTGCAAAATTACAATAACTGCACTGACCTGTCAGAACAATAATTGGTACAAGCTTCAACCTGAATCCATCTTTACAGTGTAATTAGCGGATACATACAAAACGATTGTATCTGGTGCTGCTCTAATGGGAGGCGCGTTTAAATCTGTTCACTCTTTTATTACAACAGATTACCATGAAACACCAAGTGTAACCTGTCTGAAATACCAAACAAAACGATGTGACTTTTCAGGCAGAGAGACAGAATGGAGTCCTAATTGAGGCAAACTGAGATCAAAGTGATTACAGTACGTTATGTTTCATTAGTGAAAAACATTCTCTTTATTTCTCCAAATAGAAATAGAAATATGACGCTCACGTCTATGCTGCACAAATTTTTTTAATTTTAGAATAAAATGTATTCTGTACTAGACACAGTTACATAAACGCTTTCTCTGTACTGTTCAGGAGGACTGACAAGCTTGTAAGCAGCTGACCTTTTGTAAGTAATTTTTCCGTAACTGAGAAAGCTTGATATGAATCACGAGAACAACTGATTATATTTGGAGCTCTGAGAATCCCAACACAATGATTATATTCAAGACTGATATGCCATCCTTATCAACCAAGATCAGGTGTATGAGGTCATACTGTAACTACCCCTGAGGTAAGTTATTATATTAAAATTAAAAATATTAAAATTAAATCTGAGATAACAGTCCACTAATGAGCAGTGACCACAACTGTGCTCTGAAAGCGCATGAAGGCCATCGCTTCCTGAAAGTGACTTCTCGTTTTCACACCGTGTTGGTCAGGACGTTCTTGTTGTCTTTGCCGGTCTAAATGTCAGTTTTCACTTGAGAAAAAATAAATGATGAAGCAATTTCCCTCCCTGTTTGTACCTCAAATTCAAAAGAACTTCATTGAAGCTCATTACTGAAACATTCTGCTCTAATGTACCTTTGATCTTGTTCAGTTTTAAAAAGGTCTTCAGTCTCCTTTGTTATTGCTTTATTTCAGGGGTCCTAAGCAGCCGATATAAGGAGAAACAATGGCTGAAATCTTGTGAATTAACTGGAGAACAGACTCAGTGACGGTTCCCCGCCCTTGTGAGTTCAACATGTATGTGGGTCGTTATTCCAAAAAAAAGGTGAAGTCAGTGAAAATGAGGGCAAAACCAAATACTGCCCCAAACAGAGTTAATTAATGGATTATACAGGTGATGAACAAGCAGTCCTAATGATGGAACTGCCTGTAAATTCAATGTGATTGACCATTTAAAGACCCGTACAGCAACCCTGAATAGTATCACTGAATCAAGAGGTCTATAGAGACTAATAGATCTGCATTAGTCCACTCAGCATCCTAAGCATGCTGTGAGGGTAGATCATTAGCCTGGCACAGCAAACACGCACTACTTGACCCCGTGTCTTCACATTCTGACTTCATAAGAGCAGCGCTGTTCCATTGTGGTCTAACAGCAGAAACTGGCATTCATGAGGTTAAACAGAGAAAAACATGAATGATATTCATCCTAGAAAGCAACCGCTCTGCTTTAACTGCCTCCTAGTTCTGCTTCTGAGTACAGGAGATGCTCAGCTTTTCACCTTGACAAGAAAGGTGACATTGTGTGTCGGACAAGTAGCCCCAGCCTGCTGCCACCTTTCAATTTCCTCCCTTCTCTCCAGGCGAAAGAGCTGCATACTGACAGGCACAATATTATTTTAATATGACTTCAACCAACTGTTCACGGGACCTCCCACAGACAATGAGGAAGCACCCATTCCTCAACCCACCAAGCATCACAGACTACCCCAGCCTCTGCTCACCACCTACTGCCAGCTTAGTGTTGCACCATTACAGCTCCAAATGCTCACACCCGATACAAGTATTACCTACCTGGGGGAAACTTGTGCTTAACAGTCTCCAACTGATTCTCCTTTATCAAAGCATAACACACATCATAACATAACATCATTCATGATTCACCGACAGCCATATCACAGAACATTTTAAAAAAGAAAACTATTAACCATATCTTTTTTTTTCTGAAACTCCCAGAAGTTAAAACCTGCAGATCAGTTCCTTGGAAAATCATCATGCATACTGTATTTAGGACACACAAACCGATCATATTTTTCTATAAAGTGAGAACATGACAGAAGGTAACCAATATCTTCAGCTCTTGCTTTTCTGGAAGGAGCAAAAATGAAAAAAAAATTGCAGTCTATCTGCATGAAATGTTTGTTAAAAAATAAATTCTGCATGGTTGTAAAATAGATTAGACTGAGGGATATACAGTATACATGCACAGCTATATACATACATAGCATTACTTCTGCACACTATCTGCTAAATCCTCATAATGAGATCTTAGACCGCTGACAGTTGATAGCTGCAGGAGGTGATTGTGCAGTAAGTGAAAGGAATTAAAACTGTTTATCTTGTCATAATTGCCTTTGCAGCATTTCACAGAGTGGCACATGGCAGAGACTGTGGGGTGATCACTGTATACTGCATGCACAGCCTTTACCTGTGGCTTGTGCCCTGGATGAGGTATCTTGCTCTGTTTTCTTTGCTAGAAAAAATATCACTGTTCAGACTCAGGTACAATTCATTTGCCTCAACTTTGAATGTTTTTAATGAAATTCCAAATGGAAGCTAGATTATCTAAACGAGGGCATATTTTGCAAGCTCTGCTAGACCTTCTAAAAAAGATGCATGTAAATAAAAAGTCACATGTAGCAGCTGTGCCTTAAATTAGCTGGTGACACCATGTTAAGTACAAGACCCTGTTTTGATTCCGGTAATGCCAGTCCAAGACCAACACATCCTCTGATCTTGAACACTGTGTTTATTGACATTAATTAAGCTGTAATGGGAACATTATTAAATACTTGTAACCAGCTACTGCAAACACATCTGGAATCTTACAGATGAAGAAAAAAATTATATATAAAAATACTATATTAAATATTATATTAAATACTACTAATAATCACTTACCCATACAAAATTGAAGAAGGGCCTGGGAATACACAGTACCTTTACTCTTTTATTAGTAACATTATATTATGTACAAATACAAAGAATGTTGTGTACCGTTTTATTTATCATGTTACAGAGAAGATATTGCTGATCAGGAATCAATCCAGAGAAGAGCAACCAGATACTTTCAGGTACTTAAGGAAATGTCCTACACTGAGGGCCTAAAGGGACTAATCCTAATTTCTCTTAAACAGAGGAAATTACAAGGAACCCCAACACAAGCATGGAGAACGCTCAAAGGCACGTATGAAGGTCACTCTTCAGAATGAGCAGTGAAACATAAACCAGAGGATAAAAATTGGAAACGACATTTAAACTTGTAAAAAGAGGCAATTCTTTACCCCAGAGTACTCAACCACGTTGTAGAAGCTGATACCCTGGCATCTTATAAGAAATGGCTTTGTGAGATCCCTGAATTAATTAGCTACTACCTACCAAAACACTAAATAGGCCGAAGGGCCTCCCCTTGTTGGGAACCTTTCCTACGTTCTTAGGATGCGTGCCTTCTCAACTCTTAATCTGCCTTTAACTACTGCACCTCGTCATTATGATCTTTAATATGAGTCCCTCAGATAGGCTGTGTCAGTTTTTCCACATCTAGGAAGATTAGACCATTTACTCCCATGTATTTATAAAATCTTTGTACACTGTAGTTAAAAGTTCACAGATGATAGATTCACCTTTTCACCTGATATTAAAAGCTGCAAAAAGAGACACAGTGACGTGATTAACAGCCAGGACGACCGCTCGTTTGCTCAGGACCGCCGGCGCTTTGTTCCACCTCTTGCTGAAAAGGGGACAGGATCTGTCAATGTCGACCCGGTCTGGTTAAATTAAACTGTCACGCTGCAATCTAAAACAAACACCCAGCTCTTTATCTGACCGGCTGGAAACACTTGAGACCGAAGGCGCGATTAACGCGACTGGCTACTTTTTCCACTGCTTCGGCTGCAGCCCGGGCCCGCACAGAAACCGTGCGAAAGGCGCTGCCCACTGGCTCGTCGGCTACAGCCCGCGCCCTCTTGGCACCCTCTGACGGGCTGAAGCGCTGTGGCTTGTGATGATAGCTGGCACCTTTCCCAGATGAAAGGCGGACTAGAGTTTCAATCCCCCTGATTACACTGCAAATCCAATTAAACAAGGCACTGCACTTAAGCTGAAGATTTATAAATCAACCAGACATCAGCCGGAAGATTAAAAGCAGAGCCCACAGGTACTTGCCGCTGCACTTTGCTTGGATTAAATTCAATGTGGGACACATCTACATAAAAGGCTAAGCCTAAGACTACTGAAGGCACCAGGTAAAGTACAACCTTTCTTGGCCTTTCACAATTATTTATAAATGTATGCACATTGGTAAACAGAACCATGTATCCGAGAGAGTGGATGTCTAAACAAGCTACAAGAAATACAGTATATAACACTCCTGGAGCCTCAGTGTGTAAAACAGAAATTTGAACTTTGCAGCTCTTGCGATCTGTTCTTGCATTTTAATTCATTTATACTTTGTGCTTGAAAGGGGTGTGAGTCAATTCACTGGTCTCGGTTTACCATTTCCATGTCCACAAAAATCCATATTTCAAATTGATTTATAATTGATTCTTCATGGAATTAACTTCCACCCCCCCCCACAAATCAATGGAGTTGAAATTGTAGGTCAGTGAGTGCCATCTGCATTCCTGCTGAATGATGGAGCCTTAATTTCAGCTCTCAACCACTCCTACACACACACACAAAACAAAGGCCTGCTGTTGGTGCACGACAGACATTTCCAACACTTTCACAGCTGCACCTGTCTCACCTTGAACCCGTCCATTGTGAAGCTGCTAGCTTAGTATGTCTCAGGGTAAACAGTTTTGTAAGTGTCCCTCCAAAAGGTGGCACTGAAAATGAATCTTCTTGAAACAAGTAAATTGCAAGAATGGGGGGCTTTTGCTAGGAACACAAGTATTCCATTAAAGTTCCCAACAAACCTCTTAGTACTGACCTCTGTGGGATTAATTACTTCAAAGGTCTGGTTGCATACGAAAGTGTTTTAATTGTGCCTGAGGGACCAGACCACTCCTAATGTCATGGCTATTCATGCGCAGGTTGGAAAACTCAATAGACATTTATATTTACACAAGGCTTCAAATATATTAGACTTAAAGTTCAGTGGTCTCTTACTTTTTCCCCCACATTGTATATTTATTGTAGGTAAGCTGTCCCCACAGCTGATGCTTTTTCAATGTAGTATATATCAAAAGAAACTCAACAGCTGATTTACAGTTTGCGTGTATGTTTTTAGAAAATATTTTCAATATTGATTATGTGCATTTGGTATCATTTTGATTAACTGATCGTTAATAACTAATGACTGATATATCATGCCTATCAAGGAAGCAACATTCACCCTCTGCAACAGGTTCAGTACTGAATATACCCTTCCATGGTGCCAAACAACTTCACTATTGATCATCGCCACACAAAATTCAATTCAATTTGATCGAGCACATACAGCACACAATTACAAGACTGCCTACGATTTTCATGTTCTGGTTTTCAAACTTAAAATTTGTTTGGAAGTTTGCAAACAATGTAGTGACCTTTTTTTATGCAGAGTATTTCATAGAATGACAAATGCTTCTGCTATCCTACAAAGCACTGTGGCAGTTGTTTTGGCATGTGGACTGGATACAGTATGTAGGTTATCCAAGGAATTTAATTTACCTCACAGGTAGTACCCAAGACTCAAGGTGCTTAACCCTGAACAGTGGTGTTAGCCTGATCTGACCAACTCAGAACTGACAGATGGCTTTATCCAGGACCAGGTTATTTTCATAATCCTCGATTTCATGTGATTTTCAAGGACACCTAATCTCAGTTGGGAGCAGCTTACAGAAGCCTACAAACGGTCCTCCTGAAGGCAACAGGGGAGCCAACACTCTCAGAAAACACCTCTGTTTCTGCAGACACACAAGGTAGCCGTTTGTGACAAAATACATATCTTGCTTTTTGGAATATCAAGTTCCAGAATCAAGCAAAAAATAAGAATAAAAACCAATTATCTGCAACTGGTGCGGAGATGAAGAACAACTACATGAAGAACTACTGAACTTCTTTATCCATAAAATCAGGGTTTTGGATGGTAAGCTGTCACATCTAACACACACTGTACAGTACCAGAACATTTTGTGCAGCTTTTTAAAAATTTACCTCAGGTAGAAAACACTGCAAAAGAAAAACAAATTGCCCATGAACTAGTGTAGGATTCAGTTTCATGTTATTGTTTTTAAAGGATCCTATTTCAAATAAACAGAGTATATGATATCAGAAACGGGAGACATTTGCTGAAGTGCCCAAGTTCATATTGCTGGTGGTATCGCTCCGCTAATCTGTGTATTCCATCAGGACCAGTCTTAAATCATAGCTTTTATAGACACTTTGTTCTTCTACCTTCTGTTGAATGAGTGTTTAAACTCATTTGTCATCACTCCAGAGTGAATTAATAATTAACTAAGAAATATGACCGGAGGGAATTAGCATCAATTACAGACAGCTTTATATGACGGAAAGTCAGTTTTTAGCCAGGGATGATGGACTTGCATTAGTTTATTGAGGCTCTCAAACAATTTCTATACAAATTAGACTGATTTATTAAGATAAAATATTGTTTGCTACAGAGGGCATCACATCTGATTTGTAAAACAAAAAAAACCAAGAATAACCCAAGTCTGTGGTTCTCTGGACTTTTAGAAGATATGTCGCCCACATTCAAGGTCAACTACAAAGCATCTGCACAAATTGCAACCAGTTGTGTGAATTAGTGCGAGGCTAGCCATCTCTAGCATTGTTCCTCTAATATGTTCTCAGAATTTCTTATATTACTTGTTTATTTTATCATTCATTAGCAAATTTTCCCCTGTATTTTTTTCTTTTTAATCCAACTCAAGCAGTGCTGGAGAGCACAAAAAGTTTATTTCAGAAAGAAATTCAATTTACAAATTGCTTTTGCGAGAGATTACTTTTTAAAATGAAGACGCTGGGGGGAATTTTAAGTGGCAATGTACTACTTTCCTTTGGAACTGTACTGTACAGCACATTGTAAGTGATTAGTTTATACATTATCGGCCCCCAGATTCTTGAATACACTAATACAGTATGTGGCACCAGCCCATAGGGGTGGGATTCTTACATACATACCTTACAGATGTTGAGGTATCATTCTCTTCAACCACAAAAACCTCATTTTAACCCAAATCTTCATTTCCTTATCCCCACAAGTCTCACTTGCCTTTCTGTCTGCATTGCAGTGCGCGTGCACTTTGCACAAAAAATTGAAAGTGTACAGACATTTTTGTTCCCACTGATGTGGTGGAAAACAACTAAACAAAATCTACATATAAAATCCAAACAGTATGTGACAAAACCTTCATTGAGGCCTTCATTTTGTCAGTGGCTTCACAGATTACAGCAATTGTTCTCACAGCAAAATCCCTGCCCAGCTCACCTGAGAGCTGGCCTTAGCTGCAATGGTTAATGTGGAACTGGAGGGGTGTTTGGGAGATAGTAAGGAGTGCTGATATTAAGCTCTATAAGGAGTGCAGAGGAAAGAGCCAGTGACATATTGTTATCTAGTGAATTGAAGCCAGAGCTGCATTGTATTATAACCAGACAAGCAGTGTAGCGAGGTCACATTACATTTTTTAAAATGCACATTGCATTACTTCTAGAAATACGATGTGTTTGAGGGTTGGTGGACTTGCTTATTATCCACAGTAGGGCCAGATGTCCTGCTGTTTTCAAAGAATACTGCCCTTTAAAAAAGCAAGAGTCATGTTTTGCATTACCAACCAAACGCTTCCTGATACAGACATCACTTGCAGAGGAAAGCAGATCTCTCCTCACGGCTAAAATACATGCTAAATGCTTACCTCTGTTGTGATGGAAGAGGAGAAATTCTGTTAAACGGTGAGAGTGCAGGGATTTACTAATTCAGTCAGGAGCGCACATACTGAAAGCACTAGACTGTCCATTCAAAAGCCAAGAAATTTCACAAAGGGTGAGGGCAAAAAACTAAAATACAGGTTAACTCTAAAATGCATCTCTGGTCAGTGAGATTTCAATCTAGACATATGGATGTGTGGATGTATAGGAATACACATATACAAGATGTATATAGAAATACACCAACGTTACAAGGACATGTGCAGTTTAGCTTCAGATATTTAATTTAATTTCCATTAAAAAGCTCATTTAGTTAGTGATGCATGAAGGAGCTTATGATATTGATAATATACTTGGTGGATGTTGCTGAAAATAAAATAGTCTGTTACAGTTTTATAATAAATCCTATCAAAGATTTCACAGAGCATAGTAATGAAACCTTTGTGCTACCACACGTTTGAAATTAGTTTAATCACAGGTAATATAATTTCATTTATTCAGTTTAGTAATTAACTTGAGCTGAATTATGAATTCTAATGTTGTGAAACAGGATTCAATTTTAATTAAGAAAATAAAAATCAATACAACTGCCTAAAAAAAAAATCAGACCTTGTCACTAATTCATTTCATCAACATGATTGCAGCTACTGGAGCACACAAACCAGGCGGTAATCACTTTGAAAGTTGGCAGTTTATTTTCCTTCTGTGACATTTGTGACATAAATGCAGCGTGTTAAGCTATGACTATTTTATAATATAAAATTGTTTAAGTGACGACTTTGATATCCCACTGCTGACACAACTGGAAGAAAACTTACATCTTGGTAGACACCAATGTGGTAAATGCAGACAGGCTGGATGAATTACATCATTGACACCAGAGGAGGTCAACACTGGCCACTGAACTCCTGGTCATTACAGGATACCTTCAAATAGGTGAAGTACTGCATTGATCCTGTATCCTTACCCACAGGAATGTAAGCGTTTGGAACAAGCTGTGCAACCACATTGTTCCTTGGCTTCTTTCAAGAAAAAGATGGATGACAGTCTCAGATCAATTAATTACTAATGATCACATATGCAAGACGGGCCAAAATGGGATCCTCTTGTTTGTAACCTGTCTTCTGTTTTTATGATGTTTCCTCAGTATGATCTCAAATATAAACATGGTTTTGGGAAAAACTTGGTCTGTGAGAACAGTTAAATGTGAAGGATATCATAATGTTATCTGGCCTAAAATACTTTAGGCAGACTTTAGGAAAACAGCTTTCCTTCATGTTGTACATTAAAAGTATCCCCTCTAGTAGCATTAATATTTACAGGAAAAAAAGGCTTCCACAAATAGAGTACAGGAACGCAAATGAAGCTTTTTTCCCCATTGTGGAATTTGTGATATATCTATAAATACTGGAGGACCTCACAAAACGAGCAGCCGTAGTCTACTGGGAGTAAGAAAAACACGTTATCTCCAACTATCCCACAAGTATGAGCAGCTGTAAATTTATCTGATAAGATCGTGGAGTTTGTAACCGTTTTGTGGGTAAAGTAAAGAGTTACAGTATGTATAAAAACCAAGTCTTGTCTTAAACTAATACAGGAAATATCGGCCTGCGATTTGTTTAAGATGAAAATTCTAAAACAAAATCACAGTTATTACTGTGATAAGATGGTGATTGTGAAACACTTGATATTTTTGCCATCTTCCTGAAACTAGGGGGAGGGAGTGCATCCACAAAATAAAGACCTTCTAGCTGCTCAGAACAACCAAGTTCCTCAAAATGTGTTGTGTCAAGTATTTGATAATAAAATAGTGCCACTTTTTCCCCCCCTTAAGTCAATGATGCAATCCCTTCTCAATGCACTTGTATGAATTGTGGTTAGGAAACACCCTCTTGTTCTCGGGAGCTTATAACTATCACTGAAAGAGATCTGTCTTGTGCTGAAAATCTGGCCTAGAGCCAGCATGCAGCAGCACTGCTGTTTTCTCAAACTGCCGTGTGAGCGCTGCTAGATGTTAGTCTTTACACTGGCTACAGAGGACTGGGTTGAACATGGATATAGCACAGCCCGTTCTGGGCCATGGAATTATTTATTGGATATAATGGATAATAATAACACTTAACGCTCACACCTAGTATACAATACAGAAAAATACCATAGACCTCTAGTAATCTTTAATCTATTCGTTCAGTTCATCGTCCTCTGCTGAAGCCCAGGCACCAGACAGTGGGCAACAGAGCCTCTCACATGGAGCTCACTGCGACTACGGGCATTTTTGAATCTCGCTTTGAAACTCATCCTGCACTGAAGCTTGTCATGTATAGGCTCTACTAAGTTCTTGTCGTGTACTTACAGTATACGAGTTCTGCTCCTGGCTTGACTAGGCCAGTTTTCTGGGCTTTGCCCCCAGTTTTTTTTCTTTCTATTGTGTCTGTGCTATTGTACAGCATGGTGAACTCCTTTTAAAAGATCTCACAAAAATAACTCATTATTCCTAACGCAAGATTTGCAGCAGTGATCCAAATCTCCCGCTACTTTACCTTTGCCTACTGCCCTGTCTCTCTCACACCTGAAGAAGGCTCCACGGCTGAAACGTTGTGTTCTCTTTCTTCCTTTTTTCAGCATGGAATAAACCTATTACTTGTTCCTTTGCAGCCTATGCATGCTGACGCAGCTACCCACCTGAACTACAAATCAGTGTAGTACAGCTTTGTAGCCAAAGAAACGAGACCAGACTCCACTTTAACTCCACCCAATCCATAACATAGTTTATTACAAGGAGCCATCAACATACCTTTTCAAAAAAAGTTATTCGGACTTTCCTTACTTAGATATGTGCAGTGGCAGGTATGAATAAAATAGCTACACACATTGTCTTTTGTTTGTGGCTTTGCATAATTGCCTTTAGCTCATGAACAGATTTCAAGGATACCAACCATGTTTTTCAGGAATGAAGGAGAATGACAAGCACTACAGATCTGCTAATTGTCAGTCTGGGCCATTCGCAATCTGTGCGGGCGTTGAAGAAATATTATAACTATGCAGAGAAAACGATTCTAATAGCACTATAAGCCTTTTCGGTTCTCTCTACAGAGACCCAGAGAGACTCAGCTCCTTAGACAGCATTCAGACAGAAAAGCCATTTGCTACACAAGAGGAAAGCAGGAATCCTTCACTTTGATAACTGGGGCTCTGGAAAAATACATAAAAAATACACCTGCAACAGGATTTTCATGAGCTTTAATCTTTCCGCTCAATTAAAAGGAGCTGAGGTTATGATGTCCTTAAAGTGTGTTATATTTCTTTTACCCCAGACTTGTTTCTGAATTTGATTTCCACTTGCAGAACTAAAGATTCAATTATGTCCCTGCCCGCTAGTGACCGAACTATAGCTTTGATTTGATGTAAAGGACTGCTACAGCCCCAGACATGTTCAGACACTAATGACAGGAGTCCCCTATCCATTATCAGACACTGCTGCTGAAAACCCTGCCTGCCTTCAGCAGTTAATAAGCAGAAGCAGTCCTGCCACTTCCACTGCCTTCTCAGGAAGCTTCCTGAAGATGACACTACAGACGGCTGTCTCTCTTCATTTCTCGAACAGATTGTTCCCTCATCACAATACTCTCCCGATCCAAGAGAATGCATAGAGCATTTTTTTAAATTGGGATTTCACAAAAAGATTGTGGTTTTCAAAAGAACACATTAACACACTCTTTTACAAAACTGAACTACACTTTTTTCCTAAAAAAAACATATGGAATGATGTACCGTACACTGTATATACAGTAGGTGTCCTGCCACTTGGACAGAGAAGCTCTCTATCAGGGGTAAGTAGAAACATTTTGCTTCCATCTTCACAAGACCATGCATTTATATGTAAAAAAAAACATACTGTACAACTGCACTCAGAGGCAATGGTCATACTTAAAGTCATTTGAGTAAGATCATCAGTCAGATCATGCCAACAATGTGCAAACGCTCCTTTCTCTGCAACAACACATTTTCAAGCCCACACACTATCAGGCAAGGTGTCACACAGCAGCAGAATTTTAAAGCGTTTTGGTGCACTTAGCTTCATCCTTCAGGCTGCTGAACTCAAGATTCTCCCAACAATTCTGCCCCGAATTTCAATGAACCTTGCTTAATCAGGCAGAAAGAAAACAATATACAAAAAAGAAAATGCAAAGCTTCATTGTAATGATGGTACAAATGTTTTCTTTTGAAATTTAGTTGTGGCTTAATTAGCGCTGAACAATTGCAGCAGAGGTACTTTGAGTGTGAAAAGCTTTAAATAAGAGACATAACCAAAAGCATTTGTTTGTTTATAAAGGCCTACAGAAAACATCAGTGTGGGGCAGACATGCACTCTGGTTGTTTCCTGTTGGTGCCTACCGTCCTGCTCTTCCTCAGGGGTATCACGTTTTTCACATATCTATAATTTAGTATATGTTGGAGTAGCACATGTGATCACAGCAACAAAATAGCACTAGGAAAATGAGGATTACCCAGGTGTCGAGAGGGGGAAAGAATTTCTAAGACTGCTTTCCATCGGTTATACACAGTGTCTCTAGATCAGCATTGTGAATGTGTCACTGTTCTCCTACAGTATAATTACAAAGAAAGCTGCTGTCCTTTAAATAACATTATTTCTTTATATTAAGAAGGCTTTGTGATTGTTTAGAAGGTTCTGGAGTGTGAAATTACTAAAACTATGTCAAAAGGAGTCAAAACAGTCCCTAGAGTTTCTTTACTGCTTAGACAACTTGCTCAATGCATGTTCTCGATCTAAACACTTTGCCACATTGAAACTGTCTAACAACATTCTCACACCCCCGTCATGGGCACAGCATAGCTTTTCACTTTTAAAATTTACATTTAGAGATTTATCCGCCTGCTCTCCAGTTGTTTTCTCCTTCCCTCCTACTTTGCGCTTACAGGTTACGAACCCAGATTTCAAAAGATGTAATGCATAATGACTAACAGCACACCATTTTAATTATATCTGTGCTGCTCAATCCTCCAGAAAGATTTAATTTTTTTTTAAAAAGGAATGCCAATTATATGCTTCCCTTAGCACGTAGAAATGGACTGAAAATGTGCAGTAATGGAAAAAAATATATCAGAAACCTCAATGCTGTCTTGAACCGTTTTCTTTAAGGCCATATGAAATTCAGAATACATTTTCACCGGCTGCTCCCCTTGAACATTCTTATGAGTCCAACGAACCCTCTAAATTATGCACTGTTAAACTCCAAAGAGAATGATTTAGGCTCATTTTCTGATCCTGAGAGTGGTTCTCCAAAGAATATCAAAGCACAGAATACACTCACAGGAACTTTTTGTGCGAATTTGTTTTTATTAGTTATAAATCTTCACTCAAGAACAAAATAACAAAACAGTGGAATGCAATAACACTCACCGCCCCCAGCTCTACAGGTATATCCAAAGAACCCTGAGACCAGCCACCTAGCCACCTACAACAGGGGAACTGAGAAGAACTTGTGGAAACTACAGTGTAGCACTGAAAAGCCTCCAAGTGTCCAGTACAGGCTGTGATTTGAGTTCACATTCAATAGAACTGCTAACAGAAAGCACGAAAAATATCCCTGTGTACAAGAGGGGACAAAGAAGAAACCTGTTGTTTCCAGAACATAACCAAATCTGGATATTCTGAAAACATGTAAGGTACCCAAAATAAGTGGAAAAAGCTGTTGCCAAATTGCACACAAGAGATTAGGTACTGGCTTAATAATGATAGCATCTACACAAGATCAGGTCCAGAATGCTTTCACAAGATCTGACGTATACCAGCAATCGATTTCCTCTGTGTTTCAGGTTTCTGGTGGGCGAGGTTAAGTGAGTTAAGTGAGTTAAGTGAGTTAAGTGTTAAGGTTAAGTGAGGTATGGGTATACAAACGGGAGGGTGGGGGGGTGGGGGGTGCATATCTACCAATCTGGAAGCACACAAATTTCTAGGAAGGGGAAAGTGGGAGTCACAATTGATAAAGCCTTTCTTAAAACCTATTACACTGTACATGAACTTTAGCTGGCAAAATATGAACTGATTCATAAAAATTCGCCAAAAGTCACATGATATTAAACAGCTATGTTAAATACAATCTGTGCAAGTTTTTACTTAATTACTATGACTGCCAGAGAAAGATTAAGAGCTTTTTGAACCTCACCGAATATTGGGGGAACGGTTTACCAGATAACTGAAATAAAACAACCTGTTAGCAAGTCTAACACAGCAATATTTTTATTTTCTTTGATAATAAAACTTTTGCATAAACTGATTGATTTCCTGATTGATCATCACAGGTGTGGGAGCGTGTAAATTTATATGAGAAGTCTGCCCCACAAACCCGTTGAGTGTCATCACTTCATATCACATCATAATACATTGCATCTGGAAGACTGGAAAGTTTGTGGAAAACCAAGAACTACAGTATATAGCAAGAACATTCAGTAGTGTGTATATATTAATTACAAAGTGTGTCCAAAGTCAACAACAAGAATGATTATATGAAAATAGTAGCCCAGTTCAGCAAGAATAAACTCACATGTGAAAGAAACATTAAGGAAACATTAACAAAGGGACAGACTACTTACTTTTGAGGAAACACCATTTATACTAGACCTACTTAAAAGATCAAGTAATAGGTTTATTCCATGCTGAAAAAAGAAGAAAGAGAACACAACGTTTCGGCCGTGGAGCCTTCTTCAGGTGAAGAAGGCTCCACGGCCGAAACATTGTGTTCTCTTTCTTCTTTTTTCAGCATGGAATAAACCTACTACTTGTTCCTTTGCAGCCTACGCATGCTGACGCAGCTACCCACCTGAACTACTTAAAAGATACTAACATCATAATGCTAACATTAGCAGTCCTTAAAGAAATTATATGTCCCGGAGGAAGGACACAAGTGGTAATTTAGATGACCTGCTCATTTTAAAATATACTTTCCTACCCCCTGGATCCCCTGTACATAACTACGAGAGCATTTATTTAATTTACACCGAAAAGCATTCAAGTGTTGAACAGCGAAAAGATTGTTTGGATATCTTATAATGCTGCATTGAGTTCTGGCTGAGCAATGTTGTTAAATGTGGTACTGTATCATGGTATTTTACAGTTGCTGTACTGTATTATTGTCATATATGTCATAAGCCAGTAGCTCTTGATGTGTAAGACAATTCCCTTAGGGGCGATAAAGGTTAATTCAATCCAACTATGTGTAAGTACATTCAAAACTGAGGCCCTTTTTCTACCCAAAGGATTGTGGGAGTATGGAAGAAGCTAAGCTGTCATATTGTTAAAGGTGATATTCCTTCAAGAAATGTGTGGTTGAGATCCTCTGATCAATTAACTGCGAACTAACAAACTGGCTTGAGGGCCTCCTCTTGTCTGCAACCTCTTCTCTGTTCTTAAACATGCGGATTATGACCTGGTGAGAGTTCTAATATTTAGCTGGCATTTTTCATTTTAAGATTATCCTTTAATCAGATTAAAGGTGTATCAGAGGTTTTGGAAACCGGTTTGCAGCCCTGATCAAACTCAAACAGGCATGTCTCTCTGAAAAATGCTGCTGGAATGCCTTGCTCCAGAAGTTTCCCTCTTTTTCCATGCCCTTCAGAGGATGTGTCTTACACGGCTCCCAGAGTCCTGGTCGCTAAGCGAAGCAAAGCAGCACACGGGCCCTTTGAGTCTGAAGTAATGGAAAATATGCTGGAGTTTATGCTGCTTTTCAAAACAAGGAGCGGTGCCAACTCACGAGCGAGAGGGAAGGAGGGAGGGTGAGAGAGTACAGCAGGAACGAATGGAAACTTGAGCCAGTGAGGCCTTTTTTTTCTTTCATTCTCAAACTGGATGGTTATTTCCATGGCTCAAAAACAAACAAGTGGAAGGTAAAAAAAAAGTTTACCTTAGTCAGCACACAGTCTGTTACTCTTAAAAGCTGTAGACGGCACAAGAATCTATGTGAAATATAGGCAGAGGGTTTGGATCAGGTCTTTTTTCTCAGTATATTGATAAGCTGTAAAGCATGTCAGCGTCGTTCCAACACAGACTTGCTATCGATTGATTTTTTAAGACAACAACCGGGATGAACCAAGCCAAGGACACTGAATCCACGCTGTCCTTGGTTTGCTTATCTACTGCAGCCCTTTTGAATTACATGGGATACACCAAATCAGGGAAATAGATTGATCCGTAGCCCTGATGGCAAGTATAACCGCTTCCCAACATTTCTTTCCATAGACATCTGCTTGACTTCTTAACTCAAGAAACATCTGTATACAGCTGCAGACGGGAAGATTATACCAAACATGTTGTGCAATGCAAATTCTAGATATCAGCTTTCCAAAATACTAACACCTCATAATAAAGAAATCACCATGTCCTCCAAAGTGTCTGGAGCTGTATTCTTCTTCAAGGAAAAATCCCCAGAAATAACACAAACTTATGGTATAGTGTGCCACCACATGTTGCTAACAGTGTATATGTACTGTATTATTAGGTAACACTGTGTATTATTAGTGCTCTATTCATCTGAAAGCAATAATAATGACTCAAGATGCCTTACAGAAGCCAAGGTTTGAGGCTACTGTATTATATTTTTTTCTCTCCGTTTTCCAGGAATTGAATTCCTGAAGTCCGAATTCCTGGAACTTCTGAGTGGGCATCTACTTTTTGGTTGGGATTAAAGCTCCCTAATAAAAACAAAGATTCCAGTAACTTTATTTAAACAACCCTACAACTCCTAGACTGGGGAGAAGAAGAGAAAAACAAATCTTTTAGAAGCCGTAATAATTGCTCTGTGAAACTCAGACATTCATCGCGATAAATGCCAAAACCGAACTTTGAAATATGAAAGAAATGTAAATAAACATCTCAAACTATTTGAATTTCTTACTCTTGAAAGGAATGTGCCACTTAATCCACTGTGTATTAATGTTCCTGGAGTCAGCAGGTCTTCCACACTCACAAATGTCACAACACCGTCAAAAAAAAAAGAAACCACAGGGTTGATGTCACATACCCTAAAGAAAAAGTCATGTTTTTTTCCAGGACCTCTGGGGCCATGGCCTTGACAGCACTAACTAAAATAAATCGGGTTCATTTTTTAAAATTATTTTTATTCCAAAGCAAAACAGCAAGCCCCAGGGCTATAGCTTCCACCAGGGAGTTCTGGAGGCCTCACACAGTCTGACCTGAACTCAGCAAGGAGGCTTAATCCACACTGTAAATCAGGTTTTCTTGATCCGGGACATGCCTGAGAAGTTTTCATAAAGGATTTGCATACAATGGAAAAAAAAAGTGCTCCCACCACAGACTGCCGGGTCTTAGAAGTGAACATTTCTAAACAGTGGTAATGTTATAAAGAGGGGAGACTGAAGTGGTCCAACCACGTCTATAATTATAGTACAGGAGGAAGCTGGTTTCTTTAAGTGCAGATGTGACACAGAACCATGATATTCAGACTGCTGACAGGTGTCTGAGGCCTTGATTAAAATGGGGCTTTTATTCAGGAACCGCCAGCGACCTATTGAGTCAGTGACTCATTCCTTTAGATTCATCAGATTTTGCCACAGCAAAAACTTTCCTGACCACTCACGTCCCTCCTCGCTGTTTAAGAATGCACTGCTCTGCTTTTTCTCTTATCTGCTCTATCTCCTGGTGTCTTGTGGAAAATTCGCTTCCTTCCAAGTACCCTGATGAATCAAAAACACTGAGTCTGCAAAGAGGACAGATAATGGCTCAAAATGCATTTTTCTAATTAACAGCAAATTATAATTATGATTATAAAAATCAAACCCTTGAATCACATTTCTCCAAAGTACGTTTTATTCGTGCCTTTTGAGGGACCACATACCTGCCCTCTTTAGACTATGAACACAGAATGTGCGTTTTTGTTCAGCAGGGCTTCACCTATATCTACAGAAAATTGCATTTGTCAGCTGTGCCAATACATTCTGTACATTTCAAAATAGTACTTTTCTTGTATCAATCTTTTATTTCAGGACAGGGATATAAATACGCTTATAAGGCAACACGAACCTGACCAGTTAGGTTCAAGTTGATTCATGTCCACTTTTTCATTCTGCAAACATGCATGTTTTTCTCCATTGTTAAAATGACTCCTGAAACCCATTCATATTGTTCAGAAAAAAAAGATGTTTTGTTTCTTTCTTTAAAGATTGCTTAAAAGCTATTTCAGCTGTGCTTAAATTCTTTGATATGATTGGTTATTCTTGAACACTGTAAACATAAAACATTCCTATCTCTGTTTCCTTTGTCTGCCTGCTTAAAACGAACCTGTATTGAACTGACCGGTCGTCTGCCTGTCCAGCTGCGTTATGATAATCCACACAAGTAGCCCGTACTCCCGGGACACACACAAATTTAAATCCAGCTTTTTCTCCAGTGGAACCTCCTGGGTAGGAAATTTAATATATTTGATGATAAAAGCCTCAGGTGTCCCCACTACTGCACGAAACAAAAATCAAATAACTTCATTGGGGTAATATTGGAAGCCCTGCTGGAAAAAAAAAATCCCATCATTTCCGTACAATAAAATCATTGTCTGCGAGATTTCCTCACACAAGCCATATGACAAGTGTAGAAGGGACACCGGCAGTGGCATTATTTTCCACTCTATTGCAATACGTCCACAAATCAGATCAATAGGCTTACTGTAACAGCCACCCATCACTCAGATCCCTATGTCGGATATTGCTTTGCTTTCCCAGTGGGGGGGAACACTGTATGCAATAGCAGGAGCATGTTTTACCAGGCACCTCAGATATTTTTTGAAGTACAGATGTTATACCTTACTTCCATACACAAATCTCTCCATTTCATGAGACTTTAAAGCTAGAGACAACATTAAAACAACACAGAAAGTTCCTCATTTGAGGTATACAAAAAAGGTCACAGAGGAGAGTAGCTTTCACACAGTTAACACCGTACATACACAATTCTCTTGACTCCTGGCAGAGGACTCTTCCATCTTTATAAACCGTCTCTGAGCCTCACCATTGACATTAAAGTGTGATCGTGCCTTTTATTATTCATCAGCGTCTTCGTATTTTTTGCCATCGGTCTGCGAGGTCCCGGAACTTGGCGCGCTGCTTGCCAGCCCTTTCAGCTGTCCATTGCAGCTGCAGCGGCAGGTCGCGAGGCCCCGTGTCACCCCTCTCCATCTCCCTCTGGGACGCGGCACGATTGCTCGCCGTGCACCTCGGCGCTGCGTGTGTCGCTGGCTGTCACCCCCGCGACTGCCCCACCTGACACCTGAGCCGCCCGTCGAGACAGCGAGGGCCGCAAATTGACAACGCCAGTATATAAAACTTGCGTGACGGGCATGTGAACACGACCGAAAGCCCTTGCCTTCCGCTTGTATATGTCAGTGCTCATATCTGTCCCCTAACCTACCCAACCCATGTCTGGGGATCTAGCATAGGAGCTGCTGCGGCCAAGAAAATGAATGTGTGCAAGGTCGCCCAGAGAACAACAGAGCAGGCTACTCCAGATCTTGCACGTCTCACTATCAGCCAATTAAAAATAAAACTCCATAAGGACGAAAATATTTTTAAAAACCTTTAGGCATAGGTTTTCCTTAGGCATTGCAATTGTCATATAATGCTCCTCTATTTCTTCTCATTCTGTTGAAAGATTCTCCGAACAGAGTAAAAAGATTGGACTATGCCTTTGCACAAGTAGGACTATGCCTTGTGCACAGATGCACAAGGAGACCCTAAGCCAATAAACATGCTGTTGTTTTGGTTGGTGTATGTTGGCACATATGGATTCCATCACCCTCATGCTCCTCCTTGACATGCTTACTAATTAGCGACCCGGTCAATATTTTTGCAAGTTTCTCTACTGTAAGTGCAACATAGAAACAACTGGCAAGTAAAGGGATGCATTTAATGTTTATTGATGGCAAAATGAATAACATACCCATACACAAGTATGTGAAAGGTACAGTATAAGAGGCTTGTTAAAACCTGGACACACATTTCTATAGCAGTACCCATAAATGTTTGTTATGGCTTTCCTTAGTCATGTGAGGTGAAATGTGCAAGAGTGTGGTCAATACCTGCACCCAAATCACATAATTACATTTTTAGATTCATTTAGTATAAATCAACTGTGTTTAAGCTATACATAAAAGAAAATGGCTTTCTGTGTGCTTGTGAATTACCATAGGGAAGAACTATGCATTATTTCTCACTGATGCTAACCAGAAAAGAGAACACAGACATTGGAAGATTAATGCCCTTCTTAAAGTAAGTTCTAGCTTCTTAAAATCCACTTAATAATCAGAACTTGGCCAAAAAACGAATCGGTGGTAATTCATTTATGACCTGACAAATAATACAGCAGAGCGACTTAGCTACACAACCTGGTTGTGAAGCAGAGCAGTGATTTGGAAAATGTTCAGTTTTTCAAAGAGAATAGCTTTAGCTCAGTTACACCAAGAACATGGCCATGGCAGCTACACCTTAGCCTGAAATTGTTTAAGAGGATATGACCATGGTATGTTTCAAAATCTGAATAACAAAGCACAGCATTCGTGTTCAACCTGTATCTTCAATTTACTTGGATGCTATGAACAGGATTTCATATTCTAATTAAAATGGTAATCAGTTCCAGTGTTTTCCCCCCAAAGCATTTTCATATTCTTAAAAACATATTCAGCAAGAATCTGCTAATTCTCTGTCATCGACGTGTGCAGCTAATACTGTTGAAAAATCTCCGTGGCTTGCAGATGGGATGTTAGACTGCAGTAGATTCAACGAAACATGAAACTTTGCAGGCATACAGACAAGGCTGTCAAAATAATTTCTATGTTCTTTTTATGTACCGCAATAATACGTTATGCCAAGAATTTAATTTGCCAGAAAAGGTTTTGAAAATGAGGGATATTTCCCAAACACCCAGAGTTTTATCTCATAAAATTATAAGACAACCAGAAAAACTCATACTGTACATGACAATGTAACTAGGATTCCCACAGAAGTTTTTTTTTTCTGAAACCTCTTTGACATTCACTCGGATGTCGACAGACTTGGTTTCACTGCCTGGCTACGATGTGGCAGACCGCCTTGCTGGCTTCCTGCTGCATTGAAGATATGTTTTTTTTTTAACACAAAAGCGAGTTGAAAAAGCCTCTGCACACTTTACAAATGATTTCTCCCAAAACAAAAAGCAAAGATGTGAGAAGGAAGTCTAAGACACGTTTAAACCCTGATCAATCAATCTTCTTGTGCGCCCTGACATTGATATATGTTTCCCCGCTTGACCAAAAGACCGCCCTCAACTGGGTCAGCCAGCTCTTATCATTACTCTTGACCAGCCTGCAAGCTTTCGGATTGCTTACTGAGCTGTGTGGTATTGGCTCTGATCCTCATAAATAAGAGTGGCACATAAAAACCTGCACAAAAAGGAATGTGTTCGATCTCATTCAACCATAAGGGGCAATTTCCAATACACCATCCAGTCCAATCACAAGAAGATATTAAACTGCGTATTAAATAATTCACAGCCAGTAAACATGACTAAATTACAGAAAAAGCCTCCCACGACGAAATTATGCTTAAGTAGCATATAAGTCCCATGTCAGGTTATTAATCTCTCCACTCACATTTTATTTGACTTTCTGAAACGAAATAAAATGACAGCTAGCCATCATAAAGAGAGCGAGGGAGAATGAAATCAATTCCCCTCCACAGCTGCAGTCTCTTTTAAAGCTCAGCGTCTCCAACCTATTGAGTGCCTCCTCAGAGCTGTCAAATAGTTCCCGAATGATGGCTCTCCAGCCAAGACAGCAATTCGACAAGCTCCATCAACAGGAAAGAATCCCCATCCCACCCGAGTATCTTCTAAGACTAATTCTCAGAGCATACTGTAATTACTCAATTACTGTGGGGGGGTTGAAACTTAATTGATTCTAATCGTTGATTTGGAAACGTGGTGTCAACTCCTGCCCTGTCAATTAGCTATAATAATAATTAAATCTAAAGGATAATCACTAAATATACTAAGCAGGCTGAAGTTCAAGTTATAACAGTCAAAGCAATTTCTGCCAGGAAAAGTAATTTAGTCAGCTATCATACAGCCAATAAAAGTCCCAAGATATATAGTATACATAAATAATGAATTGTAAGTCAACAGTTAGGAAGACATACAGTACACCACTTCTAAACTGCTGGTCAAACAACCTCTTGGACACTTAAGAAACCAGCTTGATTACCTACAGCATTTCACTCCAGGCTCAACAAAAGCTGAGTACTGTGCTTCAGACTCGCTCATAATAATTGCCACAATCTTTCTTCTCACAGTTAATAATATATCAATCTTCATGCACAAAGACAAATGCCAGAAGAAAAGAAATCAAAATGTGTTGAATACGTCCAGTTCCTACAAATACAATACTTTGGGAGTATGGTCAAAGCATTAATAAGTATAAGTCCAGTTTTGCACAAAGACTTAAACCAAGGGTCAGAATCAACAATTCCACTAAGATTTTCATTACTGAACATTTCATTCTGATCTTTCTGTGTTGCTGACAGGGTGCAACAAATTTGGACAGTGCTGGCTGCTATGCAGGGGGATTCTGCTTTTCTCTGGCAGATGACATGTGAAGGGTTTACACAGGTTCAGGTGACATTTTAAATGCCAAGATCAAGCTTGGACACCATCAACTGCAGTGATTTATCTAGGACTCAACTAAACAGGGTGTTAGTGTGATCCCAGTGATTTAAACCCATCACTACACTCACTCCTGCATGTTGACTTGTGGGAAATCTACAGCTTCGGCACTAATCCTTTCCTGCACGGGAATCAGCAGGACATTCTCCTTAACCAGATTCTTCAGAAACCTCATACTGTACATACGCAGTGCAAAGATTTATGCAGCCCAGTCATTAATTAATTATTCGGTAACAGCAGAAAACAGCTCAGAAATGGTTCTATGCCTTGGTTACCCAGCTAGGAAGCTTAAAAAATTACACATCAAAGCCCCAAAACTAAAAACTACAAAAAAAGATGTTGCAGCTCCATTGCTTAATTGGAGACATTTCAGTATGAGCAGATCTTGGCTGTAATTGAAAATGTAAACATGTGACATGATGCTCAAAGGAAGAAAAAAGACAACGACTGATCTATACCATACTATGCAAAAGTATTGCACCATTGCACAGTTTTCACTTTTTGTTGCTTTAAAGTTTGCAGCTACTGTATGACACTTTGAAGTGGCCATTAATATTTATTATGTACAAAACCTTCTCTACACATTCAAAATAAAAAAACAAAACAAAAATAAGTAAATAATTAATGTGAAAGAAAAAAGAAATTCTAACTTTTTGCTGTAGCAAACCTAAATCCATTTGTGGGGACAAAAATCTCTTTAAAAATGACCCCAAAATAGTTGAGTGGCCTCTGTCAGTGCGCAGGAATGATGGTTCACAAAATGGTCACAATAAATACCCCTATCTCTGACAGATCCCTCAGTCAGGTAGTGAAATTCAAGTGGAGACTCAACCATGAAAACCGAGGAGCTGTCAAAACAACTCTGGGATAAAGTATAAAGGCACAGATCAGGGGAAAGAGATAAAAACATTTCAAAACCCCTTCATATATCCACCATTTTGTAATTTCACAAAATGAGAAACTACAGGAAAGGTCTGAATACTTTTGCAAGGAATTGAGCACATAGAGATACAGGGATGATTGCTGAAGCAAACCTGGTTATCTCTTTAAATATTTATTGGAAAGATAAATAACTCTTTGAAGAGACTCTTCTAGCTCAAACACCTGCAGGAGTCTGCTATTTGCTCAACTATTCTAAGGCAGACCAAAGGATTTTAGCATGCAGGAAGGACTGTTAAAAAAATGAAAAGAAAAAAAAATCCATTTGACTGCTACTGGCTAGGGATATTTCACATTTGGAAAATGTCTTTCAAGGGCTGAAAACAGTTGCCAGTGAAATAATTCAGCTTTAATGATTAACTCAATGAGGATGAGAATGTGACAAAATTGTTATTTTTAACAGGAAGAAACCAGTAGCAAGGGTAGCACAGCCTTTATTAAGTCTGTAACAAATAACTAATAATATTTGTAATCTTACTAATAAGGCCTGTAATGACCATACTGTATATTGGCCATTTTTGCAGCACTCTGTTTCAGTAATAAAGTAGTAATACTTTTGTTTACAGGAGACACCCAAACAGGCAATACCCAGTTTTTCTAGGTTGTATACTTATTTATATTGATGTTGTCATAAAGGTCCCAAAGGGAAAACAGAGAGAGAGAGGCAATAGTTTAATTTAACAACCTCTGAGACTGTGTCGGTGTTCATGGCCTGTGGTGAGAATGTGCAGGGAAGGTCTCAGAGCTACAGTGCTGCTTCCACATCCTGAGCAGAACCTCCTCAATCCAAGCAATGCCCCTACACCTTTTAACGGACGTCCACACAGAAACAAAAACACTGTATAAGTCATTGCTATTTTGGATTAGAGGGCCTGGTTCTGGGGCTTTCTACAAATCCATTCCAAAATCATGGTTTTAAGAAACATCTGTTCAATAGAAACCATCTTCTTCTGCACAGCTCTGTTGCAGAATTCCAATCTTTCAGGACTACAGTCTCAATGGTTTCCTCAGGCTCCTTAAAATACCAGGAGCTTTAAAACATAGAAAAAAGGGTTAATGTGATCCAATTAAGAAACAAATTAGTCCCGGGGGGTAAGGATTGCTTGGATCAAAAAGCGGAAGCTCCTGTGGTCCTGTGTGCACACCTGCTGCACAGAAATGTTTCCACCACCCATTACAGTGTCCACAAAGAGCATCGCAGCTGGGTCTGCCCACAGCATGAGGTATGGGACTGTCATCTTTACAGCCCCGCAGAGCAGATGGAACTTTGTTTTAAAATAACTGCAAACTGTAAAAGAGAAAAGGTTTCAAGCAATTCTGACAAGCCCAAAGGTAGCCTGTTTTTGATGGGTCAGTGGTTCTGCGCACATGCTGGGCCAGCCAATGAAGAAAAACACAGTGAGCAGACCCAGCCTCCGGATGGCTGTGGAAAACTCAACAAAGACAGCCAAAACATGAGCTATCCCCATACTTATAATACATTTCATTTGCCGATGTGTTTATCAAAACCAACCTTAAAAAAAATGTAATTCTTTGTTCCATTAAAACCTTGGAACCTACTGTATGTACATGTATCGAACTGGGTCTGTTGGAGAAGGCGAAGTAAAGTGCCGTGATCCACTGTATGGTTCCTCTACGTGAACTTACAGCCAGCATCCCAGACCCCTCACCACTACCCCACACCGAGGTCTTTCTATTTACATGGTCATTAAAAATCCCAGGACATTTCTCGAAAAGTGTAGGGGTGTAACTGGCGCACGATAGCTGCCATCACATCATCCAGGTGGATGCTGCACACTGGTGGTGGTGGAGGGGAGTCCCCATTACCTGTAAAGCGCTTTGAGTGGAGTGTCCAGAAAAGCGCTATATAAGTGTAAGCAATTATTATTATTATTTACTGTCTGTGTCCTATTACCCTAATGTTTCATGGATTAGAAACATGCCTCCAGTCAGCAGCTGGAAGTGTAGGTTCTCACTGGAGGAGCTGCAGGGGCTTACTACAACATATGTGCGGCCCCAAGCTAAGCTGATGTACTCTACAGCATCTTCGGGATGCACACTGAACAAGCCAGGATCAGAAAGCATCTTTCTATATTAACCCTCTGCAGTGAAGCAGTAATGTCTTCACTGCATGGCAGTGAAGAACATGGTCCCCATCACCCTGAGCTCCTGCTTTAGGCTGGTAATCTGTATTTCAATATACCTTTTCTCACCAAGCAGAAAAGCAATTTATACAACTTAGCAGCTTTTATTAAATCACTATTATTTTATTTTTTATTAAATGTTTACAAAGGTCACTTCCAGCACCCAGTATCAGTGACCTCACTGTTGCGTATGTCTTCCTTACATCTGACCCAGACCCATTCCGTAATTAAGCTCCTGAACCAAGCTGACTCTTCTATGTGGGTGTCCCAGACAGACCATCCCACTGACTCAGCTTGCCCCTTCCAGCTGTGACTTTAGGGACAGACACAAAGGCGTAAATCCTATGGTCTGCTACAACTATAAATATAAACTGACATTTTAATTAATAAATATTAACAATAATGTTTCACGCTGATGCTGTGGAGGTCTCAGGTGTGGAATGATGTCTTAAGACATAGAACATAAGAAAGGTTGCACATGAAAGAGACCATCCACCCGTTTAGTAGTTACAAGTTGACTGATCCAGGGCTCTCATCTAGCAGTTTCTTCAAAGGAAACCAGGGTATCAGCTTCAACAAAATGTCTTTGAAGCTTATTTTACCCTCCCTTGAACCTCTGGGTAAAGAAGTGCAACCTTTTCACGGTTTCACACGGACTTGTACGTAGTCTCCACTTGTGTCCTCTGGTTCGTGTTTCACTGTTTACTCTTTCCTTGAGAGGGAACGGGGTGGTGCAGAAGAGAGCTAGTCAGGCAACAATCCACAGAGCACTCAACGTGGGAAGGCTCTTCTCGTTCTTGGGAAAAAAGGCTCTCGTGTTCAAAGGCGAAGATTGGATGTCAGAGAAAGTGACGGCTCCTCAGAGGGGCTGAGGTGAAAGCCACACACTCCCGGCTTTCCTCGGTTGTGAGGAGGCAAACAGACCACTTGTGCCCCTCTGTCTGCACTGTATTCAGTCAGGAAGAAAGGAACATTCTGACTCCCTGAATACACCCGGACTGTGACCTTCTACTGGCTTGTGTTTTGGTAAAGACATGAACAAGAACAAACCCCAAGAAGCACTGCAGACTTGAAAGGTTGAGAAGCTGGGTCTCTAGCTTTCGAAAAAGAACAAACAAAACAATATATAACCAGACCATGTGCGTCACAGCTGGATTCTTAAAATGCAGAAGAGCCCAAATTGTAGACTATGAGGTCAGACCCCAGATTTAAACCACTGTCTCCGGCGCATCTCTGAGTGTGTGAGTTAAACTGCCTAAACAAATGTCAAACTTGCCAGACTGAATGTCTGGTCACCTGAAGTGGACAATTTGAATGTACTTGAGAGTCAAGAGTGTGATGTCACTGTATCGCTGTGCACGATGAGCCCTGTAGCGAGAGCATTACACCAAGTGCCTACATTTGCCAAAAACCCCGACAACATGATGAATCACCCGATCTTGTTTTGTACAGTATCAGATTAATTTATAAACCAAGCCTTTCCGTGTTACATAAAGAAGTGATCACAATCATGCCTAAAGCTACAGATCACTCATCTTTTTAATTAAATTACTTACTGTGAGGGTGACCTTTATTACTGTATAAGGGAAACACACTATTGGTTGCTGGGTAAAGGCAATCACTCTAATAAATACAGCTGTTTCCTTGCCAAATAAAATGGTGTCAGTTCATTCTGGCCCCAGACCTGAACTAATCAGCAAGGTGTTTTGTAGTCATGTCTAAATCTCGGATGGAGTGTATCTGCACTATATCCTGCAATTCCTCTAGAGAAAACAAGTGAGACTATTTAACAGACCGGACAGTATTAAGAGTGGTTCACACAACATCCTTTTTACAGAACAACCTGCATCACTATGGAAAATACTATGGTATAGGGACCAACTACAGTGTATGTGATTCAGAAGTAACTGACAAAATGGCTTCACGTAATCAGGCGATATCCACAGAATGGCATACAGACTTGAAGTCTGAATGCAGCTGGGCCAACCTACATTTGTTTCTCAAGGACAATCCAAAGATGCTTTGTTATGTAAATAGTTTTTATTGCACTAATTGTCAAACTCTAGAATGGTAATGAGATTCGCTTATTGTTCTTATTCACTGTAAGTAGAGAACACAAACAGTACAATTAGAGCCTTTTTTCATTGCTTCCTTGTATCCATATTATATGGGGTTTTATTTCATTCTATTTATTTTTATGTAACATTTCTGGCTTGTGCTGGCCTTATTGACATTTTATTAATTTATTCATCTTGTTCACCTAAAAAAAACTCTTATCTGTATATGGCAAGTCATTCTGGTTAAGGGCGTCTGCTAAGCAAATAATAATGCAATTAAAAGTAAAACTTTTGCTTTTAAAATAATGGCTTTAAATAAATATAAGCTACTGCCATATACAGCATGTAATTGCTCCTATGTTACTTGTTTACATGGGTGGCGTAGTGCCACAGTGGTTAGCATTGCTAACTACCAGAGCTGAAACCCTGGGGGCAATCCTGGTCCTTGGGTGCTATCTGTGTGGAGTTTGCATGTTCTCTCTGCGTTTTCCAGGTGCTTCAGTTTCCTCCCACAGCCCAAGGATATACTGGTAGGTTAACTGGCTCTGTCCAAGGTCTTTTCTGCCTTATGCCACTTGCTGGTTGGGATAGACTCTGGCTCCACTACAACCCCGTCCTGGATAAAGCGGTTAGAAAATGGATGGATAGGTTTTACATGGTAATTGAATTTTGTACCTCTGGCTGTAATATATTACGACTACCTACAATCCTCGTATGATACCTGCACACAAACGGGGCAGGATATAGGAATGAAACTCTGCAGGAGCAGTTATATGACATTCAATGGCTTTCAATGTTTCGAGTGACTCACAATGGCACAGAGGCGCAAACAAGGCTGGCTGCAAGGCCTTAAAGCAATGTATAAGCTTTATAGTACACTGTGAGTGAGAAGACAGCAACTGGAGCAACTACACAAGATACACAAAACCTATCTTTTTGTAGCTTTCGATGCCATGCCAGTCCTTTTCTGCTCTGGTTATGTCTGTTTTTTATTTTAAAAGTAATGCTTGGCAAGACACCTTCAGAACTGGCTCTCTGCTCAGAAGGAGCCCCTTTAGCCAATCTGCTGGGTCCAGTGTTTCAAGATCCAGGCCTGCAGCAGAGGACTGAAAACCAAGGTGCCTTAAGCATTCATCTGCTCTCAATGTCCCCTGTCTCTCCGGCACACAACCCCCTCCAGACTGATATGGAAATGTTTAAACGCAATGTGACAGGAAGCACACACTATTGATTAGACCAGTTGTCCACCCTCCTTCCCCCTTTTTTCCATTTCACAAATGTCAGTGGAGGTGCCGTACTGCCACGGGTATAACAGCCCACTCTGCTCCTGACAGGTACTGGAACTGGCCAGAAATTGCAAGCTTTATCCCCTTACAGCTTATAACAGAACTACATGACAGAAGAAGGTTGTTTCTCTAATATGTGTAGGAAATCAAGCTAAACTACAAGTAAATTGATAGCATGTTTCTGTTGTGCCTATTTAAGCAGATTAACTCATCATTACTAACTCATACACCCTCTGATTAAACACATAATTTTAGCAGCCATTTTAATCTTTAATGCATAGAGCCACATGCTGTACAATCATGAGCTACAATATACAATGCCCCTAAAACAGATCTGCATTCAACTGAATAGTGTCATGAAAACAATCCCTGTTTCACATGACATTCAGAGGAAGAAGTTCAAGTGCTCTAGGGGGAAACTGGAGTACTACCTGTATGAGCGTAGTGCAAGCACAGTTAAGCTCGGACTCAAATCCTACCACAGTGCAACAGAAAGTGAAAGGAAACCCATTTCTGTACTTAATATTCCCCCTGTCCTGAATTTTAAAATCAATTTTGATAATTAAGAAGGTAAGAAGAATGAAGGTTGATAAGGACACCAAAAATTGGAGTCTATCAACACGATTGCAAAAATAACAGCATCCACGGACCAAAGTAATAAGTTTAGATAGGACATTTATATTTGAGAACAACAAATACAGTATCTTCACATTATACAAGAAGATGACTGTGCCATTGCTGAAATTTACATGATATTAACTGATAATGACTTAATTTTTATAAGCCTCTCCTCCAACTCCTCCACAGGTGCCCCACTGGTGCCTGATTCACCTTAATGATTAAATTTGAACAATTTTAAACAATTTGATGGCAGATCAGAGGGCTGACTTTTCCTAAAAGGACAGACAATCGATGGCAGAACCTTCCCATCATGGGATTTATATTATGAAAGAAAACCTTAAATCAGTTGGCCGTTTTCTGTTTTGACAACTGAATCTTGCCATTTCTGGCCTTGCTCAAAGCCTACCACAAATCCCATGGCATGATTGGAGTGACACGACCGCCTCAATCTGGCTCTGATGCTCTGACTTTTGTTTTTCCCTGAGACCCCTTACAGTCCATCCGCCCCAGATTGCATTTCACAGGCTTAAAATCAAATCGTGCTGACAGCTTTCTCAAACAAACCCCCGAAGGAGAAATTTACCATTCGGAACATGTGCAGCATCACTGTTGACTACAGGCTAGCCCTGAAATATTTGTCACAGTTTCATAGCATAAGATAATTAGACTGAAATACTGCCATTTATGAAAAAAAGCAGGACCTTATAAACATCAAGAGATCTAAAGTGCAGTTTGGCACAGACAATAACGGCACCAGTAAAATCCTAAAAACAAGAGTCTTGAGAGACAGCTGGCCTAAGCATTGCAACCATATCAACTCAATGACTCCAACCATTTCTGGCTTGGTATAATCTCAATTTTGAAAGGAATTATCAGTTTTGCTTGCCTGTTGCTTATTTCCTTTTCTGCATCTGCAGATAAATGTGCAGATTGGACGTCTCCCAATACAGCTCTGAAACTAGACCTGATATTCTTGTGGTACAATTTGGATTTTTTTATTGCTGCTACTGTACATCTCCTTGCAAACCCATCCTGACTGTACGAGAGTGTCTGAGAATGTACTGAAGCACTCACGCCAAGGTTGACAATGCACAGATGGAGAAAGGCTTCAGATCATCATGGTCGTCTGTCCAGACATCTCAATTACTAGGCATCTTGGGATCATTTAACTGATACATTTTGTGTTTCAAAATGTTCCAAAAGACTTAAGTACCAGTCATTTAGCCACGGCCACAGATTGATCTAAACAAAACACAAGATAGGTACAGTATATATACCCTCAGGGAAGACTGGAGTAATCAGAGGACACCACTGTCAGCATGGGAAACCAAACCCACAATCTGATTTCATTATATTATCTCAAAACAATAACCCTGCCATCTCTCAAAACACACTCTTCATAAGCACTGTAAATTACATTTATCTGCTAATTGTAATGGCACACAACATGGGAAAAAAAACAATGACAAGTTATTAAAATAGCTTTCGATGTTTATGCTTAAACAAATGGCATTTGTAATCATTCTGCAGTTACAGGGTGCGAGGGAAATATTCTAGACTGACGTTTTTCATATTGAATAAAAGTGAGCCAAGAAAGCTCATTGCCTCAGATGTTTTACTAGTGTCTCAGACTGCCCTGGATTTGTGCACAGAGTAAAATATATAAAGCACAAATTACATTTAAAAAAACCTTCAACTAAAGAAAATTAAGTGAAATATTGTGATGCTAAGACTTAAGTAAGACCAGAATTTGCCAAGTTAAAATAAAATGATAAAACAAACAATACTTCTTAATCTTTGCATACAATATGCCTCTAACTAAAGAGACGAACATGATCCAATCCTGCATCCATCACATGTGTCACATGAGCAAGACAAAAACCTTCAAGCCATATTCTGTTAGCTAATGGGAAAGGGGCCATGTAGACCGGCCAATCAAACCCAACCTGTGTTTCTTTGGGCAGTGGGAGGAAACTCTTGCACGTGCAGACTCCACATAGATGGCGCTGCAGTCCAGAACCATGTACAGGGCCCCAAGAGTTGTGAGGCAGCAGTGTTAAACATCACGTCACTGTCAGCCCCTCCATCAAATGTAATAGTGTCAACATAACCTGTACATGAAAGCAAACCCAAATTGATGACAACAGCTGATCATTATCCCAAATGAGCTGTCTGGAAGAAAAACATACAGTACCCAGCTCTTGGACAGAAATAATTAACAACCTTCACAATAACTAAACCTGTCATCTTCAAAGCAGCACTATAATTAAGATGTGCCATAATAAAGCATGCAGGTGAAAAATGAGTGTCGATCCCAAGCAATGTAATTTTTGTGTCTGGTCAAAAAATGCTAATGCTACACACAAGGTAAATGTTAGATTTGCCTTGAAGAGCATAACTGGAGATGAATTGCAGAGTGGTAATGAAGACAGTCTTCTTGATTTTTATTGACACAGTAAATCTGCCAGAGCAGGTATTTTGTTAATGAGGTGCTACGAAGCCAAGTATTTGCAATTTATTTCCACCACGCCATTTGAAAAGCAGAAAGCTCTTTCTCTATGCTGGCTTAAAAGAAGTACAGCATGAGTCACATTTGGCTTCATCTTATTTAATACAATGCTTCATCTTAACTCTTTTTTTAAGAGATACTTGTTCCCACATTGAATCCCAAGTAAACGAGCTCCTTTACATGTACTATGGTTACGTTTTCCTTTAACAAGTTGTGTTGTAAATAAATGTATATTTACTTAACACTTATAGAATAGAGTATACAAATCCACTGCTATCATATTTACCCCTTTATTACTTGAAATAAAAATGTATGGGCTGTTTTGTGTCCTGATGGAAACACTGCTACTGTATATATAGTTTCTGAAACATCACACGATTCCCATGGATTTTCTGGGACATTTAATTTGTCTTCTTGCACACAAAATACATAATGCATCCATTGTAACTCAGTGGATCCATAAACACAAATGATTTAAAGCAAATCTAAAAAACGCCTGTGCCAATTCATTTGTTGCAGTTTTCTATGACAGGCATTTCCTATTAAACGGTTAATCGAACTCAAACAGAGCCCACTTTGAAATTTTAAGGTGAGCCAAATGAGATCATAAAAATGTAACTTATCCAGAAAAGGCTCCAGGAAGGTTAACCTTAAATGAAATCCCTATATCAAGATTTATGCTTGCATATCAAAGTGACAGCTTTAATGAATGGCCACTGAAGTGAAAAATATTTAACCTTCTATACCTGCTCTGTCAGTGAATAAAATACACCACTTGATAGCAGTAAAGGCTATGTTCAGGAGCTGCTAAGACACAGGGCACTCGGATACATTTCAGAAGAATAACTCTTTCTAACCTGCTAATGTTAAAAATGAAAAAGGCCACGTTGTTTAAGATGATACCATATCTGGATGATATCCTCCGGTCAATGAACTACTAACTATCAAACAGGCTAGACGAGGCTGAGTGGCCACCTCTTGGTTGTAGCTATTCCTATGTAGGTTTAAACATTGACACGAAAGGTTGTATGGGTATTGAACAATCTACCCAGACATGCTGTCAAATCCAATACACTGGCTTCTTTCAAGAAACAGCGGGATAAGATCTGTGGATCAATCCACTGTTAACTACCAAATGGGATAGATGAGCCAATTAGCCTCCTCTCATTTGGAGAATATGTGATATCACAGAATATAAAGCCAAACATAATGGTATCACAGAATTGTAAAGCTTTGTCTGCAAGAGGAGGAGGGGGAGGAATCAGAGCCTCTTCCAAGCGTTTGACTCTGGGGCTGGTGTTCCATTCAGATGACATGGGCCAAACAAGAGCAGTTCTTAGGAAATGTCTTGCTATAAACTTCAGTCTGTGTCCTTGCTGTTCTGCCTGCATAGGGGAAAAAAGTGCTTTGTTCATTTTGCTAGGATATTGTTTTGTTTTTTTCTGAGACCCAGATTTTTAAAAATAGTTTATGCGAAGCCATGCATAGTCACACAATGGAAGGACAGGTGGCTCGACCATGTGTTTAAAACTCCCATGGCCTTCCGCAAAATGGCTGAGAGCTGCACTAATCCATCAATAGCCAGGTAGCAGAGTCAGCAGCCAAGCACCATTACAGATTAATAACTCCCTCTGTATGAATGTCATCTAGTTCCTGCTACACATGGCAAGAGTCCAGAAATGATGGCCGCGTTTCTCAGTTTCAATCCATTGCAGACGGCAAACTGCTACTATAGGACTCCAGCACTGCAGCACAGAGAGACATTAAAAGGGTTGCTACAGTGGACAACAGAGCATTAAGAGGATTATAGTTAAAGATCCAATCAATGAAACTCTGTCTTTGTTGGCCATCTCTTCAAACTGATTATGTTGTGTGATGCTGATGAACAGATTTCATAAGAGGTTTTTGGATCAGCCCTAGAGCTCTTGTCACGTGCTGTGACCCACTATCAGCTGCATTTCCCTTGCAAAGGTCCCAGGATCAGGTTAATAAAACTACACAAAAGCAAAAGAAGATGAAGTTGAAATGCAAACACAACTGATGGGACTGCACTCTACTTTTGCGTCAGATGAACTTGTTCTTCCCAGCAGATTTTGTTTTAATAAGGTGGGTTGCATCTTCTGAAGGCCATACTGTATATTTAAGTTGGCTTGTGAGCAGCATAGTGAACACAATAGTATTTAGGCGATATCAAAGCTGTGGTCATTGACAATACAGGAGTTTTGAATGTTGATTGTGCTTGGAAAAGATGATCCTTTTTACTTTTTCATTGGAAGCTTTTTTTTTTTAGTTTGTCTGAAAAATATTTCACAATGTTCCATCCTCAGTGGAGATGAAAGAAATCTAGCTGTCTCCTCACTCAGTACCTAGAGAAACTATTGTGCTGTACTGTATATTTGAGTCATGAAGCATGAGACACAGATGTACTGTAAGTGACGCACAGAAAAGCGCAATCAACCGTCCATCTGAATCTTCCATGCTTTTGGGGGAGAGGGGATCCCAAGAAAATTAAACTGGAACAAATAATTTCATGAAGCTTAAACTGACTACTGATAAATGATAACTCTCCTGCATACAGCATACATTATAAAAGATGATTTTCTCATTATCATCTTTATAATGCCAAAGAAATTTGCTTTAAGGAAGCAAAGGTACTGCATCTTCCATTTTGTTGTGCTGCATTGAAAATCGAGGTAAAGAGGTAAAGAAAGAATGAGGCTCAAAGCAACCTGGTGTAAAGTTCAAACAAGCACTGCACAGAGACCCATGGGCTTGTATTTAGGACAACTATAGTACCTATTGTATAGAGGTATTTATAATTGCCTTGAACAAGTACAAATGATTTCCTCTAACATTTCATTTTTATGTGCATATTCTGCTGTTTTTTAAAATATTCCACAGGGTGCCCCTATATCTGAATCATTAAGAAACATTTGTTTCGAGGCCCAAGAGCTAGTTCTTTTCCAGTACGGCAATTTAGAACTTACTGTCGGCCAGTGGAGCTCCCCATTTCCCCAAGGCCACAAAAACGATCAATATCAGTTATGAAATCGTTTTACAGTTCTTATAAAATGATACATTTAATTGTATTGGCAGAAAAGCAAGCACTGTTTACTCATTCATGTGCAAAAATAGCAAATTAAAGTACCTCTCTGTGAACACGCCATGAAGGGCTTTCTCAAAAAGGTGATACAAGAGGTTATCAAACATGTAAAATGAAATAAAACTGTGAAGAAGCTTGAAGAATTTTTATTAGGCTACTGCACATTTATTACAGGACAATAACTGCAGATGTATCAGCCTGCAGTACATCATACCCCAGACCTTCTGACCAGGTCATGACCAGGTCATAGCAGCGATACTGGGAGCAGTGAAAACTGTGGGCGTCTGTGTCGGCAAGACTGACTGTGCCCGCTGCTTCAAACTCATTTCAGAAATTGTTTCCACTGCACTTCGAAAACAATAAAAACCTGGTCTCACTGAGTGAATTTCAAATATGAGTCGATTTGCTTGGCTGGCTTTGGAGGTGTTTTTCTCTCACTAGGTTAGGTCTGCTTTATGAGATTACAATGACTCACCTTCTATACCTCATGTCACTCTGACAGCAGTCCTGTGGTCCTCCTCCTGAAACTGAAGCTTTAAACTGCCCTAGTTGTATGGATATACAAGGCCCTCTCAGTTGAGCCATATTGTAAAAAGGAAAAAAAAACAGTTTTAAATTCCCTTAATGCCCCAGGGATATTAAGATTCCCCACAGCCACAGAACTCCCCTGTTTCTTAAATGCAAGAAACCACCCTCACCATACAAGCCCGTGCCCTGCCTATATATGGTATTAAACCTCCAGCACAGCGACCAACAAGATTTATACAGCATACATCAAAGAGATCTGTAAGGCTAGTAAAATTTGAGGATGTTATATCATTAATCAGTTTAAACAAGCACACAAAATGTTTTCCATATTAAGTTGTCCCACATCTCCAAGGACAAACACTGTTTATCTTAGAATAAATTATTATTTTATTTGCTAAAAGTCCAGCACCTTCAAACACAACAATTTTAATTGTATTTTACTCGTTGATAACTGACTTAGAGAGGCCCAAACCCAGTAAAAGTAGTTCTCAATCTGGAGGTGTAACACTGTTATAACAAAAATTGCCCCTGTACTTCAAAAAGAGACAATTACACTCTTTCAAATAGGGATAAGGGGAAGGTTTCCTGATATATTGCTTAGTACAGTATCTGAATTTAAAACCTTCACTGAAACTTCCCCCACCCATTTCATTCCCCAATTCATACCATCTGCCTTCCAGAATTTCTTTTCCTTGGAGAGATAAAACAGGCAGTCTGAGACTCCACTGCCTATCCAATTTGGTATGAGAGTGTAAAATCCTGCGATCCACCTACACATCTTTATCGACATGATTCTCACTCTGTTTTCTGACGCTGCCTGTGAGCTCTGCAGCTTGGCAGTACTTGCTAGAGCGCTCAGTGACCTCATTACTCCCAACTGCAGACGGGCCCGAAAGAAGAAGACAGCCACGGTGATACTGCACACAAGCCACCAAGAGGTGGTTTCTTAAAGAGGTCAGTGTCAAACCGGCGTATTTTAGCTGCGATAACCATGATGATAACCCGAAAAACAGCAATAAACATCTAACTGACGAGGCAAAATGTCAGGCCACGTACAAACACAAACCCACAAGCCAACCAAAGACCACGAGCTTTGGTTAACTTATTTTCAATTCATTTCCAAACAAGTAATTCAGTGGAATGGTGCCCTATTCCAATTCATATTTAATATACGGTAAAATTAAAAAACAAGAAAGGGGACAAATTAGAGAAGGCCATATACAGTATTTAGCACCTTTTTACTCCTTCATGCTGTTAATTAACTTGATGATAGATCAATCAGGTTCACTAGAAAACAATCTGCAATACGGGACTATAAACAAGCAGCTAAATATAAGTAAAAACGATAAAAATACTGTTCCTGTATCAAGATAAAATCTAATAACACTAGAGCCATAATCAATAATACTGTAGTTTAAAAGCTACACAACAGTGCAGAAGCTGGCAGACAAGTGCAGACAGAAATAACACACTTGATGCCACACAATCAGGCAGGTATTTTTTTTCCCCAAGTAAAAGGAGAGCACTGCTGTAGGGCCCCTATGGGCCATCTCAGGCTGAAAAGACTTCAGATTTCTCTTGGGGTTGGGAAGTAACTGGTGAAATTTCATAAAGATAATCCTTGAGAATGTTCCTGTTCTTGCTTTGTGGAATTTCTCAGGTGTTGTGAAATTTAACAGAACCTAAAAGTCAGCGAGTTGGGTAAACATTGCTATACAGTACACATTGTTGTCACAAAACCATTAGAAACATTGTAAAATACTCTTCCTCAGTTTCCATTTTTTCTGCCTCCAGCTCTGGAAAAAGAGAAAGATTTCTGAACTGCCGTGCTTGGTGCTTGGATTTTATGGATTCTGCTGTCCTCAAGATGATGACTCACACTCTCTTCTGTGAAGTGAACAGGAACTATCTTCCATTGTGCTGCCTGAATCACCTGCTGTCATTGTTTGAACATCTGAATCTCCGTCCACCTCCTCGGTCTGGAAAGATCACCTTCTAGGACAATTGCATTGCTTAATGAGATTTTCTACATGTGCTTCAATCTGTACAGCTGTTATTTCCATGTTGCCAAAAGAAGAAAAAATAAAACCCTTAAAACTCAAGGTTGCCAATAATAATTTGCTCGAAACCCCAACAGGCCCCTTTTTGGGGTATAGTTGCAGAAATCAATGCTTACATCCCATAATGGATTCAAGCCAGTATGTCAAATCAAGGTCTTAACAGGACTCTTTCTGGTAATAACTGCAAACACAGAGAACATGTAAGCATCCCTGTATTAAACCATTAGTATATCAGCAGGCAGTGATGAAACCAGAGACTCCAGAGTCACCAAGGGAAAACCCTACCACCCCTTAAAGGTATAAAGTATACAATCTCTTAAAAGAAAGATACCGTATACGGCAATATTGAAGAAAGAAAATAATCTATTATTTGATCTGTATACAATATATCAAACCAATAAAAACTTTGCTATACATGCTGATTACTTTTACAAGGCTTTGTAACAGGTTTGATTACCAGCAAGGAAGCAATCTGGTACGTATCGAGCTTCTGCCTACAGCCTGTTATCTCACAGGGCCTCCAAGTGTGAAATGGGGGGACATTTGCCATCATTTCCAAAGCCACATGCAGTGCAAATCATGCTCCAATGAGTGTCTGCCCAAGAATTTTGCTTCACTGCACGTTCCAGGCTCGCTAGGAAAATTTGGTTCCTTTTTCTTACCATTATATTTGACATCATACAAATGCTTATGAGTGTAAAAAAGGCTGTCAAGGCTCATTAGCTACCCTGTAGTGCAGGTCACACACACACCAGTGTGCAGCCTGTTCCAGGTGGTTTAAAACATGTTGCTAAAAATATATGAATAGACAGCGAGAGTAAAATAAGTTGTGCTATAAACAGCGATACACCGAGCTGCATCTTAAATGTCATTCACAACCTGGACTCCTGTACCTCTGAATCGATTAAAATTATTCAAACCTCGAATTTTCTCATAGTGTTTGAAACCCAAAAACTGCGACACTTTTCTGTGAAGCACTGATCTCACTCAGGCTACCATGAGCTAAGAATAAGAATGCTTGACTTCAACACTGCAGTAGACCTGCGCACATACATGACATGACAAACACTTCCAGAGCAGTCAATGCGATAGATGTTAACACTCTGTGGTGACAGTTTATTTCAAAGACACAAAACTCTCTTCTCTGGTTCTCTGGGGATTTTGCTATAAATAGCCCTTTTAACTTGTGGATATCTGTGAAGATGTGAGGTTCCTTTCAAGACACGGTACAGTCATTTATTAATATTGATCATCCAATGCCCGCTGTAAGAACTTGTGCTCACCAGGTGTACAAACACTTGCAGCATTCATGTTTCCATTTGATTTACTGTAGAAGTAATACAATTTTAAATTTCTTCAATTATACAGTGCTTTGGAATTCTGTAGTCTTTTATCTATTCCCCAGGTCCTCTTCACAGAGGCTCAAAAAAGTATTTGCACTTCTCCTGTATAAATAATTACCTGGGAATAAAAATATCGGATAGAAAGCACAGATCATTTCCTGCCTCAGGGCCACGAAGCACACTCTCCTTCCACAGCAAAATGGTTTGCCCCAGATAACTGCATTCTCTTTTGTTTTAACACAGAGAGCAAAATCAAAATAACAAAGGATGGTTATTTTGCTTTCTGCAGAGTGCTGGTGAAGTGTTGAAGCCCACATCAATGTTGAGCATAATGGGAGAAGAATAGAATTGTCAATACTGAATCCTATAAGTGAAGCTTATCTGAAGGTACACATTGGAATCTATGGCACACTGTATGCATACACACGTATAATACACATAAAATAAAACTACATACTGAATATACAGTACGTATCCATGCATATTAATAGCACGTTCAGGGCAACTTTACTGACAGAAAGCCGATGATGTTTTTTGGTTAACACTTCTTAGGTTCCTCAGCTTGTGAGTTTGGGAATTTTCCTGAATGCTGCAAAGGAAATTACCAATGGAAACAAGTATTGCCAAGCACAGAAAAGTAACAGCAAGCAGGCCTTAACAGCCAGGTTTGAACACCGATTTCACAGAGCCCTTTTCTTTCGGTTATGGCAGATTAGCAGGAATTCAATAACAGTCTAATCCAGTGCCACAGTTTTGTAATGTGCTTCTGGTGGAGATGGAACTCTGGAAATGTTTTACAGGGCTAGCCAGTTCTGACTCTGCACTTTTTAGACCCTGTTTCAAACTGTGACAGAAGAAGATAGAGATACTGTAGCAGCATATCTCCATCTCACTTATTTCCTAGTTTTTTTGTCCTGTTCGTATTTTTTGTAGCGAGACTCTCTCACATTAGGCTAACGCACCAGGGAAACACTGAAGCAGGTTTGCCAAAAAGAAATGACAAAGGAGGGAACGTTTGAGTGGTTTCTAGGCAGAATGGTGAAAGATTTTCTGTAGGTGGAGTGGAAAAGACTGAACAGTGCAAGATTCTCAATTCTTTTCCTTTTCAGAAGAAAAAAGAAGGTTCTTTTGGAATAGGTGCACAACCAAGCTTGTTCTGTGAAACTCACCCCAACAACAGCTAAGGTAGAGGCTACAAGCTGGTTGCAGCAATAAAAGAAAAATATGGAGGACGGATATGCACAGTTGTACTGAGGTTCATTGTATCTTTAATTTTAAATTATTAGACACTCTAGCCCCCTTTTAAATCCTTACTTATAAAAAGCTAATGTTCCAGTTGTATCATAGCAATTTTAGTAAGACCCCTCGATTGGATTCAAAACCAGACACTAATTAGAGACAAAGATGCTGCTCCATATTAACACTAAACACAGCCTGATGGTCCATACGCCATAGTGTAGGTGGGTTTCCAGGATGTCTGGCTCAAAGGAAAGGCATAATGAAAAGGCATTGCCTAATTAGTGAAAGAGTTCGAAGCAACTGTCAGTCTCAGTACACCTATCAGTTGTACTATATCTCAGTGTTCCAAAAGGGATGATGTTATGACAATTAAAAAAAAAACAACATACTAACCACTTTATGGAACAGAGACAATTTGACAGTGCTCACAGGTTGTCTGGTTTATCAACACTCTCAAAAGAATGGAAGTCTACTTCCCTGTGAAGACCAAAAGCTTTTTTGCTTGACATTGCTCGTGCATTTTTGTGTGAGACCTCTATATAATCTGGAGCTCCGTGAAGCTCAGGTGCTTCACATTGATGCAATAAAGGTGCCTACATGTACAGTACTCCACAAGTACAGAGTCTGCTAGACCTTCAATGACATACTGTACATAGATGAAGACCCCATGAACTATCCTCTGATCTGTGGTTCCTCAGATAAAACCCCTAAGAACTGAATTACTATCCAGAACTGCATAGACTCACAAAACTCACTGCCTGAAGAACAGTAGTAACGGGACTTTGAACACCTAGGGATTTATTTTCTCCCTTTAGACGTTTTTGTTTCTCTCTCCTCTGTGCCCTATGGTCTGCTGTACCAGCACAGAAAACATCTGGTGTACATATTTGTACAAACCATTCTGTGGCAAACTGTCGCAAAGGATACTGTAACAGGGGCTGACTGATGGACTATACTGGACTTTTTTGTTGAACAGCTCCAGGGAGAGCTTATTCTGTGTGGACTATAACTGAAAAATAACTTTACATTAGTTAGAAATGTCTACGAGCCATGCTAAGCTGAAAGAAAAGCCAAGCCATTGACCTCAGTGAGCATGGTAAATCTCCTGTCAGGAAAATGTTTCCTTGCAGAAGAGCAGTGTGTGGAATCATTCATGGAGTTTTTCTAACCTGGACAAGCCAACTGCCACTGCACATGGTTAGGTTTTAAATTTCTCATCTTGCCATGGGTTTTCTCGGAAAATGGACAATCAATACTTGAAAAATGAGCCCCCCAAATTGATCATACGTCTCCTGCAATATTTTATATGGTACATAGTAACGTCAATAATCCTTCAGGAATTTCATTATGTACAGCAAAAAAAGGAGAATCCTTTCTTTGGTGGCTTGGCCTGCTCTATTTCAGCCTCTTTTAATGGATTAGTAGGACAGTGATCTTTTCTGATTTTAGCCTTTCATTTTTCACAGGGTCTAAGCCACATAGACATAAGGACGCCAGAGATGAAAGAACAACAACACACAGTTGTGCCCAACACGGATGAATAATGCAAGGAGCTGTTCTGCCACCATTCTGTGGACATTCAATTAAAAACAAAAGAAGACTAATGTGTTCGTCCAAGAACTGCCTATATGTAAGTGCATATTCAGCTTTGTACAGTATACTGAGCCAAAACACACTTTTCATGCTTAATTCACTTGCTACTGTAGGTACAGCATAGCAAAGCACTTGAAGTCAGTTAGGAAAGGCTATAAAGTCTGTATTCCAGATCTACCTAGAAAAATATGTAAAATTGCATGAGATGGCACACATGTTCCCTGACTACTGAATGGCATTTCCTTACTTTTTGATGTCTTCTCAAAAATCTCAACCATTATGCCTGTAGTTGAAATCAGGCCCACTTCAATGTTTTTTTACTGATTATGCCACCAGGTTTGGCTACTGTCAGCGGTTCAGCTGGTTCAGTGCAACTCATCCGGTTTGAGTCAAAAACTAGTGAGATCTTTGTTCCTTATCCCTATTCCAGTCTAATCAGCAGCTCTTAATGGGCCCTCTCGGCTCTGACCAATCACTAACCTCATGTACGATTATCCTTTTAAAAGCTTGCTTGGATCACTTGAAGACAGCAGCTGTAGTCTGAATAAGAGTTGAATTCTTTCTCAAATGTTTATGGAACAAAAGGCTGGCCATAAAATACAGAACAGAAATCTGCTTTCACTTTTCCAGTAGATTGGATTACTCCAAACGGCCAAGCTAATAATCAGTACTGGAAGTTAAATGAATCACATTTATTAATTGGACTCTCCCTCCAGACTTGATAAGATAACTGATTAATATTTCTTGAGTTTAACCAGAGTACTGTTTGCATCTACATGTGTTGGGACTAAAACAAGGATATATGAATATGAAATGAGTCATGCGGTGTCTCTCAGAGGGGAAATACACCCTCATAATAAGCCACTAATGATGTAACAGGCGGTGTATTGTTTCCCAGTAATTATCTAATGGGCCAAGTTCAATAAAATAAATTGGAATAAATTATTTTACAAATATATAATCTCACTTAACATTATGCATTCTCAAGTCTTTTTTAGCAAAAACAGAAAACGGTGATTATAGTATGTCCTTCCCAGAGTGATATTGCCAAGTACATGTCTGATGGCTGCTATATGCAAGTGTGCACACAGTCCTACTTCATTCCCTGTAAGAAAATAATACAGCATTAGATCTAGCTGCACAAACCCATGCACTCCCAAGAGCACAAGGATAAAGTGCAAGTATAAGCCAGACTGCCACTAGCTGCCTCAATGAATGGTGCAATATAGCACTTTTGTGGAGAAATATAGATCCAACCTAGTGATCAATATTCCGACATACTGTACATTGGACATCAATAACTAAATCATTAGAATACCTAACCCTTCCAAGCAGGAACGGACTTCTGTAATCAACCAGGTCAAATAATCATTTTTGACATTCTGTGACAGCTTTTATTCTGTGATCTGTGCATCATGTAGCAGAAATACCACCGTCCACGTTCAACACAGACATCACTCAGCACCTGTTCCTCAAGATCCTCGGTGCACTGAAGCACAAATTTATTTTTCCATTATCATGCCATATGGAAAACTGCAGAGATGGGCTTTGATCGCACTGCAGAATTTCCAAATCGCAGCTCTAATTCCAGCCAAATTAAACTGAGATTCTCTCTGTTTGGCTCCAGACGACTGACATGGCATGTGTTCTGAAATGGACAGCCGAGTCCCTTTTCCTTAAGATAAAGTACTCTGTTCTGCAATACTGTGAGTATAACTGGCCTCTGCAAGACCTCTGTTAACAGGTTTCTACTATGAGCTCCAGTAGGTGTGCACACACGTCTTAGGTTTTCAGTGTTGTACCAATGCCCAGGTTTGTATGAATGTGTGCCTGTTAGTGTGTAGTAGGAATCCTGAAGCCCGTAGATCTACTGATCACACAGTTATAAACATCAGGTAAAGTCAGTCAACCCTTTGGAGTACCAATGCTATTGACCACAGATTGACACACAAGTCAAGTTAGCAGCTAAAGTATATTGGATTCAAAACTCAGTTAAGAGCTTGCAAAAAATCAAATCTGAGAAATCGGGTCTAATTTTTTCCCAGTCTTCCAGAGATGTTTTTAAAATCTGTAGAGTGTCAAACTTATCAAAATGTTTTCTGCTGGCATCCTGATCCCAAGTCAAAGCATTGAAAATTGGATCTTTATCATACAGCTTTAGGAGTTAAGGGGCCTCCACACGATCAGTGAGACGCAGAAAGCTGACAGCAACAGTACCTCAGTCTCTACAACATAACCAACTTTAAACAAGCTGAGGAGTCATAGTACGCAAAGTGCCAAACATTGTAAAAATGATATTGGCTGCAGCTCACATTCCACAATCCTGCCCTTGCCCCTTGTTTATGTAACACTTCAACAGAAATGTTGTTTAACTCCAAACTCTATAGACACAAAGCAGACTGAAATACAGATTTTAATTATAACATAAGACAGTTAAGTTTAAGTATAGAAACAACTTTCATTCCTAACTTTTTAAACACTGGTCTGCCTTTCAACAAAAGAAAAAACCTGTCCAAGAATGAATTCTTAAGATGTACAGTATGTTGCTACTGAGTGGTGGTTCATGATGGACAGGATCAGCTGTTCTACCATTTCCTGCATTGTGTCTTTTTTACCCACTCCAGACAAATTCTCCCTCACACTATTACCCAAAGGCCACCAGAGAGAGCTCTTCACAAGGACACCACCCATGCCCACATCCTCCACCATATGTGGCACACCCAGGAGCAGGGTGCCTGAACAGTGACCTTTTTAACAGTGGTCTCTGTAAGGATGGGGTTACAAAAAAAAAGCATTAGCCATTTTTTCAGCTGTGAATAAACTTTTTCTTCAATTACCTCCCGGTAAATAATCAGGTAGTTCAGCTGCTAAGCAGCACCAAAACCTAAACACAAAACTCTCAGATCAAAAGAACATTTTGTAAAAACTCGCAATATGGGCCTGTATTCATGGGCCCTTTCATTTAGTCACTTCCTGGGATACTTTTCCCTTTGCCACTAAAACTATTCTGCATCAGCACAAAACTCCCATCGTCTGTAAATTGCACTGGCTTCCAGTTAAAGTTCAGCTGTACTATAACATTCTCTTGCTCATATATGAGGTACTGAATAGTCTAGCTCCCTATTAGGTGGTGGTGGAGGGGAGTCCCCATTACCTGCAAAGCGCTTTGAGTGGAGTGTCCAGAAAAGAGCTATATAAGTGTAAGCAATTATTATTAATTATAATTAGTAGTGTAACTTTACTCAGCTGACTCAGGCCTTTCTTATTCTGTAAAGACAAGGCTGCACACAATGGCTCATCGTGGGCTGTGTCCCAATATCCACACTTGCGGTCTCCTGCCCTTCATATGTGTGTTCCACTTGGGTCTGCAAGGGCTTAGGGTGTGCCCTTTCTAAATTGTGTTTCACAGAAGTGCTCACGACTGCCCCCAATAAGGCCTTTATGTGCCCTTCTTGTAAGGCCGCATCATTCAGTACCATTCAGACTTCACTGAATGGTACTACTCAAAATTCCTTGCAGAACTGAAACGTTTCATGTTTCTAACCTATCAAAGTGGAGTGAAGAGGCCATGGAGAGGCAGACAGTCACGTGGTAGCAAACTTGAACTTTTTTTTGCGTTTTAAAAGTCGCACGCCTTAAATCCACACCTGCTCTACATCACAGATTGGGGACATGGCCGTACTGTGCCACAGACCAGGCTCCACACAGTGGGCAATGAAACCTTCAGCCGTGCAGCTCCCTATCTATGGCAGTAACTAAAACTCTGTTTTACTGTTGGTATTGCTAAGTGGGTTTACAGTGCTAAGCTATCGCACTAAGCTCTAAGGCCTTCCTCCTGGCCCGGGTGTGGATTCAAGGTGTGTGAGCCTTTGAGGTGCACTGCTATAATACAGGTAATGGGATACACTCATAAGGCTTTTCCCCCACATTTTCATTTGCTTCCATTCTGAACCACTGCATAATTCTTTGAGTTTCCTGAAAAGTGCTCGTAAACGTCAATAAAATTGTAGATTGGATTTTAAAACTACAATGGATCTGGCCTGGTCCTCACAACAATGTTCCAGTATTTTCCCTGTGTAAACCAGGCATTGTAAAGTCTGCAAAATATAAATGCGTTTTTTTCCCCAAAGAGAAGACACGGTTAAGGACATGCATTCTGTTAAAAAAAGAAAAGCTCTGTTCGAAATGCTGTGTAAAAAAGCAAGTGAAACATTAATATTTCATTTAACCCATATACCTGTTCTGTATTTATAGCTATCCTCTCTAAAATGCTCAGGATAATGGGATATAATGGATTTCTTGATTTTTTTTACTGTATAACTTGGTATTTTGCCCATGTTCCCAGCACTATACATCCAGCAATAACATGAAGTACTACAGTATATCTGGCTTACATGCCACCTAATAAATACAGTCTACTAAAATCCTTAGTCTTCACTGTTATGTTCTATAAATCAAAATGCCAGCACTGTGTAAGTGAGAACAAAGGTTTAGAAATCTAAACTAAACAGTAAAAATTCTTTTCAACATATTTTAACTTGTTTCATAACATTACCAAATCAGAAACTGCATTTCCTAGGCCACCAAGCAGAATTCAGAGAATGCATCCAAAAGACTATTACCAAAGTGTCATGTATGACAGAAAAAGAAGACGGAGGAAGGCAACCGCATTTATAAAAGACAAAATTAAGTGGGCCCACACGCAAGTGTCTTTTGAATTCACATACAAGGAATATTTTAAAATAAAAAAACAGCTGTCTACAAAGGACATAACTCATTTGTTTGTTAAACAAATTACTGTAGCTTTGGAAAGTTGTCATTAATGAGGTTTCAAAGAATCATTTCAGTTTGCCCCAGAGGAATACAATTCAAAACAATCCTTGGCTTCAGATGTATCTCTCTCTCTGTGATATTACACAATCCACATGCAACCCATTAATGCACGATAATTGCTGGAAATTACCTCCCCTCCCCATCTAAAATTAAAGCTTATATATTACACTGCTTTGTGCTGTATAATTTGCATTACACGTACAAAACATTAAAATACAGTACATAAAAATCATCCATTTTCTCTTTTGAACTGAACCTTACAGTATGTAAGTACAAATCTACAAATCAAACCTTGAACACCCTGGTCATAATTATGTCAATAAACTTAATAAATTATAGAGGGATCTTATCGGAGGAGGTTGGTTACATAGAATGTAGTGCATGTTATTGATTATACATGATCATGTTTGTGAATTATGGGAAATCTCTCATATTTAAATTGCAACACTTACTGTAAAGCTAAGTGTTAAGAAAACAACATTCACTGCTTTATGAGTACAGTTCATGAAAGCAAAGGGAAATAAAATCAGTCTAAAAGATCTAAAACTCTTCCTGAAACCCCTTTAGTCCATCACTGCTGGGTTTCCTTGCAGCTAAATGCAGCATCTTATAACAGCACTTCCGTATTTTCCTAATATGTATCGAAAGCTTTAATAGCATAAACTCATAGCCACTTGTTTATATAAGGGCATTTTGCAGTACCTAGTCTGAGTGGTATGTGTTCTAAATTCAAGCAGGCTGCTTCTGGAAAAATTAACATTTAAACATCCCTGAGAATGCCTATGCCTAAGGAACGAAAGAGAAAGAAAGGCATACATGTTAGTGTTTAACAATACCGAACGCAAAAGGTCCTCTGAATGGATATAAACGAGCCCTGTAAACAAGTTACTGGAGCACAGCCCCAACTCAAAAGTATAATAAAATTGCCTGGGGAAATAATTCATAAGTACCGAAAAATAATAAAACGCACAACCTGTGATAAGTTAACATGAAACACTAGACAAAGCTTGAGAGATACAACAGTGCATAAGCCTATAGCTCACATACCAATAATCTATTTCACTTAACACTACAAGATTCAAGGCCAACACAAGCTGGCGAAAGGGCCACACCATTGCTTCACAGCTTCTGTTCTAATCTTTAATTTAAAGACAAAAGTTTTCGCCTCCCCACTGCAGATGTGAAAAGCAGTGAAAGTAAATTCTATAGTTCAAATGAAATGCTGTCTTGTGTTTTTCTTCAACATGTTAGTTCTTTCCACTTTTTGTGTCAGAGAAGGCCTGTCCCCCACAGAAGCTTCATCAAAGATGTTCTTTTGAAGTGTTAAGTCAGGATCGAACAGTCAAGAAATGTCCTTTTTGAAGACACTCGCTTTTGAATCGACTACGCAATTTGTAATTTCAATATCTCGTTTCCGGCAATTATGACAATTACAACATCCAGGACAAAACAGTGGGGCCCAGAAATTAAGAATAAATGCTTAAGTAAAACTAACTCACTGTGCGAGGTTAAGGTCTTTACAGGTTATACGGTACAGCGTATAAGCAACATTGTGTTATCTAAACAAAAACATAATCCTGAAATTAAGTGTCAGGGCTTGCGGTACTTTTTCGCAACCTAAGTGCTCATGTCAACTCTTGTGCGGTTTTGCAAGAAAAATTCTTAAAGATAAATAATTGAAAATCTGATCAATCCTACAGGAGGAGAAGGGACAGCAATAGTGTAATTGGACCTCCATCCCTAATAAGTTTGAATGCATAACCACTGCCACTGCCTGACAACACAAACTGCACATTGGAAGACAGCCAGCACCTGGATGATCAAAGATTACATTTCAGAAAGATCTGGGCCAACCTGCAAGATGGAATTGTTTCAGTCCAGCGGTGAACACTATGTGTTGCACTGATTACTGGGGAACTGATGTTTACGGAAGTTGCAAAGCACATCTTACTGAAATTAATATTTTGCATATTTTGTAATCAGAGAAAGATTGCATTATTTCTTAAAAACCTCTAATCATCAAAATAAAAAAAAAACAACTCATTTACATCGTATTATAACTTCTACTTTACTATTGATTCAGAGTACAACATATTCTGCAATTTCCTTAAACACAGTTGCCAAAATCAGCCTATAAACATTTTAATGTAAAAAAAGCAGCTGTACAAACACCATGACTTTCCCCGATCTGATATAACAAAACAGTTTGCCAGTCAAATCCCGACTGTTACACGTGGTAATGGGATGTTGGAAAAAAACGTACTGTAAACTGTTGTTACCTCTTGACATTTTTTCTCTGAAAGGCAAGGTTCCAAGGAATTTCAGAAGACATTTTTACTGATAAGTTGCATTTCATCAAGTATATCCCATAAGTAGGTGGTGGAAGAATTGCTTTAATCAATGTTGTAACTAAGGCTAGAACCCATTTAACAATAAGAATAACATTTTAGGCAGGAAACTAGATTAAGATATTTGTCGTAAAGGATTACTGTGAATAACTTTCCTGAAAGATGTGGTGCTGGCAGGCCATGACTGACATTTGACCACAATGAAAAGGGATTTGGAGAAGAACCAAAGAATGTGAATGTCCTTTTATGTCTGATTAGGAGAAAATCGAAACTGCTTATCTGGAAAAGTACTACATATGTAATCAGTAAAGAGAGACATCTCACCACATTCACACAACAGAGGGAAAACTGTGGCATCGCTGCTCAGAATGTGTTGTTTTTGTACATTAAGTCGTTCACAGAATAACTGAAACGGGCACACAGTCACGTTTTCACAGTGAAATCCCAGCACATAATACATAGTTATATAAATATAACCTATAATATAAGAAATTGGGAATGGATGGGCACAGAATATGTGATTTATTCTTATCCTCTAAAACAGACTTTCATTCCATGGTCACTTTAATCACAGCACTTCATAAACCCTGTACACAACGGTCATTTACAACCCGTTGTGCAAATGACATTACAGGCACACCATTATGCCTGAGGGTTCATAGCAGGACAGTGTCAGTTAAGAGCAGAGCTCCAGGTAGAGAGAAGTCAAGTGAAAATGATGGAAGATGCCATTAAGAACCTGAAAGCTGTCAGGGACTTCCTGTAGACGTAGCTAAGTAACAGTGGTCCTGGTATGACTGTGTAAAATATTATTTTGCTATCATGGGTTTGTGCCTGTTTTATTGTGTTGTGTAGTCTTCCTGAAGGAATTATGACGGTGTTTTTTAGCCTCATTCCCAATAAGTGTTACCAAAATACAATTTTATGGCTCCCCTGCTGTCCTTGGACTGAGGACAGATAAAGGCCTTTCAAGTGCAAACTATTCTGACTGGTTAACATCATATCTAGAATTAGAAAAGAAAATAAAACAAAGCATGGGTAAAGATTTTAGTTAACTTTGGATGCCTCAAGTCCCAAGAGAAAAAAAAAAGAATGGGCAATATTCAGGTCATATCTTGTTTCTCATTAATTTCTTCAGAACACAGTCTCTGCTGCCACAGAACAGGTTTCACACAGTACAGCAACAGCTGCTGCTGCACACAAGCAAGTCATCACTTGCTTATTAGCTCACAGCTTCCTGCAATCACCTGTAGGGTTTCCATGTTTGAATTAAGCCTTGGCTTTAAGGTGGAAGCTCAATACCAACGTGCTGTCCACTGCCCAGCTAAAAGAACAGGCCAACACCATTACAGAGATGGATGGGACCTAACAGGGCTGCTGCTGTTATGGTATTGTTATTGTTATGGCTTAATGTGTGCCATTATGGTATGGTCCTTATTTTCGTCACAGCAGCAGCATGATTTAAATAAAACAAGAGGAAACACCCCGTTTCATCACCCTTTACTTCTTCCCTCTTTCTGGAAATGAAGAAATCTGTGGATTTGTAATACTGCAAAAAAAATATGATAGTTATTAAGAAGGCAAATCAACACACTTCTATTGTATATTACAAACTTAGAATTCAGACTGAGCCTTCTTGGTAAAGACTTAAAGATGAAAAGAGCACACATTCCAGGTGACTCAATCTGTTCTGATCTGGATCACATTCATCAAGTGTGGAAATGTTTTTGCTTAGCTCTGCTTTGGCTGTTCAGTTTATGCAATCAAAGGAAAGCTGGAGTTATTTCAAAGAGGAATACTTGTTTTTCAAAATAAGGTGCCCTCCAATAGCAAAAGACACATCATCACTTCCAGGCTGTCTCCATCCCCCCTTGTCTTGCACATACAGAGCCCTAATGACCGCTGATATACTTCACACTCATTACAAACTAATACATTCAGAATGAGACGAAATGACTGACAGGACCCAACCATGTCTGCAATAAATTGATCTGTTTAAATTGGCAGTCAAAAACGAACATACTATGAAAATTAACCGGTTACAAGTGGAAACATAGAGGATAAGGTTTTCTGTAACATGAGGTCTCGCATTACAAGCGACAGCAATTAAAGAAAAATATTTGTTTCACCTGCTTATTCTTATCACTGGGTTCTTACCGTTTCAACAGAGACATCAAATGCCAAATCCATCTCATTCTGGAGGCAGGGTTGGGAGAAAGTGAACAGATTTCTTATAGAAACAATTATTCTCAGACTTGTGTACCCCAAATGCAAGTCGTGTTGTAGAAAGGCATGGGGAGATACAAGCTCACGATGGAAAAGATGCTCGCTCTGCAGCCCTATGGTGAGCACAGCACTTAACTAGCCAGCTCCTCAAGTTCATAGGAATACAATTAAAGTAATTAAAGATCATTTCTGCTGAAGCCTGATGAGAAATGTGGGGTGTGGGTTTATTTTTCCTGGATGCATTTTCGTCTCGGAAGAAAATCGAGATCAAGTGCTCTAAGGTGGCTGAAGCATTCTTTATGTTCTGAGCTCTGGAGTTAAACATCTGAACAGTCGATGGAACTCGCAGTGATACTATTAATTCTGAAGTAATTAAAGTTTTAAAATGTTAAGTAAGAGAGATTTTATTTATAAAACAGAGATTGTGGCCCACAATGTGATACTCCTAATTAATCTAAACAGCGACTTCAAGTACAGAGTGAGCTATAGTACATAAACTCAAGCTCCTTGAAAGACCTGCAGTTTCCTATTCCCTGCATTCCCTTTGAACACAAATAGCAGGCTTTGTGTACTGAAAGAGACACAAAATATGTTCAAACCATCTTAACAAGAAAGCAAAGACATAATTTTCAAACTGACTTCACACAATATTTACAAACAGTTAAGACTAAAGCAGAGGACTCAAATGGAAAGTACAGAATAAGGTATTGCAAACCCCAACTGATGGCTTAAAACAGAGAAAAGGAAGCACTCATTTACACAAAGGGTTGTGGGAGCATGGGAGAAACTACACAGCCATGTTGCTTAAGTCTGCTTTCAGGGAAATATCTTAATGAAATCTTCGAATGAAAGAGCTACTAACTACCAGATACTCAAGATGGGTTAAATGGCTTTCTCTCGTTTTTATCTGTTCCCATGTACAGCCAAAGGAGTCATTATGGCATATGCTTTTTTCACTTCCTATTATGTGTGTTTTGGCTCATTTTCTATGGTAGTTTGTTAATTGCTACACTTTGTATAGCATTCTAGAAAAAATAAAAATTAAAACACCTTAACAAAGGCTGGTCAGTCCGCCTGAAAACTCTTTTAAAAGACTTCTATAAAAAGTTATAGAAGTTATAGTCCCCTATAAAGGAGAAAATAACTGAACATCCAGTGATGAAAATGCAGCTCTGAGTCATAAGAGGAGTAAAAACCAGGAAGCAATAAAAAGACAAAAAAATATTCAGAAACCGTAAACCTGAAATGGAACTGCACAAAAGCTTCTTTGCCAGCGTTTTGACAAAATATTCTTTTACACACTTGCAGATCTTGTAAATTCATTTTCTCATCATTTGAAATACACTTTCCCCAGGTTTTAAAAGAGTTACTCAAGTATTCCCTGATACACTCATACTGCTGACAACAGTTAGAGACCCAAGAAAAGAAAAGTGTTTCCAAAATTATCCTCAAATGGGTGAGCTGCAGCCTGCCCCAAACTCCAACGCACATTCCCAAAATCATAATCCATCCCATCTCTTGTTCTGTAACGCTTTAGTTTCCTCGATCTGAATTATTAATCTCAACAGTAAAACCTCCTGCTCTGCTTATACTTGTTCAAAGCACAAACTGGGGTTCAGTGAAGGCATGTCAGTGGTACCATTTGTCCTCACATTTTGAAAGCCACAAACTGAAAACAGTTTCAAGGAGTAAAAACCACAGATATCGTTCTTGACATTCTCCAAGCAATTCACATTATATATATTTGTCTGTATATACAAACTTGTTTGTCAGGGTCAGGTCATGCTGGTGAATTTATCACGCATGGAACATGCCCATTGGTGCAGAAGGAGGAAACCCACAGTGATTCAGATGCTTGGAGGAAACGGTGTCTAAAAACAATTACCGTACACTTGCTTGTCTGAACAATATGCTCAGCGGCCTTTTTCTGGAATATTTTCATTTTGAATGCTTAGGTATTCCAAAAGTTGTATGTACAGTATGTACATGAATGTCCACCGGTTTTAATTTTGCCAAAGACATACTGTAGGGACTATCCCTATTCCAAATCTAGGTTTTCCAATTTTCAAGGAACTTTCCCATCATTAAAAACATGTACAGATTCCTGAGTGCTATAAATTCTGTGAAACTATACATTTCTCAGTTTCTGGCTGGTCAAATAGAAAGAAACACTTCTGCTTTTTTATTTCTCCCACATAAAAATAACAATGAATCCACATCGTGCTAAAAGTAGATTAGTTTGATTTATTCAGTATTTGATTAATGATACAACATGCAGTTTTCTCTTTCTCATTTCAAGTGTTTTTTTTCCTGCCTGCTTTACAAACGACCCACAGAATCGCTGATGCTCGACTCCAACCACACTAATTAGGATAAATACTGAGGCCCTCCGAACAGTAATATCATAATACACTGTGACTGTTGTCACTTCAGAAGAGAAACAGAGCATTACTCAGGCTCCTAATACAATTTGTACAACCAAATTAACTATGCAAGCTGAATTTTAAAGTGCTAATATTATTAAAGACCTTCGGGCTATTTTGCAAAATCTGTCTGCACATGCAGCATCTTAAAAGTTCAGTGTTGTACAGTATATTATTTTTTCATAACTCCCCAAACTGCTTGAATATTCTAGAGTGGTGGAAAATGCGTACTAAAGCTTAATCCATGAAAATTAAATAAAATTTCGACACACTGGGAAATGATTTGCTAAAAACATTAAAATGTACAGACGCCAGAACAATCAAAATTAATTAGAAATCTATTTTCCTAGTGGTAAGTACCCCAGGCCACATTTGGTGCAGTGCAGTTGCCTGTTTTTATTGCTCCCACAAAATACTTAGTACACTCTTTTTTTAGTTTCTGCAGTTTGCCCTGGAAGTAACCCAGCAGATTTGCATTTTAATAGTGTAAAATATTTGCAGAAAATTGCTTCTCTTTCTTAAGCTAAATAGCTACTAGGAATCTCGACATTGTCTGCTAGTAAAACAAACACTGATCTTAAGTTCTTGTGCTGTAAACTGCTTTTATTGCAGGCTGATTAAATATAGTTGCACATTGTACACATCTGATGATACATGTGCTATATGTTGTCACAGCCAGAATGCAGCTTCTGATCCTGCACATGCTTTTGAGAACAACGATTTGACATGACATCATTTACAGCTACCAAGATAACCAGTTCTCACCTTAAACTTGACAGTTTTTGTACATTAAATACCCTTTTTTAACACACTGATCAAATATGCTATTAGGTAAATATTCAGCTGAGGTTCAAACAACCTTAGTGCCTACCTCAACCCATACACATCTTTTTAATTGTAAAAAAAAAATTCACTCTATCTTCCTTCGGCCACTGCTATAATTATCCTGTTTCTCACTTCCATCAGCCTATTAATTTAATGCGAGCTCTCCTTCTGTCCCCTGTAAACCTGTTAAGCTTATAATATTTCAACACTGTTGTCTACTCCAACTCTTCGGCCATGTGCTTTAATCCAGTCGGCCAATGAAAATGATCAACACTTAAGGTACAGTATAACAGAGGTTAAAAGAAGGTCGTGAAAGAAACTAGAAGGCTAACTATAAGCATAATTTAAGTACTGTATGTTGCCAGTAAACCAAGTGTATATCTCTAAAAAAAATAAAGACGCACAATAAGACAGCTGTAACATGAGACATTCTTAACATTAATATATTCTGAAAGTCTGCACAGAACATAATACAGGGTACTGCACAAATGTGAACTTGGCCTATTGTGTTAAGACAGTGGTGATTTGTTTGTTTATGTGCTGACTGGTAGGCTATTGCTATGACGGTTTTAGCCTGTAAAGATGAAAAAAACAATCGGTCTAAGTCCTCTTCGTTGCGCTCTATAGAGACCAGTTGGGCTTTATAAATGCAGCAGAAGTTCTCTGTTAACTTCAGGGGTGCCTTGCTTGCATGAAACAGAAGCCCTTTGCTTTATTTTTCAGGCGTCACAAAAAACAAACCGTGACTGTTTGTTTAATATACATCTGCGTTCACTGCATTTATTCTTCTCAGTTCCAGGGGCATGAATTTCTTCTTTCAGCAGGCTGTCAGTGCTGGTTTCTATGCTTTAATCAGGGAGTTGACTGATTTTTTTTTCAGCTTTAAAAGACGGCTATTTTGCCTTCTTTCACAGCCTTGCTCTTGTTGACGCCGCCGTTCCACAGTGCGGGACGAAGGCAGGCTCACAGCGCACAGATCTGCGCCGAGGGCTGGAGTGGAGTGGGAACACGGAGACAAGCCTTTAAACTTCAGTGACGTTCTGAGCGAAGCAGGAGCATACCTGCCAGACTAGGAATGAGAAAGAAAACAACCACTCTTGAAAGTCTCTCTTCTGAAACAGCTTGAAGGGAAGAAACCTGATTTATAGATTTTGAAGTCAGATGAGGAACTCATAACGGGATTCTGTATTGTGCCAAGACAAAATGCTGTACATACTGTACTAAGACACCTCTGTACGTGAATCGACGTATTTCTGCTGCAGTCCTCATCAGTGAATGCATGACTTTGAAATCATACATGAGAACGACTTTCAAACTACGCTGTCTCACTGCTTGGACTTCTCTCCAGATTTTACTTCCAAAAAACACAGAACTGAAGAGCTTACACCCCCTTACATGTAGGGCCTACCTGCAGGCTGCTCTGTTCTATCCATTGCATCTGTGGCTGAGTGATGGCATTTTCTGTTTTAAACAGCTGCTTTTGTTTAAGTTTTGATTTAGCTGGCCCTGGTGATCTCTATCTTCCAACCGACCATTGCTGTTTTAAATGTCTTATGGAAAAAGAATAGTACAAAAGTTACTTCCTGACTTCTCACTGCTGTTAAGAAAAAGGAAAAGCATCTTTGGATGAGGTTTGAAACTCTAGTCACTGAATAAGAAAAGAATCTTCTATATTCTATATTCTGCTAAAATCCAGACAAGCTTGGTGCAGGTAAGTGCTATTTCATAATACTATAGAGGGTATAAAGGATTACCTAGCTCTATATTTTTCACCCAGCTCACCTATGTTCTCTGTCTGGTGTAATAAGGTACCAGATTTGGTGAGGGTACTGTATATAATTGCCCAGGGCAGAGGAGGGTTGACACAAGCTGGAGCACCAAACAGCAGCTGTTTTGGGACATTCCTCTGGAACCATTCTGCTGAACCTGATGGGCCAAGCCAAGCAGGGCCTAGGCTGAGTGATGTCATTATTGGCTGAAGGGGAGTTGGAGGACAAAAACAAGGAGTAAAAGGAAAAAGCAAGAAATGACCTCATGTCTGGAGTCATTATCGTGCCAACGGGGAAAGACAAACCTGGACGTCCCACCTTACCACAAACAGCCAAGGGTAAAAGGAGAAGAATCCTTCTGCTGGGCCAAAAAACATTATGTGCAAAGAAGCTAAAAAAGAATGAAAGCTCTCATGGTAGTAAAGAGCATCTATTCTCTGTTACACAGTACATACAGTAGCATGTTTTTGGCAGGAAAACCTCCCACCTGTTGCTACTGTTACAAAGAAGGGCTGTAAAAAACAGTTAAGCACATTTTTCTGCACCTCCAGTGGTCAAATGGAAAATTATGGAACAAGAATAAGTTACAGGGAGGGGATATGCACCCTACTGCACCATACTGTATATTTTGTTGTGTGAATAGAAAATTCACACATTCCATCACAGATACAATTATTGCAAAATACCTCAGTGTGTACCTGTTTAAAGTCATGCTACACAGTAGCATCAACACTGCCATACAATTGTAACATGGCTCAGATAGTGGAGACCCCACAAGAGGAGACCTTGTCTTGTTTAACAGTGGAATTCTCTACTGTCGACAGGGGTGGGTCTGTGTGGCTCTGAAGTCAGAGTCACCCGTAAGTACATCACGTACCCATCACGCACATCTGACAGAAAAATCTCAAGCGTTCTCCCAACATCAATGCATTTCCACGATTGGCCGTTACCGTTTTTAATGGTACGCCTCAAAGAAAACCACAGCAAATCACAGAACGGCTAACAAGGGCAACAGTTAAAATAGAAATCGTCTCATTTCCCTAACATCATAATTCTCTCAACTAATTAATCGGGGGCCATTTTGAAGCCAAAGTACCTTAAGCACAGCTACTGGCATTTTTGCAGTTCAATAACCATAAACTGTAGACTGCTATGCATCCTTTTTCCAAATAAATTAAGAAGCCCATTGTCCAGTGCATTCACTCCTATCCCTTTTGGTTGCTGTCTATAACATTACATGGTTCCTTCTAATTATATAAAGTACTACTGCTTTATTTCAGTGTAAGTAATTTAAAAGGATTGGATCTCTGACCTAGATGCTATATGTCACTTATTTTAACTTAATAAACTCTGCTATGCCCTTGTCAGCAGTCTGTTTCTGCTTTAATGGAGCTGTTGTGCGGATTTGCCCCCTAGCTGACATCACAATGCCTATGTACTGTACATGCATTAAGGCTTTGAATTGTTTTTATTAATTAAGTAAGTAGCACATGTTTAGGAAAATGCCAAAAGCAATCCTAAGCAGTCTTGCATCCCTTATATTCTGTTTATCAGATCTGTGGCAGTAAAAATAGCATGGTCACACTAATGTCTATTTTTACATAATATTTAATGTTTAACTAAGTTTTAAAAATGCATTTCAATCTACAGTAAAGGCTTACAATGCTCATACAAGTACTGTACTTGTTAAAATTCAATATGGCAGTTTTTAGTCATTACTCCTTTGGAATTGCTTTTCAAACGTATTTGAACTTTATTACACTAAATAAATATGAACAATTATCAGCACGTGCATTTCTCTCCAGATGCAATTTCCTTCAGGACACTATGCACAATTCTTAACATCCTGTGGCATTTTATTCAGTCTGAACTGATCTCGCAATTATTTTCTACAGTACAACGGACCTGACCTGCAAATATCTCCAGGTTTCCAACCAGAGAGACGTTATCTTTGAAGCAAAGGAATACTTTCAACAGCACATTAAGTTAGCAGCATGGCATCACTCATAAGGCTATGGCAAGAAAAAACACTCTTTAGCTGCACCCTGCATGCATTTCTGAAGGGAGATACTGCCAATTTAAACTGGGTACTCCTGGCCAAGTGAAAGGATTCATTTGTCAGGGCAATTGTTTTGTTTTAATGCTTACTTGGTTTCTGTTGTATCCATACACATTGCATATCTCGTATATTTGTGTGAATTTGGTCATTTCTATCCAGTTGTTGTTGACAGGTCATTTTGGAAATCTATCAGCTAAGACTGCAACTTCACTTTGACCTTGAAAATGTAATGGCTTTTCTTAAGACCTAATCCATGTCCTCCTCCTCCTGGGACTCTGGTGCAAATCATACAAATTTCACAGATTTAAAAAGATGATGAAATGAGGATCTCCTCTTTTATTGATTATCTAGTATTTTATCTTCCCTTTCCTATGGGAGTGTACTGTATGCTACTAATACTAAATACTAATGAAAATTGTTACATAGCTGATGAAATAAAAAACAGTTCATTGGCTACACATGATTCAGAAAATTTGTGCAGCTCTGCAGTCAAAGGCCCTGCATCACTTTCAAATATTCACAAACATCACACTTGGCAGTTTTCTATGATGCCACATCTAAAAGAATTGTCTGCCACAATTACAGAAAAAAAAAAGAGATTCAACACAACTGCATTCATTTATTCATTATACAATGACAACAAGAGTGCTTTGGGTGTTGAAAACAAAACTGGGTTCACAGAGCTTGTGACACGAATGGAGGATGATGCCAGTCTATTTAAGGCACTTGAGAACAAGTTGTTTGCGACACGCGAGTGCCTTTGTTTCTTAAAATACAAACCACACTGCATCGAAACCACAGTGCTCACATTGTTTACCTCCTCCAGTACAAAAAGGGAGCAAAGACACACCGTCAGAGCCCTGTTTAAAAAGGGTACTGTGTGACCGTTTTGTTTTAACTGCAGTGGTCTTTCTGCAGCAAGTGTGTGTCCAACTTAATAAGCTATTGATGAATCCATCCATGTTCTCTTCATCCAATACAGGCTCACCGGGAGCCAGAGCCTATTCCAGCGAGCAGCAGGCACGAATCAGGGTACACCCTGGATGGGATGCCAGTACTTCACAATCAAGCCAGACACAAACACGGACGCACACGCTCTCACACCAGGGCTCATTCTCCCAGAAGCCAATTCATTATCAGCAGCCATATCACCCTGCAACTCATAACTGGTAACCCACTGAAGCTCAGCAGGTGTGAGCCTGGTCAGTACCTGGATGGGAGACCTCCTGGGAAAAACTAAGGTTGCTGCTGGAAGAGGTGTTAGTGGGGCCAGCGGGGGGCGCTCACCCTGCGGTCCATGTGGGTCCTAATGCCCCAGTATAGTGATGGGGACACTATACTGCAAACAGGCGCCGTCCTTCAGATGAGACGTAAAACCGAGGTCCTGACTCTCTGTGGTCATTAAAAATCCCAGGGCGCTTCTCGAAAAGAGTAGGGGTGTAACCCCGGCGTCCTGGCCAAATTTCCAATTGGCCCTTACTAATCATGGCCTCCTAATAATCCCCCTCTATGAATTGGCTACATTACTCTGCTCTCCTCCCCACTGAGAGCTGGTGTGTGGTGAGTGTTCTGGCGCACTATGGCTGCCGTCGCATCATCCAGGTGGGGCTGCACACTTGTGGTGGTGGAGGGGAGTCCCCATTACCTGTAAAGCGCTTTGAGTGGAGTGTCCAGAAAAGCGCTATATAAGTGTAAGCAATTATTATTATTATTATTATTATTATTATTATTGTCCAGCATGGACTGCAGACGGGAACCAGGGCGCCTGGTGAAGGCCCATGCAAACACAGGTAGAGCATACAAACTCCACACAGACAGCATCCCAGGTCCAAACCCGAAGCTTGTTAGATTATTTTTGGTTTCCAATTTGGAAAGTGGAAGCCTGATGATAAACAATTCAGCAAACCAGAACAGCAAGTCTACTTTGGCCTAACACCCTATTGTTCAAGATAAGAGGGGAAAAGCATCTTTGCAGGCTTTCCCTACTAAACACATTGAGTTTTCACTTCCTGTATTGCTGCTTTCCCCTCAGTACGATACTTATCTGACACAATCCCACTGTGGCAGAATCTCTGAAGACGTCTGTTCTTGCATAATCACTGAATGCATAAGAAGAGCACACAACTGAATAGAAATAACCACACTGCCCACACAACAAAATAAACCACACTTTAAATGGCAACGTTTTAAATTTGTTCAGACACAGCATAAGGCAATCCATGTCTTGTTGCTGAATTTCACAAAATGCATGGAACTATACTGCATGCAATCTCGCCGTCGGTATGATATTGTTCCAGAGCCAAGAGACGCTTCTTTAATTTAGTGGTGCGGATGGCGCTGTCGTCTTTTTATTTGCAAAAGAGTAAAACAAACCTTTCTCTGCTCCCATTTTAATCTCTTTCTTTTTTGGACTCCAGAGGTATCATTATACTCACAGCTAACTTCAGCACTTCAGGAAACAACTCCAGGAATTTGTTATTTAGAGCCATTAATTACAATAATCGCATGCTGTACAGTGGGGAAGTTATTTTCATCAAAAGATTACTGTTTATTAAGGGGTACACTGTTGCACAGATGCACACACTGTGCTTGAGTGTTCAATAACTTATTTAAAAACCTACACTTAGGCTGCCAGAAAACTCCCAAAACATCCAAAACGTTCAAAGCTTATGTGGAGGGTGCTATAAAATTGCATATCCGTGGGTTAAGAACTTAGACTTTTCTGTGAGCAACAGACATCTCAAACAGACTTTAACGTTTGCAGATATTCTACTCATTAAAATACTTGCAATGTTATATACAGAATGGCATAGTACTACAAATGTAGTGCCTATTTAAAAAAATATATTACCGTAATACAGTATCAGGCAAAAAAAAATCAATATTCTTGAGTGCTTTGTGACAATTTCTAGCACAGAACGACAACACATTTGTTGTGAGTGCTCCTAATTGCATTGCATACATGACCAAATTTGATTTCCTACAAATGTTTACTTGTGACAAATTCCATAGGCAATTATATTATTTTTACTATTGTAAATAAATAACAGATAGTCAGATATTGCAAAGGGTTAATTAAAAATCAGGTTTATAGTGCTTTGTGATTAATCCCTGGTAATAAGGTCTGCACAGCATAATACATTTAGCAAAAGGATATAAAAATTGATTAACCCATCCTCATCCGAGACATTTGTAAGTGTTGACTGCCAGCTTTACACCGTTTCCTCTGAAAAACTACTACTGTACATCAGTTCATTCACGCAAGTGCTATTAAAATCTATTTAATTATAGAATGGGCACGGCACTATGGAAATACATAAGTGGTGGAAAGATTGAAAGTTTATAGTGTCTTTTAATCTTTGGAAAACCGAGACTGTGCTTTAATTATTGAATCTCAAAAATGTAAAAAAGCAACACGCTATAGCCTAGAATTTACAAGTCACATTCACCCAACAAAATCAGCCTTTAGCACTGCAAATACCTGAAATTGTGTTTACTGTAAAGTTAAAGACCAACTGTATCCCAAACCAGAATCGGAATGTCAACCCCCATGTGCATGGATCACAATTTCTAAGTAATTAATGAGTTTGATCACATCACACAACACACCAAAACAAAAATGTACCTGATTCCACACTACTGACACCACTAAAACCTTTACAGATCATTAGGGACAGGAATTCACTTCCCAAATGAAGTATTAGAGAATAGATTAATTAAAAAAATCAGATAAATAAATCACCCTGCTGTGTTATTATTTATTGGATTAGAATTTGGAATTGGGACCCATCTGAAAAAGCTTATGTCATTAAACAATTTGATTTCCCTTCTGCTACGCCTCACAATGCACTTTGGGAAACAGCTAAATTCACACACAGGCTTGTTCCACAATGTTACCAATACTTCCAAACGAAAAAAAAAAACTTCCGCAATTTAATAACTTATGTAATTACAAACTGGAGGATTAAATTCAATGCCTGAAGGCAACTTCTTATTTTGGAGGTATTACCAAGACCTCATCTCATTAGAAAAAATAAATGCTACGGTAATCTTTCAGATGAAAAGCCTTGTGGTTCCATACCTAATAGTTCCTATCATGCAATAATTAAGAATCCACTGGCGCAATTTATTCTCCCAAAGCACAGTAAATTTAGGTCACGTCCAATTGTTAAACATTTAATGGCTAACATTTAATGGTTTGATCATTCCTGTTCTAAATTATGATCAAGACAAATACACACCATTCGATAGCTCAGAGCTGCATGTGAGCTAGTCACAATAGAGGTCAGAGGTATGAGAATGAAATGCTTAAGTGTTTCTAAAAAATTACAAAGCAAGTTCTGTTGCTTCTGCAAAGCCAAATCAAAAAGCAATGACAGGAAACAAGACAGAAAGCAGAGAGGAGAAAAGAGTTAAACATTTTGACCAATGATTTGTTGTCTCTTCACAGGCACCAGTGCCTCTGTTTGGTCCAATCCCTTATAAACAAATCTGTACAAAAATAAGATATAGACATACATTTTTTTTTGCAATGAGATGGACACTGATAGCACACTGTAGAGCTTCATTTTGGAGGAAAGACCAGATCAGTCACATTGTTTAACAGTTAGCACTTTTGCTACCTTTTTTTGGTACAGGTCGACTTTCTCTTCCACAGTAACAGAAACACCCTCCCCCTAATGCCCCACACCAATGCAGCTCATAGTGAGATATCAGCTTAGAAACCACATGACAGAAATCGAGAAACATGCATAAGATGTACTTACAAAGTTTCATCATTCCGGAACTCGAGCACTCCATGGGTATCTTCAAAATCCTCTCCTCCGCCTTTGGCTGTACCTTCCACGGTTCTGTAGGGGACAACAACCATCCCGCGTGCCCCAGAGGTACGGAGAACCTTCACCTCCATGGTGCCTATGCTCTCACTCACATGCGTCACTGGCTCTTCAAAGGTAAAGATGCCTGCATGGTCGTCATCAAAGATGGTCACAGTTGCAGTGGAAGGTATACCCAAGCACGCCAGGGTCTCCACATGGTTTGCCTCAGGGTTGTCTTCGGCGTTCTCAGAGTACACCTTGACATTGCTTAGGTGGATTAAGAAGTTTTCGTCCTCCTCGAAAATGTCGTCATCGATGATGCCTACTTTGATTTCTTTCTGCGTCTCGCCCGGCTTGAAGACCAACGTCCCCTCCGTGAATTCGTAATCGGACCCCGCGTTGGCCGTGCCATCTTCTGTTCGGAACTCCACGGACACAGTGTTGGTCAAGTCTCCACCCCGCCGGATGACGTTCACAGTCACAGTTCCACAGTTTTCAAGACACTGGTATGACCCTGGTTCGAAAAAGATTTTCGTGACGGGGTCGTTTTCTGCTACTTCCGTTCTGACCTCGTGCATGCTGACAGCTTTTCGGGCCTGGTCGGCAGCGTGCTTCTTCAGGATATTCCCAGCGCCCGTCATGAGTCTTGTGGCTTGAATCCGATAAAAGGCACGGCTTTTTTGCTGTTGGCTCAAGACCTGGTAATTGGCTAATTCTATCAGCTGCTCAACTTCCTTGTCTGGATGCTTCTGCTTGAGTTCCTTCAAGATTTTTGCCATATCCCTCCTGGTTTCCTCTTCATCCAGGTCTTTATCATCTACATCGAGGGCTAGGGTTCCATCTAGGAACTCAACGGCATGGGAGTTAAGCATCTTGCCATCCATCTCAATGTCTGCCTTGGAGGGTAGCGGCCTGTCGCCTTCCGTTTCGATAATCATCCCCCGCTGCTTCCCTGTTCTGTAGCGCTTGTACACATACTTGTAGAACAACAGCCTCCGGTCAGCCACCCACGCAAACAAAACACAAATGGGGAAGAAAAACAATGTGAGCAGGCCTTCCCACACTTGGACAACACCTGGAGAAATGACCGCCAGGATTAGGTATAGCCAGGTGTAGGCAAATATGCTCCACGCTGCTGTGACAAAAAACACCCTCAGGTGCTTCACCTTCCTATTCTCGCCATCCGGCACGACATAGACGCAGATGCCGATGATGACGAACATATTGAACGCAGCGCTGCCCACAATGGTGCTTGGCCCAAGATCGCCGGCTTCGAAGCCGTGGCCACAGACTTCGATCACGGACAGCAGGATTTCCGGAGCGGAGGAGCCCAGGGCCATCAGGGTTAAATTGGATACGGTCTCATTCCATATGCGCACTGTAGTTGTCGTTGTCTCGCCATTGGGCTTCTTGATGGTGATCTCCTTTTCTTGAGACGTGATGACCTCGATGGAAGCCATGAAGCGGTCCGCAATGATGGAGACTCCCAGGAACATGTACACCATGGCCACAAAGTACACTGTGGCCCGCGCCACCTTGTCCCCGAAGGAGGGATTCTGAGGTTCCCACACGGGCAAGATGACGCCTTCTTTACACTCGTAAGTTCCCGTGCACGACCGGGCCGTGGCGTTGGGAGGCTTGTCTTCGTCGTCGAGGCTTTCCGCGCCGACGAGCTGAATCTTGAGAACCAAGACCGCCACCAGTATGCCCAGCTGAAGACTGAGGGAGAAGAAAGACGAAAGCCCCGAACGCTGCATGGTGCCAACGAGATGTCAGTTTGCCGATCTTCCTAAGCCTCTGCAAGAACAAGGGGAAAAAAAAAGTGATAAAATGGTAGCAATGTATGACATCACCATTCTGGCATAACCAAGAGCACTTTAAAGAATGTCATTTCTGGTATTCTGCACTGTTCAAAGCACGACTGGCTGTAGAAAACCTCAAATCTTAGAAGCTCCTCTTCTGGTATGTTTCTATTTGGATCAGTACTCAGGATTTTCACTTGGTGTTAGGATGAGACCTGTTCAGTACATCACTTATTGCTTATATAAGAAGATCTGCCTACACACTGGCTTTGGACTTGAATAATAAAATGTTATTCTTTGTTATTCGCACAAGCTCCAGTAGCAGCGTGTCCTTATTTGCTTTCGAACGCGACTGGAGTATCTTTGCAATATGTTTTTGTATCTGGTATCCGGCTAACATGTATCAAAGGATTACTTCAGCATTCCAGGAACTGGATAATTGCAGTAACACAACCAAACTTAACAAGATGTTGTATTAGCAGACAACGAAATTAGCATCTGAAAAACACAAAGCGTTATAAACAACGACAGCCGAGAGAGATTGGGTTTTAATATAAAATAATGAAACATTCCGTACGTGCAGATGCTCATTGTCTTCCTTGAAATTTAACCTGTTCTTTCTTCTTCCGACACACGGTAAGAAGATAAGTTAGTGAGCATAAAAGCTACTGTGCGCTTTGCTGTTCAGCGTGTAGCTCAATGAATCGACAGGACAGCGACCTAGCTGCGGTACCTACAGTGCTTCTCCTTAGCGCAACTCGCCAGAAGATACAGCCCCGTTAGAGGAAAGCTTCAGTCATGAAATGTGGAAGTTAAGGAACTAAAAATAAAGGTTGCTATGCACGGGCTGTGATAAAAGCGAAACCAGAATCCGTAAAACCAGGCTCTTTTTAAACCATCTTGAAAGATCTATGGATCCGACACGTCCGATTTGAGAAAATAATTTTGAGTAAGCGGAGTTCAAAGGTGTTTTTAAAATCAAGTCAAATGCCACAACACCTTATCACGAATTTAGAAATCAGCTGCATCACAAATAAAACAAATGCCCAGGAGCTCTTGTAAGAAATGCCTTGGCAACCTAGTCATTTAAGATATTACAAGTCCCGCAGAACAACCCACACTTCACCTGACCGTTACGGTCTTGTCAGGTCTGCATGACAAACAAGAAAGCTTATTTTTCAACGCAACTTGTGCCATGTCGCCGTTATAACGATCGGTTGATCGTGTCTCTGAGATTTTCGGAACGTTTTCATCATATGTCGAAAATCCAAATTTATTAGGCTTGACTTAATTCCTCGACACAATATTCTGTAATATTAATTCGCGCACTACGAATGAAAACCACGAGGAAAAGTAGCTTGAAAAGACACGTTTAAAATAATCTCTTCGCGTTGCCTCTGAATGAGATCTCCCTCTGATTTTTCCTTAGAAAATTAGGCTTTAACTTCAGAAAACAAAACAGAAACAACGCGCAGGTTATTCGTTTTACAAAGTCAAGCAGTTCCACCGGGCATGCACTTCGGCTGGAGCTAACTACTGAGCACAGCACGGTCACATCTGAGAAGACACAGGCACCTTGAAACGAGAAAACATCAGCATACCTTTGGCTCCGAAATGCTAGACAGTTGGGGCTGAAACCAGTAGTAGTTGTGGAAGGAGCAGATGGACTATCGGCGCTCGCATTCGGTGGGGCTTTTTATATGTAGAGATCAGGAAAAATTGTCCTCTGCAAAGTAAAAACCAAGAGCCTTCAAGATTCCCATGCAGATTAGCGTTTCCACCAGCATGAGCTAAAATTGATGCTATCAGTGAACGTGCAGCTCTGAGGTCAATAAGGTCCACGGAGAATTCTTCCTCATGCTCCCCCCCCGAGTCTCTTACAACTGTTCAGTGCAGGAGAGCGACTGGGACTAGGGTAACGACCTGAGCGCGGCTGTGCGCCTTAAGACGGAGTTGTTACCCAGCTCCTCTCTCTCTCTCTCAGCTGTCTGCTGCCAGAATATTTTCCGATTTCCGATGGTTTCGCAGGCTCTGAGACAGGGAGAGAGACTAGACTTGCAATGCATCATGGCTCCCTGCCAACCCCTTCTTATCAGGAACAAGACCCTCCCACATAACTGATCTCCCTGAAAAGACTGAAACTTTCGGTTCTCCGCGATTTGTAACGCCTTTGAAACCTTGCCGATTAAAAAGAAAAACTGTTCGTGATCCGTTCTTGCACTTAAAACCCAACGTCAACGTGTAGCTGCCGCTGATCCTGAACATCTTTTAGCTGCTGTTAAAAGTGTCTTTCTAGTTTAGATGGGCTTAGAGTGCCCCAAGTAGTGCTGTGTGCTGATGTGATCAATTGTAACAGTTCAGTTGTTACAATAAAAGTTGTTACCAAAACTATTGTCCCAAACTTTGAAATATCTATTCGTACAATTATGACGTTTAAAATATTTAAAAAACATAAAAATACATGCGAAAACAATTTTATGCGCATGGTATAATTATACAGTAAAGCTGGATGTTATGCTGGTTGTTTATACCGAGTCTTGTCTTAAATTGAATATAGGAGTTTGTGTTCAAAGTTGTAAAATTAGTAGGCTACTGTGTTACTGGACTGTAATAAAGTTGTAGTACAAGCGTCGTACCCAGTCACCGGGAAACCGCAATGTAACGGTACTGATTTCTCTCGCAGTACGTACAGTACTGTACGTTAAGCGATGTGTAGAGTTTCAAAAATCAAAAAGACCCTTTTTACCACAACTTCACTGAATTTCAAAAGCTGCTTTGCAGTTCCTGAAATACTTTCAAAAGATGTAAACTATACGTTGACTAACATAACATTTTATAGAGCGTTTAGGATCGTGAATTAGAATTTGATCTCATTGTCTTGCCTGGCACAATAAAGGGATAAAATCTAAGTATGAGGCAATACACCGAGTGCTTCTAGGTCCTTCTAAATTCCATAATATCTTACTTACTCTAATTGCAGACATAGAAAACGTCTTGGTACTAAATTAAGACCCCCAGACACACACACGTCTTGAATTCATCCCATGTAAACATTGAGAGACCTAATTACCAGATGAGCAACCACCTACAGTAGTTGTCTGACAGATCAAAGGGCAGTCCATCAAGATATCTGCAGTGTGTTTTGATTGGGTATTTTCTTGGAAACAGGCACCATTTCAATTAATTGTTATGTAATCTTTTTTAATCTGCATAAGCCTTAATTCATTATAATATATCATGGTTTTCCTTTAATTGTTTTTCACAAGACAAACACATTATCATGATAATTACAATACAATATAGGCATATGGATATGACACATTAAGTCACTCCAAATGTTTCATCACTTGTAATGTAACCCAGAACTTCATTAACATTTAATGTACCCTTATGCAGTATGTTCGCACATAATTTTATCTCTTTAGTTTACTGTACTATATATTTTATTTGGTATTCTGACCAAAGAAATATCCCAGTTTTTGCTATTTCAGCTTTAAAGGGGCAGAAACATTTTTGTCACAAAAAGTGAATATTCCTACTTAATTTCTTACTACAAACAGTAAAGTACTGTAATTCAAATTTTCTGCTGTGCATTGGAAATATTCACAGCAGTAAAATAGGGCAAAGCTAAACAGCAGTACTCTCCAATGTTGCAATGTAATGGAAATATTTGTACAACTTGCAGTTCAGAAGGAAACTTTCCATCAAAAGATCAACTCATGATTTCTACCTGCTCATAAACAATTAAAAACAAAAAAGTAAACAAGTCACATTCCAGAGTTTCACAGAACCAGGCTTTGCTCATTTAAAGTCTGTTGCAGTAAAAGTGTGAATTTAATTGGCAATATCCATATACAGTGTATGTTAATACAACCACTTTAAAACAATTGTAATAATCAGAACTGAAATGTAGCCCTTTTCTCATTTAACTCAATTGATGCTCTGGAACATTGGTTGTCATCCTAATTGGGCTTAATGATCATTTACATTGCTTGCTTTGTTTTTCATAAACTTATGAAAGAAAACAGCTGTGACGATTTGACAAATATTTTAATTTATATTTATTTCTGTCTATAGCGGTTGTTCAGGCAATGTACTGTAGATGACAGCAGGAAGTCAGTGGAAAGGATTAGTGGTCGGCCTATAGCTCCTGTTGTACTGGAAGCCTAGAAGGCAGAAAGGTGGAATATAACCTTTATCAATGGAGTGTAAACTGGTTAGTCTCACCTGCTGTAAATCCTTAGTAGTTTACAAAATCTATTTTTATTGCTCCATTTCACATAGATTTCTTATTGTGCATTTAACACATCTCAAAAGTATATGTTTTGCAGCACAAAAATGAGCCCCTTAACCATTGGGTTGTACAGAGAGGAAAAATGTCAATGATGAGGACCACCTGACAATGAGTCGATTCAATTTGATCGGGAAATGCGATGGTTTGGAGATCACGACACTTAAGAATTTCTGTGCATGTATAATATACTTAGACTTGTTGTGACTACATTTGTAAAGTTTGCGATCAATGTTATATAAATATGGCAAAATAACAAGCTTGTTTTCTTCTCACTCAGACTAAACTGTATTAGTAACATTCAACATTGGCTATAACAGTAGAAAACATTATTTGAGGCTTTGAGTAAATTGTTGATGTTCATAATGTACTGTATATAGTAACTCCTGTTTGTATCAAAGCTGTCTAAAATGATGCACAGTATTTATAGTTAAATACCTACATACTTTAGGTCTAAATTATATCTACTGTATATACTGTATTAAGATTTCTAAAATAGTAACATGTCTTTTAATATCTTTGTGCCAGTTTTCCATTGCACTTTCCAGGAGAATAAAAAACGTTTTACTAACCTCTTGATACATCAACAATGAGAAAAATAAACCAAAGTTGGTTAAGGAAGGCAGCATATTGTATCAAAAAGATACATAGCAAAAGATGGTACTGCATAATGTGCTCTCAAGACCTTGGCAACAGAAAAGGCTGCTGCTCAATAGATTTTTAACAATCACACACTTATAATACAGGTACCAATAACCAGGAGTAGTTTAGGGAGACCTCAAGACAGAACAGCTTCATGGCTGCATGTACAGGTACAGTATATGCTGACCATATTATCACAGACTTCTAATCAATGATATGCTTTAAAGCTGCAATGCAGTGCCATTATTCAGCAGCTCTGTTCCAATGAGCCTAAATTGCAAACAATCCATCAGCCTGGCCAGCAGGCAAGATGTAGATTTCTATAAAGTCACACTTCAGTGATGGGGGACAGAACATGGTCACTGGTGAAACCCACCCGTTAATGTCCCACGAGAAAACGGCCCATGTAATTCAGAGGTTAGGGTTGCATTACTAATGTAAGAGCTTAAGTAACAATTTAATGCCAATATTAATTATGCTATTAATTATGAGTATACATGTATTCCTATATTATTTTCTGTTGGAGGTGTCTCATGCCTTACTGACCACTCCATAAATATGGTTCATTAGTGAAGATCTTAAATCCACCTGCTGGACACTTGATGAATTGCTCCATTGAGGAAAACGTTAAAACACTGCATACTCTGTAGGTTTAGCCATCACATACTGTAAATGCATTCGAGTATAGCACTAATGTATTTCCCCTTGTGACTTTTTCTCATTGAGCTTTGAGATACGTTTTTTGGACTATTTAATTTGCAGCAACAGAGTATGTGCCCAATGGAAAAGACTTGATTTGAAAACAGCCTTGAGAACAGAAAATGTGTTTTTCCTCTTCTTCATCATTTGATTACATGTTTGGTGTTGTACAATGAGTTAATAACCCCCATTTGGCATGCTCAGTCTGTCCTTTGCTGATTAGATTAACATCCCTCAGTCAATTCCTAGCCACTAGCTACACAGTACTTCCTGTCATAGGGCAACTGAAGGCTATCAGGGTCTCTAGGGGTCAACCTTGAAGAACAGACTATGCCTTGCCATACACCCACACAAATTTAGGCTCGGGAGAACTGCTGTAGTTTCAATGGTACTGATTCTGTCTCACAAAGTTCTTGCGAATGACCGGTGAGACTGCTCAGGTAGAGTTTTAGCTGAATTTGTGGAAACAACAACAATTAGCCTTCAGTTGGGAGTTGAGGGTGAGTTGCTGGTCAACAGAAAATGGGTCTCTTGCTACTTTTTAAAAAGATTCTTGCTCCTGTAACTCGCCATTGCCTGTGAATGTCAGTCACCCGACCACCTGATCAGTCTGCTGATCCCACACTTTGTTAGATGTGACGTGGTCAGAGCGAAACCCGCAGCAGGAGGACTTTCCGATGGAAACGATGAATCGTCAATTCTCGCATAAGGACAGAGGAAACAGACACTTGTCGCACTGTGCAACTTATTTGGAGGCCATTTTGGATTAGTTGTTGGTTAACTGTACTGGGAAGTTGCCTTTCTGCTCGGGGAAAATCATTCTCCTTCAGAACAACAAAAAAATAATAATGAAAAGGGGTATTGGTACAGTACAATTATGTCAGTATTACAAATCATCTTACTGTACAATAATCCATACCTTTCATCTGCACTGCATAAACCTATACACTCTATTGCCAGAACATATTTCTGAATGAAAACATAGCATTCCTTTTAAATCCCAATCAAAATGCAGCTACTAATTAAGCACTGTAATTACATGCAGTAAAAGGGGAACAGCAAAAATAAAGAAACATCATTTACCACAAACAAGTCTTTTAATATCTTTTAATACCTCTCTTAATATCACTGTTAAGATATCTTGTGTGATATCTAGACACCCATTTATCTTATAACCATGCTGTAGTTGATAGGACAGGACTGTAATTCATAGAAGTGGAATTTTCCACAGGCTATATTTATATATATAGGAGTATTTGGATAACTCCAATATCCAATGGAACATATTTTACTACTGTTTCTCTGCCACTGGGTCATGGATACTAGAGGTAGAGTAGCTTTTGCCTTTGAGCAATTATTGTGTCTCCAGCAGGTATCAAATAAGACAAATAAATACTACCTGTCCTATGAATTGAAATTTTAATATTCAGTATTCCTCTGTTACAATATCTCTTCTATAATTTGCAATCTCCAGTGCAGTGTAATACATAATAAAGTTACTGTGCATCCATGAGGAGTATTAATCAGGAGCAGTTTAATTACACTGCTTCTTTTAATGTCAAAATACACTCCAAGATTCTTTTTAAAGATACTTTTTAAATGTTTGTGGTTATGTGTTTGTTTATTTATGATAAATATGTGAGGAACCTTTTATTCAAGAAGAAATGACATGGGGAATTGTACTGGTGATGCACAATGCATAGTGTTTCATGGATTTTGAAGGCATTATGCAGCATTAATTTGCTTTGGCTGTACAGTTCCAAGCTGTCAGGTTTTTGACATATTGTAGAATAATGATCTTAGAAAATCCAAAGTATTGAACTGCACAGTGCACACATTAGTATATGGAAATGAGAGCGAGCTGTAGGTATAGAGCACAGTATTAAAGAAAGCAAACATAAAATCTTTATGCATAACTCCATGTTTCACTTCAAATATAAGATTCCTTGCCTTTTATTAAAAACAGAAAACTAAAAGAATAATAAAAAAATTATCAACTATCATTAAAAGAATATGAAAAAAGTAACTCTCCTAATTGAATACAGAGATACAGTATAAGACTAATTCACCATACAACAGTGGGATTTCATGTTTTATCACAACAAAAGAACTTAGTTATATGCCACCTAATTATGGCAGTAAGAGTCAGGTCCCCATAGAGTGACAGCAAGCTCAACAGACTACCAACCACAGAACTGCATCATGTTAGAAGCTCAAGTGAACATTCTTTGAATTATGCTCAAAAAGACAGAGATGAAGAGTTCAGCTCTCATTCCAGTACATTTCGACTCAAGGTGGATTCAGAGACATCTATTGATGCAGGTCCAGTTTTAGAAGGGCAAGAGTATGATCCTGAATTTGTCAGATCTTCAAAACAGAATACAGTACAAATACAGTAACAGCATTGGCCATATCTAAGCCTATTCTTTCTACTACCCAATCCATAAAACAAAGTCATTTGACATCTTCTTAATGAAGGAACTCACAGAAGGTTCTGTGTGTTCAGTCTGAAAAAAAAATGTGTGTCTTTATTAAAACTCTGCTTTTCTTCTTGAGATGAAAAACATGACACTAGGCCCCAGCAGTCATGTTGAGTCACCACAGTGCAGGCGACGTTCACCTCAAATAACTTCACAGTGGTTTTTAAGTTGATTACGGACAAGAGGCTGGACAGCCACTGAAGTGAACTTGTTCCTTTAGTCAGTGGCATTTTTCACTATCAATTAAGATGGGTCATGGTGTGTAGAAATCACACTTCCTAAAAAAGAAAATTAATGGAAAAGAGTAAAAATATTTGACCTGTTGTTGTCAAAAATGAAGAGGTGACTTGAACCATAAAAAGACTAGAGGGTCACGTTCATTATTGTATTATTGAGCCATGTTCTGCATTTCAAATGTATGAAAGCTGTAGATTGGAAATAAAAACCTTTATAGCTAAAATGGGTATCAAAATTAAGAGTAGCTTTTAAAAAAGTATATATTGGCTCCTTAAACTTTCAGATCAGACCTACAGTAACTTCAACCTAATGAGTCCTCAGATAGTACAGTGTTTTATTAGTATCTCCCATCACTCCCATCAGAGGCCTCTCTGAATCAAAATCAGCACGGTAATATTACTGTTTCTGTATGACTGTGGTAGCCTCGTGCATGTCCACTGTACAAAACACTAGTTTGTTTTAATTTAACTGGTGGGTACAGAACATCATTAACACAAAGCATTAGGAGGACCCTCACACATGCAACATGTGCATGATAATGTCTATGTAAATCACATAAAGTAACAAAATAAAATAAATCCAGGGCATCTTAAAGACAGTATAGAAGAAAACATTCTTAAATTTCAAATTATTCCAGACAATAAATGAGGTTCAAAAAAGGTTCAAATCCTAAGTGAGACACTGCAGTTGCATCTTTGAGCAAGATACTTCAACCAAATTGCTCCAGTAAAACATCGTGCTGTCCAAATGGAGCAAATGGAAGTAGCTTTGGTTAAAAGCACCAGCCAAATAAAATTAGCAATTCATTCTATTTTTAGGTTACGAAAATACTGGCAAATGCACTTTGGGTGTTTTTAACTGTTGGAGTGGGGCTTCTTTATTACTATTACTTTAGAAAGCACACAACTACGATGTCACACAATCACAGTGGGTTAGCAGGCGCACGTCACCACTGGTTTTGCAATCATTACGAAACATGAACCCCAATAGTCCCAGCTGAAGACTTTCTGCTGTTACTGAAGTTCATCTGTAAGAGAGCCACGGAAAAGGATAAAAGCCATATGAGGTCAATCATCTCTGATACTGGCGTTCTTGGAATTGCTAAGATTGTACAGTCCACTGCACAGTATCAGGAACAGCATAATTACTGCGTCTGCAGAGCAACAGATTAACTCAGTACCTAATTAAAGATGTATAGAAGGAGGCATGCCTAGAGCTTGATGTAAGTTTTTAAATGAATGTATGGGGGTCAGGACTGTCAAACTGTGGAGGTGAAGAGAAGTTTTATACACGTTCCAAATTCAAGCACTTGTCATGTCTTAAAAAAAGGAACTACTTCACTAATGTTATTGGAAATAACACAATATTCCAGCACTGTGCATAATACAGGGATAGTGTTTATTTTCTAATATTTATTGAGCGGGTATTGAGCAAAGTAGAACACTGAATGTGGCAAGAAGGGAGATTTTTAGAATTTGTACCTTTAACGCTCACAAGGTTATGTAAGCATTCACGGTATTGAGTTAGAAAGGCTTTGAATCATGTCTTATAGCTGCCCCTCCAATTTCTAAACTGAGAATTGTGTCGGAGGGTGAAACAGCTGCCATTCTGAGCCTGCGTTCAAATTGTGATTAGAGTTGTGCGATTTGTGAGTCTTCAGGATGTGATTTTAAGTTTATCCTGCTATACAATATACTCAATTAATAGAGGAAGTATTGTATGAAGATAAGAAGAGCACTAGAATAGAAGTCACTATTCACATTCATACTAAAATACCTGTAGAGGTAAGATACCATCCCACTAATACAGAGAAAGTAGATAATCCTCAGGTACAAATACCTCAGTCAAGCAATTCTTCAGTCCCCTTCCACTGTGAAGAAATAAAAGATGTCCTCCTTTTGGCTTTTACAGACAAGCCGAGATGCACATGACCAGTGGGTACCAAGTTAGAGCTGAAGATTTCGGGAGCTGAGTAGCCATTAACAGCTCAAATATAATTTAATTTGAAGTTGTTTCCCCTCTGCGTAGATAAAGAACATACGTTTAAATCTGTATGGCTTGCTAATACTAAGCTTTTTAGTAATACAAAAGCAAAATTATTCAATGGCCAAGGTTTGCCTCAGAAATCTAAAGCTTCTGCACAGAAAAACAAAGCGTTCCTTTGAAAACCCGCATCGAAATGTCAGGCAGCGAGCACTTTGCTGCTGCAAAGTCTTATTGAGGCAGACGTTTTTTGTCAGAATATACTGCATATACTGTAGGGAGAGAGCTTATTTATAACAGTTGCTGACAATCCGCAGCTATTGGCAAAATTTTGGCACAGTAAAAATTAGCATTATGAAGTATTACATAAACTAATATTGCTTTAAGCCATTACAGTCAATCTATTGATGAGAGAAACAGGGTGCTGTAGAATTTGTGTTGTGAAAACTCCACAGTGTTTTAGTATTTTTTCTGCTGAATGAGCATTGCAGTGGCTAATGTCAGAGCACAACTAGAAGACATTCAGCAGGGGGAGCACACTGCTGTCTCTGAGCTCTGAGCCAAGGACCTTGAAAACACAGAATGACCTTCATATTTCTCAGGCATCATTATACGCTGAAACAGCTTTTATAATCCATTTACACTCAGTGTCAAGAAATGAATTTGTTATTATTCTCTCATTGGAAAAAAACCCCTCTTTATTCAGACGTGTAGATAGCTGATCTAGTGGTATGTTTTTTTTCTCCTTTTTTTTTAAACATGCAGATTGTAGTATGCTTTATGTGTTAACACCTATGCTTGTAAAACATAAATCTGTGACCTACTGTGAATTCCCGTTATTACTCTCCTTGCAGAATTTGAGAGGGCTTGAGAAGAAAAATTTGTGATGGGAATACAGAACTCAGGATATGTCTACAGGACAGTGGCCAAAGAAAACATTTTCACCATTCGTTGCTTTCAACACCTGATTAAAATTGTGTTTAATGTCACAAATGTGTTCCTTCAAAGCTATGAAATAATTAACACTCTATCATGTCTGGATGAGCTTTTCCTAAGAGCAAGACAGTGCAGCCATATCGCAGGCAGGTGCACCCAGATGAAGGGGTGGGACTTAGTGTGGCTTCCCCTAGGTTGCAGAGACCACCCTTTTGAAAACAACCCACAGTATAAACGACCTACAGGTGATTACAGAAATGATGTAAAGTTTGTGTTATTTTCAAAAAGGAACACACAAGAAAGTTAGGCAAGACAGGACACTGAATAGTTAGTGACTGTTACAGTAGTCTCTCTAAACAAAATACCTAAGGGAACAAGCAATTCAGCTCATGAGCTCTTGGGTATATCTACATTTCCACATGCATATCTGAAATAAAGATTGCTGAATAGTTGTTTGTGTTTACATTTCATACAATTCTATTTATACTGGGATTCAACAGCTACTGCATATGCCGTTAAATATTGATTGTTTCACAGCTTTGCAAATGTTTTAACATTTTCCACTTCTCCCCACTCACCTTGCAGCAGAATGATACAAATGATATTCAGTGCGATATTTTACACCATTTAGATAATATGGACTTCAGAGGAGGAAACAATACCAAAACAATGATAGGGTATTTCCAGTGTCCCTTCTTGCGTTTATATGGACTAGATGAAAAAGTGCTTAGATTCATATAGTGTACACACACGTCTACGATATGAGCATATACAAAAATCTGTGCTTTAAATTTGGAAGCCATTCCACTTACTGTATGTAATGCCCTTGAAATAGTCCTTGGCAGCAATAGCCTGGCAATTTTTTTGATCACCATCCATACATTGTGTGTAATGCACAGCACCCGAGGAACAAAATATTTTAAAACGGAAGTGAATAATAAGCTATAAAAATATTCCAGGAGACAAGTTAAACAGGGACCGCTGCTTTTTAACTAATCAATATATTGTGCATTAGCTAAATTATGCATTAGTATATTTATATTCCTTCAGTCTTCATATACAGTACTTTCCATTTAATAATACGGATATAAATATAACTGTATTTGACCTTACAATAATGCATCGAAAGAAGCAATTAGGATTCTTCAAAGAAAGGTTCAGTATTAGCTGCTTCTACAGTATTAAACATTTACAAAGCAGGAAGAGGAGCAGCAACTAACTCCTTCCTAAGTGTACCTGAAATTAAGCTGTACTGTACATGCTTGATGCAGGGTCTCCAGAATATTTAGAAATAAGACTGTGAAGGTGATATACTGTACAATGCCACAAAATATTGACAATGCTACAGTAACGTAAAAAAATATTTAAACTTTGTGCGCTTATATACAGTAATATATAATTATACATAATTATCTTAAGATACTACTATTACTTTGTAGATTTTATTACGTTTTCAATTTCACTTTGAGATTTTCCATGTTTTTTAATGATGTTTGAGGTCCCCACCACCACCACCTTTTCCCATACTGCCAGCAAGATATTTTTTGCCAAGGAAATATTAAATCTGACGCAGGGCAGTGGAGAGAATGCTAGAAGCTTATGAAAACCATTTCTCCGCATGGCAAGCTCCAAGCTTACATTAAGCCCAACAGGATGTGATTCATCATTGCAAGTAAAAGGGAAAACAATTTGTTTCAGTATTAAATGTCTTTTTTTTCTATACCAAAAAAGCTTAGGAAAATAATGCAGCCACACAGTATTTTATTAATTCAGGATCCAATTCATGTTCCTTCAGTATTTGACAAGCTTTCATTTTTGTTACTTATTTATACATTTTCATGCACATGTTCTGAGGCAATGAAGATTAGGGCTGTAGCCCTTTTGCTAACTTTCTGGGATTACAGTGGTCAGAAAATATCAAGCAAAAAGACGAAACTACTAAAAAGTAATTTAATCTTGTGACTTAAAAAGGGATGTATGCTATTAATCAAAAATCAAAACGTATTAAGTTTACTGGGTTCATAGCAGTTGTCCAGCCCATAATGACAAGATTCATTGAAGAGCACAAATTCCTCTTTGGAACAGCTTCATTCTGCTTTTTAAATTTCAGTGCTATGTAGCTGGTTTCCCCAAAAAAGTGCAAAACAAGCTGCTACTCACCTCTGTGTAGTCCCTGCAGATCTGTGAAACTGGGTAGGAAAAGGAACCTCATATAGTAACTTCACTACATTTAACAGAAAGACATGATTTGAGGTGCTTGTCCTACAAGTGTCTCTAAACATGGTTTGCATAGCTGGTCAGAGCTTATCTCCCCCTTTCTCAGTCTGCTTCCATACATGGACCTGTTCCTAACAGTTACTCCAGGCTGTGGAAATGTTGCTATCTGGCAGCTTCTGGCCGAACCAGCACATGAAAGATAACCTCCTCTCTCTGGCTGGTACTTTCTTGTCGACAACAGAAGCGCCAGTTTCCCAGCAGGATACTCCACATGTGCCACAGTTATTTTCCCTTACACCCACAACCTGCAGAAGACACTTATGGCTATTAGCGATCTCCCTAGAGCTACAAATTGTGTATTTTTCTTGTGCCATCGAGAACCATTTTATTCCTTTATGCTCAGGAAGCCATGGCCTGCGAAAGGACATTATTATCCAGAGTCAGGGTACTGGACAACAGGTGTCCAACACCATTTAATCTCTTCACTTAAGCTCCCTATGCATTTTGTTAACCATGTCTTCTTCCCTTCCAATGAGTTCCTCTTAATGCATGTCCTGAAGGGCTCTGTTTGACCCCTCCAGCTCCTCTTCAGGGCCCATTTCCAGTGTTGCAAAGTGGCAACCGTGTAAAAGTGATATATCAGCCAATCACAAACTGCTCCTCCACGGGGCCTGAAGGCTTCGAGGTCATTGCTAATGGCACTGATGCATGAAGGGGTGTATTCAGCACCGTGGCAAGCAGTAATGATTTCTCCCAGTTTGTGTATGTATGCATATGTGAAGGGTGAAAAAGAATATTACTGTGGCAAACTGATACAGGAGAATTATAAAATGCCTCTGTCATAGCTCCCAGGTCTTCTGCAGAGCAGAAAAGCAGATTCTGAGCCCTGCAAAGGTACCCTGTAGCAATCTTGACACCTTTAAGATCAGCTAATATCCAGTAGGTCAGTTTAATTACCAAGCCCTTGGTTTTATTCCTTTTGTGAAGCATTAAGAAGTCTAAATTTAAGAAACTTTGGGTAAGATAGTGAACTGGCCCCATCAAGCTTTCCTTTTTTATATCACACCTTGAAACTGCTGACAAACATAACATTTAGGAGTTTAAATTGCAATTTGCAATTACAAATAATTATACTGTAGAATACAGCTACAAATATCGCAGAGGACTGCTAAAACCTTCTCTTTTTCTAAACATACAGTGGTATCTCAAAGGATCATGCACAAGTAACTGTGAAACAATACAACAGCTATCTGTTAACAGTTAATGCAACCCAAAATAGAGTACAAAATAGTAAAATTATGTTTATAACAAAAGTACAGAGTTTAATCCCAATACTTGTACTTCATTTGGAAACATTGCTGTCTTGCTCCCACAGCAGTCATGATGTGGTGCTCTGTATTGTAGGACTATTCATATAAAACGATCACGTACTGCACATTTGATAGCAGAATGAAACTTTAATTTCATTGAACAAATGAGTACCGGAGCTGTTTTGAAACAATAGTTTGTTTCAGTTCTATAGAACATTTGTATTGAGCAAGGTATCTAACAAAAGCAGAGATTTGTTCTGCAATTGGGCAAGAATAACATTATCTTTATAACATAATAAAACTATACATTTAAGACTTGACAGCCCTGATCAGAAGTTATTTTAGCTGGAGGACTGTACTAATACAGGACTGAAATATGATGTTCATTGCTTTTCAACAGTATACCATCCTATTAACTATTGCAAATGGGCTTAAACATTTGCAGGGCTACGCTTGGATTATATTTCTTTTGTCGAAATGCAAGGTTCATCTATTTCTTCCTCAGAAAAGCGGTTTCTCCTTTGGGGCAATCATTACGTTGTCTTGTTCTTCTAAAAGGAACGATAACTTTAACAGATGAAAAGGAAGGCCTGTCAGTTCTCAAACTTAATGTCAGGCTCAATATCTTTTCTCTAAGAAGGCTTGCAAGCTAACTGCTTCATAAAGGAGAGGTATTGATTTTTATCAGCATTGTACACACTTCAGACCTCCTCAGTTAGTTCCAATATTCAGCAGCTAGAATAGTAGGTCTAAACCGTTGAAGTCCTCAAAGATGGGCTGCCATGTTCGTTTTGTTTGCAGGTGCATAGTGCCAGGGCAAAGGCAGGAGCAGTTGGCCAGCTTAGCAAACTCACATCAGAAAATGACAGGAGGGCACAAGTGTCCCGGGGACGGGGAGTCTTGTCATACAACAGACAGCACTTGCAAGAAATGTCCAGTTTCCAGAGAACAAAACGGTGCCTGTAAAGTTTGTCTCCAAAGCACATGCCATTCTCTGAAACTGTTTTAAAAATATTTTATTACATCACTGTTTACAGCATGCATTGCAAAGTAAAAAAAAAACAACTACGTTTTTCCTCCATCCCTCAGTCCCCCTGAAAGCATCTGCGTTCATGCATGCTTCTGACTCGGGGAACATCCCTTATCGTTCAGCTGGAGAGCTGTTTGAAAACAAAAACTGGAAGAACAAGCAAGTCCTCGAAAAAACATTGACTGCCGATTTGGAAAAATCGATAGCAGAAAACAAAAATGGATTTTTGCTATTAAAAGCAATTAGGAGGGTCATTTTAAAAAGGACCCTCTTCCTCAATGGTAAAAGATCCTGTCACTACAAATCAAACAACAGATTCGTTATTTCCTCCAATTGGAGTTTCATTACTGGTCCCAGTAAGCGACACAATCTGCTGAACAGAAATGGTTACATAAATTCACACAGTTGGGATAGAAGAAATGGGCTTTTGTAATATTTCAAAATGCTTTCAGGCATGGTGCAACTAATTAGAAAATAAATAAACCATGATCACTAGGGAACGTTGCAACCAAAGTATGGCTCTCCTTTGCACAAGAAGGCTGTTCTCATGCATCTGTTGAAGACATATAGAAGTGTAGAGCATTCAGAGCATTAATGAAATCTAACAGAAATGTTCTTCCATGTGCAGGCGAAAGACATTTTCTAAAATAATAATAATTAAAAGGTTGAATCTAAAGTACTGGAGCTCCAGGCTTCCACACATTCAAACCAATCTGTACAATCTGCTTTCAACTTGATTTCTTTATATCACTGGTTTCCTTAGTGCTGTGGCTTTTATGCAAATACTTCATGCAGGTTAATAGGGTCAGTGGGATATTCAAAATTATAGGGCTGTCAAAAGTGCATTTCAGCTGAACACAACTAGGCATTACTCGGGCTTTCATTATCAAGAAAAAAGAAAACTGCAGCATACTTCAGAATTCTGGAATAAGACCTGTTAACCAATTGTGAACCTCATACAATTCTGTTTTCTTAAAATATGAAGACAGAAAAATGTGGCATGAAAATCTGGGTAACCGTTTTTGGACATTAGAGAACAAATACAATAGAGAGTGTCTCACATTTGCCGAGTCTTTAGGACAAGGTCAATTTACACCTACAGTAAGTGGTAAAACATTACTAATATTTAGAAATTTATATTCTTTGTTAAATATCATTTAATTTGGAAAATTAAAAAAAGGAAACCCAATCCCTGTGTTTTTTTTACGTTTCGCTTTATAAAACAAAGTTTTTATAAATATATGTTTATAAGTAATGATACTTTTCTCTTATGAAGAGCATTTTCCGTGAACAGGAGCCACTTATCTACGCAAAGGGCTGTGGATGTCTAAAAGAAGTGGCCCAACCATGTTGTTGAAGCTGATACACTGCCTTCCTTCAGCTGATTGAGAACCTTGGATCAATAATTTACTAACTAATAAGCTACTAACTGTCAATCTACATGTTCTAAATGGTCACTTCTCATTTTTAACCTTTCTTATATTTATTCATAAACAGCAGTGTTTTGAAATCAAAATCAGATTAAGGCTTAATTTACACATTGTTTTATTATTATCTCTGCTAATTAATTGTCCAGCAAAATATCTGCAAAAAGCCTTTCAAAACAAATGTTCCTCACCTTCAGCATCGAGAAGGCTTATTACAATTTCTTTTTGTCTGAATAACAAAAAAAAAGTAAAATAATCATACAGCAATTGTGTCAAGTAATTTAAACAGCAAGAAGACAATGTCAGAGACACAAAACAGGAAATGTATTCAAAACACAAAACACAAATATATTCAAGACCAGAAATCTGTTCTGCGCTCTGCAAAGGATGGACAATTGTTTCTATCTAAGGCCTGAAGTTTTTCCTTCTGTAACTAGACAGTTGGAAACACATTGTGGTGTAAATACCTAAACTGTATCTCTAGACCTGGATAGACAGTGATCTGAACAGTTTTCATATAACCTCTACTCCATCCCTTTCCTATGAAAGCTTTAGGGATCAAATGTCATGAAGATGAACCCAAACAAGAGGACAGTGAACTGTTTGGTTCACCTCTCACGTTTAGCAGTGGGTGCCTTTGTGATGGGAAAAACTGGAAAATAGGACACAATGCACGGAGTGGCTGAGTCTCCAGCATTGTCTGAGATTCACCTGGAATTTAAAATTAGTCTCCTATCTCTTGTCACAAGCACCTTGGATGATTTAGGATTTCTAAAACTGGATTTCCCCCACTTGCTCTCATTACTCTTCTGAGTCACAGTAGAGACATTAGGAGAAAGACTGAGGGAAAAAAAAGTAGCGGGGATGTGATATGTCAATGCATTTACGCATGGGAATTCCAGCTTAGTACCAGATTGTTTCAGCTCATTATGACATAAGGCTATGGGGATTGCCATCTCAACTTGAAACCTAAAAAATCTACAAACAGTCGAGTTACAATTACTATAGGTGGAGAATGTGTACTGTACATAATCAGCATTACTCTTCTGGACATTCAAAAACACCGCATACCAGCTACCAGGACTGCGTATTTCCAAAGTATCTCTTGATGCAGTTCTTCATGAAGAGAATCAGTACAACACGGGAATAACTGGACTCTTATTCCTGGACCTTAATGCAATTTGCATTTTAGCAACAATAACTGAATTTCTGTTATAAACAACTAAAACAAATGTGTTTCTTGACACATTAGAGTTAAATAAGTAAAGCACAACAGTATTGTGTTTTTAAGTGATGGTTTTCACACAAGAATTGTATTATCCTGGGGGAAACGTTTTTTATCCAACTTTTTTTTCTTGAAAAGTAGAACTGATGGGAGAACTCGCTTTAAGTCCTTATTCTCTGCTATTGGCAAACTGTGGACAAACCACCCACACACAGCACAGAACTGGCTCAGTTTGCTTAAAATATTACAGCAAGGCCCCAAGTGCCAGGGAGACAGGTGTGACAGGCATGTTCAGTGACTGAAAGGTTTATTAGAATAATTTCATAGCAACTTGACTCAATAGACGTTAAGTTGTAGAAAACGGCTCAGGTGATAAGGTTACAAACAAAAGGATTTACAGTATTTCATCTGCTGTAGTTCGTTTACTAGTTAACTTAGTGGCATGAATTTCTCACCTAGCAGTTATGTAAAACATACTGTACCAGGGTATCTACTTCAACAACATGGCAGGATAGTTTGTTCCATTCTCCAACAGCCCTTCTGTATGTGTAAATATGTGCCTCCCGTCCTCGGCTTTAACTGTTCGCTGAACACAGAGTAAAATATTTACATTTTCTTTATCCTAACATTATAGGTGATATATGTGATTGGGGGACAGCTCCTAGAGACACATAAACACCTTACATCTCAGATATTTACACGCTTTGTGTAAATAAAAGTCTCTCGATTACTGCAGGCATTGACGCAGAGATTGCAGATAAACACAAGAGGAAAGATTGGTATTTACAGAGGAGCCTGAGGCACAGTGACATTTAGACACTCTCCAGATTACCAGATGGTGAAAGTGTGGTTGGTGCTACAGAGGTCTGGCTTAGAAAACACCCTCTGTCCAATAAACCATGGCAGGCAGGGGATTGAGCACATCAAAACACATCAAGTTACCTTGAGCAGACGGACAGATCAAGCAGAGAGCAGAGCCATAGTGAAATAAACCACTGGGTACGACTCCAGATCATACTTGTTGTGTCACATTCCAAGAAGTGATTGTGAATGAGCCTGTTCAGAAAGCTCAGCTATTGTTAAAGCAAATTCAGATCAGCCCTGCAACCAGTCATCTAATGACTATGGTGATACAGACATGAGTTTTCCAGTTCAAACAATTGTCTTGCTTCTGGATACTATAGCACCCTTCTTTTGGATATCTATGAAATTAAACAAATCTACATGTCTATGTATTTAATTTCTATGTCATTATGTATCACAAGCTGAGAAACATGCCCCTCTGCAGGTTTAATTGTGGAAGCTGTCAGCTGCTGCAATATCTTACATTGAGAATCATGTGTACTGAATCAGCAGGCTTACCTCTGATGCCATACAGACATCTCAGCACTTGTACAATCATACTACTACTGCCTTGTGACATACAAAACCTTTGTCTTTCCCTTGAAGATGCTGAAAATCTGCATCACGCTCTTCCGTCTTCCTGCCTGTTCTACTGAAATGTTGAACTCCCATCACACTCCATCAAAAGGCTCCAGCTGGTGAAGAAATACAGCAGCCAGAATCCTAACTCATACTGCACAGCATGAATGTGTTACTCCCCACTTGGCAACACAAAGCTGCCCTCTCATCTGGTTTTGAATCTTATCCAAGATTCTTCTCCTAACTCACTGAGCTCCCTGTAACATCTGCCCTGACCAATAACAGAAATTAAAGGATGTTTTAAAGGCACTGCTACCTAAGTTCTGTGGCCATCCCGAGACCTTGAGTAAGAGAACATTTCATCCCCAACATGGCAAGTTCCTCAGGCTACTGATGAAATGATTTTTTGTTGGCCGCAGGCTCCTTCTGGTCACTCAGCAGAATTCTTCCAACAACTATCGGGTTTGGAATTTGCAAATGAGACGTGGGCAAAAACTCCGACATAACATGATTTATCCCCAATTAGACCGACTTAAACTTTAATGAGACTTTTTTTAGACGTTTTTTGCATTCAGTCCACAGCCTTTCAGGATATTCTGTTGCAGACAGCTGCCAAGAAATGAGGCAAACGCATATCTGCTTAATCTGTCTTAACCTTGTTTAATAAACCTCCAGTGTAACTATTTAAACACGTAGCTCTTACAGGTGACCAATTAGTGATTTCTAAAATGCAGGTGGGATTTACACTGTCTCTGTCACTCCTATAATAAGCTGTTCTAATTAACTGCTTTAATTGGGCTGCTTGGGGGCCCAAATTGCCTGAAGTCCAGACACCAGGTCATTGCAAAAATCTAAATGAGGAGGACTCTAAACCCAGCAGGGATAAATGATCATTTCTACCCTTATCCTACTCTTTAAAAGCTGAAAACCATAATTAAGTAAATAGTTTAATTAAGGGCTCAATTATCCTATGTAATTATGAGTTCAGGGGGAATGAAAACCAAAAGAAACAGGATTGGTAAACATATTCAGGTGGCTTTCCACTACTTATACTTTAAATGTGGAATTTGCATTAACAGCAGTGAATATATTTCTAAAAGTCAGAGATTATCTTCCGCAGTTTAGCAAAAATCAATGCCTCAACAGTTTGGGGAGTTCTGCATCTGATGTTCACCATTAAATGTTGTTTCCTGTACAAAAAGTTTTTTTTCCCATACAATTTTGAAATCCTTTCTTGTGAGTAGTGTTGGGTTACCCAAGCAGTGAAAAGACAGACTCATTTAAGTCAACCTGAAAGGCAAACTAGTTTACTGCAAGAGTCAAATAAAAGTAAAACTGGATCCATTTAATTGGTTTTTAAATTCCAGTACTGTAAGTATATGTTGCACCATACGCAAGGGGCGAAGTCATAAATTAGACTGAATATTCTAAAGATTAATTAGTGCAATTGATTGCTGTCATATACATCGTGGATATGCATGTAGCACTTAAATGAGATCTTCAGGGTACCAAGTATGATCTTGCACTGAGAGGACAAGTTGTTATTAATAATTTATAAGGCTGCTGAAGTGAGTGATTACAATCAAATGATTGGAGACCGACACCTAAGAACAAAGGTCGAATGTGATTTATCATTTTTCAAAGAAATTGTTTCTTGCATTACAATGGAAAGAGCAGAGGCTTACATGGCCTTCAATGATAATGTACATCGAACATCTTCCAAAAAACAGTTAATTTAGCAAATTTGTCAGGACAGTTACAAATGAGAGGAGGACATTTGCCATCTAGCTTGTTTGTAGGTATTTGATCCAATGATTTCTTCCAGTTGTTTCTTGAGGGTTAGAGCTGGGCCGTTTGATCCATGGTCCAACAAACCTGAGGGCAAAGAGTGGCCTCCTCTTCTCAGTTTTGAACACAACATAGCTTAGACAATTTCCTTTTCTATGCTTTTATCATCTAGATCTAATTGGGAATCGGCACATGTTTTAAAACTCGGATTTCCAGGAATAACTCCAATAACAATACAAAACATGGCAGCTGTTTAGTCATTTCCCATGTAATCAGTAACGATTGCAGGAGATGTGAATTTTCTCACCGAGTTCACCACTAGTCTTCAAGTGAGCTTGGTGAGTTGTAGGTCTTGCTGTTGGGCCAAGAGTCAAAAGAGATGACTCCCCTCTCAGTAGTGCTCAGCGACTTGTGTCCACAAAGCTAGTGACATCTTCCACTAGTGCTGTCTGGGACACAGAACTCAAGTTGTGCTATGAGCAATTCCCGGTACAGGAGTCCCTTAGGATTCCTTCCAAGCGCTCTTTTGGGAAAGGGTCAGTTCTGAATGAGGAATGAATGTAACTAGGTGGTAGTCACAATTGCAATCTCAAAAAGCTCACAGCATTGGACAGCTGTGTTCAGAAAAATTACAAATTAATTTCTCCCATTGTGTTTGCACTGTATCCCAAAGCCTTATTGTAATCGTGCTGTAAATTGCTTTGGGAGGCCTCTTTAAAAGGCACTGTATATATGTGTAAAGTTTATACATTTTTTAGCATAAATCTGACCCACAGAATTGGCTGAAACTCCATTGTGAAATAAGGACCATGAAGAACATTGAAATGGACAATAAGAGAAGGTCCACTTAGGTTCTAAGGTGGTAGGTAGCACTTCTTTGCACAAATAATTATGGGCACCTGGAATATTAAATTTAAAATGCTTACTTCCAACTTCTGCTGGAAGGCTGTTATATGTGATAATTTGACTGCAATCTTGTCATTATGGTTGGCCCTAAAATGCCACATTAGTAAGTGTGCAATTTATTCCCGGTTGATTACAGTTGAATATGAGCAGTTTAAGGTTTATAATGGCTATGAATTACATCTATTCACTCTGTTGCTTTAGTCACCTCAATTCCTCAACAATCTGCTCTGGCAGACCTTTTTATTTTCCCCCCACTTACAGCAAGAACCCTTGGCGTTTGGCCAAACCCATTCCCTCTAGCTGATAGTGGACTGACCAAAGCCACTGCCAGAATATGAAAATGCCTTGTGAGTATCAAACACTATCATTATATTGCAATGATTGAAAAACTAGAAAATAATAATTGTGTCCTTCAGTATCTCTGAAAATGGGCAAACCGTTGTCACAGGCTGCACAAAGTCCATTGGAGTGCTATCCTGAGATTAAGGAGCAGACCCCTATCAGAAACAGAACAATAAAACTAAAATACATGACTGCAGTACATACAGTGCCTTGCTAAAGCATTCACAGCCTTCCAATAATGTTCCATTTAATTGAATTACAGATAATACTGTGTATACACATTTTTAAACTGAATATTTTTAAACAAAATGTGAATGTCAAAACCTTTATTGGTGTTTTGTAAAAGTCTCTACCAACTTTATTCAACAAGTTAGACATAATTGAAATGGTGTTAATGCTTTGGCAAGGAACAGTACAGTATATCCTTTTTGAGTAGGGGAGTAGTAACAAAGTAGGGGTTCACAAATGCAAAAAACAGTCGAATCATCACCTCTCCCTCTACAGACCAACCCACCCCAAAGGATCTCAGATAAGGAAAAAGATCTGAGTCTACAGTTCAAGTTACAGTAGGTGGACAAAACTGTGAGCAAATATAGTTTTCACATGATCCACAGCAGAACTCCAAAACAACAGTCAAAGGTTAAGCTCTATGCTCACGGGTCCAAGCCTGGATTTCCCAAGCGACAGAAGCGACAGAAGCAACAGCGACAGAATTTCCCAAGCAAGAACACAATCGGCCAAAGGTAGGGTGGGAATAGGTGGCCAGGGATCAACTTGACCCCGGCGACCCCTACGGGGTCCCAGGAGCTTGGAGGCATGCAGTGCTGTCAGTGCAGCATGCTTCTCCTCCAAACTGTGCTGACCCTCCGATACAGGAGCGAGTTGCCTGGGGTGTGATTGTCAAACGGTTTGAAGGTGGGCGAGTCACATTTTCTCATTCTCCCCCTTGTGCGGTTGTGGGGTTTGTAGCTGCAAGCTTAAAGACACGATTCGTTATTCCATTTCAGGGGATGTAACAAAATAATTGGCAGCCGACAATTACATCACATTCTACAGACAGCTCTTGATAAATCCTCTTTGATCGAGAATGCTCATAAAGGCTTCGAGCCAACATAAACATACTGATTGGAAAGTTTTATAGCCATAAATGCCAAAGACAAACAGATATATTTGGCACCTGATCTGTGCATTAACCTAGAATACTTGCAGGCCAAAGAAATGGACTTATCAGATTTCTGTAATTTGCACAAAATCTGTTCTGTTTAGAAATTGGATGAAATCAATTCCTACAAAATACCTGGAGGTCAGTATGATGTAGGAGATTAAAACAGCTGTGCTACTGTAGGTATTCCTTCAGTAACAAGGGTTATTGCTAGAGTAAATGCAACAAGTTTACATGACCCTTATATTCCTGCCTCAAATGAGAAGAGACTACAAACAAAGGGATTGGCACTTTTGACCCCTCCTTAAGACCAAACAGTCAAAAGCGGTAGTGTCCATTTCTGTCCTCTAAATCTGTAGAATTGATCAGGGATTTCTGATCATCGACCATTTTTGGTGTTTTTCCACCAGTAGTATTTGTTTTTTAATTTCAAGGACCCTTAAATCATTTGCATCAGCTGGGAACTCCATCTGTTAAGGATCTGCCTTGGATTTTGTATCCTACTGTAAGTATTTTCATTCGATTTCTGGACAAAATGGATCCACATTTTCCCTACAGACCTCAGTGATTTCTTTGGATCTTTCCCCCTTTTGCCTTGTTTTAGTCCCTTTTGCTCAGTGATGAGGTTGGTGAAGTGAGTCTTTCTGGATTTCTGACTATCCTATAGTGTACTGCAAACAATCAGAGCAAAACTGGTAAAATCTGATGCATTTAAACTAAATAAATGTGGTGGGAAAGATAACAAGGAGAAAAATCTAACCCAGCATCACTCCAACAGGTCATGAGATTAACGCACAAGCAGCAGCTCATCATTAAATGTATGCAGTGCTGGTTTTAAACTGTAATTAAGATTTAACTAAGCTGAACAAAGTGCAGAAAAGCCTTTAAAAAGTAGCTGGCAGACAGTAGATATTAAAGAAACCCTCAAGGGAGTGAATTGTTCAAATTAATTTACTTAAAGTGATATGCTAGGCTTTAATCTTTAAACAGACCTGTAAATATCTTTTATGTTTAATGAACAAGCCTACATTTGTTTTTTACTTCAGGGCCATCTATACATTTTATTGTGGTGGAAGTGACAGTATTAAGGATTTTCTTCATCTAAAACTGTTGTGACACATTCACAAATGTATATACAGTATATTCAAAATTGAGGTGAAATATCAATGAGCTATGGATTCTCATTTTAAGAAATTCGTTACAAATGCAATAAAAAACAGTCTGCCTGGCTATCTGTCTGTCCATGCAGAGTATAAAAGAAAATTGACAGTAGATTATAAATAATTGTGTTCCACTAAATGGACACAGATGAGAAGCAGCAGAGAAACCTGCACGCTGAATACAAATAAATGGATCTCAGTCTGCCAGTCAACTCTTTGCTAATCAGCGGAGACACAGGCCTGATATAGGCTTGATTTAGGCAATTATCTTGTTTTCTGACACTAACAGAAGTTTGAGCTCACGAGAGGCAAGTGCGCACTGCATATCATGAAAGCATCCTATATTTAAATAAATAACCTGTGAATTTTTCAAAATGTGAAAACAACCCCATAATCCAGAAATGTCCGAGCAACAAGTACAGTCCCCCCACTGGCAATTTACCATGGCTCAGCAGCACCAGAAATCAGCTACTTTCTGGTAGAAGTCCAGGGTAACTGTCACGGCATTTGGCAGTCTAAAAGGAGCAGTGAACTCCAGGAGAGGTGCATCAGGGTGCTAAACCCATTATTGAAGGTAGGAACTGACAATTCAAGCAGTGATGCAGTTCAGAAGCTTACATGCTGTCTACTTAGCTTATCAGCATAGACAGGCATGACTCTGCCTGCAGCTCAAGTCAGCCTTCGCTGAGTTCACCACAAACTGTACTTTCCTCATTTCAACTCATCCTCCAGCACAAAGTCGCTGCACCTCTGTTTGCTTATCCCTGGCTCAGGGAGTCGAAGTGTGTAGTTTGCTCTCCCTTCTGTTCTCTGCTCCCCTGTGGTGGGACAACTGGTAAAAAGCCAGTTACTATGCTGTAGACGTAAAGAACATGGAGGACATGGGGTAATACAGTGGTATTCCTCAGACATGTTTTTCTGATGCAGTTTTGTGGAAGTTCTGGAGAGCTGCACGCCCATTACTTTCTGATACGATTTGTTGACCTAATATCAATCAAATTTGTAAAGTGTTACTCTATGCCTTTCATCTTTACAATAATATACTTTATGAAAAATAAAAAGTACCTTAAAAAATAAAAAAAGATGGGAAAAAAGGCTATGCTTTGTTAAAAGATTGGGCACAAAGTCAATGGAAGAGTGGAAACTATTTACACACACCATGTTTTTTATGGACCCAACCACAGAATTCCACAGCTTAGATGTAGAACTAGAAAAAGGTCATCCAACCTTGAATTTTCGACCAGGTCTGTAGCACAAACAGCAGGCCGGTATCTTCTGGTAGTAAGACATGAAAACAGGAAGTAAAAAGATCCCTCAAATACAGTGGATCAAGGAAGCGTAAAGGTTTGTACAGTATGTTAACAGTAAGTTGTTAAAATCCACTCTGTGACCAGTGCAATGACAGAGGCATGCAGAGGCATGACATACTGTAAGAACCCGATTCAGGTTTTGTGAGGACACTGTTTAAACAGCACAGTTTCGCCCGAGGTATTTTTAATCGAGCTATTTATCATAGATGTCAGTCCTAGAAAGCCCAAGGCATAGATGAGTTTGTCAGCACCAGACATGCTGTAGATTAGCAGGATCTGATTTCAGAAGTATTTTGTAAATGAAAAAGGATGTTTCAAATGGCACACAGAATACTATAGCTTAGTAGTGGAGTCAGAAAAGCACAGAAAGGTTTCAGACAAGAAAATTTGGAGGAAATTCTTCAGTGATTTAGTGACAACCTAAGACTTAAAATTAACATTCTAACATTAACATTATGTCTTATGCATTATTGGTCCCATTTTATTTGTATTAAGTAATTTTATACATACACAATCTGTACATGTTTTTATTACCTGTTGTTCTTAGATTTAAGCAATGACACTGCCATTTGAATATCATATGTAAATCTGAGCTTCATCAGTATAGAAGTTACATCAAATGCCATTTTAATGAAGGCATTGAGGCACACCAATACAACATCAGTGGTGGCACAGATATAATGACCAAGTAATACACACTGTCCACTATTGTATTAAAACTTAAACCAGCAGTGAACAGCGTTAGCAATGGCAATTGAATCTTTAAGCCAGAATTTAATTGCAGACCAATAGACAAAAAAAGGCAAAGAAAACGGGACACACACTTAACAGATCAGTCACAGCTCTATCTAAAGATGTTTCTGCACTGTGCTTTGGAAATAAAATACTGATTGAATAGTTTCATATAACTTGCTAGATGCTAGATGCTAGATGCTAGATTCTTGCTAGATGGCTTTGTAACTTGAATGACAGCAACAAGCTCCAGAATCTTTTTTTATAGAAGGGAAAATAGAAGATGGTCTACAGCTAGTGGGGCCCTTTTTTAACCTATAGGAGGCTTTTTAATAATGTACTTACGACAGCCTGCTTTAAGGCTGGAGGAAACACACCAGTGTGCAGAAAGTATAGTATAAATTACCTGAGCCATGAAAGAAGTGACCGCTATTAAATATTCCACCTTACAATGAGATGCTTGTTGAAAACCAGAAAATTAAAAGTCCTAAAAAGAGAATAACTGTCTTCAAATACTTTAAAAGCCTTCAATTTCCATAGCAGAAATATTTGACCTGAAGTCATTACACATTTCAGTTGTTTCATTGGAAGCATGAACAGAAACAAAAGGAGGCCTAATAAAAGCTATTCATGGTCATAGAAAGATGTATTAGATTATCATGTTCCCTACCAATCAATCTGGAGTAGCACACATTTCTGGCATTCCATAAAGAAGCCCTGTACAGTATCATAATCAATGTTGTTTCCAGACTTTATAGATCACAGCTGATCCAATCAATTTCCATTTGCATTCAAGAAGGCGACTTGTAGACTTCAAGGACTGCAGATTATCTTTCTAGTGTGCCTTGCAAAAGTATTCACCCCAATTTCCCAAATTCCAATGATGTCACATTGTTGAATTACAAAGGATCTATACACATCTTTTAAAGTGATTATTTGTAATCAAAAATTCAATTTTCAAACTATACATCTTTACATGTGAAAGACATTAAATGTTAGGAAAGTTAAACAAATAAAAGGCACTGTATCAGAGAACCTTGAAATAAAGATAACCAGTGCATTTACAGGGGAGCAACACAATTTTGAGTTGCTGACAATGTAATGTTGTATAACTCAGTCAAATTACCCAGTAATAATGGATCATGATTGCAAAGATGAGATTGTAAAATTGCTTCAGAAATCCCCTAGAAATTCATTAATTTTATGTTTCTGAATGTGATCCAATGTCTAGGTTTAACAAAGCATAACAGGAAAATGACACTGAACAACACAAAAAGGATTGTATCAAATTTGACTCGACCAATTGAATCATCTCAGATGTAATAACCCAATCTGCCTTTGTGAATTGCATGGAAAATCAACATGCTGTGTACAGCCAGGAGTCTAAAGTCTCCAGAATTCATTGCCCTTCAAACAGACAACAGAAACTACATGAATAGTAGACTCACCCCAGAATAAATTCCTTAAATACACCTTAAGCCTGGTCTAAAATATAGTAGGGCACAAAAATGAAAACAGCTCAACAAAACACTGAGATAAGCAGATTGTGTGATAGTGGTGGTCGAAGAGTAAGTGCCTAAATATAATATATATGATAAAGAAAAAGACTATCAAAAGATGAGAATGGAGAGAGTCATTTCACATAATAGTGCTTAGTTATTTAAGAACATTCAAAAACAGTTAATCCGCCTCAGTGTCCTACAGTGCAAGAGTCTTTACCAAAACAGCCAGAAGAAACAGTTTGATTCACCAAGTCTTAACAGCTTTGCTTGGTAAATGAACAGCAGTTTAGAAATCAACAGTGTGCCTAATGAGAGATTGTACAAAGCACTTGCATCTGGAATGTTATGAAGGCCATAGCTTATACCCAGTCTAATGTCGTGATGGATTTACAGTATGCAAGCCATTATTTCTATATGCACTCATTTATTTAAGGTAATAAGACATATCACCCAATTACAGAACGTTTTTTACTGAAATATAGAGGAAGAAGAAAGAACAGTCTTGTTTAAACTACATGAAATGATTTGAACATATTCCCATTCTTTAAAAAGGAAAGAAAGGGAGTTTGAGAATTTTAGCTCGGGATGGTTTTCTTACTAAGGGTGTTGCCTCTACAACTGTTCTTGGGCAGAGTAACAGATAACTACATCAGTGTTGCACCTTTCTGAAGAATGCCAGCCCACTGACTGCTACATATTGGTGGTGCTGCATGAAGTCAGTTAACTTCTTCATGTTCTATATGCATTATGTCATATTTTGTTGCTTTTCACCTCACAAGACTGCTAAATGTAATACTCTGGCACATAACAGGTAAGCTACTGAAAATGGCTCACTCTTTTCTCCTTCGGGGATTCTTTTCCTAGAGGTTCAGGTTACAAAATACTTCCGTCCAATAGGATATATACAGTAGCAGAAATTACATGAAGAGTCTTCAGATAAATTACTATGCAAGTCTACAGATGCTTCTTTTACTTTATCAATCAGGTCATTACACCACAGTGTATTTCAACTGTGTGGTCTTTTACAGAAGGAAGAACTGATTTATTCTGTTGTCTTCAACAGGAAAGACATTCAAACACTTTCGGAAGATATTTTACACGGACAGTTAATTAGCAGGCAGAAAAAACAACTTTTAAGTTTTAAGTCTTTCCACAAGGAAGAAGTAATACAGCAGTATTAATTGGTTGTAAACCAGTTTAAAGGATCTTAATTGATTTTTAATCAAATTTAGAATTTTAATTCTAAAATTCTGCTGTGCATGTGTTATCAATAAATAAGAACATACAAAATGTTACAAATGAGAAGAGAGCACATCTAGCCTGTTTGATAATTGGTTACTTGATGACTTATTATTCGAAGGATCTCATCCAACTCTTTTGAGAAACAAGGTATCAGATTCAACAACATGGCTGGGTAACTTGTTTCATGCTCCCAGACCCTTTTGTATTAAAAAGCGCCTCCTGTTGTCAATATTAAATGTATGTCTATGTAGTTTCCACCTAGACTGTAGACTGTGTACTTGTCTAACAAGATACTAATATACATATTTGGCAATTTTGTAGCTGATAATATACTGCAATTATTATTTTTAAACACTTATATTTTTGGATGTATTTTTTGAGTGTTTCCTACTACTCTCTGGATATATTTTGTATTTCTATTCTAAAGATCAATCATCAGTGACAACTGCATGCCAAGGATTTTGAATTATGAATTTGGGCACATAGACACAAAGAACAGAAAGTGGTATTTTAAGACAGGAAAGTAATACATATTGTGAGCTGAAATGGAACATGAAATGGATTACCAGTCTAAAATTAACTGCACAGCATGAAACCGCTCATTTGACTGTGAGCAATGTTAGTCTCAGATGAAATCATTTTCAGGGTAACAGCCTGTGTAGGGTGTCTGTTTTGGCAAGTGGGTTTCTAGATATTTACTCCTTTAAGTGTCCATTTTTTCCCATTTCAGATACAGAATATATATTTTATAGAAAGCTAGATTTTTGTGAAGTGTCACAAGGGAATTTGGGTGGTCTCTGACATGATGTGAACTTTTAAACATTTTCCATTTTCTAAAACTAGATATAAACTAGTGATAATATGACTATGACACTTGCCAGGAACAGGCAAAATACAAGGTTTTCTCTGAATCAAAAAATATATTGCCACCCATGCTTATTGACTACAGCTGAAAGCAGCAAAATCAGCTGATTACAGATGCTTACAGAGTTGCTTAATTTTTTTCTGTATCACGTAATATCTCTTTTAAAAGACAAATCTCATTCCATCGAAGAGTTAAACTTTATTTCTGTCAGTTTAGAAAACATCTTAGTAGTATCAGAGCCTTAATAATTAGGCTTATTGCCTTGTCTCTCACACCTGAAGAAGTCTCCACGGCCGAAACGTTGTGTTTTCTTTCTTCTGTTGATAAAAATTGTTGGGAGTATTGATTGATGACTGCAACAAGGTCATTGTATTAAAAAAAAACTTTCAAAAGGAATACATGTACAGTATGATGGATTGTTGTTCATCTGCAGGTGCTTGGGCATGCTTAAAGAACAATGGCAATTTCTATTAAAGTACATCCTTGGGTCAGACCTTAATCACAGGCTAATCTGTCAATTTTCTTTAATTAAATAACTAAATGAGATTTGTAATTGTTATGAAAACCTGTGCTAATTAGTGAATTTCAAAACTGATCTCACTCAGGTGTGCCACCTGAAATATAACTAATTGGACTCAGGAGAAGGAAAACCCTGACCTGAATAGAGTATTTTTTTTTTAATTCAAGAACTGAGTGCAGAAAGAAAAGGAAGCAGATCAGAAATACGGGAATGTACAGGTACAGGTATAGGTACAGGAAGCAGTGAGCACCTGTAATTACGAGCCCATTTGGAACAAAACCAAGCAAACACAGAGGAACTCTAGAGCCAGACCCAGGATTGAGAACATCGTTCAAGATTTAATTGCTTTATAAAGAATGAATTGCATGTACCATGTGTGTTTTTATTTAACTCCAGACATGTAGCTTGAGCTCAAAGAAATCCTGTCTTGCTGCATTTCCATTTCATGGATACCAGTTCATTTTTTTCCCCCCCAATAAGAGCCTCCTTTTGCCTGTAGATGTGTGATGATGATGTGTAGTTTAGCCATGTGTGGAGTTCTGCACTATTTTTGCCTAAGTGTAGGGAAACTAGTCCCAGGAACAGGTAAGTGAGTGACGCCGTTTGAAACACAGTGTTAGGTGCTGTAAAGCTGTAGATTTAGAAATCTGTCACACCAGATCATTTACAAGATTGTCTTTTAAATTCCATTAATTCTAATAATGTACCATTCTAATTCGATTAGCTTTTGAATGGAAAAAATGAATGTACTGAGCATCAAAAGAAACTTACTATTCTATTAATGTGGGAATGTTTTTAGAAAACTAAAGAACACAGATTTCAAGAATTGATAGAAAGCTTTGATTAAGAGTCTCTGCCCTTATAGTCTCTTAGTGACTGCTGTTGTTGGCACAGTGCTGTCAATGAGCAAAAGCAATTATTAATATAGCTGTTTTCTTCTACTTAAATCTTTACAAATGGGGGAGCAAATTCAGAACTAGTTGTCTAACTATTGTCTTTCATTGAGCATCTTCTCATGTTCATTTTTCTTAATAAGTGAAAACTGTTGTTTAGATATCTGGCAGTCTTGTTTCTTTCCAAACACAGAATTGACCTCAGCAGGATGAGCCCATGTCTGCTGAAAATGTAGTGTACTGCATGTGTTTGTTATGTGTTATATTGTATTTATGTACTGTAATGTTTATTGTACAGTAGCTTTTTAAAATACTTTCAGCTGAACTGCTAGAATTATTTTTTATGTTAAATAATAATAATTGCTTACACTTATATAGCGCTTTTCTGGACATTCCACTCAAAGCGCTTTACAGGTAATGGGGACTCCCCTCCACCACCACCAATGTGCAGCCCCACCTGGGTGATGCGACGGCAGCCATAGTGCGCCAGACCGCTCACCACACACCAGCTCTCAGTGGGGAGGAGAGCAGAGTAATGTAGCCAATTCATAGATGGGGATTATTAGGAGGCCATGATTGGTAAGGGCCAATGGGAAATTTGGCCAGGACGCCGTGTTTACACCCTTACTCTTTTTGAGAAAGTCCCGCAGATTGAGCCACTGATTGAAATAGCAATTACTTTTCGTGCCAGATCATTTCATGTCCTTCATCAAAGCCTTGGAGTCTCACAGGCATCACTGCACAAAGTGGTGACTAACAGTTTAACAAAATTTTACAAATTATTGATATTATTGAATACATCAAACATGATGCAAATATATCTTTATCATCTGCAAAATTGAAGGCTTTGACCCCATTGCATAAAAGCCGACAGTAAATTGACATTCTTATACAGAGGGAGTGTTAGTGAAGGTTTCTACACCATACTATCTTGAAATCTGAACTGCCATGTCTTTGCACAGACACTAAGTTGAGTACCTGTTTCTACCATTTTATTTGTATCTTTTGGAGTTGCTCACTGTCAACGTGCTTTTCATCTAGGAAGAACTGCTTGTCTGTATGAAAAATCAAAATGTTTACAAAATACTGAAAAATGGATATTAGTAAAACCATATTAAATTGATTAAAAGGTGGGGAGGATCAGGGGGTCTGTTTCATAAATAACCATGTGATCTAAACTGTTCTCTCCCTACCGAGGAGGAATGATAGAAAACTCCTAAAGCTAATGTAAAAATCTAAACAAAAAATAAGTAAAAAGAACGGAAAGCTTTCAGTTTCAATCAGTGAGTCATCTCACAAGCTGGTACAGAACTGGCTCCTCAGCATGTTCTCCATTTTCTAAGAAACCGACTGAACTATGAATCCACACGTGGTCATGAAAAATACAATCACAGGTAATCTGTCTACCTCTCGCCAGGCATATAAGCATACATGATTTCACTGGGTGGGAAATTAAAACAATTCTACTCAGTGCTTCCAAACTCTACATGTTACCTACCTGTCAACAAATCAAGTTACAAGGTTTGTTTTTTCCAATTACCACCATTTTTAACTGGGATGATAATGGACCTCTGAACATGACCCTGCATTCCTTCAGCTGCATCGTATGCAGTGTGGGAGACAGTCCAGATGCAAATGTTCATTGGGGAATAGCATAAATATTAATAATGTGGCGTGCCAAATATATTTGATAGTGCCTTGTAAGGGCACAGGGGTATGTATTTAAAATCTACACGATATCTACAGGAATCCTTGTGATTTCTCTGGCTTGATGGGATGCAGAGTTGGAGAGGCAGCAGCAACCCCAAGTACACAACAGATCACAGAACGCTTGGCTACAAGCTTGATTATGAGAACAGAGTGTCCTTTTCCTGGGGTGTCAGATGTCTTGTCAGGAAAGCAAAACATGAGCTTTCCCCCCCTCTACTTGTGCTGCCAACATCCCTGCTGGCTGCTGATTAGGAGAAGGGACAAGTGTACCAGCGTATGACAGCCAGTGGCTTTGCCCCCATGCCTCTGTGGAAGGAGTTCACTGTGGAGTTCATGCGAGGAAAGTCAGAACACAGAGGGCATGACTCCCTCATGAAACAGAACGGCATTCTTGTGTACTGTTCTGCTGTGGAATTCAATTCGTGCCGATTGCTTTCCCCAATTAACCTCATCCGAGACTTGCTTAACAATTGGGATTAAGCTGCACAAATGTCCTTCTTAAATCACAACAGTGCATTTTTATCTTCATACCCTTCATGTGTTGTAGCGCTGTGAAAAGACACACATACTGTACTATGATTGGTAATCTGATAGAACAGTGTGTAGCACTGCAGACCTCCACAGGATTAGCATTTAGGATTTTCTATGAAATTGTAATTCTGGCAGGAAATGATACGAGAATTCTTGAAGGAATACGAATATGCTACAAAAACCTATATAACAACAGTTGCCCTTCTGAAGAAATAATTGCTTTGGTGCGATATATCCAACAGTGTCTCTTGTATGATTTTATATCACTTATTTAACTTTGTCTCCTTATTTAGCAGTAACACCCTAGTACAATACACTATTCTTATAATTAGCTACTGTACAGCAGGATGGGATAAATGCCCAAGATTCCTGTAATTAAGACATCCAGATGTTTAAAACACTACAAAATAAAACTATTGCTGTGGAAGAACAATGTTGAATTATTCACTGTAAAAAAATAGGGGTGTTTGATTTCAGTTTAAAACAAGTTACCACTTCCAGAATTAATTTATGCACTAACAGTCACAGTAATTGCAAACAGGACTTCTTAAAGAATATTAACATGAAACTATTTTCTAGTAGGTTAATCATGGAAATATATATTTTTTTACTCCTGGAAAACAAAATCACAGACAGATCAATTTAACCCTCCTTGGTTAAGACCTCATGAAAATGCAGCAAACTGCAGATTTGAAATCCTCAAGCCATGCAGAGCATAGCAGAGAATGTGCATCAGCCTTGTGAGAGCTTGCAAATGAGAGGAGACCATTCAGCTCGTATTGCTCATTAGGTGCTCGTAGGCGTAATTAAAATTACATCCATTCACATCTTGAAGGAACGCAGAGATTGGGTCTCAACCTCCTGGCTGGGACGTCTCTTGTATTAGAAGCATACAACTCTTTGTGTAAAGATGCGTTTCCTATTCTTGATCCTCAATGGGTTCCCTTCATGTTTCCATTTCTCTACCGAGTCTGAAGCAATCCTGTGGGTTGACTCTGTCTATATCTTTTAGGGTTTTAAAGACTTGCATTCAATTTTCCTGACCATACCCTTTGCACTAGACCAAAGAGCTTTTGTTCCATTAACCTGCCTGTGACAGTTCCCTGCTCATTCTAGTTTCTCTATTTTGAGCTTTGTCTAAGGCTAGTATACCCCATTCATGGTATGGTGACCAAAAGACAGCCTACTTTTGATGCATCATGTAGTTCAGATTATCCTATATGATAGTTACAAATAGGAGGTTATGAAAATGGAGAATGTCAGAAAGAAGCCTAAGGAATTAATCAATAATTGAAATAATCATAAACCCCAATTTGTAAAGATTTTGGCAAGAATGTACCCAAGTGGTAAATATAGTCACATGATTTCTTTGTACTCTGGCACAGCTTTGGAGAAAATAGTAATGATTCTGGCACACTGGGTTAAACACAATACATACCCCCCACACACACATTTCAGTAAACATCCCCTTGCTTTAAAGCTGAAAATGTTGACACTAGCCAGGTGTTACCTATTGTATCTAGATTCACTTCATAACTATATATAGTATACTGTATGCTCCTGCGTCCTATTGTACAGCACATGGGACACTTTCCACTTAGAAATGTTGAATTTTGTTTGCTAAATGTCTTCTTGTATTTCTCTTGCTGCTGTTCTGATTTCCATTCACCCTGTCTTTGTATGATCTATTTCCCACTAGTTTAATAACTATGCCATGATCTTAGTTGCCGATATAGGTCAGGAAGAGCAATGAACCTAAATCAGATCCATGTGGCACACCATTACTTGCATTGGTCAATAAATACAGTAGTTTTCCATTCATTAGCCAGCTCTTGATCCTTATTGACACATTATCGTAACATTAATTTTGTAATCCAATCTTGAATTTAATTTGATTAACCTTTTATAAATGATCTAATCAAAAGCTTTCTAAAAATCTTATAAAAAGTGTACTTGCACAGAATCGATATAGTTATTAACCTACTTTCTCTTCCTACTGTATATTCATATTGGCAGCCTCTTAAATAACATTTAAGAGGCATCTATGTCTCATGCCCAAAAATCGGTTGTTTTACAAGTAATCTAGTTTATGACAGATGAGTTATAACAATTTATAGCAGCTAAGGCAGTCCATAGTTTCCTAGTTCAGTTTGGTCTTTTATGTATTGTTACCTTTGCAATTCTCTAGTCTGTGGGTTCAGCGGCTTCTGCTCAGATAATCTTTTTACTGAAGATTTAAACATGAACAGCATCCTTCATTTAATTATGTATATATGACTGAAGATAAATTCAAAAGAAACCTCATGGGTAACATATTAAACAGACAAGACAAAGGTAAATTTATTCAGTAACATGTTTAATAATTTAATAGCAGTCTGATTATGCTGTCATGTATGTAATCAATTGGCTCAATCAACAGAGGGTTTCCTTTTTTCTGATTCGTTAATTTTGATCAGGACTGATCAAATCAAAATTGAGTTTGATCAATTTTGATTCAACAGGTCATGTCTTATCAAAAAGCACATTTGTGCCCAATCATCTCTCTCACTGGTCACAAAAGTGAGAGAATTACACAACACAACCTGAATGTACAGTGATCAGTCATAAATGATAGACAGATCAAAATGCCAAATCATTTCATTCATTTTTAATATTAATCCTGATTCACCTGGAAATCTATTTGCTTCAAAATTGAGTTATTTTACTCTAACTCTTGGCCAGTGATGGACTAAGGTCCAGTCCACAGTATCCCACTTGCTCCTCTTTGCTTGCTGGGATAGGTGCCTGCTCCCATGTGAATTGGATCAAGCAGTTAGAAAATGGATGGAAGGATTTTAGTGTAAATGCTACTCCAGAATATTTAATAAACACAATCAGCAAAGTAGCATACTGTATGTTTCTGGTTTCCATGAAACCACAAGCACATGTACCGTGAGGAAATAAATAAATAAATAAATGTCATTGTTGTATGCAGACATCAGGATGAAGTTGGCCATGTTAATATTAAGTTAAAGAGTCATTGAGTATCTAATTTGTGCTCTTGTCACAGAATGTGGGCAAAGCTCAAATTTTCAAACTGAATAAAAACAAAGAATTGCACATTTTTCCCCAAAAGAGGTAACATTTTCCAGCTTAAATCTCTAGATACCTTGCACTATATCAAATTGTGCATTAAACAGAAGTAACCTTTATCTTTTAACGAATGGCATGAATTACAATTAGGATTCCTTTTGCCATTTTACATTCCTCAGCCTTGCGTAGCTCCTCATCTACAGCTGGGTCAAATCATTTACTTTATCTTTTGTCAGCAGTTTCTCTTCAGAACTACATAAAGAAACTAAAGAATTGAAATAAGACAATGTCATGAGCAGACAAGGCCAATACATTATTCTGCTATTATTAACTATCTATTATCGGTTGTTAATATTATTAAACAGTATTATTTCACCAAAACCTGGGCCTGCATTCCCCATCTATTAAAATTGTATACATTGCACAATCAATGTAATTGTACATGTATTTTTCCCCATCCAGAAACTCTGGATTATCAATGTCTCATGCCCAAAAAGCAATTATTGATGCTTTCAATTGATGCCTGGTCTTAAAATTTATTTCAAATCTGAGAAGCATTTTTATAATTATTTCAGGAATGGACATGTTACTTCTACGTAAGACCTTCTTCACATTTCATAGTAACATCAAGTATTTCACAATTTCCTAAAAATACAGGTATTTCCTCAAAGCTTGTTTTAATTTCAAAATAGATACTGTACGTTGAGCTATATGAACACCATGAGCACTCAAGTTTTGCAGGTCTTTAAATTCCTTTTAGTACCCCCACAAGAAAATAGGCAGCATCTTCCTTCCTCGGTTTCATTTATTTTAATTCCATTATAAATAGATGCAGATGTCATTGAAATCTCCTCTTTTTTTCTGCAGAATAGCTGATGTCCTGCAGCTATTTACATTATTAATAAGGGTCAATGAATGACTAGCAGTCATGTTTTTCAAAACCTTAGAGTCAAGTAAAAATGACCAGACTATGGGCTCAACTTCGCTTCAAAGCACTTGTTTCGTCAGAAGAACATCCAGGAAGGTGTCTCATTACTAATGCATCAGATGGTGAAGTCAGATTGGAATAGAACTTAACAGTCTCTAAGCGGGCTTGTCTTAGTCCAGTGTACATCAGACAGTTTCCTAGCACTGGGAGGGACAAGGCACACATGGTCTCTATCTCATGCTGTGACTTTAGGTGACCAAGGAATCATATTGAACAGGGACATGGCTTTTTCACCAGTCTGAGAGTCCGTAGGGTCTGACTTTTCGAGGAACCCTGCCTGCAACCCCTGAGCTTGCCCCACAGTGACTGCAACTGCCAGTCAGAAACCAAAAGGACAGACAAGTCAAGAATCACATGATATTCTAGCAAACAAAAAAAGTAAGTCATTGAAGAATGAACTCTTGCATGCTGGGGTTCCATGGGTAAAAACTAGCTTTAATTAAACATTGATATCCAGATTTTCTTTTTTACAGTACATAACTCATTCATTCATGTAAATCTCTATATGCTTGATTTCAGGTACCATTTAGAAAACTGAAAACACTGAACTTTGAAATCCAGGATACATAATAACCGTGAGAAAATCATCTAGTCCTTTTGCTGTTTTTTGCATTTGTATCTGCAATTTAAGTTAAATCTTTACGTCTTGAAATTCAAAAATGTTGAAAGGTGTTGTGATTCAAAATGAATCTTTGCCGAGCCCACTGCATCTTTGGGTTGGGTGACATATGCAAATATGTCACGCCCATTTAGAGACTGGCACCAGTTTTAAGCCAGGGTCGAGGGGGAAAGGTTTAAGCCTCAGCTGGAAGGTCTCCATGACTGGACTCTGGCCTGTCTTGGAGGTCCGATTTCAGCAGAGAAACAGCAAGAGACTAGCACAACCGTTTACTGTATTTGCTGAAGAACAATAGCTAAAAAAGGTTTTAAAGGGTTCTACCCTAGGAAAACCTGTTATAAGCATATACAGTATTGTACATAGAAATACAAATGTATCACAACACAGATACAGTATAATAGGCTGTTGTTTGTCTCGGTTCATGCCATCATTCATCTGTAACTCGCACCTTACCCTGTTAGAAAACAGTATGTGACTAGGATTTCTTATTTTGAGGGCCAAAATGTTATTTAGTCCATTATTACAGCTCTGAGAAAAAAGGGAAATGGAAATTGTGACACAGCAGTATTCCTTACACAAGGCATGAGCACATTCCACATGTACTGTTTTCTTGTTTGACCTTAGAATTTGCTTTCAATTGCCCCCAAAGAGCATTGTCAGCATCAATCTGGCTATACATTTGACTGCAATAGTTTATCTTGTGTCTTAATGTATTTTTTCAGCATCAATGTGAGCTCGAACAGATAGCAAAAGCCCGGTTACTGATTTTCAGCTGCAGCAGGGTCATGGATTATGCCTGTATTGATTGCTGTCAAGTTTACTGTTTTTGCAACTCAAGAAAAGAGTAACCATCACATAACTCTTTCCCACTCTATGTGAAACGGACAGATTTAGCTCTTGGCTCCTACAGGCCTATTGTGTTAATTGGCAAATGTTAAGATTATTAGATGCCCAGTAAATAATGCGAGGATTATACAGTGTACTTCTGTGATGTTACTTACTGTATTAAACAGTGCTACAAAACATACTGTACATTGGTTCTCAGTAAAGAGTTCAAAGAAGAGCAAACAGAATAATTCAATTAACATTCAATATATGAACGAGATGTGTTGAATAGTCTTCTGTCATTTGTGGCTTTTCTGATAAGCATAAGATTTTCTTATGTAAATCCTTATCGCCATACTACCGTATATACTATAGAAACTACCACCTGACAACTAAAAAAAAAAAAAGACTTAAACTGGATTTATAAACAAAAATACCCAAGGCTGGGATGTGTTATCGGGTTGCAAAATAAAACATGGATTTCACTATTGATTTTAATGATTCCTAGTTAATCTAGGACATGGACATGACAGACAAGGGTATCCATTGTCAGCTTTTTTAAAAAAAATGTTTGTTTTGTTTTTTATTGTGGCTTACCGTTAGTAGAAACTGACAAGTGCTGTGCAGAAAAGATGAAATCCGAGTGCTGTACAACAGTTAGTAAATCAGGGAAGACACATGTGTGTAATGACCTCCATTCAATTCTCTTCAATCTGTCCAATGGAGAATTGGGCTCAGCTGAAAACCCTGGCAAGTTACGTCACTTGTATCCTAATACAACACTGCACCTGGACCATTCAAATAGACTGTGTATGGTAATTTTCTAATGTACAACACTGTACTGCACAAAGTATATTCCAGCTTAGAAGATGTACACAGAAATTGTAATTGCATGCTTTTTAAATAACTGTGCTTCAGAACAAAGCATTCTTAAAACCAAAACCCCAGTGTTTTCAAAGGCATCTTTTAAAAGAGGGAAGCAAAGCCTTAGTATAACACAAAACTAAGGATGTGACCTCAGATTCAGTCTTTAAAATTAAGCACTTGATGCACACTTGTTTTGCATTTTAATTTCAATGATAAAAAAAATCTGATATACTGTATACTAGTGCATATTGTCCTTTATTTTAAGACACCTGCTTAAAGTACACAGAGGAGCCCAACCAACTTGTTTTCGTGAGGTCCAGTAAAATGAACTGGATTATACAGTATGAGGAACAAAATATGAAAAGCTTCAACTCCATGTGATTTTCCCACATATACACATAAGTATGCCCTTGCCCTAAGTGTATGCAGTATATACTGTATTTGTAAACTAGGGTCAAGAAACAAATACATTTTTTTTCCCCAAGCAATTTATATTATTGATGTCCCAATTTTGCTGGCTAGACAGTTTGCCATTTTTGATTTTGATTGATCACTACTGTTGCTTTTAAACAATTATTTAATGTGCATCCTTAGCCAAACTATTGCCTCATGTTAGTTCAATCAGTGCATTGCATTCTGTCACATCATTGCATAACTAGAGTTCTTTTTCAAACTTCTGGACCTTTTCTGCATTTTTATGTACAATGATGCACACATACTGTTACGTCTACAAACGGAAGGCTAAGTAAAATTAACAAAACAGTTACAAAAGAACAATGAAAATATTGAATAGTGTTAGACTTCTGGTTCCTTTAGAGGATACAGTCCTTAGTCATTATGGCAGTTAGCAAGCACTATCATCTTTCAATGAGTGGATGAATGTGAAAAGAAGACCATACTGTACCACTGAACTACAAAGCTACTGCTGTAATCCCATTTTGAAATAAAAAATGTAGGGATCTTTCCTACCGACAATCCTGATAAGTAAGTAATTCCTTTCCTTCAAGACCAATGCCAAGTTAAGCCTAAATGTAGCGTGTTAAAATCAGTTCAGAAAACTGATTTCTTTGCTTCACTGTAGATTTCATAGTTGTGCTTCATTTTCATCTGATGAATGAATGGCTAGAGTCTCTCATTGCTCACTGCCGGTGCCTTCCCTACTTAAGCTTGCTAAAGCAGTCATTTGTTAAGCCACATCATTTACCAAAAAAACAATTAAATGTTATTCATCAATCTTGCAAATCTTTTCAAGGCTCGTGGCAAAATGAGATCCCCGATTTCAAGTGAAACATGTTACATTCATGTTATTAATTAAAGTAATACAGAAATGTTATACCCTGCCATAACAGAACCCTAGATTATAACTTAACCAACTACACCCCCCACCCCACCCCCTCTTATTAAAAATACTTATCTACTCTTTAACATAGATAATCTGATTCTAAGAAAGACAACTAACTTCCTCATGTCTTTCTTGTTAACTGTATTAAAATAAATTGTTCTATTACATACAGTATTATAACGCCTTTTTAGTGTAAGCACAGGAGTGATGGCACACCTTATCTTTAAAAGCACGGTAGGCTGTACCTTTTAGACCTTTGTGAATGATGTAATGGTTTCCTTAGGTGCCATATTCAAAATTGAATTTTAAGGAGGGGAATTGGTCTATTACTATTTATTAATGATGCCCTTATTTTGAAGCAAAAAGCCTGAAAGAGATAATCAGATAAAATTGGATGGAAAAAGTTACTTTCATCAATTTTCCATTGATATTAGCCAGTGCTCTTGTTTGACTCTGCCTGTTTTGCTTAGAAACTTGGCAGGAACAGAGGAGCAGTAAGTGGGGCCTTTTATGAGAAAAATTGCATTATCAAAGTTGCTTTAACTAAAGCTGGTGATCAAAGCTCCCTTTTTCTTTTTGCCTGGAGTGTTGGGAAAAGTAATACAATCCCACTTGTTGGCTTTTCGACTATGTTCTCCTCACAAAACATGCTGCTTGAATGCTTCTGATGTTACAAAGCAGAATTTCTAACAATTGTGAGGTGTAAAATGTAATGACTTGCATAGTAATGAGAAAAGAATCTATGAACAAAAAATAGTTTACAGTTCTACAGGATTAATGGCTCAAATAATCGTATTGTGATGGACTGGTTGTATCCTGCCTTGCGCCCGTTGCTTTCTGGGATAGACTTTGGCTGCCCCATGACCCTGTATTGGATAAAGTGGTTGGAACATGGATGGATAACTATTGTCAAAAATGAGCACCCTAGAACAGGGGTTCTTGGGACCCAAACCATGTTACTCTACATTTTGTCTTAGATTGAACCCTTAATTAACCTAAAAATAGGATTGACCTCTTCAATTGTTTTCAGTTTCTAAATACAGATACAGAATGCTAGAAGTTGCCTTTTAACAATTCAACTATTCCTAAGAAACTGAAGATATCCAACTTTCCAATAAAACATGCAAAGGTTCCAGTCAAGCACACAGTTAGTACAATTTGAGTCAAGATCTTAATTGCTGAAATGAGAATCAGCAAGCATGGAGCAGTGACATTTGGTATGCATGGGCAGCAAAGGGGACCACAGAGAGCACTTTTCCATTGGCAATGTCAGTAAACACCAGAGGGTGCTGTTAGAGTCCAAGGGAATGTCTTGCTTTCCATGGGCTTCACCCGTTTGCTCATGTTTACCAGAGGTCATTGCTTCATGGTTTAATGTCTGTCCTTACATAAGTATTTCTTACACTTTACTACTTCCATTTATAACACTGGCATTTCTTCATATGCTATGCTGCTACATTATATTAATAAAGTGTCTGCTATTATATAATGTGCGATTATTAAAACAGATACAGTATAATAATATTTTTAATTACTTCAAATAAGTTTTATCTGAAAAAATACATGCTGTAGCTTTCTGTTCCCTGCAATAAACTATAATAATTTCTTTCTATGGCTAAGAACTTTTCAATGGCCAGTTTTCTATACTGTATCTCCCATCGGTTGTTAAACCACCTGCTGAGCCTTTTTCCCATGACCGTGCCTGACACTCCCAGAGGGCATTTGTTTGTTTTTTTCCTCAGGAGCCTTACTCAACAATTTCAGGCACCTTCAGAAAACAAGTAACAAGTAACTCAACTCCTGCTCACCGGAAATTATGCAATTAAGCTGTGTTTCTTCAATGGGGACTCAGCAGGTCCCCACATCACAAGCCTTACCTTCTGTATTCTGTTCAATGTTTTCTGAAATCTGGTTAAAAAAAAGGCAGCATTCATAGGCATTTCCTATTACCTAAGAAAAGGTCTTTGCTTGGTTGCATCCAATCTTGTAGGCCAAATGATGCAGTATGTGATGGAGTTACTGTACTTGGAAAATCAGTATAACATTGTGCTTACAGGTCCATGACAGCTAACAAAGAGCTCACATATACAGGAGATACAATAAATCAAACATTTCCCGCAGAGCAGATACTGACACCTTCATAGATTCACATGGCTGCTGGACAGCCTACAATGCTGTTTAAAGAAGACGACTCTGTTTGAATGCTGGGGTATTGTGGTGTAACATAACTACTGTATATTGTAAATCGCAAATATATTCTGAATTCAAAATGCTGAACACATTACATGAATTATTTAAACCCAGATGAAGCAGAATTTCTGAAAAAAGGCAATTGGATATCTTACAAAACACGCTGAACTTGTCAGCAAGGAGTTTTGAAATTTCTTTTCATTTACTTATTTGTGGAGCCACTGAAAAATGGAAAACTCTACAGCTGACGAGGCAACACTCAAACTATTCAGTCCCTACTTAAATGTATTTAGCATGTGTTTCTGACAAAATATACTGTATAGACAATAACTTACTTTACTTTAGGAAAGCAAACAAGATCTACCCAATATAAACTCTCCTGGTCTCATATTCAGAGCTCAGTTTAATAATGGCTTCCCAACCACACTGACCCAAGATGATCATCTACAGTATGCCACACAGAACTACACTTAGCATATTTGTCCAACATAATGTCAATCCCCTGTTAAGTGTGGGACTTTTTTTCCAAGACAATTTTCAGATGACTACCTAACAACGAGATCATGGGTTAGTGTGAACTATAATGTTCAAAAAGTTGCTGAAACTTATCTTCGGATTAAAAAATCCTTCTTCCAACATCACAATGGTGACCGTTTAAATGCAGTGATATTTCTCATTTCCAAAAGACATCCTTAAGAACATGTTAAATAAAAAAAACACTAAAATCTCTTTTATTCAGTATGGAATTCCAGTGGTTCCATAATAAACATTATTGGATATATCATGTAAAAATAAACTAGACGATTTGCCATAATGATCATTTGTAAATAAGAATATCCAGTATGTGCTGTGTTTGGGGGTGCTGGTATGTCTTGGAATTCAGCTTTCACCAAAAGTAATCTCCTTCTGAATGTCTTCTACTTCCTCCTGTTATAATTTTATGCACTGCAACAGATTACATTTTAAACTTAATCATCACATTTTTAAAGTGCTCCTTCCAAGCACATGAAAAGAACAGAGGCCAAATTCCTCCCAATCTCTGACTTTAAAAACCTCATTCATGTTCATTTTATCTGGGCAATTATGGTGACCTTCATAGAGTGAAAGCCTCAGAAAAAGTTACCAGCAATTCCTCACATTTTTCACTGCCAGTATGCTTCTGAGAGTGTGATTTGTACGAATTTAGATTAAATAAGAAATAAATCCAGCACTGTCCCAGCAGGTTCCTCAAATGTTATTGTCATGCAACAAGAAGCATTCAAGCTCAAGAAATTGAGAAACACCAGACCAGGTAAAAGCTGCTGAAAATGACAAAATGCTTCAATGGGTATTCTGACAGCTTGCTCCAGCGGCTGAATGCCATTGCTGAATGAAAAGGTGCAATCCTCAAAAGGAAAATATAACCATTTCGGCCAGTTGTCAGACCTTAGCAGCTCCAGCATGCCTTGTCAAATTGCACCAGCTAATTCTTTATAAAGAGTCCTGAGCTTTCAGATACAGTTCAATTGAAATGTTTTGTCAGCCCAGTATAATGCATATTTAATAGACACGTTCATCTTGAAATAATACAATTTCAAACTAGGGTGGCTGGTGGTTCAGTGATCAACATTGCTGCCTCACAGCATGGGTGCTCTGGCTTCAGTTCCTACCCTGGGGTGCTATCTGTGGGGAGTTTGCATGTTCCACTTACATTAGCATGGGTTTCCTCCAGGTGCTCCGGTTTCTTCCCACAGTCCAAAAATAAACATTTAATTGGCTTCTGAGAAAACAGCCCCTGTTATGAGTGTGTGTGTCTGCCCCCGAGATGGACTATTGTTGCATTACGGGTGCAGGGCAGGAAACACCCTTTGCTTGCAGAAAGTCCCTGGCTCCCCATGAACCTGAATTGAATGGAGCAGTTAGAACTTAGATGGATAGATGTCAGTATTGTTTAGAAACCATGATAAGAAACCAAAACTGGGTGTTTCTAATCAAGAGGCTAGAAGTGGTACAGTCTGAATAAATGAAAAGGAAAATTGGACACTGGGAGGTTTATTTGTGTTTCATGGGAATGAAATGATATACAAAACGCTGTTATGAAAACTGGATATTCCGAGAGCACTTTCCATTTTCATTTGGAAGACTTAAAAACAATAATGGCAAATTCGTAACGAATTGGGTGTTTTGTTTTTTAATGTTGTCTTTGCACAGTTACTACAGTAGTAGTAACTGCAAGTATTTTATAACACTTCAAGAGTTTGTCAGTTTCAGTTTAGAAATAGTGTTACATTTTACAAGAGAGAAAATAACTCCTTTTGGTTCTTTATTTTTACTTCAAAGTAATCCAGATTTTCTCTTTTGTTTTACTGAAAAGCATTCTGAAACTTTCTGATCTCTTGAAAAGACAACTATACTGTATGTTTCCAAATCCCTTGTTGTTCTGCAAAGAATGAGCTGTACTTAGATGAACACTCTTCCGACTGGATGGACCAGTTAAATTCATTCTTTCTAAGATCAAAGAGAAACAAAAACAAATTGGCTAAACTTCAATTGATTTGACCCCCAGGCCTCAGATTGAAGCTGACAGTGAAACACTCAGCTTCTCCAGGGTCAAGTTTTAGTGTTGCTCATGACTGAAAACGTGCCTCGAGGTTGTTCCGGATTTCTAAACATCACCTCTATCATTTTTGTGCCTATGTTTTGTTTAAACAACACAGGCCACATTAAATGTACCACCATTTATTGTGATTATAAATTTCCACCTTTGCCTGTTTCTCCAGATGGATTTAAGAAAACTCTCACTAGTGTGAGGCTCTGTTCATGCTTCCAGCTTTTTATTTTCTCTATTTTTTTCTCAGCATAACTCAGAATTCAATAATGCATTTCAGAAGGTGTGTTTGTGAGAACCTTCAAAGAGAGGATAACATTGACTCATCAAGCTCATCTGCTTCTACTTCAGTACTGTCTCACAGCCCGTACTGATTGTAGTAAGAACAACCCCACCACATGTATGAAATACACTAGACAGAGAAAGTTTGCAATAATCAGCCCTTACCTCACTCATTTTTCTGTAGGCAGGAGGAAAAAAGTGCCTGGTGAAAATACATGCAAGTATGGTACAGAGAGGTCACGCATGGCCTCTACAGATCCCAAGCCTGGAATCCTCATAGCCATAGAGCTGTATTGTAGCATTGCTAAACATGGTACCACTGTGCTATACATACTATACTAAGCACACTTCGTAAGCCCTACTGGTCTTGCTGAGCTCATGGACAGTTCATGAAATCTTTCCTGAAACATTCTTCTTAATTATCAGCACTACATAGTGACCATCAAAAGAAAGTCACTCTATGCACATACGGTGTCTTTTTAGAAAAATTAAGTGTATGTATTTCGGATATTTATTGATTGTTTTTGTCGATTGATTAATCGATCATTCCTGACCCACTGTGGCGCACTTGAGTGTACAAAATCACCTGATGAGTGAGAGACCTGCCTGGGCACAGGTGGGGAGGTGATGTAATCTGTTCAATGTTATGCCTGGTGAGAATCAGGAATTACCCAGAAAGAAACCACTATGGACATATTCTGTAGGTTCTGCTACCTGGAGTAGATACTGTATACAGTTTGTATTGTTTACAGTAGTGGCGAGACCTCAACATTTACAACAGTCCACTGCTGATAACAAATGTTAATCAGCCTAATGAATTTAGTTTGTTACACCTCTTCAACATCCTACTATGAAAATATTTTGCCATTTTCCTAATAACACTGCAGGTCTAGTGAGGTTCCTTTTAATCACTCAGCATATATTAGTTTGGCTGAGGCCTTTGTGTAATAAAGGTTATGAACTTTACATTAAACTACTTACGCTTCTAAAATGCTGAATTTGTATTTTCCAAACTGTCTGATCATGTTCTTGACCGCTAAACAGTTACTAGTGGAAAATAGACTCAATAGGAAAATTGAAGGCAGTTATGCTGAAATAAGAAATTCAGCTAGCTGGAAGATTTCTTTCCAGATTCATTATGTACTAAAGATCTTAGATTTCCACAGTACAACCACACTCTTTGGGGGGAGTTTTTGGAAATTTCAAATTTTCCATATAAAGTTGTAATTCATTAACTTTTTAGAAATGACTGGGGTACATGTCTCGCACATTGTGGTAGGCTGCAGACCACACAGTAAGTCAAACACTGACAATTTAAACGCAGATGAGCAGATTCTGTCTTAAGGTTTTGAAGTGGTCATTTAAACTGAGGTTTACTTCCAGGACATAACACCATTTCAGCCATAATTCAAGTCAAAAAGAAGTTCTTTCCTCTCCTAAAAAAAAAGTTTGCCCAGTTAGAAATACTCAGCAATACTTCATTGTTTTCAGAAGCATTATTTAAAATCAAAAGCAAGTGAATGTCAGACCAGCTGCAGCACTATCATAACCTCAAGAAGATAGTAATAGGTTTATGCGTCTCTAAAATATTAAACTCTCTCCTGTTTCTCTTGAATCACATGTGAAAGGTTATAATTTTCATTGCAGGAAAACACTGGGCAAATAGCCCATTAATTAATTTACTATGGAGTGGGCAGTTAGCCCTCGGTTTATCCACAGGAAGAATAACTAGTCTTGTCTGGTGCATACAGTATAGCTCCAGACCCTTGAACAGTTAAATGAGTAAAAAAGCAACATGTTATTCACATCACATTCAATCACATGGTTGTGACAGTTATCACTGCAGCCTCATAGTGCCTACTGTGAAGACCTTGCATGTTCTCCCTGTCTTTAGATATTCCAATGTCTTCCCACCACCCAAAGGTATGGTTTGATATTCTGTTTATACAGTAGGTCTGGTTTGCTAATCAAAATTGTCACCGGATGGCTTACTCTCTGATCCCCGTTAGCTGACCAAACATCACGATACATTTCCTATTAGTCACGGATGGCCTGCAAAAGGACAAGATGCTTATGAGCTCTTTACAATAATGACATGCTGCAGCTAGGAATTCTGTTAGTATGCACTTGAGTGCCATCAAGGAATGTCAAACAAATCACAAAGGCAATCAACAATGCCTTAAAGTCATACTAAATCTCATATGCCTCATATTTCTTTTATAAATATATCCTTCAGTAAACATTACTGTGAAGGTACAGTAGAAACTAAAAAAAATAATGCAGCTTTCAATGAGGTTTTCACCCAAGAAGAAAGTAGCATAATTAGAATATGAACTTTAAAAACTGTAGACCAGTTATTTTATATTATGTAGAATGAAAGAGAAAAATCAACATTTACTTAATTTGAAACCACACATGAATATGTTTTGTTTAGGTACAGTACATGCAAGTTAAATTTATTAAAAGGTTTTGACAGGCAAGTTACATGTTGCAGGTTTTCCTGTGTATATAAAACCTTAAATTCATCCACGTCCATAATTCCCTGTAACATCTGGAAATCAAAACCTGCTTCTAGCTGTTGAATGTATACAAGTTCTCTCCTTATTTTTATGCTATTCAATACAACTAAAGGTATATACGGTATGCACAAAACAAAAAATGGAATCTGCTTGTATATTAATGTGATGTTTTACTATAATTTAAGCCTTATCTAACAGAGAACGTTTAAGACAAGTGAAAGACAGGCAAACTCTTAACTGCATTAAACAAATACATCTCTGTGTAGTTGGCCTAGTTCTTTGACGGCATGTGTGCAGTGTTGTACAGTAGATACATACACAGAAAGACAAGGGCTAAAAAATGTTTCAGGCTTACAACACAGAATACATCAGGAACAACTGCTGTCGCAGCTATCTGCTTTCCAAATTGAGCATTCCGTGTTATCCAAGTTATTGTATGATACTTTGGCGTGCTTTGTTTCTTACCCATTTTGATCCAAGACTTCAAAAACCTCAAGGGCATCCCAGGAGGCTTCTTCAGAATCAATAGTGAGACAAGAAGCAGAAGTGCATTGAAAACTAAGAACAAGAGTCACTTCTCCATGCCTTTCAGTCATGTGTTGAAACCTGGCTTGTTTCAAGAAAAGTCTGGATATCTTTGGTTCATCCAAACTTAATGATTGGTCCAGGTGTCCCACACACCTGCTGGGGTTCATTCCATCCCACCTTTATCAGATAAATGAAGCCTTATTTGATGTAAGAAGTTGCTTCAGTTGAAGATTTGCATTTTGTTTATCGTCACAAGTCAGGGATTTTATTTCACTTACAAAATACAAATAAAGCTCCAACATATTTAAGAGCCGGGAACAAACAGTTCACGTTAATCGTATTAAAGTCAATTGAGGGTTTGATTGTGTAACTGAGGGCTTGGCTGGAACAGAAATCAACAGGTGTGTTGGTCACCAGGACCAGGACTGGGAAAACACCGATTTACCTACTAACTAATAAATGGGCTAGAAGGATGGACTGGCATCCTCTTGTTTCAAACTGCTCTTAAGCACCTCAAGGTCAACAGATGGACATTCTTCTACAAGGATGATGGTGTGTACAGTGACCATACGTTGGTTAAACACGATTCCCAATTCATTTAGTACTGCACATCCATTATTTCCCCTGAGGCAGCCTATAGCTGTGCCCATCCATAAGAGCCCCCTTTGAAGTGAGAAGTGTCAGGAGAACAAGCAGTGGCACAAACCTTTCAACTGCAACAGGAGAAAAATCTGAACATCCACTTTGAAAGCAGGCCTGGCCGTATTGTGAAGCAGTAATGGAGATGGGGGCCAGAGCCCATTGCCGTCATGACTACTAGTAGGGACCCCCATGTAACAAATTACTTCAAATGTAGCTCTATCGAGTTTTACTGTGATGCGTGATCTAAAACTACCAATAATAGTACACCGTACTTAGTTCAGAATCTACCTTTCCAAGCGCATACAAGGAGCAGCTGGAGCTGATCCTGCAACACTGATTTAAAAGGGGCATCCTATACTCTGCCATCACACACACAACACACTTACTGAAGAAGCATTGTTTGCAGAACACAACAGTACACAAAATGCTCCTGCAACAGATGTGTTTTTACATTTCCAGCGTTGGCATTCAATCAATTGAGAGCTTTTAGCAGCAGACAGATTAATTTACCCTGTCGGCAAATCGATAAATTAGAGGTAGAATCCTTTTGAGAACTGGAGAAGTTCCCTAGGAATTCATCGCACGGGGTCTAGGCAAAAACAGCTAGTGCTGATGTATTACAAGAGTGTGGAGCACTGCAGTATTCACATTCCCAATCCCAAGTGCATATGAGTCCTCACTATAAATAAGTTATGCAGTGACTATATTAAAGTTGTATTGAAATGCGTGCACAGTAATGCTCAAAAGACTAATTTGGAAGTAATATTAGCAGATGAGTTATGAGACCCACAGCACCAATTAATGTTTTTAATATTTCATTCCTTTATTTCCCCATAATACATAAGTATAATTTTTTTAAATAAGATTGGAACACATCTAAGACTTGCTGAATAATAGAGACATGTGTCAATGTGCTTGAACTATATAGGTATATATTTTACACAAATCACAAATTCAAGTTTTTATTTCACTAAAATACAAGTACATTTCTACCAATCTAATATACAGTACAGTATACTTCCTGTCCTTCAATTAATCTTGCTTCTTTCTAGTCTTCCTGGCTAACGTAGTCACACACTATATTGACAACAGGGAAATGAACTTGCTTGATATGCCTTTACTGCTAAATCTTTGAAGGGAAAATGCAGCCTTTAAAATGTACTTTTTCGTTAGAAGACTTAGTGTTTCTGGGTCTCCCTACAATTAATGTGCTTCAGAGAACTATTCCACTACTCCTGTGCTGTCAAAAAGAAATTACTTTCATTCCTGTCTTAAAGGTCATGAAGTCCTGAAGTCTTTTTGAGGAACAGGATACTGACTGGTGAAGAAACTCCTAGCCCTCTTGTTCAAGGTCAGGGGGGGAGTGGGAGACTATCTGGGTGCACCCTGGATGAGTTGCCAGTTCCAAGGGCAAACACAGAGATCATCACAGACACACACAGATGTACACCAGGGTCAGTTATCCTAGAACTCAATTAACCTACCAGAATGATCTTGGACTGAGAGAGGAAACTGGAGCCCCAGCAGGAAACCCTTGTGAACACAGGGAGAACATACAAACTCCACACAGACACCACAGCAGCTCTGGAATTGAACCCAGGGCCCCAGCGCTCCGAGGCAGCAATGTGAACCTCTGCACCATCCCTTCTCACACTTATTCTATTCTACTACATGTGAGAAAAAAAACAGTACCCATTTCTTAAAATACCTTATGAAATATGGAACCACCACCCTTTCATTAAAAAAAATAGTGAATGGTATTTTCAATAAATAACTTCATAGCATTACTATAGTATCAGTGTTAGTGGCCTGGAGGGGACTCATTTGTTCAGCACGTCATTAATGATATTTACAATTTCAAAGAAACCTAAAGGGTAGCAAGACAGTTATGATCAAGATGCAGAATCAAGAAAATAAATACATTCAGGAAAAGTAACATTCACGAACTGTGAAAATAAAAAGGCAGTTCCTGAGAACAAAAGGCCTTTATATTAATATCACCAGGACTATTTTATCCTGTATGTTGTTAAATAAAGATTGACATTCTTGAAATAACATGGACATCTCCAGGCAAATTAATTGTTTCCACAGACTAAGGCTTCAGATTGTTACGTAGTTACATATTAATACGGATTTTATGCAGAAGGGGTCATTCACACCACATTGATCTTTTGGTTTTGTTGTAGTGGCTAATTGCTGCAAAGGTCTCAATCAGTTCAAGGAAGCAGGGGATCAGCTTCAACAGCATGGCTGGGCAATGACTAATTCTGGATTTTATAATAATAGTGGTAACGCTCAATAAGCACGCTTTGATTAATTAAGTTACAGATAACCTACAGCAACTATAACAATTATAATAATCAAAACTATTTATATAGTGCTTGTAAAAGTGTATTCTCAAAGTGCTCAATGTTAAAAGAAAAACGGCAACACAGAAGATTAAAAAATAGCACAAGGAAACAGGAGGGTTTAGGATGCAGTAGAAGATACAAGAAGCAGACAGATCAATGAAATAAAAACCATTGTGAAGAAGGTTCAGAGTCTGCATTGTCTTGAAAGTGCTCAGGGAAGGTGTCTGAGACATACCTGGGGAGAGAATTTCAGAGCTTAGGGGCATAGCAAGACAAGGCCTTGTCACCTATAGAATGTAGACAATGGCAATATTAACATTTATAAATTGGACTGGTCCAGAGGAAAAAGTACCAACCACTTATCCACAAACACCACTTACCTGGTCTTCATTGGAGGTCTTGTATCAGCTCATCTTTTGAGGTGGCAATGCATATGTCAATGTGACCCTCAGTACGGTATTTAAACATGAGCAAAATATGTCCATGTCTGTGAGGCATATCTGCCATTATCTATAGAACAAACTGCATACAGATTACATATGGTATAAAAGGAATTGTGGTACATACAGTACTTAGAAATTGGCCTGCAATAAAGCCCTTATCTTTTAATAGAATCAGATGCTGGAACAACCCCCTTTGTCTGAAGTGCTAGAGATGTGAGAACAAGTGGCTTAATTAGATACTAAACCAAGCATTATATATTCCATTCCCTAGGCGTGTGGTTAGAATGCTTAGTTTGCCACACTGCTTGACTGTGTTAGTTAATAAAATCTTCAACTTTATGGCCGGTGTTGTCTCACACTTTTAACACGAATATTAATTCCAAAGCATTCCAGTGAAAAGTAAAGTGTCCCCAACTCTGCCTATGATCATTTAAAATGCAGCTAACCCTGCCATTAAAAAAACCCACTGATCATCCCATCTTTTTGGTGTTGATGGTCACATCTATTCTCTATTAAATTGAAAAGGTCACATTTTGAACTCAAAGGCTGCAGTATAATGTGAAACTATGTAATAAAACAAGTCTAAGAATATTCTTCAAAAATGTTTTTAACTTATTTTTACCCTTTATCTCCTACATACTGTAGCCTACTGAATAATTTCCTGGAGTGCAGTTATATTTCTCTCTGTCCAGGGGCAGAAGGTTTCCACTGTACTATATGTCTCTCCTGCCCATGTATAAACAAAGGCCTCAAGATAGTGGCTTCCCAGTGGAAATACCCCCCTTCAGGGTTTAAAGTCACCTTCACTCAGCATGTTGCACTCTGAATTGTATTTAAATTTCCCATTTTTTCCATGTTGGCATCTAATGCCCTCATCCAGTACCAAAGCACTAATATCATACTGTAGGTAAGTGATAGAACTCAAAGGCTTTCTTAAGGCTAGAAATAATCTCTGCTGGGACAGCAGATTCAATGCAGCGATACTGCTGCAGTGCTTCCAACCTGTCACAATGAAAAAGCACCATCTTTGGTTTGCTGCCCAGAGTGTATTAAGACTGCTCAAAGAGCATCATTGATAGTGGTTTGGAATGATTTTTGTGTTATCCCTGCCACTTGGCACCCATCATCTCTGCAGCACTTCAAAATGGAAACTGGAGCTGAATACTGAATGAAGCCTCTTGCTACAACATGTGTTCCCTCCATTAAAGCACCCCATGGTTCTGCATTGGGGTATGGGTAGGTTCAGGGTCAATTAACTAGAACGTACAATCTTTATAACACCCTCTCAGTCAAGCACAACATTGATCGCAGCAGCGCTGTCCGTCTCCTTGTAAAATGAGAACCTGCATGGTCATCAAAATTAATGGATTTTTCACTTCCCAGGTTTGAACTGAAATGATGCCCAATCTCTTCAGGAGAAAGGTCAGTCTCAATAAACCTCTTGCTCATCAGTGAATTTATTCTAATAGAGACATTACTAGGTCTAGGAGCCGCGTAAAGGAATCTGCTGCTCTGTATTAACAAAAGAAATGAAACAAGCAAATTGGGTTCATTCAATGGAACATGTACAACACTTTATTAAACTCCACTGTCAGGCAGCAGGGAGATGCGGTAGTTAGCACAGTGGCCTCACAGCTTGTTAGCCGGGGTTTGATTCTGGAATGGGGTGCCTTTTTGCCCGGAATTTGAACTCTACTCTGTATTCATGTGGATTCTTGCCAAGTTCTCCCCATCTTCTGAAGGCATGCCGACTGGGTTATAACAGGTGGCTCCAGATTGTTGCTGATTGCAGGTGTGTGTATGTGCTTTCTTGTGAAAGACTGGTAGCCCATGTAGAGTGCAGACCTGCCTTTGCCTGTGTTTTGGGGATGGGCCACACTCACTCCTCGGAATAAGAGGATTTCTGATCAGGGAAGGATGATTAATCAACCATGCTGAAAATATTGTACTGGGGTTTAGAAACAGCACGATCTGCAGATTAATTTTAATTAAACAAATTCTTCATAGTAATTAAACTGATATGCAGCATGCGCTAATTCCTGAGGTTTATGGCACTGGTACTTATAGACAGCTTGTATTTCAATGTCATACCCTGTTGGTCTTTTAACAGCAGGGAACAAAACCAGTAGGGAGATATATTTTTTAAAGAAAAAAAAATCTTATGGTCATTGAAATTGATACTTGGGCTCTGAGCTGATAAATACACAAAATATCATCTGAAAAGAATGATTTCTCAGTTCAGATATTAAGAATTAAATAGCTCGGAAACCTTGTTAAGACTGTCAAGCAAATACACAACAAGTCACAACTTTACATCCATAGTTCAGTAAGCTTGTAGTTTAAAATTATCTCTGCTTTTACACTATAGCCATAGCTACAGTATCGTTGGGAATGTTCTGGAACACATTCAAATTACCCCTTATAAAGTTTGTCACACCATGGCAGGAATTTGTTTCTGCTGTCAACAGCTGCAGAAACACTTTTCCTCTCCTACCATTTATCTGACATCACAAGTTAGCATTCCCTCACACCCTGATAAAACTTACACATCTAGGGTATTATAGGCATCGTGCAGGACGGGTCAGCGCAGACTAAATGCAGTTCTGTTTCTGTGAGAGAAGGGACGTCTCCTCACCCAACAGCCCCACAAGCACCTCTCCTCCACTGCGTGGGGAGCCCTAGAAAGAGTGCAGTCCTCAATTTGAGATGGGTGGTTGAGTTGGGGCGTGAGGCTGTGGACTGTGTACTGATACTCCTCTATGTGTTCCTTGGCCATACAGTACTGATGATGGATACTTAACACCCCATCCATGTGCACAGTGCCATCCAAAAAACATTTCTATCAATGGAAACTAACCTGTATCTTGCTTACGCCAGTACAGAGAGGCTTTGCTTGCCAAACTCCGTACAGAAATTTATTAGGAGCGTATTTTGGCTTTGCAGGAGAAATTCTGCTTGTGTTGGGCTCCCCAAACCTTATAACATTTAGGCTAACACACGTGAGGAAATCAAGTGCTTAGAGAGGTGAGAAACAAATATAACACAACCCACTAGTTTACCATATGGTTTTCTTCATGAATATTCAACACCAAGTCCCATACCTCAGAAGCAGCCACTCAGTTATTAATAATACCTGGCAACACCACTATCAAGTTAGTTCTTGTGGCTGCATGTAATTTATTGACTGGGAACTCTGGATGTGGCAAGGTATTCTTAAATAAGAGATTAAAACATACAACCTACTATTTAATTACAAGGATTTCTTTAAAATTGTCAGGCAGTTGACTCTCTTACTCTTTCACAAGCAGGCCTACCAAACTGTAAACATTTCGCTGGGGATACCATCCCAGAATTAAGTGTATTGAAAGGTTTACTGAGTGTTTTAGTCACAGTGAAATGTGGCTTAGCCTTGTTACCCAAGGTTTAACCTCCTAGGGAGAGGAGAAGGAGGGCAGGAGCCCCTCCTGGATTGTGGGGTGACCGTGGTAGCTGCAAAGGTGGAGATGGGATGCTAAAAGACAAGGGTGGGAGAGAAGGGTCTCATGGCCGGTATTTATTACGTTTAGGTGTGAAAATGTTGGGTGTGATTACAGATTACCGACAGTTTAGACAGCCATCCCTCCCAAACTTCCATTATGAACTCCATTAATTTATATGACGAAAAGAACAGCGATATGGGATTTATGGAAATGCATAAGGATTGGCTCTCATTGCTTCACAATGCTGAAAAGCAGAACCACCTAAATACACTTATCATTGTGTTTTGCCTTTATGAAGGCTAAGATATCACAAAACTGTTTTGTCCTTAGTGGAGCTCATTGCGAAACTTTGACTGCTGAAAGGAGTCAGATTGTTGTGTACTGGGAATAAATGGATCAAGTTACAGCCAATGGATATTCTATACCAGGGACGTCCAGCAGGTTTTATAGCTTTCTTTCAATCTTTAGCTTCTTCAGAACAAGGAAAGGCTTCAATTTATAAGATGAAATCATGAGTTAAATTAAGTACTTAAGGGTTCAGGTGGACAACTTAAACAAGGGTGTCAGCCCAAAGTACTGCATATTAAGACAGTTGCGCTCTTCAATTATGGGAAAGTGAAAAGCAACTAACATTTAATCCCATAATGCCTTGAAAAAAAGAGACAATACTTTTCACCTTTTATATTCTTGACAAGCTTTCTGTTCTCAGGAGGAGATAGTTCAACAGTACAAATTAAATACAGAGCCTGAAGCAGTATCTTTTCATTCCTGTTGTTTATAATGGTTATGGCGATGGAATTTTTCCATCACGATTCATTCAATGAAATAAAAGTGACATCTTAAAATCAGTATACATCAGGGTGCTTTTAAGCTAAATGATCTTTAGCCAGCAGCTACAAAAAAGGATAAGCTGAGGTGTAAATAAAAGGTCTTTATTGTTTTCAACTAAACTGCCTCCAATCATAATCAAAATCAGCACAGACAACTGCAGACAGTAGCTCACAAGATATACAGTAATAACACCAATGAATTAGATGCCTTTGAGGATGTTTGAGTGTTTAGGTATAGTGACACATAACTTAACTTGCTTCAGCAAGAAGATGTCTTCATGGTGAGAGAGTTAAGACACAGTACGTCGTTCATTGAGGATATAGACCGAGGAGTGCAGAAGAATCTGCCTTTGAAGGTAACTGAATATCTGAAAAGACAGGAAATTGGACAAACTCTTTGATATAAAAAGGTACACAGGCCAATATACTTCATAAACTTTTCTGAGCTTAGCTTACTTTGAAATATGTTTCTTCATTGGAAACTAGTCTTCCCTATATCTGCAGCATCAGTTTGTAACATTATGCTTTGTCGAGTTTAGAGGAAATGTAAATACCATAATGACATCTATTTTTATCTCAGATTATGAAGCTTGCTTTTTGATCAAGAGTTATTTGTATCATTAATGCTTTTGGGGAAGCAAAATTCAAAGCGAGATTAGCATGCAACTTTTGAAGTGGGTTCCTGCTGTGCAGGGCCACATTTATAGGGACTTTATACAGTTTTTTTTTCCCCTAATTGTTGGAGGAATGTTATAATTAAGACAATGTCAAATATAAAAAAGTTCCATGTTCCTATTGAGAATTCAAAAGCTTTTCAAAGCACTCCAGATGATTCATGAATGCAATCATTCATCACTGCTGTTTAGTCAATGTTGTGGACTTTTAAGAGCATCATCAGCTTCCTTTATCAGCATTTTTTATTTTTGTAGTGTGAATGTAAAAGCAGCTGCTAATTCTCACCTTTATCAAAAATACCAGAACTGAAAACAGCTCAGGGTTTATATGCACAAACTTGTAAATATCTTCCAATATTTTACTGGTCTGTTTTGAGGAGAAACATCACACACTAATGCAAATCATCCAATTTACAAGAACTAGCACAGACTGTAAGAACTAAATGTTGAAAAGCATTTTTTGATTATACTGGAGCTCCCCTGCAGAGTGAGGAGTGAAACAGGGGCAGCTGTAAAGGCTGGGAGGGGTTGTGAGATGAGATCAGGAATGATTACAAGTTGGGGCAGCTGATGTGAAACTGAACTTCCAAGGTGAACTGACCTTCAATGACACGTAAGCCCTTGGAAAAATTCATTTTTTCCCCCCTGTAATGGAAAAAAAAAAGAGTGCAAAACATAATAGCAAACCAAAGTTCTCAAATATCGTGAGTAAAAACAGCTCAAGCTGAGAATTGCTAGAAAAGGACAGACTATTAATATGCAGATATGATCTTGGCTCACTGGAAGAAAAAAAAAAGTCAGTAGAGCACTAAAAAAATTAAAAGTTCCTGGATTCTACCTTAAATTTAGGGATTCATTGGGTGTCCGAGATAATGGTTCACGAAAAATTAACTGTACATGATCTTCAAAACATCAGAAACATTGTGGAGTATGTGGGTGTGGGGATCAAGTGCTGGAACACTGCAAGGTTCTTGAGAGTTTCAGTCTTTATGAAGTGAAGCTGCGAACACCACAGAATTACTCAAAACTGCATTGAACGCTTGAGGGGAAAAAAAAATGCCTAGAATTAAGTTCTGGAAATCAATTCCAGGTAGACCTTCACAATGTGTACTTTGAGATAGTGTTCGTTTTATGGATCTCGGGAACAAGACCGTGATAAAAGAAAAGCCTTGAACACAAAGGGAGGGCTGGCGCTGCTCATGTGCTCTCAGGCGTCCAAGGCGTTTTTAAGAATGAAAAACAAACTCAGCCGCAGTCTCCGGCTGCAATGTAACAACATGAAACAAGCTCACTTTGGACTGCAGAGTGGAGATACCATAAAAGCCATCTGACAAAGAAACGGGGGGGTAGCAAGGCATTTTCTTACAGGTGAGGATCATGTGAAGTTTGTTGAATGCCTTCAATAAACTTCCATTTCCTGCAACACATTTTTTAATACATTGCACATTAGGTGAACACAGTTGGAGATGATCTAGTCTCACAGAAATGGTCATAATCTAATTAATATTCTAATTTGATTGTGTCTGATAGCAACACCACTGTTGGTAGGGGGTGGCAGTTACAGTCTAATAAAACATTGTAATAGGATTAATTAAATTAATTTTGATGTGCGAAAGGAAGCAGTTAAACACTCAACTGAGACTAATTTGCTTGAATAGAGTACCGTTTTACAGATTGGGTGATAAATGGTCTTCATTTTTTAACCTTTCAACATTACGGTTGCCTCAAGGTGCAGAGGTCATTCGTCTCTGAATATGGATCAGAATCAGCTCTTGCGAGCCAGTTTATTTTAATACATTGCTTCAATGCAACAGAAAACAGTCAGACATGTTACCGAGTTAGATGACTACCTTCTGTTGCACACAGATGGATATTGAAATCAATATCCTTGCAATAAGCAACCTTAACCAAATGTTATCCAACTCATAAAATAATGCATTGTCTACAATTATGTTATCTTGATAGGTTAGAGTATAGTGTATTGGAGCCTACAGTACAGTTCAGATTGGATATGATTTTCTGAAATCTGCATGGTTAGTCTGGACTGGGAACAGGTGCTCAGAACAGCCATTTAAAAAGTATAGCTCAGCTTGCCATGTAACCAAACAATGAGGTGCATTAATGCTAGCACACCATCACAACAACAATCCCTAGATCACCTAGTGTAAAACATTCCGACTCCCTTCCAGAATTCTAGCTCTTACTTATTGATCCTCTTTGGAAGTCTGCAAAAGACATTCTTGCCGTTACTGTAAGTTCTTTACTTGACTGAAGTCACAATCTCCCTAGCAGCACCTCACTATTTTTGAGCAGTGCACATGCTCATTACATTGAGCAGATCTCATTCGTTCAAGAGCTTTGTGGAGTGGAGTAGTGTGGGAGAACCACCTGCAATCGAACGTAACAAAGACAAAGGAGCTGGTGATAGATTTCAGAAGGAAGAGGGTCCAACCTACTCCTGTCAGCATCCATGGGATTGGTGTGGAGATAGTGGACTCATACAAGTACCTGGGAGTGCACATCAGTGATAGACTAGAATGGTATAAAGATGCTGAGGGCATCTCAACAAGAAGGGTCAGAGCCAACTTTACTTCTCGGGAGGCTCAGGTCCTTCAATGTGTGTAGTAAGATGCTCCATATGCTCTATCAGTTGGTTGTAGCGAGTGCCATTTTCTACACAGTGGTGCGTTGGGATTAGAGCGGGCGATGCTAACAGGCTGAACAAGCTCATCAGAAGAGCAAGTTCGTCATTGGGTCTAACCTGGACCCCTTGGAGGTAGTGGCCGAGAGGAGAATGGTGTCAAAATTAATAGCTCTCATGGAGAACATCTTCTATCCAATCTATGACATGCTTGAGAGAATGAAGAGCACGTTCAGCAATAGGCTGATCCAACCATAGTTTAGGAATGCTACAGAAGGTCATTCTCTGTATAATCCATTTTTTACTGCACGGTTTTGTTATTGTATCATTTCATTCTACTGTGCTAAGCTGCGGTTGCATTTTAATTTCCCCTCACAGGATCAATAAAGTATCTATCTCTTTGTTACATCAGAGTATTCAATTTGACTCCATGTCACCCAATCTTCACAAAAGCTGCTTCAGCGCTTCACTTGGTCTTCCTCAAGTATCAGATCTTTGGCCAGGAACACAGCTCTGTAACAAACACTTACTATAATCAGCTTATGGATATCTTCACCTTCAATACTGTCCATTTGATGTGTCAAAGCCAGGGAGTACTTGGGACTCAGCCTGTGCAATTTACTCTCCAGTCTTATCTGTATGAGAAGAAAGGCAATGCTCCACTCCTCCAGGTACTGGAGTGGAATATCCACTGCTCAAGGGCAGGGAACTAAGGCAGTAGTCCATGCATCACAAAATAAATCCAGATCTCTCTCTTTGCAACTCTTCAACCCCACCGAGTCTGGCAAATTACAGTAAATACCACATAGCTCACCAGTCCAGCAACTGTGATACCCCTTGATACTGCCAGAGCCATTTTCTCAACCATCCATCACTGAATCCCACAGGCCCGGAGACCAACCTACAGTAGGCAATTACTGGGAAGAACACCTTCCCCAACAAGATCTTAAATACTGCCTGTTAGTAGACTACATTTTCTATGCCTCCTAGTTGTACTTATAGGCCTCTTAATTAGCCCAGAGGTGTGACTAGTCCTACACACAGCCTCTGTTTTCCCTCATGTGGAATTCCTCAGTCTCTGAGTGCCAATTATTCAATAGACCCAGGTGTCCCTTACTTATAAAGGATTTTTCCCCCATCAATAGGTGGTTTTCTCTCTAAGCCACCTCTTGTTGCCTTTAAGTTTTTGTTTTTTAAATGCAGTCACAAAATGTTTTGCTCTAACATAACAGAAAAAAAAAACTTTTTGAAATTAGTCTTGTTAGAGTATTAAAACTAACAAGCATCTTTGAAAGCTGTCTAGAACATTTAGTTTCCAGCAATTGTTAATTATAGTTTCTTTATGGGCTGTTAAACATAATATCAGGAAAGTTTAAAATGCTTAAGTATTTAAAAAGATACATCATTGACTGATAACGGTGATTAGGAATACTCATTGATTGCATCTTTTATATTCTTAACATGCCTGACATTTTCTAGTTAATTGCAATGCATAATGCTTAAGGGTTTTTAATAATCACAATTTAATGAATATGGGACTTAGGAAATGAAGAATACTGATACTGAAAGATTATATGTGTTTTGGAGAATGGAAAGATACTGTGTATTATTAAATAAATGGAGAGAAAGCTGCTAGCTTAAAAATGAAAATACCAGAGAGTCTTTCAACACTCACATTTGTTGTATTTTAATAATGCTCTATTGAAGCTGACACTGAAACACTGGGACAAAATAAAGACTGATGGAAAGGTCCTTTCCCAAATTGACAATATAACCAAAATCACACCTAAGAGACAATACAGAACAACAGGATTCATCCTGTTTTTTACATTTTTAATTTTTTAAATTTCAAAATAAGGAAGTGTGAAGACACCTCCGAAACATACATTATAAAATATTTCACATGAATGTATTCACTCATTCTTTATTAACAATTTGTTAAAGACAAAAGGATGGTAGCTTTTAAAAATACCATTATTTGTACATTTCCAATATCTTATTTTTCATTAGAGCCACAGATACACAGATTTGTTTTTAATACCCTCAGAACCAGCCACTTCAGTCCGAAACAGGTGAACACAACAATGGGACATCTGAGAGGTGTTTCCTCCTGTGTATGATCAGATTGGTTCACTTAGCTTGAGCCTCCTCAACACTTATCTTTTCTCCTCAAGCCATACAAGCAGACATTGAAAGTTCCTGGAGGACATCTCATAATTCTGAAACTGCAAAGAGGTACAGTATGTTACAAGAATAAGCCTAAAATCAGAGAAATGTATATTTATAGACTAGTGTATCATTTGCCAAGTAGGGAAAAATGATTAGAAATCATCTCTTTCATGATTAATGAAACCACCAGGCATAAGTAATGACAGTTTTACTATTTGTGTGCATACCTTTCGTATACAGTATATATGAACATTCATTCATCTGGAATGCTGTTTTCTCATGTGCATCACCTAGGATTTGTAACATCAATATTGAAAAACAGCCTTGTGAAAGCATACTGTAGTAAACAATGAAGTTTAACTGCACACAGATAAGTAGAGAGAAGAACACATCATTTAGGTTTTTCTCCACAGCCAAAACGCTGCGCTGCCTTTCTTCTTTCCTCTTCTACAACTTCATCCCGTCATGTAATACAGAGAAAGCAAGCCAAAGCCTTCTCTCCATATTGGTAGAAATCCTGTTGACATCAGAAACATCAAACATCAAAACACACTGTACCACTGCAATACGTAGTCTAGGCCAAATAATCTGAAAAGGCTGTGGGTTCTTCACACTCTGAACTAGGGCAGATGTGCATTCCCCTAGTATAGATAATAGCATTGTCCTGCTGACCATATCGGATTAAAGAAGGGTGCACACACCTCAAGGGAAGCTGTCTGAAGCACAAAATATTATCACCCTATGAGGTCTAATGTTCCAATCGCAAATTACATTGAATGCCAATTCAGTTAATGCAGTAGTAAGCCTGCTTTTTCAAGCAGTCCATATTTCATCATAACACTGCATTAACAACGCCTCTAACCCACTCGATATATATCTACTGTATATTCATAAAGTGGCATATACTGTGTATTAGGGAACGTTTGTCAGTTGTGAGAGGAGTGATCAGCAACAGTTCAAGTCTGGCAGTTGCAATAGCCAGCAGCCATATCACTCTGCAACTCACACCTTGCAACCCACTGAAGCTCAGCAGGTGTGAGCCTGGTCAGTACCTGGATGGGAGCCCTCCTGGGAAAAACTAAGGTTGCTGCTGGAAGAGGTGTTCGTGGGGCCAGCAGGGAGCGCTCACCCTGCAGTCTGCGTGGATCCTAATGCCCCAGTGTAGTGATGGGGACACTATACTGTAAACAGGTGCCGTCCTTCAGATGAGACGTAAAACCGAGGTCCTGACTCTCTGCGGTCATTAAAAATCCCAGGGCGTTTCTCAAAAAGAGTAGGGGTGTAACCCCGGAGTCCTGGCCAAATTTCCCATTGGCCCTTACCAATCATGGCCTCCTAATAATCCCCATCTATGAATTGGCTTCACTACACTGCTCTCCTGCCCACTGAGAGCTGGTGTGTGGTGAGTGTTCTTGCACACTTTGGCTGCCATCACATCATCCAGGTGGGGGTAAGCAATTATTATTATTATAATAGGGACATACAGTACCAAGCATAGACCAAGAATCCATCTCCACAGTATTGCACAATGTTAAGAGCAGATTTCAGACACGCTGCTCTCTGTGTACTGTTGTGCAATTCGTCCCTTCCGATCTGGTTTTATAGTGTATGGCTACAGGAGGCCGCCAGCGACAGTGTGATCTTGTTTATTTGTTAAGGTTTTGGCTCGTGGGAGATCAAAACGAACAAAAGAATGGCCTGAAAGATGACGTCACCATCTTCAGAGGAGGAGCTCCCAATCCACATCTGGAATTGCCAAATGACAGGCTTAACATCATGCTTTCCAGCACCGAGGGGCAAAGCTCAGCAGATGCAAACACGATTTTTTGCAGCAGCTACAAAAAATCTAATATGAAAATTTGACACATTGTCACAGCTGTCCCAGCATCTGGCTGCTTTATTAAGTGAAGGGCAGTGTAGCATGTCATGGCAGGGGTAGACCAAACATGATGAATTCTGCATTTGTGCTTCATTAAGTCCTGTAAAGAGAAGAGAGTGGATTAAGGTGTCCATTAGTGAGTGGAAGATGAGGTGGCCAATGGCACTAAAACAGTTACTTGCCTTGTATCACAGCCAGTAAAAAAACACAAGAGAACAAGACTTAAACACACAAGGTTTTTAGATTAGATACTGCAGATACTGACACTGTTTCAGTTTGATAACAGGTGCCCTAATCTTACCATCTGCCTCTGACTCAATTATGAACACTGAAGCAGTCCATGCTCAATTGCTGGAGGCATCAAGTTGTATGTCTTGTTGAAATAAATGCCATCTTAATGCAGGATCATTTCATTTCATATCACAGTGAAATCAGCCTCTTTTTATTTGGTCACACTGCATTTAAACCTCATTTACGATATTGTGTACAATTTTGGTCAGCATGTTATAAAAAATATATTGCTGCTCTGGGATCAGTCCAGAGAACAGCAGAACTATTACTGCTGAGCTCAATGAAACGTTCTGCTCGTGACAGGCTAAAAGATTTTTAGTGCTTTGACTGAGAAGACTATGAAGTTTCCACAATGTACTCACAACCTTCAGAGGCACTGACAAACCCTGAAGAAGACAGAATTCTTCAGACCTGTCAGAGAAATACAAACTGGAGCACTGAACTGAAATACAACCAGTAGAAACTAAGAGAAAGTGTACAGTATTTAATATAGAATAAAATGTTCTCGAATTACAAAGGATCATTAGAGTATAGAACAAGCTACCCAGCTGTGTTGCTGATGCCAGTACCCTGGCATATTTTAAGAAACATCTAGACAACATTCCTTAACCATTCAACATGCTTGATAATGGAGCTCTGACATTTGGAACCTCACAATGATGACAATATTGGGATTTATAGAAAACTGCATTAGAACATTTTTAAATATTAAGGTACTGTACCAAAAGGTATTAATTCCAAGTATTTTGTACCCATAAACCACTTTTTCAAATCTGAAATATAAAAAGCAGCTGTAAGGAAAACCTGATGAATGTCCACATTAGATACAAATTTGTATAGACTTAAGCTGAGTTTCACGCTGTATTTGTCTAACAGCAAACTGTGGTGCAGCTGTGGGGATTTCATTTTAGTTACTGATGTGTAAAATCCTAAAAACGAACGACAAAGTTAACAAGACAATGTCATTTTTAAAGGGCTGATGTTGAGGTCTTTAGAGCAAAATGCAAAACAAGCAAACAGTTTTAGCTTGCAAACCATTGCTTCAAGTGACTCAGCAGATGTTTTAGATGCGAGAAGGGCTGAGGAGGAGGAGGTGGAGAAGTGCAGACAGGGCGTCAATCTGAGACTTGATATAACGCAGGCAATCCCACTAAGTGCAGCCTGTAATTCCATTTCTGGAATTAAATGAAACGCTATAGATAGGCTAATCATGATGACATGACCTGTGTTCAGGAAGCCAATTTATACTCTGGATCCTGTGCACTGCATATATTACCCCTGGGGAACTGTGGGTTTGCTTTCCTTTCACTGAAGCGCGTGCAATTCAAGTGTATCACATTGGCCATGTTTTCCATGCACCGGAGGTTTAGCGTGCAGATAAACTCTAACAAGATATGTATATAGACGCAGGCTCAGCTTGGATTTTATCGGTGCTCATGGGGTCACTTAGCATAGAAGCCACTGCTACGTATCCATTTGCATTCAAGTATATTTAGACTCTCCCATCCTAAACTTAACAGTACAGCTGCTCTAAAAGTGCCCGGGTACGTAGCTGTGCTTCGTGTCCTGGCTACAGTGCTGTGACCTTGATCACCAAAACATAGTTCTTCCATTCCCCCAGTTAAGTTTCTCTTATTTTAAGAGCATAAGTGACTAGAGCTGTGGAGGTGCCAATGGAAGAAAAGCATCTAAACGGGCGTGTTAGATGTACCCATCATTGTATTAAAGAGCTTCTCCGTTATATTACGGACCTTGGATGGTCTTTTGCTTGTTCCTCACCACATGCTTTTAGAGTGTGCTCCCCTATACTCAGTGAAAGCCAACATGATGCAAAGATTATCTGCCTTATTTTTTTCAAAGAAGAGGTGTGTATTTTCACAATTATGAGTCTTTATTGAGGTCATTATTTTTGTGCCAACATGTTGGCGGCCATGATTGAAAGAATCATAGTGGAATAAGAGTGTGTGTCCTGCATTTTTAGATGGTTATGAAATTGCTACCAGTACTAGTCTGCGACTGGTAACATTCATACTAATGGTAAGAAACACATGTACTGATTTCTAATCTGTTTTAAACTGTGGAGTGGCCCTGGGACATCTGTCATTTGTGAGCTCAGGGGAGCGTTGAAATGAAGTAATGGATAGGGCATTTCATTTGGGACACAAGTCAATCACAGGGTCTGACCCCAGCAATCCCTTCAATACACCTAGAGAAACTGAAGTAAAGTCCCTCACTAAAGGTACAGGGGCCATGTCTGCAGTGAGGACTTGAACCCATAACCCACTAGTTATAAGTCCAAAGATTTACCATCCACACTACAGTGCCCTGAAGTTAAGCTGTAGTTGGTCTTTTCGCTTGATCTCTCTTTCACACTTGAAGAACTATCCCAAATTTGTTAGGAATGATTCATGATGGAGACATTATATTACCAATTTGCCCAGAGGATCAACTCTTGTTTTTCATCCAAGATATTTATCTAACCTAAGATGTTACATCTCTCTGCAAATCTGAAATGATCAATATCTAAATTTAAAACTTAAACACGATGGTGTATCCATCATTCAGATTGCCTTTGATTCTCACTTTCAAATGCAATCTGAATCGTTCAGTGGGTCTCAGTTCCCCATTGTATTTAATTTTTTATTCATGAGAAAAGGTCGGACTGATCCAATTCTAAAGAACATTTTTCAGTTGAATGAAAATGCAACCTTCATGATGGAATTAAAAAATATGTGATGTGGTCATCTACTTCAGCTATATGATATTTTAAGCATTCATACTTACAAAATAAATTAATTATACAAATTGCAAGCTAGTTGAATATGATTAAAATTCATTCAATGTTTTAGTTGAAACGTTCAATTTATTTCAAAGTTAAATTAATTTTGATGTTGTATTTTTATTTAAAAATGTTCTTTATAATTCGATTAGTCTAACTTTTGCTCATGAGAATGCAGTTTAATAAATACCCCCTATTATTTATTAACTAAATTTAACTAAGTTAACTAAACTAAATTTATTAAACAACACAATTCAAGAAGAGAGGTGTTGATGTTCACCTGCAACAGAACATCTGTATGACCTTTTTGTAACAGAAGGGTAAGCATTCCCCAGTTAGATTTTTTGGGACTGTGTTTTGGCGAGACAGGTGTATCTCAGTGAGTCGGCAGGGCAAAGGAAGGAAAAGTATACCGAGATGGAGTGGCGTTGCTTCCAAGGTGTATCCTGCCTTGCGCCCTGTGCTTAGGCTCTGGCTCTGAACTAGATAAAATGGATGGATGGAAAGAATGGGGGATGAGTAGGAGGGCTGCTTCTTTTTTCCATAAACAGAATAGACTGAGCACAAGAACTACAATCTGTGCTGAGCAATGCATGTAGCAGTGATGGTGTGGCTTCACTAGATAGTCAATAAAGTTAGAACTGTGTGGAAGCTGTGGCTCTCACGAGGTTCGGAAAGTGAAGGACATATCAGTAGAGCTGTATACAGGTGTTCATGATAATGATTATCTCACATTATTACTATTGCTACTCTATCTTAAGGGAATTAATTGCTGTTTCTTTGTTTGTTGATGTACTGTATATTGATTAATCAACGTGCATACAAAATGATCATGGAAATTACATACGTGGTAAGTACAAACTTAAACAATTTTCAGTTACAACATGGCACGGTCTCTGCTCCACTTTCTTTCTCTTTCTGTGCAACCCACAGCCACAGATGCATGTGAATGCAGAGCTCCTCTGTTGCAATATCTGTTCTCCCCCCAATCTTTTTCCTCAGTAGTTCGGTCAAATTCTAATTACAATGACATTAGAAGCTGATGAATATGAAGGAGTATAATGCTTTACATTTTAGTGTTAAAGTAACTTGCCTGACAGAGGAAATTACAGCTCTACCCATTTAGGTCAGAGCTGCCACAATCCCCCTCACCTGAGAGGAATGAACCAGGGAGACAGCTCCAAGGGTGATGTTGGGATGGAGGCAACGGAGCTAGCAAAGATCCTTGCGGAGCTGTGGGCAGCCAGTGAGTATATGTACAATAGGAGAGCAGACATGTGAGATTAGAATTGGATCACCTCCCGTACTTTGTTTTAACAACACCACTTCAGTAGTTCAGTCAATTTTTTCTTACAACTCTTATGACGCAGCATGCTGTTGCTGACAGATGTGTCTCACAGGCAGGCAGAGTGCTCAGGGCTGGCAGAGTTTGAAAACAGAAAAATTCAGACAGGATCAGGAGACAGGGCTGGAACAGGCAGGGAAGGACGCTGCAGGAAAGGTGTCAGCAGGACAGGATTCAGGAGGGTTCTGGGTCTTTGGATCAGAAAGTCTCAGGGACAGGGGTTTCTATGAAATCAGGTTTGCTCATAGAATGTCTGAAGTCAGGGCTGAGTGGAGCAGGAGCTCAATAGCTCAAAGGACAGAGCACCTTTCTTGTGGCATTTCAAATTTTAAATATGGAAACCAAATTCATTTAATTAGAAGACTGGGTGCCAGCCTGGTAGGGAGAAGTTAAACCGGAAGGGGGCCTGAGTGTGTTTGAATCGGCCCCCAAGGAGATTCTATGCACTTGCTTGTGGGAATTCTGCAGTCCCCATGGCAGTCATGGGCTGCCAGCCACCTCCAGCCTGGGCGTGACAACAGCAAAATGAGCCAACACATATAAAGGGATAGTGGACTTAACACTTAAGATCTTGGAGATAACTCACCTGACTGAGGAAAAAAGACAGCTGGAAAAAGTATTTATTTATAGGCAAGCAGAAGTGTAAGATTACAGTTTGACCTCCTCCTAACCTCTTTTTAAAACCATTTGCATTAATAAAGAAAGAAGAAATCCAGCCATTGTGTCAACGTTAATCGGTCAAACACAATGCGCGGTGCACGTTACATTCTGTACACACAAAGCACGTCACACCAAAAAAAAGCCCTTTATGGTTTGCAGAACTAAATATAAAAAAGAAACATCTGTTTCATTTGCACTACGGGAGCCCGCATTCTTAATTAGTGTGTTCATTTAACTCTAAACTGTGATCTCACAGAAAGTAGTGTATTCAAAACACCATCCTTCAACGTAATTAGAAATATAATGAGCTGAAATAGAAATCATGATTCATGATCTCCAGCAAATGGAGGTCTTGGCCTGAAAGTGCCCAGTCTTGTCACCTTGAACTAAACAAGGTATTTGTCAAATCCTTTGCTACAGCATGGTGCAAAATAATAACAGCCAGGCAGTCAGATCCTTTGAATGTTAAAGGCACAGCCTGTTCAATTTAAATAAGGCTGGGGGCAAAAGCTGCATGCATTCATTTGATTAGTCTCATTGCCAAAAAGTTTCATTCATAAAAAGAGGCAGGCCTATATATAGCAGAAGGGTTCTTTATTATTTAAATATGAACATTATGTAACTGACATATCAAACATAAATTATTTTGATTATAATTAGGCAAAGTTAAATGAGAGATAAGAAATATACCCTCTTTTAGACTACCAGTTAACACGTTCTACAGGTCAAACCAAAACCTGTTATTATTCTTTAGATCTACTATACTGTATGTTTTGTGAAATTTAATCACGCTGAAAAGCAAAGGAATGTCCCGCACTTTACCAAGGAAAGTAGACTTTGCAACCACATTGTCGATATATCTGATGTTTTCCTCCCTGTATGCAGTTTTGATCTACACAAAAATAAAAGTAGAGTGTTTTTTGTGAGCACCTTTTTATCAATTATAAGTTGTTCATAATCAATGAAATCAGACACATATTTCACATTCTGAAAAAAAATGTTATTTTTTATTTCATTTCTCTCAAAAGCGTGAAGAAGAAACATTCAAAAGCCTTGATTTGACATTTACATTGATTTCTCATGGTTTTCCACTCAATTAGACTGATTTGTTGATCTGCCACATCCTGGGTTATGAAAGGTCTATTGCACACAGTATGACCTTAAATCCTAATGATCTGTATAGTTAAACACTTTAACTGATGTCAGGGTGTCTTTGCATGTCATGCAGCTAGGTTGTATGACAGGTTTGTTTTTTGCTCTTGTACATTTCAATATTTGACTGGAAATAGTGCTTCTTTGAGTGTCAGGAGTTCACAAAAGTGCTCATTTTGTTTCAAACACATTTAAGCTTGGAGCTCTGTCTTTCTACATGCATTGAGTCAAAGCTAAAATCATTCACTCTGAGCAGTATTTTTAGATACTGTTGGTACCTCTACTGACAGATCATAAAAAGAGAATAAGCCCACTTAATTTTAAAGAGCATTCAATCAACCCTTAGTCATTAGTTTGCACACTCATAAGCATTTATTGAATCTTTGTTGTTCATACCCCTGACTCTGAATGACAAAGGAATGAAGAATTCCTAATCCTATAACACCAAATATACTGAAGGTTAAGAGTTAGGAACACCCCAAACTTGTAACTACAACTGTTAAAATGCTGATTTTCTTCAATGCAACCTAATACTCATTTAATCAGAAAATATAACTCAGGGCATCAAAATATTAGTCTGAAATGACTAAGCGGCCTTGCCACACCAAGCAAAATGTATCAGCTGGGGTACAATTTCACTTTTTAACAAAAATTCTGTTATTGGAAATTTGAAGTGGAACGGTACTCTCCATCAGCATGGTATCAGCGTTAAATAGGTTAAAAGTCAGGAAAACCCAATAAATTGTAGCTTCAACTGTTAAAATGCTGTTGCATTCAATGCCAAATGCAAGACAATAAGACTTTTAACCATTTTCTTTCAAGCTTTTCCTTTTCGGGGATTTAGACAACATCCTCATTTAGGGCAATGCAGCATATAGAGCATTATAGCAAGAAAATAAAAAAATGAAGAGAACATTAAAATATGACATTTCCTAAATTTCTCTACTGTCCTAGAACACAGCCATGCCATCAACCATCCTCTAGGTTTTCTATTAATCCTAACCCTAACCCTAGCTACATGTTTGGGGAGTTAGGGTTTGGGGTCAGATTTTCATCAATGCAACCTAACACTCATTTAAGCAGAAAATATAACACAGGGCATCAAAATATTAGTCTGAAATGACTTAGAGGTCTTACCACACCAAGCAAAATGTATCAACTGGGGTACAATTTCATTTTTTGAAGAGAATTCTGTTATTGGACATTTTGAGTGGAACGGTACTCTCCATGAGCATGGTATCAGCGTTAAATAGGTTAAGAGTTAGGAAAACCCAATAAATTGTAGCTACAACTGTTAAAATGCTGTTGCATTTAATACCTAATGCAAGAGATTAAGACTTTTAACCACTTTCTTTCAAGCTTTTGCTTTTCGGAGGTTTAGACAACATCCTTATTTAGAGCAATGCAGCATATAGAGCCAAATATTCAAGAAAAAAAAAGGTGCAGAGAACATTAATATAACACTTTTCCTTATTTTCACTACTGTCCTAGAACACAGCCACGCCATCAAACATCCTCTAGGTTTTCTATTAATCCTAACCCTAACCCTAGCTAAGGGTTTGGGTAGTTAGGGTTAGGGCTCAGATTTTCTTCAATGCAACCTAACACTCATTTAATCAGTAAATATAACTCAGGGCATCAAATTATTAGCCTGAAATGACTAAGCGGCCTTGCCACTCCAAGCAAAATGTATCAGCTGGGGTACAATTTCATTTTTTGACAAGAATTCTGTTATCTGAAATTTGTAGTGGAACGGTACTCTCCATCAGCATGGTATCAGCGATAAATAGGTTAAGAGTCAGGAAGAACCAATAAATTGTAGCTACAACTGTTAAAATGCTGTTGCATTCAATACCTAATGCAAGAGATAAAGACTTTTAACCACTTTCTTTCAAACTTTTGCTTTTCGGGGATTTAGACAACATCCTCATTTAGGGCAATGCAGCATATAGAGCCATGTATGCAAGAAAATAAAAAATTGAAGAGAATATTAAAATATGACATTTCCTAAATTTCCCTACTGTCCTAGAACACAGCCATACCATCAACCATCCTCTAGGTTTTCTATTAATCCTAACCCTAACCCTAGCTACGGGTTTGGGTAGTTAGGGTTAGGGGTCAGATTTTCATCAATGCAAGCTAATACTCATTTAAGCAGAGAATATAACACAGGGTATCAAATTATTAGTCTGAAATGACTTAGCGGCCTTACCACACCAAGCAAAATGTATCAACTGGGGTACAATTTCATTTTTTGACAAGAATTCTGTTATTGGAAATTTTGAGTCGAATGGTAGTCTCCATGAGCATGGTATCAGCGTTAAATAGGTTAAGAGTCAGGAAAACCCAATAAATTGTAGCTACAACTGTTTAAATGCTGTTACATTCAATGCCAAATGCAAGAGATTAAGATATTTAATCACTTTCTTTCTAACTTTTGCTTTTCGGTGGTTTAGACAACATCCCCATTTAGGACAATGGAGCGTATAGAGCCATATATTCAAGAAAAAAAAAAGGTGCAGAGAACATTAATATAACACTTTTCCTTAATTTCACTACTGTCTTAGAACACAGCCACGCCATCAAACATCCTCTAGGTTTTCTAATAATCCTAACCCTAACCCTAGCTAAGGGTTTGGGTAGTTAGGGTTAGGGGTCAGATTTTCTTCAATGCAACCTAACACTCATTTAAGCAGAAAATATAACTCAGGGCATCAAAATATTAGTCTGAAATGACTAAGCGGCCTTACCACACCAAGCAAAATGTATCAACTGGGGTACAATTTCATTTTTTGACAAGAATTCTGTTATTGGAAATTTGTAGTGGAACGGTACTCTCCATCAGCATGGTATCAGCGTTAAATAGGTTAAGAGTCAGGAAAACCCAATAAATTGTAGCTACAACTGCTAAAATGCTGTTGCATTCAATACCTAATGCAAGAGATTAAGACTTTTAACCACTTTCTTTCAAGCTTTTGCTTTTCGGAGGTTTAGACAACATCCCCTTTTAGGACAATGCAGCGTATAGAGCCAAATATTTAAGAAAAAAAAAAGGTGCAGAGAACATTAATATAACACTTTTCCTTATTTTCACTACTGTCCTAGAACACAGCCATGCCATCAAACAGCCTCTATGTTTTTTATTAATCCTAACCCTAACCCTAGCTACGGGTTTGGGTAGTTAGGGTTAGGGATCAGATTTTCTTCAATGCAAACTAACACTCATTTAAGCAGAAAATATAATTCAGGGCATCAAAATATTAGTCTGAAATGACTTAGCGGCCTTGCCACACCAAGCAAGATGTATCAACTGGGGTACAATTTCATTTTTTGACAAGAATTCTGTTATTGGAAATTTGTAGTGGAACGGTACTCTCCATCAGCATGGAATCAGCGTTAAATAGGTTAAAAGTCAGGAAAACCCAATAAATTGTAGCTACAACTGTTAAAATGCTGTTGAATTTAATACCTAATGCAAGAGATTAAGACTTTTAACCACTTTCTTTCAAGCTTTTGCTTTTCGGAGGTTTAGACAACATCCTTATTTAGAGCAATGCAGCATATAGAGCCATATATTCAAGAAAAAAAAAAGGTGCAGAGAACATTAATATAACACTTTTCCTTATTTTCACTACTATCCTAGAACACAGCCATGCCATCAAACATCCTCTATGTTTTTTATTAATCCTAACCCTAACCCTAGCTACGGGTTTGGGTAGTTAGGGTTAGGGGTCAGATTTTCTTCAATGCAACCTAACACTCATTTAAGCAGAAAATATAATTCAGGGCATCAAAATATTAGTCTGAAATGACTTAGCGGCCTTGCCACACCAAGCAAGATGTATCAACTGGGGTACAATTTCATTTTTTGACAAGAATTCTGTTATTGGAAATTTGTAGTGGAACGGTACTCTCCATCAGCATGGTATCAGCGATAAATAGGTTAAAAGTCAGGAAAACCCAATAAATTGTAGCTACAACTGTTAAAATGCTGTTGCATTTAATACCTAATGCAAGAGATTAAGACTTTTAACCACTTTCTTTCAAGCTTTTGCTTTTCGGAGGTTTAGACAACATCCTTATTTAGAGCAATGCAGCATATAGAGCCAAATATTCAAGAAAAAAAAAGGTGCAGAGAAAATTAATATAACACTTTTCCTTATTTTCACTACTGTCCTAGAACACAGCCACGCCATCAAACATACTCTAGGTTTTTTATTAATCCTAACCCTAACCCTAGCTAAGGGTTTGGGTAGTTAGGGTTAGGGGTCAGATTCTCTTCAATGCAACCTAACACTCATTTAATCAGTAAATATAACTCAGGGCATCAAATTATTAGCCTGAAATGACTAAGCGGCCTTGCCACTCCAAGCAAAATGTATCAGCTGGGGTACAATTTCATTTTTTGACAAGAATTCTGTTATTGGAAATTTGTAGTGGAACGGTACTCTCCATCAGCATGGTATCAGCGATAAATAGGTTAAGAGTCAGGAAGACCCAATAAATTGAAGCTACAACTGTTAAAATGCTGTTGCATTCAATACCTAATGCAAGAGATTAAGACTTTTAACCACTTTCTTTCAAGCTTTTGCTTTTCGGAGGTTTAGACAACATCCCCATTTAGGACAATGCAGCGTATAGAGCCAAATATTCAAGAAAAAAAAAAGGTGCAGAGAACATTAATATAACACTTTTCCTTATTTTCACTACTGTCCTAGAACACAGCCATGCCATCAAACATCCTCTATGTTTTTTATTAATCCTAACCCTGACCCTAGCTACGAGTTTGGGTAGTTAGGGTTAGGGGTCAGATTTTCTTCAATGCAACCTAACACTCATTTAAGCAGAAAATATGATTCAGGGCATCAAAATATTAGTCTGAAATGACTTAGCGGCCTTGCCACACCAAGCAAGATGTATCAACTGGGGTACAATTTCATTTTTTGACAAGAATTCTGTTATTGGAAATGTGTAGTGGAACGGTACTCTCCATCAGCATGGTATCAGCGTTAAATAGGTTAAGAGTCAGGAAAACCCAATAAATTGTAGCTACAACTGTTTAAATGCTGTTGCATTCAATACCTATTGCAAGAGATTAAGACTTTAACCACATTCTTTCAAGCTTTTGCTTTTCGGGGATTTAGACAACATCCTCATTTAGGGCAATGCAGCATATAGAGCCATATATGCAAGAAAATAAAAAAAGTGAAGAGAACATTAAAATATGACATTTCCTAAATTTCTCTACTGTCCTAGAACACAGCCATGCCATCAACCATCCTCTAGGTTTTCTATTAATCCTAACCCTAACCCTAGCTACGGGTTTGGGTAGTTAGGGTTAGGGGTCAGATTTTCATCAATGCAAGCTAATACTCATTTAAGCAGAGAATATAACACAGGGCATCAAAATATTAGTCTGAAATGACTTAGAGGTCTTACCACACCAAGCAAAATGTATCAACTGGGGTTCAATTTCATTTTTTGAAGAGAATTCTGTTATTGGACATTTTGAGTGGAACGGTACTCTCCATGAGCATGGTATCAGCGTTAAATAGGTTAAGAGTTAGGAAAACCCAATAAATTGTAGCTACAACTGTTAAAATGCTGTTGCATTTAATACCTAATGCAAGAGATTAAGACTTTTAACCACTTTCTTTCAAGCTTTTGCTTTTCGGAGGTTTAGACAACATCCTTATTTAGAGCAATGCAGCATATAGAGCCAAATATTCAAGAAAAAAAAAGGTGCAGAGAACATTAATATAACACTTTTCCTTATTTTCACTACTGTCCTAGAACACAGCCACGCCATCAAACATCCTCTAGGTTTTCTATTAATCCTAACCCTAACCCTAGCTAAGGGTTTGGGTAGTTAGGGTTAGGGCTCAGATTTTCTTCAATGCAACCTAACACTCATTTAATCAGTAAATATAACTCAGGGCATCAAATTATTAGCCTGAAATGACTAAGCGGCCTTGCCACTCAAAGCAAAATGTATCAGCTGGGGTACAATTTCATTTTTTTACAAGAATTCTGTTATCTGAAATTTGTAGTGGAACAGTACTCTCCATCAGCATGGTATCAGCGATAAATAGGTTAAGAGTCAGGAAGAACCAATAAATTGTAGCTACAACTGTTAAAATGCTGTTGCATTCAATACCTAATGCAAGAGATAAAGACTTTTAACCACTTTCTTTCAAACTTTTGCTTTTCGGGGATTTAGACAACATCCTCATTTAGAGCAATGCAGCATATAGAGCCATGTATGCAAGAAAATAAAAAATTGAAGAGAACATTAAAATATGACATTTCCTAAATTTCCCTACTGTCCTAGAACACAGCCATACCATCAACCATCCTCTAGGTTTTCTATTAATCCTAACCCTAACCCTAGCTACGGGTTTGGGTAGTTAGGGTTAGGGGTCAGATTTTCATCAATGCAAGCTAATACTCATTTAAGCAGAGAATATAACACAGGGCATCAAAATATTAGTCTGAAATGACTTAGCGGCCTTACCACACCAAGCAAAATGTATCAACTGGGGTACAATTTCATTTTTTGACAAGAATTTTGTTATTGGAAATTTTGAGTCGAATGGTAGTCTCCATGAGCATGGTATCAGCGTTAAATAGGTTAAGAGTCAGGAAAACCCAATAAATTGTAGCTACAACTGTTTAAATGGTGTTACATTCAATGCCAAATGCAAGAGATTAAGATATTTAATCACTTTCTTTCTAAGTTTTGCTTTTCGGTGGTTTAGACAACATCCCCATTTAGGACAATGGAGCGTATAGAGCCATATATTCAAGAAAAAAAAAAGGTGCAGAGAACATTAATATAACACTTTTCCTTATTTTCACTACTGTCCTAGAACACAGCCATGCCATCAAACATCCTCTATGTTTTTTATTAATCCTAACCCTGACACTAGCTACGGGTTTGGGTAGTTAGGGTTAGGGGTCAGATTTTCATCAATGCAAGCTAATACTCATTTAAGCAGAGAATATAACACAGGGCATCAAAATATTAGTCTGAAATGACTTAGAGGTCTTACCACACCAAGCAAAATGTATCAACTGGGGTACAATTTCATTTTTTGAAGAGAATTCTGTTATTGGACATTTTGAGTGGAACGGTACTCTCCATGAGCATGGTATCAGCGTTAAATAGGTTAAGAGTTAGGAAAACCCAATAAATTGTAGCTACAACTGTTAAAATGCTGTTGCATTTAATACCTAATGCAAGAGATTAAGACTTTTAACCACTTTCTTTCAAGCTTTTGCTTTTCGGAGGTTTAGACAACATCCTTATTTAGAGCAATGCAGCATATAGAGCCAAATATTCAAGAAAAAAAAAGGTGCAGAGAACATTAATATAACACTTTTCCTTATTTTCACTACTGTCCTAGAACACAGCCACGCCATCAAACATCCTCTAGGTTTTCTATTAATCCTAACCCTAACCCTAGCTAAGGGTTTGGGTAGTTAGGGTTAGGGCTCAGATTTTCTTCAATGCAACCTAACACTCATTTAATCAGTAAATATAACTCAGGGCATCAAATTATTAGCCTGAAATGACTAAGCGGCCTTGCCACTCCAAGCAAAATGTATCAGCTGGGGTACAATTTCATTTTTTGACAAGAATTCTGTTATCTGAAATTTGTAGTGGAACGGTACTCTCCATCAGCATGGTATCAGCGATAAATAGGTTAAGAGTCAGGAAGAACCAATAAATTGTAGCTACAACTGTTAAAATGCTGTTGCATTCAATACCTAATGCAAGAGATAAAGACTTTTAACCACTTTCTTTCAAACTTTTGCTTTTCGGGGATTTAGACAACATCCTCATTTAGGGCAATGCAGCATATAGAGCCATGTATGCAAGAAAATAAAAAATTGAAGAGAACATTAAAATATGACATTTCCTAAATTTCCCTACTGTCCTAGAACACAGCCATACCATCAACCATCCTCTAGGTTTGCTATTAATCCTAACCCTAACCCTAGCTACGGGTTTGGGTAGTTAGGGTTAGGGGTCAGATTTTCATCAATGCAAGCTAATACTCATTTAAGCAGAGAATATAACACAGGGCATCAAAATATTAGTCTGAAATGACTTAGCGGCCTTACCACACCAAGCAAAATGTATCAACTGGGGTACAATTTCATTTTTTGACAAGAATTCTGTTATTGGAAATTTTGAGTCGAATGGTAGTCTCCATGAGCATGGTATCAGCGTTAAATAGGTTAAGAGTCAGGAAAACCCAATAAATTGTAGCTACAACTGCTTAAATGCTGTTACATTCAATGCCAAATGCAAGAGATTAAGATATTTAATCACTTTCTTTCTAACTTTTGCTTTTCGGTGGTTTAGACAACATCCCCATTTAGGACAATGGAGCGTATAGAGCCATATATTCAAGAAAAAAAAAAGGTGCAGAGAACATTAATATAACACTTTTCCTTAATTTCACTACTGTCCTAGAACACAGCCACGCCATCAAACATCCTCTAGGTTTTCTAATAATCCTAACCCTAACCCTAGCTAAGGGTTTGGGTAGTTAGGGTTAGGGGTCAGATTTTCTTCAATGCAACCTAACACTCATTTAAGCAGAAAATATAACTCAGGGCATCAAAATATTAGTCTGAAATGACTAAGCAGCCTTACCACACCAAGCAAAATGTATCAACTGGGGTACAATTTCATTTTTTGACAAGAATTCTGTTATTGGAAATTTGTAGTGGAACGGTACTCTCCATCAGCATGGTATCAGCGTTAAATAGGTTAAGAGTTAGGAAAACCCAATAAATTGTAGCTACAACTGTTAAAATGCTGTTGCATTTAATACCTAATGCAAGAGATTAAGACTTTTAACCACTTTCTTTCAAGCTTTTGCTTTTCGGAGGTTTAGACAACATCCCCATTTAGGACAATGCAGCGTATAGAGCCAAATATTCAAGAAAAAAAAAAGGTGCAGAGAACATTAATATAACACTTTTCCTTATTTTCACTACTGTCCTAGAACACAGCCATGCCATCAAACAGCCTCTATGTTTTTTATTAATCCTAACCCTGACCCTAGCTACGGGTTTGGGTAGTTAGGGTTAGGGATCAGATTTTCTTCAATGCAAACTAACACTCATTTAAGCAGAAAATATAATTCAGGGCATCAAAATATTAGTCTGAAATGACTTAGCGGCCTTGCCACACCAAGCAAGATGTATCAACTGGGGTACAATTTCATTTTTTGACAAGAATTCTGTTATTGGAAATTTGTAGTGGAACGGTACTCTCCATGAGCATGGTATCAGCGTTAAATAGGTTAAAAGTCAGGAAAACCCAATAAATTGTAGCTACAACTGTTAAAATGCTGTTGCATTCAATACGTAATGAAAGAGATTAAGACTTTTAACCACTTTCTTTCAAGCTTTTGTTTTTCGGAGGTTTAGACAACATCCTTATTTAGAGCAATGCAGCATATAGAGCCATATATTCAAGAAAAAAAAAAGGTGCAGAGAACATTAATATAACACTTTTCCTTATTTTCACTACTGTCCTAGAACACAGCCATGCCATCAAACATCCTCTATGTTTTTTATTAATCCTAACCCTAACCCTAGCTACGGGTTTGGGTAGTTAGGGTTAGGGGTCAGATTTTCTTCAATGCAACCTAACACTCATTTAAGCAGAAAATATAAATCAGGGCATCAAAATATTAGTCTGAAATGACTTAGCGGCCTTGCCACACCAAGCAAGATGTATCAACTGGGGTACAATTTCATTTTTTGACAAGAATTCTGTTATTGGAAATTTGTAGTGGAACGGTACTCTCCATCAGCATGGTATCAGCGATAAATAGGTTAAAAGTCAGGAAAACCCAATAAATTGTAGCTACAACTGTTAAAATGCTGTTGCATTTAATACCTAATGCAAGAGATTAAGACTTTTAACCACTTTCTTTCAAGCTTTTGCTTTTCGGAGGTTTAGACAACATCCTTATTTAGAGCAATGCAGCATATAGAGCCAAATATTCAAGAAAAAAAAAGGTGCAGAGAAAATTAATATAACACTTTTCCTTATTTTCACTACTGTCCTAGAACACAGCCACGCCATCAAACATCCTCTAGGTTTTCTATTAATCCTAACCCTAACTAAGGGTTTGGGTAGTTAGGGTTAGGGCTCAGACTTTCTTCAATGCAACCTAACACTCATTTAATCAGTAAATATAACTCAGGGCATCAAATTATTAGCCTGAAATGACTAAGCGGCCTTGCCACTCCAAGCAAAATGTATCAGCTGGGGTACAATTTCATTTTTTGACAAGAATTCTGTTATTGGAAATTTGTAGTGGAACGGTACTCTCCATCAGCATGGTATCAGCGATAAATAGGTTAAGAGTCAGGAAGACCCAATAAATTGAAGCTACAACTGTTAAAATGCTGTTGCATTCAATACCTAATGCAAGAGATTAAGACTTTTAACCACTTTCTTTCAAGCTTTTGCTTTTCGGAGGTTTAGACAACATCCCCATTTAGGACAATGCAGCGTATAGAGCCAAATATTCAAGAAAAAAAAAAGGTGCAGAGAACATTAATATAACACTTTTCCTTATTTTCACTACTGTCCTAGAACACAGCCATGCCATCAAACATCCTCTATGTTTTTTATTAATCCTAACCCTGACCCTAGCTACGGGTTTAGGTAGTTAGGGTTAGGGATCAGATTTTCTTCAATGCAACCTAACACTCATTTAAGCAGAAAATATAATTCAGGGCATCAAAATATTAGTCTGAAATGACTTAGCGGCCTTGCCACACCAAGCAAGATGTATCAACTGGGGTACAATTTCATTTTTTGACAAGAATTCTGTTATTGGAAATGTGTAGTGGAACGGTACTCTCCATCAGCATGGTATCAGCGTTAAATAGGTTAAGAGTCAGGAAAACCCAATAAATTGTAGCTACAACTGTTTAAATGCTGTTGCATTCAATACCTATTGCAAGAGATTAAGACTTTAACCACATTCTTTCAAGCTTTTGCTTTTCGGGGATTTAGACAACATCCTCATTTAGGGCAATGCAGCATATAGAGCCATATATGCAAGAAAATAAAAAAAGTGAAGAGAACATTAAAATATGACATTTCCTAAATTTCTCTACTGTCCTAGAACACAGCCATGCCATCAACCATCCTCTAGGTTTTCTATTAATCCTAACCCTAACCCTAGCTACGGGTTTGGGTAGTTAGGGTTAGGGGTCAGATTTTCATCAATGCAAGCTAATACTCATTTAAGCAGAGAATATAACACAGGGCATCAAAATATTAGTCTGAAATGACTTAGAGGTCTTACCACACCAAGCAAAATGTATCAACTGGGGTACAATTTCATTTTTTGAAGAGAATTCTGTTATTGGACATTTTGAGTGGAACGGTACTCTCCATGAGCATGGTATCAGCGTAAAATAGGTTAAGAGTCAGGAAAACCCAATAAATTGTAGCTACAACTGTTAAAATGCTGTTGCATTTAATACCTAATGCAAGAGATTAAGACTTTTAACCACTTTCTTTCAAGCTTTTGCTTTTCGGAGGTTTAGACAACATCCTTATTTAGAGCAATGCAGCATATAGAGCCAAATATTCAAGAAAAAAAAAGGTGCAGAGAACATTAATATAACACTTTTCCTTATTTTCACTACTGTCCTAGAACACAGCCACGCCATCAAACATCCTCTAGGTTTTCTATTAATCCTAACCCTAACCCTAGCTAAGGGTTTGGGTAGTTAGGGTTAGGGCTCAGATTTTCTTCAATGCAACCTAACACTCATTTAATCAGTAAATATAACTCAGGGCATCAAATTATTAGCCTGAAATGACTAAGCGGCCTTGCCACTCCAAGCAAAATGTATCAGCTGGGGTACAATTTCATTTTTTGACAAGAATTCTGTTATCTGAAATTTGTAGTGGAACGGTACTCTCCATCAGCATGGTATCAGCGATAAATAGGTTAAGAGTCAGGAAGAACCAATAAATTGTAGCTACAACTGTTAAAATGCTGTTGCATTCAATACCTAATGCAAGAGATAAAGACTTTTAACCACTTTCTTTCAAACTTTTGCTTTTCGGGGATTTAGACAACATCCTCATTTAGGGCAATGCAGCATATAGAGCCATGTATGCAAGAAAATAAAAAATTGAAGAGAATATTAAAATATGACATTTCCTAAATTTCCCTACTGTCCTAGAACACAGCCATGCCATCAACCATCCTCTAGGTTTTCTATTAATCCTAACCCTAACCCTAGCTACGGGTTTGGGTAGTTAGGGTTAGGGGTCAGATTTTCATCAATGCAAGCTAATACTCATTTAAGCAGAGAATATAACACAGGGTATCAAATTATTAGTCTGAAATGACTTAGCGGCCTTACCACACCAAGCAAAATGTATCAACTGGGGTACAATTTCATTTTTTGACAAGAATTCTGTTATTGGAAATTTTGAGTCGAATGGTAGTCTCCATGAGCATGGTATCAGCGTTAAATAGGTTAAGAGTCAGGAAAACCCAATAAATTGTAGCTACAACTGTTTAAATGCTGTTACATTCAATGCCAAATGCAAGAGATTAAGATATTTAATCACTTTCTTTCTAACTTTTGCTTTTCGGTGGTTTAGACAACATCCCCATTTAGGACAATGGAGCGTATAGAGCCATATATTCAAGAAAAAAAAAAGGTGCAGAGAACATTAATATAACACTTTTCCTTAATTTCACTACTGTCTTAGAACACAGCCACGCCATCAAACATCCTCTAGGTTTTCTAATAATCCTAACCCTAACCCTAGCTAAGGGTTTGGGTAGTTAGGGTTAGGGCTCAGATTTTCTTCAATGCAACCTAACACTCATTTAAGCAGAAAATATAACTCAGGGCATCAAAATATTAGTCTGAAATGACTAAGCGGCCTTACCACACCAAGCAAAATGTATCAACTGGGGTACAATTTCATTTTTTGACAAGAATTCTGTTATTGGAAATTTGTAGTGGAACGGTACTCTCCATCAGCATGGTATCAGCGTTAAATAGGTTAAGAGTCAGGAAAATCCAATAAATTGTAGCTACAACTGCTAAAATGCTGTTGCATTCAATACCTAATGCAAGAGATTAAGACTTTTAACCACTTTCTTTCAAGCTTTTGCTTTTCGGAGGTTTAGACAACATCCCCTTTTAGGACAATGCAGCGTATAGAGCCAAATATTCAAGAAAAAAAAAAGGTGCAGAGAACATTAATATAACACTTTTCCTTATTTTCACTACTGTCCTAGAACACAGCCATGCCATCAAACAGCCTCTATGTTTTTTATTAATCCTAACCCTAACCCTAGCTACGGGTTTGGGTAGTTAGGGTTAGGGATCAGATTTTCTTCAATGCAAACTAACACTCATTTAAGCAGAAAATATAATTCAGGGCATCAAAATATTAGTCTGAAATGACTTAGCGGCCTTGCCACACCAAGCAAGATGTATCAACTGGGGTACAATTTCATTTTTTGACAAGAATTCTGTTATTGGAAATTTGTAGTGGAACGGTACTCTCCATCAGCATGGAATCAGCGTTAAATAGGTTAAAAGTCAGGAAAACCCAATAAATTGTAGCTACAACTGTTAAAATGCTGTTGCATTTAATACCTAATGCAAGAGATTAAGACTGTTAACCACTTTCTTTCAAGCTTTTGCTTTTCGGAGGTTTAGACAACATCCTTATTTAGAGCAATGCAGCATATAGAGCCAAATATTCAAGAAAAAAAAAGGTGCAGAGAAAATTAATATAACACTTTTCCTTATTTTCACTACTGTCCTAGAACACAGCCACGCCATCAAACATCCTCTAGGTTTTTTATTAATCCTAACCCTAACCCTAGCTAAGGGTTTGGGTAGTTAGGGTTAGGGGTCAGATTCTCTTCAATGCAACCTAACACTCATTTAATCAGTAAATATAACTCAGGGCATCAAATTATTAGCCTGAAATGACTAAGCGGCCTTGCCACTCCAAGCAAAATGTATCAGCTGGGGTACAATTTCATTTTTTGACAAGAATTCTGTTATTGGAAATTTGTAGTGGAACGGTACTCTCCATCAGCATGGTATCAGCGATAAATAGGTTAAGAGTCAGGAAGACCCAATAAATTGAAGCTACAACTGTTAAAATGCTGTTGCATTCAATACCTAATGCAAGAGATTAAGACTTTTAACCACTTTCTTTCAAGCTTTTGCTTTTCGGAGGTTTAGACAACATCCCCATTTAGGACAATGCAGCGTATAGAGCCAAATATTCAAGAAAAAAAAAAGGTGCAGAGAACATTAATATAACACTTTTCCTTATTTTCACTACTGTCCTAGAACACAGCCATGCCATCAAACATCCTCTATGTTTTTTATTAATCCTAACCCTGACCCTAGCTACGGGTTTGGGTAGTTAGGGTTAGGGATCAGATTTTCTTCAATGCAACCTAACACTCATTTAAGCAGAAAATATGATTCAGGGCATCAAAATATTAGTCTGAAATGACTTAGCGGCCTTGCCACACCAAGCAAGATGTATCAACTGGGGTACAATTTCATTTTTTGACAAGAATTCTGTTATTGGAAATGTGTAGTGGAACGGTACTCTCCATCAGCATGGTATCAGCGTTAAATAGGTTAAGAGTCAGGAAAACCCAATAAATTGTAGCTACAACTGTTTAAATGCTGTTGCATTCAATACCTATTGCAAGAGATTAAGACTTTAACCACATTCTTTCAAGCTTTTGCTTTTCGGGGATTTAGACAACATCCTCATTTAGGGCAATGCAGCATATAGAGCCATATATGCAAGAAAATAAAAAAAGTGAAGAGAACATTAAAATATGACATTTCCTAAATTTCTCTACTGTCCTAGAACACAGCCATGCCATCAACCATCCTCTAGGTTTTCTATTAATCCTAACCCTAACCCTAGCTACGGGTTTGGGTAGTTAGGGTTAGGGGTCAGATTTTCATCAATGCAAGCTAATACTCATTTAAGCAGAGAATATAACACAGGGCATCAAAATATTAGTCTGAAATGACTTAGAGGTCTTACCACACCAAGCAAAATGTATCAACTGGGGTACAATTTCATTTTTTGAAGAGAATTCTGTTATTGGACATTTTGAGTGGAACGGTACTCTCCATGAGCATGGTATCAGCGTTAAATAGGTTAAGAGTTAGGAAAACCCAATAAATTGTAGCTACAACTGTTAAAATGCTGTTGCATTTAATACCTAATGCAAGAGATTAAGACTTTTAACCACTTTCTTTCAAGCTTTTGCTTTTCGGAGGTTTAGACAACATCCTTATTTAGAGCAATGCAGCATATAGAGCCAAATATTCAAGAAAAAAAAAGGTGCAGAGAACATTAATATAACACTTTTCCTTATTTTCACTACTGTCCTAGAACACAGCCACGCCATCAAACATCCTCTAGGTTTTCTATTAATCCTAACCCTAACCCTAGCTAAGGGTTTGGGTAGTTAGGGTTAGGGCTCAGATTTTCTTCAATGCAACCTAACACTCATTTAATCAGTAAATATAACTCAGGGCATCAAATTATTAGCCTGAAATGACTAAGCGGCCTTGCCACTCCAAGCAAAATGTATCAGCTGGGGTACAATTTCATTTTTTTACAAGAATTCTGTTATCTGAAATTTGTAGTGGAACGGTACTCTCCATCAGCATGGTATCAGCGATAAATAGGTTAAGAGTCAGGAAGAACCAATAAATTGTAGCTACAACTGTTAAAATGCTGTTGCATTCAATACCTAATGCAAGAGATAAAGACTTTTAACCACTTTCTTTCAAACTTTTGCTTTTCGGGGATTTAGACAACATCCTCATTTAGGGCAATGCAGCATATAGAGCCATGTATGCAAGAAAATAAAAAATTGAAGAGAACATTAAAATATGACATTTCCTAAATTTCCCTACTGTCCTAGAACACAGCCATACCATCAACCATCCTCTAGGTTTTCTATTAATCCTAACCCTAACCCTAGCTACGGGTTTGGGTAGTTAGGGTTAGGGGTCAGATTTTCATCAATGCAAGCTAATACTCATTTAAGCAGAGAATATAACACAGGGCATCAAAATATTAGTCTGAAATGACTAAGCGGCCTTACCACACCAAGCAAAATGTATCAACTGGGGTACAATTTCATTTTTTGACAAGAATTCTGTTATTGGAAATTTGTAGTGGAACGGTACTCTCCATCAGCATGGTATCAGCGTTAAATAGGTTAAGAGTCAGGAAAACCCAATAAATTGTAGCTACAACTGCTAAAATGCTGTTGCATTCAATACCTAATGCAAGAGATTAAGACTTTTAACCACTTTCTTTCAAGCTTTTGCTTTTCGGAGGTTTAGACAACATCCCCATTTAGGACAATGCAGCGTATAGAGCCAAATATTCAAGAAAAAAAAAAGGTGCAGAGAACATTAATATAACACTTTTCCTTATTTTCACTACTGTCCTAGAACACAGCCACGCCATCAAACATCCTCTATGTTTTTTATTAATCCTAACCCTAACCCTAGCTACGGGTTTGGGTAGTTAGGGTTAGGGATCATATTTTCTTCAATGCAACCTAACACTCATTTAAGCAGAAAATATAATTCAGGGCATCAAAATATTAGTCTGAAATGACTTAGCGGCCTTGCCACACCAAGCAAGATGTATCAACTGGGGTACAATTTCATTTTTTGACAAGAATTCTGTTATTGGAAATTTGTAGTGGAATGGTACTCTCCATCAGCATGGTATCAGCGTTAAATAGGTTAAAAGTCAGGAAAACCCAATAAATTGTAGCTACAACTGTTAAAATGCTGTTGCATTCAATACCTATTGCAAGAGATTAACACTTTTAACCACTTTCTTTCAAGCTTTTGCTTTTCGGGGATTTAGACAACATCCTCATTTAGGGCAATGCAGCATATAGAGCCATATATGCAAGAAAATAAAAAAGTGAAGAGAACATTAAAATATGACTTTTCCTAAATTTCTCTAGTGTCCTAGAACACAGCCATGCCATCAAACATCCTCTACGTTTTCTATTAATCCTAACCCTAACCCTAGCTACAGGTTTGGGTAGTTAGGGTTAGGGGTCAGATTTTCTTCAATGCAACCTAACTCTAATTTAAGCAAAAAATATAATTCAGGGCATCAAAATATTAGTCTGAAATGACTTAGCGGCCTGACCACACCAAGTTAAATGTATCAGCTGGGGTACAATTTTTATTTTCTGACAAGAATTCTGTTATTGGACATTTTGAGTGGAACGGTACTCTCCATGAGCATGGTATCAGCGTTAAATAGGTTAAGAGTTAGGAAAACCCAATAAATTGTAGCTACAACTGTTAAAATGCTGTTGCATTCAATGCCAAATGCAAGAGAATAAGACTTTTAACCACTTTCTTTCAAGCTTTTGCTTTTCGGTGGTTTAGACAACATCCTCATTTAGGGCAATGCAGCATATAGAGCCAATTATTCAAGAAAAAAAAAAGTGCAGAGAACATTAATATAACACTTTTCCTTAATTTCACTACTGTCCTAGAACACAGCCACGCCATCAAACATCCTCTAGGTTTTCTAATAATCCTAACCCTAACCCTAGCTAAGTGTTTGGGTTGTTAGGGTTAGGGGTCAGATTTTCTTCAATGCAACCTAACACTCATTTAATCAGTAAATATAACTCAGGGCATCAAATTATTAGCCTGAAATGACTAAGCGGCCTTGCCACTCCAAGCAAAATGTATCAGCTGGGGTACAATTTCATTTTTTGACAAGAATTCTGTTATCTGAAATTTGTAGTGGAACGGTACTCTCCATCAGCATGGTATCAGCGATAAATAGGTTAAGAGTCAGGAAGACCCAATAAATTGTAGCTACAACTGTTAAAATGCTGTTGCATTCAATACCTAATGCAAGAGATAAAGACTTTTAACCACTTTCTTTCAAACTTTTGCTTTTCGGGGATTTAGACAACATCCTCATTTAGGGCAATGCAGCATATAGAGCCATGTATGCAAGAAAATAAAAAATTGAAGAGAACATTAAAATATGACATTTCCTAAATTTCCCTACTGTCCTAGAACACAGCCATACCATCAACCATCCTCTAGGTTTTCTATTAATCCTAACCCTAACCCTAGCTACGGGTTTGGGTAGTTAGGGTTAGGGGTCAGATTTTCATCAATGCAAGCTAATACTCATTTAAGCAGAGAATATAACACAGGGCATCAAAATATTAGTCTGAAATGACTTAGCGGCCTTACCACACCAAGCAAAATGTATCAACTGGGGTACAATTTCATTTTTTGACAAGAATTCTGTTATTGGAAATTTGTAGTGGAACGGTACTCTCCATGAGCATGGTATCAGCGTTAAATAGGTTAAGAGTCAGGAAAACCCAATAAATTGTAGCTACAACTGCTTAAATGCTGTTGCATTCAATACCTAATGCAAGAGATTAAGACTTTTAACCACTTTCTTTCAAGCTTTTGTTTTCGGGGATTTAGACAACATCCTCATTTAGGGCAATGCAGCATATAGAGCCATATATGCAAGAAAATAAAAAAAGTGAAGAGAACATTAAAATATGACATTTCCTAAATTTCTCTACTGTCCTAGAACACAGCCATGCCATCAAACATCCTCTACGTTTTCTATTAATCCTAACCCTAACCCTAGCTACAGGTTTGGGTAGTTAGGGTTAGGGGTCAGATTTTCTTCAATGCAACCTAACTCTCATTTAAGCAAAAAATATAATTCAGGGCATCAAAATATTAGTCTGAAATGACTTAGCGGCCTGACCACACCAAGTTAAATGTATCAGCTGGGGTACAATTTCATTTTCTGACAAGAATTCTGTTATTTGACATTTTGAGTGTAACGGTACTCTCCATGAGCATGGTATCAGCGTTAAATAGGTTAAGAGTTAGGAAAACCCAATAAATTGTAGCTACAACTGTTAAAATGCTGTTGCATTCAATGCCAAATGCAAGAGAATAAGACTTTTAACCATTTTCTTTCAAAGCTTTTCCTTTTCAGTGGTTTAGACAACATCCCCATTTAGGACAATGCAGCGTATAGAGCCATATATTCAAGAAAAAAACAAGGTGCAGAGAACATTACAATATCACTTTTCCTAAATTTCACTTCTGTCCTAGAACACAGCCATGCCATCAAACATTCTCTATGTTTTTTATAAATCCTAACCCTAACCCTAGCTACGGGTTTGGGTAGTTAGGGTTAGGGGTCAGATTTTCTTCAATGCAACCTAACACTCATTTAAGTAGAAAATATAATTCAGGGCATCAAAATATTAGTCTGAAATGACTTAGCGGCCTTACCACACCAAGCAAGATGTATCAACTGTGGTACAATTTCATTTTTTGACAAGAATTCTGTTATTGGAAATTTGTAGTGGAACGGTACTCTCCATCAGCATGGTATCAGCGTTAAATAGATTAAAAGTCAGGAAAACCCAATAAATTGTAGCTACAACTGTTAAAATGCTGTTGCATTCAATACCTAATGCAAGAGATTGAGACTTTTAACCACTTTCTTTCAAGCTTTTGCGTTTCGGAGGTTTAGACAACATCCTTATTTAGAGCAATGCAGCATATAGAGCCAAATATTCAAGAAAAAAAAAAGGTGCAGAGAACATTAATATAACACTTATCCTTATTTTCACTACTGTCCTAGAACACAGCCATGCCATCAAACATCCTCTATGTTTTTTATTAATCCTAACCCTAACCCTAGCTACGGGTTTGGGTAGTTAGGGTTAGGGGTCAGATTTTCTTCAATGCAACCTAACACTCATTTAAGCAGAACATATAATTCAGGGCATCAAAATATTAGTCTGAAATGAATTAGCGGCCTTGCCACACCAAGCAAGATGTATCAACTGGGGTACAATTTCATTTTTTGACAAGAATTCTGTTATTGGAAATTTTGAGTCGAATGGTAGTCTCCATGAGCATGGTATCAGTGTTAAATAGGTTAAGAGTCAGGAAAACCCAATAAATTGTAGCTACAACTGTTTAAATGCTGTTACATTCAATGCCAAATGCAAGAGATTAAGATATTTAATCACTTTCTTTCTAAGTTTTGCTTTTCGGTGGTTTAGACAACATCCCCATTTAGGGCAATGCAGCATATAGAGCCATATATGCAAGAAAATAAAAAAAGTGAAGAGATCATTAAAATATGACATTTCCTAAATTTCTCTACTGTCCTAGAACACAGCCATGCCATCAAACATCCTCTACGTTTTCTATTAATCCTAACCCTAACCCTAGCTACAGGTTTGGGTAGTTAGGGTTAGGGGTCAGATTTTCTTCAATGCAACCTATCTCTCATTTAAGCAAGAAATATAATTCAGGGCATCAAAATATTAGTCTGAAATCACTTAGCGGCCTGACCACACCAAGTTAAATGTATCAGCTGGGGTACAATTTCATTTTCTGACAAGAATTCTGTTATTGGACATTTTGAGTGGAACGGTACTCTCCATGAGCATGGTATCAGCGTTAAATAGGTTAAGAGTTAGGAAAACCCAATAAATTGTAGCTACAACTGTTAAAATGCTGTTGCATTCAATGCCAAATGCAAGAGAATAAGACTTTTAACCATTTTCTTTCAAAGCTTTTCCTTTTCAGTGGTTTAGACAACATCCCCATTTAGGACAATGCAGCGTATAGAGCCATATATTCAAGAAATAAACAAGGTGCAGAGAACATTACAATATCACTTTTCCTAAATGTCACTTCTGTCCTAGAACACAGCCATGCCATCAAACATCCTCTATGTTTTTTATTAATCCTAACCCTAACCCTAGCTACGGGTTTGGGTAGTTAGGGTTAGGGGTCAGATTTTCTTCAATGCAACCTAACACTCATTTAAGTAGAAAATATAATTCAGGGCATCAAAATATTAGTCTGAAATGACTTAGCGGCCTTACCACACCAAGCAAGATGTATCAACTGTGGTACAATTTCATTTTTTGACAAGAATTCTGTTATTGGAAATTTGTATTGGAACGGTACTCTCCATCAGCATGGTATCAGCGTTAAATAGGTTAAAAGTCAGGAAAACCCAATAAATTGTAGCTACAACTGTTAAAATGCTGTTGCATTCAATACCTAATGCAAGAGATTAAGACTTTTAACCACTTTCTTTCAAGCTTTTGCGTTTCGGAGGTTTAGACAACATCCTTATTTAGAGCAATGCAGGATATAGAGCCAAATATTCAAGAAAAAAAAAAGGTGCAGAGAACATTAATATAACACTTTTCCTTATTTTCACTACTGTCCTAGAACACAGCCATGCCATCAAACATCCTCTATGTTTTTTATTAATCCTAACCCTAACCCTAGCTACGGGTTTGGGTAGTTAGGGTTAGGGGTCAGATTTTCTTCAATGCAACCTAACACTCATTTAAGCAGAAAATATAATTCAGGGCATCAAAATATTAGTCTGAAATGACTTAGCGGCCTTGCCACACCAAGCAAGATGTATCAACTGTGGTACAATTTCATTTTTTGACAAGAATTCTGTTATTGGAAATTTGTAGTGGAACGGTACTCTCCATCAGCATGATATCAGCGTTAAAAAGGTTAAGAGTCAGGAAAACCCAATAAATTGTAGCTACAACTGTTAAAATGCTGTTGCATTCAATACGTAATGCAAGAGATTAAGACTTTTAACCACTTTCTTTCAAGCTTTTGCTTTTCGGAGGTTTAGACAACATCCTTATTTAGAGCAATGCAGCATATAGAGCCAAATATTCAAGAAAAAAAAAGGTGCAGAGAACATTAATATAACACTTTTCCTTATTTTCACTACTGTCCTAGAACACAGCCACGCCATCAAACATCCTCTAGGTTTTCTATTAATCCTAACCCTAACCCTAGCTAAGGGTTTGGGTAGTTAGGGTTAGGGCTCAGATTTTCTTCAATGCAACCTAACACTCATTTAATCAGTAAATATAACTCAGGGCATCAAATTATTAGCCTGAAATGACTAATCGGCCTTGCCACTCCAAGCAAAATGTATCAGCTGGGGTACAATTTCATTTTTTGACAAGAATTCTGTTATTGGAAATTTGTAGTGGAACGGTACTCTCCATCAGAATGGTATCAGCGATAAATAGGTTAAGAGTCAGGAAGACCCAATAAATTGTAGCTACAACTGTCAAAATGCTGTTGCATTCAATACCTAATGCAAGAGATAAAGACTTTTAACCACTTTCTTTCAAACTTTTGCTTTTCGGGGATTTAGACAACATCCTCATTTAGGGCAATGCAGCATATAGAGCCATGTATGCAAGAAAATAAAAAATTGAAGAGAACATTAAAATATGACATTTCCTAAATTTCCCTACTGTCCTAGAACACAGCCATACAATCAACCATCCTCTAGGTTTTCTATTAATCCTAACCCTAACCCTAGCTACGGGTTTGGGTAGTTAGGGTTAGGGGTCAGATTTTCATCAATGCAAGCTAATACTCATTTAAGCAGAGAATATAACACAGGGCATCAAAATATTAGTCTGAAATGACTAAGCGGCCTTACCACACCAAGCAAAATGTATCAACTGGGGTACAATTTTTATTTTTTGACAAGAATTCTGTTATTGGAAATTTTGAGTCGAATGGTAGTCTCCATGAGCATGGTATCAGCGTTAAATAGGTTAAGAGTCAGGAAAACCCAATAAATTGTAGCTACAACTGTTTAAATGCTGTTACATTCAATGCCAAATGCAAGAGATTAAGATATTTAATCACTTTCTTTCTAACTTTTGCTTTTCGGTGGTTTAGACAACATCCCCATTTAGGACAATGGAGCGTATAGAGCCATATATTCAAGAAAAAAAAAGGTGCAGAGAACATTAATATAACACTTTTCCTTAATTTCACTACTGTCCTAGAACACACCCACGCCATCAAACATCCTCTAGGTTTTCTAATAATCCTAACCCTAACCCTAGCTAAGGGTTTGGGTAGTTAGGGTTAGGGGTCAGATTTTCTTCAAAGCAACCTAACACTCATTTAAGCAGAAAATATAACTCAGGGCATCAAAATATTAGTCTGAAATGACTAAGCGGCCTTACCACACCAAGCAAAATGTATCAACTGGGGTACAATTTCATTTTTTGACAAGAATTCTGTTATTGGAAATTTGTAGTGGAACGGTACTCTCCATCAGCATGGTATCAGCGTTAAATAGGTTAAGAGTCAGGAAAACCCAATAAATTGTAGCTACAACTGCTAAAATGCTGTTGCATTCAATACCTAATGCAAGAGATTAAGACTTTTAACCACTTTCTTTCAAGCTTTTGCTTTTCGGAGGTTTAGACAACATCCCCATTTAGGACAATGCAGCGTATAGAGCCAAATATTCAAGAAAAAAAAAAGGTGCAGAGAACATTAATATAACACTTTTCCTTATTTTCACTACTGTCCTAGAACACACCCACGCCATCAAACATCCTCTATGTTTTTTATTAATCCTAACCCTAACCCTAGCTACGGGTTTGGGTAGTTAGGGTTAGGGATCAGATTTTCTTCAATGCAACCTAACACTCATTTAAGCAGAAAACATAATTCAGGGCATCAAAATATTAGTCTGAAATGACTTAGCGGCCTTGCCACACCAAGCAAGATGTATCAACTGGGGTACAATTTCATTTTTTGACAAGAATTCTGTTATTGGAAATTTGTAGTGGAATGGTACTCTCCATCAGCATGGTATCAGCGTTAAATAGGTTAAAAGTCAGGAAAACCCAATAAATTGTAGCTACAACTGCTAAAATGCTGTTGCATTCAATACCTATTGCAAGAGATTAACACTTTTAACCACTTTCTTTCAAGCTTTTGCTTTTCGGGGATTTAGACAACATCCTCATTTAGGGCAATGCAGCATATAGAGCCATATATGCAAGAAAATAAAAAAGTGAAGAGAACATTAAAATATGACATTTCCTAAATTTCTCTACTGTCCTAGAACACAGCCATGCCATCAAACATCCTCTACGTTTTCTATTAATCCTAACCCTAACCCTAGCTACAGGTTTGGGTAGTTAGGGTTAGGGGTCAGATTTTCTTCAATGCAACCTAACTCTCATTTAAGCAAAAAATATAATTCAGGGCATCAAAATATTAGTCTGAAATGACTTAGCGGCCTGACCACACCAAGTTAAATGTATCAGCTGGGGTACAATTTCATTTTCTGACAAGAATTCTGTTATTGGACATTTTGAGTGGAACGGTACTCTCCATGAGCATGGTATCAGCGTTAAATAGGTTAAGAGTTAGGAAAACCCAATAAATTGTAGCTACAACTGTTAAAATGCTGTTGCATTCAATGCCAAATGCAAGAGAATAAGACTTTTAACCACTTTCTTTCAAGCTTTTGCTTTTCGGTGGTTTAGACAACATCCTCATTTAGGGCAATGCAGCATATAGAGCCAATTATTCAAGAAAAAAAAAAGTGCAGAGAACATTAATATAACACTTTTCCTTAATTTCACTACTGTCCTAGAACACAGCCACGCCATCAAACATCCTCTAGGTTTTCTAATAATCCTAACCCTAACCCTAGCTAAGTGTTTGGGTAGTTAGGGTTAGGGGTCAGATTTTTTTCAATGCAACCTAACACTCATTTAAGCAGAAAATATAAGTCAGGGCATCAAAATATTAGTCTGAAATGACTAAGCGGCCTTACCACACCAAGCAAAATGTATCAACTGGGGTACAATTTCATTTTTTGACAAGAGTTCTGTTATTGGAAATTTGTAGTGGAACGGTACTCTCCATCAGCATGGTATCAGCGATAAATAGGTTAAGAGTCAGGAAGACCCAATAAATTGTAGCTACAACTGTTAAAATGCTGTTGCATTCAATACCTAATGCAAGAGATAAAGACTTTTAACCACTTTCTTTCAAACTTTTGCTTTTCGGGGATTTAGACAACATCCTCATTTAGGGCAATGCAGCATATAGAGCCATGTATGCAAGAAAATACAAAATTGAAGAAAACATTAAAATATGACATTTCCTAAATTTCCCTACTGTCCTAGAACACAGCCATACCATCAACCATCCTCTAGGTTTTCTATTAATCCTAACCCTAACCCTAGCTACGGGTTTGGGTAGTTAGGGTTAGGGGTCAGATTTTCTTCAATGCAACCTAACTCTCATTTAAGCAAAAAATATAACACAGGGCATCAAAATATTAGTCTGAAATGACTTAGCGGCCTGACCACACCAAGTTAAATGTATCAGCTGGGGTACAATTTCATTTTCTGACAAGAATTCTGTTATTGGACATTTTGAGTGGAACGGTACTCTCCATGAGCATGGTATCAGCGTTAAATAGGTTAAGAGTTAGGAAAACCCAATAAATTGTAGCTACAACTGTTAAAATGCTGTTGCATTCAATGCCAAATGCAAGAGAATAAGACTTTTAACCATTTTCTTTCAAAGCTTTTCCTTTTCAGTGGTTTAGACAACATCCCCATTTAGGACAATGCAGCGTATAGAGCCATATATTCAAGAAAAAAACAAGGTGCAGAGAACATTACAATATCACTTTTCCTAAATTTCACTTCTGTCCTAGAACACAGCCATGCCATCAAACATCCTCTATGTTTTTTATTAATCCTAACCCTAACCCTAGCTACGGGTTTGGGTAGTTAGGGTTAGGGCTCAGATTTTCTTCAATGCAACCTAACACTCATTTAAGCAGAAAATATAATTCAGGGCATCAAAATATTAGTCTGAAATGACTTAGCGGCCTTGCCACACCAAGCAAGATGTATCAACTGGGGTACAATTTCATTTTTTGACAAGAATTCTGTTATTGGAAATTTGTAGTGGAACGGTACTCTCCATCAGCATGGTATCAGCGTTAAATAGGTTAAAAGTCAGGAAAACCCAATAAATTGTAGCTACAACTGTTAAAATGCTGTTGCATTCAATACCTAATGCAAGAGATTAAGACTTTTAACCACTTTCTTTCAAGCTTTTGCTTTTCGGGGATTTAGACAACATCCTCATTTAGGGCAATGCAGCATATAGAGCCAAATATTCAAGAAAAAAAAAAGGTGCAGAGAACATTAATATAACACTTTTCCTTATTTTCACTACTGTCCTAGAACACAGCCACGCCATCAAACATCCTCTAGGTTTTCTATTAATCCTAACCCTAACCCTAGCTAAGGGTTTGGGTAGTTAGGGTTAGGGCTCAGATTTTCTTCAATGCAACCTAACACTCCTTTAATCAGTAAATATAACTCAGGGCATCAAATTATTAGCCTGAAATGACTAAGCGGCCTTGCCACTTCAAGCAAAATGTATCAGCTGGGGTACAATTTCATTTTCTGACAAGAATTCTGTTATTGGACATTTTGAGTGGAACGGTACTCTCCATGAGCATGGTATCAGCGTTAAATAGGTTAAGAGTTAGGAAAACCCAATAAATTGTAGCTACAACTGTTAAAATGCTGTTGCATTCAATGCCAAATGCAAGAGATTAAGACTTTTAACCACTTTCTTTCAAGCTTTTGCTTTTCGGAGGTTTAGACAACATCCTTATTAGAGCAATGCAGCATATAGAGCCAAATATTCAAGAAAAAAAAAAGGTGCAGAGAACATTAATATAACACTTTTCCTTATTTTCACTACTGTCCTAGAACACAGCCATGCCATCAAACATCCTCTATGTTTTTTATTAATCCTAACCCTAACCCTAGCTACGGGTTTGGGTAGTTAGGGTTAGGGGTCAGATTTTCTTCAATGCAACCTAACACTCATTTAAGCAGAAAATATAATTCAGGGCATCAAATTATTAGTCTGAAATGACTAAGCGGCCTTGCCACTCCAAGCAAAATGTATCAGCTGGGGTACAATTTCATTTTTTGACAAGAATTCTGTTATTGGAAATTTGTAGTGGAACGGTACTCTCCATCAGCATGGTATCAGCGATAAATAGGTTAAGATTCAGGAAGACCCAATAAATTGTAGCTACAACTGTTAAAATGCTGTTGCATTCAATACCTAATGCAAGATATAAAGACTTTTAACCACTTTCTTTAAAACTTTTGCTTTTCGGGGATTTAGACAACATCCTCATTTAGGGCAATGCAGTATATAGAGCCATGTATGCAAGAAAATAAAAAATTGAAGAGAACATTAAAATATGACATTTCCTAAATTTCCCTACTGTCCTAGAACACAGCCATACCATCAACCATCCTCTAGGTTTTCTATTAATCCTAACCCTAACCCTAGCTACGGGTTTGGGTAGTTAGGGTTAGGGGTCAGATTTTCATCAATGCAAGCTAATACTCATTTAAACAGAGAATATAACACAGGGCATCAAAATATTAGTCTGAAATGACTTAGCGGCCTTACCACACCAAGCAAAATGTATCAACTGGGGTACAATTTCATTTTTTGACAAGAATTCTGTTATTGGAAATTTTGAGTCGAATGGTAGTCTCCATGAGCATGGTATCAGCGTTAAATAGGTTAAGAGTCAGGAAAACCCAATAAATTGTAGCTACAACTGTTTAAATGCTGTTACATTCAATGCCAAATGCAAGAGATTAAGACATTTAATCACTTTCTTTCTAACTTTTGCTTTTCGGTGGTTAAGACAACATCCCCATTTAGGACAATGGAGCGTATAGAGCCATATATTCAAGAATAAAAAAAAGGTGCAGAGAACATTAATATAACACTTTTCCTTAATTTCACTACTGTCCTAGAACACAGCCACGCCATCAAACATCCTCTAGGTTTTCTAATAATCCTAACCCTAACCCTAGCTAAGGGTTTGGGTAGTTAGGGTTAGGGGTCAGATTTTCTTCAATGCAACCTACCACTCATTTAAGCAGAAAATATAACTCAGGGCATCAAAATATTAGTCTGAAATGAATTAGCGGCCTTACCACACCAAGCAAAATGTATCAACTGGGGTACAATTTCATTTTTTGACAAGAATTCTGTTATTGGAAATTTGTAGTGGAACGGTACTCTCCATCAGCATGGTATCAGCGTTAAATAGGTTAAGAGTCAGGAAAACCCAATAAATTGTAGCTACAACTGTTAAAATGCTGTTGCATTCAATACCTAATGCAAGAGATTAAGACTTTTAACCACTTTCTTTCAAGCTTTTGCTTTTCGGAGGTTTAGACAACATCCTTATTTAGAGCAATGCAGCATATAGAGCCAAATATTCAAGAAAAAAAAAAGGTGCAGAGAACATTAATATAACACTTTTCCTTATTTTCACTACTGTCCTAGAACACAGCCATGCCATCAAACATCCTCTATGTTTTTTATTAATCCTAACCCTAACCCTAGCTACGGGTTTGGGTAGTTAGGGTTAGGGGTCAGATTTTCTTCAATGCAACCTAACACTCATTTAAGCAGAACATATAATTCAGGGCATCAAAATATTAGTCTGAAATGAATTAGCGGCCTTGCCACACCAAGCAAGATGTATCAACTGGGGTACAATTTCATTTTTTGACAAGAATTCTGTTATTGGAAATTTGTAGTGGAACGGTAATCTCCATCAGCATGGTATCAGCGTTAAATAGGTTAAAAGTCAGGAAAACCCAATAAATTGTAGCTACAACTGTTAAAATGCTGTTGCATTCAATACCTAATGCAAGAGATTAAGACTTTTAACCACTTTCTTTCAAGCTTTTGCTTTTCGGGGATTTAGACAACATCCTCATTTAGGGCAATGCAGCATATAGAGCCATATATGCAAGAAAATAAAAAAAGTGAAGAGAACATTAAAATATGACATTTCCTAAATTTCTCTACTGTCCTAGAACACAGCCATGCCATCAAACATCCTCTACGTTTTCTATTAATCCTAACCCTAACCCTAGCTACAGGTTTGGGTAGTTAGGGTTAGGGGTCAGATTTTCATCAATGCAACCTAACTCTCATTTAAGCAAAAAATATAATTCAGGGCATCAAAATATTAGTCTGAAATGACATAGCGGCCTGACCACACCAAGTTAAATGTATCAGTTGGGGTACAATTTCATTTTCTGACAAGAATTCTGTTATTGGACATTTTGAGTGGAACGGTACTCTCCATGAGCATGGTATCAGCGTTAAATAGGTTAAGAGTTAGGAAAACCCAATAAATTGTAGCTACAACTGTTAAAATGCTGTTGCATTCAATGCCAAATGCAAGAGATTAAGACTTTTAACCAATTTCTTTCAAGCTTTTGCTTTTCGGAGGTTTAGACAACATCCTTATTTAGAGCAATGCAGCATATAGAGCCAAATATTCAAGAAAAAAAAAAGGTGCAGAGAACATTAATATAACACTTTTCCTTATTTTCACTACTGTCCTAGAACACAGCCATGCCATCAAACATCCTCTATGTTTTTTATTAATCCTAACCCTAACCCTAGCTACGGGTTTGGGTAGTTAGGGTTAGGGGTCAGATTTTCTGCAATGCAACCTAACACTCATTTAAGCAGAAAATATAATTCAGGGCATCAAAATATTAGTCTGAAATCACTTAGCGGCCTTGCCACACCAAGCAAGATGTATCAACTGGGGTACAACTTCATTTTTTGACAAGAATTCTGTTATTGGAAATTTGTAGTGGAACGGTACTCTCCATCAGCATGGTATCAGCGTTAAATAGGTTAAAAGTCAGGAAAACCCAATAAATTGTAGCTACAACTGTTAAAATGCTGTTGCATTCAATACCTAATGCAAGAGATTAAGACTTTTAACCACTTTCTTTCAAGCTTTTGCTTTTCGGAGGTTTAGACAACATCCTTATTTAGAGCAATGCAGCATATAGAGCCAAATATTCAAGAAAAAAAAAAGGTGCAGAGAACATTAATATAACACTTTTCCTTATTTTCACTACTGTCCTAGAACACAGCCACGCCATCAAACATCCTCTAAGTTTTCTATTAATCCTAACCCTAACCCTAGCTAAGGGTTTGGGTAGTTAGGGTTAGGGGTCAGATTTTCTTCAATGCAACCTAACACTCATTTAAGCAGAAAATATAATTCAGGGCATCAAAATATTAGTCTGAAATGACTAAGCGGCCTTGCCACTCCAAGCAAAATGTATCAGCTGGGGTACAATTTCATTTTTTGACAAGAATTCTGTTATTGGAAATTTGTAGTGGAACGGTACTCTCCATCAGCATGGTATCAGCGATAAATAGGTTAAGAGTCAGGAAGACCCAATAAATTGTAGCTACAACTGTTAAAATGCTGTTGCATTCAATACCTAATGCAAGAGATAAAGACTTTTAACCACTTTCTTTCAAACTTTTGCTTTTCGGGGATTTAGACAACATCCTCATTTAGGGCAATGCAGCATATAGAGCCATGTATGCAAGAAAATAAAAAATTGAAGAGAACATTAAAATATGACATTTCCTAAATTTCCCTACTGTCCTAGAACACAGCCATACCATCAACCATCCTCTAGGTTTTCTATTAATCCTCACCCTAACCCTAGCTACGGGTTTGGGTAGTTAGGGTTAGGGGTCAGATTTTCATCAATGCAAGCTAATACTCATTTAAGCAGAGAATATAACACAGGGCATCAAAATATTAGTCTGAAATGACTTAGCGGCCTTACCACACCAAGCAAAATGTATCAACTGGGGTACAATTTCATTTTTTGACAAGAATTCTGTTATTGGAAATTTTGAGACGAATGGTAGTCTCCATGAGCATGGTATCAGCGTTAAATAGGTTAAGAGTCAGGAAAACCCAATAAATTGTAGCTACGACTGTTTAAATGCTGTTACATTCAATGCCAAATGCAAGAGATTAAGACTTTTAACCACTTTCTTTCAAGCATTTGCTTTTCGGAGGTTTAGACAACATCCTTATTTAGAGCAATGCAGCATATAGAGCCAAATATTCAAGAAAAAAAAAAGGTGCAGAGAACATTAATTTAACACTTTTCCTTAATTTCACTACTGTCCTAGAACACAGCCACGCCATCAAACATCCTCTAGGTTTTCTAATAATCCTAACCCTAACCCTAGCTAAGGGTTTGGGTAGTTAGGGTTAGGGGTCAGATTTTCTTCAATGCAACCTACCACTCATTTAAGCGGAAAATATAACTCAGGGCATCAAAATATTAGTCTGAAATGACTAAGCGGCCTTAACACACCAAGCAAAATGTATCAACTGGGGTACAATTTCATTTTTTGACAAGAATTCTGTTATTGGAAATTTGTAGTGGAACGGTACTCTCCATCAGCATGGTATCAGCGTTAAATAGGTTAAGAGTCAGGAAAACCCAATAAATTGTAGCTACAACTGTTAAAATGCTGTTGCATTCAATACCTAATGCAAGAGATTAAGACTTTTAACCACTTTCTTTCAAGCTTTTGCTTTTCGGAGGTTTAGACAACATCCTTATTTAGAGCAATGCAGCATATAGAGCCAAATATTCAAGAAAAAAAAAAGGTGCAGAGAACATTGATATAACACTTTTCCTTATTTTCACTACTGTCCTAGAACACAGCCACGCCATCAAACATCCTCTAGGTTTTCTATTAATCCTAACCCTAACCCTAGCTAAGGGTTTGGGTAGTTAGGGTTAGGGCTCAGATTTTCTTCAATGCAACCTAACACTCATTTAATCAGTAAATATAACTCAGGGCATCAAATTATTAGCCTGAAATGACTAAGCGGCCATGCCACTTCAAGCAAAATGTATCAGCTGGGGTACAATTTCATTTTCTGACAAGAATTCTGTTATTGGACATTTTGAGTGGAACGGTACTCTCCATGAGCATGGTATCAGCGTTAAATAGGTTAAGAGTTAGGAAAACCCAATAAATTGTAGCTACAACTGTTAAAATGCTGTTGCATTCAATGCCAAATGCAAGAGATTAAGACTTTTAACCACTTTCTTTCAAGCTTTTGCTTTTCGGAAGTTTAGACAACATCCTTATTTAGAGCAATGCAGCATATAGAGCCAAATATTCAAGAAAAAAAAAAGGTGCAGAGAACATTAATATAACACTTTTCCTTATTTTCACTACTGTCCTAGAACACAGCCATGCCATCAAACATCCTCTATGTTTTTTATTAATCCTAACCCTAACCCTAGATACGGGTTTGGGTAGTTAGGGTTAGGGGTCAGATTTTCTTCAATGCAACCTAACACTCATTTAAGCAGAAAATATAATTCAGGGCATCAAATTATTAGTCTGAAATGACTAAGCGGCCTTGCCACTCCAAGCAAAATGTATCAGCTGGGGTACAATTTCATTTTTTGACAAGAATTCTGTTATTGGAAATTTGTAGTGGAACGGTACTCTCCATCAGCATGGTATCAGCGATAAATAGGTTAAGATTCAGGAAGACCCAATAAATTGTAGCTACAACTGTTAAAATGCTGTTGCATTCAATACCTAATGCAAGAGATAAAGACTTTTAACCACTTTCTTTCAAATTTTTGCTTTTCGGGGATTTAGACAACATCCTCATTTAGGGCAATGCAGCATATAGAGCCATGTATGCAAGAAAATAAAAAATTGAAGAGAACATTAAAATATGACATTTCCTACATTTTCCTACTGTCCTAGAACACAGCCATACCATCAACCATCCTCTAGGTTTTCTATTAATCCTAACCCTAACCCTAGCTACGGGTTTGGGTAGTTAGGGTTAGGGGTCAGATTTTCATCAATGCAAGCTAATACTCATTTAAGCAGAGAATAAAACACAGGGCATCAAAATATTAGTCTGAAATGACTTAGCGGCCTTACCGCACCAAGCAAAATGTATCAACTGGGGTACAATTTCATTTTTTGACAAGAATTCTGTTATTGGAAATTTTGAGTCGAATGGTAGTCTCCATGAGCATGGTATCAGCGTTAAATAGGTTAAGAGTCAGGAAAACCCAATAAATTGTAGCTACAACTGTTTAAATGCTGTTACATTCAATGCCAAATGCAAGAGATTAAGACATTTAATCACTTTCTTTCTAACTTTTGCTTTTCGGTGGTTTAGACAACATCCCCATTTAGGACAATGGAGCGTATAGAGCCATATATTCAAGAAAAAAAAAAGGTGCAGAGAACATTAATATAACACTTTTCCTTAATTTCACTACTGTCCTAGAACACAGCCACGCCATCAAACATCCTCTAGGTTTTCTAATAATACTAGCCCTAACCCTAGCTAAGGGTTTGGGTAGCTAGGGTTAGGGGTCAGATTTTCTTCAATGCAACCTAACACTCATTTAAGCAGAAAATATAACTCAGTGCATCAAAATATTAGTCTGAAATGACTAAGCGGCCTTACCACACCAAGCAAAATGTATCAACTGGGGTACAATTTCATTTTTTGACAAGAATTCTGTTATTGGAAATTTGTAGTGGAACGGTACTCTCCATCAGCATGGTATCAGCGTTAAATAGGTTAAGAGTCAGGAAAACCCAATAAATTGTAGCTACAACTGTTAAAATGCTGTTGCATTCAATACCTAATGCAAGAGATTAAGACTTTTAACCACTTTCTTTCAAGCTTTTGCTTTTCGGAGGTTTAGACAACATCCTTATTTAGAGCAATGCAGCATATAGAGCCAAATATTCAAGAAAAAAAAAAGGTGCAGAGAACATTAATATAACACTTTTCCTTATTTTCACTACTGTCCTAGAACACAGCCATGCCATCAAACATCCTCTATGTTTTTTATTAATCCTAACCCTAACCCTAGCTACGGGTTTGGGTAGTTAGGGTTAGGGGTCAGATTTTCTTCAATGCAACCTAACACTCATTTAAGCAGAACAAATAATTCAGGGCATCAAAATATTAGTCTGAAATGAATTAGCGGCCTTGCCACACCAAGCAAGATGTATCAACTGGGGTACAATTTCATTTTTTGACAAGAATTCTGTTATTGGAAATTTGTAGTGGAACGGTACTCTTCATCAGCATGGTATCAGCGTTAAATAGGTTAAAAGTCAGGAAAACCCAATAAATTGTAGCTACAACTGTTAAAATGCTGTTGCATTCAATACCTAATGCAAGAGATTAAGACTTTTAACCACTTTCTTTCAAGCTTTTGCTTTTCGGGGATTTAGACCACATCCTCATTTAGGGCAATGCAGCATATAGAGCCATATATGCAAGAAAATAAAAAAAGTGAAGAGAACATTAAAATATGACATTTCCTAAATTTCTCTACTGTCCTAGAACACAGCCATGCCATCAAACATCCTCTACGTTTTCTATTAATCCTAACCCTAACCTTAGCTACAGGTTTGGGTAGTTAGGGTTAGGGGTCAGATTTTCATCAATGCAACCTAACTCTCATTTAAGCAAAAAATATAATTCAGGGCATCAAAATATTAGTCTGAAATGACTTAGCGGCCTGACCACACCAAGTTAAATGTATCAGCTGGGGTACAATTTCATTTTCTGACAAGAATTCTGTTATTGGACATTTTGAGTGGAACGGTACTCTCCATGAGCATGGTATCAGCGTTAAATAGGTTAAGAGTTAGGAAAACCCAATAAATTGTAGCTACAACTGTTAAAATGCTGTTGCATTCAATGCCAAATGCAAGAGATTAAGACTTTTAACCAATTTCTTTCAAGCTTTTGCTTTTCGGAGGTTTAGACAACATCCTTATTTAGAGCAATGCAGCATATAGAGCCAAATATTCAAGAAAAAAAAAAGGTGCAGAGAACATTAATATAACACTTTTCCTTATTTTCACTACTGTCCTAGAACACAGCCACGCCATCAAACATCCTCTATGTTTTTTATTAATCCTAACCCTAACCCTAGCTACGGGTTTGGGTAGTTAGGGTTAGGGGTCAGATTTTCTTCAATGCAACCTAACACTCATTTAAGCAGAAAATATAATTCAGGGCATCAAAATATTAGTCTGAAATGACTAAGCGGCCTTGCCACTCCAAGCAAAATGTATCAGCTGGGGTACAATTTCATTTTTTGACAAGAATTCTGTTATTGGAAATTTGTAGTGGAACGGTACTCTCCGTCAGCATGGTATCAGCGATAAATAGGTTAAGAGTCAGGAAGACCCAATAAATTGTAGCTACAACTGTTAAAATGCTGTTGCATTCAATACCTAATGCAAGAGATAAAGACTTTTAACCATATTCTTTCAAACTTTTGCTTTTCGGGGATTTAGACAACATCCTCATTTAGGGCAATGCAGCATATAGAGCCATGTATGCAAGAAAATAAAAAATTGAAGAGAACATTAAAATATGACATTTCCTAAATTTCCCTACTGTCCTAGAACACAGCCATACCATCAACCATCCTCTAGATTTTCTATTAATCCTAACCCTAACCCTAGCTACGGGTTTGGGTAGTTAGGGTTAGGGGTCAGATTTTCATCAATGCAAGCTAATACTCATTTAAGCAGAGAATATAACACAGGGCATCAAAATATTAGTCTGAAATGAATTAGCGGCCTTGCCACACCAAGCAAGATGTATCAACTGGGGTACAATTTCATTTTTTGACAAGAATTCTGTTATTGGAAATTTGTAGTAGAACGGTACTCTCAATCAGCATGGTATCAGCGTTAAATAGGTTAAAAGTCAGGAAAACCCAATAAATTGTAGCTACAACTGTTTAAATGCTGTTACATTCAATGCCAAATGCAAGAGATTAAGACATTTAATCACTTTCTTTCTAACTTTTGCTTTTCGGTGGTTTAGACAACCACCCGCATTTAGGACAATGGAGCGTATAGAGCCATATATTCAAGAAAAAAAAAAGGTGCAGAGAACATTAATATAACACTTTTCCTTAATTTCACTACTGTCCTAGAACACAGCCACGCCATCAAACATCCTCTAGGTTTTCTAATAATCCTAACCCTAACCCTAGCTAAGGGTTTGGGTAGTTAGGGTTAGGGGTCAGATTTTCTTCAATGCAACCTAACACTCATTTAAGCAGAAAATATAACTCAGGGCATCAAAATATTAGTCTGAAATGACTAAGCGGCCTTACCACACCAAGCAAAATGTATCAACTAGGGTACAATTTCATTTTTTGACAAGAATTCTGTTATTGGAAATTTGTAGTGGAACGGTACTCTCCGTCAGCATGGTATCAGCGTTAAATAGGTTAAGAGTCAGGAAAACCCAATAAATTGTAGCTACAACTGTTAAAATGCTGTTGCATTCAATAACTAATGCAAGAGATTAAGACTTTTAACCACTTTCTTTCAAGCTTTTGCTTTTCGGAGGTTTAGACAACATCCTTATTTAGAGCAATGCAGCATATAGAGCCAAATATTCAAGAAAAAAAAAAGGTGCAGAGAACATTAATATAACACTTTTCCTTATTTTCACTACTGTCCTAGAACACAGCCATGCCATCAAACATCCTCTATGTTTTTTATTAATCCTAACCCTAACCCTAGCTACGGGTTTGGGTAGTTAGGGTTAGGGGTCAGATTTTCTTCAATGCAACCTAACACTCATTTAAGCAGAAAATATAATTCAGGGCATCAAAATATTAGTCTGAAATGACTTAGCGGCCTTGCCACACCAAGCAAGATGTATCAACTGGGGTACAATTTCATTTTTTGACAAGAATTCTGTTATTGGAAATTTGTAGTGGAACGGTACTCTCCATCAGCATGGTATCAGCATTAAATAGGTTAAAAGTCAGGAAAACCCAATAAATTGTAGCTACAACTGTTAAAATGCTGTTGCATTCAATACCTAATGCAAGAGATTAAGACTTTTAACCACTTTCTTTCAAGCTTTTGCTTTTCGGAGGTTTAGACAACATCCTTATTTAGAGCAATGCAGCATATAGAGCCAAATATTCAAGAAAAAAAAAAGGTGCAGAGAACATTAATATAACACTTTTCCTTATTTTCACTACTGTCCTAGAACACAGCCATGCCATCAAACATCCTCTATGTTTTTTATTAATCCTAACCCTAACCCTAGCTACGGGTTTGGGTAGTTAGGGTTAGGGGTCAGATTTTCTTCAATGCAACCTAACACTCATTTAAGCAGAACAAATAATTCAGGGCATCAAAATATTAGTCTGAAATGAATTAGCGGCCTTGCCACACCAAGCAAGATGTATCAACTGGGGTACAATTTCATTTTTTGACAAGAATTCTGTTATTGGAAATTTGTAGTGGAACGGTACTCTTCATCAGCATGGTATCAGCGTTAAATAGGTTAAAAGTCAGGAAAACCCAATAAATTGTAGCTACAACTGTTAAAATGCTGTTGCATTCAATACCTAATGCAAGAGATTAAGACTTTTAACCACTTTCTTTCAAGCTTTTGCTTTTCGGGGATTTAGACCACATCCTCATTTAGGGCAATGCAGCATATAGAGCCATATATGCAAGAAAATAAAAAAAGTGAAGAGAACATTAAAATATGACATTTCCTAAATTTCTCTACTGTCCTAGAACACAGCCATGCCATCAAACATCCTCTACGTTTTCTATTAATCCTAACCCTAACCTTAGCTACAGGTTTGGGTAGTTAGGGTTAGGGGTCAGATTTTCATCAATGCAACCTAACTCTCATTTAAGCAAAAAATATAATTCAGGGCATCAAAATATTAGTCTGAAATGACTTAGCGGCCTGACCACACCAAGTTAAATGTATCAGCTGGGGTACAATTTCATTTTCTGACAAGAATTCTGTTATTGGACATTTTGAGTGGAACGGTACTCTCCATGAGCATGGTATCAGCGTTAAATAGGTTAAGAGTTAGGAAAACCCAATAAATTGTAGCTACAACTGTTAAAATGCTGTTGCATTCAATGCCAAATGCAAGAGATTAAGACTTTTAACCAATTTCTTTCAAGCTTTTGCTTTTCGGAGGTTTAGACAACATCCTTATTTAGAGCAATGCAGCATATAGAGCCAAATATTCAAGAAAAAAAAAAGGTGCAGAGAACATTAATATAACACTTTTCCTTATTTTCACTACTGTCCTAGAACACAGCCACGCCATCAAACATCCTCTATGTTTTTTATTAATCCTAACCCTAACCCTAGCTACGGGTTTGGGTAGTTAGGGTTAGGGGTCAGATTTTCTTCAATGCAACCTAACACTCATTTAAGCAGAAAATATAATTCAGGGCATCAAAATATTAGTCTGAAATGACTAAGCGGCCTTGCCACTCCAAGCAAAATGTATCAGCTGGGGTACAATTTCATTTTTTGACAAGAATTCTGTTATTGGAAATTTGTAGTGGAACGGTACTCTCCGTCAGCATGGTATCAGCGATAAATAGGTTAAGAGTCAGGAAGACCCAATAAATTGTAGCTACAACTGTTAAAATGCTGTTGCATTCAATACCTAATGCAAGAGATAAAGACTTTTAACCATATTCTTTCAAACTTTTGCTTTTCGGGGATTTAGACAACATCCTCATTTAGGGCAATGCAGCATATAGAGCCATGTATGCAAGAAAATAAAAAATTGAAGAGAACATTAAAATATGACATTTCCTAAATTTCCCTACTGTCCTAGAACACAGCCATACCATCAACCATCCTCTAGATTTTCTATTAATCCTAACCCTAACCCTAGCTACGGGTTTGGGTAGTTAGGGTTAGGGGTCAGATTTTCATCAATGCAAGCTAATACTCATTTAAGCAGAGAATATAACACAGGGCATCAAAATATTAGTCTGAAATGAATTAGCGGCCTTGCCACACCAAGCAAGATGTATCAACTGGGGTACAATTTCATTTTTTGACAAGAATTCTGTTATTGGAAATTTGTAGTAGAACGGTACTCTCAATCAGCATGGTATCAGCGTTAAATAGGTTAAAAGTCAGGAAAACCCAATAAATTGTAGCTACAACTGTTTAAATGCTGTTACATTCAATGCCAAATGCAAGAGATTAAGACATTTAATCACTTTCTTTCTAACTTTTGCTTTTCGGTGGTTTAGACAACCACCCGCATTTAGGACAATGGAGCGTATAGAGCCATATATTCAAGAAAAAAAAAAGGTGCAGAGAACATTAATATAACACTTTTCCTTAATTTCACTACTGTCCTAGAACACAGCCACGCCATCAAACATCCTCTAGGTTTTCTAATAATCCTAACCCTAACCCTAGCTAAGGGTTTGGGTAGTTAGGGTTAGGGGTCAGATTTTCTTCAATGCAACCTAACACTCATTTAAGCAGAAAATATAACTCAGGGCATCAAAATATTAGTCTGAAATGACTAAGCGGCCTTACCACACCAAGCAAAATGTATCAACTAGGGTACAATTTCATTTTTTGACAAGAATTCTGTTATTGGAAATTTGTAGTGGAACGGTACTCTCCGTCAGCATGGTATCAGCGTTAAATAGGTTAAGAGTCAGGAAAACCCAATAAATTGTAGCTACAACTGTTAAAATGCTGTTGCATTCAATAACTAATGCAAGAGATTAAGACTTTTAACCACTTTCTTTCAAGCTTTTGCTTTTCGGAGGTTTAGACAACATCCTTATTTAGAGCAATGCAGCATATAGAGCCAAATATTCAAGAAAAAAAAAAGGTGCAGAGAACATTAATATAACACTTTTCCTTATTTTCACTACTGTCCTAGAACACAGCCATGCCATCAAACATCCTCTATGTTTTTTATTAATCCTAACCCTAACCCTAGCTACGGGTTTGGGTAGTTAGGGTTAGGGGTCAGATTTTCTTCAATGCAACCTAACACTCATTTAAGCAGAAAATATAATTCAGGGCATCAAAATATTAGTCTGAAATGACTTAGCGGCCTTGCCACACCAAGCAAGATGTATCAACTGGGGTACAATTTCATTTTTTGACAAGAATTCTGTTATTGGAAATTTGTAGTGGAACGGTACTCTCCATCAGCATGGTATCAGCATTAAATAGGTTAAAAGTCAGGAAAACCCAATAAATTGTAGCTACAACTGTTAAAATGCTGTTGCATTCAATACCTAATGCAAGAGATTAAGACTTTTAACCACTTTCTTTCAAGCTTTTGCTTTTCGGAGGTTTAGACAACATCCTTATTTAGAGCAATGCAGCATATAGAGCCAAATATTCAAGAAAAAAAAAAGGTGCAGAGAACATTAATATAACACTTTTCCTTATTTTCACTACTGTCCTAGAACCCAGCCACGCCATCAAACATCCTCTAAGTTTTCTATTAATCCTAACCCTAACCCTAGCTAAGGGTTTGGGTAGTTAGGGTTAGGGGTCAGATTTTCTTCAATGCAACCTAACACTCATTTAAGCAGAAAATATAATTCAGGGCATCAAAATATTAGTCTGAAATGACTAAGCGGCCTTGCCACTCCAAGCAAAATGTATCAGCTGGGGTACAATTTCATTTTTTGACAAGAATTCTGTTATTGGAAATTTGTAGTGGAACGGTACTCTCCATCAGCATGGTATCAGCGATAAATAGGTTAAGAGTCAGGAAGATCCAATAAATTGTAGCTACAACTGTTAAAATGCTGTTGCATTCAATACCTAATGCAAGAGATAAAGACTTTTAACCACTTTCTTTCAAACTTTTGCTTTTCGGGGATTTAGACAACATCCTCATTTAGGGCAATGCAGCATATAGAGCCATGTATGCAAGAAAATAAAAAATTGAAGAGAACATTAAAATATGACATTTCCTAAATTTCCCTACTGTCCTAGAACACAGCCATACCATCAACCATCCTCTAGGTTTTCTATTAATCCTAACCCTAACCCTAGCTACGGGTTTGGGTAGTTAGGGTTAGGGGTCAGATTTTCATCAATGCAAGCTAATACTCATTTAAGCAGAGAATATAACACAGGGCATCAAAATATTAGTCTGAAATGACTAAGCGGCCTTACCACACCAAGCAAAATGTATCAACTGGGGTACAATTTCATTTTTTGACAAGAATTCTGTTATTGGAAATTTTGAGTCGAATGGTAGTCTCCATGAGCATGGTATCAGCGTTAAATAGCTTAAGAGTGAGGAAAACCCAATAAATTTTAGCTACAACTGTTTAAATGCTGTTACATTCAATGCCAAATGCAAGAGATTAAGACATTTAATCACTTTCTTTCTAACTTTTGCTTTTCGGTGGTTTAGACAACCACCCGCATTTAGGACAATGGAGCATATAGAGCCATATATTCAAGAAAAAAAAAAGGTGCAGAGAACATTAATATAACACTTTTCCTTAATTTCACTACTGTCCTAGAACACAGCCACGCCATCAAACATCCTCTAGGTTTTCTAATAATCCTAACCCTAACCCTGGCTAAGGGTTTGGGTAGTTAGGGTTAGGGGTCAGATTTTCTTCAATGCAACCTAACACTCATTTAAGCAGAAAATATAACTCAGGGCATCAAAATATTAGTCTGAAATGACTAAGCGGCCTTACCACACCAAGCAAAATGTATCAACTAGGGTACAATTTCATTTTTTGACAAGAATTCTGTTATTGGAAATTTGTAGTGGAACGGTACTCTCCATCAGCATGGTATCAGCGTTAAATAGGTTAAGAGTCAGGAAAACCCAATAAATTGTAGCTACAACTGTTAAAATGCTGTTGCATTCAATACCTAATGCAAGAGATTAAGACTTTTAACCACTTTCTTTCAAGCTTTTGCTTTTCGGAGGTTTAGACAACATCCTTATTTAGAGCAATGCAGCATATAGAGCCAAATATTCAAGAAAAAAAAAAGGTGCAGAGAACATTAATATAACACTTTTCCTTATTTTCACTACTGTCCTAGAACACAGCCATGCCATCAAACATCCTCTATGTTTTTTATTAATCCTAACCCTAACCCTAGCTACGGGTTTGGGTAGTTAGGGTTAGGGGTCAGATTTTCTTCAATGCAACCTAACACTCATTTAAGCAGAACATATAATTCAGGGCATCAAAATATTAGTCTGAAATGAATTAGCGGCTTTGCCACACCAAGCAAGGTGTATCAACTGGGGTACAATTTCATTTTTTGACAAGAATTCTGTTATTGGAAATTTGTAGTGGAACGGTACTCTTCATCAGCATGGTATCAGCGTTAAATAGGTTAAAAGTCAGGAAAACCCAATAAATTGTAGCTACAACTGTTAAAATGCTGTTGCATTCAATACCTAATGCAAGAGATTAAGACTTTTAACCACTTTCTTTCAAGCTTTTGCTTTTCGGGGATTTAGACAACATCCTCATTTAGGGCAATGCAGCATATAGAGCCATATATGCAAGAAAATAAAAAAAGTGAAGAGAACATTAAAATATGACATTTCCTAAATTTCTCTACTGTCCTAGAACACAGCCATGCCATCAAACATCCTCTACGTTTTCTATTAATCCTAACCCTAACCCTAGCTACAGGTTTGGGTAGTTAGGGTTAGGGGTCAGATTTTCATCAATGCAACCTAACTCTCATTTAAGCAAAAAACATAATTCAGGGCATCAAAATATTAGTCTGAAATGACTTAGCGGATTGACCACACCAAGTTAAATGTATCAGCTGGGGTACAATTTCATTTTCTGACAAGAATTCTGTTATTGGACATTTTGAGTGGAACGGTACTCTCCATGAGCATGGTATCAGCGTTAAATAGGTTAAGAGTTAGGAAAACCCAATAAATTGTAGCTACAACTGTTAAAATGCTGTTGCATTCAATGCCAAATGCAAGAGATTAAGACTTTTAACCACTTTCTTTCAAGCTTTTGCTTTTCGGAGGTTTAGACAACATCCTTATTTAGAGCAATGCAGCATATAGAGCCAAATATTCAAGAAAAAAAAAAGGTGCAGAGAACATTAATATAACACTTTTCCTTATTTTCACTACTGTCCTAGAACACAGCCATGCCATCAAACATCCTCTATGTTTTTTATTAATCCTAACCCTAACCCTAGCTACGGGTTTGGGTAGTTAGGGTTAGGGGTCAGATTTTCTTCAATGCAACCTAACACTCATTTAAGCAGAAAATATAATTCAGGGCATCAAAATATTAGTCTGAAATGACTTAGCGGCCTTGCCACACCAAGCAAGATGTATCAACTGGGGTACAATTTCATTTTTTGACAAGAATTCTGTTATTGGAAATTTGTAGTGGAACGGTACTCTCCATCAGCATGGTATCAGCATTAAATAGGTTAAAAGTCAGGAAAACCCAATAAATTGTAGCTACAACTGTTAAAATGCTTTTGCATTCAATACCTAATGCAAGAGATTAAGACTTTTAACCACTTTCTTTCAAGCTTTTGCTTTTCGGAGGTTTAGACAACATCCTTATTTAGAGCAATGCAGCATATAGAGCCAAATATTCAAGAAAAAAAAAAGGTGCAGAGAACATTAATATAACACTTTTCCTTATTTTCACTACTGTCCTAGAACACAGTCACGCCATCAAACATCCTCTAAGTTTTCTATTAATCCTAACCCTAACCCTAGCTAAGGGTTTGGGTAGTTAGGGTTAGGGGTCAGATTTTCTTCAATGCAACCTAACACTCATTTAAGCAGAAAATATAATTCAGGGCATCAAAATATTAGTCTGAAATGACTAAGCGGCCTTGCCACTCCAAGCAAAATGTATCAGCTGGGGTACAATTTCATTTTTTGACAAGAATTCTGTTATTGGAAATTTGTAGTGGAACGGTACTCTCCATCAGCATGGTATCAGCGATAAATAGGTTAAGAGTCAGGAAGATCCAATAAATTGTAGCTACAACTGTTAAAATGCTGTTGCATTCAATACCTAATGCAAGAGATAAAGACTTTTAACCACTTTCTTTCAAACTTTTGCTTTTCGGGGATTTAGACAACATCCTCATTTAGGGCAATGCAGCATATAGAGCCATGTATGCAAGAAAATAAAAAATTGAAGAGAACATTAAAATATGACATTTCCTAAATTTCCCTACTGTCCTAGAACACAGCCATACCATCAACCATCCTCTAGGTTTTCTATTAATCCTAACCCTAACCCTAGCTACGGGTTTGGGTAGTTAGGGTTAGGGGTCAGATTTTCATCAATGCAAGCTAATACTCATTTAAGCAGAGAATATAACACAGGGCATCAAAATATTAGTCTGAAATGACTAAGCGGCCTTACCACACCAAGCAAAATGTATCAACTGGGGTACAATTTCATTTTTTGACAAGAATTCTGTTATTGGAAATTTTGAGTCGAATGGTAGTCTCCATGAGCATGGTATCAGCGTTAAATAGCTTAAGAGTGAGGAAAACCCAATAAATTTTAGCTACAACTGTTTAAATGCTGTTACATTCAATGCCAAATGCAAGAGATTAAGACATTTAATCACTTTCTTTCTAACTTTTGCTTTTCGGTGGTTTAGACAACATCCCCATTTAGGACAATGGAGCGTATAGAGCCAAATATTCAAGAAAAAAAAAAGGTGCAGAGAACATTAATATAACACTTTTCCTTATTTTCACTACTGTCCTAGAACACAACCATGCCATCAAACATCCTCTATGTTTTTTATTAATCCTAACCCTAACCCTAGCTACGGGTTTGGGTAGTTAGGGTTAGGGGTCAGATTTTCTGCAATGCAACCTAACACTCATTTAAGCAGAAAATATAATTCAGGGCATCAAAATATTAGTCTGAAATCACTTAGCGGCCTTGCCACACCAAGCAAGATGTATCAACTGGGGTACATCTTCATTTTTTGACAAGAGTTCTGTTATTGGAAATTTGTAGTGGAACGGTACTCTCCATCAGCATGGTATCAGCGATAAATAGGTTAAGAGTCAGGAAGACCCAATAAATTGTAGCTACAACTGTTAAAATGCTGTTGCATTCAATACCTAATGCAAGAGATAAAGACTTTTAACCACTTTCTTTCAAACTTTTGCTTTTCGGGGATTTAGACAACATCCTCATTTAGGGCAATGCAGCATATAGAGCCATGTATGCAAGAAAATAAAAAATTGAAGAGAACATTAAAATATGACATTTCCTAAATTTCCCTACTGTCCTAGAACACAGCCATACCATCAACCATCCTCTAGGTTTTCTATTAATCCTAACCCTAACCCTAGCTACGGGTTTGGGTAGTTAGGGTTAGGGGTCAGATTTTCATCAATGCAAGCTAATACTCATTTAAGCAGAGAATATAACACAGGGCATCAAAATATTAGTCTGAAATGACTTAGCGGCCTTACCACACCAAGCAAAATGTATCAACTGGGGTACAATTTCATTTTTTGACAAGAATTCTGTTATTGGAAATTTTGAGACGAATGGTAGTCTCCATGAGCATGGTATCAGCGTTAAATAGGTTAAGAGTCAGGAAAACCCAATAAATTGTAGCTACGACTGTTTAAATGCTGTTACATTCAATGCCAAATGCAAGAGATTAAGACTTTAAACCACTTTCTTTCAAGCATTTGCTTTTCGGAGGTTTAGACAACATCCTTATTTAGAGCAATGCAGCATATAGAGCCAAATATTCAAGAAAAAAAAAAGGTGCAGAGAACATTAATTTAACACTTTTCCTTAATTTCACTACTGTCCTAGAACACAGCCACGCCATCAAACATCCTCTAGGTTTTCTAATAATCCTAACCCTAACCCTAGCTAAGGGTTTGGGTAGTTAGGGTTAGGGGTCAGATTTTCTTCAATGCAACCTACCACTCATTTAAGCAGAAAATATAACTCAGGGCATCAAAATATTAGTCTGAAATGACTAAGCGGCCTTACCACACCAATCAAAATGTATCAACTGGGGTTCAATTTCATTTTTTGACAAGAATTCTATTATTGGAAATTTGTAGTGGAACGGTACTCTCCATCAGCATGGTATCAGCGTTAAATAGGTTAAGAGTCAGGAAAACCCAATAAATTGTAGCTACAACTGTTAAAATGCTGTTGCATTCAATACCTAATGCAAGAGATTAAGACTTTTAACCACTTTCTTTCAAGCTTTTGCTTTTCGGAGGTTTAGACAACATCCCCATTTAGAGCAATGCAGCATATAGAGCCAAATATTCAAGAAAAAAAAAGGTGCAGAGAACATTAATATAACACTTTTCCTTATTTTCACTACTGTCCTAGAACACAGCCATGCCATCAAACATCCTCTATGTTTTTTATTAATCCTAACCCTAACCCTAGCTACGGGTTTGGGTAGTTAGGGTTAGGGGTCAGATTTTCTTCAATGCAACCTAACACTCATTTAAGCAGAACATATAATTCAGGGCATCAAAATATTAGTCTGAAATGAATTAGCGGCCTTGCCACACCAAGCAAGATCTATCAACTGGGGTACAATTTCATTTTTTGACAAGAATTCTGTTATTGGAAATTTGTAGTGGAACGGTCCTCTCCATCAGCATGGTATCAGCGTTAAATAGGTTAAAAGTCAGGAAAACCCAATAAATTGTAGCTACAACTGTTAAAATGCTGTTGCATTCAATACCTAATGCAAGAGATTAAGACTTTTAACCACTTTCTTTCAAGCTTTTGCTTCACGGGGATTTAGACAACATCCTCATTTAGGGCAATGCAGCATATAGAGCCATATATGCAAGAAAATAAAAAAAGTGAAGAGAACATTAAAATATGACATTTCCTAAATTTCTCTACTGTCCTAGAACACAGCCACGCCATCAAACATCCTCTAGGTTTTCTATTAATCCTAACCCTAACCCTAGCTACAGGTTTGGGTAGTTAGGGTTAGGGCTCAGATTTTCTTCAATGCAACCTAATACTCATTTAATTAGTAAATATAACTCAGGGCATCAAATTATTAGTCTGAAATGACTAAGCGGCCTTGCCACTCCAAGCAAAATTTATCAGCTGGGGTACAATTTCATTTTTTGACAAGAATTCTGTTATTGGACATTTTGAGTGGAACGGTACTCTCCATCAGCATGGTATCAGCGTTAAATAGGTTAAAAGTCAGGAAAACCCAATAAATTGTAGCTACAACTGTTAAAATGCTGTTGCATTCAATACCTAATGCAAGAGATTAAGACTTTTAACCACTTTCTTTCAAGCTTTTGCTTTTCGGAGGTTTAGACAACATCCCCATTTAGGACAATGCAGCGTATAGAGCCAAATATTCAAGAAAAAAAAAAGGTGCAGAGAACATTAATATAACACTTTTCCTTATTTTCACTACTGTCCTAGAACACAGCCACGCCATCAAACATCCTCTAGGTTTTCTAATAATCCTAACCCTAACCCTAGCTAAGGGTTTGGGTAGTTAGGGTTAGGGGTCAGATTTTCTTCAATGCAACCTAACACTCATTTAAGCAGAAAATATAACTCAGGGCATCAAAATATTAGTCTGAAATGACTAAGCGGCCTTACCACACCAAGCAAAATGTATCAACTGGGGTACAATTTCATTTTTTGACAAGAATTCTGTTATTGGAAATTTGTAGTGGAACGGTACTCTCCATCAGCATGGTATCAGCGTTAAATAGGTTAAAAGTCAGGAAAACCCAATAAATTGTAGCTACAACTGTTAAAATGCTGTTGCATTCAATACCTAATGCAAGAGATTAAGACTTTTAACCACTTTCTTTCAAACTTTTGCTTTTCGGAGGTTTAGACAACATCCCCATTTAGGACAATGCAGCGTATAGAGCCAAATATTCAAGAAAAAAAAAAGGTGCAGAGAACATTAATATAACACTTTTCCTTATTTTCACTACTGTCCTAGAACACAGCCATGCCATCAAACATCCTCTATGTTTTTTATTAATCCTAACCCTAACCCTAGCTACGGGTATGGGTAGTTAGGGTTAGGGGTCAGATTTTCTTCAATGCAACCTAACACTCATTTAAGCAGAAAATATAATTCAGGGCATCAAAATATTAGTCTGAAATGACTTAGCGGCCTTGCCACACCAAGCAAGATGTATCAACTGGGGTACAATTTCATTTTTTGACAAGAATTCTGTTATTGGAAATTTGTAGTGGAACGGTACTCTCCATCAGCATGGTATCAGCGTTAAATAGGTTAAAAGTCAGGAAAACCCAATAAATTGTAGCTACAACTGTTAAAATGCTGTTGCATTCAATACCTAATGCAAGAGATTAAGACTTTTAACCACTTTCTTTCAAGCTTTTGCTTTTCGGAGGTTTAGACAACATCCTTATTTAGAGCAATGCAGCATATAGAGCCAAATATTCAAGAAAAAAAAAAGGTGCAGAGAACATTAATATAACACTTTTCCTTATTTTCACTACTGTCCTAGAACACAGCCACGCCATCAAACATCCTCTAGGTTTTCTATTAATCCTAACCCTAACCCTAGCTAAGGGTTTGGGTAGTTAGGGTTAGGGCTCAGATTTTCTTCAATGCAACCTAACACTCATTTAATCAGTAAATATAACTCAGGGCATCAAATTATTAGTCTGAAATGACTAAGCGGCCTTGCCACTCCAAGCAAAATGTATCAGCTGGGGTACAATTTCATTTTTTGACAAGAATTCTGTTATTGGAAATTTGTAGTGGAACGGTACTCTCCATCAGCATGGTATCAGCGATAAATAGGTTAAGAGTCAGGAAGACCCAATAAATTGTAGCTACAACTGTTAAAATGCTGTTGCATTCAATACCTAATGCAAGAGATAAAGACTTTTAACCACTTTCTTTCAAACTTTTGCTTTTCGGGGATTTAGACAACATCCTCATTTAGGGCAATGCAGCATATAGAGCCATGTATGCAAGAAAATAAAAAATTGAAGAGAACATTAAAATATGACATTTCCTAAATTTCCCTACTGTCCTAGAACACAGCCATACCATCAACCACCCTATAGGTTTTTCTGTTAATCCTAACCCTAACCCTAGCTACGGGTTTGGGTAGTTAGGGTTAGGGGTCAGATTTTCATCAATGCAAGCTAATACTCATTTAAGCAGAGAATATAACACAGGGCATCAAAATATTAGTCTGAAATGACTTAGCGGCCTTACCACACCAAGCAAAATGTATCAACTGGGGTACAATTTCATTTTTTGACAAGAATTCTGTTATTGGAAATTTTGAGTCGAATGGTAGTCTCCATGAGCATGGTATCAGCGTTAAATAGGTTAAGAGTCAGGAAAACCCAATAAATTGTAGCTACAACTGTTTAAATGCTGTTACATTCAATGCCATATGCAAGAGATTAAGACATTTAATCACTTTCTTTCTAACTTTTGCTTTTCGGTGGTTTAGACAACATCCCCATTTAGGACAATGGAGCATATAGAGCCATATATTCAAGAAAAAAAAAAGGTGCAGAGAACATTAATATAACACTTTTCCTTAATTTCACTACTGTCCTAGAACACAGCCACGCCATCAACCATCCTCTAGGTTTTCTATTAATCCTAACCCTAACCCTAGCTACGGGTTTGGGTAGTTAGGGTTAGGGGTCAGATTTTCTTCAATGCAACCTAACACTCATTTAAGCAGAAAATATAACTCAGGGCATCAAAATATTAGTCTGAAATGACTAAGCGGCCTTACCACACCAAGCAAAATGTATCAACTGGGGTACAATTTCATTTTTTGACAAGAATTCTGTTATTGGAAATTTGTAGTGGAACGGTACTCTCCATCAGCATGGTATCAGCGTTAAATAGGTTAAGAGTCAGGAAAACCCATTAAATTGTAGCTACAACTGTTAAAATGCTGTTGCATTCAATACCTAATGCAAGAGATAAAGACTTTTAACCACTTTCTTTCAAACTTTTGCTTTTCGGGGATTTAGACAACATCCTCATTTAGGGCAATGCAGCATATAGAGCCATGTATGCAAGAAAATAAAAAATTGAAGAGAACATTAAAATATGACATTTCCTAAATTTCCCTACTGTCCTAGAACACAGCCATACCATCAACCATCCTCTAGGTTTTCTATTAATCCTAACCCTAACCCTAGCTACGGGTTTGGGTAGTTAGGGTTAGGGGTCAGATTTTCATCAATGCAAGCTAATACTCATTTAAGCAGAGAATATAACACAGGGCATCAAAATATTAGTCTGAAATGACTTAGCGGCCTTACCACACCAAGCAAAATGTATCAACTGGGGTACAATTTCATTTTTTGACAAGAATTCTGTTATTGGAAATTTTGAGTCGAATGGTAGTCTCCATGAGCATGGTATCAGCGTTAAATAGGTTAAGAGTCAGGAAAACCCAATAAATTGTAGCTACAACTGTTTAAATGCTGTTACATTCAATGCCAAATGCAAGAGATTAAGACATTTAATCACTTTCTTTCTAACTTTTGCTTTTCGGTGGTTTAGACAACATCCCCATTTAGGACAATGGAGCGTATAGAGCCATATATTCAAGAAAAAAAAAAGGTGCAGAGAACATTAATATAACACTTTTCCTTAATTTCACTACTGTCCTAGAACACAGCCACGCCATCAAACATCCTCTAGGTTTTCTAATAATCCTAACCCTAACCCTAGCTAAGGGTTTGGGTAGTTAGGGTTAGGGGTCAGATTTTCTTCAATGCAACCTAACACTCATTTAAGCAGAAAATATAACTCAGGGCATCAAAATATTAGTCTGAAATGACTAAGCGGCCTTACCACACCAAGCAAAATGTATCAACTGGGGTACAATTTCATTTTTTGACAAGAATTCTGTTATTGGAAATTTGTAGTGGAATGGTAGTCTCCATGAGCATGGTATCAGCGTTAAATAGGTTAAGAGTCAGGAAAACCCAATAAATTGTAGCTACAACTGTTTAAATGCTGTTACATTCAATGCCAAATGCAAGAGATTAAGACATTTAATCACTTTCTTTCTAACTTTTGCTTTTCGGTGGTTTAGACAACATCCTCATTTAGGGCAATGCAGCATTTAGAGCCATGTATGCAAGAAAATAAAAAATTGAAGAGAACATTAAAATATGACATTTCCTAAATTTCCCTACTGTCCTAGAACACAGCCATACCATCAACCATCCTCTAGGTTTTCTATTAATCCTAACCCTAACCCTAGCTACGGGTTTGGGTAGTTAGGGTTAGGGGTCAGATTTTCATCAATGCAAGCTAATACTCATTTAAGCAGAGAATATAACACAGGGCATCAAAATATTAGTCTGAAATGACTTAGCGGCCTTGCCACACCAAGCAAGATGTATCAACTGGGGTACAATTTCATTTTTTGACAAGAATTCTGTTATTGGAAATTTGTAGTGGAACGGTACTCTCCATCAGCATGGTATCAGCGTTAAATAGGTTAAAAGTCAGGAAAACCCAATAAATTGTAGCTACAACTGTTAATATGCTGTTGCATTCAATACCTAATGCAAGAGATTAAGACTTTTAACCACTTTCTTTCAAGCTTTTGCTTTTCGGAGGTTTAGACAACATCCTTATTTAGAGCAATGCAGCATATAGAGCCAAATATTCAAGAAAAAAAAAAGGTGCAGAGAACATTAATATAACACTTTTCCTTATTTTCACTACTGTCCTAGAACACAACCACGCCATCAAACATCCTCTAGGTTTTCTATTAATCCTAACCCTAACCCTAGCTAAGGGTTTGGGTAGTTAGGGTTAGGGCTCAGATTTTCTTCAATGCAACCTAACACTCATTTAATCAGTAAATATAACTCAGGGCATCAAATTATTAGTCTGAAATGACTAAGTGGCCTTGCCACACCAAGCAAGATGTATCAACTGGGGTACAATTTCATTTTTTGACAAGAATTCTGTTATTGGAAATTTGTAGTGGAACGGTACTCTCCATCAGCATGGTATCAGCGTTAAATAGGTTAAAGTCAGGAAAACCCAATAAATTGTAGCTACAACTGTTAAAATGCTGTTGCATTCAATACCTAATGCAAGAGATTAAGACTTTTAACCACTTTCTTTCAAGCTTTTGCTTTTCGGAGGTTTAGACAACATCCTTATTTAGAGCAATGCAGCATATAGAGCCAAATATTCAAGAAAAAAAAAAGGTGCAGAGAACATTAATATAACACTTTTCCTTATTTTCACTACTGTCCTAGAACACAGCCACGCCATCAAACATCCTCTAGGTTTTCTATTAATCCTAACCCTAACCCTAGCTAAGGGTTTGGGTAGTTAGGGTTAGGGCTCAGATTTTCTTCAATGCAACCTAACACTCATTTAATCAGTAAATATAACTCAGGGCATCAAATTATTAGTCTGAAATGACTAAGCGGCCTTGCCACACCAAGAAAGATGTATCAACTGGGGTACAATTTCATTTTTTGACAAGAATTCTGTTATTGGAAATTTGTAGTGGAACGGTACTCTCCATCAGCATGGTATCAGCGATAAATAGGTTAAGAGTCAGGAAAACCCAATAAATTGTAGCTACAACTGTTAAAATGCAGTTGCATTCAATACCTAATGCGAGAGATACAGACTTTTAACCACTTTTTTTCAAACTTTTGCTTTTCGGGGATTTAGACAACATCCTCATTTAGGGCAATGCAGCATTTAGAGCCATGTATGCAAGAAAATAAAAAATTGAAGAGAACATTAAAATATGACATTTCCTAAATCTCCCTACTGTCCTAGAACACAGCCATACCATCAACCATCCTCTAGGTTTTCTATTAATCCTAACCCTAACCCTAGCTACGGGATTGGGTAGTTAGGGTTAGGGGTCAGATTTTCATCAATGCAAGCTAATACTCATTTAAGCAGAGAATATAACACAGGGCATCAAAATATTAGTCTGAAATGACTTAGCGGCCTTACCACACCAAGCAAAATGTATCAACTGGGGTACAATTTCATTTTTTGACAAGAATTCTGTTATTGGAAATTTTGAATCGAATGGTAGTCTCCATGAACATGGTATGAGCGTTAAATAGGTTAAGAGTCAGGAAAACCCAATAAATTGTAGCTACAACTGTTTAAATGCTGTTACATTCAATGCCAAATGCAAGAGATTAAGACATTTAATCACTTTCTTTCTAACTTTTGCTTTTCGGTGGTTTAGACAACATCCCCATTTAGGACAATGGAGCGTATAGAGCCATATATTCAAGAAAAAAAAAAGGTGCAGAGAACATTAATATAACACTTTTCCTTAATTTCACTACTGTCCTAGAACACAGCCACGCCATCAAACATCCTCTAGGTTTTCTAATAATCCTAACCCTAACCCTAGCTAAGGGTTTGGGTAGTTAGGGTTAGGGGTCAGATTTTCTTCAATGCAACCTAACACTCATTTAAGCAGAAAATATAACTCAGGGCATCAAAATATTAGTCTGAAATGACTTAGCGGCCTTACCACACCAAGCAAAATGTATCAACTGGGGTACAATTTCATTTTTTGACAAGAATTCTGTTATTGGAAATTTGTAGTGGAACGGTACTCTCCTTCAGCATGGTATCAGCGTTAAATAGCTTAAGAGTCAGGAAAACCCAATAAATTGTAGCTTCAACTTTTAAAATGCTGTTGCATTCAATGCCAAATGCAAGAGATTAAGACTTTTAACCACTTTCTTTCAAGCTTTTGCTTTTCGGTGGTTTAGACAACATCCTCATTTAGGGCAATGCAGCATATAGAGCCAAATATTCAAGAAAAAAAAAAGGTGCAGAGAACATTAATAACACTTTTCCTTAATTTCACTACTGTCCTAGAACACAGCCACGCCATCAAACATCCTCTAGGTTTTCTAATAATCCTAACCCTAACCCTAGCTAAGGGTTTGGGTAGTTAGGGTTAGGGGTCAGATTTTCTTCAATGCAACCTAATACTCATTTAATCAGTAAATATAACTCAGGGCATCAAAATATTAGTCTGAAATGACTTAGCGGCCTTGCCACACCAAGCAAAATGTATCAACTGAGGTACAATTTCATTTTCTGACAAGAATTCTGTTATTGGACATTTTGAGTGGAACGATACTCTCCATGAGCATGGTATCAGCGTTAAATAGGTTAAAAGTTAGGAAAACCCAATAAATTGTAGCTACAACTGTTAAAATGCTGTTGCATTCAATGCCAAATGCAAGAGATTAAGACTTTTAACTACTTTCTTTCAAACTTTTGCTTTTCGGGGATTTAGACAACATCCTCATTTAGGACAATGCAGCATATAGAGCCATATATTCAAAAAAAAAAAGGTGCAGAGAACATTACAATATCACTTTTCCTAAATTTCACTTCTATCCTTGAACACAGCCACGCCATCAAACATCCTCTATGTTTTCTAATAATTCTAACCCTAACCCTAGCTACGGGTTTGGGTAGTTAGGGTTAGGGGTCAGATTTTCAACAATGCAAGCTAATACTCATTTAAGCAGAAAATATAATTCAGGGCATCAAAATATTAGTCTGAAATGACTTAGCGGCCTTACCACACCAAGCAAAATGTATCAACTGGGGTACAATTTCATTTTTTGACAAGAATTCTGTTATTGGAAATTTGTAGTGGAACGGTACTCTCCTTCAGCATGGTATCAGCGTTAAATAGGTTAAGAGTCAGGAAAACCCAATAAATTGTAGCTTCAACTTTTAAAATGCTGTTGCATTCAATGCCAAATGCAAGAGATTAAGACTTTTAACCACTTTCTTTCAAGCTTTTGCTTTTCGGTGGTTTAGACAACATCCTCATTTAGGGCAATGCAGCATATAGAGCCAAATATTCAAGAAAAAAAAAAGGTGCAGAGAACATTAATAACACTTTTCCTTAATTTCACTACTGTCCTAGAACACAGCCACGCCATCAAACATCCTCTAGGTTTTCTAATAATCCTAACCCTAACCCTAGCTAAGGGTTTGGGTAGTTAGGGTTAGGGGTCAGATTTTCTTCAATGCAACCTAATACTCATTTAATCAGTAAATATAACTCAGGGCATCAAATTATTAGTCTGAAATGATTAAGCGGCCTTGCCACACCAAGCAAAATGTATCAGCTGGGGTACAATTTCATTTTTTGACAAGAATTCTGTTATTGGAAATTGTGAGTCGAATGGTACTCTCCATAAGCATGGTGTCAGCGTTAAATAGGTTAAGAGTCAGGAAAACCCAATAAATTGTAGCTTCAACTGTTAAAATGCTGTTGCATTCAATGCCAAATGCAAGAGATTAAGACTTTTAACAATTTTCTTTCAAGCTTTTGCTTTTCGGTTGTTTAGACAACATTCCCATTTAGGGCAATGCGGCATATAGAGCCAAATATTCAAGAAAAAAAAGGTGCAGAGAACATTAATATAACACTTTTCCTTAATTTCACTACTGTCCTAGAACACAGCCACGCCATCAAACATCCTCTAGGTTTTCTATTAATCCTAACCCTAACCCTAGCTAAGGGTTTGGGTAGTTAGGGTTAGGGGTCAGATTTTCTTCAATGCAACCTAACACTCATTTAATCAGTAAATATAACTCAGGGCATCAAAATATTAGTCTGAAATGACTAAGTGGCCTTCCAACATCAAGCAAAATGTATTAGTTGGGGTACAATTTCGTTTTTTGACAAGAATTCTGTAATTGGAGATTTTTAGTGGAACGGTACTCTCCATCAGCATGGTATCAGCGTTAAATAGGTTAAGAGTCAGGAAAACCCTATAAATTGTAGCTACAACTGTTAAAATGCTGTTGCATTCAATACCTAATGCAAGAGATACAGACTTTTAACCACTTTCTTTCAAACTTTTGCTTTTCGGGGTTTTAGACAACATCCTCATTTAGGGCAATGCAGCATATAGAGCCATATATTCAAGAAAAAAAAATGGTGCAGAGAACATTAATATAACACTTTTCCTTAATTTCACTACTGTCCTAGAACACAGCCACGCCATCAAACATCCTCTATGTTTTCTATTAATCCTAACCCTAACCCTAGCTAAGGGTTTGGGTAGTTAGGGTTAGGGGTCAGATTTTCTTCAATGCACCCTAACACTCATTTAAGCAGAAAATATAACTCAGGGCATCAAAATATTAGTCTGAAATAAGTAAGCGGCCTTCCCACACCAAGCAAAATGTATCAGCTGGGGTACAATTTCACTTCTTGACAAGAATTCTGTTTTTGGAAATTTGTAGTGGAACAGTGCTTTCCATCAGCATGGTATCAGCGTTAAATAGGTTAAGAGTCAGGAAAACCCAATAAATTGTAGCTACAACTGTTAAAATGCTGTTGCATTCAATGCCAAATGCAAGAGATTAAGACTTTTAACAATTCTCTTTCAAGCTTTTGCTTTTCGGTTGTTTAGACAACATCCCCATTTAGGACAATGCAACATATAGAGCCATATATTCAAGAAATAAACAAGGTGCAGGGAACATTACAATATCACTTTTCCTAAATTTCACTTCTATCCTTGAACACAGCCACGCCATCAAACATCCTCTATGTTTTCTAATAATCCTAACCCTAACCCTAGCTACGGGTTTGGGTAGTTAGGGTTAGGTGTCAGATTTTTATCAATGCAAGCTAATACTCATTTAAGCGGAAAATATAATTCAGGGCATCAAAATATTAGTCTGAAATGACTTAGCGGCCTTACCACACCAAGCAAAATGTATCAAATGGGGTCCAATTTCATTTCTTGACAAGAATTCTGTTATTGGAAATTTGTAGTGGAACGGTACTCTCCATCAGCATGGTATCAGCGTTAAATAGGTTAAGAGTCAGGAAAACCCAATAAATTGTAGCTTCAACTTTTAAAATGCTGTTGCATTCAATGCCAAATGCAAGAGATTAAGACTTTTAACCACTTTCTTTCAAGTTTTTGCTTTTCGGTGGTTTAGACAACATCCTCATTTAGGGCAATGCAGCATATAGAGCCAAATATTCAAGAAAAAAAAAAGGTGCAGAGAACATTAATATAACACTTTTCCTTAATTTTACTACTGTCCTAGAACACAGCCACGCCATCAAACATCCTCTAGGTTTTCTAATAATCCTAACCCTAACCCTAGCTAAGGGTTTGGGTAGTTAGGGTTAGGGGTCAGATTTTCTTCAATGCAACTTAACACTCATTTAATCAGAAAATATAACTCAGGGCATCAAAATATTAGTCTGAAATGACTAAGCGGCCTTGCCACACCAAGCAAAATGTATCAGCTGGGGTACAATTTCATTTTTTGACAAGAATTCTGTTATTGGAAATTTTGAGTCGAATGTTACTCTCTATGAGCATGGTATCAGCGTTAAAAAGGTTAAGAGTCAGGAAAACCCAATAAATTGTAACATCAACTGTTGAAATGCTGTTGCATTCAATGCCAAATGCAAGACAATAAGACTTTTAACCATTTTCTTTCAAGCTTTTCCTATTCGGTGGTTTAGACAACATCCCCATTTAGGACAATGCAGCGTATAGAGCCATATATTCAAGAAAAAAACAAGGTGCAGAGAACATTACAATATCACTTTTCCTAAATTTCACTTCTGTCCTAGAACACAGCTATGCCATCAAACATCCTCTATGTTTTCTAATAATCCTAACCCTAACCCTAGCTACGGGTTTGGGTAGTTAGGGTTAGGGGTCAGATTTTCTTCAATGCAACCTAACACTCATTTAAGCAGAAAATATAACTCAGGGCATCAAAATATTAGTTTGAAATGACTAAGCGGCCTTGCCACACCAAGCAAAATATATCAGCTGGGGTAAAATTTCACTTTTTGACAAGAATTCTGTTATTGGAAATTTTGAGTCGAATGGTAGTCTCCATGAGCATGGTATCAGCGTTAAATAGGTTAAGAGTCAGGAAAACCCAATAAAATGTAGCTACAACTGTTAAAATGCTGTTGCATTCAATGGCAAATGCAAGATATTAAGACTTTTAACCACTTTCAAGCTTTTGCTTTTCAGTGGTTTAGACAACATCCCCATTTAGGGCAATGCAGCATATAGAGCCGAATATTCAAGAAAAAAACAAGGTGCAGAGAACATTAAAATATCACTTTTCCTTAATTTCACTTCTGTCCTAGAACACAGCCACGCCGTCAAACATCCTCTATGTTTTCTAATAATCCTAACCCTAACCCTAACTAAGGGTTTGGGTAGTTAGGGTTAGGGGTCAGATTTTCTTCAATGCAACCTAACACTCGTTTAAGCAGAAAATATAACTCAGGGCATCAAAATATTAGTCTGAAATGACTAAGCGGCCTTACCACACCAAGCAAAATGTATCAACTGGGGTACAATTTCATTTTTTGACAAGAATTCTGTTTATGGAAATTTTGAGTGGAACGGTACTCTCCATGAGCATGGTATCAGCGTTAAATAGGTTACGAGTCAGAAAAACTCAATAAATTGTAACTACAATTCTGTCGTGTTTCAACTGGATATCAATGCAGTATATAGAGCCATACAGTACAAATTTGAGATCCAATACTGAGAGAAACACATGTACTGTACTTTCAACAGACATTTCACAGGTTTTGGTTTCTTCTGATTGAGATAAGGGACCTTCCCAGCTGATACAATGTTTTACAATGATGTTGCATTGTTACAATAAATAATTAAAATAATAAAATTATGTAATGATTAAGATTGCAATATTATGATAAAAATCCAGAAATTTTGAGGTCAGCCTCTGCTTAAACGAAGGCGATAGTGACTTTTTTTCACTATTTTTACAATAGTTAATGGAGAAGAGAAACATGTCTGGCCACCCCACAGTCTTTTTATTATTTTTGCAGTGCTTAGGAGACTGCTGAATTAATTAGGAGAGGAAACTATTGTTGCCTGCTAAGCTAATGTTTCGTGTCCAGCATTAAACCCGCCGACAATTCTTTGCCCTTAACTACCATGTCTGCAAAGGTCTGAGGGCTGTTGTGTCTACATCTCAACAGAGATGCCCAGCTCTCTGTCATGGTGATAGCAAGTGCTCCTGACAGCCAGGCTGGGCAGCACTGATAAACTTTATGGCCACCATTATTGTCTTTCGCAATTACAGAGGCTAAAGACAGGTCTTTTTTCCAACACCAGCGTCAAGCTCAATGTTTGTTATTCCTGACATCTGCTGACAAATAAAGAAACCCTCAGCCTCACTTATTGCTAGCACCCAACTGCAGCAAAAGAGATTTGATTGACTGTATGACACATGGAAACCAATGAAGAAATGACATTTCCGACCTGCTCCTAAGTTGATTGCTTGCAAATTTGGTCATCATTGGAGAAATATCTACTGTCTTCAAATCAATCAACAACAGTAGGATGCAGACATTTAAAATGTACAGGAAGCAGAAAATATGTTGATTGGGACATAAAAGTAATAGATTCTTCAGATTTGCTTTCAGTTTTTAGCCACTTTTCAAGACAACTCTGTAGGTATTTGGTTAACATCATCCTACGTCACACAAGTCAAAATCTATTCAGTGATTCAAAATTTTTCTTAATCGTAAACTAGAAAAATGCAAGCATCTTTAAAGGCTCCCAAGAAAGCCCTTACCCATTTACCTTAACAGGGTGTCAGTACTGCAAGCACATTTAGAATCTCGAATATTCCTGAGAGGAATCTAGAATGATGTCTCCGAGGATTGGAGTTATTTGGACCAACAGCTTTTGAGAACAGTAATGCAATCGCTTTGGAATTATGTGATGACTCAAGGTGGGCATTACATTATCCCCTGTAACCTTGAACATGAAAAAGAAGGTCTGAGTGTGATGAAAACTGACAAGTTTCTAGTCCGAAATTTTGATGTCAGACTGGAAATGGAGCTTCTTCAAGTGTCAGGAGTTCACTGAAGTGCTCATTTTGTTCCAAACCCGTTTAAGTTTGAATATCTCTGTCTTTCTGTTTGCATTGCGTCAAAGATAAAATCATTTACCCTGAGGAGTATTTTTAGACAATTGTGGTTACCTCTGCTGACAGATCATGAGTCGAGAATAAGCCTACTTGTTTTTTTAAGAGTGTTCAATTAATCCTTTCTCTTTAAGTTGCACTTTCAGAAGTGTTTTTTGAACCTTGGTCGTTAATACTGCTTCCTTTGAATTACAAAAGAATGAGGATTTCTAGCCCTCTAACACCTAACACCTTCTAATCACCTTCTCTAACATGAAGAAGAATTCCTGACAGGTAGTGGGGACTCCCCTCCACCACCACCAATGTGGAGCCCCACCAGGATGATGTGATGGTGGCCAGAGCGTGCCAGTCACATCACACATCAGCTGTCAGTGTGGTGGAGAACAGTGTGATGAAGCCAGTTCATACAGCAGATGGGGATTATTAGGAGGCCATGATTTTTAAAGACCAGGGAGAAATTTGGCCAAGACACCGCGGTTACACCCTTATTCTTTTCAAGAAACGTTCAAGGATTTTTAATGACCAGAAAGAGTCAAGACCTCGGTTTTAAGTTGTTTTCTGTATCATCAAGGAGCCCCATTTCATTGTATGTTAACCGCATCATCACTAGAGTGATATCAACCAAGCCTGGAGTGAAATGCACTAACTAGCTCATGAAAAGAGTAGCAAGCATAATGGACAAGTTTCACCAAAGTGGTGATGACCTTAAATGGTTAGAAAAGGTTTCATTACAACAAATTCTGAAGCAAATCTTATCTGGCACAATGAAAGTCAACAATCAGACTGCCACTGCATCCAATGTTATCTTTGCTTTTGTCCAAAGGACACTGTGGGTGCTGTGTGTGTTCATTTACCACCAATAGCTTTGATTAAATTGTTGTTAACATCGGTGAATGCATTTTTACTTTATGCATGTTTGGATAAGCTACTATAGTGTACCTTGTCCTGTACTACATAATCAATGTATTTTACTGTTAGTTAATTAAGATTCAGATGATCTATCACTTCATGCTTTAACAGGGAATCACGCATAATTAAACTAACAGGTGGTACTGCATATTTTCATAAATGGATAAAATAATAATTTGGAAAACCAGTCATCCAAAAATCTCACAACCCCCAATATCATAACAGAAAGCAATCATTCAATAAGCTTAATGGAGGCAACATTTAAAAACATACCTGTTCCAGTAAACCTGTTAAATGCTGCTACCCAGTCTCCCGACATGAGCAGTTTCAAAGGTGGAAAGAAAAAGAATTCTTACAAAGGCTTCAACTACTTATAAGCCTAATTATTGCTTTCCAATTGCAGCAGACTGCTGCATACAGTATGCCCTATTGAGTTATTAAAAAGCAATCAGTGAGGTCTAGGATTTAGAAAATTATTTTCCATATAAGTGCCTTGCATGATATGCATTATTTAACATGCATTAAACTATAACTTGTTATCATGAGACCCTATATTCTACCTGCTTACAAATGAAATGGCACACCATCATCACCCGGTGAAGACTTAGATGGCAGTATGAGATATATTCATGGCAGACTAAAATGTTGGCCTTCACACGGTCTCCAGATAATTCTACAGTTTTAGAGTTGATTGATGTGGGAAAATATAGGAAATTACACAGTCTACAGTCACTGTAGTGAGAGGCATAAGAAGTACTGAACAATAGAGAGTGACAAGGTTCAGAATAGCACAAATCAAGACACAGCAGAAATGCCATTTTCATTTTTAAAAAATCAGCCCGACAATTTGGCAGAGTGATTTTTTTGTTCTGACTCAAACATTTGGTGTACTGTACACAGTTCTGTAATGTTCTCTGCTTTGCAGGTCCTTGCCTTTTTTAGTAGTTCTACTTTGTCTTTCGGATATTTTCTCTCTGTCAAGCTGCAATGTTAATTCTGCGTGGAAATAAATAGACAAAAAAACGACAACAAAGTGGAAAATGGATCAGATCCAAACATTCAAAAGGGCTCCACATTGAAAGCATGGGAGACAAATCACCTGCCCACTATAGCAGAAATAAAAAACTCCAGACTTTCCTTCCTAGTGTGCTTTGCTCAGGAGTCCCTCCACCATTAACACAGCAACAAGTGTCTCAGGGGTTTTCAGCTGCCTTGCCTGCCCCCCAAGCCTGTGGTATAACCGTTAATCTTAATTTCATTAGATGAAAACATTAATAGGTGAGGGTATTCTCTGTGTTTCTCCTAGAACTGTGAATCATTTCACAACATCAAAAGCTGTGGCATCTATCTGGATTATTATAAACCAATCAGCTACTGAATGGTGAATTGAAAGACTGTGTGTCAGCTAGTCAGCCAAGCCTTAGATCTGAGAATCTCATCTATTGATTTCCTAGAGAAACTATCAATTAACCGAGAACCTGTGCCTCTATTATTTTTTATAAATTAATTTTATTTTTATAAAGTTTCTTATTTCTCGGTCTTTAAGATCTAGGAGTTTTTAAATACTCACAGCAGTTTTTGTTCTCCAAGTTCTCCTATTGAGAAATTAAAGCAAACTGAGCATTTCTGAAACAGCAGTCATTTTAGGTAGACACAGATGAAAGTAAATGCGTTATTATCTCCAGTTTGTGGATGTTCTTAGCAGTGTAAATAGATGTTCTTCTTCACTGTGGTGAAGGCAAATGTTTTGTCTGTGTCATATTTGACACTGGACACAAAAGGTGTCACAAAAGTGCTGGACAGGATGTCAGCCAACATCCCTGGGGATACTGAATTAGCTAAAAGAGTGTTAAGATTCAGACTGTTCTATATCTGCCATGCTCAGTAGCCAGCTGTCAGGCCAGGTAGGACTTGTACATGAATGAGCTGGAATGAGGTGTGTGTTGAGGGGTGTCAGATGTAAAGTAGAAAACCTGCCTTAGTTCATGACTGAGAAGGCACAAACACAATAGCTTTTGGTTATGAAGGTGGAAAAACTTGAACAGAAAATGACCCTTTTCTTTTTTTGATGCAACAGCAGAATTTTACTGGAAAAACATTTCCAAATTAAAGTTTCAGCCACAGTTTAGGCTCTTAGCAAGAACAAGCACTGCACTTTCTCATGAGCATTAGAGACACTCTCATTAAAATAAAATGGGCATTCTGAGATGCTTAGATACTTTTGTGTATGTACCTAGAGGACAGATTATTAGAGAATAGTCTTTTAGCTAAAATACAGACAAAACAAAACCAGAAATTACAGTACTGATGAAAGGGAACTTGAATGTGTAAGCTTTAATTCTTTCATTAAAGATAAAGCCATATCAATCTGTAACTCACATCTGCCAACCCAATGAAGCTAAACAGGTGTGAGCCTGGTCAGTACCTGGATGGAAGACCTCCTGGGAAAAACTAAGGTTGCTGCTGGGAGAGGGCCAGCAGGGGGCACTCACCCTGCAATCTGTGAGGGCCCTAATGCCTCAGTATAGTGACGCAGACACTGTACTGTAAAAAGGTGCTGTCCTTCAGATGAGATGTAAAACAGAGATTCTGACTCTGTGGTCATGTGGTCATTCAAAATCCCAAGGCGTTTCTTGAAAAGAGTAGGGGTGTAACCCTGGTTTCATGGCCAAATTTCCCCCTGGGAAATCATGGCCTCCTAATAATCTCCATGTATGAACTGGCTTCATCACTCTGTTCTCCTCCCCACTGAGAGATGATGTGTTGTGAGCATTCTGGGGCACTTTGGCTGCCATCACATTGGTGGTAATGGAGGAGAGTCCCCAGTAAAGTGCTTTGAGTGGAGTGTCCAGAAAAGCGCTGTATACAGGTAAGTGTAAGGATTTATTATTATTATCATATGGAACAAGTAATAGGTTTATTCCATGGTGAAAAGAGAAGACAGAAAACACAATGTTTCGGCCGTGGAGCCTTCTCCTGGTGAGAAGAAGGCTCACACCTGAAGAAGGCTCCACGGCTAAAACGTTGTGTTTTCTTTCCTCTCTTTTCGGCATGGAATAAACCTGTTACTTGTTCCATTGCAGCCTACGCAAGCTGATGCAGCTACCCAGCAGACCTTATTATCATATGTACATGTGCAGTACAATATCCATGAGCCTGATAATTCTCTCCCAGCCAGCACCACCGCAAAGCATTAAGCAGTGAAAGTCCATTCTGTCACAGTCTCGTGTCCCTCTGCAGTCCTTTGCATAGTTCGAGAGCTCATGGGTTAGTAGCCATTCTCTGAACTCAGAGTCCATGTTGCACAGTTGATGGTTTTACTGTCTTTGTCATAAAGGGCAGAGAGAAAGGACAAGCAAGTAAGAGGAAAAATTGCTTTGCGAAAGTGATTTCTACACCTACACATAAGTTTTTATCCCCTTCCCTCACTATATACACCTACACACCTCCGACAGCTTAGTTTCTCTTTTAACACAAAGGCTTATTACTCACTTTAAGCTTAAATGACAGCTCACCTAAGTAAGTCCTCTTGCCCATTAGGATTGGAAGTCTATACTCCTTTTGAAAACATATAGACTTGGAATAGCAACTGGTAGCCTATCTCCAGTTTTATTCCTGTCTCGTATTAAGGTGTGTATGAAAACCACAGTGGGGACACAACCCTCAGTACAGCTCTCTAGTATATGCTAGAGATATGCTGGGATTTTTGCCAAGACTGGTATTGTGACCTACGTTCATGTGTAAAGCAAAAATCTACCATGTTGCCCTCTCACTGCCCACTGCAGCTGCAGGAGAAAAGAGAATTTAAACAAACATGTCTAATCTACTGACAGACTGATTTAAATTACAGTACATCAACCTAGGCTCAAGACAGGGTCTATAGAAATCATAGTCAAAATAAAAGTAAATAAAAGTGCTTCCCTCATTCTACCATGTTAAAAGCTCTGAAGTAGAAATCTGTTTTTATTTTCTCTAGTAGTGTAGCAACCACCTCGTCACGTGTGAGGTGTTCCGGCTGACTCTGGATGTAACTTAAAAAAGAAAGGAATAGAGAGGTCACCAAAATATTCATGTTAGTGTCTTCCTTCATGTTTGCTGTTTTCTTTTTGAATCTCTGCATCTATGCACTGTGTGCTGTCATGAAACAAGGTATAATCATTTTACTTTTTACTTTATTTTGATCCTTAAGGTGGGCTTAGAACATGGTTAAATTTCCTAGTATTTTTCCAGTTGCTTCGAAAGCTGCTTTGCTGTGGTTCAGTTTTGGGAGGATTTAATTTCTTCATCCCTGCATCACTCAGCTCTGGGTGTTGGGGCTAGGTAATTGTTCAGCCCAATATACAGTAGATCCCAGGATGGCACATTAGACTCATGACAGCAGTTAAGACATTAATGAACTCTACCACACTACACACAAAATAATAAAGACAAAATGCTCCTGAGAATTAAATGCAGATAGGCGTAAAAAAGCAAAATGACAGGTCCCTGAAAAGTGACCTTTAGAGCACGAGGTGTTATGGATATTGCTGTGTAATTGGAATTTAGCACACACACAATTTCCCTTTGGAAAACAGCTGTCAGTGTTGTTTCCACAGATCTTCCTTCTGATATTTATAGACCTTTGCACTTATTATCCGTCTATTGGAAAAAAAACAAAAGCGATCCTACTGTGATTTTAACACATCTACAGCATGTAAGCTCAGGGACAGCTGCTGATGAATTGAGACTTGAAGCTGGTCACCACTGTAGATCTTGTGACTTGTCATCCTGCACTGCCCTGGTAAATTGCGCTTAATGATGTACCTCTGTGTGTCATTCGGCTGTCCTACATTCTGTCAGGTATTTTCTGCTCAGTTTTCTCACACTTTCCTCCTGACTAGCATGATCTTCATTAGAGTATGCCTCCTTTCAAAGGTTTAGACATTTGAACTTCGTCTTTACAGTAGATATGTCAGGTTGTATAGGGCAAGACAACCCAGTTTGATCTTGTCATTAAATAAGAAGGACCCGTGCCCTCCACTGCATTTTATCGGTTTATGCTTCAGCTTCAGTAAAAAGCCAAGAGACGCTGAAAGGTTCTGCTTCCTGACTCAGTTGCCTATGTAACAAAGGGAGAAGACCTTATCTCAATGCATTGGTATTATTACAGCACAATAAAAGAATAAAGCAACAACTCAATATTTAGTCCTGAAGAATGAAGGAAACTTGCACTGTGTTTAAAATGAAGACGCACATGGAACAGATGCCTGTTTAGTAATGCAGTAGACAAAATAGCCCAGGTCACAGTCCGAAATACTGACAGCAGATGAATTATCCATACAAGTTGTTAAAGGCATGGCATTTTTTCCTCGTTTCTTGGCGCAGAGGCCAGTGTGCAGAATTTAAATGAATGAGCCTAAGTAAACGGTAGTGACAGTTATTTTCAGCAATTTAAATTGCCCTCCTCTGTCACGCCTTGCGCTATTTCCCATTCTTTATGGAAGCTCGGTTAAGCCTTCATGGTCATATAGCTCAAAGCAGATTTGTTTGAAAAAGTTCCAATTTAGGATGTTATGGAAATTTTCTGAAGATAGTTAAAGGGGGATTATTTGCTTAAGCGCTCCACTTGAGAGCTGCAACAACAATCCAACGGTTACTGTACCTGTTGGTGTTTAGGGGGGTGCTCACGTTCCAGTAGTGTCAAATGTATCACAAATCTCTTAAACCTTTAGTCTCACCTGGGCCAACAGGAAGTTTGTCCAGCTATTCTACAGTACTTCCATCTGCCTTCAGACAATATGAACTGTATCCTACAGTATATTATGCCATGAGTACAGTATCACAATCTTCTGCCTCTATTCTGTGCTGGTTTCACTAACGCCTTACACTAATCTGTAAAGGGCATTCACTGATATGACCAATTTTCCACTTGGTAAAATAAAAACTGACATCTGAAAGCTGATTCTGAACAGCGTCAACTGCATATGAAATACAGTACAGTAAAAAAATTAAAATACTACAACGAAGGGCACAATGAGTAATTCAAAACACAAGTAAGCTGTTCAGCTTCAAATGTAAAATTTCAAAATGGCCAATGTATCACGTACTGTAGTATAATAGTTTGAGTGCTACTGTATAATTCCTCTCTTTCCTTATTCAGAAAATGTCTGCACAGTGAAAAGCCTTCCACACTCAACCCCATACTTCTGGTCGAATGCGTAAAAGCTGATCAACATATAAGTGCATGATCTCATCAGCATTTTCAGGCATCAGAATTTATTTTTTGCACATGATTTCTCAACATGCTCACACATATTACTCACACATGATTATTTTTTTTGTTTTCATGGACATTGCCTCGTGTGTGCTCCCAGCCATGATCACGGTATTCACCTTCAGATACTGTAATTGCAAGAAGTGCAGAAACTACAGGTGGTCATTACGCCCTAATTCAAGCAATCGGTTAGAAGAAGAAATGGAACAGCTGTATTGTTCTAGTTTAAAGGTTAAGGAAATCCAGACCATGAAATGTCAATTTTGTTTACGCAAATACAAAAACCTAACGTTGGATTTAATTTTTTTCATCTGCACGCACTGCGTACTGTATGTAATGCATGATCAGCACAATTTCAGGTCATGCAGCGCTGGTTTCTGGTGCACGACCTATGCCGTTATGATTACAGATCAATGGAATTCACATTTGTTAGTTCCTCTTTGGCCTCAATGAATATAGCAGAACTAGAGGTGAAAGGTTCCTAAGAACAATTTGTGTTTCATTTCGTCTTTGTGAAAACTATAATAGTATACAGTATGCAGTAGCTGAATAGGCAGTTTCTGCTGTTGTGTCTGTATGTGGAGATAAGGGAAAGAGGAAGGAAAGGGGAAATGAAATCACAAGCCATCATCTTATTACATGTGACATAATTTAAATTTAAAGGTCACATGTCGCATATTGACACTCTCATCGTGAAATCATTAGAACCCTCTGATACAGTATGCAATATATAATTACACAAGCAATAATTAAAAAGCATGAAATAAACAGAAACATAAAAAAGCAAAAAGGACTGACAAGAAGACAGACAAGAAGTCTGACAGTTAAATGAGTATCTCAAACATCTAATACTGTATATAAGAACATTTCCAATCTGTTTCCACATCACACACTGAAACAGATCCTTTAAGAGCAGATTTACAATAATACTCTGCGGTACTGTACCCCAGCGTCTACCTTCACTACTCATATTACCTGATCAAAGAGCGAATTGATGGAATTGACCATTCTGTCTTAATGAGGAGCAAGTAAAGGTTTATTCCGTGCTGAAAGGAGAAGAAAAGAAACACAATGTTTCGGTTGTGGAGCCTTCTCCAGGTGTTGGGCCTTCTTCCACACCTGAAAAAGGCTCCACAGTCGAAACGCTGCGTTTCTTAACTTGTCTTTTCTGCAGGGAAGAAACCTTTACTTGTTCCTTTGCAGCCTACGCATGCTGATGCAGCTCCCTCCTTGAACTAATTCTGTTTTAATGTACAGTATTGTATTGAAAAACAAGTTGGGTTGTCCTGTGTATTGTCCTGGTCTCACTCCTATTTCACAAATAGGTTTCGATTTTCTACAGATAATGAGGACATCTCCTTTGAATCAGAAGTCACTCAAGGTATTCCACAGGGATCCACTCTTGGCCCAATTCTGTTTTCATTTTACTGTTACCCAAAAGGACAATGTTTATGATTAAACAGAAATGAATCTATAAGAGACATGAGATTTTGTATTTTCCTAGTTTACTGGTAGTTTGAGATGAGAAAATTCGATTTTACCTTTGATCAAGATTCTGCCTTTGCATAACAAATACTAAATATCAGATGTATTCTCATTTTTTAACACAATACAGTACTACATATATAATGAAGTTGTAATAACTCAGTTTTATATCTATCAAACACCAATAAAATAAATGTTTTCATGTAGCTATAGAATTGTGGCGTCTGTTCGTGGTAACAGCACTGTTCAGCCTGGGAAGATGTTGAACTAAGCATGCTTAAGCTTATCAAAGGTCTGCCTGACTGGTAATGTTTTTTCTCCAGAAGACTCAAAAAATCACTTCTTGATTTATGAAATGCATTACCCTCACATAAGGAGGCATTTAAATAATCCATCTTGTGCTTTGTCAGGAAAAAAAGGTTGAGAAAATACAAAAAAACATTAAAAACACAAACATATGCCTTCTGTCTTTTTTGTATAACTGATAAAGCAAGTAAGTCATTTTATTCCAGAAACTACAGCTCATTTTTCACCTCAGGTAAGTAAATGTGTACATGTAATATCTAAATATCTTCCATAAATTGACTCAAGAAGTATGCTATTATGGTATTATAGAGCTATTGCATTCCAATAAAATGTGTACAACATTTTTGAAAATAGCATAAATAAATCACTCAATTCAGAATAGTTGCTTTGTGCTTTCAGTGTAATCACTAATGTTTTGGACCAGATGGTATATGCCTGGGAAGAGTTATAAATGGTTATTGTTTTATTAACTGGAAAATCTTGCATGCCCAGATTCGTTGTGCACTTTGAATATAAGCAACCACATTGCATTTTCCACCATCATTATGAAAGCCGCTTAGAGCATTCCCTGTGTCTGCCATTTTAACAAAATCGGTTTTATTCCATGTGATCCTCAATAACTCTCCTGGTCTGAGGGCATTTTTGTTTTATTCAGTGTTGCACAACACAACTCTTTTTCAAAGGGAGTGTTTTTCTATAGTCCTGTCCCCTCTCAATTAGATTAGTGATTACTGTCAAAAGTTCAAAGTGGTTGAGAACCCCAGATGCCAATCATTTTCACTGCTGACAGCCAGGGCACAGGAAGTAGGAAGTGTAAGATCCAGTGATGAGGCTCACAGCATTGCTGTGGGTTGAGAATTGTGAAGCCAAAGTCCTTCTTTTAAAAAGCAGTTTCCATCTGCTGGGCAATGTTCAAAATCAGAAAGATTTGATATACCACAGCAGTCTGAGAATAATCAGTACATTAAGCGGAAAAATCAAGTTTATTTTTTCCAGGCTGTTCTGAAAGACCCTAATCATAACAGCTTATATAATGTTACAACATTTAGATATGAGTATAAAAGACTTTTTCCCACTCTTCAAAATGTGATGAAAAGCTGAACTCTTAATTAAGCTTTAAGGGGGTTTAATTTATAAAGATGAATATTTAAAAATTTGCTCTTGGAACCTCAGTATACTGTTACCTAACCACAACAAACAATACCCACTTGCTAAAGATTTGATATAGTTTTTAATTATTGTAACCATTAGTATTAATTTAATGAAGAGTAACAGCAATCAAAAATAGATCAAGAATAAGAATACATGCAGAAGGTGGCCGCAATGTGTTTGTAATGAGTTGTTTTTTTTATAGCAGGGGTGAAGAAGAACCTCAGTTTAAAAAAATATTTAAACAAAATGCAATGCACAAGAGCTTTACATACAGTACATTACTCATTGGTACCACCCGAGATGAAAACAGTTGTAAACAGGAAACGGGGAACTGGGAACACGGAAAGCTAAAACCATGACGGGGCTAGGCGCTGGGAGCCCCGGACTCAGAGGTCAGGGTGACCGTGATGAAGCCTGTGCCCTCGAGCCACTCTGAGCCCGGTGACAGCTGGGCTTTGGGGCGTCCGTCTTCCAGAGCTGAGCCCGGAACCGCGCAGGCGCCGGGCTTCAATAAGACAAAGGGGATGAGACACGGGTGAAACTACTAAACTGAGAACAATACAGAAAAAGGTGGGAGCGCACTCTAGAGGAGGGATGACAACCGAGACACTTACAGTGGCAAGGAAGAGATCAGGCCATCACAACAAAGGCTTGATTCACCACTTGACCTGTCCTCTGATTTGGAGCTATTGTGAGGCATCAGGTGGTCTGCTCTGAGCTCCATAACCTCTTTCACAACAATCAAAGACTGTCTCTCATTCCAGCATAGGGCCAGCAGTGGAACCTGTCTGCCCATTCCCTGCTCAGTCCTCTACCTGTCAGCCTGTCTGCCTGTTTCCTGAGCTGTTCTCTACCTCTCAGCCTGTCTGCCTGTTTCCTGAGCAGCCCTGTTCCAGTCAGCCTGTCTGCCCGTTTCCTGCACAGTCCTCTACCTGTCAGCCTGTCTGCCCATTTCCTGCACAGTCCTCTACCTGTCAGCCTGTCTGCCCATTTCCTGCACAGTCCTCTACCTCTCAGCCTGTCTGCCCATTTCCTGCGCAGTCCTCTACCTGTCAGCCTGTCTGCCTGTTTCCTGAGCTGTTCTCTACCTGTCAGCCTGTCTGCCAGTTTCCTGCACAGTCCTCTACCTGTCAGCCTGTCTGCCTGTTTCCTGAGCAGCCCTGCTCCAGCCAGCCTGTCTGTATGATCCCTGGCCAGCCCTTCACAACCAACCTGTCCACCTGCATACCATCTCCCACGGCTCTCCTCAGGAAGCCCAAAGCCTGGCACTTAGATTTCAGCCTGTCAGACCGCCTGTGGCGCTGCACTGCAAGTAACTGCGGGGTAACAATCACAAAATGTGATTGCAATCATTCATTTGAAGCAATTTAATTCCATTCACTGACATGACGTTTTGTTTTGCAGAGACACTCTTGCAGATCCAAAGAAAACTATGTGAGAGAGTAATATATTAGTGGTATTTTTGAAATGCTTAAATTTCGGCCGTTCTAGATGTTACCAATGATATTAGAGTGGGAAAGGGGAGTTTGCTTTCCAAAACAAAAAGAAAAAAACCTTGACTGGTATCAAAACTGATAGAAATGTTCTGCGTGGGACTGATTACACTTATATGGTGCCGTAAATACTCTAGGACCCAACAGGAGCTGTATGTCACGATGGTTTCGCAATTGCAGGATTTAAACCCCTTGCTGTGATAGTTTGCGCGTTTGATTAGGATGTGTTTTGCTTCACAGAGGGCAAGTGCATTAACTTAGCAGGTAAGATCTGGGGCAGGTTTGCTTTGATATTGGCCCTGAGGCTTACAGCCTGATCTGAGCCACTTAGCCAAAGACAGAATATTACACCTGGGATGGAATATGGGCTCAGTTTGACCAGTTTCTTTTTTTACGTGGGCTGGCAGAAATAAAACCTTTCTTCCAAAATGTGGAAAAACAGTTAAAACTCATCTCCTAATTACATTAGTCCCATGTGCACTTCAGCAGTAGTGAACTACAACTGAACTGTACTTGAAATTAACTGTCTATTTAGAATCAGCTAATATTTGATCATTTTTGCAGAATTGGTTAAAGGAGAACACACTTGGAGCATCACATGAATTTTACTGAGCAGTGTGTTATAGCCCAAGCTATAAAAGTGAGTGGGAATATGGCCATGCACATCTTGCTAGTTTTCCCTGGTGACATCTATGCCATTGCTCAGCCTTAAGTAAGTGTCTCCAGTAGCCCTGGGAACTAGAATGATGGGTGCTTCTCCTGTCACTTGAAATTAATCATTACAGTATGGCCACCTTTTTAAAAAAAAAAATAGGTCCTGTAGGAATGCAGTCCCACCACTGCCCTGAATCTAGAATCAGCACAGAAACCATCATACAGTACAGCTCAGGGGGCTGTATAATGGTTGCCAACACATCAGCTCTCCTCAACTAGAACCTGTGAGATGTGTTCACTACAGCAAAAATACCCATCAAAGTAAATACATAAATCTTGTCATGGTTTGAGGAAGGCAGCTGGAGAAAATTTCATTTTCAAGGTGTTTCAATCAGTTCAGCATTTCTTCTGCAATTAATCAGGGTGGGAACTATTTTATGTCTTTTGGGGGTCAAAAGCAAAAATACCCATCGAAGTAAATACATAAATCTTGTCATGGTTTAGGGAAAGCAGCTGGAGAAAATTTATTTTTCAAGGTGTTTCAATCAGTTCAGCATTTATTCTGCGATTAATCAGGATGGGAACTATTTTATGTCTTTTTGGGGTCAACAGTTGGACCACTGCTCTCTTGCAAAGCATTAGCAATTTATTTATAAACTTACTCATTTTACTTATTCCCAATCAGAGCTTCAGTTTTCAATTGTACAGTATGTTTTAGTGTTGATGACTGGAAGACAAACAGAGAGAGAGCAAGAATATGAAGAACACACTTAAATGGTTGAAAACAACCTAGCCATTACAATGTTCAACATAAGTTCAGCTTGAAAAACAGAAATCACTTTTAAATGATTTTGTAACACACATATTGATGAAAACCTTTTATAAAACAGGTGATGTTTGCCAGACACCTTGCACTAAAGGAAAGCAAACTCTGAAAGCAATAACCCGTATTTGTCCCTGAGAAACATACTGCAATTTGTTCAAAAGGAAATTGATTTTGCGTACCTGCTGGAGTCATTTTTCTCACCGAAACTGAGGAAGACAAAAGCTGTCTTTGAAAATAAATATAAATAGATTGGAGAGTGGGGTGTGCTTCCAGTATGTTAGAGTTTTTCTACAGCTGGGGAAAAATGCTGTGCCAGCATTGCACCTGTTGGAACCCAGTCTTACCCAGCGATTATCAACAACATGGGTTCGCACTAACCAGATAAAAAATCCACAGCTCAGGGATTTCCACACCCAGAGACTGGCTGGTTTTCACCAGTCACAATACGAGCACCAACTCTGCACACAATTACAAAAGTGCAACTGCACAGTTTTTTTTTTCCACCCCTGAAAATAAGAGCGCGTGCTGTCCTAAACAAAGAGTCTTTGTTCTTTTTGCAGTTCCAGATTTCAGGTTTTAGCATTTTAACTAGGCTTTTTACCCCCTCCTCAGTTATTATTTTTTAGGACTGCTGGACTACATACAGTAAATTCTCAGATTTTCTCAAGATCACTGGAAGTGTTTTTAAAGTGTTGCTGTATATAAACTGTGGGTAGCATCACTTCAGAAGCCCTTGAGTCACTGACCAAAGCCTGACTGACTATAGGAATAAAAACCCCGTTTCTGTCTGTCTTCAGTCAAGCAGCACCACTGTAGCAAAGGGAGTTTCGATCAGACAGGAACAGGGCTGGAAGAAGAACTAGTTTATCTTGCAGAAGACATGTTTTGGGAAGAAAACATCTGAAATGATCATTCTATAGTGAATTATCATTCTGCTTATTAAACGTGTTTAGAGAAAAGGCACTCACATTCAATTCAAATTCAGCCCAACCCAACAACCCATTGAATATTTCACACATGTAAGTCGATGGCTGAAGATGGATGGGAAATGTTTCCATTCTTTCTCTCAAGCACCATTCCAGTGCAGACTGATTTTGAGGTGTATTCCTTGCACATTACAGAAACGTTTTCAGGAAATGGTCTGCAAGCTACAATCATACAAATCTGGAGATATACTGGAGCAAAGTGAGTTGTTTTTTAAATGAATCACCGCTTTTGATAAAATACGGCCTATCAGAATTAATGTCACAAGGAGTAGATTTAGTCCATTATTAAAGAACAAGGAGCCTTCCAGCGAAAACTGTTTTCCCATCCAGTTTACAAATAACAAAACCAAATGCTCACAGACCAAGATAGAGCTGTTAATGTACTGTATTTCACTCCAAATCTCATGGATCAGCAACACAATCACAAAGAATGTACAGTAACTAAAGACAAAAATCAAAAACAAACATAGATTTCAACTTTATCATTTTGAAAATCTGTAGGTTGTGCTTGGAAAGCATAAAGCAGTATCTTCCATGAAGGAATTTGTTTTTGGAAACATAAGATGCTCAATTATATTGCCTCTTGTTGCAGCTCTGACATTTAGTGTATCTGAGCTACTGTATAAATACAGGCTGCCACTGCTCACACAAATACACTTGGCTGCCGACAGAAGAGTGAAATTTATTTCTAATGGCTTTAATCCAGTTTGGAGACTTTTATGCTGCCTGAATCCAGGGTAGGACACGGCATGAGTGCATTTCAGCTGAAAACTGAAGCTCTGATTGGGAATAAGTTAAATGACTTATCTACACACGCAGCATAGACACACAGAAACCAGATTATAAAGGAAGTGAGATGTATGATCTTAACGTAATGCATCTCACAGACATTGCAAAATGGTTATTTAAAGGGACAGGTTTGATGCAAATTAGAGGAGGTGTCTATGCAAGCCCTTTTCTTCGCAGTGGATTTAAAGCTGTTTTCAAGTTATATTGTCTGTGCCCTTAGAATCACTCCATGGAATTATTATTAAAATTCAAGGAAAGATAAGAATAAAATATTGGCATAATGGGCACTGTGCCCTGTGTAATATGCTTTAGTTTTTTGGCAGGAACAGTTAGTTAGCACCCTAAACAGTTAGTTAGGACAACCTAAACTAGAGAGGAATGTCATATGACACGGTCAATAATAATAAAATAATTATAATTTCCAATAAGCAAGGAATTAAATAATCCAATAGGGCAATGCAGACCTCATTAAACATTCCCATATTAAGGGACAGTTAGGGACCTGTGGCCATGATGTATTAAAAGATAAAATTTAAGTACACCAGTTAAAAATTACCAGTTTCACTGGAGTTACTTGCCATGTGAAACAATGGGCTCATATGCTTTGCTGTTGGGGTGGGGCTTACATGCACAGGGGATTCTGGGAGTTGGACTAGCAGAGCTTTGACCCCTGGAAGGTTTAACCATGCTGAGCGTGTCTCGAGCAAAGGGTTGGATGAAAACAGCACCTGGCCCTCTGTGGACATGCAGCTGATGACTCCACCCTGTTTAACAATGACAACAGTTCCAAGAAACCGTGGCACGAAGGTTTTATTGCACTGCCCTGATCAAAAGCCCATGGTTTTCAGACTGCAGTGCAGTTTAGCCAGGTCATTCTAATCCTGTTCTTTCATTTTCCCAGGCCTTTTCTTAAATTAATTCCCTATAGATATAGACCAACAGCTTCAATGGCACAGAATCTACCAAAATATGCAAAAGGAACATTATAAGTAATGAAAAACAAACAAGCTTACAGAAATGGGTTGATTATTTAAAAACCAATCCCTTTAATAGCTTTTATACAACATGTGGTACCATTTATAAAAACTCTTTTCCTTTAACGATGTTCATTGCATAACCTACATCCTCCAAGATTGTCGTAAAAACAGTTTGAATGAATCAGTTTTTAAACAATGCAGTAATTATGCAATGCTCTATGTTATTTCACTGATGCATTCTCTAATTAGAGTACGGGTAAGTGCCTAATATGGAGTGGCAAAGAACAATGGTTTTAAATAGATAAGCTCTGCACTCTGGTGTTTCCACGTGTGATGCTAAAATTACATCTTTATCAGTCTTTCATTTTGTCTGTGACTGTTCATTCTTGGCATTATCTCCTGAAACCAAACCAGACGCATACATACAAAGCCTCTTAAATATTGTTTTTTTTTCCTTGAATTGAAAGGAAAACAAATTTGATTTCTTTACTACAATGCAGAGTGCCTGAAAAAGTAATTAAGGTATTCCAGAGTGGATTATGTGTTCATTATGATGGACTGAAGAAGGTGAGCTTTTTAGCAAGCTAAAAAGTGGGTACAAAATCCATTTGAAAATGTTAGATACTGAAATCGTTCCTTAGCAGTTTTGTTTGTATCAATTAAGTATTGGAAATGCATACAATGTTGTTCTATTTCTAAAGACAACAATTTATTTTATTCACTCTCTCCTCATAGATGCTTACATACTGTATGTTTACTTATACAGTATATGTCATATAATATATATGTGATAGCATAACGCATTGTGTTGGTCTTGACGTGAAGCTAATAGGTATTGTAGGTGAAGTGATTTCAAAGTAAATTAAAAATATAATTGCATCTATGTTTTAAATAGTGTAACAGGGCTCAATACACTGAGCAAGTTACAGAATTGACATCACCACTCTTTAACCTACACAGTGTAAAACTTTCCCTCAAGAAGAGACGGGTCTTTTTGCCTATCAGAATTCCCTGCTGTCTAGGGAGTGGTGCTGAGTATTTGCTGAGCCCATGAATGACTGGATCGAATCCCAGCAGGGGCAAAGAAGAGCTGAGCTCGTCACATTAGCTTGAGGAAAATTATGCCTGGCAAGTACTGCATAAGGTCATTAAGGCAGCTGAGCAGCACACGTGACAAGCCTGCTAATCAGCAGTGGAATCACTGTTGGGTCTGTAAGAAATGCCGCTGCCATCTGCTTGCAGCCAGGATGCCTTTCATCTGGCTCCTGCAAGAGGGGCGGTTCTCTCAGTGCTCTGTGTGGGAGTTCTCCGCTGAGGGTATACAGTACAAGTGAGGTCCTCAGCTCTGTTTCGCTCTGTGCAGTCAGATTCTGCCCTGTGACTCTTTAAAAAAATCACACCCATCATGTGTTTGGGTTCTATGCTGCACTGATGGCTGAAAGCATGAAAGCAAAGACAAATCATTTCTGTGCCTTTTCGTTTGCTGTGTTAATGTTGAGCCTGGTGTCTGATGACATGAACAGAACTTAATACAGATGATCCTTTTGTAAGATCTGCCAAATCTCCCTCCGAATGTATTTGCTAATGCTGTTTGCTTTGTTTTTGGGGAAAAGGTTCAAATTCTAAACCAAAATCAATATCTTTTTTTCCAGGTTGTTCTTTTTTCATCTACAGAGGTAGATTACAGCTATTTTATTATGCTTGTGTTTTCTTGATGGAGTGCTGTTTGCCCAGGGTGCAAAAGCCTTGAGCCTGTATTCTCAGAAATCTTTGCCCACCGGATCAATGTATTTTGTTTTTCCTTTTAAATACATGCTAATATTGTTCAATCAAACCACAGGTTTACAGTAGTTGCTTTATGAAATGAGGGGTACAACTGGTAATGGCAGCTGAATGAGTACCATTAATTACTGCCAACTCTGTCAGGTACTGGAAATCTGTGTTTTAGTCACTGCCTTTTTAAGTAGCTTTTTAACATCGTTGTTGCATTACAATGCTGGCAGTCACATCTCCCTGCGGTACATAGTATTCCAGCTAGCAGATGACACATTTCATACTCATACAACGAAGCATCAGCTTTGAATTATGGCTCTGTGCTCACATCCCTGTCTACCAGGAGAAGACATCAATGCACTTACCTTCATTTGATATCATATTGTTATTATAAACAGTGACATTTCCTTAACCAAAAGTCACAGTCACTGTCTAAGGACAAATGCTCCTGTCCCCTGAACAATGGCATTTTACTGTGATGTCAGTGTGTCACTCAGATGGATTGACCACTGGTCTATGAACAAGGAAGAAAAACAAATTGCTCTTACATACGACTTTCTGGGAATTCACAATTTTGTTTGTGTCATAGTCTTTTAATAGGGGTGTCCAGCCCAACAGAAGTGGAACTGTGTTCACAATGTCTTGGCAGGAACTCAATGAGATAATATGGGAAGTTGGCTTCTGTTGTTGTGGAACTGGGAAATCGTCACGGATGTCAGAAAGGACGAACCGAGGAATGGCAAGGGAGAGTGGAAAAGACCCCATGCATAGCGACGAGACGGGGGTTAGCCCGGGCTCAGCTGTTCAGGAAATGCCGTATAGAAACCTATGCCCTCAGGCCATGGACAGGAGGGGCGACCTGGTGCTAGGCGGGTCTCAGGACATCCGAACCTCAGTGCTGAGCCTGGGCTAACCCCCGACTTGCCGCTACGCATAAGGTCTTTTTCACTATCCTGCCATTCCACGGTTCATCCCTTCCAACATCCGTGACAGAAATAGAACAGCTTTCCTCAGGTATAGACAAGCTATAGAGTGGTTCATTACTAGGCCAACTCAGTGAGGACCAGAGGCTTCATTGCTTCCAGTGGATTGTATCTGCAACAGATTGGAAATGCTGCTCTCAAGATTTACTGCATTGTTGTTGTGATGCTCCGTAAAGTAAGGTGTAGATACGTGCTTACTATAGGCACTCTGCACAGCTGTCAAAATGGTGCAGGTGAAAGTTACTTTGGAGAAAAGCATCAGCGAAAGATAATACGAATACTGTTCTGTTGTTCTGTTCTGTTGAGCTCTGCCTCTTAAACTCATTCCCATTTTCGATTCCTGATCTCTACCAATGTGTGCAAACCTTTATAGACCTCCTGAAGGTTCTTGCTATTTATACACACTGTTAAGGTTTTTTAAAAGCATATCCATGTTTAATACCCACAGTAATGCAGATATAAAAAATATCATAATGAAGTTGCTCAGATTGTTTGCAGTACAGTAAATCTTCTTGATATGGAGCAAAAGCTCTTTGTTATTTAGTCATTGTTGCCCAAAATACAGTATCATTACTTCCAGCAGGTTTCAGTAGATACCCTTAGCTACCTCTATTTGATTTAAAATGTGATCACAAATTGGTGCAGGTGTCTACTGCTGACAGCTGTGGAAAGTGAAAAGCAACTAATATTTCCAATGTGTTAGGAATCACTAGATAGGCGTTTTCTATCTTTGGATTGCTATGTCACTGGAGAAAATGTAAAGGCAAAACAACACGGGAAATTCTTCTGTCAGAAATGTTTTCAGTCACATTTCTAAAGAACTGTCTAATGAGGATATAGTTTAAATCTTTCCCTTGATTGCCCTTAAATGCACAGAATCAGTGCTTAATGTGCAGAGCAACTTGCTTGTAACAGCAGTGTTATTTTGGGGCTCTTGCGCCCTTTGAAAGTTAAAAATAACCTTTTTTTTTTTTTCCTTTTGAAGTGACAAAGGTGCAAGTTCTGGCTCCGTTAAAGGCAACGACCAGTGTGTTGTATTTCCACGGACTTTCTTACAAGCAGCGATGACTGTGGTTCTTATAGAAAGAGTTGCAGATGGACATGTTCTGTTACCACACTGGTACATTGCATTTTTCATAATGGATGCATAAGCTTGTGGCTTTTCGAATATACTCTATGCATCCAAGCTAGAAACTACATGCTCTGTATTACTATCCTTTTGTGTGGATAGACTTCGGCAGACAAATATACCGTCATTTATACCACTATAGTTACTATTTTATAGATGTCACAAACTGCACATAACATAGTGCTGTGATTTAAATGGTAATCAAGTTAAATTGCCAAATATAGTGAAAACGTGTCGGTAACAGTAATGGGATTATGTGCTCAGCATCTAATGAAGAAAACAACTTGCCTGAAATGGAACTGGTACACTACAAACTATTTTAAGACTGTATTCAAAATAAATGTTTTCAAAATTTAAAATAAACCTTTTTTTAAAAAAAGAAAAAGGACCTGGTCCTTCAGACCTAAAAATAGCAAGATTAATCGGTAATGTGGGAAGAATAAGATATAGAATTGAGTTCTTTGGGAATTCAAATGCAAAGCAGGAAAAAGAAGTCAGACTTTTACTCTCAGGCATGCATTGCTCTGATGATGAAAAATTGTATTAAATTCACTCAGGCGGTTCATGTATCATTCTGTGCCAAAATTGACTTGTGTAATAGACATATTTGTCATTAAATTCCTGAACATTTTGCAGTATGCTGCACAAAAAGACTATTATTCACGAAGAACACAACATTCATTTTTTAAGTGCATTTCAAAGGACAGCTATTTTGAGGAAAGGTCAGCTCCAGTGACACCTACAGTAAGTGAACCTGTTGCTTTCGTTTGGTACAGTGGGTGGCTTAACCTGAAATGGCGGGGAAAAGATTTCTCCTGTCATTTAACATTAGAAGCAAAAATAAACTGGACAATGATGCAAAAATTAAGCAAAAGTTAAAAGAATCGAAGAGTGGATCATTTTGAGCCTCAATTTTCATCTACTTGGTTTGGATAATTCAGCATTGATTTCTGTGAGTTTGTGTACAAGCCATATGTTTGTACCAAAACCAGGTGCGCCAAGCAGAATCAGTGGCTAAGGTGGAAAATTCCCTTAAACCTACCACAGCATATGCAATACCTTGTACTGAACGACACACTTAACGATATGCACGGAGGAGGCATGTTTAACTTTCATTTAATACCACTGCCTATAACCCCAACACTAATCTCATCGTCTTTCAAGTACCTTTCTTGTCTCATCATCTTTCACCGTAATTCATTTGATAATTAATAAACAGCAACACCCAGCGAACGATAAGGAAGCATTTTGTTTTAATGATTGCCAAGCACTGCTCTTGTAGTGAATTTGACCTTTCTAGCAGACTGTGTGATGGTGAGATGTGTGTGTTCAGGGAACAGGGGGTACAAGACAAGCGCAGAGACATGATGCAGAGACATGATGCAAACTTGTGTATCCACATGGATAGATTTAGAAGTTCAGCACTTCCGTGATACAGGAAAAATCAAAAAGCGGCAAAGGCAAAAAAAAAAATATCCCAAAAGTCAACAAAACGACTTTTTCCCACCAAGAGAAAAGCTCCTCCGGGCATCACAGCTGGTGGGAACACTTGTACTCTTGGAGTTCTGCATCTGTTACTGTGATGAGCACTGTGACTGTCAAGGTTTGTGTACCTTTTCCATCCAGCTCTGTCCTGGAATCCCTGACAGTCTGATTAATAATTAGCACGTCACCATGGGATACAGGCACTTTACAATCAGTCCCCATCAGCAATGCCTTGAACAGGGCAGAATGACAAGACAAACTTCAACTGAAATAATGTGGAAAATTACTTCTGAGTGATAAAGAACATTTATGTTTATATGGTTTAGTTTACAACTCTGATATACAGTATAAAGTATGCGTTTATATACTGTATACAGCATGCTATACATCTCACTATATTGGATGCTGATACAATTATTTGTATAAACTTTGCTGCTTTATTTCTAAAGCTTTGCAGCTGAGTTTCAAGTCTCATACACACACCTTCTCACCATTTTAACTGGATTACTTCAATATAACATTAGTCAATTCAATCAGCATGCCAGATAAATGCTGTTCAAAAGCTTGCTTTCAGCATTAGGCCTGAGAAACAGGCTGGAGTCTCTGTAGAGCTATAGAGGTAAAATAATTCCACCTGGAGGGGAGTCCCCATTACCTGTAAAGCGCTTTGAGTGGAGTGTCCAGATAAAGCGCTATATAAGTGTAAGCAATTATTATTATTATTATTCATTTTAGGTGTGGTGTTTTGTTTTCAGAAGACATCCTACCCATGACGAAACAACAACAAGAAGTCCTATTATAAATGAAAGGCAGTTTATATAAATTTGTTTTATTTCACACATTAGGATTTTCCTAAATTACGCCCATGGTACTTAAAACTAATTGTGCTGATTCAATACTAATGACAGTTGTAAATTTAGATAGGATTGAAAGTTGAGAAAAGTATTAATTCAGCCCTGGTGTGACATTAACCAGATTGTTAGATACCAGTGCAGTTTGTTATTATAATTGTCTTCTGGCTTCAGGCTGGTATAAGCAGGCCTTCATTTTTCCAATGTTGTCTAATGCCTTTTTAATAACACCAGATAAGAAAAAATGATCATAGCAAAACTCTTACATCAAGCTAGCATTATGTCCTGTCTCCTGTGTTTTCCAGAAACCTGTTTATTATTCAGTCTTTGGTAAACAGGCTGTCACAAGACTGATTGATTGAAACATTCTTTTTATTTAAAAAAACATGTACCCTGCTTTCTCATTTTGGTGGAATTTCAATGGCAACAACGTATTACACTGTAATGATTTCTTAAACACAGGAAAAGGTGTGTAATTTAAAGCTGACAGCACAAGCATGTGACATCATAACAGCCACTGAGTTTTTTAAAAAAACCTTTTTCCTGGAAGTTTAATATTAAACTTATTGAGAACCATTCTGCCTACCAGTGCTCAAAATCAATATTTTGTTATACAGTTGAGTGGGCTAGCAAACGTCGCCACAGGAAATGTAATCTTTTACATATTAATCACACTGCCAACAGAGAGATGATCAGTTTTTAGCAAAAGTCAGGTAGGGCCTTAACAAGCTGTTAAAATAAATGTTACTTTCATCCAGTCCGTGAATCTCCACCATTGCACACGGTGTTTAAAATGCAGTGAGAAATCTGTGATAATATAATTAGTAACTAACAAGACAAAGGTGCCCCTGCTGCTAATCATGACAGTCATGCAAGTGGTCAAAATTACAAATATCTTTCTGAAAGAAGGGCACAAAATATTCTGGGAGGAGGGGTGGCTGAGAAATGTTATTCAGGATTTTTTTCTAAATTTACGAAAGAAAACCAATGTGTCATAACCAATGTAGGATACAGGCAGTAAATCAGGTCATTCTTCTCTCTGTAAGTTCTTTGGCTGGACTTTCTCTTTTAGGAGCTTGTATTCCCCATAGAACAGCCCTCTATCCTCCACACACACAATTACAGTACCTCCACAATCCAAGCTCTAGCATTGCTGTGAGTACAGGACAGAGGTATCTGTGTTTCAGTAACAATTACATCTCCTGCATATAACTTAATAGACGTTTATGTCATTTTGAGATGGGTGATCTTATGAAAGTACATTTGTTTTCCGATTTTACCTCGCATTTATCTTTCCCAGTAGTGTCCTATAATTTATACAGTTTGATTCTTCGCCACCACGTTCTATGCCTGAGCTCAATTTTAATGTGCTGAACACTTCTCACCATTTTTTAACCAGAGTGAATCCTTCAGAAGCGGACTTCATTTTCCACCCACAGGGCTCGCTGTCAAGTTCCCCTGACAGGTCGGCAGCTGAAAAGACGCCAAAATTATTTTTGGGGTTGAAACTTCTAAACTTTCTTGAGCCTCCCGCCATCGTGAGAGAAGTGGTCCAGCAACAGCCTGAAACAGAATTCAGCACAGACGTCTTGTGCTCTCTGCTGCTTGAATGGCTTCCAAGCTCATGTTCCATGGAGGCCAACAAATACAGCAGGAGACTGTATCTTACAATACAAAGGTAACAAGTAATATGTTTAGTAGGCTGCATTCAAGCTTTCTGAGCAACTTTTACAGTATTTTTAAGCTTCAAAGTCCATTTTCACACACACACACAAATAAATGTAATGGCAGATGTCTGTGCTATTTATTGAGTAATCAACCAGTTTACCTCTACTGATTCACCAGTTCATTTCTGGGGAAACAACAAAAGAAGGCTGTTATAATCGCACGTCTGTGTCGACAGATGATTGTAATAGTTCCTTTGCCTTTATAGCACGTCAATCTTCTTCTCTGTCTGTCCATGATCCAGTACTGTGACCATTGTCCTATGCCTTTCCTCAGAAAGGATGAGGACTTTCCTCAGAAAGTAGGCTCTGCCTACTTGGCTGTTAAAATCCCATGGCACTGCTCATAAGAGTAGGGGTATAAGCCTTGGACTAAAGCCAGGCTAAATTCCACAGTCTGCCCTCTCAAAGGTTCCTACTCTAGACACTTGACAAAGCGGATTCTCCACCTACGCAGTTCTCAGTTCTCCGCCTGGTCTGCGGTAAAATGAAGCTCCTGTAACACATTACCAATACGTAAAGCACTTTGAGATCCTTTAGGATGAAAAGTTCTACATACTGTAAATAAAAGGAATGATGATAATATTTTTTTTTATTATTATTCCTTTTATTTCCTGGCTTAATAAGGGCACTCATTTTTTATATATACTGTATTATGATATACTGTACCTGTATGTATTGTATACATGAATACAGTAAGGAATTTTAAGCAGTGCCAATTGACAGTTTACAGACCAGGGACTATTATGTTTAATGATATTGTCTTCAAATACATTTCTGCAAAATTCTTAGTATGAAGAGCCCAAAGGATTCACCAATGCAACACAATGTAATAAATTCATAGTGATTGTGAATACTAATGCCAATAATACTTTCAGAACCACTCAAAACGTACATTATCTGCAGGAAAAAAAAATATTTCAGAGTTTTATAGTAAATCTTACATTAATGCTTTGTTAAAACTTTATTACATATTTATTAAAAATCTATTAACGTGTATGAGATTCCCTCCATTTTACACAATAATCTTATCTTTTGCAGAGGATGGTCACAATATATGTTCCTAAATGGCTTAATGGCAAAGTGCCAAGCATTGTAGCAAAGCTACTTTGTTTTCTTTGTAAAATAAATGAGTGCAGTGAAACACTCCTGGTCCATTTTGCATGATGCACAGCCAGTGTGACAGAATGTGAAGGAACGTAGGCAGCTTTTATGGATGCTGTTTAAATAGCTGTGACATTTTTAGCAAGGAGTGAATTATTTCCCTGGTTTCCCTGAATTTCGGGGAGCCTTGAACAAAGAGTTCAAGGGGCATTTAAAAAAATACAAAGTGTGCTTATCAAACAACACTCTTATGCCAAATCATTTAAAACTCCAGCTGTCTTTAAGCTTTGTATGTGTGCTTCACACTCTGAAATCTGACACCTTTGTCAGTGTTAATACCATCAAATGAAGTGCAGGAATGGAATTGACTTGCAAACATCACTTGTTGATTTGTTGTACCTAAATCTAAATACTGATCTATTTATTGCAAACAAAATGCTGTCATGTTTCCACAAAAGTACATGGGAACAAAAACACAGTAAAACAATGGGATATAATAATAGTTAATCTGATTTCTTAGAATCTTTCTGCATCCAAGCAGCTATGTTTTACACACACTGAGACTTATAAAAACAAGGCCGGTTACAAAAACAACGCGATAAACTGTACTCTCTTCAATTGGCAAGTTCTACAAATATGAAAAAAATGGCCTCCCGTGTCTCTTTCTATTGTTGTTGTGCAAATCTAGGCTGTTAAAGTTTGTTAGTGATGAATTAAAATATTATTAGTTGTGAATGTACCATAGGTGTAGTGGTTTCATTCACTATCTACTGTATGTAGTAAATAACTTTCATTGTCGCAGTAAGATGACAATATCAGTGCGGTTTCACCTGCTGTTATACCAAAGGCTGTTGGTTCAATTTTGGAAAGGAGTAAATATTGGGATGACTACTTTGAATAATCTTTCATTATATTTAACATGCAATTAAATATTACGAATGACTTTTTTCCTTGCATTGCAAACTATGTTGTAATGATTTTAAATTAAATGAATGTAGTTGCAACTGGTAAATGCACGCCATCTTCCAAAAGGACATACCTATTGGGTGCTGAAAAAGGAAGAGAGCAGGATAAGCAATCTAAAGACAGAGAGAGGCCAAATCAAGTCTCTGTGATAATGCAATCTGAGTTGGTTAGATCCATGAAACTACCGAACAGTAGACACATAGAATACTTTGGGTGTTTAGTTAAGTTAACAGATTTGCATTTCATTTGCTTTCAGTGTTAAAATACCGGTACAGGTTATCTTTGTAAAATACTTCCACTTCCTGTTCTTGTTTGTAAGCTATTTATTACGTGTTCTTCACAGCTGGTTATTAAAAGTTTTCCAGTGATATAATTTATTGATTTAATTGTTCTAATTAGTAAAATAAGATTGGGGTGGGAGCTGATAATATGCTAATATAATATGATAGTATGCCTTGAGCCCCCAAAAAGCTAGGGTCAGCTTACAAAAAACATAGACACAAATACATATAGCATTAGATAAAAGACATTATCCCATACATAGCCATTAGAAGACCACTTCTACAGAAATACACAGATTAACAGAACTTTACTTCCCCACAATTGTTCTAAACCCTTATAATTGCACAATGTTCCTTTAATTGTGCAATTAACCACTAATTCCACTTCCCTCAAACTAATACTCCTTTTTGTGAACTCATTTATTGAGTAGTTTAATTGAATGTGGAATTTTATTAAGTCTGCACTGAAGGACTCTAAAATGTCTGTTTAAGACATCAGTTGGTACTCTTTCTACAAAACACACAAAGGATCAGAGAACATACTAATATCTAGTCTCCTCCTACTCTTAATGTAGGCAGTTTGAAAGCTCTGCTCAAGTGATGGCCTACTAACTTAGAACACATCCTTAATAATGCATGAGCTACTGGCTAGTAGTCAATTTAAAAACATGAACAGGAGGCTGCAAAGCAAACAATTGTTACTTATAGTGCATTGTATTCTTTGTAAAATACTCTACTATAACAAGTGCATTCTGTGCATAAAGGAATTCCAGTATATATGGCATAGGTTTGATACTCCCCCTAAATATATTTGGAGGATATTTATTTCTGCTGCATAGAAAACATGCAGCATCACTTACTGTAGGTTAAGGGGGTTCTTTAAATACAAAGTGGCTCATTGTTCTGCACATAATGGTTCATATGCATCACTGTTTCAGTTTATTCTGTTAATTGTAAATAGTGGAATTTAAAGGAAGGTAACTTTGGTTGACCTGAAAGATGCTTTGAAGCATTTTTTTGCATTAATGCATTTTTGGAGCATTAATACACACAAAGTGCAAACACAAAAAAGTCATTGCTTTTTACTAAAATCTATTTATTTTGCTAAAACAAACTTGAAAATGTGCATCTTAATGTGTTAATCCAAAGCAGCAATGACTGATGAACAGATTTCTGTTTTCTAATCCCTTCTCCTGTAGATAGCTAAAATCAACTCAACATGACTAGAATTATAATTTTTATAATATCAGTGTAAATCATATTGCTTTTGCAAACATTTGCAAACATCAGGAAATCTCTTAAGCATTGAGATTTTAGAATTAGCTTGTATAACCAAAGCTGAAAAGATTCAAGGACTCTGAAATCTATTTAATTGTTTCTTATTGTGCAGGTGGGCTGACCTAGAAAGATGCACATGAATACCAACTTAACAGATTTCAAAATAAGAGTTTATTCGCTTAAAAGTAGAAAATATTGTCATAAGGAAGCCATTGCCCTGATATTTTGGTATGATAATGCTTTTGTAACACTCTTTCATCAAAAATGCCATGTTTTGACCTCTGACTTAAAACATTGACACATAATATTTTGTAATAGATGTCAGCTCTTTCTGTTTCGTTTTAGTTAGAAATATGCCAGGAAGCCCCACAGCTCTCTTTAATCCTAAAGACATCCAGGGCTGGTTAATGGTTCTGGATGGTCTTGACATGTCTGATGTATACTAAGGAAGACACAGATGAAGAGGTCAGAGTGGGAGGAGGAATCAGATACACCGCATGGGTGATTTCAATTTGAACACGAACAGCATTTTTCAGTTTTCATGTTTCTGTGTGAATAAATCTCAGTCTGTGCATGTACAGTCACATGCTGTACGTGAAGATTTTCCTTGTCCTAACATAAGCAAAAACGCAAGGATTTTAGTTTGCAAGTCAGCCGCTCCAGTGGCACCTGACACCTGAAGAAGGCTCCAAGGCCGAAACGTTGTGTTTTCTTTCTTCTCCTTTCAGCATGGAATAAACCTATTACTTATTTCTCTTCCTTTACACCTAAGATGTTTTTAGCTGCTGAATAATGAAACAAAAATTGGAACTGGAGGAATTCAAACTGAGCGATGTTGTTGAATGTTGCTGTTCTGCATTGTGGTAATGCACTGTTGTTGTATTGTATTATTGTTATACAAGTCATATGTTTATGAGCTGTTGATGTGCAAGACAAATTCGCTTAGGGACAATGGAGGTTCGTTCAATTCACCTACATACAGTGACCTTCCAGGTGAAGGCAAAGAGCTGACTGCGCTGACTTATCACAATGAGAGTGGAGCTTGGTTGACCCCACTCATAACTTGCCACAGTTACTTGACTTGACACTTACGATTTTGCTCTCTGATGAGATGAGACAAAAATGAATACCAACACTTCTCCTATAATGAAGCCAAATGTCAGTCTGTCAGCCACTTGAGACCGTGTGCGATCGTACAAAAAGAATGCAGCAAAACACAGATTTTTTAAACTTGGTGAATACAGTCATTGTTGTACCTTTCACATATGTCAAGGGCTCGCACAACGCATGTGTATTGCAAGCTGACAAGCACATGTGTCATCAGGGATATTTAAGAAAACTATAAAGACTGTGAGTCTGAGAGCTGCCACATCTTCTCAGTTTTGAGCAGAAGATCATCATAAATCACAAACACTCCAGCTGTGAAATTCTGTACATTGTGCCAGCAGAACCAAATACCACATTGCAATGGGTATTTCTCTAATTACATTGATACCTTTAAGACTGGAGAATCCTTGGGATTAACCTATTCAGAGATATTCCAGCTCCCATAATAATTTTTTGATACAATGAAGTCTAATTTTTCAAAAGAAGCATGGCATTTCACAAGTTTTTTATTAATATAATCATAATTAAAGGCATCTTCTGACTAAGCAGGAGGGAACAAAGTTTACAGACCAGAGGTGACACACTTAGAAAGTATAGAAGAAAAGCATTTTTCTAAAAGCATTGCAGAAATATTCATGCAAAACTCATCATTTATTTTTTTAGCAGTACATTACATTAAGCAAACATGTTTTGAAAAACCAAATTGTATTTTGCATAATATAAATCTTGTTTTGTGCCCATTGAACCTTAAGAATCAAGCAGTTAAATCAAAATCTATCACAGTACAATTCTGCTGATGAAGCAGGTTAATTCTAGTATCTCTTCTTGCTGAATTATAAACACTTCAGTGCACTTTTAAGGAAACAACCTGTGTTCCAGCCCAGCAGTTTCAATATGGAGCAATTCCTTCTCCAATTATGCTTGAAAATTTCTAGTCTGTTCAGCTGGGAGCTGGCAAGGAAGAGCATAGAGAGGTTGATGCCTACATCTGCAAACACACGGAATGAAAGATCATCCGCAATTAGAACTTGCCTTCCTTAATTCTAAGTCAAGCAAAACGGACAGAGGGAAAGAGGTTTACAGTAAAATGTTTATTAACAGCAGAGTCACCTAGTGGCAGGAGCACTAATGTGAAACACCCCCAGCTTTACCTTTTCATTTTGTTGCTAATTTGTATTTCCTTCCTTTCACAGCACACAATACTCTTCCCTGCAGAAACTAATCAAAGGCAATGTAACACAATGTGTGTCATGTAATGTAGCTATGAGGATATTTACATTAAATTCTTACATGTTGAGTATTAGTTCCATGTTTAAACAAGGGGACCTTTTTTAGCATTGTTTCTAGTCTCATACCAAAAAGAATAAGCCTACTAATGAACTTCATGTTTTGAAAATTATATTTAATATAAATTATTTATTTATGATATATTTATCTAAAATCATATTTTCTTACTATATTTTCTATATATATACATTTTCTTACAAGGCATCACTAAAAACAAAATATTCCAACTGGGAATCAAAGTGCACAGCCTCGTTTTCCTTAAAGGGTTTTTTAAGGGAACCTACCTAACCCAAGCTCCCTAGTGAAAAAGGACAGTGCTACAGACATCTTAGTTACTCCTGGGACTCTACACCATGAATAGATTTGCTGATTCAACATTTGCTGTCTGCGGAGCGCTTTTGAAAACTATAACCTAGAAAAACATGTTGAGAAAAATGTCACAATTCTCTGGGGGCTATTCCAAATCGACCACTTGAGAGATTACTCTTGTTTTCACAGTCAAAATGCCATTTTAACTTTAAAATGTTATGTATCGCCTGGTCAAGATTTCCATGTTAATTTCTCTTATGAAAGATCATCTTTCTGAATCAATTAGAATGAGAGGTCACACCAGTTAAGAGGCAAAAGAAACTCCAGGCCTTCTCCCAGGCAAATACTGTAGCATGATCAGGCGAGTTAATGTTGAGCAAGAGATGATGAGACATTCTAGTACTAAACTTTAGTCATGAGGTTCTTCTTAAATTCAGAATAAGAGACAGAACCCATACCCTGTCTCTTGCATATGTCTCAAATATACAGTATATAAAGTAGAGTTGGTGTCACCCTCTGTCCTTGCCGTCCGAGGGATTTTCCATCTCATCCCTCATCTCATCCTGCTGTCTCACCAGTGAGGGCTCAAGGTTATCATTCCTCAGGTAGTCAGCTGTCTATATAATATGAAATGGCTCTTTTACAATCAATGTGAACAGCCCATTACACTGACATTTTGGGGTTAGGTCTTGACCATCCAAGTCTATGTATGTTTTGGCTTCATTTTACCAGAGAGATCTTGTTAAAAGTCACACATAGCTCTCTCTTCTTCATTTTGAATTTTACATTGCGTAACTTTTACATAAGTGTCACATCATTAGTGGACTGTTTTCAGCAAATCTTTTTTTCACAAAATATTGATTCTCTTGGAAAGTGTAAAGGTGTTGAACACATCTGTGCTGTTGATTACAGAGTAGGATGATGATAAAACTGAAAATGTTATATCTAAAATGCACAAATCTGACAAGAATGAAATTAACAAGGTATGTAGATTACATTTTTAGCCCTAGAAAGTCTTAGAAAATTGTTTTATAAATATTAAACTCTGACATTTATTCAAAGCTACCTTTAACAGCAGAAATACGTATGTATTTTTGGAATAGGTGGTAATGCGGTATACAGTACAGTACATGCCTTATGTCTGAATAACTTCCCAGACTACCACAATGTCAAATAAAAATGGCAATAATATACTCCACTAGATTAACAGAAAGCATTGCTTTGTTTAAAGTATAATGGACGGATTCTAATAATTTTAATTGTTTTTCCTGCAGATGTTAAATGTATCACTGGTTTTTATTGATCTACAAAATCTTTACATTTGCATTTAATTTAATAGAAAACTGGTCACGTTATAAGTCATTTTTGATAGACCTCTATTAAAAATAGTAAGATCTGTTTCTAATTTCAGAATCATTGTAGTGCAATACAGTAAATCTGCCAATATTCAGTGTAGAATCTTGGGCAATATGATGTTTCAGATTAAAGTCACACGCCCTCCTGTCTCAGTGTAGGAACAGAAGCATTTGAGGGATCTGAAATTTTAATAGCAGAGGCAGGAGACACTGTCAAGACAGCAGTAAGAAGCCTCCATAATGATCCATGCTGTCAGAGCCAGATCAGTGCACAGCTTTGTAAAACCCTGGTCAAGGTAACTTGGGATCTCCAGCAGCACATCAGCAACTGCTATGGATGTCAATACTATTTATACCAGTAGATTAAGGCAGGACTTATTATATTTAGTTATAGGGACGACAAAATTTGACTTTCATACTGTAGATTTAGATAATTATTCAAACTGTTTCATTTTTTGTGTAGTTCGTATTGTGTCAGACAGCACACATGCTTCACATTAAATAATAAGGATATTTTTTAACCTGGATCGGAAGATATCAAACCAAGTTAACTTCTTCATGCCTTACAGTACATTATGGTACTCAGCATTTATCATCTAGAACTGGGACTTTCATTTATATAATCACCATAAACCTATAAGAGATTTATGTTTCAGATTGTAATTACAGCACTTTCGTGAATGCAATAAAATAATCACAACTGTTGAAGACCGTCTTTAACTAAATCAAAGGAGACCCGCTGTAAAATGTGCAATAATGAGAATCTCCTTAATAAAAAACAGCAATAAATCTATACAGTAACCATGAATTGAGCTCTCCTGTGACCCTGTATTGGATAAATCTCTTAGAAAATGGATGGATATCTGTATCGCAGCCATACATGTCTACCTAGAAGTTAAACTTTTTTCTTACTTTTGAAAAGAAATGTGCTGCGTAATTATAAAACCATTATCCTTAATGATACGGTGCTGTTAAAGCTATTAAGCCATTTGTTTCCCAGACAGTTGTACAAATCTGACATTTTCTGCAAAGGAAAATGTGTGTAAAAGCATTGTAATGTTCTGTAATGTTAAGCACTCAGCTGCTGCCCACTCCCTCTCACCTGTGTGAGTCTGCATACTAATAGATCTGAATTGCCCTTCTGCTGGTGTTGCTTTGTTAGAAAAGGCCCTGCTAGCACTGACGGCAGGTGAGGAAGAAACTGACTTATTTTTGTTTTAAATACAATGAAGCATAATATTTTGATCATCTTGTTAAAACTGTTCTTTGAACCACTTGACACAAATTTTTTGCTTTCTAAATAGGGGGCATGACTCCATTTATAACTGATTTAAAAATTTCATTGTTGTGCTTTAAATGAATTAATGGTCTAGGGACTTTAAATATCAATGTCTCATTACATGCCTTTTTTGAGATTCTGTGTTTTCCTTATATTGAAATTTTGTAGCATTTAAAGCTGTCGTTAATTGACCCGATTTAAGCATTTTTGTGGGTTTTGCAAATACTGTATGCTGCTGCTGTTATGTCAAATCTGCTGAATGTTTGTTTCACATTCATCATTTGTTTATAAAAAGTGTTTTTTTTCCGCTATGATCACACACAAAATGAAATCTCAGGGAAGCATTGAGACATGTTGAACATCAGAGTTGGGTACAAACTCAAACATTTTACACAACAGATGCAGTGAAGCCTTTATTTAAACTCAACAGTCTGTAAATGTATTCTAAAACTGTGCATTACAAAGTTCATGCAGTTGTACCTTTTCTTCTTGAAATTCCATTGGCCTCCGATTTACTTAATCACCAAATACAACCTGCAGCAAAGATGTAACTATAGCTCCATTTTTAAATGAAGTTATGATAATTATCAGGTGTAGGAAAGTCTAGTATATTGACAGACAGATGGGCAGTCTGGCAGATTTTCGTTGTCTTTATTGAAAAGAAATGTCCAGCTTCTTCCTGGTACTGAAAGAATGCATGCTAGAACTTGGAGACTTCCCTGTAACACTGCAATTCCATCTAAAATCTGTGTCTGGAAAGCTGTATTTCTAAAATGCGTCAAGAAAAGTGAGTTTTTCCTTCTTGGGAATGAAAAAACGAAGAAGTTCTAAATGGTAGAAAACCAACAACTGGAAAAAACGTGTAATCAATATTGTGTTGTGCGTGCAGAGGACTTGTAATTTTCAGTCCATGGTTGTAGCAATGCAGTCAGAGTGTGACATGTGGAAAGCCAGAACCAACAACAATAAAGGACCATTCCTTCTAAACTGACAGCTGATTAAAATACAAAAGAGGTCTTAGTCCTGTTCTACGAAGCAGACACCAGAAATGCTCAAAAAGTCTCCAAATAGATTTGGAATTCTGAAGAGGACTCAAAAAAGAAAAAGAAAAAAATATGGAGATATACAAATAGAAACATTTGGAATTTCATGAGTGACAATTTACTGTACAAAGATTTTGCTGTGATTAGTCCGTTCTGGTGTCTACTGATTGCCTAAAGGACAATTCTACTTTCTGTTAATCATACAAGAAAGAAGAGCAAAGGACAAAGAACACAATCACAGCTCCAGAGGAATGCAGTCCATGGACTCTGAAAGGCACAATTCCCTTTTGATCCCTGCAGATCCTGTAATTTCTAAACATGTTGCTTACAGTTAACACAGGTGGACATTTTTCCCTCATAATCGGTTTCTGAGTTTCTTTCATCGTTAAATTTCCACACAGTTCTGGTTTTATGAAAAAAAAGGAGCTGGATAAAAACAAAAAATCAAAAACATTTGCTTGCTTCTGGATTAGCCCACAGCATAATTCCAGCATCTTTCTGAATCACTTCAAAATCAAAGGAGGTCAGTCTGGTTCCTTCTGTCTTAGGGGTGGGTGAGGGCTGATGGGAAAAAAACAGTCTTGCCAAAAAGTGACCATATCTAGTCGCCCACATAGCCCTCAAGGAAGCCCTTCTCAAGGATAGCAGTCAGCGCAAAACTACATTGACTCTCAAATCCTGATGGGTTTCATTTTTACTGCTGTAAAAAGAAAATTTGTTTATACATGATTTAATGGTAAGCACCCCCACCCCAAAGAATCTATGCGTGAGCATAACACAGTTAAAGGGTAAATAAAAAAAAACTGGGCTATCAATTTATTGTAACAAAGCACATCAACAGCCATGTTAATGAGCTGGAAACTTAAGACAAAAGAATATTTTAAGACTCATCACTAATTCAAATAAACTTTTTGGAACCAGAAATACAATGACTTTGCTAAGGAAAAAAAGCCATTTTTGTTAATCCAAAATCCAGAAGACTATGTACAGTATGTGAAGGAGAATATAAACTCAGCGTAGATGTGCAAGAATTTAAATATGAATAGAAAATAATAAAGTAGTGGATCAATGGAAGTGACAAAATGGGCCAATGACAAAAGTGAAAGGGGATTTAATGGATGGACTATCGCTCTGCACAGAAAATAAAAACATGTCTGTCTAGTGTTCCAATGTTTTAGAATTGCACCTGTATAACAACAGGAATTGCAGTGTTTCCTTTACAAATGTTATATTATGTTTCATTGAACTGTAGATTTTTTTTTCTAGAAAATAAGGAAGAGAAGAGAGGCAACCTGTTTAAAAGCACAGAAGAAAGAATGATTTTCAAATATATTTTCAGGGAAAATGCTGAGAGGCATCTTTTAAACCTCAAAGTGAAGGAATGGTTTATTTCTCTCAACACCCGTTGAATAAGACATTTTAAGCAAACCGCATCAAACTCAAACTGGCAATCTAGTTCTATTCACTGCTGGAGGGCTCTATTGTAATAAAGCAATGAAGGCAACAAGAAATAGCATGGTTTTTCACAGATCCTCATGCTTTCTTTTACATAGAAATGGAGTTTGTCAACAGAAATCTGGGAGGTGGTCAAATTTTGAATCTTGCCCATTAACGCATAACTATCTTGGTCCCTGAGCACCCTTTGTACACATCTTTTCTCACACTCTGTGTTTTAATCATGCCAGAGACTGATGTTTCTCTCACTCTGTGTCACAAGACCTTACCTTTCATCCCCCTGTCATTCCTGCAGATCCCAGGGGCCCCTTGCTTGGCTCCCACCCCATCTTCTCCTAGCACAGCTGGACTCGACAATATGACCACCCTTCACCTTCTTGCTGTATCTGAAACAAGAATCTCTTCGGCCTCTCTTTCTCCACACTCTGCAAAAAACAACCAGCTTCTCACAGTCGCCATGATGTCTCTTCTTCTCTGATGGCTCCTTCTGATGCAGTCACCTCTCCCTGCAACTCTGAAACAACCCAGTTACCACTTCTTGTTCCCCCACATCTCTCCCTTCTCTCTATTTCTCTGCAGTCCCCACTTTATCTGCTCCACCCACCTTCTGTTTTTACTTTCTGCTCTGTTACAACATCAGGTGTCCACCCAGCTGCACCTTCAGCCTATCTGTTGTTTGTCCCTTTTCTTTTCCCAGTCCTACTTTCCTGATGTTCATGTAGGAACTTGGTCAGCCACTGGCACTAATTCCAGCCTGTAGGTACGAGTGGACAGTGTCAATCTATGCTAAGCCTGCAGTCCTTCTTCTCATCCCTCACCACCCCTATCTCTCGCAGCCCTGGAGTGGCACTGATGTGGTGCAGGTTCCCCACACCCCCTCTCCACTGGTGTCCAACTGGTGCTGTGTCAGCTCCAAGCTCTCGGTCCCACACACACCCCTCCACCATGGAGCTTATCAAGTTCATCAGACTCCATGGTGGAAGGGTGTGTGTGGGACTGAGAGTTCATCTACTTTCCCTTTAACCACTATGTTTTGGATCTCCACCTATAATCCATCCTCACTTATTCAGTAATAGCAAATGCATTTGATAGGCCAGGGTACTTCCATTTAGTACCTCAAGCCCTGTTCCACTATCAGCCCTCTACCTTTCTGCCTTTACTTTTCTCAGTCAGCCATTCTCTGTGTTAACCTTCTTCGTTAATTCTTAGCCGTCTTCCCATTAACCAACCAGCATCAGCAAGTGGTTGCTCTGCTAATCTTGCCCAGAAATCGCTTCCTATACCGATTTCGTATCTGGCTTATTGAGCCTAACCTCACAGTTTGTACTCCTTCCCCTTCTGGGGTCAGCACAGTGCCTTTTGCAGTCCTTTATGTAATCCCAGTCTCAGCCTAGGCTAATGTTTCTCAAGAGCCTTGCATATGTGAACTGGCCAATCAACCAAAACGTGTACACCAAAAGCAAAACACCACAAGCCATTGAAGAACTACAGTGCTTTGGGGTTGCTTTGATCTCTGTGAGGGGGGTTGACCTTACAATCAAGCTGCCATTTCCTCAGTCAGGCAAGTAAAGCCAAAATTAAATATGCTGACCCTATGAATTCCCTAATCCCTTTGCATTCATTAGAATTTGGCCAAACTACTGAAATAGGGGAGGGGTTAGGATCTGACATCCCTCGAAGTCAAAGCCAGAGCTAATAAAATGAAGCGGCACTATTGGGCCATGTCACCACATGACAGTGAGGCAGAAAGCCAGGAAGAGGTGCCCTGTGATGCTGATTAAATACTCTTACTGTGACACTTAAAACCGGTCTGCACATATTTAAGTCAATTTATGTTCAGCAGGGAAGGAGTCATCTATAATTTCTACAACAAGTACCAATAGAGAAAAAATAAGGTGAACCTCCCTGCAGTTCAATATAATTCATAGCGGTCAGATATAATTATGCACCTTAATTATGCAGTCCATCTGCTTGTCTTAAAGTGCGTGAATGAAACAACTTTTGGCAATATTTAAGTCATACCAAAATTTGTCTCCTTTGTTGAAGTAAGGAGTTCATGTTTACCAAACCAACAATTGTTTTTGTTATTGGATGCCTTTTTATTAAATAACCCAACTATTTGTCTTACAAATACTCAGATGAAAATCTTCAAGAGACAGACTTAACATTTAAGTCATACGAAAATGGGTCTAATTTTTAGAAAGTAAGGGGCTCCTTCTCACAAAACTGACTTTTTTTTAGTTTCTTGTAATTTTTTATGTATATGACATACTGTACACATAAATATACACAAGCATACTGTACACAGTACAGAAACACAACAATTCATGTGTTCATGACTGCTTTTTGATGACTCAGATTTCACAGACGTTTTTTGTTTCTTAATGTCATCTTCCCACAAGATTGACTGCCTGGCAAGTTGAATGACATGTGTTTTTCTCCAAAAGGTCATCGTCATTAAGCCTGAAAACCACACAGAGCCTTTCAAGTGCTTGTAACTGGGCCTTTTCTTTTGCTTTCTTTGTTGAGAGTGTGCAGCACAAACTTTGGATCATTCAATAAAGAGATTGACAAGATTCTTACGTCAATAATACCACTAACCACAGCCCCCAAAATATGCTATAGTATTGAGTTTATTATCTGTCTCGTGCTGGCTATTAATACCAAATGGCAACTATTTCTGCCATTTTGTTAAAAGTACAGATCTCTAAATATATATATCAAAACTTATAGTTAACATATCAAAGTAGATTTTAATAGCCATTAAAAAGAAAATGTAGAGACACAGACTACAGGAATGCATTTTCAGTCTAAACTCATTTTTTACTTATACGTACTGTATATCACTTTCAATACAACAGTTTCCATAGTTTCAAGTTATGCACATGTCTAAATATGTTATTATCTAAATACTGTATGCACTTCATGCCTTGCTTTCCAGACAAGCTGTGATAGAACTCATAACAATAGAAAGACTGAAAAAGAGAAAAGGCCACTTGGCCCATCTAACTCATTGAGACAATTGATCTGAGGCCTTAGGTCCAGGATTAAGGAATAAGGTCTCTTATCTCTCAGCGGTTGCTTCCATCTAAATTATACCATGCAACCCACTCAAGGCAAAGACTTGCAAAGCTGATAGGAAGTATTAAGGCCAACAAGTTAAAATCACAATGTGCAGAGACACAGGGGTTTAACAAAGAACTTCTATTACATCAGAATTCAGCTGAGACCAGTAAAGCAGGCTTTCTGTTTTGTTGTTTTCTCTCAGAAATGCTGTGACAAAAGTGGCAATGTATATCTCATTCTCTGGAGCTTTGATTCTGTCTTAACACACAAAAGGTTAAGCAAAGTGGAGTATGATAAGCTCCTGAACGTGACCTGATATCAGAAGGTCCTGAGCAGCAGTATTTGTTCAGCACATTGAAGTCCCCCCTCACCAGGTTAGAATATACAGTGGGAGAGAAATTCTCTAGTGCTTTAATAACAGTTGCTGTACCATTCAAGACAATCTTTGGCTGTACTTGTAAACTGAAATTCCATCTCACCCTTGGACATGAAAGATTCTATGACATACACCACCCCAGAATGCTGAATCAATTCAGCAAAGGTTAATACAACCTGACCTGCAGAAGTTTCCTCTGTCATTATTGACCAACCCAAGAACTGAGAATTCCTTTCAAATTCCTCAGGTCACAATGACAGAGAATCAGTTTTCTGTAGGTGTTTCCTGGCTATACACAAGATAAATCATTTAAAAGCTACATTCTGTTTTTTATTCCCTCAAAATATCTTTCCTGTATTCCCTCTTTATCCATGTGGAATTCACTGAACGCTCACCTATACAGTTAGCACTCCTAAGTGATTATTCACAGTAACATTTCCACAGATATTGAAAACAGGGGGTTCCTTGGCAGGTGTCACTAATGTGTTAATCAAGCAAATTGTTCCCAGCATGCATGTATAAAAATTCTGGACCCCTGGTTGCCTATAATTATGGCTAGCATGGCAGGAGCTACAGTGACCAAGACAGTTCACCTTGCTGCTGTTTCATGAGTAACAGTGTCCACAAGAGATTAATGTCAGAATGGAACTCAGAGGGAAAGACTTCACCGGCAAAGGGTGAAGGTGTATACTCCAATATCATGAATGAATGACTTAATTTGAAGTGCAAGAGCAACTGCCAATCAATTGACTGCAAATTTCAAGCTGGGGCACGACCAGCAAGTTCCACTAAAACCAGTCCGCTGGGAACTCCACAGAGTCACACCTGGGAAAACATGTTGGCAAGTTCATTGGTGTGAAGATCACAGCTACCGTGGAGAAATTTGATATGGTCAAATGAATCATCCTCTACCATGTTCTCATCTTCAAACAAGTGACTTCAAGTGACTTTAAATTGAGGTTTCTTTTTTTTTGTCAACTACCAGTATTAGAAATGTTTGTCATTTGACTTACTGTACATTGAGATTTGGCTTTTTCAGCCATGCAGTCAGCACTGGACATTTCCCAGCTCAGCCCTTACTCAATATGTATCTCAACACCTGGGATTTGACAGAATTAAAAGCACTCTTGATGGAAAGGTTTTGGTATTTGAAAAAGACAGTATAGCAGTTGGCTAGGTTGGTGGCGGTAAGGAAGATATGTTGCCACCCTGTGTACCTGTTAAGGACTTGTGCTTGCCTCCTGCCTCATGGCCATTCCAGAAACAAAAGGTCATGCTGTTATACTAGATCAGTGCCTGAAGATGAAGCGCTCTGGGAATGATAAGACCATGATTAAGGCTGTAAAACACTGCAAATTGCTCAGAGCAAACTGGCAGGTTACAATGTAAAATAAAGACAAATGAGTATGCTGCTTCCAAACAAGTGTATACAACTTCATTAACAAACCCAGTAACACACTGAAACCAATTTCCAGTGTCTGCTCAGCTTATATACAGGTTTTTAAGTCTAGAACAATGTATTATTTTGTTGCCCAGTCTAAATATGAAGCTTCAATAAAAAATGTAGTTTTCTACATTTTGGGATTCTAAATTTACAGAGCACATTGGCACATACATCATATCCAGAGGGGGCACTCAGACTTATTTTCTCATGATTTTCTGTCTTTGATGATTAAAGCTCTTTATGTTCAGGGAAATAGAGCTGTCGAGTGAAGAACAGTGAATTGAATAATTGAATGTATTAATCTTTGGTAATGGCCTCTTATTATTTTGCTGAAAATGAGAGCTGCAAGACTTTTTTGACAGAAATGAAACCACTTCTGCCCTTTGCTAAAAAGACTAATGTTTTATTTCAGGAGCCTCTTAGCTTGCTTGTTTCTACACCATCTCAACACCTTTTTTGCATGCACTCACTATAAAAATCTGGGAATGAATATTAATTAGCTCACACTCATTCACAATGCTGGTGGGGGTGGGGGTGTCATCTGTCTATCCACACTAATAGATGACTAGATATTGGTAGACATAAATCTAGATATTGGTGGGGTTTAATTTCTCTCTGATTCTAAAAATCAAACAGCAGTCCTCTGGAAAAAAAAAAACACCTCTTGGTTCAGAACCTATTCAAATGATATGTGATTCACCAGAGGAATTAAAAGTACTGGAAAAATGTTTCCTTAATTAAAGGGATTTGTACCTCAATAAATGAGATAAAAAAACAAGTGGGAGGGAAGTCCAGCTCTGGCAAGAATGAATTATACTGCAGGACATGAAGATTTTTTTTCGCTCTCCATAGCTATTCTGTAGCGGGAAGTTCATGAACTCTTATCTTTCCAATTTTCTTTGCTGCAGCAGCAAGGAATTGCAGAGCTCCTGCCATGATCATTTTCGGAATTCATCCCTCTAAGTACCGTAAAAAAAAAAAGAGACTTACTGGCTCCAGCTACCGGAAACTAAAATAATTTATATTGTGCTAAAACCTTTTACTCTGTTCTATAGGATCGATAAAGAAGGATAATGGTATATACATTAAAAAACAGATCTTTTTCCACCAATGGTTGCTATTATACAGATATATATTACTTTTTGCAATCACATGCCCTCCTATTAAACAATACATGTTGTAAAATTTGTCCTAGTGTTCTTGAGCCCAAACACACCAGGCCAACAGCGTTCATATTTCTCTGTTGCCAAAATAAGATGGTAAATTTTCCAGTTCCACAAGCCTCTTCTGGACATTTTTGAAGTGTGAAACATACTTCATGTAGGTGTCAAAGTCTTTGGTACATAACATTAATAATAATGCATTTGTTTTACTACACATGTAGAAGTACAGTTCACAGACAATACTGTCTAAATATTTTTTGGGTGGATTAGTTTCATGCAGCAAAGCATAATTCAGTTCAGACACTGAGATTTCAGTTGAGTTACTGAACAAAGTCCCTGTTGTCTTTAAAGATACTTCAGTTGTTGGCTTGTTTGACATGTATTTGCATAAAAAGTACACATAAACAATACCTGAAAATCTTCAGAGTCGTCTGGCTCATTTACATACTGGCATCTCCACTTTATAAAACTAAATGTATTTGAAAACGTTGTCTTATGGGACTGGGAGAATTGGCTGCTTGATAGACACATACTGTTGTACAGACGTGTCGCACAAGGCAGGGTAGCATGGTAGCACGCTGTTGCATCACTATTCCCGAGTCCAAGGTTTGATCCTTCTGTGTGGAGTTTGCAAGTCCACCCCAAGCTCGGTTGGGTTTTTCTCCAAGTGCGTCATTTTTTTGTCACCTTCCAAGGACAAGCCGCCTAGATTAACTGGTGTCTGTGTCTGTATGTGTGACTGTGCCCTTCAATGCACAGGATGTAGTCCTGCCTTGTGCCCTGTGCTCTAGGATGGGCTCCACACTGCTGTGAGCCTTGTCAGGCATTAGCAGTTTCTCAGAATGGATGGATGTTACATAAGTCGCTGCACTTCACAAGTAGCTTTTCACTACATTGATCACACTCGCTTTCCTCGCCATAGAACTGTCAACTCATTCATTATTCCCCGGGGGGATTTGTAAAACTCCCTTAGGCTCAGGTGTCATTATACAACCAGAAGAGGGGAAGGGGTGATACAGTATTTTGGCTTGAATAACTTTAAAACCTACAGTATGCTTAGGAAACTGATGATATGGTGACAAGATATTCATTTTCATATCAGTTTCATTCTGGTTCAGGGGGCTGTGAGTTACCAACAATGCTACCAACTGATCAAGTTTTTGAATGGACCTGGACTTCTTCTTCATAGCCTGGTGATTAAACCTATATACAGAGTCCTAGTCCCTGAACAAGAAAAACAAAAGCCTGTTATCCTTGTAGACCACTAGATTGTGGTTCACAGTTCTTAAGTGATACTTCTATAGTTACAATTTTGTCTTGATTTTACCTCAAACGCTGAAATATACATTTTAAAAATATTTTAAAAACCATGCTGACAGATGCACTCTATCTGCAAAGAAATCCATGAAAATTAATGAAACATGATTATTTTCCAAATAATGATGATCCTATAGTATATACTGTACATATATCCATATACAGTAGTTCAGGTGGGTAGTTGCATCAGCATGCATAGACTACAGTATATATGAAGGAACAAGTAATAGGTTTATTCCATGCTGAAAAGATAAGAAAATAAACGTTCTTTCTTCTCTTTTCAGCGTGGAATAAACCTATTACTTGTTCCTTCATATATAGTGGACATTATATATAGATTATATAGATTATACACAAAATTTGGTGCATAGATGTGCTTTCTCTTATCAGTGGATCACAAGTTTACAGTACAAAGTACAAATGGTACATAAATTGCCTTTTTCTGAAGCATCTGTTTAATTTAGCTTTAATTTCCACTTACTATACATTGTTGTGCATGATGAGATATAAGGATATTAACAGCACCTATCAGTATTTCTTATCTTACCTACTGTAGGCAAGACAAGTTGTTGTCGTCAGTTGATTGTACTGTATCCCTCCAGGTGTTCCTTATCTTATCAACTGAGGAATGAGGCCCACATACAGCTGCTCCTTATCAACCAAGGCAGGGACAAAAGCCAGAGGTCAGGTGACCAGACAGATTTTTCCAGACCATGCTTGTGAGATCGGCAAGGCAACCTTCTGAGGGATGGTACAGTAGAAACATCGGGCCCCCAAAACAGTATAAATAAGACTCCACTAACTCTCACTCCTAGAACTCTTTCTCTTATCCTCCATCCCACAAAAAAATTGCACCATGAGTGGGTTTCCCCCTTGCAAGCCAAACTACAGAAATCTACAGGTAATTTGTGCACTACAGAGACCAATTTCAGAATTTCAGAAAAGGACATTTATTTGATTGTTTTGGGAACATTTATTTCCGTTTTGGGGTATCCACCATGCAGAAGGAATCTCTTATATTTTAATACACTTTTGGGGTATCCTTTTATCCTTATTACTCGGCATCCATTTGGGGGGGTTATTTCGTACTGAGTATGGTCTTCCCACACTTCCTCTATGGTTTTTGTGTCTCATTTCCAGCTTTATGATCAAGTTTCCTAGTCCTTTGAAAGCCTGGGCACAGGTATAATTTTTCATATACATTTCTTATATTTCATTTACTCTAAAATGTGATGTGATAAACTTGAGGAAAAAGGGTTATTTATTTACACTTGAAACAAAAGGAGATAGAATTCTGGTCTTAAATGATTGTTGACTTTCAGCACCAGAACAGACAACCTACCACACTACACGCACAACAAAGACAGTATTTGAAATAGTATATGTCACACACAGTAGTAAATCTAAACATCCATGAATGTGTATGTTTAGGTATCCGGAGTTCTCTCGCATTTGAAATAGTCAGTTTAGTAAACTTATAGAACATGCAGTTTATCAGTACATCAGCAACACGGACAGAAAAACATCAGCAATAAGTGTTCGAAAGAACCTCACTCAATAATTCATGAAAAAGCCAGACATTATTTTTAGTTTTTCTGTGCAAAAAATGGCCTTTGTTATTCATGAGTTGTATGGTCACCTCTGTGAGTCATATGCTGTTACGTAACCATTTAAAACGTAAATATACACTGTTGAATATTCAGCTGTTGAATGTTCAGGCAGTTCTTATCTAAAGCAGCTGGGGGGGTTAGAGGGTGAGAGCAGTGTCTCTCAAAATTAGTGCTGGTGCCTTTGGACTGACCCCTCCATTAAGGTCTTGTCAATATCAATGCAAGTCATTCTCGTTGCAGAGGCCCTGTAAGGGAACCAGAGCGGTCGTGAGGAGCAGCCCGGCCATGCATCGCTGGAGAGGAAGGGATGTTGCAATGTGACACGTGACTCACTCAGTTATCCATTTGCCTGAGATATTGCACATACGCACCCTTGGGGGCCCTTCAGCAGAATCCTGAGATCAGTACAAACAACAAGAACAGCAGGAAAGACATGCACAGTGCAGAAATAAATCAGTGATTTATTTCTGTTCATTTAGATCTCTTTCTAACTATTGACATATATGCAGCCAGTTTTGGGTTCCCATTGAAGCAATTGCATTTTGTGAACAGCCTGACACAGAATTTTCCAATGCCACTTGTAGAAGGTTTAGCAAACAAAGTATTGTATCTTTAGTATAGCACAGAAAATAGGAAATACTAATTAACAACAAAATGAAATATAGGAACTGGGAGGTCCATTGACTAATGCAATTTACAGTGTAATCCTAAAGTAATTACCTTGAAGTGCAGTGAATGAGCAAGTTGAAAGACATTAAGTCTCACAATAACTGAATTTCAGCATTTCTTCTAAACATTCAACTAGTCTGAAACGGACTGCAATTTTATTTTCAACTAATGTACAGAAGAAATTGTCTCATTTTCTGATGAACAAAACTGTTGTGTGTTTTACACTGAGCAAGAAGCACATACTGTAGCATTAAGCCAACAGATGCATTCATATCCAGATGTCCATCTGTTTGTACACTGAACATGCAGTCACAGCTTTGAAGATAGAAATTCATTCACTGTAAGCCAGTAATTCATACTGCATCTTTGGCTATCGGCATGGGGTTGTGTCACTGGCTTCTTAATCCCAGTCCATGTTTGTATAATGTGTCATGTACAGTATAAGGTATCGTGTGTACCTACTGTATGTGCTTTCTGGGATTGCTTGTCGCCCAGATGAATGAACCATCTCAATGCTGCTGACAGGCTCCAAACCAGGCAGTCCTGCTATTTCTTTGATTACTTTACAGCTTGACTGATGAAAAGCTATTCATATTACTGCCAGCATGATAATGATGGCAGTAATACGATCCCAGAAGAGACACTTAGGAAACTAAGTCATTAAGAACCAGAGAGTGTTTCTCTAGGTATTAATCTCTCCAAATTGTGACCTGTTAAGTATATTTTGTTTTCAGAATGCTGAAAGCTCTGTTTTGAAAAACAAAGAATGAATTAATAAAAAGGGAAACATTCCTTTCATGTGTCTGCTTTCTTTTGCCGGCAATCAGGATGAATGAACACCTTAACCCTTCCATACAGATCAGGAGAAACCTTTTCTGGCCACTCCTCTGAATTGGTCCACTCACCGAGTGAACTTAGAGCTAATGAAAAACATTGACCTAAGCAGGTAATGATGATAGCATTCAATAGATGCAATGATACCAATATACAAAGGTTCTATAATGACTGATGTATTTTTGTTTTTAAATCTTCATCATTGAGCCAAACATTTAGAGTACAGCAACAATGCAATGCTGTAGCCTCAAGCTCTTCCCCCTAGCTGAAGAAATTGTGTTTGAAAAACAGAAATATATCTTATATAACAAATACAGTACAATCTGGAGGTGGCGCAGTGGCACAGTGTTAAGCATTGCTGCCTCTCAGTGGTGGGGCTCTGGGTTCGAACTGAAGTGCTAGCTGTGTGGAGTTAGCATGTTCTCCCCATGTTCGTGTGTGTTTCCTCTGGGTGCTCTAGTTTCCTTCCACGGTCTAAAGACATGCTGGTAGTTTCACTGGCTTCTGGGAAAATTGGCCCTGGTGTGAGTGTGTGTGTGTGTTTGTGTCTGTGTGTGCCCTGTGATGGACTGGTTCATCCAGGGCATACCCTGCCTTGTACCCATCGCGTGCCAGGATGGGCTCCGGCTCCCCCACAGAAATTATACACATGATGTTTCTTTCAGGTCAAGTGCCATACTATTGGCTATACAGTGTGTGAGAGTCGTGAACTTTTCAGCCCAGGTTAACCTAATTTATAAATGGTTTTCCTATTTGGCTAAATAAGAGACGTGTCAAGCTGTGAGAAGTGGACAGGACTTTTGACAGTTTGCCATAATAAGACTAACACATTAATTCAATATAAGTGGATACAGCACAGTCGTTTTCCAGACAGCTCACAAGCTTTTAAGCATATATTATTTTCTCTGCAATATTAATTTGCCTGGTTTATTTTCATGGGCACTTGAGGACAATTGCTACAAAAGATGTACTGTACCAGGCTTGTGAAAATAGCAAGCTGGAAGGACAAACAAACTGACATGCTTTGAATAAGAGCACTGTTATCATCACTGGTAGTGAAGGCTTTGATTTCTGAGCAGTTATGATTTGCAAATTCTCACTTCAAATTGAATTACTACCCTAATTCAATTACTCACTGGACTGATCAATAAAGATGGACAAAGTTGACATGAAACCACATTTGTACTGTATATCTTCACTCCAAGCCTTTAAATATGCCCATGGCTTTGAAGACCATGCTAAAAACACTCATGTTTTACAACAAATTCTATACATTTTCTTTTAGTTTAACCTCATATTCAATGAAAATCACATTTACACTCAATCCCCTGTCAATCAGTAGCGTCTCCTGTAACAACCTGGACAGGAAAACCACCCGTCAGAACCCGTAGTAAAACCACTGGACGCTGTTCTGTCTATTGCGCTCCACTTCGTTGTCCCAAATAAGAAAGAATTCTGAACTCCAATGGTAAAAAGAAAATGATTTGTGTGTTCTGTCCATATAAAGCACTTTTACCGCAAAGTGAGCTTTCATTTCCCACCACTGAAGACCATCGTATTTATGTTTTAAGCCACACTTACACAGTGAGACTATTAGGTCTCTGGTGTGCACCTGCAGCTGCTATGTGCTGCCCTGATCTGAATTCATTCACTCAGTCATGCTATTTCACAATCTTGTTGAAAAGAGTACGAAACCACAGGACTGGTCAATGGCAGTCAAAAGCTATGCAAAGTCTTAGGTTTTTTAAAAGACAATACCTTTAAGAGCAACTTTAGAAAACAAATTAAAATCCACAGGTACCGTCAGCCTAAGATGTTCTATAAGCTACATAAAAAAGGTTTATTTTGGCCCACGATATATTATGACAGGAGAATAAATGCAAATCACATAATGAGTCACTGAGTCACACATGGCCTTCCAGCTCTTTTCTTTTACTTTAGTAAATTAATCCAACAGATGGGCAGATTCTTTTAGATTGCTGACTCATAATCAGCCTGGGTGGCAGTCACTAACCCGACCTTATACTATGTGACTTAGACACTTGGTCTAAAATAGCTGTAAATCCCTCCTGCAACCTGACAGGGTGGAATGTGTTTCTGAAAGTTGCCAGAGGGAGAAAAAAACAGCAACAACTTGCACATGTAGTGTAATATATTGACTTTAATTCTGTTTTGTTTAAAACAGGGAACTAAGGAATATTGACATTTCTCTGCCCTTGATCGTGTTGCTCATGCCATGATTTTCAGAATAACTCTGGACACTTCGTCTTGGGACCATCTCAGTAATATTTGCAAATGACTAAGAGCACACTAGTGAAATACAAAAATGGATAGCCCTCAGAAACACACAGTGGACCAGAGGTAAAATCAATATAGTTTCTAGCTTCTCTCTCCCTGTCTGTGTGCCTGTGTGCCTCATGGAGAGCAAGCTGGGGTATGCGAATAGACAAATTCCTAATGCAAGAAATTGTATATGGCTAATAAAGTGATCTTATCTTATCTTAATGTATGGTACCATGCAGGAGAATGTTTCTTGGCTTTTTGCTTTTGTAGCATTGTGATATGATCTTCAGTTTTGCATCGTTCTTGCTGTGTGTACCTGTGTTACACTCTCTTTGCAAATGAGAGCGGGACATTGTTCTAATGGTAATGGTAGGCTATTTGTATTTTAAAATAAATCTGATCATGACCATCATTACCTTTTATTGCAAAGGAAATTCTGGTCATCTTTACAATGGTTCAAACCGAATAAATATGCATATCCAAGAAATATGGACACAGATTAATAAAAAACAAAAATAAAAACAGCTCTTAGTACATGACTTCAAACTAAGACAGTCTCTATAATACATATGTGCTATTAAATTATATGGCTATGCTTTGGCAGATCATCCTGCCACACTGATTGTAAGCACCATTGAGCTACTTCCTACTCTCATGTACTTCTGCTAGTCACAATTCAGTCGGTACCTCAAGACAAGAGTGAGCTTTGTTGCACGTCTTGCCCCACAAATTCAGAACCTCCTCTTTGTACCCAGTCTGACCAACATAATTATGACTACAGCTCAGTCACCAGCCCCAAACGTCGTTATCCAATCAACCTGCTCTCCAAAGACACATTACTCGTCTTGGTTTACCTGCCACTTGTTTATTTCCCTGGTGAAATCATCTCAGATTAAAAAGACTATCAATAGCTAACCTTGCTTTATTTCTTCCTGTCTTTTCCAAATGTCTCCAGGTGCCTTCCAACAGCATGGGTCACCTCTACTCCTGTTTGATTTATCTCCCGTGCAGGGACTGTCTACACCGATCTGCCTGCTGTCCTATTCCTGCCTCTCTGCAAGCTGCTCAGGTCACCTTTCTGGCTGTACCCACTGCCTCAGTCTCTCTGCTATTCAGGCCAGCCTAGCTCCTTCTGTTAAGCCAGCACACAACCCCAAAATGAACTCCATCACAGCTGTCAAAACACGAGCTCTGAAAGGAGTTCAAAATAACCGCAGAGGTGAGCTAGAATTAAGCTAAAGCTTCATCTTCAAGTGCCTTTTCACACACTCAAACTTTTGGCAGAAGATTAGAATGATAACTTTTACAGGCTCTTGTCCACTAAAGCATCCTGGCCATGAATGTTTGCATCGGTATGGGGGGGGCCCTGGGACAGAAATGTGATATGATGAAAGCATTTCAACAGTATGCCTCATGCAGCATTATCTGAAGGAATCATTGCTTCATTCTGTTTGATGACAACAATCTGTTAAGAAGATACCAGCCTTATTGCCTGTCAGGGAGTCTCTCTGCTGCCCCAGACTGTATTCACCATTGTAGATCTAATCAAGAGTCATGTTACCAGCAAAATTTGGACAGCCACCAAGCCCCATAATCCCTGGACATGACAGGATTTTAAAGTTGTTCTGAAACTGGAATAAATTAAAAAGATGATCTTTACTAAATTATATTAATTACAGCACAGTGTTTGACTAAATAATAGTCATTTCAATTTAAAAAAAAACAATTTAACTTCATTTTCACTTGGTCTACCGATCTTTGCAGCCATCCTTATTTATAACCTTCCATCTACATTCACACTGTTGTTCTAATTTGCTCGTCCTGCTGATTAATAAGAGATCAGCTGCGCACATTTACAAATGAGCACATTAGGTTGGTAGTTAATCCAAATTAGGATTATACTGTATTCAAGGCCAGTTGCATCTTTAAAAAAAAAGATACCAAAGTGTAAAATACAAATTACTCCAGATATTTTTTTATTTTTTTGCACTCACAGAGGACATTTGTATCATCAGGCCCTTATGTGTTAATTAAGTAGAAATAATTTAGTAAAGGTTTATTTCTAAATTTACATTTCCGTTGAGGACAACTTTAAAATCTGGTTGTGTCTCAAAGGGTCAATTGTAACAAACTTGCAGATTAAGTACAGAGCTATGTGCTTACTAGGGGATCATCCCCCTGATAGGTGTTTCTTTCAGTTCATCGCAACTGACCCAAAGTGTCTGGGAATTATGCAGCCAGGTGGTAGCACTACATGAGATAAGTTAACATGCAAAGTGCTGTGTGAGTCCTGTAAGTGAAGGGCTGTTTTGTAGTACTATGAAAATGGCAAAACTGAAAAGAATTTTCAAATAAATAATATGAATATTTTAGATTGCAAACACTGTCCTTGCCGTCACTCACTGTTTGAGTGAAACAGGTACTGCAAAACAGCCACGAATGACAGGTTTTGGAAATTGTATATTTGTCACATTCCTGCCTCTCTCTACCGCATGAACTTTGCACTACTCAAATTAAAGAATTTGAATTGCAATCAACTACTAGCAAGGAAGGAAAATAGACCTCATATAGTAGATGCTTGTAATAGGTTGTTTAAGGAATAAATACTTGGTAGACATGGATTAAAAAAATATTTTAAAGCTTTTACTATACTTGCAAAATCCTTCTACATATTGCTCTTTAAGGACAACAGCAAATATTCACAATGTTTTGCCAGCTTTAGAAATGTGTTTGCTCGTTGCTAACAGCTGTTGTTGTGCTTCTCAGAGTTGTGTCTCTTATTTTGCTTCATCGACTTTTGAGAGCAGTGGAGGACTTCTTCCTTCTGAATAAGATTAAAGTTAGTTGGAGCTGCAACACAGTGATCTCAATTAATATTACATTCCTTTTTAACAAAATTAATATTTGATTTGACACGGACGTCTTTGAATTATTAACAGGTTTATACTCTGGTTCTTTGTGATCTCAGTCTCTGGCTGTTCTATTTGTGGACTCATAATAAAATAATAATTCAAAAGAACAATGTACAATATTACTGTTGGTTACGGCAGTAGTGCTAGTAGTTGTAGCAGCATTTAAATAGTAGTAGCAACAGTGATAGTGAAATTGGCAATATTTGAATTATTCCTCATGATTTTATTAATAATTATTAATATCTTTCTTCTTAATAATATACCTTTTTCTAGTTATTCTTGTTTCTTTCTCTTGACGAGAAAACTATGGAATTTTGTTTGGAATTATATATTTTTTCCTTACAATACTGCAAAAACTACAGTACATGCTTATGCAGGTTTGGGGTTTTCATTAAACACTTCTTACAGTACATATCCTCAAAGCTCCAAATATGGGGATTTTCCGCTTTGAAAAATAGGTCCTTTCACAAGTCTCCCTCCCATGACCGTTGAAAAAGTGATTATTCTGAAACAATCAAAAACCCGAAATAGAATCTTTCTTGGGGAGCAGCCATTAAAAACCCAATTTCCCAGCAGAAAAGAAAAAATGCCAGACAGCATTAGCATTTTCCATTCTCATACAGTATATGTGCATCAGACAGTAGCTGCCGTGGTAGAGGTAAAAAACGATAATCAATGAGAAAAATAATGTTCACTGAAAATGTCTTATTTATTTATGCCACTCTTTTGTTTGTCTTAGTTTTCAAAGATATCATTTTAAGATGACAGCATTCAACAATGAATTGTATACTGCATTCTATTAAAGCAGCTCCACTGGGCTTTTTTCTAAATCACTTGAATTGCTAATAAATTGAGGTGATGTACTGTATACAGTAGTTCCAAGTTTATAAGGGGGTGGAGGCACATTATCCCGATATGGCTTTCAACCTTTTTAATGGAAAACTTTCCGAAATTAAAACTGTACAAATCTCACTCTGGCCTGGTGCCATTACTCCTGACCTGGCTTGAGTTCATTTCAGACAGACAGCTGCTGTACATGATATGTCAGAAATTGCTGTTGTACGTGACACCTCAGAGGTAAGGATAACATTATCGGGAATAGCCACTGTGTTATAAGTGGGAATGTTTTCTATGATTCCTAATATGATTGATAATGGTCACCCAAACACCTATTCTTGCTAATAACAGAGGTTGACCATGGCTGTATACAGATTACAAAACTCATTGAACGATACACCTTGTGTCTATCCTTGTGACCTTCATATCCTTGTATCCTTGTGACCTTCGTAAATGGACGTTTTCATCACAAATTAGACTCATTGCAAACCTTCACTGAAATGCGCTCTGACTCCTTGCATCCCTACAAAATGATGGAAAAATAAATGCATCTGGACCAAATGACTGAAAGAATACATCAGGGCTTTATTGTTTTTAAAAGAAGATTCTGACTTTTTCAACTTCAGAGAGATTATCCTTGCAGACAGCAGTGACAACAGTACAAGAAGCTAAGAACAAGTAACACAGTAAAGTCAAAAGCAAAGATGGGTTCTCTGGCTCCTCCTTCTGCGGAGGCTGTCAGAGACTTATGCTCTAACCCCAGATGCCCTGTGAATCGCTCTCTGAAAGGTGACAGTGCAGGAGTTATGTTAGACTCATGCATTGATGCAGTCCTCAGACTACTGTGGTATTGTTCATCATCAACTGTGACAAGCGACATAAAAAATAATTACTCCTAGAAGAAAAATGACTAGGTCACACGAGGTAAGGCCATATCCTTGTGCCTGCAAGTCCAGATACAAGGCTTTTCTACTGATAGCCAACCCTTTACTGAAAACTACAATAATTCAAGATTAGTGGCCTTACTGGATTAACCATCCAAAAAACTCATCACAGATTCCTATAAATCTGAGCCTGCAACATGGAGAAACGTTTCCCAGTGTTGTACACATAGGTTTCTGTATCGGTAACAGCAGTGCCAACTTTTTAAGGATCTACAGTTTCTCATTTATTCATATTCATTATGTCACTCACATATGATTATCTTTTTGGCACCACAACTTATTTCAGTTAACTCTTCATAGTGATGAAGCCGGTACTTCCAAGAGAAACAATTTTTTACATGTATACAGCTCATCACTCAATCAAACTAGTTGGGCTGATTGGCCTACTCCCATTTGTAGCCATTTTTATGTTCCTATGAGTGGTTAGTTAGCTGTGTTTCTCACATACTGACATCTTCAAACCTCATCTGAATGGTGAAGAAAGGCAAATCCTACAAGTAGAAACATCGAGAGTTTTTTGCACAAAGGAAGCAAGAAACATTTAACATTTCCGTGTCACATACTGAAAGACCGCATGAGTCACTTCATGGTTTATGCTGTGCTAATGTACAAAATCTTTGCAATGTCTTAGAATAAGGTTGGATTTGAGGTTCCTATAAGTCTGATTTAAGGTGAGATACAAATCTATTTATAATGGACAGTCATTTTAAATTTTCCTTCAGAAAGACCCATGCCAACAAAAGACTCCAGGGGAAATAAAGGAATCTAAATTGAAAACCTGAACATGCAGTTCTTCAGTTATACTACCCCTCACCTGTATCTTAAAAAGACTGGATGTTTTTGCACTGTGCTCTTGATATTCACACAGTGTCTCATTGTGTGGGCAGTATTGGATGACTCTTCTCCTATCGCTAGTTTAACCCAGCAAGTAGTCAATTGTTGCTTTCTGTATCCTGGAAACAGCAACTCCTACTGCAGATTTTAAGAAACGGCAGAGGAAAAAAACACACCTAGAGAGGCTCTGAACAGCGTTTGACTCGGAAAGGTTTTATTGAGCAGTGTTCCTTCCAGACTACTGAAACTCAGCAACAGACATTTCTCAAATGAGTGTCTTTTGTTTTTTATGGTTGGCATTGTTGCAGCTAGTGCATATCTTTGCATTTGCTTTCTGAGCTGCCAGACTCAAAAGGTATGAATCTGTAATTGTGTCTTGCCAGAACTGATGGAGTACAATTGGCTTGGGGTCCTTTTCATTAGTCTCGAAGAGGTTTCACGCAGATTAAACCTGCACAATGTATTAATTAGGTTATATTTTTAAAAATCATCTTTCTTACGTTTTGGCTGTTTAAAAAAAATAAATGCACTATTTTACTAGTATTCACTGGAAGCTGGAGCAAACATTCTTTTACAGTCATTCTTCCCAGTTAGGTAGGGTCTCCTTCTCAGGCCATTGGGATTGAACCCAGGACCTTCCAGTCAGGAGCTAGATGTCCTTGCTATCTGAGCTACCACAGTTCCCATCTCCACCACAAAACAAAACAAAAAGTTATCAATTTCCTTTGCCATATATAATAATTTACCATATTTTTTACCTGTTGTCTCTTATCCTTAAGACTGTTACTTCAGTACACTGGGAGCAGTGAGTGGAGCAATGGTTAGGATTCCAGGGTTCATCAACAATTGCCATCAAGAAAGTACCTCAACCTGATTATTTGTCCGCCAAGCTCTGCCCTGTATGTACAATCACCAGCTTGTAGCCCAAACTCTGCAAACCTCAGAAACTAAGCAAGGCTGAGTGTGGTCAGTCCCAGAACGGGAGACCACTGAGAAGAACTGGGATGGTGATCCTGCAGGTAGTGACCTTCCCCCTAGACCTTGATTCTAAAAACCAGGGGCCTCAGAATTCATATTCAGTAATGTAGTGCTGTAAGAAGTGCTGTTATTTGGAAAAGATACTAAAGCAATGCCCTGACATAAACCGTTGGGGTGTTAACTCAGGGCTTGCACAATTTGACCTTCCTACAGTTTACCCTTAGTACCCCTTGATTCAAGTGGTGAAGCCAATTCTCACTCTGATCTGCTGTGCAGTGGCAGAACCTTCTACAGGAAGGTGCTGCACTTCAGTGATGGATGTACTGGGTCTCCTGCTATATGTTAAGTGTTCTGGAAGCCTTTGAGGTTAATGGTGTTATACTGTGTGAATGCCCACCAACACGGCTGGGGGTTAACCTGCAATGGAGGACATACAGAAATTGGGAGAAGCTCCAGTCTTTTGAAAACCAACACCAGTGAAGGATTAACTGCAGGATATCAGCGTCTCACATCTGAGAGAACATTATTTAGCTAATGAGCTCCTACATATCAGAGCTGCTTCCTCCTCTCTCTTCTGTGCAATCACCTACTGTATATTGAAGGAGGTCTAATACAAAGTGACAGAATTCAAAAGTTAGCAGGGAACTGCTAGGCTAAAACAGTATTGCACATACAGTAACACACAAAAAAAACACCCTTCAGAGAAACTTAACTGAGATAAATGAGGTCACAGAGAAATGCAGTTGACAAAAAAATATTCCTTTTTAAATAAATTTCAAAGGTTTACTCCAGACATGGTGATCTACAATGTCGATGAATCTATACTAACTCACAGCAGTACAATCAAGGGCCGATTCAAACATTTTAGGGGGAGAAGGCGCAATGGATATTTACCAAGCAGCCAGATACCACAAACTCAACGGGGGGCTATTCTTATATCTTGATGTTTTCCCATCTATTCCCCTTCTGTCATTAGTTTCCTTGTTGTACCCAGAGAAAAATAATAATGCTTGAAAATTGCTTTGAATAACATGTAATTGCAACACACGCTGTGGGCATTTTGTTTGTCTTCGGTGTTTGGTAATTATTGTAGAATCCCCCTCCCCTCCGTAATGGCTGGTTACTGACCATACAACACAAAGCAGCCCTCTGATGGTTCCCCAGTGCCGTCCAGCTGATTAATATAATTACACTAGCTGGATGAATACAACCTGATGAGCTAAATTTCCCTTCAGGGGGAGACCTGTGCTGTAAACTCAGTAGAAACTTGTTCAGCAGTGCTTTGAGATGCCAAAGTTGAGTAAAACTGCTTTGTTTCCATGCTGGGTCCTGTTGCACACCACCATCACAGATCACGTCTTGAACAGGGTAGAAGTGATTTTTTTTTAACCGAAAAGGTACTGTATTCCTACCTCTGTTATTGTCTAGATTGTTCCATAATATTAACCCACATACTGTATATTATTAATGTACCAACCTAAATAACATGTATAGATACAGTACTGTTGAGGTAGCCTCTAACACAGAGACTGCATTCTCGATATTTCACTTCTTGGCTCTTCATATCTGTACTGGTTTGTCATCACACCTGCAGGAAACAGTTTAAAGAAGGCTGCACATTACACACTGCCAATTCCACGAGATCCATGAAACCTTGAAATACAATTTGCTGATAGAAATTATTCTGAATTTAGTCACCACTCCATAAGGTTAAAATGGGTGCAAATAGAAGTAAGTTCTGGGACCTTATTAACATGTAATCCAAAAACCAAAGGCTTATTTTAAATAGTTTTGTCACAGTTCTTAGGAGAAACTTCTAGCTTGTTAATTTTGTGTAAAACATACACATTAATCTCTGAATACCTGAGGTCCTGCAATGCTCTACTTACTGGGCTCGCTTTGTGCTGCATGTGCTGCATCAGCAATCTGCAAGTAGGAAAACAAACAGCTGCCAGAATTCTAATTTATACCAAGCCTCAAAAAGACATTACATCACCCCTAGCTTCTCTAAAATGCCTACCAATTAAGTTTAATTTCCTAATCAAGACTTGATCATGGCCAGGAGAATCCTTAACACCATGAATATAACTTTTATCTAACCCACTGTATTCTAGTGTGGTAGCTTATATCCTCTGACTCTGGATGGGTTAAATAGATTTTCTCCACAGGAACAACCCTTCAGCTAAACCATATTTTTTACCTGTTGCTGTTAGGTAAACTCACTCTTTCCTTCTTAACTTGTCAACTTTCTTACAGGAAGGAGTTTATGTATAATTTTTGGCTTATGAGTGCATATGATTGTAAGGTTATGTTTTCTTTTGATCATTTTTACATCATGCTCTTACAATGATTCATTGCAAGGCTCTTTACAAAACAGCAACATTTTGACTAATCAGTTGAATAATGACTTTAAAGGACACATGGAAGAAATACACTTTTTTTAGAATTAGAATTTGGCGTTAGTGAGGACACTCCTGTGAGCTTGCTGGCCAGGCACCTCGACATTTGTTAGGTCCCAACAGATAAGATCTAAATTGGCATGTTCTGAGTTTCGAGTTTATTCCTCCGAGCGGAAGAGGACCCAAGAACTGTAATGTGAGCCCTAAAGGCAAGGGCAAGAGGAGAAAATGCTAAAAACCACTAGCATGGTATTTTTCTTCTCTGAGGATTGCCCTCGGGGTGACCCGAGGGCTGACAGGGAGAGTGTCACAGGGAGGGACTTGTTCTCTGTGTGAAAAGAAGAAGCTGTTTCATCACAGATGTAAGATTTGTGTTAATTACGAACCCTGTGCGGGTCTCCAGGCGAGATCCGGTAGATGAGGGATCCAAGGCAGGCAACAAGGTAGAGTAGTTGGTTATTCCAGGCGGAGTCATGTACAGGTAGTAGGCAAGAGGAGAGGCAAACAAATCCAATAGGGGCAAGACAAGAGAGAGAAATCCAAAACCAAAAAGTCAACAGTGAGGGAGTCCAGAAAAGGTACTAAGGAGGAAAGAGCAAGTTAAGCTCAGGAAACAGAAGAAATCCTAATACCACACAATGTTACAGGGTGAACTGAGTGTTTAAATAGTGAAGGAAGGGGTGTGTAAGGCAAATTGGATAATGAGGGGTAATTGAGACCAGCTGCAGTCGTGACAATAGTGTGTTCTCTTTTATTTCATTAGTGAGCTGTAAAATTTTGTAACTTGTTTTCAATTCTCAGTAGGATCCTCTCTTGTTGCTTACTCTTGGATCTTTCTTTGGCAAGCTTTCAAAATGTTTTATCATCGTTAAAGATCCCGACAGAGTATAATTGTTTACCCCGGTGTCCTAACTAAATTCCACTCGGGCTTGGATAACCTGGCTTTCTTAAATTTCACCCTTAATGCTATTGGTGAAACAATTTCTCACTGACCCGCTGTGTAGTGGGACTGCTGGCACATAATGGCAGAACTACGTGAGTGCTGCACTTCAGATGAATCTCCTTCTCTAGGTAAGGTGCTTTGAGATTTTCTGGGAAGAAATGAACTGTATTATTATGCAGAAATTAGTAACATCATGGATGGCTCCTGAAATGAAGCTTAAAACAGGAAATGATGTGGGGGAAGAATAGTGGTGCTGCACCATCATTTCGACATGTCCATTCCCTATGTGTGACAGTAATGATAAATCTTTACTGCACACGAACTGTAAGAAGGGAGAACATTAGAGTCACATAAGACAGTCTATAAACCACTAAATAAATACAAAATATGGATGTTATAGACTAAACTTTTGACCTTCTATAGCCCTGCACACAAACAATTTTAAACAGAAATTAAATGACAATTTTGTTTTTAATTTCTATGCTCTGTAATAATTTCCATTTATACTGGAAGAAAGTAAAAGAATAAACAACAAGCCTTTGTTCAGTTTACAACACCAATACTTTACCGGCCTAGTCTTTTGAAAACTATCTGGATGGTAGTGTCAGGAAGTTTGGCATGATTACTGTACAATGTGACATGGGTGCTTATTGCAAGCTGTGAGTTAGGTGAAGAACCAGCTGATTTGATGTCACATTCTGCCCTGACTATGTTCACTCTACTTAACATGATTTCCCCCGAGAAGTTTCAAACCATTTCCCTTCACTGTCACCCAAATACAACTTCTCCGGCCTTTAATTGGAATAGGTGGATAAATGATTCAGAAGGAATGCCTCCTCTACAACTCTGTCATCCGAAGCACAGCTTCTGAACTGTTGCCCTCTGTTGACATCCTACCTCTTGCAATTAGAAGTAACACACTATTATTTATTGGACGGCCCATTCCACACTTCTGGAAGGCTTCCAGCACTGGCAACTAAAAGCTTTAAAACAACTTTGTCCTTGATTATTTCTTGGAGGACCTTTGAGGAACAGTGTGGTGAGGGAGGAAATCCAATCCCAGATGTTGTCTCAGCAGTTTAGTTGGATGTGGGATTTTAAGAGCACTTGTAATAAGCAATTTCTGCTGGAAAACCACAAGGTCAAGACCAGCCTTCACCCCTGGGCTGCAGCATGTCTGAGGATGTAAGATTAATGAGACTTTTATGCAGACACCCGAGATAAGGAAAACCAGTCCAATTTCAAGGCATGAATGCCAGTGCAGCTTCTTAGTCTTCGTTGGAAAATAAGATGACTGAAGATCAGTACAGATAAGACTGTCAGAAGTGCCTTGTCCTGAAGGCCAGAGGTTTCTCTGCTGTATTTTGTCACACAGTTGCGCAAAGTGTTAATTGATTGACAAAGCTATAAAAAATAAGCACATACCTTTAACACATCAGGTGCATAACATGATGATCCTTCTTTTAAAGCTAAAACACAACAGAAATCCTGAAGACGTACGAACTGTAAAATGGCTAAAAATGTTCTACTGATATGAGGCCTCACACATAACCAGAGGGTAACACTCAAAATTATTTTTATAATGAAACTTCTCCCTTCCTGCAGCTCTCTGGGGAGAGTTTGTGATTAATAAAAGGAACCTTCTTTGCTTTTGCTTTCTACCCAGCACCCCTAAAGCCTGCTGGCATAAAATATAATTGCATTCTTCAATAAAATATAGGGAATGTTTTGAAACTTAGTAACCTTCAATTACTCCAAAGTGCCATAAGTATTGGATGAGTTGTACTTCTCCTTTTCTTTGTGTGTAAATCTGTGCTACTATTAAATACAAGCCTCTCCCAACATATAATATTAATGTGAGTGATGATAAATGCTTTTGGGTCACGTAGCAGTACTATTTACTGCATAATGTTAGACTTATAATGGGTGCTGCAACAAGATGTCCCCGATTTTGGCTTTGTTAAAAAATGGCACAATCATAAAATAACTGAAAGGAACACACACCCACACTCCATGAGATGCTGACCATTGGAACTGTACTCAATAATTAATGAAGTTGTCTGCTCTTTGCTCAATGTGTCTTGTGATTTAGTAAACCAACAGTTTGGCACAAAACATACAGCACTAATGGGAAATTAGCTGTCAGCAAGTCTTAAAATAAATGACTTTTATCTAGTCAATTAAACAAACAAATAATTCTGGGTACACCCCTTCTCAAAATGGGACAGAACTCCAGATTAAATGACAGACAGCCACATGGAAAAAGTGAATGATCAGTGGAGTCCTCCATTTATTACTAGAGTACGTTTTGTGCTTTGCTCAATGTGTCTTGTGATTTAGTAAATCAACAGTTTGGCACAAAACATACAGCACTAATGGGAAATTAGCTGTCAGCAAGTCTTAAAATAAATGACTTTGATCTAGTCAATTAAACAAACAAATAATTCTGGGTACACCCCTTCTCAAAATGGGACAGAACTCCAGATTAAATGACAGACAGCCACATGGAAAAAGTGAATGATCAGTGGAGTCCTCCATTTATTACTAGAGTACGTTTTGTGCTTACGGCTAGAAAACCTTAGTTTTGATCTTACTTTATCTTCTGTGGGTATATCCATTTGGGTATCACGTAATCCTGTATAACACCGTGGCAGGAGTGTGGTTTGGTCGTCAGGGCTGTGGACGTGCAACTGGAAAGTTGTGGGTTTAAAACCTATATAGGGAAGTAGGAAGGTACTCTATCTCAATTGCTTCAGTGCTCTGCTGTGTAAATCGGTACAGATGCATGGATAAATGCCTCAGCCTAATAACGCTGTCAATGTCTCGTAGCTTGAAATTCCTAGACTGCCTGAGACATAAAAAAAATATTTGCGAAGAGCATACTCTTGAAGATGAGACTTAGGTCTCAGGTGACTGTCTGGGAAAATAAATGAATTTATTTACCCTATGTGTCTTATTCTCCTATGGGAGCAGCAGAGAGAGTAGACTCCCTACATTATGAAATGGATTTTCCTGAAAACATTAAGTTTCAGGAAAATGAAAGCTGCCATGGTGGTTATTATGCAGACATCTTGGCACTGCGTTTGTGGAGTATTTCTGACATATTTGCAATATGCCATGTGCAATATTTACTAGGAAAACTGAAAATTGCCAAACTACCTGAATTAAAAGTTCTTCGGAATGAATCTATGCATATCATTATGCAAGGTTTCACTGTAAAAAAATAAGGATTAGATTAGTTGTCAGATTAATTATTTCCCATGAGAAATACGTTTTTGTGGCCATATAAAATTATTAACTTTACATGTTTTAAGGCAGGAAACCTCCCATCTGATATGCTACAGTAGGTCTGATTTGGTACTGTTACAGTACACAGTAAGAAGTGAAAGATTTGTAATGTATTAAAGGAAAGAACCCTCAAGTGACATGACAGAGTCTTGGCCTGTTATGTCGGGTCTTCAGTTTCTCTTTCTTTTGTTCTTTGTGAAGGTCCACATCATTATGCTAATACGTCTCTCTTAGAGCCCTCGCTCAGTTCCCAAAAGCATGTTTAAGTATTCAAATTTAGTCCAAGTCAGCCAAACTGTGTAAACACTTGAGCTGAGTATCCATGGATCATGCAGAAACAGGTCTTTGTAATCAGGTTCCCAGAGAGCATTAATAATTGCAATTTGAAGCTTGCTCAAGACTTTTCACACAAGCTTCCCTTCCTTGACTATAATTGCGCTATTTAATTCCTGTAGATTTTATGTTTAATAAAAACTGCTGAAATATTTGTCAGATACTGTGAATCACGATAATATCTGCCAACTTCTTAAATTTTTCCTACATAAAATGGATTCACAGACTGTAACATTATATCAGTGAGGCAGTGAACACTGAAATGCACTGTATTCATTTTAAATGGATGCAGTATATTCACTTCATTTTTGTTCCCTTTGATTTGTTCCTAAATTAACTCACTACAGCAGGGTTTGGGGCATGCTGTTTCAGATTTTCTGATTTCTAATACCATAATACAAGGATGTAACTTGTATTACATACAACATGTACAGATCTTGTGCAGTGATTCTTAACTAGTGTGCCTTCAGACATTAATGGGTCTTTTGGAAAAGTCTCAAACAAGAAAAAGTCAAATTAATTATTTATTGTTTATAAATTAGTTAATAATTTTACCAATCATTCCCATCTATGAATGGGCTTCATCACTTTGCTCTCCTCCTCCTGTGATAGCTGGTGTATTGTGAGTTTTCTGGCGCACTGTGGCTGCATCATGGTTGGGGAGGGGAGTCCCCATTACCTGTAAAGCACTTTGAGTTCAGGAAAAAGCACTATAGAAGTGTAAGTAATACTACTACTCATAATAAAATAAATAAATGAAACTATTATTATTATCATCATCGTTATCATCTGACATCAATTCCTGCCAGAATGAGGTGACCGCACTGTGCACTCTGAGGCAAACACAGATCAACCATTGAAATAAGTTTTGTTCATACTATTGTACATCTCCCTTTCTTCTGTTCAGAGAGTGTTGGATGAGTGGAGAATGAAGAGACCAGAGAGAGCTCGGAGGGCATTGTCAAAGCAGTGACCAGGGACCAGCAGGTCGTCCAGATCGATGAGGCACCGCGTGGGAGAAACGGGCATCAGGACTCTCCATGGGTCGCATTACAGAGTCTGAGTGGGAGGGGTCTTAGTCAGCTCAAGTAGCCAGTGGAGGAGAAGCAGAGGGAGCCAGCCAGAAGGGCCACGAACTCATCTGTCCTGGCAATCTCGGTGTCAAAAGAGGCCAAAACAATGAATGTCACATCACGCGAATGAATGCTGACACTCCCGAAAAAGGCTCCGGGGCTGTTCAGTCTGTCCGCAGATCCGGCCCCTGGAGGTCCTCTTCCACACAGACCTGGTCCTGGGATGGCCGGGTGAGCGTTCTGCTTCTGTGGGTACCGGCAGCTTCTGCAAGGTTGAGCCTGGGGCCAGGGGGTTCTGCCTGTCAGGCAGGCCCTGGGGCCGCGGCTATGCAGTGGATAGACTCAGCCTTATGGAGCCACCCGACACCCCATCCGAGGGGACGCTGGTTGCTGAGTCACAGTGTAAGCGTTATCCTGCCCGTGCTACAGAATAAATAACAATGTGCTTGTGCCAGTAGTGTGTGTGGGGAGGGGGGCAGAGTCCTGCAGAACTTCTGTTCCTGTGCTGTGAGATAAAGACTGACTTATAGGAAAAGAAAACAGGCAGATATATTTGAAAATGAAATGAAATGATGTTTGTGTAACATGCAGATAGAGGGGGCAATTCATTCAGGAGAAGGAGGATCCCAAACTCGAGGTTTATTTGGTGCAGCCACTTGTTAAATTCATTAGAGACTCTGTGATTGCTGACACTTTCAAAAATCTCTTCAAGACCTACAGTATCTTTTCAATGAGGCTTACAATGTATGATTTACATTTACCAGGTCAATTTGTTGGGCTTTTCCCTGCCTCTGTTGTGTATTTCACCGCACTTTGGGTTTTTGAAAAACGCTCATAAATAAAATTGTATTATTGATAACAGTAGAGGTTGTAATAAATGTTTGGAAAGTAAAATTGTCTATGTCCAGTATTTTGTCGTTCCTGTATAATCAGTGACGTGATTTCCTCCCTGAGAATTTGTGACATGTCCTCATACCGAACAAACAGGCAATTCATTACAGATAGTCGATGCTCAGATCTTCCAGTGCACACGATTTTCAAATCTCCCTCCTTCACTTTGGCATTCAAAAAATATAAACTCACAGATTCCTGAATAAAAGCACCTTCTGAAAAGGGTCATGTTAAAATTATCTAACAGCATTCAACAGACAAAAAAATATTTTTTAGATATTGTACTTCATATCCAGTCAATTTTAAACTTAATTCTCACATTGTCCTTTTAAAATATAAGAGAACTACTAACCTCCAGTATGTTATATACAGTATCTGCAAGTACCAGTAAAAATGTGTAGAACTTTCTTTACACGTCAATAGCATAAAATTAAAATAAACCACAAATTAATTTTAAGTACTGTACCATGTATAAATCGGCTCTCATTTAAACCACCCAAACATTAGCATATGAAAATAAAAAAAATAATAATTGTGGATGATTGTTGTGGTTACAATTTAGAGAGATCCTGAAAAGGCAGAAAAGGACACTCACACAGAATTTTAAGTGTTTACCAAAAACAAAGGTTGAATGGAGATAGTTATAATTATAGCTTATAATCAATCATATGCATTTACATTATGTAATAAACGAGTAAGAAGGAACAATTTGTGTTCAATGAATTACTAAAATGTGTTTCCTTTTGTATACCTGTCAGATTGATGTTTGTGAAAACAATGACAACTGCTTTAAAAAGACGTTTAGCCAGATGGCTCCTAACACCCAGGGCCATTTGCAACTGAAGACATTACGAAACCAAAAAAAATAGGCAGCATCACTAGCTTACAATATTCATGTTTGTTAGATACATACTAATCGGTAGAAGAACATCAAATTATATAACAAATAAGATACTGTAAAAAGGTTAATATTGTACTAGTTCGGATGATAGGATAATCTTTGATGCAGTCCTCAGAATATCCTATTTGCTTATTCAATGGTACTTCTGCAAGTAGATTAAAATATAACATAAAGACATCTAAAAATAACTTATGATGATTACAAATTCATTTAATACGGGACTAACTGAACATCACGTCTTTTGTTAGCAAAATGGGATAAGCGTACCACCTTTAGATACATTACACTGTATTTAATTTCTCAAATGTATTCTTTAAAAAGCGCCTTATCAATAATTATAAACAATACAAGATCTACTTAAATTTGGAAATGCTTAACCATATGATTCTGTAAATAAATAACAACGGAAGACATTAAAATAAATGAAAAAATACACACTCCGTATGACTGCCCTTGATTAATCAAAAGTGATCCTCTTAAGTTTAAATAAAGATTTTTCAAACTACTAAACGCGTTTGACAAGGACCTTGGGTAACATAAACATTGCCTTACAGTTTTCGGTAGTTCAAAATCAAAATGTCGGTTTGTATTCTTCGTATTATGTTAGTTATTTATAGAACATTTTCTTAGCAAATAAAACTGTCCTCGGCAGTGTGAGCTCAAGCACTTATGGTGTTTATCTTGGATTTTTAAACAGGCAAAACTTTAAAAGCTTATTATGCCGTGAAGGACCTAATCCCTGCAAAATATGGCGGCGGCCAGATGGGTATGGTCTGCCCTCCGGATACCTGTGAGAGGTGAATAAAAACTTTTTTTTTCAATTAGTTTATTTGCTTGGGGATTTTTTAACATTTTTGGGACAGATGAGATTTTTCTGAAATTATGGTATTATGAATACGGTTTGAGGAAAGGTTAATCTAATTAATCCACAATGGATACTTCCACCTTTACTAAATAAGGGCAACGAAGGTTTGACTTAGTTGGTTTTAGCTATTATAATAGCACTTCCTGAAATTATTTATCTGTATTTTGTTGTATTTTATTGTTCATGTAATGTAAGTGAGATTCCAGTTGTGCTGACCGTGTGAATGGATGATGTACAGTAAGCATTCTGACTCCTGTCAGAAAAGGTGACAGTGAAAATCGTGCTGTACTAGTAAGAACCTTTATTCCTTATGTGTTATCTCAAATGTGTTCAAAAGAAGGGAGAACATCATGAAATGTTCTCATAAAAAGCTCATTTATCCAACATTGTAGATGGATTTTACTGATCAAAGGAAAACGTTTGAAATGTTATCCAAAACAAACAAGGTCACATATCTGAAAATACATTTTTCATCTCTAATTACTGACAGCACAGTATTATTTAGTTATTTTAAGGTCTTCGTAATATGTTGTTGAATTTAATGTTTTTAAATGTTTGGACAGTGAATTCTGATTTCATAGCATTTATTTACTCTATTAAGCTGTACCATTGATATTTTTAAAAAAAATGTAAGTGAATTTATCAGGACAAGACAGATATGCGTGTGTGCTGAAAAAAAGGTTACTTTCTCGTTTAGAACCTTAATTAAAATTACTAGAAACCACAAATTATTTTTTTCCATTTTCTTAAAATCACCCAGTATTTAAGATTCTTATTATATTTGTGTAGTTTATAAGCTTACATCAGGAAAGTGCATGTAAAACACAGTTAGTTTCAGAAGTGTAATTTAACTACTCCTTGGAAAGGAACAGGTAATGGGTTTATTCCATGCTGAAAAGAGAAGAAAGGAAGCACGACGTTTCGGCCGTGGAGCCTTCCTCAGGTGTGAGGACCTTCACGGCTAGTATGAAGGGCGCAATATTGTATTCCACAAATTTGATTTTTGGGAGGGACCGAAAGTGCTACAATGAATGCTGTGAGGTGATTTGACTCTGAGCTGCTGTGTAACGCTTTGTCAGTCTGAGCAGGGAGATATTGTGAGATTACTCTGCTTCTCGTCTTTTCACCAGGGTCTATCCATTGAGCACAAAATTGTTTATTTCATTATTATCTGGTGATTTATATAATATATAATTGCGACTCTGATGGCCAGTCTGTCTTGAGGCAAGGTTCCAGATCTCATTACCAGAGTTCGTGGTTTATTACTTGCATATTTGACACTTCAATGAGAATGGGCATTTTTCAGAGGCTGCCAGGAAACTCTCCTGTTTTAGCTCTTGGCATTCAGTGATATGAAGAAATAAAAATCATGTCTTACCTGTTTATTAGTGTTATGGATTTTCAGTCTAGTTTATCTCAAAATCATAATTGTTTATGCTCTAGTCTTTTTTTTCAGTCTTTACCAGCAAGATGTTCCATTCATCACATTAATGGTTAGTCCCTACTTCAGCATTTTTAAAGGGTAAAATAATAAGCAAGCCATGTGTCAGATCATTTATGCTAACTTAAGAGTCATCGCTTTTAGAAAGTTTGGAGTATATTTTACAGAGCATAACAATACTTTACATGTTTTTCCTCATTAATTTAATTTTTAAAGTAGCAGAAATGCTTTCGCATTTTTTATTCTTTATTTTACTTAATTTTTTTAAATGTAAGGTATGACTACCATATATACGTAAAATATTTGCATGGATTTTTAAACGTTGTCATACCATGGCTGTTGGAGCTGCAGGCTGGCCAGCCACACAAGAAATAAGCATTAGTACTGATTTCATATTCTGCATACTGCTTGAATCTGGACACAACCCAAAGGTCTTCAGTTCTGTGTCTTGTAAAACATCATTTGTGTGAAGAGAAGCATGCATTAGTTTCTCTGTTGTGGGTTTTGAAAGAACAGAATGTAAAGGAGTTACAGTATGTTCCTAAGATAGCTGTTTTATTTATTTTTGATAATTATTTAAATACACTCTTACTGAATGATTTCCAGTAAGGTATTATACATGCTGGATAGCAGAAAGCTTAAGATAGGATCCCAACAGAGCGCCTACCTGAAACATCAACTTTCCCAATAATCCGTTAAAAAAACAAAGAGAAAGGTGAAATCAATGGACGGGGTAGGGCAGACAAAGCCTCTACCAGTGTGTCAGGTAGGCAGAAAGCAGTAATAGTATTTAGAATGCAGCTGAATGTAAGAAGAAACAGAACATTAGTTCTGACTGCAGACAACAGGTTCTGAAAAATAAGTTCAATAAGAAGATCAACTTTAATGCCAAAGCAGCAAGTTGCTGATACATTTATTGCAATCGCTGCCCCTGCATTTAGTAGGCACTGCAATCCCAGGTATGGAGAGAGATCAGTTTGACACATAGCCCATGGCTAATACCATGGGGGTATTAGCACTGGTTCCCTACCTCTGATCCTCTGGCCCCTGGCAATCTGTGAGGCTACTACAGGGGGTGTACTGGAAACAAAGATGTGTTGTGGGGTCAGATATATGGCTAAAACTGTCATTGCTCCACTGACATACTGTCATTTAACTCTGCCAAACAGCACCTACCATCCCATTAAAATGTTACTCAGTACACAGCCTTTCACACTTTGCAAATACATTTGTAGAGAAAATGACTATGGATTTTAGGTGTTTATTAGGCGATATTAGGTGTTTACATTATTAGTGTTTATAGAGCAGATCATGCCCTTCTTTTAATTTATAACAGTGTTAAAAATAAGTAACATCTGAAATGTTTTAAAATTGAAAAGGGGCCTACACACTGATATGTTGACACATACCATTAAAAAGCACTATATAAGGAGAAACTTTTTTTCCTGTTTGCTTTTATTCTTAGAAACAAAATGTCTAGAAAATATAAAGAATCACAGACGTATTTCTGACTACACATTTAAAATGGCCCATGAGGCTAAATCTTTTTGTAATTTGCAAAGCTTTACAATTAGCTTGGCAGAAAATATGTCATGAACGTGATGCAGTGTGACGAAAAGTTAGCAGATCTGTGTAATAATGTAAAAGGATCATACAATATCTGTAGTAATTGCTAACGTATGCATTGCATTTTAGGGGGTATCCTGGTCCCAACACAGGCTTGTACTAGTGCTGTACAAACCACCTGGGCCGTCTCTTCAACCACTGCCAGCGTCTCCGTGCAGCAGTACAGATTCAGCAGTTTCTTCAACAAATGTAAGTTTCCTCTCATTACAACTAATTAACAAATTCTCTTCTGAACACAGCTTTCAGATTACCATCAGGCACGCTCCAGTTAGCCAGGAGTGAGTTAATAAAATGCATTTGTTTCAGTTTGATGAAGACGGCAGACCAGTATTCAGGGTTTCGAAATCTGACATTTTGGAAGGTTGCGAGGTGCATGTGACATTTGAATATTAAAGGGTATATACCTCAATCAAGTAGAATTTGTTCAAATTACATAGGTTTCCAAAGTGTTCAGAAGCAACAGACCGTGGAGTGTAATAAATTGAATGTAAAATAATCAAAGTAATGTCAAAGCTTTTTAAAAATCTGTTATGACGCGTTTAGTCACCACTTCAATTTTGTATGTGTAAATGTCCATGTTGAAAAAGATGAGCTGTTCTTTTGTTCAATTTAAACTTGTTTCGTACTGATATAGTGAAAGTGGTCTTTTGTTTGCCTTACTCTTGTTGTTATGTCTTTAGATCATTAAGTGTAATTTTTTGCAGAGATATTATGAATTAGCTAAACAAAAGCTGGTAGAATACTGGATAGTTCTCAGAGCATACGTACTCGAAAGGTTGAACCCAGACTAACATGGTCAGCTGTAAATCAGGGATAAACATTATGGATTCATTATGTCCTTTTGTATCAATATGTGACCAACCGAAGTAATCACATTCTGGTTTTTATCAAGCACCAATGGTAAAGATCATCATCAGCAACAGTAACTATAATTGTGGCAGTGATTCTCTGTGTGAAGAACAAGTGGGGGGGGGGGGGAGGTCTTATTTATATATGGCAAACTGGATGCTACATAATAACATGAGGAGAACAATGTTCATATTAGTGTTCTAGAAATAATGAATCCTGCCTTAATAGATGCATGTGAGTTAATATCACCTTAGGCCACGGCTGCATTTGGTCAATCTTCAGTTTGGTCTGGGTTAAAACATGCTGTAATGTTCATTTCATTTGAAATTAATAAGTGGGATTTTAGCAGTCAACACCATTTTACCTAATATGTAGCAGAAAGAAGAGAATCTGCAGTAAGTGGATGAAATAAGCTTGTAGTAAATAGGAAGATTTTGTGACTGAGGCTGTAAGTACGTTTTTAATCGGAATCTCTCAAATTTAGATCACTAAACAGTGTTCTTTATTTTTTAACTGTACAGCACCCATAACAAATTTCAAGGTTTTGTTGATATTTTATTCTCTTTTTATAAAAGAAACATGTTGCAGAAACGTGATAAGTAAGGATTGTGTCTGGTAAATATCATAATTGTACATTTTGAGATGTACAGTATGTAACTGTTTTATACTCATACTGTGGGGCAACGTTTCTTTGTGAAGATTAGGCTTTTAATGGATTAGAATGCTAGATATTTTCAGCTTTCTTTTACTCTTCATTTTTTACTCTCTTGACAGCAAATTTAAAAAAAGACATTAAGTAATGCTTATTTTCCTTACAGATTTGTTAGGAATAACCATTGATTCCTTACACATTTTACTTAAGTTACACTGAACGATGTTCGTTTAAGATGCATCTTGAATCCATCTGCAGCTTTGCTTTTCTGACATAAGAATGAATCAGGGGGCGTTGCTTCTGATTTTCTGCAACATTAATTCTGCACGCTGGCAGAGGATGCAGAATGAAATTACTGTCAGATATATAACCCGCTGGGTACATTCAGCAAATAACGCAAGGACAGAATTCACGATGTCCAAGAAACATGCCTGCCTATTAATAGGTTTTTATCAACTGGATTTTCCCACTGTATTTTATATACAGTAGAACAATTTTAAAACACGTTGACATAAAAGGGTTTGTTTTCTACTGAGGCAGCTTTTCTTTTGTCAAAATGCCGTGAAGCAGACCACTCTAATAGTTATCAGCCTTACGTGCTTCAAGGAAAACTCTGAAAGCTATAGTGGTTATGAAAGACAGCTGCTACTCTTAGTAAAAATCCTAGTTATCGCCTAACATGCTTTAGTACTGTCTTGAATAAAAAGATCTAAGGAAAACATTTTAAAGCTTTAAAAAATGGTCAAAAGATGAAGGCAGTTTTCAATACTGCAACTGTCTGGCATGTATGAGATATAAATCCACAAGGGCGGGCAGAGGCCGAGCTCTGTGATCATGGGTTCAAGCCTGGTTCTTGCCACTTGCTGGTTTTGACTGAGATTCCCCAAGCAGATGCGCATAGCTGGCAGAGCACCACGGAGGATAGGGTGGGAATTGTCAGCCAAAGCTCTTTTCGACTCTCAGTGACACGGTGTCCCCTGCGGCCTCCTCTAAAAATATAAAAAGGATGGAACTTCTGTCCGAATAATATCCTTATGAAAATGACTTGGCTAAAGTACAGCTTGCAGGAGAGGAGCAGACCAAGGTATTGCTGTTTAATAAATCTTATTTTGCAATTACCTAGGGTACTATTATGGAAACATTAAGCACAGATTTCAGATTTATCTCTCCTAAATAGAATTTCCTTGTAAATGAGAATCACATTTTGGAGGTTCCTCGGTTGTGGTTTTTTTTTTGCTTATGTGTAATGCCTCATTTGTTAAAGGCACACAAACAAACAAGCCTGATTAGAACTGGCAGCCACATCAATTAAGAAATAGAGAGCAAAGATATTATAAACACTCAATTCCCTTGTGGCTTTTGAGAACCATTCACAGCTCCGTCATGCTGATCAGTTTAACCAGTCATGGCCAACCCCAGACTTAATGGTTTGTGCAATCTGTATTTCACCCAAGACAAGCTCAATATCGTATTTTATCTCCCGATAATTTTAGTCTAACATCAGCTTTTGTGCTTTATTTTAATTTAGAGGTTCATTAACTCTTGACTTGGGAGGTTTTCAGCTTTCTAAATGTATATTAAGTAAATTGTTAAACTATAAACTTTTCTGCAATCTGTTTGAGAAAAAGAACACTTCAGTTATTGACTTGGGGAAACAAAAAAAAATGAAGTAGCTACAAGTTCGACATAATTACTGCTCATAAATTGAAAAAAACAATCAACACTAGTTGAACTAGTTTGATTTATCCAGTCTAGTGGCAGATGTAAGCGATAAGCAAGTGTTTAGGATCCGAGTTTATGGAGTGTCAACATTGTGTTTCAGAAGCAAGATGGGGGTGCATTTCCAATTTATAGTTGATTAAAAGTTCTGTGTTTTGTGATTTCCTTCTTTCTGTGGGCGGAGCGGTGGCTCTGTGGCTCAGGATCTGCGCCTGTGGCTGGAAGGTTTTCCGGTTCAAATCCCGCAGCTGGCAGAGGAATCCTACTCCGATGAGCTCCTGAACAAGGCCCTTAACCTCAGCTGCTCCAGGGGCACCGTTCAATGGCTGACCCTGCGCTCTGATCCTCAGCTTCTCTCCCTGTGTGTCTCATGGAGAGCAAGCTAGGGTATGCGAAAAGATAATTCCTAATGCAAGAAATTGTAAAGGGTTAATAAAGTGATGTTATTATTATTATTATTATTTCCCCCCTGAGTAGGTCCTACCGAAGAATTATAGCAATCATGCACAGCCCTATTGTGTAAATATGACCTCTAAAGATATCGACCATGCACTTCATGGCCTGCCCATTGCACGGGTCAATGCATGCAGGTGCAGATGGGTTTTGTGCTAATGGGTGGCTTGTGTATGGAGAGTCATGCCTTGGATTAAAGCTGAAAATGTGTTGAACCCAGCAACAGCTCAGAAGCCTTTCAAGAGCTGCAATTACCTGTTTGTCTGATCGGGTGAGAGTTATAAGATTCTCGCCTGACTCTGCATGCGGCGTGCTATATCCACCACATTGACAGGGTATTCATTTTCAAAGCTGATGATCTTAAAGTGTTTGCAGCATGCCACAGCTCACCCAGCACTGCTAATGCTCTTGTGGGGCTCTAAGGGTATTCTGAACTAGGTACACACACACATATCCTCCTTTTACATAGGAGTGTCCAGTTCACAGAGATTAATCTAATGGAAATAGGTTATTCATGCTCAGAATGCATTTTGGGTTTGTATTTTTTATCCTAGATATTAAGACCTGATTGATGTTGTCACCCTGTGATAATGGCCCCTGAGGCAATTGTTTTGCCTGGAGCTGCTTTTGAATGAAAGGCTAATTCATTCTTTTTATCCTGCTGTTTTAGCAGTCTTGGATTTCCCTAGCTGCCCTCAATTAATTAAAATCACAGGCATATGGTGTGGGGTTTTTTCATTCCTGCCTTGCTAACTATCAACATAATTGCCTCGGACCCTTCTCTGCCCCACTTAATGGATGGATTCCATTGTGTAGCTAATGGATCGGATTAGTCGGACAAGACAAGATGAGGCAAATTCATTCGTGTTCTGCGACACGCGGTAACGAATTTGTTAATTACACAACTCATCAGTTTGATTATTTAAAATAGCCGTGAATTTGGTTGCCCTGTTCGGATGCACACACCAGTCTCATCATAGCTGTACCAGGTGCGCCCGCCTCCCTGTCTGTTGACCTCTCCATCTGCGCACTTGGTCTCTCCGTTTGTTTCTCTACCTCTTCCTCAAACAGCTACAACTAAAATGTTCCTAAAAATTGCAAACAACATGCAGCTCAGCCTGAGTGATCTGCTACCTGAGTGACTTGGCTTGCAGTAGCGTAATGAATAAAACTGTCACATTGCATCACATTTCCTGAGCTTTGACATTTGCTCAAGAATGTATGTGAATCAGATTTTATAGCATTGTAATTTTTGTAGTGGGAAATCGGTTCCACACAGGCACAGCAGACCTGTTATTTGGGAGTGGGTGTCTCTGTATCTAAATGGTATACTTTACTCAGTCCCAAGTTACTGAGTTTTAAAAACGTTTTGCTTTCTTATTTGCTGGGAACACAGTTAACAGGAGGAGTGCATTGAGAGCAGTTTACCTCTGTACGGAATTTGCGTTTTTTTCCCAGTTTGGAATCTTGATACTATTACAGATCTTTTTCAAAATCAGCAGCAGTATTGTCTTCAAGGTAGGGTTTCCTTTAGCATGTATCTCTAAAAGTAAGACAGGAACACTGAGTTAAAGTCTCTGGTTATTATTTTGAGAATTTGCTCTGAAACTTCCGAGTAAATTTACATCGATGTCAATTCGGTTTCCTGGTGAAACGTTGATCTCCTTACTGTCAATAAAAAAGCACAAGGTCTTTGTTTTTAAAAGATATTTTGTCCATAACATAACATTCTCCAATGTTACTGGCTTGTGACCTTTGGAGTCCTGAACTGAGTTTCTCAGTTTACATCTCAGAAATGTAAAGTCTGACCATTAAGACTGCAGCCAGCTGGTATAGCTCATTAAACGCTGTGCTGGAATGAAAACCTGCAGAGACACCGGCCCTGTGGTGCAAGGGCTGGGCACCCCAGCCCTGTACTGTGCCGCGAGAGGCTGGTTGCTGATCGGAAATCCCCACCAGTGTGTTTTTGAGTGTGGATTCATCAAGGGAGGCTCTTCGTCAGGAAAGGAGAGCTTTCAAGGTCAGAATAATTAGTTTGATTTTGTCTCTTTGCTCAACGCAGTGACGGCTACTGAGTTATGGAGGGGGGTGCTGGCAGAGAGCGGGCCAGGGGCACGGAAGGGAAGGGGGAAGAGAACTAAGCGAAAGCTGAAGAAAGACCTCAACAGAGGGCAGAGTGTCGGAGAAGGTAAGCTTTTCTTTTGCTTTTCTTTTCCCCTCTTGAACCTCTTCCCTCCTACAATTTTTCCCAACATGTGAGAGAAGATTTCTCCCCAGTAACACTACCCCTTGGCAGCAATCAGAAATGGCCTCAGCCCAACCTACCTTTGTCAGAAAACTAAAAGGGAGGAAACTAGGATGAGGTCTGAGCTGGCTGTGTTCATCCGTAACGGAACGAAATGTCGAGGAATTTGATGTTGTGCAGCTTTTGAAAATGGGTTTAATCTTCTCAGCACTCTGTGCTTCAAGCCTAGCAGCTCCCTTTGGCCTGGCATTATAAAGACACTGCTCTCCTGACCTCTGTTTGTCTGGCTAAACTTTTTTCTTGAAAGTACAAAAGGGCTCTGTCTGACGTCAGGTTCGGCTCTTAAATGTTTTACTTCCCTTCTGGTGCTCAGCACTCTCCACAAAGTTAACTAGAAGGATCTTTTTCCAGCCCTTTACTTTTCATTATGGTGCAGTTCACTGAAATATTGTTTGTACATCCCCACCGTGGCTTGGAAATGGAATGTTTTCAGAGTGAGTCAAACATTTGAGATAAGTGGCAAGCAATAAGCTAGAAGGAGAGTTACACCCTTTACCCTGATCTGCTGGTTTGGCAACCTGAATCTGAGAGGCAAGGACAAACTGGGCAGTCTTGTAAAAATATGTCAGGAGGTCATGGGTGCTGACCTTCCAGCCCTCTCCTCCGTCTATCACTCACGTGTTTTGCATCATGCAAAATCCACCTGCGATGATCCTTCACACCCTTTGTGTAATCATTTCCAGTTACTCCCATCAGAACGCAGAAACCGACTCCCCAACTTCAAAACCAATATATTTAAGTTTTCATTCAGACCTGTAGCCATATCGTTACCTAACACTTGCTTTTCTATGCAAATATGTACACGTGTTGTTCTTGAGGTTTTTTTCTGTCCTTCTGTACACCCACACTCCTGCCGTAAAACAAATTGATTGCCCCCTCAGGGATAATAAAGACTCTCTCTTTCCCTTAACGGGACACCAGTCCATTGCAGGCCACACACCGACACAAACGTGCACGCACTCACCCCAGAGCCTTTTTTCCCCAGAAGCCAATTAACCTACCAACATGTTTGGATATAAACCCCAGGCAGATAGCACCCAAGCTCCAGAATTAAACCCAGGGCTCCAGCACTGCGAGGCAGCAGTACTAACTACTGCAGTACTGTGTCCCCCTTGTATCTTGTATGTGGAGTTTAAATGGTGTCCTTGCACTTGTCTGAGTTTTCTCTCTGTGTCAGTTTCCTCTGACCTTATAAAGACACGCTGGCTAGGTTAATTGGTGTCTCTATGTGCATGAGTGAGTAAACATGCTGCAAGGGACTGGTGTCCCTTCCCGGTTATGGTGCAGCATATGCCTTAAACCTCTGGGGTTGGCTCTGGTTTGCTTTTACCCTTAACGGGGGTATTTCTAATGGTGGGGCAATGGAATTTTACAAATGACTTCTTGATGCAGTTAAATAAGTATTTTTTCTTCTTTTAGAATTAGATTCTGGTTTATAACCAGTAGGTGGTCTCAGTGCCCTGACAGGAATTGTGATCCCTTGCCAACTTTAGTGAGAATTCAAAGAGTTTATTATGTTCATCCATAATGCAGATCTCTTTCAATTATTAACTGCCTGTCCGAGTTATGCCGAAATGAAGCCAGTGGGAATTGAAATAAAGTGTTTAGTGGAAGTGATGGCCTGCAGACAGTTTTGTTCATTGCAGACAAAGAATATTAATATCCATTAAATGTAAGTATGTGCCAAACATCCACACATTGACTTGTGGCAGATGTGCCTTGTTTGGTGGATAGCAAATTATCTAAGATACAAAGATATTTGATTAAAGACTTCTGTTCATGTTAATCTCTGATTAACCTATAAGGTTGGTTTTCCCTGCTCTGTTTTATCATTTTTTCTCACCCCAAAAGTCTGATGATGTCTTGTTTTGTGTGCACGTACCTTATTGTTTGCAACTGCGATGAGCCTGTTTGTGGGGGCTTGCTGCCTGTTGCAGTACAACTGCTTTTTGATTTTCATGTGTCTCCATCCCCTTGAATCATGTCCCGTTTTTTTGCCTTGTCCTTTTACAGATCACATTTTACCGTTTATTATAACAAAAGCGTTTCTTCCAGACACAGATGGAAGGCGAAGCTGTCGTTGTTTATTTCCTCAGAAATGGGAAAAATGTAATTGCGCACTCGGAAAGGGAAAGGTGAGCCAGCACAAGGGAAAAAAGCTTTTGTTAAAAGGGTGAAGTAACTTTATGGGATTCTCCAGTGCCTTTAGTGTTAAGCACACTGGAGTGAACCCAGTTCAGGTCTACTTCTGGCATGTGCTGGTTACTCCAGCTTGATAAACATGATCAAGGTGTATTGTCCCAGCCTGTAGGAGGCCTTTCAGTAGTAGGTCCATTTTATACCAGACTGGCTCCGTCGCAAAAGCACCCCAGCAAAACGAGTGCAGTCTATTTACAGTGCTCCCAGTCCCCCCACACCAGAAAACAAGATCTCTGTCACACAGTACTCCGCTTTTCCTCCATCAGCTTTGAGCTCCTCCAATCCAGCTGATTTTTTTTTCTTCTCTCCAGGACGAGGAGGCTACCTCTGGCCTGGCCTGAACTCGCCTGTGCTGAGAAGTGGTACCATCCAGTCCATCTCCCAGAGGGACCAGGCCCAGCAGGAGGAGCTGCAGGCGGACATTGTCCGCCAGAGAGACGAGTGGGACAGGAAGAGGAGGACGAAGGTGAAGAGGGATCGGGGATGGACCGGGAATTCCTGGGGGGGGATCAGCCTCGGATCGCCAGATCCTGGGCCGTACGGAGGTAAGAGCTTTGCCCTCGCTTCTTAACCTCGCTTAGAGATAAGCAGCTTTAAACTGCGTTTAAAGGTGAACAGAAAGAAGCTTGTCGACTTGGCCTCACACGTTTTTTTCCCCATTAGTTGCAATCTAGGAGGGTTGACTGTTGCTAAAAAATATAAATATCTGAATGCATATTTCTTTACAGCAGGGGTATTTATCTGCAAGGGAAATACTTTGAAATATCCCTTATAGTTAGTAGTTTCACTAAAGGAAAAGGCATACAGTTCTAGTGCAGCTGAGCACCGTAGTAAACCAGAACGATTGATATGTGATAATTTTTGTGTTTCCAGCAGAAATGCAGCTGGAGGGCAATACATTATTTATTACTTCTATGACTTTCATTACAGGATTTCATAAGATTACTGTAATTTTAGATTCTAGTCTTAAATCTCTGGTTGACTCGAGAGATGCCGAATTGATGAGTTCTCACCTTCTTCTCCCCGAAGATGACAAGGCCGCAGTGTGCCACCTTTTTCTTCACACTGTTCTTCTTCAGGGCACCGAACCTGCTCTGTACCTTTTGTCAAAGATGAAAACGAATAGTGACATTTATAGGCCACGCCGCGGTGTGGAGTAGCCTGTGGAAGGGTCTCTGATAAGACTGTGTCTTTCTCCGAGTCCAATCTGATGAAATCGGGCAGCAGGGAGTGGCAATTCACCTGACAAAAGAATAACTGTTTCACACCATATTTCCACCTAATTTGCGTGTACTTAGAATGCGCTGTGATTAATGCGGTTCAGCAAGTCAATTCTGATTGCTCCTTCAAGGCTGTGGCTGGGCTTGATCGTGATGGCTATATTCACTGTGATTCACCCTCCTCAAAATAGACCTCAGGAAGCCAAATCCTAGGAGAGTTGTACCGTCTAAATAAAATAAAACCACTCCAAGGGGAGCTCCAATTTCTTTCTCTGCACAATTCCTATTAGGAGTGCAGCAGCAATCATTTATGAAGGACCTGTGCACAATCGCCTGTACTGCTTTTTGAGTGTGAGCTGCTGGAGGCTAGTCAGCAAGCACCACTGCTTGCAGAACTTTAAACACCACCTTCTAGCCTGACCTGGTCAGATGTCAGGAACTATAAGCAAGGCTGGATCTGGTCTGTAATGGGAGGGGAGACCTGCATGGAAAACCAAGTTGCTGTTGCAAGTGGTGCTGGTGGACCAGTAGGTGGTGCTCTGCCCCAGGCATCTGTATGATGTCTAGGGGCACAGTATTGTGGGAGATGCTGACCTTAACCTAAGCTTGACATTAAACCAAGCTCTTGACTATGTGGCCATTAGAATCCCATGGCATTGTTGAAAAGTATTGGTGGTGTTAATGCCAGTGTTCCACCTAAATTCCACTCTGATTTTATACAATGTGCCCTGCCTAAAGTTCTTATTAGCTCAACTGGTGCACTTTTTTTTCCTTCTCTATGTGATCTGCTGTGCAGTGAGGGCTGCACAGAATTACCCAGATGGCTATTGCACTTAAATGTTAGAAGTGCACTCCTTCTTGTATGTAATGGGTATTCTTTGAGGTGAAAAGTACCATATAAATGTAATTCACTCAAGTGTAAAAATAATCATCAAATGTTTTATTGTGTAACTCCTTAGGTGTTAAATGTAGTCGGTTGTGAATTAACTGGTCTCTGATACACAATAGTAGTGTGTTTGCAAAGCAATACAGAAATGCTGTACAATGTAAAAGGCATAGGTTTGTTTGCTTCTGTGTAGTGAGGGATGGTCTTTAATTTCTTGGAAGTGTTTGAAAATTGATTTTGCATTAGTGTCAGTACTCTCTTTCCCCATGATGAGATTTGCCTTGAAAATGTGTGTCACTGTAAGAAGGCTTTTAGTAGTAATCCTTACATTAATAGAAAACATTTCTTTTCCAAATTTATTTTGGGCTTTGTAAAAAAACACAACAGAACTGTGTGATTTAAGATTAAATGTTTTTACTATCTGATTATCAAAACCTTCAGCTTCTGGCAGAAAGACAAAAAAACACTTGTGATTTTTTTCCCTCTATATTTCTCTATATTTAATACCTTATCTCAATCTGAACAAGATTGAATAACTCCCTATTCTTTTTGGAGACAGTAAAAGGCTAAAACATGGGCAGTTTGTGTTATCCACAATTGCTCATTTCTTTGTAACATATCCTTTTAGTATTGTAAAAACAAAATCTGTCCATGAAAATCAGATTGCAATGTCTTTATTTGAAAGGGCGAATGTTACCTGAAGCAAGCAGCTTGCCAGGGAAATCATTAAGCTACGAAAAACCTAAAGAAACATGACACTTGGCCAGTATGTCAGCATTTTTGAGCTCTCTCCCTGTGAAAGCTAACTTTCTATGAATACCCTTGACTTTTCATCTCTCATTATCAATTAAACCCATTACCAAATTAAAATCCTCACAGCACGCCTTTAATAATCAACTGTTTTTTTTACTTTCTACCTCCTTAACTGCTAGGTATAAATTCATTTAGTACTTGGTATTCTAATCATTTCACAAATCTGTTTCATTTCATTGCCGGATTGGGGTATTAGCTGCAGTAACCCTGCTGTGAGTCACTTGTCTGACCTCAGAGCTGGACAGAGTTTGACTGAGATGTTGAATCTATGGAAGATGGCTTTTAGGTGCAAAATTATGGCTAGCCGTCATGTTCCCGTGAAGACAAAAAAAAAGTTCTGAATTCAAATGGTAACAGTTTGATTACTTTTTTGCAAAGGGACAATACAGCAACATCATTGATAAACCTTCTCTTTTGTCGATGAGGTTGCTGTCTAGAATGCAGGAGGCATATTGATGAACCTTCCAATATGTATTGTTGTATGAAACAAAATGACTAGGTAGGGCATTGTGGGAGTCACCATACAAATAAATTGAGAAGAACATCCACCGTAAAAGACATTTTAGAGTTGTACTTCTGAAACTCTGCTTAAGTGTTAAGATTTATGCTTGGTGCTCAGACATATGATCTTCAATCAAAATCACTTGTCACTTTATCTTTTTACAAAACACTTGCCTAATAAACTTACATGTTTATTACATGCATATGCATATAACTTACATGCATATTGGTGTGTTTGGTTTTATATTAAGAAGGTGGAGAATTTAGCCTCCACGTAGGATGTTTCGAGTTCTTTCAGTGGAATGGCAGAGATGATGGAAATTGGCAGTGATGCAACACATTAAGTATTGAAAACATTCTCTGTTCTGTCAGTAAGAAGTGTGTGTCTGTCTAGCCTCCTTGTATGTGTAACTCTATGCTGGGCTCGGATTTGGTTCCTAAGCTGTCTGTAGCCTCATGATTGCACGTGTACAGATTGGCTTCAGCTCAGAGTGGACCAGGTGTGCAGTAGAACAAGGAGCGCTTAATGTTGGAAGTTAGATGAAAATCCGCATTTTGCCTGAAGAAAGCGTTCCTTTGCAGTCAGCTCACAGGGACACACCTCCCATCTTCAGCAGCTGGGCGATGGCCACTTACTCCAATGCCTGAAAGCACCGAAGTTTCGGGAGTTGAAAAGGCCAGTCTCCTTGTGTCAAACCTTAACAAGAAGTGACATTTTTGTATGCAAGATGAAAAAGAGAACTTAAATCAATAGTGCATTGCATCAAACGTTTTTTAAAGTGAAATGGTCTATGATTACATTGCGTAATTCTGATATTTTGGAAGGCCATGGTCAATTTAGTAAAAAATAAGTTGAGTTATTCAACTTGTGGTATAATGTTAAAGTTAAAATGTGCACACTTCCATCTTGACAAATTAGTTTCTGAAATGATTAGAACTGTTGTTATGGTACAGCACCTCTCTGTCCTTTTTCTTCCATACGGACTCAAATCTGATAACAATTGATGGATTTTTTGATTCACAGTCTTTTTTGAGACTGAAACCTGTTTTAAAACACCTCTGAGTGGAAATTTACACACACCTTAATGTTTTCTGATACTCCACTAGATATAATGCGTTTTAGATGACTAGGCTTCTGTCATTAAATTCTGTCAAATGGCAGCGGAGCTGTAGCAGTGATAAATTGTGGAATTGTAGAAGTTGAATCTAAACACAAATACTCCAAGCACCTGTCAGTTTCCCCTAGTTAATCTCCAGCTACAGGTCACGGTGGTGGAGCTTCATTTAAAAATGAGAAAATGTTGGGTCACTTTCCTTCAAATTAAATTAGATTTTGTGCTGTTACCACCAATTAAATTGACTGCTGTATGTAGAACTACTGCCTTGCACCACTATTTGAGTGGCAATAAATGACATTTTTTTTAAAAAAAATTCTTAAGTAAAAATTGGACTTTCTATCGTCTTTTCAAAGTGAAAGTACCAAAGAAGTAATGTCTTGTGTAGTTTTGCATCTCTGTTTTTGTGAAGTTGGACAAAATCTGTTGTACTTTCTTTCCCCTTGAATTATAAGGAGGAAAGCTGTACTTGTTGCTCGTAAGGACTTATGACCAACTTTCATGAAGTAACTGCAAGAGAAAAAAATATTGAAATTATTAGATCTTAAAAGTACATTTCTATAAGAAACCCTTCAGTTTCTTTGTTCTTTAAAATTGAATAATATTACCTAGAAAATAAATTTTATTTATAAACAATCCATTTGCTCAAACTATTCACACGACAATCTTTTTGTAAGGTTATAAAAACCAGGCAGAAGTGTATATTTAAAAAAAAACATGATGAATACTGTCATTTAATTTGATTTCATTAAGTAACCCATTTGTTTTATTTTATGAACTTTATTTCATAAAATAATTGTTTTTATTTTTATTAGAAACATAATTAAAAATCCCCCCCATATGCCAGATGATATTCTGTAATATTTACTCTCCACTTTGTTCGGTTCCCTAATCTGCTGTATTTTAACAACAAGTAGTAAGACGCCTGAGATTTTATATTCTGTGTTTTATGGCAAAAAGTGCTCTCTGATATGTGCAGGTTAGCTTTGTAAAATGTCATCTGGTAATCATATAATAAGGATAATTTTTTTTTTCTTTGACAATTAAATTCCCACATACAAGAATCTCTGTTGCAGAATTTAAGTGACAGATCTCAGCTAAGAGAAGGAAGCCAAGAAAAATAGGAACAGCCAATCAGATCTTGGTTCTCACTTCCCAGTGATAAATGTGCACGCTGAACACATTCACGCGAGTGGGGACTTTGACGGGCGTTGATTAATACTTCCATAAATAGAATGTAATCTTTTGAATCTGCTATAACTCTTCGACTAGCTGAATTACAGGCTGATGAGGGGTGTTAATCCTGATGTCAGCACTGTAGTAATGCTTCACTGAAGCTGATGGTGATTAAAAAAACACAATGTATTAGGAGCTACCGAAGCTTAAAATCAATGCAAACATGTTTGGTGCTATGAATAAGAGATATTGTAAATGAAATGTATTTTATTATGTGTTGTTAATTGTCAAAGGAATGTTACCAGATGTACTCCAAACATCAATCATTTTGGTGATCAAAGTATTTTGGGATACAATGGGTGAAATGGTCTTGTATAGCACAGCGGTTTAATATTAAGGGGGTTAATGTCAGGATAAGCACAGTGCAAAACATATGATTGCAGGGATCCACATCACCTTGCAGCAAAGCAGTTGTTTACACAGTGCTCCCAGTGTGTTTTGCAAGTCATTGCGGTGAACGAATCTGAGATTTTGGAGAATCTACCAGTAAACCTCCCAGTAAGGGTGAAGATTAAGCATGACAGGCACATCACAACGACATGCAGAGTTCGAGAGTTTTAAATTTAAGAGAACTCTGTCATGCTGGGATAATTTTTGGTGAGCGTAGGTACCTCACCATGACGGAGAGGTCTCCATAGGAATGCTTCTGGGCTGGTCCTCAGTAGTGGCACAGATCACAGCTGTTTGTGATACGAGGTGGGCTGTGACATTGAAAAAGGTGGCAGTATCTAGCTTGGTAAATCAAAGCACAACCAGCAGTATAGCACTGGCTTCTACAACGATGAAGCGAGGGGCGCTTGTTTCCCCAAGGCATGTGCCGAGAATTTACAGAAGGGTCATCTCCTGCTTGTTCAATATATGATACAGCATCTTACTGAACTAATATCATTATACAGCTCAAATGACAAAATGTACACAAGCAGCCTCCTCTATGGTCCTCTACCCTCTTGTCGACGTAATTAAAAAATAACCAGCATATGGCAATGTAATATAAGCCATTCCACGTACTGTACAATGAATGATCGCTTACTGAAGCTGTGTTTTATTACACAGCTCTTGCTTTGTGTGTTGTGAGAGACGGTGTGAATTAGTGGAGTGTTTGCAGTTGCAAAGCAAGTTCTTAGCATCTCTTTTTGTATATCTTCATTTCCTGATTCATGCCTTTAAATAACCCCATGGCCTTTTACGATGATGGAGTACTAATCTGATAGTGTTAGCATAAAGAGAGATTTCCAGCACTCTAGCTACTAAGGTTTCGATCTTTTGCCCATTTGGCAACATTGTGGCTGCTGTCCCCATTCTTGATCTGCCTTATTAATTATTGCGAAAAAGAAACTGGTGGCGAGACATTCCTAATAAAATCTGTTGACATTTTACAGGCCCTGATTGGTGTAATTCCTGTCCTCTTTAGAAATGTCGGTTGCCACATTTCTGTATCGTGTAACACTAAAAGCAGTGCAAATTACTCTTGCAAAATAGTGAAGCTTCTGAAGCTTCACGTTTGAAGTTGGATGCCAGACTGAGCCCCTGAGCATGAGCTAAAATTAATGTTGGCATACCAGATTAATGAAGTACGCAAACTAAGCCTTGTGGGTCTTTGAGAAGGAATTCCTGCATGAAGAGTTACTTAGCTAGATTATATCCCAAGGAGCAGTGGAGTTGCTGAGGATGACTAAGAGCAAATGATATCATTTGGAAGAAGATTTCTTCATCGGGGACACTTATTTTAATCTTTCAATCTGTTCCACTCCAGAAAGGAGTTAAAAAGCTCCAACATTGATCTGGAGAAGCTCTCGAGCATCTTGAGTAAAGTGTATAAATACAGTGCTCATACACTTTTGTTTGTCCTCTTGTTATTCATTTAAGAATTGTCTGAAATAGTAAATTTGTAACTTTTATGTTTTTGTTCAGAGACTGTTTAAAGAGACAGATGAGCCTTTTCTGGAACTTTTAGCTGAATGTTTGTTTTCTATTTTTTCTTCACAGAAACATATGAAGATTTCGATTCTCGGGTGATTGAGGTAAGCCATCACATCAGCTGTCCTGTGAGATTTTTCAAACCATACATCCATTTCTTTAGGAGCTGGTAAAGGTTTGTTACATGCTGAAAGGAAAAGAAGAGAGACGCAGCGTTTTGCCTTTGGGGCCTTCTTCAGGTGTCATTTCTTTAACCTGATCCCTACGAGGTTTAACTGTTTGTTTCAAGGTCATATTCAGCCGGGTTTGGAGCGGACACTGGCTGCATTTTGGGGGCTTTCAAGAGAATGTGTCAAGTAAGGTAGAAGTTGGTCATGGGAAAGCATTTGCCCATCTGCCAGATGTTGCTCAGGGCAGTTTCCCTTGCGAAACCTGCAGCTCCTTCCAGGAAGCACCTGTTATGTAGAAGGGCTCTGATGTGATAAGATCTAAGGGCCACCGAACTGTGTTTCAGCAGAATTTGCAGAAGCAAATGGAGACGGAGAGAAAGCAGGCAAACATTATTGTGTTCTAGTGGATTAAGGCGACATCTGCTGACTTTTAAACACTAAGTTCCTGGTTTGCTTATTTTAAAAGGGTCAACAGTGGTAAAATGCTGGCTGTAGTGTTTTGCATTTAGAAGATCATTGATAATTCCTGGTCACCGCTTGCTAGTTTCGCAGAGTGAAATACTATCAGCAGGATGCAAACTCCCGTACTCTGATCAATTAGTGTTGTTTTTTAGGTTGGGATGATGTTGTTAGATGTTTGCAAGTTTGAGCAAAATTAAGAGTTATGCTTGACCACCGCAAGGATAGATTTATGTGCATCTTGCTCTTCATCTGAGCAATTTTTCCATTACCTCCAAAGCATTATGTATACATTAAATCTGATCTCTTATTCCTACCTAACTGCAGAAATCTTTCTGTTCTGTGATTAAAAATATATATAATTTCTCTTTCTCTTAGGCTTTTGGCTGCATGTCCCATATTTCACTGTAGCAACGTATTGCTTGGTTAAAGGTGCTGTATAAAGTGCTTTGATATTTACACTGAATTATATGTGCCTTGATATTTCTGTTTATCATTGTTCAACCCCATCCCCTGTCATCTTAGCCTTTTATTTTCTAGCTTTATTGCTTTTTTGGAGATCAGCATGGACAGTCATCATAAAATAATAAATTGCTTATTTTTGGCTCTGGGCAAAACTTTGTCATAATGCTGAGATAACCTTAGCCCTGTTTTCTTCTCACAGATTCAGGCCTGTTAAACAAAATGCACCAGTTCAGTTGGTTTTTATTTCTGTTAAGTGTTCATCATGTTTATTTGTAATCTAATTCCTTCCAGCTGACTGGCTTTTTTGTTAGTGGGATCCAGCTCTTTATTTGACAGAACACTCCGGCAAACATTTATATTTATAAAGAATGCAATTTCTCTCTGATCAAACTAGCACCTGTTTTCCTAAGGTTGTCATCTTTCACTGCCATTTCATTGCTCATTTATTATTCTGAGCAGCTCTATTTATTTCTTTCACTTTTTATTAGGCCTTTTCTCAGTTTCTCGAAAAATAGGTTGTATTTTTATATTCCGCTGACAAAACATACTCAAGTGAAATTTGTTAGCGATAAATCTGATCTCTTAGTGAAAAGCAATGTGTTCTCATCAGAGGGACTTACGAATCTTTTATTGCAATAAAAACCAAAGGCATCAGGATGCATGCAAGTATATTCTAAGCCTTGAATGTGATGTGGAGAATCGTCCGCTACCTTACTTAGCCAATAAGAGCAATCAGTATTTACTAATGTTTTTATAAGGTGTTCTTCCTGAGGGCGCACAGTGTTTGGGCTGCCATCGTGTGACAGACCTACTTTTCCTGTCACTTTGGGCTGGACAGGAATCCAGCCCTCTGTTGCAGATGCATGCAGCCGTCTGTAAAAAGACTGCTCTAGCTTTTCCGCATCCAAGACTATTCCAGGATTCCAATTATCTTGCATCTCTTCTCTGACAGAAACAAACTGATGAAAACGTAATAAGATACGATGTTGAAGCCAGCCTTGCTTGTTGTGTCTAATGTGGTACAGGCTTGTGGTGTCGCTCAGGGTTGAGCTGCAGTTAGTTATTAACTGCACACTGCTTTAGTGACTGTCAGCTGTGTATGAACTAGTGCCCGAGTCAAGAGCCAGAGATATAAATTGGGTCCTTTTATCTGTAGGAACAGAAGACGGCTAGTCTTGGAGCACAAGCAGTAACTAATGTGATCCACGGTTCAGAGAGTTGTAGCATGATCAGAAAACAAATTGCTTAGGGTCTTTGCTTAAAAGGTACTGTGCTCCTAATGATGAATTTGACTTGAACTGAAACTGTTGCTGTATGCATGGTAGGTTCTCCCCTGTGTGATGCATTCTAGGAGAAACATGTATGTTACGTCACTGTTCTTCAAGTCTAAAATTTAAGCACATTTTGACGTGCTGTTAACTGTTTTATTGATGTATCATCTGAGATCCTTTATTCAGATGCTCCCTTAATAAATGTTGCAGAATAGTCTTGTTAGATGTCACAGTTTTCAATACCAGTTTGTTATCATGTAATCATGGATTGTAAATGGCATCCTATTTGTGCTTTGATTCAGCATTTAAACAAAGAAATACAAACTATGTGAACAACACCGCCAGTGATTGTTACTTCCCCGTTTCAACTTACCTTTCAGGAGGATATAAAAAAGGAATGTTTTGTTCTTGTATATTTTTTTTCTTTCTTCCATTCAATGAAAAATGTTGATTGTGACATGTTGAATTAAAAAAAAAGCTTTGCAAACTATCACTGCGTTCTCACGGGGTTTTCAACAAATAACAGTACTCATGTACAGTATATGCAGACGGAGAAAGGCAAATTTTCAGCACGGTTAGTAACAAAAGCAGTAATTTCGATCAGCTGTAGTGCTTTTGTTATTGCCCACAATTGTAAATGCTTCATTTTGAATGCTCAATTCAGAGTGGTTGACATTTTCTGACCTCGAAATACGATTGCCTTTCAGACTATCACTGATGGTACTGCTGCTTTAGAGCAGATAATTTGTTTTGTACTTTTTTCTTCTTTCTCTATACAAATCCATTGGCTTTTTTTTTTTTCAAATAAAGAAGGCCTAAACTAGTCTCCAAGCCTCAAACTGATCAGGAGAGGGGGGGTTACTGGAGTGTCTACCCCTCTTAGAACAAGTTGGGCCTGAGACTCTGGCATGTAATTGAAATCTGAGATCTGGACAGGTACTTGGGCAATGGTAGAAGTAAACATTAGATTCCATCCCCAGATTGGTGAAAGACATATAGTGATAAAAATGTCTGCCTCTTTGTGCTAGGTGAGCCCAGTATATCTGAAACCCAGGCTATATGGATCAGTATGGCTGGAATGGGTTGGACTAGGGTTTTCATGTTCTTACAGGAGGTTATATCAGTGGTTCTCAATCTTTTTGGACCAAATACCACCCCTGATCAAACCAAAGCATCCAAGTACCACCTACAAGTCATCTTCTCATAGGAACCCCAGAAATTCTCAATGACCAACATGAGCGCGCGTGCACACACACACTCACATGCACATATAATAAATATTATAATAAACTTTATTTGATATAGAGCCTTTAAAGGTGGCTTCTCAAAGCGCTTTACAGAAAAAAAACAGGAACAACAACAATTAAAAATAAACGATAAAAAGCACAATTTCAGTGAGAGGGGTGTCGATCAAAGCAGATGTGAATTCATTTTACAAGCCTTGATACAATTCACAACAGAGTCTAACAGATTTTAAATCATCTGGCATTTTCTTGACGGCAAAGTTCTCGCGGTGGATGTTGCAATGCGTCCATTCATTTCTGGAGCAACCTCTCTAATTCATGCAACTGCATTGGCTTGTCATCGCTCTAGCACCATCTGTACAAACTCCAACACATTTATCCATTTTATCGATGCCATTCTCTTTTCATTCATTCAGAGGCTGAAATATGTGCTGTCCTGTGCTTACAACATTCGCATTGTTCCAAAATCCCATGCATTCTCCAACCTCCCTATTTTTTTAAATACAGTTGGTCACTTGCGTTCGTAGCACACATTCCTATACAATGGTGTCCACTCAAGTTTTAGCGCGCGCTGTATCGTAGTACGTAGGCTGTGTATTCGACATGTATTAAAATAGAAAATATGAAAACCCGTCCCGATTTTTCAGTGCGCACATCAATTTTCCAGGGTTATATGGCGTACCAGCTGGTGGCGCTCCGCGTACCACTCGTGGTACGCATACCATGATGATATGTAATTAAGTTACTAATAAATTGAAATTGATTACATCTCTTTTCATAAAGGTTAGTTATATAAGGTTTAGTCTTTACTGGAGTCTATTATGGCCTCCTAAAACTGGAAAGTATAATACATGACAGCCAATTGTTCATATTTGAATTAATGACATTTCCATTGTCAGTGATAATGGAATACTTAAGTACTCTGGGATCAGTAAGTGCCTGAAGAAGACACCTTTATGATAAAATAAGGACAGGGGTGTCTTATACAGTAAGTACTGCAGCTTATAAGTATTGCTCATGGAAACAGGTTGATTAGAAATTAAAACAGGCAAGCAGCATTAAAATAAACTATCAAGTAGAAAAAAAACATTAAACTAGAGGCTCCAGAAGCACAGACCACTTTATGACATAACTGGATAATGGAGAAGAGGATTTTCTTCTAGTAGAGTTATCTGCATTTGTATCCTTGATATAAATCAAATACACTTTCCACTTTTTGTGTCCTGCAGTTGCAGAATAATGGGATCAGCGTTTTATAGCTGGGTAACAGAAGACTCTGTAATTTTATAGGTACATTTATCTCTCACCAGATACTGGTATAAATGTGTATATAGGTCACCAAAAGATTAGAAACAAAAATAGATCAAACCTGAAGTTGGGCTATAAAGCTTTTTAGCAGAGGAAAAGGATAGCAGAAGACCAAGATTTAAAACTTTGATTTTTCCCTTCTGATTCCATTGTTTTAAAAGCTCTTAGTCTAAACATACAGTAAATACAGTCAGAACCTCATGAAGCTGTTAAGTCATAAGAAATACAAGAAGTGTTAAATCATTATTTTTACTAATAGAATAATCTAAATTAAAATATAGAACTTACTTTTTGTTCACAATTATGACATACCCTTTTTCATATTGAGGGGACAATAGTTGGGATATTTTTGGTATTCATATAGAATTTAATTGAATGGACAGATTGGAATAATGAAATACAATTAAGACGGACATATAATCGACAAAAATGAAAACATCCAGGTAAATGAGGGACACAAAGTATATTGAAACAAGGGCGTTCACACAGATGTGGCAAATGTGTTAGTTATAAAATAATATCCAGCATGTAACATTCTTGGCTAGCAATACCAAAAAGAGAATTTATTATTCATGTTTTGAATTGAGCAAATTTTGATTTGTTATTTGTCATATGGAAATTCCTGCTAATGGATTCATCTGAGAACTGAAAGGTTTAAAACTTTAATAATACCTTAGGCAGGGACCTGCAACTTTAAGAATGTGGAGACCCTTTCATTCTATAGGAGTAAACCATACTAAACAATCACAAGAAAAAAATGAGTTTCCCCAAACCTATAATTCACAAGTTATTCAGCAAGACCGTCTCCAATTTTCAGATGATGTGTTGTGTGAAGTCATTTCCCAAATCATCAGAGTTAATGGGCTGAGGAGACAAAGGTGTTTGGAAGGCCAAGCCCTGGCACACTCAAGGTCAGTATGCTGTAAACTACCAGTCAAAACTGCTTACAGAGCACAAGCTACACTGCAATTACCATTTACGACTATCTCTTTGATTAAGGGCTGGCTTATCTAAGCAGAAGAGGATTGAGATTGTATTGGAAAATATTGCCACGTCTAAGTGCTCATTTCTCTGATTATATGCACAAATAGAACAATGAATAATAGAAGCAACGCCTTAGTCTTGTCCTTTTTTTTTTACAACAGAAGAGCTGAGGTTGGATTTGCCAACAGCAGAAACTGAGACATGTCTAAATCCAGTATATGCACATCTAATCATCCAGTGGAAGGTTACAGAGGCTTTTTGAAGTAAACATCATGAGTTCACATCTTTACATATGCATGTGTAGTCTTTTTATGATGATATCCAGTAGTGTTTATGATCCTGAGGATAATTCTTTATCTTTAGGGGTTACTTGTACGCTGGACAGATTCAGGCCCTTCCTCTCGGCCGGTATATGGTTGTGTACTGTGTGCAGTAAGATTAACACTCACGTGTTGACTGGAAAGAGGAAGTGGTGATATGGTGATAGCCAAAAGAAAGAAGCTGAATGCTTTCCTTGATCATAGATATGCACTGGCAATAAAATTGTCTCCTTCAAAACAATAAACAACTTAGCCCATCTTTAATACAGGCCTAACTTCTTATTTTCTTCGCATGATAACATAGCCCACAGTCTAGCCTAGCAGCGTCTGGACTGTAAAGTTCAGACTGTACTCCGAGCCAGTGCCTTTATTGGTCAAGTACTGGTAAGCCCTAGAAAGCCTCTCTTTATGTCAATTGACTGTTATTGGTGGAACTGTCACCGCTTGGTTCTGATGTAAGAGAAACCTGGGTGCTGATGACCTGTTTATTACCTGTACCTAGATAAAATAAGGTCACTTTATTAGCCATATACAGTATCTTGCATTAGGAATTTGTCTTTTCACATACCCCAGCTTGCTCTCCATGAGACACACAGACGGGAAGAGAAGCCTTGGGTCAGAGCGCAGGGTCAGCCATTTATACGGCACCCCTGGAGCAATTGGGGTTAAGGGCCTTGCTTAGGGACCCAGTGGAGTAGGATTCCTCTGCCGGCTGCGGGATTTATTTCCCTTCTGTTTTTCACAGCTCACACTATAATTCCTTACACTTCTATAGTGCTTTACTGGACACTCCACTCAAAGTGCTTTACAGGTAATGGGGACTCCCCCCCACCACCACCAATGTGCAGCATCCACCTGGAGGATGCGATGGCAGCCATAGTGCATCTGTATGCTCACCACACATCATCTCTCAGTGGAGAGGAGAACAGAGTGGGGAAGCCAGTTCATAGATGGGGATTATTAGGAGGCCATGATTGGTAAAGGCCAATGGGGAAATTTGGCCAGGACGCTGGGGTTATTCCCTAATGACCACAGAGAGTCAGGACCTCGGTTTTACGTCTCATCCAAAAGACGGCGCCTTTTTATAGTCTAGTGTCCCCGTCACTGTCCTGGGGCATTAGGACCCATATGGACCGCAGGGTGAGCACCCCCTGCTAGCCCCACTAACACCACTTCCTGCAGCAACCTTAGTTTGATGATCTGCAGCATGCACGCTGTCAGCTGGGCTACGGGTTAACTAATGAAGGGAGCAGGTAGCAGCAGAGGTGTGGGGTGGAGCATTTTAACGTCAAGATTTAAAGACGGCATCATTGCAATATTCTTGTAAGACACATCTGTGACCCGGGCAGTGATTGGATATCAAGCTCTTGAACTGGAGAGACAAGAGCAGTAACAAGGTCACAGAGAACTATATAATGCTGCTTAATCACACATTGGGTGGATGGTTTTATTAGTGTTGAATCAAGACTGATACAGTTATTGCAGTGACATCCACTTAACACCTACTGCCTGGTGACTAGAAAATACAAGACTGTTTGTCATTGTGTATATCAGTGTCTTCACTTGCAATTTCAGCAGATGATACCCAACAGAACTCTTGGCATCTGGAATTTTGTGAACTGCAATCATTTCAAGGAGATGACAGTACATACTACAAAAAAATGATGACTGTCAATAGGGAACGAAAATTACTGGTGCAGTGAACCTATCTAAGGAATCTGTATATAGTTTTACTGACTTGTAACAAACACAGCTGTTCATTTCCTTCACAGTACTTCACCATAGCATATTCCATTTATATTGAAAATATCAGTATGTGTTTCAGGTTTTAAGAATTGTTCTCAATCGATTGGTCTGACACATACTTAAACTGCAAGCACAGTCTGTTTTGATCACTTTGAAATTATGATTTCAAACTGCTCTACCAAGCTATCTGAGCATATGGCTTTGGATAACTGTTGCATGTACTGGTTCAAAATCAGTTTGTTTCTAGCTCTCACAGCACTTAAGAGGTTTCATCTCCATTCCGGGGACCATCATAATCTGAAATGCATTGAGAAGCTGTTCCAGGCCCAGACTCCTCTCGGTTCTTTTGCTCTTATTGAGCAGCAGTCAAAGAATTGCCGCAGATGCTTGCTGAATTTAATCTTCGTGCCATTTATGATTTTTCCACGCTCACTGCTGTGCACCCTTCTGCATCCCTATTGAACACATCAAACTGATGTTGATGTTGGCAGTGAGAGGCGGATGGTCAGCAGAGGTCTTGAGGCCCTATTGGCTAGGGCATTGCTTGCACCCTGGTGTACAGATCAGCAACACACCATAGTCAACATACAACTTAGTTTTGCCAGCTTTAGTATAGGGTTTGACATCTTCTGATAACAAAGCGTCCATTCATATGCCCTAAAATGCTTAACCTTGCTTCCTTGTAGACAAAAGAGATAACACTTTCTTACACAGTACCAATGTTTGTGATCTGCACCAAAGGAGGCACATGACAGTGTCAGAGGACGTGTAGTTTTTTAGGATTCTGCAGTACTTCGGATATTCAGTGTTATTTATCCTATTTGCATGCACAGTAAATCAGAAGGCTGGAATCTGTAAGTGCATGACAAGCTGCCCTTCAGCAATGAAAGATCAGCTAAAACCACTGCATAGTGTTTTGTTATGGGAATAATAAAATGGTCATTATCTCTGTAAAATGGAAATCAAACTTTGCATTTAATAGAATTAATAAACGGAATAATTAATGGAATAAATTCCATTCCTTTCAAACAGGATACATATATTTCTGTTTCACCCTATGTGGTGGCAGTGGCTGTAGGCAAGCAGGTTGCACAGAAAGTGTTTTGATAACCTATTACAGTTTACTTTTCTTATTAGGTTTGAAAGAGATGTGTGTGCTTCAAAGGTAGATGCGATAGGTATTAAATTTTATAGTTGACTGAACCCGTTTTCCTCCAGTACCATCTGATAATGGCCCCTAAATTCAAAAATCCATTTAGTTCAGCACAGTAATGGGTCATGGCCGCCACCTGCTGGTACAAGGGTGTATAACAGCTGAATGCATTTTTGGAATAAAGTGCATTTTGATTTGAATCGTAGGGGATTGTCACCCATAGCTTATCAGGATAGGCTCAGACATGCTGGCTCCCCTGCAATCCTGTATTTGATAAGGAGGTTAGAAAATTAATGGATTAGGAGTTTGTATTCAAAATAGATAACAATTTAGAAAAAAGCTTTTATCCAGACATGAAATGTGAAAATTCCTAGGTTCAAACAAATTTCCAAAAGTTTTTGTCACTTTTTGTATATTTGATACAAGTTTCATTTTGGATTTTTTGGGGATAGTCTTAACTTTTTTCAGACCTCTTGCCACATATTTTGCAGCTGTAGAAACTTTCCAAGTAATATTTCATTTACCACCAAGTCTGGAATTTCTGATTAATTTCCGTTTTACACCCCCTTCCAAACTGGCAGTCTTAGCTATTAATCGTTCTTTTTTGCTACTACAGTTCTCATACTGGTGCAGGATGGGACGAGGACCATAACTCAGTCTTTGTGTTACACAGCTTAACATAACTGTCACACACCTGATGAAGGCACCATAGCCAAAACATTGTGTTTCTTTACCTTTCAGTATGGAATGAACCTTTACATGTTCCTTGGCAGCCTATACGCGCTGATGCGGCTCCTTGCTCAAATTTCTAATAGCTACAGCATCTGCAGCAGAGAGGAAGAGTGTGGCTGTATAGCACTGATATCCCAGCAGGCTCACAGGAGCCCAGCATGCAGCTTGAATCGAACTCCCTAACCTCAACGACGGCATGTCATTGGCAGTACACTGGTCACAACTTGATAGGGATGCAGCCCAGACCCCGACTTCAATTATCTGGGCGTGTGGCTCAAAGATTACCACCTTTACTTTTACATGTTACTATTCGAGCTTCTTGGTAGGTCCCGTTTCTTTCTGTAGATTAGAATTTGCATGACCCTGTAAACTGACATTAATTCCACATCAGACCCAAGAGGTGGCACAACAGACAGTGCGATGTGTTCCGAGGATGAACATAGGAATTGCCACGTCTCGCCCCCCACTCCACAGATGCACTGAATTATTCACCCGTTTTACTAAGCGATAGTTCAGAACTGAGCTCAGCAGGTGAGCTAGAGGCTTGAATGTATATTTGATACAAGTTTCATTTTGGATTTTTTGGGGATAGTCTTAACTTTTTTCAGACCTCTTGCCACATATTTTGCAGCTGTAGAAACTTCAAAAACGTACTTTGCAAAAATAAATGTGTTCATTACCCTTCTTTCGGGTTCATTCACAGTTCAGAAGCTGCAGGCTGCAGAAGATGCTATTTGTGTCACAGCCATGGTTGAATGCTGGTTTGTTTGAATGAATGAATTTCTTTGGTAGTATGTACTCCGAAAAGCAAACTCCTGCTTTTGATGTTTTGCAGGTGAAAAGCGTTTTCAACATGACAGCGAACGAGGGAAGGAAGAGATCGATCAGTGCTCTGGTCGCTGTCGGAAATGGGAATGGGGCAGCAGGTGAGTTATGGACCAGCAGCTGAAGGTACAGGGATCTGACAGAGCGGTCAGATCAGACCCAAACACACGGAAAGAGCAGGCATGACCTTGCCCTGCTGAACATGCAGCTAACATGGCTTGACACCTTGACGTGGGTTCATAATGCCATGTCAGTTACTTTCATCTACTTTCGTGAACATCTTCCAGAAATATAACGTTTGGTCAGACTCGCATGGGCAACTGTTGTTTTATACAGACGTCTGCACCGATAGAGGTTGAAAACAGGAGGAGGTCATTGGTAGGCCATGGTCCATTGGTAGTTAGTAGCTCATAAAGGAGAACTGCAGTCCCAGTTTCTCAGACTAGGTTTTAAATCTCAGTAACAAAATGAATTCATTGACAGTATCACAAAATTTGACAAATTTAGAGTTCAACACTAAAACGAAGTGACTCACTAGTCACAGTAAAGACAAATGTAGTGCTATGTGCGAGGGTACAGGTTATCCAGCATACATTTCACCACAGAAATGTTCTTAGGTGATCTGCATGCAGAGTAAACAAGTCAGTAGTATTTGTCAGCAACACCATACTGAAGTCAAGAGCAATGTTTCTATTGCATTAAAAGACGTATTCTTTTTTACACGTTTTACACGTGACCGTGTACGTTTTACCTTCATTGTGGTTTGAAATGCACTCATGAATGACGATTCTTTCTAACCCCAAAATATAAAAATAGCTTTGCAGTGGGGAAAAACATCTCTTAAGAAACGTAAGGGTATCAGCTTCAATAACATGGCTGGGTAGCTTGTCCCAGATTTGCACAACCCAACGTGCTTAGAAACTCCAGTTTCCTGTGATTAACTTCGTCGGGTTTCAGGTTTGTATTCTCAAAAGAAATTAAAGTAAAGAAAAATTAAAAGTTAATAAAAGTAAATGACTTAAAAGACAAGAACCTGGTAATGAATTACTTTTATTTGTGGAAGAAATGGTTGGTGATGGAGATCACTTTTTTACCAGAGTTTGAAAATTACATTCCGCCTGGAGTTCTTTGCAATAAAAAACACATAAAACTAATGGAGCAAAGTATTTTTCATTTGAAATATTTCATGTCAAATCTGCTCATACAGATTTGGAAATAACAGTATTTTTATTTGAACAATTTATTTTTGAGGGGTAAAACTTTTATTTTTATATCACTTCAGGCTGTTTGGAGAATTCTATGAAACACTATCAGCAGTTAAAAGAAACTATATACATTAAACACAAAGAACATTGTTCTTTCACCTAACAAAAGTAAAACGTTTAAAAAGAATGTTCTAGAAAATGTTTTTTTTCTTGTAGGTTTTGCTTTGGGGAAGGCAGCCGACCGAGCAACTGCACTTCGAAAAGTAAATATCGATGAATTATCGAGTGAATTTGGAGGTTTGATAATGATTGTCGTCTGAGGAATTTATTTCATGTATAAATGCTTTACCCCTTTTATCTCCCATTCTTAGGCGAAGAACAAAGCTGTCCATTATTTGTACTACATAGAGCGATACAACAACCACACAAGTGAGTGAAACTAATTAAGAGCACAAGACTGTAGTCTTGTTGACATCTTTCACTTTTCATGTCATGTCAAAGGTTGACTGTAATATACCCCCTATCTGTCATATACAAATTCAGGCCAGTCTGTTTCTGCAGAGGTTTCTCAAGGGGAAGAAGGGGCAGAGAAGCATATTTATATTGTGAACCTCCCTGAACTACTCCCTGGGGGCAGCCGGGCCTGTGCAGCAGTGATATAGCCTCCTTCCTTCACATTCAGCACAGGGGATTTTTTTTGTTTTCCAAATGCCACTATTTTTGTTGTTTTTTAGAACACCCACTTATTAGCTGTCTTTCTATATCAAATGTACACAAGAGAAAGATGATGCATTCAACCACTTGATGTTTCTGCGGTAACATTTCTGTAACCGGAAAAACCTGGTAGGATTAACATGGTAAATTTAAGTTAAAAAAAATAGAATTTCCACACTTTGATTGACTCTAACTATGGCTTTTTTTCCTGGACAAAGTGTAAGGAGATCCCAGTCAGGATTACTACTAAATACAGCCTCTGAAACTATCTCTAGGTGCAGTCCCAGGTCATGGAAACTGAGATTGAAGCAGTTCTTCCTCAGTTCTTGTTTGAGATAATGAGTATTGATTCCATTAGCTCCTCTCCTCAGGGTCACACACATTATACAATGTGTGGAATAAAACTTTTTTTTTTCTGAAAACTATAACTAGAGGTTTAGCTAGTACAAAAATTAAGTAGAAAAATTAACTCGGCTTGATTTATGTGTAGTTTTCACTTACCTGACAAGCCCTACAATGCTGCTGCTATTTGTTTTCTGTTTAAGTGACTCTTAAGCCTGAGTAGTTGCAGTCAGCTACACGCTCAATAATTATGTTTTCTCAAAGGGTTATTTTCTAAGTTAATTCATGTTTCGAGAATACCAGTAGTCCCTTTAGAGCCATTTCTTTCTTGCTAAATTATACATTAAGCACTTCTAATGATCAGAATGTGTGGATTTACTGTCTTGGTGCCCCACTGCTTTGTCAAATGCTCTGTTCAGCCCTTGGAGTGAAATAAAGCCAGTTATTCCTTTTTGAACAGTTTTTTCACATTTGTTAGCAGTCTCTGATAATGCAAGCTCACAAACACAGTTCAGATAGTTGTAAACATGATGTAAACGAAATGTGGCAGGGAAGGGGATGTTGGTTGCAGACCAGATGTCGACCACAGTGTGATTTTTCCTCTGTCTTTGATAGTCTATCATGACATGACTTCCACCTTCAAGAGAACCACCCTCCGGATGAAGAAACAAAGCAGAGGTAAGTCTGGCACTGCCAGGGCAGTACATGCCTCTCTCCTGTTTGTTTTGCCATAGTGCTGAATGGACATTGTTTGCTGTCAGCGAAGGGCCTGTGAGCCTGTGTGTCAACTCGTGACCAGCTTGTGCTTCACAGTTGTGTCACAACACACTTTTCAGCTGCTCAAGTGGTGTGATTTTCTGATAAATCTAATGAATCAACTTAGCTTCAGCCTAAAGGTCTCAGAAAGTGTTTTCATTACAGGTACTGCATCTTTAAATCAACTCCACATCTATAAAAGATATTGAAAAGGTCAAGTTTAATCAGCAAACCAAAACTCTGTGACTCTACTATACACTACTACAGTGCCTTGCGAAAGTATTCGGCCCCCTTGAACTTTTCAACCTTTTGCCACATTTCAGGCTTCAAACATAAAGATATAAATTTTTTATTTTATGTGAAGAATCACCAACAAGTGGGACACAATTGTGAAGTGGAACGAAATCTATTGGATTTTTGAAACTTTTTTAACTAATAAAAAAATGAAAAGTGGGGCGTGCAAAATTATTCGGCCCCCTTGCGTTAATACTTTGTAGAGCCACCTTTTGCTGCGATTACAGCTGCAAGTCGCTTGGGGTATGTCTCTATCAGTTTTGCACATCGAGAGACTGAAATTCTTGCCCATTCTTCCTTGCAAAACAGCTCGAGCTCAGTGAGGTTGGATGGAGAGCGTTTGTGAACAGCAGTTTTCAGCTCTTTCCACAGATTCTCGATTGGATTCAGGTCTGGACTTTGACTTGGCCGTTCAAACACCTGGATACGTTTATTTGTGAACCATTCCTTTGTAGATTTTGCTGTATGTTTGGGATCATTGTCTTGTTGAAAGATAAATCTCCGTCCCAGTTTCAGGTCTTTTGCAGACTCCAACAGGTTTTCATCCAGAATGGTCCTGTATTTGGCTGCATCCATCTTCCCCTCAATTTTAACCATCTTCCCTGTCCCTGCTGAAGAAAAGCAGGCCCAAACCATGATGCTGCCACCACCATGTTTGACAGTGGGGATGGTGTGTTGAGGGTGATGAGCTGTGTTGCTTTTACGCCAAACATATCGTTTTGCATTGTGGCCAAAAAGTTCGATTTTGGTTTCATCTGACCAGAGCACCTTCTTCCACATGTTTGGGGTGTCTCCCAGGTGGCTTGTGGCAAACTTTAGACGAGACTTTTTATGGATATCTTTGAGAAATGGCTTTCTTCTTGCCACTCTTCCATAAAGGCCAGATTTGTGCAGTGTAAAACTGATTGTTGTCCTATGGACAGACTCTCCCACCTCAGCTGTAGTTCTCTGCAGTTCATCCAGAGTGATCATGGGCCTCTTGGCTGCATCTCTGATCAGTCTTCTCCTTGTCTGAGCTGAAAGTTTAGAGGGACGGCCAGGTCTTGGTAGATTTGCAGTGGTCTGATACTCCTTCCATTTCAAGATGATCGCTTGCACAGTGCTCCTTGGGATGTTTGAAGCTTGGGAAATCTTTTTGTATCCAAATCCGGCTTTAAACTTCTCCACAACAGTATTACGGACCTGCCTGGTGTGTTCCTTGGTCTTCATGATGCTCTCTGCGCTTTCAACAGAACCTTGAGACTATCACAGAGCAGGTGCATTTATACAGAGACTTGATTACACACAAGTGGATTCTATTTATCACCATCAGTCATTTAGGACAACATTGGATCATTCAGAGATCCTCGCTGAACTTCTGGAGTGCGTTTGCTGCACTGAAAGTAAAGGGGCCGAATAATTTTGCACGCCCCACTTTTCATTTTTTTATTAGTTAAAAAAGTTTCAAAAATCCAATAGATTTCGTTCCACTTCACAATTGTGTCCCACTTGTTGGTGATTCTTCACATAAAATAAAACATTTATATCTTTATGTTTGAAGCCTGAAATGTGGCAAAAGGTTGAAAAGTTCAAGGGGGCCGAATACTTTCGCAAGGCACTGTATATCATTGTAATTTAACAGGACCGGATTCGTCTTAGTTAAGTCTCTTATTTTCCCTATGAGTGACACCATTTCTGTTCCTTTGGCTAGTGGCAAATTGAAGATAGCAGGACTTTAAGTATTGAGAACGCTAAGATGAAATATACCTCATCAACATTTTTAATCCAGCAAGAAGCCGTTTGTCTATGAAATCAAGACTGCCATTTAAATATGTCATTTTGGAACTGTAGTATAAAGTAATGTATGAACATCTGCTGCATCACATGTGTTGGGTTTGTAAAACTGTCGTGGGATACTGTCTCTCGTACAGATATTGAAATCATAGGACATTAGTGGTGTTACCAAGGTTGATGTACAAGCTTGGATTATTCCAACTACGATTGTATGGTGTTAGCGGTACTTCACTGGAACGATCATACTGCTTTGTAAATAAAATAAAATAATTTACAGCCACTCATTTATTTTTGTATTTCTATTTACTGTGTCATCCTTATAAATGAGGTGTGTATTTTCGATGTTCAGTAACTCAAACAATTGTTTCATAGCTTGAGAGTGTAAGCATTTGGTAGTTAGTAGCTAATTGATCCCAGGATCTCATCCAGCTGTTTCCTGAAGGGAGTAGGGTATCGGCAACATGACTGGGTAGCTCTTCCTCACTCCCAGAACCTTCTTAGAAAGAGGTGACTACTGGTCTCTGTTTTAAATGCATTTCTACTTTGTTTCCACTTGTGTCCTCCGGTTCGTGATTCGCCCTGCATTCTGAAAAATGCTGTGTTGGCATTATCAGTATTCTTGAGAATTTTGAATAATTGCATCAGATTCCATCGCACTGTTCTCTGTCCAGACTGAAAAGGTTCAGCCATTGGTTAGGGCCCAAAATGTATCTGGTTGCTCGTCTCTGCATATTGATTGAAGAGGAGCAGTATCGTTTATCATAACATTGTGACCAAAAATGAACATGATATTTTAAATGTGTATACCGAGGTAAATAAAAAAATGTTTTTATTCCATTGCGTTTACGCTAGCAGCACAGACTTTTTCTCACAAAGGATGATCAGTTTTCGGTTTAAGAAACACAAAGGCCATTTCATAGTGCAAAGGAAAGACATGTTTCCATACCCAGTACAGTGGACCTGTTTGCTATTCAGTAAGAAAATAGCTGAGTGCCTGACAGCATCCGACAGGGGCAAGTGCTTGTCTGGAAGGCAGGACTATCCAAATTCATTAGCACATCACAACCCTGTAAGAGTTCCTGTGAGAGTCCGTGTATCTGGAAAAGTCCTAAATCAGCAGCCCATCCATTTAGCTTCCATTATCGAGACCCAAGAACAGTATTTACATTGATAAATCTCAGGAGCAGGGAAACAGACTAGGAATTAAGCAGCATTAAGGGAAAGCATCAGAAGAACTAAGAGGGAGGGTGGGTTTCAATTGAACAAGGTGTTTGGAAAGCTCAGGGTGCAGGAAATCAAAAGTACGTTTTTGCTACATTCTGGGGCTCAAGGTCCTTAAAGGCAACAGTATTTGTCAATGCTGAGCAATCCAGCCACATAAATCCCCACAGCTGTCAAAGGAGAGAACATGTCCACATGGTTGAGTTGTAAGCTGAAAACATTCAGGTTGATGAAAACAGGCAGCGCCAGCAGCTTCCAGCAGTATTTCACTCACTTAATGGCAGAACAATGCCAGCCATTCTTGAAATTAATGAACAAAGTGCTCCATCCATCTTTCAGCCCCAGTGGACAGTGCTGTCATCAAGATGCTCCTGTTGAAAGAATAAAAATTCTTCTGTATCTTAAAATAGGAAGGTGTTACAAGACCACGCTGATTCTTATTTGCTCAGTTATTGTGTGGAGGGAGCCCTTCCTGCTGATTTCTCAGTCTCCTGTAGTTTGTGAATTATGTTGTTGAAATGAGAACTGCATCCTGTACATAAAAACACATGCTATGGAGTATAATCCTTACAGAGCTATCCATAAAACAAATGGCAGGCATAAGGACATTTTTAGTTCATTTGTCCTCTCTCAAATAACTAAGTTGTCAGAGGTCTTGTGATTCTTATCGACTCAAAAGGAAGTTCATGTGGCAGGGTACTTTCAGACATGTCTGCACTCGAAGCTCCACTTTAAATTTCCTTGGTGTACAAAATAAAATGTTATTTCAGTTTTAAAAGCATGCCTGATATAAAAAAAATATTTTAATGCAATAAGAGCCTCAATTCCTTGTCCTTTCAAGTTGGTCTGCACACTAAAGCAAATCATACTCAAAAATGTCCTTTTGTTGAAACACATGAGGGACAATATCTTGAAAGAAGCACGTCGTTGATGACTAGTATGCCTTCTTGCTAATTAGTAAGAAAACATGTTTTGTTGAAGTGTCTAAAAAAGCACTAATTTTCACATTGGAATCAGTGCTAAAAAAATCTAAATCTACTGCAGTATTTTTGTCTTTACCCCTATCAATATTATCACTTAACAAAAAAACTACACGTAGTTATCTGTAGTATGTAATTTCCCTGACAGGGGTCAGGATTCGATTGCATGGAATAGGCAGAGCAGACACCTTGCCCCCTGTTATGTCCTCTTCTGGCTGGGCTGATCCTTTTCTTACATAAACACTGGCGGTTCATTTAGGCAGACAATGAGAAACACCCAGAAAGCTTCTTACAAGCCCTCCTTCAGAAATGAGCTCAGGTTAAAATCTGTTCTGAGTTTGTGTTTCTCTTCTCTTCGGATTTCTGATGCTTAGCTTAATATCCACACTTGACAATATTAATATCTTCACAGAACCCACCTTCCTGTCCTTTCTGATCAGGCCAGGCTGTTAATAATTTAATTACAATGTATTTTTGGCGATAGTAGTATTTGCTTAGTGCCAGTGCCTCTTTTTTAGTATTCTTGTACTTGGCAGCAAGCAAAACTAGAAATCCATGGGATAAATATGGAAATCCTCATTACTAGTGCTCTGTAGTAGTGGAAAGGTGTTATATAAAATATTCTGAAACACCACTCTGCTGTTACCATTGTTGCTACTGAAGGCTTCCATGACTAAAAGCGGTTTGCCTGCGTTTGGGAGGTCTGTAAATGAACCATTTCTCAGCATTCTGCCTATGTGCTTTGTTAACTCTTTATGCTTATAAATGTCTTCAGACAGGCAGCTGTTCTTCATGGGGGCAACACAGTGAATTGGATTTGAGTCATGCAATATTTTTCACACTTCATGTTGCTAATCTCCTGAACCATGGTCTGGATACTTTTCTTCTCTGGTGTTACTTAAGACTTGAGCGTCAACACTAACAGTCTGGAGATGTTCCTACAACACTACTGTACCAACACTGATTACAACAAAACTGTTTTCTTAGCAAGGCAGGGACATCAATACCTCAGTCAATGATCAGGCGTTAAAATTATGGTTGAGGTCATTCGTTCAGTTTTCATCAAGGACAAGCACAGCCTTCTGTCTAAAATGAGCAAAATATTAGTTTTCATTTAATCTTCTTTCTAAAAATGAGCATTCATGTGAGGAGTACTTTAACACAGGATTGAAAGTAAAATATCAAATGTATGTGAGGGACTACTGTGAGTTCTGCGCTTTAATTGAAAACGTGTACTTTCTATGTGATTAATAATGGGTTTTAATTCATATTTCTAGGGTATGGATTACATTGCCATCGAGCAGTCATTACCATCTGTAAGCTGATTGGCATTGAAGATATGTATGCCAAGGTGTCTGGTTCCACTAACCTGCTGAACATCACCAAGGCGTTATTCCAGGGATTAGCAAAACAGGTGACTTCTTCAGTTTGTCATGAATATTACATGCTTTTACCAAACACGAGCTAGAGGTATGCTGCAGCTTTATTTTTTTTTATAATCGACACACAGGTAACCCAGATCTGTTCCCAATAAAATTACCTTTTTAGCATGGAAGTAGAGCTTCCAGATGATTCAGATTTCACTGCAGAATCTTTTGTATGTACAGTAGGCTTCACCTTTCTCAGAACCTTGATGCAAACAAATGCCAGTGTGTTTCATTAAACAAATGAAAACATGAATAATTGTAAAACTAGCAATACTGCGTGAATCGAAAACACCTCTGTCCAAAATGATTGCTTGTTTTTGTAAATATATATAATGTTCAAATATGTTCTTGCCCTGTAATCCTGATGGAAAATAAACATTGTAAAATTAAGTTTTAATTAGTTTCACTAAGCCTCGGACAGTTTATAAAAGCTTACAGAAGTCGCCTTGATTTACACTGGGCATTGCAGTTTAACAAAGGTATGACCAAAATGGTGCCAAACGTATCTGTTGCAGATAAATGATAAAATCACATCAGGTTTGCAACTGAACAGAATATAAGATAACATAACATCACTTTATTAGCCATGTACAATTTCTTGCATTAGGAATTCGTCTTTTCGCATACCCCAGCTTGCTCTCCATGAGACACACAGACAGGGAGAGAAGCTTGGGGTCAGAGCGCAGGGTCAGCTATTGTACTGCGCCCCTGGAGCAGTGGGGGTCAAGGGCCTGGCTCAGGGGCCCAATGGAGTAGGATTCCTCTGCTGGCTGCAAGATTTGAACCAACAACCTTCCAGCCACAGGCGCAGATCCTTAGCCACTGAGCCACCGCTCCGTGATACTTGTGTGATACTTCCCCCACGTGTTCCTTGTTGATTAGCCAACACTAAATTTGCCTTTTGTTGTACTGATGTATTGGTATGAACAAATCAAACTGCTCCCTGCAGGAGACCCATCAGCAGCTGGCGGAGAAGAAGCAGCTGCATGTGGTGGAGTTCCAGCAGGCCTGCGGCCCCATGCCCTTCGTCGTGTCCTCGCCCCAGAGGGAGGCCAGAAAGGAGCCCGAGCCTGAGGACGAGGTCCCGGACACCAAGCTGGACTGGGACGAAGTCAAGGGGGTTCAGGGGATGAAGCGCTCCATCTGGGCCAACGTCAAGAGGACCATCTGGTGAAGCTGCGGGCCCCATGAGCCTCCTGGGCCTGCTTGTCCCTGCTAGCGCCAGGCCGAGAAACGCTGCTTTTAGGAGTCGGGACTAAGACCAACTGTGTCCACAGCTCGGCGTTTAATAGTCGCCGAGAGATGAAAAATTCTTAACCCACTGCAGCACGGGCGTGTAGCTGCTGTCAACGTTTAATGCCATCACTGTTTTGCTGCTAACCATCAAGGGACGGTGTACAAACAAAAGGAAGTTTGTCTGGTGTGAAACTAGAAATTGGAGTTTTTAATTTTAATTTAATATAGGAGGTATCTAAACTGATTATTTTTTATATTGTTTCATATGAGAATAAATCAAAGTACCTGTAACTTTCTGTTGTAATTCAATGGGACGAGTGCTGTATTGTGCTGTACGTCAGGGCTCCAAGCAGAACATTAAAGTGAAATTAAGAAGTTGTGGTTTATTTTTCTGCAGACTATTACAAAATTCTGGCATAGTTTTTTTTTTTTTTCAGTTGTACACAGCTGAAAGCATCAATACATGCCAAGAAAACTATGCTGCTTGTAAAGAAACAAAGTTGTTGCACAGTAGTTTTTCTTTTGGGATTTGAAGAATTGCAAAAGCAAAGAACATGCAGGAGGAATTCAGCCTGTTGTGCAAGCAGAACAAGATATACTTTTGAAAGGTTCTGAGAACAGAAGTGTAATGAGTAACACATCCTACGCATTAATAACATTGCAACTACTGTGAAGAATCACCAAACTTTCAGTTGTCAAAAACTCACATGCGGTTTCAAACTGGCATGATTTTGTTAATTGAAAAAATCTAAACACCACGTTTATTTGCAATACTGCAAGGGGAGATCTGTTATTTACAGTGTATGGGCTCATTTTAGAGTGATAAATGTTTATTTAGTTATTAAAGTTATTCTGTTACAATATTTCTTCACAGGACAGGGTTATTTATAGTAACGTTTTAAGAGAATTTAACGGGGCTAGTAAGTAAAGCCTATAGACCCCATGGTAGAAAAAAATGCATACTGTCTTTGTAAATTGTGTGAAGGTTTTGTTTGGACCCTTTTGTGTCATACCAGGACTTGAAAGGGAGGGCTGTATACTGTTTGGGGTGACCATTCCCCATTTTTCACAGGAGACTTTGTCAAGTCAGTAATGTTTCTGACAGAGGCTGAGGCTCTGCCTGGGGAGTACTTCTGTGCTGAGTATCTGTGAGCTGTAGACATAATATCAGATTAATCAAGTCCTTCTCCAGCCCTGTGCCACATGTCTTATTGGCAATGAAGGTCACAGTGGAATAGTGTGGAATGGCATCACCTGTTCTTTTACTCTGACACAACTAGCAAGATGTTGTTAACCTTCATTCCCATTATCTTCCCTTCAGGGCCTGGAATTACAGAGATTTTAAGGATTTATTTACAGAAGAGTTTAGGATTATGGTTTTCTCCATTGGGATTATAAATATGCACAAGAGACACCAACTGAAAGGTGAACTGTTTTCATTAGTATAAATGCAAAGAACCAATAGTGTTATTTGTGGATCAGACTCCTGTACTGTTACACAGATTAATTATTGACAAGATCCAGTCACGGATAGTGTCATTTTGGCACTGGAGGATCTGATCACCGCCAGAGATTAAACAAGTACTGTAGGTGAAATGTTGAAAATTGTATATCTCATTGTGGCAAAAATGTTACAATAATTAACAATGTTGGACTTCTTTTATCTTAGGTTTCACAAGAGCCAATTTTAAAACATTCCGAGTTGACGAGATGATGTAAAACACTTCAAAGTAAAAATCCTCAACAAATACCCACCATGAAAAGGGACAGGTTAGGCAAAGGGAGGGGGTTGTTGGGAAATTTGCTCCCGGTTGATTCAGAGAGGCCTGTGGATCCCTTGTCTTCCTCAGCAAGACAGAAATCTGCTGGCTATTAAACCACAGCTTCAAAAACTAAGCGTGTCGGTTGAGGGCTGCTAGAGCAATTGCCTAAGGTACTGTTAAAGGATATTTATCACGTGGAGAGATAAACTGCTGAGAGCCAGTATGGGCTAGGCCACAGGAGAATGTAAGCTCTTGGGTGAACTGATGACTAGTGGTGCTGTTAACTGTACTAGAGGTTATGTTGATACAGTCCACAGCTCTGAACCATTTTCTGGGGAATATAAATGCTTGGTGTCATTAAGATCCAGAGATAATTCTCAGAAATGCCTCCGCTCAGATTTAGTTCATTTCTGAGCCTTACTCTGGCATTTTAATTTGCCAGAGGTTTAGTTGTAAATTTAAGTGTAAGTTTAGTTGTAGTTGCAGTTCAAACATAAATTGTTTAGTTGAAATGTGTGCAACTACTGCCTCTGTAAACTTTGATGTGAACTTAAACTTGAGAACGAAATGTCTGTATCTTAATGCAGAATCAGAAGCATAAAACTGCTTCCGCCCTGAAGTTCTGTTCTCTGTGTGAGTGTTAGAGGAAAGTGATGTTTCACTGCTTCCAATATGATACTCTAACTCCCCCACCTTACTCTGTACAAGTCCATCATAGACAATTTAAGAATCAACTCCCTGTCTTACAGTGAGCACAACGGCTCCGGAGATTGCCGTTCTCCTCAGCTTTCATTGCTTTTGTGAAGAAACGTCTAAATTAGTTCTAAGAAAGTCCCAGTTTAGTAACTTTTGCATAGCTGTTTATATATGCAGGCACTTTACTGAGCGACGAGTTAATCTCATTTTGCTTTGTGTAACAAATATGTGTTTGCCTGCGGAAACAAAGGTTTTATGGATGAGAGTTATTCTGATAAGAGACCATATTAGGCTTAAGTCATTTTAACTTCATAAATTATCCATCACTCTTTTCAGCTGCACAACCAATATTGATAGACTGTTATTTAATTTATTTCAAAGAGGGTTGTAAATTTTGAGGGTTTTCCTGAAAAATGGCTGCAGGGAAGTGAGCCTTTTATTTTTAGGCTAAACCTGAATTTGTAAATTGTCTGCCTTGCTTTCTGTACGAGATGCTGGAATAATTGGACCCTTAAGGCCAGTGACAGTACATGCTCTGAGCTTGTACTTTCAAATCCTGTCTTGATCCTTAGTAAAATTAGTTTCTGAAGGAAGGGAGGAGTGGTGGACTACCTTTTAACAAAGGGGGGTCATCATACCAATCTGACTGCTCATTCAAGGTAACAATATGATTGTATTTATAAAGTGTTTTCATCAGAGGAGATCCCACAGTCCTTTCCTTATAAGAAGGAACCCACCTGCTGAGCCGTTCTGCACCAGCAGCACCACTGCACAGCCGATCAGGTAGCGAGCTTCACCAGTTGAATTAAAGGGGAACTGTAGAGAACGTATATTGCACAAGTCCAGAGGGAAATTTAGCCAGGATACTGGAGTTTACACTGCTTCCCTTTCAAATTGTGAATGACCAATTCACAAGGGATGACCACGACCAAGAATTAAATGAGGACGTAAATTTGAACTTCTGAAACTGGAAAGGAGAGATAATCGGCAAAGCTGCAGAGAGATCCTGGGATGCAAACTGTGACAATCAGATATTTAATGATGACTTTTATTGCCGATTTGGACAACTGCAAGGTTATCTGAATAAATAAGAATTGATTTTTGTTTCCAGGCATGACAAATAAAAATAATAATAAGGTGGTAGAATCTCTGGAAGGAGAGAAAGGAACACTCAGAAGGCCCGAGTGCTGTAAAGCAATTTTCGTGATAGTAGCATCCAAAGGTGATAGAAGGGGCTGAATCTGTAAAAGCATCCCTAACAGCAGCATCCTGGAGTTCCTTAGAGATCTCTGCCAGTATAGACAAGGCCCAACCTTGCTTAGGTTCTGAGATCTAACACTATGTTTCACTCGATCGTTTAACCACACAACATCATTACAAATTAGTTCAAGTAGGGAGCTGTGTCAGCATGCGTAGGCTGCAAAGGAACAAGTAAAGGTTTATTCCCTGCTGAGAAGAGATGAAAGGAAACACAACGTTTCGGCTGTGGAGCCTTCTTCAGGTGTGTTAATTACAAATTAGGACAACTTGAATTTTTTCAGCTTATGTTTTATGTATTTCATCAGTGCGTTGTTACAAAACAGGCAGCATTTCAACGTACTTAATGATGTGATAGAGGGAAAGTTAGTAATTACAACAGCACTTATATAAGTCAACAGACACAAAGTTCACTCAGTGTGTGATTGTCTTGTTTCATAAAGCTCAGCGGGACACTAATAAATCAGTAATGTGTCTGATTAAAATTGTAGCAAATCAAAACTTTTCAGCGTGTCTTTGAGGAGTCTCATTATAATATTCAGTTCACTGTTTTTGAAATCTACATGGTATTATATTTACATATTACTGTATTCATTATTTTAAGTATAGGTTTTTGTCTTAACCCACTTGGTTAAGGGGCAGCTTCCTGGCCATAGGATGAGGAGGCTCAGAGCCCCCAAAAAAGAAGCAATAGACCCCAAAACCAACAGTGAGGAAACAGAGACAAGGAGAAATGTGTAGGCACTACCAGAACACAGTGATTCCCAGATTCCAATCACTCATTTTTTAAAATAATAACTAACAATAGTTCTGTACTCTGTTGTTTTAGCATTGCAGTCGATTAATAAACCAGGTTTCATACTTATACTGCGCTTCCATTATTCTTAGATTTGTCTACTCAGTTTCCGCATTATCCGACATTTTAAATTATCCATCATACTATCGGTCCTGTTTAGGTTGGATATACGCGACTGCTGTATTTGGAAATCTGTAGGGATGCTTGCTTCATAAAATCAGAACTGGTCGGGATATAGACATAGTATGTTTCTGAAGACTAGCAATCCAGTTTAAGGGGCCAGGAATACCTTGATAAACTGCAGAGGAAGCAATGCCAGTTCACAAACAGTACTGAAAAAATTGCTCTGGGGAGAATCTAGATTTTTGCTCATTTTGCAAAGGTGAATGAGGAACCAGACACAGGACACAATGATACCTTTCTCACGAATGAAGGGAGGAATTAGAAGAGAGCATCAGCGCTATTATTTAAATAGCCTGAGACGTGAGCTGCCTCAATTAATTATTGATTAGTAGCAACCATTTGAATCCATGATTAGCTTAGAAGACAATTTATCCTTTGATAATGTGAATGATGGTAAGATTATCTGAATGGATGAGAACGCACTGTTCTGTCCAATTGTGAGCCCAAAGAAATGCAATGGTGACGACTGAGTACAGTTCAGATGGAAATACATAAGAAAGTTAAAGCTAGTGACCTGGATTATAGCCCCCACAGCCAGCAAAAACGTTGGCTGGAAAAACGATCGGTGGTTTGTGTTGTGTTTAGAACTGCAGGACACCTGGTGACTGAGCTGGCCACACTTGACACCAGGGATAACAGCAGCACGAATGGCGGAGATTAAAAAGCTGTAAGCAAGACACGGGCTGAGAAGTTGGCTTCAGGAGCAGCAAAGGACTAAAAGGGACCAAAGACGTTGCAATTGGACGAGGATGGACATGGGGGGGCGAAGCAGAAGAGTAGAGATTAAATTAAAGAACAGCAGGTGTGAAAAAACAAGAGACCGGCTGTGAAGAAGAAACGGAACCAGGTGGACCAGATTGAATGGAAGATCATTTCCGTAAACTGGCGAACAGCAGAGGCATCGCGGGAGGAGCAAGGACACTGCAAGACACACGTGTTGTTGTGGAATTTAGAATACAAAAAAAAAGCTCTCTTGGTTTAGCGAGGGATACCGCGAATATCTTGATGTCAGTAATAGCAGTAATAAGAGTTGCAAGGGTACGGATGTGGAGAAATATAGCAAAGGGGAATGCTTTTGGGAAGGATACAGTTTCTTCCCATGTGTAATTAATACGTTACGCGGAGAAACGAGAAGGTAACGCTTTGGTTGCTACGAAATCGGATAATTTTTTCCCATGCTTTGTTGTTCGGAGACAGATCCATGTATAAACGATTAGACATAAGGCTAAATCCAATTAGAATATTTTTCTCTCCTTCTTTGTTGCTTTGAACCTGGTCCACGTGTAGACGAATCGTGCTTGAGGAGAAACGCGAGGCAAGTACATTATTCTCCTCTTTTAGTTCTGGGTTTTTTTTTATGCGTTATTTAGAACATGCTCCATACGAATCACGAATGAAATAAAATAAGAAAAAGAGCTGTTTCAGATATTTATATATAACGAATGCCTTAAATGATTATGATTTAGACCAGCTGAGTGAAATTAGCTTGTTCATAGTTACAGTATCCCTCCCGAACAGGTAAGAACGTCCACTTAATGTGGATCTTACCAGCTTTCTGGTACTTGTAAAACAGGGGTGGATGAAATGTTAAACCTTAATGATGTTGATAAAGAAAAGCATTGGAAATGACATGACCACTTACCAATTACATTAGTTAAATGGTATGAGAATGTGTGTGCGTTAAATTTACATTTTAACTGTAGAGCATGAGTGAGCACCATCTCTTGTGCAAAATGCAATGATGCTTCGCGGACGCACGATGGCGCGCCTCATCTGGCATGCTCACCTGCCGCAAGGTTAAAGGCTGGTTCCTCGTTTTGACTGCGTTCGTCATAAACAAATGAAAGCATATGAAGGGAGTAAGCCTAACTTCATTCTGTAAGACGCTTAACTTTCGGTGCACAGTAATCTTTTGCGGAAATTAAAGGTTTTCTCCTTTAATTATATTACGCGTAATCGAATCAAATTACACAGAATTGTGTTTGCATAATTTTCGATATGATACCTTTTGATAACATTGAAATACGTTCCTTATTTTTTAAACACCTACGAGGTAGACGGAATCACTGATATGAGCGAGCAAAAACAGTAACATTAACCGGGGCGTTGTTTTCTTCTTATAATATACACCATATATTATTAGATGGCAAAAAAATCAGTTATATTTTGGAGATTGTTCAAGATGTTTTTGCAGTGGGTGTGAACACTGCTTTATTTCTTTAAAAATAATATATATAATTGACAGACTGGAAGCAGAGAAGTTAGGGTGATTATAGGGAGAGTTGAGGGACTGGACAGACCGTGGCAGAGTGGTTTTGCCAGCTACAGTATTGGAAAGAATGAGTTTAAAAAACTTTAATGTGGTGGTTCAAACCCACAAGAAACAAATGCAGATTGCTGGTGGAAGTCCACTTGTGACAACTTGGAAGTGTCCACTACGTACTGCAGAGATAAGTTTTAAACACTGGCCTGCTGAGACCCCTGTATTCTGAATCCGACGACTAATTTTGGACTAGCAAGTGTTGGCAGATGTGGAAGGAACACTGTGGATGTGAGGGTGTTTTGGGGAGAGTCTTACTATTTCTTAGACTCATTTCGTATTGTTTGCTCCCTGGAAGGGTGAATTAACAGAAACGGCTGAAGGATGTTTAGATACGATTAGATTAGTCAAGGCTTTCTCTAATATTTGTTCAGCACAAACTTTATTTCATCGGGTATCATTATACATCTTTCATGCACTTTGGAATTAAACAAGGACTGAGATAGGCATTATTGTGAAAGAATGTGGAGTTAAGTTGCAGCTGCACATGTATGTTGTAAAAGCACGTGATATGAAACATTTGTCATTGCAGAATTTAAATTTGACCCCAAAGGCCTTCTCCTGATGCCCTAAAAAGCTGTATCTTTTGATGTTACTTTATGTGAATTTAAGGTTGAGTTTTTCTGGCCACAGCTGAAACATTAGCTTGTGTTATTTTGCATATAGCAATACTAAGCAAATACAAGGCCTGCCCATTAAGACTGCTGGTTTCACTCATATCCTGCATAACTGGAATCTCTATCTCTTTTCCCCTTGGGTTTCTCCAGATAAGTGTGAACAACCTGTTTTCAGGTGAAGGAAATAAAGAAGACTGCTGGGTAAGTTCCAGAATATTTTTAACACCTTACTCTCGGAGATAAATAAGAGCTCACTGGATACTGAAACAGTCAGAATTATGAGTAGATGAAGTGGCGAAAGCAAAACCAATAACATGTTCAAAGTTATCCCATCCAGGATTTACTGAAGAACAGAAGCAACAGACACCACTCACCTGTGTTTCGAACTGTTCCTCTCGACCAGTGTACATGTGGAAATTACAGGCAGCAATGAGGTCTTGCACAGAAACCCAGATAGCAGAAGCAGAGCACAGCTTCCAGAGGATGGGGGATATTTCAGAGCTCTGGGCTACTGTGTATTGTGGCGCAAAGAGTAAAACTGTCTTCATAAAATGAAAACGGCGGTGGTGTGCTCTTAGTGGTAACATGTCACGTACAGTAAGTGTTGGATTTGGCCTTTTTGTTGCTGAGCAAATATAGCAGAAATAGACCAGCTCTGAGCTGAGAAAGGCCTACTGGTCAGTAAACTCAGTAAGGTCCATTGACAAGAGCTCCACCTGGAATGAGTTTTTGTTTTGCAAATCCCTCTCTGCCAAATAGACTTCCTCTGTACATTTCTGAAAATTGATTATAACACACATGGGAATGATCATCGTCATCCTAAATTAGAGATCTTCACTTCTCTCTTCCATATTTCTGAACATGTCGTGACCATTAAAACGTGTTTTGCTCTCTTTTTCTACCATTGAATTAAGCCATTTGTATCACTTTGTCAGATGATTATTATTATTACAGATAGTTGCACTATTTAATTCAAAAATGAGAATTCATTAATAATGAATATTCATTCACAGAGTGTGCCCCATTGGTCAGGGGGCCCCATTTTTTTCTGGAAGAATATTTTTATAGCTTTTTTTTATGAGAAGACTAATTTGGTGAAGCCTCATTACTTGTCTTTTTCTTAGCATATGGATAAGTCTATTAGCAAGGGACAAGAATTAGGTTTCTGCTCCCTGCTTTGCCGACTCCTTGTTAAATTGTTTTTATGGCAGAAAGTATTGTTAAAGTCTCCTGCTCCTGTTGCTAAGAGATTTCTGCATCAATATGTACAGAGGACATACTGAGTGAAGGTATAGCAAACACTGATGCTTTGCAGAGCACTAGAGGGGACAAATAAGAGAACCTTCAAATAAAATCCTTAAAAGCAGAACTGGTGGTTGTATTGTAATAAGAATGTTTCTCTGAAAGTGCAGAATGGTCTGTGTGTTTTTTTAATGTAAAAAACAATAAAATGTGTCTGTGAACACTGAAGCACAACACTATAAGCAGTTTACAACAGTGGTTTGAAAATGTACTGTGTGTGTATACATGAATAAATAAAACAGTATTACAGTCTATTTATGCTTCCTCTGGAAAATAGGTCTTATTGCTATGAACAATCAGCAAATAAAAAAAAAGTAAGAATCACAGAACCTCCTTTGAGTTCTAGGTTTTATAATTAAAATCTTTTATTAATATTGATACAAAAGGCACACTTTGCAATATGAAGAAATTGGTTTTACAATGTACAGCGGTGGTAGATTTCTGGAACTAGCAAAAAGATACACTTTAAAGTAATTATAGTCCCATTTGTTTAAACATCACACTGAAATCAATGGAAAGATTTTTGCTTAAAAGTTCAAATACAAAGCTAACCATACATAAAAAGTCAATTTAAAAAAAGGGGAGGTGCTCAACATGCCTAATTAGTGTATATAGTAATCGATTTTCAGGTCTTTACAAAACCTTTTTGGACAAAAAAACTAAATGTGATTTTTTAAATATTAGATTGAGCAATATTTAATAGTAGATTGAGTAATTATAGTTCAATTTGTTGAAACCAATGGAAAGATTTCAGTCAAGGTGAATCCATACACAATTTGGGCCTTTGTGCAGCAACAGATAAGAATGTGGTACAAGTCATTTTCCTCATGATTCTCATTAAAATATCTCCTTTTAAAACCAATTGTTTGCTTCCCCTATTAAAGCTTTGAACGTCTGCAAATTATCCGATCATGACAAGCGAGACCCTGGTGGTCCCGCTGTGCTACAGTCCCGCCATTGCGAGATCAGTTCCGTCCATCAGCACCGCTGTCTTGGAACTCTGACATTCTTATCTTTTGCTCAGTGGGGCCCCTGTGCTCCTCGGCCCTCCGTCGGGGGGGGGATCTTTAAAAGTTTTTCCACCGGAAAGCGGAGAGGATGGTGTGGATGAAATAGAGCAGGGTGGCCACATACGCGAACACCTGGAAGACGAGATAAATGGAATGACGTTACCAAAACGAGACAACGGTGGCACCTGTTGTCAAGACGGCAAAAAGCAAGAGTTGTGTGCCGAAGCCGGTTATTAAAGTGTGAGTGTGAGTGTGAGTAGTTTGGCCAAATCCTAATGATTGGAATGAGCTGATGTAGACGAAGGGGCCTTAACTCGCCTGGCTGAGGAAGTGACAGTGCTGTCACCACCAGCCCTCGCCGACGAGGAATAAGCCAGGGGAGAACATACAGCTAGAGTGAAGACAGGGGAACTAGAAAAGAGGTATGCAGCGCCGTGTTCAACCAGGCAGTTTCCACGTGAAAGGAAGCATAAATGCAAAGAAAATCCGACCTCCTTCTGAACTTCTGTTTGAACAAGCACCATTAATGTACATGAAAACATATACTAGTGCTTGACTTCCGTATTGCAAAATGATTTCTTTTAGATAATTTGGGTGTTGTCAACCCTGGTCCTTATGGCACATCTGTTAACTCCGGGTGTTGGTTCAATGAGCAGTACCTGTACTTGCTCTGATTTTAGAGTCACAGTACTGTAAATGTCAGATGAATTTTACTTATGACATTCCGATCACACCCATACCATTTTAATAAGTCATTAAACTGAAATGGTTTTCAGACAAGTATTGAAGCAGTAATACTGTACTTCTGATCGATCAGATGGTGACACGTATTCCGATGTACTTACAACTGCGGCAATGTTCTCTTGGTAGATCTTGAAGAGGGTACCAGTACTATCTAGATCAGAAAGACTTTTCGAAGAAAGTGTAACTAAGGCTTGGGGAACTGCAGCACTCAAGTAAAAGACAGTGGCGATAAAATGGTAGGCCACATCCTGCAAAATGAAAAAAAAAGTAATTCTTCGTTAATTTCCTTGGGAGCGAGCAGCAATAAAAAGAAAATCCAACATTTACAATCAAAAGTTGAAATGATTGTGCATTGTTTTGTCAATTGTTTTTGCTAGCAATTAACATTCCTTCCCTCTCTTGACATTAAGTCCGATTGAAAGTTGAAGTGGTATACTCATTAAAAGCCACTTTCTTTTCATGGTTTACCCATGTAAAGTATTGATTATTAGTTCTGTATCTTTATACATCCATATTGCACCTAAGCAGGTTAAAGTACGAAGCTGCATTAACACGTGAGCCACAGTACAAAGGAACTCACAGAGCCTAGTTACACACTGGAAAGGACAAGAAAGAGTAAAATACATATTCCAGTTGTGCTCTACCACAGGGACGCTGTATATTCCACTCCTTTTCCTTTCAGCATGACTGTAATACCTACTTGTTGAGTCTATAGTATAATTGATAAATTCTTACTATATCGGTAAAACTTTGAACAGGATACTGTAGGCATTTCTGATTGGATTTCTCTTACCAGTTTTAATATTCATGCAAGTCACTTTTGGGAAATAAATTTAATATAAATCTCTAAATTGAGGACAAAGGAAAGGGAATACTATTACTACTAGATACAGCAATCGTTTTTTGAAACATACCAATCACATGTTGTCAGTCTAGCTAGTGACAAACCGGTTGACCAGTTAGTTTGTATGATTGTGCAAGATACTCACAGCTGCAGCCCACGCATGGCTGTTCTTGTGTGCGCCGCAGAGGAAGATCAGGAGCCACAGGAACGTGACGACAAAGCAGAAAATGGACACGAACATCACCCATCCTTGAGGGTTGGGAAAGGCCACCTTTGTAGATGCCACCAAGATCCATACAAGCCCACCGAAGACCTGGCAGAACCCAGTGATAGGTCAAATGAGGCCATTAAAGCCCTTCCACTTCCAGTTATAAAAGTCTTCTCATAATCAGGATACAATAGGAAACAATGTTCTTTTTTTTAACAAGTGTAAAGACAATCTTGGCACTTGAATTACTGAATCCAACTTAATAATAATTTGGATTTGTAGAGAACTTTTCATCTCAAGGGATCCCAAAGTATTTTGCACGTGGAGGAAAGACCCACAACAGCCATTCTGCACCTGCTGTAACACTACATAGCAGACCAGGTGGAGAACTGAGAAACTGATTCACCTGTTGTCTTTAAAGAGAACTATAAGGAGGCCAGTTTGGACAAGCCCAGAGAAGAATTCAGACAGAATGCCAGGGCTAACACTCCTGGTCTCACTGTAAGCATTAAAAGGTTAGTGGTTAATTAGCCCTAAAAACTGTGAGTCATGCAGCAACTGCAACAGGTTATCTAAACAACAGGATTGTCTCTTCTGTCTTATAGACTTTTAGTCTAATATTTTTTTGTAGGTTGGTAATTCCATTCAAGACACACACATTTGGGCTCATTGGGCCAGAACTCATCTTGATTTCTTAGCGTGAAGCAAACATGAAGCACATTGACTATTGCACTGAAAAGGTGCATTCTAAGATTTGAATTTTAAGATAATATGAAACTCCCGAGTGGTTCTGCCATAGTATTTTAGCTATATTCCTTTAAATAATCCGCTAAATGTCATGTTTCTCAAACGATTCAGATATCCTGCAATGTGTTCAGAAGATCTAGTTTCATTTAGAGTGAAAGCCACTGCAGCATATTATAAAAGCTAAGATAATTATGGGAAATAAAACAGATTTTGAAAACTACAGTTGTTGCTGCCGTTTTAATTTAAACTGCGTCAGAAACAGCCTAATGTAGCGCTCCGAGGATCACGTGGGTTTGCGCCCTCGCCGCTGCCGCCTCAGGCCACCAGGGACTCGAACCCGGGCCTCCAGCGTCACTCAACAGGGACCCAGCCAGTTGAGCTAAAGGGAAATGTCCCCCCAGCCCAACGGCTGCGGTCCCTGCTATTTACAGGGAAGGGCAGTGACGTCACCGCACTAGTAAGCAGGCTTGCACAACCTATAATGTCAGCCGTATGCATTTACGCAAGCTTTAAAGAAAACAAGACAGAAATATGTTCAATTTAACTCTTGGCTGGAAATAGTTAAAGCCCTATCTACTCAACCGGTTCTAGTAGCTGGGTAAAGTCCAAAACGCAAGAAGACAACTGAAAAGCCAAAAAGCCACAAATGGAATGGTAGAGTTCAGCAGTTCACACCCACCTGTTTGAATATTTCATTACTGGAAGGATCTGAAGCTCCCATTTTTGAGACTTCAATGTTTTGGCAGCTTAGGTTTTAGGTGTAGATGAATTCTAAATAACTTCTAAAATGTACCCAGTAGAACATCCTATGTTCCTCTGAGTCAAGAAAGATGCCACAACATACTGGGTGGCCTTTTCATTCCAGATCTTGGTTAGAAACATTGTTTTGTTAATATGTTAATATTAAATTCTACCATTAACAGCCCTGGTTGTTGCAGCACAGTTTACAATCTGCATGGGGAACATTTCCTTTCTGGTCACAAAGGTGTTTTGCACAGACTCTTATTTTAGGGTTGTTGTTTTTTTTAAACCAGAGTTCTTTCACCAGAGCAGCTGAGACAAAAGAAAATAAAGCATTAACAATGGTGTGCATGGCTTTCAGCAGAGTTAAAAAGTTAAGCCTGACTTCATGAAACCAGTTATTCTAGATGGGAATTCTAGATTACCATTAAAAAAAACGGCGACCAATCACATGATCTAAAAATCAGATGAACATATTGTATTGGAAGGCTATATTTTTCCTCTTCAGACATATTCATTATTTCATCATGAAACACATGCTACAGTATATAGATAAAGTGATGATAAAAGTAGTATACAGTACCTTTGCTTGATTTATAGAGTTTAACAGCAGTTCGGGAAAGATGTCAACAACCAAGCTCAATCAGACTCAGCTGTCGGTCATTAGCAATCGCTCCTGACAATCCATTCCTCTCCCAAACGCTATAAATACCTACGAGATCCCTGTCTCTCTCCCTCTTGCATCCCACCTCCACCTCTACAGCTACCCCTTGGTCACCCTGCATGGGGTTCCTGGTCTCCCTGTCCTAGCCTTCAGCCAAGCGGGTTAAGCCACAATGTTGCTCCATGACGCTTTCATCTTGGGTGTTGTTATTCCTGGGTGAATTGTTTTTTTTTCCCTGTCAACAGCTAGAAGCAGGTCACAAGTGCCCGATTAAAAATGACCAAATGGTGGCGTGTCAGAAAAACAGGTTAGGGACAGCGGTGCGTTCTGGACAGACAGCTCAACTAAATACACAGAGGGACGTATCCAACACCCCAAATTAAATACGGCATTCTGCCATTGGCAGGTGAAACGAGCACCCGTTTTAAATCCGATACACTATATACAGTATATAGACTCTATACAAACCCTAGAAGAAGGGGTACGTGATCAAACGAAAGAGCAAAGAGCCGAGAGTTAGCGGAAAGTTGTGGTAATACAGTATGTTAAAAACAAAGTGGCTATTGTTAAATTTAGACTGTTCACTTTTCTCCAAGTACAACGTTGGGCGCTGTCCTACATCTGGAGCTCCCTCACGGTTAAAGAGGCACCACCCCGGACTTGTTTACACCTAAAATAGGCAACTTTTACAGTTGTGAAATTCTGCACAACCACTGAGCTTTCTGATCTCCCAAGAGCAACTTTTCCGTTTCCAACTTTACGATATGGATGGCTCCACTTTTATCGTGCACTTTTTCCTTTTCCGTTATAAAACATTGATATTTCGTCTTCTGACCCGTTTGTGTGTGAATTATGTTCAAACCATTCGTACTGTCTGTTATATGTGTATTTTGTTAAAATACTTATTTCTGTATTAATCCCTTTGCTCCGAGCCGCATTAACCTTACTTGCAAGCAGCGTTAGAAGAGTGTGGACTCAAGAACTTGTTTCAAGTGTACTAAAGCCGAGACACGGTTTTACCCGTTAAAAAAACGCAACAAGGTTTGATCTTTAAGCGTTTATTTCTAGCTACTACTTTTGTACGCTTAAAAATACTTTATAGACATTTCTTTTTGTATACATACATATCCAACCCCTTGCGCTATTAGTCCAGTAACTCAAGAACGCCATCAAAGCCAATCTGTACAGTTACTTTTTCCACTTTACTTAATTAAGTTCTAGAAAATTTAGAATAATATTCAAGGCGTACTTTCGGCATAGGATGGTTTAATGTGTACATCATAACTTTAAATATAACCTAATCTATATTTAAGTCAACTAAAAAGTTACCCAACCTACAATAAGAAAATAAGATACAAACGCAAAAATGAAAACTGCACCTGCATTGCACCAAACTATTTTAGATTACAACCTAAAGAGCATTTTCTGACTTACAATTTAGTTTTTGCAGTGGAAAGTTGTTTTTTGCTAGGAAATGCCGACTTCGTTGATTTTGAGGATAAAAGCATTACAGGATAACAGGTAATTGTACAAGATCGTTGAAGATGCTCTAACGTTTCAAGAGTTCTAGATACTTACAAGTTCAAGTATATAGAAGATATCGGGCAGGGTTGTACACACACCGAGTCCGCTGGGTAGGGTGCTCATGGCTTGTGCTGCACTAGACATCTCTCAAGTGTTCCCGACTCTACTAACACCTCAACTGAAGGACCTCGGCAACAGGTGATCCTTTTGAGGAAAGTCAAGCACCTGCAAAACCGGCTTTCCCATCCCAGAGCCTATCCCAGGCACACACCCGTTAAAATAAGAGTAAAAAAAACAACTCAGTGAGGAGCCTCAGACTTGCAACAGCAGGTGTAAAATCGGCTGACGTATACGTGATGAGCGTGAAAGCTTGATTTGATAAACCTGGGGTTTTCTTCCTTTTCTATTAGTTTTTTTTTCGCAATTCTGAAAACCACACCCTTTTCACGTTTTATTCAGTGAAGTTACTCCAGTCTAGTTTGCCACCTTCACTGAACTTCATCGGCAGCCAAGTGTAGAAATTTAAAAGGACGGAGTTCAAACTGGGGTCTACTTCTTAGTATCCAGTGGCAGTGCAGTGTTATGGATGCCCTTTTCTGCCCGGTATTATCTTAATTTTGATGACCAAATAATGGTTTAGTGTTGTATTTGTTCTGTTTTCTTTTTCACGTATTCTCTTTTTATTTTGTGGGGTAGGAGTGTCATCCCTGCCTGTGAGTCACCAAGAAATCACTTTTGTCACAAATCCCCTAAATTGAATCGATCATAAAAGCAAGAAATAGACTTGACAGAGAAATGAGAAGTACTTCAACGGGGCTCAAGAAGACTGGAGGAATCCAGTTTAATAATACTGCAACCTAATTTATTATATGCACAGTAAAAAGATTGAACAATTGTGACACAACTGATAACATCAAAAGTAAAATTAGTTTTTTTGGAAAATACTCACATATATACAGCACAGTAGCTTAAAATGGTGGTAAAGATAAACTCTCCAATATAGATATATAATATTACAAAATTCCTGCTGGGAATATTTCATATTACTTGAACGTAGAAACATAAAGAAGATACTGTATAAAGCTAGGGAAAGCAGGGGGCATTAAATGTCCAAGATGTTCAAGTATTTTTCCAGAGTACTCCAGCTGCAGAAACAGTTATCTTCCACAGCAGTGCAGAAGAGCAGATGTCCAAGGCCTTAAGAGGATTTCCATCTTATGGCTGAGAACACGGCGTGAAGAACATAAAAGAGTGTAGCGATGTAGGACATTACCTGGGAAAAACAAACAGCATTTTAGGGTGCCAGAAGTTATGAACGGAAGGAGACAGGTCTTCAGACAAGTCTTGTCTTCCATCAGAGCACATGGAAGACAATGAATCTGCCCGACCAAAACCCAGACCTTGAACTTGAATGCAAGACTTTCTACTGATTTTGAAAGCCTCCCTTGGTGATAAAGAACAGCTGTGACAAGTTCAATTATCTTAGAAAAATATTAACCAAAAAGGACCATGATTTTGTAGAATGTTGAAATGGTATACACGTTATGATTTCCATAATCGTCCATCAGATATGAGAGGTCCAAATGTTTACCTTTGCTATATGGATCCTGTTGCACCACACTCCTCCAATATACTTAGGATCAAATTCTAATTGATTCAACAAGATTTTGTAATGTATGGGGATAACATATAACTTGCCTGGATGGGGTAATGGCAGAATGACCATAAGGCTCAAGACTGATAAACTTCCATCACTTGTGAGGAATGAGCCAGGGAGGCAGTTTTGAGGGTGAAGATGGTTTGGTACAAGGGGTGTGAGAAAAGATGTGTGCAAAGAACAATCAGAAGGCAAGATGCTTACATATAAGAGAAATTTGAACTCCTCCAAAACGTCTGTTAACAAACTCCATTACATCTAGACAACTGGCTCTTGATATAATGTATAAAGAGGCTTCAGGGTCAACAACACTTTTTGCATTTTTTGGGTTGTACTTACCACTGCAGCAATGTCCTCCTGGTAGGATTTGAAGTTTAAAGAGTCATTTTGCAGCCTGATGGTAACATTGGCTAGCGCAACAGAGGCACTCAGGTAAAAGAATGCAGCAAGGGCATGATAGGCCACATCCTGGAAGATAGCAAGAAATCCTGGAATACATTTTCACTACAAAATGTTGCTCACAGTTTAGTAGTAGAATCCATATGTTGGGTTTTTTTTTCCCGGGGCGTCAATGCTTTAAGACTTGGTGGCTTCTGCTTAGCCAAACCAGCAAGGCAATCTAGAAACTATGGCAGAGCAAACTAAGGTCACTGCAGATACTAAAAACATGCCACAGCTCCTAGACTACTGCACAAGCATGGATTGGAAAACAGTACATGATATTTAAGAATTTTCCCATTGTATATGAAACCGGGTTCATAATCCATTACTGAAGTAATTGAGTAATTACTGAATTACTCAATAATGACCTACAGCAGTGGATTCCAGCCCTGGCCCTATGTATGCTGGTTTCTGTTCAAGCTGAGCTCTTTATTACTTGATTTAACCCCTTGAGGGACCTATTAATAGACTGATTTAGATATTTTCAATCGTATTCAACTCTCAAACAGCAGCATATAAGGAGCTGACAGCCCAGCTAGAAGAACAACCAGGAGACAGAGTGATCAGATATTATCACTCAGAGTGACAGAGTGATAGTATTTGTATTTGATTCTTGGTTAAACATAAAGCAGTGAATGAAAAACCTCTTCATGCGCAAAGCAGATTTTAAAACTGCTTCAAACATGTGTGAAAGCCATAACAAACTGGAGTTCTGTTATTGAAAGCCTGGGAAAAAATCAGATGTGCAACATGAGGTTTAGTGTAAACATTCATTTAAGAAAGGGCCTTACCAGTGTTGACCACACAGTGCTCCTCTGATTAACCCCGCTGATGAAGAGGAAGAACCAGAGAGTTGTGACGACAAAGCAGAAGACGGACACAAACATCACCCATCCTTGAGGATTTTCCAGATACACTTTGGTAGAGGCCACCAGGATCCATACCAGACCCCCAAACACCTGGGGAGCAGAACAGGAGGAAACTGGGATTGAAGAGAGAGAGGACCACTGCACACATGAAGCACAGCAAGAGTTTTTCTTCCAAGGAACCAAGAGGAAACCACCTGTTTTAATCTTTGGAATTGCTGTGCAGTCAGAAACCCAAGGTGTCATTTTACGTCGACAGACACAATTTTTTAAACACAGGAATGGTCAGTTTCCGTAAACAATCAGAAGGGAGAAAACTTGGTCTAATATTTCATTTTAGACAATTAGGTATCAGTTATGCGCCAGAACACTGACCAGAACACAGCTTCTCTGTGATCGCAGTTACATTTATTTTTTTCTCTTCCAGATTACAGTGAGTACTATTTGTAGGATCTGAACAGAATGTCTGTCAGAACTGGAATGAGTCAGTGTATTAGAGACCATTCTCCCTCATCTGATATCAAGCACTTTTAAACCAACCGCTCATCAGTCCTAGAAAAAGACGTTTTTGAACTTACCCTTGCCAGTGAAAACACAGATTAATACCAAGCACATTCATATAATTTTGGCCAATAAGACAGAAGCTCTTTTTGAAGCTCTCATTAGATGGTTGCTTGCAAATTTGCATTTTTAAAACAGAGCATTTTGCAGATATAATTTTATCACACAAAGATTTTTGTTTTATGGGCTTTTAGTGGTATATACTAATTACAAATTAATTAGTCCTTTTAAGCTTCTATTTACTTCAATATGGCAGTCATGGAGAAATATGTAGAGTATGTGTATTGAAGTATCTCCGGTTTATAAGGAAATGGTCAATGTTTGTAAATTTTTTTTTGTTAGAAATGAAGAATGGCGGCAGCTTGGAGGTGCAGTCTAGGGCACGAGGGTCCTGGGTTCAGTTCTGGACCCAGGAAGCAGCCAGCCTGGAGCTTGTGTGTTCTCCCTAAGTTCACATGGGTTGTCCCCCAGCCCAGAAGCATGCTGGTAGATTCCGTATCTACTGGGCACACTGGCCCTGGCGTGAGCATATGCGTGTCGGTGTTTCTGTCTGTGTGTCTGCCCTGTGATGGACTGGAGTCCTTTCTTAGGTGCACCTTGCGCATGTTGCTTGCAGGCATAGGTGCTGGCTGCCCTGCAACCCTGAACTGGAAGACATGTTTAGGAAATGGATGGATGAATTGGTTAACAACATTTAAACTAAATGAAAGAGAGGACGTATGCCTGCAGAACAATGTACATGAAACCAGTGAACCTTGAAGAGAGGTACTATCTGTCCCAATAATATTATGAGAGCTCTTCTCATTCCTGAAGTGTTACACAAGCCTCACAGTAATATGTAATACTTCCAATCAACAGCTGGGCGGTTCCTGTGGAATCTCCTTCTCTGTTCTCTTAGAAAAGGAAAGAATGGCCACAGAAAGGATGTCTGGTTACATCCTAGGGAATCACAGATCATCCCTGAGGGATCTTGCACACCTTGGTGTCCAACATTTGTCTGTTTGCTAGTAGACTAACCCAGATGAAGCAGAATAGGCTTTGTCATTCATTAAAAACAAAAATAAACTCGGACTATCACTTGCTACAATTTGTGTAAATAATAAGCAAAATAAGAGAAAATATAGAAAAGTATAGTAAATTAAGAGAGGTTATAATAAAATTGTATAATGTACTAGACAGAAAATATATAAATGCTCTGAAGGAACTGAATCTTTTTAGTTTTGAAAAGAGAAGAAGAGGCAACCTGAGACAAATGAAAAAATCTCTAAGTTATTTAAAAACAGGCAAGCCAGCAGACTTCTGCAGGATAAACAATGAAGCAAACTAGAACACACAGGGGGTAACTGCAAGGAAGTGCATTTACAACTTCTTCACACAAAGGTTTGTGGGAGTGTAGAACATGCCACACAGTCGTGTATTGTTAAAACCGATACCCTGGATTTTTTCAGGAAAGAGCTGGATAAGATCCATTAGCTATTACTGTACATGGATATTATTAACTGAGGTCTGGGAGGGATAACAACAACACATCAATCTAACACAGCTGTACCCAATCACCATCATTGCGAGACTACCTCCAAAAACTGAACTCAAACGCCTCCCTTTGCATTTCGTCTCAAGCCTCCCTCCTGAACCCAAGCTCCACCTTGCAGTTACCCCCTTAGTTCATGCCATGTGAATGCTATGGTACCATTCCTGCTTGGATACCAGAATATTGTTGTTTTAGCACTTAAAACTCTGCTTTTGTTTTTGTTTTTTGTTTGTTAGCTTTTAAATGGCAAGTTTTTAAAGGGAGCTGGCAGGATGAAATCTCCAAATGAAAGTAATCTAAAAATGAAATCTTCCAGGAATTAAATTTGATATGTAGCGTAAGTTCACAGTCTTCCAAGCTAGGATTCAACCCAGAGCAACAATGAGGAAGAAGCCAGTGAGAAATGTTTGTAGCAACACAAGCTGTTGGTCGTGCTGTTGATTCTTGAACAATGGGGCTATTGTTTTTGAATGACAGTTAAAAAGTTTGAAAGGCTTATGGACAGAAATAAAATTAGATTTAGACCATAAAAAAGCTCTGAAGATGAGGGACAGCGTTTCGGCTCATCGTCCTTGCTTGGCAGTTTAGTAGCTGGGTGAATCTAGACTTCAGTCCAGCCATTTCTTCAACGGTCTTTGGACCTCAACACCCTGGCTGGGAAGCTTGTTCCATCCCCCCTCTACTTTTTGAGTAAAGACGTGTTTCCTATTTTCTATTCAATTTTAAAACTGAATTAGAAACTTAAGAGTTTGAATGTAAAGTGCTCCGTTTTGCAAAACCTTAAGACATAGAAGGAAACAGATGACCTCTTTCTAAATAAACAAAATTCTATAAACCTTTAAGATCGGAAATTGTAGCAGATCTGTATATACTCACAAATTCTGGAAGAAAGAAGACATCAGGCACTGTTGTGAATACCCCACATCCACTAGGCAGACTGCTAGATGGGGTAGCCATGTCTCCTGCGGTACGTGTCTGATGCCTGCAGAGCCCTGCAATGAAACTTGTGATACCTGGGCTCCCTTATGAGGGACACCCCCCTACCTGACCCAGCCCTCTGTGAAGAACACACCCAGAACAATCATAAGTGGTGGCATTTCATCTGGCCCCTAGCAAGTTATTGTCTCCTCATCCCAACATTTCGGGCCCATTGTCCAGTCAATTGTATGAAGTCAGCGTGGCCTGGAACATGACACCCAACAGCCTGTTTGTTTGATTGTTTGAGTGCAATTGCCAAACGGCCAACAAGCTCTTTGTATCCCCTGAAGGTTTTTACTGAAATCTTAAACATCATTGGTCCAGGAAGGTTCTTTGTTATGAAACCATAAACAGTTACCAAGTGGTAATGTGGTAAACTGAGTAGTCAGCCATTATGCCTCAAGGTTGTTTGTATTTGCTGCTGCCCCATGTGCCCCATTTCATTGATGTTTGGGTTCTAAGCAAGGACGCTTGGTGTCCCAGAGTGGTCTCAATGCATTCTACTACAGGAGAGTTTTCTCATGCCAATAATGAACTGAGTCTTTAGCGTTTTAAAATCCAGTAAAGACAAATAAAGATAATGATTTTTCACAGATCAGTTCTGTTTTCCTTCCAATAACGTGGCCTGGAGATGATGGTTGTAGTGTAATACTCTCTCCAGAGATCTGCCTGTTAATGGTCTGCCAGGAGCATAAGTACACACAACAGCCATGATATTGACATCAGAGATTAACCAAAGTGTGGCCTCTCTAGAGCATCAGCATGACACTCACTGGACTAAGCTGGTCATTGGCACTTTACAGTACTTATCAAGTAGACACTTCCCATCTTCTACTCCTCAAAAGGGCTTGGCACTAATACTGGGATACTGGCATCCCAGTATCGCTGCCCCTGTCCTCCGGCCAGCTTAGCCCAATATGCGAACCCACAGTACGTTCTTTGGTCTTTCCTTATTCTGTTCATTTTGCAATCCCCATCCATTTTCCTTAAACGTCAACCACATGAGGGTCACCTAATGGACTACCTGTCCATTAACTTAAATGAACACTCCGCTCAAAGCATTTTACAGGTAATGGGGACTCCCCTCCACCACCAGCAATGTGTAGTCCCACCTGGATGATGCAATGACACCCATAGAGTGCCAGTACACTCACCACACACCATCCCTCAGACGGAAAGAGAGCAGAGTTATGAAGCCAGTTCATAGATGTGGATTATTAGGAGGCCATGATTGGTAAAGGCCAGGGGGAATTTTGGCCAGGTTATACCCCTGCTCTTTTCGGGAAACGCCCTGGGATTTTTAATGACCACATAGTCAGGACCTCAGTTTTATGTCTCATCCAAAGGATGGCTCCATTTTACAGTATAGTGTCGCTGTCACTACACTGGGGCGTTAGGACCCAAACAGACCACAATGTGAGTGCCCCCTACTGGACACTGTAATACTTCTTCCAGCAGCAACTTTCCCCTATGCAGATACTGACCAGGCTCACACCTGCTGAGCTCCAGTGGGCTGCCAGTTGTGAGTTGCAGAGTGTTATGGCTGCTGGTGTAATGGATCTTTATCCTCTCATCTGCTTCATCCACAGTGTCACCCACTGACCTTCAGGCTCCACCAAAAGAAGCAAGCAGGATGGTTGAGGGGTTCTTGTGGCGATCTCAGATGGGAATATCAGACTGCAGTCTCAGATTTCTGCAATCCTCCAGTCACCAGCTGCTTCCAGCTGTAGTGGTCATGTCCTGAGTCTAATACCTGTGCGTCCTGGGTACGTGTCCCACAGTGAAATAGAGAACTGCCTTCTCATCTCCCACAGCCTGGTGCTGCCTCCCTGACACATTCATCCTGTGTCTCCAGCACTGAAACCTCATGAGAGACATTTTTAAACTACATCAAGCTGTAGACAACTTGGCAATGTGGAAATACAATAGGTGACTTGCACAGTGGCTATAATACATGGAAAGCAACCTTCCTGAAAGCTACACTGCAAGGAGTTAAATTATGATACATTTTACTTTGTGCTGTGTGCAAGTGTAAAGCAACCTATTACCAATGCTAATGTGTTTCTTCTTATTTACAAATTTATTTTACCATAATGAATGTATTAAATATCAAGATCTTGGGATCTTGTTCATTGTTCCGGAGGCAAATTCTTAGGCCTGCAGTTGCACAATTGGGGTTACTGTACAATCCAGTTAATCTCATTCATTAGTATAAGTGTAACCAGCATAACCAGAATGAAAGTGAATAAGAGTGTGTAAGTATTTGTTCTGCTTACCAGTGAAGTAGACATATATCTTTATTGCACATACAGTATCCAGCAGTACAATATTACAACTGAACTACATTGTGGGAGGTATTAGAGTAACTGTTGGGATATGTTAATTTAGACTTTACCAAAAGGCATATAAAACAGAATAAAGGTGACTTGTTTTTGATAGTTGCAGCAACTAATTTCAATCTACAAGGTTTTAAGAATAGAAGTAATCACATTTAATGGCATGACTAATACTCAACTTTTGTCACACATGGAAGGCAAACACAAGAGCTGAATAAAGCTGAATTTGCACAGGACTGCGTCCTGCTCCTCTGATGAAGAATCTCCAAAATCAAAGAAACGACCTCATTTTAAGTAGTATTATTTTGTATACTTTGCTTTTATACTTGTCCTTTTTTGTGAAAGTAACATATTTGTACAGTAAGTCTAAATCCGAGAGATGAATTCCTGATTTTGAATATCCATAGCCCTCCTTCTAAGGGGAAGTATCAGAAGCACTCATGCAAAATGCTCTCGTTAAAGTGCCAATAGAGACAATAAACACAATGTACTGGTTGCTAGGCAATGTCTTATGAGGTGATTAACAAAAGCTATTATTTGCATCACTTCTTTTCATCTTCTGGTTCACTGTAGACTAGAAATGTGAGACAACTGTGCTCGACACATCACACATGGAACACAGTGATCAAAGTTGCTCCAAATTTCTGCTTTCCTGATCTCTATCTATCGCTGTGGTGGCGATCTGTGTGATTATGGAGACAAAGAAAAACGTAAGGAGAAAATTCAGCCGTAAGGGAGCTCAAATAATTTCCACATGCAATAAGGCCTTCATGACACCCACACCCTTCCTAAATTCCTCTTCCATTCGAAGGCCCAGTCACTGGTGTCCCAATGTGCACCAGTCTGACTGCCTACAGTACAAGCACCACTTGGAAAGGGAAACACATACTGTGGGTGAAGGTTGTGTTTTGCTGTGTCATATGATAAGATCAAATGCCATACAGTGCTTTCAATGCATTCTGTTTTACGCGACTGTAGCAGCCGTGGGAAAGCTACATGTGGTTCTGTGTGTATATTTATAAATGAGGACTGCATAAGACCTGCATTTAAAAAAATAAAAATGCTTAAAATAAGGAGAAAAAAATAGAGCAGCTGGGAAACAGCAAAGAAATTACTGTACAGTATTTATAACCTGTTCACAGACTTCATGTAATATTTGCTTAATGTCTTTCAGTCTCCACTTAAAAGCGTTCTTTGTTTCTTAAACCTATGATATCAGTACATTTTGATGCTGTTGCCAGCAGTGATCACTGACACTTGTCTTAAAACCTAAACTGCTTAAATAAAAATTGTTGACTTGGTAGTGAAGTAGCCATAGGCATTGTCATTATGATAAGCAATTGGTATTTCTCTTTTAAGTGTAAACCATGGAGTAGTGAGGTCAGGCAGCTCCTTTGTATGTTTTAAAACAGAAACCTTGTACTGAGCTGTGCTTCAACAACTGGTAAACTAGCAACGAGGCTAACAAACATCAGTATTACCGTCAACACGTAGTCAACAAAAAGGCAAGTACTGTGTATTTACCTTCAGGGATGAATTTGACAAAAACAAGCAATAGTTGATGATCTGTAGATTACAAAAAATCACAGTCTTATATGAAATTTGATTGTTCACCAAAAGAACCATACAAATGTAACAAATAATCTTTATTGCTTGCAAACTATTTTGCAAAAGCAGCCTTGTGTGTCTACATAAGTACCACAATAATGTGAGAATTTCTTACTCTTCATAAACGAAGTAGAAAAGTAAAACTATTTTGTTATGTATTAACATAAGACGGGCCCATTAGAGTCAGAATGACCCATACTTTCAGTAAGGATGGTTCAGCTTCTTGACTGAATATTTGATAGTGACTTTTTTTGTGAAAAACACAGAAAGGTACCAGTGAAGTCAAATGACCATCTGAAAGCTCCTCTGCCAGAGGTTGTCATTATTGAATCACATATTGTGAAAATTCAGTAAGAATTATCGATTTCCAAAGTGGAATCAAAATCAATGACCTTGCATTTTGTGAAACATCATGTTAGCTTTCGATCTTCAGTCAAATGGATGTGCTAGCAATATAATTCAATGGACTGTGATTGAAGGCTTCTGTTTCATGTACATCAAGATAAAACAACAAGGACAATGAGGTGAAAAGGAGGATTGGGTTACCCTGTGATGGGATTCAATGACTAATCACTGATTTGAACGGGATGATTTTGGTTTTCACCTTCTGCCTCATCCAGATCACAGGTATTACTGTGTGAAATAACTGTTCAGTGTGTTGAATTTGTTTCCGAAAGTTCCAGTTCTGTTACAGCTCATTTCCAAAGACCTCAGAGCAGTTCAGGTCACAGCAAAGGAAACAGAATAAATGCAGCGCTGAAGGTGTTTTACTGCTGCCATGGTAACACTTTGCTAACTAAATCTTAAACTGGAATAAAATGCTTACCATTTGCAAAACACTTTTTTTTTATAAAGTGCACAACATCTATCCAATCACCCTGCACATTGGTCTCTTTTTCACTCGAAAGTATTGATACAGACTTTACTAAGCAAATATGCTGTAAATACTGAACGGGCAGCAGACATGTTAGAAACACAGTACAACAGAGCAGCTTACTATATCAGAGGTCTTCTGGATACACACCTTAGGCAACTCAAAACAAAGCTCAGTTACATACAGAGGGTGAAGCACCTCGTGGACTGCTCTTGCCAACAACCCTATCAGGGCCAGTGTATCCTGAGAATGCTCAGGTGGAACAATAAAAACCTGAAAGTGGTCAGAGGCCACAGTGAAGATCAGTTGGTTGGGGCTCTGGACTTGTTAACTGGAAAGTTGTGGGAAAAGATTACAGGTGAGACACTGCTGCTTGAGCAAGGTCCTTTGCTCATATCGCTCCAGTATAATCACTGGCTGCACTGGATGAAAGAATCAGCTCAATACATTCATAATACCGCAATTGCTTAATGCAAGACATCTTCTCCACAGCTCCCCAAGGAGAGGGGTTGTTGGAAGAATTTAAGTTTCCACGTGATAAAATCTTATTTCCACCTGCAAGCTGTTGTAACCGAACACACTGCAGACGACTGACCTTATTCTCCTCTTAACACTTTAAATCCACCTGCACCTCTGAACATACTTCTATTTTGTTTCAGATTACCTGCTCCATCCTCCCTCAAGCCTGAGAGATGTATTAAAGGGAAACCGTTTCTGCCATCAAGTGCCTGTTATTCGGCACATCAGTGTTCACAAATGGTCTGGCCATTAACCAACTTTTTCTTTCATTTGTCATTTTTAATAGCGCAACCAGAGAAGCTTCCGATTCCAAGAATTTCATGCGACAGAATGAAACAGAAAAAATCCTGCTGGTTTCTGTTTTTAAGTTATGTCCCAAACTTTCAGAAGAAGGGATTATTTCACAAGGGTGGAATGCAGTGACCAACAAATATAGCCAGAGGCAGTTAAAGTCAGTGGGGAGAGTGGCAGCCCATTTTAAAAAGCAGGTTATGTGGATTCCCCTCTCCGTAGAAAGAGAAGAAAAGCATCCGGGAAACATTTCCCCACAGAAAGTACAACACCAGCTTCGGTGCTACTGTCCTAACTGTCGTTTTCCAGGTAATGAAAATCAAGAGTGGGTATGTGCTCCTCAGAGCTCCACAAGTCACATTCCAACCCATAACTTTCTGGCTCACAAAGTCTCCATTACACTCACTCAGCATCTTACATTAAAGATAGTGCTCAGGTATCCAGTGCACTACTTTGTAATTCGACTCCTAAAACCTAAAAGTGCTCAAAGGTAAACAACAGGAAGAAAGGCAGGAAAAAGGAACAGGTCCACATTTTTAACATGAGATTTTAATACAATCATTTCACTGAATAGTGCCTTTTTATTTCTACAATAAAGGCCATGCAGATTGGTTCTGCCCCCAGTTTGCTGGAGGTACATTTCCAATGTTAGTCTAATCTCCTCGAAATAGTTTACTGTGCTGTGCAAACTCTAAAGCTTTTTGAAAAATTAAGGATGATTGTGGACCATATGGAAGTTGAATTGTGAAACACCCAATTGTTTTCTAGGATTTTTTTTTCAGAGTGTGGTTTTGACAGTCTTTGATAATCATCAAGATTTGAAGGAAACTATGTTTGACATCACTCTATTTGCGCAAACAACAAGATGTTACAGATGGTCAGTGCCCAAATTCCAGTTGGAGTGACACAGTAAAAAAGACTGCAGAAAGGAATTCAAGTAATTTGATCTTTATAAAATGAATATCTTTCTGTGTCATCTGTGAAGTACACACCATAGAGAAATTAGCTGTTCCATGAGAGAATTAGGGACAATGAACAGAGAAAAGCGCAGCAGGGCCACTTGTGACCACAGTTAGTTTTGAAAATACAGTATGAAGTCAGTCAAAAGAAAATATATTTTTCAGGGGATCAGTTTTCATCATGTCTGGGCAGAGTGTTACAGACACAAACCATCCCTTTCGAAAAAAAAAGAATAAACCTGTTCTTGGTCCTTAATACACTTCCTTATACAGCAATATCCAGTTGTGTCTCTGTGTTTTTATTTCTCCGCTAAGAATAATAATGTGTTGCATTAGTTCAAGTAGAGAGCTATGTCAGCATGTGTAGGCTGCAAAGGGACAAGTAAAGGTTTATTCCCTGCTGAAAAGAGAAGAAAAGAAATACAACGTTTCGGCTGTGCAGTTTTCTTCATATGTCCAACTGGGTGACACCCGAAGAAGGGTCCACAGCCAAAACGTTGTGTTTCTTTTCTTCTATTTTAAGCACGGAATAAACCATGACTTGTTCCTTAATAATGTGTTGGTTTAACTTTGTCAATATCTTTTGGGATCCTCAATACCTGTGTCAGATCCTCTAATTATCTTCTCTATTCAGTATTAAAGAGATTCAATTCTTTCAGTTTTCCGTGTCTGCTCTATAGTATTTTCCACCCCCACCCCCCTTGTTTTTATGTAATTTTTAAACAAATATTCTGGTTCAGTCAAGACTATTGATATAAATTAAGTAGAGCATTGTTTCCTCTCCAGATATCTGTGGTACTCTACTAATGACATGTTTAATGACATTTCTCTGAAGCCTGTGAGCTCTAGGCTCCATAGCAACACAAAGCTTCTGTTATTGTTGCAGTTACCAAGCATTTATTTCAATTAAATCTACTGATTGTTCTGCTCCTCCCTCATTGCTCAAGCAGGTCTCCATGAGAAGCAGATACACCATACTTTTTCTGGAGGGGAGAAGGGAGGAGACATTCCTCAAACACTTCTGAAAATGGCACACCAGAGTGATGTAAGCAACAATGTCCCCAGATATCGCTACTTCATTCATGAAGCCACTGTGTACAAGCCTGCACAAGTCTCATTGAATAAAAACCTTATCCTTATAAAGGGAAAACCATATATTTTATTTATAGAAAATGTGACATAAGGAACATTGTCTTTTTTAATACAATATAGCTCTATAATGGTTCCAGTCTCTGGAAAGCAACGAAAGAACAAATACTGTTATTTATTTTTGTGGAGTCCGAAGCAAACCCTTGGCTATTTAAGGAAAAAATAATCGTCAACTTTCATGAAGTGCCCGTTTAAGGAGGACCGTGTAATCCCAGCTAAAATATCTGTTTTTCATGGGAGTCCCCCACGAAAATGAAAAGTTATTGTGATGGGATACTTACATTTTCTAAGTCATATTTTAATGTTCTCTTTCAATTAAATCACCTCTTAGCCTAATTCCATTGTGGGTGATTATAAAATAAATAAAATTGCAACATCTGCCATATCTAGGTAAAAGCGTGCACTTTCCAAAGAGAGAGTCGTCCATTCCATTGTGTACACTCACATTTCCGTAGTGAAACATCAATAACAGTTTTTTGCACAACAAATGGTACAACTATTTGCACTGATTGCTCTATGGAAACACCCAGCAATTTGTTAAAGCCAAACTCATTCAAAGGAATGTGGAAAAACGGGTGTTTAGGTTTCTAGGCTGGCTCTCTCTACAGTATGTGAGGTGTTTTTTTTTTCTGAGACTGTTAGCGGATACGAAAAAGATGAAGAAACAAAGTACTTATTGGTCATGACCCAGAGTCACTGCTTATACAGTGGGATTTAGACATTATGTTGCTGAGCCCAAAATAGAAAAGCAGGAAGTGAAATCTCAAAACCTTACAGTTTTTGAGAGCAGCCACAAGCCACACAATAGGTGTTATCAAAGGGATACTAATGAGAAAGGAGAGAAGAAATATGTGTTTCATCAGTGTATTAGCTGTAAAGACACAATGTTCCAAAGTTGATTGTGTTACTCACTAAATCTATGTATGGAAAGCATTGGGCGTGGTATGTTAAAAATAGACTCAAGAACACCCTTTAGATGTCCCAAGAATGTGAAAACTTAATATAATAATCTAGGCACTACTTTTTGCCTGCTTTTGCATGAGGACTGTGAAACAGCTAATTAATACTTGTTCCATGGCTGTTAACTTTAATTATATATACAGAAAGTACAGAAAAAATAATTTCAGACAGTTGTACTGTTCCTCTTGGATGTGTGAAATGACGAGCGCTGACTATTATGCATTTCCTTAATAGAGACACCTATATCAAATTTAAAAAACAATTTTAAAACCTATCAAGAGCTTCTTTTACAATGTTGATATTTCAGTGTGATGCTTTCTAATTATTAGATATGTGAAATGTCACTAGAGGGAAGACATGCCTCAAAAGACTTCAGGAATCTTGCCCAATTGTTGAAAAAGAAAGGAGGATCAAGTGAGCCCTGTTCTGTCAGGTGTGGCTGTGTTTAACAGTCAGGGACTGAAGGTGTGTTAGCATTTTTAAAAAGCAAGAAGGAGCAGGAAATCTTTTTTTTTGCCTGGGCAGTGTTGTCATTAACTTCAGACTACACCCCAGAGCACCTTTGCTTCCCAGCCAGTTAAACCATCATGCAAAGAGCAGGATGGATTAAAAAAATCACAAAGGGAAGTCACATAAGACATTGGAAAGACCACTTGTTCCCTTCAAAAAATAAAAACCAAATCTCCCTGGGATTAAAGTAGAACAGACACAATAATCAAAATAGACTAAAATCTTTTAAAATCTTGGTCATATAGCAGCAGCCAGATAACCACCAGCCAGACTGCAGCTCTCCTCTTTTCATGCAGGAATGTATTTAAAAAATGGACTTTCTTCATCGTTTCCTATATTTGGATTTATCTATAAAAAAGACTTTTATAACATTTGTCTGCAAAGAATAAAGCGAGAAAGGATGATTCACAAAACACACTCTTGTGAACAACTGTAATGTTGCTCCTCTGTTCTTTAACACAGGTTTTGGTGCAGGTTTGGTGCAGGTTTTTTTAATTCAGCTAAAAAACACGCTCAAGGTGCCATCTTCAGACTCACCCTGCTCTTTACATTAAAAGCTCTCTGTCCTGCGCTTGTTGCCAATGGTTGTCGCATGCACTCAGGAATTGGCTATGGGTCTCCAGATGTCAGACCTGTAGAGCTACAGTAGCACTTGAGCTGGGTGCTTCACACAGGTGTTTTGAAGGACGCCCTGACTGAGCTGAGTGCATCAGTGCACATAAACATTCCACATCTTCAACCAGGTTTACTCACCAGGCTTTAATTTCTTTACATCCAAGCTGTGCTGTCACTAGGAACTGCATTAATCTTTTGGGGTTAGTGTCTCTGGGCATTAGACTTTGCAGACCTGGTTCCAGAGGTGTTGCTTGCTTGACCTCTCTCTAGTGTCCAGAAGCATCCATCCGGACCAGGTCTTTGAGGGTTGTGGGTTGCATGTGCTGTTTCTCACTCAGATCCTATGCCCTCCACAGCACAGGAGAGAAGAGTGCTTTTTTCTTTATTATAGTGGTAGACAATTTCACAGGGATTTCAATTATGTCGAATGATCTCACAGTTAATTGAAAAGAAGGCAGTAGTTAGTGACTGTTAACCTGGGCTATCAAGCCATTCATCCATCCATTTTATAAACGCTATATCCAATTTATGGTCACGGGGGTCATCGCCTTTTCCTGGCAAGCAAGGGGCACAAAGCAAAGGCACATACAGCCTGGATGGGTTACCAGTCCATTACAGGGCACGCAAAGACACAAACACACACTCACCAAGGCCAATTGACCTACCAGTACAGTACTCTTATGAACTGTGGAAGGAAACCAGACCACATGAAGGAAACCCATGCAAACACAGCAAGCAGCCCAGAGCAATGCTGCCACACCTTATTTATACTAAAAATAAAACTAAGTTTTTAGTATCCTCCTTTCAGATTTTTGTTTGTGTATAATGTAAGTACCGTTTTCTGCAGGAAATAATGCCTAAGGCATGGACAACAACAACATAGTAGAGATAAATGTGATAAATACTATAGTGGTACTCAGAAAAAGCAAGATAGCACAATATATATGAATGAAGTGCAGAATAACAGACGGAGTCTTGTAAGGAGGCACACACATCATTGCTTTACTGGCACACTGTTTCTGCTTTCATAGACCATATAAGATCACTTTATTGGCCATATTCAATTTCTTGCATTAGGAATTTGTCTTTTTGCATACCCCAGCTTGCTCTCCATGAGACACACAGGCAGGGAGAGAGAAGCTTGGGGTCAGAGCGCAGGGTCAGGATGGATGGAATGGAGTAGGATTCCTCTGCTGGCTGCGGGATAAGAACCGGTATAAGATCTAAGATCCTTAGCCACAGAGCCACCGTTCTGCCCACATTTGGGCCCAACGCTCCAGGACCATCCATTTTCAGGGCTAGTCGATTCGGCCCAAAAAGTTGTACTTTACAGTTATACACAAAATTGTAAGAAGAGGAGTCAGTATCATTTCATGCTCTCATAACTGATTCCTCAAGATGTCATTTAAGCGCACCCATTCCATCAAAGATTTCCAGTCTTTGGTGGTTAATCATTAATGACAATGTTGTTGAGAAAACAACGACCCTTGATTTTGGTTAGATAGGCTTAGGGAGAAAAAGCTTTTCTCCCTATGTTTTAGAACATAGGGAGAAAATATTTGAAAGCCTTTATTGCCACGTCGAATAGTTTTAAGATCTTATCAGTAAAAAGGTCTGGTTAAGTGCTGTGACCTCAGCCTGAAAGGTACAGTATATATGACTACATGGCGAGTTGTCGTTTGAACGGACTGCAGATTTGTAGTCTTTCTCCCCATGATTCTGTAGCAGAAAAGTTCTTCAATCACAGTATGTGACCTTCTGTAAAACCAATTTATTTGCATTGCGTCGTGATCAATTTGAAAGAAATTATAGATTAATAGCAGATATAACAACAGAGCCACCACTGGAACTCAAAGAGGCCTATTCTCCTCTACCTCTACCTTTAACCTTTCACAGGTGAGCTTCGGAGGAAAACTCATAGTTCGTGTTCATCCCCAGAGTGCATTTCCACAATTAGCTTTCGCGTGCCTGATTAGAGGCTAATTATCCTGAAAAACAAAATCAAGCACAGAGAAAAACAAATTCCAGGACATGAAATAAGATGATGAACAAAAGACAGAAGAGCAAAGTAAGTTCTTTTAAAGGAACCAACTTTAAAAAACACAGGAAGATCAAACATTTGGATAAAGAGCTATTAAATGCCTGCATAGTAATATGATGTCGGAGCTTCTTTTAAAACACCTCAAGGGGGGGTTAGGGTTCACATTTTGGGTAGGGCATTGTTGTTGTGCCCTCGAGCAAAGTACTTCTCTCGGAGTGCTCTAGGAAAAAGCCCTGCTGTGGAAATTGTTTCATACGCAAGTCCCTTTGGATAAAAGTGTCAGCCAAATAAATGAGTAGCAATTATTAATAAAAGCTGTGAGATTCCATTAGCTCTTCTAATGTGGGCTTGTAAGTAGCAAACCTGGGTGGTCCTTCCATGGTGGGTTATACTGCAGCTGTGTATCCCACATTAAACGAATACCCCAGTGATTTGCAATTTCCTGCTGTTTCACCATGTACGTTTTTGCATACGCAGGTAAAATGGGAGGAACAGAATAACCTGCAGTTCAGTCTGAACCCTCATGGTGCTGGGCTAGCCATTCCAAAGACACTCCTCTGAATAATTACATAATTCACTCTTCACTTACTGCCCAAAGTAAGACTGTATGATTAATTATGACCTTGTTACTGTGAAGGAACACCTTCTAGCTGGAGGCAAACAGGAACTCCAAGCCTCAGATACTGTACAACATAGTTCTATATTCTGTGCCATCACCTTCATTACCTGACGCTTAGAAAATTTTGGGAAAAAAGCTTTTATTTTTTTAATCTAAAGAATAAAACAAGCATACGTTTCGAAAGGGCTTGTATGCAAAATGCAACATCCTGATTTTAGAAGAGTAAAATACCTTCGGAAAATACCAACATTTTTGTAAACGAGAGATGTGGGCTGCTGGTATGAGAGCAATAATATCTGCGAATCAATACAAAAAAGACACAACTGCTAAAATCAGCTTTTAAAATCGTCCAAGGCATTTTGTATTTCTGTAAAAGTACTGGGTGTTGGCTAAACTGGCCTGACCTGAAATATATATATATTTGAAAAGAAAATATGCATTCTATGACTCATGTGCAATTTTACCAAACTATAGGTTTTAATATACTGAGACAATAAAACAATAAAAAGGAGATCTCAGAAAGGCACAGTCATTTATCAGGTACAGATTATTGAGAAATCTCTTTGTCTTAATGCAGTTTGCCTGGCTTTGAAAAGAGTTTATTCAGTCTTTGCTTACAGAGGTGTGGTAGAAAGGCTTGGTTTGCTTCTTGGCAGACATTCTATCAGTATGAAACCACCTGCAGACCAGCCAACACTACTACTTTTTATTCAAAGACACTAATTGTGGAACCCATAAACGAAAGGGTACATACTTTGAACAGTAGTACATAGCAATACTACACATCATCCAGGTGGGGCTGCACATTGGTGGTGGTGGAGGGGATCCCCATTACCTGTAAAGCGCTTTGAGTGGAGTGTCCAGAAAAGCGCTATATAAGCGTAAGCAATTATTATTATTATTACACAGTATTGACGGAAACATGCAACTCATGTTTGGCTCTAACTGGCTCGAACAGTGACTCTGAAGGACTTTTCCTAACACACTCCTCCTAAGAACTGAATAGCGTTTCATGATTAAGTGTATTGTGGTTTGCCACCATGGTCTACTTTTATGAGCATCTGCACATCTTTCAGGTGAACAGCATTTGAATCTCAACTATGTCAGACCCAGAACGTAACAAACGGACAATGTAGCCTTCTTTCTTGGCACATACACCAAAGTGGTTATACCAAAACAAGACGGTGGTATGGATGAGATTTGATATTGTCGAAAAGGAAATCAGTCACAGAGTTAGAATGCATCTGCATTTTACTATACGTCATTGCATCACAATTCGGTAAGCTTTTATAGGGAAGCTTGAAATATAAACCCATGACTATTTCTGGTTTACAGTTAGGTCAATCATAATAAAAACATTTGAAAAAATCACATCAGCATCCGAGCAGATACATACTTTTACTGCATTAGAATGGACAGTAGCCTGTGTTTTAAAGCAAATAACCAACATGGAGCATGTCTTGGTATATAAGCTTGGCACATAGGTTAATAGCTTTTGAGAGAATCATTTTTAGAATCCATTGCAGTGGAGTTGTGTAGGACTTGTGGAGTTGTGTATGTTTACTTTTATGCACAGTTTTCCATACAAGGAGAGAAAAAAGTCTAGAGTATGATGTCAGGAGGTATGAAGCTCCGCCCTGAAATAAAAGCTTACCAATTTTGCAATCTTTTTAAAAGCTGAGTGATATTTGGCATATAAGTAATGCTTCAGAAAGATTTAGATACAATTTGTAAAACCTATTTGATGAAAAACATTTCATAACAAAAGAGTATTTTAGTTATATTTTAATAATATACAGTTTATAAACAGAAGACACAGTTTAAGTGAATACATTATATATATGTACATTTGTAATGTGTGCAACACTCAATGATTTTTTTTAATCATCTCATTCATTCAACAATGAATCATAATAAAATGGGTAGCAGCCACTGTGTCCAATTCGACTCAAGAAGGAATGATTGAGAGGCACTTTCCTTTAACACTGTACTGCCCAAATAAACAAAAAGAACAAAAATACTCAGTATTTAATTAACTGCATAATTGTAATACTTCTAACAAGACCTATGAAACAAGGTGTTTGTGATTAGTTGTAGTCAGGTGACATCGCTTTAAATTTGACTTTTTTGTTTCCCATTTAAAAACACAAAAATAGAAGAAACAAGGTGAGGTACTTTTCACTTCATAATACAGCTATTGAGTGGTTTGGCTTAATCGTTCGAATAGTTTACAAACTGTTTGATGTCAGTTGCCATTTCCAGGGGCTGTTTATCTTGAATAGCAATTCTGTTAAATACCAATATATTTGCACCTATTCATGCATTTTTCTCTTCAATTGTTAAAGAAGACATCTTGCAAGTCGTGTCAACAGAAATGGGAAGGTATGCAGCTCACTCACAACCATGATAAATGAATTACATAATTATGTTTAATAATGACTTTAAATTGGGGCCTAGTGAAGGTGCAGTGAGAGATAACTGAATCTGAAAAGAAGGTATGTCATTATAAAATAACCACCAAAAATATAGAACATATTTGTAGGTCAACATACCTTCAATGAAGTAAATATGTACTGTAAGTAAAAGCAATCAAATGTAGAATGCTTTAAGAAAATCTTATGTACATCTAATAAAATGTACATAAGACTAAGTATGTTGGAACAAAAACCTAAAGACACCAGGCCTTGAGAACAAGGCCCGCCTCTGCTTTAAAACCAAAGGACCCCAGACTGCCGTGCGGGTGTGAATAACGTCCCCTCACATCATGCAGTGGCTGCTGTCTCTCGTGCCTTTGTAAGAAAGTCGTAGGCTACCTCAGAGACATCGAATGCCTCCTGTGCGGCCTCCTCAGAGAGCAGAGAGGAGAGAGCGCTCTCCTTCTGCTTGTTTACTGCCAGGATGCCCGCGATGATCCTCCATCGCAAGCTCTCGGTCTCCTGGTCAGCCCACTGGCAGGGCGGCAGAGCTAGGGAGTGCAGGAGGGGGTAGACAGTGTCCATGTACAACTGAACAAACAGAGTCTTCATGAACTCACCGTCCCTCTGTGTTAGAGCAGAAACTGGTTACTGAACAATACATTCTGAGCCCTTTACTACAAAGCTATTGTCATTATTTCTTCTGTGATAGAAACTCCATTAATCTCTAAAAAGGCAATCTTATTACACCCCCAAAAGTCTTATATGCATTATAGTGTTCAAATGAGACACGGATTCTGATGCTGCAGCCTGTTCTACACTGCAATTCCCAGCAGTCTTTAACCACAGCATTGGCATTTTTTTTCCACTCTGTATGGTGGAATAGTTTGCAATATCAACATCACTGTATTTAGCCCTGACTTAAAATTGGATTAGGAAACCGAGAAGAAAAAATCCACACCTTTTCCGATCTCTTTAAAGAGCCTTCCTTTTCTGCCCACACACTCTGCAAAGATAAACATGTGGAAGATCTGAGCATACTAGAATTTATGTGGTACAGAATATTTTAAAACTGGTGCCCTCAATCTGTCTTTAAGAGGCATTTGTTATTTCTGTTTGATGTTCTGAATGACTTCTTGTTGCTGCTTAAGTCATGTTAAAGCTATCAGGAAAGAAACAATTTTTTTTATCTCAATGATGAATAACAAGAGGTAGGGAAGTCGACTGCTTCCTTCTAGGGATTCTAAATATAAAACAAATGTCTTTTGCTCTCCCTATACTTATCATGTCTATAGACTTTAAAGAAGTCGTTTTAGAAGCTGTATTGTTGTTCAAGTGAGGTAATCGGAATGTTTCAGCAGAAAAGGCAGCCCAGAACCACCCATAGCACATCACAGAACAGGCTGCAGGACTGAGACAAAATAAGAGAAATTATAATTGCTTTACATTATTACTTTTCCACATGAACAGTTAAAAGGACTTTTTTATTATATTAATTCTAAAGGTCTGGTGGATCATTTTGGTCAGTGAATCATGAATCTGTCTGCATTGAATCAATCACATTTCAAAAACACTTTATTACACATGAATTAATTGGGTTGGTATACACACGTTCAGACAATCAGTGCGAAACTCTTGCTTATCAAACACACATATCAACAAGATACAAAACTGAATTAAAAAAAATAAAATTCATTACATTATGCATTGAATAAACCTAGATGGATTCCTGAGCTTACAGAACCTAAAATCAATTATTTTGAAATTAGGTTTTAATTAATTTTTCATGTACAGATACTTTAGTATCCAACTGTGATTGGATGAGATCAACATAGAAAAGGCTCTGTCTGCAGATTTCTTTTACTAAACATCCAGTTTTTCTTGTTTTTATCATACACTATTGTGCTAGGATTTAACCCAACTCCGTCCACACCTTTAGATGTGTTCTAACATGAAGTTCAACCTGTAATGTTTTTCAAAACAAAGACTGCTCTCTGTGGAAAGTATGTACACCTCAAATATTTGTCACTGACACAAAAAATTACACAAATACAAAATTCAGTGAATAAGATTTATCTGGATTAAGATTTTGTAGAAAAGCTGCAAATTCAGCAGTATAATAAAGCATTTAAGGTCTATCAAAATGGCAATGAATGTTCAAGAACGAATATAAATGTGAAATTAAACATTTCTGAATATCAATATAAATTCTTTCATAAGTAAATTTCACAGTGGTCTATAAACCAAAGTATAAATACTTACTCTGAGAGCATCCAGAAGATCTGTCTGATCCAATACTTGTGCAAAAGTTGCCAATACAGGACTGCAGATGAGGTCTATTAAAATATATACACTCAGAAATCTTCACCTGCAATTCTGTACAATATCCACTTTTTATTAGAGTTTTTAAATAACGTACTGCACCCAGTCATGTTGGGGCCACAGGTATTCTGTTAATTGGCCTGAAAATTACATAATTTACTCAGTTAACTACCTAGGCTTGCACTGCTTGACCCACTGGAATTGCCATCTGGCACTGCATGTAACTAGGTAGGCGTGTAGAAATATTACCTGCAGGTGCAAATGTCATTTGGTCCAAACCAAACAGTAAGTTAAAAAAAGTGTCCCAAATCATTTCTAATGAGCATGGCATTCCTCAGAAGCTTAATGGTTTCTTGGGGAAGCTGATGTACTGACAAAGACATTCCTCTAAGAAAAATCTTCAAACCCATATCACAAAAAGCGTGGTAACTTTTTGTCATATATGACTAATCCATTGGCTCCTTTTGTGAGATTGCTAGAGATGTTCAATCACAGAATAATGCAAACTGATTTCTTTCCTTAAAAGGTTGCCCTCCATAACACCTATCCCAGATTACAACTGAGGTCAGCAAGATTTCAGTAAACAGATGACCCTGTGCACTACTAACATCACTGCACAATCCAACAAGACAGCATGCAGCAACCTGAGAAAACAATATGACAGCATCTACAAGCACCTACATACCAGCATTCTGCATTGTCAATCTGTCTCTCAGAAGTGCATCTGCTAGAATATGTCTATATAAAGCCAGGAGGTGAATGCTGCATGTACTTCCTACCAGAGTATCTGGGAGAAGCCTGGAAAATAAAAGTGAAGTTTATTAAATTATTAAATATATTTTTTGGATTATAGATACTTTTTGTCTTTAACTGGGCACACCACTAGATCAATATTTGCATCAGGAGCATTTGTATACAAGGAGGATAAGCAAAACATTAAGGTGTGTAATAGCAGCACATAAGGTGCATTTCACTTCCATTTCTGTGCTAGATCAAGGCATTGGAACAGAACAAAGGAACAATGGAATCTGACTTGTATTGCAAAGCAGAAAAGTCTGCAGTTTTGACTGACAGCAAAACAACATTCCAAACTGCAATTCCAGATGAACAAGTGTTTTTTTTCACTCAATTATTTTTTTCCACCAATTACAACATATTGTGTTACAGCTTCTTACAAACACAAAGTATGTAATCCCCACTGTATTTGTCAGCTGTATGATGTAGCACATAAGAACACAAAATCCCAAATTGTGTGCTAACTGCACATGCAAAGCTATAAGGGTGGCAGATCGGGCTCGAATGGTATGGAAATGCAACACTGCTCAGAAGGGTCAAATGCTCACAAACACTTCATCCAGATCTTTGTTTACATACTTACTGCAAAGCTGTCCTCGTCTTAGAATTTGCGTATTTCAATTTGACAAAAAACTTTGGCTGTCTTCTTGAAGTCATCATCTGCTGAAACACACTGCTACTTGCTGAAATGAGTGAAAATTTAGATAGACTTTCACCTATTTTCTATTATATTATTCAGTATAAACTCAATTCAACTTGATAAACGACAATACACAGTTCATGTAGTCATTCTCCAGTCCCAAACCCACTACTCAAAATATTAATAAAAGTCGCCAGGCATGTTTCAAAGACATTGCAGGCTGATTTGAGTGGTAAATTAATTGTTCTTATAAATACACATTTCGCATTTAATAATTTCAAAAATGCTTTTTTGAGATTATCGTTAATCAATAAACAAAAGCAATTTGCACTGCTTCTCCGAACTCATGTCACGTAGGATAAAAGTAAAAAAACAATAATTCAAATGTAATTCACAAATTTCATGTCAGATTTTTACCATGGTTAAAAAAAAACATACATCTGTTCCAAAGAAGAGAGAATTAAAGCTGTACCTCTTCTAGCAATAGAGGGATCAACATCAACACCTTTGTCGTATGGTGTACCCCCATTCACTGCAAGCTCATAGGTTCTAAGAGATGTGCAAAAAGAGGAAAGAGCAGAAATATTCATGGTTTTTGGTACTGATGTTTTATGCCAGAAGTAGATGAACAGTGAATTGAAAAAGAAGAATGTTGACCAGTTGAAGACTGCAGTGTGCTTTCATTTACACAAAGAGTTTCACATTTTGTCAATCAGTACATCATCCAGACAGTATATAATGGTCAGTAAGCTGCTCACACCAACACGGAGCTTATCCTGGAAGCACAGTGAGCAAGGTGGGACAAAAACCCTGGACAGGACTCCAGCCTATTGCAGGGAAGCATACAAGAGCACAGAGACTGCTCTGTCCCTGGATGGGAGAGGGCAGCAGAGAAAGTAATCATTTAGAGTAGCTAATCAAACCTCGCTGACACAAGGTTGGGAGGTGGGAAGAAACCTGAGCCCCATTTTCGTCACTAAAAGAACAAGCAAATTCCGTACAGATGGACTGGATTTGAGCTGAGATCCTGGAGGCAGATTGCAACTTTGTCTTAAAACGTGTTTAGTCTAATATTCAGGAAAGACAATCTCCTAGCTGCTTATTTTTCTATTTTGTAACAATCAAGACACCCTTGATCACAATGTGAAACGTTTTACTGTTCTGAAAACTGTGGCTGAAAAGCATCCAGCTAAAATGTATATAATTCAACTTTGGAGTGAAATACGTAAAAACAGAACGTTTCATGATTAGGAAAATATCAGTTCCTGTCAAAAACAATTAACTTAAAAAACATAATTACTACAGTTTCATTGAGGACTGCCTAGGGGACAATTCATATCTGCAAAACATCTGTTCAAACACTTGAACTTGCACATATTGCTATAAATGTCATTTTTAATTGCTTTTCCCCACATATTTTTTAAGATTAAAAACTATGTCAATGTGTGTGCATTTGGCTGCTCAACACACCACATAGTTTCTCACACGGGACTAAATTCAGGTACAGTAGGTTAATAACTACTCTACAAATAGTCAGTGGTAATGTTTGGGAAAACTAAACGTACTGGTTGTCTTTTAAATCATGACCACCACATTATCTTTAAATCCTAGTTTGAAGGTGGAGAAACAGCACAAAAGAAACAGGCTGCTCAAATACCGCTAAAAAGCACAGTCCCCAATGCCTCAAACAAAATTGACCATCTTTACCTTTTGCATGGAATACAACTAGGGCTACACTTTTATACAATTTGCATATTATTGCTTTTATTTTTGCCTTTTATTGAACTATATATAGAATAGAGATGTTTGTGGTACAAACACACAACTACAATACATTAATTGTGATTAATCACGATGAAACTTTGTAATTCTGGGTAATTATGAAGATTTAATTAGAAATGCAATGGAAGCATGTCACTATCAATAAGATTGCAGAAATCTGACTGACTCACTGAGGTCCTCCACCCTTTGCATTCTTTCAGTATCAATAAAACTGACTGTTAAAAATACACACAACTGCATTTTACAAACACTCAGTCCACAATAACTGCAGCTATGCGCAACCAATAAGGATGTATGCAAACATTGACAATCAAAGCACAAAACTAAGAAACACCTTTTCTTAGCACCATGCCACAGTGAAATTCCCATAATCTTTGAGAGGTCCCTACATTATCAGTCAATCCACAGTAATGATAGAAATGTCTTTAATGTCATTTAGTGTCAGCACTAAACAGATGGTGTGTACAGGATGCTATACAGTATATTTACAGGACGTTAATCCATGTATTCTTCTATAATATCCATGTGCTATATCCAACATAAACAAGATTGTAATCTAGTACCATCAATTATGATAGCTGAATTTTGAATTTGGTTTGAAAAAGAGGATAAAAATTAAGGAACAACAAAAAAATAAACATCAGCTGTCATACACTAATAAATGCAGCACTAGAAAAGATTTCTATTGCTTCTAGGTGGTGACACACAAGAAGCACACGTACTATAGCATTGCAATCAGTGGTAATGAGGAGGAAGGACAGATAGAAGAAAGAAAGATAGAATACAGAATGCAAATGGCATTTTGAATTGGTATGCATACATAATATCTAATATACTGTTCAATGAGTGATTGAAATGAATGTGTAATGAAAATGCAGTTTTGCATCTCACCTGTATGGCACTGGAACTCCACTGGCCTCAAAGAGCTTGAGGAACGCCCAGCCACAGCTCAGCTCTCCTCGTTCACCTGTGGCCTGCAATTAACAGTCATGACAGCTTTAGACACTGGCTTGCTTATCGACATCTCATATCATTTACATTTTTCCTTAATGTCTTATTTCTAATATCCCTAATATCAGGAGCAAAGTGTTGTCTATCCTCTTTAGTTTCTTGTCATTCTGACGTGTGCATATTAATGGTAAAAAGCGTTACTGGAAATATGCACTGGAGTTTAGTATTCTGCTTTCACATGAATTTGAAAAGAAACTTTAAAAATGCTTTAAAATATAACTTACTTAATTTGCTTTCATTTTAATTAAGAATTCAGATACAAAATTCAGGTAAAATGAAAAATTAACCAGTAAGGATATTTTTTCTGCATGTGTTACAAATGCATAGAGGAGTCGGAACAAGACATCAAACAGAAAACATTTATTTTGATAAGGAACTCACAGGAGTTACTTACATTCCGAATGTAGGAAATGCCAAGTTCAAATAAAATTCCCAGTTCAGGAGATTGTGAATTTGATCTCACAAAACAGTCCCCATCCAACAGGCTGGGCAGGATACCTGAAACCTGACATTATCACACAGAGTCAAACATTGTCAAATTATAAACCACACTCATCATGATGAGCTCTTTTTTTTTATTAAACCAGAAACTCTTATATAATACCTCCAAAGATAATCTCAACATATGATAGAAGTACAATTTGATGTACGCTGTGATTATAAGAACATAAGAATGGATCCAAAGGATTTGGTAGTATTAATCTACTATATTCAAACTTGACTAGATTACAGCTATATTGTAACCCAAATCATTGATATAAATAAGAGTAGTGGTTCTAGAACAGATCCCTTTTATATTCCACTAAATACATCACTAAATACAAAGTGATGTGAAGTTATAGTTAAAAAAATCTGTAGGTCTTGCTTTTGAAATAATAATTTAAACAGAATGCACAGATACCCTAGGAGAGAAGGTCCATGTTCTGGTATTCTTGTTATTGCAGGATGCTCTAACTGTGTGGATATTACTCAAAACCTGCAAGAAAAAGAACATAGAAATAGCCGTTTTTCTGCTAATGGAATAACTGAAAGTTTAAAACAGCAAAGCTTTTCAGATGTCTGAAAGAAACAAGCAATTTAATGAAGCTCATGCTCCCTCTTGTGGTTGAATGCCATACTAGGAATAAGGAGAATCTCCTGAGATAAAGTGACTAAGATGTGGAATGGTAATAGTTTTTTAACTTTAAACACCTGGTAAAGATGTCTTTATATATATATGTATGTATGTAAAACACTTAGAAATAAAGGGTTAAATTGTTTAAACAAATCAGTTTCATCACCTAAAGGTACATTACTGCAGCTTGTCAATTACACTTCAAACAGTAGCAGGGTGAGACTGGAATCTGCACATTATAACACATCATTTACCATTGGTAGCTTTTAGTATGTGCAGGTGTTGCTTTCTAATCAATACATTTGGTTACTTTGTTTTTGCCACTTTGAAAGTTGCTTCTGTACAGGGCCAGTAACAAACAATGCTGACAATTAATTAGATAATTGCTAGAACTGTACCCCTATGAAACAACTGTGCTTGGTGTAGCCAGGATGGATATACTATCTCTTTGACTGTGTGTGCATCTGTGCCAGGGATGGGACTTCTCAGGAAGAAGCAGAGAGGAATACAAAAGTGTTCCCTCACAGTGAGTCAGATTACAGGAGAATGCCCTTTTGAACTATGATCTCTTCATGTCCTTCAGCATGTGAGCAGACAGAGAAGCTCTGCAGAATAAGGTTCATCAGAGGAGATACATATTTAAACGGAGGAGAAAATGAAAGAAGTAGAGATTTAAAACTACTGCACCTCCTTTAAGGTGCCATAACATTTGTAGGAATATGCCATAAACACTTTTGTTTTTTAGTTTTGTTGCGCCATCTTCAAAATACATTTGAGGTGTTAAACATTTAAATATTCAATTTATAAAATATATTATTTATTCTTGTCAAACGGCACATTTACCTTGAATAAAAATGGAAGATCAAGCCACCACAGAGGCACCATGTTTTCAAATGCATTAAAAACAAACTAAAAACAGCCGAGTAGTAATTTCTATCCTAACACACGGCACCCACAGTTTAAACATTGGGGTCCGCCAGAATATGTCTAGACTGAAACAGTTTTAGAAATTAAAGTATGTCAAAGAAGGGAGAACACCTGCCTCATGCAGAATTCATTTACAGAAACTGCTCAGTGCTACCATGCACCAAGATCCTGGTTATAAACACTTTCCTTTATTGTTAACCTGAAATGAGATTCACAGTTTAACATGAACAGTTATGGGCAGAGTGAATTCAACCTGGATTACCATGAGGTGTTATGGACTGTCTTTGGCATTATACAATATGTCAAATACATAATCATTAGGAAAAAGGAGTCCTTACTTCTTTGTAAATAATATATTTTTAATAAGAAGACACAGCAGCAGGCGCTCAAAGGAGGCTGGTAATTTAACAAAGACCAGTAGGCCCTCAGAGTTACTTACTCTGGTGCCATCAAACACACAAAGTCTGACGTGTCTGCTGAGAACCTGAACACCAACTCCAGGAGGAGGAATCATCTTGCAGCTCCACAATGTCAGGGTCAGTGACACTCTGGACACCCTGGGTCGCACCTACACACACACATGTTGTGTACAGGAATACACCAAACAGTAAAATCAGTGCAAACCTATGTCACTATGTTCCATACTTGTTTAATGTGAATAATTTTAATATGTATTTAAAATACATTGTGTCATCATCCCAAGACACAAAAACCGAGGTGTCAGAAGCCACTTACTAATTCAACAAATATGTAGGGCTCTTTGTTTGCTGTATCTTTAATTATGTGACCTCCATTTGACCTGAATAGAAGCAGTCTTTTTTCAGGTTCTAAACACTAATTCAGCAAGCCTAATTAAAAAACAAAATAACTGCTTTTCACTTAACAGAGCAGCTATTGAATATTGTGCCTCATCAGTCTTTTGAGTAGATTTTAAAGGTAAAGCTGAACTCTAATATGAGTCCTTTCCCAATTTAACATAGTCTTCGCTGTTTTACAATTACAGATTTATAACTGCCATATGTAAAATGAGACACCTGGAAAACTATTATTTTCCAGAGTAAGGTCGTGTGTAGGCTATGGACTACAATTACTCTTCATTAAAGTATCACCTACTAGACACTCATTGAATTCTAGTTTTTTATTAAAGGAAGACAGGTAATTGGAAAATGAACATCCCTATATATAATTCATGCAGGGAACTAAAGGACTGCAGAAAAGGGTAGATGCAGACCAATGGAGAGAGATAATCATAATCAAGAATTACACAAATTGCATTTTATCGACTAATTTTATCTGATCTAAAATCCAAACATGTTCTACTGTATCACATTTGCTACAGCATAGCCCCACCCTAATGGTACAAAAACACATTCATTTAATGCCATCCTAACATAAAATATTAAGTGAGGACAGACGACGATGGGGAAGATTAAATTTATGAGAGATGAATCAGATTAAACTCTGTTGAATTTGGCCAGAATTCTGACGTAAACAGACTGTATCTTACAAGAAGATATCACGTGAACTTCAGCGATTTACAGAGTACCCAAGATGTTTAACGTATTGTTTAAAAGTTCATTCTTGTGTGCATTCTGGCTATAGGTGTGGGATTTTCTATCACAAAACAAAAACTTTCAGCTTCTTAGCACTGGTTGTATGTTCCTCACCTAAAATGATTCACAATCCTAATTTCAGAATCTGAAATTCACATCCATCTTTGTAGATGGGATTTGAAAATGTCTCCATGAACTGCCTTAGATTCTATATTGCTTATTCGACAAAGTAAGATCTAATACGCTGGCTCTACTTACACTTCCCTTATCAGGGCTCCATAAAAGGTCTTTAAAAGCCAACTGAGACTGGCTGTATTCAGGCTGAAGGAAGTGACTCGATCGGAACGCTTTCCCTGTCCACAAAACATGTACAGTATTACTCTTTTATCAGTATGCCAGCATACTGTACATCGATGAACACCATGTTATATCACAACAAATGAACAAATGAATCAAGACAGTAATATGATTTTTCCCAAACAAAAAAAACATTTTATTCCTCCAACGTTCTGTTTCCAGTCATACTTATAGATACAACATTATGTTAAGTTTCTTGTGCTGTGTTGTCTTAGATCTTTGTTTGGGTTTTGTTTTGAAGTTTGTTACAGAACAAACATAAACCGTAAAGCATTGACAGTAATGTTGAACATACCTTATGTTTAAATTACCTATTAAACCAAGGCAATCTACACAACAACCATTCCTTCTGGGAGCAGGAGAGATGCATGATTGCATCTGGGGGAGCTCTTAAGATAAATTACCATGTAAGAATGCTATTTGTCCCCATCAGAAAACAAATCATTAAGGATAAGCATAGAAAACATATACTTATTGTTGAAAAAAGACTTTGAGCTTCTTGTGATAGTGTATGGCTTGAATGCTCAATCATTCATGCTATATGCAAATAATACTAATGTATTTATATATGCATGGATCCTTCAACAAGATCTATTACTATTTATTTGAGGATTATTAATGTTTCTAGTCAATCTGAGAATGTACTAACATTACATGATACTCAAAACCTCATGATTTCTGGAAGAGTTTTAAGTCTGAAAATGTTGATGTTTTAACACAAATAGTGTGTACAAATGCATGCACAAAATACAGTACAGAAATTAGGCAACTCATCTAAGAACATCAGTTCTTACCTTCTTCCAAGAGCTTAGACAGCGTTGAGGGCCTAAACCCAGCTGGAATGGCTCCCATGGCAGACAGTACATCAGATGCACTGATCTGCAATTCATACCATACACTGAAGATGAACTTGTGTTATGCTGCATCCAAAAAGAGTATGCCACTTCTTAAGCACCATATGTATGTATACTGGCTAAGCCAAAAAGGAATGTATATTAGTATTTAAGTGGATAGAAAGACATTATACATTTATGACAATCTGGATACAAAAGACACTGTCCGCATGACACCCTGCTCTTCATCTGCTTTACTCACATAAGGCATACGTACCTCTGTGACTGCTTTTCTTACAGCATCCCAGTTGGACTTTGTACCACTACAAAAGAGCAAGGTGATGTTTTCACATTTACCTTTAGTACTCCAAAATAACATGATGAGACACTCAGGAGCCATCCCTGACATTCCATTCTTAAGAGTAAAGTAAGATTCAAACATTAACAGATCATGACTTTCTGTTAACTTTAAACGATCTTAGACAGTAATGAGACCAGATTTATTTTTTTAAATAACTACAATAAAAAATGAACCAGTTTGCACCAACAGAAAATAGAGCACCTGAGTGTCTTATTCATAATCTGCCATTACTTTTGCTTACTCATTTCTTTTCCCATCCCTATCTACTCTAATTGAAAAGGCTAAATGTGATTAAAAGAAATGAAGTGAGAAGGTAGACATGGGCTTCAGAGTAACAGGTACCGCTAATTTAATTACCCATCAGGCACTTGAGTAACATTAGAAAGGTGAATGTCACCAAAGTAGCTCTTAAGCAAAGTAAGGGTCTACAACCTATATTCAGTACAAAAAATGCTGCATTGCTTGGAAACTACCCATCCAAATGCAATGTTTTCATATTTGTGTATCTTACATTGATTTACAAATGTAATCTATTTAAAGTCTGATAATAGATTTGTATTCCTTATGGTGATTTCCAATAGTGGCATATTAAACATTACCTGTGCTTTCTTTGTTCTTTCTGTTTGTCTGTCTTTGCCCTTTGTTTCACTTCATCTGTCTCCTCTTCAGAGTCTTCCTCAGTCTCCGTTTCTTCCTCTTCATCATTACAATTCTGAAATTATTCAACCACAACTTTATAGCCATACGTGATATGCTTTAGCCTTAATCGTTATATTCAATTGCAAACCGGTATGGCAAAAAATAAGCAAGGGGACACCCAGCAATGTCTCCCACAAATCACAAGTCCCCGGTATAATATCACACATTGTCCTTTTCCAGACAATACGGTGATTTATTTAGATGTGGGTTGTGAACATATGTTGTGATATTAGGTGCAGTTTAAACGAGTGTTGTGAATAGAATGGACCCACACTGCCATGGGATGACCAGAGAAGACGGTCAGATGGTCAAACAACACCAACCCGCAAGTATGTTTTTGGAACCACCCCCTTGTTTCCTTTGGAGTCTTGAGCCAACCACCAGCCATCAGGATTTTTTGAGAGCACTCTCAGGATTTCACCTTTCTTTAGGGGGGAAAAAAGGAAGATAACCATGACAAATGGGTGGAAAACAACTACTTTGTAAGAAACATTATTGAAGCCACACGCATAAACAAATCTGGCCCAAGAGATGAAAATCTGCCCTCTTTTTCTGTCTTTTAAGGTCCGGAACATTTGGCTTGTAACTTTTTTAGTCACCACATATGTTTATGATGTCTCCACCTTGCAGGTTGCTTCTAATCGCTTATAATTTTGATAAATCCAAGTCTAATTGTATTTTGCTTTGCTTTCACTAATTTGTTGCATGCTCCACTTTCAACAAATAGTTCTTACTTTTTATCCAAGACTCATCAAAAGCAGATTTCAAGAGCTTAGTTCTTCCATAGAATGTGAAAGACAATTATATCAGTGATATGATTGACAACTAGGCTTTATTTTTCATGCATTGATTTACAAAGCTTTCATCACAATTTTAATTTAAAATGCATTATATAATGTCAAAGTAAAGGGTTTTAGTTTTATTTGCAATACTTTTGGTCCACCAACAGATTGATATTTTCATTTACCTTTATTGTCAGATCCCCTTCTTGTTGAGAATTGAAGTCACAGACAGCAATGAAGTTATTAACAGAAGGGCCCACTTCATCTTCCTCTTCACTTTCCTCTTCATCGTCCTCCTCTTCACTTTCCTCTTCATTGTCCTCCTCCTCCTCCTCATCTTCTACTTTGGATGTACTTGCTTTTTCTATCCGTGCACTGATTGACAAAAAGAAAGCAGAACACTTTATGGAATGAAGAGCAACCTGGGTAGAAATTCGACCTTCTCACCTTAGAAGTTGCTGTAGCCTCCTATGAATTGTACTTTCCTCTAACTGAAACCCAGTAATTATTATAATCACAATTATTCTATTTCATTTCTATGTCTTATATATATATATCTGCTCTTGCTAGGCTGTAATAGCAAATGTATATGGATCTCTGTAACATCACTCAGCACACATACAAATCACTTGCTTTTCATGTCAATCCAGTAGGTAATATGGAGTGTTCAAAAGCTCATCTGAAACAGCTAATTTTAATCAATTTTTATACCATTGCATTAGAAGTATAGCTTATCAACAGAATAATGAAGCACTATTTTTTCCCCTTATTACTTCCAAGAGATTAACAAAAACTATCAAAAATCATCTATCTCACGAAAGATATGCATTTTTCACCTTAGTTGCATGACATCCCACTTAAAAAAAACTCACTTGACAACTTGCTTATTTGCAGTATCAGGGACCAACCGTTCTGCCAGCATCTGGAGCTGATGCTGTAAATTCAGTAATCTCATGTCTTCCTCCCGTTTCCTTTGGTCATAAGTCCCTACTGGTACAGGTTCATCCGCCTTTGTAAAACACAGACCATGAAATCCTAAAGACTTAGCCAGGAACAACCATGAGGTTTTCCACTACTGTTTCATAGCCATTTAGTTCTATTTCATCTTCCCCAAACAGAAGAGCATGGTTATGGTTGTGAAGAGCAGAAAACACATTAACAAGATTCAAAATAATAAATTACTTTAACAATGCAATATGTTTTGAGAACAGTCCATTTCAAACATTTTAATCCTTATTTTGATTAATTTGGCTAAACCATTATTCAGTATTTGATCATTTTAGTGTGTTCATTACTCCATTTACTGCATCAAAACTCCTTAAGGTATCTGTCTGATATTGTACCATTACCCGAGAGAAGAGACAGCCAATCTAAGCCTTTACCTTGTTTAATGCCCTTAAAGTCTTCAGAGTTTCTTCAACAGATTTTTGTAACTGAATGCATCTGTTGAACAAAAAAGTGACAATGGCCACACATATCATTTTCTTTTTAAGAAGATTTAATATTATGAAAACACATCTCTTGAAAAAAATCAATCAATTCCCTTTAAATACTAAGGACTTGTATGATGACACGACAGCTAAGGTGGAAAAGAAAAAGGAGAATTTCAGAATTTCCTGGGTAGTATCCTGATTCCATGCATCCGATGGTGTAAACAATTTCGCCGTTGTTCTTTTGCAATTTAACTTTAAACCTGAAACAACCCGAAAAGGGAAACAACTGTGTGCCTGACAACAGGTGAAACATGTTTCCTTCCCTTGTGAGCTTCATGGTAATACGTTTTTTTTATTCTTTTGACAATTTGTTGGTGAAACACTTAATTAAAATGACTGTCTAAAAAGTATTACATTTTTTCAACAGAATCGCAGAACGCATATGTCCATCTGAAACTGCACAACCCTCGGTTGAATGGACTATAGGGGGAAGAAGTGTTCTTTATTATCGAATGTCCATTAAATCGTTTTTTCTGCCCTGAAAAAAACACTATTATACAACATGTATACACTAAATATATGCTTTCTGTGTCTTTTGACTTTTTTTAACAACTGCAATCAACACAATCTTGTCCTGTGCCTTATTTGTTGAACTACCTCTATAGGGCATCATTGGTATTCCTGAATTTTAAACCCACGTACTATTTATTTTAAATTTGTCGTATTATTCGTGAATTTCCTCGTTATTGTGGAGAAAGTCTGGTGTTTCTGATTTTACAGGAAAAAAACTCTAGCAGATTTTGCACATTAAATCCTAAATCCGTTAAACCGAGGTTTAACTGTATTAACGCACAATTTAACACTTTTTGACGATAAGAGCCAATATAGATACTGCTATCAAACTGTATTTACCTTTGAAATGCTTCGGTTTGTTTAGGATGCTGGGTAGCATCTGCTTGTTGGATTTCTTGAAATAAACTGTCCACCTTCGGAGAAAAAAAAACGTATAAACTGAAACGTAACTATACAGTAACCACAGTCTACATTATGCCACTACTGTTTCAAATAAGTGGAACTGTAAAATATATTCTTCGCAGTATTTAAGGAATATTTCCTTATATAATTATAAATGTTAAGCAGACACCTACTTTTCTTTTGATTTCGTCTGTATTCCTCTGCACAGTTTGCAAGGGACTCTTACTCTTCGGTGGCATTTTGCATTCGTGATTCGTAATTTTTTATATTTATCTTCACCCAATCCAGGAAGATAGAAGGTCTAGGCTTGCTACAACTCGGATTTATTTATGTGACTTTGATCAGTATAGTTTGCTTAATCCATTACCGTATTTCCCTACCACACACAGATCCACCAAAAGGACGCTACTGACTCGGTCGCTAGGAGGGTTAAGAAGCGAATGAATAATACGTCACAGACATGCGACGATTGTAATGATTGAATCTGAACCCTTCAAAGCCTTTATACTCAGTTCCACGTTAGATAGATAGATACTTTATTGATCCCGTGAGGGAAATTGCAGTGCAACAGCAGCTTAACACACACAACACAGCCACAGTGTAACGAATTATATACTAATAGTACAATACATACAATACAATACAAGAGTTACTCACAGTCCGGACACACAAGAGGAAACTAGAACAGAACAGTACACAGAAAATCGTATCACACGTATGAATATAAATATAGATGTAACCATAGATATACATATAAATATAAATGTATTGCACAGGTCCCTGGCATATATTGCACAAAAGTGGTTGTAAACGGGAAAAAGAAAAAGAAAAAGAAAGAGAACAGATGTAGCAGTATATGTGTATATGCGTTTAGTCCAGAAACAGGTCACTGTCGCTGTTGCCTCTGCCAAGACAAGAGAATTAACAATCTTAGATCATTTAAGATTGTTAATTTTGCGTTTAAAGTGATCATTTTTAAAAATAACTATGTACTGTCATCCCGCCTATAAAGAGAGAATCTCAGCAGATTTTACATTGTGCAAAACATTGTTTTTTATTTTTAATATACAGAAATTATAACAAACAAGGGTATGCACATACAGATGCTGCAACATGACACAGCAAAGGCAACATCAAATGAATAACAAGACAGAGCCTTATCAACAATACGAAGGTTGCGTTGTGTAGGGGTTACATTAAATAAGTTTATATGCTAAAATATTTCTGTAAATCAGTTCACCGAGCATATCTTTTTATATTTTTAATTAATTTGAGTATACCTTAAATAAAGTAGTAAATTCTTTAAAGCAATAGGAGTACTTTTCACTCTACACGTCTGTATGTAAAATTTTGCCGGCGTAAGAATAACATTTAACTTCTTTGTTCTTATTCTGAACACCGAGAACAACATCACTAAGTTAGATTTACACAAATATTACTATTTAACCAAGAACAGACAGAGCGCCAGAAAGTGCCAAAATGATGACATGAGAAAAATGCGTTCAGTTGTTTCAATCTCGGATTCACAAAATGTACAAATGTTACAGTCAAAACTTTCCTCTGATTTATTTTCTCAGAAATTCCTCGAGAGAACCAACACCCCGAAACTCTCTATATCCCACAATTCCTATCGGAGGATATTGCGTGAGTGACGTCACCATGCGAGAAGGTCAACACAACTCTTAGCAACTACCGCACGAACCAATTGCGTGAGGTGAGCTGACGTACAGTCAGCCATAAAAGAGCAAGTGGGGCTGGCTTATGAAAATTCTTAACTTCCTGACAGAAAATTTCGAATCTTTTGTAAATCATCTTAAAGTGTGCAGATCTTGCGCGAAGAGCAAAGCCGCACATACTGTAAGCAAGGGAGAGTGCGTGACTGGCTTTTGAGATAAGGTAACAATACTGATAACAAATAGTTCGTGGCGTAATGTACAAAAACGTTTTTTTTTGTAACATCGCAAATCGCTTTTCAACGATTAGAAGAGCTCTTGTTCTTAAAAGGTAGAGGAAATTTAGTTTTTTTTCCTGGTAGTAAACAGGTGTGAATGAAAACGTAATTTCCTTAATCCTTAAAAGGAGTCCAGCGTTCTCGTAGCATAGTACTACTGTATTGTACTACAGTAATAAGAGAATCAGGAACTGGAAACAAAAAGATATTTGTACCAATTAACATAACGATTACTGTGACTTTCCTAAGGTGCTTACGGTTAAACGCCTTTGGCTCACAGATCTTAAGCAATACAGTTGGTAGGAAGGGGTTCACGTTTAACTATTAATTAATTGGCTGGTTCCGTTATTCGTTTAATAACACTTTCGAAAATCTGATAATTATATTCCATCCCTCAAACGCAGACCTCCCGGGATAGTATATTTTTTTAAACAGCACGGAGGTGTATAAGATTCATTCTACAATAATAAAGTGTTAAGAAGAATTTCCAAATGCTGGAAATCCAGGACAGGAGTATCATCCCTTGCGCGGTCTAGTCGGGATTCCAGCTGTTGAATTCTGACCTTCCTGCAACTTGAGTGAACTTTGAGAGATTCCTGCTGCAAGCAGAGTGTCGCAGGAATCGGACCCTGAAAAAGAAAAACGAAACAAAGACGGGAATCAGTTTTTTCTCAGAACAAATTCAGCTCAGCAAGGCAATATTTCTTAGTTGGAAAAACAAAAGAAAAGTCTTTACAGCATTCCTGAGTACGAAGTTAAAAAGTCCATCTAGTATTGAAGGCACTCCCCTCCATCGATTCAGTTTTATATAAATGATTGGGAAAAACCCAGTAACATCCTCAGTTTTATCGCAATTAGAAGAGGACATAACAGCTATTGTGTTTAGATAATGTTAATTTTTTTTAGAAGAGACTAGTATTAGTTGTTAAAAAAGACAAATATAGATATAGGTTTTACATGTAAGGGTAGAGGGTGTTGCGATTAGTCATTTCTTCCTAATCTCAATTTTATTTATTTTTTTACAACATCCGTTTACTGTCTGACTGCTTGACTTACTACCGACACCAATTCTGTCTCCTAGGTTATATTAAAAATGAAAGGTGCTGAGAAGGTCTGAGATTTCCGCCGTGTTAAGAAAACACCACAGATTTCATGGGATCTGAGTGACAGCTGGTAAAAAGCCGTCAAATAGCGGGAACCTGTGTAATTTTCCATAAAGAGTCCAAATCTGAGAAAAGCTCTGACTGACTTTTGAAATTGGAACCAAGAAAGCTAAGTCTTAATATAGATATATATTGATGGACATCTCATTTAAAGTGTGTGATTATGTGATATTTAAATCAAATTCGGTGATACTTAAAGCAAAGGTTGTGAATACGAGGATTTAAAAAAAGCAAGTGCATTCTTTGCCCAGATGCCTCGATGGAAATTGTTGATGCGAAGACACCTGCGCTGGTCCAGCCCCTTTGCTCAGAGCCTGGTCCTGTGCCTGCTGACGTTTGTGGTTTTTCTGCCTATGGCCTGTCACCGTTTGCTTTACTCTTACTACTTCATCAAGCCTTTGTACCTGAACACCATGAGCGATAGATTTCTAGAGGAGAGTTATCAGAAAGGCCAAGAAGCCCTCCGTTACTGGCAGGGTGTGCACTCAACTCCAGTCCCAGACTTTAGAAAACATGCAGGCCAGAAGAGGCCAGAGCTCCTGATTACTGTGATAAGTGCACAACGAAAGGAGGGAAGTGGGTATCATTATTTACTGCAGGTGATGCAGCAGCTGTCTTCCCTCCTAGCGGCCTGTGGCAGACAAGGCTGCGCGGCGGAGGTGCTGGTGTGCGACGTGGAAAGGGATCCCCTGGCAAATGAAGATGCCTCCCTAGTGGGAAAATGGTTCCGCGTGATTCGAAGATCCCCCCAGGATTCAGACGGGAGTGGCAACTGGGTAAACACGTTTGAAAAAGAGAAGAGGGACTACGTTTTCTGTCTGCGCAGAGGATGGGAGATGACTCAGCCTGAAAACGTGATAGTCTTAGAAGACGACGCTGTGCCCAAGGAAGATTTCTTCCCTGTGGTCCAAAATTTGCTCTCTCGGCAGTTTTCTTCCCACACCCTCTACGTCAAGCTGTACCACCCAGAAAGACTGCAGAGATACTGGAACCCTGAGCCATATCGCATCCTGGAGTGGATAGGACTGGGGCTCATTGGGGCCTCTGTCCTGAGTCTTCTCTTTTCCCTCTCCCCTTCCTTCTCCTTCTCTCCAGCCCAAATGGTTTTCCTCACTCTTTACGTCATGGTGTTTGTGGAGCTCGTGGGGAGGCACTACCTGCTGGAGGTACGGCGCATTTCCCCGCAGCTCTACGCAGTGTCCCCAGCCACCGAATGCTGTACCCCGGCTATGCTGTTCCCCGGAAATGCCTCGCTCCGGGCTGCCGCGTACCTGGATGGGACCTTCTGTGAAAGGGGCAGAGCCAAGGACATTGTGCTCTACCACCTCGCCCGCTCCGTCCCGGGAGAGAGGGCGCACAGTCTGGAGCCCAACCTGGTCACCCACATTGGGGCCTACTCCTCCGTTCGGAGCAATCCTGTCCGGCCCCGCTTGCTCTGAGCCTGCCTTACGACCCTGCTTGAATCAGGGCTGTGCAGCTCCGGGTCTTGACGGCTGAGATTATGCAAACTAACACGGAATTAGCTTTATTTCTTGGTTGAAAAACTATCTGCCACAATACCGTCACTATCCAGGACAACACATACCCTCAAGTGCACTTTACTTCTATGAAAATATTTTCTATAGTTTTTAAATGTTACCTTTTGGGGTTTATTGATACTGTATGTCTTGGAACAGTTTAACCAGTGTGCAGCATTTTGTGACTGTTTTTTGGGGGATCATGAAATTTTACAATTGTGTGATAAAATATTGAATTGATCAACATACTGTAAGCTTGTAATTGATTAAATGCTGCAGAGTGTTGGAAAGACACATTGATGAAATTTAGATAGTTGAGTGCTGGAGTATGAGACTACTTATTTTTACTACCTACACTGTTCTCTGAAAGGGTGATGAAATGCAGTCAGACAGATGGAAATAATCTCTGATTTGGCCTTAGGCATGGCCTTGCAATTATCTTAGTACTACTCCATTTCCATCATGTTTGACATCAACATTAAGTGCCTTTACACCACTCTCATATCATCAATCCAGTTATGAGAATATTGGGCAGAACATACTGTATAATCACTGCATATACAGTATTGTTAATTGTCGTTTTGGGAGTTTCATTGCTTATTGTAGATGCATGTTTAATGTTTTGGTTGGTTTACAAATGCACTACTTGTTAAAACGGCCATGTTAGTGTCTGGGCTAAAAGGTACAATTGGAAATCACGTTTTTATGCGATTCAGTTTGTCAAATGTTTTGCCTTAATTTGTGATTCTTTGTTATAAACTGGCTTTACTGAAAGGTTCAAGAACATCTATAAAATAAACAAACAGTGGAAATGTCCTAAAACGGATATGTAAAAAACAGAACATGCTTTTTAGTACTAAATAAACCTAAGGAATGCACTACATACAAACAAACCTCTGGGCATCTGCAGCAGTATGCCATATCTTGCCAGTCTGCCTCAAATACTGTAGCTTTGGCTTATTTAATTAAATGCATCTTATCTTTTACCCACTAAAATTGGAAATAGTTGGTTTCTGTACAACTGGTTTGACCAGCTTTTATATTTGCTTTCAAAATCATGGAAACTACTGACGTTTTAAAACAAAAGGATTAAAAATATTTTAATAGTGCATCAAAAACGTATGTGGGAACCAGTAAGACACTAGTTGGTACCTGAAATGTTTGCAATAGCTGCACTGTTCACTCACCTATGGGACGTGTGTATTTTATTGTGGGCTTTTTATAAATCAATATGAGAGGAACAAATCATTGGCAATTGTATAGTGTCTGCAAATTCCTTGAAGTCATGTCCCTGTATTTAAATAAACAGATAACAAGGAAGCTAAGTTGTAGACTTCTTAATTTTAAAAGACTTACACAATAATAATAATTGCTTACACTTATATAGCACTTTTCTGGACATGACACTCAAAGCTCTTTACAGGTAATGGGGACTCTCCTCCACCACCACCAATGTGCAGCATCCACACTGTCAATTCTCGAGACAAGAATAGATCATTTCATGTCCATCCCTAAGTTTATCTGTCCAACAGAGATCTCCAAAGAGAATTTAAGAAATATGACAGTGTATTAAATAAAAAACACATGCTTTTTTTAATAGATATTTATTTTTTTAGAAAATATAAAAAAATCTAAATTGTAGTAGTAACAGCACTCTTTTTGATCCAGCAATGTACAAGATGACAGGTAAATGCATATCTTGCAATAAATCACTGTTTCTCTTCGAGAAATGTTTTCATGACTTCTGCGATTTCCACAGACCCACGCTGTTGTTGGCAATGTGTTTATCAGTTCAAAGCTTGCAGAACCTGAGAAAGAACATCACAAAACACCAGTTACACATGATTATTTAGTTGAGACAAAGTTTGCTTCTGCTATGTCAAGTATTTCACAATGTACAAATAACATGAATTTAGTATGAATACCATATTTTTCAATTTTACCTAGAGCAATATGGTTTGTGTTATGCTAAATACTAAAATACCAAATAACACAATCTGCTATCAGTTCACTACGATTAATTAAAATACATGTGCATTTTCACTATTTGGTATATTATTTTAGCTTATAGTGAATATATTTTCCTATGTATGTAATAGGTAATCTGCATGCGTGTTGCTATGTGATGTGTGTAGATTATGGCCAGAGAACACGTTTCAGCACAGAACTTTAGCACGTTGACTTCACATTTACTAAATGTATCCAAGATGTGTCCAAGCGCAATCTTGTTCGTCTTTAAAATTTATGGTACCTTCGTCTTGATCCACTAGCATAGCACTGACAGCGCTCCTCGAATCACGCCAAGTCCAGTTTCTTCTGTGTTTCTGAGAGCTTGTCTTGCAGCCTTTTCTTCCTCCAGTCGAGAAACCGCCTTCTCATTCTGTTTGCCTGCCAGCCCGCAACGAACCCGGACGCGAAGGAAATCAAGATCGCTATCTGCAGCGTCCTGTCCGATACGTCTGCCATCTTCACCTCTGTCTGGGCTGGAGCAGGAAGAACCTTCGGGGACGCGATGCGCGCTCCCGGGTGGCCACGTGACCGAGCCCGTGAGCAGGCGTGCTCGGCCGTCTTCTACGGCAGCTCTCGAGGCTCATACGTCTTGCTGCTCCGTAGAACGCCAATTCGCGTGGGGAAAAACTCACAATCACGAACGACCCGCCTCACTCTAAACTCTATATCTAAAAAATATCGCGTATCGGTTTCGTGCATGTTGTAATCCAAGCAATTCTGTCATTTCTCTTCCACGTTTTGATTTCCCTAGGAGCCATCCACGCGTTGTGAACCAGTTGTAAATGAAATCGTCGACCGACAGATGGGGGTATAATCACGCAGAGCGTGCGGGTGTGCGCTATTTCATTTTTTTTACAATGTTCCAAACTATCCGGAGTGTGGGAAATCGGTTTAAAAATTGAAAACAATATTTTATTATTTCAATACTGTTCCTCCGTCTGTTAGCCCTTTCCTACAAGGCATATATCCCCATGACAACAAAACAGCAGGAAAACGGCCTTGTTTTGTCTTGTGGAGATGTTCAAATGGCCAGTTAGAAGTTCCTAGTTCAGAGCTATCAGCCTTGGCACTTTGGCTTCATCCCATTGCTAGTGTTTTCACCAAATAGTACTGAGCGCAATGTGCTATTTATGATTAATTAGTCCATAGACTGGAAAGCTAAAAGTGCCAAGTGGATCAGTGTCCTAGTGTCATAAAATACATTTTATTATAATAAGTACTCTACCCATTTATTAGTACTTAATATTAATATTTAATGTCAGCTAACATCGTTTACTTTAAAAGCACTGTGCTGTTTTTAAATATATAGGAATCTGGTTGGTTGGTGTGGCTTAACTTTCGTGAACCCTTTGATAAATTGCAAGCTCAAGTCAAACCCAGACGTATTTAACTTTAGCGCAACAAAATTTGTTTTTCACTATTCACTTTCACTTTTTTCCACTGTCATTTTTTCTTGAGGAACAAAAACAGAAAAAAAAATGTTAAATGCACTGAACTCGGCTCCCTCTCCCCATCTTTGATGAGGGTGAAGTGAAGAAATGGCTAGAAATCTCTGCTTGAGAAACATGATGTTTTTCAAGCCATTCTGACTGCCAGAGATATATCACTGGCGCCCCCGATCACACTCACCACTGCGTTATTCAAGAGACCAAAATCCTGCAAGCATTTTATAATCCTTTATTTTAAGAACACAGGTAAAGTAAGAACAAACCCTCATTTACAATAACGACATGGAGAGCGCCTGTTCATATAGCTGAACCTTGTACACAGGGCTTCAAACCCATGAAAGGTATCAGATCCCTAAAGACTACTCCATACATGACGAGATGAACTGGTCAAATTTCGCACGTCTCTAACGGAGAAAACACCTTCCTAACTTTAATTTATTAGCACTTCTCTGCAGCATCCCACAATTTAAAATGCAGCACCTACATAAGCTAAAAACAGAACATATAAAAAACAACCACTAAGTTCGAGCGCAAGTCACAAGTCATTTCAATTTACCGCTGCCAACGACTTCAGAAAACATGCACGGTGATCTTAACCTATCTAAACCTTCTTATCGGAGAGTGTTCTCGTTTATATGATCATTTTTGCTGCTATGGATTTTCCCATGTTACACTGCCATGTCTTGTTCTGTGCATGATTGTACTTCTTGTAACACTGTACAACTGTACGCCTCTTGGCCAGATAGCCTCTGTAAATAATTTGTTCTCAATTATCTTAATGATCAAATAAAAAAAAATATATTATTATGAATATGCCAACATTCAATTCCAGCAAACAAGAATCAGTAGGACAGGACAGCACAGTGGATAGAGATCCGCCGATAGGCTTTGAAGGAATGGATGATCTTTTACATCCTAAACATTACAACATAGAATCCCCAGTCTCAAACAATGATATTTTTAGTAATTATTGGTAAATCCATTCCTTTTTTAACTCAAATGTCTTGGGACAGTGCAAGTCATCGTTTTAGTTTCAAGGTTCGGTTTTCTTATTTTGACCAAAGATCTCCGAAAACCTGACTTTTTCCTTTCCTCTGAAATGTACCAGTTTCCGCCAGGTTTCTGTCACATGACGGGTCAAATATCATGGCTTCAGCAAAGAAAACATTAAACCGGTTTTATTGCTACGTTTTCTTCCATGCGTAATGTCTGAGTTCCGTTTCGAATAGTTTATATCTATTGTTTTTTATTTCTGTGTGTGTTTGGGGGTGGGAGTTTTCGGCTAACTGCTTTTCACGACGCACAACTGAAGGGAGGACCTCAAGACCAACTTGAGAGAAGTTTTGAGCTTTTGAGGAGTCGACTGCCTCTTAGCACGGGATTTCCTGCAAAATTCACGGGTTGAAAAATAAAACATTTCCATCGCCGAGCCGAGAAAGGAAGGTGCAAATCGAAATGTCACCAGCCGAGAAAGGAGACGGCACCGCCAACCCGACTCCTGCTGAAAACAGTACAATTAACGGAGGAAATACTTCAGAAAAACAGAGTAAAACTGAACTGGTGAGTGGCTCCACCAGTATGCTTTTTTTCTCTGTCATACTTGAGTTTTGTTTTTTAGTTCGAGTATAGCGGCTACAATGTCCATCATTCTGATGATAGGAGTAATCACAGCAGAGGAAATTTGTTGACGCGAGTTTTGGGAATTCTCTTCGGGAGCTATGTTTGCTGAAGTTATTTAATTTATGTACATTAAATGCCCGGTGATTTTGCGATTGCATTGCGGTTTACAACTCGTTTCAAAAAACACCATTACGAATAAACAGAATAAAACACGTTGTTACTTATTTCAGTTAGTTTTGCTAATATGATGTTTGTGCTGTTATCTTTGGGTGTGTTGTTGGATTACACGGTAACCGCTGCGTTGTATCAGCCTGATGTTTTGAAAATCTGAACAATTTGAAAATCTAAACAATTGTTGTATCCACTATTGAAAGTTCACTTTTATTTGCCAGCCTGAATTCATAATGTGATTATTACGCTCGACAACATTCCGATAAGAAAGAGCTTATTAATTATAAATCGAGGTCGTTTTCATAATCAATTGCTGTGCTTGTACAGAAAATATATAAATGTTAAGACGTTTTCGAAACCATTTTTAATTTTTCAGTTGTTTGTGTCTTCAAAAAAATCTTTTTTTTTGTAAGACCGAGTTTTCTCAAGTTTCGATTATAATAAAAAATGTATGCTGTTTCTGTGAACTGTGATAGTATGAATACCGTTTCATTCACTGGTGTGTTAATTAATGCAGGTACCCATCTGGAATATGCTAGTGTTACTGTAGAAGAAACTAATTTGACGAGAAGTCAGTTTGATGATTTCTCCAGCTGCACCCGAGATGTTCCTGTTTTCTTGTTTTTGTTAAAAGCAAGCAAAAAAAATCTTTAATTTCTTTAAAGGTACATAGTATGTGAATGGCCTTAATTCATAGGGATTTGATTATAAACCAGAAAAAATAAGCTCTGTGGAATTGCAGATAAACATATGTTTGAGCGATTTTATTTTGTGGCTTATATTACCGTAAGTGCATGGGCTTCATTTGTCATGAAACATTTTAATGAATAGACCTCAGGCCTGTCACATTTTGTTACATTTGTAAAAGTGTTCCTTGGAGATAGCAGAGAGAGGCTGAGGTGTGGTCCAGTTATCAGTATTGTAATACTAGCCATCTTTCCTCTGTTCCTCTTTATATACTGTAGTAGTCTATATAGTAGTCGCCTGCCATTAGTTAGTCCTGTATGTACAACATGTACTCACACACAGTGGACACACAGCACATTATATGTAAATCAAGACTACTCACTGATTTGTAAGGTAAATATTGTTAAATTGTTTTTATATGGTTAGCACTCATAATTGTAGTCACGTTAAGTGTTAAAAAGTTATAATGTATCAACGATGGAATCAAGATAAGGTTTACAATACTTGTCTATTTACCTTTATTTTCTTTTTTTAACCACTTTATCCAGTACAGGGTCACGGGGGAGCTGGAGTCTATCCCAGCATGCAATGGTCAGAGGGCTGGATACGCCTTGGGCAGGATGTCAGTCTATTGCAGGCCACACACAGACAAAAGCACACACAGTCACACAAGAGCCAGTTTTCCCAGATGCCAGTTAACATACCAGTTTGTCTTAAAACGTCACACAGATAGCTCACCAGGAATTGAGGCAGCAATGCTAATCACTGTGCCTCCCTACAATACTTGAAGTCTGCTCTGTTAATTGCAATATTTCTGCTTAATTGTAAGTGTAATAGTTAGAACCTGCAGGCTGTGGCTGTCCAGGATCAGAATTATAGAACCTTGATCCACTTTATAGAGGTAACAGAAAACTCTGCTCTCATATCGTGGTGAGATTAAGACATGATGTGGTTGACCATTTCCTTTTCCTGTTCAACAGCCACAAGAAAGCAAAAGATACGGTATAGCTTCCTGTCGTAGTTCACACAGTAATACACTGCGCTAAACCATTTAATTTAATCTGCATGGTTTTCTCTAAATATGCTGTCTACTGAAAAGTAGAAAGACTTACAAAAAAGGGCAATTAATACAATTATGCATTCCTTCAGGTTAATGAATAGTCTTGTATGCCCATCTACTCACTGATGGTGTCAGTTAGACCTATTACTATAAAACCAAATTCCATCTCACTGTGAGTCATTGGTTAATATTTATCTGCTGATGAAGATTTTTTTTTAGATGAACGCTTTAGAAAAAAAACGAATTACAACAGGTTGATGGCATTAAGTGAAGCCAGAATATCATTAGACTATTGTAAAGTACCAGCATGTTTAACAAAGCATGAAAAAATGGAGAAATGACAGTAATTGCATGATAATAAGATGGGAAAACTGCATAAAAACCATTCAAATTTAAATGTAATTTTTCTTAAGGTACGGCTATAAATGACTGCAGTCACATTTCCACGCCAGTAAATCACCAATTTAATTGAGAAAGCAGTGTTGTGGTGTTCCTCCATCCATCTGCCACTGGAACACAGCCATGAGAAAAGTCAGATACATAGGCTGCAGCCAGGTCTGCGCACTCGTACATCTTGAAATAGAGGGTGGGCAGCTTTTTCAGGCTTTAGAAAGTACAGCCTCATGTATCCCTCATGTAGCAGAGCTGGTGAGGAAATCCCATGCAGGGCCAGGTGACGTCTCAACAGAGTTAACCTCCGGCTGTCAGGGCTGAGACGAGTCGCACTGAACACCTCTACCCTCAGTGACTCTGTCGGGTTTCCTGTGTGCTGCACTCCCAGGCTGTGGTTTTGCCAATCCCAGCTCTGCGGGGGTCATTTTGCATGTCTGGCGTTGTCCGTTTTTATCCACATAAAGTGTGTTCTCCCCCCCCCCCCCTTTATTGCTTATCCTGAATGTCCAAGGTTTTGGTCACTTGCGCTCAGACTGTTTGTGTCTCTGCAATGGCAGGAGCTCCAGTTGGCTGCTGCCTATGTCTCGGACGCTCAGTACAACCGGAATGTCTGCTTCGAGAAGACACCGCAGGGCATCAGGTGAGCATTTAATATCGGAATGAGCTGCCTTATCATTTCACAGCTCCACATGACCTGTGGGTGCCTAAGACAGCTCTGCCTGTCTGCCCTTCCATGGTTGTGCATTTGACTGAAGCAATCGCATATAAACACTGCCTCTCCTACGTATTGGATGCTTCTGACATTGAACCTGTAGGTTTTCACAACCGTGCCATGTGAGATAATTATTAAATTCTTTCCTTGTCCTTCCATCGAAATGTGCTGGCTACAGTCAGCTCCGAGTGTATGAGCAGATTAAGAAATTAGGGTGACAGTGCCACCAGCTAATTCATAATTCATATTTCTCAAAACCCTTAATGTGCTGGAGAAGTATTCAGTCTATCATTGTGCTTGTTCTGGATTCACCCTATTAAGCACAGTTTTAAAGGAAGAAAAAAATTGTTCTGTAACAAAATATATATTTTAGTTTGATCTTTATAAAGGGATCAAATGAACAGGCAACAAATTCATGAGAGTTTACCTGTTTGCAAGGATAACTGGTCGTTTCCCTTGTAAAACAAACTCGGCAAGTTTTTAAATTTACAATTCTGAAGTTTCACACATGGCAGTGTTATTTGAACGCTATTAACTAGTAGAAAATGTCTTAAGAGCCAGTGATAATAGTACCACTTTATCAGTTCTGGGTTATAATTAAATCATTCAGAGCTAGTGGAATGACCTTTTAATGTCTGTTAATACAGGTTTGGTATTATATGCAGTTGGCCAGTTTGCCTGTGGTCCCCCTGCTGACAGGACAGCAGGGAGAGATTATCTGCTCAGAACGTGAGGGAATCCAAGTGTTAAAGTTATTTTGCCAGCACACGGCTTCCTATTTTTAGCCTGTGTGGAAGCCAGACAGAAGCTTTCCTTCACTCGGTAGGATCGTCACTGTGGCGCTCCGTTATTCCAGAGCTGTTTGTCGGCTGAGCACAAGCAGGAAATCCACCGCAGTGTACACCCCCTCCCCCTCCCCCTCACCCCAAGAGACAAACAGTGGAGGCGCGCAGCACAGTGTGCATGCAGCTCAGGCCTCCTCAAGCATCTTGCTGCTCACCTAGATCGCTGCTTTCTGATGGGGCATCTTACCGAGAATGCAGGCAGAGAGAGGGGACAATCAGGACAAAGTGAAACTCAGCTTTTGAAATGGCAGGACAATAAAATAGGCGTGGTACACATTGCAATTCATTATTTGTCAGGCCTCAGTGTTTCTGAGATGTGTCCTAGGACTTAACGCTCTAGAAAAGATACAAAAATGTATGCCATCTCTACTGCTTGTTACAATGCCTTCTGCTTAATATACTCTAAGCAAGCGATGTACATGAAGGTGAATGTGCCTCTTCTCTCCCAGACTGTACAATCTCTACAATCACTGGGGCATGCTCTTGGTCACATACTTCTTCATCATTCTGGATCTTGCGCTTGCCGTGTTTGAAGACCCAGCTTTGATCCCCTTACCTTTGTGGGTAAGCATCGCAGCGGTCAGGAGCACGATGTTCCTTAGAAAGTAATTGACCTACAGAACTGGTATGTTGTCATTAGCCGTGCATGTTAAAGGGTAACTAAATGTGAGTGTAACGGTGGAATGGGCTTAATAATTCTGCAGGTTTGAGTGGGGAGCTGCATCACAGTGCCCTCGAAGCAAAGAAACAAGATAAAGGTTCTCCGCTGAAAAGTAGAAAGAAGAAACAAGTGTTTGGCTGTTGAGCCTCTTTAGATGTGAGGGGGAGAAAGCAAGGTAGAAGGAATATAATTATCTTGTAACTTTGGATTTCCCAATGATAGACTTATGTCTTTTTAAATCCTCATCATTCGTTGATGATTTCCACTTTATCCAGCTCTCCCCTTGATATCCCTTTCTCACCTGTGTGCCCATTTTCAGCTGCTCTGTCCTTCTACGTTCTGCTACGTTTTACATTCCCTCCCGTTTTACAATATGTTTCTTTTATTGATCTTGTCGCATGTTTTCTGATCTTCTTAGTTTGGAAATGTTGCACACCTTCACAGTCCAGCAAGTCAAACTGGTGACAGGCCACACTGTCTCTTGCCCTGCTTACAATGTGAATTACGCCGTGTGATTCAAGAAGCTGCCTTTTCAAGCTTTTGCATGCTAAAGTTCCTCTCGCCTTTTTTTTTGGTTCCAGGCTACATTCTTGGCAGAACTCATCTGTCTGGCGGTCTTCACCGGCCGTCTTGTTCACTTCGCCAAGGTCATTCCATGGCAGAAGTTCTGGAAAGACACAAAGAACATTTGCGTTGTGCTCATCATATTGGTAAGTCCTGACATTTCTGACTTTTCAAAGAGAGCAAAGCTATGAAATTGAGGTATTAGCAATGCGTTCTTGGGTGTTGATAAAGCCATTTTATAGATTGTTTATATTGACTTAGCTTTTGTAGAAAATGTAGATATTACCACCGTATGGAAGCATCTCAAATGTTAGAGATTATTTAATAATAATTCCTTACACGTATATAACATTCTGGACACTAGACTCAAAGCGCTTTACAGGTAATGAGAACTCCCCTCCACCCCCAGTGTACAGCTGGCTGATGCGAAGGCAGCCACTCCCCACATACCAGCTCTCAGTGGGGAGCAGAAAAGAGTGATGAAGCCAGTTCAGAGATGGGGATTATTAGGAGGCCATGATTGGTAAAGGCCAATGGGAAATTCGGCCAGGACATCAGGGTAACCCCTCTACTTTTTTCGAGAAAAGCCCTGGGATTTCCAAAGAACGGCACATTTTAACCATTCATTTGTTGAGATTTGGGGTTGAGCATTAAAACAGTTCTACAATGTTTTAAAAGCCTGCTTACCAACATGATCCAGTAAAACCTTGAATCTGCATTGAAAGAAGAATTCAGAAGGTGGATTTACACTTACGCTGACAGTGACTAGTATATGCAGACACGATCCCCATTTTAGCACCTAATCCATTGCTGACAAGATGGGGGTTTTGGTTAGATTGGGTAGTTGGATAGAGATGTATAGTCTTCTAGTAGAGTGAAATCTCCTTTCACAAACTTTCTTCAACCTTTATTTCAGTTTTGTATGCAGGTCACTTATGCCATTAACAGCATAACTTGATTTGACTGGAGTGGGTACTAAAGTAATTGCATGTTTGCAAAGAGGTAGTTGAACATGTGTGGGGGACATAAAGTCCCTAATATTATTTGTTTTAAAAGAATTAGGAAAGTCTGATCTCTCATTGTTGAAATATGGCACAGGATATAAACAGGAGCTCAGCTGCTGTGAACTGATAACTAAAATGAAACCTAGATTTCTGTTTCTTAGAATGGAGACATTTTTTGCCCTTCAATCAGTCATGAATGCTTCGAACCAGCCATCTCAGATTCATTACTACTTATCTCACAGGGCAGGCTGATATGCTCTATTTGTATGTACAGTACCAGAATGATACAGAGATTCACTCCAAGTGTTTTTTTACTTGGTTTATTTTGCTCCCCATCTGTTAAGAATTATGCTTAGAGAAACTGTTTATGTGGCTCCTTTCTGGTTGTTCTCCTCAGTTGACCTTGGTGGACATGTTGATATATGGATCCATGAAGGCATTTGGCTACTATGGAGTTCGTTGGTCAAGAGTGCTTCGGCCTCTGTTCCTGGTCAACATTACAGAGGGCCGTCAGGTGACCTTTCCTTTGTTCAGACATTGTTACATGTGTTTTACATAGAAGGCAACAATGTAGGCCTCATTAGTCAAAGAGCAATGTTGCAAAGCATGCAGCCTTTTCATGAAAACCTAAGGAATATGCTGTAAGACCTTTGCATTAAATCTGTCCTCTTAAAATCATCCTCTAAATTTGCTGGTCATTTTACCCTTAAGTAGTCTTATAGTAAGGGAAGGACAACTAGTGATGATTTAAGATGACGTTGAAGGTTCAGTAGAAGTATTTATCAAAACTGCAAACCAGTTTCTTCCAACCCGGCACTGGATATTCACTTGAGCAGTACAAGTGTTTTAGCAGGATAGCACATAGAAAACCCAGAGTGTTGCCTGTGTCTCCCCTGCTGTTTGGTTATCAAAGAGCAGTTCATGCAGTGTTGGATATAATCTTGGGTGCTTTGTTTTCCTGCAGGTTCGAAGGGCATTTAGGAGCATTCGAAACACACTGCCAGAAATACTGTATGTGTTTCTGCTGTTTATATTCAGTATACTGATATTCTCCCTTATGGCACTCAAACTGTTTGGAAAAAGGCAAGTGTGAGCTCGGTATTTACCTCCTATCTGCATGCCGGCTGTCTATCTTTCTTTTTAGTTAAAAAAGTCAAATTGGGTTTTTATGTTGTTCACAAGATTGATAAACTTTTTTTTCTGGGGAGTTCAGACACTGTTGAGATCCTTCCAAGTAGCCGAAGAAGGTCTTTAGACTGAATTGTCCTGAAACAAATATTCTTTTTTTGTAACAATTTAGTCTAAACCATTGTGTACAATGTAAAATCGTCCTTTTATTGTGCAGTATTTTATTTTGTATGCTGTACTTCAATCTACTCTAAAATCAGACTAACCTTTTCATTTTTGTGCATTTTTCAGTGTTGCATGATGCGCTGCAAAGAATGTGTCAAATTGTAAACACTTGAATTAGTTGTAATTCTCACATTAGAATTAGAGTGTTGAACTGCCTCTGAGCAGCACACAATGTAAGTTCGATAAACGAGCAAAACTGTCAGTTTGAGAGCTGCTCAAAATGAAAATGTCAGGCAAGAGTACAATTTTATTTCTTTCTTGGCAGAAAACTTGTGACGAATGAAGGCACTCCATACTTCACCAGCTACCTGGATATTGTGTTTGAGTTGTATGTGTTGGTAACTACTGCCAACAGCCCTGATGTCATGTGAGTTAGAGATTCATAATCATATGTGTTTGTGCTGCATTATGTGTGCCAAAATAATGTCATCTTTAGAGAAGACAGTACTTGATGCTTTCCTTGTAAGCTTGGCAGCAGGCTTTCAAATCAGCATGAAAAAAAGACTTCAAGACTGGCATGATCCTATTTTACTGGAGTGAGCTCCCAGGAGATCATCAAAATTCTGAATGATTATAAATCAAAGATGTTCTCATCCCGTGTGTGTTCAACATTTGTTTAATTATACGGTATTAATGGAATTGTGATGGTGAATAATTTCAGTGATAAGGAGGAAAGAGACTTCATATCATGGGTGCAGGATGCCCTTCAATGTCTTTGGTAAAGTTACACATTTTTCCGAATTCCCATGCCACACTGCCTTAATGTCTTTAAGTCAAAGTGGGCAGGGCTTGAAAGTGCTCTTTCGGGAATGGTGTCCTACTTCTGCATTTAGAAGCGTCTGAAACCTGCAAGCAATCTTCCCTCCCTAAACACATGAAGGGGAAACAGGTGATGTCAAGCACTTGTGTCATCCATAGCACCCATGAGTGCAAGGAACATCAATAATGATACAAAAATCATACAGGACAGCGCTCACCTTTCCAGAATTCACATGCATCTTTATTCTCATTTTGTTTTCTTTTCAAGGATGCCGGCCTACAACTCCAGCTTCTTTTTTGCCTTGTTCTTCATTTTGTATATCCTGATCAACACCTATATCTTCATGTACGTGTTCCTGGCTGTTGTCTACAATAACTACAGGAAGCACCTGAAGGTAAGCCAGCTCCAGGCCATGCTGTTCTTGATCTTCTATGACAATGGATATTCAGATAGGCAGTTTCGTTTTCTGTTCACATAATTATTTTTTAATGTCTATGACAATTAAGCCACTGGAAAATTAGTATAATAGTATCTATAGTATTTGTTCTCTTCTTTAGCTCAATTGAACAGTTTTTAACCTGTTTTTAATTTTTTAGAGAATAGCAGAAATTCCTTAGAAGCAGACCAAGCAGATATCTAGATGATGTGACAGACTGAATTTGTGAACATAGCTGAATTAAATTAAAGCTGTTATTAAAACTGACAAAATTGTTTGGTAGAGACATAGTTTCAGGTCGTTTACTTCGGTGTCAACAGCAGCATTACCACCTTGTTGCCTCTCGTTGCATTTTAGAAGATTAACGAGGCTGGGCCTGGTACGTACTGAGACGAGTACAGTACTTTATGGAAAACCAGGTTGCTGCTGCAAGTGATGATGTTTGACCTGTCAATGGCGCTGTTGCCTCTGGGGCAGAATTTCCAGTGCCTCAGTGGTGACAGGAAACACTGTGGTGTAGGAGGGGGTATACTGAGATGATAAGTGAGATGTTAAACTGGGGTCTTGACTACTTGACTTAAAGATCCTATAGAAGTCTTCAGAAAGACGGGCGTTCACCTCCGTGTCAAGGCTTAATTCCACTCGTGCTTGTGCGGCTAATCTGTCTCGAAGTTCCCCCTTTAATCAAATGTATGAAGGAGCTACTCCTCTACCTCGTCTGCTGTGAAGTGGGGCTTCCCCATGTTACCCCGGTGGGGGCTGCACTTTGGTGCTTTCTCAAAAGAGCTAGATAATACAGTTAGTATTAATTTTGCAAAAAATATCTTTATATGTTTAGTTTCAGGGATCAAAATAAATGTAAACTTAATTGTATGTTCCTTCATTGTCCGAATGTTAAACTTCACTGGACGTTCACTGTGGTGGATTTCAAACTCATTGTCATTTTCAAAAGTACAGAAGTTGAAGCTCGATCAATACTCAGCAACCCAGCCAGTAATGTGCACACAACAATTAAAGCAGAAACGCAGATGGATCAAGTATATAAGAGGATAGAAAAGTCTGGGAGAAAGGTCGAAGGCATGTGGTCTGGTGTGACCGCCTCTCCTGCTGGTAACTGTAAGGACGGATCAGATTCGTGGTTGGACAAGGTGCGTGCGTTTGTTCCAGGAAGAAATGAAGAATCTGGTGAGAGCGAAGAGGCACAAGATGGTGGAAGCTTTCCGCATCCTGCAGGTGAAGCACGGCGGGGAGCCGGTCGTCTGCCAGTCGCACTGGAACCAGCTGGTCCGCCTTGTCCAGCCCGACATCAGCAACTCCCACCGCGAGCTCCTGTGGAGCGTCTGCGACGAGGACAAGAAAGGCTTTATAGGTGTGTCTTTTACCCCGCGGGCCCACATCGCGAGCGGCGCCCCAGCACTGCAGCAGCTCAATAACAGCTGAAGAACCTGCTGCACACGGTCACATTCCTGCTCTCAGCACCTTCACCCCTGTACATGCATATTTTCACTGCATCATCTACTGTAGTTTCAGATTATTAAAAAAATCAATTGCATGAGATCTGCTGAATCTGGCCGTCTTAATAAGCCAGAGAGCAGGGTCCACACAGTGGGAAATAGAAACTAGGATCACACCTTCCCCCGTCTCTCAACGACAGACTCGTTTCCTTCTAATCCTCTCTATTAATTTGCAGGTTGTGACTTCACACCTCTGTTCACATCTCTCAACTCCGCACCACCTGAGTGTCCACTCTGTCTCCCCCCTGCTCCCACCTCCTCTCCACTCCCAGGCTTTTGTTCTCCCCTGCTTTATCAGCTGCTGACTTTCCTCTCTTTCTCACAGCCGAAGAAGGCTCCACAGCTGAAACATTGTGTTTCTTCTCTTTTCAGCAGGGAATAAACCTTCACTTGTTCCTTTGCAGCCTACGCCTGCTGACGCAGCTCCCTACTTGAACTACTCTATGAAGTATCTTCTTCTGGAGATACAGTACCTGACCCAAAGGAAATGTATTAATGCGCACAGACTTGCATTAAAATATCTGTGGCTTGTTTAAAAAAATATGTTTAGCAATGTTGTTATGCTACCAAGATATTAATAATATATGAAACAAGATAAATTCGGAAGAATGTGGTCATTCTGCTGCTGTGACTCAACATTTTGTTGTAATGGGTAATTACAGCACTTTCAGTGGTTTGGAGTATTTCTGTCCACATTATGTTCAGAATATACTCGTTTAGTAAATAGGACCTAACAGTATTGGAAACATAGAAATGACAACCCCCCCTCCCCCCTCAGAAAATAGGCAGATAGATTATCCATATTTGTTTATGACTTAAAAAATGTTCATTTGATTTTCCTTTAGATACTGCAGATACTTCTGGGATCTGTGTTGTATGGGAGTCAGTCACAGCAGATCAGTTATTGATTTTTTTTCCCCAGGGAAAGTGGCCTTCCTTCAGCTGGCTGACCTCCTCAACATTCAGATTATTACTCTGAAGTCCCACATTCACCCCCTGCAGACCTGGTTCCCTCATCTGTACAACAGCCAGCCCAGCAGGCTCGTCTGCCAAATGGTGCAGCACAAGTAAGCATCCTGTTCCCTAGAACTGCCTCTGTCTCTCAACAGCCACTCCCTGCACTTAACGGCGCTTGATAGTCGATTCATTTTGAACGGATTGTGTCCGAGAGTTCACTGTCTGCTGGATGAAGTGGTTTGGGGCTACAACATTGCTTCCATCCTGTCGGCTCGTTTAGCCCAGATCATACTGACGTCCAGCTTTTTAAAGTATGGTAATGGCTGCCTTTAACTTGTTTTTTTTTTACAGTTGTATTGCTATTTTCCAGGAAACTTAACTCGAGGATTATTCTATTCAAATTTACAATGGAATAAGGTGAATTATAATTCAACATTTGAAAGTGATAAAATACTTTGCAATTACACCACAGAACAAATAAAAAAAAGACAAAGAAATAAATGTACTTCAGAGAGAACACTGAAGGCCTGTGCACGTGCTCTTAATAAAATACCCAAGTGAAGGTCTAGCTGGGTGGAGAGATACTGGTGTGTGAGGCTGATGCATGAGGGAGGCCAGACAACAACACGGTCATGAATGGGTGGAGAAGCTGGGCATTTAAAAAAAACAATTGTCAGCAGAACCACATTTGAACAAAGATTTCCCATGGTTGGGAAGACTGGTAATCAATATGGAAACCATGTATGAGTGACTTCTGTGATTAAGTATTTGTAGAACCTATATTTATCAATGGAAGTGGAATGTGTATTATACTGGTAGAGGAAATATGTGGCATGTGCTGTAATCAGACTTTGCATTCACCATGTGTTCACAGAGAGAGCCGATATAAAAAGCAAAAAGCAAGTGCAGTAAAAAGCTGTAAAAGTATTTTTTATTTAAAAGCTGTGTGGTGTAAAGGTTTCATGTCAATATAAAACAGAATTTGTATCTGTATTTAAACATCAAGGAAGCCTTGATTCAGCTGAGTGCAGCACTAGTGCTGTTAGCGGTATGTTTGGGGGATGATCGAAGTTCCCTGTATCTGTACACACCAGCTCCCCCTCGTCTTTCGCAGGGCCTTTGTCTACGTGTACGACTTCATCATTGTGGTGAACGCCGTCTTCATTGGCCTGGATGAGGAAAACCCATTGATCTCCAATGCGGAGTGGGCCTTCCTGGTGCTGTACATGCTGGAGATCCTGCTGAAGCTGTACACCTACGACCCGCGGTCCTTTTTCTCGAGGCACAAGTTCTGGAACTGGTGAGAAAGGCCGACTGCCACGCCGACTGAGTGCCCCCTGGCCGGCTTCCCTGCCACAGGAGGGCAGTCTTTCAGACATGTAGCAGGCTGGACTGCTGGAGGGCATAAGACTTGAAAATATGAGCAAGTGTAAACCAAAACAGACAATTTGTTGTTATGTTTTTCACCCCACATTTGGTGGCAAGCTCACATGTGGTCAGACAGGGTAAGGATAATTTAAGTTACCTGTGTATGTACACACCAGCTTTCCATTGTCTTTCACAGGGCCTTTGTTTATGTATATGACTTTATAATTGAGGAAGACACTCTTCATTGGCATGAACAGTGAAACACTGAAGCATCAACAATTTAAACTTCCACAAAGAATCCGACTTCCTGGGCATCTGTATATTGTCCCTTTTGCACAGCTCCTGCAGGGTTGGTCCATAGTCACATTCCTTTACAAGCTCAGAAATGGCAAATTCCACACAAAGACTAATATTGCTCTGTTTACAAAGTCCAAGAGCCTACGTGCAGATGTCAGGTTGAAGCTATAGCTAATTAATTGGGCTTTCCTCCCACAGGTTTGACACAATCATCATCATTGCAGCTTTAGTGGCTACCACAGTCAACTTCGCTCTGAAGTCATGTGAGTATAAAACGTTTCAGCCTAGTGCAAGCACACAATAAGCTTGTTGGGAAAGTAGAATTATCGACAGTTTTTCTCAAATGATTTCTGCAAATTCGGGAATCTTACCACATGTCTGTATTTTAAAAATAACTAACAATGATAATTGCTTACACTTATATAACACTTTTCTGGACACTCCACTCAAAGCGCTTTACAGGTAATGGGGATCCCCTCCACCACCACCAATGTGCAGCTCCACCTGGATGATGCGATGGCAGCCATAGCGCGCCAGAACACTGAGCACACACCCGCTCTCGGTGGGGAGGAGAGCAGAGTTATGAAGCCAGTTCAGAGATTGGGATTATTAGGAGGCCATGATTGGTAAAGGCCAATGGGAAATTTGGCCAGGATGGCGGGGTTACACCCCTACTCTTTTCGAGAAATGCCTTGGGATTTTTAATGACCACAGAGAGTCAGGACCTTGGTTTTACGTCTCATCTGAAGCACGGCGCCTGTTTACAGTTTAGTGTCCCCGTCACTATCCTGGGGCATTAGGACCCACATGGACCGCAGGGTGAGCGGGTGAATATTTTGATATTCTATATAGGGTGAGCATTTTGGTACTTATTGAGTACCTGGCATAGTCCTGTAAGAATTGCTGTCTCCTTCCATTTTTTCACACTTGCAACATAATTGGTTTTCCCATTAAAGGCATTTTATCTTATCAGTCTTCAGGGCACACCAAATTCCCTATGGTTACTACAGTGGTTCCTCTTTACTACGAGTTCTTATTCTCCACAAACACTGACAATCAACTTTGAGAAGCACAGAAATGTTTTTGTTTTACTGGTAAGGTTATACCACACTATAATGCATGCATAGTATTCTTCAGTTCCAGCTCCTGTCATTCCAGATGCAGTACAAGATTTTTTCACAGCACATTTTGTCTTTTATATCTGGATTAGTTTCCTCTGGGAAGTCTGTAAAACACGTGCTTTTGGACAAGAAAGCCCCGCTTAAGCTAAAACTTCCCGCAGTACGAACTGCGAGTTCTGACCCCAGCTCTTGAAGGGTCAGTGGTGTCTCCGTGCGCTGAAGATCCCCTGCTTGTACTCAACACAAGCTGCCAGTAATTATTGAGCTTTGGTAGAAAAGGGATTTGAACCACCACCACCACCACCACCACCACTGAAAAGCAGATCAGCCATCTCTCAGGAAGACAATATTTTTTGTTTGTTTCTGATCAGAAGAGCATACACACAGAAGAAACTGACTCGTGACAGTGCGGGTCAGAGGTGAGACTGACCGTGGACCCTGGTCTTGGTGATGGGACTGCTTGCGCTTGTAATTTGTGATCTAGTTTGCTCTGTGGTAGTTCTGTCCCTGATTACTGGGAATCTATAGGTGTGGGAGCTTTTCAAGCGGTGATTTGCAGGAAAATAACGGTGCAATCTGAGAACCCTGTGGGCCTTAGTCACATATTTAACATCATTGCACGGGTGCTTTTTTATCCACTCAACAGTGACAGTACAAAGTGGACATCAAATTTCTGTTCAGTCCTGATGCACTGATTAACTATTATTAAGGTAACTTAAAGACAAGAAGTCTATTTTATATTAAGAGATGTATACAACTGCAGACTTCAGTATTGTACCCCTAATTTCAAACAGTGTTGTTACCTAATTTATTATAATAAGTATTTTTTGTAAACTCTTCTTTTTGAACAATGCTGCATGTCCTCATTCTTCCTTGAGGTAGTGGTCAAGATTACTGCTAATTTAGCTGACTTAAGATGGGTTTCTCTGTCCTTTTCCACTCTGCATCTGTCTTGGCAGAGATACACAATGATGGTGAAAAAAGACCCCAAGAAATCAAAATGTTTTTGAAAAAGATTGAATTCACACTTAAATTTAATCTATGCTGACATATTTAGCAGTGTTGCTAGATGGATCACAAAGGCCCCATCTCGTGTGTTGCTTCCCATTGAGCTGCGCTGGAGCAATTTGTGTGGTCACCAGCAGTTGGCTAGACTTCTGTTGTTAGATTACTGTAGGTCATGCCGTCTGGTCTTATTTTTTGAGCATATCCAAAAAAAATCAGAGAAATAAAAGCTTTATTATATATCGTCTCAGAAATGCGATTTCCCTTGAACAGAAATTTTTGGTTGTAGCACATCGCTGCCTGTTCTCCCATCTAACACCATTCAATAACCCGCTATTCTGTCATAAAACTGCTGGCCATTCCTGCTTGCTGTCAGAGCTTGGTGATGAGGAGGGACATGAAATGTACACTCGTCTTTTGTTTATTTCAGCCGACGGCTATACCAGCCGTCAAGTACTGGATATCGTCTTTATCCTGAGGGTCCTCAGACTTATTCGCATTGTGGACAGTGTTAAAAGGTAATGGTGAGCTTTTTACTTTTGCCTTATGAGTCCACCTCTGAAGAGTATCCTAATCTTGGTCCTGATCCCCCCACATACTGTACGTGTGCGGTCTTTTGTTTCACCCGAGCACTCCCTTAAAAAAAAATCACAATTTAACCGTTATGTTTTCTACAAGTAACTGAAGGTTGACGATCTTTGAGCGGGGGAAAAAAAACACTAGGAGAGTGTCAGAGTTTCCAGCCAAGAAGCTTGTTCAGTAAAGAGCTCGGCTGCAATGAGGATCATGTGTGTTGGTCCCCACGGCCAGGATAGAGAATCCCTGCGCTGGTCCATTAGACTGCGTGAAGCAGTTAAGGGCAGTTGAATGTTGATCGGCACTGACCTTTTTTCTGTCTCCTTCAAATGCGCGTTCCTCATGTTCCGTGTGTTCTTACTCCTGTTGTCTACATTTCTGCGTTGTTTCTCACGTGTGTTTCTGCCTTTTATTTAGTGCCCGGCAGTGGAGGGGCATGACCTCTAGAACTCCAGCTTTCCTGGCTTTAAGCCTCTGTGCTTTTTTTAAAGACGTGATAATGGTTTCAGGCAGTGCGAGAGACCATAATGCCTTTTATGCCTTATGCAAGGGATTAGACAAAAAGGAGAAACATTTATTAATAATTTTGCAAGTTCAGCAAAACTACAATTTTATAACCATTTTCCATTTTTTTTTCTCCTTCCAGGTTTCGGACAATCATCAATACTCTTATAAAGATAGGACCCACAATTATTACTTTTGGACAACTCATCATTGTAAGTGTGGTGGTTGGTAGATTGATTTAACGGGCTTCTCCTTCACTCTAGAAGGGCCAAACCTCAATTCAGTGTCATTCTGTCCAGGAGTGTTCAGAGGAAGCTTTTCCTGCTTGTGTGCAGTATTACTTTTTTTAAAGTAATTACTTTCTGTATAACATGTCGGGCTGTAGTATCTCCTTGTATCCCCTGCATTGCATGTTTTAATCTAAAGGAGTCACAGTTGTAGGTGGCCGGAACACTACAACTTTAATTATTGGCTGAGCTGCCTTGCAAATCTACATGACAGAAAGCTGACTGAGCTGGAAATTATTGAGCCGGTAATGGTTTTAGAATATTATAGATTTAGTTCTAATTCTAATTGGTTTCAGAATTAAATTTTACTCTTGAATGATGCTAGCACTATAACTATTCATCAAACCAGATAGGCCAAAATCGTGGTCTAAATAGTTTTTGGACTTTCTTAGTTTTAGGATCTAAATGAAAAATCGAATCACTAACCTGCATACTTTTCCCCACAACCACACCAGCAAAAAGTAAAAAGGGTTCTATTACAAAAATTTTAATCTGACAGTAACTTAAGCTTTTAAAAGCCATAACCTGCATGTTCACAAATGTGAACTAGAGGAAGAGTGTTTTATTCTGTAATTGTAAGGTAAATCTTGCTTCTGTAATCATTTTTAGGTGGTCTATTATATATTTGCCGTGGTTGGAATGGAGATCTTCAAGGATAAAATAAAATTTTTTGCGCCAGACTCCACTGCTTCTGCACAGAACTACTGTGGAAATCCTCTTCTGAAAGACACTGCCTTTGCCCAAAATAATTACTGTAGGAACAACTTCAATGACATTGTGTCTTCATTTGTCCTCCTTCTGGAGCTCACTGTTGTCAACCAGTGGCATGATATCCTTTTGAAATTAAAATGCATTTCATCTGTGCTGTAAAGAGTCTTTCTGGAACACAGGCATTTTTATGTATTTGGAAAAAAAAGCTGTTTAACCCTAAGTCACAGGAAATTGGTTATCGGATGTATAGATCCAGCCAAATCGTCACACTTTCTTAAGCAAATGACAAAAAACTATCGGTAATAACATGCAAGTGTTGCATTCACACAACTTATAAGTGTCACAGTGGGCATCATTTCTCCCAACATGATCCGTTCTATAGTATAGTGACCATCCAGTAAGGACTGGTTTTATTGACCAGAACACCATGCAAATAAACACCAAACAGAGATAGCCTCCGTGGAACCAGAGAGCAATAAATCAGTGTAACTTCTCCTGGAAATTCACTTGGCGAGGAATGTTCTGAACTGTCACAGTGGAGTTGTGTTCAGTCTCTCCTTATCCTTAGCATGAAGACACAGCTGCTCAGTTTCACTCCCCATGGGTACTAGAGCTTGTCACGGAGGGCTGAGGGAAGAGAGCAAGAGCCCTGTTCTGCTACAGCTGAAGCAGTCAAGTCCCTGCTGCACAAGAGCACTGTCGCGGTTACTGTACCTGTACCTGCTGCGAGGCTCTTGTGGGCAGAAACTTGAACATGGTCACGCTGACAATGAGGGGAGGAGCAGTTAAAAGAGAGTCTCATGCTTATCCGCAGGTTTAAAGAATGAATTACTGGAGATGAAAAGAGCAGTGTTTTTTTTACTGTGATCACCGTTGAATGTTTTCTTTAACATGTGCACTCCTGACAAGTGGCTTCACCACAGTCACCCACACTGCTGCTAGGATCTTCTTCGTCCTGTTTCACATTGTGGTTGTTATCATCATTATGAAGTAAGTTTGCATCTTCCTTTTTTTTTTGACCTAGCCTTGTGGGTTTCGCAGCATGCTACAGTAAATGTACTGTATGAACTCCATTGCACCAAATGGGAAATGCACTGTTTCTGCAGAGGTGAAAATATTAAAGTACATCAGTTGTGTAAGGTATAAGAATACCCAGGAATACCGCGATGCATTCTGAAGCCTGAAGCAAGCGGAGAACAAACATCATGTAGTTGTGTTTTTATGATTTTGTTCAGATAAACAAACAAAATCTAATAAATCTGTATTTTTCTGTCTGATTCCATACAAACTGCCCCCCTGAGCTATAATTTTAAGTTGCCTCTAGCTTGAAGCACATGAATGTGTAAATTGAGCAACAGTACTTAAATATAAATATCTGGGTGCTTAGCTACTCTGAGTTCACATTAAAAGTGAATGCTTTTGTTTGAAAATGAAATGAAAGTCGGAGTTTTGTTTTGTGCTGATTCTCTTATGATGAACTCACCATTCGTTAATATCTGATTGTATCCTGCGCACAGTGCTTCTCCAGAATTCAGTAACACTGATCTTTCAGTTAGCTGATTATATACCTGGGCTGCACAGATCTGGTCCTAGAGAGCCACAGGAATACATCTCATCCACTGCTCTGTTTTCATCTGTTCACAGCATTTTAGTAGCATTCATTCTGGAAGCTTTCTTTGTGGAGTACACGTTAGCAAAGAGCGATTTACAGACGTCAGTCGAAAAGAAAATCCAGGAGCTCGAATTAGGGATTCAGCAGTAAGTACAGTGTTTGGACATTTGAGATTGCTAGTTGTGTTGATGACATTCAGAGAACAGGAACAGCATTCAGGAGCCGTGCTTTTAAGGATTTGAACGTTGGGAGCTGTAATGTTTTATTTTTGCTTTATTTGCTTTTTTTGGTGCATATAATTATTCTGAACAGGAGCAGGACACATTAGGAAAATATTTACAAAATTTGGGTGCAGATTCAGTCTTAAACTGCTGAGTTTCCTTATTAAGGTTTTGAAATCTAGTTTGAGAACTAAAATGTTCCCCTTGCTCCTGATGTGGGTGTGACTTTATCAGCTTTCTGACTTGTGTTACTATTCCCTTCTTCCTGCATGAGGTTTCTTTTCACTGTATAGTACAGCTTTTTGTGTTTATCACATGGCTTTTAAAACGGTGAACCTCTTCTAGACTGTGCACAGCTACCGTCTTCTGCTTTTCACTCCACCTCTGCTCTTAGTGACTTAATTGAGTCCATTATTGACATAATTGGTCCCAGTCACAAGTCTCCAGCTCTTGCGGTTACTAAGGAAGTAGAGTTCACTATTTAACCTGCAGGGCTCTGGAGGGAAAGTCACTGATTTAGATGTACGAGTCAGACCCAGATGGTCTATTCATATAAAAGGAAACAGTTCAATACACCAATCTTTTGCATAAACCTGTGGAGGAAAGTTTTTTCTTCTCATACCCTTATTTTTTACAATTGGAAGGGGGAAATTTTGTAGGAGGTGTTTCATATATAGTGGTGTAGTGTTAACAGAGCCCGGTGGAGCGGTGCTCCATCACCATTTTTAAAAAAACTCTGACCGTTGGAGACAATTCATTTCAGCACATACAAACTAACGTGGGTGAATAAAACTTTCTAGAAACGCTCAAAAGGATAGATAAGAGCTCAAATAATTTAAACTTGATACTCATTTCCTTTTTGGACAGACTTAGTGCACTACACAGTAAATGATCATGCCCCTTTGTAAAAGATTAAATTTAAAAAACAGTGCTCTATTTATTGAATATATTACCATGTTTTGGGTACGTACTGTATAGACTAATACAGTATATTTCTGACATGTGTTAAATTTATTTTATCTTAAAACACAATATTTTGATGGTGAACTGAAGCCATGAATAAGAGAAAGTTTCTTTTTTTGGCTAAATTATTTTTGTCTTTAGTGAAATATAATGTCTCTTAATGTATGTAGTACGTAGCATCATGACAACTCGGTTGCTTGTAATCTTAAAAACAGGTCTGAAATTAATTGCCTTTTAACTTTTCAACCTCTAAAACTTATTCTACTCAAATGTAATGAAGTCATTAATCCATCCCAAAAATGCTTTTCAGTATTGATAAAATCTGAATGTTCTGGCACTAAAAAATATAACCATGGCACAACTGGCTACTGAATGCCAAATGGCTCATTCTGGTCCCTGTGTTCCTGCTACCTTTAGGGATAAATTAGACGAGACCCTGGTGGGCAACATGGAAACTCACGAGAACGAACTGGGGCCTTCCGAACTCTCGAAAGGAAAGCCTACCCTCATGTTCAAGATTGCTTCAAAAAGTGAGTGATGCAGAGATCTTAATCCCCCGTTTAAAAATGGCAGAATTTCTATGAGCGCAGAACCAAGTAAAATGAGGTTTCAGGCTGTGGACAAGCAACAGTGTCACCCAGAGGAGGCCTTACAGGGAGATCCTTGAGCCCTGCCAGCCCTGGTGTCGTCCACTAGATGCCCTGGAGCTCTTGCCTTTCTGGTCACACTGTTGTAGCCCATGCTGACATTGTGCCTCTTGTCTCTTCAGGATACAGGACTGTGGACGCTTTGCTACAGAGGATATTTGAAGACGATCTGAGTCCCGAGGACAGTGGTTCCTCTTCAGAAGACCACGAAGGCGATCCTGATAATCCACTGTCTCCTGGCTTTAATTTCCAAAACCCATCCTTTGACGGCATTAACTGAAAAAAGTGAATCGTTTAAACATCGAACTGTTTACGCTGGCATTATACACAAACTTTTTTAAACCTCCTACATACAAATGAAAGGTCTCTTTTCCCAGAGGGATCTCTATATCAGTTGTGCAGGAAATCAGAAATTATAAACAAAGGGAAATTAACATGCTCGTGCATATTTGTTTCAGTGCATATACAGTATTTCTCTATATATAGAATATATATTTACAGGTTTATTTTTTAAATACTTATTTCAAATTATGAAAAACCCTTTTCTGTCCCTAAAAAGTGCTTCATATGCAGTATTCTTTACCTTGTATGATAAATTATTGGGAATTATATGAAATGTATTCTTCTCTAAAGATATTTTGAGTACAGTTTTGTTGAAAACTAAATTGTGTGTTCCTTATTTTAGTGGCTACATTCAATTCATGCTCCATTTTTGTTGAATTCTCAGTACTCTAAAACTGGTATCTTCTACGTTACACATTTGATCAGTGTACATCTGAGCTTGCTAGTTGTGTTGATGACATTCAGAGCACGGGATCCAAATTCAGGAGCTGTGCATTTAAGGATTTGATGCCTTATGTGCATGTGATTTTTCTGAGAAGGAGAAGGACAAAAGTGTTTAATAAGCAAACAATGGTTCCCACTACGTTTTTTTTGTGAAGGTTACACATGAAAATGTTCTGCATTGTTTTACTTTTTTCCCAGATTCTTCACTAAACTAATCAGTTTATTTAATGCTGTGTCATCTCATGCATATGTTGTAATACATCTCCTCCATCTGGTAAAGATGCTGGAGGTCTTGTTCTCTTGTGTTTGACTGGGGCCAGCAGCCCAGGGATCGTAAGCTGTTGAAGCCAGTACCATGGCTTCTTTCACAGAAAGCTCTGGATGCTGGCTGAGGTCCTCCGATATATTAGCTGCTAGCAACTAAATGAGATAGATGAGCCAAATGAACATCTCTCATTTTTAATCTTATATTTGTAGCAGCTGGATTCATTGAATATTCACAGATGGGGGACAGCAAGCAAGACTGAAACTGCTTGGAGACTTGAGGCCATATTGCTATAAGTGCAGGCATGTAGGTATATGAAGTATAAAGCTCTGACTCACTTATGTTATTTATCTGTCCTTCTGTGTGCTTCCATGTCCTGGATGCAATGGTCTCTGGTCCCTGCACCATGAGTCAGTCTGACTGTGCAGCCCAACCCTGCCAGACCTATTGCAGTACATGGGCTTCCAAAGCTCTGTTGCAATACAAGCCCATGCTGATTTTACAGTATGTCAGATGTAATAGTTCACATTGTAACGTTACAAAGTGAAAGCTGGTGAACCTTTGTGTGGTCTTACCTTTGGTATTTTGGCAGTTTATTGCACCTCCACGGGAAAAGGACAAGAAAAGGGAGAATTCTCCTTGAAAGGTGAGGCGAAATCCGGTGCACATTGATGAGACTAGACGGGGTCGTCAAGGGGCATACTGTATGAACAAAACTCAGTTGCGAATAAGAGGGGCAGCCTCCCTCGTTTCGTTGCTGGCATTGATTTGAGGACCACGTCCAGTCGTTTCTTGGCAGAAGTGACGGTATCAGCTCTGACGTGGAAGAAAGTGTCTCCTGTTCTCAGTTTTAAATGCCTGCCCCCTTAGTTTCAGTTCGTGCCCTCTGGTTTTCCTGTTTCACATACTGCATTTTGAGCTGCGGCTCAAAGATTCAATATGATGATTGTGAATACACAGAGAAGCGGGAACAAAGTGCCTGGGGGATATTGTTCCTGCATTCTGTTGGCAGCATTTCATTTCCCCCTTGGTGTTGCTTAGCGTCAGTTTCTGATCCAACAGGTTAGCCGTGACCAATGTAATCATTTCTCTAGTTTTAGAAAGATCCGACCAGCCTGTTGTGAGTCATCTAGAGCCAAATTAAAATTGAGGAGGTTTGTGGGGAAAATGCAGATGGGATGTTTATATCTGATAATGGCCTGGAGCGTCTTGTTCTTTCTGCCTGCTTTTTATAGGGGCTCAGTTATTGCAGCGTCATAGATCTATTGAAGCCGCAATGTTTTATTTTCTTTACTATTTATTAAAACCTGATTATGGCATTTGATACAGAATAGCAGTTGTATTTTTGATGCCACTGAGGAGCATAATTTTATTTCAGAAGAACACTTGGAATAGGAGTGGAAAGATCCAAATTAGAAAAGGGCTTGAGGGTAGAAAATAATGATATGATGTCCTCGGGGACACTCTAAAGACTGTAGTAACATTACTTTGCAGTTCTAAAAACATGTTCTCAACTATACATGCAGTGTGGCCTGGAAGATTTTAGAAATGGATGCCCTCTTGGTTGTCCTTGTGCTTTTTTCTGCATGAACCAACAGTATAACAGACTTTTCTTCACCAGTAACCCACTGGTGGTATGAAATACCATATTAATTGATTGAAAACGGCAAGAGGGCAAAGATGAGACTCTATATGTGAACCGTTCCAGTCTATACTTATTTTTGTGGTATCACCTTTATATATAGTATTGTAGTTAAATATATAGAGTTTTAGTTAACTAGTATTTAGTTAAAAGCTCTATATTCGAGTAAGGAATTATGTATTATTTTTATTAATCGCAGTTGTTCTTATGGCAATGGGATAACTGATCATAAAATTATACTTTTATCTTTTAATGGAATGGAATATAAAATTGATTAGCATGCTAAGATATTGTTACAGTCGTTTAATTAGATTAATATATAGATATATAACATGATCAAATACAATTTAAAATTGCCGGTTTGGTATGCGTTATACTCTCAGAACTTGATTTTTCAAGTCTTCTAGACCGATTCTAACGCACCCACGTCAAAAGAGGTTGTTTTTTTTGCCGAATACTTCACTCAAGTTGCTACGCAACTAAAACATCCACAGTTAACTACAGCTCGCTGACGGTCCAGGGAGCGCAGGCTGCGAGGTGCATTGTGGGAGAATCCCTGTGATGCTGATTCAGGAGGAGAAGCGGACGGCGAGAAGAGGAGGGTGGAAGATGGTGCAGGAGCGAATGAGAAAAAAACTGCAATGACCCCGCAAGCCGAATAATGCGCCTCGGCGAAGCTTCCAAAACTGAGATCTTATTAAGGCGGCAAAAGAACAGGTCAGAAAAATTATATTCTCGTGCTTCTTTTCTCCCTCAGCGCTGATGGTGTGCTTATCGTTAATGCATTTTTAGCCGTCCGGATTTCGTTAAATTGGCACCCTGTCTATTGTAGGAGGCTGGCAGTAGCAAACGCCCATAGGGGAGCACCTTGCTATTGCCGAAGCGTGACCGTATTATTTTGGCAAGGAACAACTAGACAGCCTGGTATTAAAACAAGCAACGGTCCCATCCGCATTATGCCATCTGAGATGAATTAATTAATTGATGTCATTTATGTTGAATAATGTTAATGAATAATTGACTTAAATGCATTTTAATGCAGGCCTTATAAGAAAAGCTTTGTTAGTGCTTTATGGGAGTTGTAGTGTTCGCCTCTAAAAGGTTCTCGTAAAGAGTGTCGACTTCTTATGCGCGGAACGACATCTCCCATGTTGCCCTGCTCGGCCTACCCGGTCTAATGAATTATGCCTCACACCTATGATTGTCAGGACATTCCTCCAATGAGAGGCTGCAGAAGGTGGTCTTGGGAGGCGGGGACAAGTCTGAAGGGCTTGGCCATTGGGCGAGACCAAAAGGGGGCGGGGAGCGAGGCGCGTGGGGTGGCTGTTGTTTCTTGGGAAACCGGTGTCCTCGTGCGCCGCCTGTCGCGAGGACGATGCCTGTTGTTGGGTGTCTATGGAGTAGGGGCTCGCGCTGCACTGCGGACAAAAAAAAAATCTCTCTGTAGGTGGAGAGGGCAAGCCTGTAGGATTTCCGCGATATAAAATAAAGAATTTGAACTCTTTCCCCCAGCTTTGGACTTTGCAGAAATGTAATTGTCCTCTGTCACTTGCTACAAAGAATTAATTTGTGTTTTCATAGGGAAACGCATTCACGCTGCAAGAAACACTGCACGCGAAAATGTCATTTGCAGTAAATGTACTTGTGTAAATGCACACAGATTCGAAAGAATGGAAAAGCTACGAGTAATTTACTAAAAATCAGGATAAAAAAAATGATTGATAAACTAGGTTACTTTTTATTTACGAAGAATGCGGTATATATCACCTTGATAAAAACAGTGATGGATATTTGGCAAGGAAATGCATATGTAGCTACCCCAACACATCATTTATGCGAACGGAACACACATCATCTGCCGGCATAACAGTGTACGTATGTACCTTAACACAGCATAAATTAACAACAGCTGCATTAAACGAGGGTAGAACAGGGCAGTTACGCTCCAACTGTTTCTCGGTTCTGGTATCGATATGCAACTTAGGAGATGGATTTTCAGTGATGCGGTTTTCGGTCTTGCGGGATAACGGGAGCTGACGTCTGGGATGGCCCAGCGTGCCGACGGAGCTGCAGAGCTGGATGCGGTAGTGTAGCCGAGCCCCTCCATGCTGCTCAGTCGTGAGGGGCACAGCCTCTGGCGGGGCGGGCGGACCGAGTGGACTGTAACAGGGCGCAGTGATGGTATCGTGAGCCGACCGCTGCGGCGTGTTTTTTTTTCTCTCTCTCTCTTTCCTCTCTCCTTTCTCAGTTTTTAAAAATCTCCCGGGCGCAGGTTGTACTGCGGTGGTTAGGGACGGGTTGTGGCATGTGCAGCACAACCCTCATGATCCCCGGTGCTGAAGGTTACAGGGCGGGGAAGTGACCACTTTAGAGTCGGCGCCAGGTAAATCTTATTCGGGACGGTGCCCTAGCGAACTGTCATTCGGAATCCCTTTGAACGACATTACTTGCATGATCGATGTGATGCGATGGCAGTGACTCAATCCGGCACGTTTGGTTTATGATAGTTGGCTTTTCTGAAACGACAAGAGTGTGCTATTCGCGTGCGGGTGTGTTACAGGGGCTGTGGTTAGGCTGTGTGAATGAATGAAACAGAGAGAGACCGTATTTAGCAATGGGATTTCGTCGGTGTTTTGGGGTGACCGTGTACACTGAAGTGAATGAATTATGTAATGCACACGGGGTTCCTCTGTGGTTTATTATAGCCTCTTCATATTTTGGAATCCTTCGTAATTAATTATTTTATGGTACAATACTTAATCGCATTCGTTTTTTTACAAGTACAGTACGAGCATATACAGTACAGCTAAAATGTATAGGGAATAAAGCTTTATTACCCCTATATTGGAAGGATTCAGTTAAATCGACTTGTCATTTAGATTTACCCGAGAGAAAAACGTTTTGTACAATAAATTTAATAATGAACATGTCTGATCTTTCTGATGATTGATGTTTTTCATCATTTTAAAAATATTAGAGCTGTCCGTAAGGCAGATTATTCCTAAATTAAACCGAAGAACATTTTTGTTTTTTTATAGCCCACATCGTTCGCTTTGTTAAAATCATCACATACTGTAAATACCATGATTGTAGTGGTATCTTGTCAGCTCCACGTCATTTAACAAAATCACAACAATATGTTTTATTATCAAATGGTGAATTAATAATGGTTACATGTTACATTATCACTTCCATTTGGAGCAAGATAAAAACTTTCAATTTTAGGTAGACGTGTCTCCTTTCTGCAGGCCTCTATGAGCTATCTGGAGCATAACGGTAATTTTTAGTTCATTGGAGTTCCCTTTGCGTGGAACAGTAGAAAAAATACGTGGATCTAGTGCGTGTTTTGTATGCGTTTGGAAGTACTTAATTTACTTAAACATGATGTTAAGGTTTATTTTATCAAACATTTGTTTTGGCAGTTTCTGGTGTCGATAAAAGTGAGGGGTAAAAATGCATACCGCTTAAATTTCAATTTTTCTTTGCCGTTAATTCTTCGCCGTGTGTTCTGCCTTGATTTCACCTGTATACTGGATTTTTTTCCTGGATTGAAACTAAACAGACTTAATTTCGCGTCAGAATCTACAGCGGTCAATCTTTCTCTTCCTGGCATTTATAGTCAGCTGGAGAGCTGCATAAATGTAAGATCTGAACAATGTCAATGTTTTTGGAAGACTGCAAGGAGGGTATATATATATATTAAGGTGGCTAATGTTATGTGATCAGAATGCAAACGGTTTAATATGAGGTCTAAGAAAACAGTTCCACAGGGATCTCCTGGAAAATGAGTCTTTTCCGCAATATCTGTAGCGGTATCTGTGGACTAGGACATCCCAATGGGATTAGGATCATTTGATCACCTTTGAACTCTGTGACAGATATTTTATTTTTCATTTATTTGTTTACCTTAATGATGAGCCAAACAATGTGGCAACATTACAAGACAGGTGAAAGTGGTAAATGTCGGAGGAGTCTCTCCTAACTCCTAAGTGCGAGTAGTGAGACAGTCTGCAGCTTCTGTGGTCAAGGGCACAGACGTCAGACCGTCAGAGTAATTCCAACCCAAATAAACAGGCTGTTCTTGTCCCTCTTCATTTTTAACACTTCAGAGGGCAGGCCTTTTAAAGGTGTCTTACAAATTGCTTTGCTGTAACGTTCTGCAGATTTTTAAATCTGTAAATGATGTGGTGGTGTCTGTATAAGGGATTTGAGTTAGAAAATTCTGCATTCATTTCCCAAACTGTACTGCTTATTATTTAAATCATTCCACAGGGACTGTTGGCCATCTTATTGCCTACTCTAGATATGCCTTTTTCGTAGCCATGCAAAGAGGAAACTCGTAATGGTTTAGTCATTGTTTCTGTGAAATGTTTCCTGTTCAAAATGAGAAAACGGAGGCCAGTGCTCAGTGTCTCGCACCTGTTTTGTCTTTGTGTGTCCTTGTTAAAATCAATAGTAAAAGACCCCAGTCAATGGCCAGTCTTTCTGGCTTTTTGCAGCAGCAGCAATGTATGACACAGTTATTAATCTGGTCCAGCCTTCTCATCACATGTACTGTATAGCTGGTAATGAAGAAAGCTAATTAATTTGGGGATTTATTTAGGTTCCTTTATTAAATACCGCGAAAAACGTGTTTTAGCTGCAGACGTTGGACTAAAAAAACATTTTTCTCACCTTTCCATTCTTCATGCCTTCATACAGTATATGGATTTTCTCTTTAACTTTTGACAAAGGTCCCCAGGTGTTTCAAGCATTTAGTTATGGGTGGTATTAAATATGTGTCTTAAAACAAGCGACTTAAAAGACAAATTGGTTGTTTATTGATTTTCAGGCTACTTTCTTTATTTTGAGCTTGAGACAAAATACATCAGCACACACTTCCACACTGCTGTGGAAGACATTCTGAGCAAGCTTTGAAATGCTGTAATCTGGATTGGGCTGAGAGTGATGTAAAACCAGATTCAGAACTGGCAAATATTTTGTGCTGACATGATCTTGATAATTGAAGAGATGCCATCACATTATTACACAACATTTGGGGTTTTGGTGTGTGGCTGTAATGTCTTGCATTGCCAGTTATAACAGAATTTCATTGACTTGCAGGCTGACAGAGGAGGGCTGTACCATCATGTGAGTTGGGAACCCGGTACATAGCATTTTCAGAAAGACGTAAGGTTTTTGAAGAGGGTTTGCACTATGGTGAGAGGTTTACAGTACCTGTTCTTGAATCGGACCCTGGAAATGTGGCTGTTTTGTGCTTCCAAGTTCAAACTGATAATGGCTGTTGCAGATTTCTAACCCTTGGAGTCTGAGGTTTGATTCTTTCGCCCTTTCAGGAGAGCTGTACGTGATAAACCCCTGCTTTTGCAAAAGTGGCCCCTTTTTGTCTGTTTTAAATTGGCGGAGAAAAACAACTGAAGGGTGCACAGTTTCATGTCTGTGTTTACCAAGATGAGTCTGTTGTAGAGAGATTAGCAGTATCATTGTTAAAGACTTTGCTCTAGTTCTAAATGTGCTTCACCCTTGAGCCTCAAGCAGATTCTCTAAATTGATCATTCAAGTCCAGACCGTATACTAGAACCCCTGCATTCCAAAGCTCAGGACAGGCTCTATTTGCAGCCTGATAGCCTTATCTAATAGCTGAACTCTGGAATGGGCTTAACTCAAAGCAATGTCTGTAGCTGTCTAGCAGACGTCACTGACTTTGGGCATTTTGGGGAGTGCAGATGCTCACTGTATGTCTGCTGGTCTCAAACAAAACTGAACAACTCGGTCCAATCCAAGTTCTGGCCTGTGTGTGTAGACTGGCATGCTGCACTTGCATAATGGGGTGTGAACGATATTTAAAGTGTGCCACAAAGTTAGCAACATTTAAAGATGGTTTCCCATTTCCCAGTCATCATAGAATTAAGAGTGACTTGCACTTTCCAGATGATCGAAAACTGGCTCATAATGCTGCTCTTTCCTTAGGGTATGGTCTCTGTAAATTTCACAGATAGATAAAACTTTATTGATCCTGAAGGGAAATTGAGGCGTAGCCAAAGAACCAGGACATATTTAAGGCATAAATAAATAGATAAATTGCCAAAGAATGGGAGATATTTGCCTGCTAAATATTTAAATCATGATCACAGAGATTCATTGGAAGAATAAGCTTACAGCCTGAATTACTTGTACCATGCAGCCGGAGGACACTGTTCAAGTGTGTGTTGTATAGGTACAATAAAAGACATTATTAAAATGTTAGTCCCATGGTGTTCAAATTTATTTATGTTGGCAATCAATACATTTTGTTGCCAAGTTATTGCTAGAGATATTCAGAAGAGATTGTCTCCTGGTCACAGCAATCTACTCATAAATAAAGCACAGTGAAGACAATTCTCTGATTGGATTTTATTGTGGAATTAACTTTAGAATTTTTCTAGATAAGACAGATGAAAGCTGAGTAAATAGTACAAAGGCTTTTTGTAGAGGTTCTCAAAGACCAAATATTTACTATTACTTTATGTATCATTCTGTTATTATAAAGATTAATGAAGACAAATCAGTGACCAGGAATGCCCTGATTGCTGGAATTTACTATCTATTCATTATTTTTGTACTTGTGAAGGATACATTTTTACTAAATAACATGTTTTGAAGCTGTAAACAATGTATTGATTTGGGATTTACATACTGCTTTAAAATCGTGGACCAGATCAGAACATTGGCCACGGTTTCTGTTAGTATCGTCCTTTCCACGGTTAGCCTTAAACCTAATGTGTAGTGGCAGAAATGGAAGTAATTTATACATGATTATATTTCATCACAATCACTTGACGTGCCATTTGAGAGCACTGCCCTTTAATCTTATAATCAATTTGAAAAGAGTGCATGAAAGTGCTTTACTTTGATCAATGTATTTAAAGTGTATTCTAACACACTCATCTAGGGTGAGGCTGTTGTGCTCTCAGTAGACATGGAACAGCAACACATGTCATCGACAGACATGATTTTCCTCATTTCCTGAGTTCTAGATTCAAGCAGTGAAGAAAGACTCATGGCTACATTAAGACCCTTTGCTAAATTCAGATTCGCTTTTGCACCTCGCAATGGCTGCTAAAAGGATTTCTCCTCCTGTGTGTCTTTTGGCTACATCTCTTCCCAAGACCTTTTTCCGTTTTGTGCAAAGGACACATCAGCCAAGCTGACTGCGTTTGCAGACAGGATTTCCAAATTATTTCCAGCATGCCCTGCTGCCCCAGCATTGAGCCTCTGTCAGTTTTACTCTGCTGTGCATGGCTTTCTGCTGTTGCAGATGTTGCATGCACACTGACACTTTTACCTCATTTTATCGTCTACTTCCTGGTCCCAGTCCTGAGGATTTGCAGGAGGACAAATGACAGTGTGAATAACGATGTGTGTGTAGCTGAATCTAGCTTGTTTCTGGCTTCTGGCTTGTTCCCCTGCGTGCACTTGCTAACCGGTTAAGGTTATTGAGAAGAATCTTTTTGGATCCACAAATGTTCGCTTGTTTGGGCATGGGTTTGAGCCTTGACAATATCCCATAATCCCCCATTTCCCCAAACCAAATGGCCAGCATGGTTGGTCACATGATGGCAGACCCTCATTCCTCAGTGAATGAATGAAAGTTTTGAATGAATATATACAGTATGTATATATAAGTTATATGTATATTAGAAGAATAGCAATCCTTCTTATTTTAACCACACTGTTTATCTCTGAAATGTTGATGCTAGTGTAGCGTAATCACAAACTTGTTATTACGCAATTACTGTTGTTTACAGAATTTTTGATAAAAGAGTTACTCATGGAAATTTGATTATGTAGAGGGAAAGTTGATGGAGAACAGCAAGGAAATAGCCAACGACATGCTTTTTTCACAAAGTGCTACAGTATAATGTGCTAGAAGAGTCCTTCCAAAGATTGCACCATTGTACGAGAAAGCAGTTCACAAACTCTGTGGAAAATTCACAGTGACAGGAGTCTTAATCTTCTAAAAATCTGGACATAGAGCATAAATGACTACGGTGTTTCAGAAAGAGATCTTGATTTTTTGCTAGCTAAATGTTTGGAAGAAGTGGATTGTTTTTCAAGTACAGTATGTGCTGTACTCAGTATGTTCTTTTTAATTGGGAATGCTAGTTAATGCCTGAAAGCCTGCGTGCCTTCTCCACAGGCTCTTTGTTAAGGAATCCAAGATAACTACAGTTTGTTAAATTGCACATTTTGAAAGGACAGTGCAAATATTAATTCAGTTTGGGAATAAGCATGGTTAGTGTGAAGCTTGATGTCATGAAAACTGGTGAAATGTGTCACATTTAATCACTTTTAAATATTGATTTTTCCAGGCTTTTGTTCTTATTTTTTACTTAAATACATTTTGGATTTTGGACTGAGTCCAGGTTAGAAAGGTAACAGAGATATTGATATTTCCAAGGGCTAAATTTACAATATTTTTTATATTTTCTTTTCTTATTATTGGTTCGTGTTTTAGTTGGGGGGAGGGGGGACTGTAAGCGTGCAGTTAGAGTTTTCTTCTCTCCCATGGGATGGCTAAACTGCATCCATGTTACTTCGCAGCAACAGGCAAACAAACAACAACAATGTGGAAGTTCACGCAGAACGAAACCAAAAGAAAATGAGGTCATCGTCTGTACTCATTTCATGTTGTTGAACAGCTGTATTTCACGAAGTGCGATGGGAGTGAAGCACGGAGCTGAGAAAGTCACGTGTGTCTCTGTTGAACCCCCTGCAGATAAATGGCCCGTTTAAATTGGGCGCTGTTCAACTTCTGTCTGGCTGGCCGATGCAGTGCCTAGCACCAGGTCTTCAGGACGCGGCAACCATGAACGGGGCCGGGGAGCAGGCCGACATCCTGCCCGCCAACTGTATGGTCAAGGAGCGATGGAAAGTGGTGAGTATGGGTTAAGGGCAGAAGAAAGGTTACAATCCAGAAGAGGCCATCTGGCCCATTTATACCATGTGCTATTTAGTAGCTCATTGATCCAGGAGTCTCATCCTGCCCTGTTTGGTATGAATCCAGGGCATCGGCTTCAGCAGCATGGCTGGATAACTCATGCTGTACTCCCACAGCCGTTTGGGTGATGAGGTGCCCCCTGGTCTCATTTTTCAGTTCACTTCCACAGGGCTCCCAGTTACGGTTACTGTATGTCCTCTGGCGCGTGTTTCACTGTTCATTTATCATGTTTGTTACGGCCCTATTTCATTTAACGCCATGACTGACCTGTTCGCCCCCTCTTTTACATTGTGAGGCTGCAACTGAAAGCACATTTTTCAAAATCCAGGCGAGAATGTGTTTGATTCTGGCGAATAACCGCTTAAATACTGCTGACTCCTGATGGAGAGCAGAGAGACGACAGGATGTTGGTCTTTAGACAAATGCACAGTGGGATTATGGCTCAGTGACATTGAACCTTGAAGTGGCTTTTAATGTACTCTGCCACAGTGGTTAATTCAGAACTCCCATGTTTCATAACACCATTGATCCAATAAAAGACACGAATATGAGACAGGTTTACAAGGCATTTGGGATTAATCTGAGATTATCTGGTGTCTATTCGGATGTCTATTTCTGGCCCTCCAATCCATCCAAGAAATGTATTACTTTCTGATTAAACTTGATTTTATGGTTGGCATCCTTCAGTTTTTCCAATATTGCAGATGGAACAAATTGAAACACATTTAAAACACTGTTTTGAGTACTTGCCTCCAAAAAATAACAGCCATCTGTTGGGGGAATATGAAGAAGGTTATTTCTTAAACCAGAGGTGAAGGATTTCTCATGACTTAAAAAAACATTGTGACTTTGTCCAGTGGAGCTGATCTCAATGATATACTTATTTTATTTGGAATAAAACACAATTGTGAAAAGAAATAGGATACGTTTTAATAATGACAGACGGGTCATCTGCTTCTGAGTGTTAGATGAAGATATACCCTGCAGTATGTTAGACTAGTGGTGAAAGCTGGGATGATTTAAACATGAGGAATAGAAGCTATCACAGATGTTACAGTATCTTATCTGTTATAATCAGATTGTTGACGTATTCTTTTCTTAGACAGCAAGGGAAGCACAATACCTTGGGTGTAGGATGGATCTACTGTAGTTGGTATTTACAGAGCAAAATAATTGATTGGCCAGACAAAATGCCTCATGAGAATACATCTGAATCCTGAAACTTCAGGGGTGTATTGATAGTCAATAAATCAGATTTGGGGGTGGAATAAAAAAATATGGGGAAGGGGTGCAAACCTTGCAGATTCTTTTAAGTTTTTAAATGACAGAGAGGAAGAGAGCTGTAGAGTAAACTAAGATATTGATTTCCATCCAGCTGAGGTGGGTATTTGCTTCTTAAGACTGTGGAGATTCAGTCCTATTAATAGCTGATCACGTTCTGCTCAGCTGAAGAAGATTGGGGGAGGAGGTTTCGGGGAGATCTACGAAGCTGTTGATACGGTGACGAAAGAGAACGTGGCACTAAAGGTGGAGTCAGCCCAGCAGCCCAAACAGGTTCTCAAGATGGAAGTAGCAGTCCTGAAGAAACTGCAAGGTGGGTCAAGCTTGTGTGTTCTCCATTCATGCTGCATTAATTTATAGATGAACTGACTGTTAAAGCATGCAGAATAAAGCAAATATTTTCATTGCATCTTCAAGGATTAGATAGATAATACAGAAGAGAGTGATGGTTTTTCATTGGATTCAGATATTCTCCCCAGGAAAGGAAAGAGAACATTATTTTTCAAACTATATCGACTCATGTATCACTTGTTGTCACATAATATATACATTAAATACAACGAGATAATATACCTTGTTGTGTTGACTCATTGCACAATGTAATATGCATCAATTTTACATTTATTTTAATATTTTTGTGATATACTTATGTCAACATTCATTTTTGGTTTTCTGCAACAGAAAATAATTCCAAAATTATCAGTTCATTTTAAATTAAGATTTTTATATTAATTGCTAATTTGGAATGGTATGTGATATTAACAGTAGTCTATGTAGTGAATATATAGGACAGGAGAATGAGCGGTGTGGATCATATTTATACTCTTATTTAGACCTATGTTACTGAGAAGCTGTTTCTCAGGAGCCTGTGTTGCAAATGGGTGTAGCCGAAAAGAGATCAGACCACATTATTCTCCTATAAGACAGCCTAAGCGCTGTCAGAGAGATGCTTCTGGTCTCTGAATGGGTCCTCTGGGGATTCCTGTTATGGAAGATGTGAGCTCATTTGCCCGGATGTGTGTCTGTCTAATCTCCCCAGTCTATTGATACTTGAGATGAGGTGGACTCAGGATGAAACAGAGTGTTTGCAGATCTGCTGGTCAGCTTGACCCAGATAAATGGAGGTGAAAATAAAGAACTCAGAAGCTACTGTGGCAAAATTGCAGGGCAGCAAAACAGCGTAGAGGTCTGATTGCAATGACAGATCTTCTTCCAGACTGTACTGCAGCTTCTGATTGTCACTTTAGCCTACAGGGTAGCATGTTTTCTCCAGAGGCATTAACCTTGTGTGCATTGTGATTGAGCAAATGTGAAACATGCGTGTTCCAAACCTGTTGGTTACAATAAACACAATGCTTTAAATAATCATTTTGAGTAATTTTGTTGTATACATAAAGTTAGCTTCCCATTATAATCACTTGTTAAACACTGAATCTTAATATGTATCATCACTCATCTATTTCATCAATGTATTTGATGCAGGAGACGGCTGGTATGAATCACATTTATACTCTTTGATTTAAACCTACATTTCTGAGAAGTAAATTTCTCAAGAGCCTGCTTTTAGGTTGGTTTTCAAAATAATTTTTAAGACGTCTGTAAACCGTTTCCATTTTCAGTGTGTTCTTTATTTATTAACATTTCTGCAGTATCCATGTGTAGCTCAGTGGACAGCCATGGGGAACAGAGTGCTGAGCATTACCTTGTGCATGTTCCTGAAATCAGGAGCATATGCCCTTAATGTATATACTCCAGAGTCACTGCATTCATGAGCATCTTTACGCAATCAACTGCTAAAGAGCAGACAGAAAAAGCTACAGTTCTATTAAATAGAAAAATAGCCCAATTAAAAAAATTAAGGCTCAGATGAACTAGACTGTACGATCTACTGGGGGATCTCTGATGTCGTTTACTCCGGCCATAAACTGTTGAAGATAAATTCTTGCACTTCAGCTGAGCTCCCTAAAATTAGTGTGCCCTGCATTGAACAAGCAATAGCAGATCGCATTAAAATATGCAGTGATTATGACCTCCCCAGCAGTTTATTGTAGATATAGGGCTCAAAGTTATAGCTTTGCCTGTCAGATACATTTGTTCCGGTTCATAGCCTGGAGATACTTTCGTGTTACTGCCGGGCATGAACACATCCTAGCTGAAGTGTTTAATCAGCCTGAAAGTTTGCGTGCCTAGCTTCTGAGACATAGAAAAACCCTCCTGTCCTAGGTTTCTCTTTTTATTTTTTATGTAACCTATCCAGTGCCGAACACTGAAGTGGTTAGTTTGCATTTGGGTGCAATGCTAAAATCAACTGTGCAGTGTTACCGAAATTTAAAGGTGCCAATGATGCCAATATTGAATGAATAAGATGCAGTTTCACCTTGTTTTCTGTCAGGTTATCAAATGCCCATTTTACTAATTTGCTAAATATACCAGAAATTAAATAATTTGTATAAACTCGGAAGAGTACTGGCCTTAATACAGATGCCTGTGGTACTCCAATATTTGCCTTCTCTGTACTGTTTTCTTTCCACTAACCTGTTGTCAATCCACATACACACACATTACCTTGCATTAGTTCAGGTGGGTAGCTGCGTCAGCATGCATAGGCTGCAAAGGAGCCAAGTAATAGGTTTTTTAAATGCTGAAAAGAGAAGAAAGAAAACGCAACGTTTCGGCCGTGGAGCCTTCTTCGGGTGTGAAGCCGAAACGTTGTGTTTTCTTTCTTCTCTTTTCAGCATGGAATAAACCTATTACATGTTCCATTACCTTGAATGCCTATTGCCTGAAGTTTTAGAATTAATCTTTTATAAGGAGTTTTATCAAATTTTATACTCTGTATCCATTACTGCTTTGTTTATTCAAAGAATTCTAACATGTTAGTTAAGCAAGACCTTCCTTTCCTAAACTGCAAAGCATGTGATATTTGCAGTGTTTTTAAGTTTTGCATTTGTGAAAGGCTGGTGGTATACACCTCCTGAAGCTGTGTTCAGTATAAAGTGTGGCAGCTGGCCACTTTTGTTTTTCGGCTGTACAGAATTTCAGATCTCTGCAGGCACCAATGCTGATGTCATTTTTTTTCATGCCAACCTGTTGAAAATGACTTACACACAGATTACAGCTGCTCCTTATCACCTTGAATACTGTTACCTATGCACTGTGCAGGCCATTGGGTAAATAAGTCATGATCGCAAACCGGCCCATGGCAGACAGGAGCCTTGCACATCTGGCCACTTTGTATCTGACTTTTGGTCTTTTTCATACAAATAGATAAGAATTAGAATTTGGGATCTGCCTTTCTAAATTCCGGCAGCACAGAAAAACAAAACCGCTTTTGTGAAATGGTCGTGCTGAATTTGTCGAAGTGGGGAGGAAGAAATTTCAAGCTCAAGCTCTTCAATAATAAACACCTTTAAGACTGGAGCCACAGTGAGATCCCTTAGTGTGTGGTATGTGTGCTTGTTCAGCCTATTAGCCCTCGAATGTTTTCTGGGCCCTGTGACAGATAGCTTTATGCTGTTCCCCAAACCTACCAGCTGAGGGCGTACTTGTGTTTTTGTAAAGGCATCTCTTTTTAAAATTTGCACTTTAGTACAGCCAATTAAATAAAAGAAGTACCCGTTTCATCAAACTGTAGGCTGGACTGTACCTAATGTGATTAAAGTCAAATAGCTGGTTCATCCAGTCTTTATTACACAAAGTTTATTTTGTCATTTTTGGTGGTTTTATAGTGACGAGCAAACATTTATCAGCCCCACACTAGAGCATAATCTTCTGATCTGCCAGACAGCTGTCCTTAATATATCCCAGAGAGTAAACGGAGACAGAAGAACATATTTTATTAAGGCCTCTGTATTTCTCAGCTAAAATAAATCAAACACAAGTACTTCATACTGACTGCACTGATGTTGTTTAAGTGGTGTGGTGAGAACTGAACAAGCAGGCTGCCGGTAATCCTGTACAGTTTTTGTGATGTTTGGTTTCTTTCATTGCATCTTTGAAGGTGTTGCTTTTACTCTCTTGATTGCATTTGATTTGAAACTCACATGTGAGATCCTGAATTTCATTACAGTACACAGTCACAGATGTATTGAAATCTCACTAATTACAATGAGATGTTTTAAGCTTAACATTTACAATCTTGTGATTTATTATAGTTTATGATGGTAGCCTATACATTCCTTTGATGTTTCATCCATGGGGATTTCTTGTTCTCTCATCTCATTTATTTTTGTCTCTGTTAGGATCCTCTGAATACCAGGGGTTCCATACCCATGTTAATTAATGCTTCATATATAAAGTTCTCTTAAACTGTTATATAAACTACACTAGTTATATAAGACATATGTAGTTATATAGTTATATATATAAGACATCATGTTATATGTCTGGCTTAATTCCATGTAGTAAAAACACAATTAAATCTTCATATTGTTTATTCTTTTTGTGTTATGTGTTCAGGAAAAGACCATGTTTGTAAGTTTGTTGGATGTGGAAGAAATGAAAAGTTCAACTATGTGGTCATGCAACTTCAGGTGAGTGGTCTTCCCTGAACAATGTTCACACTAAACAGTGTTAGTATCAGTTACTAGAGCACTAGAGGATCCATAAGTATTAGAATATCCTTTTTTGCAATCTCTGCATACAGCATACAGTTTTAACTGTAGGACTGTCACAAGACTCAGATGCCCAGAATACAGATTGTTCGACTGTGTTTGAGCACTGTCGCTGATGTTCGGGGAAAAATAGAGTTTTGTACAGGTTATGGTTGACATCAGGCTGATGCCGGCTGAATCTCCACAAAGATTAATTGTACAGCACTGTAGCCAAGCCTTCTGCATTGAGGAAGGGCATATTAAGGGAGCTGCTTGAAACAGGAACTAATTTCAGTATCTCTGCAGAAAGTAGTGCTGATGGGAGAGCTGTAATTTAGACAGATTTGGCATGTTCTGACCAAGGATTTCTCAGCAAAGTGAACAGCAGGCTGATTAATCATCACCTGCCCTGCTCCGATTGGAACAACTGCCTTTCTCCAAACCAATTTACTGAACATAAGAAGCGGGCAACTCCATTAAATCTCGCCGATAGCCAGCAAACGGGCTTTTTAATTATACATGACCGTGCATCAATATGCCAACCAAAGTGTTCTCTTGCTACCTGCTTAACTGGCCATGTAACACAAGCTGACGTGGGAAGGCAAACAGCTCACAGCTGTGGATAAATCCAGAACAAAATTGAATCTGCCGCGAGCCGTATCCTGTAGGAGTGCTCTTCAAAAGCAACTTCCTAGCCATTTAGTGCTGACATTTTCCAGACAAAGGTATGGAGTAGAAGTGGCAATGAACTATCGGAAAAACTGCTAGTAAAACAATCCAAGGAGTCAGATTTGTACTCTAAACTGTAGAAACATTTGTGCAGACAAACTCATTTCACCAGTAACAGTTGTGCTGTACAGAATATTTAGTTTTGTGAAAGAAAGTTTCAGTTGAACAAAAATGATTTTGCCACATATTTTGGTTTGTTTCTATTACAATTCAATAAGTCTACTCTGTAAAATACTCGGAAGATTTGCTTTTAGTCTAGTTACTTTCAATAGTCTAGAAATGCAGTAGAACCAATATCTCCTTCAATTATTAATGTGTTGGTGAAAGTTTTTGAAGAATGCAGGTCATCAGTGTTCAAATTTGGTTGTACTTGGCATTATTAGCTACTCTTTACACACTGTATCTTCTACTACACCATATATAAATTTAGTAAATTGCTGACTTGTTGCTAATTTTTAATAGACATCTACAATGATATACGCTAGACACCTAGGCACCTGCAATGAATGACTAATGCTAAACACTCTCTTATTTTAATTAATAATAGTATCTGAGACTAAGAGTAAGATTGAATTTAGAGGAAGAACCTGTCAGAGAGTTATGCAATGTTTCTCTTCAAAATTCAATTGCCTGCCACCAAATGCAGAGAACTCTATTTGTAGCAGGATTCTGTGCCAAGATATGTGTAGCGCCAAAGCTAAATGAGAGTGGAAATGTAAAAATGAATCTTGCCTTTTAAAGAAAAAGTAAGGAAAGGCATGTGTCGTTACCTCATCTTTCATATACTGTATGTACTGTATCATGCTTGAATGTTTTACATAGTTTTAATTTGTAGCACAGTTATACATTTCCAGAGGACCCCTATGTTTCACATCAATTACTGTCACAACATTGAGGATAATTTGGCTCAGCATTTAAAGAGAATGGTGGAATTTCTCAACACACCTTGCATATTATACAAAAGCGCATTTAACTTCTACAAGAATGTGAAACACTTCATTTTAAAATGGCAAGGTATTTTGTCTTCAGAATTGTTTTGCGATTTGGGGGGGGGGGGTTGTTTTGTAAAATTTGATTGATTTCCAAAAGTCCTAAAAGGCAAGTGTGATTGCCTTGATTAGCCTATGATCATGTTTAAATAACTATAAATATAAATTAATTAATTAATTAATTAATTCCCAAATTAAACGCATAATCCCAAATAATCATGACCGCATTGCACCTGACGTTGTTCCGAGTTAGTGTTTGGAATAACACGATCGCTGTCCAGAGTTGTGTGTGAAGAGGGGGATTCGGTAGGGTAGGGATACCCAGACACTGCGCCCCGGACATCTGTGGGGAAAATTGCCACACTCCACAGCAGCCGAGGAGTCGACCACAGTTTTGCCAATGTTTAATCGAATCGTGTTTTTTTTTTTGGGTTTCCCAGGGAAGAAACCTTGCCGACCTCAGAAGAAGTCAGCCACGCGGGACCTTCACAATGAGCACAACCCTGCGCTTAGGAAAGCAGATCTTAGAATCAATAGAAGCCATTCACTCTGTCGGGTTCCTGCACAGGGATATCAAGCCTGTATGTACCTTCCTTAATCTAAGCATTTCTTTTATTTTTTTAACCCACCTCCACCCCCCCAACTTTGGAGGACTTCTTTATTTTTTTTATTTTTTTGCACTCTCATTTTTGTTCTTATTAGACAATAACAAAAAAAAAAAACTTACATTCACAAAAGAAAATTAACTCAAAAACTTCCTACTAATATTCTTAACATCCAGTGCCATTCAAGTATGTCTCTAGTGGACCCCAAACATCCCTGTACTTATTAAGTTTCCCCTGTAAATGATCTGAAACCTTTTCAGATTTAACTCGTGATACAGCCTCTTTAATCCATTCTTTGTACAACGGTCATGTACTGTCCATCCGTTTTCGCAATATTATTTTTTTAAGCGATAATACAGAGAGTCAAAAAAGTATTTTTAGATTGAATTGCTACTTTAACCTTTGATAAATCACCAAGGTTACATGGAATGGGAGTAAGTGGAATTGAGATATGTAGGTGCCTGAGAGCTTTCCCCACTGTGGAGGTCCAGAATGACTGTATGTGCTGACAATACCATAAGTGCAATAATGATCCTTTATGTGCGTTACATTTGGAACACATTCCTGTATTGTGCCACTTCATCTTTTTCAATTTTTCTACGGTATAATAGAGTCTGTATAAAATGTTGTACTGAATCTTAGCATTTCTGATAGGAGCTCAGCCTTAGATTCAGGCTAGGATTAATCCTGACCCACATTATCAACAGGGAGGTTTAGGTTTAAATCAGTTTCCTGCAATGCAGAAAGTCCAGGCAAGACACTTGGTGTCTGTTTAGAAACAGGCATTCTGCTGATCTTGGCTCTTATGTTTAGAAAAAAGGGAATTCTACTGCAGTACCTACCTTAAAGCAATGTTTTTCAATAATTTTCGAGAGGAATGTTAATGTTACCGAAAGATCTAATTATATTGTATCTATTGTATAATTTAGGTTTATGATATGCCTAAAATGTCAAAATGCATTATATCATTATACAGATGCAGCACTACCAGTGTATTAGATTTTTGAGTTTAGCCATCATGGTTGTACCCTAGCATTAAACGAGCTGTAGTGTTTTTTAAATTGCTTATTTCTTGTCTGTGTTCCCTGCTGCTGTGGGACAGATATCCTGGGGTCCGTTTACTCACTATCCCCTAGGGTCCACGCTGCTTTGATTCTTCATGCTGTCACATACTGTACACACATCGCTAGAACCTCTGGATCAGTCAGGCAATCAGGAGGAAAGGCTGTATAGTGCTTTTCAAGATACTAATTTTGACCAGAAGTCCCAAGACAGCAAAGGTGTTTACATTTCTATGATTGACCAGGACATTACTGTGTACCAGTGAAAGACACACTGTCTGCTTTTGTTAATTGAAAAACATTACATAAAAACATTTTCCAAAGAATGCATGCAGAATATCTTTTTCTCCTGCTGTCTTTATCTCAATATATGTTGCTCCTGCATGAGAAATTGAGAAATTGTTATTTTCTTTACCATTATAAATGCCTTTCTTTGGATATGTGGATTTATGAGGAATGTATTATTGGAATGATTAAGATTCTCTCAAATCAATTCCTTAATTAATATGAGATTTGTTGAGTGTTTGATTGATGAGAGCTCTTGCTGTGCTGAATGGATTGTCTTCTCTTTTCCAGTCTAACTTTGCAATGGGACGGCTCCCCTCAACATACAGAAAATGCTACATGTTAGACTTTGGTCTTGCACGACAATACACCAACACTAATGGAGAAGTCAGACCTGTAAGTAACTGCTGTTTCAGTCGTGGCTCTTGCTAGCTGTATAACGTGCTATTTTCATTTTTACTATTGAGTTGGCTCACGTCACATTGCCTTAGCTTTCTCATGGATTTAGTACCAGATAATATAAAAAATGATTCAAGCACAGTTACAGGAATTCAGAGCTTTGAAATCACACCACTTCACCATAGAACTTTTGGTTTAGGAGTAATTTCAAAAAGTGTGTGCAAAAACTTGTGCCATAAAAAAAAAAAACTGTTAAGAAGCTATTGTAGTTTAGGAACTGAAATTGAATGTTGAAAGTTTTTAGCTGTGAATATTAAAGAAATGGATTAATCTGGTTTGAGAAAATGTGTATTTGTCAAAAAATATGTTGTGTTGTGTCTGAAAGACAATTTGTCTGTAATTTATAGAAGTGTTAGACAAACTGCTTTCTTCTGATCTGAGTTAGGTATGTAATCTGATTGCTAGGATTTAAAAAGACTTCTCATTTTCCTGCCTACCCAGTTTTCAAGAGGAAAACCTAAGCCATATTACACTCATGATGAGTTACTAATGACAAACATAAATCCTTAATGTATATCATATGAAAACATTTTTGACTTCACTAGCTTTAATGAGCAATGTGCACTTTATTTGCAGAATAACTGGAGGCAAAAAATGCATTGCAGCTCTATTTGTTTCCCAATGTTCTGATGTTTTAGAAAAACATTATAAATGTATAGAAACTGGAAAGTGTGTTGTACTGAGAGTTAGTATAACTGACTCAGCTGTACAGCATCCTCGGCAACATATGGCAAATTCTAATGTTTCTTGTAAGGAGGATATTACGCAGTTCTCTTTACAGTCTGTACGTTGAATTCTTCCATCTGGAAGTTAGTCCAGATCCAGATCAGTTAGTAACAAATTGCAGCTATTATTTATTAGTTTCATAGAGAAAGACGTGCTATAGTCTTATTACGCAACAGCAATAGGTCTCGTGTGTGGTTTAGTTTCATAGGGCGTCTAGTTTTATAATGACTGGTTGTTTAATGACAGTGTCTGTCTTGAAAAACAGTTGTGTGTGTTGTTGCCTGTGACTAACTACCCGGTATAAGTAAGTCCGCTAAATAAAAAAAAAACACCGTACCATCAGAGAAGGACCAAAGGAAGTGCAGGTTTATTAAAAGAAACCAAACCAAAAAGTGCAAAAAGAAAAACACCATGATGGGAAAAAACCCAACCAAAAACATTATACCACCAAGTCCTGGTTATATACTATAAGCCCCACCCCCAGTCCTCTTGATAGATAGGATAACCTCCATTTAAAGGGATGGGTCTACAAGCTCTGTGACCTGACACAAGATGAAGGAGCAGATCAGTGCAAGACATTGTGAATCCACAACAGGTAAAAGACAAAAATATATATATCATACAGAAATAACATAGCAATTGATACTTATAAAACTATATACTGTGCAAACGTCCTGTGACAGGCCACAAAGGGCTTGTGACAATGGTCTAACACAGCCCCTCATCACATTGTCCTTGGTGATAAGACAGTACTGTGGGTGAGCTAGGAAAGCAGGCACTAGCCCACTAATCCATTTTTTCTGCAACATTTTGTGTGTGTCAGTCTCACTCCATTTTACCAGAACCTAAGAATGATCACACAGGGCACCAGTGTATTTGTTTTTGATAGAAAGAAAGGACCTACTCAGGGAACAAAGTAAAGTCTGAGTTAGTGACATTCATTTCCGCTGACCTTTTAAAGCATCAGAACCATATTCTGTTTTCATCCACCTTAGTGGTTTTGCTAAACCGAGCTGAAAAAAGATACGAATCCCTTGACCAATTGATTTGTTAGCTTTGAGTGCTCAGTCATGCAGGAAAAACTGTTTTAACAAGCTACCGTATCATACATTGAGACAGAAGTGTAATTATTCTTGCAAGTGGTGAACGGAAATCATGTTTGCTAAACAAGTATTTAATTATGCCATCAGTTTAATTATCAGAAAGGACTACTTGTTTCTTCAAGACTGTAAATGAATTTGCACTATACATAAATTACTCCACGTTCTGAATTGGAATTTGGTCAAAATTGAAAGGTTTTCAAAAAGGTTGTTGATCAAAACACCCAAAGAAGACACAGTGTTTCTTGATGAAAAATGATTAGATGATTCTGACTTGAATCATAAAGATAATGAGCACTTTGGATGAGAACTGCTTGAGATAATCAGTCAGATAGTGAATTTCCAGTGCAGATCCATTAACGATACATTGATTGTGATTTGTTTTTCCTCGTTTTTATATCTCAGATGCAGTAAAAAAAATTGTTAATTGTTTTCTATAGTTATTCCCAATGAACACTTGCAGATGCTGTATTTTGAAATTTATTTTATTAGGAAAGTAGAGTAGTAGAGTCCTTATTTCCCTCACGGTCAACCGATACACTGCAAATTCAATGAAATGTCAACAACTTTGGATCAAAGCATCAGGCAAATTATTTAATAGTGTAATACTAATGAATGACCACAGTTTGTCCTCATGCAATCATAATTGTCTTAATTTAAGCATCTGATCAAGGGGACTGTATGTTTGGAGATATAATCATAATCATTCTTACTTCTGTTGTGCAGTTACATTTTCTTTGCAAACAAATGTGCTGGTTTAATGTTGGATTAAGTTCCGATTTTTTTTTATGGTGATGTTAAGAAATAGAAATAAATGACATTTGTATGTATGAAAAAACAGTTTTTTAAAACTGTTTTTCTCTAATCCTATTTGAGATGAAATATGGATTTTTTTGGCTTGTTTCCAATTGGCTCTTGCTTTGATATCAGTAGGGAATATGGATTTTTGTGGTGTATATCATAGCATTATGTGTTATCTTAAACAATACTGTGTTTACAGTTTCAAAATTTGGTCTATACTCGGATTGGCTGAGTCAATTGTGTTTTCATATTTATTCTATTGTTTTACAATCTGTCTGTTCCCCTAATGGAACAAATTCACATTCTCTTGATGGTACTGGTGGCAGAAGGCAGTTCAATCAGGACATTATGATAGCATATGTAAGCATGTGCATTCAAGAATTCTCCTTAATTTTCACCAAGCTATTCACAAGGTGGTTTTGGAATTTCAACTGTAAAGCATTTCACATGTAACTCAATGAAGGGAACAGTCAAAGATTTGAAAATGCATCTTATTATGTAAATGTGATTGGTCGCAAAATAAAAATGGAAATGTCCCTCTCACTTTGCCATTCTAGTTTGGTGTTCAGTTTGTAACAGCTCTCTTACATTAAGAAGGTATCCTAGTGATAATTCTTCATACTTGGTGTGGTTGCAATTGAGAAGCACTCAGAGTGTTGTAAGCAAGACAAAATAAATGTGGCATCTGTCAGAATAAAAATGTGTTGTGCCATGTTATGACAGATAATGGAAGCAAGAAGCATTATCTCTTGTGTGTTGTACTTTGTCGGAGAGCGGGTTGAGATCTGAGATCTGGATGTTGCCTGGGTCTTGTTACTAAGCAACTGAGCCTGGGATTCAGCTCAGCAGCAGGGGAGGCAGGGCTGATATTGGTCAGGCAGGGTCCTCTCAGAGCCTGGGTACCTGTAGGCTCTCAGCGATGTCAGAGAGGGACGCGCCTCTTTCCTCCATTCTGAACTGAACCTCCTGTATGTTGCTGCCGAGCCTGTAGTGTGTCAAACGTTGATGGACGGTCAGATTGGAGCAGCCTGTCGGCACCTCCTCCTGTGACCGAAATACACAACTGATTCCAAACTGTGTGGTGTGTATCTGAATGTTGAAAAAAAATGGTTGTATTTCCAACTACAGTAATTTCCCAAGTAGGTGTGAGTGTGGGCGGAATGGTGGCTCTGTGGCTCAGGATCTGCGCCCGTGGCTGGAAGGTTGCCCGTTCAAATCCCGCAGCTGGCAGAGAAATCCTACTCCGTTGGGCCCGTGAGCAAGGCTCTTAACCTCAGCTGCTCCAGGAACACTGTACAATGGCTGACCCTGCGCTCTGACCCCCAGCTTCTCTCCCTGTCTGTGTGTCTCATGGAGAGCAAGCTGGGGTATGCGAAAAGACAAATTCCTAATACAAGAAATTGTATATAGCCAATAAAGTGAACTTATCTTCTAGTGTATCATCCTGAATTATTAAACTCCACTTATTCACTTATTAGGCTTTTCATTCTTTAAAAAAGGTCCAGACCAGGGTCACTGGCTCATTAGTCCAGAGCTCATCCTGGTTTCTGTAGCGTGGACTCCCTACCTGGGTGGGATTATCCCCCAATAGTTCTGGTCCCCTCTTATAAAGATGGGTGGACTAACTGGAGTACTGTACAGTACAACACTCAAGGTCCAACAGCAGTTTTTGCACCAGGGTCTGTCAGTTCCAAAGGCTTATCCACTACACTACACTACCACATTTTTGTAGTGTTAAACACATACAATATTACCTGAAGCTAGTATAATAGGAAATGAATATTTATAGTTCCTTTGCCATGCATTTGTTATGTTGCTTATTTTACAATACTTATGAATACTTGCTGTCTAAGTCTTGGTGATATCAGTGTCTTCATCCCAATCATTTTACATTTTCTTCTGAGAGCTGCGTTGTGAGATGAATGTTTGATTCAGTGGGTGATGTACAGGGTTTTTGTGTGTGTGTGTGTTTCTTGTAGCTGACTCAGCTGCTCTTCATTGATTAGGAATGCAAGCCTCTAGTGATTCGTCCTGCACTGCAGCAGTGTTCTCAAGCCATGATAAACTGAGGAAGTGGCAAATCATTCAGTGGAAAATGACCTTCGTCAAATAGTATAAATGACACTGAAGGCAAAGAGGGGAGAGATTTTAAACTACAGGCTCTACTTTCTCATCTTGTGCAGGCAACCCACTGCAAATTAATAAAACATGTTTGGAATATTAAATTTTTAAAATATTTTTATATTAGAGACATTTTTACTGGTGAAGCCTATATACTGTATATAATTGAATGGTCAATTGATGGGCATTGGCAAATGCACTAATTATCGGGGTTGAGAGCTAACCGTGTTCAGTTCATCCAACCAAAATTTAATTCATTTCACCCATCTGCGAGCTGCCATTCTGTGCTTGATGATAACTTCCTGCTTCCTGCTTCTGACCTGTGGTATCTCACCAGCAAGTACCAGTTTCTAAATTGCCACCGGTGGGCGGGTTGAGGTTGGTCTTTAACCTGGGTCTGACATGATTTTCGATGTCCAGCAAAGTGTTTCCACTGTCCATCGCCCAGTCTGCAATGGAGCGTCAATCTGATGCTTGCATAACCCGTATTAGGTTCCTCAATTTTTGTGCAGCATAAAGCTCTGCATTATTTCACTGCATTTTCTGTGTGGAACATTTGGCACCAGTGGTGATTAGCAATAGAATGTAGCATTAGTTACTATAGCAACACTTGTGCAGTATATCTCTGCAGAAAATAAAATGGGGCGGAACTATGATGCTTTTGGATTCCATTAGACTGCACGGAAAATACCAGTTTTTCATCATTTTATTTGAATACTTCTTGGTCTGAATTCACTTAAGAGACAGGGCTTAATATTCTGTACACTGACACTTTTTGAGTGTAAAACAAGCAGTAGAGGTATTTTAATTAGCATCAGGCAGGGCTGACCTTTGTCTAGGAGTTGTGATTATTTGCCTGAAGAGTACCAGCTGTTTAAATGTTGCTGGAATTCAGCTTTGTTTCGACACGATCACACAGTTTACTTAAATAGAGAGATTAATAGATCGGACAGAATGTATGTAGTGTGACAACACTGTAACACAACAAAACGCTGTAAATATTGCATTGTAAAACTCGTTACCATATTCCTAATTAGATAGAACACCTAATTTTTTGAAGTCATACTAAATGGTAATTCTTCTCATTCAGTCATTAAGTTACCTTAAGATTAGAGAAGAACATATTATTGTCACTGCATTGCAGTTAAATGTTTTGTCCTAAATGGTACTGGATAGAAAATACGTGGTCCTGTTTGAATGTTTTTAGTGTTTTAGTTTTAGATGCCTAATGACATAAATACCTGTATCTCTTTTAGAAGGACGCTCTTGTAAAGTTTTTTTCTCTTTACCAGCACTGAAATCATTGTGTTTGGACGAAAAGGGCTTGTTTATCTCTGATGATTTTACTGTATTCAAACATGAATTTGGAAGACCTATCATTTATTCATAGCAAAAAAAATAATTCAAAGTGTGGAAATAGGGTTGCACGTGCCTTCAGAGTTTAAAAGAGTTCGAATGCCAAAGGAACTGGGAAAAGCTTTTGTAGTCAGAATAACTTTCATTTTTCTGTTTGAAATTCATTTTGAATTTGAAGGACAGACCCCAAATTATATTATAAACAAAAATAATAAAAAGTTGAAAATACAGTAGAATAAAAGGCACAGCATACAGTACCACATAAAAAGCTCCTTTTCTGAAGAGTGACCATTTTTCTTCTTTGAAGAGTACATTTCAAGACCAAGTTTGGTTTCCAATTTCTTGTTTGTTCCCAAAGACGGGAAACTTCAGTATCTCACTGTGAAATAGTATTTAAATGTTTATTAGTGTTTCTTTCTTGGAGACTTGTTCTTGTTGTTTAGTATGGCGATGCAGCTGGAACATATACAGGTTCATATTATAAAGGTTTTATAGCCTTATACTTTTGCACAGTTTCATGTGAATAAAAACAGTTTTATAACTAAATTAATCACATCCTTCTGGGATTCACTGATGTACTGTAATTGTTCTGAGTCCATCTCTGGTGTTGTCTCTGGTTAGACATTTGCTGCAGGATGTAAATATTCCAGAAAAAGTAGCTTCTGAAAAAATTCTTTCCAACACGAAACGCGAATAGGGTGCACACCTATGAGCTAAATTACTTTTGCCTTTTCCAGATCCGGAATGTTTGTTCAAAAGCTATTCTTTCTCGAACAGCAGGGCTAATAGGTTAGCAGAGACAGAGCAACAAGCTGAAAGTGAAAGAAGGGAAAAGAAAGATTACTTCATATGTTTTAAGTAACAGCAATGCATTATTTTATGGTTCATCAGCCTTATCTTCTATATTTATATATCTATATTCATCAAAATATCTTCACCTCCTGATTTGGTTTTCTCTATTGTTTTGCAGTTATTCTGTTTTCTCACACAGTGGTGATTTTGTTTCTCCTTTTGTTCTTGTGTTTTACAGTTCCTTTTGGCCTTTTATTTTGAAGCGCATGCTTGACCTGTTGCTCCCATCACAGTCACTGTTTCACAGAGTAACATTGTGAGTGTGATGTCACTGAGCTTTCCTTTTCGTACTGCTGGGCAGGGCTCTCATCAGGGATTTCATCCAGTGGGTGGCAGGGGGGAGCACAGTCTGCAGACTTAAAAGCATCCTTAAGAGCAATCTGCTGCACGCTGATACCTCAATAACTGGTTTGTGCAGACAGCTGGTACAGTGAGCAGCAGTTTCAGCTGCTACAGTGTTATGGATGAAACAAGTACAATCCTCAATGCTTTTTACTGGTATGAAAACAGCTGGAGCAACACCTGACACACCAAACACCTGAGCAATCAGCTGTGGCTTATACTGTAATGTCACTGAATCTAGACTCCAAAGTTTTACGTGGATAGGTCGAGAAATGTTTGCCCATGTTTCCTTGCAAGGGTGAGTTTTGTCAGATGAATAGGGTGCAGGCAGCAGGGTGTTACAGCCCCCCCCCCAGAGTCCTGTCTGCGTCTGTCTGGGCAATGTGCGCAGGAGCTCCAGTTCACCGCACTGCCACCCCTGCGTGTGCAGAGCTGTTGTGGCTCAAAAAGCATCCAGCAGTTTCTTCTTGAAAACAGTTCTAGTTCTGGGCACGAGTCACCAATTCTGATCGCCAGAGCGTGCTTGGATTTCGGCTTTTGTTATTTCCACGATTCAGAATATTTTTGGGAGTGTAGGGTTGGTCTGTTCACACTACGTTGCCACCAAATATTTGAAGTCAAGTGTCAATCTTCAAATTTGAAAATTTAGCAATAGACACCCCCTGTTGAAAATAACTGTATACTGCGGATGCCATAGTATAACGGATCTTTAACGTGAGGAAGTGTTTTAATGTGTTAATAGTCAAATTTGGAATCACCTAATATTTTAATACTTGTTGAGATCAGAAAGTGAACACTTATAACAGAGTTATAAATTAATTTTTATTCTAAAGCTTAATGTGCTTTAACAGATATATATGCCAATCTGTAATCTATGATTTTAAATGTCAAACAGCACACTAGCCCCTGGTGAGATCCCTGGTGAGATCCCTGGCGAGACCTTAATGTTTGTTTTGATTTGTTTTAGTTGGGAAGTTTCTTTTTAAGTTTAATTCATTTCATTTACTTTACACAGAAAGAAACAGGTTAACATTGTCATACTTGTAATAAGTGCAAATAAACACATCACAGTTATTGAAGCAAAATATTAAACATTTCATTGAAAGTAGCATCAGACAACTGATCCAGACATGTAAGGACACCTGCAGTAAGTGTTTAGTTAACAAAACAGGTCCCAGTTACTCTCTGTTAGAAAAATTCTTCTAAAGTATGACTTAATGTGTAGTTAAACATAATAATGTTTGTTTGACTATTTAAAAGTGTACATTGTATTCTTTTCTCCTTTTAGCCTAGAAATGTTGCAGGATTTCGGGGAACAGTTCGCTATGCTTCAGTTAATGCACATAAAAATAAAGTAAGTATCTTTTATTTATTTCTTCAATCAGGAGACAACCAAAGACGTTTAATTTGCACTTGTGCCTAGTTAACTATCTGTACAAATTCATAATACAGAACAGCCTGTTCTTCTTTTCTTTAATGCCCTTTTGTTTGTGGTATTGTACTTTAAGGAGAGGAGTACTTAATTTTTTCTGATAGTGAGACAGATACTCGGAACACTAAGAGAGTTTTAAATACAGCCTTTCTCCCACCTCTTCAGGTTTCCTTCAGAGTCACAGTACTCTTCCTCACCTCCTCCTCAAAGCAAGGGCCCTATTTCATACACTTCATCACTTTGCATAAGATATACAAAATGGCCACATTTTAAATCCTTTCCTAAGCAATTTAAGTTGAACAGAAGATTCATTGTACAGCCTTGGCTTATCCCAGTACAACAGCTACAGCAAGTAATGCACACATTTCTTTTTACGGTCACAAATCAACATGTTTTCATTAACTTAATATTTATTGTCCTCTTTGTTAATGTTTAGGAAATGGGTCGTCATGATGACTTGTGGTCCTTATTGTACATGTTGGTTGAATTTGCAGTTGGTCAACTGCCGTGGCGCAAAATTAAGGATAAGGTATGCTTAGCGTGAAGTAGGTACCATTTGCAAAACCTGCCTAATACGATTAATGCATTGCTCATAAATAATAGTGCATGCTCCATTTACGGAGAGAAGTTGGTTAAATATTAATGTCTTTAATAAACACAGTGAACATGAAATAATGTAGTTCTAATTATGTGATGAAAGAAGTTTGTATTAAACATTTGTAAAACCTGTTTTTACAAGACCTGCAATCAAAATGAGTAACGCAAGTGTCGCTGATCGGCTTTTGATACTATGTCTAGAATATTACTTACGCAGAGTTTCTCTGTTAATGATTTTAACAGGAGCAAGTGGGCCAGATCAAAGAGAGATATGACCACAAGATACTTCTCAAACACATGCCTACAGAGTTCTCCATCTTCTTAGACCATGTAGTAGGCCTTGATTATTACACCAAACCAGACTATCAGGTACAGGTCCTTAACCTCAGTCATTTTTTTTATTTATTATGAATGTTTAAACATTTGTTCCAGAGTTCACAGTGTCTGAAGAATCTTGAGTTCTCATGCAGCATGCACAAGTTAATGTTGTGAACGTACACAGAAAGAGCACCATAACATGCTATATGTTTGTTGAAAGACTTCCTGTACAAACAGCTTGCTCTGCTCGGGAGAGATTGGACAGTGAAATGGGTAACTTCACAATGAAATGATACATGATCATGACCATTCAGGATTGTTTTTCTTAGAATTATTTTTTAATTGAAGTGCTACTATTGTTATAGAAGTCTGTGCTAAAGTCTGATGTTTCGTACAATTGAAAAGGTGTAACTTAAAAACATGTCGGGCATAAACGCTTTTTCCCTGACCGATATTGCACCCGGTACCTTTTCTCCTAACCTCCTTTTCTGCACTCCGCAGCTCTTAATGTCGGTGTTTGAGAACTGCATGAAGGAGCGCGTCATAACGGAGAACGAGCCGTTCGACTGGGAGAAAGGAGGCACCGACTCCTTGCTATCAACCAGCACCTCCACCCCACCACAGCACAACACAAGGCAGACTGCAGCCATGGTGGGGTAAGACCAGCACAGCTTTGCTCATCTGGGTCTCCCAGGATGTGCTCTGCGCTTGTCCTTTTGTTCCTTTATCGTCCTCTCCCAGAGACACAGGATTCCTGTGTATTCTCCCTCATTCTGATTTCCCTAAATAGGCACAGGACCATTGAAAAATAGCTTTAAGCTTGATGTGAGGAAATGTGGGAGAGACAGAGCTTGCAGATTTTGTGTCACCTGGTATGTGAGTTTAGCAAAGGCTACACTAATTGACATGGCCTTAAAATCCTGGGCTTCAGCGTATCCTTGCCTACTACGCATCCTTAGCTTATCCTTTCCTACTCTTCTGAAATTGTCTCTGAGAAGCACCGTTTCATTAGTATCATGTTGTGCATGTCAGTGCTCAGCAGAGCTGCCAGTATCCAAGTTGTGGGGGCTCATAAGTCTCACAGAAAATAGTGCAGCAGTTGTGTATGTGCATGCACCTACTGTGTACAGTATATGCATATTTCTACATGGACTGTGCCTCAGAAATATTCAGCAGTCTTGTGGTGAGTTGAACAAAATGCCTAAAGTTTATTTTCTTCATACGAATCCCTTAAGTTTAAGGGTGTTGTTCAAGGCAGTTGAAAATGTGATGTCAGTAGCTAAACTCTGGGGGAAAGTATTCATATATAATGTTTAAGATATTCAATGCTTACATTGTTTGGTCCAACCAGGACATTCTATAGAAATTCAGTATAACTATTTTATTTTTTTATATCACAAATAGATTTACTATTCCACTTTTCAAGCAGATCTTTTATTGTTCAACACACTACCTGAGGTATCAAGAGAATCATTATTACTTTGTATTTCCTCACTCTGGCCTGCTGACGGAACTGTGTAGTTTTATAGAAAGATTTGTGTTCTTTGTCGTTATCATACTGTGATGTTGGCAGAATTGAAAATATCATCATTTCAGATTCCGTTTCTTCCTTCTGCCAGTGTGTCGGGAAGGACTGATTGGGTTATTTTGCTCTGCCATACAGTATATTAAACATTCATTATGAAAGAAAAAAAAACAGCTTTAATAGTACGCAAGGAGAAATGTCCTTTTGGGGTGATTAAAAAACAACAGTACATTCCTAATTTGTTTTCTGAATTATCAGATGAAAGCTTTTATATAATGAACAGAATACAAAATTAAACTTTTCACCAACTAGCTAAATGTCAAGCCTTTTAAAAGTGCAATTTATATGCAAACCACTCCTTATAATAATCTTCCCTGTCTAGACCTTCTTTTATTTCACAAGTAATACTGTAAATAAAATAACATAAAACTGCCAAATGTGCTTTTTTTGTTGTTCAGGGAGATTTATGCATAAAAATATGTCAGAAAGAGAATAGTTCACATGAACACATGAGCCGTGCTTGTGTCAAAATTCTGAGGATATCTGGGCATGAGTGTCAGAATTGTCCATTTCAAAATACATTAATGTGCTATTAGCCCTTTAGGTAAAGTATAACTCAATGAGGACGCTGGGAGCATTTAGTATAAAGTCTCAAAGAAGAGTCGTGAGAAAAATCCTCCTGCAGTGATGGTTTAATTTAATTATACAGCCATACTTGGGAATTAACCGACACAAAACCTCGTTACTATTCAGAGCACAACCTTTATTTGCGAGAGGAAGTAATTTGGTCGGGGAAGATAGCCCCTGTGGAAGACAAGTAAACTAACAGGAACACCAAATCGCCGATAAAGACTCACAAGAGAGAATAATAAACGAACATGACAGATTAGAAGAGAGAATTGACTCGCTTCGGGTTCAGCATGTCTTCGGGTTTGTTGCCTTTTATTGCCCTTTTTGGAGAGAGACAAAGCAGGTACACAGAAAGTATAAGAGCAGCGACTCATAAGGCCTTAATCTACCATAGCTGTGTTCACTTCAGGGGGGAACATCCTGGCATCTTGTTACACTAAGTTATAACTAAATGTCAGTATTTGCACTTAAATATGCAATAAACAGAATACAACCTATACAAGACACCACGGGGTGCGGAAGTTCTAAACCACAGAATACTGAAGAGGCTTTTTGACAATGCTAAGTCTCTAACCCAGGTCTTATAGGACTATGCAGTAGGTTAGTCTTATAAATCACCCAATTATTGGTCAATTAAGCATGAAGGATCTCTGGTCTTTTAGGGCTGAAGATTATACTGGTTTCTGCCTAAAATAATCTCTAATTCCTTCAATTAAAGAATCACCTGTTTAATTGATCACAGTCAGATTGTTCTAGGCCCCTTGAAATTGATGATTTTGTGTTTCCCCATGATCACTACTGCACTGGGGATCTCCAGAACCAGAGCTGAAGACTATCTGTTCAGCCAGGAGCTTATGTGAATCCCAAACCAATGCACGAGGTCCGTCTACTTTCAGGATCGTCAATGTGACTCCGGTGCCCGGGGACTTGCAGAGGGAGAATACGGATGATGTCCTCCAAGACGAGCACTTCAGTGACCAAGAGAATGCTCCTCCGGTGATCCCCGTGCGACAGGGAGATGTCCAACCGCCGAACGAGGAAGTATGGGAAGACACAGACTTCAACCGCAACAAACTCAGGATCAGCATCAGCAAGGTAACCTGGCCAGGTCCTCCTTTCAAAAGGAGGTTTATCAGCTGTTTCACCAGCGTGCATTTCCTGTTTTTTTTTTACCTTTCAGTTAAAGGAGTTGTCGCATGCTGGATTTTAAACTGTTGTTATTAGGTGACAGTATAGTAATGGAGTAGGGGAAGTCGGTTCTCACAGAATAGGTCGGCATTACTTGATACTCAGGCTTTATTCCTGTGAAAGCCTGGGATGAGGGCTTGCTGTACTGTACGTGCGTATGTGTTAAAAAAGGTAAGGATCGTACCAGAACTGGGGCATCTCATCAGAGTTTCTCAGGAGAGCAGGAATTAAGGGGCAATGCAGTGTTTCTCAATCTTTGGGTACCCCTGTTTTGCCTGGTTTTGCTTCAGCTGTGTTAAAATGTCAGGCTAATTTATTTCAATTTTCTGTTTGAGACATTTTTCACTTTTTCTTTCAGATCTTAAAAATCTGAATGAGGTTTTTAGAAGCTAATTGGTACCCCGTGCTAATTCATGAGTTGCAGGGCTACCCTCATTCAGGTGTGAGAGTTGGCATGTAACTAACCCATTGGACTTGAAGAGAAGGAAAAACTGACTCCTTGCTGTGAGAGATGCCTGATTTCATATCCACTTGCGTCTGTTCATAATCAACCGGTCACCCATTAAGAATTCTTTAGTCAGACATAAGAGAACAAATGCAATCTAACCAGAAAAAATAAATGAGTACATTTAATTTTAATTAGTCGAGTGGAGACTGTATAAAGTTCTGTGTTCTGAAGTTGTCAGATATAACTTGTTGTATGTTGTTGCTTTTGAAACCAACGAGTCGGCAGAAAAAAGTCTAAACCAGCAAGCTCAACAATTGCAGGCACCAGTTAGCACTGGTAAGTAAGGGCCCGATTGGAACAAAAACCAGCAGACACAGAAGATCCCCCCCACTGCGATAATGGTTAGACAGTGTTTAAGGTCTTGTTTTTTAATGATGTCCTTGGTTGATAGAAAGAAAACCGCAGGTCACACTAGTTGTGTGTTTTAACCCCAGGCGCAGTGTCCCCTGGAGGAGGATGCCAGCCGAGGGGCCTGTCCTGTCTCCCCGGTCAGAGGCCCCCCAGAATCTCCTAGTGTCCAGGTGCGCTCTCTGCGAAACCGGCGGGTCACCAGCCCCGAGTCTGACCGGCTCTCAGCCGCTGAAGGAAGGGCGGACGTCTGCGACAGAAGGTAATCTTTCTCACAGATTTCTCACATGCTTTTTCAGTGCACTTTATGTCCTTTTCTACAATGAAGAAGAATGAGGTCAACATTCAAACATCTCAGAAAAACATGTTTTTTGAAAAATTAAAATGTTGCTGGTTCTGTATAATCAATGCTTAGCTTTAAGTTGCCGATGAGCTGCTTGTTCAGATTTTGATGGCAAAAGATCCTTCCTTTTCCAGGTTCTTTTGTCGGTTCTTCATGAAAGTGCTGATGGAAAATTCTCCCATGTCTTTCATTCCTCCCTTCGCCTTCCTGATTTCTCCTCGTTTCTCCTCCAGGTCTCGAATGGATATCCTCGGCTCCCCATCCAGGCAGGTGTACTCCTCCCAGCCAGCTCAGATGCTGTCTGTGGACACGGGGCAGGGGGACAGGCAGGTCAGCGGCCGGATCGAGGTGTCGGCCTCCGTGGAGCACGAGGCCCTCAGCAACGCCTTCAAATCGGTCCCCCTGGCGGAGGAGGAGGACTTCGACAGCAAGGAGTGGGTCATCATCGACAAGGAGACGGAGCTGAAGGACTTCCACCTGGGGGCCGAGCCCAGCACCTCGGGCACGACGGACGAGGAGGCGGAGGAGCTCCGGCCCATCGAGGACAGCGAGGAGCGCAGGAGGGGCCACGGGGGCACCGAGGCCGTGGTGAGACCAAAGACGCAGGAAGGGAGGTCCCGGGGCATGCTCACCGTGGCCGAGGAGGACGTGTCGCGGAGGAGCGGAGGCCGGGGCCATTCGGCGTCGGAAAGCAGGCAGGAGATGCCCAGCGCCAGCCCCGCCCAGTCGCCGTGCCACTCGATGCCTTCGGCTCGGCCCAAGCGGAGGGAGTCGGAGCCGTCTGGACCGCACAGACCGGTAAGAGCCTTATTAAGAGCCGGGGGGCTCTCAGACTTAAATGGTGCATATCACATCCCCAGGCCTTTTTCTTTTCCTTGTCTTTGCCATTTTTGCTGGAAAACAGGAAAAGAAAACTACAGAGCAAAAATCCCTGGGCACAGCGTGCATCCGCGTCCAGCTATTTTTCTTCTGCCCGCAGGCTTTCTGTAAGGCGCTAGACACAGCTTAAGCCGCAGTATCATCAGTTTGTGTTTTTCCCGTTTTATTACACTTTCACTCTCATTCCGCGAGGTAGCTGTTGTGCCACCGTGTGGCATGGTGAGCTCTGCTGCCTCACAGCTCTTGGGTTTGGCGCGGGAATTCGGGACTGGAGCACGGATGTGTCTTCCTGGCTTTTTTCCAGACGTACACGGTTTCCTCCCACCTTCCACAGATGTGCTGGTTAACTGGTGTCTCTAAATTGTCCCTGTGTGCCTGCGTGTGTTTCCCTGCAGTAGGCTGGAGTCCAGGCCAGGGTGCAATCCCACCATGTGCCCTGTGCTTCCAGGATAGGCTCCAGGTGGCCACACTCCTTAGCAGGAGCAGGCAGCTTTCTGATAATGGAGGGACAGATGCATGGATGTAGTTTGTTGTGTATGTTTCCCCACTTGAGACCTTTCTGTTTTGTTGGTCACGTAAATTTTTGTGTTATTGTTAACATTGCAGAAGCTGCTTCAAATATTTTGCTGTTTCTCCTGATATGCATAAAAGTCCTTGTTATGCAGAGGTCAGGAAAATGTTGCGTGCGTGGCTTAGGATGTGGTATGCTGCTGTTTTTAGTCCAGTAGGAGCTGGAAATGCTAAAAATAGAAAATCAATGCTGCTGTCTTTTTAGATACTTTGCAACATGCTTGATTTGGCACCTCTGGTGGTAACAAGATGATAAACAGCCTTTTCATAAAACATCTCACTATAAAGCTTTAAACGAAGTGTCAGCAGTCTGTTTCAGCACGCCTTTTCACAAAAATTGGGATGAGCTACCGTCTAGCTATGACCAAGCTTATTTGTAAAACACTGATATTCACTCCTGATTCTTTCTGGTTTTCATTAAAACCTGGACTCTATTTGACTTTATTACTGTTCCCTTAATTGGTCTGTATTACCACTTTTTTCAGGTCTTATTGAGGATTATATGTTACCTAGAAAACTTGTTAGTCTGAGACCCTCCAGGGCCAGGAGCGAATATCACTGGCACAAACAATTTTAGGTTTGTGCTGTATGTGCAGTACTTAAGGACCTGAGGTCATAGAAATGGTTCACTCATACATTTCCCATTTCAGTTACAGTAACATGAGGTAATAGGTAAATATGTGGTGTGTCTGGTAAGTGAAAAGCCTTAAGGTAGGTATTCATCGCTACAATAACAGAATATTGGATTAATTCAAAGCAGTGTCACACATCACAGTACATTTAAGGGTTATTTTACAGGGATATTCTTAAAGATAGTACGTTGCATTCCACATCCATTGAATCACATTAAAGACATTTTGTAGTGTTTAAAAGTGACTATGCGTAGGCTAAGGAGTCACTTGAGCTGACCGCAGAAGCTGAAGGTTAAAAACTGGCCCTCACAGTCAAGCAGGCCCCAGACAGATCTCCATTTCCAGAATTGTGTAGAGTAGCGCTGTCTTAATAAGTCATTCAGGGAAATGCACAATAATGAAAGCAGAAATAGAAATATCGAGCACATTTAAGGTAATCGGTATACAGAGCCAATATTGTTTCTGAGACTGGCCTGCTCAAAACTGTGCTGGCTAGAATATTTTGTCAGCAGTGTGCAGAACGACATAAGAAAGGCCGCAAACAAGAGGAGCCCATTCAGCCCATTTGGTAATTAGTAGCTTATTGATCCTCGGATCTCATCCAACTGTTTCTTGAAGGAAGCAGTTGGATAAGATCCTGGGATCCAGGAAGGGCATTGGCATAAACAGCATGGCTGGGTGAGCTAGCTCCAAACTCCAACAATCCTTTGAATAAAAAGTGCCTCCTATTCTCAGATTTTAAAAGCATTTCCATGTAGTTTTCCCTTGTGCCCGCTGGTTCTTGTTTGACCATTCCTTCTGGAAAAATCCACTGGGTTGACTTTGTCAGAGCGTTTGAGGATTTGTCTACTTGTATCGCTTGTACTCTCTGTAGCCACTATTCTGTTCAGGCTACAAAGGCTCAGTTCTTTAAGCAGCGTAGGGAGACATAGAATGAAATCCTGTGAACTGTCCTATGAAAAGCAAAACACTGATGTTTTTTGAGGACGTCATGGGGGTTTTCCAACTAAGAAGCAGGACTTTCACCTGCCTGGTGTGGATAGATTGGCAGTAGTTGTGTTTCTTGGGAAATTCATATCCAATCAGGGACAGTCTGTTCTCTTTATCTGCCATCAAGCCATGGTGCAATTTCAGAACAAGTGAAGAAGATTGGGCCCTTTCATGTTTCTCCTGTTTACACTTATTTATTGTTATAGCAAAAATTAGCTATAGAACAATTAGCTATAGAAAAGTTAGCTAAGAACCTTTTGATAAGTCCAGCCTTAATGTGTTTGTAAATAAAACAGGATTTCAAAAATCGGGAAATAAACGTATTCATGAGCAGGATTCAGTTTTTCAGATATCCCTACCTATCCCTATTATCAAATTATTATAATGTACAGCGAAATGATCACTTTTATCATTTGACACTTGTTTGTGCCAGGCTGATCAAAAAATCTTTAATTGTTCTGTGAGTCCCCGAGGTCATTTTAGGATTTGTGTCATTTAACATCCTGGTAAAGTCAAGGACGCCCAATAAAATCGAGGCGGATGTTAGTCTTGGAAAAAGAGTGGGATTGATAAAGCTGTTTTGAGTGGATTGAATCTGAAGGATTGAATCCTTTTTAAGAGTGCTTGTCATCCTGTTGTAAACACCTACTGTACCATTACTGCTCGAGCCACTACCTGATTTTTGTTATGATGGGTTCTGATGGGACTGACGTAAATAATTAGAAGATGATTGTATTCAGAGATACATTAAATAGAAAAAAAAGAGACACAAGTCAAGTAATGATGGAAAGTAGATCACACAGTATTTCATCAGAAATGTAAAATGGCAAGAACATTCAAAATATTTGACTCTCTGATATTTTACGCTTGGGAAAAATGTTAAATACATAGAATCAAAAGAAAGCACGTCTCTAATGCTTGTCCCACGTCATGCCGGCTTATTCCACAAATGGGGCTCAAGCTTACTTGTCACGTTCTCACCTTGCAAGGAAGCTTTTCCCGCAAGTAATAATAATAATAATAATAATAATAATAATAATAATAATAATAATAATAATAATAATAATAATTGCTTACACTTACATAGCGCTTTTTCTGGACACTCCACTCAAAGCGCTTTACAGGTAATGGGGACTCCCCTCCACCACCACCAATGTGCAGCCCCACCTGGATGATGCGACGGCAGCCATAGTGCGCCAGAACGCTCCCCACACACCAGCTCTCAGTGGGGAGGAGAGCAGGGTAATGAAGCCAATTCAAAGATTCAATTCAAGTCCTACATGAAGCTGTGAGTTGCCCTGCTGGAATGGTGTCATGGCTGAGAGAAATCACAGAAAGGGCAGCAGGTGAGGTCCTGGGTCTGGATCAGCGTGGTGCACAGTGGCAGGTGGCCATCAGTCATCACTACAAGTAGAACTCAGAAGCCATTAGACATGTGAGCCTAGATCTTGACACATAGACCTTTCCATCTGTCCTGGTGAGGCGTTGTAACTCCTGGCAAATCGCTAATGGACTGAGTTTGGATGGAATATCTTGCCGGGTTAGAAATTGCTGGCTATGAAAATCTAAGACTCCAGCCTACCAATGGCACAATGCCATTCTTTTGCAAAGCAGCAACACAAAAACTCATCTCTTGCACATGTGAGACTCCCCAAAGCAAACTGATCAGAGGTGATATTGTTCTGAGAATCTTTTTTTAAATACAGGAATTTCTCTGACCCGATCTTCGCAGTACTGAAGTCTTTTTTTTTTAATCGCATGATATTTTGTTTCATTGAGAATAAATAACATTGATATTATGATGCAGCTTTTGCACAGGCACGTTTGTTTGCATCTTGAGAATATTCAGGGGGAAAAGAAAAATAACTGCATTTTTTCATTATCTTTTGCATCACCAGTTACTGAGTGATAAAGAGCAGATATGTTAATATCATGCAGCATTGGGACTAATGCAGCATTAGGACTATCATAAAAACACTTTGCGCAGCTATTTTGGGAAGTATGTTTTTTCAGTTCCTTTTCCATATTTACTACAGAATTGTAAACTGTATTATTTTTCCTTTTACTCTTGGGGAAAAAAGAAGACCCAATAGATGTTCTTACTGATGTTGTTTAACCTTTTATGGTCTTTTGTGACTTGAAAAATTCGATGAAGTCTGAATCTGGGCATCAAGGAGAGGAAGGGCAAATTTCCAGTGAACAGTGACACTTGACTGCAAAATCGAGATGGACAATGGATGGACTCCCAAAAAGTTAGATGTCAATAGTGACCTACAACCTCTTACTTTTAGTGAGAACCTCTTACTTTTTATAAACAATAGCCAAACTCCAAAGGATCTTTGGCAAACTAAAAAACATTAAGTTGACTCAGATGTCTTTAGAGCTACCGACTAACTCCAAATGCTTTGCCTTTGGAACCTGTTTTGAGTAATGTAGAAGGAACAGTTGTAATTACCATTCTTTCTGCTCGGAGAAATTCACTGAGAGGAGTTTAGTTTCATAGCCTTTATAAGTACCTCTTCCACAGGGTATATATTTACATATACTGTATACATACAATTTTAAAACCTAATTGTGTGATAGCCTTCAGCTACTGTATGTCCTTTTCACAGTTATAGCACAAATAAAGTTATTTTAAAGCAGTGCTATAGATTGCACAATAAAACAGAGGGCATATTGAGGGCATATTACCTTGTGTTGTCAGTCTTTGATTCCTATAAGTTAAAATCTTTACCATTTATGAGCCTCTTATCTGCACAAACCTTTGGACTTTGTTTTCTCCTTCGGTTCATCAAGTCTGTTGAGCACACAATTCATTTAAAGAGAACATTTCATTTACACCACCAAAGATACCCCAGAATTGCTATTCGTTTTCCAGATCGCTGTTCTATTTCTTGAATCATTTTATTTCTTAATGTCAAATGTGAGTAGTACTGTATAGTTTTAATTGTCTGGGGTGGGGGCAGGGCTGTAAGTTTGTTTAGCATTTTAGGACCATTAGTGTTCTAGTCGTTTAAAATATTTTCTAGCTCTTGAATGCAGTTTTAATTTCAGATTTGTGTGTCAGAAACACCTTAAATGCCGTAAAAAAAAAAACAGAACCAATCTAAACTGACATACTGCTTCATCTTATGTCTTTATTCACAGTTAAAACTATTGTGCATACACTAGCCAATCGTAATTTAAAAAGGAAAATTCAAACCTTCAGAACTTGTACCATGTCCAGGAACATTTAAACACAATCTACAGTATGTATGAGGTGAGATCTCCGAGATAGTTCTGATTGCAGCTTCATATTGTATTAAACTTCCGGACAGTCACGGACGAGTTTAGGGTTTAGATATAGAGATGCGTTTTCTGTTTTGCTCTTGCGTGTCGATTCACACACATTCCTACACATTTCTTTCTGGCACGTTTATTTTTCTGATTTAATGCTTCAGGAAGCAGCCTAGCCTGTGACCTTTTTTTTTAAAAAAAGAGAGAGATGGGGTCTCTTTTCTGTGTGTCTTCTCTCTCAGCGGAGCTTTCTGCAGCATGCACAGAAAACAGATCAGGAGCTAGTCTTCCCCACACCTGACACCTTTTTCCTCCACTCTTATTGGTCTTTTTCAGTTGGAGGAGGAAAGGCATTCCCAACATTCTTTCCTGAGAACCAACCAATTGAGAAGATTGGCCTCCTATGTCTTCTCCTCCTCAACTCTGGAAACGGAGCAGTACCCTCACCCAGGCGGCACGTTCCTCCAGCGCAGTCGTTCGGCTGAGAGCAGCCCCGCTCGCATTCCTGGCAGAAGGCACATGCCACTCTTGCCTGGGAATTCAAGACCTAGGCATTCCCTCCTCAGTGCATCCAGGTTACAGGTTCAGCAAGTGTTGTCCAAATTTAGGAACAAATCATGAGCTGACCCCCCCCCCTGCCCTGTGAACTCTCCAAGATTTTTGTAAAAAAAAGCAGAAGGAGGATCTAGTTTTTTTTTCCCTACTCGTGCAATAAACTTGGTCTGCTCTGCACATCCAAACTTCAGCGCCGTACATGAGCCCAAGAAACGAATAGTGAAATTCAATACCATTGGGCGGGTAGCTCGACCCCCTGACAAACGCTGGCGTGCTGCTGTCGAGATGGTATCATTTCAGTATTGGTTTCTGCATGTGTAAATAGAAAGGAGGAAACCACCACTGTTGAATTCACACAGGACATTTTCAGTTGTAAATATTTGAAAAGTACATACTGTACCTGCATTTTTTTGGGGGGGAAGATTCTGTGGCATTCAAAGTAAGCGTTTATGGTTTTATTCAGTTCTTGCTTTAAGGTCTCACTCAGATGCACTCAGCTCGTCCACCTCACGAACAGTAAATGAGCCACAGGGGCATTCTGCATATTGCACATTTTGTCTAGTGCTTTTTGTTGCCTATAATTACAGAGTAACCACAATTGCCTATGCGTTCTAAGCTAAAACCTTTGTTCTTTGTGCTTTTAATTACTATTCTGTGAAGGATAAGGCTGTTACTTGGATGTTTGTCTGAAGAATAATCACACCAGGTTGAACAGTAACCTTGGTTGGTGGTGATTCAACACTGTCAGGCTGCTATCATTCTGCAAAAAAGCAACACAGCCATGCAAATAATGTGAAGCATTCAGAAGTGAAAATCAGTGTGTTGTTCATGTTGTGAATACAGTACCTAAGAATGTCGCATATCACAAAATTTTGTTTGATACTGTGTTCTGTTGTACAGTGTAAAAAAATCACAAACCCTTATATTCACTGAGAATCCCTTAATAACCTCTCAGTTAATTAATGATAACAGGATGGTATGGGAAACAAGGTGTGTCACTGTAGTCTTCCAATGCTTGAGTGGTTTTAAAAAGGAGGTTTTATTATATAGTTATCCAGCAGAAAATCAGTAGGACACAGGCTGACTTTGTGTTCAGTAAACCTTGTGTAAAAAGATGATGCTGCTTTTGCATTGCTTAAGTTTAAGAAGCATTTGTTAATGATGACTATGGGATCTCTACATGTACGTGCTGACAATAGGGCCTAAACTGCAGCCTAACGTATACTGATTAAGCAACAAAGAAGATGCAGTGTGTAAACCATAGGTGCTCTGACATGGCAGAAATCCATTTTAATGATTTTTATTTTTTCACAGAGGGCATCACAAGGATATGTTTTGTTTTGCACAATTCAGTTCTGCTTTTATTTCATAAAGTGCTAAAGAATTTAGTGGTTTCAAGAAGATCTTAAATAGTGCTAGAAAATTTTCGAATAAATCTCCTTTTTGTTGGATTAAGTAACCGAGAGTGCACTTCAGCTTGATATACAATAAATGTTATTTTGTCACATTTATTAAGAGGGAAACTCTTGAATAACATTTTAAATATAACCACGACCTCTGGCTCTCTATCATTTTACACGCTTTTCGTAACCAGCGCTGCCAGTTATTTTATAAAGCACTTTTTGTTGCAGTTGACCAAATTAGAAGCTAACTGGAACAAAGCCATTCAATGAAGGAAACAAGAGCAACAGTTACAGAAATTCTAAAGCAGGCTGGCATTGCCCCTAACCAGTGGTCACTTACTGCATCCCTATAGCCATAATGTATGTAATTATGATACAAACACGAAGTCTGTTTTGAATCTGTTTTGAATTTGTTTTTTAGTTGATGTAGGCCACATTTCAAGTCAAACATGACAACAATAATTAAAGCCATGAACCTGTGGTTTTGAAACATCACACCTGTCTTCTCCAGGGTCATGTTCCCTTCTTTAATTGCAGAGTCATTCACTTGACGGGCCTCTTTAAGCTCTTTGAATGTAGACACTCTCACGTGTGGGAACATACTTTTAAGAATGAAATATCAGTTCACTGCCCCCATCAAAGACTGTAGATTACCTCACTACTGCTACTACTGTTTGTAGCAATGTGGGAGCGGTTTGAAATGGCTGCAATGCACAGGTGCAGTTTTACGATTTCAGCTGTCATAGATATTAGTGTTGAGAACTGAAGTTTGGATCTGGTAGTTTCAGCAGTAACAAGCCGAAAGACCTTACTACTGCTACGTGTGATGAACATGAAGCCATGTTCATCACATAACATGGAAGAAACTTAGAGAAAATGCAGTTTATGCAAAAACACCAACCTAAAAGCCATATTTGGGCAGCAAATACCAAATGTTTAAAGAAGCTGGAATAGAAGGCTGGAAAAATACTGACTTTCACACTAATGATATTGTGTTCCAATATTTACTGTCACTTGAAATCAGTAGGGTGAAAACAAAGTATGTGTTAGTTCTCTTATGATCAATATCTACATGGAATTACCCAAAAACAAAACATATTGCATTGTACTTACCGTTCATAATAATCTCATGATGACAAATACAAATTGCTCGCCTATGAAGCAAGAATAACAGTTTTGACTTTGCTGTCCCAGTATTTCAGAGGGCACTGCAGATTGGATTACAAGAAAATAAAATTAATAAAATTGTAATAAAGGATTGCACATTAATGCCGGTGATGGAAGTGCAATGAAACGTACCGCATAAACACACAAGAAATTAAGCACTAACTGCCAAAACAACAGCCAGCGCATTCGGGTGATGCGAGTATTGGTTCATATCCCTTCTGCTGTAGTTTTCTTATCAACACAGGAATTCATCAAAACCATAAACACAAGGGACTTTGCAAGAGTGATAGAGTTTGTGGAGTGCTGGCAGGAATCTCTTTTAAATACACTCATTCAGATCCATGTGACCGAAACTGATTCAGAACATGGGTAATTTAAAAGACATGCAGAAAACAAAAGTCAGAGATAATGAAGTTCAGCTTCTGTATTTAGGTGGAATTAAGGGAACCATATTTGTATACATGAAAATTGAACCATTTTTGTGTAGTTTTAATTATTATAAATTACAATAATAATCATCATTATTATTATTTTAATTGTTTCCTTTTGATTGTACGTGTACAATGTGTCAGGATTGTGAAGAATGATATTTGATATGGTTCCTACTGGGATATACAGTATAACATATGGGCTACTGTATTACTTGGTGATATGCTGTTGGTTTGACAAGTTGGCCTAATTTATCATTTGAGTTTTGAAGACTGAATATGTTCAGTAGCATTCATCTCTAATTTGTGACCGCAGAATGGGTGATAAATCTCTATATTATACAATTTAAAGAATATACATTTGGATTCTGGCAGTTCCTTATACCAGAGGTGTCGAGTCCTGGTCCTGGAGGGCCAGTTCTATCTGCAGGTTTTCTAAGTCACTTTAAAGCACCAGCACCTGAAGCTGTTATCTCAGTCCAGTTAAGCCAATAATGGGCTGATTGAGGTCATTTAAAACTGATCTAAAATGAAAACCTGCAGTCACACAGCCCAACAGGCCCAGAATTTGACACTCTACCCTACTCTGTTGTCTTTCCACATTGATCAGTAATTAAATAGGATGCGCTATGTGTGTTCTTAGTTTTGTCTTGCATTCCTTTTTACATGTGTTCTCTTTGCTTCTTTGTGTCCTTAGATTGCTTACTATTCTGACCACTTGAAAACCTGATTTGTGAATCTAAATGTGGTGTAATAATATGTCCAATGGCATTTCGTCGTGGAGGAATAGGCGTGTTTTAGCACTGAACTGGGTCCCCACACCCTTTGTTTCAGTATCCTTTCATGAGGGCTGTCAGAACAGAAATTTCTACAGGAGTGGCATGCTAGCAGGCACGAAATGCATGAGACAGCCCAATTGAACACATGTAATAAGATGCAGAACTATATGTGGAAGATTTTAACACTGCTCATTTCAGAGTGGTAAAATGGTATGAACCCATTCAATACCTTTCAGGTCCTGTAATTGTTAAAAAATGCCAAGAGTTTTAAGACACCTAGACAATGCAGGTTTATGTTTATATCTGCTAACAGGCATTGTTTATTGCAATAAGGCAGCAATAGATGAACATGTCTTTAAAGAGATATATGAAAGGCCAATTTTAACACCGCTTTACCATTGTTCAAATGTCACAGTGCTGTGAAAACTCTCTCTTCTGAAATCGTGATATTCTTAAATGTTCAATGTAGTTAAGAAGCGACAAAGTTTACACAAATATATATTTGCTGATGAATTCGGAGAGCTAGTCTGAGATGTGTAATATGACTGCATATCTCAATGTGACTGCTGTGATACTGTATGTAATGACGATGTCCTTGAATGATAAACCACTGGAAAGTGTGATCACACTGAAACTGAGTGTGAATCGAACCTGCACTAAGAGTATTTGACCATGTCATCACAAGATCATTTACTAACACTAGACACTTTGTAAACTGAACTTTTCATGCTGCAGAGGGGTAAAAAAGCTGTGATATGCTTGTCATCTGCACATACCCAGAGTTCAGATTATAATGTGCATCATTGGCAGTTCACAAGATGTTTGTGATAGGGTGCAATATACAGTAATTATCTCCTTAAAAAGCCGCTAGTGATTAAGAATCTTTGATAAACACTCACATGTTGTCTTCCTACAGGATTTATACACGTATGAAGAAGGCTATGCAGATGTCAAAGGCTGTGTTCGCAAAGAATTCATAAATGAAACTTTTATTTTTATATAATCCCCAGATGAGTAGCTTTGTTACAGAACTATAGTAGCAAATAAATGCCGCATGATTGTAGCTGACTTATAAAAACATCTTTATTGTAGACTTTACTGTAGACCTAGCGTTGAACTTGATATAGTGGTGAATTCTTTGTGAACCCAGCTCCACAGATTTTATGTCCAAGATGTATTTTAACCTGTCTAGAGAAAAGATTATATGCTGGTCTTTATGTATAAAAATGGGGAATAGTACCAGCAAAAGCAAGTTGAAAAAGAACAGAAATACAAATGTGGTTAAACTAAACAGATTACTTTACGAGGGCAATAGTGCAATAAGTAAAACAGTCATTTGAATGTTTTGATGATTATATATTTGTTGCCCTTTGTCATACTTAAAGATGTCTGAAAGGTCTAAAACAAAAGACCATCTTTCCTACAGACCATGTCTAATGGAAATAGAATATCTGTGGCAAAAAGCAGTACTTTGTTTATCTTAGGAATACATTTTTTCTACAGGAGTTCATGCAATAGGTTATTGTGTTGAGTGCTGTAAGGGTCTTCATGCTTGGCATTTCTCAGATTCACAGTAAGGCATGGTTTTAGTCACAGACTCACATGGCTTACACAAGTCTCCATCTGTCTGCATCTTGGTCTGTCCTTTCGGGTACTTGTTCTCAGACTTGAATGTTGTAACACTTTTACATGTAGCACAGAGAAATGCAAAAACCAGGATAGATTTGCTTTAGATCTTTTTTTTAAAAATACATTTATTTTTCTTGATCTCTTGTCCATGTTAATTAGCTTTGAATGTCATTTTAAGAACTTTTAGCTTATTTCACTTACAATAGTGTGTGTCAATTGTCTGATTGCCAAATAACAGCAGGGACAGCAATCACAGAATGACAGAAAGGTCCCTATTTGTATGAGCATAAAATCAACCCAAGCAACGAACTCTATTATACTCTTAAACTCCATAAAGTATACTAGAAACTGAAATGAAAGTAAATTTTAACATAAGATAAATATTAAGATGTTTTTGACTTTTCCATAAGCAATACTATAGTACTGTCTGGTGGCTGCATTCATTTTTAATGCCACTGAAATGTATATGTTTATATGTAATAGGCTTCCATTTGATATACATACTGTATATGCTGTTCTCTGCATTTCTGGCTGAAATTGGAAAGTCAAACAGGTGAAAGCAACAGTCGCTAAAGAGTAGGCAAAAGTTACAGCTAAACTTAATGATTTTAGTATGAGTGTGGTTCTATAATTTTAAAGGTCGGGAACAATATTATTATTTTTATATTTTTTGCTGCTCGTAGAGTAAGTTCAAGAACCTTATTTGCCTTATTATATTGTGTGGAATAGGTCATTTCCGTGCACTTGTGACCCATGTATTTCAGTTTTATTCTTTTTTATTTTTATATAGAGATATTGTTATTCTTTGAGTATTGTGTTCAGTTTCTATGATGGCTTCAATTCATGTTCTTAATTTTGCACTTTTAATTTTCTTTCCAAAGCAAAGGCAAAGTACAGGAGCTAAATATATAAACTGTGTAACGGGTATAGTTCAGAGGTTCTGCTGCTATAAAGAAATAACCTACTGGAGTGCAATATTCTACAGAAATATTGATGTTGGTGGTCAATATTTGGGCAACTGTAGCTAGTGATGTTTGTGAGCTTTGTTGGATATTAATAATGTTTGACAGTACAGCCTTCATAGTTCACAGCAAACATCACTAAAAAAGAAACAGGGTTCTTTAAAGTTTCAGATGACTGAAGTACAAGGAGTTTTGCACCTTTTGTCCTGAATCGTCTTGTGTTCTGTGCTTGTGTTCTTGTGTTTTAGTCACTGAGCTTTTTCCTAAAGAAAACCTGCCGCTGAAGGGATTTTATGCACAGAGAATAAGATACTTCTGTTTGTTAGCTGGTTTGATAAATTGTCCTTTGCTTTATTGAATGTAAACACTGTAATGTTTAAACAGCCCACAGTTACATGAATTGTATCTCCTGCAAACATTTTCTTACACTTCACCTAACAGAGTACTTAAGTGCTGTGTGCTAGCACCAAACAGCAGTCAGAATGTGACAACAGCAACAGGGTACCTTAATGAAGGGAATCATGACTTCCACAAGCATAACATATTTCTGAGCTTACAATGGCGATAGTTATCAATGTGGATTACGAAACCAAGAATATTTAAGTAGAATAACTAAAATGTCTTCCAAAAACATAAGAAAGATGAGGGTGTTAATAACTAATTACCCAGACCATTAGAATTACATAATAATTAGAGTGAGAGTTTCTTTTTCCAGGATTCTTAAGAATTTATCTATATTTTAATGTTGTTCTGAACAACAAAGGAACTATTTAAAAAATTGACAGAAGGTATTTAGAATAAGGTTGGTGTACAGTGAGTCTCTATGGTGAGGCAGTGCTAGCTTTCAGTTTTCGGTGTGAAATTCCAGTTAACTTATTTATGTGTTAAACCGACACTGTTCATTCAGATATCACTTCACATTGAACCTTGGACAGTGAATGGATTCACTCTGCAAAAGGCTCTCTTTTCTGTAAATTACACTACTTTAGCCATTACAAATAATGTATAACGAATGTACGTGTTCCTTTTTGAAAAAGCTGCTGAATTTTTTGAGTGGTTTGACGTAATCTTCTTTGCATTCATTCGCATGTGTTTTAGTAATTGTAAAAAAAAATAGCCCATGCTGTTTTTCACAGGAGCTGCGTCTGTTTTAGACAAGAGGTGCTTCATGACAGCTAGAACTCCCTGGGTCCCTGCCATTGGGCTCATTTTACACAGTGACCCAACAGGACCCTGGGTAGGGTGAAGGAGGCTGTTTTGGCATTAACCTCTTCGTCCTCTCTGCAGAAACCCTGCCAATCCTGGAAAATACATCAGACCCCCAAGAAATGGCAATCTGCTTTCATGAAGCACTTGAACGTTAAATTCATTTTTTCTCTCGCTTTTGTATTTTCCTACTGGTAAAAAGATACTCACGGATCAGTGACTATAAATGGGGTTCAAACAAACCTGCGTTATCACTTTTTTGATTAATTACACATGTAATCATTTATATTGATCATATGTCATTTTCGCCTTTTGGTTTGTCAAACAATGCTACTCTCCTCTCTAATAAGCTGTCATTCTCTATGTGTATCATGATAAGCACTTTGAGATGATTGCTTTTAAAGGTGCTATATAAAATCCGGTTTATAATGTCTAATGCTAACTAGGACTATTCTCAGTGGCTCAATGAAGTATCTGGCCTATTGTCAGATATTTATAGTTCTGCCTTAATATATACGAGCATAGCCTGAGGTTGAAAAAAGAAAGTTGTTGTATGTCCAGTTCAGTGGACAGATTTAACATGAATGAAATTATTATCTATATATCCAGACAGAAATTACAAGCACAAGTGAAATTAATGTCTGAATTAAAAAAACAACATATTGGGTTTTCTTGCAGAAGTCATTAGGCGGTTCAATCAGCTACTGAAAAATAATTACTTTTCAATATTTAACCAGTAATGCTGTATTTCACAAGGGCTGAAGACATTCCTGAATGGTCAGAAACATCAGAATGAACATCTTGCTTGTAGAGCTGTACAAGTTTCGTATTTGTACAGTATACATAACATAATATGAGAAAGCCTAAAGTGACACAACTACAGAAGACAGATTATTAAATGTTGTTGCCAGAGACTAGAATTCGGTGGGAAGTGACAGTACAACCTCTGAGATTTTTATTAAAATGCACTTTCTGCTGGGTCCAGAATAACATGGACTCTTGGGTTCTTTAAAATGATAACTGCAATAAAAATAAATTATTCCAAACACCCAGCACCCTAAAAAAATAACTTACATTTTCATGGGACAATTCCGTTTTGAACTCAGTAATTCTTTCTTACCTATTTTCCTACTAAACAAACAATTTTAAAATCAGCCAAATTGCCATAGAGCCTGATAATGCCTGTGACTCATATCTAAGTGTGGTGGGTATTGGTGGACAGTCAGGCAGAGTAATGAAGAACAAGAAAAACTTAAGGTACTGTAGTTTGGTAAGAGTGTAGATTTTTATGTTTATTGTTCTGCCCTTTCATTTATTTTACCATTCAGCAACATCACAGGAATTCATGTAGAATGTTTTCTCTGCTGTATTTGCGTTATCATCTTTAGACATACTCAGCTCTGTCAGTTTCTTGAGGCCCGCTGTTCATTGTTTTGACTGAGAGCGTAAAATATCTGTGGATTATGTAAATCCATCGCTACACATGTAGTAAACTTGTAAAATAAACAAATTGGCTAACATTTACCTCCCAAAAATATACCGGCATTGAAATAGCAGTTGAAATTTTGCGTTTCTATGCCCTGAATTGTTGTTTTTTTAAATGCTGCTTTGGTACATTCTGCACTATAGATTAATGTTTTCATGTTCTGAGGAGCATGATCAAATATTTTAATTCTTAACTGAAAGTTGCACTTAGTGTTATTGCAGCAAAGTGATCTGTGAGTGTCTTTTCATTCTATATTAAAAAAACAAACCTTTCAGAGGTACTGTATGTAATCAGTTTTGTATCGCAATAACTGTACAGTAGGCCTGTAATATCTATAAGTAAAGCATGTATTTTAATTTTTAAATAAAGATTAGAGTTGTACATATATATATAAATATTAACGGCATTACATGTATATTAGCATGCAAGAAATCTGCTTACAGGCTGTATATATGGCAAACCACTGTATCTAAGGATAAACTTGAAATCACAAATGGGCTGAGTGATTTAAAAAAAAACGCTGTGCAATGGATTTTTTTGTGCCTTTTTTATTCATGTATGTAATCTAGACAATCTTGAAAAGCTTGTATACAACCAAAATATTATTAAAGGATTTGGGGGTGGACTTTAAAAAGAAACTTGTCTTTTTGGTTGTGATTTATTTCGTTTCCACAATAAATGTAAAGAGCTAGTTAAGGAATTTGTTATATCCTGTTTGGATGGTTTTCTGTGTTATTCTTTTTTTGTTACTTTGCTTACTGTATGTCATTGGCCAACTTGAATAAGTGTGTTGGCTGTCCAAGCTTGTGAAGTGGCTTCATTAAGGCCAGTGCACATAGGAAGGAAATTATTTTTCCGGTTCCTTTGGAGGCCTGTTTTGCTTGCTATTGAGCTGCACTGATGCATTGCCAACAGAATCGGCACACCAAATAATTATACCAAATAGATAACACATATAATTAATAATATGTATTATACTATATAATAAAACATGTAATAAACAAATATTACTATACTAAGTATGTTTTTACGGTGTGCACATCAGTTTGCTATGGTTTCTCATATTTTCTCTGTATTTTTTCAAATACAAAAACCAAAGCAGTTTAATTACAGATGTCATCGACCCAGTCAGTGGTTTTTGGTTCTACAGTGGGGAAAAATACAGCTGGAGCATAGGCAGATTTTTCTGAAATGCACATGTTTTCACTGGATCAGTAATCACGTCTTGTCTGGTTTCGCTGCAGGTACTGTCGCCCAAACCTTTTGAGCAGAACGGTCTGCCTTTGCCGGTGCCTTCTTTGCCTTACCAAGACTACAGATCAAAGGACCTGGCCCTTGAGAAGGAGCCTGTCAGGCTGCACGGTCTCCCCCAGCAGCGGCAGAAGAGAGTCGATTTCCTGACCATCGTGTTAACCGGTGTCTTGCCACACCGCCCCGACTTTAGCACGGATGTCAAGGACAAAGACGACGCAGACATGCGGAGGGCTGGGGCCGAGCTGCAGAGCGAGTCGAGCAGCGAGCCGAGCCAGAAAAGCACCGAGCGGAGCCAGGACGGAGCCCCCTCCACGCTCCTGGCCGACGACCAGAAGGAATCCAAGGGCAAAACCTCCACGGTGGAAGGAGACCTGGACATGGAGGAAGGGTCCAAAACGCTCGTTCTGTTTTCCCCGGGCGACATGCGGAAGTCCCTTGCAGCGGGTGATCTGGCCCCGGATGCCGACCTGGGCACGATGGCCGCCGTCACGCCTCAGAGCGAGAGGCCACAGCCCCTGGGGAGCCAGCTGGATGTCTCCGAGCCAGGGACGCTGTCCTCGGTGCTGAAGTCGGAACCAAAGCCCCAGATCGCAGCCACCGTTGCTTCCTCTCAGTTCACCAAAGTCGAGCGCACTTTTGTCCATATCGCCGAGAAGTCGCACCTAAACATTATGTCTTCCAGTGGCCAGCAGGTGAGGCAGGATGACTATGTCTTCTTTGGTCCAGCAGAGGAACCCTCGGGTGAAGGGGATCTCCCAGAGAAAGAGGCCCCGAAGGAGAATGGAGAGCGGAGCTCCTCGGAAAAGGAAGCAGGGCCAGAGAGCTCTGCACAGGCCGCTGCCCCGTCTGAAGCTTCGACTCGGAGCCCCACGGAGGAACCCAAGGTCCAAAACGGCTTTGACATCTCCACCGAAAATGAATCGGAACCGAAAGCTGAAGACATTCCTCCTCTCGTCTCCCTGGAGTCTGAATCGGTCATCGCAGAGATCTCTCCGGTGGTGCACCAAGAGCGTGAACCGGAAGAACCAAAAGAGGCCGTTTTGCAGGTAGAACACAAGGCTGAGCCCCCAGAGAAAGCTGTGATAAGCAAGCCCCCCAGGGAACAATATAAAAGCCGAATACCTGTTTTGGTTTCTGAAGAAGACACCGGTTCGGATCACTCAACTTCCCTCCCTTCCAAAGAAAGAGTCCACAAGAGGCAAAAGCAGCAATATCTGGCTCGATTGATTATTGAGAAACGGCAGGGACGCTTGATGAGACTGGCTTCAGGGGCATCGTCTTCAGCCTCCTCCGAGGAGGACCGCAGAAGAGCGTCAGAGACTCTGTCAGCCACAGGTTCTGAAGAGGACACGCATGACTCTGATGACTCCTTCACCAAGAAAGCTTTCGGTCTGAAGCCCAAATCCTCGGACCAGGATCTGGAAAGGCAGCGGCCCAGGAGCAGAATTCCTCGTCCCATCACGCCTTTAAAAAAGGTTTCACCCCCTCCAGTGTCCAGTGGCCCATTATCTCAAACAGGACCCAGCGTCTCGAAATCTCCACCTCCAGTTGTAAATAGGTATGTATTATAGCTTTCTGTATCTACCTAGAAGTGCTTAGCTCCTTTTTTTCTCTGTAAGTGGGGAAATGGGGATATATAGAACCACAATTTTCCATGAACCGCGTTCTCATGATGTTACTTGGCCTCTTCCAAACAACTACTGTATATTGTAAGATCTGCACCATGAAGGGGTGGAATTTGGATCAATTACAAACAAGGTTATGGGTAACAAGTCCCCTTGGCCTACATCAACACCAAAATAGGATAGCATGCAAACTACAGTATCATAAATATAAACATTAACAGTGATCACACTGAGCTGATACAGCTCCCTCAATTACTGTATGTCATGTCATTGTCAAAGGAATGTGTTCTGTGTGTAACAAACTTATTTACACCACAGGTAGAAGACTTTATTTGCATGTACATGTTTGCATTACATACAGTATGTACATGTCAAATGGGATACTTATTTGTGCCTGTAAAACGACTAGTAACATTCAGGACGTGCAGAGAACAACAGATAACACCACACAACATAGACCGTCATTAATTCTGAGGCAATGCACAGTTAGCTGTTAAGAATGTGCGCTGCCTTAGGGTAGACGCTATTCTTAAGTCTAGTAGTTCATGTTCAATGGCGCGGTACCTCTTGCCAGAGCGCAGGGGGGAGAATGTGGTGCAATGTTTACAAGGTACAGTTATTTGAATAGACCAGCCAATTCGATTGGGTCCTGATACATTCCAACCTGTGTGAATGCATAGGTTGTCTGGCTCAGGCAACTCTGAACTACTGGAACTCAAGGGTCCTGAAGGTGCTGTGTTTTCTAGATGAATTCATGTTACATTGTATGGCCTGTTTTGTATCATTCACCACAACAGGAAGTGGTCCAGAGTTTCAACGGGTATTTTATTAATGGGATCTCAGATTAGTCTTTATTTAGCAGAAGCTGTTTTTCCAGGTAGTTTGTATAAAGGTAATCGCAAAAAGATAAAGCAATTACATGCACGAGTATAAATAACTGTTGCACATTGTGTCATTGATGTTACAATATGAAATGTAGCACAAAACAGGATACAGAATAAGTAATAGAAAAGAAGAGCACCAAGATAATATGACCAAAAGAAAAACCATTTATAGTAATTATCATAAGAGTAAAAGATTTTACTGCCTTCCAAAAAAGGACAGACTTACCTTTGTTTCCTGACTTTTCCAGGCTTCAGATGCAAAAACCAGGGAATGCAGGCATGAATGTCCATTACGACCTGAGGTCAAAACCGATGCAATCTCAGCCCCAGCCTTCGGCCAGCCCCGCCCTGTACCGCGGCAGCCCCCGAATGCCAGTGCGCGGGACGTCCCGGGCCCCTGTGGCCCCACCCCCGCGCAGCCTCAGCGCCTCGCCGCGCGGCTTCTCCGCCTCCCGGACGGACAGCCCCTCCCCGTCGCGCCAGCGCCGCCCGCCCCAGGCCGCGGAGGTGCGTCGGCAGCTCATTTCGTTCCGGGCGAACACGGCGGCCCCGCTCAAGCCCAGAGCCCCGCCCGAGGACCCCACGCTGCCGCCCCCTGCCAGCAGCAGGCCCGCCCGGAAGCCCAGGCCCCAGCCCCTGGCGCAGCTCACCAGGGGGAGGCGGGAGGCCGCCGAGAGCAAGGCTGCCGCCAGATAATAACTCACTCTGAAACCGCCAGCCGCCCGACGGTAACGTCCTGCTTCTTTGTCTCCTTCAGAAGTCCAGCTCGCCTCAAGGTCTCCGCCCCAGGCCAAATAAACATTTCAGGTTTCTGTCTCATCCTGCAGGGCCGTAGGTGTCTGCTCGGTTTCCTCACTGGACACGGCACAAATGACACGGATTAGTGTTGACGATGCGGGGCCGTGTCACCAAAACTAGCTCAAGTGCAAAAAACGGGCACGGCTGCAATCGACCCCAACTGTTACCAACTGTGTATCGCTCTGGCATCGTGGCCCTCTGACACTTGTGCGGTCTCATTAGCGCACAGTTCCTGACACACTTACTGGCACCTCGTGTCTTTGCATTAGTTCACCCGCTAGGCAGTGGTTCTCAGTCCAAGCCCGGGGGCGCCCCTGTGTCTGCTGGTTTTCTTTCCAGTCGGGCCCTTTATTATCAGTAATCCCTGTTGTACGTGTTTGATCTGCTTGCCTTTTTTTTTTACTTTTTTTCTGCACTCAGTCCTTGATTTCAAAAGAACCCCAACATCCTGTTGCTGTTCCCATAACATTCGTTTTTTATGGGACAGGGTTGTTAGTCTTGTGCCCGACCTCCAACATGGAGGAGCTGGTGCCCAATGTGGGACACGAACCCACTACCCTGAGGTTAGAGTCTCATGCTCTACCAACAGAGCTAGTCGGGGCGCCGATTCTATTATACCTAAATTATATTAATATGCTATATATTATATTATTATATTTTCTCCAACAACTTCAAAGTACATAACTTTGTGACATTTTTTCCACAAATTACCAATTGAGAATTTTGTTTTTCACATTTCTGATTAAAAACTCCCTCTTTATGATGAACAGAATGATAATGTACCAAACACTCTTCTTATGTCCAGCTGGTCAAAGTTTCAGCTCACACACCCCTGAATGAGGGGAGTTCAGAGGCGCAGGAATTGGCAAAACATTGATACCAATAACATGTCCCTCCCAAAAACCAAAAACGTATTAAGTGCTGAAAGCAGATTTAAAATGTGCTTCAATTAAAGATGAAAATTGCAGTCACTTAGCCTGCAATTAAGAAGTGAGCTGGAGCAACAGCCAGCAGACACAGCAGTTCAGGAGTAAGAACCATTGAACCACAACATCCGTATATGATCCATAAACACAGAGAAGGTGTCATTGAACAATAAATGGAATTTCAAAAACATGGATTATACTATCTAAATGATTGAATAATGTTGCTTTAGATATAGGGTCCCCAACAGTAACTAAAGCAACTAAATTCCTACTTATGACAATTTAAGTTGCAATGCAAATAAGATCTACTCTGTCAACCTTGGCATTGCCCCTTCAATTCATCATTAGACGAAATCCCAACAAAAAGTATTAGCAGAAATAAAAAGGAACAGACTAATTCATAACGTAAATCCAATCTCATCATCCTGTCTGTCCTTGTTGAACAAAAACAAGGTGTCTTTTCATTCCAAATTCATAGAAAGTAATCCGACATGTTAAAGATATTAATGACATGCAAGACACCTTGTTAGTATTATGAGAGCTTCCAGGATATTCTTTCTTCATAAGTAGGACATGATCGTTTGTGCTAAATTGGTTAATACAATCATTTCATTTTGGGACCACATTTTTTAATTAATATGTATTGCTTCCATGACTGAATCGAGGTAATTTTAGGCAGCTTTCTTTTCGTTCTGAATACTTCTGCCAGCAAGCCCTTGTCAAATAGTTGTGGATGTCTTCTCATCTTCTGACGTGCTTGTAGTCAATATGTCTCACAGGAGCTGATATTGTTCAATACATATGTGCACTTTCACAGCATTTTGCTTGTTAACTCCTGCAATTCCATTAAAGTGAAGTACAAGTACTCACTTAATTCTTTAAGTTGTTACTGCTGCGTATTCCATACACCATCTGCAGTTTATTGTTTAACACAGAAAATGTACTTATCACATATTGCAGCCAAAGATCCTTAGAGAAATGTATTTCTAATCTAGAGAGGTATCTTACATGTGGACCATGTTATGTGTAGTACTGTAGTACTATGCACCTGAACACCAGAACGTCATCATTTATTTTGAGCTCAGTATTATCCGATATCACCTGTGTGTAAGTCCAGAGCACTTACACCTGAGAGGTTCAAAGTAAAACGCAGCCCTTCTGTGAAAGCTGTGAATTTTTGTGTGTGGTATAGTTGTTTGGGGACTGCAAGAGGTCAGTTCTTGTCCATTTCTACTCTAGCGCAGCAAAGAGATAGCTGCAGCACTCCTTATTTACTGTGTTTTTCATGATAGGAAAATGTTTTTCTCAACCTCACTTTAAATTCACCGTGGACAAAATCAAACCATTCAGATGTTCGACAAATGAAGTGCAAAAAATGGTGGTCATGGTGTTACAAAGGAGTGTAATTTAATGTTCATTTAAATATAAATTGTATTTAAAAATGTATATTAATAGAATGTTCTATTTATTTATTCAATTATTTAATTATGCATGGCTTCAGGCATTACCTTCAAATGAGTTCTGAATAAGCATAGTGAACCTGAAATGTTTGTTTGGTCTAAGGGGAATTTATGTATATGTACATGTATACTGTATATATATATATGTGTACATATGTATATGTATATAAATTCCAAGGTTTTGGAATATGCAGCACTGAACCAAGCCCTGACTTTTGTTATAAGCCTTCCATTAAAATGGGCATGCCTTTTAATAATTCACAACTCATTTTTGGTGTTTAGTAATAATAATTTAAGTAAAGTCTGTACTGTATATAGAATAATTATTTCTGAAAAAGAAACATTTTTATTTTTATCTGGCCAGAAAGAAAAAAAGATACAAAGTATCTCTTTATTTCTTTTTTAAAGGCATTTGGGTGTTTATGACGTTGAGCAAAATAGAACACATGCATGAACACCCATGAGGACTAGACCGTAACACGAAAAATACTGGTATCAGTCTTCAGTGTTCTGAGTCGCATATCTGTCTGTGATTGTTTGACAGTGGGTTTGGTAGAAAAAGTATTAAATTCCTGAGAAGTCAACAGAGGAGAAAGCAAGGCGATGCACAATGATTCAGATTCATTGTGATGCTATTTCTGGATAGATCAGTAAGTGAAGTGGGGAGACATAAGGTGTTGGGGTTGATGGTTTAAGAGTTTATTCCACTGACAGGTCCTCAGTGTCACTGAAGTAAAGAGAAAAGCAGACTGTATTTAAGTTACCAAGACATACTAATCAATTCAGCCTGGGACACCCAGGAATAATAATCAATCTTGAACTGGTCTCAAATCACCCACTCTGAATTCTAAATAGAAAATGTGAACCACAGGCATCAGTGTCTTCACACACATAACACTGCCTAATGTAAAACCGATTCTAGTCTTCTTTGTTTTAGTAATAATAGCAGGCTGAATAAACTCCTGAAACAACAAAAACGAAAATGTGTATGCCTTACTAACATAATAACTGAAGTTGTATGTTATTTGTTAAGATTTGAATAATGACCCTAAATAAGATAATGGTTCAGTGATAAATAGTGTATTCTAAAAACTCTTGAAACTTTTTTTTGTTCCTCTTGGAGTCTGATTCCATTGTGATATTCTAAGTCACCATTGGCACATAAGAGCATATAAAGGCTACAAACATGCATAAGACAGAAACTAGCCTAGAGGTATGTAAATGAAAGGCCTTCAGGAACACAGCTGAGTAGCTTGTTCAAGACACATGGAAACCCAAAGCAAAACAGCTGCAAAAGTGCAGTCTTTCCTCAGCGTCGTTCTCGAATTCTTACTTGAAAAACACTTGTTTAAAGTTAATTAATTCACCTTTCATTCTCCATATTCTCCAAGTATTATCCCTGAGACTCTCCATTCTTTACTGCTCTTGTGCTGTTATATCTCCATTGCAATATTCTTTTCTAGCTCCCTTTTGGCCTAATCTCTTTTTTTATTTTTTACCTGTGCTTGCAATTCAGTATGCTTCTTTTCTTTAGCTGGGTTTAAATCATTTTTCTTTTTAATGTATTTTTAAACCATTGGATCTAGTGCTTTCTTTGTCATTGCTCTCTACCTACACTTCAGATCAATCCTCTGTGTACTTCATGCAGAATATCTTTAAAATGTCATCTGCTCTCCATATCTATCCTATCCCATTCAGAGTCTCTAATATGGTTGCAGTTTTTCTCCCCCTTCTTGCACTCTGCCTTGTTGTTTGAAAGTACTAGCTTTAGTAGTTTTCAATGCTTTAGTAGACGTTCTGACACAGCAAGAGCATTAGTTGTGTCGGCACAGACAACAGCTAGGTCTTCTGTTCCAGACAGATCCAGTTAGATCCTTACACATGAAAGACCATTAATAAGCCGTACTTTTGTATGCTTTAAAGCCTAAATAAACTTTAAACACATTGATAGTGACATAATTCGAATTGACCATCCTCTTTTATGTCCTATCAGTTGTCAAAGATTTCTCCAATCTGTCATGGAGGGACAATAATTCTTATTCTTGTGTGTTACATAGAAACATTAAATCGTCGTTCAAGAGTATACTTGAGACAATCCTATCAAACAAACCAAACTGGAATGTTTTTAGAAAAAGAAGTGTCTTATTTTCCTTTATCAATCTCTGTATTAGCAGTTTGTTAGACTTTTGACCATAATCCACTCCATTGCTTTGAGGTCTGCTAGTTCACACCTCTCTAAATCCTTCTTATTAGACTGGCTTTGTGCTCCAAATCATAGTGTTGTACTAAAGTTCTGAAGTGTCATTGTTATTTCTAATTTCTCCTAATTACTGTATACAGTGTGTGAAAACTGTGGAACAGCAACGTCAGTGCACCATGGTCATGCAGCCTGGTATTTCTTTGTGTTTCCTTTACCAAGATCTTTACAGCAAAAATATGTTCGAAGGGCCACTGTTTTTAACCATTTGCTACGAATATTATTGGATTGTACTAATAAGTGTACAAATGTATGTAATATTCTATTGGAGTAAATTGATCAGACTGTTGATGCGCTTTTTAGATCAATCATGTAAAAGGACATTAAATAGGTTGGATCTGTAAACTTTGTAACTATAATATGCATACTTAATTTAAATGTAAAGGCTAACGTAATTTAAAAAACACAATTGTTGTGCTTTCAGTTTACTTTATTGATCTGCACAAATTATAAACTACGTTAGATTTTAAAAATATCCTTCTTCTGAGACATTGCAATAATCCAACCTAGAGTTATCAGACACATATACAGAGTTTTATAGTAGCAATAACTACCAAATATGTGCAGACATTAGCCAGTTGAGTTAGAAGGAAAAATGATTTCTTTATTGATTGCATAGACATTCGCCTTGAAGAGATAGAAAAGGAGCCTTTTTTCTTTGCTTCTTGTAATTTTAAAGTATTAAACTTCATTATCATTATGTCATTTTCATTAGTCATTATCATTACAGCAGTTTTGACAATCAGAGGTCTGAGTTTCATCCGCAGGGTTGTGAATGAAAAGTTTTTTTGAAGAGAATTAGTATTTGCGGGGAGACCATACGTAGCAACAGGCAAAACATTTTAGCATTATAGTGTATGCATATTTTATTAGCACTGTGTACTAGAGAAACCTATAACACTATAAGACTGAATGAATCAAAATAAAATTGTGAGAAAACTCCAAACTATAAAACCAATTGGCCTTGTCTTCTATATCAAAACTGCGTTTACAATAGAGACCAAGAGAACAGTGAAGTCAGAAATTACATCTTATACATTTCCTTAGCTTTGCTTAGGCAGCTGCTGTTATTGGTACTTGTCTTATACATTAAAGCTCATCGATCTGTGCAAGTTTTCTGGAAAAGAGTGTGTTAGCTCTTCTAAATTTTAAGCATGGTGTACCTGGAAACTTCTCAATAAATGCTTTACAGCTGAAATGCATTCACCCCATTATACATTAAAAACGAATTGAATTGGCATGCTGACCTTTATTGCAAATGTACTGCTGCTGGTCTGAAGTTATAAAGAGTGTACTATGTGACCTGTCAGTGAATGGACTTCTACTTTGTGTTAATGCATCAGTTTGGTGTTTCTAAGATCATTGTGGTCGAATTGTAAGTTGATAAAGTGTAGTTATCTTCTCCAGCATCAGTTGGACCAGCTTCAGTTGGTCCAGGTCAAAATCAACTCAGATAAACAAGCATAAAATAACAAGAAACATTTTGATGCAACACCATTTAGTGTCTCTAAGGTGTTCCTTTCAAAAGGAAGTGGGCATAATCCTTAAACACATAAACACATCCCGTGCTCGCACCACTATCCACTCACTATCAGTGGATGTGTACCCAGATTGGAAGACAGGAAGCACTGAACTGTCCTCATACAACTAGTGAAAATTGGAGTTTACTTAGTTTACTTACAGCATGGGTTGTCAGCTAGCATTGATGGACGCCTTCTATGTACTATCACCTAAAGAAAAAAAAGAAAGGTTCTGCAGTATTTTAATGACAAATTAAAAACAATTAACAACAAGAAACAAGCAAGAAAAAAACATTTTTGTTATCATTTAAATGTAACCATTCAGTGGCTTATTATTCAAAACAATTTGCCACAAACCACAAAACAGGCGTTTAGCTTTAGATAAAACTATAATTTTTCAGTGCTTGGCTTCTGCTTACTGAATACCCAATCATTTCCTTCAAATATTGTAGAGGAAAGCCTTTAACCTTTACCTTTCTGCTTTAGTAGCCCAATACTCCTATAAGATGAGTGTTAATGACAGTGGCATCAATGCATAGCACTGTACAACATCAGGGTACCCAACCAGAGACGTTTTGGTGATGTATTCACTTAAATGGTTAACACATGTACACTGTTGCACTCACGAATAATGGGGAAAAAAGGTTTAAAAAAAGGCAAAACAAAGGAAAGTGAGAAGTACGGTATGTGTTCAAAAGTTTTTGGTTCAAAAGTTTGTGCCTGCATATGTTAGCTTTTTTTAAGGAAGCAGCTACATAATGTTTACACATTGCAAATAGAATGTAAAAAATAATGAAAAAAGCAAAATTAACTGCATGGCAAATAACTACTGGCCATTAAAAGTGTCATATTATTCTTGGAAGGTTTTGTGAGAACTCATTAGCCTTTTGTTCTTTTTTAATAGCCAACTCTTTGTCTCTAGGATCTGCCAGTGTGGACTGTTGTTTGTATCAGAAAGCAGCCATTGTTTGTTATTAAAAGGTAATTACAGACCCATGCTATTAAAAAGCCTGCATATCTTTTTACTGTTGTTGGCCTGCTGTTTTATGTGATTCTATGGTTGTTTTATTTTTATGCATTCCTTTTTTGCAAGTGTTTCAGAGAAGTGTTCAGAATAGCTTTTAAGTTTGGGATTTCCCCCCTGTTCAGTACAGCTAAAATAAAGTTGTTGGTTTTTTTTGTAAATTAAATGCATTTGAGGGTACTGATAGATACAACTCAAGTGTTACCTTATTTTGGGTAAATCTTCAGTTACAAGATCCCATTTAGAACTGAGCATTCATTTTTCAATGTGAGAGGAAAGTGTGGGTAGGGTACAGGTTTTTGATATTTATGGTTTCAATAGATTTGTTTTTATCTTGACATTTTATCCTAGAGTGCACTGCCTTTGAAAAAGACTTTTTGACCTGGATTCAGAATGTGTCAAGTCTTCCTTTCCCAAAGACTTTTAAAGGGACAGACTGCATTATGAAGACTGGTAACATTGTAAATGTCATTATTAAATTACACAAGAAACTTACAGCCAAATTCAGAGCACATTACATACACTTTTTCCTGTAGTTGTCCAATGTCCAATGTTTATGTAGGAACTAATTGCTAAGGCTTTTGAATGTTCTTATGTTAAATGAATCTGAAAGGATTTCTTTATCCTACCAATGATCATGCCTTTAATTATATTCTTCTCTCGAGTTACACTATCCGTGGATTATTTGTGGTTTGAAGCGATTTATCTTTTTTTTTTTTACTTTTACTTTTAAACTATCCCAGTGAAGCTGATACTTTCCCTCAAATAGTGTGATTTGTGTACCCCTTTTTGTAAAACCTTACACCCTAGCTTGTGGGCTAGCACATAAGGAAGATTTTGTGTTGATTGAAAAATGTATTTTCCCACAAACCTTGAAGAAATTCAAATTACGTGATATACAAAGCCCCTAGGCTCTAAATCCGTTTCTCACTTGAAGAGCGGGCATGGTTTGAAGTAGTGAGCTTTATTGGGGGTAACTCACCTGGGTGAGGAGAACGACAACCTGTCTCTAAGAACAGGGACGTCATGAAAACCCCCTGCTCTCCCCCCTGGGAGAAGGATGAGCCCCTCCTGCTGCAGAGGAGGGAGGATTGTGTGGATGAGAAGTACAAGCAAGTCAGCCAGAAGCGTGATACTTATACATGGGCAGGTGGAGCTGGGTGAGATTAAGGTTTGACAGCCTCCTGAATTTTTAAAACTCCATGGATTGTAATTGGATTAACCAGAGTGAAACCGATTGGTGGAACGGAAAAGGAAGCAGCCTCCGACAAATTGCCATCCTTCTGTCACAACCTCCCCATGGAGTGTGTCCAATTGGCCACAGAGGGTCACGGGTCACCCTTCCCTTCTCCTGCCTGTCCTGCACTGGAGATATTCGCAGCACCTGCTTATATTGAGAAGTGACCCTGAATCAGGCGCTGCAGGTTATTTAAGACCTCCTCAGTTTCTCCTTGGCAGTCGGCTATTGCATTATCAGACCCTGCCCTGTCCCTGACTCACAGACAACCAGCCATCATTTCCCGTCGCCTGCATTTTCCCCATCGCCTGATTAAATCCTGACCTGCCTGGGCTCTGGTTGAGGAGCTCCTCTTTCGCTGTGCTCAGCTGCACCTCTCCAGCCTGCTGTGTGCCGCGGGCGGCAGGGTCTTCTGCTGGCGGTACCGTTAAGTGCGGCTGTGGGTTTGGTGAAGCAGCTCCCCACTGTCGGAGCACACACGTCTGGTCCCTGACACGCCCATCACGCTTTGGAATTGTTTTGCAGGACACGACTCACTTGTGGTTCCGTGGTGCCAATGTCACGTTGCATTCTTCCTCTGCATGTTCTCTGGCAGTGGGATCTGCTGCTATGCCAGGCTGGCAGTCCTCCTGGGGTGCTGTGCCCGGCCGTGGGCCCTACGCAGCTGCCAGCTTGGCGGTCCTTCTCTTTCTCCCCAGCCTGCACTCTGGCCCTGTCTCGAGCCAGCCTGCGTACTGCCCGGCCATCAACTTCTGGACTGTGCTTCAGCCTGTCAGCCTCCCTGCCTGCCCCATGTCCCGACCTGCCTCTTTTTGATTCTGCACTGTATCCGGTCCTCTGCGGACACTCTGCCCAGCCTGATCCCAGGCGCGCCTCTCTAATTCCCCTCCGACAGGACTCTGAAGAAGACCGCCAGAAGAGCGCACGCTCCACCCCTGAGGCGCCTCCTGGTGGACCGCCCTGATGCCCCATTCTGCTTGACTCCAGGTGCAGACCAGCCAGGCCTGTCCTGTCCCTGGTTTTCCTCTCTGCTCTTGTCCATGTCAAGCCCAGCCCGTTCTGGGGGGTGCTGGCCACTACCCTTGGACTGTGTCACCCCTGCTCTTGGGTCCGTAACACCTCCTGGACCTCCCCCGCCATCCTGGTGGGTGGTGTGGCATAACACCTCCACAGTGGCTTTATTGACTTTGTAATGGTCTGGGAAAGTGAGAGCTTAGTATCTTCTGGAACCGCATGAAGTGTAGCATGCCCATAGCAGGCCCGACACAAAGCACGGGACTCCACTTTGCGGGAAAGGGATCTGCACACTAAAATTAACTAAAGCCGAACTGCAACTGCAGATTGGAAGGAAAGGTTTTTACTAAAATTATGAATGGGAACTGTGTGGCAGATGAATAAAGTGGGGGAAAAAAAATACAGGAATCAGTTTAGTTTCGGGAATTAGATACAGCGTGAAATCAGTACAGTTTGAGCATAAACACTGGCAGTTTTTTAGGGGTGATGTCAGATCAAACCACGTTCAATCAAACCACAGCGATTTCATGAAGCTGGAATCATCTGATCTTTAACACTATGCCAGGACCTAAGCGTTGCACAACACTAACAGCTCTATGAGCAGACTGGGCCATTACAAGAGTCAGTTTCCAGCTGCCCTCAAAATATTCCCTGTTCTGATGCTGCCAGGTGTGGCAGTATGCTTGGTAAAAAGACAGGAGACAAACAGAATGATTATGTTTGAATTAATTAAGTAGATTGGTTTCCCTCACCACAGAAAAAGAAGCATTACTTTCTGTTTAAACAAAAAAAAGAAAAGGAAAATAAAATGAAAAAATAATGTAATGAAAAAGCAGAAATCCTTTAACTAGAGTTAAATGCAATTTCACAGATATACTGTACAATGATAGAAACTTCTGAAAGATATGAATATATATTTTCTGAAAGAATATATATATATATTTTGAATGCATCAGGGAGATACCCTGACCTGACTGTTTACCTAGATCTGAGCTTGGAAGCCTGCCATTAATCACTTTATTAAAAATCATGAACAGAAGTGAAGACGGGACTCTAACGAAATGGAAAAGACATTGGAAAGCAAAACTGAAATTACAGGCAGGAGGCTTGATAGTGCATGAGGTGCTGGCGCATACAAGAGTTAAAATTTTCAACGTGCAACAGATGTTAGGGGACCTTGTACACTGGGAAAACAGCCAACCATTGTAAAATAACGGTAGGTGAAGGGAGTAGTGAGTCCACGAAGAAGTCAAAAACAAGATAGTCAGACTGGGCATTTTGCCCAAGGTTCTGAAGCTACGATTTTTTATTCTGGCTGAAAGAGTATGATAAGTAACTTATAGAATGTCTGGGAAATGTCTGTGTTCTATTGCTATCATAGCCCAGTAGCACTCCTGCACTGTCCCTGTTACCTGGCACCTGGTACTGTAAATGCAGTGGTCCTTAGGCAGCTCTGTGAAGGTTGACACCCCTACCAACACCACAAATAGTAAAGCCCACCAAATTTGTTTGTGCCATTGGAAGTTCAGTATTGAGTAATTTAGTTTTAATAGTAAAATTAAATCTGTCTCCAATATGATCATCTAAACACAACCTTTCCATGTTTATATATTACTATTCCATAAAAAGAGTAAAACACTAGTCTTCTAAGGAGTTTGTCGTTCTAATCTTTTTAAATACATACTTCGAAAGATGGGTTAAAACTTTAAACATAATTTTTTATGGCATTTATATTTTAAAATGTTAGAATAAGAAACTCCTTAGATTACTTTTTCTTTAAAAAAATATTGACACCCCTACAAGGTATTATGACATGCTAATTAATTAATCTTTCAGGAAAAAGTAATATCGTAATATTCCCTTTTTTAGGTTAACACAGCAGCATTTCTAATTGCATTAAGATATTGGAGACTGATTAAATTTTATTACACAAACCCACACACAAATGATACAGATCAACTACTGTCATTCAAATGGGAAAAATCTCCCCCATTCTGGAAAGACTGAGAAAGTAGTTTACAAGGATCTCTTCAGCTAAAACAAAGTAATTGCCTTTCAATATCAATGCTCTGTTACAATTTGTGCACAGCATATCTACAGTTAAAGAGGAATGGTGCCAAGCCTCCTCACATCAAGCAAACTATTAAGTACATTAACCATTCAGTGTTTATTGAAAATGTATAGCTAAGCTGTGGGGGGTACAATACCTCCCTGTGATCAGATTCTTATCCTCTCCTTCAGTTGAAGGACATTAACATGACTACCCCCCCCAAAAAAGCGCCATATCTTTGGACCGAAAGCAATACTTCTACTTTCAACGAATGAGGTGGGTTTCACTGTTTGTGTGGTTTGGAAGGGAGCCCTAACTTCATGTATTTCCATGAGGCTCCATCCAAGTTCCGGTTCTGTAAGTTGTACGCAGGTAGGTAAAAGCAAAACCCAGCCAAGAAAGTTGGAAAGATGTGCAAGGAAGCCAGCAGGTAAAACACAAGAAGAAGTTCAAAGCAAAGTCGGGAAGAGTCCGGGTGGAAGCACGAGAGAAAGAAAACGCAGAGGGAGATCAAGAGAATTGGTCAAAACCAAGAAGGAGTCAGACCGGCAAACCACGAGAATAGACTCAGTGACTGGGACGAGTGATGTTGCCCTTACTGGTCTTTAAATAAACAAAGGTAAGTACTGGTTTAATTGTGCACCAGTGGAACTGATTGGAGAATTAACAGACACCGTGGGGGCTCGTCTGATTGCTGTGGAGATATGGATACAAACTAGAGTCTGTCCAAGACTGGGCATGACTCTACCAGTCGGGGGCTAGTTTGCCAAGTCATGATCTCTTTAAGTGTAGTTTGGGGGTTGAAAGCCAGTTAGTTGCCTCTACAATAGCTGCAATAAATACATCTGAAGACTTTCTGTATTGCTGGGTGCTCCTAGTTAATTTCACCACAACACCATAATTTCACCTTAATAGTCGCAATTTAAGGTTTGACTATAAGGTACAACATTGCACTTCCGGGAATGTTATTGGCTAAAGAAATGTATGTCTATTTTCTCACAAGCTTAGTCAGCACGGCACGCGCAATATGTCTTACACAGTAGTCTCTTAGGTATTGATATGCAAGCTGCCTCTTTCATGAACAGCATACAAAGACTGTAAATCCTCAGCTCCATCAATCCTAACCTTTTCTAATGGAATCAATTGGAAAGTTTTTGATTCAAGATCAAAAAGATCTTTAACATGGCATCAGAGTTCTCATCAATTGTATGCTGATGGAGACAATACGCAACAATACGATTTAGCAACTAAATGTTTCTACAATACCACATTAAACACCACATGTTTAACTTGATTAACAGCACATTCTTTATAGGATGATGGGATGAGCAACGTTATTCAGATAAGGATAACTTTAGTACAGTAAACAAGCTAGTAAGCAGCTCAACATAAAATAGATTAGATTAAGATAATTCGGTTCCAACTGTCACAATTCTGGCTGATTCAATTCACGCTTTGAAATGCTGGAACTGGGTTTTTCAATTTTTTTAAATATCGTGAAGGCTGGTAATGATCACCATGCAAACAAACAGTAACCTCAACTTTACATAGTTACTTTACAAAAGTTGTACAGTATGCTTAGCAAAAAATGTTGTATAATATTTTTCCTTTGGTACCTTTATGCAAGGAACTTATAATGATAAGCTGACAAGATATGATGTGTAGTCGACCTTTTTCATTTTGTCTCATGAGGTGGTCACATAATGAAGTATTTGTTGCTCCTTAACCTTCATGGAGAAACGTGACCCCCGAGAAGGAGACTGTAACAAAATCAGTTCAGTAACAGTGTCACAGGATTGCCCTTCCCATCTGCCTGTGAGGGCAGTACTGTTAATCAAATTAAACATGTGGTGTGTGTCTGTCTGATTGAGGACGTCCTCCTGGCGATCCCCCTGAACTCCCTGCGAGTGCTCGCCGCCGTCGGTCTCCACTCGCTGCTCTTCCAGGTCAACATGAGGTTTGAGGAGCTGCTGAAAGAGGTGGGAGCCTTCTCCAGGTTCCAGGGAATGGTGGTGCTTCTCCTCTGCATTCCCAGAATCATCCTCCCCCTTCACTTCCTGCTGCACAACTTCATTTCTGCCGTGCCTCCTCACCACTGTGCCGACCCACCCTTGGAGAATGGCAGCGCTTTGGCTGAAGCAACTGAGGCCGGGATACTCGCGCACACCATTCCCCGGAAACCCGATGGCTCGCCCAGTTCCTGCTCTGCCTTTCTGTATCCCGTCGGGAACCTGTCCAACAGCTCTTCTGCTGTGCCCTGCCAGCACGGCTGGGTGTACGACCACTCACAGTTCCACTCCACCACTGCCACGCAGGTGAGTTACGCCATGCTGCACGTTTCCATTTCATTTCCCTTCCCTCGGGTTCAAATCCGTTTTTAAAGGATTTTTTTTTAAAAAAAAGCTCCACCAGGAGCTCCGTTCCATGTCAAATGGACACTGATTTTAGTCTGAAGTGTAAAAGAATAAGGACTGTAAGTGAGCTAGGCTTGCAAAAAGAAACAGCAGTCAGTGTTCATTTGGGGATTGCTGAGACTGCTGTTCTCTCACTATCAGTTTTTGTAGTGTCATATTTAAAAAGATGTAGTCAAATGGAAAACAATCCTGGGAATTTTCCTTTATCCCTCATGCCCGATGCGTTTCCTGCTGGAATCACTCTGCTCTCCTCTTGTTAATTAAGAATTCCAGACAGCCAGAGAGTCTGCACTGGTGCTGTTGAATAGTGAATCTGAGTTTTCTACCTGACTAGACTTAAAGTAGTTAATCTTTCTGTGACATCAACACCTGTGGTTTTCTACTGAGTTATCATCATTGCCCTGGGCTGTCACAGTTTCAGGCTTCTGTATTTTAAGTAGTTTTTTTAACGCATGTTCTTGGAAGAAGAAATCTCTGCTGAGATAAAATAATGACCAACATAAGGCCAAGACACCCAAGCAGCAGCCTGCATGTACTGTAGGTGTGTTCCCAGGCAGAATAAAGGGTCTCTGTGAAAACCAGCTCTAAAACGAATAGGACCATATGTACTGAGAATGTAGAACTTGCTTTCTACTACCATGAAAAAATCTTGCTTGCTGGGGGCTTCCTTAAAAAAAGTTCTTTAAGAGCTGCCACCTGTGTACTGCACACAGGTAAACAGAGCTTGTCTGCTGAGATTTTCAAAGCAGCACGTTTCCCTCGACACTGTAATGTTGTCTTTGATTAAGTAATTGAAGTGAAATTATTCCAGACATTCTGTTATTTAAGTGTTTTTTAGACAAACAGCTTATTCTGTGTCACAGCTTGCTGGAGAGATGGATATTATGAGCACTTTTCCCCTTATTCACCACACAATCAATGAACATCACATGTTAGATGAGCCCGCTGAATAGTGTGTTTGTCTCTCAAACTATTTCGTCTGACGAAAGAGGGGCAATGTATGTTAACAAACTGCAGAAATTTCCTCTATGTTGGGAGCATGCAGCCCATCGTGTGTTACTTGAGGAACTGAGTTTGCTGTGACTATAAGAAAGAACAGAACAATCTATATGTTTTGACTGGCTAAAACAAATGCTGATACTGGATAGCACTAAGTAATGAAATAAAACTAGATGCTATTTACAGTATATTGAACTCATCTTGCAAAATATGGTTTAAAACTTTTGTATCTGAGCCCAATATTTTATGCTTGTAGCCTTAATTTAGGTGCTAATAATTTGGAACAGATAGGTATGTAAAAAAATATTCCCTCTGGTTTGCCAGTAAAATTTGTACATGTTTTTCAAACCCAAAATAACTAGACATTAGGCTTAACCTGGTTGTTGATCAGAATTAACCAGCTCTGATTTTAAGTATCAATTCTGCCAAAGGAACTGTAGAGGATTCGCAACTGCCTCCATGAATGCCAGCTACAATTACACTCCATTCTCTTATAATACTTCCCTATGGTTTGCAAAGGCAAGAAGGGTGCAAACTTTGAGAAAGAAAGGATATGAATCAAAGGAAAACTTGAACCGATTGTAAATCTGGGGATACAGGGGTTCCAAACCCACTGATGTTCAGGGGAAGGAGCTGTGTGAAGGTTTTTGTTGAAGGTTTACAATGTCTTCACAGACGTACTGTATTTAAATTGCCATTCCTTATGTCAGTCATGCAGCAGCCTTTACCAGATGAGTGGGCTGAAGCTGAATGCATGTGCCAAGCATTTGTCATCAGTGCATATTCATATTGATGCACATCAAAAAATGTCCTTATTCATTATTGCCTCACATTAGTGTGATATTAGTCTGTTCTTTTTTTTAATTGCTTTTGCAGGTGACATTATAGCCTCAGTTTTCATTCTGTAGCAAAATTAGCCAGTAAATCTGCCAGTGAAATTATTCTTTGCACTTCTGCCATGTGAATGTTTGTTTTATTCAATCCACCTGTCAAACAATGTGGTAAAATACACTTCATGTGAATAGTAAAATTCACAATTCACAAATGTCTGTGCATGTTTACTGGTTAGCAAATAGTTTGTAAATCGTGTCATTTGACAATGCTGACTACAATTTGCACTCTAAGTATGCGCTTGTATTCAGAATCCAGTGCTGCTAGCAATGTTAAGAATTATTCAATAAACCCCCTTTAATTTTTCACATTTGGGTTTGGTGACTATTATGTCTTTGTTTGAATGCATGGTTTTTCTTTTAGGTTTTTAACCATTTCTCTTTCTGCATTGACAGTGGGATTTGGTGTGTGACAACAAAAAACTGAACCAAGCTCTCGCGACATTCTTCTTTGTTGGAGTCACTCTAGGAGCAGTGATATTTGGCTTCTTGTCAGATAAGTACGTTTTCAGAGTCGCTCACTTCAGTCAATGGTGTTTAGGAATCCCAAGATTTTGACTTTGTGTCTTAATTCTTCTCTGTGTCTTTAATTGTTGTCTATGTACAGTAGATAGCAAGTAACATAGTAAACACCTATGAATCTTGTAGGACTATTTGGTAGTGATAACTATAGAATTAAAATGTATTCATTATGAGTTTAACACTGCAAATCTTTTCAGAAATACAGCTGCTTATAGATTTCTGAACTCATGCTGAGCCTTATGTAAACAGTCTACAGTACATATTTCTAAACATGCTGGGGGTTATAGAAGTGTTGTACAGATTTCAGAACTCGTGTTGAACATTATGTAAGTGCAGTACAGTGATCTGGTTGTGCTTAATTATTGATATATATAGTAGGTTTTTTTTATATCTGTGGAACATCATGTCTTTTGAACTTCTCAGGCTCCAGAAGGAAACATACTGTAATGGAAAATTGTTTCCTGAAAAATGTCACGTATCAAATAAAGATGATTACTTAAGTAAATCAAATGTCATCTTTAATCAAAAGAATGTCGCTAGATGCGTGTTTTTGGAATCATTAACAAACCACCAGGAATAAAAATGACCACTGAATGATTTACCTACAGTAAGTCAGGTCAGTGTAATGACAAATATGTTTGTTTCATGAAACCTTTCAGCTGTTAAACTCCAGTAAAACTTTCCACCAAAGGACAATAAGTTAGTTTGTAACAACGTGCATTGTTTTCTTCTTTCTCATTAAAAGAAAAGAGCAATTAAATCTAATTAACCTGGGTTCTAGAAGCCTGACTCAAGAAACAATAATTTACCTTTTGCTCAGTCTGCCTTTTATCTGTTGAAATGTAACAGCTGGCAAGATAAAACTGGCTTCTGCAGTTTACATTTTCCTTGAAATAAATGAACATTTATACACACATGGTGTATTTTATGCAATTGTAACAGTATTTAAAATAAGAAATGCTCTGTACAGTATGTGACACAACTTAGTTCTCTGTGGAACACATTCATAACTGTCCATAAGTCAGTCATAGTCACTGTGGCATAATCATGAGAACCAAAGACTGGACAGTATATTTACTGTACTGATCAATCTGGGTGATACAGCATGCATACCTGAGTATAAAGTTGTGGATGTATTCTGCTTCTTTAGTGGAATCATGAATAACATCTGGAAAGGTTAGGTTACATCTGATAACCCTGACAACATTTTCAGAATGAATGGTGGTTACTCAAAGTGTACAGCAATACACAAATACTTCTAGTAAAAAGAAACTTTGTGGAATTTCTACCTTGAAAACAGTAGCCTTCATAAAGCTTAGTAAACAAACAGTAGGTGTCAGAGTGGGATTCCAAATAAAGACTCATACCATGCTTTTAATAACCGGAGGATCCAACATTATAAGGGGATTTTATATATATATAATATAGATATAAGGGGATTTGTCCTGCTGTGGAGAATGATGACTGTGATGAGTAGCTCCTGAGCTCACATTTTTCCTTCTGCTTTGTGTCTGAAGGTTTGGGCGCAAACCCATACTCCTGGTCTCATTCGTAGCGTCTGCTGTGTTTGGGATAATCAGCGCTTTCTCTGTCTCCTATGTGATGTTTGCTGTAACACGGACACTGTGTGGTATTTCCCTGACAGGAATGTCCATCATTTCCATTGCCTTGAGTAAGTGAATTTGGTTTTTCTTATTCTGCCAAACATTAAGGGTGCTGTAGCCCAAATGTTTTATTATTATTTTAATTTTGACCTACAGGATTTCTGTATTTTATATGGTCTTTTCAGCAGGTGACTGGAAATTACTTAAGAAATTACACTAGATGAAACAAGCATGTGATTTCCTTCCCACTTTATACTTTTTGTTATATTTAGACCTCTTCCACACAATACTGTATACAGTACATGGGGAACTAGAGGAACTAAAGGAGTCCTTGGACACTGCCTCTCACCTAGAGGAATAAAAGCTGCTATTACATTTTGGACATTTTAATGACCAGCTCCAGTTCTGATTGGAGAACGTCTGTTCTTTTCAGTGTAGAAACATAAAAAGTTTAAATAATTCAAGGAATCTTCATTTATAAAACTGTATCTGCACCTGTTTGCTGATTAGTTGATAATCTTGAATCTAAGATTAAAAAAGGAAATGTATTTCTTAATACCAGCTTTCGTTCTCAAAGAGAACTGAGCTTGTCAGTGTCCTTGTTTTATTCATATCCAACATGTGGCATGTAAGTATGCAACTTGTAGTATAGCTTTTTACACAATCTTTCATAAGGGCAAATTAACTGGCAGTTCTTTCTCCAAAGTGTTGTGATTGGATGAAGAAATGATGAATTTCTTCCAGAATATCCAGATTTCAGCTTGACTGCATAGTTTTAACACACACCCTAACCTCCTTACCACACAAGGCGTTCCTTGTCAAATATATGTGTGTATGCACATGGATACCGACCATTTCTCAGAGCCCCTGGGGCCTGTAAATTTACTTCATTTTCATCAATAACATATTTTATTGAAATCACAATTCAAATTATTTGTACTTAAAGATGTTTATCTCAACATGGCTATAAAACAGAGACTGAACTCACTGTTCTTTCCATTAATAAGGTCATTCATTCATTCATTCATTCACAGGAACCCAAAGAACCACTGTTGGCTCTGCTGCTGATCGCTGATCGCAGCCAATGACCAGCCAAACCTACTTCTTGACACTGCTGACCCAGTTCTTACTGGTTTTCTTTGGGTGATGTCCTACACAGTTACAATGACTGCACAAGAGATGGCTGGGTAGGGCCAAGTGGTTCAGCTCTCCTGAGCACAGGCTGAGTTCTATGATCAGAAACTAGCACTTGGATAGTGTCTCCAGTAGCCTGGGACTGGGATTCCCAAAACAAGGGCACACAAATGGTTAAGGTCTTCTGAGTGTAGACTGGGATCAGAGGGCTCTCTGGGCTCTCCGCAACACAGGGACTCTTGGGGCTGACAGGCTTCAATGCTATTGGTTAAGAGTCCGCCTCTTATCCAATCAGTTCTCCCCCAGTAGAGGATACCTGAGGCGTGTAAAAAGCATAGTGACCTGAAGGCAGGTGGATTGGAGGAGTCTGCATGTATCACCTCATTCTCCACTGGGTGCAGTTGTGGGGGTTCACAATTGTGAGCAGGGACGTGAGAAACTGGCAATTCCAGATCTGATTAATACAGCAACATGTAATTGTTGATTTTCTGAATAAAAAGTAGGGGTAGGATTCTGTTAAATTCTGTTCTGGTTTTAATTTTAAACTTCAAACTGGGAGGCCATCTGCCTACAGGGGAGATGAGCTCTCATTGAAAACTCATATCCCAGGAATGGATGATTGGAAAGTTCTCCACTTTACTCCCTCACACGTTTCAGAGAGCAGAAGTTAAAATCACAGCTACAGATGTAAAATGATATAAACAATCTCTCATCTTTTTTCCAGGTGTAGAATGGACTGATGTTGAGCATCGCACTTTTACTGGCACTATCAATGGCCTGTCTTGGACGGTTGGCAACATGTTGCTGGCCTTGCTCGCCTATTTCATCAGGGACTGGAGGCAGCTGACTCTGGCGGCAACGTCCCCTTGTCTCATTGCCATCGTTGCCTGGTGGTAAGAGCAGTGGCTGGACAAACGTTTCATTGCCAGCAACAACTGCTGCGTGCTGTATTGTTGTGCATTTGAGAAATAAACTTTGATTTGAACAAACCAGCATGACCATCTTCACAGCAGCGGTGATCCGAAACAGTCTGCAGTTCTCAGCAATCCAGCCTTTGGCCTTCACTGCAGCCAGAGCAGCTGAGGCCCTGTCTTCATGTGAACGAGAGTCAACCGAAACAAGGAATGTTGCAGTCAAAGTCATGTTCTAAATTGGTGCACTGTGGCATGATATGGTATATTTATCTGAGCACTTCTTTCCACTCTCACAGCACTGCAGTTTGCAGTATTAAAACTGGAAGAAAGGAACAGCCGTAATGGCTGATTTTCATCTTCTCGCAGGCATGGAAGGGGCAAAGTGGAAGCTATGTATTGCCTCTGGTGCTCAAAGGGCGCTGCACCTCCCCTGTGAGCTTTTCAGCGTGTTTGCTGTAGCTCCCCATGACAGTATGGTTTCAGCAGGTCCCTCATCTCTAACCCTAAATCTAAACAAATCCTACTCAAGGGGCAGCTGCCAATAATCCTGTTGTCCCAAAATTATAGTTAGAAGGCTTGTAGCATGATGCCTATAACCCCAATAACTGCTTAAATAACTACTGCTTTACCACAGCTGGAGGCCTTGATTGAGGAAATACATTCAGTACCTTTATATTAAGCCTAGGCTCTGAGCAGTTCTGTGTGTGAATAGTCTGAGATACAGCTTTGCTTTTAACCTTCTTAGCTGGGGGAATGAAAGCAAGACCATAAGGATGGTAGGAATAAACCAAGGAGCTGCTGCATGGGTGATGACAAGCCATAGTGAGCTTGACTAGTACTGAATTCACACTTAACTAAGCATGCTGCAGGATGAACTCCTCATTCAAGCCTTTTTTCAAGCATTACAATAGGTGATGCTATCTGATACCCTTGGCTATCTGATACTCTTGTGTGATGGTACAGTACATAGTTCCCTCTGTGTTTATCTTCCCAGGTGGATCCCAGAGTCTGCAAGATGGCTGTTAGCTAATGGGAAAGCGGAGCAGGCTCATAAGTATCTGTCTCAGTGTGCAAAAATGAATGGCAAAGAGGGGTCATCCTCCATGATGAACACAGAAGTAAGTGATGGACACAGACTGCAGCAGCTATATGTCAAATGTGAATCTGAATGACAATGACTGCAGCCATAGACAATAACCTCAATGCCATGGTTCTTATGCAGCTACCTAGTTCCACTTTTGGGTAATCATGTTATGCTCTTTTAAAATTGCTTCCCAATTTTCTGTGTCTGTGTTTGGTTAGGCACTGAGCAAAGTAACGATAGCAGAGGATTCCAACACAACCTATTCCTACTTGGATCTGGTCAAGACGCCGAAAATGAAAAGAATTACTCTTTGTTGTGGACTTGTCTGGTAAGAACAGCATGTAAACTTCTGTCTCTTCCCTTAATTAACAACACTCCTGTGGCAACTCCACAGTTGGCAGCAGGCAAAACCACAGTCCTGAGGAGGAGCCAGCTGGTTACAGATTCACAGACTTCCTTACCTCAGTATCGATCTGCTTTACTCTGCAACATGAGGTATGAAGGGAAAAAGGTATTTCAGGTGTGAAGTAAAGCTTAATAATATAAGATCATCATATTTTGTTTTAAAATTAACAGACCTTAAATCAGAAATGACCTTTTAGGACTAACCCCCCCCACACACTGTATTTTACTTTTAGAAACTGTCCAGGAGTACCAATGGCTCCTTCAGTGTCCCCACAATGTCACACACAGCCACAGCTCTCTCAATACCTCCAAAGCACAGCGGCTGTGTGCAGAGTGCAGGAATCAAGGCCAGAGGCTTTCAGTGGACATTTTTAATCGGACTGTTTTTGAAAGAAAATTTGCTCAGTTGCATTTTACCAGCACCTGGCTGAATTGTTTCCAATCCAATTGCGTTAATTTAATTCGACCTTCTTTCATTTTTTTTGTTTCATAGGTTTGGAGTTGCTTTCACATATTATGGCATCAGTTTCAAAATCACAGGGTTTGGTGTCAACATGTACCTCACACATTTTATATATGCTGCAATCGAGGTGCCTGCCAAAGTTGGTACCTACTTTGTCCTTGATGCAATTGGGCGAAGAAACGGCCAGGCGTGGTCCCTTATTATCACAGGAATCTTGATTGGAATTAATACAGCCATCCCTACAGGTAACAGAAATAACATAGCTGTCCTACAAACATGACGTAATACCAATGCAATCTGTTATGTCTCATTAAAGAGAAAGGCTCTGCTATCCTATACAAGTAGTGACCTTATCAGTTGTGTCAAATTGTATTTTTATATGACATCTGTAGCTGGCTGGAACCAGATTATTTATTTAGAGTAGGAAGAGTTTGTTTCCACTGATTGCTTCCATGTGAAAACCAGTTGAGGTTTTGTGCTTAAAAAAACACAAATCTCCCCTTGAAATTCAATTTGCACCATAGGACACAAAGAAAACAAAGGTTTTGATTATGAATGAAAATTAAATGTAAAAATGCTTTGTCCCCATCCTGGAAAACACACAGCACTGCTGATGGTTTGCTTGACTTGTTTAGCACTGTTCAGAAAAATAAAACCTAGTGTGTACACAACTAAATATGTTTCAGTATTTCCTCCTTGTTCGTTCTCAATTTTTTAGACAATTTGCACAGTTGCAAAATGTTTTGAATGAAAAGTTCCTTCTGAAGAACGCATCGTGAAAGAACAATATATTTTGTAACTCAATAACTTCCCATTTCTTTCCAATAACAAAATAACACACTGAAATCATAAGAATGTTGCAACTTTAAATTTTTAATGATGTTTATTGTAAAGACATACAGTACAACCCATTTATTCTTTCTTACTTTTGTAATGTCAGATTATTTTAATAGCCTTATTCATGCCTTATTCATGTGCCTTATTCATGTGACAGTCTTCAATTCTCTTTAAATTTACTATAATACTTTTCTGGTGACACTGAATTCCATTAATATCAAAATTCATAAGGAATTCACAGAATGCACCCTTTGTCTTACATTGGATATTCCACAGCTATCTGTTCTAATTTAATAATTGAAAGCGCTCTGGAAATACTTTAGGAAAAGCTACGCTTTAATGGATCGCCTTTGTAATATTTAGTACAAGATATTTAATAATACATCTTATTTATTATTATTATTATTATTATTATTATTATTATTATTATTATTATTATTATTATTATTATTATTATTATAAACCTAGAGCTAAGTGGGACCATGCTGGGTTCTCAGAGCACGCTTCTTCCTTCCTCAGATCATGGGCTTCTACGTACAATCATAGCGGTTCTTGGAAAGGGCTTTTCAGAAGCTGCATTCACCACAGCGTTCCTCTACACCACTGAGCTGTACCCCACCGTCCTGAGGTAAGAACACTCCATTGCGATCAACTGCTTACGGTGTGTTTTGAAGCAGTCATGAGTCCTAATGAATTGATTGCTTTGGGCTCTATACACAGTTTAAATACTTGTTTGTTCAAATCTCATCACCCTGCAACTCACAACTGACAACCCCCTGAAACTAAGCCGGTGTGAGCCTAGTCGGTGCAGAGATGGGAGACCTCCTGGGAAAAAGTAAGGCTGCTGCTGGAAGTGGTGTTAGGGCCAGTAGTGGGCTCTCACCCTGCAGTCTGTGTGGGTCCTAATGCCCCAGTATAGTGATGGGGAAACTATACTGTAAAAAGGCGCCATCCTTCAGATGAAATATAAAACTGAGCTCCTGATTCACTGTGGTCCTAAAAAATCCCAGGGCTTCTTGAAAAAAGTTGGGGTGTATCCCCAGCGTACTGGCCAAATTTCCCGTTGGCCCTTACCAATCATTGCCTCCTAATAATCCCCATCTATGAATTGGCTTCATTACTCTGCTCTCCTCCCCACTGAGAGCTGGTGTGTGGGGAGCGTACTGGTGCACTATGGCTGCCGTCACATCACCCAGGTGGGGCTGCACATTGGTGGTGGTGGAGGGGATCCCCATGACCCATGTAAAGCTCTTTGAGTAGAGTGTCTAGAAAACCTCTGAATAAGTGTAAGGAGTTATTATTATAATTACTGTCACACAGCACTGGAGCTTTGTACTCTGAGAACAGGGAGTATTTTGGTACACTTTTATTGCAATTTTGTTAAGGGTGGTAAGGGTTTGCAGCAAGATACCTGGCTAGTTCCAATTTCTAAACATGATCCTGGTTCTAGCTACTAGAAATCAAAGGAGCCAGACTGGCTTAAAGTCCTCCTCTCGTTTCCAGACCTTTCTGTGTGTTTAGGGTCTTTAAAACTCTTGTTTCCCACGGGCTTTTCTGCAATGCTCAGTGATGTGTATGAGCGCTCTCCTTCTGTGAGCAGGCAGTGTGGTCTAGGTTACACATCCTTCATGGGCCGGCTGGGGGGTTCGCTGGCGCCGATGATCATGCTCCTGGAAGACGTCTGGACCTTCGCACCTTCCCTGGTCTTTGCGGGAATGGCTGTTTTCTGCGGGTGCATCGTATTCCTGCTGTCCGAAACTCTGGGCATCCGACTGCCGGAGACAGTCACCGACGTCGAAGAGGGAAGGTACTTACAGTTCAAGAGAAGCCTATTATTTGCAGCAATTCTGCTTATGCCTATGGAAACGTATCCTTATCCACTGTGCATGGGCAGGATGTGAAGAGTCTTTTTTATATTTTTGATTTCCTATTATAAAGAAATTGATATTTCTCTTCATTACATGCAGTCAGACAAGTATCAAACTATTGCAGCAAACAACAGAAATCAGAATACCATTCGGAAATGTCTATCTTTCTATATGAGAAAGGAAAGGATGATTTGATGTTATACAGAAGATCTAAATGATTGATAAAGCCCTCCAACAGCTGGTTAGAAAGGAATACAAAAAATGTTATGAGTTACATTTCTTTCTAACAAGCTGAAGAAGTTCAGTAATTGTTTGCTTTTAATTTATCTGTTCACTGCAGCCCAACCTATTATCTGTCTTTTCACCTGTGTATTTATCTGGTAGTTTAATACAAAATGTTTTTTTTTTTTACTTTTAGGCATAAATCTAATACTGAAAGCCAGACAACTTGTGAGAATCCTAATGACATACATTTATTACCAATGACCCCAAATGGAACTGAGAGAGGATAAAGGATTTGTATTACCCTGGAAGTTGGCTTTGATCCTGGGCCAAATGGGTATCACTGGAATGAAATACCCTTGGCTTTGTCCTGCAGGACTGGAATAATGAATGCCACTTATATTCAGTCAAGTCATGTCTGTGTGTGCTCTGAAGCTTTCCACTACTGATTAGGATCCGTAAAGGGACCATAAAGACTCTGGTATCATTAACTCTGGTATCCTAGCTGAATTCCACTCTGGGCTTGCATTATCTGACCTCCCAAAAGTTCCCCACTAATTCAATTAGTGAAGCAGTTCATCGGTTCTGCCCTGATCTACTGTACCGTGGAGCTGCTGGTGCCGAATGACTGTTGCAAGTCACTCAGGTCCATTTCACACTTCTGTGGATGGTTGAAGTGAATCTCCTACAACGTAAAATGCTTTGGGATCTTTTTGGATGTAACTTCTATATAAATGCAAAGCATTGTTATCTATTTGTCAGTTTAACATTCAGGAAGATGATTTTCTGGCAATCATGGAACATATTTGCTCAGTCTACATTTCAGCCAATTGGTGGGATCTGCCTTCAGTTAGCACACTCCACTAATGGCAGCTATTCCTTTTCCTAAGCACACTTTTCCCAACAATTTCCAAATCAGAATATGAAAACAGTTGACATATGTATAACACCTTCACAGCCCCAAACTAGAGAAGAAAACATAGCAAAGAAGATGGGTTCTACTGCATATATACCTGAAAAAGCTATATATCTATATCCATAAAGACAGGAAACTAACTCACAACTTTAACTCCATTGAAGGTGCTAAGCAGTAAGTGCTTTTAAATACTGTATTTAGCTCTTTTTCTTCTTAAATCACCTGGAAATTATCTTGAAATGTTTCTTTCTACAGTATATAACTAAGATTACAATGAAAATGTTTAAATACTAAAGTTTATGTTTAACTACTATCTTACTGTCTAAGAAAAGGAAGTTTAAATGTTTAAACAGTTATTTCTGGTCATTTTGCCATTTTCTAGATCTTATTTAGCTGTTTAAAATTAAGCTATATATCTATATCCGTAAAGACAGGAAACTAACTTACAACTTTAAATCCATTGAAGGTGCTAAGCAATAAGTGCTTTTAAATACTGTATTTAGCTTTTTTTCTTCTTAAATACCCTGGAAATTATCTTGAAATGTTTCTTTCTACAGTATATAACTAAGATTACAATGAAAATGTTTAAATACTAAAGTTTGTTTAACTACTATCTTACTGTCTAAGAAAATGAAGTTTAAATGTTTAAACAGTTATTTCTGGTCAATTTGGCATTTTCTAGATCTTATTTAGCTGTTTAAAATTAAGCTATATATCTATATCAATAAAGACAGGAAACTAACTTACAACTTTAAATCCATTGAAGGTGCTAAGCAATAAGTGCTTTTAAATACTGTATTTAGCTCTTTTTCTTCTTAAATAACCTGGAAATTATCTTGAAATGTTTCTTTCTACAGTATATAACTAAGATTACGATGAAAATGTTTAAATACTAAAGTTTATGTTTAACTACTATCTTACTGTCTAAAAAAAGGAAGTTTAAATGTTTAAACAAACAGTTATTTCTGGTCATTTTGCCATTTTCTAGATCTTATTTAGCTGTTTAAAATTAAATTCAACCATGGTGCAGGGTGTTACATAATTTTAAACTTTTGCACCACATTAAAAGTTTCCTTTTCTTTTTCTGTTAATTATTTGTACATAACAATTAAACCAGGTTCTGTCCAACATTTGTTCTTCTTTCCGTCATCCACCATAATGTATTCAAGACATTACCCAGGACAAGCTCTTCATGTTTATGTTTTGATAAAGAGTAACATCACAACGTGAGCAGCACCTGGCACCACAGTGGGTCAGTTGGATGAAAGGACGTCCCATTCCGCAGGAAATGTCCCAAAAGGCATGGAGCCAGCCCTGGTGTTGCAGTTGGCTGCTGTCAAAATGAGTGGTATGAACTTGACAGAGGTGGTTTCAAATATAGAGAGGAAGCATAGGGATGTTGGGTACATGTGTCTGCCCATTCAGCCACAAGTATTAGATTCACACCTGCTGAGCTTCAGAGGGCTGCCAGTTAAGAGCTGCAAGGTGATATGGCTGCTGGCTTCATTTGCTGTTGTTTCAGATGATTATTAAGTACAATTACAATTCAACCAGTACAGGCTTTCAGCAACTTTATGTCCACATGCATTTGTAACAATACTTCATAGAGTTAAGGGATTCAAGGAATAAGGACCCATCAGGCAGTCCAAACCATAACAGCCATCTGTTTTAACAGGAACAGCAAGAAATACACACTGTACATATTGTACGCAGCAGTCTTCTGTGTCCCCTATCCCAGACTCCCTGTACCTCTGCAGGGCTTCCATATTTAACTCAGGTCTGGTGACACCTGGAGGAGAGGGGCTTTTAATACTAGTGGTAGTCCATAGGTGCCAACCAGATGAATCTAGAAACATTTATGCTGCCCCTCTCTCCACATGGGCACAGGTCTCCTGATACCATCCCTACCCCTGGGATCAATTCCATATCCAGACAGAGTCTACTGTGGCACCAGCTTTAGTGGATTATAGTTAACTTGCGCCTATCCATATAGGCAAAGGTCTTGGCCATACCCTAGAGAAATGCCAGTCCTGCACAGGGCACACATGCACTCATTTACTCCCAAACAATTTTTATTCCCTTTTGTCGTGTGTCAGGTTAAGTAGGACTCTGTGACTCTCCTTTGGCCACAATTTTCTGAAGCAAGCAAAATACCTAGTGTCTCCTAACTTTTCATTCATTATAAGGTTATGATAGAACATAAATATTTACATCTACTTAAATCAGTTAATGGAAAAATGCATGAAGTACCATGAGGGGAAGGTGGATTTTTAATGAGCGGTACAGAGAGGGCAAGGGGAGACTCTCCAGTAGTTTTATAAGGCAGCCTCTTTGCAGCCTGATCTCATTAGATCTCAGAAGCTAAGCAAAGCTGGGCCTGGTCTGGCCTGGAATGGGAGGCCTCTAAGGAACATCTGGTCTACTGCTGGAGTTCCCCTGTGTACCAGAATTTCCAAACCAATGTCTCAGTATGGTGACCAAGGAAACCATGCTGTAAGAGATACCATCCTTTTAATGAGACATTGTACTTGATTATTAAGGATCCTATGTTATTTATAAGATAAGAGATTTATACGATTAATGAAAGAATAATTCAATTAGTGAAGCAGTTCATCAGTTCTGCCCTGATCTACTGTACTGTGGAGCTGCTGGTGCCGAATAACTGTTGTAAGTCACCCAGGTCCATTTCACACTTCTGTGGATGATTGAAGTGAATCTCCTACAACGTAAAATGCTTTGGGATCCTTTTGGATGTAACTTCTATATAAATGCAAAGCATTGTTATCTATTTGTCAGTTTAACATTCAGGAAGGTGAATTTCTGGCAAACATGGAACATAAATGCTCAGTCTACATTTCAGCCAATTGGTGGGATCTGCCTTCAGTTAGCACACTCCACTAATGGCAGCTATTCCTTTTCCTAAGTACACTTTTCCCAACAATTTCCAAAGCAAAATATGAAAACAATTGACATATGTATAACACCTTCACAGCCCCAAAAATGAGAAGAAAACATAGCAAAGAAGATGGGTTCTATATATATATACAGGATAAAGCTATATATTTATATCGAGACAAATCTGTTTTAATAGATTTATGACCCCAAGGTCTTGTAGTTAATATATAGCAATAAAAACAAACTTGGGACAGAACTTGTTAGGTGAACAGTAAGCGATTCTTAATCTTTTATTTTCCTTTCAGTAATACAGAACCTTTGTAGTTTCAGATTTATGAGAAAGAAGGGATTTACTACCCCCACAATCTCAAAGTCCATTGCGAGTTAATTTATGTAGAACAGATTATCAGAGGTACTGTACGCTAGCTTGCGTATGGCCGCCAGTTTACTTCTTCTGAAGAAGCTACGACTCACAGGCCATCTCCGTATTGTCGGGCAAGGATGAATTTCGAAACCCTCCTTACAGAAATCAATGGCTTTGGCAAGTTCCAGATTTCACTCTTCTGCTTGCTCTATATCCCATTGATCACTCTGCCGAGCAATTTTCTGCTGAATAACTTCATCGCAGCTGTGCCTTCTCACCACTGTGACATCTCCATGGTGGGGAAGGAGGACAAATTTGGGAATCTCACTCTGGAACAGAGAATCGCTATTAGCATTCCGAAGGATTCGGATGGGACTCACAGCGCCTGCAGTATGTACTCCGAACCACAGTTCCTCCTTCTTCACAACTCTTCCATTGAAACAGATATTTCTGCCTCTGTTGAGTGCCAGAATGGATGGGTTTATGACAAGACTCTTTTCCGTTCAACCATAGCTACAGAGGTAACAATTTCTCTTTCTGTGTTTTTTTCAACACTGTGTTGGAGCTTTAGCAAAGAAATCGCATTTCATTTGTCTCGAATGAATATATTCATCAATGCTGTATGCCACAGGAAGGACCTAGAATCTAGAATCTAGGAAGCCTAGAATCTATTATCCAACCTCAGACACGAGAAACATACTTATTATTTTTAGCTGAGCTCTTGTACATTAATATGATTGAGACTGAAAAGTTGAAACCAGGAACAGTCTGAAATGCAAACTCTGCTTCATGTAAGCCAAAATTAAAATATTATGACATTGTGCTATTTATGGACAAGTAAAGAAAACAAAACTTTTTCAATTGTTGTTGCTTCATGTAAACATATTTCTTTGCTTTGATCTCCACATTTATTTGACAGGTTTCTAACTGATATGGTGATTTTTTTTTTCGTTTTACAGTGTCGTTAACTTTGAAATTCAAGTTCTACTGTAATTCAGTTTTATTTTTGTTGTCATTGACAAGAAAGGTAGTGAAATGTTTTTCATTTTGGCAGTCTTTGACATGCCACACCTTAGTTGCAGGGAAAGTATAACATCAGGGTCAGGATTTATTGATACCGCTTATTGTGAGTTGTGCTACATCCTGAAAAGTACATTTGAATCCATTGTCTAACCTCTGTCATGAGGAAACCTATTGTATGTGTTCCAGTCATCTTTTTTGCGACCTAGAGAATATATCATATATACAGTATATATATCAAAGAATATATCAGAAGTGACTCTGATCTAAAGAAAAACATTGCTTGTCAAATGCTACATACATAACAGGAGATGACCTTAATTCAGTAAAATCATTTCAGAAGTTTGTTGCTGTTTGTATGGATTTTAACGGTTTCCCGGCCACTTCAAACACCTGGACGCATCAAGTTATTCCATTTTTCTGCCCCCGCGGGAGGATCAATGTGGTCAGTGTTCAGTGCTGCCTGCACTCAGAATGTGCGTTCCTGTCTTTCCCTGCAGTGGGACCTGGTCTGTGGCAGGAGAGGACTGAATCGTGCCACTGCCACCATCTTCTTCATAGGTGTGATGGTGGGAGCGGTGGTGATGGGCATCCTCAGCGACAGGTCTCTTTTTCACCAGGCTCTTTTTTTGGGGGGGGGGACCAGAAGAAACATTAAAAAAAACCTCTCTACTCTCTCTCATCCTAGCATTAATCCCACATCAGCAGGGTCCGCTTGTCGGCACGAATCCTCTCCATTTGGTGGTTTGAACCAAATCTTTGAGTTGACGTTGCCATTAAATGCGACCGAGAAATACTCCGACCGGCGCGTTGCTCCGCCTGCCGTCGGAGGGGGTGGGGGGGGAGGAGAACAAAGTAATGTAGCCAATTCATAGAGGGGGATTATTAGGAGGCATGGGAAATTTGGCCAGGACGCCGGGGTTACACCCCTACTCTTTTCGAGAAACGCCCTGGGATTTGTAATGACCACAGAGAGTCAGGACCTCGGTTTTACGTCTCATCCGAAAGACGGCGCCTGTTTACAGTATAGTGTCCCTGTCACTATACCGGGGCATTAGAACCCACATGGACTGCAGGGTGAGCGCCCCCTGCTGGCCCCACCAACACCTCTTCCAGCAGCAGCCTTAGTTTTTCCCAGGAGGTCTCCATCCAGGTACTGACCAGGCTCACACCTGCTTAGCTTCACAGTAAACCTCTCTACGATATGTAAAAACACAATGTGGCTATTTTGTGTAATATTTAAAGGGTGATTTTTCCCCTGATAGCCTTTCTAAATTTGTACATGTTTACCAGCTTAATTGTAGGGTGTATTCACAACTGTGACCGTTTGTTCGTAACAACGAAGCAGTTTCACAAATCTGTTCTGTGGTCCTAAATGCCCAGTGCTTACAGGTATGTTCCTGTAATGCAAGCGTGATGATTCCCTTGACTGATGTCTTTTGCAGGTATGGCAGAAAGACCATTCTCTTGGTGTCCTACATCATAGCAGCCATTTTTGGAGTAACCAGTGCCTTCTCAACCTCCTATGTGATGTTTGCCATCACAAGGTTTTGCACCGGCTTCGGCCTGACAGGCATAAGCATTATAGCCACAGTCCTGAGTGAGTTGTTGTCCTTTTTATTTGCCTCTGAATCACACTGCGATTTCTATCTCCTTGTGAAATCCTTTGCCTCCAGGAAGATGGCAGACTCTGTGAAGAAAACAATATATTTCTAGTTACAGAGATATCACTGCACCTACAGTACATGCTTAGAAAACCAGTGGACCAGCAGGACGTAATTATTAGGCTTTTACATGAGTATCTTCTTCAGGGCCTCCTGATGCACAAGGCCAAGCGCCCAGATCCTGCTGTGATCAAGAACAGTAGGAAGGTTACAAACAAGGGGAGCACATTTGGTCCATACAGCCCATTCATAGCTAATTGATCCAAGAATCTCATCCAGCTGTTAGTTGAAGAAAACCAGGGCAACAGTTTCAAGAACATGGTTGTTCTGGGCTCCTCCCCTTGATTGTCTCCGCTCTCTTGTTTGTGCTTGGTGTTGTGTCCATTGCAAAAGAACAAAACATTTAGATTATGTTAATGGCTCCATCACGTGCAAGTGCACACTAATTGCTAAAGTATAAAACAGTTCGGTGCTTACGCAACACCTTCAAATGTGCAAATGTGACCGTAAACTAGCAAAAGATCACAATGAAGTGCCAGAGAGCATGGCAATTTGGAGCAATTGTTTCTGAATATGTTGTTGCAGATGTTGAGTGGGTGGATGTCAAGCACAGGTTATTGGTGAGTTTGCTAGGTGGTTTCTCCTGGCCCTTGGGAACCATGTGGCTCGCCGGCACTGCGTATTTTATAAATGAATGGAGATGGCTCACTGGGGTCATTATCTGCCCTCTCTTCCTGGCGATGCTCACCTGGTTGTAAGTAAAAAAAGAATTTCTCAATGTTTAACTTTCTAGCCAGAATGCATATATAGTTAGGAAACCTAGAACAGAGAAAAATCTCCTTTGTGAGCATTTGTATGGGAAGAAGGCCTGATCTTTGTAGATGGTTGTATGACTAACACATATGTACGAAAGCACTGAAGAGGCCCGTGGGAGTGGCTTCTGAAATAAAATACAGGCTCTTGGGCTGGCTGAGTTGAAGACTTATCTTTGCAAGCTCTGAGGACATGGATGGTCTGTTACTTCTGCATTTTTCATCTACTGGGAACTCAGACTATTCCTTAGCTTGAACGGGCCTTCTAGTACCTACTGTTCTAAGACCATTGTTACGAGGTTATGTGGAGATAAACATCCTACTCCACTGATATAACTGCTCTTGCCCTGCAGCACTATTTCTGTGTAAGGCCTGGTGACAATAAGTAATACTATATTTATTATTGTAATGTACGTAATTATTTTACAACCTACAGTACTTTTACAGACAATGTGAAATATATTGAGTGTTGAGTTGTAAAAGTTCTGAGTTTTATCTCGGTTTCGCTTGTCTTGCTCCCTGTAGAATGTCTCAGTACATGATGAGCAGCTACATTAGTGATTGTCCTGTCCTTTGGACTGAACATGTAACTATTATAAGTGACACTTCTCTGTTTTTACATCCCATTCCTTTATTCACTGACTCCTACATTTTATCACTACTAACACCTGGTGTGACAAAATAAATGAGAGCCACTCTATCACCCTCTTTATTGATCATCAATCTGTATATACAAACCGTAACATGATTTTGTTCTGGTGATATGTTTATACCTACCTTCTTACATCAGATGATAATTTGTACGGTGAAGTATCCTTAACTTGATCATTCACTTAGTATAAATCGGTAATTTCACAGTTAGCTAAATTAGATTACAATAAGGTACAGAAATTATAGTACAGCATTATGATAATATAATTAAATAGTAAAACTACCATGATATGAATTTGCAGTGAAAATCTAAAGATGCTTCAGCAGTAGACATTTATTACTTACTGATGTTGATTACGTTATGGGAATTTGTATTGAAATATACCCATAGACCATGTTCTTGTTGTATCTGATTGTGAGGAAAATAGATGAACCACACTGCCCCAGTTCAGAAGTGGAGGAGTCAAAAACCATGCATGTTCTTAGGTTTTCTAGACAGAAATGTTTTCAATACAGGAATTTCAATGTAAGTATATTGATGTAATTTTAAAATTTAGACAGGAGTACAATAATGACTAATACCCATGTTGTGGTCCATGCTTACAACGGACAGGATGTTACCCCTAGTCTCTGTTCCTCAGCTGGGTCCCAGAATCAGCCAGGTGGCTGATAGCCAATGGGAAGATGAAACAGGCCCACAGATACTTGTCCAGAGGTGCCAAAATGAACAACAGGCCGGAGTTTTCCTCCAAATTCACTCTGGAGGTAAACTCTGAAAATGCGCCTATACTTCCTTAACCTTCCTTCCTTAAGTCTCGTTTTCCCCCTGCACCTGCAGTAGGAAAGTCTCTTGTCTTGTTTTAAAAGCGAAATGAAATGTCCTTGCTCAAAGCGCCTTGCTGTGCTCCTCAGATGCTCTCCAGTGCCGTGGTAGTGGAGCCAACAAAGAAGAATTACTCTTACCTGGATCTGGTGAGGACACCCAGGATGAGAAGGCTGGCACTGCTCACCGGGCCTGTGTGGTATGAGTCATCTTGGCATCATATGTGCCAAACCGTGAAGTTACACGCCTTAAACTACAGTATATTCATCACAATCCATTAAAAGTCATGTTTCCAATACAGGGATCCAGCACGTATGTATTTGGCTGAATAGGAGCGCATATTTCCAAATATCAGTAGGGGCTGAATTAAGAAAAGATTGCCAGTCTTTTTTTTCTGTGTTTCTAACAGGTTTGGGATTGCTCTGACATATTACGGAATAAGCCTGAATATCACTGGATTTGGTCTGAACATATATCTCACCCAGGCCATATATGGTGGAATTGAAATACCGGCCAAACTGTTGACGTTTTACTGTCTGCATAAAATTGGCAGAAGACAAAGTCAAGCCTGGAGCTTAATACTGACGGGAGTTTGCATTGCAATAACCATAGCACTTCCTAATCGTAAGGATACTACTATATCTTGTCTCTGTAACACCAAATCATATCTCCTGAATAGCTGAAATACTTCCTTATGTGATTAACATGTGGAAAATGGTACTTCACAAGAAGGTTTTTAATGTACACTGATAAAACTGATTACAAAAGCAGAAAAAACAGATCTTTGAAATGAGCTGACAAAAACTGTAAAATTCAGTGTAAGTACTGAAAGTAGTACAACCCACAGTGAGTAGCAGGTGAAGAAATCCAAATAGAACACAGGCTGTACTGTTCATGTTTGATACCCTACACATTTATCACAGATACTTCTTACCTAATAGGAGCAAACAGGTTCCTCAGAGAGTAAGCTCAGTGGTGGTATCACTATTGACAAGTGTTTTTTTTAAATCTGATTAAACAGAAAACCATGCTTCTCCCTTTGCCCATGGTTGTCAGACATGAAGCTTAAACCAAGCCAATTCAGCCCATAATCACAGTGAGCAAGTAACCTGGTTCCCTATGCGTCGGTGATCCTACAAGATAGAAATAGTACGTTACTGGGTTTGCCTATAGACATTCTCAGAACAGTCCAAGAGGACCCTTTCTGAAGCATTTACTTCCCTTTTAAAGGAAATCTTAAATTGACCATTATCTGGATTCCTGTGCACACATGTGGGAATGCAGACACTTAGGTGCAATTTCTCTCCAAACACTACCACCTTCTAGGGACTTAATACGACATGGATCGCTCTATCCATGGATACAACATCCTATAATAACCAGATTTTAAACAACAACATGTTGTCACCGGTATAAGATTGCTCCTCTTTTTGCCAAAGAACAGAGACTGCGATTTCCAGTCTCTGCAGGCAGCTGAAATGTTTAATTTCAAATTGAAAATCAGTGTGGGAGATATTGGTTTAAGCATGTGGCCCTTTACTGTAGTGTTGGTGGCCATCCCTATTTCTCATATAATGTGCGATTAAGAATGTTCTTCTCACAAGGCCAAGTGACTTTCTGAGAGATAAATTGAAGATGGCACATTGCTGATTATTAGCATCACTGCCCCACAGCTCTTAGGTTCTTGGCTCAAGGCACTGTGTGTGTGGAGTTTGAATTTTCTCTCCATGTCATGTGCTCCAGTTTCCTTTAACCCACTAAAGACATGCTGGCTAGGTCTGATTGGCGGCTGTAGATCATCCCTTATTCTGCAGACTTGCAACCAGCTGCCATCCCAAACAGAACAAGAGGAGTCATGTGCCCTCAGTCCTCCTACCTTGTACTTACAAACTAGGCTCCTGCCTGCTGCAACTTTCTCCACAAAACATGGCTTTCTGAGAGTGGACAAAGAGTGTACTTCAAAAATGCTTTTAAAAAAAACATTTAAAAAAAAGTAAATGGCTCAAGGTTGTGTGCAAGTCAATCTGCAGAGTTGTTCAAATCTCCATAGGTTAAAACAGTGGATTGAAAAAACCTTTACATTGCATTTTTTTTTACATTACACAGGCCTGCAGATTTTGCGCACCGTCATCGCGATTATTGGGAAGGGCCTAGGCGAAGCAGCCTTCACTATCATCTTGTTGTACACAGCTGAGCTCTACCCTACAGTCGTGAGGTGAGTGAGCTGGACTTAATACTTAATATCTATTTGCACCGAGCTATCAATTTAAAGATTCAGAAGGTCAACAAGGTCTCGCCCACTTCTGCCTATCTATGTATGAATACCTCATTAAAGAGGGGGGGGGTTTGCTTACTCATTCTCCTCAGCCAGATGACTCACTCTAATAAAGATATTTGAATTGCACCTCTCCCCCAACTTACTTAGGAGTACTTACAATAGGAGTAACCCACCTATTGAATAGGATATCACAGTTTATTCAACTTGATCATTAAGAAACTTCTGTAGTATTTTACTTATTCCATATCAACTTATGATCAGAAGTTTTACATTTATTCAGTTAATTAATAAGCCAACTGTAACATGGTTCATGCAGAACAGAAACCAGAATACACCATAGCCCTTCACACACCGAGAACCCTGATTTAGAACCTGGGGTCAATTTCACTGCTGTGTTCCTTTGTTTCCATCCAGACAAAATGGCTTCGGCTACAATTCCTTCCTGGCTCGCTTGGGAGTGTCCATTGCTCCATTAATTATGATGCTGGAGGACGTGTGGAAGTTCCTCCCTCAAGTAATTTTCTGCACAGTGGCCATTGCTTCTGGGACTCTGGCTTGGTTACTTCCTGAAACACTCAATGCTCACCTCCCAGAAACAATCGATGATGTTGAACAACGCAGGTAAGGCTTACAGCGCAGCAGCTATGCCAGGTCTAAAAATACACAGCCAATCAGTCCCGTCACCCTAGGAACAAACCAAGCTTCCTAGTGCAATTAAGTCTGTAATACAGAAGGGATTTCATTAATGGATTAATCTTTGGGAATGTTGGAATCTGAAATTGGATCACGCAATGCACTGCAAGTTTTGAAAAGTGTCTGTTTTCTTTTAAAAAATAATCCTAGTCTACATAAGACTTTTCAACCGAGTTTCAGAACTTGAGATTGTCTTTGTGTTACAGGACTGTCATTGGTATATCAGCCCAAGAAAAAGGCAACATTCCACTGAGGTCTGCCTGTGGAAATACCAATGAAGACGAAGCTTAAAAATGATCCATGCATCCATCTTGTAACTGCTTTATCCAAGGGCTGCTGAGGGAGATGGAGTTTATCCCATCAAGCAATGGACATAAGGCAGGATATACCCTGGTCTGGACACTAGTAGATTGCAGGGCAGACACACAGATACAAACGCACACTCTCTTGTGCCAGAGCCAAATCTTTCCAGAAGCCAATTAACTTACCCGTACAAAACCAGAGTGTGCAGAGGAAATCTGAGGGAAACGGGGAGAACATAAAAACTCCATGCAGACAGCACCCCAGGTCCAGAATTGAACCCAGAACCCCAGCTCTGTGAGTGAGCAATACTAACCCCTACACCACCATGCCCCACCCCCAAGAGCGATTTATTACATTTTTCATTAAAAAAATACCTTCCTTGAAGGTGGCACCATTTAAGTGCAGCAAATAGATTGGAGAAGCTTCTAAAGCAAGATGTAGAAAGAATTGCTTAAGACATATGTCCAGTTACCTTCGCAAAGCTAACATCCAACTCCTGAAATGACTGAATGAGATCTTGGGATCTTTGGACCAAAAACGATGTTCAAGAACCTCTGAATCTTGCCAATCTACCAGGTGTGCCCAGAACTAGGCTGAATGGTAAAAGCATTTTATTCCCCTAAAATGCAAATTTACTAAAAAGAAATTAAATTCAGAAATCTTTTACCCAGCAACATGGTAGTTTCAGGCATGGTAGAGCAACTGGTCTCCTGGAACCTCACGGCTCCAGAACTCTGGCTTGCGTTTCCCACTGTGGTCTTGTCCAGGAGGACAGTAGCCATGTGATCAGTCTCTCCCTGAGCCCTGCACCTCTTATTAACATGCTGCAACCTCCACCTGGACAGACTGCTTCCATCAAACTGAAAAATTAATAGGAGACGCATACAGAGACCTTCTAAATAAAATAAATCATGTGCATTTTCAATTCATTGTAAGGCTCAATGAAATTCTTGAAGTCTCCATGTATCAATACAACCATGAAAGCTTATTTCTCATAACTCCCACAATAAAAACACTCCAACAGTGTCAAAAATTTTTATTCAAGACTGTAATAAATATGAATCAACTACAGTTATGAGTAACTACAGTTACTATGCATTTTGTTTAAATATTCATATATCGAGTTCTCTTACTGCAAGGCTCAAACTACAGACATTTGTATTAATGGCTTGAATGCATATCAGCTCATGTTACAGTTCTACAAATGACCTTTGTAATGTTACATTCTGTCATTCAATTAAAACCATTGTACTACTATTTTAATTTGTCATTTATTCCTTGCACTTCATTTTGAAAGATACAGCATAACAGCAGTGCATTTTAATAATTTTAACATCTTTCAGATGAGCTTAAGAGCTTAGTGCACACTCAACACAAGACAAATGCACAGTAGCTTCATTATACAATCCTTAAATAAAGCATTGACCTTTTTTGGCAAGTCAAAAATAATAATACATTACCGAAAGTCTTAGCCAACAAAGATAAGCAACATTTTTACAAAATGCTGAAATGAAAAGTTACTACTTTTAAAAAATCACGAATGTATTTGTGTTGAGTCTTATGATGAATGATTCATTGCTGCCTGACCAAGAAGCCACCAGGTTTTCAAATGTAAAATACAGTACAGTTCAGATCAACTGGAAAACACTTTCCATACAGAAATGTTGTCAAAGCCTATGCACACAGTAACCAAATGCACACGATATTTCTCTATAATCTAACAATCCAACGTCAAATCAACAGGATTGAAAGACACTTAGTGATTTTAACATCTGAGGATTGCATTTGTTATCCACTAAAAATCCTACAAATTGAAATACATTTTGAGAGTTTCTTTAAGTACAATCATTGCAAAAGTGCTCTGTTTCCCTTGCGCTCACAGCAGCAGAAATAAGTGGTCACTAGAGAGACTGACGAAATTGCTGAAGTTATTATACTGCATCAAAAGGTTAAATAAGGACCTGGCTGCAATGGGAGAATTTTTTATTCCCACACATCTGAAGGGGAGAGAGCCCATCTATTTAGGCTCTTTCTGAAATGCAATATTGCAGTAAAATAGTAAATTCACACATTTCAAAATAGAACTTAATTTGGATCGGACACAGGGAAGTGGGGGGAAAAAAACAGAAGTATAGGAGATCAGGCTGAATTCTTACCAATTTTATTTAAATACATTTTATTGCTAAGTTTTAGCTTACATCGAAAATGAAAATTAAATCTGAATACAGAGCACTTTTTCAACCGAGATATTAAATGCAGAGATTGGGCAGTATACAGAGCATAATGTATTGCAAGGCATTGTTCTTTAATACACATTTAATGGAATGACATATGCTAATTACAAAGCAACTTTCAAGGCTACCATTTCATATTTAATACACTTAGAATTATATTAGTTTTATAAAAAGGAGCAGTAAGTCCAAAACTAAGAGCTCAAAAATGTCAAGATCGGCAGCTGTTCATTTGTTTTGTTCCTTCCAGTGAATCTAAAATAAAACATTTATATTAAGTTATAAAACAAGAGCCTCCTCCATGTGAAAAAAGTCACATTAAAACAAAAGCACATTTCAAAATTCTGAAAATTGCTAAACATAAAAAGTGTAAAAACAAAGTACTGTATAGTCTTGACTAAACTTTAATAATTTGAAAGCATTACCATTTAAAATACCTACCTTGCGCATTCCCTTTTAAGACTGGCTGGATATTTCTGACTGCTCGCTATCTTTGTCATAAATGTAGCACCCAACTTCACCGATGTTCACTCCTAGAGCAGAAAGATAAGGCAGGCGATGTAATTTCCTCTTTCAGTCTACTGTACATTCATTTTTTATTGCAAACAGCCTGTTTAGGAGCACAGAGCAGTGATTAGGAGGAAGTTTCAGACCCCGCACTGCAGACACCAATATTGTAGCCAGAAGTAGAATACTTAACCTCTGAATTGATCAAAGGCATCAGGGTATTCAGAGGTTATCAGCACTAGCCTGGAAGATTAATGTTCCCTCCATGGATGTCTGATATTTCTTACATGCTACAGGAAATGGAATAGTACCCAGCCATGTGATCCATTCAGGATAGCCCATTTCCATCTATAGTATATGTTTTGGACTGGTAAATGAACTTGGCACACACTTTTGGCAAAATGAAGAAAATTAAAGGGAAACAAAGCTTGAGTACTGGAATAGAGAGGTTTTTCTTCTCTTTATAAATAGTGGTCATTCTAAATGTGTTACTGTACTGAACTTTTACTGAGGAGCATCGATGCGTGCACACTGTCAAAGACACAAAAGAAGAGATTCAAAAAGAAATCCTGCACAAGCTGCAGGGGCAGCTGGGTTTACAAGGCTCAGTGAAGTCCATCAAGTTACAGTTCAACTGACCCTTTGGTCCAAACAGGTATCCATAGCAAGGAACATGGCAGTATGGTTTCCCTTCATGCTGTAAGAAGAAAATACAACATAAGCACATACTGCGATATCACATTTCTTTGCATACATACAGTGAGGACATTGATTTCTGTTATTCCTATTATTTAAGCCTGAAGAAAGATCAGTCCTCAGCATTTTGTTGCAACTTTCATTGTGAGCTGTACAGACATTGACTCGTAATGTTGATCACCTGCATCTTAAAATTAATTTGGAAATGCTACCAAATTATGTACATTATGTACATGTAGCATTTCTACTTTAAAAGTGAAATTTTGCGTCTAAAAAGGTATCTGCCCCAGTTGTTTCAGTTGAACAAGTAGAATCTATGTACCCCATTAGTGTAGTCTGTAGCAGAAAGCTGCTCTTACCCAGAAAAAGACATCAGGGCTCTCGTTTTCAAAGTGTAATTTATTAGTAAGCCACCAGAGGGCAGCCTACTGTTTTGTGTTGAAAAGTCTTGCCAGAGGAAGACTAAAGATTCCATGAAGTGATGTCAAGTAATTCAATGCTATCCCAGGCAAACAATCCACTTCAGATGCTCCTTTATACCAAATCAAATTATGGAATACCTTTACACTGCCACCATGCATTAAGTCCTCAGTCTTGTAAGTGAAATTCTTATATTCCTTTGCAAAACAGTGCACCTACTGAATTCTTAAATATGTGCATATGTATGGCATTATTAAACGATCAAGTTTGCAATCAAAAGGTCAATAAAATCTTTCCTAGGGTGTTATCAGGACAGAATCTTGACTAGCCAGTGGCCCACAGCACATGAAGAACAGGGGAGACCCATTTGCAAATCTGCCTTCTTCCAGTGCAATAAAGGGATTATACCTCAGCATGGCCACCAGAGGTCAGCGTCTTCTTACACCTCTGGCAGCGCAGACAGGGCCGATGCCAGTTCCTGCCTAGGGACATCACCTTCTCAGCTGCAGAGAAGGCCGAAGCAAAGCAAAACAATGAAGTCACTGAACCCTGGATCAGAAGGTGTGCAGAAAAGAGCCAGGTCTATGACATTCCTTGTTTTATAACATCTACTAAAACTGCATCAGCTCTGAACTTTTCTCCTGCGCTTTATTGTAAACACCAAGACAGAAACTATGTTTGATTGTGCAAAAACTCAGTTCACACGAAGACCATGGGGTGACCTCATGTCCTCAAATCAACCAGCTACTAAATGACCAGATGAGCCAAATGGCTGATTCTTGATTGTAGCCTCATGTTCTAATGTTGTTAACCTTGCAGAAGCCCCCCCTAAAAAATCAAGGAAGCGGTCTTCCTCACATGCACTTGGGGTTTCGCTGGCCTGAGATCTCTGACCCTCTGGGGCATTTGCATCACCAGCTCTGCCCTTTTCAAACAAAGGGGCTTAAAAAGTATGTTGCAGAACACGCAAACACGTGGTTACTACTGATGGCTGAGGGAGTGCAGCAAAAACTGAAATTGAATTGAAAAACTGGAGAATTTAACCTGGAAATAAAGAAAGGTGGTTTTCTAAATGACAGCAAATTAAAAAGGTATCAAGGCTGGTTTTTAGCTGTTGAGATCCTTGTAGGTTGAGGCTGACTTTAGCCTGGGTGTAGTTTTCATGACAGGCCTCAGTCTGTAGTACAGGGAGGGCAAGGGTGCCACCGTTGGTGACTTGTGGTGGAAAACATCCAACAGGCAAAAAGCACTGACAATGCACACAGCCGACAGAGTGCAGCTTGGGCATCTGAAAGATCACAGCGTGGGCGTTCATCATTCCAAACAGAGCAAGCTCAGCAAAGCAAGAGTTTCTTTAAAACTCTGCATAAGGACTTTTTTTCTGCACTATAATCCCACCAAGGAATACTATGCTATCTTTGAAATGGACAAGAGGCTGATGTCAGGCATCAATTACCAGGATTTTATTTGAATAACAGTTCAGTTCAAGGTGAAAAATATATTTTCCTTAAAGAAAAAGAAAAATATTGATCTAGATTTGTGAACATACATCTGCTGCGACTTTGCCTTTTCTATAAGCCATTCATTCTGAGGAAAAAGGCTATGCTATGAAGCCGTGAGAAGCCTCCCCAAGTTATTTTTAACCTGGGACCAACCCTGAAATAGACATGCTTCCTTTATTGAAATGCCGAGACCTTAAAAGCACAAAAGTGCACAATCTGTACATTCAGCTTTATGCTGAAAAGGAAATAGGCTCCCAGTTGCTGCCACACAGAGACCAGCCTCCACATTTAAGCCACGTGGAGCATTTAACACGATCCTCTGGCTAAAACAGTCCCACCGCTAACTCAAGTCCAGAAAGGGGCCTTGTTCAGCTTTCCACATGCCACCAAGTACAGAAAAATGTCAAGGAAAATGTGACGGGTTGTGACAGGTTTTACAAGAGAAATATTACATTTCTCCACTGTCAGTGCATGGATGTTCCTCCCAGTTTTTTGTGCTTTTAAAGAGCTGCTCCCCTTCAATTTAAAAGCAAGCCAAAATAAATGAAATGACACACGCCGAGCTGAGGTTCTTTAGGAAAAGAGATGCTATTCTCTATGACTGTGCCTAGTCTGGCCTAATTGTAGAGTACATCCTGAGCAATACTGAAACCCGTAATTATTTTACTAGACTCAAAGCAAATCCTTTCAACAATTTTGTCTTGAGCTACACTTTTCAGCTTTCCGATCAGAAAATTTTGTCAGTACTTTTCTGTTCTTGCCGGTCGAATGGCAGCACTGAAACATTGGAGTATCTCTCCTTTCAGAGTTTAGCCATACTTCTTACTAAGATCCTTAGGGCTGAAAATGTGAAATGTACAATGAAAAATATCTGATATTGTGCCATGGAATCTTCCTACTTCAGACCACAATTAAGAAATACTTCAGAAGAATGCACCTCAACATGACTGTCAAAAAAGTCACTGAGCACATTACATTAGACATTAAACAGTCTCATTAGAATGTGGTCTTATGTAACCAGCACAATACTTACAGAAGTTACATTATGGCACTATAACAACATCCACATTGGTTTATGAGTAAATTAAAGAGTGCTTAATTAGCAGAGAGTGGGGTAACACTTTGAATGAGGTTCTATGAAACCATTATTCCAAAACATTAAATGTATTCAGAGCACAAAACATTTGTCACTAGGAAAATCATAGAATGTGTTATGGTTAGGATATTCATGAAGACTATTGTATATGACACGTTATTTAAAATAGCCTGTATGCAGTTTTAGGCTGGTTCCATAGAACCTCATTCAAAGTGTTATCCCAATCTCTGCTAACTACTGTACGCGCTCTTTAATCTACTCCACATGTTTCTTTTGTAAATTGTACATTGTTTCATGATGGACTTGGCTTTCCTGCCTTTTACACCATGCTAGTATTTGAACTGACCTGATTTTTTTCCAGACAAAGGGGGGAAATTTGATCACTTACCAAAATACACCACTTTCCCACACCCAGGGCAGAGTGATGTCTCTCCAGCGAACGTCTTCACATAAGTTGGCCCAACTGGTGACAGATCAGTGAACACACTTTAAACTCTTGAGGCCAAGATCCAGAGATCTACATCTATGACATCTAAGCCCCATGTATGACACTGTACAATATAGTGTATTACTTACTTTCAAATCAATGATGTTTCGACATGCCGCACCGTTTTAGAAATGTGTGGGGTTTTTTTAGGTCTGGACAGGGTGTCCCAAGTATGTCAACTTTTCTCTCATCTCGCCAGTTAACCCTCAATCACCACTGCTAGCTTAAAGGGCTGGTTTGAAATACCATTACCTGGTTTAAACAGAACAGCCCGAGAGCTGCCCACTTAATTCCCCAGCAGTTAGGGAGCAAAGGAGTTTCAAGGCGGAAGCAGAGCCCTGCAGTCCTAAAACTCATTGTGCGAACCCAAGTCACCATAGCAACAAGCTTTCCGCAACTCCCACTCAGGTGTAGACCTGTTTGCAGCATTTTCACCGACTTGGAACAGCCAATTTTATCTGCAATATGTAAATGAAGACTACAGACCCCATTGTGGGTGGGAGATGTGTATGTCTATGTGCTAGTGGGGGTAAGATTAATCTCCTAATTAGATATCCAAAATCTCTTTTGAATGTCATTCACCAATAAACGAGACTTAAAGGTAATTATCCTCCTTCATTTTCCTTAACAAAATACACTTTTGCCTGTCCGTTTTACCTCCAACCAGCAGGAAAAGGATTTATATACAGTATAGCTGATTTTTATTTTCTCTGGCACTAACCAAAAGTTAGAAAGGACTAGTGCACAATGTCCAGGCAACACGGACAGGTGCTTGGTTTCTCAGTCACATCTTTAACTTCTCTTACCATCTATAAACGACTAGTTTAAAAAACAGTTTTTACAAGCTCTTTCAGTAGTTCCCTGAAAGACGATGTCTTATACAGCACTTTGTCTTGTATTTTTAATTGAGGATATTTTGTGGTATGACTGAAGGAATGTCTCAAATCTGACAGAACAAGGAAAACTACCACATGAGGTTATATTTCACCAAAGATTTTGTTGAGAGCTCTGAAAAATCTTGTTTTTCGTTCATTTTTTGAGAGATAGTTCTAAAATAGCAGCCAACATTTTCATTAAAAGGAGAATTCCAGAAGGCTGTGTTCCTACATAAAAATCAGAAAAATGTTTAAAACAAATGTTCCCATTAAAGAAAAAAAGGTTTGAACTTTACAAGCAAGATGGCAGGAAGCAATTTCAAATTCCAACAACGCAGCCCGACTCCCTCACAGAAGGAGCTAACAAGGCCCATGGTCTGTGTTTTGAATATCCCAAATCTAAAGTGCAGAGATATTTTGTCTGCTCTCCAGTAGGAAAAGACCCATTAAAACAAAGATTTTAGGAAACAAGATTAAATCTGATCAATTAAAATTCCTCCCTTAAGTACACAGAGGCTCATTATAAACGTTTAGTGGAGACTCCCCTGACACTGTAATAATACTTCTATTTTAAGCCCACTAGCTCATTTCAGAGCAGTTCTGAAGAATGTTCTGGAACCAAAAAGAAAATTATCTGATTGAAATCCGGTTTCTTCAGGCTACGTGCTGCTGAGGTCCCAGTTTCACAGTGATGTTTTCTCATTAACCATATCACCCCTTCATAACAAAAAAAAACAACAACAGCTAAACAAATTCACACAATCCCAATGTGCACTTTTATGATTCTACGCAGGGTTTAAGATGAAAATAGTCTTGACCACAAACAGAAACAATCTAGGTTTTCTACTGTATAACAGGATTGTCCACACTGATCAGCTTGGCTGGTGAAGAAAATGAGTTGTGATTTCTTACTTTGCAAAGATTACAGAGCCTACTCTTATTAAATATATTAAAAACTCAACTTAATTAGGCCAATTAATTTGTTACTGAACAACATATGGCACATTATTTTATAGATTGTGTTTGTGGACAAAATCAGATCTTGCACAGAGACCAAATTGAAACAGTTAGGAATAATGCCATTCATAATGAAATTCAAACAAATGCATTTACAGTAGTTGGTTTTGGAAAAGATAGCACATGCTCACTAGAGCACAGAAGCCAACAGGATCTGGTGCACAGCTCTACAAAATGAGGGCATGCTAATTACGTCCTGCTTTAATGAAATGATGCTATATGGTACGTCCCCGTAATAGTAAAAGTTCTCTTAGCAATTGAAACAAAGTCAAACAATCTGATGATAATCCAATTTGCGAATTGCAGAGGGATTGGTATTCATTTCAAGCTCTTCTGACGAGTAAAATGGAGCCAAGCTGCAGTTGGAGACTCCTCCTAGTCAACCCTACCTTTGGGCTGCGGGCGAGCCACCTGGGTGGGGGTCCAGGGGGTGGTGGGAGAACATTCGACGGGGCTGTCCGCAGATTTGCTGACCGGCGTGGGTGGTGGGGTGTCATAGATGTAAGACCCTGCTCCCCCGATATTAACACCTGGGGAACAGAGAGAGAGCAGCCAGGTGACACTCCAGCCTAGACCCCACACACATCTCATCTGCGAGGGTTATAATGCTGTATGTTGTAAACCTGGAAACTACCAGCGGCTCAAATCCCAGAGAAATCTGAATTTATTCCCATTAAGAAAACTACGTGTGAACTACTTGAGAAGTACAGCAAATTGTTTCATCTAAGTACTGTATCTTACTTATTCCATGTTCCTCATCTGCGATGTCCTCCTTTTTGTTAAGATGTTACACCTTTTTAGCCAAATTCTGGACAACAGGAAATTCTGTGGAGTGGAAAATTTGTATGGAGAGGGGATTGCAGTTTAGGGGTAACTGAACTTCATGTTAAACCCAGTTTTCACTCATCACAATAACACAATCAAGCTGCACGTCCTGCAGACACACCATGCACAGTAAGTAGCAAACGGCAATGCAAATAATTAGGAACCATGCAGTGCATCATGAGGCTTTAACTCGGAAGAAAACGCCATCTAAAATCATGCTTGTGAATTTCTGGCATCTGGCTTCACTGTATCCCAGCATCCTCCTCACACAATGAAGGTCAGCAGTAGTCTGATGTTTTTACAGCCAATGACACCAAGTAATGGTTACTTTCCAGTTTACTTTCAGAGTCATTGAACTTTAGCACAGGCTCCATTTGTAGCTCTTTTCTTTCTCAAGGCTATTTTGCCATACAGTATATTATTTTAATTGTGCAGAAGGAATACTGAGTTAAACATACAATGAGAGGATGTCATCACCCCAATTATTTATCTGTTTCTACTAGCTATTTGATCCCAGGATCTCATTCAAACATTTCTTGAAAGTTACCAGGGTACCAGCTTTTAGAGATTTTAGAGAATGGCACCATTACTATGTACCAACTATCCAGAGGTTCTCAAAAATGAAAGTTTAACATAGTGCTATTTGTTTTTCTTGTGTGATGATGTAAATGGGCTGATTATGATGACTGAGTAATGGATATTAAAGTTCAGGGAACAGACTTTCAATTGGACTGTGTTCATGAGTTGTGCATCACAGGGTCTCCCTTTAGGCCTGCATCTTTGATTTATACCACTAATCTAGACTCTGGTATAGGCAAACCTGGCAAAACGCACTGAAATAAGGGAATCGATGCTTTAGAAATCTTAATGCGGACAAAATAGTCTATCACCACACAGTAGTACTCAGATACATAGCAAATTAAATTTCATGTCACCAAGACTGGTGAGAAAGGAGGAAGATACATTCTGTTTATAAGAAGTTGTGTTTGTGGGCAAACCAATGACTAGGATGGAAAAAAAAGACCAACGAAAAATTATTGTATAGCGGAAAAAAACACAATTTAAGTCAAAAGAAGGCATGTTAAAATAATACCAAAGGCAAAGGCAAGACCTCATGCAGTATATGGAGTCCAGAATTTTGGGCACCGTGTTAGAAAAACGACAACACTGCCCGGCTAGGTTAAAGCCAATGAATTCCTTTGTGAAGAAAGGATTATAATACCTGTATCGCATCCCCCTCGGTCCTAAAAAGGGCTTGACAGTCTGCCTAGAGGGTTTCTTTGGACAACAATGAAACAAGGACCTGACATGTGGAAACTAAGGAAGAGGGCATTTAGGACTGAAATTGAGAAGCAATCATTTATACCAAGTGTAGAGAGAGCCCTTGGTGTAAACTGATCTGCCATGTTGGTGAATCCGATTCCCTGTAATCCTAAGGGAAACATCTGGAAAAGAACTTGAATCAAGAAGCTACTAGCAAGCAAGTGACCAAGGATTGTAGTTCAATAAAACCAGGTTTCCTTTGAAACTTCTTTAAGAGAATTGCCCAACATTGTCAAACTCATTTCCAGATCCTCGGGATATAATTTTTCAAATTATTGACTACAACTTTTCCCAGGCCCCAGACTGTTTCTCCACCCCTCAACATGTCTTTAACAAGTGCAAAGCACTTTTTTTAAAAAGCATCTTAAATATTTCAAACTGGGTGAATTAGAGTTATTATGCAAGAGTTGGAAGAGAAAACAAAAGCTTTAGCAGTCTTCAAGACCAAAGGCGTGATGCAAATACATTCTAGGATGATACTTTAATTAGGAATGATTAAATTTCCCATTGTCATCCACTGAGTCAGCAATGCTGACAATGCCTGCATAATGACATTTCATGCCACTGCAACTTCATTGAATATTTCTCATTTGGGTTGTGCACGGCATCTGTGAACATTCAATACATACATCAAATGCAAATTGAATTGCGAATTCCAAACATATTTAAACAGTGGGTCGACAGTTTAAATATTCTGCTGTACCAACCAGTTTTTCCAAGCCTCAGGGCGTATCGTGCCATAGGACAGATAGCCTGTCACCTGGAAAAGGAGCCTGACTGGTTTTCAAAGGGCAGGAATAAAGAAAGAATGAGAAGCAGGCATGCAAACCAGCAATAACTGTTGAGTATATTTTATATCATAACAGTGCAACTTCATCCTTCCAATTACAGTGAAGTATTTACTATAATAAGCCTCAAGTGTCTAATTTGTTACTATTTCACATGGTAAATTATCTTTGTTCTCTCAAACATTTCTCAGATTGTGGTCTATAAAAGTGCTTTCGTCTTGGTAAATGCTATACTGTTACTCCCCATGGAATGTTAATGGCAGGTTTGTCTTTTTTATTGTGGGGGGGGGGGGGGGGAAACGTACTGTAGGTGTGCCACAGGAAAACAAAATAGAAAAGGAAAACATAAAATTGGCAAATCTAACTGAGTACTTTACTAAAAACTCCATTTTAGAAATTAACATCTTTCACCAGGGCATTGCCTAGTACATAGGACAATCCCAGAATTAATAACACACAAAGTACATATTAACTGAGTTAGGAGAGACACCGATTCCAAGGAAGGTTCTGGTCTGTCAGTTAAGGATCTAGAAAGACCCCTTGACTAATCCTACACAACGTCCGCAAGACGTTTGTTTTTAATGGGTCACTTGACTTCCAGTCAGCATTCAATCAGCACAAGAGCTGAACTGTGTTCTAACAAGGGTTTTATAGAGATGCACCTTGTTCAAAGGCCTCGAAATCCAACGTCAACAGGGAGACAATCTGCTTTTAGGCTGTTGAGGGTGTGGGATGTAAACAAGAACAGAAACCAAACAGACTGAGGCACAGGGGGGAAAATGCCCAAGAATGTCACACCAGCCTGTAGTAAAAGGCATCATGCGTCATTCCTCGCTTCCAGTTTAATTAGGACCACAGTCTCTCACAAGAGGTTTCCAGTTGCTCAACAGCTCAACACAGGAGCTACATTCACACAAATATGCAAAACCACATGCAGTTGCACTTGATCAAATCAAGATCTCATTTGCATGTGGTCTTCATTCATGGGCAAGAAATAGGCTTCTCTATAGAAATCAGCAATGAGATAAAGGAAAAGATGGCACTTTCTGGGTGGCTGATACGGTAAGTATGAATTGTCCTGCATGCCAATATCCTGAAGAAAAGCCTTGTGTTGCTCTTACCTTTGGGCCCAAAAAGAGTTGCATAGCATGGCTTGTGGCAATATGGCATTCCATCATGCTGTAAAATGAAAGAGGAAAACATTTTAGAATTTCTTTCCAGATGTGATGTTGGTCTAACAAGTGATATTTACAGCTGTTCAGCCTGGTGAACCATTCCTTGAAATAACCCACAACTTTCAAAAACACATAAGAAGACTACTTTTCTATTTATGTATTGCCATCAATATACAACATCGGCAGGGAGATCAAAAACCGAAAAGTGCAATACAGAATATAGGTGTTTGCAGACAGACTTATTTCTAATTTAACTTGATTATGGCCATAATAAAGGAATAGAGGCAGTTTCCTAGCACTTGGGAACACCAGCCTTTTCTTTTCAAAATCCACAACAATAGTTTCAAATTGATGGACAGACATTAAACATGTTATAGAGTCTTATAAATAAATTCTATTTATAAATAAATATTCATAAATATTGCCTCGTCATACAACTATTGACCAGAACAGGGTCACTAGTTGACCAACTGGACAATAATTCCTCAAACAAGACCTATTTCAGTCTCCGGATGGAACTAGCTTTTTGAATGATGTGACAAGCATTCTGTGAAAACTCTGCCAAAAATTCCTTTCAAACACTTCTCTCATCTCGATATTTTTAGCAAACGGTTTCCATATGCTCTTCACATTCCAAGGCCCTAAAAGCAATAAAATATTTGTATTAAAAACTAATGTCGGAGAAGCAGCAGTCAGGAAATTAATTAAAATCCTCAATGCTCCATAATGCGACCTCCTACCCTCGCAATTTCTTAAAATAAATGCTGAATATCAGCTCACAGACTCTTAAAGAGAGAGTGAACAGTTCTTCAGCACAGTGTTACATAACTGGAAAGTTATGTTCAATTACATAATTGAAAGACAGGTGCAAAATTTCTTAATACAGAGATGGCCAATACTGAAGAATAAAGAATAAACCACCAGCTCTTACAGTTACCTTAAAACTGTAATGTTGAAAGACTTGGACCACATGTGAGTTTTAATCAATTTAGTGCCATAATTAGTTCGATTTGTTCTTGAGAGCAACACATTTCTAAGCTACTTAACTGAACTACAACCACCATTGTTTCAAGCAAACTGATCATTTACTGAAAGTGCGACCCATAAATCTAACTGGACTGTTGCTTTCCTGGACCAGTGTTCGCCACACCTCAAATACAGTGTGTGACCTGTATTTACACACCACTGTTTTCATTGTATAAATTACAGCCGAAGAAGGGTGGGTTCAAATAAGATTTAAACACTTGCGACTTGTGTCACTTATGGCAGATTCATAACTCACCCTGTTCTGGGAATTCAGAGGTGTAAGTAAATATTTCATAGATTAAACACTGCCACTCGACATCTGCAGCTGCACATTGACAGACAGTACTGAAAGAGCATGCGCCATACTGCAAAAAGCTTAAAACACTCCACTGAACAGATTCATCCATTTTAAATATTTGCATACTGTATACAGCTAAAAGGGAAAAAACAGAAACAAACCGGCAATACCAATTTGATCACAACTCACATGTGTTTCAAGTCTTGACGTTGGTTTAAATTTTGGAGCGGGGGGGTGGGTGGGGAATCAAGAACGTTTAACAATCCGCCCGAGCCAATCTTCAAAGAAAGCAACACTGCTATGTGAAAACATTCCATAACCGTTACGGGTTTCCTCTCGAACACGAAGTGTGGTTTTCAAGCAGACTGCGTGTACCACAAATAAGCCATCCGCTCGATCCCTGCATGGAAGAGTTTCCCGGGGACACGCTTTACACCGCAAAACTCACAGCGCTCTAAAGCAAAAACAGGCACACGAAAACCAGATTGCCTTTGTCAAGACATTTCACACAGAACAATCTGGGAGAAAAAGTAGTGCAATGTGATCGTAGGGTGGTATGTTGCTTTAAGTGAAAGCAACCCAGACACCCGGGCCAGTGGTTTGGCTACAAGAACATTTCAAGAATTCAGTCAGTCGGCTGGGCCCGTGAACAAAATCGGTACCATAACTTACCCCAACATCCAAATATTAAAGTAAAACAGAAAAAGCTTTCAGCTGACTCGGGCAGAACACTGTTAAAAATATTACAATCCAATCTAATGGGTCCGTCTTCCTAAAAGTGTTACCTCAGATATTGTAATTACCGTGCCTACATTGTCTTTACCTTATGCCAATCGATGTTGAAAAGCTATAGCCTCAGCTTATCCGAGGTAGAAAATACTCGGTGATTCTGTGCATACAACCATTTTATAAACATTTGAACCAATCAAGTACAGCAATGCAGAAGCCTTTGTGGATTTAAGCAGAGCAAAGAAAGTCATGTCCACCGATAATAGCCTATGGCGTCTCAAGGTACTCCATAAAAAACTCCCAGCGGCTTCAAAGAAAAAGACAGCTCTCCCCCTCGGGGGCAGCAGCTTGTATTGCCTTGTCCTTCTCGAGCTTGTGCCCATTCTGGGATGGCTTGTGCGCGGGTGGCTGCTTATTGTCACTCTTAAGCTTATCTGGAATAGACAGACATGCAAGGTGATGTCAGGGCTCAGACCGTCAGGAGCTAGATAAGGACGCGCCCAAACATTCTCCCCATACGCCAAGGTCATTCAAAGGTGAACCCTCTTTCATTTCAGTCCAGAATGAGGACCTGCTCCTACTCCGTTTGGTACTAACTGCTAGACACTGATGCACTGCTCAAACTAAATCTGACCTGCAGGGGTCCAGATGCTTTCATTTAAGAAAGCAGTTTCTTTTAAATGGTTTTTAGCAGATCTTTTAGAACAAATGTTTAATACTACAGTATGTGCACTAATTCCTGCTTAGTTATATACCGCTACTCAAGTTAGAGTAGTGCCAAGTATCCTAGTCTTCCATGCAGGAGACTGGGGTTCAATTCCCCAAGAAGAGAGAGGTTTTCTATTTTGGAGGTGGCATGTTGTCAGTGTGCGCTACTGCCACACAGCTCCAGGGTTTTTGGGCTGGACTCCAGGCTAGGATACCAGTACTGGAAGGGTGTACCCAGTACATCTGGACCAGGCAATGGGACTGGAGAGAATTCAGAGCAGATTCCTGGGCTCGAAGGAGTGGTTCTCATGTATGGATGTTCATGCGTGATGTTCACCATGCATTACATAGCACACAGTCTACAATTCCAAGGATAAAGAAACTCAGGACACATGGAAATTCTTAGTCCATTTGTTTCCCCAACTTTGGGAAGTGTCCAGCAGAAGAGCAAACATATGAAACCCCCGTTAATCAGCAGCAGACAGATGAACATCTAAATCAGCCCTCGGCATTAAAGATGTCTAAAAATAGAAGTTTTACAGCATCATATATGGCTGTCATTTTTCACAAGACTCAGTAATTTTGTGGAATCTGACAGCCAGTCATAATGATTACAGTCTTTTTTTACATACAGCCACAGCCTTCAGTCTAGGCACTTCACAGTTTAAGTGATGGACTGTAAGGCTAAACATTAGTTTTGAAGATGTTCACTTTTATGGATGTCTAATTAACATGGCTGGGAAAAGAACTTTTAAGGCAGGAATTCACATTGTGTAAACAAACACTATCTTGAATCATGCAATTGCCTTAACACAACCAGCCCTTGAATATTCTGGTTCTGTTTTCATCTCGGTAATCAAGAATTTAAATGAAAGTTTCTGTTCTGGCTGGTGCTTAAGGTATTTCCAGCAGCTATATTTTGAACTCTTCTTATTGAGGATCACATTTTGTTAACTGTGCAACTGTGGAAAACCCATCATGTTAAGGCAGTATTTTCTGTAGGCAAAACTGCATGGCTCTGTGAAGCTGGGTTCTTTAATGTTAGAAAAAAAGTTTTCAATGGAAAGATTTTTAAAATAACACTAAATTTAAACAGAACACACACTCTGTAAGCACTCTGTAAAGACTGCTGTGATAGCTACATTTCTTACATTTTGGAAACTATTTCCTAAAAGTCTGCTTTATTCCAGCTTCCAGAGTTCCCAAACAAGGGAGCACTTATATAACAGCTGATTGAGATCCACAGGGAGGAGGAACACTAGCATCATTCTGATCAGAGACGGCATTGTGGGTTTGTACACAAAGGCCTAATGCTGGCAGAATTCTGACGAGACTTCAAAAAGTCTCCAAACAACCAAAGGTATTCTGAAGAGACAATCCCACACTCACTATTCAGAAACACCCTGTGACAGCTAAGAAACCCGATCTTATGACCAAGAGAGAAGAGAGCAAGGCAGCCATTCTGACCAACTTCTAGGGTCATTATTCACAACAAAAACAAGGTGACCCCACAACTTACAGGGCCGATGGCCCTAGACAATTAACAAAAACAAAATGAACAAAAGGTGCATAAACTGCAACTGAATCAAGAGCAATTTTGAATCAATGCACCTAGTTTAAAGCTCAGCTATCTCGAGTAGTCCAACACTCCCTCCAATGGAAATTAATTTCTTAAAGATTCTTGGAATGGATAATCTAAACCACATTCACCATTTGCATTATGATATAAACTGCTTTATATTACTTCAGATTATATTATGTCAAATATTTTGGGGAACATAATCAGATGAATTCTGAATAGAAAAGTTATTAATGAGAGCAGTTTAATTAGAATGCAGATTAAATTTGCAACATAAACAAAGCCTGCTATATGCATGAAATTAATCTGTGATAATTCAAAGTTTGATTTTTTCCTCCATAGTTTTTGTAACCGGAATGAAGGTGATCCTTTCCAGAGACTGATAATGTTATTTCTTGATGGGATATGACCTTTGCCATTTCAGAAGTCCTTCCCATGCCTCCCAAACTCTCAGACTACAGAAACAAGACTCCTGCACCTATTACTACAGAAGATGCAAAACTACTTGGCTAAACTGAACTATTACCAGTAAAGGTTCATTGAAACGAACATCCAAAATGCTCTGTATATCCTTGAGAGAGTGGCCGGGATAAGAATGTGGCAATTAAGACATCATGGTAAGTGATGAGTTCACAAAAATGGCTTTCTTCAGATACCACTTTTCAGAAATACCACACTACACCAGCTCTTCTTCACATTCTAGTACTGGAGATCGTAGAGAAAAGTGCAAAAGGCAAATCTCATCAAATAGGTACAGTAACTTGTGCTATAACACACCTGTGCATATTTAAAGGACAACAGCTGCTGCAATGCAGAAAAAGTAAACAAAAATTATTCTGAAAAAATTCTAACATGTACCTCAGATGCCATCATGAAACCAAACACACTGCAGCTTTTAAAAACCTTTAAACATTTCCAGTAGGGAGTTCCTTCAGTAGTGAAGACTTCTTCTTGGGCTACTGCAAAATGAGAAACAGTCTCCGATTGTTTTTTTAGGATTATGTGTTCTGTAAATAACAGGCCCCTGTATTACAGCTTCCAGCTACAGGCAAGGTGGCTGAAATGGAACCCAAACACTTATGTAACTTTTGCTGAACATTTGGTTGTGTAAGGTTCTTCTTCCACTGCTTTAACTTCCAATCAACAGCACTGCGAAGGTACAGTATTTCAATTCATCAGAGATTGTGAAACCTGCCTTTTTTTTTCCAGTCAGTCTCCCAGTTGACAAGTGCTGGGAGAATCTGATACTTCAAAATGAGGTCTGCTGTGCCATCGAAGTGCTAATGAGTCTCATTTTAAATCCTAGCCCTGATTCATTAAAAATTAACAGGAATCAGCTAGTAGCAGACCTCTTTGCATGCTCGAGGGACGGCAGTGTACTGCAAGCATGGCAAAAATAGAACTCCTGGATTTGTAACGGGCAGGTTTCGGATCAACGAACCAGAAAATGCTCAGGGTTTTTTGGCGCAGGACAATTGAACATGACATTTACCCCACTGCATATCACACGTTGTGCAGTGGAGCTGGATTCCTGCAGTCAATGGACAGGTATCAGGTTAACCGAGGCAATTGATGGCATTTTTACACTTCTTCAGCTCATGGCGATGTCAAAGGAGAAAAGGTTACATGAGAACTTGGATCTCAACTGAACAAAGGCCACCTGGCCTGCCTTGACCATTACGTTTTAAGTTTATTGATCCAAGAACTTCTGTTTCTTAATGGAATTCGGTTTTCAGAATTAAAGCCCTTTCCAATACCCACAGCCCTCAGAGAAACCCTCATACTTCCGAACATCTGACCTGTAATTCCCCAGTGGAATTACTCACAGATCTCAGATCTAGAACCAAAATCTATACTGGAATTTGTACCATCATCCCCTACATGACTATATGTACCCAACTATTGTTCTGGACGTGAAAAGAACACTTCAATTTCTAAACCTTGAGACAAGGATGGACTATGACAGGTGGCCCCCTGGCCATTTGCTTCTAGAACATTCATTGCATAAGTAAATCCTAGGAAGGACGATTCAGATATGGCTTGATGGGTGTTACTATTGGGAACCTCATATTTGCAGTGCTTTTCTTCCATTTGCTATTGGAACCAAGTGGGACTTAAGCTTCCGTTTCTTGAATTCCATGCCAGGTAAGACAACCGCATCAGGGTGCTTGGTGGCTCCAGGTTCTACATTGTCAGCTCTCCCGGTTATTATGTTGTAATATGCACATGAAGATTCATGTGACTACTTTACAGATTGTTCCAGTTGATACCACCCCCATTGAGGTTCTAAAAACAGCAGTTCATTCCCCACCTGACAGTGTAGCTAACTGATGTGGGAACAGAGCCAAAAAGCTACAGCATGGACCTACATGACACAAAGAGAAATGGAATTAATATTGACTAATTTAAGTGATCAGCTAAAAGGTTGGAAAGACCTGCTTTGAGCACATTTTGGAAGCTGAACCATGCTACATTTAGGTTTTTATTTGATTTTTTGGGGGGTAACTCAAGAAGGTAGAACTCCATTACCTTCTTTGCAAGAATACATTGGATGCACAAGTCCACTCCATTGGTAATGTACTGTATAGGAACCACTCCGAAGCAGAAAAATGACTCTACATCAGGGGGTGTCTAATCCTGGTCTTGGAGAACCAGTGCCTGCAAGTTGTCAAAATCTCTTTAAAGCAGCAGCACCTGGAGAAGTTGTTTTTACATTTGTCCAGTTAACTTGGCATTAACCAGCTGGTTTAGCTCATTAAAAAGCCAAGTTAACCCAGAGACACCCGGACTGGACACTCCCTATTCTACAAGCTTCCATCTTTAGGCTCTCTAAGGCTGTGAGCCTAATTAGCACTTCATCTTGTCAAATCTTGAACCCAACCTACAACAAAACGTCATTTCATGTCAAGAAAGCGGGGAGTACAGCAGGAGAAACCTCCAGAAAACTCTGAAAGTGCACAGAACTGAGGCATTTCCTACCTTTTTAAAAAATGTCTGTCTTAAGGCGACACAAAAGACTTCATCCACATTGCTCAGTAACATCCCCCGAGCTGCCCACTTGTGACCAGGATAATTTAGAAAATGAACACTGTGAAGTTAAAGCACCCCCGTATTTACATTTTTTCATAGTCTGCATAAGTCGTACGTGACGCACAGACAACCACACAACGGTAAAGGAAGCATGATGCCAAGAACAAGGACACCAGATTCTGTTTGATCAGGACGGTGTGAGAGGAAGTGCTGAGCTTACAGCCCATAGGATTCGGCCCCTACTCTCCCAGCTTTCAAACACCTCTATCTCACCGGCTCGTTCCACGGCAGCACTTTCTAATTTAAGAATATGTGCTGAGTGACAGGCACATGTCTAAACGCACCTCTCGGGCAAAGCTGCTCTTTCACAACATAAAATTAATGGGTTTTCCATTCCAAATCCACACTGTCCTGGCAGGGCCCAACAGCACACTGCACCAGAAAGTCGCGCCAACAGTGTGGGAGTGAAAACTGCCAAATTTTGAACATCAGGTATGCGACCCTAAGCAAGTTCAAGATTACATAAACATTTCACAAACCTTGGAGACTGTAAAAAGTGCTTACCTAGCAAGGTTCCAAGACATAACATTGCAGCCAATAACATGCATTAGAAACTCCCACCATCAGGAAATCAAGTAATTTAAGTAAAAAAAATAAACTACAAAGACAACAGTTTAGATTACGTTATGTACAGTAGCAAATCACCTCAAATGTCATAATTACAACCGATTATCTGGGTAACTTCCAAGAATGAACACTTTGATATTGGGTGACTGGCCTCCTGGATGTGGTCTGCAAACAAGAGCCCGGGTTCTAGGGTTCATCATATAAGGCTGTTATTTTTAACACTTCACACCACAGCTATACTAGTGCAGGCATCCAGCTCAGCAGCCTACGCTACGTGTGACAGCTCTGTTTTTCTGGTTTTCTGCAGCTTAAGGCCTAAAAAAAAAAAAAAACAGAGCTTGCGTTGGACCATTAAAATAAATGCTTGTTTGTGAAATGAGAGCGCTGTGGTGGTAGAATAAAGAATCCCTGTAGTCCACAGCGTCTGGAGTCATGCCTCACTTGAGTAAACAGCACTTGTAGAGCAGGGTTTCCTGGCCTGCTCCTGAAGACCGGCCTCCTAAACGAGCTCTCAGATGCCTGACTGGAGATCAGTATATTTGGATACTGAGAGGCTATGCAAGGTAGAGTTGAAGGGCTGGTTCTCTGGCTCCAAAGTGGGTAGCCACTGCTGCAGATATTTACCCCCCCCATATCACCACCACCCCCCCTGAATCTCGCCTTCCTTCCTCGTGGGGCTCAAGACATCTCCCTCTCCCTGCTGTCTCCTGGGCCCCTGGTAGGGTTGAGCATCTCCAGCAGGGCTTTACCTCGGCGTGTCCGCCTGCTGACAGGGTCTTGTCACAGCGTTCACATTTCAGGCAGAATCGGTGCCAGTTCTTCCCCAGGGAACTCACTTTTTCAGCTGTCGTGTGGAGGGCAAAAAAGAAACCAAAATAAGAAGAAAGAAATAAGAAAGAGTCAGCACCGCCCTCGCAGTTCAGAATTTAGAACAGGGACTTGAAAATGATAGTGTTTCAGGTTGCGCTACAGTACATCGATGCTTTGGAAAGAACACAGGGTTTTGGGACAAGTAGATAGACTTTTCTAATGCCATAATACCCAATTAAGCAATACTGGAGATTCCTGTCTGCTCTACAGCCTGTGAAGAAGGCAGAAGACACACAGAAAATAAGAAATGCTGGGGCTCAAGTCTTTGGATTTTTTTTTTTTTTGGTGGTGGACAAGCGTTCATTTCATTCCCCCACAGCTCGGGGGACTTTGGCGTCTGATAAAATAGTCTCACAAAAAAAAATGTAGTCTATTATAGAAAAACAAGGGGAAAAAAAGGACCTTTAGTTCATTATGTTCCCAAGCCCGTTTTCAGTTCTGTAACAGGAGAATTTGGGAGGCAGACGCGTCAAGCCCCATTTTGAGGGAATAATGGAGGGATGGCCCCAGGTCTTATCAGACACAGTTTACTGAAACCAGATGAATACAGGTTAAGAAACAGGAGAAACCACTGCACCAGAAAGCTCTCTGAAGGATGAGATCTCCTAAGAAGACAAATTGTAAGTGTGTGAGCTTAATACTCTTCAGAAACACTAATACTGTGGAAGCTTGATGCGTTTAATATACAATGCAGATGTTCTATGATAAAAGCACAATATTAATATACTTCCTCAATTAGGATAACATAGGATATGAGATGTAGTCAAGTCTGATATTTCTCAGTTTCAGAGCTTTTGTTTTACTACATCCATGGCAGCTGATGGATCTAGCAAACTGGGTCTTATGTCTGAAAAAAAGAAAGCCTATAACATGTTTTTCCTCCCAGGTAAACGCTGTTTTTAAATGATTTAAAAAATATGAAAGGTTTAAGCCTCTTGTTTAAAAACAATGCCCCCCCGTTTTCAAAGCTGCTGTACTTCAATAGCAGTTGTCAGTGCAATTAACGAAATCATGTACTTTATTATTTCGAAACATACAAACCACGCCATTTCAAAACGGTTCTAGACAGCCTCAGGTAGGTATGTGGTCTGCAAGTTAATAATAAACTGTAACACCAGTCATTACTGTCCCTGTGTAATGACTATTCCTGGCTATTTCATACATGAGTAAACACTAATCAGGCACCAGCACATTTAATGCGTGAGAATGCATGTGATAGATTCTCACTGTGGGGTCTCCACACCTTCCCTGTGTGATGTGTAAGAGGCTGGGCGACATCAAGTAGGAAACCTGGCATTTGAAACTAAAAACATCTTGCATTCCAGGAAGTATTGCATCAGCTCTAGAAGGCCAGATAGCTTTTTTTCTGCAGCAAATACTTTGTTGTGATATACAAGATATTTCCAGGACAGTTTTGAACCCATTATTGATTAACTTACAAAAAAGAATTGTGAATTTGATTAACCATTCTCCTAATTCTAATCTCCTTTACTTCGCTCATCCTCTCTATTAGATTCTTTAGATCCCTATATCCCTATTAGATTAGATGAAGAGTTTTAGTTTTCCATACGCAGAAAGCTAGAACCCTGAAAGACAACCAAGTCATCTCTCAAATCTGCTTTTCTATGATGTCGAGAAATGTAAAAAATGTTTTTTTTAAAAACTGTAATGACAACTGACCAGGATGTGCTTTTTACAGTAAAAGCTCATGTAGACTACACAGTAAAAGGCTGACTGGAAAAGTCCTGCATGTTACAGTTTATATTTTAAAGTAAGGACAATACCAGCTGGACTTTAAAGTCTCAACCCAGATGGCTGTACAGCTTGATCTCATTCCATTCATTTTTTAGCAACTGGCACTCTTTTCCTTGTAGAGACCAGAATGCAGTGGAACTAGCTTCAGGAAATCTCCAGACAATGCTAATTAACTAGTATGCTTTTTGTAGGGGGGATAGGGTGGTGAGGAAGCTGCTTACCTTTAGTTTCCTGTAGCTAATCACTAAAGATGGGGTCTGGTAGATGGCACAGACTTCTAAACCTCAAAGCACCATATTCCTCTGCATTAAGGAACTGTAACCCCTCAGAATACTGACACTATCAGAAGTTTATCAGGCCTTAGAGGTCCCATTAAGAAAAGGTTATTATATTGTTACATAGTCTGCAAAGTGCCCATAGAAAGAACGTACTGTCTGCATGTTTGCTTCTTACACAAGAAAAAACTCAAGATGAATTCTAACCCCGTATTTAACTATAAAAATTCTGATCTCTCTTTAACAGGCAATCTCTATGGAAATTATCATGAACCAGCATCAGAGCATTTTGAAAATGTGGTGAACATAGAGGAGAAAGGATGTGTAATGTAAAAGTTGCTATGTTTTTTGCAGAGCCAATAATTAAAATGATTGCTTGATGTGACAACCTGACACTGAAATAATGCATAATACAAAAACAGCCTTGTGCATGTTTGATTAAATTGGTTGGGCATTTTCCTTTAGTACTAACCTTAACCCTACACAAAACATTAATGTAATGCCATCAATCTACCCATCATAAATGTAAAACCCATCACTCACAATTATTAACGGTAAATTACTCTGCACAAAAGGCCAAAGAATTTGGTTCCTCAACTCCTAGAGCATATAAACTGAAGTCAATGGTTAGTAATAAGTTAAACTGTGCAGAAACTACTGTGTGGGAAAAAGACCATAGCATAGCCCATTCATGTTTCTCATCTGCTGTACTTCCAATCAGAAAATGTTTCCCTAAAGACAAAAACATGCAGGGCCTTTGGAAAGAGAATTTGTTAGACTGGGATCATATCCTTCCATTGTTTAACACAAATGATCACAAGAACTACTGTAAATATTTAATGAAATAACCTGTTGCTTTCTGGTTTATCCATAACTTCACTCAAAGGAAAACACAAGATGTGCTCTATATGACATCCGCAGATCACATTTCATATTCGGCAATCCATTTCCTATCCACTTCATCCAGTTTGGTGCTGTGAGGAGAGCCGGAGCCTATCCCAGCAAGCAATAGGCACAGGAAGGATACATCATCGACAGGACACCAGTCAATAGCAGCATTCCATATTCTTTAACACTAAAAACTTAAACGCCCAGATACCAGTTTGTTCCATTAATTACAGAAAGTTTAAAACAAATTCTAATGTCTTTTACATCTTCACCTTTGGGTCTTTCACGTATGTGCATAGCATACGACCCTGGATTCCTATTCCAGCACAAGGCAATGTCCCCGTGTCTTTTTCCTGAATAATAACGGGCAGGCAGTCCATGTCTTTTGCTTCTATGAGCACTGCGAGCACTCTGCAACTCTCCCTACACAATTAAGGCATAGCTGAATGGCTTCCTGTCAAAAACAGCCATCCTTTGCGGTGACAACGGACTATTGATGGAGCTCCAGCATCACAGCATGTGCCAAACGGTTACATAACTTATTTGTTATGACCTATTTTAATAGCAGTTAGGAGGGTGTTTACAAGCCTTCATTCTATTGTATCAGATAGCTTGATTATGTCCGTAGCAGCACCTGATACCGCACTGGCGCGATAGACCACTGTCATTGACAATCTGCCAGCACACCAGTCTGTCTCAAACCTCCACTAAAAGCTACTTATGTTAAACACAAGCTGCAACTACTGTATGTAACGCCTAACCGTTTAAATTGTCTCAGTATTAACGTTAAAAAGCAAGCGACAGGCTTGTTCAGCAAAAACCGATTGATTCACTAATTTATTTTTGCCATATTTCTGCGACATCCTTCTGCAGCTACAACAGAGGAAAACAGCCCACGCTGTAGAAGATCTGGTGTTTCTACGGCATGCGTAGTCTCCACAATACTGTACAACAGCTCGCATTGCAGAGAGGACATTTGAAGGCAATTACTTACAAACATCCATAATAATTAAAAGATAAGAGCTGGAAGTCTAGTTTAATACGCGTCTGTCGAGCTCGATTAAAAGGGTAACCATGAACAACAAGTTTTGGACGTCAGAGCATTAAGATGAATTATATGGAAAACAAAAGACTTGAGCAACTAGGATTAGATAATGACATTACATTTTCAGATGAGATATTGTGCTTAGAGAAGAAAGCTTTAAGCAATAAAAATTTGATTTACTTCGGCTACTGAATTAAAACATACAGATAAGGATAGCTTAAAAACTTAAACAGGAAAATAAATCCATAACGCCACACAGCCCTCTCATTTTAGAAGTATAATTAAGACAATAGGAAACCAAACATTACAGCATGATCGCAGCTTGTGCCGTTTTGTAATCACTATAACGCTGCAACAAAAGTAACACATTAAAGTGGTGGGACTGCCTGCACGCCACCTTAAAAACAATAACACTCAGCCACACCAGCTGGTTTGCTTGCATTCTTCCTAACAATGTACAGTATGTGTTCATCCATGCAACACGCCGAGAAAACAAGGCAAAGTCTTACCAAAAAAGACAGGCTTTTCGCATCTGGGGCATTTGGAGGTCATTCTGCTCAAGTTTAGCCCCTGGCCACTGAAAATTTAATTCCGCCTGCTCTCTCTCTCTCCCGCCTGCCTGACGGATCTCTATCCAGGCTCCGGGCTCCAGACTCCCCAGAACTGCGCTCCGCGCCGCCAACTTATTCAACTTTAAAGAACCGCAGCGACCCGCCTCCTCGGGAACTCACTCGGGTAGGATAGCAGGGTGCTGACTGTGATAGGTTCGCTACCACATCACTTAAACAGCTTTGAAATACTGTAGGTTATCCTAGCAGGCGGATATTAATCTGTGAATTGATCACTGGCTGCAGTAACGAGTTGCGTTCGTTAACATCATAAGTTAACTCTTGCCCTTTGATCGGTTCAGGCTAAAAAGAGGATCAGATTCCGAAAGAAGGCTCTTCGTTTCACACTTTTAATCGGGATTGTAAACATACAAGAAATACCGTATTTACCATTGCAGAAAGTTGCGGTGTCAAGATAACTGCATATAAATAATATATATTAAATAAGCATATAAAACAGAGTGCAGAATTTAAGAGGAAGTCATCTTTTTTTCACAATGTTAAAAAACATGAGAATAGTTATGTTTTTTTTATCGTTAGTAGCTAATTGATTCGAGTATCCCATCCAGCTGTTAATTGAAATAAGTATCGACTTCACAATGACTGGGGACCTTGTTCCACACTCCCAGAACCTTCTGAACAGACCTGTAATATTTAGCAGGTTGTGTTTTGGAGTGTCGTTTAGGTGGTAGAATATGTACTTCTATGAAAAAAATAATAAGGTTTATCATATTTAAACTCTTCGGAATGCATTTCTGCACAACGTCTATGGGAAAAAAAAAGTCCGGTTTGTAGATTTTAACATCTCTGATACATGCTTGATGTGTATAGCCTATTTTTAATTTCATTTCAAAGGCGAATAAAGAATAAGCAAATCCAACGACTCTTATCAAATTCATATTTCGTGCACAATTGTACGTTTTCTCTTCTTAGGAACTGAGTCATACAAATAAAGGTAACAACTTGAACTTGAACTTCATTGCCATATGTAACCGGTACTGGAACAATGGAATTCTTACTTACAGAAAGTCTCTCGTTTGTAAAACAAGTGTAAAAAACAAAACAAAGTGCAAACAGTGCATCAAGACAATGAAGCTCAAGACGACGAGGATGGGATTCGAACCCACGCGTGCAGAGCACAATGGATTAGCAATTAACAAGCCAATTGCTTTAAGGCACCAACGTTTGTCTCAGTAAAACCGGCAGGAGAAATCTTGCGTATTGCGCTGAATTTAAAATAGAAACAATTCACGTTTTAGAAGAATGGTTGCATACTTCTATCTAAAAGAGGTCTACAGTATGTTGAACATAAGGATGTTTTTCCTGCTAGAATGCATTGTACTGTATATAATTTCCACCATCCCGGCACCCACGACGATCGCAAAAGACAAAGTGGTGTTTGTTCATCAGCGCTTCCCAGATGCAAGTCTATATGCGGGGCTGGCATTGTCTTCGGTGGGAAGGAAGGGCTTTGTGTTAAGAATAAATGTCAGCGGGTGTTGTGGGATTTGAGTTCTGAAAATAATATAAAAAAGAAGAGAGGGCTTGAAAGAAGAGGCTGAGAGGATGGATGGGAAAATGCCGGTTGAATAACACTTGTTGCTCGCAGAGGATGCACTGCAGCTGGTGTCTGCTCTCCGCGGGCCACGCGTGGGAAAAGCATCCCAGTGAGGCCAGTTCCCAGGAATTCCTCTTTCAGGTTCAGTTCCGCGACAGGAGCGTAATTCTCCCGATTTAGCCTGTTCCCGGCGGTTCTAATGTCAAGTACGGTGCTAAAGAATGGACTGTAAACCCACTCGCATTGTGCCAGTGCAGTGTAGGGCTGCAGAATCCAATCCAAAAGCCTCCTGACAGTGATCCAGATTCAAAGAGCTTGCACGGCATGACCGATGAATTTGTGCTGCTAAAGCAAAGCAATAATAATTAAACATTGCCAAACATTTAGATAAATAATAATAATAATAATAATTAATAACAATAATATTGTTATTCCGCTCTACAATGGACACGCTGCTTTTGAACATTCTAAAACCCACTGTAGCTCAGCAGGTGTGAGCCTGGTCAGTACCTGGATGGGAAACCTCCTTGGAAAAACTAAGGTTGCTGCTGAAAGAGGTGATAGTGGGGCCAGCGGGGGGCGCTCACCCTGCGGTCCATGTGGGTCCTAATGCCCCAGTATAGTGACGGGGACACTATACTGTAAACAGGCGCCGTTCTTCGGACGAGACTTAAAACCGAGGTCCTGACTCTCTGTGGTGATTAAAAATCCCAGGGTGTTTCTCGAAAGGAGCAGGGGTGTAACCGCGGCGTCCTGGCCAAATTTCCCATTGGCCCTTACCAATCATGGCCTCCTAATAATCCCCCTCTCTGAACTGGCTTCATTACTCTGCTCTCCTCCCCACAGCTGATGTGTGGTGAGCGTTTGGAGCACTATGGCTGCCGTCGCATCATCCAGGTGGGGCTGCACATTGGTGGTGGAGGGGAGTCCCCATTACCTGTAAAGTGCTTTGAGTGGAGTGTCCAGAAAAGCTCTATTTAAGTGTAAGCAATTATGATTATTATTTTTAAAACACGGACGTTCTGGGTAACAGAAATGTGAAAGGTGTAAATCAAGACACAGTGTGAAATTATAACATCGATATAAAGAGGAAATGAAAAGGATATACAGGAGGAACTCAAAATATATTGAGATTACTTTTTATTAGTTGTATTATTTCGTTTGAATTGGGAACATAACATTCATGCCTAGAAAACATTTGGAGAACAAAATATATTCAATTATACATCAATATTAAAACACCTTTTGTGTACATGTTAGTGTAGGAATGCATTTTTCATTAAGCTTGCTGTAGATATACAATACAATTGCATTTATTAAAAAAAGATGTCGTGTAATTATGTGCTACAATTTCTATACTTATAGTATCGTCCAATAACAGGTTATTCTTTTTTAATGAGTTATCACGTTTAAATGTATTATCATTTGTCTGTCGTGTTTTTTTCATATTTCAAGAAATATGACTAACAATCTATCAGGTGAAACACAAATGTTGAAGTTGAAACGCGAATATCGATTAAAGAGCACTGATATTCTATGCATATACTATTAACTGTGCGCCACAATACATCTTAATTTATTAAAAGTACTGTAAAATCGTCCACAGTGATTGATTTTTCAGTCCAGCATAATTGCGTCCCTAAATATTTGTATTTTCGTCGCAATCCGTAAGTAACGACTTTGAAATACTGTATTTTGTTGTGTGATGCCCTCTGATGGTTGAAGCGAAGAAAGACAAAAGGTTCGACAGCTCGTCTCTCTGCTTGATTTCCTGATTTCATCAGTTCGTGCTGCATTCGACAATATGGCAGCGCAGGCAGAGTTGTTTTGCTTGGATACGTTTCCGTCTCATTATAATCAATTGCATGTCCTGCTTGCAAAATCACAGTTCAATCAGATATTTCCAGGTAGAAATGAATTACCATGTGTGCTGCTTTGTGCGCGGAGGCGGCAGTCTCCTCCGAGAGCTGACATGTTTCTGTGTGCCCATGTCACGACAGAGGAAGACATTCCGGAGTTTGCTACCTTCGTGAACAGCGATACACTGCTAAAACTTTACACAAGCAGACTGTTTTTTCGGCATTACGGGTTTCAGCCTGGTGCAAAAGTGACGGTGCGTTTGGCGTCTCCAATAGGCCTGAGTAAAATAGTGGTTGGCGCAAAAAGCAGACAGAGCTTTAAATGGGCAAATTCCGATAAGTTCTCGAATGGACTTCTCATACTCGCCTCCTGTCAGAAACAAAACGTTTTGGCGAGGCAGGGTGACGTGTTGTTAGTGCCTTACCACCCACTTTTTGGCGACGATATCGCCCAGGTTAATCAGTATTTTTTAGACCTGGTTGTCCTGGAGTGTACACCTGTTACGCAGGGAGTCATAACAGTTAACACGACTGTGGTGGTCACAGACTGCAGAGACTTGGCGCAGAATCACGGCCCTTTAGAGGGCTCAAGCCAGGCGTCGACGACTAGACTTTTAACATCCCTGTATGCTTCTGATTTTGCACACTACGCTAATAGCTTCTCTGGGGGGCGTTCGCTGTTAGAAAAGAAGAAAGTCATTAAGTCAGACTTCTCTGATTTTCTGCAAGCATTGGAATGCAGATTTGACGTCAGAGTAATGGATGTGTCCAGCCTGCTGAAGCAAGGGAGGATTAAAATAAAAGATAAGGCAGATTTGGGGACCAACGTGGATGCTTCTATTTTTGTGAGCAAACACTCACTCCTTAAACTGGGTCTGTTCAACCACGAATGGGTTGTTGTGTCCACGTTAAGCCTCTCTTCGGACAAAATGAGGGTTTCGGTTAGGAGTGACTGTCCTGAGAAACCCGAGGACCATGCCTGCAGTAAAGACGCCGTGACACACAGAGGTGGGCACCTCGCTGCAGTTGTTGTTGCTGAATTCACCAGATCTCAAGACCTGGAGTTTCACGAAAACGTGGGCTTCGTCTCGCCCTCTCTGTGGTTTAACTTATCTGGTGGGGCCCCAATGCCCATCGCCAGCAGAGTTGTCAAGATAAAGGTGAGTGCTGAGGTCTGTGTCTTGTATTCCACTTGAGAAGGATGTAGATGGAACATTTTCTAAAACATTAAGTTGATCACGTCATTTCTAACGTAAACTATTCAAATATGGGAGAAATTGTGCTTCTCCATGTTGGCAATACTTTATGAGCTAGAGTGTACATATTGGGGAATATCTCTAGTTCAGTGAACAGAAGGGACTGGTTGAACTAATCCTTGCGAGTGGTAAGAAGTACCATAATTTGAAGTGAGTCTTTTTCTCCTGTTTTTCTGCAGAGATGCTATGAGCAGGTTTCCCAACAAGAGAGACAGCTGAAAGACAGCAGGTCCTCCACAGCATCTTTACCCTTTGCCAGAGAACTGCACATTGACGCCATCATTTCACCTGACTACAGCTCCAAAGGCAGTATTGATAGTGTTCTCTATGCACACTTTAGCACACCCAGGTTAGTCAAGTGTCTCAAAGATATGAATAGTCATAGGCCCACTCCATTTTAAAACTGCAGGAACACCCTTAATGTAACTGGTGTCAAGGAAGGGTTTGTCCCATGTACAGTAGGAATCATCATTATTGTATCACGTATATACTACATATTATATACATGTTCAGGTGGGTAGCTGCATCAGCATGTGTAGGCTGCAAAGGAACAAGTAATAGGTTTATTCCATGCTGAAAAGAGAAGAAAGAAAACGCAACGTTTCGGCCATGGTGCTCCACGGCTGAAACGTTGTGTTTTCTTTCTTCTTTTTTCAGCATATTATATACAGTACATACTGCATTTAAAACTTGATCAAATTTCACTCCAGCTGATATTTTGTCATTTCAGGCTGGTGCAATTAGGGGATGTTTTGAGCATTCCTACTGAAGGACATGCAGCATTCCTAGAGAGTCACACTGAAGGATTTACAAGGTAATCTCTCAGCCCAGAAACTTTAAGCAAAATCAGCTGTATATTAAAGCATATAGAACAGTTTAAATCTGTCTGTGAAAAATAATTATCTTTGTCTCCACAATATTAAACATCTTGATTCTAAAAGTTTACTGCGGTATATGACTTGGAAAATGCTAGGTGTGTCCATGCTTAGTGAAATCATGGTGAAGAACAGAGAGATACAGTAAAGCATAATTTAGATTACATGTAACAGTGACCAGGTAAAACAAATTCATGGTATTAGCACAGAAAGGCATTGTGACAATGTCTTGCAAAGTTGTCATGGTAAATGCCCACTAGAAATCTGGTTATGCTTGTAACTAATATCCTAGTTGTTCATGCCTATTTTTTATCTAATTGTTTTATGTTGTCTTGTTATCTCGCAGTTGGCCAGTATTGTATTTCAGGGTGAAGAAGGTTTGTGGCACTACTACAGAGAATGGAGAGATGAGCCCTTTTGGTTATCTGGCTGATACAGAACACACATCCTTGTACTTGGTAAGAGAGAATTGTCTTTGGATATATATGTTGAATGTAAATAGACATTGTACAGGAATGCAATGGTAGTATAGTAGCTAATGTCCCAGAAATCATTTTCTGTTTTTTTTTCGTGGAACAATATCCATACATCAATAACCTTTTTGTTGGAAAAATTCAGCTAAAATATCACATCCCATATCGCCTTTCAGACCTACATGCAGTTTTGAGTAAGGATCTATAAAGGTTATTTGAGAAAAAATTGAAATATAAGGCATTAGTGTCATCTTTTCCCGTTTGTGAATGAAAAATGAAAAAAACATTCTGAATCTTTGTTCGTTAACATTTGGAGTTACCCATCCATCAATACCTGAATCATTAGTAGAGATACTGTATAACATCTACACGTTAACACAGTAGCACAGTGGACTTCTAGTTCCTCAAAGGGCACTGGAAGCATTAGTGATGCAGTCTTAGTCGTCCAGCACTTCAGTTATGTGAGTTTGGAAACTGATTTTTATTAGGGGGCACAACAGGTTTTAATTGAAATCACAGATGTCTTGGGGAAAATGTGGAACTAAATGTCCATTGCCCTTTAGAAAAGCAAAAGCATAAGTAAAAACTGCAAATCTGAAATGATAAGTGAAAGTGATCTATTTTATTTTCCCCATAGGATTTTGATTTCTAAAATACAGTGGTTCAAAAAATTCTACGCACCAGGGTTTATTTGCCTTTAAGTATTCTGCTTTGCCTTAAGTATTCTGGCTGTCATGATTTTGTCGCCCCTCAGGCAGGAAATATAAACAGTTTCGTTCCCTGTTCCCCTGGGGGTGATGGGCCTTCGTTCTGGACCAGCCTGTGTCCCCCAGGGCTCTCGCACACAGTGGAGCAAATTGTCAGCACCATCCAGCCTCATGTCACCGAAGGGTGTGTATGACTGTCTGCAGCTAAACGAGAAGGATTTGTGTGCTGCGAACGGTGTCTCGGATTCTTAGGAATTCTGTCACACAGCTTTCTCAGTTGAAGCAGCACGGAAAGAGTATCTGGTTTACGCCACTGTAAAACAAACTGTCCAGCAAGTCTTGGTGGGTTATGTATTGGAAAATTATTCTGTGCTGATCCATACCAGCTAAGGACTAATGCAAGTGTTTTATAACCATTATTTGTCTCTTAAATAAGGCCCCATATAGTAGAATACTGCACAAACCGCTACTGTACTAACTATAAAAAATTTTTGCTATTGAGCGGAAAACTATTCACACGTACAGATGCCTTTGTTCAAGTTGCTCTTTTTTGTTGCGGTTCATTGGTGTTGCTTCCTTCCGGACTGTTCCCTGAGTTTTGCGTGGTGATTTTCCTTCCAGCGCCGCAGTGCTGGGGAGTGCTTGCACGCTCCTAGTGCACGGTCCGTGTGGCAGCGGGAAGGTCACAACTGTCAGAGCAGCGTGCGCCAGACTGAACCTACACTTCCTCAAGGTATGTCCTGAAGCATGAGGACTGGGACTGTAATAAAATGAGGGGGAAATGTTTGGCAATAATTTACCTTGCAAAAAAAAAACAGGATTTACAAAGAAAACCAAATCTGAGCTCCCAACTGGTGTTCTAAGACTTTATGATACAGTTTTACTGGGTAGATAGAGTAGCGTGTCAGTAATGCACAGTGTTTCAGTGAGCTTCAGAGCATTGTGCACCACTGATTTCACCATTCTTTTTATTTTTATCTGTTTGTTCAAGGCTATTTTAACTTGTGTGGTTAACAGAACCAAATATCGGCTTAAGGTAACTGAAAAGTTTTAGAAAATTGCATAGTAGACTAAAAACCTCCTTCTTTAGAAGGGCCTGGTTCTGTTTTTAACTGGTTCTGTTATTTTCCCCTTTGCTCCTACCGTCTTCAGTACCTCCATCTACTGTCTCCTCTCATTGTGCATTTTTCATTGTGTAAATCTTGTTTTTTTTTCATGTGTTGTTGCCGTTCTGTAAAGCGCTTTGTGAAGCCACCTTTAAAGGCCCTGTATAAATAAAGTTTATTATTATTATAGTAGAAGGTCATGCAGGAGAGGATCTCCTTCATAAATTGCAGGGCCATGTCTGGGAGAGGTTCAGAGGGTACCTAGTGAGTGTTTGGCTGTCCCGCAGGTGGACTGTGTGGGCCTCTGCGGGGAGACGGCCGCCGCCGGCGAGGCCAAGCTGCAGGGGGCGTTCTCCCGGGCGGAGCTGCACCAGCCCTGTGCCCTCCTGCTGAGGAACGTGCAGTGGGTGGGCAAGCAGCGCGAGGGCTCCGCGGAGGACGCCAGGGCTGGCCGCGCCCTCCGGCGTCTCATCGCTGGCCTCGCCGCCCCCGCCAGGTGACCACACGAGCGGCTCGGCGTGCCCAGGGCGCCAGGAAGTGCGGGCGGCCGCACGGCGCGCGTCTCACTTGGTTTACTGCTGCAGAGGCGAAACCTTAGCCTGCGTTCATCAGCAGGCAGGAGCCAGGAAGGGCTGAGTCTGGCCAGTTCTGGGATGCGAGATGTGGAAGGAAAGCCCAAGTGCTGGCTGAACTGGTGTTGGTGGACCTGCAGGGGGTGCTCTTCTCCCTGGAAGAGAATGTCTAACCCGTGCTCCAGTATGGTGACTCTGGGGACACTGTGCTATAGGATGTCCTGTCCTACAGATGATAAACCAAAGGTCCTGAGTACTTGCTCCTCAGAGATGCCCCAGCACTGTGCATAACTCCTGTACCTGACCTGCTGTGTAATGAGGCTTCTGGTGGGTAATGACTAACCACCTCAGATCTCACGTGCTGTAGGACAAGTAAAAATTCATTTAATTATTATTTCCTGTAGTTTTAAGGGGGAAATGCGATGCTGTTTTTATATTTGGGGGGGTTAGAAAGAATCAGCGTTGATGAGTGCGTTTCAAGCCACGGTAAAAGTCAAATGTACACAGTAACTTGTAAAACCTCCAATTTACATCACAAGATAGACTAAATTTCCAGGTGTGAGCAGAGCCATATTCTGCAATTCAGCACGAGACAACAAAATGTCTGGTGATGTGTTGCAGCCCTATTACATTGCAAAGAAGCAGACTTGTGAATACATCTCTTTTAATCCAATAGAAATATGGTTCTCGACTTCGAGACAGTTTTGGCGACAAATATTACTTTCTTGTTAACCCTGCATGCAGATCACGTTGAAACATTTCTGTTGTGAAATGTCTGCTGAATAACCTGTACTTATTCACTCGTACATCACATTACATTAGTCATTACAGTGACTAGTGAGCAGGAAGGGCCACATCATGTCACAATTTGTGGGAGCTCTCAACTGATGATTATGTGCTTAATTTGAAATTTGTCATTTTTTTCTAGATTTCAATGAATTTATTTCATTACCAAGATTTTATATTTGGTCTGAGAAATTGGGTCTGCGGTTCCCCTTTAAGTGACAGTCTTAATGTTTAGTTTCTCTAGATTTTTTTCAGAGTGCAGTGAGACTTTGTTCACGTGTGATGTGGGTTACCTTCATGTTTTCACATCTTTCAGCCCTGAAAGCAGAGTTGGCAGTGGACTTGATTTCACTGTGAAATAAAACTTTAAAACTTTTAGCATTGCTTGGGTTGGAGCGCCTTTGAATTATTGACTCTAATAAAAATGCATGTGTATTCATTTAAATAGAAAATTGAAATGATTTATTTACAGAATGTATTTATAATGTGTTGCTTTTTGTACCTTTCACCAACCTCTGTTCTTTTAAATATGTTGAACAGCGGCAACATTGTGGTCATCGGCACAGTTCGCAGCCCACGGGAGCTGTCCCTTGATGTGATGATGGCATTTGTCCACCAGGTGGCAGTGGAAAGCCCTACAGAAGAGCAGAGGAAGGCTATGCTGACCAGTCTGTCTGCAGGACAGCCTCTGGGGAAAGATGTTAACCTGGGCAAGATTGCTAAACAGACAGCGGTAAGGAAACAGGCAGCAGCTGGTTCCCTGTAGGACTGAGACTCCTTTAGGAGAAACGTGTTTGAATATTGCGCTAGAATTAACATTTTTACATGGAATATTGTTGTTTTATTGCTTACGATTAGCAATAACAATTCCATATGTTAATGGATATGTTTCTTACAACAGTGAAACTGTAACAATCTGGAGTAATACAGATTAAATCTCTTCTGTATGCCGCTGTGAGTACAATCTGGTTGGTCAACACTTCCCCATGCAAGCGCATAACATCTGTTTTCTGAGCCATGTGCATCTTTTATATACATCTGAAAGCTTGTCTTTAGGCATGGAACAGTAGCCCAGATTTGTAGTGAGATGTGCTCATTTATTTCTGCATCTCTTTGTGAACTGAAATATAGACGGTTGTTTTATTTTGCATGGATGGGAGGAATACAAAATAAAAGCATACTTATAAAAACATTATAAGTAGTTTTACAGTTATGTTTTTTTCAGTAAGTGAAGTTTCTGTGATGGAGTCAAAGTCTGCAGTTCTTTTTAGCATTTCGGATTTCAACTTTTTCAGGGCTTTCTTCTGGGTGATCTGTGCACACTACTTGGTTGTGCTGGCAAGTCAGCCTACAGAAGGATCCTAAAGACCTGGTAAGATCTTGGATCCTTGGTACATTGATATTGTATTCATGAATATGAATCAGCTAATGAATATTAAGCATGAACAGATCAAGCTTTGCAGATTCTTAGCTCATGTTATCTTTCAACTAAACCTGCTCTCCTCCCTTTTTATAACATAAGACATTCTCCCTTTCTTGCTCTGTTTTTGTCAACCATTAATAATACCTTTAATAGCAACAACCTTGCGTGCCAAGGCTGAGGAAATAGAGATGATAAAAGGTTTTGCCCTAGTAGACACTGTGACTTCAGAGTGTTGCATAATAAGTGTTTGTTAATTCCCACCAAGAGGATGAGCCTTTGGTCACAGCTGGAGCTCCTGATTTCTTGCTTCTTGCAGCAGCAGAAAGGTTATATTTTTGACTGATCTGTAGTTTCCCAGGCGGGCTTAGTCTGCATGAAGAGGAGGATCTGCGTGCCTCTGGAGTGTGTATCCTGGCTGAGGACTTTGCCAGCGCTCTGGATGAGCTACAGAAGGCTCACTCTCGTTCCGTTGGAGCACCCAAGGTAGGCTCCTGACATCCATGCGGACACACGAACCAAGGGACGCAAGGAGAAACTACTAGGGCAACTGACTACAAACCCCTACATGAGCTAGATGGGACCAGTAGGCTCTCATCTGTAACTGTTCTTGTGTTCTAAGACAATACTGTTAGGTTTGTAAAAGGTGACTATTTAAGTGTTGCTGCAAAGTGTCCTGTAGAGTTTTGCACTAAACTAAACAAAGTGAGTACATAATCTTATATGTCGTTGCATGCTTGACAAATAGGACTTACACAACTGAAGCTGACCATTTGAAAATGCATGTGTTAAACATCCTTGTTAGCTGTTGAAACAGATATTCCCTGTTATCTGAGGCCTGACCTCTTCCATTTATTACCTTCAATTAATTTAATACAATTTAATTATACAATTGAATACCAGTAGCCAGAAATACCTTACAGCTCTATCTTTCTGTGCTCTTTCTGCGGTCAGCACTGCTGTTAGGTGTTTCTGTGAGCTCTTGGCTGAGTTGCCAGCTCTGCGTCGCTGACAGGAAGTATTGGCGTGAGACTCGCCAGGCTGTCTGTTCTCTGTGCCCTAGATTCCCTCAGTGAAGTGGCAGGATATAGGCGGCCTACAGCACGTGAAGAGGGAGATACTGGATACCATCCAGCTGCCACTGGAGCACCCCGAGCTGGTCTCCCTGGGCCTGAGACGCTCGGGTGTGCTGCTGTATGGGCCTCCTGGCACTGGGAAGACGCTGCTCGCCAAAGCTGTGGCGACTGAGTGCTCCTTGACCTTTCTGAGGTACGGACAAGTCCTGCCGTGAGCACCTACGTCTCCACCACAAAAGCCTCCCTTTTCTTAAGCGAGGGCAATCATGTTAAAGTTTAAAAGTAAAATCAGAAAAATGTAGTTAGCGTGTTCCACCAGTCATCATTTTTGGAGGCTTGGAAGCAACACGCTGGAATCCCCGCCTGTTGGTACAAAAGTGAGAAAGGTAGATCTTCAAGACGTAAAGTGGGCACATTCAGCTCGTTCAAACTGTCAGCGCTGTCCTTGGGATTGAACCCTCCTGCAGCAATGACATCTCCAACATCTGCTTTCATCTGTATCATGTGGCACCGTAGAAAACATGCTTTTGTATTGCAACTTTTTTGCCAAGCTCTAACAAGTTGGTTGAAAATGTCATGATTACCTCCTCCATAATTTATTTATTGGACATTTGTTTTCTGTGTGTTCTTTCTGTCTGAAAGCGCTAGGATTCTTTTAAAGCTGGGGAGTTCATTAGCTAATTAATTAGTTCATTCATCAATCAGAACTATCATCTCCAATAAATGCAATAATTGTTTAATCTTTTTTTTTTTCTCCGGATAGCGTGAAGGGGCCGGAGCTGATCAACATGTATGTGGGCCAAAGTGAGGAAAATGTTCGGGAGGGTATGTACCTCAAGACGTTTTTCCCAGTGTTGTGGAGTGGACCCTCCTTCATGAAGGATCGTTAAAAATCAGCATTGGTTGTGAGCCAATCATGTTTTGTTATTGGATGATTTAGACTTTTGTGAACTCGCAAGCGGCTTGTTTTGTCAGCGTTGTTTATTTGACTCGGTTCCCGTTGGTTTCCTCCTCCAGTCTTTTCGAAAGCCCGGGCTGCAGCTCCCTGTGTGGTGTTTTTTGACGAGCTGGACTCGTTGGCTCCTAACAGAGGCCGGAGTGGGGACTCGGGAGGGGTCATGGACCGGTAGGTGTGGCCATTCAGTATTCCGTAGCCCAGTTACACTTTCTGGAAGACCCTCAGAACTGCAGGGTGGTGAAGGGTGTAACCTACTGTATGTGTAACAATAAAGTTACAGGGAGGATCAGGAAACTGTGAAATGCAAAGACTGCTGTTTCAGAACAAGCAGTCTAACAATCAAAAGCCCGCCTGCAAAGTCCTGTTGTGCTAGTTTGGGGAAAAAAAAACGTAAGAAAGAACATAAAGGTTACAAAAGAGAGGAGCTCATTGAGCCTTTTTGGTTGTTGGCAGATAACTAAACTGAAGATCTTGTCCAGCTGTTTCTTGAAAGAAGTCAGGTAATGGGCTTTAACAGCTTGGCTGGGTAATTTGCTCCGTGTTCCTGCAGTCCTTTGCATGAAGAGGTGAATCCTGTTTTCCCTTTTAAACGAGAACAATCCCAAAGAAGAAACTTGAAATATGAACACTTTTACATTTCAGAACTTTCTCAAGTCCTGCGTAGAAACAGTTTGATCAGTTTGACTTACAACCTCAGACCATGCTCCTTCCAGAATTGAGTCGCAACCTTAGCGCAGTACAGTTGGAATTGGCTTCTTCCTCAGCATTTCTCTGTGTCTTCATACTGTACCTGCTCTTTCTCTGTTATCTAGGGTGGTGTCTCAGCTTTTAGCAGAGCTGGATGGGCTACACTCCTCGGGAGACGTGTTTGTAATTGGAGCAACTAACCGACCTGACCTGCTTGACCCATCTCTGCTCCGGCCTGGCAGGTATGACCCCCAGATTTCACTTAATGCAACCCTTTAGTTGTGGACAGTTTGCCTTTTTTAGTGTTTCCACTTCATGCTTTACTGAGCATGAAACACACAGTCAGCTGCAGTGCTTTACACAGAGGACAGACCAAAAACAAAATGCATTTCCCTTAGCAAGAATGTTTCATGATGGGAGTGTTGCTGCACATCAGTCTGTGGGTATAAAACATTTATAACATTTATAACATTTCATTTCTGGTTAAACCAGCCTTGTTTAAGAGCTTCTTTTTATAAAAGTTAAATGCAGTAACTAGTCAGGGTATAATGTTTAAATATTTGGTTCAGTTTACCACACTTTTCAGGACCAAAACATGATTATTTTTGGTGCTGTTTTAATGTGCGTTTGTTTTTGTCTTCTGTCAGGTTTGATAAACTGGTATATGTAGGAATTAACGAAGATAAAGAGTCTCAGCTACAAGTCCTTAAGGCCATCCTCAGAAAGTAAGTGTCAGTCAGCAATTCAGAAATATCTGAGATCATACGTAGCCCTCCCTGTTTTAGGGCTGCAGGAAAGTGCATTTAACCATGTAGGAACAAATGTTTTCTTCAGCTGTCTCGCTGAGGCTAGTTCATTGCTACTGTATCATGGAAGAGCTTCTCACCACACAATGCACACAACCCTGTGTTTCCACTTTCTTACTGCTCCTGTAGTTGTTAACAAATGAATCACATTAAAACCGAAGAGTTTCCAGATTTCAAGTCATTACAGTTTTAAAGTTGATAAAGCTTATAGTCTCTTACAAATGCAATTTAAAAGTCTCATAATGCAGGAAAGTTTAACTTATTCTATATATTTTTTTTATATTTCATAAACATAAGCCTGTAGTAAAATTACCCTTTAAACACTCTATTTTATCATCATCTTATTTTCTTCCTCTTTCCTCCTCAGTTTGCCTCAGTCACTTCAGCCCTTTAAGCTTTACTGCAGGGTACTGTATGACCTCAGCGGTCCCCTTCGTCCTGAAAGTGGAGGTCTCATCCCTCTATTTACCATTGTCAGGGCGGCTTATCTTTTGTATTGTTTATCCTATGGTGGACAAGTGTAGCTCAGGCTCCTGCTCTAGGATGCTGCTTCTGTGTTTCGTTCAGAGGAGGGTGTTGCCTGGGGGGCACAGTTCATACCAGAGCCTGCCTGAGACTCCTCTGTGCATCGGTCAGCATCTGGATCCCAGAAAAGTCCCTGCTCGCTCACTTTCCCCCCTGATTTCACTTCTGATTCTTTGCAGGTTCAAGCTGGATCCGAATGTCAGCCTCCTGGATATCGCGGAGCGGTGCCCTCCTCAGCTCACGGGAGCGGACTTGTACGCGCTGTGCTCCGATGCCATGACATCGGCCATCAAGCGGAAGATCAGTAGGATTGATGAAGGTTTGTACCTTGACTTCAAGCATAAGGCCCCGTTCGGGAAGCACATTCACGTGTGCTTCATGGTAAAAGAAAACCAGCCTCTCAATCTATGACAAAACTGAAAAGAAGCATTGAAACTGCAGTCTGGTATGTTTTATGTAAGCATTCTGATGGTCATTGCGTATTAAAAAAAAGACAGTAAATGTGATGAAAATGTTTTATGAGTGTGTTTTCCAAGTCTTCAATTTATTTTAGTGTTAAAAGCTTTTCAGGTCAGAAAAGAATCCCCATCTTTAATAATAAGAGATCCCCAAATAGTTTTATTAAGATGAAGTGTTCCCATCAGTTTAAAGACTGATTGCTGTGTAGGGTAGTGTTTGTTAAAGCAAGCACCGGGCAAATTCCCATCCAAGAAATGTCAAAACATTTCTGCCATTCAACATGATCATCACAGACTGGGCAGCCAAAGCCATATAAATCTAGTAGCCCTGGAGATGGGGATTTAAAGGGTTTCAGAGAGCTCTCTGCTTACTAAACGCTGTACACTTCACAAGAGCACCCGTTATGGAATGACAGCAGTGGTTAAAAAACATTGGCCATTGGTCCCAGATCATTGTGAGGTCCATCCTTTGTTTTTTCCATTTTGTTTTTTTTTAAAAAAGATTTTCAAAATTGAATGCCTCATTTTGCTTCTACCAGAGGAACAGAGCTGCTTGATTTGGCCCATGGGAATCGCTATCATTAATAGACATATATTGCATTGAATCAAAGCGCTAAGAAGAGAATGTTTTGCCTCTTCCTTCTCATATTTGAGGGTCACATACAATTAGAAATGACATTTACATTCAATGCATTTTTAAACAGGGTGATAGATGATATATATATATGGCATTTTGAATTCCTGTCATTTTTATTTAAAATTGTGTCATACAATGTTACATTTAAATAAATTGAAAACATTTCTTGTGAAGCATTAAAAAGCATTTTCTACCATAGAGTCTTATCAGTTACCTCACCCCTCTGTTTTACACCTCTATTGCTCTGTCATGTTCCTCCATCTCTTTGCTTTCTGTTATTTAGCCATCTTTCCAAAATCAATATGTAAACCACCTCTTTTGTTTTCACCTAGAAGATTTGATTTTTTGGTGTCTCTGGTAAAAACTACGTGTTTTCCTTTTTAAAACGTCTATCCTTACACCTTGCTAAAACAAGCCAAATGCTCTGCTCAGAGCACCCTATTATTTTATCAGTAGCCTTTATTTAACTCTCCTTCAACAATCCCACCTGCACACTTACTAAAACGCATTCAGACATTCACTGTATTTCTATAATTTTCCTACCAGAAACTCCACACCTAACTGCGTTGTCAAATATTGCTCCTCCCTCTTCAGTGTTCCTTTAGACTAGATCTCGCATTTTCAGATCCCTGTTTCAAGGACCTATAACAAGCCTATTTTTCTCATTTTAATTTTTATTATCGATATTATTTACCACAGCAGCAGTAGAAAACTGATTCTTTCTACTGGCAAACTTTCCGGAGTTAATTGTCCCTTCTGGCCTTTGCTGCCATCTGTGGTCTTGTCCACACCTCCCCTTCTTGTTCATATAATTTAAACAAAATTGATTTTTCACCTCCAGTCTGCACCAGTGACATCAAGCTGAGTTTTGTTTTATCATGTGTCAGAAAACAGTTTTTTGTTAAGAATGATGCAACACATTGGAAATCCTGACTCAAATGAAGACTCTTGAGTGCCAGATGATTGTGTAGTAGTGTTAAGAACCATGAGACAGACTTCCATCACCTTTCCTGGTGCGACAGGGCTCTGGACTGAGAGAGTTACAGAAGTGACATTACCCCCTTCAGAAATCTAGGCAGTGCAACTTTGACGCAGGACCTGGTCTTTTGGTGTGACGGAGCTATCCTCTGCCTAAAGTTTTGGCATGGAGCATGGTCAGAGCCCTTTAGTGACCGGGATCAAATCCGGGGAGAGCTACACTTGTCACACTGGCTGGAACCGCCTTCTACAGATCTGATTCGTTATCAAAACATGGACAGATTCTCAGATCAACACACCATTATCCTCATCATGGGAAGGGATTGGTCTAAAACTCTTTTAAAATACAGGCCCCATCTCCTTCAAGCCATTGTTTCTACTAACAGAGGCCCAACACATACTTTGTTGGAGGGGGTGTGGGTATTACTAATATATTGGCCAGGGACTATACTGTGCATTTAAAAATATCATTTACATAGAATTGCGATCACTTTGTAGGGCATCTCTTTGCTTTGTGTTGTGTGTGGGTTTTTTTTTATTCAGCTCCTGATGCATGATTGCATAAGGAAATAGTTACTTTAGGTACATTATCCATCTAGGTGCAGACTTGAGGTGAGCACAAAGCAGATTCTCCATCAGTCTAAAAAGTGCAGCATTCTGGAACCCTTTCAAGAGTTCACGCACACCTTACCCATTTTCACTATCTTTACAATCTTATTGTAGAGAAACTCCTCTCAGGCCACCTCGATTTCGAAAAATGGTTTTCAAAAACCTTTTCTGTTCTTGTTTGGCTTAAGCTACAGATGTCTTTGGAAAGTCCAAAAAGTGTGAATGGCATTGAAATACTACAGCTGCCTTGTATACTCTGCCCTGATGTCTCTGTAGCCTACATTTTTGCAAGTTCAGATATCTTCCAAGCTTGGAGTTCTATTAAAATAAAAAATACATTCTGTTAAAAATCAATTAAGGACGTTTTCCTAGACAAAGCTAACAATTCAAGTAAAGCATTTAAAGGACAGATCTTATTTATAATACTATATTTTCTGAAAACTGTTTTCATGGGGGAAGAGTCATTATATGTGTTTATTCTATACCTGCATTACATCTTGCAGTTTGAACTTTTATACTGCAGATATGTTTAGAAAATGCAGTGCCAGTTTTGTTCTGAAGCTCTTGTGTCACTTCCTGATGTTGCTGCTGGTGAAATGTCACCGAGAGCACACTAGCTTGTGTGAGAAAACGTAACAGGATGAGAAAAGGACTTAGATAAAAAGGGATAAAAACTTTGGAACCTCAGCTATTCCTAGTAACAGCCCAGGTACAATTTCTGGGAAAGCAGCCATTGCCTTGTCAATTCAAAGTGTTGTCTAAGCCCCTTGAAATAAGTAAATTAATTTTAAAAATTGTTGGAGAATGCGAGCTCCTAATCATTACTGTTACGCGTTCTTTCTTCCATCTTGTCTCAGGTCTGGACACCGAAAATTCAGATCTTCTACTGACACTGGAGGACTTTCGCCATGCCCTACAGAACCTACAGCCATCTGTATCTGATCAAGAGCTGCTGAAATACAAGCTCATCCAACAGAAATTCACAGCAAAGTAACACCACCCACGTCGGTTCAGGTTTTTGAAAAAATGTCCCTTTTAAAAGATGGCATACCTCTGGCCAAATCTACATCCTTTCTTATGCACTATATTCGCAGAAGGCAGGCTATCTACCAAAGCTTACTCTTCTAGACCACAAGACTCTTAATGTTTTTCTCCCTCTTCCATCTTTTTTTAAGGTTTCCGTATTAATGGAATGGAAAAAAACAAACTAGTTTCCATTAGTCACTGTCAGTCACTTCTGTTTTCTCTTTTAAAATATTATGCGCATTACAAGCAAAAAAAATTCACACGCATAGAATACAACAAAACTGCACTTTGTTTACTTCATAGAGGAAAAAAAAAGTTGGGCTTTGATATTCACTGCCGATTACTGTAGCCTAGGTGCAAGTGCATTTTTTTTAAAGATAACAATGTGGAGTTACAATAAATGAAAAAAAAACCTATATCTGTAATAACATTTTCACCAGAAGTATAAAAACAGATTATAACATTAATAGCAGATAAAGATTCAAATTGGATACGCCTCTAACACGCTAATGGCTTAATATAATTAGGTCTAGTTTTTTACACTGTCTTTAATGTCTTTCACCTTGAAAGTTTTTTTTTTCTTTGACATGGAGATCTCCAGACAGAATGCTTACCTCAAGAGAGGCAACATTCGGTTTGCTTTTAAGCTAAAACAGTGGCTCTTTAATATAGAAGAAACGTTTTGGCACCTCAGATGAGCAACTATTTACTAAAAGCAGAAACAACCGCTCAGAAATAAAGTAGTAAAAGCAAAATAAATACTAAGATGCCAGTCTGTGTGCAATCCACTACTTTTCTAAAGCCACTTGGCCTTTGTATGACTTTTGTCCCCCCCCAGTGTCATTAAACTCAGCTGGAAGATGAAAGATGAAGGCAGCAAAAAGCTGCATAACAGGTATTCCAGGAAGTGCAGAAATCGAATTAAGGTTTCTGCATGGGCACCAGAGATCCGGCCACTGGCACAGTTCTAGTCTGCAGTAGTCTGGGAGGAGCCAATACGATAGTACCTCGTACAGAGCTGGGTGGGACTGTTCACCGTTCACACTCATTCTGTCTTGAAAACACAGCGTCGTAGGACAGTGGAAACATACATTCCAGTACCGGAAAAGATTACCAGAGATTACAGGGAAATTCCTTTTGTATGATTAAAATGATAGAACTAAATGTAAATAATTTACAATCACACTCATGTAATATAATGAACCATAATAAATGTATATTTAAGAGATGGCGTACAAATCACTGTATCGATAACCTAGTTGTATGAATTTCTGTCTGATTTCTGTTCCCGAAACATGGAATTTCCCCGCTGTTTTTTTTTAGTTCGTTGTTTTTGATAAGTTTGAAAACTTAGTGCCTCTGTGGCGGCTTGGTCTTCCATTTCTATCCCAGTTCCTGCTCCCCTCAGTGCCGGAAACTCAAGGGAAATGCGGCAGTCGGATGGACACTCTGAAAGACAGGAATGAGAAAAACGCTTTTCAAAATGGAAGCATCAGAGCAACTAAAAAAAGTTTTTTGGGGGGCGCATGTTCCTACCAATTGTTCGCCTACTAGAATTTGTTTTTACGGTGCACAAGATCTGCAACGATCTTGGAGCACCAGTCAAGAAGGCGAGCTGAAACCCATGCTGGGCAGTGCCCATGAGACTTCATGCTGCCTGACATCAGGCTCCACTGCTGAAGACAACATGGCCCAAAGGTCAAAGGTTTGCACCAGTTCTGCAGCGGGTGAGAGCCATGTCAGGCACAAGCAGCCTCTTAAAATAAGAGTGCTTCGAACTAACAGTACAAGTTGAAATCTTGTTAAAACATGAGCAATTTGTAACTCATTTGTGACCTTCCTTGTGTTAGTTAAAAATACAGTTGTGGATTATGGAGTCCTGTGTTTGTCCATACAGTGGTGATTTGAAAAGTTCAGAGCCTGCTGAAGGACCCACCAGTTAACAACGTTGTTCAGCTGAAATATGAATCTATACACTTTCATTCAGTTGACTTTTTCAGTGATTAAGTTTTAACGATCATATTCAGCATGACTTAAATGTGCTTTGTTAATAAACTATATGTACAACAGATATTATAATGTAGGTATATCTGTCTCTTGATGAGTCGTATTTGCTGAGCTGTGCATGAAATGACAAGGGAGCATCCCTTGACATGTTGCACTGTCAACAAAGCATTTTAAAACCCACTACTGGACTGAACCAGTGATTTTGACATGTGGTGGATTTTGCAATTTTGTAAGGAACCGATGGAACCAAAGGATACTGTCACCAATGATCCAAACTATGGAATACAGTACACATAACAAAGCTGGATCTGCTAGTAATGGTGAACAAAGCAGATCACTTGATTAGTATAATACAGAACCTACATATGTGGTCTAGTCTGGTCTTCATCTGAACATCCATCCATCCCCTTTCTAACCACTTTATCCAATCCAGGGTCATGGGGGAGCCAGAGTCTATCCCGGCAAGCCACTGCACAAGGCAGGATACACCCTGGATGGGACAACAGTCCATCGTAGGGCACATTTTCCCAGAACATACAAACACCGCTCCAGGTTTGGAATGGAGCCCAGGGCCACAGTGGTACAGCCACTGTGCCATCGCACTGCCCCAGTTAATTACAACATTAATAAGTGAAATGCTGGAAGGAGAAGGTAGCCTTGGTATTCCTGGAGAGTATTTACAGTAAGGGGGCAATCCAGTGTCCAATCCAAAGGTTCACTCAGCCTGGCATGTCCAATAACCGCTATTTACCGCTTACGTGGCCTTTGCTACTTTCGTGCGCTTCATCCTTTTCCTCCTCATGAGGGTGACCTGAGGCCGCTTCAACCCTGCGATCAGCAGCAGGAGCCTGGGCCGGGACTTGGTGAGCCAGCTTCTCAGTAGCGTCCCCTTGGGAAACCTGCCGGGCGAGAAGAACCCAAGAGGTGACTGACTGCTGATGCACCCTGCCGTTCTACCCTGTGTGAGTGATCAGTGGGCCGTGTCGGGGTCCCTGTGATTGCTTTGCGTACTTGTTCCAGCTGAGCTCTTGGTTACGCAAAGGGCCCTCTGATTGAACTAATCTTCTGCTAATTAGAACTTCATGAATTGTTTTTCAGTTCTGGTAATGTCAGAGATTTCAATTAAAGTGGACAATTAAAAAAGGTCTAATCTCTAAATTAAACAGCCAGAACCGATCCTGGGCAGCCTGGGATCGGTGTCCAAAGATCATAAGCAAGATTCTGGAGGAAACAAATAGCAGGTTTATTTGCCAGTACTTTGCTATTGTATGACACCCTTACAAGTATCGAAATGCATTGTATATTTAAAATCTTTAACTTAAATTTTTAACTGCTAAGTATGTCCACCTCATATAAAATAATCCACACTGCATTTTTGTGATGACATCTTGTACAGAAAAGTTAGGTATGGTGGTCCCTATTGTGTTTACTAGTCATTTGCTCACTTTTTGCTTCATAATTCAAAAATGATACCATCATCTTGCACCAGAAAGTTAATGATTGGCTCTGCAAGGGCCTTGTTTAGGAAAACCTCCAATACTGTATGTTCCCCAGAAAGAGCGTTTTAAAAAATTACAGCCAGGCATTCAGATCTGCAACTCTTCAGAAACATCTGCAGTACCTCTTAATGCCACGCTGCCAGGTGAACAGTGACAAAAAGCATTTCTCCTAATGATTTAATATTCATTAATTGTTGCCATTAGGTAATCCAGATCATCATAATTACTTCTTTACTTCTTCTGTTTACATATATAGTGCTTAATCTCATCACATGCTCCTAATTACACATAGAAACAACACATGGTAATTGTAACTGAAAAACTGCTAAATAAAAAAATAATGTTGTATTTCCCATCCATCTGTTTTTTAACCTCTTCTTCCGCTTCAGGGTGGTGGGGGGGATGGAGCCTATCCCAGCAAGGAAAGGCACAAGCAGGGTAGTCCAGACAACAGCCCATTGCAGGGCAGACATACCCACACTCATACCAGGGCCAATTTCCCCACAAGCCAACTCACTTACAAGTATGTTTTTGGACTCTGGGAGGAAACCAGAGGAAACCCACACGCACATGGAGAGAACACACAAACTCCACGCAGACAGCACCCCCGGTCTGGAATTGAACCCGGGGCCCCAGTGCAGTGAGGGAGCAATGCTGGCCACTGTTGCACCACGTCACCCCCGTGATATTTTCTGATTGCAAAAATTACGTAACATGAATATCATATTACTGTCACCTTCTATGAAGTACATCCTATTATATATTCTTGATATTTGGACAGTCACCTTAATCAAACAAATCCTTTCTCAGAAAAGGGAAACTTTTACACTGCCCATCTGTTTATTCTTACACTTTACTGATAACAGGATAATTGTTTTTGCAATACATATTTATCACCACTTTACTTTTGCTCAGGTTTAGAGTACACCGGAAACTGTACAGGTAACACATCTTATCAAGACCTGATATGGCGCTATCGCTCATTCGCGGTCTTGTTTAATTTACTCTTCTGTCGGCCCAGTCCTTTGGAGTCTTGTTGCTAAAGTCAATGACATCCATCCTGTATCATTTTCTTTAAGCAGCCGGAGGAATTGTTGCTCTTTGTGTCTGTTTTGTTCTTACTGTTCTACCGTTCTGGAATTCGACAAAGCAATCTCCAGAACATTGCAACCATTGTGAATGTTATCCATCTTTCAGCACTCGTTCAAAGCCTTCACTGGGAACGCTCTCTAACTGGCCTACAAGTATGTGATCATGGAAAAAAGGGCAATTCAAATGCGAATCTAAGCCACAGCATCTAGGAGTAAAGGCTATGCTCTTGGCTGAGTTGTGTGCTTAAACCAGGCCCACTGTAGTTGAGAGACATAAAGGTGTTTTCAGAAAAACTAATCGTAGTTCTCAGGGAAGGATTTTCAAACATACTTTGCAGGCAACTGTTTCTGGATTCTCAAATTTTCTTATGTTGTGCAATTGTTTATATCTATTAATTGTTTCATTAGTATTAAATAAGAAGTCCCAGCCTGGCTGAATTATGTATAATAAACGGAGAAGGTCTTGTTCTGTTGGTCAAGTGTCAGATGTCATGACTACTGCGCAGATCCCTGGAAGATTAGACAAGGCCAGTTCACATTTGGAAAACCTACTTGTTAAATGGATTCAGGTTATCTTCTCTTCCCTGCACATCTGTCAAACTTTTTTCAGACTCACCCCTTGATCTCTTTTTAAAACCCATTCTTATCTAGCAAGATTTGTTTTGATGGCCTCACATTGTTCAGCATTGCTCTCTTCTGCTAATAATGGAGCAATAATTCCACCAGCAACACCTACAGAATAGCTTCCTAAATGGTGATACCTTTAGATTACAGCATTTCAGTTTTCAGCTATAGGACTGGGAGAGCTGGTGTTTGGCTTTGTTTTTTTATATACGTCCATTGCCCTCAGCCCTCGGAATTATGAATGCTGAGTACGTTGGAAAATATAAAACCTTCAATTGTTTGACTTTTGCTGTTTGAGCACAGTGCAACTGGCCAGAGAGAAATCTAGCAATGTTTAGATCCGTGAGGGCCTTGCTGAAGCCATTGTGTTGGGGATGTCCATGTTAATATACTGAACACACTATTGTTCAGTTCTGGCCTTTTACTGGGGTGCGCCATCCAGGAGCACATGGGGCACTTTGGGTCACAAGTTCTCTTCTTGTGAGGCTTTCAGTTTTATTAGGTGAATCTGGGTTTTCAGGCAGGCTGGCCTCCCATCTGAATTAAAATCAGAGTGGAGGAATTAAGTCACAGATGACCTGGAGCTCTTGTCTTCTTTAGTGTCCTGTTCATTGTGAAACAGCAAGACCTGTCCCTGATCCGAGTCTGTGGTATGGTTTGCACAGAGAGCTCTGTGCTTTTTGTACAGCTTCAGAAATATGACGACCTCTTGTGGAGATCTGAGGTATAGCTGTTTGGATCTCCTCTTCCCCAGTACAGTTTCTGATGTCTATATCTGTACCCCAGGTGAAAGGAGTAATTTTACAAAGCAAAACCCACTATATTCATTTTATACAAAGGGTTTCTCAATGGAACATGAACTGCACTTTAAGAACTGGACTTAATAAAAAAAACAGAGTTTTCTTGATAAAAAAACTTAGGTGGCTTTTTTTTACACTTTAATACACAGTACATGAAACTATCAGGTGTGTCAATACCATTCCTCATTCATCTGGTAAATACTCTAAGTTTTCAAATATTATTTAAACATAATTTACTCATTAATTTGCTGCCAGATCCTCTTAATTTTGAAACATTTGTAATTTGAGTCTGCATGAGCCCTTGACCTCTTTCTAACCTTTGACCTGTTACTCCTGGCCAATCACTCCAGTCTTGAGCTGTGAGCAGGTAATCTCGTCATTCCTCTCCCTGGTTAGCTCTGCTGTAGTTAGCAGTAAGATTGCACACTTTCCAAAGGTGTTATGTTTTCCTGTAACACCAGGCTTAAAATATGATATGGTTATGCTAGGAAACCCATTTTATGTGTATTTAAAAAAAAACCCTCCTGACCACCGGTAAACACCAGTCAACATATATAATGATTTTATAATCTCAAAATCCAACCGTCCTCATCAATACATTAATTGCCCAGCATTTTGCAAATTCATCTTTTACTGTCTTAACAGCATCGTATCTCTTGTTATACAGGGAACACTACTGATACTTTACTGGTGACATATTTACATATTTCAATTGTAAATACCGTATGCAAAGTCTCTTTACATTTCTCTGTCAACAAGCGCACACGACTACTTACGCAGGAAAAAAATACATGTTTAGGAAACACAAAATTTCAGTGTTAGACTTGAGATTTAAGTGTCCTGGATGAGTTCACTTAGCTTGACATTGTACAGTACATATTCTACTTTGCATGCTTTAATTAGAATACTTTTTTGCCTCCCACCAACTAACAACTCTCTGCACAACACCACAACACCTGCCCACCACCAAACCAGTAAAGATTTACACATCTGAACCCCCACCGTTTGGAAGAACATGAAACTGAGGAATGGCACTCACCAGTTGACCCCACACATTTGTTAGGTTATACCCCTGGCGTCCTTGCAAAGGTACATATAAGATCCAAATGGAGTTTCTGCTCTCACGCTAGAAGGTTCAGCCAGGATGCAAAAACAAATCTGCTAAATAATGGGAGGCCATGAACTCTGAGGGGTTTAAAAGGGAGGGTCCACTCAGCAGTTCTCTCTGCAACGTGGATGTACCATCCTAGCATCCTGGCCAATCAGGGGAGGGGAGCTGCTCGGTTGCCATGACATCTGACACATTACTAACAACAAAACACAGAAGACCCTTTTTTCCCCTCTGTTTATCACCCATGTTGGAAACAGGGCGGGACAAATCGAGCTGCCATCCAAATAGCCCCACCCAGAGAAGACTGTCCCTTTAAATATTTCTTTAATATTAATATCATACAACTTATTTGTAGAACAGAAATTTATGCTACAGTCAAAAGGAAACATAAAAAAAACTATACTGTGCTTGTCGTGTTTTGAATGGAATACATGGCTGGTTATTGCCTCTTCGATTTTGCCAGGTGTTGGTTGATCAGATATTCTATATTAGGGACCTCATGTTAAGCTGAGGTGATGATGGATTGGTGCTGTCGGTTATGGTTTTTAATGGGTATCCAAACCTTTGCTGCCGCGAGATCCAAACATCCCATTTGTAAACAAAGTTGATGTTTCACGCCCACTGCAGAGCACAAACACAGGCGAATCAAACACACGCACGTTTGAGGAGCTCTTGACAAGGTTCAAGGTCTGAGGGTGTGCTTTTATTAACAATGGAGGATCCACATGGCTTAAAACTGCCCAATGCCTGTGAAATCTTTAGAATGGGTCTGAGAATTTCACTCACACATTTCTTGCACGTGTTGTGTAGGCCGTATTATCCAGTAGGGGATTTTCATTGTAAAGACAACCACACCAAACCCAGGTGAGGAAATAACTTCCGTTTTAAACTAGTTCTCTCTTCTATCAATTTCGAACTGCAAGTTACCATCACAGATAGAAACTCAAATGGCAAATACAGGTCCAAGTACACTAAAAAAGTTCTCATAAATTTCATAGCAGGTGGACGTTGCTCAGAGTAAGAGCTTGAGTTTTAGATCTTTTGCAGGATAAAAAGTTTGACACTCTTGGCAGTGTCTTCCCCACTTGATGATAAAATCAGCCACTGAGTTTGAGCTCGACTGGTTCTTTGAAAGTGCCATAAAGAAGAAGGGGCTGGTGGAGTAGAACAGCCATCGACTTGTCTTTTTTATGGATGTGTTAAATTCAGCCATTGAATTCTGTCACGAAAGCGTTCTTTCTGGACCCTATGCAGACGACACAATCCGGGGATGAGTGAGGAAAACATGGGGGAAAAAGCATGCGGGAGTCGGGAATGAAAACGGGGCGTGTCCATGGTGCGCTGGTGTTCGGGGAAGGTGTGGTCGAGGCAAACAGTCCAGAACTGAGTCCAAGGGAGAATCCAAAAGGAGGAAAAAGTCCAAAGCCGGGCGGTCTATCCAAGACAAACGGGGTTAAAAACAGGAACCGAGTTGGGGACGGGGACGGGGACTAAAAACTTGACGGAACCAGGCGCTTCCAGGTCCCGGACTTGCCTGGTATGGAAGCCAAGGCAGAGCCCGGAATAGAGTGAGCACCTGGCTTTTAAGGAGACCTGAAAAGGGGGCTGGAACAGGGAGCAGGTGCGGGGGATGAGTAGAAAACAAGGAAGGGCTGGAGCGTCCTTAAGAGGAGGGGTTTACGAACGTGACAGATTCTTTCCTAGGAAACTGTGAGGTCATACTGTGCTCCCTGACAGCATCTTCTGATTATAGCCACGGCAATGAAGCATTCACATTCTCAGTTACACGGATGTACCCTTTAGACATCTGATAGTAGACTGGCATCCCATCCAGGGTGTATCCTGCCTTGCGCCCAATACTACTTGGGATAGGCTACAACCCACCATGACCTTAAATTGGATAAGTGGCTATTGAAAGTGATGTGATGGGACATTTTTCGTGGCTTTGATTGCCAAGGATCAATGCCAGTGGAGAGATGAGTGAGATCAGTGTTTTTTTTTTCAAGACGGGGGTTAAGACTGAACCCTTTACGATCATCAAGACCAAAAGAACTGCTTTTCATGTGCTTTCAGAGCCAGCGTTTGCTGAGCGAAACTACGACTGCGTGTATTAGTCAAGAGCCAAGGAGCTCAGGCCTGTAGGAATACCCATCCACAGTACTGAGCACTCAGGAAGTCTGGCTTGTTGCAGAGTGCTGGAATGGAATGGAGCTGGCTCACCAGTCCAATAATCCTTCAAACTGTTAACTGTAATTGTCTTTAAAAGGACTTAAAGGTTTGCAACACTGATATACAAAGTGTGTCACCGGAGGTGACCACTCAGTAGAACAGCTTAATGGGTTTGGAGCTCTTAAGAGCTTCTTTAAAGCCCAGCCAACTTGTTTTTACATGTGCCAGAAACAAATTGCTTTGGAAAATATATATATATAAATAACTTGAAAAAAGCCTCTGGGGATGGGAGCAAATAACTGGAAAAATAATGAGAAAACTAGCTTTGGTGGTACAGCTTTTGTTGCTGAGAAATGATCTGGTCAAAAGTTTTTAAGGTTTCTAGCTAAACATTGCTAGTCATGAGCAAACATTGCCCTGTGCAGGTGGAGTCAATCTGAAGGAACATGGGACCTTTGGCCACATATATACATATATTTACCTATATGGTAAACATAGTAAATACTGTATGGCTCTCAGGGTCCATCTGCTATTCATTGATCAGCCAGAGTAAACTGTGACTCTGCACTTTAGTGAGTGCATGCAATGTAAAAATGACATGGGGAATGTGCACTACAAGGCCCATCAAGCCAAAGCAGGTAATAGAAACTGTTGCATTGTGACAAATGAACTGTGCATGGTAGGCACTCCGCACAATGCCTCCAAACCACTCCGGCATACCTGGGGATTGAGAAGTAGCATGAGAACAGGAGTTTCTTCGAAGGGCTCGGGGCTGCCTGTATCCCCTCACGGAGGCTTTCTTCCTACACCTGCAGGGGTGAGCCAGAAGGGGGCACTGGGTGCAACCGCCCTGCAGATCACACGACCCCAACGGCCCCACCTGATTGGTGCTCAGGACAGCAACACAGCATCCCATTATGCAACACCATTGTCTCCGAAAGACAAAACCAGGAGGGCTTGTATCTGCTTATCTCAAACAATGCGATTCACTGGGGGGAGAGAGAACAATTGCAGGATCTAATTGCTGGAACAGTCAGAGTGCTGACTTCAGCTCTCAGTGTTTATACACAACTGAGTGCTGTACAGTACATGCAAAGCTTTATGGCTTTATTTTTTGCTAATTACTGTCACAAATCCTTTATCAGCTCTCTCACCTATCCTTTGTTTTTTAGGGAGGATTTTATTTCTTTTTTATCTTGGCTGAAGTCTCAAACCTCACCATACAGGATACATTTGATATATATGCAAGGGTGCATAACTGTACCTGTTACACACTGACTTATGAGATTCTGTTTCTTTTGTTCATTGAGTACTTGGGGAATATTCAAATAACTCCCCTTAGAAACATCTTTTTATAATGAGAACTTTACTGTCAAGCTGTAATGTGGACACATTTTCAGTATATTTACAGTAGGGTATCTCTGACAAACCAACATGGCAAAAAATAACAGTGTAACACTTTCTAAAGTGCCTTGATAAAACGACAAGAAAAAAGGTGTTATAACCAAATAATATTCTCGTCGGAGCTGTGCTACAGCACATTGAGCTGTTATTTGCTAGACACTGACCCTTGAAATACTAGCTTTTTAAAGCAGCTTTATTGGAAAACCCTTAATTACGGGTCTTACAGACAACAAAATGTTTTAGTTACGGCAAATAAGGGGTAACTGAAACAGACAATTAACATCACGCTAAAGTCTCACACAGCCCCAAAACGGCTATCAATGGGAGATTACATACTTTACATATTAGAGTAGAAATTGGAAATCGCCAGCTCTCTCATTTTAAATTACAGATGTGAGCTGAAGTAAGCAGAGCCCCAAAATATTCTGGAGTCTCATCTCTATTTTTTGAGTGTGATGAAGTGATTTCCAAACAAGGAACAAAACCATAGCTGCAGTAGTGTTACCTGTACACGACTACAGATCCTCACAAAATGGCAAGCGGAAAAGCGTGATTTGAAATTGACACTGACACTGGCGTTTAATATCGCCCATTCGCTGGTTCAAGCTTTTACAGATGTCTGATTTTTAGGAACTGCAAGTCAGTATTCACTCAGACACAGATGCAGTAATGTACGCGGACCTATATAAGAAGTGCTTTTCGAAGCAAAAGTTCAGTATGTGTAGACTAACACTTGCGTGTATTGTTTCAGACGTTTAAGTATTTAAAAGGCTCGCAAGCGGCACGACGCCTTTCAATTAGCGCAGCTGGTCTCACAGCTCTTGGGTACCAGGCTGGTTCCGGACTAGGCTGGCCTCTGTGTTGGTTTTCTCCCCACCTTCACAAGAAATTCTACCTGGATTAACGGGTGTTTCTGCCCTTGCATGCTCATTTGTGTGCTCTGGTTAGACTCCAGATCGCCGCTACCGTCTAGAGCAGACCGTCTACTGCTAAATAATAGGAAATATTAATAAGCTGGATCTCATTGCCGTTTGCTAATCACGATTTTTTTGTTTAGTTTTGCTGTGTATTGTAATTGACCTAGCAGGGGCGCAAAGAGCCCAGCAGCTCCAAGCACGACTGTGTCTTTAAGACATTACTGCATGTTTGACGTCGCACGCTGGTGCTCTGAGCTTCCAGACGCGCAAGGTTCGGTCCTCTCTGTGTCGGGCGTCAATGGCCGAAACTCTGTTTGCAAAAGAGCGGCTCGTCGAACTGACACAGCTGGTGTCCAATCAGACCCTGCATAAAAATCCAGCGCCCCTCATCTCGCCAATTAGAAGTGCGATGAAGCAGGCTGAAGGAGAAAGAGGGGGGCAGTGAAAAGCTTATTTACAAAGTATCCTTGAAGAGTAAAAATGTAGCCCTGCTTTTAAAAATGCGGAGAAAGACAGACGATTCGCCGTCCTTGTGAGTAGAAGTAGGAGCGCCCGAAGTTTTAGTTTTTGCGAATTAAATATATTCGTTTTGCGAGTAATGCAAGCAGAATGTGTTATATCCCGTTAGAGGAGTAGTGGCTTCTGCATTCAGCTTTACGACTTGTCCAAAGAACGCCTATTTCCAGTAAATAGCAGAGATTTTCACATCTGTGCACGCGGTATTAATCTTTTCAAATCCTCCTTGATGGCAGAGACCGTCGCTCTCGCCCTCGTCCCCTCCTTCAGGCAGAGCACCCGAAACAAATGCATTTCGCGGAATCGTTTTTACAGAGAGGAGTGAGAGAAGTACAGTTTGCATGGGTGTATGCAGGATTGAGGTACGAAAACGAAAGCACGGCTGTCCGGTGCGTCACCTGTGATGTTATGTGAAGAAATGCGTTTTGGCATTTTGGTTCCTGAATCTGAGTAGACTACCACGGCATTGCTAGTCCTGGGGGGAGACCCCCCCCCCCCCCCCCCCACCCCCACTGTCTACTGGGTTTCCACACAGCGGGCAAGACCACCTCTCGCGTGTATTTTCTCATGAATGTTTCACACCTGTTTGAAACGGCAGCCGTCGAGGCTTTCCTAACTTTCCTCTTGAAATATACTTTGCACTGAAGTTTAGAATGTATAGTTTAATTTTAGTCTCCATTTCACTTAACGCAATTGGCAGTATTATTATTTGTTTTGTTGTGTATTATTCATGTGCTATTGTGTGGTGATGAGTCTGTTTAAAAGCACTTCTTTATTATTATCATCATTGCTGCCACCTTTGTTGCAGGAAATCCAAGAATGTGTGTCCAGGTTAAAGAGAGATCCCAGGGATGCACTCCAGAAGTGGCATCTTTGCCATCCTGGGAGATATGCATTTACTGGCTGCTTTCCTTTGGCTCTCATTTATACTCTTTTAAGGAACTTCACAGATTTTCCAAGGGTAAGATTTTCTGCTTATATTTTTATGTTATTTTCACTCCATCTGTAATCTTGACCAACAGGAAATTAATTTAAGACAGAAATTAGGCATCCATTTAAATACGGAACGACTTAAAGAGCAATCTGAAATCAGTGTTGTCCATCTACTGTGCATCCTTTCTCCAGATCTAGTTAAAGGCCTTGCATTAAACTTCACAGCTACACTGGGCTGGCTGCCTTTGCAGTATCTAGCTGACTGTACTGCATCGTTGTATTCCAACAAGTGCTCCCTCCAAGACTGAAAATGAACGTGTAGGCCAGAAAGGCACCACCTGCGAGGCAGTCCTTTCATCCCGCACACTCAAGAGGCACATACAGAGAGAAAACAAAAAATAACCTACTGTGTTTACTGCAGTGGTGCGTTAGGAATGAGGTGCCTCCAGAGGAGAATCTAGAAGTGAAAGGAAGCAAAACACACCGGCTGGAAACGTTGAGTGTGTATCACACACTGAGACTAACAATGAGAAAATGCAGATAATGCCCTTCTTACAGAACCGGAAAAAAAGTAGATCTAGATGGAGCCTCGCATAAACATCAGGGTTTTGGTCTTACATGGAATAGACTGAATTGGAAAAGTTGGACGTACTTTGCATCAGGAATAATTGGAGCTTGTCCTTATGTGGAGTGGAAGTGAAAACGAGGCCAGTTGAAGGCTCCTAACACCTATGAATGTGTCCAGTTCTCTAATCGGTTGTCTTCCCCCAGCATCAACATCACAGACATTAAAAATACTGTTAAAAAGCTGCAGTTAGAAAAAGGTTCCAGGTAACAATTAGCCAGCAGAGAGACGTGAGATGATAAAGACTTCAGACAATCTAAAATTATGTTACAATGCAAATCTGATTCATGCAGTTTTTCTAATCCAAATCCTTTATGGATTCTCTACAATTTCCCCAGAATATTTAAAAGCAATGGAAAGAAACAGATTATTTTTTGTTTTATTCACGTCTCCAGTTCTTGATAGGTTCAGTTATTAACTGGGTAGGGCAATATTTAACTGAAAGCACTCTGAACCTCCAGTTGATTGACGTTCTTGTCTATGAGCTTCCCACTGTTGTTCAGTGGCTGATAGTAAGCAAATGACTCATTCAATCAAGAAATTAAGAGGGATTGAAGACCAGCACCTCTTCTGTTCTTCAGAGACTGGCACTGTGGCACTGAATAGTTCTAAACCTGGAAATGTACACCAGGAGGTTATGTTTTATAATATACATTGCTGATTCCAAAGAAATTGATCACTGTTTTTCATAGACATTCACAGGTATGGTAGGGAGACAATTATGAGAGCTAAATTTGTTTAAGACGTATTATAACATCACTCATAGTATTATATCCGCTATGAGACTAGACAATTATGACAGCCCAAGTCCTATTAAAATCGACAGCGAGATAGATCTTTCTTTATCTTTGTTTCCAGGAGGGTTTAATGTTTCATCCTCTGGACATTTATGTGCATGTGTAGTGAATGAATGCCAGGCCTCTGTCTGTCCGACTTCCATTAAATCAATGAAATAATCTCTGCAACGTGTTCGAAATTGTAATGGCATGACCTGAAGTGTATGGAGAACACGCATTTCATTTTTGTAATTTTCAGGTGTGGCGAGACAAGATATCTCGGACAACTGCAAAGGCAGACCTTCCCTTGCGAGCATTTGGAGATGAATAATTGATATGCAAAGCAGACATGCGCAAATAAAGGACACAGTTGTGGGGCTGTAGCCCAGAAGGTTCCTTAAAGAAAATCCTCCATGAACTAAATGGATAGTATACTGTGGCTGCCATGTAAAAGCCTTTGTGCTACTTGAGTCATTTCTGCCTGGAAAAATAGCCCTTGAGAGAGGCTTTTGTCTGCCCAGCATTTATATATGGACAGGTACCTCCTACTGTCTCTCTTGTGTGGGACCTGTAAAATCTCTGGAAGGTTTTGCTAGGCCCTGAAACTTCCTGTTTTTCCTTTTCCGTTTATTTTTGGCTTTCCTGCTTGTCTGGTAAAGTAAATTTGAATTTTCATTTATGGAGTCTCTTACCACCCCACCGAACATAGTTGACTTTGTTTTGCAGAGATAAATATAAGCGGGTATTTGAGCATGCCGAGAGTATGGCGAGGCACTGAAGTCATCATACAGCGCCTCTGTACATTAGGATTCAGGAGCTGCAGTATGTGTGGCTCGTGATACTGTTGTCAAGGTGTGTGATCTGCAGTAGGAGATGCATGCTGGTTGAAATTATATTGTGGGGCTGAAACTCTTTTTAATTGAGCCGAGGAGAGAATAAATTGACCCCAGCGTAATTCTTCGTTCTTAATTCGCACGGAATTCTCAGGACCCATCAGTGGGAGGAAAATCCTGGCCTTCAAAGATGTGTACAAAATCCCTTTCCTTTCAGTCGATTTTTTTAGACTTGTACACTTGATGAAGATAAGCATATCCCCTCTGCCTGTTTCCACTTCAGTTCTGATCAAGGAAATGCATCGTTAAGTAATGAAACAGTTTGGTGGCATGATCACCTGCTTCCCTGCCACAGTGAATAGAGCCCAGTTTCCATTACTTACAGGTTATCCCAGCTGCTTGAATTGCTTGAATTGGAATAATGCAGTGTCGCCAGGTTCCTCACTAGGGGGCGCTGTGGTACCACATCTCCGTAGCCGCAGACTGCGCTGCTGTAGTGTCTTGGGATGAGAAACCCACGGAGGCGGTGGTGCATTACTGTGCGGTTCTAGATTGCGACTGCACCAGACAGGGATGCCTTCTGCTTGGGTGATGAGGTGGTCGCCTCAGGAAAAGAACGGGGGGGGAAGGAGCTGACACTGCACTGCAGAGAGGAGACCGGCGCAGGAGGAGGGCTGGGGACCAGCGCAGGGCAGGGAGGTGCTGTGGGGATTCCCAGTCACAGCAGAATGCCAATGCCGAGCACTGCATTTCATAACAAACAGACGGTGATGATGTGCTTTGCTCTGCGACAGAGAAGCATTTTAAAATAAAGCACAAACCAGCAACGTCTTGCTGACTGCCTATCGGCTTGCATTGAGCTGTTCCGTGGTTTAAATCTCGGAATATTGCAATGATTATTTTGTGTGGCAAAATTGTTTGCAGCTATTAAACAATAAATAAATGAATAAATATATACATACTATATATATTTTGATAAGGAAATTAGCATAGCATAATTAGAATATGATGATATATGATTAGGAATTTGTCTTTTTGCACACCCCAGCTTGCTCTCCATGAGACACACAGACAGGGAGAGAAGCTTGGGGTCAGAGCACAGGGTCTGCCATTGTACAGTGCCCCTGGAGCAGTTAGGGTTAAGGGCCTCGCTCAGTGTTTGAGCCGGCAACCTTCCAGCCACAGGAGCAGATCCATAGCCACAGAGCCACCGCTCCGCCCTATGATAATGGGTTTTACTTGGCATGTAAGCAAACTGTTTTTTGTTTATTCCTAAGGGTCATATCTGAGAATTAACTCACCCCCCCGCAACTGAAATGTAGCACCCACCTGGCTGACCCACACCAGCCATTCTGCACCAGCAGCCCCATGCACAACAGATTAGCAGGTGATGTGAGGAAATGAATTAGGAGAACTTTAGGGAGCTCAGATAAAACAACAAAGAAGTTTGATGAAGTACAGGCTCAGTGATCATAGCCAGAAACTGGCGATACAGGCAGACCTGGCTGCCCAGAGAGGACAGGCTGTGCTCCCACTGCCAGTGGGGAAAAAATAGAGACAGGTACACTTCCTACTGCACTATGACAAAGATTCTGGGATTAGACAAACATTCTTCCCTAAATTTATAAATCTAATCCCAGAATTCCAAAACCTGCTAGAATCGCAACAACTCCCAATCCTGCTGGGAGAGGGAGGAGAGAACTCAGTTGAACTGGCAGCCCAGTATGTGATCTCCTGTCACAGCCTGAGGAACAGTGAGCCTGCCTCCCAGTAATGCTCCATATGTTTATATGTAAATATCTTTTGATTGTGTCTTTATTGTAAATGTCTGTTGATTTTTGTTTTATGATAATTGTATTTGTTTTGCTTTGGCAACACTGATTTTACTCATTGTTCATGCCAATAAAGCATCATGAATTGAATCAATACAAGCCAACAGTTGACTTGAGTTAGGAATGCTGAGTTTCACACCCACGTTACAAACAGTGCCACGGGATTTTTAATGAGGAAGTAGACCGGACCTGTTTGATGTCTCATCTGAAGGATGGCACCTCCGATAGGGCAGTTTTCCTGGTCACCATACCGGGGCACTGGTTTGAAAATCCTTGGACCTAATCCAGTTCTTCACTTGCTGTCACTGCCAGAAAGTGTTGTTGTCCAGCACTTGCAGGAACAAGGCCAGCCCCCTGCATGGAAAGTTTCTCATTTTGCAATGCTAAGAAACCTGAAAGGAAGTTTTTTGTAAATTTCTATCATATTTCCCCTTTGACAGAATACGAAGAAGGTCTGATGAGGGAATTTGAATTTGAAAAAGGATTTCTGATTTGGGGATTCAAGAAGGTAATGTGTAATAAATATGCATTAAATCTTATCTGTTGGTAAAAATATAAAACGTGCACAAGCCTATTAAAATGTCATAGCTCTTTGGCTTTCTTCAAGATATTCTGTTCAGTTGACGAAGAAGGGGGAGTTGGTGTTTTATTTGTTCGTTTGCTTTGCTTCTAGCCTCTTAAGGTATTATTTAATTTTGTGCTTTTGAAAGATGCCTTAGCAATAGAGCTGGAAACGAAATTGCTATTTATTTTTGCAGATGCCAGTCTGCTTTAATCTAGAGGCTACAGTCTGATGTTGTGTCCAATATGATTTCCCTCTAGTTTATTTCTTGGCTCAGTGACAAAGGGTTTTAACCCTTCGTATCTCATTCTTGCTTTCATATGAAATGAAGTTGGGCTTAAAGGAGAAGTGTGGATTTATTTGGTAACGTTCACTACTGGCTCTGCAATGGTGTGCCCTACTTGATGTGTTCTCTTTATCACATGATCTTGTTTTGACCAAGGCTGCAAATTCCTACCCAAGATAACCATTCCATAGCTCATTTCTATGTTTGCTGGTTTTGTCAGGACCCAACAGACTTTGAATGGAGTTTCTGGAATGAAAGGGCTAGGAAATCACTGCTTTGGTCTCTTCTGGGTCACGTGCTTGTCTCCAAGCTGGCTGGTTTCTTTGCTCCCAAGGTAAGATGCCCTATTCGAACTGTGCCTCTTCTTGTCATTTTAACATATGCCTCTCAGAAATGCAGAGATTAGTGGATTTTGCACGTGCACATTTTTTACATTACACCATTGCATATACCCATGGTCAGGAATAGTAAGATAAATGGTGTCAAGACTGAAGAAGTGTTGACATGGTCTTTTTTAAAAACCAAGAACTTTTGTGGACCTTTTTTATTTAGTCCAGTTATAACTATTCGTTACATTTCTATTACCTTGCATGCACAATATGTATTCTCACATTGTGGGCAGAAAATAAATGGTAATTATGTATTTTCTTGATGGAGCATGAACAGTTTTATTATCAAACACATTTCAGGTGTGGATCATTAAGAATTAGCGCTTCACATAGGCTAGTCTTGCCTTCCAGTCTTTTCAGCTTCAGGGAGAGGAAAGGCAGTGCCATGACCGTGTTTGACGAGGACCTGATAGTGGGCTCCCCAAAGCGTCGATGCTGGTGACTCATACGGGCCGCGTCTCCCCAGTGCAGGGCGGCTGTGCTCACGCTCTATGGCCTGCTGGCCGCTTGGTGTCTCCTGGGCGGGAGAGGTCTGGCCGTGGTTGCGCTGCACATGTGTGTGTCGTTCGGTGTGGCCCTGCTGAAGAGGCCCTGTCTCTGCTGGCTGTGCTCCCTGCTGCTGCTCTCGACCTTGCTCTTCGGCTCCCTGGAGGACATGCAGGTACAAAGATCCCCCCCCCCAGTGCCAGCAGCGGCGTCCCCTTTGCCTGCGCGCGTCTCTTTTATCACTTTTGTTTCTTTCCCCGTTTACGTCGCCGTTCTGGAATCATTGTTTGTTTTCCCTCTTCACCTCTGCTCCCAAATGATCTGACAGGTGGATATTCAAGCTGTCAGAAAGCTGCCCACAGCTATGTTGGGCTGCCAAGGTAGCTTTTAGGAAAATGCAGAAAAGCAGAACCGTTTGCAGACTCTAGCACCATGCACATTGGGAAGACGTCTGGAATCTGCCTTTTAATTTCTATTGTCAGCTCCACCACAGATTGACAGTATTGGATAAACCAAAAACTAACTTTGCAAAAATTGTCATTTAATTATCTGAGACAATAACAACAGAAACAGCCCTTTCTGGAACTGAACACGTTTTATGTTATATGACTATATTAGCTGCATGCATTATAAGTGGAAACCATTTTTTTTAAACTAATTTTGTATATTTTCTGTGGTCAAGAAACTACTTTAACCATAAAAATGACTGTTTCATGTTCTGACTCATAATTTTGCAGAAATCTGTTGCTCTTGATGGACAGATTGCTTCTGTGCTTAAACATTTTCTTGTACTCTTAAAATTATGTAGCAAATATTTCCTTAATCATCAGAAAACTGACGTTTTAATTGAACAGACACTCTCTGGTGGGCGGTGTGGAATCCAACAGAGCAATGTGTGGTAACTGATCAAGACTTCTTACCGCTTAACCTTGGCTTAGCCACTAGTGTGTTTTTCCCTCCCTGCCAGCATTATTCAACAAGATTTAACTTGAGATAAAATGTTTCCTTGGAGGTGAGCTATCCTTGTCTGCTCATCATTCAACAAAAAAAGCAACCAAAATGATTGGAGAGATTTCTTTGATCTAAAATCACATTTGCAGCCTCCATTTTCTTCATTTGTGCCTGTGAGAGAAGTTGAAAATGCAGAGTGGTACAGAAGTAAAATCAAGTTCCTTTTGAAAATCACCCCTGCAGACCTCATTCCCTGTCTCTAATCAGGCTGACTGCATTACATGACAATTGTCCAATTACTCAGACTGATCTCAAATGTGTTACTATTGAAAGGAATTGTTTATAATAAATATTAATGTTTGTTCCACTAAGTACCTAATGCCCCCTCTAACTGCTGATTCCCTGTCTATTACAGCTTCATTGACAAAGTCAGCAATTTGTTTTTGTTGTTTTTACCCTTCTCTACTCCATTATGGTCACAGCCTGCAAAGGTCTAATTTGCTAGAGTGATGTGGTCAGGATATTAGCATCATGGTTACCAGTTCATTCCAGAGAGTACTGTTTAAAAACATTAATTGAAACTCAAAGTAGGTACAGGCTTGCATGTTGTATTAACAAATGTTTCCTCAAATATACAGTAATTGTCAAAAATCCCTCAATGTGCCAAGATAAGATATCATGCTTTTGTTTTTAATGTGCTCTGGGAATCCGAGGCCTCACACTAGCACTGCGTAATGTATCTTCAGAAACATAAAATCATACCATTGACCAGAGCAGTGTCAGTGATATTCTGCTCATGCATTCTGCTATGCAGGTGCCAGGTTATTTAAACGTTCAGTAAGTTGCAACTGGAAACTACTGTTGCAGTATTTTCTTCTGGCTTTTAGGAAAGATGGGAAAGAGCAAAAGTGCTTGGTGCAGAGCTTAGTTATCCTTTGTATCACTAAGAATTAATAATAATCATCATCATCCCTTACGCTTTTCTGGACACTCCACTCAAAGCACTTTACAGGTAATGGGGACTCCCCTCCACCCCCAGTGTGCAGCATCCACCTGGATGATGTGATGGCAGCCATAGTGCACTGGACTAGTAGACTCCCCACACACCAGCTCTCAGTGGGGAGGAGAATAGAGTGATGAAACCGGATCTTAGAAGGGGATTATGCCAGGGTAACACCCCTACACTTTTGGGAGAAACATCATGGGATTTTTAATGACCACAGTGAGTCAGGACCTCAGTTTTACATCTCATCTGAAGGACAGGACCTTTTTACAGTTTAAGCTTCCCCGTCACTATCCTGGGGCATTAGGACCCACACAGATCGCAGGGTGATCGCCCCCTGCTGGCCCCACTTACACCTCTTCCAGCAGCAACCTTGTTTTTTCCCAGGAGGTACTGACCTGGCTCATGCCTGCTGAGATTCAGTTGGTTGCCAGTTGTGAGTTGCAGAGTGATATGGCTGCTGGCAAGTTAACACAATGCAAGATTTTTTACAGAACGGCTATCCACTCTTGGTCCTGGAGGGCAGGTGGGTTTTTTAGGTTTCTTTAAATCTGTAGGCCTGAAAAGCCATTAAATTGGTTTAGGTCGGCGTGTAACCATCTGATTTAGCTCAATAAAGGCTAGATAGGAATGAAAACCTGGTGACACACTTAGTCCTCCCCAGACCAGGACAGGATAGCCCTGTTCTAGAAGGCCACAGCCAGACAAAGAGAAACGAGAACACATTGTGCGTAGTTTCCCTGTTTCAAAGAGTAGGAAAAGTAATGGAGTGCAATGATAGAGTTTTGGTCCACTGATGGGTAATGCAATGTTTGAATCAGCCATGGCTGGTTCAAAGGTCCAAAAAGCACTACTAACAGTCCCTTCTGTTTTCTTCCATTCCCAGAGGAGCTGGTATAGGACAGAGAATGAGTACTATCTGCTGGTCTTCAGCCTGGCCATCTCCTGTCTGCGTTACATCAGCTTCAGCCTGGACTACTGCTGGCAGGCCTCAGAGGAGAAGAGCCTGGACTCCTTCTTCTGGCTGTCTGCCTATGTCTTCTACCACCCCTTGTTTAGCAACGGACCCATCATGAATTTTGGAGAGTTCACTCGACAGGTGACGGATCCTTTTTCATTACGACAGACAAGAAAAGGGGGGTGCTGTTCTGAAGGGGACTGGGGCTTGTCTTTGTGAGAGTGAAGTTGTTAGGCTTGGCAAGGATTGTGTGAGGTTCACATGAGAGAAAATAATTAATTTATTTGAACAGTTAAAGGTGTTTATTTTTGTTTTGAATTTGAATTTTGTTTTTAAGCGATATCGTTTTTCCCCACAAACACATTTTTCTGAGCTAATGGAAGCAATTGGACTTTCTTAATACTGCTAATGCTGCCTTCATTTTTATATGTGGCTGAGTGGGTTTCTGGCTTGATGTAATTTCTACTAATGCATTATGGTCCCTTTCAAATGGCTAAAATGGGTTCATGAAATTATTCATGTTCCCTCCAATGTGTGTTGTCTGTAGTTGGGCGATACAGCAGTGTTTCAGAGTGTTACTTAATTAACTGTTGCACAGATAATTTTGTACATGTACTCCAAAATAATAAAACTAACACACATTAGTGTAGTTACTGATTGGAAAGCTCACCTGAAAAAATCATCCAAAGCCGCCAACTTACTATTTGCAAACGTCTTAGACAAAAATAATTACCAAATCACTAGATAGTGAATCCTTGCACTACTGTAAATGCATTTTATCCCCTCTAAAGTTCGTTATAGGCAACTAGTTCATTGTATTTTTTCTGTGGTTAAGATGAGAATTCTCATTATCAGGATATACGGTACACATAGAGGCAGTATCCATGTTTTGGAGTTTATATACTGCATTTCTCACAAGAAGCAATACGAAATGGCATTTTATCCTGCATCTGTGAAAGCATAAAGGCCTGAGTCTAAGATTTACAGAGCTCTAGGAATACCTTGCTTCATATTAAATTGAATTTTTTGTTTTGGATCTCTGGTGAAGCCTGTCCCGGCAAGCAACTGGTGCAAGGCAGGGTAATCCCTGAAATTTAACCAAGCGCACTGTGAGGCAGCTAACCGCTGCACCACCAGGCAGGCCGAGATGCAGTACAAATGCAACAGATTCGTCATTAATTCTGTCTTGAAACTACAGTACATGACATTTCGAGCAGATGGTGCCTCACAGCCTGTAGCGACAGATAAGAGATCAAGTGCCGAGCAGCTCCGACATGCCGAGTCAGATGAGAAGAACAGCCGCTGATGGACGTTTTCCCATGTCGCACACGAGACTGCTGGTTTAGTAGCTTCAACGTGTCTCGGTAAACTGAATATTGAAGCTGTCGTTTTCATTTCAACATTGATGTGTTTGTGTTTAAAAAAAAACAAACAATAACTTATTTGAGTCTCAATTGCCCATAAACCTCAAAGAATTATGTTTCCCTTTCACAGTATGGAAGCATGCTGACTCAGTAGTTCAGAGGAAGGCTTTTTCTTATTTTATATTATTGAAATCCATAATAAGAGTTTATTTGATGCTTTCCAAATCCTTAGACAAACAGCTTCACTTGGTTTTTGTGATATATTCTGAGCATCACTGTACAGGGGACCTGAGGTTTCATTTATGTTTATGCTACAATGTGACTAATGTATAGTCACTGTATAATGTCATGTCATGTCATGTACCAAACCACTTTATACCATACGGTGTCGCGGGAAGCCGGAGCCTACCCGTCAAGCAGAGAGCGCAATGCAGGGTACACCCTGGACAGGACACCAGTCCATCGCAGGGCAACTTCAAGCCAATCATACAGGGGGACAATTTAAAGGCCATGGTAAAGGGGATCTTTAATGACCACTGAGAGTCAGGACCTCGGTTTAACGTCTCATCTGAAAGACAGCGCCCACTATAGTGTAGTGTCCCCACCACTATTCCTGGGCATTAGGACCCACACGGACCGCAGGGAGGGCACCCCCCCACTGGTCCCACTAACACCACTTCCAGCAGCAACCATAGCTTCCCATAGTCTCCCATCCAGGTACTGACCAGGCTCAACTCTGCTTAGCTTCAGTGGGTAGCCAGTTGAGAGCTGCAGAGTGATATGGCTGCCAGCTATCACTGTATAATTAATATTATACTGTATAATTTTATTAACATAATGTATAGTCACTATGTATATTGCATGGGCTCCTTGTATAATTTACAAAAAAACAACAGTAAGTAAGCAAACATGCTTTCATATTAGAACATCCAAACAAATAAAAAACAATTTCAAGCAGGTTTAAGTGAGCATTGTCGAGGTGGCTGTGACCTGAAAATCTAAGAGTTTGTTGCTAAGTGGAGGTAATTCATACTGACGTGGCTAAAAACAAGACGCGCTTATGCTGCAAAACACTAGCAAACCAGAAGAATTTTTTTCTAAAATGTGAATTATGCTTTTAATTCAGCGGGGGATTTTTTGTGCTGTGTATTTACTTTTTTTTTCAGATGACTTAGCATTCGTTTTGCTCTACGATGGCTGAGGCAATAATGAAGTTTCGAAATCTATATTGTCCAAAGGGCATGACTCGGTCAGGTTTAGTGTGTGAGAAAATGTTTACTACTGTAATGGGGAAATTGAATCTGTAGGTAAAGTACAATCATAAATACTAACAGTGCGACAACAATATGTACAGAATTAGTTATAAACTGTTGCTTGTATTGAAGTCATCATAGCTTCAAAAAAATCTTAAGGTGACTCCTGGCTATCAACTGATAGGTGCATTTCCTGAATGCAGGTGGAGCTCTATAGTCCTGGGTTGGAGCCTGAGTCATGTCACTAGCCCACTGTGACAGGAATGCCCCAAGCAACAGAGCACTATTGACTGAGTGCCGCCTAGGCTAGGGTGTGTAGTCAGCCAGGATGCTCTCGGCTCCCAGTGACACAGCCTCATTTAATGGCCTCATAGGGGTCTTACAGGCATTCAGTGCTGTCGGTGAGGGGCATGCCTCTCCTCCAGTTACTCTGAATATCCCGAACGGAGTCAAATAGACTTTTAAAAGACAAGCGGTGGTCAAGTCAGAGGAATCTGCCCACTATTCCTTATCCTCCCCGTGTGCGGTCACGTGGTCCACTGCCGAGAGCCAAGATGTGAAAAACACACCAATGGCTAATCCAATTTGGGTACAACAAAAATAAAAAATAAAAATGGACATTCTAGATAATTGGTGCATTCAGCACCCAGGGGCTGGCATTGGTGGTGTTTAGCACTGAGTCTTTACTTGGAGTGAGATATGTACTGTCTGTAATTTACTGTGCATTACTCTGTGTAAACTCAGTATGCAGCAGAAAAACTTTCTTTTGCCCTTTAGTAGCCAACATTATTTTATCAGAAATCAAGCACAACAACGCAACGATGGCCAACCTCCTTAATGTTTCACTGACAGATGCAGAAGCCACATTCAAGAGTTGTCAGACTGGACACCTGGGCTGTGCTTGTGAGCCTCGCACGGCTGGTCGCCTGGTGGATTCTAGCAGAGGCTATGGTTTGCTTCATGTACATGCACGCTGTGCAAAGCAATGAGACCTACTTGAAGATCATGCCATCTTGGGCTTTAGGTGAGTATATATCAAGAGCATAGTAATATTTCCTCCTTTCACTGCATGTACTGTTTGAATGAACTACTCTAGATCATTAGTTGATGATATGCAGTAGAGCTAGTTCATTGCATTTTTCACTTTTTAAGCAGTAAGTTGACCTGTTGTCTGTCCATCCGTTTTCTGAACTGAAACTAAGCTCATACTCGGTTTTCTAAACGAAACTCAACTTGACTCAATTGGTCATCTAAATTCATGACCAATTCAGGGTCGTGTGGGGGTGGGGGCCTATCCTGGGACCTTGGACAGGATGCCAGTCTATTGCAGACTGTAGGTCTAAAGATGGCTTACTGTATGTTCTATGTGCTTTTATGTTCCCTTCAAGCCTGTGCTAGACCTTCCCTCCTGATATATAGTAAAAACGTTTACCGCTGTATTTGCTAGAGAAGGGACTCAAGACCTTCTTACTCTACAATGACTTCCTTGTGAGAGATTTCTGTGGTGCACAGTATAAATGTTAACTAAGTAATTTACTATTTGTTTTCACATCTGTGCCTACTGTGAAAGTCAACATTAAGTTTATGAGGTGAGTCTGTGTATGGCTGCATTTAGAATAAAAGAAGCTCATGTTTAACAAGCAAACAATAAGAAAAAGTTATGTATCCCAAACGCATAGCCAATTTTAAACCTAATACTGAGCAGTCTGTTATTGTAAGTGCTAATTTAAAATGCAAAGTTTAGCATTGCATATAATTGTTGTAAATGCAGAGTTATGTATATACATTAGGCTTGATTTATGGGGCTGTGATTGCCAAACAAAGAGACAGATCTTAACACAGAAGAATACTTAAGCTACTGAATACAAAATTGGACTTCTAGCTGATTTATAGTAAGCGCTGCTGGGTCCTGTTGTGAATTGTAAGAGGTCTGGAGATTGGATATCAGATCTAGAGCAATGTGCATCATGTTGTTGTTGCTTTACATCTTAGACAAGATAGAAACGAGTTATGCTCATCCTCCAAGAATAGCAAGTCTGCAATATCAGACAAGACAAGAGGAAAAATAGAACCACCTTTCTTTTCTGCACAGTAGTTGGAGGTGTGCAGTGCCTTTTCTCCCAGCTCTCTGCTGCAGCTCCTGCAGAAGTCCGAGACAGACGAAGGCTGAATTATATCTTCTCTGTAATGGCTATTAGTCAGGCTGCCTGCTACAAACACCAGTGTCCGATTGTGTCCGTTAGAAGGCTGACATACCTTTTACTGAGCAGTGACAAGAGTCTCTGAGCCTGGACTCCCTGTTGAGTTTCACTGTGCTCGCCATGGCTGTAGTCCATCACCTCCATAAGTGATGGACTTGCCATAAGTGGCATGAAGCAGAGCCTGTGTTCCATCCCAGTGGGCCCAAGTTGTCCGATCAGTCCTGCATTCTGAGAGGAGACCTCTACTGCAAGATCAGTACTGTAGGAACTGAAAGTTTTGATAAGTATAATTATTTGTTCATTCTGCACCAAGCTATCATAGTAAGGTTATTCCTGTCTTTCTTTGCCTGAAATTTGCAGGGGTGGAAAATTGAAAATTGTAAACTTGTAGTCCCTAGGTGGAGCCACAGTCTATTTTGGTTTTCACACTGGGCTTAAGCTCTCAGTTCTTGATTTCGTTTAGTCATTTGCTCAATTGGTCACGTTTTCAACATTCTCGCTGGTTTTTATGTTTCAAGATGCCATGCAGTACGTGGAAAGAAACATTTAATTTGTTCAATTAATTAAAGTCTGAGACTAAACAAGGAAACTGAAAGCTCAGCGCTGAACAAAATCCACAGGGCTCTGTGCCCATCAAGATCTCCAAGTGTTGCTTACCCAAAACACCTTATTAAAAGATTGAAATCATGCCTTTGTCCGGGAGCTTAATTACTGATTCGGGTGTTGTCTGGTTGGAAGAGTGTGCACAGTACCTCATTATCCAAGTTCTTTCAATGGGAAATCGGGAAGCATTAAGCAGTTGTCCCCAGTTTATAGAACAATACATCGGTGCACATTTGGCTGCAAATGGAACAACAGAAATGGGAAGATCTAATTCCAGCTTGTGTGAGGGTTCCTGGACTGATGACCGATTCTGAGTCGGAAAGGAAAATCTGTTTTAGCTCCTTTCTTTATGCGTCGGCTTTCATCTTCACGAAACGCTGTGAATTTTAATCGCGCTCACGGTATTATGATTCCAACAGAGTTTATACTCTGCAATGAGCCGTAACTCTTCCCTGTGTGGCTCTGTCGCTGGTGACTGTGGGTGCTTTTTTCACAATACAGCTGCCTTTTAGATCTGAAACTACTGTCAAAGCACATCGATTCTATAGCCAATAAACAATTGTGCATTGCACTGTTGCTTTAGATAGTAAAACATCAGCACCACAGGTGATGAAACTAACAGGTGACAAATACGAATCTAAAAATGGGCAGCTTAGAATAAAGTAAATATAAGCAGCGCTGATATATATATAGTCAGTGTCCTGGGATTCTTTTAACAGTGCTGAGAACATTTGTTTTTATAGCTAGACATCATTCACAATTCTAGCAAATATAACTTGAAACATTTTATACTAGAAGAGGACTGGATGACAAACATTAAACTTATGTTTCAGCATTCCCACAAGTGTGGCAAGTACAGATGTAATTTTACATTAACCGAATCACACGAAGTCTGAGACAATTTGTATTCTCGACTCTTCAGGTTCTCCTTCTTTCCTTGGCAACTGAATACTATCGGGATTTTCTCCTGAAACTGTAGCCATTTTGTTTTACACTGACAGTTAAACCTAAAGAAATATTTTGACATCTTTTAGCTTTATTGATGTGTAGAGAGAAACTGATGTTGGTTATGGTGATGAACCTTCAACAACGAGACAGTTAGATCTGATTGGAGAATGTGATGGATTAGCTAACACAACACTTCATATTGCCTGCTCATATGTAGTTGAACTACAGTTGTTGCCATCATGTTTTGAGGATTTTGATCGATTTTGCTAAATGACATGTTTAGTTTCTTCTTATCCAGACCAGGCTGCGTTAGTAAGACTCGTAATCATGCTGTCATAATAGTACCAAACGGTTCTGGAGACTTTGAATGCAGTGTTGATACTTGTGTACTATAAGATGCAGTATCGTAACTCCTCATTGTGTCTGAGATGAAGATTTTAACACAGTGGTGTAAATGTGTAATAATGATGCATTAACGGTCCTTGTCTGTAGTGGTGCAGGCTCTCTCAGCTGCCAGCCTTTCTTTTCTTCTGCCTGAATGTTTAATTCAGGATCTTCATTTCAGCCTCTAATTTCCTTCCATCCAGCCTGAGCTCCTCCTAGCCATATGCTGAATCCATTAATAACTCTATTGCTCTGTCTCAGGTTGTGAAAAAGCATTGTACACATCTAGGAAGAGACACTGAAGGTGAACCAGAGAGCATAACCGAATCAGTGTGAAACATCATTTATTATTATTGCTTAAAATCCCCAGGGTGACATAAAAGTATGCAATAATACAGTCACTAAATCCCAAATAAATCTTTCCAATGCAATAAAAACATAATAATAGAAATGCCAAGAAAACAGCAGTGAGAAAGACGCACGTTAGGAGTGCAATGTCAGAGGGAAAACAATGTCTATTGAGCGGTAAACAACATGTAGTTAGGAATCATTGATTACAGTAAAAAAAAGACCGGCACTGAGCGGAGTGTTGCATCAGTTGGTGGCTAAAGTTCACACTGGCGTGAGAGAGATCGCATCTGTTTAGATTTTTTAGCTGTCTAGACAGATGGGTCTTGAGAAGGTGCTGAAAAGTGGTCAGGGTCTGAGCTGTTCGGATTTCATTGTTCCAGTCCTGCGGGACTGGGGATGAGAACGAACAGGCCCTGGAGGAGGCTGGAGGGGAGGAGCAGACAGTCTGGTGGAGGAGGAGAAGGAGCACAGCTGCCAGTAGGGGGAATAGAGAGAGATGAGGCACTGGAGGGAGACGGGGGCCGTGCGCTTAAGGCAGCTGCAGGCAAGGAAGGGTGTTTTGAAATGGACTCGTGCAGCCATTAGCCAGGGAGCTAATGGAGAGAACTGTTCCAGTGTGGCATAAGAGAACTGCAGAAGACGTAACAGGGTCCTGAAGCCTCCTGCCTTTTCTGTGTCTCAGTGAATTTCTACACCGGTGAGGGTGATCTAAGAGGTTTCAAGTGTTTTCAACTGTTCAGTCCCCTGTCCTCACGTTCAACATGCAAGCCTGGTGCAGGACTGTGCCAGCTGCCCATGTGATGCCACCTGCATCCACAGCAGAGACTTCCTGCCAGCCTGGCAGCCTTTTAGCCAACGACAGCAGCAGCTGGCTGACTGTTTTCAACTCCGAAACTGCAAGTTTAAAGACCTGCCTGGCTGGAAACAGTAAAGGAAAAACAGCAGCCATGTTACTTAAAATCCAAGAAATACATGAAATTTGCTGTACGTTTTTTCTGGAGTTCTCTTGTTTACCTAAAGGCTGTTACTGAGGCAGGAATGAAGAGCAACACCTTTTACAAAAACCGCAGTGACGCTTTTAAATCTCAGTTGTGGAAAGAGGAGGATGACGTTTTGTGCTTTGATTCTGTGACATTTTTTATTAATCCCATAAACCCAACACATTTTGGTTTTAAGCGTAATTCATTTTTCATTTTAACAAATTGTATCGCTTATTATGCATGGTAAATGCTCAGTTACGACATTTGTACAATGGGTGATATTTCAAGTGGAGTAATGCTGACCACTTCCCGGTCATAGGAGTAATTAAAATTGATGGTCATCTTATTGCTTTATGAGCAGCACTTTTAAACAGCAGCTAGGGGAAAAAAACGAGGAATGGGCTTCTTTTTTCACCCCTTATGCAGATGAGATGGAAGCCCCCATATTGGAGTTTTGGGAAAAATATGCAGTTATTGCAGTATGATTTATGTGTGTCCTTGCAGCCCAGAAACCATCTAAATGGAAATTAAATCCCGTTAGAGAACACTTAAGTCCAGATACATATATATTGTTTCATCACACAGCAAGTCCCACATGGGTAAGGGATGGGATATATCTTTCCACATATCGTGTTTCATGAACTGTTCAACCAGCGCTTGATTCATCCCAGAACTCGTCTCCCCTTTTAAATGAGAATCTTATTGACTCGCTTTTCAACCCCATTAAATCATATATTAATTTGGGTCCCACATAAAAAGCTAAAGTGAGCTAAAGTGATGCTTGGAAAATGTGTGTGATGCTTATTTTTTTAAATGATGGTGGTTGTTACCAAACCATGCCCATCTAGTCAAATGTTTTGGACTATTTTCATTTATTCCCTCTTCAGTCAGAATCGCCAGTTGTGTGGGATATTTTAAAGATAATCAGCTTTGTAGTCACCCCTTAGACAAAACTGTATTTTTTTCTCTTGCTAAATAGTTTATTTTCAGACAAATGGTGTGGGAAGAATGCTAATTCATTCAAAATCGCAATGCTGACCTTTATCTGAAAATAGGTAAACTATGCTCACGTAGTAGGGTGGTTAACTGATTTGTGAATCTCCAAGGCTTTAGTCTTTAGCGGTTGATATAGACTTTGAGGAATTACATTACACAGTTTAACCTATTAAGCTGGCCGTATTGCATTGTGTCTCTGACAAAACAAAAGCTTTATTTCACCTGTTATGTCCTGCCAGTAGAAAAAGTCTATGAATGTGGGATTGTGGCCTGGCGGAACAGCAAAGTTAAGTCCAAAAACATGAGACTCTACAACTGACACTAGGTGGATGCTGAGCTCCCAAAGAGCCTGATGTGAATGGTGTACAACTAAAAATCTCGGCCACATTCCAGGTGCACTTATCGCAACGTTTCCCTTCCTGTGAATAAAACAAGAACTGCTTTTTCGAGTGTCACTTCCCATGAATAACATATCTCACTCACTCGTTGCCCTTAAAAAAGTTTTTAAAACAGAATTTTTTGTATCTAATAAAACCATATATACAAACATTGCATAAAACAATCATTTGATGACCTACTGTAATAACATCAGAATATTCAAAATAGGTGCAGAGAGACCTCTCTGAAGTTCTATGTCCTGCTGACTGTAAATATTGTTGTACAATAAGAATTATTTTTGCAATTTGTCTATCAGACGAGGCATTCCTACCACATACTGTATGAGCACTTCAACAAAAACAGTAATTACAGGCCATAAAGGGTGAATGTCACATTCTGTATAGGCAACATATTCCTAAACAACAAACATTTTTATTCTCATGATAATAGATTTTTTTCTCAACAAATCAGGCCTGTCTTGAGATACCCAATCTTGTCAGAATCAAAACCTTACATTTAAATTCTACATGATTGGTTCAGGCTCCTTAGTTTTTCTAACCTCGCCTTCTGTTATTATAATTCAGTCACACAGCTGCCGTCTTGAAACTTGGCCTGTTTTGTGTTTCAGTTGGGAAAGCAGACATTCCTCCATAGTTTCCTGTGATGGCTTGAAAACTTTTAGATACTGTAGATCCTGTTCTAGCTTGTTTGAGAAACTAGTGGATTCTTGCTATTCACAGATGATTATTTCCAAACCCAATACTAGGTTCAGAAAATATTGAATAAAGGTGCTGACATTGTATCTTAATAGTATAATATTTAATAATAATTCCTTACACTTATGTAGCATTTTTCTAGACAATCCACTCAAAGCGCTTTACAGGTAATGGGGACTCCTCTCCACCACCACCAATGTGCAGCCCCACCTGGATGATGCAACGGCAGCCATAGTGCACCAATATGCTCACCACACACCAGCTCTCAGTGGGGAGGAGAGCAGAGTGATGGGGCCAGTTCAGAGATGGGGATTATTAGGAGGCCATGATTGATAAAGGCCAGGGGGAAATTTGGCCAGGATGTCGGGGTTACACCCCTACTCTTTTCGAGAAACGCCCTGGGATTTTTAATGACCACAGTGAGTCAGGACCTCTGCTTTCCGTCTCATCCGAAGGACGGGACCTTTTTACAGTACAGTGTTCCCGTCACTATACTGGGGCATTAGGACCCACACGGACCGCAGGGTGAGCGCCCCCCACTGGCCCCACTAACACCTTCCAGCAGCAGCCCCAGTTTTTCCCAGGAGTCCCCCATCCAGGTACTGACCAGGCTCACACCTGCTGAGCTCCAGTGGGCTGCCAGCTGTGAGCTACAGGGTGATATGGCTGCTGGGGTAGCACTCTAGGCTGTTGATTAAAGATTGAAATGCTTGCTTGTTCCAGGTGGCCTTGCCTTGGCCCAGGTGCTGTTCTTCTATGTCAAGTATCTGGTGCTGTTTGGGGTTCCTTCGCTCGTTGTTCGGCTGGATGGCATTGAGTCCCCGAAGCTGCCTCGGTGTGTCAGCACCATGTACAGCTTCACTGGGATGTGGAGGTGAGGCAGTCTTCCCTTCTCTTCCTTTGTTTACAGGGGAGTTACACAAACCCAAATCTTTTTATCTTCATTGGATAATAAGGAAATAATTTGGCCAGGATCTGTTTTCGCCCCTGGGTTCTGGTAGGAGGTATCACAGTATCAGAACACTGACGAATAGATTCAAAAACAGTTACTTCCCCCAAGCAGTCTACATCATAAACAGCTCAAATTCGCACCTGCACATATTAGCTCCTGCACTTTAAGGTTCTGCACTGTTTGCACTATGTCCTTTTGGCTGGTTTTCTAACATCTATTGTCTAATTTATTGTCCATGTCTGTTTGCCTTTTTTTTCCTCTAATGTTACTGGGTACAGCTGAACGAGTAAGCATCCCAATACACTTGTTGTATATGGCAAATAAAGAAATCTTGAATCTTAATTGCTCTTTTCTAGGATAATACTGTCCATCCATTTGATAGATTCAATTTAAGCTTGACGCATGAATGAACAATTGAGGCTTTTGAGAACATTACAATTAACATGTTTGTACATAAAACTGCTTTTTAATGAACTGGCATGCAGAAAATATGCTGAGTTGTTTTAAATCTGATTCAAGGGCTGTTCATTTTAAAATTGTAATGAAAATTCATAAAAAAAACTACGCACTATATAAACTAGTGGTAATGCTGGAAACAAAGCTGGAAAAGTTTTTCACGATTTTCTATTTTTAAACACTCTAAAAGTATGCTGTATTGAAACTATGAATTGAAAATAATATTCAATGTGGTTAGAATGCTAACCACAATATCAGATATTTTAAAAATCATGAGTCTCTGAAAATCCATCTTCTACACCTGATTCACTTTTCATTAATATGCATAATATAAGATTTTGAAGATCAATTATTGATATAGTGGATTTGTAGATGAAGGGTGGTGTTCCACTACAAATAGTTTCCCATCATGACATCCTCCAGTACAGCTGCCCTTACAAACAGGGGGTGTGTGTCACTGACATTTCAACAGGCACCTATCCAGCAGAATGCAGCAAGGGCAATACTGAATGTGTCCTGCAGGGGGCACAGTAACCCAACTTTTATGATTACAATACACTGCAAAATAGTTCAGGGCAGGGGTGTCGAACCCCATTCCAAGGGACCAGTGTTTTCTGTTTTTTGTTCCAACCAGAGCTGTCAAATAAAAAAGAATCATTATTTTCTTATACACATATAGGAAGTTTTCTTTTACAGCTGACAACTCAAAACATTCACTTCATTGAAAGCACAGTTACTGTATGTGCAACTATTACACTCATGCAGTTGATTTAAGAATTAGACCAGATATGCAACTGAAAGATCAGGTTGAAAAAAAAAACAAGAAAACGCCCTTGGTTTTATGAAGTATAATTTGCATATGTGTGCAGCACGATAAAAAGTTGCTTAAAGTAAACATCCACATTCTATACATGTATAGTAAATGTTAAAATAAATACATACATAAGCCTTTATAGATTTTATAACCATGTTATACACACAGTATATTTTGTTTTGCGCAAAATGATTCATGACCAGAAAAAAAACCCTGCAGCAATCATAGCGTTTTGAAAAAGATTAGTGATTTTATGTTTCTTGTTGAGGGCGTGAGTCATTTCTACTCTACGAGTTTTGAGAATGCTGTTCACACCAGTTTGTGTATTTGGTTGTTAAATATGACTTAGTTAATGTTTCTTTGACCACTCAATGCATTGAGATTGAGTCTTGCTGATATCCAGCTTAATCGACCTGCATTACTCTTTACACCTGGTATCCAAGCCATTGCCCTAGAATGTGTAGTTGTAAATTAACTTAGTAGGAACTGTAGAAATAGGAAATGCTGCATGAATATAAACACATGGGTTTAATTGTTAGTTTTGGTGCTTGCGTTTGTGTGCTTAACACTCCATTTTACAGCAGTCTGCATCTGTTCCTGATGCTTGTCCTTGCTTGCCTTCTCCCTAGTTAATTCACCTCCAAAAGGGCCACATAGCCTTCTCGTCTGAGTGAAAAACATCTGACATACAGTACCAAATCTGACATCATAAACCATGTGACATAACACAGAGCTCTGGAAACCTGCCCTTAGTCCTAAGTAATGGCTTCCTGGAAATTGGTTTTCTTAATTAATAATGTGTCTCAAATGCTCACATCTGCACAGTTTACAGTTGTCACGTTCCGTTTTTCTAAATGTGTGATGCCGTGACCTCGTATGATTCCTTTTCTTTCTTGCTACACCAGGATCTTATATAGTAGGCTTCAATCAAAACTCGGCACATTTCACACTGGACATCTCAAAGTCTGCCAACCTCTTTTTTTAGGAGCTCTGTTGTATACTATAGCTTTTGCTCCCTTTCTAGATCCCAGCTTCCATGGAGAAAGGTCTGTGGTTCACTGGAAGAAACATTTGTGGGATTTTGACAGTATACTTTCCTCTCCACAAACTTCCACGAATGACTTTTATGCATGTACATGTAGGCAACAGTAATCATCTGCAGGAGGCTCACTGGCAGAGGAACAAGGTCCTGAAGAGAAGTTTTCTTTGTTTGTACAGTAACTTTACTTGCAAGAGGTTTACGATAGACGTAATGAGCTAAAGAAAGGAAGTGAAATGAGTGAAGCAGACCGGCATTGTTGGGTACAAAACACAACATGTTGAAGCACATGGCCACAGGTTGCAGGTAGTGCAGGACTGGCTGAGCATGTCCCAGTTTCAGCGCCTCTCCCTTAGCAAATGCAATCGTATCCCTTTGTCATGGAGTTACTGTACCGAACCCCTAACCCTCTCACAGAAATACACAGAAAAAAATCTACTAATGAGAGTAATTAGATCCGGCAGGTTACCAGTTGCTTATTGATCCAAAGATCTCATTGAACATTTTGTTAAATGGAGGCTGGTCCTAAACGCAGATCCCTCTATTCTGTCAAAGACACTGCATTTCTTCTAATCTGAACTATATTGATCTTTGTGTTCATTTTTGCTAAAAAATCTATTTCTTTTGCAGTTTTGTAGGTTGAATATTCTAATACGGGCTGAATTCTCTTTGGTATTGAATGCGAGTGTGCTGTCAGAAATCTGATCTCAAAAATTGGTTTCGAAGCAGTGGAGGTATTCCGGCTCATTTAGCTCATTTGGATGACATGGTAGAAGGCAGACAGGGAATGGGATGAAGGTAGAGAGATGATGTATAACTATTGAAGGGGGAGAATGCTGATAGCAAGGATATGGGCATAGATAACCATCTCCTCTTGGCAGCCTGGTGTGTGGCATGTCACTGCTGTCGCGTGCCATTTCCTGTTCTTCATTGAACGCGTTTGCTTTCCTTCCATTGTAAGCACTTTCTCCCTCCTCTTTGATATCTGAAGCGGCATGTCACTGGCATGTCTCTTCGTGTTTGCTCTGAGAGGATTTTGGACACTCTTTTTAGGTCTTTTTCCAAGATATAATTTCAAATGTGTCTTCAAAAGTTCCATTGTGCTTTATGTTTTTGATGTGCTAGCGGATTTATTTATTTTTTTAACTGTCAAACCTTAATTTGTTTTTTGTTTTCTGGCTTAGCATCATGGCCAATTCCTATTCCTTTGCTTTGATTTCTTATACAGTACATTGTATTCTAGATTATTCAGAGTAATCGTGTCGGCATAGGCACACCAGGATAGTTAACTTGTTAATAATGGATGGGTTTTACAAATATTTTATATATGTTTTTTGAAATTTCACTACTTGCTCTTTAAATCTTAACTTTTTTAAGCTGCTGTTGATCTGAGCTTTAAAAATCTATACAAGACAGGCGTTCTCTGGAGCTCTTAAAGACTCTGCAAGCAGCACTGAAAATGACTACAGCATGTGACAAAGTAGAAAAAATCCCAGTGGTGATTCACTTTGGGATACTGCAACATGTTAAGATTTGAGCTACCCAAATTTTGACGTATTACTGGTGCATGGTCAATCACCTGTAAATCCATTGAACTGAACACAGAAACACCTCATCAATGAGGGGAGAACTTGACCATTTTGCAAATATTCGTTATCTTTTTCTTATGAGAAATAAAAAAGGAAAATGAACAGCTACAGACAAAGCTTAACACAACTCGTTCAGTAGGGTACATTTATTGTGCTTTGAAAGGTTCACAGCATTAAAATATTGCACTGGATTTGATGAGTTGAGTTGAGAGAAAACTCCAGAATATACCTTTGTAGCTGTTGCAGTCTAAGCAGTTTTGACTGTGCTTTTAAGATAACAAATACTTATCTGATGGACTGAAAAATCACATATAACTTGTTTTTCTTATTTGGTAAGCAAATTAAATGCTATAAGATTAATCAGGTGTCGTGCCTCAGTGTCTGTAATAAAAGGAATAAGCTTGGTGCTCAGTTTTTATCATGTTCAGTTTTAGTTTAGACAATTTTGGAGGATTATAGCTTAAAGTCAGTAATCCGAAGAACATCTGAGATTTTGGCAGGATGCACGGAACAGGTTTTTCCAAGTCAAACATTCAATAATTCTGCATGTCATTGGAAACTATGAATGTTTTCCATTCGATTGAATGGCAAATAAGGGTAGCATTTACTAAGCTCACTAAACATTTATTTTATTGAAAGGAGCATGACCACACTTTAAAGACTTCTAAATTATCATAAAATTCAAACTATCCTTAACAGAATACTGATGTCTCATAATAGTTTGTATTGTCATGCATTGTTTATATTCAGAATGCGTTTTTTCTAGATCAGGTAAACACAAAGTTGCAATACTGATTTTCCCTTTAATGTTTAGAGTAGGACTGTGCAATTATATAAAAGTAAAACGTGTACTGTAGTACAGTAATATTTTACTGTATGTAGTGAGTCTTATAGCACTTCATATAAATATGCAGTACTATATAGAACATCACATATCAGTGTACTTGACCATATTGAAAATATTGTCAATAGTACTGCAAAGCTCATGTTTTATGATATAGACACAAGACTGAAATTGGCCTCTATGGAAGAAAACAGTGTAATAAATGTCTGCAAGTTCAAACATACTGCAGAGTAAGAGAGGAACGGAGAAAGACAGTAATGTAGTGGACAGTAAGAAACCTCTAGAACCATGTGTGTGTCCGTTTGGTTTATCATAATAAGACATTGATGCAGGAGCCATGTGATTTAATAACAGATGGGAAATTCTAGCCTTGAATTGCTCTGTACATACTGTACTGTATCTATATTGCTTACAGCGTCCAAATACCAGGTTTCCACCTTTCCATAATAGAGTAATTGATACTTCTGTTAAGGTAAATCTTTTATTTCCCTTTCAACAACAGTGCTGACCAGAATCAGGTTCTCTGCCTTGACGGAGTTAAAAAGTGAAAGGAAACTTCCCTTTGTGTAAAATTCCTTTACTGAAAGGGGGCATCTTTGTGCGTTTTGGATCGTTCTTTACCTCGGTAGCAGGGCAGCACCTTTGTATTAACAGCACTGGCTTTTAAAAAGCATAGAAATGTGTCATCAGCCGTGGAAGGCATGTCCACAGTAAATCACCAGGCACATCGTCATGACGTAATGCAGCAGAGCAGACTGGAACAATAGGAGAATGTTACATAACCCTCCAGGGTATGCAGCAGGTAGCTGTATGAACAATGTGAGAAACGGAGTATAGGGCTGGGTTGAAGGACACTGGTTATAGTTAAAACATAAGTACCTCAGTGAACATAAGCAGCTCTTTTCTTTCCTTTTGTAGAGTGTTTTTTTTCGGAGTTTTACTTTTAAATAAGCATATTTCATGTCTGGACTAATAACCGGCGCTCAGCTCCTTTCTGACTCATGTTGATTGCTTATGAGATGTTTTTGTGTTTCTAACAGAAACAGATTAAGCTGAAATGAAGGTGTCAGGGAAACAAAGAAGTTTTAAGAATTGCAAGACTAGCAAAGGCTTCTACTGTACGTGCTTCAGGATGCGGTTTAATTGCTTTCTCCTCAGTCGGCTTTAATAACTAATTCTGACTTGAAAAACACACTGTGTGCTATAAGAACAAGAAGAAACATTTGGAAATCACACTGAATGAACAGTTTGGTACTGTATAAATGCTTTTAAAAATATTGTAAGAGTAAATGTTATTTGAAGTATGCCAGTGCTTCATTTCATCAGTATGTTCAGTATGTAAAGATGCACTTTAAAGTATTGAATATCAGGAAACATACTGTATTTCCAGCATGTTTTCATGTTGCCTTTTCGCTGACCAAGCTTTATGTTTTGCTCTTCAATATGTCCCGAAATTAAATCATATTCACTTTTGTTTTTAAGAAACTGTTCAGTCAGCTACAGTAATTAGAGATAAACCTTACATCTGTGGAAAATTCCCTCCAGTAAATGCCTCAAGGAAAAAGGCAGAGATAGAAGGGAAGCTTGATGCATTTCAATGGTCTCTTAGTTTACTGCAAATCCGATGAGGATTCCACTGTAATTAACTGTTTCTGTTGTAAAGATGCACTTTCAGATGATTGCTTTTCAAGGTGCTATATAAATTAAAGAATTATCAGTAAGCAGGTTTCAAGATGATTGTAAAAGGGCATCTGCTTCAGCAGATGCGAAATACCGCAAGACTAGTATGCTGCAGCTTTTATCAAAACCTGCTTTGACTCATGTGTCAGAGCAGAATACCACCAATTGTATTTTCATTAAGTATTACTGTCCAGGAACCCGATGTCCAAGGAGTGCTGAGGGCTGACAAGCCTTTAATATATTCCTTTGCTTAAACCTACATAAAGCCAGTGCAGTAACCCTATCTATGGACAGCACTGTGCTTGAATTCCAAGTAAAACTGAGAAATTTAGGGGGATGGTCAATTCTGGTTTGACTCTTGACCCTCATGTGCAGAATATTATAAACAAAGCTCAGGAATATCACCAGATGACATCCTATGTGTCCTTGGCTGTTGCAGAAGAGCTGGTCAACACATTTCTTTTCTAGAGCCAATTACTCAATCCCCTACTCGCTGTAGTATCTAAATCCACACTGAATAAACTCCAATATGTTCAGAGTTTGGCATCCAGAAACCTGACCACAAACAATCACATTACACCTGTCTTGGAGTCCTTGCAATGGCTTCCTAGCAGATTTTCATCTTTTTGAGATGCTACTTTTAAAGGTGCTATATAAAATAAAGTTTAAGTGTTGAAAAATATAAATAATTCTCATTGCTCATTTTAACTTCATAATTGTGCTAATGATTATGCACATTATGGCATGTGTTTTTACTTTCTTTAATTTATCCTTTCATTAGACACTTTTATCCTAAGCAACTTAGTACAGACTAGGGGGGTGACCTGTGCATGAACAAACACTGCAGCAGAGTTGGTTAGAAAAGACCCCTTTGGCTTGATCTGGAGGGGAGAGCTCTAGAAAGATAAGTATCACTGTGAGCCTGTGGCACACCAAGAGCCTATGCTTGAAGGAAACCTAGGAGGCAGAATTTTCCATAGTGACTAGAACACAAAGCCTCTAGGCCTGATACCTGTTTTTTAACATGTTAATTGCCGATTTTGGTCCCGATTTTTTAATGTCTCATAAGTTACATGTACGTAAAGCTCAGCCTGACCAAGACTTGAACTGGACATGAGCAAACGCGAATGAAAATGGTTGCTGCAGAAATGTCTTTTGATGGGCCTGGTGGCACCTAGTAAAGAGAAGGCACTCCTCTACCTGGACCAGTATTTGTAAACAAAAGGCAAGTGACATTGTGTTGTGGGAGTTGCTGAATGATGTGTTAAACCTGACTACCTGTTGTCATTAAATATGCTCTGCTTGAGAGGGGTGTTTAGCCTCCTACCTGCAGTTACAATTCTGATTCTGGCTTTCCAAGTTCAGCCTTTCTGAAATCTCCCCCCTGCAGAATAATTTCTCACTTGTATACAGTAGATGATCAGGAGAGAAGTGACCTCACTGGACTAGAGGGGTGCCACGTGGCACTCCAGCAGGGGCTGAAGACTGAAAAAAGAGACCTGTTTCTAGGCACAAACAAGGAAGAAAAGAGTAGGAAATTAAATGAGCAACCTTACTATATTGACTGCCTGTCACAGGTCACAAAAGCTATTGACATTCAAACAGTTTATTGAGCCAATCCACTTGCTGCCTCAGGTCTGCTTCCAAAGTTGTGTTCATTAAGCCACCCGGCGCATTCAGTAATGCCTTACACTTTTTGGCTTCCTCTGATATCTGATTATAAGTAATTTGTTTGCTTTTACCGAAAGAGGCTTACATTTGTAACTAAACAGATTTTACTGGTACACTTCAGGTGAAGTACCTTCCTCAGGTGTACAACAACAGTGTCTGACTTGGGATATGAACCAAAACATTCCAGTTATGTGTCAAAGACACTGACCGCCACTCTACACTGTGGTTTAGGTGGTTAGCTGTGAAGACAAACTTCTTGTTCAATGTCTTGAAGACCTGAGATGTCCAGAGCTCTTTCAGTGGCACTTTGGTTGAAACATTGCTATTAATGAAAATGTGTTCACATGCACTGATTCCTGCACTATGGTGAACCAGTAGCGAAGTCAGAAATAGAAGTGATATCTTTGGAGAAGTTACAGGACTGCTCTGAAATTTTATCCTGCCCTGACTGACATTCAGCAACTACTGTATGTAAATACTGTATGTTGCTCATAGGTTGCTCTTTATTCTTTTTTTACATGAATACTTCCGAGTGTCATTCTTGTTGAAAGTTTTCCTCATAAAGTACTGGAAAGGAAAATTGAATTAAATTACCTTGGAGCAATTAAAATAATCTGATTCCAAATTACTATTATCATAATTTTTTGTGGCCTCACATTTCTTGTAGTACATGCTGTGCTGTACTGGCACAATGTACTTTAAAAATGTATTGCTGTTAACTTGTAATTTACATATTCCAAGCTATTATAGTCCAGCTGTCACTATAACAAAGGCTTGGTGTAAAATTTATCTTGAACTGATAATTAACCTGGATGTTTTGCTGAAATGACATTCATGTTGCCTAACCAAACATCCATTGTAATTTTACAGTTACCAGCCAGTTAGATTTTAATAACAGAGTGAGAATTTGCCTGTCTTTTAACATTATAGTGTTATTGACAATAGATCTGGTTTATGTGGGCATGCCGCGACACCCCCTGAATTGTTTCAGTACCTTACTAGGTTTAGAAACCAGTAGAAACTGTATTTTTTGGATCAGGGAGTTCAGTAATCAGGAAGTCAGGAAAGGGAACTTTTCCTGAGACTTTTTAATACTGGTTGTGAAGTTGTATGGTTTGTAAAGGGAAAAAAGGAGAGGTGAGACACTGTCAGCTGAGCATTAACACTTGTATTCCTCTCCTCCTTGTTTCCCCAAAACTATCGCCGAGGGTTCTTCTCAGAAATAGTTTTAGCTGAAATCATTAGTAGGACCCTCAACAGTCAAAAACTGTACGCATTTTTGGAACAGGGGATATAATAAATTAAATAAACAAGTATAGCACATCATGCGCAGTCAGATTCCACAGACTTCTGCATTAATAAGTAATGGCCAGAGCAAAGAAAAATATATCCGCATAAATCAGTGACAGGCCAATTTTAGGATAAAAATGCAGGTTGCTTTTTTTAATATTTGCTAATTCGTTTTCTTTTTTTTACTTTTGTGTTTCTAGTCCACAGTGTATTAATATTCTGTGCTACAATGATAAGATGCCTCATGGTAAAATCTGTAGCAATTAAATTATCATTCTAAAGAGAGAAACTGTTACGTAACTATTCCAGTTAGTGGGAAGGTGTTTCAGGCAATGTCTCTTCATGCCACACATACTTCTATTAATGGCTGGGATTATCTGGAATGGAGAGTGTTTTCTTTATTTATCTATCTTGTCATTCTAAGTGCCAGCTGGCATACTGTATATAAAAGACATAATCTTCTGGACAATACTGGTATTAACCATAAACACAGCCAACAAAATCCATACTAAGTGTTTTACTGCTCACAAAACCTGAACCTTAGCACACCAATTGGAATTTGAAGTCCATCAGTTTATCCCAGGTACATATATGCATTACTATGAACAGAAGAGGTGACAGATTAGTATTAATACAAGCCATTTCAGTGCCAGATTATTTGCAATTTATTAATTGTTTACTCAAATTAATAAAGCGGTCAAAACATTTGTTAGCAACATACTTCTTTAAATTTTCCTTTTTTAGTGAAAGATTTTAATTTTGGCTTGGGTGAGCGATTAGAGCTAAGGGGATATTTTCTCCACGACTGGTGCTCTCTTGGTCTAATGTACAGAATTAATGAGGTACTCTTTGAAACAGATACAATGTTCTGTGGTTTGAAGTGAAGCAGAGATAACCATGTTTGCTTTGCAGGGTTTAAATAGGTGTGGGGTGATGCCGTGAATTACAGTTGGCCACTTCAGAAGTGTGGTATACAGGTGAAATGTTTCTTTACAATGGTGGAGTTCTAGACAAGTGCGATTGTGATGCCTTGTTTGGCAGCTCACAACAGGGGTGTAGATTCTCGGCGGGATCCCGATCAAAGAAGCTCCCCACACACAAGTCTTTACACAGCATCAGGGGTAGATTATGTCCTGTCTGAGAATAGCAGAGGCACGTGTAGGTAGTTGTGGTACCGCAGTCTGCATCCCTGTGGCTGTGTCAGTGAGCCAGCAGCCTGCACTGTAAGTACTGTAGGTGGCTGATGCAGTAACAGCATGGCCAGCTTGTTATGAATACCATGGATGCATTTGAAAACTAAACAGCCTGTGCTGCTTTAAGGTAGCTGCCCGGAGGCTTGTAAAGCAGCTGGAAGATTAAGGTCTGCGGCTCCGTGGCTTGTATATTTAAAAAAAAATCAGCTTATGCTGTGTTAAAGTGGCTGCTAAGATAACAGCACAGACGCCCTTCAGCCTGAAAGTAGGGTTTGTAGTTGGTATAGCTGGGATCTTCAGCTGAAGGCTGGTTCTGTAGACAGAGGCTGATGGGGGGGGGGTCTGGTGTTATTCAGACTCCAACTTCTCCTGATTGTCTCCAATCCTTCCTGGTTCAGAGCTCTAGTTATGTGGGCTGGAACAGGGTGCACAGCTGCATGTCTGGTCTGCCAAATTAGGTAGGGGGAAAGCTTTGAAAAAGTCTAAGAGTCCTTGGGAAAGGTAACACCCTTCAAGGACGCAGCCCCTTGTGGCATCGCTTAATACATATGTGAATAAAAATATTTGTTTTAACATTAGTGGAATTTTGGTTCATACCACTGTTTATTAAAAAAGATCCTGGGGGTTAAAAGTAAAAGGTAGTGATTGGAACTGCAAATGTTAATGAAGGCAAAAGGTGTAATTTGCTCTACTAGTGTGACGCCACATCTTGTCTAAATAAAAAAGTGCATCTGTGCTGCAGATCCCCAGCTCCCCAGTTCGCCATCCCTGGTACTTTTCTAGATCCGACAGCCATCAGTGTCTGAAGATCTGAGGGAACAGGTTAAAGTGATGAGACCAATTGACCATTTTGCACTAAGCTGCTAATGACTTAAACATAGATTCCGTTGAATTATTTGCCTGGATCCTGTTTTTATGGAACGGTAGACACTGATCATGTAAATGATGTCTGCTGTGTTTTACAGTTGCCTACTTTTCAGCTTCTTTAGCTCTATGAAAGTGCACTCACACCATCATCCCAGTCAGTACCATACATATTTTAGGGTACTTTGCAAGAGCGCACTTCCATCAAGAACAATGCCTTGCTGGGTTTTGCAACTTGGTATCATCACAAAAGAACAAGTTTCTTTTGAGATGAGACTTTTTTTAATGAAGAGAATAAGGAATGTACTTTTCAAATAGTCCAGCTCTCTGCATACTGCAGGTCTTTGGATTATTAATAATTAACAGTGGAGCAGCAATAATCACCTGCACTGGATGAAACAATCAATTTGATGTTAATTAACTGGGATCTTGCTTTGTGATTTTATGCATAATTTAACATTAATTATGTATTCAGGGTGAATACTGGGCAACCAAAGAAAGGGATCAGTGCGGAACAAGGCTGTATTTGTCTTTCATTCACTCAAGTACTGCGTGTTCAATGTGTGACTACAAAAGGCAGCTGAGCTTGGCTTCCATACGGTAAGAGCTCACAGCTGCCTGGCAATTAAATCCCTGATCAGTTGCCTTTACCCCCTTCTGGCGAAATATATTGGCATAGTGCTTTGTACTGTTTCAGACTGACCTAAAGCATAACTATTATAAATGAACATTCTTAGAAAATACTTGTCATTAACCATTTAAAAATATAATATTACTCAATAATAGGTGTTCCGTGCATATCAAGATTTTCACTTAGTGTGACTTTCAAGTCCACAATAAATGCAACCAGGCGGGTTGAAATGTGGCTAAGTGTCTGCTCTAACCAGTGCTCCATGGGACAACCCCCTTTTCTCCATCACTGGTGTCACGGGGGCTGCTGGGAAAGACATACTGTACTAGATATGTTTAGTCTGAAGGCTACAACTGTTTTTTTCACAACCTAAGAAGGACAAAACTAAACCAAACCTGGATTTTCTTACTCTTTTGGAAACCATCCAATTGTCTTAGTAGTGTTAGGAGTTGAGCTATTATTACCTGCTATTAGTTACATAACCTGGAACCCAAACAACCAATATTAGAACATAAGAAAGGTTACAAATGAGAGGTAATTTGGCCCATCGAGCCCATTCAGTAGTAAGTAGCTCTCCTGCAGCAAATGGGAGAATATGGTGAGCGATCATCACACAGAGGGATCTGTCAGCTGAGGTGCAAAAAATACTGTACAGCATTTATAAGGACACTGGTTTGCAAAATGTCCTTTGTGATGCACTGTGAGGCCTGCATGAAATCTGCCTTGCCATCACGTCTAATGCCATTGATGGACAAGATTGTACAAGGGGAATTTTTGCAAGGGTAGCAAGCAAGACCCCTCCCTACCAACCCACAAGAATTAGTATTTCCCATGAAAAAAGCAATTTCCATGCCTGGACTGTTTTTTTTTTTAATGTTCAGGCAAGGAGATGTTCAAACCAAAGCTCAGCTTTCCTCCTCTACTCCTAAACTAGCCTCTATATTTCTCACAACTGGGGCAGCAGCAATTGAGCCCAGATCTGGTCACTTGCTGGTGAACAAGTTTTAAGCCTGATGGTAAAGATGCATCTGCGAATGAGGTGTTCTTTGAAGAAAAAAACAAGGCCGGGAACTTTAATTTCAGCAAGATGAAAGACTTTCCCAATTGACTCATTATATGAAAGAGAATGGGTATCTGGGAAATCTGCCACAGATTCAATTTCTGATTGACAGCACAGACCTCAGGGAGGTTGTAAAAGCACCCAGAATTCACCGAGGGCTTTGTATGGCCACAGCTGGCTGAGTGAACCTTAGTTTTGGCCCCTGTCACTGGGAGCCTGGGGGACAACAGTGGGAGATGTCTGTCAGTTGGTCGACTTTTGAAGTGGAACTGCAGTCCCTATTTCTCTGGCTGGTTACTCAGTCTCGGTAACAAAATAAATTCATTGCCAGTATAGAAAAAATGACCATTTCCGAATTAAGCACAAAATCGTGAACTTTGTGAAAGTACCGTAAGTGGCCATGTTGTCTCAAACCCCTAGTCTCGCCATGGGAGAGATCCCGTGAATTGCGATGTGGCGCACTAGTCACTGTAATGGCTAATGTAATGTGATGAAGGGGTGAATGAATACAGTTTAAGCAGCAGACCTTTCACTGCTGCAATGTGCCAACGTGATCTGCATGCAGACTTGACAAGTAGTATTTGTCGGCAAAACTCAAATCTCAAAGTCAGGGGGCGATATTTTTTATTGGATTAAAAGAGGTGTATTCACAAGCCTGCTTGTTTACAATGTCCTGCTTCACCTCATCAACATTTTTGTTGCCTCGTTCTGGATCGCAGAATACGTGCTGCTCGTGCTGGAAATTGTATCTATTTTGAGATGTCAATTGGAAGTTTTACATGTTACTGTGTGCGTTTTACTCTTATTGTGGTTTGAAAGGCACTCATCAGTATTGATTCTTTCCAACACTGAAATATAAAAATAGCGTTGCATCTCTGCTTTAAGCCCCATGGCCCATACAGAGGTTTGCTGCAGAGCCCAGTGTAGCTGAGCTGAATGCACAGAAAAGTAAGGTCAGCATGATGCAAGCCACGTACAGTTGTGGCAACGTGAAATGAAAAATAGATTTGAGCTGGAAAATTCGCATGCAGATGCACTGAGGTCGATTTTTGCAGCACACTTTGGAAAGAAGTGCCTGAAATAAGACAATGTGTTGGGTACCGATCGCCCTGGGTCTCTGCAGTTGAGTGCAGTGGGTGATTCCAAATGGAGATAAAAGCAGCAGTGTTAGAGAGCAACTTTCTCATCTAAGACAATTCCAACTTAGGGACGCTGAAAGATGATGGGTTTGAGCCACAGTTTTTTTTAAAGGATCAAAGCACAAGCAAAGGTAAAATTTATAAACTGATGTTCAAAACTCTTAGACATTTTGCACTGTCCTGCTCATTTCACTCACTTTTGCGTTCTTTGTGCTTAAGCACAAACCTGTGACAGTTGTCTCCAGAACATTGATCAAAGTAACATATAATAAGTGAATACTTATTAGCACAAAACTTAATACTTCTTAATACAGCTGTATAGGTTAATACTTATATAGCTGTTTTTTGTAGTATAAAAGGAATCCTTTACTTTTTTAACTTTATAGAAGTGTAGAAAGGAACCAATTGCGTTTGATTGGCAAATGACATGGATTAATTGCTACAATGCACTTGACACATTTTGTATGTGACTTTGATCAAAGTACTTTAATTCAACAAAGTGACCAAATTGTTGAAAGTTACTGTGATCCCGTATACATGAAGATTGCAATCAATGTGATTTAATGATTAATACATTTCAAGCTTGGATTGTTCTCACCGAAACTAAGCTGTGTTAATAAGAGTCTAAGTTAGTAGTAGAAAGTATTAGTGGAAGCTTTGAGTCAGATATTGATGCTTATAATACATTTTGATTATTGTATTTTTACAGAAGAGTGCTTCACAGCGCAAAGAAGGACTACTTTGACTCATTCATTAAGTGATTGTATAATTGATGGAATGCAACAAAGCATTACTGTTATGTTGTATTATTAGGGAAAAATAAAGGAAATCACAAACAGGTCAAATGTATAGTGAGATTGGATTTAAAAAGTGTGGGACTGGTTTTATAACAGTCTCACTTTAGTACCAAATTCTTGGCAACCACATTAACACAGTAAGACTGCAAAGGGTTGCTCTCCTTTTTCAATAATGGGGAGGAGGGGTCAAATCAGGATCAGAATTGCCTTGAGACTAATTAAAATAGTTTCTTGCAGCTGTTAATTTTGAAGCAGCTGAATTTGCCGAGTTCACTTTTGGAGAGAAAAATCCAGGTACATGGGAGCTAAGACCTCTCCTGTAATTATTATATTTCAGAATGGGGAGAAAATGGGCATCACGCTAATTCACTGCAGTTGTCAGTGTGTGTGTGTGGGAGATATGGAGGTTAAAAACTACAGTAGCAAGCTAAAAAGAAAAAAATGCAAAATGCAGAATGAGTTTTATAGCTTGGTGTTCTTTTTAACCAAGAGATCTAAGTACTCTGCATTATAAAAATTCCACAACCATCTTGGCAGAGAAAGTTTGTTTTTAGGCAGCAGTTACTACCAAGCTGGAGTTCAGGCATGTCTTCAGGACTGGAAATAACCATTCAGAGTGGTCGCATTAGCATTACAAAACAGATTGCTGACCAGCAATTCTAAAGTAAGGAGCAAAAGAGAAATTGAATGGGGAATTCTTTTTTTTTTATTATTTAAAAGCAAAACATATTCACAGAAATCAAGTTATTTTCATGGAAATCTTGGTGATATTTGTCCCAGTAAAACCTAATGGGTTTTTCAATACATTTTGAGCAGCATTTTTCAGTGTTCACTACTAATGGGTAAAGCAAATTATGAAATGCAAAATTCAGATAACATTTTTGATTTTTTTTTTAAAAAAGAATCTCTGTTATGTGTTGTATGAATGATTGAATCATTATCCACAATTTTGGCATTTCTTTTTCAGGCACTTTGATGTGGGACTGTACCGTTGGCTTGTCAGGTGAGTCACATTCCTTATCGGCCCCTTCTTTTGTGATTGTAGATTTGTATTCTTGATACCCCCGATACTGTACAAATTTCCCTCTGGGCTCACTTTGTCAGGATTATGAATAAGTCAGAACGAACTGTGAAACACGAACCAGAGGACATGAGTGGAAGCCATGTGGACATGTATTTAAAACTGGGAATAGGAAGAACCTCTTTACCCATAGGGTGGTGGGAGTGTGGAACTAACTACCCAGCCAAGGTGTTGAAGCTGTCACCTTGGCTTAATTTAAAAAAAAAAGCAGGATGAAATCATTGGAGTCTCAACCTATCAAATGGGCTAGATGAACTGGATGCTATCCTCTTGTTTGTAACTTTTCTCCTGTTCTTAATGAGATCATTACCTCCTGTTTTCATTCTCATGCTCAAACTGCATGCCAGAAATACTGACTTTTGTAAGGATAGCAATGGCTTGCATTCCTCTTCTTCTTTTTACAGGAAGGTTTAAAGGAGCAGAAACCAGATCAATTTGAGAAATGAGTCAGCTGTCTGTCACTATTCTGAATTTCTGAGAAAATCCTGATCCGTCTACTATTCTGATGACTTGTCTGTGACAAAGCAAAAAAAAAAGCACTTTTTTGTAATTTAGATGTTGTTTGTTTTCAGCTCTAGCTTCTGAAGACTAAAAGAGAATAGAAGCACTTCACCTCAGAGAGATGACTGCTCGTTACGCCACGAGTTGATTTCCTCTTGTTTTCTTTGGCTTGGCATAAACATGCAAATGAAATACTCTTCATGTTTTGGAGAAATGAAAAGATGGCAGGGTGGCTATGAGAAATATCTTAAAAGCATAGTTAAAATCTTCAAAACGTGCTTGTTGCTGTATGTAGTTCATGACACCCAGGCCATTTAGTTGTTCAGGCTTTAGTTTGGTCTCCATGGTGATTTTGAAATGCTCCTACTGCACCTGTACAGCAAAACAGGCTTTGATCTTTCGAGATTTATTTAACATCAGACGAACCTCAGACAGAAATATGTTTGACTGATCTGGCAGCAGCTTAAGTATCAATGGGTTTTGCGTGATTCCTAAGGTCCAGGAGAACGTAGTACTTGGTAAACTTCAGAAACATAAACACAAAGAGGGTGGATGACCAGTTTATTCCATTGTTGAGGTGACATCTCTGTTACGTTAACAGGAAGGTGCAGTACATAGAAGCCTTCTTAAACAGAGTGAAGCCCATCATCTCAGAAACTCAGCTAATTAAGAACACATAGTTGTTCACAATTAATTTTGAACTAGATATTAATGTATGGAAAATGTATATATTTTTAAATTATATTATTTAGAAATAATTATACTGTTTTATACTATTTTAATTAGATTCAAAATTAATTATACTATTTTTATTTAATTAATATTACCATCTTATATAATGTTTTCCCAATCAATTTTTATAAAAGTATCAGCATAGAAAAACCCTGGCACAGGGAACCAGGTTATGTGCATTATTCAAATGGATGAACGGCTTCAGAAAGCCCAATAATAAACTTTAATTTGCTTTAGTTTTCCATTCATCTGTACGGGGTTCTAAGTACAGAGTTCTCTTATTGTTATATTAAAATGTAATATTAGAAGGCATGCAGCCAGAATCTTTAAACAAGCTTTCAGAGGTCTTTTTGCTGATGCCGTGAAGTTACTTTGGTTCAAAGTTAGGAAAGGAGATGAGGACTTCTGTCAAATTATCTTTGGAAGCCAAGGGTGAGGGTATGAGAGATAAAGTTACAGATGTTTGTGACAGTTTGTGTGCCCCTGCACTGCATCATCTCCGTCTCGGGATCAAAGCCCCTCTTCGTTCTTCTCTCTAATTAGGACCAGTCTCTTCTGAGTCTTTGCATTGAAGTAGAGCTGTGAATGAAAGCTGACAGCTTTATGGCCATGTGTGTTGATCTGGAATGTTCCGATGTCAGATCTTCATATCTGCGCAGCTGTATCTGGCATTGACAAGCCAAGAAGTGCTTTCCTCAGAGCATGTTGGATTTGCCCTCCAGCTCTGGAGGTGTGAGAGGTTTGAACAAGACTATGGTAACTGGGAATATCTTTTTGGAAAATAGACAATTGATATGAACTGTAAAAACCCTTTAACACGATATTGGCGTAATTAATAGAACATTGCTTTCTGTAATCCATGATCAAAATGAAAAAAAACATTTCCTTACATCAGTAATAATGGTTGATCCCAGTTTATCAGAACAGAAAAAATGGGCCGACCACTTAATTTATTGGCGTTTCTATGGCAGTAGGTCCGAGGTCTAGTACTGGAGGAGCACAGTCTCAGCTCATTTTTCTTCCAATGAAGCTCTGAATCTACAGTGTTAATTTATGGGTTAACTGATCTGCTTGCTCGTTTAGACTTTTATATATTCCTTCAATTCAGAGTGTCAAAATACCCAACTTCGAGTGTGATGTTTTCAAAAACTCCATCTCACCAAACTTTATGCAGTTGCCCCTCAACTTGCTTGCCGTTATTTCTTACTGAACAGTTCTTACTAGCTGTTTGGTTGATGATTCAGTTGATTACATTTCAGACAGTACACCTACAGTAAATGCCACCAGTTATGAAACTCCAAAATTGATAAAGTTTTGATATCAGTTACAAATCCCATTCAAACTTTTATGAGCTGAATGCAAATTTATGAACGTGCCCGAGGGACATATTTGTAAAGACATACCAGTATGAAGGTGTAGTGGAGAACGATTTCCTTTAACTTTAAGAGGGTGACATAATGGTTAGCAGTTGTCACCACTGCCTCCCAGCTCTTGGGTTTTGTGTTGGGTTTTCCTTGGGGTGCCATCCTTGTGGAAGTTCTCTACATGAGTTTTTCCCCAAGATCTGGAGCTGTCCAGTTTCATTTTCATCTCTAAATCCCCCTCCCACACCATTCACGTGTGTGTTTTACCTGTGATGTTCCTGTATGTCCTGTCCAGAGTGTTGTACCACCTTCACTCAAGGCCTGCTGGGATAGGCTCTTGCTCACTGTGACCCTCTAAAGATAAAGCATTTACTCAAAATGTGTGGACGTCAGTCCAATATTATTCCTTTTTCGTAAGCAGTGGTCAGGGTTCTGGACTCGTAACTTGAGGGGTTAAAGTTTAAATCCCAAGTGGGACACTGATGTTGTTTTATTCTGGAGCCAAATAAGGGCTGTGGGGCTTAAATTTCACCTGAATTGTTCCAGTAAAATAGTCATCTGTCTAAATGGATATAAGTGATTTGGCAGATGCTTTTATCCAAAACAAAATAATTGTCAGAAATGAGAAATCTAGAAAGACTAGTCATGTGTTGCTCTCAGAGCTGTTTTCCAGCTCTCCTGCAGAGCAGAAGTGGTAGTATTTTATGGCACCTTGTGAAGGTCAAAGAATATATGGCCTTTGCTTCAATATGACATCGATCAGGAAAAAAACACCACGCTGATGGTCTGCTTGCACACAACTGCTGCATCTTGTTTAAACATCCAAAATCACACTTTAAAAAGTACTGTTCCATCAATGTGCCATTTCACATTTCTCTTACTTCACTTCAAACTGCAACACCTTGGGGGACAGGGGTTTCGGTGCATTGAAGATGTGTTTGCAATTGTTAATATTGGGGAGTGTGAGCAGAAATGTGGAAGAAGATTTTTCAGACAAACGTATCAGAAAAAACGCTGCCTAATTTTTTCCTCTACAAAAACATTCTCTCATGTTTATTTCCTTAAGAAACAATCCTTTCTCTTCGTTCATGCCTCTCTCATCACTTTCCTAGATTTCTACCTTCAGATCTTTACAATAGTGTTCAAAAAATGCAAAGTTTATTATTTTCTCCAGAGTACAAAGCGTCGCAATGTGTAAATGTAATGTAACCAGCTACCTATTCAGTTAATCCAACAAAAAACAAAGAAACCACAAAACACTTTTGGTCTAATGGCTGCCCTGCCTAGAAATACTCTGCTAAAACAACTGACTTGAGAAGCACAGAGCACCTCTGATGGTCCAGTAAAGGGCCATGTCACCATATGGTGACAGAAGGTGTGATTCAGGTGTGTCCTATATACTGTAGCCCGAAATCTTCAAGACATAAATTGTGACTTAAAATACATTCATTATGGCTTCTCTTACCAGAGTGTGTCAGATTTAAAGGTTTCTGTACATAGATTGCAACCTGCAGGACAGTCCTGTAAATGAAAAAGATGAAAATAATTTTTAAACCAGTATGTTAATCAGTTTATTAGGAACGGACGTGATCATAAAGAAGGAATTTGTGTCTTCTTTATGATGTGCATGCCTACTTGAGTTCACATTGTAAAAATGTTGTGCTGAGTACTAGGAGGAGATCGCTACCTACTGGAAACCTGTGTGCTCCATGGTTCATACAAGACAGCTCGTTGCAGCCTTGCCAAACAATCCTGCCATTCTAGAGCTTGCAACTGGTTCACTTCCTTGGCTCATACTCCCTAGTCCTTAGGCATTCAATTTTTGTATTTGTTTTTGCTAGTATAGAAGTGATATGGTATTATGCTCTGCATTGTTTTCCTTGTTGACCTAGAGCACTGTCAATCTGCCTTATCAGTGCAAGATAAACAATAGAGTTGCCCTGAAGGTGTTCTTTATTTATAGCCTCCTTTAACTAACAACATCCAGAAACAGCAGGGATTATGCATTCATTCACTATAACTTTGAATATGAAAGTGCTTCTCTCTTCACCAAAGTATCCACTGCCAGTAATTATGATAATGTTTATTTTAAAAGGGAGATCATAAAACTTCACTATCAAAAACACAAGCTTAAAGCCTTTCACAGACATTAGCAAGCTCCTCCGTTTTGGCTGGTAGCCTGAATTTGCCTGGTGTATAAATCATGTCAGGAAACGATTGTAAGTCATTGGAGCTTATTGTGCTTTGCTGGTGCGCAATTTCAGTTGTATGTAACCAGGGTTTGTGCAGATTGATAGCTCGTTCTATTTACAGAGGCAGCAAGTGATATCCAGAAAGGTATTGTCGGATTTATGAGAGTTGGTTCTTGCAGAGCATAGTTTAGTGTAGAGCTCTGAAGCTGCTTCTGATGATATTGGCAGAAATCTTTAATTACACTCGGTCACCTGATAGTGCTGCTGTAAAAGACGTCCATTCCTTCTGCCTTTGACTTAGTGTGATGTCAGCTCTTTCAAACAAGATTTATTTGTTGCACTTTATGCAATTTAGCAGGCTAAACGCATGTAACCCTGTGTAATGCTCTTTTTGTTTTTTTTTTTGCTGGCTCTGTTCTGATTTTCATCCCTTTTGTATTCAGTAATTGTTTCTGCACATCGCTGAATTCAGAAAAAAGGAGGGCCATTGGAACTCAGGACTTTTATTTCTGCAGTACTAACGGAGCTGAGCATCACAATTTGTTTGAAGTGTAAATGAACTATACTGTATGTTCAGCCATATAAATTCAACAATACGTACTACATTTCAGCATCGTCCTGGTAATGGCATTAATAAATGATAGTGCTTGTTTGTGATGTAAATGAGGATTGTTTTAGACTACTCTTCTGTTCTGAAATGCAGTGACTGTATTTTTAGCTGCCGTTCAGTGCATTTCATATCAGAAACATAGGTGTACATTTCTTGTTTGTTTTTAAAGTGTTCCTAGAACTTGAACAACATCTATATTTATCCCTGTGCCTCCTTCCGTTTCGTGGGTAATTGCATGAAGCATTTCCAATTAGTTTAAGAGTTTGTCTTCCATCATGTTGGCTTACATAACAGCAAGGAGCTGTATAGTGAAAGACAGGTGACCGAAATCTAGGTTAAGTGAATTCTGGAGAAACAAAATGTGTATTTCCTCTTCATGTTTAATAGATTTACATCTGTGACATTGTTTATGTTTCACCTTTCATCAATTCATGTTCCGTTAAAGAAAAGTATTCAGAAATTGAATTTAATATCATCATGAAGAAAGGCTTCATCACTCTTAGTGAATAACCACCCCTTTATCTCTTGGTCCATACAACAAATCTTCTGCTTGTTGGTGTTTTGTAATATTTTCACTTTTGAACAATATGTGTTAAATCATAAGTGGCACCGTTAACGATGCTGCTCCATAGCTCTCGGATCCTGGATTTGATTCTTGGTTGAGCCGCCTCATACAAAATATTTTTGATGATATTTTGAGTTAATCCTAAGTGTCTTATTTCTGTTTTTATTTTCTTTATTCCTGGACATGTGTGTGGGCATACTGTATATGCTGTATACTGTACTGTAAAAATGAATGCAAGTGGGGGGGGGGAAAGCAAATTTCGCCAAGAATGCTTCCTAAACACACATAAAAATCCAGCTTCAGAGTGGGCTTGTGTGTGGTGTAAGACATTTTAAAGAGTAATTTACAATTCACCGTACGTCGAGCTTATGTTTTGTGAAGTGCGAGTCTGTGCTTGGGCACCTGAATTATGCCTGCAATATCTCTTCTTTGGTGAAATCACTGTGATAAAAGCTGTGAGTAAAAAATGTTTGTATAGAATTTGATCTGCTGTTATGCGTCAGCTCCAAACTACCATATCTTTTTGATTCATCTCCAGCATTTCATAAGAACATGTACAAAAAAGAGGGGGACTATTCATGCAGCTCACTTGCGTTCTAGTAGCTAATTGATCCAAGGAGTTCATCTAGCCCTGTCTTGAAAGAAGCCAGGGTATGGACTGGCTTACAATGGGGACTTGAGCACGTTTTATTTCACTGCTGACCAGAGCTAGAGGGAATAGGATAATTTAAGTCAGTCTTTCTCTTTGCTTTTACTGCTCCAGATGTGGGTACGGGGTCCCTGAGGTGGGTCATGCAGAAACTGGTTAGGCCAGGATGTAAGATGCTCGTCCAGGCTGGCCTTCTCAGTGAGATGTAGGACCCGGGCCCAACTCTTTCTGCAGAGAAGCTCTGTAGGTCAGGACCACAGGCTGTGGGCTACTGGCTACTGTCTGTGCGTTTGCTTACTTGTTCTTAGTTCCCATGGAAACCAAAGACATGGTGAATGCAAATGCCTTGAAAAGACACCTGTTGTTGGTTCCCCTTGGTCGAATAGAAGAATAAATGCAGAGAAATGTAAAAGCTACAAACTTGCAAACTTTTCTTCTTCTTTCCTTCCGCCCTCTCCTGGCTTCACAAGCTTTCGTTGCCCAAAACGATGTTATCTTGAACAAGTAAACCCACACATATACAATTTTATAAAGTGGTTTCTTGAGAACTTTAGGCATTATGATGTAGATCATCCTAAAAATGCAGAAAAGGGGAAGTTACAATATGGACCATCTGCAGTAAACACTGCAATGGAAAAAACAGGATTTTAAGCAGGTTGTGAATTTATTATATTTATATTAAGCACATTAAGCCAACCAGTTAGCACATTCCGATAAGGTTTTAAAATGGTTTATCTTGTGTGTTCCCAATCTGCTGTGTGCATGAGTCTTCAAACAGTCATCTTTTGTTATGATTTTCCTCTTTTCTTATCATGTGTACTGTATGGTATTAAGTGTAATCTTCATTTGCTATCAGCAATATTTTCCCCTCAGCTAGTTTAGCTGTCCTTTTCCTCTGCTACATAGAAAAAGGGCTCTTCTCTTTCCTGATGTAGCTGAAGTGGTTGAAGTCTTTTTATTTTGCTTTTCAGAGGTATTCTGCACATGTTCTTGAAATACTTCTATATTATTGAAATCTGTGCTTTAGCTCATATACTTTATAAGGTTGCACAGCAAGAATAACTGATGTCATTCCTAAACCTTATTTCTTTCTGTCTTTGGCCTGGCCTAACAAGTAATACTTATCGGCCAGTTCAGCACCTCACGCCTGGAGAGAGCTGAGGTGGAAGTGATATTAGGAGATCCTGCTGGTAATAGTCCCTTTGTTGTATTGTATATCATGTTTTTCATAGTAAATCGTGCCCTTGTATAGCTAGGTGATGTGCTACAGCTATTACGCACCCCCAATTAGACTGACAGATGGAGAAATAAAAAAATTGCCACACCAGTTAAATTAAGGAGTCAAGGTCAGGTTGGCTGGGTTTACTACTCCTACTGCCAGTGCCATGGGATAATGAAGCAGTCATGACCTCAGTTTAACAACTCATCTGAAGGATGGCACCTTCAGCAGCAGTGACCGCAGTTGCCATACTGGGGCATTCGTTTTTGGACATTTTTGTCCAGAGAGAAGCACACTAGCAACTCGTCCACTAGCACAACATACATCAACCACCACAAAGAGCTTGAAAGAGCTGGCTCATGCTCTGTAAGGTCTCTGAATTTACAAGTGATCTTTTTTGTTGATCTTCACGATATTGGCTTTGGGTTTCCTTTACAGGTTTCCCATCCCTTGCTTCTGACCAGATTAGACTAGAACGTGGTAACTGCTCTCAGCTGCTAATATAATGTGGGTTCATGGTACTGGTTCAATTTCTTATTATGGACTGCCTTCACGTACTGTGTACGTTATTAGGTTAAATGAGTCATAACCCCCTTGTGCTTTGGTGAAATGGGGGATCACGTCATCTGCAGGTTTAAAAATCCAAGACCGCCTCATCCACAGAGGTCACAGTCACAGTCTGCATCAGGCCCTGTAGGCCAACATGGGATTGGGCTGCTTCCATTTTGCTGTGGGTGCTGTGTCGCATTCCTGACACTCGTGTGGGCACATGTTTGCTCATTTCAGCATGGGAGGGGGCTGTCGAAACCTGGGAAATCTGAATGTATTGATCCGTGGCCCTGACACAGCTAATTAGTTCTTTTGTTTATCTCATTAGTGCCTTGTTAGTATGCGACTGTTTATTCATGATGCTCTTAAACAAAAGAGGAGCTTTGGTGAGCTGAGGAGAACAGAGGGAGACGAGAGCTGTGGAGGCCTGATTAATACTGATGGGACGGTTTTTCCCCATTGAAACAACAGTCATTATTAACACATGTATAGCAGCTTTCTTTGATGTGCATATTTACCCTGCAGATAACTGTATGAATTGTAGGAATACAGCAGTTGGGGTTTATAAATGTACACATGTAATAACAGCAATGATCAGCCCTGGGATTTTTCTTTGTATAGCTGGATAAATACATAGTATAAAATGTAGCTGTTTTTTTGAAGCACAAATTAACACTTACTATATTAAATGCAACCTAATCCATGCATCAGGGAGTGTCATTCTGGCAAATGACGCTGTAATTAATACATAACGTAAGAGAGAGAATTTTTAGTTGTAGCTGTTCATCACTTGGCAGTAGACCTCCTCCAAAGTCTTGGGATTTAAGTATTCATATTTAGTGAAATGCTTATTTTAATCTGTGCTGGTGGGCACAGTGTAAAGACTGTGTTTAAATGAAAAATACATAGCCTGTAACCTGTATGTGTTCCCTGAACGAGCAGCTGGGAAAACCGGTGCTTGAACTGTTGCATTTCCTGGCTGTGGAGTGAACAAACTCTCTGTTGACACAGTTAGGTCCTTTTTAAAAGGGAATAATTCTGTAAGATTTCACATGGCCCTCTACATGTTAGATTTTGCATAATTGTGATATCACTAAGTATCGTGTAGTGCTAAAATTTGGATATGCTATAATGCGTCATTATTAGAAGGATGTTGTTCCAAGGAGAGGAAAAAATTGTTAAGTAATAATTAACTTGTGCTTTTGTTTTTCCAATTGTCCAGAAGCCCCTAGGTAAGACAGCAATACTTGGTGCTACATCCCTTATTCTTGAGCACTATCAAGAGCATAGTCCATTACAGCTATAAGGACACAGTGTTAGTAGTAGAACAGTAGTACTGGACTCAATCAAACTTATCCACTTTCTTAACACACTCAGCAGGAAGACTTGCTTGACATGTTCTAAGCTACTCCGGGTTTTAAGACTTCTTTCTCTTTTTGGGAGGCTTCTCTACGGGGTAGATCTGATAGAAAATATTTTGTCTTGCTAGGTGAAGAAAGAACTTTATATTTAGATGGTTGGGGGAAACTCTAAAAACTCTAATTTCATGAAGTCATTTTAATTGTTTATTGAGTTATTTCTTTGTAAATGTCTCTTAGTTTATAAGCTATCTGGTCTGTTAATTTTCACAATATCAGCTTTGTTTTTGTTTTTTCTTAAGTCTGATTAAGTTGCTCAACACTACTGGTGAAATGAAATGTACTGTAATATATAAAACTTGTAGTAGTGTGGTAATGTGTGATGGCAGGTGCTTACATATCCCTGCGATTTGCAGGATGCTTGAAAATGATGCTGTGTGTGTATCAGCTGGCAGTGGCCTTTAAAGAGGAGGGCAGCAACAATGGAGAGATCAGATTGCCCTGCAATGATGCTTTTTAAAATGTAGAATGTTTTAAAATGTGTTTCTGTAGGTATAACAATATTATCCTCCACTCTAGTTTATTTGTTTGAGTTATTTAACATATCGCAGACCTTGAGCCGCTTCAGAAGGTAATGTGTGTTGAGCAGGCTCATTAAAGCTGGCCCCCAGCCCTCTTACTCATGGCTTGCAGTATGAAGTGTCCTCAGGTGTGCAGATTTTCACAATAAGGCGACTCTGCTTGCAAGTGAAAGGTTAATCAGCATGCATTTTATTGCAGCCTTGGCTACTAATGATGCTCTGAGCATCTTATGCTCTTATGAGAAAGTATTCAGGCTGTGCAGTGGTATTATAGGGCTAAATCCTTCTCTCTGGTTTTAATCTCAAGTCTCTAGTTTCAATCCAGGTTTGTTTTTAATTGCCTTACATGCTGTCATGTGGTTGGTAGGATTAAACATACCATTACTTTTTAATTTTAGTAGATTCAAAAGCTCCCAGGTTACAAAGAAACACAGCATTCACATCCTGCACTTTAAAAATGGCTGTGAGTATATAACTAAAGTAAAGATGTCTTCTCATTATTATTGTGATGAATGTGGGATTAAAACGTTCCCTGTTTTTGCTGTTAGGGGTTTTACTGCTGTCAGAAATTGTGTATCATCTTTTGAGGGTGAATGTGGGTTTAATTGATATACATCAATCATTTAAACTGCACTTACCAGGAGGCAAATTACCAATTTAAAATTCAGATGGATTCTCAGCAGCCACAACCCAACTCTAACAAGGACTGATCGCTTAGTGTAGCTTAATCATTCTGCTTTAGTCATATTCCTCAATATCACTGCAGAGGTTATGAATTTGGTCCGTAAGCATTGGCACTGTTCTTCTGTTAGCAGTTGTCCCTGTATGGTAATGATCGACCAGACCTCTTTATAGCTAAAAACAGAAATATGTCAAGCAAACTCACCTATAAATAGGGAAAAATCCTTGCAGTACACAATGTGTTTGCTTTTTTCTGCACATAGACGACTCCAATAGCTGAAAATGTCAAATCTGCCAACACTTGTATCATTTCTAGTGTTGGGTGTTAATGTACCGAAAACAACTTCATGCTATTAAAAATACATTTCCTTTACATACAAATAGCTCTCTGCCAGTCCCATTCTTCTCCAAAATAACGAAATAACAGTGGAATTAGTAGGATCTCCCTCCTTCAGAGCCCACAGCGAGCGTGTGATCTCTGATGCATGAGTATCTGCATAAGGCTATGTGGGATGATTAAATTGAAGCTGCTACACAGTCCTGTACTCGTTTATTTTTTGGAGTTGTGTCACATAGACTGTGTCCAGACTGCTCATTTTAATGTGGCAGAACTGTGAACGAATTCCCTTGTACTGTATGTCTGTGTCGGTGAAATGTAACTGCTTTTGCTGTTCTTACTTTATTAAACAATTAATAATGCTTTTCTTTAAAACCGGTTTCTTAGTGGAAGGTTCAGCTCAAATTCAGTGTCAATAATTCATTCCAGAGTGAGTAATCCCTGTAGAAGAAACAGCTTCCCTAAGAGTTCAGTATCTGCCAAGAATGGCAGATTCTTTCTCTGCTTGTCAGAGATAGTCAGCCTTTCACAAATATAGTTTATGTTCTTTGTATAGCCTTGGGTCACACCAGAAGTGTTTTAGATGCTTAAACGTAAAGGGATAGTGGGTATTAACCTTTATCTTTTTTTTTTCCTCTTGTTTTTTTTTCCCTGACACATTTCGATCTAACAAAGTCCTTTCATAGAGATGTACTGTGTTTAAATTTTCTTTTCATTTCCATTCCCAAATGTTGTTAAGATGGGCTGTGGGGAAGTGAGGCTTGGAAGGTAGATGGAAAAGTTCTGAGAACCGTTTAAAAACAGAAGTACCATGGTGCTTCGCTCACAGTTTCTTACAGCTACGTACTGGAAATTTCAAACGCCATGTGTGAGTTCGTATACAGGCTGGGCAAAGGTGAGAATGCAGTGTTTCGGGTTGTACTGTACATAATTTAAGGTTTGCCTTTTGTGGAGATGATATCCAAACGATTCTGAAAACTGTTTGACCAGGAAACCAGTCCCAGATTTTATGGCTTTGTTTTTGTGAGTTTCAATTGCTAGATGTGTTATGACTACCTGATTCTTGAAATATGCATTTAAAAGCATCCTGTATGGTGAAGCTGCAATGGATGAGGATCTCTGCTTGTCTGTATCTTGAGGTTGTGTTTTGTTCTGTATTAGACTCGGATGTTTGGGTCATTTTAGGATCTGTAAAATAAGTAGCTTCAAGAATGATTTGCTGGAATGGCTGGTGAGCATGAGAAGACAAGATTCTAAGCAGAGGCAACAGCTCAGTTGCAGTCGTTATGAGCTGTTTCAGTGTGCAAGGCCACAGGTTAGGCTGGGAAGGTTTTTATTTTCTAATATGTGTGTTATAGATTAGACGGCAATAAATACACTAAAATATATGCAAGACTTGAAAATACTTGATAGGTGAACTTTCTGGGCTCACAGGCTTAAGCAAGTACCCGAGTGGAAAAACCCCCAAGTGACTACGTCCTCATGTACTGCACGCCTGTATCCTGTATTGAGGACGACAGAATAGAAGCCTTAGTACACGCATTATTGAGTGTCCTCGCGATTATGAATAATAAAGCAGGACATGTGCCCAGACATCAACTAGCTCTCTGAAAACTTTGTGAATTAAAGGCAAAGAAATAAAAATGCTTTTTCTTGTTTTCTGTATGAAGATCTTAATGTAAACCCTCTTGGCACGGGGTATAACAGATTTTTCAAGACACTGCACAAAAGTTTTAAAAAAAATACCAATAAAGCCAGCGTTGGTATCAAAATTGGTGTAAATTACTGTCCATAACACTGTTATGTCCAGGATTTTTAAACTGTGGGAGATAAACGACTAACAGGTTTGTGCACCCTTATACCCTAAAGGGCAGGGCATGACTTCACTGACACAGATCTGCTCTTTGTTCTTCAATAGACGAAATGGGCGGGGGGGAAGCCTTCAGAAATGACTGCCTTCGTTAAAAAATGATTTGTGCTCCATCAGCCCTGAAATGGCAAGCCTCAAGCATGGGAGATTTCTGTCAGAGGAAGGCGCTAGATTTGTGATAGAAAAAGGAGAAGAAAACTGAATGACAGAATCAAATCGCATTTAAGAAAAAGCAAGCAAACCAGAACAAGTCAGCTGTGCCTGAATTAACTTACATCCCCAAGCATATGATTTAGAGGAATGCCAGAGGGATTTCTTTCCTTGCTTTAGTATTTTGAGTCAATCATTGTAGAAAGTGAGTCCATAGCGATATCATAGGGGAGGCTGGTATGAAAGGAAATGACAATCCTTTGCTGACACTGAGAAAATTACTTAGGCAGGTTCATTCTTTGTACATATTTTAAGGTTATTTTTTCTCTTTTCTCTTTCTGTAACTGGTTTCTTTGCCATCTAATTCAATTGGCTTTTTTAGAAGCTCAAATTGCTGATTTTTCATTCTCCGGGTTTTGAATTTTCTTTTAATTGCGCCAGTTGATTGTCATCTCATCTTTAATGGCTACAGTCTCTGTACCCTGTGAGGGGAGTGAGTGCCTGTCCCCTGCTCTTCCCCAGCATGCCCCGGGGTTAGAGCCTCTCGTCACTTGACATGCTATGGCCACAACAGAGCCTGACTGGAGAGTTAGCACTGGCTGCAGGTTTCATTTTCCTTCGCCTACAAACGAATAAAGCTGCTGATAATTGGCGGGTGTTATATAATTTGATTCAGCTAAAATGTGTGATCTTCCATCCAGTTACTGCAACACACTTTCCCATCTTACTATTTTCTCACTGCTTGGATCCCGACACTGGGATCCGACACCAAGCGGATCCGGTGTGTGATATCAGGATCCAGGCCACTAGAGCCAAGCTGGCAGAACCAGGAAGCCTCAGCTCGCTTGGATAACCCTGATGCCAGACCAGAGAAGGCAGGATTGGGATAACCTTCAGCCCTGGGGAAACACCAGAGGCTTTCTTTTTCCCCAACAGTGGCTGATTAAAAACGATCCCAGACTCTCTTGAGCAGTTAGTGCACTTCCACTTGGAACACTTCTCTCCTACTGTTTGTACTAATGACATGACCCAAGATTAACGGTGATGTCTGGACCATAAGCCTCAGTCTGCTCTCTGAGCATGTGCCTTTATTAATGCATGTTTTGATCTTGTCTTGCACACTGGCTAAATGCAATGCGAAAGGCAGGTTGATCACTGTGCACTAGGCAGTTTTTGCCTGTATGTAGAGCGTTTTCAGCAAAAAATACATAATGTATAGATATAGTTATTTTGCATATATATCCTCATTCAGAATAGTATATACAATTTGCATTTGCATTCCTGGGGTTCAGGTTAATGTTCTATATTGAAAGGGTACTACGTTTTGTAGTACAATATATTAAGGGGAACATGATTTAAGTTTTCAAAATCCTCAAAGGCTCTGATAGTCAACCCGTTGGACTTCTTCAGAATGAATGCTGTAACAAACCAGACATTGTGTGGATGTGCAATTAACACTTCCTTATGCAAAGGTTGGGGGAGGGGGGGAGTTCTGAAACTAGCTGGCCATGTTGTCAAAGCTGATACCTGCCTTAATGTGTTTTGAAATATGCATGGAGGACATTGTTGAATCAATATCAACTAGCTACTGAGAAACCAAACTCAATGGGCTAAATGACATCCTTTCATTTGTAACATTTGCATGTTATATAACTTTACCTGAAACAGCTGTATCTGAACACTGTGCACAGTGGTCTTTGCCCATTTTGGTATGCAAAACACATGGTGTTCAGCAACTTTGTTTTCTGCGGAATACAACTGGAAAATCCTTTTGTTCCATTCATGATCAGTTCTTAAAACCAGATTTCAAAAGGACACGGCTATTACTACAGGTTTGATCTGTGGAGAAATGTGGGCCTGCGAAGATGAAAGGCAATGTGGTTCATTGTTAAATATGTTGAATTAGTGGAGCCAAGAGAAGCACTTGAACTGCAGGATTTTAAGAGCTTGTAAACAATAAATGAGTACACTTGTGGTAAGACTGTGAAAATATGTAAATTTAAACCAAAGGCAGCAGTCACAGAGTGGTACAATATCATTATAAATCAAGTTATACTGTAAATCCACAGTAAAGAAAATCAAGCTGATAAATGCATAAGGAACAAGTCGATTTTTCAAAGGGTCAAGTGATCCTTCACTGAGGTGACAGACTTTATTGACAATGGTATATTTAATGACATACTGTACATACTGTTATAGTACATACTCAAAACTGTTCTGTAAGTTCCCTCATTTATAAAACATATACAGTAGAAGCACTATTTAACTAAGATACACCACTGTGCAAATGCATTTACAAAACTCCAGAACTTTGATTTTGAAAGAAGTCTTAAGTACCCAACTCTTGAGTTTGCTTTAGATAGGGATATTGGCAAAGTCCTCATTCTCATGTTCCCCAAGTCATTTTGCAATCCTCAAACTTGGGCTGCACAGGCAGTAAAAGGCTGTCAATGTTATGGATGCTAAAGATAACTGCAGCTCTAAAAATTGTTTTTCACAACAAACACTTGTGGTTCCTTTCGTTTTGCAGTTAAAGAAATAGCGATGACTAAAAACAGCTTTTAGCTAAAATAAAATGTAAACGTTTCTAGTTTTGAAACTAACTCCAGACTAACTGGGTTGTTAAGTTGTTATCCGTGGAATTGTTTTGTAAAATCTGAAACTCTACACTTTTTATGATATTCCAATGTATCATAAAATATGTATTACCTGTATGTATTATAATGTATCATGATTTTGACACTCCCCAGGGGAATATTGCACCCTACAACATGTGGTTTGGTATAGTTCACAACTTGTTCAGCTTCATTTAAAAAATACATTGTGTTAGGGGGCATGATCAAGCTCAGATCAGTCAATTGCACTAGCTCTCTTCCACACACGGTTTCTGCATTGACTTCACGTGATTGATTACATTTGGTTTAGTCGAATTGTTTAATCAACTGGAAAAAACAGCCACTTCTGTGGTTATTGGCTGAGGAGCCCATGGTGCAAAGCTGCCATCTGTGGAATAATGACGGAATGCCTCTGGGTCAGATTTCCCACCGTAAAGGGCCTCTAAAAGCTTGAAATCAACTCTACATTTTAAAGTCCAGTAGAGTCGCGATTATCCGGCCTTAACGGGGCTGATAGTGTCGGATAATTGAAAATGACGGATAATGCAGAAACTAAGTAGACAAATCATAGATTAATGGAAGCACAGTATAAGTATGAAACCTGGTTTATTAATTATTATTATTATTATTATTATTATTTAATTCCCCAGATGTCCTTCTCTTCCTTGCGGTGAGGTCTCGCCAGCGTCCCGGTAACATGCCATCAGTAGCAGCTGCCTCCTCTTCTTGTTCAACATGAGCTAGTGCCGCTTCGAAAATACAGGAGGAAAAATAATCATCGCACGCGCGAAGTCAGCAACCGAAGCACATGACGCACGGAGAGGCAGAGCAGCATCGGATTGGGCAAAATATGCAGGGGCGCGCACACAGTGTACAGTCAATACTGAACACCGGTGATTGGCTATGAAGGATAAACTGGAATGTCGGATTAGGGAAGGTCGGATAATCGCGACTCTACTGTATCTAGAAAAATACACCATGCACATCCCATTAGGCCAATGAAAACAGTTATATGTTTACAGCTTAAGTAAAGCCTGTTGCTCTCTGGGAAGTGGGATTTTGATCCACGCCCGGTGGCCACACTTCTGGTCCACACCCAGAAGATATCCTTTCCGATCCCTCGGAAACAGCTGATTAAGCCACTCCAGCAGGGAGCTGCTCTCACTGGCTCACCCAGAGGATGTCCTCCTGTTCTTTCCTCGTTTTCCAGGTACATCTATGTCCCCCTAGGAGGGTCACACCACGGTGTTGTGCAGAAGACAGTGTCCACCGCCCTGGTCTTCGGGTTTGTTTGCTACTGGCATGGTGGCCATGACTACCTGGTGATCTGGGCCCTCTTAAACTGGATGGGAGTCATAACGGAAAACGGAGTGAAGGCATTCCTGTCCTTGCCCCCTGTTTATACATTTTTTGTAAGTTTGAGGACATATTTCTGCTTTTTTGTACCTTGTTTTTGAAATAGCTTATCAGATACACTGACTATATTGATGCAATCATCACATTTTTACTCTGAACAGTATATTATCATTATTGATGGCTGCATGTAAGCAAAACTAAAGTTGTTAAGCGTTTTTAATTTTAAAAAATCTCAAACATTTAAACACATAGACATACATTACCTACAGTACACAAAGATGGTATTTCAAACATTTGGATACTATAATATCTCTGAAGTAAACACCACTGTAAAATTATTGTACTGCCATGTCATGCCATACTCGTTTTGTTTGTTATATTAATACCCTTATTTTCTGTCTTTACCTTTGAGTTTCCTATATGTTATTTCACTTTTTAAAGCTTTGTCAACCTGACAGAAGAACCATGTAACCATGGTTACAGCAACTTTGGTTTTCATGGAAGATTAAAAATACTTCACTCAAGGAGTTGGTCAAAAGAGATACAGTACAGGGAAATTAATAATTGTGTGGAGATTCACTAGAAACCGATCCTTTTGGAGTGACCATTTGGTTTTAATGAATAATTTATCCACTTTTGGCTGAGAACCAGTTGCAGTTGGAATAGCAAGCCTATACCTGTCACAGCCTGGGTGATTCATTTTATATTCCATATGCTTTTACACGTCTACACCAGTTTTCATTGCTGGTTGCCTATTAAGACTTGTGATGGAGCGCCTAAAAGACTCTAGATCCACAAGCTCGAGATTTGAAATTAAGTTCAAATGTACAGTATTTCTACAAAACCACAAAGGAAATCTCTCTATGGCACAGCAAACTTGTTCAATGCAGAAGGCTCATTACAGTATGCTGAAAAGCTTGATGCTGTGAAGATTAGACTTTTTAATCCAATTTAAAGAAGCCAATCCCACATTTAATGAGAGTTGGGATCAATAAAAGTGTGTATTTTAATGGCAGCATTCTCCGTACATAAGAATTCAACAACTCGAGTTTTCTGATTTTGTTCCTATGAGGAAATGGTTAGTCTCGTTATCTTTGCTCCAGGAAAAAAAAGAGATCAATTTTTTCATGTATCAATACCTTTCCTGAGTTAACAGGAATTGTTAGTCAAAAACCGAGTGCGTGATCCAAGATTGGATTTCTCACATCCATTTTTATGCCGGCGCCCAGCGTGAAAAGCCTGCAGCCTCAGCCATGAAACCCATTGTGACAAAGATCACAGCCCGTTCTCATTTCCCCTCGCTAGGAGCAGTGCTTGTCGGCAGCGATGATGCGAAGAGGTCAAGCGTTCCTGTCAGCTTTCTGCACAGCCATGCTCATACTGTCCAACCTCGTTTTCCTTGGAGGAAGTCATGTGGGGAAGATACTCTGGCTCAGGATTTTTGTCCAAGGTATGGTGTTTGGTTTTTAAGCTGTCAAGCAGACATCTTGTTTTTTTTTGCTCCTGATACAAAGTGCTTAACTCTCCGTTGCTTCAGCCTTTTGAGCCAGCTCACCTGAGGAAGGTCAGATGAGACAGGTGGCTTTATCGGTTACAGGTGGGGTCCTCTGAGAGATACTGAAACACATGCAGTACTCTATAATGAGACTGGAAGTTGTTGCAAATGATGGTATTCCTGTTACTTGTGTTAAACTAATATGCTCTTAAACATTCAATGGATAGCCAGTCAGCTAAGTGATATACTGTAGTTCAGGTGGGTAGCTGCGTCAGCATGCGTAGGCTGCAAAGGAACAAGTAATAGGTTTATTCCATGCTGAAAAAAAGAAGAAAGAGAACACAACGTTTCGGCCGTGGAGCCTTCTTCAGGTGTGAGAGAGACAGGGCAGTAGGCAAAGGTAAAGTAGCGGGAGAACAAAGGCTGGGAGGGAGGAGGAGTGAGAGGCGGGAGCAGGGGACTCATGATATACTGCTGTGTCCTAAATCACAATTGTGAATTTATTAGTTCATCTTTGATAATTTATAGTGATTGTGCTCCAGGGGCATTCTTATTTCCCAATTTGCAGAAGTGCTTGACAGGATTGTCTCTTGCCTCATCTTATCTGTTTCTTTCTCCAAAATACAGTAAACCAGCATAACCCTTAATCTTTTCCTAAATGACTGTAATTGACATTTTTTTTAATTCTTTTTGTAACATGTTAAGCTTCTGTGCTCAATTACTGATCTGCTTTAAGCAGCTCTAAGCCATACTTCACGGTGTCTACTTTGGCAAAGATGTTAGAGTTCATACTTTGTAACTAATTGTAAAGGTACCAAGATAAGAAGAGAATCCTAAATCACTCACAGTCTGGTTTTAAGTTGGTCAAAACTGACCAACAACTTTGAGTGTATATGGTAACGTGTAGTAATTGTTAATCTGATGGTAAAAACAAAGTCATTTTCACCTTCCGACTGTGTCAGCTAATTGCAACTGATCTGTTTTTAATGGGACCTTTCAAGCTGAAGGACAACATTCCTTTTTTCCCAAAGCTGACTTTTTGAAAGCAGGTACAGTTGCTGGTTATCAGTCAATTGGCAAATCTAAAGGTTATCAGCAAAGTAACTGCTTTCTGGTGAGCAGAGCACCTACAGTAAATGTACTTTCCCCAAGGCAAAAAGAATCTCGGTATCGGAATTGAACTGTCTTGATCTTGTTTTCATCAGTGCACCTCAGGATTGTATCTGATTCAGGCAGTGAAGGATTCAGGGATTATATTGTGACTTTTTCTCTGTCTTGTGACACATGTAGACATTGTGTAAGTGCTGTAGATATCCCAATCTCTTTTCAATTTGTTTAATCTGGTAGATGTTCAATGAAGGGGTGGCTAACTGGATTGTCAATATTTTTGTTTAAATGTGGCTCATTACAACAATTTCATATTTCTTACAAAGGTCTTAATTTCATCTGGGCCCAGTGGCTATTAGCTGAACCCTCCACCACCAGTGCTGTCAAATACAAATTGATTCAAGCTTTTGTTTTTCCATGTGTGACAGTAGGGGCTTTAGGGGATCTTTAGCCTTTTCAGAGGCTTCTCTTACAAATGACATTGCTGTGCGACATTGAGGATGTTTGATACAAAGTTGAGTGGGACTGGGGTTATTCCCGTTTCCTCTCATTTTCATGTTTTTTCTAGCTTTACTAACCCACAACTTCAGAGAGGTAGCAAAATACTTGAATGTAATTTCCTTCTTTTTTTTTTGGCTGGTAATAGACAAATGAGGGACTCATACTTAAACCTATTAAAAAAAAAACTTCAGCCCTGAGATTACAGATGTTTCATTCTAAATCAGGCTGGGAACATGTTGCTTATTTTTGTCAAATTATTGTAAAAGATGCAGTGCATGGTTTGATGTGTTCACAGTCTATGTTGTCTTCCTGCTTCAAATGGTAGCCGTGTAACAACAAGTGTCGCTGATGTGCAGTGATAGGGTAAGCAGTGTCTCTCGACAGAAGCTGTTCTGCCCTGCTTGTTCTGTGCAGCTCCTCACTCTCCCCAGGCCTCCCTGCAGCATTTCGCTGCCTGAAGATGTAATCCTGTTGGGCACGGTCGTATCTTCATGACAGAAGCATGGATTTAATATTTTATCACACGGAAACAGACAGGGAAGGGGGAGCTCCATGTGAATCAATTAAACTGGCTCCCCAGCCCACAGCCCCCATTACCCATTCCACCCCCGAGTCTCCTTGTTGCCCTGCCTCACCCTCAGAAGCCTCCATTCTCAGTCTTCACCCAGTACCACACACTCCGCTGGCCTCCGCTCTCAAGAGCTTTGCAGTAAAGCAGACTCCATAAAATTAATGCGGTAGCTCCTCTTCTTAAGCTTCTTGTGTGCTTCTGTGAACAAATCTGAATGAAAGCGGATCTCAGTTCGGGCCTTCATTTTCATCTTGGCTACCTAGCCTGTAGTAGTTCAGTGAATAAGGCACTGCAGCACTGTAATCCACATGTAGTGCAGGAGCAGTATACAGTCTCTGGGCATGCTTACTCTAGTTTCTGAGCCTTACAGGTTAATCGGACTAGGTTTGAAATGCACTTCTTGATTGGAGTTTTAGAATTGCATACTGGTATTTGCAGGCTTGCAGTTTTTTAACTTACAAAAATAGGTTCAGATGCAGGAAACAAGCATTAATGCACGCAATTAAGGTATACACCATTATGGGGGTCAGTCACAAAGTCTACCTTTTGTCTCTGCATGGTGGTAAAGGCTGTTATCGTTTTATTTTGCTTTTTTTCTGATTCACAAATAGGGTTAACTAGCTAATGCTTGTTGCATTACCATGATGGAAGGCAGTACTATCAAAGTTCCCTTTACCTTCATTTGTGTGCACTGAAAGCGATTCAGAAAAAAAATAATGATGGCAGATAGCTTTTACTGGCACAAGTAATACCACATGGTGACTGATATATCACGTCTGACACAATCATTTCCTTTAGCAGTGATGATTTACAGTAAATGTTATATAATATTCTGAAGATGGACTTGATGGAGAAAGGTATGGTTGTTGTCAGCAGGCAGGGGGATCTCTCGAGTCATTCAGTAATTTTATCAGCACCAATCTTTAAACTCGGAAATGAGCAAACAAAATCTTCTGTTTTTGATCAAAAAGAAAACAAGGCAAAGGCTTCTGCTCAAGACTCAAAGCAACCCGAAATTGTGGTCAGAAACAAAAAGCAAAGAATACAGAAACCAAAGAATTGTGCAGCCCCAGTGTTTGTGAAATTGCCCTGCATTTCCTAGATGACTACGGTGAAGTGTGGGGTTACATTCTAGGAAAACACTGCCGCCAATGTTTGTATAAGATTTTATATTTCAGTTTGCCACTGCAGTCAATCCAGCTGCTATTGATTTTTCTATTACAGGTACATTTTCCCCCTTTTCCATTTTATTGATCAGTTTTGGAATGATGCCTGTAATTCTAAATTGAGAACACTCCTGAGATTTCCTCTCCTCGCACATTGCTAGTATGTTGTAGTCTGTTTGCCATTTTGTTGTCTGGTTAATATTTTAGTTTCTAGAGGGTCACCCAAATGTGTAGGGGACTCAGGCCCAGTCACCCTTGTTCACCTCCAGGTATGTGTCTCTCATGTGGTGTGGAAAGGCTTCCAGATACAGTAGAGCCAGGTGTGTTTGTGCAACTCTTAGCAGTTCCTTTGTTTTCTCATTTTGCAGGAAATTGTTAAAAAAAACTGCGTTTTGGTTTCGTTTGGCTATCATGTCAATATTTGGGATTCTGTCAAGAAACACCTAGATGACATCCAAAGATTTAGATGGCCTGATTGGCATCCTCTTTTGTTGTAACTGTATTATAGAATATTAAGAGAAAAATACTTTTTTTTGCACAACATAAATTTACACTAACAATTAGGCCGATTCAATTTTTCAGAACAACACATCAATTGTGCACATAGTGTAGAGTCCTTGAAAAGCTCCTCTGATGGAGTGATCGTGATCAGTGTGGACCACTGTGTTACTGTGCTGACAGGTGCCGGTGATTTTTTTATTTACTTATGCAGGGCATACAGTAAAGGAAATAAGTGATTATGTGTTTACAGTGCACAAGTTAGCCAGCCATCTCATTTTCCATGCCAAAGGTTTTTTTTTTCTCTTTTACTGGTGCTTTGGAAAGCTTACTTTGTGTTTTCCACTAGCTTTTCTCTTAGAATAACACGTTCTTGAGAGGAGAACTTCACAGTCCTTTCCCTTTCTGTCATATTTGCTTTACCATCACCTTTGTAGTCAGACGTGGATATTTGTCTCTTTTAATGTGCCTGTTCAACATAATCGTCACTTTTTTCCTGTCGGTGGCTTTTTGAGAGAGGTAAAAGCAATCTCAGTGTTTTAATGGGGACAAATGGCCGTACTGTCTATTTTTATGAATAACCCTTAAGTGTGCTTTCTGTTACAATGTTGTTATACCTGTTTGGAGTGTTCTGTTAACTAATTATGTGAGACATGAAATGAAAATAATGAAATGGAAAATGACTACGTAAGCTGAAGCAAACCAGAATTGCTCTGAACAGAACAAATATTACAGGAAGCATATCAGACATTAAAGACAAACTCACTCTGTATTTTCTATTCTTATACACTCAGCTAAATCTCACAGTGGATCCTTTTTTAGCAAAGTCCCAAGAATAACATCTAATTTGCCTGTTTCTTCTTTTCAAACACTCACTGTCAGTAACATGGGAAGGTCAACAGCAATACTGATGAAATGATACCCAGTGATCTGTCATTTTTAATTGTATCTGTTTTTGATCATCTGTCTGTTAAAGAAAAGACAATACTGTATCAAGCTAATATATTATTAGTGCACAACCTGGGGAAAAGGACAGTAAAAAATTAACATCTCTGTTTCTAAGATACCATGAATTGATGAAGGGCTTAACCAGAGCAGCAGAAGTGTAGTTCTATTTTCCTTTCTGTGTTATCCACCCATTCCTAATGTAAAAGGTGTGTTTTTCAGGAAAGTAAGTTATATACCTGTACTTGATGTCTAATTCACCTTTCTTGAGTTACACTTCATAATAGAATCTGTCAATGATTGTCATTAATAACATGTCATGAGGTGGAATTTATTTGTACTTAGAGATGTAATAATTTATCATCGGCTTTTGATAGCTTAATAAGTGCCCTTATTCTGAGATGCCATGAAGTGTCTTTACATTCCTGCTTGCTATTAAGCAAAGTGTGTTTGATCATTCAGGGTGACTAATGCATTAACCTATGTGAGCAGGTACTAGGAAGGATTAGGCTTAGTGTGGTACAGTATACACCAGGGCTGTGGTGTGTAATGGGTTTTCTCTAGTTCAGTCTCCAGTCTGTTTTACTTTCTGAAAATAAGATTGTTCTTGTGCCTGTGTTCCATCAACAGCAGTGAGTATTTTTCTCCATGCTAGAAGCTCTAAAGCTCTTTTTGCCTCTCTTTTTCATTCTCTGTTCTCTCCCCATGAAACCTGAGTTTGTAGCAAACGTATTAAAACCTCTCTGAAACTTTTAGCAGCAACCCATTTTTGGTTTAATTAGTGCATCATTTGTTTATTCTCAGATTGTGTCTGCACATCTGTTAATGTAGTCAAAGATCTATTCATTATTGAAATTCTGAGATTTTAATTTATGGTAAATATGATTGATTATCATACACAAATTGCTAAAAAATGCACTATATCGCACCTGCTTTGTTTCATAACTGTCTGCTTAGTGGAAACAAGATTAGTGTTAGTTTCTGCAGTACAAACTGCCGGATGTCACTGAAGGTGACACCTGCACTTTGCATATCATGGGGAAGACAGCTTACAGGTTCAGTAAATGGTTTTTCTATTAAGTGGAATTGATAGTTCCTACAGATGTTGTGTTCGCATTGAAGCAAACCTTTGAGAACAAGAAAAAGATTTGATCATTCTTCAAAATCGAATCCCTTACTGGACAGCACTGGGCATTTTTCTTAATGTACTTTTTGGCTGCTTTCTTATGCATGTCTGCCAGCTGGATTTAAAAACGAAATGGCTACACTATGGAAAAGGTTGCATGCCCATTTCCAGATGACCTTTCTTTTGAAGTCCCATTTGGGACTTCTGAAGGCATTTACATGCAAATGTCCCTGGTCTCAGATCTGAAATGAAGCACATTGCTGTAGCATTTGGAGAACGTTGTGTGTTGCTTCTACTCTGGCCTGCGTAGTCGGAGTCAGAGACATTTGCAGTCACTCCACTAGCTCCTTGACAGTGCAAGCCAGATCAAAAGCAAAGGGAAGTGTACTGCTGACATCGCTAAGTACAGATGCAGTTCATTAATTGTAACTCTCAAGACCGACGTATTTGCATTTATCTAGAAGTGCATATTAGATTGATAATGCGTTGTGATGTGAATCCTTTAGCACTATAAAACCATGACAGCTGCTGAAGTGTGTATAGCTAGCCAGAAATACGGGAAAGCAAAGGTTTAGCAGCTTTCAGTGGAGCAATATTAGATAACTAAAATTGAGCAGGTGTCAAATACACACAAAGAAGTTGTGTTTGAAGGCCAGCCGGCTGCGTCTCTTTGAGTTACAATCCTGTGTCCTGAGTTGTTTTCTTTGTAAAAATAATTATCATCTGTTGGAATCGCCAGCCTGCATTTCATTAAGCGTGTGGCATGTGTTGACTAAAAGCAGCACAATAATCAATCAAGAATTTCATTAGAGCTACTTAGAAAAAACCCTGCATCTCATTTTACCCTGAACCTTACTTACAAGAAAAGGCAGCTCATCATCTGTCAGCAGCTCACAGGGGTAAATATAAGGAAGCCAAATAGCTGATGTCAGGTTTGTTTCATATGGCATCATATTTTATGGATTGCATCATGTTGTGTATGCATATTCATACACATTCAAGCCAGTGGTTTATTTGGTTAGTCTATAAATAATCCTCATTTATAAATCCTCCAACTGGTCAATCAGTTTTCCGCAAATTGGTTATTTAATTGGTTATTTAGTGTAATTACCATTAGTTGGTTTAGATACATACAGTATATTGCAGCTATTATATTTAGTTATTTTAAATTATTATGTATTTGAGGAAATGTATGAAAATCCCGAAGTGGGCTACATAATCCATTACATATATACTTAAAGTCTGATCTATATCATGCCTTTTGAAAATTTTCTGAAACTGTCTTAGGGAACACGCACAGACACTCTTGGGCTTCTCAGTGCTGATGTAGTTTTTCGCTGCACCTCATTTAAGTGACAGATCATCCCCTAAATCGAGGTCCTACTGTAGCTGTCGGCTGTGATCCCTAAGAGGCCTCCCATCTCTTCTTTTAAAAATGTTAATTTGTGAGCAGGAGGTGAGAGTTTTATTTTCTAATGAACTTACCTCTAACCTGACTCAATGGCACTCAGTGCACTGTCTTGAATGACCAACTGTTCTTTCTGTTTCAAACCCGATTCAAAATATTTCAGAGGGAAATGAAAACTTTGAAAAAAGATATCGAAAAGCAGTACAGGGGACAGATCTTAAGCTGAATCAGAAATACAATATATTAAAACATAACAATAACAAATACCAAAAGTAATTGTATTTTTGATGTTTAGACAGTACATGTACAGAACTATGAGTTTTCTGTGGTATATTTTCACTTAGACTTACATGTTGAATAGTTTTTAATGACTCATTAATTATGTATGGAACTATTTTGTTTCCTATCACAATAGCATGGCCACTGTGGTCTTTAAACTTTCAGCTCCACTGAGTGACCTAGAAAAATCTGCTGGATTAACAGAAAACACTTTTGCACTTGAATTGTTTATTCCTTCAGCCAGCGGCACCTGCAGATATTCACTCTGAACTGAACCAAAACCGTGGCCATTGAGCACAAATGCAGTGATCTTTTTCCACACACTGATTTTACAGTGCTGCTGAAATACCCCACAGTTAAATGTTCATTTCAAACACTGTCATTTATTATTCAATTTAGAATGGGTGAGTCGAAGACGAAAACTGTATAACACCCTTAGTTAAGGAGTCATTGCGTTGTGGTGCTTCAAGGCAGTTGTATTTGGTATTATGGCCAACCCGACACTCAGACATTCTCTATTATTTCCAAGAACAATATGCTACTTTATGTGTTTGGTACAACGCATGAATCGCAAGTTGCCAACAAACATGCATAAACAAAAACCTGCCTTGAATATCCTTGATCATCTCCTTTAGAATACACTTGGAATGTTCTTGATCAACTACAGTACAAATACACTCACACATTCACATTCCAGTAACAACCTGCACTTAGCAGAGGCCCTTAATTCCCACACAATTGGGAATTGGCTGCACCTTAGGACACCAGCTGCCTGTAAAAGTATTTAGGAAAGAGTCGGAGCTTGTCGGAGAAGACCCTTGCAGTCACACTGGGCAGATCTCAGGGCAAGATCCTCAAAAGCGTTTGTTGCAACCGTTAGACAATTGTACAGGAGGAGAGAGGTGTGGTAAAGACCCGTTCGGTCTAGAAGTCTACACCTTTGTTTTTGTGTCGGCTCACCGGTGAGAAGGAAAAAGGGAAAGAACAAGACCAGTCAAACGGGATTTTTCACTGCCACAGTGATGAAAACAGGGACATAGAGGGTGACTAGGGAGTGAGATCGGTGGCGGTTCTCTGGGCATGTAATGTCCCTTATCCTCAGGCAGAGTTTATGTGCAGATTCTCTTGCTGTGCTACCTATAAGGGGGGAAACAATAACAAGGATATAATAATATAATCTTTATAAATATTTAATATTTAATTATTAGAGTATAGTACATGCTTCTTGTAATTCTGTACTTTCAGTCCTGTGATATTTGAGTTAGAATAAGCAGAGAACTTAAGGGCCTGTATTACTATTTTAGTTTGATGAGAAATTTGATGAGTGTTTTTTCAGGTCTATAAAGCACTTGGATTTGAAATGAGACTCCATGATGGTGTCATGTGTCACACATGGGAAATTTCCACTTTCAATTACCTGATGAGGATAGAAAATGCAAAGATGAAAACGAACCTCTTGTTCTTTATTTCTAATGTCTTTGAGGGCTGAATCATCGTCCTACACAACATGAATCAACCCGTTAGCGGTGTAAATGTAAATCTCATTATTCGTACTCTGATTCCGTGTGCTCGCCTGCAGGTTGCATGGTTTAACTGGTGGAGTACTTTTCCAGAGATTTCCAGATTAATGTGCTGGCAGATTTTGAGAGGAAATCAAATTTAGCATTTTGTAAATTCTATGTGACATTTTAGAAGTCTTGGTTGTCTGTCAACCTCGTCCCATGGGGCTCTCACATTTGATGAGACACACAATGTGCCAACATGACACTTTGCATTGCAGCTGTGAGTAAAGCTAATGGCTGTGTGTATGGAAAGATGTGAAAGGTAACAACCCCCCAGCAAACGATCCAGTTATGAGACCTATGTACCAGCAGCCATATCACTCTGCAACTCACAGCTGGCAGCCCACTGAAGCTCAGCAGGTGTGAGCCTGGTCAGTACCTGGATGGGAGACCTGGAAAAAACTAAGGTTGCTGCTGGAAGAGGTGTTACTGGGGCCAGCAGGGGGCGCTCAACCTGCGGTCCATGTGGGTCCTAATGCCCCAGTATAGTGACGGGGACACTACTGTAAACAGGCGCCGTCCTTCGGATGAGACATAAAAACTGAGGACCTGACTCTCTGTGGTCGAAGAGAAAAAAGTAGGGGTGTAATTTGGTGTCCTGGCCAAATTTCTTATTGTCCCTTACCAATCATGGCCTCCTAATAATTCCCATCTATGAATTGGCTTCATTACTCTCCTCTCCACTGAGAGCTGGTGTGTGGTGAGTGTACTGGCGCACTATGGCTACCATCGCATCATCCAGGTGGGGCTGCACATTGGTGGTGGTGGAGGGGATCCCCATTATCTGTAAAGTGCTTTGAGTGGAGTGTCCAGAAAAGCGCTGTATAAGTGTTAGCAATTATTATTATTACCTGCTAATGAGGGATTGCAAAATGAGGCCCTATCTTTGTCTCAGTCAACAGCATATGAAGAATTCCCTTTTACATGATGCTAGTTGAATATGCCGGAGTCTTATTATGATGAATTATTTAATACTGTTAATTTAATTTTAGGGAGATGAGTTGCTCTTTCATGGCAAAATCGGAAAAGGGAGCTGCAGATATAGAAAGGAATCATGATTTCACAAGCATAGCGTTCCCATAGATTCACCTAGTAAAAACTCAAATGTCTAACTAGAACAATACATACTGTTCATTCTGTGACATCTGTCAAAAATGACCTTGAATTTCCTAACCTTATTCTAAAAAAGACTGACATCAGAACAGGGTTTTTCTGCTAAGCTTTGGTCATTTTCTTTTCTTAATCAGAGGTTTGAAGTGTCAGGTTGATTATTTGTGTATGACCGTGTTCAAAGTCAGAAGAAGATAATGGCATTTTTCAGCCCTTTTCAATGTTACTTTACAGCCAGGAATGCATGAAGTTTGATGGATTGTCAAGTTGATTTCTATCACTGCAATACAAGGGCATGGCTGAAATTGTGCATTTCAGATATGGCATTGATAATGCCCACACTGAAATCTGTTTGGCAGACATAACTTTTATTTGAGTCATGATCATGTTTAGTTCAAAATGAATTAACTTTTGGTTCCAGTTTGTTTTGTAAAATTAAATTTGCATCAGTTTCAAGGTTTATAAAGAAACCTTGAGATTTCTGCATCTCTGATAATAATGTATTTTGGTTCACTGCTTCACTATGGAGATGATTTTCGTGTAATGCTGGTGTTTTGTTGGATATTATTTTCTGCTTCTCTCAATACCCTTCTCCTCACGGCATGAATAATTCAAAGAGTGGCAAAAATCTAAATAATTTCCCCAAGATCAGTGCTTGGCATAAATTAAGAAACACAGCTTATTAGTAATAAAACAGAATTAATTTGAATATGTTGTGATATAATGATGTAATATTACTGTATAACTGCCTTAAATATATTAGAAAGCACCTAATTATAATACCTTGTTTTGTAGCTTTTTTTAATTTATATTGCTAGATTGAGGTAATTAAACTTACTGGTATTTCACATAAATCTAGGATGTTGCCTAAACTAGCATTAGAGAAAGCTGCAGCTGTAAAACATGAAAATGATAAATGCTGATCATAGTAACAGAGGATTGAAGATGATTTATACAGTAGATCTTCCATTGCATCTCATAATATCAATCTCAAAAGTATTATTTATTATGATATCAGGGCTTCTGTATTATTTTCAATTTCACAGTATTACAATTTTTGGTCCATACTCATTATTTTTATTTCTTCGGATATAATTTAGTGTATTATTCTAGAATTGTATTCAGCATACAGTATATCACGAACCACAAGGGTCACAATCAAAGCAGATTCTGCTGGGGGAAGAGAAGGCCTATTTATTTCCAAATGGTATAATTTTTTATTTAAAATTTAGCATCAAAGCTACATTTTAAGATAAATATGACCATGATCCAACACATCCTGCTCTTGGGCATTTCTTCTAATTAAAAATGGGAATTAGCCTGAAAGACTGTCTCCCACATCAGTACATCCAGAGATCTGATAGTCGTGACCTGCTGGGTTATTTCCATTGATTTCCATCCGATTGCATTTTCATTAAATGGAAATGCTGCAGAATAATAAGAGGTTAACGTGTTTACCACATGGAGGAGTAGGGGAGAAGAGGTACCAGGTTGGTTTGGGAAACGTAGTTCTGGCATGCAACTTCAAAATGAGTTCAGTGCATACTGGACAGTATTCTTTAATGTTGTGCAATAAAGAGCTTGTGAAAAGCAGAAAGAAAGAAACAGGAAAGTGTGTCCCTAAACCAGTGACAACCTCATGCTGCACAAAGTAACCTTTTTGCACTGTCACAGACTTGCACAGATGTAGTGAAGGAGTAACACTTTCAATAATAGTTTAACCCAATGCAGGCTTCCATACATGAATAAATAACTTGCATGTGGTATGTAACTGTATGAATTATGTTACCTTCTAACCAAGCATCATTTTGACCTTCAGCATTTTTCTACGACAAATCTTAAAACTACACGTCCCCATCTTGTTTTGAATGTTTTGGGGTATTGAACATTTTTGGCAGAGATTTAAATATCAGTAAAGCTGTCACTGTACTGTGGAATACAGCACACATCTAGGTATATAGCAGTACTCTGTGTAGCTCTCCAAAGTGGGATAAATGGTCTCCTCTCTCTTTGAAGGAGATTATCCCACTGTACTGAGATCCCCTGACTAGCTCATGCCATTGTCTGCTTACAGTCAACATCTTGACTAATCAGGGACTTGGTATTCCTACTTGTAACTTTAATATGCTGCTGTGCTGTTCTGTCGGGTGGTTTTAGGTGAAAATGTGCCATTCTGTCATGATCCCAATAAGCTATTACAGTGCCCAGATGTTCGATTCAGTCTTAGTGAAAGTCTCTTATATGCAAATCAGAACACAGATAATCAATTTGATAGATGGTAGCTGCTGGCTTCAAAAACCTTAGATCTTCGCTGACCTTGGCGAAAGACATTCGTGCTGCGGTAGCTAATGCTTATGATAATAAATGACTGCATGCTTCATATATGATTTTTAAAACTGTGAAAGATTTATAGAGTTTGATTAATGTGTATATATTTAATAGCTGAATAACATATCATTAATCTGATTCAGTGTGTCTGCTTTGAATCCCTCCTTTACTTACTTTAATGAAATTGCATGGCTTTGGGGCAGTGCGATAAGGATTAGTTTCATGAAATGACCATTTAGGATCTCCTGAGATTAACCCATCATCTTTGGGGACTTCTTTGAAACTGTGGTCACTGTACATGTCAGAGTAAGGCAGCAGTGTGTTATTATTCAGCACTTTGTGGAAAACAATGAAAACTGTATTTGCCTTTGGAGGTTTGTCATTACACATAGTATTACCACTGTGTGGCTGGTCTGAGCAGATCTCAAAATCTGAAGAGACCTGGGTCCTGTCAGTACTGGGATGGGGGATCTCTAAGGGTAATCAAGTCACTGCCTTAGTAGTATCTGCCCCAGCGTGCTGACTGCAGAAATTGTGATGTATGTAGTACCTTCCTTCAAACATTTTAAACAGATTCCAGAGTATGTGGCCATAAAAGGTTATGGTGCACTATTTGTAAGAGTAGGGGTGTTTACCCAGGTGGCTAAATTCCACTCTGAGCTTATACAATATAGTTGCCCTAAAGCTTAATTCAGTTGGTGAGGCAGACTGGTTTCACCCCCATATCTCCAGTGTACTGAGAGCTGGCCCATAATGACTGGTCATCCCAGGTGGGGGCTGCCCTTCACCGGAAACTCCTGACCATCCACTGACCATCCACTTCAGTGAGAGTCTTTGGATCCTCCTGGAATGAAAAGTGATATGCAAATCTAGTGTAAATTGTCAGCACTCTGGAATAGAATACAATTGAATGTAACAAGGAGCTGTTTTAATGGATTTTCTTCAAGAAACAATAGCATAAAAAAAATACAGAGACGTAAGGACTTGGGTAGTGTTAGTATCCAGGAAAGAAGAGGAGAATGTTTTGGGTTGAGATTCATAGGCTGACGCCACATGCCCGTCTGCCCGAGTGTGTTTGTGCAAATTCCACAGTTTAAAATCACCTTCATTTTCTATATATGCGTAGCTACAGTATTAATAAAAACAAACCTCAAACCATATTTTCTGATAAAAATCTTCTTCCTTTGGTACTGAAGAGGAATGAGAACGTCGAACCAAGCATTAATAACAAATTACATTGATTAAGTTTGCAATTATGTTTCAAGGTTGATTGCCTTAGTTATGTGCTAATGTATGCTATGAATAAACATTGTAATAAAGTTAAATCCTGGAGAAACAAATTACTAAAAAAATTGACAAATACGGGGATTCAGCCTGTAATATTTTTGCTGTTGTGCTTCATACAGATATCTTGGAGGAACCAAATGTATCAAGTCCTCAGTTTTATTTAGTGATACCATTAATTTGGTGCCTCAGAATTCTCCTACTAATTAGCTGTTTTCCTACCACTCAACAAATTGGGAATGCTAATGTTCTGAATAATGAATACACCCCAAAATTCAGGGAACAGTCTTAATTAGCTGCATTAGCTATCTACAGTAAACACATTCTTCTTTTACTTGGTTCAAATCTTTCATCTAAGATCTGCTTCGATGCGCAGGGGGTAGTCAAATACCCACAGACCACAAGAGTGTATGCTTGTTATTCATCATTCCCTGCTAAACTCCTTTAACCCCGCAATTAGAAGCTTCCAAATATAATCTAAATTTTGTGTTGTTTAAATCACATCCTAATAATCGCCATAGTTTGAATACTGATTACAATGCTGTAGTTAAGGAAAAGTTCACTCTTTCATATTTTCTGCTAAATTTACTAATGCATTTTATTCCACAGACCATTAAGACAATGGTTCCTTGTAAAATAACCATTCGGTTTTGATCCACAATACTAATTCCCCCTCTGTAACGCCCAGGTATTGCAGGCCCTGGAGTTCTTATTTTTAAACAAACCAATCTCGTCTAGAAAACTGTGCTTTTGCATTACTTTTATGATGAAACTTTGGTGACCTGTGTTATAGGCTTTGCTGTCTGTATTATGTCTGTAAATGCTGTCTGCATTTTATTAAATTAGCCCTCCTAAGTACTCAAAATCCGCTCCTTTTAAATCGAATGTTTGTCATTAGATCCCAAGAAAGTTACATGGCTATTTGGCTCATCTGGCTGATAAAAGTACTGTAACCTACAGATCTACTGCAGGAATCGAATTAAAAGATCCATTAAAGTCAGATTCATCTTCAGCCCCCAGTTAAAGGAGTTTATTCTCTCGCTCTCTGTGTAAAGGAGTGTCTCCTGATTTGTGTGCTGAATGCACAAATTCTCAGTTCTGCTCGTGTCTGTCTGTCTTTGTGCTGTTGATGAAATTTAAATAATGATCCTAAAATATCCAATACCTGGTGTCCTTTGAGGGATTCGATACTGTCGGTGTCTAACCTATGATTCAGTTCAATTCAATTTATTTTATATAGCGCCTTTCACAACAAGGTTGCCCCAAGGCACTTAACAAAGCAAGTGACAAAGCAGTGTTGTTCCTCCAAGTACAAAGTCAGCCAAGCGCTTTTGTACACGGAGTAGAAAGGCATTGCACTTTTTTTCTTTTATTGAAATAAGAATTCAATTCTAGTGAAATTCAGCATAGGGTCTATATAGTAAAATCCCCGACAGTGTCCAGCATGGGATGGAGAAGTGAAGAAGACTGTTCCGCCTCCTGGCAGAGAGTGTCTTTCAGAACAAATCATGTTGTTGGTACATGTAGAAGTTAGTACAAGTCCCCAGATTCCCATTCCCACTTGTCACTTTCCTGTTTTCCTGACTTTTACTTGTCAGGAGAAGTCTGACAAAGTTCCTGTCCCAGCCATGCTTTCAAATTAAACCCGTTGAACACGACAAATGTATTTTTCCGAGCTCCTATTGCATCTGTCAAGAGGTTGTTATTGCTATGGCAAAATGTTATAAAATACTTCCTTTAACTCTGATAATTTTGTTTGAGCTTTTGAAATAAAAAGATTAACGTGCTCGGCCTCTAAATATGTAGTTTGCCTGCACATCCTAAAATTATATTCATACCAGCTGAAGAGAAGTAGATAAATATTATTTTAAAATTGCATTATGCTTCATTAAGTGAACATTTCTAAAAATCTGTCCAGGAATATCCCATTATCCTGATTAATGGTGCCATGGAGTATTCATTATACATGATTCATACAATTTCTTTAACTTGTACTATTTCTTGATATATTAATAATACAGAATAGAGATGTGTGAGATGAGTGTTAGGTAGCCTGAGGTAGAATCCCTGTTTAGGAATTGTTCATTACTACTATATGGAGTAATAACCTTTGAAAATAATAACAAAATTATTTTTTATACCTCATACAAAAACCGTACTAGTTTTGGCATATTTTAAGGGATGTTCTACTTGAGAAATTGTATTTATAGCTGAATCAAACACTCTACCTGGTCAAACATACAGCAAAACCTGGAGACATAAAACAAATCTCTCACTGCGTTAAATCAGCCATGCAGAGTGTAAATAATAGATCCCGTTCTTTCTCAGCTTATAATGTTCCTCTAATTATAGAGATACTACATAAGTAGATACTATGAGCATCACACAAAAATATCCATTAATATATCTGAAAACTTCTATTTGAAAAAGCCTCGTCTGATTTGTTTTATGCAAGAAACTGCTTTTTGTTCCAACCAAATGATTTTAACAATATAATGTTAAATTGAACTGTGAATTCCAAATGCAGAGTAATCGATCAAGGGTACAAGCTCGCAATCAAACTCATGTAAAAGAAACAGATCCTGGGGAAAAAAAAATGCAGGTTCCTTGTTTTACCTGGATCCTGCATCTGTCAAGCACAGATAAAAAGTAAGGTATTATTACTTTTATTACTTTATTACTTATTATTAACACAGATTGTAGTTCATGGCTTCATTATTTGTTTTAGTAGTGCATGTTATCTGTGACTTCTGACCTCACTGGCTGTCATTGTCATCACTGTGTCAGAAGAATAATGTCCGTCCACTGTCTCATATCGCTACAGTGAAACTGGACTGGACACCTAGGATGGGATAAGTGCCTCTTTAGCGTGTTTTACAAGGACACACACTTGCTCACTCATTTTCCATTGTGAGTATTTGTGGGATTTGTGTAATTCTTGAGGCATTTTAATGTATGTCAGCCAAATAATTTAAACAAAAAATTAGTCTTATTTTAAAGTTCCATATAATAAAGGAAAGCACTTAAAGTGTACTTACCTAGATAAATACAGTAGCTTCTAATTGGACTAATGATGAAATGCGATAGACACTCCTTCTCCAAACCCATTTTTCAGAGCTGAAGTTTATTCTCCTTGAGCAGACTGCTGTATTGCTGTGCTAAGCCAGTCAGTGCTTATAGGGAGTTCTTTCACTCAAACAGGCAGTGCAGGACTGAAAGCTACCATCCTGAATAAATCCTTTATAAATGTGTGTTAAACATCTCATGAAGCATCACAATGTATACAGATTCCAGCCCTTCCAGCAATTCCTACCCATTCAGTTAACGTATTTTTCTAAAATAAAAAAACATTTATCGTGGCCTGTTTGAACCACAGCATATATTGTCAACATTGTTAAAAAATGTTTTATTATGGATATTTAGGGGTAATTACATGTGGCTCTCCAGAGCACTAATGGTGCTGTTGTTTTAAGAAAACCGATTAATCTAATTTGATTTCTGGGCCCATTTGGAGGCTGAAGTGTTGACATTTTCCTCAGAGTGACCTCTATTACCCAGGAGCATGCCTGAAGCAGAGTCCGACTCTGCACAAAGCATCATTGTAGACACGCAGGAAAGACAGCAATCACCTCCGAGTCCCAAAGCAATTAGGGAAGGAGAATTTGAGAGGCAAAATTCTGTTTCTGAATGGGAAATGGAAGAGACTGCATGGTGTTTATGTGGTGGGACACTTTATAGGATATACAGCATTTATAAATAAATTACTGTATTATTAAGGTGGTTGTTGTTGTTGTTGTTACAGCACACTGAGACATTGCCATCACAAAGAAAAAGCAATAATGAGACAATGTGTTTGGTGTTTAGCTTGACTCAGTGCATTTTGCCACATCACATGGAATGGTAACCCTTTTCGAGTTGTGGCCGCCCAGGAAACATAATTCCCAGGTGGTCTTCCTAAGCACGTCTGCAAATCTGATCCACTCTATCGGACTTTAAGAAAAGATGCCTTCTAGCTAATAAGCCCTGGGCATCTGTGCTCACTCCCCCTTCAGCTGGTTCGGGCAATGAAGACCTCCTGTGTCGCAGTGTTAACTCTGTTTCTGTCAGTTTTTAAGCTAAAGCCAGAAGCATGAGACACCGAGATGAGTGCCTGTAGGCTGCAGATTGCTCCCACTCACCATGAGTTCATACAGCTTAATGTGATTTAATTAACTCTGATGGTGATGATGATGATATTTCCTATTGTATTTTTTAGTGGTGGTGGTGTAAGAAGATGGACATCTCTTTGAGATATTAGATATATTTAACTTCGCCCATGTAGGCAGATGATAGCGTGGGACAGTTTTAAATGTGCCAGGAGAACTGGCTGAAAAACCTCAACAAAACACAAGTGATATTTCAAAGAATGCTTAATATTATTTCATATGGGATTAAAAATGCCAGTGGCATGTAAAGAAAAATCTATTTGTTGAATTCGTTTGTAAAGCAAACAAGAATGGTGGAGTTACACTTCCAGCAGATGAACTTTAAACGTGCTTCATAAACTTCTTTCTGTCCATTATCAGAAAACTGGTAACTGCTGGCGAGGGTCATAGAGCCCTGAGCATGTCTTGGAAGTGTGGTGTTTAAGACGGGGGTCTGAGACAGACCCGTGTCACGTTTTATTTCTGAATTTTTGAGTGTTATTTTTTGAGAAAATTTGCGATCATATGCACATGCTGTACAGTAAGGGTTAAAGTCATGAAAAAGATATGCACTTCCCCACGTTCAAACAGAATTCTTTAAAGTTATTCACTGGAGCAGGAGAATGCAGGATTATTGCTGAAATACATGGGCAGGATTACATCACATAGCCTAATAAGATCTTTGCATTAATCATCAAAGGATGTTACAGAAAATCCTCTTTGGTGTGATCTAGAAATACCAGTGGAGCCATCAGTGGACACAATTAACGCCTAGTCTGTTTCTATCAACAGACTAGAAAATCACACTGTCTGCATTTATTGAGAAAGGCTCTAGGCCATAAAAACAGATTCAACATAATAGCATTAAATATGATTTTTGAATCAGACTGTGGGTGACAGAAAGTGCTTCTTTGTATTGGGTCTTGAAAAGGCACATCTCAGAGAATGCCAAGAAAACCTTCATTTCAACTGCCAGAGTTTATAGAATAACATGATTAGAATATTTTATTTGGTTTAGAGGAGTGGTCCTTCTCACCTTATCATGAGGAAACTGTCCTTTAGATTTTCTGGGTGTAGTCGAAATTTGCCTGAAGATCATGTCAGCCATAATTAATAAAATCGAGCCTTGACCGAAGTGAAAGCTTAATCATTATGTGGCTCTCAAGCACTCTAGTTTAAAAAAGAATCAATCAGATTTCAAGGTATTATAAGTACCTGTCATTTACAGTCCTGGGTGAAAATGTTATTTTTGTAAATACATAGACGTATTTTTTATGTTGTGTCACAGAGATTTTAATTCACTTTTCTTCAGTGTAGAGGGACGTTAATGCTTGCAGTGTTTCTTTTCACGCCTTAGAATTGAAGGTATCACGTACTGTTCTAGAACATAAGAATGTTTAAAGCCAAGAGGGCACAAGTGGAAACAGCACAGACAAGCATTTAAAATCAAGAAAAGGATTCAGTTCTTTACCCAAAGAGATGTGGGAGAATGGAGGAAGCTACTCGGCCGTGTTGTCAAAGCGCATACCCTGGCTTTTTTCAAGAAACAGCTGCTTGAGATCCTTGGATCAATTAACTCCTAACTACCGAACGAGCTCGGTAAGCCAAATGGTCCCCTTTTATTCGTAACGTTTCTTACGTTCTTAATTTGTTTGACAATCCTTGAATTCCAACACTATCACAGTTGAAATCTTTTCGCAAATTGTTCATATATAAAGTAATCCCAGATTAATCACCAAAGATTAGTAACCATTGATCTAAGATTTATAGTCCTTTAAGTGTAATCCATCTAAAATGATGCACTTTCCAACATTCGTAATGTGATTTAAAAAATGAGTGAGCTGACAAAGTTAATTATTTACATGTTGTGTTTCAGAGCTGTGACCTCTTTTAATCACTGTGGCTGAGCCATGTAGACTAGACAGCTTTCAACCCTGAAAGAAACCAAAATACAATTTGCTTGTACACATTGATTTTCAATATACATACTGATGATGATAGGTGAGCCCCTTCTCTTGGGACAATGAAGCTCCAGAGCTTCTTCTATACAAGTAATAAATCACGAACTGATCTTTAAAGGAAACTTTTTCACCCCTTCAGCACATCAGAGCACCGGATAGTTGTTATGTAATGGATTTCTTGGTGTAAGATCATACCCACAGATTGTAGCTCTGATGCAATACTTTTACTGTTGCCTTATTTGAATTTGACCGGCACCATGATGTTGTACAGCTGCGGATTTTATAGTCCTGCTATTTTAGTTTTACTGGCCCTGCCCAAAATGTTTAAAAAACCCATCCAGATTAATAATGTAAAACTAGGCATCCCTGCATCATTTCATTTCCTTTAGAACAGGAAGCATCCAATCTAAACTTAACTCACTGGTTAGATCAATAATTGATGAAGATATGAGCCCAAGATATAAAATAAGCTGTTTCTAATATCTAGGTCTGCCCTTGTATTTCTGTGCTCACTGTATGTGTTTGTGCTTTTCCAGGCTCCACCCTGTATCAGTAAATAGTCTTTTTCATGACCGCACTCACACAAGGGGTGAGAGACTCTAAAACATACTCAGAATGCTGAATTACCACTGCAAACAAATAGATGTTACAGATGGATGATAGGGTGTATTCAGCTCTTTCTCAGCCCAGGCCAGCCAGAATAAAAACAGATTACTTCTGTCCTGGGGGAAGAGTTTTTATTAGTGGAGGAAAACTGCAGCAGTTATTGCCATTGATGGTGCTCTAGCAGTCCCTAATAGGTTAAGATGGGGTGAACGCACTACACAAAGCAGGTGGTGCAATATTAATTTTCCCTTAGGCTTTCCTCTTCAATAGAGGTTATATAGTACATGTCTGTCGGGTTCTCCCTGTGGAGCTGCTCGATGTATGATGTATACACCTCATTGAAAAATAATCATTTTTCATTCTTTACAGACATTGTTTGTGGTTTCATGATTTTGTGCATTATCCATTAGGTCTGATTTTCAGGTGCAAAGAAATATTTGCACCCCGTGTATAAAATATTTTGCATGTGTGGCAAACCGCCTTGCAGGGCAGAATAAATCTTTTAAATCGAAGTGTAGACTCAGTCACAGGGCTTGACTCAGCTAGACGAACGACCCTTTAGTAAAAGATATGTCCAAATCTGCTCTTGAAAGAGCCGAGTCTGGAGGTGTCAAGAGTGCACAAGCCCTGGAGCAGTATTGACCGAGAAGCCTCCGTGCAGCAGGTTTAACGGGTTACACTTAATTCATCAACTTTTTCGGATTTGGAACAATTTTGTTTTGAGCAGTGAAGCGGGCTACTTGTTCAATTAAGTGGTTCAGAGATCATTTGAAATGAAAATACCCTGTAGCTCTCGGGGACCTCAGTTGGCCCTTTGTGACTAAATTGAACCAATGACCTTGCTAAAATACTGAAAGTTTTCCGGGTCCTTACAAACTGATGACTTCAAGGTACCCCGTAAAACATTCTGAATGGGTTAGACACCCTGAAACGGACCTTCACCTGCATGGACTACACAAGAAGTTCAAGTGATTTCGTTCTCAGGGAGGAGGTAGTAGGCTCATATATACTATCACTGTTTTCAGAACCAGCTTTTCTTGTCTCAGTACCACCCATCACTAGTTCAAATATCTTCTTCATAAAAACCTGCCTTCTCAGCAGAATGTCTGATTGCAGTCTTCACCTTGACATGACGGCGCTTTTAGACTCGCCAGCAGGATTTTAATGTACAACAGCACGTATTGAAATAAAAACCCTGATACATTGAAAGCCATATAGGCCTTTATTGGATTAAGGCCCTTATTGGATTAAGGACTGGATGGCTGAAAGCAGAAGGCAGCAAATTTCTCCTTTACAGGCTTATCGGAATAAAGATGTTTTGCGTAACAGTTAAATAAACTGAATTTCTAGGCTTAAATAATACCTTTGTTTAATTTAAATGTGATTGCTGGAAAGCAGGTTAAAATCAAAGGAGTACATTGTTGCTGTGAGTGACGTGCTCTCTCCAGGCGTCTTCCAAAGTTATTTTTTAGCATAAGATCCTCATTGAGTGCAATGGTCTATGCACTGCAGAATATGAACAGGCAATTGAAAAAGGTGGTGTGCTAAATACAGTGCCCTCCAAACGTATCGGGACAAGAGTTCAAATTAGCTCATTATAACTGTGTGCTTAGGAAATTTGGATTTCAAAGCACAAAATGAATATGAGACAAAAGCAAAGAATATCCCCTTTTGACTATGGGTATTCTTATGCATAAATGTTTTACCGTTATGCAACAACAGCACTTTTTTCAACCCCAACCCCCCCCACGCGCGCACACACATTTTAGATGAGCACAAGTATTTGGTCAAAGGGTTTCACGTTGCAAACATTTCACACACATTAAAGAGCTGTGGAGGTCTATGCATGACTCTGGGCTTTGAAACTGCTTCTGAAGTTTTGGATTAGTCAGCAAAAACCAACATGAAGACCAAAGAACCCGCTATGACAGAAAAGAAGGCCGTTTTGACAGTGAAAGGAAAGAAAATGACTATCAGAGAAATTGCTGACAATCTGAAATGTTCTTAAGAAAAAGGAAACAACTGGGGGAGTCGAGAACAGGCAGAGAACAGGACATCCCTTAAAGAGAAATGTGGTGGATGACAGACAACTGTTTCTAAGTGTAAAGAAAAAAACCCAAATTTCTGTTAGTATAATCAAACATAATCCCCAGAATGTGGGGGTGCAAATCTTGAGTACCACAATCCGCAGAAGACTTCACCAAGAAAAATTCAGAGGCTGTACTGCAAGGTGTGAGCCCCTAATCAACAGCAAGAACAGAAGAGCTCGATTGGAATTTGCAGAAACTACAGAGATGAGCCACAGTAGTTCTGGAACAAAGCTTTATGGACAGATAAAACCAAAATAAACAGCTATCAAAGTAATGGAAAGTCTAAGGTGTGTTGAAAAATAGGAACAGCCAATGACCCCAAGCATACCACTTCTTAGTCAAACATGGTGGAGGGAGTATCATGGCTTGGGCATCTATGGCTGCTTCTGGAACAGGCTCAATGGTCTTTATTTATGTCTTAACTGAAGATGGCAGCAGTAGAATTCAGAGATAAACAGATCTTTTCTACAAATATAAGAACAAATGGCACCAGACTTATTGGTCTGCACTTCATTATGCAGCAGGACAATAACCCGAAACATACTGCACGCTTAACAAAGGAGTTTATCAGACAGAAAAAGTGTAACATTACAAACTGACCTGGAGGCAGAAAGCCTGGCCAACAAGCAACAACTTAAAGAGGCTGCAGTTACTGTAATCCTGGCAAAGCATCTCAAGTGAAGAAACAGAGTCTGGTGATGTCAATGGGATGGAACCCTGATGCACTTACTGCAAACAAGGGATCTGTAACAAATACTGACCTTTCCACCTCTTTAATTTGCTTAAGTGACCCAATACTTGTGGTCATCTACTGTACATTTTGGGGGACTGAGCACAACATCTGCTTTGTTTGAAATATGCTTGCGTGTTTGCAAAATATATACTAGAAATAAAAGGTGGCCTTCAGAATGCTGCCTGAGAATCATGTGTTTTATGTTAATTTCAATTTGTTGTTTATACAACAGGGAAATGGTAATTTTAGGTTTTTGTCCCAATACTTTTGGAGGGCACTGTATATGCAGAAATCACATAGCACAAATATTTTGGATGGCTTGCTTTTTTCAAGCATTTTCTTGGTTATAATCATTCAGTTGATATAAACAAGACCAACTTCCATAAGAATTTGATAACCAAATGATTTTTGCTCACGGTGTGTGGATATTACAATTCAAAAGAATCTATGTACATTGAATATCATTGAGTATCCTGAATGTATTTTCTGTAGGACTCTACCTTGACTGATCTGTTCTGTGCATGAAGAATACTACATTTTTACATTCAGGCAAACAAAGATACACAATTCAGTCACTATTTAGCGTTTCTAATGTTTTTGAAGAAAAATAAAACTTGGCTGATCTGAGCCTAGTTATGGTCTTTATCTCTATTTTATAAACTACTGTATCTCTCAAGATTTTTGCCCATTAATTTTGGATGGCATCTGCACATTTTAAGGTGTGCAATCATCAATAATGTGTATCGATTTGACTTGATGGTTCCCCAGTGGCTGTTCACAATTTATGGGAGATGTAATAGAAGCAGGTTATGCTTTGTCAGCAAGTGGGAAAAAAAGGTGGCCTGGAGGTGGATGATCGAAATCTGAAAACTGCAGTACCAGAAGAGCTGGCTGGTGTACAGTATGTGAGTTTTTGAGATCTCTGGAGTGATGCATAATTATAACAGGATCATTTCACATGCTGTCTTTTGTTGCACACAAGCAGTCCAATGCATGACGTTGGCATTATCTTATCAGTTTATCCTTCCATTAATCTATTTTCTAACTGCTTTATATAAAACTCAGTCATAGACAAGGCAGGTTACACACTGGATGGGACATCAGTCCATTGCGGGACATGCAAAACACACACGCACACACACCAGGACCAGTTTTCCCAGAAGCCAATTAACCTAACACAGTCCCACGTCTTTGGACTGTGGGAGAAAATGGGAGCACCCAGAGGCAATCTCATATGAGCATGGGGAGAACAAACAAACCACCCCAGGGGTAATAGCACCCCAGGAATTGAACTGAGGGCCCCAACATTGCCAGGCAGCAATGTTAACCAATGCTCCAACCTTTCACTCTTCTCAGTTTAATTGAAATTACCTCAAGGGTTTCAGATTGCTCCAGTACAAATGAATCATGTCAATGGACCAGAAGAAATTGTTATCATGATGGCAGTCAGGGAATATTCCTCATTTGATTGTTGATGGGTAATTGTCAGCTAGCTTGATCTGTGTTCTCACAGATCTTAGTGTAAATAAGTTCCTCTTTTTTTCCACTTGTGTCCTGTGACTGATGTTACACTGTTGATTCTGAAGAAGTCTGTTGGGTTGTCTTTTCCATACCAATTTAAAATTCAATTCTTTCAGTTAATGTAGGACATAAATGGAATAGTTTGTCCAGACCCAATTCTCTTGACCTGTTCAAACCTGACGATTGTACAATTCAACAATTTTAACATAGCATCCCCTGATTTACATTCGAACCTTGAACTACAGTATGGCATGGCAAAATTATGGTCTGTTTTGGATTGTCCACATTATCTTGAAATTCTAACTAATCATCAATATAAACAGCTTAATTCTACTCATCAGGGGCTCCTTCAAGTTCAGTGTTGTTCCAGTGTTTAACTGTGAACTGCTGAGACTAAAATTACTCATACAGAGAATAGAAAAGAGAAAAGCTCCCACCTCACTGTAGATTTTCACAATTGCTCTTCTTTATCACTGTTTATTAATGAGAAGTTTCCAGACTTGTTGGCCGCTCATCTTTCTTCAGTGTGAAAGACATCAAGTGTGTCTGCATTTCTGCCACCTGTCTTTAAACCTCTGAAGAGGGACGTCATCTCGCGTCCCTTCTGAACATTGCCAGCATATTGGAGAATTACACATGGTCTCAATCCATCATCTATAAGCCTTACGATTGAACACAGCTCTACTAATGACAGACACTGCTGTGCATTACATTGGAATTGTTTCTCTTCCCTGTGTTCCTCTCTTTACCTCCTGGTGTTTATTGTCACATTATACAAGTCATGGAGACAGTGGCTCTTCCTAAAATCACCAGGGGCTGTTGAAGAATCTCATGAACTTGTAAATGAACATTTTGCAGTTCTCCAGGGAGTCTACAGTGTAAATGGATCATTCACTGGAACAGACCTCCCAAAAGTGCTTTTTACTTGGTACTATTGAAATTGCTTTTAAACCCCTTCAGAATCGTAAAATAAGTCAAGGATTTTCCCCCTCCAGCTGGGCTTGCTCACAGTTGTGATTTTCAGTCCAGGTGAAGAAATGAAGTAAGCTCTTTGTTTCAAACACACATGAAGAGTTTTTTTTTCTGGGGTTTCCAACTGTTTTACAGTGTATGTGGTTTACAAAGGAGAGCCCACAGTCATTTGCATACATCCCAGTACCACTGAGCAAAATCAGTAGAGTTCTAGTCTATCAACATCTTTGAACGTTTTCAAGCCGTGCTCATAAAATATTCCTTTTACTGAATTTTGTAGAAGTGATAAAGTGCTTCATGGAAATGATTAAGTGTGGAAGTTGAATGCACTTTGGAAGTGCATATAAAATTTAAAAACCAGAGCAGGAGACTTCTTTACCTGTAGGACTGTGGGAGTGTGGAACCCAGACAAGCTACCCAGCCATGGTGTTAAAGCTGATACCCTTACGTATATCATGAATGACGTCCTTGGATCAATTAGCTATTTACTATCCAATGGGTTGGAATGGGCTGAATGGCCTCTCATTTGTAACCTTTCTTATGTTCTTATGAATGGTGGCGTAGTGGTTTAGCACTGCTACCTTGTAGCTCTAGGGTCCTGAATTCAACTCTGACCCAGGGAGCTTTCTGTGTGGATGTTGGTATTCTAAATTGTCACTCCGTCCACCCCCCTGCAATAGAATTGAGTCCCATAGACTCTGTGAGCATGATCTCTTAGTCCAGTCTTGAAATGTCTGCTTTCGGCTACTAGTATCTTTGGCCCTTCCCAGGACAAGCACCTTTCTGAAAATGAAGGATTAAAGTAACAAAAATCCTTTTCATATTACACTGCGGTTTGTTTTGCTACCTGTACCACATGTAAACACTATTTATGCACAATACTGTACATTCACGCACTCTTGTTCAGCACCAAAAGAAAAGCCTTATTATTTAGATTTAGCCCAAAGCAGCCCAAACTGAAATCATGAATATGAGAAAGAATATATTATAAGAATATTCTTCAAGTGAGAATGGCCATAACAGCCATTAACGTAATATATTTACAGTATACAACATAAATGCATGCATATATATGTTTTATGATAAAATATTTCATTACTTCTCAAAATAGTACAAGAAACGGAGGAGAAAAGTCTTATTACCAAGGTGTATAAAATGCAGAGAGCATAATATGTGTGTGGTGGATCTGCTTGGTTGTTTTTAAAGGCTCTGTAAATATGAATCAGTCATTAATTTCATTTTAAAATCACACACAACTGTAATACATACACTCCTACACCACAGTTTATTAATACAAAATGTGTGCGCTGTGTGCTCTGCATTTGACTGAGTAGACAGCATGAAACAAAGACTTTATTGAAGCCTGTCTGTGCTGTGTTTGCAGCCTTTACCTTTCTCTTCTAAACAGGAGCGTATTCATAGCCCGTAGCAAAGTCTCACCTTGGGGATTGTTCAGGCCGTCAGCATATTGCTTCAGCAGGTTTCAGCCAAACATTTGCAGGTCCTGAATAGTTTGGGAGTGCCTAGTGCAGTTCTGCATGAACACAGAATACAGATTTTTTATAGAAGCTTGGATGGCTCCCAGCATAAAGGGCTGTCAGCCTGTGATGATACAATGCCTTTATATAGAGAGCTGTCCAGGGTGCTGAAAAACAGCAATGAGAACATATTAGATTTCACGTCAGCAGGAATCTGGCACTGCTATGGTCTGAACAGATAAATCAGTGATACAGGTTGAACACTACTTCTTACTGCTTCCTATGCCTTTAAGCTGTGGTAGTCACTGGCTGCCTCTGCCGATATTGGCAAATTCAGCTGTTAAGTCATTGTTCTACAGCATCCAGCTGTAAACACATTTATTTGTGTTTTTTCATGATTCGTCTTGCGGCGCATTCTGTCATTTACTTTTTGTCGTGATAAGGCATTTCAGGACATTTATGTAAGACAGTAGACTCATGTTTTACATGGTATTTAGGTTCCTGACATAGTTTGTACACCCAAAATCGCATATAATCAGAAAACCCCCCTTAGACCCCCTATTCCCCTCCCCTCGTAAGTTTATTAGTATGTAAGTATAGTTGAAACAGTAATACAGCAAGTACAGTACTGTACAGTATACAAAATAGATCAAATAAAATGTAATAATAATAAAATGCAGGGAATACTCACCATAATGTCCCAGTGATGATGAAAGGAATGTGCAGCTGATGACGACGATGATGCTGGAGATGAAGGGGCCACACACTCGAACCTTTACCTCTGTTCAGAGCTGCTCTCTGCTGAGATAGCTGGAGAGGGGTCTTCGGGGTTGGAGGCGGAGGCCAGCAGCTGGGTGAAGGCGTATGAGTGGAGGTGGCCAGCAGTTGGGTGAAGGCGTATGAGTGGCGGAGGCCAGCAGCTGGGTGAAGGCGTATGAGTGGAGGTGGCCAGCAGCTGGGTGAAGGCGTATGAGTGGAGGTGGCCAGCAGCTGGGTGAAGGCGTATGAGTGGAGGTGGCCAGCAGCTGGGTGAAGGCGTATGAGTGGCGGAGGCCAGCAGCTGGGTGAAGGCGTATGAGTGGCGGAGGCCAGCAATTGGCTGAAGGCGTATGAGTGGCAGAGGCAGCTGGGTGGTGGCAGGGCTCGTAGTCAAGGTGTGTGGGCTTGTGGTGGGGTAGTGTTGGGAGTGGTGACTCGGTGTCTCCAGAAGTCGATGTGAAGAACTGTCCTTCTTTACGTTTTAACTCATTGTGCCTTTCTTGATATGAGTGTAAATATGCCATCTCTGAGTGCCCGGTTAATTTTCGATGAGTGGTCCATTGATGGATTGTACTCTGAAATTAGTTCAGTCATCCGAGCTTTCTTGTCGACTGGCAAAATGTTTTAGTTTTTTCCCTCCAATCCATGGGGATTAGCCGCGCAATATAAGAAGCCAGGCTTGATCATACTGTATGTCTGACAGCATTACCCCGAAACAGCAACGTGATGCAATCGTTACACATCCATGCCTTGAAATTGGGGCCAGGTGTTCATGTTTCAAGATGTATGTGCGTTTGAGCAAATAGCCCTGTTTCGTTTGCATTGAACACTTGTTCAGGTCTGTTTCCTTTTTGTTCAGTTTTTTCAATCATTCCAGAAATCCATGCCCTGCTTCTTCACTTGCTGATGCTGATTGACCTGTTATTTTCACATTTTTCAAATTATACAGTACCACAGACTGAAACTATTAAGCCAGCCAGCACTGGCTTTAAACAGCACTAGTACTGTACATAGTTCGCATTTTGAATAATGTTCACAGAGGCTAAGCTCTTTTTCACGAATCGTATGCCCATCCCCTGGGAACATGCTTCTGAATCACCTCCTCAATCTACAAGCATAGGGACCTTTTGGCTTTTCCTAGGACCTTATTATGCACATGGCTCATCAGGTTTCCAGTCTTTCCTGCAGCAGATGCACAGCTCTCACAAAACAGCCTTCTCTCTGTCTGTAATTGCACTAATCGAAAATTCATCCTCGCCATACTTACACTCCAAGCTGGTCACTGTCATCCCACCCCTTAACTTGTTAAAAATATGGATTTTTAACTCCAAATCAGGCACTTTTCTTGACTTCCTTTCCCCTTTGTATGCATTTTCAGTTTCCGAGGCACATTCGTGATGCCACACAGTAAAGAAAGCAACAGAGTGCTATAGGCTCTGTAACTTAGTTTCCAAAGCATAGCTCACATTCCTGCTTCGCATTTGTGAACTTTCCCATATTATTGGATTTTTCATTCATTTTTTTCATTGCCGACCACATATATACTGTCCAAATTTGCGTAAAAACATATAGCATAAAACAGGAGTCTACTGTATTATATCTTCATCCAGAACAAGTACTGATTTGTATACTGAGTATAGAACTGCAGCTACAAAATAACATTCTCTTTTTTTGCCACCTTGTTCTGTTGCTGGTACTTTACTGAGAAAAACGTTACCTGAGGTAGTGACAAACCTAGAAAAAGGGGTTCCTTGTGAATCTTCCCAAGGAACGTTGGTCTGTTTTATGAAATATGTTACATAACACTGCCGGGAATACTTCTCTCACCACTACTTCAGTGAGGCCCCAGTACATGAACATTTTACATATTAAATAGTTTCTAATGGCACTTCCAGTACACTGCACCCCAAAGGTGACATTATAATGTCAAATATCCAAGCAAAGTTGTTTGCCGTCCATGTCAATGGATATCCTTTTCCCTGCTTTCAATCAGGGCACTTCTCCCACCTACTGTTGAGACAAACAACTTTAATATCATCTAATTAATATTAGGGTTTAAATCTCTTATCTCCATCCTTTCTTGGCCAAATGAACTAATATGATGAGCGCCTGGCCCTCTTGTCAGTGTTGTACTGAGACGGTGGGATTTCATTTGCATCAGAGACGGTGTAATCACTTCATGCACCTGATGGTCTGTAGGGGTTACTACAGCTGTCAGTCTCACTGCTGCCTTTCCCCTCTCATCAGCAGTTTTTGTTTTGCTAATATATTGACATCTTAATCTTTGAAAAATACCAGGTTGCATCTTCACTAGTAATTACATTTAGAAGAATTAGGCCCTGACAGGTAATCACAGCATAAAAAATCTTCAGGAGTCAATTTACAGCATGCCAGCTGACAGGTATTGATAACAGATCATACAGCAGGTTTCTGCATAGAAAAGAGTATTCCTGCTTTTTAATGATCTCATCTATTCATGTAAGGCTCCTTACCTTAGCTTTATTCAGCATAATGTTGTTCCACTTAAGGGATGTTATTTTTTTTGCAATCACGGCAGTAACACTGAGGGAGTGAAGGAGAGAAAATAGGCTTACGTGTAATCAGCAATCAGGCTTATTTATAAGCCATCGTGCAATTGATCTGAGAGTATTGTGGTTCCATTGCCAAATACAGTTCAGGCCCTTGCATCAGTTAACAGTGGATATGCTAAATTCTGAGTGTCAAGGCTGCCAAGACAGTTAAATACAGTATGTTGAGGACATTTTTTCACTCAGATTATAATTTGAACCTCTTTTAACACCATCAGAGGCACAGATCTTCAGATCTGCAGCATTCATACCACTGTGTTGTCTATAATCCTTCTGTAACAGATATCTGGAATGCACTGCATTCTTTATTACATAAACAGCCACAAATAGTCTGAAGCAAAAGGCCCCTGATCAGGTTATCGCATTACTCGGGCTCTCCTTCTTTCAGGAAAGAGCTGAGCCAGCAGTAACTCAGAAAAGGGTTTTCAGTCAAGTGGGTGTTTCTGTTCCTGTTGGGTTTTTTTTTTAGTATAAATGCATTATTTCACAAAATCACAAAAGATACAAAACGAGCTGGAAATTAAGAAAGACAGCTAAGAAAGCATACTGCAAGTCTCACAACAAAAAGGCATTGTGTCTCATTTTCAATGCAGCATCTAGTCTAGTTGAGGCATTAATTATGTGGTGCATGCCATGAAGTTAATTTTTTTTTACAGAATGTTTGCAGTTCAAGTTTCTTGTAATATCTATTATAAGCAGAGTTTCTGCTTGTAATCCTTACAATCTGTATTATTTTTCTTTCTCTGCAGGTTGGCCTAATGTAGCCGTTCCAGTCCTGGGGTTTCTGTATTGCTTCACCCAGATAGGAATGGAGTGGGACAAGACACATCAGTAACATGAGCCGCAAATATGTCTGTCAATTTTATGTTTTAATACAAAATTGTTTTTTTTTTTATATCAACAAAGTCAGCAAACAGTACCGAATACTGAATATCAATAGTGATTATCCACTTTGCAAATGTTGTACATATTCATGTTTTATGCACTGCACAGTTAATTTGATATGACTGAAAGTGAAAAGAAATAAAAGAAAAGTTACAATAACCAATAAAAAGAGTAATTGAATTATTTGAAAACACAAACATCCATGGACATACATTTCAATCACAATCTTCTTCTTTGTAACCTTATGCCCCAGGTCAGATGTCCACAAAAGGCTTTAGTGAGAAAGAAGGTTAAGAGAAAGATCCCAGGTGTCAAGTGAGACAAGTACAGATGACAGAACATGAAAAAGACCCTGTGGGACAGGTGACCACTCTGACAGGTGAGCACTATCTGCCAACACCTGGCCTCCTAGAGCTACTCTCCATTTGGGGTACAGAGTGAGACAGTACCGATCTTTCTGATGGAATGATATATGACGGTAATAATAGATCTGATACCAAATGCTGCAAAAACAAGCAGGAGAAGGAGTGGGGAAAAATCAATGTTTTTAATTTCAGTTTGGTCCAGACATTATTTTTGTGGAGCCTGCTGTTATTGCATTCGGCATGTGGTGATTTGTTTTGTGTCATTTCGGAATTATTTACACCTGCGTACTGTAGGATGGCTACAGACTGACTTACCTAAACGCTTTGCAGCTTCTCACTCGGCTCACATATCTGTTTCATAATTCTAAAAGGCTAAGAGCACCTGTGTGGCACTAATCAGATTAGAGAGCAGGTCAAAGAAAAATCCCCTTTAATTACTATGGCTCCAAGCAAACTTACTTATTCAAGCTGCTAAACACTGAGAGAAAATATGTTTTTCTCTCTACTGCATGACCGTTTAAATCGCTTTAACTCAATTAGCCTTTTATTGACAATTTGTACCTTAATAATTTATGCAAAAATAACACTTGACAGATGTAATATTATGATTTCTAATGTTGTTCATCAATTATTATACAGCAGATGCTTTCTAGATTATAATAGATTATAATAAAGGTGTATAAAAAGTGTGGGTTTATGATTATGATGTAGGCAACATATGTAAAACCATTCCAGCCGTCAGTGTTGATTAATTTACCCCTTGATAAGGTCTTACTAGCTTTGTATTGTGTAGCACTGCCCAGAGCTGGACAGCCATTGGGTTCTATTTAAATTATCCACATGTGTTCAGAAGCATTTCCCAATAAACGTTCTTGTCCGCTTTGCTTTTTAGAGTATTTACCAGATTGTCGTACAGGTTCAATAATGTTAGTGTTTCTTTTCGCGGTATTTAAATAGTTTTAAACTTGACTTGTGGGTTACACAAATTTTTGAGACACTTGGCAACTGCAGAGGGAAGATTCTCAGGGGTACCCCAGCCCACTGCACTGATTAGTTTTCAGGTTCATTTAGATTACACTGAGGTTACAGCAGGAAAAGAGAAAATTCCTCAACATTACAATCAGGAAAGTTGGTGCTGGTGTCATCTTAACATTGTCTTGTTTATTCCCCCAGTGACTTGCAACTACCAACTGTGTAACTCTGCTGGTAATGAATGTATTATCTGCTGTCCCTTTGAAATTAATTACGGTGAATGTGAAGAGCATGTACTGTAGGGAGTAATGAAGTTCTATTCAACTGTGCAGTTTAGATTTAAAGACGGGTTCAAATTAAAATACACCATTGCTTCTGCAAAATGAGATTGGTGAGGATATGAAATATAGTTACTTTTAAATGTAATTTAAACAAACAAAAGACCACAGAAGTTGGATGGATTATCACATTCCTGGAAGTGCCTGTAGGGATATTTCTAATGAAAGTTATTCTTTGGTTTAGTATCATGATCTTCCGCATGCTTGCAAAATGTAATTTTCTACGTAATTTCTATCCATGATTTCTACGGTTAACGAACAGATGAGGGACGTGTGCTGGCACAGTGGCAAGACAGCCTATGGATTTAAATCAGGCTCCATAATAATAAATGCTTTGTAATAGACTAGCATCCCACTTTAGGCATCTGTGCCTGCTCACACTCCCAAGCAATTACAGGTGAACTGATCATAAAACAAGGGTTATATAAGCTTGAACCCTTTAAGTTACTATCTGAAGCCTCATACTCCAGACTTGCAGTACAAAGACTAAGATAGACTTAGATAGAGCTGAAGTGGGAATATTGCAGTATATACTGCAGTCTGTATACATATGTCTATGTGTGCTCATTTTAAATTGAAAATGATAGTGTTGCAATTAAAATGTAGGAATCAGAATAGTTCAGTTCACTGTGTTTCACTGCAATGTTTTTATTTGTCTTATTGTGCGTTTGAGGTAAGTAGTGACCATTGAGAAGGCATGCACTGATGGAGATCACTCTTTTATTTTGTAATTTGTTAATCATCTGCGTGTGTTTATCACATCATGCATGCTAATATTGCATGACCTCTGACTTTACAGTATTTGTGAATATAATATGAATGGAGATTCATCTTTTGCAGTTGAGACATGAAGTCGACAGATGAATCAGGCGTTGGGTATGTATAACTGGTGACATACAAGCTGCATTTTGTATGCTTAAATTGTGTTGGATTTAAATCTCTTCTGTTATAAGCAAATTTCTTCATTAGTATCACTTTGCATGTCGAGCAAATGAACTGCAGTCTTAGTATGCATTTAGCCTACTTAAAATTCACAGAAAACACCTGTAATTCAGAAAATGGATTTACAATAACAGTGATTAGCCTGTTACTGAAACTAGTTAATGCACCAAAATGACAGAGGATGTGGCAATTCTTGTTTTCCATTTCACATGATAGTGACAAGTTTTCCCCTTGTACGTGGTGTGTGTAGGTTTTAAAGGGCTTTAAAGTGTTGATCATTCCTGGAGCACGTGCCTTGTCCATACTACTGCATGTATTGCATGATTCCTTGAGTGGTTTCTTTCAAACAACTTGTTTGTGGGTTAACTCTTCCTATTCTATATCATTGCCACCTTTGTGTTGAAGATGTATAGTTCTCTAATGCAGTTCATTAAAAGAGTCGAGAGCTGCAGGATTACTCTTTAAAATTAAAAGCAACTTAGCTAAGGTTGAATTCTTTCTAAGACATTTGTGGCATATTATACTGTAGACTTCCAATTGAAATGTATACGACACATAAACACCGAACATCTTAAAACACACTTACCGTAGTAATTTCCTACGGCACACAAACAGTAGGGCATGGCGCTGCTTGCCATTGATCACAACTCCGTAATTAACAAACATTTTCTACATTATGAGTTCTCACTGCCACGCAGAGTAGCCCCAGGAGGACTCCAGCATAATGACCTGCATGTATTCATTTAAACACGATAGGAGATCCTGTTACTAGAAGGAACAGTAGCTTTACAGCCTCCCATCCCCTTCGTTTTCAGTAGCTTTCTGAATTTGCCACAACCGCAGGTGTTTTTCAGGGCCCACACCATGGTCCACTTCTGCCTTCTGCCTGGCTGCCAACCAGCACAAACCAACCAGGCCCTGAGCGTCAAGAGGTGAGCTGTCGAGAGAACGATCTACAGCAGGAGTGGATTATCCTCAGGCTTTATGTGAGTGTGTTAAGTGGGTGTCTGGGTGGGGGTGGGGGGGATCTTGAGTCTTTTTGCAGTGTGGTCAGAACCTCCAAAATCACAGTTCACAAGGAATAACACCACCCAAGAATGAGGTGTTTTTTTACAGATGTTTGAGTGTTTCAGTCTTAGTAAATTTGGCCTCACCCCCCCATTCAGGATGAGAAGGGGGCAACTGCAGAGGTGGAAATTAGGAAGTGGAGGGAAACAAAATTGTAACAGAATGCAGAGAGACAGGGCTTGCGAATATGATTTATAGGTTTTTAAACGGAGGAAGTGACGTCAGGAATGATTACAATTGCATGCCTCCCATATGTTTGTTGTATTTATTGTGCAGAATAGTGTAGGTGGTCTGATATATGTAGTGTATGTTAAAGACAGAGTCTGAGACCAAGGATTTTGCATAAATCACTAAATATTAACCTTTGGATCTCAAGTATTTGCACATATATTTAGGGATTTTGTTAAATCTCTGGCTTTACACGTTTAACATTGCAAAATATGGAAAGTCTATATCATACAGCGTGTGGCTGGCTATGTGGAATATTTAGGTTGTTATACCTTGAATTGAGTTTTCCATGTACTGTATATACAGTAGTTTTCTATATCGCAAATGAAACATCTCTAAAAATCAAAATTTGGGAGTTTCAGATCTTCAGTGTTTTCTAATAAAAGCAATGTGGGTGTGACACGTGTAGGATACATCTCTTATATGCACATAATAAATGGCAGGTAAAGGATTCAGATTGACTCATTCTACATTAAATGTAAGGAATGTTGCTGCTAAATGAACAGTTACATTAGAGTTACCTTCTGACAAAACTGTTTAAAATGCATTTTGGTCAAATGGTCTGTGACAAAATAACAAATACCTCTCCAATACAGGACAAAAATGAATCATGTATAAAATATTTTATTATTATAAATAAAATTGTACGTAACTTTACAAATACTCTTATTTGTGCTTAAAAGTTTTGTTACAGGAAATATATGAATACAATAACATGTGCATAAATCACATTGTGGTCTTATTTTTGTATCTTTTTAATGTTCTTTTTTTTAAACAACATTCCAAAACTACGTACAGTGCTACCTGGCAGCTTGAATGGCTGACCACAAAAATAGTTTCTAATTGTTTTTCTTCATTCTCCATGCGCACACATATGTATTGAAGAAATGCAACAGAAAACTCAAGTATTTTTGATGTCTGACAGAGGAAAGGGATGGTAATAGATTTTACACAAAGCTAAATGCCGAAGCAGACAAGCAGCAGTACAGTTCTCTCGCAGGATGAATAGATGCAGTTTGATCAAGTTTCTTGTTGGTGTCTTTCATTCTGCACGATGTATGGCAGGAATTAACAATACAAAAATACTATAAGGAATAAGATGTGACTCTCCCTCAGGGAAAGTAAATGGTATTGGGTACATAGAATACCAACTATACCACAATAAGTGTCATGAAGAAAAATGATCTTTCCTTCATTAAAGAATACCACTAAATGTGTGGGAATTCATTATACAATGAGTATAAAGATATGACTGCAACAGAACAGTCCAATCCCAAAACATTTCTTTTCATTTGTTGGAAGAGCACATAAGCTACAGTCAATTCATACATTTTAGTTGGGCAAAGGCTCTATTAAACAAAACTAAAAAAAGTACTTATTCAATTTTCTGCATAGGTGGAAAGGTAGGTTTTGGGTAATTCTAACCCCGATGAACTCCCCAAAAGTCATCATTAATTTTATTTCCATATAAAATATGCACCTGGCTTTTACTTTCTTTTGAGCTTCTACTAAAGAACTGAACCCTTCTTTTCCCCAAAATTGTTTCAGTTTCCACACAACAGATAATGCTAAGCAATATTTATAACCACCAAGAGTATTGTGTCAGAGTCCAAGAAAGTTTACATTTTTTAGTTCAATTATAGGTCAGGAGCACGTTTCAACTGTGTTGTACAGTGAGGCTGTCAGCAACACAGATCTTTATCTCAGAAACTGTTCTGACAGCCCAACTATTATTGGACAATTCTACATCATGTCACAGACACACTCAAGAAAAATGTTTTCAAAAGCTATTGGTGACCGATATTCTTCATAAAGACCAACAATTGTCTAATACAAATCTAGACAATTAGCCTTATTTAAATACAGTGTAAGTACAATTATTAAAGCCATACTAATGAATAGGTCCAATTTTATATTCTTCAAACTCTAAAGTAATACAAACAAACAAAGCATGTTATTTGCAATAGATACAAAAAAAACACAACAACACTTCCCCAAATCCTCACACACCCTATTAAATTTATAATGGTGTTGATATGACCAAACATTCATATGTCGTAAAGCATACAGATGTGCACCGTTTTGCAATTTTAATCTCCGTTTCTGATCTAAAACATCAACTGTCCTATCCAGCAGCCCAGCAGATAGTGAGAAACAGTTCTTGCCCTTTAAGCAAAGCAAACAGAACAGAAAAGCTCAGCCAAATCAGCAGGTGTCTGGACAAAACACTGCGTGCAACATTTGATGGGGAAGAGCCGAATAAGCAGGTCTTTGAAGTTGGAGCTTCAAATGGCTAAACTGACTTGTTGTGAACTCCAAAGGGCTCTGTGAAAAATATGCCATAAGGGCAGGTGAAAGTCTCACAATCTGTTCATGTTTGCGATAAACATAAATAAGCAAAGCAATAAATAACATTTCAAAATGCCAATAGCAGGTCTTCTCTTTGTTAGTGTGTAAGAATGTCATTCTTTTTGGTTTTGACTACACCACAGAATAGGAACATAAAGGAATTGCAGACTATATTATTAACCTTTTGGATTAGAGGGAGTAAGGATTAATTACGGGTAATAAGATCTCTATTATGTTTCCATGTACAGTACATGGAATTTTGAATACGCTTTCGGTCACAAAACATGAAGAAAGCACAGAAAGTTGAAGAAGTTCCACAATTAAACAAATCAGATAGATATGCACTAACACCACAATTACACCTTGGGACTGTATCAGCACCAAGAAAACTGCAGGTTTTGTATCAGTTTCTTGGAAACTACTATTTTAAAATGATATCAACCTAAATAGACACATGTAAGCCTTTATCTTGAATGTCTGCAGTAAGCAAAGGATGCACAAAGCTAAAGCTTAACCTTTGCCAGAGGTGGTATTGCAAGTAAATCATGTCAAACTGAATAAGATCAAAGAAATCAATTTAAACTTTGAAAAATGGTGTAATTGTTTTGGCTAAATGAAGTGCCCTAATTGTTATAAAGGAGTTAATAAAGTGCTATATGCTGTATACTGTAATAGGTTGGATCAATGCAATTATCTATAAATCACAAGTAATGGGTTTATTCCATGCTGAAAAGAGAAAAAGAAAACAACGTTTTGGCCATGGAGCCTTCCTCAGGTGTGAGCAACTAATCTATCAACCCTGTCCAGATAAGAATTTGCACCTACAATTTATGAGACTGGTGTACTACTCCAAAACTGAACTTGTGTTTTCTGTCTGCTGGAATCCTGATGCACCCTCTATATGGAGGACTGATCCACAGCAGACAGACTGGACAGCTCCGGAGAGCTGCTTTGTTAAATCATATTTTAAACGCCATTCACCGCAGGTTGTAGTCATGGATTTACTGTATGTAACTCCTAAAGATATCTCATCACAGAGGAAAAGGAGTGAGAGGGAATATAAAATCATTCCAATCTGACGAGAATAAGGAACAGTACCGTTTTTGTACTTAGAAATTCCAGCTGTTTTGTATTGTCTGTAGATTCAAGGTCAGCAAACAAAATGTGTTCATCTACATTCTGAGTAGATACTACTGTGCGGTAAGTAAATCTGAACGACTCATTATGGACCAATGCAAGTCAAGGCCACAGGGAAAGACTTAACCATAAAAAGGCCCATATGGCATTAGAGCAGCCCGTGCTTTGAGATAGCACGATAGAGGCCATCTAGTGAAGTTCTGGAAGACCCATTTGCAAAATGTACCAGTTTGCCATTAGTTCCCTGAAGAGCTGTCGAAATTCCTTGGCAACTCACATTTGGGCATATGATTCCAAGGAGAACATTCCCAGCAAACTGCAGAGAAAACAGCTCAGGGACAGTATAAAAATCAGGTCTAAGAACACTATAGTGCAAAAAATGCATTTTGTTTCTTTGATTACATTTATTTTTCAGCATTGCCCTATGTAAACCATAGCAGACCTGCTTGGTTTCAGCAAGACTAGGACAATGGAAAAACTAGAGATCCATGATAAACAAGCAGCACGCCTATGCTGTAGCTGCACTTAACACATGACATCTTTGAGAGAATACAAGGAGGTTCCTACAGAAACACACCACATGCAGCAAGCCAGTGATTTTACAGAGATCAGAGATAACTCCCAACACTTTGATGATCTGCAGACAAGGGATGATGTCTGAAACAGGATGAAGATCCTGAGAACTTGCTTATGACTATGAAGTTCAATTAAAAGAACAAAAGAAGGAGGGAGGGATTCTGTCTGGTCAAAATGAAACTAGAAGAAAACCAGAACAGATTTACATTAAGAAAATCAAGATAACAAAAAATGCAAACAGACAATTTATTGTTCAAAAAGACTCTAAAATTGGTCAATAATAGAAACTGCCTAGAGGTTGCTTTGTTAAATAAAAATAGAATTCTGCTCTGTCCGTGTTAAACTCTACAAAAAAAGACCCGTTAGAACTCAGATATACAGCTATCGTACACAGGAAACTGAGCAGAAACACAGAAGAGCTGTAATCCAGTGTAATCCCAGGTGCGAAAAAGCAGTCTGGAGGTACAACTACTGTACAGAACCAGGAGCAGCCCCATACTTAAATCACTCTAGTGACAGATACATTTATTTCATGTCTTACCTTTCTGATACATTCTTACAATTTCCTGCATTCGCAGAAACAATGGGTTATGCGCCCTGTGTGGTTTTCCTCACCGTCCATGCGCCTCTTCCAGGACAAAACTCACATTTCCACTCCCCCCAAAAATTACGAAAACATGTCCTCTTTGTCCGATTCAGGAGACACCGGCCTGGAGATTTCGAAAAGGTGCTGAGGCGAAGTGCGCGATTTCCGAGATTTGAGTATTCTGAGCATTTCGGCAAGCTGGCTTTCCAGGGCAGCCATCCGGCCGTTGAGGGCTTTGATGTCCTCTTTCAGTTCATGCTTCAGCTCCAAGATGGACGCCTGGATGGTGTGTTCGGGGATTGGATAAAAGGTATGTTTGACCTCGGCCTGGACAGGGCTCCTGTCCTGGGGGCTTCTGACTTCTCCGACGTTATCCAGACGCAGGTCACTTTTTGTGATGCCGCTGTCGCAGGAGTCGGTCTTCTTCAGAGACGTCTCCTCGTGAGATTTAGTTCTTTCTGGCAGAGTCTCCATGGATTCGGCCTTGGACACTTTGTTCCAGTTGTCTGCCTTTCCCACCGAGTCTTTGAACTTGTTCCAGCCCTTGCCTTTCGCGGTCTCCGCCGACTTGCTGCCCGCGTAGATGGAGACCGCCGGGGCCTGCAGCTTCGCCCGGTCCGACGCGCCGGAGGTGGAGGCGCCGGCCGACACGGAGGGGACCGGGGTGGCGGGGCTCTCGGTCACCGTGACGATGCTGGTGGTGGCGACGACGTCCTGGGGCGACGGCTCCACGCAGATGGTGCCCTTCTCCACATCCAGCTCGTCCGGATCCTTGAACCTCTCGGCGGCCAGCCGGGCCTCCTTCTGCTGCCGGAACCTCTGGAACAGCCTGCGGACCGGGTGGTCCGGGGGGAGGTTCAGGGGGGCTTCATTCTTCCTCCTCAGCCGCTCCTCCTCCTCTCTTTTCACATCGCTGATCTTCCGGAACACAATCTATAGGGAACGATAAAGAAACACCATTTCGAAAAGTGTAGGAACGTCTGGTTAAAAAGCCATTGCAAACACAAACAACTGACAAACCACAGAAGAATTAGATAAGTCTCAAAGTGAGGCTCTTCCACATTGTTTGCAATTTGACATTTTTCTGTAAGTGTCCTGTAACAATGATTAAAATTAATGTGAAGTTCAACATGCTCTGTTCCTTCCAGGATGCCCAATGTAACATTCACATCCTTCAGCTAACACAACAATTTCATAACAACCCGTAAAATAATGTTCTTATCTGCTGCATTACTTGTCATGCATGTTGTCATGATACAATATTGATATAGATTTCCTAATACTTTCACACCTCCAATAACTGCACCTAAAATTGGGTAGATCTATAACAGAAATAATAATGTGACATAAGGTTGGGTAGAAAAAAAATCTGTTTTTTTAGGCTGGAGTGGAAAACATTTGAAAAATTAACCAAAAACACCAGAAATGAATGTTGACTGCACTGCTGAAAAATAAGGTACAGTAGCTCTAATTAAAAAAAAAAGTTAAAAGCTTCATAAGAATTGAAGACGGCAATACAAATGCTTGGATTTGTTACCGGGAACACAGAATTGAAATCACGTAAAACCAGGTTAAAACTGCACAGTGCCTTAGCTAGACCTCAGCTGGAACACTGTGATCAGTTTAAGTCTCCAGGCTATAAGGAACCTTGCTGCACCAGAGGCAGTGTAAAAAGGGAGCAGCCAGACCCATTTCTGGTCAGAAGGGAATGTCACACTTGCACTGACTCAAGGAACTGAATCTTTTTAGATTGGAGATACTGTGCATTCATCCAAAGACAGAAATCACTAGTAAAAGCGTTCACATCTTTTCAGACCAGTGTTAATATGAAGGTTGATGCCATACACATTATATACAGTAGGATTAGATTTGTCAAAGCTGTCTGTGATGCTGCCATCAATCCATTTGGCCAGACCTGAAAAGCCTTGAAAACAGAACTGCAGTATCAGCCATAATCAGACCTCTTGCTGAACCCATCAGACCAGAATGAGAGTAGATGGTAAATAACTTCATGTTCTTAGAGCTGAATAGAATTATCTGTGGATCTCTGAAGACAATTTAAGTGCTTTACTCAGCAATGCACATGTACCCATCCTCCACGATCGGCTTCTAAATATAGCTCAGCTGGTCGGTGTCTGCTGCCCTGTTTTTAGCCTCTTACCTCTTAAAATGCGCCATTGAAAGAAAACCACTTTAATCACAAACGTCGCATTAATTACTCTTGCGTCAAAGCCCCCTCTGCCTGTTACAGATCATCGTGGGGCTGTAGCACGGCAGGTGAATTAAAGAGAAAGACAAACTACGTGATCCTTCTGTCACCCCACAAGCACAGAAGTGATAATTATTGCAGTGGTGCATTTAAAATATATACATTTCCCCATGAAAGCTTTTTACTTTAACTCCCCCTCGCTGTATTAAGTGCAAGCTATTACAGACTATTAGTTTTTTTTACAATTAAAAGGGTGAAGTGATGTAAATTAATTTGAAATTAATTAAAGACCTGAAATATACCAACAAACAGTTGTTGCTGTTGTTGCTGCTATAATAAAAACTGAACAGAAACTCTTCTCCCTTGAGACTATGAGACAAGGAACTCTATATCGGAATACCAATGTCAATGTATATAGGAGGTATATAGTTCTTTTTTTAAAAAGTGACACACAAGGGCCTTGTCATAAGTCTCTTCTGAAATAGTAACAGATTCACATGGCCTGTCACAACTGCAACAGCAATTTACTTTTCAGTTGCCTTTTATATACTGCACCTTAGGGTCCCTTTATAGCTTTCCTACCCCTGTTGATTCATGTACATCCAGCAAGGCTGCTGCACACCAGTTATCCATCCTCATGTGGCATTACTTCAACCACAATTACTGTAGCAGCCAGGGCAAAATGAAGTCGACAGAATACCAACAGCTGAAATTAAGCAATTGCCAGTGTTAGTGACTTATTCACTTCACCCATCTAGCTAGTACACTTTATACGTACTTTCCAGTATATAAAAATACTTTTGAATAGGACGGTGCATTAATTGCTGCAATATTGCTGATCCAAAGCTGATCAAACACCTTCCCAGAAGGATGCCAATGAATTTATACCAACAGCACACCTAGTCCACTCTTCATGCAAAGAAACCATCCCTCCCTAAGTCCTCAATTAGCTTCATTTCCAATGGTGCCTTCAACTTCTGGACTCTAGGGCTGATCTTTAAGGTGCAAACTACAGTGGTGCAAACTCTTAGAAAAGGTTTAGAGTTGACTTTTCCCACTACCTGTACTTAGGCTTATAGCAGAAACCTACCATTTGCCATTCTGGATATTGATTGGCCACCTGTAGAATGTCTGCAGTCAGTGTTCTTTGCACTGTGACATTCACTTAAGACATTTTAGCAGCAGGTCAGTTCTTTTCCTGGCTTGACTTTATTTTTAGTAGAAGCCTGTTGATTCTGAATCTGAAGGGTTTATGCCCTCTCTTCCAAAAAACATACCCTTGAGAACACTTACAAAGGAGAAGAGGCGATTCAGCCCTTCCAGTTCTGTTTTTAGTTAGTAGGTAATGATCCCAGGATCTCTTCCGGCTGTGTCCTTAGAGAAACCAGGGTTTCGGCTTTAGCGTCATGGCTGGATAGCTTGCTCCCTCAACCCTTTGGGTGAAGAAGTGCTCAGTCTTACATGCACATCCACTCATGTCCTCAACTTCCACAACATGGCTGGGTAGCTTCTTCCATACTCCCAGTTGCATTCCTGGGATTTGTTTACTGCGTTGCGGCAGGAAGGGAAGGGCTATGGAGGTCACTAACAGTATTTCAGTAACACGCCCTGTCTCACCATCAACGAACCAGGCTCCCAGACCAAAAGACCGCTGGCTCAGCGCACTCCTGTCTGCCGTATGTCTGTTCCACTTGCCCTCAGAGAAGAAAAGCAGCAGTACCCCTGCCTCAGCTGTCAGTTAATGTTAGCTGGCATTCTGGGATTCATTCACTAAGACGATTATTTTTTGCAATGCACTGTTTTGGGGAAAAACGTTATGCAGACAACACAATGTAAATGTTTCAGAGAGTGCTCATCTCTAAAAATAATATGAGATCCTGCACTGGGAATAGAAAAGGATAGCAGACCCCCTTGTGGCATGGAACATCATTAATACTAAATAATTTGGGGTTTACAAACCCACATCCCTCTGAAAGCAATAATAGTATATTAGAAGATTTGGTCCAATTATGATACTTGCTGCTAATAAGAGTGTACTCTTTTACAATTTTTATTAGAGGTTGTGAATTTAATAGAATCCTAAATGCTGTATAAACCTCTCTATTTTAATCCTTTACACAAGGTAACCACACCTGATCAGACATGGAGATTATGTACTTCCTGTCTCTTTGCTAATTGTGTTAAAAGTGGGAGTTTTCAGTGGAGGGATTAGCTGAACAACAATGCTAATCGGCTCATATTCTACATTTGCAATTCGCAATGTTTTCAAATTTCATGGTGTTAGATGGGTACCAATTACAGGATGACGATAACAATACTGCCGTCTGAAAGTAGAAATAAGCTGTATATAGCCCTGGAAATAAAGCAAACAGAAAGCAGTCTAAGTGCTACTATTTATCTAATTGATTAATTAATTTTTGCTTCTTACACACTTTGGAAACGTGTTCAAGGAAACACGCTAAGATTTATATAGTACTGGACAACTCCTTGCATACTCATACACACCAAGCACAGACCACTACTGCTGTCTACTCCAAGGATGGCTGATGATTATCAGTGCAATGTCTCCTTGCATCACAGAAATGGTCCAACCTTTTTTCTGAGTGTATAAAACTAGCACACTGCCTTCCCAATCCCATACTCTCAGACCCAGTGCTTTGCGGCATCATCAATGGATAGGCATTCCAAGAAAAGATCGGCAAGGCGCTTGTATTCCTTGCGAAGGAAATGAGGCTAAGTTTTTCATTGGTTACAGTGTTTTCACATGAATGGTTTCTGTGGTATTTTTTTGCCAAATGTCTTCAAAACTGCACTGGGTAAAAGGTCCTTCACAGGCTAGGCCAGTTCTTCTCCTGGGAATGAAAGAATGCAAGATGGGCTGAATCTCTCACAGGTGAGCTTTCTGATGTCCTTAAGGAACATTATGGGAGCATATGGGATTTCCGAAGTAATGCAAGATAGACAGCAGGCCAAGAGAGTACTCCTTCTCCATAGCAAACAGTTCGAGAAGAGGTCTTCATACTGTCCCTCCCAGGGAAAGCAGGCCCAGGAAAAACCCAACATTTCTAACTGCAGGACGGGTCACATGCATCACATGCCTTTTCCTAATTACCAGGTTAACTTGGAGTTAGCAGTATTCTTTAGCAATGCGCCCACACATACTGTAGGAAGATATAAATAAAAACAGATTGTGTTAATATGCAAATGAAATTGCCATGACCATTCAACAGCTGTTTGTGGAGTTATGAGCCCATCAGTGTGGTTCGACAAGCACCATTTAGACATCTATAAAAACAAAATCTATTAGGAGAGAAATATCGGGTTCTGGTTGCTTGCCTTGCCTTTTAAAGCTGTGAAATTTAAAGCAGGGCAATTTAATCTGAACCTTTATCACAGTTCACAGGGATGTGTTTCTTTTAACCCTCAGTTTAGATACATACACACAGTACTAAATATACAAGTTTACACAGAATAGCTAAGAGTAATAGCATGAGAAAATAAAGAGGTTTAGGGAAACTCATTGTAAGTTATTAAGATCTATTAACTTCATGCATTAGGTAAAAATAAAACTCTTAAATTCTCTCAAGGTCTATTAAAATAGCATAGCAATGCATACTGACATTAGCTTTATTACAGATTTCAACAGGTTATTATAGCCTGTTGACCCTTCTACATGTTTTTAATCTTATAGTCAACAGATTATAAATGGATAAAACTTCCTAGGACCTTAACTAAAGTGAGCAACTGAGTCTCTAGTTTTGCAGGAAGAAATGAAACCTCAGCAGATTTTTGCATATAAGGTATGCCATATCACCTACTTATGGACTGTCATGCCACATGAGGTTAATCTGGTATCCAGCAAGTTTATTACTTTCAGACTTGTTGGAAGAAATATGCATTGTATTCACACTGAAACTGAATTCAAACTTTTATTTCACTGTGGTTTGAATATATTATCCCAAACAAGGTACTGCTCCCTAATCTAAAGAAAATCATGTAAAAATGTCAAAGTCTGCAAAGAAAACCTGCTTCACAATCACTTTTTGAAGACAAAAAACACGCCGTTCAAATGCTATAAATAGCTTATCCCACTTAAAGTTCCAGCTGTTACACTAGAAAATGCAGAAGCACAGAGAGAGATGAAGAAGCTGAGAAAATGTCCTGGAGTGTTCATTTTACTGTTCCAGAACAAAAAGTCTCTCAGGAGCCCTGAACAGCTCTCCTAGGATCTGTTGTAGCTTTTTTTCCCCATGTTGCACTGTTCTCTCAGCTATCAACAGGGGAGATATGACACAAATTGCGTCAATATGTTGCCAATGATTAAAGCAGCACTAGAAAGTTGAAAAGAAGTTTCAAGCTTCTAAATGCAATGCTTCAGGGTGGCCAGCTGAGCACTATCCTTTCACTGACAGGTTGAAAGGCTCAAACCAGAGGTCACCTGTGGAAGTCCAAAAACAGGAGGCACCTCTTTATACAAGGAGCTGTGAGAGAAAGAAATGCACTTGCTCTCAGACCAATTAGTTACTAACAACTCAATGAGCTAGACGAGTCCAATGACCTCTCATTTGTAGTTCTTCTTATGTTCCTATGCTCTTAGTCCTTGGCCGACATACCGTGATCCTCTCAGTCTGACAGAGAGCTGTGAAGACAATCTCACCTGGCTGCTCACTCGCACCACAACCATAGAACATGACTACCATTCCCAAAGACCTCTCCTTTAATACAGTCTGATCTGTTAGCACTGAAAGACTGAAATTTCTCACTGATTCAATCCCATCAGGGTGTGGCTTTGTGGCCATGAAGAAAGCTAAGCAATGCAATTATTTTCTTTGTGACACTGAGAAATCTTCTGTTATAGCACAAACTTTATGTCAATAGAGTAGTTTTCCTTCTGCTCATACCTTCTATAGCTAGAGATTGCACTGACTGCATTATGAGCTCTTTACATTTCTGATTTCTTTTCAAAATAACCAGTCAAAAACCGGCACATAGCTCCTGTACAGTACATACTGATTACCAAATATCTGTGACACATTGGAACCGATGAGAGAAACAGAAAACAGAACACCCTATAGCCCCCATAACTTCCTAATTGCTGTAAAATATATACAGCAGCTCAAATAAAGGTTTCTATACAGCCATAGGTTCATAAGCTGATGAAATATAATAATCCCCAATGGCTGGGGCTCCAAACAGTATGATGGAAACAAACTTGATTATTCTGACATTCAATAATGGGCATAGTAGGCCAAGAGTGTGCACATGTCTTGCTCCGGATAGCCAGTGTGTCTACAGGTTTAATTTTAAACTTTGTTTCGGCTCTTTAAAAGCCACACCAGCTGCTTGCTGGTTTAACCTGACCGATTCAACCGCTTCTCGTGGTTGTTCAGGCACTGCTGCTGCTTTGAAGAGACCTTGAAAACCTGCAGACATACTGTACTAGTCCTCCAGTACCAGAACTGGACAGCCTGATTTTTATCTGAGTGTTGGTTTAAATGAAAGGTGGCTGCATTTTCTTGTTTTCCATTTCTTGGAATATTACATTAACACAGCAGTTGTGAAGATATTGTGACATCAGATCAAGGCATCTTTTCTGTGCATCAGTCACAAATTCTAGGACTATACAGTATATTTATTTTTTTAAGATCAGGTGACTTGAAAGTACAGAATACATACAGTAAAATAGAAGCATTTTCTGCTGAAGACTTTAGTGTCTTGCTTCAGCTAAATCAATGTAATTTATGAAATACTGTAAGTATGAATATAGTAATAATTGCTATAAAGCTTTAGGTGTTCTCAAATCCATCACAACAGCACAAAGAAAACACTTTTAGGCATTCTTATGTGTTGTTAAAATGTGTCTCCTACCCAATGACCACATCAGCTTGATAATGAAGGACCTCTGTTAATGAGAGCTTAGAGAGTACAAGGTGTGTATAACTTCCATTTCATTATTCTTTTAATCAACCTCTGCCACCTCCTGACTTGGCTGCTGAACTTGAACTACTCAATTGCAGTTTTTGATCGCTTTTTCAATAGATTCCAGTTGTAAGAATGACGAGCACAAAGCACTTTTTTCCGTAGTGTGCTTTGATGATCTAAAGAGTGATTCATCCAAAAGAAATCAGGTGACAACATCAATGTTTGAACTGTGGTTACGCTTTGAACAAAGGTTACAGTATGACGTCACCCAGACAGAGGCAAAAACTATTTTCTAAAATGGCGGGTACCTTTTCCTTACTGGCTAGGGTGCTGCCATCCTGATTGTGTTCATTTTTATACTTCTGCACTTATAATGAGGTGCGATAAATTTGGCCATGCTGTATGTGACAGAAACATGAGCGGACTGACTTCTGAACTCTTTTGTGGTGTTTTTTGTAATGAAGAAAATAAAGAAAAAACAACTCCAAGACATTATGTCTTCCAAAACAAAAGGCAATGCCTAAAAGATCTAATTGTCGTCTAAACCACTTTTTAAAGTCTGTTAGTTAGCTATTGGAACTTCACTCGCATGTTCATCAAACTCCCTTCTAACTTTCCTTTCCCAAACTGTTTTTTGGAGGACAGGAGAGCAACAGAATGCCCTGATGAGTAAAGACTGCTTTGGATATTTCTCTTATAATCCACCATTTCTATTGTTGGCACACATTTCTGAAGAACTAAAAACACAAGGTGCCTCCTAGCATGTCTGCTTTACTTTGGCACTTGCTTACATGCTGGTGTATCTTGACACCATTGTCTAGGTTCCCGATACAGATGGTCAGTAATCTTCCAATGTGGGAGACACTGGCAGACAGCGTGCTGCACAAATTAAACTGTAATAAATGAAATCTACTTAATTCGACAGCAATGGATGTCCACGAAAAACCTTTCTGTGCCAAAGCCGACAAAAAATTGCCTTCGGGTTGTTTTTAGATGTTTTTTTAAATCTCCAGTTGGGTAATAAGGAGATAGAGAAATGCACCAGCCTTTCATTATGTTTGTTTCACATCTATAACATCTCTGTGACTGAACTGTTCAGCACTGTCCTCATAGGATATCTCCCAGACTGCTTATTTGCCAATTTACAGAAGTGCTGAAGTATGCTGACAGAGGAATGCCCTCTCTGTAGCTGTCCTCTCTGGGGCTGTCATAAAGGACAGCAAGAACACAACCATCCAAACAGACGCAAACATTTCTAACTTTTCTAATGTTTTTTATATTTTCACTATGGTAGTTAATTGCATTTCTCCAGTTCCCATAGTGGGTATGTACCACTGTGAGTCAGGCCTGACAGAATCTCCAATTATATTTGCATACATAAACAATTGCAAGTGCTGGAATAAGAAGAATAAACCAAACAGCCTATCAATAAGTCAAGAACAATACTGCGGCTTTCACTGATCTACTGTATCCAATTTATTTCATCCATCCATCTCCTAACTGTTTTATCAGTAGAGTTAATACAGGGTTGCTAGGGAGTCAGATCCTATCCCAGCAAGCAACTGCAGGATAAAACCCTGGATATGATGCTTTTCCATCCCAGGGCAGGAAAAGAAACAGGAGCACCTGGAGAAAACCCACATGAACACGGGGAGAACATACAGTACAAACTTAATGCACATAGCACAGGCAGCAATGCTAACCCCTGATTTATTTTATATTCCTGCATTTCATAATGCAGATGAAAGGCTCTGGACAAACTGTTCAGCAATTTTTAGTTGTTTATAGTGTAAAGAAGAATGGCACATTCAAGCAGCGCTATTCATTGTCCTGTCTGCAGGAGGTTAAATCTCAACATTGTAATCACCCTGACTTTATAAGGCCATGTCTGAAAAAGAAGAAACAATCAAGTAAGTTCAGTGTATGTTAAAGATCTTAAAAATGCAAAGTAATGTATTATCTTCAAAGAGCCATGGGAGAGCAGATAACATTGACATTGCAAAGTATGGATGGAGAACATAAGCATGACATTTCTGAAGCAGTCATGCGTAACTGACGGAAAACCTGCTGGTGGAGATATAGTCCAAAATAAAACACTGCAAATAAACAAAGTAAACCACGGTACTGTCACCCTTCCCTGAATATCAGCAGGTTTTAAGGTCAGTAAACACATAGAGCTTATGATTGCTCATCACACCTGTTTATCTTAATCTGTTCAGAAGGTCTGACATATCTGAGCTGAGCTGCCCTCCATGCAGATAACATGGCGAAAATGGATCTATAAATTGGGCCAAGAAGATGACACAGTTACTTGACCGTTACCCTTGCTATAATGCAATACAATCCTTTGTTCTCGGACACATCGGACTCATCTTTATTTAACCATGTCAGAAACATGCTGTAAACCTTGAAAGACAAAGCACAGAATGGCAACTAATCAGAATTTGTGAATGAGTAGGGTGGAGGGGGTGTATTGTATATACAGTATATTGCCTTATGAAATACGTATATATTGGTATATTTTTGGGTACATTTATAATAATAAACACCATCACTCTGTAGTTATGTGCAGAACTCTAAGAAGATGTTACCTTTCCTAAACATTTCATTTTAAGTTCATTACTTAAAATCAAGTTAATTACAATCCAACCTACATCAGCAGGAAGACTTGGCTGTCGTCACCTGACTTGGAACACCACATCATTCCTAACCGCTTCATAATTATGTAGACTGCACATCTATGTGCTCCAAGGCAACAAATAATTACAGAACTCTTCTTTTTCACTGCAGGTCTCCCCTGAACCATTGATTCTTTAGTTATTACCATGACGTAGGTAGTGCAGAATTACCCCCACTTCAGCTAAAAGTCTCTTATTCTAAGCTCCAGAAGACTCTGTTTATCATCATTTTCATGGTGCCAAAAGTATATGTATTTTTTTGCTGTGTGAAACTACCAAAGATAGGAAATCAATAAAACACAATTGTAAGAAGAGACCAATGGAAAAGCATGAGACTGTGCATGACATTCAATGAACTCCAAAAGACAAACACACAGAATTTAGTTTCTGTCAGTCAAAAGCAGGAAGCCATTTATATAACTCGCTTTTGTTTTAGAAAGCCTTCTGTTGCCATCAGGATCCATCACATACACAATACGTCAGCAGCAGCTAAAATGAACTTTTTTTGCTGAAATATTAAGCTGTGCTGCCTCTGCTGGAATGTGTGAAAATGATTAAAATATAACAGAGGTGTAATGATTTATTCAAACAAGCTTCCAGTACAACAGGCATGAGTGCGTTTTTGAATTGGTATTTGATCTATTGGCTATAAATAAAAGCTTTAAAGTGACTAAAAATAAAGCCAGTTCGTTTTGGAAAAGGAACATAATGAGCACTGAACCGTCATTTTCTCCAAGTACTTCATGAAGCAGAAAGGTATCTCCTACAACACATCATCTGAAGTCTTTAAATAAGAAATTTTAAATTCCCACTTAATATTCCAGCATAAAAAGATCCTCATAAACATGAGTACAGCACAGGCATGCAGAATGCAAAGAATTGTGATGTTTTATCATTTTTCTCAATCTGACAAACTAACAAAAATAGAAGGTGGATTTTCAAAGTAGTAGATCAAGCTGTTTCCTAGGTCCTTTAATATTTAATCAAAGCATTAAATAACATCCTTTCCCAGGAAACTGTAATGCCAGTTAATATCTGCAGCTCCTGGAGTGAGAATGCAGTTTCTCCTTCAAACACTGTATTATATAAGCGGTAAAAGCTTTGAAAACATTATTGCCTTCTTTTCAAACAAAAAACTATTTATTTATATAGCTTAGTCTCAGTATAGTTTCACTGATCTTGATCAATTTGTCTGCAAATTGAGTGACACTTACCTGTTATTACACCAAGTATATTCCAACTGCTAAACATAAAACACCAAAAAAAATGCATTGAATAATTCACTTTTTGTTCCAATGTGCTACCCTATTATGGCATAAAAATATACTTTCTCTACAATGAAAATAACATCTTAAAGAAGAACTGTAGGATTTTGCAATAATCAAGGATACAAATAATAGGAAAAGGATGTGAAATAACAAATTCCTTCCATTGAACCCTTTTAAAAAGTCTGATTGATAAATGCTTGGATACCACACAATATTTCATTCAAATGTTAATTAGGTCGCATTACATTAAGAATACTATAAGATGGGCTTTTTATTTATAATCCTATTCAGAAGGAAAGATACATTAAAAATATTGATTAGCAAGGAAAAAGGTATTGATTCAGTTATTAAATAAATGTAATTACATCCATCAAGTATTTTAACTATCATGCTTTTTACAGATTTTTTTATTTGATTTTATTAGATCTGCTGACTTTGAGGCACATGAGTATTATGTGTATGTTTGTTATTTACAATTGATGAGAATCGTTACCAGCCCTGTGAGACTTTTTGCTGTTCATTCGAAACAAAAGGTCAAACTGAATTAGGTCCAAGGGGATTTCAACTGGGCCCGTTTCAGAGTTGAAATTAAGGTTACCAGGACTATAAATCCCAAGCTGATGGTTGACTTTGTCTCCATCAAAGGCCAGTGAAAGAGTTAACACTGGATATTCTTTAAGGCCGAGCTTATGGACTAACAGGGATTTTAAAGCTTTTTACTCCAGAGCAGAAATTTCTGTCAGTAATTATAGAAGTATGAAGATGCAATGTACAGTATAATTATGAAAAGAAAACAATATTCTTTTGATTTCTCACACTGTAAGGGATTCATAACTAGCTATATTATAGAGAAAAAGTGGAGTAGATTTAGTATTATAGAAATATTGTTGAGCATATTGCCAGTTTTAGCAAACACATGGACCTCAAAGTCAGATCTAGGAAAAAATATTAGCGGGCACCAATTTTCAAGAGCCCATTTCTTTACCCTATTCACTGTGAGGTCTTTCCACATTGTAGGCAGAACTAGATGCTGTCAACCTTCAGCTGTAGAAAATGAATGTCTCATATGGTGCTCTAGCTGCCTTTCGGTTCAGCAGTCATATCCCAAATGACAGAGAAACTGGTCACGCAAAGGATTTATCTCATGGCCTCTTCATATGAACTGAAGCCAGGCTTTTAGTGAGTCTCTTTATATTACACAATGCTTAAGACATCTGTTCAGTTTCAAGTAACATATTTTAAGGCCTCAAACAATGCATCCCGAAATGTTATGTCATGTGTTTTCCAATTCTTACAAAAATAGCCAATGATGTGTTGCTTTTCAAAATACCTGGATTGCACTTTATGACCTCGCTACAACTCACAATTTTGAAAGGTTACATTTACTGTATTCCCTAAAATACCTTATATCAGTGTATTTAAATTAAAATTAAGCAACGAGGTTGTTTAAAAATGAACAACCTTTTTCTCAGAGAAACAGAAGATTTGTTATAAAAATATAAAGATATACAGGATGAAGATTTAATTTTCTAGTGTAAGATTTTCTTGTGCTCTCTCTAGCACTTCATTTTCACAAATGCCACTTCAAATGCAAGCACGTACCATATGATCATCAGCTAATGTGATGTATTTTTAATGGATCGATCCATTAAAAATACATGTTTATGTTAAATTAGAGAATTTTCCTTACTATGCACATTTGCACAAGCAGAAGTCACAGACAGCCTCAGCGGTCATAATAGTGAAACATTGTACTCAAGCACGCTAAGTGGAGTGCCACAGCATTAATGTTTAACTAAGCCCGTTCAAGTTTTCCTGCAGGGATTGTATTTTTTTTCATCCCACAGAAATTTTGTATTGTCCATAAACATGCATTGGTCAAGTTAACATTTTCAGGAACACGCAACTGTTTATACAGTACAAATGAACAAGGATAGAGATGGATGCTTTTGAAAATGCAGTGGTATGTTCACTCCAAATGACAATTCCAAATTTCCACATGCTCATGCGTTTTTGGCGTATCCTCATTTTAACACAATGATGGCACAAACCAGAGTTGTTTTGGAATCTAAGCTATAATGAATGGCTGTGATTATTTAAAATTCCCCAGAAGGCCAATACAGAAAATGCCTTTCTCCATTAATGGACAAAGATGCGAGAGAGGTGTAAATCTATGCTGTGGTCCAATTCAAAGTAATCTCAACTAATTTACAGTACCCTTTATATAGCCTCTGTGGTTGATTAAAAGTCGCATTAGATAAGTGCAGAGATTTATTTTCTTGGGCTAGGGGGAGGGCTTTCAATGGAGCATCGCTTACAAAGACAGTCTGATTAAAGCCAAGAATCTCGCACCATTCCCACAGGAGAAAGACATGCAGGCCATAAAAAAACAATCCTTTAATAATATAAATAGAATGGATGGCGAAATTATTGAACCAATAACAGACACCTTAAGGAAAGGGTGACTTTTACTGAGCACTTTTGGCTGGCTCCAATAATGGAAGAATTGTGGCCGGCCTTTGAAAGCATGTAAGGTCATTTGCAACTGTGCAATCTATCAGTTGGACATAGGCCGTGTTTCAGTATTTTCTATTTTAAGACATCCAGAATTTATTTCAAATAGAAGGCAGTTGGAACAGAACACCCAATTATTTAGAAATACTATACCTAAAGCTCTCATGTGGAAACAACAGAAGAGCTTATGTTTTGACGTGTGGGATAAAGGTCTTATTCCAATAAAATACACAATTCGGTACATCAAGCAGAAAAAAAGGAGTTCAGCACAGATGAGAGATTTGTGATTGATTATCTGTAATGCAGGAAAGGAAAATCCAAGTGTGTAATGGACTTTGGCACAATGGACACAGGTGGCACAGTAACAGAAATTCTCATACTGCTGACATTAAATTCTCTTGGATCCTTTTAGGTGTGACGGCACTGAAACATAGTCGGGTGGGATGGTACATAGTCTAAGAGGATCTGTTGTACTGAAACAGAAGGATCTCAAAGGGCCCCTTAAGAATGGATTGTCAAAAAGACATTCGTCCCCAGTTAAAATGTTAGGGGTCATTTAGGCTTCAATTACTCTTTATTGATGACAACTCAACATTTATTTTTATGACAAATTACTTCTGTGTTGCTAGGCATGACTTACACCGCTCTCCCAGAGAGAACGTAATTTGACTCATTTTATATTTCCACATTGAATTAGTTTTTTAATTAGTAGAACATATTCTGTGCATGCACGTTAATTATTAAGAAGTGAATTACATTGATCACAGCAGGTGTTCTCAGTTAAGATACAAAGTGTTACCATATACAATATAAAAATAAGTAATTGTAATTTGGAAAATAAGCCCAATATATTTTTTAAAGCATAAAGGTGATTTGCAACTTTTTTTACAAAAAGACAGATGAGTACAAAACCAGCAGTACTCTATATCAGGTTCCTGATAAGTCTTACCAAGAATCAAAGGAAAACGACTTAGACGCAAAAGAAGAAACAAACTGGAAAATGCAGAACTGTGCTTCACTCTTGTGTGACTGTATCCTGGAGTTTACAGAAATGGAGTTTATAAAAGAGGTTCAGGAGGAAGGTTAGATCCTAATCTCATCTGCTTCCAGTCTTCTACATATATAACTCTCGCACCCAGGACTTCAATTCACAGATCTCTTTCATTCCTCCCACCACCACATCTACACCCTCGCAGCAGCTCCCTGGCTCATTCCTCACATTTAGGCTGCCATTCCCTCACCTAGGCAAGTCACACCAAATACTCTCTACATCATATGCATTCATTAGAATTTAACCAAACCACTTAAATCACATTCACATGGCCACAGTTCCAAATACCCTATTCGAAATCCCACTCCAGCCCACATGATCCTGTCCAAAGAGAATCAATGTTTTTTTTATTTTGCAGGATTAACAGCCAGAAAAGTTTTCACTTTCTCAGGGTGATTGAGATGAGATGTTAGAGCGGAGATTTTCAAGGAAAGAGGTCACCTTTAATCCTTCCAACCCACACAAAGCCACAGACACTGCATAATGTAACTCTGGGCTGCGTGAAGATTTCCAGGCACATAAATATTAAACAGCCGACATAATCAGAATAAGAGGCTGCTGAGAGGCGAGCGATGAGCCACACAGGACTGCGGAGAGCAAACTGTTAAGTCGCAGCACAGATGAATGATGTTGATTAGATTAACAAATTTCGTATGCGCCAGTATTATCGTTATGTAATAAATGTCAAATCTGACACACATCCTTATCATTCTGTGTCCATGTGCTCAGCGTGAAATTGAGAACTATGCTGACACAGCTGACCTTTCATCTCAGTGAGGAAACCAGCTATCCCCAAATATGGAAGCCAAATTAACCTTCTTCTTGTTGTTAATAACATTACTTTGGTTAATTTTTACCAACAATCTTGAAGCTCTAGCATCTCTTTAATGGAACAAAGGTCAGAGCAGCTTTCTGCGATTGGCAATGTGGTTCGCATCAGCTCTGCCTCCAAGCTGCTCATTTGCTTTCACACTCCCATCCAGCGCATAGACAACAGAAATGTGCTGCTTTCTGATGGAGAGAAACAGCTGCCACATAGTTAACACTATATCCCACCAGCGGCTACTAGATCCTGACCAGCGTAGCATCCAACTCCGTCCCCCAGCTCGGCTGAGCTCAGCCAGTCAACCGTCAGTGCTAGGAAGTCCCAGCAACCACTGTCAGGGAGTCCCTTCTGCCACATCCATAATCACAGAGACCTTCTGATACATGACAGGAGCTCAAAGCTGTCCTAAAACCTAGAGTAGTCTACCTGCCAACTGAAACCTGCTAAATCGAAAACGGTTGCAGCAATACAATGGCACAGTAGCATTTTAAAGTCATAAAATACAAGTACACTATATGAGGAAAGTACGTCTGAAGTTTTATTATTTTGCAGTTACGGTATGCAAATTTTAAAGTCGCTGCATATCTTTAGTTAATCATGCCTCTTCCTAACGCGTGCTCTCGCCCAGATCTAATCAGCAACACAGAGAAGCTGTTTGTTCAGTCTGAGCCGTGACTTCAAAAGTGAACTCTCTTGCATACAGTATACAGTATACTGCACACTGTAAGTAAAAAGTTAACTTCAGCAAGGTGCAATGCTTAAATTTTACACACAAATGCCTTTCAGACTAGAGGCAAAATCCTGTTCTTTTCTGAAATTGCTAGTGATGCTTAGAGATCCCCATGACCACAGGGGGACAGTACAGTCTGGGCTGGTCCCACTGTGGTCCCACTGTGATTTCTCAGTGAAATCTCTTGGGTGTTTCTCCAGGTGGAGGCCTTTTACTATAAGTAACTCGCTAGCTTGTCTCCGTTTCATTAGTGAAGTTTAAAACGAGCCATCCTTATGGAAGGAAGGACAGAGCTGACAGAGAGGTGAAAACAAATCCCCTCTCCAACTGTGCAACACCTGATCTTGGCCAAAACGCCAGGCAGTGACCAACACAGAAGCCGCATCTGCCCCAGAGACAGCGTGGCGATTCACACATACATCTCCTGCAGTCAGAATTAGAGATCAAATGTGAAGGCAGCCTGCAGCAGAGGGGCGATGACAAATCATCCCAGACTGCAGATAGCTGAAAGCAGACATCCATCTTGCAGGCCAAGACCATGAAATGAGAGCAATAATAGGATGTGGCCAATTGCTGTGCTTAGTGAAAATGGACAGACTGCCTTAAAACCCTATAAAACCAATCTACTGCCCACAAGTCAGTATACAATAAAAAAGCTACACATGCAGACAGAAAATACAGGCTACGGTTCTTCTTCTTTTTTTGCATCACAGCAAGAGAGGCCTAACTTCTCTGTAAGTAGAGAAGTGAATGTAAATACTGAGCACCAAGTCAAGCATAAGAAATCATATTACAGTTTACAATTACAGTTTCAGCCTTACTGATTGCTTATTATATACATTAATTTCATATACATTTGCAAAGAATGGAGCACCATACAACAGTCTAAAAAATGTTTAACCCCACAATTCATGTGTATCACGAATCGTACAACTGGTCAGATTTTCCAAACAGTTTGTGTCGGAGATTAGAATCTGTAATTCTCCATTCTCTCATATCTAGTTCCATGTGTGACAATTAAAGAGTTAACTTGCCCAGCAAAATCGGCCTTTCATCAAAACCCCTCTTTCATTAACCGAACCAAGCAAGGCAAAGATCTTGCATTCGTTCTGAAGGACGAGGGCAGGTGCAGTATATGGACGGTGAGTGCTGTCGTGCCGTCCTGAAGTACTATTCAAAAATATCAGTCACGTGGGTGAAAAGATCTCAGGCTCCTGAGCAGCTCAGACAGTGAAGGTGTCCGCTCCGACTTCAGACTGAGCCCCCTGATCCAGACGGGCACCTTGGCCAGGATTTTGAAAACAACATGAGCTGGTAAAATGCTAACAAAAAGAAAATACCTTTAAGATGGTATTTATCTTTCCCAGCGAAACTCAATGTTATCCTCCGTCTGGTTTTTCAGCTGATTTGAATAGGTACAGTATAGCATTGCCGCTTGCCAGCGAAATTGAGTCAGCAACGTGTGCCTATACTCACAACAAATCTGATAACAGCACACGTGGTTGTGGGGAAAAAAGGCACAGACAACCCTTGGTAGAATAAAGTGTACTATATATAGTATGACTCAGTCGTAGTCTGTGCTGCAAAACAGGACTGTGTGCAAAAATCAGACAGCTGACTAGAATTTTCAAATATACATTTTTGTTTGGCTGAATTATCACAATTAAAGGAGGCCCACATCATTCCAGTTACATAAGATTGTGAACAATATTGTCATGTTGTCAGATGTCTGCACCTGTACAGAGTTCCTACACAAAGTGTAACCAGGAGTAACAAAGGGAGATGACACGATGGTAAGATTAAACTACTAAATCATTCCATATAATAGAAAATAGCTGAGGACTGTTCCTTTTAAAAAAAAGACTCTTCAAGAAAATTTGGAAACTATTTTTGCATTGATATTTATTTTTATAGAGGTTTTGACTTAAACCACAAAGCACAAAGAACTGATAATTGTTTTGCTGTATATACCACAGCCAAGATACTGTATAACAGCTCACTGTGTATTTTAAAGTGTTGTCCCGGGAATCGTAGCTCAGGCAAGTGCTTCGGGGAATCAAGTATACAGAGCTGGCAGGGACCAGCGAAAAACCAGGATTCCTGCATATTGAAGGAACTGTAATTTCTTGTCTGCTCAGTTGCTGAATGACCATCAGAACTAGAGCTCATCCTGGTTTCCTGAGTGTAAAGTTCTGGAGGAGACACCAGGCCATTGCAGGGATCGCTTCCCAGCAATACTGGTCCCCACTTCTAATACTGTACTGGGGTACAGTAACTAACTCAAGCAACAGTTGTGTCTGCAGAGGGGACTCGAACCCACAACCTGTCAGTCAGGAGTATAGGGGCTCACTCACTACACTGTGCCTTCCCACATAGAGAATGTTAAAGAAAGTAATTCTTCCTTACAAAGAGAAGGTAACAAAAGGAATATAGTGATAAAACCACTTACACTGACTGTTCAAAGGCTGGGGAAAGTATTCCTAAGATCCTAGCTTGACAAATGGCTCTTCTGAAAGTGTGCTCAAAGGTGCAGCCCACAGTGCTGATACAGCTTGTTCAGTACCTCCAAAGAATTTACCATCCACTGGGTCTCCATCTCACACCGGCTGACAGGTGAGCAGACAGCAAAGTCCCCAGGAATGCCTGACCTGCGGCAGCAAACTGGAAAGCGATCAGCGTTTTAAAAAATTCAGGGTCCCATGAGCAATGCTTTCAAGCAGTTTTTGCCTCAAGTGTGCATTCTGTGCCAGCTTCCTCTCCATCAGCGAGACCAAAACCCAAAGCACTGCACTTGAATGAAACCATATCGCCTTCAAACCCTGAATACAGGAACCTTCTTGCTAACTACTACAGAAAATGATACATGCTGTTTATCAGCTTTTTTTAACGAAAAACGTTTAAATAATAAAATGAGTTGCCTGTGTGGCTTAGGTTATTGGCAACAAGATACTAGGAGCTGTATATACTGTAGTACAGCTGGATATTTCATACCTACCAGTTGGAGAATTACAGTAGTTTTCTGCTCCAGTTATAGAGCACAGGACACAAAAAACAGCAGCAATATCATCCAACTTTCTGAAATTGACTATTCCCATAAATTGTATTCTTCAGGTGTGAAATTACTTTAAATTGTATCTAGTAATTTCCATACGCTAGATACATGCCCACTTTTAATTTATCCCAAGAACATTCACCAGAAGACATCATAGGAAAACAAAGGATCAGCCTTGAAAGGACACTTTGGATATTTCTGAATGGTTATTTTTCGTGGTAGCCCTTGATTATTTTCATTTCATTCGAAATAAAAAAAGAGAAACAAAGATTAACATGATCTTTCCAGAGTAGCACCTTCCAATCTACAGGAATCTCCAAAGGATTCTCATACAGTAAATCCTCTTCCATTTAAATAAGACCAATGCCCTTTCTGTTCTCAAATGTTCTTCCATTGTCAACGTAGCGATCAGTTTGGATATTGTCTTTGCATGAATGCTAATCTGTGTGCATTGCTAATAATACTATATGAATAATCCTTTTGGTCATCTTCACAATCCCCTTATTGAAACAAGTAAACCATCCTTGTTCTGTAGCTACAGTACTTGTAGTATTTCTTAGGCAGTGTATTCCAAAAAGTTGGACCTTACTGTATCTTTCTTTCTTTTTTTTTTTAGCAGTGTTGTGGTAAATCGTTAATATAACAGTATCTATGGCTAAATCAATTTATTTAATTTAATGAAATAATTAATGTGAAAATACTATCTTTAGTTCATTTTCAAACCGATAAGGCACAAATACTGTACATATAAATGTAAGATGAGCAGGATTTCACATCTTTCTCTACTAAGCCACTGAAGTAGTACTTGAACAAATTAAAAGCTGCCATGGATGCTATCATATGCAGATTTTTTCTTTTAAGATGAAAATCTGAAGTGACTTATCAGTTTACTGCACTCAAGAACCTCTGTGAAAAGGAAACGGTTTCCTCTTAGTTTCATTGAAAAAAACATTGCAGACATTTTTTGCATTTCAATGGGCTATTTATATATGCGGGAAGTAAGCCCAGGATGGTACCGTGGTGCGTAGGTTAGCACATTTGCCTTGCTCAATTCTGGACCTGGGGTGCTGTCTGCACAGAGTTTGTTTGGAGCTTGCATGCTCTCCCCATGGTCCGGGTGCTCCAGTTTCCTCCCACAGTCCACAAACATACATACAGGTCAGTGAATTGGCTTCTGGGAATATTTGCTCTGGTGGGTGTGGGTGCGGGTGTGGGTGTGTGTGTGTGTCTTAGTGTGCCCTATGATGGACTGGTGTCCCATCCAGGGTGTGTCCTGTTGCTCGCCAGGATAGACACTAGCTCCCCCATGACCCTAAAATGGATGGATGGAGTAAAACCCATGTTCCTTCCACAAAAGCTTTTAGTAAGCTTCAATTCACTATTCTAACCCCAAGGCAAAGGGCTCTTACCATTAGTTATGCAAGATTTGTAAAGAAAGAAAATGTTCGGGAACCACCTGGACCCCAAAAATGAAACTTAGAGAGACAAGAGACAGTTAACAATTAACTGAACGAGAGGGACTCCCCAAGCAGTGGTGTCTTGCCAAATTGCATCATTGAAGAGTAGGGCAGCTTCTCCTCTGTTCTGTTCATACCTTGCTACTTCCTCCTCTGAGTAATAGTCCATGCGAAGCTGCATTGCACCGAGATGGCCATTATTCCTAATCAGGAAGAGATCCTTCGACTCAAGACCCTGCTTCATCTTCAAAGGCTGCACCTACCCCGAGCATCAGCCTCTTTCCTGGGACAGTACAGCTCCTTTTAAACCAATAAGGACACCCCTCATGTCCATCAACATTTCCCCTTCAAGTCGCATGGAGGCTGCCATTACACAATCACACCCTGTTCACTTCAATGAAAGAATGAAACAGGAAGGAATTATCCATGTTTGCTTTTGCTCCGAACTGTAAAGCTTCTGTTGGAGCAGCTACAGCCACTTTCATATTAGACGTGATGGGAAATTAGAGGAAAATTGTCAAGAGCACTTAAGACACTGGACAGCTTGTCACTCTGATACTGATTTTTTCCTGAATGGCTATGAATAGCTCCAGAGGAGCAAAGTTATCTCTTCACAATTCTAAACTTTTCCATGTAGGTTTGCATACTAAGGGCCTCATTTCAGCTTGACAGCAACATTCCCAAAGTCCCAATCTCAGATTGTAAAATCCACAGAAGCCTTAGAATCTGTTGGGTCATATGCCCTGCTATATAGTAAACTAGATTGAAATTTAAAGTTCTGCATCATCTTAGCATCACTATGCCATTGCTTCTTGCAATACTAAGCAAGAATACCTTCACTGATCCTTCACCTGCTCCTTCCTGGAGACTACATAGTAGCAGCCTCAGATTTCACTTTGGGGTTACTCCTGTCTGTTGAAGTCAAACAAACTTGTTGCTCAACTTCAAGCAGTCTACACCTGCTTTTGCTCATTTTCCTCTAACTTTAATCGGTCTAGCTTTAAATCTAATGAAGAAATTGGAGCTTTCACTTTAGTTTTACTAGACACATTGCCTCTACAGTACGTCTTGCCATCATCTTCTTGGTCTCTCTATTTTAGTGTTTATCCTCAGCAGCATATTACTTGAGCATGGGGTACTGAGCACCTTCTGGTTTGTTCCATACTAAACATCATTAAGAGTACATTCTAGGAGGCAGTATTTATTAGTGTATGATCCAGCAGGTCCATTATAAGCAATCCAGTTCTTCAAGGCCTAAAGGATCTGTTGCCATTTCACCCAAGTTTCTGTTTACTTAATTGAATCTGTTAATTTGCCAAAGTGACTCGACTAAGCAGTGTTTCAAGGCTGTAAGCAAGAAAGAAGTTAAAGAGACCTACAATATCTGTAGGACAGCGGTCCTCCAGGATTGGGGCTATTCACCTGCAATGGTCTAACTTCATCTTTGTGTTATGTACAGATTAAAATGTTTACTAATGGACTGAAAGCACTTTGTCCATAAAGAAGGCATTCATTTATGTTCACCATGTTGACAGCTGTGTTTTACTCTTACTGCCGAGACCCACGAGCCAATCTAATCAATAAGTGAGGCCCTAGCAATCTACATGCTAATGAGATTCAAGCACTGCACAGACTAGAGACGAGAAACTCATTAAGGAAGAATAAACCCAGAGTCAGGCAAGAAAGGACTGCTCCGAAGTACACAGCTATAAGCATAAAGACCATAGTGCAGTTTGATTGCATTTTCCCAGATCTGATCAATTTTCTCCCTTTCCTTTAAGAAAATATTGCTTCTAAGGATATACAAATTCTAAGCAATACAAATGAGAGGAGAGCATTCCATTTAAAAAAAAAGGTATATTCCCATTTGCCATTCATTTTCTCTCTCAGAAAGGAATGTAATCACATTGCAAGAAAAGCCAGGAATCAAACCAATTCATGCCAAATGAGTTAACGAGAAGCAAATAAATGTCCTGTGGTCAGCAAAACCACAAACAAATTTTAAAGCCTTTGATACTCGTTAACCACCATAAATTCTATTTCTCAGGTCTCTCCAACTAGACCTTACTTTAATTGATCAGGTCCTGTCCAGTGGCTGATTCCAGCTCTGGTTAGCCTCTTTGTCTCCAGGTCTGTGATGTCACCACTCAAAATTAGACAGCTCGGATCAATCTACAGCTCCTGGGATCATTTGAGAGATTGAAATCTGTGACTTAAGACCCTTATACTGTAGATGCTGCAGACTCTGAAAGGCTGTGGATATGGACAGGGTGCGACATATCCACTGCTACCTCTACAACAGCTCCAAGTACTGTATTGCACTGATGAGAGACACTACTCTTTAAACCTTTTTCAAATGTCCTTTATGAGGACTGAGTTTCTTTCTCAAAGGACATATCTGATGCAAATTAACACCTCTACAATGCTGGTTCATGGAATGCATTCCCTATAGCATTGCGGTCTCTCTTTCTGCAACTGCTTAATACTTTCTGTGAGTGTGCTCTGATGTAGCACCCGGTACCTCTCAGGTCACTTAAAGGGCTGAGCACCTAAGCTCAATACATGTATTACATATGAATTCCTGCCTTAGTTTCTTTCCCCATCTACTGAAATAAACCAGAATGTCAAAGCCAACTTGCTCTCAAGAATGGTTCGGAGTACATGACAGAATGAACTGTCACTTCTACAAACGTCAATATATAAGATCCCGAGCAGATAACACCACCAACTTCTTATATTCAAACAACACTCGACATTTTACCTTTGAATTCAATTAAAATTTCACACATCAATACATTTTAAAAAAATATTCTACCACAGGGAAACCAGACTCGATGGATATCTGCCCATTATGCCTTCCAGCATATAGGGGCAGTAACATCCTGTTGCTGGATCAATAACATTAGTTTTTTTTTTACGGGACAGGGCTGTGAGTCTTGTGCCCAACCTCCAATATAGAGGAGCTGGCGCCCGACGTGGGACATGAACCCACTACCCTGAGATTAGAGTCTCCTGCTGAAGTTTGCTCAAGATTGTAAAGGTATCTGCACCAATTCGTGATAAAACACTGTTCGTAGAATCTAGAGGTTGATCAGGCCAGAGTTTGTCCTTGCATTTGTATCTCTGATTGGACTAGAAAGCATGTGACTTCCCCCTCAATGGGACATTTAATTCATATGCTCATACACATTTATACATCTTTGTGGAGTCTATCAATCAGTACTCAAGCACACTAACTCTCAGCTTGTGAACCCACAACTCTCCTGATCACTGCTCTATCCAGCCAGCTAGAACACAGATAAGTGCATGATAAGTGGTTTATTATATCCTTTTGTAAAAGAACTGACAAAAATAATAATAAAGTTCCATGAATGACGTAAGAAAACGCTGATGGCTTTTGAAAATTTAATAATTTTGGTAATCAGGAATGAAAGTGATCTCAAATGTTCTAAAACAGCAAATATATACAGTATAAAGAAAAAACGTAAATTATATTAATTGATTTGCTATTTATTATTAGGCAAAGATACCACTTATATTCTACACAAACACAGAAACATCAAGTCATCATAGCAAATAATGTGAAGTATTTTATTTGGCAGCCACATTTGTAGCAGGAGTGTATGCAATTAAACATTACTGTATTGTCTTTGTACAAACAGTATTCAGTTTGAGTTTTTGATTCTTATGAGATGTCTGGTTACAACATTCATGGACACTATCAGTGTTTTTTTTATTTCCCGCTAGGAGCAAAAGATTCTACATTCCACATTACACTTGCTTATTTGACCTGTCAGAAAAAGTGCAAGCCAAGATTGTCTTCCTGTCATCTCTACCTGCCTTACAATGCCAAAAGGGAAAAAAAGAAAATCAATGAAGGAGAAAAAGAAAAAAGAATCAATTCTGCATTGTGTTTTGCACTTGGAGCACTGGGAGCACTGGGAGGACGGACTCTCCCCACCTCATTCTGACTCACGTCTCTGAGTCGTCCCCAAGGGCCACATGGATCGAAAATCATTTCAAGCTTTTGAGGCCTGTTTTTTAAAAGAAGGTTTTTCTGCTTTCCGGAGTTTGGCTTTATCGTGGAATGGGAGAGTCGGAGCATTTAAATAAAGAAAGGTCTATAAGAATACATACTGTATATGAAGAAAAAAACATCGGTGATGGTTCAGGTGCAGTTAACTGCCCATAGCCGGTGTTTATCTGAACTGACTTCCGAGCATCAGAGTTCCACAGCTTGCTGGTTATTTTTGTATCACAGGCTTTAGAAACATCAATTAATCTGGCAAAGACATTTTTAAAATGTTCATTTTGCCTTCTTTTAAAACGAATAGAATTGTGAATATTGAAAAAAAGGCCAGATTTTGAGAGGCTTGGTTCCTTCGTTCATTGGTTTAGCTGGTTTTCCCTGAAGGAATACCACACTTTTGTCGCCAAAATCTCTTTGGCTTGTCTGTGCTCTGTAGACAGGCTCTTGGAAACACCTCATGAGAATTTTTATAGAAACGAGCAATGAATATTCATGCCAGCATCTTTGCTGTGTTGAAGTCTTCCAGGGAAGTATCCCTGATTCTAACACAGACTATAGCTCTTCTTTTTTAAAGCTGTGGCAGAGATAAAGAGAAAAAACAAATGTGCTGGGCTGTGTGTGGAATATGTGCATTTCAAAGGCTCCAAAACAGTTTGGTTTTTGCCAAACAAAGCATTTCTCATTGAGGGCAGAAAATTCCAATTTTGACGGGTCTGTCCAGAAAACATTCTTGCCATATTCTTGAACTTTAAACTTGAGACAGGCAGCAGTTTTCTTTCCAGACAGCCATGGTTTCTTCCTGGCATTCATCCCAAGAAAACTCCTCCCATTCAGATTTTCCTAATGGTCAAGACATGAATACTGACATTAGTCACAGCAGGAGAGGGCTGGAGATCCACAGATGTTGATCGGGGGCTTGGGGTTCTTTGTGACTTTCTGATTCGTTTTCTGAGTTGTTCTTGGGGAGCTTTTGGAAGGATGACCTGTACTGGGTAGAATCACTGTTGTCGGGAATATTTTCCACTTGTAGACTATCTAAAAATGTCCGATAGTGGATGGATGTGTCATAATAGTTTCTCTGCAGACCGATGAGCTTTAACTACTCTTTTTGTGATGTCCTTTGGAATTTCTTTTGAACATGGCACGACATAATTCTGCTAACTTGTATGGTGAAGACCAAACCCATAAAGTTTCCGATCTTTAGATAGAACAGAGCTGCCAAACCGAGATCCTTGCTTACTTGATACCCAGTTATTTAGCAAACTGATTCTAATTACCACCTTCATTTTGTTGAGCAAACTAGGGATTCACTTATTTCAAATATACGATTCTTAATTCTTTGAATTTTTTCAATTCCATACAGCACTGTGCTAGATATAAGCATTTAAGAAAATGCCGGTTTTCATTGAACAAGGATATCATGGTAAGAAATTGTAAGTACCATAATTATATTGGTGGTTCACAAACCTTTTCTCAGGACATCACTACAGTATGAGGTAGTGTTATTTAAAAGCAACACAATATTTGATTGCTGTTCTTCTTGCCATGTTTTTATTCTTCTGTCATATCACAAATTACTATGAGTCTGAAAATGTATCCGTCAATGTTTTTCAGCTCTTTGTGCTGCTGTTTCAATGCAAGTGAAAATAATAGCTTGCTCTTGGTTTCCCTCACCTGAGTCAAGAACATTCCCTGGATCAATGGAGTGGGACAGAAGGAAACGGCGTATAATATCGATTATCAGGAAGCTGAAATTCCACTGACTCCTACATTACATTCAGCATGCAGAAAAAAAAATGCACAAGTGCTGCAATCCTAGACAGCTTTCAAGACTGGTTGAGCACTTTTCTTGTTAAAGCAACATTCTACAAGATCAGCACATGACTGGACCAGAGCAGGGAGGGTGAACACGAGAATGGTCGATCTGAAAGAAAAATAAAAAATGAAAGAGCTAAAGATATGTCAGATTGTTTGACAAGGATCGTTTTAAATTAATAAGCCTGGTTAGTACCAGGATGAGAGACCTCTAAAAAATAGCCAGCTGCTGTTCCCACAGGATAGATTACTCCTTCTTGAACTCAGAACCCAAGTATGGTGGTAGGAGACACCACCCTGTAGGAGGTGCTGTCCTTCAGATAAGACATTAAACTGAAGTCCTGTTTACCTGTTTCTAAAAACATCCCTTTGCACGTTTATAAAAGCAGGGATGTTAAACCCAGTGGTCTGGCTAAATTCCACCATGGGCTTGCGCAATCTGCCTTCCCTATAGTTCCCCCCTAACTCAACAAATTCGATTGCAGCATTTTCTCTCTCCCCCACCTGATCTGCTGTAAGACAGGGCTGCTGAATGGCTGCCACAGGTCACCCAGGTCCGAATGGTGAAGGTGCTGCCCTGTAATAAGCCATGCTGTGATGCCAGCGAGGTCCTGAGCACTCTCTAATGTGATCAACAGGATTCAAAGTCTTATACAGGTGCCAGTTGCCATGAAACTGCTGGCCTTAGCCCCTCCATACCCAACAGGTTTACCCATTAAGGTGCAAGAAGCAATCGTTACACTACAGCTGCCCAATATATCAGGCTTCCCCCTTGACAGAGGAGCAGCATTCCGTCTAAAATTAAAAGGGTTTTTATACGGTATGGTTCATATCTAGTGGTAAGCAATCTAATAAAGCATACATTCCTTTGTTCCCTTTAAATATTGTGATAAGCTGTGGGGCAAGATAGAGTGGGAGTGTACTTTGGGTCTAAAGTTTCGAGAAGCTTCTATCCTCTTTGACCCTGTATCTTAAAAAATGTGTAGCTTCCTCTGTGTAGAGGACATGGAGAAGTACACATCCCAAGATGCCTTGGGGAAATGGCCCACTCACTTCCCATCTAAACAGTCTCAGCTGTGAGGGATTCGCTGCCGGCTTGATGGCTTAAGAGGGTGTGGCAAACACAAGTGAGGGTCTTTTGTCCGAGAAGGACCAGAGAGTTATTGATCTGGGTTTTGGTGATGACTTATTTTGGACTCTAAAAAGGACAAAGTGAGTAATACTGGAGTTTTTATTAAATCATATTATATTATATCATATTAAGGATTCTATTTGCTTATATCATTCTTCTTAAAAGTGGGAGCTCAAGTGTGTTTTTGGATACTGTTTTGTAAAAGACTTGAGGCCAAATGACTTTACTGGCTTTTCTAGGGGAGTACAACGTTGAGGTCCTGGTTGGTTGTGACAACCCCTGAAAACGTCACAATATGTTCAAAGTCAAATGTAGTTTTGTACGTCCTTTTTACACTACAATATCCCAAAGAGCTGCACAAAGATAAAATCCAATTTAGCCAACGCATACAGACAAAAAAAATCAACAGCAATTAAATGTACGTTTAATAAAAAGCCTTTCCACAGCTCAGAGTTTCACCCTGCCTAATTTCCAATGGCATGGGACATCAATGGGAAACATAACAGGAAACAGCTCTAGCTCCTGATGCAGGAAAATCACATTGCACGGCTCAGCCATACATATATTATATCAGGAGTGGGCAGCCACATCATAAACAAGCATGAGTTATTTACGACAATTCACTGCATATAAAGACAGAGAAAAACTTGAAACATACAAATGCTCGCCAACTGCCCTTCTCATAAAGCCAACATTAGCCCCCCTCTCCCTGCAGTGCCGGGCTAGAGAACAAGATTAATAGCCCACTCTGTGCAATTATATTAGCAGAAACTCCAATCAGTCTCTCACGCCTGGGAGAATGTTTCTCCTGCCTGAGACTTCCCTCGCTGACAGGGACACAGCTTCTTGGGTAACTGCGCCTGTCACGCAAAGAGTGAAACAGAACATTTTTCAAACCAGTCACTTTCGTGATGCCTGAAAAATTTTACGTGCTTTAATTAAAACACAGCACAGGCGGCAGTCTCTTCCCTAGCTCAAACACAGCACTGAGGCGCCTTCCTTCTTGTCACACAAGACAAGGGAATGCTCCTCTCTTTCATGTCCTGCAACTGCCTAAATCCTAAAGATCATTGTTCTACAGAAAATGGTCACCTTCCTTTCCCTGGCCCTCTCATGCCACACACTTCCTCCAAAGGAGAGAGGAGATTGTAAAGTCAGACATTTTAATACATCCGTTTGCAACAAAGGCAGGGAACCCATCGTTGAGTTAATCATTAGTCTCATATGGAACAAATCAACCCCCCCCCACCACCACCACCCCCGTCTTCAATTCTGAAAGGTTAATTGGACCTCGTGGTTCTACAGAACCACATTACTGTCAGACACCGGACTGAAATTGAAACTGAAATGACAAGAAAAGCCCAAGAGGTTCTTTTAAAGAACACTTTCAAAGTATCAAGTCACAATGGTACAGATGTCCAGCTTCCAGCCCACTGTAAAATAAATGGCATTTCTGCTGCACAAGATCCACGAGCATGAGCCAAAACCACCCATACCCACCTCCCTAACAAATCACTGTCAAGGAGAGATCTAGACATTTCTGTACAGTTTCAAATGAGAAAAAAATCAGTTTGCTTCTTGGGGGATAAGTGAACGATGTAGCATGAGGTACATAATTGGAAACAAACATACTGTATTAGTCACAACTGCAGCAAATTCAACAAGTTATCATCAGGAAAATATACTGTTTTGTTGCAGGTGCTTTGACATTTTATTGAATTTATGTCCTAGAGGTGAATTTGCGATGCCCATTAACATTTGCCGACTGTGAAAGTCGCAGGATACAGGAATAGCCAGTGTGGCCACCACTGGAAGTAATACAAGTACCTCTGCTTTGCACCAGGTTGCACGTTCTGTCTTGTGGGAGTCTCTTCCTCTCGTACAGCCTGGACAAGCATGTGCCTCTTCACTAGTCTCTGAGTCCTAGATGCCACATGCTGTCCCAGTTCAGTGTGGCTAAAGTCTGGTAAGTAAGATAACTACAGCATACTGTAACTATTACATTCTCATTTCACAAGAAAACAGTTGTTCTCTTGATAAGTAGTGCATACTGGGTCTTTTCTTATTTCTTGATTTTCACCACACTTTCACCTCCTCAGCTATTCCCAGTAAAACAAACCCTCTTATTTCTGATTGATTGACTTATTGATAAACATCAAAAACACAAGGAACACACTACACAATAATGTTGCTTCTCTTGTTTCATTTCATCATAACTATCCTTAGCCTCCAAATGTTTTGAAGGCCAATGAATCAATACAGATTCCATAAAGCAAAGCCCTTCACATCAAAGGGACGTCCCAAAATTCCTTTATGCTCTGTAACTAGGTTGCCCATCTTGAAAACATGTCTAGAGCTTTCTATAAGCTTACTCGCAGGAGTGTGCTTTTTAAATGCTGCTTGAAAAGGGATAGCTGAGCTAAGCTGGTGTAAGCACTCATCTGAGGCTGAGACAAGCCATATTCCAAGGGGCTATAAATATCACACAGACCCTCTGTAATTAGAACTGCCTTTAACACTTACCTGTGATGCATTTCACTGACCAGATAAAAATAAACAAACTGTGACTGGAAGAAATAAAAGTCACACACAGATAAAGACTACATAGCAGCCAAGCATATTAAGAGGACCACTCAAGTCAGATATTTACTAAGATTAATGAAGAACTTATCATGCAGTGAGCTGGTTTACTGTAAATAAGCTTACAGAGGCTTTGTGGAATAACAGCAAGCATTAACCTTGAGAAAGACAGGGCCTCTGCAATGGTCACTGGTTTACAGTCTGATCTGCTGACTTAGTGGAATGTAATTAACCCCTTATTCTGTAGATTAGTTTACCTGCCTAATGTGACATCTTAAGATAACACTGACCATTAATCAAAATAAGAGAACTCCTCTTGCCATGACTGAAAACAGTGATCAAGCAGCGGTATAGAGGAGAGGTTCGTACCCAAGTGCGTTACTCCTACCGTACCCCTGAGCAGAGCAATTAGCTCAGTTGGCTCCAGAAAAAAATCACTTTTAATGAATTAATAGTGGCCGCTCCTTGCATTGAAAAGTGGAGGTATGCCCACTTAACGTGATCGAGCAGGACCACGTATACGATTGCTTCACAGTGACTCCAGATTGATCTGAACAATAACTAATGGGAAGTACCATTTGAGCCATGAAGCAAAAAACACCACAACACTTCCCAGCTTTTATCAAACACCTGAACACCATTCAAGACACACAGCCAGTTCAAATAACATCCCAGCTGTGAAGGCATAACAAATAAAAGTGGCAATTGAAGAACTTGAAATATTCTAACAATATTTTCATTGGAAGAGACAATCACTGCCAATATACCAATAATATCAGAACCCGGGATTTTTCTGGACATGAATTACTGTATTTTAAAGTATTATTTTATGTTTTTATTCCCTGTTTGCAATAAGGTAAATGAAATGTATAAGATATTTTTATTAATATTTATACTAAATGAAGTACACAATGGAATGAAGTACAGTGTAGGTTGTAAACTGGTAATCAATATACTGTTTGAATACATTAACTAATATTGGTGTACTTTTATAATTTAATAAAGCCAATACACAGTAATGTGATTGTTGCTTGTTAATGTGTATTAATGATGTTGAGTAACAATACTTCAAAGTAAAGTAGAAAATGTATTTCTATATAGAGGTAAACCACGAAGAATGAATCATTTATCTAACAATTTTTTAAACAAGGGCAAAATGAATGTGAAAAACCGAGTTACAAATTATTTTATCGTTAATGTAAGCAAAGAAGACACAGTGACCCTCTCCTGGATTTAGCAGTGTGAAAATGGGTGGATAAGCCGAGTTTGAGAATCCCTGTTAAGGCATTCAGTCAGCAAAATACAAAATCCATACAGGTACACACTTACAACATTCAATGCAGAGGGTCAGGTGACACCAACAAAGCTCTACAAATTGTCCATTGGACTGGCCAAAGCCTGATTGAATCATTGATCCTGTATCGGTCCAGAGCTCTTCACCTCAGCAAAATACAACAATATAAACTCTAGAGACACCGATTCCCTTTGTAACAGTGGGGTGTAATTTCTCAGCTAGTCAACAGAACTGGGCATCATTTTGGTGACCCTAACTAAAGCATAGACATAGAGTATAAGAAACTACATTACCGACTAATAAACCAAGGTGTGACTATGTTTTAAGCTGTTTGTAACTATAATACCACTTAATACAGCTGTCATGTGTTCCAAAATGATAAGAGTCTTAAAAAGAACATTGTCCCAATTATTATTTCTGATGGAGTTTGTATGAATGGTCGATGCAAAGCATGACCTTTTAATGTTTATTCTTTTCATCTCTGAAACAGGACATTCAAGACATCACTCAAGAGACCATTAAAATAGGACTAATACACCTTCACACAGGCCCCATTCCCAGGAGCCCTGTTTAGCATTCACTCTTGGGGAAAGCTGTCTGCCAAATTGTCTGAATTGTTTGCCTTATGTGTAAAGCAAGACTACACAAAAGATTTAAAAAAAAAAAACAGGAAAGGAATAAAACCTGAGTGCAGATTAATTAGTGAAACTCCTATTTTGCTTACTGTCAGAAACGTGGACTTTAAAGGAAGTTAAGAATATTTGTCAGTCAATATTTTGTCATACAGATTTAGCTTCTCACCTTTCTAATATGCCAGACTGTGCTGTTAAGCAGCTGCTACAAAGCACGCTCAGGGGAATAAGTCATGAAGCAGCTTAGAAAGCTGATGAACAGGTCGCAGATCAGCGGGGAAAATGCCTGTACAGCTTATTTTCTTCAAGTTCAGTTTTGAAATATAACCTTCCTTACCTTTCTGAAACAATCTTTGCAGATATATGTCATTGTCTTTTATTCTGTCAAGGCTTTTTATGCTTTTTAGACAGTTAATCAACCACATGCATCTTTCAGCCCCAGTTTCTTTTCACTCCGAGTTGCTCTAACACACTTGCTCAGCCTCATGGATGACACTGGCGGTGAAAAGTATGTCCAGGTGACCTGTGAATGACCGCGTTTGCCAGGTCATCAATGACATACTTAGATAACAGACCAGATGAATTACCCCGTGAGCTCTGGCTCCACAGATACCTAACTAAGAACTAAACTACAATCCAGAACCGGATGTTCATATTAGACTTCCAAAACTCACTGCTTTAGACCTCCAGAGATTTGCGTTTTTCTCTCCTCTGTGCCCACTGGCTTGCTATACCTGTAATTACCTGTAGTACTGTACGTGTTTCTACGAGGCCTTGCAGCCCTGGGACCCTGAGTTGAACTCCTGGGGTGGTGTCTGTGTGGAGTTTGTGTGTTCTCCCCATATTTGCGTGGTTTCCTCCTACACCCAAAGACACGCCGGTAGGTTACATGTCTTCTGTAAAAAGGATCCCTGACTGTGTGTATGTCTGTGTGTGCCCTTCAATAGCATCCTGCCCAGGGTGTATCCTGCCTTGCACCCAATGCTTGCCCAGTTAGGCTCTGTAACCCCTGCGATCCCACACTGGATAAGGCAGCTTTAGAACATGGAAGGATGGCCAAATGGATTTCAACAAGCCACTATGTATGAGCTTGTGGTAAAGGGCACTATAACATAAACTGATACTGTATTCGGAACAAGTATTAGGTTTATTTCCATTCCATATTTCCCGCAGGGAATAAACCTATTACTTGTTCCTTACTTATTGCTTGTTCGTTTGCACCCTACGCATGCTGACGCAGCTGATACTGTGTCTGATACTGTATTCTATCAATCTAGACATGCCAGAGCCCCACCTCTACAACTTGAATTAATTGTCTACTAGTCTAAAGCACTAACGAAGGGAAAGGAGAGTTAAATCTTTTTTTGGAACTCTTGACTAAAACAATTGGTTCCCTATATACTTGTGTTAAAACAGTGCCCCTACACAACCTCTTATTTCTTATGTTTACATGCAGACTTACAGAAAAGCATCTCAAAACACATTATAGACAGGCCTTGCACAGCTGTAAGAATGATCTCAAGACTCCAGTGCATCCTCTCACTGTTACACTGTAACGCAGACCTTCAGCTGGTTTTCACTGATAAGGCTGGATCGGTCTTCTGGTTTCCTATTCTCAACTCATGGGAAAAAAAAAACAACATTTGTTGCTTAATTTATTCAAAATGTGGTTGTACACGCAAGGGGGCCATGCAGTGCTCGAGGGCAGCTTCCGAAATTTCAACCACTCTAAAGATAAACCCGTCCAATACAGGATCCAATCTGGCAGAAAACCCCTGTGACATTTTACTGAGGAGGAAAACTGTCAAGTCACCTGGCACCTCACTTGCTTTGTCTCCATATTCTACCTGGGAATGACAGTAACTACATTAAGATTGCTGGCTTGGCATTGGCTTTGAGTGGAAACTGGCAAGCTTTTCTGAGTGCGTTTTTGTCTTTTGCTATTTTTAGTTGACACAAGCCCTTCTACTGGCTGTGAGATGTCTTTGGGAGCACTTGATGTGGTAGCCTATCAACCATGGTGAAATGGCAGACTGACGTTAGAGAAGGAGCATGTTGAGATTCTCCGATGTTTAAATATTGAACAGTTCCGCATCTCCTCGACTGTGCTGTACATATCTGAAGACTGTGTGAGCATTCCCTGATGATGCACTGTAAATCCACGCTAGAACAAGAAATAGATTTTATTAAGTCCAAAAACAAATTACGAGGTTTTGTGATAGTGAAAGCTTCCTCCAGGTTTAACTCCATTAGTGCTTCTAACCTGACCATCCAACAGCTAATTCAGACTGACATCCTGTGCCTTAAATTACTCTTATCTCTTTTCAGCACAGATATTTTAATGTGATAGGAAGATATTCCACCACCTGTAAATGGACATGCATCTCATAGTCTAAGCCACGTGCAAATGGATAAGGAACTTTGAGACCAGGGGTGTCAAACCTCATGCTTGGAAACCCAGACTATCACTGGTTTTCATTCCCTTTGGACTATTTCATTAATCCAATTATTTTCTTAATTAAGATTATTTTAATGTTTTTTATAGCTGATGGCTTAAATATGGTCTTGACCACACAAACTAACTATAATATCTACTTTTTGAGTCTGGGAGGAAGTACTGAATTAATCCAGTTCGTTGACTAATTAGACTAATTAAGTAACAAAGTGTGTCTGGATCCAAAGCCAGAGGACACTGGCTCTCTAGGAACTGTCACAAGTTTATCGCACAGTGTGAAGACCTGAGCTGTCCTGCAGCAATATTACTGTGTCTTAAAGATCATTTCAATGCCAGCAAAATCTACTCATTGTTTCTGACAATTATCTGTCAAGGATTAATCTCAGAGACACTTCCATCAGGAACAATCTCTTCACTCAGATGAATTCAAACCCGTAAGAAGCAATAGCTTCGTTTCTTTACTACGTAAAATATTAGACTTAAATTAGACCCATACCTTTCTCCAAGTAAAAAAAAAATAAACTTGTAGGCATACATCGGTACAATTATAAAAAATTAAAAATAATTATGCCATAGCCAAAAACATATTTTAACCTTCTTTTATGTTTCACACTTCAGAAGATTTTACAAAACAAAGTTCACATTGCAGATAAACCTCAATGTTAGAATGTCTCTCTCTCTTTTAGGTTCAACTACTGTACATACAGTGTCTTCATGTTGATCTGTTGAGTATGAAGTATAGTTTTTTTTTTAATTTTGGAAAGAAAATAAAGCAGTTTTGCAATTACAATAACTATGAAGGGTGATTTTAATTGCTCTTTGAAGAGTTTCTGCAAAACTGCTACCTTGTTTCGTTAATCTGAATCATAATGGAGCACAAGCTTGCTGCAACTTACTGAGCATCTGGTCTGGGCATCTGTTTGATGCCACTGATGAATGTCTGCAAATAAGAGAAGAGGTGCTTGTAATATTAGCTGCTGCTATGTCTGAAAGCACCTGCAGGTGTTTGTCAAGTGAAATCTTTCAGCTCAGGTAACTGATTCCTTTACTGACATAATGTACTCAAGAGCAACACAGAGGAAACTCTGGTCAAATTCATGAGGAAGAACATGAGGACAGAAAAAGAAATAGCACTTGATAGCAAGAGCAATTCATCTAAGTCTTACAGTGGGTTTTGCTTCTGTAAAAAACCTTTGTATGACTATTGGCCCATCTGCAATGATGTAACTTGCCTAATTCTTTTTAAAAACCATGCAGTAAGTTTTATTCTAGAGTCCCACACACACTTAATTTGATGAGCCAGTATTTTGACAAGGCCAGAAACTGAGGCTTCGCTAACTTGGTGATTTTAAGACAATCTAGGAGAAAGGACTAGATTGCACTTAACATAAAGCACTTCATCAGCTGTGCTTGTGTGCTTTTTATTCAAATTAGCATACAGCACATTCTCCATTATGAACATCAAAATAGTGTTTTTCTCTGTAGGTATAGCAGATATTTCCATTAAAAATAGCCAGAAATCAAATATTTTCTAATGAGTTCTTAAACGCCGTTTTTCCCTTGGCACAGAAAAGAAAAAATGGTCAGAGAAGGACTTTTCTGTTCTTGTCAACATGCTCCATCACAAGATTTATCTTTATTTATACAAGATTTTGATTTATTTGATAGTAAACTTGAATATATCCCACCATCTGCTCATCATCTCCCATCACCTAATACTATACTCATGTATGTTTAGCTTTTCTATGCAAGGAAATACAGTATACATTTATATACAATTGAATACATGTAGCTATCAAGCAAGGAAGGAAAAGAACGTAAACTTGGCTTTGCAGATAGACCCTAGGGGAAATCAAGTTAAAACAATTCAGAATGGAATATAAATCAAAGTGGCACGTGTGCACAGGGGCAGTGCTGTCGTACAAGTGCAATGATTGCATGATATGAAAAAAATGTTTTTTACAGTACTGCTTAGGTGGCACTTTTATCCTTCTAATCTCAATGTAGCTGGAATGCTGTCTGAGTTCCTGCACAGAAAGTGCAAACATACTGGATAATCCCTATACATGGTATGAGAACACTACACACCTCCCCCAGTCTGTGAGGAAAAGTCAAATGCATTTACAGCAAGAAGCACATTCAACAAATTAATGCAACGATTTCTTCAAAAGCCTTGCTCGCCGTGATCCACAATCCACAAGGTGGCATAGACAGATAGAGATTTGCTACAGAGTTTTACACTGATTTCTAGTTAGAACCGTTCCTGGACTTCTGTGTAAAAGCAGCGAGTGATACCGTTATTTCCCTTCCTTTCTTATTAGAAGATATGTACATATCCTTCAATCTGTGGCAGTGCTTTAATATAGACTTGTGACACTTAGTATTAGTTATAGTGGCTGTAATCACACCATCATCCCAACTACCGCCAACAAAGCGGGCAGCTCTCGTAGAGATCATAACCACTGGAGACCTGGGATAAAAATGCCATCAGGCAGAAGCAATAAATCATTTATATAGACGATGCATTACGAGGGGCTAGATAACGGGAAATGTAACACACTGTGTTGAATCTTTCATCATGCATCTAAATTAACCCTGTGTGTGTCGCTTAGCCAGGTGGTTGCAATCTTCGCCAAAGGGCGTCATCATTTTGGAGAGGAAAAATCTGGCTTGCTTAATTATTCAAACGTTGCTCACTGAAGTCCCAGGCGAAGAAGGTGTTTTTGGTCTAAGTTCAATTCCCGAGCCCGACAGCGAAACGGTTAACACCCAGCCAAGACCGCCAATCAGAGCGATTGGACGGAAGCATACAATCACGCAGCAGCAAGCACAACTGAGCTGCGACCTTGTATTGCCTTTGCAAAACAGCGGCATAAAACCACCAATTCTTCAATCTCCAATTTTTTATACTGCATATAAAAATGAAAAGCGAGGTAAGTAAAGCACTGGGCGATGAGCCAATTCACATAGCCCCTTTTAGGGGAGATTCTGATTAACAGGCTTGAAGCCATAATCCCAGACATTATCACACACGCAGCTAACACACAGTTGATAGCCCCACTGGAAAAAAAAAAACATGCTAAAGTGGTCTCTCAAAGCATCTTGAACATATTGTACTTTTTCTTTCTGGCAAATGAATATCATGTGTCTAAATGAGATTAAGTGTCATCGGGGTGGTCAAGCCTGTGGAGCAGGTCTTTAGAATAACCTGGGTAAATTAGTCTAAACCTGGAGCATCACCTGCTGTTTTTCTGATGGAACGAGCATCACATTGAAGCTAAGGGTTCATAAATGTAAAATTACCTACACAAATTCAAATCTTTCCCTTTAAAAACAAATATAGGGTTATGGATTGATTACAGAAGCACTGCTGGAATGCATTAAGCTCAAGAGAGGCCGCCTCTCCTCACTGAAGTTCATATACAATTTTCTTTTTATTTCTGCTCTTTATATCTTTTTTTTTTCATTTGGGGTCTTTGAAAAGTTGATAACTTATGGTTACATGAAACCCAAATCACACTGCACAGTAAATGTGGAGGCTGGCTTAAGAGGGAAAAAAAATATTTGAAATACATCCAAATACTGTAGCTACAAAAAGCTTATTAAGGGAGAGAAAAGTCACTGATCCTCCAACTAGTGAAGGCTCAACACCAGGTTTCTAATTCCAAAGACAAGAAACTCTGATGACATTTGTAAACCATACCTATGCCTGGACAAGCGTTTAGTAAAGTTTTAAACTTGTTTAACACTTAATCCAATACAGATTCACTGGGGAGCTGGAGCCTGTCCAGGCAAGCAAAAGGTGCCAGGCAGGATTCTCCTTGGAAGGGATGCCAGTCCCTCACAGGTCGCATGTACACGCATGCACGCACGCAGGCATGCATGCACACTAGGGCAATGTTTTCCAGGAGCTACTTAACCTACCAATATATCTCTGGACATTGGACTGTGAGAGGAAACCAGAGTTCCCAGGGCAAATCCACAAAAACATGAGGAGAAGATACACACCCCATGCAGAGAGCACCCCAGGGCCAGAATTCAACTCGGGGCCCTAGTGCTGTGAGGCAGCAATCCTAACCACTGCTAACCGCTTTCATACTAAGCAAAACAACCTCTAATTCCAGGTTAAGTGGCACACTGTGTCCTCTGTGAAGCGAGCGCATGTCGCTGTCCTGTGTGTCATATCCTCTGCACCACACAATGCCCCTTTCAAGAGCTCAAGCGATGATTTCCCCCACAATCGAAGAGCTGAGCACCACATCAAGCAGCAACTGCGCTAATGATACAGCCACCTGAGCCCCCTGAGGAAAAGCCAGTGCTCCGCGGCTCAGCCAGCGTCTCTAATAAATGAAAAACGGAAGATTGGAGAAACTTATTAAAGAGCCTGAAATTTAATTACTCGTCACTCTCCCGGATTCTGCAGCCTGGGAGAGAGCAGCATCAGACCGCTGAACCAGCCTGCTGCCCAGTGTGTCTTATTGTAGCAGACATTGCCAAATTGCTTTTTTGCTTCCAGGCTTCCCAGCAATACATCCAGCGCCTCTTATGACATGTAAAATCCCATCATCTCCTGTAGAGGAGGCAGTCCTACCCTCTTCCTCAGATTGTACGTCAGTAGCAGGTTCCTGGAGAAGTGGTTGGAAAAAGCAGTGTAGAACTCCAGGACTTTCTGTAAGGCGTCCCGTTTAATGACGTGGAGGTCACAGTAGGTCAGGGCTCGGACATTTGCGCAGGCCTGAGCCAAAGTAACTTCCTTCCAGAAAACATCTCCGAATACGTCGCCTTTCCCTGCAGAGAGAAGAACACTCTTAGGTTAGTCTGTTTTGGCTGCTAATGTGCCATCATTTCTCTCAAGTCCTGGCCTACACTCTCAGGAACATCACTGTATATTACTGAAACCCTAACCCATTACAGTGCAGGAAGAACTGCAAGCTTGGATGCAATGAAGGGCCTTTCATGGTCCCCTCGAGACAGAGCCTGTAGTGCTGAAAGTTACACACATAAGGGATTTCCAAATCCAGCACCTTAACTGCTCAAATTATTTCCCTAAACAAACATGGAAATCTAAAACACTATTACTTCATGGCAAAACTTCTTTATCGATTGCAAAGCCAACATTTCAGTCTACTGAACATTTTCAAGTCTTGTCATTGCAGAACTTGCAAAACACAGGCTTTCGGTAGTCACACATATTTCAGACGAGCTCCTTTTTCAATCAAGTACTTTACTGATACACGTTAAACCTTATTCAGTTTGACCACTAGGAAAGTATTAAAACTGAAATAAAACTGTATGGAAGTGCATTCAATTTTAATGAATAAGAGAAGAAAACACCTAACTTTGTCCGAATTTATGAGGTTAGAGTGGGCAGCTATTTCAGCATGCAAAGAGGCTAATTCCATGGTAAACAGCAAAATAAGACAATAATTATGGGTGTTTTTCAGGTGTACAGGGGGAAAGGGAAAGAACAGAAATCTGAGGTAAGCGGGGGCAGTAGGGAAGACAGAACATGAAAGTGGGTCTGGAGAGTTATAAAGGTGACTAAAGAGATGAAAACCTGGATGACAAGTTTCAGGGGAAGTGTGGAAGGCAGCAATCTGCAAAAGGGGAGTCACTCAGTCAATTGTTGAGTCCTATAGGAATGCGTGAACCAAGTTTAAAGATCATTTTGGCTTCCGGTGTAGGAGTCTTTGAAGCCCTATGAAAGGGTGCAGATGGATTGCAGTCAGTGTAATCATGGTTGGAAGAGGAGAACATGGGGGGATTACAGGCTGGGAAAGATCTTTGATCCTCGCTGCTCTGACGAGTTCATTGAAGGGGGTCAGTCTTCTTCCTGTAAATGGCAGGGCCATTTGTACAGCATATGCAATAAATAAGATTGTCGGGTATGCTTGATGTTCCTTGGGTGATCGTGACATGGCTAGAGGGGCCACATACTGCACACGCATGCTCATGGATATGCGTTTGCTTCTGATGCAGCAGCTTCAGCCAAGATAGCTCGGTGTGGATGGTGGCTGCAGACGGGCAAGACGACTGTGCACAAAAAGGCTGAGGTGATCAGGAGGTCAGTGGGGAGGTGTTTGGTGGGTCTGGAGAAAAGGTTCCAATTGAAAGGTAACTGTAAAATGGAGACTTTTGTCCCTTTGAATAGGAAGGTAAGGGTAAAAGAGGAATACACACAGTATGAGGTTCTGTGGTTATTAAAATATTATCATCTCAATCAACTGACTAAAGGTAAAATTTGGGCTGTGATTAAATATGTAAATGACAAAAATCTTCACGGATTCTAGTACTGCAGGGACACAGAGATTTCAAGGCCCAAACGTCAGTTACCGTATAACTGAATCTGTCGAATAGGTTGCATCAGTTTCCCCAAAGGACACATTCACTGTAATTTCCCTCTGCATATTTACATAGTATTCAGCTCTAGTCTCAAACAATGCTTTGACTATAATTGGGAGAAAAAAAAAAAGACTCCACTGGAATTTTAATAACCTTGCAAAATAATGGAAAATAAACAGCATTATGTATATTGGTGCACTGTCAATGTAATGATGCCGCAAGGCATTAGAAATGACATTACAACTCTACTGCTTACTCAGGCACTCCAAAGGTCTCACATTTAGAAACACAATTGGCTGAGGAGCTGGGGATGGCATTAGACAAAGAAAACATCTTAAAAAGGCAATGGTAGCATTTTTACCCCCGTACAGGCAAATATTATACCCAAAGTCAAAATGTCATTTTTGTTTCACAAACGCTGATAATTCTTGTGATGTCCACCCTTTCGGGAACAGCCACTTGTGTGACGCTTCAGCTACAAACCCTGAGCAGGTGTGGGAAATGAGGCAGTGCAGGCCAACACCTCCGACCTGGCCACATTCACATCACACAGCCCCGTAACGGAGGCTCAGCACCAGCCGTGTTCCTGACCCTGAGCACCGCATGCCTGCAAGTGCCTGGGGGGCCAGAGGGGGCGCTGTGTCGACAGAGCCGAGATGAGCTCCTGCAGAGTATTTCCTTCCTACCCTTGGCAGTGCTGATCCAACTTAGACAGTCGGCTAGTCACATGCCCCAGGCTCGAACCCGTGATCACAGAGCCCAACCTGCACTTAGGCAAGCCCCTTGACTGGTTGAGCCAGTCTTGAGGCCCGATATTTCGTATTATTTCACTACATATAGAATGTGCCTAGACATCCACAGGATGAAGCATTTTTATAATCTTCAATGTCTTTATAATATAGGAATTCTGTTCATTCACTAAATGCGCTATTAAAACAATCCACTAATTAGGCATTGATATCCATCAGAAAAACACACTTTTGCATATCTTTATTTTGTGTTGTTAATGTGCTAAAATGCATTTTGGATATAATAGACAAGTCTTGAAATTAAGAGAGTTCCTCGCGGACTGATCTATCAATTTGAAATTGCTTCAGGGCATTACAAATGAAATCAGAACAGAAACCCGCAGTTCCGATTATGTCTCAGCAGAAATTTAATGTTCAATTTTACAGGTTATTTAACCAATTTTACAGGTTATTTAACAGATAAATGCTTCCAGAACAAACAAAATGTCTGCACATATTTTTAAGCATTCTTTAAATATTTCTTATTTCGCCAATGTATTTTGTTCAGGAAGTGATCCCAGGACTCCACCACTCCGAGGCAGCAATGTTAAACACTAACACCATGCTGCCCAATTGTTTTAAATGCCCAATTGAGAACAGATATAACAGCGCTCCAAGTAGACAATTGGGTTTTCGTATGTGCTGCCTCCCCCATGCAGTTAAACAGAAGCAAAAGGGGAATTGCACCAAATGAGGTTACTGTCAGCATTTCCCCCAGACAGTCCATATTGCTTTCAGGGCTATAGACAGCAGCCAGCCAATCAATGACATTTGACATTATCAAGAAGAACTCATGTTACTTCTATGTGGGCGGCTTCGAGGTGCAGGCAGTCATTAGCACAAAACAGCACCTTCATTAAAGCCTTTTTAACTGCACAGCGGTGACCAGGAGAAGCTCCATCACAAAAGAGAGAACACGTACACACTGCAATATAAGAGACAGAAGAACTCCCACACCCTCGTATAAAACCTTGAAAACAACACATTTCTTATTAAGTAAAAAGGCAAACAATTAAATGGTCGCGTTTTAGATTATGCTGATTACATAAAAGTTTAATAGATATTCTATTAATTGGAAATTAACTATCAACTGAAGTTGATTACAAAGTTTAGAATGCTTCCTCAGAGAGTGATGGATATCATTAGTGAAAACACTAGGGGTAAGGCTGATATGAACACACTACTTAGTACGCTTTATGAACATTCTACTGATACTATTCATCCTTAGCTGGATTAATAAAATGGTCATTATTAGACTATTAAAAATGTACTTATACAGCTTTAATCCAAAGCTTTAATGGAAGACTAAAGACGTATGAGGGATGCAAACAACACATTTAAAATGTTTTACAATATAGATAAGTGGATTACAACAGGTTCTAATGTTAAGCATTGAGGAAAAACACACTCTTACATCCAAGAGGGATTATTTTTTAGTACTTATGTTCTGCACTAGAAAAATAGAGTATACATAATCTCTAATAGCATCTTCCTCCTTTGAAACTAATTTTAATCTGCTTTCACATGTAGCGTGTAAATATGTACTGTAACAAGCATTTATGACAGTAGATCATATGGACTTCTCCAGTCTTTTTTGGCATTGAGCAAGTGAGGTGTGCAGCCACCCATGAACACTAAGCTGACAGTGCACTGATAACTCTTGGCTTTTATAAGAGCAGAACAGGACCAAAATCTATTACCCTCCTACCTGAAGACAGTGAATCACAAGCTCTCTATACGTCTCCTTTGTGCATGACAAAACTGGCTCTCCCTTTTCCCTGAACTTCAAAATCCCAGAATTTCATTTCTAAAATCTGACAAAGCTCGAATCTACTTCCTAGCTACACATTTGTAAATGGTTTTACAAGTAGGCCAGTGGTTGTACTGTATTTTGCCCAGCTCAAAACACCATTATAAGAGCCAGCATATTCACAGCATCCATACCGATCAAATAAGAGTATAGTCTCTGTAATTGTGTGACAGGGCATGCAATAATCTGTGATATCTGCTCGTGTCAGTGAAATTTGTGAGCAGGTCCAAGGACCTTCGAGATATATACAACAGTGAAATGATAAGTCACAGCAGATGATGCCAGGCATTCTTTCACTGTAGTTCAGGTGGGTAGCTGCGTCAGCATGCGTAGGCTGCAAAGGAACAAGTAATAGGTTTATTCCATGCTGAAAAAAAGAAGAAAGAGAACACAACGTTTCGGCTTGGAGCCTTCTTCAGGTGTGAGAGAGACAGGGCAGTAGGCAAAGGTAAAGCAGCGGGAGAACAAAGGTTTGGAGGGGGGAGGAGTGAGAGGTGGGAGCAGGGGACAGAAAGAGAGGCCAATCAAGAGGTGTGAGAAGTCAGAAGTCAGAATGGGTGCAGAGAGGGGTGAAATGAAACTTCCAATGAATGGAGAAAATTTAAAAGAACAGTAGTCTGTCGTTAAGAGAAGGGAGAATGTGTGATCCTAGCTGCAGAATAATTTTGGTTTCGGTGGTCTTTCTGATGTATGAGTTCGGAAAACCGTCTTTGAGACCACAGACGGAGAGATTAGAGTGGTCGTGGCCGTCAGAGGTGAAATGAGAAACAATGGGCTTGGAGAGATCTTTAATCTTCACAGCCCTGACGTGTTCTCTGAAGCGGTCTCCGAGTCTCTTTCCTGTTTCTCCAATGTAGATGGCTGGGCATTTACTGCAGGAGATACAGTAAATAAGGTTGCTGGAGGTACAAGATGCTGTCTGGGTGATCCGGAATTGTCCTGAGGGGTCTTGAATGAGTGTGGTGGTGGATGTGTACTTGCAGGTGATACAGCGAGCTCTGTTGCAAGGGAAAGTGCCTGGTGTGGATGGTTGTTGAGGGCGGTCGAGGGAGCTGTGAACAAGGAAGTTACGCAGATTAGGTGGTCGGCGATATGAGATGATAGGGCGATCAGAAAAGAGGGCCCCAATGGAGGGATCATCCTGTAGGATGGAAGAGTTGTGGTTAATGGTCCTGGGGATAGGAAGTGTGTTAGGGTGGTAAGGAAGCACCAAAGGAATGCAGTTGTTACGGCAGGAGTTTCTGATCGGGTTGATGGTCCGGGGGGTGTTTTTGGCTCGGGCAAGGGCCCTGTCAATCACACTGCTGGGGTATCCTCTGTTGATGAAAAACGAGTACATTTCGAGGGCTTGGTTCTCGAAGTCAATGTCGTTGCTGCATAATCGTCATAGCCTAAGGAACTGTGAAAAAGGAAGAGAGTTTTTAGTGTGGTTGGGGTGAAATGAGCTGTACAGGAGGTAGCTGTGTGGATCCGTGGGTTTGTAATAAACTGAAGTGGACAGTCGGGGGCAGTTGATGGAAAAGTTGATGTCTAGAAACAGAAGAGCAGTGTAAGATATGTTAACCCTATATTTGAGGGACGGGTGGAAGTTGGTGAAATGGTGCAGGAAGAACTCAAGCTGATGGTTGGAGCATGTGGCGGCACCGACGCAGTCATCAATATATCGTTTGTAGAGGTCAGGGACATAGCCAGTGTAGGAAGCATAGAAGCGTTCTTCTACCCAGCCGACAAAAATATTGGCATAGCTGGGTCCCATTCTGGTGCCCATGGCAACTCCACTGACCTGTTGGTAAAAAAGATTATTGAAAGAGAATGCGTTCAGTGTAAGGACCAATTCTGCAAGGCGTACCAGGGTGTGGGTGGGTGGATCAAGTACTGTGCGTTTGTCCAGCGTGTGCTTGAGGGCTGTAAGGCCGTCATTATGGGGAATGACGGTGTACAGAGATGTGATGTCCATGGTAAAAATGTAGCATTCGGTACCCTGAAATCGGAAATCATTAAAAAGTTGCAGTGCGTGGTTGGTGTCCTTGATGTATGAGGGAAGACCTTCAACCAGCGGTCTCATGAGGCTGTCAAGAAATTGTCGCATTCTCTTTCAATAATCTTTTATATATTGATGACTGCGTCGGTGCCGCCACATGCTCCAACCATCAACTTGAGTTCTTCCTGCACCATTTCACCAACTTCCACCCGTCCCTCAAATATACGGTTAACATATCTTACACTGCTCTTCTGTTTCTAGACATCAACTTCTCCATCAACTACCCCCAACTGTCCACCTTAGTTTATTACAAACCCACAGATCCACACAGCTACCTCCTGTACAGCTCATTTCACCCCAACCACACTAAAAACTCTCTTCCTTTTTCACAGTTCCTTAGGCTACGACGATTATGCAGCAACGACATTGACTTCGAGAACCAAGCCCTCGAAATGTACTCCTTTTTCATCAACAGAGGATACCCCAGCAGTGTGATTGACAGGGCCCTTGCCCGAGCCAAAAACACCCCCCGGACCATCAACCCGATCAGAAACTCCTGCCGTAACAACTGCATTCCTTTGGTGCTTCCTTACCACCCTAACACACTTCCTATCCCCAGGACCATTAACCACAACTTTTCCATCCTACAGGATGATCCCTCCATTGGGGCCCTCTTTTCTGATCGCCCTATCATCTCATATCGCCGACCACCTAATCTGCGTAACTTCCTTGTTCACAGCTCCCTCGACCGCCCTCAACAACCATCCACACCAGGCACTTTCCCTTGCAACAGAGCTCGCTGTATCACCTGCAAGTACACATCCACCACCACACTCATTCAAGGCCCCTCAGGACAATTCCGGATCACCCAGACAGCATCTTGTACCTCCAGCAACCTTATTTACTGTATCTCTTGCAATAAATGCCCAGCCATCTACATTGGGGAAACAGGAAGGAGACTCGGAGACCGCTTCAGAGAACACGTCAGGGCTGTGAAGATTAAACATCTCTCCAAGCCCATTGTTTCTCATTTCACCTCTGACGGCCACGACCACTCTAATCTCTCCGTCTGTGTTCTCAAAGACGGTTTTCCAAACTCATACATCAGAAAGACCACCGAAACCAAAATTATTCTGCAGCTAGGATCACACATTCTCCCTTCTCTTAACGACAGACTACTGTTCTTTTAAATTTTCTCCATTCATTGGAAGTTTCATTTCACCCCTCTCTGCACCCATTCTGACTTCTGACTTCTCACACCTCTTGATTGGCCTCTCTTTCTGTCCCCTGCTCCCGCCTCTCACTCCTCCTCCCTCTCAACCTTTGTTCTCCCGCTACTTTACTATTGCCTACTGCCCTGTCTCTCTCACACCTGAAGAAGGCTCCACGGCCGAAACGTTGTGTTCTCTTTCTTCTTTTTTTCAGCATGGAATAAATCTTTCACTGTAGAATAGTTAACCCAACCTGCTCCTTACAGGAGATTGAAGGTCCTTCCGCAGATTGAATAAAGTCTCAATATGCAGAGCAGCACCATTAGTGTAAGGACTGTGGATCTATTTGCGTCTTACCACACAAATCCACGAAACGGCAGAATCTGAAAGGCAAATTCGGGTGTCAACTGATAGCACCATTTACTAAGAAATGGGATGCAAAGAAGAAAAGTAAGAATAATGTGGTAATAATCCAACAAAACCCAGGTTCAAGGGCAGTGTAAACCCTTGAAAATTGATACATTTATGGCTTCACTTGTTTATGTAAGCCATCATCTATTATCTTTAAAATATAGAAACCAATATAAACATCCTAATGAGTTTCTGCACATTGGCATTATCTGTGGGGAATAAAAGTTTTCCTCATGTCAGTGGTCTGCATGCCAGTTCCCTGCTGCAAACTTAAGTTTATTTGTTGACAAGCAGACTGTGTTCATCTGGGTGTGTTAAACACTTTTCAGAATGCTGTTTCCAAATAATTCTGTGGGGTGCTAACTGCAGTAACATTAATAAGTATGCTTGCCTGAATTAATACAAACAGTTGTGTAACTCCAGCAGTAAAACCTATAAAGTACACAGTTTAAAAGGGTGCTTAAACTTGTATACACATTCTCTTAATGCTTAATGATATCCCTTTTTTATTCAACATACCGTACAAGGAGCTGTATAGTTTGTTAGGTGTCTGGATCACAAAACAACAGACGCATTTCAGTAGTCTGTGGTTTTGATCATTTAATGTTTCCACTTGCACATCTCTCATTTTTTGTACTGAAGTATCTATATTACTAAACGGTACCACAGACACTAGCAAATATCAAGACCTCTTACTCTCTTACAGCACTAGGAGGTCAGTTGACTATAAAAGCATTTAAAGAAGTAATACTCTGAGACTTCAGGTAACAGTAACAGTAAGTGTGCAAGGGGAAAGGCTCAATGTGAACTACTGCTGAACAAGGTGTGGTTCAATTCCAGGTGGTTTTCTGATAGACAAGACAAACGGGTAAGCTCTGGGAAAGGAGATTTCCTCTCTGAATTCTCTCTGTAGCAGTCCATTATATACTTAAAGAGTCTAATTAAACAAGAGACCACATGATTTTTTTATTTGTATCACACTTTATAACACATATTGTGCGTCCTTTAAGTCAGAATAAGCACACTTTCCTGGATTGTTAGTCAAGGCAGACCTCAAGAAACAAGAAACACCGCTTAACCTCAGAAATAAATCTGATTGTCTCGCACACTGAGGCACACAAGAGGACTTCCAGCTCATCATTGAAAATCATCACCCAGCCAAAACACTAACCGTTCAAGAGGTTCTTAGCAAGTGCTTAAATTTGCCCAGCTGATTGTTACTGTTCCCACAGTAACTGTTAATATCTTACATCTGTGATCATTGTGATCAGAATCAAGTTTGATTCCAAAGTTCGACACTGTACCCCAGTGTCCTAGAGTCTTTTTTGTAACTTTACAGTACAAAATTGAATATGTGTCATGTTACAAGAGGCCACCTAATCAAATGTTCCATTCATGAAATAATCTAGCAGTATAAGATTACTTTATTGGCTATACAATAAATTTGTCTTTTCACATACCCCAACTTGCTCTCCATGAGACACACAGATTATAATTAATAATAATTGCTTATACTTATATAGCACTTTTCTGGACACTCTACTCAAAGCGCTTTACAGGTAATGGGGACTCAGCACACACCAGCTCTCAGTGGGGAAGAGAGTAATGAAGCCAATTCATTGATGGGAATTATTAGGAGGCCATGATTGGTAAGGGCCAATGGGAATTTTGGCCAGTAATTTTGGCCCTACTCTTTGAGAAATGCCCTGGGATTTTTAATGACCGCAGAGAGTCAGGACCTCGGTTTTACGTCTCATCCAAAGGACGGCGCCTGTTTACAGTACAGTTTCCCCATCACTATACTGGGGCATTAGAACCCACATGGACCGCAGGGTGAGTACCCCCTTCTGGTCCCACTAACACCTCTTCCAGCAGCAACCTTAGTTTTTCCCAGGAGGTCTCCCATCCAGGTACTGACCAGGCTCACACCTGCTGAGCTTCAGTGGGCTGCCAGTTGTGAGTTGCAGAGTGATATGGCTGCTGGCACAGATAGACAGGGCGAGAAGCTTGGGGTCAGAGTGCAAGGTCAACCATTTGTACAGCGCCCCTGGAGAAGTTGGGGTGAAGGGCCGTGCTCAGGGGCCCAACGGAGTAAGATTCCTCTGCCGGCCGCAGGATCTGAACTTGCAACCGTCCAGCCATACAGTAGGTGCAGATCCTTATCCACAGAGCCACCACACCGGCCCATAGAAAAGATATCCAGTTTCACTCACAAACAGCTGACGTGGTTGGGCACTGCCCAAGTAATGTCATAATTAGTGATAAACCGTAAACTTCGGTTCACAGTTTGATAACACACATGCACTATTTCTGCCTCTACTGCGGTAATGATGCAATTCAGCTTCATGGGCACAGGTTTTTTCGAGTAGTATTGGATTTTAGAGTTAAAGAGCCATTAAGTAATTTCTTATTTAAAAATAAATAAATCAGAAGGATAGATACAGTAATCTTTCACAGGGCACCATGTTGTTCCAAGAACAACATTACAATGCAGCAGGATTAACAATGAGCTGCAGCTTCAAGAAATGTTTAAAATATTCAAAACACATTTCCTGTTTGTTCTTAATTTCTTCTGTTGGGAGAGTGGGAGTTCACAAAGACAATTTTAAGTCAATAGAATGCACACACAGACCTTGAAAGACTAGATGCATAATACAGATGCCAGTCTTTAATTGAAAGCACTGACAGGACCCTTTAAGTTTTCAAAAGAGGCTTTCACATTTACATTCAGGACCAAGTCAATACAGTCATGGGTCATTTACTGGTAATGAATTTCTCCTTTCCTCGTAGCATAAAGTTCAAATCTGTAGTAGCAAGCCTCTGTATAACTACTGAAGCAGATCTGCAAAAAAGAACAGGCATGACCCATTTTTCATCTGACAGCACATTTCACTTTAAGGGACCGGTGCATTGGGTCAGTCCCAGGTGAAGAATATAAATTATAATAAAACACTATGCAGGAGGCAGGTTAGACTGAGTGGGCTGAGAGGTTAAACATGGTAAAAAAGTGTTACTGAAGCAAACGAAATATTATAATTTCATGAAAATAAAGTTATATTCTTTATTCTTAAGAGCGTCAGGCTACTAAATTGGAGCATTGCACTTTGACCAGGGGACACAAACCAGAAAATAATTCAGAAACAAAATACAAATCTAAATCTCATATAAACACAAAATATTACCCGAATGCTTAGCTGTGCACATTACTTAAGGGTGAAGTCACCATTCATGATCACAGTCATACTGTACTACCAGCACGACAGAGCACAGCTACACCTCATGCTATGTTAGTTCATTTCCATGGGCTACACGTGCCGATAAGGCACACAGGGGAAATGGAAATCAGAATGTTAAAAAATACACTTTTTTTCAGCAAAAGCACATTTTAAAAATATTGGTTCTTTGTAAATTGTGTGCATTTTAAATATTTTAAAATTAAGTGTGCTGTTTCATGCTAAATATCGTTCTATTTAAATAAAATTGTACAAGACATTAAGATATTAAGGTTTGCCATGGTAATTAGCACTTACAGTATGACGCAACATAGCTAGTCACATGCATAGTACGTCCTTCTGTGAAATTGTAGCAAAACTTAAATATCCCTAACCTTTTACGATACGCTTTTTAAGCAAAGATTGAATGCATCTTTACCTTCCATCCATCCATTCTCTAACTGCCTTATCCAGTAAATGATTGCAACGGGTGCAATACAGGGTGCACCCTGAACTGGACACCAGTCCGTAGCTGGGCAGACACCAATACACACGTACTCACACCAGAGCTCATTTTCCTGGAAACCAATTCCCCCGCCAGCATGTCTTTGGACAGTGACGGGAACCCGGAGCACCTGGAGGAAACCCGTATATAAACATGGGCAGGAGATACACACTCCACCTGGACAGAGCCCACACATACAGTTACCCACCGCGGGGCTCTAGCTTTGCGCGGCAGAAATGCTAACCACTACATCACCATGACACCCATGAGGTATGAAGTCATCAGAAAAATACAATAGAAAACATGAGCCCTTTGAGGAAGTCCAAATTACCTTGCATTGTGCTAAAACTTTGTAGTAAACAAAACGTTTTTTTTTTCTCAGCAGTCCACTAAGTAGTTCAACCAGTAATAGGTGCAAAAATAGGGCTCCTGGTTTTAGGATGGACTGGCGCAGTTACTGTATGAGCTGAAGTGCTTGGTCCCCCAAAAGCCAGATGACACGTTTCAGCAGAGGACAATTATTTTAGCTCAGCGCGCCTGGCGGCGGGGCGAATGTGGAACGGCATGTGGGTTTAAGGGAGCTGGCCGACAGCTCTGACACTTGGTTACGGCGTCTGTGTCCTTTTCTCTGTGCGAACTGTTTGCTCCAGTCCAATTGTTTTCGTGACAGTTTTTTTTTTTTGCGATCGCGCTTTCCTCGTGGCGACCGCAGCGCTGGAAGAGCTGGAACACAGATGGCGCTGCCGGAGGGGGTGAGGCTCAGGGGTGTCAGAGCATCCAGTTCCCAAATATACGAGACGATGATTTGGCATTCTTTAGCACACACACTGCACTCACACACACGCTCCTTCTCATGCATGCTCACACACGCTCATACACAGACACACACGCATGCTCACACACGCTCATACACAGACACACGCTGCACACACGCTCGTTCTCATGCATGCTCACACGTGCTCATACACAGACACACGCTCGTTCTCATGCATGCTTACGCACACGCTGCACTCGTTGTCATGCATGCGCGCACACACACGCATACACACGCATACTGTACATACACACCGACACACACGCTCGTTGTGATGCATGCTCACACACGCTGCACTCACCCACAGAAATTTCAGTTCACGTTTGAACGGTAAGCAGATAGGAGCCCTATTTTTTTTGTGCCAGAATGAACTTATGGTAAAGCACTCTCATGACGTATCTCACAGCAGTAGTGTTTAGGGGTGCTCCTACTTTTAAGAAAATGCACCATTTTAGACAAGGCGGTATCAAGAACCAATAAAAAAACCAATGCGTTTTCTGCAAACAGCATGTTTGTAGTAGATTAATAATATTTTCTAAATTACATTTTAAAGCGTTCCTGCCAGCACGCGTTTTACTGTACACACAGTAAATATGACATGGGTACATTTGGAATGTACCACTATGAAAATAATTGTTGAAAATCTAGTTGAAAAAAGAAAGTTGCAGGATATGCTTTAGGTTTACTACAAACTAGCCAGTACAGACGGACTATTTCTGAAATGGTAAAGAGAAGCTGACATCCCAAAGAGCTTAATTTTTACTATTTTTAATTAAAACTAGCACATACACTATGCTCATTCTAAATGAGAGAACTCATCTGAATCATTATGAAAAGGCAAATTGTAAATACAAAAATGTCCATTGAAAAAGGCCGCTTACAAAATTCCCATTTTTTAGTTCCTAATGATTCAGAAACACTTGTTTTCGTGCCAATACAGGATTTTCGTTTTCAGTGATCGTTTCTCTGCACCAGTCCGTGCTCTGCTGTGGTTCGGTTTTAATTTCTGCCTTAAACATCTTTCTCTGTATTTGAAAATAGTCTTCCTCGACTGGTGCTCAGGCTCCGAGCATTTAACAAATGGCCTTGGCATTTTTATTTTTCTTCTTCTTCACTACTGAGTCTGGCAACGAATCTGTTCTATCGTCCTCACAAACTCTTGTATATTAAAAGGGGAAGAACCATGTGCAGCAGCACTAGAACTCAGAGTAGAATTCAGACACTTGAGGACCAGGACTAACTTCATAATACAATGCCAAATCCCAGCTGAGAATTAAAACACGACTCAAGAAAATAGTGCCGGATATCACAAACACCTCCTTGGTCACAATGCGGTTATCTGATACAATTGAAAAACAAAGCCCTGGACAGGATCATTTGCTGTTTTGTTTCTAAAGCACAGCTGGGAGGCTCTTGCTTTCATTAACGAAGACGCAAACTCCCTCCTCAAATCACAAGCTGTTCTTTTGAAACGTGCTGTATGGGCTGATGATCAAGAATCTCCAGGCACAATACCCGACGAACCGAAAAGGCTCTGAAAATCATTCCCAACAGGATTAATAAGTGAAAACAAACCGGATCTCATTTTCCACTTATGTTTAGGTAAGCATATGGAAAAAGGTTATTCGCCTGAGCCACTGGGACTAATTGTTTTTTTTTTATTCTTAAGGAGGGCATAACAAAACCAGACATTGTGGCAAAATGAATTCAGGTGAAGAGCACAAGTTCCATAAATCTGCATGCCAAGGCCTGGCTTCCCAGCCTTCAGACATAAGCAAGTTCTAAATTCCTCCTGTTATCCATTTCCTTTTGCTGAGATAAGGAATTAAAAGCTGTATCTCTCTGTGCACTGAGATGGAAAAAGAAGCTCAAACGGAATATACATTACTGCAGGGCAATAAGAATGCAAACCATACAAACTGCTCCTGCAATAAAGGATGCTGTACGTAACTACTGCCAAGGGTAGTTGTATCAGCTGTGATACTGTACAGTAGATTTTGCATGTCAATTACAGTATTTGTAAACGGGATTTCTTAGGCAGAGTAAAGTACATAGTTTGTTCTTGAACATTGTCAGAAAAACTGTAAACAAAATCTCCAGTTTCATTCATTTCAAATACCATACTCGCTCAGCTACTCAGCCAGAATCAGAAAAGCCACCACTTCGCATGCACAGTAGGTCATAGCTGAAGATGATGGCATTAAGATGCCAAAAACCTTTAGAATAAAATAAAAGACTAAAGAGATGGTTGGGGGATTCTGCAATTAAGCCTCTCATCCTCTTTTCTAGCAAATGGATGCATTTGCTATAGTCAAATGTTGCTTGTCATACAGTTACAGTAAAAAACATACTTTTAACATAGTATTAAGTTTCACAGTCCTTAAGCCAGGAGTTTTGTGTCAGAGACAAACTCACTCTTCCTTACCACTCCTCACAACTCGAAGCCTGGTTAACTCCTCCATCTGAGCTATCTAGAAATGACGATGGGCTATTTAGTGTTCTATGGAGGAGTACATACAAATTCCATTCACACCACAAAGAGCAGCAGGAAGACTGGATTACATAAGGTTAATGTAGAGGGCGTGGTGCACAATACAGTCCACAGTGACTATCTGGATTCAAAACGTCTGCAAAAATCAGAAATGAATACACACAGAGCAAAAAACAACAGAAGCTATTTAAAATTCTTAAGCTGCAGCAGAGTCACATCTTATACATACAGTTGCTTTTATCAAGCCAGTTGCTTATTAACCATGCCCTTTTTTTGACAAAACTCAGAGTTGCACTCATGATGATTTTCATACCAAGCCTTACAGCAAGTAGCAAGATAATTCATAAAGAAATGAATTAAGATTAATATCTGTACAGCAACAACTTTCAATGCCCAATTACTCATTGTTATTTCCCATTTTTTAATTTAAATGGTCAGTGGCTAATAAATATGCAACATTTCTAAAATAAGGGTGCATTTCAAAGCTGTCTTTGGGCTGACGTGCCTCAACTTACCCAAAATGGCCACTACTTCATCGTCCTGTATTACTTCCAAAGAGCCCGAAACCACAAAGCAGAGACTGTCCACACTTTCGCCTGCGTGGTAAATGAGATCCCCAGGGGCACAATGGATAGTCTGGAACTCCATTGCCAGTGCACGTAAGCAACCATCACTGGCCAGTCTGAAGGCAGGGTGCTCCTTGAAGACTTTGCGGTTGAGGTGTACACATATATCAGCTCTCATATCCTTCGGGCAGATCTGTAATACCTAGGATGGAACCAGAAAAAGGGCCATGTGTGTCCCACTGCTGCAAGATTTAAGAACATGTCACCTTTCACAGAAGCTCTTCCATAATGCTCTAATCCCTGATTCGATGCACTTCATCCTATGGGCAAGAGACTTGGGGTTTCATTTCACAAAGCCAGAAGAATTTGCTCAGGGTAATGCAGGAAACAGTAGGTAGCATGATGACGTTGATTTTGCAAATTTCCAAAAGGCTTTAATCTTTTTTTTTATTATTTTGGAGTATTTCCGAAAATACATCCCAAAAGCAAATATGTGTGCTTTCTTATGACTTTGTAAATGAAGAAGGGCAGTGCACAGAATCTCCAATAATGCCCTACAAAATGATCTTCAGATGAAAAGCAAAGATTTTGACACAGGGGAGCTACTTACATTTATCCCTGAAATATACTGTATTTTTGACTGAAATGGAAATATATCAGAAGTGGTACATTTACATTTTCTAAAATCAATGTCCACTGTGCCTTCTGCATAGGATCCATCGTCAATGCATTGATTCAAGTGGACATTACACTTAGATTAAATATTGTATAATCCAGTATACATTGAACTGTACCCTGCTACCACAATACAAGGACCTGAAAGCTTCATGGGGCTGTAGTCTGAAATTCGTTGCTGAATGCAAAAAGAAATCAATAGGTGTTCTGCCTAACAGACTGGACAGACAGTTTTACTAAGCAGATATATTCATATAAGGTACTATAGTTCTTTCACCACCAGTAGTAGTAGTAGTGTTGGGGTTCAGATTTATGTCAACAAGAAAGTCTTACATATGCATCCTTGGTCATCAGACTTCAGTATTTTTTCACACACTATCTCAGATCTTTCCACCATACACGTGGGGAACAGTTACATAATGTGCTTCTCCTCAGAGAATTGTGAGTGCTCTACAATATATAATAATTATATATCCCAGTTTTGTGCATTTTTCTGCCACATCCATGTGGTGTTATAACCTTTATAAAAGGGTTGTATCGGGCTAGAGCACATTTTGAAGATCCTGACCGTGAAATATAAAATACATAGAAGGCAGTACAGCACGGAATACTGGTATACTGCTAAAAATGGATTTTGACAGCCTTAAGCACAGCATTTAATAAAGCTGAAACATCTTCAACAGACAGCTATATTTAGCTATACATTACCAAAAGCCAAATAAATGCTTATAGTAAAATGCTTTCTACAAGCACCACCAGACAATATATAATTAATTATTAAATGCATTTTGATAGATCTTGTATCCTGATTGTTTTAGGTGTAATTCACGGTAGTCAACCAAGTTTCTTTGTTTTTCTTGGAGCATTTAAGAAAATGCTTTACTTTAGTGCCACCTGTGACACAGCTTTAGCTTAAAAGTGGCAACCATGCAGAAGTCCACACAATAGTCAGCATGCAAGCTTATGAATCCTGGGCGACCAGTCTGTAGTACCTTTTCGGTATCTATGCCTCTGGACATGGACCACGTGGACACAATGTAATCCATGACCCTCTCACTTAGGCCTTTGGGAACCTGGTAGAGCTTCAGGAAGTCGCGAACACTGTTGAGCATCTCGTGGTACCTGTTGGTGTTGGCATACATCTGCTGGAAGATCGTCGTCACGTTGCCGAAAATCGTTGCGTACAGGAGAGCTGCAAAGACAAAGCATTTGATGACGGCTGCTGTTGTGGTGCAGGCTGCCCCCCCCCTGCGAAATAAGAACTTCATCACATCGAGAAAATGAGTTTGTAGGGATAGAGAGGGTGTCTCTGCACCTTAACAACAGGTAAGTGCGTTCTTTTCTTGTATTTTGGGTAGCTTCTTTCAGGTTTTGGTATTAGCCATCTGGAAATCTGCACTCGGCGCACCACAATAAATATAAAGTGTAAAAGTGAAAAAGTGTAAAAGGGAAGCAAATAAATGTGACTCCATGCCTTCTTAGCCAATGCTTAAGATCACACACAAATAAAATCCCTTCCTTAACATTTCCTCTCTTTAATTTTAAGATATATTTTCTAATTTTTACTATAAAGACACTTGCTGCTTGACTGAAGACCAAGGAAGCACAACTTGTACTGTAGACGTCTCGTCAGCAACAGATAGAATATAGCACAACCAATACAGTCTACTCAAAGCAGAAATGAAACAGAAAATGTGCATAGCATATGTGACTCCTTTAATGTAAAGCTCAAGTACATTACCCTGATATGCAGACTGAGACAGCAGTCGGGACTGCACTCTCGACAGTAATACCATGGCTTTCCTGAGCCTTTCAAGTGGAACAGCCAGCTGGAATGTTGCTCCTGCCTTTTCTATTCCTTATCTAGCCTGGTCATGAAAAATCACAAAAAGGGAAAATACCAGATTCTCCCCAGAAAATACAACAGAGGAAACGCAAAACAAAGAAATAAACAGGAACCCCCCCCCATGAGAAGCTATTCAGTCAGCATTTTTTCCCCTCACATTCCTGCATTTTGCCAACAATTTCATGCAGAATCGTGCCATCACATATTTGGTTTCCTACACTGATACGCACGGTTTCATAATTTTCCATTGTAAGGTGTCATTTTATCCTTGACTGACCCTGCAATCCAAGTGAATCTTCAGTCTAAAGCAATTCCAGCTCCTCCAACAAGAAAAGTGCATAATTTCTGTGACTATCCAGTGTTTGTGATTAGCACAGTAATTTAACTTAAGTAATTTCTCCACTGCACTCAAAATGCACTCCATTCAGCAATGAAATCCGATGCTTACCCATTGTTCTCCTGCTGTATGTTTCACAAGAGGATAGTATTTTCTGGTGCAGGTCTAGGTTGTGTAGAGAAAACCGGTTTAGGGACGCCAAATATGTAATCATAGTGGCTCTCTGAAGGCACCAGTTCTGTAGGGTTTGGGCATTTACTGAGACAATTATTAATTGTAGCAGTAAATCACAAAGTTGATTCTTTTGGTGGCTTTAGAATCCAACCATGCGATATAACTCAAACAACGCACACACACAGGTACTAATACACGAGGATACATTTATTAATACATAGAATATGCATATAAACCTAACAGATCTTATCGAGAGGGTTATCAGAATACAAAAGGTATATATTCAATCAGTTACAAAGTGTTACACATATCAAGAGGACATACGTTCAGTATATCATTCATTAAGACCGTTTCGTAAAGTGAACTTGGTTACAACTTCTACATTAGATACTCAAACAAGTACATAACTCTTAGGAATTAAATTGATATCAACTGGTTGGGATAACAATTGAATTCTCGAGCTGTAATGCATTGAAGTTGAATACTCATCCAATCTCTGGGGATTCAGATCTCCTGCGGGCACAAAGAAACAGTTGCAGGCTGTTGCTGTCCAATCCGCGCTCTCTGGCTCCGTGCCAGGCTGTGCTGTGCGGCTTGCGACGGTGCGCTGCTGATGCTCATTGTTGGCTTTAACTAGCAAAGTTTGTGCACAGGAGAAAAGATGACTGTGGGTCCCAGCAAGTCAGGAAGAGGACCGGTTCATTCCTGATGAAGAGCTAGTTCTGAATAGTGATTCAGCTGTCCACAGTTCTGACCTGTTGATGAGGCCTGCTGCTGGTTACTCTCTGGCAACCTCAACTCTAGACTCTTAGAACAAAGGAAAGTTCTGGCACTCGGACACACTGGCCGTTCCGTGGTTGTCCGGGCTGAGTCTCAGGATGGTAAGGAGGCGCGCTGCGAGAATGTCCTGCCCTTGGGAGCCTTCTGCTCCTGGGCCGTCCTGCCCTGGAATTCTCCTTTGAATTCCCTTTAGAATCTTGTCTGAATCTGAATCTCAATCTTGTCGAATCTGAATCTCAATCTTGTCGAATCCCAATCTGAATCTCTCAGGCTCTCTGTGTTGCCTGTTTTTACCTGGAGGAACTTCAGCTCATTGATTGGCTGAAAGTTCCATGGGCATCAGAGTCCCACGTGGGTTACTCGGCCCTACCGGTCCCTGATTGGTTGATCAAGGTGAGATATGAGTCACTTAGTCCTGACACTTAGGAATGCAATCCAGATGTCCAACTCGCACTCCCTAGACAGATAGGCACCAATGGATGACCATTGATCATGATAGCCAGGCTTAGCTAAGTGCATCCCCCTTTGGGAGCTGTCCTTGGACCTTAAATCACCTTGCATGAATGGTTTCTCTGTGGCTGCACCACAGAGATGAACAGAGAAATGAGGCCTAATTTGGGAAAGCTCAGAAACACTTAATTCTGTCTTATTATTAAGCCTCGCCGCTACATATCCCCCCTTTTTGAAGGCCACGAGGTCCCGAGGCATTGTTGCCTTCAAAACAAAACAGAGTTAAGTGATGTCCCTTGCCATTAGAACATTAACCTTAAATGTCTACATTACTCCTCGAGAATTCATACCGGAACCAGCATTGGATACAAACAGGATGAATAACATCTGGAGTATGTATAAACATGGTAGGAGACATTATCTAAGTCTAGGAATTACACATCAGGAAGTTCACTGTCAATATCTGATACCTCTGTGGTAGATATTTGGGGAGAAGTCACTTCCTTTCTTTTTAAAATGCTACCTTTGACTCATTCATGCTACCCAGAGTACATCTTGATGTGAGAGTACATCATTCAGAGTACACTGTCAGTCATGATCCAGCTACCTGGCAGTAGTGTTACAATAACAACAGTTCCTGTTCCCAGCCCCCGATAAACCACAACACCTGTGTTGGGTATCTGCTAGGGTGGTTTGGAGGTTTGTTCCATTAAAGCAAACTAACTACCTGTACCTCTTCAGGGCTTACTGTTTCTTGGATTTCTATCCAATTGAATAGTGTGGCACCTGAAGGCATCTTAGACCTCAAGTTTGGTCTTATTGTCTGGTTCCAGACCGTACAATGTTAAGTTACCATGCTGTTCTATGGCCTCCTCGGGAACTTGCAGGGAAACTGTTTGATTAGGTAGCTGCATTGCGGTAGCTGTATCTTGCCCGTCACAAGTCATAGTGTCAGTTAAATGTGGTGTGCTGACCAGCCATTTACTTCCCACCTGCTCTTCATGGGGTTCATTAACCTCCCTCTGCTCGTTAGTAGCTTTACACCCTTCATTGGTGAATCGTTTAGACACAGCCAATGGATAGCTTTGGTAGCCATACCCATCTCAAGATTTGGAACCGAATTCAATCTTGGATTGCCTTCTGGGTGAGCTATGAGCGATGGGGTTAATGTCACACACTCCTCTACTGAGAAGAGTGGAATCAAGTGGGTTGGGATTTGTGCCATGGCTAGACTGGCTACAGTGGCACCAAACTCCCTTAACAGGTCTTGTGTCAACATTCTGGCCTGTTGCACACAAGCATAAACCCACTGTATAACACCAACAATCATGTCCACTGGTTGGGGAATAAGGTTTAACCCTGTTGCATAGGAAGTTGCCTTTAGGGTTTTCCCTAAGCTTTCCAACTTTTGCTGCTGTTGATACAGTCTGTCACTACCCTCTGGCATCTCTGACACCTGCCTTCTTGGGGCAGTCAGGGTGAGAGTGCCAGTAGCACACAAACCTACCAGAAATAGCAAATGCACAACAGTGGTGGCAGCAATCAGTCCTCCCAAAAGTCTTTTCGGGTGGCTGATCCCAGTCATCTCCTTCTGAGTGACTGTTGCCTTTCTAAGCTGGCGCAGCATGTACATGGTGTCTTTCTCAGTATGCCCTGTGGCATCTTGGGCACCAACATCCTGGAAATCTGGGGAGATCTGACGCAGCGGCTGATGCTGCTCCTCCTTTTCCAGGGCATCTGCTTTTTCGATTTGTTCATGCCTGTGCTCTAGGAACCCTGCAGGGGGCGGTGCAGCGGTGGAGCATGCCTGACCCTCGGCTGAGTGGTCATCTGGAGCACCTGAGTGATCTGGGATTGTTACCCTATTCTCACTGTTCAGGTCCACCCTGCACACTTCCCGATTGAGGAATCCTTCTATCGGCATGTTTACAATCGTTCGCTGGGGGTAGGTGTAGGACACCTGCTCGCTCCCCCCTTCCCTCGCTAGGGGTTCAGGGAGCTGCCCCAGCACTGGGATAGCTAGTTCACTGTCTTTGAACTTACTATCACTCACCAGGCCCATGTCAGTGCAGGCGGGGATTCTGACACCCCTCTTTGCGATGTCCTGCACTGGCAGGCGGGTGACTTTACCATCCAGCTCCAGTCTGGCTGAACCACTGTTGGTCAGACTCAGACTGACAGACTGAGCTGGTGGCTGTAAGAAAACCGTCTCGGCTTTCATTCCCTGTCCCTTCTGGGGAACTGGGTGTGTTGGCAACCCTGCCGTTGAGGAAGGAGCAATCAGGTCAGTCTTACTCACTACCTGGTAGTTGTGAGAAATAATGTTACCTGACCGCAGGTTCCCTGGGTCACAGCAGAGGGAATCGGCATCTGGGATCAGGTGTGTCCACAGCGCAGTAGTCTCAGCGTCCAGCTGGACCTCCTGTCTAACCTGTGAATGTTGCACTAGGGGCACCTGGCGGTGGCCCTGTGACAGCTGCTCAAGCAGATCCTCACTAATAGAGGACCTCTCAGCGCTAAGGGTGAGGGCTACATCACCAACCTGCTCTCCTGCCATCTGGATCCCTTCCACCACTGCGGGGTGGTGTTCCTGAACCCTCTTGGGTGCCAGGGTGCACAGGGAAAGCTCCTTCTCATCGCCAGGTGGGGAGATCTGCTCCTCTTTAGGGATGTAAAAGGGGTGTGCTTTACCTGGTGGATCAGGCGGCTGCTCGGAGCACCGCTCCTGTGGCATGGAGGCTGTTGGGACCTCAGCCGGGACACGACTTCCCTGTATATCTGGGGAACAAGGAAATATTTTTATTTCTTGTCCAGAGGGAACAGAAGGAATCTCCGCATGGGCTTCTGAGTTCGGTGGGCACTGTGTGAGCACAGTCTGCCTCTTGGCCCCCCTTTCCTTCTGTACAGAAGGCTTAGGAGCCTTGACCTGTTTCCACACCTTGCCTTTCTGGTGATTCACCAAAGGTTCCTCTCTGAGTCGCATGCCCTTTTCTTTTTCTACCCGTTTGAGCTTGCCGTGTGACATCAAACACCTTTCAACCTCAGTGTCAATCAGTGTCTCACTGGGTAAGACATCTCCCATGGCAGCCTTGAGGTAAAAGCTTCTTGCTTTTCCTCTGCGTTTTACTGCCTGCTCTGTGACTTCAGGGGTGGAGTCAGCACTCGCTTGGGAGTGGCTGACCTCATCCAGGCAGGAACTATTCCGCTCAATCAGATAGACTGAGGGAGGGAGAGGGGGCGGGTCTCCGCCTCCTCCATTGGAGAGTATCAGCTCATTCACGCTTCCGGCAGCCTTGGGGAGCGGTTGTCCCTGTCCTAATAAAGCTTGTTCAAGCCTGGCCAGGCGGGCGGCTACTGAATCCTTTTGTTCAGCCTTTTCTAGCCCTTTCCCTCCCCCGGTGTTCTCATGGCACTTAGGACGCTGGGTGCGGTCCTGTGTGAGTGCTTTGGAACGGGGCTTAGCCAGCTCAGGAGCCTGTGCTCCTTCGAGCAGGGGGGAATTAACCCTGCTGGCTCTGACGGCGAACACAGTCGCTTTAACAGCTTTTTGCTCAGAGCGACTTTGGACATCATACTCCCAGGCTTTCTGCACGAATCTCTTAATATCAGTCATTTTCATGGTCTGTGCATCTATATGCATTAAGATCATCTTTCTGACTGACGGGTGGAGATTCGCAATGAATAAACCCTTGAAATGTGTGTTCTCTTCGCAACCCTCATCATTTCGCCCTGCAAAATAAGTTCGTCTAAGTCTCTCGTAATATTCGCGAGGGGACTCTGCTCTCTCGTGCTTAATGTTAAGAGCGGTGGCTATCGCGGCAGTTGGGTCAATAAACGCACTGTATTCTTCGATAAGTGCTTGACATAGCTGCTCAAAGTCATTACAGACTTCTTTCATCTGCCTAGCCATCCACTCATGTACAGCTCTGCTGGTAGTTTTCCTGACCAGAAACACTTTCTCCTGTTCTGTGGCGTTTGGCAGGTACTGCAGGTTATACCTGAGGTCTTGAATATAACTCTCGATATTATTCTCTGACACTGCGGGGTCAAATCTCTCTATGTTCTTCGCTAGCTCTCTCAGAGAATGGAGATTTATTCTCCTAGCTTCTCCGCTGACGGAGATATGGAAGAGATCGTGGTCAGACCTGTCGCTGCTAGAGAGAGTGCTTAATAGCGACTCGAATTCAGACCTTTTAGCAACCATCGTTAAACTTAGAGTATTACTTTTAAGTACGAAATCACAGTTTTACCACAGAAAACCACAAGATCAAGTATGCAATCAACCCGGTAGATTGCAAAAGATCACAAAACAATCAAGCACTGCTTAAAGAGCAAGGGGGAACTTTTTCTTTCGGCTTTCAGCACACTGTATTGTCGTGTATGAAACCCGCGGCGTTTTATATTGAATTATTCCGCTTGGTTGACTCATTTCAGTCTTGCCACGCCCATCAGGGACGCCAAATAAATGTAGAGAAAACCGGTTTAGGGACGCCAAATATGTAATCATAGTGGCTCTCTGAAGGCACCAGTTCTGTAGGGTTTGGGCATTTACTGAGACAATTATTAATTGTAGCAGTAAATCACAAAGTTGATTCTTTTGGTGGCTTTAGAATCCAACCATGCGATATAACTCAAACAACGCACACACACAGGTACTAATACACGAGGATACATTTATTAATACATAGAATATGCATATAAACCTAACAGATCTTATCGAGAGGGTTATCAGAATACAAAAGGTATATATTCAATCAGTTACAAAGTGTTACACATATCAAGAGGACATACGTTCAGTATATCATTCATTAAGACCGTTTCGTAAAGTGAACTTGGTTACAACTTCTACATTAGATACTCAAACAAGTACATAACTCTTAGGAATTAAATTGATATCAACTGGTTGGGATAACAATTGAATTCTCGAGCTGTAATGCATTGAAGTTGAATACTCATCCAATCTCTGGGGATTCAGATCTCCTGCGGGCACAAAGAAACAGTTGCAGGCTGTTGCTGTCCAATCCGCGCTCTCTGGCTCCGTGCCAGGCTGTGCTGTGCGGCTTGCGACGGTGCGCTGCTGATGCTCATTGTTGGCTTTAACTAGCAAAGTTTGTGCACAGGAGAAAAGATGACTGTGGGTCCCAGCAAGTCAGGAAGAGGACCGGTTCATTCCTGATGAAGAGCTAGTTCTGAATAGTGATTCAGCTGTCCACAGTTCTGACCTGTTGATGAGGCCTGCTGCTGGTTACTCTCTGGCAACCTCAACTCTAGACTCTTAGAACAAAGGAAAGTTCTGGCACTCGGACACACTGGCCGTTCCGTGGTTGTCCGGGCTGAGTCTCAGGATGGTAAGGAGGCGCGCTGCGAGAATGTCCTGCCCTTGGGAGCCTTCTGCTCCTGGGCCGTCCTGCCCTGGAATTCTCCTTTGAATTCCCTTTAGAATCTTGTCTGAATCTGAATCTCAATCTTGTCGAATCTGAATCTCAATCTTGTCGAATCCCAATCTGAATCTCTCAGGCTCTCTGTGTTGCCTGTTTTTACCTGGAGGAACTTCAGCTCATTGATTGGCTGAAAGTTCCATGGGCATCAGAGTCCCACGTGGGTTACTCGGCCCTACCGGTCCCTGATTGGTTGATCAAGGTGAGATATGAGTCACTTAGTCCTGACACTTAGGAATGCAATCCAGATGTCCAACTCGCACTCCCTAGACAGATAGGCACCAATGGATGACCATTGATCATGATAGCCAGGCTTAGCTAAGTGCATCCCCCTTTGGGAGCTGTCCTTGGACCTTAAATCACCTTGCATGAATGGTTTCTCTGTGGCTGCACCACAGAGATGAACAGAGAAATGAGGCCTAATTTGGGAAAGCTCAGAAACACTTAATTCTGTCTTATTATTAAGCCTCGCCGCTACAGTTGTTAAAATGAGCTGTAATTCTCATGTTTACTCAGTGCAAACCACAAACACTGCCTCTGGGATGATGAATTGGTGCTGCAATCAAAATAGTCTGATCTTTCCTGCAAGCAAACCCAGAGCTCATGGCCCCATGGCTGAGATAAAGCACTAAAGGGAGAAGATCAGAGGCCCAGAACTTGAAAAGTCACAGAAGTTGACAGTGCACTATAACTGAGCTCCACCTACCTAAAAACAGAGCTCACTTTCAAACCCGTAACATCTGGAGCCCAGGTCGTGCATGGATAAGGTGAGTTTACCTGACCTGATCTTCACTGAAGCTTGGGAGCTTTATTATCATTCCCAATGTCATTTATCAAAGCTACACATTTCATCCAAGAACATCTCTCTTTACTTTTGATCTTGTGCATCCCTTCTCCACCTCATCTCTAACTGGGCAGCTGCTTGTGGAGCTGAGCCCCTCCTGTATCTGCATGGGGGTCCCAGCCTCCTCATCCTTCAGCTAGGGTGGCTGTCCCTCAGCTAAGCAGGTTAAATCAAGAGTCATTATACCTAAATACTCGGTGAACATCCTCAAACACAATCTAATTCTTGGGTGTCCTTATTCCTTAGGACCTCTTTAGTGTGACCATGAGCAGCAGCTGGAGAACCATTTCAAGACGCACAGAGCAGACAAAACACCAGGTGGCCAAATGACTCATCAGGTTTTTTCGAGCTGATGAACATTAGTCCTTATTGATTCAAGGGCACCACTAGGCCAGTGTCCCAAAAATCAAAACTAATCAGCACCAATAACAGGGCACTGTAATCCTACAGGCCCCAGTTTCTAAGCAGGAAGACTTGTAGTTTCTAATGTTATTCAGCCTGACAAGCAAATGTCAGCCTCCTTGATTATTCTGTCATGCAGCATACAGGCTATTAGCAACCCTGTGGTAATTTTCAATACCTCACACAATGGTGAGCTTATGTTTTTACCTAAAGTTGATGTGTTCAATGTGCAAACTGCTTTGAGTCTAATGCTGTAAGTCAGATAATCCTCATTTATATGTGCACTGCTATGGACAGACATATAAAAATGTAAGATTAAAAAATAAATGTAGTAAATACAGTCTTGCACATGTGAGCTTATAAATGAGTAATTACTGACATATTGTTATCCTCCAATAACAGTTTCAAAGCACTTCCACTGTGCAATACAAGATGCTATATTTTGATTTATTTCAAGAATTTGGTTATAAGCATGGCTTCAATTTGTGCAGCAAAATATTCATATTTTGACAAAGACAAGAAAATTAAATGATTATCAAAGTTATTTTAATTTTTAAAAATGTCTTTGATGCCAGAAAGCGGACATTAAACATAACAGTGGTGCTTTTTGGAAATAATCCTTAATCATGCTCCCTGAACATTTGCCACACAAAAACATTAAACCCATTAAGTCCTCATCACAAAAAACACTTATATTTCTACTGTCTGAATAAAAAAAAATACACAAAACCGCTTACATCACAAAAACGTAAGCGAATCCTTCATCTTAAGACCAAGTCATTATATTTCGAATACAAATACTCTTTTTGTTATGTAAAAAGTAACAGTCTCCTTTTTTAAAATACACTATACAGTAAGTAAGTGGTGTCTGACTAACATAGCAATATGGTTGGATGAGTTTCTGAGACCAGGTTATCTGCTTGAACTGAAAGACACATTCATGGGCTGAAGGGTATTCTTCTCATCTGTAACCTACTGGATGTAATGAAGGGTTACATACTGTACAAGACTGAACCCAGTCCACATCCTTTAAGTCAGCCTAATCTCTGCTTGCCACAAGTGATGTCCTGTAGAAAATAATAGCTGAAAACCCCAAAACCCTGCTGCTGTCAAACCTGCCCTTCCAGGTGAGTTACAAGCAAGCCGAGCTCTTGACACCCTGCTCGCAGTGCCCTACCTCACAGAAAATAGAGAAATGATGCAGGGCTAAGCATTTCAGGGGCACTTGGCTTCCCAAGTCATTTGCGTGATAGAGTTTAAATAAAAGCGCAACGTGAACAGAGCAGTGTAGGGAGAGTTGTTTACGCAGGAGCGTCTAACAAATGAAATGTCATCAGGAAAACTAAGGCCTGGCATTAGTGGATGTAAGCCAAGTTCTACAGAAAGTGGTTGACAATAGCAGGATTGAAAGGGTCTCCATTTGATGAAAATCAATTCAGGCAGTGGGTGTCTCACGGAATCAACTGTAATGTCAACCTAGATAAAGTGCCTTTAGGCTTCTGTTTAGATTCTGCTTGTTTTAGGCAAAACCGGGGTGAATTTTTGTTGCCCAACTTTTAAAAAAACACTGGTTGCTTCCAGCCATGTACAGTAGCTAATACCGACTAAATAAGCCAAAAAACAGACCTCACTGTCACCCCAATGACTTTTAGCTATTTATCTTTACAAAATTTGTCATCCTATAAGCCTTTATTTTTTTCTGAGCAAAGTCCCTTTTAAACAATGCAGCGTGTCTAATTATTTCATATGTGTTTTCCTACATCACCGTGGCACTGAGAATGAAATCATCTTAAATATATCATTACCTCTTTAAACTGGTGGTACAGCTAAAGACTTCAGCATTAACAAGCTCTTCCCAAGGAACCTTGAGTTCCATTACCACGGCATTTCCTGATTTAAGCACATTGTCTGTGCAAGATTATGGACTTGTTTTTACAAGCAAGTCAATTGCTAGGTATAATTCTTCCCTCATAAAATCAGCCCAGGCGATATTTTTTAACAATAAACCCTACTGTGGATAATCACGTAAAAAGTTTTTTCCAAAAAGACTTTGTTAGGTTTGTTACTAAGTGTGATGGGTTTGTGATGATGCAGGACCCATTTTTGGGACGTCTCGTCACTCAGAGTTGTGTCTGAGACACTGGCTCAAACATGGGGTCGAATCACACACACACAACAACAAGAAACAGTCAACAGATTGCCATGAGGTTATATCACTCCATCCAGGCTCAGCGAAATGCTAGAGCTGATGATGAAATAATGTCAAAATGACTGTTGCAATAAATGATTATACTGTACAGCAATCAAAATCTAGGCAATTACTACTGTATATGGAGAGCAAATGAGTAGGTTTAAAAAGGTTGTTAGCTGATGGCTTTGGAATAATGTATAAATTGCTACCTTTGAAACCAAACCAAGTGTGAAAATAGATTAGATTAAAAGTAAAATATGAATTTATAAATACTTCTGTATTCTCCATTTCATTCGTGCAGTACTACTGCTCCCAGAGATCTTAATGGACGCTGAAACAGAAATATTCCCAGACATTAGGATGCATACAGTGCCTTGCGAAAGTATTCGGCCCCCTTGAACTTTTCAACCTTTTGCCACATTTCAGGCTTCAAACATAAAGATATAAATTTTTTATTTTATGTGAAGAATCACCAACAAGTGGGACACAATTGTGAAGTGGAACGAAATCTATTGGATTTTTGAAACTTTTTTAACTAATAAAAAAATGAAAAGTGGGGCGTGCAAAATTATTCGGCCCCCTTGCGTTAATACTTTGTAGAGCCACCTTTTGCTGTGATTACAGCTGCAAGTCGCTTGGGGTATGTCTCTATCAGTTTTGCACATCGAGAGACTGAAATTCTTGCCCATTCTTCCTTGCAAAACAGCTCGAGCTCAGTGAGGTTGGATGGAGAGCGTTTGTGAACAGCAGTTTTCAGCTCTTTCCACAGATTCTCGATTGGATTCAGGTCTGGACTTTGACTTGGCCATTCAAACACCTGGATACGTTTATTTGTGAACCATTCCTTTGTAGATTTTGCTGTATGTTTGGGATCATTGTCTTGTTGGAAGATAAATCTCCGTCCCAGTTTCAGGTCTTTTGCAGACTCCAACAGGTTTTCATCCAGAATGGTCCTGTATTTGGCTGCATCCATCTTCCCCTCAATTTTAACCATCTTCCCTGTCCCTGCTGAAGAAAAGCAGGCCCAAACCATGATGCTGCCACCACCATGTTTGACAGTGGGGATGGTGTGTTGAGGGTGATGAGCTGTGTTGCTTTTACGCCAAACATATCGTTTTGGATTGTGGCCAAAAAGTTCGATTTTGGTTTCATCTGACCAGAGCACCTTCTTCCACATGTTTGGGGTGTCTCCCAGGTGGCTTGTGGCAAACTTTAGACGAGACTTTTTATGGATATCTTTGAGAAATGGCTTTCTTCTTGCCACTCTTCCATAAAGGCCAGATTTGTGCAGTGTAAGACTGATTGTTGTCCTATGGACAGACTCTCCCACCTCAGCTGTAGTTCTCTGCAGTTCATCCAGAGTGATCATGGGCCTCTTGGCTGCATCTCTGATCAGTCTTCTCCTTGTCTGAGCTGAAAGTTTAGAGGGACGGCCAGGTCTTGGTAGATTTGCAGTGGTCTGATACTCCTTCCATTTCAAGATGATCGCTTGCACAGTGCTCCTTGGGATGTTTGAAGCTTGGGAAATCTTTTTGTATCCAAATCCGGCTTTAAACTTCTCCACAACAGTATTACGGACCTGCCTGGTGTGTTCCTTGGTCTTCATGATGCTCTCTGCGCTTTCAACAGAACCTTGAGACTATCACAGAGCAGGTGCATTTATACAGAGACTTGATTACACACAGGTGGATTCTATTTATCACCATCAGTCATTTAGGACAACATTGGATCATTCAGAGATCCTCGCTGAACTTCTGGAGTGAGTTTGCTGCACTGAAAGTAAAGGGGCCGAATAATTTTGCACGCCCCACTTTTCATTTTTTTATTTGTTAAAAAAGTTTCAAAAATCCAATAGATTTCGTTCCACTTCACAATTGTGTCCCACTTGTTGGTGATTCTTCACATAAAATAAAAAAATTATATCTTTATGTTTGAAGCCTGAAATGTGGCAAAAGGTTGAAAAGTTCAAGGGGGCTGAATACTTTCGCAAGGCACTGTATATATTTGTAATGTAAACGTAGTAACTATTTTTAAGTATTCACCTCTATTTTCAGAAGAGCCAGAGAAGACAAAGCAGAAATATTTTCAAAGCTACCAAACCTCCTGTTTTCACTGGTACATTATTTTCTAAAATACACTGAGGTTGCTATAGAAATGCCGCCACCAGTTTGTGTAGATAAGACAAACTGCTAGAAGTTAATTGGTAGTACTTGCTGATTACTACAACCTCCACCCCAAACAAAATGAAAGTGTAATTTTGTGAGCTGTAACCGAGGTTTTCACTGTGGCCATGAAGGCGGTCTGATAAGTATCTCTTCTTTGTATGCTCTGAATCTTCATCAGCAGCTCACAGAGGGTTTCAGAAAACAGCTTGTTTATTTTTATTAGAGCCAATGTTTAAACAGGCCCCATTTCTAAAGGGCACACAAGGGACATCTCTGGCTGTATTACATTATGAGGTTTCCAATTCTGAAAGTTTATCAGGCTGGACATTTATGTACTCAGCAATGAAAGAGGACATTTGAGGTTAATTTATCTTTCTTCTGTATAATGATTAATGGCCTGTCTGTTCAGGAGACAGAACCCCCTGTTGCCCCTTCTGTTTTTTGGTAGGTTTCAGAGATGACTGAGGTTCTGTTATGGACAGTATTACTTCTCAGAGAACTTCCAGTTGTTTTTTTGCACTTCTCTCTTTATATAAAGACAAAGTCGCCGCGCGCACAGACAGGAGTTATCTCCCAGTCTGCTCAGCGTTGGAGAGACTTTAGCAAGCAAAGCATTGCTTTCTTATTGTATTATTTCTTTTCCAGTCTTCTGGCAGAAAAAAACCTAAGACCATATACTGTATACAGCTCTGTATCAGTTACTGTTACTGTACTCAGCACACTTTATAGTATACAATACTTATCCATTTACACCCAAGGATTAATGCATTGAAGATTTCAAGCTTTCCAATTCTAAAAATAAGCAGGACTGAGGTAAAGTGATCTAAAACAGACATTCCCTGAATACAATCCATTTTGCATTGACAGTCTAGAAGGGCTTGAGAACAGTGAAGGTCATAGTGCGCTGTTTACAAACCTTTATACGCTCTTTACATAGTTGCAGTGAAAATGTGATTGACTTGATCTTTTATTTTTCTATGTGGATCGAAGAGCCTAGACAATTGTTTGTTTGTTGTTTGTTTCTTTTCCCTCTGCTTTACAGATGCTTTTTTGTTTGACTTGGAAAAAACAAGAAAATGGCATTTCAACTGTCCAGTTCTCAAGAAACTGCAGTTTAAAGATGACACCATTGTGTTTTTCATTTCTTTTTTACACATTTAAATCTAACACAGAGGGTAGCCGTCAGTGAGAGCTTACTGTATATCAGTTATAGTCACCATAAACGGTCTTCTGTAAAATCTAAAGATTAGAATTATTTTAGTTGAATATAGCTAAATACTTTAAGTTACAGTAACCTTTAGCACCTTTTTACACTGTTTTATAATAATTTGTTCCATAAAAAAGGCCATCTTGGATTTAAAAACTCAGGACAGCTATAATAAATGTTTTTTTTTCTCTTAAAAGAAATGGGTTTTAGCGGCCACAGATATTCAATCAATATAGAGCCATAAATAAAAAGGTTTCGATGGACTGGGAGCTGCATCTAAGACACAAAATAGGCTATCCTGTGAAATGAATGGATCCCTATGGGCAGAAAATACTAACTGGGATGAGGAAAGTATGAATTAGGACCTGTCATGACCACCATATGGAAGATTTATCAAAGATGCAGCATAGTAGTTCAAACTGCACAATTATTTTCTGAACAGAGGATCAAATCCTTCTGGACTGTAAGGATTCCATCTAGTGTCCATACAGACTGCCTGCTTTATCAAGCCATTTGGATTCAAAGAAATACTTTTTCCAAAGGATTTTTTCCTCCACATGTGGATGGGACCCAATACAACAGACACAAGGACAAACTTCCAATGCTGTAGCCATGACTTATAGAAATCTATCTTCAAATTTGTCCTACAGAGGGGAGTTGTTTTTTTAAACGGTGACCATTACAAAGGATTGTAAGTTTCTAGTCTGCATCACCGATGTGCTGCCACTTCACACTAAGAGTCTCTAAACATTTTGTTTTGTTAGACCTTTCCTTACAACACCTTAGGTGCCATTCAGTAAATACTGTTTAAATGGGGCTCTGTCAGAGCACAAACCTGTGACACTGGATAATCAACAAGCAAATTTATGGGCTTTACTGAAACAGACAAGCCAGCAGACCAGAGGAAATTAGATCACAAGAGCATGGCCTTTAAAATGAAGCAAGATTTCATGATAAAGCAAGTGCACAAAGCAGCAATGCATAAAGCACACCATTTATATCAACGGATAAGAAACAGATTAAGACTCCATTACTGAAAATAATAAAGAAAGATGAAATGTCCAGCACCCAGTGTTTACGAATGTAAGAGCCTGAAGCTCATAAAAACCCAAATTAATCAAACTGTTATGCAATAGGAATCACATATTTCCTTTTAAATCCCAAATTACTATACAAGAGCTCCAAAGGCCAGTAGGTGCTTAATCCTTATTTATACCACCTTAAAGCAATTTGTCTTATCTCAGTCACCATTGCCCATAAAACACTGTAGAGCTGTGCTCCCCCCAGAGCTCCACTTTGACTGTGCCGTTGCCCCATGACCTTTGTGTCACAGCTCCCTGTCCCCCACTGTAGCCTATAAAAAGGAGGGGTGCCCATAAAGTTTGCCCTCTCTGCACTACATTGCAAGCTATGGGAAACTGCGCTCCCTCTTTCTCTCACTCTGCAGTCTCTCTTTCTCCCTCTAGCTCTCCCTGGTGGATAGCACACCTCCGTAACTAACAGGGTAATAAACCCTCTGCCTTCATCAGGCCTGCCTCCTGCCTGTTCTCTGGCACCTTCCTCTCTGCCAAACTGGGTTTGGGGCCGATTTGCCACAACATCATAAAGCCGTATCCTCCTTCGTGCTGAACCTCTGTGGTGCAAATGACTTTATCTCCTTCATGTTCATATCCGCCTATTAGAACAGCTGTGAAAGTTACCTGTTAAGCAAAATAAAACTGCTGTGATACATTTTACTGGAAGCCTGGTGAAACCACATGCATGCTTTTCTCATTTGAGAGAAAATTTCTCTCAACCAAGGAATAATTTCAATTCAAAATTCTGGCAAATGGAAATCAGTAACATTTTCTTACCTGGAGCCAAATACTGTTTTAAGCAGGAGAGTCTAATTCTGGTCCTGGAGGGGCAGTGTGTCTGTGGGCTTTCATTTCAACTCAGTTCTTAATGAGCTAAACCAGCTGGTTAGTACCTCAACGGGACCAACTTAACCAATTTAGTTTCTCCCAGTTCTTCAGGTGTTGCTGATTTAAAAAAAAACAGGACCGTCAACTCCTGCTTTAAAGTAATGAACTTTAAGTCTCAAAATTAGAAATGAATGAGGATTCAGTTGCAATCTAAAGCATACAACTGCTCTTGCTCGGGATGTAGCAAGTCTTACATACAGTATGTGCACTTTACTGAATTTTTCAACATAGCTTCGAACTTCAGTCCGCTTAACATCATTAACCCGATCCAAGGATCCAGGAATACACAAAAACAAAAGCAGGCTTTTAGTTCCATGACTGCTCAGCTCTGTCTGCTCCATTGAAGTGTTTCTTACTTTGTCCCAAAATGCTGGCAGCGGAAAGTGAGGAAACCAATCAAGACTGTAGCAGAAGAGGAAATCTGTACTCTGCAGTGTATGTGAAACTTCAAGGGAAGAGCCAGCAAACATCCTTTTGAAGGGGGGAGAAAGACCAGCAGCTGCCAAAGTAATCTGCCTCTCAGGGGGGCTTTTCATCTAAAAGAAATAGCTTTAACAATAATTAGACTGATTAGACCCGATTAAATATCTAGGTACACTTCATTGCTTTTCATAATATCCTTGCCCACTTCCCTCTATACGCATTACTTACTCTTGACAAATATGGTAATTTAATTATTAATGTATTTACATTAACTGCTTCATTCACAGGGTCATTATCAGATTGATTTACCAGTAATGGATAAGTAAAGCTCACATTTAAATTGGTGTTTAAATTCTGAAGTGTTATCCCATGAATATATATAATGTAGCAGAAATCTCATCAGTTAACAGACGACGAAGAGAGGTAAGACACAATGAGGATTAGTCCCATCTTGGACCATATGCTCAGCAGAGAACACAAGAATCTAAGATTGAAATGTTACCTTATGCTGCTTAAATTTAGGACTTTTGGGGGAATCCATTGATTTTCTAACCATTTTATCCAATTCTGGATTTAGGGACTGCCGGAGACTATCGGAGCAAACAACAAACTCAGGCACACCCTGGACAGAACACCAGTCCGTGACCCAAACACGCTCACACTCACACCAGGACCAATTTTCCCAGAAGCCAATAAAACTACCAGCGCGGCTTTGGACTGTGTGAAGAAACTGGAGCACCCGGACATGAACATGGGCAAAACATACAAAATCCATGCAGATAGCTAACCACTGAGCCACAATGCCACCTTCATTGGGAATTCATTAATAATAATAATAATTATTATTATTAACAACAGTTCCTTGTATGGTCATCATACAGTACATTGCATCCAAAAGAATCTCAGAGAGCCACTACTGAAGATTAGCGCCCATTTGGCAAATGTTAGTGCAGAATGGCAGCAACACCGATTCAGCGATGAGAAGTGAGAAAGAGCTCCACCAATTTAATAAAGGGAGAACTTTAGGAAGGCCAGATCAGCAGAGTGAGCACCTCTGCTCTTTTAGGAAGTGAAGAGTGTCATGGAATCTTCAACAACTAAGCAGCCTGGAGCTTGGCACCTCCTACCACACAGTGGTCCCATTGACCATACGGGGACATGAGAGTGGACATTCAGGTCCAGAGAGAAGAGCCCCACCTACAGTATAACACTTGGATCAACAACCTGGTCTTCCTCGGAGAAGCCAGGCCCAACCTTGCTTAGCTCTTAAGATCAGGCTACAAGGCGATAACACTGCCGACTTTATTTTGCCTGAGAAAAAGTGCTGCATGATCCAGCCCATGGGATTCCTGAAAGATTTCTACAGGATATTTGAAGGAATCCATGAGGATTTATTTCCCTAGTTATGCGGGGGGAAAAAAGCACTTCACGCCTCACAGCTATTTTAATTAGCATTCTGAAGTAAAGGCATTCATGTTCCCCAGGGCTCTGATGGGTTCTATTAGATGGGATTTGATCAGCCTTCTGTTTCAGTCCCTTAAAATCCACAGATTGCCTGAAAACTTCCACAGAAGACAGCAGCCAAGGGAAAACATCATCATTAGATGGGATATTAAATTATGTCTCATGGAAAACTATACTGAATCCTTAGAAATGCAACACCTTGGAAAGTAAACCATAACTGCCAGAGGAGAAAGGGAAACTAATCAATTCAAGAGTAAAAAAAGAAATAAAGATGCTAAGAAAGTTTCATTTTTGCATTCTGGAGACATTTCAGTAGATGTGATGATTTCCCATCGATCACATTTTTTTTTAGTGTTTCTTGAAAACTGAACTCTGACATTTCAGACTGCTGAAAATAATGAGGCATTATTAAAAGATCTCCGAGCAATTCCATAAGTGACTTCCAAAAGAGCACTTTGCAAACTACTGTCTGCGTCATGTTTATGTATTAAAGCAGGTGAAACCCAACACAAATTTGGGAGTTATTTGCAGAGTTATTATTTGGCACCTCAGAGGGCAATGTTATCAAACAGACTCCTGAGAGTGAGGGACAGGCTGAGATACAAAAAGCATTACAAAACATTCAAAAACGGTTTCCTTCCGTCAGCATGCTGAGAAAGTACACACTAATCTAAAAGGAGTTAAAATGGTAGATTAATAAAAAGGCCCATTCAAATTCTGATGTCTACAAATTGAATCAACATCTTCCTCATTCTGAAATGTTAAGCTCCATTATTCCCTGTGGACTGTAAACCTTTTTACTTGACGGACACATTTAAAATGTCCTTGGTTTAAAACAGGTCAAAAATCAAATATGGGTAATATAAAAATCATACATCTACTCGAAATAGCCTGAAGTGAGACACTGTGGTCTTCAAGGTCCACACATTGAAACCCTATACAGTACCTAATCAGCTTTGCATTTTGAAGACAAAGTGGAAACAAATGACACAATGTCTTACATAAAATGACTAATTACTCTGGGGTAGTGATTTGAAATGGTTTCGCGATTATTATTTATAATGAAGAACACTGCTTAAATGTTCCATCAAATGAGACACATGCAGGAAATAATTGAAAGAGAGAACCATTATCCTCTTTGCGAACAGTGAGACCAAGCAATTATTCTGAGATGTTTGTCTTTTAGCAAGGGGAATTAGATTTTCTAAACTGTACTGACAGATCTCCTTTCAATCAGAGATCGTTTACTTAGGCTGTGGAATGAATATCAAAGAACTTCTTGTGAATTTTGAACCAGTTGTGAAGAACCTTCATGTATCGTCTCTTGATCTTCAAACCAAACTTGTCGCCATCATGTCCAGCTCAGCACACTCTTATTGTAAGTAAAGCAGAACTATTTATCTAATAGTGCTGTTTTAGCACTATTTAGCATCGCGGAGCAGTGGCTTTGTGGCTAAGGATGTGCGCCTGTGGCGGTTCAAATCCCGCAGCCAGCAGAGGAATCCTACTCTGTTGGGCTCCTGAGCAAGGCCCTTAACCCCAACTGCTCTAGCGGTGCCGTACATTGGCTGACCCTGTGCTCTGACCCCAGGCTCTCTCTCCCTGTCTGTGTGTCTCATGGAGAGCAAGCTGGGGTATGCGAAAAGACAATTCCTAATGCAAGAAATTGTAAAGGGTTAATAAAGTGATACTATTATTATTATTAATAATAATACAACATTTATGTTGGTAAAGGTATCTTTCTCTTGAGAGTGTGTATCCATTTTCTTCATTTCTCCATTTCAAAATCTATTTCTTACTTTGACAAACAATGGTAGTACATTTTCTGCATCACTCAAATTTTCTTCCCATCCTCAAATATCTCCTATCAAAACTCATTTAACTTACAAGCAGGTGATGAATTGGTTGCAGCTCCAAGTAAAGACGTTTCCAGCAAGTGAAATGTAGGTTTAACAAGCTTAGCAGCTACATTATTCCTACTGTAAATGTCAAGTCTTTCACCCAGTTGTGCAGTGCTGTTCAAGCTCATTCTCTCCCTGGAAAGCAGAACTGTACTATCAAGTACAAATTATGTGCATAATTTACCTTTTAATTCTCTTCCTCTCTAGTTATCAGCAGTAAAGAAATCAGGGGATGTCCCATTAGACGGGAACAACTGATAATACCTGAAAAAACCTCAGAGATTTGAGAGGTTTTAATGTTCAGACGTTCTGACAACAAAGAGCTGTTATTCTAACATGCTTGAAGTCAGATCCAGGTGGCACAAGTTGAGACCAAAATGCTTTGAATGTGCTTTTCAAATGGCTCTTGAATTCCTAATTAGAGTGTGTGAATGAGGGAAAGGAAGTATCCACAACTCATCATTAAAAACTGCATGTTTTTTTTAATCTTACCATGACATTTTTTAACCAAATGCTATATGCCAATCCACACAGAGAACCAAGACTTTTCTTCGATTATTTTAAACCAATATTTTTTTGCCCTTAACAGGATAACAGAATTTCTCAAAGTAAGAAATAAATTACTTCTATCTATCCTCAGATCTATTTGCATTTATACATTATTGATCAGTTGCCTACACCTGTAGTCTAGATATTTTAATTAATTCATTCATTTCCAGGAGTAGATAGAGAACACTGCATCATTTTACATGAATTAAACACCAGCATTTTAAAATCCCAACAAAGTATGAAAAGCTTTTTTAAAAACTGCAAGATTTTTATAAACATTTTCCATACCTCATCTGTCAAATTTTGTCTGGAAACATTTATCAAATGTATCAACTTTTGTTAGCTTGAATCTTCAGCTGAAGGTACTGTAAGTGTTCTATTACCTGCTTGGCAAGACATTCATGAATAAAATTGAATGTTAGTATTTGGAACAAAGTACCACATGACACATCAGCAGTCCAAAACTAAACTATTTTCAGGAAGAGTTTTGAGTACTTTGCCTCTCCAGTGAGACTTCTGGGGTGACCATTTTAATGGTAAATATACAGTAGGTAGGTTCTTCCACTACCTGAGTACTTGACCTGTCTGTGAGAGAGGGAGAGATATGGAATGTATTGCTTGGGTAGGATTCACAGCATTCAAAGCATGCAGTATAGCAGTGTAGGCCTAACCCAAAAACTGGGCAAGGTGATGACTGATGAGTGACTTTTAACTGGTCTGTCAGCTGGTCTTTTAATTTTAAACTGTTCCTTTAATTCAGACAATTTTTATTAATGATCCAAATTCATATTCCATAAGTAAAAATCCCAGAATTGCCAGCATGCCGTGTTCAATGCAGTGTAAGTATCTGCCTTGTAAGCTAACATTTCATAATGACCTTGGCAAGTGTCTCTTATCCATGTGAACCAACAACTGTGCGTGATGGCAGCCTCTCTCTGTGTGTGTCACCTCAGAGGGGTTTACAAACTCAGCAGGTCTTTTAAACTGCTACACAAACACAAGGCCATACTGGTACAAAATACAGTCATAGCTTCTCCTTTCCTTATTTCCCCAGAGACCATAGAAATCCGATTTCCCCCTGCCCCCAGCTTTATGCAGCTGCAAGGACCTAGTAACCACCCTCCCAATTTCATACAGCTGCAAGGACCTCTTCATGATCTTTTTTTTTCAGGGCAAAACTGTTGGGACAGAGTGCTCAAAGCAGAGTGGCTAAAGCAGTTTGAAATGACAAAAACAAAAGACACAGTATAGCTTAGAAATCTCATAAAGAACAAATTTATCGTCATGATTGTAGGGCTTTTTCTTCATGTTTTATCAAAGATGACATTTCCCAGCATTAGAAGGAACAATACAAAGAGGTAAGCCTGCCACACCTCATTAAAACCAGATATGGTTTCCAGCTGGCAACCCAAATAAAGAATTGCTCGGGACCCGGCGGTAGGGTTGCCATAGCTACAATGGGTTCATACTGTCCCTTGCAATATTAGGTCTCCTGCTGCAAGGAGCATTCCCAAATCCACCTGCTGGTGTTTTGAAAAAGATTGAGATTTAAGGACTACAAGTGATTTAAAAACTGTCACAAATAAATCATCTATAATCTAAAACTTTCATGACAAATGACCATAGCTGCACCAGAATACAAACAAGAACTGCAACACAGATGGGCTGAAATGGGAACAGATTCCCACTCCCAGTTCATGTATTGTAATGTAAGGTCTCCTATTAAGAGGCCGTCTTCCATTTTTTGTCCTCTGGTTTGACAGGAGTTTCCCGTTGTGATGACTAGGGCTGGTAGTATTTCTGCACCTCCAGGTTGCTGTCAAGTGGGAAGTGGGATGGAAACTGCGTCATGTCACAAGTGCCGTAGGCACCTTTCACATTCCGATTCAAATCTGTCACTTACAATTTAGAGTCATAAAAGTACTAAATGAACCTATTCCAAGGTGCAGCTCTAAAAATGCCATTAAAACAAACAAAAAATAACTCACTCTTGTGAGCTAAAATTCTTTGCTGTCTGTTTTGGGGGAAAACTAGGGAAACTTCATCAGGATCTGAAACACCAGTCACTGTAATAATAATAATAATAATAAACTTTATTTTATATAGCGCCTTTAAAGGTGGCTTCTCAAAGCGCTTTACAGGATGACAATAACAATAAATAAGAAGACTACAACAATAAATAAGAAAATTTCACAAGACAGGACACAATTATAATTACAATTACAGGTTTCCCATTAATCATCAACTAATCAACATCTGTTTACTCATAACAGGGTAAATAAAGGTGGTTGTTAATCAGGTTCTTTTAAACCACAGATCAAAACTCAGATTTATCAGTCTTTGATGATGTTCCAGCTGATCTCTCAGTTATTGTGCTTATTTAAACCCTTAAGCAAATCGATAACAGGCTTAGTTAGACATGTATTTACATACAGGAAAGATAAGATTAACTTCATTGATGAAAGGTGCTTGGGTGAGAAGAACAACCTGACCAAGGGGGAAGATGTGAGGGATGTGAAAAAGGTAAAAACAGATTCATATTTATACCCAGGAAGGCACAAGTGGGCAAGTTTAGGGTCTGACCTCCTCCCGAACCTTAGTTTGAAACTCCCTTTAAAGCAAAATCTGTAGTAGATCAAGAACCGATCTTCATTCTTAACTATCAGCTTAATTAAGAAACAATTAAGTCTGACAGACACCGGAAAGCAGAGGTGCAGTAAGACATCTAGGCCTGAGTCATGACTCAGGGGTCTTTAATTGCAATTCAGCCCTATATACATACAGCAAAGAAGGACGCTCATTGTTTAGGTACAGAAATCTGCTACTTCTGCAAAATGTTTTAACCCTGAAAATGTTTTAAGTGTTTCTTTAAGGATCATAAACAGTCTACTGTGAGCCTGACTGCATGAATAGTTTTTCAGGCCATGTATTCATTTGGCTCCCCTATGGACATAAGAATGTGGCACAACTAACCAGAAAACAGACTGATGCACCTCCGTTAAGCAAATGAGCACTATGAGTGAGTCCATGTTCATGCCTAGGCTTTTCAACAGTGACAGATGCTCACCATCCAATTTTGACACCCACACAGAGATTAAGTCAAATGGAAGATCTTTCGATCTGATCTCAGCATCTTGGGAGCTGAAAGGATTAAACGGAAAGTGATAAGCTACAATTGGTCTGGTGACACACACATCCCCACGGATGTCACCGCACTGGAAGAGGAACTGCTTTCCTCTTGCAAAAGGCGCTGACACAATGAGCCCCAAGGCAATCTGAGCTTCACAGCTGCACGTCCATGAAAAAGGTCGCAAGCCATCTCTTGAAGACTTCCCATCACAGACTTCTTGTCATGTCAGTCCCCCTGCTGTGAAATGCAGTGTGCTGTTGTTACCTGAAGAGAAACTAATGAGAAGCAAAGGGGTTTATAAATATATAATTGTTTAAAAGGGCCCAGCAGAAGAAAACCGGGGCATGCCCACCGTTCCCGTGCGCCTGGCAGATGTGAGAAACGCATACAGGCACTCTGCCTCTTTGGTGACAAGACGCACATCACACAGCGTGGTGCCAAAGTGATAACAAGACTGGACGTTGATTGTCATGACTGTTATTCTGAATATGTCCGCAGGCGCTGCTGCAGAGGGGGGGTAGGAGTCTCGAGCCAGCTCTTCACCTTAAGTGACACGGCCTCTGGTTTGAAGCTGCATCATGTCATGAGGTAAAAAAGGCCGTGTCTCAGTGTGAAAAGGGCCGTCTGAATTCTGAGCCCTTTGAACAGCATCCCTGTAGAACCTGCAGGCCCCATTGGAGATGCAAGATTCCTGCTCAGATACCATGATGTTGGAGTCTCCCTCATGGAATTCAGAGCCTATGCCACCCTGCATCAAGGTAACCCCACATCAGGAATCGAAGATTTCCATACAGAAAACTCACTGCCTAGGGCTCTTATCCAATCTCATGCAGCAGAATTAGGCATTGGAACAAGAAACTGGCATTTGAGGAGCATGCTTAATTGCTTGGAATTATGCTTAAAACGCATTCCGGATTTTTATACTACAGTTAGAGATTTATGTAAGGATGGCAGGGGACAGTTCTGCATACTACTGTCACAAAACACACCTCCTACCATCTTAAATCAAGCCATATGAAATGTAACTATAAGCAAAGGTGACGTTTAAAAGGTACTTCTAACCCAAACTGTAGGCAAACCTTAACCCTAACCTTCTTGTCAGTGCTAGTTGAACACTAGCTTTAATTCCAATCCAAGACAGAAGTGACAAAATCAAGAACCTCTCAAAATATCACCATAACATTTCTACAGCCAAAGCATCGGTTTCAACCACATGGCTGGTCAGCTTGTTCCATATTCCCACAAGCCTTTGGGAAAAGAAGTGCCTTCTCTCTTTGGTTTACTTGTGTTGGGTCCCCTTTTAGTCTTCTCTGTTAAAGAGTTTGGTTTATATCTGGCTCATTGTCATATGTGGGCAAACAATGGGGGAGACAGAACCTTCTCGTTTCTGACCACAGCTGAAGACACCTTCATTTCCAGACCTGCGCAAATCAGCTTTAGTCAGCTCTACCTGCCCAGAACCCACGAGAAGCAGTTCAAAGAAAGCACAGCCCAGTGCTATCTAGTCCGTGTTGTAGCAGATTCAGTCTCAGACGGAAGGGATAAAGGTGTCTTGACCTCTGTATTGAGCAAGCTAAATTAATTTAGTATTTACCCTCCAATTTCAGGAATATTTCTGAAAAAACAATTCTGAAATAATTAAAAGTGTTTCCGAGTTGTCTGGTCACTTGTGTCTAAAAGACACAAAACACTGTGCAATTACCACCACTTCTTATTTAAATGTTTTATACAATGACCGAAAGAGCTCACAGATAATTTTCTAGCTAGTCTCACAACAAATTGCTACTCTTCTTGTGTAGAGGATAAATGGATTGCGCACAGCTTGATTCATAATCAGGCACACTTCTAGTTAGAAAAACATGAGAATGCAAATATATATAAAAAAAAACAATTGAATCCCCCAGTGGAATACTGTAATTCAATCATCCACAGGTCTACCTGTCACTTGACTGTATTTATTACAACGTTGCAGTGGGGAATTATCAATAAAAGGGAGAGAATATAAATTGCTTGGATCCTCCAGGGCAAAAGTAGAGTTTAGTCATGTTTGGGGAAAAGCACAGAAGCCAGGGGTTTATTGATTTCACGGTATGTCACCCACATCCATCATTGACACACAAACCTCCAAAAAACACTAAAACATTGAAAAGCAATTCTCCATTAAAGAGAAGATGGTTAAAATAAGTAATTCCTATTACAAGACAATAAATACCTTATCCATCCACACAAGAGGCTTAACACTACATATAATCTAAGTGCTGTAAAAAAATGGGTTTCTCTGGCATTTTCCTTCAAAGTACAGAAATTCAGCTGCTGAAAATTAAAAGAATTCCATTATGGGCTGGACTGCCATTACGTGGGCAAGTAATGGACTAAAAATAGATTGCACGTGTACGAATAAAGTATACAGTAGCTGTGCGTTTTTTATGACAGCTTCTGCACATTTCATGGACACTGTATGTTCTTAGCTGTACAGCCCCCCCAGAGCAGCTCCAGAAGATATCGCTACTCCAATAACTAAAGCTACGCGTTTTCTTATTAACATGGGGAAAAAGCTCACAAGTCAATTCACCATGGACAAGCAAAGCACTAGCTGCAGCTCTGGCAAGGTTACCCTCCTCAACTTAACATGCTTATTTATGGGTAATTTTTTAATCCAAGTTTGAGTCACGCTTTTATCCAAAGTGATTTACATTTGGACCCATAGAAAGCTCGGCCTTTCACCAAAGTAATCTGAGTGAAATACCTTGCTCAGTGGCACCCCACCCAGGAACCCACATTCTAGCTCCAAACTCAGGACCTCACCACTACTCCCTCTGTAATAAAAAAGAGCTTTCTTCTATCCTTAACAACTCATAGGTTAAAAAGACAAATATGCTCCAGCCTTGGTATTTTCAGTTACTCGTTATCATCCAACGATTTGTTTGTTCGTAAGATGTTCCAATTTAAATTTAAACACCCTACTTCACAGTATAGGAAACACCTGGATACCTTTGTTTGTTCAACTGTACTAAAGAGTTGAGTCTTTACACCTTCAAGAGCTTTATAGGTAATGTCGGAAAAAAGGGTTTTTATCTGTTCTTGAATTAATCTTAGATTAAGGAATTGGTTTCCCATACATACGAACACTGTGGCCGTGTTGTCTGTGTTAAGCTGCTGTTGCACTGCAATTTCCCTCACGGGATCAATAAAGTATCTATCTACCAAGATGCTATTTCAAGTTTAGGAACCTTTGAACAGTCTTGTGAATTTGGTCTTCAATTCTCAAAACATTTCCCTGCACTTCATCACAGTAAAGAACGGACTCAAAGTAGCAGAATGAGAAATGTGTGTACTGTACACTGTAAGACACAGAACAGGCTATGAAGTTAAAGAGGAGGAGCAGGCATGCATTGCAGATTTCTTATAGGTTCCTTCAACCCACTGGGTTATAAATAAAAAAATAACTTCTAACATTTTTAACCAAAACAGAACTTTTCAGAAAACCACACACTCCCACAGTTAAAAACAATAAAAAACGCAGGCAGATCTGAAGAATGGATAACTGCTGAAATCGATTAGCAAATTAGCAAACAACATGTCATTCTAACACCTCTGTCTTATCAGAAAATCCAATTCAGTTCACCACAGGGTCTTGTCATTGAAAGTCTTCCATAGATGTTCCTCTTGAAGGCGTTAAAGTACTTCCATTTATTTCAGGTCAGTCTCCATAGTAGGCTACTGGATTTCTTTGTGAAAGACACAGCCTGAACACCATGAGATGCGCTAGGTGAATATTAAGCCCACAGGGAATAGCCTCATTTTCGCATCTTAACAACATCCAATGTTCTGCCCCCTCATGGCCTCCAGCAAACTGCCAAAGGTCACTGTGACACAGTCTAAAATCCTAAGAACAATTCCAAGATGAGTCAGATCATTAATCATTTTGATTCTGACACTGATCCTCCGTCTCATTTTTCTGGGAAGAAAAAAACCACCAGAAATAAGAAATGCTGATCACCGCCAAGAAAACCAGGACTCCTCTAAAGAGTTTAATACCTCTCAATGTCAAAGAGCAGAATATTCAACAGCCATGTGCTGCAACATCACCACGTAAAAGACACTAGAGAAACAGAAGACTGTTGCCTGAACATGTGTTCCAACTATAATGATGTGACAATCTCTCTACCTCTTTACTAGATGGAACACCAACACATCTTATCCACCATCCTGCTTCTACAACATACTCACTCAGATTGCTACGTTTTATACTGGGATCAAGGACAGCAATAACTGCAAACACATATTTCACTGGTGGATGCTGTATCCTGCACTGCACTCTTTGGTTGCCAGGATAGGCCCCAGCTCCCCTGTGACCAGATAATGCAGTTAGAAAACGGATGGCTGGACTCTGCAATAATGTCGTTTTGAGCTAGAATAAAGACCATCCTATCCTACATATTTTTTTCCCCACAAATGCTGAATCCAAATACAAGTTTTCCTGTCCAAATGAAATGAATGTTCACAACGTCAAACCATTCGAAGCACCTAGCCCACTTGGTTGCTAAAACTTTTTTAACTCTTGATCTCTTAAAAAGACATCCTGCTTTAAATCTACTGGCCAGTATGTCATATCTACGTGGCTTAAGGTTGCAATGCCACAATACACAATACACTGCACAGGGCTTTCCACTTTTCAAAAAACCAAAAGCCTAGTGCTGGCAGCTCCTTTCATTATTCACAGGAAAGCCTCATATCCCAATGAAGCCTTTACCCCACATAACAACCGGGCACATACAAGAAGCTCTCTCTTCTTCATGTGGCGCACTTCTGCTGAACATTCCTTGTGTCATGGAAAAGCCACTCTCGTTTCATGACCCAGGAAGAAGAATAGGAGCATGAGGAATCTGTCTTACAGCCAAACGCGACGAATTGGCGTGGAAGAGAACGTGACACCAGCACACAGGAATGAAGGCCCCGGAGACGCCTACTTACACCCAATCATCATCATGGCCACCGCGAAGATCTTCTCCCCGTCGGTGGTGGGGGCAATGTTACCAAATCCGATACTGGTGAGGCTGGTCATGGTGAAGTACAGGGAGGTGATGTAGACCGAGTCCTTGCTGGGGCCGCCTTCCCACTTCCCCGACCCAGTGACGTTGAACCTGTAGGGCGTCCCGATGGTCTCCCCCAGCATGTAGAGCCAGCTGTCCTTGCGCACCAAGTTGGTGTCCTCGTTGATCACCTCGTAGTCCCCGATGCTGTACCAGATGCAGGCCAGCCAGTGGGCCGCCAGGCCGAACACGCACACCAGCAGGACCAGCACCGCCGCCCCGTACTCGATGTAATGGTCCAGCTTCCGGGCCACCCGGCCCAGGCGGAGCAGCCGGACCACCTTCAGAGAGCTGAACAGGCTGCTGATTCCCTGCGGGGGGAAGTGGGACAGGAGCGGCAATGAATTTTCTACAGGAAGGAGGCAAGCCGATTCCTGGCTGCAGCCTAGGCTTCAGGTCTTGGCACATCCCGGAGCGAAAGACGGCTACAGGCACACATTCTGCAAGCGCTCTGGACGCTCCCCGAGTTCACATGTTCGATTCAGGCACATTTCATTGCGTTTTAGGGCCAGATCAGCCAAATCAACCCTTAAGAGTAATAGAAAGGTTGTGCGTTATGCGCAGACTAAAGAATATTATTAAAATACTTCTCTTTACGTTCTAACACTTTCCAACATTGTTCCCCCCCCCCACTTTTGCAATATCTCACTACAAATAATGCTTTCTTTCATCAGTGGCAGACGGAAAGTGCCAGTTACTTAATATGAACACTGTCAACACAATTCTAACACTATCTTTCAAAATACTGAAAGGGGTTAGGAGACCATTAATATTCCATGAAATTTTCCACTCCATAAATAATAGCATTCGCATTCCTGGTCACTGTTAATACCAATAAAGGACGTACACCGATTTTCACTGTACTCTCTCTTCAAAGGGCTTTTTCACCTGCCAGTGAAGACATTTAAATAAAACCAATTCAGCCTATGTTTGCTTTTCTTTTATTCATATCCCGAAAGAATTTTTAGTCTGAGGTTCCGCAGTTCTTGCTAGAAACACGCATCCACTGTGATTATCTGGGATTGCATCTGGAATCCATTTTTGTGGAAGAAAGTGCCTTCTTCCTAGTGAATTCTACCTTTTTTCCTGAAGCACAAAATTGTTTCAATTTCAATCTACAACAGAGGTATCTAGAATTGCAGGATGCAGGAATTCCAATTTCCTTTCAATAAAAATGGAATTAAGCTGCACAGTATTCTTATTTTAATGTATTTCTAATAATGTTTTTCAGCTTAGTATATTAATATACTAGGCAATTGTAAGAGTGACTACATGATTTCTTTTGCCTTAAGGAATTCAAAAAAGAAAACAATTCATAATAAAACATAATAAAGGTGAAAAAGGTTGAAATGCTCTTTTAGCCTCTCTGACAAACTCTGCAAACGTATCCCTGGAGCATGCTTCTGCAGCAATATATTCCTTGACACCTACAACCTATGCTTTGAAAAGCGGAAGTTGAAATAAGGCAGATCGTAAAAACCAGCATCAAAATCTACACTAAAGCCAAACACGATTGTAAGGGCCTTCACCGTTCGACTCCCTGCATTTACTGAGAAACCAGCAAAGCTGCTCTATTAGGACTAACAGAGACAGGCAGCAGTGACAGCCATCTCCGGTGTCTAGAAAGAGAGCAGGTATTAACTCTTGACTAACACTGAGACGCGAGACTGGAGTGTGGAAAATCCAAAATGAGTTCATCACGGCATTCATGAAGCCCGATAAATCCCCCACTGCTTCAATCTCATCAGCCACGTCCAGGACACCAGAGCCGTGTGTGTAGGTCACCTGAGCTGCCGAGATTTCCAAGACCCCCATAGCTGCAGTCACAGCACAATGGCACTGAGGAGAGCTGGCATCGAAATGTGCCGCTCCAACAGAAGGCTTAGCGCCCAGATAGCAGTGTGAAATGGCACATTAAAGGCGGAAATGTTTTTGAAACCTTGCAAGGAGGTGAGAAAACGCATTCATTTTGCTAATACTCTAAGAATTATCACATAGGAAAATGATCCAATAGGAATGAACAATAAGGAAGTATGTCTGTATTCTGTGTTTTTTTTTTATATTGTTGGCTCTGCTAGGACTTGTCAGTTCCAAGCTGGATCTTCTCCCAGACAGCCTGACCTTTTGGTGCTCTTGTGCTACCAATTTCAAAGGAACATTTTTTGCATCATCTGTTTCAGTGTTTGTGGCATGTCAGCTCTGTGTATTGCATTATTCGGCCTGTGTTATACTATTTGAATGCTAATGGATGAGTGCTAGCCTAGCAGAAATGGCTTTTGGAGAGACTTCTCCGAGTGTAATTCTGGGGGAATCTATGCACTGTAGGGCTGCACCGCATCTTTCTGACAATTAATAAAGATTGAGGGTTTTTTATTGATATACTGATGCAGGATGAGTGCTATGGGAGACTGAATCCCAGAACTTCTGGTTGCGGCCAGAAGCGTTCAGTGCTGAAGTCAAACGTCATAGGCAACATTCACTAAAGCATTCACTTAGGAGGAATTAGCAGAGGAATGACCTGAGGGATTATGCATTTGCTCAATTAAGAAACCCTCCAGGTGTAGTGCATACCTGCAGCCAACACATCTGCCGTGTTTCAAGATAAGGTGCTGTGGTTTGGCGTCAGCTGAAGGGAAGAATTAGAGCTATGATTTAGGACGAAGCTTCCTTTAAGAGACGCGTTTTATGACATGCAGGTTCCTTCTGCACTCTTTGACCCCAGACAAATCACAAATGTGAATTTATGGAGCAAAAAGAAAAGGACTTTTCCTTACAGCTCCCACCATGGAAGAATGAAGAAAACAAATCAGGACAATACAAACATCACTTAGATTCCAAGGTTTTATAAAAGAAGCATATCCTATAAACATTTTGAGACTTATCCCATTTGGAATTCCAACTATCAACGTGGAATAATTATTTCTGCTTCAAACTGTAATCGTGGTCTTTTGAATTTTCAAGTGCAGAAAGGAGCTGGGTTTAAGTATGGGCTGTATACATCTGAGACCTCTATTTCTGAGACTTTCTCATATAGAACAAATTTCTCTCGTCTTTAACACCTTCTGCTTAGCACTATCTTTTTAAGTCTTTCTTGGGAGTTGCCATTTTAAGATGTTTTATTGGATTTATGTTATTTTGTTGGTTTGTTTTAGCCTTAGAAGTAATATTTTAATAAGATTTTTAAATAAATTATAAATATATAATTTGTCTTACAGGGAAATTCCTGGTCTCCTTTAAAAAATAATCTATTGTATCTTTAAAAGCTTCCCTTCTCTCACAGCAGTTTTTGTGAAGAACCATTTAAAGAGGTTGTTTCCACATCAGTTCCTGAGAGACAACCCTAGTCCACCTCCTTTGTGTCTCTCAGTCTTAACATCAATTACGCAGCTATTCTTTGCAGAAAGGAATACGCTGAAGACTGTCGAGAGAGAGACAGCATTTACTAGGATACTTGAATTCTGATAACTTTTGGCATAACTGCAGAATACAGTAATCATACTGCTGTTCCATAAAGAGTTTCTGAAAATACAAAGACTTGTTTATCATCTTGAACTGATACAAATGCAGTCATTCAGAAAGACTTCTCTCATAATGGAAGAAGATGGAAAAGGATAACACTTACCTTTATAGATTGAAAGATTTAGGGAAAGACTGGCTGTTTCTAGTCAATAATTTGTCTGAGCTGCTTAAAATATTTCAAAGAAGAAGATTGACTAGGTAGTAATCTTTCATTGCCGAAACAAAACAAAAATGCACAGTATCAATGTACATTTTAAATGCCACTGCAGTATGGTGTTCAGTTAACATGATACAGTGATAAAAGTCAGAGAACAAGGCTCTTTCCTTTTTGATTGGCAGGACCAGACACACTCTCGTGGGCTCTTCGTAATTTTGCATCAAAAAGCACAGTGGCTCCAAACTAGTAATGCACTACTTTTTATTGCTGTCACATTAACAGCAGTAACCTGACCCCACCCTCTCCAAAGAAGTATTAATGTCTAAAGGCAACCTACCAAAATAACTTAAATATCTCCAATCTTTTCCAACACACTATTTCAGAGCACACTTGCAGAAATTGCATTTTCCCCAGCAGGAAGCTACCATAAAACACCAGACTCTACTCTACTTAAAATAAAACGGTGAAGCCTACTTGAGTGACAGCTCGGTGGTTCCAATTCTTCTCGGTCCGACAGACAAACAGAAGGAGCAGAAGCCATGCAATCAGAGCAGAGTTCAAAAGGAAAAAAAAAAAACAACAAAAGTGTAGATGGTCAAACAAAAGAGGAGACGGAAATACTCAGTGAAATGAAAATTCAAAGCCATGCGGCTCCTAACAGAATGAAGCATGATAGAAATTGAGAATCTAAGGATGCTGCTAAGGGAATAATCAATAGAAAGTTCAACAACATTTAGCTTTGAAATTATTCTCACACTAAAAATCCAAGACATTTATATCTTTGTCAATATTTCACCCGAAAAATCTTAATTTAGGGTTGTAGTCAGAGAAATGTGGAGCACTCCACCTGTGTTTTTTTTTAAATACGTCCACCAGAAACCTATTTTCAGAACGTGAGTGGGTGTCTTTCTTTCTGAAGTAAATGTGTTTTTTCTTTATACTTGAGAACCAAGCCAGTATGTTGTCGCTAAACACATAATGCCACAGCAGGGACCTTACAGATTTTCTGAGCTCCCTGCGATTCACAGGGGTAGCAAGGCTTTTCAATAAAATAGTTTCTGAGGGATTCAGAGGTACAATACTTAACAACTAGTGACACCTGTGAATGCAGAACAAGCACAGAAGCCAGCACTGACAAATATAGTGCTGCCATGAAGAATGAATATCAAAAGGCAAATAAAATGAGAACAAAAAATGAAAATTTCATATGAAAGACATAATTCCTTAGTTGCAAGTGCTCAAAGATACAGAACTGATTAGAAACTTGTTTGGTGTGTTTTAAGCTGCTGCTTTTAGCAGAAGACGAGTTGCTAAAACCCAAACCCAAGTCCTTCATGTGCCTTCGTGTGGGTAAAACTTACCTTCATGAATTGTAAGGCGGTGGTATGTGCTGGATCAACACTGAACCGCATGTGTTTTATAACGCTGGGCTGTTGTTATTGTGCCAATTAAATACCACTGAGCAATGTTGCACTGGGTCACAAATTACAGCCTTACTATTAGCCAGCATTGGGCTGACATTGTCCATACCTGTTACACAGTTGCATTAATGCTAGATACAAAAAACAAGGATCTAGTGTTTCTGAAATGGTTTATACCAGCTATTTGTACTCTTGGGTACAAAGAGCCACAGGGTTTTTGGTTTTCATTTCACCTGAGATCTTAAATGATTTAACCAAATAAATCACGGCCTCAATTAATACACTTTTCCAGCAAATTGAGGATGTCACCTGATACCGAAGTAGCTGTTTCTGCACTCTCTAATTGCATCTCTGATATAAAAACCTGAATGACTCAAATTTTCTCCAAACTGTTTGAAGACAGATGTCATGCTTCTTGGCCTCTCCCATTTCCTGCTTAAAGCCAGTAACCCTATCTATGGACAGCAGTGTGTTAAAATTTTAATCAAAATTAAACTCTCGTGTCCAGAATATTGTAAAAACATCATTCTTCCATCTCAGAAATATCACCAGACTAGGGCCAATGTTGTCTTTGATAATGGCAGAAAATCTGGTCAACACATTTATCTTTTCTAGAACTGATTACTGCAACACCCTTCTCTTTGGGGTATCTACATCCACACTGAAAAAACTCAATATGTTCAGAATTTGGGAGCCAAAATCCTGACCAGGTCAAGTGCAAATGTTTGCATTACTCCTGTCCTTGAGTCCTTGTACTGGCTGGCTTTCAGGTTGTGCGTCAACTTCAAAATGCCCATGCTCACCTATAAGGCTCTACTTGGCTTGGAACCGCAGTGCCTATTGGACTTCGCTCTACTCCCCACCTGAGAATCTTCATTTGTCTGACCAAAAAGCTCATTTACACTCTGGGGGTGACGGGGCCTTCTCTTGCTACACCCCATTGAGCCAGCATGTCAGAGTTCATCACACTTAAATGGGTGCTGGGAAGCCTGGAGAAAGACCTGCACCCAGAAGAAGAGGTTCGTGAGATAAGATACTGTAAGATAAAAAGCATATTGTACGCTTTTTCCTTCTTGCAGCCAGGCTGACTCGGTAACACAGAAAGGCTTGCTGTACAGCTAGTGCATGCTCAGCTTACTATGCGGCTGAAAAGTAAATGTCACTTCTTCTTATTAAAGAAGTGCCTGAGTGTCCCTCCCAAACGAGGAGTCCTGCTTTCCGCAGACTGTGGAAAAACAGATTGCCTGTTGTCTCTCAGAAGAATGGGTTCCATTTAAATACCTTTTTTTTTCCTTTGCCCTGGTAATTAATAGTAAAAGAGCAACTCTACAAGTTGGCCAGCGGCAATTCACCATTAGGTAATAGTCCAGGGATGGTGGGACAAATGGAGCTCCTACTAATAAGGAAGATTATTGTGACTAACTCATTGTACTGCCCAGCAAATCACATGGCCTTTCATTAAAAAGTACCCTGTGGCATTTCGTTTCTTCTATTCCAAACAATGAAGTATCTGAAGTACTGTAGGGGGTCTTCTGATACAGTTAAGCCTGTCTATTCGTTATAGCAATTCGTTATATTTCTTTTTTTCCCCCACTAAAGCGGAAAGCTACACTAAATTTTATGTATTTGAATATTCCTTTGAGCAGAGTCAAAATATCCCATTAGATCTTTTTTGCCATCTACACTGCATGTGTGCGTCAGGCTGTGCATACTGCAAGTTGTCATCTTCCCCATTCACTGTCCTTGTGGTATTTCTCACAACTAGACAGCATTAAAAATATGTGATAACCAAGAGGCACAGAAAATGCCAGTTACTGATTTTCATAACTTAAACGGTTTCACAGTCTGCAGTCCTTAGTCCTAACCACTGCTCCACTCTGATGCCCACGAACTAATAACACTCCCAGGAACCTCTGAAAACATGTTAGGGTTTCTACTTTGTGGACAGACATGAAGGGGAAGAGCTAATTTGGTCAGAAACCTCCCTGTACAGTGTATCATCAGCGTCCTGCAATCTGGGCATCACTGGCTAAAACTGGCGGCACAGAACTGGCCGAGCACTGTGAGTGCTGGGAGGGTACAAGTGTGCCAGTGTGTCTTCCTCCACCCATGGCAACACTGACCCTGTGTCTAGACAAGGGCTTGTGAACTGGCGGTCCCATCTTTAATCTGCCTATGCCTAGATGTCCTGTCACTGTAGGCATAGACTGAACAAGATGCAAGCGCATGTTTTGCAATGTACACCGTCTTCATCTCTCATCTGCTGCCGCAAAGCTAGTAATGTTAAGACAATTTGAATAAAAGTTGGAGAGGTACGAAAAAAACACATTAACTGTTGATTCTGCATTTAAACAAAAAAAAAAATCTAGTCATCTTGTCCTTCACCTTACAAGACATTACAAGGTGCAAGGAATGGAAAAGAAACAAGACTGATCAGGTTCTAGTTGTGTTAATTTTTTCCTTTTTAAGTGAAAACCAGTTCCACAGTCCACTGCTCAAGGTACAATGGGACAACTTTTATATTACTGTGGACCTAAGGAATTGATTCAACATGGAACTTCAGCAGTGAGTGAACTTGGGGTAAATTGCAAAAGGAAAATGCAGCATAGAAAACAGGCCAAATTCTGCACAATTACACAATGCCTTCAAACTTTTCTCTGGCACTGCCTCATGAAATCAGATTTAACAACTGTAGCCGTTTGTTCTAACTCATTCATATCAGAATAATGTAATACAGATATGGATATGTTCCGATAGATTAAAAGGAACTATTGAGGATAAATATTGATGTTCTAGATCTACTGTACTGTGTATGAAAATGATGTAGTAGCTCTTAATAGCACAGCCATGACTACAGAATATTTCAGGACCACTCAATTGCTTAAAATTGATCCTGAGTCACAATGCAACAGATTATAACCAACACCATAAAAAAGTGAGCCCCATCTTTAATGGGTTTATCAGTCTGTTTGACGGAAGAAGACGATAAAATTTCAAACAACAAAAATACATAAGAATGAATGCCAAAAAATCATCTAAAAAGTCTTTTTGAATAGCAGTGCCTGAATGCGCTCATTAAGCTTCTATTAATACTCTGCATTTCCTGACTCAAACAAGGAAGCTCTGAAGCCTGTAAGTACTTCTCACAGAAGGGAGATGAAGCAACAACAATCAAAACTGTTGAGAAAGCAGGCAGGAGTAAAAATGTTTATATGTATATTGACTAAAATCCATTCACGTCTGGATTAATGGCAATGAAAACTGCACGGTGCACACCGTCACTGGGCTCGACAGCTCCACGCTCAACTCATACTTATACCTTCAGCACTTTACACTCGCGGCTCCAGTCGTTCAGACGAGCAGAAAACCACCGGCACTCAATCAGCCAGTGACTTTCATCATGATCATTTAACGCTCCGATTTAAAAGGGCCAATGATTCAGAGCAGCACATGTTTAAAATCTACCTGTCTGGAAAAAGAGGAGGAGTGGAACTGGACCTGCGGTTTACCCTGAAGCAGATATACTGTACTGTACCCTCACGCTGTGTCATAGCTGCCATTTCCAAGCCGTTGGAAAACCACACACCCACTTACTCACATCTCCGTCTTACAGAACCCATTTAAAGTCCTGACCTCGGTGCCCCGCTGGGGTTCGGGGTCACACCAGGAGGGCAGCACGAGAATGGGTGTTATTAAGGAAAACAAAAGAAACTAAAAGCATGCGAAAGGAGGCTTCAAAAGGAAACGTCCAGTGGTATCTGAAAAGTAAACAGCTGCTGCAGCCGCTGGGAATTCCAGGCCTATTCTCGCTTAAACGCAGCGAGGGTCCACAGGGAGCTCATTTAATTGGTAGGGAACCACGACTCCCTTAGTCCATAATTAGACCAGATGTTGCTTTACCCAGACAAAACGCCATCGCAAGCGAAACAGTGGAGAAGGTTTCTCTCTCCATGCTTTCTTTTCTGCACAAGAAAATAGCCTAGTGGGCCTCCGTGGGGCCTAGTTCTGCCTGATGTTCCCCCTAGATGAGGAACGGGGGGGTGAAAACAAATGCATCACACTCAAGACAACTGTTATCTACTGCAAAGTGAAGGAATCAGCACCAGGTTTCAAGAGCATCCATGAAGATAAGATTAAATCACTTTATTGGCCATATACAATTTATTGTATTAGGAATTTGTCTTTTCGCATACCCCAGCTTGCTCTCCATGAGACACACAGACAGGGAGAGAAGCTTGGGGTCAGAGCGTAGGGTCAGCCATTGTACAGCGCCCCTGGAGCAGTTGGGGTAAAGGGCCTTGCTCAGGGGCCCAACAGAGTAGGATTCCTCTGCTGGCCGCGGGATACACAGGCACAGATCCTTAGCCACAGACACACCGCACCGCACTGCCACCACCACCATGAACAGCATCTTCATGGAAATTAACTTAACTGAAGTTCAAGAGAGATCGTGACAGACCTGTTCTAGGTCATAATCACCCCCCCAAGGCCAATTCTAGAAGCTGTATACGTAACACTTGAAAACCCTTCTCTTTTCACATCTAGTCTTCTGCATCCCTCCTCTACCCCACCTCTACTTTAGCAGCTCCCCCTCAGTTCACTCCTCACTCTGCATGGGGGTCCCAGCCTCCTCCTCCTGCATCCAGGGGCTGACCCTCTGCAAAGCAGGTTAAGGCAAGACTCACTACACCTAAATACTCACTCAACGTCCTCAAATGTATCTAACTGGGTGTCATTATTCTTCAACCTCTGTTTTAGTTTACAGGTCAATTTATCATTATGAGAGACAGAGGTCCCAGGATACAAATGCATTGCAGAAGACTCATTCTTTTGCCTCTACAGTACAGTTGCCTGAGCTTGATCAGTGCCACACTCATCTTTGTGGCCTACTATGAGTGGAATCCCACAAAGCAGACCTAGGAGACTGAAGCAGACAGACACATCAAGTCTAAAAGAACTGAGTTTCTGCTCGACCAGTAGTCTGTGGAATCTACACCATTCAGGAACTCCAAATAAGCACTTACAATGAGACAACACAAGAAAATATATAAGAATAAGGTTCACCGATCAATTTCTAATGGAATCCATGTGTGCTTACTGACAGATAGTGTCAACTTTATAGCTGATTGATTTGCATAATCTAATTCTTGATTAAATTTACTAACCAAATAAAGTATTGTTTATACTATAATTAAACCTTGTATACAGTTGTTGAAAGCAGAAAAACAATAAAAAGATAAAATTGCAACTGCATTAACTCATTCAAATGAAAACATTTAGAGGCTAAAGGGGCATAAAACAGAATAACTGGGCTTAAACAGCATTGAATTCCAGTGCAGGACAAAATGAGAGTGCTTAACTCTCCCCAGGTAATAGGGGGGTGGACATTATCAAATCCCTAGTTCCATTTACAATTTGGACATTTTCTAGCATGTTCAAATGATTCATCCATCTTTGAAATATACTGAAAACGAATGGAAATCCTAGAAGAGAACTAATACTGTATTTGAATCTTGTGATCAAAGCCGGCAACTCTTACTGTAATAAAGGAGTTACACTACATGTACTGCGGGCTGGCGGTTTTGAACACATCCATACAAAGCCTCAAGGAAGACCGTGGGCTTCTGTGGACGTCAGGTTCTCCTCGAAGCGAGTAATTGACCGGCAGCAGGCACTCACCTCGTCCACGTTTTCGAAGGCGTTGATGACATCGTAAGGCAGGCAGGAGAGGAGGTCAATCACAAACCAGGTCTTCAGATAGTTCATGCGGATGAGCTTGGGGTCAGAGATCACCTCCCCTGCAGGCCCGACAAAGGTGGTGTGGAAGTTGAGCACGATGTCCACCAGGAAGATTACGTCCACAATGCTGTCCACCACCAGCCACGTGACATTGTTCTGCTTGGTTTTGAAAGACACATTATAGGGCACCATGATGGCCGTGTAGAAGGTTAGGATCAAGATAACCCAGTCCCAGGTGGTTTTGAAGGTGCAGTAGTGTAGAATGATGTGAGGGGGGGTCTTTGGTGTCTCTTGCTTGTACTGTGGAAGAATCTCAGATCCCAGCTGCAACACCTGGAAGTGGTAAGAAGAAAGAACTTGGCACAGCTGCTTCAAAGGCCATTTTTAAAAATTTGGGGATTTTTAAAAATATAAAAAAATAAAAAAGGCATGCATGAACTGCATTTTTTTATATTTTAGCACATTAAACCCAGGACCAACATTTCGATCTGCACAAGGACTTCACCAACACAAAAGATCTTACAAACAGACTTCGACAATCAAAACAATAGTATTCAAGGATCTCCAGGTGTGAAAAAGAAGAAGAGAATAATTGATTAATGATGTCCTCGCAATGAGCTAATTACATGCAGTACTTACCAAAAATGAATTAGTAATTATGTGATTAAATCATTGCAAAGCCAATGCTATCCTTAAGTTTAGAAGTGCAGATTTCACACTTTTTATTTCTTGTACTGTGCGACTTACAGAATTTGAGGATTTGAGGATACTTTGCTTGTGCCTGAAACGTTTATGAACCTCGACAGTTATCCAGAATGTAAATGTTTGTGTGTTTGTTTTCTTTGGCAAAGTGCAAAGTACATAAATCAGAGTTATTGCACATTGAATAAGACAACTGCTGGAAACCAGAAACGGTTTATTTTCCCTTCGTTCTAACTTTCCACTATAAGGATGGCCTCACAAATCAAGATGGAAAGGTTATTACTATGAAGTAAAAGTGCTGAGAGAAGTCGCCGAAGGCCTTTTCCAAGCAGCCGGATGGGAAGTGTTGAATTCCTTCTCAACCCATTTAAACAGCAATTTGCTGCCTCAGCAGCCCAATTGAGTAAAGTTAATGAGTCAATTAATACTGGTGATCTTGCATTTCCAAAAAGAAGCAAAGTCTGTAAATCAGAGGAGATGTGTGCAGCACTGCAAATGAATTCTTAAGAAACACTATCATAATATGATAAATGATATCACAGAGAAGCTTCTTCTAGCTTAACAAATTCTAAAAGGCTATGTCAGGCCCTTTTCGGGAATTGCTTCTCTTCTGTGTTATTTGGTTGATACGTCTGACATAAAATCCAGTCATTTCATAATCTTTGAAGAAGGTCAATTAGGATCTGGTCCAATTGTCTGGCACCAGACCATCTGATCTCCAAAACCATCCATTCATTATCAGAAAACCACTCATTCCTTATCTCCCGACTATTACATGAATAGACTGGATTCTAGCGGATAAGACATTATAAAAGGCAAAACTGTAGAACATGTGGTTCAGATTTAAACACTGTGGTCAAATGTATGCATCAAACCTGGGATGTACAATAAAACTTTAGTCCTGGAAAAGATTTAAAAAAAAACATTTTCTACTTGAAAGAAAATATCTAGAACAAGCTCTTGATGCAAGCACCTGTTCTTCAGTGTGACATTATGCAGTGAACAGACTGATAATCTGATTTCTCTCTAATTCTGAGAGTCTCAACAAATGCAGATTTGCTATGAGAATGGAAATTACAGAAAAAAATTATACCTGTCCACTGAAAAGTACTGTTTTGGAGCTCATAAATAATGGAATGATTTTATGGTAGGTTTTATCTTAATAGTGAAGTAATTTTAATTATAAAACTCAAAACTACAACAATGAGCACAGGACTGTGAGTGTTCTCCTTCATTTTCAAGACAGCATTAGTCTAGTTTTACATTAATGCAAGCTCCACATGTACAATACATGGCCTAGGTCTTTTAAGTCTTAATAATATGACAGATACGTTTGATGAGACCCTACTTTGCCATGCTAGGTGTAGTATTTCATTAGGAATGGGGAATGCTAGAAACTAGGCTTGAAATATATGTGAAGATAATTGTACTAGAATGTCATGACTGAGACAGAAACGAATTTTGTCAAAGAAAAGAGCAAAATTTTAGTAATTCAGATTAATGCATTCACTATTATAGTCCTCTACTTGAGGGTAATAACTTAATTTAACAAATGTTCTGATTAGAAAGAGGTTTCTAATAATATACTGTAGAAGTAAAAGAAGCAAGCGGGATTTGCAGACAACATAATCCTCATCTCATCTTGAACCACTGAAATACCTGTGATTTAGGTACAGAACAGGAAATCCTTATTAGAATATTCTGTTGAGTGAAGCCATGTCATTTAATAATTCAGAGGCCTGAGTGAGAAGAAGTTCTCACTAGTTCATTATTTACCCCTTCTTTATATATCTTTTATTACTCTCAAGAAATTCAGTGTTTGTCCAGTAGGAATTGCTGTATTCACCTCACAGCACGCTGCTATAAAAGGTGATTTGTCTGCAGAGAGTCTTCACTGTTTGGTGCTATTTAACTTTTCAGATGTGAAATCTTGGCCTTGTTCTGCGGGGTCTATCTTACAGATGAGTTATTTATTTTCCTATTAAATGTTGCTTATCTGAAAAGTTTTTACATGGCTAGCTAGATAAGTCTGTATTTTTGCTCCTAGTGGGGAAAAAACATTCACAACCAGTCACTCGTATCCTACGTACCTCAGCTAAGCGCGAATGCTTGAGAACGTTTTCTCCTTTGTGAACAGTTGGTGCCAGCTGCTGTAGTACTCCTCGGCTGCTTGTAAGAGCTCTTGTTAGACGGGCAAATTTACCCCAGCCTTTTGGAAGAGAGAGTGTGTTAACTCCAAAGAGGAATTATAATACAGTATACACTATAATATACCTTCACAATTACAATAATGGTTGGGTGAGTTGTGTATATCTGCTGTAAGTTCACACTCGATGCAATAAACAGACCAATTTTACTGCTGCTAATTGAGCTGGCTGACACTTTTATTCAGAGACATAGCTGTGCACTCATTTATATCCAGGGTATTTTACTTGAGTAATTTGGGTGAAGTACCCTCCTCAATCGACGAGCTCTGTTGGTAGAGCACGAGACTCATAATCTCAGGGTAGTGGGTTCGTGTCCCACAACAGGTGCAAGGTTCTCCAATAACCCATACTGGGCAGCAGCAGCGTGGGGCGGTGGCGGGGGATCACATTTCCGTGACAACGGCAACAACACCAGCACTATCTGCACGGAAGAAAGGCCCGGCAATCTACTTCTGTATCTTGCCAGGAAGACTCCCTGGATAGTGACGGGGGAACTGTCCATAGGGTCATCATGAGTCGACACCGACTCGACGGCACTCCCACCTGCCCACCCTCCTCAGTGCAGTGCACAACAGCAGTGTTGTACCTGGGATCGGGACTCACAAGCTTTCCAGGGATCTGAAGAAAAGGCTGTTTTTACAGTGTTCACCAGCACAGTCGTACATTGGTCAGCCAAAATGCAAGTCAAGTCAAAACGTGGCAATCCTATCAAAACGGAAAGGACTATACTCATAACACACAATTTCCTTCCCTGTGTGGCTAAATGAAACACCCGATTCTTTACAGTCTTCCTCAGTTAGCACCCCTAACCGAACCAACCTTTAGATGAATCATCTTCGATGGGCTGCTTGAATGCTGTGATGTCACTAAAAGTGCACAGGAAGAGTACCACCTTATCCTGTTCATTCCGGATGGGAGCAATTTTGACGAAGAACCACACAGGAGTGCCTGAAACAAACAAAACCGGCGTTAACTCCGTGAGTGGAGAGGATGAAAACCAAGCTAATTGGCCCAAAGGACTTTTATAAGACAATGCAGTTTGTGACATATTAGCACAAAAAATCACAACAGACAGAAGGAAGGTACCACACAGTAACTCTCCAGGAGGATCTGAATATTCATTATTTTAGTTTGAACCAGGGTTTGAACTGGGAATATGGTTCTATGCAGAGATGTGGGAATACTACAAGTTCAACAGAAAGATTAAGGAGATTTTTAAGGGTACAACATCAAGATAATGAAATTGTGAGCATCTAGCTTGTTTATCATATAGTATGCTATTGACATCAGGCACTGTCACTTTGTAATGGCACTACCTATTAACATATTTATTACCTTGTGCAGAGAGTTTAAAATTGTTACCTACACTCCAAAGGATTAAAAAGGAATTGAAGAGACTGACTGCACCATGGAGACCCGTTATGTGTAGTCACCAGTCTAAGGCACGCTCAATCTTCCTTGCACCTTAATCATGATTACGATTGTCAGGCAGGGAGGTAACTGGGTTGCACTAAATTTTATATAGTGCACATGCCACTGTGTGTGTCAGATGAGAGAAAAAAAATGATAGAAATGAAGGAGGAATGGTAATGAATATGCATTACCGTCATAAGTCCTTGCATTTGTATATGTTTTTTTTTTATCTCAGGGGGGCCCAAAGCATTTAGCACATAGGAGGGAATACACTTGATCTACCTCTGAATGGCAGCTCCCTACTGAGTGACACAGCAGCCATTATGCCCCAGGAAACCCACTGCACAGCAGACAGAGAAGGAGTGAGAAACTGCTTCAACAATTGAATTAAGGGGGATGTTTAGGGAAGCAAGACTGCACAAGAGCAAAGCAGAGTTGATCCAGGACTCCTTAACACCTCTACTGTCACAAAGAGTACCTTGGATCTATAATAACACAGTAGGCGCTACGTCTCCCCATTACTTACGGTTTTTCTTGTACATAAGTATTTCAAATGAGTTCATCTCATAGTTCTCAAAGGTCTGTCGCACTTTCTCACAGGTTTCCTTGTCCGTTAGCTCCCCGTACATGAAGCTGAAAGACAACGAACACAAAACCGTGTCCATATGTAGGCTGTACTGCAGGTCTCATGCACAGCCAGCTGGGATTTCAATATACTGTGCAGACTGGGAAAGAAACACCTGATGATGGTTTGCAAACACATACACAGCTCGTATAAATCATCTTGGATCATCTCAGTAATTAACACAAGACACTGACACATTTAAACACAACAACGCTTGCTCTGGTCCAGCCAATTATAGCACACCTAAACATACGCTCCTCCCAACTGTTCTCGTCTAGCCAATTACAGCATATTTATGCACAACGCCCCTCCCACTTGCTCAGGTCCAGCCAAGTGCAGCACACTTAAGCACAATGCCCCTCCCACTTGCTCAGTTCCAGCCAATTACAGCACACTTAAGCACAATGCCCCTCCCACTTGCTCAAGTGCAGCACACTTAAACACAACACTCCAACCATTTTCTTAAGTCGTTTGTTTTTGTGTGCGTCTCACTTGCTTGCTTTTGCACAGTGAAGAGCCAAGTAGACTGTGGGGAGGTAAAAAAGGCCCAGAAGCCCAACTAAATGGCAGTGCAGATGTACAGCAAATATAACTTTACGGCACAAGGCCAGTCGGATGATTCCCCAGACCCCCATCGAGTTCTGAGATGACAGCAATTAGGGCTCTCCTGGTGAGAGCACTGATGTATCCGTGAGCCCCCGTCTGCATCGTTTGTAAGACACTAACCTTACCAGCCTGTCAAGTGGATTTTTCATTGAGAGTAATGCAAATGATTAAAAAGCTACCAGCCATTAAAAGCTATTTATTATGCACAGTGATGAAAGGGAACCCAGATTGGATGCTTTTGGATACAGCATGTCATTTTTTATGTTCTGTCATTTGTTTTGTTTTTATGACCATCAGTGGTAATCCTACAATATTTGCATTTTGCACAAATTAGGAGATAAGGGATGGGTGGTGGTGAAAACCAGAGGTGAGAACTATTGGAAAATGACTTAACTTTACCAAATACAGCCATTCTGCTAACTATGAAGTAAATCAGACATTCTGATTACATAATCTTTTCTTGGGTCAAATCTACCTGAGTTTGTCCCTGCATTTTCTCCTGTCTGCATTTAGATTTCCCTTCATGCTACAAAATAAAATGTGAGAATTCATCCCAGACAGACATAATTCTATCACACTATTCTTTTGTCCTATCTTGGACACAGTATCAAACATAACTGGTCAGTTTACCAATATTTAACAATAAAGCTCTGTCCAACAAGGTATTCAATCTCTCTTTGTATGATTTATTTAATGTTTTGTTGTTGTGCAAAAAAAGGGATATTTATCAAGGGCAGCAACAGGTTCTCTGTGTAAGACATAGCTTTCTGAGCTCCTATGTACCAAATTCTCAGCTGTGTTCAATGTAACCCTATATACATTCACTAGATTGTCTTATTAATTGTATATTATTTACAGTCACCTGTCAGCAAGTGTCACCACACAATTAACCCATTTGTATCTGTTCTGTATCTTTAGCTTCAGCCATGTTAAAGAGCGTCTCGAGAGAGGTTTAGGGAAAGACACTTGTTGAAGTGTGAAATGTAAAGCCCTGTAATTAACAGGAAGGGAACTTCAGTATTACTCTCTGTTTTTCCCTCTTCACACCACTTATTCCAGATGTTGCTACTACCCTTCCTATAGGTATAAATCATTTTGAAGGAGGAAAATGATTTAACTGAAGGCCACAGACAAAATTTTAAAAGGTCTCTAGAATTGTTTGAACTGCAAAAGTACAACAAGAAATCAAACCTTCTAAACAAAGAGTGTACCATCTAATTTTGACATTTGATATTGTCGTAATGTCTTGCTTTTACAGGCCACAAATCTGTTCAGAATCAGAATAATCTAACTTGTAATTCTAAATAAAAAGCACACTGATGAGGAAGAAATGAGCGCAGGACTGTAAGATAAATCTCCCTTATACTATTATATCTACTTTAATATTGCCTCTTTCTAGCTAAGAAAACATTGTATCATTTTTGCTTGGATGCTTTTGAAATTACTGATCATGACTCAGAACTACATAATTATAAACACTTATCACACTGTGTGCCAAATTAGTTTCATCATTGGGAGTTTTATCCCAGAGACTGACAATCTTATCCCATTACTACTTCCATCCTAGGTTAAACACAGTATGAAACATAATGGCCAGTGATTCCGCGGCAATTAACGAAAAAATAGAACAGGGATTGCAGAATTGCAGTTCATTACACTATTTTTTTATGCACATATAATACCAGTGTGACTTCTATTTTCATTTTTTTAAGTTAAAGATGAAAGAATTTCATCCACTGTACCTCTCTGGGACCAATATTAACACTTTATTTTAGCAATGGTATGTCTGTTTCAGGTGATCAATAGACTGGATGTGTCCATCATGACCCACTATGATGGCCTCTCTTGCCCTGCTTAGGAACTCGGTGATTTCACTGGAGCCGAGGTGAGGTGAGATTGAAAGTACAACACTTTTAAAAGCACAAAAGCTTGTCTGCCAAGTGCTCTACAAAATATCAAATGTTTAACAAAGGCTGTAACCTACGTACATTTGGGGTCTTGTGTCTTACATGCACTGACCAGAGCATTCACCCCAATCTTACCACATCAAACAGATCTCTGGGGCCCAGGCTTAAAGCTTTAAGAGGTAAAGAAAGACAGGTTACCTGCACGTGCTGCTCTTTTGCATAACCTCTGCTCGGTGGTAGCCTGAGAGCTTGCAGAATCCATCGTTGCTGTACACGATGGGCCAGTCCACAATCTGGGCATTGCCCAGAACAAAATTGGTATCTATTAAAAAGAGCAAAAAAAAAAACAAACAGAACACAACAAGGAACCAGGTGTGTCATTAAAACTCAATTTAGTGTTGGGCACAGTAGAAAGTCACATGACAGTATGGCTTTGAAGCAATGAAACCTACAACATGGAAAGCAGTAGAGGAAAGACAGCAACACTCCCCAAATATTTACTGGAGAGCCAGCTCCTGAATGTTAAGACACACCAGGTGAGTAGACTTTGTTAATGGAAAGTATTACACATTGTTGAGATTACATATGGAAACGACAGCATTAATGGCCGTGGTTCAAAATGAAGCAGGAGTTTCTAGTTCTTCTCACACATTTGACCCATCCGGTGGCTTTTTTTGTTTTGGGCACAGATTTTCAAGCTTGCGGTTTAGTAATATCACTGACATAAGTGATACCATTTCTGTTATTCAAGTCATCCTGGCAGGGGGCTAATATTTAAGGAGTTAGGCTGAAAATAAAATTGTGATGGTTTTTATGTAGTCTTTTTTGAAGAGCAGGAAAGGCTCCTGGAAGTATTCTGCATAAGCAAAATATAATAATAAATGTTTATGATCCAGCTAACAGACACAGACATGTCTGAGGCTCATAAAAAGCAATCCTTTTCACCTGAGGCTCTGTTTCTATTAACTGTTTCTGGCTGTGTTCATAACATATATGCAATAGTTTTTGTGTTCCTTCTGATCACTGGGACATGTCACAAAGGTTATTATTTGGATATTAAAATAGTTTTTCTAAAAAACACTAGCATTATTAGATCTATAACGCACTAATAATTAATTTTAGTGCAATGGATGTACATCACATTTTACATGTTTGTAATTCTTTTTGTTGTTTTTTTTAAATCCCTCAAAAAGCCTCTATTAATGTCACTCATATATATTTTTAAAACTAGCTCTCTGTATAAAACAAACCGTCTGCTACGTGTCATACAGTAGACATTCCTAGTTATGTGTGATGACATAAGAAAGCTGCACAGGTGGATCACAGGTAGATATAAAGTGTTTAAAGGAGATGTAATATAAAAGAATCTCTGGAGCCCTATGAAGAAGGTGTAAGTTGTAAAGAATGGAAAATCAGTTAGGTCTTGTCCTTTCTAAGCAGTGTAATGTCCTCTCCATTACAGTCCCAAAGCTGCTTAAGACAGCTGTGCTCCTGATCTGTCAGCTGAATCTACCTCATATCAATTAGAGACGGGCACTGGGACTGCAGAGGGCAGGCTATCACTTCACACTCTCCAACAGACCGCTAATGGACTTCTCCAGGGAGACTACTGTACACACAGCACAGCTCAATGACTTGCACATAAAAACACAGGTGACTTGCCTTGGCTGTTTAAGATATAGTGCTTTCACAAATATGCTTAAATGCTGTACCAAGTAGCATCACTGGAAGAAGGTGCAAACAATACCGTATAAACAAGCTTGCCAAGACTTGAACATTTAAACTCTGCTGAACCTCGTCTTCTGCAACTGCCTAAACTCATTTACTGCCAAGATCTAATGATGTTAAAGAAGACGATTTACAGCTATGCCAGTAGTTTTTAAGATACATTCTAAAACAGAAAAATAGTTCTCAAACAGCCTTCCAAATGACCACTGTTACTTAGTGTGGTCTGAGCCTAGGCACTGCATTTTTTCATGGTTACAAATTCCCGGTTATTTTGACCACAGTCCAATCAGCACATGAGTAAATCATTTTGATTTCCGAGACAATTCAGCCTCAAAGGAAGACACCTTGAAAGGAAACTTCACTTTGGTTTTTGCATGCTACCTCAGATCTGGAAGTCTGGTTTAAACCCCATAGCCAGATCTACAAAACCTTCATTGGCCAAGAAATACAAGCATTGCAGTCTGTGCATTCAAGATACAGTTAATGGGTGAGAAACTGGCTCCTGTGAGGTGGAGATATGTCAAAGCTGGGAGAAAATGAAATCATAAGGAGATCATGGATATCAGACTATGTATTTAGTAAGCACTTGTTGTTAAAGGAATAAATGAACACCAGTGATGCATCATTGCAAAAGACTCTTTCAGCTACCACAATAATTTTCTTACACGCTATGGAACTGTTCTTGTTTGTTCAAGAAGAAGAACAAGCCTTTTATAATTTAATGCATATTATGCTGCATTAAGTTAGTATAATATGTAAAATCCAGTGAAAAAACTATTAGTTTGCCCCATTTGCTCACACTAGAGATAACACAACTAGAATGGCCTAAACACAAACTGATGTACAGTATTCATGCTTTGTGTCTTTTTTTCTTCAAAATGCCACTGAAGCTTGCCTGACGTCATCTGCAGTCTGAAAACACACTGGCACCACGTGTCAAATAAAAGGCAAACCGATGGCTTACAAACTAGACATACAGTACTGAGGACTTACATGTTAGTACTTTAAGACACATCCATAGAATACATTTTAAATGAATGAAATTAAAGGAAATGGGTGGCAACTTCAGGAATTACAAAGAACAACTTAGCTAACAAGCAAAACGCAAAACTACAGGGAATTCGAAACGTGGACAAGCAGTTACTAATACTACTGAGACAAGCACAAACAGTATGGGAGCTGAGCGTTCCATGCCAACATTTGTTATTTTACAAGGGTAAGATACTAACTTTTGCTGGTGAATAGCATTATACACTAAGATTTGAAATCTCAAGTTTGGATTTTTACTGTTTATTTTTTTTAACAGTACTCATGGGAGAAAGCAAGAAGAATGGGAAAGGAAAAATAAGAAGAGTTTCAAACTCCCCAGAAGAATAATTTGAGCACTTTTTCAGAGAAAAAAAAGACTGTAAATTAACAGAAATTGGTATAGAACATTGGTATAATAACAGAGTTGAAGAAAGGAATTCGTCAGAACAGAACACTGGTTCAGGACGTTTTTATATACCTGTCTGCCTATGTGACAACGTCCAAACTGAAAAGTTAAAAAGAAAAAAAAATGTTAAAGCAAGGGAAACACAACACTATTCACAACACCCTCTGCTGTTTCACACGGCAGCTTTATAGTGCTATCTCATGTTACAGGGGTCCGCAACAGAAATACACAATGACATATTCCCCCAAGTTTCAGACTCAGACTGTGTCTATTCACGGCAGAGATATCCAGTAACTGCACAAAAGTATCCACTAAAAGCAAGTCAGAGCAGGAAAGCTGCAGTCCCTGGGTCACTCCAGCTGAATTGGTCTATACCTGCAGAGCGATTACTCTGACAATCCCCCACAGCATATCTGCACAAAGAAACTGAGCGGCACAATGAAAGAAATTGTAAGTGTGTAGCAGGGCAGGGACTCCAGCGCCTGTTACAGCAGAATAACAGCGCAATTTACTTACCACGTTAACTGCATTCTGCAGGACTCAAATTCCATAACGATAAAACAGCTAGAAAAGATTGCAGGAGTATTGTGCAATGAACTGCATTATGTGGCATTTCATATGACATTATGTCTTCAATGAAAATGCAGCAATTTAAACGTTAAATTTTTAAACGTTCTCACGTGTTGCTATAAGATTCTGGTTTGGTTATGTTACAGGTTCAGATACAACGATGTAGCCAGTTACAGACATCTAACGTTATTTAGGTTGCATGTGTTTTAGAAGAGTTTCATGGGGAAGTTTAAATACACAACATTAAGGGTCTAAAAGAATAATAAATAACATTCTGAGCTGACAAGCACAGCATGCAGCAGCGTTGTGTTTAACGTTGAGATTGTGTTTGTATCAAAAGTGTTTAAAATGTTTAAACAACACACTCAAACGTTTTGTAATTCGCGTTGGCACAACTTTTCTGTACTAAGCCGCAACTTCTTTCACGATGTTGTTACTATGTCTTTTGGTTATAAGTGACAAGTCTATACGTGAACGTGACAAATCAAACCCTCTTTTAGATATCTTTAAGTGGTTCAAAGAATAACTATAGCGCCATCTAATAACGTCATAACACACGCAAAAACAGGTTTTCGGCACAAATGCAAATATGAAAGCTGGAATATAAAATACATAAGGTATAGTGCGTTCGGCTTTGTTTACGGTAAAACTTTGTTTACGTTAAGAAAGAAAATATACATATGTATACGCCTTTGTTAAATACTGTGAATGTGTACCAAAACAAATATAAGTTTATTACTTATTACCAACTTTCACAGCGCAGACAGGAAAGGGAACGCCAAACCAGGCTCACCTTCATAAAGCTCAAACTGGCAACAGATTGGCAACCCAAAATGATTTTAAAGCTGTTTTACAAAAAAAAAAACAATCAGAACAATTTCCTAAATACTGACCCGATAAACTCTCCCCCCTCTAACGAATTAATACCTACTTGAATAGCTGAAGATTTTCACCTGGATTGCACGTGACGTGAAAGCACATTTGGGAGATGAAAGGACTCGAGGAACTGACACTGAATTTACCCCCCCAGCTGGTGTGAATTAAATCAAACTGGACGATGTTATTTTTCAAATCTCTCGTCGCTCATGAGCGAGCAAATCGTCGTGTGAAGGAATGAAACGAGACTTTGAAAGCATTCGGGGGAAGGAACCACATGAGCGCTCAGGGTCTGCGGATTTTTACAGCTTTGTCTGCAGTTCTGCTCGATTTCAGCATCTTTTCAACCTCCATATGCTTATCCTTTGCAGAAAGCACTGTTTCCACATTATTCGACTATAGCACCGGTTCTTCTCGGCTTTAAAGCTCTTTCCCGGTGTTTCTCTCCTAATTTGATGCTACAATTGTCCGGCGCTCCTGCAATTTTCTATCAAGTTGTAAAGGTATCAAGATACCATGAAGTACAGAATGTTTTACTTTTTTTTAACTACACGCAAGTTGCTGCAAGTCCTCCACGACAACTGTATCGCTAAATACAGAAGAATACATAATTCTACATAATTGTTTTCCGCTATTAATTTTGTTTGTAATTTTGTCACCAGCCGTATTATGGGCATTGACACGTGCATATCAAACTCATCTCATTCTGATCATTAAAAAGAAGCCCCTTTCCCCAAGAACGCAGGTCTTGGCGATTGATAAACTGGCTTTGATTGTATATTAAGCTTTTTATAAAATGCATTTATTAAATTTCATAGTCAAAAGCCGAGGGTAAGCCTATGCTTTATCGCAAAAAAAATAGTATAGAGAATAGCTTATTCCACGCTAACTAGGCTATTTCAAAATATACTGTATTATAAATGACATTGATGGAATACAATGTATCCACCGTTCCCAGCGCAGGCTTTGGGATCTTCATAAATCAATATTTCTGACTGCGATGTGAAGAAAATGACTTCTCCAAAAGGCATGGAAATAGTCGTGTTTGGCATTGCGCTTTTCTAACATGAATACGTTTGAAATCTCACACACATGATAAACCTGTACAGTCCTGTGATGTGTAGACGAGACAGAAATACTTGGCACTTTAATTCCCCCGAACTTTGCCCCTCGGTCTCTCGGTGTTCTGGGTGTTGAGAGCGAGAAGGGAAATCGCCTCATCCCTTAAAAAGCGGCACGGTAGCCGGGGTCCAACACACTTCTCGCTGGGACCCAGAGCTCACAGCCTATCGATCAAGTTCAAGGTCTGACTGGAATCGGACCCTACCCTCTGCACTGACTCTGCCGCGGAACATTCTTCTGCTGAGCTGCGCTCAAAGGTCCCAAAACATTTCCTCTCATCCCTATTTGAAATAACTATTTGCAAAACAGTTTTCTATTAGATCCTCAATATTATTATTATTATTATTATTATTATTATTATTATTATTAAAGCGGTTATTACCGTTAGACCTTCTGACTATATTTTCCAGGAAAGTGTTTTGAGGGGCCACGAGTCCTCTCCTTCCCCCTGCCATCCCGACTCGTCATTCAGTCCGCTACGGGTGGAAACGGTTCAGCGCCCTGGGATGCTCGTATAGTACTATCCGCCAGAGTGTACTTGCAGTCCGATGTCTTCATGGTATCCGCTCCGACTGAGCTTGTGGTACAGGGCTCTCCTCCTGATGGCCCGCTGGTGCTTCGACCCAGCTCCCCCTGCCGAACAAGGAGGGTAGCAAATGTGCAAGCGAATGGGAAAAAAAAAAATTTAATACCCGGTCTGTTACTTGACTGCAGATTGAAACACAGCGCTTGGGATCCCGTTTCCAACTCCGCAAAGCATTGTTTCCACCTACTGGCAGAAAAAAGGGAACTGCAGTGTTAAAATCTTGAGACAGTGCCACAGCCGCTGGGATTATAATGTTGGTTACTCATGAGCTTTTCCTCGTGTGTAACTTATCCGATGCGCTCATAAATGGCACATATATCTAAAGGAAGTCGTTAACAATGATGTAATGTAAGGAACAGATCTTGCGTTATTTGTGAACAGTTATGGTCACTGGAAATTGGAAAGTCACTTCAGCGCAGACCCATCTGAAGGATCTCTCTTCCATGTTCCTGCAAGGGCAAAGCCCAGCTGAGCCTCTTTCGTGGGCACCTGATGCAGGGTTCCCATAAGGGTCTAGTGTGCTTCTCAGAAACAGAGACAAATGGCAACATCTGACCTGAGCTGATATGGGCGCGTTCTCATTGGGTACCTCCACTTGTGCGTGGAAATAGGAAGTCCAGAAACAGGCCTGAGCAATAGCACAGATTAACCCAATGTTTCCATAACAATATCTTTTAAAACCATTACTATTCTGTTTCCTCCCTGTGATGGACTAATGTCCCATCCAGGGTGTATCCTGCCTTGTGCCTGTTGCTTGCTGGGATAGACTCCGGATCCCCCACAGCTCTGAGTTGGATAACACAGTTAGAAAATGGATGGATGGATTATTCTATCACTATTTTAATAATTTAATGTGTTACAGATTCTTGCAATGACACTTTGGAAGAATCCATAAAAGAAAAATGTTAAAATTAACTGTACTTTACAAGTGCTACGTCTTAAGTAAACTACCAACATGAGTGAACCACACTTTTCCTTTAACAAAACTATGACTTTAATTCCATAAAGCCATTGTGACAAATTAAAAAATAGATTTGTCCCTCAGCAAGACCAGGATGCCATGCCCTCTAATTGAGGAAAACTCTTTAAGTATCAGGATTTAAGTTCTCGGTTTTGTGAATCCAGCTCAAAACAAAGGCTTCAGCTCAGTCTTTATTTCTCTGGCATAACAGATTTTGGGCTTTGCAGTTTTGGAAATTTTCCTTTGAAAGAAAATGAGAACAGGAGACAAACCTGTGCAGGGAGATTGAACTAATTAGGGGCGGAGCAGAGGCACTGTGGCTAAGGATCTGCACCTGTGGCTGGAAGGTTGCAGGTTCAAATCCCATGGCCAGCAGAGGAATCCTACTCCGTTGGGCCCCTGAGCAAGGCACTTAACCCCAACTGCTCCAGGGGCGCTGTACAATGGCTGACCCTGTGCTCTGACCCCAAGCTTCTCTCCCTGTCTGTGTGTCTCATGGAGAGCAAGCTGGGGTGTGTGAAAAGACAAATTCCTAATGCAAGAAATTGTATATGGCCAATAAAGTGATCTTCTCTTATCTTAATCCCCTTATCACCCCAATAACCCCAGGGTAAAAGGACGAGTGCTAACCAGTATCTCCCTTTTCAAGGAGTGTCTAGTAAGATCTCTGGTTCTGTGCAACTACTTTGTAGGAGTTCACTACATTATGCTTTCACCAATGAGCAGATGTATGGAGTGAATGAGATCTTCAGAAATGTTGGAATGGAATTTAGTTTATAGAATAATTCTGTGTGTGTATGCGGGGAGGGAGTTGCTCCAGTAAAAAACATTTTTGAGTGATCATAGCCTTTTCTTTTTTATAGGCAGACACTTCTACGTGTCTGTGTAGAAAACCCCCCGTTGCTGCAATTGATTAATTCCTTCCCACTACAAGTCATCTCATTGGGCCAGTTACACAGCACTGTGGCTGGAATCAATGCCATCAGGAAGGATAGCCATTGATCAATCTAGCGCTGCAAACTTCTTGGCATGAGGATTTATGTTCTGCTATTGCTTCAAAGGCATAATGCTGAAGACACCCTTATTCATGCAGCGTCACTTTCTCAGCCCAGCTGATGATGACATATGAGTCAGCTCAAATAGCAGCTTCTGTTTTCTTCATTCATTATGATGAACAAAGTTTAAAGAAGGCTGGTATCATCCTAAATTATGCTTTAGCATTTTATGAACAAAGTTCTGTTATTGGACTGAAAACAATAACTAGGACACTTTATGCATTTTCCCCTATTTTTTGGCAAGCAGACTCTACAGAAGCAGTAGACATACCAATTCTTATTCTCAAAAATTAATTGCTAGTCCGGTAAGTGTCATCTTGCTGCACAAATAACAATTTAGAAATTTCCAAACCTTCCATGACTTTTCTTTCAATTAATCCTTTATCGTTACAGTGCTGTTCAGTAGCCAGATCGATTAAGTAAATGGAAGAAGAAAAGACAGGTCCCAGACATTTCTGTTTATCTCCAGCGCCACTGGTCTCAATGAAGCGCTTAGAACAGACGCTAATTTCACAAGAGGTGGCAATCATACAATTTTAGTTGTCTCGTGACAAGAGCAATCCTTCAGCATCAGTAATGGAGATGTGTTGTGTAATACAGATAAGCACCCACCTTTGTGGCAGGGAAAAAGCAGTGAATTCAATTGAATGAATAGGAAAAAGGATTAAAATGTGATCTTGGTGACAGAAATAATCTTGATTCTGGAACTAAAGGCACTGAAGTTAAGTTTACTGATACCCTAACCTCCATCATAGCAAATAACGGAACACACTGCCGTTGAAGGAACTTTGACAAAGACAGGCCACAGACTGTATCATGAAAGCAAGATAAGACCTACTGATGAGCAGGAAGACTTGAGAATACTATTTGTGTTCCTGTTCTAAACAAATATTTTTTTCTCTCCAATTTCTTTTTTCACACTTTTATTTGTTGCTCTTTCAATCATCCTCTTACCTTCATTTTGGTTTTCCTCAGTTCTTCCACATCCTTGATTGTGTCTGTGACAGCTTGGGGCGGATGGCTTTCTTCCCTTGCAGTCCTTCTAATCCACTCCAGAGTTTTGCTACTACCTGCCCCTCACTTCATTAATCAATAAGGAGCAACATCAGTGCAAAAGGTAAAATGCTGGTTGCATCAAAGTACTGCGGTGGAATGGATTTGGAGGCTGAAGGTAGAGGAGCCCTTCTTTAGCACACTGAGTAAATATTCCCCATAGCTGAGTTTTCAATACACAGTGCAGACAATAACAAGAAGGGTTTGTAATGAACCAAGTGATGCAGAGGAACCCACAGTGGGGTGACTACTTATGGGACTGCATCCATGATCTTATCCTGCTCCTTTTCTGCCACAAATCCCTCCCTTTGATCTTTCACACCATTTCCGTATTTTGGTTGCTACATCGGAGCTGATGAGGTAGTGCCTCCCTTCCATTATTCAATTATTATCCATTATTCAAAAGATTAGTGTTGGATTTTGGGTTAACATGGGATATTGCTGTGCAGCCTGCTGTATCCTGAGTTATGATGAGAGCATACTCTCTAAATCCAAGGGGATTTATCCTGTCAGTCGCACCCAGATGCATACAAAAATACAGATCAATCAACAAACAGAATACAATTCAAATATCTTTAGTCTCAATGGACAAGGTGTTCCAAGTATGCAGTTTTCTTCTTTAAATGCACTGTGGAAAGTAACCTGATACCCAAAGCTTCCTTCACTGCATTATGGAAAGCGACCTGATCCCAAAACACTTCATCTTCATTCACCACATTAATCGTTTAGCTCTCCAACACAGGCGGCAAACCAGTTCTCGAAGACGGGAACTTCATGGATCAACACAGCTTACAATGGACTTGGTCAGTATTGGGATAGGTGTCTTCCAGGGGAAAAAAAACAGGTGGTTGCTATCAGTGGTTTTGATAGACCAGTAGGTGGCGCTCAGTCCCCTAGATCAGAGATTCCAAACCTAGCCCCCAGTATGGTGACTGGAAATATTTTGCTATTCCTTCATTTGAATGCGACATGAAACTGGGGATCTGACTGGCTAAGGGATGTATGTCACTTTTCAAAAGAATCGTGGAATAAAGGCTAGTGTTCTTGCTTAATTCCACTTGGCTTGTAAAGATGAGATCCTTTGGGAATTAAAAATTTCATGCAAATGCACATTATTACTATTATGATATGAGTTCACATCACGTTAGAATTTACAAATGTATTCTACCCCTACACAAAACAGACGTTTGTTTAATAATATATGTGACATTTTGATCTACAAACAACTAAACATCGAAATTTAAGAATAATGTTATCTCAATGCTTACCATAGGGGGGAGTTTGAAAATACTGTATCAGTCTTTGAGCGCCATCTGTTGTCCAACCAGAAAAAAACTGATTTTATGGAGCAAAGAATATGAGAAATGGTGACCAATTGGAAAACAAACAACGATAGGGACATTTCGTACATATAAATGAGCAATCCCAGCATTATGATAATACAAGTATGACAGAAATAATATTGTAGTGCAGAGTGTCTATCGGCAAGCAACAGCCACACTGTACAGCAAATGAGGTGAATAAATATCAAACAGTTCTATGGGATCTTGATTTATAATAATTGTTTACACTTAAATAGCGCTATTCTGGACACTCCACTCCACCTGCTTTACAGGTAATGGGGATCCCCTCCACCACCAGCAGTGTGCAGCCCCACCTGGAGGATGCGACTGCAGCCATAGTGCGCCAGAACGCTCCCCACACACCAGCTCTCAGTGGGGAGGAGAGCAGAGTGATTAAGCCAGTTCAGATATGTGCAGTATTGGGAGGCCAACGTTGGCCAGGACGCCGGGGTCACACCCCTACTCTTTTCAAGAAACGCCCTGGGATTTTTAATCACCACAGAGAGTCAGGACCTCGGGTTTATGTCTCATCTGAAGGACAGCGCCTTTTTACAGTATAGTGTCCCCGTCACTATACTGGGGCATTAGGACCCACACAGACTGCAGGGTGAGCGCCCCCTGCTGGCCCCATGAACACCTCTTCCAGCAGCGGCCTTAGTTTTTCCCAGGAGGGCTCCTATCCAGGTACTGACCAGGCTCACACCTGCTGAGCTTCAGGATAGACAAGGACTTGGAATTATCAACAAAAAAGAAAGGCGCCTCCTACAACGCAGTGTCCCAGGTTACCATACTGGGGGCACTGGTTTGGAAATTCTGTCTACAGGGAACAGAGCCACCTACTGCTGGACTTGTACCATCACTTACAGAGGTGACCCGGCTTTCCAAGAGATTTCCCAATCCAATACTGTACCGCCCAGACCCCGGCTTGACTAACTTCTGAGATCAGGCTGCCGTGTTAACGGCAGAGCTGGTTATGTTGCTGTTAAAACGTTTAAGGATTTGCCAAAACGAGAGGTTCTCGGCTAAAACCATATTAAAGCAAGTCTTTGACCTTATGATTTTATCATTTTGGATTCAAACTTCAAACTCAATAATAATACGCTTTCAGTTTATTAATTTCTTTACTAAATGTAGCTTATCAAAGACAGGCTTTCCTGGAGAGTCAAAGTTACAAGCATAAGATGAGTGCTCTGAGATGTCTTGTTGAGTTCTAGTCCTGAGACCTGCACTCTAAGTTGTTTGTAGCGTGACATTTCACTTTTGTATGAAAACATGACCCCAATTTATGTATATTTAGCTGCTTGGGGTTTTTTTTTTAATATAAGCAGTTTTAGACGCTTAAAAGACTCTGTATCGGGTAATTTAAAAAAGCAGATTTGAATTTCTGATGCATGAGTGACTTTGAAAAACGTAACGAAACGTATATGAAAGAGGTATCCAGTATACTTCAATTTCGACTTGCGCATAAAATGCTCATTCATGTTTTGAAGCTATAGGCTCTCTCAACTCTAACTTCAGTGGCTGTATTACGAAGAACTCATTTTTGCAAAGCTTTTTCTCTCCCCCGAAGGCAACCCAATCTCGTTCACTTTAACAGTCGGGTTCCCACTGTAAAAAGGATCATTCTAAAATCGGATCCTATTAAGTCAATACAGCTGAACGCACGTCTCCCACACCTACTGTAGAACGACCTAAGCGAAAGCGATAAATACCGAAAATAAAACACTTGCGCTAAGATAGCTGCCTCGTTCGTGGGTTCCCTGCGAGAGAAGAACGTGAATTGTGGCGAGACGCCTTGGGACAATAGTGCGTTGAAGGGGCCGGTGTTTATTTTGAGAGAACACTCAGTAACAATCGAAACCTCTTCCAGCAGAGCCCACAGCGCGCGCTCGCCCTCTCCATTCCGGCCGGCACACGCTCACGCCACAGCTCGCCTTCACTGCGGCCAAGCACAGCGCAATTCCTTCCGCTGCAGGAAATAGGTCCGTCTGCCTCCTATTGTTGCCGTTGTTGTTTTCACCCCCAGCGCACACACAAAAAAAAAATACAAACAAAACAGCTGGCCTCCGGGAAGGCGAAATTACACCCCCACGCTGCTGCTGCTGCTGCAAAAAAAATCACGCTACTCGATAAACGTCGCGGCCTCTTTCCTCGTTTCAACCCGATAGGCGGTCATAATAATAAATAGCGAGGTGGATTAATATCTGACATTTGCACAGCGACGCTGCTGCGTAGAAAGAAAGGGGAGTTGTTTAAAAGAAGGGAAAAAAAACGCTCTGCTCGGCTGCGCTAGTATGTTGCATGCCGTATAATTTTAATTTAGCAAGGGGAAAAAGCAAATAAATATTTAGCAATGCCTGGGATGATGGAGAAGGGGTCGGAGTATTTGGGAAAAGGACGGTCAAACGGGACGAAAAGCCCCTCTAACGCCTCGAATGGACATTTTTCTGACGAGAGCGCCAGCGACGACGAGCACGGTATAGCCTCGAACACGGCTCTTTAACAGCCTGCAAGACGTTTGACATTTCCAGCACCATTGTGTATGCATATTAATAAAACCGTAGCTCATATGTGTTCATTGCTTCTTCCTAGATGTGGGGATGCGAGTGGGAACGGAGTATCAAGCGAGTATTCCCGATTTCGATCCTGGTAGGATATTTATATCATGAAATTTTACTACCGTACGGTACCTGACCAGAACGGAGATAGCCTCGGTTAAGGGGTTCAAGCCCCTGTTGAAAGCCTAGGGGGGGGAAAATGGAATAGCTAATCGATTATCAAGAAGTGATTGACCCATTTGGCCTCCGTTTATTGAACAAGTTTATCCGAGCGGTTAGCATTTTATACAACATTGTGCAAACAATTGGTGTCCGTAAGATTCCCTGTCGAGAGACATTGTAGGCAGCGTGAAATCACGTTTTGCGTGGCGTTGTTATTAATATACTCTTGGGTACGGCTGATATCTAAACGAGTGAATGTTGACTGTTGGTGTGAGGACGTATAGTTGCTGTTCTGCTGCTGGGTAACGTATTCGTTTTGCTTGAGCTCCTGTAGCCCCGCCCTCTCCACCAAATAAAATTAAAAAGACGTTGAAAACCAATATCAAAGAAAACATCGAGACAACATACATTAAAAAAAAACACTTTTTTTTAAATTCAGTATTTATTTCCTCCGCTTCCATTAATTCTCACTCCGCGGTTGGCGCTGGTACTGCTGTCAGCGGTAAACCCAGTCAAACGAGTGTGCGGCTGAACACCGTTTCCAGTTTCTGATGCAGGGCCGTTAGTTGCATGAAACTTTTCAGGCTCTTCAGTATGCTGGGGGGTCATGTAACTCGGGTGTAACTGAAAACACTAATGCGCTCGTTTGTTGATTACATTTCTGAAGGTGCTACGAAGTACAGTGATAAAGACAGCGGCGGCATGTTGGTCTGGTCTCCATACCATGCGATAGCGGATACGAAATGTAAGTAGTGCAGTACAGATATCGGTAATATTTTTATAAGGAAATATTTCTTTGTGTCTTAACGTAGATATATGTAAAGATGCACATTCCTAAATAAATGACACCCTGTTGGTTTATTTCTAAGTTTTAAAAGTAACTCTCCCCTTGTTTTGTTTTTTTTCTCTCCCCCACAGTGGATGAGTACATTGCCATTGCCAAGGAAAAACACGGCTACAATGTCGAGCAGGTACAGTTCTCCCGGCGGGTTTCTTAGACAAGCAAGCCCTGCAGCTGGACTTGGGAGCAGGGACAGAGGGGGTGCCGTCTCTCCACAGGGCTGTGGGGGTCCGGAGTAGTTTGCCAGGTCATGTGCTGAATGCTGAGTCGCCGTGGGTGGACCCCGCGTTCTTGACATGAATGCCGAGGTTGACTGATGGACATGAAAGGTTGACTTCAAGAAATGTTGATGAGGGGGACAGTCCTGGCATGATTGAATTAACGAACGCAAGGCAAAATTGGTTGAATAGCATCGTTGCCTGGAGCCATTTCTAGTCTTGAAAGTGTGCGCTCCATGTTTCAAGACCATGAACTCCTGAGGATCAGAAGGAAAGTAGATGGCTTAAAATATATGCGTACATGTGGATATAGTTGATTCTTTGCTTGTAGAAAAACTGATCTGAGGTTTCAGTATCGAAGTTCGGCAGAGCATTTCAGGAATGCCTGTAACATTTGACAAGCCCTTATCTCTGGCAGAGGATAAAGTCTCGGTGTTCACATTTTGCTGCTCCTGCAGGCGCTGGGCATGCTGTTTTGGCACAAGCACAATATCGAGAAGTCGCTTGCTGACCTTCCGAACTTCACACCCTTTCCTGATGAGTGGACTGTGGAAGACAAAGTGCTGTTTGAACAAGCCTTCAGTTTTCATGGGAAAAGCTTTCACAGGATTCAGCAAATGGTGAATGTCCCTTCCAACACTGCTGTCTCACTGCATGACTGTCAGGATGTTTTGTTTAGTAATAAGGGTTCCAGTATCTGAGTAGCTCATAGTTATCATGCAGAATACAGTAAATACCCATTTTATACTGATGCAGGTTACATAAGAGCTTTGGGTGCTTCAGGTGGCTCAGCAGTTAGCATTGCTGCCTCACAGCGCTGGGGTCCTGGGTTCGGTTCCTGGAGCACTATCTGTGTTGAGCATGTGTGTGTTCTCCCTGTTTTCTCATGGGGCTACAATGCCTACTCTGGTTTCTGCCAGGTTGTTTGTCATCAGGGAGAACTGGCCCTGGCGTGCGTATGTCCTGTGATGGACTAGTGTCCCGTCCAGGGAATATCCTGGCTTGGGCCAGATACCTGCCGGGATAGACTCTGGCTCCCCTCAACCCTGTACTGGGAAACACAGTTAGAAAATGAATGAGTGGATGGGTGGATTGGGCTCTTTAATCTTAGCTGACTTGAACCTTCCCATCTCTAGAAAATGACAATAATCGGTAACACCTCAGCAAACTAGACAGTCAGAAGTTTATGCAAAATAGTACAATTTCAGAATAGAGCTAAGATTTTAGGAGGTTATGGAAAATAAATGTTCTGGTTTCTCACAATTTCTTTTTTCCGTTTAGCTACCAGATAAATCCATTTCTAGTTTGGTAAAGTACTACTATTCTTGGAAAAAAACTCGTTCCAGGACCAGCCTGATGGATCGCCAGGCGAGAAAACTGGCAAACAGGAACAATCAAGATGAAAGGTGACGTCAGAGCGTCGTTGTTGTTGTTGGTTTTTTTACCACGAATGAGCATTGTGTTTGTGCGGTTTTAAGGTGTAATGACACGGGAAATGCTTTTACTGTTCTGACCTTAGTGACGAAGAGATGGAAGAAGCCAATCCTAACGAAGGAAATGACAGCGATTATGACCCAACCAAGGAGGCTAAAAAAGAGGTAACTGTTTGTTTATACAGCTGACCACTTTCTCATGAGCAAGGAAAACAGAAGTACGTGATACTGGCAGCTTGGAAACATGTTTTAAAAATTATAACACAGTGACAAAAACCTGCCTCTGTCCCTGAAGCTGTATTGTACTAAATTACATATAAGTTAGCATTATATCGTGTCAAAATGTTAAAGTACTTCATAGATTTAAGATTTAAACTCTATATGCTGTTATATATATATAACAATGTCTTAGAAACTTCTGCAGTTCTTCAGTGCTACTGTACCTGTAAACACCTACTGTTTCTAACGTTTAAAGGCTCTCTTCCAATAGTTAACGTGTGCCCTGCCCATGACCCCCAGCTGTGTGGGTTTTGTCTCTTCCTCTTGTTATGCTGTGGTGGAGCAGGGTGGCCTGGTGGTGCAGTGGTTAGCTCTGCTGTCTCGTAGCACGGGGGCCCTGGGTTCAGTTCCAGAGCCGGGCTGCTATCTGCATGCAGTTTGTGTGCCGTCCCCGTGTTCCTGTGGGTTTCCTCCGGGCGCTCCGGATTCTTCCCACAGATCAGGGACATACTGGTACAGCAGGTTCATTGAGTTCTGGGAAAACCGGCGCTGGTGCGAGTGTGAGCGTGTCTGTGTCCGCCCTGTGACGGACTGGCGTCCTGTCCAGGGTGTATCCTGCCTTGAGGCAGTTCGAAAGTGGGTGCATGGATGTATAAAGCTGTACATTTTCATTCCCCCTCCAGAGTCACTCCGAGCCGCCCACCCAGCCCAGCAAGATTGGGTTGGGCCGGCGGGAGCACCAGAACCTGCAACACCGACACCACTCCCAGAGGTCCAAGTGCCGCCCGCCCAAAGGCATGTACCTGACTCAGGACGACGTGGTGGCCGTTTCCTGCAGCCCGAGCGCAGCCAACACGATCCTGCGGCAACTGGACATGGAGCTGGTGTCTCTGAAAAGACAGGTATTGCTAATCCATCTTCTGCCGTGCATGCTGGTCTTGTCTGATCGGGGGGGGGGGGCATATGTTGTTTTGATGACCTGCTGTGATAAAAATGGTGTGCAGCACTGTGGATCCTGGGCCACACTGCCTGAAGCAGCAGTCTTGCCCGACGGGATAGAAGGGGCTCTCTGTGTCAGTGGCCAGCGGTTCCCCACCCTGTTCCTGGGGGACTTCCATTGCTCTCCTGGCTTTTGCTCCAGGGGGATTCTGAATCGGCCTCCTCGATTTCAGTTTTCCATGTGAGGGAGATGTTTGGTTTTCCTGTAGCTATTAAGAAGTGAATAGGATTTGTAACTGGCATCAACCCAATGGAACCTAAGGTCTACAGAGACCTCCCATAATGCAAGTGTGGTGCCTGGACCTCTGCTGAAAGAGAAAAGCTCTTTCTAGAAGTGTCTGGACCGCAGGACCAGGGTTGGGAACTGCTGTTATAGACTCCTTGTATATATAGCTGAATGTTTGGTATATCTGTAAATTATCAATGATGTTGGATGTAAATATGAAATGTGAATGTGCAGTGTTGCAGGGATTTGTTTTCAGCTGTACTGGTAAGATTTTTTTGTGTGCAGGTATTCGTAAATTCAATTACTGTGTTTATTCATGATGCTGTCTGGTTTTACTGTCTTTAAGGTTCAAAATGCTAAACAGGTTAACAGTGGTCTAAAACAGAAGCTGGAAGCAGGTATTGATGACTGCAGGCTTCCTGAGGTAAATAACAAAGGTTGATGATTCAGATTGTAAAAAGCAGTGAACATGAACCCTGATATAGTGCAATTTATGGAAGTTATTTAATTTTGTGCTTTGTATGCAAGTAATTTTCTGTTTTCATATTTTAAGACACATCTGTCAAACTGTACTAAGCTCATTTTTTTCCCCCCAAGATGAATACTTGTGAATGAGGTAAAAACAAAATGTTTCTCATGCATGCTTGTGTTTTATGAGGCTAGAACTGAATTTCCTCTGGAATAAAGATATAGGGTAATAATAATTATAAACTTTATTTTATATAGCGCCTTTAAAGGTGGCTTCTCAAAGCGCTTTACATGATGACAATAACAATAAATAAGAAAACTACAACAATAATTAAGAAGATTTCACAAGATAGGACACAATTAAAATTACAACAATACAACAATAACAATAGAGGAGACCGTGGAAGGTGGTATTAAGAAGAGCAGAGGGGTGAAGAATGGAACCAGTTAAGTAAAGGCTTTTCTGAAGAAGAAGGTTTTGAGTCTGGATTTGAAGGAGTTTAGAGAAAGTGACTCTCTAATATCCTTGGGCAAAGAGTTCCAGCGCTTGGGGGCATAGCAGGAGAAGGCCCTGTCGCCCATACAATGTAGACGGGCTTGGGGGACAGTAAGGAGGGCAGAATTTGAAGAGCTGAGGTTGCGAGGTGGGGAGTAGGGCGATAAAAGTTCAGACAGGTATTGAGGTGCCAAGCCATGTAAAGCCTTATAGGTGAGACAGGGTAAGACATGGCCTAGATAAGAGAGATTAAAAAAAAAAGTTTAGGAAAAGTAAAACAATATTATTAAATGGAAAATATATTTTTAGCAGTACTCATTGATGTTACTCCCAGCTAATAAAATGTCAGATTGTCCTTACAGACAATTAATGCTCCTATTGAGGATGCACATGGGGAAATAAAAAAATATAACTTCACGACTGTCTCTCTCTTGTAGTGCACCCAGAAAGTAAATGCTCGCTGGACAACAGATGAGCAGCTTCTTGCAGTTCAAGGTACATTTTCAGTTGTTTTATTCTTAAATACATTTTATTAAGTATTCACTTTTTATTACCGGTTCTAACAGTCACTGAAATGCTGTTTTTAAGAATAAACTACCTTCTTACTGCGCTTAACAAAAAGTAAGAATACTTTTAGTCAAGCACAGTAGGTGGTTTAATCTGGGTGAGGACTTTAACATTTCTTGCATTCTAAAGGAAAACCATCAGATACAGGTGCAGGCTTTTGCCCATTTGTTAATGTTGTAGGACCGTTCTGGGCAACTGTGAAAATATTCTGTCGCTCGTGAAATGTTATGTCTGCTAGAGGTAGTCCGGTATACTTTTATCAGGTTGAGCAGAAGCAAAAATTTTAAAACTCCAAGGGGGGGAAGCCAAGTGTCTTTTCCAAGATTAACTCCAGGAATTATACTGTAAGACTGTATTTCTTCATTAAAATGTTCCTTTCAGCCCTTACCATACCGTTTGTGTGTGAGCCGGTAACGCAGCATGGCTGGATTCGCGCCGGGGGAACTGAACGTGGCGTTTGTCTCTCCGTAGGTGTCCGGAAGTATGGAAAAGACTTCCAGGCTATTGCCGACGTTATCGGTAATAAGACCGTAGGGCAGGTAAAAAACTTCTTTGTGAACTACCGTCGTCGATTTAACTTGGAGGAGGTGCTGCAGGAGTGGGAGGCAGAACAGGGGACGCGGGCCCCCAACGGAGACGCAGCGGCCTCGGGGGAGGAGGGGAAGAACAGTTCCAACACTCCGTCAGGGAAGAGTACCGACGAGGAGGAGGAGGAGGTGGTGGCGCTTTCTACTTGACTTTCCCAAAACCGAGCCCCCCCCCACCCCCCCCAAGGCGAGAAACGCCCTTGTCTTTGACAGCACCCCCTAAAGCCCATGAGCACTGTACGCCCACAAAACCCCGTGCTGCCTTGAAAGTTTTCATCATGGCAGATGGACGAGAGTGTCCAGCATTCCTGGCTCAAATTGTGCAGGGAAGAAAAATGCTCTTAACAATTCCGAACGCTAGCACACTCCCTTCCGAGATCCGGAGTTGTACCGGAGCAGGATGGGCAGATGTGCAAATGTTGCACTCGGGAGGTTGTTACACCTGTGACATCTAAGGGGTCTGTTAGTCCCTTGAGCTGCTTTGGTGAAGGACGGATACCGTTCGATTAGCTAGACACTAATCTCCGAACAGCCAAATTGGAAGCACGCCTGTACAAATCAAAAGTCTAGCCAAACTGATCAAATTTACCAGGTAAACGCTAGTTTTCAAATGGCCGTTATAATGGTGGAAAATGAAAATGCAGTTTAAATGCATCTTAAAGCTATTTGCCTTTTTACTGTTTTCTGTGCAATAGTTTGCTTCATGAAATTTGTGAAAGTCGAACATGATTGAAAATACTGGGCAAGTGCTGGATTTAAGAGCGTGCACATCTGTCAAGAAATCGATTTATATAAGAAAATGTACTTATGGGAGTTTGACTCACAAGGGTCTAGTCTGCATTTCGGTCACAGTACTATGTGCTGCTGCTTTGTGCTCAATTGAGTATTGGTGCTGTCGATTATATCTTTGTACTGATGGAGTTACTGTGATTAACGTGCGTTTGTGTGCGACCGACTGCATGTGAAACTTTAACAACTGTTGATCCGGCATCGCACCAGTGTAGGAAAGTGACAGGTTTGAGTGTCTGACGCGTGGTGACTGAAATGCAAATCGGAACTAATCCTCTCGCCCGCAGGCCCAGGTGGCCCCGGCGGCCCCGGCGTTGGGCCCGACCCCCGCCGCCCAGGCCTCGCCCGCCCCGGCCCCGGCGCTCCCCGCGGCCCCCCTGCACCAGCCGCCGCCTCTGCTGCGGCCGTCCCTCCCGGCCACCCCGGCTCTGCACCGGCAGCCCCCGCCGCTCCAGCAGCCGGCCCGCTTCCTGCAGCCCAGGCCCGCGCTGCACCAGCCCCCGCCCCTCATCCGCCCGGCCAGCCCCATGCCTCCCCGCCTCAACCCGCGGCCGGTCCTGCCCGCCGTCGGCGGCCAGCAGCTGCCCACGCTGATCGGGATCCAGGCCGAGACCCCGTCGTCCTCCTTTCACTGAGCTGGCGCGGCGCGGACAGCCCTCGCGGGACAGGCAGCGCTGAAAATGTCCCCTTTCATTTCCTACGAGTAGAGCTCATGCTGATGGAGCAGAGCACAGTGTGCAAAACTGCAAGAGGGTGAGAGCCGCAGTGTGTTGCATTGCCGGTCCAAAGAGTTTGTGTCTCAGAAATAAGCAAATCGTCGAGCCGGGGTGGTGGGGGGGAGTGTTTTCATGTTATCCGTAAAGTACCTTTTTTTATTTTCCTGGAAAATCTTAAGCGTCACGTATCGACCAACCCATTCTGCTGAAACCAGCTACCAAAAAGGTTTTTTTTTTTAAAGTTTTTTCTCCATTTGGTTTGAGCAACAAAATAAAAACACTACAAAGCAGGAATAAGACATTAACACGTACTGCATCAAGTAAGAGGCAGCGTTTTGGGGGAGATGTATTTTACGTTACGAGCGTAAAACAAATAATGGATATGTGCTGGATTTTCTTTTTTTTAATAGCTCAGTTATTTACTGTATCAAAATGCTGATTTCTTTAATATAGAACTAATAGTTATTGGTCTTGTGTATATAAGCAGTTATTTATTTTTCTACTTGGTGCTATGGACTCCTGACTAATTTTGCATATGCGCAGAATAATTATCACCATAAAAGTGCTCTTAAGTACACAGAAGTATTTTTTTTGTTGTTTTAAAGTTGTATTTCTCTTTTCTAGCATAGAGTGAGATGAGCAGTGCCCAACTAGATCTCGAAACTGGAAACCGAATGCGTCAGCCTTGCCCGTACACTCGGGTAATGGAGGACTGACGTTTGGGAGCAGATATTGAAAGATTGTTTTCTAATTATTTATTTATTTTAATAATTGCCGAGAAGGGAAAACAAAAAAAACCTAATGTTTTAAAAGCGTTGCATTCCATTTTGAGGTGTTTGTATTTCAGTGGGTTGTCTTTTCGGAAACAGGAATATTTCTTTGTTGAACCTATATTGTTTCATTAAATGGCATTTAGTGTCTTTCCCTCTTTTTAATGTTGAAACTTGGCTGGCATCGGAACAAATGCTTTCCCTTTCTTTCAGTAAGCTATGGAAAATAGAGTATGTGCTAAAGGATCGGAGCTCACTTGAACTTGTGGAGTCGTAACCGCTACCTTATGCTCTTAGTGCTTGGAAAGCATTTTTTAACTATAGTGCAAGTGTATGTGAAAGGAATGATGATGCAGGCGGGAGATGGTTGTGAAAAGCTGCTGTTGGTAACTTACTATCTGGTTAAGTGTTCATTTTTAATTCCTGAAAAGGCTTCATAGGTTACCAAGTGCAAAAAAACCCTGTTTTAATCATGAGCATTTGAGGAAAACAAAATATGGAAATGAACATGAATGACTGGAAGATGAATACTTCAGTAAGACGTTTCTTTCACGATCATGAACCTGTTCCAAGCCTAAGCTGTTCTTGTTTGCCACTGTTTCTTCATGGCTGTAGGCAGTTTTTCTGGTACTCATTGCTGGTTTAATTTGCCTTAATGTTTCTGCTTCAGTTTCAATCAAGACCCTCTTTGGACTTTTTTTTACTGTTCTTTCAGAATGCATCTTAAAAGTATTGTGCTTGTTTTTCAGATCAATGTCTTGTAAAAATCATTCCTTTTGTTAATTAGAGAGTAGCATTTTCATTCTTTTGGTTATTTTTTTAGGTTTTTGATATTTGTTTTATTTAAAAATAATTTCTGGAATGACTCTTTGCTTAATGCTTTTGCTTTTGATTGAAATTCCACTGTTCATTTTTATCCCAGTTCTGTTTTTTTTTTTTTCTGTCAAAAGCGTTAGAGGTATTTTTGAAGAAGATTTTTAAGGCGGAACAGATGGAAGTACCATCGAATTGAGTTGACCCCATCAAAGGTTACTCTAAAAAAAACAAACCGGAGAGGTACTTAGACTTCCAGTTCTCATTGGAATACAGAACCTAATCTTGATCCAGATTGCCCTTTCAGCTTTGACTCTGTGAAGCGAGAATGTCATTTTAAAATGCATTTCCATGAAAAATAACTTTTAAAAGTTGTTGAAATGCAGGACCGAAGTGCTTTTATGGTTTTATGACACTAAAGCTTTTGATTTACTGATGTCCCAGGCTTGAATTTACCTGTCGAACTGTACCGTAAAGCAGCCTCAATGACATTCCTGGTCTTCACCACGTATTTTAGCTATGAGCTTCTTACTTTCTGTAACTAACATGTTCCAAAGACGGTGGTCTCTGGACCGTTACTGAACCTTAGATTAGTCGGTAGGCCTGGCTCAGTTTCTGTATTCAATTGTTACGGTGTGTAGCATTTCATAGTATAGATCTTGGAATCTTAACAAGACTTGAACATAATAATATTAAGCTAGTTTGCTACACTGTGGTTATGTAACTACCTCTCTGTCCTTAGGGAAAGAGACTGCGGGGGAAAACATCTTTTACGTTATTACTTTTCCGTACTTTGTAACTCTGTTTTAAGTGCTACTTAAAATTTAAAATAAAGGTCCCTGTACTGTACTTAGAATAAACAGCACACAATTTTTGAAAACCTCAAAATGTAACTGCAATATAGGTTATCTGTTTGTATATAGTGGAAGTACCCTCTGTTTATAGTTAATGTACTTTGCAAGGTGAAAGGCATTAAAAAAGTACTTAAATTGTATGTATTGTCTGTGCATGTATAAACTGTCATGGTTTACTGCTATTTGATGGTTACATCCATTACATGCTAGATGTTATAACAATGCATTAAACTAAGTAGTCTTTGCACTATTGTTTTTTTAATTGATTTTTTTGTTACTGTATTTCCTTTTAGCAAGTGCACTTTTTAAGAAAGCAATCGAATATGACAAGTGCAGAATGGGATCTGTGCAGTGCTGGGAAGAGGGGGTTTGGGTGTATATGGTACTGCAGAGCTGACGGAGAGCACTAATTGGGCATGTTCGGTCATAGGGGTTCATGCTCCGTGTTAACGGCAGTACTTGTATGTGAATAAGCCCTGCAGGACGGACGCCAGCCCTGGAGTCTTTCGTGGTAGCACTGGGTGTTGTGGGCTGCTCACACTCGGGAGGGGACAATTGAGAGAGGCCAGTTAATGTCACCAGCCTGTCTCTGGGAGGTGGGAGAAACCCGGCCTCCTAGGGAAAGCCCATGGATACGCTGCGAGATCCATGCAGACTCCACACAGAGGGTCCCTCCAGTCCGGAATCAATCCCAGGGACGCGGAAGCTGGGAGACGGCAGTATTAACTGCCAGGGCACCCTGCGTCCTCGGCATCCTCGATTTAATTTCAGTCAAGTTTGGCAAACCCTGACGCGTAGCTCCGATTGCTGTGATGTGTGTGTGTAAACCCAGAATGTGTGCTGTCTTTCCTCCAGGCACTGAAAAGACTTAAAACTGCAGGTCAGACTATGTAGGTGACGGACATTTTCTGCGCTTTAAAATGGAGCGGCTAAGAGTATGCACGGCGTACGTTTTCACCACGGAGTTTTCATATTTTTGTTACCGATTGGACGGGATTTCTGTGCTTATACGTTATTCAGTACTAAGCCATTATTTTGTAAATCACTCGACCACTATAACAAACGTGTACAGTGGTTTATAATCCTATTGATAGTGACAATAACGTCTTTAATAGCTATGTGCTGCGCCACCTTGATTAACCCGTCAAGCACCGAACGTTGTTAGTAAATATTTGCAATAAGAGATTGTGTTAATCTTTTAATACCGTTAAGATCAAAATGCAGATTTTGTGAGGCAGATGCGGTAAATTCAAGCCAAGCTGTGTTATTAGTTTACGGGTTGTCTCTAGATGACAGGGTCTGCTAACAATTGATTGCCTGATCTTTTTTTAAGGGAAAAAAACGTGTGCCCATTGGTCGCGTAAAAAGATGGTGAGTTTCCGAAAATAAAGCATTAAATTCGGCAGAGCAACGAGGGAACTTCACCAGTTCTCTTTCAGTTCCTGGTCTTCACAGAGTGAGAAGTCGCTCTATATCCGACACGATCACGTTGGACGACAAACCAAGCACCGGTAGAGGAAAAAGGCACTTCCTGTGACATATAGTGATGAAAGATGCTGTAGTGTATGTTTAGCATTATTTTAAAAAGTCTAAAACGTGTGAGTGTGAACTAATGTTTAACCAAAGCTTATAGTAATAACGTATCATATCTGTACATGCACATTTTACGTGAATTTCAACTATATTTTTAAAATAATTAGGGGAGTCGTATATGTGTGCGCATTAAGAGAGGAAAAACATCGTTATAATGTAGCGATGTTTTAAAATGGTTGCGTCTATTTGATGGTGTATGTATTATTAGCGCGCGTCGGTCCTTTCATGCTTTCATGTCGTCATCTTTGCTTATAAAAAAAAATAATGCGTGGGTACGAGGGAAGACTAGGCGCTTCATAAAAAGACGCCTCACACCTCCCTTATAAATTAAACGCTACATGCGACTTCCTGCGTAGTTCCTCAGCGTTACAGCTGCGAGCGCATCAGCGCGGAGAGGAGCCGAGGTCGCGGCGCAAGGCTGGTGTCCGGCTGAAGCACAGTGTTCCCGCCGCCTCTGCAGCCGGCAGGACAGGTGAGCCGGGGCAGCAGTCTCACAGGCGGGCACCTCGACGCGAATTAAAGACGTCCGTCAGGTAAGAGGATTCTGCTGGCCAATGCAGGCTTTTTTTATGTTTCACTACATGGAAAACGAAAGTAAAAAAGAAAAAAAAAGGGGGTCCTGCTGCCACCCGACTTGACCAGAAATCCAGGTTAGAAAATAAATGGGTTGAATGTTAATAGGCCGTCCGATTAATGAGTATATCTCCCATCTGTGGAATTGGCAGGCGCAAAGATCCAGCTTGCGAGTGCGTGACTGCTGCTGGTACTGAATGGGTCTCACCCGCCCGCGGGGAATCCCCCTCTCGACGAGAACGCGTTGTTCTTTGTGGAACGGCACGACTGTGAAAAAGCACAATATCGACATAAAGCATGAGAAATGGGCAACGATAAGGCCGAAGGACTGAAGCTTGCAGCCTGAAACCGTTCGCGAAAAATGGAACATCGTGCTGCCGACGAGCCCGTCCCGAGTATAAGCAGGCGTTCAGACCTGCAGGCACAAGTAACTGTCGCTCACAGACGTTTCTGACCTCATAATCATACCTTGAATCCTCGCATTTTCGGGGAAATTGAGACAAAAACGAAGTGAAAATGATTTCATCGCGCGTGGGAGACCAAATCTTACATCTTAAGATGAGCGATGCTATCGATATAAATGCTAAATACTGAAAGGCAGATTTTAAGTGGGCGAATCAAAAATAACTTTTCCTATATCAATATTATGCTTTAAGTGTCACTAGTCATATTTGTAGAACAGATATGAATTGTGTCATTTAAGAACTCAAAGTGTGATGACATTTTAAGTGCCTATTACGTTCTTGAATGGATGAATGGACTGCTGATTATTTACTATATCGGTGATAAGCTGATCGATTCAGTCGTTATTTTCAAACACAATCCTTCTCGCTACTGGGTAGATCAAGTTTCGTTAATGTTATTTGCGATCCTTCTACACAACAAAAACAGCGTTTCAAGTTTTTTTTTCCTGTTGGAGGGTGATCTATCGAGAGAAGGCTATGAACAGAAATTTAAATTATCCGTGAAAACGTAAAATATAACCTACGCATAAAGTATAAGTACATATCCAGCCGCACGACTCATTGTATTTACGGATTTTCGAAACCGTTTTTTTTACGTTTTTAGGTTTTTTTTTTGAAAAGGGGAACAGTCGGGTTTCGTGTATCCTGAGGAAAGACGGTTTTCAAGATTAATCAGTGGGGATTTCTGCCGGACTTTTCCTGTGCGGCGCTGCCTTTCGCTGAAAAAAACAAACACAAAAAACTGTCGTGTACTAGAATAATGCCAGGCTGATCACTGATGTCTAACATTCTTATATTACTCGTTTTATACTTACGTTTAAAGCTCACCGCTTGCTGTTTGTGAGAGATAAAATAGGCTATACTGCTACTGAACTCTGCACAAGTTTGCTTTCTACAATGGTAAGAGCAGCACTTAACGACAAGTACAGCAACGATTTCGGAAGCGTGGCAGCCGTATTGGAGAATATGTTGGCAAAGAGATTGAGTCTCCTTGCTTTTGCCACTTGCGTTTCCTCTGCTTGTTTACAAATCCTCCGAAGTTATTTTGAACCTTCCTGTGTTTCTACCGAGAAAACTGTTAAAACAGCGTTCGCATCTAAGGTGTTAACAGCCATGGAAATAATTACTGTGCCCCATCCCGGGACTCTGTGTAAAAAAAAAAACTATATATTTGCAATACGCCCGAAATAAAGAAAATTAACTGTGAAAGCCGAACATCTTTTTTTTTAAATCAATTCCATGAAAACCAAACAGCTTTTTGTCTTTTGAAATGGACAACATACAAAAACAGAAACCCACAAAGTATATTTTAGAAACCACCTACTTTTTTGGGGTGTCCTGTGGGGTAATGGGATAGGTAACCGTGCATAAATCGCTTTGGGGTTGGCATGCACGAATCCTAGAACTGTTGGGATGCAGAAAGGCGATCTGCATTTCCCCCCTCACCGCCGTGCTCTTGTGTCCAGCTCCGTGAAGACGCCCCCCCTGCAGACGGCCTCATTCGTTAGTGCTGCGTTTGTGCCGCTTTCGTTTCCGAGATATACACTGTAGCGCCTTGTTTTTTCGGGGGTCGTGACGTCACTCAGTCCCGCTACAACGTCGTAGGGGGGAACCAACCCGGTCCCGTTCGTTAGTGCTGCGTTTGTGCCGCTGCAAGTAATTTCCCAGCTGCTTTCGTTCCCGAAATATAGCGCCTTGTTTTTCGGGTGATGGCGTTTCCGTGCACGGTGACCTTGCCCTCCAGTGACCCCGTCTGCCGCGTTCAAGCGCCCTGTCACCGGTGCCAGAGTAACAATTCTGCAGCTGCGTTTCTCTGTGTGCCCGGCTGAGGGGCGGCGGTTGACTTTGCTTTTAATTCCAGCATCTTCCGTGCGTTTGCGTGAACAGGAAGATTAAAATTGTCACCAATGTCATACCCTGTTCAGAACAGTTGCGGGTGCAGCCTAAAAAGGGCGAACATTGGCAAGCAACTGCATGTTCTTAGAAAGAGGCTGTAACCAGCACGCCTCACTATTTCGTAGCTGTGTCCCTTTTCAAAATCTGAAGCATCGTTTGTGCTGTCTGTAGGGGGGCCCAGCTTCACGGCGCTCTGGTGTCCCGTTTCTTGTCTCCAGGCCCCGATGGCTTCCGAAGAGAGCGCGGCCGCGGGAGGTCTGTCGCGCCAGAACTCCGGCGTCGCCGTGTCCGCGGAGTTGGACCCGGCGCTGCTGGCCCGGAACATCCAGTTTGTGGAGAAGCTGGAGGGGCAGTACGTCTGCCCCAGCTGCGGACATGTGGTGCTCAACCCCCACCAGACGGGCTGCGGGCACATCTTCTGCTACCAGTGCATCAAAGCTTTCCTGTAAGAAAAGGAGCAGTTGGTCTTTCTGTGAAAAATTTCAGGTGCATAGATTGCCATTAGAGGAACAACTGAAGAACAATTGCATGTAGGAAAGTAGAAAGAAGAAACAATGTTCTGGCTGTTTTTTCTTCCCGGTTTTCAGCGCGCAGTGAAACTTTAATTACTGACACAGACATGGATACCTCATCAAGCCATTTTTTTTGTTTGAATTTTCATTTTATTAATGATTACCCCATTTGTGACTTAGTTCTTAAAAAAAGTTCAGGCCAGGTGTTAAGTAAATTGTGAGTGCTTTGGCATAGAATAACCCATGACAGTGCTTGAAGAGGCAGGAGTGTTAAGTGTTGAAAAGTGTCCTGGCCATGTTGCACTCTGGGCTTGTATAGTTGGCAGGTTCCCTAACGTTTCCCCAGGTGGGGCTGCACTTCAGTGGAGGATGAAGGGATTTTTATATACAGTACAGTATAGTGTGTTTTGTGATGTGCTGCGCAGATGTAAGAAATTCTGATTAAGCAGGGTGGTTTACCACTTTCAATGTAAACTCCTGCTGCTACCCCAGAAAATCAAGAAAGATCTTGTTTATCCTGGAACAGACACTAGCTTATAAATGTATCCCAAAAAGCTGCAGGTAGTTCTTAGATTATTAATATGGTGGGAGAAACCAGGTTGTTTAATTGACTGTCTTTCATTTTTTCAAGGGAGAGCACCACAATGCCTAAATGCCCTATAGATAATGCCTTGATAAAGGCGAATGAGGTAAGATCTTATATAGAATATTTTATAGCCATGTGGTGGAATATTGTTACTGTAGCTCCTTCAGGTGTGGCCTTTGCATTTATTCCCTGTTGTGGTGTATAAGGCAAACAAACTAGACAATGGCTGTACTTAGATCTTGATTTTACCACAGTATTTAATACAGTGTACGCTGTCTGGAGAATGAACATTTTCATTCTTTTACCGGAAAGATTTGAATTTGGATTTGAATTTCAGAACACCCTGGATCATATGAGATGCTAATACAGTGTACAGCTTTGTTAGTATTGTTAAAAAAAAGTAGACAATATTGGTTTGGTTAAACATTGAGCTCATCCTGGGATTTGCATTTTCTGTAGGTTTTTCAAGATAACTGCTGTAAAAGAGAAATATTGAACTTGGAAATATACTGTGCCAATGCGCCGGACTGTACATTGAAGGTGACCTTAGGGCGTTTGCAGGTAAGACAATTTATGTTTTGGAATATTCTTAATTATTGAATACGGTAAATCTGCTTCTGTATTTTGGGGGAAAGATTGCAACCATTTTATTAATAACATGCACAATACAGTAGATTAATTAGTAACATACTTGATCCAAGCTCCTGCAGAGGAGAAAGTATCATAGAATCTGGTATGTGACCCAAGCTCCTGAAAAAGAAAAAAGCTGATACTAAATTATTTGAGGTCTGGCAGGATGGAATTGTACAGTAAATGTTATTTCATACATCATCAAGAGAAAGGTCCTGATCATGTAGTATTTGAATATTTGGCATTTTCACTGCAATTTTATTCACATAATAAATAACATCAGAATTACTTTCCATAATCCCCACAAATTACGAATACTTTAGTTTTGACATGAAGGATGAATTCATGACGTATGGTTATAGTTGCTCTATACTTTTTCCTCTGCCTCTACCCCACCTTCATGACAGTAACCAGTGGTAGTTCCCTCCCAGTCCACTGACTTGTTTCTGACAGAAAGGGGACGCAGCTTTCAGATGAAACAAAACACCTGTTTTATCTTTTACGGGGAATTTTATTTTTTTCCAGCCACATTTTCACTCAAGTTTCAATGATAATGTTTGATCCCACACAGCATGACAAATAACAAGTCAACACGAGTAGCCATGAAGTATCGAATAAAAAAATACTGCTGAATGATCCCCTCTAATACCTACTGCAGCAGAAAAGGCCAAGGGGCATCTTGTCCTTGAAGTAGCCGTTCTGGTTTTTGTTAGTCCTGTGACACTTTCCCTTCTGTATCCCAGGAGCACCTGAAGCACTGTCCATACGAGTCCGTGCAGTGCACCAACACAGGCTGCACGGACGTGATGTTCCGCATGGATCTGAGGGAACATCTGATGAGCATCTGTGCCTACCGCATGGAATCTTGTCCACACTGTGAGAAGCATTATATGCTGATTCAGTTAAAGGTAAGCACAAGACCTTTTACTGTGGAATGCTTGTCTGGTTGGAATAGTTAAAGCAGTAGTTCCCAGCCCTGGTCCTGCAGGTAAGCTGTGTCTGCTGGTTACCACTCCAGCTGTGCTCTCAGTCTTCATTGCTAACCGATGACTTCATTGATCTGCTTGCTTCTTCAGACTTCTGTTTCACTTGATTCTTCAGTCTGTCCTGAGTGTTGTGTTTTCAACTGCTTCAGTACACTGAAGTTCATGCTGCTCTTCTCTCCTCGACTGGCTGGGCATTATTTCTGTCTAAGTAGATCTTACTAGTTGATCAGTTGATGATGAACAGAATCAGATAGGAACGACCCAGTCAGACTTGCCCACAGGTGGGAAGGTCTGTGTCAGACACGCCCACAGGTGGGAACATCTGTGTCAGACACGCCCACAGGTGGGAACATCTGTGTCAGACACGCCCACAGGTGGGACCGTCTGCGTCAGACACGCCGACAGGTGGGAACAACCTCAGACACGCCCACAGGTGGGAACGACCTCAGACTCGCCTGCAATGGATGTTTTCCTTTGCAGAGGTCCAGTGGCTTAAATTTCAGGAAACTCTTGCATGAGGACTGCTATGAAACTGCAAAATTGGTCCACTGTTGATATTGATTACTAATCCCGTTTGATGTTTTGAGAGCTGGAAGCAAATTTACTGATATGCCCCAGATAGGAAACTAAAATTAGTCAGGCTGTGATTAAGAACTCAGCTGGAAGACGGAAGACACAGAGTTAACCCAGGACCAGGATAAGGAGCCTCGGAGTTAGAGTGCTGCCCCATCTCCAGCTGCTTTCTAATGAGCTCCAGCAAGTGCGGTTTCTCTCTGTGGCAACGCTTTGCTTGCCCTGTCTCAACTCTGATAATGGTTGCATTTTTAGGATCATGAAGACACCAACTGTCCGGACTTCAAAATTCAGTGCCCCAACAAGTGTTCTCAGGTTATAAAAAGACACAAGGTAAGAAAATCAGATGTACTGTAGCCAGCAAACTGCTTTGTACTCTTTTTTTTAGAAATGAAATCACTAAACTTCTGTTAATAGATTTTAGCTGTTGTCTGACAAAAAATGCCCGATTTAGAGATCAGCCCAGTACAGGAGAAAATTGAAGTTCTTTCTCCGTAGAACTTGTTTAATAAAATATTTTTAATACTTGTTTAATACTGATGTGCCACGTTTCTTTTTCTCTCAAGAAAAAAGTAACACTTAGCTGATTTAGCTAGCAGGTTGCCTGTTCTTAGTAGCGTAGTCATTGCTGAAAACACAAAAGGAAGTGAGATCCTCTATCACTGATATGAGTACAGTTCTTCTGATACTGCAAGACTGAAATGACTTAAGAGAAAATCTTGTTTAGAATCCTGTTTTTATTTCTTACTGTCATGCTGGGCAATATTAATATTATTTCAAATATTTGTCAAATTTGCTTATTGTTAAAAGATAATTTCTTTAGCTTAGAATGTGTCTTCTGACCTGTCAATATCATCTTCAATCACAAAGTTCATGATAACATTTTGTCCAATTTATATGTACGTAAATTTGTATATATAGTCCAAATAAGATACTGCTTCAAATAAAATATTAATGAAAACATTAGTAACTACATACGGGTAATATTTCTGTATTCACTAAAGCTAACTCCATGCATTGACTGCTAATTATGCTGGATATTGACAAACCAACATTTCTGACCTGAAGACTTCTCCCTGCTGCTGATAAGGCTTCTGGCTGCTGGGAAACGTGCTAATTGACTTGCACTCTTTGTTTACCATCATTTGACATTTCAGCTGAAAGACCATTTTCAAGAATGCCCCCAGGTTGAAATCGACTGCACATACAAGAAATACGGCTGCTTTTTCAGGGTTGGTATAAATAATACTCTTATCTATTCACAAAATGTGCCAAACTCAGATCTTTGATTAATACCACCACAGACTTTGGCATGAGTCATTCATTTTATTAAAAGGGCAGGACAGTTTCTGACTTCATGTAAGCTCTCCGTGATGAAATATCTCAATTTTAATCATCTGGTGATGAAGCAAATAAAGAGACATGAGAGCTCTGTGTTTTTTTCGTTTTGGTCATTTTTCTGTAAGTCTTAATCATTAACATTTTCCCGAAAGACAGCGCGGGAACTCTTTAAGCTTGAGGAAATGTTTTATACACAATGTTGTTGCTGCTCTTGAAGAATAAAGGTAAACCTTACATTGGTCCTCAGTGTAGCAAAATAGATCCCTACAGGCAAAACAACTGTATTCCTCTGTGCAATTCTTATTTTCCCATTTAAATACCGGTATAACTGTATTTCCTTTTTTTAAGTAGGAAAAACGAGTAAATGTGGAGGCCCATGAAGATGTAGCTTTGAAAGACCATCTGCTTCTTGTTTTGGAAAGTAACTTCAAGCTGGAAAAACAGGTAACAATGGTGAGACTGATCCAAGTCAGAATTAAGACTTGCAGGTTTGATTCCACAGATGTTCTTAATTACTTAAATGAGCTAAGTATTTAAATTAATTGGCCAAACCTAACAGTAGCCAAAATCACTAATGAAGGCCTTTTATGTACCGTAAGTGCCTGAGCTCTTCGATCAGAGGATGTGTACCATTGTCTTCATGTACAGTACCTGAAGTAAAAAGTAGTATTCTCATATTTTCCTGCCTGTTTGGAAATGATGAAGTGTGTTGTTTAGGCGTATTGGTTACCATGTTGATGTCATTATTGGTTTTCAGTTTGACTACCTCTATTCAAACTGAGGTACTCAAAAAATGTTCAAAATTTTTCCAGTTTCAAAATGCCTAACATCACGCTGGTTTCCCACCAGATAGACGATCTCCAAAAGACTTTGCTCCTGAAGCACCACGAGTTTCAAGAATTGACGAGTGTTGTCAACAACCTGGAGAAGGAAATCAAGCCACTTATACAGCAGGTGACCAAGACCGACAACATGCTCTCCTGTGTACAGGTGAGGCACAGCTGTGCTTTGGATCATGGGTTTTGCAACCTCACTGTAGCAGCTCTGGGAAGACTTCCTCAAACATGAATGCTGTAGTGGGGAATTCCTCTACACAGGAGTAGGAGAAAAGCTTGTGAACTCAATACACACAGCAGTGTAGCATTGTGTCTGCCCTGCAGAACAGACAGCTGAAGTTCACTAACTCATTTATACAGTATAGTATATGTATATAGGACAGCCTCGTGTAGTACATGACAGAATGGTTTGTTTCAGGCTCAGGCAATTTTTGACCTGTTCTTCCAGGCTCTTCTACTCTTAACAACCTCATTAGGAGCAAACTAATTACTGTAGTTTTAAAAAGTCAGTTCTTATCTCACCTTTACAGACCTTGAGGCCTTTTCTGTAACTGATAAGGCAGTAAACAGCTAATCTGACATATTCCAGTAATTATTCCTTACATTCCATTGCACAATTAACACTAAAGCTGTAGCCTTGAAAACATGCTGATATATTTGCCCTGCTTCAGATGTTCTTACTGAAAGATTTGTGCTTTTTGTTAAAAACGCTGGACAGTTATTACATGAATAAAATCAATTCGAATTTCGTATTTTATGTGCATTTCATGAACGAATAAAAACAAATGCAATCTTAAAACTATCTGGCCCTAATATGACCCAGCCTGTCTACACTGTAATGTTAAAGCTGTACAAACTTTTATTTAAACCCACCGGTCTGTCATTATTTATTCCTGTCTCAGGTGCTTTGCCATGACTGTGTAAAACATCATCGCTTGTTTAACATGATTGTAGGGACATAGGCCAGTTTGCTCAAGCAGTCTTGCCTTTCTGCCACAATAGAGGTCACTTGAAGAGCAGAGGGACAGAGTGTCCAGTGTCCAGATCCAGCTGCAGCAACTCACACGCGCTTTCAATCAGGACCCCATCCGCACGGAGGTGGGGCACCTGAAGACCTCTGTGGACAACCTGAAGCAGCAGGTCTCAGTGATCGAGTCGCTGAAAGACCGCCTGAGTAAGTCACCACGCCCCCCTGTGCTTTAACAGTAATTGCAGGTATTAATTGTATACGGGTGACCACCCACTGCTAGACCGTTTCGCTGAGTGAGGGGAAGCACTGACCTCATAGTTCACAGGGCTTGACAGTTCTCCTGACTTCTCTAGTCAAGAAAGGACACCACCACATTTGTAGATTGTCACTTATCTGCTATTTCTTAGACATCTTAGCATCTGGGGTGTCAAATGCAACTTAAAACAAAAAGAAAGAATCAGTAGACAAATAAGCACTTTTTGTTTCCAGAAACTATGGTTTAACCAACAAAAGACACTTTCCAATGTCTCTGTTCTTTGATCGTTCCAGTGCTAACTTGGCTTTTTTGGCGGCACTGTGCCACTGGTGAGAGCAGCCATTGGTTTGAATAATCATGACAGCTAGGGGCGATCTCGACCAGCTTGTTTCTGCTATTCCAGCCACACGGGCTTTACACCACCTCTGTCCCCAACACCGTCCTGATTTGCCAGTGCCAACGACTGTAGTAATCTGTCACACAACACCGCACCCCCGTCTCACTGTCACTACAACGGAGAGAGGTCAGCAACAGACTTCAAGGCTGTGGTTCTCTTTCCAGCAACAATGTCTATCTTTTATATTTCTGCTCAGAGCGCTAACGTGCTGCTGCCTTGTTGCAGACGTCCTGGATGATCAGTACAAGCGGCACTCCCGGCTGCTGAACATCCACATGGAGCAGCTCAACCTGAACGACGAGAGGTTCCGGCAGCTGGAAGCCACGTCCTACAACGGGAAGCTGATCTGGAAGATCCAGGACTTCCAGAAGAGGAAGGAGGCGGCGGCGGAGGGCCGCGCGCCCTCCATGTTCAGCATGCCCTTCTACACCAGCCGCAGCGGCTACAAGCTGTGCGCCCGGGCCTACCTGAACGGGGACGGCGCCGGCAGGGGCACCCACCTGTCCCTGTACATCGTGCTGATGAGGGGAGACTTCGACTCCCTGCTGCCCTGGCCCTTCCGGCAGACCGTGACCCTCATGATCCTGGACCAGAGCGGCAACAAGAGCGACATCCTGGACTACTTCAAGCCCGACCCGGCCAGCAACAGCTTCCGCCGGCCCACCGGCGAGATGAACGTGGCCTCGGGCTTCCCCTGCTTCGTCTCGCACGCGGACTTGGAGAACCCCAAAAACGGCGTCTACGTGAAAGACGAGACCTTGTTCGTGAAGGTCAAGGTGGACACGACGGGGATCGAGGACCTGTAGGGGCTGGGGGCTTCCCCTGGAGCCGACACCCACGCCGTCTGCCCCTCTTTCTGGTTACTGTCCGCAAGGGATTGAATTTAATTGAACCGAAAAGCTCGTGCTGCTAAAACGCCCAACGTGTCTGTAGCACAGCCTCAGTACAGGTGGCTCTGAAGCGAGGGCCCCTGTTTGCCGAGTCCTGGGCTTTATCAGCTCATTTGCATGTCAGCATTGTTCTGAAGGCACACCTGCTGTGTCCACTGGCGACAGTAACTGAACACGATTTGTCGCGGCGCTTCAATCTGAAACAGCTTGGCCTGGCAGCAAAGACGTATCTATTTGCGATCTTTAGGGTTCGGTGTCTAAAGACTTAAGGCTTTCAGGTGCTATTCACATGAACGATCTGATAGCATCACTTCTTCAGAGGCTTCAATACACTTGCTACCACATACAGTTGTGTATTTGTGATGGTCCATAGCTGAAGGTGACCCTTTCCATTGATATCTTTGGCTTTTTAATTTAGGTTGGAAGTAACTATTTTTCCTTTTTATTACAAGTCAGCATTGAATAAGCTGCATTGCTGAAGCTAAAATTTGTATCGGATATTTAACAGACAATTCTACAGTACGTACGAGACAAGAAGTAATGGACAAAGTATGTCGTACTGGGAACAGTGTTACAGAGAAGGAGTATCAGCCTCATGACATCACAAAAAGCTCTTTCTGGTGATTTTCTTCTAAATGAGGAACAGTACACTTTCATAACAAAAAAGGATCGTTTTAGTTTTTTAGTTATGTCTGAAATAGTTGTTGTGGTTCTACTGTGACTGAGTTGTCCAGAATAACTCATAATGTGTAATATCTCACTTTGTGCTACAGACACAGAGTATAACCTCCAGTAAACCACATGAGAAGTCGTTGTCTGTGATCAGTCCTGGCCTTGACAGCTTTACTTTTGTTGCAAATTAGTGAAAAGCTTTTCTGCTTTATTTAAACACAGGGAAGTGTTTAAAAACCTGCTTATCTACTGTGGAATCATCTCATTTCCCTTCTCAACTTTCAAATGTTGTATGTTCTGTAACTCCTAAGTAGGAATTTGTTGTCATTATTGGCATGGGTTTGAACATTACAGAACATTTTTTAAATGCTTCATTGTGTGAGTGTAATCAGTAGATTTCATACAAAACTACAGCTTCCTAAAAAAGGATTCAAATACTGTATAACCTGTGCCACCTTTTTTAATAGGTATTTAAGACTTTTTACAGTTGAGAAGAAAACTATAAGATAAATTATAAATTATATATATTTTTATTTGTATTTAGAATGATTGTCAGCAGAACATTTCTATATGAAAGGCAAGCATTCAAAATGCTTTTCATACTACAAGGTCAAAAGCATTCTGTTGCAAATCTGCTTACTAGGTTACTAGTTTCCATTAACTGCAGCGAACCACAGACTGCTAAAAAAAAAGGAAATGGGACATTTTTTAGTCACTCATTCCATTAACGCCTGTGTTAGTCCTGTGCCTGTACATTGTGATTGGCTGATTGTGTATTTCTACCCTTATTTTACTACTGCTGATTCATATCTTAAAAGGAAGCAGTGCTTAAGTTGCCCGCCACTTAAAGGTTAAATTGCTAAAATATGGAAAAAAATTAAATCTGGCACCTATATTTCAATATTTTGTTTTGCTGTTATGTTCTCCCATGTCATGCAGACTGTTTTAAGTCAGGATTTCTGGGATACGCAAAATGTGTCTAGAACAACAGTTCTTTGAAGTGTATTGCTACGTAAGACATCAGTTGAATGCCTTTATTTGACTTCTTCTCTGGCAGATGCTCCCGAGAGCCATGCACTCACTGGCAATGCAGGTTGGAGTAGAAGGGATTTCATGCTGTCCTGATGACTCCTGTGTGCTCATTCACTTTTTATAGCGCTTAAGAGACACATATTTGCATATTACTAAACTCTTAGAACGCAGCACCAAGCGAGTAGGACATGGGACACATAAGCAGTATTACTTTAAGCTTTTGCAGAGGTGGCATACTCTGACCCCCAATCACAAACCACGAGTATCGTCCAGCTTTGTCTGAAGCCTGTGAGTTCATGCACAGCATGTACAGTATACCTTTAAATTGTGGACCAGTAGTTCAACCAACACTTTCTAGTTTTTGCTTTGTGTTTTAGCTCCTGGAAGAGTGCATTAGTAATGGTCATTTTAATCACATACCCCCAGACAGTTCTCCATGATGCTTACTTCACAGTGAACGCTTTTCTTATTCACATTACTGCTGCAATTTGTGTAAACAATGTTTGCTGAATTGGAATATGCATTCTTATTGTGGTTGCTGCATTGACAATGTATTAGCATTACAGCTTTTTTTAAAAAATAAAGGCGATCTATTTTTGTAATTTTTATTTTGTGATTGAAATAAAAACAAATGTATATTGCGCTAACAACTCATGAGAAATTAAAAGTTCTTGTCTAAAGGCAGAAACTAGTGTTGAACGTACACTATATGTTTAGCCCCTCATTTGTCAGACTTTCTTAAATTCTGTCTCTTTTAACAAATGTAGTTCTGGTATTGAATAGAATAGAATTTAACCTGCACAGTTCTGCAATTTCAAGACTGCTGACTGTAGAAACTGGCGTCACTCACTGGAAATACACTTGGATGGGTTAGAAAAGCATAACCTGGATTAGGATGCCTGAAATCCTCATTTCAAATAATCTCAGAATGTGAAACTGAAAGATTTACACAGGCTAAACAGACCACAGGGACTGTTATATTTCATGAGCCCAGGGATAATGCAGAGACTTTGTGCTCTACATGGGGTAATTACATAGTTTATGAAGGCCAACATACTACAGGGCTTTATGTACTACATAGCAGTGATCTAAGTGAAGACCTCAGATAAAACCATCAACCACAAAGCTGAGCTTCAAATCCAAGCTATTAATTGCGGGGGAAAATAAATTGGGTGTTACTCATTAATCTGTGGTCAAGCTCAAGTGAGAAGGCACAAAGCTAGCACATCTGCCAAATTTAGAACTTTAAAAATAGACGTATTGTTTCTGCTGCGTAACCTGAAACCAGACGATGTACCAGTTCGTGAAGGCGCATGTGTCAGGTGGGGAATAAGTCAGGTCTCCTCAAATGGTGCGTGGGCTCAGGAATACACTATTTATATCTCCCCTGTCCAGCAAGCAGGCTCTCTGCCAGCAAGGGACCTCGACCTCTTTCACACAATTTACTTTCTTCAACACTGATTTGCAGAAATGTGGAAACTCAGACGTAAGTTGAACCCTTTTGTTTTAAAATCTTTTTACAACTACTTTCATCAAGGTTCTTTGTTTTCTGCTCTCAAAACCTTTATCTGTTTAATGCGTGTAAACCTAAAATTACTTGGAGGAAACGACCCTGTTTTATGATACACAAAAAATTAGGTTGTTAGCAGTAAAGCACTGACAACAGCTTAAACCGTACCTTATTGGGAACTGCCTCGTATCGGACATTTTAAACTTTTCTTCACAATTTGCATTGTAGCTCCAGTTGATTCCCCACTGGTCGGAAGATACAAGCCTGTTTTAGAGGTATTTAATTCTTTACTTAATAATGTAGTCATTTTATAAAGGAAACCCAGGTTGTATTCTGTATTTGAATGACGAGAGAGATGTGAAAAAACAAGATGTAGGATCAAACACAGTCACTCACTGAAAAAAATACAGTACATAAAGAAAGACGTTAAATGCAAGAAAAAAGCAGCTGGCATCACGCAGCCCTGTGTTTTGACCTTTAGCTTTAATAACGTTTTTCAGACACTGTTTGCTCTGTCATTACAGGAGAAGAAGCCTGTAGACCCCATGTCTTTGATCCGCCTGAACAGGCTGTCCCCTGAAGAGGAGTTTCCTTCCCTGAGTTGGAACCATACATTCATGGCGAAGGTCTTGACCCTTCAAATGTACAAACGGCAGTACAATCGAGCCACCGACAGCGGATTCACCTTCGATGATATCATCCGCCCCGGACTTGAAGACCCAGGTCAGATCAGGCTGGTACTCCGATCCTTATTTTGCCTCCCGGGATGCCATCCTCGTATGCATATTCTGTGCAATTTCTGGTCAGATTTCTTGCTTAGCTTGCTGTGCACATCCCAGCTCAGGAGGAATTCTCAGGGCATGAATGATACGGGAGACCGTTTTGGTGTTGGGGAGCCCTTCACTGATTTGCAAGCATGCTTCAGTCCCGGCCAGCTTCTCCTCTAGGCACTTCTGACAAAGAGGTTTCAGAAATGTCTCCATTTCCGCAGTTTTTGTTGGAGGGTTTTATAATTACAGAAAAAATGAAAAGAAACTAGAGCGCACATCACCTTTAAAGAGATGGTGTTCATGGCTGGGTTTGGGACTAAATGACTTTGCCACTGAAGTTTATCCAACTTTATTTCAAATCCTTATATATTTGCAATATGTGATATATTGGTGGCTTGTGCCTCAGTGTGACATGAGAGCCACAGGGAGAGCCTGCTTGTGTCTGTGTGGTGTTGTGCAGGGGATGCCACAGGCCCAGTGTCAGTGGGCTGTGTGGCAGGAGACGCCCAGTCCTATATCGTCTTCTGCGACTTCTTCGACCGCGTCATCGAACTCTACCACCAGGGCTACAAAATGACCAGCACCCAGCAGAGTGACTTCAACTACAACAACTTGAAGGTACGAAAAACAGCCACTTAAGTGTCATTCTGTCATTTTCTTGTAGGCTTAATGGTAGAATGGCAAAGATGATTTTAAGGTAACTTGAACTTATAATTGTACCTCTTGGTCTTATGTAGTCAAAGTAAAAAATGCTATCCATTTTATTTTGGTCTTTTATATTGTCCATGAAATCAAGCCATCCTGCGTGCAGAACTAATGTCCAAACAGAGCACGCCATAATAAAGCTGTGCCTCTTTAGCCCAACAGCATTTCTTAAATAGCTTGATTTTAAGAGTGAACAAACTGAAGGCATTCAAGAGCAAGTCAAGACCAGACCCACAGGTTTTGAATGGTCACAAAGGCTGACTCTGGCACAGCAAAGTGCAGTGTGCCCACTAAACAAGTAAATCACTGCAGCTTCTTCAGTGACTTTGCAAATAAATGGTATCCTGGTTAAACAAAAGATTTTAAGAAACCCAAGAGAAAAATACTGTACCAGGTTTGTGTCTCAGCATTCTCAGATTAAGCACCGTTGGGCTGGTGTTTAGACATCTGAAGCTGGACAGCTTGTCATCGACAGCGATGTGTTTTACCCATGTTGTCTGTGTTTCGCTCAGGGGTGGGATGAACTGGACAGCCAGTGTGTAGTTAGTTGTGAGGTGCGTGCAGGGCGCTGTGTCGAAGGCTTCTCCTTCCCACCACACTGCAGCAGAGGAGAGCGCAGACGGCTTCTCTCGCTGGCCAAGACAGGTACAATATGTCCCCCTCCCGTCCACAGAGATACCTGGAGAATCTGGATAGCAGTGCACACGTGGCTATATCTGAAATACATTACTGTTTTTTTTTAACTAAAATTTTAAAATCAAGAAGAACCATGGGTTAGATGAAAGATGTATAGTCCACTAGGGATTCGGGACATTGTAAACAGTTTCATATGGGTTGGAGTGCCTGTAGCTGGGAGTCTCTAAACGCAGGGTTTCTTGGTTCAGCCCTTAGCCACCTGGATGGCGAAGCAGGAGGTACACTGTACTCTCTGCAGGAGCTGGCAGGGCACTCCTTGGACATCCCTTCAGAAGCCATGCTAAGGACCGGAGTGGCGAGGGACTGGCCTGATGCTCGGGCAAAATGGTTTGGTTAACCCTTCAGCCACCGACATCAGCCAAAAATACACAGCCACCCCCACCCCCCACCAAAAGAGTCTCAAACTGCTTCAGTAATGCATATTTTTCAGCAGCACAAGAGCTATACATACATATGTAATAAACCGTATCACCACAGCAAAATGTTTTAGTGTGAGGCCGTACAATATGCTCAGATGTATGCAAGAAGTGATGTACACTTGCATAATTTATTCACAGGACCAGTCAGGACAAAAGCCTAGTTGTCTGGGTAAACGTGGAGGATCACCTTCAGCTGGTCTGTACAGGCACAGGCTGCAACATTAAAGAGGCATTTAAATGCCTGTGTGTCAGCCTGCAGAAGGTGAGTTTAGAGCAACAGAGCAGTGATGTCTTATTAACTACATGCAGACTATGCAGAAGGCAGGATGTGTACGTCTTTGAGTGTTGTAGTATACCTGGTGTACAATTACAATTACAATTCTTAGCATGTATGCAATAAACAGCTCAAGCAAATAAATAAGAGTTCTACAAACCTATATTGTTGTACAATCGTTATCTAAAATTGTGGTTATGGTATCCTTTTTATTTTGGAATTATGCCACCAATTCATGCTTGAACTCCTCTACTATGTACATAAGCAAGATTATTTTTGTGAATGAAATCATACACACATCTGCAGTTGTTTACGGAATGAAAGTGGAAAATTACAATTAGAAAATGACAACTACTGGAAACACTGCAGCAGCACATCCATCTCATCTCCCGGCTTCTGTTGCACTCTCAGCTGGAGGAGCTGTACAAGAGGATGGGGCACCCGTTCATATGGAAGGAGCACCTTGGGTACGTGCTGAGCTCTCCAGCTCAGGTGGGGACCGGCCTGAGGGCCAGCATGCAGGTGAGGCTCAAGCACCTCCACCAGCACAAGCAGCTGGGAAACATCCTGGAGAGACTGCGCCTACAAATGGCCAACACAGGTACTTCACACCTCCGACCGCTCAGCACACCTGCTGCTACATTTCAGCAGCCTCGGAACAGACCCCTGAAGTTACACAGCTGTCGGCAATTTTATGAACTGATGTGATCAATTTTAAAGCAAAACAGCAGTTCCGATTTCCCAGACCCAATTTCCCAGTTATTAAATCTCTGTAACAGAATAACTTCATTGACAGTATAGAAATTGTTTACAAATGTTAAATTAAGCACAAAACTGCGAGCTTTGTGAAAGTACTGTTAAGTCGCCATGTTATTGCAAACCCCTGGTCTGACCACGGGCGAGAGCGAGAGCCCCCACAGATTACAACATGACGCAGCCCTTCCTGCTCACTAGTCACTGTAACTACTGTACTGTGATGTACGAGCAAATATGTACAGTTTGAGCAGCAGACATTTCACCGCAGAAATGTTCCAACGTGATCTTGTGATCTGCATGCAGAGTTAACAAGTAGTATTTGTGTGCTAAACTGTCTTAAACTCAAGAGCAGTATTTATATTGGATTAAAAGAGATGTGTCCACAGGCCTTCTTGTTTACAAAGTAATAGGGCCACTTCACCTCACTGGCGTTTTTTTGGCCGCGTTCTGAATTGTAGAATATGGCACAGCGCAAAGCTGGAAATGTTGTGTATATTGTGATGAAAACTGGAGGTTTTACAAGTTACTGTGTGCGTTTTCCTTTTATTGTAGTTTGAAATGCACTCCTCAATGCCGATTCTTGCTAACCCCAAAATATAAAAAGTGGTGCATTTCCCCTTTAAAAACTACGAAAACCATACCTCTTTTTCTCAAGCTAAAAATGATGAGATTTCAGTTGAGGACATACCTTGAAATACACAGTGACACTTGTAACCAGTGACTGCCTAAGCAGGTTATGCCAGTTCAGATTCCCTTAGAAATATAATACAAATCCACAGGCCTGATGGAGAAAATTAGAACTAAAGGTCACAAATAATGTGGTGCTGAATTTGTATAGTATGCCCTTCAAGCACTTCAGTTCAATCCCAATCAAATGTTTCACCTGGAGGTTTCTTAAAAGAAACCTGATTTTCGCCAGGTTTCTGGTAAGAGGTAACAGGGGCAATGGATAACAGGGCCAGAAAAACAGATAACGGGCATCTTTCCGATTAAACGAGCAACAGATCTTACCTCCCGTCTGGTCTCGCTCGACAGGCTCTGCAGGCGGTGGTGTCTTTGAGGTCTGCACTGCACAGACCATCGGCTTCACCGAAGTGGAGCTGCTGCAGCTGCTGGTGGACGGGGTGAAACTGCTCCTGCTCATGGACAAGACGCTGGAGCAGCCAGGCGGGACCATCAAACACCTCATGCCTGCTCAGAAGTAGGGCCTTGGGAAACAAAAACGGAACATGTCACGCTGGGCGAAGCAGGAACTGTCTCTGCTTCAGTGATGCTTGTATCAAAGCAAATAGCAAATGCATTGCACTTCAATATGAGAATAAAGGACAACCATTGGGTGTCTAAAAGGAACTAAGAACCTGTCAGCATGTGCCTGATTCACAGAGAAAGAATTTGACAACTCACCCGCTGAGCAAAGACTAAGCTCCACATTAAATAGCATTTGCTCTGAAAAGGAAGAAGTGTTTCAGGTTTTTAAGCAAGTGTTAATTTTTTTTTTTAACGGTAGACGTTTAACACAAAAAATGTAAATGTTTAAAAAAACAAATAAACAAGAGAACCGAAATTCACACTGTAGATAGCTGAACACAAAATGTCTTTATTTCACATACATGACTAAATGTACATTTAACAGACGTTGAAAATTCGAGTATAACTGTACAGGTGTGGATTCAAAAGATGTTATCATTCAATAAGGAAAGCATACTCCTGTTTTTTTTTTTTAATACCTCACATTATTAAGCAGACTATAACTTAGGTACACACATTTTTGAGCAGCAAATCCTGATGACATTTACCTAAACGTATCCCGGTCAGATTAAACTCATTTGAAACGGACTCATACAGCCAGAGCATTACAGCCCTACATTATATACACATTCCCAAGCTCAGAGACATGTGAATTCAGCCAATGAGACAAAACAACCAATGTCAAATAGGTTAACAAAAGGTATGGATTTTCACTGCATTTGTTACAGCAAGAACAAAACCTCCCAGCAGTTCGAATGACATCCCACAATGAAGAGCAAACAAATGCTCAGGGTTTAAGTGCCCGACACCCCTTCATCTTCTCCTCTGGTCTTTCTGAAGGGTTTTCCAGAGTTCAAGGGCATTAGGAGACCGTCCACTTCTTGGTGACGTTCAAGTGGTTGAGATGATCCGTGACAAACCGATGCTCGGGGAAGTTCGCTGCTTTGGCCGCCTTGAAGCCGAGCCAGTTCTGCAGGCGGCGCTCGGCCACGTGCCCCCGCTCCTGCTCCCTGGTCATGCAGGGGCGGCTCAGCCAGTACTCGTTCCCCGCCTCCACCTCCAGCCTCTTCACCACGTTGCGCTGCATCTGCCAGGTGACCTGCCGGGGGCGCCGGTACTTCCCAATCCACTGCTTCCCCGGAATGCCCTTTCGGAGCAAAACTGCCGTGAGGAACATCTCAGCGGGCCTGCAGTCGGTGGCGGGGGAAAAGAGGCCTTTAAAATCCCGATTTAAAAAGTCAGGCACAATTGCCGTTTATGCAGATTGCCAAACAAACCTTTCCAAAAATCGACTTCTACCCCTCAATTTGGAAAATTCAAACCTGTAAATGGGAAGGCCATGCACAATTCCTAAAGTGGAATCGTCTCAGCATCCGCTATGATGTTAGCATTGCTCAGGGCTCTCCCAAGTGGGCCCACCTGTAAAGAGCTTCCTTCTGAGAGCTGGAGGAGCCCTGTGCTCCGGATGTGGCAGGTTCGAGCCTGGGTTCCCCCCCCCAAGCAGCAGTGCATAGCTGGCTCGGTGTGGGCAGGGTTTCGAATGAGCTGGTAGCAAAACAGGGGCTTGTAGGTTTGATGTCATTGAGGATCAGGGCTCCGATTTGTGCTGATCCCCCTATTTTGTCTACAAAATAGTCAAACGACCCTTTTCAATGACTTTTAACTGATTTGATGGGTAGGCAGGTTAACAAAGCCTGTTTTCACTTCCTCAGTACAGGGGCAAAGGCACTACTACATACCCCTGTGTGGAAAACAAAAGAAAGTCCATCTCTGCCCACACACACACACACATTGTTTTACAAAGAAAGGCCACACTTTTTCTACTGGCTACCTTGCTTTGATAACTCCATAGCCGCCATGACAAATGCACCTCTCTGGCTTAAAGGTCTGGGTTCATGAATAAGGAGATGCTTCTTTTGTATTCTTCTACTTGAACTATGTATCACAAAACTGTGGTAGCCAGTTAGATTTAAGGCAGTTCAGGGGGCATCAATGTGGAGTAAAAGTCGATTCCACAGTACTTTCACCTGTTCATCACTATTGTGCCTTAATTGCAATCGGGACTCTGGACAACAGGAAAGATGTGCCGCTCTTGTACAAATGAGATAGGCACTTCACTCTGGGCATTTAAGTAACTTTAAAGTTATTAGCACCAGAAGCGACTACAGTTGTTACAATATTTTCATTTCCGTTTCAAGGCAAGCACAGTGTAGCAAGAAAATTGTACCGACAGGCAAACTAAAGCGCTTTTTGTAAACTTTGTTCATAGTGTCCAGGTAAAAACAGCGGCATACCAAAAATATGAATGCAGTAGGTTTTAAGCATATAGTTAAAAGAAAAGCACTGCTTAAAAAGCATTTTTGGACAATGTATTTGGTACCCCGCTAGATTACTGAATCAAGTACAACCAAAATACGCGTTTCTGTAAGTTTTATCCAAAGATACTCAAGTCAGTAGACAGTTGACCTTGCTCGCAATATAGACTAACGCGTCCACACACCGAACCCAACACTTACAAAGGTTTTAGAAACCGAGTTTTGTTTTTCAGCTGTGTAAAGGCGAGTGACTATTACAGCTCACAGCCGTGTAGGTAGACGCCAGAGTTCCACAAATAAACGTAATTTCAAAATGAGGCTAACTTATACCACAGTAAAAAAAACGTCATGTATTTACACATACGTACATACATATATCAATTGCAACCATAACTGTGAAAGATAACTTATCTCTAAGTTCCCAGGGAAAAAGAAAGGGAGTAAAAAAAAAAAAGCATACCTTTTTTCCACAAAATTCCTACGCTCGCCTTTCTGTTCCCTAAGTGCAGCAGTGTGAACACTCTACATGCAGCCCTGCTGACCTCAGTCTTCTGCTTCCGGGTGAGCACCAGTTACCTACGGATACTAGAGAGAGCCAAACTGCCTGAAATGCGACTTTGGACAAAAACGCGAAAGGCTTCCCTTTGCAATGAGCTCTCCTTTTAGATTGTTACATTACGGTTTAATTCATACTAAAATACTAAATATTCAAAGCGAGCACACTCATTTCATTCACTCGTTTTTTTACAGGCAAACTGTGTTCATGGGTTACATTCTTGTTTGTGTCATAAATTGCTTTTAAGGTCTATCCATAGCCTGGTCTTGCTATAGAAGGTCAGGGTCTCAGCTCAACCCAGCATACATAAGGAGCAAAGCAGGGTACCACCCTGGAAAGGACACCAGTCCATAGCTGAGCACACAGGGGAAACGTACTTACCAGTGATCCAAGTCGGCATGTGTTTGTAAGGTAGAAAGAAGCCAGAGCACATGTAGAAAATACATACATTCAAACTCCACAGAAGATGCTCCAGGCAGGAATCAAACCCCAAAGCCAAGAGCTGATCCAGTATTGTTCTTCCACACCCTAGATCCCCTTGTTTAAATGAAAACAAATGTATCTTTCCCCAGTCACTAAGTTACAAACCAAGTGAAGTTCAATTCTATGACACTACAAAGCTACTTTAAAAGAGAGGGTTATTAAATTACATCTTTCATGATGAGCTCCTGCCTATGCCTACCAGCCTCCAGTCCACAGTGATTGAACCACACATGAAAAAATACATCCGGATACGTCTGCTCACATTGTCAACAGCTTTTAAAAGCCGTCCAACCAGGAGCTTTGCCATAACACCTCAACTTGTCGTTTAATGTCACATGGATGACTTGAGACAAGAGGCATGCTGGGCAGAGGTTTGTGAGAAGGTTCATTTGTGCTTTGACTTGTGCATGTGGTACTGGAGCTGAAGAACCTAACAACCTGTGCCCCACCAAGCATGTTTTCTCTCACCCAGTACCGGTTTGAAATAGGCACTCCTGTATCTCCAGAGCAGCAGAAATCGAGGCAGGACAGGATACACTGGTCCTCCAGCTACAAGGTTTGCCTGTGAAAGTGAGACTTCTACCAAAGACACCTGGTATCTTTTATCAGTACTTTGTAAGATTGTGAACTCTGACACTATGCTAAGGGTGTGATATTGATAAGTGTGATTAGTAAATAAAAAATGACGACAGTACACGTTGATTTGAGACTCCTTTCAAGTAAGTTTTAATATTGTGCACCAGTGATACCGAATCAAGATGACTTGCATCAAACTGTCCTTAAATGAACATTAGGTAAGGGGAGGGGATTGGGCTTGTGGGTACATTTTTACCTTCTTGATTTGCTTCTGAGCGTTGTTATCTGCTAAGGCAACAAAATGAATGTCCATTCTGGAACAGTACCATTACAGGAAGGAAGCTACATCACACACTACAACACAGCATAAACAGTCCTCCTTGTTTTCCCATAATGCCCCTGCAGGAAGGCAACACAGATGTCCATTCCATTTCATAATGGTTCCAGAGATTATCACAGCTTCTTTTTTAGCATTTTAAATTATAAATTTCCTACATTTCACAAGAAAGTGTGTGAATGGGGGACCAAATGTCAGTATTACAGTAATACAACATGGAATAGCATTGCACAGTTAACCTCAACGGTTAATTCAGTACAAAATAACAAGTATAAATGTACCAGTACTAGTGGTTTTACATACTTTTTAAATCACTAATTACAAAGGGAAAGCAAAACCTAAATCAAACCAAAAAAATTCCTAATTACCTTTTTTTCATTTCTTATGGGTGAATGCCTCATAATTACAAAGCAGCACATTACAGGCTTAATGTGGTGGAATAAATACAAGAAAACCGCTAAAAATATTCAGCACAAACAAGTTAAACCGGGACAAGGAACTGTACAATCACTGAACAGGTGATTCAAGAGCTACTGGTATAGATGGAAGTATGATCTCTCACAGCCAGGAAAGGGTTACAGGAGAGAAATGATCATCCTTTGTCAATGAACATCAGTTTCCCACAGTGACGTTCACGCAGGATGAGGACTTGTGCAACTGTATGAGAGCTGTCAAAATATCCACTTGTACCTGATGATGGAGAAACTCAATAGACATCTCTATTTCAAAGTGCTACAACTGAATCTACAATCTTTTTTTTCTGGAGCTTTTTTTATTTTTTGGCTGGGAAATCAGATGATTAAAATGCCAAGGAATGAAGGGGAAAGCCGAGTTCTCGGGATGCACAGGGCTCCTGCTGTTCAATACACATACATTCTACACGGTCCTCAAATATTGTAACAGCTCTGCGGCTACAAATAGGGGGGAAAAAAAAAGAAATACATTTGTGTGTACGTGTTTTTTTAAAATGGACTTATGAGAATAAAAATAAGTTTAAAACATTTATTAAAAAAAAACACACGGCGGAGATAAACAATCTACCGGATGACGACAATATTAGGGAAGAACTTCAAGCTCAAAAAAATTACACAGTATTAGACATAAAACATACATTTTTCTGTACAGAAATCAAGACAACTATACAAGACCTGTAGGTGTTATAATGCTATAAGATTATCATATTATACAATGTTATGAACATAAAACTGTGAACAGAACGCTCTACATATTTACCTGTACATGTGGAAAAAGAGAAGTGTTTGCCTTGTCTATGAGAAATCTGCATTCGCAACTGGATCTTACAGATCATTAATAGCCGACTTTGAACTTTATTGCGATGAGGGCTGTTACTGTAGCCGGGATATTTCCACACAGCGAGGGGGGGGGGGGAGGGCGGGGGGTGGAAAGGGAACAATCGTTTTTTTCCTCATTTGTTTTTTTGATTTCTGTTCCCCCACTGGCCAGACACACTGCAGTAGCCTCAAACACCAGTACATTCGACACGGTGGACAGCTGGAGTCTACCCTGATCCCGCTGAGGAGAGCCGCCATCAAGCGGGGGCTTCACAGCTTCAGCTCGTTGGCGATCTTGGAGGCAATGTTCTTGAAGGCGATGGAGGTGCCTGATATCCTCTTGAAGCGCACGCCGTTGAGCGAGAGGCGGGGCAGCTTGCACACCTCCATCTCCCACTGGACCAGGTTGTCCTGCCGGGCGTCGCCGTGGACGCAGAAGAGCAGGAAGCGCTCGCGCTGCTCGTAGTCGCAGTTGTTGGCGTCCAGCACCTTGCGGATCTCCCTCATCATCTCGCTGGGCTCCATGGAGCTGGTGGTCTTCATGCTCCAGGTGAACCTCAGGGAGCGCGGCTTCGAGTCCTTGCCGTCCTCCTTGTCGCGGTCCTTCGGCTCCCCTGAGGTGCTTCTGTGGGAGGCAGGAAAGTGTGGTCAGCGAGGGACTGCCCGATCACCCTCCCCTCCCCATGGAGCAGAAACGCAACAATTTCCCCACAAAGCAAACGCTCTCCTCTTTCTCTGATATTAAAGAATCTCATCTAGCAAGTGTCTTTAAATCAGCAAAACAAAAGTATATGTCATCAAAGGAACAAGTAAAGGTTTATTCCATGCTGAAAAGAGAAAAAAAAGAAATGCAAAGCTGAAGTGTTGTCTCTTTTCAGCAGGGAATAAACCTTTACTCGTTCCTTTGCAGCCTACGCATGCTGACGCAGCTCCCTGCTTGAACTATATGTAATCAATATCAGAATTCAGCAAACAATACATGATGCAGCTGCTCATCGAGTGCTGAACTGAACAGATTTGTTTAAGGGAAACCGGATGTGAACTGTTTGGTGTAGGTTACAGTTACAGTACATATGATTCTAGCGTGTTATTTTATGTTGCTCCGGTAAGCGCAGAACGTACTGCTCAGCTTAACCTAAAAAACACAAAAGCACAATGCAATCCAAAACCATTTTCAGACTTTCTGGACACTGTTATTGATACTGTAAAGTTTGTAACAGCCCCAACTCATCACTTTTTGCATCATGTCCTCGTGTGAACGTAAGGGCTTCAAAAACACGGAAAGGAATCACCGAGTCGACATAACACCTGCTGTGGTGTCAGGTGCTGCTACAGACACCAGATGCACAGAAAGCCATTCAGATCTCAGGAAACAAATCTCTCATAAATATGTACATCCATATTTATGGATGTATGCAAACAGACTTATCACAGCACATGTATGTTTGCACACATCCTCCATGCAAAACATGCACTCAGATGGCCTCACTGTGTTCACCTGCCGAGCTTTAAAGTTTAATGTATATTAAACAAATTCCTTTAACGGAACGTGTGGAGTAGGCAATTACTAAAGAACTTCCTCTAGAAACTCAGCGTAACACACCACACGCACATGACAGCAGTCAGAGAACAATGATGGTCTAAGATACAGCTTGTGGTGTATACAGTATAGATATCATCTGGCCCATATGTTCCTTTTTAAATGCATAGCAGAAGACAGGACAACAGCATGATGTCAGCTTCACTTTAAATTTGGAGACACATAAAGGAAGGCTGCCGTGCAGAATGACGTTTGTTTTCGCATTTATCCTCACTTTCCTATCCCTAAGCATCTGAAGCATCAGTGACAGAAATAGTGACTTGACCAGTGAGCAGGATTCCCTCAGTGACAGTGCACAAATGGCTCAGGAAATGGCTCTGATGCAGCAGACAGGAGTCTCATGGCTCTGGGAGAAACAGCACCACCCTGTGACTGCCCAGGTGCCTGCAGTCTCTCTGGCACACCAGCGAGGGACTTGCCTCTCCACCAACAGGTGCTGAAAATCCTGTACCTTACTACAGGGCTTGTAATCTCGAAAGATAACCAAATAAAATATGGGAAAAATACTCATAAGTGAATGCTTTCTTTAAAGCCTGTTTAAAACCTGCATTCCAGTATTTTATCAGATTGTCTTGGGGGGAGGACTCTCTATTGGACTCAACAAAGAATTATAGGGCTAATGGCAAAATTACAAACAGGTTCGACAACATTAAAAGAGGAACTGAAACAACAGCCTTTAACCCTTATTAGGATTAAATAACTGGCTCTACAACTGCAATACTTTGAAATGTTAGATTTCAGAAATGCATCCTGAAAAACACACAAAAAGCAGAAATTCCACAGCACACAAACGTTTGCCATTTAAACAGAAACATCTATTGAACTTCCTCAATCTCCTGAACAAACCTGCACTTAATCTGCGTTGTACACCTCTGAGGTGTCTGCTGGGATTAGATAAGATCTGGAAATTCTAAACAAACAACAAAAAAATGGCTTGCAGGCAATGAGGTGCAATTACTGCACCTCAACATTGTAGTGACATCACTTTCTGGGGTGCAAAGACAGAGAAATACATGTTTTTCCCATGTTTTAATGTTTTTTTTTTAAAGGACCAGTTGAGCACCACACGCATTTCTCAGTGAATGCGGAATGCAGTTCTCTGTGGCCCTTGAGTAAAAAGCCAAGACATCACAGAGTTGCACACAAGTGTTATTCTCCAAATTCACTTGAAGAAGCTGCAATCCACCACAACATTTGCTTTTTTGGACACCATATTACGATGCCACCCCTAATCTTCACCCCCACGGTTCCTGTGCCACACAACATGCCTGAAACTCTGCACTGGATACAAGGTCATCTGAAAATGTTTAAGCCACAGTTAAGTAGAAGCTAGGTCATGCGCTCTCCCGTGTTCCTGCCCTCTTTTCTTAGATATGCACATGGAGCAACACGTAATTCAATTTGTCAGGTTCTTTCAATACTTCAGATGTTAAACTTGTTAGTAAAAAGAAATGGACTCCACATACAAAAGACATGCTATGGCAGGAAGTACAAAAACAGAATCTGGGAAATTAAGCCGCGCTCAATTTTAATTTCGGGAAATTGACAGCTCAAGTCTGCATAGGAATTCAAGACAGATGGGGCTTCCACGTGGAAGCTTTACCATGACAAGCATCTGTCTCCACACAAAGTGCTTTCAGTGATCAATGAGGCATGAGCAGCCTTTAAAGAAATGTGTGATGACACTGCAGTGGAATGTGTAAACAGCTCAAGATGGAGTTTGAACTTGGGCCTTCCTACTGGAACTTGTCTGTGAGTAAAAAGTAAAAAGAAATACAATATTTTATCCAACAGTGTCTTGTAGCCCTCCCCTCCTCTCACTCCAGAGCTGCAGTGATTATAGTTCCCAGTTTCATACTTTCAAGTTATTTCACTAACAGTGGAAATTTTGCTTTTCCGATCCATGTTTAAGAGTGCTCTGTGAGTGCCCCCTGTTCACCTGGAAGACTTGATCGGGGAGTGACACTGGATCAATGACCTGAGAAGTCCTTACCTCCCCTGGCCTCTGCCGTTTAGAGAGGGAGAGATCACTTTATTGGCCATATACAATTTCTTGCATTAGGAATTTGTCTTTTCGCATACCCCAGCTTGCTCTCCATGAGACACTGACAGGGAGAGAAGCTTGGGGTCAGAGCGCAGGGTCAGCCATTTACATAGCGCCCCTGGAGCAGTTGGGGTGAAGGGCCTTGCTCAGGAGCCCAACGGAGTAGGATTCCTCTGCCAGCTGCGGGATTTGAGCCGTCAACCTTCCAGCCACAGGCGCAGATCCTGAGCCACAGAGCCACCGCTCCGCCCCAGTTTGTGGAGAGGCATACGAGGCAAATCAAGCCTAGACAACGCTCCTCCTCTGGCTCCCAGCAGCCTGACTGCGTTTATCACCAGCTCCCCCCATCTGCCCTACTAGCGCCGCCAACCTCTGCCCCTCCAGCACCCGAGCCCTGATACGTCCTGGGTGCGAGCCCGCTGTCGACACACTGCAGAAGAATGGCTCATGGCCCAGCGAAGCATCAATAGTGGCGTCTCACCTTGAGGTGTCACTTCTGCCACTGGCCTCCCCTTCGCTCGGACCCCTCGGAAACAATCAGAGTTAAGATTCAGTATCGGAGCAGGCAAGTGTCCACAGGCAGACGGGAAAAACAGCAGCTCCTAACTTTACAAACCACCACCGCTGGGCTCCCTGGAGCTAGTTGTTTTCTGGGATTCCTTATTGTACAAGCAAACACACATAGGCACTCAGACGAGAACTACGTTTTACAACATATACATGACAGTAAAGCTGTTCATTAGTTGTAGCTGCTTAACCTCCTAAACTCAATTAAAAAAGAAGCTAGGCTGGAGAAGTACCACATTTAAAAAGACATGAAGGAAACTGGAACAGCAAAGTAACAGAAATAACAGCACAAACATACAGTTCATAAAACTCACATTTACAGAACAACACACATATTATGAAACATTAAAAATCTCTTTGAGGTGTTTAGCTTAGTAGAAAAATTAATATTGCATTGCTGAACATTTTTAGCTTACGTTTCCAAGATGTAATTTAAGATATTTAAATTTAAGATATTTTGTTGGGAAATTCCCTGGAAAGAAACTGACTCAACATTTGTAATTTAATCTTGGAATTATGACATCATATGAGTTTAAACTGTGTCAATCACTATTTAAGTAAATATTTAACCCACATTTATTGTATATTTCCTTACCAGTTATAAGCCATCTATACAACTGAAGTAGGCTGGAGATGGTGGCTAAACAGTTAGGATTAATACTTTGAACAGTTCACGACTACTATAACTATAACTATACCTTACAATAATTTGTTTTACTGCAAATGTCACTGATTCTATTGAACAGTATCAATGAAATAATGCCTTACACCCATGTGTTTCAGTTGTTTGTCATTGATAGAGAATGTTTTTTTCATCAACATGTGGAATGTAGTTCTTACATATAGTTTCAGTAACACAGGGAACACAAACTTCAAAAATATTTTTTTGTACATTTTCTAAAATATGAATAGTGACCTAAAAAAACTAGTTACCCAAAAGCAAATCTGTTTTAAACCAATCTACATAAATAAAAAAGTAGTAACTACCATTAAACACCAGAAATGAGTACCCCATCACTGCACTGTCTACTGTCTATTTAAACAAGCACAACAACAGAACCTTTAGAAAGCCCAGAGAATGCACATATACTGATTAACTCACTGTGAACCAAAAGCTCTGCCCATTACAGTTTCTTAAAGAAATGACCATGCTCTCTGCTCCTGGATCAAAAAGTTATTCAAAATACCAAGGAATTCACAGAAACCACATGGACTAAAAATCTGTTTTTCCACAATTTAACACTACTGCACATCAGTTGAAGGTGGTTTCTGAGGGTTTCAATTGTTCAGCAAAATGCAGGGGTTTCTCAGTTTTACAGGAACGGAACATTTTATATCGGAATTCTCATGTAGTTTGTTTTTGTTCACCTTGTGTCCTGTGATGTGAGATCTGAAAACTGCCCTTTTCACTTTCTCAACTGTTGCCTGACTGTTCCACTATAGTCAGTTCAATGAAGGGACAGTGAAGGTCAGTGTTGCTCCTCAGTATTATATATATGTGCAAATTACAACATTAATGTACCACTAAGCTACTGCTTGTGAGTTTCTTAGTTAGGTGATTTATTTTAGTTTGTTGTCTTTACTTGGGGTTCCGGGCAAAGATGATTATTTTTCTTTTCATATGGTTTACACTGCTGTCTCCCAATCTGCAAATAAACAGCAGAAAACAGCCTATTTACTCACATGACAGTCTGCCTTAGCATTCACTAACCACAGGCTATTACAACCCATAATTAAAGTAAATTCTTACAGCACTTAAGTTCAAGCCTGAAATTTCAAAAGCACCAGTGGAAATTCCACCAGTAAGAAGCTTGATTTTGGAACCCTCACACATACTAAAAAAAGGTATGTTAATCAGGAAGGAAATAAAAAATGAAGTATTCTGCATTCTGAACTAGCAAAACTGCCTCTCCCCTGCTCCCTCCTGCTGGAAACAGAGATATTGGTGGTGGTGGGGGGGAGTCCCCATTACCTGTAAAGCGCTTTGAGTGGAGTGTCCAGAAAAGCGCTATATAAGTGTAAGCAATTATTATTATTATTATTATTATTATTATATTTGGATTTGCTGACATAAATTCTATCAAACACATTGGTTACAACACAGATGAGACGAGGAGACGAGTGATGATATTGTATGATTAAGGTAACGCGTTACAAATTGGAAGTGATCATCTGGAAACCGTGCAATTTAAGAATAGAACAGGACAGCAAGTGCTTGAACAGAGGAAAGGTGTCACTGCCTGGGACCATACACAGACACAACCCAGGCACTGGAGGGGGACAAGTGCAGTTCATTCAACCAGGGAACAGAGTGCGCAATACAGATCAGTCTTGGTCCTACCTTCTGGACAACCTGAAAGATAGAGTTCTACAATAGAAAAAAAAGAAAACCAGTAAGGTGTCCGAAGAAATTAGGGAGCACCAGAGGAAGAAAATGTATATGTCATTTGCAATTCCCTAAACGGGAAATTATTGGAAAGGGTTGAGCCCTTTTGCAAGGCATTTCCTAAGAAATGCACTTGTAAAACTGTCAGATCCGGTGATAATAGCTCTGTAAGGATCTGCATGGCTTTTAATAGTGATAAAAAATGCTTAACATAAGCAGTTTACAGACAGATCATTGCTAAAATGGTTTCAAATCAAAGTACAGTTGCATCTGTATCTCTTGTCCTGGTATCTAGACTAGGACTGGTTTGTGGAAAATGGGTACATTCCGGAAGCTAATGCTCACCTCTCTAATGATCATTTACTGACAAAACACACACAGCCTGCCAAAAAACATCCCGAGCTTCCAGAAAATGAGAAGGCGACTGACGAAGGTATTACTGCTAATCTGAAACCAGAGCTCAACAGCTGAAAGGAGATACATGAAGAAAAAAAATAATGCAAATACTTTCTAGAAAATAGGACCCTAGCTTGGTTTTCATAATCTATAAGAAAGCAGCGCTCACTAGACACCAAAACCAACTGAATTCACAAACAGCAGCCAGGCACCAACTGTTTATTTTCTATAAAAACAGATTTTTGCAATAATTCAACTCGTTTAAACTAGTTGCTAGAAACACCCTAGCAAACATTAACATGAAGTCATGAAAAGTCTACATTACCAGCTGCACAACTGCATACTCATCTCTTTAGTGTTTGTGACAAATCCATGTCACTGCTGGTTCAATACAGACTGTGCAAGCAGGCTCAACAGGACATACCGTAAACACCTCTCTCCATCACCAACAACTGCAGAGAAGCTCCGCTTTGTCTGAACCTCGGAGAACAGAGTCTCTTTGTTCTGTTACTGTTAAATACAGAACTCAAGGCCCCAAAACAAAATAAACAGCACTGATGCCATCCGGGATTATAATTCACAGCCAACTGTTGAGGTCATTCTGCTAGGTCCAAAACAATTATTTAGAAAAACAACGTTTTAACGCTTTAATGCATAAAACTATCTGATACTTCTTATCGTGTTGCAAGAGTGAAAACGTATTTTCTGAGGAAAGGACTTCAAAGCCTGAGCAACAGAAAAGAACTGTTCCATAGTACTCTGCTAAGATGGAAACCGCACTTTTTGGATTTTAATGTTGTGATGTGAACTGTAATGCAGTCCACAAAAAAGCGATCACCATACGTGCCCTTATAACATAAATGTAGAGGTACTAAAATTAAAATAAAATGTTAATTTATGTCTGGCTAAGTGTGTAAAAATTGAAGGGTGTGTCTAGTTCCCTGGACTAGTTCAGTCACTACTGCAGTGTTTCTCAACAACAGCACTGAACATCAGGAGCCATTAGTCCAACTGTTGAGAACAAGGAAATAAGGAGATGCCTCACAGCTTCAAAAAAGGACATCCAGCAAACACGTTTCAATAACCTGTTCTGGAAATGAAGACTGCATAGCTTGTACTTCAAGACTGTAAATCGTATAGATTGTAAAACAACACTCTTAAACGTGTTTTTTAAACAAACCACGATAAACATATCTGTCAGAATGACTATTGACAGGAAACCTAACACTTCCTCGGTGAGACTGACTTCAAAGATGGCTGGCAAACAAAAAGTCTGTGTTGAAGAATGTTTTTCACTTGTTTTCAGCAGCAATCTTAATGGGAAATCCTAGTCTGGTAGCCCAGGCAGGGAAAATGAATAAGCACCTCAGAACCCACCTTTAGCGCAAGCACTTCTCTTTGAAATGAAAAAACATCCTTATACTGTAGTTATTGAACCCGTATTGCTTCATGACTTTAATAGAAAAAACTACTGCTTTGATATTCTAGTGATGTTACCATGAAGTACAATCTACATTTAGCATCTTTTTGATATTTTCACTGTGTACAAAAATGCTCCAAAAACACCATTCATTAAACATAAAGGTTTAAAGTAACCTGCTTTTCTAACTTGTTTACCTTCCCAAAACAACTCAAGATTAAACTTGTCCTTCTTTCTCAAATGCTAGAAAGTGCTGCCACTGTGACTAAATAGACTTGGTTCTGATCCTAGCGTACCTACCTGGAGCTGACCATAATGGAAATGGCAGTCAGGAAAGCAGAAATACAAAAATATACCTAAGAAATGGGCCTGGAAAGAAGTATTCCCCAGTTTATTCAAGACTTGAATAGAAACAGGACAGAAGTTTCTTCTTTTAAGTTCATTCAGGAAGGTTTTCCAATTCTAAAGACTTAAAATATTTATGGATCTCCACACCTTCCAGAAAATGTACTATGTGGTAAATATATATGGCAACTCTGAAGGTTTCCAATGGCTTGTACGCTGTTACTTTTCCCTCAGCCGCACCTCTCCATGCGTGAATGTGATTTCACTTCGTGCCTCTCTGCTTTTACCACAGTGCATGACAGTAAACTTCCACATGGGTGCCTGCTAGACGTGAGCAAGATGCATCCAGATGCACATAGATCCCCTCCGCCTGACAGCTCCAAGGGCAGCAGAGCGGAGAGCGCACAGCGAGCACTTCGGGGAAAACCGTGCAAGGTGTGGCGCCTGTGTAACCATGAGCCAGGCCTGGCGACTTGCTCAGCAGTGTTCAGTGCTCACAGTTCACAGCGGAGGGGGCTTCCCCTGGTGCGTTTGATGCAGGAGGGCTCGGGGCTGTGCTGGAACACGTGACGGCAGATTCCCAAACTCCCGCCAACCCCCCCCCAACTCCCACGGTCCCCCGCGCACTGACCTGCGGACGAACTTGGAGGTGATCTTGCCGATGATGCCGGTGGAGGTGCCGCGGCGGGCCTGCGCGAGGGCGGCGGTGTCGTGCGACAGGGTGGGCGAGGCGGGCGGCCCGTTGTAGGTGGCGTTGCGGCGGTCGCGCAGCTGCGCCCCGTGGAAGGTGCTGCGGCTGGAGCTGCCCCGCGGGAAGCGCGTGCGGTCAGGGGTGGTGCTGCTGATGCTGTGGGCCGACGGGGAGGTGGCCGGGGCGCGGGGCGCCGACGAGCTGCGGGGGGGGGGGCGGACAGGCAGGGAGGGCCCCGTTAGGAGGGCGGGGCACGTCCGGGGCGAGGGGCGGGGGCCAAGCGGAGCCGGGCAGCCCCGCCAGCTGCCTCGCGCAACACAGGTCCACTGCGCCCCCGCGCCCCCACCCCGGCACCGCCTCTCGTACACCATTCAGCCACACCGCTGATCGAAAGCCATCAGCTGAGAAAATGTGCTTGCGCAGAAATTAATATCTTTTCAGGGATTGCTTAAAGATCGACCATGTTATCCACTCATTTCGAGCAGTGCGAGCTCCTAATTTGCTTGCCCACCGCACAGCCTCCAATCAATGACCAGTCATTTCACCTGAAAAATGAGGTGACAGGCAGTATTTGCACTTTTGCAAGGCTTTTGGCGATTCTTTCAGTTGAATAAATGCTGCGTTAAACTATACTTATTTATCAGTGACTATTGAGCACTGCATTCGTCCCAAAGAGAAGTACAAAATTCGGTGTGCCTTAACTGAGCTCAGACAATCCCATTTTTATAGATGACTACCTTACTTGAGGAAAAAAAGAATCCTCTTTTTGTTGGCTATCGGATGCCGATAATTGATCCAGAAAACTCAAAATGGCTGAAATTGCTTTTTTATTGTTGTGAGCTCCCCAGAACATTTCACTGACAAAACGATTCAGCCAAGCCGTTCGCAAGAGCTTCAGGCACGTCTCACAGCTTTAGAATTCCTTTGTAATTTACCACTTTCTATACTGCAGACACCTCAAATCAGACAATTCCATAAAAGGACAAACCCTTCGCTTCCAAAGAATTAAGGCTTGATCAACCAGTCTCAAAAAGGAAGCCGCCATGTAGACAAAATGTCATGTCAGATGTAAATCAAACTTTTCGGGAGACACTTGTCTTGCCTCTACAGAAGGAAGGATCCCGAGCTGCACCTATGTGCTTTAAAGTGCTCAATTGTCTTAAATGTTTTACATCTTCGTCTGTATACTCACGTTAAGCACACCGTGTGCAAGTTTAATGTAAAGTTGCTTGTTTGGCATGCCCGCACAAAAGGAAACTGAGCAGCTCTCCCTGAAAAGAACATTTGTTTTTGGAAAGACACTTTCCAACTCACACAAATTTCATTTTGCTGAAGCAGTTCCTTGGCCCCTGTAACCTATGTGGTACTTAGTAGCTATACTGATCCCACGATCTCATCCAGCCATATCTAAAAATACAGGCCATCAGCTTTAAAGGACGGCTGGGAGGTTGTTCCCTACTCCCACAACCCTCTGTGTAAAGAAGTGCCTCCTGTTCTTGGACGTTCCCACTTGGTAAATGTGCCCCAGCTCACCCGGGCCGGTAGGGTTCGGTCCCGTCCTCGATGGGGGGGAGGGCCACTTTAATGGGGTGCCCCGACGCAGACATGGACTTGACGTGGCGCGGCCGGGTGGATGGCATGGCGGGGGCCGCGGCCGCCGAGGAGGGGGTGCTGCTTGCACAAGCGGACATTTCGGTCAGGCTTTTCCCCAAGCGAGAGGTAAGAAAAAACAGAACAGAACAAGAGACAGAACAGCGGTGAGAACAAACACCAGCTGGAAAAAATAACAAAGCCACACTCCTGCAGCACACTACAGACTGGTCACGGTCAATCAGTAGAGCAGGAACCAAAGTCTATGTTGTACTGTTAGGTACTGTACCACAATAACATTTCCAGCGCTGCTAACACAGCGAACAATGTCATTTTCCCACAGCCAGTCGAATAACTAGCAGCCCACTGCACGGCAGACTGACACACTTGTGTCCTTCATTTTGCGCCTGGTGCTGCGTTGCTGGCACATGTAGCCTGCACAAAACACAGTTAGGTGCTTTGAGATGAACTCTCCCTATTAACCGAATGTAAAAGAGAACCCCCCCAACAAGTCTGGCAGTTTAGCACCCATTTTGCCGACACGGCCCAGTGAAGCCAGGATATGGGCAGGGCCAAATTTCATTTGGGCTCAAAGAGCAGGTGGCAGCACGATCCCCGTGTGTCTCTCGACAGAGAAAGGAGATGTCCAGCCCGCCGTACCTGCTGTCCTTGCCGTTCGGAATAGCGGAGTAGCGGTCGGTGCTGGAGCGCTCACAAACATAAGTGTTCCTGCGGGTCATCCCCCCTCCGGGAAGCACATTGTTCTGCGAGACAGGCAGACACGGACAAGAGTGTCAAGCGAGAAACTGTAAGACGCGCCGGGTTAGCAGGAAGAGACGAAGAATCAGTACTTCAGTTCAGAACAAAAGCCCATTGCCTCTCCTCCTGCCAGGTACTGCTGCTGGAATCCACATGCATAGAAACCACACTTTAAAGTAAAAGAGAAAGTATGATGTTCGAGTTGCCAGTTCTGGTTTTGAAATTCAGTTTCTTCCCCAGTGCTGGCTTGGGTAATTAACGGGCTTCTCCCCGCATCACTGCTATCCCCTTGCAAAGTAAAACGAGAATGATCATTTATGGCCTCCCTGATATGAAGAAGAAAGACAGTCAAGCCAGTCATCCTGTGGGCGAACCTGGTGTAACTTGTCTCCACCCCATGAGCAAGGCAAAAAGTAAGACTCCACTGACAGAGCTGTTCAATACATTTAAAACCTTTCATGATTCACTTATTGTTTCCCGAATACTAAACAGCAGGGTAAGCATGTACAGCCCATAAGATTATAGCTTGTAAAGCCTGAAATGGTCCAAACCCTGCCCAGTGCAGACAGAGTGATCTCTCTCTCTCTTACCCCTGGAGCTGTGGCAGACTTCTTCCTCTCCGGGACCACCAGGGGGCTGGTGGGCATGTCGCTCTTGGAGCCAGTGGTGCCCAGCTTGCGTGCCGGATCCCAGTCCTCCTTCTGGTCGCTCTCCACGCTGTTGGCCTGAGCCCTCTTGGTATAGGAGACTGCAGGGGGGATGGTGGGACCAGCTGTGAAAGCAGAGTGACCAGAGCTCACACACGGCAGACAGCGGCCACCGGTCCACTCACGCCCACTGACACCGTTCTTCTTCCTCTCCAGAGCTATGTTTGAACAATGAACAATCAAATATCCATTTCCTCCCAGACCTTGCCTCAGGTATGTTGCCCTCCTCTATGTGCACCTAAAAGCTTCACAGCTGCTTTCAGAAAACTGGGTGGCATTCTGCTCAGTCAAGTCAAGGTTAGATGGCGAAAACAGGTTCTCAGAAGCACTTGTACAAGGAATTTTCCTGGTGTTGTTACAGTAAGACTTTAAAAAGAAAAACAGGGACTCCTCATTAAGGAGTGCTTTCTAAAAGCTTATGCAATGCTTTGAATGTTACATTAAGATAACTTTTATCATTTACAAACTTACCATGCAGTTATGGGGAAAAAAAATGCATTCTATGCTTTTGTAGTTACCGGTTTCAGTACATTAAAGCCATTTTAAATGCAGTGTGAGCGATGCTTTTAAATTAATTATAAGATCAATCCATCTTCTGTAACTGCTTTGCCTGTAAGTGTCATGGTGAGTCAGAGCCATAACCTCACAGGCACAGGGCAGTAGATGGGACCACACCCTGGACACCAGTCCACTGCAGGACACACATATCCCCATGCACTCACAGACAAATATAGGGGACAATTTACTGATGCCAATTGACCTAGACTGTGTGCCTTGGGGAGGTGGGAGCCAGAATGCCCACAAAAAGCCTACTTGGTCACAAGGGAACATGCAAACTCCACACAGAAGGCACTCCAGTCCAGAATTTACACAGGATCCAAGAGCTGCGAGGCGGCAGAACTACCCGCCACGCCACTGTGCTGCCCCTCAATTAGAATAAAAACGCGCTCAAGACATTCTATCTGTTCTCAAAGCGGCAAACTTTAAAAAACAAACAACACAGCCCAGCGGCAAGGCAGGGAAGCAGCTCCATGGGCATGCAAGGGAAGTCCTGCCTTCAGATGGGCTGCAAGCTGCAGGGGTGCCAGCCGGCCAGCAGGGGGATGCAGAAGGCTTTGCAGCAGCTGCAGGGATTAGCGACATCACTGCACACTCAGAGTCGGGAACTGTGTGTTACTTTACTTGGTTGAATGTCATCCCCACCATGATCACTGAACCGCCGCTGTTTCTGGTTGGCCGATATGCTGCGCTGGACCTTGGAGTGGGCCGGAGACTGCGTGGAGCTGTTGTTGAGGTCGCTGCTGGGTCGTGACCTTTGACACAGGTTGCTGTTAGACAAGGACTCGCTTCCTTCAAACTGCGGGCCGAGAAAGACAAATGGAAGTGTGACTCATTTATCCTGTACACCCGTGCCTTTATTTTGCATTTACAGCTAGCCTTGAAAAAAGAGGGAAAAGAATTCTGTAACAATGTTGCAATATTAGAATATGCATTCTTGTTGTAGAAAGCAAACAATCACAGAGCACGGGTGTCAAACTCAATTCCTGGAGGACTTTTGAGTGTTCTGGACACTTTCCCTTACACACAGTCCAAGGTCCAAGTTACATAGCTGAGCTAATTTTTTAATTAGCAGTATAACATCCAAACAGGCTCTGAGGAGATTTACAGGACAATGACCGCACCCCTGCCTTATGCACTCAACTGCAAAAGACCTTAAAAATCCCATATATGTCTAATTTAGAAAGTCTAAACATAAGTCTTAATTAAATTAGGTTAAGGACACAATAACCTCCAGGAAATGTGTTTGAGACCCCTGGTCAAGAGATTCTTAAATGTGCAGCTTTAAGAAATGAATATGTGTCCCCATAATAAGACGTGTTTATGGGGACCTTTTACTAATTCCCTTCTGGAACCACACCAAAGCTTCTGAATGGGGTTAATTCCCACAATTCGTTTCGCCTGAGCATCAGCTAAATATAGTTATTGCATCACATACAGGAAGTGATGATTCCCATACACTCCTCTCGCTTGAAGTACAGGGATAGGAAGGGACATCACACAGATGACATGCATGCAAAAAGGTTACCTAAAAGGACGCAAATTGACGGAATGCGCTGAAAGCAGAATACCCATCTGAAAAGGGAATTAAGAGTTTTTCCAGCCCAGGCTACGGAAGTTTAACTACCACTTCACTAATGAATTTTAGGTCATTCATAAATTCAGAGGCTAGATTAAAAGATCTCATTATCTGCATCGTTGCAGAAAAGCTTTGATGTCCTACTAGAAGAAATGCACAGGGCAACATCCACGTACCCTGCTCACGGGGAACTGCCAGCACTAAATCCTCATACTTTAACGACAGATTATGCAGATGCAGCTGAAGAGATTTCCTTTTTTCTGCACTTTGTAGTGAAAAGAATCCAGCAATACAAAGAGCAGAAGATCAAGCGAAAAACAAAAACTGCCAAATCGGAGAGAGAGAGGATCGTGTTCCAAAAAGAAGCTGCTTTAAAGTATGTACATAACTCATTTTATTTAACATCCTGTTAATGAATTAACACTCATCAGGGCCCTCTCATAAAGCACATAAGGCTAGTGAGTAATGAGACAATCTGGCAACCTGGATGGATTTATTAATCTACTGATTGCACTTGCAGGCCATTCAACAATGCCACTCAACACTTCCAGTATTAAAATTCAATCTAACCCTGAATTAAAATAACTTAAAATGTCTGCTGTGTAATACCAGAGCTGCCCAGAAAGTACACTAAGCACTCACAGACACATACTGTACATGTACACAGCCACAGTAAAAGTAAGAGGCATTTTTAGGATAAAGAGAAAGAACACATTTTCACAGCCATCAACTGGCCTGAAGAATATCACAGGACAGCACAGCAGGCTCACTGCAATAATGTGGACAGATTTCTGCTGCAGGACTGCATTTGATTTACTGCTACAGCTGCACTACTACTGTTTAAAATCCTGCCTTAATATTGCAAGTTTGGTGGCATTGCTTTACAGAAGACACATCTGCCAAACTCCCCCCCCCCCATCTGCCAATAGAAGCAAAGAGAGCTGCTTTGAAAACTAAGATGCTGTGCCAAAGAATAAAATCCGAGTGGCATTGCAGAAACTCTGGCACCTACAGTTTGAACAGCACTGTGAGATCTGTGCAAGACAGCCACCAATTTGACCAAAGAGCTCCAGAACGGAATGATACCTCAATGAGTGCTTGTGTGCTAGCAGCTCTATGAAGGAAGACACTGGGGCTTGCATTCAGAGGCAGATAGCTGGGGTTGCTACTGTATGAACTGCCTATGAAATTTGGGACCCTGGGATATTATCCAGGTTATCTTCTCCTGCATCTTAATTCGTTAACCTTCCAATAGCAACCAAATATTAATCAATAATTCCCTTACGGCACACCTGTTTCTGCCAAAGGCTAGGGAATCACACTGCTCTGTAACAGCCTTATACAGGTGCATACAGGTGCTATTGTATTTTTTTCTCTGCGACATGCTGCAGGAAATGTTTCTTTACGGCTGTGTTAAAGAACAGTGGGTATTGATGCTACATTAACTGCTGTGTGGGGGGTGCTGGTGCAGAATGGGTGCTGCATATTATCCTTACGGGGGCTGCCATTCAATAGGGAGAATAAAGGGGGTCCTCTCTTTTATGTAAATTAGGGTTACTCTGGGAAGAAGTATACTAGTATATACATGCAGGGAATGACCATCATTAATTTTAATAGGCCACTATTCAGTCAGCAACATCTGAATCCTCTTTTGATTATTTCATTTCTGTTTTTTAAGGGCTGTTTCAGCTCTTCCGCTGAGGCTTTTATGAAGGAATTCCTGTTATTCTCCATCATTCAGAGCAGACCCGATGACAGAGAAGCCCTGAGGGCTCCCACATGGCAGGGAGAATAAGGAATTCTATTTAGAATACAGATGTGACAAATGGGGCGCCATTGACGTCACCCGAGTCCGCTCTTCACACACAACCTAAAGAAACTGTCGGTACACAGCACTTATAAAAATCCCACGGCACCACTCCACACTGCCCCAGCACAGCCGGTTCTGCAGGAAACCTGTTTCTTCTGGGTTCTGCTACAGCTGGGCCAGTGCTGAATGATGCCTGAAATACATCTGCTTGCTTACTTTAAACTTGTTTCTGGTTTCAAAAATACTTATGCCTATATATTTCCTTCTTCAATTGTTAGATCACACTCCACCACCCCATCTCCAAAGTTCAATCTGGAATAAACTTCAACTGTGCTCACAAGATGTGGGCTTGTTAACCAACCAAGGACTGAATGAAGGAGCTCTTACAGACCTATTCCGTAACCATAATATTCGAACTTGACAATAATTGCACGTACAGAAATGCACATGGATGTCTGTCCTCAGTTATTAACTTGTCATTCAACGTTACAAATTGCATTAGAATGAGGAAACTGAGAGGTACGTAATGCCATTCATTTTTTAAGGAGGTGCACATGATCCAAAAGGTTAGAAATGTGGAAGCTGTTTTTTTTAAACCATAATTTAGCTCAAGGCCTAAATTTGTAAAAGCTTCCATTACATCTGTATAGATACATGCTTTGTTTCACACAGGATTTGTGTTTCTTTGTAATGCTCGAAGGCTGTGACTCGGGAGCTCTCAGAACTTGCCTCGGGAGGTTTTCTGCCCAGTAGCAGGTAAGTGGCCATAACTTCGTCATACTTCTGACCAATTAAAGACTCCGTAATCTCATCTCTTGAGAATCCCATTGTCACCATTAGCTCTGTGGAAAACAAAGATGATTATCAAGAGGGAAATTATCCATGCGGCACTGAAGAACGACTGACATCTTAAAAAGTTCTGAGACTTGAGCTATAGAATGCGGCACCTCTGAAAAACTGGCTGAAACACATTATGTAACCTGCACTTCAGGTCAAAACCTGCTTAATGTTTAATCACCGCTGTTAGAAACTAAATGACTACCACAAGTCGAGACAATGAAAACCTGATCAGATTTCTCAAGTAGAAAAACAACACAAAATTAAGGATACTGACATTATAATATACCTTACGTTTTCTTTTATGGCTTTGTTCCTTATGATAATTGATTTAAACAGAGTGAGACAATGCACCTTAACCCTTTGAAAGTTTTTTTCCCCATTCTATTAGTGCTTAATAATTAGATTAATAATGCAATTAAACCAGGTTATCAGAAGCTAAAAGAAAAAATAATATTATTTAGAGTGACAGAGACCAATGAAAATGTTTACTGAAACCTATACCTTTGTCTATAATCAAATACCTTCATAAATCTAACAGCAGGAGTTTAACCATTTTAGGATGTTCAATATTGTTATGACTCCTGGGGGCCCACTGAATAATCAACATACAAGTCTGTCTGAACCACTGAAAGGGTTAAAGGCTACAGTGACTCATGAACGGGCTCCTTCAGGTTCAGAGTGGGGCTGCTTGCCAGCTGTGCACCAGGAATACAGCTGTTCAAGGCTTGTGCTCCTGCCGGGCCTGGCAGTACTGGTCTCTGCCCCGCTTGGCTGGATCATGAATTTGCTTGACCCGTTCAGAAAACATGATGACAAACTACAAGTCAAGCGTTTGCACATCAGGGGGCTGCAGTGGACATTACATTAAATACTAAAGGAAAGTTGTAGACCGACATCCAACAACAACAAAATGGCCAGAGTTTTAAGAGGCTGACCTATCCTTTTGGTGTCGCTGAAATCTGGCTCTGGTTCAATATATGGCTTCAGCTCCTCTTCCTCATAGCCGACATTCATCCACCTGTCCTTCATGATTTGCTAGCGGGAGAGAGAGATCATGTTCAGGGGAACGGTGCTGGAGACATCGCGCGGCATTGAATGACAGAACAAAAGATGACAGATTGCATGGGGACTGTTTCGGTTACGATAATTTAAAGCTGTGCCTTAAGAAAAAGAATCAATAAGTTTAAACCAAACCCATCCCTCGCATTTCATTGGCAAATCAAACACAAAATCAATTTATCTCTGTCCCCCAAGTCTGCTATTATCTTAAATAATAACTAAGGCGCACTGGCAATAGACAAAAACATATTTTTAAGCAATTTCCACAAACCGCACGTATAATAGCCAATATTAAAAACTGCTATGAACTGACTCAAACTCAAATACCTATCTCTGTCTGAGACCGGGCAGGGCCTGTGCACAGGTTCCAAATAATACTAAGCTGGCACAATATTAAAACAAGAAAACAAAATGTTGACTGATTTAATTGGTGTTTCATATACACTTTTTTCCATTCTGTAATAAGCACTGCTTTAAAAAAGCTTAACAGAAAATGTCTATAAAGAGCCTGAAGTGGATCCAGAACTTAAAACAAATTCTGGAAGAAGCACTGGTAAACAGTATACAGCTCACTGCAGGAGATATATGTTCCTGCTCTGTAAGAAATAATGAATACACATTTTAGGACATAAATCCTGAAACACTTCTGTAAAAATAGAACCACACTGCTGCAGATGTATGCACCCCAGCACGGAAAAGGAAAAGCGCTCAGCACTGAAACTCTGAGGGGCGACTTACTTCCAAGCTGCCTCGTTTGACAGGATTGAGCACTAGCAGCTTCTTCAGCAGGTTTTCACAGTCCGTGGACATGTAGAAGGGGATCCGATACTTCCCTCGTAACACCCTTTCGCGCAGCTCCTACAATGAAAAACAGTTCGGTACTTTTGTGGCACCCGCCCTGTCTGCAATGGCATCAGAGCAGTGAGCCCAAAAACCCTCTAAGTCAACAAAGCACCACACAGTACAAGCCAGCACCAGGACCTCTTAGGGAGCTGCGCATGAAGATCGTTAGCTTATTTACAGTCCCGTGTAATGATTTAATTAATTAACATTGAAATAGACTTGGAAACCAAACTGTAATAGTCTGTGGCTGTGAACGCGCTTTAAACCGGACCTTACCTTTAGGTTCTGGCCATCGAAGGGCAGTGAGCCGCTGACCAGTGTGTAGAGGATGACGCCCAGGCTCCAGACGTCCACCTCCGGCCCGTCGTACTTCTTCCCCTGGAAGAGCTCTGGAGCCGCGTAGGGCGGGCTCCCGCAGAAAGTGTCCAGCTTGTTCCCGATCGTAAACTCGTTGCTGAAGCCGAAGTCGGCGATTTTAATGTTCATGTCGGCATCCAGCAGCAAGTTTTCCGCCTGTCGGAAGAAACGCAAGTCACACCAGCGCAGAAATGCACAAACCCAGTATACACTTCAAATCCTCACTGCACTGCAGCCAGGAGCTCATTTAAACCCATCAGAATGAATTCTGAGCACGCGGGGAAACCTTTGCATTTCTAAGAAAACGCTCCACGCAAATGAACTAAATCATTTTAATTGTCTCTTGAATGTCTTCAGATTGAGGGTGGCGATGTGTTAAACATATAAAAGGTCCTGAACGACTAATGACTGAGCTAGTCAGATATTCGAAAACATCACAAACATCCAACAAGTACTGGTGATATCAACAGCTGTATTCTACCATGTCCTAAGCAACAGAAATGAGCCGAAATCTAATCAGGACTAAAATATGAGATTTTATTCTCAGTGGATTGATCTTTAAATAAACACCAAGTTGAAAAAATGTCAAACACGCATGTCCGTGCTCTAGGGGTGATGGTGCATGCAGTGTAAGTGACAGAAATGAAGATGGCACTTTATAATAACTAATCCAGAGCTAATGTAATGTTAATTGCGGTTCTTACTGTTAATGGCAGGCAGATGGGAGAAGGCGTCAGTCAAAAGCACTGATAGATACGGTATTCAAAGCCAGTGGAGAAAACCATTTAACAAAGCAGCTTGTTACTAAGAGCTAATTCTATTGAGCTGTGAGGTAAAAGGTCAGTGACAGATTGGTCATAACCACTCCTTGTTCATTAAACTACTGGGAACAGGGGACAGCTCGACCCAGCAAAGCAGCCATACGAATGGAGTGGAAGCTCAGAGATGTACACGCCACAGTTAAGAACAGGGTCAAGCAGGGAGCTATGCCAGCATGCGTAGGCTGCAGAGGAACAGGTAAAGTTTTATTTCACGTGTGGAAGACGGATCTGTGCTTGTGATGCCACAACATGTTTCAGAGTTACTGCCAAGCTAAGCTGCATCCCCAAGGCAACTCCAGGATTGTGCTGTAGTCTACATGATTCAGGTGACAACGACACTGACGGACAAAATAGACCTTTGGAGCCACTTACTTTCAGGTCCCTGTGTACAATCCGTTTTTGATGACAGTACTGCACTGCAGAAACAATCTGGAAAAAACAAACAGCAATTTATTTCTTATTATTACTACATTTGACATGTTTACATACAGTAATACATGATTACTTAACAAAAAGCGTTGAACTTAGGCATTCTTAAATACAATCCCTAAAATAACAGTGGCTCTAATTTGGACGACAATATAATTCAGAATTACAATATAAAACTAAACGTTATGTTGAGTAAGGATAAGAAATGAGACAGATTTACAGGATACGTATATGTTTTATTAATTTAGGATGCTCAAGTGAGAGATTTTATTTTTATGCTTTTTATCTTTTGCATGTTTCACACCCTGCTGCTTCTGGCTTTATTGATTTCTCCAATCCATTTCCATTTTATCAGGCACATTCAGAAAACCTGCATTGCTGCACAGTCATCTGAGCCCAGTGCCTCATTAGAGAGCATAGGCTGACTGTGCAAAAGCAATTTTCTTGCAATCAATGTGGGGGAACAGTTCCTCCCAGGATGTCAAAACAGATAATTTCCCAGAAAATACGTTGATAGAGTGTGTAACAGCAATGCTGGAAATTAATAACAGGGAAACAGCAGTTAGCGTGATGTAAATTCATTATTATTTGGATTAATGCTTTATATGTGCTACACCAGGGGACTCCACCCCTGGCCCAGATCATATTATAGCTCCTACATAAATCGTTCATTTCAAAAGATAGGAACTCGTTGGGAAGTTTTTATTCAATTAATCAAGTAATTCACTCAATTAAAAGAACGCTTATCTTTCAGGGCTGAACATCTACAGTGTACCGCATGATCTGTAACACATTATCAGCAACTGACTGCAAATGTTTTTTTCCAATCCCTTATAACTGGGAGCTGCAAGGCAGCTTTTGTATCCTGCTGGAGTGGGGCTCACCCCCCTGGAGATTGATTTAACAGCATCCATGATCACCCATCTAAAACAGAAAACAGCTTTCTATCATATTTATTGATCATGCCTAGTAAATGTATTTTGCTAAAACCGTCTCCTTGTCAATGATAAGATGAGTGCTCACTGACCTCAGCAAGAATTAGTTACCATGTTCTAGCAAATGAACTCGTTTAAGATTCAGGGATCAACAACAGACGCCAGCACCTGACATGTATTTGCCATGGAATTAGACTGCCCGATCTATTCTACCAGATATCAACAGTCTCAACAACTTGATCTGATGATGAGAACAGAAGACGGTCAACAGGAGTATAACCCCTGCTGGACGGCTGACTGACAGACTGAGCACAACTGACAGAGAAATTCAGCACAGCCTTCCCCCATACAGATGTTTTCTGTCCTGGAATAAAAGACAATAAGTGGTGGCAGTGTGACACCATGTGCTTCTTTAATTACACACATCGCCACCTTCAAACAGCGAAGGGGGGTTCAATTTATCTGTACGTTATGGATCTTTAATTATTTAAAAAAAAACAAATGTTCTCAGCACTGATGCAGACACAAATCAAATAGCAATCCAGCGGAGCCATTCATAAGTCCTGCTCCTTAGCCTATCGTAACGGAGACAAATACTCTAGACAAAAATCATATGAATTAAAAGTCCTACAGGGGGTTGATACACAAGCTGTCCCCTGAAGAAAAAACGATAAAAAGGTTCACTCTTTATTCTCAAGGCTTGAATGCGTTCAGAAAAGCTAAATGGTTTTACCAAAGATCTTTGACACAGTGCAGAAAGCAATGAAAAGATGGGGTTGCCACCAGGTGTCAGCACAGTGTGCAGAGATGACATCTGTTTCAACAGAGCCTCCCTGATGGCTTGGAAAAGTTCGAGTTATACAGTTCAGGAGAATAGGCTGTCTTGATTTAGTTTGTAATGTCATATAGACATAAAAGGAGGACCACAGGGAAAGCAGTGCACACACAGAGTAATACCAATAACACTGGTATACCAGTTTGGCACGAAGGGTGCTAGTGAGCAATTCAAAAGTGCAAAGGTACAAAGGTAATGGTATGTTAAAATGCAATATATTAGTGATAACCAGAGATCTGGAAATGTATGGATATATTCAGGATTTAAGGATGACAACTGCAGACACTGAAGAAGAATCCTGAATGTACTGTAGGCTTTGTTCTAACACGTATGGCACAGCGTTGACTGAACCGAGATCTGCACACTGTTCTTATCTACTGATGTGCACTGATGCCAACAGCAGCCGCAACCCGGCGCTGTCCGCTCCCTGCCCCTGCCCCAGGGGGAGCCCTGTGCAGGACAGGGGCGTCATGCGGTCCGTCTGCCTCATTTATCTCTCGCCTCTTCTCCCAGAGTGTCGGGTTCTGCTGAACGGGTGCAGTGCTTTGGTAGGGCTGCGCCGACAGTGTTATACTCTCCTAACTTAAATGGAAATGAACATGTGGACCCACCCCTTTGAAAACAAAAAAAGGTATTATCAACCAGCCTCTTAGCTTTACAGGCCGCAGTAACAGTAAAACATATAGCGCTTCATATTCCTTGCGTCTTGTGTCTCAAGGACTTATCTTAAAGGTTAACATCACTGACTAATTCACATTTCTGGAGTCTGTTTTCACAGCCCTAGAGGGGTAGGTAGGTAGGGTCCCCTTTTCAGGCCATAAAGTCCCATGGGGGAATGGGGGGTAAGGGCCACCATATTTCTTGACCATCTGACACTGGTCAGCATCACGGTCTGGCCAGCCTATTACCCCCAGAAGGATTAACCCCCGGTACTCATTTGGAAAGCAGGCTGAGTGAACCTGGGAGCCGTCTGGAAGGAATTAGAGCAAGCGATATTGCTTGCCCCTACCTGGGATTGAACCCGGGACCTTCCGGTCAGGAGCTAGACGCCCTTGCGGTCTGAGCTCCCACTGCTTCTCGCAGCACTAGAGCCTGGGGATAATTCTGAAGAGCAAGGAGCTCCCAGCACCTCGGTTCAGAAATCCACATTCTTTGATTACGACCTGAACAATCAGTTTCAGGTTGTAAACAGCAAAAGAAATGTACATTGGACGTTAATGTAATTGAAGTAGTTAACTGTAGCTCATTAACAATTTTCGCTCGGTAGTTTTGCACTGTGCTTCTTTTATTATTTCCAGTTCTTAAAATTTTGCACATTTACCTACAGGACACAGTGCCACTTTAAGATTCTATTTCTCTTCATTTTAATAATGCATTAAAGCTAAATTCTCTGTGTACAATCTATATTTACAGAATGGTTATGGGATTTTGAGATTGTACTGTAATCCATGTATAACCATGAGTCACCTTGGTTAATGATGTCGACCAAATAGTAGGAGCAAGTGAAAAACCACCACCTCACCTGACGAAATTTTGCTCTGGCCTCCTTTTCCTTCATCCTCCCATGTGCAACTAAGTAGTCAAACACTTCTCCTGTGAGGGAGAGACATACTTACTGTTACAAGTTACATAAATAACTTGTTAGATATTATTTTCAATATCTATCTGAACCCAGTGGAGCACACTGAGCCATTAAAGGATCAAGGACTGACATGAGGTTACAAGTGCATCTCCAGGACTGAGAAAAATAAGCATTTTCTTAGATTAAATTTAAAAACCAAGTAAAATCAGTCAAGGTTACTGGGATACAGGAATGAAGTCCACAATGTGCCTGAATTCCTGGAGTTAAATGGGGTTAAAGTTCCTTTCCAGCCTGCTTTACAACTACCAAGCTCTTGAGCAATAGAGTAAAAATAAATGAATCTTTCTAGCCTGAAGCTATAACCATTACACAGCTTGTCTGGACAGCTTCTCCGGAAGACATTCAACTCTCCTTATGATTACATCCACAGAAATCTGAATCCGATCTAGATCTGAATGTGCTGCACGTTTTCACTTTCCGGTTTATTTTTCCATCCTCAGTCTGCATTCTTAACGATACCGAGAAACAATGTGCAGTACTTATTGTAACTAGTCATTTAGGGGGTTAGAAAGCACCCATTGGTGGCAGGATCTTGCATATCAGTTTACTTTTTGTTGATTAATTTCCACTCACCTCCACTGGCATATTCCATTACTAAATAAAGTGTCTTCTCTGTTTCAATGACCTCAAATAATTTAACTGCAGAGAGAGAAAAACATAATATGAGAGGAAAAAAGACACTACAGAATACAAATCTGTAATCTAAAACAGAAAGTAACAGCACAGTTATTGAGATTTTGTACTACAAATGGCCAGTCCAACACAGTTCTTTGCCAATGAAAAATGCCGATCTTTTTGCGACGGGTGTCCATGCTCTGTACTGGACCGAAGTGACACACTGTAGGTTGATTCAGGATTCTCATCATTAACAGGAGTGATCAATAGGCTACTGTGAAAGTCACAGGGTAGTAGCATGCGTGGCCTGCGCTGTACATCTGCGATGCACGCTTCCCGCCAGGCTGCAGAAGTGAGGACTTGTATGATGCTCTCCTATTCCTACCGCAGAGCCTGGAAATCGAGTGTGCCTCTCCACTGGCATCTGAGCCCCAGGTGCCACCTGTCGTCCCACCTCCTCCCACAGACGTTCCCTGGGACATGTCTGGTGGGTACTGTCACCTTCCAGCACACAAGAAAGCCGTTGCTACATGAGGTGCATGAAATGGTGTGTTTTTTCCTGCTGGGACGCTGTGATGTCGGGATGGGCACCAGGCGAGCTCCAGGGCTTGATCAGTGTAAAGCTGTGCCGTCATAACGCCATCATTATAAACAGTCATTATAAACAGAGTTCTGCGTGACTCAGACACTCCTGCCAGGCCATCGCGCTCAGACCTCTTCGGCAATCGGTCTGTTGTACACGATTAGTGCATCACTGTGCACATCTGCACATGTATCCACCACGGGGGTGATGAAAGATAACTCAACTCCACTGCTTGCAAGGCCGTCTGTGGTGTTGCTGCAACACACACAAATATGTATTGATTCTATTGATAAGTGGTGCATATTGGTTCTTTTCTGCCTTTGTCTTTGATTTTCACCCAGTCTGAGATTCAACACTGCCTGTGCCCAGTCAGCTCGCACTAATGAGGTGATTTAGGGCCTATGTAGCAGTCAAAGCGGGTCAAGTGTATCAATGTCAGTCAGGAATGATCAATTAGTCAAAACAACAGAACAGAACAAAATACTAAACAGAAGAGTGAAAAGTTTTTCTTCACAGTATACTAGAATTATATTTCACACTTATTCAGCTGTGAGGAAGTGTGCTCGTTCAGCAAGTTTATTTTTCTTAATTTGTAAATCTGCCCACTTTTCAACAGATGCATTTAAATCACACCACTCCCACAAACTGCATTAGTAATCTGGGCATCTTTCTACATTCAATGCATTTATCAAGTCAATTTTAATGTTACACCTTGCAACCATGACTGACACTTTCTGCAGAAGTGTGAAATGCAGTTTTGCCTCACGCTTTAGTAGAATGATGACTGCTCCCTTACAAACAGCAACACTGGAACTGGCCCGTTCTGTCGGGAGCAGGTCTTTCTCACACAAAACCCACTGAATTAATTAATTAATAGAACGATCTCGCAACCTTTAAGCAATATTGTATAAGGTGACGGTCTTGCAGGCAGTGTTGGGGGAGGAAGGGGTTCCCCATTGTCTGCTTTCAGCCTGTCCTCTGTTGCAGCTCAGCCGTGTTACCAGTCGACTGCTCGGTGTCTCTGGAGCTGCTCAGAACCAGAACTCAGAACCTTCACACGGTGTTGTGAAGAAAGCAGGTCCCAGTTTTGAAGATGTGCAAAGAATGTGATCTACCGTGTCTGCGAAACCCAGCTCATCATCTCTCAGCAGATACTTTCTAAAGCTAGCTCACTGATCTGTGTGACAGAAACATGTACAGTACCAGGTTAACTGGACAGTCTCTACCACGTATAGTTAAAAAGGACAACCCTTTTTATCTCACAGCAACATACATTTTGTCACCATGGTGTTCTTTACAGTATATAATGAAGTTCCCTGCTTTAATCTCTCTCCAAGGATGTAAACTGGGTTCTTATTACGTGTTAATAGGTTGTCATGTAGTATGATCAAGGAAGAACTGTGTGTTCCCCTTTATTGAAGCGTTAAGCTCCTGCCATTTGTTTTCTCAAATTCCCCCACACAGGCAAGGACAAGGAAAACAGAGGTGACCAACATGCATTACATGGAAGAATACAGGTTTGATCCTACCTATATTAGGATGGTTCAAGATCTTCATTATCCTTACTTCCCGAAAGAGCTGTTGAAACAGAAAAACATGCATGAAGTTAAAAAAGCAATCTTCACGAAGCAACCTCTACTACTGTGAATCAGAAAACCTCTGTAATGATGCTCTCAGACCATCTACCTACCACAAGGTGGCTTATCTGAAATATAATGCACTATGGTTTCCTAGCAAGCAGATTAAAACCATGTCTGAGTGCAGCACCAAAACAGCTGGCTAAATAATGACCACTGAATTTTCCTTTTCCAAAGAGTTTATAAACTTTTGAAAAGCAAAATTAAAAGACAGTTTGTGATCTTTAAATACAAAATGTCCATCATTCTGGAAAGAATAACAAACAGCTTTTTCCCCCCAACATCATCGATGACAACAGCGTTAGTTTTTCTTCCAAGATACTCCTGCTGCGATGTTAAATACACCAGCCCAACCAAAGCCCAGCCTGACCCTACCTTTCTAATGTACCATTTTATTATGAGTACACCGATTCTAGTGATAAGCAAGGACAATGGATAAACCTGTTTATTTGTAAAAAAGAAAGTCACAATATCCAATATTTTTCCAAAGGCAATGTTTTTTTTCCCCGGTATACAGCATGATCTCTCTGCGGGCTGAAATATTTTTTCATGTAGTTGTACAGTAGTATGTAGTTTTTGCAGAGATACAAGACTGAGCCAGTTGACTCTTGCACACTGCAGGGGACTGCTGTGTTTTGAAAGGGCTGCCAGCTGCAGCAGCAACACCCCTGTCCGCCCTCCCCACGCCTGGAACTCAACCCCAGTGTACCAGACTCAACTGGCCCCTGCATGCAGGAAGGCAGGCCTCTTGAACTCTGTAATGCTACAGCAAGTAAAACAGAAGCTCAAGGAGACCGATTGTGAAACGAAAAACAATGCTGGACTAAAATAGGATTAGCACCAGCTTTGCAGAGTCCTGCCGAGAATGAACCCTGAAAGCTGTGGGCTTTCATTTCGCCAGCACATTAGCAGCAGCTCAGTAGGTCTTAATATTTCTCTAAGTAACCTGCTATGAACATATTTCTTGACATGTTCCTTTATAGCCTACTCTATACAGAGCAACACCGTTCTCTCCAAAACGAGCAAAATAATTGCCCAAACATGAGTAGCCAAAGTGGGCTGAAAGAAAAAAGGATTTTCTCAGATTTCCTCTTAAAATCTTCTCTTAATTATTTCCAGATTTCTTCTTTAAAATACAAAAAGATCTATCATTTAAAATAATCAAAATCCTATTACAATGTGCTAAGAGCTTTCCAAATCAAACCGACACTAATGACAAACTGTTTACAGCAACCTCAATTAAATGACATCTCCACTGACTTGACACATTTTCCCTGCGCACACTGTAAAAAATGACATATGAGAGCCTGAATGTGTTAATACTTCAGGTGCCGCACACAGCTGTGTGCAGATGTGAAATGATCAAATCTCCTGAAAAAAGTGATAAACATGCACAGTGATATATTTAGTTTGCTCATGATACTTTTGTGATCACTGAAAAAAAGTCACCTGCAGATAAACATGGGGATCTCCAGCACAAAGCAGACAATCCAAGAAGCGGGGTGTGTGATCGACCTGAACACTGCAGTTTATGAAGACGATTAGGGGCTTTCTACTCTTCACGCTGCACTCCATTTCAGAACACCGGCACTATTCTTAACCCCAATGTAAAAAAAACTAGGTAAGTTGTCTCAGGAGAAAGAGATGGCTTTGGAAGACTCAGATGACAAGGACAGAAGAAATAAAAAAGGGAAATGTATTGCAGACTGGAGTTCAAACCCCATTCAAGGTGTGCGAGGTTCATCAAGGTGCCCATCAATCAAAATCACCCACCTGTACTCAATCATCTCCACTTTTGAAGTTGATAGCTTTAAAGAGTTGGAGAGGAGCAGGAGCAGGTGAAAGGGACTGAGCTGAAGGGATGTTGATTGGTGGGGTGTGAATGGTAGGTCTCATTTTTCACCCTAATAAAAAGAGGTGAGTCTAGTCCTGAAACTACCTGCACCGTGCTGCTTGATACCAGGTCTAGCACACACTACTTGCACGGGTTAAACCCCAGCCACCTGGCTGACAAATCTCCCCATCAACTCTTCCTGCTGGAACCATAAGTCAGCATGGAGATGAAAAACGAGAAAATAGAATAAGGTATGAAACCAGCAAGCCATTCTGAGAACTCATAAAAACGACGAGACAGAAAACAAACCACTCTCAATTCATATCGCTACAGATGAAGAAACACCAGATTTTGGATAAGCACATCAATTTTATTGCATGGCCCATTCTCTGGATAAAAGCAGATGCTCACGTCTGGAACACTGTGTGCCATGCAGTACCAAATACAAATGACGCTGCCTGCGTGAAAGGACAGTGCTGCAGGATTGATGAAGTTTCCTTCTTGCTCTGGCAGCTTCAGCTCAGAACAGCAGTATTTGCTCTGCTCTGATTGAGGAGAGACACAGAGCAGTAAAAAGCCATGTGAGGCTGACGTGACGATGTCCCAAGACACCCACCTCCTGGATTTTAACATTGAGCAACTTATTTCAGCTTGGAGCAAGAGGTCTTCTTGTACAGCATTCACCCCCAAGGCAGAAGGGGGTGCGATGGCTGAGGGATGATATCCAATACTTTGTATTTTCAAGCAAGTGCACATTAGTGTGGGGCTCTGTCTTTTCTGAAGCTGCTGCTGGAATGGTTGACTGGTTGAACAGGGAAACCTCATCAGATAGAGCAGATGTTCACCTGTAAAACATGCAATGGTGTGCAGGCTTCAAACATGAATGAAACCACCAGCTTTGAAAAATCGCTCAGTTTTAGTTTCAAATACTGTGACATGTGATTCAAGTGAGCCGTAAAAATCCCTTGAGTACAGTAGCTGGATTTATGATGAAATAACAGACAAACTATGGTGGGAGAATCTTTGTGGCAGATTACCTAAATGGATGCAAGCAGTTCCTAAAGGCACTATTATAGTATTATCCTAATTAAAGTGGCCAATACACAATATAATACAGACAAGTGTCTAGCAGGACGAGTTGAAAGGTACTCATCAGATGAAGATGATAGTGGGATAAGACAAGGAATGGGAAATGTTCACAATTTTGAAATCCATTAAAGAAAACGATTTCTCAGAAGTTTTTTTCCTGCCTGTTCTTGAGTTTTCATGGAGTACACTAAAATGGTTCTGAAATGGACAAAACACGTTGACTTTCACACTGACAGAGCGAGAGCTGGGAGACGTACAGCTCACTGGAACAGAATTCAAGGCCCACTTCCCTGAGGCTCAGCTTCAGAATAATACAGCCTTTGGCACAGCATAAACCTGTTAATGAAACTGAGGTTTCAATGTCTTTGGTGAGGAATAAAATGCATCTCAGAAGGCACTGCTGTGCGCGCTCTCACTGCACAGGGTACGGCCCTTTCATTTCTCCCCGTCATCAGCAAATTAAAGGCTGGCTCACCTGGGCCCTTACAAAAACCTGTTAAAGCCACGCTGTCACCATTCCCACCTGACAACTGATCCTAAAACCTGTGCAACCATAAAATATCCAGTAGAAATCAAACAACAACCCCCCCGTGTATTTATTACTGGTGGGGAGAAAAACAAAGTCTCGTTAATTTCATTTATTGCACAAAACTTCATATTTCACTTAATGTCAGCCATTGCAAATTTAAATGTGACGCACAGCTACACTTTCTTTGCATTCCCAGGAATCTTACAAGGTTAACAGATTACACAAGTGAAACAGCCTGAACAAACGTTAATGGACTTTTCTTTACTGTAAACACTCCCACTTTTAATTATATTAATCATACTAGATGAGATTATCCTGAAAATGTATGCAATCCCATTTGTAAACACCCCATTTCTTCACTTTAAAATGTCATGGACACTTAGCCTTTTATATTAATATATTTTAGTCACCTTACATGACTTGTTGGTATAAGCCTACCTCACTAGGCGCAAATAAATCTGCTTTAATTATGTTTCTGTGTTGGAAGAGGCTTAAACCAGGCCTTGTCAATCAATAGCAGGACCCCTCAGTGGGCAGAACTAAACTTCAACTTTCAACTTTGAAAACGCTTTTCAAAATGTTGCCCCTTCTTACTGGTAACCGAAAAGGTGAGGTGAAGGTATGAGTCCTGTCTTTTTGTTTTGGCACGAATCCACCCCGAGCGCCTGCGTGACACAGGGAGCACAGCGCTGAAGGCTTACTGCACTGCAGGCAAACAGCAGGTTTTAGAGGGAAGCAAGAAAAACAATCACATCTGTCACATCACAGAGAAGCCACCCTCCACAGCACAGATTCCAGACAGAACAGAGCTTTGAGTTTCTCATTATCTACTGAAAGGCTTTTGCTGCATACGCCTTAGTGGAGATGATACACCCATCGAAACTTTAAAAAGAAGGCATTATTTAATTCACAAAAAAGAGGCCTGGGAGCACAAGCCTTTAAAAACGACGCCATAACTAAGACAGTCAGAAGAGAGCGTTGTGTGCTCTCTTCAACATGAGCAGATTGGCTTTTCATGACCTGTCGTTTTACAGACATTTTGGCCTCGGCAACACGCCTGTGAATCAACAAGCACAGTTAACATATGCTTCGGCCCTCCCTCACCCATCACGCTGCCAGCAGACTCTGACACCAGCGCACCCCTGCGCTCAGTTCACTCTCCGACGGACAGGAAGCGTCTCGTTGTCTCAGCTCACAGAGGGGGAATATTTCAGCGCCAAACGCTGCTGATCAAACCCAGAGTGACAGGGCTGCATATTAGATCCCACTGCAAATGGAACGCGAGTCATTTGCTTCAGTCCACATGAGCTCCAGGAACATGACATTTGTTCCCAGAAGCACTGCCACAGACTCACACAATAACGTCACTCCCACAGGACACAAAACATGCACACAGCTTAAAGAGGTGTGCTACTTGTAACATTTTCTATAATAAGATTCACTAAGGAACATAAAATTTCTCTAGACTCTCACTGCACAAGTCCAACGTTGAATCCTGAAAAACATTTCTGCGAAATTATCAGGAAGCTCATGTTACTGCTGCAAAGAGCACAACCTTCTGCGATTAACCTACAAATACAACAGCAGCAATGAGTACCCCTAAAGAACCCCCAGATCAAAAAACTACACACTACTGAACGTTTGTTTATGGTGCTCGCATGAGTTCCAGGGAAACAAGGAGGGGGAAAGAGGGGAAAAAGAAAAGCAAGGCCACAACGGCATTCACTCATCTAATTAAGTGCAAAAAATATCAAGGCTGGTAAAGCTGCAGAACAAGGACACAATACTCTCCAGGAACTAAAACTTTCAAGTTCAAGCGCAATATCCACTTGTTCAAAATCTTCCTATATTCCTGTATACAAGAGCAGCACTTAAAATGGCACCTCTGTGTTCAGAACAGAAGGAACACAGATGAACTCAAGTTTAATTATAACAGATGTTCATTTCATCCCACTTTATTTTCCTCTTTTCCTCTGTTTTTCCTGTTATTTTTAGTCTTGTGCTCCAAACCGTACTTGTCCATGTCTGACAAGGCAGGTTACACACCACCATTACTGCCCTTTCACATGCTGCAGGGGTCCCATTCAGGCTCAGGACTGGCTGGTGTCTTTCTGACATCTTATTTGCACACAGCAGGACTCACTTTGACTCCAGGACAGCCTTGTGTTTTCTGGCTTTTGTTTCAATCTGAGATGTCAATTAAACAATTAACCTAATTATTTAAATAGTCATATATGTGATTTTTTGGAAGGTCTGTTAACATACATTACTTAAACCATTCACTACATTAAAGGCCGATACTACAACACCTCAGAAAACTGCTTACCATTATTGGAGTTTCACAGTGAATTCTTTAATTACACCAACCACGTACCTTATAGTTCAGGTGAAACAAAACCAGAACACATTAGACCTCCCCAGAATTTGAGCAATAACTTGATAAATACAAAGCAGTGGTGAACAACTCCAGCCCTAGAGGTCTGCGGTGTCTGTAAGTTTTAGATCCGCCTCTGCTCTTAATGACCTCATTGAGCTGATCGTGAGCTAAAGAGCAAGAGAAGTGCTGTCTAATTTCAGACTGGATATACAGTAAGCATGCATATTTCAATGTCTTTAGCATTGAATCCACTGCCTGGATTCAAAATACACAGTAGGAGACAGCATACTGGATGTCACACTATGAATTAAACCTTCAGCAATAAATACCACTTGACATGTATATCACCAGCAGACTGAACCCCTGGCCGTCTGACCTCAGCTGATCTCTGATGCTAAGGAACACTGTGCTTGTTTATAGATGGCACATGAAAGAAGACCACACTGCTGGTGGACATGCATGGGGTAGTCTTCGCTCTGGACCTGGAAATCCAAGCCTTGGCCTAATACACTGAGCTCTGCTGCCCATTAGATGACACCTGAAACTAAGGTCCTGACCACACTGAGGGCATTAACGACCCTCTGTCCCTCTGGGGTTGTGGTGGACACAAGTAAGATGATACAGAGTACAGCTGGTGCTATACCACATCACCCAGCATTCCGTTTGTGATGTGAGCACTTGAGGGCAGTGGGGGCCCAGTAAGGAAGGGATTACAGTGAACAGAATTATAAGATAAGATCAGATCACTTTATTGGCTATATACAATTTCTTGCATTAGGAATTCGTCTTTTCGCACACCCCAGCTTGCTCTCCATGAAACACACAGACGGGGGGGAAGCTTGGGGTCAGAGCCCAGGGTCAGCCATTTATACGGCACCCCTGGAGCAGTTGGGGTTTAGGCCCTGCTCAGGGGCCCAACGGATTAGGATTCCTTCTCAGGATTTGATCTGGCAACCTTCCAGCCACAGGCGCAGATCCTGAGTCACAGAGCCACCGCCCCACCCCCAGCTATTGATCAGCACAGCAAGAAATGAAGAGAAGTGTTTAAACTCCAGGTAATAAACAGCAAGTCATAACGGAATCCCCATCCCAAACGAGTAACTGCAGCAGGTAGACCTCATTGTTACCATGCTGTGGATAAAACCTAAAATTGGCTTTCCCCTGCAAAACCAAATTAAACTGCAATCCTCTATTTATTTAGCTGAACTGACCAGTGCTCAGCAAGGCATTGGCTGTCAACCCACTGAACTTCTTCAGAACAAATAGGGAAACACAAAAAACAGACGGTACAACAGGCATCTATGTGGAAGTGCATTTAAAACCAAGAACAGGAGGAGCTGTTTTACCCAGAGGACTGGGGGAATATGGAACAAGCTTGCTGGCCAAGTTGTTGGAGCCCATCCTCTGGTTTCCCTCAAGAAACAGCTAGAAGAGATCCTTGATTCAAGAAGCTCGACGAAAAGGGTGCGATAGAAACTAGAGGGGACCATTCGGCCTCACTGCTATTGCGAGTTTGACAAAGGTATGCACCGGAGTGTATTAGGAAATCCATATGGTGAATGTCAGCAGCACATCACAGGCATGGCTGTAAGCCCACCTGGCTCAGTAGCTAACAGCTTATTGATCCAAGGACCTCATCCTTGAAGGATCTAGGGAATGTGCTTCGACAGCATCTTAGAAACATGCTCATTGTCAGATCCCCCCCGTGCAGTTCAGCACAGTAAAGGCTAAAAGGTTCAGAAGTTCTGCGCCCATCTCATGCTGCATTTTGGAAAAGGGTCTTTGTTAGTTTTAACTGAAAAACACAGAATCATTATTTGATTAATTCAATTATATTTACACCTTGCAGTTTTTTAAAAGGTTCTCTTTTGTGTGATACGTATTGGATTTCTATACATTTTGTTTAAAAAACATCAGGGTCATAAAGCACACATAGTGCTGAAATATGTACCGTACGTTTGCAGACATCTTTTAACATTCTTCCAGAGGGGAATTAAGAAATCTCTGCATAGTAGCCACTCCAAAACCCTCATCCTTTATTTGCCCCTGATAACACACATAATACATGTATACAGCACTTAACATACTGTACATATACGTCAGTAATCTCTTGTTGTCTTTGGCATTATGACACGGCTTAGTAGGTGATAATTACATTTGCACCCATTTAGGCAGCTGGATAACACTGCAGTGTCTGACCTGGGATTTGAACCCTGAGCCCTCCAGTGAAAAGCTGAGAACCCCTCACCTTGGCCCACCATGCTGCCTCTGCAGGGCTCCACAGAGCCCTTGAAGCTGAACCTGGAACCTCTGTAAATACCCCTTTGCAGACCTCCCCTGATTTTAATTCAGCACCAGTATTACTCTCCAGAGATAGGCCAGTGGTGCAAGGCAACCTCATTTTTAGCACTGCTGTACAGATAAGTCTATTAAGGAGGGGAGGGAGTGGGGTGGCTGGGGTTATAGAGTAACTGGAGTTGTGCTCTCACTATGGAAAAACCGCTAAACACAAACAGCTTTTTTTAAACTGCTCTGCTGAGAATAAAACGTGCAAGTTACTGAGTGGAAAAGTGGAATCGTCGATCCTCCCTTGAACATGAACAGTGCTCGCTGCCAGTTTGTGTCAGAGGGGGAGGAAGTGGAATGAGAAAGGTCAAGGCTTTCAATTCAAATGTTTTTTTCTTATGCAAAATCGTATACCACTGTTTTAAGGGGGCTCATGGGCAATTAATTAATATCAATTAGTTGAAGCTGCCAAGAGAAACAGATTCAACTGCTTTGTTTACAGTTTTCAGGGAAAAATGCAAGGAAACTAATTTGCTTCATATCAGTTGCACGGCAGCTGCAATGACTTCTATTAATAAGTGGGAAGAGATAGAGATGTGTGGGTGGCATCTATAAGAAGAGCTGAGAGACCCTGATTCTCTGTGTTCCTGCAGGTACAATGGATCCATGTGCAGTGTCTTCTTATCTGTGGCAGAAATCCAGACTCCCACTGAGCCACAGCAGAGGCCATTAGATAAACCCTGGTGCTTTACACAGGGACCCGTGAATGCTCTGATCACATCTGCTCACATGCAATTGGCACAAAATGCCTAAAATAAGCTTTGTGACTGGCAAGACTTCTCAACGTTTGGCTCTGCACTTTCCAGTACCACTGAAAATCTTCCTTAAAATACTCCTGTTGTACTAGACCTTCTTCTCACATCCACGAGTCTGTAGGCAAAAAGACTCCATTACCACTGTATTAAGATCCACCTCTGTGCTTTATATTATAATACTTTAGTTTGGGTCCAAATAGGCAATTTTATGCTACTAGGTTTGCAGTACAGTGTTAAATACTGTGGGTATGAACATCAAGCCTTTACTTAATATGTTCAGTGGACTGCAGCTACTTGTGAAAACAGCAGGATGATCATCTCCTCAAGACAAGTAAAAGGAGTGAAGCTTACTTCCAGTGCAGGTTTTGTAGGAGTCATAAAGCTCTCCCAAAAGACCTATCCTTTACCAGTTTTTTTTTTAAGCTGGTCCACTTTACCACAAATAAAAATACCACAAATGCTTTTTAAACTGTGCTTTAACCAGGCCTAAAACGCAAAGACTAAACAGAACACCCACACCTTTCACTCCACTAATGCACCAGAGATTTAGTCTAGTCCAGGAATGGGACAGGCTTGGTTCTGGTGTGCCATCAATTTGCAATGACTACAGATCTATTGATCCAAAAGAAAATCCAAAGATGAAAAGGCATAAGCTAGAACCCTCTGCTGACTTCTTGCGTTCAGCAGCTTGTACACATGTATGTCTCTACTGTTCATTCCTGTTAATTGGGATAATTTGATCTGAAAGAAGCTTGGGAGGACTAAGAATGGATCGATGCTGCTTCTCCCAGCCAGTTGCCATACTGCACAGCTGGAACAAGCATACTGGGTTCAGCTCCGAAAGACTCACAGATGGTACCTGGAACACGGAGGACCGCAGGGGCATTAAGTGATGCAAGAGGAAAGTGCCTTACCTCTACACCAACTACTGGAGACAACGTTTCTTCTCAATCAAAAGACCTCGCAATGGAAATCATTTGTAAGCTTTCCAAAGGGTGTCACAAGGGTGTCACATTTGTAGGTGAACTATAGCTAAAGTGCAGAACATATAGATTTGAGGAAAACAGAAAAACTCATCTCAAAACCCAAGGCAAGTCTGGCTGACTTTCAGACGAGTGGAGTTTTTTAACCATGTCCAGGGTGTGTTATATCCAGAAGTGTCAATATACACATAGGGCACACAAGGCTGTAAAGTCTCATTTACAGCACGACACACGTTATCTTCCTAAAAATTACTTTCTCTTATATCAAGATAATGTTTTAAAGCTTTTATCGAATTTTGGGAAGAAATTAGTCAAGGTGTAAGGGCTATCAAGAACAGACAAGTCACAGTAGGAGTCGCCAATTTCCACTGCGCAGTTCATTCGAGCCCCTTTCACATGGAGGGAAGAAAAAAAAAATCACTTTTGTCTTGAAATTGCTCTGTTAGGTAATACCCAGGTTCCTTTTGAATTCGTCTTCATTGAACGTCATTTCAGCGATAGCAAAGTGTTTAATAACAGCCATTATCTCAGTCCTCTACAGAGCTGATCGCTGGTTCACTGAAGGCAGTCGGCACTTCTTATCTCCTTGAAGTGATCTGGGTCCGCTTCACCCAGAGAACCCAGAGCAATTATCTTTCTGCCCACACTGCCTACCGTTATACAACACATGGAACCTCTGGAAGAGGGAACACTACGGAGAATCCTGCCTATTCACAAGATGAAAATGAGATGCTGGGCTGCACTACTGTCATAAAAGAACAGGCCTTTCCTACGGTGCTTTTCCTTCACACAGCTCTACAATGGGGCTATAAATACCTGCTTGCACACAGAGGGACAGCCCTGGAGCGAGGACACACCGGTTCTGCAGCGGCTCCTCGAAACGCGCTGAGCGTTTGAGGAGTGGCGCCCCCTGCAGGGCGCAGGCTCAGCATGAGCAGCCCTGGCTCCAGCCGCACGGCCAGGTCACCCTGCTGACATGGACAGACACAGAGCGTACATGCTGCCCCATTCCCCACAGGGACCTCTTCAGGAACGAGGCGAGGCTGCTTTGAAAACCGAAAACTGTGCTGCTGCATGAAACCGCTTGCAGCTCTGTAAGCAATAGCGCAGTACAGTCGTGCCACCTCCTTCCACCTTGTGGACCAGACCCCCTGCTCTAGAACTCTGCTACTTCAAGGCTGGAGTGACCCTCTGGAAAACCTCCTCATTGCTCACATCATAGGTCACATTTGCAAAATCTTAAGAAAACGGCAATCTTTTTTTATTTCTGTCCATTTTTGTAGCAGGCCAGAAACAGCACTTGGTAATCAAACATGTTGAAAACCATAAGCAAATCCTACGGACAAAAGCAGAGGACAGGAACAGTCTCAGTTAATCCAAAGGCCTTAACGAGACAAGAAATGGTTTTTTCCCCCGCCAGCTACTTGAGTGAGAGTGGTAAACCATCCGCCGAGTCTAGGAAGATGATGTTTTGCCGAAGGAGAGGAACAGGGTGACCTTGTCAGTGATTCTCCGAGAGGAAGGTGACAGGAACAATACTGCAGTAACTGCAGAAATTGTGATGACCCTTAGGAAAAAAAAACTAAGACTGTAAGAAAGCGGTTTTGCTCTAGTGACCAAGTCCACACTGGACCCTGTAACAAATTCAAAGTACCCGACAGTTAAGGTCAGCTCTTTTTATTGAAGTTTTACAAGGGGGGGACAATTCCTCAGGATAAACAACCGAAAAAAGTTTCAAAGTTATAAATCCCCCCAAACTACTGGCCCTACAGTACATACCCGCCCACCCTAAACCACAGGGCCTAAGAAATGCATAAAAAGGGTAATAAACATTAACACTTGAAAAGGAATGATTTCCGTAGCTTTCTTCACCATCTTATTTATGACGTAATGTCTCTTTAATGGCTGGAATTATAATTAAGTGAAACTCAACTCTACTGCATGTGTCCCACACTCTTTTCTTTGATTCCTATTGTCTGTGGCTTCAGTCCGCTTCTCAAGATTCACCAATACTTTCTGCCATAGGAGCCTCTTATCCACTGATGACACACAACCTCTGAGATACAAGCCTTTTTCACTGAATTAGTTACTGGGCTGCATAAATGCTTGAATACGTGGCAATAAACGGGCACAAAAAAGATGTGGAAAAAGAAAGGAACCCAAGTCATTGATATGTACAGCTATTTTAATCCCTCTAGGGCTAAGGGTCCATTTATAAATGTCTTCTAAAATTCTGATGACTTAAAAGAAAAAAAATCCAACATGCATTTTTTATTTCCTTAGAAAACGTATAAAACTGTTCTTTTAAGACCACTGTGTAATGGCCACTGCCCACTGCAATATTTGTAAAACTAGAAACATGCAATCCACTCCTGTAGAAAAGCAGAGGTAATCGGAAAACCACGGAATCCTCCGAAAGGGTCCCATTTCTTTAACGGAAGCCCGTGCCCGTTGTCCATCCCAAACAAGTAAGCAGGCAACTAAAATCACGCCAAGCCAGATCAGCTTGCTGAATGATGCCGGTTAAAGTAAAATGTGGAATCCAAAGACATACAGTACAGCATGGTTTTAGTTGCATCTATAATAATCTGTAGGGGGCATTTTTTCCCTTGATGCCTGGGATTATGTCGAGAGCAGTTTCACAGATAGTGAGGTTATGCTAAGACGGCCGAAAGTGAGGGACTGCAAGCGTAGACGCACTGAAATCTCCACCTGCCCTTTGACCTCCGGGAGTTGCTGTGCTTGACCCTTCAAGCACAGAGAACCTCAGGGCTTGCAGATATTTATGCGATACAGAGAAGACTCTAATACACTGGAACAGGGACCTTAGCCCGGATTCTGCCTGGTGGCTCAAAGCCCAGGCTGGCCGATGGGAAAACACTTCACTAAACGATTTTTCACGCCTTACCCAGTGCCACACCTGTAGCCATGTCATTTGAAAAACGTTTCTTGGCCATACAGGTTATGATGTGCGGAAAAGTGCCTTCAAGCTCCGATTGCAAACCTCAATTACCCCGAGCAATTCTGAACTACTGCCGAGTTTACATTTGTGGGAGGCAATTATAAAGGTCTTTGTTGCCTCGAGAAAATGTAAGCATGCCCTTTATCTTTATATCAAATGAAAGAGAGATGGCTCAGCAGAGGAAGACGGGGTCACCTAGGCTTTGTCAAGAGCACAGCTTATTGTACATCCAGATCCTGAAAAGCAGATTAAGGAGGACAATCACAAGATCATTGTGAATGCATCTGCTCATCGTAATAATGCTGCCGAACAACTGTAAGGAAGTGTCTATTTGAGTGATGGTGATTTATCCATGGTCAGGGCCAATGAACTGAACAACGGGAAGCCAGTTCCGTCCATCATCACAGGCCCAGCTCATCATGGAAATTAGGATGCACCAGCTAAAATGTCATGAATATTTCAGGGACAGAAAACAAGCCAAATCCAAAGAATGTGAAAGATCAACCACAAATATTCATAAGGATGGGCTTTGTACCACCTGCAAGGGCTAGGTATGGAACTGCAGTGTCCCTGGCTCATTCACTGAGCTGAAACATCACTGCAGAGGAGCTGATCGCTCATGCTTAGAATTACCCCAGAGTCATTCCCCTCACACACACGCTATAGAAACATGGTAATTCTCCTTCGCAAGCTGAGAAAAAATGTGCAGAATCACCGACCTGTTTAGAATGCAAGATCTGAAACTTAAAGTGTGGAGAAATAGATGAAAACAAACCCTAAACAACAGAGAAAGCCATTTCACCTCGGTCAAACAGGACAGAATGCCAAGGCCGTCTATTAAAAGATAAAGCTGTCCACTGTCTTCTCTCTCCCCAAACATTAAGTAATGTCCTCATTAACTCTGGGGATCCTGTGCTGTGTCAGCTACCAATGGAGCAAACACAATCAACAGCTAATAATATAATAAACACTTAGATTGGTGTAGTTTCTCCCCTCTTATGTCTTCAAGGAAAAAACACAACAAATAAGAAGTTATAAAAATAAAACAAAGTACTTAAGGTCAAATTCTTGGCCCTTGAGAGAAGTACGATCTTCATATGTAATTATTTTTATTATTTAGCCAATAGAATTGATTTTTGTCTGGGAGACTGTAGAGAAGCTGAGCCACTGAGTGTTGAACAGAGACAGCTGCAAGCTGCACATTAACCAGACTATATGGCAGCAGCAGACAGGGCGATCAGCATTAGAATGTTGCTTTCCCTACAAGTGAGCATTCCTGGGTGAGCAGCCTATCGAAATGCAACTTGCAATAGCATGTTACAAGCTGAACTGTGGAAATTATTTTAAAAAAGCAATTCTCAAATCAACTTTGCTGCAAAATATGGAAATCAAAGCATCACTGTCCTTTAGGATGAGCTAACATCATCCATCACTCACTTCAGCCACCAAATTAAACCTGCACATCCTTGTACGTCCTCCTTTTCAAACCCATTTCCGGGTAATATTAGACAGTAAAGCCCTTCAGTCATCTCAATTGTCACAGATTCCACGATTGTGCAAGCTACTGTACAACTGTGCACATTCTGAAAGTTTAGAAGGCACCCAGGTGCAGTACTATTAAAATACAAAGAAGCATTAAAGAACAGATTGCAAATTTCTGCAAGCACACACAAAAGAGGTGGAAGAATGCATGTAGACTGGTGAAAAAACACAAAACAAACGCATTGAAAAGCTGTGAGCGGACTGATTTCTTTCTGCCTCTTTGGGTCAAACTAATCAGCCAGGTCCGTCTTCTGATTTTGTTAATATCGCATGACAAGGAAAAGACAAGTCCTTCTGTTTCACAGCCAGAGTGAAGTTATGGCCGTATTGGTGGTTACTGTTGGTTGTCCAATGAAAAGTTTGGCACTCTTGGTTTACATCTGAAAAATAGAAGGTTGCCTCTCCAGTTAGACGAGTTGCATAAAAAAAGGAACAAACACAATAGCACGGGAAGTGAGATTCTGTTCCAAGCCTGGTAGAAAATAATAACTCATTGTCCAGGTTCACTTCACTGCCTCTTTGGAACACTTGATGGAAGGCGTACCAAAATCCTGCGAAGGACAAATACAGTCTTACTTCCTTTAATCTCAACGAGCTGATCAGACCGAGCGAGGCACCAACGGAAAGGAAGTCCCGGAGTTCCTAGGTCCTGAATGTTCTGAACCATCCATACCGAGACCATCTTTCAAGACATACAGTACATGAGAGATCTTCCAATTGAACGTTACTGGTAGCCAGATATGGATGATACCAACAGCCTTTTTTAATTTGTAGTTTCCTCTCTTCACGCCATGAATGTGAATCGGCTAACTTCTACCCAAATCACCTTTTCCTGGGAAGCAGCTGTAGTGTGTGTTTGCTTTCAAACAGCGGGGGAGCAAACCGGGGAATGTCAGTCCATTGGGGGAAAAATAGATAAACATGCATTGGTGAACCAAAAACAAAACCCTGATAAACTTATCCTGTAGATTGATCCTTAGATGAGACGCATTATAAACATGTCATAAAACAAACCTATGCAGCTACGCTCTTTGTAATTTTGACTGAACGATTATAACAGTATATCCCAAGATGACCGTGCTTATTTTTATTTGAAGTAATGGCTGATCATCACACAGCTGAGGAAAATGTTACAAGCCAGACTAAGCTGAATGATTGATCTGGTAATGCAGAGGGAGCCATAATGATTTCTGCTTTGTTACATTTTTTTTTAAATATATTGACATTTTACCTTTTAGCCAATCAGTTTCTGTATCAGAAAGGTAGTCATTTCCTGCCCCCTCTCCCCACTCACAAACTTGACTTGGATGTAATCCTGACACTGCCAGCTACTTCCTAAATCCCTGGACTATAAATCCTTGTTTGGCAATTTCAGCTCAGTCCTGCCTTTTTATCCGATTTCCTACACGTCTAAAAGGTTTTCAGACGCTAGTCAGGTTGGCTCCTTTATGTACGTCTAGCTCTTGCTATAACAGATCGGACTGATGACTTCAAACACTCAGATCACATCTGGGAAAACTAAAAGCAACAGGGGCTTGAATATGATGCTATGGTAGTGGTCTGCATCAGTCCAAGGCAAGTCAAAATATCGGTTGCAAGTCAAGACTTTAAATGTTTTTCAAGTGTTTGACAATGTACTAGAAATCCAAAACCATGTACTGCAATTAGACATCTTCTTGGTGTCAAGCACTGTGTTTAGTTTCAACGTGGCAACATCTGCTTAAATATTTGGTGATTAAGGGCAATTACAACACCACTTCATTCAATTTAAAGGAATTCAAAGGAAACTGCAATAATCTCTGCCCACAGACCACCCCCTTGTTATTTAACTGAAGACTGTACTCACCATGCCGGTACTGGGGAAAGTCACTTGTAGAAAAAGGCTTTAGAAAAAGTAACTTTGGAAAGTGTAGAGGAAGATAACCCACTGCAGCTACAAGTGACTTCTGTGAGGGATGACTTGTTTGAAATGAACATTAAATTGGGGGAAAATCATTTTTAAAAAAGCATTGCCAAGATCTACTTGAGTGTAGATTGAGTGTATGGTTACTACGCAAATGAACCCATTGGTTCTTAAATGCAATCTCTTCCACAGCTGACTTGTAATCATAATGGCCACATTCTCCGAGAATTGGCCAGAGGAGAAAACCGCAGGGTCCTTTTCTCCGGGCTGCTCACCATCTTACAGAAGCAAGTCTAAGCAGAAACAGAACCCTGGAAAAGCGTCAAATCTATCCCATCAGTAACACGTTTACTGTTTGTTATTAACAGTTATCATCTTCAGAATAAACAACTGGAAGCATAAAAGAGATGTGTCGTGTTTAATGCACTGTAATAAAAAGGAATGAAAGACAGATCAAGCCCGGAACCAACCTGATATTTAGGTTACCGGCTCACCTGTGCTGAACGTATTTGTTTCACTACAGGACTCCTTGCTACAGCCAATCCTGTAACCCCACAAGTAAATAAGCCAGACAAATGGAAGAGGGAGGTCTGGCAACATGGGAAACAAACAGAAATGCTTTCAATGGCGTTACAAAAGAACACACTTAAATCCCTTCTTAGCTTACGGTTCCAGCTCCTAATATTTTATGACGGTTACTTTCGGTCCTGAGGAGGATTAGACTCTAGGTGTGTGGAGTAAAGACGTTATTGATCCAATAATCACCAGGTTTAGCTCTAATCACAGTAACTGTACCTCTCATCGGCGAGAGGAATTCTTCAGAAGAATCAGAGGTTCTGCTACTTTACAGAGCTTAATCAGCGTAACACCCTAGGCAAGACAGATACAGTACACACACAGGATTAACAGACACATTTTGATGACTGCTGCTGGTAACAAAGCTTAACGAGCTGCCCCTGCGTGGACTTTGTTAAAAACAAATGCTGGAATACACTCCGAGAGATAGGAAAAATGCACTTTTGGCGTCAAGTCCACAGCAGGGAAAAAGATCCCTTCTATTTATAGCAAGGCATTTTTAAAAACGACAACAACATTCCTTGCTGACACTGACAAGAGTTGTACTTCCTGTAACAGACTCCCAGGTGGAGCTCAACTAATACATCTTTAAACAGTACAGCCCCCTTTCCTCTCCTCGAACCAAGCCTCTGCTCTCTCCAGGACACTCCTTTTCTCCTTCTCGAAAGCTACTCTCTCGATATACCTCTTACACTGCACCCATAAGTTTAAAATCTTAGATTAACAATTGGGTATTGGAGTAACCAGGAATTGCAAATGGTGACCAATGCACAGTACAGACATTGGGACATGAATTTGAAGCTATTAGTTTCTTCAAAATTCCCCAATTTTAGCTTATCAAGCACCGTGCACAAAATCAGGTCTCAGGGGTGCAGTGTAACAATACAGTATATAAAACTAAAACACAGCTCTTTTAAGGTATTTCACAAAAGACTTGTCTTTTGAAACACAACATTTCAGTCACCTGAAGACCAATCACTGCCCATGTCTTCTCACAGAATGAGTAAGATTTAATGTACGTGAAGATGCCTGCTGAAACCCAGATATTCACTGATCCTCACTGGCTGAGTGCTTGTTGTTTGTGTTCTCAATGAGGTAGTGATTAGCATACCTTCCTCTGAACACGGAGAAGTTACACTCAGCCCATCTAGCTGGTGGGGTTGCTATTACAGTCATATGTTGCTTAGCACTAATTCACCATGGCACTCTTTGGCTAGTAATCTTATTACTCCAAATACAGGTGCTTAACGGGAGAATGAGTGTTTGTCTGTGTTGTGCACACAGACCAGGGGGAGCACCACTGTAGTTGAGCATCCTGCTACTATCTGTTCTAAAGGGGAGACGCAAACAGCATGCAAGCACTCAGCCAATGAGACTGTGGTATAATACATACTGTACATTAACTGTGCAGTAACAGCCAGGGCTTATTGCCGTCTCTCTCAATCTGTGCACACAGAGCAGTTTTGCTTATTAATATTCCTGTAAGCCACAGCGTGCCCTATCCTGGCAGAGGAGTGAAAGCAGACTGTTGTTAATCTATGCAAGCTCTGAATTAATGATTTGGTGTATCTGAATCTATGTAACTATACAGCAACTTAAAAATAGAACTCCTTTTGGCAAAATTATATCCTGTGATGAAAATACCAGTACTACTGATGCATATGTGTCAGAAATTGTGTTCCCAGGACTGCATCTCCATTGACCCCAGGCTATAAGTGCCCATATTAACACTGAATTCACAGAGCTCTCCTTTCTCTGGGACACACCCCCAAACAAAGCAAGGCATCACTACAGCTCAATGATCCAAGGATCCATCCAGCTGCTTGTTGAAAGAAGTCGGGGGAACTGGTTTCCATATCAGTGGGTAGCTTCCTCCATGCTCCCACAATTCTTGAAAAAAGTAAAAGGCTATTCAAAATACGGAAAAAAGTTTAACTCCAGAAAGCTCTGGTATGGTGCAATTACTCCAATTAAATATTTCCGCTGACTAAAATAATCTGAACCTGAAGATAAGGGTAGGACAATCCTGTTTTCTCCTGAAATCAAATTCCACAGGTTCAGGTGATGGAAGTACATGGGTAAAGGGCCATTTCCCCCATTGTTAAATGTAAACCACCAGATCTGAGGACCTGCGGCCAACAGCTTCATATCGAAATGCACCTTGCGCCTGCGGCAGTGAAGGGAGCCTTCAACCAAAGTGCCTCCACTAGAAAAATGACCTTTAAAAAAATTAAAAACCATTTAAAATGACGGATAACTGGCAAATGCAATGCTGTTGAAAACTAATTGGGTTCACACTGCACTAGTGCAAGTTTAATGGAGGCTCACAGGCTTGTACACAGCTATTCTATTGAGTTCATTGAATGGGCATGATGGAATTGGGCCATTTCATCAGAAATTAACCATCACAGCTGAACAGCCATCAAGATCAGGCTATAGTACTGTCAGTCTACTGTGCTGGGACAGGATTTACTTTCCTCAGCCTTCTGCTATAAGAAGTTTAAAAAAAAAAGATGTGTTATTAGTTCAATAATGGGATAGCCCAATCCACATTCCGTGCCAAGAAAAAGATTCCTTGCAATGAAGGCTCTTCCAAAGAATGTTTCGAGCCACAATTATGCCATTGTCTGATAAAGGCACAACTGAAGACAAGTATTAAAAATGTAGTCTCTTTCTAAAACGTTTTTCCACTCAAAGCTTTCAGCTGGCTGTGGAAATAAATGGCCTGACTGGTTCATGTGATCGTCATTAAACTGCCGTGGCTTTAAGCTGTGAGATGCTGCCTGCAGGGGCCTGCATTCAGATACTGTGATGGTTTTTCTTTTTTCAGCCTGATTGCTTGGGGAATGTCTTCTCCATGTGTGGAACCCCCATCCCAGGCAATGCCCTTTAAAAAACAGGGCAATTCCACATGGTTAGAAAATTCCAAACTTCGCCCATCCTGTTGGAAACAGAAGTGCAACATTTGCAGTAGTATCCCCACTTGGTCTTCCATCACACCAGCAGCCGTATCACACTGCAACTCACAACTGGCAGCCCACTGGAGCTCAGCAGGTGTGAGCCTATTCAGTACCTGGATGGGAGACCTCCTGGGAAAAACCAAGGTTGCTGCTGGAAGAGGTGTTAGTGGGGCCAGCAGGGGGCGCTCACCCTGCAGTCTGTGTGGGTCCTAATGCCCCAGTATAGTGACGGGGACACTATACTTTAAAAAGGCGCCGTCCTTTGGATGAGACTTTAAACCGAGGTCCTGACACTCCATGGTTATTAAAAATCCCAGGGTATTTGTCAAAAAGAGTAGGAGTGTTACGCTGGTGTCCTGGCCAAATTTCCCATTGGCCCTTACCAATCATGGCCTCCTAATAATCCTCAGCTCTGAGAGCTGGTGTGTGCGGAGTGTTCTGGAGCACTCTGGTTGCCGTCACATCTCCAGGTGGGGCTGCACACTGGTGCTGGCGGAGGGGATCCCCATGACCTGTAAAGCACTCGAGTGGAGTGTCCAGTAATGCACTACATAAGAGTAAGCAATTAATAATTCATCATTATCATCTTCAACTGTGAAGCTAGTCCCAGTCTCACTGTCCTGCCCTTGTACAATCCAGCTCCCCTACTCTAGCCTCTACTAAACTTGCAAATATGCAGCTAGTTTTCAAGGAATCTTAAGAGTGAGTAGGCGAGGCAAATAAGTCATATTAGAGGAAGACAAACAATCATGTTGTCACAGAATTAATACTTATTTAAGAAAAGGACTTTGGAAATGCCAATGGTGAACTGCCTGTGATTCTATTCTGGTATTAATAGAAAAATCTCATATCGGGATAGAGCCACAAAGACATGCTTAGCGTTTTTCTTCACTATTAAGTGTCCTTAGGAGCGTCACAGTTCCTAAAGTACCAGTGGAACATGGGACAATTAGGTTCAGTCAGAACTGGGTTATAATGCCTACACCAATACATTTACGACTACTGTCCAGTGTTGCCACCAAAACCTGCTCATCTTGTATAACACCCACCCATAATTCAATTCTCTGGACTGAGCCGTTAGAGCAGAGGTTTTTAGCACAAGAGTTTCTGGACCCGGCTTAAATTTGAGGGGGTTTGTGACGAACTGGTGTCTCCAGGACGGATCCTCAGCTTGCGTCCTGTGCTTCGGACACAGGCTCCGGATAGCTGCCGTCCTCACCGGGAATAATCAGCTTTCTGATATCAGATGCAACCAAAGGGTCTATGGAAGGAAAAACCTGCCATGAGCTGAAGAGAGCAGGAGCGTACTTTCTCATGTTTCCTTCGTGTTTATCAGAAATCTGCAGAGGGCGAGGCCTCATCTGCTTAGACTTTGCCTTACAGAGATAAAAAAAAAGTTATTGTATCGGCAGTAATCTTTCTGTTTACAGCATCCTGAGGAAGCGACGCAGTCTTTTCAGTAAAATATTATTAGAGTTCCCTTTACGCATTTCAGAGCGGACAGGCATCAGTAAGCTCACCCTGCAATGCAGCAACGCCGAAATTTGCCCTCCCATTTAAATAGCACTGCTCATTTCAGTGACATGGAACCTCTCAGGTCCACCAGAATAATCAGAGACAGTCGCCAATATGTGAAGGAAAGGAGGAACAAACAAGTCATGTTCTCACATGGTAGCATTCAGAAGTTCGTTGCCTGGAGGGTACTGAGTTGAACCTAAAACAGAAAGGTCTCGTACACAGTACTGGGCTTCAAGAAGCTTGCACCTCTTTTCCTACTTAGACAAATAAGGCAAACAGACCCTAGTGCCAAAAATCTGACATCTACAATCCCTGGAAGAATGAAGCTGTCAGCACTGCATCTTTGATTAACAAAAAATGACAAAAACACATTATAGTAATGCGATCTAACAACCACGCCTACAGTGACAAGGTAACAACTTAAATTATTTCTCTATTTCTCCACACTAAAGCTGAAGAGGACAATCTTCCCTAGAACTGCACAGAAGCTAAATAGCTTTTTTATTACTGTATTAGTTTTTAAGCGTCCAGCCAGTTTCTGGCTTGAGCACACAGAAGTCTTGAACACAGAAGTTAAGTGTTTCTTTGGCAGCAGCAGGACTGAGATGCTGCCAAGGAACACAACAAAACCGTGCCTTCGGTCTGGAACTGCTGGAGAGCAAGAGCGCAGCAGCTGTAATCCTGTTTCGGCAAAACCTAACCCCAAAGCCCAGATCTCTCGGTAACCTAGGCTTTTTTCTATTCAAACACATACTGTAATTACAGATTTCTGACCAATGAAAAATGTATATTTTCAAAATATATTTTTTTAGGTTTAACTTAATGAACAACACTAGAGGGCTTATGATTGAGTACAATAGCAACACACCAAATCCCTTAATGACATGCTTTAGGATTGTCTACTAATGTTGGGATTTGCTCTCATGATACATGTATGAAAGCAAATATATTACATTTTATGAATGCTCTGAGCTGCAAAGGAAGGATTTAACAAATCTGAAATGCTAAAACATTTAACAGCTAAAAGGGCAAACCTGGGTAATGTCACTGATGCACTCGTCACTGTACATGATTTGTTTTCAAATTCACAAGCTATTTCCAAGAATGCAACCAGTTCCTAGAGGTTCGATAATGCACAATTACTCCCACTACAGTATGTTGCACAGAGACACATAAAATAAGCATTACAATGAATCTGGGGTTTCCTGTGCAGTAGCTGAGATGTATCCTGGAGCCTATTTCATAAAACTGCTACAAGTACAGTCCCAGAGAACTGAATGGGCTAGCTGCTTGGCTGTATTCATGGTGATACTGCAGCAACTGTAGTGCCGTCACAGCTTGTTAACCACAATCTAGTGCTTTCCCCAAGCTAAAACACTCAGCAAAGAGACCGGGTGTAGCATCACAATGAAAGGAGACCGACGTCGAAGACGATTTTCCTGCAAAATGTGTCCGTTTTTGTTTTTAGCCTGTGGTTACAGACACAACTACATCCAACAAACTATTGAAACCAGGTGCATATGGTGAACGCTGAACCCATTTCTGAGGTGCATCAGTTTAGCACATTAAACTGGAGATGATAACATTATCCTAGTAAATGACAATGAGAGCAAACTGAAGCTGAATAGCTTGGAAGTCAATGTACCAGATTCTGCTACTGCGGGTGTATAACAGAATGTGGCACAGATGTGCCCACTGTTTGGGGAATGACTGAAAACTACTTGGACTTTTCATGGACAGCCACAACAGGGAATAATTATCTTTTATTATCTTTATCTTTTGGAACATGCCTGTTAATGTACTTCAGTTTCAGCCTTCACTTGATTCTACTTTCGATACCTTCAGCTACAGGACAGAAAGAGCTCAAAGCTATGGAGCAACTATGAAATAAAATCAGGGCATAAACGTATATGTGTAGATGGTGGCAGGAACATAAATATTTCAAATTTGCAAATCACTTGCTATCAATTTAAAGAAAATCAGGGACTCCGAAATGTTATTTAAATTGACCAGCACCCCTGTCACAAAGGCCTTCATCAGAAAGAACCACTGAACGTCTGAGTGATCTGTGAGTGAAAAAGCTGTTTGTAAAGTATCACTTTCCTGGACTAGAAGTTTTCCATTTTCACCTCACCCAAATCTTGACAGCAGACCATTTGATCTTTTCAGGTCAATAAAAATGTATTTAACTTGTTTTGTCAACACATAGCAGCTTAAGATATCTGCGGGAATATAAACAACTTCATACCAAAGCCACATTTGGCTTGGAATTTGTCAAGTTCCTCATAAATATATTGCTCAGGCCTTTCTTGTATACAAACACTTGACCTGGAAAAGATATGGGGCTGGGCTTCTTCCAGACACTCACTGTTCCAGACACTGTGGAGGGCCTTTCTCATTTAACCATTTCCTTTTACTCAACAGGCATAACCCTCACACACACCTCTCTGTAACTTTTGGGAGTTTCACTCCTCAAAACGGAAGACAGCGTGGACAGGTTTCCTGCACAGATCTGAGACGTGCACTGGAGCTCATCTCACACCAAGCGCTGCCAGCCCTTCAATTAAGACACAGCTGTGTAAGGCAGGCCATTTATAACCACCTTGCAGACAAACACAAGAACCGTCATGCTCAGAGGACACAAAGGCAACTGTGAGCACCAAAATAGCACCAGCGATGCTGCAGGCTTATTACACACCTATAATCCTTCCCTTTCCTCCTGACACACAGGATTCCACAATTTCCCACTTAAAGTTAACGCATATACCTCCATGTCGGTTTATTCAAACGGAACCTATAACAAATGACAACATCCTACATTACTCGTGATTACTCAACATTTAATAGTGAGGCTAGTGTCATCTGTTAAAAGGTGATAGAAGAAAAAAGGCAAAAAAATAGTTCCCAGGTGTTTTAAATGTCTATGGATTTCAAGCAATACATCTCTGATTTTTGGAAATATGCCTCCTTATTTTTTACTATGTTCATAAGGTCAGAACTGCGGGGAGCCTACTCTGTTATTTTCGAATTACATCTTAAATGTTCAAAAACGTCTACTATATTTAAAGCAGCAAAACAAAACGCTCCCGAAATTCCAAACAACTACACTACTGCACTTATAAAATATCTAACTGTACTAAAATAGATGTGACTTGTCCAGTACTAGTAAAGCCTTTAGCTACACCCACACAATAACCGTGTATGTAAGTACATGTACTATATACTGCTACATGAACCCTGTGGTTTCTGTAACATGTAAAGTGAAAAAAGTCTTTCCATCTATTTATACTGGGACTGTGTGCAGGGTCTATGTAGAGAAACAGATAATGTGTGGGGGCAGGACGGGTGTGCTGCCAAATATAGGAGGGCAAACCTGAAGCAGATAGAGTAACTTCACATAGGAAAGGCTAACACTGACAAATTAATCCCCAAGGAGTGCTAACAGCACATCAGACCTCCATTAGGAGGAAATTTAACTCTCAGCCCATGCACACTTAAAAGTAAATTCCAAGCACAGGGCTCTTCTGAATTCAAAGGTGTCCAAATGCATTCCCACAAAATCTTACTGCACTTCTGGAAAAAAAAAAGACCACAGTTTACACTAGCGTTGAACATTTCATCTTAAAATTTGGAGAGAGCCTATAGAGCATTAACCACCACCCAGTCCAACAGATGTACACTCTGCCGTACCAGTATGGAACAGGCAGGACAGTGCTCAGATGTAAAAAACTGAAGTGCCACACAAAGTACACAAAAGCTCAAAGCCTGACAAAACCAACACAACCACACCCCAGGAAGGCTCCACAGCCAAAATGTTGCGTTTCTCTTCTTCTCACGGAATAAACCTTTACTTGTTCCTTTAAAACCATGTCCACTACAAGCACCTGAGAGTCACTTCCTGCTCTTCTGCTTCATTGACCTATTCCCTTGTCTGCCCATAATTCCCTACCCTAAACCGCTCACCTCCTCATGAGTCCTTTGACCTCCTGGAAAGTCTTCAATGGAAACATCTTACTGGATTGAAAGTGGGAAAATGTTCAGATTGTAAAAGAATGATACCTACATTGACAGCCCAGTCTTAACAGCCACCACTGATCCCAAAACTTTTTATTGAAAAAATATTCTTTCCTTGTACAGTGACTGCCAAATCCCTAACCTAACCTGGATCAGCATGACAACACCCACACCTGTCCAGGACAGCTGAGAAGCCCGCACGAATGTCCTCCAAAATGTGCACTGTCAAGCCCACAGGCCAGTACCAGTCAGTAAGTGGAGCTCACTCTCATCAGCTCAAGCTCCCCTTGCCCCTGAGGTGCTCTGTCCTACACAGCCCCCCACAGCCTGGGGAATCACTCTTTACTCAAGATGCAACAAAGCCCCACAAGTCCTTACCCACATTCCAAACACGGCACCTTTTTACTGGGCAATGTGCTCTGAGAGAGACAAGGAATAGTATGCTTACCTTTTCGCTCGGAGTATGATCTCCACAGAGGAAACCGAAAAATACACCTGATACTGCTTGCATAACGCAGACTGGTTTTCTGAGAGCTGAAGGCAGTTGACCATTCAGTCTTAAAAGACATGTTAACCACTGAGGGAGACAATTAGAAAAAGCCACATTTTTAATCAGCATCGCTATGTGAATTTGTTTTATTGTTAACAGTAGAGGACTTAAGCATTTAATCAATACTACAATGGCCAAACTCTCTCATTGTAGGTGCTAGAGAAAGAAAAGCAAGAACCACCAGTGTTTCAACAGAGAACACACTTAAGCAATATACAGGCTGCTGCGTGTACCTGTTAAGTAGTATTGATTCTACAGAAGATTAGACCAGATACAGTGAATTATATCCCGAGTTCAATCACTGGAGAGGTCAGCTTAGGTTTTAAAGAGTGGATATGTTTTGTTTCGCTAACATTTCACTAATGAAACAAGCTGTTCTGTAAACCATAATGACAAAATTAAGATCAGCTTCTCAAAACATTTTCCTCTAAATCCAAATACAACCATTAAACATACAGTTGAAAACTGGAAACCAACACTCCCTGTGGTCCTTAATTAAGTTCTTCTTTATCTGTTTAAAAGAACTGACTGGGGAAGATCCTTTAAACCAACCAGAGCTTAAGGAACAGTCCTACACTGAGAGGCTGGAGGAACTGAACCCTTTCAGTCTTAAAGAGAGAAGATTACAGAGGAACCTGATACAACACCTCAAAGCCTTGACAAAATCTACCCAGCAGACATTTTCAGAACAAATAGTGAAACATGAACCGGAGGACTCAAGCAAAAACTATGTGGAAGTGCATTTCAGAGATGAGGAGGTACTTCTTTACCAAAAAGTGTGCGGGAGACGTTGCTGAAGCCGACAAACTGGCTACTTTCCAAAAACATCTAGATGAGAAGCCTGTGAACAGGCTAAAATGGTCAAAAAGCCTCCCTTCATTTGTTACTATTCTTATTTTCATGAAATTACTAATAAGAACTACCAGAGCAGTTTTCTTTCTTGGCAAAACCATCTGCCATTTTGGTAGTTATTTTTGAATATTTTTAATTTTTGTGATATATACCCACCACTCATTTAAAAAAAACAAAACAATCCTGATCTCAAGCTTGCTCAACTAAGTTAAAGGCAAAGGGAAAATCTCCAAAAAAAGACATTTTATAATACTCAGAAGTATTTACCACGCTATCTGGACAAAAAGAAATTGACAATTATTGCACGGATTTTCTGCGCCTGTGTGTTTTTGCTCTTGTCCAGAAATAGAGCCTGTTCGAAGGACCTCCTCCCCTAGATTGAAAATGCACCAGCAAGCCACGTCACTGACTTCAGTAATGAAAGAGAAACTGTATCAAGAAAAGGCTTTTATGATATCCTCTGGGAGTTATTATCGCATAAAGACAGACATGCTCGCATGTGAAAACTCCCGAAGGACTCCTGGAATAATCCTTTGTACGTCTGAAAAGTTACGGCGCTGAACAGTACAAGGGAGAGCATGGTGCTGTTGAGAGTGTTTCAGATGGAGTCCAGAACGTGAAGGAGATATACTACTGTGCCTGAAGGCTGATGTGAATAACCCCATCAAGAGTGCTGCCAAACAGAGACGAACTGAACTGCTCAGTGTGAACACTTCCGTTCTAGCGGCAACAAACCCCACTACCCCTGGGCACGTCCATGCCAGTGATAAAGCTATGCCAGGGGAATCGCTACACAGGCGTGCACGGCACTGTGAACCAAAAAAGCAAGACAGTGTTTCTCCAACAGCATGCTAACGAAGGTCTTCCAATAGTCTGCCCTGCTTGATCATGAGGGTCCTGGAATTCACTGCACAAAGATCCAGTCATTAAAAGAAGGGTGGACGACGACAGGGGACAAGATCAGACTGCTAAACAAAAGAAAAACAAAAGTGCTATTTCCCATTCACCCCTCCAGATCATTCCTTCTCGCTGATACCACAGCAAGACGGATAGGTTTTTACATCCAGCACATTCTGGCAACAGACGACTCCTGCATCCCAGAAAAATCTAATTATCGCATAGCCTTAATAACCCAAAGGTGACATGCCTAACGTGCCAGCTGCTGAATAATTAAGAGCTACATAAATGGCAGTTGTGAAATGCAACGTTCCTGCAACGCGAGATGCAGGCTATGCAAGTACTCCCTTTCAAAAAGTCCCAGGTAGCCTTGCTGTCCGCTGCCACGGTACAGTCAGCGCACGTCCTACAATGAAAAGGAAGGATCAGATAAAGAAGAATTAGAAAGAAAATAGTATGTTACAATACAAGGCATCCTCCAAATAAATATGCACAGACCAGCCCTGAAGTTCAGCTACATTTCATTGCGGAGTTTATTTTCTTTGTCTGACTTTTTCAGAAGAATAAACTTCATTAAATGTCTTAAATGTTTCACTTCTTTCACGTCATCTGCCCCTGCAGCAGCTTCATTTTCCAGCAGACCCTGCAACGGGAAAGGCAGGTGTTCTCTTGATTAATACAGCTAGGGGATTAATCTCAGCATCACCAAGACCCCCCAGCTCAAGAGACATACATCTTGGACACCAGGTCGCAGAAAACTGGCACAGCATCAACCAGCCTCGCAGCAAAACACGTAAGAGAGCATTTCGAGGGGAAAATGACATGGTCTCAGTCTTAATTATTCATTGAAACCTTTCAGCGGGCTGATGTGGGTTAGTGTCTTTTTTAAAAAAAACGCATGACAGACTCTTGAAAAAATAAATCCGATGATGTAACCTTCAGCCCTGTATTCCTCTCTAATGCATCTTCGTGAGCTCCAAGGCTACCAGGAACCTCAGGAGGGAGGGAGGTCATGACGCGTGTGTAAATGAATTCTGAGAACAGAAGACAGGGAATTTCCCCCCCCCCACTTTGTACTGGCTTTAATTGACAGCAGATTTAACCAAGGCCTCCCTTTCCTATTGACGGAAGACTTATGCAGGTATCCCAGTGCGATTACCAGCACAAGCTAACAGAGCTGTACGGTGCTTCATTGAAACAAAACAAAAACACACAGCAAAACGAGTGGCTCTGTCAGGCTGGTTCGTTTTTTAACCTGACAAATCCCTCAGGCCCGGGGAAGGAGGGGCAGGCTACTCTCAATATCCGCTCTGGTCAGAGGTTGCAAAGAAAAGGAAACTATTTAGCAAATGACGGCATCGCTGATGATGCTTTAGTGAGAGCAGGCCAGATAGGGACACAGACTGAATAATTAACTCTTTTGCAAGATGGCCACTGAGTGTCAGCATGCTTGAGGCAGAGGAAAAGGTGCTGAAAGGAGAGCTGGGAAGCCTGCATTATACAATTGACCATTACAGTATTTGCACAACATTTGCAGGACAGGGTGCTCAGAATCTTTATCTTATCAGAAGCCTGTGGGGAGAGTGAGTCTGTGGACACAGAGGCCTCTGGTAGAGCTATCTGCTGTGCACTCTCATTATTCTCATTTAGAAAACCTTGCATCATGAAAGCTGTGCACTGTGGAGCACTAAATGGGCAGGCTTGACAAAACCTATTTCCTGCAAGTCAAGGGAGCCTTTGGAACTTTTGTTGCCACTTCATCTCAATATTAATGTTATTCATCTAAGTATTGTGTTAACTGGACATTTTAAAATTGATCAATTAAAAAGATGCACTTTGCAAAAGATGGCAGCATGCAACAGTTCCAAACATTTAGAATCAGGCCTGGATAAACATCTACACTTTTTCCATTTAAAACAACTAAACCAGAGAAGTTCTTCCTGAACTGAAACTGATTCATGCAACACAATAGCTGCCATCAGGTTTGTAATTGCTTTTCATCTGCATTTCTGATAATGGTCAACATTAGCTGCACATTACAGCCAACCCTTTGTACATAACCAGCAAGGCTCTCGCATTGTGATATTATAGATTTTCCCCAGCACTGCTGCGCCTAAAATAAACCAGCACGGAGAGGTAGCGCGCTCTTACACCAGCGATCAGATTTAGCTGAGGCAGCAGTACACACTGGCAGGACAATGACACAGAAACCCCGCATTCTCCTCTCCGGGGCAGAGCAGAGCAGGCTGACCTTGGGAAGGCTCTTCCTCTTCAAACCCCCTGCAGAGCGGCCTGAAGACGTGTCGCCCACAGGGAGCTAAAGCCCTGCAGTCCAGCTCATCTCCTCCCAGACAAGAAGATGAAGACCCGTCTCTCCTAACTTTGCACTACAAACTAACGAGAAGTTCGCAGGACTGTTTAAATCAAAACAAGAAACTCTGGTTAAGAACCCAGTGTTTGCTCAGGGTTTTATTACTATATACAGGAACATAAAATCTAGTGAGGGTAAGCACTGCAGCCCCTTGATCCTGCCTGGCTGCTGCTGCGGCTGCTGTCCTTGACGTGAGAAATGGTTTCTTAAGGGACGCAGCATCTGGAAACCCAGGGTTTTCCAGTTTTAATTTCCCAGCCTGCACTGCGGCAAGTTGCAAGAGCTCAATTCTCCTCAGCACCGATGGCCATTCACTCTCTCCGTATGGGATCCCTAACACTTCAGTTCAACGCCCTTAAACATGTTTATTTTGGACTGCAAGACATCTGAACGGTTCTGCATAAGGCAAGCTTTTTGAGATTTGAGCACCAACACGTTAGAGAAAATATGAGGTTAGTTTTAACATGAGCAAGTGATTAGTTATTCAAATAAATTGAGCCATTTCTACACCAAAAACCCACAATTAAGCAGGAGCTGATTATCCACAACTGTTCTGAACCGCAGTCTCAATCCTGCTGTTGTCTCTAAAGCCCCATCAAGGGAAACAGACATGATAATGCACTTTCAAAATTGCTAATTACTGTTATCATTACATCATTTGCCTAAATGGTACCCCGGGGCTGGGAAGGAGCTCCTCTTGAGTGCTATTTGCCCAAAGCAAAGTTAGACTAAGTTATAGGGTTAAAAAATGATAGCAAAAAAAAAGTGTGATACGTATTCTTATCAACACACAAAACAGTCCCTGCCTGTCGCGCTCTTTAAAGGTCTGACACTTTAGGTTCTTTAAAAGAACCAACACAAAAGTCTGAGTGCACAGAAGCTTTGCTCCTAAATCCCTTTCTTCTTCCAATCTGAAACTGCATGCGATGTTGTACGTGTTATTGAGTAAGAGTGGCCTCAAAATACATTTTTAAAAGGCCCGTCCCCAAGTCAGGCACTTCGAGCTTGATTACCCAATGCTAAACTCTTGATCTTGCTCACAACCCCTCAAGCACAGCTTTAAAAAGAGCCCCTGGAGATCATCACCTCAATTGCGCTGGTTTCCAAACTCTCATCCGTCAGAACAATCCCAGATAAAAACACCCGGGTTCCAAGGAGAGTTCACAGCAGAACTACGAAGGGGAAACTGTCAGATGAAAAAACCCCAGCACCCTCAAATGGCGCGTGTGCTGGAACAGGTCTGAACCCGGAGCGCTCACACCCGTCTGACAGCGAGGAGCCGTTGACTGGTGCTGGATCTTCACACGCACGGGATGTGGAAGCCCAAGCTTAACGCCACTGATGGAGATGGAGCCCCTTCAGCTACTGGAGTCTCCACCCGGCCGCCTCCTCCCTCAATACAGCACTCGGACGATGATGCACGACACGGGGGCCGACAGCGGCACCCCCCTGGGGTCATCAGCATTGGGGTGAGCAGCAACTGCTGCCTCCAGACCAGCCTTCCCAATGTCTGACCCAAAGCGCAGCCTGAAGTATTTGCTTTAGGAGCGCGATTTACCCAATGCCTAAAACAACCACATTCCCACATGCTACCTTTCCAAGAATAGCTGGATAATTAAAACCTGAAAGTCCCATCATCAAAAATAACCTGTTAGGTTTTCAGGGTTATACTCCACTTCCTTAATGGACCAGAGTTTCTGCTAATGGAGCTGCACTCAAGCCCCCCATTTAGTGCACTGGTCTGACTACCTGGAAATAACGTATGGTTCCTCTTCTTAAGTGTCAGACCTGGATTAGTGGAGCTTGAATGACGCTTATTTTAAAACATGATTTATTTATTTTTAAACTGAGAAAATATTATAGTGATGTGTAAAATAAACTACACGTCTTATGATTCTATGGTTTGCATAGTAAGACATATCGGACCTTCACCGAGTCCTAACAGGAGATAAATCGACCCTCATGTAACAGTTATTAAAACAATTCGGCCAAAATTCAGGAACCCTGTGTGGAAAAAGTAAGTACATCCCATGATTCAGCTATCTGTGGAACGCCCTTTAGCAGTTATAACTTGAAGTGAACATTACCTGTTATCTGTCACTTGAGGTTAGATTTATCTCCTGTTAGGACCTGGTGAAGAATATCCTCATGTCCACAATTACAATATATACACTCTACATCCCCTATCTATATATTCTGCTTAAGCAGGGTGACGGCCACATGGAAGAAGCTGCTCAGATGTTGGGGCGGTTTTGTTTCGGATCGAGCGGTCGAGTCTCCCCGAGGCAAATTTTTTGAAGCAGATGGTGTCCTGGATGAGAGGAATCGCTGACCACTTTATCTGTTTGCTTGTTTCGCCCCAGTTTACAGGGGATCATTACACTACATTACTTAATACGCTATTCCAACAAGTGCTTGAGCAAACTCCGCACAAACGTCCCCCTGCTCAGAACTGCCTGTTGTTCGGCATCACAGAAGCACAAACTTAGCTACCATTTTGAAAGCCCACCTGGCTCCCATCCAGAAGCCTGAACATCGAAACCTAAAAGCAGAGGGTGTTGCTTCACCATCAACCCATCCATCATATTCCACTTCCTTTCGGCCATACTCCTCCCCAGACTCTTTAACAGGCAGACACTACAAACCCAGAGGGGGGAAAAAAAAATAACACAGACTTCCAATTCTGTCTTTCCCAGTGCCTACCACAACACAGGAGCCTGCATGCTTGAAGCAAGTGTTTAGATTTCGCTGACAGGTTGTTTGGACATTGCGTACAATATGATGCAGCCTAGATCCACGCCAGCGAACATAACTTTTCAATCCCTCTGTTCACATCCTGTGCTTGCCGTCCAAATAAACATCTTCGGGCCGCGAAGACGTTCCAGTCCTGGCTTCTAAATACCTGGAGAGGATGTTTTCCCAGCCCTCTGTGATTCACGGACACTTTCGGCAGCAGAATGATACATAATTTCCTCCTCCCTGTGCTTTCAGGGAGTGCCTGGTGTACACAAGTATGATGAAAGGCATCATTTCTGCTCGCGTTTTTGCAGATCAGATAAAAATGGGAGCACAGCTAAGATTGTGCGCTGCCGTCATTACAGAAAAAGACAATGGAGAGCTTAAGAGTCAAACGGACTCAAAGTCAGGTACTTTGCATAACTCACGTAAAACAAGGTTTTAAATTAGCTAGAAAGGTTAAATATGTGGGTATGAAAAGGAGTGGCTCATACCAGATACACCTAGATTGATTTCACTATCTCTCTCTAGTTCATTGCCTTTTCCAAACTGTTTTTCGGGGAAGATTCGCTGGTGTTATATAAAATTCTTTACGAGTGCAAAGCAGTTCAACACAACTACTCCTGAAAAATGTCCGAGGGGAAGCAAATTAGTGACATACACTATGATACAGCTGATTCAGCAAGAGTGGTGTGCTTCCCAACACTATTTTCCCTCAGAGATAACTTTTCAAAATATATTTTCTGGAATGTTAAATTAATATAGCATTATATTGTCCATTATATACGTATAAAGAACCTGGAACGCAGAAGAAATAAATGACAGAAAAATGGTGAAAATTACAGGATTATATCTTGTCCCCATATTGCTACAAGATGTTTAAGTATAACACTCTTACTTAAAAAAGGTCCAATGAGTAACAAGTAACAAGCGGTAGATATATATTTTAGTGCTCCTACAGTGAGTTTCATATTCATTAGAAATAAGTTCTACTAAGCACCGAGAAGCCAGCACACAGAAAGAGATTACCAGTTTTGACAACCTGGTATAAAAATAAGGACTGTACTAATGAATCTGGAATAAACAAAAACGCACAAAGCAAATCAAAGTCCAGTACTTACAAGAAACGTATTTCTTTGACATTTATTATGCTTTCAAGGATATTATTGTAAAAAAATCACTACACGTAGAATCCTATAGGACATATCAGGGACCAGTAAAAAATACCATGGGTTATTAGCAATCACAAAACCAGCTCCATTCATAATCAGCCACAAACCCAGAAGCACTTCCTCTGTCTAGTATCTCTATTCTCTATCAGAAAATCAAGCCTGGTCATTGATAGGCAGACAGTAAAAGGTTAAGGTAGTCCAACCACAGAAGCATGAAGAAAATTAGGGGAAATGAAACAATTTATGATTGGTGCCTTTGATATTATAATCTCCCAAGTTACTTTTCTATTGCATTCAAAGGCAATAAAACCACACAATGGGTGTACAGCAAACACTGAAGTCAACCAGTTATTTTATGTGCTCAGAGAAGACAGGCAAAATCCAAAACACTCCCACATTAATAAAGAGATAACAAAACCACAAGGCACAGTATGGCACAAACTGATCAGTGTATCGGAGCTTGACCTCTTGTGAACAATCAGAGTCAGAAGCTGAACATCGTGCACAGAGAGTGTATTCACACCAGAGCGCACCCTGGACGATTGAAGCATTCCAGTATTGTTAACGGTGTTTATTTTCACATGATCAGGCTCTGCCTCAGTTTTCCCACACATGAAACTAGATTGTTTTAGCAATTAATCATCAAATAATTCTTTAGTTCTTTGTTTTTAAACTGCAGACATAACATTTTCAGGTAATCCTGTAATGGCAAAAAATTCAGTTTGTCAACTTGTGCTGACAATATGCATACACCACGTTTAACTTCTGCTGAGATGAACAGTTATGGAGAAGATAGAATTACATTTGAGGAAAGCTTTATTAGATCAGTTTCTGATGGTTAAGCTAAATATCACATACGTGGTCAAAAAAGCAATAACCAGAGTCAAAACAGCTGTGCTGGCTTGCTTGATCCACTGCGAGAAGAATCAGTAACCCTCTCCACTGACTGCCACCTACCATGGAGCTATTTTCAGACAGGGCAGATGTCAGTTCTGAATGTCGTTCTTAAAATTGTAACAAGAAATGTTCCTCGTGAACTTTAAACAACTACAGCCACATTAAACCAAGTCTTCCCTCGCTTTATCAGTCCTCCTGCTATACTCTTTAAACTGGAGCCCTTTGTGCATATCTCATCTGGATAAAATGGGCAATTAAGGTATCCATGCTCAATTTCTACTAACGTGGTTTGGGTTGATATCATTCCAGATACTAGAGAAATTCAAGCAGATCTTTGCCAAGGATCAATCCGATTCAGCCATGTGATTCAGGTCCTCAAACATCTTAAGAACACGGACAAAGTCAACCCCTTGGACTTGTTCAAAGTAAACCATGAAACGTGAACCGGAAGAGGAAACTGTGCAAGTACAGTACATTTAAAACCGAGAACATGAGGAACTTCTTTCCACAAAGAGTTATGGTTGTATTGAACAAGATATCTATGAATTGGCTTCATTACTCTGCTCTCCTCCCCACTGAGAGCTGGTGTGTGGGGAGTGTACTGGCGCACTATGGCTGCCGTCACATCATCCAGGGAATGGTGGTGGAGGGGATCCCCATTACCTGTAAAGCGCCTTGAGAGGAGTGTCCAGAAAAAGCGCTATATAAGTGAAAGCAATTATTATTATTAATTATACCCACCCTTGTTTTAGATGCCAATTTTCTGGTGTCTTTCAAGAAATGGCGGTCTTAGATCCTCAGATCAATCTTTTACCAGCAATCCAGTAAGTCAGATGGACTGAATGGTATTTTCTTGTGTGCCATGTTTCTCATGTTCTTAATCGTACAGTATGCATACACCACAGAAAAGAGCAACCCTTCCAATCCACTCCACTCCCAGTCCAGGAACTTGTTTAATGAGTTCTGCTAATCAGTAATTAAATAAGGAAATGGAAACAGCAACATTTCGCAACATAGCAGGTGGCATGGACTATGTGCGGTGTAAAGATGGAATCTGACGGAGAGATATCAGAGGTAGCACAAACAATACAGGCAACTGAACAGAAGCCTTTACTGAAATTTTAAACGGGCTTGCTGGTAGCATTGTTCCAGGGGGGACTCACTGTACCAGATTATGATATCTGTCCCCAGGGCACATACTATAATGCATTGCAAATGTTGTTCTCAGCTGAGAGCCAAAGCCATAAGAAGCCTATAAAGATAATCTGGTGCTTTTACAACTTTAGATCCCAACTGAAAGGTTATAACAAACCTGTGACACTCAGTACAGCAGGATGAAAATTAATTCACACCGTATGAAGTTATTAGGTGAATATCTAAGGTTCTGAAATGTGGCCTGCTTGTAAAAGGTTTCAGTCACTTAACGAGAATTACAAGGCATCAATAATTTTATGATGAAGCAGTGTTGTTAAAATCTGGCTGTACAGAGCCATAGGGCAGCTGGTGTCCTAGGTTGCAATGTGGGTTGTATTAAGTACAATTATCGAAATCCGATAATTTCAGGAGAAATGAAAACCAGACCAGCATGTGGCTCCTGAGGGCCAGATTTGAAGGGCACCATCATAAAGACTGATCACTGTGGTATTTGGGGCCCGTTTAAATATATCAATTTTTTGTGATTAGGCTTACTTCAAATTCAAGGATTCTTACACGATGATGATCGTAAGATTTACTTAAAGTGCTACTTTACAAGAGAGCTTTAAAAATCTGTGTTCTGTCTCCCCACACAGCAGTGTGTGCAGTACCAAGTTACAGGGTGCGCTGTGTGCAGTATTGATCTCTGCTAGAATGGACTAGGGACCATGAGACCTGTGACGTGCCTACAAGATCAGGAAATGTCCATCAAACACATTTGCAGAACCGCGGTTGTCAGGGTTCTCTGTGGCATTTTGTGGTTATTTTACGTCTTCAAAATTGACTGTCTTCAACCTAAAGCAGGCAATTAAACCATAACTGCCCAACATTAGGAAAAAGCCTAAGTCAATTCAGTCATCATTCATCTTTTTTTTTTTCAATCCGAGTAAAAACTAGGCATGTTTCTTGGCTGGTGGAGATCCCAGGGATTGTTAATGAATATATTACTATGACAATCCTAAGTCACAACACAACCTGTACCCCGGTTTCCCCAGCTCTTGTCATTGGGGTTTTAAGTTAAGGAATCTCATTCAGGTGTTACTAGATCAATGGGTCCGTTCTCCACAACAGCCAGCTGTTGACAATTTAAAAAGATAAGGAAAAGCCAGCTGGATCTGGGATTCCCGGCTATGAGTTCTGCTGCTAAACTCATTAACCTCATTGCTGCTTTTCAACAACTTTTTTGGGCTACAATCCTTACAGTGTACCATATACATATCTTGAACACTCTCAATGTTTGAGATTAAAACCAAGAATAATTTACAAGAATCAAAATATTACTTTGGATTTCTCCCTCTTCCTCTTGGTTCCTAATTACTTAACAGCACACTAAAGAAAGTGAAGGCAAAGCAGATAACTATGTGTTATATTATTAAGCTTTTTTCCACTACACCTTGAATACCATTAATAAAAAAGCGATAAAGAATAGAATAAAATTAATATTTAAACAGAGAATAGAGACTCAAATTCATAACAAATTAATGTTTTTTGATACTTCAAATGGAAAGGGAGACTCTTAATGTCATTGCACTCTTAACATATAAGAAAAGGAGCAATCCTAGCATACCGGTAAAAGTTTAATGAGTATGGATCCATTGAATTTGTGCTGTTGAACCCATAAAGCAGGTCTTGTTGGGAAAATAGTTTTGTAAAGATTTTTGCTTTACATTAAGTAATGACAGCTTTCTTTTCTCAAGAAAAACAGCTCCTGTTGCAAGATAAGATATGTCCCTGTGGAAGTTTGATCAGTGGTTAATGTGCAACTTACTGCTCTTAAGGAAGCTTATTAGTGCAACATTGACCTGCTGAAGGCCCATTTGGCCTAAGGACAGTTTGATAAGCAATACTGCAGAGACAGAAAGAGGGAGAGAGGGATCTGCAGCTCGAACAGAGGTCTGTGCCTGCAGCTTTAAGAATTGCCACACTCTTCTTCCAAATTACCCCCTCGTGCAGAAGGAGCCAGAGATGGGCTAGATTACCTTTCACATTTAAAACAACACAAAGCCCTGCCTTTTCAGCAATGGCAACCTTCATTGCATAACCCAGTATAAAAGTTCCCTCACTACCTAGATCGTATTGCACATCGTCACTAAAGAACAAACATGGGTAAGAAACCCAGCCTTACCTTTTGTAGACTTGTAGGGTTCAGTTGTGTTTTGTCTATTATCTTCACAGCGACCTGGAAGTTAAAGATAAAAGGTGAATACGGTTTTTCAGGCCAAGCTCTAACCACCCAAAAAAAACGTGCTTTCTATTGACTCAACACAAAAGTGCTCAAAGAGGCACAGAAGCACTTTATCTTAGACTTTCATGCAGTTTGCCTGTGATGTGCCGATAAAGTGGCTGTTCCACTCTCAAATCCTCTCCAACAATAATCTTCTTTAACGCATTCCTTTTTCTACAGGTTTTTGAAATTAGCATCCTTATGGAAATTCTTATCTTTATCTTTTTTTTTCCTCCTCATCCTTATCTTTTTTTCACACCACTTGGATTAACATCATCAGCTTCCTAAAGGGCATTTGATTGCAGGAGCAAACTTCAGCAGTGCAAGTGTGACCCATTTCAGAACATCAAAGGCCTTTAATAACAACATAAGGCCACGAAGCCCATCTGCCCCTACTCTTTTGGGTCATGAATAGAGTTTCCCACACTTTTTATTAAATGTCTTTTCCATTGACAGGAGAGTTTAAACTAAACTTGACAGTCCAAAGGAAGAAGCTTTTGGGGAAGTGGCCCTTTCAAACTAGCATAATGCAAGAAACAATAAGGAAGTTGTAATGAAGTAAGCAAATTGTAGCTTCCTATAGTATTCTTACTAATTTAATGCACTTTATTTGAATACGTATCTCAGAGCCATGTTCTACCCCGTGGAAAGTTTTCCATTTTCTTTCTTCTTATCTTATTTTCTTTATTTTATCAGAAATGGGGCCAACAGCTACTGCAACGCACAACTAGCAGCCCATTGGAGCTCAGCAGGTGTGAGCCTGGTCGGTACCTGGATGGGAGACCTCCTGGGAAAAACTAAGGTTGTTGCTGGAGGAGGTGTTAGAGGGGCCAGTAGGGGGCACTCACCCTGTGGTTTCTACGGGCCCTAATGCCCTAATATAGTAAAGGGGACACCATTCTGTAAAAACAGCATTGTCCTTCGGATGAGATGTAAAACCGAGGTCCTGACTCTCTGTGGTTATTGAAAATCTCAGGGCGTTTCTCAAAAAGAATAGGAGATTTAACCCTGTGTCCCGTCTAAATTTCTCCCTGGCCTTCATCAATCATGGCCTCCTAATAATCACCATCTCTGAATTGGCTGGTGTGTGGGGAGCATACTGGCACACTATGGCTGCCGTCGCATCATCCAGGTGGAGCTGCACACTGATAGTGGTGGAGGGGAGTCCCCATTGCCTGTAAAGAGCTTTCTGTGGAGTGCCCAGAAAAACGCTATATAAGTATAAGGAATCATTCTCATTCGCCCTTCATGCTGCCCATAGCAGCAAGCCTTCAGCAAGCACACAGGTATGCAAATCCCAGGCCTGACTGTAGACTTTCCCTGCAGCTCACGTGTGAAACCCAAACCAAGTGAAACACTATAGTTACAGCCCATGCCACTCAGGGATCAACAGGTGAGGTCATCCCAGTTTAAAATAGTAGGTTCCCTTCTTTTGTGTTTGGAAGCGCAGACTGAACTTGGAACACTGCCAATCCAACCATCGGCGGGAATGGAAGTGGACATTTCAGTACAAGATGTGCAACCTGTCCTCTGACCGGCTGTAAATGCACATCGGTGACAGAACTCAGCAAGTTTACTGGACTGTTACTTCTTACTTCATAACCAGGTGGGCACCAACCTCTGTATCACGTCTGCAATCTCCTAAATTAACCTTCAAACAACAGGAAAGGAGAAAAAAGCTGCCTCAGGTGGAATACGGAAAAGAGATTTTTCCAACTAGGCAGCAAGGAGAAAGAAGGTCAGCGTCCATCTGATAGCAAAGTACTGAATTTGACGCGTGCTCACTCTAAAGAGCCCACCTTTCCAAGCCCAGCCAACGGAATTAAACTGCAACACTGAGCATCATGCACTGAGCAGTTAATTGCATCTGCTGCTGGAAATCACTGAAAAGCAACTTCACAATGTCGCTGTCCCCAGATGCATAAACATTCAGTACGGTCCAAAAACAGCCTGCAGTACTCCTGGACTTCAGTGGTCCGGGAAGGTAAAAGCTACTTGTGGCCCATTTTATACAATATTTACATTATTTTACCAGCACGGTTTAGTCTGCGATGTTTAGTCTGGTTAAATAACTAAACATTTAGGCGGGCAAAGAAACTGGTGTCCAAACAGGCGACCCATGGAAAAAAATATCCACATTTCTTTCCCTGTGCAGAACCAAAAGTTATCAGGGAAAAAGGAGGGGGAGCTGATAGAACAGCACGCCTGAACTGTTCTGTTCTGGGATCTGCCGGAAGACCTCCCTCATCGCGTTGCCGTTTTCCAGAGGAATAAGAGCACAAGCAGAAGGCAGAGCGAGCACGACGTGCGCAGGTGGATTCTATTTTCGGTGCCATTCTTTCCTCTTCTAGGTAAGCACGAGCTCACGAGCCAGAATCCTTCCTCCTCGCATGAGAGCAGGGGCGAAGGCCTTCTACGTGGTGAACTGAATCGGCAGTTCAGCTTTTGCTACAGGATTTGTTTGCAAAGAGGAATTCAGGAAGAACAGAGAATAGACAGATGAAGGCAACAGAGAGCCAAATACTATAGCCTAATGAACCAACTCAAGAAATACTGGGCACGTTTTACAACGAAATGACCCGTTTCATTCAGACACATCTCTCGAGTCCCTGCTCTTTTTAATCTCCAATACACAGCACTAAAACACAAGCACAGGACAACTTGGGGCACAAGACAGTTGTGGATTCCTGCTCTCCTTTATTATCTCCAAGCTAAACGACGTGCCCTTGCAGCACTAACAAGCATTAGAAACCTATTTTAAAAATGAAATCATTAAAATGGGGTCAGATGTTTTAACTCGATGTCTTTAATGACAATTACAGCTTTGCGAGTGCAGTGCCTTAAGGACACAAACTGGCACCTCACGAAACAGCAAAACAGGCTCAACCAATAGATACAATTAAGTAGCTACAAGCAAGGTTGTGGAACCCCAGGGTAAAATCTAATCTCAATTACTTCATCTTTCTGCCCAAAGGGTTGAAATTCTATAAAAGGCCCCGCAACAGCCCTGCCACCAATGACCTGGAAACATTCCAAAATCATTTTCACCCCCCCGCCACCCCGCCCCGGGCTGAACGGGGTTGAGAGCTCTGTCCAGACGGGGCAAAGGCTTGTGACGCAAGCGATGGAAAAAGTGAGAAGAGGTGTGCATGAGGAAGAGCTCATTACAACGCACCAGGGCCTGGGAAGGCCGGCAGTTCAGATGGTCAAGGCGCATAACTCCACAGTCCGTTACAGCACCAGGTGGGAGCCGCTCTCTCAAACGCCCGCAGGGAATGTCGCGGCCAGAAAACCAGCTGGCTTTTTCCACTGGTACGAGGACCGAATGGCACAGAACACAGAGAAGGCCGCTGGTATACATCCTCTCGTGTCAATGAGTTTCACTTATTTCTCCTCACGGCCTTCTGCAGCCAACACAACTAGTCTTGCACAACCCATCTCCTGTTTCTGCAGCAGTCAGCTCGCACGGTCCCAGGCCACTGCCTAGCGACATCTCTTTCATCGGTCGTGTGCGCTTCGGCCTCGAGCGAGAGGAGTTTTTAACCCACAGAGCTACCTGTCGCTCAGGGATGAAGCAGCCATTTCCAAATGAGTAAACGTGTCAATAATCCAGGAGAAAAACGAGTCTAGACAGAGCTCAACTTTTTTCTCTTCGAATTGACACAAAAACAAAAGAACAGCAGTCCATAGGTCAGGTCTTTCCTCATATAGCGTATTCGCTTTCTCATATACAGTGCCTTTAAAGCAGCCATGAATATGGGTTATATACACACAACAACTCTCCCCACTCAAAGCTACAAACAAATATAGGTAATTAATATGAAAGAAAAATGGTTTTAGGTGCAAAAAATTGCCCTAATGAGAACACAATTAGTTGAGTGGCCTCTGTCTGTGGGCCATAACAGTGGATCTCACTGGGAAGGAAAACTTTGGGAAGTTTTTGCTGAGATTTACTGTGGTTAGTCTCACACAAAGGACTTGGAGCGTTCGGGTTTAGAATAAAATAGCACATTTTAAAAATGTGTATGGGTATCATTTTGAAATTTAACAAAATGGGATACCATAGAATACTTCTGCACGGTACTGCAGCAGCTTGTTTACATGAACCTTCGTTTGTGCGCAGCTGTAACGCTACTCAGACTGGTCTGATGGAAAACGCTGTGGTCAACGTTCCAGTGTTAACACTAACCTGGCAGCCGCAGGTGAAACTAGTTGCACATTGACACGAGATGCTGAGTAAAATAAAACGCTGTGCTTGTTTTAGAAGAAGGCCAAGACTACGGCAGAACTTCCTTAACTCCAGTAAGGAAAAGACAACACAGAATTCCTCTTGCACGCAGCCATTCCCAGGTTTCCCAGACTTAGGCTGCTTTCATGGAGGACAACAGCCTATTTTTGTTCCATGCGGCGGGGTGTGTTGTGTGCGAACGGGCTGGGCGCGGGTGACATCACACCCAGGGGAGAGAAATTCAAGAACAGCAACAGTATCTGCCGCCCGAGGGAGCTCACTCTTCAAAGGAACAGACTGCATCACCTAGATTTGTATTTTTCTGTTCCTTGCTGCATGCACAGCCCATTATGCAGGTTCTGTGAGAACCTCTTTTAAAACAAAAAGGATCCAATCAATGATGAAGTCAGCTGGAACCATCCAAGATGAGATTTCACTCCGCTACAAAGGGCTAGCTGAAAAATGTGGAAGCACAGATGCGCAGGTAGCAAAAGGGATCAAGGAAATGCCAGCTGACGCAGTTGGGTAGAAACACACAGACAAGATACTTTTCTGCTCTTCCCAATTTGCCATTACAAGTAAACCTTCTATAAAAACAATACTTAATATCCCTACCTAAACGGTTCTACCAAGACTGCTTCCCTAATAGTGCTTGTGGCATATTATCACAGGGTTATTCTTCATTGTCTGAGGAGGTTGAGGTTACAGAGACAGTAACCGCAAAAGATCAGTAAGAGTCTCTTAATAATGCAATCTTTCACAAACCCTTTATTCTTGCATTTAGATTAACGTGAATCTGCTGTCCCTGCAGAAGAACATGCATTCAGAATTGTTTCAAGTATGCACTAGCAAAGTGCTGCACATCAGCTCCAAACAGACAACTTAATCCATACTGATGCACAAAAGAAATGCTAGGGCTCAGGCCAACTGGATTTAAACACATTTTACAAAACAGTATACCCTTACTTTAGCAGACTGATAGGGGATAAGACATCTAATATTACTAGCTGGCTATTAAATTACCAATGACATATTTCAAGCCCAAAAAATACACTCCCACATGGGAAAAATATATATGTACTGTACACAAGCCTACTGAATGTTTATAAAAAGAAGATACTGTGCATGCCCATCTCTTCAGTGGGTGCTCTCAAAGCTTCACCATATATTCTTTTACTCACTTTACCATTTACACAATCGCCAAAGCCACGCACCACTGCTTTGGAAATTCAGTTTTATGTGTTTGGCCAGTGTATTGGCTGCAGACTGCTATTCAACACCACAGACGTTTACACGACAAGAACGATCAACCAACCACTTTAAAACAGCTTCATCCAGTCAAGCTTCCCTGCAACACCACCTGACTTCTGGGGGCCTCTACATCATATTTCAGTTTAAGCAGCAGCAACATGTCCTCTCCTGGAATAACCAGATCCCTCACACACACGTGAGCCACTGACGCTCCAGATTCTAATTTTCCAATTGACTCTCATGTCTCCATCACAGTCACATTGACCCTTTTTCTCTTCTCATCACCCTGTAAGGCCATTCACTTCTCTAAACTTTATAGAGCAAGAGATCACAAAATACAATACTACACTCATCATGGTAAGCACACTTAGATGCAAGATTAGGCGTCCAAGCATTACCAGAGAGATAAAGAGCAATGCAGATTTTGTCCATTAAATCTGAAGTCAGTTAAAGCGAGGGTGTACTGCATGTAGAATGATTTGAATGACACACGCCACCACTCTCTTTGTCAGAAATTCAGATGTTCTTGGGCCTCACCAATCACATGATTTAGGACTCTCAGCAGTCCACACAGCACCCCTGAACAGATTCCAAAACTTCAGGGCATTTTCACAGATAATAACCCTGAGAGCTGGTGATGTTTTCCATGGAAACTTCTACTCCTTAAAGGTGGTGTAGAAACAGACCTACGTAGCCAAGATGCCCTGTCAAAACCAACACCGGGCCTACACCTGCCGACAACGCCGCGGTCCTGCGGCGCGGCTTCTCCTCCGCGTCTGGTGTCAATAAGGTGGCAGTATCGTGGCGCTCACCTCCCGTCCAGTCAGCACGTGCCGGGCCAGCTTGACTTTGGCGAAGTTGCCCTTGCCGATGGTCTTGAGCAGGCGGTAGTTGCCGATGTGCGGCTGTTCGTCGGCGGTGGACGCGACAGAGTTTCGACAGCGCGGGATGTTCTGCCGGCTGCTGGATTTGGAAGGCTGGATGTGAGGTTCATGGTATCCATCTACGGACGTGTGCTGGACAGGAGGATAAAACACACCGCAAGTCAGGACAGGACAGAGCAGGGCAAGACAGCACATTTGTTCATTTGGCCCTTAAAAGCATTGTGTCAAAACAAAGTGGCATTGTAGCAACTGCATGCAGTCCTAAAGAACATAAAACTGATCATAATTTTTTTTTTTTTAAAGACTGCATCTGTAGAAGAGATTTTCAAATGCTCTGAACATCTTGAACAAACACCCCAGTTAACCTTTCAGTACTCCCATGTCACAGACCTGGGATCAACAGAGTCATCTAAGGATCTTCTGCTTTTCCTTTTTTGCCCAATATTTTTACATTAGTTTTTTTCTAAGATCTGTGGCAAAGGACTGGGTTCACACCTTTCCTAGAGCTAGGATTAGAGAGATATGTTAATTACATCGGGTCAAGTCAAAGACTGGGAAAGTGAGAAATCTCAGTTTTTGCAGAAGTCAGGAGAATCTTGGGATATTTGAGTTTGAAAGACAGCAGCGTTCACCACACAACCAGAATGCACTGCTTGAGGTCAGCCCAGTAGGAGCACCTCCTAATGTGAGGTAATACCTACACATGAACTGCAATACCCAGGAAAAGCCTGTAAAGGTGTTGCCAAAGGGAAGCACATCAAAAGAAAATGCTGATCCAGTACAGTACTGCCAGTGAAATAAATAATAAGGACAGAGGATACACATGATTCGAGCAGCTGTGAGTTGCACAACTTATGTATAGATTTACGATACGAGTCTAAGAAAACTCAAGGAAAAAGTAAAAATATGACTAGATTTTGCAGACTACAATAAGCAATTTCAGCTTTGCCCGCTACACTCAGCAGAATTATTTGAGTCTTTCCGCCCCCCGACACAATAACTAGGTACAGAAATTTGACAGGTTATTAATATTTGCAGCCTGGGATGGAAGATATTTCTAAAATATCTGGTAAACACATTTTGTAAGAGGGCTCCATGAACATTTCTCCTTTGCAGAATAGCTTTTTAAAACTCAACCTTATTGATGCAAGTGATGGCCCTTCTTTTAGCCCCATTGCAAGACCGCTTGCAACAGACAAACACCATCACTTCTGTCACACGAGCCTGCTTCACAGTGGGGTCCGTCCTGTGATTCACTTAGCTGTGACCTTTTCACATGAACCGTCTTCTTTTTAAAAACCTACTACATTTGAGGTCACAAGAGTAATTGTTTTGCGTAACATAAATCCCAGAAACAAACACTCATATTGCACTCCGAAGAGGGCACAGCAGCATCAGACTGAACTCACACATGCCATGCTTCTGGAGGTTGGAGGTACACTCATTAGGCCTAAATCAGCACCACCTCTGGCAAACAAGAAGCAATCCTTCTGCAGGCCAACCTTCATTCTCCAGAGTCAGTACACAGAGATATACATACTGTACATGTCCAGGAAAGATCACTGTCCAACAAGTGGCTGAACAGTCACCGTCACTGAGCAGGGGGGAGCATGAAGATTTGTCTAATCCCATTAGCAGTCAGAGACGCAAGGAACAGCCCCCTTCTGTTTACACTGCAGAAGACTCTGGGCTTGAGTGTGCAGCCATTACAAAAAAAAAACTTCCTTAAGCATTGCAATGTGTCCTATCATTCCTAGATATAATCAGGGGGGAAAAAAAAACATTTAAGCAAAAATGCACACCACTGACACATATTACAGAAATTGCAACCTCATGAATTATTGTGCAATCGTCTCCCCACCACCACGGTCAAAAGCACACATTAGGTGAAAAGAGATCTGAGGCAGCCCTGAGCCATAGGTGACTGCTGCACCTTCTCTACAAGAGCATGAACTCCCATGACCCACCTGTACATAACCACAATATCAGATAACAGGCATAGTTCAGGACACACTTGTGTAAAAGCATCCTCACCGAGAAGCCTTTTCTCTGAACAGTTTTGCTCCTGGGCATGCCTGTTCCCAGATATCCACAAACATCTAGGCATGTCTTAACTCCACCACTGCTTTCCCATTGGTTAAAGTCCTACATCTGACCGCCCTTTGGCTGCACTCTGTAGGAGAACTGGTTCTAGAGCAGATGCTCACGGCAGGACTTGACGTCTCAAAGATTACAGACACAGGTAAAATACCTGGCACCTTATTCTGTGTCCCGTGAAAACTGCTCCCATTTAGATTAATTTTACCAAAGTCCATAAACATGGAGAATAGTCGAGAGTTGTACACCAGGTCTACCTGGAAAGGGAACATTGCCTGAAGCCTTCACCATGAGACAGATTCCCAAAGCTGGGCACACCCTCACACCACAGAAAAGGGCAGGCCGTAACCCCTATTGTTTCAAATGTTAGTCAGAAATAGTAACAGGCAACCTTAAAAGGCACAACAGGGAAGGGTCTATACCACTGCTCTTCTAAAACTAGGTCTGTGGGCTGTCCTGAAAATCTCTCGATTAGATCTTAAAACATCATCATTCTTCATAGATATAAAACCGTGTGGTTGGGGCTTTTAGACAAATGTGCTTAGAATTTTAGATTGTTCCCACCATGTGCCAGTAAATCCCAGATGAGGTCTACAGTGAAGGGGAGCGCAGGTTTGTCAACACGTCTGCAACAATCCCTGCAAGCAGTTTCCAGAACAAATGATGTGAAGTATAAGCTGGCCCTGCCAACCCACATGAAATGGATGCGGCGGACATTACTTTTAAAAGGAGCACGCTGCCTTTTGGGAATTTTTCAGCAATAGGCAAGAAAAGCAATCAGTACCTATTGCAGCTTGCGGTTTAGCAAGTAGCAGGCTCTGTTACAAAGTGCATAGAAGCAAAACATTTGTTATTGTATTCCCACACCCATTTTTTAAATTTACTTAAAATAAGGTGACATACTGGAAATATCCAGGACCTAGGGGCTGGCCTGCGCATCATCGGAGCCCTCAGGTAAAAAAAAACAACCTGTCAAAAGTCTAGGTAGTATGCTTTAAAATATTGAATATAGAGATTGAGAAATCCATGGACACCAGGCCCAGTAGGAAGCCTTATAGAGAGGAAGAGAGTCCTCTTCTCTTGAGTGTTACCTGCTGTCTGAAGGACCTGCTCCTTCCATTAACAGGACACACACTGCCAGACTGCAGAGGGATCCATTCAGAGATTCCCTTGGGTCCCCTGTTCACTACAAGGCCACTTAGCACAACTGTTTCCTCATCACAGAGGAAAAAACTCTCATCACACTGAGGAATCCCCCATCCAGCCCTGGAACAAAGTGGACGCATGAAATCGGTTTTATTAGTTCCAAGGCAGTCATGAAGAAAACCTGCAAGAACAAGCTGTTCTGAACCTGAATTGCAAAAAGGTCATGTTTGTTTGACAAGCACAAAACGTACCCATTAACAACAAGCTGAAGAGATCTTTTTGTCTGTCGAGTTTTGGAAGAGCGCTTCTGCTCTGAACAGTGTGCACGGCAATTTGGGTGACAAAATCAAATCTTAAATAAGGATAGTATCATTCTGGTACAGTATGAGAATGATTTCAAAACAACCACTATCAATGACTTCAAACATCACTGTAAAATTATATCTACTGTTATTATTTCTCTAGTGCTTCAGTATTGATATTGTACCAATTAGCCATTCCATGACTCCATCTGCCCAGAAGGAATCCTGCTGAATATTTTGACCAACACCCCCTAATGCCATCACCCCAGAGTATAATCAATTTAAAGAGCTGATAATCAGACACATCATTTGGATTCATTATTGCTAAAGGCATCTTTGCTTTCTCATCCCGAGACAAGCCCCATACCTGTTAACACTGTACTGCAAAGAGTGCTGCAGCCAAGATGGGAGCACGTCTGAAATCTTTTAGAGCAGTCTTTTTGACTCCCGCTCAAGGCGGTTACACTTGGGCTGGGAGTCGATAGCAAGCTATGCGGATGTGAATGCGGGCAGCGGTCTTTCATGTAGTAGTAAAGTCATGTTGTTTTGAAGATGACATCGGTGCAGCTCCCGTCTCCGGCATGGGCAATATTATTTTAAATGCAATTTAAAGCATTGAAGTAAAAAAAAAACAATTATCCCCAAATTCTTATCTGCCGCACAGTCATAGATTCAAGTCCATTGAAAAAAATCAATTAACACGTTGAGTGTAGCTCTCTATTGCCATGGGTATTTTTGGGAATAAAGGACACATTAACCCAGGATGATAAGAAATGAAGACGCCAAAGCACAGTGATGTGTCCCCAGTGCAGGGCGAGAGGCTGCTGGGCTGCTCCACCCCACACCCCACATACTGAGGCAGAATTACAACAAAAAACAATGCTAACTCTATGATGTGGCACAAACACTGAATTATACAGTAGACAACAGGCAGAGCATAATGCATGTCAGAGGTGTCAAACCCAGGTCCTGAAGAGCCACCATCAGGTTAGCCATATATGCCACCTGTTTCTGAAAACCATATTAATGAATTAAGCAAATAAGAGTCCATTTTAAGGGAATGCTGGACCACTCATGCTTCAGCTGAGGGCTGAAGACTACCCAAATGCTCTCTAATTGAATTAAAAGAATGGCCTGCCTAGGTAATCGATCAAAAAGACACTGTTCCATGTTCCGTCAGGGCAGGGCACGCCTGGTACAGCTTCAGTCTCGACTGTCTGCCTCTGAGCTCCTCTGCCCCCGCTGGCACACAGGACACAAAGCTAAATGACCTCTGACCTTCTCATGGGCCGCCAGGCATTCGGAACAGGGGGCTTCTCGGAGCTTTTCCAGTAAGCGTGCCGACAAAAAAAAGGGAACACATCCCCAGCAGCAGGAGACCAGTCATGAAACAAATAACACGCCGTCCACAAACAAGGAAAGAGACCGATTTGCTCTCCACAGTTCCTTACAAAGCTGACTGCCCGAGTAGCACACTGCACACACTGGCACGACTTCAGTGTGGAGCTCTGCACACCATATCTCTTTGTGCTGTTAAAATATCGCACAAGTGTGGACACAGTACAAAGTAACACTTCTGCAACACTTCACCGTTTGCATTCCAAGATGGCCCCAAACATGTGCTCCAATTCCGTACCACAAAACCATGTTCGAGCACACGTAGTCAATAACGAATAAGCCCACCATAACCTCCGCAGACCTCTGTATACAATATTCTACTGTTAAGCCTGCAGGATGTTCACTGCTGTTTTATCTTCCATCATACAATGTCACCAATGAGTCCAAAACACACCCCAAGCAAACCGTAGAGGAAGGTGAGCAGTGCTCAGGGTCATGGCTTTTCATCACGGATCCAGCCCGAGATGAACTTGGGATTGAGGACATGAACGTATTCTGTAAGGATGCCGGACTGAACACTTGATACACCTTAAAAAATAAAAGCTGGTTTCACGATAGTACGTACGTACTATTGTGTACTATGCGACGCAAGTTGTAACTGAAGAACTAATTTTACTAAAGGAAAGAAAATAGAAGAATAAAGCAGGCATGTTTTATATATTAAGAATGGATGGGTGGGTGGATAGCTTGTCCCAATCCCACAACCCTTTGTGTCAAGAAGAACCTCCTGTTTCTCTCCTGCAGAGCAGCTGTGACCACAAGCACTAAAACTCAGGGAAGGAGCGGTTAGCTGGAAGTTGTACCCTTGTCAGAAATAAGCGTTTTTCACTGGGCCGCACAGGAGCAACCAGACATTATAGATCTAGCAGTCAGAGTGTCTAGAGAGGCAGTGTAGGAATCGTGTTCTGAGAGCCCAACCACACGACATGACAACAGAAACTGTGTGTCATTCATTTTTTTTATTGCACGTTTACCTTAATCAGTATGGCCAATGCCTATGAAAACTCATCTTTTTTGGAGGGGAAAAATAAAATTTTGTACAACCAAATTGAAGAACTGAAAGATAATTTTTCATCTCTGAGCCAATGTTATTATGCAGTTGAAAAAAGTGCGAGGAAAAGAACACCAAACACCAAATGAAAAAAGCCTTTCGATGCAAACTACAGTCGTTTTTAACTTTCCAGTCCAGACCATGCTGTGGAAGCAGGGAAAGACTTACTGTCCACTTACTTCTCATCACTCCTGTGATTCAGGTTGCAATGTGATTCAGCCACAGAGAAAAAACTAAAGCTGATCGGGGCAGTATCAATCATCAGATTTCCTTTAACAGTTAGGAAGAACAGAAATGCTTTGCAGCAGAACTGAGCGAGATTTTGTATTCAATGACATCAGAAAATGTGCGAAGAAGCTTGATTTTTCAGTACCTAATTAAGGAACTAAGGAACTCATCCGGCTGCCCCTTGAAAGGAGTGATGGGGCTGGTGTAGACAGCACAGTGTGGTAGCTTGTTCCAGACCCCCCACAGCCCTGTGTGTAAACAAGAAGCACTTCCTATTGTCACCATAACAAAACACCTGTGGTCTCATGTGGTTTGCCACAGCCATGCTGACCTGTGAACAGGAAGGTGTTCTGTGGGGGTAAATGTCAAGTTGCCTGTTCTATTCTTGGGTGCCATGGCATTGCAGACGTTAGCACAGCTGACCGGGTTCAAATCTACAGTGTGAAATAAGTCCGTTTACACACCTCTAAGCCTGCAGATGAAAAGCTTCACTTTACATAAAATTTACGGCCCATCATTTGACCTGAGGATCCCCATTCATCTGCCATTTCCTGACAGAACCAATGGGAGCACAGCAGACTGTGCCCAGACTCCCCCTCCTCAGTTCATCGGACTTCCATTTGTGTCCTTTGGTTTGTGTCTCACTCTTGGGTCCGCAGAAGTCCATTGGGTTGGCTAGGCCGGTCCCTTTGAGGAATGACATGTCTCTTAAATTAAAAATACACCTTACCATCCAGCATGCTATTCCCCATCCAGACTAGCAGGGTCTTCCTTCAGACACTTACTGATTTTGCTAATGCTGAAATAACCGAATTCATCCGACTTGGGGATGGTCCAGCAATTATGCAACTGAACCTCCGACACCGTTGACCTTTAGTTCTGATGCAGATGCAGAAAGAAAACGCTGCAAAGATATTATGACCAGGACTAGGTGAGTATTCATACTCAATCTTGCCAAAGATGGACACAAAGCACAAGTCCAGAGCGCTCAGCACAGAGATCTGACGTCCTGCGATTGAAATCCATTGTTTATCATGGGTCTTACACAACACCTTGGGGGAGAATAAGAATATAACACAACAGCAACAAACACCTTGAAAGGCAAAGTGAGCTCAACAACTGTGCTCTGTTTGCATTTTCAGGTTATATTGGTGACAAACAGAAATACATTTTAATTTTACAAAATAAATGGGAAAGGGAGATTTCTGGGCTACTTTATTCAACTGTCTGAAAATGAACTTTGTAGTACAGTGCTGAAGCAGTGTTACAGACCTCTACAATTTAGATTTTAAAAACTACAGACCTTGAAAATACACCCAGCAGTAGGGGACCTCTAAAGCTATATAGCTTGCTTTTTGTTAGGTTTCCAATAGCCAAAATATTTGAATTTCAAAACCACTGGAATATGGCTGTTGGCTCAGGGGTGTACGGGAATCTTCCCCACAGAAATATTGCAGCCTCTCTACAGGAACCACATAAAACTGTGAAAGGGCCTTTTTTAATTCTAAATATTATGTAATCTTATGGAAATCTGCAGGCTTTATAATGTTGTTTCCGGATTATAAGCTTGATCCTTTAACTCTTCCATAAATCTCTTTCTTCCGCATGAAATAACCCACACAAATAAAGCAAGTAAATTGGGACAAATTTGAATAAAATGAAAACTGAAAAAGTTTACATCTCCTAAGCATCGTGCCTTGACGTTCAACAAGTTTAGTAAAACTGATCTAACTAAAAGTAAAACCTACATTTGATGTTTATAAGAGCCCTACAATATCAGATGTTTTGTGAAAATAAAAAAATGTGCATCACATTTCCATTGACCACACGGAAAATGATTATCTGTGATGAAAATTGATCACTCTTTAAACACAATAGTATTTCTTCAAGACGGATTAGGTTATTGACATTTCAAAAGTATTGTAAAGGGTAAATCAATGCATGTTAAAATAAACAGGGAATTCATAGAAGTTGAGTAAATGAAGACTAAATGAGAAAATCAAAAACACGCTTGAACAGTGAAGTCTGGCTTTTCTGTTTTAGATGTCAAGATTACCCACTCAACAGTCATTTGTCTCACGTCTTCTTGTATAGCAACAACCATAAACCAGCAAAATAAAAAGAAATACACAATTTCTAAAGTGGCAACACGCCTCTTTTATATCCTTTAAGTTCTTAAGCTGCAAAAAAGGCAGACATTTTTAAGTCACAACTTTTAAGATGGCTTTTCATTATGTGTCTTTCTGCTCCAACATTATTTACTCTCAAATCCTGACAGAACAATTATCATCTATGACGTCACAGAGACCAGAAGGCCAAGAAGAATCTATTATGGATGTTTTCAGAGGACACATCAAACGTGGAGATAGGGCCTGTGCACTAAGAGCGATGACGCTGTCCATCCATTTTCAATAACTGCTTGATCCAATAGAGAGATGGTTACTTGCAAACATTAAATTGTAAAAATACAAGTCACACTGTATAAACATACCAACATGTTTATTCAGAAGTATAAAACTCCATTTCTCAGAAACCTAGTGTCTTCGGGTCTTTCAGCAGATTGCGTTAGCAGTCACACAGCTCTGGAGAACAAGAGGTGTTTGTCGTCATGGAAACGAACGCAATATTGACAAAATCATGCCAAAGAGGCTCAGTATTCCGCCCCTAATTACTGCCTCGTTTTTTTTTAGATAAAATGACACGACAATACCATCCCAAATCCATAGGTGTGTCAACTTTAAGGTACAGTTTTACTGGCAAAATCTGAAGAAAGGTTAGAGGACAAAAAGTGAAACAAAAAAACTCCACGTTTATCAGGGTTGTCATTGAAATGGCCAATGGTTCAAGGTGATAACACACATACAGGCCCCTGTAATTGGATACTAAACTGTCCAGCATGCATCTGTCAACACTAAATAGAAAGACGAGCCTGCAATGTTTGGGCTGGAGCTGCCAACATGAAGCATTCATTTCTGAATAAATCAGGACCCCCTCCATGACTTCTCCCACCAGAACTGGGGGGCTCAGGCAATGGCCCACTTTTCAAAAGCATAGCTATTTGAGGCTTAGGAGACCAAGATCGCAGACAGCTGCCTTCAAAAGGCCGATTGTTTTCACAGTGGAAATTACGCCTTGTTTCAATCACACTGCTGAAAACATATGCATCCGCGATTTTCCAATTCAGAAACAAAAATGAGGTGATTAAAACTGACAGTTAAAAGGAAAGGGTGCCATCTGATACCACTGAACAAAAAGGGTCTTTGAGACTTATTTACTGTACGTGTATGCAAAATACATAGCTAAAATACAGTGACATTTTAATAAAAATCAATTGGATACCCTACAGATGTCAAAAACATCAATTTATACATTATCGTAAAAGAACAAGCTATTATTAACTTCACAGGTCATTTTTATTAACTTGCTTAATAATAACAGCATTAAATTGTTAACACATACCAATAAAATGAGAATGAACAGTCTGTAAAGCAGTACCAAGAAGATACTGTAATTTTTTCTTTTGTTGATGCTGTTTTGTTGACATGGTACAACTGTGCTTGTGATCAGACCTAGGCCTACTGTACAAACTGCTCCCACTTAACACTGTTTCCTTTACTGATCACATTTTAAAACAGTGCAATGTAGTACAAGTTTAGACAATACATTTATCTGAAATACAGCTAATTTGGAATAGCTGGTAGAGCTTTTTAATGGAAAGAAATTCAGCACCAGTTAGCATGTTTGCTAGGATTTGTGAACAGGACATCAACAGAGACACAAGCTTATTCTGCAATTTGAAGGGCTGTGTTCCAATCTTAACCTTTCCCCCTAAGACAACATTAAGAAATAATTTCCTGCACAGGTGATGAGCAAATCAGCACTACATCCAATTCACCAGTTTATGTGAAATAAAGCTTGTTGTTCTGCTTTTGCTGAATGTTAATTAATGCAAAACTGTTTCATCTTGGCAATTCTTTGACAAGCACTGTGCCATGTAAATGAATTATGAATGATGATTGTAAAATACAGTACAGGAGGCTCAGAAACCTGTCTTTATAGCCCCATAGTTACTTTCAGTACACCAGGGCAGCAAAGCAGTTGTTAACTTAACAGAATAAAATGGGTCTTCCAAGTTAATATGAAAGCATAAAGGTTACATCACATAAAGGAAAAAGCCCACAAGCACTAGACTAAATGCTTGTTCAATCATATCTGTTCTATTTTCACTTTTAAGTGAAGTCAGAAACTAGGTGACTGAAATGACCAGACATTTGTGTAATTGCTTTTCAACTGCTTTTACTCAAAAACACATTCTGATCCTTTGTTGTTTGGGAGATAAATCTCTTTTTATGTTCAGACCCCTTCCAGTTGAAAAGAAGCCTGGTAATCCTTCTTAGTCCATATAGTCCTTTGAATTGCAGCACTTTACAGAATAACAGCCTTGCTACTATTAACTCCAGAAAGACAGACTGCTGAATGCATCTGCTGGTTAGAGACCATGCTCTGAGACAGGTCTCCACGGAAAATGCACAGAGTGATGGTGGCACACTTAAAACATCTACAGTACCAAGCAATCTCAACCAACAGGCTAGGTGGCCCAAGGCATTAAAAACGTCTAGGAACCCACTTGTGGAACACTAGTTCATTCATCGGCACCTTTCTTGCAACAGTCTGGGTGCTGCTTCAGTTCATTTCCAGCAAAAAACTATACACAACCCTCTACAGATAATTCAGGATCAGTGTAAACCGAGGATCAGAGGGTCGTGAAAATACTGTTACTTTAAATAAATGAACTTTGGAATCCCTGTAACTGTGTATGCTGTCATGCTGTCTTGTTTTGGTCTGTGCATGCACCGTCGCTGTAAAAATAAAAAAGAAACCATGACTCGGAATCCAGATCAACTCTAAAGGCTCTGTTTAGGAGAATCATAGGAACTAAATGGTGATTTCATGACCCTGCCAGTCACAAAATCTGGCATAATGTCCCTGTTAAGTGTACAGAACAACTAAAAATAATATCTTTAGAGTTTTGAGCAAAAACACAACTTTGGAAATGCTGCTCAGGAACAAACAACTGTCGAGCTGTGGTTGCAATCCCTTCAGGCCAGGTATAGACAGGAGAGCTCCGCCCTTCTCCACCCTACCGATTGATAATGTAATATCTTAAACACGGCTCTGAAGGGGTTTTCCTTCTTAAAGATATGCTAACGATTAGCATGGTCAGGTTAAACATGTTAATCCACATGTAAGAGAGGCATCCTTTTCAGTTATGAAGGAGTGGTTTTGGGGATAAAAATGCTAAAAAATTAGTAACATCACCACTGAAGAAAACAAATTGGAAAATTAAACTAAAAAAAAAAATAAAACAAGCCACTTCTGATGGAGCTGTTCTCTGCAGGAAAGTATTAACACCAGCTGAGTACATATAGAAATCGTTAATAATTATTGAACTCTGTTTATTGTCAATTAATAAAGGTACACATACAGTACAACTCCAAGGACAAAAAATCTGGGACAGTGCTTGTTGAAAGTGTTATCCTCTTACAGTTTCACTGGCCCCGTCATGTTATAAGCCATGAACATAAAATCCATTTCAAAGCAGTCATGAAAAATAGAGTCCAGGTCAAAATCCAACATTAATTAGGGAGACTATATGACAGAACTAACCTTAAAGGCAAACTACCACATTTCAGTAAATTATATTCAGTGAAGCATGAATAAAGCTCTTTTCATAGACAGCCCAGTGAGGAAACCCCAAATGCAAAGAAAAATATTTATATTTGTATATTTATCCTCTGCATTAACCTTACAATGATGTGATCGTCCCATTTTGAGCTTTAGGCCGAGCACAATGAAGTCTACTTAACAAGTCAGCTGTCTTGCAGCTTCAGACTTCGAAACATGAAACTGCAGTTCAAGGTGGAACAAATTATGAAGAACTACAGCATCGTGAAATCTCTGTCTGTTCAGCTGGTGGAGGATTCAAAGCTCTCGTTTCCACAGAAGACTGAGGAATTTTGTTTTAGACCTAAAACAACATGGTATGCATTTCCTGAGGTCTCTAATAAAAAGAAAAAGAAAAACAGGAACTTAAAAGCAGGATGAGATTCCTTTCCTTCTCGTCAATTTTAACGGCAGCCCTCTCAGAAGCTTACTCAACTCCAGCACAACCCTGTGGTTGCAAATAGCCTTTAAAATAGACCTTTGACATTTGAGGAACAGACACAAACACATGGTTGGGGCCAATTTCTGAAGATCGGCTTTGTACCACTAAGTACCATTATACCACTTCTAAAATCGATTTCAGTTTGCTCTTTATTACATGCTTTTTTTTTTATAGTTGACTTTCTGAAGTCTTACACACCAAGAATGTCTACAGTAAAAAACTTCGAAATTAACATACAAGACAGAACACGTGGTGACTTTTGGAAGTTTTATATGCATCACAACAAGCAAAGAAAAAACACCTCAAATATTAGTTCAGGTGGGTAGCTGCGTCAGCATGCGTAGGCTGCAAAGGAACAAGTAATAGGTTTATTCCATGCTGAAAAAAAGAAGAGAACAACGTTTCAGCCGTGGAGCCTTCTTTAGGTGTCAAATATTATACAACCTCAAATATTATATCTGGGAGCTGAAATCTTCACCCTGCTCCACCACAGGATTCTGTCAGAAAGGTGAACTGCGATATCCGTGACAGCTGATGAAGCAGAAAAGCCTTTCCTTTTTGCGAAAATGCTCAAAAGCTATGCTTAAGACGTCGATTTCCACACTTGTTTTATCAGTTCAAGAGCGACTACTGCTTTCCGTCAAAGGAAAGAAGCAGAGACGAGCTCCTTACACATTTCTGCTTTGCTTCCAATTGGCCTGTACAGTAAAAACCATCTCTTAATATGCAAGAAAGCTTCTTCATTAACATCCCTTAATAAATTGTTTGTAGACCACAAGTGACTCGTTCTATTCCCAGACTACGCAGTATTTGTCCAATCAGGAAATGAGGGGTCTTTGCTCATGAAGGGGTTGCAGGTGGGGGGGATAATGATTAACAGGATTATAGGCTTCCTTCATGTGCTGGTAGGCAGTGAGTTACAAGTCTCTGGAGGAAAGGAAGCTCCTAGCAGACAGGGGTATATCAGGACACATGGCCACTGTGAGAGCAGATGCACACTAGCTGCTCTCTGAATGGACTACAGACAGCACTCCGGCACAAGCAGTGCAACAACACCAGCCCCTTTAAAAAGATACACGCCAGAAGAGCCTAGCAAGGAATAAAATAACCTAAGATCTGGATGATACTCCATCTTGTTTCTATTTTTTAGGCAGATAATCCATCATTATCCATCATTTTTTAGAAAAAACACTTGTTCCTGGCAAGAACCATGGCAATGCAAGGGTTAGGTTAGGAAACCTGGACACCAATTAATCACGCCAGCATTTCCCTGGAAGGTAGGAGCAACAGGAAGACACACATGCAGAAACAGAGAAGAACCCCAAAGCCAAGAGCTGCAAGGTAGCCACCATGCCATTCCACCATTATTACACGTGCATGTGCACATACGAACACATGACATGGACCAGAGACTCCACGACACCAATGATTTTGCGAACATGCCCCTTGATCACAAAGCACAGGAACTGTTGCACGACCTGCTGCCCGGGTTAGTACTTCCAGAACGGGCTTTTTTTTTCCTCGAGCTTCTCAAGGCAGACAGCCTGCTCTGCTGTCAGTGGAGGAAACGAGACTCCACTTCCTCGGCCCATTACTCACACTCACCTCTTAATGGGTCCCCGATTCAGTGCTGAACGGCACAAACAATTAACTAATGGAGGCATCAGATGATGCTTTTATGTCAATATTTGCCAGTCAGTCAGTTTAAAGGGTCGTTTATATCATTTAGGTCGGCCTGCTGCATCACTTCTTAAAAATTCCCAGTTCCTCTTGTGCTTGCTCCCCGAGAGTTCCAGGTGGTTCAGCTGCACAGACTTCGGTTTCCAAGGATAACCTGTTATTCTGACAACAAGGGGAACGCGAGGCGTTTTGACTGGAAGTATCCAGCATGAACGGTGAGCGGTCTGACGGAGGCCAGCAGCAGCGCTGCTCATGGTTTTATCATGCCCAGGGGGCACATTCACCAAACTTAACGTGCTGGTAAAGTTCGCACCTGTTTTAACTTAAGAAAAGGCTCTGCAGTTGTGTGAAGGGGTCACAGCAAAACCATTACCAGCGCTACTGTTAAGAGCTCCAGCAGACACGCTGGACCTTTTTTTAATTCGTCGCCTTCAAAAAGAAGGCTGGGGAAAAACGCCCGGAGGTATTTTAGAATTTATATTTTTTAATTTACACGCCGAACAGAAATGTCTTCACGGCTTTGACAAATCCTCCCAGGCTGAAACAAGTAGGTTGAGGCCAAAATATAAATAGAAACTGCATTTTGTGGGCATCCTCTGAACCACCCCAGACAGTAAAAATAAATAACTAATGGTGCACAAAGTGAGTCTTCGGTCTTGTGTGGATATGACAGCTGAAACTCTTCCAAGTTAACGAAATTGTGCTAAACCTGCAGGCCGTTATCACACACGAAGTCATGGAAAAGATGCAGGGAGTGAGGATACCCCCGCGATTAACAAGGATCCGTCGGTCTTTATTGACGACATGATTATCTCCCCCACAGCCTCTCCCCTGAGACAGCTGAAGCACGTGGAGAGTACCGGCTCCACATGAGTCAGCCCTGGCTCTGTCAAGCACGCAAGCGCGCCCACAAGTGAGACGGTGTGGGCAGTGCACAAAACGCAAGCTTCACACCTCGGGCATGTGAAGGCAGCCTCTTCCTCGTCTACATCTACTCCACACCTTACAGAACTGAGGAACTGCAAATGGTCCCGTAGCTCTACTGTGCTTTTCAAAAGCGACCAAGTTTGCGCTGGTGCTATTGTTACTTGTTACAGCAGTTATGAAGAATATTTGGCTTCCACCTAGCCTGAAATGGGCTGACTGGCCTCGTCTCCTTTGTAACTCTTCTTATGTTCCAACAGTTACAAAGAATTGATTTCCAATCAGCTGTAGTGGATTGATTGTCTATCCACTGAGGTCACAATGAACTGGGAGACTGTTTGGTGGGCTCCCATATACCAAGTCAACTCAATGGACTTCTTCGCAGTCAACCCCGATAGCAAAACTACAGCACACACTGCGTTTAAAACGGAGAACGCCGTGTCTTCACACAAAGGGTGGCAGGAGTGAGGAAGACCAGACCCAGCCACGTGGCTGTAGGTGAGACCCTGGCTTGTTTCCAAGAAACAACCTCAAACGACAACCCAAAACAGCTGCAGGGGCTGAACGTTCTCCTCTCATTGGCAAAAATGTCCTCGTGTAAAACAAAAAAACATTTCATCTACAAGCTCAGCGATATGTCAACTAAAACCTTTCACGGTGGGTTTCACTTCTGACAGCGTTCAGGGAGAGATCTGTCAAGGTGCTTCGCCGTTGGTAGTATTTTAGAATACAACCTTATTATTAGGTATTGCAATCTAACTGCAGGGCACGCCAATACTGGGAGTCCTCTCGGTGAGTGAGAAAGGAACAGGGAAGTAGTAGGTTCAAATCCCAGATGAGACAGAGACCCTCGAGCAGAGTGCTTCAACCAAGTCCAGGAAAATACCCAGGTATTAGGATGTCAAAGCGACTGTGTGATACAAGCTGTGCCTATATTATTTCATTAGATACATGTAACAGTATACATGAGTAAGATACAGGCATACAGTAATGATTCAGCTTGAATTCTACAGAAAAAAAAACATTTAGTGTGTGCTGAAACTGGAAAAAAAAAGCAGTTCTTTTATTCCTTCATGTAATGGAAAACTTTGCAGGGGGTGCGACTTGACTGTGGCCAAGATTAAATTTGCTTAGTGACCCACATTTTACACCTTGCTCTTTGGGAGACAAACTCCGAGACAGTGACCCCTTCACTACCGCAGTCCCGTGTCTTTGGACTTGACCCAGTTGGACTTGGCCCAGATTCGGAGTTCACAGACTTTTTCTGGTGGTGGTGTTAAACAGGAATGCATTCCAGTGCAGTCAAAGAACAGAATACATAGTACCCCACCTTCGACATTCACTGCAACAGCTGTCAAATTTGTCTCACTTCCCAAATTGAATTTCCCAGCATTTACCTAATGCACTGTTCTCCTACTACAATACCCATTTCAGGTTACTGATGATTAGATACTCATATTTCACTAGAATAATGCGAGGCCTGGCAGTGCAGTTCACAAAACCACTATAAAGCTACAGTACAAGTTACCTCAACAGGCAGGAATTTGCCTTCACCTAAACACTGCAACATGTACTGTAGTTAAGGGTTGAATGATTTTTTTAAACGCAGCCTGTAAAACAGGCAAGCTGGACTAAACAAATATTTAAAAAAAAATTCTTTATGATTTGCAGCGTCAGTGCACTGACAAGAGGTGGACGCGATGTCCCTGGGGAGATTTCAGCTGAGGATGGCCGGGTTTTAGAAAGGCCTTCCTTCATCTGAAGCAAATGTCTTCTTTTCCCCCCCAATTTCCAGGATTTGAACTTAAAAACATATCACAGTGTCATAGCATCCCTAACTTTCAATATCGCACAAGGCCCAGGACGAAAGGGAGCCAACAGTAACACTTCACAAAGTTGTCATTCCTACTGTATATTGTGTTGATCAAAAACACAAAGGGTCCTCCAAGCTCCGCCACAGCAAGCCCATCTTAAAGGGCTTTCAAAACAGCTGCTGTCAAGACCTCAGCTTTATTGGGATGATAATAAGGTATATTAGAGGGGAAACAGTAAGCACAAGGAAAGTGTGATATCCCTGTCTGCAGAGATGCCTGGACATTTGAGGCTAGTATTGATTAAGACCTAAACTGCAAAGCTCCTGTAAAAAAAAACAATTTTGCTCTGTTTTCCCAAGCTGAGCTCTCACCTTCATCTTGATTTTGTCAAGTCATCTGGGTAGAAAACACACTGCTAAACCCAGCCTGGAAGTCATATCTCAAAGCTATATTACAAGAAATTCTTCATGTTCATAAGAAGCTTGTTACATAATCGACACTGACATGGATTAAGATGGGAAAAAGAAGGTACAGACCAAACCCGAGCTTTCGGTGAAGGACAAACCCTGTGAATGCTGCAGCACGAAAACCAACAGCCTCCTCATTTTCATTTTGTTATGGGCCGATAGTGTATGTAATGTGACGACTAATAAATCTCTGCAGTGCTTTTAATTAAGAGTATAATAAGTTAAATAGTGAGCACATAGGTCTTTCTGACTGAGTAGTACTATATAATAAATCAGTATTAATATAAAATGCTGAGCTCAACTGCCAGGTGTTTTGTATTGGAGTTAAAATGGCAAAGTGAATCATTTAAGAATCTATATGCATAATCCTTACGTAGCCTATCCTATCTGCATAATCCTAATTAATGTTGCATCCAAGTCTTTTTATAATTGGAATAATTGGATAATAAAACAAGCCCATCAAAAGAAATGACAGGAAACTACAAGCAAAAGACCTAACAGAACAGGTGATAAACACAACGAAAATAGAGGTGCATTATCTTCTTTGTCAAAGACTGTTCACTAATGTTTCTCTAAAGTACAGAAATCATTTTACCAATGAGTTCCAGACATACAGACTCCCGAGTCACTAATGTACAAAGCTTCTCGTGCAGACAAATCCCAAAGCCAATTTTACTCCAAAAACAAAATGAAACAGTGTTGGATCCTGTATGCCTGAGGCCGTAACCAATACAGAAGACAACAACTGACAAAAAGCTAGAGAACCACAACCATCTCTGAGACAGCAGACCAGTCCTGTAGAGCGACCTCTGCAAAAAGCAGAGCTACAGTGGAAAGAGAGCATTGCATCAAGGCACTGTCTCAGAGTGATCCCCGAGCCAGAGTATGTGCTCAGACATAACACTTGAAACGGAACCAACCTCAGCGAGAAACTTGCAACAAAACAGGCTAATGACAGGCAAAGACACAAGCTGAGTGACAACACACAGCCAATCTCTGACCCATCACACATCCCGTGACAACAAACTACTCTAAATTCAGAAAACGTTTAAGTCAGAATTGCCAATTATCCCGGATATACAAACAGTTTTGTGTTTTCACCTTACAAATCGCCACTCAAAACCCCTATACCTCAGTGGGGATTAAAGAGAAAGAGTAGACAGACTCCTCTGACACACCCACCTCCAGGTCAACTGTGTTTTAACACAGCAGAGGCAGCGCAGCCCCACACCGAAGGTTCAACCCTGCCTAGAGGAGAGCTGTGTCCCTCTCCGACAGCACCACATACCTGCAAGCTCCAGTGAGGCCACAGGGGTCATTGTGTGTGCCCACTAAGAGATCATCCATCCACCCATGTTCGATAACCGCTTAGTCCAATACAAGGTCACGGTCAGCCAGAGCCCAGCCCGGCAGACAAAGGGAGCAAAGAAGGATACAGTGGTACTAGAAAGTTTGTGAACCATTTAGAATTTTCTGAATTTCTGCATAAATTTGACCTTAAATGGGATCAGATCTTCATCTAAGTCATAAAAATAGATAAAGAGCACCCAATAAAACAACACACAAAAGGATATACATTTTTATTCATTTATTGATCAAAATGATCCAACATTAAATGTCTTTGTTGGAAAAAGTAACGTTATGACTTAGATGAAGATCGGATCCCATTTTAGGTCACATTTATGCAGAAATTCAGAAAATTCTAAAGGGTTCACAAACTTTCTAACACCACTGTACATCCACGCAGCCACCTGTTCATCGTCATGACAAAGGATTAAAGCCCAACTAAACCATTCTGAAACGTTACCTCATACTTCAACCAATATTACAGTAGCTGCATTACACAAACACTCCAATTAACCACTGCATTAAAAATAAACACAACCTCACCAAAGCCAGTCTGCAATCTCTGGTCAGGTCTGTGGTTCTTAGATATCATCAAAAGTAAGAACACCTGCATTCACTCACTGACTCTTTAAGATCACTTTATTGGCCATATACAATTTGATGTTCAAGGTGGTGCCATCACACACGGGCAGAGGAAATTGACTCACACTGTTAAACTCTTCTGGTGAGGTGGTTTTGGTCATTAGGAGGCATTAGGAATGTAAGGAATTTTTGCACAGCTAAACTGCTGTTTTTTTACAGTGCATTTTGTGAGGGGGAGAGTATTGTGAAATTATAATTGCATCCCCTGCGGGAAACGACATTTGTTGAACTACCACCAGTGAAATGTAAGTTGATCAAATTTTATTTAATTTCAGAAGGTTCAACACCATATGAATCAGCTTCTTCATAGAGGACATAGTGCTATAAAACTATAAAAGCTTTCGGGTTTTTTTTTTCAGACAATAAAGCAGAGAAAATTCTGGGTTTTTTTTCCCAGTTGGCTTTCCTATTTTACAGAACACATATTTCAGGATGCTTGGTTTCTCTCTCCAAAGGGATGCCAATATCTAAATATCACTGAGGTTTACAGATTTAGCCACACGCTTCAAGGAAAGCTGTGGCCTGCGTTCTGACTTGGAGAAACTAGTCTCTGTCAGGATGACTCAACGTTCACACACTGGGGGCGAAACTAAAGTGACACACCGGGATTCACCAATCTTTCCAATGTTTAACTGGCACTTGGGAAAGATGCCCAGAAGCCATAAAAATCTACCTCACTTTCAAACACTTCAAAGTTAAGCTAGAAACAACTCAACTATGTGAATCGATGAAGGGCATATAACGGATCATTTATATTATTTTGGAAAATTGAATATTTTATACATTTATTAGACCTTTAACCACCAGGAATCTAAATAAAATTAACTACATGGCACCATGTGCATCACAGCACAAGACAGGGGTTCACCAGGGGTCTGATCGCTACACCACCAGCTTGCTGGCTGATGAAATCCCCTCTCTGAAACTCTGAACACCTCTGTCAGTGCCGCATTCCGGTGCCTGACTTGCACAGTCAGCCCTGACACCACTCAAGGGCACAGCTTCATGGTGAAGACGGTAGCTTTATAGTTAGAGCAATGAAAATCTCTTTATCCCGACAGTTTTGAAAGCACGGAAACAAATGGCTTTAGATCTAAGGCAAAAGAAAATCAAGCTTGCCAGACGCCTGAGCGATTTGGCTCGGAGTACTATTTGCTGATCATCAGACTACCATCTTACCTGCGTTATTTACCTATGAATAATAATCAGCACCGTCTGCACAGCTTCATTAACTGCAAGATGGAATGTGGCCAGACAAGCCTGTGATTTAGGAGGGATCTGGCCGACGCTTCACCCTTTATTCATTTAGAATCAGACCAAACAGGCAGATTTAAAAACGGTGGTGTGCAAGCTGGAGGCCCTGCTAATGCGATTGAAGCCGCCCTGCGCGGCACCTGCGTTCTCCACGCAAAACAGGCCGACGCAGAAATGGCGGAACGGCCACTCTTTTGCCTGGACCGGGGTGAAAGGGCATGACAGCAGCTGATTTACGGGACACCGAGAGGAGAAGGGGAACTGGGAGCGCGCGCCGTGCTGAAAACTCCAGTGACTAACACCGACACACTTCCTCCTCCAGTGGCAAAGCCTCTCCGTTTGTTTGTGAGCAACGCACAGACAGGACATGCACCGGAGCTGAAAACACTGCCTGAGGACACAACATTCTGAGAAGAACAATCAGGAAAAAAAACAGGGCTTTCTCCTTTTACAGCGTGACGTAGTGGGGCAATTGTTTGATAGGCGAAGGCCGTGCTACCAATCTGTTAAGCTACAGTGAGCCCTTCTGTCACTTTTGTTTTCGCAAAAGCCGCTGGTCTCTTCAACCTATGCCCCCCCCTGCTCCCATTTTGCACAGAACGTATATGAATAGCCATTCTGAACCTAATCTCCTGCCTATCACATTTACTGGCAGACTGACATTTGCTAGGGCAGGCATCACATTACGAGAAGTCAAGAGGGTCAGCCCTGCCTGGTGCCTATCAGACACACCAGGTCGTAAAATTCAGCTCGTATCATCCCAGACCCTGATACAACAGGCATTATCTTGCTTCTACAATTTGATGGCTTCAAATGAACAGGCACGGGTGCTGGGTGATGCTTATGAGGTTTATGTGCCCCCCTGAATCTAGCTGTTCCAGTATTTCACCACATAATAGCAATAATAATTGCTTACACTTATATAGCGCTTTTCTGGACTCTCCACTTAATGCGCTTTATAGGTAATGGGGACTCTCCTCCACCACCAGTGTGCAGCCCCACCTGGATGATGCGACGGCAGCCCTAGTGCATCAGTACGCCCCCCACACACCAGCTCTATGTGGGGAGGAGAGCAGAGTAAAGAAGCCAATTCATAGATGGGGATTATTAGGAGGCCATGATTGGTAAGGGCCAATGGGAAATTTGGCCAGGACGCTGGGGTTACACCCCAACTCTTTTCAAAAAACACCCTGGGATTTTTAATGACTACAGAGAGTCAGGATCTCGGTTTTACGTCTCATCTGAAGGACGGCGCCTTTTTACACATGCTTGCTGCTGTTGTACGGTGTTCTGCGCTTGGCGTTTGCTGCTTTCGACACTTTGTTTTTCTGTGGTAACTCCTACCGCAGTAGGAGCAGCCTGTGAGAGAGCCGCCAGGGTGACTGCCAGAAACAGGAAAGCAGGGAACAATATTAGTGTTGCGCAGTGCTGTGAAGCCCACTGCAAAAACAAAGTGCAACCTCATACGAGTGAAGAAGTCATTCTTGAGTCAATGCTGCTCCTTAAAGATTAACTGCATTGCAAATAACAAGAAACAAGATGAGAAGACCCATGCTGGGCAAGGAGGGAATAAGACTAACATTAACATCTTAAAGGGTAGAGCAATACACTTAAAACCTATGTTTAATATCCAAGTAACCTCAAAGCCTATTTCAGTTTTTAAGATCTAACAAACATTAATGGACAATTTCCTAAGACACATTTTAATACAGTAACTAATGAGGCAGTACCCTGTGGAAACGCAATGGAAACGATAAGAAAATAATATAAATACTTCTTAATATAAATAAATATCAATACATATCTTGAGAGAAGCCCGAAGTTCCCTTGTGTGAAGGTAACAGTCATCAAATGTTCTGTGTGAGCATCACAGAGCAGACCTTCAGCACACCTGACAACACACCCTGCACACCATCCACAACTAGGCCTAAATCACTAAGGTGCAATTACGAAGTACTGTGACCCATGACCCTTTTGCATCTTGTGCAAAACGGTGTCAGGAGAGACTGGATCTGGCCGTAGCATGAGATACACAGAAATCGAGCTCTAAACCAGCTCTCGCACAGAACATTTCTGTCTGAGGTAGCGTTTCGCCAGTGACGCAGCATAATGACAAGGTAGGGCAACACTGAGCCATAACGGGTCATGCAATGATAGAGCATGATTACGAACAGTTTCATGGAACTGAAATTCTTCCAGCTACTACACAACACACACCTATCGCCTTTCTCCCAGAGCTCACAGCCCCACCTAGAAACAGCAGAGGTGTGGCACCACAATACAACAAAAACTGCAAAATAACAATGTTATATTTAAAACATTACATTGAATTAAAGGAACGATTCCTTTCAATCTAAAAACAAGGTTTCATATGCTGGGAAAGTTAAAAGATACAACTTCATCAGATTCCAGGCTTCTGTCCTGAAATCATTCATGCAGAGGCTCCAAGTGGCAAGTGGCCTTTTATCTCTTTTTCAGCCTGATTGGGACTTCAGAGGCCGGAAACTTCCCACGGCACTCTGGGAATTTCACTTCCGGGTCAAAGGTACAAAGCCCTTAATGCCTGCGACATGCTGCTTCACAGACACACACAAAAAAAAAGAATTAAAAATAAAAATGGAGAGTTTACAGTCCCTCTAGTGTAGATGTTCACAAGCTAAGTGAGTATAGGTTAAAAAAATCATCTGATGAGTTTCTGTGTCAATCATAATAATATACCAAACACAGATGACTGCAGCAGGCTGTAAGTGCAACAATTTATGAAGGCCATAAAAAGAGGTAAAAGAAATCTGCAGTGATTTCAGTACATCCTGTCCTTCCATGCAAATACACGGCCCAAACACCTGTACTGTGCCTTAATAACGCATGTTACTGCTCCTTCTTTCACAAATGCTGCAACATATGGAGACACATAAGTGATGCAGCCGGGGTGATCATCAAGAGTGAAGGAGTCTTCCTGCAGAATTAACAGACCACAGGGAAGGCAGGTCTAGGAAAAGGGGGACACACGACTAGTAACTGGACCAAAGTACAGAATGCAGTTAATGTGACACAAGTAAACACATACTTGATGCACAGCACTCTCTGGATGATGTTGTGGGTCATACAGACTTGCACTGCACACGGGGAAACAACACAAGCTACACAGCAACGTGCAAGTGTCCCACGTCCAAGTGAAACGCATCAGGGGAGCTCAGGATGTAGTATATCTGATAGGATTCCGGGCAAAGCGACTTCATTGCAATGGGAATCGGGGCAGCGTGAGCTCTTCAGGCCTTCTGCACCAGGGGCAAGGGGTCTGTGTCATTTCAGACACCCCGACAGGCGAGTGAAGGTCCCGCGTGGACCCGACCCCGGATCCCTCTCCATGCCAAAGCCAAGGTCTTGCGCAACAAGGATTCAAAGGCAAGCTGAGGTTTGCAGCTGCAGTCCTGCTGCATTTCAGACGTGGGAACTCACTGCTGGGAAGAACTTGTAAAAGAAATGCGACTTCCCCCCCAAGTCGGACATTAAAATGGCATACGATTTGTAAAGATCCCTCTCCTAGCTATACAATAAAAAAACTGCCCTCAAACACGAGCACCTCTATTTAAAAAAAAAACCGCATGAAAGTTTTCCGCTCCTACAATAAGTCCCACAAAGCGCATTGTCATCCACCCTGGACGTTCTCCTCAGTACCAACCCCTGATTTCCAGCACCAAATTCGGATCACAAACGCCAAACGCGTTTAACATTATTAGCATATGTATTAACATTAATTTAGGGCTGCGACGTCTTCCGGATCGGCGTTTTCTAGTACGATTTCTGTTCATTTTTAAACGCAGACGAGCCGCAGGGTAACCTGTGCCAAGTGAAGTCTTTGGCCGGAATGATTAACTTCCCAGTCCTGGGTTTCCCAGCTGTAGGTTGAAATACTCGCAGATGCTTGGAAAACAGATTTAAATCTAGAACGCGTCTACGAAACCAATTTCATCGCACGTTTTTATTCAGATTCAAGCCGGGAGCCGAAAGGTTTCGTTTTGCTTTATTTCATCCGAGAATCAAGGACAATGCGAAGGCGGAATTCACGGACAGGCCGGATTCCTGCACAGGTTTCGTCCCATTGTCAGAGCTCTTGGATTTACACTAAAGACGTATTAAAGAAACTAGGTTACATTTAAAATAAAGCTTGTCTTCCCCCCCAAAAAAAAGAAATCTACGAGGGTAAATCGAGCACATTTCGCTAGCAACGTGCATCATTAAAAGGGAAGATCTTGCCTACGCTACCGGTACTTTAAATTAGTAAACAGCGTTTTGTTGGCGTAGCGAGGCTAAGTAGGACACAGTAGGGCATTCAATGATGCAGCCCGAAAAACGCTGCGCATAACGTGTTACATCTTTGATACATATGTTTCCAAATCCAATGCGTGTTGATATTAAACAGCGCTTGTCAAACATTACGTATTAACAAGATATAAAGGGGAACTCAAAACAGACAACGGCGGTCCAGTTTGCGCCTCTGTCTCGTCCCGTCTGCTCGCCCCAAGTTGTCTGACGTTTCCCATTCCCGTCTTTTTATCTTCGTTTGCTGCACAATGACATCGCAAAAGTACAAGTCTCCCTAGTTTTTATATATATATGCGTGCTCCCACCCGTGGACTCCTCGCCCTCCTCCTCCCCGACAGCCTATTCTGAAAGTGTCCCGGTCCTGCAACGTTATTTTGCAACGTCGACATCGGCACTTTCAACATAACGTACAAGGCACACCTAAACAGTTAAAGAAGGCCGAAAGCAAAACCCGATAACGGTGCCGGGAGGATAAAAATGACATTGCAGTACTTACATTCTCTGTGTCGCGCTCATTCACCGTGGGCAATGGCGTTCTGGTCGACATTTTGTGTTTTTTAGGCCGCTTCGCAAAGCAACAAGCTTTCGGAGCGCAAAACAAGGGGGGCACTGAGAATGGGGGTGCTTTTTCCACCTTCTACACCTCCGACGGCATTTTGAGCCCGACCGTCCGAACCCCAGTCTTTTCCGCTACAGCATATTTCGCTCCGGGCCCGCTAGGAGCCGGGTGGACGGGTCTAAGCGGCGTCTGAACGCGTCCTCCAGGTACACATGCACGCCAGCGCAGCGGAGAGAGAATGGGAGTTTGTATGAAACGGAGACTCTCGCATTGATTCACCCTGATAGACACACAGGGAAAAGCGAGTAGGAGAGAGGGGGGAGTTTCACATCTACAGCCAGGATCTGCCTTCTGCCCTCCTCAGGAGATGATAAAGCACTTCCACATTCGCTTATGGGAACGCAAGGGTCCTGCCGGCTACCTCGTCCTCTTCAACGCGTGTTTTATTTATTACATTTAAAAAAAAAATGCACGGCTGCTCAGACGCATCTAACTCCCGAACGCACTGATGGCAACAGCTAATTCAGACCAAGGCTGGTTTAGTCAAAACCACAGCTTTTCTAGGGTAGGGGCGTACTGCCTTTTGTGCTGTTTTCATTCGTGTCCGGGGTTGGTACCCGAATGGTAGTTTTAAGTTTTTTGGGGGGGACAATTTCGGAAGAATCGCCGCTCTTCAACGAGAACGACTCAGAAGATGTTATCGCTGATGATATCATATTTGTTAAATGCGCAGGTTTTTTAAAAAATACCTGGAGCTACTGTGTTCAGTTTGACGTGAAAGAAGGTGCATACGGACAATGTATAAATGGCAAATAAATTTACAGAAACCTCTGGTTCGTGTTTTTTTTTTCATTTCATATTTTTAATGTATTCGTGATTCAGTATTTTCCTACTTGAGGGATTTGGAAAATATTCCTTCATATTTATTTAGCACGACTGTTCCTTTTTCCTTGTTTTAATATTCATAAATGCATGCATGCTTCCTTGCCTGTGCTACTTATCCCAATTTTTAAGGCGGAGTGACATTTTCTTGAATTGTGACAGGATGTCATATTAAAGTTTTCATTATGAAGAGATGCTTTTCATTTAGACGTACAATTCAGAGAATACTGTATTAATCGAACGAAATAATTTAATAATTACATTGATGAATTCATGTCTGATTTATAATCGCCGTAATTTTGTAATAAATGTTCTACTACGAAAAAAGTTAATCTAACAAGGGGTAAGAGCTGCACCTAGTGGCAGGATGTTGGCACTGCAGCGATTAGACTGGGCGTAAAGAAGCAAAATCTCTCAATTCCACCTTCCATCCTAATGGTTACTAGAAGCATTTCACCCCTTAATTATAATGCATACAAGTAACGTACTAGAAAACTACTATAATGATTAGTGTTGAAGGCCTGTGTGTTACAGTCATTTTATTACAAATCAGAATCCTTGTTAAAATGAAGATTGTACACTTTTTGGTGTTTTCCCCTCTCTGGAATCATATGATTAAAAATATGAGGTTGCAAACAACAGGAGGTCATTCAGCTGAAATAATCCAAGGCTCTCATAGCAATATGCAGATGTATACAGAGAGAGTTAAAACTATAGTTACAGAGGAATGTTTGAGCCAGCCTGGAAAGCCATGCATACAGTATATATGGCTTATTTTGTTGTGAAAGCAGGTGCACACTTGATGAAGGTTCCACAGCCAAGACGTTGTGTTTCTTTTCTTCTCTTTTCAGCATGGAAGAAACCTTTACCTGTTGCTTTACAGTATATTTGACTGAATATCACAAATGAGAACAGGCACACACAGCCGAATGTGAGAACTCAGCCCACCCTGTCCTACAGAGTCTCACACAGACAGCCCGGCCACTGATCTGATATTCATTCCAACACCTGGACGACGGGCTCAGGACCCAGGACCTAGGGATCTAGCAGAGATCCTTCTTTTAAACCACAGACCCGGAATTCGAGGAACGAAATGTGAAATTAGAGAAGATGCAAAGTCTTGCTTGGTCCCCTCCCTGCTGACACGGCTCCCTCTCTTTCCCGGTACGGGGCCTGATCATATGCACAGCGAGTGGGAGGACAGCAGAGCGAGCTAGCGGACAGATGGTGTTGTGACAGCTCCGTCTGGACGAGATCTGTGCACTGAAAACCCTGTCAGGAGAGGTGACAATTAAAGCCTGCTCCGCCGACCAGACGTGATCGCAGGTCCTGTGAGCGGCGACAATCAGCTGAAACCGCCGCCGCCAACTGACAGTGCCTCAAACCTGCACTCGCTATGCGCGCAGCGCTGTCCCGCGGAGTACCGTTGGCAAACGGCGGAACGGTGGCTCTGTGGCTCAGGATCTGCGCCTGTGGCTGGAAGGTTGCCGGTTCAAATCCTGCGGCCGGCAGAGGAATCCTACTCTGTTGGGCCCCTGAGCAAGGCCCTTAACCCCAACTTCTCCAGGGGCGCCGTACAATGGCAGACTCTGACCCCAAGCTTCTCTCCCTGTCTGTGTGTCTGTGTCTCCATGGAGAAAAGCTGGGGTATGCAAAAAGACGAATTCCTAATGCAAGAAATTGTATAGGGCTAATAAAGTAACATTATTATTAAACGCGGACGGTTGTGGCTAGAAAAGTAGTTTCATCAGCAGAAAGCAGCTTCTTGCCGATTAGAGTCGTGGCAGTCGTGAGGGTCTTTCCCGGAGGCGCAGGGCACACGGTGGCATACACCCTGGGTGGCATGTCTGTGCTGCGCAGGGCACACTCACCCGCCCAGCCACCACACAGGAACAATTGTAGAAACTCCCGTTGATGTCACAAGCGTGTCTTTGGGAGGTGCAAGGAAACCGAAGCATCAGGAGTAAACCTGAGGGAACATGGGTGAACATGCAGACTCCACACAGAGGGTATCCCAGTCCAGGAAAAACCGTATAGAGCCCCAGAGTCGTGATACAGCAGCTCTGGCTGCCACGTCACTGTGTCACCCAGCTCCTTGTCGTTCAATTCCTATAGGAACAGGGGAATTAGAGATCCTTGTCATTGACACGCCAGCAGCCATATAACCCTGCAGGTCACCACTGGCAGCCCACTGAAGCTCAGCAGGTGTGAGCCTGGTCAGTACCTGGATGGGAGACCTGGGAAAAACTAAGGTTGCTGCTGGAAGAGGTGTTAGTGGGGCCAGCAGGGGGTGCTCACCCTGCGGCTCATGTGGGTCCTAATGCCCCAGTGTAGTGTCGGGGACACTATACTGTAAACAGGCGCCGTCCTTCGGATGAGACGTAAAACTGAGATCCTGACTCTCTGTGGTCATTAAAAATCCCAGGGCATTTCTTGAAAAGAGTAGGGGTGTTACCCCGGTGGCCTGGCCAAATTTCCCATTGGCCTTTATCAATCATGGCCTCCTAATAATCCCCCTCTATAAATTGGCTTAATTACTCTGCTCTCCTTCCCACTGAGAGCTGGTGTGTGGGGAGCGGTCTGGCGCACTATGGCTGCCGTCGAATCATCCAGGTGGGGCTGCACACTGGGGGTGGTGGAGGGGATCCCCATTACCTGTAAAGCGCTTTGAGTGGACTGTCCAGAAAAGCGCTATATAAGTGTAAGCAATTATTGTTATTATTATTATTGATGTTGCATTGTGGGGAGACCTTTCCTTTCTGCTTGATTAAACCACAGCACAGCTACAGAACCAGAGTGTGTTTGCCCCGAGTCATAAAACATGATTAGATTGCAGGTTGAAGGAGACATCTGTCAGGTTGCCCCCACAGGGTTACATCTCTTTATGTAACGCATGAGATCATGACTGCCCTGAGACTGAGGGCTACTAATGAGAAAGGTTTGACCCACCAGGCAATGTAATTATTTTTGGCCATTTTCATTATCTCTCTGTGGTTCTAACATGATTGATTTGACAGCTTTGATCTGATACATATGTTCGTGTTCATACACACAATGCGCTGTCTGGACGCAATATTAGGACACCCCGCCACAGAAAAGACTATTTGTGCCTCTTCCACAAGCTTCACCGGCATTAACCGCTTGCAGTCCAATCCCATCCCATTCCCGTGATTAAACTGATGAAGTGTTCCAGGTGCCTTCAGTAGGACTGGGAGGGGATGGCCAGGGGAAAGATGGAACACGCACGTCAAGCCAGTGATTGGACAGACGCCATTTACTGAAGTATTTTTCGTACCGACAACATAAAATAAGCACCCGAGACACTGCCCACAAGCCGCTACCGCTCGAACCGCCTCCATCCACGTATTTCTGCACTGCAAAGGATAAAGTGTGTGCCGGGGCCATGCCTTCTCTACCCACCGGGCACAACCTGCCGTGCTGTCCAGCAAAAAACCCTTAATACGCACCAGTACTCTCTGCAACTGATCGCCTGAGCTGGGGCTAAAATGACCGGCTGAGCCGAAGGACGTCGACAGCGAGGGGCAGGGCCAGGTGGTCAACGGAGGACTACGTACGCGTAAGAATGTGAAAACGGCCCTTGTTAAATACCAGGCAAAAACGCGTCCAAAGTGAAGCGAGTCAAGTCCTCTGTTGGACACCCTGCTGCGCCTCGGTTTGAATCAGCGCTTGGGGAAAACCACGCCCACCGCGTGTTTGCTCATGAATATGCATGAGCTGCTTGAAATTTCAGCCTCCCCTCTTGGACCACTAGTTCCGCCTAGAAATAACATGTCCTCATTGAGGATGAGTGTCTCTGTGCATGACAGGGAATCATCGCATTACAGATGCCACGCAGACAAAGAAGACATGGAACAGCGTGTGACTTGTTTTACACTTCTAAGAAGAAACCAGGCATATACTGTACGAGAGCAGTAACACGACGGGTATCACTGAAGCATTTTTACTACACCACTCGTGCGGAGCTCGCGTAGGTCTGTACGTGACGGAGCTCAGGCTGCGGTCCAGTGCCTGTCCCGGAAGCATAAAATGGGACAACGCCCTCGGGGGACGCCAGTCTGTCTAAATTAACCTGGATAAACACAGGGAGAACCTACACCCTCCACGCAGCATCCGGTCCCAAGAGCTCCGAGGGTGTCTTCAGCGGCATAGGCAACCATAATACATTCTATCTAGGATTGTGCTAAAAAAACTGTTTAATTTGGATGATGAAACCTTAATGATTCACCCGTACTCTTTGTGCTCACCGGAAAGCAAGTGCATAGGAGATTCCATGTAATATTTACCAAATACTTTTCTTATCTATATTATTTTAAAGTAACGGAGGTTCTCATTTCTACCATTCAGTGCACCCCTTCGGCTCGACATTAGGCTACCTACTGTGAGATCCGCGATCTGACCGCTAGGTGGCGCGTTCATAGCACCTTTTAAAAATGGAACAAAACAGGATCAGACGGCCACGGGGGGAAAATACTGCACTTATTAAATCAGTTAATTGTTCTAATAAATGGTCTGTTTTTATGAGGTTCCTCAGCTTCTAACATCTGTGGCCCCTGTAAATGAATGAAATGACCTCACAGGACTCCTTGTGGTTTTAATTCCCAGGGAACCCTGATGGTGTCAACAAAATACCTGTGACAGATGTGTAAGGAACATACAGTGGCTCAAGAGAGCCCTGAGCTATGAAGAGAACCCCGGGACACAGTTAATAAGTCCCCAAGTCCCTAGGACTCCTGCCCTGTCAATACAGATGCAAGGAGGTCATTTGCTCCCATTTAATTAACAATTGAAAGACCCAGATGTGTTCTACAGGCCCTGAGTAGTCAGATTGCAGCTGATTAGCAGGCCCTGATCACTGTGCTGAGCTGCCTGTGACACTAATGCCTGCCCTCTCAGTAATGTCTCCTTTCTTTAACCGCTTAGAGGATTTTTCTCGTGAAATGCAATCTGTTGTAACAGAAATTACAGATCGTGCAGTCATGTGCTTTCGTTGTTTGTTTTTTTAACCCAGCTGTTTAGAATGACAGTGAAATAGATGTCCTCATTTGTCACGGCCCCTGGTCTGGGGGAAGAAAAAAAACGTTCAGCGTGTCCAATGTGCGCTGTCATTTTCTTGACTTCGCGTCTTTAAAGAAGCTTTTAAAAAGGCACCAAAAGCAACAGCTTTGAAGAGATTAAAATTTCACCTTGGAGAGTGAAAGAGAATTGATATGTCCTTTGTTTCTGGTTGTCTTACCTTGAGTGTCTGCATCATAGCGATTATAAAGAGCGTTTCGTGCAGTGCTCGCTCTGTGTGAATTCTGAGGGGTCTGCTTTGCGGAGGGGGGTGTTGTTATGGAAACAGATTAAGGTCAGCAATTTTTTAACAGTTTTTATTAGTCGTTTATCTGTTGCCATGGAGGTAAGCGTTATTTTACAAGCCTGTTCTCTGGATCAGTTTATGGTGCCCGTTGCTCAAACAACTCTGTGTCCTTCAGTCACATGCATATGGTGTAGTGTAAAGGTTCATCTTTGATTATCTTAGGTTTAGCACGTTTTTTCGTAGAATAAAAAACTGTAATGTTTTTGCACAACACTCTTCTCATCAATGTACCAGCATATCATGGTCAGTAAGGTACTGGGTGTTATTATGGCAACTAACATAATAATTATAATAATTGCTTACACTTATATAGCACTTTTCTGGACACTCCACTCAAAGTGCTTTACAGGTAATGGGGACTCCCCTCCACCACCACCAATGTGCAGCCCCACCTGGATGATGCGACAGCAGCCATAGTGCACCAGAACGCTCACCACACATCAGCTCTCAGTGGGGAGAAGAGCAGAGTAATACAGGCAATTCATAGATGGGGATTATTAGGAGGCCATGACTGGTAAGGGCCAATGGGAAATTTGGCCAGGACGGCGGGGTGACACCCCTAGTCTTTTTGAGAAACGCCCTGGAATTTTTAATGACCACAGAGAGTCAGGACCTCAGATTTATGTCTCATCCGAAGGACAGCGCCCTTTTACAGTATAGTGTCCCCGTCACTATACTGGGGCATTAGGGTCCCACACGGACCGCAGGGTGAGCGCCCCCTGCTGGCCCCACTAACACCTCTTCCAGCAGCAACCTTAGTTTTTCCCAGGAGTCTCCCATCCAGGTACTGACCAGGCTCACACCTGCTGTTGTGAGGTGCAGAGTGATATGGCTGCTGTGGTAAGAAGGAAACACCTAAGATGATGATGATGATGATGATAATAATCTTTGCAACTCACTCTATGTATAAGAGGGTATCCACTTCACCCACCCCTGCAGTGCACCCCCCCTCCTCCTTTGACACACAGCAGCCCCCCACTACCCAGCAGATCAAGGGGAGACATGCGCCACCTGTTGCATTAAAGGAAACTTTCGAGGGGCCTGAATTCACTCGCGTGGAGTGGCACACCCTGATTCTTACACACTTACAGCTATAATGAAGAATACAAATCCAGTTTCATACATGCCGGGAATAGGAGGAACCGATTCAGGTTGGATTTGTTGTAGGATGTGGTAATGGCTTTGCGCTTGCCTCCTGCGTTTTGCTATACACCCATGTGAAATCACTGAAATCGCAGGTGGTTTGAGACTCCTGTACTGCTGGGGGAGAACAGACACCTCAGTGAAGGAGGACCACAGCTGCCCACGGCGACGAGCTGAGAGCCTGGGATCCTGCAATGAGCCTGGCAGGAGAGTGTGTGATGCCCAGAGGACAGATGGACTGCATCTGGCACTGGCAGAACCGCCAGCCTGACTAGTGCCCTTCCTACCCTGTTCACGTGGCATGACTCAGGCGCAGACCTGTGGCATTCGGGCATGGAGCTCATCCGGGACTTTCAGTGAGCGCCCTCAGTGAAGACACTCAGAAGCCCAAATGCACATTGTTCTGTGATTCGTACAGAACGAAGACCACATCATAGAGTTTCCTGCATATGTATTTTAGATATAACAAGTAATAATTATAATAATTGATTACACCTACACTTCTATAGCGCTTTTCTGGACACTCCACTCAAAGCGCTTTACAGGTAATGGGGATCCCCTCCACCACCACCAGTGTGAAGCCCCACCTGGAGGATGTGACAGCGGCCATAGTGCACCAGAACGCTCCCCACACATCAGCTCTCAGTGGGGAGGAGAGCAGAGTAATGAAGCCAATTCAGAGATGGGGATTATTAGGAGGCCATGATTGATAAAGGCCAATGGGAAATTTGGCAAGGACGCCAAAGTCCACACATAATGCCTTCCTTTGATCTGCAGTGGGAGAACGGAACACAGATGAACACCTAATATTTTTGAATCGGCCCCTTATCACTCGCTGGGGGCTTTGGCACACTTCTGGCTGTGTGTAAGCTTTGGAAGATTGCACATAAAAACTCTTATTGCTATTCTGCTTGTAAAGTAGAAGCCCTTCAGCTCTGTGGAAGGTCCTTGATCTGACTCACAGCAAGAAGGCCTCTTTCACCCACCCGTCTATCGATTTTCTAGCAGCTTCTTCCCACACAGGGTCATAGGGAATCCAGAGCCTATCCCGCCAGCAGCAGGCGGAAGGCAGGGAACACCGGGATCGGGACGCAGACACTCATAACCAGGGCCAGTTTTCACAGAAATGTGGGAAGAAACCAGAAAACCCAGAGGAAACAGATGCAAACACGGGGAACAACATACAAGCTCCACACAGACAGAGCCCCAGGTCTGGAATTGAACCCAGGGCCCCAGTGCAGTGAGGGAGCAATCCTAACTACCTCACCGCTGAGCTGACCCCCCTTTCGGGCTGCTGTACAACATCTTCAAAAATGTCTGTAAAGGCTGTGAAATGGCACTTCTTTATAGTTTTTATAGAATCAGGAAGCTGAGGATTAAAGCCTGCGTTGGTCCGTGTGAGTCCGCAGTCACCTGAGGTGAGTCACATCTGTGCGTGTGTGTGGTGGTGGTGGGGGTGTCAGTGTTGTAAGCAGGGGGCTCTTTGTATCCAGAATACTGTTTCTGGATTGTTTTCTGAATAAAAATGTGTAAATACTCCCACCAAACACAAGCTCTTGAGCTGGTCTTGTGTTTGAGCCTCATCCCAGCATACAGCTGCACAGGTCAGCAAATTAGTTCGCTCTGCTGCCCAGCTCCCAGTCCTTGACCACATCGGAGTCGCTTAGGCCTTTTTACTGCGCTCTGGAAGAACGCCCACCGCTGGAGTGGGAATAAACACCTAGTAAATGAGGGGGGAAGCCTTTTCAAGGCCAGAAAAGACATGTATTTGCTTTCTCAGCATGTATTAACTCCTGTATAAACTGAAATCATCATGTAAATGGATTAAGTCAGCCTCGCCATTCATTTTGGACCTCATTAAGCGAATCCGTCTGGAAACAAATCCCTTATCTTCTGGGCGGTAGCGACATAATTGTAATTGATCTTTCGAAGCCTCACTTCTTGTTTTCAGAGAGGAGTGTCAAAGGAGCTAATGATTTTTATTCCAGCAGCAAGGGTGGGGGGTTCAATATCCCCGGTCTGATTTTTCAATATCGACTCCACTGGATACCGAGGAAGCGAGAGATTACAGAATAAGTAGGTCAGGCCTTTTGCACAATTCCATATATTGTGAAGCGCAGTGTGCTGGTGCTGCAGGGGGATCAAATGCAGCATTTGTTGGTTACATTAAAGATAAAAAATGTGCGGCTGACAGGAGAAGCTCGTGTTTCCCTGAAACAGCGGAAGAAGTCTCTGCTGCGAAGCTTAATTAAGACTTAGCGTTCGCGCTATTTTAGCCGAAGAACATATTTGCTCCGCGGTTCCCTTTCCAAAGCAGACTGGGCTGGACACTGTCTTGATGTTCTGATGTGGTCTGATCCTCTCTGCCACCCAGTCCTCCAGAAAAACAGCCCGCCTGCCTGCTCTGCCTGGTTCATCTAACGGCCATAGGTTAGATGTCCTTGGTCTGTCTGGAGCAAGTTGCAACAAAATGTGTGCACACTGTGCAAATTTGTGTTGCAAATGATTTCAAATACATTTTTATAAAAATTAATAGAATCAGCAAATATTTTATCAGATGGCATAACATTTATTTGAGGCTTTTACTAGTTCTAAAAAATTACAGTTCGTTCATGTATCTGCAAAGGTACTGTTATAGGTTACAGGTTATTTTCTTGAAGCATGCCTGACCCGGGGTTGTTTGGAGAGTTGAAGTTATGAATGTTGATGTTCGCCTGGGTGTGCCAGACATGACTTTGGAGTCGGAGTCTGATTGCAAACGTTACGGCTGTGTAGTCAGTAATTGCACCTAGAAATGAGCAGTCTAAGTTCAAGTACAAGCTGTTAACGCAGAGACCACCTTTTGGTGAAATGCAGGATTCAAGCAGGAAAAACAGGCTTTCAAAGAAATTGAGACATTTTTCAATGTTACAATTACTAACTAAAAACCATCAGAACTTCTTTGTAAATTTTATAGGACTTAGGTATTCCAAGGGTTTCCTGTTGGAACAGTCACAACAGTCTAGAAGTGGTAAATCTGCGACATTGATCAAACAGAACCTGGTGGTCTGATTTCTCGGCGTCAACAAACCAGGACTTTGAAGCGCTGTTAAAGGCGTCTCTGAATCGCTGCTATCCCCAGCTGAGACTGGAATGCTGCTGATAAAAACAGTTTCTTCATCCCCTGGTGATAAACTGCACTGTAAAGTGACCGGAGGCAAAACCTTCATGAGCAACGAGCCTATTTGTCAAGGAGAGACGACCCCTAATTAGCGAGCGCCACTTTTAATATTGTGAATGTCACACTCTGTAATTTACATGCGCATCTTTTCTAAGTTGAAGAAAAGGGGGCGGTTTCAGTTGAAACATCCTGTGGATACTGGCTCTACAGACAAGCAGCCAACAGCACGGGAGCTTAGTTTCCACTTTTTATCCCCCCAAACGGGTCGGGTCGAAATGAAAGAGCAGATCTTGCTGGGCTGCGTTTTCCTGACGTGCTTGGAATGAGCTCCAGATCTCTCGGAAGCCGAGCCGCGAGAGTCCCTTGGCCTCCGGCCCAGCCAATCTATTAACCACATGGACGTGATGAGGACAGTTTAACGCTCACTTTTCAAACAAAAACACATCGTATTAATCTGAGTTTATGGATGGATTAAAAAAAAAAAGACAGCGTGCCAGTAGGGCTCGCTGCATCATTTGAAAGAGCGCGCAGGTTTTTAAAAGATTTTGCATACGGTGCTTCTGCCAAAAGACCAGTCGCCCTTTTCAAAGCCTTGATCCATTCCAGGTTTGCACAAGCTGTGTGCTCTTCGGCCGGCTGTACCAATGAAACACACAAGTAGAATTGATTATAGAAGTTTTTCATTCGGTGGCCATCAGACTGCCCCACATCAAAGACTAAATTAAATCACAGCTACCTTTAAACACACGTCGATGACAATTAAGTTAGACATTTTATTTTCTGCTAAAAAAATGGGAAGGACTTTTTCAGTGATATAGCACTGTGCTTGAACTGGTTAATGAAAACGCACATACAAGCTTAGAAGCTTTAATTAATAATGACACGGGTGGTGAATTCTGAAATGCTCGTCCACAAGTAGGATAGTTCGTTAAAATCATTAATTAGCATGGTACTGCACACCCCCTACAGAGCGGATGTGCAATGTACTGCTTATGAGTATTGACGCTTGCTGAGGTTTACCAATAGTGTAGCTAGGATTTAGGTGTCAGTCAATACAACACACAGCTGCACTGGGCTTAAGAACATGAAACACGATACAGAGCCTCCCCGTTAATCCTTACACTGCCTGTTAAGAGGAATTATTTAAAGTTTATCAAAATTAAATGTTGTTCAGATTTAGTGTTAAAGGAAGCCACCAGGGCTTGTGTCAGCTGTACGCCAGGTTTTCCATAAGACAACCCTAACATAATAACATAATGGATGAAATATTTGAATCCACGCTTTAAACTTGAAGGAGCAAAACTCGGAACGGTTGTTGTTCTGCCTAAAAAGTAAAATCAGATGACTTTATCCATCTAATGGAGAACTATGTTATAGAAATAAAACTCTGTGTCACACACACCTGAGAAAAACGAATAAAAAATTGCTGCTCTGGAATCTGTCAGGAGAAGATCAACGAGATACATTCCGAGGCTTAAAGGAATCTCCTGACTCTATCATGAAGAAGGCTCAGCAGCATCTTTATTTCCTGAGCTGCCTCAAGCGATGGGGGATGCCAGTACCTGTGTTGGTGAACTTCTACCGCTGCACCATCGAGAGCGTCCTCACCAACGGGATCACCGTGTGGTACGGCAACACCTCTTCTCAAGAGAGAAAGGCACTGCAGAGAATGGTCAATATGGCCCAGAAGATCATCGGCTGTGGTCTCACCGACATTAAACAGCTCTATGCGGACCGCTGCAGTGGTAGAATTCTGGCCATCACAGAGGACAGTGACCACCCCGGGCATGAGCTCTTCACCCCACTGCCCTCAGGCAAGAGATACAAGAGCATACGGACACTCACCACTAGATTCCTCAATAGCTTCTACCCACAAGCAGAGCAATTGGCGAACAAATTTAGCCATGCCCCTCGGACCACACCTACACCTTCTACCTCATTATGATTTCTTATTTATAAGGAGGTGCTGTCTTACCCACAGGGTGGCAGGAGTGTGGAACAAGCTGCCCAGCCTTGCTGTTGAAGTCCTTCATGAACCAGCTGGATGAGATCCTTGGACCAATGAGCTACTACCAAATTGCCTAGATCATCTCTCTTTTGAAACCATTCTTTTACTTTGATGTAGTGTCCATTACTATGGCCTCATGGCCTCATGTCGTGCAGTCAGTGGGAAAGTACAGAACAGCTACAAACTGGGCCCATAAAGCTGTTTATGTTCCAACGCTTCCTTCCCACCCCACCATCCCAGAGGAATCTATGTGGGCGACACTTTGGGACCGATTAGATACTAACAACCCAGCAAGCAGAGAATGGAGTATCCACTGATTGAACAGGTAGTTTGTGACCACAGGGGGCTGCCACTGAAGCCACACTGAGCAGGGAGACTGGGCACACTGGTGTTCAGTCCGAGAGCTGTGAGCCGAAGTCTTCGGACAGGACTGACTCTACAGCGACAGCAGCTGGTGTGAGGGGCATCACTGTGTCCCTGGAATTGGCCCGTTGTCAGTGTTAATGGCCTCCTCTCAGTCGGAACCTCTTCAAGCTCTGAGTAATAAAAAAACTCTCACCCTGGTCGATTACTTAACCTAAAGTCCACAAACAAACCTGAAACCGATCATCAATCCCCATGCTTAACACAATTAAGCTCAGATTTAAAAAAAAATATGTTAAGAAAACATGAGAACCCTTAAGAGCCGGTGTGGAAAAACATACAACTGTGCCACAAAACACAAGAGATCTTCAAAAGAACAACAACAAAAAACAACAAATGAGAATATAAAAACCTCAGAACCTACAGGACTGGGTGATGGCTGAGTCGTCTCTCGGATCAAGCCAGGGGCTCACTGACTTTGTCAAATCACGGCAGCAGGATCATTGAGTCAGGACACTGGGCACACATACGCATTGTCAACGATAACGACAAATCCCTAGACTGTGTTGGGAACGACACCTTCGCATTACCGCCTCTCTCCGTCTAAGCCGGCCTCTTGGGCATCAAGTCACCGGCGTGTTTCAACCCGTAGCTAACAGCAGGCGTCGCTGTTGCCCCTCCTAATCGGACATGGGATTTCGGTCCCTTTAAAAAGGTGATAGGAGCACAAGCTAGTGCTGTTTAACAGCCAGACCCATCTACAGCGGCTTTCCTATATTCCAGAAACTAGGCAATACAATGACGGTCTCGTTAGCAGGGAATAACATTTCAACCTGGACGCATCCCCTACGAGCTTCCTTTAAAGGACGATTCGGTTTAGGCGGGTTCCTGGTCTCGGTTTTGGACAGGATTTAATTAGTACAAGGGGTTGTATAACAACCCCCCTCAAATCAGTCAGGACCCCGAAAATTGGGGGGTCGTGACTAAAGCACTCAGGAGGAGAAGGGGGGGGGGCGGTGAAGTTTTTTCGGGCACTATTTTTCTTATCTCATTCCAAGATACGAGCCCGGCGAGCTTTGGCGGAGGTAGATGAGTCTCGTGCGGGTAAATCAGTGCCCCCCGCAGGCTCGGGGAGACGGAGACAGACAGAGAGGGAGGGAGACAGTGAGACTGGCCGGGAGGGAGGGGTGGTGCTTCGGCTCTTCGCGTCCCCGACTGGCAGCTCGCGGCCGTTACTTGGCAGCCGGGAGAGCGAGCAGCGCGTGCTGCTGTACAGGCAGCTCACGGGGAGCCTTGACGCGTACAGGACGTCGCCGCGCGGACCGCTTTTACCGATTAAAAACCGTCGTAATTTTCTAATTAACGGCACAGTTTTTCCTAAAAGAAAAAAAAAACCCAACATCATTCTGTGGCGGGCGTGTTAAAGAGGTAACCGTCCGCTCCTTGTGATTTTTTTTTACCCTTTCCTGAAGAAGAGGGCTCAATGAGGATTGTGTTTTTTTAAATCCGTAATTCAAGTTGGTTTTTTTAAAATATATTTTTTTGGAGGAGCAGGGGGGACATGACCGTACGTAAGAATTTGTATTTCCGTTCAGCCCCCCGTTGAGACGCAGGACTGTAGGGGAATTTTTTTCCCCTGCTTTTGGTGAAATTGGCGTTAGACCCCCTCCAGCACAGACCGGGATCTTAACAATATAGCTCAACTCGCACAAACCTGCCTCCCTCGTCACGGACAGCGTGGCTTTCTGGGTCTGGAACCCTTTCACCTTCCTCCGTCCAAGCCGGATCTTAAGAAATGTTTGGATGTTTATTTTTCCTGATTTCTCTCCTCTCGGACCGGAGCTCGATGGCACGGTTGCCCTCACTTCTACCGCCCAGAGCCGGAACAGCGCCTAAATAAAGGATCTATATATTTTTTTGTCCTTCATCGGATGAGACGAGGACGCCCGTCCTAAAATACTACACAACAATCCTTGTGTTATTGTTATTTTCTGTTGCCGTTGTTGTGGGGGGATCGCACACTCCGACATGGAAAGCGAAGTATTCACGCCCTTGCTGGAGCAGTTCATGCGCACGCCGTTGGTGACTTGGGTAAGGTCTCCCCTTTCTTAGCCTCATGGCATTTCCCTTCTCGGGCACTTATCCTCTTTTATTTTTTATTTTTTTTAACAATTACCTTTGCTTGCGCGCTTCAGGTCAAAACGTTCGGGCTCCTATCTGGGAAAGACGGCGGGTGCCTTGCGGAGTATGTACAGCTAGTGGACGGCGTCTATTTAAACGAGATCATGCTCCAGATGTAAGTATCCCCCCCCCCCACCTCCCGGGGCTGTGTGGATGTGTGCTCACCGCTACAGCGCGGTATTAAACATGGCAATTGGCGACGGTGTGCTTCTCCCCTGCATGGCCTGAAACGGGCAGGGATGGTAAACCCCCGGCGCCTAGGGAGCCGTGCTGTCGGCTGTAGGCTGTTTTTGAAAGGGCAGATGTCGGTGCCGAAGGGGGCTGTGCAGCACGGTGGTGCAAACGGGTGTCCTGCGTGGCCCCCGCCCATGTTTCCCGCGGACGCCCGGGGCGATCCGGTTTTCGGCACCGGGATCAGAGCCGGCGGGCGGGGAGGCTGGGACTCGGGCGGTCAGGCGAACTGTCATCTGCACGCTAAAGGAAGCGCTGTCCTGTGTGTGCATGCATGCGTGTGTGTGTGGGATCTGTGTGCTCGTACAGGGAGCAGGATGCATTCTGCGTTATGCGGCGCTTCCTGACTCACAATGGCGATTTCTTTTTTACATTTTCGGATGCAATTGGCCGAAGAGGAACTGAGGGGGTGAGGCGGGGGGAGTCGCTGAAAGATATTGGCATTTTCGTTGTTTTTGAATCGCCTTGCGTTTTTTGTGGGTTCCAGCTGCCATAAGAGACCACACATCAATAGGAACACCAAGAGATGTTCGCACACCGAAGGGATTTTAAAATCAATTTCGTACGACCGTGCCTTTGAAGATGATGTCAAGGTGTCTGCCGTTGTCAAGTACAGATGAATGGGGACCTTAGGCTGGGCGAATGAGCGGCCGTTTCACGGCACAGACAGGAGAGAAGGTCAGGCTTGATAGGTCTCCCAGTCGTGGTCTGAGCAAAATGTTGAAAACCTCCTGTACATGAGGATGGTTACAAACAAGAAGGCACTGTTTGACCCGTCTAGCCAGTTCAGTTGTCAGTAGCTAATTGATACAGAGAATCTCATCCAGCTGAAGAGAGTCGGGATACCGGCCTCAACAACATGACTGGGGAGTTTGTTCCAGACACCTCAACAAAGTGCCTTCTGTTTTCTCATTTGTAAATGCACATCCACGTAGTTTGCTCGAAACCTGCTTATCAGGAGAGGCCTGAGGTCTGCCAGCACTAAGCACTAGGGTTTAGCAGTGCAGTGGTTTTGAGACCCAGCGGTGCTCTGTGCCCACTAGGCCATCTTAACTGTTGGACTGAACTTGGCCGACGGCTGCTCTGGCGGCTGGTGGCTCATAGCTGTCTTGTACTGGAAAGTGTGTTGTTCCTTAGCTAGCAGCCCCAAGCACACTGTCCTTGTTTACTGGTAGCTTTTGGCTGGTGGGTCCAGTGTTGCATTATTGTAAGTTGGTTAGAGGACAGGGTGAACCCTGGGTGACCTGTGCCCGTCAGCCGAGGACAGAGCCACAAATCCCAGGGCACCACAGGCAGGATATCAGTGGAAATACTCTGTTTTGACATTTTGTTGGGAACATGTATGTGTTTCTTTCCTCCAGTAAATGATTGGAATAATTCATTGTTAGGGATTCATTTTTTGTCAGCCAAATTGTTTTTTTCTTTCTTGGCTGCAGCCTCTGTAGGACAGTCAGGAAGCCCTGTTTGGCTCGTGGGAGTCTTACTTGGCCCATAATATCTTCCGAAACCTTCTCGTCCTTGGCTGTTTTCCTCATTTTAGCTGAGCAGTACAGTAAAAAAAAAAGACTAAGATAAACATTTTGTTACTTTTGAAGATCATCACTTGCTGGTACTTAAACTGAACAGACTGATCCTTTTTAAAGTTGTCTCTCAATCAGGTGAGACACTGTACGTGCTAATAAATGGGCTGGTATTGTGGTAATAATAATAAGCTTCATTTTATATAGCACCTTTAAAGGTGGCTTCTCAAAGCACTTTACAGAACGACAACACCAAAAAAACAAAACACAAGTTATGTACAATATAAAGGCCCAATGAGAGGAGACTGTAGATGGGGGTACTGAATACGGTAGGAGTAAAGGGGAACATAACAGTTAAGTGAAGGCCCTTCTAAAGAAGAAGGTTTTGAGTCTAGATTTGAAACAGTTTAGAGAAAGTGACTGATATGTTGATACATAAAGTACATTGTGTATTGCGGTATCAACACTGTTCGTTTAGCACCATGGTGAGAGTGTCAGTTTTGTCACCATCAGTCGTGCCCTATAATTGCCTTAAAATCATTAGCTTTGCAAACTAAGACTTCTGGCCTGGTTCTAGAAGTAAGATCAGGGTCTGATAAAACTGTAAACTAATGCTGACCCGCGGGCTTCAGGAAATCTTAATTTGTACTTCTGTCTTCTAGAGCTCAACACTTCTAAATTCCTAGAGACAGTCAAGGCTTTGTAATGTGATGACTCAGTGGTTGTCTGCTAATTGCTTATTATTGATCATTTTAAAGGGGTTACTGTTTCTTGTTAAAAATGTGATTACAGTGCCAGAATCATCTAAAGCTTGCGCATAGCATTTGTAAGATACCAGAAATTTAAATTCCAGTGTTTTATAATTATTTTCTGCTAAAGGGTCTCCCACGCTTTTTTGCCTTGATCTGCGCCAAATGAGTAAGACTGTGGTTCCATCTTTAACAGATAGCACAAGTTTAAAAAATATCAACAACCTGAGTACCCTTTTTCATTTTCTGCCTGTTATAATAAAAATATATACCTATAGACTGAGAGCAGCACATTTTGTCTTGCTTTAGTTTTTGAGAAAAATTTCTGTGTGGAGTCAGCCAAAACTCTGGTAGGCATCTCTTCAAACAACATAAGTCTTCGCCTGTCTTTTCTGAGACTGTGATGACATCTGTCGCTGTTAGTCTCTGCAGTGGTTCCTGAGTAAATCATGGTATTCAGTCTACAGCTGAACAACAGAGGATGCCTTGTCAAACTTACTCATGAAGTACTTCTTTGTCCTGTGGAGCCTTAAGTACACATGGGTCATATTTTCACTTGGAACACAGCTTTCCAGTTGAAAATCTCTGTTGAAGGTCTTTCCAGATGAAGTCTTTATTTCTGAGACCCTGTTTTGTTTTCAATTTTTGATTCCCCGAGCCCTAAGTAAATGACCAGTTCATAGTGTCACAGTGTGCTTGAGAAGAGACGAAAACAAACCACATGAATGCCTGAATAGCTGGGAATGTACGCTTTGGAGACTGTGTATAGCTGTGTATATTAAACATAATGAAACTGATTTACTGCCGGGTAATTTGTAAAGCAAATTAGTCGTGCACGATAAGGCGTGGCCGCCTTTGTTGTTTTCTTAAACGGCACTGAGTTATGGTTATTGGGGACGGTAGTTCATGGCGATAAAGGGAGTTTTTTCATTCGGAAATCAATACTGACATTGGGATTGGAGAACCCTGTCTCATGGAGGGTCTCCTGTCCCAGCTTTTGACAAGCTGGGTGATTATCAAGAAAAATGGGTAAAGGATTGATCGTACAAATCAATTTAGAGCTTAAACGACAGTTCGTTTACAACCAGGGCACTCATCACTGTCAGAAAATTGCGCTGTATGTGGCGGGAGGTGCAGAGACTTAAGAGTACAAGAGGTATCTGTCTCTTTCATCTTATCCATTCTCCTCCTGCTGTACAGCACGCTGGCAATATTTCAATCCGAACAGCTGAAAGGGGACAGCTAGAGACCTTAAGCAAACCTGTATAATGTACTGTCTGACATCTAATTATCACCCATGTGGTGCAGCGGTAGGGTCGGTCTAGAGGAGCTAGTCATTGAAGCATTCAAGCCTGTCATAGCCCGCAGAAGGGGACAAGAGCTTTTGAGTTTGAAAGATATTTAATGGACCACTGTTCACCCTGCCATGGCGATCTCATGAAGACAGGTCGAAGGACAAGCACAGTGCTGTGTTTTCTGCTTTTGAAAAAGGAAGTGTGGGATTGTGTATGTTCTCTGGTCATCTTGGCGTCCTGTCACGCTGTCTGAAACAAGGGAAGCACTACAGCTTGCAGCCTTCCTGGGGATTGGGAAACCCTCTTGGATTAGTTAATGGTTTACACTGAAACATGCACAGATGGCAGGAGATGATGTGGAGAGCTGAGGCTAAGGCATGCTGTGGCCATTAAGCTATCAGATTCCAGTTCTGATAATGTCGGTCAGTGTGTCAGTCAGGCAGGACTCAGGAACTAAATGGTGGAGAGCTGTCGGTTTGCAGAGGGAGGGTCTTTATTAAGCAGATTGTTGTGAGAGCCCTTAATACTGGGACTTTATTGCTAGTTTTTGTGCTTTGGTTTGAAATGTTGTCAGAACTTACTTCCCATTAATCCTGACCCCCCCCCCCCCCTCCCCCCCCAAATAGAGAACTTTTTGACATCTTAATTTTTGCTGATGTGCATTAAATAGTCAACCCTATTATGTCCAGCATATTGTAAGCTTTGTATTATAATTATGTGACAGTTTTAAAGCACATATTTAAGTTAGATTAGGTCTGTTTTGTTTTCATGTGGACTTGATTAAACAATTAACAGTATAAAATGTTTCCTTCTAATATTTACCATGTTGAAATGTTTGTATTCCCTGCAAGTTCCACTATATGAATTTTAAAACTTCATTGTATGAATGTTTATGTAATGTGGATTAATTATTAAATGATGTTCTCAGCTGTTGTACAGTATAGTTTATTCCATCTCCATTATAAATACCTCCTTCGTTACCTGTGAAGTCATGCAGCAGAATGTGGCCTCAATCCATCTGATTTGTATGCTGTTATTCATCAGTCTCTCTCAAATATTAATTTCAAAACACCCAAAAGGATTGCTGTACAGTCCTGGCTAAAATTTGGCAGAGCAATTAATCCATCGGTTGTTTTTTTGTGACTTCTTGGCCTAAATATTGTCTTCCATTTGTTTACATTTTTATTTTAGTGTTTTACAGAGCCCAGTGCCAACATAAATGTACAATTTCTTTAAAAATGTTTCTATGTTTTTAAGCTCCATGTCAAAATTCCTTGAATTCTTGGAGAGTTCCTTGTGTGTGCTTGTCAGAATCCTTGTTGGTGATCCTTATCTGGGCAGATGAAAGGCCTCAGAGTCCAACAGGAGGTTAACAGGCCTCTATACTGTGCTATAGCTACCAGAACTCCAGTGAAGCCTTTTTCTTAATTATGTATTTTTTACCTTTGTATCCTGTTTTAGGTAATTTGTGATTAAATTAGCACTTGCTTGGCAGTTGCTGTGCTTTGTTTTCAGTCATTGCCTGTGAGATCTTGAGAGCATGTGTTGCTGTTGACCCTGAATGTGACGAACCATGCTAGCCATGTCATTTTTACATACGTGCTTCGCCCCTGTGGTACAGCACTGTTGTATTCTGTAGCTGAAGTTTTTGCAGCCAGTATGTTGTGAACCAAAAAAACAACACCTAATAACCCTCGTCTCAACGTTTTCAGCATGCTGTTGAGGCAAATACTTTGTTTAGCTGGTGCTAAATTAAACTACATGAAACAAAATGTTTAAGTGGCTCGTAGAGCACGAGAGTGAAGGTATTAAACACTTTTAAAACTCTCCTCTTGAGATGCAGCGGCTTTGACTCCTGCCATTTTTCATTTGACAGGGCTGAACATTTACACTACTACACAACGCTATTAAGTTTCTTTTCTTTATGTTTTATTCTGGGGGATATCACTCTTCTTGTTTATGACGGCAGAACCGAAATATCGGATCTCTTCTACAGTATGCACGCTGGCACTGTGGTTCCCTTCTCTGTTCTGTTTTGCTGTTCCAGCAGAGCGCCATTCGCACAGCAGGCCTTATGTCTCATTTAGCTATGGCACGTGCAGGAGGAGAGGATCCGTTACATTTGGGTTGCTCTGACTCCCCTGGGAGCCTTCTCTCTTCACTTGTGACTGTCCAGCAACAGTTGCATTGTAAGAGACTCCCTGGTCAGAAGCCAGTGTCCAGTGTAATTGTGCTCTCAGGACTAGCACGTGCATCTGGTTTGCACTGGTGTAATTTATTTTTTTTTTTTTAGTTGCATATCCAGTGCCATTATTTGATCATTTTTTTTATCTACACTGGACTGATTTCTCTAGCGACATATTTGGATTGTTCTGTACTCACAATCCCCTGTCTCACACAATAGCCATCTTTTAGTTCAACTGAAATTGATGCAACTTGTCATAAGTAGGTTACTCATAAATGTAAAAATGCTCTAGGCTGTGTTTTACTGCTGTGCTGCCTATTGACTTCTTCACAGATTCAGCCTATTTTGCTGGGCTATTTTGTCAGTGAAGCATTTTCATTTTCCACCTTACAAAGGGTCCTATTCAGCTGCACAGGGCTTTAATGCTCATTGATATCCGTTGAAAAACGAGCACCGTGCAAGGTTTAAGGTTTACATTTATTGGATTGTGACCTCATATCGAGGAGATATCCTAATTAGCATTCATAGACAACTCTTTCTTTTAACTAACTGTCTTCATCGATGGGGGGGTTCATTTTATTCTCTGGTATTTAATTAAATTTAATTACAATGATCCCCTGCTGTGCATCTTCAATAAAGGCAGTGATTTGCGATTCACGTGACTGTATCTATTCAAACTGCAGGGAAAAAAGACCCTTGTTCCTGATTTGCAACACTATAAAAAGATAGTTTTTGGTGGGGGCAGAGCAGTGAGAGTAAAGCGTTTTCAGTCATAGGGTGACATTAATGTGTTACAAGTTAACTTGCCGGAGTATTAAAGAGTGTGGAGCAAGTCAGAGGCCCTGATTAAGTCAAAACTGCAGGCCTCTTGCAAAGCTTTGAATTACAACCCACAGACTTGATGGAGAGTTTCCGACTGTAGGGAGAGGGAAGAAGCCAATCTCAGACAAGGCACCCCAGGTTTGCAAACTGCTGTGGAACCCGTCAAGGCTCGGGACAGAGCCTGTCGTGCTGGAAAATGATCATCATTTAGCTTCTTCTGCTTTATTTTTTGTTATTTACATTAAACGCTAAATTGTACAATAAATTGTATAATTTGGAAAGTCTAGTGCAGCACAGTAGGCCATACAGTATGCCAGTAAGAAGCTCTTTATTGCATACACTCCTAAGTTTTACAGATGTGAGTTGGTGTTTTTGGTACCTTTGATAGAGGTCTGTGCCTAAATCAGATAAGAGCATCTGAGAACCGATCTAAACATTTACTGCATACACTCAAGCACGGAGGAGAGACTGGTCCAGTAAGAGTTCATGAGAGAATAAATGAAACTTTAAAGCAATAACAGAGCGGTGATATTAAAATATGCCAGATACAGAGAGGGGTCCTTCGTGGCTTCAAAGATAACCTTGTTTAAAATGTAACACAGATGCTCTTCCAGTACAGCTTTCACAATAGCTGTGATGCTGGCCTATTTGGTTTTTCCAAAGAAACAAAAAGCACTATGCTGGATCAATAGAAATGAGTGGCCATGCGGTCCAAAATATCCTGGTTCACCACGAAAATGTGCTCCGCTACTCCCACTCCCACAGCTTTGCTGTTCAAAACATTCCCTTCGCTCCGAACAGAAACGTTGGCTCACCAGATTTGCTCCAGTACAAAATTAGGTCAGAGCCTATAACTAAAAACAGCCATCTGTCCATGCCCTGTGTCTTTTAATCAGACTTTTTTATGTGTCTTTATCTAGGAGTATTTTGAGGGCACTGGTATTAAAACTGTCAGAGTAATAGATTTTCAATCCCTCCAAAAATGTGGTTTTCATTACTTCTCAGCTCAGACCTCGGATAACAAACATCAAATCACCTTGAATTTTTCAGCTTGTGCATCGTTATATTGTTCAAAACAACATTTTTTAAAGAGTAAATATTTATCCTGCATAAATCCATGTAACATGATTTTGTTATCCATGTATATTTTCTTAATTTTGCATTTTTATTTAATTTGTAATCTTAACTAAAAAAAGGAATATCAATGGGTTTTTGGTTCACTGCTTGCCGCACCCGGTTCAGAACAAAATGTACTGGTTTGTTCCACAGCAGAATCAAGATGAGACTTCTGGAAACACTTTTTACATTTGGATTGCTTAAGTGACACCATGTTTCAAGTGTGGAGTTCCATTTGGCAATGGGATAGCTGTTCAGCAAAAGTGCTGTAAGTGTGCTGTTACAACAGCTCCAGCTCCTTGGTGTAAGTCTGGCCAGTGATTGGGAAGGCTTTAACATGGTTTTTAGGCCATAATGGGAGATGACAAAATTAGCTAACTGTTCATTAACCTTCCTGACATGCGTTCTGTCATTTAGAGACCCATCTGAAGCTATCTGTAATGAATATGGATTCATTATGATCCGAGCTTAATTGAAATTGGACATAATGACTTGCATAAATTAAAATAAATCTCATTCTTGCTGTTGTTTTCCTGATCTCATTTCCTTTTACTGTAACTCGCGTCTGTCTTTTCTTTGGTGTCCTCAAAATGTTGATGTAAAGGCCATGCTTGTTTTAACATTGGTTTCAGGTTAAGGTAAAATGTTGTCAAAGTGTTATTTGCACAGAAAGATCCTATGGAAGTTTCCTTCTTCCCCTATTTTAAATAAAAAAAAAAATTCATCTCTGTTCAACAACTGTAGTGAAATTATATTGTGTTAATACTGACCATCTTTCTTCTTTCAGAAATCTTAATGCTTCTGTTCAAAGAACAAACAAGAAAGTGAACAACGATACGACTCTCAGGATACAAAATTTGTCTATACTAGTGCGCCAGATCAAATCGTACTACCAGGTGAGTGGACGATTAATTCCCAGTTTAACTCATCAGTATTGAAGCCCTGGTTTACTGGGCGTGGCACTAAAGATTTATTACTATAACTTAATAGGCCGATGTTTTTGATGTTCCAAGCGACTTGCAGAGGTTGCAATTATCCCTTTTTGTCATGCAGACCATGGGTTTATAGACCTGGGTTTACTGTAGGGACTTTGGCTCAGTGGTACAGCAGCAACATCTGCACCTGGGATTTGAGCCCACAGTGCTCCAGTCGCGAGTCCAGAGACCAAACCACTTCCAGGGTTCATTCTTCAATGTGACCATTTGATATTTTCAGTGGGTATTATTTCCTATTCAAATTCTATTTTCTAAACATATGCATTTCTTTTTGTCTATCATCAAGGTTTTCAGATGCTGGAGTTTGAAATTCAAGGCCAAGAGCTTTGTTGTTGGTGGAGAGAGAACTGCTTTTTCTGTACACACGCATGCACCCACAGATGTTTGTGGCCTATGTGATGTGGAAATGATAACTCTATCCAAATGTGAGGTTTTAAGAGAATGAGTAATATATGTGTAGCGGAGCTTAGTACCATCGCTGATAAACTGTACAAGCAAAGAAGTCTGCTTGCACATTCAGGAGAAGTGCTTGGTGGGTGGTCGTGCAAAACACATTTTAGAAGTGGTGTATTTCCCTCTCGTAGTCATGCTTGAAGTCTTCTGTTTACACATAAGACGGTTGTCCCCAGGATCAAGATGTGAGGAGACAAATGAGGTCTGTTTTTAGCCAGTGGATCTGGTCTCCCCTTGTTCTTGCTTCTGGTTTTCATTTGTGGTTCAGTAATGTAAGATTTGCATGATTTGCAATATAAAAAACAAAGACATTTGGGGGAAATTAAAATCTGCTCGCTTTTTCCTCCTTTCTGTTCAAAACCAGGAATCTTTACAGGCTACGGCAGAGATTAAATTATTTCACAGTTTGTTTGCTGCAGTCTACACTAAATAATGCAACCAAATTTCAACGACATGACATAAAAAAAGCTCTAAAAGCCCACTATGATTGCTTTATTATAAATGACAACACTTCATTTTGCCACTGGACTGCCGTAATTGGGGCACTTTGTTCTTAAATAATGCTTTTGTTTGCTTGACCTTAATTTGGTATTATAAATATAATTATCACTGATTGAAATAGGGGATGTCAACCCATTTCATTATGTAAGTGGTCGCAAGCCACAGTTGACCATTTTCAATTTGCTGGAGTAATAGAAGTCTTTCACCTGATGTGGGACAGCATTGTGCGTGTGACCTGGGCAGCTCTCGAACAGATTGCATCCTGTCTGGTCTGCAGTGTTGCGGAGGACAGAGATAAAGTGAGGGCCGCGCTGTGAAAGCATGCTGCTGTGGCTTTAAAGCCCCCTGGGGTGGTGATCAGGTTGCATGAACATCTGGCCATCAGCCGGTACCAGTGGCATCCTGTCCCACAGCGGCAGTCACATTTGACTGTCCTTCTGCTACCGCTGTGGCGCCCTGCTAAATGTGGGGGGGGCTGGACCACAAGTGTGCACAGGAGTGCTCTCGGCTCCAAGAACAGCGTTTCATAGGGCTTTCAAGTTCAGATTTTTATGTGACAAAATTAGTCCTGAATGGCACCATGGGCATATAACATGCTGTATACCATGTACCTCTGTACCACACATTGTGAGCAACTCCTATAAAAACCCTCTTAAATATATTCTTTTATGAACCAACGTTATATGTAAATTTCTCTGTTTGTTTTAAAAGGTATTCATTGTGTTGTAGCCACGGTGATTACGATTTAAGCCTTTCACGTGGTAAATATGTGTTCTTTTACAACCCTAAAGGATCTGGTCATCTTTATCACTTTGATGTGTATAAATTAATGTACTGTTTCTGAGCATGGAAGTGCATGTTAAATCCCCGGACCTTCTCCTGATTGTCTGTATAAAAGCCCGGCAGCCTGTCCTGCTGTGTGGTGATCGTCTGTGGCTCCCTCTGGCACCCTGTCCCCTCTGCAGCAGCTGGTCCTCCAGTAACTTTCCACCTTTGCCAAAATTGAATGTTAATTTGCAGAGCAGGTCAAAAAAACATTTGTAATTCTTGTTGTCTTTTGGAAGACTCTGAATTGGTCTGGATTTTAAAATTGTGTTTCAGGTTTCTGATTCTTATTTACATTTATGGGGGGTGTTATGTGAGATTATTTACATGCTGAAGTTAAATAAGGTATTTTGTGTACATCCAAACGTTTATGCAAAACTGCATAAATATTGTGTCTGAAATGCTGCCGTTGCTTTGTTTCACATAGCTGTATCTTTTACTAGTACAAGGCTTCACATGAGATTTTAAGATGCTCTGTACTTTTGTAATCCGTTCCATAAAAATATGATTTTCATCATGACAAAATATGAGACTTATAAAGTTTTAACATGCGCCTTTTATATATTGCTTTCTTATAGGTGTGTTTCCTTGATTGAATAGATGTTCTTTCAGATTGTGGGAGTATTATTAAATGTACCAGAAGCAGTTTCACTCAATCGTAGGAGCTTCAAAATGTGTTCTGCAATGGCTCATAAGACAAAACGCATAGATATGAAACAAGATGAAGTGTTTTGTACTCTTGGCGCAGGTTTAAGTGTCTATATCCTGTTCTCTCTGGTTATGTGTTTCTCATGGTCTTTCTAAAATGGTGCTTAGAATGTAGGATGGCCAGTTAACATCTGTGAGAGAGATGTCTCTTTTTGATGTCTGTGGTTAGTGTGTGCAGCGTGCAAATGTGAACTTTTTAAATTATATATTTGGGATTTTAAGAATTTCAGTCATGATAATTTAGGAGGATGTTTGCATCAGGAAATTGCATTTTTTCTCTTCAACTCTGGGTGCTGGCAAAGATAATTGGGCCTTTGTGCATGTCATTTAACACTCTGAATAATAACTATGACCCATGCATGATTCAGCTTGCTGGAAATAGCCTACTGAGAAGTACAGCTGATTCATGCAAAGGAAAGGAAAAGGAACAAGAGAATATTAATGACTTGTTTGAGTAGGTAAAAGGGTTTGAAATAGTAAAAAAGTCAAAACTAGATGGAGTGTTCTTCTGCTTTTTAAAGTGTTAATCTTTTACTTCTCAAAAACTTGCAGTCATGATATTGGATTTAAAGACTCTTCTGGCAGTTAACCCCAGCTAACCCCAGCAGATTAATAGGAAATGCACTGTTGCTCACTTGGCTGGTTCTTTGCAGCCCAGTCAGCTGGACAGGAAACACTGCCCACCCCGGGATCCAGCTCATAAACCACCTCCAGGCCACAGTCAGTTGAATCCAATTTTAATTCTTAATGCCACGCTTTTCTTTTCATCATGGCAGGCAGTATTCAAAACACTTTCCGCAATGCTAGAGTTTTCACACATGATTTGTAATAGCAGAACTAATCTGATCGTTTTAACAAGCAACTAGGAAATCAGTCACATGGATCATGATCTCTTGATGTAATTCAGCAAAGTGAGAGTCTCTTTTTCACCGCCCTCCCTGCTTTCTGAATATTTGCTGTCTGCCTTGGTGCGCGTGTTGTCAAAGCTTGATTGCAAAACATTATACCTAATGACATCAAATCTGATGTTTTGGAAATATTAAGAAATTGTAGATCCACTGCTGTTCTTAGGACAATCTGTCAGGCTCACTGCAGTATGAAATTGTCTGATCCGGTTATAGAATTAAAAGTACTCTGTGTGGAAGCTAGCTAGTCTAAAAATATTAGGGCCCTGTGAAGGTTCACTTTAAATGAGCCTCCGAAAGCAAGATTGACTTTTTAAAGACACTTCATTGTAGTTGGGTGAGAATGGGTTGTCCACACATACCCTCCATTTGAACATCATAGTCACCTCTACAAGAATGTTAATAGTTGGGTAATGGAACAAGCTGTACTCCTATGCTGCCTGTCAGCTTTGATCTCCGAGCCATCTTTGGGCTGCTTGGTGTGCTGTTTTTCTGCATCTGCACCTATTGTTGTTTCAGCATCAGTGCTCTGGAGATTTCTACCAAAAACAGACTGATATCCCAGGTTATCCTGTGATCTCTGCTCCTCCCTCACTAGGAAGAAATTATCCAAAATTAAGATTTTTTTGGAGAGGAAAAGCTCTGAGGCATTAAATCCAGCGCTGATAGTATTGTTCTGAAGATGCATGCATTGGTAATTGAGCACATTAAAGCACTTGAGTGTGTGTGAGATAGACTAGCTGATTTTGGAAATTGTATGTTATGTCACTTTTTGCCAAATGGGTCTTTAAGCAGCCAAGGTTATCTTCAGGGAGATCTGTTTGATCCTGGACAATGAATGGTGTTTGATAGACAGGAGACCACACACAATACACTGATACTAGGCAGGGAAAAAGGATACCCACAGTGAACTAGACCTGCTCCCTAAATCCAAGTCTCTTCAAGTCTCACCGGACAGTAAAATTAACATACTGTTTTCTGTTAATGGGGTCATGTCCCTTAGATTAAAAACTCTTAAAAAGACTCTTTCTTATTGATTAATTTTTGAACCAGAACCACTCTGAACTTATATTTTTATATTTTTGCAGCTTCTCCCATAGAGCAGCTTGACAGATGATTCGTGGCACTTGACTTGGAGATCTCTCTTAAGAATCTTTCAATTGAAAAAAGCTGAAGCGTGTGGGCTGGCACGGTGCTAGATATCTTCCTGTGCAGCTCTGGCATGGCAGATAAGGGATATGAAGATAGATTTAAAAATAGAGGCCAAGAGCTTCTTTTCTGCTCTAAAGAAGGAAGCCTGAAAAGAATCAGTGTAGGCAAGCAACTCTTATTTTATTATTTGCCTGAGGTCAATAATGCAAATAATGTATTGTCATGAGCTAGTATTTGTATAAAGCACAAGAGAGCACTTGTTGTTCAAAAAGACATCTCGCAGGTCATTGTGTCCCATTTCCTAACAGTGTTTATGGACTAATTGCATGCGTGTTGCCCTTTGTTTTGAGTCCAGTAACCCTGCGCCAGGCTTAAGTGAGCAGTTATTATTGTGACACTGAAAGCTTGCTTGTCACTTCAGGATCAGGTTTGGACTGGCAAAGGGTAGCGCACGTTGTTCTGTCGGTATGAGAGGGTGGTCTGGCGGTCTTGCCGTCTCGGCAGCTGTGTTCCTCTGGGGTGAGAGAGGCCTCCACTGACCCCCCAGACAGCCAAGCAAACACTGTAGGAGATCAGCTGAATCGGAAAGAAAATATTTCAGCACAAGCTGTTTCACCAGAGCAGATCTTGATTTCTTCCATATTGTTCCAAGGCAGCTGTTAAGAGAATAATTGCCCCCTCAATGACTGATGGGGAAATATGTACTGCTCTAAGCCATGGCTTGACTCGAGTTGTGGCGGTTGTTTTCTTCTGTTTGTGAAGTGTTCCCAGATCCTGGGATTTGTTGTTTTATTTTAAATGGCTAGCTTTTGCAAAGTAAGATATAGTGCAGTATAACTGATGACAGTTTCTTAATTTCAGCCTAAATTGTGAATCTCGGAAATGTTGGAGTATTGTGGAAGTTTTGGAGCAAACCAAGACAGGCTCAGTTGCAGTCTAGACTGCAAGTGAGACACGGCAGATATTTTCTGCTTCAGATAACTAGAGGTTTTGGAAAAACAGAACCACAAGAAGTATGCTGTTTTAAATGTTAACCCACACAGTATTGGAAATGTGGTAAGGCATTTTGCAAAGGAAAAATTACAGCTGGCATTTCACTGTGGAAGATGAGCCGGGAGTTCTGCGACATGAATCAAAAGAACCACTTACTGCCCAGTTTTTTTCTTTTAGTTGTTCAATCAGATAATGTGCATTTTCACAGGTTCCCTACTTTCATTTCATATCTAATTATTAAATAACTTAATTTTACACTGAAGCTGACAGGAATAATCTTGGGACAGAAAGATCTGGTGTGCAGGGAAGTCTAAAAGCTATACAGTTTCCAAACTGTTTTTTCTAGCCTTAAAGCTAGCCTTAGCATCTATTCAACAAATCTTGAGGAATAGGGTCAGGGTAAAGAAAAATATGTTTTGGAAATATTAATGCTGTGTAACACACTCGTCCCTTGAGCAAAAAGTAATGTCTTTGAAATTACATGTAGATTTCTGTCCTGATCTGAGGTTCATGCTGTGCAGACTGTGCAGAGGGAAAGCTAATCCCTCATGTCCTCATACTGGTAATATATTAGTACTGATTTATTAAGGACTGTAATCTTCCTTAGTAATTAAGAATCAGGGATAGATCTTACAAACAAGAGCCTCTGTCTTCTGTTTTCATGCCCTGGCTATTTGTAATAACCGCTTACTTCCCTGTTGCCTCTAGTATCTGTGAGGTTTAATTTGTCAGCATGCTCACTATGGCTGTTGGAAACTTGGTATTTTCTCATCCATGTCAAGGAGGAAGGTGTTTGAAATATAAGGTTCGTTGTTTCTAAATGGCTCTCTTCAGAACACACTGTAAATCATATTTTTGTGAAAAGTAATTATTTTTGAATAGTGAATTAAACAAGCAGTCTGTTCTGGGTTGGTGTCAGGTCTCAAGAATTTGAACTGTGAATTGTAGTGTTGTTTAACAGGGTACAAAATGAACTCAAATGCACATTTGCATCATCTATTCTCAATGTATTATCCTTTTATTAAAAGAGCAGATATCGCCATCTTAGATTCTTTTAAAAGAGCTGAATGAAAACAGGCCACGCTGCATGGAAACTCTTAGGTAACTGGAGGTTTTTATTTGGACTGCATAAACTGGTGAACAGTAGCTCATTCTCGGAGAGAAATAGGTCTGGTCTCAAAGGAATTAGGGCTAGTTTCCGGAAATGGGCAAACTTGTGACTCACAATTTGAGCTTTCTGTGTTTTTTGAGCACAAGTTAACAGGCAGAGCTACTTTGAGATCTATTTAAGCTTAAAATTGTCCTATCCCTCCCCACCACTGTAGTAGCTATAATTACTTTTCTAATTTAGTATGTTTTTGTAAGTAAAGTGTACTGTACTATAGGCTGAAGGATGCAGCTTCCTCTGGGTTGAATTAGTAAAAAGCATGTTTGTTCTGGAGGTCTGAGATTTGCTTTGGAAATTACATGAATGTACTATAGTCTGCAAGCACAGTGACTTTCAGTTGTCTTTTGAGTTCAGAAGTACAGAAATTTACTTTTTTGTACAAAACTGGCCTTTGTTTGAGATAGGCCACTTGGAAGTTTTGGCAGAAACTGTTTCTTATTGAGCAGCTTTGTACAGTAACCTTGTGAAAAGCCCCTGCAATGCCAGTGGCCTTGAAAATTATCTTTGCTGGGTGATTTCCAACACCCATTGCACTTTGTGTGTGTAGTCACAGAAAAGTTGTTTTTCCAAACCTTGCAGAATAGGAATGATATGTAATAATATCAATCCTATAATAATTGAGTGAATATCATAAAACATTTGTGAGTTATGCAGTGTGTCTGCATACAACGTGGTATGCAAGGCCGGGCTATCTACGGTACATGGTGGGCATCTTTGGCAGATGAAGGGAAACTGGAGCACCCCACGAAAACACAGATGTGGGAAGAACATGGAAACCCCAGACACTGGGTACCCCAGAGGCTCGGAAACTGAGCCTCAGCATCCAAGAGCTGTAAGGCAGCATCGCTGTCTCTCACACTAGCATGCTGCGCTGAGCTACAGAAGAAATTGTTCTCAGCTCACGTTCTGAAGGAGGATGAACTGCTTTAATTTGATGCATTGCTCACATGCATCTGATTCACATTGCGCTGCAGACATCTGTGATTTGTGTTGCATGTGCACAATTTTCATGGATGTTCTCTGTGCTTGATCAGACACTACATTTTGTCCTCCTATTTTGCCTTTGCTTTCTCTTGCTAGTGGATGATTTTTTTTTCCCCTGACTTTTTTCTGTACCAAATGAATAATTAGTTAATAAATAATAACTGCTTTGAGACCCTGGTCCCCTCTCTGTATGGCAATATTAATTTTGCTTTTATACAGTGCACTTCACAAGTCATATGAAATTCCTCACAGCTCAACACAATTCACAAATAGAGGTGGCTTGAGAGGACCTTGTTTATTCTGTATCTTTTCTAATAATTGCAATACCTTATTGGATCTGCAGGTTTCTGTCTTTTCTGATGTAAAATCGTCCTCGCTTCCAGTATACTATAACCCCCCAAGTGACTGAAAGCCACATGCACTGCTGTCCTGCTAGCGGGCTTTCTGCTGAAGGAGCATAATTACTTTAGGAAGCCAAGGCACATTGAAAGACGCACAAGATTTTATCTGGCAAATTACAGTTCCTGGTTTCACTCATTAAAAGCATTTAAACAATTATAAAACGCTTCATTTTCAGGAAGTATTTTGGGACACACTAAAAAGGAAAGGAACAAGCTCTGGCTTGTGTTCCCAGCTAATTAGAATACAATGGCTTGAACAGCAGTAAAGAGACACGTTAGTTTTAGTGTAATAATACTGGAACTGGAAGATTAATTTTCCTCAGTGTGGATTTTTATAGTATAAAGTCACAGGGAGTTTTGCAAAGTTTGGTAAAATAATTTGAGGTAGTCTCTGGACTTCGTCTGTAATGTAGACCTGTAGGCTGCCTCAAGCAGTAGCCTGCATTTACAAATGCCTCACTGCCATTCCTTGTTATACCCATTGTAAGTCTGTGTCATAAAGCCTCTTGCGTTCAATGGCCAAAGTGGATATCAATCTTTCTGCAGTGACCTGATTTTAAAAAAGCAGTAGACTTCAGTTGTGAACAGACTTAAATCCTGTGATATCTTCTGCCTTATTTGCAGATGGAACTACCAGCAACTACCAGAAAGCTTAAGAACTTGCATATAAGCCACTTACAAGCCTTTTGCTCCCTTTACTGTTTCACATTTCTTGACTTTGCAGATTCAATGGATGCATTAGTCTTGATTTGGAAAGTAAAATGTCCTTATCAATCTAGTCAGTATTTGTCTGATCAACTGCTTAGCTGTTTTCATCTTCACTGTCTTGCAGCATGCAGTACAGAGCTAAGCTGCTGCACAGTTTTTGTTCCTGGCTTTTACAGATTTTCTTCGCTTGAAGTAAATCGGTAATCAAGTGATTTCTTCGCTTGAAGTAAATCGGTAATGGAGGAATGGGGATTGACCTGCAGCCTGTTTCCCCTCTTGCACAGCTGCTCGTTATCTCTCAGTAGTGCCACAGCGTGGCTCCTGTGTCGACCTGTGTTGGGTTCATGTTGGAAAGATTTTTTTTGGGGGGGGGAGATGGGACTGGTTTGTTTTCACGACCATTGAAAATAAGAAAGATGGAATTCATTCCTTACAGCGCTTTTGCATCCAGGACCTTTGTAAACTTCTTTGCCCTCTGTACTTGCTTTAGGTCAGTGAGTACTGATCTGACTGTCATAGCCCTGGCCGTTAAATGCAGAGCAACAGTCCTGGTTACTAATTAGCTTTTCAGATCCCGTGTTCGGGGAAGTGTAGGAGGAGGTCTTGGGCCTCTGATGAGGGCGGCTCTGGAGGCGAGCTGTCACTGCCCTGAGAATCCAGAGCTTGAGAAGTGACCGGGCTTGGAGACAGATGTGGAGAGGCTGGAAGGTGGTGGGGCAGGTTACAGCCATATGGTTTCACCGCCCTGAAGGAGTGTGTAAGAGAGCCGCAGCAGCGTGAGGCTCATGTAGGCCTGGATTGGCTGGAGTGAACTTCTGCAGCAGGAGCAGCCTGAGGCCCCGGGCCGTCCCCACACTGAGTGCAGGGAAGAAGATGGATAGCAGCAGAGAACAAAGGGAAGGGGAGCTAATTACTGCAGTGACTCCCACTGGACGGTTATGAAACCTTTTAGGAAAGTCAGCCATACTTAAAAGTATAAAAAATGTTGCAGGTCTCAATATGCTCTTCATTAATAGATCCCGACTAATTGACTATCATTGACTAAGTGAATAGTCTATAGACTATTCTAGACGCATTTACTGTGTGTCATGTAAATAATATATGATACTTTTGGCTGGAACTGTTCACATTCATTCGAAATCCATAGTACATGCTTTCTCCAAAGGAAGAATGAATGTTATAGCAGGAAATTAACATGTATATGTAAAATTGATTTTAAATCTGGGATAATAACCTCAATTTTAGTGTTGTAGGATTTTTTAATCATATTATTTATTGTATATTTGATGAAGAAGAGAAGTGAATCTTTTTTTTTTAATATTCACCTAGAAGGGATGGATTATTTTGGTGCTTTGTAACTGCAAATACTGTCATTTTTGACAATGGAGCACATACAGTAACAAATCCCAGTTCCATTCCTTTTCCCATTTACATTTTTATTGGTCCCTTATGATAATTGGACCATGTCTCAGCAAAATTGTTCTTTTTTGAAAAAATGTAATTTTGTTCATCGCAGATAGGAGTGAAAGACTTGAAGAAGAGGGAGACTGATCTAGCCCTTGGCCTTGACAAGCCAGGCAGGGATGAATAAGCCTGGTGACGTCTCCATGGCAACCTTTCCTGGCTCTGCAGAATGAGTCGACTGTAATTCAGGCGTTCAGGAGTTTACAAGGCACTGCTCGTCATTGTATATCCCCCCAGAGGGCCTTCACAATCTCCTCCTTTCACAGAAGAGCAGGGAACCGGGTGTGGCGACACGGGCCACAGGTAAACTGGACACTGCACTGCAGCAGCAAGGTGGTGAAGTTTTAGGGACTTAAAAAGGTACGACGAAAAAAAACAAAAAACCTGCACATATGTCTTATGTTCCCTCCAAAATTATCATACTAACCCCAAGATCAGAGTTTCAGTCTACACATGCTCTTTATCGAGCAAATATTTTGATGTTGAGTTAAGGAAAATAATTCCTTAGAGCTGCTTTCTCCTTTAAAGTTATAAAGGTGCTTGTACCATGACAGACACCAGGCTTATAGCGCCGTGTTTAACTTTTATGCACTAAACACTGAGGGCTGTAAGTGACACCTTGGTAGCTTGTCATAAAATGGGGACTCCCAGCTTCCTGCTTCTTCACTGTTTTTCTAGACTGAAATGTGACCTGTTCTTGGGGCGCGGTTTTCGTTCTCTCAGCTGAGGAAAACACCAGCGTTATTCATGATTAGACACCCATATTGGCTACAGACAAAAAGTCAGGATGTTTATAGAACTACTGGAAAGTTGGTACTGCTGTAAATGTTTTTCATCCTAATGAAATGGTCTATCTAGATCTTTGTATTTAGATCTGTGGATATCTCACTGTGAAGCACGTGTAGAAAGTACTCCATAGCTAATGCACTGTACATCCTGAATTTGTATTTTCCATTTAATTTCAGCATGTGTTTTCATTAAGATGCATGAGTGATGAATTGAAGTCAAGAAAAAGCACTTGGGGTTTTATTGTTGACAATGGAAATATGTGAGAAGATGTTCTGACTTATGCATGGATTCCTATACTAGCAATCTGCTGTGAATAGATCACTTGGAAAAATCTCCAAAAGAGTCCTCAAGCATGTACATCTTGTGCTCTAGCGTTTCTGAGTAAGAGGACTGACTTTCATCAATGGTATTTAGTGCTCTCAGAGATAAAGAGTCATCGAAGTCCAGTTTTGGATATAATACTGTACTGAACAGTGCAACAACTTCCAGTGTCTTGTATCTTTTCCCAAAAATCCTGCAAGATTCCAGGCAGCTTGTGCTTAACAGGGACTGATCTACTAGCCCTTATTGAAGTGGCTGCAGTGTTTCTTCTCCAGACCTCAGTTTGGTCTGTATAAGTTTGGCTCTGTGACTTAAGTGATACAATCCTAGTTGGCACCAACCCTGAGAAACGGGCTTATACTCAAGATATCCTTCTGCACTCCACATGCTTTGTCTTATCACAAAAAGGAGTAAATAGCTGATGACAGGTGAAGAGGTTAGAGGGGCAACTGCCAAAATGTTAATTCACATGCTGTACTCTGCCTTATTTCAGCTACAGTCCAAGCTAATGAAAATGTGTTTTTAAAGATGAAAATTGCTGAACCCTTTAAAAACCTGTTGTAATTAGCCTATAACATTATGCGCGCTTGCTGTTTGTTGACTTCTATTGTTACAGGGCAGTACTACTGAAATAAATCAATAGGAAGCATTATAGGTAAGGATGTGAATCGTTTCTTTTTCCACTGCCCATTTTCACAGGCTTGTTTTAGGCTGTGAGCTGATTCATAGTGTATCCCCCAGACAAAACTGAAAATGTTTCTATAGGGGCTAATTCAGCATGAGGAGGCACGCAACAAAGAAAGTTATAGTGATTTCTGTGTAAATTAAAGCTAGTTATAGATGGAGAGAGACATTTCAGAATCTAAAAAGGCATCCTTCCTCAGTAATCTGCTGTATTGGAAGTGAACAACAACATTGCAAAGATTACAAAGACTAATATAATGGAAATGGATTGTTTCTGTAACACATGACCTCCTTCTCCACACCCACATGTACACAGTTTTATCTGTTTGCCTCAAAATACATAGCTACCTTTTCCCAGTAGGAACGGATGACTGTGAAACATATTCTGACATTCTCTGTTCCCATCTTATATGGTTGCTGTCATAATCGTAGGATTTCATCCAGCCATTTCTTCCAATGTGCCAGGATATCACGTTTGACAAACATCCCTGGGTAGATTGTTCCAGACTCTCGCAACCATTTGTGCACAAATTGCTTCCTATTTTCAGCTCCAAACACATTTCCATCTGGTGTTGTGTTTCACTGTTGAACTGAAAAACTCACATTGCTGTGGATTTAGCAGGGTATACTTAAAATAAATGTTTAATGACAGGCATCAAAGAGCAGCATGATCTTGGCAAAGCTCCTCGGTAGAGCTTCTGTACCTCCATTTTGCTGTTTACGCTGCCATAATTTATCAATCAGCTCTGGCATCTTGTGTACTGTATTGATATGTTATTTCTGTTTTTTTAATTTTTTGCTTTGATCACACAAGACATGATGCTTGATTGTTGTAAAGTACTTTGTTTTTTAAGTAAGCTTCGTTTCTCACTGTAGAGAGAGAGTTCTGTAGTTCAGCTGATCCTCTCTGGCTCTTACAGGTTTAATTTCCCCTTGTTGTTGTTTTGTTTTTAGAGTGGTGTGACAGGCACCCATTTCAGCAAAAAACGTGTTTCTGAAAAATAATCTGTCAGGTTGAGCCCGAGATATCAGAGTGGTACAGATTTCAGTAAACAATGATCCTCAAAGTGCTGTGTTGACACTAACTGGCCTATATGTGGGATTTCTTTATATAGTAGATGACACTGTTATCGTCGACAGTGTCTGTAGAAATAGCAGCAGATAATTATGCTAAAAACAAGAGTTTGTGACTATGTGGACTCAGCATTTCTTCAGCTATTTGTTATTTTTCAGTACTGCAACATATACGGACAATTTGGATTGATAACCAGAATAGTGTCTTTGTCTGAGCAGTACCTAATTTCAGGCACCAGGCCCATGTAACAGACGACCGCGTGCTTCTCTGTGGTATAGTGGGTAAGAAAGGGTCCTGGCTGTGGCCGAGAGAACAGTTCTCACGCTTCCTCGGAGTGGAGCCGGTGGCTTCGTGACCCTGTGCTCGACATGAGGGAGCAGAGAGTGTTTACCAAGAGTCCATCAGGGTCACAGCATACCACAATGCACATAGCTACTGACTCCATTTGAAGTCCAGCACATTTTGCTTGGTGCCATACGTACAGCTGCTCAGTTCTCTCTCGGGTTCCTTTTTTGTTTCCAAGCTAGAGAAGTTTTGGAATAAATAGTGTCTCGCATCTAAACTTAGGATCTCAGTGTCATTTCATGTGTGTAATGCATATACTGTTTATTCCTCATCTGCGACCCAGGTGGCCATGGAGGGGGGAAATGGGAACCACATCACAGAAAAGGCTCTGTGTTTGATAAAAGATTTATTATTATTGTCCTAAAATTGTTTTAAAATATGTTTAAGAATTTAGAAATTTAGAAATTTAATTTAGAAATTAGTGTAAAGAGAAATTAGTGCTCTTTAAAAAAAAAGCGTAGATTATTTTTTTCTGAGTTTTTATTTTTTGAGCCTTAATGCAGAATTGCCTTTTGGGAGGACTGGAGAGCCCAGCTCCAAAAAAGGAAATTTGTTCGTTTTTTGAAAAAAAAAAGTCATTTCCCAGAAATGCAGAGAAGACCATGTGGTGCTAACCGAAGAACAGACATGTTCCCATTAAGACTCAGGTGTCTGGCTAGAGAAAGGACCTGGAGGCTCCAGGGGTGCCCTATAGTTGAGTAGTGTGTTCCAGAAAATGAATTTCTCCCTTTCACTACTAGGGACTCCCAACCATGATGAGTTTCTAAAAAATATATAATCTCAGATTATTTCAGTTTTCATACCGGCCCAATTTGGAATTGCCAGTTTTGTACTGTATATGAGATGTTGTTGATGTGCTCTTCTGCCCATGCCGTCCTGTCAGAGTCCCCCAGCACCTGACAGGAGAGTCAGCCCTGACTGGAGTAGAGCCGCATCTCTCACTGATGTCATAAAAGCTCGCAGGAGCCTGGGCTGGTCACAGGAATCGCATTGTGACAGAAAGCTGGGAGAGACCTGGCTGACTTTTCACAGCCTGCCTTGTTGGGAACAGTGGTGCATTTTATTTTTTTAACTGATGCAGTTAGTTGAATATGCTGTGTGATGTTAAGTGCTGTAAATGAAGATGCATTAACATATTTTAAGCAATTTCAATAATTCCCTTGATATTTGTTTTATGAATATAAAATATTAAAATATTGAGATGAACAGAAACAAGAAAAGGTTTTGGCATAAAAACATGTGTAATTTTACTTTTAATTCAGTGATTCTGAAATCAGTGTTATTTGTTTTTATGATCATTAGAAATGATCTTTTCTCTTGGGGATTGGGTATCTATGCTGGAAAATGAATTATAGCATAGGTAATTATTTTGTGTAATAAAAGTTATAGAAATGCATCTCCAGAAAGTGACCCCAAAGAGAGCCTTCCACTGAAAACTACCCCCTCTTTAAGCCCATTAATGATGCTCTTAAGGATAAGAATATTTACTTCAGATAGTTTTAGAAACACACATGCTGTAGAAGTCAGAGATACTTCAATATGCTCATCTTGTGGGTGGAAGGTGTTATCTTTAGATACTTGGCTAAAGAACAGAATGCCAGAGGAAACTGGCTTGTAGAGGAGAGTCCATGTGATTCACTCTGTAGCTGGCAGTGAATTCAAATCATCACTCTTCTGTGGGGATCAGCCAAACACTAACTGCTTTGGCAGGGAATGCCCAGTAGAGGAATGGGTTCAATAAAAATGTTAATGGAAGGAAGTGCTATCTTTTGATAAGTCCGTTATTGCTGCCTTTCAATGAACATTAAAACCCGATAGAATTAGCATTAGCTTTTGTGGAGGAAATGTCCACCCTTTGTGAAGTCTTACAGTCTGCATGCCCCTGTAAAAAGAACATCCTGTGTCAGCTAGTGTTTGTGTTTGAGCTTTGAAGATGTGCTGTGCCTGTTTATTTTGGGTTTTTAAAATAGGAGCTCCTGTAGCATACGAGTGAAGAATCAGTGTGTTCTGGGAATATATAGGAAGGCTATGTACCCTGTGTTGTTTTTTTTTTAAATGGGTGGCTTCACTAAATGCTTTGTTTGTGAAATGAAGTGTCCACATGACTGTCAGAAGAGCCTCCTGACCGCGTTCTGCGCAGCCTGGGGCACATGATAACATGGAAGTGCTCATGATGCCATCAGTGCTTCATTATTAAAGGGCTAGAAAAACTTTTTCCAGGGAGTTCATCTGATTTTTCTTTGCAGATCATACTCTATATGTCCTTCGCTTTGGTTCTTGGTTGTTTGCCGTTCTCAATGGTGAAGTAAAAATCACTTCTGGAAAGTTCACCTGTAAGCCGACTGCAGATGTCAAGTGTGGACCAGTTTACGGGTGCTCTGAAGCCCATTGGTCTGAAAGCTGTGCAGCCCTGATAGATTCCTTCACCTTGTTCCTCACCTTCAGCCTTGGAAATAATTTCAAAAGCGTCTTTTCTTGGAAAAGAATGGCATATTGCAATCGAAGTATCTGCTCACAACACAATATTAAGAATTCACACAAAATTCCGAGAAGGAAATAGGAGCAACGTAATAAGTTGATGAAAATTAATTAAACTTTTTGTGTCTTTGTGTTTACTTTGCTTATATCATTGAATCAATTTCATGGAAATATCTGGGATCTTAAAGAGATAATTCAGTTTGCTAGGTTGGATTGAATAAGCTGTGCAATATAACCTCTTCAAACACTTCTTCTGCCTATCTTGGTTTAACTGTTTGCTTCTGTTTTTCTAGGAGACATTGCAACAGCTAATCATGATGCCCCTTCCAAATGTCCTGGTCCTGGGCAAGAATCCTCTCTCAGGTAGGTTTGGAACTTGAACTTTGAACTGAACAGTACAAAAACCTGCTTCGCATTTAACATCTGAGAGGCTGATGTGGGGACAGTAATGTACACATGGGGAAGTTTGTCTTGCTGAAATGTTCTGTTATTCCTAAAACATCATTACTAGGAGTCAGGCTACTCTTTTTAATGTCACAGATGCAATAGATTTGGAAAACATTTACTTCTCCAATTCTGCTTACGGGGAAGTGTGCTTTAGACTGTAACTTAGCTCTGCGCAGTTCTGTATTTTCTGCAGTGTCTAGCATATGCACAGCTCTCCAGCGTTATGTTGAGAAAGAACATGGGACCCTGAGCTTTTAATTTCACTGACCCATTCAAAATCTTTTTCATCTCTCGTTAGTTTTATGTTCACAATTTTAAATACAAGGATTATTGTAATATCCTGTGCTTAGGGGGTGGCAAAGATCATTGGTTGAGCTTTGAAAACACGAGTGCCAGTTGTGGGTTTGAGTCTCTGGTGCTGTTGTACCTTGACTGAGGTACTCTAGGCCATCCAGCTGTATGAATGAACCAGCATTGCTGTGGGGTGATAGAATTGTGCAGGACAAGTGTTCTCTAGTCCACTTCACACTACAGAAACCAGGATGAACTCTGGCCTTGTGAGCCACTGTGGCCCTGGTGTAGACTTTCTTTTACACTGTGCAAAATCTCAGACAAAAACATAGTGCTGCATGTTTTTTGTATAATCATAAAACAGCTTTGAGAAATGTACAATAACATTATGGAATCAAGATGAATAGAAAATCCATGGCAGACTTCCATTATAACCATGCCTGTTTATCACATTAAAAACATGTAAGGAAGCAGCAGTTATCAAACAGGGAAAACGATTCTGCTTAACAAATGGTGAAAGTATAGTGTATGTCAGGGTAAGGTGCTGGAATGTTAGGAAGGAAAGAATTCAGAATCCAGAAAGAAAAAAAAAGTCTGGTTGCTGCTGTGAAACTCCAGCTGTTAGCAGGAAGTCTCAAAAACTATTTTTAGCTTATCCCAAAATATTGACTGTCTATTGAAAACCTCATTGTTCTTCAATATCAGATTCTGATATTTATTTTTAAGCAGTATAGTGTTTAGTTTTATAGCTAAACGTTTCCTGTATCATGCAGAAAACTGCATGTCAAAAGAGCCCTACATTCCACTGTCTTCCTGCCTGTGACCTTTGAACCTAGGGGCCTGTTGAGTGATGACATAGCATCTGAAAGTGATTCCAGACCGGAGAAGTCCATGTGTGTTTTATTACACTGTCATTAGTGTTCTCCGGAGGAATGGAAAGGCCTCGTTACTGTGGGAATTTACAGTAGGCTTGAGTTTCTCTGCTTTGAGGTCTGGATTTTTAAAGGGTTTATTATGATTCCCTGCAGGCTGGATGTGGGGTTGACCATTGTAGCTCTTTGTCATGTATGTAATGTTTTTTGTGTCCTAGTCTTTCACATCATGCCTCCAACAATAGCTGTGGACTGTGACTTTTAATTCTGTTATTTCAATAAATACAACATCTACTTGTTGTATTTAATCTGTCACGTTTTATGTACTTCATGTCATAGTTTAGTGAGATGAAGATCTGTATCCATCTAAAGCATCAAAGGCACTGACAAAGTCAGCCCAGTGGACTTCCCCAGAATGAGCAGTGGAGCATCCCTTCGTGTTTGACTGCTCTCATGTTTTTATGTCCTAAAGAACATCAGAGCTTGATTTGATCTCTTTTAGGTCTCTGTGGGTGTCTGCATAGTACTGATGGCATTTGCACAGTTTGGTGATTAACTTGATTAGCTTTGCATTCTATTTCATGCTAATCTGCCAGTTTTAAGATCCCTGTTAATCCTATACTGGGTATCGAGTATCATGAACTGCAAAGATGGGAACTCCTCATCCTCAGTGCCAGGCCTGGACTCTCTGGGCCTTGTTCTCATTCTCGCCCATCTAATCAATTTCCCAAAGAGCTATTCTTCCATTGCAAAAGAAAAGCAAGACTTTTTTAAGGACTGTAGCAACGTTCTCTCATAGGTGAATAGGGACAGACTAACTTAATTAAATCCTCAGATTCTCGGAACAATTCAGAATACACAGAATGGGTCTCATAACGTGTCACTGGCATCTGCAGCTAGAGGCTTTTTGGTGTTTCTTTTGCAAGATGTTATCTATAAAATTTGTTTTTGTCTTTTGCCTGCCACACTGCTCAGCAATGGGCAACCACAGTACAAACGTAGGGTTTATCATGAAAGGCAAACAGGCAGCCCTGCTTAAGATACAGAGATCAAGCAGTATGGACTAAGTGGTTCTCATCAAAGCTTCTTTCGTAATCACCTCCAATGACAGAATATCTTTCTCTGTTGAATGACCTTGCTTCAGCACCACACCACTGGCCATGTGTTGTTTGGCCAGGGCTTCAATTTAAGAGGGTTCTTTGAGTTTTGAGACACCACAGGGCTTTCAAATATTTTGAAAATCTGATTAGATCGGGTGTCTGACTAATTAGAAGCGACAGTTGCTGAAGTTTTATGTCCGTTTTGTCTACCATTTAGATATTTTGGCATAATGATTGTAGGCTGAAAAGATACAAATATAAAAGACTATATTGTATATTAATTTTTCTTTTTTTGAAAATATTAGCAGAGCTGCCCATCCGTCTTAGATAGCCCATTTAGATTAAAGACAAATTTACAGAGTGTGAGGTTTATATATTTCTCCTTTTAAACTGCCATTCCTAAGGCACTGCTAATCTCTTTAGCTTGGTAGCACTTGAACTAGTTTTCCCTCTAAAAGCTTTTCAGAAAACCATAGAGTTCATTTATCCTTGGGTGCACCTTCAAATAGCCTAGCTCTCTGTTTTCCAAAATACACCTCGAGATCCGTCTTCACCATGCTCCCATGACGCAGCTGACATGCTTGGCATCATAGTATGATGACAAATACTGTACTTGAAACAAAATTAAAAGTAAGCAAAACAAAAGAATGACAAGAAGAAAATAATTACTGGATTCTAAAGTGATAAAGCACATACAAGCCTTATTGTTGCAACTTTGAAATACGGGAGTCACATACGGTTTTCAGAGTTGAAAACACAAGAATGTGCTGTACCTGTAATAGTTTGGGACAAGTGTGTGACATGAAAAAAGGTCTTAAATGTTTTTTGCTTCCACTTAGCAAAGAGCGGTGACTTGAAAAACAGGAAATAAATTGCAAGGTGTTTGGATTGAAATAATAGTAAAATGAAGAACGAAACAAACCTTGTGTATTTAAGAAAAAACTTAATATTAAAATACTTTCTATTAAGACTTCAGATTGTACACCTGTTCCAAATGTTCATTCCTAGCAGTGTGGGGTGATTGTGACAGGAACATTGCAACAACAGGGTCCGGTTAACAGCATCTGATGTTGGAGAAGACAGCTGATCTTCTGGGACAGGATTGGGAAACATACAAACTGGGCCTGAAATCCCCAGACATGCTTCTCTGTTCAACTATTCTGTAAGAACCCGATTGATGAGTCAGGACTGAGTTCAAGCTTCTGCCTTCTGTCACAAAGCAATATTCACTATTTTGATTAGTTTGATTAAGCTCTTCAGATTGAAGGAAACCTGCTTCAATTTGTATAAATGTGTCCCTTGCAGAAAAACTGTGAGTTAATCTTTCAGTTCTGACTTTCAGATAATCTATTGTTTAAAAAATGCTAATTTTCTCCTCATAAAATAATTCAAGTGAAATTTGGCAAGCCTCTGTAACTGAAAGTAATCACCTCTCATTTAAATTAATTAGTTGAAATATGAAAGGCCTACAGAGAGCCATCAGTGCAATTGACAGCCAATTGAATACTTTAATTGAATTGGAAGATCCCCCTTCAAATAGTGTCTCTGAACCTCTTTGGGAATCCTCATGTGATAGTATATAGAACACTGCAGGCGAGTAGTGATGTAAGTTGCCACCTCTTGCATTGGTAAAAATGACCTGAACCTCATGAGCCCCTGAAAAAGAACCCTTTCCTTTTCCTCTGTTTTTCTGCGACAGGATGAGGTGCAGTTCATAGCAGTCATTCAGTGTCAGCTCTGGCCATGTGTTTCCTGACAGGAAGCAAGTATTGTGACCCAAGGAGCCAGAATATTCTCTGCAGAAAAGTATTGTCATAATAAACCATGTCCATGGTAAACGGACACCCCTCTTTCATGTGAAGCAAAACCTCCATGAGTTATTTAAAGCCATGCTGTATACACAGTTAGTTCACTTCTTATCAGCACTTTAAATTATTCATTCAGTGCCTTAGTGCCTGTGCCTCCAGTGCTTCCGGATAGTCTACATTCTAACGCATTCTAAATCATTTACATTATAACTTTTTGACAAATGTTTGTATGTATAAATAACTTCCATATAATGTTTTATCTAAGAAGCTTAAAGCCAGATTTCTATTCTGGCCTTACATTTCGTTTACTGCACCAGCCACCAAAACACAGAAGCTACTGTGTTTTTCACACGCTTTTCATCCATGTTTCCTCTAAGCAGGCGTGTCAGTGACTTCCCCTGTAATCTCTGTCCTACTGGAAGATTTTGTTTTCAGCCCCGGTGAAAATCTTAATCTGTGAAGGCTGTTTTTAGGGACAGAGGAGTGACTTGAAACCACCCTGGGCTATCGCAGGTTGAAAAAGAAATGCTAACATGTTTAGATTCTCTTTCCTGGCTTTATCTGTTGCAGCAGACTGAATATCTGCTTTAAAAACCAAGGTGCTTTATTTTCATGGTTGATGGCTCCTGCTGTAGTGTAATCTCTGAGAGCCAGAGGTTGTGTTATTTCAGTCCTTCGTTTCTGAGTTTGAGTTAATTTAGGGGCTATAAAGTGCTTAAAGCAGAAATGCTCACAAATAGCATTCTTTATTATTTCATTCTGAAATTCTTTACGACCAACATTGTGAATTAGATATACTATTTTTCTGTCAATTTATGCTTAAATACATATTTATGAGTTTAAAATGTGAAATTCAGATGTATGGTGGCAACTGAAGCAACTTCATTTAGACACAAGCATGAACTACACATAGTACCGAGTGTTTAATGTTTTAATGTTTAAAGTAAGTATTTCATTACTTAAAGTACAGTCTGTTAAGGAAGTTCTACTGCTTTGTGCGAGGCAGTAACATTGAAAGTTTTATATAATTTACAGGGTTTTCATGTTGTTTGACAGAAATAACCAGTACAAAGTGGGTTGGTTCAGTTGCTCATATTTGAAAGCTTGAGAAGTATGAGGATTTACACTAACAGAAGTTAACTACATCTGCCTTCAGTCGTGAGTGCCTTTCAGCACTGCAATGGTAAAGAATCATGCAGTCTGAATCCAGGAGAAGTAATGGAAAGTTGTACAACAGTGACCTGAGGCTAAAATCCTTAATCCACTGTGTGACTGCAGCTTACGTTTGTGTATGATAAAATCATGATAGAATTTTTTTTAATTAACATGAAACCTTGCATCAGATATTTGTGTGGAGCTATTTATACATAAACCCAACTCTTTCAGCCTGGTAATGCTATTATTTTTCTTGGTATTAATCTTTTTAAAACAACCTGTTAGTTTAGCTTCCTTTAAAAGTTCATCACTTTAGACATTGTGTGACTGCATGATGAGCTAGAGTGCACCATTTAATAATAATAAGCCCCTTCTCTAAAGGAAAGCAGGATGCGTTCACTCCTCCCTAACCTTGCAAATGCTCCATGATGGCTACATTATGCAACCATTTATTTTCCAGTACTGGGTCTCTTTTGTTCATGTCAGCAGTTTTATAATTTCATTGCAAACCATTACAGCACTCACTGTGGCTGTGGTGTGGTCTTGTCTTTGGGCCACATCCTAAGGCGACAGTTAGGATACTCCAGTTGCTGTTAACCGACCCTTTTTAACCCTGGTTGTGGGATAAACAAAATTAGTGACATCTGGTCAAGGCTTTTCTTCCTTTTTTTTCCAGACACTCCCTCAGTCTAATTGCTGCTGTCTTTGGGATTTTGTTTTGCTGCTTAAGCCCTTCACACTAAATGCAGTTTCATATCAGCACTTTTGCTATAAGCCTTTGTATACCAGACCTGTCTCTAGCACCTACTTTACCAATCATTGCCTTCCCCTTCCATTCTGTGTAGCATGGTACCCGGTGAATGGACTTAATAAAGCCAAGCTGGGCGACAGACGATTATTAAGCACCGAGACGAGGGAAACCTGCCTAATTAATCTTCAGACTAATCCTCCAGATAAATTTATCCCACTCTTTCTTTTTCATAGCTGTTATTTCATCACTTTATGATGATTAATATACTGTGTCCCTCTTAATACTCTGTCTCCAACTGCTCTTGTTTAAGCAGATGTGATAAAGTGCCCCTTTCAAGTGTCTCTTACATCCGTTCAAGGACAGAATGTTAGGATTAGCATATTGCACCTTCTCGCAGGTTTTACTGGTAGGATGAAATAATCCATTGGTAGCATTATTTTAATTGGCTGGCATCACAGCAGTGCAAATGACATTATTTGTGTAGTCATCTGGAGTACATAGCAAGTGAAATGTTTACTGGTGGATTTCTAAAATAAAAAGTAAAAAATCACATTTGCTGTTAAATGTAATACATTTAAAGAATTGATTTTGCCTTCCGAGTAAAATACTTCTGAATACCTTTGCCTTATTTGTTTTCAGTCTTTAAAGGAAACACACAATCCTCATTAAGATTTATCACCTTTGTCTTTGCTCACTTCCTGAAAAAGCAAAAACGAATTTGGAATTGTCATGCTGTGAAGATGCTTTCATGGGGCTGAATGCAATATGCATTTAACCTCCAAATTGTGTGGGAAATGTTACGTGACCGCTCTTGGGGATTTTTAGTGAACAAGGTCCATATCTGTGTGTGTATTGAGAGTCAAGAGGAAGTCTTATTCCCAGTTTGTTTAGTTCTCTCTCCTCCTAGGACATGCAGCTCTGTGCTTGAGTTCCCAGGGAGCCACAGGCTGTGTTCACTGGAGGAGCTGCATGTTTGGGTACCGTGGTTTAAAGTCATCCAGGGGATCACAATCGTTCAGTCCTTTAAATCAATGCCTTTTTTTACAGTGTTGCGATGATAAGTAAAGAAAAAGCAACGTGTCTCTTTCGGTGTTGAAGAGACTATCTGTTTTACAGGACAAGGTCTGGAGGAAATGAAGAAATTGCTGTTGCTCTTGCTGGGCTGTGCAGTTCAGGTGAGATTTAGCATCTGCCATTTTTTTCCTGAGGCTGAGTGAAATGTTAAAGTTTTTTTTACTGAGTTTAATCTCAGGTTCCTAGTTTGCTTCCTCACTGTGCAGCCTCTTCTGTCTGATTGTCCCTTGAGATTATGTGCCAGACCTGCAGTCTGCAGTCTTCACTCTGGAAAACCACAGGGTCATCTGGTCTTCTTCCTAACTGAGCTCTTCATTAGCAAATTGTACTTTTTGTTTGCTTAAGTCAAGGTTAATGTGATCTACCCCCCAGCTGTTGGTGCTTTTTGAAACCCAGAGAACTGAGGCTCTTCAGGATTCGATTTGGAGACCCTTGTGCTATTGTATCTCTTCCGTAATGGCACTGAAATCGGCTAACTTCTAGAAACTGGATCAGGGTGTGCAGGGTGGGAGAGTAGACAGGCAATACACACTGCTCGGAAACCTGCCGATGACACGCAGTGTGCTGAAAGCACGAGCTACACCAGTATCGTCCTATTGCATTCCAAGCAGCATAAACAGTGTGATATGAAGCAAGTCCCAGATTAAATAACTGGAAAAATAAGGTGTTAAGGGCAACTTTGGGAGGCTGTGAATATTAAACCTTTACAGTGCAGAGATGCCCTGCAGTCTGCTGTTCTCTGTAACAGAATGATACATGCATGTCATTTGTTTTATTTTAGAAATGTAGCAGCGCAGTAGTTCAGTATATTTAAAACTAACAATCAGGAGTGCTGAACATCTTGTGTTCGCATTTTCCTCCACCTGCTATCCAGTCCTACGGGCCCTGACAGTATACTGGCCATGCATGCTTATCTCAAGGGTCACTTAGGGGCTGGTGTACCTCAAAGGATGGCCAGTCTCATTCCTAAACAAACAGTAAATAACTTATTTGCAAATTAAGAGGTCTTATGACCAAATTGGATCCTCCAAATTATTTTCCCTTGTTTCTGTTGTTTTGTTCCCCTGTTGCACCCACATTTGTATCTTGAAACTGTGACCCACGCAGCACGGCCCGTTTACTAGATTCTGTTCTTGCTGCCTTGTAGAGCGGCTGCGATCAAGTGCAGAAATGCATGGCCTTTACCATCAGTCATTTAGAATGATAGTCCAGTGCATTTATTCAGTCAGATCAGACTGACTCTGACGGTGACCTACTCAGATGCCTGATTTGACGATTCAGAGAGCAGTAGTACTGCGCTACTCTGAAATGGCCTTATCTGTGTGACCCTGGTCTGTTGTTGGTATCTGTTCATACATCATCGCCTCAGGCTGGGGCTTCTTACCCAACTAATTTGCTGCTTTTTCACAGAACAGACTTTATTTATGTAAGATAAATACATTGATAGTCATTTACATGTCAAACATGAAACCGAATAACAGGCCCGATTGTTTATCCAAAGTGAGATTCTCTGAAGCCTCTTTCATCTTTTCACTCTTAAATGTTCAGTGGAAAATTTAGTTTTGTTTTTTTATGGTATGGATGGCAGGCATCTTGTTTTCTCACATTTGTGGGATACAGCCAGAAGAATCTTAGCTTTTTAAGCCTGATTTTTAGTCTATTTTTTTTTGTGAATGCCCATCAGAGAAAATCCTTTAAAATATTTCAGCCGTACATATTTTCAATATTTATATTTTATTTTACTGTGAGCGGTTCATGGCTTTGAGATAGTTGGTGGATAGAGAATAACCAAGCCAGCACAATGAAAGCTCCATTGTTTACATTGTTGTAGAAATCTTTGCAGTGCAAATGTTAACTCTCACATAGACTGTTTCACACTAACTTATTTTCCTTTTCTTTTCAGTGTGAGAAGAAAGAAGAATTCATTGAAAAGATCCAGACCTTAGATTTTGATACTAAAGCTGCAATAGCTGCTCACATCCAAGAGGTATGCAACCACAGCTCTGCTTGTGAACCCAGACAGTTTTCGAAAAAAACAGACATTTTTCTCACAATAATATTGGTCAGTGTTCAAAACCAGAGATTTAGAGACCCTCACATATGCCAGTCCTAGAAAGAGATGCTTCTTTATAAAGTTCTTCCCCTTTTGAAGGTGACTCACAACCAGGAGAACGTCTTTGACCTGCAGTGGATGGAAGCAGCCGATCTGAACCAGGATGACCTGGATTCTTTGTCCAGGAACATGGCCTTCCACTTAAAACGCCTTGTGGATGAGAGGGATGAGCACTCTGAGGTACAGATGATCTGCTGTTAGTGGCAGACCTGCAGAACAACCCCATTGCCCACATTCTCATTACGGCCACAGAGACTTGCCCACAGCCTTGTCCTATAAAACCAGTGATGATAACCTTAGTGGCTTGGTGAGATCATGCTCCAAGTCTGCCTTCTCCACTGGGCTGTGGATTGTAAATCACTGCGCATTAAATTACGGTTTTGAAACCTTCATACGTACATGTACTGTATGTGTTTTCATTTCTTGTAGTTATGTCTGAACATGTCAGTTCCTTGGTAAGTGCTCCTAAATAACTGAACAGTACAGATTTGTAATGCAGCCTACGTCTCACTCTCCTGGATGTAAGCTGTAGCTTTAAATAAGTTAGGCCAATTAGCAAGAGGCTGTTAATTGCTTTTAAGGTTTTCAGTTAATCAGATAATCCCCCTTGGTGCTCTTACTACCCAGGGAGTGCTGTGACCTAATCTTTGCCATCCTGCTAATTGTACATGAGACGAGAGAACGCTGTTTATATAGCGATGCCTGTAAGGATCGGCACACCTAATTGGCATTAGTGCACTTGATGTGAAGCACCTAAAGATATTTTGAGCATTTGGATAAGTCAGGTGCGAATCAAGGATATTGGAACTTGGTAAAAAGAATATATAAGCTTATTACTTTGCATCACTACACTTCACTTTTAAATTTTGAGCAAAATAACTGCACTTTCAGATTGTTAAACCCCACAATAAGTTAATCATCATTTATGCAGAAAGATTCCCTCTGCAAGACAGGCACTATGAATTTTAAGAGGTATTTTATCATTTGTATCAGATAAAATAACAAAATAACTGAAAATCTCCACGATGCACCTTGGAAATGGCCTTCTGCTTATGTGGGTCCTTGATATGATTTAAGGTGAAGCTTTTCAAACTAGTTGTCATTATCCAGTTGTAAAATGTTTTTGGTTATTGTTTATTGTACTGCCCCTAAACATTCTTTCCTAATTTTAAGACCTTTAATCTTAAACTACTTTAACCACTACCTGTTACTTTGTCCAGGGTGTGTCTCTGCGTGTATTAAATACAAGAAAAGATCTGTGTTAAACATGTGTATGTATGTATGCCGCTATGTGATGCAAAAGCTGAGGAAAATTGTTGCAAAGATTTGTTTAGCCGTTGCAGCACAAACACATAGGTCCATTTATCTGTTGTTGTTTTTTTTGCCATTAACTCACCACTGTTTGATTCTTTATGACAAACTGTCTTGCTTGCTCTGCTGGCTCACGGTGTGCCTGCTTGTGCTCAGACTATCGTGGAGCTGACCCAGGAGAGGGACTGCGGCCAGGCCTTGCCCCCGGTGCCGACGGCGCAGTCCCCCAGCGGCTCCCCCAGCATGCGCCGCACAGAGAGCAGGCAGCACCTGTCTGTGGAGCTGGCCGACGCCAAGGCCAGGATAAGAAGGCTCAGGCAAGAGCTGTAAGTAGACCGATTGGGTGTGTGCTACACATAGAGATTAAGGGCTCCTGAAGTCTGTTTCAGGCAGCGTGCATGTATTCTGTTGTTAATCAGTCTGAAATGTTCCATATGCCCCCCTGACTATCTGTTCTGAAATGTCACTCACAAGCAGTTTTATTGTGTAATTTTAAGAAAATTATGATAATTTTTAAGCTAAGTGAGATATGGTAGGAAGCTTATAGTGATGAATGTTTTGGCATGCGTTACTTTACCCATGGGCTTCAGTACATCGGCTTTTCATCCATCAGTTTTCTGTCTTGAGTTTGTGTCTTCTAAAGCTCTTTCTGTGGAATCAACCAAAGCCAAAAAAACAGAACATGCAAAATATAAGAAAATATTGATGTGAACAGTTGGAAACACTGTGTCTGCAGGTTTCCGTCCCAGCTGGTTTTCTCCAATGCTAATATGATGTTTTAATTGATACACGTGATGAAAAATAAACTTTAACACATTTCTCCAGTCAGTCCCGCCTTTAATGGTTCTGTTTCCAGCAGCTTCATCACACAGAACTTTACACAGCCTCTCCTCAGCTTGCTGGCCAGTATTTCTGACTAAACAGCTCTTGCTAGCTGATCAGTTAATCTACTAGTAATAACAAACACTGTATCAGAAACTAGCCACTAGAAATGTAAATTGGTTACATTTCAGGCAGCACACCTGCATGAGGGCAGTTGTTCAATTCAGAAATTGGTAGTTTTGATACCAATTACAAATCCCGTTTAACCTTTTAGGATCTGAAAGTAAATTTGCAGATATACTCTAGACAGAAAACTGAGATCAGTGACAGGAGCAAAACCTAGAAAACAGGGTTGGCAACCACTGATATTGCCTTCTTAAGGCCTCTTGAGGTGAATTTCACGTACCCTGCAGTTTATCTGTTTGCAATCTGCTTGATGATATGGTTGCAAGTTCTCTTGCAATTGTACAATTCTATAGCCTTTCCCCCTCTTCATCTTGTATCTTTATTGATACTAACATTTCACAAATTATTGTCAGCACATTAGAACAAAGAAATAAAAGATTCCAGACTGTCCGGTTTATTATATTAGCCTGGCTATGGTAACAGCAGTGAGTATGGTTTTGGAAGTATTTTTGACAGACGTACTAAGCAATTAGTTTCAGAAGAAATAGTTAAAGATTTACAATATGAAATTTTACAATTAGTCTGAGGTTCATGTTAATGAAGCATAGTTTTATTCTTCAGCATAACAATATGAAGTATTCATTTAATGGCTATACTCTTTCTTAGTACAGAGGATTGCCATCATTTCTAATTGTTGTTTCTTGGATTTGTATGAACAGCTGCAGTCAGAAAACAGCCTGGAAAGATTGCAGTTATTAGTCTGACTGACTAGTCAGTAAATGAGTTAAATGTTTTCTTCACAAGCTGCTTCATGACATTATACAGCCACACTAATTATTAATAAAAACCCATCATTACCACACAATCTGAGACAACTAGAAAATTAGAATATTTTTTTTTCTTTGCCCTGACTTTGAAAATGAGCCTTGTCTTGGCTGTGCTCATGACAGAACACTTCAGACCATGTTGTGATAATTTAGCGACTGACATTGAGGAGCCGGTGTGGACGTCGAAAAGTGACTTGTTAATTTATGGGCTGACGGGGAAAGATAGACAGGTGGGGAGGGTCTCTAATTCGTATCATTGAGGCCTTTTAGCTCTGCCATGAATCCGCCTGGCTGTGAGAGCAAGACGAACGGTTTGATTTTGAATGTCATCTGCAGTTACTCTGTTTGCTTTGCTTAAAATAATACGAATCTTCATCCAGGATTGTAAAGCATTGACAAATCACTGAGCAGTGCTTTCTCAAACAGCTGACCTTACTCAGCTTGCCAGCATGTAGCAAAAAAAGCACATTTCAGATATCCTGCCTCTGATTTAAAATGTATTTGTGCTTTTCCTTAATCATACTGCTAGTAACACTTTCTCTTACTATTGAAATGCAAACTTCAGGCCCTTTACTATTACTTTGGAGTGTTTGCATGCTAAAACCATTTGAACATTTTCATTTTTGAAAATTCAACCTGTATCAATAATCTCTCATTAAATACATAATATTTGAATTTAGGAGGGAAAATGTAGCCTAACCAAATATTTAACGGTCATCAACAGTGACATGGTGTAACATTGTATCAAGATCATGCAAATTATTGTTGGGAGGATCCATAATTAGCCTGTTAGGCAGTTAAAAATTTGGTTGAATAATATCATAGCTCTAGGCAATGTAACAAGTCAGGTTTAAATTTTGTAGTTTGTATTTTTCAGTTGGCTTTGATAGTATTCATTTTTTTTACAGTACATGATTGTGTTTAAATCTTTGGAATATTTACGGAGTATAATTGACATTTGTCTACTTTTCTAAAATGACAAAAAACACCTCCTCTTTCAGAATAAGTACAACATACAGAAATGCGTTTTCTATGGCTCCCAGTAGAAAGTTTCAAACCATCAGTATGCCTTTCTAAGACAGCTTTGTTACATCATTGCATTGTTTGAACACCCCAATTTCAATATAAATTCCTAGCTGAATGGTTGTGCCTGAGTGCTCTCTTTTCTGTGCAGTGCACTGGTATTTACTCCTCATTGTTTGTGTACATCTGTCTGTTTAAATTCAGTCTGGTTTTAACAGCTTATAATTTCTGAATTTCATCTGTCAGCTTGGCATGTTTGAACTATTTTTTTCTAGTCTTTGCCTTCGCATTTTGATTCTAGGGTTTACCATATTTAGTGCTGACAGACATTTTTCTGTTTTTCTTCTTTGCCTTTCAGTTGCTTTTGTCAACGAGGAGTATTTTGACTGCTCACATTTTAGTTCTGCAGAACAGTAGGACCTTTCATGGGATATGTGAATACTCTGTTCATTTTGATTAATAAGCAATAAGAAACGATCACAAAGTATACAACCATAAAAAAGTTTAAATACTCACACTCAGATATAACACTCAACACTATGGCTCTTTGTACAACTTTGCATTTTATTAATGTTTTCCTGTTGGTGTAGTTCACTGAGATCCAGGGTTTTAACTAAGAATACAGTTTCTTTTTAAATCTCTACCTGTTGTGCGTTGCATACAACAATGGTTGATTTTTTTTAAACCCCTCCTCATACAGTAATACTAGCAATAAGTGCTTCCTACAGATGTAACTCTAAATATATACACTTCCTGCTAAAATACTTTGCAGTCCCTGAGCTAATAAAAAGAGATCACATTTAGTGCAACCCTTGGTTGCTATTAGATCAGCGTGGAATTTCGTTCCTAATGTCAGACGTGCTGTCATGAGACGTGCACTTAGGTTGCGGTGTTTTAGAGACTGGACGTGCCCTGAGCTAGCTCTGAAGACTGATAGTCCCTTGGTCTTGCGGCCTCACTGAGAGCGACCCGTCCATCTGCAGAAGCGCTGTCAGTTGAGATGTCAAGATGGAGCAGGGGTTGGATTAACTGGTAGCAGTGTGGGGAGCATAACAGTGTCAGGCCTAACAGGTCGCTTTAACAGCAGGTGTTCTGGGAGGCTTGTGTTCATGACAGCTGAACCGGAACTTTTTTGACCCTGAAAACCTTTCAAGCTCTTAAGAACTGGTTTTAATAGCCTCTCTGTATGGCTGTAATAGATCACTACCTCTTGTAGCTCTAACACGTCTTTACACAAGCAACCAATTTAATGGCTACAGTCAAGCAGGAGGTCTGGTGTGCTTTAATCTTGCTTCTTACCTGCTGTGGGATGTGAGACAGTGGCACAGTGGTGCTATGTGCTGAGGTCAGCATGTGCAGCGTGGGTCTTGAGAGGACACTTGTTCCTGACTTGCAGGGAGGAGAAGAGTGAGCAGCTGCTGGACTGCAGGCAGGAGCTGGAACATATGGAGACCGAGCTGAAGAGGCTGCAACAGGAGGTGAGTGCATGTGGGAACCGTTGGTGACAAATAAAACAAGGCCTGCAAAAGAAAACCCCAGCAAACTTCGGCCTGCGCTGTTGCCTTTCAGAGGCAATGAAGACCGCAAAAGACCGCCTGTGTTTTGGAAATCGTTCAGTAAAAAGATTTGTAGTCCTATGAGGTAGTCCTTCGTTGGGCTTGCCATAATTAGATATGCTCGATCTCTATGTATTGTATTAAATGTATTGAAACAGAGGAGTCACAGTTAGGTTATACATTTGTCGCTCTGAAATTGTGGCTTAGTAAATGTTAACCGTAGAGCTATTTGTGGATGACAGGGGTGTCTCTCCATCCAGAAGTGAAGTGTGTGCTTCCATGCGTCTTCTGTTGCCAGAACCTGCAGTTGCTGACGGATGCCCGCTCGGCCAGGGCGTACCGTGATGAACTGGACGCGCTGAAGGAGAAGGCCATCCGCGTGGACAAGCTGGAGAGTGAAGTGAGCCGGTACAAGGAGAGGCTCCACGATATTGAGTTCTACAAGGCCAGGGTGGAGGTATGGCCCTGGAATCTGAAAGTACCAAGAATTATGAGAAGGGAAGTTATAAAGGCCAAACCATTAGTAATATGTGATTTTAGGTTGTCTGAAGCAGGAACTTAATATGTGCTTTGATGGGTAGGCTTTGAATTGTTAGAAATGTTAGAGCAGTAGTTAATTAAGTCCTTTTATCCTTCTCATGTTGAAGCCTTATACAGTGATGGCAGCATTATTGTTGTATTTATGAATAGATCTAGCTGCTCACAGTTAAACAGGCTACTGTCATTGAGGATTTTCACTTTTTTTAATTGTATGTGTATTTAAAGTCTTTCCCGTCTAAGTTCCTGATCCTTTGTTTCTAAATTTGTCATTGCAGACTAGGAAGTGCTATTTCTAGATGAGTAACTCCTTGTTTGCATTGCTTTACAAGGAAAAAACAGGAGCTGGTAGCATCTAGATTAGATGCTGTGATCAAAGGCATCATTACTGTTTATTTTTTGTTCCTTAGTTGTTGTTATTGCTGCTGGCTTTAGGACTCTTGCCCTCCTTCATTAATATTGGCCTAAATTCCCCTGCAGGAGCTGAAGGAAGATAACCAGGTGCTGCTAGAGACTAAGACGATGCTGGAGGACCAGCTGGAGGGGGCTAGGGCTCGTTCTGACAAGTTGCATGAGCTGGAGAAAGAGAGCCTGCAACTCAAGTCAAAGATACACGACATGGAGATGGTAAACTGTGGATGTTTCGCCGGGGATCTCTTTGGGTCACCGTATCATTTCAGTGCCTTGATCATTAACGTTTCCAGCATGCTGTAAGCCTCCTGAAGTTTTTCTCTGACGTTTTTAGTCTGGGATTTTTGGGAGTTGTTTTGTTGAAGATCACCCATTCCTTTGCAGGGGGGTTACAAGTGTAATGTTAATGCTGAAAAAAATAATGATGGAAGACTCTTTGGATTGTTGTTTCTGAAAGGGTTCTTGGTGCCATTATATGTAAATTGTGCTGTAATGTATCTGATTATATTAACATTGAGGCTGTTGGAAAGTTATGTACACAGTTGATATAGCAGGGCAAACTCCACTGTTCTGAGGGTCTTCCAGTCCCATGGTCATCATTCACTTCCTGCATGAACCTGGTGGAGAGCGCTGTGAAATGAACCAGGAATGTCCTTCTCTGCCAGGAACGGGACATCGACAGGAAAAGGATAGAGGAGCTGCTGGAGGAGAACCTGGCTCTGGAAATGGCTCAGAAACAGAGCATGGACGAGTCCCTGCACCTGGGGTGGGAGCTGGAGCAGCTTTCCAAGACTGTGGAGCACACAGATGGTAATCAGTCCCCTTCTCAGTAAATTGCTGTATGGTTTTAATTAGCCTTGGTCAGCTGTCACCCTGTGCCATACCTGGCAGATAGTTAGCTTTGGCTTTCATATGTAAACAGATTGAATGACAGATTTATTACAGCCAATTATTTTTTTACTTTAAAGATTGTTAAGCTTTGTTTTTCCAAATACAGATGGAAACACAAGTCCAGAATGGGGTCTGTCTAATGAAAAATCATGCTACAATTTCAGATGTGGTTACACTACAGGAACATAAACCACGAACAGAGATAAAGCCTATTTTTCAGACATCACCATGTTTGGCCTGGGGTGTATCATGATTTGATAGTGATTAGAATTATTCTAGTGGCAGTGAGCAGACACTTGATTGAATGCAGTCAAGACTGTGCAGACTTGAGACAGACAGTGACTCCCTCTTTCACATCATGCTCTCCTTCCTGTGGGAACTTGAGAGTCTTCCCATTGTAAAAGACAGCAGATGTCTGTGACAGAGTATATTGTGTAGGAAGGCTTACTCAAATCTCATTCCTGCCATATGTATATGAGAGTGGCAGCAATGAAGCAAGTCTATTAACAATTAGTAATTTACAAAAAAAGATGTAAGTGATGGGGGAGGTTACATTTCCAGAATGATTGAAATTCCATTATTTGTTTCTTGGAATTTAATTTGATGCATAGGGACATCCCTGAAAGCAGGGCACAATATTCTTCTTAATGGCTCTAGTGACTGTAAAGTGTCTTTTCAGTGCCACAAAAATCTCTGGGTCACGAAGTGAACGAACTGACGTCCAGCCGGCTGCTGAAACTGGAGATGGAGAACCAGAGTCTTCTGAAAACCGTAGAGCAGCTCAAAAGTTTAGCAGAACCGTCGGAAGACGCCAACTCCAGAATCCTGAAGATTGAGAAGGAGAATCAGAGACTGACCAAGAAGGTTAGCATTCACTGTTTATAAATCTCAGGAGGGAAGCTTCTCTTTTGCAATGTTGTTATGTTACTATGTGAGATTTAACCTAAATCCTAGAGATGCTTGACTTTTGTAAGGTGCCTCCTGTTACATTTAAATTAAGCTGGAAAGAATTCTTAACCTTTTACAGAATAGTTATGGAATATTTTAAAGTTGCAGAAGGTTAGAAGTTGCTGAAAGAAAGTAAGACAAATGGTACCTAAATATAATTTTCTGTCAGTGTTCCCAACTGTTTCACTCCCTTGTGTAATATGCTGGTATTTTTGCACACATACGTCTGTGCATATTAAAAAAGAAATTCCACATGCTGACTAATAAAAACATATTATTAGTTTAGAAATAGCAAATAACTGAGAGAGAAAACAATGATTCTAATTAAACCTGTGCACATAGCATTATCATTTTATGCAAATCAGGTTTAAATTTGTTAGAAAAAAGAATAGATCAGTGGTTTCTACTTGGCTTTTGCAGGCTGTCAGAAACATAACATTTTTTTGAATAAGCAGCTTATACAAAATAGGGATGATGTGGGGGTATGCTCAGTGCTATCATCAGCCTTCTTATTAGTATCCCTTCTCTTCTGAAGGTACAGTTTTTTTTTTGTGGGGGGGGCAAACAGCTGGAGCTGCACATCAGATGCCTTCAATCAGCCTTGGATTACCCTGCAGGGAAGAGCACAGCTGAAAAGACCCTTTTATTTATAATGCAGATTTCCTCCTCTTCCTACATCTTAATCAGTCTGTGTAAAATTACATTTAATTGCCCCTGCCAGACTGTGTTCTGGCGTTCTCTGGCATCAGCTCTTTTTTTAGTGGTGTTGTTATTGTTGTTGTTTAACTGCTGCTCTTTATTTTTTAACTCTTTCTTAGCTGGAGAGACTGGAAAATGAGATGAGCCTTGAGAAGCAGACCCTGCAGAATGCGGAGAACCTCAGCAGCGACCTGATGAAAGAGAAGGCTCAGCTTGAGAAGACCATCGAGACCCTGCGGGAGAACTCGGAGAGACAGGTACTGCAGGGCTGTCAGATGCTGATGGATCACAGGGTGCCTGCTCTTTGTGATCCGGGACAAGAAAAGAGCAATCCAAAAATTGGCAAGAGGCACTTCATTTAAAAAATCACACGCCATTCACAGCTGGGTGCCCTCCCTCCTTTCAGGTGCATGAAAGCTTATAGATACCAGCAATTTAACACAGGTATACAGTATATATATCTTATTGTTCCTAGTCTTTCTGAGGTTTTTTGAAGTGTGATTCCAATATCCGCTCACAATTAGGGAAACAACTTGTGTGCTTAGCATTTCTAAAACATCGGTAGAGATTCCCTTTTTTTCAAAATTAAATTTATATGCGGGGTGTATATTCAGCTGTCTAGGCGTTAGCGCTATTGAAAGATAGATCTGTTAGTTTAAAGGTACTGTTTCTAAAAAAGTATTTTTATAACATGAATAAAATGATATAAAACATTAGGTTTGAAGTTAGTGATTTTAACAGCAGAGACCTGTTTAATCTAAATGATCTTCCCTACTACATATACAGTACGTATCTACAGTGTAGTCACACAGGGCAATCCAATAATTCACCTGCTGCACTAATGTTTGGTGAAGGAAAATTATTGAATGCAGATACTGAATCAGCGTGCTTGGAATTCATAATGACTGCGCTCTTAACGGATTACTCGAAGAATTGAATTGAAAGCCTTTTTCCTCTTCTGTCGTAGGTGAAAGTACTGGAACAAGAGAATGAGCACTTAAATCAAACCATATCCTCCCTGAGGCAGCGCTCTCAAATTGGAGCGGAGGCCCGGGTGAAGGACATTGAAAAGGAGAACAAAATCCTGCACGAGTCCATCAAGGAGACCAGCAGCAAGCTGAACAAGATGGAGTTTGAAAGGAAGCAGCTCCGCAAAGACCTGGAGCACTACAAAGAGAAAGGAGAGCGGGCGGAGGAGCTGGAGAGGGAGGTGCATCGGCTGGAGAGGGAGAACGAGCAGCTCCAGAAGAAGATCACCAGCCTGAGCATCACCTGCGAGAAGGTCGAGGCGCTGGAGCAGGAGAACTCGGACCTTGAGGTGGAGAACAGGAAGCTGAAGAAGAAGCTGGACGGTCTGAAGAACCTGGGCTTCCAACTGGAGGCGTTGGAGAAGGAGAACACCCAGCTGGACGAGGAGAACCTGGAGCTGAGGAGGACAGTGGAGTCCTTGAAGTCTTCCTGCATCAAGGTGGCACAGCTGGAGTTGGAGAACAAAGAGCTGGAGAATGAGAAGGAGCAGCTGAAGAAGAGCCTGGAGCTGATGAAGGCCTCCTCTAAGAAGACCGAGCGCTTGGAGGTCAGCTGTCAGGGGTTGGACACGGAGAACCAGAGGCTGCAGAAGGCCCTGGAGAACAGCAATAAAAAGATCCAGCAGCTAGAAAGCGAGCTCCAGGATGTCGAGACCGAAAACCAAAACCTGCAGAAAAACCTGGAGGAGCTCAAAATCTCTAGTAAGCGCCTGGAGCAGCTGGAGAAAGAGAACAAGATCCTGGAGCAGGAGACGTCCCAGCTGGAGAAAGACAAGAAGCAGCTGGAGAAGGAGAACAAAAGGCTGCGGCAGCAGACCGAGATCAAAGATTCCACTTTGGATGACAACAACCTGAGGATATCCACTCTAGAGAAGGAGAACAGGTCCCTTGCTAAAGAGATGAGCCTCTTCAAGGAATCCTGCGGACGGGTCAAAGACCTTGAAAAGGAGAACAAAGAACTTGTAAAACAAGCAACCATTGACAAAAAGACTTTAGTGACATTACGTGAGGTAATGTTTTGTCAGTATTACGCCTTCTTGATTTTGGAATTTGGATTTGTGGTCCTCTGTTGCCTGAGGATAGCTGATAACTCTGCTGCGTTCACTGGGACTGTATCTTCAATCACACATTATTCATCAGTTACAAACAGGAGAAAATAGACCAGTTCTCTTTTGAAGGGAAATAACATTGAGAAATTCTAGAATAGTGAACTTCATGCTATGATATACAATGTTTATACATTTTTAAATGTCAGTATTTGAAGTTCCAAGCAAATTTTAAACATTATGAAAGAGATTTTTATGACTTTGTCTTCTGTAATACACACTAATTTCTAGACGAGAAATTAAATGCATCTTCCTTCATCCCGAGATGAAAACACTACATGTATTTTAGCAGTATCCTGAGCGGTTTTTTTCACTTGGACTTTCCCAGTACACTGAACAAATATTTGTTGAACATGGATACAGTATCAGCTTGAATTGCTAAGGACACACTATATGAATTATTAATAATGAGCGTTTGATAGGATAAGGAGAAAAACTGAGTGTTTGATGTTTTAGGAGCTGGTGAGTGAGAAACTGAAGACTCAGCAGATGAACAATGACCTTGAGAAACTTACCCATGAGCTGGAAAAGATAGGTCTGAACAAAGAGAGACTGCTAGATGATGAGCAAACATCTGATGACAGGTAAAAGGATTAAAAACTGCATTGTATCTGAGATCAAAAACATCCAGCGCAGGCTCCCAGTATGAGTCAGAAGCCCAGACAGTGGGAGTATCTACTGTTTTAGTGTACAGGTCAGAAAGTGAGCCCTGGGTTTCGTTGTCAAAAACCTTCAAAAGAAAATCTGGCTTTCAGTGTGCAAACTACTGATGAACAATATATAATTATATCGACATTTTGGAGCTCTGTGGTTTCTGTGCAAATCCTTTATCTATTTAATTTGATTAATTATGACATCTGGTTCATCATGATTGCTACACTCCGGCTACTTGTGGGTCAAATTACTTCCACACAAATCGATAAAGATCAAAATTGAATTGAAAATCATGTGTTTTGATAGAGAGAACTAGCAGACATTTGTGCTTGAAACATAGAACTAAGCTTTGTTATTTGACATGGCTAATCATCATACAGCATTCAGATGAATATGCTTTGAGATATTAAAAATCAGTTATTTGAGATATACACTTTCCCAATGTCCGTGTGGTTTGTTAGTCAAAAACATTATAGGATGAATCTTTTAATGGATTTCTAAATTATGTCATTGTAATGTGTGCTAAATTTGGTTATCTTTTCTTGATGTCTGATGGTAATATGTATAAATAGCAGGTACAAGCTGCTAGAGTCCAGGCTTGAGTCCACATTGAAAAAGTCACTTGAAATCAAGGAGGAGAAGATTGCAGCACTGGAAGCTCGTTTGCAGGAGTCTTCAAACCTGAATCAGCAGCTCCGACAAGAACTCAAAACCGTAAGTCACACAAGTACAGAAATACAAGAGCAAAATGGCCTTAGTCTTTTTTCAAGTATCCTCATCTCAGTGTCTCTCCTTTGGTTAGTTGGACAAAACTTGATCTGGACATTTCATTTTCTGATGTTTTTTTTGCTGAAAGAGCCTAATGCTTCTGAATCTTAGTACAGTTGTATGCTTGTAAAATAGTCGAGTAAAAATAATGTTTTACCTTGCTGTTGTCTGTAACAGAGGCTGCAATAATATTCCCACCAAGTCTGTTGGGAATGTTTTATGTAAAAGTGTCCTTATGAATAAACTGTATGGGTTAACAAGTGAATCTTGGGACCTACAGCAGTTAATGGGTGTGTAGCACAACCCCCTAGGCTTCCTGAAATTCTTAAGGATTAAACCATCAAACTGACTGATGACAAATATTGAAAGCAGTGTGTTAGGAGAGTCTGCTAGTGAAAAGGGAAGTCTCAATGTGAGATCAAGCTTGTGCTGTGACTGCAGGTGAAGAAGAACTATGAGGCCCTCAGGCAGAGGGAGGAAGAGGAGCGGATGATGCAGAGCTCTCCTCCCAGGGGAGGGGGAGAAGAAGCCCAGAGTGTAAGCAAGTGGGAAAAGGAGAGCCACGAGGCCACGCGGGAGCTGCTCAAGGTCAAGGACAGGCTGATCGAGGTGGAGAGGAATGTGAGTGACTTGTCCGTGATCCCCATCGCTGTTTCCCTTGCTGTGGTGTCGGTCCATACAGATTCTTACCACACAGTACAGTCAAGGATACCGCGGACTAGAAAAGGGTGCTATGGAAATCTCCATACAAAACATTACTATTGCACGCCATAAAGTACTATTCAGTTAGATTGTACGCAAAAATTTGCCAAAATACTTTTCCCATGCATTGAGTTGAATAGGGCATCATTTCAAGTACAGAATTGAGGTGAACATTTCTGTGATCTGTTGTACTGCTATACGTGCTTCCCAGACCGCTGAATCACGAGTTGTGTATTGTCCCACTCTCTGTTGCGGTGTGAAGAATGCCACGCTGCAAGCAGAGAAGCAAGCTCTCAGGACCCAGCTGAAACAACTGGAGACCCAGAACGATAACCTGCAGGCTCAGATCCTGGCCCTGCAGAGACAGACTGCCTCCCTGCAGGAGCACAACACCACGCTGCAGACCCAGAACGCCAAGCTGCAGGTCAGCGCTCCTGTACTGGGCTGGGCCGACGGTGTTCACACTGGGGAGTGCAAAGGAGTCCCTTGCTCAGGAGTGAATGGGAGATTTGTTTTTCTTCTCTTATAAACAAACGCACAGAGTCGTGGTTGATTGATTACTGACCTGAGGCTGTTAATAATGAAATAAAACAATGAGGTAGTTATTATTTTAAAAGAGGAAATGCCATGCATTATAGATGTAGAAAATAGCTTCCAAAAGGGGATTATTGTTCACAGTGCCCTCTGCTGACATTTTTTTCCTACAACTCAAAATTTTCTTTACCTATTAATTTGGTTGATAGACTTGGATGTAAATCAGTCATCACTAATTGCACTTTTTTATAATAATTACAAATTTTCCATTTAAGAAAATAATTAGTAATAATATAATAATGCATTACTTGTTTCCCAGCTGGGGCAATGAAAATGGCCTGCATATCAGAGTGGTCATTTCTGGAATCACAATCTTAAAATTGTATGATGCATCTATTAGTTACTGAACAAGTAACTGGGGAAAGCGGTTATTTTCATCGGTCTGGAAATTTAATTAATCATTGAAGTAGCTTAGCAGATAAGAGCAAAATCCAGAGACTGTGATGTGACATCTGTATTGTACCTTTTTTTACCTGTACAATACAGTACAGGTACAATTAGTTCCAACAATCACTCAGGCTTTAAACATCTGAGCTGCCTTATTTGCTGCACAGGTGGAGAATTCCACTCTGAGCTCCCAGAGTGCATCCCTGATGGCCCAGAACTCTCAGCTGCAGAGCCAGCAGTCCAGCACGGAGAGCGAGAAGGACAGCCTGCTGCGCGAGAAAGAGGAGCTGAGGGCCACGTACGAGCTGCTGGTGCGAGACCACGAGAAGCTGGCCACGCTGCACGAGCACCAGGCTGCCGAGTACGAGACGCTCATCAGCAAGCACGGCAGCCTCAAGTCTGCGCACAAGAACCTGGAGCTGGAGCACAGGGAGCTGGAAGACAGGTCAGCACACGGACTATCACGGAGCAACGCTCGCGCAATGTTCTAATACAGACGTCAGTGTCAGGAAAACAGATCTGAACTACAGCTTAGTGTCTGAAGTGCTCTGTTTGGTCTGCAGGTACAACCAACTGCTAAAGCAGAAAACCCAGCTGGAGGAGCTGGAGAAAGTCCTGAAGGCGGAGCAGGAGAAAATGGTATCTGAAAACAAGAGTCACGAGGCCACAGTGTCCAAGTACCAGAAGCTGCGTGACGAGAATGACAAGTGAGTAAAGGGAAGAAATAGGCCTTGGTTTAGACTTACAGGCCTGGCACACAAGTGCAGTGTGGAAGCAAAGAGCCTTTTGGGTTAGCACAGGTGCACCAATACCTGCAGGACCTCCTGTTTTCTGGTTTGCTTTGTGGTTTCTGCATGTGTGTGCCACATTTATGACTCCACACCCTTGCATCCGATTGATTTTCCCTTCCCTTAGTGCTTCACTGTTAAAGCCACACCAAACTCTTATATAGCATATACCTTCTTAGAAAACTGGTTTTAATTTAAGTTCAAGATTGAATTATGTCAGATTGCATTATATCAAAAAATACTTAAATACTGTTGGAAAAAAGAGAGATCTGTATGGTGTAGAGTTCCCAATGAGTTTTACTTTCTATTTCTTTGTTTAATAATAAGTATGTTATAATAGATTCCCTTTACTGCTACAAAAACAGAAGGCGGGCTCAAGCAATGTGAGTCACTTGCAGTACAATTTTACTCTTTTGGAAATAAGGGTAAAGTTAGTTTCTACATCAGACTGATACTGATCAGACTGAAGGAGTTATGCAATATCGGGCCCCTGAATACTAAGAATGACTTTTTTCATTTTTCAAAAAAACATCTTCAAGTTATTATTCATATTAATACAAAAATTCACTTTCATCTGCTCATATTTAAATTCTACCTGAACCATTAACCACATGTTTATATGTTTCCACCACGAATTTAGCTTCTGTGTCAAATGGGGGCACGAATGGGTTCATATTGACTCGATGCCATTTTTATCTGTGCGAGTCAGAAATACACAGAACTACTGGGCAGTGTCGGCTGGAGACTGAATGGAATATTTGATGAGCAACTTTCAAGTTGTTCAAGTTGTTCAAAATGCACTTGGTAGACACATGCCATCTTAATTCAGCATACCACGAGCATATAATATTGTCTATAGTTATGATGGTGCTTTAAAATACCATACATTAAACCACACTTCTGTGTTTGAAGGCTGAATCAAACCTACAATCAGCTGCTGAAAGACAACGAGGGGCTGCAGACAGATCACAAGAACCTCAAGAGCCTGCTGAACAGTGCAAAGCTGGAGCAGACGCGTCTGGAGGCAGAGTTTTCCAAGTTAAAGGAACAGTACCAGCAGCTCGACATTACGTCCACCAAACTGAACAACCAGTGTGAGGTACCAAGGCCAGAAATCTCAGTCCAGGAACAGAGCAGTTGATTCTTTTGGGGGCCTGCTTCCGGTCAGTGTAGTGGGACAGTGTCCCCAGGGAAACGTCTCTCTAGAAAATTTACAGTGTGCATCAGCATGGTGGTTCTTTTCCAGACTTGAATCAAATCTGTGGTTTAGAATATATTAGTGGCCTTAAACGGGAGCAGTCTAAAGTACTGGAAAGAAAGAAGATGAATCTGAAGCTAGAGTAAGAAAGCTCATATCAATTTTTTTATATTGAATCTTTCACGTGAGATGCTGTTTCTAATGTCCTGTGGTTAAAGGAAACTTTGAAGAAATATTATGGATGATTCTTAGCACAATCCCTTTTAAATTTTTTTGTGAGAAATGTAAACAATTTCACACTGGGTAACCGGTTTATGTGCGTTATAATGATGAAGGAATTTTGGTTGGTAAAAGCAATTTGTTTTCCAGTTACTGAGTCAACTGAAGGGAAACCTGGAAGAAGAGAACAGGCACCTGCTGGATCAGATACAGACACTGATGCTACAGAACAGAACTCTGCTGGAGCAGACCATGGAGAGCAAGGATCTCTTCCACGTAGAACAGAGACAGTACATGTATGTGCACAGTACAAGCAGAGCTTTCAGTATACATACACACCACAGAACATTCTGTTAACATGCCACTTCATCCACAGCAAAGGCACTCAGATTCCAGTTACTGTTTTCTGAGCAAACTAGTGATTTGGGCTTATAAGTAATGCTAACCTCCAGAAGTGTTTTATAGAAAATAGACCATTTATTTTTACATTAATTTACTCTTTAGATCTTTAATGTTTTATTAGGCTTGTTACAGAATACGTCTTGCATTTCTTTATTTAGAGACAAGCTTAATGAGCTAAGAAGACAGAAGGAGAAGCTGGAAGAAAAAATAATGGATCAGTACAAATTTTATGATCCGTCACCACCAAGAAGGTAAGTATAAAAGGAACTGTGGACAAGGTTCCAGAGCATGCACCTTAATAATAAGTATATATATATATTTATTCACTTTCTATAGTCTGTTCCTGTACCATAACTACGTGAATGGACCAGTTGACCAGTTGGCAAACACTAGTACCATCTGACCACATGTTGACCAGTTCAGTCTAATTGATCAACACTGAATCATGCTGTAGTTACTTCACTGGGTGACAGAAGGAGCATTGTTACCTGGTAGCGTGATCTTGCCAGATCTCAGAAGCTAAGCCAGGCTGGGCCTGGTCAGCACTGAGACGGGTTCACCTCAAAGGAAACCCAGGGTGGTGCTGCAAGGGGTGTTGGTGGTCCAGCTGGTGGTGCTCCTCCCCTGGACCTGAATTTCCAGACCAGTGTCCCAGTGTGAAGCGCGGAAACACTGTACTGTAGGAAGGGCTGTACTTTAGGCTACATTTTAAACTGTGGTCCTGACTATTTGGTCACTTTTCAGAAGACTAGAGTTTCAGAAGACTTGTGTCCTAGAAAAATTCTGCTGTGTGCTTAGACAATCTGGCTTACCTGAAGTTCCCTCCGAGTTCAACTGGTGCCTGAATTTCAGACTTCCTGACTACTATTCCAGCATTTTTATAAGTATATATTATAAGTGCTCTTGCCTGTAACATGGACAGATGTTATTAGGGTGGTCATTTTGAAATTGAGACCTAACACCACAGGTACCTACTGTATAAGAATTTGTGGTAATTTTTACTTGTTTCAAAGAATTCTGCTTTGAATCTGAATGGTGATTGATGTTTAGTGTATATCCAGAACTTCCAGTAATGTTAAGCCAGCAAGACTGGAAGTTTATTTACCATAGACTGCATCAAATAAAAGGTGTTATAGTTTGTTTAATGTATAATTAGAAGATCTTGTTTCATCAAATTACCCTGGATGAGTGGGTTACATGGTTCATAATTAAGATTTTAATTGTCAGCTCAACAGCTGTGGGATGAGCAGGTGTTCATTTCTTGAGTGTTTAAAAAATTACACAAAACAAGTACTAAACATCTTTGCATTTGTAAAACATTTTATAGGCTGTACAGTGTTCTATTTTATTTTATTCTTATGGTATAATTCAGTATACAGTATAATACGGTATCATTGAAGCAATTTAGTTTGTTGACTATTACTGCTTTGTTTAATGTTACTATGGTTGTGTATGTTATTATGCATGTTATTTATCCTGTTTTAATTAATTATTTTAATTTCTGTTTTAACATTCTCAGCAAATTAGCTTCTGAGGAGAGTTCTTAAGGCTCAGTCTGATGGCTGTGTGGCAGATGGACTGCAGTTCATAGAAGTTTTCATTCAGATTACAGAATGTTTTGTGCTGTAATGGAAAATGACTGCTTCTTATTAACGCCGTCAAAAAACACGGGTTTTTCAAATAGGGTATGTAAAGGGCCGAGTGGCTTCTTCACTCGTGTGCTTTGTTTCCTTTCCAGGAGGGGTAACTGGATCACGATGAAGGTGAAAAAGCTGATTAAGCCCAAGAACCGGGAGCGGATCAGGTCCCTGACGCTGACCCCAACACGCTCCGAGTCCACGGAGGGGTTCCTGGGCCTCCCTCCGCAGGACAGCCAGGACAGCTCTTCCGTGGGCTCCGGCTCCAACTCCCTGGACGACAACCTGTCCAGCAAGAGGAGCAGCAGTGAGTATCGCCTGCTAGCCTGACGCGGACCACAGGCCGAGCAGGCAGCTAGAGAGAGGCCCCACGAGCTCAGCCACTTCCAGCCACCCCAGAAACTCACCAGCAGGCAGAATAAAGCACCCTCCCCGTCAGCCCGTTTGTCCTGCTTCATTGTGTTGTGCTGCTGTCATTTACGTCTTTTAATTCATTTCGTTTTACCTTCTCTCGAACTGAAAGGGATGACAGTTCAGTGTGTACAGATGAGAGCGAACACACTCTGAGTATAGGAGTCGCTCTGTTTTAGATAAGCCGGCAGATTCCTATGTTGGTGACATTGTGGGCTGTGTGGGCATGAACAGGTTGTAGTTCATCCTCGTTAATGTGTCCATCTGTACCAAATGGTGAAATTCACTCATTTACATTTTAATGGTGGTGTTGATGTAGCTTTTTAATTGCGCTGGCAACACCCTAACAGACATTGTGCAGTAAATTCAAACTTTTGTTGTTCACATCCATAATTTTGCAATTACTTCTTGGTTTTCATGAAAGTATATACTGTTTAAAAAATCTATTTTGTAGAGATGTTACAGTTGTGATATTTAACCATATTCTTTTCAACCTCACAGTTAAATTGTAAGGTTCAATCATTGTTAAATGATTATCTGCCTTGGTTTTTGTTTTGGTTTTATATTTTCTGAAATTGTTTACAAAACAGAGAAGAAATAGTGTCTGTAATTGTACAAATATAACCATATGTAGTGTTCCGTGTTTTCAGTGTTTATTTTAGAGCATTACAGTACATCTTTACTACCTTCCAGTGTAGCAGAGCCTGTTCATTATCCTCTGAGGCATAGGATGTTTATCAATTGTTTATTTTAATAAAAGCTCAATATGAAACCAAATCTGGAGATAAAGAATGAAACGCACAAAGGTATGCATTTACATACATTTGAAAGTTAGATGTACCCACAAGTACAGTAACTAGAATAAAGCATACCATTTGGAAAAATACATTATCTTCAAAGAGGTGCAGAGAGTAAAAAATTGAGACAGATCTCAGACAAACATAACATATACTGGAAAAAAAACAGCAAGCATTGGCTTAAGTAAAAATAAAAAACAATACAGTAACAATAAACACAAAACAGTTGAGAGAGACATTTCTCAAGTGATTTGAACTTAAAATATTGTTGAGCCTTGACCTCCATCATAAGGAAGTGAACCGAGCACCACACTCTTTCCCTGACTGCAATTCAACCTTTTCCTAAAAATTGCAATTGCAAGGTGCAGCATTCACTGGTTTAGAGTGGCATGACTGAAGAAAAGACAGGAGTAATGTACAGTAAGAAAGGTGGCTTTGGGGTATCCCTGCAGGCTTGTAAAACACATGTTGTGGACACACATCTCCACTTCTTTTGCAGAGGAAGAGAACATTAAATGGTGTATTCTGTATTTTTTTCCACAATATCTGTGATTCATGTCAGTGGAAAATCAGTGTCAGCACTGACTAAATTTAACAGCATAAAACCTCTGCAAAATGGCACTTTCCTATACAGTGTAATTGAAAAGAGAGATCCACAAGTGTACAAATGCCACGGTCTCCATTCTCAGATACCTGTGTGGGAACAAACGCTAATATTCCTGACTTCATTAGGACTTTCAGTTGGCTCCCATTATATTTTTATTTACTGTTATGTATCTTTATATCTTTAGAATTTTTATATTTAAAGTGGTGTGTTTTGTTCATAAAAGGATGATTTACATTTTGGGGACATCCCAACATGATCTAGTTGTCTAGATTTCCTAGTTTTAAGGATCAAATTCTGCCCTAAAATTGATTGTGAGTAGTCACACAGACCACAGACCCTACACAATAAAGAATACATTTTGCACTGTGTGAGGATAAAGAGGTTTCTGTCTTTTGGTGCCAACTTTAGATGAATAATCTTTGATTATCAGGGCACAGTATAAAAAGGCACTGCCCATTAGTAGTACTACTTTTATATTGTTAAACATACATGGATGATTGATTCAGTGCCTAAGGCTGAATTGCACCACTGCTGCCCCAAAGCTCCATGGTCAAATATGGTTAAAACAGGAGATATAGTTAATACAAATAACCCCCTCTGAGCTTTGATTTTGAAGAAATATTATATTAATATAGTCTTCATTTGCTAGTGTGAGAGAGATTATATGTGATCTACGGGACCTTACATGAGAGAAAAGCACATTACCTTGAAAATACCGTCCCTAACACAACCCAGTGTCTCATCATGCTGTGCTCCTGTGTGATTGCACCATTCAATAAGTGTTACCGTCAGCTGTGGGTCCTGTCTCCTGTGTCTGTCTTGTGAATAAGTGAGAAATCCACTGTCCCAAGGTTCACACCCTCTTCCACTCATCCCACTGAGCTGTTTGTTTGTGGTACAGCTCGTTCTCTACGTCGTTCAAAGCATGCACAACTGAATCTCCGTAGAGTGCCGCACAGGTTTCTGTTCCCTGGTTTCGGCATTTGTTAACGTCCATCTGTTTTCTCCCTCCCTCCTTTCTTTATTTCCATTTCCCCGTTTTCTTCCCGTTTGTTTTTTTTAACCACCTGCTATGACATAAAAGTGGCTGCACTGAAAAGGTTTCCCTTTATGAGGAACAGACCGAAGGAAAAAGACAGAGTGAAGGCCATCTACCGCCGTTCCATGTGTAAGAACCCTATAGCCTAGCTGCTACCTTCTATGGGCTGCTCGTCGTCTTTTCCTAATTGTTCTCTTTTTCTGCCATTTCCTTAACCCCTGTCCTGCAGTGTCTGAAGCACTAACTGTCTTGATGAACAGCAGAGAACCTACTGTAAGAATTCTATAAATAAGGTGCTGTCATCTGTAATAAAATAGGTTATGATCTTGGACTAACATATCCCCAATTTTTATATATAATTCTGTTTTAAGAGAATATTTTGGCAGTAGCATTTTCTTCTTGCGTTTTGAAGGCAATAATGAAATATAACCTAATAGTGCTTATCTGATGGCAATAGTTCATCAAGATGCACTGTATGTTACTAATAGCATTCTAAAGCTTCCCAATGCTTCCAATATACAGCATCAGTGTTAAACTGAAATACTGCTTCACAGCTTGAATTTTTGTTTTAAACTTCAAAAAGGGCACCATCTTTGCAAGATGACCTTGGGAGACGCTGACAGCATGTTTTTATCCTGCACTGACCATGGAAATGCGTTGCTGCCTGTGGCTTTAACTGAGCATTCCCTGCTGCCTCCGTAATCCATAGCCACTCCTCCCACAGCTCTTCAGACATCCCATCCCAGACTTCAGACTTCCCAGCTAGGCTGCACGCGGCCCGCTTCACAGGCATGGCTTTGCACTGCGCGGTACCAGCAATCGCTGTCATGTCCGAGCTGAAATGGATACTGCAGACTAAACCTCCCTCAGCCCCAAGTTTCATTTCAGCTCTGCGCATGTGTCATGATTACATGGACGACCGAGATTGTGGCCTCATCCTAAGTCATTCATCACTGAAAGAAACCACAGAAAAAGCCATCTTGACACATAGTGCTGATACCGATGTAACGAGCCTAGCACGCTGCTCCCTGAAGACCAGGGTGCTCTTGCACCTTTCCATGGAGCAGCAGGCTAGACGCACCCCGAAAGAAGACGCAGTCACTGCGCACGGCCATAGTAATTCATTTCTTTTCATTTCCATCTCAGCCATGAATGACCTGTTGCAAACCATGGCCCTGGCGGGGGGCCAGTGGGCCGGTAGTTCTGAGAACCTGGACGGGTCAGATGACGCCACCACCAGGCTGAGGATGAGAGAACTGGGATCCATGGCCTACTCCACCACGGCTATCAACTACGCCACCCTCCACCCCTCCACTGGCCTCAGGTCCAGGCACAGGCTTAAGTCCAAAGGTAGAGCTAGGACACACGTCATTTTCATTTCAGTAAAAGAACACATTACTGCAACACACACAGCACAAGTCCTCCTCTTATCTGTTTAGACACTATGCTGATTAATGCATTGTGTGTATAAAGTAAGTCCTCCACAAATCTTTCTAGACGTTGTTCTGAGTAGTGTGTGTATATAAAATAGTTCGGAAAGTTGTTGAACTTTAAAGGGAAGGTAGGTAGAAATATGCTCTGTGATGTAATGAGTGTGAGAGGGAGTAGAACCTGACCAAATCATGCAATAACCTATAACCCAGAATCCCCCCGAAACACTTAACTATTTTTTGCAAGTCTGAATTTCATGAAACCAGAGCCGTTTTGGGGCAGGATGTCCCATTTTTCACTTGCAGCAACTTCCAGCTGTATCACCCGTACATTCACTGCTGGGAGTCTCAGTGCAGGGGATTTGCTACAAACAACCCACTGTGTAAAAAGGGAGGCCAGTGCTCTAGAAATGTGCGCGAGACCACTTGGGTCTCATGGCTCTTAAGACAAACTGATGTTCCCGTGAGCTGTTTTATGTATTGAATCAGTTCTGTAATCGAAGCCTCAGACATTACTCAGATCATTGATAACCCTAACTAGCTGGTTCTCTTTTTGGCATCCGGATGTACTTTTACGTAATGGAGCACGCTTTGCACTTCCTGCTCGTGAGCACGAGCGGACCGGCATGATGCTCGTCGCTTGTCTCGGTGGGGTTCGCCTCGACGGCCTCTCACCAGGCGCCGCTCTTTTGTGCTGCTGGTTTTCAGACAACGCGTCGTGCGAGGACGTCGCCCCGAGGGTCTTGGATGAGCCCAGCAACGGAGTGAGAGCTCAGGGTAAGCAGCAGGCTGGAGCGGGTGGTCTCCTGTCTTCCCAGCTACAGTGAGGCTCACACACAGTCCGTCTGGGAGCGATCCACTGCTCCCCGGCACGCTGGCTTGAACCCACATTTTTGCTTTCCTTAACAAGCACTTTCCTTTTTCCTTTGCTCTGCATAAAAAGCCTCATCTGCTACAAGCCTGGGGATATGTTTGCTCCTTACTAGGACATACTGTAATGCACTCTAAATAACGTAATCTTTTTTTTTATGATTTGCACTATGGTGGATTGGTAGATCAGATCATTGCCAAGTAATGATCAAAAGGTTCTGTAAATGCAAGCTGAATTTCTAGCAATCTTAATTTGTTTGCTTATTGGCTCATTACAACACAGCTGTACCAAACAATATTTTTTTTGTTCTTGGTATAAATGCGAACAAGTTTATTTTTATGAAATGCGATGGAATATTGGGCCTGACTGATAAATAGCTGAAGGCATTAATCAAGCCCTGATGTGACGTTGCACCACCTGAAAGTCACGACGGATGCCTGTGGCCTGTAGAGTCTGTGATTTGCTGAGGGAGGTCCTGACACGTGTTTCTGCTGGATTGGCCAGGGCTGCAGGACTCTAGCTGTGCTGGGACTCTTGTGTCCACTGTAATGCACTCTAAATAACGTAATCTTTTTTTTTATGATTTGCACTATGGTGGATTGGTAGATCAGATCATTGCCAAGTAATGATCAAAAGGTTCTGTAAATGCAAGCTGAATTTCTAGCAATCTTAATTTGTTTGCTTATTGGCTCATTACAACACAGCTGTACCAAACAATATTTTTTTTGTTCTTGGTATAAATGCGAACAAGTTTATTTTTATGAAATGCGATGGAATATTGGGCCTGACTGATAAATAGCTGAAGGCATTAATCAAGCCCTGATGTGACGTTGCACCACCTGAAAGTCACGACGGATGCCCGTGGCCTGTAGAGTCTGTGATTTGCTGAGGGAGGTCCTGACACGTGTTTCTGCTGGATTGGCCAGGGCTGCAGGATTCTAGCTGTGCTGGGACTCTTGTGTCCACTGTCCCTGCCCTTTCTACACACTGCAGAATTCCTTGTCACATCTGTTGTAAGTGACTCATCTCCGTTTCTGCTTCTTTAAAGCATTCCCAGTAATGTTTTTTTTTGCAGTCGTCCTTTCTTTCTTTCTTAAACCCTCTAACAATCTGGTTTCTTCCCAGTCTGTCTCGCAGTTGGCTTTGTCCTTCCTTGAGCTCACACGACCCCTCCCCTGCCCCCCTGTCTCTGTCTCTTCCCTTTCCCCCATAGTTCCCTTTCCCCGACTGTTCCCCTGGACTGCCTGGAAAGCCCTGGGCGCCCTCTCTTGTAAGAAGCTCCTCTTTCTTTGACAGCGAGCATGCCCTGCCTGCCCCCACGCCGCATGGCTCCTGCCTCTCGGTGTCCGGCGGCCAGCGGCTGCGTCTGCTAACCCTGTCATTCTTCTCATGCTCTGCCCTGCTGTCCCCTGTCCAGCTCCCCGGCCTGTCAGCCTTGACAGTAGCAAGACAACCAGTAGTAATAGCAATAATAATGCGTCGCCGCTCGGAGGGCAAGGTATGATCTCGCGGCTTTCTTGCAAATTGAATCGGTCCTTGAGAAGGCTTGAGATGATCTTCAAATGGGGTGGAAATAAGAACAAGGTCGCAAAATGATGATGGCAGGCGTTTACCCAGCTGAATATCTTTCCTCAGTTAACTTCGAATATGCTCTAATTCCAAACAACAAGATTATATTCCAGGTGCATGTGAAATAAAGCATTCTGTAGATAAAATGTTCAATAATAATAATAATAATAATAATAATAACTGCTTATACTTATATAGCGCTTTTCTGGACACTCCACTCAAAGCGCTTTACAGGTAATGGGGACTCCCCTCCACCACCACCAATGTGCAGCCCCACCTGGATGATGTGACGGCAGCCAAATGTCAGCTAGATACTCAAAAGAGATGTTAGAAACTACTTGGTGACCTGTTTCTTATTTTGCCTGTTTTGGAAATCATGCATTCTGTGGCCAAAATAATAGAAAGCCCCTTTGACGAACAGGACAGGACAAAGGCTTGTGTACAGTTCTGAAATATCTGCAGCCCAGTTCCTGGAGATCAGACTCCGTTGTGATGATGGTAATAGTGTGTGAGACTGAACAAGGTGTTTCACTGGCTGAACCACTTTTGAACAAGACTGAGATCTGCCTTGATGGTGATCTGTTATCTGTTACCCATATCTGTGACACATGTGACACATTGCCTGTCACTGAGTTAGTCAATTAATTTTACTGGGGTTTTTTAATATTTTGGCCAGTAAGTGTGTCTATGTGTGTTTGTACTTAGTTGCATTAAAAAATATTGGCTTCTTGTACCTGAAACAAGTTTGTTCAGTACTTTATTAGTTGCACTATGAATCTGTACTTGTCAGTTATGCGTCTCCGTGTGTTTATCAAGTGGTAACTAAGATGTTCTACACTCAAGAATAATTTAGAAGAAAAGTTTCAAGATGCCAACAGCACTGTCTGCAACTGTTTTCACTCTGTCAACTGTGATAAGCTACTGTAGCTGTGTGCAACTAGAAAAGCCTATTGGAAAGAAATATACTGTGTAGATATTTGAGAATTTTGATTCTGAAAACTTGCTGTGGTCTTCATACACCCCCTGCAGTGTAAATGGAATAGCTTGTTGAATACAAGCTCTTTCAGGGTCACTGCCAACTTCACAGGGTCACTGGGACAGTAGTAGACATTCGTCATACTGTATTCTTGTGTGTAGAATCAAGAAAATAGAGAGAAACGGGGTCAGTTGTGCAGGCAGGATTAGCTCTATATCCAAGGCCTCACATGTTCAGGCCAAGAGGTTACAGGAGCTCAGCCTTCCCATAAGGCAATGCGGAGCTTGCAGTAGTCCGAACTTGATTGGCTCGCTGGGTGGGCTGGGGTCGGAGGAGCCTGTCTACTCATCTTCATTCACGGCATGAAGGTCAGGAGTCGGTACTGTGAGTCCGGAGGCAAAGAAACAATTGAAGATTCCAAATTGGGTGGGCATAATAAAAATACTAAAACAGGCAACATATTAATTAAATGAGTTTGTTCTTTATTGTCAAACCTTGCCAAACCCTCATTCATTTTTTCCCACCAGCTTAAACATCATTTTTAATGGGGATTAAGTACTGTACCATGCTTCTGATGCATGTGGCCTTGCACTGTTCTGTTCTGAAGGAGCTGTCATCATGATGCATGTTCACAAGATGTGCAGATCTGAACATGACACATCTAACCCTCAAGCAGAACTGTGTTGTGTGGAGAAATACAGAACTCCCCTTGCTGTCTTTTGTTGAATTCAAGAGCAAAACACTTTAGTGTTCTTGAAGTCAAAGCATCATCCTTTTTAAGATGCTTTTCTACAGTGATTAGATTATAACTGATTGCAAGATTATAACTGTCTTGCATCTTGTGCTCTAGAGAAGCAGGACTTATGGAAGCCTGTTGTTCTTCAATTAATTGAAGAAACATCTGCTCCATTTTATTTTTATATCATTTGGATCTTCAAAATCCGTCTTATCCGGATTTGTGCCATCACAACATGTGACCCGGCTGCTTCTGCCTGTGGGACTCATTGGCACAGCATGTGACTCAGGGTAATTGTGTGGTCACAGTGCTACAGAAAGGGCAAGCACACTGGTAGAGGCCACGTCACTAAAATAGAATGGATATGCAAAAAAGTGGAAAAAAATATGAAACAATCTTGTTTCATAATGCTATGATGGAATAAGACAAGGAAACTGAAGAACATGCTTACTGTCGTGTTTATCTTTTAGATTGCATATTTTTTATGACAAAATCCCATAACATTAATTTTGTGTATTTTCAGAGCCTCATCTGCTAGAGATCAGGTGCCATATTTAGTTAGACCTTGATGGCAATTGAAAAGAAAGTTCAGAGAACATATGAGACCAGAGCCATTGCCAGTGGGTACCTCCCGCCCAAGAGCAGATATCAGCTACTCAAGGGCATCGGCAGCTGCAGCAGCAGCAACCCTGTGATCCCAGTATTCCATCTTTAAACGTCACACGTTGCAGCCGCACAAAATGCTTTTTCTTACATGCGAGCCGTTTCCTGAGAGATAATTAGATGGAGCTGATGAACGCTCATAAGTGAAGAGCTGCAGAACTTTTTTGCCGTATCGGCCGATCAATGGTTTGTGGGAAGAAACGACAGAAACCTGACTCGCATGGCGACAGGGGGGAAAGTGTTCTTCACATGTGCACACATGCATGCTTACAGGTTTTATCCGCTGCTCCCAATCCAATGCAAACTGCAATTTGCATTTGATTGCACAGCTGGACTCCGCTGCCCAATGACACTAAGAATTGAAAGCAGTCGGTTTGAACCCATGCTAGTCTAGCGGAGGGGCTCCGTGCCGTCACCCTGCGGGGCTGGGAGCGCGGGGCTCACGGGCTCTTTCCCCGCAGCGGGAGCCGTGAACGGCGGCGGCGGCAGCGGCCACAGCCGCCCCCACAGCGAGAGCAGCGGAGAGTTCAGCCTGGGCCTGGACGCCGAGGCCTGGTCCAGCAGCAGCAGCCCCGTCCAGCCGGCCCAGAGGTCCTCGCGCCAGAGCCCCCTGCTGTTCCGGAGGACGCTGGACGTCCCCGCGCAGCACAAGAAGAAGACGGCTTCCCCCGGCAGCGAGGTGGTGACCCTGCAGCAGTTCCTGGAGGAGAGCACCAAGGGCTCGGCGGAGGTAGGCGGCCAGAGGGGGTGACCACCCGACCAAAGCGCTGGGAGTTTTTTCCCCAGAGGAGTTTGCAGCAGCTGTTCGGATACACATTTACAGACTGCGATTGTGACAGGAATGTGTGCAAATTATCTACACATCTGACCGATGACTGAAGTTTACAAAACCCACGATACACTACAAAACTGGCTCAAGAAAAGGGGTTTGAACAGCTTTCAGCGAGCATGTGCCAAGGCTGTTACAGACATTGAGTCACAACTGGAGGCAAGCTCGTATGTTTAAATAATTCACAAAGTGAGCAGTATTCAAAAATGATCTCTGCTGCTCGCAAATGTTCGGAAATGTTCCAAAACCAGTGTTCTAAAATTATCCCCACCGCTCCCTTGCTTTCCCAATTGCTGCTAAATATTCCTATGTGCTTCCAAAATCTTATTGCTTAATCCCCAGTGACTGTGCCAGCTCTACAAATCTGTAAATCTCAGCTTTGCAGTTGTTTCTGCCTTTTGAAAAGTTTTTTTTTTTTTTTGGCGCATGTACTTTTCTAGGACTTCAGTAATCAACCACTTTTCTAGCAGGATAAAAACTATATAAACTCGTGTTTTAAAGGCGGTGCCGGAGTTCAACTGCTGAAGCCATGCTGCCAGGGCCTAACGTTTCCTTGCCTTCTCCCTGTTTTCTGGGAACCCCAGTCTGGCAGCCAGGAGAACCTTGCGGGCGAGGCTCCGAGGAGAGGCAGCGACAGCTCCGAGCCAGCCAGGAAGGAGAAGGAGAAGGAGAAGGGGGAGAGGGGCCCCCCCTCCGGCCCCCGAGGGATCATGCGGTCGGCGAGCGGCAGGACGCCGGCGGACTTCTCGGAGGGCCGGCCGCCCAAGCCGGGGCAGGCCAGGCCCGGCCTGCGGAAGGCGGAGAGCACCCGGGTCAAGGGCACGGCCCCCAGGCCCATGCTGGGGGCGCACGGGAAGGCCACCTCCATGTCGGAGAGGCTGGACAGCGCCCTGCTGCAGGCGGCGCCCCGGCCGAGGGACGCCACCGCCACCCTGCCCCGCGCCAGCAGCGTCATCTCCACGGCCGAGGGCTCCACGCGCCGCACCAGCATCCACGACTTCATGTCCAAGGACAGTAGGCCGCCTGTGTCTGTGGACCCCTCGCCCGCTAAGGCCGGCCCCAGTGAGTACCGAGACCACCCCCCCCGCCCCGTGGAGCCCCCCGCCAGCCCTTCCTCTCCCGCCCCCCGCCCCCAGGCCGCGGGGCCCGGGCCGCAGTCGTGTCCAGGCTCCCCCTCCGAGGTCGATTCCGTTTTTCTCGACCTGGCGGAGCAGTGCGGGGAGCCTCCCGTCAGGAGCCACCCATTCCTGTCTCTAAACACCGCCTTAGTGAGCAACATCAGCGGGCGGCCTGCCAGGCCCGGCGCGCGGCGCCCCAACGCGGCGGCTGTGTCGCCAGGGCCCGGGCCGCGGGCCGAGCGCGACGCCGGGCGCCCTGGCCCGCTGAAGTCCGATTGCGCCGTTGAGCTCCCCGCTGTAGAGCGCGTGAACGGTCCTGCCGGTCCCCCGTCGCCAGCGTTGGCTTCCGAGGACAACCAGTCCCTGTGGTATGAGTACGGCTGTGTTTAACTTTCTGGCCTGATGGTTGATACAGACACAGCGACCACATGCTTCGTTTTTTTAATGTCAGTTCCGCCACCGCGAATTCCTCCACACCGAGGGCACTGGTTAATTTTGTTTTTCTTTTTGCATTTGTCGAAAATCCCAGCCAATTTAACACGGTGTTTTGGGCTTTTGTTGTAGAAAAGATGGCCGTTTGTAGGTGATTTATACACCATAAACCCTTTGACACATTCACAAAGGATTGTTAATCACAATCAGATTGCTAGAGCTCCGTCACAGTGCCTCTGCGATGACTTTCACAGTCACACGGGGACACTTGGAGTTTGTCGTGTGAGCTTCCACCACAACCTCAGCTCTGAGCTCTCAGCTGAGCCTCTCCACTCTCTCACATTCCAGCGATGACTCACTGACCAGATATCCTTTCTTACACTATCAGTTCGGAAGACACTCAGATAGGCTTTAAGCCTCTCTTGGAATTAAACCTTTCAAAAGAACAAATGATAACGCCCCAGTGTTAACAACCTCCTTGCTTGAAGGTTTTCATCAAAACAAGCTGAATGAAACCGGCGCTGAATATGCAGGAGGCCTGTGCTGTAAACTGGATTTTCACTTGAGCTAAATACTGCCACACAGACAAACCCCACTGTGTAATAAAACCACAGATAGTATCCAAGTAAAAATTGGATACAGTTTTATTAGTAAAAATAATTGCACAAAATACCAAAGCAAAGGAATATATTCCTTGTACACTACATTTTTATCTTGTGAGATTGTAATTAAAATTACTAGATTTTCCAGATCACATTACACTGGAATTACGCTGGAATTACACACACCATGGCCCAGTAGGTATTTACTGACCTGGCACCTTAAATAATATACATCATCTCCTTTAATTGTCACCCAGGAGCCTTTCCGAAAGAAGCTTAGAGACAGAAGTGTGTGCCCTGGCGGCCTGTGCTCCATGCTGTGGAATGCGTTTCTTGCATTTCTCTTGTTTGTCTCGCGTGCGGACATATCTGCATGGTCTTATTACACTGCATGTCTGGGCCCTCTGTTGCTTCCAAGAAAACCAGATTGCTTAAGCAAGTGTTAGTCCTAAGACACCATTTTGATTGTTCATATCAAAATGAGCCTTCGTGTACTTGCGCATAAGTAACCTGCAGTGTGTGAAGAGGAGTCTGAAGTACAGTATGTGGTTCTTGTTATTTTGAGGAGGTGGAAATTGGTCTTTGTATGTTCATGATCGATATCCATGTGAACACTTTGCTCTTTGGGTTCTTGTATGTTTCGTGTGCAAGGCGGTTATAATGTCTTTAGTATACCAAGGTAGACCATGTCTTCCAGGCAGTGTGGAGGAGTGGTTAGGGCTGTGCGTTCACACCTGGAAGACTGTAGCTGTAGATCCCCACTCTGGTTCACCTGACATGACGAGGGTCTTCACCCGAATTGCTCCAGTACAATACCCAGATGTATACACAGGTACATTTAGTTGCTTAACATAAAGGTGTTTGTCAGGTAAATTAGTAAATGATTCATTTAATCAATTGATCTGCAGTCTCCAATAATTGATTGATCTATTTGTATATAAGTATGAATAATTATATAATTATTAATTGCTATATTGGTGACCTGTAATTGACTGGTCTCACACCCGTGTCTACAGAATGGATGTCACTGTCACCACAGAGCTCTGGACAGTTTCATCAGATTCATTAAAGGGCCCTTCCCCAGTGTTCAGGTTCCAGCAGGGTAAATTATAACCACCTTGTAGGAAAACACACCCCGGCCGCAAACGCAAGACCACTGTAGCGAATGGCACTGGGGGCATATGAATGTCACCGCTGAACATCATTATGCTTACAGTGATTATGAACAGTATTAAAGGATATAACCCACCTGATGGAGAAATAATGTCACATGCCTTTGTTCTGCAGATGTGGATGGTTTACAAGAGCGCAGAAAGTCAAAAGGCAGGACTGCGGAGCAACATAGCTCCTAAACATAGCCACCCTGCCTCCATCAAAAGTGGGCTTAAGTGGTGAGTTTCTTGCACAGAGTGTTCATGGGCAAGGTGGGGAAAACCCCAGTTAACAGACTAACAGCATCCCGTACGGCATACAGAATGCACTCTGTAACAAGGGTATAACACTGTATGTGCTTGCTTTCGAATTGGCTTTGTCTTTTCACCCAAGTAAAAAACAAGCTGAGCTGCACTGCTGGACCTCTCATCTGCATGCCTCTGCAGGGGCACCTGGGGTTTTGCTTTGCACAAGTGTCCATGCCATAGCTTCTTCATATGCAATGCATTTTCTTTTTTCCATTTGCCAAGCTTGATGGTTCAGCCGTTCTTATGTGTTGAATTAAAACGAGCAGCTGGCTGTGAAAGTTAGCCAAGTGTTATCGTTCAGTAGCTCTCCACAGTGTCATTTCACACAGTAGCGCATGGCTTCATTGTCCAGGGGCTGGAACTCGCCAAGCTCCCCAGTCCTTGTGCTCGAGCGCATGCCCTTTCTGTACTGTCTGTCCTTTTGTACGCGTCTGTGCTGTAGTTCTAACTTGCTTATTCTCTGCCTCTCTTTCAACCTTTTTTCTGTCTGCCTCCTACTCAGAGAGAAAAGTGACCTTCAAGCTGTCGTTTTGAAGCCTTTAATTCTGCTCTACTGAGACGGTCTTCACTGAGAAATTAGTGTGTAAATCCTGTCTTGAAAATAAAACACGAAAACCCTTCTTCAGTAGAAAATGCTAGATTTCTCCCCTTTCCTTGAATCAAGGAGCAATATGGGACTCCCTCCAAGAAGTATATTGTGAAGAGTTTTTTTTTTCTTTTTTAACATACTTTTACGGCAAATTGCACTGCTATCTGGATTTTACATACTGCTAATAATGCATACTTACATGGACCAATTTTCTGTGCCAAGACTGATTTGTGGTAAAGAACACAAGCTTTTTATGGACCCTAAAGATTCAGCCATATCTTGTGTGTAGCCTTTGCCAGACTTACCAGTTTACCATTTGCTCTCTTTGTAAATGAGAAGCATGTGTACGCAAGTGTTAATTGTGCTGAACTGCTGAGCCTGGGGTATAAAAGATCTGCACAAATGTAAGTGGACACCCAAGCCGCTCGACCACGTGCTGCATGAAGCAATCAACGCATTTCTCCCTCAAGAAAAATGGTATTGCTGCAAGTTCTCCTTTCTAGTTTGTTTGTTTTTGTAAGACATACCAAAATACTGTTAACACTATGAGAAAATGTAAATCGCTTTCCTTTGAATTGTTGCTACAAAGGTTGTGTGTGCTGAAATGTATGACTTACTGTATCTTCAACCTCTGGATACAATCATGTGGAAGAGGTGGTTTCTTGAGTGAAGTTGCAGGTGGTATTCCTTCATTCTAAATATCATTATACAGTGAATGACTGTGACTATGTATAGTTCATTTCCTTTTTCACTTTTTCACATAAAGGTGTTTGATGTGGGCAACTATTAATGCTTACTGTGGCTTTTGTGTAATCATTGCATCTCATGCAAATCACAGCTGTTTTTTTCTGCACACCTGTTCCGTACCCCGTTTTGTAACCTTGCACTGTTATAACTGAGGTTTCCTTTGTTTTCATTTGAACAAGATCAAATGGGCAGCTGAAGCAAATGTCTGATGAGGATTCTGATCCTGTGCTAACAGCAACAGATTCTCCTCACCACGTACAGACAGTACACAGTGGGAGGTTTATGATATCAGGCGAGATGCTGAAAATATTGTTTCTAATGGTTGTGAAAGACTCTGTTGAGGGATTGCCCTGCTGAGTCTGAGGATTAAAATGGTTTGCTTTCACAATCAAAGTACGCTGAAAGTTGAAACTTCTCTTTCCAGATAGTCTGATTCCCGATTTGTCCCCAAGACCTTATTGTTCCTCTTCCACAGTTATTTAGCTGGTAAATCGAGGTGCTTTACCTTCTTCTCAGGTTCAGGAATAACAGTAATAATGGTAATAATAATCTCTTTCTGATATGGCTTGCTTCACTCAACAAAAGAGGTTTCCCAGAGCCAGTCTGGTTCCCTTCTGTAAAAAGCTACACCAGCTGCAGAGTTCATGTACCTCTGTGTGGCACTCCGGTCAGCTTTTCAGTGTCCCTTAGGAAGAAACCTCCGTTGCAGGAATGTGTTCTTCCCATTCTGAAACTGAAAATGTTTACACTGCAGACACCTTATTTTAACTTGAATTGAATAACTTTGCAGAATTAAAAAAAATATATTTTTGAACTTGTAATCAATGTTTAACAATTGAATAGACCAACACATATGGGACAATATATGTCTCTATGTCCTGTACTTAATGGCATCCACCCCCCTTTATTTATGGTTCATCATTGCTTTTTTAGGTCATTCATCATTAAATCATCTCTTGCAATCTGAAAGCGAGTTGCACACTTACTTAGTGTACAGAAGACCTAATTGCAAATGGGTAAGGCAATGTTAGCACTATTTTTATACAGGGACCTAGTTCACTTTTTCACTGCAGGAAAAACATCTCAGACTAGACCTCCTCCTTTGACCAGGCCTGTTAAACACAAACCCAGACTAAGTTAATCGTTAATTCCATCAAAAATGCATCAGATTGTGAGAGCTGTGAAATGCATGCTTTCTCACCTTCCTTTTCTTCTGTGCCTGTTTGTCATTGATCTCTTTTACTCCCACATTCCTGTATATATTGTGAGTGAGGGTGAAAAAACCTCAGAGAGCAACAGTCATACCTCAACACTTCAGCAAAATCTTGTTCTGTGTACAACTACATTACAGTAGTGGGATTGTAAGTCTTGCATTGTTAAGATCTTCCTTATGCCTTCTTAATGCACGGTGCATTCACCTGGTAAGGTTTTCAAAGATCATCTCAGAAAAGGTAAGTACATATGATATTCACAAAGATCAAAAGTTTAAAATGAAGACCTAAAAAATGGAATGTCTGATTCCAAAGACTGCAGTACACATGCCAAAAATTGAGCTTGTAAAGAACTTCTCAATAAAAAAAAACCTTCCAGTTTTGTGATACCCATTATCACTATCATTTGCAGATTTGCTTTTCAGATAAACAGACACTTGTAATTCCCCTGTTTTCCCAGACAGTGTTCTCACAGATTATCCAGGGAGTCCCCATGATAAACCCTATGCAGGCAAAAATATTGGCACGCAACAAGCAGTCTTGCTCTCATCGATGCAAAGGTCCCAACTGACTTTTCAATCTATCATCCTGCATTACTGCTTTGAATTATTGTTGCTAATAGGAGCCTTACTGAAACTGGATTTGCTGTGGCGTCGGGATAAATTGTGGGCTCCCTTTTGAAAGCGATCACTTCAAAGGGGGATCCCCCAGTCAGAACTCTTGGTTACCCTTTGTTAAAAAAAAAATGAAATAAAAATCAGTACGTATGAAAAAAGTTAAAGGGCCCCTTTGATTTCTTTCTTCATCAGTAAACCGCAAGCGTGGGCTGTGGAGTAGCCTGGGGTGCTGTGGAACACTAGACTCGGGATTACAGATGTGGTCTGCTGTGGCGATGGCACAGGACCACATGTTTTTTCTTTCATACGCTTTGCACAGGGTGCAATGTGCAGACACTTCCTGGATTGCAGATAATAGGCCTCACTCCTAGCCTGGTCATTTCGGTGAGTTTTAATTCACAGTGCTGCTAGACCAGGTCTTTGATCTGAGGCAGCAGTCATGATGGGGGTGGAGTTGTGGTGGCTCTCCAAATTCTCCTGCATATTAGACTGCAAATCCAGTGCGCTGCGGATAGGTTTTACTGCATAGTCGAGATATTACTCACAGACACGGCCCACAACATCTCTACCCATTCATGCAAAATCTGCAACAGCATATTTCTTCAGTCACTTCAGGGTCAGTCTGTGGTTGCTGGTTTCATTTTCAGCTCATTTATGGGGGGAAGTGGGCCTTACAACACATCCCAATGAAATGCAATTTGTTTTTTTGTTTTAAACAATACAGTTCTTAACATCAGAAATATCATGGGTTAGAATGGCCTCTTGGACTTGTGTAACTATTCTCTGCAGTTTAGTTAAGGAAACCATTCATCTTTGAAATAGAAAAACATTTTTTTTAAACCCGGTTCACAGAAGGTACTGCGTAAAGGCCTAAATATTTTGGTCTAAAGGTTTAATACATAAGATACAGACCACAAGAATATCACAGAAAGATGTTTTCCAGCGAACGCTGCTCTGGGTGAACCCTTCCCGTTTTGTATACTAACTTACTTCCCCCTGCACAACCCGGACCTTAAAACAGTCCAGATGAGACTTCTCCAAAGCCTGCAGTTGGAAAAACAGAAGTGAAAATGGGAATTGGCGAAAGCACACTGCTCACTGTGTGATTTCTAAAGAACCGCGCCTTTGACAACACGCACAATCTTCTCTGGGAAATTTTGAGCTTTTTCTGAAGAGCTCTGCAGCATGTTCGCTCAGAGCACCTGGAAACAATCCTGCTTGGAGAAAACAATGGGCTAGATGCCTCTGGAGCCAGAACAAAACAGAAAGGGTCAAATTCAACCCCCATACGGAGTGTTTATTCCATCTGCTCGCAGCTTTACTCTACTAAGAACTGTAGCTCACTCGAAGCTTTCAAGAATGGGTTCGTGCCCAGTTTCCTCTAAAAAGCGCAAGAAGTCCTCCGGCTTCAGCCCCATCGTGGCCGCATTGGTCATGGGGTGAAAGTACAGCCGGTCGTGGCCCTCGCTGACCAGGCCGCTGTCCAGCACGAGCCGGACGCGCCGCCCGCGGTCGCAGAAGAGCGCCAGGGGCGTGGCGCAGCCCTGGCCCACCCGCAGCGCCTCCAGCATGGCGGCCTCGTCGGCGAAGCGCAGGGCGCCCCTGCCCAGGCCCAGCCGCCCGGCCAGCGCCGAGAGGTCCACCCGCCGGTCGTGCCGGGCCGTGACCAGCCACAGGCCCTTCCGCTTCTTGTCCCTCAGGAAGAGGTTCTTGCTCACCGCCCCCCCGAGGTGCTGCACGTGCGGCATCATCTCCTCCACCGTGAAGACCTGGCGGGACACGAGCAGGGGGGCCGGCGTCACTCTGAGGCCTTCGAACCCGTCTCCCCCGGGACCGGGCCCTTCGCTGCAGGCCCTACTGCTCAACACTGTAAGAGGCAATGAACTCGGGCAAGAGCACATCCTTACCCTTGATGATAATAATAATAATAATAATAATAATAATAAAGAACCTCAGGAAGACATGGTGCTGCTCTCAATCTAGAAAATACTGGACGCCTGCAGCCAAAAATACACTCTCCCTAAAAGTGTATTTGTGTAATAGTTACATTTCTACAACGGATTACCCTGTGGACTATATTCTTACAAACATTCCTCCATATTCTTGTGGAAAATGGGCACACTGCCCTTTTTTAAGGTATTCAACTACTGCTCGACTATGGCAGTAAAAGCTGCCCAGGAGTTTTCTGCACATCAACACGGGACCGAAGCTCCATCCATGCAGTGGGCGAGACTGCTGGTCTGTCCTCATGCTGTTACTCAAGTTTGCTCAGTGCCAGGGCGCCCCCCAGCGGTTTTCTTACGGCAAGGTTTCTGCAGGAAACTGCGGGCTTTGTGCCCAAAATGGCCTGCGATAGTTAACTGCAGAGCAAACCCAGTGGTTCATATTAACCGATCACATTCGGTTCAAGTGCCATATAAGCCATAACATGTTCCGTAATTAGGAAAACGGATTTGTTAAATGTATTCAATAGAAAACTCATCGCATTAGAATCCTGAACGTAACTGCGCCCCCCGCTGTCAACAAGTTGCTATTCACTTGGTAGTATTGACACGTCAAAGTTTCTGAAACTGTATGAAATCAGATGTTTTCTTTACAGAATAAGATCCGCAAGCAACGCAGGTGTTGCTGTAGAGCCTGAGACGCCCGAGTTTCCTAGACTGCTGACACTGAAACCGCTTTGATCGACAGTTAACTTCACTTGCGAATACAAACGATTTTCAGAAATGTTGCAAAATGAATTAATACCTCCGGGTGTTCCACGCAGACTGTTTCAATATTCAGGTTTTTAAGATAATCCTCCAATTCTTTTCGAAGCTCGCTAGACCCCATGTTTCCTACGTCCCGTTGGGTTTTTAATCAGTAGAGCCTGAAATGCCTGTTTTCCTGACTTGTGGTGACAGCTGCATGCACCGGGAACCCCTGTAGAGACCTGAGAGGTTGCTGACCCGCAGCTGAGTCTCTATGGTGCTCGGGCTGCGAGGAAAGAGGTGCATTGTGGGTCCGGTGTCATGGCGGCGCCCACAGCTGCAGAAGAATGACTCCTGGGAAGCGGCGATTAAGTAAGCCAGTGCAGCATCCGAGCTAGAATGCGAATTGGTACAGCGACAACTGAATTACACGTCTGAGTCTGAGGTGAACTATCTCAATTATAATCCATTGTGAATGTAAATCCTTCCCGGGTTTTAAAGCTGCGTGACCGCTGCACTACGTGTGAGTAAAGGCATTAACCACCGCTTAACAGCGAAATTGTCCAACTGCAACAAATGCTAAGCTAGCCGATTTGCAGTAAGGGTGTATGATATTTGTTAAGATGAGATAAGCTATACGGATAAACTGTATCCATATAATGGTTGAGTTATTGCAGAAACTTCTGAAATTGAGAAGAAACGAAATTAAATATCAAGGTAATCTCTTTCTAAGCGGAATGTTGCAGTGATTGTTCTATTAAATGGTCTAATGGTGTGGTTAACTGTATATGTAATATACAATAAGTATAAAAGTACTTACAAAAGTAAGTGTTTGACTTAATGTCACGTTTTTTTTTATTTTGGTTAGCACTGAAAATAAAACTGTCTACGTGTCCAGCCTGGCTGGTTTCAATGAGCGCTCAAAGCGGTGTCTGACGGCCACTGTTCGCCGCCGAGATCTTGCGGGGTGAGGATGAGTGCGAAGGCGCTGTTCCGCCTGGAGGCGCTCCTGCGCTCCGGCCTCGCTGTCCGGCAGCTGTGGGCGCTTCGCTGCGAGGGGGCGCAGAGGATGACGTGGAGAGCGGCCGCCCCCTACCCGCCCTGCCCCGGCCTGCCCGCTGTCGTCCCCGCGCCCCCGGCCACCGGCCACCGCATCCGGCTCATGTCCACAAAGCACGTGAGTCTCCCCCTCTCCGCACAGGAGTCAGCTGCGTGAACTCCATCTTCATGCTCCTTTTACATGGTTTCTCCCTGCGCATCCTACTGCACAGCGCCTGTGTCATGGTTCTGTGCGCATGTGGGCACAGATGGTTGTACGACATACAATCGGAATGCTGTGCAACACAGGTGATTTCTCAATGGTGAAGGAGAAGAAGTGACTATAAATTCATATGTCTAGAAAGTCAAATCGGTATTGGAACGAATAGCATGTGTTGTGTTTTGAATGCCTGTGTGTGGCTGTGTGTTAATAGTACACCACAATGTTGGGCCAATTGGAGTGGAGGAATCCTACTCCGTTGGGCCCCCGAGCAAAGCCCTTAACCCCAGCTGCTCCAGGGGCGCCGTATAAATGGCTGATCCTGCACTCTGACCCCAAGCTTCTCTCCCTGTCTGTGTGTCTCATGGAGAGCAAGCTGGGGATGTGAAAAGACAAATTCCTAATGCAAGAAATTGTATATGGCCGATAAAGTGATCTTATCTTAATTATCCAGAGAAATCCTAAAACTGTTTTGGATTCGTCCTTAAGCATGTTTTTGCCACCTGCTTTTTTGATTCAGGGGAAGAGCTCTGGGAAGACTCCAAAGACCAAACCCAAGCAAGAGATGCAGGAAGTGGAGATCAAACAGCGCATGACCGTGGCAGAGCTTGCTGAAGCCATGAACAGAGATATAGGTAAGGTTCGCTGGAGACAGTATCACAGTCTGCATGAGGGATGTCCATCTCTGGCCCTCAGGAGTCACTGTCCAGCAGCTCTTGTATATCTTCTCTAGCTTCTCAAGATGGGCTCAGGTAGAAGGAAAAATCTTAGCACCCTTCCTACACACGGTTGGAAAGTATGTAGAAATCCTTGATTGGTTGAATGATGCCCCTATACATATGCACAACCTGTTTCTTTAGAAGATATTTAATTCAAATCCAAAGATCCCAACAATTCATTGTTTTTTAGCTGGGTTGGCCAATTTTGGTCCTGAGGAATCGCATTCCGTCTCTTTGAAATAATTAATTGGAATGCCAACGCCCTGTAGCTCTTAATGTTCACAAGTGAGCCATTTGTTACTTAAATGAATCAATTACATGACTAAATTGAATAAAATAAGCAATTAACTCACTAAATTGACCAACACTCATCTTTTCCGGAGTTGGCCACCCATAGAAACTGCAGCTGCAGGAACAGCGATAAGCCAGGAGAAGACATGCAGATGAAGATGAGGGTTGGCTCAGATTTACCCCAGATCTGCACCAGTCCTCCATTTTCCACCATAAAAATACTGGAGTTTCAGTTTGAACAAAGACAGAACTGTAGACACCACGGTGTTGCTCCTGCTCTTTCCTTGCCAGACCACGTCTACGAGGCTCTGCTTCACCTGCCCATTGACCTGGACTCCCTGGAGCCGCAGTCCGTCCTGCAGGACGAGTGGACGAAGGAGGCCATCAGGAAGTCTGGAATGAAGTACAGATGGGCGAAGGTGACAGAGGGAAGAGTAAAGGAAAACAAAGATGCGACAAAGAGGTAGCGCTGTCACCTGCGTGCGGGTCTTCTGACCCATTTGACCACTCCGCACATGCAGGGGGCAGGAGAGAGAGACCGAGGGGGAGTGCAAGGGTCTTTACTGTCCAGTTCTGTCCTGCCAGGGCTGTGGCTGCATCGCCAAGCCACACCAGCGCCTGTGCCAGCTCAGCTCCCGGCTGTGTTTGTCTTCCCAGGCCTCCAGCAGACCTGGCAGTCCTGGCTGCCCGCCCACCGGTGGTCACCATCATGGGCCATGTGGATCACGGCAAAACCACCCTGCTGGACAGCCTGAGGAAGAGCCAGGTGGCGGCCATGGAGGCCGGGGGCATCACACAGCACATCGGGGCCTTCCTGGGTGAGCTGAGCGACGGGCCCTGGGGCTTGGTGTCTTGAGCCGGGCATCGCCAGGGTCCGTCACCACAGACTGGTGATCAAGCACTGGTTCTGGGTCTGTCGGCTTCACGCTGTGAGGCTGTACCAGCTCTCAGCCCTTCAGCCTGAACTACTGTTCCTTCTGGTCAGCCCTTTCCATGATTGCTGAAAGGATGCTGCACCAATGCCATTAAGGCCGTTAGAAACTTCCATTTATTAAAGTGCGGCTCCAAACAGCTCTTGAGATCCCAGAATCTGATTTGTACTTCCTCAAACTAAGTCATCCTTCAGAGGTACCACCGGTCAGAGATATCCGAGAGGATGTACCTCTTCTAGGCTCTTCAGTTGGGACTCGCTGCTAAGGAGTTCTCCCTGTGCGTGTGTTGTACCCACGCCAGCCGTTCTAATGAGGGTTAATTTGTGCCCCTCTGCCACAGTCCAGCTGCCCTCGGGCGAGAAGATCACGTTCCTGGACACGCCGGGACACGCCGCCTTCTCCGCCATGAGAGCCAGGGGGGCCCAGGTCACGGACATCGTCATCCTGGTGGTGGCCGCCGACGACGGGGTGATGAAGCAGACCGCCGAGTCGATCCAGCACGCCAGACACGCCGGAGGTGCGCAGCGACACTGTCCCGTTAACGTGATCCACGCGTGTTTCCAAACTGTCGACTCTCGAGAGTTTCAGGAACGAGAAGAGACTGGGTCCTGCCCAGAACTGGAGCACTCAGTGAGAGGTGTTGAAAGACAGCATGTATCCCCCTCAGTATATATATACTGTATGGTGAAGGCCATCCCCACCTAGTTTCACCTTCAGGGATTAGGTGCCTTTCTGAGTTTGGGATGCAGAAAGGGTGCTTTGAGAATACTGTATATGTGGATAGAAAATTAGGTGAGGCACGACTTAGGTGCTGTTTAAGGAGGTTTTTATTTGTTTATTCTTGTGCAGTGGGCCAGTGGGAATCTGGGCTATACTCCAGACCAGAACTGAACCAGGGCAGAAGGACCTTGCAGTGCACTTCAGCTGCCTGCTTGCACTGTAGCCAAATACTGCTTCCCTGCCAGATCTTAAGTGCTTTCAAATAGGACTGCTGGGTTGAATCAAGTTTTTCCCTCCAGAGCTACTTGTCTTCCAATGTGCTGAAGAGTCAAATTCTTAAGAACACAAGAACAGGTGCAAATGACAGATGCCCGTCTAGCGCATTTGGTTTGGTTGTCAATTGATCCAAGACTCTCATCCAGCCATTTCTTGAAAGAAGCCAGGGTATCGACTTTTTTGGCTCTTCACTCTTCAGTGAAATAACTGGGGAAAATATTTGTTTCGTCACCAATGCATAATTGGTTATTACGCAGTGGTTAGTATTGCTGCCTCACAGCACTGGGGCCCCGGGTTCAATTCCAGATCTGGGGTGCTGTCTGTGTGGAGCTTGTATGTTGTCTCCGCCTTGGCATGGGTTTCCTCCCACAATCCACAGACATACTGGCAGGTTAATTGTCTGCCCTGTGATGTACTGGTATCCTGCCCAGGGTGTACCCCACCTTGTGCCCATTGCTTGCCCTGCGGGGACTGGCTCCAGCTGCGACCCTGAATTGGAAGAAGCAGCTGGAAAATGGCTGTAAACTATTCCCAATGAAGAGACAGGCGGGCTATCTGAGGGCGGGGGTCTGGCCGTGTCTGTGTCGAGCAGGTGCTCAGCCCTCCACGCGTGCGTTGCAGTGCCCATCATCGTGGCGGTGAACAAGTGCGACCGGCCGGACGCCGACCCGGACAGGGTGAAGAGGGAGCTGCTGGCCCACGACGTGGTGTGTGAGGAGTACGGGGGCGACGTGCAGGCGGTCCACATCTCCGCACTGCAGGTCAGTGTGCGCGGCGCTGCTCTGCCGCCCTGGCCCCGCGGGAGATGGCGTCTGAATACGGGCTGGCGCATTGCCGGCGGGCCAGGTGGCAACAGTGTGCTGTTACACTTTGTTTCCCTGTGTGGATGAGTCCAGAAAGAGTGGGGGCTGCCTTCAGGTGCCCTGTCAGCGATGTGGCCCTGGTTTCTTCAGAGCTGACCATTGCTGTAGCCTTTGGTTTCTAAAATACAAAGGTCCCCCTCCTTTGTAAAATTGGAGGCCATTTTACATTTACCCTGCATTGTCTTGTCGTTTTTACTTCACCCCTTGTGAAGCCATACATGGATCCTCTATAGACTGTAATATAATTCCTATTGCTCAGGCCCTGTACTTTGTAATGTGAATACCACCTCCTAGCTTGACCTTGCTGGATCTCGAAGCCTAAGAAAGGTCGTGCCTGGTCAGGACCAGGATGGACAGACCTCCAAGGAAAGCCAGGTTGTTGTTTCAGATGGTCTTGGTGGACCAGTAGGTGGCGCTCTTCTGTCTGGACCAGAATTTCCGAACCAGTGTCCCACTGAGGCGCCGTCCCTTCAGGTGGGGCGTTTAAACAGAGGTCTCGACCACTTGGTCACTAAAGATGCAAGGGCACTTTTCAGAGGAGGAGGTGTATTCACCCCAGTATCTTGTCTGAAGTCCAGTGTGGGTTTGTCCAGTCTGGCCTACCTGAGTTCAGTTACGGAAGCAGATTCTCTCCTCACTCCCTGATCTGTCGTGTAGAGACCAGCAGGTGGGGACAGCTCTTCAGTGGGGGCTGAAGTGTGTACAGTGCTCCGAGATCCTTTGGGAATGGGGACCGCGTAAACGCGAGGACATCTTCTTCTTGTGCCGATCTGGCCTGACACCAGCCCAACCCCCAGCCCCTCAGATCACAAACATTTCTTTCTCATCGCGCTCGGCTGGCACGAGCGGGCCTGCACGCTTCAGGAGCTGCTGCTGCTGCTGCTGTGTCTCGGCTTCTGGCGGCCGCGCGCGCCTCACCAGTCTCTCTCTCTCTCCGTGCCGCCCAGGGGGACAACCTGCAGGCGCTGGCGGAGGCCACGGTGGCGCTGGCCGAGGTGCTGGAGCTGAAGGCGGACCCCACCGGGCTGGTAGAGGGCGCCGTCATCGAGAGCCGCACCGACAAGGGCAAAGGGTAGGCCCTCACCCGCACTCTGGGTTGCAAACTGAAGAGATTGGCCATGGCTCGTCCACACCTCGTCCTGTAGCGACTTGGATATACTGGATGCCGTCAGCTAAGGGGTCAGATAGAAATTGTTGCGTGCAGTCACATAACGGCTGTTACGTGTTACATGGGTTCCATTCTGAAACCGTATAAGTTTTGCATTTTAAGCAGGTTTTCAACTTGAAATATGAGTTAGCAGCACAACAGGAAATAATTATGACAACAGAACAGTAGTGGTTGGGCTCTGGAGTAAGAAAATGTATTGGCATTTGTGACAGAAAAACAAGGCTACTGGACGCAATATGGGAAATCATGACTCGTAAAAGCTATTTCTAGTGGATATTGTGGGAAAAGATGTATTTTGGTGTCCCTGCTGTGCCACTAGTGGTCCATCCATTTGTCACACGGAGCACTTGGCGGTGAGCTCTGGCTCAGCAGGCCCGGTATCAGAGAGAGACTCCTTTCCCGGCAGCCCTGTCACCACGGCGATAGTCCAGCGCGGCGTGCTGAGGAGGGGCTGCGTGCTGGTGGCGGGGAAGGCCTGGGCCAAAGTGCGCTTCCTGTTCGACGAGCACAACCGCGCGGTGGCCGAGGCGGGGCCCAGCGTCGCCGTGGAGATCGTGGGCTGGAAGGACCTGCCCTCTGCGGGCGAGGAGATCCTGGAAGTGGAGTCCGAGGTGAGTGACGCTGGGGGGTCCTGCGGGCGAAGGCGTCCACATGAACATCCGGCGTGTTCGCACAGAAATGGACACCTCTGTGACCGTACAGATATCGTTGGGATTCCCCTACATTACTCTGACAGGGAAGGTTTTTTTATAAAAGCGAGGAATGTGTTTGTTCCAGAATTGTTCCAGACACGCTGTCCCTGTTGTGTTCCTCAGCAAAGGGCGCGCGAGGTGGTGGCCTGGAGGCTGTACGTGGAGGAGCAGGAGAAACTGCAGGAGGACGTCCAGGCCATCGAGGCCAAGCAGAGGCAGCACCTGGAGAGCTACAGGAAGGAGCGCGAGAGCCTGGGCCACCTCAGCTGGCGGCAGAGGAAGTCGGCCATGTACAGGGCCAACAAACAGCGAATGGCCTCCAGGCCCAAGGAGAGGACTGAGGACGAGTTCCGCTCCCTGCCCCTCGTTATCAAAGGTGGGTGCTCTGGCACCACAGACGTCACCGGTGCAGGAGAGGGAGTCCTTATCAACTTGGTATGCAGTCCTCACAAAACCCCTCCCCCTACCTGTTAGGAAACAGTGCTTCAGGGGGAACTGCAACGCTATTTTTAAATAGAAAGAATCAGCATTGATGTGTGCATTTCAACCCCAATGAAAGTAAAATGTACACAGTAACTTCTAAAACCTCCAATTTACATCATGAAATAGACAAAATTTCCAGGTATGCACAGCGCCAATAAAACTTCCTGTGAGGTGAAGCGGCCTTATTTCACTGTAATCAAGCAGGCTTGTGAATACATCTCTCTTAATTCAGTAGAATTACTGCTCTCAGTTTTGAGACAGTTTTGCCGATGAATTCTGATGCGTTAACCCTACATGCAGATCACGTTGAAAACATTCTGCGGCGAGATGTCTGCTGCACAGCCTGTACTTATTGGCTCGTACATCACGTTAGATTAGTCTCGTGAGCACGAAGGCCCGCATCACGTCTGGGATTTTGTAACAACGTGGTCACTTAACTGCTTTCGTTAAGTTCACAATATTTTGCTTCACTTGCACAGTTTTCTATTCCGTAAATGAATTTATTTTGTTACCGGTGTGAGAAATTGGGACTGCAGCTGCCCTTTCGAACCAGAAGGGTCTAGGGTGTTTCCTGCAGCTTCAGGGGAAAGTGAAAATTGAGAAGGGAATCGTTTTCCTCACGAACAGGTGACGTGGACGGCTCCGTGGAGACCATCCTGAACATCCTGGACAGCTACGACGCCGACGAGCAGTGCCACCTGGACGTGGTTCACTTTGGAGTCGGAGACATCTCGGAAAACGACATCGGCCTAGCCGAGACTTTCTCAGGTAGCCCTGGGGGTGTGGAGCAGCTCACAAAGACGACAGCTCTGTGCTGAATTTCAGCCTGTAAAACAGGCCTGGACCCCAAGATAAAAAGGCTTAATCCATTTTCATTATTTCAGAAGACTTATATAGCTGTGTTCATAACGCATTCTGTAGAATTAAAGTTTACTGTAGCAAGAAAGTCATTTTTGAAGTAAAACAACAATGAGTAGGGATTCTAAATGTACCCACTGTACTGGATAACTAGCTAGTACTGTACCTAGCTTTTTAGGACAGGAACAACTTCAATTGCTTTAGCTCCCTGGGACTGGCATAGTGAATTCCTTGCTTTGTCTCTTGTCAGGTGCCATTTATGGGTTTAATGTGGAGGCAAACAAATCTGTCCGTCAGATAGCTGCCAAGAAGGGAATAGAGCTCAAACTGCACAAGGTCATCTACAAGCTCATCGACGACCTCAAGGAGGAGCTGAGCAGCAAGCTGCCCCCCACTGTGGAGGAGAATGTGATCGGTACGTTAGAAAGAGCCCCCTAAAAGCACTGCTGGCTCCACCCCCTTGGTGCTGCATGCAGTCTGTAGCTCCCTGTATCTGTCCTGAGTAAAACCACGTGATCATACTGCTTCTTCAGAAAAGACACTTGCAAGTTTATGTTCGGTTGTTAAAACCGGGCCCCCGATGAGCATTTTTTGATTGAAAGCGTTTGGTCACTTGGTAGATATCTTGACTGCTGTAGAAATCTTCATGGTGTAGTTCCCAGTGCTCTGTTGTACTGCTGAGGCTCAAGCGAACCGATGCAGTTGAACAGACTGGGAACGGCCCCAGTGCAGGTCCACAGCGCGCTCACTGTGCCCTTGCTGTGCGCGGGACAGGGGAGGCTTCGGTCCTGGCCACCTTCTGCGTCACCGTGGGAAAGAAGAAGGTGCCGGTAGCCGGCTGCAGGGTGAAGGAGGGCCAGCTGGACAGGAGGATGAAGTTTAAGCTGATTCGGGATGGAGACGTCCTTTGGGAAGGTACAGTGACAGCCTTCAGCCCAGCTTTTACAGAAAAAAACTTGTGTACATCAGTTTCCATGCTAAAGGATTTCCTTTGTCCAGATTGTCTCAGGATTCCATTTCTACAGCAATTTATAAAACAAAATGCACTAAAAACCAAAACATGCATTTTCTTCCAACATTTCCTTTCCCCCCGGAGCATTACATGCATCAGCAGGTCAGTGTTTGGCCTTGTGGGCAGCTGGTTAGTTCCCTTCACCCTGCTTGTCCCCTCCAGGCCACCTGACTGCTCTGAAGCACCACAAGGACGACGTGCAGGCAGTGAAGACGGGGATGGAGTGTGGCCTCTCTCTCGACAAGGACATAGACTTCAGGCCTGGGGATGAAATTGTGTGCTATGAAGAAGTGGAGAAACGGCAGCGCATCTCCTGGGATCCAGGATTTTAAGCCAGGTGTCTATGTAGACTCTTTCCAACTTTGTTCCAACATTTATTCAACAGAATTAAAAGCTGCAATCAAGGAATGTAAAATCCCCAATACGTGTTAAGAGTCTTAAATTAAACTAAAGACCATGGATGGTCTTGGTTGCAATTTTAATTCATGGTTTTCCTCCATGCTTTAAAATTATGCTGTAAATAACGGAGCTGATTATATCCTTGTATTAAACCTTAAAACTCCCATCAACTGATTTGTGAATTTTTCCCTTACTTACAACTTGTTTCAGAGATGTTAGTGTGGATGTTCTATAGTGTTCAAAAACTTAATACTTGTAAATCACGAGCTAAGAATTTGAATTTGTTTTGGTCAAAGAAATTTCACCAACTTGATCGTCTAGAGAAAGTTGTTGGATCAGAGACTCCAATTACTGCTGTACATTCAAAGAATAACATGGGGTTTATGGTGTTTTGACCAACTGGTTACAAGTTTATATTAATGCTTTCAAAGGTTCTCTCAAGCAATAGGTTTTTAAGGAAATTTAAAATAAAAACGAGAAGCTACTTTTCCAGGCTTCAAAGAATCCATGTTGAGATGGTGGTTTTAGATGGCATTAGCCCTGCCCCTTAAATCAAAGAAAACTATACTAGCCTTCAAAAGGTAATGGTGGTCTTCACAATTAGCTAAAAATTACTAGGAATAACTAAGCTATAAATAACTGTAATACCTTTGTTTAACCCCCCCCCCAAGCAGTTTATTGTAAAGAAGCACAAGGCCTGAACGGTTTGAATGTTTTATTAACTCCAGTCCGCCTGTTCACTTGTCCTCGGGCTTGTTGAAGCAGTAGGTGAGGCAGCACTTCCCGCAGTAGTGCCTGTCGAAGTGGCTGGCCATGAACACGCCGGCGCCGCACTCGTCCGCAGGGCACTCGCGCCGCAGCCGGTGGATCTTGCCGTTCTCGTCCACCTGCCGGAGGAAACCGCAGCCCGTCAGCCGGAGCGCACCGGCACCCCCCGGCTGACTTCTCCTCCCGAGGGTGACCCCTCACTACACAAGTCCAAGTCACCCTGATCGAGTCGACAGTCTCACTTTGGAAAACCCAGAAACATCTAAACATCTAAATACGTGTACATATGGCAATAAACTACTCTACCAATTCAATCACCCCCTTATCTCAAAACATCCTGCAAAATCCTGGACTTGCAGTATTGGACAATGCAGCCAGGACAACACTATAAAGCAGAAGACCTAAGCAGTGCTTGCTACAATTATAACTCGTTGAAATTCACAACTGTGGGCCTAAGCTGGTTTCAGAAGGCTGAACGCTAACAAAAGACAGATCTCGTCTTCCGGTTAAAATGATCACGACAGTGGCCGTTTCCGAGGCTCACCTTGTAGTACTTGAGCACGGCCAGCTTGACCTTCTTCCTCTTGTGCTTGTTCTTCTTGGGGGTGGTGTAGGACTTCTTCTTCCTCTTCTTGGCACCACCTCGCAGCCTCAGCACCAGGTGAAGAGTGGACTCCTGCACGGGCACGGGCAGTCAGGTTAGTCACAGTACTCGCTACTGCCTGCCTTTTCCCACTAAGTACGGAGCGAGCCAAAACCGACACCCCTCCTGTGATGGTACAAGACTAGGATCACACACCCATCAGTCTGTAACCTGCTCTTCATAAGCTGCCCTCACACTTCCACTGGACAATAAAAGATACAGTCACTAGTTTATGAACTACAGCTCAATCAGTGATTCACAACTGAAACTCAGATTTTTACATGCCTGTGAATTGGAAGACATACCAACAGTTGCCATGCAATGTACTTCTTGTTCACCACTCGTACACAATTACAGCTCAAGAATAAATGTGTCAACATATAAGAAGCTAGACTAAACTATAGATAAAACATAATGGGGGGTGGTTCACATCATCTTTTGTTACACCTTGAACAAATTCATTTAAAAATGCTGCTGACCTCAGACAGATGTACATCGATTCCTGGTCCTCTCAACCTCATTGTTTTTTTTTTATTCGATGTTCTCAGAGCATGACAGCATCACAGAAAAGTGCTAGTATCACTCACAGCCACACCTACAAATCACTATTAAGGCAACTCCAAACTCCAGACTTGAATCAAGAAACCAAAGAGAAGGGTAACCTGCTGCAAGAACACAGAACACACGCACCTTCTGGATGTTGTAATCTGACAGAGTGCGCCCATCTTCCAGCTGCTTCCCAGCGAAGATCAAGCGCTGCTGATCAGGGGGGATACCTGAGGGAGATGAGAGGCTGGATTAAGCTGTATCCTTCAGTGAAAGAGTAGTCATTTACCCACACACTCCCCTCCAGCTCCCCACTGTATTATGTTTTACATGTGCTTTTATAAAAAAAATATTCATATAGATTTATAAAACTAAGCATTCTACAAAATCAATGTAAGAAGTACTAACACAAGGGGTTCAACAGCAACACCCCACTTCAGATTTGAACCCACAACCTCCCAGTGCATCACACCCGCTAGTCAACTGATCACATCAATACCTACTACACACACAGAGCTTTTACAAGAAGTACCTGTTGTCAACATCACAGGTATGGCGTAACTGAACAGTTTAAATGCAGTTTCTGAATTTCTCAAGTGCTTACCTTCCTTGTCTTGGATCTTAGCCTTGACATTTTCAATGGTATCAGAAGGCTCAACCTGCAGGAAAACGTCAATGATTTAAAAGACCTAAGAGCAATTAAATCGTCTTAACACTGTTATCTTTCACTTGAATCCTTAGCATACAACTGACTCATCTGGCACGTTGTTTTCATTTAATTAAATCAATCAAGCTCATCAATATGAACACTTCATACCACACGTATTATCTTGTTCTATATCATACTACGTATGATATGTAACAAGTAGTCTGGACTTTACTTCCAGAAAGCTATAAAATACTTCAATGTTGAACAAAAACCACGTCTTTACAGCGAAAAGTCCATCAAGTGGAGCAATTATTCCAGCCTGAAAACCATCCCGACACAGGACGATCATAATCACATGGACTGATGTCTCTGTCATCCTGGTATGGCCTAGGTCTGGGGAACTGTTATCAGGAATAACCAGAATAGGTCTATAAACTTTTTACATGACACATTTTACAATATAAAATCAGTTCCGCTCGTTTCAACATGTCTACTAGCAATATTTCCACTGCTCGCGAATGAGAAACCCGAAATGCCGGGAGGGACAACGGCAACCACGTCGTCTCTTCCTATAAGATGCCATCAATACATATTTATTCGCCTTACGAACTGAATTACAGCTTAATGTGCAATGCTGAGCATTTGAAAACCGCAATACGCGAAAAAATGCGCGTCACAGTATAATCTATTAAGAGCTGCACGTGTTTCCGTGAATGGGACAGGTCAGACACTAGACGCAGCTAATAAAACGCAACTAATTAACCGACTTTAAGAGGATATGTTTCCATTTTAGTGGATGCAAGATTTAATCAACATGGACAAAAAGCTAGCAGGCCCACAGACTTAATATTAATTCCTCTGCGCGTCTTTAAACACTTTTACTCAGCCGGTCAGTACACCCACCTCAAGGGTTATAGTCTTCCCCGTTAAAGTTTTCACAAAGATCTGCATTTTGGAACCAAATCCACCTACAGATGAGAACAGACAACGTAAGGTTTTAAACTCTACTGTAAAATAGTGAAATAACTTCTACATTTATTTAAGAATTTGCAATTTAATCTAGGAGCTCATACTCGCCACTAACCTCCCGCTAATGGTGGATCATGAGAAGAGGGCTTTCCATCCGCGACACGGGGTTTTCTGACCCACTGAGCAGGGGTTAGATGGCTAAACCACTGCCTGAAGGAAAATATGGACTGTGAATAATTTGGAAACAATCAACTGCTTTAATATTTTATTTTAAACTCAAGATTTTTCACACACATATAAATTCACAATTACAGAAGTATACTACAGATTCATAAAAAATAGTTAAAACAAGGTTCATGGGAGATGTAGTTCTGAATACGTCTTTATTCATAGACAAAATACTTCTCTGATTTATTGTCCGCATAATTCTAAAACAGGCACCGGATAATCAGTATGAAAATGAATTATCTATTATTTGTGCCATTGTTTCGTTTTCATTTATGACAGACCTGTACCTTCTTAAAATGTCCCACTGGGTGATAAACTACATTTCCCACAAAGCTTTGCAGGAGAGCGATTTCCTTAGCAACGCCCTGGTTACCATAGTAAACTGAAGTGGCTGACGTAATGGATGTGCGGTCTTGGTTGTCATTCAACAGGAACGAGAAAGAATTTCTCAAGTTTGTGTAAAATAAAAAAATAATGATTTAATAAATAGAGGTAGCGTAAATACGTTTCAAAATTTAAGTTGCTTAACTCATTTAATGTCGAAACCGATTACATTTTATGCCGACTACACTATTAAGGTTAAAAAATGAGCTGCGCGCGTTAAGATTTGTTGAACAAAAGAACATTTGCCTGTTGCATCAAAATGTGATCGTTTTAAATATGCCACATATTATTTATGACTCATTTTTGTTTCAGTAGATGGATGTATTTTTACTCGTTATAATGATCTTAATTTTTTAAAGACAATTAGCGACGGCGTATTTTTCAACAAAATCTTTCTTGGCAACGTCTTTGAATAAGGCGGCTTGGTGGTGAAGTGGTTGAACATCGTTAGCCACTTCACAGCTCCAGGGTGCTGGGTTCCAGCGTGACTCTGTCTGGTTTGAATTTGCACCAGCTGTCCAGATTCAGCGGAGTGGTTATGAATTGCAGCTCTCACTTAGAATGAGATGACTCTGTATAGCTTGAAGCACTGCAAGAGTCACACCTATACATAAAAACAGGGAGCAGATCTGACTCAGGAAACCAATTGGTGTTGACTCTATAACAAGTAAAGATTTGGAAATGATAGACCGACAGCCCATACAACCTTGGGCTTGGGTGTAAGCAGGGGTGTGACACAGGGACCCATTCTGGGCTCAATGCTCTTCCAGATCAGAGGATACGCGTGCACTGAGACAGACTGGTGTTCCTGCTGCCTTGAGCCCCCGGCCTGCCATGTTAGACTGTGCTGGCTGCATCTGGACTGCCTAAGGAAGAAGCAGTTCCTGAAAATGGATGGATAACCAATTCTACCTCCTTTCTGTTGCGTATTGTTAATTTAAATCTTTGTGGTTTGCATAGATATGTCAGCGACATCCAGCCCACGTGCAGCCCCCAGCACAGCAGTCAGGAAGTCAAGAGTCCTGCCCCCTATTATCTCCTCTTCTGACAGAGACTTCCTGGATGCTGTGTATGCCTACATTGAGTCTGAGAAGGAGAAGTTAGGATGTCCCAAGGAGGGGCCGGACGAGCAGCGCTACATCATTTACAGCTCTGCGTTTGAAAAGGTAGATTCCCAGCAATTTCCCGGAATCTGTTTGTCTCTTTGAGGGGGTACACTCTCCCTCCACACCAAGTGATCCAGTTAGCCAGATGTTGTTGAGCTCTGGAGATTTGTCAGCGGCCATATCACCCTGCAGCTCCCAGCTGGCAGCCCACCGAAGCTCAGCAGGTGTGAGCCTGATCAGTACCTGGATGGGAGACCTCCTGGGAAAAACTAAGGCTGCTGCTGGAAGAGGTGTTAGTGGGGCCAGCAGGTGGCCCTCACCATGTGGTCTGTGTGGTTCCTAATGCCCCAGTATAGTGACCTGTGACACTGTACTGTAAAAAGGCGCCGTCCTTCGGATGAGACGTTAAACCAAGGTCCTGACTCTTTGTGGTCATTAAAAATCCCAGGGCATTTATTGAAAAGAGTAGGGGTATTTCCCTGGCGTGCTGGCCAAATTTCCCATTGGCCCTTACCAATCATGTCCTCCTAAAAATCCCCACCTCTGAATTGTCTTCATTACTCTGTTCTCCTCCCTGATGTGTGCGGAGTGTACTGGTGCACTCTGGCTGCTGACGCATCCTCCAGTTGGGACTGCACACTTGTGGTGGTGGAGGGGATCCCCATTACCTGTAAAGTGCTTTGACTTGAGTGACCAGAAAAAGTGCTATAAAAGTGTAAGGAATTATTATTATCTCCTTCTACGTTGTAATTTCATTGAAATCTGCTTTCCACAGGTCATAGAGCATGCCACCAGTTACAAAGCCATTCTCAGCACCATCAAGAAGGAGTACGATGGCTGCATTAGTGCTATCAAGAGGAGCCACAGAGATGCCAGGCTGCTGCACAGGAAGCTCAAGGTCACGGCTGCCGAGCCCACGACACTCATGTACTGTCAGAGAAGAGCTGTTCAGCTTCGGGAGAGGTGGGTCACGCAGTCTGCAAACACTGCTCGGAAGAGCCTGATTACAGGACATTCACACGTGGAGTCCAGCTTTCCCCGGAAAGGCAGGAAAAGAGGTGTTAACTGGCCTCGATGTACTGTACTTCTCCCAACAGGATTGAAATCATTCAAAGAGACACAGCTGAACTGCAGGCTCAGCTCGAGAAGCTCCGGCAGGCCGGGAGAGAGACCAGCCCCTCGCTGAAAGAGGAAGCCTCTGTGAGCGCCGAGGTCAAGCCTGTTGGGCGAATACCTGGTACTCCATGAGTTTTCTCAAGTTGTCCATCTTGCTCTGCATGAAGCTAGGAGACTGGAAATAAATAAAGCAACAAAAACTGTTAACTGGTTATAAGTCTAATTTACCACCTTATACCTATCTGATTTTTTATTATTGCAAACGATTGCTAGGTGATGCTGTGTTAAAGCTTGCCTTAACTCAACTGAAAGAACCCAGTTGTTTAGTAGTGGAATTCGATTTTTACCGCTTGTTGAATGCAGTCTTGCAGAAAGGAACACGGGAGTGAATTGTACATAATTTGAATACTGAGGCAAACAGTTTCTGACGCGGACAGAACGAAAAGCCGTTAGGGGACGTAACGTCATGTTCTCCTCAACAGGGCTGTCGCTTGAGGAGTCCATGCGCCCGGAGGCCCTGACGAAGCACCTGGAGTACCTGCAGAGGAAGCGCACAGAGCTGCAGCAGAAGAAGAGGACTCAGTGCGTCCCGGCGCAGGTGAAGGCCGACCTGGACCTCAAGATGATGAGCACCCTCAAGCAGAGGGATGAGCTGGCGGCCGAGAACGACAGGCTGAAGCTCAGGTGCTGTACAGACGAGAGGAGGTCATGTGGCCCGTTTCGCTCATGGTGGTGGTTCAGCAGCTAAGTGGATCTAAAATTTCAACGAGTCGCTTCTTTAACAAGCTCAGAGTCTGGGCCTCAGTCACCTGGCTGGGAGAGCTTTCGTAGGCACCCACAACTCTTCGTGTAAAGAAATGTTTCCTATTCTCTCCTTGGTGACAGTGCTATGTTTGCATGGTCTTCCCAGAGTTGTTGGGAAGCATGTTCGAGTCATCCTCAAGTATTTAGTGCTGTCCACGGAGAATCCACATTTTCATATGTCTTCCTGTCCGGATGTGTTCCCTATCTACATATTTTCCACGTGAGCCCTAGCTGTGCTATTTGTCATATCTATATCCTATCTGCCATTTGTCCTAGATATGATTCTTCTTTCTAATTTTCACCATGTTATTAACATTTACTTGTTCCTCTGTAGATATAAAGTTTTACAATGCCCTTTGTTGGCACAGTGCTTTTGAAAAGTCTGATGTCTCTTTCAGAAGGCAAGTTACAAATACAGCCTAGGCTCACGTGCTGTTTTCTCTCGGTGGTGTTCGTAAGGTACAAGCAAATGAAGCTGCTGGCAGAGGCAGTGAGCTGCTGGGGAAAATCTGACGGAAGAATGCCGCTGCTGGACTTCATGTCCCCAGTCCTGCATCAGGCCTCCGAGCTGCACGGTAACCATTCAGAGTCTGTGTGATCCATGAGTGACGTACAGTACCCCAGGTCCATGAGTGACGTACACCACTATTACAGCCCGTTTCAGATCTTCTAAACAATCCCCTTCTGGACATCGATAGTGAAAACATTTCCGTAATGTAATAAGTTAACATCTAGTAAAAGCTGTGCTTTAGCATAAGGACGTCTGTACATGCTGTCTTTGGTCATTTATCAATGATTGGAGCAAGTAGGTTTTCAAAGAATAACAGTGTAAAAAATGTAATTTGATCTTCGCAAAACTAAATTTGATCTTCGCTCTAAGACACAAATGTTGAGCATTTACAAACTGGACTTTCTGAATCGAAGTGAGAGACGTTTCTGTGTATTTGAAAATAAGAGAAAGTACAATTATTTTTTGGGGGTCATTAGCCTGATAAAATACAGCCTATTCAAGGGTTACAGCTTATTTAAACCAATTGCTAATCTGAGGGTGGATTTGTGTCCTGATGTTGTGATCACATACATAATGGTTTATTATTCCTGCTTTGTCCTAGCCTGTGATTCTGACTACCAGAACATCGGCACAGCTGGATTTGAGGAGGACGACCCCAGCAAGGTCAAAACATCTGAACTCTTAGTAGACTACATTGAAAGGTACTTTATAGACTCAGCATAATGGGTGATATAAAATGATTAGAAAAATATTCAGCTGTAGTATGGGGAACTATATTCTATATGTTCATTAACACTAGTGATCTTAATGATTTTATCCTTTCTGTTTTGTAAGACGTTCTAGAGTCTGTACCCCCTTTCACATTTCTCAGTACACAAGAATGATGTTTCTTTATCTCCTTCCTCTCTTCCTTTTTTATTAACCTCACTTTCCTGCCATCAGATCAGATAGTAGATATTTAGAACTGCACTTGGGCTGCAAAGGTATTTTTCAGTTTAATTTGCAGACTTCTCTCTTTGAGCAGTGGAAAGCTATACAGCAGCCTGCACGGTTGCACGTGGGTTATCACACATGGTGCTGGTTTCCAAAAGCTTCTTCCTGTGTGTCTCAGATCTTTGTTCCTCGTGACCTTATTTTCTAAACGGGCTTCGATCTAAATGCAAGCAATTAAAGACATGTTAAACATAACCTCCACTGCATCATCCTCTTAGCCATGTAATAATCTGTTACTATATCCAGTATATATATATTGTATATTCACAAACTGAAATTTAAATTGAATTTGAAATTTTAAAGTAATGATTAAAGTAATTTCATAAAAATACAAAATCGGCGAAATCTGCAAAAATATTTGAAATTGTTTTGCCATCCCAATTAAAATGATGATGCAAAGTTAATGTTTTCTACCTCACCCAAACAACAAAAACAGTCACGAATTCTTATTGCCAGTGGCCAGTTTATTTGAATTTATCCTTTGGGTTCCTCCTGAGATAAATTCCTTGTGAATCATTTTCATGCAGCTTAAACATTTGATATGATATTTATCTTTTTTTTATTTCGCATCGTAGCACAGTGGTCAGAATTGTTGCCTCAAGCTGCTGGGGCCCTGAGGATCACTCCCATAGCTCTCTGTGTGGAGTCTGCATGTTCTCCCTGCACTTGTACGGGCTTCCTGCCACAGTCCAAAAACACACTGGCAGGTTAACTGGCTTCTGGGAAAACTGGCCTTGGCGTGAGTGTCTCTGTCTGCCCTGCAGAGCACTGCTGTCCCATCCAGGGTGCACCCTGCCTTGTGCCCGCTGCTTGCTGGGATAATAATAATAATAGTAATAATAATAATAATTGCTTACACTTATATAGCGCTTTTCTGGACACTCCACTCAAAGCGCTTTACAGGTAATGGGGATCCCCTCCACCACCACCAATGTGCAGCCCCACCTGGATGATGCGACGGCAGCCATAGTGCGCCAGAACGCTCCCCACACATCAGCTCTCAGTGGGGAGGAGAGCAGAGTAATGAAGCCAATTCATAGAGGGGGATTATTAGGAGGCCATGATTGGTAAGGGCCAATGGGAAATTTGGCCAGGACGTCGGGGTGACACCCCTACTCTTTTCGAGTAACACCCTGGGATTTTTAATGACCACAAAGAGTCAGAACCTCGGTTTTACGTCTCATCCGAAGGACTGCGCCTGTTTACAGTATAGTGTCCCCGTCACTATACTGGGGCATTAGGACCCACATAGACCACAGGGTGAGCGCCCCCTGCTGGCCCCACTAACACCTCTTCCAGCAGCAACCTTAGAGGGATAGGCTCCAGCTCCTCCACAAGCCCAAACTGGAAGAAACTGTTATAAAATGAATGGATATTCTTTCTTTTTATGACTGTTTACCTTACATCGTTGGTCTTTTATCAGCTCACAGTGGCCCCTCGTCAGTTCTTCCAGTGAGACAGGGTGGTGTTTTTCCCTGGCAGGTTCATCGAGCTCTTCGAGGCGGGTAAATACGAAGCAGCTGCTTTTCATGCAGCTAAGTCCCCTTATGGAGTGCTGAGGAACATGGAGACCATGGAGAAGTTTAAAGGTAAGCACCCTTAAACACTGTTAAGGTTTCCAGTCTGCTGTCTGTGTGGAGTTTGCATGTTTGCCTAGTGGGTTTTATCTTGGAGACATGCTGGCTGCCTTAGCCTCTCCTTCTCTCTGTTATCCTGTGATGGACATCAGTCCCACCCAGGAGGAGTGCAGTAGTGTGATCTCAGTCCAGCCTCAGTGCCCTGTATTTCTGGGACAGACTTTAGCTTCAAACAACACTCTCCTGCTTAAGCCCCTTACTGATGATGGGTGGATTTTCATACTAAGATTCACATATTTCTGTGATCAGCTCAACATTGCAACCCACATATAAATACATACAGCAGGATGAAAGGCCTTCCACACTGCAAAGCCTCATTCTGGCAAATGTGATTAAAAAACAGCCCATTCGCACCAAGCAGACTGATCGCAAACCTGTTAGATGTTCACCTCCTGCACTCTGTTGCTGTGTTATGTGATCCCTTTGGGACTGAATTCAACCACCACTGTCCTGTCTGCTTAGCTCACCTCTGCTCCATGAAGCAGAGTCTGTCAAAGTAAAAAGGCTGCAGTGTGGAGCAGCGATTGGGAGTTCTGAACTTAAGAAGACTGGGGGACAAATCAAAGCTGAGGCGCTGCTGTTGTGCCCCTGGGCAAGCTACTTCATCTGAATTCCTCCAGTAAAATACCCAGCTGCAAACATAGCTCTGGATGAAAGTGACACAACTTTTCGGCTGTGGAGCCTCCTTCAGATGCGGGAAGACGATGTGGAGCTGTTAGCTGTATAAATCCCTTTGCTTCTTTGATCTGGTTGTCCGAAAGAGTACTTTGGTGCGCTACGGCTGCCGCCGCATCATCCAGGTGGGGCTGCACACTGGTGGTGGTGGAGGGGATCCCCATTACAGGTCAAGCGCTTTGAGTGGAGTGTCCAGAAAAGAAGTGCTGGATTTCCCATTAGGCACTGTAGGCACTGTTCCTAGGGCCTACAAAATGTTAAAGGCCTACAAAGGAGGGAAACACCAGTGACTAACAAAAAACAAGCTGAAATAACATGCTTGCTATCGATCTAGGTGCTCCAAATCGATAATCATACGCTATCTAGCAGCTGTTCTAGAAACTGGAAGTATCGGAGTGATGGTGGCTCGACTCCCCTCCATCAATCACGTGGTTTAGCATTAGAATAGTTTGAAGTGCATCATGTCAATCGACGTCATTCAACTGGCGTTTACCCCTCTTTTTGCACACTTCAGAGTGAAAGTGCCTCGGGCCTACGAACACCAAAATCCAGCCTTGCAGAAAAGTGCTATATAAGTGTAAGGAATTATTATTATTCATCTGTTGTTTGAGGGAGAAAACGAAGAAGAAGTCTGCACAGCCGAAACGTTGTGTGTCTTTTCTTTTCGGCATGGAACAAACCTTTACTTGTTGCTTGGCAGCCTACTGAGGCTGATGCAGCTCCCGACTTGGACGCAAGCGTAAGCCCAGCCCATTGGCACTGTTGCGCTGCCTGCGTGGTGTGATAAACCTGCGCCCGTGCTGTGTGCTCCCTGCAGCGGCCAGCGTGTACCAGGGAGAGCTCCCCCCTCTCCTGCTGTTCTTCCAAGCGCTGACGATCTCCGCCGGCGCCGCCAGGAAGCCCCCCGAGGCGGCCATGTCCCTGGAGGCGGTGAAGGTCGCCCTGCAGCACGGCCGCGTGGAGCTGGTGACGCACTGGATCACCCAGCGCCGGTGAGGCACTGGGCAGAGCCGCCAGCACGATGCATTTAAGGAGTCGGGCTGCTCAGAAAGCGACACGATTCAGCTTTTGTGTTTTAAGAAGCTGAAACATGTTAGTTCTTTCCACCTCTCAGCACAGAATTAAGCTCCACTTATTCGTTACATAAAAGCCGATTGGTCCATTAAAAACAGGCAATTTATTTATTGGTTTCTTCACAATTATGAATTGCAACAGACTCCATCCCTTTTTAAATATGCCCTCAAAATGAAAGGCAAAAAGTGGCACAGATGAACCCAGGATCACCTGAAGTCAAGTTTAGGAGCCAAATTTAACTCCTGTAAGTTTGTTTTCTAACTAGCAGTCATATAACTCTGCAACTCACAACTGGTAACCTACTGTAGCTCAGCAGGTGTGAGCCTGGTCAGTACCTGGATGGGAGACCTCCTGGAAAAACTAAGGCTTCTGCTGGAAGAGGTGTTAATGGGGCCAGCGGGGGGCGCTCACCCTGCGGTCCATGTGGGTCCTAATGCCCCAGTATAGTGACGGGGACACTATACTATAAACAGGTGCCGTCTTTTCGGATGAGATGTAAGACTGAGGTCCTGACTCTCTGTGGTAATTAAAAATCCCAGGGTGTTTCTCAAAAAGGGTTGGGGTTTAACCCCGGCGTCCTGGCCAAATTTCCCATTGTAAGGACCAATCATGTTCTCCTCGCAAACTAGTAAAGTTTATTCTTTGAATGAAAAAGTATCTTTTGTTTACCTAAGAGAAGGCAGCACGTTTTGGTAGTTGTTCAGAAAACAGCAAAACACTTGACACAATGTCAAATATCATGTAATAGTACTATATTCTATAAAGCACCTCTCATAAAATAATATCTCAAAGTCCTGTACAAAAAAACCCCTAAATTTAGGATTGCAGTTCATCAGGAGGTCAGGAATGGAAAGGGAGATATTGCTTCATGGCTTTAGAAGACGATATCCAGTATTCAGCAGGAAGCCAGAGCAGGGATGTCAGGACAGTGGTTATACTGTATGTGCACCAGAAAGCATGTCTAGACAGAACTCTAGCAGCTGAGTTTGGAGCAACCAGAAGTTTCTGTAAGGTGTTCTGTGGCAACACAACAAGTACAGCACTGCAATAACCAAACCTTCACAGATCAAAAGAGCATGACTGTTGCTCTATATGGAGCATTGACAGAAGGAGACGTAACTGGGCAATCTTCCTTACATAAAAGAAGGAGGTTTTTGCTTAGCATCATTAATTTATTGACTATTAAGTGTTCCTAATCTGCCTTTTGCCTTTGTAAATTAAAATTTAATTTAGATGAAAGTGAAATATTAGATATGCAAAGTGGTGAAGATTATGCGCTTAATTCATCCGTCTATTTTCGTAAAGCTGCTCATTCAATAATCTTTTGATTGAAAATCTGGAACAAGCCATTTGAAATCTCCCCTAAAGGGGGCAGTGTTGCTTCAATAAATCACTGAAGGCCCACATGATCTCTGGAGTTCGAAACCCATTCAATCCTACTGTTAAACACCAAAATGCATCTTATCTTGAGGAAGCATTATACAAGCAGTTTTCGATTAATTACTATTTTATGGCGTTATGGACTAAAGATTCAAACAATGCTTTGAAGAATCTTACAGACGATGGTGCTTTTCTTCCTTTCCAGCTGCCAAAATATATTGCACATCTAAGGCACTTACAAAAGATTCCCAATGTAGCTGTTTTAACCACTTCGTAGATTTTTCGTCCAGCTGTAAAAATGGTAGGAAGTCACTTTTGCTACCCCCATATTATCATCCTACATTTGCTACTTTGTAGGTGAAGAACTGTGTGTACGTCACTATTTTGCTTGTATTCTCACTGTCAAAGCTTTAGAGTTTAGAATAATGAGACGTCCGTCCATCTGTTTTCTAACTGATTTATCCAATACAGCATAGTGGGGGAGCAGGAGTCAATCCCAGCAATCAACAGGCGCAAGGCAGGAATGATGAGACAGCTCCTCCCAAAATCCCTTGTGAACGCTGCTGTCGCCTTTATTTTATTTGTCCTAAAACAAAATCTGGTCAGCGCTTCACTGGGAGCAATGGTTATAAAAATCGTAATGAATAAAAGACATTTTATTTCAAATGTAAGGAACAAAAGTAAAGACATGAACTTGGCTGTGCTCTCCTGGCTGAGGTTCCAGAGGCGAGGAAGAGCCTGAAGCGTGACTGCTGTGCTCTTCCCGTTCCTCAGGCTGACGTCTTGCGAGGAGATGGGAGATGTCATCCGCGAATATGGGGAGAGGAAGCCCCACATGTCTGACAAGTGCCTGGCACTGGCCCAGGTGGTGTACCACGCGTGTGGCATCAGCCGGAAGGCCGCCTTGTGCATGTGTCAGAGGGGCATGATCAGCGGGGCCATGGAGTTCATCTGCCACTGCAAGAGCTTCACTCTGGGTAAGGCTCTCTCACCAGACTAGCCTTCTGCCTGGTGTGTGGCTTTCCCTCCTGTTTATGTGGAAGAGAAATGGCAAAAAGTCTGAAAGAGTCTGGCAGTATTGTCCATGAATCTGTGCAGCATTTATATAGAGGGCAGACGGTACACTCATGGATAAGGTCCCTGGGGGTATTTCATGAATATTCAGCAGTCTATTCAAAATTAAAGTGTATTGCATTATGGTCATGCTATATATTAAGAGCTCTAAACTCCTGGTTTTTATGACTGTTCATAACTTAATCTTTACAGGCCCAACATTTACATGCAATATATTGAAATGTTCAGTATATTAGGTGCTACTAAGGCTCTGTTTATTAGTTCAGTACAATACCCTGTATCCTGTCTCTGATTAAATGGGAGATAAAGAGACTGGGATGGACAGACTCAAGGTTCTGTTGAGCATCACCCTACTGATCATAATGATTTTGACTCTAGTAAAAGGGGCCTGTATTGATCCCAGATTACAGTGTCCATCTGTTCTGTACCCAAGATGTGCTGTGTGCAGGGCTAGGCCTCCTGTTATCAGTTAGATTCTCATAGCTTAATGCTTTTGAGTGCCAGACACATGTTTTGTTATCATGAGTGATTTACTTTGTAGTTTAAAGAAAAAAGCTCTATGCTTTGGGCTGAAATGTTCCTATGTCCACATTAACATTGGAATCACCCATATTCTTTTCTGAAAGTCAAAAATCGCAGTTCTTAATCATTCTGAGTGTTATCTATTACTGAAGTTGATTAACTGCGACACACACTAAAATATTTTCCACCCATTCGGTATCTTGTTGAGGACTAAACAGTTCAGGTGTGTTTTTGTTGCCTGTATTAGGATGCTGTGGTGTCCTTCTGTGCTTGTGATTATACAGTATGCACCATTGCGGGATACAAACTGCAGGAAAAGTGTTCTTGTAGGGTAATGAGAAGATATCAGGGTGGCGGGATCAAAAGGACACATTGCTCAGACTGCTCCAGTAAGTGCCCTGCTGTGTAAGGGAGTCTCAGGTTGTCCTCAATTCACTCTCCTGTAAAAATACAGTTCAGTGTGTCTCTATTAAGGTTGATGTATATCATAGATTATTTTATATTTTGGAGTTGCCCTCATTCTGTTCAGAGCTCTGTGTCTGGTGAATGCAGAACAGTAAGGGGGCCTTTTAAATGATGGTGAGAAACCCGGCCACTCTTCTAAATATTGCTTACAAAAAGCAATGCTCTGTGTAGCATGGATCTCCTTTACACTGCATATTGAAGGAGTCCAAGTGCTTCTGAACCTAATGGCTTCAGTTTGATTTCTTTGATCTTAGTAAATGATACCAGTAGAATCTACATTGAGGAGATTCCGGTAAATAATTTGTGTCCGGGATGTGGGAGTCCTGAGCCAGACGAAAAAAAACAAACAAAAATCACATGTGCGATTAGCATCTTACACGAAACACTTGTTGTGTTATCCAGGGGGTGATGATTGTGTTGTGATGAAGGCGTGACACAACTGTGTGAACCTCCCAGTGTGATGGCAGGTTCCAAATCGCCAAAGTGTGCAAGGCACAAAACATTCATATTCAAACACCCAGAGCTGTTGTGAACAGTCCTGATAAGATTTCACTGTCGAGGCGCAGAAGGGAAAGATATGCAGAGATAACCTGGACAAGCCCCCTCTCTCCTCCGGTCCAGATGACTGCCTGTACCTGCTGAGGAAGTGTCCCAGTGCAAACCTCCTCCGGTCTCTGACGCAGGAGTACTGCGGCAGGCCGGCAGCCCTGTCCCTGGGCTTCGCTGCCCTCTCCCTCCTCTCCACTGACAACAAGGCCTTCGCCTTCCAGCTGCTGGAGAGGGTACACTCCTGTGGGAGAGGTGAGTGACTCAGCTCTTTTCTCCCATCTGTATTATATATATATGAGCAGGAGCACCAGAGATGCGAAAGTACAAAAATAAAGTGGATTTTTATAAACATTTTGCAAACTTGTTCTTTGGTGCTCATTTGTTTTTTGTTATGTTATTTCTGTTCATGCATTTTTAACTGTGCAGTTTTTAGAAGGGCATTCATTATTCATGATATGATTTTAATTACCGGTGCAGGGGTTTATCCTTTTAGTCTTTTTAGTAATTAGGCACAGGAAAGTGAGTTAAGTAATTGCTTGCAATCAGTTTCACACCCAATTGCAGAGAAGCTGCTTTTTCAATGAATGAAGTATAAAGCAGTTGTATTGACAGTGTGGGGAGGAAAAGACAAGAAGATGGAGAGTGTGGAGTGTTCTAGCATGTCTCTTCAGATAAACAACGCAAATGTGAAAGATCTGAAGATCGATAAATTGCACGTTTGTGACTTCGAAACACACTGTCTTTTTACTTTAATGTACTGTGTGCTTGCGTGCCCATAACAGAAGGCCTGTGCTGAACCTTCTTTGTCCCTTCCTTGTTTTTTTGCTGTGACACTGAAGACGTCTTTGAGCAGATGATTCTGGAAGATGTGTTCTGCACCCCCGAGGAATGGAGTGAGATAGCAGACAGGTGCCGAGAAACCAGCCACACTCAGCTGGCCCAGGACATCACTGAGATCCTGTCAGCCCAGGCTGGGGCGGTGCTGCTGTCTCCTGACTCCGAGGACGCCAAGCTGATGGAGCACGTCTTCCTGTAGGCGGGCTGCCACCAGAGGGAGCCCTCCAGGTGCACATCAGGTTCGGCACACTGCAGCAGGGACAGACGGGGGCCTCTTCCAGCCCCTGTAATCTCCTTCTGCTGCTGTGCATCAGGCCCAGGCTTCACAGTTAGCGCCAGACATTCTCGATGTCTATCTTACCTTAGCAATTAATAATCAATACATTTCTTTTTTTCTTCTTGTTTTCCATTTTGAGTTTTCAATTGGTATCTGTAATAGTATAATAAACTAGTCAAGTCCTATATGTGGTAGTGACTTTATTGACTCCCTTTGTTTCCCAGTCAGGCTGAAGACTAACCACAATATAAATCACAGTTACATCTTTACATAGTCAGACCATTGTATATTCACAAAATATTTTAGAAGTTACATACCCCTTCATATTTGAAATCTGTATGATCTTTAAAACCTCATCTTCACTTTTTAATTGCTGTGATCACGTTTATGGTGGCGTGTTGTCCGTGGCCGGAGGTTGTCTGGATCCTTCTGGCTTGCCATGTACAAAATCTCAAAGAAATCTGAGGAGGCTGGCACACGTGTTCTCCCCTGCCGTGTGTTCATGTCAGCCCTTCGGTCGATTCTTTTCCCTGAGTTTATGAAAATGCATGTTTTGCTATGGAGAGATGGGCCCTGGAAGAGCGCAGCAGGGAAACTGGTATAAAGGCAGAAGGGGCAGCGTGCTGTCAGAGCCCTGCCAAGACTGCAGCCTCGTGCCCTGAGCACATTCCTGCAGGACCAGGACGGCCCACAGCCCAGGCCCAGGCCCGCTGCCTCTTCAGAGGACGGCCCGGCTCTGCAGCTCACCAGGGAGAGCACTGCAGGAAGAGCCTCCCGCTCAGCAGGTAGGAAAGAAAAGACGTCTCCTTTCACTACAGGTCCCTGCACGACCCAGTCTCTTCTGGCTTTTTATTCCAACTTCGAAAATCAATGAAAACATTCATCACATGATCTTCCTAGTTATACATATTGAGGATTTTTTAATGTCTTTTACAGTTAATTGCTCAAAACCATTCATTTCATAACCGGTGCAGTTCCCTATAAAACACCTTTGTGCCTGATTAAATTAGACATTGAAACGATGCGGTAATGAAGTGATCAGACTCCGTGACCGACTGCTGAAGACACCAGTGCCCTTCAAGTACTGAGCTTGAGAGCCCTGCTTTATTGGTTGTAGTGGCATATTCAACAGAAGAGGGGAAACAACAAAATATTTATCCATAGTTTGGCACCAGATTATTAAGTCAGGCCTGCCACAGTTCCTCTGTTATATCTTGGACACCAAGCCGTTGCTGTTTTATGTACAGTATGTAAATAAGATGAGATAATAACTGAGATCTATGCTGGCTGAGCAAACAGAAAGTCCTTTGTTTTCTTCCAGAGCTGTGTAAATGTGAACAAATTATTTAAATACAGACCTCTTTGTTTACAGACGTTAGTCACAAGTCTACCAGTACTGTACTACTGTTGCATGTCTCCTTTAAGAGGTTATTCTATTTCTAACAGCAACACAGATCCCACATTAAGCACTGTAAGTAAAAGCAACATTAGAAGCAAAGCATAGATTTTTAAAGCTTTTGACACTTTGGTGTTGTATGAAAGTGGCTCTTTTTTATTCTTTTTGTGCAAAGGCCCCTACTTTGACAAACGCATGCGACACACCCAACCCATTCAAAAACCCACAGTTAGTTCACTCTTGGCAAAGACGTCTCATTCGAATGGGCTGTTCTGTTAGGAGAATGGAGTGCACGATTGCCAGCTCTGAACAGATCGACATGCAGTCCAGAATCTTCTCTTTCTGAAGCAGCTTGTTCTTGTCTATTTTTGCTGGGATCCACTGATTCAGCCAGTTTTGTGAATCTGTCAAAAACTATAGACATAGATGTCTTGGAAAATACTATTTGTTGCATTTATACTGTACACGTCATGAATCATTTACTTACTATTTTTTTAGTTTGTATATGGGATTTGTTTTAATTTTGTAAAAAATCCAGATTTTCCTCGGAAAGCTTTTAAAATGTACCTCTGGAAACTTTTCCTATAATAGGTTTTTTACCAAGGTGTGGCTAGCTTAGGCTATGTGGCTAACTTCCAATAGTTTATATGGATTAATTTAAAATAAATGAATTCTGAAATAATATTTCTGATTTGTTCTGATGTGCACATTTAGCTTTTAATGTTTAATTTATAAGAATCTATCACAGTGCTAAACATATGTTACGTCCTTTAACATAGCCCTACAGCATATACAGTAGTAAGAACAATGTTACAGTATTTTGTGTTTATTTGTTAATGTTCATCCATTTTAATTCAATTCAATTCATTCATTGAGATGCATTTTATAGCTTCAGAGAGCAAAGATAACTAATGTGTCTGAGTATGAAAGAAAAGGCAGCTCTCTGAATTAATAGAAACTGTGGGTGCTCCCATTAATTAGTAAATGCATTCTTAGTGCACAATGTACAATTAATATTTGAGGATTAATGTTCAGCTCTTTCTAAGTATTTGCAGGTGTTTAAAAGCAAGTAGCTCACTGGAGGCAATGATATACGGCTTTGATTTGTTTAACAGATGTGAAGCTACATTGATGAATCATGACATCACAATGGAAATAATAGCACAGAGTGCAACAAATCATGAGAACAGTGAATAAATGAAGGATAAATTATATATATTGAATTAAAATCATCTGTGAGTTGTATTAGTTTTCTTTAGTTAGCTTGTAATAATATTGAATATTAATATGTGTTATCTGTTAGCTGTTCACCTGTCTTTTTAGCTGTCTTTTTGCTTGGGAAACAACATGACTGTGTGGCAGAAAAAATTAAAACCAGTTTTCAGAACTGATGACATGCAAGGAGTGTCATTATACCAGTGTTGAAATTGTAAGGGATCTGTGAAGTGGAAACTAGTGGCAATGGTATGGTTGACACCTTTTTAGGCCAGTGTTCAGGAAACAAACCACAGTGAACACAGACCACCCCCTGAAGGAACATCTGTGCTTGGATAAACTAAAGCATTTCCATCCCAGTCCTGGAAACCCTGGAACTCCAGAGGAGGGTAATGAGACAGACACAGCAATTAACACCCCAGTTCATCAGTCTGCTCTGCAGCATACCTGAGATCCCCAATCCATGTGATGCCACTGACAAACACAAGAAATAGTGCGGTTTTCATAGTACCCATTTTAATAATAATAATAATAATAATGTTTCTTTATTAGCCCTATACAATTTCTTGCATTAGGAATTCGTCTTTTCGCATACCCCAGCTTTTCTCCATGGAGACACAGACACACAGACAGGGAGAGAAGCTTGGGGTCAGAGCGCAGGGTCTGCCATTGTACAGATTTTAAAGTGGAAGGAACATGTTCTCATGGCTCCAGACGCCTGTTATTTTAAGTGCAGTGCATACTTTTAAGTTATTTTTTGCAGATTGATGCTGCTTGGTAAGGTTTCATGTTGCAGTTCCTGAGAAATCTTGCTTCTGTTTCGCTCACTGTCCCAGGAGCCTTATTACACTGTTTCTAGGATACTAGTATATCAGTTTCTTCCTCATGGTTTGGCTCAATATTCCAAACAACCTAAATTACGTATACATAATGTAGTTCAAGTAGGGAGCTACGTTAGCAGGTGTAGGCTGCAAAGGAACAAGTCCAGGTTTATTCCCTGCTGAAAAGAGAAGCAAAGAAACACAATGTTTCGGCCGTGGAGCCTTATTCTTCACCAGAAGAAGACTCCACAGCTGAAATGTTGTGTTTCTTTTCAGCATGGAGTAAACTTTTCATAGTTCCTTTACATAATTCCTGTCTGTTTCTCTCCTTCCTGATTTCTGAGCTGTTTGAAGTTCTAGTCTATTTGGTAAATCTCCTGGATTTTAAATATGGTATGTCTTCCCCTTTGGTGTTTGCTGGAAACTATATTTTTTTCCCAGGAAGTACACTTTTAATAATAATACTGTATCCTTTTGATTCTACTCTTGATTTCATTTTTATTGTATCCAAAACAAAATGATATGATATTATTGCATGTACAGATCATGTACAGAAGACAAGCACTAATGCAAAACAACAATGCTATTTATTAATAATACCCCAGTCAGTGTCCTGTAACATGACACAGTAGGTTTTTGAGGTTTAAAAAAACAACGAGGAGTTTTCCTGTACAAGAAACAGCCTTGCTCTTAGCGGCGATCATTGTGCAAATGAGAGTTTTGGCCCATCACATAATTCCTTTCTTTAAAAAAATGACACATTAAACTTTTGAACTTGTTCTTTGATTCCCCTTAAATAACCCAGGATCCTTTTTCAACCCTGCAAATCCGACTCCATGTGGGGCAGCTGGAGCCTCGCGAAACGGGCCCTTCTATTCCCAGCGAAATGTCCTGCAGCAACCAGCTCGCCAGCTCTGGATGCTGACTGTCTGAGCCTGATTGCATGTGGCTGAAGTGGAGCAGCAGTATCAGACTGCCATGGGCAGCCCTGCGCCCTGTGCTGCCCGTTAGCTCATCTTTTGCCTTGACACAACCTAGCAGTGGCTCCTTGACTCAGGGGAGGTGAGGGAGAGAGCAGCTGACGAAGGTTCGCTGCGTCAGGGGGTTTTATTTTCCCCGTACTGATCCTGTTCCTATTGATTTCCTCCGGCCGGAGCGCTGCCAGGCTGGCCGGGGGTCTGGGAGCGTGCCGGAGCTGGTGAGGCGACAGAGGCCCTCAGCCAGCCCAACCCTGGCAGGCTGGCGCCCCGCAGCGCTCACCCGCTGGGCTCCGTGGTGTTTCACTGGCACCTGCGCTGGCCCCCGGGCACGACTGCCCCAACGGGGAGGGAGGGGGGACTTGGAAAAGGGCTTGTCACAGAGCTCTGAGTTTGGGCTTCTGATGATGAAGGCAAGCTCAGTCACGAGAGAGGCTTTCAATTGTCTGCAACTCTCCTCAAAGCAGCAGCAAGTTCAAGTGGTGCGTCGGAGAAACAGAGCAAGGCCACAGATTGCATTAATTGCATTGCTAGATAGTGATCTTCACTTTCTTTGCTGTGATCACGTTTATGGTGGCGTGTTGTCCGTGGCCGGAGGTTGTCTGGATCCTTCTGGCTTGCCATGTACAAAATCTCAAAGAAATCTGAGGAGGCTGGCACACGTGTTCTCCCCTGCCGTGTGTTCATGTCAGCCCTTCGGTCGATTCTTTTCCCTGAGTTGATGAAAATGCATGTTTTGCTATGGAGAGACGGGCCCTGGAAGAGCGCAGCAGGGAAACTGGTATAAAGGCAGAAGGGGCAGCGTGCTGTCAGAGCCCTGCCAAGACTGCAGCCTTGTGCCCTGAGCACATTCCTGCAGGACCAGGACGGCCCACAGCCCAGGCCCAGGCCCGCTGCCTCTTCAGAGGACGGCCCGGCTCTGCAGCTCACCAGGGAGAGCACTGCAGGAAGAGCCTCCCGCTCAGCAGGTACTGTAGGAAAGAAAAGACGTCTCCTTTCACTACAGGTCCCTGCACGACCCAGTCTCTTCTGGCTTTTTATTCCAACTTCGAAAATCAATGAAAACATTCATCACATGATCTTCTTAGTTATACATATATGCACCAATGCACCATTTGAACTTGCTGCTGCTTTGAGAAGAGATGCAGACAAATAAAACCTCTCTTGTGACTGAGCTTGCCTTAGGCTAGGTAGGTCTAGCTGGTGTATTTACTGTGGGACTACAGGCCTTTTCAGAACACTGATTGCTGAGAGTGATGCTGGCCATGTTGCTGTAGTTCAGCCTTTCCACAGAGGAGTAATTAGGGTCTCTTCCAGCACAGGTGTTTTTTTCCACGTTAGGCTTCTCTTTGTTAAGATATTAAAATCAACTGTATTTTCTTTTCACACGCTGTCTATATTTTTATAAACAGACAACAAACCCTTTGTACAGAAAAGCGTTTCTTTGTCAGAGCCATTATTTTCCCCAGGTAGGGTGTATTGACTCTGCGCTTTAAGTGTGCAGCTACAGCTCCATCTGTTGCCTCAGGCAGGTTTGGTTTATTTGTTTGATTTCCTAGACAGACAATTAAAGGCCTCTCAGGCTATCGAACAGCTTGACTAACTCTGGGGCTGCTCTGCTAGCCCTGCCACCTGTGTATTTCTTACAAGGAAGCACTGACAAATTCAAGCTTTGCGAGAGCGTGAATCCTCCTTCTAGCTGGCTCCAACAACATCACACATCGCATGCTTGAAGATTTCTTTTGCCGATCCTCGAACGTTTAATTCTTTAAAAAAATTTAAACCCATTTGTTCATCATTCCTTTCAGTATGAAAAGACTGGAGTATTAACATATAAGTAGAATGAAATGAGAAATCCCCCAAAGTCTAATGGTAACCTTTGACATCATGACGTAGCCAGATTTAGTTTTTTTAAATTCATTTTATTGTTCTTTGGTGTTCTTTGATATTAAGCTTGGTTCTGCCTAGACTGGCTCCAGCATTTGAAATGTTTCGTGGCCACGAGTGAAACCTGCTTCCAGTTCGAGCGCCCAGGGAGACAGCAGGCTTCAGCACGGTCTGCAGGGGATCATGGGATCATTGATCCTAACGTTCACTCTCCTTCGGTCCCAGGGAATGTCTGTGTTCTTGGTGAGGGACTTTGTGCAGCAGAAAAAACCTGCGTTAAATATAAAAATCACAGTAGTTCAGGTGGGGAGCTGCTTCAGCATGCATAGGCTGCAAAGGAACAAGGAACTGTCTGAACTATTATCACCCTACTCCCCACCTCACAATCTTCGCTCTTCTAACTCTGGTCTCCTAACTGTCCCCCCAGCCCGTCTACACTCTAGGGGTGACAGGGCCTTCTCCTGTTATGCCCCCAAGCTCAGGAACTCTCTCCACAAGGATATCAGAGACTCACCTTCTCTAAACTTCTTCAAATCCAGACTCAAAACCCTCTTCTTTAGAAAAGCCTTTACTGAACTGGCTCCATTATTCACCCCTCTGCTTTTCTTAGTACCACCATCCCCGGTCTCCTCTGTATATTGTAATTGTGTTTTATCTTGTGTATTCTTCTTATTTATTGCTGTTGTCATTCTGTAAAGCGCTTTGAGAAGCCACCTTGAAAAGCGCTATATAAAATAAAGTTTATTATTATTATTATTATTATTATTATTATTATTATTATTATTATTATTTTAATAGGTTTATTCCCTGCTGAAAAGCGAAGAAAGTAAACACAACATTTCGGCCGTGGAGCCTTCTTCAGGTGTGAGGTCACACAAGGAATAGGCTCCACGGCCGAAACGTTGTGTTTTCTTCTCTTTTCAGCAGGGAATAAACCTGTTACTTACTCCTTATAAAAATCAGTTACAAATACACAGAAAGAAGAGGGAAGTAAGCAGGAAGCAGTAAACAGGGGGAATATAAAAAGAGGAAGTCTTAGGAAGATTGATTTCTTATAACACCACTGTACAAGCATGGAAGCAAATGATTTATGCAGTGTTGTCAAATTCAGCATTTGGTTGTCTTATTTTGTTCATTTGTATTCTCTGAAAAGCTTTCTCGTGGGCAGTGCCAGTTTGAGAAAGAGTGCAGTGTTGAGCAAACAGCTATAGGAGTCTCTGTTCTGGAATCGTGACTATTTACTACACAGCACAGGCTGCGGAGTGTGTTCTCAGATGTCTGGTAATGACGTGGCCCGTTTTGCTGAGGGCTGGATTACAGTTTGCAGTCTCATGCACCGAGTCCATGTTTCTTTCAAGGGCCTTTATATTTAGATTATGCTGTAGTGCTGTCTCTATTTCTTTTTCCAGGAATAAAACAATGCTACACTTGCTTTCCTGGGAGAAAAAAATAGCTTGTTTCCTTACAGCTGCATGACCTCACAGACGGCCAAGGTTGAGAGACACCTCTTTGAAGCTCCATTGTCTCGCCTTGGTGCTCCAGGGGCATTCACAGGCTTTCACTCCAGCACAGAATTTCTTGCAATTTTCCAGCTCCCAAACAGAACCCAGCTAAAATAACAAAAGGTCTTGTTAGACATGAAACTTCAACGTGACTTACAGGAAACCTGGATCAGATAAAAAATGGATACACGTGAAATTATTTAGTTAGAGGTTTGCAAGCAGCGAAGCTTTTCTCTAATCCTGTTTTCACCATCTAAATACCTGCTGCTCTGAAGGCCTTCTGTGCAGCCCACCTCAGTCCAGTCTCTTTCAAGGCCCTGATAAATTATTCCGTCTTGAAACCATAGTTAAAGACAAATGACAAGGAGAAGGTGGGCAGACTGTTGTTTTGTCTTGTGGGAAAATGTAAAACTAATAAATACCGGTTCACCAAATAAACCATAGTTCATCAACATGCTAAAGTTTGCTGTTACCAGGAAGTGCCACACAGGCTTTGAAGGAAACTACCGTTTTCTGGCTCATCTTTTCATTCCATCAGTAATAAAGAATATTTCCTGCTTGACTTCCTGACTGTTGTCTGATGGTGCAAAGCTATAGGCCCTAAAACTAGCAATGTCAGATAACAATGTAGTCTCATAATGCACTGCAAATTTGGACTTTTTATTTGTGTTTAGGAAAACCTGAGAATTATTCTTTATTCTGTTTACTGAAATGCAATAAACATATGCACACCTGCGTGAGCAATGCGGTCGTTATGTTTAATTACTATGCTGTCAATTATCTTACAGGGGGATTATTAAAGAGGATGCATGCTTTTTTACGTATGTCAGCCTGTCTTATCAGAAACCATCAAATCCTAGTAGCTTATGACCGGCTTGCAGTGTGTGTTTGTTTGGCTCAATTAGGTCAACCAGTTGTTCAATTCATGTAGTCAGAATACTGGAGGAACAGAGTGGTCTAATATAAAAACTCAGAAGAAGATTGTATCCTGCTTACAGAGAGATAGTTAAAGAAGTACAGCAGCTCCCCAGCGCTGCAGAAAAGAGAAATGTGCACAGCTCTTGTGAGAAGTGAGCAGGGCAGGAGAGATGGGGGAGGGCCTGCACAGATTCTGACTCAGTTATTTTCCACACCACCAGACAACTGCTCCCTGGCAGAAATCAAATTCATAACAAAGAGCTTCCACGTTTCTCAGAGAGTGAAAACAAACAAGCCCCTGTGTTTACCTGCAGGTTTGTCGTAATCTCCATATCACTAGCTATTTCAGGCATTTGTTTATCAGCAAACTACAAAACTATTTCAGTTCATATCGTAATTTCTTTTTTTCATCCTTTTCAGTGAGTTCTCAGACTGCATAATCTCTTCCCCTGGGCATCACTGTGAATGTATCAGATCTGAGGCATTCCAACTAAAATAGCACAGTTAACGTGTACATTATTATATAAAAAGTATAAGGAATAATCATTTCAAGATTTTTTGATACTGGAAAATTTGCTCTGGCTTTTATAACTTCCTAAAGGCTACAGCTGCAGTAACAGAACAAGATAAGAAGGATAAATGGGGCTCCTCTTAAAAATCTATTTTTTTTCTCAGGGGTATTGATAAACCAGCACTGGGGATTAACATTCAAGAGCTTGCTTTTGTGAAAGCAGCTCATGTATTACCTCAGCTACATTGCCAGAAGTCGAGAATCTAAGTATGGAAAGTAATTAATGTAGAAAAACTACACTTCTGGTTTCTGGTTTCCATTCAGCTCTTGGCCCTTTTAACCCATAGTTATGTCTGTGCTAAATACCAATTAAGTCTAGATTCTCCTCGATTCACTGTTTCTGGCACAGCTGTATGCAGCCCATGTTAGAATGGTGGAACATGTTAAGATGAGAAATTAAAATCTAAATTCTGATCTGAACCCTGAATTTTATTGTCTGTGGAGAGGCGACTTCTTCTCTGGATTTTACAAAACAAAAATTCACATACTGGCCTGCTGAGGCAGGGCCCAGGCGCAAGAGCAATCATGCAGATTTGACAGCCAGACAAAGTGTTGATAAAGACAAATTATTTTTTTTATGATGCAGTGAACAAAATGAATCAATGCCCAGGAGCCTGGGTCGTAGTTTCTTTAAATCTGTTCAATAAAAGTAAGTAATTACATTAAGACTTGAACGGGGAGCCCCAGACAGAGCCACATTCCTCTGACTCACAGACTGGTCAATCAGATCATTAACATTTCCAGCAGACAGATGTCAGTCAAACCAGGGTCTTGTACAACCAGAATCCCTCTCACTGTCAGGGCCAGGGTCAGGATGGCTTCTTTCAGGTTACTGCAGAGCACACGAACAAAGGTCAGAAGAGGCAGATGGAAATATGGAGGAATAAAGGCCACTTGTGCACTGCAAGTCACTGTGATAGCTTTAGCCAAATCTGTTTTTCTGTAGCAGTGGTCGGGGTATTGGACTTGGAGCTGGAAGGCTGAGGGAACACATCCTGGGTGAGATGCTGTTGTTGTGCTTGAGTAAATTAATGGCTAAAAAGTTGCTTTGGATAAAAGAGTTCATAAATCAGAATATATCATTACTGCTGTAACAATATCCTGTAAATATATGGAAAGCACAGGATTACACAGAGAGCACTGGACTTCAGAATAGACCACCTACCCCTGTTGCAGAACCTGTTTTGCACTGACCCCCGTCTTCACTGACTGATCAGCTTAAACTAGTAATCATAACCCAAGACCTGCTTTTTGATATTGGGGCATATAAATGATGTACTAAAATGCGGTCCAAAAATTTAAACTTGGAAGTGCAGCTCAGGTACTATCCAGATCTTGGTCTCTGGTCTGACATGCTGATCGGTGCTTCTGTAATCATGCACGAGATGGAGACAGTTTTGCAAGGCTTTCACCACTGGCTTCCTCAGCAGAGCTCTGTAATTGGCCCTGCTCTTTAATGCATACTGATGAGATATGTCCTGAAAAATTACCGTCAGAGACTAGGGTTGTAGTGTACCTTTTGGTCTCCTGAGCAAATATTTCTTTCCGGGCAACAGCTTCTCATTAATAACATCAGTTAAGAAGCCAGACTGAGCCAAGATCTGATCTAGATGTCTGCCTTCTGAATCAGTCCCAGATGCCTTTTGCTGGTTTTGGGAATATTATCCTCCTTTTGCCCCCTGGTCAGTCACTGTGTAGGAAGAGGAACAGCTTTAATGATCACTTTTATGCAAGTGTGACTCTGCGGTTTTCTTAGCTATACAATAGTGTCACCCCTTTAGAGTCGTACGTATTCAGCATAGGACTTTGATTTCTGTATGACTATAAGTTCTTTACCTAGTGTGGGTTGACTTTAGGGGTGGTCTGCCTTTACTGTATGTAACCCCTTCTGTAACCTGAGCTGCCATGTGACTCTAATCAGACATGACGAACCCCCCAAAAACAGGCTTTACCCCCAGGTGAGTCATTCCATGATTCCAGCCCCACTTTTTCCCCAAGTATCCCCTTTCCATTTGTTTACCCACAACCAAACAGTGGGACGATAACAGGAACCAGTTAATTATTCCCCCTTACTCCTGCCCTGTAAATCAGTCCCTAAAGCAGGAGTTCCCGAGCAGTTTCCCGTTTCCTGAGCTGTTTGTCCCAGCTCGTGACAGCTCATAGATTGTGTTTCGCCTTAGAAGACCTTGGGAGGTTGAGCATCATCCGCAAGAAAGGGCTTAAAATCCACCTCTCCTTCAGCAGTCCCACCGGCCTGTTATAGCTCAGCATTAGCGAGCTGATTCCAGACGAGGGCTCCTGTTGGCTTGAGGCCGGCTCATTGCAGCAGTTGGAGCAGACCTGGCTGTCTGATGCAGGGGCTTGTGGGTACTGTGCCTCAGCCTGTTTCTTCTTCAGCAAGAACTGCAGCTTGAGCGCAGGCCAAAGCTGGAAAATTAATGCAATTATGCCACATGGTAAGCTGAGGCCCTGGAAACCCCCAGACGCTATGAATCAGAGAGGGATGCTTAAACGCCTAGAGAAAAAACTGCATGCAGGAAGACGGCGTTTTTGCAGATAGCATGTTTGATTTTGTCTATTGCCTATGAGTATAGAAACTCTTCGCCTTTTTATGCAAAGAAAATCTCTGACTTCAAATTGCTTGCCAGCAGTTTTTTGAATGCAAAAGACATTCTAAAATCTTTTATCAGGATCGCTTTTCAAATAAAAACACAGTAAAACATCATCCTAACCAGTATCACAGACCAGCTTGTATCAGCTCTTAAATAGAATTTACATAACGGGGACCTCTTGCAATGTAGTATTAATATGGCAATAGTACACAAAGGGGGTGCCTCCAGTAATTTAAGGTTGTGCAATCTACCGCAATGTACTGGAAACAAATATTCCAGTATTGCAAACAAAGTATCAGATAAAATCAGATTGTTTTTGTATGTTCTTCAGACATAAAATCCAAATGAAGGGAATAAGTAGCATTACGTTTCTTGAGCATGTCATAATAAGAGATTTGAGTAAACAGTGAAACAGAATAGGCCAAACCTACAGATGCAATCCTGAATAGTTACCGTGCAGTAAACTGCATATTCCTTCCATGTGATTGTATTAATGTCAATTACCAACCATTAGAATGCAATCCTGGGCAAATACAGTTTCGCTCAACGTAATCTCTGGGAGGCTCAAGTATCAGGGTTCGTTCGAGCCTGTCACTCCAACCAGTTCTCCCAAGGGTCCTGGACAGATCTGGAATCTCTCCCGGCAGGAGATCGGCTCTCTTGCTGCAGAGGGATTCTCTGCTGTCTGGGGCCTGGTGCTGTGGTGCAGTGAAGCCAGTGTGCCCGTGAGCTCCAGTTGACAAATCCTGGCAGGGGCACGGCTGTACTTCTTGTATTCACGGTGAAAGTTAGTCCCGATACTCCGGAGGATGCCAGTCCCAATCTGGATGGTTCCTGATGAGTCAGGCAACTGCTCTTCGCCAAGTAGCTGCACACGACTGCTGGAACTCTGTGTGAGTCATGTTGGTTCGAAGGCCTACTGCATACAGCTGAGGTTTTCAGAGCTTCCACTGAGAGCTGTCCCCGAGAGCTGCACCAGTCCCCCGTCCTTCACCTGTATCTGCTGCCTGAGCTATGCAGTCCACATCCCTCTGCAACTGGCCTGTGAGTCTTAGCAGGGAGCCATACCGAGCAACAGTTGTTAATTCCAGAAAATTCAAACGGAAAGATATTTAGTGAATTGCAGGAGGAGGAAGAAGTATGTGCTTCTGGATTTCTGTGCCGGGCAGAGAAAACTCGGAGAAAGCTCTGCATTTCTGTGCCATGCAGAGAAAGCTGCAATTCCTGATGTGGTGGTATCTCCACCCTGTTCGAATTAGAACTTCCCACACCTTACAAACAAAGATTCTTCTGATGACTCACTCCAGAACAAAGCAAAACCCAAATCCTTGTCAGCTGAACAATGTAGATAGTCAAGTTTTGTGTTTCTAAAAGTAGAGGTCTGATTGGTCTCAGTGAGCAAGACTCTTTGTTTCTCGCATAGATTCAATACGATTGGAACACAAACTCTCAGAGAAGAGGGTGCCCCATGCCACACTCTTAAGACCGAAAGAGACTGGCGGCAATAAAAATACATTCAGCAAATTCTGTAGCCTAGAATCCTGCACAACACAGACTGTCGTCACCAGGAAGGGTCAATGATTACTTGATATGCCATCCCCAATCAGATGAACACTCTCCATACAGCTCTTAGAGAAAGAAACAAATTCTCATGTGTCTTTTTTGAGGAATAGGGGTGACTAACCCATCTCTGTTTGCTGCTGTAGCATCACAGTGTTTGTTAAGACCCCTGCAGCAGCAGATCTCTATTGTGGAAAGAAATGGTACCATACTGACTCCAGCACTTAACCTGCGGTCAAGACTTGTGTTGTCAGAGCAGGGTTACAGCACATAAGAGCTGGGTGCTCCATCACACAGAAACATCAGACAGGCTCCTTTCCTACAGGCACTGCAGAAAAACTGAAAGAACCAGATCTGCCGCTTTTAAATTAAATCTGTCAGTTATTTGTTTCATCCTCCAATTTAATTGAATTTGCCGAAACGGCCGCAGCCTACCCTGTTTTCTGTTGAATAGTGTGAAGCAACATAAGAGTGCAGAACTCAGTCTGTTGCCTTGATGGCTAAGTTGGTGAATATTAATGCTCTCGCCATTAAATGTCGGTATTTGTTTGTATTTAATGTTGATTGAAGAAATTGATTCGAGTATCTTCATCAAGTACTGCAACTTTTAATTATTATGTCCACACTAACAGCCATGACTGTGTTGTTACACAATGATGACTAGGAGGTTAGGCATTCCTGCATATCCACACTTTTAGTCAAGTTTAGATGAAAAGCCCGGAGGAATCTGTTAAAACATCCTGTTTGGATTGTTTATATTCCTTAACCTGCCTTTTGAACCTCTGGATGTTTTTTTGGTTTGAGCTTCTGAAGCAGGAGTACCACCTTCTCACGCGATCTGAAATGCTGACATTGCTCTATGCATCTAAAGGGTGCTACTCCGGGGCAGGACTGGTGGGGCAAGCTGAGGCTTGCTGGGACCCTCCTCCTGTTGGACTTACATTGGACACGCCTGCCTGGAAGTGGCCGATTTGCCTCCTGTGCAGTGAAATTCCACTGGCAGAAAAAGGGTTCAGCTGACTGGCTCTGTGGGCAATTGAATATTCCTCAGGATCAGCAATCAGGGTATATCAGCAGTCAGGGGTAGAGGGCTGGGGCTGTCTTTAAGCTCCTACAGTTCAGGAAGAGAGGGAGAGTGAGTTGTGTGCTGAACTTTAGAGACGTTAGCCGGAACAGAAGCGTTTATTCACATCAGCAGCCCTCTCTCCAGTTTAGGTTGGAAAAGTGAGGAAGATGATGAAGACTTGCAAGGATTTTGCTATGGATTGGATTTAGAAATGAAATTACAGATCCTGAGTGAGTTTCTTAATATGTAATCCTGGATTTCTTTGAGTTTTCCATAGTCACTGTGGGGTAGTAGACTGGTGTAACAGTGGGTAAGGGTGAGGGGGAGGGGAGGAGTATCATCCAGTGAAGACTGAGGAGTTATTCCACAGGAGAAGAGGAACTGAAGATCTGTGATAAGCTGGGGTTTTGGGTCTGAGTAGGCTGGTCTGAAAGGGACCACTGAGGCATCACAGAAGTCAACGTCTGCCACAAGGGCTGCAGGTTATTTCACTCCAGGGCTCCTTTTGGAAGCAGCAGTATATCTTTCTGTCTGTACAATTCAGGACAAGTCTGTCACTCGCAACTCTTCTCTGTTTGTCTACTGTTTTTCTGCTCTGAAAAGGGGTCTTTGTTGGCTCTTCCTCAAGCAGCTGAGAGTGTAAGCGCAGGCTGGGGTGACAAGAATCACTTGTTTGCACGATGCTGTTGCTGAAAGCTCTGAAGGCTGGTGCATCTGCACCGGGCACAAAGACCCAGACTGTCCTGGCTTCGGCTGACAAAGTTCCCTTGCAGGGCACAAAAGTGCCTCTGTCTCCTCATCTTCTGAGCTCTCCTCGGCGTTGGGAAAAGACAATCACTGTACAGAACGGCTGGCAAACTCTGATTCAGCACCTTTCTCTTTTTTTCCCCCCCAAAGTTTGTTTCACAAAACAGGGTTGTTCATCTTAGAATGACAAATAATGATATTCTTTTACCACGTGTCAGAGTGAAGTCCTGGTGCATTCCTCTGTCATGCCGTTCGTATGGCCTTGTGACCCCGGCCCACTCAGGACATTCCTGGTATGCAGAGTGTGCACAGAGCTGATGGGTCCCCAATCTGTACACAGCCAACCTAGCCAGCTTAATAACTAGGAGAAATAAAGAAATGATGATAAGCTCTGATCACATTTATTATTACTTGTGTACGTCTTGCAAAGTCATTTCAGTGCTTTTTGAAGTTATACTGTGACAATTATTTATCTAGTTGACACCTTTATTCAAAGGACCTTGACCTATTGATAGACCTGTGTTTTTTACTGGAGCGATTCAGGTGAGGTGTATTATCCTGGGATGGATCTTGCTCAAGGGAACAACAGCAGACCATCACCTGGGACTTGAACCCACAACCTTCCAGACTCCAGGTGCAAGGCTGGACGGCTCCACAAGGCTGGGTGTGTTTATTGCATGTTTCAACCAAGACTCTGAGCACTTGGCTAGTCTTGGCTTCTTCAGTCCATTCAGTCCCAAGGCAACAAGACTTAACGATTCAATGTCATTAGTCTGTGGAGCGTGGTATGTTTCACAGGCTGGTGGCTCATTGTGGGCCTCCTTGCTGAAGCATCTCTTGGAAGATGATTCCCACTCGGACTCTGATCCACCCATATTCCATGGATCTCTGGCTATGACTCTCTGGGGATGCAAAAGTCAAACAAGAAAATGTTGTTTGCTGTAATAAGGCAGAGGAGGGTATACGTTTGGCTCAGTCCCTGAAGTAAAGGGTGTGGTTTTGATTGAGTCAGTTCTGCTGTGAGGCCTTCTAGGAGATATTACTCATTTGTTACCACCTATAAGCTTTAGCTGTTATTTGGCAGTTTTACTGTTTTCATTTTTACTGAGGACGACCGGTATTTGTTCTGAAACATCCAATCCTGTGCTTTGTTTCGTTACAGCTTTTCTCTTCTCCTGAAACGGACAATTCCCTGTCCCGCTCTGAGTCTTTGCTGTCTGTTGCCTTGGCAACCCCCTCCCGTGATGTTTAGCTCACAGCGCTCGTAGTAGAGGAGATGCTGCTTGTTTTGTGTTTCTGCGCCGTCAGACGTAGTGAAACTGCTATTTTTTTTGTTTACAGGAGAGCATAAAGAGATTGCTTCTCATAAAGAGAGGTTATTTTTTTTTCTAAGTGTCTAGGCGTCTGCTTATTCAGCAAACAGTACATTAGGCAGTCAGGAGGAATCACTTCTAAAATTATTTCAGGATTGATCTCTTATTGCATTCTTTACTTGAAATCACCTGCTAGTCAATTTTGTGTGAATTACATAACCCATGGATTCAGAAGGTGAAATTCGGAATTGATACCGCAGTGTAGCCATATTTAGTGCTGTGAATTTGGCCTGCAGTGTTTCAGGTTTGTGCAGATTTGATAACAAGTATCAGGGTTACGGATGGTGTTGCCGAGTCGTCTCCATGTTTCAGACTCTCCATGGTTCCTGTAACTGAGAATTGGGGTCACTGGGTCACTCAACAGCTGTGCCACAGCAGGGAGAGATGGGGGGGGGACAGGAGGGACCCCTCCAGCCAACATGGAGAAGCACAGAGGTGTTTGGCTAAAGTCAGCTCCCTCTCAACGTGCACCACTGAGAAGAAGCACTGCTTTCCTAGTCTCAGAACACATTTAATTACTGCTCCAGTCAAGGGAGGAGAGAAACTGAGTCTGCAGGGAAGCAAACTCTTCTCTTTGATCTTCTTCCTTTTGGAACATGAACAGGACACCTACCTCAGGGCGGTGAGGAATAATATCGATTGACCTGGATAAAGCCGCACGCCGCTCCTGATTTTGTATACACAATTTTCTTCTGCGTCTTAAACTAAAACCTTACTGAGCTTGAAGTAACCCTCTCCACATTGCCACAAAGAGGGTAGGAAAGCAACCTCCGAGAAGGGGCTTTGCACAGACTTTTTTTTTCCTGTTTGCAGTAAAGTTCCGGAAAGTGAACGGGCACAGATCTTGCTTTTAACACTCAGTCCTGGGGGCATCACCTTAATCATCTGGTGGCTGGGGGCTTTATAGCAACAAAAGGTCCTGCTTTGCCCGGATCTTGTGTTCCTGGGCCCTCTGTGTCTCTTTGTGATTCGTCTCCACTTGTTCAGAGAAGGGCACAGCCTGGCTTCAAACCAGCAACCTCCCCCCAGCAGGATTTGTATTGTAGTGAACCTGGGTTCTTGGGGTTTCTGCCCTTGCTGCTCCTGCCCCAGTTCGTCCCCTGCCTCAGGATCGAACCCGGGTCTCCGGCATCGCTCAACAGGGCTCTTGCCGGCTGAGCTAAAGAAGGTTTTCGTCAGCCTAGGTGGCCAACATCCCTGTTATGCTCAGGGGAGTAGAGGGCGGTGCCATCACCAGGCTGCAACCAGGTCGTACAACCTGTATGTCGGCCGTTCATTACAGTATTTTTTGCATTTACTGGAGTTTTCATATGGATTTGATGGCTGTAGGTGTAGATGACCTACTAGAATTGCATGTAGGAGCCCCGGTGCCTGTTTTTTATTTTTGATCAGGAGAATAAAGTGGTCATTTACTGCACCTTTGTTCCACAAATATAATCCTCTGGCTCGCTGGATGTGCTGCACGTGTCATAGGATAGGATTTGCATCTGTTTTCATCTTCTATTTCCTTTTTTTTGTCTGACAGTTGCTGAATAATACCTTGTAAGATATAATGGATGAGTGGGGAGGCTCTAATGCAGGCTGTATATAATGAATAAATGAGCAGGTTTTCAGGGTCAGAGGTCAACAAGCATGTAATGAATCAGTGTTCCTTACAGCTGTGTCTCCTCATACTGGCACAGCAACGTGCTGAAAAAACCTGAAGTGAACCAGTAATTCTTAATCCTCTGTCAATTATAATGACAGCAGCCCAGTGTGTGATTATAATTCAGAAGTGTATTAATAAAACGGTGTCCTGAGATGCCACGAAGACATTTTTTTTTCCATTTGTTCCAGAGATGGATGTATTGGAGCAGCAATATTGCTTCATACCTCAGCAATGAACCTGCAGAAACTACAGACCTTTAGGTTACAAAAATCATGTTTTGTTAACTGAAGGAAAGCCCAACCAATTATAAAGGGAAGTCATCTTGTTCCATCTACATGATTTGAACAGCAGCTTGAGTTTTTTACTTCTAGATTTTACAATAATTTGCCTCACGTTTACTACTTCTGATTAACCCTTGTAGTTTTTTGTATGAGATTACAATAATATCACCATTGAACCTAAACAGGCATTTATAAAGTTAAAATTCAGCAGCCTTTATAAGCAAATTAAATCATCATCTTAACAGTCTAGCACAGTTAATAGCATGAAAAGCAAGGAGACAGAGAGAGCTTGGTAGATTAGGCTATCATGCAGAGGAGGAATGAGATGGGTTCATACAGGGGTCCATACAGGGTCTCTAAAAAAGCCAAAGACCTCCAAATAGAGCGGCCTGGAGTATGTTCCCAATTTGTTGTCTTTTCCAGATGGAGGGATTATTCAACATGTCACTCTGAGTGCCCTTGGAATTTGGTGCACCTGGTATGAAATTTTCAGTTCTTTCCTGTGGGCCTGACCAGGCCAAGAGCAGACCCTGCGGAGCGCAGGCAAGGCGCCACTGTCATCAGCTGATCTCGCAGGCCCGATGTTACTCCGTTCGGCCCACTCGGGGATTCTGGCACGCTCCCGTTGGCTTTTTTTGGCACCACATCTTACGTGCATTCAAAGCTGGGACCATTCCTCGCATACCAGCTGCGCAGGAAGAGGCTTGTTTCTGAGAGGCACACTTACGCCTTGGCCCTGTTTGGAAATGAAGCCGGATTTGGATGCAGTCTTTAACTCCTCCCAGAGTAATAAAACACAATTATAATAGGAGGGAGAAATGGGAAGGAGACAGGTCCCATGATTTGCATGGTGGTATAGGAACAATACGACTGATTAACCAGTTCTGTAGTCCTTTGTTTTGACAAGCCCAGCCAGGAAGCTATTTTTTTTTGTTGGGAGAGGTAGCACTTTCTCTTGCTTTTCCTGAATTTCGCCCGCTGTGTCAGTGTAGTGTATTTGAAATTATTAGTCACTGTGTGACTGTACATTTTCATAACACATTCGATTTTGGGTTATCAACCTTTCGCCGATGAGGGTGTGAGTGTCTCGTTTTCTTCACGTGTGCAACAATATCCTCCAGGCTGTCCTGTCGATAAAATTAAGAGCCTGTTCCATTGTGCTTCCTGGTTCAAACCACAGCTCTACCACAGACTCTGAAAAAGAAACTGAATCTCCTTGCAAGTTCTTCTTTTGCACTGTAGGAAAAAAAAAAACAGAATTAGTTAGTTTAACGGCTAGTACCGAATTTGCTATAGGACAATGAATAACATCACCCAGTAAGAACATGCGTTTAGGAATGTTTGAGGAGTCCAGCAGAAGAAACTTTGGCTTAACCTGTTTGGCTAAGAGCCTGTTTGTGGTAGGAGGCAGCTGAGACTCCCATGGCAGGTGAAATTAACGAAGAGGTAGCCAGAGAGGTGGAGATGGGGTGGAGGAGAGATAGTTTTGATGAGGAACAAGGCAGAGGATTCTGATGATATTTACTGTGCTTCAGGAAGTGACATCATGGAAAAGTACAAGTTAGAGAAACAGAAGTGAGGGAGACCCCCTGAAGTTTCATTCAAAACTACATTTAATTTATTAGGGAACGAGCAGAGATAAATCCCAGGCCAAAACGTAAAAAGAATATAATACATGAACTGTCTGTGAGGTAGCAGCTGACCCAGCTCCTTTCTCTGAATCTGCTTATTATTAACAGGGGTAGTACTTGTTGTTTTTGTTGTTCTTCAGATTGAAGGAACTACATTATTTTGTATGACTTTTTTTCTTTTCAGAACTTATTTTGCTTATTTACCTGAACTGATCATATCAGCACTTTCTATGACTCGCCTTGGATAAAGTCAGTTTGTTTTGCAGTTCACGTGTTCTGGAAAGCACATGAGCCTTTCCTGAGCCAAGCACATGCCAGCGTCTGTGGGTCTGCGGAAGCTGTTTTAATAAATCCTAAATTTGTGTCTCAAAAATGATGACATTTGGACTTTATGCAGAAGTGCCCTTCTTTCAGCAGAAATACTGGCGAGGCCTTGGAACTCGATACTGTGGGAGTCGTGGAGGAGGTGATCCAATAAATTATTCAGGCTGAGCTGTGATACACTTCACCCAGGGATGCTCTTTAAATGCGAGCAGCACTGAAGGACCAGGGAAAATAACGTTCTGTGTCAAGAACAAGACTGCGGAAAGCAGTGTGTTAGCACACTGTTGAAACCACAGTTTTGAACTACTGGTAACAGAACAGTAAAGGCTGGTAGGATCTGGGGTCTAGTGTTGTGATAGTTGATAAAGCCTCCAGGCCTCAGCAGACAAGTACATCAACACGATGCGTACTAAAGCCTTATCTCACAGTGTGCACTGAACCTTCTGTTGCCTTGCACATTCCTGTAAAAGAATGTCCCTTAGCTCTGCACACTCCATACTTTTAATTCAGTTAGAGCTGTGACTCATCTGCTTGTCCTTCACTTCCCTGCTGAATCCGAGAGGTACTGTATGCCACAAGAAGAGATCAAGTCCTTTCAGGCTGGGATTCATGCAGCTAGCAGGACCGGTCCTACACAGGTTCACACTGAAATGTGAGTGCAGTCTGTTCAGTACTTCTTTTTCTTTTCCTTATGGAAATTTGAAACCATCCTAAATGGAAGGTTAATGTCATAAATGGAAATGCCTGTCTTGGGGCAGCAGTCCCATGTGTTCACATATGCTAGGCCAAAAGCTACTGCCTAGAATGAAATAAAACACAAACAGACTTCCAAATGAAAGGAGGACACTTTTCCCATATCGCTTGCTAGACTGTTAGTGGGAGATACAAGTATCCAAAAGTCAGCTACAACAACATGGCTGGTAAATGTGTTCCTGAACCCTACTACTGCTTGAGTAAAGACTAGCTTGTTTATTTTCAAGGTCCTTATTTAGTTTTTGCAGCATACTCACATCCCATGGCTGATCTGGGGTTAACGGACACCTCATTCAAGAGTTTCACAAGTGAGATGTTCTGTTTTGGGTAGTGTTGAGTCACGGCATATGTAACAATGCAGAGTCCTTGCACCCTGTCATATCCCAGAAGCTGAGAAAAGCTGGAGGGTGCTTTCGAATTGGGCAGCTATGTATGTACTGTATCACAGGCTTAGCTGTGCTTGCCAAGTCTGCATGAAACCCATCTGTGCCAGCTATGCAGTCCGTGTGCCAGAATCATGATCCCTACTACTATCGCACTCTGGTCACGGCACGGTCTTACAACAAAGAAGACTGTTCTCACGTGCTGCATTTGAGGGAACATTTCTGAAATTATTGGCACGGCAAAGTTTTAGATCCTGGGTGCTTTGCTCACACCAGTAGGAGCCAGAACCGACTGCACTCCCTGTGCTGTCGAAAGAAATATACAGTCAATTCCTCAGTCAGGACCGAAAAGCAAAATCCGGCATATTTGCAGATTATTTTCTTTCTCTTTTTTCAATTGATCACTCATGTTTTGCCTTAGGATGCTACTGCAGCACGGAGAGCCATACATAGCAGGGACTGTTTCGGCAAGATCTGTAAGATTTCTAACACTGATCAGGAACTCAGCAAAGAGACGGGGTGCTGTTTTTAAAATGAGAATGAGTACCAGCTAAAAAGCAGGGCAGCCAAGATGAGGAAAATGAAAAGGGTGTGTACGTGCTTTTTAAAGTTATTTGCTGTTTTCTTGTTTTGTGCGAAGAGTGATGCTTCTATTACTTTGTAATCATTTGAACAGCCCTTTAACTGCAGTTATACAATGAACAGACATGCTAGTAGCCTTCTGCCTGTAACTCAACACATTGTAATGGCAGCAGGTCACAAGATGACTGTAGACCAGTCTCTGTGTCCTTATTTCAGTACATACTTGCCACAAAAAGATGAGAAAGAGAAGTGTTAAAATCCCACAGTGGGGTGTTTGCTCGTGACCTGCATCCTGGTTGATGCATATATGTTTGTGCTGACAGTATTATTTTTTGACAATTAAGTGGAAGATAAGCTAAGCTAAAATGTGACCAGAACACGGCATTCTCACTGCAGTCTCCCAACTGCTGTCGAAGGAGATGGGCTGTCCAGTTCCTGTTGCTTCTGGAAAGTGAACGTTGCACCCATGATGTGAACACATTTGTATTACATTATTGATAAAAATGCCTAATTTGAGCTAACGTTTTTATAATTAAACACCTGGAACTCTAGATATTTTACTCACTGTCACTGAGACTGCCATTCCTCTCCTACCTCTCTCATGCTGTTTTAACTCATCTCTTCTGCTTCCTGCTCCTCCTCTTCCTCCTCACTGAATGTGTTCCTACTGTAATTCACTCTCACTCATTTTCATTTCCTTTGTAGGCTGGGCCTCTGACACGCACCGGGGTGATGAGTTAAACTTTGTTATCATACAACTGAATACTAAGAGAAAGATTCTTGATTCATTTACAATTTCACATGGCTTTTACTTTCTTAATATTAACCATGAATCCAAAAAATTACAAATCATTTGTAATTTAATTAAGGAAGCTGTCTGCTTGTGTGATAATGCAGTAATCTGTAATAATCTGCTGAGAAATATCTGAAATTCCATGGGAGATGGAAATTGTAATTCTATGGATTCTGCATATAATAAAATCATTTAATGAAGGGTTGACCTCTTTGTGACCTTTGACCCAAATATAATCTATCTAGATCCTAGCACAGGGACATTGGTTACCATGGTGACCGCAGTGTCAGGATGGAATTAAACTCCATTGGAAGACCATAGTATCTTGCAAGGCGACAATCCATCAGCTAGTACTGGTATACCCTTTCTTCTGTTATTTCTAAAAAATCCACCTTTCTTTGCAGTGAATGTAGAGTTTTGACTCGGCAACTCCTCATATATTTGTCAAAGGCAGAGATACATTGCAAAATTCTTTATGCACCTTTACTTTTGATCCCAGATTACACAAAGCAGCATTGAGAACACATGGTGCTAATACGTTCAGTGTCGTGTTTCTGCTTTATTTTTTGAATCACCCTAATTTCAGGCAATCAAGCCTCCCCAATGTATCATTTTCACAGCACCATTCCAGAAAAGCATGCCCCTTTCCTCTGACACAGGTGGTAGCTACGTCATCTGAACGGTGAGAGTATAATCATGCTGGGTCTCATTGAAACAAACCAAGCCAGTTTATTTATTCATGGTTATCCGTCCTTAAGTTAAGAAGTAGACAACTTAAACTTATAATATTTACGGACAGGTGGCTGGACCATTAAGCTGTGAATCTCCAGCACCACCAGCCCTTTTCAATAGAGCAAACGCAACCTCTGAATAGAGAGACTGGCTGCTGTACGACAAGAGCAAGAGGACCAGATGGATTTAGTCTTAGGCTCAACTTACCTGACAGACGCTCTCAGCACGCAGAGCAAAAGTTGCACCCGCTCTCACCCACTGAAATGCCCAACCAGGCGTCATCCACATGGCCGAGCAAGTTCCTAAGCTCTGGGCCTCGTTACGCGTCAAAACACAGCACAGTGACTCTAAGCACTGTAAACACTCTGGATAGGTTACGCCCAAAAACCAAGCCAAGCTGAACTGCCAATGTCCCTGAAGGGACTTTAACATAACAAAAAATAATTCCCAGCCTAGTCTCCCTGCGCTTGTGTAAAACGACATTGATAAGGGTGTGGAATAGACTCTAATATGAAAAAATGGACTGAGCCGGTAGAATAAGACAGCTTAGTTAAGAATGGAGAGTCGTCCTGGTGGGCGCTCAGTGGTGGATGAAGTGGGTGTGCTCTGATATGCAACGTGTATAAGGATCCTTGGAGATGAAAAGCGATTCATGAAATGCAATTAATGAAAGGGCTACGGTACATGGTGATTATTGACATGGGAGATGATCGATAGATGGATGACTGATAGATCTGGGTGAGGTGGTGGTGAGCCGCTCTTTGCTAGGTGCATCAGTACCATGAACTCCTGACCATAACACTCCCATTGCCTTTCAAGATATCTGCCATGTTATTGACTCTGATAACCAATGAAAAGCTGAAGCAGTTCAATTGTTCAGCCAAGGACCCCTGGAAGGATGAACCCCATTCCAGTCCTGGTCAGTATGGTTCAAAAATGTCTTATTTGTTTTCAGAGTTAAGGGATAGGATGGGCGTGTCTTTGAGCTTTAGCAAATAACTGTAGTAACATTTGGAATCATATACATGCAGAAATAAATATTATTAAAAGGACAAAACTGAAAAGAATCAGCTACATAAATGATCTTGTCCTCCACTCACTCCAGAAGTGTTTGATGTTGGAGTTGTCACGCCCTCTGTAGCCAGAGGGCGCTCCTTCTCTGTCCTGTCCCTAGTTTCTGGTCTGCTGTCCTTCCGGTCCCTCTCTTTCCCTTGGGCTATATTTTTCCGGGTCTTGCACTCTGCCGGGGCTCAGCATTGATGTTCGGATGTCCTGAGACCCGCCTAGCACCAGGTCGCCCCACGTCCGCTACCTGAGGGCATAGGTTTCTATACGGCATTCCTGAACTCTTTGCACTACGAGCACGGGCCTTTTTCCCGTCTCGCCGCTACGCAAATGGATCTTTTTCCGCTCTCCTGCTGCCCTCGGGTAGCCCCTTTGGACGTCCGTGACAGGAGTCCTGTGACTCAACACCACAACACCACAGATATCTACAGAGCTCTTAGCCTTTCATATCTGTGTTACGGGGCTGGAATGCTTCTGTGATTGGTTCACTGCTGCTTTTGGAAATAAAGGTGTCGGAGGGAGAGATTTTTGCACACGAGACATGTAAAACAAGACATTAAGAGTTAAGAGTTTTAATGCTGTAAATGCTGTAAGGTGAAGCTGGCATGAGCTTTGATGAGGCAGTATTGTAGTAAGTAGTTAAAACAACTCACACCTGAAGAAGGCTTCACATCCAAAACATTGTGTTTTTTTTCTTCTCTTTTCAGCAGGGAATAAACCTATTACTTGTTCCCTTGCAGCCTACGCATGCTGACGCAGCTCCCCACCTGAACTACTGTAAAAACAACGTACTTGTAAGCTTAAGCCTTATTGCCACATGTTGTTTTAAGACGTGTATGTCTCTCTAATTTATTTTTACTTCCACTGTATCTTTACTTGGAGATTTTGTTCTTCGGCCAAAGTCCTTCTTGGAAACTGGTTAGATCAGCAACTGGGCCCACTGCTCATATCCAGAACAAGCAAACTGGAACCCAGCGACAGTGGTCACTGTCTATTGTGGAAAGGCCATGGAGCTGTGTGTGGCACAGAGTAAGGAGATAAAAGGAATGATTAAACACAAACTGGGGCTGCTGGATAAAGGTGTTGATTGGTTTTAAACTGCTGGCAGAAAGCAATCAGTTTGAATTACTGGATTGGGGAACCGGATATCTGTTAAGCACATGTGCGGCAGAGATACACAGGACAGATGTGTGTGTAACTCAGCCAGCATGCACTGTATGTGGTGCAACAGTCTAGGGTGGGATAATGGGAAGTTGTGGTCATATGTACACAGATAGGGCAACTTTCACACTCTTCTGGGGAGAGACTGCAGAGGACGGAACAGAGAATCACGCAAAACAAAGCCCCCAAGATGGAGGGGTAGTTCAGTGCATCTCTCAACGTTGCAGTACGTACTGTCAGCAGGGGCTCTATCTCTTATAGAGTCGAAAGATCTGAGCCCTAAAAATAGCCCTGGTGCCTCAGTTTAGACCGCAGCTATTTCTGTTACAATACGAGAAACAGCCTGTTGCGGGGGAAAGGGACTTGGCTTTCGAAATGCCTCGTAGTCCCAGTATTGGACCAGCACAGAGGTGACAGAGGTAACCACAGGGCACGAGTCTTTGTATGTCACATTACGATAAACAATACAGTATATCTGCACAAACTGTAGAGGTGGATGTCTGCCCCGTGCATCATCAAAACATGGGAAGAGTTAATGTAATAATGTTAATGTTGCTTTATTAGCCCTATACAATTTCTTGCATTAGGAATTCGGCTTTTCACATACCCCAGCTTGCTCTCCATGAGACACAGACACATATACAGGGAGAGAAGCTTGGGATCAGAGCACAGGGTCTGCCATTGTACAGCGTCCCTGGAGCAGTTGGGGTTAAGGGCCTTGCTCAGGGGACAACAGAGTAGGATTCCTCTGCCGGCTGCAGGATTTGAACCGGCAACCTTCCAGTCACAGGCACAGATCCTTAGCCTTCGCTCCGCCCGTTACTTGTTACTAATGAGAGGAGGCCTTTCAGCCCATCTAGATTGTTTGTAATAATAAACTCCTTAAACTTATATAGCGCTTTTCTGGACTCTACACTCAAAGTGCTTTACAGGTAATGGGGATCCCCTCCACCACCACCAGTGTGCAGCCATAGTGCACCAGTACACTCCCCACACACCAGCTCTCAGTGGGGAGGAGAGCAGAGTGATGAAGCCAGTTCAGAGATGGGGGTTAGGAGATCATGACTGGTAAAGGTCAGGGGGAACTTTGGCCAGGACACTGGGGTAACACCCCTACTCTTTTCAAGAAACACCCTGGATCTCGTCCAGTTGTCTCTTTAAGACCTCTGGGGTATCAGCTTCAACAACAGGGCTGGCTAGCTTGTTCCGGGCTCCCACAACCCCATTGTGTCTGTTTGTGTTCAAGCTCAGGTGTTGGTGAGTTTCAGTGCTGGCGTCTTCCTATCCAAACAGCACAGACTCGCAGGGCCCATCGTACAGCAGAGAAAAGACTGGCCTCGAGCCACTTTACAAAGAGGAACGCGCACTGAAAGAGCACATGTCTGCAGGCACAGCAGAGAAAATGAATGGCTGAAAACAAAAAAAAGGGGGTTGTATCGGCAGCTGTCAGTAAAATTAACCCAAACGCAGAGAGGCAAAGAGAGATGAATTAAAAATGAAAGCTATTGTTAATGGCTCATTCATTTGCCAATGTGTCAGGCTTCACTGCTGCTGTTTACGTCTCAGTATAATGGAGACCCAGGCCAAGTTTGTATTGTAAATAGCTGAAGAGCAAGGCAGCTCTTACAACTGTAACTGCAGACATCTGCAGTGTGTCACAATCAGCGAGGACTCACGTGGATTCTTTCTCAGCTCTCCGAATTGAAAAACAGTGGGCATTGCCCACACCAAAAGGCCAGGAACTGACCCACAGGAACATACAGATTTTCTTAATCACCTAAATATTTAACGAGCTCCCTTTTGTAAACTTGAAGGGACACAGCTGTGTGTCAGCTCTCATAATTCTGGCTCTTTTTTTCGGAGTCATCCAGTAATTAGATGAGCTGATGTAACAGAGGGGAAGTCTATGAGGTCACCGAGTGCAGTCAAGGTGACCAATACTATACAGAAATACCTCTTTTGGGATGACGGTAAAAAAAAAGCTATAATACGTTATAGCTTGTTATAACGACTGGAATGTTATAATACGACTGGAATTCATTTATCTTCTCTTCCAAGGTTTGAATACGTCTTTACTACACGGTCTGTCTCTCACTGCTGCTTTATCAGCTACAATAACTGGAACATCTCCTTTTTATGGCGCACTGACAATATCGCCAGAGCCTTTATCGATCACAGCCTACACGCAGGACTGTATATCGTTAATTATTTACTTTAACAGCGAAGGTTAGGCCCGTGAAACCTGCCAGTGGTGGTACCGGCGTTTTATAACATCTTGGGGAAAAAAATGCACGCTTTTCGCTACAAGAAATGTTGCAGATAACTTTCGATCTGCTTTGTCACACTTTTCACGTATCCTCGTCTTCCGTGGTTACAGCCGCGTTACTAAGCAAAACTCCCAACGACACCGGAGATTGAAACCGCTGCAGATTGGTGGGAGCCGGGGGATGGGCGTGGTCCTTTGTTCGGCCCTCACCTTCGTGGCGGGGCGGTAGAAAAATAGTTGGGAGGGGGGAGGGAGGAAGAGCCGGGTTGGTCGGGGCGGACGTCAGTCAACCGAGATCGGCGCGCTGATTGGCCGAGGTCCGCTGAAGGGCTCCTCCGGGCACCGCAGTGTGGCGCGTTGCGCGTGCGAGAGGCTCCCTGTTCTGTCCTACGCTCTCGTGGCCGTGGCGCACTTGTTCAGTTCATCTCCGCCGGAAGGCAGCGACTAGCCAGCCCAGCGCAGCTACTCGGGGGGGGAGAGAGAGAGAGAGAAAAAAAAGGAGCACTTTCACTAGAAAGGTGTGTGTGTGGGGGGGAAAATCTTGGGTACACACCTTATAAAGAAGGGCTACACAGGGGGCGACTCCGGACACGAAAGAGGAAATGGAAGACGCGCAGCACATCTCGTCCACGACGCCCGGCGTCGATGAACTCCGCAAACTTCAGGGGGACCCCGACAAGATGGACGAGAGCAAGTTGTACGACGAAGCCGCCGGCTATCTGTTGCAGGAGAGCGGCGGCGGCTCGCCCAGGCCGCTGGCCGACGACGATATCCTCGACCTGGCCGGCGGCGCCCGGGATGCTCTCCTCCGGCACCGCTCCGCCACCCCGCCGGGGACCGGGGACCCGGACAGGGACCTCTACTCGGAGTTTGCCCCCGCGGCCGAGCCCGGCGATCTGCTGACGGGGATGGGCGGCTTCGGGGCGCCCTCGGTGAAGCAGGCGGCCGATAGCCCCCCGAAACCGGAGCCGCCCAGAGCCGCCCCGCGGAGCCCGGCCAGCGACCCCTCTCCCGCCTCCTCCTCCTCCTCCTCGGCGGCCTCCTCCCCAGGTGAGCACCGGTGCCCCTTTCGGAGGAAAAAGACAGTTTAATTTAGGCGTGTCTGAAGCGGGTGGGTACTTCACCCGGCCCACGGCCCCTGGGGGGGCCGCACTTCTGTCTCGCGGAAGTTGGGGCGCTAGACAATGGCCGTGGCTGCGCCCGAGGAGCCGGGAGCCTTTGTCGCGTGTGTGTTTGTGTTCCTGTATTATTGCACAAATAAAGCACAACTTCAATGCCGCGTTCCCGAGGCGGGGGGTGGCCCGGAGAAGCGCGGTCCGATGACTCTCACGCCGGTGCTGCCCACCTGTGTCGCCCCGGCGAGACGCGGGGGATCCGGGGGACCCGCAGCCGCTAACGGCTCCTTCTCAAACGGAAACGCAGTGCGCGGCTGAGAGAGATGAGATAGTTGTTTGCCCCTTTTGCACAGTATTTTAGGATCGCGTCCTGTGTGTGTCTGGGGGGGGTGGTAGTTCGTTTTGGGGTTGTTTTGGGGGGGTGAATTGTCCCTGAGTCAGCAGCCATTTTTCTCCAGCTCCTGGGTGGTCGAGATGTAATCAGGGGGTCGGGATAAGGACCTGTCTGTGTCTTGTCTGTGTGTGTTTTAGTTGCTATGGCGTAGTCCCATACCGGGGAGAGCTTGCACAGACCGTCGCGGCCGTCAAAAGATGTTTTTTTGTAATTCTTTTGCTGACGACGGGACTCCCCCTCCCTCCTGACTGATGCGCTATAATGCCGGCCAGGCTCTTGTCTCGGCGAGGCGGCTGGCTGGCTGCACTCGGACCCGACATCCCGATCCGGTTCGGGTCCGGTGTTCCGGGGTGGATCGACCGATGGGCGTGGGTCCGACAGGTGCTGGGAGTGAGATGGCCCGAGCAGACAGCCCCCCCGGGGGGGAGGGGGCGCAGATTTGGCCAGCTGTAGCCCTGGGGACGCTGTTTGGGACCCGACCCCCCCGCTGATCTGTGTGTGAAGTGATTAAGCTGCTGGCTTTTCTGGGGGGGGTGAGAGAGGTGTAGCGCAGTATCTGGGGGGGAGGCGACAGCAGGCGCACAGGTCAGGAGGCCCTGGTGGTGGGCCGGGCTGGGCTTGCTCCGACGCCGAGCAGACTGCAGCGCCAGTCTGCGCCCACGGCCTTGGAGAGGCGGGTGCGGTGTGTCTGCAACAAAATGATCTCCGACAGGAAAGTAGTCTCCATACGGAAACAGCGGACGAGCGGCCAGACAGAAATGAGAATCCCGCACATGTTCTTTAAGGGAAAGAAAGACCTCATCATATCATCCAGGCGAAACCTGTGGCTTCTTGATATCCGCGCTGTACCCCGCGCCGGGGAGGGGTACCTCCGGCGCCGGCTTTGTTTTAGTGGGTGATGTCATGCTCTGCGGCCGACAGGGGCCGTAATATACGATCCCACAGATAAGCACATGCTCGGCTACTCCTTATTTGTTTAATTATTTACAATAAAATACCTCTCGTTCTTTCAATTGACACACCGCCCTATGCGTCTAAACAATCGTATTAAAAAAAAAAGTGCAATCATAGGGATATGAATTAGACTTTCTCCAAGGCAGGCAGATAGCCACAGTATTCTGTCTCCAGTGCTTCTCAGGGTATTGTTTTAAAGCCCAGGGGATTTGGCCTTGATCTGTTTATCTTCCATAATCCCTTTGTACTGTAGCTGCTGATGCATATGTACCTACACCAGTTTCACATGCTGCACATGTTTTCTTCAGCTCCTTCCAATGTAGGACTTCTGTTCATGCAGGCTCGTTTACAAGGCATTCATGTAATATGTTCTGTAAGCATGTTACACGTTTTTTTTCCAATTAAACTGCTTCTCCTCCTCTACCCAAATTTCGGGTTTAGAAGAGAGACTTTGCTCTTATGTGCTTTTTTGGGCCAGATTTAGGAGCTTCATGAAAATGCCGTACCTAGCTCAACAGGACACAGAAAACCCATTTGGACAAATTCAGTTAAAAATGGCGTTTCATGTTTTATACTTTATATAATAATGTCGAGACGGTTGGTTCTGAAGGCCTGTGGGTGATGTTGCCTAGCCAGTTCAGGGAAAAGGGTTAATTCTCAATAACTTTGCCACCTTGATTGGCTTTTCAGAGGTCATGCCATTTAGCAGTTTGTTGTGTTTACTGGGTTTCTAAGGACCAAACTAATATAATCATCAGCTGCAGACCCTCAGATTATCTGAGTGCATGTAGCGTGACTGTGAGTCACTATTGCCACAGCAGCTGTGTAAAAGACTATCCAGTCGGTGGTTGCTTCCTCTAGGTAAGAGATGACAGTGCAGTTGCTGTTTTTAACCCCTCAGAGGAGGAGCGTTTTGTTGTACAAGGCAGTGGAGTAAGCGTGTAAAGTGCATGGGTCAGAGCTTAGCTGCTGGCATGGGCTTCCAGGCACTGCCCTGCACTGTCTTACTCCTCCACCCCAGTTACCAAGGCCCGTCTGCTCCTGCTGGTCTGATTAGCCTGCGGGAGAGCACATTGCCCTGTTGAGAAATCTTACAAATCAGAGCTTATGACAGGCTGGTGTCAGATTGGGTGTGCGCCCAGAAAGAAATGCAGTGAAATAAGAGATAAGAATGACTTCCTAATTTGGGCACTTCCAATGGTTGCAGTTTAGCAATGACTCGGGTGAAAATTGTTGTTGATTCCTTGTTAGTCAGTTTAGTCAGTAGTGTTTAGGGGATTTCTGCTGCCTTTGCTTCAGAACCTAGACTTTCTCTGCTTGAGTTTCATGTTAAGCTCTACAAGGATATTGTTCTGTCTGTTTTAATCAACTAACTGTGCGGTGAGGATCTGTCTGGACAGGCTTTATCATTAGCTTAATATGTTAGATTTGTTTAAATTACTTCTGCGCTCTGCGTGATTTGTGAGAAATTTCATTCCAGCCGTGTGGAGGTTAGATTATGCCTTCTCCTCCTTTATTAGGGTCATGTTTAAATGTTTTTTTTACTTGCGGCTTTAATTGCTTTCCACTCGGGCTGGAATGTGATGCAGTCATGCTGCCCGTATAGCATGGCAGTGCTGTTCTTGGTACCAGGCAATGCCAGATGACAAATTCTTGTCCATCATATCTGGTCTTCATAAACTGGATCCAAGTTAAGAATGACAGCAGTTCAACGTGTACTGGGATAAGATGAGTGCCTGCCTGCATCTGATTGACAGTGCAGTACCCGTATTTTGTTTCCCAGTGAAATAAGGACAAGCCTGAAACTTAAGATCTCATTTGTTGATTAACACTTTTGTTCTTGGGTGTCGCTACACTTAATGTTGTTCAGCATGTATTCCTCAGAGCTGGAAAACCAGTTCTTCTCCTTTCCCCAACATGACTTCTGTTCTGTTCACACATAAACCGTGTGAACTTTAAATCGTGTCTGCAGGCGTGCACTTTCTTTTTGTGCCCGTTCAGGCTGAGAAATGGCAGTTTAGCCACAAAAGAAAAAAAAATCCCACTACCACCTTTACCCATGTTAATCCAGGCGACAGGTGGAGTTCGGCATCGTCTCGGTTTGCACTAGAGGACTCCTGAGTTATAGGGCACATTCCAAAACCTGGACTCCGACTTTTACCATCATAATCATAGCTGTTATCTGAATGAAGAGTATAAAGATAACACTGAATTTTTGAAGCCATTTAGGTAGAAATAGGTTTCTAGATTTAGGTTTCGGTTGTTGCTTTCTTCGGGGAAGAAAGGCCAGAGTGTCTGAGTAGCAGTGTCCAGCTGTGGGACCGCTGTCACTTCAGGGCCCAGAATGATTCACTTTCACTGCGGGAATCACGTCCCTGTACACGACAGGCTCACAGCTCCTTAACCTGCACATCACAAGGGTGTAGTGCTGGATCCCTGTGCTACAAGTACACTGTCTAAGCACTGAAAAAGAACTGTCAATTTCAAACACTGTTTTAAAAAATTGGGCACTTTTTAAAATTCTGTTGCATGGATTGCTGTATATGCACTCATTAAGCTTTCACACTTCAGGGAAAGCAGCAGAGCAGATCAGGAGTGAGGAGATCCCAGCGGCTCCAGTCACTCCCCCAGTGAAGTTAGATCGAAAGAAAATAAAAGAAATCTTGGGTATAAGCAAGCCATATTTTTTTTTTCTCTGTACAGGTCCTACAATCAATTGGTAAAAGTGCAGCCAGGTCTCATTTTTCCTGAGGCTACTGCATTGCAATTTGAATGATAAACAAATTCTTTTGTCAGCCTTGACAGTTACTTTCCTCTTCTCTTATCACAAATGGATTGTACGTTATAAGGATATATTTCTCCACTGCATCAAATAATGTTTCCTGAATCTAATCTTCTGCCAGGTGACAGTAGATCTTAAAAATCATAACCTCTTTGGAAGTTGGACGAAGCCTATAGCCATAGTCTACTGAACACTTTGAATCACTGAACTATTTTTCAGTACAAGTTAGACATTATTAGATTCTGCTGGTGCTGCCAAAAAGTTTGTTTATTGAAATTGTCGGCTGATAGGGATCAGACCATCATTGAGTCTCGGGAGAGATCCCTGGTGTTGTGTGTGTTTGAAAATGCTCAGTATAATGATGTCTCTTACTGGTTTGTTTTCAGGATTCTTTTTCCTGGATTGGAAACTAGACCAAAGAGGTAAATACAGGAGGTAAATTCAATTCCCTCCCAAAAAATCCAATCAAGTTTGATCTTGTCCGTGATTCCAATTGACCACACTGATAATCGGAGGCAGACACTGGGATTGGTAGTGGTTATGGTGATTATCATATGCTGATTGATGACTCTGGAAATCTTCAACTATCTGGTCATTTAATAAAAATTATTCTATTTATCAATCCACATGGAATTTCAGAACCATTAATTTTGTCATCATTGATTTCCTTTCTTCAAAGTTATATTACAATGTTTAAGTTTTTCCTGTGTGCATGTCTGGCAAACGTTTGATTTTTAAAATGTGTTGAAGTGCCGAAGCATCTGCTCCAAATGGTCTGTAACATTTAGTTTTGCTGTAGAAAATGTTAAGTAAACCTCTTTGTCATGTTAAGCACTGCTACAGTTTGTTTTTGAGTTGCTGATGACGGGTTGTGTAATTTGAAATTATGAGTATTTGAGAATTTTCTCCCCAATTTCCCTGTAGTTTTGCGTTGGGGAAAAATCTGTGATTCTCTCAAGTTAGAGACTTTCTGATGTTGGCACTGAAAAGGTGTGGTCACTCTACTCCTTGAGTTCAAAAGAATATATTAGTAATAGCAAGGAAGTAGATTATATTGGAAAAGCACAGGTCTAGACAGGTTGTGCTTTTATTTCCTATGATCCTCACTTAAAACTGAAGTGAATGAAATTGTAGCCATTTTCATAAGTGAAAAGTAAGACCATTATTTAATTACTTTATGGTTTCCTGACATTGAGGAGCAGTGGTGCAGTATAGTGAGTACTGGTGCTAGCCCCGGTGAACGGGCATGTATTGAGATTGAAAGAATATGGAGGAAGACCTTAAAGAAATGTTCACTGCAGGGTATAGCAATCGGGAAGAATTATGGTGAGAACAATGAGAGCATTGCTTGTGCAAAATCATGTGCAACAGACCATCCTACTAGTAGGATAGTTGCGTGATGCAAATAGCTGCATTAGTGGTAAGTCTGTTTCTTGGTGTCTGAAAGACAGGATTAGTTTCATATATGGTGCTGGCATACAGGCCTCGGTATAAAGCTGTGAAACTAGATGGATCTATATTCCCTGTGGGAAGTGTGTGTGGTTCATCTTGGAGGTATCATTTCCACTTGCGCTCTCTGGCTTTGATGTGGCGTTGTCACAAAGGCTGGAGTATGTTCTACTGTGGATTGCCGGTTTTTATTCAGTTGTAGTTGAGCAATCTCTTGCATTTATCTAGAAGGTTCCCAAAGCACTTCACCCTTGGGGGGGGTGACCCCTGTTTTGAAGTCCCCACCTGGGGTTGTTGGTGACTGCTGCTTTGCAAAAGCAGCCTTGTGGCCCCTGTCATCTAGACCTTGGTTTAAAATTTCAGTTTCAGTTGGATGTAGAGGAATTCACATGAAAGATCTCTCCAGACAACGCGTTCGGGTGGTCCACTGCTGTACGGTGTATTGTCAGGTTTGTAGACTTAGGAGGCTGTTTTTGCATAGCTTGCTTGCCGGTCAGGTGATCCCCAGATCCCAGCTGGTTGTCTTCAGCTTCAACAACGTGGCTGTGCAGCTTGTTCCCCACTTCTACAGCTCTTTGGTGACCTCTTAAAACATGGTAAGAAACTTGATGTTTATTGGATTTTTGTTCAGTTGGATGCAGGGATTTTGTCTGTTGTTGCCATGTCATTTTGTCTGACCCTTCTCTTTCGTGATGGTTTTAAAGACAAGAATTGTATAACCGAGGACTGTATGTGCAGCATATTTTAATTTATAATGACCACTTCTTATTTTCTTTGGAGCCACAAATTTCTCTTCATTTTATCGGTTAGGTTTAAGAATCTCTGTTCCTTAAGTACTTTCCTGATCTATGTCAAGCCAATGTATGTCTCAGCGCAGTTTGTTTTAATTGTGAAAGAGTTCAGAATGAGACATTGACCGCAGAGCTTATGTGCACCGTGATGGTGTGATTGTAAATAGATTGGCGTGAAGAACTTAACCTAGGTCATGCAGTGCATTTGCAGGACATGTCTGAATTTAATAATTTCGTGACTTCATCTGTGACTGACTGCTTGGTATGCTTACCTCTTGTTCTCTTCCTGTTCCCTGGGTGCCAGAATGCTGTGCTTTCTTCGAGACAGCGGGCACTTGGTTAGCCGCTCTGAGCTGATCTTGTTTGTTTTTCAGATGAACCCATTTTTTCTTCTTCTGCTCCATCTCAGCCTCTGGTGCAGTCCTCTGCAGGCAAGTTCTTTCTCTGCTGGCCCCGTCTTATCTGCCTCACGTACTGTTTCATATTCAGCTTCTGTTCTTTCCTGAGTTTCCCCCTCCTTGATAGGCTGCCCTGCTTGTTTTTATGTGCCTAAAATACATTGCTGCATGTTTAGGTCTTATATCATCCATCTGAGTGTTTAGTTGCATGGAAAGTTTTAGGCTTTTGATTAACTATTCTTATAGAAGATTTATTGTAATTTGTCCTTGTATTATGGAAACAGCCTTTCGTCTAGACCCTCTTAGATGCTACCTCATAGATCTAGTTTTACCAACTATTGTTCACACTTAGTAAATCTGGTATCTTGTTTGCTGACCCTGTATACCTGGTGTTTTTCCCTCACTGGTTTGCAAAGCACATTGCAAATACATACCAAAATCATTACTCCATTATCCTGTTCAGGAAAATTGAAAATATGTAAATTGCATTTATGAATTCTTCCCCCATACATAACCAATTAAGTTAAAAAGATGATATTTTTATAAAATAAATAATTTATTTTCCATAACATCTCTAATGCTTGTGCTTTTGCTGCCATTATTGATGGGGAATGCCAGATTAGAGATGTAGATGTGACTGATGAGATGTTGTGAGTCGATTGTCTCTTGATGTGTGGCATTTTCCTTTCTGTCCGTGGGCACAGAGAGGTCTGTGGATATGCAAGAGCAACCATGTAGCACTCGGCCAGTGGATCAGAAGGAGGGCACTTCTGTGCTTGGGACTGTTGCTCCTGTTTCCTCTACATCTCCTCTTCCTTCTCCTGACTCTTTGGAAGAACTGTCTCTTTCTGAAAGCCCCAACAAAGCCCTTTCTTTGGCTGCACCCTTTGCATCCTGTCCAGTGCAGGTTGCAGACGCTTTTGCTCAAATCGTTGTCCAGGATGTGCCTTTGAATGAAGAGGTGAAGAATTTTGAATGTAAAACTCAGACTGATAACATGACACTAAGGCTTGATGCCCATCAAGCAGACAACCAAGTAAGACTAGATGACGTTAGCATGAAGATTGTCCCCGATCTAGATGCATCACAGATTGTTGCTCCGTCCTTGTTTCCACTACAAGAGACCCTTAATCTGAGCCAAGACACTGTGTTGGATCACAAGGAGGAGGCCTCTTGCACCCTTGAAACGCTTCTTGCAGATAGTGCGTCTTTAAAGACTGTTGTTATGGAACCAGAGAAGCCAGTATTCTGCAAAGACAGTGAGGTTATGTTCTCCTCTGATATAAAGTTGGGGGATTCAAAAGAGACTTATGAGGAGGAGAAAATGGATAGTGACAGAGAGGAGCGTGATTCATATCCACACACTTCTGAGGAAGCAGCTGGATCTACTCTGCCACAGTTACTCCCAAACACAGAGACCTCACAAGGAGTTGGCACCCAACATTTTGTTACTTATGCTACTTTTGACCCAGCAGTGAACTTTGACTCTCCTCCGTCTGATTCTAAAGATGACAGCAAAGTGTTGGATGTACCATCTGAGGATGATTCTGCATTAAACGCTTCAAGTTTTAAAGTCGGCTTGCCAACAGGTCAAGCAGAAGTTGGCCATGAGGTTCTTCTTGAACTGAAGACCTCTGCCGCCCTTGACACATCAGTCCAGAAGGAGTCTTTGCGTGAACTGTCTCCCATTGACGTTTCTAGTGGTGGTCTTCCACAGTATAGTGAAACAGTATCTGAAGATAAGGCTGCAGAAATGTCGGAAAGCCCTACACCGGACTTGGTTCAAGATGCGTATGATAATGATTTGCAAGATTTAACTCCGACGAAACATCAAGAAGAAACCCCTGTTGATTTAGTTCAGATGATCTCTGATTCAGCCTATGAGCCGTTGGATCCTTCGATGCACCTTCCCCCATCTACCAAAGAGTCTGAGGGATGTGCTGCACCGCCTTCACTGCCAGACATCCTGAAGTCTTCTCCCCTGGGCTCTAGCAAACCCGAAATTGTGTCGTCGGAAGGGACTCCAGATTCCGAAACCAGCCCTGATCAGGAACATCTGCAGGAGCCTCGCGATGTTTCCCCCTCCATCGAGGCGGCAAAGCTCACTGCTTTTGAGATGGACTCAAAAATCCCTCATTTCCGCGAGACTGCTGGGCAGGTTGCATTTGAAGAAGCTGAGAAGAAAGATCGTGCTTTCGAACAAGTCGCAGATAAAGGGCTTAGCACCTGTGACCTCGTTAAAGAAGCACAAAGCACCACAGACCACAAAGATCAGTTCAGGATGGAGCCTGATGGAAAAGACTGGATGAATTTTACGTGCCCGGATGCTGCTCAGTCATTGGGCAGTCATGAATCTCAAAACCCTGAACCACCAATAGATTTAACCGCCAGTCATGCGCCCAAAGAGAGTGTTCCTGAAGAATCCGATTCTGAGAGCCCCATGACAGATTCACTGTCTCCCGTCTTGGAAGCAATGGCAAAGAATCCAGCCATCTTTCAAGTTGAAATCGAAAGGTATCAAAAGGACACCGAAACCTCCACAACCCCAGAAACCCAGAGTTATCCAGAGAGCGGGACCTTTCTGGAAGAGGCAGATGAAAGCGTGGAGCTGGAAGAAGCGTTTGAGCAGGAGGGCTCCTCTGAAGAGTTTGAAATGATCGAGAGGCCCCCTGTTGGTTCAAGAGGCGTTATAGACGAGTTTCTGGAAACGTTGGATAACTCCAAATTTGCAAAGACATCCGAGGCAGGTACAGATGATGAACCATCTCCAGGGTTTGGAAAGGATGAGTTAGTCCCAGATATAGATACAGAATTTCACGTCCGCTCACAACTAAACTCCTACACAATTCTGTCTGAGCCTACACCCGGGCCTTTACCGCAGAAGGTACTGCTGGACCTGCAAGCCCCAGCGGTCTGCTCAGAAGAGCCCAAGATGGGCCAAGCCCAAGAAATAGTTCCAGAAGATGTCCACTTGCATGACCCTCGTGTGGACTCCACAGTGGAAGAAACCGAAAAACTTGTTTCTCCTCCTCCTCCTCCACCTCCGACAGCTGAAGACAAGCCCTCGTCCCGTGAAAAGGCTCGCCTTGAAGCCCCAAAGGCTACTCACTTGCCACCCCTGAACACAGAAAAAGGTAATTTCCAGCATGCACGTGTGCACCATCCTGTTTGGCATGAGTTTCCTTCACCTCAGGGGCCACTTGTCATTCGTCTTTTTTTTTTAATGTGAACCTTTCCACTGTGGTGTATTTCCACTTTGGTTTCCCTTTTCCTGCATGCTGATGATCGTTCCACAGTAGAGATGGCCTTAATCTTTTGTGTCTTATGTGGCGAGAGTTGATGACTCTTTTCATTGTTCATGCCTTTGTGTTGCGTTGTTTTTCATACCCATTCGTTTTTAGAGTAGCATGCTTTCAGTAGATAATTACTTGGTAAGTATTGAATAAAGATTACTCGTATCAAGATTAAAATAAGGCTCTTGAGTGGCAACATGGATGCCAAGCATGGTGTTTATATTGGGCATGAGCATTTCAAAATTAGTGTGAAGAATTGTCATACAATCTGTTAGACATATTCCATATAAGCCTTGAATCTCTTACGATACATTTTGGAACTAAGGATCTTTCAAATTGTAAATGCTGTATGGGGGGGGGTGGGGGAACGACAAAACCTAAGTAGTTTTTACAATACACTTTAGTTACATGTGAGACAGAGGTACTACTTTTGAGATCTGACAGATTATCAAAGTCTATGAATATTTGTGCTACCTGCAAATGGCAGTGTGGAGCACTGGTCAGGATTCTGGCCTTGCAAGTGGAAGGTTGTGGGTTAAAATCCCAGGTGAGACACTGCGGTTGTATCTTGAGAAAGTTCATCTAGTTTGCTCTGGTGAAATACACCTCTATGCAAAGGCCTGCAGATGTTTGATTTACTTAAAATAATAAAATAGAAAATGTATCCTAAAAGGCTGAACCATAAAGATGTCAATTGTAGCTTTCATAATTCCAGAAGAATCTTAACAAATGTTAAATACTCCGGAAAGTATTTCCTGTTTAAAAAGTTTTACATTTTAGAAATGAAAACACTAGTTATTACTGTATAGTTCAGTCACCCAAGAGGCTTTCACTTGAATGCTGTTTTATGTATGCTTCCGTTAGCGATTCAGAGAGGAAGTGATTGAAACTTTACTTCCTCTCGCAATCTCGCCATGAGATGAATGGATTATATTGTCTCGCCCTTCTTACAGTTAATAGAAAAATTAGGATTTCCTCTAGCTTTCAATATTTTCAAATTTATTTTGACTGTTTTCCAAAATAATACCTGCTACTCCTCAGTTTTGTTTCTAAGATGTTCATTTGATCTAAGTGTAAGATCTTAACTCTGGGAACAACAGTTTTGAGTTTAGAAATAGCAGATATTGCCTTTGCAATTAAAGTTGATTACAAGAAGGCCATTTTTTAGATCCAGTTTTTTCAAATCAAACGTCAGTACCTCTCTGCAGATGATGATGGGGTCCCATTTGTCATTTACTAAATCATACCTGTTGCTGCTGTTCAAAAAATAGTTTTTAACGAACTTTGTTCTGTATACCGTATTATTAGTATGTATAATAAGCCTGAACTAAGCCAGGAAGGATTTTATTGGTTGGAAACCAGATCAGCAAGCCTGAATTATCTCCATACTGCAGCAAAGGTTTCTGCTTAGGTAATACTGCTATGTAAAAAAGGCAAAATATCTTCTAACAAAAGCTTCTCCTTGTTCTTATACCTTTTAAGGAACATTATTTTAAATGTTTTGCAAGTATACTACTTTAAATTCCCTTTATAAGCAAGAGAACCACATTAAACTGAATCATTGGCTTCATGAGTGGAATAAAGCAGCTTTCATTGTGCTGTATTTGATAAGTCATGGAAGTGCTTGGTTATCATTGGGAGGTGTCGTCTTGCTGGAGCAGCTTCATTTCATGCTGTCATTGGGAAACAAGCTCGTCCTGGTGCTGCAGGAGCTGGCAAGTAGAATCTCGGATGTCACCCAGTGAAATGGCACGGGGGATGATGCTTCACACACTGGGTGTGTGCGGCAGAGACGCCGCGATGCGCTGGGTCTTGATCTTTGATATTGGCGATGTCTGGAACACACGTTTCCTGTGAATTCGGCAAAAACCATAAGGAAGGTTCTTTGAGGAGACCATGTGACTCTTCCGGCCCATTTGATAATACTTCATCCAGAATGTCTTCCAGCTGTTTTTAAAGGAAGACAAAGTGCTGACTTCCACCATGTCATTGGGTAGGTTGTTCCATACTCCCACAACCCTTTGCATAGAGAAGTGACTCCTATTCCATGCTTTCAGACTGATAATACTTGAAACTTAAGTGAGAATGAGATCGAACTTTGCTGCATACAGTACTGTGAAGAGTTTGCTTGGAGCAGTTTTCTGATTGTTTCAGTAGGGGGTGCTTTCTCTTCTCTGGGTTAGGAGTTTGGTTTGAATAGCAGATATATTCCATGTCTATCATTTACAAATCTACTTCAGATGTTTTTTTTTCTTCTCTCTGAAACAATATTGATGTGCAATGTTGTTGGTATCGTTGAGGTTTTCCTGCAATGATCAGTGTGGGTTAAATGGAGATTTCTCTTATTCTGGACATTCAGACCCATTTGCGTACTATGCTGAGCAGAGGCAAATTAAAAGGCTGCCTAATTAGGCCCGTGCATGAGGAGATTTTTCAGGCATGGCGTTGCGTGCTGAATTTTTTTTTTTTATGTGGTTAATTGTGGATACAGTACATGCAACTGTCACCTCCTTGTTTGGTCTTCAGTCTTCTGTCCTTGCCTCAGCCTGCACTTGAGCTAGACGGGCTGCAGCTGGGTTTGCGGCTATTAGTGCTCGCAGCCTGACCTGGAAACCCCTAGGGTAGAAACAGCTGTTTAAAGCAGGCCGGTCTTTTGGTTAACTGGGTCCTGGGGGAAGGCTAGCAGTTGTCCATAGCTGTGTGGGGACAGTGCAAGCCTGGACCCTAGACCGTGTCGCACACTGTCCAAGAAGAGAGACCAGTGTAGCTCACCGTGGAGTCTCCCCGCCCACTACCCAGTTCCCAAACCAGTGTGTCTCCTGTCCTGTACACACAATAGAAATAAACTGCCGTGAAGGGAGGAAAATGGTTCTAAATTCACTTTATCTGCAGTGAATATATTCAAAGAGTATGAGGGTCACATAATGTGGGTGGAATCTTTGGGCATCAAGCACAGGAGCCTGCAGGCTCTGTCTTATTTTATACTTGATAGTGCTTCTGAATTTGTGAAATGAAATTCACTTGTTGTTCTCTAGGCTGTTCTGGGTTTCTTTTTCCTTTATAAATTAACCTTTGTGGATTGAAATGGGGTTCTCTGCCTGTCTACTGTGATGGTAGTCCGTGATGGTGGTGTAGAAGTGGATTACTCTGAAGTAGTGGGCAGGAGCGCTGGAGGTGCTCAGTGTGTTTCGCTTTGAAAGATAATGGCCCCACTTCCAGCATGAGTCCATTGAAATTAAATGCAAATTGGAATTTGAGTGAATGAATGAAGTCTCTTAAAAACATAGTATGCTGCAGTGATATTTTTAGTATTTGGAATTTTGCTGTGTGAATCAAAATGAAAAGGCATATTAAATTCAAATGATATTTCCGGTGCATGACAGTCTAGTTTCATTAATGTTTTTAGCTTGAATTTACCAGGTTTAACTGCAAGACTATCAGCTTGGGAACTGATAAGCAATATGCATTATCTCATTTGTTTTCTTCATCATTGCATTTGACCCAGTAGATGTGTACTTTGTCCTCTTGTTCTGCAATCCGATGTGACTCTTGCTATTTAGGTGAATTGGCAAATAACTAAACCTGTTAAACTGAATGTTTCTTTTTTTGGGAGAGTTAAAGAGTTAGTTCTCCTAGTAAAGGAGCATCAGACAGGATAAAGAGTGAAGGGTGCAAAGGGGAGAGTTTGCAGGATATTTGGGGTGTGTGGATAGTATTTGACATGCCACAAGATTCATGAGTTGGAAGGGTGGTGCCACCTTGTGGTAAGAAACTCAAAATGGCAGCTTTAGAGTAAACTGTAAAAATTAATTGGGATTGAGGGAAAGACAACTATCCCTTATTAATCTGCTAATAGGAAATACAAGCAATCCCTGTGCCAGAGGCCTGTCGGTAGTTTGTAATTTTCTCTATTTGTGGGAGGGCTTAAAACCTGTGGAGATTTACAGACAGTGGTCTTTGGACTGAAGGTTTTGTTTGTTGATGGTGAAACTTGACACCTAGAAATAATTGGAGGTGTGCTGATGGACACTGCACACTTCCATGTTGTGTTGCAGCTGCATAGAAGAACCAAACCTTTTGAGAAGATTGAGAAGACTCAAGTTGATTGCTTTCAGATGTCCTTCTGTCCCCACTAGTTTGACTGTAATGATAATGAAGATTTCGATTGTCATTTTGCAATCACAAAGCAACAGCATCTTGGTTTTCCATTTTCAGTTCAGTTCACTTTGTCATTCTGCACTTACACAGATGTACAAGAGAGAACAAAATAGATTCTCCTGGCCCGAGGGGCACAATTCACTAGGAACAGTCAGCATAATCATTGGATTAAAAAAAAACAGAGCAATGCAGAGTACATAAAATATCCAGTGGATTTTGCAAGGTTTTTATTTTTTTATATAGCTTGTCTACCCGGTAGTTGTCTGGCCCTGTGCTGAAAGCTTGTCTCCTGGAGCCCAGGTTTCCTTAGTGCCTGAACCTTAAAGCAGCCTGTGGCCCAGGGGGAGCTTGCAGTCAGGACTGGGGCTAAAGGCTCTGTTTCTCAAAGCCGGCTAGTGCAGTACAGCTTTTCTGCTTGAATGGGATCTAGACCACACAACTGACGCTAAAGCTGTGTCGTGATCTGCGAGAACTGCCTCATTTTGAAAGAACAGCTGTGCTGACTGAAGATGGGAAAGATGGATGTGCTGTTGTTCCTGGTTAGGTTTTCCTGATTAAGTGTTGTATAACAGAAAAGGCTTCTGTAAAGGCATTACACTTTATCTTCTAGCTTTTTTTTTCCTTGTAAAAAGATCCGTATCAAACGGAAGAAAAAGAGCCCCGAGATTAATGATAATGGTTGCGTAGTGTAAAACAAAACTGCGGAGATGTGCCATTACTATTAGTTTGAATTTTTGGCAGTGTAACGACTATGGTCACCCACATTTGGAGTGGGTTACCCATGTCTGCTTTCACCCCAGTCCCTGGTGTTATGGGTTCTGGCTATGAGTTTCATTCTAGGCAGTGCCCAGTGTGAAAAGGGGAGTCCTTTTGCTGTTCTTTATTGCCAGGGTTTAGATACAAATGTCCTCCATTGTTACATGAGCAACGTGATTATCCTTGAACCTGGCTTGTCTGCTTTTGCGATAAACAAAAGACATTCTTCGCTTTTCATGTTGCTGTATTCCGTGGGGCATCATTATGTGGTAAGCCATTGCTTGTGTCTCCGATTTACCTCTTAGATGTGAAAGGGTTTGAAGAAGGGGTCAGTTTAACTTGCCTCTGTGAGACGTGAAGCTCAGTGGCTGTTCTAGATGGAAGGGGCGGTGCCAGAGAAGGATGATGTGCTGGCCAGAGTACAGAAAGCGGGTCGAAGGGAGCAATTATTCCCCGGGAGCCACATTCTGTGAGAGGAGCTAAGCTACAGATCACACTGCGTCACTCCTGGGCCTCACAGCCAGCAGTCTGTCAGGTGACCCCAGTCCTGCTGCAGCAGTGCTGTAGTGCTGAAGAGCAGCCTGCTGAGAAAAAGCTGCAGTCCCTTCGCTGGGGGAGACCGTTGCTACACTCCATCTTGAGGGGCTGCGTGACGGGCTCACCCCACTAGCTGCTGCTGAACTGGAATGCCTAACTGATCCGACAGCTGAGGGTTCAAGTATCTCACCAGCAGAGGAGCGATGGAAAGCCAGCCGAAACACTGGAAAGATCAGGGTATCTGCCTTTTTTTTTTTTGAGTCAATGGAAGGAGATGGCTTTTTGTTTTGTTAATCTCTTACCTCAACAGCAGTGGAGACGGGTAGGCTTGAGCAGTTTGGGTGAAAACATGGGTAAGGTACAGCACTGCTTGCATAAGTTTAAAGGATTGCAACAGAGATGTGGAACTACTGTGTGCTGTGCAGCAGTAGTGTTTAACAAGGCATGGAGTCACGTGTAGGCCTAATTGGTGCAGAACTTTCTTCGCAGTTGTTTTCAATTGCTGGGGCCAGTCTAAGCGGTAAGAGATGGCGGTTTTTCTGTAGCCTTGGTATTAAAAGGAAGAGGGGGTCGTCATCTGTTAAACCAGATGTGTGCGCAGAACTGCGTGTGGTGGAAAGGTTTCTGTAAAATGGCCATGAGATTAACAGCCCAACCTTTGAACACCACTTTTCATTCCTGGAGCGAGCAGGAATTTTGTACAAAGGTAAACGGGGATTAGGACTAGAGTGGGCAAAGAATTTGAATTTTATGTACTGTATTCGGACCTTTTTTTAAGTTATCCACAATGCCTGCTTCAGTGTGTGGGTTCTGCTAGCTTATTTTAAGAAACCTCTCGGTTCTCATGCAACTTTTTTTTTTAATTCCTGAGATTAACTTGGCACTGCTTTTTTTTAAAAATGTAGCTGAATAAGTGTAAAATTGCATAATTGCGATTGCTGGATAAGAATGCAGTCCCTGGGTTTCGCTGATCGGCTTCAGTCTAGATTACAGCGAGCACTTTTCACCCACAGCCATCTTTCTTCCGCCGCTCGTCTCGGTGAAGCCTGATTGAAGGAGCGCGAATGCTCAGACACTGGCGGGACCGGGTGTTCCTGCAGCGCCAGTTGCTCTGTGGGTTATGACGGCTGGGGAGGGGTTGATGAAGGCGCAGGTTTTGTTCTGATGCAACAGCTGGCTGGGCAGCTATGATGTGTTGAAACCTGGAGAAAGTTCCAGGAGATGCAAGCAACGATTGTCACATTGCATCAGTTGGGAACAGAGGCTGACTTCACACCCCGTCAGCTTCCTGTCCGACCGGGCGACAAAGAGGAAACGGCCAGAGAGGGACGCTGGCTCGATGACTCGCCATTTTAACAGCGAAGCTAAAGCAGGCTCTTCTGTCCTCCTGCGGGCTGTGTGTCCTGCCAGGGTTGGCCCCGGTCTGAGATGGGCAGGTTTCTAGACCTGTAATAACCTGAGAACCATGTCGGAAAAGAATCGCTCCATTTTAGTAATCATTACACCTCCACTCAAACTGCTGTACAGGTAATGGGGATCCCCTCCACCACCAGTGTGCAGGCCCACATGGTGATGCGACAGCAGCCATAGTGCACCAGTACACTCCCCACACACCAGCTCTCGGGGGGAGGAGAACAGAGAAACGAAACCAGTTCAGAGATGGGGATTATTAGGAAGCCATGACTGGTAAAGGCCCATGGGAAATTTGGCCAGGACATTAGGGTAACACCCCTACTCTTTCTTTGAGAACCAAGTCAGTACCTCAGTTTTAGGTCTCATCCACAAGACAGCACCTTTTTTTTTTTTTTACTGTGTCCCCATTACTATACTGGAGTATTAGGACCCACACAGACTGCAGGGTGAGCGCCCCCTGCTGGCCCCACTAACATCTCTTCCAGCAGCAACCTCCTCTTTCCCAGGAGGTCTCCCATCCAGGTACTGGCCAGGCTCTCTCCTGCTGAGCTCCAGTGGGCTGTCAGTTGTATTTTGATGTGATTTCATCAAAAACCTGTGACTTTCAAGCAGGTTTTGGATGGACACTGGCTGCTGTCCCTTATCGGAATTAATGTTAATTTGGGGACTCTGTAAATATATCTTTGTTACACTGGGCACAAGAGCAAAAGGAGATTCACAAACCCTGTGTTGTATCCCAGCTGCCAACTCGGAGAGGAAATGTCAGGAATTAACTTCTGGAGTGCAGATGGGGAAGAAAGGGGTTACACTTCTATAATGACGATTCTTGCCGAATCTCATGCAGTTCCAGGAGGGCTTATGAGAGTTGCAAGAAGTACATTAATAGTAATAAGTAAACTATTAACTCTGAGCTGTAATGCTTCACCATGCACCCCTGATGAACTGCCTTCATCCTATCTGGACCCCGAGTACTGCATGGTTTACCGGCGATGGTGTGCAGAAGACCAGCACATGTAGTTTATTGACAATGTCCTCCAGCTGCTGCCTGAGGGCCTGGGTGTGAAAGTAACTGTACCTGTAGTATGCAGGATGTACAGGGATTTCCTATCCCAGATTGACAGTGCTTGCTTTATCTAAGGAAGCTCTTCGGATCCCTGCTTTATCACTCGGAATCTGCAGCTGGGGTGGGTGGCTTTGCATGTGGTTAATAGCAGAAACATTCAGGAAGCCGGTGATTTTTTTTTTGATCGCTTGATAAATTTTGAATACGGTTCTTTCTGAGTATTAACTGCTATTAAAACTAGTGTTTTTGAAGCTGTAGACGGAATTATATCCCCAACAAGTGCTGTGACAAAAGGTGAAGGTAATCTTGCTCCGAGAGAAACTGGTGCGTGATAAGTCCGTGATCAGTTCAGCTCGGTGACTGAAATTTGGTGTCGTTCACAGCAAATAAGAGCGACTCTTTCATTAAAGCTAGTTTCTCTTTCGGTACGCTACTCGGCATTATACCCTTTTGCATGCTTTGGACGCGCAGTGAAACCGTATCACCCGCATATGCTCCGTTTTCAGTTGTCGATCTCGACGTCCGTGCGGCAGAAGCGCGGTCGTGCGTGACGTGAGGCGGTGGGGGGTCTGACAGCCGCGCAGTCTGTGTTTTGGGGTGCCGGGGGTGTGATCTGGGAGGGAGGCGACGGGCCGGGGTGCCGGAAGCTGACGGTGCGACTGACTCAGCCCGGCAGCCCTGCTCCTGCGAGAGAGAGAGAGAGAGGGGGGGGGCATATCAGACCTCCAAGTGACCTAGCAGGAAGTGAAAAGCCTTTCTTTTTCGGTCAGCTGTGCTTGTAGCTGGTGCATGCAAGCAGGCACAAGATGGATGCCAAGCTGGGTTAGTCCTTTCATTTATTAAAGCGTGCGTCTCTTCTTTCTTTTTCTTCCCCCGCCGGTGTGCTTTACGGTATGGGTGTCGCTTCGTATTGTTTTTGTTTGTCTGTTTTTTTAACGAAATCGGTGCATTGTCGTGCTGACGCCGTAGCGGGGGGGAGGGGGGCGGCTGATATTGCGAGCCGGCGGTGTGGTCGGGGCGTTGCGGCGAGAGGCCCCGGACTGGTCGGGGCTGCTTTTCGGTGCCGACATCCGAGCTCCGGCGCTGCTCGGGAAATGGGCTGAGGAAAAAAACAGCCGCCTACAATCCCCCCCCCCCCCCCCCCGTCGAGGATCGCCACCATTAAGTGTCTGGAGGAGAAAGATCTCGATTAGAAAGGGGGTCGTAATTGGATGAGATCAGCACGTAAGTCACTGCTGATAGTGCTGGTGCTATTTTTAGCTGGACCAGATTACCAAATGTAGGCAGCCACCTTCGGAGGAGACAAAGGCTGGAAAACGCGCTGTTGTCGAGACTGCGTTACAGGCACCTGCTTTCACAGCTGCAGGAGGAGAAACGCCAGCATTGAGCATTTTCTCCTTTATGGGGAGCATTTCCGTCTCCGACATTCGCTAGGTTGGGTTTTCACGCTGTTGTCTTTCAGGCGCTGCGCATTGCTGAATGGATTTCTGCATTTGTCTCGCCAGCCGAATTCGGTCTTAGGCTGGGCTACTTTTGCCACGGACACTCCCCTCCATATTTAGACAAAAATCGGACCGTCTCGCCTACATCTTTCCCCTGTCGGACTGTTAGCAGCTTGTCGGTCTCAGGCGTGTTGGCGCCTCTCCAGCCTGCTGCTCAGACGCGTTTTCCTTTCTTCTCACCGCGGGCTGTGCTGCTTTATTGTAACATGTTGGGGTGCCTTTCCGATCTTGGAGAGATTCCTTTGACTCGGCCCTGGGAGTCAAACACGGACATGTCGAAGTGCAGTGCGGTGTCGGGGCTCGCGGGACGAGTCTGTCCACGCAGGTTTAATTCACGGGGGGTGATTTGTAGTTTAGCGACAGCACGACCTGCCCCCGGTTCGTGACTCTCGGGGCTGCAGTCGAGGGGAGAGTAGTGGAATAGAAGCCGGGAGTCCCCCTTCGTCACAGCTGTTAGGAAGTGCATGTTCTCACTTGACACCTGCCCCAGTGAGGGCGATAAGCGTGGCTCAGGAGTGCTCTGGGGAGCTGAAACCCGATCAGAATCGTGAACTTGAGCGCAGTGGAGTGAAGGTTAGCGTGCCCGAGTGCTGGGCTGCTATTCTGGTAGTGAAGGTCGGCCTGGCCAACATTTGAAACGGGGTTTAGGGTTGCTCACAGGTGCCTGGGGACTCCCCCTGGACTCTCTGAACCCATTCAGAAAAATGTCCTGAGATGTGTTGGGGGAGTGCTGTAGTGCTGTGCTTCGTTGCGAACAGACTGCATCAAGCCACACTCTTTGAAAGAATCCATGAAGCTGAGCACTTGTATGGATACGTGAGCCCTTTAGAATTAAAGCTAGGATCGTTACCCCCCCCATCTGGTTACCTGATCTATTTTGTGTAGTCACATTTGGAAAGCTGCTTTGTTTCACTAAACAAACCTTAAAATGGAATAACTGGAAGAGTTTTTTTGGGGTGCCTGAAGGTGTTACTTCCTACTGCCCGTGACAGGTGCTCGGGCTGGGCGGTGTGGCCGAGTGTGACCCCTCTCTCTCTCTCTCTCTCTCTCCCGGCAGTGGTGGACCTCCTGTACTGGCGCGATATCAAGAGGACGGGGGTGGTGTTTGGTGCCAGCCTGTTCCTGCTGCTCTCCTTGACAGTGTGCAGCATCGTCAGCGTGTGCTCCTACCTGGCCCTGGCCTTGCTGTCCGTCACCGTCACCTTCAGGATATACAAGGGCGTCTTGCAGGCCGTGCAGAAGTCCGATGAGGGCCACCCTTTCAAGTGAGTGCTCTGAGGCTGGAGGGGGGGGGTGGGCTGGTGCACACAGGTGCAGATGCAGCCAGATGGCAGCATCTTCATCCCTGTGGTAAGTAGTGCTCTAACCCTTCCTTCAGACAGAAGGCTGGTCAGCACAGCGGCTTCTTGTTTTTGAAGCGTGGTCATCCTGAAGGCTGGGATGCAGTTAAGTGGGTCCTCTCTCCGCAGGGCTTACCTGGAGTCGGACGTGGCTTTGTCCGAGGAGCTGGTTCACAAATACAGCGATGTGGCCCTGTCTCACCTCAACTGCGGTTTGAAGGAGCTGCGCCGCCTGTTCCTGGTGGAAGACCTGGTGGACTCTCTGAAGGTGAGGAGCCCGTGTGGACAGGGACTTGGAGTTGGGAAGGGGACCCAAGTAGGATTCCCTGTGTGACTCCAGGCCATTCGGAACAAGGCAGTTCGCTAACCCAGCGTCCTAGTGCCCCTGCCTTTCAGTCCATTTGCTTTGTCCAGATACAATTATCTGATAAAATTACCTAATCCGTTTATTACCTAATCAATGATGCCCTCTGTCTTCAAAAGAGAACCATCAGAAGCTCTGTACTCAATCGGTCCTTCACAGTCCTGTACACAGTACTCCCAATTTCATATCCTTGGGATTCTCACTTTACTTGAAAATGTATAGTTGTACAATTAAAAGACCTCGCAGGGGCATTGATTTACTGGAGGTGGCCAATATCTTTAAAAGTTTTTGCTTGATTTTTTTTTTTCCTGGCTCGACTTGAAGTATGCAGCTGGGGGATGGAGTTAGTGGGTCAGGGCTCTCTCTAGTCCTGTCAGCCCGGTGACCCGTGTGGTCTCCCGGGCTCGTGCACGTTAGGCAGCAGTTCTTCGCTCCCCCTGTGTGTGCGTGTCAGGGTTCAGAGCCATGAGCCCTGTTATGGAAAATCGCATGATTAATTCTAGATTAGGTGGATATATTAAACTGGTAGTTAAAAATATGAGAACAAAGCATTTTCCATGTTGTATGATCCAGGAAAGTGTTTATGAAAAGTGCTTGCTTGCTTTCCTCAGCTGTAAGCTAGGTGATGATTCTGTCATGGTTTGAGATGCAGCTGCTGTACTGTAAGATGTTTTAATTGCAGCGTGGGCATGGTGAAATCCAACAGTTTCACTGTCTTCCTGTCTGGAAATAACGGTTGTGATGGGTGAAACTTGCAGCCTTGAGCTGGGGTTAATTTTTAAAGGGAGCCTTTGTATGACCACCATAGTTGACCAGATTGATGGTTTTCTTATGCTCAAAACTCAATCGATTGTTTGAAAGGTGCACAGTTCTGTTTTGGTTTCTAAATTGGGTTTAATGGAGCCGAGTGCACTAAAAAACTCACTTCTGTATCTCGCTGCTTACTGTTTTATAAGTACATACTAACTGACCCCATGTTAGTCTGTAGGTGTTATTTCATTGATGAACTCAATCAACACCCCCACATGGTGATTTGGTAACTCTGCACACAGTGGTAATCAGTTCTGCTTAGGGAATAAGAGCTAAAACAGTTCAGTTAAGGACTAGTTACACCAATGTTAATGACCGTGGAGGCAAGTGAGGTTGATGGGATTTAGAGGTAGAGAAGCCCAGCACGAGCTGCTTCCCTGGCTGTGTGAATGCAGCCCCTGTGTGTGGACAGCGAGGGGTCTCCATGGAGCAGTGCTGCGAGGGGCTCATGCGGAAGGCAAATCTTCATGCAGGAATATTTGCTGCACACAATGGGGGCATTGTGGAGCCGAATTCTAGTGTTAAATGCAGCTGAAAGAGTTCAGTGTGGAAGTCCCAAGAGACAGCCCAGTGCTTTGGTGATTCCTCTGCACCCATGAAACTTACACGCATCAGGATTTTTTTCTAGTCTGTGGGCTCTTTTTTTTAGGGGTGGCGTGCATCCCCATTCACCCATACTCTGCTGCAAGGCTGGGCTGCCCAATCAACAGCCTATACTGATGCAGAGAACACTGGGGATCGACAGTCTTTATCTGGTGCTGGGCCATTTGAGAACGTATTTAATATGGATCAGCACTCTTAGGATCAGTGAGGGGACGATCTGTCACTGTGGAATCTGTTATACATTTTAAAAACTAGCTACGGTATTTGTGATTGTGCAAAGCAAGCCGCTTATTTTTATGCCACCTCACGCGGTTCATCAAGATGTCCTAGTCTAAGCAGGGTGCAGCAGGTGAAAGTTACATCAGGAGCTCTTAGTTCTGTTGCAAATGGCTGGAGAGTGGAACAGCAAGGCACTGTTATAGGGGAAGAGTGAATACAGAAGGTCCCTTCTTAAAATAATGCTTTATATAGCAGTGTGCAGTTTCCATGAAACGTGTGACCATAATGTCCCGCCCTGGCCAAGATCCAGTGCTCCTTGCTGCGGCTGTTTTTAGGGGGCAGTTCAGAGTGGGGCCGTAGACGAGAGCTAGCGAATGAGGAGGCACCTGTAGCATTGACTGGAAAAGCATCTTGTTAAACAACTGCCGAGAATGAGAGGACCCAGGTTCGAGTTCACATCTCAGGTCGTCCCTGGAGCTGGAGTAATAAACTGAGTTTCTCGAGCCCTTGACTATATATTCTGGCATTCTTCCTGGGATTGGAGAATTTGGATTAAAGCGATCTAACACTTCTCTCTAAGCAAGCTCATCACATTTCTTGCGCTATAACAATAGGAAAGCAAGACAACAGCTGGAAGTCATGAGGTGCTGGAGAAGCCGGGCGCTTTATCAAGTTTCTGTGAGTAGAATTGCATTTGAACAAGGGTTTCATGCGGTGAGGAAGAGCAGCACTCAGTATTAAAACTGTACATGGGCGACTTCTGCGTAAAACCAGTACATAGCCCTTTTGTCCGAATCAAAAATGAATTGAAATCAAATTAGTCTTGACTCAATTGCAGTGATGTTTGTTTTAAGCATTCAAGATCATTTTAATTGTTAGTGCTTCAGGATAACAGCTCCATTTCTTATGCGGGGAATTGACAGGGATGTATGACTGGAGAGCTCACCATTTGGTAATTCATATACTAGATTTCTGAAGGTGGTTTGAAATGTTGTGAAAGAACTTCTTGTCTTTGAAAGTCACTGTATAATCTTGGTATGTCAAGCAAAGTGCCTCACAAGAGCTCTAGATCATGTGCCAGCACATGCCTGGCACCATGCCCTGCTCTTCACCATACCTCTGCCCCCCAGTGACTACACAGCCACCTGCAGCCCAGTGCCCTCAGACTTCAGGCCTCAGCCATAAGCGGCATTGCGACAATTTGTCACAGGAGAAGGGGGCATTTCAGAAGAAGCTGGTGACCTTGGCGAGGGTCTGGGATTCTGCCAGGTGCCTTGTACCTAGTAGAATAATTCACATAGCAGGCTTGTTAATAAGTTAAAGGCTGGAATGAGGGTGGCCCTTTTCAGGTACCTACTCACCAGATAGTGAGCACAGTGCTTGCTGTAGGGTGGTCTGAGGGCTGGGTTTAGAAGACAGTCTTGGTGATGGCTGGAGCTGTCCCTGTGAGACTGAGAATGTCCGATCTAATGCAGTTGTATGTCTCATGGCGAGAGAGATACTCCGTGTTTGTGAGAGGATCCAGTCTGTCGCTTCTGCTTTCTGACTTTTTGTTGTCTCTACACTCCAGCTTAGAACCCTGTGGAAATGGCAATTGTAATTCTTAACTTTGTTATAGCAAACTTTATTTCTGAGTGTGTTCTAAATAGGGGAAGGCTGAGTTAACTGTTCAACATTAATTCTCTAAATGATCTTTTTCATAGTTTAAATTTTAGAGGCACTGTTGGTAGTCAGCATTACAGAACAGGAACACAACTGAGGAGTTTGTAATCTGGCCATCGTCTCTCATTTTTAACCCTGCTGAAAGGTGCAGGTTTTTCTGGTCTAAACCTTATGAGTTCTCTTTACCTTTTTATACCTGAAGTAATGCATCTCTAGTATGGAATGTATTAAAGAGAAATTGTGAAGCTGATGTTAAATTGAAGCAATGTGATTTGTTAGTAAAAATACAGCAATGAAAAATGGCTGAGGTCAAAGAAACTGACACCTTCTCCCTGTTTATCTTGGTTACATCAGGTTTAAATGGAGAGATTTTTGCTGCTTTTGGAAGATGTTCCTCAGGGTACATCTCCTTTCAATACTAGTGCCATGTTCTCGCAGTGAGCTGTGTGTAGGGTATAGATGATTAATGGAACATTAACAGCTTGTTTTTTTTCCTGTTCTCACAGTTTGCAGTGTTGATGTGGATCCTTACCTATGTTGGTGCCTTGTTTAATGGTCTGACTCTCCTAATTCTGGGTAAGCTTCTCACACATCTTTTGAAGAATCTCTTTAAACTTTAAAGCTAGTGTACACCACAAAGCCAGTTCACTGCAACCTTTGGAAGTTAAATGTTTTTCAAAAATAGAAATTAACAAATTTTGATTGTGCTTAAGTCCTTAAAATTTGTAGAATAGAGTTTTATGGACAGTTGTTGCCTTAATGTGCAATGTGAATATTAGATTAAGTAGATATCCTTTGGTATGATTTGGCCTTTGTCACTGTAGTGCAGGACAGGCTTTTCAAAGTGTTCAAAATGGAAGTGGGGCAGTAATTATGATACGTGTTCAGAAAATAGTCAATTAGGACAGTCAATATGCTCCCAGTCTAGAAGCATGCAGAGTGCAGTTGCCCAGACCTGCACATTTGCAGATGTAGCAGTACTAAACATTACATGTTGGAATTTGGATAACGGTGGCAGTAGGGTTTTAAAGCGTGTTGAAAAGGCCATCTAATTATTTGTAATGAAACAGTCAGAAATGCTTCTCTCTTTGGACAGAGTTAACATTAACATTTAACTGTACATGAAGTAAATTGTGAATTTTTTAAAAATCATTCCACAAGTGAGGTTGCTCGTGTCTTGCTGTTGAATTTGAGTATTTTCTTCCTCTCTCCAGCTCTGATTTCAGTGTTCAGCATCCCAGTTATTTATGAAAGACACCAGGTATGTACTTTGTAACTTTTTGGATGGGGAAAAAAAAACACTTATTTAAAAAGTGCAGTCTACCAAACCTTGCTGGTTGTAAGCATAACAATAAATCTTCTTTTGCTAATCTTCAAATCACAAACATTGAAGTATCCAGTTCAACTGGGATTAAGTTATTACTGTGGAAGTGTTTGTTTGCTGACAGTCTTTAGAGGTTTTTCACTTAATCGCTTTTCAAACCTGGGTTTGACTTTTGGGTTATTGATGAATGTAAAATGGCACTTACCAGCAGGTAATGTAATTTGGTTCTATTAGTGCAGAAAGAAAAACTTTTTTCTCTCTCAACAGGCACAGATTGACCATTATCTAGGACTGGTAAACAACCAAGTCAAAGACATTATTGCTAAGTGAGTATAACTTAAGTGACTATTTGAGGTTTCTATTTAGTGACTAAGAGGATCTTGAAGTGGTTTTACACTTAATTTGCTAAATTTAACCACAGTAATTTTACATGGTGCAGTTTCTTTTAGAATCCAGGTCCTTTCATACCTTGAATGACTGAGTTTACCTTTCTTAAAGCAATTCTAATTTCCTATGTAATTGGTAAGGTGGGGGTCTGTATGACAAATTGACTATAAATGATATCCTGTTACAACTGGAGCACTCTGGAGTTTATCAGGTGTTCAGCCATAATCCTGCTTTTCCTTTCTGAGCTGTTGAAAATTTTCATTGTCAACATCCTGGGTTATCTGTGTGAAAAGACCCCCCCGATGTAAACCATTACAGTATCTCCCCCATCCCGTGGGTACGCTCTGGTGCAGGGGGAAGGGGATTTGGGGATTTCAGGACTCTCATCAGGCAGCTCGTGGCCGTGCTCCTGAGGGCGGGACCTGTTGCGTGTGGGGTGTGAAAGCACGTGTCCAGCAGAGGGGTGTGGTGCGTCTTTAACCCACAGGCTTGGTTTTGTCTTCCCAGGATCCAGGCGAAAGTGCCGGGGCTGAAGCGCAAGGCGGAGTGAGGCTCTGCAGCTGGGCGGCACCGCTGAGGGGAGGGGGGGGGTGGATCAGTACCCTTGACATTGCAGTGTAGTTTCACACATCTATTTCCAGTTTAGCAGTCCTCTAGTGTTGTGGAAAACTTAACTCTTGTTAACCTGTTGTTGGTTTTCACCAGCTCTTTAAGTATTATATGCCACTGCATTGTATGGAACTAGGTCTAATTTTTATTTATCTTGTTTAAAACACTGGTTTGTATTTAAGAAAAAGCAAAAACGTAATTTGGAGAAAATGAACAAGATGCTCTGTCGGGGATAGTCTTATGTTAATAGAAATCATGGTGCAGGTTCAGTTTGGTTGGGTTATTTTTTTTCCATGTTTTACCCACTTTGTATGGTCTGCATTCAAGGTTGGTGGTCTTTTTTTTTTTTTTAAGGAAAAAAGTGAGTGGTACCATCGTGGCAAGAAATGAGTACTGAGATTTGGTATGATGAAATGTAGTGGTATTGTGATTTTACCGTTTTATTGATTGGCGATGTAGTGTTTCACAAAAGCTTAAGCTTTATTCAGCAGCTCCACAGTGCTTGATATTTCAGACTGTGACTGTTCTGAGAACTGTTCCATAGCACATATTGCTTCAGAGTATTTCTAGAACATAGTACTTTTTGCAAAAACATCTTGACATTTCACCTCATTGCAGCTGCCTAGTTGTCTGAAAGAACACGTTTACAAATCAACACTTTAAACCCTGCTATCTCCGTCTGTGGACCGAATATCTAATGCTGCAAAATATGTACCCTGGAAATTTCAAGCATTGTTTGTTATGCAAGTAATTTGTGAATGAAACTTCATACAATTGTGATGAATTCTGCTGAGAACTGTCTGTGGAATGCATTGTGAAATGTAAACAAGTACCAATAAAGCTTATAGACAAAGATCTGTCTTCTTTCAGCCTTGCTGTCTTCTGCTGAATGTGGTTAAGGCTTGGTGTGGGTACTGTAGTTAAGGTGAAGTTTGAACAGCTAATTTATTGGGTGCAACTGATTCCAAGTACATTATTCAATGGAGTCTTTTTTTTTCGTGCAGGAAGATTTTGAAATCCAACACGGTAGCAAATTAAAGTGATTGCCCTCATTTCCCTTTTAACATTGTATGGTTAAGGAAAACCAAAGGTAACTAAACATCTCATCTTGCCTTGTAAAAATCAAGTTTGTCAAATCTGGCCATAGCTTTATTTTTACCTCTGCCCAATTTAATAAATGTAAAAAGTCAGTTTAAGTTCATGCATTTTAATTTAGGGGTTATAAATTCTATATACACATTTGTAGTGTTAATCATCAGTAGGGATGAGTTACTAACATTGACAATGTGTAAGCAAGCTAGTAACACTAAATTGCCTATTTATGCATATTCAGTGTGCCTATGCCTCATTTCATTAGGAGAAAAAAACATGGTGTCAGACTGACTTAAGATTTTAGAGGGGAATGCCACAACCTGAATGCTGTCTACACTGGGCTATTATGTGTGCTGTCTGGGAGATGACCATTCATTTACTGTAATGGGACAGAGTAGTGCTGTCCTAAGATGTTCATTTACAATATTTAAAGGAAGACAAAATATCCTTGATAAATATTTTAAGAATGAGGATTATTAAGATACTTTTAACTGCATAATGTTTATTTTCTTGTACACAATCTTTATAGTCTTTCCAGATAGTTGAACATTTTAACAGACAACATTTCACACATTCATTACAAATACATATTTTTTTCCCCTGTAAAAAAAACACCACAAAACTGATTGTCATTCATACAGTAAAATTCACTTCATTCACCAGAACTTAACTGCATCAGCTGTGATTTGGATTTCTTGAAAAATAAATTCATGCATTAAGCAATTCTTTTCTAATTTACATTATAGTACAAACAGTTCTTTAACAAATTGTCTAGACAATTCTATACAAAAATTAAATATAAAATGTATAAACCGTGAACAAATTCATTACAGACAATATTGACACTATTGCTCACAAGGATAGCTAGCAGGTACGGTCAGATCATTGAAAGACGTTGCAGGACATAACAGACACCGGCTGATTATCAAACAAGACAAAAATGAAGACCAACTACTCGGGAGTACAGACTGCATAGTCAGCTTTGGTGTGCCATTGTTCCCCCAGATTCAAAACATACAGCTCATGCAACAGCAGGCACCCTGTTCTGTCAACCTTGCTGTGAGTACCTTACAGGAGGATGTTAGGGCAGCTAGAGTATGCCTTGTTTTCACATGAGGAATCAATTCCGGTACTAGCTCTCTCGAGGAGAAACCCTCATCATCGAACCAGCTCTCAGAATGAGTTGGCAAGCCATTTTGATCATTTAAAAAAAATGTTTTTAAAAAAACATTGCTTGGTTTTGAGCTGTTGGATTTAGACTGACTCCTGAGCTGTACTCTGGCATTTATTTGGATAATTCAGCCAAAGATTCAGCCATCCATGGAATGGTTTTTATGTACAAAACAAAAAAACCCCATTGTATTAAATTAATAAAACTAACACTATTGATAGCCCTCCATTTACAATCTATAGCACCAGAAGTGTACAAAACAACTTTAACTATGTAACTGTGAAAGAACTCAGATAGGTAATACAAAAATCTCAAAAGGCACTTAATGCATGTCTGTTTACAGAAAAGAAAGGCTTTTTAAAAAAAATATTGGTTGGCTAGAAAGGTTTATTTGAAGTCTGCAATGCCTGGGCAAAACTGTAAAAAAATTGGCATGATTACTATTTTCTGCCTCCTCCACTGCAGAAAGCAGATGAAAATGTAAACACAAACGGTAATTTTTTTAAAGATCTGTAAAACAGCATTTACTGTAGCAAGATGACTTCTGTACTGTATAGTGAGATACCAGCTGTCAAGACCAGCAGGAATATTTATTTCCCACTAGTATATCAGCATAGCCTGCTCGAAAGCCTATCAAGGTACTAGGTGATATTTGCAAAGGTTATTACAGTGCGTTCCCCACACCCCTCCCCTTCAGTATCCATGATCGGTGTTTAACAGCAGTTCTGTGCCACAGTTGGCCAAACTGTTTAAATGCAGCATTTCAGTAACAGGTTTGTAGCAGCCAGACACTTGAGGCATTGGAATCCCTCCAGCTTCACACCACATGAGATCACCTGCAGCTCTTCAGATGGGTCCTTTTTTACTGGCATTTCCACACAAACACACTGGGAGGTTATAAAGAAGTGAAAAGGCATCAGTTCACCTTTCCATTATGAATATATTCAGCTTACACATCAAAAGGCTAAAACTGGTTATAGGTTCTGCTGTAACTGTGCCTATTAAATCATAGTCAACTTTTATCATCATGCAAAGATGAATCTATCTACAAAGGCAAAATATTCAGTTTGATCATGTTTAATAAAAAAGCTTTCTAGGCTTCTTGCATTACCAAAAAAAACTTCTATATTAGACAATTAGACATCCTGGTTAAGGCAGCAATAATTTGATGTGTGAATAAAAACACTGCTGTTACCACTTCTGTGTTCAAACTGACATTCAGACTTATTCAGACAGACATCCCGATGTCTGGAAATGTGTCACATCTGTGAAACTCTTTCTGAAGAGGTTTTCACCTTTTTCTATTAGTGGACTATGTGAATTATATAATGGGGAAAGAGGTACAGACTAGTAACCTTCTTGTCAGAGCAACATAAGCTGTTATCTCCCTTCCTCAAAACATGGCAGCTAATGTACAAACATGAGCTGAAATTTACAATTTAAAAGATGAAGCTACATAATGGAAAGAGTCTGTCTTAATGGTCTGTCTTGGTAAAAGCTAAAACACAAGAGATTTTAATTTAAGGCAAAGCTCCTGCTGTAACCTACTAAACAGTAGGGAATAAAACGTTTCCTTTCTCATCCAAGAAAAATGACCTGTTGACCTGATGAAGAATTATCGAACTGCATGTGAAACAAAATGGTCACATAAATGAAGCATTTACCTGCAGTCATCTCCTCCTGTGCTTATTACGTATTTGTCATCGTAGGAGAAGCGGATGTTGGTCACATGAGCCGAGTGGCCAAAGTAACGCTTGTGTTTGGCCTGTGGAAAAGCCAGAGAGCTGGATGAAGCTGTTAATCATGTCACCACTAGCTGGGGCCACAAAGAGTAAAACTAACCCTGGATTTTACAGAATAAAACATCAATGACATACAGTATGGTGGTCTAGGGTAGAATAACAATTTGATATTTATTCTCATCACAATTTTAGACTTTTACATCAGTTTACAGTTATGGAAAACTGTAATAATAGAAGTCTGACATAAAATGCTCTAAGTTGTCCAGTCAACCTCTATACCATGTACTTGCAGAGCTAGAGAGTACAGTCAAAACCCCAGCTTTGGGGTTTGCACAACATTTTGAGGCTAAGCAAATGATTTCAGTCCGATTAAAAGAAACTCACAAACTTTTCGGTGCATGGGAAATCAAAGAGCTTCACCAGCCCAAAGTCATCCCCCGTCACCACGTTGAGTCCAGCGTGAGAGACACAGGCGCAGTTCACATCCGCCTTGTCTGCGTTCCGGGGCCAGATTCCCAGCACTTCATCTCCCAGGATGCTGCGGGGAACAACCAAGGACAGCTCATTCAGCTGCCAGCAGCTTGGTGAGCTGAAATGTAAAACCTGCAACCTTAATGGGATTTATAAATCTAGTGAACCAGTGTGAAGACTGGAGTTTAGTAATTAGCTGTAGGCTTGGCCTGAGGTACTGGAGGCAGATCTGAGCACACCAGTGGCAGGACAGGAGAAAGGAAACACGAACAAGGGAGGAGGCAGATGAGCTCATGCCTAGCTGAGCTGTGCGACGCACAACGGATGATATTTATCCTGTGGTCCAGCTTCAGCACTGCGGAGACAAAAGCCTGCCAAGGCACAGCTGGTATTGATTGCCCTAGATCCTCATTTCCTGGAGCAAATGATTTCTGATTAAGAACAGGATATTGCTGCACAGCTCAGCTAGGACACACTAGCGACTATTTTCATCAAAACCAGATAGAATTTGCGTTTAAAACCCTTTTCAGGATTAGTAAATCATTGTTAAACCTTTTTGGCCTCTGCAGCTCCGCGCCCAACTAAGGTGATGATGAGTTGTCATTGTTTTCCACACACGGTCCCAGAACGGTGGAGTTCACGCACCACTTGCAGGACTGATAGTTCTTGAAACAGAGGGTATCTTTACAGGTGTGCAGCAGACTAACAGTCTCTCTGAGAAATAGCAGCCCCCCCCATCCTCAGCAAAGAGTTTTATGTGCAGCCAGAGATCTCCAGGTAGCAGAGGAATTCAGCAGATCTGCTGGGAGGGTGGCCGGACTGGCCTGGCCCGGCCCTGCCCCTCACTCACCTGGTCCAGCTGGCCCATGTGATCCTGTCCAGGACAGACTGCTCCGTCACGGTCTTCCCTGTGGGCACCTCATGGACCTGCCGCTTGTAGGCCCCGGTGGACACCTGAGCAAAACCAACAAGCAACCGATCAGGTCCGTCATCTCTTTCTGGCCCACAGACTCTTCTTTAGACACTGATGACGGAATCAGTCACGCACAACGTGAACAAAAAGACAATTCGCCCAGCAGCAAATAAAGCAAGAGGAAACCACAACTGAAAGGTATATTTAGGTCTATCTCCAAGGTAATGCCCTGGTATGGTGTCACTCCAGAGACTCAATGCTTTTTATAACACAGCCCAGTGTCACACAACACATTTCCAACTGCAGTGATCGGAGTTTAAATATGGCCCAGTTTAATTATACTTCACACTGCATATGGGTCTTGGTTTCCAAAATGGAAACACATTTATTGTGCACAGGGTTGCACAACACGGACATCTGTACATTTAAATAGAAGTTTCAATATCAAATAGCTTACACATAGGGGTCAGCAGCAGATGTGCTGGTACAGTTCTAGCCGGGCTGTACAGACCCTATCTCATCAGTGACCCAACGAAAATGAATTTGTCTATATATAACCTCTGTTGTGTTAGGGACATTTTATCATCCATGAGCACTCCAGTAACTCTACAGGTAAAAGGCTTGTCGTGTGGTGCACTGCGCTGTGGATGGATATCAGAACAAGCTGGTTGAAACTTCAGCACCTACTGTATGTGGAGAAAGCCATGTAAAGCCCATAGAGGAATAGCAGGAAACAAGCTGATAAACAGCCAGAGCAGTTTGTTATTTTTTGCATGCTAATTAATTATTGAAAACTACACCTTTGGCTGGAATTGCTCATAAAGAGGTATCAGAGGATCTAAATGACAATTTGAAAATGCAATTGTGAGAGCAACAAATTGCTGTCATTTTTTTCTTGGGTTTTAACTGCATTTTAAGTTTAAATCCAATTTAACTTGAGTCTACCCTATCTGTACAGTACATATCTCTATACTTAGAGTGACAGGAATGTAAACTGGTTGTAGAGAATCTATGTAGCTCTTGGAGTAACAGATAAGGAAAAATGACTAGAAATCTTTGCAAATCGGTTTTCATTCTAAAGGCATGTGGGAATTAAAGAGGAACTGCAAGCTATTTTTAGAAAGAATCGGCACTGATGAGTGCATTTCAAACCACAATAAAAGTAAAATGTACACAGTAAAACCTCTATTTTAAATCACAAAATAGACTACATTTCCAGGTACAGTATGTGCAGTGCAATTCAGAATGAGGCAAGAAAACCAGTTGATAAATACCCAGTAAAATGGGGCTGGAATGGGATTCTGAGTCAGTTTCAGAATGTCAGGGCCCTCCTTGCAATACTGCATTGAATATGGAGGGCAGGAACAATGACCAAGGTGTGTGTGAAAAATACATATTGATAAACCTTAAATAGTGACTTGAGCTTCCCAGAACAGAGGTGAACCTATTGCAGCAAGAAACTAATTCAAGGTTTAATATTCTCTTAATGGTAAACATTCTTAACAAAGCAAATAATGTGCCTCAATAACTTACTGCATTGTGTTTATTTAGTCTGACAAAAAAACCGACTTGAAAAACTACATAAAAAATGTACTAGCCTCAATGTACTTGCTATCAGCAGAAAAATCCATCTGGATCACAAAGCTGGGAATGTCTTTGCAGTATCCTATCCGGTTGAGAGAGGGGCCGAGGGTCAGGTCATAAAAATCCACGGTGCTCTCCAAGGATCCCACAGCCAGGAACCTGTTGTCAGGACTGAATCTGCAGGGCACAGAGACGGTGGGAGAGGTTTATTCTCACAGGCCTGTGGGCCGTCTACACATGCATGCAATACAGATTCAGAATACCGCTGGTCATCTTGAAGGGCTTGGACTGCCGACCCCTGCACAGCTGCTTGCCCTCTGCATTCTGCCCGTCTTTCACTTCCCAGTACATAGCTTTATATTCTCAGAGACCCTGGAGGGCTGAGTGGTTTCTGTTCTGCGACTCCAAGAATGCGCAACGATGTCTCAGCTCATATCAGATCCTGCAAGCCAGGCAGCTCTTTCAAATTCTGTCTTACAACTCACTTTTACAAGCCAGCTTTCAACACTGTTTGATTTACGGTCAATTGTTGGATACCCTTCTCCGTTATTTGCTTGTTTTATCATAAAGTACCTTAAGATGCTGTACCAGGAAAGATGCTCTGTATAATGAAGTTCTGTGACAATTATGACACAGTTCTACAAAAGGCTGCTGCTTTCACTATCTGATATGCATATCCTAAATACGTTCTGTTAATGACAATAATTTTGCGTTTGCAAATAATGATTTAAATACAAATAGATGCATCCATTTATCTATTATACTTCCTACACTAACAGCAAGTTGATTTTGCTCTCTCATTCAGAAATATGCTTGGATACATATGAAAGCATGTTCCCTTTAGGACAATAACTGTGCTGTAGAATAGCACACAGTCCATACTTGAGCTATCAGGCCAGAGCTCATCCTGGTTTCAACAGCATACAGTGGACTAGAGAGCTTTCTTGGTGTAACTCGCCTGCCTTAGATAACAAGTCGGCCATAAGGACAAGGCTACTGGAACCCCGAAGGAAGCAAGTGCGAGCCCAACAGCACTGATGCAGAGTTCTCCAGTTACTTAGTTTAAAGCAGGATATGAATGAGGACAGTCTTAGTAAATCAAACAAACTAAAGAGGATGTGGAATCCTTAGCATTATTTCCAAGCCAACCACCGTGACTAGACAGTTTGGGGTGTGATGTTTTGAGGAGTACTATTCCACCGAGGGGCATGAATGTAGCTTGTTCACGGGGCGTTGGCATCAGTGCCGCATCGCTTCCAGAATTCAGCTCCATTTACTACCCTCCCAGAAAAGCGACGATACAGATCGCAAAAAGGTGTGGTGTTTGGACAGGGAATCCAATCACCACGCCATGCAGGATGACAGAAGAGCAGGTAGGGCAGTGAGTGTCTTCTGGGAGAGTTGTGGGAATGTGAGACAGAGTCATGATGTCTACATGTGGGCAGGCAGCAGCATGGGTGAGATTAGGGTCGGACCTCCTCCTGGATGAGATTAGGGTGTGACTTTCCTTTCAAACTGCCAAGTCGACCCCCCCAACTCGAACTACCACCACCAATCCTAAGAATCCTCTCTGAAGAATAAGAAGAACTTGCTTTACGGTGCCTACAGAACTACCCAAGGCTCGTTGGCTTGGTAATCAGCACTCTAATCCAGCTGCTGCTCCGCCCTGACCCCCGGATCTGATGGAGGCTCACCGGATGTCCTGGATGGCAGCGCTGCGGTCTCTCTTCTTGCCCCAGACCTTCAGGGAGTTGACCAAGAGGATGACGAACTCCCCGTTTTTCATGCCGATGGCCACCATCTCCCCATCAGGGCTGTACCCAGCGCACTTGGCCGCATGGCCCAGGCTCACCTTGTTCAGCAGTTTCTGGAGGAACGGACAGACCCCTTAGACAGCAGAGCCACTGACTTCAGCACAGTGAAACAGGAAGAAAGGTGTTTCGATCAGGGCTGGATTTTGGTGTTCGCAGGGCCTAGGTACTTTCAGTCCGAAATGTGCAAGAAGAGGGGTAAACGGCAATTGAATTATGTTGCTCGACTGGCATTAGAATAGTTTAAAGTGCATCATGTCAATCGACCATTACTTCGATACTTCTAGTTTCTAGAACAGTTGCTAGAGAGCCTATGATTTTTGATTTGGAGCACCTAGAGGCAATTGCAAGCATGTTGTTTCAGCTTGTTTTTTGTAAATCAGTAGTGTTTCCCTCCTCCGTAGGCCCTAAACATTTCGTAGGCCCTATGAACTACAGTGTGTCTATCCTATTCAAATACAACAGAGCATCTTCATTGCAGTGCTGCATTTTCTAGCACCCGAGTTAAATACTTGTATATTGACTTTCGACATCAGACAAAACTGATTACACTGTTAACACTTTCCTGTTCAGGAAAGACAGATAATTAACAGAGCATTATCTACCTTTTAGTTTGAAACTTATCCAAGCATAAAGACTTCTAATATGAAAAAATATAGCCCCAATCTTCAGCAGAGTTTTTATATGGGATCTTTTAAAAAAAAACTAATCAACTCCCTCTTCAAAGATAAGACACATTAAAAGCTATTGCTAACATTTTACAGAAGATAATGTAATAGTCAAAATTACTTCTATAAGTGGAGGGGGTCTTAAGTATTTCTTACCAGGAACTGGATTAAGAAGCTATTGCCTGAAGCTTTTTTGCCCCAAGTTATTTTACCACAGTCATAAAATTGTCTGTGAGTCAGAGTAATAACTCTGCAAGAGATATAAGTTTACTATAATAAGTTTATAAATTTAATAATGCATCTAAAAATGATAAAGGATAAAACAGCTATTCAAACACATGCCCAGTCATTAATAGCATGTGTAAAATGAAGCCCTGGGAGACATGGAACACCACTGTGTCGCTCCTGGGGACATGAATTCGACCCCAGTGTTGATTTTGGCTGCGCAGAGTGTCTGGCTGCTCTCAGGAACCAGCTGCTATTATGTTTCAAGCTGACAGCAGGCCTGTCCTCCAACAAGAGGTTTTTCATGCCCAGAACGTGGTTACTTAGAGTAAGTCTTTTTATCGATGATCTTTGCTTACACTTAGTTATGTTCATATAGCAGTGCTGACTCAAAAAATCTAAATACATTCTATTTAGAACAGATCTACTGAATTATTAACTATACATACAGTATACAGTCTAGAAAATGTTAGGTTAAAACTTACATCAAAGGAAGAATTATACTATGTTCATGAAAAGTCATTGCAATTTAAAAGTTACACTCTACAAAAAAAGCTAGTGCTGTTCTGGATTTGGTCCAAAGACAAGTGACCAGACACATTCCCAAGCTCATAAGAATGTCTTATAGTCTTGAATAGAGAAGACTCATGGAATTTGACTTAAGCACTGTGAAGTATTGATGACGTTGGCTAAAGAAAGTATACTTATTCAGGATCAATAGTGAAATTTCATCTGCAGTATCTCACCCAAACCCAAACCTTTCAGTTATGAGTTGAAATGTTGACCATTGCTCCGCACAATAATACTAAAGTCAGATCCACTGTAACACCCTCACCGATGTTTCTAGTCATGTATTGTTTTTACTGCTTACACTTGGAGGAAGTACCCACTTTATCAGCTAAGTCCCAGATGCGTATGGTCCCATCATCACTGGCTGAGATGAACATGTCTTTGGAGGGGTGAGTGGCCAGGCCCCAGATCTCTCCTTCCATGTGACCATTGATCAGGATGTTGGAGGCGGCATTCTTCTCTCCGACCTCAATGATCTCACCATCTTTAGTTCCCACTAAGATTTTACCCTGATTCGAGGGGGAAAGGCGATTACAGGCACATCCCAGCTCCGTTCTCTCATGCTCACATTAATTACCAACACTGAAGCACAAATGACAGAAACTATCTTAAACCTTTGCACAAAACCTTCCTTTGACCAAGGAGTATGCTTTTTACATTCCTGCGAGATTAAAGAATACTCAGATCTTCTCTTACCCTTCTAAAAACAGATTTGTGCCTGCACAAGTTCAACACGACCACCAAAGCGTTGTGAAAACAGTGGCCACACGTGCTTGAGGAGCCCTTCTGGATGCTCAGAGTACAGGAGCAGTTTTTCTTTCAGCTCTTCAAACCGCTTTCCCCTGACGGCTCTGCAGCTGCAGCGCTGCTGTCTCTTACCTTTCCCCTGCACACGGAGCGCACGCACTCCAGCAGCTGCCCCGTCTCCAGCTGGAACGCCCGGCACCTCTTCATCTCCTGGTCCCACAGCTTGACCGCCCCGCCCTCCTTCGTCCTGCAACACACGCCTCTGACATCACCACGGCCACCCCCGGCACAGCAGAGCCACGCTATCGGCACAGAGGGCTCTTGCTGTTCAGGATGGAGGATGGCAGCTGTTCACTACACCAGGAATATCCACACCTTAAACTACTGTCTACCTAAATTACTCAGAGGAAAACCCACAGCAGCTTTTTTTAACAAATAAACTGAAATAATTCACCGATTTTAGAGATTCAAAGAAATACAGAGAAGAAGTGCTAAAATTATTTTTTTCTAGTTTTTATTGTGGTTTTCGTACCCAGCCATTACGGTTTGAGGGTAATGTTATCAAGGAAAAGAGGAATGATATTTGGTCCCGTGCACAAAAACAGCCAAGGCAGAAAACTGACCTGTCGCACACATGAAGAGATTATAAAGCCTTAGTCAAATATGATACAATTCACATTTTCTCTCACTCATAAATCGAAACTCAAAACAGAGGCCAGTTCTTGTTCAACAGAGCCACGTCGGACTGAATCCCAGCTCTGCAGGACTGAGAGGTTGTGCTAGGGGCGGCTGGTTATTTATGGGGTTTGTACCCCTCTCCTTTTGCCCGCAGGAATGTTCCGGGGGGCTCCTGTGCACTTACGGGCGCTCTTTGCCCCCGGTGACAATCAGGCCGTCCCTCAGGGTGGTGTACATGGTGAAGACGGGGCCCGTGTGTGCTTTGGCCACCAAGCGGATCAGGCAGTGGTCCCTCCACACGTACACGTCTCCGTTTATGGCACCAGTGAACGTAAGATTATTCTGCAACGAAACACAGCTCAGCCGTGAGTTCTGCTGCCCCCAGCTTCGCAGCAGAGTATCTCGCATCTGTTTCTGTTGTGGAGCAAACAAGAGCTCTGGCAAACTGAACTAGAAACTGGGTGAAACCATCATGCTCATACAAATCTCACCTACACCGTATATATAAGGAAAGGTTTGGCAAAATAAATAAAGGTTCTTCAATTTAATTTCTCAACGACTTTTTTCATTATTTTTGTTGACGCCTCAGAAAAAAAGAAAAAACTCTTTCGAAGCTCTGAAAGAGAGTTTTGCAAGGAGCCCCACCAACAACGTGGCTGTACTTACAGCACCAAAAGCCACCGACAGCATCGTCTGCATCCTGGCATCCTCGACTGAGCCGATCACCCCCTTCTTGTACATCAGCGCCCCGCCAGCCAGAGTCCAGAACTTGATGTGCTTTATTCCCACCGACACGAACTGGGTGTCCGAGTCGGGCCTGAACTCCACCACGAAGATTCTTTCAGCGTGGCCGCCTTTACTGGCCACTTTGGCACCTGGTGCAGTTAGATAAAGGACAAGATCACATGGGCACCTTAATCCTCACACACACCACTTTTCTTCTCCTATAATTCCATAAACACACTGCACACAAAACTATTTGGCAAAAAACATCCTTTCATACAATCGCTACAAACACCGGTTGCATTATGGGGAGCTGAACACTGACACAAGTCACTGTTCAAGAAAATGTGTACTGACTGGATGTGAGGAAAGCTGTTCCAAAAGTCTTTTAACAGAGTGAGGATTAAAGTCTATGCATGATGTTAGTTTTTGCAAGGTAGTTTTCCTTAAAATAAACCAGCTCTGTGGAACACATTCGATTTCCTTCTATTTTTAGTTGATTAAAAGGGGGAGGGAGCTCCTTCCTTTGCCCTCGACGCAGGCGGGCGCACGCGGGCGCCCCGGGGGGACTCACCTTCCTGCCACCTCCAGACCGTGATGGTGTGCTCAGGCTCCACGCCCACTGACAGCAGCAGCTTGCCCGTGGCACTGAAGCTGACGTAGCCCACGCCCTTGGCATGGGAGCAGCGCAGTATGGACAGCGTCTGCTTGCTCATGGCATCCCACACGTGGATCGAAGGCGTGGTACCTATGGGGCACAAGGTGTGAAAGCTGGGGCAGACGAGGCCTGCACACACACTGCGCCCTCGGGCCTGAACATGGCAGGCAGTGTTTCAGAGACTCTCACTACCACACGGGGATACAAGGGAGGAAAATATTTTGCCCTTCCTGTTGCTTGCTTTGCCCAGCTCATGTGTGTTCAAGTCCGTCTTTATTGGCCTTATTAGGAATAAGCTTTGAAAAGCCTAAAAAGAAGTTATTCTTTACACTAGATTGTCAGACTGAGGGTGCATTTTTAAAGATTTGTGTGCCTCTTAGTGATGTGGAATGAAGTAAGTCTGCTTCAGTCCCGAGATGAAGACATGACTTTAAATTAAACACCTGCCACATCCATTCAGACTACAGAACAGATGGACAAAGCACTGTGGGAAGGTCGGATTTTGACAACAGTAACACTTGGTTAATCACACTTCTACAGCAGATGGAGATATTTAGCGAGACTACAGAGCACACTGACACTGAGAGAAAGGTGAAAACAATGGAGTTTCTCTGTAAAATAAATACATTTTGTAAGGATGTGGGATATGTGATGCAGCATGAATATCTCAGCTTTAAAATACTGGTAAACTTTCAATAATTCTTCCACTGAATACCTTCAAGGTTATAACTTATAAAAAAATCTATTAAGCATGCCACCTAATATGGCAGATTTCAGCAGAGATTTTAAAACTGGCATACCAGAAACACTGATCTTACCACTTTACATTACACCCATGCTAAAGTATTAGATAAAATTAAATAAAAACTATTGACTATCTAAATCCTGATTTATAAAAAGTAGTTGCATACAAAGTAGTTTACATTTGAGGTGGGAGGTGGGTTGTGTTGTGATGCACAACAGTCTACTCTGGGTTAAGTCATTTGGTTTGATTCACTTGGAGGATTCAAGGGGCTGATTGACATCAGGGTTTTCTGCTCTTCTGCGACCTTTAAATCGATTATTTAAAGAACCTGGTCTATTGCTTACCGTTATAGGTTTTATAAAGGCCTGAGGTTACAGTCAGAAATCAAATATGTTGCGTTTTCCAGAGCTCATGTTACTAGAAATAAATGAAAGCAATACTCGCTGAAAGGCAGTGGTTCCATGTGATTTTAGACATGAACAGACGGAGTGCGTCAGTGGAGCTGTTACAGTACTGATGTGAACATTACAGCTCTGTGACGGGACTTAAACCACGCGGACAAGACTGACTGTCACAGACTACACGCACTGTAAGCTTCAGATTGTACACAGGGTAGGGGCAGCAACAGAGCAAGTAAGACTCGACTGCTCTCAGACACGCAGGACTTTTCTGGTCGAATCCCTTTCAAAAAAGGCCAGTTTTCCTTATTCACCTCCTTTTGTCTTTTTCCAGGGATAAAGATTTTCAATTGCACTTGCTACTGTAGGTGCACTTGCTACTGAATTAAACCTGCCTTGAATCGCTATGAATTTCAATGCCAAGAGGTGAGAAAAAGTTAGGGTTTAAACTAAACCAGCTGGAAAGATAAGGACGAAGAGGACAACTGAGTACCCTTTCAGGTTCTGAGATATTTGTACACATCAGTTTAACTGACATGCTGTACAAGGAGCTGACCATAAATCAGCTCTAGGACCTAATCATATGTGTTCAGAGACACAGACAGCTGTTTTATGTCCTCATCTAGTTTGCATGAACAGGAAACCTGACCACACGTGACAGAGGAAGAATAATGGCACTATCTTACCTGCAAGGTCTGCAACATCGCCTGTTGTGTGTGGGCAATGGGAAATGAGGAAGCATCAAAAGAAAACAGCTGGAATAAGTCATTTTTTTTTTCTAATGCTGAGGCACACGACATCAGCACCAGAAGAAAGCAAAAATATTCATAGCGAAAAACAAAATGGAACGGGCAAAGAGAGATGCTAACAGAACAGTGCAAAAACAACAAACTAGGATCTCAACTAAATATGAGCAAAACAAAATCATGACTTAAAAGCATTCGATAAGGAAAAATACTTTTCAAGTAATTTTGAAGACAGAGCACGACTCAAAGTTATGTCACAGGACTGGCAGGCTGACCTGTGCACATGTTACAGCAGTAAAATGTTCAATCGAGCCGTGTGTAGAAGGATTGTTCTGTCCCCTGATTGTACTGAACCGAGTGGTTTCTCACTTGATACGCGCGCAGACAACTGGGAAATGAACCAACAAAGGCACTTACCGATCTGTCCGGTGGCAATAACATTTTTATACTTAGGATGCTGATTGACAGTTAGACACAGGATGTCGTCTGTGTGCTCCAAGTAGAAGCTCTGAGTGCCTGGAGGAAAAAGCCCTGTCACACAGGCAGTATTGATCTAGCGGTCGGAGCTCTGTTGACTCCGGGTCTGAGACAACACTTCCCACAAAGTCCCTGCCGACTGCTCAGTGTAAATTCACGAGGAATGACAACGCCCCAAAATCAAAGTGTGGCGAACGATTGTGGAGTGAATATTTGGCTTAACCCGGTTTAATAAATAAATATTTGGTATTTATAGCATTCAGTGGAGGAAGGACAAAGGGAGTGATTGCTAATCGCTGACGGCTGGGGATGATTGAGTGTGGCTGTTGTCATCCCTCCTGAACTTTAGTTAAATAAACTCCATTAAAATTTATAGAAATAAAGCAAAACAACCTTATTTCTCCTTATCAGCTTAGCTGCTAAACACATTCGGTCACTTGCATGGTAATGGGAAGCAAAGCGGACTGAAGCACCTAGGGGGTTTTGAAAATAGGCCCAATTCTCTTCAGCTAGTGTGAAAAATAACCTAGCGGGATGTTCTAGTCCCTACTGTGGTCAAGGTCTTTTGTGCGACGCTAATTTTCTTCCCCCGCTCTCTTCCTGTGAACGAACGAGCCACGGAGCGCCAGCGAGCGAAAACGCTCGTGCCTGGCGGGCTGACCGGAGGGGGTCTCCCTTATACGCCGGGGGCTGCACCTGTGGACAGATTCTGCACCATGGCCGCTGCAGCCGTGTGGAAGATGATGTCAGCGCCGTCGTTGAGGTAATGCAGGTTGTTGCGACAATCAAAGCCCCTGTATCCAAACACATGGTCCAGCACCAGCTCCTGAAAGCCCACAACACAACAAGGATTGACCTGCTGCACTACACACCCCAGTAAAGCCTGTCTTGCTAGAGATCACCCGGGCTGCCTGTTTCTGATCAAATGGCTGAACTGACCTTCCCCTCCAGTGGATTATTAGTTTACCAAGCCTATCAGGTTTGAAACAGTTGAGATGCAATGTTTTCTAGTTCAGATGGCTAGTGGAGGACTGCCCAGATCCAGCTGAGGCCCTCTGATGCCACAACAGGATTTCATTGCACTTGTGCATACGACAGATAAATTGAACTAATACGAGGATCATCAACTTGAGGAACCTCACTCGATCCCAGGCTGCTGCAAAAGTCACGTTGCTAGTTTCTCCATACCATGTACTCAAGAGTGGAAAAAAAACAAACTATTGATGGTCATGATGAGAGCTACCCTTAACTGCGCTCTGTCGTTTGATACCCTTTTCAGAGTGTCATTCTCTCCTTAAATATTGCTCATTTTAGGCCTTACTTATCAAAGATTAATACAGAGAGGTTACTGCATGTTTTTATTTTTTCAGGACTTGATTCTTGCATTGCTTTACTTGCCAGACATTTTGCACAGGACCTGAAAGGGTCACAATTTGTTCTTACTCCTCAGGATTCTAACCAGAACAAAACACATGGTCACATCCTCCTCCGGAGTGTCCTATGACCCAAAACATGCTATATACTTATAGTCTGTAATTATTGCTATGTGAGGCACCATTGGACAGAATACAAAAGTGTTTTTACTCCTTGAAAAAGTTATAAATACAAAAAACAAAAATAATATTAAATTCTATTATTGTCATGTCATTTACCAAACTGCTTTATACCATACAGTGTGGCGGGAAGCCGGAGCCTACCCGGCAAGCAGCGAGCGCAAGGCAGGGTACACCCTGGACAGGACGCCAGTCCATCACAGGGCAAGTGCAGGCCAACTCTTATCGAGAAATGCGCTGGGATCTTTAATGACCACTGAGAGTCATGGCCTCGGTTTAACATCTCACTGAAAGATGACGCTCACTACAGTATAGTGTCCCTGTCACTATACCAGGGCATTAGGACCCACACAGACCGCAGGGTGGGCGCCCCCCGCTGGTCGCACTAACACCACTTTCAGCAGCAACCATAGCTTTCCCAGGAGTCTCCCTTCCAGGTACTGACGGGGCTCACACCTGCTGAGCTCCAGTGGGGCTGCCATCTGGGAGCTGCAGGGTGATATGGCTGCAGGCACTCTGCATATGAAGCAAGCTCTGTCACCCAGCAGACGTCTGCCTCTTGTAATGTCACCCAATATGCAGCTAGACACCGATTATCAAATGCACTCCTGTGTTGCCTCTACTGCCACCTGCTGCATGGGACCTTCCATTCAGCCTCGTCTCCCTGCTCGTTTCTCTAAATGTTCCCTTTTCACAGTCTGGCTCCCTTTTTCCTGTTCGTTGTCTGTTACCCCTTGTCTGCGTGCGTTGTTTCTGCTCCCTCTTGTCTTCATCCTCCTCTTGTTCAGTAATTTAATGTCTTTCTCTGCTGCCCTCTTCCAATCAACCTTCACCCCTAGCTTACTCCCTGATGCCATCACCTTGGGCATGGGTTGGCCTGGCATCATACCTCTGGCTCAGTCAGCTTTTAAATTCTGCCTTCCCTCCTGCCCCTATCCGTGGCATCCAACACGGTCCCAGGTTGGGCCTCTCTGGCCCCTGCTGCCGTCTCGGCCCCTGCTCTGTCTGCTATCCTACCTCTGGCTCAGTCTGCAAGTGTCCTACAGCGTTTAATGTCCGCCTTCTCTTTCCAACGTTACGTACGCATTTCCATACTGCACCTATTCCTTCCTCCTGTGTCTCTGTTTCTGCATCAGTGGTTTTGTGGGTTCACTTGGGTCTTTTTGGGGTTCAAAGCAACCTCGTCCTATGGCTGGGAGGCTACCCCTTAACCAAAGTAAAAACTTACTATACTTAAACACTCAATAAACATTCAGTAAAGCACTTGACTGTTGAACATCATTATTCCTTGTGAAGTACATCTAAAATGATCATTTCTTAATTCGAAATATATATATAGACAGCCTGAAGCAGTGACTCTTACCTCCACCAGCTTCTTCTTCTTGGTGATATTGTTCTTCTGCAGTTTGTCAGGCTGAGGGGCAGCTCTGCTAACAGGAGGCCTGAAAAAATCAGATTCTGAATGAATATCGTCCTGAGTGTCCGCAAACCATTTTCACAACGCACCAGTGTGGAATCTGTCTCTGAGCTTCCCTCTCGTCAAGGTAGCAGAAATAAAAAATAAAGGTGTGATAATTTCAGGCTGGGCATATTCTAATTCAATATGGCACAAGCTTAATTAAAGTGACCTATCTAGCACAGCTTTAGATCTGAGCAAGGCCTTGTCGCCTCTTCAGAGAGTCACATAAATTACCCATTTTTACCAGTGACAAAGAGTTAACAGGCTTCTGCAAAAGTGTTTTTCAATCCTAAAGGGGCAACAACACCCAAAGGAAGCATACAAGTGTTGTTGGCATTACCTGGCCACATTATCTGTGCTTTTGGAATTAATTAACTTAACACAATTTTTCCCCAAGGACAAACTGAAGAAGGAAGAATACAGTAAAACTTTTTAGCCATTCACACAACAACCTAAAACTACACATGGCAGAAATGAAATTATCTCAAGTTGAAAAGTTACTCGTTGAAGGGTAGAAGTGGTGTCATGTAGGAGTGAGAGATTGTAACTTGGATTAAGGGTGATCAAAAATCAGTCTGTAAATCCTATAGTTACACATTTCTTGGTGGAAAAAAGACCTATGTTTAATACAGTGGTACAGGCATTAAAATGAGTTTTCTTGGTTTATTATTACATAACCCTCGAGGCAAGCTGATTAGAAGGAATATGCAACAGTACAATTTACAATAACGTATACACAATAGGAGGTATCATGTCAACTTCACATGAGAAAACAAAGCAATACAATGGTGATGAACAAGCATTTGTTATACCACTGCTTGGCGAGGATGCAGAGTATAACAGCAACCACTATGACTGACTGCACAGCTAGAGTTCCAGAGAGCTGGTAAATCACTAGCCTTGATGCGATGTGAAAAGATTGTTTTGGCTCCGTTACAAATTTGCAAAGTAGAAGCATGTTATCAAATTTATTTTTATCTCCCTTATGAAATAAATAAAAAAAGTTTTCAGATAGTACTTTACCAGCTGTGGTTTGCAGCCTTGAAGGAGGTGTGTAAAACTTCTGCCTTCCCCTGTTGATTAATCTGACACTTACTTCATACATGAATGTGTATAATTCATGAGTCAGCTCTTGATTCTTATACGGCTGTCTTTCATGCTAACCAGGCAGTGGCAATAGCTGCTAAGTCTTTTGAAAGCTGATGGAGGTTATGTGTGATGAGGGAAAGAAATTGTCCTGGCCTACTGAGGCTTCTGCAGCACTGAAATACTTTCTTCCTGATCTTGCCAGTGTTGAGTGTTTTGGTAGAAATATCTAGCGTACTGTATATCGCAAAGAACATAATCAACAGAAAAAAGTAGTACACCTCCTTCACGTCAGTTGCATAAAATTTGATGCAAAAACAAAAAAACATCACTACCATCAAGCACATACTGTACATAGTTACGCACATTACAGTCTGACTGCAAAAAAAACAAAACTGTAATGTTTACCTGGATCCCCTTGTAGGCAGCAAATAAAGTCAAGTGAGAACTTTAATAGATTCAGGTCAACAATTCAGAACCCTTTTCTTCTCAGCTTTTTATTTAAAAATAAAAAATAAAAAAATCATGCTAAAGCAATCAGGAAAGCTGAATTGTCATTCCTGTGTGGCACAAACCATGCTTCTCAAGCATGCCAGAAAAGAAGTTCTTTTAAAAATGAAAGAGTGCACCAGTCTACAAATTTAGAAAGCTCATACCCTGGTGTCCCTGGGCAAACTGTGCACTAAAGCTCCTGAGGAACAGGGAGAGAGAAGCGCATCAGTGCTTCTGTGGGAAATGGCGCTATAAATACACTAAAGCCAGCACTCCCTACAGTCTGCAGCATGAAGGCCATTCTCTAGCAAAGCTTATTGCGAATACTCTAAATAAACAGCAGACATTATTTCTAAAGCTGTGGTATTTAATGGTCAAATTAAAACATGTGGTTTGGGCTACTGAGAGAAAACAATAGAACAAGTAGGTGAAAATGTTATTTATCATTAGTTTTTAGTTCTGGATTTTGCTATTAAATCCCCTTAATTAAACTACTTTCAAATCAATGTTTTTTTCTGCTAGGGTGACCATTAATAAGGCCGCAAGAAACCTTATCACTGTACAGCCGCAGATTCAACTGTGGAGACTCACTGCAGCACACAGCACACTACAGACTGCCATCCTGGTATTAGCATGGAAAGGCTGACATGAAAATAATTTCAGACTTGTTCAGGCAACCCCGTTATGTTTAATATGAGCCATGGGTGTTCGTTGGAAAATGTACTAAACGCAGCGGTATGGGAAACAGTTTCTGAAACATGGTTGGCTTTTTCACAGCCACCAACGAGTAGGAGAACCTGACACTGTAGCATGACTGTCTACAGATTGAGCATAATAACAGCTGGATAAGTGACAGAAAAAAGAACTACAAAACACATGCTTTTTAAAAAGACAATCTTACACAAACTTATTTATGGCATCTTCTAGCAATTAAGCCTTTCTCTTTGATCAGCAGGTTCAGAAATATACAAATGAAGAGACGTGTGACCCAGTCCCAGCAATGGGGGAGAGAAAGTCTGTGTGGCGAAGATGCAGTAGTTACTGCCGACACAAATGTATTTCTAACCGGAGACCTTATCTGAAAACTACTTCGGGTAATGGAAGAGGTCCAGAAACCATGACCACATGTTTTTTTTTTGTTTTTGTTTGGCGTTATTTTTACAGCAGTGAGAAAAAATAGAGTTTGATCCAGATTCTAGGCACGGAAGAATCAAAAAAGGCTTGTACTTGTACTTGAGAAGTTAATTTTAATCAAAATACAGTACTTAGGCCTTCAGAAGATTAAAGATCCAGAGATCAAGCTTTCAAGGAACACCTGTTCACTACCATCAGAAAATATTCAATGCATGAGGACTGAGATACACGAGGAGCTCAAACCGCCTTCGATCTCCAGAACTGACCCCTAACCCCTACTCATTCTACAGAAGGGCACACAGCAGCACTCACAGGGCAACAGAAGACATTGCTCTGAGCTCACTCACGGCCAGCTCAAGTCAACAGTCAGCATGTGATTTCACGACATCTGCATTTTTCCTTCCTTCTTGTTGCACTTCGTATTTCATAAGTGCACTAGGTCAACACATTGGTTTAGATTCTGCTTACACTGCTATCAGCTCAGGGGATGATGCTGGGAAGCTGACTGGTATTGCACAATACTTCCTTTTTAATGAAACATGACGGCAGTCTTTTTTCCGATTTGAACGTGACACATTGCTCAAGCAGGTCAGGCTTTGGGTTGAAATGTAAAAACTTGGTTCCGAATACCTCAGGCTTTTTTACTTTGGCCAATTAATAAAAAAAAATCTCCAGATTAAATGGCTAATTCTTCTCTTCCTCCACCCCCCCATCAGCTCTGTGGAGAGCATCTGCTGCTAAGAGCCAGAGGGGGCTGTAATTCAGTGTTGGCTTAATTCATCATCTAAATCCCATCCTGCAGAGTTAGTTTGAGATTTTTTTATTGGCAAGTGTTAAATCCAACTTCACTTCCCACAGTGAAGCCTTCTTTCACATAACATTGCAATCTGATTTTTGACAGTTAATGGAAATTTAGTCAGAATGATTTCAAAATACTGTATAACTGAAGCTTTTTTCATGCCCCACATTTAGCCAAAGCAGAAAGGAAATGCCGAATCACACCAAACATGCAGCATCAGACGTGCATCAGGTAAAAAGAAAAATGCAGATGACACTAATTACTCCGTTTAAAGGTTCGGTATATTTTCGAGCCTGGTTAAAAGGAAAACGTGCAGGCTATTCAGTCTTCTCACTGGGGTACACATGGTCTCCCCAGTGAGCGTACACACACATGTGCATGCAGTTTTAGTGAGTGCTGTTCTCTAGCTGTACAATACAAATGAACTTGAGTTACAGCGAGACACATTGCTGCTCTAAACCACATTTGTGGTTCACCAGAAAGCACAGTTTAGCAGGTCTACAAATGCAAGAAGAACTCTTTTCAGGTTTTAAATGGCATGCCTAATTCTGTAGGTTTGGCACACACAACCCTGATCTTCCCAATGACCCAAGAGAACAGGTCAGTTGGTTCTTTATGTAACTTTGTGTCCTTTCTTTAAAGCAGTTTCAGCTGGTATGTTATGAACCCAAAGGTTAAACATATTAAATTTGAACAATTTAGAATAGAAATTGTTTCAGATATGATTATGCATTATTGATAATTTGTTGTTAGAAATGAAATAATATGGTGTACAAAAACACTTGAAATTATTTTAAATATGACAGAATTGCTTGTCACTTCTTACGTCTGAACCCATACAGAAGTAAAGTTTTTTCTGTTCCATAACAAGCGAGACAAACCATTACTGGGACTATGGTTAGCTGTAGAATACTTACAAAATTATTTTCATGGCAAGACATACAGTAGTTTTCTAATTTCTATTTGCATGTCACCTTTCAACTGATGTATGAACTACACTGTAATTGTAAAAAAGAATAATCTTGCATAACATTAACAGGGAAGTTAACAAGTATCATTACTATTAGAAATATGACAGTCTGTGATCTGTGCAATATTAGGATATCATACTAAGTTTACAAGAAGTCTTGCACCATGCCCTGTCCAAATTTAGCCCTGTCACTAAACAATGTTATAGAGAAACTCCCATGGCCATTATTATTTAACAACACCTAACAGAAAAGCTAAAATTACTAAAGTAAGCAGTTAATTATAATTACAAGTTACTCATGGGTAAGTTAAATAATCTTATTCTGTTGCAAGATATTGCAGTTTCCATCATAAGAGTATTTGACAAACCCTTCAGTATGAACATTGGCTACACAAGGGAACAACATCAGAAGTAACACACAATGTGTGTATTCGGGGCTGACAGAAATAAAAGGCAAAGCCGAATCACAGTAATACAGGGATTAAACTCAGCACTAGTGGTGCATTTGATGGTACTTACTTGACAATTCCCTGCCTCCAAAGGAAAGCAAGTTAAAACACAATACAGATATTAAGAGTTTCTTAAAAGACAGAGTAGCAAAGCGTATTGTGTGGAGGGTGTCAGAGATGGCTGGCTTGGACAAAATGAAGGTGAGTGAAACTGTTTCCACACCAGGGACATGGTGGTGAAGTGCACTGCAGGATACAGGGTGATGTAATCGATCCCCGAGCGATCTGCCCCACTGCAATGCCCCATGTGCTGCTTTCATAGATGAGAAAAGTACAGTCCTCTGTTACTTTCATACTATATAAAGCCACATATGCAACAGGTGGGGACAAATGAATATTTGGTTACATAAGGAATTGGGTGGCTGTTATGTAGAGCTACAGTACATACTGGCCAATATCCTCTGAGACAGACGTTTTCTGGGTGAGCATGATGCATCTTGCCCATTTTGGAGCTCATTGCTGCATGGGGTCAGCAAAATGAATGGGTAGAAGAAAGGGTGGGATAGTGCAAAACTAATTTAAAAATCACGTGTAAGACCAGGTACCAGGAAAGCGCAGAGGAAGCAGAAAAGGAGTGATGGAAAGGAAGAGAATCAGGAAGGTAAAATCAGATTCTGAGACACAACAAGAGGGAAATGGAAAGAAGGGCTCACAAGAGGCTTGTTAACAGCTCAGTCTGAGCACTACTGAAAGTCTCACATTGACCCTGGCCTTCAACCTGGTCACCTGGTCCCAACACAATGAACACCAAAGAAACTGCAGTGCAATCCCCTCTCCACCTCACCCAGGCTGGTGAGGCACCGACACTGGTGAACACACGGCTGGTGTTACATAGTAAACCTGCACTTTGGTGCACAGCCCTTGCTTCCAGTTTTAAACCATCAAGGATAGTTTAATCCATCATAATGTTATAATAATGACCTTTCACATTTTGCCCTAGCGGTGTGACGTTTTAGCCTCACAGCTCTAGGGTACTGTGATCAGGTCAAGCCAAGGGCTGCTGCCTGTGTGGGGACTGCATATTCTCCCCATGTCTGTCTGGCACACCAGCTCTACCCACCTCCCAAAGAAGGAAGGGTTCACAGTGGAAAATCTCTTTCCCAACGCTTCTGTAGGGCATAGTATCCGTCTAGAGGTCAGCTGTTAAGCAGAGTATGATGCCTATGACGTTTTCATTCACACTAGAGAGACCTGCTTTGTTTCATAAACGACTTCTGGTGGAAGAGCATGAGAGGTGCATGACCAAACATAACACAGCAACACTCGTACAATCATAAGATTTCTATCAATTACAATGAGATACATCATCGAGAAAAAAGACAAGGGGGTAAGGACAATGATGAAAACTACTCGTTAGTTGATGAAAACTACTCGTTAAACTAGCAGGTTTACAGAGGAAGTAATGTTTCGAATTCTGTCCACTTTTAGGCAAACAGAAAACGCAACAATGTATCCATGACACTTTCTGAAAATGAATCCAAAGGCTCATAATGGTATGAAAATGCAAAGACAGCATGAGAATCCAAACACGATTTCTAGAAGTGTTCTTTCTAAATCTTGTCCATCACACATGCAAGTGGCATGCCAGGGAATAGAGCACTGGAGCGGATCACATGACTGAGCAGCAAAAAACAAAAGTATAGTGCATGAGACTTAGTGCAGCAAACAAAGCCTTTGGATAGAAGGAATCTGTGTCACACGTGGCACCATGATGCAGAGGAGCAGCAAGGAAAACCTAAACAATTTCCACACTGGTCAGGACATTTCACCCACAAAAATACCATACCTACACACTACATGAAGATTTCATGCCAATGAGGAAAACCTAAAGGAACACGAATGCGATCAATGACAATTACTGCAAAAGGTTCCTTGCAATGACGTTGCATGAGGACGATTACCACTAGAGTGTCAATATTTAAGCATAGAGGATCTTTTGTCTTTATGCATCCACTAGGGAGCGGATGTGTTGGCACTGGTGAACCCTTCCTGCACTGGCTGACCTGAGTGACTTCGATATACTAAAGCTGCTAAGAGGCTCTTTTTCAGTTGGGTCACAAGTTTAGTGGTGACGGATCATGGAACGAACTGGAAATTCTTAACATACAGTACCAAGCGACCTCTAGCGGGATTTTGTTTTCAGTGAAAATCAAATAAATCACTGGTTTATAGGATCAATTTAAAAGTTCTCTATACACATTGTTATTGCAAACCAGCTATCTCTACTTTACAAATTTGGCTTGAAAACTGCTTTTTTGAAAAATTGCTGAAGAGTTGGTCTGCTCAATCACTAGACAGCAGTGAACTACAAACTCCAATATTTTCACAACAACCTTCCTGTTTAAAACATGCTGAACACACTAAGCCCCTGCCAACAAGTCAATCATATACAGTGTCTGTCAGCATTTGTAAACCACCCAATTTCAACACTTATCAAATTGAACTGTGGTCGCTGCTCATTCATGAGGCTGGTATGTAGAAGCTGCCGTTTAATATTTTGCTTTAACTACACTTTGACTAAAATCAATACATTAACTTCACATTTAAGGAACTGAAGAACAACTATACAACAGAAATTAGCATGATGTATTCTGTAATGATCATTGTAGAAACAATCTGGTATTTTCTGTAGGACAGTTAGTTGTTTAAGCCAAAAATGTATACTACCGACAAGGGACCTGTGCATGGATTTCCCTGTAAAGCTTTCTTGCCTGATGTGCAGGCTGAGCCCCTGGCCTATGATCTTAAACCCAGGATTTTCCCATTTACCATATGTGGCAAGGAGTTGCAGGGAGTGGCATGAAATTGGGAATGACTGGCTTGCTGTTCTATGCCAGAAACTGCTGGAGCGCTGGGGGGCAGTTCTAGAGGAAGGCATTGGAAGAGGGGTCAGAGAAAGATCTGCTCGATCTGCATCGGATGAGCAGAAAGGATTGAACTGCATCACAGCACAAGACACAGAGCACACGTTTGGCTGTGGTTTCTCATTTTGTTCTTACCGGCTGGCATGCATGGACACAGGGGAATCCGGTGGGCTAGAAACAGGGGACTCCATACTGGAGAGTTTAACTGGCAGAACTATAACCCCCCTACCCCTGCTAGAACAAAACAACTAACTGGAAGATAGAAAAGCTAAGTCTCAGCACAGTGGTCAGGCTGTGCTCTGGACTCTCAGCTTCGTGTGTTACACCACGCACTGCATTCCCCTCTATCAGTTTCCGAATCATGCAGGAGCTACTGTATTCCAGACAGCTGTTGGACAGTGCAGGTTCCTACCGGGGAAGTTTTACTTGGGCCAGAAGGCTTTTTCCCCCATTCTTTTCCAGTAAAACAACAAGATGTAATGTAAGGAACAAGATGTAAATAACTGCTTCTGAAGAAATCATTAAAAATAGCTTCCAACAGTTTTAGTTTCCTTTAAATCCTCTTCTTTCTTAAAAAAAGAAACAATTTTACTACCACTAGATGGCAGCATAAAGTCAAAATTGACTATGGACTGATGCGAATTTCCAGTCAAACATTTTAAGTTGGCGGACGTTTAAGCTACAGTGGCCAAATCGACTGAATGAACTGCTCCTGCCTTCACAGGCGATTCCTTCACATTATGGCTTTGCGAAGTGACGCAAGAATGTGTTGCAAAAAAAATTTCAGGAGCCATTTTCAGACCATGGTATTCATGGATCTAACAACACAAATGCATGTCAAGAATGGGCAGGCAGGAGGACACCTGCCATTCTGAGTGGGACCGGAAAGGAAGAAGAGTCTCTGGAGAAGCTGGAATGGATTACAGAAGCATGAGGAATGTACCTTTCTTCTGCAGACATTTCTTTCTGTTGCTGGTGAGGCTTGGTGCCAGCCATCTCCCGGATACTAACTGCATAGATCTTAGTGGTGTAGTCGACAGATTTCTCCCGGGCAACATCGCTGTCATACCCTGCAAGACATGGACACGATTAACACCCTCCAGCAGTGCATCGGAAAAGCTCTATTTTTGTTTTGTCTCGGCTGTGCCAAAACTCATATTTCACAAAGGCAAACTGCTCCTGATGTCAAAAGCCTTCGTTAGAAAGCTCCGCTAATGGCTCCCTTTCACGCAGCCCCAGCAGAATGGCACTTAAGAGAATCTGCAGCCGCAATGATAAAGTCCTTAGGAAAGCACATACGGTCATAAGGTTTCAGAAGTAAAGCAGTCTTCAAATCAATACCAGCCGTGTGCTGCAGACTTTTTTTGTGGCCCACAGTGACGTAAGTTGGCTAAGAGGTCCAGTCTTCAGTGAACTGGACTGGAAACAGGGACCGAGATCTCTCTATTTCAGCTACAGCTCTGTCTGTGACATTGCCTTACGGTCAGCAGTTATTCGTGCTATATCTTTCAGATAAAATATAGACCTGTGGAGTTCTGCTCCTAAGTGACTCTGCTTTATAAGTTGTTCAAGAACAGCTGAACCCCTTGTATGAAAAATAACTAAAAATACAAATTATTTTAATGGAGTTTCAGGAAGCATGACAGCAACCAAGTTCAATCAGACTTGGCTTTCAGTAACTAGCTATCACTCCTGACTAATTTCCTCTCCTAAAACACAATAAATACTATACATGATCCCCTTCTCTCCCTCACATACTGTACCTCCAGCCCATCTCCACCTCTGCAGCTGATCCTGGGTCACCCCTCACTTTGCAGGGGGTCCCAGCCTCCTCACCCCCTGGCCAGGAGGTCAGCCCTCAGCCAAGCAGGTTAAGCCAAATTTTGCTCCCTATTCTTGGGTGTCATTATTCCTAGTGAAGTCATAAGGAATAGTTTTTATCTATCTACAGGAAGAAACGCATGAGAGGTCACAATATAGTCTCTGTCCATAGCTGGTCCTGCAAAGTCTATTTACTGTAGGACATCTAATGGCATCTTTCAGTAATCTCCATATTCCCAGGGTGCCAGCTGCTCGTGTTCCACAATACGCCATAGCTTATTGTTGACAGTAGCACCTGCTAACAAGCCCTATGTTGCGCTGAGAGCAGCTGAAAGTAAGGGGATAGACCCCATGTGGATACAAGGAACTGGAAGATCTGCAAGCAGAGTATACGGGGAGAACCAAGGTCATAGTCCAAACAAGCAACAGATCAAAAACCAAAAGGTCTTGGAAAACAAAATTATCTGAGGGAGAATCCAGCAATCAGGGGTTCAAAGTCCAGGCAAAACTCCTTGAGCCACAAAAAAGAAAAAAAGGCAAACAGGATGCATGGCTCCCTAGGTGTTAACCCAATACTGAGCAAGGAAGAGACCGAGAGGAGGGTTTAAGTAGGTTGGAGGGGAGGCGGGGTGATGAGTTAACGAGGTCTGATTAACCGACGCCTCCCCAGAGTGGATGAGGTATGTGCTATCGGTTTGGGTGCCCTCTGGTGGCGGGATGCTGGTACTGCAACACCCTAGACTTCACTTAACAAGTACTGAACCAGACCTCAGAAACCACCGCCTTTAAAACTACCACCTTACCTTGGGATAGGCTTTGCAAAGTGTAATTGAGATGCACCTTCACACATGACAATGCTTGTTTACTGAACGCAGGTTTCGGTGTTTACCCCCGTCCTCCTCGGTGTCCGTGTCGGACTCTTCGCTGTCCACGTGCTTGCTCTCCTTGTTGCCAGAAGGCTCTCGGGCCCAGATCATGAGCGCAGTGTCGGCACCCCCTACCGTGAGCAGCGTGGAGTCGTCCTGGGACCACCGCACGTTAGTCACATGGGCACTGTGGCCCACATACTTCTTAAACTTGGCATACTGTCCCTGCAGAGAAAACAGTGATAATAATAATAATAATAACACTCCACTCAAAGCGCTTTACAGGTAATGGGGACTCCCCTCCACCACCACCAATGTGCAGGATCCACCTGGATGTGATGTGGAAGCAATCTATCCTAAATCAAGACTGATAACAGATATAATTCTTTACTTGGTTGGTTCTTTGTGGTGGTGCACTACAGTATATTAAACATACTACCTCATATTTCTGTAAGCCTTATGCAAATAAGGGGTTTCTAGATAAGCTTTAATCTATATCTAAAAGCAGGTAATACAATCTGAAAGGAAGCATGCACTGCTAATAATGAATCAACACTCGCTCATTCTGGTTTAACTGACACACTCCAATGAGACTCAGTGCTGCAATAGGTTGTAGCCAGAGGATTGTACTGGGAACTGAGTCCCTACTAACTGCAGACGCTGCAGTGCTGATCAGTGTGCTCTGTCACCTTGGCAGGGTAGGTAAAGAGCTTTACGAAGCCAAAGTCATCCCCGGTGGCCAGCAGCTTCCTGTCTTTGGTCAGAGAGGCGGCGTTGACGTCTGTGATGTCACTGTGGGTGGGCCAGATGCCCTCACAGGTGGGGCCCAGCACACACGTCCAAGTGGCCCACTCAATCTTCTCAATCTAGGGCAGGATTGTACAGACCAGGTGAGGTCAGAGAGGACCCAGGAATGTAAGAGGCCTTAGCAGGAGAGTCTCTAAGTCCCTAGGTCTCTTCACAGGCTCTCATACCCATGGCTGTTATGTAAAGTGAGAATACAACCCATTTAACTGAATCTGACGTTGCACATTTCTGGACTCACTATGAAGGTGACATTCAGAAGCTATTTACCACCATTCACAGTTCACATTTACAATGAAAAATAAAATACAATTAAGTAAAATTTTGCGTAGAGATTTTTAGTTTCAAAAGGGTGATGCAGAAATTGTCTACTGTTTTTCGGAATATATGACTGAGTCCTCTCATATTACATACAAATATTAAAAAAAAAACACTTGATTTATGACTTTTCATTTTATAGTCCCCTGTACATGACCGAGCTGCAGAAGCTGATGAGATTCTGAAGGACAGTTAGAGATGACCCACAGCTAAAGCTGCAGCCCTGTGACTGCTTCATGATACAGATGCCTGATTTTTAATTACAGCACCCAACTGTGAGAAAGGAGAGCAGAAGGAGAGCAGAAGGACTTGACTGGTGATTGGCGTGCATGTTACAGGTAATCTATCCAAGACAAATAATTTAATAAAAGTAAAGAAGAAACATAATGAGAAAGTCTCATGCAATACCACAGATTTGTAATCCTTTAAAGGGTTGAAGAAAAGAGATTGTAAAGTTTTGTTCTCTCCTACCTCAGATAGCCGGATTGTTTGCCTTTTCCCTCTGGGGGCTTCAAAGAATAATTGCTCTTTGGCACCGGAATTAACTTGTAATAATTTACCTGCATTGGATAAAATAAGGTCATTGTGTGCATCAGAGCAAAGCAAAACGAATTTTAAAATAAAAAGCAATCCACTGTCCATGCTGCATCTCATGAATGCATTTGTCTTGCCAGTTCCCATTATTTCTCGTCTTGTATACAACAGTCTGAAACAACACAAGCCTGCTGCTGTCCCGCAGGGAAGGAGGACAAATGTGCTGCCTCTGCTTATAATGCAAACCCCGAACTTCGAGAATGATAAGAAATTGCGGTGACATCAGGGAGGATGCCTATATAACAACATCAAACAACTGGCGGTCAAATTCAGATCTTGGACTCGGTTGCCTTCACCTGTTAATAAACAACAGGGAAACAGCTCTGCAGGAAATGACTTCACTGTTATGACACCCATCCAGCAGCTAAAGCCACACCCTAGTCACTCCCCTTCTTTTGTGCATTCCTTCTTACAACGTCTGATGTGGAACTATGCCATTAGATACAAGAGCCCCACATTTCTTGTTTTTTATTTTAGAAATGCAGTTTCTATTACTTTTTATACCCACCCAGTCTGGAACGGCCAGCTGTGTTTTTCACGTTGTGGCTCACAGCTAGAATGGGGATTAATGCGGTAGTCTAGAAAGACTCCTCTGACATACGCACCGTGTACCTAATCATCTTTTAACACATCACTGGCACCACAGGACCGTCTGGAGGCAAGGCGTGTCGCTCACTGACAGCACTGAGAAGTTTCGAGCACCTGCGGGGCTTTGGGGTTTGTTGGGTTTCTGTGAGCCGAGAAAGTCTGGCTAGTCCCCACCCTGTCCTCAGCAGCTCTCAGCTCTTACACCCCCGGTTTCCCGTACGGCCCCTTTCAGAAAGCGTAGACCTTTCAGGTATACCTGACCACTCACCTGTCCCGTTTAACCCACGCACCCTCAGCTCTTCTCTAGTTTAGGATGCTAAATTTATTTATTTTATGCTACATTTTTGCTAAATATTTTAGGAGTGAATGATGCTCTAGTCATTCACTCTCGGCTCAGTATTTTGGAAGCTCGCTCCTGGTACTCGGATTCTTGATGATTCTCGGTACTTCATCGTTTGTCTTCTTACTCCAGGTTTGCGACTTGTTTTCTCTTTGACCTCGTTTTCGGGATTACATTTCTGGCTTGCTGTTTTGGTCTCACATTTACCGGCTTTCGGACTCCTGGATTTACTGAACCGTGGCTTTGGATAGTGTTTTGGAACGGCACACTTGTGCTTTCCCTTTGGCTTTTGATTTACGGCTTTGGATACGGCCCCCTGCTCTGACAGGATCCCACTCGACTCATCCGGCAACCCTAACATCAGCCGACTGTGTGAACCCCAGTCACAGTCAGCTAGTGACACGGCCCAGGCTTGAACCCGCAATGTCTGGATCTTAGAGCTCCCCCAGCACTCTGGGGTCTTACCTCGGGTATCCCAGTCTATGTGCGTGATGTAGCTTGAAGCTCCTTTGCAGATGCCGACCCTTTTGCTGGTCAGCACGTTGTAAATGTCCACAAAATTATCGTGAGAAGCCACTGCTAGGTATTTTCCAGCATCTAGGGGAAAAAGGGGACGTCACGAGTGAGGCCAACAAAAAACAAACAAAGTCTCATTGAAAATAATCTTCGGCCAAGCAGCTCCTGGCACCAGTGTGGCACTTTGACCTGACTAACCATCCCCTGGGCACTGCCTTCACTTTGCTAAGAACATTTTGGCATTTGTATGCATCATGCTCATTTACTCTGAATCACTTTGTCCGCTTAGGACTGGACTGGTGAAACGGAGATGCTATAAGAGGGGAACGTTAGATCCTGACCTTCCGCACAAACATGAGGAGACTGGAAATGCTGGGAAAGCGGCCTCTCCCAAGACCAAGACAGATTGAAGTGTCTCTTTACTCTGTCCGCTACAGAACATTCACCAACAATGATACTTGGACTTGAAGAAATCAGGAAGCCAATTCAATGTTTTGTTTGAGTAACACAGTAGGAACCTTTAGTGAAAAAGGTCACAAATGAGATTTCACCCATCTTGCTCATTTGGTTGCGAGCAACTCATTGGTCAGAAAGATGGTTATGATTTATTGTGCTTCATCTTAGATAATGCAATATGCATTATAAAGGATTCTCCTTGCTTGTGCAAGCCAAGCTGTTAATATTCTTTCAGCTATGTTTAACACAGATATGAAAGATGATGTCACTCCTTTTTTAAAATGAGGTGGAACCGATGTTGCTTCTGCGACTTCCTCAGGCGAAGTGAAGACCTCGACAATGCTCACCTTGTGAAAACCTGATATCAGAAATGTTTTCCTTCCTGTGATGGAAGGACACCATGTCTTCCAGAGTGTCCGAGTTCACTACAATGAAACTGCCATCGTTCAAGCCCACTGCGAGGGCTTTCCCATCTGGGGAGAAGGCACAGCATCTACCACCTGGAAGGCAGGGTCAGGAAAATGAAGAAGAGAGCAGGACAATTCACAAAGAGGAAATGAAGAGAAACAGGAAGTGGATCAAGGACCAGAAAGTCCATAATACTGTAGTAAACATCTGAGGCAAGCAGGCAGGCATCAGTACTACACTGTATTAGTTTGTGTTCATGGAAAGAAACATTCAGCCTACAGTGCTGAAGACATTTATGAGAAACAATGCCATGGATTTCAATCCACATCGGTTTATTTTCTTCACCTTGAGCCGTGGTTTTCTCTGTTTTGCTGTGCCTCTGATATTCTTCATCTGTAAAACCATCATGCTTCACCACCTTGACTTCATCAATTTCAGCACAGTTGTGCTGACCTCCTTTACTGAAACCGTGGGACAAGCAGCAAAGGGCCACAGAGATCGATACCTTTCTTGAGTTTGCGCACTGCCACCATGCGATGGTTGGAGGAGAGCTCCCAGATGCGCAGGGTCTTGTCGTCGCTCACTGTGGCACATATCGGGAGCAGGGGATGAGCTGCCAGGCCCCACACTTCTCCTTCCATGTGACCCTGGACAAACGCAACACACACACACACAGCCATTGCCTTCAACACTGTGAGACTTGCATTCTATGACGCTTCACATCCAGGATTGTGATTACAAATAATATGGAGTATGGATACTTATAGGAAGCTTTCTGTTATCAAATCTAAAGTTACTTTTACTTCTCATGGTTAAAGATAGGCACATTTGTTGTGTTTCGATAGAAAATTGTATTGTTTGCAAAATAATAATGTCTAATCGCACTGATCAGTATATAGGCCAACTGGTATAAATCCCAAGAGCAGCTCACCAGCTGAAATACTGAAAATGACTCCCTGGAGAGACACATTCATTCTCTTTCAGAAAGCTCAGTTTGCACACCACTGGCTATTGACACTTATTATAATATGCTTGTAAATACTGTACATTGGTTAATGCTCTAGTAACCAGTGTGATTAATATGCTGTATGTGATTTTTTTAGACATACTGTATAAGAGCAAAACTACTACATTCAATGGTGTGTAAAGACAGCCTTCATTTAAGTTTCTCAGGATCACAGCAAGAACCTACAACTTCACTGACCCTGACCTCTCCATCCCTCCTTGAGTCTTCATGTTGAGATGTTAAGCAACTCTGTAGTATGAAGAAGACAGAAGCGTCTTCTGTCTGTGTCTGTTTTTCTTTCATTTCTTAGCTGATGCAAATTCACCTACTGTATGCATGCTTTTCGGAATTCTTTTTACTATTTCACAGGCTCTGAAAAGTTTCTCAGTGGAAGAGAAACCTGTGCTACACTGATAAACATGCCTATCTTGGTTCTATGCCTGAAATATATTTGCAGAGACGGTCTTTCCTGATTTAGTTAATCGAGCGGCAAATTGCTAATTAAAAAAATGGAAGCTTGAAACTGGGACACAGACCAAAAAAAAGGAATAAAGGAATAAAACAGTGATGGCTAAAAGGGCACCTCCATGACTCTTGCAGGTGCACCCCAAGATAAGCAACCATTCAAATTAACAAGGGGAACCCCAGCACCCCAGTCGAACAGCTTCTTTCTGTCACTGTGGTCTCAGCAGAAATAAGACTTGGCAAACAGAACCAGGATAAGGACTAAGAAGAGTCTCACTCTTCAGGTGTTGATAGGCAATAATCACTTTGCTTCGCTTGTTAAAAACACACAGACCTGTCACTTTCACAACCAGCTCTCACCTCAAGCAGTGGGAGCAACAGTCTGTCAGATCGCTATGGAAACAACTACGTGAGAAGGCATTCTAACAGGGAGGCTGGGAGTCTCTCAGCAGGAGCGGCACGATCTTCACACACTGAGAACTAACAGTAGCAGTGCTAAGATAACACCAAGGTCCTCAGGTACAGCGAAAGAATGCAGAACATTAGACTGGGTCAGAGAGTACCGGGTCCAAAGGAAAAATCACAAGACTTCTTTTAGATTCTAGCCCGAATGCTCAACCTGTTCCTTTCAGTCTGACTGCAATTGAAAAGGGGGCCACTCCCAGAGGTCCCGAAATACTTCCGCTCTCTCCCTCCATCGGGATATAATGGTTCCCTATCTCCTTCCCCCGGAGACCTCTCAGCTCTTTCCATGCACCAAGGCTGTGCTGTTCTGTTGGTTTCTTGGGGAAAGGTGCTCAAGACACAGAGCTGGAAACCGAGCTCTGCCAGGTGTCTGCAAGTTTCCAGAGTACGACCCTCCTGGGAGGTGACAAGCACAACTGGCTATTCTAGATTGGCAGGGTATAACACAAATTTCTGGCAATTTGTAATCAGTAAATGAAAAAAAGATGTGTGCCTGAGGGATCTGTAACATTACAGACACGCAAGGATATGCTAAATATCCAAAGAGTTTCAAGTGGGGAGTTGTGTCGGCATACACTGGCTGCAAAGACAACTGGAAAATTGAGCTTTTTCCTATGTTTCAGCCTGGAGTTAACCTTTACTTGTTCCTAAACATCCAAATAGCCTTCTCATCTGTGAGATGTCTGCTGTAGAAAGAAAGCAAAGCAAGAAATAATTTTCAGAAAACCAAGCCTGTGTCACTGCTATTCAGAAATTGAGTAGTTGTTTGACAAGGAATCACATCTAGGCCCATCTAGCATATCTGATAGCCTGGATGGCTTCCTCTTGTCTGTAAACTTCTTATTTTCTTGTTTATTCTTATTTTGTAACCAAACAACTGTGTCCATCTTGAAAAGCCAGCTGAAAAAGAGAAGGAGAAGAAACAACAACAAAGGAAAGCAGCTCCTTTCTGCTTACCTGAACCAGCAGGGTCATGGGGCCACTTTTATCAATTTCCAGTATTTCTCCATTCTTTGTTCCAACCAGGATGTGACCGTGTCCGAGAGTAATGGCACGGATTGAGGGATTATCTTCCAGGAGCAGGCCTGTACAGAATAACAAGACATCAGGGACAGTCATGTCAAGTGGTCTAGCATTGGTTTTCTTGAATAAACACGCTGACGTGGCTCAGCCTGTTTCCTCTGAAGAGCACTCTCTTTGTATGATGTGTCAAGAAGGCTGATCTATTAATGTGTTACAGCAGTAAAACCCAGGATCTGCATTTGCAGGTTTACAAATAGTCTTCTGGTTCTCTTCGTGTCATTATCTGCTATGACTCCTAAAAAGTGGCAACTTTAAAAAGGTTTCTCATTTTCAAAAGTTAGGCGGCATTAATTTTTAATGTTCCATTTCCAGTGTTATCACTAATTAGCTTCTGTACACCTTTGTGCAAACAGTCTTTCCAGAAGGTACAGTATTTATGCTGCTGCAGTTAGCACAGCAGGTGATATTCCTGTTCCCGAAACCCGCACTGCTGTAAACCACATATAAAACATTAATACGCCTTCCACATTAGAACAAATGAGAACATTCTACCATATCATAAATAATGTGCAAGACTGCAGATATTCAAATATGAGATTTGGTGCTTGATGGATTGAAAACCCAGACCGAAGTAGCAAAGGGAGAATCATAGAGTGTTTTGGGAAAAAAAAAAAGATTTTCTAGCACAAAATTGCACTACATGAAACAAGTAAAGTGAGAAGAGGAAAGCATAGGAAATGTACTTTTTACCTTATTTATTAAAGTACCTTATTTACTTTTATTTGCTGTTTTTATGCTTAGATACTTATACGTAGATGCTGTGCTCTGTTGTTAGGTGATTGTACACAAAAACAGAAAGTTAAACACATCAGAGAGCTACCTGGCCTGATCAACAACACCTCATTTTTCCCAAAAACATCATTGACCTATTCTTCGACTGGTGTGCAGCCAAAGACATGCACCTATCGGGGAGGGGGAGGGGGGATTTTTTCTAAAAAGGAGCAAGATGGAGTGTGACTGTTCAGCTCGCTTATCAGAGCTGGAGAGCGGACCTGCTGTTCAAACACGTCTGCCATCAGAGTCAATCAAGAGTGGTGGCTGAAGCTGTGAGCGCAGGAGAAAACAGCGGCTGGCGACAGAGCGAGGCGGGGAACACTGGACAAGCCGGTAACGAGCAGCAGACCACGTCTCCAGCAACAGGAGCCGTCATTTTAACAAGGAGCCGTGGGTGTGACTGGCCAAGGGAAATGTCAGGCAGATCAATTTAACTTATATTCTTGCATCTGCGCTGAAGCATTCTCTGTTTTCCATTCACTATTCCATAATCCAAAGAGATGCAGTACTTTGTATGCTGCCTATTAATTCCTGAATCAATATTTTATGAGGACCTTTTTTCCCCAAGCCCCCTAAATATAGCATATCGCATGCTTTGTTCAAAGAGCCCTAACAAGATAACAATTTCTTGTTAGTCCGACTATCCTCTTGAATTCTACTGCTAAGCCAACGATCCTCTAATTTTGTTATATTTTTCATTTTCAAACCTTACATGTAAAAGAAGCAAGACTAGTAGTCTATAATTACTTGGTTTGGCTGTGCTACACTATTTATAGATTTGTACTGGATGTGTGCTGTCTCCCTTACTCCTTGTTCTGTATACAAGTGATTGTAAGAGTTATCATCACTCATGACACATACAGTTGACTCGCAGCTGACACGTCTTCAACGTACTCGGTCAGCTCCAGAAAATAAATAAATATTAAAATATTATAATATTGAAAAGTTTTCTCTGAAAAATTCATCAAGCATGCCTATGAGAACTAGTTAGTGAGCCTATACAGTCAGCTTATTTTATTTGACGTTTTTATACTGATATGTAATATCTTGAATCACCGTTAAGAGGCTAGTAGGGGTTCTTATAAGGGTTATGAAGTAAAATTTGACTATACACAAATCTGGCACAACACAAAATCCCTTACGAGTCGACTCGTAATGATGTGTTTATGTTTGCAGGCAACTCGGTTATTGTTCGTGTGCTGAAAGCAGATGAGTGAAGCCACAGGCCCGTTGCAGATGGATTAGTCACTTGGTATGAAGAAAACTATTTGAAATTAAATGTCTCTAGGACCAAAGGCATGGCAATTGATTGCTAGACGAGTCCCCAGGCAAACCACTCAAACCTGCAACAGCAGAGGATCAGTGGAAATGGTAGATATTTTATTCACAGTATTAAGGGACTGTTCCGCACTGTAAATTCAATTTTGAGGTAAATGTCAATTCTATCTCCATAAAAGGGCAACTCCATCTATGTTTCTGAAGGAAGATAACAAAATATCAACCTTAAAATGTTTTGTTGATCATATTTTATCAGTCTTTCCCCAAATCTGCTTTAACTTTTGCCCTGATCCACTGCTGTTCTCACTGGCGTTGATTTTTAAGCCCTATCCCACATTTAGCAGTTACAAGTCTTGCTTAAAGCATATTCCACCCTAGAGGACTCTTCACACCCTTTGTGAATTTCAATTACTCTCCTCAGAAGGCAGATATAGATTTTCCATTCTACAAACAAACAGGTTTAAGTTTGTATTTATACCTGTGGTGGTAACGTTGCTCAACAGATGATTCTCTTGTGCACGTGTATTGTTTGTGTTTTCTTTATATTGTCTGCAGCTGTTAAAACTAATTGCCCCGTGGGGAGAATAAAGACTCTCTCTCTGGTGCTACATTAGCCATACTCCAGTCAATGGCTATTTACACCTGTTTTTAGCGATTTGTGGAAGAATCAAGTTTATCGGATATAAAAACATAAATTTGTTTCAGTGCAATTTGTAAAAAAAACATTAGTCCCTGAAGATGTGCTTACCTTAACTGCTTTTTGTACCTGTTACACTTCTGCCTCTTCTAAGTTAATTTTATTTAATATACAGTTGCAAGAAAAAGTTTTTGAACCCTTTGGAATTACCTGGTCTGATCTTCAACTATCAAAGTCACAATGATAGACAAACAATCTGCTTAAACTAAACACACACAAACAATGTTACCTCTTCTTGTCAATATTGAACACATCGTTTAAACATTCACAGTCCAGGCTGGAGAAAGTATGTGAACCCTTGTATTTAGAACCTGGTAGAATCTCCTTTAGCAGCAATAACCTCCACCAAACGTTTCCTGTAGCTGCTGATGAGACTTGCACAATGGTTAGAAGGAATTTTAGACCATACTTCCGTACAAAACTGTTTCAGTTAACTGATTTTGCTGGGATTCCTTGCGTGAACAGTTCTCTTCAGGTCATGCCGCAGCATCTCAATTGGGTTGAGGTCTGGACTCTGACTTGGTCATTCTAGAACACAAATTTCCTTCTGTTTAAGCCATTCTGTTGTTGATTTACTCCTGTGTTTCAGGTCATTGTCTTGTTGCATCACCCAACTTCTATTAAGCTTCAGGTGACGGACCAATACGCTGACATTATCCTGTAAAATGTCTTAATACAATTTTGAATTCATTGTTCCCTCTATGATAGCAAACTGTCCAGGCCCTTAGGCAGCAAAGCAGCCCCAAACCATGATGCTCCCTCCACCATGCTTCACGGTTGGGATGAGGTTTTGCTGTTGGTATGCAGTGCTTTTTTTCCTCCAGACATTGCATTGCACGTTTTTTGCAAACTTGAGAAGTGCAGCAATGTTTTTTTTGGAGAGCAGTGGTTTCCCCCGTGGTGTCCTTCCCTTAACACCATTCTTGTTCAATGTTTTTCTTACAGCGGACACATGAGCAGAGACTTTGGCAAGTTCAAGAGATTTCTGCAGGTCCTTTGCCGTTACCCTAGGGTTCTTTTTCACCTCCTTCAGCATTGCATGCTGAGCTCTTGCCATGATCTTTGCAGGACGCCCACTCCTAGGGAGAGTAGCAACAGTACTGAATTTCCTCCACTTCTAGACAATTTGTCTTACTGTGTATTGATGAACACCCAGGCCTTTAGAAATGCTTTTGTAGCCTTTTCCAGCTTTATGCATCTCTACAATTCTTCTTCTAAGGTCCTCTGATATTTATTTTGATCAGGGCATAGATCTCACTTTCTTGAGATGAGTAGAGTCTGTCAGTAACCAACCTTTGTGTGCCTTTTCAATAGGGAAGGGTACCTCCAACCCACACCTCCAATCTCATCTCATTGATTGGAACACCCGACTCCAATTAGCTTTTGGAGATGTCATTAGCCTAGAGGTTCACATACATTTTCCAACCTAGACTGTGAATGTTTGAACGATGTGTTCAGTATTGACAATTTTTTGTGTGTTATTCGTTTAAGCAGATTGTGTTTGTCTATTATTGTGACTTAGTTGAAGATCTGACCACATTTTTATGAGTAATTAATGCAGAAATCCAGGTAATTCCAAAGGGATCACAAACTTTTTTTTGCAACTGTATAACTGTCTTCCTCAGCCTGAAGCATGTAGATTTCTTTGTTGCTAAATACCAGTTCATGAGGAATAATAACACCCTAATTCTCATAATTATGAATTAAAGGGGAACTGCAGTTCCAATTTCTCAGTACGGTTATTAAATCTCGGTAATAAAATAAATTCAATGACAGTTCAGAAAAAAATATAAAAAAATCAGAATTGAGCACAAAATTGTGAACTTTGTGCTGTAAGTTGTGGTCGCAAACCCTTGGTCTCACTATGTGTCAAATTGTGTCATGATGCAGCCCTTCCTGCTCACTCGTCACTGTAATGACTGATGTAATGTGATGTACAAGCAAATAAGTACAGGTTGTCCAGCAGACATTTTTCTGCAGAAATGTTCCAACGTGATCTGCATACAGAGTTAAAAAGTAAGTAGTATTTGTCGGCAAAACCATCTCAAAATTGAGAGCAGTATTTCTATTGGATTAAAAGAGATGTATTCACAAGCCTGCTTGTTTACAGTCATATGGCTGCATCACGTCACCAGATGTTTTGTTGCCTTGTTCTGAATCACAGAATATGGCAATACCTGGAAATTGTGTCTATTTTGTGATGGAAATTGGAGGTTTTACAAGTTACTGTGTACCTTTGAAATACACTAGACTCAGGGCCAGGATTCTGGCCACATGTTTCTCATCAGTTGAAAGCTTTCTCTTGTTCTTTCGTTATTAGATGAACCTATTAAAGGTTCTCTAACATTCAAAAAATGAATATTTGAAACGCCTTACAAACACCTTTTGAGGAACTTTGAACTTTGAACACCACAAATGTATCAGCTCTATCAGTCTGAAACATGGTTTAGGGCATCTGTACATGCTGTGTTGTGCTTTGCTTTTCTACTCATAAATGTGTTTTTAAACGTCACGGCGAACCTTGTCTGTTCCCTCTAAGCCGGAGGCTCACCTTTGGAGCCTGGAGACAAGGCAGCTCTCTTGATGGCGTACGTCTTCAGACACCTCTCAAACATGTCGTCCCACAGCTCCACCACTCCATCCTTGCCTCCCGTGACAAACCCCTGGAGAACAGAGAGCACCGTCGGCGCTGTGTGGTTAGGGTTAGGCAAACGGATTTCAGTCTGCACAGCAAAGACTTCATGGCGGTTCTCTGAGCATAAACGGCTTTGGCAGAAAATACTGAAAAAACATCCCGGTGTGCTTTGATGCTTCACGTTACATATTGAAGTTAAATGCAGACAGGTGTCCTGATTTAATTTGGTAGGATGCTTCCCGGCACAAGCTTGCAGCTAACACCCTTATCATAGCTGCTGAAAGCACATGGGCTGGTTTTTCAGGGAACTGTTAGAATCTGAAACCTGTGTGCATGAAAAAAAGGTTTAAAACACTGAGTGGCACACACATATGGAGAGATATTTCTGCACCTCATCTCCTGGATTAAGACTCGTAAGATTTGTAAAAAAAAAAACAGGGACATTTTTCTGTATTATTGGGATCCTGTGTGAACTATTAAACTGATTTTCACCTCGTCATTATTATTCGGTGACATGGAGCGCTGTGTTTATCTTTAGTTCTACTTGGTCAGAATCAGCTACGTCACTGTAACGCCACGCCCCCAGGGGACTCGTCATTCGAGCTCGCATTCCAGCACGGTCCCCAATTAGCCCATTTCTCCCAGCCTATTTAATGCTGCTTCACACTCTCCCCTGTGCTCAGAATTAGGCTTTTTCCTGGCTAGAGCTACTTCCATTTTCGCTACAACTTGCTACTTGGTTTTTGGCTTCCTGACCCTGGTTTGTTCTCCGACTACGTCTCCTGGTGATGGTTTGGTACTTTTGCTCTCGTTCTGTTTTCGACCCTCGGCTTCCTCACGGCTTCCGGCTCCGCTTCTTGTTCTGTACTTTTGCACCAGCTTGTTCACCTGCGGCTTTCGGACCTCAGACTGTTATATCGACTACGCCTAGGGTCCTCACTACTATTATACACTACTACTATAACAGTCACGAGACAACAACGGAGAGGAAATCTCATTGTTGATTAAAAAAAGATGATCTATTATTACAGTTTATTGTTTTTAAGTTACCTAAAACACAGCCAAAACTTAAAAGCTAGAATTTAGTAGCCCAATCCTACAAAACATACTGTACAAGATAAAACTGCACACTTAATAATATTTTATAATTGTGGCTTCAAGGGCTTAACGTCTAAGTAAATGGACTAAGAGAAAGTCTCTAACTTTAATTGACTTGCTACAGAAGTTAAGTTTCAAACTAGAAAGACTGTTTTGGGAGACAGAGGTCTCTCTGTGAATTTTACACAGCTTGCATTTAATAGTTTTTACTGCACATGAAGACATTTCTGGTAAATTAAGATATCCTTGGCTAGAATGTGCTGTTATTGGTGGCGAGGGAATGCATGCTCAATGTGAACCACTGTTATCTCATTTTGCATGTTATTAAAATAATTATTTTCACCTTTTAAGACATTTGCTTCTGAATACCCAGTTACTTTTAACTGTATTGTGTAGTTTCATATTTTATACATTTCTAAATGCTCTAAAATAAATTGGATCATATGAATTAGCAAAGTGTTTTTGAATCTGTGTTTGTTAATTAAACCAGATAATGATTTTGCCATATTTACTAATTTCTGTATCTGGACAGATTATAATATATCTAAATATATTTTAAACAGCTATTCTTCAGTAGCTTAGAAAAATACCTGCAGGCTATCTAATGCACCTTAAACAGACTGAGCTCATGAATTTAGATTAATATGGATTAGTGTTGTGCTCATTAAAGGGGTTGATATGCCTATATTATGAAAGTGTCTTTCATTAGTAAAATAATTTTGTTCATCTCCTTACTGGCTGTAGTTTTCTCATTTGTTCTATTAAGGCTACTAGGAGAACCCTAGCTTGTAGCCCTTAGAACCTAAGTAGAATTTTGTTATAACCAGCTAATTACTTGATAATTAGCAGGTTTACTGCAGCAAGTGCAGGAAAAGGACAAGCATGGCTCTCAGTTTCTTCTCATGGTCTGGTTAGTGGTTCTTAGTAACAGCTCAGCCCAAGGTTTCAATGTTGCGATGGCTAGGTTAAGGGTCTGCTTAGTGAGGGTAATACGTCTATAATTGTAACACCAAGCCCACCAGCACCAGGGGAAATTCAGCTCCATCACTGGAGAAACATCTGGGCCTGTTCCTTAGATTTCTCTTTCTCGTGACCACCTTAGGCTCTCACTTCAACTAGTGGAAATACTATATAGTTCACTACTCCTACAACCATGTGAACAGTAGTGTAACACAAGAGTAAGAGGATTATTGGAGTGGTCAGCTGAATGCATTTAAAAGGAACATAAAGGATTTTCTGACATAAAGCAAAATCTGATGGCAACAGTGGCACATCACTGGTTGAAGTAATGTAAAAAGGTTGGTACAGGGTCCCAACACATGGGCCACTCAGGACTCCTTGTTTTGTTCTGCTTTTCTGTTTGTATTTTTGTCATTGGCCGCTCACATACAAGTCCTGCATCATAGACCCTTTTCAGTGACGAGAGGCTGATCTCAGCGGTCTCCTGTACCTTGTCTAGGGAGTACATGGCAAACACAGGCCCGTCATGGGCCTTGATTGTCTTCAGCAGCAGGGTGTCTTTCCAGATGTAGACGTCCCCCGTTGCAGCTCCCGAGAACACCAGGTCCTCAGCCCGCCCGTAGCACACAGACATCATCGTCTCCAGCTTCCCTAGGTTTCCGAAAGTCCCTCTCTTGAATGTAAGGCCCCCACCTGTGAGCAACAGCACACCGTTACCTCCACACAGTACTGAGGTGTACCGATCAAAAGGGAAGCCTGTTTGCACAGGAACACATTACACTGAGCTTCTCCACTCTTAAACAATATAGCCGTTTATTGCTGAGGACCTGTGTAACCTTAAAGCGCACTGCACATGGCGAGTCCAATATGGACCCTATAATAAACCAAGCACTTTAGTCTTCCTATTTTGTATTGTATGTGCAGTGTAATCACTCGTTCTTACACACTCGTAAAAGAAGGAAAGTATCAGTGGGGCATGGTGATTCCTGTTGCACTGGTCTCCAGGTTTTGTCCTAGAGAGGCTCACACTTTCAGGTCTTAACAGATAATACGTTGATCACAAATTAAGACTGCAACTGATTCAAGGAGGTAGCTAAGACGATGGCTGCAACGAAAAGCACATGATTGGAAACACCAGCACGATGAACTCTGAAAGGAAAGAATGAGAGGATGTGATCAACTGGTAAGCGTGAAGAGATGTTTCGAGGGTTTAATTGATTTCAAGGGCAGAGAAGCACTAATAAAATACCTGCATGCTGCCAGAACTTGATGTGTTTCATTCCTACTGTCACCAGCTTGTCCATATGAAAAGGATTGCACTTTACTACAAAGAGTTTGTCTTTGTGGCCTCTGGGGGGGAAAAAAAAAGACAATACGAACATACTATTTCTCATTCCGTTTTATCCACAACCCCAGAAATAAAGTTCTGACCTTACTTATTTCATTGAATTCAGGGCCAAATCTGTGCATGAGCACTGCAGTTGAGATCATTTACATTTTGCTGTGCTTTCTTACTTTAATCATGGCTACAGTATGAAAAGTAGTAGGACTGCACAACTTTGCATATCTAACAGCTTACCCCTAAAATAAAGTGTTCCCTCTATGTTATTGTTCAGGCATATTCCAGCGGATGGCTTTGAGTACCTTGCCGTGGCCAGCTTTTCACCCTTCTTCCAGTCCCACACTGCTATGCAGTGATTGTCATCTATGCCAACGGAAACTAAGCTCTTCCCATCCGCTACAAGACAAAAGGAAAGCAAACATCGCACCAGTCCATACTTTAAGATCAGCACTACACTTGCTCATCGGTTATCGGAAGGCCGCTGAAGAAAACCCCCACACTGACAGGCAAGCTCCACACAGAAGGTGATCCCCTGTCCAGCGTCAAACCCAGGAGCAAGGAGTTGTGAGGCAAAAGCGCTACTGAGACTGGGCGAAACCAGTTTGAATTTGCTGAACACTTGGGCTGAGTGCTTCTTTGGGAAGTAACTGAAAAAGACACGACTTGACGTACCTGAGAAATCGAGTGCACAGACCCCTCTCTGATGGTGCCCTTTCAGAAGAGATAAGCACTTCAGAGTTTGGATATCCCACACGTGGATAGACGGATCTCGGCCAACCTAAGAACGATTACAGTCAGTTCTGTTGCCACTCTTTTTGCCATGGTTTTATTTGCAAACAATATGATCCCCATTAAACAACAAGGGTTTCTTTCTGTAAGTCAAAAGCCTGCTGTTTCATCCTTTTTTCCTGAAGTTTTTGCCTTTTACAAGCTTCACTCCATTACTCACAAGCACCGCATGTGAAAGAAATGCAGCTTCAATTTCTCCTGCCCCTGTACACAGGCTCTCAGCGCTGAAGCAGAACCGTCCCATCTCACAAATGACCTTGAACAACTGGGATGTCCTACAGTCAGTAGCAGATATATAGCAATGTACTCTTCCCTTTTACAATTCACTAAAATATACATTGACATACTGTAACTTCAGATGCAACGAGTGATATCAATACCATGAAAGAGTTCTGAAGACTGCTGTTAAATTCCTCCAGGGTTTTTAACACCGTGTAAAAAATTAATAGAATTAAGAAGGTGTTACAAATCATGGTAAGAATCTTTAATGGCTCTCAGTATTTTGCAGATTTAACATTCCAAAAGCTTAACTGCTTCCCAAAAACATAGCTAATTTGCATTAGTCTGGCCCCATGATTTCTTTAGCATAGAGAAGCTTGCAGTCCCCTCAGCCCAGATAACTGAGATACCTCAGCTATTGCTTGGAATGGAAGGTCATTGCCACTCGAAAGCAAAACCAAGCAAAATAACTACCCCAGAAATTTGAAGCCAAGGGGAGTGAGAGTCGCTACCTGTCCTGTGGCCACATAGTCCTTCACAGGGTGGAGGGCTAAGCTTAGGATGTCATCGTCGTGACCCAGGTAGAAACGCTGGGTGTGCTGCTGTCTGTTGTAAATGACGGCCACCGCGGCCACATGGTACACCACCTCTCCCGCCTGAGTATAGAACAGGTTGTTGCGACAGTCGTACCCCCGGTACCTGCAGGAGCCAGGAGGACACATGCCAAAAGAGGAGCTGAGCACTGACTGGGACATGCCAGGCATCCCTGCACGGCAATGCAATGCTCTGCATGTCCTGTGGTGACAAAAATGGCCTGAGTGCAAAAATGCTTATGGCCTGCTGGAGGGGAGGACTTGTGCGCTGTTTTCATTCTATACTCGTCCCGCAAGGGGATGCAGGTTCCCAGGTTTCTGAAAACACGAGGCCATCCCGTCCCCCCACTCCAAGAAAAAAACATCATCATATGTATTTATTTTAAAGTACATCCGACAGCTATAGCACCCTGCAACTCACAACAAGCAACCCACAGAAGCTCAGCAGGTGTGACCTTATAAGCCTGCTGGAAGTGGTGTTAGTTGGGCCAGTAGGGGGCGCTCACCCTGTGGTCTGTGTGGGTCCTAATGCAGTAAAAATGCAGTTTGGATGAAACGATAAACCGAGGTCCTGACTCCATGGCCATTAAAAATCCCAGAGCATTTCTTGAAAAGAGTAGGGGTGTCACTCCTAAATTTCACCCTGGCTTTTAGCCACCATGGCCTTCTAACAATCCTCATGTATACTCTAAATCGGCTTCATTACTCTCTGCTCCTCCTATATCCTGTAAGAATTATATAATAAGGTAAATACTTCTGCAAAGGTTATTTTCCTATTTATTGCCTTGACTTTTTTCATCCCTCCAGCAGTTTTTCAGTATTTGACAAATGCACTGTAATCTGCAACAAAGGAATACAGATTTGCAAAAATCTTCTATGACGATGATAAAGCCAGTTACATCTAAGCCCGCACTTGAAAAAATCAGCAACAATTCTGTATGAGTTTGATCAAATTTAAAATGCAATGCAACAGTCAGTAGCCAAATATCAGTGCAACAGATAGAGTTAAATGTGGCAGGACAAAAAATAGACTTTAACGGCAGGACAAGATTAGGGTGTTCCCCTAATGAACTGAATGAGTTGTAAGGCATTAGAAATTAAATACAACTTGATCTAATACAAATTAAATACTTTAGCTTACTAGGAATAATATCTGTATGCATACTTTTGTTTTTTAAGGCTGGTGAAAAGATGATGAAATCAGAAAGGCTGCTTTGTTAACCCTTTGAACTTTAGATGTTCTTTACCATAGAATAATTCCCTGTGAATTCAAAGTGACAGCCTGTGTTGCTCGCATTGACTTTTGTGTGGAATCAGTTAACAATTCTAGCAATTCTTCAACATAAACATATTTTTTTAAGAGTCCGATTTGCTCTTGCCAATAGCGTTTAATAAACTTCACTTTGTTCTTTAACTTATTTCTTCAGCATGTGTTCTCTCACAGAATCCTAGTGCTGAGACTGCATGAAGGTTACCCATGAACGAACTGTAGCCTGAGACCCTCGTCTGGCACTCTCTCGCGCTTCAGGGAGCTGACAGGCAGGTTCTTCTCTCGGCTTTGTTGCTTGAGCTGAGGTAGATCTTCTTTGTAGACCTGGGACATTGAGAACAGGTGTCACTGCATCAGAGCTGACAAAGCTGCCCTTGAGGATCACCGCTACGAGCAAACACAGAGGCGGGCAGGCCATGAGATGACATCTTAGGCTTAATATAGAAAGCTTTCATTTCCTAACAAGTAAATGGACTGTGAAAATAATTAGTATCATGGGCTGCACATTTCTAAACAAGGGCTCTTTTGGTGCTTTCTGTGCTGACATGTTGTTTAAGAAAATAAAAGGGAGGTAGTATCTGCCTGAATGCAGGAGTGCAACTGCTTTGGGAAACAAAGCTTAGACAGACTGGAAAGGTCAATTAAGGAGAAAAGACATTCTGGAGGGTTTTTTTCATTAATATTTAACACCTTTTTGTCTCCACTCAAAAGGTCTGGATTTAAAAACCTCTAAAGATTTCTAAAATGATCAATATTTTCATCAGCCTGTGTTCTGGACCCCTCCCAGCTCCCAGCTGCTGTCTGAGAAATGTCTAGGGAAGACATTTTATAACGTATATTTGATAAATTACCCCCTGCAAAATGTAATTGCTCTGGGTATTTTGTAAAAGGTTAACATATAAAAGCAGAAAGGAAAACAAACCTGAGGAGAGAAAAAAACATTTTGGAGAAAAGAGCAAATATTTAAATTAAAAAGTCTGATAAGGCTCTCCAATGACATTAATTAGACTTGTGGTGTTTCTCACGGTTTCCTCTCAGCAGAGACATTTCCGCAGACTAGACTCGGAATGGCTGAGGTATACATTTCTATTATTTTTTGTAACTTATAGCATCACCTGATAATCATTTTAGCAATGCATAAAAATAATTTAAGAACCAAATGGAAGCAGGTGCTGTACCTCAAAAACAGTCAATTCTATAAGCTGAAACAGGCAGGATAGGGATTCGCAGCATATATTCAATGTGCATCATTTGATTTAATCTATCTTTAGTTATCACCATCAGCCCTTTTGAGGTTAACAGTAATCAACCAGATCTCTGAACGCAATCAACAAAAATCCAGTCTTCAAAAAGGTCTCCCTTGCAGTCACTCTCTAAATCTTTTACATCTACAGTAGTGGCCCAATTTCTTGAAACAGCTTTACTTCTATATTCAGCTTTAACCACACACACAGAGATAAACATATACAAGACACATACATTAAATAATCCAGAAATTTGTTTTTGAACTTTACATACACAGAACCAAATTTTTTTGTCTTTAAACCTGCTCATCTAACTTTTTTCCCCAGGTACAATAACATAAATTATCTAAATACTGCTTTGTTTGGTTCTTCGTACTGGTCTCTGTGCCTTGATTTTAATTTCTTTTGTGTATTACTGCAGAGTTTAATGCAGAATCTCACTGGTCCATTTTTGTAACTCCATGATACCACCTCAGATGTGAAGTAGGACAACACCAAACAGTCTTCTGTGATTCTACATTGACTTTTACATAAAGACCACTACCTGCGGCAGTTATAGAGAAAGGTAACAATGAGCCACTTTAAATTCGTCCTACTCAACTCTTTAGAACATTTTAATCAATAATAGGAGTAAAAATGGTTTTGGCTCAGAAGTGACACCTTGCCTACAATATCAGGCATTGAAAATGTGTGAAACCTGCTGAGTTTAGCAGAAAATGGGTTAGAATCAGATTAGCAAGAGAACACCATCTTATCGTAATTGCTGTACATGTTGTTATACTTGGATCTTATTTTCAATTAAATTATTTAAATATTGAATTACCTTCTTTTCTTCTTACATAAAAATCCAGGATAAAGTCATATAAATGAAATTAAATTGAATTTCAACTAGTTATATGTGAAGAGGAGTTTTAATTGACTCCTTTCTGAAAACATTTACTTCTAGTTACAAGGTAAAGTCACACAGAGTTTGACAGGTTTCTGACCTTATTGAATTTATCCTAGTGTCCTTCACATAGAAAAAAGCATTTATAAAAATACAAAAGGGGCAATCACTGATGAGCAATAGGTTATATTATCTACAGAAATACAATTATTCATTACCTTTCTAGCACTCTACAAAATGTAATAAATCACACAGTGGTTCTACTGACCTGACGGTCATAGTTTATCTGGGCTTCTTGCTCAATATCGGAGTCCAGTTCTGGTACGTCTGACAAATCTGAATCCGATTCCTCACTATTGGAATCTGCATATCCTTCTGCGTGAAAGAGAGAGAAAGAATACGTTAAGAAACACTCCCAACAATGAAACCAACGATATTTTCATTAGCACAGCTGACATCTTTAACTGCATGTCTATGCTGACAATGGACAGTCTGCCGGCTCCAGCTCCTCCAAACTAAACTGTTAAGAAAGTGGACGGATGGTGAATGTTAGTACTACTGGTTTTCAATCTTGCAGGCGATTGAACTGGCATCATTACAAACCAATCATTGCAAAGCCATTATAACCCCAAGTTTTATATATTGTACAAATTCAATACTTCAAACTTTAAACCACAAAGTTAAACCTGATTTTCTTAAGCATTATGCCACAATACTTTTATGGTTCTCCAAGTCATTTCCTTTCATTTAGCTTAAGCAGTAGTGTTTTGGGAAACTCTTGATGTTTCCTAGATAAGAAAACAGCAGGAGAACACACAGTGAAGAATAAGAAAAGACTCTGGTTTGAAGGATTAATGGGTTAACGTGTTAGTCAGCTGCCCTAGGGTGTTAGGTTTGAGCAACATACGAAAATCATAAGAAACCTGTTTTGTTTTCAGCTAACTAAATTAAATTAACTAACTAAATTAAAGCTCTCGCAAAAATACTTATTTGAAACATAGGTTTAAAGTGGTCCACTTGGGCAGTTCACTGATGCTGAATTCAGTATTATATTCCTAATTAATTGGAGTATATATTCCAAGTTAATTGGATTTCAGTCAGCATGTACTATGAAGTTAATAAAGATAGTTTTGCATTGTGAGACAAAAAGCCTAACTTTCCGAATGTCAATGACCTGTCAGAGAATTCTTAATCTGTCTGAGTCATCACGGTCTTCATTTGCAAAAGCAAAAGGAAATATAACCAGCACAGACAACATTCATCCTAACACTTCACCCTGGACAGGAGGTTCCAGGCATCCATTTATGAGGCCCTCCGGGAGGAACCTCCACTGGAACACGGAGTGGTCAGCCCCTCCAGTGCTCAGCACCCACTGCAGATCGTGGGACCAGTGCACATTGGTCACGTGGGCAGAGTGGCCAACATACTTCTTGAACTTTGCCCCTGGAGATGGAACGAGAAACGTCTGTCAAAAGCAAGAAAAAACTCAAGAAGAAGATGATGTAATTTGCCAATATGAGAACAACGTTTTGACAAGAACAGCTCTTATTATGAACCATTATTAACCATTAACCAATTATGAACCATAAAATGATGGATTCAGTCATTTAAAACACATTACTGCATTTTACGGAATGACGTCATAAGTATATTTCTGCAGTTAGAACACCCTTATAAAAAAAGTGTTTTTAATTGCCAGGTTTCATTCCCCACTTGCTGCAGAAAGGCACTGATCGTAAGCCCAAAGCAAAATAAATACAGAGAAACGATCTTTAAAAAAACAATTACACAAAGAACTGACGGGTGCCATAATCACTTCAGACCATCAGCAAAAGATGGAAAATGTCTGGCAGGGTAGAATTAATCTTTGCCAGTGTGGGTGATTGAATTGTGTGCCAAGGGAGTCATCTTATTTTCCACTGATAGGACAGGGACAGCAGCTTTTTCACATCTTAAACACAATTTTAAAACCCATTTTACAACAACTTGGCAATGCTACCCCCCGCCATGCTCTCTATAAGACCAGGACTATTTCAAAACCAGTTTCCTGCAGTACTTTAAAACTTCAGTTCCTGGAACTTGAATACACCAAAAATAACAGGTTTGTTGTGATACAGAGCTCAAAATTCTGGAACCCCAAAATCATCATGGCAATCAAAACTATTTTAGTGTTACATAAGAAAGTTTACAAACAAGAGGTGACCATTAGTGCCATCTATCTCAATTAGTTTCTACAACCTAATTGATCCAGGTTTTTCGTGAAAGAGACCATGGTACAGTACCAACTTCAACATATTGGCTGGGCAGCTTGTTCAATACTCCAGCAACCCTTTGTGTAAAGAAGTGCCTCCTGTCCTCCATTTTACAATCAAATGCATCTTCCCATAGTTCCCACTCAAGAAGGCTTAGAAATGCGAACGTAATGTTCAAAGGAGGAGGCAGCCACTGAAAGCTGCAGGACTCAGCTGACTGAGCCGGAGGTAGGGTACCAGACAGACCTGGGGCCGAGAGGATGTCAGGAAAGGCAGAGGCCGAGGGGCGGAAAGGAAGGGACCCGGGGCCGTGGTGGACACTGGGGGTAGTGGCAGGAGAGAAGGCAGATTTTAAAAACTGTGGGACACCTGCTGACTGAGCCAGAGGACCCCGGACAGACCTGGAGCAAAGCAGACGGCATCAGGAGCAGCAGGGGCTGAGAGGGAGGAACCCAAGGACTTTGAATTAATCACACATTGAATTAACACGAAAATAAAATGCACGAAAAGGTGTGAGCAAGATATATATAGCAAAAGCCAGTAACGATTATAATTTAAGACAGATGGGAGAACTGTCTTAGTTGTTATTCCTCCCAAACTTCAGCTTAGAACTTCTCTTCAGCAACAGGACCTTTTACTCTATTGGATGAGGTCAGACCACTAACAAAGAACAGCTGCTATATATCAACAGCCCTCTGTTGTTTAGCTCTTCGAAAACAATTCAAAATGTGAGTTGTGTCACTCCCGCTGTAGCAGAAAAAAACAAAATCCGAGATTGTTGCCTTCAACTCTCAGCCTCTCCAGGTCACTCCGTGATGACACCACAGTGATCATGAAGAGCGGGGAAGAAACTGGGAAAGGAATGAAGAGTCCTCCAGCACGACTCCCTTCCCACTCTCACGCCCCTGCACGGTACGAAGGGTTTCTGCTCTCATGAAGGTCAACTCTCACCTTTTTTCAGGCAGGGGAATCGGAAGAGCTTGACCAGCCCAAAGTCATCCCCTGAGACCAGCACACCACTGTTGTAGTTGGCGTCCACGGAGTTGATGTCATTGATGTCAGTGTATTTCGGCCAGATCCCACTGACTTCAGGCCCAATCACGCACGTCCAGGTTGCCCAGTGGATTCCTTTGATCTCTTCTTTATTTGTAACATTTTTACCAGCTGTGATATTAATAAATATAAAGATCAGTCAGCAACAGTCTGTACATAGATTCTTGCTGTTTATGAGACACTGGGCTGATACAGTAGATGTTTACTAGAGCAACAGCACCTATTCTCATAATGACTAAATCATTCACAGAAGCATGCCTGTGCCAGAGCATGCATTCAGATGGTTACTCCACAAACCAAATTTCTTTTAAAGAAGCAAATTAGGGCTATTTTCAAAAACAGAATTTCCCAAAGTATGAAGCCTAACAAAGAGTCAGCAGCTTAGGACTGGGAGGTTATTTTCACACACAGATCGAAAATGTTTTTTTTACTTTAAACTCACCATCATGATTTTGAGTGTGTAATGCTTGTTACGTAGATAAAATATAAACGGATTTTCTTATTTTTTAAGATCAATTTCTGCATCAACAGCTAATTTCCTTCCCCACAGTGTCTGCCCTGGTGACAGCTACAGAGTTTGCAACAGGCAGAGACAAACAAAACTACAGGCTTGCTTGTCTTAATATTAGATGTTAGTTAATATGGAAGCAGTCCTGTTACAAAATGTTTTGATTGGCACTGTGTCTCCCTGTCGTCATTTCAGGAAGTCTAACGGCTTCTGCAGTTCTGAAGTTCAGCATGTCTTTACCCTGGTTACAGTGTGCTCAAAATAAGTGATATCTGTAAGTCTTAAGATGTGTTTTGAGCAAATCTACCGAAACACAGCATGCGTCAGCCTCCTCCTTGTTGGTTTCATATTTGATTTTGATTGAAAGCTTTTGTGTTCAATTTAAAAGGGCAGCACCCAGCCTGACGAGGTGAATCCTAACACTCACACGGCATCTTGTAGAACAGTCTCTCCCCGGCCCCGTCGTTGGTCTGCAGGAACTTGCTGTCCACAGACCAGTCCAGGTGGGTGATGAAGCTCGAGGACTTGCTGCACTCCCCCACTTTCTTGTAGCGCTGCGCCACCGCGTAGATGTCCGCCAGCCCGTCGTTGGAGCCCACCGCCAGGTAGCAGCCGTCCGGCGAGAACTTCATCTCGTGGATCACCTCCTTCCTGTCCTTGATGTGCACCACTTCCGTCATGTCCCTGCGGAGCCAAGCCAAGCCCGTTCGGATCACATTGTTCTTCAGGCAGGGGCAGATCCGTTTTCGCACTGTGCTAAAATACTGTTACGGCACGCCCCAAAGTCCTTAATTGATTGATTTGACCTTAGTTAATTATGATTCCGTTGATTTGCCAATTTTAAAACTTATCAGCGAATCAATGACAGACACTGATGTTCAATCTGAAAAAGGACAGCCGCCGCCAACGTGCAAATTCAACAGGATTTACGGATTTCAGGAATTTATCATTCGTGAACAATGCCTACTAAGACCCCTCTCAAAGCCCTTGTAGAAAGGAGGAGTAGGTCAGTCTGCTGAATGACCTTCATGTAATGAGCAGTCTATGTCTCATTTATCCTAAACCCTACAGCTCATTTACTCTCACGCATAATCATGAAGCAAGTCAACGACCGATGTAATTTTCCCACTTTCTAAGGCTATTGAGATTACTGGATTAAGGCAGCAGAATCTCAGCTGTGAAAACTTTTTATTAAACAACTCAGATATAATTCAGGCCTCTTCACCATGAACTTTCAGAGATTAGTGTTTCGCCCTGTTACTGTTCGCACCATGACTGTGCATCTTCCAGGAGCCCTGCACTTGATAGATAGCAGGTATATAATACACAGATACAAAATGCTCTTACATCTTCAAGCTATGGCATGTATTTTTTCATGTGATTAGTATAAAAAATCTTTATCCTAAAAGAAAAAACAGTCAAAGTGTTTCTGTTTCAAGTTGCATCCTTTCCAGAAAACACAGCTTTTTTTCATTTCAATCCATTTTTTTTCCTTTTTACTGTGCTGAGTATTCTAGGACCAAAGTTGTGAACTATGGCTACAGTGGCTCACAATCAGAGAGCTGCTGCCTTAACACCCTTCTAATTAACAGAAGTATGGAAACTGTATGAATAAGTTAAGTGTTAAATTTAACTGTATGTTTTCATTCTTCACACACATGCTCACAATTCAAAATCTTTGTGTTTGGCTTCTTCCAACATTCAGTTCATTCGACGAAACACTTTAAACTCATAAATATGTTACAGATCTGAAATACTCCATGTTTTAATGTTTTTCAATGTGTACTAACTGTGAGAGTCTGTAAAAACCTGAAGGATTGCAGGGAACATATACGTTCATCCACATAAAATGAAGACTGCTGCTAATGAAAAATTAAAAAGGAAAAATAGCACACTGTCCTGTCATTCAATATATCATAAATAAGAACAAGAAACCTCTACTATTATAAATGTTCTTTTGCCTCATAGGTGTATCTGGTCCTCACAATTCAAGCTGTTAGCTCTAACCTTTGACCACCCTCTGCTGTTATCAATCGCAGCTAACCTTATAAAATGTGAAGAATTATGCGCTGAGCTCCAGAAAATTACTTTCTAAAGCAAAAGGACAAGCAATAAATGAATCTTCCCCAAGTCTGATAGACGGGTGATGTCTTTCCACTTTCAGTCCTTCATCCTCAAAAATCCATTGCATGGCATTTACAGCCTCTGACAGAGAGCTATGAGAGAGCTGCAATTCAAGCTCTGCAATATTTCATCTGCCTCCAGGAATACAAAAGTGAGGTTCACTGTACCATTTGAGGTTCTAGCTATTACAAGCCTGTATAAAACTGAAAGCAATCTAGCTTTACAATCTGTAAGAGTGGGACACAATGCAAAGCCGATTCTGAGTTGGAAATCTCTAACCAGTGGGGTTTCAGCCTAAGGTATGCTGCAAATGAATGGTGGGGAGTGAGGTGCAAAACAGCACGGGGGGGTAATATAAATTAATACCAACTGCATGAATGAATGAATGAAGGAATGAAGGAATGAAGGAATGAATACACAAGTCACAAATAACAAAGCATGTGCAATTCCAGAAATCAGCGTCAGAAACCCAGAGTCAAACTTTAACATCCACAGATCAGAAACAGAGGCATAAAGGTAGAGGATGTCAGAAGAGCATGGGAGGAATACAGATTCCCTGATTATCGGGAAGAGCACCAGAGAGAACCCCTTTAACAAGGTGCTTGCATTTTATTAATTAATTATGTTTATATATTTCATTCCAGAGGATCCTGTTGTGCCTTTTCCTATCCCTTCCAGGGTATTCAAGCTCACACTTGATGGATTTAAACTCCAGTGAGGGCTTTATTCCCATCTGTGTACAAGAACTATCTTGATTCTTCCGAGAAGGTCAAGCTGACAAAGGCTTACCACAGAAAGAGGAGAAAAACACAGAGTGAAAAGAAAGAGCAGGGGTAGGCAGTGAAGAAACAGAAAAGAACAAACATTCAGGAAACAACGGGAGTTAATTAATAATGCTAAGAGGGAGCACAAAAACTCTGATGAAATCCACTTTATTTTTCACCTGCCAAATATACTGTTTTGCCACTACAGTGCAATCTGGACTTTCTAATGGATTCCACACAACCTTGAACCCTGAGTGTGGGACACACAGCACTGGAACCATATGGTGATTCCTGAAAGATGAGTGAAGGTTTACTGCCATATCACTCGGCAATGGCAACTCAGAAGGCAACAGTGTGCCCACACACTTTATTAATGGTGTGTGAATGAAAATACATGGACTTGCAAACACATTACCAGCTAGTGGTTATGGATAACAAAATGCATTGCACTGTTTTAGAAAGGGGACAATTTATCTAGAGTTAGAAGAAGCAGTGCAATTGTTTTCAATGGAGGAATCAGAAAAAGCTTGAAAGCAACCCTGAACATTTTTAAAGGAAGAGCTCTTTGCAGTTAGTTTCAATTAACCTCATCCCTCGGGCGCGCTGTGCTAAAAGAAATTCACTCTAATTAGAAGGAAACCGCCGAGAATCAAAGAGCTGCGGCTCCTTCCCCAAGTTCTGTGGCTACAGAAAAGAGTTTCAGAGATGAGGATCAAAACTCTCGGATAAAAAAAAACTGCTAGTTAAATACAGAATTATATACTTGTCTAATGAGCTACAACGGAGATGTACCCTCTGAGTGTATTGCCAAGGGATTTGTTTACCGACGTTCTCTTTCTTCACCCGCTAGCAATTATTTTCTGAGCTCCAAAAGAAAGCAAGTTGGATGAGACAGATGAGTGGAGGCTTTAGCATTCACCACTTCAGATATCGTGAAACAAATCCGCAGCACAGAACAACCTCTTGCCAAAGTTCTGTTTTTTACACTGCTGATAATAATTGTTCTAATTGAGGGACCAGTTGCCACAGTGAATTAATGTATTATCCTTGGTTTGGCAGCCTCGGAAGTAAACAGACGTGTATACTGTATGTTGGCTCAGTTTATTAAAAACAATAACAGAATTTTTACAGCAAAAGTTGGGCACATTTCCTTATTTTGCCTTTCTGTCAGGCTTATGTCCATGCAATTTTGTTCAGGATGACAAAAATAAATAATTGCTGTGTAGCGCCTTTTTCAAGAAGAAAAATTCATGACCGTTACATTTTAGACAGTTTAACCGTAATCTAGGCAATGCATCAAACTCATTTGTTCTTCAGGCTAGTGTCATTAGTCCTGTAGTAAACCTCTGTGGCACCACAGTCTCTGTGGTTTACATCAATGCATCTCACAGAAAGAACGGACCCCCTCACACTTTCAAACCTTCAGCTCCACAAAAAAAAAACACCTGAATTTGCAAAGCCACTGATTCATGAAACAGGAAACATTTCTGCGTCAGTTGTAAAACCTATAGATATTTTTAGCATGCTGTCACAAAATTAGACTGTCGTGTTTATTTTTAAGATCATATATTTAATACTGGGAGAGAGTTCTAGTAAATATTCTGGTGTCCTAAAGCCATATCTTCAACAGTGGCAAAGTTCACTATGGCTCCATCAAACACAGACTAAGCCAAATAGCAGATAGGCGACTATTATGTCAACTGATTACACAAATGGCGAAATCAATGAAGACTCGTGTCTCTATTACAGCCTCAACATTTAAATCACAAAGCCCATGACTTGCAATAATTATTCTTTAACTCCATAAGAAATTTGGCTTCCTGTTGACATTAAGTGAATTAATGTGCAAATGCAACTAAACTTCTTCTCCTTCACAGAAATCCATAGGGATTGCACAGTTCAGAAGATATTGATTTAAAAGTACCAGGGCAATTTGCAATTGCTTCGATTTTCACAATGAACTAAACTGATGTACATGAGTAACAAATTTAATAAGATAGACTTTTAAGAGCGCTGCTAAACATTTGGTTTGCTTTAACTAACAGCTTTGTGACTTCCTCCTCAGGAGCCAGGATCTCATTGGGTCTTGGCATGCAGACTTCCTTATTTCTGGTTGTCAAAGATACTGTGTGGCTGACTGACTGCACTGACTGTGCAGTGTGGCTGACAGCTCTCACCTGACTGTGCAGTGTGCAGTGTGCAGTGTGCAGTGTGCAGTGTGCAGTGTGACTGACGGCTCTCACCTGACTGTGCAGTGTGCAGTGTGCAGTGTGCAGTGTGCAGTGTGCAGTGTGCAGTGTGCAGTGTGGCTGTTGGCTCTCACCTGAGTGTGCAGTGTGCAGTGTGCAGTGTGCAGTGTGCAGTGTGCAGTGTGCAGTGTGCAGTGTGGCTGTTGGCTCTCACCTGACTGTGCAGTGTGCAGTGTGGCTGTCGGCTCTCACCTGACTGTGCAGTGTGCAGTGTGCAGTGTGCAGTGTGGCTCAATGCTCTCACCTGACTGTGCAGTGTGCAGTGTGGCTCAATGCTCTCACCTGACTGTGCAGTGTGCAGTGTGGCTCAATGCTCTCACCTGACTGTGCAGTGTGCAGTGTGGCTCAATGCTCTCACCTGACTGTGCAGTGTGCAGTGTGGCTGTCGGCTCTCACCTGACTGTGCAGTGTGCAGTGTGGCTCAATGCTCTCACCTGACTGTGCAGTGTGGCTGTCAGCTCTCACCTGACTCTCAGCACAGTGAAAGAGCCGTCCTTCATCCCCAGGGCCAGCTGGGAGCCGTCGCTGCTGAAGGCCACGCTGCGCACCGCCTCCTCCATGTTGCAGCGTGCGATGAGGGCGTGATCAGCCAAGCTCCACAACCTTTGCCCAGGGCGCCGGCGGACATGCAGGAGGAAGAGGAGGAAGAAAGGACACCGTTAGAATCTTCACATGGCCACTATCCCAGCAAATCTCCTGGCCAAATACTCTCAGGTTCTGACCAGGTGAAAACACAACCTCTCTGCTCAAAAAGACAGCAATCAGATACTATGAAAATCAGTGTCGATTTTTTGTACATTTTACACTTTCATAAATTTTGCAGACATTTTAAAACAAGCTATATTTAATTTGCATAATTCTCCTGAAAGAAATCCTGAATGAAGATTTAATGCGGGTACTTGAAAACATACTTTTACTTTGCTACCAAAGAATTAGTTCGGGCAGATTGTGGCCATTCTGAAACCAACCATGGCACAGGACAAAAAAACTCAATTCAGATAAAACTTTGAATCAGTGCTGATTTATTTTGTCGCTGGGCAACGGTGGAATTTACAGCCATAAGCTATGGAATGAACACTGCCATTAGAGAGACTGTACAGGCAACTCTGTCTTGATACCTGCACCTACTCAAGTCAAATGGGCTCAATTAGAGCAAAGTCACTCATCTTGATTGGAAAACATCTGTAAAGCATTCTGAAACTGAAATGTTCAAGGATGCAAATGAGTTGACTGCACTGCAGTGGTTCGCAAAGAAAAGCACACTCGGATTTCTAATGTTCAGTTGCTCTTCTTACCTTGTACACTTTCAGAATAAGATTACAACAGTGACACGTTTCTGATGGGGAAACATGCTTATTTAGAAATGAAAAAAAATATTGAGGTTTTCTTTCAATCTTGTCATTGTCATAGGTGCTTACATTGTCTGAGCAACAAAACCTAACTCTCTTTAATTGATGTAATACAATTTTGAATGCCTGTGTGTCAGATCTGCTCTCACCCGCCCTTGGCCGAAGAAGAGGTAAATGCATCGCTGTGCTCAGCAGACATCAGAAGACTCTGGAGCCAGGGAAGACAGGACTTAGCTGTGTATTCTGTGTCTGGCTTCAATCAGCTTACAAGGTTAGCTGGACATCTAGGCTCAATAACTGCCACTCCGGTTTCCCTGATCAATACGTCACCAGAGTTTTATCCCTCTCATGCTATTGCCTCGATCTTTTGTTTTATTCCTGCCAGGGACTTTTCGTTCAGACTTCATGGCTTGAATGTTGATTATATAGACACCAACAAGGAAAAAGCGATAGAAATATCTTTAGTTTAGGCTAACATTGGGGCACTGTAGTGTACTGGGTAAGCGTTTGGTCACTTGACTGACACGTTACGGGTTCAGATTCCCCTCTGCAGACACTGTTGCACCCATGAACAAAGCACTTTACACGAGTTTCTTCAATACACCCAGCTGTACATCTGTATAAGTGGGGCCCACTTATCCCTGCAGCTAACCATATCCAGGGGGGAGTCATGTGATCTCTTGTCCACTTAAAGCTATGGATAGCAGGATGAAAGCTGTCCCAGAGTTCTGGTTAGGACTTCACCTTTTATGCTAGGATCACGTTTTTTTTTCAACCTTGTAAATCTTAAATTATTCTATTAAAGTGCAACACCAGGATTCCTTATATTCCGTATTTTGTATTTTAGAAGGTTACTGAATTAGTCAGTATATTTCCGTTATTAAATGAGATGAGAGAAAATGGACTTTGACTTGATTTCTTGGAGTTCTCTGCCTGGAGGGAAACTGTTCTTCCATTCGCTCTTATTTAACCAGAAATTTTAATTTCATTTAGACACATCATGATGCACTTTACATATAAAAATCATCTGACCGCTGCCCATTACATGCATACAAAAGCAATAAAAAAGAACAGCACCAACTCAGCCAGAACCCCTGTGCACCTGGCTCAAGCCCTCTCTGAGGTTTGAATGACCCAAATGTAGCTTTAAAGTGTCCAGAAAATGTTCAGTCAGGCAGTTATTGAGAGTGGCAAAAGTCTGGCTCAAGCTGAAAGCATTAAGCCTTAATCATCCACTTTTGTACCTAATTCTTTAACATGTCCAATCAGGAAATAAAACTATTAACAGTTAATCAAACAAACATCACCCTTTTACTTCTCTGATTTTAGCCTTCAAATTAAGAAAAGCTTCTTAATACTGGAGTATTTGAGAGTAGGGCAATTAGTGAAGTGTCACAGCACACTGACAGGACAGTGACACATGTGAGTGAGACAGCATTAGGTATAGAATGGGGGAACACTGACCTCACTGATCGGTCATCGCTGCCTGTCACCGCCAGAGGCTTCTTGGGATGGACATCCAGGGCCCAGAGCTCTCCCTCACAGTGACCCTGCATTATCAACAGTGGCTTGTCCCGGTCCCGCACCATCACCTCGAAAATCTCACTGTCCTGTGTCCCTGCCAGGATGCGGTCTGCCTTCCAGCACACACTCCGTATGGACAATCCTGACGCAGACGGACACAAAGACAGGACCTGAGTCAGGCTCCAAAAGCTCTGTGTGCAGGCACAGGTGCTGCAGGAGAGGAACACGTTGCCGAGTAACAAAAGGAACAGATCTTTGTCCAAACGTTGATTACATCAGATTTATCCAATTGAACTATAAATGATTTGCAGAATTGCACAGACTTAGAAGAAGTAGTAAGCATTTACTTGTATAACTATTTTAAATCATATTTTTGCTCATGTTTTATCATACATCTCTAGACATAATGATGTTTAATAACACACTTAGCTGCAGCACTCTGTCAGTAATTCAGAGTGCACTGCATAGATTGGAATCTTCATGCTCAGGCTGTTTAAATAAACACCTGCGTGAAATGGGAAAATTTGCATAAATCCCCAACGTTTGTAGAATTTTCTAAGAGATGCAAAGATCTGACAAAAGAAAACAGGAACAAAAAAGTGCCTTCCTTCCAATTTTCTCACTGTCAACAAACACGCAGAAGTCTTACTGCTGGAGTAGCTGCTTCAGCACCTTGTGGTAAAGCACACATATATAGCCATCTAACAGAAATGCAGCTCCTTCTAACAGAACAATAAAAGAAAACTTCTACATCACTTGGCAATTAGTTAGTTTTCCCCTTTGGCAAGTAATGTTTAAATAGAATTTGTGTATTGGATTTCATTTCATTTTTAACCTGGAAAACAACCCTATTAAGAATTTGTGAAGACAGACTGGTGAATATCCGTAGATCTGCTTTCACAGAAAGGTCAACCATAAATATTTAAGACGGGTGCGGGCTTTGAAGACTCGGAGAATTCTTCCAGCACTGCCTTTTCAGTACTTAATGTGAAATGTGAAAAAATCTGAAAAAGTAAACAAGCGTGAAGAATCCCAAAATGTGGGATAGGTCGGAGTTTCCATTTATCTCTTCTACCTAGCTGACCATTAAAGACTGGATACCTTTGTACTGTTGTCACTGTAAGCAGTTATGCATCCAGTCAGCATCTTCAGCTTTTTCATGGTTTTTATATCATGAATATATACCATATAAAATATTTATTTTCACTTTGTGATTGAAATAAGGTAGCCAAAAAGAAAATTCCACCCTTACGCGATCGCGGCAATTCTCATTTCCTTATGCCTATGAATTGTCACATTCCTCCTGTATCTAAAGACGTGCATTGATGCTTGGAGTTCTTCTGAAGCTCATAACTCTAATAGCTGATTCAGTCATATAAATCCACATTTACATCTATCTTAAACAAAACAAAAGTGAGCAGAAGATACATTCATTGTTAATGACCCCTGAACCCATCTGATATTCCTACCCTGTGTCTTTCTGGACTTTGTTAAAGTAAAATGCTTCATCCCTGTGCCCAGTCTTCCTTAACATTCCACGGATGTCAGCTAATGACAGCTCAGGACGCCAGTCTGATGCAGGCTTAATGAGGATGATTTTTTCTCTTGAAGCACAGAAGCCAAATTGCTTTGTAAGTTAATTACACATCAAAATCCAACTGAGCCACCTGCAGAAAAGCGTGGAAAAGCAGATGCATATGGCCTTTGCACATAAATTATTTATCTTTCCAATCTAATATCAATTACGTGAACAAAAGGTCATCTTTTAGGAGTGGATATGTATGAATAGATCTTCAAGTTCTTTTAATCTTGCCCCCAGCCCATGCCACTGTGAACACGGCAATGGGGATCAGCATAGGATCACTCTCCATGAAATTAAAAAACTTCTGTTTCTTGGGATCTGATTTAATGTTTGGACTTGGAGCAGCATACTAATAAAACCCGCTGCTAAATTCATGCAACACTGAAGAAGTAAAGTGCTTCATAAATCTTTCAGAGCACTCATTTTAAGAATGAGGTTTAAAGTTTCATCTTCATTTAAGAATTTACTCCATTTGCTATTGTGAATTAACTGTTTCGCCCCTCAATACTACATATTCTCACATGTTAACACATTATTAAATCACAACAATCCAGGGTACAGTATATAACAAACATGAGGTGGCCATTCAGCCCATCAAGCCCATTGGGTTGCTAGTAGTTAACTGGAGGGTCTCGTCCTGCTATTTCATAAAAGAAAACAGCGTATCAGCTTCAACAGGGCTAGGTAGTTTGTTCCGTATTCCCACAAGCCTTACCATTATAATTATTGCTTACAATTATATAGCGCTTTTCTGGACACTCCACTCCACCACCAGTGTGCAGCCCCACTTGGATGATGTGACGGCAGCCATAGTGCACCAGTACACTCCCCACACACCAGCTCTCAGTGGGGAAGAGAGCAGAGTGATGAAGCCAGTTCACAGATGAGGGTTATTAGAAGGCCATAACTGGTAAAGGCCAATGGGAAATTGACTGCAGACTGCAGGCCCCTACTTGTCCCACTAACACCTATTTCAACAGCAACCTATTTTTCCCAGGAGGTCTCCCATCCAGGTACTGATCACACTCACTTCAGGGGGTTGTTAGTTGTGAGCTGCAGGGTGATATGGCTGCTGGGTGACCCTTAAACCAGGGTCTCCCAATCCCGGTCCTAGAGGACCACACCCCTTGGTTTTCATTCCAGCCCAGCTTAAATATCTAATCAAAGCCTTAACTGAACTGGCCTGACTGGAATATTTGCAATTGGGCTTTTGTTTTACTTACAAGATGCAATTGTTAAAAGGTAACAGCAAATACATTTAAAAGCTGAAAACAAACAGTTCCTGTCGCTTCTATTACTAAGTCAATTGATACTTCTGTTGTGTAACTGAGAGCCTGGCTGGAATAAAAACCAGCAGCTGTGTGGGTGTCCAGGAACAGGGCTGGGAACCCCTGCCTTAGACCCTTAGGCTGAAGGTGACACTGGAACAACAGCTGCCGTAGAAACCACAGACACGCCCCCCTGTTCTACCTACCTTTGTATCCCTGCTCAGCCTCTCTGAGGTCGATTTTGGTGATGGGCTTGAAGTCGATGTCCCAGAGCCGGATGCACCCGTCCCGGCCACCCGTGGCGAAGCCTTCTTCACAGGCGTACATGCTGAAGATCCCGGCCTGCAAGGACATGGGCACATGGGAAGGATCCTGAGCTCCAACACGTTCATCAAGCAAAAGTCAAGAACAGGAGGTGCTTTCAGCGTGCACAAGCCCACCTAGACACCAGACTGCCCAAAACTCATAAAGTACATATTTAAACACCTGTTCTTAAAGCTCAGACTGTCACTCCATATCATACTGGATTTGCACACTCACTGGACTGGAGAAATACTGTGATCCTGCATTCTCACAATTCTCACCCATATTATTATCATTTGACGGGCTAGATTATAAGGACCTCTCTAACCCACTGGTTTAATGCACCAGTTCTACTACTGGTTTGTTGTCTACTAAATTATTTACTCAAGGGCCATCTATTCCTTATTAACCTTCTGGCTTGTTGGATGTAGCAATATCCTAAAACAGAAATATATATTACTTTACTGCTGCTGCACTCTAGAGCTGCAGTAACACTGACTTCAAAGCATGTGACAAAAGTGAGTGAAATGAAAAAGATCAACTGTATTTGTGTGAGAACGGACAGAGTTCAAGTCAACTGAAGAGCCCGGGAGGCTCACTGCTCAGAAAACCATCACTGATCCAACTGTGATCTGCAATTCTGTGTATACATTTTCAGAAATCAGATTCTTGTGTTAAGCTTTTATATTATTTCTATATTAATTTTGAACCAGTGAGATTAAACGTTCATTTTACTGTAAAAGATTATTAATTACAAATCAATTAAGTTGTTCAGAAAGCTTTTATTTTCACTGTAACTAAGGCATCAATGTGGGTGTGTCAGATCACCAGAAACATCAAACAATTAAATGAAGTTTTCTAAGATCACATTCTGAGCCCAGCAAGGCTTTCCTATTTTGTTTCTAGTTTCAGGACCACAGAAGCCACATAATCATAGGATTTATTTTTACTTCTTTTTCGCAATTTCTGTCATTGGATCACGAAAGCACAAGAACATGTGTAGATACTGTATGGCTTGCTGCCATTACAGCAGCTGATAAGAATCACTCAAGCCAAAGCTATTTCATACAGTTTCCTTATGACAGTGCCCATAACTTGCAATGCATCTCATTTACTCCTCGCTTGGAAACCAAATTAGTTCTGTGACTCAGTCTCCCGCAGACTGTCTGAGAGCTGACCGTTTCTGTCTCCAGGGTCTACATTTGAGAGAGGAAGCACTGCACCATCCTACGCATTTGTGTGAAGAATCAAGGACAAAACGCTTCTCTTTACCGAGGAAGTAAAGGACTTTGACTGTTGAAAGACAAAGAATTCTGCATGCACGTGCTGTCAGACAAGAGCCAATGGCCAGCTCGCGCAGCTTGTTGCCTGCAGCGAACCTGCACTAAATGGACTTCCTGCAATAAACATTTCATAAACCAGTGCATCAAGGATAATAATTAATAATTTCGAACACTTCTATAGCGCTTTTCTGGACACTCCACTCAAAATGCTTTCCAGGTAATGGGGATCCCCTCCACCACCACCAGTGTGCAGCCCCACCTGGGTGATGCAACAGTCCACACCCCACACACTCCAGCTCTCAGTGGGGAGGAGAACAGAGTGATGAAACCAGTTCAGAGATGGGGATTATAAGGAGGCAGTGATTGGTAAAGGACAGGTGGAAATTTGGGCAGGATGCCAGGGTAACACCCCTACTCTTTTCGAGAAACGCTCTGGGATTTTTACTCAGTTGAATGTGTCGTCCAACGGACAATGACCTTTTACAGTAGAGTGTCCCCATCACTACACTGGCGTGTTAGGACCCACACAGTCTGTGGGGTGTGCGCCTCCTACTGGCCCCACTAACACCTCTTCCAGCAGCAGCCTTGGTTTTTCCCAGGAGGTCTCCCATCCAGGTACCAACCAGGCTCACACCTGCTGAGCTCCAGTGGGCTGCCAGTGGCGAGCTGCAGTTCGACAGGACTACTGGCTGAATGAAAAGAGGATGAAAGAGGGGGTGCTGTTTCACTCACCCCGTGTGCTCCCTGTACCGTGCGCGCCAGGTTGAGCCCCTTCCACACGTAGATGTCCCCATTCAGCGCCCCGGAATACGTAACGTCATCTTTCGCACTGGCCAAGCAGAGGATGGTCTGCAGGTCCCCAGTTTTGCCGAATATTCCCCTTTTTGGTGTTAACGCATTTCCACACAAGGCCCAAAACTGGGGGGGGGGAAAGGGAATATATATTTCACTGTTGTTAATTTTCTGCCTTGTTCACTTCAAATTAATGATCTGTACAATACATTATGTGAATGCATACACTGTAAATAGGAGTGTATTATTTATACTACTTAAAAACAAAAAATTGGATTTTTAAGGAGAAGCTTTTCTCCCTCTGTTTTTGAAACGTGGCTTACCAAAGCTAATTTATTGTGGTTCGCTTCACAGATGGGATGGGCGTTTGGGGATCTCTCAGATCTCCCTGTAAATCCCTTGGGAATTTATGTGGGAGGTGTTGCCGAGGAAGAGCGAGATAGTGGGCAAAACATAAAAAGATAAAAAGAAACAAATGTGCATCTGTGTATTTTTTGTCTCGCTTATCTGCAGTTTGGAGCTCATTGATTTTACCATGTCACTGTTTGTGCGTATGTCGGCTAATCTATCTGACAATTAAATGAAGTGATAATAATCAATTACAGGAAGCTGGAATCTGCAGTGCAAGCAAAGCAATGTAGGAGGTCCCAGTGTGCTCTGGACAGTAAAAGACAGCTTTCCCAGGGGCAAATGACAGAGCAACTTGCTTGTTTTTGAATGAATTGAATTTGACATCTTCCAACTGCACCTCTGAAATAAGCATCTAAAGCAATTTGGCTCATTGCATTCAGTTTTCCAAACATCGCTCTGCAACCTCGTTGGTGTGAGATGTTCTGCTGTTCCATTGCAGTGCTGGCGGCTTTGGTACCAGAAGATGCAAAGCACTGTTCACCCTGGCTTGGAATGGTGGGTGAACAACATAAATAGGTGATACTACATGAAAAGCAAAGTGGATATTGTCCTTCCAGAAAGAAACTTTCCATCTCTTTTCCTACCAACAGACCAAGATACATCCTACTGTGCATACATCTGTGTACAGCATGATTGTAAAGAAGTACAATGCCTTTCTGTTAAACTGACCTTATATATAAATTAATCAGTCACAATATCTACATCGGATTAAGTATTTCTAAAACAAGGTCTACATCATGTCTGCATGTCTACATGTGACAAACTCAAGTGGACTTCTGTAAAGGAAACAAGGGGGGTATGCCGATCATACATGTCTTCAGTCATGATACTCTTCTTCTTAGAGAAGTAAACAGGTCTGGAAAGTGGGGCAGGAACACTTACATGATGGATGACCACTGAATCCATTCAGTGTGGATTTTATTCATTAACTGAAGTGCTTTGCAGTGCATAGCGCTGAGTGGGTAGAAACTTTGAACAGCTGTCCTTTCAACAACAAACCCACCACCTTTCAATTCAGACAAACATCTTAGCTTGGCAATAAAGCTATAAAGCACTGGATATTACTGGCACTTAGAATGGAGTGACCAGTTTATTTAACTACAGGAGGACACTTTTGTCTTAGCATTGAATTAATGATTATCTCCGTACCTTCTCTGCTCAGAAATGTTTTAAAGGTGTGTATGCAAGCGCTAAAATTAATCCTTCCACCCACTGTGTTTTAATTCATCCTAGCATTACTCTCTTTTAAAGACATGACTTGAAATATTTTAACAAACAATTCAGCTGAACTGATTTTGCGTTTCCATCAAACAAAAAATGTTGGGCTTCCCTTTGTTTCAACGCGATCCCCAATGATGATCGAAAAACAGACCACTGTATTTCAGGTGTGTACTGTGGATACGGTGTCCAGCTGCATGTTCTTCATTTATGCTCCCCAGTGTGGGAAAGCTCAGTAACGGGAACTGACATAAAATTGAATCGACATTTTACATGGATTTCAAATGAATAAATCCACTTGAATGAACAATAAATAAATGATTCTTATAAACAAATGTTGGAATCAATCAAAAAAAGAGCACTGCACTGTAATTTGCCTTTGTTCAGTCACTTTAGCAAGTGTATTGCTCAATACGGCTGTTATTTCATTCTGATATAAGGAGCAGCTTTACAGTAGATGTTTATCCAACATGTCCAGGTATTACAGTAGGAAAGCCAGAGTAATTCAAGCTCAGAGGACATAATAATGTAATAGGCACACACTGCAAATTGTGCTGTCTACTCCACTCCCATGGCTTAAGAAACTGCAGTTTGTTTGTTTTTTGTATGTTAAAGAACAGTCTCACCTTGATGTGCTTCACCCCGCAGCTCACAAGCCTGTTCTGTTGATACGGATCCCAGGCAATATCAAAGATCTGTAACAGCGCCAAGCAATTAAGAGTCACCGCAGGCATTTCAACAAATGTAATTAAAAAAAACTCAAAAGTAGATGTCCAGCCCTGAACCCCTGTTATTTAATCACTGACCCTCTAAGCCTTCCTGCAAGTCCCAGAGACTGAGCAGTGGCCAGGCTTCAAGTCATAGCAACTGGTCACGGGGAAGCCAGCCAGATGCAGGAAACCCCTAAGCCATCATCGGCCCAGTTTATGAGGGAGACAGATGCCAAGATGAGCCAATGAGCGCTCAATGAAGGCGCCCACGCATGTGCACACATCGAGGCAGAACCACTCCTTTGCCTCTCCTCCGTTGTTGATGTTCTTGTGCATTCTGATTTGACTGGAGGTCCTTGGCTCCAAGGGGTACATCAGTGAAATGCACGAAGCTGTACTCAGCTGTGCTGTGCAAATTAATGACCCTATGTGCTGCTTCTGCACTGAAAGAGGATCCGTGGGAATGAAAAGGCAAGTCTTTTACTGTTTTCACATTTGACTTGACAGAATTTACCGACACTGACTTCATGGGATTTTGTTAGACACTTGAGCATCACTTTTGTTTTCTGCTACTATTGACAAATTGAGTTAGGTTTTCTGTTCATCCCTTAGCAGAATGTAACTTATTCCTGGCAAGAGTCACTCAGTTGTTGTAAACTCAGAAGTATAGGATGCACAACTGGACTACATTAAGGAGCTTTACCAGCTTCTAGCATGATACCATCAGACCTCAGATGCTAAGCAAGCTTTGGCATAGTCAGTACTGGGATAGGAGACAAGGGAGAAGTGAGATGCTTCTATAACTGGTGTTGGTTGACTAGTAGTTGGTACTCTTCTTTCTGAACCTGAATTTTCACATCAAAGCCCAAGTATGGTGACAGGGGACACATGCTTTCGGTGCCATCCTAGGGATGAGAAGTCAAACCATGGTCCTGACAACTTGGCCTTTAAAGATTCCATGGCACTGCTGGCAAGATTAGAATGGTTAACAATGGCATCCTGGCTGAATTCCACCTTGGGAATTCATTATCTGCTCCCTTGGAAGTTCCCCCCTAACGCACTGAGTGAAGGCATTCACTGAGGGTGCAGAATAGCAGCTGTGTGTCACTTAGGTGGTAGGCTTCACTTCAGTGGTGAAAGAAAGGGCTTTGTGATCAAAAACTCTGCATATATGCCATTCCACTACTGCAGTTAATGCTACTGCTCCTAATCCTACACTGGGGACACAGAGTCAGTCCACTATAGGGCACACATACGCATAAAGCTTTAAATACAAGGGATTTCATTTAGAACAGAAATACCTCCTGATGTGATGACAATTTTATGGCAGAAGCTTGAGCTTGAGCTATGCATTCCTCCACAAAATTGTCTGGCAGGGCAACTCTAAAATTGTGAAATTGTACAGCAACTCTTGGAACAGTGACTTGTCCCCTGCATAATAAATGCGAGTTATCTATGTGGAATCAGCAAGCTATTTCAGTGCTGCTCCAGCTGCAAGATTCCAGGGGTGTAACACGGCCAAAGGCCCAGAACACCACTTTCCATTTTCAACACATTCAGTCGGCCCTGCTGATGCTCGTGCACAAATTGTAGGGGCACACGACGTCCCGTTCCTACCCTGTCGGAGTGTCCGGTCGCTGTGGCCAGCACTTTCCCTTTCTTCCAGTCCCAGACGCAGACTGTGTTTTTGGCATCCAGCCCCACCGAGGCTAAACGCTTCAGAAACGAGGAAAAGAGGAAAGAAAAAATATACAATATATTTTGCAGCTGTTAAATAATGAGTCCCTCAACTTGACAGAGAAAGACAGATTCGATAAGTCTTGACCTGAACACTGTTAAAGGACACAAACCACTGCAGAAAGGGAGGCAGTAAAAGGCATCAGATTGCTCACGCAAGGCCAATATTCTAATTGAGCTTTCAGTAAAAACTAAAAGACATAAAAGATGCTATTACTCTGAATACAATTACCATTAAGTGAGTCAATGTGTATACTTTTTTTCTAAAGAATTAAGTGAAACAATGTGGCTTTTTTTTAGTGTTTACTGCACATTGGATAACTGCTACATTGCAATAAACATTAGACAATTCGAACAGCGCTGTAGAATGCTGACTTTCAAATCCATTTAAACCTCTTCCAGAATCTTTAATAAATTTCTTTAACACAAATGTCCTTCATTTTTTAAGAACAATTATCTAATGCTTCTAATGAGGTTCATAATGAAGCCTGTAATAATCCCAAAAACAAATTGAATATATTCGATAGGAGTCTTACAAGCTTATAAAGCAATAATACTAATCATTAATCATGACAAAAGAACTCTACATTATGAACACCATTTCCAAAACAAAGATAGCTTAAACAAGTGGTCTTTCAGTTGTCAGATTTTAATCGTGATTTAAATAAAACCTTTCAATATAAACGTTCAGTGGTTAAATCCCGTTTAGAGTCAGTGAACACCTATAGTTTTTAATATTGAAAGAAAAGATTGCTTTATAAGCTTTTAACTCTTCACTAGAGCTTTCCCCAATCTTTTTAAACATGTCAGAAAGAAGGGTTTCAGTCTGAGCATACAGTATAGCTTCACTGTAATTCGCTGTATTTAAATCCATGCTGGTACGTGAGGATGTGGGGCAGTTCAGCCATTGAGATACAAGTTGTAGATTTAAGTTGAACGTCAAGCAGACAACTTGAAACAGCTCCCCACTGAGCTCAGCAAGGTGCCCACCTAGGAAAAGTTCTGCAATTCTTGTCAAAGAGTGGTACAGCCCTGCCATCTCAAAGACATGGGACACATTCTCCATGGGAATTTCCAACTCCTTATACTTACAGAAAGGTGGTTTTGTTACCCCAGGAGGGCACCTCAAGTCAACAGTAATGAAGAAAAAGGGCTATCTTGACTTTTTTTATCATTCTAAGAGAACTCAAAGTCAGCAGTTACTTTAGATGCTTAGAAAGCAACAGTGTGACCAAACGCCATGTCAAGGCATCGGATATGTATGGTGCAAGTGTTACTGGGGAACTGCAGTGCTATTTTCATATTTTCCAGGTTAGAAAGAATCAGCATTGATGTGTGCATTTCAAACTGCAATAACAGTAAAATGTTCACAGTAACCTGTAAAACATCCAATTAACATTACAAAACACACACAATTTCCAGGTATGCGCAGTGCCATATTCTGCATTTCAGAACGAGGCAACAAACCTTCCAGTGACGCGGCGCGGCCCTATTACACTGTAAACAAGCAGGCCTGTGAATACAGCTCTTTTAATCCAACAGAAACACTGCTCTTGATTTTGAAAAGGTTTTGCCGACAAATACTACTAACTTGTTAACTCTGCATGCAGACCGCATTGGAACATTTCTCCGAAGTTGGACTTGGACCGAATGTTTCGGTACCGTTTACCGGACGGTAGGAGGGAAAGCAGTTTGTGACTGGGCCTGATTGGGGTTCTTGAGAATGGACCTGGCCTTCTTCAACATTTGAGTTGCATCAACATAGCGACTTACAGTACTTTCACAAAATTCAAGATTTTGTGCTTAATTCGGAATTTGAAATTTGTTTTAGAACATCATTGAATTTGTTAACGAGATTTAATAACCAAGACATTGGGACTGCAGTTCCCCTTTAAGCATGAAGACTTTACCTGGACAGTTCTCTCACTTGACATGCCTTCCACAAATATTCTGCATGTAGATCATTTAAAGGGATTTGCAAGTGGAATTTGCATGATACATAAGGTTTCTTTATTAAACACACAAGAGACTCAATATAATATAAAGCCCACCTTACCACAGTTCACCTAGTAATCTGAATCAGAGTTTTAAAAAACAACTAGTTTGACCCACGTCTGAATAGATGTGCAAGAAAGATATTATTGACAACTGCAGAACTATGTTTTTTGTTCTGATCTAGCAAATCCACTCTTGTGGATTGCAACTTGTTTATTAATAAGAGCTAGGGGAATGCTGAAATTCCTTTTGACTGGTGTTTGTTTTTCACTGATGCAATTTGCTTGGATAGGCCCTTAATATTTTGTTGTGATGGAGCCTGACTCCTTAGAACTTCAATCAATGCAGGGTTCTGAGTCATTCAAATTATGGCTCCATTATACCCAAAATAGTACATTCTGTTTTTTCATCATCTGAAGAATCTTATAGGAGAACTTTATCAGGTGCAGCACATAAGAAAATCCACTCGTTTAATCCAAGGTGCAGGAATATATTTCCATTCAAATATGTCAGAAAACAACAATAATTTTACAATCGAACAGATATATATCCATCTTTTTTACCAGAATTCTCTAATCTGTTTTTCCATTAAAAGCATAATTGACAGGACAGTGCTATTACAATCTGGAATATGTTCCAGTAATAGCAGTCAGTGCTGCAGGTGCATTAGAGAGATGGCTGTGACCATCCCATCAATTACATAGTGCGCTGTGAAACACATTCTTCACGGGCTGCTGTCTAGGAGGTGACATTGTATTTGTTAGCACCAGAACTCATTCAGTCTGCCTAAGCTCTCCCCAAGTGATTTGGGCACCCCCCACCCACACAATAGCCTAGAAAGCAGCAAAGGCACGTTTAAGGCTGGTGGCACAAATGGATCTGCCAGCAGTATTCAAAAACAATGACGCTTTCTCCCAAGCAACAGCAATGGAACTCATTCATAAATCATTTCCTGTGAATTACCATGTGGCATTGTCGGCACCATCACATTGCAAGCAAAGCTAAAGAAAAACGAGCCGCTGTCACACTCTCTGCCTATTAAAAATGGCTTCTCAATTTCGTGTCTAGGTGAGAGTGGAAGACATACCCTTTTGCTTTGGCTGTTATATTTCAGAAAGCTGTCTAAAGATGGCAATGCACAGAACTTTATTATTAAATCCTTTTCACTGCATGATATTCAGTAAGGCCCACTTTAATATTCTCTGTAAATGAAAGCAAAACAGTCTCCATCCTGTACATATTGCTGGCATTTCTTCATGTTTTATTGTCATGCAGTATGTTCTGCTTCTTGAGCTGGGACTTCTTGATGATTGTCGTTTCAATCATCTCAGTCCACTACATTATTGCGAGACAGAAAACAGGACAGGTGGGCTGAGAGAAGTGAGAGTAAGAAACACTTGTGCACGAAACAAATTATGAATGTTGATTTTCTGATTTCCAGTGCTGATTTCCTAGGGTCCCTTGGGAATAGGCACAATGACAGTCCTGGATCGATGAGCAGCTGGAAGCCAGGGGAACATGATGACACCCTGTAGTTTGTAGAGTCTCTTACACTCTCATACTGCCATCACTATCTGTATGACCCTGCTGCTTGTAAGCAAAGTGCAGCCAAAGAGGGGAGAGAGGTATCAAAGTTTCTTTGCTTATGTTTGGTAACAAGACGGAGTGAGCAGCCACCCATAAAACCCCAGAGAGGTCTCTGGGAAAAGGGAGGAAACCAGAGCACACATGTGAGAAACATTCAAACCACACAGACTGCTCAGACTGCTGATTGAGCCCAGGACCCTGCAGTCACATCAGCCCACGTCACTGGACTTGATTCAATTAAGATTACCTGTCCATCTGAGTCAAAAGCCAGGCAGGCCACTCCATGGGTGTGGACGTCTTTGAGAATGGACACGGTCTGCACGCTGTACGTGTCCCACACGCAGATGTAAGGGTCCTTCCCAACCTGGCCGGTGGCAACCTGAATTTTATCAGGGTGCAAAGCTAAACTGTAGAAGAAAGGGAAAGAAGTGGATTATGAGTCTATCGCAGCCCATTTTGTGACAGCTGAACAGCCTGTTATTAGTTAGGTTAAGATCTGGATTATGGTTAAGCAACTCCTTAGCTTGGCAATGGCCAAGATGATTTTTAAAACCATTTATATATTTCATATATTTGTGGTCCTAACCTGCTATTCAGGAAAAGATTAGCAGCTCACTGCACGGCAGGTTCTGAAAACATAATTTAATCCAAGGTTTTGAACAGGGACTTTAAAGGTCATAAATATATTTTTTTAAGTTTCTGTTTCCTATCCCATGTCTCAGTTCAGTGTCTAATGCCCTATAGCTAAATAGGAACCAGTTCTGCTCTGGCACTAATGTCATTTAAACATAAAAGTCATGGATGTTTCTGGGGTAGGGAGAGGCGGGGGACTGTGCTTCCTGCTGTCAGTGAGGAAGCAAATTAGATTTTTGTGAGCTAAACTGGTCTCTGTCTCTTTAATAAACACAACATGAGACTGAGATTATTTTCTCACTGAAATCTAATTCAAAACAGAGCTGCAGCACAAGAGAAAGCACAAATGATGATCCATCCATTTTCTAAGTGCTTCACCCAATACAGGGTTGTGGGAGAGCTGGAGCCTAACCCAGACAATCCCAAGCAAATGGATGCAAGGCAGGGTACACCCTGGACAGGTCTGAAGATGACATAAAATGCAGTTTTTGAAGAACATACAGGACAGAACAAGGCGTATTGTCTGATACAAATGACAAAGGGTCATCAGAATGGGCTAATAGACAAACTGACACAAAAAGATAGTGCTCTTTGTTGTTACTCTCACAACACATAACAGGAAAGGTGCATGATCTGTTGGTACCTATACAGTACGTGGGTTTTATAAGGCACAGTTAGCATTTACCTTACAAACACACACTACTGCAAAGTGATCAAAGTGATTGAGACTGGAAAACATTAAATATACCGTAACACAACACCCACTTCTACAAGAAGGTCTCAAAAGAGACAGAAGTGTAAAGTGATAAAAGCCTACTTCCTACATCATATACTTCCACAAAAACATTTTACTCCAATGTACAGTCACCCAGGAGCTGGGACACATCAGTTTAGAGTTTTGCATGTTAACACTGAGACAGAATAGAAGGAGAGCACAACAGGGTAGAGACTTCAGATTCATTCAGATTTCAGATTTTTATGTTTGCATTCAGTTAAAAAAGAAAAAGTTCGAAGTTAAAATGACTGAAGCACTGAATTCAATGAGTGTTGGGTGTTGCATTATTCCAATCATACACTCAAAGTAATTGCAAGCCATTATAATTTTAAATAGTTTCCCATATGGTTTGGACCAATATATACTGTAAATTAAGGAAATGCAATCAATTAAATAATTCCCTTCCGCTATCTCAAAGTAAGTAAACTATTTTCCTGCATTTATTCATTTATTCCCAGAGTTCAGATTGGTCATGACAGATTCTGACACCTACAGTATTCTTGAATTTAGAGCAGTTAGGGACATTCTAATTCATCCCACAAACCATTAAATGAACACATTGGCTAAACAAAGAAAGAATATTAATATAATCAAGGTATTGTAACGATCAGTTCTTTCCGGGCCCTATGCGGATGACACGATCCGGAATTGTGAGGATACAATAGGGAAAAATAGTCATGCAGGAAAAGGGTCTGGAGACGGGGGGCGTGTCCGAGGAGTGCAGGTGTCCAGGTGGAGTGAAGCCAAGGCGAACAATCCAAGCGTATATCCAAAGGGGGAGAGTCCAAAACCAGGGAATCCACGGAGCCAGACGCGGCAGGACCCCGGGCTCTCACGAAACGGGATTCAATGAGAAGCCTCGGGCAAACGCCTGCGTCTGGCTTTAAAGGTGGAACTAAAGAGGGGCTGGGCAAAGGAACAGGTGTAAGCAATGGGGGAAAACGAGGAAGGGCTGGAGCGCCCTTAAGAGGGAGAGTAGCGATCGTGACAGGTATGAGATGACGCACGTTTTGCTGGTTACGGTATTTGTCTCTTATACGATGCGTCTTCAAGAAAACAGGACAGGACGCAGGAGTGTAATGTACTCAGCACAACCTGCAGGGTCATTGCTTGTTTCGCACTGCCGCAAGCAAAGCAATAGATGAATCAACAGCATAGCAGGAGCCAGGCTGGAAAACAGAACCTTCTGACATGCAAGTCCAACTCCTGGGAGATGGATATTAAATTTCAGTCCTTTCTGGTAAATATAACTCAACTTCAAACGTGTATTATTGGATACAATGAATCCCAGGAAGAAAAATGTTCAATAATTAATAGTTCCTTAGACTTATATAGCACTTTTCTGGACACTCCACTCAAAGCGCTTTACAGGTAATGGGGACTCCCCTCCACCACCACCAGTGTGCAGCCCCACCTGGATGATCCACCAGTACACTCCCCACACACCAGCTCTCAGTGGGGAGGAGAGCAGAGTGATGAAGCCAGCTCAGAGATGGGGATTATTAGGAGGCCATGACTGGTAAAGATCAATGGGAAATTTGGCCAGGACGGCGGGGTAACGCCCCTACTAGTGATGTGCGGGTTGACTCATACTCGCGGGTCCGTTTCTCACAGCCGCGGGCGGGCGCGGGTCCAAAAAAAGGCCAGCCTGCGCATCGCTGACCCCTACTGTTTCAGAGAAACACCCTGGGAGTCAGGAGTTTGGTTTAACATCTGATCCGAAGGACAGTGCTTTTTTACAGTATAGTGTCCCCATCACAACACTGGCTAAGACTACAGACCACAGGGTGAGCGCCCCCCTGCTGGCCCCACTAACACCTCTTCCAGTAGCAACCTTAGTTTTTCCCAGGAGGTCTCCCATCCAGGTACTGACCAGGCTCACACCTGCTGAGCTCCAGTGGGCTTCCAAGTGTGAGCTGCAGGGTGACATAGCTTTTGACTGATATGTGACCATAAAACTATAGTTATTGAACAAACAGGTTTTATAGCACATATGCATTAATCCACAACACTGACAATTGGAACTAAAGGTTATTACAACTTAATGCTTTCAAAGACTAAATCAGCCAGAATTTTAATTAACCTTATTGATAATGTCTCATAATTCTAGTAGGTTAATTTAAAAAATAGTATATTACTGTCTGTATGGAGATGTATATATAACATGGCAGAGAAATTCTAAGCACAGAGTCACAACTGAAAATAGTAATGCAAATGAAAATCCATTTACAACAGGACTTTGGTTGTATGTCTTATCTAAAGCACAGAAAAAAGGAGGCTCAGGAAAATGGTTTGTAACCTTTCTTATGTTCTTAAACTCTTCTCTTCAATCATTACACTACCTCATTACAGAAGCGATTACTCCAGACACATGAAAACCTACCACCTGCAATTTGAGATTTAATCTTTTATGAGGAATGTTATTAAAAACGTTTTGAAAGTCTAAACACACCATATAACAACACTGCTAATTTCATGCACTTTTGCCGCCTACTGTTACTGTTGCTGCTTCTTCAGAGAACTTAAGGTAAAAAACGTGTTTAAGCAAGACGTAATGTACCTCTTCTAAAAACATTTTGACTATTCTCTAGAATATAATTTCTAGATTTTGATCTTCAGCCTCTGGTTTAGATCTAATAGTTGTTTCCACATCCTGACATGTAAAAGGAGTCAGATGTATGGGTCTATAATTACTTGGTTCAATTTTCTCACCCTTCTTGGGTACTGCACTGGTAATTCTCCAGTCCACAGTTACTACCCCTGACTTCACTCCTGTCCACGGCTACTACCCCGATTCACTCCGGTCCACGGTTACTACCCCTGATTCACTCCGGTCCAGGGTAACTACCCCTGACTTCACTCCGGTCCAGGGTAACTACCCCTGACTTCTCTCCGGTCCAGGGTAACTACCTCTGACTTCACTCCGGTCCACGGTTACTACCCCTGACTTCACTCCGGTCCACGGTTACTACCCCTGACTTCACTCCGGTCCACGGTTACTACCCCTGACTTCACTGACTGCTGGAGTTGTGCCACAACCTTCTTAATTACATCTCCTGTTTCCTTGAGTACAACTGGTAAGATACCATCAGACACGGCACAAGGGATTTATTAACCTTGAGCACTTCTAGTATCTGAAATGCTTCTCCTTCCGTTATGCTGATACTATCCAATACAGAACTTAGCCCTTCTGTTGACTAGGGCATGTTGTTGCCTCTTGATTAATGAACACCACAGAGAAATACTTGTTTAGTACTTTATCTATTTCTCTTGCAATGTCTAGAAGTTTCCCCTTATTGTCCTGGATTTATTTCTCCCTTGATGGCTCTGTGCTGTCTTAGTAAGAACCTGTTATTATTTATTTTAGGTTCCACTACAATGTTACTTTAATTTCCTCTAAAGGGCTTCGTAATATCCTTTTTATCTGTGTTTGCAACTTTAAAAAGTTAATTCACTTTATAAAACTCTTTCTTTTCCCTAATACGTTTCCTAATCAATGTGTTCAACCATCTGGGATACCATTCATTCGTTTTTGCTCCAAGCAGAATTCGTTTAAAACGTTGCAATTCATTCTCAACATATTCCATTTCTATCCTGTCCTATTTCACTTCTCTTAAACTGCGTGTCATTCTTTAAAATCTGCTTTCCAGGGACTGTAAGCTTTGCTTTGGACTCAACCTGTACAGCTTTAAAATATACTTCAAAACACAGCAAGTTATGATCACAGATCCCCGATGGCTCTCTCACATCTGTTTGCCTCACTCTGTCCTGATTATTTGAAAATACACAATCTACACAAGCATTTCTCCTCTGACAAACTGGGCAAGAAAGAATTCATTAACCATGTTTACTATTTTACTTTCTGCTGTAGACACTCCTATATCTTACCCAAGCTATGTGGGGATTCCTAGTCCATATGAAAAGTCTAGTTATGAGAGTCAAGGCAATACCCCTTTAATTGTTTTAATTGAAAGGAAAAGGTCTAGTGTTGTCTAGGGATAGCTGAAAAGAATCTCGGCGCCCTGGAGAGACTTCCATAATTCTCTGTGAAAGTTTAATAGCTGATGGAGCCACAGTTGTGCTCCTTGATTAATGGTTCCCTGTGAAAATAAATCTTGAGCTCTTGGCAATGTAGTATGTGTTACTTATTCCGTTTTCAAAAGAAAGCTTTACAATATACTACAGATGTACTGTATGCTTTCTGTTACAATGTAATAAAAATAATTCAATAAATGACAATCGTCTTTAAGTTTCTTGAAGGCCTCCAACAAGTGAAAAGCAAATATGTTGTAAAAATATACATCATCCTTGTATCTAGTTCACTTGTTAATTTACCTTAGACAAACCTAAATCGGGCTCCAGACACAGCACCGCTGCTACAGAGATTTTTTTCTTCTAATCTCTACCTGCTGCTTATATCAGTTTCACATCAGGAGAAAACTCCTAGAGTAATACAGCAGTACTTTTATTATCCCACCTGCTAAATAAACATGCACCTACTGTATGTAGTGTATCTAGGCCTAGAGAAGGCAAATATGCAGTTCCTAAGAAAAACAAGAAACTGCAATGGCTTTTTTAAGTTTTCAAGTTAAACATTTCCTAAAACTAATGCACAGAGAAACTGGGAGGGGTGGTCAATCAGTGACGCACAAGCTCCTAGGCAAAGCACTGTGGTCCCACAAGTGATGGTGAAATCGTCTCATCACTCAGCCTTAGAGCCTAGGATATGGTCTCAAATCTCAGCAGAACCCAGTGTCACACCCTCTGCAGCCAGAGGGCGCTCCTTCTCTGTCCTGTCCCTAGTTTCTGGTCTGCTGTCCTTCCTGTCCCTCTCTTTCCCTTGGGCTATATATTTCCGGGTCTTGCACTCTGTCCTCGCTCAGCATTGACGTTCGGATGTCCTGAGACCCGCTTAGCACCAGGGCGCCCCACGTCCGTTCCCTGAGGGCATAGGTTTCTATACGGCATTCCTGACCTCTTTGCACTAATGAGCCCGGGCCTTTTTCCCGTCTTGCCGCTACGCATATGGGTCTTTTTCCGCTCTCCTACTCCCCACGGTTAGTCCCTTTGGACGTCCGTGACACCCAGCCTGGGAAAGACTAAATCTAAACTGGCATCACCAATGTGTCTCTTGTATGTGAAAGGATTTGACCTTTCCAAGAGCCAAAGGTTGGTTGGGGAATTGTGTATTGATTGGGATTTTTATTAGGGTTTTTCAGTAAAAACTAAAGTGTAAAACTACTATCTTTATTAAATAAGCACCGAGCACATCCAGCAGAAACCACCTAGATGGAGCCTAGACAAGATAACATCCTCAGACCAGGAAACAGCAGCTTGGCAATATCTACTGAACAGATTTACTGCATGATGTAAAATCAGAACAACATTGTAGCTCTTCAGTGTTCACAAGGATTGATTTGTCAACAGGGAATTAGAAACACATCCAGAGGCAGTAGCTTTTATTCATCCACTGATGGATATACTTGGTAAAAATAATTGGTGAAATGAAAACATTAATAGAACCAGCACCTTTAAAATGTCTTTTGCAGTAAAATGCCTTTGGAGAACCTGACTGGCAATAAGAGGTCTTCATTCATTTAGTTAGCCATAGTTACACGCTCCAGGCTCTGGAGAAATCCAAATTGTTGTTCCATCCTTACAGAGCATCTTTGCAAGGATGTGGAAAGACACATGAAAAACGACACAGTTAAAAAGAGACGGAGTGCCAAGGAACACCACAGCACGTGTTCTTTATCTCCTCACTGCAGACGTGCGAAGTGCTGGGGAGGAAAGAGCACTTGCTGTGCATGGAAGAGCTCTGCAAATGAAAATCGGGAGCCAAGAAAGAGATTAACTAAGTTGGTGTTTTAATCACATACAACAACAGCAGCAGAGCCCAGGGGTGGGTAAATGGGCGTTTTGCAGACCTAGTGACTAGAAAGGGCAATTTCTCTGTGGTTACTGTATCTCAATAGACTAAAGTGGCCCAAAGCGAGTGGGGAGCCTGCAAAACAAGCTGGAATCAGGTTTAAAAATACCTTGATCAGCTGGCCCCAGGCCTATCCCCCCATGTGCACCTGGATCAGTGCAGCTGACGGAGCAATGTCACAAACCACACGCAGGCAAGCAGGCTGGCTGGCACGCTGGCACGCAGGCAGGCCGGCACATTCCCACGAGCCACCGATCATTCACTAATCAACTTCATTCACCTTGTCTATTTAAACCCCCACTCTGCCACTAATCCTCGATCACTATTGGGGTTTTCTTAGCCAGACCTACGCATCCAGTTCGCAACTTAGTCCAGCCTCTCGTTCTTGTGACCCTCTGGATTTCTGACCCTTTGCTCCTGATCTCCAACCTTGCCCTAAACAGACGATTTGGATTACGTTCGCCTTAGGAATTCAGTTTCCTCTCTCTCTGACTCCGCACAGGGTCGATTTCCCTACCTGTTCCCTCGGCACACGTGACAAGCAAAGGTAATGATCGAAAAGGTGACAGCACCATTTCACACTGCAGAGAAACAGGCTCTTCCCTACAGTATAATATGGAATCGTGCCAACCCAAAGGCCTGGAGAGAACACAATCCTACAGTTTTATTTGGTCGCACTTAATCATTAATTTACAAAAACGTGGAGTGCAAGAAAGTATTTTAAAAAAACTGGGTCTGAAGTCACTAGCTCTGATCCTTGAAGACTGTAGAATTTTCATAATTACATAAAAAGTAGGGAAAATAAAGATCAGCCTAACTGGTGATAGTAAGATTGACATGCTCATCATTAAGTGAAAATGTTAGGTATAAACAATGTGAAAAAACAGCAGAGGTGTGAGACAGAAGCAGTAAACCTTTCTGCCTCAGTAAAGGCAGTGTTTTTGCAGTGACATTGAACGGATGGTAAATACAGAACAGATGCTCTGATGCTTTCCCTTTTCCGTGCATATTGATGCTACAGTACTTTGTCTGGCCTATTTCATTTACAAACGCTTGACAACAAAGACATTTGACAATATAAATGTACAATACTACAAGCACCTCCGCACATGATGTCTTTTCCCGGCATACTGACTGTACTCAATACTTTTTTGTTGTATCAGATTCACACTCTGTCAGCCTGCTGGCATTCATCACTCCAGTAGCTCCACTCTGGAAAGATACCAGCAGGCACAGCCTAGAGAAGGCATTTGCTTGATACTGCATACTCCAGAATTTCTGCAACGTCTATACATCTGTTCTTTCCAGTTTTCACATTAAGGACTTTAAGCTATGGTTTGTCTTTTTTTCAGGGCTTGTTATAAGAAGTTAGAAAACAGTGGATCCAAAACTTTTTAAATTGAAATAAAGAATTGCCCAGTGCTCCTTGTGTCCCCACAACACAGCTCAGTACTTCAGTATAATAATAGTTCAGCCTAATCAGCAGTGATAAAATAAAGTTTCAGACTTGTCAGAACTTCCAGAAATTTGTATATATTGACTGTCAACGTGTCTGCTGCTAATATTAAAAACTGACAAATAAATCAAGCAAGGCTAACACAACAAATAAAACCAGTAGTTTTTAAAGAAATAAAAATAAACGACTAATTACTGAGCTGTATAGAATTATCTTAAGCTGCCTTCACAAAATTATAGTTGGTGTATTTACAAAGCTCTGCACGCTGCAATAAACACAGGCTCACTCCTGGCGATGAGCATTGATAATTACAGTTATTTGCCCATGTCAGGGTTTTGCCGAAGAGTGATTTATGGGCAAAGCTTAAGGGCACAAATAAAAACAAGACATAAATGAGTGCTCACAGGTCACAGGGCTTTAGGAGATGCCGGCTGCTCCCTGTTTAATTCTCATTCCTATTTTTCACACCCCACCCTCCTCTGGCTTCCAACTGCTTAGCGAGAGCCTCAGGTTACAGTGATACTGAAAATCCTCACTTGCATAGTCTGGTGGCTGAAATAAAGTACCTGAACACCTGCAACCAAACACTTCTACTAAGTGCATTTTCCTGTAGTTTTAATAACAATAATAATAACATCACTTTATTAACCCTTTACAATTTATTGCATTAGGAATGATCTTTTCGCATACCCCAGCTTGCTCTCCATGAGACACACAGACAGGGAGAGAGAGCCTGGGGTCAGAGCGCAGGGTCAGCCATTGTACAGCGCCCCTGGAGCAGCTGGGGTTAAGGGCCTCGCTCAGGGGCCCAACGGAGTAGGATTCCTCTGCCGGCTGCAGGATATGAACCGGCAACCTTCCAGCTACAGGAAGCAAATCCTGAGCCACAGAGCCACAGCTCCAGTAGTCTTGTACTACCACTAAACATTTAACACATTAACAATAATATCAGGCAGACACAACGCTGGAAGTTGATGTGGCATTGCCCTTTTCCTTTCTTTTGACATCATCATAACTACATCATTTCCTCAAGATAACCACACTACACTAGGGTGGACTTAGGGAGTGGCCAAACAACACAAACGCATAAAACCTGCAATTCTGTGTCAGTCTTAAAGCTTTAATATTAGTTGTGCACGATTCCCTCTTGCCATTTTTGTATGTCCTCTGGGTAATATAGCAAATCTGCTCATGTGGTTTAACTGGCTGGCTATTTCACACAAGTGGCTGTAAAAGAGTTTGATGGACATCATTACTAGGTGCTCTGGCGCCAATCTAAAGCACTGTGCCTGGACAACCTGCATACAGTATATTCCCCCCCATTTCACAGTGGGCCACCTGGTAGTAATGTTTGTTGGCTTGCAGAGTTACTATGTCAAACAGAAACCGTAACAGCTGTTATTAATGCCAAAGAACAAACACTGCGGGATATAAAAAAAATAAATAACAGCAAAAATCCGAAGATGGACGAACCCTTTAGATGCATACCTATTTCTGAACTCTTTGCCTCTTTATTTCTTCCTAGATTCCCATTTGAGGACACAAACTTAATAAAACACTAACTGCATGCAGTTTCAGCAAATTACCGCAGGCAGCGTTGAAGACGTCTGAGTTGATAAGTAAATGAAAACTTTTACTGAGGAGGAGCGTCTGAACAAGTGCCCTGGGGGCCTATTCACTTAATCGAAAAGGACTGCAGACTACATCACTACTTAAATCATCAACACCAACTGTCCTTATGGTTTTACGTGCTTTTAATGACAAAAGCTTCATTGTCATATTCCTGATTACACCTGCAGTTTCTGCACTAGTACGGTCGAACGATTGGGATTGTTCGGTTAAGAGGGTTTTTTTTCCTAGTTTTCAGCAGGCCTCAATGAAAGGTCACTGCTCAAATTGTAATGCGCCTTTAGCTGCTGCAAAATCCACAGCCAACAGCTCCTGCTGCTGTCCTTTTAGCTACTGATTCACAATGTTTAAGATAACATTTTATTTTTGGAATCCCTTGGCGAGGTGGGGTTGAGGCAGGAGGGTACCAGTTATGTCTCCAAGGGCTGCAGATAACTCGTTATCGTTATGGTCACTGATGAGGGTGTGGAAAGGGAGCTGTAAATTCAGAAAGCTAAATCTGAGACACTGTCTGAAGCTGCTCCTTAAAGGTCTTCCTCTCAAGCTCACAGGGAATGTAGTTTTCCGCAGCTGATGCTGATCTCCTTCAGCACCCATGCCCTCATTTTTACCAGGACAAGTTTCCTTAAAACATACTAAACTAAACGGGCCGTATATCACATGAGAACGTATATCACAAGTGTCCATTTCCAAAGCCAACACTAATCTGAGAGAAGGCGATGAGACGGAACTGTCTTGCCTGGAGTCTTGAAATCACAAGAGGGGGTGCAGGAAAGAAGAGAGATTTCTGGGAGCCTGGTGAAGGAAGTTCCCTTGCATTGATGCAGTGAACACAGAGACAGCTGGTGCCGAGGCCAGGTCACCATCCTACCACAGGCCAACTGAGAGAAACTGTTACGAGCACAGCCAGCACCAATTGTCCCTAATCATTCAATCTTCATTCCACACCCTTTCCTCTGCTCACTTCAAACCGACGCTCGGTATCAGGACTCTTTCCACCTCCTGGGTTCTCGGTACTTACGACCTTCGACATCTTGTGCTCCCGAACCCCGCCTGTCGGACCCCTATCCAACTTGTATCGTTTGCCCATTCTTTTGTCTCGCCCTGCTTGGATTCGTGCAGCCTGGCTCTCCTCTCTGGACTGGACGACGCCCGGACCGATCGACCGCCTCTTCCTTCTCGAACCTCGTTCACCTCGGACTCCATCGGAGACCTGCACAGGGTTCGTTATACTCGTCGGCACAGATGCCTGCACTAAGGAAACGGACATGACCCAGACATGGGCTGAAAAAAAAGAACAGCTCTTCTCAGTTTTTGGTTTCCAACAGCTCAGCGTTTCAGCTAAGAAAGATAATATCTTCATGGGCCATTATACACAAAGCTGTTGGGCTGCTTTGGAAAAAAAACTCATTCGGATTTCTAAGTACTGTAACTTGTGCCATTTACCGGCACACAAAGTGACTCATTTTTAGAGTCATTTTAAAACTGTGCTGAAGTTCCAAACAAAATAAAATTACAGCTGTGAATTTTCCTTTAATACTGGTACTAGTCTTCCACCTGTAGAAGTTAAAAAGATAAGTTAGGGTGTACTTCCCCTTGTAAGAATGAGGGTTAAATCCAGAGATATTTAAACACCTGCTGTTTTAAACTACCTACAACAATTGCACTATCCAAACATGGAAGGCAGTGAAGGGCTGCCTTTTTCCAAAGCACTTTCCAGAGAACAATCCTCAAACAGAAAACGGGGAACAAATGAATGATAAAGCTTTGTGACATTTGCATCAATGTGCTCTTTCAGGAATTGCAGTGAGTGGGACAGAATCATGATCACAGAGGAAGAAGAAACAGAAGCAGAAAAAGGATTTGAACTCCAGCAGCTAAGTGGCATTCTGTTTCATGCCAGCGCAATTCTAATTGGCAGAAGAAAACAAAGCATTTTGAATCTGTGTGAGTAATTGGAGAGAATGTGACAAATTTATTAGGGAGATATCTTGCGGTATTCTTCACTAACCTCACACAGGTCATTTGGACTGTGCATGTAGAATAGTTTATTAACCGTTATTCTTATCTTATTTGGGATAGTTTTGCAATTGAACAAAAAAAATGTTCCACTTTTTGAGGCAAGGGGATTTCTAGAGTGAACTTATACAGATAGCTAAGGTATCATGGTTTATGACAGGCTTGAACTCTGTATTTTGCTGAAAGAACAATAAGGACAACAGTGTGCTCGTGATATTTACTATCAAACAGGATTGAAGATTAATAAGGGCAGTGACAAATTGGATCGAGGCAATGGGGACTTCTTTTGTGAAAAAGTGGCTCAACCAATTGACCTTGCATTACTGGAGGATGGACCCAGGGTGGGAGGTGTAGTGAATTGATTAGGACAGCATGTTTATTTATTCACATGCAGAATTAATACAATGGGACTTAGCTAACATACCTAGTTTAATGAGGGATAAGACTTATATTTTAATAAGCAGCTTAAGAAGACAATAACCTTACAAAGGAAGGCAGCTAAAGTACATCCACAGATGCTCCCTCTTTTGTGATGGCTAATACAAAGGAGATTATAATGAGCAGCAAGGCTAAATGGGCCACATTCAGTAGCCTGCACCACATACACTCCCGCACCAACAAATCACAATTCATTCTCAGACCCCAAAGATCCGCACTTCACTAGTGCAACTTTCTTTACAACTGAGAGTCAAGACTGCGAAATTCAAACCTGCCACTGCCCCTCGGTTATACGGGTTCCGTAATACTGCGACCACAGAAGTTCTACAAAAACATTACAAACAGGGCATTAACACAAAATTATTACTATCCAGGAAAGTGTCTCAGTAAACAAAATTCCATCACGTACAATTGCCCAGTACTAAAAAATGTAATATTTGTGAATTTAACAGGTGCAATACAATAATGAAGACTTTATCACAAAACCTCACTCCAGATGTATATTATATGTATGTATAGTACAACTGTGTTACACTAGTCAAAGCTCCATCTAAATTGTGATTACATAATCATTATACAGGTTGCATGGCTTTTAATCAGAGACTCGGGAATGTATTACAACAGGGACTTTACGCTCAACCTAAAGCTGGAAGTTCAAAATGGCTCCTCATGGACACACTAAAGAAAAAAAACAGGGAAGCAGGGAATGACCTTAACCTAACAAAAAAAAAACACAGAAGACACTTCAGAACCTTCTGGTTTTGTTTACCATTTGCTTGCTTCATTCTTTGACACTATTTGCTGCATGTAAAACGACTTAAAAACGACTGAGGGTTCCGGGATGACATACAGTACATGGGATTATTTATATGTGGAGAAGGAAGCCATTTGCCTCCCTAAGACGTGCTGCAGAGCACCATCTGAAAATCACAGAGAGCACAAGAAACTGCTTGCAGTGTAACAGCTCCTTCCTCCATGCAAGAGTAGTTTTACATGTACAGACATGCACCACTAGTTCTGTGCAGAAGCCTGGCTTTGCCAAAGACATTACTAATGTTAAACAGAAATGCCAGAAGGTCATTGATTTCCTTTTCTCCTCTCTACCCCCCCCTCTTCCTCAGCATGCACAGGAAACAACTCCTAAGGGTGAAGGGTATGAGTGTGTGTGTGTGTGCATGCATAAGTAAGGGCTGCGATGTATTCAATTGACTTTCTGGATGTGAAACTGCTACAGCGTGAATCATTATTACCTCCTGGGAGCATCAGGATATCTTCTTTCCTGGAGTCAGACACCAACCCACAGAACGAACAGGAGGGCTTCAGAACTGCCCAGAAAGGAAGCACTGCTGGAGGTAATATCTGAATAATAAACAAACCCTGAGATCCCCATTGTTCAGTGTGCTGGAAGGTTTGGACAACAGGCTTAAGAAGTAGATAATATTATGCTTTTTGACCTGCTTGTTCTAGTGCTGGTTGCATTCTCTTACTGTAGGCATGGTCTTAGTGATTTTCAGTGGGGTGCAGTGTTTGGTGTACTGAGGCTGACGACTTCATTATATACAGTTTCTTCAAACAATTTCCTAGGTTGAGCATAGAGGTGGGAGTTAATATCTTTGTTGCACAGGTTTCAGGACACAATGTTTGCAGTGGATATACAGTACGTTGCATGGGGCTCTGTGCTTCTCCACAATACAATGTAATTCGGATTTTGTTCCAGTTTCCAGTCTATCACATGATCTTCAGCAGTGTCTACAAAAGCGAATAAAATACAGCAAGGAAAACACAGCTTTTTATTTATACTCAGCAGCCTCCCGAACCAGTTAATTAATAATAATACTAATAATAATTGCTTACACTTAAATAGCATTTTTCTGGACACTCCACTCAAAGCGCTTTACAAGTAATGGGGATCCCCTCCACCACCACCAGTGTGCAGCCCCACCTAGATGATGCGACAGCAGCCATAGTGCGCCAGAACGCTCACCACACACCAGCTCTCAGTGGGGAGGAGAGCAGAGTAATGAAGCCAATTCATAGATGGGGATTATTAGGAGGCCATGATTGGTAAGGGCCAATGGGAAATTTGGCCAGGACATGCTAGGACAGGGTGGTAACCCCGACTCTTTTTAAGAAAAGCCCTGGGATTTTTAATGACCACAGAGAGTCAGGACCTTGGTTTTACGTCTCATCTGAAAGGACAGCGCCTGTTTGCAGTATAGTGTGGGCGCCCCCTGCTGGCCCCACTAACACCTCTTCCAGCAGCAACCTTAGCTTTTCCATCAAGTTCCATCAAGAAGATCACCTCTTGGACTCTTTGAATCATACAGGTCTCTTTCAGTTTACTTCCTGGCTTGCTCATTCATTTTTGTGAAGACATGCAGAGAAGCCTGACATGTCGCTCTAGGCTTTTTGCTTGAGGCAAAATATCAGCCCTGAACTGGTAGATGGCGAGCACAGTTGAAGACGAAAATGGCATTAAACTGACAAAAGGAAAGATCTTCTGTACTGGAAAGGCAACCTGCACTGTAGCTCTTGTTCAAGGAGCTTTGTTTAAGTGGACAACATAAAAGATGTGGACAACCCCAAAGCTTATTTTTGTAGAAAAAATAAAGCTGCCTATGCAGAGATGAATGAAAACAGTAAGCTGTACGGAGAGTTTATTAAGCAATTAGCTTAATAATACCCCAGCTAAGTTACCGTACTGTAGCCTGATCTCATCAGATCTCAGAAGCTAAGCAATGCTGGGCCTGGTCACTCTTGAGAGGAGATCTCTAAAGAACATCTGCTCTCTGCTACACAGAATCCCTAGTCACTCTAATAGGGCATTAGCCTTTTTTAGACATTCAGATCCAGAGAGAATGCTTCCTACTATTCCACCAACCAGGATACGGAGGTTCGCCCCTCCTTGGTATTTCAGATTAACTTGGTTCTCCTCTTACTTGACTGAAGATCTTCCCTACATTGAGTACTGGCTGAACACATATGCTTCAGAAGGAATGTAGGAAAAAGACAAAAGTGATTTGTTGTTTTTTTCCTCTTAAGAAGAAGAAATGTAATTTGTGTATACGGTAGCTGTCTCTATGTTCTTTTGGTTAAACTGCCTTGGGATGATGTATCATGAAATAACGCTACAGTATGTACAGTAAGACAAAGGTTAGCAGTATTCATTTGGATTTCCTATAAGATATCACAAGAATATTTTCGTCTTCTGGAAACACGTTTTCACAGAGCGGGTAAACAATGGACCATAATGAAGACCTTCATGCCCCCGCAAAACCTTCTTAAGGCACGAACTTGGGAACAACCGGCTCTTTTAAAAATCCATAAATCAACCACCGCTGTCTCTGAACATCCTGGACAACAAAGTGTTACTGTCGCTGCGAATCTGGCACTTGTCAGCATGAAGCCAAAATCACCCAGCGATACTAATCCCACACTCCAGAGTCATGCTACTGAGTCAAATCCCAGAAGGAAATCCAGGAACTCTCCCTGTACACAGGCCAGATCTAGTCTGCTGTAGTTCTGATTACCTCTTAATACAAAATTTTGCAGGATCTGCAAATATCATTGACTTCAGTAAAAATGGAAGAGTAACAACAATAATCACAGCACACTATGCTATTTCCAAGTGGTGTTTTCAAAATACATGCAGGCCAATGAGAAGAAAGAGGTCTAATTAGCAATGTGCTTACAGGGATTTATTTCTCCAAGTCCACTCACATCAAGCAAGGAGCCTTCCCTGTGCTTCTCCTGGGACTGTGTTCTCTGCCATCTGCTGTGACAGCTCAATGCTGGGAGATGTCACTCGGGCTTGATACTGCAGAAGGCACACCTCTGTCCTTTGGTAAATACTTCTGTGCTGGTTTAATCATTTCACCCTACGGCTGACTGGTGCTTCAGGAAAAGGAATGCAGGGCCAGCTAAGAATTTAGTTGTATTATTTTGGTTTACTGTTACTGTGTGTTTGATTTTTCAGCTTTCTGTCTGTAAAGATTTAAGATGTCTGTTCAAAGTCAAATCATGTGGCTTACGATTACGATACCAAGCATTGTGTGACATTTATCTACTGTCTATTCCACTGTATGGAAAAAAAACAACTAAGAGGCAAATGGTTGGTAGCTAAATTCCTAAAACTCCTGAATAACTTTTTCATAGACAAAAAAATCCATCAATGCACTTCTCAAAGTACTGTACCAGGACAGGTCACGACAGAAGCCACATTCTCACTTCTATTCTTCACCAGTCCCTCAGACACGACTCTGCCCAAGGACCGCCAGCTCGCCTTGAGAGCAGTTTCCTTGACAACTGACAGAAAGCGTACCTGTGCTGCAAGGGGGAAAAGAAATGACGTGCCCATCAGCGACACTGACACCTGATATCAATCAGTGCAAAACAGCAAACAACTCATTTTGAATTCCGCACACAGAAAGGTGATTCCAATGAAGAACGGGTACTATAAACTTTGAAGCAATACATCTGAGACAGTAAAACTCAGCAATGCTGTGCTGCACAATTCGTCTTGTTACAAGATGCCATCCTGCTTCTAAAGTTCCTCTTCTCTCAAGTTTCTTTGAGAATAGCTGTCCTCTATTGAAAATAAAGGAAAGGCTGTTGTGTCACCCCCACTGGCCTGTTCCTATTATCTCCTTTTGTAACTATTTGATATGATTCATATATTCTGCAGGTTTCCAGTTTGGTGTTTCTGTATCACATCTGTCACTGACCCCATGTGACTCACTTTTAAAACTCACTTTGCAGGACTTTACAGCACAGCACAAACTCCGATCCTGAGACACCTGGAGCCAGAGGAATCAGAGCATGTGACAGGACAAGCTCAGAGACTGCAATTCTGAATTGAAGAACCCCAGCTTAGAGTAGAGCTGACTGCCAAGGTTTGGCGAGACTCCTCTTCTCTTCTGCCTCACTGCATCAGTGAAGCGGAGGAGAGCACCAGCCATTAGAAGCCATCCAGGTGTCCCTCGCTCAGAACAGCAGTTGCCAGGATGTGAGCAGGGGCAAGGTGCCTTTGGAACAGTCATCTCTGCACTAATTAGCCAGAAAATAGGCCCTGTATGTGGTGGGACAGAGCAAGAGCAAAAGGTTAGCCTTTCCTTTCCAGATCACAATTCTGTAGCAAGGAAGCCTGGTGCTGTATCTTCACTAATTTCAGTCCAAAAGGCAGGCTGCTGTATAATTCTGCAAATCGAAAGATATTTGCACTGCAAGCAGCTAACTCTGCCAACAGACGAAGGCTGTTTTTTTTCCCCCACAAAAAAGAGACTCTAGATACAATTTGATGTGTTGCCTGAGAATCATAAATCCTTCATCAATATTTCAAGAGTCTCAGGGCCATTTTTCAAGGACTCAGACTGCTGCACACACTTACAGCTGGCCTGATGCCTAGGTTTCTTTTTCTAGGAAAAGTGCACAACAAATTTATTTCTTGAAATTCGCTGTCTTTGTAACCTCACTGATCATGTAAAACTTGAAGAGTGGGAAGCTACGCAGCAATCTCAAAGGAGCACAGTGTTACCACCAAAACTTTAGCTGATACAGCAACCCATGTGCGGGTTCCAGTATGAAGAGAAAGGCCCTTTCATTTGAACCAATGAAATAGCAACAGACCTACATTATTTGTCCGCATCAGCAGAGAACAGAAAAGAGTCAACAAAAAAGTATGATCCAAGTTTGAAGCCTGAAGATCAGGGAGAACATAAATTTGCATTAGCAAAGAGTAACATTTTCATGTCTTCAAGCACAGCTGGAAGTATATTTTTCCATGTAACTTTCCCAATGGGAAACACTCAAACACAACATCTTAGCCTCAAAAAAGGGATCTCTCCCAGACTCTCAATGAAGGTTTTCATAAGACAGTGATCTCAGCTCCAAGGCTCCATTACTAAAGCAGCTGTCACATTTCCAGCTTCTGATAAGCACACTCATAACTCAGTTTGGATAAAAATAGAAAATTGGAAGACTAGGGGGTTTTAATAAGGAAAGTGCAAACAAAAATAATGTGCTCAAGAAATTATTTTGATGATGTTGATTTTTTTTGTCCTCAGTCTCGGTAAGGAATCCTGGCGGAAATATCAAAATACTGATGTTGACACTATTTTTGGGACTGTACATCTTTTATTCATTAACTGATTCTGCTATTTCCTGGCCATTAATGTCACAGTCTTCCAGTTTTGACACTCCAAATGTGTGGACTGATGTTTGTACCAGTTACAGGCAAAACCAGATGACATTTGCAGATTATTGTAAGGCAGAATTCCCACAGCACTGAATTAAAAATTCAACACTGCTAGAAGACATGCACTGTATATGTAATGTTTATCATGAGCCACTGCTGTTTCGTAATTAAACTTCAGTGATAGTGACTGCCTGTGGTTCAATTGTAGTTGTTTTTGCTCCCTTGTTTGAATATGCATTTTTCCGATGCCATGCAAACAGAAAAAAAGCAATCCAGTTTCAGTAAAATACAATAAAGAAAAGAAAAATATTTTTTTTGTTCCTTGGAATTTCCAAATATATCAACAGATTTGACAATTCCTGTTTGTTTTGGTCCACTTGTTCTCATTGGTTTACTATGTGGAAAGCTGTCGATAATATTTTTATGTTTAATTCAATGTGTGCTACAGGGAGACTGTATACTGTATGTCTTAATGGCTGATAATTACACCTTTAGTTGCGTCCCTTATGAGGAATAAGCAGCTTTCTAACAATGGATTATACCTAAGAAGGCAAGCACAATGGTAAAAAAAAACTGAACAACAAAAGTACAGTAAATGTAATAATAGAAAATACTTTTGCAAACTCAAAAGCCTACTAATTCAGCAATGTACCAGAATTTGTGCAGAAAACAAATGAGGTTGCTTTTCCATTAACCTTATTTAAAAAATGGGAAGAAAATCGCTTCTGCCACTGCAGCATAGATCCTTCCCAATAATTAGCTATTATGCACGCAGCTCACATGGTTTTTTAATGGAATTTTCAAATGCCATCATCCCTATAGACGAAAGATAAGAATTTAAACCAGGATAAGATTATTTCCTATCCTGGAGCAAGGCACAGAGCTTTGCCGTGTACCCTTCACATTTTATTTATTAGACCTCCACTGTATTTATTAACCATACACATCTCTTTTAAACCACTGACGGAATCCAAGATCTGTATAAAATTAAAGAACCACATTAATATCACCAAGACAGCTGTTGCATTTATCCCATTCAAACACCTTGTCAGGCATACAGTATGAAACACAATCTTGCAAGAATATATCTGTGCCCCATTCTGACATTACCCATGAGTCATGTGTAGTGTCATGACCGATAAAGCTCAAATGAAACCACAGATTCACCTTCAACAAAAACAGCATACAGACTTATTTTAATGTGGCCTTTCCCTCTGGATTGACATACTGTAGCACAAAGCAATGAACTCTAGGGCAGCACAGTTTTCGCCTCCATTTATCATTTTAGCTGTTCGGTCAGATTCTAATAACAGAACGAGCCGACAAATATAAAGGGATAGCGTACTTAATACTGTGGGGTTAACCTGCCTGACTGAGGAAGTGACAGCACTGGCTGAAGATCAGCCAGTCACAACTGTCACAACCCGCCTCACTTACGAGGAATGAACCAGGGAGGCAGCTGCTTTAGTGAGCTGGAAAAGATACACAGTTGTGGACAGCCAGCGAGTATTTATACTACTGTATATCAAAGGTACACTGGTCTGTGTTTTCGGCCGTATGTGACTGAAATGCTTTTAGATGTTACTGGTGCCAGTGACCCAATACTGCTTCAATTCCCAAGTTAATATCAGTCTTCAAAAGAGAAGCCTTTTGTCAGTGGGCCTGTTTTAAAAAGTTGTGTGGACAATGGGACTATCTTAAACCACACTTGCATTACATTTTGCTTGTGCACAAATAGAGTCCCAAACTCAGGCTTTTATTTGCCCCCTTCTCCAGTTTAAGCTTCCATTTTTGTACATCAGTGCATTTATCAGTGTATTTCGTTATTTGTCTTATTGTGTTTTTAAAATCTGCTAAAACATGCTTAAAAACAGGGTTTAACCCTCAGCAGAAAAACAAAATGGATGGATGGATGTTTATAGAAATAGCTGGGGTCCTGGGAGGAAATGTATTTTGTTTTACAATGTATTTTAAAATGGCTACAATAGCTTGAATGTGTCTGCCTCCGAAAGGAAGTAACGTGGATCAAAAGTGTAATTATTTTTAATTTAATGAAATAATATGTATATTATGTCCACAATGCTATACAGTATGACTCCAGTCCACATTCTCAACAATGAACATATACAGTATGTAAATACCATAGCACAGGTAAACTCTTGTGAAATGTACTGATAACTTTAATACTTTAAAACTTTCCAATAATGTGGTGAAAATGTTAAAGATAATATGTCTGTAGAATAACATGTTTTTAAAAAGTCTGTCACTAGCAATTTTTCCACCATCATCTTATCATTAAATAATGGAAAGTTTTCACTCTATAAAAGTATAGCCTTTCAGTACATTCTACGTACTGTATATGATCTCATTTAAAGTCACGTACTGCACACAGAGAGGATTTTGTTGGAAAGGTATAAATGGTCTTTTACAATACGTTTTTCCAATATTTTTTAGTTCATTTAGTAACACTGGTTATATTTCAGATTCAACCGCAAAATAGGCAACCTACTGATGTTTTAACATGTAACCATTCATGATACTTACTGCCCTGTTTCACAATTATCAGCAAAAGTAATCTGAACATTGCAATCGTCATTTCGAAACCACTACAGTACTGTAATCTCACCCCTAATAATCAGTGCAAAATTCCTCTATTCTTGGCAACCAGCTTGCTAAGGGCAACCACCATCTGCACAGCAAAAAACTACAACTCCTGTCTATTCATAGTGGGCATCAAACCAGAGCAAGCTAATAACAGCCAGCAGGGCCCCTGGAGAACAACGCCAGCTTCGTGGTACAAAGTGATAACCTAAATCACAAATTTATTAAAGCTTTGTGAAGAGAGACAAAAAAAAACACAAAATCAAGAAACAACAAAATAACCATGCCATGTACCCACACCTTAGTGCCTTTTAAACAATAAGAGTCCTCTTTTTAGTACTGAACAGTCCAGATTTAAATGTGATGATTCATCGACAACCTCTCTTTAATTCAAGAGAGAGTCCCTGTAGTGGTATAACAGTATATGACAATGCTCGTGTTTTTGAGACAGAGGATTTTCTAAAAACCCACTGAGGAGATTTCAACTGTACAACAGGACCTGCACGCGTCAGCTCAGGGGTTTATTTTCCAAAATTTGTCAGGAACAGAACAAAATTGTGGCAGTTGAAATGGAACAGAACTTCAATGTCTTTCTGTGTCATGGACAGTATGAATCTGTTCGCTAATGACAGTATGATCTGTATCAATGAGCCTGGGAAAAAGCATTTTTTCATCATTTATCATTTGCTTCATAAACACTGTATTTAAATTATATACATATAATTTAAGGATAATACTTCCTTACAGTATAAATGCCATTCTATTCTGAACAGTCAGTAATGACTCTCTTAATGGGGTTCAATGCTGTTACTATAAATCAATCATTGACTGGAAAATAAAAAAATAAGCAGGACTTTTTATCACAGTTAATTGAGAGATATTGTCTTGTTATAGATATTGTCTTTTATTAAATGCCATTTAACAAAATGAGACAATCTCACCAGTATTCTAGATTAAAACAGTAAAGAATTAAAGGATAACACACACACCAGACATCTTCAAGCCAAAAGAGTCAATTCAGAGATTCTTCTTGGTTGTAGTGCTAGGGATGAGACTGCATGCATGCGTCTGTCCTACTAATAAAAAGAATAGCAAAAACAGACTCAAATATTGCATTGAAGAAAAAAAAAACATCCCAGGTTTTGCTCTTCCAGATGTGATAATTTACTCTCTTTTTTGAGGAATCTCAGATTCGAATTTCTGAGAATAGACAAAAGCGTGAGCAGAACTGCACTGAGGCCTAGACCTCAGTCAGGATTGGTTTTGACATCTGCATAACAGATTTTGCATATCCACAGCAATGACTGAATTACTTTATCTTCGTTCTGTGCATCAGCTTATCTGGCTGTGCATTGTGGTGCTCCATCTTCCAGGAAAATGCTTGAATGATCAACTCTCCTGGCGCGTGCCAAAGTCATGTGGTTTCTCCATGTGCTCCTTGGCCTCAAGCATTTTTTCCTTATTTGATGGGGTTTCTTTGCCAGCAGCTCTTCACAGAATAATCAGTGAGAGCCTCTGCCTTTCATGATTCTCTCTTTCTCTTTTCTAAGTGCTTGATTCCGACACAGTACAGTTCCTCTTTCAGACCGTTCTCTTTACTTTAGTGAGACCTTAAAGGTTACTGTGGAACCTCTCATTTCTTTCTCCTTCAGCACAGGAACAAAAGATGTTCTGAGGGTGGGCCCAGCTCCACACAGGAGTGAGATTTGTTTCCACTGTGTACTCAGCTGTGGTACAAATGAGAATTCAGCTGAACTTGCTGCAGAATGCACATATACACTACCTGATTACTCACACATAAACACTGAAATAACAGCTGTACAGGACAAACTAAGCAGCATTCATGATGAACAAATGTTTTTTTTTATTTCTTTTTGAACTCCTCACCCATCTTTACATATATCCTAAAAATGTAATTCCATGTTCCCTTTCAAGGAAGGACATGGAAGACGGAAACCCCTGATAACAATGTATTCTATTGTTGCACTATTATCCATCTTATTCTCTGATACTGACCAATTCACCTTCCTTCTGTAAACTTACAAATCTTCGAGAAAATGCCTGCACTAGCTCTATATACTATATATAGACAGCCTGCACTGGCTCTGTATACAGCATGTCATCAATGCTGCATGGGCTTCTGAGCTGCTCGAACAGTACAGCTGCTCCGGCTGTGTTCTCTGGCCAGGCTGTCATGGGTTCCAGTCTGGATTATTCGGCGGCTGTGATGCGGAGTCACAGTGGTGACGCGCCATTGGCTGAGCCTCCCGGACAAGGGCTGGGATAGGCTGGTCTGGGCTGCTGTGTGACCTGCGGACCGAGGCCTGCGGGTTTGCCGTGAGACACGCAGCTCTCCCCCAGTCAGCAGTGACTCTTCTGTGTCAGAGGAGCTCCCCAGTCAGCCAGGCCGGTGCAGGGACTGTCACCTGAAAGCCCAGGTCTTAAACAACGGGGAATTGCCACCTGGGTGGGTATGTGGGATGTAAAAAAAAAAACAGAAATTCTTGAGAAATGAAAAACCAAGCTGTGCAGGTTTACAGGTAGATGCTTAAGTGGGCAATAACATGGATGCTCTCAATTATGCTGGACAATAGAGGGAAGAACTTAAGCAATCAACAATGGGGCAAACCTTCCTGTGTTTTAAACGGTCCAGGTGACTTTTCTCCTCGGGTACAAAACATTTTAGCAGGGACCTGAAGGCCAAAATTGATACATTATTTATACTAGACACTGCCAATTTAAATACACTCTTTCATACTGATGAAAGGAGAAGAAAAATGTGTAATTGATAGTGGACTAAGTATTCTTTATATTTGTCTGAAGTGTGTCGTTAAGTTGAGTGAAGTCTTTTAATTCCCACAGACAGCCTAACAAATGACTGCAATTATCGACCTAAAAGTTTTATATGACTGTATGAATAATAGAACACACACTGGGAACCAGCACGGGGGGTTATAGACATGAAGCTGAAGCACTGTAATGAGACCACAGTGCTCGGCTGGAAAGGCACTCTTGCATTAGACTACATTAAGTGAAGCAATAAGTGTGGACTATTAATTACTATTATACGAATAAGAATGAAAGAGGGATGTAAATGGTACTGTAGATGTCTGGAAGAACGTTCGAAACAGAACTCTTCCCGTGAGAAGAAACTATGGTTGACTTCACAGGAATAAACAATCTCGTTAAGTTCAGGCTTTGATCTGATTGATCCAGCGTGCAGTTAGGTGTGCCTAGCAGATGCGCACATGGTCTCTAAATAAGGCATCAAAGTATAATTAAAAAATCATACTTGTATTTATTACAACAGTATGGTCAGAGCCAGACAACTATATAATTTAATGGCAACCTTTTCCAGAACTAAGTTAAGCAAGGCAGAAAATACTGACTTCTACTGTACACACTTAAATGTAGTAACGTACTGTATGTATACAGTAAAACAACAGCTTGGACTTTTTTATGTTTTCAAAAATGTCTGCATTTCAATACTGATGACTTATAAAGAAAACCTTTCCTAGATGACATTTTAGTCAACACACCATTTTCTGATTCTATCCTTCATCATTGTTTTTTTAAAACACAAGTCAGCACATGGGTGGAGATACTCTGATGAGCAGAGATCATGTAGCTAGTCAAACAAAACGGAAAACTCAACCAAGCACATGCTATATCTGAAAAACAAACAGTTGCCTCGTTTTTGTTTTGTTTTTTTTAATTTTCTTTCAGCTCGAGTCAAAATCGGGTATTGTCTTTGAACTGAAACGAAAGACGATGTCAGGCCAAGTGTCAGCTTCTGCTTCAGCCAACTCTTTTGGTTACAATTGGATTTTGATATTGTGATATAAGATGAAATTAGTCTGTGCAATTCTGTTGTCTTTATCTGTCACCCAGGTGGCACATAGCAATGAACCTTGACCTTCGGCAATGATACAACCAAATGTTACAATTGCTTATGTAAATGTCCTAAAAATTGGTCATGCCAGAAGAGCTTAAAAAGCCCTCCTAGTTTCCAAGACTCATCACACAGTGAGGATGGAATGGCTTGACTTCCAAGCAGGTGACAATTTGGCCCACTGGAACTGTCCCAGCTGGTAGCCTGCCTAGGAAACGTAGGTTTGTCCCACACTCTCCATGGAAACACTTCTGCCTGTTAAAACCTATGGTCACCTGCCCAAAGAGGGGAGCAGCGACCCAGCTCACTCCCCCATACACAGCAGGGGTCAAAAGATTCGGGGCATCACGTGGGTGGCCAAGGCAAGTGCAGACAAAGTCTAAGCAAGCTCTGCGGAAGGGTTCAGTAACAAAGTCACTTTCCAGAAGCCCTTCACAGATCGTGTGCCACAGGAGCAGAGCAGAGCAGGAGTGCTCATAGGTTCCACACTGTGCTGTCTCCTTTCACATAGTAAAGAGGAACCACGTAGTATAGCAGAGGTCACCAATCAAATGCAATGCTTATGTCTTGGTTGACCATTGCCATGCAGTTTTAAGCCCATCTATACAGTATTTGATGTTACAGTATATAGAGCTTGAGACCTCTCCAAACTATTTATCTTTTCTCTCTATATATGTATACATACTGATTTTTGCAGTCAAAAAATTGATATGACATCAGGAATATGGAGACTTGTTTGATTTTAGAAATCAGAGTACAGATGGTACAATATATTTGTTTTAATTCTAAAGTGTAACAGCACAATTTTAGAATGCTTTGACTGCACAACATCTTGCAGTTAACAAATTATTATTAGATTATATTAGAAGTACGGAGAATATAAAGAACACTGATTATTTCCAGTTTCCGAATGATTCAATGGTGCTAGAAGCTGGTTGAAGGCCAGATCATTTGTATGCATTGTCACATTCTTTGCCAGGAAAACCCCTACTGTGCACCTGTCGCCTTGTCTCAGAAAATCTCCTGGAAGCAGTGTCTAACTCATCCCTAATCAGTATTTTCCTAAACACTCTCTTACTCTTCAAACTACGCTGAAGGAGAAAAGATCTTTTACAACAGCCTCTATTTCTCCCTCTTCACACACCCTGAGACACCCCTTCAAAGCCACCTATCATTACCTAAAAATTCAGAATATTTGGAATTCTTTCAAAATTATTTTAAGATAGGAGTACATGAACAAAGGCATGCCAGTGGATTTTTTTTTATAATCAGAAACAAATTTCATTATCTTCACATCTTAATGAATGTAGCCTGTTAATTACCGTAACACTGGAGACACTGGGTGGCTGGACAATATTTATTTTGCTAGTGTGCACTTCAGAAAAATCCCCACAGACCTTCACAGGTGCTTTTTTTATGCCACAGTTAAAGTGTTCTCTCGTTCTTTTGGGTGGAGTTTGGCTGGTTGAGTAGGGCAGTATTTGATTATCCTGCAAACTAAAAGAAAGATCACAAACTGGGTCTACAGTAGGTAGCCTTTTCCATGCACATTCGCTGTGCATACTGTACTGTACTGAATCAAAAACATGCTCTTTCAATATAAAGTTCTATTCAGCACGATTACACTTGTTGAAAAAGGCAATGTATCCAACAATATCACCACAGGCTTAATGACAAAAGTACATTTGGTCACAGCTACGCAACAAATCTGTATCTGTATCAGTACATCTCCTAACAGCTTTTTCAACAAAATGCGCAAAAATGGGTGTGGGGAGATCTGGGATAAAAAGATCTTCCCAAAAGTGATGGCAGAGTCCCCTGAATATTTTAACTCATCTACTGCCAAATTTCTACTGGGATACTGTGTAAAGAACTACAGAGTAAAAATTATAAATTAATTTAATATAGTACATTTTTTCTATTTACAGTAAGCCAAGTGACTGCACAGACATTCTTAGCATCATGTTGACCTTTTACTTGTATGACTAATCCACAGCAGTGACAACAGAAGAGGATGCTGTAGATTTGTATGTATCAAGAATCATTTGCACCAGACTGAAAAACGCACTAAATAAACCTGGCTGATGGGAAGCCTGCCAGCTTAATCAGAAGACTCTCGCCTGACAGCAAAGGCCACCGACTGGACTGAGGCTGAGGAGACCATAGCATCACTGGAGGACCTTCACAATAATATTTCACAAGTGGCAATATTGAGACACGTTTAGTACATCTGGATGAGCATGATGAAACATTTCGTGGCAATGAAACTGCTCAAGCTTTTTAACGGAAGCATTTTATAAAGAGATGAAAAGATACTGTCATGGTGATGGAAAACTGAGTAATGGCTTTTTTAAAACGACCTGTGAATAAACAGAGAATGTAGCTGATAGTGGTTTGAAACTCCTTTACTGTAAATGTTTCGGGATAGCTTACAATTCCCTCCAGACACTCAGGAAGTGACTGAAAATGTCTCTCATTTTCTTCCACAGACCCTCCTGAGATTAACGTGTACCATGACTCTGAGAATGATGGTCTGAAATAATGTAGACACTCAGCACCAACCCAACGTGAGAAAAAACAAACAAAACTCAGAAATCTGCCTGACCATGTTTGTGCTGTAATTAAGCAGCGCTTACAATATGCCACTTTATTGTCATTTACTAAAATGGCAAAGCCTGTGTTTTTCTGCATAACAGATGTAACTCTTTACTATGAATACATAATTTCATAACCTTTTAAGCTCTTTCTTAGGATCTACGGCAGCATGACTAGAATTAGCAGCTCCGGTGATAACAAATGGTTCAACAGAATTTCCTCAAAGGTAGCAAATGATGCATTAAAATAGATCTTCAGTGCTATTTGTTCATTAGCTGCTTTTCCGAAAGGTTAACAAATCTTGCTAATCAAAGCAATTAAATGCACAGTAAGATTTACCTTTTCCACTTACAATATTTCCTCTTTAGATAATTAGACTTTCTGCAGAGTTACTTGTCTCATTTTCAAAAGGTCACAGCCTCATTTAAGGACTTCTGGTCCATGAAACCATGGATACTTGCTTCACAGCCTGGTGCTAATAAACCCACCAGAGAGCAATTAATGTCAGGCTCAGATTCCAGTGTTAAGGATGATTAATAGAAAAGGGCAAAATCAGTCAAATCACAGATCATGTGTTTTGATGCTGAGCTCTCACTTCATTCAGCAAAACGTTATTTTACACATTTCCATTAAAGGGCTTTGACTTTGTGACTGTGTTGGTAAAAACTTGTATTCCATGTCTAGCAAATGAAGCTGAAGGGATAAAACATGCTAAATGAACTCACCAAGGCCCCTGCATTCCTAAGAAAAAAGAGTTGCTGCTCTAATCAACTAACAATTTCATATTCTGTCCTAGTATTGGAGAAATGAGCTACTGTACTTACAACCAAATGGGGTACATGGGCCCCCTTTCTTTTGTGTCTGTACTTGGGCTGCTATTTATAAAGTACTCAGGCGATCGCCAGTGGACTGTGACTTTGCATTTACAGGGTCCTTAAAAGATTATAAAGACCAAGGAGTTACACAGAAATGGGTTTAAGCTTCTAACACAGTGAAAGGGCACAAACAGCAATGAATACTGAATGAACAACCTGGAAGGGGTTATTTAGTCATTTCCACAACGAGCTGCTCTTCCAGCATGACCTGCCTGGAGTCAGTCGATGCTATTGTTAAGAGCGCGTACCAATCAACGATGAAACCTACTGCCTACCGCACCAGTCTTTTGTAACAACAAGAATCCGAACGGAGCACACTTTCTCTAAGACAAAATACGCTTGATGGAAAAACTGCTATGAGGGAGGACTCTCACAAAGGTTAAAAGTGTTTATGAAAAATAAATACAGAAGATCAATTATATCTGTAGCGATGACATTTTCATTAAAATATAATTAACCTCAGTGTTTCTCAGGTCAGGAAAACAGGACGTGTGTTACAGCAGGTGCATTTAAAGTAAGTTAATATTATTGACATTATTGTGTTTTACTACCTGCTTATGTGTAATTCTGAGTAACCCTGAGGAGCCATTACCTAAAAGTAGGTTGATATATTATTATGTAACTTTTTCAATTAAAGTTGCAATTGATTTGTGTGATTGATTTGTATGCTAATCTCTAATTATGACTTTACAGCACTTTTAGGATTTAACTTAGCTTTCAGGCCTATTCATTAGCAATCACAAATCATGTACAGATTAAAATCAAATGAGTTTTGCTTTATTCTTGCACAAAACTGTGGCACTAAGCCTTGTTCGATCTCTACCACAGCCCTGATACAGAGTTTCTGTTCTGTTCCCATGAGGCAGTGAATAAATATGCCGAGGACTTATAAACAGTAACTTCATTTTGTAACAAAGTTAAAAGCAAAGACTTCCTATCTATTTATTCACTTTAGCAACTGCTCTCCGCCTAGCGCAGTGGATCCCAATCTTGGTCCTGGAGGAACAGTGTACTAGCTTCTCTTCATTACAGCGGAGTCCTAATTCTTCGGGACTAATCGAGGACTCTGCTGATCTGCTTGCATGTTTAGACTTTTATTTAACCTGTTTCTCTGGTCAATCTTGAGTGTCAAAACACCCATCTTCCATGGTTCTGTTTCCAAAAGCTACAGAACTTTACACAACCTCTCCTCAACGTACTGGCCAGTATTTCTACCTAAATAGCTCAACTGACCAACTGGAACGACCACACACTGATCAGCAGTCAGTGTATCAGGCCCGCCCATTATGACTCCTTGTTCCTTCTGCAGATGCCCAATTGGTCACATTTCAGGTAGCACACCTGTATGAGGGCAGTTCTGAAACACAGACATTGAAACAGGGTTCATAACATATTAAAAAAATCCCAATTAACCTTTTTTAAGAGCTGAAAGCATATTTACAAATATGCTGCAAACAGGAAACTGAAATCAGCTGGTGACTCGACTGCGTGGCAGCAGCTGTACTGGCCACACCATCATGCCACCCCAATGCAAAAGCTTGTTTACAAATGTTTGAGGCCAGTTTTGAGAATGTAAATCTTTGCTACAACATACCACGACATAAATACAGAATCCTACTAAACAAACCCTGTCTTGGAGTTCTCAACAAAACAGACCCCTGAATTATTAAGCTTCAGTGCCTTTTTCAGTGATCTGGAGGAGCACTGCTATTGAAACTGAAATGGTTTCCATCTTCTCCCACCTGTTAGAGATAAAGTGGGTCCCACTAACCGCATTCTGGCAATGACAAATGTACAATGTCACTATCAGGTTGTGCCTGAAGCTCTCTTGCAGCAAGGACAAGCAAGGTTAGGAGAATATAACAAAAAACAGCACAGGATGCTTTCCAACAACAATAAGTTTTGGTACAGTAATTTCCAATACGCCACGCTGAATCAGATTTCAGACCATTCTCAAATGGCAATTTAGCATAAGCGAATCAATGCAAGTCAAGTCAATAACTACAATCCCGATGACTGCAGTTTTTCACTACAGAATGAAAATGTAAGTAGCACATTCCATTAATTCAAAACCATAATGCACACCAGGACACATCTATTTAAGTTACGCTGGGAACAAAAATATAGAAAATAAGTAAGCTAAAAAATACATTCTCTTCTTCTCTATATACATAGATGACTGTATTTACAGTATAGCAGCAGTATATACACAGAAAAAACAAGAACCAATGTTAATCTAGGAGCATATGACTTGTATTCCAGAACAGGACATACTATATCAAAAAACACAGCTGGACGTGTAGATAAACTTCTCAGCATTCAAGGGAAAACATTTTTCTGATAAAGGAAATAATGCATTTTAAATTCTATGACTCTTTAACCTGTTTCGCACTTCAGTGCAGCACAGGTTTCTTCTGCTTCTGCTTCACATTTATTGATTCAACAGCACCACTGTCCCCCTCCTCTTCTGCCTGGACAGAACCAGAATCCACCGACAATGGAATTACTGTAAGGTGGGCTAAACCCAAACCGAGCAAAGCCCGTCAAAGCTCTTCGACTTGTTTTCGGATTCCGAGCTGCACAGGGTGACTGGGAGGGCGTCTGAGCTTCGGTGATTTCCTGCCGAGTCTGGCCGTTTGCCCTGCTTTCCACCTTCACGCGAGGTATCCTCGGCCTGCAGGCCGTCACCATCTGCAGGGCCAAGCAGCCTAGATGCCGGCATCACCAGTCACCCGGAATAACCGAGGACAGCAGGGAGACGGGGGTTGGAGGCAGCACCTCCGTCCATAACCACCGGGGCAAGACATGCCTCTCGCAGTCATAACAACTGGCTAACACACAAACTCTGCACAGGCAGGCCTTACCTCAGCTGTTCTCACCGACTGCAGACGCTCACATCAAGGAATCTAGTACAAGAGATATGAAAAGGCAAGGCCACATCCAAATACGACATTCTTCGGTAAGGCTTCCTTCCAGCAAGGCAGGTGGCAACACGCAAATGTCTGAAGTTACACTTCCTTCTGGGCCTGGAAGTCAGGTGCCAATCGCTGTCCATTGTCTATATTTTTCCGTGCTGTACTGTATGTGAAGTTTTAAACATATATTTTTCAAACAGGCAGGCCTTAAGGCACTTAATAAAAGAAAAGGCTCCCAATCATATCTGAGATAACCCAGTGTTAGCCAGGATAGGACCTGTCATTCCTGTCACTGAAGCTCTTTCTCTGTGTCCACAGTTTTCATGTAGTGTCAACACCTTTGCTAACAGACGCTACCTTTAAGAAGAGATTTCATTGCTATATTGGAAAGCAATGTTGTAGATAGTCATCCTCTCAACAAACTGCTTACACCCATACTCCACAGCCATTATCTTTGTGAACGAGGCCTACGAGTGGTGTTAGTGGACCAGTAGGTGGCGCTCTTCCCTCTGGGAAGAGCTGTTCAACCTAGTCTTGACTACTTAACCACTTGACTATTAAAGATCCAAAAGTAGTGCTCCAGAGACTAGGGGTGTTATTGCTGGTGTTCTGGCTAAATTCCACTCTGAGCTTTCTGAATCTGGCCTTCCTGATGTTCTCCATTACGTTAAGTTCTGTTCTGTTTTCTGTTAGTTTATTAAGTTCTGTTCTGTGCTTACAAAGATTTAGTATAGGAACAAATAATAGGTTTATTCCCTGCTGAAAAGATAAGAAAACACAACGTTTCGGCTGAGGCTTTCGGCTGAGGATGTGGCGGCTTTCTTCCATCCAAAGAAGGCTCCACAGGCGAAACTTCGTTTTCTTTTCTCTTTTCAGCAGGGAATGAACCTATTACTTGTTCCTTTGCAGCCTAAGCATGCTGACGCAGCTCCCCACCTGAACTAGATTCAGTATATACAGCTTTTGGGCTACTGGTGTGTAATGGCCGAACAACCAATTGGTCCCTTTCCAACAACTTTCCTAGATTTTTAAAAAATTAGAGAAAAATAGTGCTTTGAAAACAGAAACCTATTTCTTCTTCTTTTACTTTTTATTGTAATATAAGAATACATAAATAAAAAAAAGTGGGTAGTTGCGTCAGCAAGCGTAGTCTGCAAAGGAACAAGTAATAGATTTATTCCCTGCGGAAAAGAGAAGAGAGGAAACAACGTTTTGGCTGTGGAGCCTTAAATCTCTTTAGCCTACTGTATATATTCATCAAATCTAGTCAAATACTTCTCAGCCATTTCCTTTCCTTTTTTGTGTGTTTTCAAGGCAGGAAAGTACAGGTATTCAGAAAGTATGCATTGCGTAGGGATTCATCTGTGATCTAATTATCACCAGAAGATGACAGGAAAGAGCTCCTGGATTTAAAGATGGAAACAGACTTCCATGTAAACAGATCCATTACCAGGCATGTTAACAGCCTCTCATAATTTCAGGGTTGACCAGTTTCATTGCTTCATGGAATATTTATTGTCCAGTCAAGCATTACTAGGCTTGGGAAAAACAGGACATGCAAGTGTGACTGGGGCATTTCAACGCACTCCTTTCTTCTTCAGAAATGGGTTAGTCACTAAACCTTAAAGGGTATACATCTCAGAAAAAAAAACATCATCATTCAAATACTAAGGAAAAGAAGCGTACACATTTATTATTTCATCCCTGACTAGTTGAGCCTATTATTATGCATGTGTGATTCCCTGCGCTTGGGTGTATCATATTAACTCAGCACTGTAGGAAAATTAATTTATCTCAAAGAATGAAGGGAATGAATTGTTATAATCTACTTAGTACCCTAAGCATGATCTGCTGAATACCAAAATATCCCACACGAAATTATGACAGATCTGATCAAATTTACATTGTATGCGCTGCCACCAAAAAGCAAAAACTATAATGCAAGCCCTTTGTCTTTATTAATGCCAACTGATCGTTTGCAGGGCTTTTCTGCATTGCATATCAGAGAGATAAACATGACAAACGTAATCCATTTGTTTGTGTGCAGACAATCAGAACACGATACAGCACAATTATAACCAAAACATCAAGAATCACTGAGCACCTTGAAAGGAAGAGAGGACATTACACACCACAGACAACTGCATCTGAATACAAAATACCACCCCTTCAGACTTCCCCCCACGAGGTACAAGCTGTGACTGCCTTCTCTCTGTTCTCTTGATTCAGTGCCCATCTCCAGGTCTGTGATGCACATTCTGTCAATTACAAAACAAGGCCCCACAGCTGTGATGTCAAGAAGGCATTCCGCTGTGCTTGACAGCCACACAGAACGTCTTCCGTGATCAGAATGTACACAATGCAGCGTTCCTCCAAACACACTGCTCTAGTTCTGCCCTCTCCAGCCAGACAATCCCCTCGACACATCTACGAGCTCCGGCACTCTGGGATTCCTTCTGCCGGTAGAGGGATTTCTTCTTCTGTTGCGTCATTTTCCCCGAACAATTCCGAAAAGGTTTCCAGCTTTGATAAAAATGCTTCTGCTGTCCAGCACTGCAACCTCAGGCTTGCGATGAATATCAATGAAAAGTGATCTGTCTCAGTCTCACGCATGGTTTTCTTTTTTTCAAAGAGAGGAGGTGCCTTGCATTTCTAGTCCAAAGAAGCTTACGAACGGCTTCTCTCGCTGATCACTGAAGCTCACTGACCGATCAGCTCCGTTGACAGAGCACAAAGGTGGCCTAATGATTTACATGATTACCAAATCTTAGCCAGAAATCGATGTCTGAATACAGTGTCCGTCTTCAAGAGTCATCCTGTTAGTTTCATTACAGCTCTGATATGTCTGCAGAGGTATAAATAACATTGCGGTGTGTCACTAGAACTGCTGTCTGAAATGTAACTCAATATTACATCCAACACGTCCATCCCCTACTGGATTAAGAGAACCACAAAGAATGCACATCCTCCATGACACACTGTCAAGCTGAGCACTGTCTTTTCATTCTGCGATCATGCTTTAAAACACAGGGAGTTAAGGGCAAGAAGACATTTATCACCACCTTAATCGAAGCCCAAACCTGTTGTTTTCTAATAAGAAAGGAAACACTGTTAAAACTGTAAGGCATCACAGAAGTATTTCAGAAAGGTAATGCAGGAATCTCTGGAAGTGAGTCAATGCTTTTCTAAGCTTAATGTTTTGTTTTTTGTTTTAAACAGGGCTTTTATTTTTAGACCGTAATGTGGGTTAAACCTTGCACGCTTGAAAACGCTTGATGAATGTACTGGCTCCTGGAGAACACACCCAGCCTCCCAGTGATTCTGAGCAAAGCCCCAGGAGCCTCCAGCCAGCAATGGGGTCACTGTAGCACAATATGCCAATGTACCCCTGATACGCCCATGTCCACTGTGGCAGTTCTCTGGGGCCACCACTGGGATCCATCACCCAGTGTCACTGACTGGTATAGACCGCACTGGACTTTGTGACCTCTGGGGTACGTCATTCCACTAATACTAAAGGTGGAGTCTTTTACAGGGAGACCGATATTTACCTGCCCTCGTTAAAAGAAACAATTCAGTGTTGTAACAGTCTGCCAGATGTCTTTCAAGAGTCATTATGATTGGAGCCATTCTCTTCAGGAAGAGTCCATTGTAAACTCAGTACTCCAGCTCAACAAGCTCAGCAACAAGCTTCAACAGGCCCCTGGTATAAAAGCACAGAGTAGCCAATAAAAATATGAATGCTATACTGTTAGGGCAAACAACATAATTGCATAGCAACGAGTAAAGATTGCAGATCGATGTATGTTACAAAAGAAACAATGCATCAATACAAAAGATACAAATCTCAAGTATAAAGACCGACCATGAGAACACATAGAACAAGTCACGTATTATTTTTAAAGAAATATCCTAAAACATAATTTGGTAATGATAATAAACTTATAAGCATTTATTAGTAAACTGTACTATTTAACAGCACGAGTCATGCTGATAAAAAGCAGTCTTTTCAAGGAGGAGTGTTTTATGTTACTGTTGTCTTCCATAACAACAGTTCTGTGCTTCTGTTCCCTGTTAATCTGCTGCTGTAATTGCTCCTAAATTTTATTACTGTTGCAGGAACAACAGAGACAAGGGCAGCCTATTCATCTTTGCTAAGTTCCTGCACCACGGCCCCGTCCCTCCACAGATAATAAATGGAAATAATCTGGAAATTTGACAGCTGCAATAACGATGTAAAAATGAGAGTGATTCCCAGAAACCTGAGGAAATAACCAGACAAAAATAAAGGGCTTTCCGGTGGGCTATATGGAGGCAAGGACTGTTCTTGCAGCCTGGAATAAACAAACATATCAAACGTAAAGATGCTTATCCTACGGAACTGTCAGTTTCCATTAGGCACCACCACACCCCAGTTATTTAAACACGTTAGGCTCTCTCACACAGAGATACTGCCACCGTCTGATTACTACAAGCACAATCATTGTGGGGAAACTGGTCTATAAGCACGTGCTGCATTACTACATGTTACGGTTTGCCCTCTCGCCTCTAATTCTCTTTTTGACACAGTTTTGGAAGTTACCATGTAAACGGCATACCAAATAGGTGCAAAATGCAGACTTATAATGAACAATTTTCTAAACCTGCTATGGCTGCTGAATGAAACAATGCAAACGCTGCTTTATCCAGAGGGATGCACATCCTTAACTGCATCTTCCTTCACATGACATCATTGCAAAATACAAAAAGCCACAAACACGCTGGTCTTCAGTAGATTTTGTTACTACTATTGCTGCTTCTGTCTGAAGAATAAGGGTATGACAATCTGGCCCAAGGATTTACATTTATTCTTAGGAACAATGTGTGTTCATTAATATACAAAACAAAGCTTATTTCTAGAATGCAGGAGCCCTTGCTGTGCCCTGTCACGTTCAACAGCATTGCAAATCATCCGTCTTGTGCACAATACGGTATGGGAGGGTAGATTCCTTTCGTTGAAAAACAAATTCACTAAATACTGTAGCCAAAATAATTAACTAAACAGATGTATAAGGGGACGTGCATGTACTCTGCAAATATACTATACAAAGACATTAATATTTAAACGGATATTTTGTTTTCAGAAAATCACTGGACGTTAAATACAGATAAAGAGTTTCAGCTTTGCAGTACACTAAACAGGGCAATACAATCTGATTCAAGCACAAGAGAACTCAGAGCGTTTGAGTCTGTGAGAGGCAGGATGCCTTGTCTCCCGCAGCAGCCCAGAGGATGCTGCCTGTGTTTATGGCGTTGCTATGGCTGATGGTTACAGCTTGCCTTTCCGTTGCTGCACTTAACAGTTACCAGTGTGGCACAAACCCTTCACAACACTGCAGTGCCAAATGGCCACAGAGACCAGAAGGGTCTGATCACGTCCGATTCTGTTTGTTTTTCATGAACGCGCGTCACACACAAAACAATCTTATCGCTCTCCCTTTTTGATATCACCTCTGGGGAATAATTAATATCCCTGGAGAGCCGCTATAATCTGCTAGCCTTGAGGAAAATAAATATTGTTGCATCTGTACATCCATCCATCCATTTTCTAACTGCCTCAACCGATTCAGGGTCACGGGGAAGCTGGGGGCGAAGCCTGTCCCGGCTGTCAACAGGATCACAGCAGCAGGTATACCCTGGATGGGACACCAGACGGACAAACACGGACATGCACACACTCACACCAGGTCCAATTTTCCCAGAAGCCAATTCACCTACCAGTATGTCTATGGACTGTGGGAGGAGACCAGAGCACCCAGAGGAAACCCACATTAACAATGGGGGAACACACAAACTCCATGGAGGTAACACCCCAGGAAATGAAACCAGGGCCTCCACGCTGCACGGCAGCAATTACTAACCAGTATGCCACCATGACGCCTAAATATTGTTACAGCTATTTTGAAATAGTTCTTCCATTTCCATCCATGCCTTTGAGTAGTTGGCCAGCAGTTACATCTCACGGTGCTTGGGCACAGTGCAGGGAAGCTCCTTCTTAAAGCACCTTATACCCACCATTTTTCGGAATGACAAAAAAAAAATATCAATAGTGATCAATCTGTGAACGCTTAAAATGTCTCTTGAGATTTCCTGTTTTAATGGAACTAGTTTAAATAAACTGGGACCACAAAGAAGTTTTAACCTTAAAGTGGACATTGCCACACGCCGCTATGACAACCCTGGCTGACACTGTCGTGAGTTTTGAAACAGGAGTCTTCCTGGGTGCCTCAGTTGTGCAGGATTACACAAACCAGACACCACGTAAAACACCCAGACCCTTCGCTTTTTTGGGTTCAGCAGCTGTCCTTGGAATAGGTCAACTAATTAAACCACACTTGGTGCAAACAACTTCCTCCCTTTGTCGAACTCAACAACAGCACTCCTTCTCTGCTGCATGAATAAATAACTTAATTCTCCTGTGGGGGCCCAAACCACTCCGGATAATACATTACTGTGGCACAGATGAAGTGCTGTCTAACCCACTTGATCTGCAGCAGGTATCCCTTGAAACACTCCAGCCACCGTTCCCAGTGATTTATAAACACTGCCCCCACCGTTTCCCGGGTTGCTTCATTAACGAAATAATTCTGCTAGCAGATCCCTTCAGCATCTGCATTGCAAGCGGGTAACACTACTGCCAAAAGAGGGGGAAAACCGTTTCTGAAGCTCAAGAATTCAAGCGAAGAATTAAAACTGCATACAGCATATATTTACAAAGTGTACTGTACATGACGTTAACAAATTTACAGGCTGAAGAATGCAAGGCAGAGGGTAATACTTGGTATTTATTATTTCACTACAGTAACAGCATGATTGCTCTAAAAAAAAACCCACAAGCTTTCCAGTTTTGTCACCGATGTGGAACTACACCTACCTGCGATTAAAAAATCGCCTACTACTCGGAAAAAATCTTCCCGAAGCAAAGCAGCAACGAGAAACGTTGTTATCACCTCCCCTGCACCATCCGCACACGCTGGTTTACACAAAGGCACAGAAACACGCGAGTGAAACGCAGATAATCGAAAAGGCTGCTGTATGCATCGATAAAAAAAAAGAACCGCGCCATCCATCAGAGGTGTTTACCACGAAGACCAGGGGGGAAATGACAGCGAACTGTCAGGTTACCGATTTGCAGCCAAAGAGATGGAGCGGCTTGCATTCGGCAGGACCGCATCCCCAATCATGAAGTCCCTCTCCACTATAAACTGAGAACACCCTGTGCCACTCGAGTACTTTTGGGTCCATCAGGTTGCAAACGAATCGTTAAAGGGCGAAAAAAAAAAACCCTTCGCTGTTTTCAGTAGCTTACCGGGTCCGTCTGGACTATTATTGCGGGCAATGTGCCGAAACACCCGTCTGGCTGCCGGTACCTCGCAAACAGCTGGATCGGGAAACCGGTTGTTTTTGGCGTCTCACGTCTTACCTGATAATGTCGTCGTTGTGTCCCAGATAAAACTTCTGGCTGTGCTCTCGGGTGTTGTACACCACCCCGACTCCCGCCACGAAGTACACGACCTCCTTGCCGGCGGTGTAGTACAGGTTATTGCGGCACTGGTGACCCCTGTAGCCGTAGACCCACTCCAGTCGCAGCTGGCAGCGGGGAGCGGTCCGGTCCGCCATGATCAATCTGACAATCGGCAATGATCACAGTTACGTTGGGCAGCACAACTTTTCAGATCTTTCCTCTCCGAGAAGGACAGCGCCAGCGGCACAAACACAACCGGCTTTACACCCTGGCCTGACAGCTAGTCCAGTGCATGTTTGTAAACGTCTGGTCTTTCCGCAGGCATTAAACATTTAGCCCACACCACTGAAACTCTAGCCCTGCTCTTTACCAGTAATCAGTTCTTCCCTATTAATGTTAAAAATAAAATCCTATAAAGATCCAAAAAGTGAAAAGCGCCTTTTAAAATATTATACAATATATTGCTAGTGTCCCTGAAACTTAACGCGATATTTATTCGTTGCTCTCGTGCATTATTTCAGAAAGCGTCTGATAATTAACTTTTCCCCCCCCGCCCTTGCTAAAGATCTGCGGTTTGCTCACACCATTGAAAAAAAAAAGCCGTCCCCTTAGAGATCTCCTTCTTTCAAAAAAAAAACATGCTAATGAGCGTTGAACCCCCCTGTGTCAAACAGACGCACGATTAAATGCAAATGCAAATACACTGGGGGACACACACACACATAACCATAGATGCACAAATTAGTAAAAAGACTGCAGGACATAATCCGCACGCTAATCCCCACATCCTCTCATCAGCCATCATAATTGCACCGTGCCCGCACACTTCACGAACACGGGCTGCAGCTGCTTGCGTGCCCCTCTCTCTCTCTCTATAAATATAAATTAAATCTAAGAAACATTTACCAAAACAGGCCGAGCGCTGTGTCAGACTGCCACCATTCATAAATCTGCCGGAGGAGAGTCCCCTCGGTGACCCAGCCGCGACGAGCGGAGGAGGTCCGGGCTGAGACCGTCTTCACCGGCAGCGAGCAACCTGTCTCGGCAACTACTACGCGAACAGCCCGTCTCGCCTCCCCCCGGCGAGGACGCCCCGGAATGCAAATCTTTCGTTAACTTCGCGGCAGCGCCAAATAATTAAACGGCTTCCGACCACAGCCTCCCTCGGCGCGTCTCCCCTCCTTAATCCGCATCTCAAATGGATGTTGTTGTCGGTTTCCTTTCTTTTCTTTTTTTTAGAAGAGGGATTTCGGACTCGGTTAGAGGAACATTGCGCGTCGAATGATTATAAGCGGGGTCCTGGAGAAAAAAATAAATACATAAAAACAATGCAATACAAGAACAAATAATTAAAAAAAAACCCCAACAACAAACACACCAAATAACGCCACGGAAACCCTATGTTGCGAAACACATCGGAGACGAAAACTTGACGTAGGGGAGATAGCATTCAAGGGTAATTCCAGCTGGTTTCTTTGCGTAATGTTTTCGAGAATAGGTGCTCTGGTTTCTAGGTGAACGCAGCACTTGGTTACCACGACGCCATGAGGGTAGACGCTGTCGGTAAGAGCCGCTGGCCGCAAGAGGTCATGGGTATTGGAGTTTTAAAAAAGCTATCTGCTCGTTACCCGTCAGGTAAATAGGACACGCCGGGGACTACGGCTCCCAGCATGCTTTGCTAGAGTGTTGTCCAAGGTCCTTAAACCAAGGAAACCGAAGATGAATTGAGACAGCCGTTTGCAATTAAAACAAACAGTGCTATCGACACCGTGGACAAACAAAGAGAAAGCAGAGTGATTCATGTGCACAAAAATCAGAAAATTGCAAGACATAAGTACTGTTCTCAGCTGTTGTCATTATCTTGCGAAGGTATTACTGTATGTAGGTTTCCTTCGTTGTAAAGGGTAGGTAAAATGTGCATTGCCACTGCCTTCTCTATTTTATTAGCTAAATGAATGCCGGGTTATGGTTGAAACTAATATATTAAATTATTACATGAATTCATAACAACTCATAATAGAAACACGAATGGTTTCTTTAACACATTAACAAACAAATCTTTCGCACGTTTTGTTTTATTCACGTATGTTATCAGTGACTGTTAGTCATTGTGAAGTCATGTCTAGCCTTTACTTTTGCACTATACGATTGATACTATTTAAATCATTATACGCTCTCATTTACTTCAAATGCATCGGTCCAGTTACAGGTTCATAAAATCTTTCATTTTCGTTCTTAGCACCAAACAGTTTCCAGGGGGCATTGGGGATTAAATTACGTGATGTACAAATTCTGTCTTTTCTCGAGAATATTCTCGAGAATACATTACCCAACACAATTTTAAAATGCTAAGATTATCATTTCATAAGAATGTGAATGTACATAAAGTAACCCTACCTAATAATGCATGGGAAAGAATTTAATAAAATACAGTAGAAAAAAATCTATTGAATTTGAATTTGCCTGAAAACAACATCATTTCTGCTGCAGTAACCTAACAAAATTGTTCAGCCACAAGGCACCAGAAAACACACTAATAATTAAAAGCTCTGCACTTCTCTGATGATGTTTTACTAATGTTTGTAATGGCATCAGTTTGCGCTTGGTAAACCCAAGCAGAAAAAAGCTTAAAAGTATTATAATTCCAGCTTGGCATTGATGTGCATCGTTTGTTAATACTATCTCAGGTATGAACATCTTCCATTCAAAATGTATAGTAGATCGTCACATTTATTCTTTGTTATTTTTCCACATTCCTGAACTTTGCCATGGAGATGCAGCAAGGCTCATTTATTTCACAGACAGCACAGGCCTCCCGCATGAAATACAGCAGATATCTGCTCACGTAAAGGTCACATAATGGGAAACTAGTCAGATGATCAGAGACACTAATGTAAATGTTAAATGTACTGCTAGTGTGGTCCCCAAATGAACACGCGTAGCCATTAAAAATAATAAAAAAGACTGTGCAAAGGCATGCTTCATTTTGTCTGTTTATTCAGTCCAAGTAAAAAAAAACGATGAAAAAAAGCCCTGAAGGAATATAATTATATTTACATAACATTTTGCTTTAGCTGACATTCCACTGCAACTAGAGGAGTCTTTTCTGTATGCAGGGCCAGCAGGTGTTTCTCTTTTGTTTAATAGTAGTCCAAATTTTGTCTCGGCTGAAGCTAAATTAGTCTGATGTTCTCCTAAGCTAAATAGCCCATGGTTCAAGCAATTTGCTGGGATGTCAGGTATATTATAATGGATTATGTACTGAGAGCACGTAAGACGACCAGACCTGTATAATGACTTGGCAAATCATGCATGGGATTAATAATGCTAATGTAAACTGCCCAGACTACAAATGGGCTTCAGTCGGCCTCGCTAAATCTTAATTAGCCAAATGTCAGTGCATTTTGACTTGGGGATTTTGTTACAAAATGGAATTTGAACTATGAAAAGATTATTTTAAGAAGCACTTGTATCTGGGTAGCCCTCGAGTTTGCATGGGAAAAAATGAAACAATTTGCCAGCGACTCTTTAACCATGTCGTCCTCGAAGGCATGCCGTGTATCGACTGCGTCATCTGGAGCAGAACGGGCTTCCGATCTTGAATTCCTCTGTTTGGCTTTTACCAGTTACCCTGCTTTGTATCCAACAACACATCTGCAGGCTGAGTCATCTGAGTAAATTACCTCACTGACTGAGGAGACATTGCCAAATGTCACGGTACTCCTCCCCCCCAGCCTCCTTGATTTGCAAATTAAGTCATTAGTGGCAGATGTTGAATGCAATAATGTAATGAATAAACATGTAGTTTTGGTTTATTCCTAGTACTGTAGACTAATAGATGCCTTGGTATTGTAACATATTTATACTGGGGTCTGAATGGAGCAAAGAGAATTCCTAGCGAATAGTTTGACCTACAGAATTGCTGTGCTGTGACCACAGGCAAGTATATTGTATGTCCCAATATAGTTCCACACTTACAGCAAGCAAGTATTTTTAGCAAAAGCAGTCTTATAACTTAGTAAGCCATAAATCAGTCACGCCGCTGTTGTGTTTTTGCTGTTACTTTCATATTTCGCTTATTGCAGTATATGCAATTAGACAGCTTTTTAACATTTGTTTCTGTCTTGTCAGTTTTATTAGAGCCATAACTGCTCTCCATTGGTCTCTGGTCTCGGTTCTTTAAGTTACATTGCAAGTAAAAAAAAAAGTTTTGACCAATTTTATTGACCAGCCACGTATTTGTAATTGCATCATTCTTACTGCTGCCATGTGTGGCAAAACAATATAAACAGGTTAATAGCAAATCGTATGTGGATAACTAAAGGCTGTGACAAATAAAGCAAGAGTAATCTAATTAAACACAAATTAATGCATACCTGGATCCTTACTCATGTTCTGTGTCAATGTTGTAGGAGGTAGTGCAGTAACCATTGTTGTACCATGTTTTATCAGACACGGTCGATTATTTTCAAGCCCATCAACCTGTTCACTTCCTGAAATGCTTGGGGCAGTTGAGGCTGGACACGCATGAATGCACAACCGGTTGTGTCTTTGTTTTAGACTGCAGTCTGGAATGAAAATGCTGGTTCCCCAGTGCAAGCCCAAGGGTAGATACACTAGCCTGCCAGTGCCCTGCAGTCCTGCATGTACGTACCTCATATGTTTCTGGACCTGAAGTTGCACAGTAAGCCAAGGAACGTACTCACTCAACCAACTTCATAACTAGGACAAATTCGCTGGCAAGACTGGATTCGTGCCAGTGTGCTCTCTCACTCAGTAGTATGATCATTGGTTGCATATAAACCTTTTACAGTTACCTTGCATTACTTATAACACAATTGTACTGTTAACCGTAAGCTAAAGTCATGTAACAGGTTGAAAAATGGCTAATATATCAGTACAGGCTACTTAAATTCAAAACATGTGGGGATTTTTCTTGCACTGTCACTTTTTTCTGAAGAACTGTAGAGAAATTAAAAGGATGGTTAAAAACATGTATACAGTATTTCATGACCTGGATTCTGTTTTTGTAAAGGAATAGTGATGGAGGAGTCCCTCAGTCCTGTGTACCTACATTATCCTGTCTCTTATTTCTGGAAAAAAACAGAGTACTGTAGTGCGTGACCCTAGAGTGGTGTGGGGGTCGTGGGGTAATATTCGAGCAATCTTCCCAGACTGTTTGGTTGGATCAAAGCGATTCTAAGTTATTGCTTATGGCAAGATTTCCTTAAATAACCTGAAAACAACTCAAAATCAAATGAATGGACAAGGTCTTCAGTGTGTATCCATAGTTATTGCACTGTACAACAAACACTGTTATTAAGTCCAATACTGTACTCTTTATGTTTTGTTGTATATCAGATTACAAGGTTTTCTTAGTATTGATCTGGCCAATATATTAGTGCAAGCTACTGAAATTAAAAACGTGTGAGTTGATTTGACAATGATTAGAAATAAAATGAAGAACACTACAAATTCATAGGGCACAAATGAGAAACTTTATACTTGAAATGTAATTTCTGAAACCAGTTTTATGTTTCCAACTGTTTATAGCACACGTTGTTAATCGTCTCACTCTACAGTCAAGAGATCATAAAATCACAGAATTAATGATGGGTTATTAGCCAGTTGTTGATAACATTGTAGACTGACCAAGATACATTCTGCAAATAACTCTAGGGTGAAGGTTAGGCTTATCCTCATCATTCTCATTCATGAAAGTTCTCAAGACCACAAGTATTTATCCATAGGCATTTGGGTCAATGCTATTGAAATACATTGCTGTTGGAATGTCCACACACTTTTCATATTTCACCAGCAGTGATAATTGTTGAGTCACATGGTCTCAATACACTCTACAGTGTCTTATGTTTTTCAACATACAATGGCACTGGCTCACAGGACCTTGAGGTCCAATAGGGGAGACCTGTGCAAGCAAGGATAAATTTATCACTGCATTCACAGCAAAAAAATAAAAATAAAAAAAACAAAGTTATTTATTACAGTTCATTGAGTTAGATCTATAGATCACTAATCTGTTGTCACATTATCATGGAGGTTACCAGGTTACATTCTGTGATGTGTTTGGCCATGATGGCAAGGAGTGGTTTAAACAGTGAATGAAGTCCATGTTCAGTAGGGCTGTCTTTCACAGCCTAGTCTTGGGTGTCTGTTAGCTTGCACTAATAGGGCTGTCATGTCTGCCTTAAGATGATCTGCATTTGACTTTGATCAGTTAATAAAGCACTAATCTACTTAATGAAGTCCTACCACTGCATTTCCATACACCATTTCGTTACTGACGTCCCCTGAAATTTCAGGCTTTATTACCAGCAGTGTATTGGCACTGCTGGAGAAAATTTATTTTAGAAAGTATTTCATTAAGGTTACACATTAGTTACACATTAGTCACAAATCAAAGTTTTTTTTTCTTGTAAAAACACTGAAAAGATGAAAACATTGGAAGGTTACAAGAAAAGCAGGAGAGAGCAGTTGGTTTTGGAGGTAACTTGACTATAGGATTCACACAATTGCTCTAGAATATACTGTATAATCACTGAAGACAGTACCTTTTTCAAATTCATGATACCCTGACTTGTTATTTATTCATTTATTTTAAAACATGTAGCCCAGTCACCTGCAAAGATGGTTTTGCTGATATCTTTTATAATTTTGTGCCACTTCCTGGTTTTAAGATTCCTTAGCCTTAAGCTTTGCCTTACGGTCACTTATTAACTTCTACTTGAGACTGTAACAAGAGATTCAGTTCAGTTAGACTCTTGCTCCCTCTTTTGGTGAGCATGAATCAAACTCCAGCAACAGATACTGTACAGGCCTGGGGAATTCCATAAGACAAAATGTACAACATCCCTCAGGGTCTTGCCCACAATAGAAAAAGAACACAAATGCTGAGAGAAACCTGAATTTGGATAGAGCATTAGAATTAAGTCATGCAGCCACTCCCAATGTACAGGATAACAGACTTCCAACAGATAGAACAAATGAGCATCACATCAGTAATTTTGAAGATTTAAACGTGTGCATCTTTCCTTGTTTTTGTTTGGATATCAAGTGATACTGTATGTAGTGAGAGAAGTGCTAAAGTCCATAACTGAATTCAAGGACAGGGAGGAAATGAAAGGTCACCGTCATTATTTTCGTTGAATATGTCTTTTTCTTCTTATTTATTGTTAGCAAGAGGAAGAATATCCTTGTTATTTTATTTTAGCGATCCCGATTGCATTCTTTCCTTCCCAGTTATGTTCATTGATAAAGCAGTCCAGAGGAGACAGACACACATGAGGATGGACTGGGAGGCCTCGGGTGGTGCCACCCACTCACAGTCTCTCTGTACCCACTGGATGACCGTGGAAGAGTGAGATAAGATCAGATCACTTTATTGGCCCTATACAATTTTCTGCATTAGGAACTTGTCTTTTCACAGACCCCAACTTGCTCTCCTTGAGACACACAGACAGGGAGAGAGAAGCTGGGGGTCAGAGCACAGGGTCGGCTGTTTAAACAGCCCCCCTGGAGCAGTTGGGGTTAAGGGCCTTGCTCAGGGGCCCAGCGGAGTAGGACTCCTCTGCCAGCCATGGGATTTGAACTGGCAACCTTCCAGCCACAGGCGCAGATCCTGAGCCACAGTGCCACCGCTCCGCCCTCCAGAGTAGCATTGAATTTACCTTCTAACAATAATGATCGCTGTCGAGTGAAAAGCCCAGCACATCAGTGAATTACCTTTCCTTTTACTACAGCACAACTCAGCAAAGCTTTGGCATTTAGAATACAGAGAGCACCTTGTGCCCTCCTTGCATGGGGGATGATTTCATTCTGAGAAACTCTCCTTTCTTTTAGTTTTGACCCATACTAACCCTGTCCTTGAGAGAAGTTGCAAATGAATGAACCTATAAATAACGTGGTTTTTAAAGAGCGGCTATGCACGTAACCGTGGTTTTTAAAGAGCGGCTATGCACGTACCTTTTGCATGTATTTATACATCAAAATAAATATTTGTTCTTTTCTTGGCAGACTCAAAGCTGAAGTCACAATCTGAAAGCGCAGATTGTTAATGTATTATTCATGAAAATCCTTCTCCATCTTGCTCCTAGCTGCTAGTAGCCTTGATGGGTTCCTGGTGAGCTTTTTGGAAGTCAATTAAAACTAGACAGCAGGGTATCAGTAATCCACTAAATAATCCATCATATGCAGCCAGTCTTTAATAAAGCAATCCAGTCTCCTTAACACTTAAATCTGTCTCCAAATAAAATTATTTGCATCCTATTTCTGCCTTATTAAAATAGCTAAATCTGAGATGCTTGTTTGTAAAACCACATTTCAATCCCTTGAAAGGTCTGAAGTCTACAGCTGTCTTCAACTGAAAGAATTGAGTATTTTTTCATATTTTAAGAAAATATATACTGTATATATATATATTCTGAGGTCTATAATCATTGAGCTCTGGGAGGAAAAAAAAATTAAATGGGAGAACACCATAATGTCTATAGGTTCTAGGAGTAATAAAAACATTATGCTCAGGAGCTTAACGGCTTTACAGTGCCAGCTTCAATACACGACCTGAAAAAACAACCAAGAGCAGTGCAGATGACCTTAACCTGAATAGCACAGCACACAGGCCCTCGCAGAGAAGCAGTCCGCCTCACAGTAAGTCACACCGTAGCACTCGAGGTGCTGAATTCCAGTCACAGGTTAACCCCCAAGCACACTCATGCTTAACAGGGAAACGCCCCAGGATGTCATTGTGGATACACTTGTGATTCGTCTTTTCCTTGGGATATTATTCAGATTGTGAGTCAACTTAAAATTCATATATGTATGCCGTCAGACTGCAAGACTTACTAATAGTAGAAGGGGGACAAGGGCTTTGCATGCCTCCTTGTGCATCTAATTTATAATGTAGAGAAATGCCAGTCAGTCTCCACTTACTTTACACAGTACAGATCCAACTCATGAAATGCAAGCAAATATACACAGGGAAATAGGCAATCTGCTCTTTACCTTAACTACCGGGCAGCCCCAGTGGGTAGTCAGCACAATCGGGACAGCTTTCGATCGATCTCATCAGGGCTGGCTGTCACCTTCAAAGTCTGACACCCATCTCATGCTCAGTCCTCACAAAATCCCTCCTCCTGCGATGATACAGTATATCGCACATCATCAAGGACATCCCCAACAGCTGCCTCGTGTATTTACATCAGGGGTCTCAAGCCCTGGTGATCCTCAATTAGTACAGTAGGTCAACCTGTTCATGATTAGGAAGATGTTTAAACTATTGATCTATTAACCAAATAATCAAGTTTAATGCAGCAGAGTGTGGTCCTCAAAGATCTTCTGTTTGTTTGTTCCAAATGACTTAATTGAAGACCTCACCTGTTGAACTGCCCATGGTTAAATTGCTTCTTAGAGACCCATGACTTGTTACCTGTGAAACCTGCTGGACAGGGGCTCTCCTAGCCCTTGGCAGGAGATCCCAGCAGTTCCTCATTTACAGACAGCACCCGAGTCAAATCCTGGACACAAAGATTCATTTCACAGACACGCTAATTTTTAAAAGCATTTTAATGACATCGCACATATTTAACGGAGAGGGTAAAGGTCTACAGGTGCAGATCCATATATCTGAAAGCCACGCCCCTTTTACTACACGGCTACAGGCCTGGTCAATTGCAAGGAGTTCATTCCTATCATGTTGTTTTTTTTCTTTTGATTGTGCAATAAGATGAAAATTTTCATTACAATAGTTACAGTGACAGAGAAATGCACACTATGTATCAAATAGCAAGATAATGTAGCAAAAAATTATAACACGCAGTGCTATAGCCAACAAGCAAGCAACCGTTTTGAGTAACATTACTTTTTTTCCAGTAAATGCTTTTTTTTTCCACTTGTCCACTTAACATCGATGCTTTAAAGTGTTTATTATACATCTAGTTTTTTATACTCTGTACTAGAATTATTTGAAACATACATTATAATGCAACTGAAGAACAACAACAAAAACAAAAAAGAAAACAAAAGTTCCAAAATTACAGATTTAAAATTTATTCAGTATACTAGTCCTCCTTATATATTCACCATACTTACTGGTCATAATCACTGTGTAAGAGCCCAGCACGTATGGTTTAGTAGCTGACACTTGATTATTATGGTTTTGTATCCAAATTAACACATGGTTATACTAAGTATTAGCAAAGACGATACACCTTCGTGAAAGCCTATAGTGGATGGAAGGTTTATTAGTCAAGACCCAGCATAACTATCTCATTAAATGGAATTCAACATGAGTGTTTTTATTATATTGGAATTTTACAGAATCAAAAGGAATTGTTCTGAAGCACCGCTGCCTTGCCTACCAACAGCAAAAAGGATGTAACTGTGTTTTCAAGACAGCCTCACAAAATTGAGGAAATGCTTAAATATCCAGACCCTAGAAACTACATACATTTTATTGAAAAAAAAAAATTCGAAAATCAAATTGGAAGAAAAAAATACGCAGAAAAACACAAAACAAGAAAAAAAGGTAACTGGTCCTGTTTCTTTTTGAAGTTATTTGTTTTTAGGATGGAAGCTGCCCAACGCACCTTGCACCACAGAGCTTATAATTCTGCCTTTTTTTTTATTAGTTTCTAAAAACTCGCCAGAAGTTACGTCTAACACCAATTTTGAGGAACTTTAGGCACAGAGTGTGGTGTACTCGTTCTGAGCTTGCATGCTGGAATTTCACTGGAGATGGAAGAGGCGTCGCACCCGCACAGCCTGCTGGGAAGGCCCCCGGGGCTCCGCTCATTTCTTCTTGCTGAAGAGGCTGAACCTCTTCTCCTTGTCCTTCTCCTTGTCCTTCTCCCTCTTGCCTGGACTCGACTCGGTGGTCAGGGTGACGCTGGCGGGCAGCGTCTGCGCCCGGCTCGAAGCTGGGGTGCTCTGGCCGCTGGGAGTCACCTCGGACTTGTCGCTGCTCACGGCCGTGGAGATGGCCTGGATCCAGCTGTTCATTTCCTCCTGCTCAGGCCGGAGACACAAACACATCGGCATTCGGAAGAGTTCGAGCAGCACGAGAACGGGCAGGCAAAAAGGCAGCTCTAAATAGTCTTGTGGATGGAGCACCAAATGTTAAAACATAACTTTAATCAATGTGCGTCACTGATTTACAGGCGAGGTTTAAGTGGTACACTGCGGCTGAAAATTATACGCGTCTAACTGGAATTCCATCTTTAATTCCCACCCTAGATCAGTCATCTCACATCTATACATGATGGTATTCCTCCTGAGCTCTCAGAGTCACCACTGTATCACAGAAAGGGCAGTTCAACGCACTATACTCACGTCATCTTTGGCTTGGAAGAGATACTCGTTTCCATCAGTCACTCTGTTTTAAAGAAAGAAAGGGAGCAAGACTAAGCCAGATGTTTTTTTTTACCACCTTGTATTGAAACATATTTTGAAGCATTGGACCACATGGACTAAAAGATTAATGCTATTTAGCCAGCCAAAGCAATGAATAAACCTCCAGAACAAAACTTGATATTTTATTGTGGTCATGCATTTCAAGTGGTTTAAAACCGCAAACCCAACACTATGTTAATTCATACAGCATTATATTAATTTCAGTACTTATTCCTTAATATGTACTTGTTGGGCATGAGCCAGAAATGGACAAAAACGTGCCTTTCTCTTGATGATTTTGACATGAGCAGAGAACAAGAATGAACAGCGGAAAAGCACGAGTTACATGACTTGCGATCCGTACTCCCTGTGTTTTAAAGTTAATTTTCTTACTGCAATGTGTTGTCTCCTTGAGTCAGTGCAGAAAGCGTTACCTTAGCTTGAAGACATGCTTCTTCTTCTTGTAGTCCACTGCCACCTCACACACTGCGTCCTTCAGGCTGATGGGAATTTCGTTATGATATGGGATGCCCTGACTAGCGTTCTTATTGTCTTTGTAGAAACCCATTTCCTGGTTGTTTATCACACAGTATACATTATGCCAGGATCTGAAACAGCACAAAAAATAATCTTACACACAATGAAATACAGACCAAGTGCTCCTGTGAACTTTGTGTTGTAAATTGGAATATTTTCAAGAAAATTCATAATTCAGTTTGTAAGTCTATTGTACTTCTTTAGCAAATAAAAACTTGCATTTTGTCATATGCAGAATCATGAGTTCCACAGGGACAATCTCATTTGTCCCCATGCCATTCAGTTTTATTTAATTTAAATCTATATTTAACAAGATATGTCATCTGAGAACAAACACTGACATCAATTCCCTTGCCAAGAGGCTTTCCAGTGCTGTAGAACAATCACACAAGACGCATCGATAAATAGAAACTATCAGATTATAATGCAGGGAACGAAACTGGCACTTGAAAAATGTGCAAAGGATCGGTCAACACTGATTTAACTATTATTGTCATTCCAGTTGTTGTATGTGGCAGAGTGAAAACAACTGTGCTCGGAAACAGTACTCATTTGGTTGATATCTAGACTGATAAGATCCTAGATTGTAAGATGACACTGAGAGCTGCAGTAAGGTGTGAGTGTGCAGGGAGAGTGATTTGACAGTGAGCTGCAGTAAGGTGTGAGTGTGGGAGATTTGCTCCTTAGATATGACTAGAACGTAAAGGATCAGGCTCCACCTGCTGGACGCCTTCTTGTTGTGTCCCTCCCACTCATGCTTGCGATGCAGGAAGCCCTCCATCTGCGCGGAGGGGGAGTCCGATTTGGTGGGCAGGGAGGAGCCCTTGGTTTTCCGGTCCGAAGTGGGAGAGGGGATAGGGCTGGGCTCCTTGGAGCTGGACCTGGGCTCAGCGACTCCGTTCACAATGTCGCCTCCGTCCACCGCATCCGGGCCCTGCAAGTCAAGCCCCACAGAGGACAGTCCTTAGCGAGAGAGGGAGGTGGACAGGGAGTCGAGGACAAAGTGGAGGAGAGAGAGAGCACTGTGCCAAGCTCACACACAATCTCATTTGACAGGGATCATGCGCAACAGGATCAGAGGCTGTGTATAAACATTTGGTTTTTCCAGAAAAGCCGTCACGACAAGTGAGGATAGCTATGTATTCATATGCTAAAATCTCAACGATGTCTAAAGGGGACAATAGTTGAGTGAGCACCACCTGTTGAGACCAAATTTCTAGGAAATACTTATAAAAACGCCCCTTAAAGGGTTAGCTTTAAAGACTGAGAATTAGACAACATTCTGGAAGCATAGAACAAAATGGCAAAAAACAAACTTGAAAAGGATATGGGCATTTTTTCGTGCTGTGTAGTTTCAATGTACCCCTTTTAAATATTATGTACTCGATCATGAAGCTCTTTGTCACTGAGCACTAACAAGACTAACCCACAGCTGAGACAGCATGGGCTGAGACAGATCCCTCTTCCCAGGTGTCTGGGAGCAAACTAAACTATCACGATGCCAGTACAGCAGCCTCTAATTGTTAAATCTGTGATCCATTTAACAATTATGCCCTAGGCCCAAACCAGGAAGAGAATCACTCGGGATGAACTCAAGAACTGACTCATCCCAGCGAATGACATGAGGCTCCTCAGTTCTGTAGTTCGCCGATTAAAGTATTAGAAGGAGTGACAACAAAAACTTGTTTTTAAAGTTTCTTACTCCATTCCAAAACGCCAGCTGGTTTTTTGCCGCTGGCTTGGAAATGCCACCACAGGGCCTCCGGTTTTGCAATGGCCAGAAAAAACTTTAGGTGAACCACAACACCAGTGCATTAGTCCTGTCCATGTGTCACACGGACAGCTGAGGAGACCTGTCCACCCCCTTAAAAACTCATACTGAAGGAAGAAAAAGAGTGGGGATGGGGACACCTCAGTTAGAGAGCATGCGAGAAAGAAATCAAGAGTTGAGCATGCATGCGATTTTCACCATCAAGGGAATGTCACTGAGACAGCAAGGAGAAAGCCAGGAGGGGAGGAGAAGACTGCGCAAAATAAGCAATTGATTTAATTGCTTGTCATATGACATTATTTTAAGAATCATTCATCATTATTATCATCGTCAATAGGAAGGAAAAGCAAATTTCTGTTAAAAGGATTTAGACACCACAGCCACTCAGAGTCTAACACAGCTAATTACCCCAGTACAGTGACCCCCACCGAGGGCATGGCCAGTCCTGCGCTCTGGGGGTCTGTGTGTTGCCTCCAGGGCGGCGCCGCACTCGTATGGGCCTAGCGAGCGACAAACTGTCCGACCCCGCTCATCGATGAAGATGTCTTCTGAGGCCATCGGGCCCATAAAGCTTTTAGCACTGGAATCCTTGTGGTGCTTCCAGAATAAAGGTCCTTGGATCCAGTTTTTCCCGTTTTCATCGCTATTTACCGTTTCTAAGCCTTTGAGAGCAGCTTACAGGCTCATATTATAATCCCAAGTGACAGCAGTAACACCAGGCCTGTCACAAAGCTACATGGCGAAAACAGGTTGTAGTGTGATTACTGAAGCCACTACTTCACACCATTCAGCAGTTTGCAAGAGACTGTAGTATTTTTAGACGTTTATGGATGAAAGGTCTCTGATGTAAAATAAGTTGCATGGGAACAGCCAGATGTAAGTACTTATTAATGACACTTACTCTTTGACAATATATTTTCAGACCTGTCAACTTTCAAACTTAACGATTTAATAAGCTTGTTATCGTTAAATTGCATTTTTATCTCCACTGACAGTACCAATAGAAAAAAAAAATCAACTGGAATCCACCCACTAGATTCCTTGCTAACAGAACTCCATGTGTGAGGTTTTTAAACTGACCGTACTACATTACAAGAAAGGGACAGTACTGAAAGATTTTGGCCAGTTTGTTTTCAATTTGTTTAACCTGACAAATCTGATCAATAACCTGAATGCCATTTAGTATTAGTCATTGATTATAACGGCAGCTCTCTACCAATAAAGATAGTTATTGTAATCACAGCTAGTTATACACTTTCTCCTGATCTAGGTAAAGTGAGTTATCGCCAATAATGCCAAGCTACAGGTTGATAAAAATAAATAAAAAAACAATTTACACAGCAAATGAAGTCAAACACTGCCTAACTGTCACTATGCTGCTGGCAGACTTAGTTATTTTACACTGGATTACTAAATAAAATAAGGCATATGCAATATACAGTATGTATAAACAGTCAGGTATGGGACAATTAAACCTCATGAACAAACAAAGGTTAATCAAATTAAAATGAAAATTAGCAACAGTTTAATTACAAACATGCAAAACAGTGAAACTAATGGTGATGGACAATAAAAGACGAACAAAGTTATTTCAGGAAAGCAACACAGGTACAACCAGAACACATATACAGCGAAACTGATTGCTATTAATTTATTTCTGTGCAAGTTACTTTTTTCAGTAAGTGGATGGTTCTCAAAATTATTAAAATGTGACTGAATACATGCAACAAAGCCTCTGGTGACACAGAAGGAAAAAAATAAACATCCACTGCAAGAACGCACAAAAAAAACACATTTAAATGCAGATAAAACAAATGGAATCGAATGCTACGTATTACAGAAATTAACTGAAAAATAAAAATAACTGCATCAGAACTGAGCACCTAAAAACGTATTCTTGGCTCCATGGGATTAAAAAGGTGGGAATGAGCAGACACCAGCATATTGGGATTTTGAAGTCAGCAAATGAGCTTGTCCCTTGTCTTAGTTTCTGCACTGCATCACAGCAGGCTAGGTTAGTTCTGTGGGCTCTCTGTTGCAGTTGCTGCTTAGAGAGTGATTTCAATTCCACCGTTTTAATTCAGACTCATTACTACCACTGAGGAAGCCTGGCCACATACAAATCTGCATTCAGCATTATCACTTTATTCTTTCTATTACAGTGATATAAAGGGCATTTGGCATCAATTGCATTGGCCCTAGAGCCTCATTTTAGCTCAATCAATTTTATTCTCTATAAATATTGTGAATTATCAAAGGTGTAATTATCCTACAGCACATGCATCTAGCTTCTGTTGAAAATTATATTGTTGGGATGTGTTGTTCCACAGCTGGCTCATGCTCATCTCTATGCCAACATCATTTATCAGCTGTAAACTGCACAGATGAACGAAAGGGAAAGAGGCAGCAGAGTTAGAGATCATCACCTGTAAACTCTGCTGGAGGGCTTGATAAGGCTAAACACTCCATTTTTGGGACACTGACCTCCTAAAAAGCAGCTCAAGCCTTGTTCTCGAATAGATTTTTGATGTTTTAAACTGGGGGTCGTGTTCAACCGCAGTCAAGTTTAAAGGAGAGTCAAATGACAGAGTAAATGCCAAAAATATGCAACACTAGAAATATCACACATATGAAACATCTTCTCAATTTCTCAAGCACAACTTTCCTTTGTTCTTAGGAGCATTCTGTGAAATGTTTAAATTTGACGTTTGGAAGTAACATCAATATCAGTGTGAATTAAAAGATGTCTGAGGGAGCACAACTATTTCCACATGTAGAAACTGCTACTGAAAGGAAGGGTTAGAGACTTTCACTGTTGGACAGAAATCTGGAGCCAAAAATATGTTTCAGGTTTCAGCGACTGTCCAAACGACAGCTTGATTTTGGTAACAATATATGCATATTTTTCAAATCAGTAATTTGTCATTCCACAAAAGGTGGTATTTCATTAAGTTACATCTGATTAAGCTTTTAGGAAAAGAGAAGAAGGAAGAAAGAGACAAAAAACAAATGGAAGCAGAAGTAGCACATTTTCGTAGGTTTTACTGAGGTGAAGGGGTCTTTACAGACATTGCTGACAAACTAACCTTCCTACTCTGAATCACCACAAACATACAAAACAAAAAACTCCATCTAATTATACTTTAACACACCAAGAACAGAGTTAAACACGTGGGAGTCAGGTTTGTCAATATATACCTATAATGACTTTCTAGTGTGTGATGGTGCTGTACGAAATATACACCTTACCTAACCTACTGTAAAATACTGCATGTCTCAGGTCTCTCTGCTACGTGATGATGTTTAATTCAGGTAACAATATACATTGTATGTATATTTTCCATATTATATTCACACATTTAAATTCCTAGTTGATATGTGCTTAATTCATCATTAAATCATTGTTAATGCATCTGATTTCCTTGGCTGATTAAAGGCACGTGTGCTTTTTTCCGTCTCCTTCTTACACAATGGTTAAGGTCATCCAGAACATTTTGTGTTATAAATTAATACCTGTTAGGCCATAAAATACTTCTTCTAGATTGATTAAAGGCTGTGATTATCTTCCCTATAAAATACAGCAACTCTGTGTCACAATAACTCTATTAACTGCATACCATTAACTATTAATAACATTAGCTTTCAATCCAGGCTATAGTGGATCATTTTCTTAACCAGGAGCTGCAAACGAAAACTGAGTTACTCTTTAGGGAAAGCATTTCAATTTTTTTAAATCCCTTTTATGCACAACACCACAACTAAAAAGGTGTGGGTTTTACAGGAGAGCGGCAGGCAGATCCACACTCTGTGCTTTGCGAGAGATGAACTGCGGAGGAGCAGGGGCAGGAAAGAGGGAGGGCTGGGGACTTGGAGCCGACAGGGAGACCCTGACAGACTGGCTAACGGACGGACAGGAAGGGGTCACAGTCCGGAGAGCCCCGCTCGCTCGCTGCCAGTCCGTCTGCTCTGAAAGCTTTTGTAGTTTTGGTAGGTTTGGGAGCGGTAACTAACCCGTGGAGACTCCTGGTCTGATGGCAGCCCGTTCTGAGAAACCTGCTCCCCTTCTTTTCCATCCCTGTGAAGACACAAGCAGGTAACCAAGAATATAATTGCCCGTTGTCTCTCACCATTAGGTTACAGTCTATAGTTAGGCCTCCAGAAACACAAGGCAAGCTTTGCACTTGCCTTGGAATTGGAAGCAGGCGATTGGTTAATTAAATATACCACCTGGGGAGAAGACTCACGTATTACTTTGAGTAAAATTATAGTAATGGTATGGTCTCGTGCCCTGCCTTCTCACTATTGTTCTCTCTCAAGTTTCTCAAATTCCAGCACTTGCCTTTTTAAGGAGGTACGCAAATGATATATTATTGCACTCAAGTATAAAATATTAAAAGGGTAATTCTGTGCTTTGCTGTCTCCCGTGAGTCCCCAAGAGGGGAGATCTGAAATCTCAGAAGAGTTCTGCGCTCGGTCTGGGAGCTGTGGTTCTTTGGGAAACAACACACAGAGCACTCAGCACGTTGATGTGAGCAGGCCTTTCCAAAATCACACCGCGCAGACGACCTGTTTTCCACACAGGGCTCCTTCACTGTAGGTGCATCAGCCCCTCTGCAGGAGCACCAGGCTGTCAGGAACAGTTGTGTTTGGGTCCTGCTCAGTGCTGGGCGAGTCGTCACAGCAGGGTCCTCTCCACAAGAGGGATGCTCATGGCAGGAACTGTCCGGCAGATCCACTACACTGGGGCACCCCTCACTGGGGAACTGGGGGCGGTGAACTGGGCGAGCAGCCCCTTACCACTGCTGATCCGGCTCGGACTCCTGGGGAGCAGGCAGCGGCTCTGGGGATGGGGGTTTCCTCCTGCGTTCCTCCTCCTCCTGCTGTCTCCGCACCTCCAGCAACTCCAGCTGCAGAGACAGCGACGCGTTCATGTGCAGGGCGGCCAGACAAACCAATTACCATATCTTACACTTATATAGCGCTCTTCTGGACACTCCACTCAAAGTGCTTTACAGGTAATGGGGATCCCCTCCACCCCCACCAGGGTGCAGCCCCACCTGGATGATGTGACGGCAGCCATAGTGCACCGGTACACTCCCTTCACACCAGCTCTCAGTGGGGAGGAGAGCAGAGTGATGAAGCCAGTTCAGAGATGGGGGATATTAGGAGGCCGTGACTGGTAAAAGCCAATAGGAAATGTGGCCAAGACACTGGGGAAACACCCCTACTCTTCTCAAGAAACATGCTGACCACAGAGAGTCAGGACCTCAGTTTTATGTCTCTTCCGAAGTACGGTGCCTTTTTACAGTATGGTGTCCCCCATTACTGTGGTATTAGGAGCCACACAGACCGCACTGTGAGCGCCCCCTGCTGGCCCCACTAACACACCCCCACTCCCCCTCTTGGCCCCAGCGGCAGCCCGAGACGCACCGTGGTCAGGCGCTCCAGCGCGGAGAAGCGCTCCTCCCAGGTGGCGGCCGACTTCTCGAAGGCCTCGTGCCGCTTGATCAGCTTCTCCACCTCGTCCACGCTCTGGCCCATCTCCCGGCTGGACAGGTACGGCTCCTGGCCCAGCAGCCAGGCCTCCGCCACCCCCGCGTCCCGGGAGAACTGGTGCACTTCCAGAACTGCGGGGCAGAGCACTGGTCAGCAGCGCCCCAGCGGTGCGGGAGACAGCCCTGACCACTTCACTGTTTCGAGCTCAAAGGAGGACAATAACGGAAACGTTTCCTGCCCATTACTGCACAGGAATTTCGACAAAACACACAAATTGTTCCTGATAGTTTTAGATACACTTTGAACAGTACAGAAGACTAAAGGCTCATGTGCAGAAGAATCCAATTTGATTCTCATGTACATAATTCTACATGTATAAAATCATTCCTCGTGGAAATCTGTGAAGTCAGGTTGCTCTTCTGGGGACTTTTCACATGCCTCACACACGCTCACATTTAAAGCGTTTTTCAAAAGATGTAAAATCAAAATCAGTCCAAAGATTGGAAAAATTCAGAGTTAAAGATTCTTACAAAGCCACAAAACACTGTAGATGAGGTAATTCATTTACTACTGGATAGGTAAGAATCCATTCAGTCAGTTCAGTGAATGCTGCTGCTGCTTTAGGAATTTGGAAAGAAATGATTTTGAATGCGTTGCTAAACACGCCGAAAGGACAATGGAGAATTTCAGGCTAATAAATCAATGAATAAAAAACAAAGTACTCAGTCTGAGCCACTCCCATCGGTCTTCCCACTTGTCAATCATGTCTTTCCTCTTGTCTGTCAGCTGTAGCAACTTCTCTTTGATCTGAAACAGGGAGACCAGGTTAGCAGCAGCCGGCTGTATCATCACAATCTCCACGTTTTAAGTTGTGGCATAGAATACAGCATATCTGCACACCGATGATTTTGAAGAAACTAATATGGTTTTTTTTTAAATTAGGTACTGTTTGTTATCTGCTTGCTGGGATAGGCTCCAGACCCTTTACTGGATAATGCACTGAGAAGATGGATGGATATATGTTATCTATCTGTGAGCCCCTTGCATTATAACGTACAAAACAGCCAACTGCAAACTAGACTTCTAGAGACAGAGATTTTGATAATAAATGTAAACATAAAAAACAAAGTCTGCACTAAACTAGTTAAGTTGGAACTACACTTCATCTGTTGGCACCACACGCAATAGCTCAGTTAGTCATCTGTAGTCATGGAGATCCTGACAGCAGCAATGGCCCCTACCTCTTCTGATGCGTAGTGTTTTCGTGCCAGGAGAGACTTGCCCAGCTCCACACAGGTAGTGAAGCTGTCATTACGGGCATCGATTTCAGCCTTTATTCCCTGGTGGTTGTTCATCAGTAACTCCACCGATGAAACATCCCTGCGAAGAAACGGAGATCAGGTTTTGTTTTTTTACTCCATCACATTTGGTATCACCGATTGCTTCGGGTTTTTTTTTATGACCCGGTGACTTGCAAATTCCAGATGTTCAGCTGGCCAGATGCAGGAAAGGGGTTCAATAACCAGCACTTGCATATCAATTTTCATGAGTGTCACCGAATCCCCTTTTTGCGATGACAGAATGTATGAAGTGCATCAGTCAGTCATCCCCGCAAATGGAGCATCACAAGTCCTATTCAATTAACTAGCTCAAGATGTGGGGGGGATAATGCTTCTGTATCTGCAGATCACCATGGGATGATCTGTTTTCGAACAATCTGCCACCTACACAGTATGCAGATCTTTTTTCTGAACGATCACCTTCATCAAGCACTTCATGGCCTACATGTCCAAGCTATCGTGCAGTGGTTTGTAAGTGTCTCCAGCGCTTTGGTGTGGTGGCATGGGATTTGTACTGTGGGTGTGTCAAGTTTCCATCAGTGAGATAAAGGCCAGTACCACCAGGTATGCAGACAAGTGCGGACGCCTCTCCCCCTCTACCTGGGCTTCTCCTGTGCCTCGATGAGGCGGATGACATCCTCCATCCAGAGCATGAGGTCCCGGACCATGCTGAAGAACCGGAATTTGTCCCCAGTGTCCAGCAGTCGCACCCTGCGCCCCTCGCAAGCATCCAGCAGGGCCTTCCAGGCCTCCAGGACCTCATTCTCTCTCTTCTGTATGTCATCGGCCTTGTCCCCTGCATAGGCTGACTGGAGACGGGCAGCGTCCTCTTGTAACTGCCTCACCTGCAAACCAAACAGTCCCACGGAGCAGGGATCAGTCAGAGATCATCATCACAGACATGACACTCCCACTGAGCAGGGATCAGTCAGAGATCATCATCACAGACATGACACTCCCACTGAGCAGAGATCACTAAGAGATCATCATCACAGACAGTCCCACTGAGCAGAGATCACTAAGAGATCATCATCACAGACAGTCCCACTGAGTAGAGATCAGTTAGAGATCATCATCGCAGACACTCCCATGGAGCAGAGATCAGTCAGAGATCATCATTACAGACACTCCCACTGAGCAGAGATCAGTCAGAGATCATCATCAGACACTCCCATGGAGCAGAGATCATAACAGATATTCATATTGAGCAGGAATCGGTTAGAGATCATCATCATTAGAGATCATCATCTTACCAGCAAGTCTGATTTTACTTTGGCTACAGATACTGTACATACAGTAAGCAGCATTGAAATGAAAAAGATGAATTTCTTTGGGAGAGAGCCTGCCCTTCAGATTTCTCAAATGCTTGTGTAATGGCTATACAAGCCAGCATCAAACAAGCCAAAAGGAAGTTCAGTGATGTTACTGAAATCTGGAATGGAATTTGCTCTCCATGATTTATGATCCAAATTAGATTCAGTAAAAGCGAACATATAACCTGAATTTTTTTATTTTTCATTATATGGAACTCACTTTCTACACTTCCTTTCGGTCCAACCAGTCTGTGCCGGTCTACACTTACTTAGTTTCTATTTTGTTAATGGAGTCTTTGGATGAAGTTCATTTTAACAAACACTTCCACGCCTACAGAACCAGTTAAAACAAAGGCTTGAGAAGCAACAGGATGGAAGACTCTGTCTATGTCTTTTCTAGAATCTAGGACAATAAAACATACTCATTGAAACCTTGAAGCCTACTGTTTCCAGCAGATGTACAGAAAGCCTTTGTGGCAGGCTGGCTCGTACAAGCACTCTGCTGCCCCCTGCTGGCCCTGCGGGGACGCACCTGTGTGCCCAGGGCCTGGATGTCGTGCTCGAAGGTGGTGTGCATCCTCTGCAGCGTCTCCACCGTGTTCTGGTCCCGGCCCAGCTCCTCGGGCAGCTTCTTGTGTTTGTCCAGGATGCGGCCCAGGATCTCCTTGGCGTCGTGGTAGAACTTGTGCAGCTCGTAGGAGGCGGCCAGGATCTGCGTGCGTGTGTCGATGAGCTCCAGCAGGTCGGCCCAGGCCTCGTTCAGCCCGTCCTTCCACTCGGCGATGGTGGCGGCGTCGGAGTGGCCCGAGTTGATCAGCTCGTCGGCCATCTGGTTGACGGCGTCTACCCGCTCCTGGCCGATGTTGCCCGTGTCGCGGGCAAACTCGCGGAAGCGCTCCTGCAGCATCTGCGAGACGGAGGCGGAGGAGGACGCTGAACCACAGCAGGCACAGTCTCAAGAACAGTAAGAATTCCTTACACTTACATGGCGCTTTCCAGGTAATGGGGATGCCCTCCACCAACCACCAGTGTGCAGCCCCACCTGGAAGATGCGCCAGTACACTCCCCACACACCAGCTCTCATTGGGGAAGAGAACAGAGTGGTGAAGCCAGTTCAGAGATGGGGGTTATTAGGAGGCCATGACTGGTAAAGAAATTTGGCCAGGACACCAGGGTTTACACGCCTATTCTTAGGGGTCATTTTTTTAAAACTAATGACCACAGAGAGTCAGGGCCTCTGTTTTACAGCTCATCTGAAGGATGGCGCCTTTCCACGGTACAGTGTCTCAGCCACTATACTGGGGCATTAGGACCCACACAGTCCGTGGGGTGAGCGCCCCCTACTGGCCCAATTAACACCTCTTTCAGCAGCAGCCTTAGTTTTTCCCAGGAGGTCTCCCATTCAGGTACTGGCCAGGCTCACACCTGCTGAGCTCCAGTGGGCTGCCAGGTGTGAGCTGCTGGGTGATTTAGCCCCTGGCATCTTTTTCCCAAACCCATGCCGTCCACTGTGAACTCACCATATCGACTACACACACAAAAGGAGTGTGGATATTTTCTATACTACACTTAATAGTATAGAAAATAGTAATAGTGTAGCCTGCTTTAAAGCTTTAACATAAGAAAAATAAAACTGAGTTAACATTAACAGCCCAATCACCTTTGTAAAGGTTATTTTATAATTAGCTGGCAGACAACATATAAATCACATCATTACTATTTGGATCTGGTTGAACGAAATGGATATATTGACAAGCTTTTTTGCTAGACTGCAGGTTAGCCACGCCGCCGATTTGGCCCGGCCCCCAGGCGAAGTATGCAGCTTGAGCACAAGCTACGCTTTCTTATTGAAACGCTGTTTCTGCTGCAGAATCAGACAGCGTGAGGGAAAGGGCAGCCCGCGGGCTGAATTACCGTGACGTGCTCGTAGTCCTGCCCCAGCTCGTGCGAGCCGGCCACCACCTCGCGCTCGGCGATCCACTGCTCCAGGTCGTCCACCTCGCGGTTGAGCTGGAACAGCCGGTACCTCTCGTCCAGCTTCCCCCTCCTCTCCTCGGACAGGTCCTTCAGGCCCGCGTACAGCTTGTCCACCTGCGACTGCCGCATGCTGATCCTCTCGCTGCGGGGGGAGGCGGCGGCACAGGGTTGGGATGGGGGACCCGAGCAATTTGAAAGACACAAAGCGCGCAAAACCGAGAGCGCGGCACCCCTCATTTCCTCTTCTACCCAGACATCCAGAGTCTCACTGCCTTTTTCTTAATGATGCAACTTGAGACGAAAGTTCCCAGTCCTGGAGCTTGACCGCCACACACCTGCTGGCTTGCATTAATCACCGAAGCCTTAATTCCATTAACACGAGTGGAATATTTTGCAGGACGTTTTTCATGCTCACAAATTTAGGATTTTATCTCACTTAGGATGTGCAATAGTTAAAGAGTCAAGCTCTCCATGCCACATGCCTCTTCAGCACGTGTGAGAAATGAGCAGTTCAATCTCACCCTATTATTAAGTCAATTAAAGCCTCAACAGTGTAACTGAGAGCTTGGCTGGAACAAAAGGCAGCAGGCTTGTAGGGCTCCAGGACCAGGGCTGGGAACCTTCTGAGCTCTGGATTCCAGATGAGTTTCAATAGGTTTCTTGGTTCATTAAGTTACGAACTAGATGGACAAGGTTCCCCTTAGTCTGTGACTTTTTATTAGATCAGAGCAATGGCTGTAGCACCTTTGCCTCCTCACTGCACGTCCCCATGCCCCTCACTCTCTGAGTAATCGCTTTCTACTATAATAGAGGATAATCCACTCAAGAGCCGAACCAGTGAGCTGGATGGCCACGCCAACAACATGGGATCGCTCATGCATTCGTGTCCCGGATTCACCAAAACCCAGCCAGTTCTACATGCATGCTCTTGGCACAGGCAACACACTTTTTAAAAGTTCATCTCGCTATGACAGACTATATGCGCTGAGCAGGAAACCCGCTCGGCGGCGATGCCCAGGTGAATGGGGGTGTGAGAGCTTGCACACGGGTGTCCCGGGCTCCTGACCTCTCTGGGTGGCCCACAGCCACCAGGGCCCGGCTGGTCTTGGACAGCTGGTGCACTGTCTCGGCGTAGTCCTCCACCGCCTGCTCCAGGATCTGGTGCTTCTTCAGCATGGCCACCGCACTCTGCTCGTCCTGAGAGACGGAGCAGGGAGGGCGAGTGAGACAACGAGACAGCAAGACAAGCCGACCCGACACGGGTGACCGACGTTTCCCGTTTTCTTCTTGAAAGAGTTAATGACATAGAAGCAAATTCTCCAACGCTGCAGGTTACTTGCATTCGATATAGCACCTGGGATCTGTTTCCCAAACCCAGGGCGTCCACAGTGAACTCACCGCCCCGACTGGAGAAACAAAAGGAGTGTGGATATTTTCTATACTACACTTAATGGTCTGCTTTAACATGAGAAAAATAAAATTGAGTTGACGTCAACAGCCCGATCACACTTTGTCTTTGGTTCTGTAAAGGTCATTTTCTAATCAGACAACATATTAATCTCATTATTACTATTTGGACCTGCTTCAGCGAAATGGCTGTATTGCCAATATTGACGATGGCTATATTGACCCGTCACTTGCATTCGTCTTGGAGCGTGTGGACAAAATGGCCGCCGCCGCCGCAAACGAACCCCGCCGCCTCTTCCCCCCCAGGCGGCGCCTACCTTGGCCTTCTCCTCCGACATCATGTAGAGCTCCTGCTCGCTCATCCAGGCCTCGGCCTCGGCCGCGTCGAAGTAGTACTGCTGGGCCTTGTGCGCCTCCTCCAGGCGGCCGTGCCGCTTCTCCGTCTCCTCGATCATGAGGCCCCAGAGCCGCCGCAGGTCGGCCAGCCGCTGGCGGATGGCCTCGGCGTTGGGGCTGCCGTCCGTCAGGATGTTCTGGCTCCGCTCGAAGATGTCGTCGATGCGCGGCTGGTGGCCCTGGATCTCCTTCTGGAGCGTCTGCGCGTCACAAGGGAGAGCACCACTCTACGACCGTCCAGCAATGAAACAGATCCCCGGTCTTTCGGACGGTCACTTCGGTCCTCTTACCTGGTTTTTCTTGATGAGTAACTGGACAGTCTGTAAGTTATGCCCGTGGTCTGTGGAAGTTGCAACTGGCATTCTTTCTTCAACCCAGAGCTAAAAACACAGAATGAGACTGTCAATGCTCATTTCGAAAAGTGCAGAAAAGCACAAGACAAAAAATCATGGCCGCAAAATTGCAGGGCTTGAGCTTGGTCGACTGACAACCCATTTCTGAGTTAAATAACTTCCCATTTGAGCTTGACAATGAACAAACTCCCCAAAATTCCTCGTGCGATCCTCTGAACACAGTGTCCAAAAGCGCTGATACAGTAGGGGGATTTTTTTTCTATCGATAAGAGGATGTTTCTTTTACTAAAACTTAATGGAAGAGCACAGTGGATTATTTGCAATAATGTCGACAGAATGAAAGAAATATTCCATTCAGCATGGTTTAGGCCTATGGCACATATTGCGCCCATAATATACAATTCATATCTCAAATTACAGAGGGTAAAGTGGAGCCATTAGAACACCTATGTTTTTTTTCACACCTAGAACAACACAAAATAAAATAAATTTGTCTACAATACAGCATGGATAAGAAATACCATGCAGGTAACATACTGCAATACTGCAAGTTGCTCATGACAGGAATGGCTACACTTGAAAACATTACACTGTCAAAAAGTCCAGTTTTAACACTGTGAACAATGCTTCTCTAAATTCACTTGAATTTGAGGAAATGAGGAAAAAAAGGCATTTTAAGATATTAAGGCAAAAAAGATGAAGGGCTTTTCTTTGTTACATACATCAAAGTGCAGTACGTCAACATGCTGAAATGATCTCTGCTGTCACAGCTATAAAAAAGTGAAGCAACAAGAGCCCTCTCATCTCAATGCAGTGAAAGCCACTCGGTACTTAAAACTGAGAGCAGACAGAACTGCCTTGTGGCGGACCTCAGCCCGGTCCAGTCTGATTGAACAGTACCAGGCAGAACAAGGTGCCGAGGCCCGGCCTGCTCAGGGCTGGGGAGACGGGGTGGGGTGAGGTCAAAGGGCAAGACATGACCCGCCGAGTGCCGATACTCACGATCTCATCCTCCACGTCTCTGTTGAACTGATGGATCTCCTTGGAGGCCATGAGGTTGCTCTTCCTCTTGAGGAGGGGCTCCAGCAGCTCCTGGAACTTCTTCTCCACCACCTGCCGGCGGCCGTCCACCTCGTCCGTGTCCTTCCCTTCCTGGCTCAGGGCCTGGGCCTGGCTGCGCAGCTCCTCCACCTCCTTCTTGCGCACCTCCACCTGGTTCTCCAGCATCTACGGGGGGGAGAGGGGGGGGCTGCTCAGGTAACCACATGCACACGGAGAAAGGGGAATCTCTGGCGTCTGCAGCAGAGAGGTGGCAGGCTCGCACAGCTCACACAGCGCCTTCCACCCCAACTTCAAAGGAGAGCAATTACGTAACCAGAGGGGGGAGGGGGGGTTATGTAACTGCCAGTTCATTTGTTCATCTGAGCTTCGTGCCCCTGTGTGCATCCTCACACTCTAGGAAAAGAGCAAGCAGCGACACTAGGATCTCTGATCTCGAGTGCATGTCTGCATACGACTTCCAATAACACCACCCTGCATCTACCAGAAAGAAGACATTTCAACACCAGCACTTTCAAAATGTATAATTCTGAAGAGCCGCATATTTAAAACAGCTTTGTTTTACTAAGGATTTGCTCTTCATAATGAGGGAAGATTACTACACAAGGACTGTGAGCAAATCAAGGTAAGATCAGGAAGAACTGTTTTGATAAATGTTTAGAGTCAAACAGCCTCTATTAATTTCTCTCTTCTCTCAGGCCTTTAAATCCCAGGCCATATTTGTTCCTAATTTAAAAGACACATTAACAATTGTGACTTTCACGGTCTAGCGGCCAGACCATACATCAACAACTGCCGCAGGGTGACCTACAGTATTTCTCAAGGTGAAAGAACAAAGAGCTTTGGAAACTTGCTCAGGATGACACACCATTAAACAGTGGAAGAGGCTGGATGTGAACTGGTTGCCTCCTGGTTAACAAGGCCTCCGTCTTACCCACTGGACCACCAGGCCCATGACTGAAGCACACAGGTTAACAGGCTGTGCAGAGCGCCACAGCAGAAGGGTTTACAAAGCGCAGCTACCCTCTGAGTAGAAGCCTGTGTTCCCAGTTTCCATCCCAGGGAAAGGAATGTATCCCACCTGCTGTTTCTTCAGCAGGATGCTGACGCTGGTCAGGTCTTTGCCATAGTCATCCGACTGGATCTGCCCCTCCAGGTTCACCAGCCACTTGTCCAGGTCGGCGCAGCTCTGAGTGAACAGCTCTGCCTTGTTGGCGTCAAAGAGACACTGGGCCTTGGTCTGCGTTGTGGACTCGAGCTCCTCCCACATCGTGTGAAGCGCCGACAGCTTCTCCTTCACAACTTCCTCAGTCTCTGGCTTCTCCGCAACCAGCTGCATCCCGTCCTGCCACAAACAAAGAGTGGCAGTCAGACATGCAATGGCCTCCGGCACTGCCTGCACAAGCACGCGTTCTGTGACTGCTGGTGAGCCCTTCTCACAGATCTCTCACCACCCCGTTTGGGCTGCAGCTTGTGTAGTTCCTAAAAAGAAATAAAACTGGGGATTTGAGGCCTCCCAGTAGGGAAATTTTGCCACAGAAGGAAGTTTTTTGCCTTTTTACAGAATGGTGACATTAACTTCACATAGAAGACAACACTTAGCACCTCAGCTACACCATAGCTTGGTCAGCTTCATCTTACTTCCAGCAGTGCTTATATACTCGGTCCTACATAGAATAACACAATTCAAGTTGGGCAGAAAAAGAGGTACCTCAGATCAAAACAGCACGCAACTATCTTGAGTCCATTTAATTGTGATCTTATCTTACAAGGGAGATCTTCTGGCATGCTGTCTGACCCCCAGGTGCCCACCCACCCGGAGGTGACTGGTGAAGGAGGGGTCTGACTACAGTCAGCAGCACAACCAGCCTGTGGCTTACAGCGGGGTCCGTGACACCGATCAGCATCTGTTCCTTCAGCACAGCCAGCAGGTTCAATTCAACTGTACCATTTATGAGTTTGTAAAAGGCACTGTAAGAAGTGATAGAATGATAGATATGCTGCCAAAATGGAGTCAGACACCATAATAGACGGATACAGGCGTCAATTGTTTCTGTTTTGGCAACACTGTAATTCATCGGTTCTGCCCTTTGAATTTTACAGGAAGTCAGACAAGTGAACAGAATAACAGTTCAACCAACAGAAAAAAACACTGTCTTTTTAATATGATTTATAGGCACTGAGAATCATATTAAAAAGATGTAGATGAAGATGATGATGAGGATAATGGTCCATCCATTATCAGACACTTATTATATAAAACTATCAATGTCACCAAATAGATGAACTGCATCAAATATTTCTGAGTGAAAATATCACTACTATGTAATGGCTAACAGTGCCTTTGACATACACAGCAAACTGCAGGCTAATACAGTTCCTGAGATTCACAATGACACAACATGTATTCTTTCTCCTCTCATTCACTAGTGCTGAAAATGAAGAGTATCGTCTACAGCAACACCTCAGAGCCACGCCCCAGATAAAAAAACAAACAAAAAAAAACATCTCTTCAGAACAAAACAAGAGCAACATCTCTTCAGAAACTGACAACAAGAAGGAAGACAGTAAGACCGCATCACAGGAAGGGGGTCTTGCCTCCTCACCTTCTCAATCTTGTCCAGCCATTCCTTGTTGGACTGCAGCTCGGCCATGAAGGCCTGGTGCTTCAGCCATTTGCTGTGCAGGTTCCTGGCTTCGTCGTAAGACATGTCCTGCGCCGTGAGCATCTTCTCGTTGATCCACAGGGACAGCTGCGCAGACAAGGGGAACAATTAACACCGCGGAGCACAGCCGCTCTGCCAGGGAGCGGTCCCTGGCCCCTAATTATCCAGCCCGCGCAGCTGTCTCCGCAGGGGTTATCCGTGAGATAATCACACATTACTGCCCCCCCCCCGTCTTCTGCTTTATTCCCAACATTGTTCAACTCCTCGCCCCACGCGCAATTCGGAAGAATGGTTTCGAGCTTTACACAAGTGCAGCTACATCAAACAGTCATTCAAATTGAAAACTGGAAATACTGTATCCCATCCTGCCAGTGGAATTTCAAAACCTGACAAAGACTAATTTCTGAAAGTTCACAGAACAGCAAAACACTGCACTGCAGGAATAATATAATGAATAAAAAGATGGAGTAGAGGAGGGCATTTGAGGACAGCAGGGCTCCCGAGGTAAGGCTATGTGCACATACTGTAGTACTCTTTCTGACAGTCTTTAAAAGGAAACTTTAAAGGCTCAAGGCAGAAGGTTTATACTTCTTTTTTTGCAGATATCACTCAGTAAAGAGAATTTACAATAACTCATTTTCCAGAGTGTGCAACATACATCGGAAAATTAACCATGAAGGGATATTTTACACAATAAAAATGAATCATGCTGTTACTGCAGGACAGTACATTTTATGGTGTCTTTATGCTTTGTGTAAAGATGAAATTCAGCAGTTGATTCTTAATTGTGACTTAAAAGGTGATTAGTCAGAACTTCAGAAGGGTCACACGACAGGTTGGAGTCAGTCACAATCGACTGAAATCAATGATATCAATATGACTGTTGCAGCTATACAGGGCTTTAGTACAGCTTCTGCTTCCTCTAACATGCATAAGTAAACCAGTCAGATGTTCCTCCTATACTCTAAGTAGCACCCAAAAGAAGAATGCTATCCTGTTCCACAGTGTGCAGTCAAAAACTCAGCCTCATACGTTAGACAGTGTTGTGCCACTACCTTTTAATGCCAACTGGAGATATCGACTCCTGCAGCCATTTCAAGGCCAATGAGATGAAGTGAGAGCATGACCCCACCTCTCTGCTTGCTTTCGGAGCCCTAGTTAGTTAATGGTACATGACAGCTTACCTCCTGGCAGTCCTGCAAGAATTTCTGCAGGTCTCTATTGTCTTTGAGTCTCATCAGGAGCTCACTGGCTGCCTCCCGGTTCTTCTTGTGCCTACACACACACAGGAAAACACGCAGAAATGACACGCTGTTTCCAATCACTTGTACACTTACACAGTGCAATGGTGTGGACACTGCAAGGCTTTAAACAGGGGTTTGTGCGTTCAGCTTCCGGCTACCGAAGAGGACGAACACTCTCCACTTCAAGCGCTGGTGCACGTTTACTTCAGCGCAAGGTTTGTGGCCCTTGCTCGACTGCGCTGAGTGAGCTCCTCAGCTCAGGCCACGAGGCTCGCTCAACTTCACCACAGCAGCTTTGCAAACAGCTGCAGCCGATCAGATCCATTCACTCCAAGTGCATGATTGACCTGCTGCTAAAGCGCACTCTCCTACACTACAGTGCAGAACGAACACAGCAGCGTCCTCAGAGCTTCAGCTTGTAAAGGTGGAGGAACTGAAAACATGTGCAAACACAAAAAGAGAAGCAACTGCAACTTGGGAGAACTTGGAATATAGAATGACTAATAAAATTCAGAGTACACAGGAAGCACAGTCAATAACACACTATATAAAAGCAAATACAGTATTACAAGCATGCCAGAACATTTCCTATAAGCTTATATTTGTTATAATAACATATTATATATTATGAAATATTATTTTTGCTACGGGTGTAATAAACTGGTATCCTGCTGAAATCTGATTAACTTTTAAGTCTTCAGGGCTATTTTAATACTGAAAATCACATGCATAAATTATAATTAGCCCAACACAACAGCTATCTGCTTTCAGCTGCAAAGCCCACAGTGAAGCAGCAGACTGAAAGAGTCATTATGATGCACAGTGAGGCTCCTGGGTGAAGACAGGGGTAAGTCCAATCGCTCTCTGGATAAGAAGTTAAATTGAGGTCCCCTGCACACTGTGGGAACGACCAATTCCAGGCACTTATCCCAATAACCCTGAGGTTATGGATATATCTCCCTCCGCCCAAAAAAGAACTGTTGTAAAACGTCCAGAAAACATCCCACTCTCCCCACACACACACCTCGCTGGGCATGCTGGTTGAAGAAGGAATAAACATGCCTTGTATTCACAATGGATGCTGAGGACGTCCAAAGCCCTACCTGTCGTCGATGGAGTCCACCTTCTCCTGGATCTTGTCCGCGTTGATGTTGCCGTCGCTCACCAGCCTCCTGCCGGTCTCCACCACGGCGTTGATCTTCTCCTCGTTGGCGTCCATCGTGGTCATGAAGTCCTCCTGCTTCTTGATGGCGGCCTCTGCGGCCTCCAGGGTGGCGGGCATCTCGGTGTGGGCCAGCACATACTCCTGCGTGGGGCAGAGAGCGGGCACGTCACCCCCGTGCGCCTCTGCAGAGCCCACAGCTCCCAGCGCCTCGCTGCTCGCGTGGCTCGCCATTTCTAGTGGCCTTTACACCAGCGAGCCACGTTCCTTTCCACTTCTCAGCCAGTCAACGGATGAGCGATTTGGAAAGTAATTTAAAAACACGGAAACACAGTTTCCTTCCTCCTGAAGGACACACTTGACTGAGCCAAGGAATGCTATGAATCTTTTCTGAACGGACACTGAAACACAGTGAGTGACTCTAAGCTGTATAGAACATTCATTTTAGGAGACTATATCTTCAATCTTATGTGTTGCACAGATGTTATAATCTAGATATTCATATTTTGATTTTATGGGGTTCTGAACCAAACAATTAACAAGAAGGAGGAAACAACTGACCAACTTTTTTGTAAGTTTGTAATTTTTATGTTTTTCTGAAATTGTGTATTGCTAATATCTCACTGTAGGGCAAAAAAGACGGCTTTGTTAAGACCTAGGTTGTCCCCAAAAATATGCTTCTCCTGCTTACAAAAATAAACACTACAAACCTGCAATGTCCAGGACACCAAATTACTATTTCAGCCTATACTATGTATCCAAGGCCTCAAGAAAATTGAAACTTACAACAGCAGGAAATGTGAAAACAGTCTATGTGATGGAGCAGGTTTAATAATAATAATAATTGCTTACACTTAAATAGCGCTTTTCTGGACACTCCACTCAAAGCGCTTTACAGGTAATGGGGACTCCCCTCCACCACCACCAATGTGCAGCATCCACCTGGATGATGCGACGGCAGCCATAGTGCGCCAGAACGCTCACCACACATCAGCTATTAGAGGAGGGAGGAGAACAGAGTAATGAAGCCAATTCAGAGATGGGGATTATTAGGAGGCCATGATTGGTAAGGACCAATGGGAAATTTGGTTGTGATTGGTGAGGGCCAATGGGAAATTTGGCCAGGACACCGGGGCTGCACCCCTACTGGGATTTTTAATGACCACAGAGAGTTGGGACCTGGGTTTTATGTCTCATCCGAAGGACGGCGCCTTTTATACAATATAGTGTCTCCATCTCTATATTGGGGCATTAGGATCCACAAAGACCATGGGGTGAGCGCCCCCTGCTGGCCCCAATAACACCTCTTCCAGCAGCAGCCTTAGTTTAGGCACAAGTGTCAGATCAGGCTTTTACCTGGTTGTTGAGGAAGGCCTCGGCCTGCTTGGTGTCTCTGAGGAAGAGCTGGTAGGCGTGAGACTGGGACAGGAGGCTCTGGCGGTTCTCCCACATCTTGTGCAGCTCATTCCAGCCCGTGTCCAGGGCCTGCAGCCGCTGGCGAAGGAACATGTACTGGGCGTCTGTCTGGCCCTGCGTGACCATCTCGCCCATGTCGCGCATCTTCTGGTAGTCCTCTTCGTAATTGTTGATCTCGTTCTTGATGTTCTCATGCTGGGTGAGCAGCTTCTCAGCCTCGGTCAGCGTGTTGGGCATGTCCTCGGAGGCGATGGCCGTCTGGGTGCGGGAGAGCCAGGACTGGAAGTCGTCCAGGTCGCGCAGGAACTGCTGCAGCTTGCTGGCCTCCCCCAGGGACTCCTCGCGGTTCTTCAGTGTGGTCTTCATCTCCTCCCACACGCCAGTGATCTCTGCCAGCCGGCCCATGATGGCCTGCGCCTGGTCCGGGTGCTCGGCTGCCAGGCGATCCGCCTCTTTCTGCAGGTCGCCCAGCTTGTCCTCGATGGCGGCCAGGTCGCGCTCCATGCCTGTCAGCTTCCTTTGCAGGGCCATCACCCCCGCCAGGTCATTGCCCAGCTCCTGGGTGGACTCGATGACCTTGGTCTTCTCCCGGATCCATGACTTGGTCTCGTTGCACTCCAGGTGGTAGTTCTGCACACCCAGGGCAGAGTTGAGAGAGTCCTTCTTCTGGTCCACCAGGTCACGGAACTGGCTCCACCTGAAGCACAGAAAGAAACCACAATCAGGCTACAGAAAGAGATGTCACTGCGGCCATCTTAAAGCAGTAATAATCCTTGTTCACAAAAACCTACATAGCGCTTACAACAAAAACGTATATATCCTTACAATTATATAGCGCTTTTCTGGACACTCCACTCAAAGAGTTTTACAGGTAATGGGGATCCCCTCCACCACCACCAGTGTGCAGCCCCACCTGGATGATGCTCCAGTACACTCCCCACACACCAGCTCTCAGTGAGGAGGAGAACAGAGTGATGAAGCCAGTTCAGAGATGGGAATTATTAGGAGGCCATGACTGGTAAAGGCCAAGGGGGAAATTTGGCCAGGACGCTGGATGCCTTAACACCCCTACTCTTCTCAAGAAACTCCCTGGGATTTTCAATTACCACAGAAAGATGTTCTTTCATTACAATGCCAAAACTTATTATCAATAACAAACTACAAAACCAGTACACGTGAACAGCCTTCAGTCTGCACTAGGGGCTCTTGCCTGTGCTTAGTGGAAACTCCACAGGTGTCCTTGATTTCATCTTGGTTACTAACAGCAGCTACCTATGATCCACTTGAGAAAATGTACTCCTCCATTTTCCTGTCGCCTTATTGTCAGGCTAATCCATTTGTACAATTACGAAAAAAATTACCATCATGAGTAAACCAAGTGTTGCACGTAATCCACAGCATCACAAAACCTGAAGTTACAAGCCTGCAAGAATCTCTTCCTCTTTGACCTCCTTTCCTTCCACATAGCGTCGATGCATCAATTAAAAGCGTTAACGCTGGTCTTCGGTTTTAAGGAAAAATACCCCCAGGCACGATCACTCAACTTTGTCCCAGAAAACACAACAAATAGATTGAATAATCAAGTTGGACAGCTCTGCTCTGGACACAAATTCGGCTGGTCTCAGACGTCTGCGAAGGAAGCAAAACATTCAACAGCGCCACAAATAGACGCCCGTTGTTTTTCGAGGTGCCCACTTCCCTCCAGGGGCAGAGGAAGTGTGGGTCTGAGTCCATGCCAGTCTGTGCAGCGTGGAAAACACCTCACAGCAGGCCTGCGCAAGTCACTCTTAACTCGGGCCTCCCCGCAGCTCTTCTGTGCCAAACAACCAAGCAGTAGGCACAAAGAAAACAAGAACGTTTTAAATGCTTTTTCCCCATCCTGGTAGCGGAACAGTGACCTGAAATGCATTTTTATCAGCCTCAGGCCACCGAGTAAACTGCACTGGGTCTTTGCAGGCTTTGTATTGCCACCTAGGTAGGCAGCAATTGTGACTCACTTCTTGTTGGTAATTCTGTATAATTGCTGCAATAAGATCAAACAACTTAAAAAGAAGAAAACAACAGAACGTTTCGGCTGTGGAGCCTTCTTCGCGTGATTCTTTACTTGTGCCTGTGCAGCCTACGCATGCTGACGCAGCTACTGTACCTACTTGAACTATCCAAGAACCAAGTCAATGGAAAAATGCCTGTAGGAGCTTATGGAAGTTCAGTGGGTGCACCCGGCGTGGTCAGGCTGACCGGTAACTGACCTGGTGTTGAGCTTGTCTTGCTGGGCTTTGATCTCTTTCTCACTGGGGTGTCCGCTGTGCACCAATTGCCTGGCGATCTGATTCACCACAGCTACACGTGAGGCCTGGTTGTTCATCTCAGGCTCCAGACTCTCGAACCTGGAATTGCAGAGATGTTAAAGATTGGTCTGACATTTTAGAACAAAACGGCTGTATACCGTTTTGCTATAAATATGCACCGATTTATTTCCGTATGTAAATGAATCAATTCTGTGTGCAGGCAGATCTATCATCACACAAACAGCACAGTGGCATTCCTTTGACACTTTTTAAAAACCACTGACCATTAAACATTTGCTGTACTGTTATGTAATCTATTTGCATATATTTGCATAATGGAATATAGCCCTGGCCTGAATAAGTAAACAAAGGACTTGACGAGCATAAAATGCATACTAATAAGGGCCCAGCCGAGCTCCATTATCTGCTGGGCTTTGTGCTTTAATTATCCAGTTTTAAAAAGGCTATTAATTGCACGATGGCAAAGATTTGCGTAGGCTAAGCTAAAAACAAATGTCAAAGGTTTACCAGGGACTTGAACAGGAAAAAAAACCCAGCAACGTTCTTTCAGAGCTGAAATTTTAAAAAATGACTTCGAGCCAAGGTAATATTACCCACAATCCATTCTGAGCCCTTCATCGAGCAGACTGGGTAATGAGAGCAATTTAAGAGAGCAAGAAAAGCAGGAGGATGCTGTGGCCTTCCAGTGACAGATCGAGCACTGCCCCTACCTGTGCTGGATGACCTCCAGGTCCTCCAGCTTCTCGGGTATCTCCATACTGATCAGCCACTGCTCCTTCTCATCGATCCACAGCTCGCACGCGTCGGCCTCGCTGAACATCTTGTACAGCGCCAGGGCGTCCTGCAGGGCTTGCTTGCGCAGGCGGGTGAGCTCCGCCACCTCCTTGTATCTCTCCTCGATGCCCACCAGCCGGCCCTGCACCTCGGGGGACTGGGTGTGCTCCGCGGGCAGGGTGCGAGACTGTTCGTGCAGAGAGTCGATGACGGGCCGGTAGCTGGTGATCTCCTCGGCCACGTCCTTGTGTTTCTTCACCAGGGCCTGGGTGGAGTACTCGTCGTGGCCCACGTCGCTGCTGGACACGATGCGCAAGATGTCCAGCATCCAGGTGTCGATGTCGTCGGCGTCGGCCTGGAATTGGTGCAGGTTGGAGGCCTCCTCCAGGCACTTCTTGCGGACGGCGGACAGCCGCTCCAGGTTGGCCCACTGCTCCTGGATGTCCCGGATGCGCTCGCGGATCTTGTCGGAGCCGAAGTGATCCTTGGCCACCATCTCCTCGCCCTCGCGGATGCTCTGCTGCAGGTGCCCGCTGCGCCCACTCATCTCGTCCTCGAAGGCCTTGTGCTTGCTGAGGAGCCGCACCACGCTGGTCAGGTCCTTGCCATAGTCCTCCGAGGACAGGATCTGCTCCTTCTCGCGGATCCAGCCCTCCTCCTCCGCCATCTCCCAGAAGAACTTCCAGAGGCGCCTGGACTCCTCCAGCCGGGCCCGGCGCTCCACTGCCAGCTGGCACAGCTCCTGGTAGCAGAACTCCATGTGAGCCACTCGGTCCCGGATCACCTGCGGGTCACAGGGCTTGTATCCTGCACGGCGGGCAGAACAGGAAGAACGAGACAACAAACGTCAGATACAATGCTGGTTTTTGATTCATTTCACAGCTTTCTAATTATAACACATGCAGCACCCAGAATGCCACATTAACTACCGCGTTTCTAAAGCTACCTACAAACCAGTTAGTCATGGTTGCACTGTAGTGACAGTCTGATTTGGCATTGAACAGTTCTGTCCCCCCCGCCACCACAGTTAATTATTCTGGGCCTGTCTTGCGCACCTTCTACGTCACTGGCAAACTTCTGAGCAGAGGCATTGACAGCCTTCACTCGGTCAGCCTGGATGCTGATGTCGGCTTCCACGAGGGCGTGTTTCTGCAGGAGGTCCTCAACCCCCAGCAAGTGCTTTCCATAGTCCTGGGACAGCAGCAGCACCTGTGGAAGAGACCAGGAGAGCGCTGAGCTCCCTCATAGAGACCCTTCCAGGCCTCGACTGCGTGATGTTTCAAAAATGATCTGAGAGCCCGTCCTAGCTACAGTTTATCATACATTCACGTAATGAACCATTCTATTGAAAAGTAAGCCCCAACAATCCGGCCCCACTTTGTTAGGTTCTTGACTCACAACACAAGGAATGGTGGTAAGCGGTTTCGTGAGCTTGAGAACAGATTATTTCAAAACACCAGGGCAAGCCGTCTTTGCAATGACATTGCGGAACAGTCGCTCCTCGGTAGGTCACAACGTTTCAGGACACTGGCCAGAAGGCCAGAGAAGAAGGAAGGAATCAAGGCTTCATTTCTGCCCTGTCCAGCAAATGAGGCGAGTGGCATGTCTGATATCTTTCAGAACCCACCATCAGAAACAGAACCCCATGCATTCTTCAGGGCCAAAAAGGAATACAGAGAGTCTGTCCTTGAGCATCCCCTCCATTGAATAAACCTGAAAGGTTAGCCCCAGCAATGTCATGCACTTTGTTCAATCTCTGTCTTACAAGACGAGGAACGGTCAGATGATGTGCTTTATTAGAAGGGTAGCACAATAACAGGCCTAAGCTTTTTCGAAACGATGAAGTGAAGCCATTAACGGGCCCCCACCTTCATCTCGTCCATCCAGTCCATGATGTACAGCATCTCCTGGAAGACCTTCTGCAGGCCCAGGTTCATCTCCAGCCTCTGGCGCCGGGCCCGCAGCAGCTCCAGCAGGTACTCCCACAGCCGGATCACGTTGTCCTTCCTGGCTGTGATGCGCTTGATGTCGTGGTAGTTCTCGGCCTCCAGCTCGCGGGCGACGGCCACCACCGCCTGGACCCTCTCCTCGTAGGCCGCGATGTCCGTCTCGATGGCCTCGTGCTTCTTGGTAGCGGCCTCCACTGCCTGCAGGTCGTAGCCAAAGTTGTCCTGGGGGCAATAAACAGGGATGGATTCACGAATTAAAAAAAAAAACCCTAATAACTATCAACTAATTGTTCCAGAAACGTAACTTCTAGAAACTATTCTTCTATTTCCATCCTTACAGTAGGAAAGAACATAGTACTGCTCTCAGTGTCAGAAAACATCTAGAATTCACTTCCTTATGTAGTAAATGCTTTTAAGCACAATATGGTTTATATATTGTATAGGTTACTACTTCAACAAAGGCTACTGCTATCAGTTCCAGAAGGATCCTTTTTGACCACTAGAGGGTGGTAGAAACTTACAGTCCTTGTCTTAATAAGGCACACTTAAATGCACTGTTAATTCTCCAAGTGTGAACGAATACAAAAGAGCTATTTAAATTCAGACTCCACAATGGCCACTTAATCGCCACAAAATTAATCTTTAATAGTGTTGGAAAGACCTTAAGTATACATAATGCTGCTATATCAGGACTATGCACTCTATCAGATTTGGCTTTTCTCAAAATGTGAGATTCAAATTTTTCACCTGTGCACAGACCTGGTGGATCACAGATGCAGAAACAAGAAGAAGCCAGCTCCCGACAGTGTTTGTAATAAGTAAATATGGTTTTGCACAGAGTAATGCCGTGACAGTAGAGTTCCACAACTTAAGCACATCAAATGATCAAGGGCCTAAAGCCAGTGAACTGGAATCATTCCCACAGAGGCGTCAGCTCAGGTTTGTGATGAGAGGGCCAGAGAAGCTCCTCCAGCTGGGTCACCATCGAAATAAGGGCTCAGGTGGCTCAAGCCAGCAGCCATATGACTCTGCAACTCACAGCTGGCAGCCCACTGGAGCTCAGCAGATGTGAGCCTGGCCAGTACCTGGATGGGAGACCTTCTGGGAAAAACGGGGACACTATACTATAAACAGGTGCCGTCCTTCGGATGAGATGTAAAACCGAGGTCCTGACTCTCGGTGGTCATTAAAAAATACCAGGGTCTTTCTCGAAAAGAGAAGGGGTGTAACCCCTACATCCTGGCCGAATTTCCCCCTGGCCTTTACCCATCATGGCCTCCTAATAATCCCCATCTCTGAACTGGCTTCATTACTCTGCTCTCCTCCCTACTGATAACTGGTGTGTGGTGTAGTGTTCTGGCGCATTATGGCTGCTGTCGCATCATCCAGGTGGGGCTGGAGGGGAGTCCCCATTACCCGTAAAGCACTTTGAGTGGAGTGTCCAGAAAAGCGCTATATAAGTGGAAGCAATTATTATTATCCAGCCATGCTGCCCATCTCCCCCAGTGGTCTGGGGAGGACTCGGCCCCAGTAGGAGACTGGCTCGAGTGCGCCGCCGTACCTGCGAGACGAGCCGCTGGTTCTCGCTCAGCCAGGTCTCCCTCATGGCCGCCTTGCGGTCGAACCGGCGAGCCAGCTGCTCCAGCTTCTCCTGCCGGATGAGCTCCGTCCTCAGAGCCAGCTCGCGCTCGTGCTCGGCTTTTTCCAGTCTCTCCCAGGCCTGGCAGAGGGCGAATATCACAGTCGTTACTCAGCGTTGCTCACCGAAGCCCGACTAAGTGAAAGCCACTGCTTTGTACTAAGGACAACAGCAAAAACCCAGGAAGAGCACTGCTCACCACCAAGAGCTAGAAGGAAGCTTTTTGATTCTGGAGGGATTTTTTTTGCTCGGCATCAGAACTGGTAGAAACACTGTTTCTTCTCACATCTTTATCTTTGAAAAAGATTTCAAACTAGCTTTTGCCGTCATTACGCACTTTCCATCTTAAAAATATTTCAAGAGAGACAGAAACCGTTCCCAACAATTCGATGAAAATTTATGCTTGATTATTTTCATATCAGTCTTGTAGTGCCAAACATTCTCCATTACACACTATGACAGGGTGGCAGACTCTGAATAAAGATGTACAAGGCTTAAAAAATATTACAAAGCTCTGATCAGTTCACCTTGCTTGGAATTAGGTTGCAGAAGTGAACAGGGCCTTACCTTGTTGATATCTGAGATGAGTTTCCCTTCTCTGGGCATGTATACCTTCTGGTTGTTGGCCCTCATTTTGCTCTGAATGGTGAACAGAAGCACTTCCAGGTTACCCTTCTCTGTGAACCTGAAAAGAGATAACAACACAGTCAGAAACTCCTGAATGAAAGAAATATTTTTCTTCTCCTTTTCAACCGCCAGTGTCATTCTCTTCAGAAAAGGGACATTCTTTATTTTTCTGGAAAAGGCTTCACATGTTCTTGTGCACTTGTTCTAATGAGACGTACCAGCTCAAATCACTACAGAAGTGAAAGGATTTGTGTCCCTCATCAGTTTATTATACTCTCATCTTGTTATGCAGGTTGTTCGAGATTCTGTGGCTTGTGGCTTTACATAATGTTTTAGCCAGGTAACTATTCTAGTGAAAGAGCTTTTGAAAGGACTCTCAAAGGTCAGTGAACAGAAATGAACAGTTACCATGACTACCATGATTGCTGGCTACCATTCTGACTGTTCTTGGAAGCGCACTGGTCCCGAGTGAAAACCAGTCCACATGAACACTCACTTGGGGGGTTTCTCCACAGTGCGGTACGTGTTGAAAGCCTGCAGCTGCTGCTGCACCCCCACCAGGGAGTTGGCGAATTTGCGGTTGTTGAGGATGATGATGGTCTGCTCGATCCACTCCAGAAGATCGGAGGCCAGGGACTCGTATTTCTCGATCATCTTCTCCGTCTCAATGGCGTTGTCCAGCACCTGGTCGCCACAAGGAAACGAGAGCAGTGAGAAACACTAATGACTCTGCACAGGTCACCAATCTTGACTATATTCTTTCACTGGAACAGCGGAAAGGTCTACTGGAAAACAACAAAGGCCAGGCTTCAGAGAGCACGAATTCAGGACTGCCGTTTCTGCTCTCGTGCACTTAAAGAGGCAAAATGGAGCTCACACAGCCAGCTCTTGCACCACTGCTGACTCGTGATGTGTTGGGGATGACCAGGAGTCTGGTCAATGCTGTTTGTGATGGGACAGCTTTGGATTCCATTTTTTAAGACTGAATTCAAAAAAGAACAATGAAATTAGACTGAAGTAGTTTAAGCAGGGAGCTGCGTCAGCAGGCGTAGGCTGCAAAGAAACAAGTACAGGTTTATTCCAGGCTTAAAAAGAGAAGAAAAGAAACACAATGTTTCGGCTGTGGAGCCTCCTTTGGGGTTGAAGAAGAGGCATGGAATAAACCTGTACTTGTTCCAATGACATTAGACTGCTGTTTCACGAAGGTTTTGGAGATTTAACTTCTGATTCAACCATCCAGATACTGGAAGTTTTATCCCCCCCTCCCCAAAAAATAGAAGATCATCAAGGAAACGTCAGTGGCAATCCTCCCGATCCCCTTACCTTCCCAATTCGTTTCCCTTCCACGGCCAGGGCCTTCATCTTGGAGAAGTAATGATAGTAGGTCACCACGTAGGTGATGATGGACTTCTCATCTGGGTGGTCCACGCTGATGTCTGCAATGAACAAGGACGCGGCCATCAGCCCAACAGTGAAGAGGCCAAGGTACACAGCAGAGGAGCTCATGTTTTTTTCAAAACACGTGTGCAAGGAGGACATGTTTGCAAACGACTGATTCTTCGGAATCTCCATGGTGATCTTGTGCTTTGTCAGCCCGTGCGCTTTTGCGATTCTTATTTTGCTTAACATAATTGCACAGGGCTTTTATAATGATATACTGCAATACGTTTAGCTCCTTTAACAGTTCCTCTTTGAGGAAGACTCTTATTTACTGCAAATGATAGGCTTTAATGAGTCGTCACTTATCACACAGACACAACTGAGCTTGCAGATCAAAAGCAGCGAGGCAGGCACCTGGGAGGCAGTAATTATGGCTCTGCAGATTCTGGGTATCTATGTGCCAATGGATAAAAAAAAAAACAGAAGCTCTTCAAATTTCCCAAACTCTGATCCTTGTTTTAGTTCACACAGAACTTTGACGTGCCCCAGCCAGCCGACAATTTGAGCGAGGTTCCCAGCGCCTGAGAGTAGGCGCTTGATGGGTTAAAAGTACAGCTTCCACAAATCCTTTTGACACGGATTTTAATGCGAAATAAATGTGAGGTGGAGTTTTGTTAAACAATGTGAACTCTGAATGTGGAGAACATTGTTTAACACCCTAGAAAACAAAGCGAAACCAAACCTTCTGGGTCCAGGAGCTTAGTGAGGCCAAGGTGTTGCTCGGCGAGGTTAAAGGCGTTCTGCAGGTTGTAGTGTGCGTTGGACTTCTTGAGCTTGTCGAAGTCAATCAGGTCAGGTCTGTGAAAGGAAGGCAGGAGACTTACTGTATGATCAGACCTAATTCACATATTCAAAATCCTCAGCTGTACTGACGAAGTCACCCCGATAAGGCCTTTTCAGGGTCAAGCAAAACGTAAACCAAATAAGGCAAGCGTTCAAGATTGAAGACATTTAAGGATAAGAGGTGCTCATTTATACAAAGGCCTGTGGGAAAGGGGAACGAGCTGCCCAGATGTGTTGAAAGATTCTAGGACTCATACTTGCTGGCATCCCTAAAATTACTCCTTAATTCAACAGGTGCAGCAATTTCTCACCCCTCCCCCTGACCTACTGTGTGGTGGGGCTTAAAGTGGGGGATGAAGTGGAGGTAGAAGTCTTCTATAAAACAGCTCTATAAATACAATTAGTATTTTGGAGCAGCAGCTCCTTCAACTTCTTATTTACCATAGCTGCCAAATTTTGCGTTCAACACAGAAGGGAAGAGAAATGTTAGAAAGAAAACAGTTGCATTTAAAGGGAATGAGATTTAACTCATCCGTCCACATATTTTCAATGAATAACCCAACAGACACTGTGAATTTGACAGGATACACACTGGATGGGACTGCAGTCTATCAGCTATGAAAGAGCAATGTTAACTACCACATCACTGAGCAGCCTAGACTTAACTCAAATCATTGTGCATCTTTCAGATGTTACTTCAATTCCATCTCCAGCATGTGGCCTGTGTGGGAGACGCAGAAGCCCCCAGACATACCTGTGTTTGTGAATGAGTGCGTTGAAGGCCATGCCATCTCTCCAGCTGGTGGTGAAGTTGTGAATGTTGACGTTGGGGTAGCTGCACAGACACAGACAAAATCACAATGAACTTTCACAGTTAATCTTTTCTTTAATACCATAATATCATGGTATTAATATCTTTAATACCAATTTAATATCATAAGGCAGGCATAAAACCTCAGGCTTAATTCAGGCATAAAACTTTACAGATATTTGAAGCTTTCATTATTTCTATTTTTGGCATCTCACACATAAGTTAACCATAGCATAGCTGCCAGCGGCCGTCTGCATTGAAAGATTCAATACCACATTATCAGTACACAGGGTAAAATACTACCCATCATCTGCTCCAGATTTCTGCTCCAGATCTTTGCTGGCTCTAACAGATGGCTCATGGTGCACGGTATACCACTGTGCAGTGAGGCTTACCCAGCAGTCTTCATCTGGCACCACAAGAGCAAGGCATCCTTGGCAGATTTCTTCTCCTTGTTGTCCTCAGTCTCCACACTGATATCTTGGATCTGCAGCACAACAAAAGGAATAACTGCAGCTCAGACACACCCGAACATTAGTATTAGCTAATTCTAATATCTAATAACTAGATCAGTCAAATTCTCATTAATGCAAAGAGATGACAAATATGAAGATATAATGTACTCTGTATTCTGCCTGGCTGAGGAAATGACAGTCCTAGCCTTTAGGTCAAGGCTGACAACCCCCCTCACTTGTGAGGAATGAACCTGGGAGGCAGTTGCAAGGGTGAAGATGGGGTGGAAGGATGAGTATTAGAAAAGATGCGCACAAAGGGGCTCAACAGATAACATTCAGATGTAAAAGAGCAGGAGTATGAGACTACATTTGATCCCCTCCCAAACCTTACTTTAAAAACTCGGTTGATCCCTGCCACTTTCTTTATAAAAAAACTCCAAAGAATCCTATGCATCAGTATCCACCCCTGTTATTTTGTTTTTGCTGGGGCCCAAGCAGAGCTACACTATTTCGGCACTGCTGTACCTGGAAGCGGAGGATGATGGTCCAGATGAGGCCCAGCGTGAGCCTGTGGTTGCCGTCGACGATGTCATGGGAACCCATGTTCTCCAGGTGGACTCTCTGCTCCTTCAGGAACTGCAGGGCCTTGTCCACGTTCTCCAGGCAGTGGATGCGCATCCTTCCCTTTGTGGGCTTGGGCTGGGAGCAAAGAGCAGACCACGCAGCTGAGAACCACAGACGACCAGCTCTAGAACCTCAGCTTACACCGTGTGCCATTTTACAGTACCACAGCACAACGGCAGGGTTTGGGGGATTAACAAAATAAGATGCAAAAAAATAATCTGAGAATGCTGACTATTTCAGTGGCCTTTAGTGGGTCTCCCTATCGCAATGTTTCTTCTGAAGGTTACATTAAATATCAACTGCAACTTTGAAAACGTTAAATACAGCATACATAATTAGATATATTCAGTATATGATGCTGTGTGTTATCTGGTTGAGAAACTATTACAGAACACACACACAAACAAAGAAAAGCATTATTACCAAGGGACCTTGGAGGACTGAGTGACTTTGCTAAAGAGCACTCCCACACCAGGGGGAGTTAAGATCTGCTACTTTCTGTTCTCCCCATGATACAGAGTACTGTAACTAAGAGGTCTGTTAACTCTTCCTTCGGTCATGGCCTGCCGTTACTATAGAGGGTTAATGAGTAACTTGGGTAATAAGGAAGCCCAGCCCCAGGCTGTGGAGAGAAGGTACTTTGAACCGAGGGCAATACTGTAGTAACAGCTCACTGATTCTGTGCACAGTTGCTGACTGCAGGATGGGCTGTAACTCACAGGTGTTTTAATCCTTTAATTCCTCCGACGCACATTAGCAGGAACACGCTGATACAGACCTATCGAAATGCAGAACACATACTGGGTCGTCAGCACTTTGAACAACACTGATGAAGCACTCCCAGGGAACACAGCCCCAACAGCATCGCTGTGCTTTCAGCCAGCAACAGAACAGTATGCTCCTCACATCTGACAGAAACTCCTGTGTTTTCTGTTAGTGTGATTTTTTTCCCCCTGTTCTGGATCACTTTCTATTACTCTCAGATGAGGAAAATCACATTTCACATCAGAATCGGCTTGCAGATAGGAATGTGCTGATTTTGCTGCAAAATGACCAGCAGATAAGTATTTTATTTAATTACCAGTCTTCAGACACTGGAAAATTGGGGGTGTGAAAGCACTTATTTGCTGAGGGAAAAAGATGGATGTCTTTGATATGACGTAACACCCCAAGGTGACACACAGGGTGAGATCAGATGGCAGGCCTCATGCTGTTGGAGGCCTTTTATGTCTGGGAGCTAATGTCAGGATGGGCCAGGCTGCCTGAGCTTCGGGTCAGGGCACACAAATACACAAAAAAGAGGTGCAGTTTGTTAGGACAGCTGGCCCCTTTTAAACAGGCAAGGAGACAGCGTTCTGTTTTCAGAGCCAGCCAATCCCAATTCCTTTCACTTTCTGAAACAAATCGCCTCAGGCAATGCAATTGTTCCTTCTTCTTCCTTCCAATACTCACTTTATCCAGCACACAAAAATATTTCATGAAAGGCAACGCTCACTGGCGATGGCTCACTTGCTCTGCGCCCTGCTCATGCTTACTGGAAAAGACGGCAGCGGCCTGGATTCATTCAGGAATTTAGAGGTTCTCGGCATTCGGCCCCTTTTTGACTTTTCGCGAACTTGCTCGTCTTTATTTGAGAAAAGAGTGGATCTGCATAACGATCATCTTAATAGGTCCCACTCAGAATAAGAAAATAGCACAGAAGAGACCACCTTTCCCAAAAAAGTATATTTTTTTCCCCACAACCACTCGGAGAAACTCATTAGGATAAGACATTAGCGTGCTGTGACAAAGCACAAGCTCACAAGTGATTCTCACCACTCTCGTGAAAAGCTAGGGAACGCGCACAGATTTCATAAGAGGTGCAGATGTAATAAAATGATACTTTAGTGGTCAGCAAGCTGGTGTAGTGGCGTAGGCTGCTGTCACATGTGAATCCTGGCTTCGAATCCGGACTAGGGCACATTCTGTGTGGCGTTTGCATGTTCATCCAATCCATGTGGAGTTTCTCTAGGTACTCCGAGTTCTTCCCAAAGGCAATAATTAAGAGATGAATTGCACATTAAGCTTCCTGGATTAGATGTGGGTTTCTGTGACTTTAAGCAGCTTTCTAAAGATGGATGGATACATTTGTGCTTCTAAGATAAATGCCAACATCATTCTGAGTTGTTCCTTTTCTTCCAGAGCTGCTGCTGATGAAATCTGTAAATAAGAAAACCTCCATTTTTTTCCCTATGTTTTTATACTCCAAGTTGCTAAGAAAAGCCCAATCTCAGCTGAAAGATGAAGTTGATTTTAAACTGAAGAAAGATTTTGTGATCTTAAATTGACTGGGGTAATGGATAATCCTATCTTCTAAGAAATGTCTCCTGTCATCAGAAACTTGTGCATTTTTCTAGTTATATCATGTTGCATACTTAAGACTAAAAAAAATGCTGATTTTATTCAAGTGCCGTTAAAATCTGAAAATCAGCTCAGTCTGGAGCACTGCCCAAAAATGTCTCTTTTGCTTGTTAGCAAATTAAAGAGGACACCTGCAGTGTTTTCTCACTCAACATGCTCACGCTTGGCTTTTATGTTTCAAATGAGGTTAGCAGCAGCTTCACACAACTTGAGTTGATTTTATGGTCATATCTTTCTCACCACAGAGCCGTGTGAGTAAAAAGAAAAGGTCAGGGAGTTGGCAGGTTTCACCAGGAGTCACAAGGCCAAAAGAAAAGGAGAAAAAAATCCACATGGTGAGTAATCTGCCTTAATTGCGGTTTGATTCCGAAGCTGTCTACATTACTCACTCAGAACTGACTTCAAAAGCGAAACTGCAGAGTGGAGATGGGGGAATTCGATGAAAACACTAGCTTTTTGTGAAAATTCAAATGTGCAAAAAAAAAAAGAACAAATGTTAAAAGTCTGACTCCTGGCCACCACATCACAACACCCTCAGGGCAATGAGTTCTTGTACGAGCATCTGAGCTCCTGGAAGCAGAGGTGAGGTCAGCCATCCAAGAGCTTATAAGGGAGACAGCTGATTCCAACAGTCGTGTTGCAACAACACCAGTGCCGCTTGTCCTGATTGTGTGCATTATTACTTATAAAACACAGGACAAGTCTCAACCGATCACCAGATCGACGACTGCAAATCTGCAGGAGTTACTCCATTTATTTGCGGTGTTAAAAAGCATATTTCAGGCTGCCTAAAAACACAGGGAATTTGCATAAAGAAGGCAGATAGGATTAGTAACCCTATGTACATGCCTTCAGTGATTCGGTAATGTTACGAGGATACTTTAACCCATCTTGTTTCAGGGAAAGAGTGACAGCTGCACTGTTTAGTTTAACCTTAGAGTCATGTGCCAGCCTCTAGGCAGAACCACATGCTGACCTTCCTTAAGGTTTCCTTTGTGAGGAACTAAATGATTAATTTGTTTACTGTGCAGGAATGTTGGTTTTTACCACCCGGCTCCTCTTGGCCTCTTATGCAGAGAGAACAGCAGGCCAGCACACACACTGGACGGTCAGCATTTCTGCACCCATTTCTGTGCCTCACCTGCACAGGTGTTCAGCAACTGATATTTACACTAATGGTCATTAATGTTGTCTTTCAATCAATATGTAGCAAATGCATAGGTAGACAAAATAATAGCGATCACAGAAGAAGACCACCTTCCTGCATACTTTCCATGTGCTTGTCAGCGGAAGTTGATTCTGTTTTAGACCTGTAACGTCAGCTCTCCTGAACAAGGCGTGTCACCATATAAAAGCTGAGTGAGATGAAGATGGAGAAATACCTGCTCTTACTGAAAACAGTGCTTCATTTCAAACACCAAGAGCAACGAGGTATCATTGAGCATTCATTTGCATGTGAATTTAATGAGAATTTAATGCATTGCCAAGTGATTTGCTTGTCAAAGGGTTGATTTGATAGTTCTTGCCCGTCCCGCTGTCCCTGAAATTTCCTATAGAGCCTCAGTGTCTTGATCCTTAAGACTAATCTCCAGCATACTGATTTGTATAAAGATCACTAGAGAGGTCATGTTTTGACAATAGGCACTATATAACTCTACACTGAGTCACAATGAATTGCAAGACATTGAGCTGATCCAGCTACACAAACTAGGGAAAAGGTGGACAGTGACTTTTTAACATTTACTTAATTGCTAATAACAAAGTTGTGTATGCTAAATTTTTAATTATGTACTGATTACTGATATAAGTAAGCAATAGTGTTTTGATACTTGACCACTAAAACAATGTTAATGCTCTGAAATATTGTTCTTTTTTAAAAGAAGTCAAAGATCTTAAGCAGGGCATCATGGGTGATAACAGTTCTTCTACTAACAAAGTACAGTTTTTCTCTACCTGAGACACCCTTGTCAATCATTGAACAGAAAGCTACTGAGTCACATAAGGACCAGAACAGACTGAATCGCACCACCTTCCTTTCCAAGCAGGCAGAAAACTACTTTAATAGTCAAAAAGCAGTTAAAATATTTCCACATCTCTTGTACCAATCAACATCTTCGCTTTGCAACATACTTTTGCAGTATTCAAACTGAAAAGCCCGTTGTTCACACAAGCAAGAACACTATTCACCTTACTTAAAGCCATGGAGTGACATCTGTGGAGTTTCAACAAGGCGTGCCTTCATATCTTTTCATTTATTTAGCAAAAGATAGACCTTGAGGTACCAATCTAATCTCCTTGTAATAAGGATATGAGGACAAATGAAATCTGTGCTAAATCCACAACAATCACCGTGGCTACGCTGCTAACAAAGAAGAATGCTTGCTAAAAGAAAAGGGGCGGAGCAGTGGCACTGTGACTGGAAGGTTGCCAGTTCAAATCCTGTGGCCGGCAGAGGAATCCTACTCCGTTGGGCCCCTGAGCAAAGCTCCTTCACCCCAGCTGCTCCAGGGCCGCCGTATAAATGGCTGACCCTGCACTCTGACCCCAAGCTTCTCTCCCTGTCTGTGTGTCTCATGGAGAGCAAGTTGGGGTATGTGAAAAGACGAATTCCTAATGCAAGAAATTGTATAGGGCTAATAAAGTGATCTTTTCACAAGGTCTTGAAGAACGCTCCTGCATACCTACTGTATTCCTGCTACTGCTGAGGGCTTCCTGGGGTTCTACCAAACTACTGTATCATAACAGGTTGATTTCCTGTGCTTTTACACTATGAAAATGCATTCTATTTAAACCACACATTAATCAGTAAACACATTTTATATATGTTTAGTCTTTCATGCTTTTTCTGTTAAACATACAGTAATATTGAAAGTTTTAGCACAACACAATAACCTACAGGACTGAGCAATTTTCTGCTCTCATTACATGCCTTCTACATTGAGAACATGTCTCTAAAAAAAGACATCTAAAGTTTAAAGAGTTGAAATTTGCACCCTGAAAAATGCAGTTGACAAGTTAGGAATAGATTGTGTTTTGTTGTCAGGAGAAAGCAGCTGTAGGTACAGCGTTTTAAACAGCCCTGCACAGGTGTGAGGTTTCTGCACGCGTGATGTTGGGGTGCTTGGCCTCAGGACTTCACTGTGCGACACTCAAGGGGCGTGCGTGCGGTTGTGTTCCAGCGCTCGTGTTGACAGTGGGGCTCCAGTACTCACGAGTCTCTCTCCTGACAGCACCTCCAGCAGCTTGATGAGCATGCGTCCATCACGCAGGTCCATGTACAGGTCTGTGATCCGGCACGACACGCGCGCCAGGTGAGAGTTCACCCATTTCGTGAAGGTCTTCTTCTGCACCGCCTCGCGTTCGTCTGGGGATAAACACAGAGGGCGGAAAAAATCCCGTCACTTTCACTTCTCTTAACAAGTTATGCTCACTCACGCAAGGATGCAAAAGAGCACTCTCTCGTTCCTCTACCCTCCTACACACCACACTCTTTTTCTTTTCCTTTTTCGAATGTCTGTGTACTGTAACGCGCACGGCCACCATTGTGGGTTGTTGGAGCCGGCTTACCAGCGCGGTGACGTCACCGCCCTTCCCTGTGAATAGCAGGGACCGCAGCCACTGGGTTGACGGGAGATTTCCCTTTAGCTCAACTGGCTGGGTCCCTGTTGAGTGACGCCGGAGGCCCGGGTTCGAGTCCCCAGCGGAGGGGGGGGCCGACCTGAGGCGGCAGTGGCCAGGGCGCATGCCCACGTGAACCTGAGAGCGCTACAGTACTTTACATTTTTACATTCTAAAAAATGTTCATTCAGATCGCATTTGATTGAGGCCTCGTCCAGTTTGTGAAGTTTTCAAGATATTGGACAGAGTCTTCTCCTCACTGGTGAAATCGCTTTTTCAGAGTGCTGCATGTTGTCGAATGAAATAAACTGGGGAACGGGGAATTTGAGAAAAAAGCTGAAAAGAAAATCAACAAGACTTAAACATAGATTATAAACAAGTCAAAACTTTAAAATCACCTTCATCTTAAAATAATTCAGTAGAGATCAGTTGATAGGAATCACCCAATTCCTGTTGGTCTTTATGTCAGTTAACTTTACAACTTCAATTTAATATTAAACACCAGATTCTGTTCTTTAGCTTGTGATTTAAATTACTTGTAATCTATTTTGCAGTCAGAAGCTCACCTGAATCTGAAACTCCAGTCTAATTCCAGGACCAAACCAACAACCACACACTAGCACTAGCCTATGAGTAACAATATAGTCTTTCTAAAGTACACCAATGAATCGCACAGCTCACAGGCTCTACGGCCAGTCCACAGCATTGTTAATGTTATCAACTGTCACATTTGTTTCTGAATGTGTCTTTTTTAAATTTGTGACTTTAATATCTAAACATTCCCTCAAAATCACAAGCATGGAAAAGCCATTTCTTTTCTTGTTTACTTCCAAAATTACATACTCCCAAAGTGCGAAAGGACACATCTGGAATAATCTGCATTTTCCTTTTATTTCTCATCTTCCACATAAGTCTATAAAGATGAAGCATCTACTTTTGGTCTTATTGCTGCCCTGCTGATAACGGCTTCCAGCAATAAAGTAAATCCGATGACAAGACTACACATCTTGGGAGTGTGGCATGTGAGCACCACATTGCTCTGATGCCCATAGGTGATGTCCTGGGTGTTGTGTAATAACGACAAATGTCCCCAACATCTTTCACCAAATTTGTTTTCAGAAGTACTTTGGGCAGCAACAACTGACAAAATGTTCAGTGACAACAAACACAGGGTTCAAACATGCAGAAAAATGACATACTGTACGTGGTACAGAAGGAAAGAGCTGTCCTTTCCTGGTATCCCCTTGCAGCGTTTATTGCAAACACCAGCTAATTAGGCTAGATCAGACCAATCAAATTACAGGTTTTCCATTTGGAGGAAGACTGGATGACTCATGTTGTCTCACATTCCTACACAAATCATAAAGGTAAAACATCCATCTCCTGTCTGTGAGCAGTGCCAGTGTGGAACCTGTCTGCCATTATCACACACACTATCAAATGCTGTTGGCCTAAGTCAATGTCTTCACGCCACGACTCATCATGCTGACTCAGAGACCAGCTCACCACATTCAACTGTCTTTTCAGGGAAGTTTCACAACCACAGTTCACCCAGAGGTGTGTCTGCATATCATCGCAGATTCTGAGGCCTAGATAACTGATATCTACACTGAAGTGTTATTTTTTGCACATTTACAGGTTTCTTCCACATTGGAATATGGATATTTATTAAAACAGGCACTGCTGGCCTAAATTCAATTTAAAGAAGAATTAAATTTAACAGAAACGAAAAACAAAAATATTGTACTTGGCCCTCCACAATATCAAGTAAAATATTCAATTTATTTCTCCGCCTAAATACATACAGCTGAAAAAACACCTAATTTCTTAAGAGACATTACCTTCATATGAATATTTAGAACATTATAGCAATTCGCAACTACAGGGCTCAGCACATATCTGATTCTGGATTCAGTGTTTTTAATTGATGAGTTTGGCATGATTTGTGCTGGGAAGGTTAGGCAGAGCAGATACTGTAAGTGCAATCCTGCAATCCTCAGTGTTGTTCCTGTGCAAGTCTTCTGTTTTTCTTTTTATGAAGAGATTTTCTTTTGAAACCTGCTTGTGTGTCGTGTGTGTATCAGCCCTCTACACTCACGCTGTCATCTGACTACACAAAGAGCTCTGAGAAGGTGATCAGCACAGTTCATGAAAGAAATACTGATGGCTCAACAATATTCCCTTTCACACTAAGCTAATAACATTGTGTCTTCTTAAGGCTTTAAGTAAGCTACAAAGATATTGTCTCTACATCATATGCTGTGGGGCAGATGTAGTCACATCAAATTCCAAGCTACACTGACATTACAATGTAAAAATGGCTCTGTTCTTGGCTCGGCCAGAGCTGACTGACAATAGGCCCACTGTTCCTGCTCTTTCACCTCAGCCAGACTTGCCTGAACGCAGAAAGCATCTGGTCTCATCTTTTAACAAACACAGCAATCTACACATAAAACTGTTACATTATGCCTTTTAAAGAAGTACAACAAATACAAAATGTATTTTAAACTGAAGGCAGTTGTTCCTTTTACCCCTGATCTTAACTCACAAGCCAGGGCCACAAAAACAAATAAAGACAAGGCTTATATTAATATACAACACAATTAGAATCTGTATTATAATTGCACTGCTTTAAAATATCACATATGCATTCCGCATATAAATATTCCAAATGCTAATGGGAACATACACAAATCACAGAGGTTCTTAACTAAAATGACAATTTTGTCTTGTGTTATTGAACAATTATTGACTTTTAGGGGAAGCTAGATCACGTCGAGAAAAGGGTGGTTTTATATCCACTGGCATCTTGATAACAGCGGAGTAAGAGAGCAAATGGATATTTACATAAAGTGCAGATTAAAATTGCACTGCTTCTAATACAGTAACTCTATTGCATCCACTCAAAGATCCCAACTGCTACCTAAAAGAGGTATTCGTGCCAAAGCCAGCGTAACAATTCAGCTAGTCCCTGTCGCACCCGAGTTCAACAGGAAAGTTGAAAGTAGGCGTGTGCAAGTATGTGAATTTGGGAAGAAGCCAGAACTGTGGTATTTTAACATATTCTGCTCAAATGCCATTCATATTGCTCAGTTCAATTCGCATACATTTCTGACATGCTGACATCTGCATTACCACACTGAGATGCTAAGAAAAGACTGTGTTTGCATATGGAATATCGCTGAAGATGCACACCCTATAGGTCTGACAAGCACACCAAGTTACATTACCTATTAATCGTGCCACGTGCATTTATCTGAAATTGGAATAGAACACTCATAGTAAAAAAAAAACAGCACAATGAGTTATTAATAGAACAGAAATTTTAAACACAAGATAAGGGTGGAGTCTGATGTGTGTCCTTTGGTTTTCATAAACACGGTCTCCCCAGGGGCGGCTTAAGAGTTAAGAGTGCATCTTGCACCCGGCGCACAGCTCAGGAAAAAGGAAGCTGTGTTGTATGTGGTTGTATCGATACAGCGCAGCCCAGCTGGTATCTCACACGAACACTCGAAAAGGGCGTTTCCTCACGTGAAAGCGCAAACACAAACAACAAATCAACCACAGATATGGTAAACCTCAGCTGAGGCCAAGTCCCACTGCTGGTCTGATTCGAACTGGCCATGTTACTCTAGGAAATGTGGTGCAAGTGCCCTGATTTTGGTTTCCCTCAGCTTATCCTGTCTCTGCGACAGCTCTGGGACACTACGGACACTGGAGTCTGCAAGGGCGATCGATAACTCAGTTGCCACACTCCTCTATATTGATAAAACATGTGGTAACCTTCCTAATCTTGTACTTTTACATCTAACCTACTGAATAATTCTAAGCCTTGGAGAGCCTAGCTTTGGGATACCTGATTAAGTGGTATGTTTAACGTTGTCTCCACTCAAAATGTATGTATTTTTTAAACTGTAACAGCTGTAAGAGACTTTCATATTGAAAAGAGTGAACAGTTATAGGGTGAAAGCCTTCTTCACCTACTGCTCTGTAGATCCCCAAAGCAATTCTCACATTAAAATACTGAGACATACTGTACCGTACTGAATGTTTTGGTAAAAATCTAGGTAAAACAGTACTCTTCCGATTCATAGATGATAAGAAACAGTAAAACACCAAAAGGGAAAAAAACATTAGTATTAATTTCTAATTATAGTTATCTTTCACTTTTCCTGCAACTCTGAACCAGTCTGTCTTCAGGGAAGAGAATGCGGCATTATTTTGCCTATACGACTGTATTACCTATATTTGTGGATTTATTTTTTTTAAAGAATGCTGTTAAATTTGAGAACTGTAGCCACGCCTGCTTCAGGGATAAGGAATAATGCACCAGCCAGTTCTTATTCCAGCCTTGGCATCATCCGCAGACTCCTGGCTGGATTATGGAGGGGCTGGGATTTTGAGCTCGTCACTGCAGGATTGTGGGTTCCAATCCACACCGGGACGGCAGTGTCGCACCTTTGAACACGCTGCTCCACTCATGTTGCTCCAAATTCTTCTGAACAGAAGCGTCAGTCAAATAAACGAAAAACGCTATTAGCAACGTCAAGCTGTCTAATACATTTGGACAAAGGAGCTACTGCTGGCTCAAATGAGGCTTCAAATATCGTCATCGAAACTGAAAGATCGATGAGCGAGATGGATACGCAAGTCTGCATTAAGCAGGGGGGTGTTGGGGAGTTTCAGAAGGTGTCAGGCAGCTGCAAGCCTGAGAGCTGTGCTGGGTTGTCGTCCCGTTTGAAGTCTGAGCAAGTCGGCCACTCTCTCTCTTAAGTGGGACATGGCATTGTGAAGCACATAGCAATGGCGTCAAGATGCGCAGCACAATGCATGTGTTGGAAGCAAATTTCTTAGTCTTTATCAGCCATTTAGGAGGGGTAAGGGGTTCGATTTCTACCATGTACTTATTGTACTCAGCGTAGGTTAAAGGTTCTACCGCGAAAGCAACACAGTTTTTCAAAGTGACGCATTTTTAACTTCACATTATTCCAGCATAAATGGGAGGTTACATCTAGAAATATAATTAGCAAAAACACAACACAATCTAGACAAAAGACTGCTTTATCCTCTTTCACAGAAGAAAATCAGGTCTCAATGGAGTCAGAAACCCAATCCAGGCTTGCTAGTATTTGCTAAACCTTTCTGCTTCTAACATAAGAGAAAAGGTGATCTTTTCCATTAAATAAATCTCTTTCACAATATTGATCCATTGTTCTTATGTTGGGGGTTCTTTAGTAAACCATTTTCTTGAGATAAGAATTCCTAGTATACTGTATATCAGTCTTTTACTTCCATGTAGTCAAAAGTAAAATTACCCAAACACATAACAGAGAATTCAGATGGCATATTATGGTACAGTATATTATGAAGGGCGAAATGCATGAATTTCCAATATTGTTGAATTTTTGGAAATGACCAGATTATGTGTAAATGAGTTGTTACTTGTGTAGCTTTTCTAGGACATCCAGGAAAAGGCAATGGATGCTGGGATGGAGGCAGGAGTAGCCGAGTCAAGACTAACTGAATAGGAAGCCACCTGAGGAAAAAGGGGACATCTCTGCAGCAATGACGTTGCTGTTGGTCTGGAAAGAACAGCAGGCATCTGGGCAATTCATAACCCTAAATTCTCCTACACTGAACATTCAGGCCCCTGCCTAACTTGGGACTTTCCACAGGCTCTTAAACTGCACAGCAATGTCCCACATCTAACTGGAAAGAGATTCTCACAACTGTGACAACACACGTGGACACTGGCCAAGTACAGCAGCACCCCTTTGGTTTCTTTGTGACACATCTGCTGCGAATCCTACATGAACTGCAAACTGCACAAATGCAGGTCAGTCACCAACGCGGCGTAATTACAGAGGAGCACTTGTTCGAATGAATGAATAGGTGTGTCCAGAACAGATCACCCTTGAGCTCAAGCTGTCAGAACAAAAAAAGTCAGTCTATTTCAGACCACTCTTTCCCGCAAGGAGACTACTGCAAATCTGCGTTATGTTTGTTTTTCTTGTTTAAGTGGCTTTACAATCCCTGCTCCTTAGAAGCTCTGGCTCAAATTTCAATGTCTGCCCAAAAGTATTCACTTCTCTATCAATGCACTGCCTACTACCATAGTCACTGAGGTAGTGTATAAGTAACTATCTTCCAATAACTTTTGACAATACAAACAAACATATTTTAGAACACAGTTCCTCTGTATAAGTCTCTTCAGAGAGTCTATAGTCGGGCCTGGTTATCTGCTCTGTGGCCACACCCTGGTCAGCCTGTGAGAACACATTTTTTAGATGAGAAGCTGATTGTGTACCTACAAACACTTTCCCCCACATCAGCCATGTGAAATTTAAATATGTACTTTAATTTTTACATGGCTGATATAGAGGAGAGTGTTGTTACTGTGGTCTTTTTTTAAATTAAAAAGAAAATCATTAAATGGTGTTCCTCCTCGATGCCCTGTATCTGACACGCTGTGCCATAAATAGCTTTCGAATCGGAGCGCTTGGGATTCTTCTCAAGAAACGGGGATGCAGGAGTTTTTACAAAAGGGCGACACCCATCCTCCTCAAGGACAATACGCTTCCTCGAAGAACAGGGGTTGAACACGCGAAGGAAGATCTTTAAATAAAGGATGCAGAAACCAAAGCAGCCGTTCACAGAAATTGAGGAAACCTATCCCTTCCTCCTCCAAGTCAAGAGCCCACACGAGCCCCACATTCCACAGACGCCTGCATCCTCTCGCTCACCAAGAACATCTGACCTTTCCCTCGGCAGCTCTCTCAGAGGCCTGGAGAAGCAGGTGTCTGAAGGAATGGCACTGTGGCACAGCCTGGCACCCAGACTGCCCTTCTGGGTTGAGTGGGAAATTCTTGGGCACGGATGTAAGAGGGCTCAGAGCACTGAGCGAGCTGCAGGAAATCTAGACAGGGTACAACTCTGCTAGTTTTGGTGTGGCAGAGTTATCTTCTGTTTAGGGAGGGGGTGCTGTGTGAGCTAAGAGCCCGGGTTCGAATCCAAGCAGGGGCAGGGAGAGCTGTACTCATCACACAGAATTTATATGTGGGGATGCCCCATAGCAATTTGAACATGTCCCATTTCATCTGGAATAAATACCATAGTGCCTTTGGATAAATGATGGGCTTTTAATCGACACTTTTTAAACTACGGCTTTAAATTAAAGTTAAAACCACAACCCTCTTCTGGCAGATAGACACGCCTTTGGTTCGAGGTTGCACTGCAACTTGAAAACAACTTTTAAATTTTAATCACCTCTAAATCAGCAGTCGTTTAGTGATTTAATCATCGCTAAAAATCAGCAGCTCAGATGAAGTCTGTTAAATTAAGACGTTAAGTTTAATACACACCGGAACTGGATGAATACTATCTGCTATATCTTTAACTGACTTTGCTAAGCATCTCCAAACAACTGATTGAAGCATCGGCACCAACAGCTCGAGCACCTCTTGATGTTTCCATTCCGAGGGACTCCAGCATCAACAGTGAGAGGATGCTCGTATTGTTAAGAAAGCACTGGAAGGTAAAGAGGAAACTGGGCTGTATTGTCTCTACTCTGGCATCCTGAATAAGGCAAAGGGAAAGGCTTGTTTGTCCCACAGCAGATCAAATGCACTCTGGTCAGAGTCCGGAGAGCCTGAAGAACTCCGCCCTCGTCTCACAGGAAATCCTGGATGTGTGTGGGTGCACATTTGAGGGATAGCAAATCTCCAGGAAACCACAAGCTTACCAAAGTGCGCCTTGTGGTTGCTGTGCATTTCTAAAACTGGAAGAAGACTGACAGACTGACAGGTTTTTGTGTACAGTGACGCCGGTAATATCCACATATCCCCCCAGAGTGAGCCGTTAGCTCTCTGCTGTATAGTCTGAAGACACCACAGACTGGAGGACATATTAATGCGAAAGCAGACACACCTTCACTGGGCAAATGAAACAATTCAACAATCTCAGCTCCACAGGGACAGTCCCATCTATTGTTAGCACTCTTACATATTCAGATTTCTATCAATTTTGTTGATAAACTTTGCTTAATGTCTGTGACACCAGGTTATTTCTAGCTTAAAAAAGGTGGAGGTTTATACTGTAGTTGTCATGATAGTTATTCAACAAAAAAAAAATAGGACCCATGCCTAAAAAAGCAATTATTTCTGTTCAGCTCTTACTGGAAAGAACCGCTTTTAGATGGTTCTTACTCTGAACCAGCTGAATCAACAGTCATCCACCAAGAATAAACTATTAAAATTAATAGGATTAAGCCAGCAAAATGAAAATGTTTTTCAATTAAAACAGAAAAAAAACAGCACAACCAGCACCTGGGGACACTGAGCCAAAACACCAAAAAGAAGAAAAAAAAGAGTATGTAAACTGTACTGAAGTTTTAGGTATAACTCATTTTACATACTGAAAGTATATATTTTCTTTACTAGAAACTAAGCTAAAGACAAGCCAATGGTGAAAAATCTATACACACATGACACAAGGATAACAACTCCTTTAATGTGTCATGTTATTGCCACAGTCTTGACATGTGAATACATTAAGTTAGTTTACACACATTATACATTTGGTTCTTCCAAAAAACAGCTGCTTAAGATCCTCAGATTTCTTAGCTACTAACAATCAAACAAGCTACAGGTGGGTTGAATTTCATAATTCAGAAAATGCTTAAACTCTGTATATCCGCTCTACTGAGTCCAGTGTTCATGTTCCAGGGCACTTCTAGTCACTACCGAGCTACCTTCCTGCTGTGGCTCTTCCGGATGTCTGGCCTCCTCAGAAGAGGACACCAGTGGGAAAACAACCTCCTCCCGCCCGATCGCCTGTTTAGTCTCGGCCTTTCCGATCCACGCCGAATAATATTCATGACATGGTGTTATTCTGCAGCATTAAAACGCGCACTGCGTGAGTGCGTCACCGTGTAGAAAACCTACGCGTCGCGTGTCAATCTGTGTCAGGTTAATCTGTTCATCTGTGTCCACAGAAAAAAAACAGGGATCTGGAGATGGGAATCCATCATTCCCAGGAAAATCGGCAGCACAGTGTCCAGTCCAGAACAATTGCCTGGCACAGGAGGCCACAGACGTCTGGCTCATTAAGGACTTCCATACAGCCCTGCCACTTCCCTCCGAAACGTTTCAGCATGAAGTCAGCCCAGCTGAATGCGCCAAGAATGTTTTTCTTATAAATTATTCATTTCCCCGCTTCCTGCATACCTAGGGCCTCGGAGCTGAAGGACGAAATAGCAGGCAGGGAAAAAGGCCCGAGCTGTCCGAGCTCAGAGAAAAGAAAAAAATATATATGCCACGACCTAAATGTTCTGGATATCCTGCTGATTAAAAAAAAGACATACCTGGCACAGCTCTAACCCCCAGCAGCAAGCAGCTATGGCAGGTGTCCTGTTGAGTTTTCAACAAGGCCACAAATTATTCTCCACTGCTGGGCTGGGCAGACAGACATTTGACCTCTCCGTCAACCTCAGGTTTCAGGAGAGAACCTTATTTTCCTATCAGCTACTTTTCAAACCGCCCGGGAAGAACAATACTCTAATTTTTACAGGGTGTTTTTTTTAAACTGCCATACCATGACAACGGAGGGCCAAGAACGAGCGCTGGTGTTAAACAGAAAGTGAAAGCATACGCAGTTCAAAGCAACATCCCAGGTCCAGAGTTCTTCAGGTTCCCTAGCTGTAGAATTAAAACTGTTGGATAACCATTTACCACAGAATATGTAAAATATCTAGTTCACGGAGGAAAGCAAATGAATGTGTTTCAGATAAGTGATACTCCTTAGGCAAAGTACTGCTAAAATACCTCTAGAAAGCACAGTTGACGAACGGGCACATGATGCACTTTGTGCATTTGGATTATAAAAACATGTTATACCTTTCCCCATTCATGGGTTTTCCCTATGGTTGGTTCTTGAAGTCTTAATGACATTTTCACGATATACTTTGTGCCTGTTCCGATGTGCATTTGCACCTTGGTTTCAATATAATACAGCTCCCTGAATACTGAACACGAGGAAGGACACATAAAACGATAACAATTGCTGCCAACCAAGTGTTTCAAACATCTAAAATTCCACAGAAAACTGGCACATAGGTTTTGCTATTTTTTTTACAGTCATTGTGAAATCTCATGGCTCTTCATGGAAAGGTGCTAAATGATTACACAGAGTGAAGGGGGAGTCACATGCTAATGTCGTTTTGTTCTGGGCATTTGTAATATTGTTTCCAGTATAAACCACGTGGCCACTGTGCCCTCTGTTCCTGCAGCGGAGCAGTTTATCTGAAACGGAAGGAGATCACTGATGCAACAGTGGCGATTTAGCAGTCTAACGGAAGACGAGCCGAAATTATCTTCATGAAAGAAATGATGAAGGATGTCAAAGAAATTGTGTTCTTAAGCCAACACTTTGTACACACTTGTTTTTTAGACCCATTTCTGCTGACCTTTTTAAAAAGTCCATTGCAAAAAAAATTGGTTCCAATTCAAAATAACACCATTTCTATTTCAATAACAGCCCTGAAGAATTAAATTCAGAAGATGACATTCCTCAAAGACAGGAGTCTGCCCTGGCCTACATTCACAGAACACATCTTGAGATCAGCTTGTGTATCGATCCACAAACCAAAAAAGGCGCTGGGCTACAGAAGACGCGACTCGACAAACGACGTTTTTGGGGAAAAAACAGATGTTTTTCTGCCTTTCTTTGAAGTTAGGGATAACTGATTTTAAATTTAAAATACTCTGCATTCCAACTTCTCCCACCCGGATGCAGAGAAAACCTTCCTGCCTCAGCTGTCATCCTAAACATCACAGCCCGGTACACCAGATCTCCTCCAGGGAGGAGGGACACACACACACGCACTTTCGAACTTTCAAGGAGCTCTGGAAGTTAAACAGCGCTGAAGCCAAAAGTCAAACCTCACGCACAGCGGCCGTCTTTTTTTACTCTGAAAAGGGCGAGTCTCACACCCCGCGACATTCCATTTTATCCACGGGCAGTGTTTTGGGAGAGGCTGGGGTGGAATGCCTAGGGATTAAAGGGCACGTTATACGAAACATCTGTCTTTAATAAGGAGAGACAGAAAGCAGGGGGGCAGATGGAGATGGACAGTGAGACTGCGGGGCTACGTGATCGCCTCTGCTCCTGAGGAACACAGATGTTCCCTCCAAAACCCGCGCCCAGCGCCGCCGACTCCCCTTGGAACAAGGCAACACCAGTCCAGCTCTCCCTGCCATCGGGGGTCACGACCTGGCTGACCCTCTGTCCTCCTCTGAAGGTTCAGCGTGATCAATCCGCACCAGAAGTTTCTCCGGATTTGATCACTGCCTTGTTGGCTCTCTCGTTTCTCTCGCGCTGGGCTTTTCTACAGCCTGCTGTCCTCTAGCTTCAGTACCTCACAGAACCCCATCTTTTAAGACAGGGCCATGAGGTCTGCGTCCACCAGGCAGAAACGGGAGCTTCCCTGCTCGGCCGGTGTTAGAAACACAGGAGCAGAGCCGGGAAAACCCAGTCATCAACTCCGACAATTAAACAAGGGGCATCAGAAAACAGGAAATGTTCCTCAAATAACCGACCCCGGAATTGCTGAGCCTAGTTTTCAATGCATGTTGTCTTAAGTCTTAATTTATTTTTTCAAGGACCACCCATCCCCCACCAGCACACACAAGCAATGTCTGAGCCCTGAGGAAAAGGTCTGTGTATGTTTAATAACATGTTCTTTAAAGCAACATTTACAATTCTCTTCCTCCTTCTTTGTTTCCTGCAAGTTTCGAATCGATTGCTTTTGTTGTTTCTCAACGTTTTAAATATTTTGGACATAATACCTGAACTGCATTTTTGCTGCATCTGCTATTTTATTAAATATGCGACTGATCTCCAAAAAATGGTTTTCCCATCTGACATGTTCTGCAAGACAGCTTTAAGGAAGCCTAAGCCAGCGTGTTTAATTAATGTTACCTATCTGACAAGGCTGGAATTGAAGGGACAAGCCCAGGAATGAATGTGGAGGAGCCTGTTCCGATCAGATGTGCTCGATCACCTTATCTTCAAGGTGAAGGAAAGCCTCACAATACGCATTGTCCAACGCAGGCTGCCTGCGATGATTAGCTGGCCTGGGGCTCCAAACATCAAGGTTAAAGCAAGGAATCAAACAGACTCTCTTCTCTTTGGCTGTTGAATACAAATCAGGGAGGATCCTGCAAGAGTTGCTAATGTTGCAAGAATTTTTGAATAGAAGAAATTAACTTATTAAAGTGTTACACGTTAACATTAAAAATGGCACAGATTGACAGTGTGAAAATCAGTTTTCAAATCTTTATACATGTACAATTGCATAAACATCAAGCACATCAAGGATATGTGTCCTGCCTAGCCAAGGTTTTTCAAAACAAGACCATGACCCACAGGTGACAGGACCTTCTCCCACTATACTCCTAGACAATGGACTTTAAAATGGCTTTGAAAAAAAAGTTATAGTTTATTTTCCCCCTTTTTATATCTTGATTATATAGATTTTTGTACTAGAAGGTATTGGGATTAGTGATCTTCTATATTCTATAAAATGTGGTATTCTATAAAATACATTTCTTTAAAGAGTATTTGTATTACTTTTACAAAATGAAATTTTACTTGACACGTAGAAAAAAAATCTATTAAAAAAACATTTCATATGTGCCAGTCTATGAGTCTAAGCTACTTACATTCATACCCATTTACACTGCAGGAAAAACCATGAAAGTAAAATATCTTGCTGTAGGAAATAACAGTATCTCACCATGGATTTGAACCTACAGCCTTGAGTCCAGAGTCCTAACCACTACACCATGCCATACTTTGAAAGCAAAGGCAATGCTGTGTGCTCTGGGTTTCAGTCAAGCACTCCCTGAGCAATTAATATAACTAAAAGATTATAATAAGCTTTTCGCTAACAAAAAGGCAAGTAATAACAATAAAGTACCTTTTTAAAACCAGGGACAACACTGGGAGTTCACACCAGTTGTGTGTTTGCAGTTCTCACTAATTAATCAGATATTAATGAGTTAAGAAACTAATGAGCTTTTAAATGGGTTAAGAAACAATTCTAGGATAAGAATGGGTGTGTTTCTTTGTTAATCTTAAGGCCACGAGGTGCCTAGCGAGGTTCAGTGCTTCATGCAGATTTTGTTTTCCAAATCGTCAAGAACCAGAATGCTGGTGATGTCATTTTGCTTCCTCTTTAGGATCTCTGGCATTTTTTTCCCCCATCTGTAAGAAGGCCTTTCCTTCCTTTTATTGTGAGTCCAGATGGAACAGAGGGCTCTGTGTGCAAAACAAACCACATTTTAAATCCTTAATCAGGAGTGAAGAGTCACAGTCCTCTCAATCCTGTTTGCCCAGTTCAATACAGCCCATCAAGCGATTCTTCTGCTTTCCCGGCTGTGTTAGATAAACACACCAAACTAAAAGAGTGCACATGGCGTTACTCTGAACAACTGTAGCTGGCGTCTGTCACCTTCATTCACAACATCCACAGGACTGGCTCTCCAACCAGGAAATTGGACTCTATCTGAAGAGCTCTCACAAGCTATGTGCTCTTTTAACTCAATCTTTAGAGATGCATTAGAAAACCACTTAAACCTTAACCTTATATCAGTGTAAGTAAATGTACCCAAAAGAAAGTAGCTGGCAAGTATGCAACATCCAAGACCTGGAGGTCACCTACATACAAGAGACTCCACCTCAGAAAATTTGAAATGGCTCAGTCTGGAAGGAATGCAAAACCTTACTTCTAACCCTGCCACAAACGATACTGTCAGAACAATTCTAGGGACTGCACACTTTGTGAACTTTCCATGTAAAACACATTTATGGATGCAAAGTTTTATTTTTAATTACCAGCTCAAAATCCAGCTGTTATTATTATAATGTATGAAAATCAGAATATCATATTAAACACCCTGGTCACCACCACTCGCACAGAAAGAAGAATATTTTAATTTTGCAATGTAAAACAACCAGATACGTAGCTTGACAACTGCACCCTGTTTCAGTTTTGAAACAATGGTTAAGACATCCAAAAATCAGCAAACTTTAATCGGAGTCAGGGAACATGAATGTCCTGCTCAATGTCCAATGACCAGTTTCTTTCACCCTCAGAGGGCCACAGCAGGCCAGGGCCCAGAGCGCCAGTCTTCTCAAAGGGCACAACCACTCCAAAGCCCCTACAGGGGGAACGCGCAGACTCCACACAGATGGTGCCTTGGGCCATAATCAAATCCAGAACCCAGAGCTATTAGGAGCAGTGTTACCTGCCATGACACTGGACAGAAGAGTTTTCTAGCGAATAAAGAGCAATCAGGGGGACAATAACTCACATTTAGCAACCACTAGGCATTGAATTCCTTTATCCAAACAAACACTGGCTTGATTTGAACTTGGTGGCTCAGTCAGCTGGTGCACAGAAGGGCCTGTGCAGTGCCCCCATATCAACGAGCACATTTTTCTCATTGATTGTGGCAGCAATATTTCCCATGACTTCCACTGTCCTGGAGCATCCGGTCAGAAAAACGAAGCATGTAGAAAGAAAGGGTTTTTCAATTCAATTACCCAGCACTAATTAAATGTGAAGATAATGAAACCGCGCTGTTGCCCTTCAGCTGGGAACCATGACTTCTGCTGATGGTCTCTCTCGCATTCCTGTATGAAGGAGCCTGTTGTTGTCGCAGTTATCAATCACCATTTCCCGACATAGGGCCTTGCACAGAAAAACAAGCAAAAAAAAAACTTGGAATTCTAAAGTCTTATTCATTTTTCTCTATTGCACAACACCGCAGGGAAAAAAAAAAGGATAACATTCACATTGCAGTTGCAGAAAAGTTCAACAGCACTGGAGGGCCACAGAGTCACGCAGCATTCTCCAGAAGAGTAAATCAAAGCTATAAAAAATGAGTAATTCCTCTGTTCCCTCCCTTCAATTGTAAAGGTCCTTCAGTTTTTCACTCTTTTTTAATGCGCTCCCAAACAGCTAGACAGAGGGTCATTCAGACAGGCTTGGGAGACTGAGTAGCAATTGTTTGGCTACAGTTGGTCTTGTTCCGACAAAAGCAGCAATTTAGTGGGTCCCCTTATAGCTCAGTTGTCTTTGTATGATGACCCAGTGTCCAATTTGAAAGTCACACGCATGAGCGACTGTCACCCTCCTAGTAGGCTCCATGGCCTGGAATCAGTGACTGAGCCAGGGTGTGAGACAGGACTGATCTCACTTCAAGCTCCTTCACCTTTTTTTCTGAACACTACTCTGCAATAGTACACGCAGATGAAAGCACTGCAAAAACCCCATACTTCTTCCAGTACATTAGCTTGACCCGAGGCAGAACAGCTCAAGGTCCTTCAACAACAGACATTCAAAGTTACTTCAAAAGAAATTTCCAAAAGTACTTCAGAGACGTTGCTTTGAGCAAAATGAGGGAACAGACGCTTAGCATCTAACGGAGTTTCCAGCTGAAGTTTGAAAGTGTGGCAAAGGGCAAACCCTTAGCCACGCCAAATCAAATACACATCCAGGTTGTGAACACACCCTCTCTCACACCATCCCTCGCTCCACCCAGTCAGTACCTCCGCAGCAGCTGGCACAAGCCCACCTCCACAGAGGGCAGGAGGCAGCTCCAATGGCCACCCTTGTGCTCATCCAACTGTGTTTCTGTGCATCAAACTTGCCCCCCACCAAAACCACTGAAAATTCAGGCTGGTATGAAGCAGATTTAATATTCAAAAACTTTACTATAATCTAAACGATGATTTATCCTAAATGAATCCAGTTAATGCCCCTTTATTTAAACTCTCATGCCTTCATGCCACAGTGCAAGTGCAAGACTTTGCTAAAGCATTAGGGGCTTTAAGCTGCCTGATGATGGCTAGGGTGAAGACACATCAGCAGCATTATGTGCTGCTCACAAACGGCAGTGTGAGCACCCCTGGATGTGACTGGGGTCCCCCTCAGCCCACACAGACCCTTACAGTGTCATCTGTCAGAGGTTCACCACCCGGCCCACAGTGAGGTCTGTAGCCCCAGACACCAGAAAAAGGATCACTCCAGACTGCAGCGTTAGAGAACCGAACAGCTTAAATAACTTTACATTTATACATTGATCGGTTATTTCTTTTGAGAAAAATATTGGTTAGATATTTTTTTTTTTTGCAAAACCTAGCACAAGGGAAGCGCTCAAGGTGACTAAGAGTTGATCGGGATCCAGTGGCATGTAAACGCCACACTGCTGATCATGATCAAGTGATGGGGAACAAGAGATCCAGATCAGAAACGGGAGTGTGAACGTGCCTATCGCAGTTTCCAAGTGGCTGATAAATCAATATCCCATTACCTTTGTGCTGAATTCCTGCTCAAAGCATCCATCAATGTTCCGCAATTAAGCAATTCATATTCACATTGTTGTGCAACACTTTAACTCCCCCCCTTCCAAACAGATTTAAGTGGCAGACCACAGGGTAGCCATCTATTCTGAACCCCTTCTGTGATGCAATATTTACCATATAAACAGTTCTCATACAACTGAGCCCGGAGAGGACCGCAAACTGAAAACACACAGCAGTCTATGGTCAGTGCCCACAGATACATACCATAGTAGCATTCCTCTGATATATCTGACACAAACTGAAGCCAGTCTTTACCTCCCCTTATGCAAACAGGAATTTATGGCTTTACTGGTAACCACAGAGGGAGGGTGTGGTGCAATTTCACATTCACTAGACTGCACCCTGCTGCACAGTTACATCTCACTTACAGCTACCTACCAGCATTCTGACACCTGGTTAGAGCCAGTGATTGATTGGTGTTTGATTCACAGTTTGCAGGCCTTACTGCACAAGGCGATTTTCTCACTAAAACGGACTTTCACAGGGCTCCCGGTTCTGTTATCAAAGTGCTCAACCCTAGCGCTCTGGGACACCGTTTCATTCACTGACAGACTTCTGTTTCATGGGCTACATTTGAGTCACAGTAAGGGAGCTGCCTCTTTTAAAAGGATGAGGTGACAAAACCATAGACTTAACAGTTAAGGTAACAAGCATAATGTTTCAGGCAGCAGTGGGGAAGAGTAGTTATGTTTCAAGACTCATAACTAGAAGCCTGCGGGTTAAAATCACAGATGACAAACTGATCCTGCTGCCTTGAATGAGGTACTCCATCTGAATTGCTCCAACAAAACATCCAGCTGTATAAATGGGTGCAAATGTGAAGTGCTTTAGATAAAAAAAGTTCAGCCAAATAAACTAGGAATAATTTTCAGTCTGCACAATGGGTGGCTTGCAAGGGGCACTGAACATACAAAAGCTATTGTCAGCAGGTCATTAATTATCTGCCCCTTGTGTGGATCTGCAGAGGAACAGCAATTTCATCATTCAGCTGTGGTCTCCAAAGGCTTCTTTTTCTCTACAAACCCCCCTTGCGGAAAAAAGTGTAATTCAGAGCTGACTGAAACTGGCTCTAGAATTACTGTGTGTCATCCTCTGGGAACATGAAAAAGCCAATAGTGTCTCACCCTCGTGTTAACTCCTGAAATGTGGAACTCAGCTCAGCTGCCCTGCTGCATTTAGTATCATTTATACCACAAAGAACCGGCTTGGTTACATATTCTTCCCTCCCCCCTGCCCATATTACCTTCGTCCCAATCATTTACACGACAAGCAGATACAGTATATCTGACTCAGGTGTTTCTGCAAAGGTGCTCAGATCTAATTCACACACTACTGTTAGAAGACACGGAGATCATTTGCTTGCTGTCGAAAGCAAGTTTTCTGTAATTCAGCAGATGACTAGATCGGCTGTAATAAACGTTTTTGCAATATAATTTAGAAAAGGGGCGACTCAGTGACACTTTGTAACACTTTATACCCAAACCACAACTAAATAAGATTAAAACAAAAGGTGAAGTTTCATTTATAAACTAACAATACAACTCTCTCAGACACTGTGACGTGCATGTGACATAGTATCACTAATAAAAGACACTTTAACAGCCTGAATAATGTTACTAAAGCTACAAAAAGCATAATTTGTTGCATTACCCTTTGTCTTGGCAGGAAAATGACAAATTAGTGGCGTCTCTGAAGCTCCACATGTACATAGCTTTTAATCTCCAAAGTTTACTATCCTATTGCAGAAGGTTTTTATCCTAATTATTCCTCTTGTCAGCTGTGTCGGTGCGTGCCCCTGGCTTCTGTTCGAACACGCTTACCTCTCTGAAACTCACGTGTTCATCCCTGAGCTGACGGGCTGCTCCTTTTACATGCTTGAAACTTAATGCATCCATTGGTTTTTAAAAAAACAAATTAGGTCATAAAGTAAGAGCTAAAAATACCCAAGAGGGTATTTTCAAAGTCCCCAAAAAAAGGAGTTGGCTGGCATAATCTCTGAGCACCTTCAAAAACCTCTTCACAGAAACAGTCAAGCTCAGATCTTTTTTTTAACACAAACCACAGTGACATTCAGGCTTTCCTTTTTTTCCTTCGGCAAATACACAAAATATATAAAAAAAGGTCCCTAGGGCTTCTGGGGGATCTCTGAGACTGCAAAAGAGCCTCCATTATGGTATCCATTACCGAAACTCTTGGTATTAATATAACATGTTGGTAAAACCATTACATATTTACAGTACAGTTGCCAAAATAACACTTTAAATATTATTATTGCTCCAGTGTAGAGAAAAGCATGTTACACGTGCAGGGAGACATAAAGCTGTTTGCACGCAGTTCACTTACACCCATTTGCAAAGTGTGTTGCAATGCTGACCATTAAACTCCTACATTACCCAACCTCACATCCTCCCAGTTGTGCTGGGAGACCAGAGTAACTACAACGACCCCAGCACTGACACTAGCAAGAAACTACTGACAGTTTCAGCTCCAAGCTGGCCGAACTGCAGCACCTTTATAAGATGTCCCCAATCAACTAACAGAAGGCCAGTCTTGTATAGGCTGATTAACACTGAGGAAAGTAGGCTCCTATCCTGTTCTAGGTACTGCTCAGCACACATCAGCACGTCTTGTAAAATGATGAATGTAATAAATTTGACAATAAAATGAAAAAAAATCATTTGTGGATTAAGTGGACTGAAAAAATAACGTACAGTGGTTTTTACGTAAAGCTGAATTTGCGTTAGTCTCTCCCACAGGGAGAGTCTGTATATTGAGGGCGGCGTCAAGCTCACTGATTACAGAAAACGCTTACCAGGGCTCCTGTCAGAGCTCGGAATTTTTATTTGCCCTGCTAAAAGGTAGCAAATTTGTCACGTCACTGTGAGCTCAAGTCTGCCAAGTTTTCTTTTCCACAGTCTCCGCTAGGAAGGTGGAGACAAACTGCAATACTGGCGCCCATTTGTATCATGGCCGTCATCAGTCAGCTAAATTACAAACGGCTTTCAAACTGCCCTGCTCCGTCAACAGCTCGCTAATGAATTCTTAGGAAGGTGCGAATTGAAACGAGGGGCTGTAGCCGCCAATTCACGCCATCATTTCACGATGTAGTCATCTACATAAAATACTCCGCCGCTGAGCCAAAATGGTCTTCATATCCTCTAGCAGAAAACACAACTGCTTGAGGACGGCAGGCAATATTGGCCATGGCAATCAGGAGGATATCAAGTGGCACACGAAACCGCGTTCACTATCCCAAAGCTGACGCCAAGTCTCAGATTAACTGCGGTCGCCCCCAACATGAGTTCAAGCAAACCCCCGAAGGAGAAATTATTCTGAAGTCATTCGAGAGCGGAATGCATGGCTTTCATCACGTGTGTGGAATGTGTTAGGAAATGACTGAAATTGCACAGTGTAGACCCACGACTTAAAAACTCTGGAGACAGACATTTGGAGCAAGTCTAAGTGCTCATCTGCAGTTTATTATTACTCAAGTGAGGCACGTGTTCTCCTTTCAGGGCCATATTACATCACAGCTCCATGCATTTTACCACACACCAAAAAATTGAGAACACGGGAGGGGAGCTATAAGTCTGTGCTGACAATCCCCCTCAAGACTCCCAATTCAGCCTTCAAATGATGTGCAATGCAAGTACATTCCAGATCCCAGCCTTTCCGTCATATCAAAACCAGATTCAGTCACATCTGACTAAACGCGAGGCTGGATGGATGTTATTTATTTCAGCAAGGAGAAAAATTTGTGATGTTGGGGCGTGCTTCAGGGAATCTGGCCAGTGGGTTGTTTTTTTTTAAAAAAACAAACTTTCTCCTAAAGTAAAACGAAAGAGCAAGATGTATACGCCTTATAAGAAAGTATCCCACTGGGACTCTTCTCACTGTCTAATCTCCTGGTTGCCATTAACAAAGGCAAAGGGTTCATTGCAGGTACTGTTCCCTCTCGCCCTCTGTTTATAATTTATGGGCCAGAGCAGGATGTTTCAGAGGGGACCTGGAGAACAGAGAGCTCTTTCACAGTCTAATGGAGAAACAGAGCCATGTGCAGGTCGCCCAGATGAAGTGGCACCTTCAAAAATGTAAGAAATTTACTGGAACAACACGACCTCTCCCACTTTTTGCCTCTGTGCCATTGTTGTCTGTGAATAACCAATTCGGGGACAGACGTCATATCTGGGGGAGATGCGGGGGTGGAGATGCTCTAAACGAGGGAGGGTCTGTCTGAAATAGATCCCCTGATCTCTTTGAGCAATATGCTGGTTTTTTTCCCCCTGGCCTTCCTTGGAAAATGCTGTCCGTATTTTGTCCTGGATTATCACTTGACAGGGACCCGATTAATATTTCATTGGTTAATGCGCCAGACCTGTCCTCTCTCCCCCCTGCGACTGCATTCATACGGCCTCCCCTCTGGATTAGCCTGCCGTTCTGAGCCGCTCGTGCTTTTGGCAGAGATTTCAAATAAAGGTGGAAAGCAAGTCAGGAATCACGCGCGCGCCTTTTGCCCCGTAATCGGTACGAGCCGAACCCTGCGTGCGCACACGGGAATGGGAAAGCAGCCTGGCTTGCAGCAGCACAGCATAGCAACACTATAAACAATAGGCTTCCCCTGCCTTACCTTGCAACTGCTTGAATCGCCCTTCCAGCTGGTTATAATTGAAAGGCACCTGAGCACCATAGCCAGGTGCGGGGCTGGAGCTGGGGCCGGGGCCGGGGGACAGGGGACCAGGCATGCTGGTGGCCCGCTGCAATTCCATTCTCACGGTGCAAAACGAATCGAGTCAGCTCAAGAATCCCAAAGCCCCCGGAACAAACGCAGAAGGTGGGGTAGTAAGGTCAGCGAGCCCCACGTTCTTCTTACGAAAGAGCTGGCGTCCTTTAAGGAAAAACAAAAGAGACGGAGAGCTGGTCGAAGCCCGTGCCGGGTCCAGCCGAGTCCGGTCTGGGAGTCCAGCGCAGGCTGACTGCAGTCCGTGTGCGAGGAGCTGTGTCTCAGCAGCCCGTCAGGGAGAGCTGGAGCACCAGAGCAGCATGGTTTTCTTCTGATTGTTCTGCCGCCCTCCTCCCCATTCAAAATAAACCCCTCTCTCCAGGCACAGGAGGGGAACGCGTGGTCCTTCCCTCACACACACACACCGTTAGAGGCAAATCAGTCGGGGCATCTGAACCCGTAAGCCCTCTCCCCTGTATCAGCACGCCCCCCCCTCCCCAGGAGAAACCAGAAAGAGTGAGCACAAAGCTGTCCCAGCACTGAAAGGAAAGCTCCTCAGACACAGCACACCTTTCACAAACCTTTCCCACTTTGGGTGAAGAGAGGAGGGGAGGGGGAAACTGAAATTTAATCGGTCACTCACTATGTATTTAGTGGTGATGTCACTGCCTCATTAACATAAGGTCAAAAAAGGAGGTGGGCTGTACCATGTCTCTGACTCAGAGCGGGGGGGGGGAGGGGGAACTGCCTGGATGTTCTCCATTTCCCAGGATTGTTGCTCACCCGGAGAAAAACAACTCATTTCGGAAAGGCCTCGCAGAAACGAGCCAGATTTTTCTGAGTGTTGTCCCAGCTTCCTGTCTGAATCCTCACCCTCGCGGCGCGCTGCAGAAAATGGCTAAACGCCTCCCCCCCCCGCCACTCCCTGGAGAAAACAAGCCACACAAATATGCGCTGCCTTTTGAATGGTCTCTCCCCCCCCCCCGAACAAAGCCGGTGGAATTACAATCTCTTGTTAAGAGCCTCATGTAACGGAAAGGTCTCAGATTACAATGACAAGAAAGCAGAGGAGAGGTAGCTCTCCCCACCTCATAGCTTTCGGAAACCTGGGGTTGTTTTCTTTTACCTGAAATCACTCAGCTAGGTTCTTTTTTTTAACTGGAAACACAGAAGGTGCACTGTGCGGTTCTGAAAGGATGCTACAAAGAGCACTTTCTCTGTGAAGCTCTTAAAGGGACAGCACGCCTTTCCTTTCTTGAAGGGAAAGAAAAAACAAGTCTTATCTGACTAAGCAAATCAGACTGCTCTTTAATGCAGAGTTTCACATTCACCACGGCTGACTGAGTTACGTTCGGTGGCATTCAAGGCAAACTCTGAAAAAAAAACATACAATTGCAAATATCTGATGGGATAGTGATTGAAACAGACTATTTTTAATTTGGAGGAGGCAGAAAGCACGCTGAAAAGCAATGATCAACAGCAGCATCTCTCTCATTTCAAATACTGTAAATGACCACTGCAACCCCTCGAGCTTCCGTTTTAAAAGATGCAGCCTTTTTTACAGTCATCACATTGAAGTGAACGGAAAAGCGCATTTCCACACTCAGACTGCTGAAGTACCAATATGTTAACGTACAGTATTTTCTCACACTGTGTGTGCTGTGACAGAAACACAGCTCTTTTCCAGTGGTGGGTGCCCATGTCCCACAGTCATGAGACCTGCAATAAAATTAAAGCCACTGCACTACCTACAGTAACTAACTCTGAAGCCAGGGGCAACAAGAGCAGATCACGAATATACTTCATTTTAATGTTCATGGCTTCTGTGCTGAAATTACATCTGGATAGCAGACTAATGCTACCAGTAATAATAATAATAATAATAATAATAATAATAATAATAATAATAATAATAATAATTGCTTACACTTATATAGCACTTTTCTGGACAGTCCACTCAAAGCGCTTTACAGGTAATGGGGATCCCCTCCACCACCACCAGTGTGCAGCCCCACCTGGATGATGCGACGGCAGCCATAGTGCGCCAGAACGCTCCCCACACATCAGCTCTCGGTGGGGAGGAGAGCAGAGTAATGGAGCCAATTCACACTATACCAGTATAGTATAATCATAGCAATTTGTTAGATCCATACCACTGAAACATCTTACTTTTTACAAAAGCATCTCTTCTATTTAAATTTGTATAGTGCAACAATGTACAGAAACTGCTGCAGTTTTTTTTGTAAAAAGGTCAGAATATGATTATGCTGCCCAAAACGTTCTCATTCTCAAATTGGGGAGATGTATGCATGTCTTTAAAGATCATGTTTATTTACAGCCTTGGGAGAAACTGCCTCAGCACCGGCTTTTACAGGACACCTGCCTATTGCAGCTTGTTTGTTTGCAGAAAAATATAGAGCTCGTTAGGCTGAAACAATATAAAGATTACAAACGAGACGAGACCATTGACCCCATCTCTCTCGTGTGGTCCCTGATAACTAGTTTATCAGCTGATCTCATTCAGCCAATTCTTGAAAGAAGCCAGGGTCTCAGCTCAACCCCTGACTCTTCTACACCTCCACCCCTGCGAGTTGAGTTCGAGCCCCGAATGTCTCTGCAGTTATTTTGGGGGCGGAGAGGTGACTCTGTGCTTAAGGATCTGCATCTGGGGCTGGAAGGCTGCCGGTTCAAATCCCACAGCCGGCAGAGGAATCCTACTCCGTTGGGCCCCTGAGCAAGGCCCTTAACCCCAGCTGCTCCAGGGGCGCCATATAAATGGACCTGAACCTGCGCTCTGACTCCAAGCTTCTCTCCCTGTCTGTGTACCTGTGTGTCTCATGGAGAGCAAGCTGGGGTATGCGAAAAGACAAATTCCTAATGCAAGAAATTGTATATGGCTAACAAAGTGATCTGATCTTAATTTGGAGAACACAGCTGGGAAACGTGTTCCATACTCTCATAACCTGTTGTGTGAGGAAGTGCACAAACTGACAAAGTCCACCCAGTGGACTTGAATTGCTGATTCACAGGATACTGTACATCAGAAATGTACACATCCAGTCTCCTCCAGAATGCTGCTAAAATAGCAATATCTTTTTGGTATTCTGGTGATGGCATTTGCACACAATATTGTAAATGTAAATGAGGTCTTCCCTGTGCGTTATACAGTACATGTGTACTTTACCATCGCTTGATATCAGTTCTAATTTTGACAACATATCAGCTATTGCAGAAAATCTTTGGAATCTGTCGTTGTAACTTGTATAATGTGGCATCAGTGCTTCAGCACGCTGTAGTGTGGCTTGTACCACTTAACAGTGACTTTGAAAGACAAGACTGAAACCTGAGCATGCTCAAGGCCTGCAGGCTCGTGCTGGTCATTACTTATAATGAGGAGGAGGGCAGACACTCCTTTCAGCAGCTCTGTGACAGACTCTCTCCCCCTCCAGGGTACGGTATTTAAAGAGCAGTTTTACTCGTGCAAAAGCCAATTACAGAATGCCTGCAGTGGGAAAAGTAGGTCTGTAACCAGGTTTATGAGAGATGACTTGTGATGAGCTGTGGTTAGTGCTCTGCACCTATGACCTACTGTATGGCTGCTGGCTCAACGTCCCCTTGCTGAAGTGCTGCTGAACAGGGTACTGTACCCTGATTGCTCCAGTGCCGTGGCTGTGTTAGAGGGGCTTGCTGCTAGCATTCCACCCAAGGGTGAGTCTAGTACTCATCCTAGAGTCCATTTTAATGTGGCAGAAAGCAGGAGCCACCTAGGCTTACAAAATTAATCCCACGTCTGATGTCCCTATTGATGAGCATTTCAGTTCTCCATCACCCTTCCACAGACTTATCTTTCTAAAGTTTGGTTCTATTGTTACACTTATCACTGTCAATATGGTTATCCATACTGTACATACATTATCTGATCTCCTTCAAGAAATGGCTGGATGAGACCCTTGAATCAATAAGGTATTAACTACCAGATGGGCCAAATGGCCTCTTCCTGTTTATAACGATTCTTACAGTAAGTCCCACGTCACACATCTCGGTGCAAAGCCAACCAGAGACTGAGATTCTCCCACGGGACACAGCCGGGGCTCAGTAAGATGAACCGCAAGACATTCAGCTCGACCGCTTGCTTGATCACACAACGCAGATCACAAGCTCTCCTTGAGACTCCCTCCTCAGGGCATCTCGGCCAAGAAAAAACACAAATTCATCTGATTTTGATTCACGATTGAAGGACTTTTGGGAAAATAATAAGGTTAACAACGCCATTCAGATCAGCAGCAAGATAGCAGTACACTGTGCTTTCTTCCTTGTAGAGCTCAGAAGTGCAGTCTGGACCCAAAACAACAACGTAGTTAGCACAGCTCTTCAAAATCTAGGAAAAACTAATAATTTATCCCTGGAAACATGGTCTATAAAACTACTTTGATCTTAAATACAGGTCCTCTTCATTTTAGCTGTTAGTTAATTTAGTGAATAAGGGTTATGGTGCTATGCGTGTGCTTGACGGGCTGTTGTATGAGGACTGTATTGGTATTGTTAACTTTAACTTTGGTAATTTTAAGCAGAAGCATTATAGACCCTACTGTGTTGATATCAAAGTATATCCCCTCTGTGATGTGCTCTGCAGTACAATTGTTTTGCTCTAACCATATAACAAGCAGACTAAGGAACTCGCTATCGTGTGGTTCGAGTGAATTTGCAGACGCAAGCGATTTTGACCTCTGATGGGATCGCTGTAGCTGTTCAGCGACTACATGTGTTGACATTCCATCCATGTTGATCAGAAGATTCTGAAATTGTTGTGGCAAAGTTGTTTCACAATTCTGTACAATTCAGTACAATTCTGCACTTAATTTGAGAAAGACCCGTCTCTCATAAAAAAAGGTGTTTGAGAAGAGATTCAGTCCAACTTCTGCATTCCAATCATTCCATCTTCGATATTAAAACAACAGCCTCTCCAAAAAGCTGCATATTTTATATTCTTTACCAAAGTGCCCATTTAAGAATGCTACTGTTTTAGGTGCTTGTGTGCTTGTATGCAAAGGAGAGCAAGGGGTTAGTTACAAGAGAGGAACCACTGGAGTTCTGAAGCTGGTTTAAATATTAAAACAGCAGGACTGGCCTTGCAGCATGTGTCAATAACTTTTCAAGAGCTATCGACAGATGCTACTTAACTGTACACTAATGGTATTTTCAGAGTCTCACTCTACCAGGATCCACAATGAGCAAGAGACAGGTCTGACAGCTGTGACCAGTGCCTTATGGGAAGCTAGGCCTGAAATACCCCCAAGGTTTGAACAGATCAATACAACAGTCTTCTATTTACTCACTACTGCCAGCTCAGGGCTGTGTGTAAGGTCACTTAGTGTGAGATCATTTACTGTTCAAGACATTTCAGATCCTTCCCTACCTCACTGGAAAACCATCGTTTCTCCATAACCACTACGTGCCTGGGACATACTGTAGACATCGCCGTGTCAGAGGAACATCACACATGAAGCAGGAACAGGCTGTACGCTGTCCGCAGATGCTTTATCGAGAACCACGTGCGAATGAAGATGGAGGTTGAGAGGAGGGGGGGCTCTATTGGGTGTATTTTCACCACCCTCCAAACAGACAGGGAATGCATCGGCTGGGCCCAGATACTGGGACTGGATTGGCAATGGAGGACAGAAGTGAAATATTTGGGTTCACACAAAAGCAGACATTCCCCAGAGTGCAATCTCCAACCAAACCTCCGAACATGCCCCTGTGGTGGTCTGGGCCTTGCTGACGGAGGGAACAGAGACGAAGCTGAGAGGAATGCATGAAGCAGGAGGAGATAAGATTTCCCTGAAACAGACGGGAATTAACGGGTGAACTGGCAGGCGGGGAATAGTGCAACTTTCACACATGTTTTACCACACAGAGTAAAATGCTACGTAGAGCTGAAATGCAAATTAAGCAAGGGGCTACTTTCCAGTTGTGAAAACAAGAACATTGCACTTGTGAACATGTCTATTTTCTTTTTTTTTAAAGCCTCTCTTTTCAAGAGAGACCCCCTCAAGACAAAAAAAACAGTGGCACTAATGAAGAACATATATTTCTCTTAAGGTTCTAGGCTTAGGTTTCTAAAAAGAAAAAGAAAATTATGTAGGGATTTAAAGAAATACAGCTTTTTCTAGATACCCCTATAGATTTAAGTATCCTTTTTACACTTTGAAGCAACCTTATATTGTAGTAATTTTAATCAACAGGAAACATAAGCTTCTAGAGATTTGAAATACAGCCAACCACAGGATGATCTCTTTGGTCTGGCTGGTTGTGCATTTCTCTTGCTTTCAGATATACACCATGAAGTCCTAACGTGCTCTACTCCTCACCATACACCTTGGCAGCCTCATTTCCTAATGCATTATCCAATCAATCAGTGTCAGGCAAGCACCCAACGGTAACCTTTTTTCACATTTCATCACCAAACAGACTGCTCTACCACAAGAGGACAGGATGGGAGAGCATTTTGTACAGTAACATTCAGAGCACACAAACTAACGCTTAAACTATGCTGTTCTGTCCAGCAACCATGTTCTACTGTACCTTTGCGGAAGGTAACAGATACTTAGGCAGCATGTGTGGCAGGATCCTTAAACCCTTAATGACTGCAAATGCTACTGGGCCAAAACACTACTCTCCTGACACAGCCCTTCCGATGCTGACCAAGTGCCAGCAGCAATGATCACAAGACCAACAGGTCGGTCCCTTCTGTGGAGCAATTCCTGAATTATTGTTAATTTGGGAATTTATTTTAGATTTTTCCCCACAAGGTGACATTCCAAAACCTGCTAACAAAAAGAAATGGCATTTAGATACCAAAATGCAATAGAGGGTGTGTTAACGATCTCTGGGCAACTGCCACTAAGTCCTAGTCACTAAGACATGGCCCTATCCATTGCAGCACAGTCTGTAAAGTGTCAAATCACTACACACATGAAGAGGAAGGGCAGCAATACCTTGATAACAGTTCAGAAGTATCCCTCAGGCTCACTACAGCGAACATGTACAAGGGCACCTCTTCTTATTTCTTATTTTCTTATTTTAACAGCATTTTCATACACGGCACAAGATCAGCTCTGATAGAAAATGGAGTTTGGGACTTGTTGGCAACAGGGACCAAAACAAACACACATCAAAATGTCCAGAGAGTGTGTTGTTAAGACTGTACAGTTCTGGAGCTCTGGAGTTGTGCTGAACTAATGTATGTACTGTGGAGTATTTTGCTTATTTTAATTAGGCGCAACACAATAGGCCCATTGGAAGCCTGAATGAAATGAGCTTTTCAGTCTCTTTTCACATGATGCTTCTTCTGCAATCCACATGAAGAGCTGATATGGGGTCTTCAAAGGTCATCGAAACCGCAAAAATAAAGACAAATCTGTTACCCAGAACTTGGAAAACATTTCTCAGAAGTGTCATTTCTCTTATGAGGAAACGCAGTTTAATATTGTAAATATTGTAATATTGTAGTGTCACTTAAACCATTTCAAGGCTTCTTCCACAATGCTGCTTAATGCCTGTAAATTAAAAAGGCAAGGATATTGTACATAAAAATCATGATATCTGACGTTTCGACGTGGAGAATGCCACTGCTACAGTAACGCTAAACTCACATCTGGAGAACAAATGTGGACAGGAGAGAGATGATACTCGTCTGTCTCTGCGACAGGATTAAGTCACTGGGGAAGATTTATCCCAAGACATACAAGACCGTGCCAAAAGACAGAGCCTTTTGTGCTAAAGGTTTAACTTTTCTTTGTTTCAGTCAAAAAGAATCTGCAAGACATACCCAAGCAAACTGCCGAACCTGTCCGTGTGGATAGGCAGCACCACTTGAAAAACAGAGGAATAAGTAGACGGCAATTGTCCAGTCAGTTGCAGAATACTCACTTTGAAAGCCAAATTAAAAAAAACAGCAATGCATAGGACTTCACATATACTGTATATCCCATATCCCACTTCCATATTCTTAAAATGCTAAAGAAGAACCAGTTCTAACATCTATCTAGGCAACCTGACCACAAACAGAGTGTGAAAGCCTCACTTGCCCAAACATGCTGAGAAAATTAAGAATTCATTCAAGGGTTCATAAAAACTTTCTGTACACAGTATTCTATGTTTTGTTTTTTAATTTGACTTCTGTATTGCAGGACCTTTGGCTTGTTAGAATAGATTAGAATTAGAATAAACCAGCTTGGCTTTAAAGACAAGACCCAGCTACACGCTGGGGTTGCCCGAGTTACCCAAGGGTGGACTGTCCACCACATACCACCATGTGCGAACGGGTGTAAGACCCCCTGAGACTTGTTCTATTTGGCCACTTGCTGTACAGGACACACGCCTCACTGGGGCAAAAACAGCTGACAGTATAGTGCAGGTCAGCTCTCGTTTATCAGCGTGCAAACTTTCAGTTCGGTGGATGGAGAATTTTCCCCTATTACTATACACGCACCTTCAGAAGCGGCACAGTAAAATACCTACAGTAGAATTAAACGTCACTGCATCAGAATGTTCTGACATTCTGATACTTGCAGTAGACAGTTATGTCCCGCACACATAAAAAGGAAACTTCTGTGTTAAGGTACCTTAGTATGTTATCAGCTACCACCTCTTGCATAATTAAAGAATATGTAAATAATTAAAATCCTTAAATTTCCTGTGTGGAACACTAGCATACTGGCCTCCAGACAACAGTACTGTGAGGGTTCAGCCTCCACCTAAGATTCCCGAAGGCATGTAATTCATTATTTATCCCAGGACCTTACCCAAGATTCAGAAACACTGATCCAGTGTCTCTACCCTGCACACCAGCGATAGATTCGTTACACACCAGCACACGAGCATGTGTTTATATGAAAGGGCTTCCTGACTATAGTTCATAAGAGCAAGGCTCTGAGAAAACAGAGCCTTGGTCCTCTAGAAAATGAATCAACTCCTGCTGTTCTCTTTCTATAAAGCATCACCACCTTTCAGAAGCAAACATTGCACGGTATTGTCTCAGTTTCTCCTTTGTTACACAAGCCTCAGTTTGACTGGACCACTGGGCATGTGTGAATCTACAGTCCTGGAAAACACACGTTATTCATGTAGTAATCGGACATCTTAAAGCATTTGTGTATGAACACCATTATGCTTTACCCAAAACTCCAATTATCATCATTGCCTTTCTCCTACACATCTGACCCCAGCTCAGTTAGGCCACATTTGATAGATGAGAGCCAGCAGTACAGTCCTAGGCCACAATGGGGATTGAAAATAGTTTCTCTGGTAATAGTGTATGGAACTGCTGAGGACCTAATGTGAAAGCAATGGATTTATCTTCCAGAGCCACATGTTTCATATTAAATCAAGCATTTGCTGGTTAGTGTGCATCGGAGTTATGATCATACCACTGGGAATGAACTGTTCGCTTGCATTACATAGCATTTCCTGCCTCTGTCATGAAGAATTCAACCCCCGAAAAAAATTAACCTTTTTTTTATGGGATTTCAGCTTTTGGAAGGTGCATGGTCCTAGAGTCCAAAATGTGCAAAATATACAACTGCATTCCAAAAGATAACTTGTGTTTCTTAGTGCGACACAAGCTGAACAGTTTCAGTGTTTGATCAGAAGTTATATGAATGTAAAAAGTGAGCTGATTTAGACCTGTGACATATCAAAACAGATCTCAAAAATGATACAGCCCAAAGCTGCTCTTCATTTAGTGATTATTGGTTTAAAAAAAGAAAACAGAAACTCAACACCCAGAAAGCGTCATGCAGCATTACTAAACTTGAGCATCAGGAGAGAAAATTTGGGAGGCCCTCTGAATTACTTTTTGAAATGGTAATCAATTTATTTCATCTGCATCAGAATATTTTACTGATTTATTAAAGATCTCTGTGAAGAAAAACAGAACAGCATGGAAGTGTTTTAAGAAAAAGAATTCAAAAAAACAAAAAAGGTTGTCTCTGGAGAATGCAACAGCAGCACTAAATCAAACTACAATTCCATTCAGAACAGAGGTGGGTGAAATAACAGTGTCCGAGGGGTCAGTGATCAGAGATAGGGAGGCGCCAGAGGCTGGAGAGTCAGAGGAAGGGAGACGCCAGGGGCTCAGAGATCAGATCAAGGGAGGTGCAAGAGCCTGGAGGGTGAGAGGAAGGGAGGCGCCAGAGGCTCAGGGATCAGAGGAAGGGAGGCACCATGGGCTCAGGGATCAGAGGAAGGGGGACGTCAGAGCCTGGAGGGTCAGAGGAAGGGAGGCGCCAGAGCCTGGAGGGTCAGAGGAAGGGAGGCATCAGGGATCAGGGATCAGAGGAAGGGAGGCACCAGGGGCTCAGGAATCAGAGGAGGGGAGGCGCCAGAGGCTGGAGGGTGAGAAGGGAGGCTCCAGGGGCTCAGGGATCAGAGGAAGGGAGGTGCCAGAGGCTCAGGGATCAGAAGAAGGGAGGCGCCAAAGGCTAGAGGATCAGAGGAAGGGAGGCGCCAGAGGCTAGAGGGTCAGAGGAAGGGAGGCGCCAGAGGCTAGAGGGTCAAGGATCAGAGGAAGGGAGGCGCCAGAGGCTCAGGGATCAGAAGGAGGGAGGCACCAGAGGCTGGAGGGTCAGAGGAAGGGAGGCGCCAGAGGCTCAGGTATCAGAGGAAAGGAGTCTCAAGATGCTCGACAGTCAGAGGAAGGGAGGCGCCAGAGGCTGGGGGGTCAGAGGAAGGGAGACGCCAGGGGCTCAGGGATCGGAGCAAGGGAGGCATCAGGGGCTAGAGGGTCTGAGTAAGGGAAGCATGAGAGGATGGACTGTCAGAGGAAGGGAGACACCAGGGGCTCAGGGATCAGGTCAAGGGAGGCGCCAGAGGCTGGAGGGTCTGAGTAAGAGAAGCGCCAGAGGCAGGAGGGTCTGAGTAAGTGAGACACCAGGGGCTGAAGGGTCAGAGGAAAGGAGGCGCCCGAGGCTCAGGGATCAGAGGAAGGGAGGCGCCAGGGGCTGGAAGATCAGAAGAAGGGAGGTGCCAGGGGCTCAAGGAGTTAATGAAAGTAGCACTTTCTTGGGCTGCACTTTCTCCACAGTCTTTGCCAGCCACTCCTCAGCAACACACGATGTCCTGTGCCATTTAGACATCAGGTTCACTGATTAGGAATGTGTAAAACAACAGCATTGTGTGAGCTGCGGGATGATTTATGGAATGCACAACTTCTGCCTTCGGTCTTTTTCACGATACAGTTTCAGGTTTCTAGGTTATGCTGGCAAAATAAAAAAAAAAACATTCCATTACCCTGAGCTAGCTACCAAACCCCTTGCGATCCGTCTTTCAGGCGAGATGTAAAACACCAGGTCTCCTGTAGGTGACTGCGCCGCACCAGCTGCTGATAAAGAGTTCATCACCTTGGTTCTGCGAGTGCTTGTGGATGAAAGCGTTTATAATCACTGTTATTACTGTTCTGATTATAACAGCAGTGAAAGGAAAGTTATAGGCACGTTACATTTAGCAGCAACGTGATATATAGCACTACTTTGTTTGGAATCCTGTTAGTTGTTTTACTTTAAAAAACAAGCATTCCTACAGCAGACTACTCTAGAGTAAAACTCTAGATTTGTTTCCCTCATCCCCCGTAGCTGATAAACAAACACATGGTGTGTTTGCTCAGGACACGCCTTCCCCCATTGTTCTGAGGCCTGGTCTATGGTCACCCCCAGACCGCTAGGCCACAGGCCTCACCCATTAACACTGTCAGGGGTGCCCAGTGCGCTGAAGTTAGTCCGCCACTCTGGTCGGCACCTGGTTAATGAAGGAGCTCCCCAGAGCTGCTTCTCCTTGTCATGCCAGCAGGGTGATGCTCTTACTTTCCAGAAAATGGGAAAAGAACAGTTCAGTATAACCAGCAATGGCAGTGCTAGTCAAGTCAGCAGCTCATTATGTCTGCTGTACACTGGTATTTCATCGCTGAGTCCAATTCAGGTCTGCTGAAGTTGTTCTGTGAATTATTCTGTTGCTAAGTTGTGAAGCTTAGTTAAGAGAACACATTTTTTTTGTCTTGAACATAGAAGGCTACTTCAACCAGGGGATCTAAACTTCAGACCAGGATTCAGAAAGCTGAGAGACACTGTCGATTCAAACCCACACCCTTTCAACACCCGATATTTAAATGACAGCTTAAATACAGCTCTGCTGTATAAAGTCTTGTGAGACCATGGGTCATTTTTAACTCAGCCCAACTCTGTTGAGGTTTGACAAGAAACTCTTCCCCCAGAATGTGAAAAATTTTACAAATAGACTAAAAAGATGCTGAATTTCAGAATTCTAGGCTGAAAAAGGAAAAATAAGGATAAAAGCCACATAAGCAAAGAATGTATGCATGTCAAATGTAAGGTTAGGAACAATTCTGTCCCCACTCATTTCAGTTCCTCAGAAGGTAAACAAATCCAGCCTTAATAGTGACACAGATTGGATACAGATTCAAGCAGAAAAATAAATACTAAAAAACAATTTTCATGACAACTTTGAATAAATAAGTTCGACCGTGACCCTGAAGTGCTTCCTTCTGCGCGGCTCAAACTGCCAGAAGGAACTTTTTGCTCCGGAGTTGGCACTGAAAAGGTCCAAACTGCTCAGGCCAGAACCGACTTCTGCTCAGGCGGCTTGAAAAGAAAATCCACCTTCGGGGGGCGTGAGGACAGTCGAATTCTCCACGCCCTGTACAGCAGCTCGCACGAGCTCCACTGAAAACGCTCCCTCTCACACCGTGTAGGGGTTACAGTTTCAGTGGATGTGGTGGTTCAATCTCTCCTCAAGCACTCCGAGTGACACATGTGCAACACTTCGCAGATCACAGCACTCCACTGTGGTCTGGCACTTTTAGTCACCTCTGACTCACAAACTGGGATGGCAGGCAGAGCAGAGGGATGACACACACACTCCTAATGCCCGTCTCCCTGCCTTATCTGCTTTCTCTCCAGAGCCATGTCCTGCCCGTTCTGGGACGAGGCAAGGCCCCGGAGTAGATGCCATCAGCTAAAGACTGTTCCCGGGACGGGGAACAATCTCTCTTCTCCTGACGGGAAGCCAGCCCCTGCCGATCCTTCCGTCCCGCAACGCGTCTAACAACAGCCGACAGGGGTAACAAAAAAATTCAACGGCCGCTTCGATGCCGCACTCGAAAAAGCAGCAGCCCCATCCTCTCGTGGCGACTGTGAGAATTCGAAAGAGGAGGTTATCCCCCTTGTCAGGCCAACGGTGGCGACACTCCTGCTTTCTGGAAATAGAAAAGCGCGGACAGCAGAGTCTGCAAGGAGAGGAGCGAGCAGGAGACGAGGCGGCGGCCCCTCCTACCTGCGAGGGCCTTGATGCGGGACCTCTCGAACAGCCTGGCCGAGCTGTTCTCATTGTCCCAGTCGTCTGCGTCCCAGCGGTTGTTGACGTCGGTGTATTGCTGTTGAATTTCCATGTGGTCGAACTCCGAGGCTACTGATGTCATGCTGACCCTCACCAATCGCAGCTCGTCATCGGCTTCTTCTCATGAAGCCCTGGGAACACGAGAAAGCAAGCTGTGGTCAGCGGGGATCCACAGTCCACACCGGTGTTTTCACAGCACAGCGACTCTCCCAAAACCCTTGGCTGAAAGAAAGGGTTCGGTTTATTTCCACCTGCTGCTGTCTGCTGCTGGAGTGCAGCTTTCCTAGCTACAGCAAAAACTTTAATATTCCCATACAATGTGACTGACTTGGGGATAATTTAGGAGCCATTCAAAAGGTCAAGACAGCATACTGGGGTGCAACTGGTGTGGTCTCGCGGTGGAAGGGGCACCCCAATATTTAAACAGGAGCTCTCTACTAACTGATTTGTTATTCTATCAGTTAGCACTAATCATAATTCATTTGTATTTATGCCACAAACATTGGATGCCTGTCTCTCACTTTCCAAATATTAGGTCTTTGAGAAATATAGAGATAAACATGCCAATTATAAATGAGGTTTTATGGGAAAAAGACAAGAGGAACTGGTCTCATTCATCATACTCTCACCCCACCTGCTGAGGATGGGAGAAAATAGTCCACTCTATTCCTCAGGGCTGCCACAACTCATGAACTGTGGCGCCACCTATTGGTCACAGCACAGAAACAGACGCTATCCCAAGTAAGCTGTGAGTGGGGTGCATTCCAATAGCCAGGATGTAAAAAAAGGACAACTGTGTATAAAACAATCGGTGAAGTGTGAACTATTTTAGGAGTTTATTATGAGATTTTGTAGGTTACAGTGTACGTATTTACAGAAAACCACCACCTCCCTCTGTGAAATGAGAAGTTGGTGTGCTCTTTCATCAGAGGAGACAATTCTATACTTGCAAGTATAGAAAATTACATGGATTTATGGTTAAAAATACAACCGAAGGACTTTTTAAAATATTAAAACTGCAATACAATAATAATTCAAGGATTTTCAAGGATTTCAACAAATACGCATTCCAGTAAATCCACTGCCAAATAAGATTCCTTACATCTACTGTAACACACAAAGTGCTGGAAATGGAAACCTCTGGAACAACGTTTACATTTCCAAGCACTATCAAGCCCAAAAGACAGAACAAAATGAATTCATTTAAACAATCGATCGGCAAGGCATCTGAACCAAGAAAACAATATCAGTGCCAGACTGCCCATCTATTACCTCCCTAGAAACCAGCCTCTGGTCACTGGACATGTCACATTCATGTCTGAGCAGCTAGTTTTAACCACAGGAAGACGTACCTTTAAGAAGTGCAGCAAAACAAAGTCTCAAAGCACACACATTCTGTTGACTGCTGGCAGCGGAGAGCTGCTCCCCCGAACACTGCGAACGGGGCCCAGATACAATGCCAGCACACGAGAGATCAGTGCCATCTTGTGGCAAAGCATTAAGCACACAGACAGGAAAGGGGCTGGCGAGTGATGGCGTCCCACCCGCTAGCTGGCACGGCCCACGCCGGACTCAGGGCTTCCGTGCCAGAGCTCTTGATTGGCGCACCACTTTAATTGAAAATCGGCTCAATAGTTTTAATGGGTCAGTTAAGTGCTACTTGATGAGTTCAGCAAAAGCTTTTATGGGGAGTCTCTCCTGAAGCACAGAGTCAGCATTACTACGCAACAGACCAGAGAGGCGCCCTTACCTCAGCTTAATGCAACTGTGCCCCAGAACAAGCCACCTTCAGGACTGCAGAACAGCAGCAGAAACAAACAAGGAGGCAGGCACCAGATAAGGAACACAGGGTTTCCTTTGTTACTCTCTGACTGATTGTGCTGCTTGTGGTTCTAGCTGGAGACTGAGAAACAGGTTTTCTAATTGCTGCCATAAGGCTTTAACTGTATCAAATAAAAGCTTGCGGTTTAACTCCCTGCAGATTGTTTTTCAGCATCATTTCAATGAGATTTTACAGGGGGGCTTTTCTGAGAGTGTGTGCCTCCCACACTAATAGTTCTTTTCTTCGATGGTTGCCACTTACTGTGTGTAGTGGCGGCTCATTAGAAGTACTGGGAATGTGAAACCTACGCTAATCCTCCTGGTGAAAATAGCCTGCTTTAATGTGCCAGTGCCCTTCTGGATAGCTGATGTACAAATTCAATTGACTTGAAAAAATGAATGCACTTTTAAAACATACATTGTGGTGCTATAAACAGAACAGTTCTAGCTTCGATTTAATCACAATTCTTAAGAAGGCTACGGGGTGATTGTGATTAGACTTGTAACATTTAAGACTGCAGTAAAGGTTCATCTATGCTTTGAGAGAGCCTTCCACAATAAGCGCAAGAGAAATAAAGGCAACAGAGGCCTGCTTCGTCTTCAAAGGTAGATCTCTTAACTGTACACAAGCGGCACAAGAAACTGCAGTCAACGTCAGGCAGACTGGTGTGGTGAAGGAGAGGCACAGTGAAGCAAAAGCACAATTAAGAAAAACCCACCAGCACATTTTAATGAAAGAACAATGCATTACACAAATGGAAGGTATTACTCTTGTAATTATATAGAAGGACAAGACGCACGGGAATGGAAAAGCAAATTATTGATTTTCATCTCCCATCAATATCCAGACTGTAAACTGACACTGCAGTCTCCATCAGCACTTCCGTCGGTGGTGAATTATTATTCGTGCTTTGTATGGGCAGAAAACGGAACACACACTAAAAGGCTTTGCAGCCCTTCAGTTACAGACTGCTGCTACATCCCAGAATCAGCCTTCTACGCCTTCCAATCGGAAGGAGAAGCTTCTGTGGGGGCTGGGCCACAGGAGCTGCACAGGCAGCGGTTTTGAGGGCCAGCGCAGAATTTTAAACAGCCAGGCCGTCCAGAGCAGGGCCGGTCTGATGTGCCGGACGTCACATCTCAAGGGTAGAGATGCCCCCCCCCTCCCCCGCGCTATTTCTCAGCCCCCAGTCTTTCAGACCTTCGTGTCGCCCAGCTGGGGCTTGCTGTGTCCGCCGCAGTCTAATAAGGCAGCATGGGATTATGCACCAGAGCGCTCGGCGACGCTCGCTGCGAACAACCAATAGCGCCGCTCCAGACAGACAGCTATTTTTAGCTGCGGCGGCGAAGGGCACGCTCACGCGCTCCCAGCAGCTCCTGGGCCAGACAGGCGGCAGAGCGCCGGGCCGCTGGAGCACAGAGCCCGTCCGCATCCTTCACGCTATCGGCCTGGGGCAGCGGCCGGCGCACGGCAACCATCACAGCCTTCTCGTCGGCTCGTCCGCAGCCCGGCGTTCCTGAACACGGGCGACGGATCACAAGAGGATATTCCTCCTGGCCTTTCGCCGAGATTTAGTCTCCAGCCGTGCTTAAGAAAAGAGACGGCCGGACTCGCCAGCCCACAGCAGTCCTGAACTGAACACACTTATATTCACTTTGTTAGCGTCTTAAATAGGCAAAAACTGCTTTGTAGGCCAAGTGGATGAAATGGAGACGACGCCTTTAAGAAAGGGTGCTCCTCTGGGGTGGGAACCAGCATTACAACACCCTCTCAAAGAGATGATAAGATCAGCTTATTAGCCATATACAATTTCTTGCATTAGGAATTTGTCTTTTCACAGACCCCAGCTTGCTCTCCATGAGACACACTGACAGGGAGAGAAGCTTGGGGTCAGAGCGCAGGGTCAGCCATTGTACAGCGCCCCTGGAGCAGCTGGGGTTAAGGGCCTCGCTCAGGGGTAGGATTCCTCTGCCAGCTGCAAGATACGAACCGCCAACTATCCTTCCACAGGCGCAGATCCTTAGCCACAGAGCCACCACACCACCCCACACAGTCCGGGTCCTGCACAGCCACACCCCTACAGCTCACACTGACCAACAAATCCAGATTTACGAGTCCAATAACTTTCCAAGGGCTCAAGAGAACACAAAAGCAGGATTAGGGCAGCTCACCCCCCCCGGTATAATTAACACATTTAGTCTGTATAACTGCAGGTAACCAGGTTATCTGCATAAGCAGGAGCTATTAAATATTAACCCATTGCATAATACTCAGGGGCAATAAATAACTGATGTTTCTTTTTATTGACAAATTTTGGATTTACAACATTTGTGATCTGATATAAGATATAGGTACAGTACATCTGGCCGGCTTCACAAATGGAATCTAAGGGGAAGTGCCTTTATAATTGAGAGCTGGGAGCCAGTAACGATAACCATTCTTGTGTTCTGAATTACTACCAGTCCCCCCAGCCAATCGGCACAGGCTATTTCAGTCACCTGAGTGCAACTAGTTCAGTTAAAGCAGTGCAGTGGAAAAACACTTCTTACCGTAAACAGGCAAGATCACCCTACCACTGCGCCTTTCACCTCCTTCCTCTCTGCTCCGTCTTCCTGCATCACTGGCAATTAGCGTCTAAAAGCTTTTCGCGTCTCTGGCCGAGACCTGACTGCCTTGCTGCTTCACCCCCCCAAAACAAAATCAATAAGAAAAAAAACCTCATTATTAAACAGACTCCTCCCTGTTCTGCAAGGCAGCCATGTTTGATAATGCAGCACTCCACACAGCTGCAGATTGCAGACTGTCCGGGTTTTAGGGGGAAAAAAAATAACGCAAAGGACTTTAGCACGCAGGAAAGAGAGATGCAGCATATTTGTTGGGAATGCCAACATATATAAACCTACATAAACTACCTTCTACTACAGGAACTTGTATGGACTCCTGGGACCAGGCTACCTTAATGGAGAAGAGACCTGACCCATCTTCATGGAAACCAACACAGACACAGAGCACTGACACGGTCAACATCAAGCTGGAAGTAAAAGATTAAAAGGCCATATCAGCAAATTGAAGCCCTTTTGTTCTCCGCACTGTTCCCGTTCTAGAAAGCGATCAATGAATGAGCCCTCGCACAACAACATGAGTCATTTGCTTTTGTTTCCTCCCATTCGTGGTGCTCTTCGCTGGCACCTGGCACCAGTCACTAACATACTTGGCGTTTTGTTTCTCCGGTTTGAAAAAGAGCCTTATTCAGCGTGAGGCATACAGCTGGGAGGGCTTGGCGCTGAAAAACCAGCTGACACAATGTGAGCGTCTACAGAAGATCGCACAGAGCTCCGAGCAGGTTCTCCAAAACATCACCTAATGGCCAACACTTTCAGGCTCAGTAACAAGGGGAAAACACGATATTTGCCAAAGCTCACTCAGGTGGAAGGTTGCACAGTACGCAAAACCCATACCCAGCAGTCTGGGCAGCTCCCTTTTACTTATGTATGAGTGTGCACCATCCAAAAGCCTTTAATTACTTAAAGTATTAAATAAAACTATGATTTCCTAAATGAATAATAATTTGTGCACGAGTCTCCCCACGCTGTGATAAACGTCCAGAAGAAAAGCATGCTGAGAACGTCTCCTACAGGGCCACAGTGGAACTGCACGTGTGGGATCCCAACAGAGAATATCAGCATGTATTGTACACCAGACTGGTAAAAGGGAAAGATCATTGTTAGCACAGTGGTAACACTTACCTGCAGCGCTGCAGACCAGGGTTTAAATCCCACCGCCAGCTGCTCTTTGCTCACTGACCATTATCACAGTGGCTTACTGAAAATCACATAACCTCTTTCCCCAGTACTATTTCCCCAAAAGATATTTCTTAACACAACTAAACTAAATGACAACTAGACCAGGTATTTAATCTTACATATCAATATCGTAAAATTCCCACATTGATCGATCTTTGTGGTTTACACTGAAACACCCTGGGATTCCAGAACACAGATAATTCAGCATTTTCAAGACGGTATCTCTTACTGAAGTCTTTGTATATCATCCTCTCATTACCTCAAATTCTGCAGATTCCCCCAAAAGCAAGACCTCACAAGGACAGGACAGAACTGATGCATGAACTCTATCATCTATTCACAGAGACTTACAGGCATTAAGATGGGAGTTATGCATAAGAACAGGTTACACTGGGCCCATGCAGCCAGAGTTTTAGTAAGTAGCCAACTGATCCCATGATCTCAGCTAGCTGTTTCTTGGAAGACGCCAGGGTACTGACTTCAGAAACATGGCTGGATAGCTTGTTCTATTCTCCCACATCCATCATCCATTCAGCAGCCACTGGATTAATGCTCATCAGAAAGGTTAGGGACAACATGAATTAAGTAACAGAGTGACACAGCTGAGTGGAAGAGCTGGGGCTCGAACTGGGAACCTCCTACTGCTGAGCTCTTTTCCTGCAAAACTAGATCCTCCACTTTCTACAGAAGACTACTACACAAGTGTATCGAAGCTACAGTATAAGCCCCACCTCTAATACTCCATTCTTGTTCTGCAGGACCATCCCATCTGCCTTCAGGGCACAGTACTGAGCTGTCAAGCCTCCTCTCAGTAAGCACTGACAAGCCAGCCAGCATACATCACTGGGCTCCCAGTTACGGGCTTTTCTACTTGTCGCAAACAGCAATTTAATTTAAACTTACTGCCAATAAATAAATCACTACATTATGACATTGTCACTTAAGTGCAAACAAAACCCATTTCCTAATGATGTAGAAAACCGCATGAATGAGCAGGACTCCTCCCCAACCCACATCACATTCTATTGATAATTGCCTGGCCAAAGTGCCAAAGGCAGGACTCCCAGTAATGCAGTATGCAGTTTATTCCCTCACATGGAGAGCTACCGCAATACAGTAGCAGTGCTGCAACTGAGGTCCTCATGAGGCCTCGCCAGTTATTTTTGCAGATCCTTAACTTTCTCTTCTTTTCTGCTGAAAAGCACAACGCTGCTGTCACCCTCCTTCAGTTTCAAGTCTGCCTTCTGTAATTATACCCCAGCTTCTGGCTACTGTGCCTTGGAGAACAGTGATGCCGTCACAGATGGCTTTCAGCAGCAGATAAAACAGCTGCCTGAAAACGTGGCTTTCCTCTGATGGCCGCCTTTGTATGGAGGTATTTTATTTACTTAACTTATTATTTTATGAACTTACATAGTACTAGCTGGACTGGTATTAGCAGAATGGTCCCTGAACAAAATTTTTAATCAAACCAAAATGAAATCACTAAGGGGAAATGGATAAAATTAACATTGGAAGAGCAGTTTGAACCATTTCGTGTTTATCACACGGCAGCCTCCTGTGGAAGGCAGCACCAGGAGGTGGATATTTTAAGCCTGTTACTCTTCTCTGCGTAAATCTGAAAAGACAAACATGTCAGTTAAACATGATATAAATCGTACTGCTTTCGTGCTTCATCAATACAATTACTACCAAAGCCCAGCACCCATGAAACATGAAACTGAGCAGCCCGCAATGCAGAGAGTGTTATCATTTCACAGACGAGAAACAGATTAACATTTCACATCTATCTGCGTAAACCAAGGTTCTACACAATATTTTCTTGACATGAAAGCTCTCCAGACATTGCTGCCTTTTACTGTTCTACTTAAGAAAACCCCAAGCCTCCGACATTTTTCATGTTCTAATGCAGGAGAATTGGCACAGATTGCATATGCATCACGTAATTATATACTGATCGATATTTCACAATATTCGCTGAGAGCTCAGAGAAACACTGATCTGGCTGCCAATATTTCTTTTTGTGATTCACTGCTTCTCTTTTTTCTTTCTTGCAGAGCAGGAGCAGGAAATGCACGAGCAGAAAGATGAGATGCCTGCTGAAAATCACCATGGATACTCATCACCTCCTGTCATGTGACTCCAGGGCTGTGCATTACAGCTTCCAGATACAGAGAGCAAGGCTGGACAAAGGGACCTGAAGCTTAGCAGCAGATAGCTTATTTCCACTCCACTCCTGAGAAATAAAATGGTCTAGCTGTTAAAAAAGGCCACAGTCTCCCAGAACGCAATTCAAAAGGCATCCATCAATACTGCACAAGGGTTTTAGGGTTTCTTTCTCCTTAACACAAAGCTTGCTTAGTAATCGGCAGTCCTAAATAGGATATGATAACAGTCTATGGGGCTGACAAGTAGAGACTACACTAGGACAAAAAAGAAAGACAATCTTCTTACTCTCACTAAGCATTCTTTTCCGGAACAAAAGTTTGCTGGACAAGGCATTAAATGAGTGAAATAGCAGCCAAAACCATCAACATCCACACAGTATCTTATCATATGTGCAATTCAAGAGACAATGAAAAGAAATGCAATGAAACTTAATGAAAGGTAAGCACAGTATGTAAACAGAAATACAAACAGACAGCACAGTAACTTATTACAAATAATGAAGGAGCCAGCATCTGAATCACCGTGTGCAAGGAAGGAACACCAGTAATCACCTTGCATGTGAACAAAAAACAACTTTCTCTGGGCTGCCTTTTTTGTAAGCTCTACTGACGAACCACCTCCTGTATCCTATGCAGCTCAAAAGGGCTGAAGTCCACCCACACCATCTAGCTCTGTGGTTAAAACAGCTTCTGCTCCATTATTAACCAGATCTGCATTTCTCACAGCTCCCCTTGCTACCAAGCTCCGGATTTCTTTCAAGAGAAAACGCCTGCAGGATTCTGTTTTGGAGCGAGAGTCCTTCATGCGGATCGTTTGAAACATCCGTGTTGAGTGTCCAGGGTTGCACCCACAGCGGTGTGTACAGAGGGAATGTGGGCTGTGATGCTGCACGAGACATCGCCCTCCTGGCCCTCACCCTGCCTATCCGCCCCCACGCAGCGAGCACAGCATTCCTTGATTCACACCCCACACACTGACCCCTCCACCCCCTCCCAGTCCACTGCACACAGGCCTTTTCCTCCTCAAATCATATCACACGCCGTCAACACACTACGACCACGTGCGTCACATCCGGCACTCTTCCGGTAAAGGAAATCTAGCTTTTGCTGCAGCACAAGGCAAAGGAAGAAAAATGAGCAGAAAGTGGTCCCAAGAATTCAGAAATTCAGGGTCTCTGATACGATATTGGCAAAGAGTCAGCTTCAGCCTAGTGAAAAGTTGATGTTAATGTGATTTTATGTTCATGTGATGGAGTGGCCAAGGTGCAAACCAGTGGCTTCACGTTAGTCACAGCTTTTAGATAAGATAAGATCACTTTATTGGCCATATACAATTTCCTGCATTAGGAATTTGTCTTTTCGCAGACCCCAGCTTGCTCTCCATGAGACACACGGACAGGGAGAGAGAAGCTGGGGGTCAGAGTGCAGGGTCAGCCATTGTACAGCGCCCCTGGAGCCTTGCTCAGGGGCCCAACGGAGTAGGATTCCTCTGCCGGCTGCGGGATTTGAACCGGCAACCTTCCAGCCACAGGCGCAGATCCTTAGCCACAGAGCCGCCCCTTTTGATCCAACTGCTCTGGCATGAGGGATCAATACATGTGAATACTGGTACTTTCACATGCTAGAATTAGCATTTTAAACTTCTGGACAAAACAAAAAGCTGCCCAGCCATGCAGCTGAAGCTGAAATTTCATTCTAGAAACGGCTGGGTGAGAGCCTGAAGTCAATGGGCTACTACTAACCTTACGAGCTAAATTTGCCGAGCAGCTTCCTCCAAACTTGCAACCTTTCGCATAAACAAACCAATGAATTCGGAAGAATATCTGCTAACATTAGAATTTAAAAAATCAGAATTAAAGAAACGTTTAATTAAGATCCGATTCACTGGAAAATAAAACAAAAGCAAGCCAGTCAACTACTTTGCTTATCTGGAAAGGAATAAGTTATTAAGCCAAAATCATCATTCAGCTAATTCCTAAAAAGTGTCAGAGAAACAGTTTCCATAAATGTGGATTTCCCTGGATGTTCCACATCCAACTTGAGTGTTACAGTAAAAGCTTCCTCAATTCAGAAACAACGCCAACTGCCATTTTGAACTTGAAGCAATGTGGTCTATCCCTTCTCCAACTTCTTCCACATGTCTATCTAATGTCTCTGTCGACTCTTTTTTGTTTAAGAGGACAAAGTTAAATTCTTTTAAGACATCTTTGAAGGAGACACATCTGTGCTCTCCGATCATTCACGTCCTGCTTTTCTTGGACTACTTCCACAACAGCTCTCTAAGAGCACGGATGATTTAAAGAGCGAATGGGACTGATCCTTTTCTGCTCTGCAATACTGAATTAATGAGGACTGGGGCTCTGTTTCTGGTCTTTAACAGCACAGCTGACAATGTGCAGCCAAGCATAAGCACAAACCAGCACCAAGATGCAGTTCTCTAAAATCTTATCTGCAGGTAGAAAATCAAATCCTTCATCAAGCAATAAAGAGAAAATACGACTTAAATGCTTTTCTTTCTGCAGTAATGTTTCATCCTTTCAAATCTTTCATTATTTACGTGCTGTATATTATTTATCGCAGTGCGGAAACCCTAAATGAACTGTCAAGAGGGGGAAAGATGAAGATAAACTGAGATGCATCACAGGCACACGGAGTAAAATTAAACCAAGCTCACTGCACGTTAGCTCAGCTTCCCAGGCTTGTTTTCAGAAGGCTATTATCCAACGATCAAATGCACAAAAAAAACATCTGATTTCATTGAACTAATGCAAGCACAGGCAAATTACCAGGTACTCTAGCATTAATGGAACAGAACCCACACATCCAGCTTATTGCTCAAGCAAAACTCAATCTTCTAATGTGAACTGCAGTCCTGTATGAAAAAGGACCCGTTTCCAGTCACAGCTCAAAGCTTCTGGGCCATATCTGACTTAGTTTCTTACTACTTTTTTTGTAGGAGCTTCCAGTCTCTGAAACATGGGTATTTTCTTAGTGACACTCAAACGGGAAGTGAATCTTCCAAGCGTCTGTGGTCCTGAAACAACCAAGGCACAGGGAGGTACAGATCAATCCATGGTGGAAATAACATCAAATTGGAGCAGAGTCTCGTCACTTACTAGCATGGCGTTGGGCTACCTCAGAAGCAGCACATCTAAATCCTAAAACAATCTCACGGTGGTGAGCTTTCACCTTCTACTCTCAAGATTCTTTTGAGAACCTGTGAAATACATCTAGCGCACCCACGCACGTGGAGCCCCTCCAGGTATGACAATCAACACACCTGGTTGGAATTAGCAGCAGATTTCCTTATGAATTCTGACACCAGCTGTGGGTTCGCTCTACCTCCTTCGAAAATTCTAGGTTGCAATAAATTTTCACAGATTTAGGGGACAAAACGTTTCGTCGTCCCTGTGCTTTCTGCAACCTGACTTTCCCTCCTCCTGAGCGTGCAGGAGGGGGAGGAGATGGGAGTGTGCATAAGCGGTCATATGGATACTCCACGGCCTATTGCACAGCCTTGCCAGCAGGGGGAGCAGTGAGCAAGAGGAAGCAATTGGAGAGAGTGGAGGCCCATTGACGCGATGCAACAGGAAGGGACATCTGGCTGTGCTCTGAAGGCCACGTCTGGAGAAGTACTGACACGGACTAGTGTGGAAGGGGGGCACTTCCTTGTCTCCTGATCTTTGGTTTTCGTAAAGTTCACGATTCCAAGAGCCATTAGACGAAAGGAGCTTCGCATCAACAGATACAGTATATTCAGATGGGTAAAGCGCAGCTAAGGGTTGGCTTTATCAAGGTCAGGTGGCCGCAGCCTTATCTGCTTGTGTTCTGAGCAAGAGTAATTAAGAGCGCCCCCTGCTGGGAAGATTATATCTAATATATCATCTAAGGCGACTTGCATACAGAAAGTACCCATGTACTGTATACAGTCATGTATTTAAAAAAGTAATCTATGTGATGTAGCTTCTTCAAGTGTAAAATGCATCCCACAGCCTTACAGTTATCCCTGCGGCCACTGAAGAGGTCCCCAGGACAAAGACACTCCTCTTTCGAGAGGGCATCAAGTGGTAAAGTGCTCTTTTACAGTGCTGGAGTCTCAGGTTTGAATCCCAGCTCTACTGGGTTCCTTTGGAACACGTGAGGACAGCAGAGCTAGAACCTCTTTTAGCCTCGACTTGTGCAGCTCAACACAACCATCCATAACGCGAATCCTTTCCCTATGATAACTTAATCCGTTGATCTCTGTTATGTTTAATACAGATGATGCAACACAGAGACTTTAAAACAGCAACTGAAGATCGGATTGATGGATAAATATACCACAAGTCAATATGGTTCTTTTTACCAGCTTTTGAACTAAACGTGCTCTTGGACTTAAAAAATAAGGCATTAATTTAGATGTGAACGCACCACCATAGTAGAATGTGTCACATTTAATGTGAAAAATAAAAACTTTAAACAAGAATGCAGTGAAAAAAACAGCTTTTTCCCTCAGGGAAGTGAAGGTCAACCGAACGTGGAAAGAAAAAAGTTTTTTCCAACATCTCCTTGTAACCATACTTAAATTTACATGCAAAGCCTTAATTATTACATGGTCTGAAGAAATCTTAGGATTTAAATCCAATTTCTTTTGTCTGGAACTGTGCAATACCAGCTGTGAAGTGCCTGACTGAAACAGCTGCAAGCTTTTCAGTTTCAACAAACACACCAGCAGCCAGCCAAAATACTGTTTGCAATGGCGCAGGTCCAGGGCTTTTATTATTATGTACTATTTCGTTCTTTGAGAGAATTGGGGAGAAGGCAGAACAAAAATCCATCCAGAGAGTATCTGAAATGGACTACAGATGTGAAAGGTTTATAATTCTGCACCACAGACAGGCTGAAAATCCCTCTCCTGCATTATGGGATAAAGTTTTAAATGGCTCCGAATCGCTTGAGTAACCAAAAAATGCTTCTCTTCTGCCATCTCTCAGCCAAACACGGAAGCAATAAGTCCTTGTCAGGAACAACTATTTAACATAGCTGAAGGAATTTTAAATTATTACACAAGGGTTTTGTATTTTCGAATTTGAGAAGGTAACTCAAAAGGCAGAGCAAATAAGTAAGCTGGCTTTACACAGGGGTTAAAATACTCCAAATATTTCGCAACACAGGACAGAAAGGGACTGGCATTAAGTCCCTCCATTTTGTCTATTTGATGTCCTCATTCTCATTTCTAGAAAATGTCACACTGCCCAAACAATACCGTGACCCTGAGCCAAGATGAAGATGTTGTCTACAGCAGGGCTTGGCAGCTTATCCTACATCTGCGCATGACTTCACTTCCCAGACCCGATTCTTGGAAAATATGAGCTGATTCTTCATACGTGCGCCTTCTGAAACTATGCAGAGAGATGTGTATAAGCGCCACATGTTCTCCTGTGACCTCAGACTCCCAGTGGACTCCAGTTTTGTGTTTATCCCATATTTGTCGCAATCCGGAAAAGCCGACCCTACAAATCATTTATTAGCATGTGCTATGCACGATGGAATTAGGGCACGTGCCTCTTAATTTGCTGGGCAATCTCGTCTCCAGCAGATCAATCTGAAATACAGTATTTCTTCTGATGCGCAAATCATTTGACTCAAGTCCCCTCACATTCAAGGGAAGATTATGACACAGTGACATGTGCTGAACTCTGCCTGCCGGCTGCAAAGCAGATTCAACGTGGACAACAAAACAGAGCTGAGAAGGTAGAAATCTCCAAACTCTCAATGAGGCTTCAAATTTAGGCAGCATGAATGACAATACTAATGGACCATACTTTCCCGGTCATGACCAGTTACTGTATAATAAATTGACACTGGCTTAATATTGAAAAATGACTTCAAGCCTTTCCACAAGGGCTTCTCAGTAGGATGAAAGCAAAAAGGAACATGGGGATGGTGTCAGTTGTGTTAAACAGCCGCACTAAGAGGACTGAAGCAGAGGATAAACCACAGCTACACGTCAGCGCATCATCACTCAGAATGGTGCCAAAGCCACACTCCCCTGGTCTCCAGCCACGCTGCAGAGATCACAGAGCAGCATGCACTTGCAATGACAGCATCTCTCTCGCCCAGTTCGCGTGACTCACTAGCCCAGCTCTAGGGACACTTGCCACTGAATGGGCCATCGTGGTGCATTGGAACATCCGTCCGAGTGCTAACTGCTACCCGTGCTCCGGCTCTTTTCTGTCTCTACATCGCAAAAGCCGAGCCACGGCAGGTCATCCGCCTGGACGTGACCGCGCCCCGCATCACACAGCTGCGCGGAGTCGGGGCGTGCTGAAATCACTGTGCCCCCGAGGCTGGGCTCCACACACACTTGAAGAGAACGCAGCACGTGTCAAAGCAATAGTCCGCACCAAGAACTGGACAGCTGTGTCTGTCACACAGCTGACTGACAGCGCTCTCTACTCCAGTGAGAAAACTGTCGACAATCAAGCCATCGAGAAGAACAATCCCACACAGGGAGTGCCACACTGGTTGTATAGGGCCAGATCTCTGCTCTCAGTGACCTAATTGAGCTAATCATCTGCTTAACGGCACCAGTTTACTTTTTAAAGGTCTTCAGCTGTGGAAGACTTAAGAAGAGAGAAGCTGGATGCTGACTCTGCAGGACAGGAGTTGGACACCTGTAATTTAATGCCTAATGCAGGTGTGATGTCTGTGTATAAGCCTTGTGTGCTTTGATATTACAAGACATGGTAAGAGCCCTGCACATGCAACCTAGAATGATGACTGGCAACCTTTGGAACTGTCCTTCGGCTTCCTCTCCTGTTCCTTTTGGAAGAGCGGCACTTGTGCAGTGTAACCACCCTGTAATTTCTTCTCATCTCCTCTGATGCTCCTTCAAGTGCAGGTTTTGTAGTTCAAGGACATGCATGTTCCTCAAAGGCATTCTGCCCGTTTCAGGCTCATCCACTCTAATGGAATGGGTAAAGGTCAATTCCACACTAAAGAGCAGCAAGCAGAAACACAATGAAAGCAACCTGCAGAAGGGCTCAACATCTGAAAGCTTGTGTACGTGCCTGAAACACACAGAAAGCTCATTACTTGTTCTTTTACAGCCAACGCATGCTGACGCAGATCCTCACTCGAAATATACTGTGTCGGTGAGCAAGAGTCTCTACGTCTCCTGCAAATAACAAAAAAGACACCGCGCTACAAATACTCCTGATTCATCCAAATTTCCAATTTGGGATTTTACAATTAAGATCATTTTGTATTCCTACACCTATAAATAATTATTCCACTTCATAACAATCAACCATTTTGACATTTGACTGCCGTCATTTTTCTAAAGTCTAGTTCCATTTATCAAATAAACCGAGTGAGACAAAACTTAACTAAATCAATTTAAATCAAATAAATTGCAAGTCATCACAGGGGCAAGGGCACAGTCAGAGGTGCATCTGGCAAATAAGCCACCAGATTTGATGTCTTCTCTTTCCCAACAAGTTTATATCTGGGTCTATAAACATTTGTGTTAAAAGGACAAGCCTAAGTACTGTATATTTACATAATCATATAGTAACTGATCCTCTGAACTAGAGAAACTTTCACATAAAATGAGCATAAGGATCAGGCAGCATCATTCCCAATCCAGAAACCTGAAACCTCTTATAAAAAATAACACTGCTCTCAAATCAACAGAGCAAACAGATGCTTCCAGGGGTTCACAAGAAAAGGGAATGTCTCAGACTATCCATGCAAAGTTAGTTCCTTCAATCTGTCAAAGTCAACAAAGTGAATTTTGACACAACCGGAGGAGAACAAAAGGCACTCCTTTACCCAAAGGGTTGTTGAAGGATGGAACAAGACACTCAGGTCCTCCGATTCATAACCTTCTTATGTTCTTAGGAAATGAGCCAAAGTGGGACCATATACGTTAATAACTTAACTACTGGCTCCGATGAGTTGTTTTGCATGCACAGATTTTGTATAGATTCTGTGCAGTCACCAAAAAAAAAAATCCTTTTAAAAACAAGTCTTATTTAGCAAATAAAATTAAAGGGGAATAAAAAGTGAATAACCAGCCCAGAAGAAAATAAATGCCACAAACCAGAACTAAAAATTGCACCAGCGATATTAAATAAGAACTGCAGAGCAGCAGAAATCTTCACAGGAGTCTGTTTCTCGTTAAACTCCCACTCCCCTGTTAGTGCAAAAATGTACACTCCTACAGACTTCCTATCCTTATGTAACTCACTCTTTACACCATGTTTGCCAAGAAGTTAGTGCTTTTTCCCCCCTTTTCAGATCGTTCAATAGTCTGCGGACCTACGTAGGCAGTGCCTTCCTGTTTCCATTGCGGGAGATGAATGTGAAGAGGTTGAATCGCCTGACTCATGATCTCAATCAGGTGGCAAATGAACCACATGGTCCTGCACTCCAATTTGAGAAGAGGAGGGGAACCGAGGAGATGAGCTCATTTCCAACACCTCAAAATGCATTTTTTTAAGAGCATCAACAGGTGATATGACTTACCTGCTCAGAGCAAGCACTTTAGATTTAAATCCCATTGTTTCAGTATAGAGTATCGTGTTGCTTCCCAGCTATAACTCGGAGAATGGAGAACAAATTCATTAGCTGGTAAGAGATCTAGGCTACTCGTTCCGTGACAGCAGGAATCGAAGAGCAGTGCTCACAAACAGGAAAGAGGAGAACAGCAGGCTGGCCAGCTCCCATAGCAGTCGGAGCAGAAACAGGGAGAGACGTACCAGTACTGGCAAAGCCCAGAGATGGCTGAACACAGGACTGTTTTAGTAAATGTCATTTCCTTTTCATTTTAAAAGACACTGGATTCATTATTGATAAGAAAAAACAAACACTAGATGCCACATAATGAGGAAAAGTGGGGAGATGGCATTGCTTAATGGTTCCTTTTATACTCCCAGTATATCCCTGAAATTCATTTAAAGCACCCATGTGCCAACAAAAGGAATTCTTTTTTAAAATGCTTCTTGACCATGTAATTGAGACACAAAAACCACACTTTATTGTTACATACTGATTTCTGAAATGCATCAAAGCACATGAAAGCAGTCATAAGGGGAATGCATTTAAAACTGGGAACAGAAAGAACTACTTCAAAGGGTTAGGGTTTATGTACCCTATCCATATTTTATGGAGGACTGGGGTCAGGGGAGTGGGGTACCAGCTACACAGCTGTCCTGTTGAAGTCAAGTAAACAGCTGGTTGAGATCGTTGGATCTCTCACCTACTGTACTTCCAACTAAATGTGCAATATGTGCTAAACCGCTTCTCTTTTACATTTCTTATCTAGCTTAAAACTAAAACATGCTACTGCGCTTTTCACTTCTGATTGAGGTTAGAAAAGATTCCTTTTAAAATAATAACTTGGACATCTGTGACTGCTCTAGATCCAGTCTTTGTCACACAAGACAAATGTTTTCTTCAGCATGGTAGGGGCTGTAAATGAACATGTTAAAGTTCTGTATAAATGCTATTCCTGAATTCCTATGTGTACCTGAAACACAGAAAACAGTGTCCTGCTTTAGAAACTGCCTTTTGCACTGCATTTAACAACACACAGAAACCAAAGCTAACTACAGGAATTATTCACTAGTGTGGTTTATTTTTTTCCAGATTCTTTTGGAAAACCAGGATGAAGTAATTGTTCCGCATGCATGTCACAGTCTTGAAACGTGAAGCCTGTTATTGCCGTGTTTTCTGTGCTAAACTGTGCACTGTCTCACTTTTGCAGCCCCACTGATTCACTGCCTGCCCAGGGCTCGTCAAGACTTTCCTCCACCTGGTCGAACAGTTCTGCCTGATCTTCATAGGGTCTCAGAGGCTTTGCAAAGGTGCACATTTCTCACTGGAACATCTGTCGCCACTGACAGAACCGGATTCTTTCAGACGAGACCTCAGTCCCCAACTGGTACAGTCTTGACCGCACATGGTGGAGCTCAGCGGTGTTTCCATAAGAGCACGGAGCACAGGAAGGTCAGACCACCTGTACAAACTACACAGACTGACAGACGCCCAGACTATTTGGAAATACTATTTATGCACAAAATCAACGCAAAAATCACTCACCGTGGTCTCCAGAACCAGAGGTATCATGTACGGCACCCTGCCATAAAAAAATGAGCATTGTACCCCCCTCTCGCAAATACCTTTTACATGACTTCTTTTCCTACACACCTGGCATTCGAGAGCCGCACAAGGCAGACCTCTGCATGTTCCACCTGCTCCTCCCATGACAGAATAGTAAACAAGCAGCCTCACAACAGTGTATACAACACCTACTTACACTGCAAAGAAGTACTGCGGAGTATAATGTACATTATCTACACTTCTCTCTCGTCAGCTACCTGCATATACTGACTTTTTACCCAGGTTCTGCTGCTTCATTTACAAGCTTTTTTTCTGTATTCAGGGACCTGCTTCCACTGTGCTCTAAATAGCCCAAAGCTACAGCTTAAACCACTCCAACGCATAGCAGAAACCAACACAGCCTGAGTGAGAGGAGGTGTTTGTTTTAATAATAGCGCAATTAACAAAAACCCAAACTCAAGACGGAGCCCGCTAGGCTCATAGGCATTTCTTTTGCAGCCACAAATGCACGTAGAAATCTAAAGCTGTCTTACCTTTACCTTTCCCTAAATTCTCAAGTGAGGCCATATCACGAGAGAGACAACGCAGAAATACCACAAGGCATTTACTTCAAATGTCACACTGCATCATGGATAGTGGGATCACTGGGTTACACACAGAAAAAACAAACGAACTAGAGAGCGAGCACTTCTGTTTAAAACGAGGAGAAAATTGTTTTTTAAGGGTGGGGCTGTGGAAGATGGCCGAAGAAACCTCTCATGGGAAGCCGGGGAGACGAGCCTAATTCCATTGCTTAATGCGACAGGACACAGCCAGGAAGACGAATAGAGCCCCCCCATGAAGCACGCACTTTGTCTGTAAAAAAAACAAACTGATCTGTGCTGCGGATCAGCAGCTGAACCAACAAATTCAGAAATGCGGTCAGGTACCCTGGCCTCTAGAGGAGCAGTACAGACTGATAATGTCTCACCCCCCCCCCCCACAAAAAAAAGCTCAGCTGGACCAAAAAAGACAAACATCACTTACCATCTAATTTACAGAGGACTTCATCCTGCCTTACACACTGTATAGTAAAGGTCTTAAGTAAAACATCAAACGCTCACAGCTACCTCACACAGTATACTCATTGTACCTTCACTACTTATCTGATAAGAGGCAAAACAAATTTTCTGTTTCACTGGCTCAGTAATGAGCACATTACAGAACAGGCTGGGGGTGTTGGTCAGGGAAATGTCACTGAGTCTAGAAAGAATGAAATAAGCTTTCAATTGCAGCAGCTGACAAGCACAGCTACCTCTGAAACCCAATCCAGTGTTGTTTTCTTCTCTCCGAGGAGCTCAGCACATATCACTTACTTTTACTTTTTACCTGAGAAGTATTTTCTGGCACGTATTATTTGGAGAGTTAACACTGAAAACTCTTAATACGTATTTTTTAACTATAATGTCACATTAAAGGGCTAAACAACATGTAATCAAACATCAAAATATCAAATTTGCAGAAAATGGAAAGCACAAATGATCACGTTTCCCAGTTTAGATGAACATTTAGAGTTTTTAAAAGCTACGCACACAGGCATGAATTGTGGAGCCAATCCTTTCTCCAGCAGAAGACGCACAGGACAGCAAGGCTGAAGAGGCTGAAGAATTACCCAGAGTACCAGCTGTGTTCGGAGCACTCCCCAGTCTCCACACCACACAAAGAGCTTTAGATGACGTTTCCACCTGCCCCTGACCTTCACATTTCGACAACTCCAACATGAATTAGGCCCTCTCTTCACACGACAAACAAACCATCACATGAATTGAAGGGCGAGGGTGCAATACAATCAGGCCACTCTATTAATTATCATATTACATATTATTATGCTGTTTTTTCAGCCAAACTCCAACATCCAACAATTTCCCGAGATCAAATCCTTTAGCTCAAAGTAAATCCCTGTGCACTTAACCTGAACAGTAAAGTTCATTACCCAAATGTTCATGATGAGAATTTTAAAAGATCATTAATGGTATATGACATTCCAACAAAACAATGCAGTTAGAAATGCACGAAGCCTTCTGCGAGACAAAGCACATGCACATGGGGAAAAAAAACTATAGGCCCACCAACTAAATAAAAAGCAGTTACCAAGCCAGATATCAGTAAGGACACCCGTTGCCGGTATGCACGTGAACCTGTGAACTTCTCAGCAACAACACTGTAGCTGTGTCGCAGCTCTTTGTTCATATTTTCCGAATCCCTGACCCACACTTCCTATCCAAAGATAATGAAGACAATAAATAGGAAAACTGATAAACACAGAAAGCAATAATGCCAGAGGTGCACGGTCTCATCCGGTACAGAGCCTTACTAATAACTTCCTCCAACACTGCCAATAAACATGCTCTAGAGTAATGGCCTTTCAGGAACTCCAAGATGTTCCTAAGACATTGGCCGTCGAAAGCACAGTGGTTTTAAAATACACATTTACAGCATGTAAGAATGAAGCATTATGGAGCTGCACTGCAGAACATACACTGACTGAACTGACAGACATCTGCGATCAACCATCACTAACAAAAACAAACTGAAAACTGCACAACTCAGGCTTTTCAGAAGGGAAGAATGCTAATGAACAATGCCTCAGATCAGCAATTTCTGATCAGGAAAGCCGGAGACAAACACTCTTTTGATTTAGAAAGCATAAATGAAAGGCGCCTGATGACCATACAGTCACTTTAATTAAAAAACCTACAGTATAAACAAGGGTTACTCCACCCAAGACTGCAAAACCATGTTACTCTACCGAGACAGGTCTTGTAAATTTCTCACCCTCACACTGCGGCAAACAAACCGAGAAATAAAAGGAACATTGTAATAAATTCTTCAAAATGCAAGAAAACTCCCTTTCCTTCCTTCTCTTGTTCCACTGGCCTGGACCACCCTATTTTCCCACAGGTCTCAGAAGAAAATCAGAATTGTGATCAGTGAACACAGGACGCAGCTAGTACTGACTTAGCAGGTCTCTCCAAATGTATTTGTTTTAGCATGAGTGTCCTGATCTCCCCCTGCTGTGAAACTCTGCCTCTCTCCAAGAACTGCTTCATTTTGCTAAAGCTAAGATCAACAGGGCTGCTCACTGGCCCAAAAACACCTCCCACGGGCATCAAAGCCACCATGTTCTCTCAGCTCCAGCAGAGCCAAATGCCAGCAGATAAAGATCCAGAATTCTCTGATGGTCAAATGGACTCCAACTCTGGTATGGTGGTATAATACTGCCTCTCATCTCAAGAGCCCCGAGTTTGATTTGTGTAGAGTTTGCACCCCCAAAGCCCTGCAGGTTAGAGCTGTTTGGCTACTCTAAAATGCTTCCTTTCCTGGGAAAGAGCATCATACATACAGATATTTAACTGGTAAAACCAGTACTGCCAATGGGGCTACAGAGAAACAGAAGCAGAGGAGCTTTCTGCCAGATGTGTGATGAGCGCTGCCCTTTAATTTCACGTTCTCCTGGTCTGGACCTGCTATTACACACAGCCTCCTGCAGATGCAGCCACAGCCTCAGTCACCGCTGTAATGACTGCTTTCTCCACAGCCCTCTGCCTCCACCTCCGTGCGGCACCCTCGGCTGTACTCCACACTCCCACGATCCTCTGCTGGCCTGGGAGACACAGCTGTCTACAGAGCTCATCCGAGCGTCACAGGACGCCGAGGGAGAGAGGCAGAAGAAAAACAATCACAAAAATGCCGTCTTCAGGCTGATTCGCGGCAAGTGTCCGTTTCGGCATCACCTTCTCTCGGGCAGCTGGAAAGGATCTGTCACTTAATGGCCAATTAGCCTTTTAAACTCTTGTCCCTCCACAAGGCCAGTGATAGTTCTGGGAGCAGAAGCATCGAGAATGACTGTATAAAGAAACAATTTGACACTGGCATTAAGGTGTCTGCCTCACAGCTCCGGTGTGCAGTCCTTCCCTTGGCTCTGTGGCTTCTGGGATAGCCTCCTGGGTGCTGTCTCTCACCTGGAATAAGCAATTTCCAGTGGTGGATGGAATTATGACACTAAGCTAGTGAAACTGCACAGGATGCTGGCCTCAGAACCGGTAAGTTGTACTGTAGGTTCAAATCCTGGGTAGGACACTACAGTTGTACCATTGACCAAGAACGCTTCACTCAGATCGTTGCAGCTCCAGACTTGCGTACAAATTGAATTGTTTTTGGATAAAAGTGTCAGCTAAACAAATCAATACCATAAACCTGTCTCTGTACGAGAGGCAATTTGTAAGATTTGTTTTTGCAGCGGTGCACGGCTTTTCACCGTATTTCATGTAATAACCTTTTTTCTTGTCCGTTTGAGAAGTGGTGGTATTGCTGTCATCTTGGAGTCTTGCACTTACTCTAAACATGACCTGAATTGTGGATCGAGGATTAGTTTACATTAGAACACGAGAAAGGTTACAAAAAATGAACAGAGGCCATTCAGTCCATGTAGAACACTTTTACTGTTCACGGTCTCCTCCAACCCCATGCCTTTTTAAGAGTCTCAGGAATCAAAACACACAGACTAGATGTCAAACCAATTAAGAGGCGAAACTGCCTGTGAAGGTTTCCCCTGGAGAAAAACAAAAACATTTTAATTCCTTTCTTAGTCAAATGGCGTGTGTGAGACAGCTGCTCCCCTGGCTGAGCCCAGTCACACTGCACTGTTACGCTCGTTTGAAGAAGGTGCAAAGCACACAAGGAGATCTGTTACTCGACGGCAGGCGCAGAGAAATTCGGCGCCTAATTCCTACGGGCGGCGTCTGTGAAAAAGCTGCTAACGCATTCCGCTTGTCAACACGCGTGAAGCCGGAGACTCTGGGACCTCATCTGTGTGATTATGGGCCCATTATGGTGAGGCTGACTTTAACAGTGACCTTAAAGCAGGTCGCTTCTGAAATTAAGTGCAGGAAGCAGTGGGCTGCCCCACTCCCTGAGAACATCCCTCACGTCCGACGCACCCCCCTCGACCTGACCGGGCCAAAGGAGTCCTACCCTTTTTTAAAAGGTTCCATTTTTAACGGTAACACATGTGCCCGCTGAAACTGTTCAGACAGCACTCAAAGTGTCTGTGAACCATCAAATTCTCCTAAGTTAGTGATTAAGTTAATGAAACTTGGATTCAGCACTATTCTGGCTTCTGTTAAGGAGTCGCCCAATGTTATTTTCTGTTTTGTACTCTGGAAATGTTATCACCTCTAAAAAAATAAAATTACTAGGCGTACAATTTGTACCATATGTTCAATTCTAAAAACTGGGTGGAACAATACGCTGGCTACCCGCCAGCGAGAGAGAACCGCCCAGATGGATCATGTTTCGAGGACGCTGGGGCCAGTGAGCGCAGCTGGCCTGCACAGTTTCCTAATGACTTCACTGCCGCGGCTCCTCTGGAGGTGTGACTGCAGGGTCTGCTGTACGGCGCTGTTCCTGCGCTCACTGGGAACTGCATTTCAAACTGCGCCATTCAGCGAGCTGAAGAGCCCAAGAGAGCCCGTTCAAACAGAGGCAGAAAGATAGGCGCCACTGAAATCAGCCCTCTTCCTAATTTCATGCAAGCTGGGACACATTATTAGCACTTCAAGCATGATTGGTATATGGGGGCAGGACGCAGTCACATTCTGCAACAGGACTGAAAGCCACAGATAACAGCAAGCTGTCAGCCAGTAGCTGCCACAGACACACAGCCTAATTGACAACTGCTTTAATCAGCCTGCCCGAGACAGGAGAACTGTATCAACTTGTTTCTCATTCCCCAAGGAGTGGACTGACCTATTTTAGTAACAAGTAACTCTTTTGTCTACACATCCATCTTGGCAACCCGGCAGGAGACAGTTTAGGACTGTCTCATTTACCAATGGCATTTTTAGGATCTGAATGATAGGCTCCCCAATGCGAACAGGGGGTGAGGGCTACAAGAGTAGGACTGTATAACAGTAGAAGGGTTGTACACAGAACTAAACACAGAGCTTCACCCAAAGATCCATCAGACCGGGAGTCTCCCAGGTGCCCAAAGCAATACAAGCACTTGCATGAGTGCAGATTGTGCTCTAAGATCACAGGGTCAAGCCTGGGTCAAGTTACTAGCCGACTCTGACTGGGATTCACCCAAGGGTAGACTGGGATTCGTCAGCCAGCGCTCTCTTAGCTCTCTCATTGACACAGCGCCCCCTGTGGGCTTCTGGAGGTGGTGCAGATCCGGTCTGACGAGGAGGTGCTGTGCCTCTCGTCAGACCTCTCGTCTGTCCGCGGCATGTTGAAGGGCTGATTCCTGGAAGGTGGGCTGCTCAGCGGAGTCCTCCCGCTCGTCCACACTCTCCCTGCACGGCTGGCGATTCTCATTTTCTTAGAACGTTTATCAGATCGGACTCTGAAAGCCATCCCCATTATTATATCACAGCCCGATCTTTTTCTGCATGTCAAACTGCTGAACAGAGATGAAAGATCTGTGGTGACGTTTTCTTTCTGTACTCCTGCAGTCTTTGTGAATGTACGTTCTAACAAAAAACTGGAAACAGATTCTCTTACCAAAGCTCTTGTCAAGAATGCATTACAAGACATCCCCCGTCTTCTCTGAGGTCGTGAGGCTAAGAAACAGAGACAGACTGAAGATTTCGGGATCCACAGCCTGGCGGCAGTGAAGAAGAAGATGACATAATTGAATTTCTCTAATTGCTTTGGCATTTCGTGGAGAAGAGACCTCGTGATTCTGTTTTGATCAGTATGGCATCAGCAAAAGTCCTTCCACACAGCTATCTCCTTCTACAATTGAAATAAGACATATTACATACATGTCCAGTACTATGTGGAGGCAATCAATTTGTCAACTCTAAATACAGAGATAAGAGATTATAAAAGAAGCCATCTCTGTTAAAGATTTGGGTGTTTTATGTTGCCATATCATTTTCCTTCACCAACCAACATGAGGGAAGCAATAAAAAGAAAATGTTGAGATATATAAAAGCAGCTAGATTATAGATCTAAGATGGGAAACAGTGAGACTTATGTGTGTTTGTTTACCAAGTGGGAAAACCATAAAAAAAGACAAATTAGGATTATCAGGAAATATAAAAACATAAAATTCTACATTTGTTCCAAGTGTAGGATGAAGTGTTGAAGTGAAGAGATGTGATGCTAGAATGGTACAATGCATTAGCGTGACTTCAGGCAGAACTGTTTTCGGAAACACTGCTGCTCTGCAATCAATCCAAACAACGGCGTCCAGGAACATTCCCGGGATTAAAGGAATGTCCTTCACTGACAGGCAGAAGGAGCCTGAATCTTTTCAGGCCCGGAGGGAGAAGACTGTGGGGACACGTTTAAAGTATTCACAATCCCCACATGTACAGACCAAATCAACCCCAGAGACTGTTCAGGGTCCACAGTGAAACACGAACCAGAGGGCACACTGGAAACTGAGGGCAGGTGCGTTAACAGAGAACAGGAAGCTCTTCTTTCCACAAAAAGGTGGTGAGAATCTGGAAGACGTTACCAGCTGTGGTTTCAAACCTGACGCTGTGGCTTCCTTTAAGAAATGTCAGAAAGAGATCCTCAGATCAATTAGCTACTACAAGCAGATGAGCCACAGGGGTCAAATGCCCTCCTCTCGTTTGTTCCCTTCATTATGTGCAAACGATTACCTCGCCCCTTAGCTTTTGCAAGCTTATATTTCAGCTCCTAGTCAAACTGAAGTATGAAACGCGCTTCTGGCTTAAGGCCATGAAATGAAACAATTTCAAATAACCACACATCCTCGCCAGAGAAGTTTAAAAGTGAGGAATTTCTGTACCCCGGGAAGGGGCACGGATATACACGAGGAAAGGTTCTTAACATTCCCACCGAACTATACAGTGCACCTCCTCTCCATTCCTGATCGGCACACACCCCCTGCCTGCTCGAAACACATGGCGGTGGGTTACTGTAACCAAGCACCTCACCCCAAGCCAGAGCATCTAACCACAGAGGAGAGTATTTTGTGTTTTTCTCGAAACCCCTTGAATAATGGCACGAAGTGAATGCAAGAGATTTCTTTACTGCCTTCCCATGCCTCAAGCAGTGTCTTGAGAAAAAAAAAAGGCAGTAGTTCAGGAAACCACAAAATGAAATCAGAATGTGTTACATTAGGACACAAACAGGGAGTGAAAAACGTGGATGTGAGCTGTTGCTCACTAGACTGACACAGGCTGACTGAAGACCCCCACTTACCAGCCCTGGGACTGCTAGGAACTGGGATTGGAGGAAATACTGTACTATTGACGAGGAGCTGATGTACAGTATAAGCTAAGGAGTGAAGTGGTCATATTTACATTAGGACATAATAAAGCATACAAATGAGAGGTGGCTCATTTATTGCAGGGATTTCCAATTTAGGTTCAGTCCTCTGTACCGCACAGATCACGCTCAGTCAATCAGCTTCTATACACGATCTCATACAATGTGCTGTGGCTCCAAATAGCAGATTGGATTGTCAGACCCAAAACAATAATCAATGCCAAAGAAGGAAAAAACAACAAACGTTGATGCAGAAATTTTGCAGGTCCATAGCTTATATAAACAAGATGGAATATAAGGATATGAGACAGACCTGCTGTCCAAATGTATTATATGTATACTATGGACACAAAATGGGAACCACTGAGTTTGAAGAGGCTCCCTGTGACTTTGGGTGAGGTGCTCTCAATCCTGAATGAAGGCAGTGCTTTAAACACACTAATTAGCACAGGGTTCATACCAATCCAAAATCTCATTCGAGGTTTTAAGAGATGAAAACCAATGAAAAGAAAAGTCCTTAAAAAAATGGAAATAAATTTAGTGTGAGCCTTGGATAGAGCAAAAACAGACAGATCTAGAGAGCAGGACCCAGACTGAGAACTATGGGCATACACAACACGGAGAAGCAAACAGGCAGCAGGACGTTAGGATACATAGCCAAAAGTGTCCAATTTTAATCAAAAGGGAAAATAAAATTACCTACAAAGCAAGAGGGTAAGGAGCGGACCGTTCCGGGATCAGAAACTTGGGACTTCTGGAAAACCTGCACATATCGTATCATTATTAAGCCCATGTTTGGAATACCACATATAATTTGTTACAAAAGAACATGTTGCTGCTCTGGAATCAGCCCAGAGAAGAGCAACCAGGCACAATCCTAGGCTCAAAGGAATGTCCTACCCAGACAAGAGAAAAGAACTCAAATCTCCTTTCTTGAACAGAGAGGAGGAAGAGGGAACCTGAGACGAGTACTGTAAATCTTCAAAGGCATCGCCACGGTTATTCCTGTGGACCGCCCCACCCTGCCAGTGAGACTTCCCCTCAAGCCCGGCCTGCAGCAGGGCAGAGCGGAGCTCAGGACACCACACTGCTTCACACACAAACCCACCCTGCAGAGCTCCGGACCCAACCAGAACCCAACCAGAACCCATCCAGAGGCTGTGTGCCGAGAGGAGTTTCCTCCGTCGTACGACATTATTCTCACAACAGCCTTTTAAAAAAATAAATAAACCAACGATGACATTATGTACAACGGGGAGATTCAAATGACAGACCTACCCTGGTGGAGTATGAAGAAGATGTAAACAGGCTGTGATGGGGAGGACAGAGAGTGAGGAGAGCCATTCCAGATGGATCAGCTCTCCTACGCCTCACCCAGTCCCCACGGGTTAATGAACGGCTCACTTCCACAAATTCAGATGTCAACAGCAAGGCGAGTTCATGACTACAACACACAAAGTCCACTTTCAGCCGCCTCCCTTGTTTCTCAAATAGAATCGACATTCTCTCATCGTCCAGCATCACGGGGGAATAACCCAGTCTGGTTCAGTGTTTCTTTGCATCAAGTTTGCCTACTTCATTTTGAATCCTTCTTCTTCTCAGCTTTCGAAAGTAAAACTGCATGAAATATGCATTGTCTGCATATGGGAAGCTAACAGCTAGTGAGCCTATGCCTTAGTACGCATGAATAAAAACCCCTACAAAACAGTATCAACATGGATCCCGCACGCTAAGCAGCACAAAACCAAACCAGGAGCTCAGTGCAGCTGTGTGGGACTAGCTGAACAGCTGGGTGTGTGTAGGCTTTTTTTGGCTGAGGGTTGTTGTTAAGCATGTCATGTTATCATCTGTTGTGTTTTAGCTTTATAAATGGGGAACTACTTAAAAAGTTAAAAACAAAAACGGAGTAACATCATTTTAAGATATTAGACCGTGTTTTTACTATGTGCGTTTACCACTTTTAAAAGAAGATGCCTCCATCGACCCCGTTTTGCCAACTTCTAACACATAGCACACCTACCCTTTCAGCCTGAAGCCCCCGGTAATCGCCGCCTGTACGGTAACAGACCTCCCCAGTCCCAAGTGAAAATTCAATTAACATAATCCCCCTCAAGGTCACTTCATCATGGAGATTTTCTGAGAGACCACAGGGTCCCTGTACAGGCCAGCAGGGTGACTGGGCACTTATCCGCCGACAGCTGGGGAAACATCTCCAAAATGGCAGGAATGCACGGCTGTCATTTCAGGAAGGTGGCCAGAGTCCCGTCACCCTTCCCTCACCCTCCCGCCACCCTGCTATTCCCCCGGCAAGCAGAGCCATGTGGCTCTCACCTGTCATTCCTCTCTGACAGCTGCCTGCGGGACCCCCCCTGCCGCCCCCCCGCTGCCCCCCGACCCCACCAGCCTGAGCTCCGCACCCAAACACAGAGGCTCTGTGAGGGACAGCCCCCTCCCTCCCTCCTATTGCACAGGCACAGGCACACTGGAGCTGCCATTGCCCAGCTGCTTCCTCAGGCTCCCTTAGAGAACGATGCAACCTCTCAGAAAACAGAGCAAGACCCCTCCCAAGCCACCCACCCCATCCAGAGCGCCTTGCTGCAACACCTCCTGTCTTTATCGACCCCTCCACCCAGCCTGGGGCGGGGGCCAGAGGAGAATGGCTCATGTTGGGGATTCAAGGAGACCAACATAACACCCATGTGTGACCTAACCACACGACGCGCAGGCAGCGATGGCACACTGCTGAAGAAAGAAAACACTACCGTTGCAAATAAAATGAGCCAGAGCCTCCCTGAAAGACTCTCAACTTGATTTTAAGGGGTTTAATATCCAATGAAGACTAAAAAGATCAAGGGCAACTATAAAAAGTGGCACCATGTTCCACCTGACTATGTTGTAAAAAGAGAAGTGTTAAAGAAAATTAAAGTTTATTAAAGGTTAAATACGTATCTTTTCCTACAGTTTAAATGAGTAACCCGGGATGATGATATTAGTGGCTGGGATCCACAGTTGAGTTCCTTTCTCTCCCGAAATGGTCCCCCCAGATCCATCTGGTTGTGGCTTGAACTGGGAAGATTTCAACTCCAACAACAAACAGTTGGATATTTTTCCCACAAATGTGGACCACCAGGGGGAATTCCCAGCCCTGTCCCGTTACTTCCTCTTGTAGTTTTAACAGTTGTAGGAATTCTGCAGGCTTTCTCACTCGCAAAAACAAACAGGAAATTAAATATGTAGAAAACTCATCTTTCATTCACACTTCTTCCTCCGAAGAGAAAGAAAAGAGCTGGACAGCTCTCCCACTGACCTTTCTAACACCCACAGTAAAGAACGACTGTCTTTGAAAAAGACATTCTGCTAAATCCATGACCTCTGTAACATACTACAGTATATGAGCTAAACACTACTGTGCATTAAAACTGTCTAATTTAGAAAAGTAGCTTTTTAGGCGATTTTACAGGCTGACGCCAGCATATCCACTGTCATACCTTAGGAAAATATCCTAATTACAGCCTTCCTAACACTGGATCCTTCTGCAACCCACACTGGAAGAATTACTAGCACATCAGAATCTGATTTTACTGACCTCAGGTGTTCCAGACGAGCTGGATCCACCAGCACATTTGGCTCTGCAGCTCACCCTAACTCCAGATAACACCGTAATGGTTACTTACTAGACTAACTGTCAGAACAATGAGGGGTCACTTCCTGCAGTAGCATGTAAACCCCAGAACTCCCCATTGCTTCTGTAGGTTTTCAGTCATTGTTTCCATGATATCAAACCACTGTATCAGAAAAGACACAGGTTTGATACTGATATTAAGGTCGCTTTGACATAAACGCGGAAAGGCGGAGCGGTGGCTCTGTGGCTCAGGATCTGTGCCTGTGGCCGGAAGGTTGCTGGTTCAAATCCCACGGCTGGCAGAGGAATCCTACTCTGTTGGGCCCCTGAGCAAGGCCCTTCACCCCAACTGCTCCAGGGGTGCTGTACAATAGCTGACCCTGCGCTCTGACCCCCAGCTACTCTCCCTGTCTGTGTGTCTCATGGAGAGCAAGCTGGGGTATGCGAAAAGATCATTCCTAAATCAAGAAATTGTATAGGGCTAATAAAGTGATGTTACAGTATGTTATGTTAACCAGTGAAGTCGAGCAAAAGTTAAAATATCCTGCCCTGAAGATGTACTCCACCTCAGCTCCATTCATCAGAAAATGAGAGAGATTTTCAAAGGCTCTACATCATGTCAAATACTGCCTCCAGAAAGAGTTTCTGATCAGTCAGAGAGAAACAGATCCACCCTTAACTGCACAGTAGACTGGGTTCATTCAAATTCTACCACTACTGTAGACCGTGCCGATGAAGCAGGACGCAAATATTATTTACTACCGTTTCAACACTACAGTACATGCCCCCACATCCAGATAACACCCTTCAAAGATCCACAAATCAATACTGTTCAGTATTGATTCAGATTTTACAAGACTTTAACTTGTAAAATCTGAAATGGACCAAACTACTACGCAACAGGAATCTTACTGGTTTCCCTACAGGTGCAATGGTAGCAGAGAAATAAACTAGCCCATCCACCTAAAGAAAGGAAAGCAGTCCCCTGTGCCAGCCTTCATACTGTTGTTCTCGAGCACTGCTGGGGGTGAGAGCACATCACATCACTTTATTAACCCTTTACAATTTCTTGCATTAGGAATTTCTCTTTTCGCATACCCCAGCTTGTTCTCCATGCTCTCCAAGCGCCAAGGTGCTCCCAGTTACTGTACAGCCGCGGTACTGCTTATGAGAACTGATCGCACTCGTGCACTCAGCTGCCAGCACAGTCCGGGTAAACACAGAAGCAGCAGAGGAGAGAGGGGAGAGAGTCAGAGAGACGGTGAGCAAATGCGACAGATAAAAGACACAGGAGACACATGCACAGAAACTACATTCGGGGAAAAGGCAGCAGAGCGGGTGGACAAAAAAAGCAAAGCAGCAAAAGCTCCAGTGAGGCAATGTGGTATCCTTCTCCTGATTAAAGATCCATATTTAGCTAATTCCGGAGTTTGGTGCGACTGCACTGGTTTCTGTCGCACTGTTCCATTTCCTATCTCCTGGCATCTCTCCAACACATTCCAGCCCTAAATCTGACTCCCTGGTGGGACTCGAAGCCACTTATCTTCTCCAGGACACATAGCAGGGAAGTTTCCCACATTGAAAGGCGACCCCACCCTCTCCGAAAAGCACACGGTCCCAAGCCCATGCAGCAGCCTCTTGGCCTAGATAGTGCAGAGCTCTGCCCAATTATCTGGGCTGAATGAATGGCCTGTCCAGTCAGAAATGAACTGAAAAGCACACTTGAATGCCAAGCCATTAAATGGCATAACATGGAAGCTTTAGCACATGCATTCCTTTGGAATCATTTCACAAATTTCATAAAGGAAGACATTTGTGCCCCTCGGCCCAAACTAAAAAGCTGGTACAGTATTTGCACAAAAACAGTGTAAAGGGCACACAGAATGATACCAAACTGACTGAATTCACAGTCTGTGACGTTTTACTATCTGAAGGGGTGCCAATACAGTAACTTCTACAAATTTCAAATAGGTATTAATAGAGGTTATTTTTTATTCTTATAATGGATACAACTTAATATACCAATTTAAAACATTCTGCAAGACTCATCTGAGAAACACTGCCTGACCCAAACAACAGACTTTTACCAATATTTGATTCTGTACAATGAGCTCCTGTTTCAACATACCAGTTCAAACTGAATCGCACTGTTTAGTCAATGGCCAGTGAACTTCTAACGAATTCTAACTTTCTAAACATTAAATCCAACCTATAAGGCTCAGTACAACAATAATCTGCTTCCCCTGTCTCATGCCAAGAGATCTGCTCAGAGTTGCTGCTGCTGAAGTAGCCAATTAACTTGTTAAATAATTGTATCAGCAACAACATGACTGATAGGCAGACATCTGGGCGGATGACGTAAACCACTTCATTTCCAAACTGCAAAAGAATCAAGATATTTCGAGAATCTGAGTTTAGAGTAAGATTTTACAGTGAGCCACGAAGTTTTGTTCTTCAAAACATAGAAAGATCCGTCAGGAAAGAGCAGCAGGCTCTTATTAAGGTGAATTTAAATGCTGCTTAGAAGTCATTAGCGCTTTTCGTATTCATCCCAGCTTTGTCTTACATTTCACTCAAAGGTAATCCCCTACTGACTCCACAATGTCAAAGGTCATACTACAGTACAGACAACACCATTTGGTACAACTCCACCTCCCAGTCGTTCTAGGGGTTTGGGAAGGTTATGCAGTACATTCAGCTGTTTGGAGACCCTGAGGTTTTACTTCTAATTATCCCAGATGTACAACATCAGTGTTAAACCTAACAGCAGCTGAATCTGCCCCCTATTTTAAATGAGAGAGTCTCAGCTGAAAAGGTTTTTCATGGTTCACTCCTGACCTACATATATCAACACATACTGTTGATGAACAAGGCTGGTCAATACAGTATGTTTACAGGCAGGGAGAAAAGTGTAAAAATACCAAGTGTTCACGCTGAATCGAATGACAATAGGTCTTTCTCTTTGAAAAACAAGGTCCAAGACTTACTATAGTCTTTCGTGCTTCCACAATAAATGTATGTAAAACATGTTTACATCCATCAAAAACTTTAGACATAATTATCCTCCATTCTTGTTACTTTGTCAACATGGATCAAATGATTTTTATTCTGTAAATTCCTTTTTAAAGCCTGTCCAAAAATTGAGCCTAGTCAGCTTCCCACAGTCTTACAGCTGGTGCACAAACTGTACATATTTGTTTCAATGTGTGTCAATCCTTTTATAAACAGCATTAATATGTACAGTATAATGCAATAGACCTTGGACACAACTATTATAAAGGCGACATGCAGGCAGAAACAAAACTCCCTTCTGCTGTAGGTGGACGGCTGGGTGGGTGTCCCAGAACATCAGAGTTGACATTCAAACTGCAAGTCACCCAAGTGGAAATGAACTGACCCTTGCAAGGTTTCGGAAATACCCCTTTGAGGGGTTCAACACTCGTGCATCTCCAGCTAGTCGTGTGTCTAGGTGCCCAAGGAAAAAGCTCAGAGTAGCTTCGGCTGACAACACGCTTTGCAAACCTCTCTAGTGCCTAGTTGAAGAACCTGACACAGAGGACTCCCATTCACTCATCTCAGACCTCGCACGTCGGACAAGCACACCACCTGCGAGACACTTTAAAACAAGCCTTTCCTCTCCGGCCGACGTTGAGCCCTGCTGCTCCTGCATCTCCATTTTGAAGAATTGATTTGTTTTTCTCCTAACAACGACTATGTGCAGCGTGCTGACCGCGGCGGGTACAGAGTCGCGAAATCCTGAAGGTCAGTTCCACGTTCCACTCGGGGACCGGCAAACTGCTGGCACAGTCATGTCACAAAGAAACAGGTGCAGCTACATTCATGCAGTCTTTTAACGTTTCCCCTTCCTATCCAGCACAACACGCCATTCCCGAGGCCTCAACTGCGCTAGTGAGTTTGGGTGAGATATACATTTTATGAAGCAGTATAAAAAGCAAACGCTTCCACGCTGACACGGCACTCCCATCGATATACCCCGGTTCACAGCTGCCCTTCGAACCGGCCGAGAGCAGGTCAGTGTTACTGCTCTTTTCAATCTCAATGAGGCCAAAGCCCGTGTTTTTCAACAGAAATTTATGTGCGCGGTTATATATTTCGTTGATCGCTGACGAGTTCTTGCCTTTTTTCCCCACCAAAAATCCCACGCATCTGCACCCTAACGTAGCTCGCGTATAACCCCACCCCAGTGCTGCCCGTAGCGTCAGATAAAGGCTCAGGAGCCGCAGGCTGGACTCCATCTGACCGCATTGGAGCTGCAGTATTGCAACGTTTTACTCAGCACACCTCCTCCTGCACTGCCGGGGAAGAAAAAAAAAACCATAAATACGGCATCACGCAGCAGCAGCAACGCCTCCGAATTCAAACCCAGAAGGAACTGGGTTTTTATCCGAGAATACGTTATACCAGCACAGCGCTCTGCAAGAAATGTTGACCCAGATGGGCGGGGTGTTTCAGAGTCCCCGGGGAGAACGAGCAACCTGTGGAAAGTGCTTACCTACGAAGGTGACTAATTTAGGTCGCAGGGTGCTCTTCAGCCTCGCTCACTCAGACCTGATCCGATAGTTTCAATGCACCTTCGAAGGCAACCCTCCCGATCTAACGCCGCGCGTTGCTACATTAATATTTTAAAGCGCACTGCGAGCTGTACCTCGCAGGAAAAAAACACCGCAGAACGCGAACGCCGCGCCAGCATCCTGCACACTGGAAAACACACCTGTGCGTGTGCGAGGCACCAACACAACCTGGCAGAGCTCGAAAAGGGGCTGCAGTTCTTCTGAAAACTAATCGTATTACGACAACTGACTCAACAAACACTCGAAGTCGAATTATTTCACCTCAAAATACGGCGAGGAATCGTGGGGAACCCACGCATTTCCAAATATCGTCACAAAATAGCTGTTACCTACTGAATTACCGAAGCAAGCTGCTTAACCGCGACACACACGGTGCCTCCTAGCTCAGCAATCAGATCCGCACGACCACGCCTGTTTCCATCCTTACTATACTGTACCGTTATAATCCCAACCTGGTAGGAAAACGTCCATGTTGCCGTGGTGTCGGCTGATCCTGCGTGCCTACAAAAACGTCAAAATAACACCGCAAACACCGCAAAATCGGACGAAAATGAGCACGCCGGTGCACCGCCGTTACGCGTCTCTCGCGCTTGAGAAATAAAGCGACTTCATTTTCTGGAAAACCCAAAGGGGAAAGAGGGGAAAAAACACGAAATTCGAAACTGCAAGCTCGGACCTGGCGCTGTATCCTATTTTCTGCGGCAAAGAATCCGTGCAAGTTCGCACATTTGTGCGATTTTTCAATCGATAAACGGAAAGCTGCGCTCCCTTCGAAGTCTCCCGTTTGTTCCTGCGTAACTAACAGCATCATACAGTAAAGCCATTTTTAACTCAGCAGTAGCAATGTTTACGGCAGTCGGTCTGTTCTTAACGAAGGTGTGGGTCTGCATTGTTTCCAACCCCACCAGCGGAGAGCCGACCAATGCGCAAACCTTTTTTATTTACCATAAAAGCGGCGAGCGATACTTACCCACCAAGGAACACACGATAATGTCCAGCACCTAGAAAAGCCCACGATACGCGCAAACGCAAGCAGGGAGGCTGGATGTGAATCGCAGGGAGTGACTACAGGAATCCGCACTGCCTCCTCTGCTACACCAGCAAAAGCCAACTGCTGCACTGATTCACAGAGGGGCGGAGAGATAACAGCACACTAGCGCTCACGCTCGAACCAAGAAAAAAAAATCAGTCCCCGCTTTCGCGCAAGCCAGTTAGTTACATGAGCAGTGAGGAGCAGGGAAACAGAGTATGGGATGGAGGTGCAGAAGCAGATTGTGTCTGATTACAAGTCAATGTCGTTTCCAGGCAACGGGCCTTGACTGCTGCTACACATATCTATATAAACGTGGCAATTTTTCAGGATAGTTAATAATAACATCGCTAAGAGAAGTGATTCGCCTGGTTCCTGGCTCCAGCTCTCCTCAAGCTGGTAAACATCTTCCTGAGCAGCAGAACAGTCGACGAGGTTACATTCAGTCTCTTCAGGTCGCTACCTGGCGCAGGTCAATGGCATATTTGATCATGTTACACACACGCCACACGGTGAAGGTATGGCTTTTATTCGGATTCAGAAAATGACTGTGCAATATCAGATTGTTATAAAAAAAAAACCAGGTGGCCAGATGAGAGGACAGATGATTTTACAGCTAGAATATAATCTTGTATTGCCACACACGACTCTGAAGTTATGATGCATGAAGTATGCTCATAACCTTGACTCACTTGCTACTTCTCCTTCTGCAATCACCAGTCTTGTTTTATAAGCTGATATCTTGCCCAACATGATGTCTTTCCTTATCTTGCATACTGTTCAATTCTTGTTGTACCTAAAATCATCTGTTTTCCACTTCACAAGATTTCTTTGGAAAATTAAAAATAACAGTTTTAATCCATGCAGCCACACAGTTGGTTATCTCAGCATGGCTCGGTTTCCATGGTTACAAGAAGCCCCCTTGAAGTCATCTCATGTGTACTTCCTCTGTACTTAACTTAGCTGCTGCCCTGCCCAGCCCGCATGGTTATTGTTCCAGCTACTCTGGTTGACAGTGCTGAAGCCGATTCAAAACATTGTCAACAGCAGCATACAAGTGCAGGAGTACTTCCAGGGCCAGAGCAGAGCCACAGACCATCTGCTGTAAAGCAAATCTAATTACTGCAAACCAAATAGCAGAAAAACCATACTGAGAAAGAAGCAAAAAAAAATCCAAAATCAACAAACTGTTTCCAACTGCTACTATGCATGCTTTCTGGAATAAGCCATGCACATAACAAAATGTGAGGTTTTCCATCCTAATGCATAAGATAGATGCTTTCCTGATTTAAAACAAGATTTTCTGCATTACAGTACATTACACAACTGTTTACAGGAACAACTTTAACCCTTCTCTTAAGATGCTGAATGTACATGCACTAACATTTTAATAAGCACACAGATGTTAGGAAAACAATCAAGGACAGAATAATGCAGCCTAATACAGCAGCCAGATCGATACAATCTAATATGTCAGATCAAAGGGGAGTGCAGCTGCTGCCATCAAAATGCTTCCACTGTTCAAGCTAACTCCCTACTGGTGTCAGCTGGTGTCTGGGGTTATTGTCAGCGCTTGGATCAAGCAGGCCCACTTGTGCATCAGCTAAAGGCTGCTTGATTACTGCAGCAGCTTTGGGTACAGCACTAAAGTTGGTATATGTGCTGTCGGTCCGGTCCTGGAATTTCTCTCGAGGAGCAGCTGGAGTTCCCTGAGAGGGAACCGCCTCCTTTTTGGAAGGAACGCTGTCCAGTCCAGCTGTCTGCGGAACGCCTTGCCTCGTTTTCTCTCGGGCTGGAATTCTGGGATAGGCCCGGGTGGCCTCTTCCAGGCCCCCTTTAGAGAAGCCAGCTCCAGCGTCCGACATCTGCCGAGGATGCTGCGAGACCAGCTCTGGTGAGGTCATCCGGCTTCCTCCCTGGGCCTTCTGCTGCGCCGGTACACAGCGCGACCTCTCAGCAGTCAGGAATGCGTCTGCTCCGCCGGGAGCCCTCGGCTTGCTCGCCGGCTTTATCTCTGTCCACACAAAGGCTCCGTGGCGCTGGAAAGGGAAACAAGCTTGAAGTTAACCAGGGAAGAGTGAGCGGGCCTGAGCCGCGCAGCTGTGCCTGAGTTCATTTCTGAGTTCAAGGGCTGGCAGGTTTCCACTTGCGTCCCTCTCCCACTCCACTGGCGGTAAGCCTGAGAGAGGGTGGGTAGTTGTGGGGGCAGCAGCGAATAATGGCTATTCTGTCACGCCACGCTATTCATGGAATGGATGTATGGGAGGAAAACCTGAACAGAGGCAGTAAACCAAACGCAAAAAGAGAGGGGAGGAGGGACTTTCCTGCACTTTAAGGCCCTTCAACATTTATCACACGAATGCATCTGCCTTCCATTGCATTTGTGCTGGAGTCCCATTCCATTTCATCCCCCGCACATAAGGTTTCTATGGATACAGACTTTTTATTCGTTTTTGTTTTTTAAAACCGAACCACTCGAGCTCTGAAAACTGAATTATAATCGATTTTTCTATATGAATCAGAAACGGCTGGATGTTGTCTTAAGGAAATCTAAAATACCATGAGTCAAGATCACAACATGATGCTGCAACATCTGAGATACCTCTTTAGCTCATCGGAAATGGGGTATGAATATCGCAAACATGAAGGTAAAGGTCATCTCCCAGAGAAGTTTCATTATAATAGAAACCAGGTTTACTCTTTCACCTGCAATAAAATAATAATTTACATGTAGTATACTTTTTTTAGAACCATTCTTTGACAAATGAAACCACTGCCAGATGAGCAAATATAAAAACCAGAAAGCAAAATTAAAAAAGAAAACCATTGTCATGAATCAATTGCCCAAGGAAAAGGCATGCCTCTGTACTACTCCAAGTACACATCCACTACTTGGAAAATCAATTTTCTTTGCATGAGGCTTCTTTCATGTTCACTGAGGAAAATCCTCTTTCAAGCAATGGGTCTGTACCTTGTGACTGGCAGGTGAGCTGAGCATTTGATTTGGTCCAGTTCTCAATGATGGTTTGCAATAATTGACAGTGTGATGTCAGTATGCAATGGAAACAGATACATTTAAAAGAACAAGTAATAGGTTTATTCCATTCTGAAAAGAGAAGAAAGAAAAGACAACGTTTTGGCTGTGGAGCCTTCTTTGGGAAGGCCGAAAACGTTGTGTTTTCTTTCTTCTCTTTTCAGCAGGGAATAAACCTATTACTTGTTCCTTTGCAGACTATGCATGCTGACACAGCTCCCCACCTGAACTACTGTAAAAGAAGCCAAGTAGGCTCAAGGAGTTTAACCATAGAGCAGGTTTCCCCAAATCTCCTTAAATCATTGGTGAAGAAGAGTTAAATTGGTCAGATTCAGTCTTAATTTAGATAATCTATTCCTAATCCAGAGGTTTTGTGATGATGTGAGGAGACCTACAACATCTGCTATGGTTTGATCACAGGTACAGGAGCTAGAGAGTCGAGAAGAGGCTGAAATGATCTAAAAGTATCGAGGCTAAGGATCACAGGCCAAGAAACAACGTGCAGCCTTTTCCTATGGAGAGTAAAAGAAGAATGTGAACGCATGTGGAAACTCAAGTTTTCAAACGTCGTCAAGGCAACCCTGCTTCTACCAACACACTGGCAATTAAAATGAATGGACTATAATTGTTTTTTCTCCAGTTGAAATGAACCGAGCTTCGACACAATTAAAACAGTCCTCTCATTTCAAGCCTTGAAGACTCCTTTTTAAGTGTGAGTGCTACTACTACAATAGCGTATTGTTAAGATTCAAAAAGGAAAGGATTATTATTTTAGAATAATAACCATTAGCATAGGTATGCAATGTCTGTATCAGACACTTCAAAATTCACGGAGGTGTGACTCACAAGTCCAAATTCTAATGCACTTAAGGTCATATACAGTAAGTAGCATTAATATAGTAAAGAAAGTCTAGATTAAATCATATATTGTATATGACAGATGTGCCAACTACAGCTACTAACCCACTGCTTGTTGGAAACAATTTAGGTTTAAAGAAGAAAAAAACGAAAATTACAGTCATGCTTGTGGTTCTGGTTAAGGTATTGACATTTTATGAACAGAATTCCTTATCCAGGCTTTTCTAAATATACAATGCCAAATTCCTTACCTTTCCCTGATAAGGTTGGTTTTGTAACTTCCTGGAATCATACTGATGAATAAACGACATCTGCTCCTGCAAAACCTTGGTATGTGCAATAGGACTCACCGTGGGAACTACAGAAAGCAAGAAAGGTACAACAATAATGATGCCAGCAATAATACTGACAACTACACACAATAATACTGTCCAGTTGAAATTTGAGTGGTAAGAATTCTTTGTCTTGATATACATGTACTATAAGAGGGGACCTTTTCATTCAGCAAAGGTGAATTAGGGGAGAACTTTAGCACAGAGTGTTACCACATTTGGTTAACAGCTTTTCAGTTTATACATGTGATGGCACCACCCACAGAAGAGTGTCCCCCGTCACCATACTGGGACACTGATTCACAAGACTTTGGACAACAAGGAAGGGTTCCACCTACTGGTCCACCAGTGCCATTTGCTGCCACAACCTAGTTTTCTTTAGTGGTCTAATCACGTAATACACCCAGTACTGACCAGGCCTAGTTTTGCTGACGTTTTAAGATCTGAAGAGATTATGCCACAGAATAGTAGCTCTTGTGCTTTTGATTTAATCTGGGTTCCACTGAAGTGAGGTTTGGTTCAACAAAGAAGTGCATAATGCTCTTATAAATAGCTTTGTCTAGAAATTACTTTTTCTTCTAGGAAAGGAAAATTCATATCTAATGGTGTTGCTTACTCTATTCACACATTAGAAAAGAAACCAGCAAAGTGCCAAATAAACAACCTAAGAAATATGGGAAAACAGGCTTTATTCTTCCCAGAGGGTTTGATAGCAATCTGGAGCATCTTTCTGGCAGACTTAGACATGAACAAATGGCGGTTTAAAGAAACTGGGCTGATCAACAAGCCTCATACTCCTTCCATCAGAGCAATAATATTCTTGTTCCTTCCCGTTAAATACAGAATAATATTCAGACATATCATAATGCAATTTACACAAAGATTCACAGGGACCCAGCTGCGTTATAGCATGGAAAGGCATTGCCACATATTGAAAAAGATAACTAAAACACACTACAGATTATTCTTTGAGTCTATGGTAATGTGAACACAGGATCTTGTTTTTACACTTACATTGTTTTATTTCTGTGGTTTATTTCACTGGATTTGTTAAGACTCATGGTATAGTGTTTTCATTGTTGGCATTTGTCTCAAAGCATTTCAGGTAAATCAAGACATTGCAGTTACGTTTAATGAATCAACAGTAAAACTTAAAATTGTTTTCCACAAGTCACTATGCATTGTCAGTAAGAAAAACTTGTTACATTTTATCACTGACAGCGCGGTATCTATGTCTACTAGAGTTATGCGTTAATCCTGATTGCATGTTTACATTTTTGTTCCAAAAACTGCAACAGGGTACAGTTGTATTTACAGTGAGTCTAAATACCGTTACTCAGTATAATACAGTATGCATGATATATACTCACAGGTATTAAAATGTAACAAATAAGTATTTGAACCAATTTCATTCCACTAATTACACTGACATAATTAGTGGAATGAATTGCATTTCTTTGTGCTACAATGGATCCAGGCCATGAAAGCTAAAGGACACTGAAATATAATAACATAAAAACAAAGGGTGCTCTGAGAGCAAACCTAAAAGACCTGAGGTATCTGGATCAAAATGTAATTGGTGTAGCCAGTACAATCTGATAAGTATTCCACAGTGAAAGATACTAGCAGACAACAGGACATGCAATATCGTTTATGTGAGGCAGCTTTTTATGTGTGGTGCACACTGAAACAAATTAGTCTCAAATAGTACAACTCACACAATACTGATTATAAAGTTCTTTTTAAACTTTGGGATTTCACACATTTCTAGAGAAAACTACTTTCACATCTGTTAGTAGTGAGTATAAGGTTGCAAAGGAACAAGTAAAGGTTTATTCCAATGCTGAAAGGAGCACTAAAGAAACACAACAGTTTGACCATGGAGCTTTCTTCAGGTGTCTGATACCTGAACCAGCCATCTGACACCTGAAAAAGGCTTCACAATCGAAAAGTTGTGTTTCTTTTCTTCCCTTTTCAGCAGGGAATAAACCTTTACTTGTTCCTTCGCAACCTGTGCATGCTGACGCAGCTACCTATGTGAGTATAAGGTTAACTTGTGCTTATTTTTTACAGAAATGTAAAGCTGCCTGTTACACTGTTAAACTCATAAAGTTGTTCAATCAATTTTAAAGTAGTAGATCTCATAACCCGTCCTGCATCCTAGAGTCTAGACACTATCTAAAATTACAGCATATTACCAAAATCAACACATTTTCAAGGAAAAAACATTCATTTTTAAAATTATTTCTATTTTCTTTTCAACTATTATAAATATTGAAGATACAGCATATATTGTAGCCATCAGAAATGTCACACTCATTTCTCCAATGTTGCAGAAAACCCAAATGTCAATAATCGTTCTCCAGGTGTACTTGTAAGGGAAAGGAGCATGCTCAGATCAGATATTGGGATTTACAGTAACAGTGTGATGTTTTTATTCTGCTGTGAGATTAGCATCATTCTACAAAAACTGATTGAGCCTTATCTTAATGGCCTTTATACAGACTAATGTACATACTGTACAGTACTGCAAATCGTATTTCTTAATATGTATAGGCATGAGATCTAGTACAGGCTATAGTTGGGTGGGTTCTGATCACTTTAAAGTTGTTGCAGTTTTCACAGAAACGTGTAAAAAGACGATGATGAGATGAGACTTTTGTGATTCAAACTAGGCCTTTTTAGTTTTTTTTACAAACAAAAAATAAAACAAAATAAATGGAAAAAAAGTAAATATATTGCTTGCCAGTTGTTAAACAATTTAAAGCTCTTAATACATTGCAATTTGGATGGGATTTTTCCTGTGAGGCCTCTTAAAAATATCTGCTCAGAACTGACTACTAATCTTGAATACTCTGAACCTAAATGAATACAAACTCAGTGTTTAAAATATACGTTTATATATTAGATGTATTAAATAGAAAATACATGAAGAAACTACATACCAATTCCCGAAGATGGGGACTTATTTGGGCTGTTTCCATATCTTGTGCTTGGAGCACAAGACTGTAGCAGCCCCTGGAAGGCCGTCTGCTGGGTGCTTGCTCTGCTGTAGGGGGGGTCATGTCTGACATTTTGTCCAGTCCCATTTGGCCACCAGTTACACTGAGAGAGATAATAGTCACATTAATATAAACCTAATGTAATTTTTAGAGTATAAATTATGCAGTCTAAGTCATTTGAGTCAATCTTTTTTAAAAAAAAAACAAACACTTCATAGCATAGTAAAGTTGTACAGTGAAATAAAATATCCTTCAAAAAAAGCTCAGTTGTTCTCAGTTCAATTCAATCAAATGAATCTGACAAATTTGTTTCCTGTCCTAAACCTACAGTTAAAGCAATTGGTTGCCTGTTGTTTGTGCAGGCACGTGACAAATGTCAAGTTACAGAATGCCGGATCAGAATATTAACGATTGTAATTAATGATCATTACAATATTTTTTTAGCATTTCTATCCATGAGATTGCTGAGACCTACAATGCTGTGCTTTTCTCTTTTTTTAAACGTTTATTAATAATGCAATACGCACAGTAAGCAAAACACAACATAAACATATAAGACAGGGTATTCCGACGCACCGGAATGCTAACCGGAATGCTGTACTTTCCTGGTTAGCATCATTAATGTCTGCATGACTGGACTCCAACCTGTGCGGCCTGGAGAGCTCACAGTGCTGTAGGGGATGAAGTCATGAAAGACGCCACACTGGCCATGTGCTGCCTTATTGTGAAAGAGTATCCCAGAGCCAGGGTCTAGAGGAACTATGCGTGTCTGATGATGACATGTATTGTTTTTAAATTATTCATCAAGAGTTCAAAAGGTGTCACAATGTTTGTTAAGAAGAGAACTCCCAGCAGCAGGTCAAGGGATCAAGGCCGAATGCAAGCAACTGTTAGGAATTTCCCATCACAGATGTCAAGTAATTTGGCTTGTTGCTGTTTAATGCAGCTGCCAAAGTAAAGAATTCACAAGCTTGTGAGTCTTGACAGTTACAATAATTACACTGTTAATGCACTGTAATGTACATATACAAAAAGACAAGTAGGGCAACGTGCCCAACTTTTTGGGCAATAAAAAATTAAACATTTTCATACCTGATCAGCCATTGTACTGTCTGTTTCCATGTGAAATATCGGAGCATTGAGACTTCTGGCATTAGATCTTATGAATTTAGCATAGTAGGGATGAGGTATATGGTGTGTGTCTTTTAAATTCTGTTGTTCTGAGTCTGTCCTCCGAACTGGGTTATTTTTACAGCACTGATCCAGTTCCAGTCTTTCTGACACATTTTCATCAAAAATCCTGAACGTATTGGAGCTGAAAAGATGAAGGAAACAACCAACAGTTTGATATTACAGAACATTTGGTCTGAAACTTGTCAAATGAAAAGGACCTTTTTTACTGATAATTCCAAAGGTTTTGGCTCTGTGGTTTAGCTCAACTTGCTTTAATCTGGCACACTGGGCAGAGTGGTGGCACTGTACAGATCTGTGACTGTGATTGGAAGGTTACTGGTTCAAATCCTGCAGCCAGCAGAGGAGTCCTACTCTGTTGGGACCCTGAGCAAGACATTCAAAATGTATGCTTTCTGTCACCTCCTGTTTCCGTTCATATGAAGTGTCTCGGTAAACAATTGCCCTTAACAGATATGAACAGTTACTGTATGGGTTTTTTTTTTAAAATACTATTCTGCAAAACACTTTACCCCGGGTTTCACGGCTTTTTTTTAACGATTAGACATTATGATCGAAAAACACATCGAACACATGTTTTTTTTAAAGTTGAAAACTTTCTCCAGTGCATCTCTCCTGGAAGCGCTCAGCTGCTGCAGGCGCTGAAGCCGAACCGACACGCACGACGTCCCTGCACCCTTTTCCCCAGCTGGTCTGCTCGCTCTGCAACTCTCCACCTAATAATACTCACTGGAATGTTTCGGGAACTTTTTTCTTCCTTGGCAGGTAGATCTCGCCAGACCGATACATTTTTGCCTAAAGAAGGAAATGTCGGGTGGAGAAACCAAGCTGCGGCCGGTGCCATCGAGTTCCTTGTGGGTTGCCAGGCAACCGGCGTCTCCAAGCACGCGCACGCCCTCAACAGGTGGACAGGCCGTGCGGTCGTGTCACGTGGCCGCTGCACGCCTCTCACAATGACTTTCCTTCGTTTAAATTTAAGCGTTTCTGCGCAATTAACTTGCCTTGGGAGTCGTGCCCCCTTTTTTTTTTTATTCTAACCGAATGTGCATTGGTATTAACAAGTGTACATTTAACAAATCATTTTGAATGAAAATATAAACATTTCAGAGTTCCCGTGCCATATCATATGGTACAAATTACATTTCCGTCGTAAAAAATACAAATTATGTATATATACTCACGAAACTCAGTCAACACTGGCAGAACTTAACCATGGCTTGTTGGTAGGTACTGTACAATGATGAAAGGACAGTGAGGGAGAAGAATCGTCAGGGAAGGAAGTGTTTATAGTTTTTATGAGCAGGTAGGGGTTTAGGTTCCGTATACTGGAGGTGGGGAGGGTGATGAAAACTGTTCTGAACAGATCTTTTCATCACCCTCAACTAGAAAACACTGAAATTTTCATTCTGAACAACTTCCTGCTTCAGGCAGATGATGTCATCCGTGTGTTTCTTCCCCCTTGAAGAGAAAAGTGTCAAGAGGGACTTGAATTGGAGAAAGTGACCACATTTGTGGATGAAATATTACGATTTGAAAAAAAAAAAGATGACTTCAGGGGTGGAAAAAAAAGATATCACTTGCACATTAAGTTCTTTCCAGATGAATTCAATCATTGTGTGTTGCATAAAGGTCCGGTGAGCTCATTGTGCTCAAAATGTTGGAGGGTCTCCAACAGATTTTTTGCGCTCACACCCTGCTGTCCTGTGGCTGTGTTCTGTCCAGCCAGAACAGAAGGGACTGGATCAAGTGCTGTAATAGGAGTCACTTCATGATTGTTTTCAACTGCTGTTAACAGGCCATCAGCTATAAATGATTCCTTGCATATTAATGGAAAAATGCATATCACAGTCAAATGGAAGCCTTCATCCACACGCTGTTCCTTCTATAAGGTTATATGGTCAATTTGAACTGTCCAGGTCAGATTGTCTTTCCCCACAACAGCCCACACCTGGTCAAGGGTGAGATGTGATTAATAAAGAAAACCCCATGATGTTCGTGTTCAGCTCACCTGTCAAACCTAAAATCTGAAACAGCAAGGTTATATAATGTTCTATAAATTGGACTTGGCACATTTAAAAAAAAAACAAAACCACCTAATTTCCTCCACGATGGTATTTCCCCTTTTCTCTAACCCCAGCTCTTTGAGGTTAATGCCAAATAAACATAATCCTGAGAATTAACCCTGGGGTGTCTGGTTTGTGGAGGACAACATTGTGACTGGCTCTGCTAAAATAACATAGCCCATACCCTCACATTACTGCTTCCTGTCTGTCAAGGAGCACTGAAACTGCACAATCCACTCAAAGCGCTTTACAGGTAATGGGGATCCCCTCCACCAACACCAGTGTGCAGCCCCACCTGGATGATGCGACTGCAGCCAGAGTGCGCCAGTACACTCCCCACACACCAGCCAATTCATAGGTGGGGATTATTAGGGGGCCATGATTGGTAAGGGCCAATGGGAAATTTGGCCAGGACACCAGGGTAACACCCCTACTCTTTTTGACAAACACCCTATGATTATTAATGAACAAAGAGACTCGGGACCTTGATTTTATGTCTCATCCAAAGAACAGGTCCTTTTTACAGTAAAGTGTCCCCTGCTTTTCAACCTCCCAGATCACACAGCACAGCACACATACGGGGGGAGCCAGTTTACCCACCCCTGAAGTAGAGCCCCCAGCCCTGCGTTAATGGCAAAGTCGTCAGGACTTCAGTATCTCCTGCAACAGTGTCCCCAGACCAGAGGGAAGAGTACCACCTACTGGTTCTCCAACACTGTTTACAGCAGCAGCGTGGCTTTTCTTAAAGTAGGAGTCCCCAGTTCTAGTCCTTGGGACCCCCACACCAGCTAGTTTGTGTTCCACCTGAGCACTTAAATAATGGAACCCTTACTGGACCTAATAATAGTTGTTTTCTGTTCCAAAACATGGTGGTACATGTCATTTAATGTGATTGACAGGTTTCTTCAGTAATTTACAAACTCCAAACTTTGAGTAGAAAAAAAACATGCAAAGGTTCTGTTCTAACCAAGCAACGTGTTGATTCGGTTAAGGAGTCAGTTAGGTAAAGAGCTCAGCTGCAATGAAAACCCAGGACCAGGACTGGGAACCCCAGAGGTAAAGGCCTCCTGTCCTAGTTCTGCCGAGGCTCAGTCTTGTTAAGCATCTGAGATTCGAAAAGGTCATGTAACGGCGAGTTGTAACGAACCCTGTGCAGGTCTCCAGAGAGCCGGAATGGCTACGAGTCCGAGAGGGGCGAGGCAGAAGAGTTGTCGGTAGTTCCAGGCGAGGTGGCCGAACGCAGGTAGAGAAGACAGCTAGGCAAACGAGTCCGAGAGGGGCAAGGCGAAAGACTTGTCGAGAGGTCCAGGCGAGGTGGCCGAACGCAGGTAGAGAAGACAGCTAGGCAAACGAGTCCGAGAGGGGCAAGGCGAAAGACTTGTCGAGAGGTCCAAGGCAGGAAGAGTCTTCGTTTCCGGTGGTCAAAGGCAAAGGAAGATGCAAGCTCAGGAGGCGGTAGATTCCAGCGAAGAGGAGTGAACGGAGGGTTTCAATAGTGAAGGGAGGGGTGTGGGATGGAAATTGGATAATGAGGGTTAATTGACGCCAGCTGCACCCGTAACAGTTCAGGCCATACAGTGGCCACTCTCCTGTCTCGTCTCTTGTCTTTGTTACCTTGTGAGCCTGGACGTTTCTGTTTTGGTCTGGCTGTCATGTCCTTTCAGGATTGTGAACACTTACATGAAACCCTCACAATCATCTTTCCAAACTGTCTTCCCCAGTCTTTATTATTCTTAAGAATAAACACCCGAAGCTGTGTGTTTACTCACACTAAAGTCTTACTCTGAGCTCAATTTCCATTTCAGCCACACCTTTGACCCTTGACCCCTGGCTTCTGACTGGCCAGGAGAGAGAGACCATCAAAGGCAAATGGAAAACTTGGAAGCGCTGATGATCTGAGACAGTTAGTTCCTACTCTGCCAGCTATCCAGGTCACACCCTCCCACTTGCAGGCTCACTCGTCGCTGCTCTGAAGGAGGAGGATTGTAAGTGTAGGAAAAGGAGAGCAATGAGGCGTTCTGTGGTTTTTCATTGTGTTAGGGTTCAGGGGACCGAATCCTAGACTGAAATTTCAAACGAGCCAGCCTGGCCTTTTGTGTGGTGTTTCTGTGATCACACGAACGTGGGAGAGTCTGATCTGCTGATGCAGGAAAAAAAAAAAAGCAGAGCAGTGGTTCCAGTTTACGACACAGAACAATGGCCGAACACACTGACGCAAATGCAGGGCTTTGTCTGAGTTAAGCTAGGACACAGAGAACATCCCTCTTCCCAGCTTGAGAGGAGAGGGCTGGACCAGTGTAGCCGCCCAAGCAGAAGCTTGAATGGTGCCTGAGAATGATTCCTTAGCTGAGGGACCACAGCGGTGTTAGAGAATCACAGATTGGTGATTTCTCTCACTTTACAATTATATAACCAGTGCATGAACACTGTAGCTCATGTGCGTTTTGGAACTACGAAGGTAATTAAAGATTAAAGAAGAGCAGAAGTGGTCGCATACTGCGGTAAGAAGCAATATCACTTACGTAGCTGGTCAATGCCATTGATCATCTTGACTAAAAACATGAAAGGAAGATTTCAAACATTTAACATGTCTTGAATACATACTCAAGGTTGACAACAGTGCAGGTCACATGATCCCATGGCCTGGAGAATTGCTAATGTATTTAGTAGTGCCTATCCATAAGAAAGGTGAGAAAACCAAGCCAAATAATTGTAGACCATTACTTATAAGGCTTATTAAAATTAAATGACATAATTATTAGAACTAAACCAGAGAATCATTCATATAAAATCAGTTACTAGAGAACAGTCAACTTGTATTTAGAAAATATATCTTTCGTAGACAACTTCTTTGAAAAAGAGATCTTTTAACAAGCAACAGCAGTATTGACACATGATATGATGCCTTTATATTTGCAGAAGGTTTCTCATTAAGATTAGGTGAATATTCCAATTGGATTGATGTACAGTAATTAGTGGAGTGTCCCAGGGATCTGTATTAAGACCACTGCTCTTCTTAATTTGTATTAATGATCTAGATCCTGGTATAGTTAGTAAACCAGTCAGGTTTGTAGATGATACAAACCAAATTGGGAGGAGTAGGAAACACCGTAGAAGCAGCACATGAAATGAAAATGATTCGATTAAAAATCAAAGTCAGGCAAAAGTAGACAAATGCAGGTTATGACATGCAGGTGACGAAAACAGAAATTATAAATAAAAATAGGAAATGATCTAGGACTTAGGGGGCTAAAATAGGCTACTTATAGAATAAAGGTATATTATTATCCTGTTGTTGTGCTCTGTTCTGCCCATATGTCTATATTCACATCTCATCACTTTCAATAACTGCTTATCCGATTCAGGGTCTCAGTGGCACGGAGCCTATCCTGGGAAGCACTGGACATGAAACAGGATACACCTTGAATGGGATGTCTCAGTCCATTGCAGGGCTGACACAGACACAAGCACGCACACCAGGGCCAATTTCTTAACTGAAGCCATTAAACCTACCAGCATGCCTTTGGACTGTGGCAAGAAACCAGAGCACCCAAAAAACTCAGGCAAACACAGGGAGAGCATGCAAACTCCACACAGATAGCACCCAAGGTCTGGGATTGAACCCATGGCCCCAGTGCTGTGAAGAAGTTATGCTAATAACTGTGCCACTGTGGCTCCCTTCTGTATTCATTCATTCATTTTCATCAGTAATAAAGCTTCTTTTTTAAATGAAGCATCAGGCTAGGATGCAGTCCTCTGTTCACTGTTCAGTTCTCACACTGCTGTCCATAACAAATGAAGTTTATCCTGCATGTTTATATTAACCACAACATAAACACAGGTTTAAATAAGTACAAACATAAGAAAGATGTGGAGGCCATTCAACTCATGTGCTTTATCTTGTCTGGCTGCTTGGAGCTTATGCTTCAGATGAACTCTTTCATCTTGGCTTGGAAGAAGTAAAAAAAAGCCTACTGTACTTCTCAGGTTGGGTAGCAGGAAATTAAGTCAGTTTTCTCCGACCAGCCCAAAAGATTCCTTTGTTTTCCCTTGGGCTACATACAATTCTATTCACCTTGGCCTCTTCATAAAAAAGAGGTCAGCCATCGCAGAGAGAATACTTAAACGAGACAGATATATTATAGCTATCAGCCCCAAAGCATTCATGCCAGTTGTACTGTGTGCTCAAAGGCAACAGTGTCTCTGGTGCCTTGGTTACTAGCCCAGGGAGTTGAAATGAGGTTTGCCCAGCAACTCTTACATTTGTGCTATGCGTGCACAGCATGAGGGATTACTGAGTTCGGCTGCCTGGAAAGCTTCAATCTCTATGAGCAGTAGTCAAGGCTCTCCGACAAAAATCTGCTCCTTTTCCTCTGGGAGCAAGAGAAGCAATGGGGAAAGTCTTGTGTGTCTTTATGGAAAGCTGTCTCAGGGCGGTCATGTGCTTTTCCTTTCGAACAGCTTCCCCCAGTGGATCTGAAGCCAGGCTTCCTAAGAGCAAGCAGTTGTGCTGTTTCAGTGACACATCCAAGCTGGACTAGGAACCTTTTAAGAAACAGGAGGACAAGTGTAACAGGTAAAATAGCCACAGGATCGAGAATGGTGATGTAAGTGTGCACTGCAAAGGGTGATCAGTAAACACCATGCATGTAGTCAACCCTACATTTTATTCAAGATGACATAAATCCACTTTTTTCTTCCGATGTGAGACAAACACAGTCTGTGTCTCCCTGGGCCTCCTCTTTTGTTAATGTAAAATGCTTTTAGCTGTTAGGTCTCCCAGCGGCATGGGAACAGTGCCCAGGCAGCCCGTGTCCTTTTTACTGGCACCAAGTGACTTTGCCCTGTTTCCCAGGCCTTAGAGAGAGCCTTACAGGAAGAGCTGTCGCAGCTACAAAAGGAGATTCAGCAGGCAGACGGGAGAGAGCGTCAGGAGCAGTGACGCTTTGGCACAGCTGGTAAACTGGTAAGACGTGCTTTAAAAGTGATGGGCAAGAAAGCGATTTCCAGGCTATTGAGCTGTAGAGACATTTGTCATTGGAGGTAAAACGTTCACAAGTAAGAACCAGCACATTTAAAAAAAGAACAAACAAAAGCCGATTTGACATTCTTAAAAGCCTCAGGATCCTTAACTGGAAAAGACGTTTTCACATTGCTCTGATGACATTAGAGGCTCTTTTCGCTCGGACAGCTGAGTACACTCATCCATGTTACACATGTCTTTGAAAGTGAACAGCTATAAGTCTGATAACAGGCTGTCTGGAGTTGTCATTATCAGTTTATAGTAGTTACTTGTCAGAAAATGAGACCGAGGAGGAAGTTGAAATATTGGCAGGACTGTTCCTCCATCTGTGGAATGCAGACGTTACCATGGTAATTTCTGCTAACGTTTCTACTGCTTCTGATAATGACATAAACAAAAGGCAATGTATATACTGTATGCCGCCACCGCAAAAGCGATGTTAGCTTTGCAGACACTAATCCAGCTTCTAATAATCCTTCCAAATCTTCTCACTGGCACCAAAAATCTTCCAGCGGTTTTAATTATATTTAGCACCATTTGCTGGGCACTAAGGGTGGTCCGATAAAACTTTGTGAATCTGTCCTTTTAGTTTCGGAAAAGGTTGTACACGCATCACACTGACATTGGCGGGGTCCGGTTGTGTTGTACTTAAAAATATATCGGAGCTGTAACTGACATTACAGCACATGTGCTTCCTGGTCACGTCTCTACCTACTGTGTGTTCATCCCTCTAGACACGGGAGTGTTCCTGAATGAGAGGGTCGGTCTAATACAGGGAATCAGTTCCTGGAGGGCCAGGTGGTTTCTGTTTAACCTCTGGTTCCAGCCTGAGTCTTGTCTTGCTTATAGACTGTACATGTAGGACGCTCCTTAAGCTCTTGTATAGTTGATCACTCTGAACAAGACAATCTCACACAGCTCTTCCTAATCACCCTCATTACAGATAGTCGCTCTCTATATATCGAACACAAACGTTTCCCTTCGCATTCGTCTCGGGCATCACTCCTCCTGCCTGTCTCCACTGTGCAGCTGCCCCCCGGCCCACGCAGTCTGAAAGGGGTTCCGGCCTCCTCGTCCTGTGGCCCCATTAACCAAGCAGGTTCAACCATCTCAACAAATATTCCAGACGTTCACAACGCATCTAATTCTTGGATGTTTTTGTCCCTAGTGAGAGTACAGTTATTTTGTAAAATGTTTTGGAACCAGGTTGGCAATACTACAATTTCAATCACGCAGTAAAGTAAGTAATTAGAAGCAGTATGTAGCTGAGAGGTCAGGTGGAACAGAACCCAGAAGACACAGGGCCCTAGAGGGCTGAGCTTGACACCCCTGGTCTAAATATGTGCCTTGAAGGACTATAAAGCCATGATGCTTTCCAGTGACTATATAAGCCATGACTATGAAACACAGAGGATGTTGCATGGTAGGTTATGCAGTTACTGCTGCTCAAACCAGCAGCCAAAATGATTCTGCAGCAATGGCACGAGTCCTGGAAACAGCTGTGGCTGTCTTATAAAGGCAACAGGAGGAAGAGAGCACCCCTGACCTGACCTTTGTCAACGGGCACCACAAATGGCAGTAAAACTAAAAAAACATCTCCCCACATAGCAGAGCCACACACAAGCGAGGAAAGACGAAACATCACATTATGAAGAGGTATTCTTGCAGCTGGGAATGTGCCTGTATTTCTCTTTTCAGAAGAATCCCTTCTCCACGCAATGTAAGATGTTAGTGGGGCCAGCAGGGGGCACTCTCCCTCCGGTCCATGTGGGTCCTAATGCCCCAGTATAGTGACGGGGACACTATACTGTAAACAGGCGTCGTCCTTCGGATGAGATGTAAAACCGAGGTCCTGACTCTCTGTGGTCATTAAAAATCCCAGGGTGTTTCTCGAAAAGAGTAGGGGTGTAACCCCGGTGTCCTGGCCAAATGTCCCATTGGCCCTTACCAATCATGGCCTCCTAATAATCCCCCTATATGAATTGGCTTCATTACTCTGCTCTCATCCCCGCTGAGAGCTGGTGTGTGGTGAGCGTTCTGGTGCACTATGGCTGCCGTCGCATCATCCAGGTGGGGCTGCACACTGGTGGTGGTGGAGGGGATCCCCATTACCTGTAAAGCGTTTTGAGTGGAGTGTCCAGAAAAGTGCTATATAAGTGTAAGTAATTATTACTAATTATTATTATTATTATTATTATTAAGATGTCAGATCACACTAAAATATGGTAACATACTGTAGCTGTTCAGCTCTCTAAAGATGCATGAGGGGAGCTCCTAGCTAGTTTTCCTATTTTCCTAGTTTTTCACTGATAGCATTATGTGCAAAAGCAATCTGCAAAAGATGGAGTCATTTTCCACAACAGTAGATTACAGTGCACAGTAGATTATTTCTTTTCTGATGGGTAACAGCCAGAGTCTGTTACGTAAGAGCATGAGAAGCCCTTCAAGCTTGCTGGGTAATTGATCCCATAGTGCAAGCATGGACAGAAAAGCAAGATTACTTTTCCCTTAATACAGTATAAGCAAAATGCCTTGAACTGTGTCAACTTTACCTGTCAAGTCAAAAAAGCAAATAAACTACAACCAGCTGAACTGGTGGTAGCACTGTTAATGCAACAAAGCACTGTATCATGCATTAGCTGTTAGCATTTTTGAAAATAAGGTCAGCAATGTACTTGAAAGAAAATTGTTTAAAACCCTGTGAAAGGTTTTGCTGCCAGTATTACGTAAGGGTTATACCTCTGTAGTGGTCTTAAGCAACGGGAAAGAACAGGAAGGTCTAGAGTATACAGACCAGTGGTTATGCCTGCTGGTTGAGACTTCTTTCTGTACTCACTCTTTGGTTTAAAAAATACCCCAGTTAAAATGTGCATGATTTCCAACACCCTCAGCGCACTGATATTTAGTATGCAGTCCTACTATTTGAGAAGTTTCTCCCTTATTTCTGTCTAAACAGCTCTTATAAAATTATAAAAAGACAATAATGAGACTGTATCAGACATCTCTCACTGTGATACATTGTCTTGTCTTCTGCTTCAGTCCAGGGGGTTAAATTTCAGCTCACACACCCGAATATGGGCAGTCTTTTTTTAAAAAAGGTCTCAAATAAAAAAGTGAAAAAAGTTAGAGAGAGAGAGGTACTCCGGGACCACGACTGAGAATCACTGACGGGATCTCTTTGTAATACAACCAACCATAAATTATTTGAGGCAATACACTGTATGCACTGGACAGATGTTCAGATTGGGTTAAGGCACATCTTACAAACATCTTGTTTTCATTGAATTAAATACCCCTTGAAATAAGCCTCACCTGGGTGTAAGGCAGGATACTACCCGGACAGATCACCTGTTCTTTGTAAAACAAGAACCACAGTATATCATGTACAGTAAGTCATAATCCTCCTGATAATCCAAGCTGCATATATGCCAGTACATACAGTAAGTTATGCCTGAAAACACAGTGAAATATGTTATACTCATCTTGTTTTTTTCACCTGTTATTAATTATTTTGGCAATGCGTTACATAATAATGTTTTACAACGACATAATTTGTGCTTCTGCTTCAGCCATTTCTTTCTATTCACAAGGGGTGTGATTTGACAGCTCAGTAATTATTTTTCCTTGCTGACAGTCACTGCTTGTGTCTGAATAGTGCTCTACACCTGCCAGTCAGGTGCCTCAGGGAGAGAGTAACACTCTCAGCGAGAGTAACAGTGCTAGGAAAATGAAATTACATTGTCTATGGATTTCACTCTTCCTTTCATACCTGCTGTGGGAGCCTCTCTTTAAGTCTGGAAGTCAGTAAAAACAACATGTTTATCGCTCATGGTGTCCAAAGGTTCTTCTTTCTGCAAAGCATCAACAGAGGTCCTGAAAACTATCAAACCGCCTATATTTGTATTTCACTGAAAAAATGAGTGAACAAATCTTCAAACTATTATTTGTAAGGTAATTACAGAAATAATTTCTAGACTCACTAATCGCTATGCATGTATTGTCTCTGGTTCAATAGGGCAGATTTGAGTCTCAGAAATGTTGATAATGTACAAGCCAACAGTAATATTTAAAAACGTACACAGTATGGCTCACCACAATGTTAAAACCAAACAGTATCTGTAACATGGATCTCTAGAGGGTAGAAGGAGCAGATAGGATGTGATTTCTAAAAAAAATGTCTGAATTATATATAGTGATGCCAAGTACTCAGAATACATGGCATCTTGAATAATGCGAAGTGCAGTCAGGCACCTGAATTGAATGATACCTCCTACAAATTATAATACAGGCCTCCTACTGCTGTTTGTGGCTTTCACATCACAGTAGCAATACAGAATAATAAACCCCTAAGCCAGAGATCTAATCAGGTTTCTCTATCTGCTAAGAGGATTCTCTCCTGTTAGCAAGCATGCAGATTTATGACAGCAAGGAATGCTGGGAGAAAGGAAGACCTGAAGGGGTGTCATTTCAATACAGACTGACAGATTGGTGTCATACAGGAAATGCAGAGACTTAGGAAGCATCTGCCTTTCAAATACGTTCTTATTTGATACGTCAAGTTTCAGAGAAAGAATGTACACAGCCTTCTCCTCCAATTGTGTGAATATAAACACATTCGACCCCAAGGAAGTCTTCAGTTCCAGAGTCCTGCCCAGGCCCCCAGCTTGTCCTGATACAAATGGAAAAAGGCCCAGTGCACTTTGCCATATGGCTTCAATCAATTGCTCTGTTTAACTTCATGCTCACTGGGTCCTTGGCATTAAAATGTCTTTCGGAATCGAGCTGGCTGTGTTTCTGTGCATGTACTCTTGTGTGCTACGTCTCTTTCCCTCAGAGAAATAATCCCGCTTTTTCTCATACATGTGCCAACCTCTCTGATCATGTCTCTTACCTCAAGGGTTACCAGAGCTGTGTTCCTCAAGAGCCTATAGCAGGACACCCCAGGCCTGGTCCAGGAGGGTCTGTTGTCTAGGTTTTCTGGGTCTCCTCAAAGCACCTGCACCTGAAAAGCTGGGAAAACCTGTTAAACTTGTCTAATTAAGCCAAGAAAGAGCTGCTCCGGATCGTCATGAGCTCAGCTAATAGAAAACAGAACCACTCTAGACCTCCAGGACCAGGATAATGGAGCCCTAGCCAGTACACCAGCTGGACAGGCCTTGCTTTAGTTGAACCTTTTCAGTTAAGGTTTTCAGAATCAGGTTTTCAATTTCTGAATAGAGGAATAGATGGATCAAATACCATTTCCCCCCTCACACACACAAGTTTAAAGGGCATTGGAAAAATGTTGTACAGTGAAGTTTTAATGCTGAAGAATCATGAAAATTCCACCATTGCAAGATGTTTTATACCGGAATTAAAATGCTGCAAACGATTATCAGACATTATCTGGGTGTTTTTGGCAGTGTTTTAATCCCCTGATGTGACACTGTAAAACGGTCCTTTCTGTCTCCTGTGGAGGACAGTATTCATACTAAAGGAAATTTGACACCATCTGGCACTCCATCAACTGCAATGAAAAATGCTGAGAAAAGCATTACAGCGATGTTTGCCTCAATGGGGCTGCTTGCACAGTGTGTTCGGAGTCCCAGAGTGTCAAATACATTGCCTTTGAAAAGACTTTTTCCGGACTTCCCACAGGCCTGCAGAGTGAGGTATTTGGTATTAAACATCTTCTCGATAGATCCAAGGAACTATTTCCTCTAGACCAGCAGTGGTGCTGTGATGAAAACTCAAAAACAAAGCTGGGGAAAAAAACCTTTGCTTCCTCTTGACTGCAATCCTCTGCAAGGATGAGACCTGAAATCCAGACACAATATGTCTGATCCGATATACTGTTGTACTAAGGGGAACCGTATCTAAAACTGAGAATAGGAGGCATTTTTGTAGACAAAGGGTTGTGGCAGTATGGAGTTAGTATCCTAGCCATGGTCTTCAAGCTGATGCCCTGGCGTCTGTCAAGAAACATCAATATGATCCAGAGAACAACAAGCTACTAACTATCTGACAGGCTAGATGAGCCAAATCAGTCTTGCTTCTAAACTTTCTTGTCTCCTTACATATTTATCCATCTCTCAGACAGGTATGACTGGTGACTACGTTACTGAGGTTATACTGAATTTAATAACCCCAAACTAGGTCAGCTGAAATGAGATATGCTGTGCAACAGGAAAACAGTACATTGGTGAACATGTCAAGATATTTTACGGAAAAAAAACTTTGATGTTAGATCTTTTGATGAAAGATGTTAAGAAATAAAAACTGAAAATGTAGTGGGGAACAACAATTGTTCTCCAGTACTGAGATACAATATACTCTGTCATAAACTAGATACTATGCCAGAGGCTTACAAGAAGTTGATAATGATGATGAGGGCAGTGGTTGCTCATGATGCTGACTTCTGTTTTACATCTCTATTGGAGAAAGAGTTCTGAAGAAATTAATGCAAATATCAATATGAGTTCCAAGGACAAGATTAATTGAAAAAATGCCTCCTTGGAAAGAAATGTGTCATTTCAGTGGCATGTTTCCTAAAATAACCATGTGTAGAAAAACCTCTCTATCAAAACAAAATGTACAATACACCAGGTCACGTTCCAGTGTCTTAAATTTATTTTCCTGCTTGCTTTTGTTGAATTACCGGCCTGCTCAGTTTGCCACAGATATAATGGGATACGTCTTAAACAAACCAGCTGTTAATCTAAAAATAAACAAAAGATTACAAAAATTAAGTAACAGAGCAGAAGAAGAATCTAAGTCTTATCATCGCAGGCTAAAATCAACTGACCTAAATAACATCAACAAACACTTGGAAAAATTCAGTTTAATAGGAAACACAACCTTGAAATCCTCTACCAGCTTTACATACTTGTTTCAGACTTCTAACAGGGTAGCTGTAACATTAGATGTTGTTAGTCCAAGTGTGCATGGAATAGATTAGAGGGTGGAGATTTAATAAAGCAGGCACTCAGATATTAAGCACAGAAGGCACCTAGATTAATTCTTTAAGGTTCCTTCAGTTTAGAATAAATGGGGAGTGCAATGAGTAAAATATAAGATTGCTTAAGTAACACTAAAGACTGCTGATGATTTTGGCTTGTTCATTAAAGAATACTCATGCACTTTTCCAGGGACGATGAACCTCTGGACTCCTGGTCTGCTGCGCTCTGGGTGGAGAGGCTGGGCTCAGTATCGCGTGTTGAAGCCCTTGTACTCTAGCTTGGAGATGTCCCGCTCGTTGGAGAACACAGCTCGGTCGATCCGTGAGCCGGGACTCCCCACTTTGCTGAGCCAAACCTTCCTGTGGAGAGAACCAGATTTCACTGTTACCCTGCAGGCCTGGGGTCCTCTCTTGATCACTGCAGTAGAGCTGCTCATCGACTGGAATCACTCCTCGTCGTTCCTGTTATTCAGAAATTCCATCGCTGGATAAAACTGTGACATTGAGCTCCAGGATAATTTGACTCAGACACAATTACAAACTTGTATGAGGGATTAATTCTCTAATTCATCAATACAGAAAAAACTGTAAAAGGTAATTTATTAGTTTACATGGCATCTACTGTATATATTGTATATACTATGTACAGGAGATCACTGCATCTCACTGAATTTGATGAAGACCAGGTTAAACTTCTTAGCTTTTATTGTGCTGTTTCCAGATACTTTAATCAAGAACCAGAAGTTCACTCTTTGGTCCTGAAATCCGCCTGGGTAAGTTCTGGAAACGCTAGGACAAAAAAGTTTTAAGCGATTAGCTTTCCAGTGTTTTCCAGTTTCAGAAAGAATGTGGTGAAGATGGTGCTCAGGTGTTCAGGAGGTTGCCTTTGTGGGAGTCAGAATCAGCCCCTGGTCACACGAGTCCCCGCAGTCTGCCCTCTCCCTGCACCATGTGGTACAGCGCTCAGCTCCACCAAGTCATGTGGAAAGTGCAGTCACCCACCGCAGATTGATCTCGCGCTACATCTCCATCTACCCACGTGTGGGCCAAAGCTGCCGTCAGGAAGAAGCGGCTTGTCTCAACTAGTTTTCTTTTCATGCAACAAACATCACTTTTCAACAAATGGACTTTCAGTCTAGTTTTCATGAAAAAAGTCTTCAGCTTTGAAGAGAAACCAGGTAGGGGACCTTATTGCTTTCACGATACCTGTGAGTACTTGACTTGGACTTCAGTCCTAAAAAAAAAAAAACATTTTCCACCATCTCAACCGCTATTTACCTTTTTAATAGTAATTTTTAATAATAGTAGAGTATCAGAGGAAATTGTACTCCCCATTCTGATCCACCATGACGAAACTCATAATCAATTGTAAGAGAAAAACCTCATATTGCCCCATTTAAATGCTTCAAGGTGTGCAAGACAGTGTACACAGGTAAAGGATGAAGTAAACCACAATGCAATCTGGGTGAAAGTGGTGGAGACATTATCACTACAGCTCTATTCACTGACCTCTAAAACGATTAGGAGTGCTGATAACAGACTGGACTGATAAAAGCAACACTCTGTCTGCCTTGGGCTACCAGAGAAGACTGCAGAGAGAACAATGCAGCTGGTAATAAAGATAGTTAAGGTCCCTCTGTTTAGACTTTGCCAAAAAAAGAATTGCAGGAAGCTTCATGACTAGCTGGAAGATTCTGTTTTTGTTGCTGCTAAGTGTCCCTTCAAGCGCGCGATGCTCTCTGAAAACACTTCTCTCCTCCACCATTAACACCTGGCTGGGGCTGTGTCACTTTCCCTCAGGCGGATAATCCTGGGAATGACAGGGCACCCTCCTTCAGAGGAATTTTTCCTGATGAGTGTCCGCTAAGCGCTTCAGCACTTTAGTTCTCAATCCAAAAACGGAGAGCATGCAGATTTATTGGATCCTTGGCAGAGAAGGACGAGGAATTATCTCCATCCAGCCCTCTTGGAGCTGGTGTCCACACGGCCTGCAAGAACATGGAATTCCACTAAACCCTTTCAGCACTACATGCTGCAAGCTGAACACCCTCGGAGTCCGTGCTTTCTTGTAGTCAGCATATGGATTTGAACAGTGTTTCATGTCAAATGTCAGTGTCAGTGGATGAAGTGGATCCCCCTCTCTTGTTTAAAACACTTTTTTTTAATAAATGCAATTAATTAATACGACTTCCACATTTCCATAATGCAATGAGAAGCCAAGCATCTTACATGTTCATGTTATTCATGTGCTGTGGCATCATCATGTTCCAAACAAGAATTTATAGTACATAAAAAGGCCCGGATATCCCTTCCATTGTACATTGTTTCTACTGCTGACTTTCTAAAAATGAACTTTCACTGAAAGTGATGAAAATAACATCCCCCAGGTACTTCGCTAAGACAATGGCTGGGTCATCTGATGCAGGGCTTGAGCACCTACCATTGTCTCTCAGGAAAGACGTTCCATTGTTCAGACCTCCAGGGAAACAACGTGCAATAGCAGATACATGCCCAGTACCAGGTACCAATTCCCTTCAGGTCAGCTTGATGTATATGTTTAAGACACATAAAAATCTTTTTAAACAAGGAATATACAGTATCTACACTAAAGGGCTCTTACATCTATTTAAATTATCACAACAGGTAATATATTTAGAAAGACAAACAAGTCTTTCTAAACACAGTATCTTCTGAATGTTGTTCTTCTCAAAATTTAAATAATTATTAAACCTGATTTTTGGAATGTATACTTCAGACACACTTGATAATAGCAATAGTGCCCCTTTCCTTAGCACATAGGAATATAAATAATTACAGTACACTTTAAAAATGGACTCATACAATCATTTTAGTCAAGGATCGTGGCCGTCATTTTTAAAATGACTGATGGTGTTCTGTGAAAATGCTAGCCAAGGATGCATACTTGTATCCTGTCTTTGTCAGTGTTATGTATTGTACGGTTACAATGTGATGCTTCTGATGAACTGAGTAGTAGCAAGGGTTTGCAGACGAGCACCTGTTCCACGATCAGTGCGCAGTTTTCAGACAGGCCTTTGAACTATCACAGGTCATCCGATTTTCAGCTTACTTCTGTGATGATGATTTTTTTTTCTTATTTCGAAAAAAGAAGCAGTTTCTTGATGTCCACACGTCTGTGGTAAAGAAAACAACTCCCCTTATGCGGCACAGATCAGCTGACAATTCAGTCTCTGCAGACATGGTCATGAAATATTTAAGTTCAAATGGAAGCATTTGGAGATTTGTCTTCTCTGTAGAGCATGCACACAAATACAATGCATGATAGAAATCCACAGCATATTTTCTGGAAAAAAACCCATAAGCAATATACACTGTGATGCATAATAGCAACTTATTTTAACATGCTTTAAAAATTCCTAAATTAATCTACCAATACTCTGTCTTTGGGCTCAGAAACCCAGATTCACCAGATTGATGGTATTGTGCATATTGAGAGCAGGGTAATTGATATCCTGCATGATACAATGTAAAATAAATTCTGTCAGCAACCCTCCCGAATACAGGGACAGTGTGCTGGGTTAATTTTCGGAGTTTCTCCTCTAATAACAGGCAGCAGTGAAAACATTTACCAAAGTTTTTTGGGTTTAGAATTCCATGCCTATTTTAAGGCAATTGTAATTTAAGGCAAGCTGTAGCAAAACTATATATAAACTATATCTCTTCCCATTTGAAAGACTAGTAGAATAACCTGTCTAGCCTTTGCCTGTGCACTATAATTACCTGGCAGAGAAATGACAGTGAATACAATACTGCAGAAAAGGGATAGATTGGGCTGGTGACTGAGTTCTCCCAGTGCCAGTGATTTGGAGCTTGTCAACCCAGGATATTGTATGGGGCTAATTAAGTGATGTTGTGTTGCGTTGTGTTATAGACATCAGTCTGCTTGTAAATAGGCAAGGGATTGAGGGGAACAACATCTTGGCCCCCTTGCAGCGCAGAAAGAGACAAGCGGTCGGAATTACCCTCTGCAAGACTAATCCTGAGCACCACTTTCATCAGCCGACCCAAGGCTCTGGATGCCTGCCAGCAAGCCTGTCCAAGCAGTAGGGGGCATACTCAGTGCGTCTCTTTAGATTAAGGAGAGGACTTGGAAAAATCAGCCTTATCAGCTGAGCCAAGCCAATTACACCGAAGGTGGGGGACAGCAATCCAGAGATGATTAGATACATGCAGATACACTGCACCCACAATAATTGCTTTCACTTATAGAGTGCTTTTCTGGACACTCCACTCAAAGTGCTTTACGGGTAATGGGGACTCCCCTCCACCACCACCAACAATGTGCAGCCCCACCTGGATGATGTGACGGCAGCCCTAATGCGCCAGAACGCTCACACAAGTACGCAGGTTCAAGCAATGAGCCCACTGCAATCTGCTGTTGTTTTGTGGTTTTTAGTGCAAGCCAGCCATTCCCTGTTCTTTCACAAAAGCCTTTTGCCCACCAGGAAATTTACAGAGAACACCAGTAAGGATCTCAGATGAAGCTGGTCTCAGCGCAGAAGCAGCCAGATTCCCATCATGCTCAATCTGTGAGTTTAAATATTAATGAACTGTACATTTCCGATTCCTGTTATTTTAGAGTCCACAGCCTACACGAAAGCTACTCAGCATTGAGGCTGCTTTGCAGCTCCATGGAGTCTGTATCCCAGCAATTACAGCTGTCCCCTCAGCAAGAAAGGAAGCAGAAATAAAAAGTGCTCCCCCCCTCTCCTTCATGCATATTAAAAAGCAGAAATATTGAAGCACCACTAAGTAAAGCAGAAACACAGCTTGACTATTTGTGTTGGCATTTTCATAAATGAATGCACTCTGCAAATTATGTGTTGCTTGGAACAACATGAGATAGCCAAAGTTGAATCGTAAGGCCACTTCAATGTGGGGGACACACCCTTTAAAAGATGAATGCCAAGCAGAGAATAATGGGCTCTGCTGTCAGAGTCCATGAGCCGAAGTGTTGTGACCATTGGGCACTGAGAGCCCTGTGCAGTACTTTGGGGTTTCAGGTGGGCAATTGTAACATGAACAGAGCAGCTGAAACAGAAAGTGTCTGTTATCAGTCACCTGGTCTGGGCACATTTCAAGGCCACTGCTTTGTGGAGATGTCTGTATTGTGAACAGACTTACACCCCCGCTACTACTAATAATACAACTACTACTGTCTCTGAGTCTTATCTCAGAAATCAACAAAAAGCTAATTGTTTTGTGACACTTAGTCCATGGCTGTGCATTTTAACAATCCTCACAACTGCAATAGGAGAGAATGCTAAAACAATGACCACTGTAAAGGCTTTCTCTAAGTATTTCCATCTTTAAATATTTGATTGTAATTCTCCTGTCTGTTTCAACACCAGGTAGAGAGGCGGGGGGACTACAGCATATTGCTCATTTATTGTTACTCTACAGTGATCCATAGATACACCAAGATATCCCCGTCTCTCACCAAACCACTGCCTCCTCTAAAGCAGGCGTGGGATTTGAAACCTGCCAGAGAAAACCAGTAAAATTCTCGTTACGTTGAAATTATGCATAACAGCTAGCAACAGCATTACAAGTTAATTACAGTATGTGCTGGATGTAACCAAATTTCCTCCTTTTCAACCAAAAGGCTTCTTTTTCCAGAAAAAGCATCGGCCACCAGAGGAGTTAAGGGGACAGAGCAGCTGAGATATGCAGTAAAATGTGACACATTAACTCCACGGCACCAGAATGATGAACTAGTATCTTGCCTGGTATTGGAATCCAATGCACTGAGAAGAAGCTCCACTTAGTGCTACAGCCTGTTTAAGAGACACAAGCTCCAGTAGTGTTTTTAACTCAATGGTGTCCTGCAAACCTTTTCTTCTGGCCCACGGTTTACAGATGAGGGTCAACGTGCCTCTTCCAGGAGCTATGCCACAAAGCTGATTTGATTTCGAGAGAATTGTCCCCTACAGATGAAGTTGTTTCACGTTAGTGTCTCAGCCTGACAAACAGCTGGGTGCTCCGCGCCCGACACCTGCTGAGAGGAACTCTCGTAGTTTTGCACCAGCGCAGCTGGGCCTCCGGGACAGCCCCCCGTAGGGATCGGCCCGTGTCTGGAAAGTCATCAAAGTCCTCCGCTCGATCCCTCCAGACTGCAATCAATGCCCAGCCCGGGGGCTGGCTGCCTTACCTCGCTCTCGCATGGAGGAAGAGAGAAAAATGGGTGGCGTCCCTTGAACAGGGCTCCCTGATTCTTGTCTCGTTCAGCTTGGTGGTGATTCTGCTTCTTGCTGGAGTGAAAAGCAACTGGGTCACGGGCTCCTCTGAGAGCTGCGATGCTAAATTTGGTCTGCGCGACAACGGGTCGACTCCACAACAAGGATATCTTGAAAGAGTCTGCAGACCGAGCTCTGAGCAGCAAGCTGTGACGGGCAAAGACAACCAATTCCTGTTTTCCTGATGACTGATCTTAATTCTCTAGCTTCAATAACCATGCACCACAAACTCGCCCGGTGGAGTTCTGCTTTGTTTTCTGTTTAGAAGCTGGACTTTTGACGGGTGAACTCTTGTACCGCCGGTTAGTGCTGCTCTGCACCAGACCTGATCAGGCTAGGGCCATAACTCTTCTTAGAGGAGATGTTGTTGTTGCTGCTGTTGTGGGGTCCAGAGATGAAGAGCAAGTGGCAGATCTAAATGTAAACGGGAACTAATGAGCCCCTAGATATTGAGTACAATAAAAATGTTCGTCTAGTCACGGTATGTAATAGAGCTGAGCAGAAAAGCTCTGGACTACTGGCACATGTGCAAAATCACCTCCAGAAAAGTCTAACTCGACTGGATGGAGGTGCACATGAAAAGTAGAGTAGTATTCTGAAAAATACATCAGCTTTTCAGTGAGACGCTGCACTTTTCAGCTGGTTTGAAGATCAGGAAAGGAAGGACTGATGTTTATATTTTTGGAAATAATAATAATAGTACATATAGCCACTTTGGAAACATTTGAAATTGCAGTGAAATACACTGTCAAAAACTGAAGCACAATTGGATATATTGCACATTGACATACTACACACATTTCAAAGTGCACCTGAAATGCAGTTCAATAAAAAACGAATTAATGGTTAAAATCTATTGATTAATCTTTTAATTTTATGACCTATATATTTTTTCAGACATTTATAATCTATCTATAAAAATACAGTTTCACAACGCTATTGTCACGCCCCGTACACCTAGAGGGCGCTCTACTTCTGTCCTGTCCCTAGTTCCCTGTGATTATTCATGTCTTTCCGCTGTGTAGCCTATTTACGTCCTGTGTCTGCTCTGCTGCTGGCTCAGCATTGAGGGTATAGATGTCCTGAGACCCACCTAGCACCAGGTCGCTCCTGTCTGTGGCCTGAGGGAATAGGTTTCTATAGTGACATAGTCCGACCCCCTGAGCCTGGGCTAACCGCTACACAAAGGGTCTTCATTGCTCTCCTGGCCATTCCACAGCTTGCCCTTCTGACATCAGTGGCAGCTCTTCGAAGCTTTTACCTCCATCCATCCAACAGCAAAGCACAGTGACCAGCGTGCCCCCTCATATCTGCGCTCATCAGAAGTAAAAGACCACTGATTGATATTCCTGTCATTCCTCTTCATTAACACCCCAGTTTGTACAGCACAACTGGTTAAAAACATTTCCAGTGCCTCTCAAACAGGCTATAGCATCGAGTGGGGCTTCTTTTAGGTGCATTGCATTCCATATCTACGGAAAGTAAAATGACTGAATGAATGACAGAATTTATTCCCTGGTGAATTCAAGAGTACATTGATTTTGATTCTTTAGTACATTGATCAGGTAACAAGAAAGACATTTAAATATGAAAAAAGTGTGAACAAGTGTGGTGCCTTTTGATTGCAGAAAATGGAGGTTTTCTTCCAGGCTTCCACATTGATAACATCTAATTAAATTATTAGATTTTAAATCCCTGTTTTACCAGCACACAGGGACAGTTTCCTAGGCAGCAGCAGTGGGTTCTGTGCGCAGCTAGACCACATGACCAGAGAAGAGGACTGTGACTGTTCTTAACCTCAATAAAACACATCCTTCACAGGAAAGAGGGGCGCTAGTAAACTGCTGGGCCTCGCTCACGTTTCCCAGAATTCTCCACAATCACCATCACACTCCAGATTCGGATTGATGCCATGGCCTCATTTGAGAAGCCTTTTCTTTTTCTACCAGAATAATTTTACTGCTGACAGTAAAATTACTGCTGAAAAAACAACCCAACATTTCTCATCTAAACAGGACCCTGACAGGGTTCCGCTGTGTTATTTTCCTATCAGGAAAGGAAAAAACGAGGGGAAACCTAGTATGGTCGTAAATGTTTAACGAATATGATCCTATTTGAGCTGCTGCAAATCACAGAATATTTCTTAAGTGCCTCCTCAGAAGATTTGATCATTAAAGATTCTGCCTTGTCACTTTATTTCAAAATCCGCTTGATTTTTTTCGACCGAAAAACAAATCTTTCATCTCACGAGAATTCCCTTACAGGTTTTGCAGGGTCATTAATTAAATATCACCCAATCAATTTCCCTATTATCTGCAAAAGGAGTGTACTGTAGCTCTGCTACATGGCATAAAATATTTATAGGGATTCCACAGAGTGGAAAAGGAATATAGAGACAGTGGCAGTCCTCTCTTCTGCAAAGCATAGTTATCCTTTTGGATTTGCTTTACTGGGCTTGACTAAATTCGTGCACAGCAACTCTTGAGAGAATGGTGTTCTTTTCACTGCATGACATGAAACAGCACATGAGGAAGACCAACAACTATATTTTGGCATGCTGTGAAGAAAACACCTTTTTGCATTCTTATTGTGAAGATAATACACTTGCTGTATATCAAATAAACAGAGAACTGAGACAGCCTCAAAGGGAGAGAGAATCTCTTTTCACATTTACTCTCAAGGCACGGGTCAGCACTTGGAAAGCTTGGGGTGTAAAAGGTATTCATCCTGAAAGAGCTGAGAGAGACACTGGATTCCCACCAAAAATGAAAGCTCTCAAGGTCAGCAACTAAAACCAGGGCACCCAGGGGCGCTGTACGTCTTAGAACACAGCACTCGAATCCTAAAAGGTGTCAAGCTTTAGGTAGTAAATTCTCTTCCTGGAGCAGATTTCCCCAAGACTGGTATTGGAGGGCTGATGTTGAGGTTTTGCCGGTGTCTTCAAAGTACCAGAACCTCAGCATCTGGGAGAAGCTGTTAAACTGGTCCAGTTATGTCAATAATGAAGTGATTCTGGTTGATTTATCCCCCCATAATGCATCCTGTTTTTATTTCTTCTCTCAACGCAATCTGCCACGTGAATTAAGCATCACAGTGAAAGCGGCTTCGACAAATAACCTCCTTCCAGGCAGCTGCCAGGAAATGACCAAGAAAATCAAAATAGCATCTCATAAAACTGAGACAGCCACAAGCAAATCTTTGGCCGTTCGAGCTGGAATTGAACAAATATCCACAGTAGTGGACAACAATGCTGTTCCACCTTTTAACCAGTGTGTGGTGGGGCCACATCTTCAGTTGAAGACACACTACAAATGCCGAAGAGCACAAATAGATCCCAAAGCTGATGATCCAAAAAAGTTTTTGAGGCATCAGCTGGTACTTTTGCCCCAGGCCATGGAGGGCTAGGAAACAGAATCACAGCATAATATTGTTTTTTATTCAAAAGGCTTGACTTCCTCTTCTACATTCTAACTTAATTGATCATCCAATTTCTCAGGGGTAGTGTTGCCTTGGAAAACACTCTTGTCAACACTGCAAGAAGACTATTGTAGATTATCAGATTTAAACTGTTTCTACAGATTGGCATGTAGATCAGTCTCAGCAGGTCCTGATGAAAACTCCGTGACCTATTCCTCAGGTGGAGAAAGATCCCCACACTATTCCATGTGAAAGTGAGAACACAGAGCTATAATAACGTCTGTCTGGTTGTCTTTAAAGTGTTCTATATTTTGATTCGGCACTTAGGCCGGAACCAAAACTTTGAATGAACCGACAATCACAAATTCCAAACCCACTAGCATGTGGCAGAATTCCTCTGCATAGAAGGAAGAGGCATCTTGCTAACAAACAAAAACCACTATGAAACACTAGATTCAAAATCTGTTATTGACAAATGGGTCATCGTTTGATTTTATCTGTGCCTTAGTTAGCAATCTGAATAATCAATATCAGCATGGTGCAGTGGCTCTGTGGCTAAGGATCTGAACCTGTGGCTGGAAGGTTGCTGGTTCATATCCCACGGCTGGCAGAGGAATCCTACTTCGTTGGGCCCCTGAGCAAGGCCCTTAACCCCAGCTGCTCCAGGGGTGCCGTATAAATGGCTGACCCTGCGCTCTGACCCCAAGCTTCTCTCCCTGTCTGTGTGTCTCATGGAGAGCAAGCTGGGGTATCCTAAAAAAGATGAATTCCTAATACAATTTAGCACCTGGACATACTCTCCAAACTCCTCTGTTGCTACCAAACTCCAAATGCTTTCTAACGCTCACAGTGATACAGGAGTAAACTATTAAGGAACTTGCCGGTATTTCACTACAGTGTTTCCTTAAAAATGCTAATCACGTTATTCATTTTACAGCTGACAATGAGAACTATCAATTTTAGATGTGTGGATTAATCAAGGATTTGCAACTAAGTTTTCAACCACGCCTGAAAATGTCCTGTTCAATATGCTCAAAACTCCGATAACCTCGTCGCTTCACACTAATTGGGGTGTACTTTGGAGGAGTTCTGCCTTGGCCATATCTGTATCAGGTCTTCCTTTGTTTCATCAGCTTTTCAAAAATGACTGGAGGAAATGGCTGACGTACATCAAGAGCAGAGCCATAACCCTTCACCCTAGATACAAGGGTCCCATTTACAGCTGTGAGAACTCACAGCACTGAATGGAAAAGTGCCCAACAAGCCTCTCTCTTCTTGTTCTACTAAAACCCACAGCCAGCTACATGACAAATGCCTTCAGAGTAATTATGGGACTGGATACTCAGACTGTTGTGATGTGTAATAAGTGTCTGGAGCCCAGATTTTACAGCAGTGATGCACTCATGCAAGAAAAAAAACCCCTTAAAACTATTGATTGTGTTTCTGTTTGTTTTTAGACTAAAACCTGACCTTAACGATAAATGGGCGTCAAGTCGAACTTCGCCTTAATTTATGGTGTACTCGCTCCACATCCTTTTCCAGTGTTTCTCCAGTGTCGTTCCAGAATGTTTCTGCCAGGACTGCCGAGGCCAATAAGAAGACAGGAGAGACTGGTTACACCCCAGCTGCTTGTCCAGGATGGGCTGAGTCCAGCATATTCATCTGTGTCAGTGGACTCAGCCTATCGCCGAGGGGACCCAGAATGATCGTTTCCCTGGCAGCCAGCTCGCTGTTACAGTCTGCCCCCTGAGCCGGTGCCAGACTCATTACACTCGGGCTCCAGACTGACGACACTCGCTGCCTCCACCCTCCTTTTTGTACCCCGCCTTAGATCCTGGCTCCTCCCCACCTCAATTGGCACAGTACCCATGAAACCCAGTGCTTGCCTTTAATGCTATGAGCATAACATAGGCCAGGTCTACGGCTTGTTGTCGAGGGTCAAATCCCAGGTGTTGTACCCTCGAGCACAGCATTTCACTCACATTGCTATAGTCAAATGCCCAGCTGCTTAAATGGGTACAAATGTAAGTAGCTTTTAGACAGAAGCTTCAGCCAGACAGGTTCGTTTTTGAATCCTGATGTCTTAGCTCACAGCAAACCACAGGGGGACAATAAGGAAGAGCAGACAGGCTTCCCGAACCCCTTTCCGGCTATCGAGCCTTTCCTTTTTTGATTCCCATAGAAGCTCCTCGGTGACATACAGGAGGTTCAGCCCTGATTGGAGGAGGTGTCTGTCTCTCACTGGAGTCATCATAAGCCTACAGGAGCCAGAGCTCCCAGGGTTTTCTTTTCCACTGGAAGAGGACAGTGCCCTGCCTGACTAACCCTCGCAGCACTGAGCCACTGGTGCACCAACTGGGAACTCCTGGCGACAGCTAGCTGCTGACGTGACTCAGCAAGCACACACTTTAATCAGAGAGAGAGGGGAGTCGAATCAGCTGTGTCAAAGCACTGCGATCGCTTAAAGCTTGGCATTGAAAAACGATCCGGAGAATCGAAATGTACAAGATTTTCCCATTAAAAGATCCATTTAGGATGTGTTACTATGGGAAGATTTGCAAGTGCATTAAAATATTTTCAGAAAACACAGCCAGGACTGCCAGGAAGTGTGCAGGAGAGGTGAATCAGCATTGTGCATTAAGACGCTTCTCCACTGCAGCCGCACTTTCACTCCGAGGGGTCTTTTAGATTTGTCTTAGATCAGGAATCTGAGACAAAAGCACCACTGAGTTCCTCCACGGCCACAACGAAGCAGGTTTACTAGGGTCTGGATTAAGTCGAAACTTTGATTCAACTGCTAATGGCAAAGGACAAAAAGCCACATTTGCAACTCCACCTTTACCCCCTGGTATAAATCTGACAGATATTATAAATGCACAAGGCCCGGCTAACAGCTCCTGCGTCTGCTTGGTGTTTTGCGTATATGCATGACCTTCCCTGTAAATGGGGCTCTCTTCAGTAATGCATTTGTGAAAAGCCTTGGAATGCTTTCAGGTGGGAGGCACTGTATGAACACCAAATGTAACTCCTTGAAACTAGAGCACAGGTCCTCTCACTGTGAGACGCACAGACACATCTGGATTCTTTTACCCGGACCCTGGAAACAACAGCGATTAGAGGGTCCCGACACTGGAATCTGAAACACTCCAATAAGGTCGTGCCTCTGCAACGAAAAGCCCTCAGCCGCTTGGGTTACAACCCTCCTCCCGTCTGGATTACATTTCAGTCGTCCTAGAGCTTTATGTCATCTGCGTGAGCTCCAGCGCCCAGCAGCCCCCTCACTTTCTCTCCCCCACACCCCAATAACAAAGCTGCACTCCATCTCCTTCCCTGAAACTCCCCGTGGGATCTGCTGTCAGAATCCACCCCAAAGCGGGCCAGATATGAAATAATTCAAATCACATTGCAGATCGAGACCAGGCACACATCCGAATGGGCAAAGCTGCGATTCGTCATCTAATTTGCTCTGCATACTGCTGTCATCGGCGAAGCCCAGGAGAGGAACAGCTCCTTCAGGAAAGTTGTCCGGACCCAGATCGTGGCAGAGGGCACAAGAAAAACAATATGGGGGTCCAAGCTCCACAAAACATATAAGAAGAGACAAGGCACCAGGGAATAGTGAACTTGTTGCTCTCCCCATGTGAAATCATTGCCTGTCGTTTTACAAGGTGAGCACTACTTTCACGCAATATTTTTTAAGAAGGGGAAGGCACCTACGAATGGGACCACTTCTTGTGAGAAGGGGGACGCTTTGTGCTTCCTTTAACAAGGGGAACAGCATTCTCCACACTCCCTCTCAATCTGGGTAGTAGATGTTTTGGATCTTGGACACTCTCTCAATGGGAGAGATCTGCGCATTTCAACAACACTGCGGATCAAAGAGTGATTAATTGCCAACTGTTACACAACCCAGGCACATCAAATGGAAGGGTTTCAATCTAAAATGGACTGAGGCTTTCTGTTTTCAGTGGAACGACGGCAGCCTGTTTCTGTGTGAAACCACAGCTGACTGGCAGTGTCACTGCAGATTTGGGGGGAAGATGAAGGGTCTGCGATTCGAAATCACTCACACACACGCAGACTACTGCTGCCAGGCTGAGCTGGTCACTCTGAATCACTTCCCAAACAACAGCCGGCGCTGTGCGCAGTATTACACATCTCCGCAAAAATCCCAACTGGAAGTAAATGCGAGGAATTTTGTGAGGCCAGTTAATAGGAATCTCCAGGTTTTATCTTAAAGATTTATTGCACGATAGCAACCCAGCACTTAATCTAAAATCAAATATTTTTTTTATTCTACTAAAGACTAGAAACTGCACAGTAGGTGTCTTGTACACCACCATGATTGTGGAACACACTGCCCAGATCCATTAGAGACTCTGGGAGTGCGAGTTCACCGAGTCTAAAATTTGCTGACCAGCTCACCACACGTTCTCATAAACTTTACCTTTGGATTTAATTGTCTTTTAAAAAAGTGCTCAGACATTTACTTATAAAAGTATTGTCACTGTTATAGTTTTTTCTTGTGCATGTGTGTATAGCAATCAGGTCAGTTTCACAGAAGGCACGGCAGGGACAGCAAAGTTTTTAAAAAAAATCAAAGCCAGGCCTGATTTATACTGTCCAACCTTATAACGACTGGAGCAGGTGCAGTTTCTTACCTATTTAATCGGGAAATTAAAAACAGTCGGGGTTTAAAAATACTCGGGAAATAAAAGGAGAGTTGTTTTTAAAAATATATTTAATTTTTGTAACTGGAGGCATGTAAAATAAAACAGAATCCCCGCATATGATAAATATCTGAAAAAGACATCAACATACAGTACCTATCGTGATGGAAAGTACTGTATTTGCAACATGGCTGTAAACAAAATAGCTTTCCTTCAGCGCGGTACATTGATGCATTCTCTTCATTCCAAAGCTCTTAATTAACATACTATCATATTATGTGACCCTCACAGGTGTGTACTTTTAAAAGTCGTGGGTGCGAGTGAACGTGTCCTTAAACTTTCCTAAGCATTTGGACATTAAGCTTTAATGCGTTCTCTTTCAGTTGTGTCATGTTTGTGTTCGTCTAAAGTGATTTCGGTTAATACGTCAAAGTCGACATGAAAAATGAAAATGCTCATAGTGAAAAGCTAATACAATTAACGAAAAGCTAAAACAAGACCAGTCGGCTATTTTCTTCCTGTATATTTTGCAGTCCAGGGTTTGAAGGGGAAACGGGATCATTCTAGAAGATTCCACAGCGCAGGCAGAAGCTGGCTAAAGAGTGACACCTGGTGGCTTACGAAAAGACAACCTGATGTTATTCTATTTTTTTCTGGCAAAGTGGTGCTGTTCCCCTGTCTGTATCTCACGGACTGTGACAGATGTTGTGCACTTTGAGATAGCTTGCTATGACAAGGTGATTCTGAGATGCTAATTCAGAAAAGGCTACTTTCCTTGAGAGGTACATTCTCTCTGCCATGCTGCTTGCTTTGTAGTCTTAGGCATCTGAAACTGCCTGAAATACAGTGCACTTTTTTGGACAAAATCTGTAAGACTTTAAGCTACAGGCTTTTATCTTATACAACTGAAGCATTGCACCGGAAAGCACATGATCAGGTATTGCAGTTTTTGACTGATAACACGAAATGAAGAAAATGAAAACTCCTGTCATTTTTCATGCTGTTTTTACTTAATTGGAATGGTCTGGCTCAGTGGGGTGGGCATTAGCACAGCTGCCTCACAGCTCTTGTGCCCTGGGTTTAATGACAGAAATGAACATCTTCTGTGTGTTTTCTGAGCACTAATATGAGTTTCCTCAGGGTTCTCTGATTTCCTCCCAGCTTCAAATGCATGCCGGGAGGGTAAACTGATGTCTGTAAATTGTCCCTGTGCTCCTGTGTGTGAGTTCTCTTGCATCACACTGGCATATCCCACCCAGGGTGCAGTTGCCACAGCCCTGATCAGGAACGAGCCACTTCCTGATCATGGACAGATGCAATGGCTTGGGTTGGGTTATGTCATAATAGAGTGCACACATTTCCTGTATAAACTGTATGACACATAGATAATGCATGATTTGTGCTAAAGACCTGAGTCCATCGCATCAAACTACATTAACGATCTATACATCTCCCACCCATCTTCAATTTCCGTCATGTGGTAAGCACTGACGAACCCAATTTTTCTGATGCGTCAGTTATAGCAGTGCCAGGCTTGTCGTAGAAAAACAAACTGCTCCACCGTGTGATGGCTGTCATGGTGAGGAACATCTACCTGCAATTTTGAGCAGAACTGGGTTTGGACTTTTTGAATTAGTAGTGGTTCTGGTAGTAGTGGTTCTGGTGCTTCTAGACATTACTATACACTACAAAATGACTACACAATACACAATACAATAGACATCACTACACTAAAGTGACTGCGCTCCACAACCATTAAGTCCCCGAAAGTTCTGACTATTACTACACCATACCTCAAAACAGACAGTACATAGTGACGTTTCATGATTTGCTATATTTATCTAAGAAAAATGCCATTTTTATTCATTTTTTATTTCACATGAGGCAAAGGAGTGCATGCCTCCTGTATCTGGTGTCACGACCCACTTAAATCACTAAATCATCACTCTTGCCTCATGTTCTGGGTTTGCTTTCATACTTGGCCTGACAAGGGTAATATTTTGTGTTTTGGGGTGCAGCTCTGACTTCCAGTGTGTCCACCTTGAAAACGAATGATTGACCCTCTCCGCTGTTGGAAGCTACTCGCACTGTGCTGTACACTGACTGATGGCTGTTGTGAAAGGGAGGCCAGTTAGATGACCATCTAAAACAGACCCACACACTGCACACTGACCTGTAAATGGACTGGTACTTCAATATATCCCCGTGCACTTCTCATAATGAGTAGGGGTGTTACCCCAGTGTCCTGGCACTACCAATCATGGCCCCCTACTAATCCCCCTCTCTGAACTGGCTTCATCACTCTGCTCTCCTCCCCACTGAGAGCTGGTGTGTGGGGAACGTTCTGGCGCACTATGGCTACAGTCACATCCTCCAGGTGGGGCTGCACACTAGTGGTGGTGGAGGGGGGTCCCCATTACCTGTAAAGCGCTTTGAGTGGAGTGTCCAGAAAAGCTCTGTATAATTTTAAGGATTATTATAATACGCTATCCAGCACCATTGCCTCTCATACAGACTATGTAAAGCATTTCAGAATCTCAATTAATCTGTATACTGTATGTTTGTTCTTAAATCAATGAAAAACACAGTCGTCGATATTCTTCATAGAGCTCCACAGTTCTTAGTTGGGGTCCAGCGTAGAGCAAGAGGAACCCTGTCCTGTTCTCCAACACAGATTCCACTCACCGCATACTGTATTGCTTATGGACCACAGGATGGGTGGTCTGTACCACAGCTGCCTTCACCAAACCCAAACCCCAGCAGCTAGAGCCTATAAAAGCTTTTTTCTTCTGTTTTCATTCAGGGCGGGAGCACAAGCTCCTAAAACTCCTGGGAAGCCCTCGGCGCCGGACTTACATTTCCTTGACTTTGTCGGGCGGGCCCTGCACCTGTCCGATCACGGTCCCCTGCCGGGTGTTCTTCACCCAGCCCGTCACCCCCAGCTTGTGGCCTTCATCCTCCGTGTACTGCGGGGCGGGAGAGAGGGACAGGAAGTGGGTGCAGAACACTGGCAGACACTCGCTGATGTTCAGAACCACAAGGCGGTTCTCGGTTTGTGGGGGAACAGTCGGGAGAAGTCTATTTGATTTGTGCACACAAAGCCAGTCCAGTGTACCGCCAAACAAAAAGACAAGCGCACGTCTTATATTTCTGAAACATCAAGTATGATTGAGACCCAGTGTCTAGGTCCTTTCCACTTCTGCCTGCCACTAGGCTGACATCGCACCCCACCCTCACCCTGTGTTTTGCAGGTGGTGGGCTCCCAAGACGGCCCCGCATGGCCTTTCCGGGCTGAGCCCGGCCACCAGGCACTCACCTGCGAACGCCACCCCCTGGCCTGGCCTGCGGATCTGTTCCTGGGGGCAGGGAAGTCTGGCCTGATCGATTGGCCTGCTGCAATCGCAACCCTCACCAGGAAAGGCGGAGTGAAGATGGAAGAATGGAGACCCAGTGTTTCAGGGTTCAAAATAAACACAGTGCACGTCACTCCAACTTACCATTCTGAAGCAGACTCCTGCAAAAAAAACAGAAAGAGGAAAAGCTCATGATATATTTAAAGTATACGTATAGAATGGTGCCCTAAGCAAATGAATGGAACTTAAATGGATCAACAGCATTTTATGTTGCTGAGGAACAAGTAAAGGTTTATTCCACGCAGAAAAGAGAAGTCCACACCCGAGCAAGGCTGGACAGACGAAATGTCATGTTTCTTTTCTTCTTATTTCAGCGTGGAATAAAACTTTACTTGCTCCTTTGCAGCCTACGCATGCTTGATGAAGCTACCCACCTGGCCTACTTCAGCCCAGTTTATTTATGTTGTTGTATGCAGAACATTAATAGCAATAAAGAAAATGGTTTCAGGCATTTTTAAATAAAGGCAATAATCTTCCCATTGCTAAGCGGCATCCATGAGGCTAAATTATTTTATATCATGTTTGGGGTTTAATATTTTAATTTTAATATTTTAATTAATATAAAATACATCTTTGCAGCCTGTGCAAATATAATATGTAATACTGTATATGTAGGGTGTATATTTATCCAGGTAGTTCAGGTGGGGAGCTGTGTCAGCATGCGTAGGCTGCAAAGGAACAAGTAAAGGTTTATTCCCTGCTGAAAAGAGAAGAAAGAAAACACAACGTTTCGGCCGTGGAGCCTGAAAAGTAAAAAAACGGCCGAAATGTTGTGTTTTCTTTCTTCTCTTTTCAGCATGGAATAAACCTTTACTTGTTCCTATTTATCCAGGTAGTCGATGTTTTGCAGTATCAATGGAGCATCGGTAGAGGGCAGCATTGTATCCGAGCACTCTTTTTCATTGCAGCCGGCCTGTTAGCGTTTGGCAACAAGCTGGTCATTTTCCGACTGCGACGCAGTGTTTAAACTAACAGTGGGCATTATTCTGGGACGGCAATGCGTCCGCTTTTTCAGCAATAAACAGCCAACACAGAGCAGTGTCAGTTAAGGAGACGCTAACGAGGCAAAGCACCGCAGTGAACTCCCCGTAATAATGGTCTGGTAAGGCAGAAAGCAACTGAACTCAAATGACCCTGCTGCAACACTTGCCAAAATATACGGTATCCAGCTGAGAAACGCATTAAGCCGACAGTTCGGCTCACTGATGCGCAAACATGCACTAAATTCCTTCACCACTTAAAACTAGCTCATCCTGAGTATTTAGTCTGGGGAAACGGGTTGTGCCGCATCGCGATGTCAAATCTACTTATTTGCCCCGAAATCCAGAGTCGCAGCGAAACTTAACTGCGTCTAAATTTGGAAACGGCAGCTGCTGCTGGGCACAAGCTAACGGGCTGTGTTACTGCGACTAGACGAGCAGTTAAAGGCGGGCAACACACAAGGCTACCTACCCTGAACGCGGCCGAATACCTCGAAATCTACGGAAGCCAGTTTGGCTCCTGCACTGACTACGTCGTTAGACATTGCCAGCAGGATAAGTGCGGCTAGAACAAGCGCACGGCTCCAGGTCCACCTCAGTCCCGGCCCGGACACGGCTCTCCGCATCGGCGCTGGTACCTGGCGCTCCCCCCCAGCTGGGTGTCGCTAGTGCGCTAATTTCACAACCCCTGCGCAGCCTGGCACGTCTGGCGAGGAGCTGGAGACTGGGTCATATTTATTTTTTAAAGCGAAGTGATGCCTAAGCATTGCCAGATGTAAAAACTACTGGGCTTGGGAGAATTACGGGTGACAAAAACTGGAATTTAAAGAGGATATACTATCTTCTAGGATTTATCCTAGGATAAACTACCAGATTGTTTTTTTTTTTCAGATGTTATATAGTTGTCCTTTTCAGAAAGAAATATTGCAGTGGACAGGCCGTGTTGAAGGGGAGGCGATCGGAGTGGCGATTTTAAATTCCCAGAGTGAACCTAAATTTGTAATTGTTTTGACACTCGCAATGGAAACAAGCGCAAATGGACTTCCTGGTCCTGTACTTGACTTTCATTTTTTAATATTTTTTATGGGTGCTCACGGGCACGTTTTAAGATCGTGGGGATCAAGTTCTAAAAGCATTTGGTACTGTCAGTCTAATTACACAATGGTGGCGCTCTGGGTTAACAGTGCTAATGGATTCCGCGTATCATTAATAGTTAAAGCAAATGTACTGTTATCAGAGCACCATGAGTTCTTGTGCTTTTAAACCGAGTCATGGGACACCTCTGAAAACTTGAGAGTTTGTTTTAGTAGCAAGTCGGGCTACCAGTTACAACGCAGTTAACCCTAAATACATGAATACACCAGTAGGTGGCACACACACCATTTAGATATCTTGCCATATGGCAGCTTTTTAAGTATCGCAAATCAGAACATTAGTAAGGAATTACATTTGTGATACTGGTTGTAATGCGTTTCGACCAGTAAAGTAAATTGAATGAAGAAAACAAAGTTATTCCGATCCCTAGTAATGTAGCAGGATTACGATCAAAATGCATTTCTTTCTAAAGCTGATCTGTACCGTCACTGGGGTTGCCTTTTTGTCTCCTCGGCTCTTTCGTTGGAATCAGGAGTTTCTTCGGCAAATCTCTTGTCTAGAGAAGCCAACAGCAAAAGTGAGCAAAGAGAATAAAATTGTCTAACTTCCCAAACGTAGGAGTTGGTATCTACATGAAGGGCAAATAGAAAAAAAGAACAGGTGAGTCTAAAGTCATTATTTACAAAGAATACCTCTGAAATGTTGTTTCTTTTGTAAGTTTTGAGGTTTTCAGGTAAATTGCCCGTGTCAGACGTACAATTGTACAATAGTTAAAAGGCTCTGGCCTGGTCAATCCTGGGATGAGAGACCTTCCAGGTTGGAAAACCAGGTTGCTGCCATAAAGGGTGTTGTCAGACCAGTAGGTGGCGCTCTGCCCTCTGGATCAGAATGTCCAAGCCCATATTCCCAATAGTGACAGGTGACACTGTTGTGAGGAAGGCGCAGTGCTTTTTTGAGATGTTAAAGCTCGAAGTAAATTTTTCCTATAAAGTCTAGATCACGATTTGGCTATCTTGTTTATAAAGGTGCTTATTTTCTTGTGTTTTCAAGATCCCATGTCACCTTTTATAAGAACGGGGGGTGTTTAACCCCCATGGCCTGGAAAAAATTCCATGTGAACAATCTGGCTTCTTAAAGCCGCCCTCCCTTCATTTAATTTATGAGGCAAGTCCTGCACCTGCCCAGCTGTGGAGTGGGGCTGCTGTTGCAGAGTGGCTTGCCCTGTGGCACTGCTCCTAAGCGGTTGATAAAAACGTGCAAAGCACTGTGGGATCCTTTGAGATGAAAATTGCTACATAGATGTAAGCAATTCTTAATGAGAAGATACTGGAGTGCTACCAATCAAATAAATTATACGATTTTCCAAGATTAATTGAGAATTTAGCTCATCGGCAGAACTACCAATTGCTAAGAAGATGGTTCTGATGTTAAAATAGGGCAGTATGCAGATCCACCATTCACTCTTTCCATACCCCCCTGTATTGTGTAAATTCTTGCCTTGTGTAGCAGGCATGTAAAATATTGATTAGTTAGAGACAAGAATGTCTCAGATGTTATAATGGCGTAGTCTCTCTCTTTGGTTCAAAACGCCAGTCATTGGCCATGTAATCCAACCCAGTTTCCCTCTGGGATCTGTTGAGTCATTTTTGCTTATTAAATATTTTAAATGGTGGAATTCTTGCTTCTGAAATTGTTGTATCACAAAACTGAAGGATACCAAAGCGATCTGGGATTCCATTTTTTAAAATAAAACATCTATTCTTTTAAATCTTACGGAATTATATAAAGCACTAACACTTTTAACAGAGGTTCATTTGAACTAAAAATGCAAGACACAAGGAAAAAAAGGTTTGTGCACAAAATTCACCCTCTTTAGATTAGTGTTTAAGCATTTCTTTTAAAAAATCAGATTCTAAGATTCTGTAGTTCTCCAGTCAAACAGGGAAAATACCATGAGATCAGTAGATGATGTACTCTAAGCTTCTAATGATGTACAAGAACACATGCTAATCTCTAGAGAAAATATCCACATGGGCTCATTCTGTTGACAGAATCAAACGTTTTAGCTGCTGTTAGAAAACCTAAAGCAAGCAGATGTGTCTTAATATATTTATTAAGATGGCAATTAATGCAGCTGATACTTCTGACTTAGTGACGCCATCGATTAATATAATGTTCCAAAGATTTCTCCTTTTGAAATAGAGTTTAATCTCATCCTTTTTGTTTATTAGAAAACCATGATGTGATGTGGATTGAAAGCTTTATTAAATCCCTCTATCAAAGTGTCCCAGATTTTTTTTTTGCCCAGCACATGTTCTGCATAGTTCCGCCATAGCACCCTGTGTAACTGAGAGAAAAAATGTTCACTAAACCAATTCAGGCAGTAATACCAAATTACTGAATAAGACAACTGCTATGAAATCCTTATCCCGGGTGTATTAAGGATTCCTCTTCTACATTGTGTACGTGCTGTGTGGGCACAGTGGAGAGGATTGGATTTGCACATCTATGAATCAGGTGTTTCCTCTGGGCATCAGTACTAGTTCCCCAACGCCAGCAGTTCTAAGCATTTTTTTTCTTGTCTGTGTCAACAGGCCTCAACCTTTTTTCTCCTGACCCCTCGATTAATGTCAGTAACACAGTTAAAGTACTGTATGAAGCACCACTCCCATCCCCCAAAACCTGGTTTTTGTCCACAGTCCTGTATCTCTGTGAAGGTGAGTAAATTAACAGCCCCTTGCATGCCCTGCCTCAAACTCTGGCTGCTGCACAGTGCCCAGCTGTCAGGTGCAAAGGTGTTTGAGTCTGCTACACTAAACAAAGGTGTTTTCTCGTGGTTGTATGGTGCCCACTGAGAGGACAGCATCGGCATATTCCCGGTATGGCCAGCAACCTGTTCTGGCGGGTTTCGTTTTTTATTTTATTAGGAAACATTAACCTGTAGCTCATCTTCCTTCGATGATCCGTAGAACGTTGGTGCCAGTGTCTGTGTGTCCACCTCTTTTCTATGACTTCCTCAGCAAGCTCAGAATACAGGATTTTCCTGTTTTGTTTGGAAGTAACAACATGTTATTCCAAAGCTTCTTTATTATGGATTCTTGCAATCCTTCTGAACTGTTACAAACTTAATTCACATAGAAAGAAACCACCCAACAGCTCACCATAGAGGAGCATGACTACAGGGTTCATGATGACTAGAATAATTGTCAGCTGGTGTATTTAAATACTGTATACTATGATGGGAGTGGTGTCACGATCGTAATCCCTCCTCTTAAGGGCGCTCCGGCTCTTTCACATTTTAGATGATTATGTGCACCTGCCTCCTATCCAGCCCCTCCTTATTTAAGGCTGGCGCTCTCACTATTCCTGGCTCAGGACTGGGAGACGGACGCCCGGAAGCCCGCCTACCAGCGGGTTTGGGAGAGACCCGATAGCACAGGCTTCACCACGGCCTCCCGACCATCTGGGTCCGGGGCTGGGAGCGCCTGGCCCTGTTAACCGGCTTTTATTCCCCGTCCCTGCACCGGATCCTGCTCCGGCTTTTAAACCTTGTCTTGTCTGTCCTGGATGGATCACCCGGCTTTGGACTCTCGGACTTTGCCCTGGATTTTCCCTTTGGACTCCCTTGGACTAGTTTGCCCTGGCCACGCCCCCCTGAGCACCAGTGCGCTGTCGCCACGGCCCCCTGTTCGTCAACCTGCCCGGTTCCTCGCCGTCTCCTCCCCGTGTCCGTTTCACTCCCTTCCGGATTATACCGCCTGCATAGGGTCCTGGCCTACACATCGTGACGGTGGACTGTGTTCCTTATTGCATTATGTAAATATATGCATTATGCATTGTGTAGATATATAAATATATACAAGATCTAACAACCTTCCTAGGAATTCAAGAGAAACCCATGTCAAGGATGGAGAAAAGTGTGGATATACTGTATATGGCAAAAGCTGAAATAATTAAGAAAAATATGGTATTTTATCATGAAAAATCCAAGGAAACATGTTGATTGTCTTTCTTTAAATCTGAATTTCTGATCATTTGCCATAAAAATGTTTTTCTTCAACTATTGAAAAAAATGTTTTCTTATTGTCCCTGAATCAGAATTTATTGTAGACTGGTGATATAATACGATTTAATCTGGTTTACACATGGTTGAGCTTCAGATTTTCAAAACGATATTTCTGTTAGCTGGGTTTTTAGGTCGCTGTGTTCTAACAGTCTCTGTGAAAGATGTCAACTGCTATTCTGCTCTGCATTCTGCATTTGTGTGATCCCTGGGGCCTTGTTCAGAGTCAGGTCTGAGCAGTGATCAAGGAAACCACATCAGAGCATGTTTTAAATAGCTGAGGCTATCCCAGTTCACAATCTGTTGTATGCTGAGTAACACTATCTATGGGAATCCACCCATGGTATAGGAAGACTTCTTGATATAATAATGACTGTATTTTATTTTTATTTATTTTTTTACATTTATGTACCACATTCCATTACATACAGTGCTTTTAAGAGTACAACTTTATGTCTTGTTTGGTTGTGATTACTAAGGGTTTTTGTGCTCATATCGAGCCTACAGATTGTTCGCAATAGACACTGTGTTGGTACAGTAAGTGTTTGAGAACATTTACCCCAAGCCTGAACCCTCTGAGAATCAGTTCTTGCGGACAAGGGAATTCTGGAATAGACTTCACTCTGTCTGTCTCTGAAGTCATTACTCTGTTATTGTTTGTTCTTTCCCTCTCTCTGAAGCCTTTATTACTCTTTAAATCCAGTGCCAATTTGTAGAAAACTGTGATCTTCAATCGGCAGTTGAAGCAGTCAAAGAACCGAGCCCTGACTGATTACTGGTAGAATTTATTATCACATATTTACAGTAGATTTGGGGGATTCTCTGGTTGGTTATCGTGATGTGGGTTTCAAAAGGCTTCCTGTACAGTAAAGCTTACACAAAGAAAAATACAGTGGTGGTGGGTCTCCTAATCCTATCAAGTGTTCTGCTGCATTTCTGTTGTTGAAAAACAACTCACCACTAGATTTGTCTGTGCAGCACAGATGGATTTGGATGCTGGTGTCTTCCCTTGTGTCAGCGGTCCCTCTCTTTTCTTGACATGGTGTACATGGAGTACTTGCGTCTGTAGAGGGGCCTGTACAAGGCTTGGATAGGAATTTGTTGATCCTGCCCCTAACTACTGCCAGGATCCCGGGATTCTGTGTGGTTGTAGAGGAAGAGGGCAGTCGTGTGGGCAGGGAAAATGGATTGGAGGGGACAAAGAGTTACCACCTGGGGAGTGTTTCAGGAATGTATGGAGTGAAAGATACACTTTCTCTGTATGTTGCTATACTTTAGGAGTGAGTGATGCCCACTCATAACTCATAACCAAACCTTGTGTCCTTGATCACAAAAGGAACAAGAACTAATTGAGCAGCTCTTTAGTGCTGGTCCAATTTCTAAAATGAATTCACATAATACATTTCAAGTGAGCCTACTCATAACTAATGAATGCATTTTTACAGCCAACACAATCTGAGTTTCTGAATTTGCTCAGAAAAGAATACAATGTTCCTACCAACTAATTATTTTAAAGACAACGTGGGTTTGCATAAATGGCCAAAATCAATTATATCCTCTCAGTTAACTGACCATAATTAGGACTTGCCATTTTCTTCTGTTAATTTCAAAACTGTAGTTTGCTAGTTTCATAATTGTTTCCTAGATGTATGAATACAACATTTTGAATAGTACAAATACTAATCTCTCGGTGCTATGGGCTGCAGGGCAGTGGCCTGTTAAAGGCTCTGTACCTCTGATCTATAAATAACTTACTCTTCTGTTGACCCAAAAGCCATTGTCAATTCAGTCTGATTTGTACTGACACTGGTGTTTAGTTTGGGTTTGAGAGATTAATTGCCTTATCACAGAATACAAATAAACTCCACAGCGCCTGTCATATTAGCCGAAATGTCTAACGAAGCAGCTGTTTATTCTGAAACTACATTTTTTTACCATTAAAGTCACATTTAACTCCCAATTTCTCAGAGCTTGTTGGCATACAACTTGAAGTCTCAAAGCTTGAAAGACAGATAGTGCTGTTTTCAATACTATAAAGACAACAGAATACTACTTTCTGATGAGAAACTATTGATGTAATGCCTTGTTTTTCCCTGCAGAATGATGATGTCTAAAATATAAAAACAAGATAAAAAGAAAAAACTGTCTGTGGTGACTGTTTATGTTTTGCTTTGCAAAGCCGGTTTTATCATGGAATATATTTTAAATATCACTGCTGGGCATGTTTGACTGTGAATGAACAGCATTGCAGTCTTGTTATAATGATGCTGTTGTATGTAAGTCGCTGTTTTAGGTAATCATGTTGTGAAACACAGCCCTTAAGCACAATTATAACTTCCCACACATGAGCATAAACATAGCGGAAAAACGATAATGCTTTGACTTTATTTTGCTTCTGTCAGGCTCATGTTGAAGTTGTAATAAGCATTTTTGTTTGATTATTTGAGCATAATGATTTAAATTATTTCATGCAAGTTTTGCAGTTTCTTACATAGGAAGACTTCTGAAGACCTAAAGTGAAATCTCCAACCCATATTAAATCAAAGCTTTGACCCACTGGTCAAACTCCCAGGTTTATTGCGTGATAATGGTTTCGTGGGACTCCTAAAGGAATGCTACCATCAAGATCTGGGTTGGGATCTGTGTTCTCTCTGATGTTCTTGAATTTTAGCCTAGTCCTGTGCACTCCTATTGTAAGCCTGGTGTGATTGCTTTTCAGAGGAGATCTACTAAAAAATAAAGGCAGTGTTTATACTTTTAGCAGTAGCACTGTATTGAGTACAGATAATACAGAAAACATCTTGATGATTTGGGTGAGAAAATAGCTCAATGCACAAAATAATTATTCAAACCTCTCCTGCTTTAGAAGAGACACCTGGCCTTTTTCAATGTTCTGCAAAACCTCCAGGAAACAAACCTTAAGAATTCTTTACGAAGAGATGCCAGTAAACTGTGATGCTCAAATTATGATACTGAGCGTGATGTGTCATCCTATCCTGGTCTTGATGATGGCATCAGGGAGAAGAAAAGTCTGAGGTCATAAAGGTTTAGAGACACCGATAATGAAGAACATAGCATCGTGAGACTAGAAACAAGAACAACAAAAAGAGAACTTGAGCATTAGTCAGTGTACTGTGTTGAGAATCTAATTCAGTTAATAAAAAAGAGATCATTTGTCTTTCTTGTTCCAGTTCTTCTCTAGGTCTTTCCTGGTTTTTTCTTGTTCAAGTGTCTTGTCTTTCTGCTCTTTCCAATGTGGATTTGAATTTCTGTCTTTCAGCACTACACAGGCTTAACCCTCACAAATAGTTGGCTAATTTACTGGTTTTGGCAGCATTTACGCTAAAACCCGATTGATCTGCAACTGTGGTGAAGTCAGCACAAGGACATGGTGAACAGCAATTAGTGCAGACAAGTATCAGTGCTGTGGAACAATGTAGAGTAGAGTTGAGTTTTTTCTACCATTCCATCAGGACTTTACTGTTTTAATGCTCTCAATTGTATTGGACGAGCAATTTTCCAGCAGTTCCCTGGAGATATCAATTTAAAAAAGCTCAGAGTAGGTGTATCAAATTACCATGCAAAGCTTTGATCAGCATATAATTGACTTGTTGTTCCTACATTCTAACAGATGCTCACCAGTTAAAGCCTACTACACAAACAGGCATATTAGGTGATCAGATGTTGACTTGATTAGACAGTGCCCAAGGCATGAACATGAAAAGAAATGGCCTGATTTAGAGTATTTTAGAATGTTTAAATACAGAGAGTACAGAGAGGGAGATGACTGGACCAAGAGCTGCTGCCAGTAAGTGCCTGTTCTGTAATGGCACATGTACTGCTGGTGTCCTGCGCATTTTTGACGCACAACAGAACTGAAAATATGGTGCCACAGAGCATGAGATACAGACAAAAAAGTGGCTGAGGTCCCAATGAAAACCATAAATTGCATTATTAGTTGTGCTGTGAATCAATGAATGTTTCATGCAGATGACTGTCTTAGTGGTTTCAGCGGATGTGACAGAAATGTATTTCTGCCAAAGAGCCATCTATTTGGATCAGCAGAAACAAATAAAGTGTGATTTACAGTATAACATAATCTGCAGCAAAATCTTATTCCAGAATGATGTCCTTTTTTTAACATTTTGACAACATTATTCCAGGTGGAGTTTTATTATAATTGCTTTAATCTGTAGAGCAAAGTACTGATGGAGAGTTTAATCAGTGTGGAAACTTTTCTCAGTTCTTGTGGAACTGTTTTAAACCACTCTGGAACAGAAAGAAGCAACACCTAGAGTGTATCTGGCCATCTTTAAATCTTGAATCAGAGTATTGAAGTGAGAGTGTAGCTTTGAGAAAAGCAGCTCTTCCCCGTGTTTGATAAACCACTTTTCAAACAGAATTGCTTGTAGAGAGGATGGATTTCTTACACTCTGTGTTTGGTAAGCCCGGGCAGATGTCAAACCTAAAGACAACAAAAGTGAAATTACAAATGTGTTACTTTTTTTTGTAAACAATACAAACCCTGACATGAATAGTATTATTTGAGCTACAGGACATATGGTTCCAAATAGAACAATCTTGCATATCGAGCTGTTCGTATATTCTTTGAATACTGGTCATAATTCCAAGTAATTGCTTAAAGGCGTTTCATACACAGTTTAGCTCCAAATTTGTTTCAATAACCAGAAGATGCCAAAAGTATAAAATGCAGATACAGTTGTTATGCCTTCTCAGTTCTTTAGAAACAACAGTGGTTTCTATAACAGCACAGCTGTGCACCCGTCTGCCTGATTTATCCCTCAATGGAAGTGTGTTTTCATTTTGATAAAGAGACAACAGTACTTTTAATGGAGGAATGCAGAGGGCAGAAGACGCAGGTTGGAGAATGCTTTCCCAGAAGAAAGCAGCAGATGCTTATCCTCCAGTGTGATTAAGCCTGGCTAGATTTCAGCAAGGCCTGAGCACGGATAGTAACTGCAAGGGAAACTGAAGGGGACTCAGATTTCTTTCTGAAGAGGTGCTAGTCAACCAACAGTTTGGCTTCTCAAGCACGAGAACCCCAATATTGTGAGAGGGAACACTGAAGTAGGAGGTACTGTCTTTCAGATGAGAAAAATTGAGGTTTGGATTACTAGTTATCACTAAAAATCTTCTGGTGCTTTTTATGAGAGTAGGGGATGTTAAACCAGGTGCCCCATCTGAATTCCAAAAAGGCTTTTGTCACAATCGTCCTCCTCTTAAGGACGCTCCAGCCCTTCCTTGTTTACCTGATTTCCTATACCTGCCTCCGGTTCCAGCCCCTTTCCTACAAAAGCCAGACGGTCCTGCCAATCTGGGCTCAGCTTTGGAAGACGGACGCCTGGAAGCCCACCTACCAGCGAGTCCAGGAGGGGCTCAATGGCATCGGTTTCACAACGGCGTCCTGACCATCTGGGTCCGGGCCTGGGAGCGCCTGGCCCCATTCCCCCTTTTATTCCCCAGACCCTTCCCCGGTTCCCGCTCCGGCTTTTAACTCTTGTCTTGTCTGTCAGGACGGATCACCGGGCTCTGGACATTGGCTTACTCAGGATATTCTCACGGACTCCCTTCGGACTTGTTTGCATGGGCCACGCCCCCTGAGCACCGGCGCACCTTGGACACGCCCCCCTGTTCTCCCAGCCCTGATCCCAGTCTTTTTCCCCTTGTTTGTCTCACTCCCCTCCGGATTCTGTCGTCTGCATAGGGTCCTGAAAAACGCTTTGTGACTTTACTGTATATGAACTGGCTAGGTTCCTGCTGGTGGGAAGATGGTGGCTCAACACCAGCTCAGTGGCTGTTGCATTTCAGAAGCAGATGAAAAGACTTTCTGCCTTCCTGAAATAACTGGAAATATAACGTACCTAAAGGATACTGTACCTTCACCAACATACTGTGAAGAGGGGATTACACCCTCCAGTAGTTCATTTTAATTGTCAGAGATTTGTGAAACCCTTTAAGATGCACGTCAGTGGCCGCTGATGATCTCCCCAAGCTTTCACGTGCGAGTCTGCTCGCACCTTCACTCCCCGATGACTGACGTTCTGGCCACTAGTGCTTGTGTAGGGTTTATAGTAAGATCAACTTCAGCAAGACGCTGAATTATTGTTCTTAATTCTGTGTGTTTAATGAATGCAAATGCTAATTCAACAAAGCAAAATACAGGCATGGACCACAATGAGTAATCTAGTGGGTCTGGGTTCTAAAGAACAAAGCTTTGTTTTTTTAACTGATTTTTCATCGGCTGTGTATGTATGCTCATCAGCTTTGAAGGAAACATTATTCAAGGTAGGGAAAAGGTGGTGAAATGCTTTTGGTTCTGCTGAGTTACAAATCACTCACTAAGTTTAAAACCATATTCTAAAACCTCACTGATTTATTTATGAACATTTTACACTCACTCAAGATCCTTAAGAAACCCCCGGAACACCCATTTGTGAAGATTGGATTCATTTTAGAGGATCCCTACAGGATTTGGTTAGAATGTTTCAGGGATATTTTCACATATTGATCTGATCAATACTATTGATTAGAAATAGTCTTGATTAGCAGTCCTATATTGATTCTATATTACGTCGTCAAGGATAACCGACAAAACAGCGTGCAGGCGTTATGGCCATTTCTGTATGCCCACTGTATCTGGCATCTCAAACGATTTCCGTGATTTCGCGCCGACCAATTTAAATAACCTTAATCATAAATGCATAGCATAGCACACGGACGACAGTTTTCAACTTTTTGGGGGGGTTCTAGAGACAAATATGCACCCCTTCTTACCTTGGCATGAAATTCAGAAAAATCCAAAACTATTTCAGAGCAGCTGTGCTCATTTTAGCCCTGATTTCCAACCTGTCCCTTAGTATTTCCAAATGTTCACGATTACATTTGCGCTCAGAAAGGGGTATTTTCTTGTGGAACTCTAGAACCAAGGATCTTGGCAAATCAATCGATTATTATGCGTAATAAACTCTTATTTGCAGTATGCAAGCATACTTTTTTCGATTATTTCTAATTAGGTACTGTATGTGTCAATAGAGAGCCAAGTTCGTGAAGAAAACGAATATGAAAGAGAGGTAAAAATCCAACTCAACGCAAAGGGATTTAAAATGAATCAGTGTAAACAATCCATTGGAAAAAAAACACTTCTGTATACTGTCAGAATGGTGGTGTTTTGTCAACATTTGCAGTTGTTGGGAGTTTTAGTACTGCGTTTAAACTTTGTATATAATATTTTTATATAAATAATATGTTATTGTATCAAAACTATTTTAATTGTAATTTTAAAGTGGACCACATTATAACTAGATCATTCTTGTATGAAAATTCAGTGCTCTGCTCAATCACCTGTGAATGATCTAAGGGCACCGAGATACATCCTACCTTCAGGATGGGAAACCAAGTATCACACAACTACACAACGAATCTCAAACATCCATAACGCAGTGTCGTCATTTCAGTTGTGATTAAAGTTAATTCTGTTGTTAATTTGACTTGAACCACATAAGTCTCAAAATCTTTCGATTATTATAAGAAAATCTAACCCAAAACATGAACGCTACTGCCAGAGATTTGAAGAAAAAAAAGATTTATACAAACGTGTAGTATATCCTGTAGGCAGTTTGACCTTTTCAGCGGAAATAACTTCATTTTTCTTTGGGTTTACGTATAGTAGGTCTCTACTGTCTTGGGAAATCACAACGCAGGACTCTTGAAATATGAAGTTACAGTACTGAAAGAATATAGGGGAGATTATATTTCTCCCTTGTTCTCCCTTTAGTAATAAGGGAATGCGATAAGAAAGTTCGTTGTTGCGTTTAAGGAAAAAGTTAAATATTTTAGGATCAGGTATTATTTTGCTTTTCAGAAAGCTCTTGGGAGTATATTTAATGTTTATCTGCTTGATTAAATAAAAAATGTTTATTTATTAAGCTTGGCCGGTATTTTCATTCGACTTCTGTTATCTCTGTGAATCAGTTAATAGTGTCAAAGCGTTGCACAGGCTCCGATAAGGGAATGTCTTTATTCCAAAATATTCAAATATTGGAACTACTAAAAACAAGATTTACAATTCAGAGCCCAAATTAACGAAATTGTGTATTGTCGAAGGCAGTCTATTATAGAGACAATTATGGGCTATGCATTTCCTTACTAGAACTTTATTTAAGGACAAAGAATTACAGACAAGGCGAAGTATAAACAATCGGATTGCTTTTTTTTCATTGTTAATTAGGATGTTATAAATTGATTTATTTTCAGGTTATACCTACAGTATGTTTGACTATGTAATTGTCTTTCAGAGGTTATTAAAGGAATTACTAGTTTACTGTACATGTACCGGGGGCTACACGCTAGTTTTATAATATAAAGAAGTTTACTGGTCTTTTAATTCTTTGACCAAGCGTAAAGTTATCATTAAAGACATAAGAGAGTTACGTGAACTTATTAAGTTAATCTGAAGTATTGAACATTTCAAACAACTTTTCTAGATGCTAATATTGTGAGTTTATTGAATCGATTCATTTTGGAATAGCTATTTTCCAAGTTTAGTTAGTAATGTACTCTTTGAGAGATGAGATACAAAACAGTGGTAAGCGTACTGTATATTGATAAAATAAATTACATAATCGGAATAAGAAAGTCGATTACCTGCATTAGAGTACAATATGAAATCGAATAAGCATTTATAAACAGCAATAAGATGAAGATATCAGTATATTTAAGATATTTTGAGATTCATCACTTAAACGTCTGATGTTAGAAATAGCATATAACAACCCCAAGTAGTATAAAACTATAGTTAATAAGGAAACGCGACTGAAATATAAATCATTTTAAAAAGTACGACATCCATTAAGGAAACGATGCTTGATGAACTTTTTAAAATACAATATAGTGTAACTAAACATCATAAGCTATTTATGAACTGAGTATTAAGGTTTTTGTATTTGCACATCCTCAACAATGTGAGGAAGCGATGAACAGGCAGGATAAATAATTCACCGAGAATGAGCTGTTGTATCTCGATGAGCCGCTGTCGCTCTGATATGGACATTACCTTTCTGACCTATAAAAGTGCAGGATGTAGAACTTAAATCATGGTATGTTGAAATTGTACAACGTACTAAAAATACTTCATTTAGTGTATTGAATACAATATTGATCACCACGTTACAATTTATATTGTTAAATTATACTGTTGCTCTGGAATCAATCCAGAGAAGAGCGATAAGCCACATTTCCCTGGGCTCTTAACGGACAAACTTAAAATCACTTATTTTTTATGTTTAATCTTAATTTTCATTAAAACAAATCTCATAAGCGTGGATAATGTCTAGCCAATGGACTTCATTAGAATAAACTATGACAAGACACACCTAGTTTTCACCGGTAGAAAGGTTTTTACACAAAGGGTTGTGGGAGTATGGAACAAGGTACCCAACCCTATTGTTGGCGCTGGTTCCTATCTATCAAGAAATAGCTGGATGGGGCGAGTATGCGCCTATTTTTTGTCAAATTTCTTTTGGTCCGAATATCTGGCGTCTTAAAACCCGTGAGTTTGGTTTGTGTTGTCCTGACGTGTATTTAAATTAAGCGTTACCAACATATCAACAGAAGATGTTGCCCACGTTCTGCGTGAGCCGAGCCATTCCGGTGGACTGAAATCTCAGTGGAAATAAATGCTGTGCAGGTTCCATCTCTTCAAATGTAAACACAGTGCGATACCCTGTACTGTACCAATGGTTTAAAACATGTTCTAAGATAATGCACTGCTAATATAAGTGTTACAAGCATATCTTTGTTTATGACTGGGGATTGTACCACCTTTAATAGCCCAAGGGTGGAGAAGTGTATATGTTTACTATGTGAGTAATGAACGCACCAGAGCGCACAGATAATCTGGATGATTTTGTTAAGTAAATGTTTACCCCGTGCTCGAGTCCATAGAAGGGATTTTAAATAAATAAAAAACTTCAAGGCTCAAGTCAATACCTTAGGCAATGACACTATACAGGACACAATTAAAAAATGAATGACAAATGCGCTCGCGTCCCACTCACTGCGGGCACATCCAGTGGACAGTTCAAACACTGCACGACGTCCAAGAGAAGAAGAGATTGCGAGCATTTCACAACATCAGACGCCTTTCTCCAGCCGGCTTCACCTGGCCGTCTAGTCTCTCTGACTCTGAACTAATGAAGACGACCACAAAGCCAGCAAAGTCCTACAAACCTATCTCTGAAACCCCCCGCACGGTCTTCCCAGCCCAGCCAGCCACCACCTCCATTTCTACCGCTTTTTACAAAAAAAAGAACAGAAAAAAAGGAGAAACCCGTAGCAGTTAAAGATTTTAAACGACCACTTTCGGCATCTAAACGTGCGAACGCTTCTTCATTCAAAATGTAAGATGTGTTTCACATTCGTCTGAGAGATGCGATCGTTTAAAGTGTTTCCCTTATAGCCGAGTCATCACTTACACTCCGTTTGTCATTCAGTGGTGCAGATACAGTACAATTCTTTTGCTATTTGTGTGTGAAACATACCAATCAAATACTGAGACTGATCTCTTTCACTTGTGCATCCAGTGTTAGACTGCTGTATCCGCGGTGCCCACAGATGCGATGCTGCCGCGTTCAGACGGCGCGTCTAGCAGGGTGTTTTTGTAATAAAAAAACGCTTTCGCGCGGGCAGGAACGAGAATTACACGCCGCTGATGATTTTACGGTTAAAATGATTAAAAAAGGATGCTCGGTTTCTGGTAAGATGAGTAGGATTTCAGCAAGTTGCTTAGCTCCTCCCATTCGATGATGTAGCCCTAAAACGGAACCTCCTTAATTACTAATTTCTCCGTCCACTGCAGGATCCTCTGTCCTAGAAGTTTCTTCATGCGTGCGATGTCCTGATCCGATCGCGCCTGACCTTTTATTTTTTAAACACAAAACCCAGCGCTTGTTGTGATTGCCGGGCATGGGAGATCACAAGGAGCCGACGATGGTCCCCAAATCCACTTCGTTTAGCATCAAGAGCCTCCTGCTCCCTTCTAAATGTGACAACCCGGGCTCGGGCGCCCCAGAAAAAAGGACTGTTCCTCCCGGGTCCGATCCAGCGAAACCGCCGGCCCCCACGGAGATGGATCTCGAGTCCCCCAGCCTGGAAAACCACGAAGAGGACGACGAAGGGGGCGACCGACCGGCAGAGCAGAGCAAGACGGGGAAATACGACAAGCCGCCGTTCAGTTACAACGCTCTGATCATGATGGCCATCAGGCAGAGTCCCGAGAAGAGACTCACCCTGAATGGCATCTACGAGTTTATCATGAAAAATTTCCCCTATTACAGGGAGCACAAGCAGGGCTGGCAGAACTCGATCCGGCACAATCTGAGCCTCAATAAGTGTTTTGTGAAAGTGCCAAGACATTACGATGACCCCGGGAAGGGGAACTATTGGATGCTGGACCCTTCGAGTGACGATGTTTTTATCGGGGGCAGTACTGGCAAACTTCGCAGGCGGTCGGCTACCTCCAGGGGCAAACTGGCGATGAAGAGGGGTCTCCGGTTCGCCCCTCTCGGGCTCGGATTGAACGACAGAGCGAACAACCCTTTGTACTGGCAAATTTCGCCATTTTTGTCTTTGCATCACCCGCACTATAACGGATCTGCCTCGGGATTTCTGAACCAAGGGCACGCGTACGGCTCCCTACTTTCGGGAGTCGAGTCTCTGGGTAACGGGGACCTGTCCCGTCCGATTTTGGGAGGACCCGCCGGGGGCATCGGCTTGACAAGCAGTTACAATGTTAACACGTCTCCCGTGAGCTTGCTGTCTGGGCAGACGGGTTATTTCTTGTCCGGGACCCAGCACGTCCAGCCTCTCCAGCAAAGCGGGTCCAGGTTCGGCGCTCCGTCCAGTTCGCCCCCGACCCTGCTCACCGAATCCCTCAGAACTTCGTTGCCTTCCTTTGCGCAAGGTGTTTCCACGGGGTTCCCGGGAGTGGCGTCTCATCACAACAGAGCGACACCCGCTAATTCGTTTCTAAACTGATTTTGCGTTTTGTAGCGCTCCGCATGGGAGAGAGAAAGAGAAAAAAAAAGTGAACGGGATACACTAAAAAAAAATAATCTTCCTCGATTTCTCCTGCGTTTTATTTGGTGCAACGAAACAAGCTGAAAAACAATGCACTTACACGAAAAAAAATGACTAAATCGCGCGAAAAGCGACCGTTTCTCTCGCGCTATGCTGTTATCGCCATACACTGCGTGGACTGCGTAGTTCGGAAATATGCAGGATATTTTTTAACTTCGAAAGGGACAAACTTTGTTACCTGCAGGTTAAGAACTTGATTTTTGTCATACCAAAGGTAACGACAAATGTTTCGGGTTGTTTTTATCACGTGCAAAAGAATACGAATGGCTTTTGTGACTCAGTTAATTTATGGTTCGTATTTATTACAAACATGTTATTTAAAATGTTGTTGCCATTACAAATATCCATCGGTCTTAAGAGAAATAATATACAATTCCTTAAATTATTTAATATTTTTTTGTAAATATTGATTTGTTACTTTTATGATATTTAGAATTAAGCATTTTGTTTTCATACAAGCGCCTTACTATTAAACAAAATCAGGGCATATGTAGTCATGATCGGGGACGGACGTGGATATGAAACTTGGATCTGCTCAGGATTTCGGTATAGTTTCGAACAATGTAGAGTTTTTGTGTTACTATCATTCATGCTGAAATAAGCAAGAGTCTGCGTTTGTATTTGCTTTATTTATGTTTGAAACGGCAGTGTGGGCGTGCGTCTGCGCGCTTGTGCGTGTGCTAATTCTCGAGAACAGAAGCCCTCGAGTCGCAGGCCTCAGTCCGGATCAGCGAAGTCCCGGGATGGACTCTAAAATACCGGTTCTGATTGTTTCTGTATTAGGTATTTGACTTTTTAGTCCCTAAATTGTACCAGTGTACCAGACGTTCAATGGACACTTCCTAATCCCTAACACATGGATTACGGAGTGTGACGCATTTAGCGCAAGGCGCTATTGGCGAAGTGATTGTAAAGGATATATACAGTAGTTAGGCTAAGTTATTAATAAAAGTACTTTGGCCAGCCTACCTTTTAATGTTCAAAGGACAATATTTAGTTGCTTTAATTATCCCATTAACACGAGAGGTGGTTGTATAGATCTGTCTCTCACGAAGAACATCGTACCTGTGTTATATACCTGCACATTCTCATTTTACAGGACGGGTTTGTCCACGTTTGAGACGTAGTGATTTATTTATGATATGTTATTTGTTGTTATTATTATTTTATTACTATTATTTAATTTCTGGAAAATCATCGGCGAATTTCTTTTTATCGAGTCTCCACGACCTTTCTAAAAACAAGTTTATGGCTTTTATTTTATCATATATTTCTATGTATAGGTCAAAGTGTTATTTATTTTACAGCACGGGGTTATTTGGGGTGTTTGGATTTTATTTTTAAATGTTATTTCAATGTTTTGCACTTTTAGTTTCTAGAGTTTATTAATGTATGGAGTTTGTAACATTTATCGTTTTTGGTTTTGTTTCTGTAAGAAAAATCAACAACTTTAACCTGGTTAAAGTTGAGAAATAAAGTATTAAAACGTTTGTTTTATTAAGAAAATGCATTTTAGTATTTTATACACGTTTTTAATTCTTCTAATTTATTAGTGGGGTAAATACTCTTAAGACTCACTTTGCCGATTCTACGAATGTTTCAAAATAAATCCAAACCTATAAAACATCACATTTTTATAGAGTATCTAGTATCTCGGGTTACTATTACTAATAAACAGAACAATTGGTTTTGGAGAAGGGAGAGATTTGGGGCAGAGGAGAGACGCAGAAAATGAAAGGTGCTGCTAATTTTTAAATGATGAAACTACTACCTACAGTATGCGGAAAGGCCTTTGAACGCGTCCACATGGATCAAGATTAATGGGTGTTCAGCCATCCTCGTCCATTACATGTTTTAATACAGATAAGGAAGCAGCAGGCATAAATGTCATATGTTAAAGAGAGAAATGTTATTATGCACATTTTCAGATACATTTTGTTTCCATGTGGTAATATTGTGTTGTATAAAAAACCCAATGTCCTTTCTTTTCAATCAAGTTGCGTATCAGAACAACTGCCCGGTGCAGTCCCGCTCAGCTGTGTGTTCAAGAGGCCCGTTTCGTGTTGGGCTGGTAGCTGTATATTCATGTTTTAGGTTTATATTAGGACCTTAAGAACTATAGCTAAACTGTCCATTGAACGTATAGGAACCCTTTCATTTTGAAACACAGTGGACTGTAAAACTTGTGAAATGAGATGATCTTTCAGAGGTTTTTCGATGTAATGAATTACCTTAAATGCCCCCGACAGTTACCCCAAATATTGAAAAGATCGAACCGTTTGTATTTGTTTTACAAGATTGTGTGAAGAAATAAGCACATTTGTTTTTTTTAAAGTATTAGCGTTATTAACACCTTTTCGTTTTTAAAAAATACACATTTTACACTGTTTTAAAGAAAACACACAAATTAACACAATCAGCAACAAAACCCATTGTTGACCTAGTGTGCACGACATTTTTTCGATTGCTTAAACCTACATATACTTTATTAGAGGTTTTGCCTTTTGACAACACAGATAGGATGCTTCTTAATTTCGAATAGCAATTTAAGAGCTTCAGAGTATTAGTCGACAACAATTAATAAAAAGCGTAATTACTGTATACTAGTAAACATTATTGTTTTTTTTCGGAGTAATTACTTTACTGCAATGTTCTTTGGTAGATGCTGACGTGAGTTGGCTTATCAAGAGAAATAGTTTTCAGGACGTTAATGTCAGGAAGTTATTTCTCAGAACAATAATGGAAAAGTATAAATGCGTTCACACCACTAATAATTATGTGGTGTACTTATGTACGGTAATAAGAATCTAGCAACTAGGTAGCCGTAGTAGCTTTGATAATTGATGTTAACAAATCTCAATTTTGAAAGGATCAGTTTTTTTGTTTCAAGTAACAACAGCAATTAATAAGCACGAAAATGGTTATGATGATAATAATTCATTTGATTTATTTTTAAAGCGCTGCTCAAATGCGGAGACAAAAAAATTAGAAAGCCCAAACTTAAGATATAAAACGATATAAAACCCGGAAAAGGCCACAAGATACATTACAATTATGTGTCTCAGACGTTTTGCGATTTCGGAGTTCTAAACTGCGCTGGGAGCAGCGAGTTCCACAGTCCAGGGGCGGCACTACAGCACAAGAGCGAAGCTCTGTAAGATAAAGGATATCGGTATGGGCATGGGTATGGGCTAACAAATTAATGGTTTTATAGGAAAGTAGAAGATGTTTTAATTAACAGGATATTTCTGCCACTAGTCTCTACAATACCGGAATTATGCGCTCAGTAGACAAGGTAGCTTTTGTTTAAGGCCTGGACTATAGATGCGAAGTGATAGGTTTCCTTTTAGACATAAGCACTAAATAACTTAAAAACCTAATTTCCTAAATAATGTATTAAAACTTTCAAAGCTCATTCTTAAACCGCACGTTTAAGAGAGTAAAAACAGAGCTTTTGTCGGATAATGTAAACTCAGTTACTGTTAGTCTTCAGTTAGGAAACGGTAATAATTTTCGGTCGAACTTTGTGTAAAATAAAAAGCCCGTGTCACTGCAAACAGGTAGAGAAAATCACTTAATTCGGTCAACGTTCATCGACTCTGGGCCGCACAAGAAAGACACTAGCACCAGCACCAAGTCACTGCCAGTCAGCAAGGGTACTGTCCACTCGCCCACCACCCTGCCGGACAACTGTTTCTCGGGGGTGTGAAGGACCCTGTGACGATGATGATGTTGATGATGGTGATAAAGTCGTTTATTAATCTTTTCCTGACTCACTTGCTGCTCTCGGTACTGGATGCGGAAGACGACATCCCCCAAATCACTACCGCACATCTATTCCCCATTTCATAGTTTACTTACTTTGTTATAACGCTCTGCCATTTTGAAAAAAATGAAAAGGTGACTTCATAACGTTGTCCTCCAAACCTCTGTGTTTTTTATTCCTATGCTGACCGATGTATCACAGTCTAGTACAAAATAAGCTAAAAAAATAAACACCGATATCCTGACTCTCACTGAAGAACAACCACTGATATCTAGCGTTTGCTGTAACAAGTGTGAGGCTGGAAAGCAGGGAGGAACTTTGCTGTGAGTTTTGAAACGTGGTACACGTAGGTGCAGGAAAAAGCTGGGTATCTGGATCATGAATCAAATGAATCAAAATATTTGTTTATAGAGCAGCCCTTGCAAACAGACAACAACCCCCTGGTCATTAAAATACAAGCAGTTAATAATTTCGGAGTAAAAATCTCAGCATATTATTCGTTGACTTTAAATTCAACTCGTCCAATGTGTCACAAAGATATTTGTTTTCTGTTTATTAGTGAGACACCAGTTAATCCACACATTTTGTGATCTAGACTAGTCAGTTAAGTATTCTGTCAGAAAACTCAGTTTGTTTTATCATTGTGGCATCAAAACCTGCTATATATGAGTATAATATCATTGTACTGTCGTGATTTTCGATCACTAATTAGTTGATTTATTATCCTGTATGTGTGCTTTGTAGAGATGATTGGTAAGAATAGGGTCAGAACAGAACACAAAAGAATAACACGCTAAGGCTTGTCTATTGTTCTCTCCAGTATGTAATAAATCAATTTTAACTGTTGAAGCTCCGGAGAAATAAAATACACCGCTCGTGCTCACCTCCGGGTATTACAATTACTGTGGACAAACTGAAAACACAGACTTGACCAAAAAAAAAATAGAATTAATTCAACCGCTAAAGTAATGTTTGATTTGACCATTCTTTTGTGAACATTTTTCAGTAATCCTCTGTGCTCCCTCACCTTAGGGGGTTCGTCTTACAGAGGCTCAAACCACTTGACCGTGTAAAAAAGAAATGCCTTATATCTCTGAGCATTCTTGGCGCAGTTTATTAGAGAGAGTAACGTGGGAAAGGGTCTCCTCTTCCCCCCTCTGCCACTTTGGAAACTAATAAAACACACACAAAAATGGGATTTACACGGATACACGGAATACGGAGGTGACCGAAGGTTTAAAGGTACAGTTTTGTATCGACTCCTCGTTCTTTTTCTTGTACTGCACCTGATCTTCGGGGGGTAAAGAAAGTTTTGTTTTGCAGGAGTGTTGGTGCCGTAAAACAGTAGGCTCGGCGAAAAACGTTTGACCAAAATGCTCATCGCGATTAACACTGTACCACAAAAATGAATGAGCTTGCGTTACCCAATGCGTACTCGGCAGAGCAATTTCTTTGGCGAGACTGTTCATTCAAAATTACTACCGCGGTAAATCTTCCTCATCTTCCTTTACAACCATCGCCAAAAGCGCTGCTACTACTAACCTACTGAGCGTATTACTTCTCTTTTTACTATGGGAGACATCTGAATTGTGTGGACTTCTTTGCGAAGGCGGCAAAGGTTAAAAAAAACTTTACAGAAGTTCGACAAAAAATACTGGCAACTGCGTGTAGGCCTACTGTCTGAGAGCAAACCACAGCAGGGTTGTTCGAAGGAGAGCAGTCATTCGTTAACAACATCCTTATTGCAGTAGCCCTAGAATAAATGGAATATATTAAAATAAAGACTGGATTAAAAGAACAAGCGTAAACATGCTATTGAATAATAAGAAAGATTATAAATCAGGTTTTGTACAGGTATTCAGAGTAATGAATAGGCTTACACGTGTCGTCAACTAAAGGTTATAATACACTGGAGGGTATTTAACTGAACCACTATGAAAGTTTCCGAACCAAGTCGATGATGGTCACTTAAACATAACGATGAAATCAGTAAGCAGGATACCCCGTAGCTTCTGTTTGCTCAGACATTTCATAGGGATGTGAAGCAGGACGCTGGGCGTTAGCTGCGCTCAGACCTGTGCGCTGTATCATATTTTCCGCATCTCAAAACGCCCTGCAGACAGTGTTTGAAGAATTATCTTAGATGAAAACAGAACAAATGGGTGTAGGCTATGTCAATTCTAGCGCGCCAGCATGGTGCGCACAAACTACTCTTGAATGAAATGATCAATGATTAGTTAGCAATGGGCTGTGTTTAACTTTTGCCGCTCCAGCCTGAAACGTGTATAGCGTCGACAAAACAAATGTTAAAGTTAAAAACAGGCCTACTTGGAGCTCGTCTTCCAGCCGGCAGCACTGCTTTGCGGGCGCGCACCGGCTGCAAAAGACAGGGGCTGACGGAAAACCATCAAACGGAGAAACGATTAAGCTCGGAAGTCTGGTGTATTGTGTAGCCAGTCGCGGATCAATCCGAAGCAACCCGACAAATGGGAGGAAATGGGCGAAGAGCAGCTCCGACTCTGGGAACCTCGACACTCCCGGGCGGAGAACACGACTATCTGAGTGGACTGTGCGTCTTTGAACTGCTGTAGGGGAAAATCTCGGAATACTACCTGTTACATTTGGGTGGGTTCTCTTAAAAATGTCCTACAATTAGGCGAAACCCACCACTTGCTCTTTGTGCACGCCATTGGGGTTCATATTATTAACAGTAACACTACCGGAGCTAGTGAAAGCTACAAAGATTCAAGAGGGCTGCTTATAGCGCTATAAAATTCATACTTGACCAGTTCCGCTAAACCTTGTGGAACTTCTAGCTTTCTGAAAACAATAAAACCATTAACACTACTGTATGTACTGTAGGTGGGAGACACTAACTAGTAACCTGTTAAAATATCGAATCAAAAACTCTTACAGTACATATGAGTTACTCAATGGAAAGGTGTATGATGGCAATTTAGTTTGGGAAGAGGAAGTTGAAATTTAAACATCTAAATCTAAATGTTAGGTTGCAGCTGTGATTCGTACAATTTCTATTTTCCTGCTATACTGTATGTGTCATTTATTATCTAAAAGTCACAGTCCGCTCGGTCTATGATGAAGGCTCTAAGGTCGAAGAACCAAGTCTTCTTGATAGCTCAGTAGACTATCTTCAGTCTGAGTTCAGGCTTTGCTGAAAATATATGTGTATGTATTTCTTTTCACATAATTGAGGCTTTTGTAAGAATAAAAATAATACATTTGACTTGATCTGCCAAAATTATCCGGCTTCTGAGCACATCCAAGTTAAATATTATTTTGCGAGACAAGGAAATATCGGTTTAAATCAAACCCGATGCACTCTATTTGTGATGAAACTACAGTGTAGAAATACGAACGCGTACCGTACATCTACATCTACAATTATGTAGCGTACTGTATACACACTATGTACAGTATAGATATACTCTATATAAATATATAGATTACATAAAATAATGTCTCTATAGTAGAGAAATAATACTGTAACTACCTTATTACTATAATGTAATTATCTACAGTCAGCTCCTGATTCGCCAAGGCAAAAAAACGTTTTTCGGTAAAATGCAAAATAGTCTTTTCAAAACGTGTATATACACAAATCAAGTGTGCAGTTTTTTTAATTGAAATGCCATTTAGTGTGTTAAATTGTTAAAATATATCTAATTGATGCAAATATTCAGCAACCAATTAAGTTAAATCAATAGTAGAAAAAAAGTAATGCGCGCAGAGAAGCTGACAATTTTGTGGTAATATAGGTCAGTGTTAAAACATTCACATTGGCCGTGATCTGTGTTGTTCTGCTTAAGCACCAGTACATATATGATAAGTATTGTCGATGTACTGTATATTTACAGTCAAGGAACTGCTGTATTTGAAAAACAAGTACTGTAGATCCTCTGAAATGATCTTGGCAAGGATAGTTGAGTGCAAACCTGAGCAAAAGAGATCTGTCTTCATTACACATTTTCTTGACCAAATTTAACATTCTTTTCTTTCTTATACTTTTACAGAACAGAGTATTTTACACTCTTTAGGTGCACAATGGTGGACATTTTGACTGAAAAGTACAAACAGCTGTCAGCAGAATTTAAACTATTTCAAATTACAATTCAAAATACAATTTACAACAAATACAATTTATAACAAATCTGTGCAGCAAATCTTTTTTTGAAGTTTTAAATCAATAGGTCGTTGGCTACATATGTGATGTTATTTCTATTTGCAGTAGTGAGCAGATTAGGTTCTGAGTAGTAGTTTCTTCGGCTAAAACATATTGAACACAAATCATGTGATCTCAGAAAATCGCCAGATGTTGACATGAGCTGAATGAAGTATTCAACTGCTTAAGAACTGGTGTAAAAATCCACTCTAATCATGTGATTTCAACAAAATAAGAAGATACAACTACGTTTCCATGAGTACTGAAGATAGTGTGGTTACTCTCAGAAAGATTGAAGGTCTCTCTGTGAGAGCAGCTGCCCAGGGAATGAGATGTTTCTTTTGAATAATCGGCAGACTGTTCCACAGGTACCAAGCAACCCGCTCTGTAAGGGACAGTCCGTATTCTGGAAGGCAAGGGTCACCCTCAACCGTAACATCCACCCGATCCATTTGTGTAATCATTTTCTGACTGCAGTGCCTATAGTGTGAACAATTACAGCAACAGACAACTTACAGTATAAGAATGACTGTGGCTTGCTGTCTGCATGAAATTGATTTCTATCTCCAGAGGCCATTCAGGGGCAACATGTTGGTAGCTGCAAGATGACATCACCATCTTCTTTGGGCCACAGAGCATCTCAGGTGAGTGTTTCACTGATGAATGCCAGGTGGACTGTTGTGTTGCTCAAGCCAAACTGTGGGAGGCGAACAGGATCATGTGGGTATGGAGCAATGTCCTTTAAAAGTAAAATGCCTCAGGTGCTGTTTGAGGGCAAACTTCCTGTTCAGCGATACATTGACATTTGAGTAACCCAAGCGAACGGTTCCTTCGTTTCTGCAAGCCAATCCGGAAATATCGATTTTCCAGCAGGACAATGCCAAAACCACACAGTGCCAGGATTACAATGACACTCCTTCAGGAAAACAGTGCGAAGTCATTGTGGGAACTGATCATCTTTGGGACCAGCTCGCCAGTGGCGCCACAGGAGACAGCTGTGACTGGCCACCCTTCGTTACTGGCTACAGAGTCACAGGAAGAGTGGAGGAACATTTCGACAGGGTGTTACATTTGACAAAACAAAATGGTTCTTTTTACCTCACGTTTTCTGTGCTTGATATGTTTTTGAAAATATTTGATCTGTCAGAATTGATTGTTCCGTTTCCTTTGTGCAGCTGTAAACAAGCATTCATTTCATTTAGGTATTAAATCCTGGAAATGTGTGTCACTTATTAAAACTACCTACCACCTGTTTTGTGTCCTAGTTGATAAATACACCGTTCTTCACTGTGCTTCACAAGAACTGTGAATTTCAAGTCAAGGGTTTTTCATACCCAGTGCTTTCTGCTGCTGTAACAGCCATGTTAAAGTTTTTTGTTGTGTAATGCAATTAATATTCAGCATTCTGCTTGTTCGCTGTTGATAAGGTCAGGTACTATGTAAGCTACAGAACCCTTATTAACATTGGTGTGTACAATGAACTTGATCATAAAATGGTCGATTTAATCTTGTGTGTTCTGATTTGTAAGTAATAGACAATTTTAGTTTATGAACAAGTAGTAAATCTGCAGCAGCGCAATTTAAAAATGTTTGTTAAAAAATCCCGAACAGCCTGTAAAAAATTCCAACCATTATTTAAGGGGTGCAGCTTCATGAGGCTCAGTTTTATTCTGATTGATTTTTTTCAATTTTGGGAATATTAATATAAGAAGGAAAATCTTTATATTTTTTTTGATGTATTTAAGCAAACAACAACTAGTGTTCTGGGGTAAATGTATTTGTGGCACAGTATTTCTATACCACAGAGGGAGATAGAGATAGATAAGCCTTCCTAATGTTTTCTATATACTCTGTATCATTTACAGCCTAGGATGTAGATTCCATTTTTAATGCCATTCATTCTGAAGCACATATCCCATCCATCCATTTTCTAACTGCTGCATCCAGTTCAGGGTTGTGGGGTGCTGGAGTCTATCCTGGCAAACAACGGGAACAAGGCAGAGACTGAAGCACTTTAATTAATGTATATTCCAAGGAATATTACACGGATAAACTGCCATTTACCTGCTACTATGAAAAGCTGTGTTGTAACCAAAAAAGGAATTTGGAAGCCAAAGGAAGCGAAAGCTAGCGGGACTCTGAATCTCGTTTAGCCTCTCAACAGTATATAGGATAGTTAGGACTCAGGTATTGTGAATGCCTGGAAGGAACTAAGAGTTAATGTGAATGTGACTTGAAATGTTTTTCAAAATATGTCGGAAGGCATAAGTATTTGCAAAGTTCACTTTGCAAATATATTTTTTGACACGTGCACACTTCTGTTTAAACATTTTTCACTATTGTAAATTGTCTATTGCATGTTTTTTTTTATCTAAAGGTTTTATGGGAGTTTAGATATTGAACTGGGTGCATTGCTGTTAATTTGTGTTGTAGATTTATTTTGTTTTACTGTGTCAATAAATAAATTAACACAAGGGTTTCATTATAGATTTATCATCACCTAGGGTAACCAGAGGTATTTTCTTTTATTATTGCCACAGTCCTGTGCAAAACTGACAGTGGAATAATTGCTGAGTGCTTTGGACTGAAAACTACAGTGAGAATTCGACACCTCACTGGGGCAGTGGATAAAACCATATTCAGCTTTTGTCCTTTTTACAAATTTAGTGACAAGTGTCATCTAGGAATGCAATGAGTAAATAAAAATGTTCCACAAACACAACTGCCTCATAAAACTACCATTAATTAATTTTTCTGCAATCTTTATTATGGTTGCTATTAGACATTTCGTGATGTAGTTTCATAAACACATATGCTGAAATGTACTTTGTAGCGTACAGTTCTTTTTGTAAGGGAATAATAAAAAAATAAATAAAATGATTTCCCTGAAATATCATTTACAAAACACTTTTGAGTGTTCATCACATTTTTGGATTCAGAGAAAGACTGACACGAGTACAAGTACTTAGTTTGTAAAAAATCAGACCTCCTTGATTTGAGATGCACACCAAAAGCCCTCGTATCTCCGAAATCAGACCTTTCAACGACGCACTCCAAAGCAATGTCCAAAAAGATGGTTGTGCTTGTGATTTTATTGAAACAACAATGGTATTTATATGGCTGATATTTTAATAGGAACGATTTACAGATGAATTTATTTTGGACCAGCAACCTGTAACAAGTTTGTAACAGCATTGAAACATAATGATACTATAATTTCAGGCATAAAGGCATGAAGTTAAGAAATCTAAAAGAAAATCTAAAAACGAATTCAGAAGGGGAGAGATTTTCGGCCATGATTTTCAGTACAAGAGGATGCGGTGTGATATGCAAATACTGTACGTCAGTGTTTCCCAGAATTCTCGCTGTGTTTAGAGTTGTCACTGCGATAGCAATGGCTAAGCCTTGAGGTCAGATTTTTAAATAACCTCCAGCTGCCTTACAGAAATATCCTTATCCCACTAAACACTGAATTTGTAGCATTCATAGAACTACATAAATTATGTCTCCCCTTGCTGTCAGAAAAGTACATGAGCAGGCTTTTTCTTAGCAAAACTGTTTAATGTCTACTTACCTCTTCTAGGTAAATACAATGGCTACTTATAGTTCTAAAATACTGAATGTGATGTACTTCATAATTGTAAAAAAATTCATAATTGTTTAACATGTAAATTCTCCTAAAATTCCCCCAAATCTGAAATTTGACATTTTAAATTTAGCTGAAATAAAATCAGCTTTAAATAAACTGGAAATCATCTGTTTTTATGCTTTATATATTTTCCTAAATAAGAAAATTACAGTAAGTCTGTTTGGCGTGAACTGTTGTGTTTATTATAGATCAACACTTCTGTCTCTATCTGTATTATTGCCAAGCATGCTAGATTTGAACTAAAAAAACAAAAATCGAAATATGGCAGTCCTGCATTGCAATATAACAATAAAAAAACATTTCTATTATCAGGCTACAAGCATATATAAATGATTGATTCATTACATAACACAATGAATAACACCACAGTTTTTTAGTGCTAGGAAACGCGAGATTCCTTCCTGTGTTGTGTAGACAATACATTGTGCTTTATGTATTTATGTACAAGTGTGCAAGTCCACTTGTGTGCATATGTATTGCCAGCTGTTTTTCCATCACTAGGAGTACACAGTTCTATATGAGACACACATATAGAAACAGGAGGATTGAGCACCAACAGGTTTTCCCTGAAGTTGTCCTCTGTTCACTGCCTTCCAGTCCTTTTGCTACAAAAACCTGGGCTCATGACTCAGGGACTGAGTGAAAAGTGTTGTATTGTCAGCATCTGACCTTGACAGGCGTCTTGCCTGTAAAGTAGGGTTGTAACTGTACTGATGTCATTTACCATGCATACCATCCTCGAATGCCACCCTAATAAAATTAGAGATAACTATTAGGAAAAGAAATAGGACTAGATATTGTCCAAATAAGTTCTACTTGAAAGAGTATGCATGGAAGATGCAGTCTCACAGGTTTTTAAAATATTAGTTCCTGCTCACAACGTAGTCTTGAAGCAAGGCAAGCAAGCAATTTAAAATTGGGAGTTTGATTATATCCCTATGGAAATGCATTGCTGCCATCAAGGAAAAAAAATACTTTCGTGTTTTTTTAATATCTGGTATCTCATAATTACCAGAAAATATCTCTTTGTTATGAGATATTACATTATCTCACTATTATGAGAACATTTTAGCGTAATTATTACATACCACATTAATTTCTTTTCCTCGGTGGCAGCAATGCTCTTCCTTATGTTTCTTATAATGTACCAGTGTTTCTGGTACTTTAACTCAGATAAAGTTAAAACAATTAAAACCAAAAAAATAAAACCATCTTATTTACAGAAATTGTATGTATAGAAATGTTTTTCCACACAATGGAAATTTTGTCTTTCACTGGAAGAAAGGTGGATTTCAATATTACCTAACTGATCAAAAGACAAATATTTTTGGTTATTAAGTTGCAACAATATGTCATGATAAGTTGTTCTGGGGGAAAATGCAACAACGCTAGTTGTGCAATAACCTCCTTTACGTCTGTCAAAACAGGTGCCATTGAGAAGGAATGACGGGCTGTTTGTCTTACAGCAATAACACTGTGGGTAACTTGACCTAAAATACTTCAGCTTAAATACATTCCAAATCTGTTTACATCTTTTTCGTGTAGTGTGTAGATAATTAATTGTGCCCTACATTTATACATATTGTACAAGTGCCAATGGCTTCCATGCAAATTAAATATTTATGTATTCTTTTTGTTTTGGAATGCTTTTATAAAGATTTAACTCATCCACAATCCAGTAAAAATATTTTTTTGCTTTCAAAAAGACATGCTTTTTCTTTGATCAAACACCAGTAGATAGGGTTATTTTATGTAAGCACAACTAATACACAATAATGTGAACAACATATTTTTAAAAGAGTGTCCAGTTGAGACTCCTTGGATATATTTCCTTGGCTTGAGAACACAAACAATGTTCAGGATTCACCTTTGTCTGTATTATAAGGCCAAATGTGACACAATCAGTCATACACAAAAACGCAAAAACATTCCCTATAAGGTAATTGATAATGATGTATTTAATCATATTAAGAAATATGTATAGTAATTTATTTAAAGAAATCTAATGTCAGTTTGCAATGGTAAAAATGCAGTCTTGTGTTTAGAAGAATAAAGTGACCACACCATGCAGCAACTGCAATGTAAGAAAGAAACAGGAACAGGGACATAGTTTTGCCATTTTTGAAGTGATAATTGATCTTACAGAATACATTTCCGTACCAGAAGAAACATTCCAAGTAATATGTATTTTCTGTTATGATTACAACAAAAGTCAAAATGACATTTCTATGGTTAATATAAAAATAGCAATGCAGTAAAATGAGATATACCTTCAATGTTTTAAACCGCCAAAAAAACTTCCAATTCACAAAATGTTGTAGTATGATTAAATACATTAATGCAATTATCTGGGTAGAATACAGAACTCCATCCACTTCATCGGTGTCTACAGGACACAGTGTCCCATTATTGCACTGCACGGGTGTGTACACCACGTGTGACCTATATCGTGACTGGCCAGTGCTGACAAGATCCCTGTAGATCACTCCCATGCAGAGCGTTCAGTGAAAGACGTGGGAGATTTGGCCTCGCCCGCGGTGTAAAACGGGGGTCACCGGTAGAAATACTGCACAGAATAATAGTAGTACTGTACGTCTTTTAGTAGTATATCCTGTTTTAGAAGGCAAGTAATATCATTTTAAAACGCCACTCCCGTAGGTGGTCCATGCCACCCCAAATATAAACCCTGTCACACTGTACAACTTAAAAAGAATATGTGAAGAACATGATTTTCTGCTTTGACGTATGTTGCACATCTCACACTCCACATTGTAAAGTTGGAATGAGGAGGGAGATTTAGGAGAAACTTAAGGTGTTCCTGGATGGTTAACAATGCCAGGACCGCCTTCATGATTGGGAGGCCAATATATATCCTGTAAAAGGAGAAAAAAAACTTTCTGTAATGTCTGTAAAATCATTCATGACTAATGGCGCGGCTGGACTAATGACCAGTGGTGTAATGAGCATTTTGGAATCATTTGGCATAGAGAGGCCTTATATAGAAAAAAGTGATGCGAAATTATAAAAAAACTAAGCCAACAGGCAACCTGGGACATGCACTGGCAACATCTTATGAACTGACGAGTCAAAAATTCAATTGTGTCTACAGCAGAGGTCAAAGTTCACTTGCAACTGAAAAGAAGAGGCCAACAGAGAAAAGTTAATTGTACCTTTTGTGCAACATGGTGGCAGTTGTATTATGATGTTGACCTGATTTAACTAATCAGAGATGGGAAACTTCTGCATTGAAACTATTATGCCACGGGTTACAAAGACACTGACAGGAAGGACACGGAGTGGTCTGGAGATCATCGGAAAACGGTCAGGGTTTAAACACGACACGGAAGCAGACAGAGACGTCAACAACAGAACTTTCAAAATTAAACAGCTCACAAAATGTGGGAGAGATAACCTGACTTGAACACTACTGATACATCATATATATAAAAGGAAGCCTACGCATTTGAATTCTTTCTTCAAAGAATAGGAAATAACAGAATTTTTTTATGGGATAGATGCTGAAAACCCATTCCAAACAATGAAGCTAGAAAACACCACACCAAATGCTGGAATAGGGTAAACGGTTTTGTTCCATGTTTTGCAGGTCACCTTTATCTATGTTATCTTGGTGTATTTTGGTGAATTGCTATTGCAATGTAAACATACGAACATGACTTAGACCCTGATGACACCCCCAACAAAAACGGTTTTGTCTGTACTGCCGAGTTTTATGGTAAAATGTGTTTTAAAAAAACAAAAGCAACAAAATGTTGTAAGGCTCTAAAATAAAAATCTATCCAGTGAATAAGATCTCATGAGTGAGATAACTATTTTTGAAGCTTAGTAGTTATAAATTATGAAAAATTCAGTCCTCAAATATTTTATGGGTATTTTCTGTTAAAAAAACTATGACAAAAACTACATATTGTTTCATTACTTACCCCTGAGCATTTAGCCAAAATAAACATATATAATCATCTACATTTTTGTAGTCACATTTTATCTTGTAAATAAATTACTAATGAATGGCAAACTGTCACATGTCGTTCATTGGTTTTGAAAATATATGAAATATAAATTTAAAATAATGCCATTTTCATCCCGATTAAATTAGATACTTTTCATAGCATCTAATATATTAGACTATATCCTGTTTTAAGCACACTGCTAAGGAATACTGAAGTACAGATAGAAAGAAAATGGAAATTAATGAATATTATGATCTTTTAAGAAAAACAAAAATGAAACAATCAAAATGTACCATTTTAGTTAACTACAGACTTGTATGTGTATGTACAATTATTTAAAATATATATTCTATACTATATTATAGGAAATTGTTGCAATGCATAAGTGATTTAAAAAATATAAAATGTAATATTTTAATAGAAAATAACTGTCTTTTCTGCAGAGTGTATTTAATTTCTTTCTCTGCCACAATGCCATTATAATGCTGTTGAAAACTAACTAGTTGAGATCTTTTCAAAAACATGACTGAAGGCATCTTTTATAACATATATAGAAAAAATATATACATGTGCTATACCTTTATATATTATACATTCACATCCATGCATGCACTCGCAGGAAAATCATAACTGTAATGCAATAATATTGAACACTTCATATGTACATGATGTCATATTCACATATCTGTACATTAGAGCTAATACCCTGAAAGTGGGCTTAATATTTAATAAATGCAAAGACCTATATGCTGGTGGCTAAGGAAAATGAAAAGCAGAAATGTAAAAAATTCATTAAAAAATAATGCTAATATATATATTTAGTAACTGCTGTTACCTCATTAAGTATTTTAAATTAATGTATGTTTTGCAATACTCTTAAACATAATTTCTGATCAATACAGACCTAGATTTTTTGGTATATAATTTACATGGATAAATTTACAGGCCCTTTGCAAACAAATGATTCTGCAAATCTTATCAATATTAAACTGCTATGTGAGAGAATTTTATGAACTTGTATTTATTATTGCTAGTTTTCAATGTATAAATTCAATAATCAGTATTACATTTCTAAATGAACATACAATCTAGTGTTTAAGACTATTCAAATTTTACAAAAATGGTAATATGCAGTGAAACTGAAAACCGATTTGAACTAAATTATGTAAATAGAAAACTGTTTTTGAAATCTAGTAATGTTACACATATTTGCTCAAAATATGGAACTAAAATAGTTGTCTGGTAATCTACCAATAGACCTGCATTTTTAAATTAAAAAGGTTTCAAAAATAGATCACAATATTGTTGGTTTTAACATATAGTTTTGTATTTAAAGAACCTGTATTTAGCTACTTATTAAAGCCTTGCTTTGAAGCTATTTTGCCTAGGCAAAGCATCTGTAAATGAAATCAGTAATATACAGTATTTCCATGTTCTGTTGTGATTGGATTAGTTTTTGTATCCACGGGAGCACAGTGCCCTGCTGAATGCGTTTACTCTATTTTGAAACAGCTAATAGGAATGAGATATCCAAGAATGCACATTGCCTTGGTGAATATCTCCATCAACTCTTGAATTTTTTACCGAGCCAGTGTTAAAGACACAGATAAAACTACAGGTGAGTGAGAGGCAATACATTACCTGCACTTACTGTTTTTAACTGTGTCTTTTCGAAGGAACACCCAAGAAACTTCCAGCATCCACAGTCCCAAGACTCTGATGTTTTTCTCACTAGTGTGCGTGGAAAGGAAATAACTGTGTGAACAATAACTCTTCCTTCAGTTAGGCCTTTTGCTAAACTGGAATTGTATCGCCTGTGCGTCTGACTTATGAAGTAAAGCCTAACATTTTCAGTCTGATCCCACAATGTTGAGCCTGAAGTGGGAAAAAAAGCAGTTTGTAAAACATATCAAGATTCAAAGTTAAAAGGAGCATCCTGCCTGAAAATGTTGCTTTGTTCCCCCGTATCTAATGCTTGTTTTCAAAATGGAACACCTAAGAATACTGTGTTTAAGTAAGCCATTCTTCATTTTTCAATTTTCGAAGTCAGAGCTGTTCCCGAATCAGGCAAACAATGACTACTGTGTTACACAATGCATCCTGCTTTAGCTCAGCCACACATATAGCAAACATTTCAGCCCAGATACCTGCAGTATACAGCATGTGTTAAAAATGAGTGCCATACATAGATCTTTCAATTAATGTACTTACACTCTGCAATTGTATGATTTAATGCTCTGAAAACATTTCATGCAAACAATCAATCGGTCCGATTGGTTGGATTGGGAGCATGTTTAAAGATTGAAGAGCCTCCTTCCACACGCAACGATGAAGACGAGATCACGAAGCATGCGCAGGCCCGCCTCTGACGTTCCGTGAGAGCGGTAACAGTTTGCATGGATCACTGGCAGGAAGAGTCACTTCTCATTACGATTACCCAGGCCCAGGAGCTCTATTATGAGAAGAGCATCCGTTTTTCGATGAAGCCAACGTCAGCCAAACCCAAACTATTTTGAGCATTAGCCTTCCTTTACTTAACGTTCAGCTTTCTGTAGGACATGCAAGTCACAGGTTCTGGGGTAAATAATATTGCAGTTTTTGTAATTATTTGATTTGGGTTGATAGTGCTGTTTTTTCCTTGTGTGCTTCCTAGTTGCCGCCATTATTGAAATGACTGGGTTGAGGATTGCGATGGTTTATCAGCACTGATTAAAACAGTGTCTTGACGTTCTTAAGGGCCTTAGAAACAGACCTTACCTTTAAAGATCTCTAGTTGTATTATTATCAATTTCAGTATTATTTTAATAATTTTTCATACTTTCAAATTTGCGTATTTGATGTCTAACATTTGTTATTATTCCATAAACAAGTAGAAAAACGTTCCAAAACGTAATTTTCTGCCAAGCTTAAATAACTGTCTGTAATGTGTGATTAATACATTAATACTAAGCTTTTTAATTAAAAAATATTGCTTAACTTCTCAACAGATAGCATAAGTTCCCTTTCACAATCCATATTACTGAGAGTTTAATTTAGGAAGTAATACTTTAGACAACAACAACAACAATGATTTAAAATTTAAAAAATCTGCACCACATTATTTGTTTAAATATGTTTTTAAAGCTTTTAAGTTGGCTCATAAAAGAAAATGGATCTCTGCCCCCAGAATAAATTGTATTTGTGTGAATGTTTTATACTTGTAATAAAAAATGTTCTACAGTACTTGATCGTAGCAAGCAGAGAGTTCGTTGTGAGAGTTAAAAGTATCTGGTTTTAAATAATTTAAGCAAATAGCATAAACAGATGGGTGTTTTAATTTTCATATTACTGTGGACAAAAACATAATAGAAACAACTCTAGATAAACATGTCAACTTACATTAAGAATTTTCAAATCCAAATTAAACAGGAAACTAAACAATGACCAAGAATATCTCTCTGACACACCATTCTGCCCTAAAATATTACTGCAACCAAAGACAGACAGAACAGCCTTGTCAAAAAATCCACAAGCTCTTGAAAGAGTTAAAACTGTTCACATAAAAAGAAAAACTTAGCAAAATCTTAAGGAAGCTAGTTTTACTGATTTCATTGAACAAACTGGGGCAAAGCAGAGATGATCACTCATGTACACTGAACTCAGATTTTCAGTCTTCAAACTTTAAACTGTAGCTTACATGTCAATGGCTAGATTTTCAATGTGCCAAAAGGTTGTTGTGAAAAAAACTGGTGTACTGAGGTCTGATCTGTCACAACCTGCCTACTGCTGAGTGACTATGACAGAACTATGAATTTGTCAACTCACAGATCAAATGTAAACGAAAACTGAATGATAGTGCCTGCAATGTGACATTAACTGGGAATGGCATATTTTGAACAAAAAAAGACATCAAATGTCATTCGCTATATAACACACAGTATAGATTTTACAAAATAAGTCAGATGACATCCTTTGATATTGCCAACACGACGTATTGGTCAGGAGTGGACTTCATTCTGCTTGCTCTGACTTCAGAATGACTTGTCTCCCCAAAATCCTTGTAAACAAAAGCAGAATAATTATTTTTTTAACTTTTAGACATTCCAATGACATTTTATTGGAACTGTTTAGGAATCTCATCTGTGTGTGAAGGAATGATAATTCAGTCTAGCTGTCAGCTTTCTCTAATTTGTACTAAGGAGTTTAGTTTTGCTGGATATGAGTCTTAGATATTGTATTGATCTAAGACAGAGAGGGAGAGGACATTTGCCATCTAGTTAAAACAGATAGCAAAAGACAGCAGGAAACACTTAGACAATGAGATCACCACAGCTCTGTGAACACTACGCACGAGGAGATCTGTTTTTGCTTTTCATCTCCTAAACCTTCAGGAAAAAGATTTTACTTTACTTCAAAGCCAGCCCAGCTAGTTTGTCAGGAGTGACCTCCAACCTCTGTGAACCATTAAACTTTCACTTGACAATATAAATAACCTTTGTTTAGTGGTGATGGATCTGAATGTAGTTCACATTACACAATGAATCACTATGTGCGATGATTCAATATGGTGTGAGATGAACAAACGCTAGCAAGGTGTATATGAATTTGTTTGCAGAAAAATCTAATCAAATATTCTAAACAAAAGCATTTTCCAAGCAAGATGTAAAATAGGTCACTGTGCCACAGTGAAAAAAATACAGCATATTTACATTCTTGTGGTTATATAACAATGGATGTCTTTTCCTGTTTGTTTTAAAGTGTATTTTTTTCATTAGATGCTAATTTGTGCAGAGAGACTCAAATAATCACACATTCAGGTCTTGTCTCTCTGTCTTTCCTGTCTCTTCTGCCCTTTACACTGCGCCTCTTTACTGACTGTGTTTGAGACAGAGATCTGTACCTGACACACGTTGAACACAGTTCCGTCAGTGCTGTTCCCTGAGTATATCTCCTGCATCACCACACCAAGATTTCAACAGTGATCAAAGATTATGAGGGAATGCTGCAATTACAGAAAAGTCTTGAGCTGCATTTCTTGACCTGCTTTGTTTTTTCTTAGAGCACAGGAGCTTTAAAGATGATTTTAAAGGAATCATACTTCCACAAAAACTATTTTACTTTCCCCATAAAACTTTATATCCTCATTGTCCTGTGAATCAATTTAGGGATGGAAGAAATACTAGAAATGAACACAAAATAATTTATTTGACTCATTTTACACAACTATTTCTTCTAGCAAAATACACCTGAGAGGAAAATCACTGGCACAATGATCTGATAAAGACGTTGAGATTGTTTAAGCGGCTATATCTGTAGCATTGCTACAAATATATCTTTATTCCTGTTTATATTTATACCTTTTTAGCATTTATCTGAATAAAAGTGCAAAAACATGCCTTTTTCGGTTTAAGATGCCTTGATTCATATAGTAGGTCGCATTTTAAAACTTCAAAGGGGAAAAACACAACAGGACATATGAAAACACTTGTTTGGATCTGTTTTATGGCACACCTGCTTCATCTTGGATGAGGCTGAAGAATTAAATTATTTGTGGGGAATTTAGTTTTTGGTTTACTGGAGCTGTTGGGGAAAAACAAAGGGGTTTCTGTAATCTTGAACTATATTAAAAGCTTTAAGCAGGTTTTCTAATTGTTGGTCTGTCGGCCTTGTAACAAAGGACACCCCTGCTTTATCTTTTCTTCATTCAAAAGGATCACACACATTCAAAGTCATCCTTCACTTGGTGGTCCAGGGAGAGGAAAGAAAATGGCTTAAACATTAGCGTACAGATGGGATGTTAATGCAATGTAGATAGATTTACAGCCAGAATGCTAAGCCCTGCGCCTCATTTTATGACAAGCACTGTACAGGTAAGCAGCCAGTCAGCAAACTGTGGATTTAGTACAGTACCTTCTTTTCCCTTAAGCTAAGAGTAAACATGCTATTGATCTCTACATTTCTACCTGGAGCATCTAGTAATGTGCTGGTAATTATTTAAGATTTCCAGTGTATATTTATCTGCATCATGTATACTGCAGCCCCGGATGTGATATATTCTTACTATATATACATTTTATTATATCTACATAATGGTTTGAGCATTCAATCAACAGCTTTTCATGAGAAGTCTTTTGGATATCAACAGCTTCAAAGTAGAGGTTTCAAGTGTTCTCTTCCTCAATAGCAGTAAATCATCTTGTAAAGGAAATAAAGAATCTGTTTTCCTTTTTGGCAACAACTGTTCTATAGCGTATATCTCTCTGATGATTAAAAACAACCTGTTTCTTTTTGCAACTAACATAAAAACACCCATTGATTACAGAGACTGTTCTTTTCCTGAGGAAAAGGCAAACAGTACAGTACAGTACAGTATGTGGCTCATATCTAAGGAAATGTAAAAATCCACACCTATCTCCACTAGACTATCAGAGCATTACAGGCTCAAACAGCATCTCAGTAAAAATCAACTGAAAACAACCTTTTGCCAAGTTTTCATTTAATTCGTTATCTGAAATACGTTGCAATAGAAAATATGAACAGAGTTTAATTTAACGTGTGTTGTTTCTATATAACATTTAATATTAATAAGACATTGATCTCAAACTAATCCTAAATCAGATATGAGGACCAATGTTTGACAATTCATCAGTTTCAGCTAACAGTAGATCTGGATTCCTTGGACCTGGCTACTAATCTTTTGTGTTTTAGTTCACAGAGTTGGGCAAGACACCATCATTACTGCACTTGAACTGAGCCACAGCACTCAGGAACTTTGGAACTGCAACACCAACATTTAGAGAAGTAAAATAACATGAAAACTCACCCTTTCAAAAGCTCTATAACAACAGGCAGAGCACTGAGAAGGTGTTTGGCCACTGTCTGCATGGCTACACCATTCAGAAAAATAACCCCAGTGGTAAGTAACAGGCCATTAGCAGGCGACGGTCATGATCTTAAGATACTGAGTATTGAAAGTACAATGCAGTGTGTACACACATTTTCCCAAAAAACAGTGCTGTCTGCTCACATACTAGCTTTAACATGTCCGGTTAAATTATAAAATAACACTGAACCTTTTTTTTTATAAACGATACATCTGTTATTGACAAAATGTCAAAATACCTTTGTCTTGAATGTACAGCTTGCATGATTTAGTGAAACTGAAACTTAGAAGTAGGCTGGGTGCATGTTGGGCTTTGCAGTTTCATATACCAATGAATAGCCTGGCTCACTGGGGACTAGATGTACAGACTTCAAACCTTCCTGACCTCTGATACACATTTTCACAGAGCTTCAAGCTATGCAAATGCCTCTTAACTCTTTTCTGAAAAGACAACACATTCCAATACTAAATTAAAATGTAATCTTGTATATTCTGTTTTCTTATTTGCATTGCATTGATAGCATATACAGTATATGCATGTATCTCACGCTTGAATCTTATGCTTTACACCTAAATATATATTGTATGGTTTTTGCTATTTATATTACACTGATTGTACGCATCTGTTAAATCCACTGAATGTATTATACACTTTTTTATTGTCTCAGTGAGGCCAAAGGAATATTCCTTTGGTGGATAGGTGGATAATAGATTCTGATTTTTAATGTGTCACAGAAGACATTTATTATTTGTTGAAACTCCATCTAAAATAGATCTGATATTGTCATTTTTTATTGTCATAGGGAATTACGGGACACTACATTTTCGTCAGAATTGTGGTCATTCAGCTCCTCTGGCTGAAAACAGAACAATAACAATTCAATCTGTGGTCACTCATAGGTTCACTGGCATGGCTCTCTGTCAGGTGCCTCTACAAATCAACCCTCTCTGTGTTATATTATACAGTTTTACATGGTCTGTTGCTTTGACACATTTTGCTCATTTTAGCATGCACAGGGTTTTGGGTATTTTTGCTACTTTTTTATGTTTCACCACAGTCTGTTTGATCGGACATGTTTCATTTAATTAAACAGTAGCTTCTGACGGAGACTCCTTGGCCATCTGTGAGCATCGTCCTGTGGCTTGGGGTTACTCTGACGGATCATCGGAAATAACTCTCCGGCATCGCGGAGCAGCGTCAGGATGCTTGGGCACACGTCACACACAAAATGGCGCTAACCATACAAACATTTTGAGCCAAAAATAATTCAACCTCCACAACGTTCAAAACACATCTTGAAACCACATAATTACCACAGCCTACAAGGATCAGCTTGTGTGATGCAGCAAATACACCTTCTTGGCTTTTTATCCCTTTCTTCTCCTGTTACAGGAACGCAGCAAAGCTGAAAGGTGTCATTTTGGCTCATGAGTACAAGTGGGGTGATACACTGAAAGATTGTCCAGCTAAACGAAAGCGTTATTCTCGTGCATCGGTCTCTGCAAGCAAATCACAGCTAGGGCTGTATTCAAAAGCAAACAGGCTGCTGTAAAAAAACAAATATACTGTTGCTGGGGGCAACCAGAGTTGATCCCAAGCCTAAGAAATGGATGCCTGAGTAAGAAAGAGGGACTGAGTGGACACTTTAAGAAAAACAAAATGCACATAGGTGAAAAGCCGGACTTTAAGGAGAGGCTCCTCGGGCAAATGCAAACAATGTGGCTGTATCCCTCAGGCATGTTTGATGGCTTGTGAAGTAATCAACCTAACGAGGGGGTGTGGCCAGCCCGCACTGACCCCCAACAGGGGAGGGGTGAGGAGGTTAAGCAAACAACTGTCGTCCTGACAGTAATCCTCTTGCGCCAGTAGATTCTGAGTCAGAGTGCAGAGGGGAGCCCTTCATCTACAGCTAAACCAACAGTTCATGTGAGGGAAATTGCTCTGATCAAAGAATAACAGTTTTCCTTAGGAGGCTATGACCTGCATTAGGGCTGCCCAGCTGCCGTGACGCAAATAACCCGGCTTGGGTATTCCTGATCTTGTCATGCTGTATTTACCACACGTCAATCTGTCTGGGGAACAATAATAATGAAGTTCATGTGTGCCCGTTTTCCTTTTTTCAGAAAGTAAAAAAATTCCCATGAACTCCTTGTTTTTACACAGCAGCACGCTACACGTTTTGTGCCCACAGCTGCAGTAGGAAGGTACAGAAGGGAAAGGTCTAAAATAGATATTACGCTGATAAATGTCTCTCAGAAAAAGAACACATCCGGAATTGCATGAGGAATGAAGCTGCCGACTCCCTGGCAGTTTCAGGGGTGGAGAAGAAGATGCTTCTAATGTCCTAATTAGGGTTCAAATCACAAGAGGTGTGATACAAGTGAAAGTGCCTCAACAGCAGCTCTCCACAGGCACGGGAGAGCTCTGCCGGAGAAGCAGGGCAGGCCAGCGAGAGTCCGCCTGGCGCAGGACAGCACGTGACTCCCAGCCGGATGTTTACACCACAGCCGCTCTGGTCCCATGCTCCGGTTCCCCAACTCCAGAGCTGTCCGTGGTTCCCTCCCCCCCTTTTTGTTTTCCTTCCCATTGCAGGATGTCACCTTAAATCGGGGCTCCTGGAAGTCTCTTCGGACATCCGTCACAAAAAAACGGACAGGTCTTCATACTGTGGATTAAATCACCTTGGGATGTCTCAGAGCTGGAGACTTAACAGATCAACCTGATCTCATTTCTATTAAAAATTAAAGCTCTTCATAAAAATATCCCGATCATGCTCACTCAGCCAGTTCGATTACATTTTTTATCTGCGATCAAGGGGTTTTATGCCGGTGATGCGTGCTTTACAATATTGCATTACGAAGGACACCTTGTGGTGGATACATTATGAATTTTTAAATGTGATGCACTGTTTGCCCATAGGGGCAAATAAAGACTATTTGATCTAGATACCATTACTGCCGATATCAGGTAACTTATTTCACTCATGTGCTGTACCTTTATTTTATTCTGCATAATAATTCAAAATGCAAGGTGCATAGTAATTTAGTTGATTAAATTTATAGTACATTTTGATTCCACTGAAAACAGGCCAGTGAATGCCTTACTAAATAATTCAGAATTAAAAAAAAAAACACAGCACCTGTCACTGAACATGTGGGAGGGCTTGAGCTAAAATCCCATTTTTAATGTAAGCTCTTAACATTTTCTTTATGGTACACATACAGTATATCCATTTTAATGGATATCCAGACCAAGGGAAACCAAAACACCGGTGAATTAATCACCTTTCAGCAGAAGAATCACAAGTATTTACATATTTATAAGAATAAAATAACAACAAAAGAGAGCTACAGTCCATGCCACTGACCCACAGTCAGCAATGTGAGCAGGAGACAGAGGAGATTTCTATAGCCAGTAATGCGCAGGGTATAGCTACCCACTCAACCAATGAAACATTTAAGATGTTGACCCAGCAGCTACAGTATTACCTCTACACTGCCAGCTGATTGGTTCTCTCATGTTTATGGTTTCATGAAAAGGAGTAGGTTGTCACATGCAATTATGGCATTAAAAAGGCACAAAAAGATGGAGTTTATCCAGGTTCGTATTTTAAGTCATTAAAATGAACACAGATATAGTTTTTATTAGGGATCTTTCAATGTTTTTCACCAGTTCACTTTTACAAGTAAATCAATGCATTCTTTTTTTAATGGAATGTCTGATTGTTTTGTATGCATATAATATACATCCAACCATATATCCTGACGGTTACCTGTCAGCTGAATATTTACTACAACTACTCAAGTGTAAAATCAGAGAAACAAGATTAAAAACACTAAACCATTTTGCAAAGCTTATTTTGTATGGTGATTTTTTATTATTTTTCTTTGGTATTGCAAAGTGCGGAACATATATTTTACATATATTTTTATTCAGGGCTATATTTGAGTGAAATAGCCATGTAAATCTACTGGCGCAAGAGTCTTGTTAAACAAACAGTAAAGTATTTTGAATTTTAGGGGATAAATACATTTAAATCTATTTTTTGTTTACACGTCTGGATTTGTAGGTGAAGCTCAAAGAATTCAGAGTTCCATGCTGGGGTTGAAATATATATTTCCAGTTCTTTGAATAATAGGGCACAAAAGAATGTTACTGATCCAGACTATGGAATCTGTACACAATTATTATACATCTGTACACAAAACCTAACCTGAATTTGTACTCAGATGAAACGGTCTGTAACCGTACAAACACTGATACTAAAATGCGCTGCCATCAGATGTAGAAGAAAGTACATGTCTCACTGAACATGTAGATAGTAATGTCTTTATACCAACAGACCACTTCCATTAGATGAACATCTAGATCTCTTGATGAAGGCTTCATAATCGTAGCTGTGCCAGGTTTTTAAACTACAAGAACACATTTTTTTTTTGCTGCTGAATGTTAGATAAAGGTGAAATTCATAACTTTTCCATAAACGGCAAACTGACTGAGTGTGGACAGATAGTGATGTTGTAGCTTTACACTCAACAATCTATGCTTAACCACTATTAGCACCTACAGTAAATAAGGGTAGATGTGATCACATCACTGTGATGGGGTGATGTACAATAAATTGTGATGCACACAATCAAGTTGTATTTATATACATACAGTGATATACAGAGTGTATATACACAACTAACACTTCATTGCAATACATAGTATTTAGAATTCGTTTTTTGAAAGACTCAAAGTACTATATACTACTACAGGCATAAAACACTTAATCAAAAGTAATAAAATAAATAGCAAATGTAATAAAATTAAGTTAAGGAAGACTAAATTACACATAAAAAAGTACTTTACTGCAAATTAGGTCTTCGGGTGAGTTTTTAAAATGTCCACAATCACAGATTTCGCAATGGATTTGGACATTAAGTTCCACAATTCATAAAGAAAAAGCTCTATCGCCCATTGCGTGGAGTGTGGTATTAAGTAGAATACGAAGACCTGAATCAGCAGATCTCAGCTTAAGAGCTAGAGTGGACTCATGCAAGTCCTTAAGCTAAGCTACATACAGTACATAGAAATACAGAAGTAAATACGAAATCCGTGCACTGTACCAGTAAATGAAAACAAAAATAATTAAAATTTCCTGATTTCATTTTACATCTAATATGCTAAGATTAAGTTTAAGCATCAAAAGACTACTAATTCATTAGAAAATAATATACACCTGCATTGCAAATAATTTGTGCCTGCAGCTCTCAAGGAGGATCTTAAAGACAACAAAAAGACCTCTTGTCACAAAAGCAGCACTTAGAAAAGAGTACTAAGAGGTACTGTAATATCAGACCAAAAGAAAGATGGGAGATTAATGTGTCTCTCATTTTAAAGCCAGTCTGTTGCTTTAAACCATTTGTAACAGGGTCAGACTGAGGTGCATCTAGCAAATCTCTGCTTGAGCTGTCAATTAAGCTGTAATTATTATTTCATATAATGATTATTTCCTATTTTTGTCAAACTGCTGTAGGCTTATGCACTACAAGCAGACCTGTAAGCTTATTATTCTTCAATGCAAAAAGGAAATGGGCATTATTTCCGACTCCTTTATAGCTGAATGATTTAGGTGAGTACACCTTCACAAAATGTATATTTATACAGCATTTCGCTTTGTTCTCTGTGTGAGGTGGAGGCATAGAGCAGTAAGCCATCAGTGAGGACAGAAAGGATTAAAAATGTCATTTAGCCAGTCAGTCCATGCCGTTTCCTGAAGTGGACGTGTAATTTGGTCATGAGGGTGTGTATACGTTGTTTATGTATACTTACAGGAGCCATTGCATGTATACTTCTGCACAGCACTAACAGCAGATCTGTACACGGAGCCTTACTTCTTGTTGCCTTGAAGCCTGGAGAACAAAAAATAAATATATATATACAGTATAGATAGAAAAATAAGGAACACTTGAAGAGAGTCTTTGCTGGGTGTAGTTAATTAGGGTATGGATCTCCATTAGTTCCTATTCGAAAACAGCAACAATATTAATAAGAAAACTGTCTTGGGCAGATTTTGCCTTGTTGTTTCACATCATATACTTTAGATGAGGTACTGTAACCATTCATTGAATATGAACTGCAGAGCTGAAGTGGTTGTGTATCCGAGATAGTAAAAAAATACTGTACAGTACAGTATATGTATTTTGAAAAAGTTTAACAGAACCAGATGCCTGCATTCTCTATAAATACCTAACCAATGATTTAGTTAAAATCATTTACCTCTGACTAGTAATTATTTGAAAATTGTCTAAAAATAAAAAGGCAAAAGTTCTATTTAATGAGCATACTGTACCTGGAAATTTAAACGACACAAAAACCACAGCAGTCTGCTTTTGTTTTAGCAAATACGTTTCATCCAGTTTACTTTAATAAAAACCTTTTCTCCTTTCATCATATTGCATAAATTAATCTGATTATTTCAGAAAATTCAGCCTAAAGAGGTTACACGGTTTTTCTCTTGCTTTTCTGTTGCATTCTTAGAGAGACTTGCACTGAACATCACTAATTCTGGCCAATCATGTAATTGCCAACTTGAGATTTCTGCAGAGTTTTATATATTAATTTAGTTTTCTCATATGGTTTCAATTGAGACATCCATGTCCCATGCTGCACGTATTATTGTCAAAGCACGCTGTTCATTGTTAATACATTCTGTGAACACTTTTGATGGTCTGCTTGTCTCAGATGAGTTTCCATTTGCTAATATCTACCTAAACACATACTGTAGTAGGACCCATTTCCAGTCCCAGTACCATCTCAGGACAGTTGTCCACAAGCTTCTGTGCCAAAATCTCATTCTTCTGTCAGCAGTCTGTTTTGTGTTTGCTTTGAAAAACTGCTGTGTGCACTTGGTGTTGAAAATTTTCTTTATGAACTCATTATAAGTTATAAGTGAGGCAGGACCTGCACTAACCCAGCGAAATAACTAAAAAACTGAGTGGTCACTCGTATGCTTAAAAACTCAGATTGTTAGCCTGGCAGCAGGAAAGGAAGCAGTTTTTTTTTAAATAGTGGCTAATACAGACAATCTTTTCATTTAGTCTTGAAATAAGAAAACTATTCTGAATGTTTACCACAGTAAGCTTATAATATATTTTATGCATGTATGCCATATCTGCACTGTACATGGATTTTGCTTTGCCTTGTTTTTATACAGTGTGTGTCAAGGTTCACCTTGAGCCATGTTCTTCACACTGCACTACGATTCCACAATTCCACAAAAGAAAGCCTTATTATTTTCCAAAATGAAATTATAGGTCAGTGTTAAAAAAGTGACCATTTATTTTGTTTTATGATTTTTTTTGTTTAATGGCTTAACTTTAATTGTATTATGTAGCACTTAAGACATTTTGTAAAGTATCAGTTTATAAAATATAACTATTCTAGAGGTGTTTGTCCGAACACGTCTGTTGGCATCAATCATATTTATGTGTATTCAGTGGAAAATATTACATCTTTACAGAGTGTTAACAATTTCCATCACTCTCACACAACCATGGCTGTTTAATAGTTTAGTTGTAGTCAAAGAAGCAAATTAAAAACAACTTTGCTGATGATGTTTAATTATGTGGAAACACTAAAGACTGTGGTATCCTTCGTCATACTGGATCTACGATCATAACCATTACAAGAAATGAACATGATATTGACCACAGTGTTGTTATATTTAGAATAAGAAAGTATGAAATATAAATTAAGTATTTTTATTTTAATAAGTCAATTTACAGTGGAGTCTGTAAATGAAGACACTATGAAACATATAGGTTGACTCCAGTTTTCTATAGAATAAAGCCTGCAAACAGTGACGTGCTTTCTTTAAACTTGAGGCCTTCATACAGGTGTTGACGGCGTTTTCAGATCCTCTCCCCCCTGGCGTAGGCAAGATGACAAACGAGCATCCTCAGTTCCAGACACAAAACTGTGAGATTTCCCCTAAATGCCTTATTAGTATCTGAACTCATAAGCAACAGATTAAAGAGCTGGGTACTGCACATAAAAAACTAAGACAAATTAACCGACTGCAGCCCCCCCCCCAGGCTAAAACGGAATTAGAGTACAAAGCCAAAAATATCCGAACTAAACAAATGGTATGTCTGAGCCCGCAGTTCACGACAGCTATTTAGTTCAGTGACACAGAAAAATACAAAACCAAAACACAAACCACCTCAAAATAACAAAGACCGATTTTTAAATATCGCAGACAATAATAATTCAGAATGGGCTCAGAGATAAATCTCCCACAGCAACCCTCACCACTCTCATTCCCGAAACGGCATCCTTTTAGCTCTTTGAAATTAAAATAATAAAGCTCCTTTTGCACTAGAATGAACAGACGATTCTTCAGAGCACCCGCACAATTGAAATGTATGTTTTCAAAAGTATATACGGTTAGACATGTTTGTGTTATTGTCGTATTAAATATTTAATTAACTTTAATAGGTCTCACTACAAAAACAAAGAGCAGCTAATTGAAAGTCGCTGTGGTTTCTTCCTGGGCTGGTCTGAAAATAGGGTCCGACAAATATCACACGTGTGAAACTGATCACAAACAAATATAGGCATGGTCTTCACGGCTTCAAATAAAGATTTTTCTTAAATTTAAATTATGCATTTTTTTCCTTTCACACTAAGGCCCAGCTTTATTCCAGGAAAGTGTTTTTACTGTGAATTTGTCCTATACGATCGGCATCTTCCTTAAGACATCCATGTATGGATGTATTCTGGTTCATTTTTAATATTTTTCCTCTCAATTATCTGTTAAACACCCTCTCATTTTTATTGCTTGGCAAGTGTGCACTCACATGTATGAGACCTGTATGCACCTACAGCACGGAGAAAATGAGGCAGTACAGTATATAGAGACATTTCACCTGCACAACGCCTGCGGGCGTCAGAAGGCACACGGGCGCTCTATTTCCGGGAGACTGGGAGAGAGTCCCAAACATATAAAATATGTTAACACTTTTTATCTGTGAGAAAAAAAAACTAATCGGAGTCCGGAAACACACTTATTCTGCGCTAGTTCGTTTAAAATGAAGTTCTGGATAGCTGAAAACGTTTGTGCCAAAACACTGTCGCTCGACCACCCACTTGTTGGGTAGGAAAAAGAAATACTCGCTTCTCTGATTTTTTCAAATGAAACTGCTTTCTTAGAAATTAATAAGTACAGTTACAAGTCAATTCTTTCATTACCTTTGGTAAGCCTCGCACAAAAATGTTCAACTTTATTGTGTTATGCAGTACTGCATCCCGAATCACGTCAACAGCGAAAATAATAAAAATGATATATTTTTTTAATATGGAAAGGTAATCAATCCGGTATTCACAAACACGAATTGTACTGCACTTTGTTGCTATGAATCTAATTATTTCACGTCAGTACTCTTACCGGGTACTGTCAACTTTAGCGTTACTAGAAAAACAAAAATGAAAAATAACATTGATGAAAAATTAAGTCACTTCGGACCAATTACCTTATTCACGCGACAAGAAAAGTTAAAGTTAAAGAAGAGTTAAAAGTTACTGTACCTCCAGCATTATCCGCTTGCAAACATTTTGTAACTTTAAAATGTCTGACATCATTTTCATTTAAATAGGCCTTATACTTGTACAGGGAATAGAACTCTCTTTGATCAGAATTCGCAAAATATTCATATGAATTCTACAAAAAATAATGAAATATTGTGAATATTTAAGATACTGTACTTCTCACCCTTTTTTGCCTTTGGCTATTATTTTCGCCCAAATAACTCCTTTTTTTCTCTACATCTGTGAAGGCTACAATGTCCAGTTCAACTCTTTAGCGTGTTAGGGTAGTTGACCGGCTTGGTTATTTATTCTTATTTCAAAGTTTGGAACAAACTCATCTGGAATCAGCTAAACAGCCCCTACACAAGCCACAACAAGAATCTAGAGCTTTCGTTCGGTGAAGGGAAACTTTCTTAAACCACCAATTCACAGTCTGGCAAGTTTTAGAAGTATTTTTATACCTCAAATGGCTGAAGACTGATATTCATAAATAAATCCTGATATTCACCAATTGAAATATTTTGCTTAAACATAAGAAAGAAAAATACAGTTTGAGTAAAAACGAACTATGGACAAAGACATGGGTTTTCTGCTTTAAGGAACATATTCATGTACATATGGCATATGATTTAAAAATTCAGTTTCCTCAAAATCAATAATGACCACTATGTAGAACTACTGTATATTTTTGCGAACCAAAATTGAATTCTAAATTTAATCAGTTTCTTGAAAGAGAGGACAATTAACGTTCTTTTACTGTGTAACAGAAAAGTCAGAATAAAGATATCCTTCATGCTCAACTGCTAGAAAGATGAGACTTATACTGTACTGTAAAACACTATACATTCAACATTGGTAAGTATTGGCTACTAATAGGACATCTGTAAACTATAAGAAAATCAGGATACAAGATTTATTCAAAAATTAAGGAATGGAACTAAAAAGTCAAGCGCTGATGAAAAATGTCTCCCCCCCCCTTCCCTAATCAGTCACATTGCAGACAAAAAAGTCTAGCTATTTCCCTTAAATATTACACAGGCATTTCCAGGAGAGATTGTGAGTCCCAGATTGTTCTTATTGTGCAGCCCCCACTACATTTGGATTAATAAAAGGCAGATAAGCATGAGCCACACTTAATGTATGTGGTGTGAGAGTGTGAATGTTTATACAAGGAATTTATACTCTGTCTATGATAAGATATAGCCATTGACCGAAGTATAAGAGCCTGCTAAAAAAAAAACTGGCATTGGTAACATGCAGAATCATATCCTGGACAAATAGCACAAGAATCAGAGATTAAAACCCATCAGGAAAAAGATGATTTTACTCCACACTTTTGAACAGGCACAAGTGCTTGCACTCCTCAGTATTTATTATGTGTGAAGTGTCTGTCTGCCTGCCTCATGGATTGGCTCTATCCCAGTGCTGCCTAAAGCCGTCCGAATAACTTCTAACTATCAGGCACTCCTGCCATCAGCAGGGATCTGGATCGGAGATTCATCATTGAAAGAATCATTCTCGCTGGTGAATTCACTTGCCTGTATAACTGTAGTGATGTGAACATTATAGACCTACCTGACAATACAGATAGAACATGCGATTGATTTTCACTGCATTGCAATCACAGAGCCATTTCTGCCTGAGCCGCCTTACTACTACTACTGAGGAGAGGAAAGCCTGTCCAGGAAAGTTTACTGCCCTGTGATCCTGCCTCCTACCATATTCTCAGGATTTCTGTTTTCCGGACGCATCAACGTACTGTATTAGGCCGATATATAGGGGATAATGTTCCCCCTAGAGGCAGTTACACGCCAATGCACTTATAGCGAAATATGGTTCCCCAGGCCCTTCTAGTACTGTACACTCTGTAATTCATGAAAGGGAAAAAAAATCTCATCATGTGTAATACAGATGATCCAGATACTGACCGGGCTCACACCTGCTGAGCTCCAGTGGGGCTGCCAGCTGTGACCTGCTGGGTGATACAGCTGCTGGCGAGAAACTTTTCAGAAACGTCAGAAAAATTTCAGAAACTTGTCAGAGGCACAGAAACACTACTAGACTGTCCATCAGAGAACTTTATGCCACATGGATAATGAAGTGCAGCACTTTCTGGCATGAGGTCTTGTCACCATTGTGCATCAGCAGATCATTGGGCAGTGATAATATATTGTACTTAAACTATATAGGAGGTATTTAGGTTGGCCAGATTGTAAAAGTCTGAATTTAAATTTAGCAAGAGGTTAGCTTTTCTGAATAGTGAGATGGCCCCAGGGACCATGTCTTATTCTTTTATTGGGAAGATGGCTTCTTCCTGTCCTATCAGTCAGCAGCCATATCACCCTGCAACTCACAACAGGCAACCCACTGAAGCTAAACAGGTGTGAGCCTGGTCAGTACCTGGATGGGAGACCTCCTGGGAAAAACTAAGGTTGCTGCTGAAAGAGGTGTTAGTGGGGCCAGCGGGGGGTGCTCACCCTGCGATCCATGTGGGTCCTAATGCCCCAGGATAGTGAGGGGGACACTACTGTAAACAGGCGCCGTCCTTCGGATGAGACGTAAAACCGAGGTCCTGACTCTCTGTGGTCATTAAAAATCCCAGGGTGTTTCTCGAAAAGAGTAGGCGTCCTGGCCAAATTTCCCATTGGCCCTTACCAATCATGGCCTCCTAATAATCGCCCTCTATGAACTGGCTTCATAACTCTGCTCTCCTCCCCATAATAGCTGATGTGTGGTGAACGTACTGGCGCACTAAGGGTGCTGTCGCATCATCCAGGTGGGGCTGCACACTGGTGGTGGTGGAGGGGATCCCCATTACCTGTAAAGCGCTTTGAGTGGAGTGTCCAGAAAAGTGCTATATAAGTGTAAGCAATTATTATTATTATCATCACTGGGGTGCAGAACTTTAGAGCCAGAAGAAACAGCACCACCTACTGGTCCACCACCACACTTTCCAAAAGCAGCTTCCTTCTCATGAGACGCCAGGCCCCGTCTCGTTTATTTTCTGACAGCAGGTGATGTGTTGTAAAAAGTGGTATGTTTGTGAAAAGGGTTTTTTTTTTCTTGCACAGTTGCACAATGAACTATGTATCGTGGGCCCAACATCCCTAGGTATCAGTATGGAGACCTTCACTGAAGTCACAGTCCTTTTCTCCTTGTCATAAGCATTAATAGAGTCACCGATAGAGCACGACTGTTACAGAACAGAAGTTACAAAACAAATAAAGAAATGAATCAAATATGAAAAAATAATATCTCAACATATCTGCCCCCCTAGTCACTAAAATATTTCAGTTGTTTTTAATTAACGTCTTTTTCTCCTATTTTATTGTATTTGCTTACTGAGAGATTTTTGATACAATTTCACGCTGAATGAAATGTCTTGCCCCTTTTGCCTTAATTTGGAGGCAGCTGTGAGGTTGTTCTCGTTAATTATCATTAACGGAATAAATGAAGCATTTTCGGTATTTTCCCACCCCCCGACAGATTACGTTTCAGAAGAGAATCTCACTGAAATGAGAATAAGTCATTGAAACTTAAATATACACGCATTACAGTATATACAACTTTCTGGTACTGAATATTACTAGACTTGTGGAGTCTCTGAACACAACCCTGTTCAGTGGACGTTAAGGAGAGCTACATTTGCTGTATAGCTGTGGCCAGTATCCTCACTTCCCAGTCTGACTGCACGAACTTGGTCTCTTTCCAGTTGTGTTTCAAATGAAGTCAGACAGACTGGCAGTGGATCAGAGAGTGTCCCTGTTTTTTTACAAGATCCCAGATTGAGAGAATTCTTGCTGTTGTGAACGCCTTTTCTTCTTTAACTGAAACCAAACTCTTTTTTCCCCGAAAGCTTAACTGAGGAAGACACTCTTGTTGTTTTTAGATTTGTCTTCATCAATGACAAGTATTAGTATTAGTGGAGAACTTTGGTTCAGTCTTGAAGATGTCAGATGTGAAACAGAATGTAAGATAAATCGAACGATGACACTGCCTATTTAATGCTAGTCTGCAGAAGTACACACCCGACACCTGTTTTGAATGATAAACATTTGGATATTTAATTTTCACTGTTGAAAAAACCTTGTAGTACTGTGTAATACTGATGCGGAGACAACTATGAGAGTGAAGCAAATTGCAGCACAATCTGAGAATTGCCTGTCTTTTGCTCCTCAAAACCAGCAAATTCTACTGTGTTCACAAGTCCAGATCCTAAGATAAATCTGTCAGAAAAAGACTAGACCTTTTTTATTTTTATCTGAAGAGTTGACAATTAACACATTTTTTATTTTGTAAATAATTTGACAACAAAATGATGGTTAAATAAGTCATATAAAACAATCCGGTCTTACTAATAGACTACAGACTATTTGTACTATTTGTAAACAGTCAATAAACCTAGTTCTTATTTGAACAATTAACAATGAACCTCTCATCTTGTAAGGAAACATAACCATGTACTAAATTGATACCTTCAGTGAGTGTTGTACAGATATGCGCTGTAGAGTTTGCTGCTTTTCTTGGTGTGGCTACTGACCGAACACAGATTATTACTTATTTTTGACTACTTTGCCCAGTGATAGGATTCAGCTATCTGTTGTGAATACAGTATTTTGCTACAGTGGCTAATTCACATGGTTTGTTTACAGAGTCCTTTCTTTTAAATGCTTGAAACATACGGGTTAGAAAATCAGAAAACTATGCGCTGACTTCATCTGGCACAACATCGGCTCTGCTTGTAAACATATTTCCTCTAGGATGAAGTAAAAGCCTTCTCTCAGTACTCAATGTGCAAGCTACATTCACTAATCACAAATCGGTTATTATCAAATTGTACATGACAGTCAAGGCCACTGCTACACATTGTTTTACAAAAAAAAATACTCTTCTCACTGTGAAAGGGGGCTCTTCACAGCAAGCAGCCCTGAGCTCTGGACAGAGAAAATGAACGTCAACAACCGAACACGTCCCTGAATCCTCCTGAACAAAACAATAGTGCTGTGACCTACTGTAACTCTTACACTGTTGTCAAAACAAAGGAATGCCAGGCTTAAATGATCTCGAGAATAAAGGAAAAATCCATTCACATTCTGCTGGCATTGTGCTGCTGCATGGTTGCATTGCGAAAAATATTAATAAAAATAAAATGCAAAATATAATGTGAGACAGGTTAAATGCGATATGACGTCACAAATGTCCAGCACAGTCTTCCGTGTGCAGAAAAAACATGGCTTATTGTCAGTGTGAACTGTCCACCTGCGATCTCCGAATAGATTTATTTTTCTGCAAAGATCTCTTCAGGTAACCTGAAATTTGCATCTTTTAGTTTCAAAGATGGCGGTGTTGTGGCTGGGACTGTAGCCTCACAGCTCTGGGCTTCAATTCCAGACCTTGGTGCCTACTGTATGGAGTTTGTATATTCTCCCTCTGCTCCCTCGGGGTTTCTGTGGGTGCTCCGACTTGTTCCCACCTGCCAAAGCCATGCTGGCAGGGTTAATGTGACCCTCAATAGTATGTGTGCCCTTCCGAGCTGGTGTCCTGTCCAGCTTGTCAATCTGCCTTAAGGAGTTTGCTCACAGGATCTGTGTGGCTGTGAGCCCTACTTGGAATAAGTGGCTTTATGACAATGGATGGCTCGTTTCATTGAAGACTCAAAAGGACTGTTTGATTACACTCCACGTCTTGGAGGTAAAAGGTTAAATCATCCCCTTGCTGGATCAGTAGTGCCTGTTCTTCCCAGGCATGAGTGACCCCGAGATCTGTGCACGCAGGACACAGTTTGGCAAGCAATGCGCCGTGCATCATTTTCCTATCTCTAACAAATCATGAACTCACTTTTGTGAATGTCTTTGTTGCTTGTTGTTTTAGGTTTGTCCTCACTCAAACACTGTGAAACGTACACAGATATATTGCAATTGACCCAGCTAATCCTAGGCTGTGCTGCTACAGGGTTTATTATGCTATTATGCTCGTCCATCAGGTTTACTAGGTGTCTTAATGCATCGGCAACTTAAAAATCAAAACACTAAAGTGAATGGAGGCTCGCACCTGAAGAAGGCTTCACAGCTGAAACGTTGTGTTTCCTCTCTTCTCTTTTCAGCAGGGAATAAGCCTATTACTTGTTCCTTTGCAGCCTACGCATGCTGACGCAGCTCCCCACCTGAAGTGCTCGCTATTTGAATACCATTAATAACATAAAGTTACTTCTGAGAATTGTGATTTCAGAACTGTACAACAATGTCAGGATTCCTTCAGCATGGGAGCCTGACTGACCCGATTACTCTTTGGTTAGTAATGGATTGTTTGTTTACAGTGACCAGTCGGATCTGCACAGCTCAATGCTGCTGAGCATGTAGGGATAGATGCTGAATCAGAGCCTGATCCTCCTAAGGGATATTGCTGAGATGTTTGCCCACATTTCGCCGTTCAGCTTCTTCTACGCACACAGACCTCTGTATTCGTTTCCGTGCCTAAGCTTCCTCCCACCCATCAGCTGGAGATACTCGTGATTCCACAATGTGTAGCCAAAAAGTGCAGACTGATAGGCTTGTTTGCCTCTAAAATGTTTCACAGGTTACTCCATTAACTGCCCAGAAGCATACAGTTACAGCTCATTGTTCCGCCTCAACGAAGCAACAAATTAAAAAAAAAACAACAAATCTTCCATTTTCGTGCAGCATGATTTGATTAGCCAAATGAAGTCTTGGTCTTCAGGTATCTTGGCAACTGAAATCAAGTGTAAATAAAGCAGGCTCTGGGGTTATTTTTATTGTTATGTCACATGATCAGCTTTGCTGTATAAGGCTATATCTTGGGAACATCTGACCTTCCTAGGTACTTTGCCAGTTGTACTGTGGCGTCATTAGAGACATTAATCCTGCTTAAAATGATGGAAAGGATTGGTGGAAGTCCTTTAAAAAGAAAAGGAAAAAAGAAACAGCCGGGGACTGTCCTATTAAGGCTTGGTGCACAAGTCATGAATAAAGTTCCATTTTAATTGTACACACACCCTGTTTGTCAGGCGATACCTGTCCCTCTGCAATCTGAATAAAATCCTGGAAAGAAAACAGAAGTTCTGTTCTCAGTTTTTTTTTAATGTGTATTGGAGTTTTCTTTCTATAGCGTTAAAATGGAACCATCCCTGAAGCTGTTCTCACTTCACTTTTCAAATCACTTGCTGCCCTGTGACAGCAAGACGAAAAGCATCTGATGGGCTACATTTGAGATTCCCATGCTTGTGGCACATGGAGGTCAAGTTTCACCACCACTCTTGTGGCAGGTTAGCTTACCTGATCACTCCACTGCCAGCACCCAGAGAGGACTGGGGGTTCTTTGTTTTGTGTGGTCAGAGAGACACAGTAAAATCACCACAGCAGATTAAGCATACCCTGAATGAAAAGTACTGTTTCCAGGGACCACCTGGAATAGATTTCTAGATTCCCAGAGTACTCCAGACGCCTGACTCAGTGCTGGTGCTCTGCAGGAGGAGACTTGGGTCACTGATGACACATTGAGACTACAGGCTGGAGTAGATTCTCTGTTAGGCAGACATTTCTTCTCCGGTCATCCCAGGTTCCTGCATAAAGACCTTCAAAAATCTAGTGTCCGAACTCTAAATACACTTGTTCACAAGATCTAGACACAGGTATGTTACAGAATTCTGCTCTTTAGCTATTTAATTGATGAGCAACATAATAATTAAAGGAACAATTAATAGGTTTATTCCATGCTGGAAAAAAGAAGAAACGTTTCGGCCGTGGAGCCTTCTTCAGGCGTGACACCTGACGCAGCTACCCACCTGAACATAATAATTAAAGGGCTGGCTAGGAGAAAGCACTGCCACACAACTGAGTGGAAGGTCTGCATGCTAACCTTATCCAAATAAAAGATATTTTATTGTGTAGAAAAATGCATCTGACCAATCTCTAAGTGTACATCATTGGGGGTGATCAGGATTGTTTTCATCATATTACCAATAATCAGTCTACGCCACTAGTATTGCTGACATCTGGGATGTTGAACAAACCAAGCAAGCCCCAAACTTTAGGGGTCTCCTCGCTGGAGCTCGGTCTCCAGCAGATTGGCGAAAATGCCGACAGCACTGGCCGGTTTGCACTGTGTCTGGATTGCAACAAATCGAAGCGAGCACTTTAAGGTCTTTCGGCCTCTCAGATGCTTTGTTCTAGTTTTGTTTTTTCACTTGTGTCCCAACATGTCTTGTGTTACATAAATGCGGGGGGGAATGGGCTTGCCTTTTAACAAATGGTTTGCATCTTGCACAGTAATCCGTATTTACTAATTGAAATGCACTCAGTCACCACAGCGCGCTGACGGTGCTTCCTTAAGCCTTTGTTTAATCTGCTTTTCAGATATAATTGTTTAAGCATGCTGTCAACAATGGCTTATGGCAACTGAACATTAGGCGAGGTCCGGCTGAAGTGAACTGGCTTTTTAATGAGCCAACTGTTAGCATCGTAACATGGCCACTGTGCCCCAGGAACCCCATTGCCTGGGCTCTCTCGTTCTGCTGCTCACCCCCTCTTCCTGGGAGACCATTGCAGCACACTCTCGGAGAGACAGAGAGGACAGTGAGCCAGGAGAAACACTCTCACACTCCCTTGCTGGAATACTTTTTAGATCTGACACACACAAGTCCACAAACGTTAAGACGAGGAAGATGAATATTATTCTTTCTTATAGTGAAAAATCACAACTCGCAGTGGTGTGGGGGTCAGTGCTGCCGGCCACCCAGCTTTTGGGTCCTGTGTCGAGCAATGCAATGGGCACCTTCTGTGTGGAGTCTGCACGCTCTCTCTGTGTTCTCATGGTATTTCTCCGGGTGCTTCTGTTTCCTCCTCCTTCAGATGACACACTGGTGAGGTTATTTGGTGTCTCTAAAATGTTTGCAAATCCAGTAGCCTCTTTCCTCCTAAGTGGCTAAATTATTATTGATCTCCTGTATTATAACGAGCTGAGAGATCACAGGTGCTGTTTAAGAGTGAAGAATGAACAGGCTCTGACTATCTAGTGGTAGAGGAGGAATAAACATGTTCCTATTTCCACTGAGCCACTCCATAACACATTGGCACATATTTCCATATGTTAATTACATTTATTTTGTATGGTGGTTTGGTTTAAACACATGGGATTTTTCATGTGTTCTTCAGGTTTTTTTGTTTCTTTTAACAGTTGCTATAATCTTGACTGGATTGTGTGAGAGAAACTCCAAGAAGGACATTGCCAACAACAACAGCAGAATCAGCAGCGGCAACAACAACAACAACAACAACAACAACAACAACAACAACAACAACAACAACAACAGAATTTCCCATTTAAAAGTGAGTGATGACAAGGGGCTGCTTTCAAAATCACATGCTTGTGTTTCCCTGTAGGCAAAACTATGAGCAAATTGCCCATCTAATTCATTAACTGTGGAGTGAGAAAATCAAAATAAGTCTAGGAACCCATGCTTAGGTTTCCTGAAGGGTATTTATTAAGAAATTTCTGTAGAAAAAAAGTGCACCATATTTAAGAATGGGCTGTTCTTCATATCTATACACGCGGTGGGTGAAGGCTTATATTTATAGCTTGCCGGGCTGTCTAGGTTAATTCTTATTGTGTAATATTTACAGCTTAGGAACAACAAACACTTTCAATACACCCCCTCCCCCTCCACACTTTACAGTGGCGCCTTTAAGTCCTTCTAATTTGCAATTTCACACAGAATATGAATCATGATTGCCTCAACTGTGTCGGCACTGAGTCTTTCATTATTTATGTCCATTTTTACAAAACTGAAAATAATCCCAGCATTTACTTATTAAGGGGCATCAGCACAAAATGCAGTGATGTGACCTCTTATTTCTGTTCATTTTGGAGCCCTGCTGAAGTGAATACCAATCCTATTACCTTGCACCTCACACAATATATTCCACAATACTTCCAGGGAAAAGTCACACAGTTTCAGCACAAGAGTTGTGAAACTGGTTACTGAAACTGGAGACCTGAGCATGAGAACAGGGTTAAATGACAACCAGTTCCCAACAGGTTCCATATTCCCAGGTGTTCTGCTCCAGTGGTCAGCCAGCTCTGACTCCAGAGCACCGAAGAGATCATTAGTCACAGAAGACTGCTGTCAGACACATTGTCTCTACTTAGTAAAAAGAAATGGTTTCATTGTGTGTGGGAGAGGGGCTCTGAAAGTACATTCTTCTTGAATGCTGAGGGCTTTTAATGCCCTGCTGTTGTTCGGGTGAGATAACACCTTTGAAAAGATACGCCTCACATTCCTGCTCTGACTTCCAGCATGGAAAGTGAAATGCTTTTCAGTTCTCCAGAATACCAGAGGCAGACAAGTGGACCTCTATTCCTCTCAGCGTCATGCTTTCCTAGAATCATGATTGGAAGCAGGTCCAAAAGCTTTGAATTTATTTCCTTTTAATTTTTCACCCTTGCCCAACTTTTTCCTTCAGTCTTAATCTTCAATTTGCCCAATTTGTAATTGGAGTTGGTGGAATAAACTTTCATAACGGGCCCTTACCATCCACAGCCTTGTTTTTCCTCTTTTCTCTGCATTTCATTCAGGCAATATCACATGTGAATAATCTCGCAGATATGCTCAATTTAGTCCATCTTCTGAGCAAAGACAACATTGTCACATTGACAACACTGTCCGTGGTTGTCTGACTAAGATTTTCTTCAGGGGAAAGAATCTGTAGGTGGTTGGTTGAAAGGTTTTCTTTACTGTACGTCCTTGAAGTTTGGACGTGTCCCTTGGTACTCCCTGTATCACCGACATCATTGCACTAGGGCAAGTCAAGAAAGCACACACCTTTCAAAATTCTGTCTTCAACTGTCTTCAGTTGAAATGAAAATCTTGTAAGTCATACAATGTTAAAGCTCATCTACTGCTCATTCTTTCCGGGTTTCAGCACATTTTGGAAGTTCTCAAGGGTGAGTTACAGGGTGCAGACCTGAAAGCTGCTTTGGTAAATCATACAAGAACAGGCACACGTGTGTGGTAGCAGGATGTTGCAGGGTTCATCTGCAAGCTGAAAAAGCTGAAAAAAACAAGCTATGGAACAGGTCTCCCACAGGAAATTGCGTTCCTTGTGGCAAGACAGTAGTGTAACAAACATTTGCATAGTGTTAGTCAGATATTACAAAACTAGGCAGCAGGCAGTTGTGAGACTTTCCTAGTAATAACCTTATCTGTCTTCATTCCAATCTCAGATCACAGCCACTCTATACTTTTAAATGATTTCTATTCTGGGATTAGCTTGCGCTGTAAAGACAACAAATAGCAATACGCTAAGGATAGAAGCCCAACAGAAATCTGAACCATCACAACAGAGTCATCAAAAAAACAGAAACAATAGAAGACACTGCCTGAAAGCAGGAACTAAAACCCTGATCGAAGTCTGGTTTTCCAGCCCGTTGAAAAAGCTCCACTACGTCTGATGATTGTTCTAGATTCAGGATAGGAGGCATACTGTATATTAATATTGGCACTTTTTTCATTCAAAATTTGAATAGCCTCCTTTTTACCTCCCCCACCAGAGGCTCACTTATCATTGCTTACATTTGTTATATTTTCAATATTGTCACTAACATTTTAGCTGCCATTTAAGCATCAAAGCACATTTATCGTCATGTAAACAAACAACTCTGCTGTGACTTGCCTCAGGTTTAATACGTGCAGAACGTTCTGTACTCTCAGTCATTTCAGTTCAGTGCCCAGCAGGATTTACCATATATACACAGATAATCTGGCAAGGCAAAATGGCCCCTTTGTTCCTGAGCTATACTGCTTTAATGAGATCAAGTTTGAGAATAGATGCTGCTTTCAGCACCGAGAGACACTCTGTTGATTTCTAACTTATTCCCCATAAACCTCTGCAGCGCTTAGCTCCTCTTTTTATCATCCTAATAGAGGTGGAAATGTTAACCGTTTTTTTGCAAACACATCATCACAACAATATACACATGCACAAATTATACCACATCTACGTTTTCCAAATCAATTCAATACAGTTTGAAATCTTGAATCACTTTAAGTGTCGAATAAAAATAGCAGAATTCCACTGTTATGTAATTCTGGAGTTAAAGAAGGCTGCACTGTATGGCAGGAATATTAAGACTGCATCATGCTTTTTGCATTGACCTCACACTTGAGATGACATCGAGTGAGTATTCAGCACATAGGAAATCGCTTCGGGGAAGATGATTCCTCTCAGATCAGAGCTTTGCAAATGTGCATCCTGCCTACCTTCGTGCTCTTGAAGATGAAAGAAAATGCTTGCAAATGACTGCCTTCACCTTTGTCTCATTATCTTCTCAATTATAGTATTCATCTATGAGTGCTGGTTGAAATCATTTGATGGCAATTTTTTTTCCCTGATTTGAAGGCTTTATTCTGAAATGGGTGAAAACAAGATCCAGAGCCTTATGAAAATATTCAAAGCCTTGCAGAAATTTCCCATTTTGCTGTTTAAGAGTTTGCAGTCCTGATATTTTGAAGTAGCAATTAATATTTGTTTTATACACACAATCTAATCCACACATTTGGAGCAAACAACAAAAGGAAAGAAGTATGTAAGTAATATGAAGAAATGAAAAACGTACGACTGCATAAGTATCCACAACTTTTTTATGATGGACCTACATTAATTTAGGTGCACAAAGAGCTTCTAAACAACGCAGAGATAAAGTTGTAGAAATGCACAGAGTGGAAAACCACTCTCAGATCCTGCATGGAGTTTGTAACAAAGCGTTTTTGCAGGGATGCTGCAAACATGTGGGAAAGGCTTTGTGATCAGACCAGAAAAAATTGGAACCCTTCCATCTGAACTCAAAGCCTACTTCTCATTGCGGAAACTGGGACGTTTGTCAAGACTGATGGGAACATAGATGGAGCAAAGTACTGGCAAATAGTAGAGTAAAATCTGCTTCAGACCTACTGTAAAGCTGGGACAAAAATTCACCTTTTAGCAGGACAATGACCCAAAGCACAAGGCCAAAGTGTTTCATGTGTGACTGTATGCAAAAAGACAAATTCCTAATGCAAGAAATTGTATAGGGCTAATAAAGTGATCTTATTTAAAGTTACACTGGAGTGGCTTCAGAATAATAAAGTGAATGTCCTTGAGTGACCCAGTCAAGACCTGATTCGAGTCCTATTCCACAGAATAGAAGCTGTGGAAAGACTTGAAAACTACTGTTTCTAACCCATCCCCAAGAAACGTAAGGGTAAAATTTCACCAAGCTGGTGTTCAAAGTTGGTTGAGAATTGCCCAAAACAGACGTGCAGTTGTAATTACGTCCAATTGTGCTTCCACCAAACGTTAAGCTCACAGATATGAATAGTTATGTAATCAACGTGTTTCATTTTTTTCTCTGGTTTTTTATTACATTTACCGTAACTTAGCTTACCCTTAGGAGACACCAGTGTGTGAATTCAGGTTTCCTGAGACAATCCTCCATTTCATACTTACTGCATCCTGAAGGCAGCGGTGAGCCAATCACACACTTTGAGCAAATTCCCTTGTCCCAGCCGACTGAGGACAGCTAGAAAAGAGAAGCTGTGTTAGTTCATCTAGTCTAGGAAGTGGACCCAAATCGGGCATACTCCACCCCGTTCTCTGTTGGATTCAACACAGTTTCATTATGCTTCTGATGCAGCCAAGAAGTCTAGAAAATGGAAAGAAAAGTGTGATAAATTTAAATGAGACAGTAAGTAACTCACGCACAGTGGGAGGTTGTGCAGTGTAATTCCAGCTGCCATCATTCAAGCACGTGGGAGCCCCTGGCCTACGCAAGACCAACCTCCCAATCCAGGCTCATCTTACGCCAGGAGATCTGATTCATTTGCATAATGTGCACAGACGATGAATGGAGACACAAAGGTGCCCAGACTGTAATTGAAACGAGAATGCAACAGCTGAGGCAGCAGGGCTAACTGCCTTGCCATCTTGCCAAATTGAAAAGGTAAATACGAATGATGTTGGTCCTCAACTGGACAGAAACCAAAGGATGGCTTGAAGGTGTTGAGATGATGAAGTGCGAAGACAGACTGTTACAATCTGGGCTAGAGTGGAAGATGGCAGACAGTTACTGTAGGTATGTTAAGAAGTCAATGAATGATCCACAGACTACAAATCTGATCATTTGACCTTTTCGGTTTCAATTGATCTTGATCTGTCAAATAAAAGCCTTTAAGGGGAAATCCAGACCAGCGTGACAGTCGAAACAAAGTGGATTCACCTTATCTGACTTAAGCGCCTAGACAGCAGATCACAAGCCGCCAGTGCACTTAACGCTTTCCCTTGCAAGCTGACGCTGTTTGGTACAGCAGCCCTGCATGTGCAGATGACGGTCAGGTTTCAGTCAGTGAAGAACAGTCGATACAGCACCCTGAGCTCAGCGTCTTCCTGGTAGAAGAGTGTCAGACAGTTGTTCGTTCAGATCAGTGGTGCTTTCAGCCCGATGCAGGCCCAAGTATCATCTAATTTATCACATAATCAAAATAAAAACCATCAATACAACTAATTGCACATCAAATTCAATAGCTGAATACAAAACCCCAAAAATAACACACAACTGCAAATAAATCACATTCTTGTATTTACCTAGTAAACATAAAAGTGGGCTTCTTACTACAATATGGAATATAAATAATTCCTTAATTTTACTTAGGGTAAAAAAACTTTATGAGTTTTCCTCATAAAAGATCCAGAAACACTTTTACATACAGTAGCAGGAGGCCCACTGAACTGGGTGCAGCCCCACCTGGGTTACATCAGGGCAGCAATTCTTATAAATTCTGCATCAGCAACCTCGCTGAACAGCAGATCAGGGAGTGAAGCAAGAGAAACTGCTTCAGCAGAGGAATTAAAGGGAATTAAAAGTTTAGAGAGGTCAGACTGTACAAGCCCAGGGCAGAATTTTGCCAGGATTTTGGGATTAACACCCCTACTCTTATGATCACAACCATGGAACTTTTAATGACCAAGAAGTCAGCACCTCAGTTTAATGTCTTATTCTGTAAGGGCTGTGTGAATCACAGCTGAGCTGAACACAAGAAAATGTCAGAAGTCAACATGCGACTCTGAAGAACAAAGGAACTCCTAAAATAACATGTATGTGCAAAAGCATGAACACACAATGCTACCGAGCAAAACGGTTGAAGAAAAAACAAGTGGATATTTCTAACGGAGGATTTTGAGTCAGGGCATATGCTTTAAATGCTAATAATTCCTTCAGGCGGCTTGGAGCCAACATTCTACATTTTGAAACACTACAAAGGCTGCAAAGAGGCAGTGAAGGGGAAAGAGCTTTTCAGTGACACTCGGATCTACATTGAGCTATGCTGTACAATAAAATGGTGCTTGTACACAGTCTCAGCTTTCTTGATATAAACAAGATGCCTACAAACAAGAAATAAAATTCTGAAAAGACGATTTTCAGTTGACAGTTTCTCTGCTGATGGGGAATCTTTATAAATAAAGAGAACCCACCAGTGTTTTTACACGCACTAAGCCCATTAAGGAGATCACACGCTGGTCACAAGGACTCCCTACAACTCCTAGGACTCCCTTTGATAGAGGCGCTTCTAATGCAGCAGTGCAGATATCTAGGAGCCTTGTGCCTGTGGACAAAGGAATATTCTTAAATCTATTGGAGAATAAGAAATCTCAATGTTATACTGGTGCTTCCGTACTGTCCTCTCAGATCCTCCTAGGACAGTCTACTGTATCTAAGACAGCCATCTTGAAGATTAACGCCATTCTAGAAATCAACAATGTCTGTTCTCACTTGAGGAACAGCAAATAGAAGTTAGATGTCTAATAGTATGGTAAAATAATTTCAGGGGATTTTGCAACTCCACACAGCATGAAAGGGCCAGGCATTGTTGGCACTTACAGTATGTCTGCTTTGGGCACACCCCAACCCACAGCTGCCAGGTGTAGCCTCTGCTGTCCACACAGCCAGAGCTTTCAAGTGGTGGAATCCTCCTTGCTTTCCTGTCTTTAACCGGTTCCTGTAGTTTTTTACTGTATGACTGGTGTTTCCCCACCCCCGACCTCCAACTCATCAACTGCAGGTTTCCAGTACTGTTGTGAATGTGTATCAGGAAATGTGTAGGGGAAAAAGCTCCTTACTGTATGTTAAAGAAAAGAGATGGAAGCTCTATATCTCTGCAGTAGTTGCTTTACATCGTCAAATCAAATATGAGACAGATGTGCAACAGCATAAATAGCTTCTTCATCCACTAGAATTATGACTGCAATTTAAAAAATCAAAATTAAAGTGAAAATAAGTTTGAAAAAGATAGCAGTTGTAGGCAACCATGATCCCAGATAGCCACATTTGTTTTGAGTTTTCACTCCATCGTAGACCTTAATTGAACCAATTAAGAGGACTGTAATGAGCTGTTAAAAGGTGCCTCTACACCCTGAAGGTATCAGGCTGTGAAGGACCAGGGCAGCCTATTTGTGTACTACCGAGATGCAGCACTGGGGAGAGGGGACATAACATCACGCTGGGTCTTGTGGGTGATGGTCCATCGCAAGCCTGGGTTTTGCAGTGTGACAGGCTAGGTGGCCCAAGCTCACCTGAGGCAGACAGCACCTTGGTTTTGCACGATCATTCCATTTCTGCTTATTTTCTTGTACATTATTCATTCTAAAGGAAACGAAAATACCAGCACTATGACTCAAAATATATAGTTATTGGCTAAAATTGGATTTTAACAATCTTTTTCTACAATGAGGGGCTTAAGGAGAAAGGAATAAACTGTTAATGCTCCACTAGATTGAAAATGCACTTCTTAAACATGAAAGATCAATTTCAGAACATAGAAAGTCACAAAAGGTTATAAATGAGAGGAGGCCATGAGGCCCATCTAGATCATCTGATTATCAGTAATTAATTGATCCAAGGATCTCACCTTTAAAGAAACCAAGATTTCAGCTTCATCACATGGCCAGATAGCATGTTTCCATACTCCCACAACCTCAGGAATTTACTGAGGGTTATGGGAGTTAAGCCTGTTTCCCTTCAGTCTTACACAAATCACTGTAAATTGCTGTTACTGACAGCACCTCTAAACAAAACCCTACAATCCTCTTTATAGAAGGAGGAACATGACAGGGAGACCATTGATCAAGATCCTCCTACTGTATGTAATAATTATACTTCTATATAGTTCTTCTAATGTCACAGCATCTCAAAGTTACAGTAACAGTAAGAAATCAGCAGTAAAGGATGTGTAGCATTTGAGCAGGGTCATATTTGCATCGCAAGGGTGAAGACTTCATGTCCTCCAATCCCTTAAACATTCTTATCCACCGTCAGAAATCGAACTCTTCTGCACATGAAGGTGAACTTAAAATTGAAGGTGAGCTATTTACAGCTACATATACATTTCACAGACATCTGGAAAAATCAAACTTTTGCAAAAGGAAACTTTCAGTAGCTGAAAACTGTACAGAGGGAAAAGCTACTTATTATTATTATTTCCAAAATATTTTCTAAAGTGTAAAACGAGTCACTCCAAGTGCACCCAGCCCAATCAGAAGTCAGACCATCAGTGCACTTTGTGCTGAACATGCTGAACTCTGAATTCCATTGTAAAATGTATGCTGCTACATGGAAAGTTGTTTAGATATGTATGTGATGATGTTTGTCTGTCCCATTTAAATTTGTACTGTATACAGTATGTTGTTTGTATGTCTCACCTGTGTTCTTGGTATACTGATAGCAAATTCCACCAACTATTGTTGTGAGTCAATAAAAAATAATCTAATCGAATGTAATATTACTATAACATTGTACAGCAATTACCCCTCCACACCCTGTGCAACTGCAGCAGGTTAAGTTCCAGTTCTATAGGGCTGTCTCTGGTGAACACGTGCCTCTCTGTCACCACTCAAACTGCAGCAAAGAGCGTCTCTTCAGAGAGTCCCTGTGAAGACAGGCACACAGCTGGTTCAATTAGAAGAACTTTATTCTTACAAGTGAACCCATTCCACAACCTTTTTTTCAGATGAAAACAAGGAGGAACACAATGATCCGTATCATATGCTCATACTGTACATCTACCTTTAATTTCTTTTCTTTTTTTCCAAAGCATGAAGAGGTGAAAATGTTGAGTTGCTCCTGTATGCTTCCAAAGTCCCTGGTGGGCCTGTATTTTTAAGGTTTCAGAGGCACTTCCCTTTAAAGGAATATCTGCTTGCTGTGCCACTCGCGACCAAATTCAGCCTTTCATGCTACCCTTACTGTCAGGGCTCATCTATAGCAGCTGTGTTTCTGAGGTGTCCGATGCCCATGTGCTCTACCATTCGTGGTCAATACAGCAAGGACGCTTGAACAGCTCTGCAGAGTGCAGGGTTCTGCGTCCTGCTCAATTATGCTTCAAAAGTCTTTATTTTTATGTGCCTAGTGTATGTACATTACACAAAGGAGTACAATGCATACTACTAAAGGAATGTAGTGATCATATCCCAACAGCTCACTGCAAAGAGCTGTTTTATTAAGTTTGCACCCAATTAATTTGATATATATACCCATACAGACTGGAAGCACTAGTTGTGTGTATGGAAGTGGCAGCTCACAGTTAGTAACCCCGCAATCGCACACGGGGGAGAAAGAGAAAGGACCCGCCCACCTCTAAGCCACTCATCTTTTAACAGTGCACAGGCTATGCAGTATAGGGGCACTGTGTTGCTGGGAATAGACAGATCCCTGGCTGACTAATCCCAACCCTCCTCTTGGTAGTGAATGCTGCCACTTGGGGAATCCTGGCCACACTTAATTAGTGACATGCTCCAAGCTCAGACCCACAGCGCCTGGACCCCCAGAACTCAACCTGCACTCAGGCTCAGAACACTTTTTCTTTTTGAGCATTGTTCAAGTGAAACAATCATTCTCATTGAGTTGTCCACTACATCATCATCATAAGAGGTTGAGCAAACTACAGATCATTAAAAACATTAGCACTAACGGCAAAATGACCAAAGATGATGCTCACTTACGTGTGAAAAGGTCTATTATGAGCATATGCATGCTCATAATCATATAGAAGCGAAAAAAAGGCTGACACAGTAACAGAAAAACGCAGCTGTGGGATAATACCAGCTCCTCCCTGTTTCCATCATAGACGCGTTTTCCAAATTAATCAGTGAAAAAGGTTTTAAGTAATTACACGCAGTTAAGCTATGGTGACAAATCAGCTGGGGAAATGATTGTTTGAGCAAAGGAGAGACGCTAAGCTGCACTTAAAATATCCCCACATGCTGTGTGAAGAGCAAACCACAAATATCAGATGCAGAGCTGGGAACTATAGCCCTGGGAACTCTTTGACACTTGCAGGTGTTAAATTATACACCCCCACTTGAATCTAAAGAAATCAGCACACGCTGAAGAATGCTGGATGACAGTTAAAGAGAACCGTATTGTGTTTTGAGCACCACTCAAGTCTTCTACAAGATAGTCTGGCTTTATCTTTCTATATTTTTCTTTCAGCCTAACTGTCAATTGACTTTGTAAATCTGCACAAACAAAATCCCAACAACATTCATGTTAAGTATGATGATACAAAGGATTTTCAACAATGCATTAAAATGGCAGAGTAAGAAACTGAACCCGCTGGTAGGTCTCCTACTTTTTGAATACAATAGTGAATGTATTAGAATGTAGCAGAATTGTAATATCAGGTTGCCCCATTAAATTGCCCCACTGTATAAATGCAAACATGTCAGTTTGGAGAAAAGTGTCAGCCAAGCCAGTTAAGCTTTAAAACGGTTTAATGGCTATATTATTGTGATATTGACCTGTAAATATACTGTAAAAAACATTTATGATTTAGTTTATCAGCATACTTAATCAGGCCATTTAATTCAGGCTAAACTATACCGCACCTTTTCTGGATATATTGTATTTTTGTCCAACAACTTTAATTGTAACAACCACGCTTGTCCCAGAAACACCAATGCTCTTGATTCAACTTCAGATCCCACTTCAGGTGGAAAATGTACGACTCAAATTGTACACCCAATAAATGACAGTATATCTTGGTTGGAAAAAAAATAAAAAAATTGAATCACTTTAGGAATAGAAACAATTACAGTATTGTTTTTTGCTTTTGTGGTACAGCCATTTCTTCCCTTTCTTTTCACTACTGAGTTTGAAGAGTGAGGTGAAATGCAATGTTCCTGTAGCAGGGCTGTCATCTTCTAGACCGATCTTGCCAGATCTCAAGAGATGAGAAAGGCTGTGCCTTGCCAGTACTGGGCTGGGAGATATCTAAAAAAAAAACAGATGTTTCAAATAATCGTGTTTCTGTCCAATAACGTTTAGCCTAGGTGACAGCTTGTGCAACGTTTGGAACGTTCCCAAGGATGTTAAAAGTGCAGAACTTGACAATGAAAAGCAGTGACATTCATTTGCATTTTGGACTACAGGGAGAAAATAAATGTGTGAAAAAAACAAGCAATATTTGCAATCACCTGTAGAGTCCTTTTCTTTATAACACATATGATGAACAAATATGACGATCAGTTTGTTCAGTTTTAAGTCTTTAGATTTTTTCATTTTTTTTGTGAAATCTCAAGCTTAACCATGTAGAGGGCTATTTCAAATGTGCAATTTTAGTGCAAATGTTCCCATCGAGGCATGCACCTCCGTAGGGCAGAAGGACTAATAGGACAGGAACTGTAAGCAGGCTTGGCAAACACAGAACACAAGTAGTAGCTGGAAGGGAGACAGGCTACAACATGCAACTGGGCCACCTGAAAACCTAATAAACAAAGGCTACTTTTTAAAATGCCCTTTTCAGTTCACAGTTTATACAATGCATGATTTGAACTAATTTCTCCATTGATTGTTTACGGGACCAGATGAGTAAATTTCAGCTACCACTCTGTCTGTCGGCTTGCTAAACTGAACTCTTCTGGGTGTGTAAGTCATCGATAGGTTTATCTACTCATGCAGAGACAAATACATTTAAAATTCAACCAAAAAGAAACTATAAAAAAAACCAAATGCAAGCTGGCCGACATTTCTCCCTTTATTTCCCAGAATGATATGACCACCTATGCAAACCAAGGCGTGGCATTTCAGACATTTCGGTTCAACTCAATAAAAGCCTTATTTTTCCACAAGAAACTTTACAGATGACAGATTTTGGCCCAATACTGCAAGAAGAATAAATATTAAACTACATACTGTATTAAAGACTAAGTCCACCTGTCCAGTGAGGTAACTGATGTACTTCCCAGGTTGTGTTTCAGATATGTCTGTATCACAACCTGGAATACTGCTGTTTAAGCTGCAGTTCAGCAAATTTGTGAAAAAAGCTTATCAAAGTACCTAGAAACAAGTTATCCACAGGATTCCTTAATTTTACTTTACTTCACTTTCTGCTCTAGGTTCTTGTTTTGTCCATTTTTAACTGGATGACAGAAACTCAAGTCTCTGGCCATTGATTCACAATGAACCGTAAATCAGAGTGTACACCACTAAACCAAATATCTGCTCAAAATCTGATCCTCTCAGGTACAGATCTGTGATTTAAGCCAAGAATATTTTTTTTTATGTGCAGCCTATGTTAGAAAGCCTTAGTTGCACAGTAACACAAATAGAAATACAATTCACTGACCTTCTGTGAACAGATAAAAAGCTCTTGAGGAGTTCTGGCTTTGACAAAGAAAGTTTGCAGCACATGGTACAAAAAAACATGGTCAGACCATGTTAATCACTTGTCTGGAAAGTTAGAGGTGTGGGTCATTTTCATTTCCATATACTCAGATGAACATCTCTGTCCCTGTCAGGGGGCTGTCAGTTTAGGTAGTGCTCCTATGCAAAATAAATGTTTACAGTTGGAAATGTTCTCTTAAAACCTGAAATGCAGAAATTATACTCACAGCTCTTAGACATTTTTTTTTAGAGCAACTGAATGGACCGATTAAGACAATTCTGTTTTGACATGTTTACTGACGTTATAAGCCAAGAACTGCAAAAGTGGTAAAGATTAAAGTTCTGGCTTGCTACAGTAAAACCTTGTAAAATTAAGAACATAGAAATTTTGTGGTGTAACCTTAGAGAACCTTCAAAAATGTAAAAATAACAAAGATCGGAAAAACATGAACAAATCACTTTAATATTAGAGTTTTAATATTGGCATATTGAAAGATGACTATGATATCTGTATTTTATGGAGATATAGACTAAGAATGTAGTTACAATGTAGGTTTATTTTTTTGAGGTCACTGACAACAGCATGATTCCAAGTCAAGATCTGTTTGCCATAAGGTCATTTTCTCCTTTTTTTATCAAACTGTGTCATTGTAAAGGGTGTAACCATACATCCGAACAGATTCTTACAGACGAAGAGAACAATTAAGTGGTCTGACACAAAAAACTGTCCCTGAATCACACCTCTTATATTACGTCCTCTGCAAAACACAAGAACAAGCACATTTCATGGGCACCACTTTCCCCTCACCAGTGAACGTACCCCAGACAGCACTGCGTTAGTTAGTATTGTTATACACAACAGCACAACAAGAGGTTCATTTGTTTTCTTGAATAAGCCACTCACTGGAAGAGGCTGAACAGGATGTATGTTTGAACACTTTCTTCTTCTAAAATACTGTTCAGTTTCCAGAAATAATAACAGTACAAAAGAAATCAGAATACAAAACCCCCTTTTAATACCAAGAAGGGGAGTGTCAGTCCCCTGAAAGCAGATACAGTGTGCTGTCCATCTGTTGTCCTTTTTGTGCAGATCAGGGTCTGTATTGCCCAAACTGTCCCATGGTAGGATTCATGCCGTATCTGTTGGGGGCACCAGTAAAGCCAGTTCTGAGCCCCTGTCCTGATCCCACTCCAGGCCCCATCGCCATCCCCAATCCCAGTCCGCTCCCCGCCCTTCCCAAGCCATGGCTGAAGGCGCTATTGTAGGGCGCTGGCCCATAGCCAAGGCCCATGGCGTAAGGCCGACTGTTCTGGGAGCTGGCCAGGAGCACCGGGTTGATGTTCCTTCCCGGCGTGTTGAAGGAGAACTCGGGGGGCGGGCTGCTGGGCTTGGCGGGGGTGGAGGTGAGGGGCTCAGGCTCCCCGCCAGGCCGGGCCGGCGGCAGTGGGGGCAGGCTGCCGTACTCGGAGGGGTGCAGTACGCCCGCGGGCAGGGCTCCCGTCATCAGGGAAGGCCTGATCCAGTCATCCTTGAAGATCTGCACCGTCAGCGTGGAGACCAGGGTGGAGAGGCGGGTGGTCACGTGGGCGAGAACCAGCTGCTCGTTGGCGTCTCGGCGGATCCGGACGTGCACCGAGCCAGCCTGGGAACACAGGCGGGTTGAAGGATGTGAGCCACAGCGGCAAAGAATAGACAAGAGAGGCAAGAAAGCACTGAAGGAATATAAAGATCCCCCAGTGAATCTGTCTTTTGTCATCTGTCATTATATTTCCTATTCAATGTGTTGGTGTTTCGATCCGCTACATTCTAGTCTAAGAGAAAACAGGGTATTATAGTCTGGAAGCAAATGAGGTCATGGGGTACATATGAGACCCAGATTTTGATGAACACCAAGCAGAACTAAACCTCATCCCTACTGCATTATGTCAATCAGCTCCTGAGCAGTCTGCTCAGTCCCATTGGCTGAAAGAGCCAAGCGATATGGAAACTATCCATTAAATTAAAGTGATAAATAACACGAAACCATAATAAATGAATGAAGTGCTAGACATAAGTAGCCCTCAAACACTACCTGATATTTTCACTATAGCGTTAGCGCATAATGTGGTAACAGAACAGTGAGCCGTCAGGGATATAGCTGTGCCCATCATGACCGGCTGTGGGAAAACTTCAAATGAATACAGAGAGTGTTTTCCAGATAAAAGTCAGAAGACTTCTGGGCTGAGGCACATTTATCAGAAATCCCACAGCACATCAAAGGCAATTAAAAGCTCTACCCTTTTAACAAAGCAGGGTTAAAAAACCCATTCAGCTTTAAAGGCGTTCATTTTGAAGTAAATGTTGTAGATTTCCTTCAGCCCTGAAACAAGAGACTTCAGCTCCCTCCCCAGAGCAAACTTCAGATCACCCCTGGCACAGAAGCAAAGGTTCTTGGATGAGGACAATTGTTCTTACTTAGCAGGCCTTGAAAGAAACCCTCTATCTAACAGAGACAACAGCTGAGCTGCTCTCCCCTGGAAAAATACACTACATGTATATTTGCTTGCTGATATTTCTGCAAAGTAATTCAGAGCAGCTCCTCAGCCAACAAAATGCTTTATGTGACCATTTTTGTATTAAAAGAAAATTTCCATCCCATTAGCAGATTCAATTGAGAACCCTGAGATCAGATGATCTGATTTCTGAGTGTAGTAAGTATTAAAAGCAACAAAAATTATTTGTTAAGTTTAATGTTTTTTTGCACTGCATCAGAGCCCAGTGGTCTTACAAAAGTTATCAAACACAGTTGCCAGTTGTGGTTATGTTTTAAGAAAGCAGGGAAATGCAAAGGCACTTTATAATAACAATGTGACATAGCACAGCATAGATGTAATGTACTATGCTCCTGGACATTATCAGCTTGAATGTGGAAGCACAACTTAGAAGAAATTTAGACAGGTAATACAGCCAGCTGTTAACTGGCTGGTAAAAATAACAATAGTTCAGTGGTCACAGTGCTGTACAGCCAGCAGAGGTTCCTGGATATCAAGGCACAAAAATAATAAAAACCAATCCAATCCAATGTGCCATATCAGCCACACAAATACTGTACTTCAAATTTGCTTCTTGCATTTCCAATGTTTTTCGTTTGCCTCAACGAGAAAAAACCCAACCCAACGCACCCACAAGCCAACTCTGGAGAATTGGACCTACCAGAGACCCGAAACCGACTGTCCAAAAGTGCTCATTCCGAACCTCCAAAACACCATCAAGAGTTGACACCTGCAATGCAAGTAAATATAAAAACTGAATTGACTTCACCTGCATCAACAGTCCATACCATCATATGAATTTACTGAAGGTCTTTGCTACAACCTGCTTGATAATGACATAATCCCATAAATTATCAACAGATTGCTGACAAGCTGCAGACTTGTGCTGTACTCCTGCAAAGGAACAGACCTCACACAATTACATCTGCCTCCAGATCCCGGGTACTAAAACCTCAGATAAAAAAAAGACAAAAACTCAGATCCGACTTCTATTTACTGGAATGATCTTCATGTATGCCACAGGCGTGATGTATTTTGAAAAAAATGTTCCATAGAAAAACATAGATAGACCCACTAAAGTCAGCATTAGTAGTAAAACTTTTGCATAAATGCCATCTTGAGCACTTTGTATTTTAAAAAGCATAACTCTCTCTGACGAGCCTCACGGTCCCCATGTCTAAATGGCGTGAAAAGTAGTCTCTTAGACAATAATAATTACAATAATAAAGCTCTGAGATGCATAACCGTATTTATTCCATTTTTCCAATGTGCTGTATTATTTCATTTACTTTGGTTGCCCATATTGCATCTTAATTTGTATTTCTGCTTCACTGCCAGACACATTACATTTATGCTATCAGGGATTTTTGAGCTATTTTCTGACTGCTGCACTCCAAAATGCATGAAGTTCATAAAGATCCATTACATATATCTCATACATGTTAAGTGTAAGTCACCTTGCACAAATGATTAAGTTGAATGTACAAACAATAATTAACAATATTAAGACACTCCTTACATGACTGAGTTATTGACCTCGGCTATCTCTGATGTCGATTTTGATCATTAAACAGACGTGTAGCATTTTAGGGTTTCCATAATTTCCCGGTTAATTCACCTACCTCCCTCAGTAATTTATCCAGCTGTCCAATGACATGTGAAGGTGTTGTCTAAAATGAAACACAGCAGGATGTGAGCACACTCTGGACAGTTACTTAAGAGAGATTACACACATGAAGCTGGTTTCAAACCTGTCCTGAACTACTAAGGTCATGATATTATTGGAGAAGCTGACCTTTACATTGGGAACTGCTTTAAATGCCACAGATATGATGTATGCAATTACATAAGACATAGCATCTAGCATGTTCTTCTGCAAACACTGGAGGTTTTAAAGAAATACATCTTCAAATAATAATGACAATAATATTACTAAAGCTGCATGTCATCTGATTTGTAACCTGTGGTAGAAACTCAGTGAGTGGAATGATGATTTACAATAGTTTAGATCAATCAATCATTAGTTTCTTTATATATTTATGTTTATTGGCAGGGAGATGAAACTCTATTTTCTACAAGACAAATCAAGTCTGGAATGTGTCACAGGTTGTACCTGCAGACAAATGTTGCTCAAAAAGTCATCAAAGGGGAACTGCAGTCCCAATTTCTCAGACTGGTTAATATTGAAAAATCAAGAGCCTTTCCTGCTGTCTAAATATTCTTACCTGGAGGAGCACCTTTCCACTGTAGACACTCATGGGGTACATGGTACCGAATGTCATTAAAGCAATGGCGACTGCCGTAGCCGTGTCCACAGCGTAGTAATTACTGCAACCAAAACAGTGGGGAGAAAGATAATTACAAGCCCTGTTACCAAAAAAACAGGATCCTATCAAGTTCTTCTGTTTTGCATGGTTTATGTGAATGCAGTGTGCCTTCTTTCGCGTCCTCGAAATTTACAATATGCCCTTACAACCAATCAGCAACTTCAACACAAAAGCACTGTTTGTAATTGTGTAGTAAAAAATATTTAAACTTCCCTGTGGCAAGCCCTTTTTTACAGGCTCAACATCCTGCTTCATTCACAAATTTGTGTGCTGCTAATAAACTATTCTAATCTCGCTTGGCTGCTGACTTAAAGCAGCCTACAGTGCAAATCTACATGGATTTTCTTGATCTAAAAAGTACACAGTGTGGTTTAAACTATGATACTGGACTGACCAAGTTTCTCTGAATGTATCTTGCTTACGGAGTTTTGTAGTAGTATTAGATACAGTTCATTGCTGGGAGCTATGTAGTGTTTTCAGATATCCCAAGTTAATAATAACATTACATAAGAAATATTCATTGTTTACACCTTGATTTTCCTGTGAAATCTGCTGTGAAGTCAACTAATGACTGGTCCTTGTTAAAGTTTTAGAATTATACATTGTGTAATTGTTTTTGGTCCTTGTGAAAATTAAAAACAATATATTGACTACCCTTGAGATAACTTGAAGTTATATAAATTATACTCAGGCATTGGTAGACCTGAAGAAAGTCAAAATGTGACTAAACACTTGCATGTTCTGCATGTCTTTACAATTTTAACATTTTCAGGTTTGGTTTCTTTTCTTCCTCTTTTGTAACAGAATGTGAGTTATTATTCCATTGGCAATTACGCTACAAACAAAACATGAAACATGAAATTCATTCTAAATCATTGTGGACAGAATTCACAGTTACAACATATAAATATAATGCTATCCCCACAAAGGAACATCCATTTTAAGAATATTACCAAAACTGGTAAGAAAGCCTTAAATGTTTACGATATATACTGTAGTACTGTAAAGTGATTCAGCTAACAATACCTTAGCAGTGTTCCTGTGTAGGAATGACTTCCTCAGATCTATGTATAAATGTCTATAAATAAGCTGAATGTGGATATAAAATTATTGGTAATCAGATTTTTAATGTGTAACAAGCTTTAGATATTTATTTACAAAGTACTGGTTAGGATTAAACAAAGAGGACTTCTGAATCCACTTTGAAAATAATGAATAACGAAAAAAATAGGATCGACTAGAGCTAAAATCCTGTAAAAAGCTCTGTTCGTAATGTGGTGTTTTTGTCCAGTGATTCAGATTACTGGCTTAAGAAAGTGCTTGAGCTGTTCAGTATCCTGAACTTACACCCACTTCTTAGGAAGACTGGAAGTTGAACTAGAAGGAGCTTTAAAAATCTTTTACTCACAAACGTATGCAGTGTTACTAGACATTTACAACAAACAGACATTTCAATAAGGCAACTCAAAACGTCCTTTACGTTCGTTGCTGAATGCCTTCTTCATTTTTGTTCTGTGATCCGTTGCTTATAAGCAGCTCCAAGCACATCACATTAAATGCTACACAGACGTTCCAATACCATACATATTCAAATAAAGGATATCTAATAATACACATTCCACTTGGGTTTGATTTTTAAACAAATATTCAGAAGGCAAATGAGAAAACTAAAGCAAGGTTCTAGTAAATAACACAAAAATATACCAATACCACTGGAACATGGACCTGACTACATTTGGATTTCATCTTCAAAATGTTCTGATCTCAAATCACAATAATAAAATCCACAAATTACTATAAGCTTACTATAAGATTTTTTGATATAAGGAATCTTACTGGGATCTAGTAAGCAGCTGCGTCAGCATGCGTAGATTGCAAAGGAACAAGTAAAGGTTTATTCCAGGCTGAAAGGAAAAGAGACCACGTTTGGCTGTGGAGCCTTCTTCAGGTGTGTCCTTCAGGTGTGAAGAAGGCTCCAGAGCCGAAACATTGTGTCTCTGTTTTTTATCATGGAATAAACCTTTACTTGTTCTATCCTCCTTTAGTATAGACTGTTTTTTTGGAGATATTTCTCCAATAGCCTTGGGGACCATGTCCCTAACAGGAGATGCTGCAGTCCCTGGATAACTCTTATTTGTTTTCTGTATTTCTTGTGATGTGAAGCAGAAACATTTTCAGCACCGGCAGCCCTGACAAGGAAAAGAGTAAATAAGTCACTCACTTGATCTCGATGAGCATATAGGTAATACAGAGAGCCAAGGCCCCCGCCAGGTCTATCAGCACGAAAGGGTTCATCCGTGGAAGAAGCACGCTGCTCAGCCCAGGGATAATCCCACACAAACTGAAGGGAAATCCAAAGTATAAGACGGCTTCAAGACAGTACAGTTTGGTAACATTAAATCTGTATCACCTACTGTAGATTGAGTGGGGTTACAGGAAAATAACAAAAATCACGATGACACAAAAATACATGTGTATGGTCATCCCATGACATATTGCAATATGTATCAACATACAGTATATAACTATTCATTGTCTGATCTGTCTGCTATCCTTATTAGACTCTGTCTCCCCCTTGCTATAAAAAGAGAATAGGTTCTTCAGAGTTCTACTGTATAATTTACATCTGACTACAAACTGAAAACAATAATTTCAAACACCTGATGCTTCTCCCTCCAATACAGAAAAAACGCTGTTATAACAATATTTTCACAGCCCTGCTACACTATCACCTTCACATTCTTTCTGAAGGACAATTGTCTACAGAGAAACCACGTTTAGCACTAATATCTCGAGCACCAAGCTAAGCTTTGCTTCTTGTTTCCTCCCTCAGTTCCAACAAGCATGAGGCGTAATGCTTATTCATGCAGACACGCTCTGTTTAGACAGTTAAGAATAAGTAACTCACTTGTCAGGATAGGCTTTCATAAAAAATGAAAGGCTTTATTTCTGCTGTGACTACTGAGGAGAACATTTTGTGTGTTTATTCAAGAGCTTCACTGGTGCTGCTGTCAATCTGAAGTTAAGATGCACAACAAATCCTTATCTAGTAATTCATATAAAATAAAGATATGCATGTACTCACATTTATATGTATAATAGATTTTAACTGCACAGAGAATTTATTTGGGAAAAAAAAGATCAGAACAATTATCATAGCAGGAAGCATTAAGTTTCATCTTCTTATTGTTGAATAGGATGGATTTCTTTGAAAGCAACATAGTGCAGATATTTCTTTGGATAATAAAAGATAAAATACAATAAAGAACATTTTCAATCTAAAATCAGACCAGGTACAGCAACTGTCTAAATGTATTAACAGACTATATTTATTATCTTAAAACAACTCAAGGTATAGGAGAGCCAAATACAGTTTAACCTGTATTTGGATATTAATAGTTTATTCTTATATTAATGGATTACTATCCAATTCAATAATAGTCTTTCAGTCCATTGATATAATTTAGACAAAGATGAATTCTAATTTAACCAGCAGTGTTTTTGTTTGCACAATCTGTATATTGTGCAGAAATGCAGTTACTTGAGGTCAAGCCATTTTATTTCTCTTAAGTACATTTGTGGATTGTTTTGAATGCAACAGAGACTGCGTTCTAATCTCTGTGGTCTAATACATAAAATGTAGGATTACACTGACAAAACCAAACACTGGATTTCCTGCCTAAAGCCTGTAGTATAGGGAAGAAACAATCTTTTCATCACTGGTGGGCATAAAAAATTAAACGTATAATGAAGTTAAATAAATGATGATGGCAGGTTTTATTGCTTCAAAACCATCCTGACTGGTTAAATGCTGAGTTAATAAAATTAATAAAAAGCCAGTTCAAGGAAACAATGAATTCCCTCGCAACAAATTCTATTCCAAACTTATTTGCGCCAAACTTAAAACAAGCCTCATCTAAAACCAGTATCCGTATCACCTGTAACCTTATGTTCTCCTCAACACCCATCAATTTTGGTGGAAAAAGTACAAATCTGACCCTGTTCTGGCACAAGGCTTCTCAATAACACATGGCAGCTGCTGTTAACGTAATAAAATTTGCAATGAAAATAAAAGAGGAAAGAAAGGAAAATACAAAACTCTTCATTATTACATTTTATCTAATTCCCACTCTAATTTGAATCCAGTATTCCTCTATTCAGCCACTACAAATCACAACAGATCCCAACATGTCACTGACGTATATTTCAACTAGGTATTTTGTAATAAAACAGTTTGTATACTATGTACAAAATACTGAATTACTTATTACTTATGTAGCTCACTGTGAAATTCAAATTTCAATAGTCAACATCAAAGTGACAAATACAATTTGCATTTTGTGAGCCCTAACACATATTAGAGTGGGAGACATAAAAAACAGAGACTAAATTACAAATATCTACCTGTGGAAAACTGTGACAAGATTGTGTCCTCACGCATACTACAGCATGACTAATGTTGGCTCTGGTCCTTCCAAGGCAATGCATTATACATGTACATCACTGAAAAGCGAAACAGAAAACTACCATTTTCCAGAAACCCTGAGATAATCTTGTGATCTCAAGACGACAGCTTTGTTTTCCTCAGCAGAGTAACAGATGATCCCGAGCTAAGGAGTAAAAAAAAGAACCGCAGAATGGCCCCAACCAGGCGCTGCAGTGACGCGCCCAAACTCACCGCAGTGGATTTGTTAACGAGGGCATAATTTAAAAATACACCTTCTCATGTGAAGCTGGCAGTTTGAAAGTTACGGGCAGCTCTGGGAATAATCCATCCATCCACGGAGGGCTATAGGGAGCCAGTGCCCCAAAGGGCACTCTCTTGCACAAGCAGACTAAGGTCAATTGGGGCAGAGCGGTGGCTCTGTGGCTAAGGATCTGCGCCTGTGACTGGAAGGTTGCCGGTTCAAATCCCGCAGCCGGCAGAGGGATCCTACTTCGTTGGGCCCCTGAGTGAGGCCCTTAACCTCAACTGCTCCAGGGGCGCTATACAATGGCAGACCCTGCACTCTAACCCCAAGCTTCTCCCTGTCTGTGTGTTTGTGTCTCCATGGAGAAAAGCTGGGGTATGCGAAAAGACGAATTCCTAATGCAAGAAATTGTATAGGGCTAATAAACCAACATTATTATTATTATTATTATTAATTCAGACGGGCTCATTTCCCCAGACAGAAGCAAACCCAAGAAGCAGGAGGAGTGAGGGAACAGCTCTTCCAGTCACGCCACCATGCTGCCCACCCTGGGAATATTACTTTTTGGGATTTCACCTCACCTTTGTATTCCAAATCTAAGCTGGATGCAATTACACACCAATGCAGACCTCATCCAGACCTCACTGTAGCCAGTACACTGCAGGTAGGGGGTGAACCCGGGCACTTACAGGAAATGCCTGGGTCAAACCAGGGAACGACCTTCCCTTGCCTGCTGAGAAATTCTTCTATTTCTCATCCTTCTTCTTACATAACTTTACGAGCTAACATTATTGTGCCCCTTGGCAAATGCGATTGCTGTATACGTGCATGAGCGGCTGTTCTTTAGAAAGCACTACCCACTGTAAGAAAAAGCCATGTTTCTAGTCATTCTGAATTTTGCTCCAATTATTTTCCTTTACGTAATGAACTCCACTTGTCCTGGCAGTTTTTTTTTTCTTAATGTGCGATGATACAGAAGTCACGGTTAAGTGTGGTTTTGTCTAGTTAATTGCAATTTTTACAGTGATCCTGTCACAATACACTTTTCAACAAACTGGGAAGAGGGCAGAAGGCAGATAATTTGCACAGTGATCTTTCTATTCTCAGCTGGAGAAAAAAATAATTTAGGGAAACACTGAGTTTCAGGATGAGTGCACAGGAGCAGAGTGTCTTTATTTTGCAGAGCACTGAGAAGTGGGCAGAGAATTAAGTGAATCACCTGTCAATATTTTGGGACAGACTTCTATTCTGTTACATAACCCACACATTACTTTGGAACAAAGCAATATGCCTTTTGATTTCTAGTTTCCCTTCAATTATCAGCTGAGATGGACAGCTGGGACCACTTCTGCCTCTTGCTCATCTTTTCATTAACTCATTAAGGGTACAAAAAACAAGAAATGGCATTTCCATTTGATCAGGAAAACTATATAAGTTCGCTGTCGCTATAATATACCTGAACTTTAACAAATGCCACAATGATGCTGAGTAAAAGATTTTAAAAAACTACAGCAGGCTGTTGAAAAAATACACAAACTGACAGCATAGAAAACTCATTTCTACTCATCTACTGTACAATGACACCTTAAAACATTAAAATGCAAAAAATAACATCCACAGAAACTTAAAATCAGCTACAATATTACTGTAGTGATACGGGTATATCAATATATTGATCGCTGGTTACTCCTATCATTCACTATATGGCACCACTATACATTTCAGACTTCTTGTCAAACCAGAATTGTGATTGCAAGAAATCACAACAGTAAAAATACAAAAAGTTTCATATCTTTAGCTCATTCTGAGATGCTGGCTGGCCGGGAAGTGGCTTACACCAACACACAGTGAGTTTAAACACTCCAGTGGTCACTAGCGAGGAGGTTAGTAATCAAAAGTCAGGTCTTACCTGCGGCTCAGGTCCGCTACGTGCTCTTGAAGCCAGCTGGTGCTGGCAGCTGGTGAGGAACACAAACCAGAAGGATACAAGTTACACATCTGCATCGACAAACTACATCGGACCCCCCGCCCGAGCCGTATACATGCCTGCAATGGCTGCTATTCTTGCAGCTGTAACAGGAGATTGTGCCCTTTGACCATGCAAACAGCTCTTAACTGCAATCAACCATCAGTATAAGTTACATTACCAGCTTTTAGTAAAACTACTGCCAAGTGTTTAATGTAAAGAGTAAAGAAAATACCGTTTTCTTATTCAGTCAACCGCAGAGCTGGTGTTGAGCTGACAACATGTACTCTTTTATTATTATTTGCTACTCTGATATTATACTCTGTAAATATGTATGTAAAAGAGATATGAAGAGAAGAGAGATTAATAGTATTTGAGTTGTTAAAGTATGAAGGTGTGAATGGGGGGGGGAGGTCCTTTCTAGGAGCTTGGGTAACTAACTTGTCATTGGGGAAGAGCTCTGAATGATTCACAAATCCAGAACAGGCTTTCTTTATCCTTCTCTTAATAAGTGGAATGTACTTCCCACCTGTTCGCCCTCAATCTCAGCACAGATTGAGACTGGTAGGCTCTACAATTACACTAAGCCAGCGAGCCCCTTTAAAAGGCATTAACTACAAGCCAGTTCATCTCAAGAAGGCCTATGAGGCACAAACGTGCCATCAGGTGGCCACTGCCCAACCCCTCACCAAATACACACGTGTAGTTTGGTTATTTTCTGACGAATTACTAATACAGCATGTCCCGGCTTTAACATTCCACAACACAGACTTTCAAACACTTGAACTCAAACACAAACAAAACCCACACACGACGAAATCAACTGAAATGTTTCTTCTCAGACAGTGGCCTCTTTGACAGATTGTTCCCATAGCAGCTAACTGCAAGGTTTAAATGGGAGAGAAGAACGTTTACTTTAAAGTAAACACAATGGAAAAGCTTTTGGACTAAGAGGCTGAACTGAGACTTGGTCTGTTTTTTGGACCCAATTTTTGGAGAACACCTGCCACAGAAAATTATTAATTGAAAAACTGACCACCTGCGGTATCATGTTCTCGAATCGTAGACAATTTGTTTTTCATATGATATCTAAAACAAATTAAAACCAGGAGACCTAGACTATGCATCTTCACAATATAAAATAACATTCTAAAATTCACAATGCACAGCTGCAGATGACAATAGACATTTAGGATTTATATGTACTCTATACAAATACATTATATCTTTCAATCTGTCACATTTTCGCCTCAATGTTTGCCGTTCCAGATGCTGCATTCTATATGTGCACTCAATGTACAAAACCCTTACTGGGTAGTAACCCAACTAATAACTAACAATACCTTTACTCTTTGAAATTATACAAACTTTATTGATGGCTGTGCAGGGTGAGTCGCTAGAGGCAGGGTACTGTGGATAAGCATTAATATCCTCCCAAGTGTGCATGCGCATGTGTGTATATGTTGTGTTTCTGCATGCACACACACAGTATAATGAGGGAAAACATTTCTGACTGCAAGACATCTAAGCCACTTAGAAAAAAAACTGTGGGAGACTACAAATGCTAAAGAAATAACAGGTATGCAGATACGTGCTTCCCACGCTGTCACTGTCAATGAAGGCTTTTAGACTTCGCTATGGAATGACACCTTGTAACCCTGTTTTCTTGACACGTGTTTGAGGAAATGCCCATCACAAATGCAAGCTGTTACAGTGCATTTCAAGCTTGAAAAATGTTTTAAGATTTTAAGAATTTTTTAAGCTCACCCTATCTTAAGTGCATATCGTTATTAGCTGAATAACAATTATTAGAAAACTGAAAAATGTAAAACATCAGATTCTAAATGTGTGTATACAAAAGATAGGTTGTTCTTCAGGTTAAGGTGCTAACTGCCTCAGCCAAGGATATTTTCAATCTCACTCTAAAAACACCACCTACATTAGTGGTACTGTTTTAATAATAATAATAATAATAATAATAATTAAGAATTGCTTACACTTATATAGCGCTTTTCTGGACACTCCACTCAAAGCGCTTTACAGGTAATGGGGACTCCTCTCCACCACCACCAATGCGCAGCCCCACCTGGATGATGCGACGGCAGCCATAGTGCGCCAGAACGCTCACCACACACCAGCTATCAGTGGGGAGGAGAGCAGAGTAATGTAGCCAACTCATAGATGGAGATTATTAGGAGGCCATGATTGGTAAGGGCCAATGGGAAATTTGGCCAGGACGCCGGGGTTACACCCCTACTCTTTTCGAGAAACGCCCTGGGATTTTTAATGACCACAGAGAGTCAGGACCTCGGTTTTACGTCTCATCCGAAGTACGGCGCCTGTTTACAGTATAGTGTCCCTGTCACTATACTGGGGCATTAGGACCCACATGGACCGCAGGGTGAGCGCCCCCTGCTGGCCCCACTAACACCTCTTCCAGCAGAAGCCTTAGTTTTTCCCGGGAGGTCTCCATCCAGGTACTGACCAGGCTCACACCTGCTGAGCTTCAGTGGGTTACCAGTTGTGAGTTGCAGAGTGATGTGGCTGTGAAAAATCAAGTCCTACACAAACCTTTAATTAAACCTTTAACAAAAACTCTGACTTGGGGTCATCTTTAAAACCTTCCTTCAACAAAACACATTGCAGGTTACCTGCAAATGATGGTACATAGCCCCCAAACAATTATGATGCTTTGTACATAGCTCTTTGATTTGGTGCTCAATAGCACAGGTTGGTTGATATTTTTTTCAGCATTTCCATCATGGCCTATGTACAAAAGATTGGGCCATCTATAATACTGCAACTTGGCTTTTCTATATACTACCAAGACTGGACATTACCAGTTTAGAAAAGTCACAGGTCATCAACAGGCACAGGCATGTGACTACTCACACTTTGGCTCATTGCCTGCAACTTGCGGCTCCCTGACTACCTGAATTCCTCTGCAGTGCTTGAGCTGATCTGTGCTTGGATTCATTTCTATGGTCTTGGGGGCTCCATGAACCCTGGGAGACTGTACATCCTTCCACAAGTCTGAGTCGCACCGAGCCCCATACCAAGTGTTCACCCTTCTGTGACACTCTAAGTTTCTCTGTTTTGACTCTGGGCTGGGCTGGCTCTCTTAAACTAATCCCAGGAATGACTATAGGTCTCTTTCTGTCCACTTCTAGGGAATCTCTCAGGTTCGTGTTCAGTCTGGGCCTGCTCTCAGCGGGACTTCTCTCTCTCTGTGGTCTAGTATTGTGATTCCTGTCTGGAGGCTGCAGATTACGGGCATCTGAATGCAATGCCCTCCTGCTATCCACCTCTCTTTTGCTCAGCGGGTCTCCAGGCAATCTCCTTTTCTTTCTGCTGGCAGACTTCCCTCTTTCTTTTTAACTCCTCAGAAGCCAGACCCCTGACAGCAGCTTCCACAGCTTGACTTATCTCCTTCTCTTGGGGGAGAGAGATCTTCTGTTTATCGGCCAATCTATCTGGGAGTGTGGCGAGGGAAAAGAACTGCCCTCTCACTCCTGTCTGAGGCGTCTGACTGGCAGAGTTCTTTTCGCTTGGGAGGGTGGCACTGACGTCCTGGAAGACCACTCTCTCCTTGTCTGCCCCTGGGACTCACACCTCTCCTCTCAGCACAGGTGTCTCCATGAGAGCTTATACTCTGGATCTGGCCCCTCGTACCTCAGACAGTGCTGCTTGTACTTCACACATACTGTACTCCACAGACAAGGTTGTGTTCTTTGGAATATCTGCAGTTAATTTCTTTCTCTACATACTAACCTTCCCAACACTTTGACATAGGCTTATCTTGGTCTCATCTGCCCATAAAACTCTCCTGGATCATCCATGTATTTCTGAGCACATCTAGCACGGCAGAGGAAGGGTCACGGATTGGGCACATATGGTCACCGCTGGAAGTGGCTCATTAATCCTTATTGATTATGGAACTGCTGAGTTACAACAGTTTTGACTTTGCTGTCCCAATGTGTTTGGAGGGTGCTACAATGACATTCAGACATTTGAGAGCACTGATAGAACAAAAAAAGAACAGGGAGCCCAGCCCCTCCATGGACTGAAAACCTTGATGTGAAGCCAAAATGAGATATGTGACGATTCCACTTTAGGCATGGGAACAAGTACCCCATCCTCTCCTTACATGTAATCAATGTGGACTTTGCTGTCCACAACACAAGGTCCTAGACAGCAGAGACAGTCCCTACTGTTGCACAGATTTGTTACAGCAGCGGGACTATGTAATAGGAGCGAGATACATGTCCGGAGCACAGCCTGCAGCCAGAGCAGACAGTGGTGGAGTACAGGGTGCCCAGGCTACACTGTCAGTAGGCATCACCTGGATACAATGATGGGAAGAACCCGGGCCCTCAGGCAAGGGCACTTCACGAAAGGACAAGGCCAATTACCCTGCTGACCCGCTAGGTAAGCTCTCCTGTGTATAATGTATGTGTATAATGGGGGATCATAACATATCTCAGCTCATAGTTAAAAACTAGACTGAATATGACTGATTTCTTAGATGGATACAACTATGATCAAATACTTTAACACTGCAAACAATCTACTTAAAGAGCAGCAGCAGGAGACGTGTCCATCAGTATTCATTCCTTAAAATCAGCAGCGGGGCCTGGTGTTCTCATATTTGAAACATCAAATCACTGTGTAATTGACTAATAAGACTCCAGAGCTGATGAACACAGATCAATGGAATAAATGTAGTAGTAAGTGTGTTAAAGTGGTCTGCACTTTTTTTTAAACAAAAAAAGTTTAAGCAAACAAACAAACTTGGTTTTATTAGATTACTTATTCTTTCACTGTGCTACTGATATGTGCCGCTCTTTCTAGTCTGACAAAAATAGCAGACCATTTCACTGTTTTGAAAAAAAAAAAGATACAAATTCGGGACTATGCAAAAGGTACTGCACTTCCTGTCCTCTACATAGGAACAGCGACAGTAGTGCCATTCATTTATTTCACTAGTAACACTTACAATGTCAGATTGTTTGCCCTACGCTGAGCATTCTAATGCTACTGTCACCAGTGAAATCTGCTTCACAATTTCTTTACCTTTTGTCTGATTTAGTGGCAGGATCGTAAGCATACCTTATTCTGCAAAACATGTGGAGCAAAAAAGGGTTGTTTATACCACAGTAGCAAATTATTCTACTCTGGTCTAAGGCTGGGGGAGATGCAGGATGTCTAATCCTTTGCACTGCAGGGCTCTATTCCTACAAAGTCCTTAATTACTTAAGACACAATCGGAACCAATTAAACAAAGATGTGAAAAGAGCCAAATGGTGACAACACTAAGATCAGTTACAAAGTCATGCAATAAATGAATCAGAACAGCCTTGTGGAGCACTAAGCTGAAATGCAATACTTAGCTACATTTCATATACAAAAATGGGATAGGTATTACGGAACAATTACAGATGCCAAAAAACCCCATCACAAATTAAATGACAAAATGAATCCATTGTGCAGTTTTTCCAGGGCCTGTAAAATACTGGGAACCATTGCTTTTACTGTGCATCATGATATTAGTGCGAGGCAAACACCATGCCACTCCCCTTGCAGCGCAGCCCCATCACTGTAGTCACGTCACACCACCTCCTTAGCCTCCTGTTACACTTTATTTTGTAAGTGTGAATAGCAGCACCACATTCCTTGATGGAAAAGAACACAAACCACAGTTCCAAACTACAGAGATGAAACAAAGTGTTGTTTTACTTGCATTATTACGTTTCTTGCATGGTTTAAGAGCCACTCTGTGAAAGACGACTCGTCAGAATGAAATCGGAAACTTAATTTAAAGAAACAGTCAAAGAAATCCAAGAGCACAGGTGATGTTGTGCTGTCCATATTTAAGGTAAACACAGCTGATTATGATCAATCTGTTAAACACACTGGAGTTTCTGGATGACTAGCTTCATTCTCAAGGGTTTAGCCCTCATCCCTCAATTACGTTTTAGTCTGCAAAGCAGCTGTTAATCTACATTAATCTTTGTCTGTCTGCCTGGCCCCTGCGTCACTCCTCCCAGCTTGAAGGATACCTGGGAATTAAGAGACACAGTGAGCTCCTGGAGAGACCCTTGGCCCAGGCACTGCTAGATGCACTGTACCTACTGTAGGTGAACCGTACAGATACATTATAAATGATGGCAGTGCAGGTGCATTAACCCCAGTGTCCTAGGTAAATTCCACTTTGCACTTGAATAATACAGCCTGTCTAAATTTCCCCCTTAATTCAGCTGGTGTAGTAATTGCTCACTTATTTATCTGATCTACTGTGTGGTAGGAATGGGATCTACCTTTCATTATAAGCATTTCACTGCACTTATGCATATGACAAACACACTGAAGTGAACTGGTGGGGCTGAACGGCTGCCATGTGTCACTCAGGTTGGGGGGGTTACACTTCACTGGTGGACGAAGTGGGCGCCCCGCTATGTGCAAAAGCCTGCAGGATGAAATGAAAAGGGCTGTACGTGTGGAAGTGTCCCAGCACGCCACTTGTGTGCACCTTGATATATGCACCTGCCCAAGGATATGGTAAAAACGCTCTCCCATCCATCCAGGACTTTTATGACAGATGGTGCTTGAGGAAAGCTCTAAGCATCATCAAAGACCCCACACACCCCAGCTACAGACTGTCTGACACTCTACAATCTGGAAAACAGTACTGGAGCATTCGGGCCCAGACTTCCAGACTCAGAGACAGTTTATACCCCCGCACTCTCAAACTATTGAACTCCCAGCCCCTCTCACCTACGATCTGAACCCTCACAGTGCCTTCTCTCTTAACTAAACTCAAACACACATTGAAATCTACCTCTACCTCACATGTCAAGAAGTTCACTCCCCATAAATTTCTATCCTTTATTTCATTCTGTTGATGAATGATTTTGCACAACTGACGTTGTTTTGCACATTACCTGTTACCTGTTGTTGTTTTGCACATTGCCTGTTGTCTATGTCTTTCTTTTCTTATACAATTGTATTGTTGTTGATTTTTTTGTACTTCTTACCATCTGAGAGCTAGCTAAATAGCATTTCCTTATACCATAAACCTGTATATGGGTATAATGACAATAAACTAGAACTTGAAAATGAAACGCACTCACTGGCCTGTATTAAATTTTGTTTTTCTCTCCTGTTAAACATTTGAAACATGTCCAAACTCAAACTGCACGTAGAGTTAGGTTCCCTCACCTTTATGGTGCAGAGCCCTCAATTCCCACAGCTGAGTCACACATGACATGCTATGTGCAATTAGTTTAAATAGCACTGAAATCATACAGCATTTTAAAAGAACAGGCATGAGAAAAGTTATATGGATACATGTCTGAAGTTCAAGATTAATTGTCTTGTTTTTCCTGTGTTATTCAGACTCTAAATTATAAAACCTCAAATGGAACAAGTTGCTGTGCAAAGGGGTTCTTTTTACCCTGCACATTGCTAAAGGATAGTGACATTTCACACAGAAGCTGGTTAACAGTTTATATGATACATATGTAAACATACATATTGATGTTTGTGAATATGAAACCTGAAAACATTGATTGTTTGAAATTAAAATAAAAAATATTTACTTTCAGTCAATGGTCATGAAAACATGGACATGGTAAAACAGATTCTATTTCTTAGTACCTTTTTAAATGTTCTTAATTAAATCAAATTGATTCAATTAAATTATAGTTAATGTGCAACATCAAGCATGTTTTGTTACCTGGACTTCAGGTAACAGTTATAATCTGCTTTCCCATGAGATACATTTACAGCATATACAGCCTTTTACTCTTTACTCTTTTTACTGCTGGGATGTTAATTACAATTCAGCATTATGATAAAGAAATGTCATTTCATTCGATTCATTCTATCACTCCACAGTTTGACTACACAATTTCAGATTGGTCATGCATTGACATGAGCAGAAAGAAATCTCAACTCTTTCAGTGAATCGTCAATATCACTGTGTATCTATGACAATGCAATCATAGCCACTGTTTTTAAATCGAGCGTTTCTCCACAATGTGGAGAGAGGAATTTTGCATGTTGTATTAATCCCAGCAGCAGCTGGATGGAGATCTCTGCAGCACTAAGACATCTACTGGCTGGTGGGAATACTGCAGGTTTTGTGTCTTCAGTGTGCGCTGTGCAGGTCTGGTGGCTTACACAGGAGTGCTACAGGGATGCTGAAGAATTTCAATCTGTGCAAACCATTCACATCTTTGTTTTCCAATAAAATCATATTTATGATTTCTCAAGGGTTCGGAGATATTTGGTGGATACGTGTGCTTAGAAAATAGGTTAAAACCACAGAATATATTAACATTAACAAGATTCTCCCACCTTCAAGACTGGGGTTTTATTAATTGGAAAAAATGGACATTTGGAGCTACATCCAAGACAAAATGGTGTATTATGCATGCTAAATACCAACTGTTCAAGGACTAATATTGGAGCATTAATTCATTTTATATGAGCTTATGCAAATCTGTACTTTTGAATGAGCACATCAACCATGGAACAGAGAACAACCCACAATCCTATCCTTCCTAACAATGTCTCTGCAATAAACAGATACAGGACAAAACAGGCACAAAATCCTTAAAGATGTTGGATCGGACTCTCAGTTGGTAGAGGTTCTTAACAATATACAAAATACATTTCTTAAAAAAAGGAAAATGATCTGTTTTGGCAAATTGACCATGAACCAAAAAAAGAGAAGATTCTAGATTGCAGTTCTAAATTTACTCAGGATTTGTTGCTATATTATTGTGTTTGATACACAGTGCCCAGCTGGGCTTCTTCCTGACTTGTGATGACATTCATTTTGTTTTTCTGCAGTCTGTTTGTGCACAGCTTACTGAGGTTATAACAGGAAAGCAATAAGAACTGGTATATTTGGAATGTCAGATGTCACACAAGGAAAAACCCATGAGCCACTTTTCCTTCACATGTTAAACAATGGCTTAGACATCAAGTGAAATTTACACTGATGAAAAGCTTGTGTGGCCTATTTAGAGGTAGGGCATACAGGTGTTCTAGTAAGACACCTTTCCCATTTTGGGTTTCACAAGTTTCAAGCTTGTTAGGTACTGACTTTTTCTTGATTATTTTAATTTAAACAAATCACAATAAAGCACAGCTAAAAAAACAACAACAGAAAAAGAAGCTGTTCTCTCTATTTGGTATAATCTGAAATGGAACTGAAGACTTGAAGACTTGAACCTGATTATACTGTAATGTAACGGGAGTCTTCCATATCCCGGTATAGCAGAATTTTAAGTGTATTGCTTTATTTGTAACACTGTAGTCTTTACACAGCCTATCCAACAACTAACATCTCTTGTACAACTGGAGCAAAGGATATAAGATGTGAAGCAAGCCTACCTTCTGAAACGTAGACAAAGGGCTTGTTCTTCACGGAGAGCATGGTCAACAAATTAAAGAAGAGGGCCACAAATGTTCCTACCAGGAGACGCCCCCTAAAGACACACAAGGAACTTGAGATTCACAGTCCTAGGTGTGTTCTGCTCATTCATATGAAGTAGATGTATTTCTAATTCTAAATCAGCAGAAAAAAAGCTATTGAACTAATAATAACAACAACAATAATAATAAAAAAACATATTTTGTACATAAATTAGCACATTTCCCTAAGGAGAACTTCAATGTGCTTCACATAAAAGAAAAGGCTAAAAGAGAAGTCAAGGAACTTAACAATAACTATGAAGGAAAAAGATAGGGAATTAGTTAATAGTTCTGGAAGTTGATGGGCTTGTTGGTAGAGAAGGGTTTTACCCACAGTTCAGCTTGGTTCTGGGATGAAAAATCAAAGCTGGGGACAGATGAAATCTATCCATCTGTGTTTTGGGTTGATTTAAAATGGCTAACTGACACTTTACGCTGTATTTGCAAGTTAAACAGTTGCACATAGAGAGCACTTATGAAGGAATTGTAATACTTTTCTGATGGAGTCCAGTGACTATGTTAGTTTTGAACATTTTTTAGACAGTATCCTGCAACAAATGTGGACTTTAATTGCTAAAGGTATGCACAGAAAATTTAAATATAATTAAAATATGATGTTTAAATGATGCTTCTATGTCCACACAATAGGTGTTACAAAACATCTTCACAAAGCTACTAAAAACTTGAAAACCCCACCATTCACTGTTTAAGTATCATTTAAATATAAGAAAGAAAATGTGAGGTCAATCAGAACATATGGACTGGTGAAAAGTGACCAGTGTCCCCTTCCAGCACTGATCAGACTGGCATGATTCAGATAACATCCTGCTACTGATGTTTATCGGAGATGGAGCTGAAATGGACTTCATGGAAAATCAATATAAAGTACGCACTGTATACATTTCAATCAAGTATCAAAATAGATGAGAACAGAAAAAATATTTGAATAGGTTCACTTATCACTGGACTAAGGACTATAGGCCCTCACACTGACAAACAAGAAGGCCGATTAAAACAACTTAAAATAAAAGAAAAAAAAACAAACTCATTCAATCCAAAATTCTAAACTAATCCTTTTAGAACATGCCATCATATCAATGGAGATAAGTCAGTTGTTGCTCTTTCAAGAGAAGGGTGCTAAACACTTCCAGAATCTTCATCATGGTGCGATGCCTGAGTAAAATTCTCCCTCTGTACATTGTACATTAGGATCTAGCAGTTGGCATAAATGGCTATAATATTCTTCCTTGTATACTCAGATAGTTTATAAGCTCCCAGTGGTGACAGTTAAGAAAAGCACTTTTTTTAAAAAAGAAAAGCCCCCTTTAAATTTATCCTTTGTTATACCAGAACCAATAACCTTTGTTTCATAATGATAATCTGTGGCAAACAATAACAAGAACGTGTAAGTTATGAGCTGAAATCCTGTTTAAAGAGTTTACAGGGAGGTAGGGGGTTCAAATCACCCCATGTTAAATTGAGGAGTGATGGCAGATGTCAATACAGTTCGAATCTTTTTTTAAATTTTCCTCAACCTCTGATAACAGGCAGCATTGAATAAATCTAGTTGCTGCAATTTCTAGAGAGAATTAGTGTTCAAATTCATTTTGATAAGATAATTTAGCATTCAATCAGCAGCTGCTACCAAACAATGTGAAACTATATTCTACTCTACGCATATGACAACTGTACAAACTTATGGTTGGCAAACATACACTATGGCACTTAAAGTTATTATGATTTCTGCACAAAAGCTGAATATGTTAATTTCATACTTACGTGTGGATCTCAGGCTGCTTCATGAAACGTTCCACACTGAAAAACACAAGTAAGTGCACAATGTCTTTGTTGGAAAAGTGTAAAAATGCATACTTCTTAAACCTTACAGAAAGACTGGTTTTGCGGTACATTATAGTGATTTTATAGATGAGTTAGATGGGTAGGACTCCCTGCTGCCTCAGATGAGCAGCCCTGGGTGCCAGAAGAGGTGGCAGAAGGCCCCAGCCACTGGCCTCTTGCGGCAGAATAGGTGAGCTGTGAGCTGTGCCGGACTTTCCAGTACACAAGTAAACCCTTATCTGATTCCATCCTATATTTTACAAACTGAAAAGTTGGAATTCTTTTACTAAAAAAAATGAAACATTCATTATAAACAGCATAGGACATTAAATTCCTCTTGTACTTCACTCTACAAGCCTTTCTGAGTCACTGCTGGTGAAAACAGGTGGGCCCTATTGTACTCCCAATGCGACAGTCCTGTGAGTGAACCAGCTGGGCTTTCGTTTATGACAACAAATTAGAAATTGGATGTTTACTGTTAATTAGAATAGACGCTCTGGCAATCAGCCCCCTGACTTCAAAGCTGTGATTTGTTTGGCAGCCTTCAAAAGTCCTGGATACTAATATTCTAACAATGACCACTGTTCACGTTTCTTCTCCGCTCAGGTCCAGTTCTTGTCTTTGTTGGATGGGAGTTTTCTCTGTGCCCCTCATGCCCCATCTCTGCCTCTCACGTGTGCTGGACCTCACTGAGAAGCAGCGTGAAGTTCACACACACAGTCTCCCCCTTGCTGTGAGTTGACCGATGAGTAAACTTGTTTGCTTTCCCTAAATTCCACCTCCGTGCACTGGACATTGACAGTTTTCCCACAGCTATGAAATATTGATTAAATTCAGTCTGGGAATCACTTTTCAAGAATGTCAATCACAGATAGGGGGCAAAAAGGGGAAAAAAAAAAGATGAAAAAAAGTACAGGCATTTTTACCTTTCCTTTAAGATGAAAAGAGCCCCAAGTTGCGCCAGGACAGTGGAGGCAAACACAGCCAGCACTTCAAACCTCTCGAACCTGGAACATAAAACATTGCCAGAAAAACAACTCTGAGTTTTGTCCCATTTCTTGAATGACTGACTGACACATCTTCGGCTTTACAAGGGTACCACATGATAAACAGGGTAAAGTAAAGTGGTGAAGGGCATTAAGGACACAGTGAAATCATGGGAACCACATTATATTGCAGAGAGCGAATTGGCAGAGCCATTAGGAAACTACAGTAAATTAATGGAGCAAGACAAAGCCCTAGGAAAGCTATAAAAATGCCAAAAAAAAAAACGATCACACCTTCACCAGAGACAAAAAGTGGGAAAAAGATAAGAAAGGGTTTTACTGCAAGGAAGATTTCGGAGGGAGGATATTCACAAACATCTGAAGCGATTCTGCTTCAGGATGTGCAGTAAAGCCTGTGTAGAGCCTCAGCTGCCTCAGCAATCAGTTACATATGATTCTAAAGTATCCTTGATTTTCCTGGAATCTACTACTGGGCTCACAAGTGATATTCCAGAGAGAATGTACAGGATTTTATTAATAAGCAGAACACAAGAAACCGAAAACAAAGAAATGCAAGAGCCACCCAGATGAAATGCCATCTATTAAACTTCTTCATCTATTAATTTTATCTGGTACAAAAAACACAACCACTTCATTATTAACAAGGTTAACTAAAGAGAAATATACTGAAATCGCAGAAACCCCAAACACAGAATGGTTCAACAAAAATAAGGCTATAAACAGCAAACCAATCTAAAAATACAATAGTAGTTTTAAAGGACCTAGAAAATCATATGAATACATGTGAGTTATGTGCATCTTCAATAATACAACATATTGAAACTCGATATTGAAGGGATGATCAATAGTGACATTGAGGTAACATAACACAGAACATAATGTATATTAATCTGCATTAACAGCAAAGTTCACTACTCTCACCTCACTTGCTTTCCCCAGGCAAGAACTCATTAGGCAACACAGAATACCAAATGTGCACTGTGCTCCAAAATTCAGCCTGCAACCTGTAACGAGTACAGGACTATATGTTATAGCGTTATAGCTCACTGCATTTTTATTGCATAATTTAGCTACTATTTGAGTCTCCAAAAGAGTCCTTAGCCTGCGAAAGGACAACTGCATGGGAACATTTTTGAATGGCATTGAATGACATTTTTTTGGCCAGTTTTGAAAATAACTACACTGGCATATTTATAGAGGACTAAGATGTGTCCCACACAGCATACAGAAAAAAACGCTATTGCCAGAACTTCCTTGAACACTAGCAGTGTTTCAAAACCACTGTGTGTGAAAATGGTAGCACTGTAGAGGTGATAAGGATTTCAATATTCACACCTGAACAGATAAGCTGTGTTTGTTTACATTCCACTGAGGGTCCTATGTCTTACTAGACTAAGACTGTGCTGGGCTCACAAGCCAACACTGGATTAATTACAAAAAGACTCAATTTAACAAGAAGGAAAGATTGTGGATATTTAAGATTTTCACTACTACATTCGTAGGCTGAAATATTAGAAATGCCTCCAAACCAAATGATTTGCTGGTTTCTGCAAGTGGCAAGAAGAGTTTAAGCAGGATGTGAAATGTATTCCCGAAACTCGGATGTTTCTACATCCCAATTCTATTTCAGTCTTCCAGCAAAATACTCTTAAGATGAGCCTGTGATGGTATAAAGGACTGAATGCATTACTCTGTCTCTCGATGTTAACCGGACACTGTTTGAAATGAAAAGTGCCCACAGAGTTGACTGGAAGGTCCTAAGGTGATGGTGCATCTCTACCAGTCAGCAAATTCGATTTTTCACTCATATAAAGTATGCTTGTTGCATTTTTGAAACTCAGAGAATCTCACTACAGAAAACAGGAGGCAACATTTCATGGGGACAATGGGGAAGAAATCTCTGTGTACAACAAAAACAAAAGACACACTAACGTCGCCTAAACACTAAATGCAGCTCTGGGGAGATCACACTATGCTGGATATCGGACTATCAGATTTGTTGCCAAGCGGACACATCTTTTAACTTCCCATACAGAAATCAGTGTGTGTGGTTTAACCCCTTCTAAGCACAGCCTGGTTTTACTAACAGCATAGACACTTTAAATGAGAAAGTCAGAGCCATCTAAAATCCCACCATACCAGTATTAACAAAACTAACAAATATTAACAATATTTTATTAATATATTATAAAAAATAAATTGAATTTATTTATATTAATATTATCAAACATTACACGCAGACCTGACGATGCTCCTTCACCATCTACATCATGTCTATTGCAGTACAGCAAGTGGAACGAAAGATGACATTCTCACTCTTAAAACCATTTACACTTAAAACCTGACGGGCCCTTTTAATTGAAACAAAACCTTGCCAGATCTGTGGAGAAAATGATGATTCCTTACTCAAATCATTTATTTCTGTCTTTTTAACATTGTGTGTTCTCGGGTATTAGCTCAGGCGCTTGTTCTGCTTCTGCTTTAGTTTCCTCAAGAATGACCGTTTCTTGTTTTTGTTTGAACGTGACTTTTCAGTCATTGAATCTTTTCCCCATTAGTGTGCAAATGAACACAGTGATGACTATATTCAAGGTGTTTCACAGCTGGAGATTTAAAAATATCACTTTGGTTAAAGGAGGGAGGTATTGGTTTAATCAAATTAACCCTATATTTAGCCCAGTTCACTGTAATCCTATGGACAGGAATGTCTACTGATGCCTGTTTCACAATGTGCAGCTGAATGGTGAACTCCATGGGGAGTGAACATGTCCCTAAAAGAAACCAGAAATCAGATGGTTAAGTCCTGTATTTTGTTAAAAAAAAACCTCAGCTGGGATGATCCTGCATGTGAAAGTGGATAATCAGAAAGGGCAGGTGCCACTGTGCCCCTGCTGTGCACGCTGGGGCGGACTGAGGCACAAACACTACCCAACACTGTAAGGTCACGAATGCCATGAGAAACACTGAGCAGCTCTCTTCCCGAAAATCCTCTTTTCCGTTAACGTTCGCTGGACTCGCTTCAAGAGAGTCCGGAATTGTTGGGGAGAACGCAGAAAGGACTGGGGGTTATCAGGAGGAGCGTTACCCAGTGTCACCCCAGTCCAGAAACCCTGCTATGGCTGTCCCGATCATTACAGGGGAACCAGAGAAAATAAACCCGTCAGAGTGATTTTTTGGACACGTGTGTGGTCGTCACTGATTCCTATAAAATACTGAGTATAGAGGCGGCCCCTGTGCTAGAAAATAAACCTGGCAACCAAAGCACACTGCAAATGACGCGTCTCTGACGTTAATTACTTTAGAATAACATACCTAGGTATTTAAATCAGAGTCCCAGTAAATATTTTTTTCCATTTATAACCTTGATGGGTTCGTCTTGTAGTGTGGCAGAGCAATTCTACTTATTCAGGAATACCGACTGAAAGTTGTATCCTTTTTATAATAATAAATGAATAGAATAATAGAATAACTATATTTATGGCACTAGATATCAGAATTTTGATTTACTCCTTTTTCTGATTGCTGGCCTCAAAGATATTTTTACTTTTGAAGTAAAAAACATTCATAAAAAGAATAATAAATAATGAATACATATAATAAAAATAATACATAATTTAATTCATTGCTCTTTACTGAATTGGTATGCTTTACTGAGTGGTATGTCATTTTTTTAACATATTTAACTTAATACAAGTCTCCTTCAGGAAAAGCTTTTACAAAGGAGTTGTTTTTCTCCCCATACATCTCCTAAAAGGAGACCATTTCTCGCAGGAGCTGACCCAGCCACCCAGCAGCTCCACAGTAATATACACCTCCACTGGCTGGTAAAGTCTGCTAGTTCAATCAGTGCGAAATATGGATTTTTTTTTGCACATCAGCGTAGGCTCAACCTACATCTGGTCAAACTGATTGTGAAAGGATAAAGAAGCGTTTTGGCCAATGTGTGACCTCCAAAATTCACGATAACTCACCCAAAAGTGTAGACAGGGCTGGGTTTCTTCATCATCACCCAGGAGCTAACCAGGCAAGTAATTAAGCTGCAAGGACACCAATGAAAAACCAACATCAAAAGCCGGAAAAAAATAATAGTATAGGAAACGCACATAGATATGTAACGGCTTCAGTTCGTGAATTTTTAGGATTCTGTTTCAGTAAATTAGGTAATGATCGCACATATTGATGTTTCGGTTAATGCTCAGTACGTTAATATTAAACTTAAACCTTACCTGAACATATCAAAGATGGTAAGGTAGCTGTAAGCGGTTAAGGCTGAAACAAAAAGAGAGAAACAACTATTGGAGCAGATGCAGTATACATGTGGACACTCACGTTCCATACTGTGAGGCCCAATAACTGAAGTAAAAGTAAAAATCATGAATCTCATGCAGGGAGAAAATGAAAAACGCAACACTAAGCTACCTGTTGTTTTTAAGCACACTGCTTCTGAACAAGCATCACAGAACTTTCATGAACAGTGCAAAACACATTAAGCTGCAGTTCTGTTCAATACATTACTACTTTTGTGACTTAAGCAGAAAGAATCCTAGACCATTCCTGTTCTTAATACAACAAATTGCACTGGAGACTGAGAGGTCAGTAAAGCAGAGCCCTTGACAGATAGGATGTTCTTATATCAATGACCTGGACTATGGAATAATAAACCTTAACTAATCCATTTTATACATGGCATAAAAATAGGAGGATTAGCAAACAAGGAAGCAATTATTTCTCACAGTGCCTTTTAAACACTCACTAAAAACAGTTTGTTCAAAAACTACGGTATATTGTCACTTTAAGAACCCAATGACGGAAGAGAATGACACTTCAACATGATTGTGTACACAAACATGGTTGCTAAAGTGTAAGGATTTGGCTTGCAAATCAACATCAGCATACTCAAATAACTAATAGTAGGCACAGCAATCAGGTATTGGATAAATCCATTTATCGTTTGTGTACTAAACGAACAGTTTACAGTGCAAAGCATATTCATAATTATACATGCAATAGATTAGCAAAATAAATTATACTAGAAATTAACCATAAATTAAATTAAACATTAAGGAATCTGTACCTCACAAATTCATAATGTGAGAAAACTAACTTTTACTGTAATATTTCTATCTATTCTACTTCTTTACTGGTAATGTATAATGAAACTCATCAAGAATTGACCTTAAACTGAGTATCTGGCGACGATATAAACTCCTGTAACATGCAAAGTAAATGCTGGCATTTTATTGCATCGCATTACAGAAACTGACCACTTGTATTCATAACACACTGGATTTTGAGTATAATAAGCCCTGTAAGTACTGCTGGATAAAGGGATCCGCTAAACAGAAAAACATCATTACAATAATAATTCTAAAATCAATGGGAGAGGGCATTCACAGCCTCCAATTGTAAAGTTAAACATCATAAATAATTCTTCCAACCCTAAGGTGATTGCTATTTCCCCATATCGCAAGACTATTTTAAATATTAGTCACTGTGCTGTGCTGCTGCCAAATATTCTGATTAATTGGGCAGTGGAATTTTAAAGGGGAGTTAAGACGATTGCTGCATATGAAATCCACCTCTGCAACACAGGTCCCAGTAGGAATGGTACAGGGTGTACCAATTTGCAAAACATGAGTGACTACTTGATCTGCTTTGTCAGGACAAGGGTTGATTCGGGGAAAAAAGCTCATGGACAAAATGCAATACTGGCGACTAAGCAAAGCCTGCAAGAACCACTTCAATTCCTTCTGGACTGAAAGAAAAGAAACAAAAAATACAAAGTAGAAATAATGTACAAAAGCAGCTCACAGCAATGTCTCATAAGAACTACGTACAGCACGTACAGCATTAATGTCACATTTGAACTGTAATCAAAACATTAGTCCTGAGGCAATCGGCCTTCACTGCATAATGCTTTTTTGAAACAAAGTATATTTTGTCCACAAGGGAGATTGGAAAAGATCCTTGATTAGGATTTAGAAGGATTCGGACAGATTATGAAATGCAGAAAAAAAAAACATACTCATAATGAAAAAAAAATACAGCAGTTAATATCTTTAGTATCCACGGGAATGGAGTTAAGCTAAAACTTACATAAACAACACAAAGAGATCTGAGGGGATTTAGATAGAAATGGTGTTAAGAACATTTACAGTAGGTGGAATGTACAGACCGCCCCCTCCCCCCAGACCTTCCCCGATACTTCAGATACTCTGACGGTCCTTAGAAAAATCCTGCACATTTTCAGTGCCTTTGAGGATTATGAATGTTCTTATTAGAAGACTACAAGCAGACCTGATGAAGAGTATTCAAAATCCTCGAAGGCACTGATCAAGTCAACCCAGCAGGTTTCTTCGAAATGAAGTGAAACAAAAACCAAAGGATACAAGTGGAATCTACAAGGAAATTCATTTAAGGCCAAGAAGTGGAGGCACTTCTTTACCCAAAGGGTTGTGGGAGTGTGGAACAAGCAACCTCGCCACATTGGTAAAAGCTGACACTTGATTTCTTTCAAGTAATAAGACCCTGGGATCAATCAGCATCTAACTACCACATGGGCCGTTCTTAAAGGCGAATTCGCAGTCCCAGTTTCTCAGACTAGTTATTAAATCTCTGTTACAAAATGTATTAATTGATGTTATAGAAACTCTTTTAAAAATTTCTAAATAAGCACAAAATCATGAACTGTGTGAAACAAAAGTCTCCATGTTGTTGCAAACTCACACTTGAGTTCTCACCAATTGCGACGAGAAGCAGCCCTTCCTGCTCACTAGTCTCTGTAATGACTAATTGTGATGTACGAGCAAATAAGTACAGGTTGTGCAGCAGACATTTCACCGCAGAAATGTTCCAACGTGATCTGCATGCAGAGTTAACAAGTAAATAGCATTTGTTCAGAAAAAAAAACCCCACAGAATTGTGAGCAATTTTTCTATTGGATTAAAAGAGATGTATTCACAAGCCTGTTTGTTTACAATGTAATAAGGCCGCATCATGCCATGTCGCTAGAAGTTTTGTTGCCTCGTTCTGAATCACAGATATAAGTACAGATTTAATGGCGCTATGCATACCAGGAAATTGTGTCTATTTTGTGATGTAAATTGGAGGTTTTACTGTGTACATTTTACTTTTATTGTGGTTTGAAATGCACTCATCAATGCTGATTCTTTCTAATCCCGAAATATAAAAATAGCACTGCAGTTCCCCTTTAATCACAGGCTAACTAAATTCAGTTTTATATAGGTTTCAAATCTTAAATCTCTAAATAGGATTCTGGAGTAGTATTAACTCATAATGGGTGTGGCTGATACAGGGTCATTCCCCACTCAGTACCTCTGATCATGCATCGATCACATCTTTTTAAGAGAAATAACAGCAAGCAGGTTGAGAAGATTCAGACTCAAAATTCAGTATGTTAAAGCTGTGAGGTATGGCATTCTGGAAATCACAGGAGTGAGTGTTTAACAAGTTAACCAGAGGTCTAAACCAAATTTAAATCAATTAAAATAGTCAATTAGCACTCAAGACTGGAAGCTCAGTTTGCACAAAAACCAGCAAGCACAGTGCTCCCCAGGACTGGGGCTGAGAAATCCTGCCTTACACATTATCATGAGAAATAAAAAGCCTGTGACAACATGTAAGTACAGGTTTTATGAACTGTAGGAACATGTATAATTTAAACATCCAAAGCAGAATATTATGTATGACTTCTTCAGCTTTGAACGCCATATGCGATAACCTTCACATTCACCTGTAACTTGCTCAAAGTGATTACGACATGCTGCTGTGTCACATCAGAGCCAGGTGATCCACTTCTGTGACCAAGAGATTGCATTCTCCTGGTTTTGTTCATATTAAGGGAAGCTCTGGGCTAATTACTGCTGTTGACTGCTACTCCTTACTAGCAAGAAAAGGTGCCCAAAAATGTCCTGTAACTTGGATATGTAGTGAGGCAGACCTTGGAATACCTCCTGGTATCACTGGCACTGACCTTCAACTCAGCGCTAAGTGGTCTCGTCTGAGAGTCGACTACTGAGACTATTGACCAACCAATCCTCCTACCCTGCCAGGAGGAATCCAATGGTGCAGCCATAGCAAAACACAATAAGATTCTTTCCTCTTTACGGTCTCAACCAGATACAGATGCCTTTTTGCAAAGCATTAGTCTGTGTAAAATGCCAATAACATACATCCTCATATACGAGGAACTCAAAACATCTGGTTGCTTTTGAATGAAAACTAAACATGTAATGATTTTCCTATTTGTTTAAGAAATGAAAACACCCAATGGCATTTAATCTGACTCAGCACTAAAGTCCTGCAAGAAACAAGCACATTCTCCATGACGAGGCACTGCCCACTACGAAGAGAGCCTGAGGCAGACACAGGACATGCTGGAGGGACTGTCTCTCTCAGATGGCCCGGAAGCCCCTGGGAGACCCCAGGAGGAGCTGGAGACTGTTGCTGGGGAAAGAGAGTCTGGTCTGCCCTGCTCAGCCTCTTACCACCCCGACCCTCACCAGGAGTGAGTGTTTAAAAGAGCAAACACAGGGCCTGATGTCAGAGCCTAAGCAATCAAAAGCAAAGCCACCTTTTTCAGGTACGCCTGTGGAGTCCTGTGGCCAGTCCACCAGACGTGGTCTACAAGTAAACTAAACCAGGACTTGAGCTGCCATTGTCTCATCCTGCCCTCCTGTACAGATGCTTTTATCAAAGTCAAGGCAGGAGCTCTGCACAGTAACTAAGTGATGAGCTGTTGTAATATGCTGAGACCCTAGCGATCTGAGTCACATTGACATATACATTAAAAGTAAACCAGAAGGAAACACTGAAAGATCCCTTACTTTGATACCTACCTAATACATGTTGATAGTCTTTCATACAGTTTTGCCTCTAAATGCAATTTGTAGGAATTAAAAGAATTACAAACGGATTATTCAAGAGTGATTTTTTGTCACACACCGCTATGACAAGTTTAATCAATCCAGTTGATTAGGATAAATAAAGGGTTACTGCTTGAAGCATATTCTCCTGCTCACTAAAAGGGTGTAAACTTCATGAGATGGGTCACAGTATATCGTACCTTTAAAAGGCTTTTCTAAACCAATTCAGACAAAAAACAATGATCTAGTTCTACAAATACAATTTATTGCCATCACAAATGTCATTATTTTCTAATAATTTTTCCCCTTGCACATGCCAGAAAAAAATCTTGAACTCTTCTTCTCAAACCTAAGGAGCTTATTTCATTTAAATGCTTTATTTTGCTTAAAGTCCAATGCTGCACATGGCCAATTCTAAAAACAACTTACAATTAATCATTTTTATTAGCCTTATGTGTGCTAAACTATTGCTCTCCGTTTTCTACAGATCTAGATATATTTTTTCCCCGATATTTCAGATTCCACATCTTGTTAGCAAAAACGCCTTAACTGTCTTCAGTTTTTTTGCTTTCAAGGAAGAACAAAAAATACGACTATAAGCTAACACAAGGCATTTAACTTTTAAACTGCATTTTTTAGCTTGGATCTTTGTTTATTTTTGGCAAAGAGGGGTAAATACTTATGAAATCACAAATCTAAATGCTAAATATAATATTGCACTTACAAAGTGAATTTAATGTGAACATTTTAGTCCTCTAACTGATTCGCTTCTGTTAATAAAAGTATAATGCAATTTTCCAGTCTCAAACATGTAAGCAAAAAGAGACTGTTTTGTCCTTTACAAATCAGCGAAGCGACATCTGTAATCACAGATATATCACATTACACATTCTGTACAGTTAAACAGACAAGGCTAAGAAGGTTATAAAATAAACTCTTATTAAAGAACAGACTCCAGGAAGGATACATTTCCTGCCTAATTTGGAGATCCAATACAGCAGCGCAGCAAAGTGACTCATTGCAACTGCTGTCAGCAGAAGACAAAGGGCAACAGTACATCTCCTTTAAAAAGTCAGAAGACCCACCCCTCCAGCCCCAGAAACTGAAAACCTTGTAGCATATTATAGGCAGATTAAGGTCACTTGTGTATGTTTACAGAACAAATCAATCAAGATAAAAGAAACAAGCACAATCAAGGTAAATGAAACCAGCTTTCGAATTGAATTTTTAATGGTGTCTGCAGAATACAAGACAAACACTGAGCCACTCCAACTCTCTTAATTTATTCCTGCCATTTTATTTCCGGCCCTGGGGAAAGTATCCATTACTTGCATTAACTGCAGGCTGGTTACCAGAGGATAAGCAAAGATAGGGGAGCCTGTCCTCCCCCTATTAAATCCACAAGATATCCCATTCCCTCCTCCAAACCCACGGCATCCCAGCACCCATTGCAACGGTGAAGAAAAATTCGATTTCTGATCAAGAACCTCAAGCCGGTTTGCGTATTTCAGGGAACAGATTTGCAAACTGCAGCATTCTGCTGTCATTGCTTCATGAAACACATATCGACTACCCTGGCTCAGGTGTCCTCGAATGCGGCGGATTAAAAAAAACCCAACAGAAATCTTCAATATGTAAACTAAAAGCTTTATTGACCCGACTACAGAAAACCACCTGGCAGGGTCTTTGCGGGGGAAATATAAGACTTTAAAAGGAAACGCCGCGTCAATAGGGCCAGGGCTCATGCTGACATTAGTGGCTTGGGGCTCAGGTTTGGTAAAGTGAGCTGCCTGGGTCTGCAGTAGCTGCAGAGAGATCTTCCCACATTAGCCCCTCTGCAGACAGGCAGACAGATCAGGCTGTCACAACACGGCACCAGCTTCTGTCACTTCGGCCTCTGAGGTTGCGAGCTCCTGCTGCAATTTTTCACGGCGTTTAGCAGTTTGTCCCCACAGCTATGGCGTGAAGTCTGATTCATATTCCAGCAGAGACGGTCTCCGACTGTCCCTGCCCGCTTTTAGAACGAGGCCTGAAAATCTTCCTCTTCTGTAGAGGATAGTATGTCGAAATGGGGACTTTTCAGCAAGAGCCACTGGTCCCATCTGTTTGCTCTTACCTGGTGACTCTCTGAGAGCATCTAAGGGTAATACATGACATAATGTGGTAGAGGAGTTAGAAGGAAGCCTCGTTATTGAAATATAGGTAATACTGTATGTTTGTTTCCTGAATCAACAAGATCTGCACCTGCTGCTATTGACCCATATCTAAAATACAAACAGAAGAAGTAGCCTCTAGTATCTTCGGATTTTGTAGTTTATCATGTTGAAATCTGTTTTCCTTAAATCATTCTCAATTTCAAAGCTAGTCGTCAGTTTTTTGACTGCGCCCTTCATTCATATTTGTCTCATTTGACAAAAAAAGGACGATACACTGAACATGACCCTACCTGAGATTTTAACAAAGCTCAATAGCGTGGGTAAATTTCATACGCAAAAATATCGCAGGCCCACTACAGGTCATAGTCTTACTTCCTAAACAACTTTATCCTCCACCAGGAAACAAGGCAGGAGATTCGAGGTAAGGAATTCAGAGATTTGGAAAGTCACAAACCTCTACTTTTGACTGTAACTATGCAATTAAGCAACTAATACCTGACAAAACATTGAGAATAAAATGCTGGGATGAAGCGAGTTAAATATCACAATCAAATCTGGAATTAATGCAATCAAATCTGATAGTCTACATAAAAAGTATGCATGACAGTTTCATTCAGGTGTAGGATGTTGGTATGTTGACTGTTTCTTAAGAGACCTGGGCTGTCACAGAATGACCCTTTTTACCATACTGTATATTCTAATAGTTTCCCTCAAGTGCTTGGCATTAAAAATGCTCATCACCTTATTCAGGTCTCACATGCTGATACATATTAAATATATTACTATATATACTTATATACTTGATATATATTAATATACTTAGCATATATACTTAATATACTTACTATATTAAGATATATTATGTATTAAAGAGCTTTTCAACTATTCTCATTATTGACAATTATGACTTTACAACAATAAGAAAGCTGTATGGTTTTCAATGACCAACTTGCTAATTTAAATTGAGCGCAACTACAAAAAACGACCATTAAGGGACGTTTCAGAGCAGTAAGCGCTTAGAGCAGCAAGTGGCAGAAAACGTCCACTTTTACCATGCTAAGTGAAAACGCTGATTTCACTGTCAATCCAGATGGCAGAACATTACAGAGATACCCACAACCTGCTGGTTCCAATCAGATTAGCGTTTTCCTTCATTAATAATGTCAAGTCGAAGGCCGACCCCTTTCAGGCAAGATTATGGCTACTTTCTCCACATTGACGTTACTAAAACGTCAGGGTCCCAGTGGTCCAACACCACTGCTGTACAAATCAGTGAAAGTGGGCATATGCCCCTTCCAGAAAAATAACAAATACCCAAAAGTAATAAATACCACTGACAGCTACTGTGTCCTAAGCTGTGCGCTTCTGGCAAAAGACTCACTACCACCCCCCTCCCAAAAATGAAGGACTCTTCAAATCCACAAAAATAAAAAAAAGGAAGCCTGCCTGGCAAATAGTCTCGTTTGGGAAATAATAAAAATCAGCAGTTAAGTAATTTAACTCTGCAGATGGAAGAGTGAGCCTTAGACTTTAAGTAGCTCAAAAGCAATTAATAGAGAAGGCGCCTCCCAGAGGAACCTTAAATCAAGAGTCATATTGATGTTTCAGTCTGCGATGGGGTCACTTTTCCAGCTGGTTAAATCCCAGTGCCCCTCAGCTTCACTCTCCTCATGTGCTCATTACTGAAAACAACCTCCCCTGTCCGCCTACACAGACGCACCCCTGAGCCAAGACTGCCAGGGACCGACATCCAGACGGAGGCAGAACCCCAGCTGTGAAAACCACAGTGCAGTTGAGCCAGGGTCCGACAAGGGACCATGAGGCACCTCAGTCCTGGGATGGAGAACGGGCCTGTGACGCCACTGCCAGCGCCAGTCCCAGTGTCGAGAGCCTTCTGCCCGTCTTACTGCTTTTAAACGGAAATGATGTCTTTAAGAAAGGTTTAAGAAGGGAACACCCCTGCTTGACCTTGACTTGAGAGCTGGATGGGTGGTCAGCCAGATGCTTCTGGCAGGTAAGGCAATGAACGCTGATTTTTACATAACTGTGAAACGTAAATAAAATGGTTCTCATCAAAAGAGAAAATGTACTGTATTATGGTCAAAACAGGAATTAACAGAGTGAGCAAACAACCAAATGTCTAGCACAATCAAGCCTCCAAAGTTTTGTGCCAAGCTTTCCTAGAATCCTGGCTCTTATTAAAACCAAATTAACCACTGCACATAAGACAGGCAGGGAAGATTTAACACGTGCCCAAATTACAGTGGCTATGAGTTCTCAAAATTTAACCTGGCTTTCAACAATGTGAAAGGCCTGGAATGCCACAATTCCTGTAACATAAAAAAATATTTGTGCATTTAGATGCTGAATTGATTGTTTTTTATATTTATTCTATTTATGGTACAGTGCAGGATGCTCATTCCAGCTTGTATCCAGAGAGCACATTCTTAAAGAATGTCAGAAAAGTTAATTTTAATAAAAGTAGTTTTTCAGGCTGGATATTCATTAATATATATATTGCTCTAAACCCCAGTTGCCAGCTGCATGAGAATCCTTAAAGACTGCATCCTAGATTAAAATTACACTGAAATGAATATATACTGTAAACCTCATGGAACACACTGTACTGAAGATCCACTTCAGTATCCCACACTGGGGATGTATTTTAAGTGAAAAGGGACTTCTAACGCAGGATTTTTCTCCTTTCATGCTGATGGTCAAATTAACCAATGGGTGAAATGCAAACCGATCCATTTGTTAACTCCATCCATCCTGAACAGTCCATTCCATGTTCAGGAAAGTTACAGCTTTTCTGTTTCTGCATTCCTTAATTGTCTCCAGCAGGACTATGTGTGGATACATAGAAACAGAAACTTTTTTCAGTGGGAAGCTCCATACCTACTAAATGCTAACTCCGATTGCAGCCTCAAGTCAAATCATGATTTGGAATGTATTCAAACTGATCAAGCGTGAAAACAATACACATTCGCCAGAAGTAATTCAGAGGATGGAAATAATGTTTAGTGCTCCAGTGTTTAAGTGGAAGCCATTATTTTGCCAGTGCTGTAAGGGGCGTATAGTGCAATTAAATGTCTTAACAGCCCATCCAGGTGAACAAAGTTTAATGGCAATCACAGCCCTGTTGTAGAAGGATCTTTGAGGACTCTATGACCAATCTAGCACGTGGTTTAGCAACAGAGAAGTGGCATTCTGCTGTGGAAGAACCACGTGTCCACAAGCGTGTAGAGAAGCTTTTTTCGAAAACAGCACAGAATTTCAGCAAATGAGATGGCTGAACCCACCGTTACATTTTGTTCTAAGAAACCAAATCCACCACTCGCATGCCCTTGGAGTCGTCTCCGGTGCTGTCTCAGAAACACGGGCCAGGTTATTCCCCAGTGGCGTCGGGGAGAGCACACTGAGAGATGAGCAGCCCAGTCCTCGGCCTCAGCCCCAAGCTGACCAGCGCGACAAGAGCCCGAAGATCACAGGGGCCGGAGCTGGAGGAGCTGGGGGAGCTGGGGCCGGGCAGAGGCAGGGTTAAAGCCCGCGCTCAGGCTGTGAGTCATGCTGCTGCCCCCGGAGGGCAGGCACTTGACCTCCTTTCGCTTGGCTGCCCCCAGCTGTACGAATCGAGCCGACACTGGAACACGCTGGAACTGAGACAATGCCTCTCGGTGCAGCCGCCTGCCGCTCGGCGCAAAACAAACACGAGCAGACGTTTAACGAGACAAGTGTTTGGGGGTGTTGTTGTTGTTCTGTAAGGATTTGGTGTCTGTTTGTTTTTAAAAACAAAGCGCGCTCATTAAAGTGTTTGTGTAAATAAATGACACCTAAAATCAAGACAGCAGGTTTTTTTTTTGACTCTCAGCTCTCTGTGATTTCTGTGTAGCAACTCACATTGTGTGCGATCAGATGAAAGCGTGTATAAGGAAAGACAGGAGCAGGGATGGGGGCTATATGCCACACAGAAGCCAGTCATAACAAAATGTCCTTTCGCAGTGCTCTGGAGATCACCTGATAGCGTAAAGCAGAGCACGTCAATGGAATGTTTTCCTCTCTCCTAGAGGGAACTCCATTAATGTTCTGATCTGGATAGCTCAACATTGCAATCAGATGTTTGCCTGTAAGTAAAGGGCACTAGCAGAGATTAAGGCAAAACAGAAGCCTTTTCCAGTACATTAAATGTACAATATATCAGTAGCCTGGGGCAGCAAAACACAAAACTGCAGTACACAAGCCAACTTCAGTGTCTGATGCTCAAAACATCCTATCTTTTCCCATCATGTAGCCTGATCAGGCAGATTGGCTGTGTTTAACAGAATAGTGGGCACAAGCTGCCCAAAACAGAACACACCGCCTAGACAACACTTTTGGACACAAACGCACCCAAGCCTACTTAGACAGATTTACATTTAAGAATGTTTCCAGCTGTATTACACAGCAGCTCAATAAACTTGACTTTAAAAAAAACGGATTTGTTTATATTCAAAATGTGATACTGAGTTAAGGTTTTAAACAAGAAAATGCTGGCCAACCAAGACAAGCTTGAGCTTGAGAAAAAAGTAACCTTACAGTTACATTTTCTCTTCAGGTTTATAATTGCTGTTCAACCCAAGTGACCACTATAAATCTGCAACGACTTAGAAGAAATGAGTCTTCTGAGAGGTGGGGAAGTCAAACTGCTGGTTTTCTTCTGTAGAGTACTGTATTACAGTCCTAGCTGCTAGCTCACAGACTGTGATGTCATCCATTTCTGCCATTACACCAAGGGGACTAGGGATAATTAGCGATCTATTCTTTACCCCAGCAGTGCTGAACCAGGGCTGGGCTCAGAAGGAGCTCACCAAACTCTCCTTCCGCCAAGTGTTGCACATGAATACGAGCGTAAAGCATTTCTGATTAGATTTCTGTGACAGCAAACTGCGACAACAGATGCATGCATGCATGCATGCATGTAGTTTGTAATTACAGGTACAGGGCAGGGCAGCAGCTAATGACTTTTATTGCCACCCACAACATGCACTGGTCACGATCTAATACTCAGGTGGGTGCTTTTGATTTAAATCTACGAATCACCCAATTTGTTTTTATTATAAAACCACCCAAAGAGTCCTTACGGCTCAGCCCAAGCGAGGACCCCTACACTGACGAGGTGAAAATGAGGCTCCTCCAGCCACCCCACCCATCATGCTGTTCACTTCTTCTGACATGCTCCAAGCTCTGTGGCCATGTACAGGAGGTCCAGCAACCACTGGAGGACAGGCGCATGCCTCACTGCTATCCCTGCCAGGTGTGTCTGTTTTACTGGGAGCTGAGCGAGCCCTAGTCAACCTCGTCACCCAGCCCCAACTCTACCTGGCTTGGTATAACACCGCTCAGGACATGACCGATCTAGTCAGTGACTAGACCCAAGTTACTCAATTTTCACCGGCGTTGGCAAAAAACCCTGTTGAGGAGACAATGTCGCGCAATGTTAACCAATGTTTTGATAGCTAAATGTCCCTCCGTTATACCACTGGTATAGGAGTCTGTGGTCAAGCTGCAGGGCTTGAACAGGAACCAGGCACTTACAGGCTGCAGAGTTCATTCTTCACTGAGGAAAAAAGCACCTCCACTGAATACCCTCTGGATGTATGTACAATAGATAAATCAAGCATTATCTACAGTTAATTATTGGAATTTCTGCAAATCAAGGTCAGGCCAGCTTTCTCAACAATCTATTTAAGCAAACTGCTCTCACAGGTTTGGCCTTTACATTGTAGGTCATGCAATCTAGAACAAGAAAACTGTTAGAAAAGCATCAACAACTCTTCACTGCAAGATGACAAGCCACTGGCTGCATTTTTGTGTGCTATGAGAAAGCTTAAGGACAAGGACTGAGATACGCATTGATCTCAATTAGAGAACATGTTGACAAAAACCCTCATATTGGGTTAAACTGTGCCCATTTTTATCTGCCTGTAACTTAATATAACCTATCGATGCAAAATTTGATCTCACGGCGCTGACAATAACAAACAAGTTCCTGTAGACTCATCTATTTTAGATTCAGGCAACACAAGCACCTGAGGTACAATATCAGTCACGTCAACTCTCAAAGCTAATTCTGTCCTTTTTAAAAACATGCAATGTTTATAAACCTGCTAAAATGCTTATGCACAAACAGATGCATGTCCTATGACTTCACTCCTTTCATCCTGCTTTGACTTTCAGCTTGAAACCTCCAATCACAACCAGCCTCAAGTCCCTGGACACAATTTATGAAACAACTGAGCCAGACAGGTCAAAGGAACGAATGAGGATTTAAAATAGAGGTATACACCTACACCACAGTCACACAAAACATGATAAAAGAGCAATGCAGCACATGGGCCACTTTTAATGTTATCAATTATTTTCTTATCAGAATTACAATGTGGGAAAGGTTATTCTACTACAGCTCCTACAAGTACCCCTGGGAAACCATCATAGATGTTTGACCTTTATTGCATGCTTTGTTGAACTTCAAAGAAAATATGTCAACTCTTTGAAATAGAACATTCGAATTCTTTATGAATCACTTTGGTACGGTGTTCTCGATTTTCTTTGTCATCCTGACCACTAGTGGGTGCTCACATACAATTTCTTCTGATCCATCTAGGCTTGGCATTGTTTTCCCCATCAATGACAAAAAACAGCTTACAGTGCTATTTGCATTTTCTGGGGAAGGTAATCATAGAGATATCACTGCATACCCTTTGTGATCAGTTTTCAAGGGCAATGATTTAAAGAAAATTTGAGTTTTAAGGGTTTTATGGCTGATCTATCAAAACAACCCCACGCTTTGTGCCTACATTAAAATTCAAACATTTGCCAACAACAAAAGTAGCTGAAAGTCTCCCCTTTAAATGCACACATACTGTACAAGATTTTTGCCCTCTATGAAAAAGACTCACCTATTTCTACACCTGCTTAGCCACTACTGCAATTCCCTTTTTCAGCCATCGCTTGCTAAGGAGTACACCAAAGCCACCGTGTACTGCAGCTCCCCTAATCTGATGCACTGCTTGTAATCAATGCCCAATACACTCTGTATCCTATTTATACTGAATACACTACAGTATATCTGCATATACAGTGGGAGTAGAAAGTACCTATAATGTAATGATGTCCTATTACTCCTTCTATAGACTTCCATTGTAAGTACATCACTGCCAGGTGCCTGCATTTTATCTCTTTAATGATCAGCTCTGTTACAATATTAATCTATTATCTATATCTTTTTTCACATTTATAATCAGCTTTTTTTTTTGCTATACCCACCCGACTTTGGAATTGCCAATTCCACACGAGTCCCGGCTGCAGGCCTCGAACCCGCGGCCGCACACAGGGGAGAATGGGGAAGTGCGGACGGACTCCCCTGAGCCGCTCATCTTTAACATGTCCCAGGCAACGCTCACCGACAGCTCCGCGTGCCTGGAGTCCAGCATCCAGAGCCAAGGGAACCCTGGCCGACTCTCCCCAGCCTCCCTTTGCTGCTCAGCCAGCTGTGTGCAGCTGCTCGGGGAACCTCACTCATAGTGACTCGGCCCAGGCTCGAACCTGCAACACCTGGATTCAGGAGAACTCAGCTTATGCTTGGGTGAGTTCTCTTGGGTGTTGGGGGGCCTCTCTGGAAGCCTCTGCACAGTATTACTGATAGGCAGTTATAACGAAACTTTGTGATTTCTTTTCTTTGCATTATTTTAATAACTGTTTCATTAATCTGCTTATTAAGTGGATGTAACTGCAACATACCCTGCATTAGGCCATCTGCTAAACATATATAAATGCTGAAAGCCAATAATTTTATTTTAGCAAACATTCATAAAGCTGTGGGGAAAATATACAGAATAATACAGCTAAATAAAAGCATTAAGATATATGTCCTAGAATACTATAGCTCAATAGTCACTTACCCATGCTATTGGTAGAACTACACCACATCAGGAGACATCCAGTGCAGATTAAGTTAAAAAAGCAAAACATCAAGATCTTCCATGACTGAAAACAAAAGAAATACACAAGTCAACTACACAACAGATTTCTCACAGTCTTTAATCATCATTCAGGCAGTGCATATCTTGTGTTGGAAAAAAATCCATAGTTGTACGTAGAAAGATGTTCATATATTTAAAATAATCCTTTTTCAAACAGATATTGAACACCACATACTGGGTTCATGAAGCCCATCAACAATTCTTGCATGTTATAAAAAAACGATGGGTGCCAATCACACAGCACTGTTGACTTCCTTCACAAAATGTGCAGCAGTAGCTCCAAAAATAATCACTTGCTAATAATTGATGAGTGACACATATGTCTACATAATACACATTCACTTCCTTCCTGACTATTTTCTCCATCAGGGGAAAATACACCTTTGCTGTAACTCATGAAGCAGATACACAGAAGCCTGAAAACTAGTATTTGACCTGTCACTTCAAATTGAAGGCAATCAAGATCTTTAAACCACTGTGAAACACACAATTACAGGCGGTAAGCAGTATTATGACAGAAGCTGTGATAACCGGTGACAAGATCAGAGCCTGTACAGCGATGGGAAATGAAATATGTGGGCCTCCAGCAATGTTCATGCCTTGCAGTTTGCTTCCATAGTGCTTAAATGCTGTTTCGCACTAGACAGAGGGGAAAAGGGCCAAAACGGAGCAAGAACGCATCGGCAGCACGCTGTGACCTTGTTAATACGGTGGCTTGTTTACATTCCAGGTGTCAATCAACTCCTGCAGATTACATCCACAGGAGACAAGGGAGCAAAAGCAGTGTGAGAGAGTACGGTCAGCAAACAGCAGATGCACATCGACAGCGTTACAACCTTATACTTTACTACTAGAAAACAACAGATGTAAGCACAAGAACTGGTACTGAATGAATGTATTAGTACTGAAATCCAGACATCCATTTTCACAGTAAATGCTTTACCCTTAAAAAGTCCCAGGAAGCCTGAGTCCACCCTAGAAGGCATTGGGTGCAGTGGGATGACACTCGAGATGGGACGCCAGTCCATTGTAAGACACACACATGTTCATTCACTCACGCATGCATGTTTAGAGACACCAGTTTTCTTGACCCACTGTAAGATACACACACGTTCATTCACTCACACATGCATGTTTAGAGACACCAGTTTTCTTGACCCACTGTAAGATACACACATGTTCATTCACTCACACATGCATGTTTAGAGACACCAGTTTTCTTGACCCACTGTAAGATACACACACATTCATTCACTCACACATGCATGTTTAGAGACACCAGTTTTCTTGACCCACTGTAAGATACACACATGTTCATTCACTCATGCATGCATGTTCAGGAACACCAGTTTTCATTTCGATAGGATCGTGGGAAGGAAGCAGAGCACAAATTAACACAGAGAAGTGGAGTGGAGAGCAAGCTCCAATCGGAATGCATCCCAGGCCAGAACTGAATCCAAAACCAGTGAGGCAGTAGAGCTAGTAGCTGCACCTTACTACTTGAATATAGTGCAGTATTAAACACTTCTCCATGGAATTGCTGTCCGTGTAAAACGAAGGGAAAAAAAAGTAAGCAGCTGCATGTGAACATGCTACATTCACAGAGTTGTAAGGCAAACCATTTTTTCGTCGCTGCTGTTGCTTTGTTTTTTTTCCTTGCCTTCTGGATTACAGCTAGTTTTGGACTTTTCTCTGCAATGAGCAATTAAGGCTGCCAATAAAATTACAGCCAAGAGGAAAAATCACTCTCATTGGTTTTAATTCTAGGTCAGCGAGAACATCATGATGGGAGTCCCTGCTGGTCTCTGTCAATAGCTGCTGTATCTTTCACTTCATTATACTCGATGTGAGCACAGTGACACAGGCTTCTCCAATAGCTGAGCAGCATCACATACTGTGCTAAGTTTCTGACAGATGGATCGCATCCAGATAATTCCTAAGTAGGGGATTGAACCCAACATATTCTTACCAAAAGGTCACTGTGCTGCAATGCATCAGTATTGCTAGTATCAAGTACGGTAAATGCTCTTAAAAAAGGGTTGCTGCGTTATCAGCAAAATCTCTGGATGGCTGCACTCATTAGAAGACCGTGTATTAACAGTAAACTGAAATCACCCCCTTTCAACCTCTGAATCTGCATTGAGGGTAAAGGCTGTGAACATGTCTTGCAGTTCATAATCGTAAAAGAGGAATCCTCTTCATTGCATTGCACTGTCTGTGAACACTTAACGAACTAAGGCAATTCTTCATGACCAGAATTTCCTTTTCACATATTTGAATCGGATCTTCATGGCTAGCTCCTCTTGCTCCTGGAGGACATTAGTGGGAGCTGCAGAGATGTTGAGCCCTGCTGAACAAAGCTCACCTTCTGCACACTCCACCTGGCACTCAGTCAATAAGAGGACACCAGGTCGAAGTGCCCAACGAAAGAGGTCACCCCAATCGGATTTCCCTTTAACTCCCTGCAAGTGCAGAAGCCTGTTCAGCACTTAAAATGAATTCCCCTCTTCTAAATCTGCCACTTTGGACAGTGGACTCCACATTCTCCTAGACCAGCGCTCACAGATAGCTAATGCAGTGCGACTGGGTTCTAGGAAGGTTGGCTATTCATGTTGGATGAGGCAAACGCAACCTGGAGACGTTCCAGGGCTCCCAGCAAGCAGCTCAGCATGAGCGGAGTCCTAAAATGTGGGTTTCTGCTAGTGACTTTAAACACCACTTATCACGTATTTATGAATTCAGGCCCTATTTATAGGTATACATAAAACCTTTAATCCAGCAAATCTTCAGACACATTTGCCTCTTCTATAGCAACTTGTCTACAGAAATGTAATTCGAGTTTTCATATTATTTAATCTAATCCTTACATTTGTTTTGTTCCTTTAATCAATGCATTCTAATCTTGTTGTAAATGTCCTCTTGCTGTGCTAAATGGATTGTATGAAGTGCCATACCTATATTTTTCCATATCTTACATCTCCAATGCCTTTCTACATATTATTGCTTTTAAGGGATACTCTACAGTAAACAAGGCTTACAGGAAACCTTTCAGAAAGGAGAGATTAAGAATGGTGTGCATGGCATTGTATTATGACAGATTAATACCATTTCAAATCTTTCCAAATAAATTGGATTATGCGAACATCTTAAAATGTGATATTTGACTGGTTTAAAAGATGACCATAATACTGCACAGAAATTACATTCACCATCAGGAAGCAACAAGCTAAGGAAAGAGGAATTAATTATGCATACATTAATGGGAAATATGGAATAATGTTACATTACGTTGATCAATACCCTGTTAAAAAGCAAATTAATATGCTACTAACTTTGTCACAGATTTAAAGATCTTCATGTTACAGTAATAAAAAATCATGCTGCCCATAATAAGGTTTCTATTGCAGCTGTTATTCTTGTCATATTGTGTTTATTGTAAGCAGGTAGTGTAGTATATTTTTATTGCTCTAAGCAGGTTACAAAGATATTCTAAAAAATAAATGAAAAACATACTTACTCTTCTGTCCCCAGCAACCAAGCAGAATTCTTGATAAAACTTCCCAAAGAATGATCTCTGTGATTTACGAAAAGGATGGATGGTTCCCTGGGAAAACAATTACAATTTTGTTATTAAAACCAGTATATCACCTGCCTCAAAAGGCTTCATATAATTCAGAAACTGTGAAGCACACTGTGGTTATGATCGCCAAAGCTTTTGCACTTTCTTTTCTGCTGTATGAATATTTGGCTTCTACAGTCCAGACCCACTTCAAAGGGGTGCTACACAAGACAATTCCACTGTCTAACTGAAAGTTAGCCCTACAAAAGTAAAAAAAAAAAACACATTGATTTTTTTCAGTTAGCATCCTGTTATCCCTATCAACATCAATCTATTTTAATTAAAGTTTTACGGTTATAAAATGTAGGAAATCAAAGTAATCAGATTAGTGTTTCTTTTGAAACTTAAGATTTTTTACATGAATATTCAAACGTTTTACATAATATTACTTATTGTAACTGAAAACGCCAGGTGTTGAGACACACTTTCACGTAGGCTTCATACCTATTCAAATTACCTGCTAGCTATTATCAGTGAAAATGAAGACGTTTTATATAGAAAGCCAACATGACTTGAGGTTACTTCAAAGCTGTTGCATTAGTCTTATCTAATAAGAGTGCTCCTAATGTAATCGTTCTTGGCAGATTTGTACCGAAGGTGAGGATATGTTTGTCAAAACAGGAAAACATGATGTCTTCGCTTTTTTTTATAAATCTGCACTGCAAACAAATAGGCGTACAGCATTTCTGCAGGACAGTAATTCTCAAAGTAAGGGCCGACACCTTACATAGTAGTGCCACCTCATGGTGAAAAGGGATAACATTCCTACTGTATCATACTGTATATATATTCAGCAGTATATGTCCATAATCATCTACAGTACTTTATTTTGGCATTATCCACAATCTTCATTGAACAAACCAAAACAGGCTTTGCAGTGGTGCAGCAGCACTGTAAATTTTAATGTTTCACTACAAGCATGTTAATTGTGTTTCGCTAAACACACTACAAAGGCCAACATTTCATTGTCTTTAAAATATTTATTTTCCACAAAACATGCTAGTTTTACATTCTGCAATGGACCTAAATAACGTGGCATAGCACCTGCAAAAAAACTAAGGGAGGAATATTTGCCAATTCTGCAAGAATTAGTGCCAAATATTTCACTCCTCAGTTGTGGTTGAAATGTCTTGTTATTGAGCAGGGATTTTTGCCACTCCTATTCAAGACAGATAAAGTACCTGGCTGTTTTTTAATTTTCTCCATACTTACCTGAATTTTAAACATTTAGGTTTTGTACGCTAGCAGAAAATGATTGGAGTAGACCACAATTTAAGGGTTAAGTTAAGGGTTAAGTTAAATATTTTGATGAGGATCTGGAGTCTATATGTTGATGCCACTGTAGGTGCTCAGTGTTGTAAATAACAACTTACCAACACATAGGTGTCCGTCTCCTGCTTCTTCCGGTGTAGTGGAATATCTTCAGAGCAGAGCAGGAAAGGAATGAGGAAAGAGACGTTATCTTGGTGGAAAGGGGAAGAGGAACAGTCTACTTTCACCAGCTGTGTGGGGCTCTAAAACACCATCAGCTCAGACTTGCAAACCACAACCACAACACACAAGACTGGGACACACAACTGAGATAAAAGTCACAGGAGATGGGTTGTGCAAGTCAGAATTACTAGATTCTGAGAACATCACTGGCCTCAGGCAACAAAGTCATTACATTAGGCTACAGAGAAATAAAACGCAAAACAGACATTTTGTCAACAGCCAAAGATCAAAGGATCTCATTCCGCTATTTCTCAAAATAAGACTGCTGTTTGCTTCGACAATGTGGGTGAAGATCTTGTTCCACACTTTCAGAAAATGTTGTCCCAATTAGAGACTCCTGTTCTCCATTTAAACTGTTCTGACTGGTTTCCTCTGATGTGCGTTTCACTATTGATTAACCTTGATTGAACTGATCCTCTGGGTAGACTTTGTCAATGTATTTGGAGATTCTGAATACATGGATGAGATCCACGTGTAGTTTTCTCTGTTCAACACTAAAAGTATTCAATGTCATCAGTTTATCAGTGTAGGACATTCCGTTAAGCCCAAATTTATCTTCTCTAGCCTGCTTCTAGAGTAACTATCTTTGCTTAGAACATGACGAGCAGAATTGTACATAATACTGTAAATAAAATAAAAGTCTGACTAACATCCCTTAATTGAAATTCAACACTTTTAACTGCAAATCCTAACATTTCCTTTCCTATTGCTAATAAACTCGAGTGACATACGTATAGAGACGTGCCGAATTCCATCATACTGATCATTTTCACAGTGTTCAACACGTTGAGATGGTGTTTCCCTGCAGCTGCTTTAAACCTGCACTATGTGGGCGGGGTCTCCTAACTGGTAATGAAATTTCCCACAGTGACGTTGCAGCGTAATGACATGTTATAGAGGAGCACGGACACGATATTTTCCTAGACCGAGTGACAGCAGAAATTTGTTTTTGCGGGAAGCAGGATTTGTTTTTGTAATCGTCTGACAGCTCGACTGCAATCTAATACTAGTACATTCTCGCTGACAACTGACTGCACGCATCTACCGTTTTTATAATGCAGAGTCCTTAAACAGGCAGGTTCAGTCTATGATAAACTGACAGTCTTACGCACTAAGCCGAATGCACGCCAGTTAAACGGAGATGTGTTTTTTTTTTTTGCTGGCAAAACATTATTAATAAGAATATGGCATATAAGGTGTGTAACATTTGGATGGAGTAACTAAGTTATAAGCAAAAACTGCCTGAAGAACCTGTGTTCATTTCAAAATGATGCGGTCCTGTCATATTTGTTGATATAACCAAACCCTGTACCCCCTCTTAGATATATTTACATTACAGAGTTTGCTGTGACGAACATTATTGTGCCCTGCGATAACCTGAAACACCTAGTTTGTTTTTATAGACTAACTTACTGCCGTCTTAGCCCTTACCTGGCTCTTTGATGTTTATAACATCCAACACCACCATATCAGGCTTATCCAAAGGAGTGATTTTTCTCTCCGTCACTCCGGAAGGTACCACGTCAGGTTTAGGCCCGAGCTTTCTGGGGTAGTAATCCCCAGAATTTTGGTAGGGGAGCCCCACTGAGGACGTGGACATACTGTCCATCGCCATCTTGGATTCCTCCAGCAACAACACTCTGCCGGCGACGGGCAGCACAGAGGGACAAAAAGCAGCAACGGCCTTGATGGGCGGAGAAAACGCGAAGCAGTAAATGTACAGTAGTTCAGGTGGGTAGCTGCGGCAGCATGCGTAGGCTGCAAAGGAAGAAGTAATAGGTTTATTCCATGCTGAAAAGAGAGGAAAGAAACACAACGTTTCGGCCGTGGAGTCTTCTTCAGGTGAAGACATTTTGCCTTCACACCTGAAGAAAGCTCCACGGCCGAAATGTTGTGTTTTATTTCTTCTCTTTTCAGCATGGAATAAACCTATTACTTCTTCCTTGGTAAATGTACAGTTGCGAGAGTTTTGGTGTCAATCGGCAAGGCTTTCTGTGAATGATGCCTGAGATTGTGAACCGAGATTTTCGAGGTGTAAAGACGAGCGTGTATTATCTCCACAAGAACAAGCGAGTATTGCGGTCATGACCTTTTGTACAAACACGTGTTGCAAAAATGTTCTTGGCAGCATGTTCCAGACACCCACTATCATGCTTTTTTAGTACCTTTCAGATTTCACATTTTTTATTTAATTCAATGCCCTTATAATCCCCTCTGGCCAGTACAGAAGAATTTTAAAATGTCTGCATGATACAATCCTTTAAAATTAGAGAATAATTTTGGTGGCCCTTTAAATTGTCTTCTGTGCAAACTTGAATCTAATAGCAGTAAGTATTTATGCTACTTTAATGTCGTCTGACCCTCACAGAAATCAGTGATCTAAGAAACAGCTCAGGATTAAATTACCTCTTTAGATCCAAACGAGAACGGATGGGGTAGTCAGGTGTGAATCAGTAAATGTTTGCGATAGACAATTTGACCACTGGAAGGAACCCTGCCTCTACATGAACATTAAACAGCTTGGCGAAGAGGCGTGTCACAAAACATCAGCCATGTGTTCCGCAGGACAAGGGGCAGTCGTACATACCAGGCTAGCTACCCCTGCACTTGCTTATACAACGGTGAACAGAGCCACTTTCAAAACTTTTTGCAACAGTGCACATCATTCTCCTCTTATTTTTGTTTTGCAGACCTCTACTGAAATAAAAAAAAAAATCTTTGCTATATAACTACTTCGTCTCTAGGCAGATCTGTGCCATTAAATGTCTGCCAGTTTTACCTGGGATTATGATGTGGAGCAAGTCAGCACTGTGGAACAAAAATGTCTGTATTAGCAGGATGACTTTGCAAAACGATGTCAATGTGGTGGTGCAAGCTTTAACCTTTAACCCAGGTAGGTGATTTGACCAGTATAAATTCCTGAAACGCAACTTTCTGTGATACTATCAGCCTATGGAATTTCGTAAACATACCTTAATGTCAAGGAGCTAACAAAACCCAAGAATGGAGGCAATAGGTCTCTTCTGAGGTCCTTTAGTTAGCAGGTCCTTTCTGGACTTTAACTGATCACCTATAGTTTAGTTTTTGTGGTGCTTTCGGTTCACTTTCAGTCAATCAAACTTCATTTTATATAGCACCTTTCTCGGACAGCACACTTCAAAGCACTGTCTAAACAAATGTCTAAAAAACGCCTGTGATTGCATATTGTATAACAATGCACTATCATGCTGAAACAGCTAAGTCAATAAGAGATGAAAGGTTGATATCTGTGCTAGGAGAACACACCCACTTGTTTACTACTTTATGTAGAGATGTTTATCTGTAACAAGTCAAAGGTTATTTATCTGCTGGTTAACTGGTTACTGTAGACATGGTCCTCATTTTTTTAAAGGAACTGCTGAATTTGACTTTTAGCACACAGTGTTCCATGAGTACTGTATGTAAGAAGTTAGGTTAAGGAAGAAGCATTATAAGGAGTGCAAGTGCTGTGTTACAAATCGTTAGGTGCCTTGTAGCCAAAGTATTTTAGGCACTTTTCTCTGACAACCACCATTTTGACCTAAAGCGTGGCACAGCTGTTGTGTGAAAAAGGTCTGTTTCACACTGTATAAAATACACATCCCTTCATCCATTTTCTCACCATTTTATCCTATACAGGGTCTCAGGGGAGCTGGAGCCTATCCCAGCAAGCAATGGGTGCAAGGTGGATTAGGCCCTGGACAGGACATCAGTCCATTGCAGGGCAGACGGACACAAACCCACACACTTTCCCCAGAAGTCAGTTGACCTTCTAGAATGTCTTTGGACTGTGGGAGGAAACACACGCAAGTACAGGGAAGACATCTATTGCATCTACTGTTCTAATAATGAAAGGTCCTTAAACAGGCAGGTTCAGGCTATGATAAATTGGCAGTCTGACTGTCTTAGGCACTAAGTCGAATGCACACCAGTTAAACTGAGATGTGGTATTTCACTAGCAAAATATTACTAATAAGAGACTGGAATTTTAGGTGTGTAACATCTGGATGGAGTAACTACTGTAAGTTATAAGCACACACTGCTTGAAGAACCTGTGTTCATTTCAAAATGATGCGGTCTTGTCATATTTGTTGATATAACCAAACGATGTACCCCCTCTTAGATATACAGTATTTACATGACAGGTTGTGCTGTGACGAACATTATTGTGCCCTGCAATAACCTGAAACGCCTAGTTTGTTTTTATAGACTAACTTACTGCCGTCTTAGCCCTTACCTGGCTCTTTGACGTTAATAACATCCAACACCTTATCCAAGGGAGTGACTTTTCTCTCTGTCACTCCATGCTGATAGCAGGAATTGAACCCAGGGCCCCAGTGCTGTGAAGCAACATTGTTAAACACTGCGCCACCATGCCACCTTCAAATAGACTTTGCAGTTCATAACAATTAATTAAATAATTAACTTGTGATTATCTTGTTTATTGAGGCTGAGCGCTAGTAAACTGTACATAATTCCTTATCAATTCTTTATCAAACTGCTGGTGCTATCAAGGGCAATTAAATTAAGTTAATAAAGGTGACACTATGGGCCGTCTAGTGTCCCGAGCAGAAAGGGTGCTTGTTTGAAGTACAGGACGACTTCTGTTCACTTCGACCCTGGGTTATGTCTGTAGCATACTGTGACCCAAACCAGGCCCCCAATTTCTCATGCAGTGGCACAAAACTGGGGGCCTGGTTTGGGTGGGTCTGGGCCTGAGAAGGCCAGGACATGATGATCATGCAGGACAGCGCTGACCAATGTGATGTCGTGGAGACCTGTGAGGTCATTGCGCTGACCCTGTGCAGCCACATCTGAGCTCACGTCAGACCTGCACTGTGGGAAGTGCACTTGTAGGATAGTGTGCACCATCTGAGATCACTTTATTGGCCATATACAATTTCTTGTATTAGGAATTTGTCTTTTTGCATACCCCAGCTTGCTCTCCATGAGACACACAGACAGGGAGAGAAGCTGGGGGTCAGAGCGCAGGGTCAACCATTTATACAGCACCGCCGGAGGAGCTGGGGTTAAGGGCCTCGCTCAGGGGCCCAACGGAGTAGGATTCCTTTGCCGGCTGTGGGATACGAACCAGCAACCTTCCAGCGACAGGTGGAGATCCTGAGCCACAGAGCCTACCGCTGCACCCTGCCACCAACCCTTTCCCTCTGCTGGCACAGGGGTCACAGTGAGTAACAATGGGTTTCCCCGACCAGCAGTGTCTAAAAATCTGAAAAACAGGAAATTACACAATTTAAAATCCTTTCAGTTCATTATCATTAAAAGGGTGATTTTGCAACATAGAATGGAAACCTTCCTTTAATGTAACTTGCATTGTCATGCACAAGCTCATATTACAAAATTCCAGCTGAGATTTATTTAAAGATTTTGCAATGCCTTACTGAAATCATTTGTGAAATGCCCATTTAGTACACAACCTACAGTATAAATGACCTCATGTCTTATAAAGTGTGAACAATGCATAGAAATGCATGGTACTTAGGATTACCCACAAAAGAACAGTCCCAGCATATTTCTGGAAGATACAGCTAGCTTCTTCTGATGAGCGCATTGTGTGCCTGCATTGCTGAAAGGGCTATTATTCAGATGGAGGCCCTGGATGAGGCTTAAGCATATCATATAAAGGTGTAGTGTTTCAGCTGTGGTCTTTGCCCTAATAAAAGGACTTGTCTCAAAAGCAGTGCTAGTTATTGTTAGCATGCAATGACAAGCAAGTTTTGCAAATAAAGTGCTTCCATTATTAGTATTCAATAATGTAGTGTTAACTCAAGCCACTAGCTGCAATTCAAGCATGTAATTTAGAATATTACAGTATATACCCAAGTCTTGCAAGAGAAATATATACAGTATCTTTGACAAAGGAAGAAGAAAGGTTTATTCCGTGCTGAAAAAAAGGAAAAAGCAATGTCTCTTCAGGTGTGTGCCTTGTGTCCCATGCAGAAAGGGTGCTTGTTTGAAGTACAGGACGAGTTCTGTTCAATTTGACTGCATGCTGAAGAACACACCCGAAGAAGGCTCCACAGCCGAAATGTTGTGTCCATTCTCTTTTCAGCATGGAATAAACCTGTACTTATTCCTTTGTAGCCAGTGCACGCTGACACAGCTCCCTGCTTGAACTATATCTTTGACAGCAGTGTTATCACTTGTAACCTGCTCTGGTCAAATCTGAGAATTAAGTCAGGCTTGGGCCTCCGCGATGGGAGATCCTGGACTGGATCTTCTGAATCAAGGTCTCAGTATGGTGACCAAGGACGCTCAGCTGTCAGAGGAGTCAATCTTGGAAAGAGTCCGAACTGCTCAGGAATTAAAGACTCCATGGTTCTGTTCTGCACCTGGTCTGCTGTGCACTGGGACTCCAGGTGCATAACAGCTGCATGTGTCACCCAGGTGGGTCTCCTCCCATAAGCGAAGCCCCTTGGTATGAATCATTTATTCATTACAGCATTTATTCTTGGACCCTTTTTGTCATGTAGAGTAACCCCTTTCAATGACATCTTCGCAGCTGAAGAACTGAACAGACTTTAAAAGCTGCTGTGCCATCTCTGAAACCATGGCACATGTATTCGTAATGCCCAGTCTGCACTGACCATGATCATCACGTTAGGGTGTTAGCTGCAGGGAAACATTACCATCACAGTTGAGCTGTTTAGAAGTGTAATGTTTTTCCAGTAAACTGCTTGCATAGTTTAGTTGTGATGAAACTGTGAAATAAATGCAATTTCATCCATTTACCCAGCAGTTTCTGGCTGTTCTTTACTGTGGCACAGTAACTTTACTGAAAGAGGAACAGTCCCATTTGATTGCAAAAATGAGTAGGGGTTTAATTGGTGCAATCTGTTGTGGTACATTATAAACATATCTGTGAACTACAGGTTTAGAAATCTAGAATTAATCATGTCAACGAGTACAGGTTCATATCACTGCAGGATATAGACTTTGACTGTTGGCAGCCAGTAAAACTGCTTCTCACAAACTCTGCCTGGGTGGGAGGGTTTCTTTTCTCACCAGGAGGATCGCTGAGTTCGTCTTTTACACTGGCTCTTCAGCAAGGTAGACGCACTGAAATTAGTCTGTACATACTTAGAATCTTGAAAACATGGATCAATTTCGCAGTAGTAACGGTTCTGTTATTGTGATAATTTTCAGATGAAAGTGGCGTCTATATTCTGCAGGTCACATGACTTTGCCTGGACAAGAACGATGTGTGACTATCTGCCTTTGTCTTCAATGTAGAACCTGAGTGAAGCAGTACAGCAGATAGCGAGTTTCTTCAACTGCAGCCTGAGTGAGGAGCAGATCCAGACTATCGCTCAACAGAGCACGTTCAAAGTCATGAGGGAAAACTCCAAGAACTCACATGGTCCAATGAGAAATGTCGTTTTCAGGAAAGGTAAAAAAACGTTTTTCAATGTATCTGAGTCATCATGAGCACCTGGCTCAGTTCTTGGATAGACATAAGAAACTAGGAGCAGGAAGGGAGTCGAAGAGAGGTCTGGAGTTAGCTTCCTCTTTTATGTTCTTAAAATGTAATTAATTTGCACAAATCAAGATCAATGGAAATCTTTCTGACAGATTCAGCTTAAAAACAGGTACAAGGCAGGGATGTCCCCTGTCACATCACCTGTTCTCTTTATACATAGAACCCCTGGCAGAGTTTAGACTAAACCCAAGAATTAAGAGGATAAAAGTCAAAGGACAAGAACACAAGATAGTAGTCCTTTTGTATTTGGATAATCCTACCGAATCATTTTTTGGGATTATGGATCTCCTGGAGAAGATTGTTCAGAAGTCAGTGTACAAACTAAACTTAGACAAAACAGAGGTTATGTGTTTATAATTATAATCCAACAGATCTTTTAAAAGAAAAGTTTAGGTAAACTGACTATCAACTTCTGTTAAATATTTGTGAGTAAATTTCCCAAAAGACTTGTCAAAATTGTTTAATTCAAATTTTGACCATTTAACCCGTAAGAGGACCTAGCTGGCTGGAGTTTGCTACCTATTGGTGGAAGTTATTAAAATGAATGTTCTGCCATTATTATTATACCTTTTTCCATCTCTTCCAGTAGAGATCTCTACAGAACAATTTAATGAATGGGATAAATTGATTTCAAGATTTATTTGGAATGGAAAATAGCCAAGGTTTAAATTTTAAACATTGCAATGAATCAAGGAGAAGGCTAGTTTAGCCTTGTCATATCTAAAATAATTTTACCAAGCTAATTAGATATCTAATCTGCTGGTGTGATTATAGTGCAAACTGGAAGCAGATGGAGTCTCTGATTATAGATGAAATTCCAATACAGACAGTTTGGGGCGATAGTTCACTGGCAGAAGCTCTATATAAAACACCTATAACCTGGGTAAAGGTACCGCTTAAAATCTGGTTTAAAATAATAAGAACTATGACTTGGAGACAGATATTAAAATATTAAGGTGGATAACTTATGATTCAGATTTCCCTTTTGGAAAATCTGATTTATGTTTTAAATTCTGTACTATGAGAGGGATCACAGCAATATGTACCTTGATGAAACAGAATCACCTGAAAAACTTTGAAGACCTACTGTAACACAACAATATAACCTAGTAAAATATAGACTTCTACAGATACCTACAAATTAGGCACTGTGTAAATGGCTGGGTAAAACAACCAAATACAGAGCAAGGTAATAAATTGCTTGATCATTTTATAGCTTTGTACCAGTAGAGCAACCAGAAGAAAATAATATCAAAACTGTATAATAACAATGAAGATATGAAAAAAGATTAACTGGAATATAATCAGATAACGTGGGAGAAAGAAATAATAAAACAATTTCTGCAGAACAGTGGAAGAGCATATGCGGATTTCAAAAAGCTCCACCAGTTCACAAGTTTGGAGAAATTTCTCTTGGAAAAATTTGACTCCTTTTTTTTATTAGTCCCAAACTTCAAGCAAAACAAAAAGGAAGCAGTTCACAATGTTGGAGGTTATTTGGAGAACAAGTAGCAACTCATTCACACATATTCTGGACATACCCAAAAATACAACCATTTTGGAAATTCATGCACTTTGCCCTTAATGATATAGTAAACTAAGACATACCATCTGAATTCTCTGTTACAGTATGTATTCGGGTCATTTTACTTTTGACTGCATGGAAGTAAAGGATAGATATATAATATACTAGGAATTCTTTTAGCTGCCAGTAGGAAAACTTATCACAAGAAAATGGTTTACTAAATATCCCCCAACATAAGAACAATGGATCAATATTGTGACAGAGATTTATACAGTATAGTGGAAAAGATCACCTTTTCTCTTAGGTTACAAGCAGAAAGGTTTAGCAAATACCAGCAAGCCTGGATTAGGTTTCTGTCTCCATTGAGACCTGATTTTCTTCTGTGAAAGAGGATAAAGCAATGTTTTGTCTAGATTGTTGGTTATTTGTTGTGTTTTTGCTGATTATTTTTCTAGTGGTAACCTCCCATCCATGTTGACACAATGTAAATAGTCCATTATATAAAAAATAATATAATCAAAAGAATGAAAGTTGAAAGCTGTACATTATTTTACTTTGTATTGTATATATTGTATTTGTAAATTCATCCATTGTTAAGTTAAAAAAAAATCATTTCTAAAGAAAGGATGAAAAGCTCAGAGGGTCATTTCTGTGCTAATTCAGTTTCTGAAAGAGGTGCCAAATGAGGCTGATTGTGATGTTAACTTGAGCAAAGCTGGAAACCAGCAAGAGCTATTTTGATTTTAATTCTCCATATAACAAACAAGGGCCTTCAGGAAGACAAACAGTAGTAATGGCATCTGCAGGGCTGTCAGGGTGGTCTGCAGGCAAATCTGATGAGGATGGGTAAAGTACAAAGTATATGAAAACGTTTAGCACTGTTCCACAGAATGACTTACTAACAGTTGGGCGCTGTTTGGAGTTAGAGCTATATGTACTGTAAAAAAGGGCTGCTGGAACCCCAAAAGGCATCATTTCTTTCAACTGTGTCATCTCAGTACAAAATACAATTTTGAACGTTTTGTCTCAGAGAAGTGCTTTTAGTGTGAACCTTACCCCTTTAAAGCACCACTCCTCTCTTCTTTTACCATCCTATCAGCTGTTTCCTATCCAGAAGGGTCCACACGCTGCTGAATATCTTTCTTACTGTGATCTCCTCTGCAGGGGAGGTGGGAGACTGGAAAAACCAGTTCAGCGACGCGCAGAGCCAGGAGATGGATGCCAAGTTTGAGCAGTTTCTTGCCGGGACAAAGCTGGGGGCTCAGCTGCAGTATGATGTCTACTGCAAGTAGTGCAGACAGGGCCAGCAGCTCCCAGCCAGCGCCTGGAGAGACACATGGAGGACAGATCTGGAGGACTGAAGGCTAGAGCACGAGAGAAACTGGGACTTCTAATATTCATGTGAAATAACCCATACACCCTAACACATTCATAAATATATGTACTGTAGTAGCATTGAAGTGATTTTATTTATAAATTCAAGAGTATTTTGGATTTTTTGAAACTGTGAATTTATATATGAAAAGTAAAACCTTTTTATTTTAAATAGAATGTACGGTGACAAAAACGCAGATTAATGGAAAATGAAGTATTACAGTAATGTCTGGCTGCTCTTCATTGCGTCAAAGTTTCTTTTCCATTGGATAAACACATGTAATAATAAACTTCATGATGAATAAAAAAAGTTACTTTTCCAAAAGAGGAAAAGCCCCAATTGATTGAAAACGTTTTTTTTATTAAAAAGAGTGGAAGCCTAATTCGTGTTACTTGGTTGTTGCTTAAGCACCATTTGTGAATGGCAGGTTTAGAAAGGGACAATTAATCATGCCCTAAACCAGCAAAAGCTGTTTGAAATCACTGCAGGAAATCAGAGCTTGCCTGTGTACTGCTTCTGCTTCTCACGCAAGCTCTGCCTGGGTGGGAGGGGTTACTTTCTCAGTAGGAGGATCCTGAGTGAAGCCTTTTACACTGGCTCTTCAGCAAGACAGTCACACTGAAATCAGTCCGTGGATACTCCAGCCCTCTGAAGCAAAATCAACATGAACAAAGCATTTCAGACAGAATTGACTAAAAGGATGGAGGCAGCCAAACACATGAAAGAAGAAGACAAGCTTTATCGTTACAATGGCTTGTTGTATCCCACTGTCATGTGCAGTCCTGAGAATCTCAAAGCGCTGGAGACTTTTGAAGCAAGAGAAGACGACATTATGCTGGCAGCTTACCCAAAGTGTGGTGAGTGTGAAGGGAGTCTTTTTCTTTCCTGCTCTCAGATTTAAAAAAACAAACATAAAATTGCACAAAACACGATTACAAGAAAATGTGTTGTCACACAGCACAGAAAACACTTTTCACACACTTAACAGGATTTCTTCACAGCATGTAAAACACTTAACAGCAGCTTAACTATTTGTTTTAAGTAGACAAATACACTCAACAGTCTGTTGTAAAACCTCAGTGTCAAAGAACAGTGATTTCCCTTAAATCCAGAACTTTTGTCCTTCTTTAGATCGCTCTCTCTAAATCAAGAGCAGGGGGTGAGACTGCTGCTCACAGCAGAGACTGAAAAAGAGGGAGAGAATGGAATGTGAGAAAGTGGAATTCATGGAATGAAAGGGTCCCCCTGCTGCTTTAAAAACAAACAAACACGTACCTTCCAAACTTAACCTAAACAAATGAACCTTTTAAGAGTCATCTTGCAAATAAGAACATAAAATATGCCAAGTAGTATTCAGTAATATTCAGCATTCACAACAGGATGCAGGGATACACACACAGAAATGCAAGCAGACAGAAGGGGAAGGCGAACTATTTGGCAATACTGTACCTCCACAGTCCCAGAGCTCTGCCCCGTTGTGAAAACTAGGCTACAGCACTACACTACAACACTTGTAAGACGTATGTGGGTTTTTCCTGAGTAAATGTTTCATCGGCAGTTTCAACTTGGCTGTTTGGCTGATAACACTGTGTTCTCACTCTGTATTGTCTCACTCCAGGGTTTAACTGGATGATAGGAGTGCTGCATAAAATTGTAGCTGCTGCCACAGGTCGTTCAAATGAAAATCCAAACAATCACCCTAAGTTTCCTCCAATGCTGGAATTCCTTGATCCGGCGAAACAAAAGGTTTGCGAAAAACTAATTTTTAAATTTCAAAATATGACTTCACACACTTCACCTCTGACAGGCTTTACAGATTTTGTTTCTCCCACGCTGGGATCTCAGTTGTTTCAGAAGACATTGTTTCTTACGAACAGGTGATAAAAAAATGTACAGTAGCTAGTCTTCGGTTTGCAGTCTTGCACTGTATTTGGAACTTCAGAAGTTGCTGAGAACACACTTCACATTTTATCAAACGCCCCTGTTATGAACTTGGAACTGAAGTATGGTCAACCAGCTGTCAGGTGGGTCGATCGAATTCCCCAGGATAAAATCTTTGGACCCCTTCAATCATAACTTTATTATGCTTGACAGATCAGATTGTTGGAATTGAGTAATACTTGAAAGGGGTCCAGAAGGACGAGCTGTAACCAGAACAGACAGAGGCAACAGAGGCCTGAAGACCTCTCAGCCCATGTGGAAGTAATTAGGTGGAGAGCCCAGCCCTCCTCATAGGAATGAGCCTTGAATGGACAATGCAGTGCAGCAATTCAAGCCTGTATGCCAGCATACAGTATCTATGCTAAGTAGGTGAGAACTGGAGTAACCAGAAAAACCTACGAGGGGAGCATGGGAAGAAAATGAAACTCCACACAGACTGGCACAGAGGGTCAGGTGTGGCCACTACCACCTCTGTATGCCACGACAAAGAGATCAACAAAAGCTCACAAGTATCAAGGGAGCATTGGTGATTTGGGAAGCTACACATTACAATGTTGTTATTATTATTACAATGAGACGAAAAGATAATGTGACTGGCAAAAAAACTTGTGCAAGCAATAAGCTTATTAGGAATGTCACTGAAATTACCCCAGAAAAGATTCGGTATTTCTGCGCCTCTTCTGCTCTGGAATGTGACGAGGGGGTAAATTACAGCTGTGCTGAATGCTAAAGGTAACAAGCAGTGTGACCTTGTCACTTTAGATCTTCTATATTACCTTTGACCTTAAAATCAGAAGAATAATCAGCCTTGCATTGTACTAGGAAGTTTCATTATGAGCTAATATGGTTGGTGATACTTTGGTATTCACCCCACAGTTCTCCGAAGAAGAGAATTATTCTTTTAAGCTAACTTTGGAGGTGTCTGGTGCTCTAATCTAGACATTAATCCGCTGTCATTTTATTTTCCAGACATTGGCTGCAGCACCTTCTCCAAGAGTTGTGGGAACTCATGTGCCCCCGCAGAACTTTCCCAAATCCTTTTTTGAGAAGAAAACAAAGGTCAGCAAATGGTTTTTACGCAGAGATCTATAATATCCCATTTGAAGGATGACATCTCCTACTGCCCACTACACCGTTACCACACAGAGGCAGTAGCTGGGAAATTCTGATCCAAAGGAAAGCTCACTGGTCCACCAACACCAGATGCAGTAGCATTATGCAGCAAGCAGATCAGATACAGGCACCAATCAGCACTGGGGATTCAGGGCCCAGTTGGAACACAAACCAGCAGACACAGGGGTCCCCCAGAACCATAGACTGAGACCCCTGATCTGCACGATGGGCCTGCACCTCTTGGGACCTTGGACCAGTGTTGGACCATCATTAATGCGATATCTTTCCCCAGATTCTGGTGGTGTTCCGCAACCCTAAAGACACGGCTGTCTCCTTCTTCCACTTCACCAACGGCAACCCTGTTCTGCCAACTGCGGAGTCCTGGGACAAGTTCTTCTCAGACTTTATCAGTGGAGAAGGTAATAGAAGGAATCACGATTTGATCCATTAGCAAAATAGCAAATCTATTAGTAAACTAGTAAATGACCACAGTTGGGACATGATGAGCAGAGCATACCAGTACTGAATCCTTCTTGCATGGGCATTTTGAACTAATTGACAGTAAAAATCTAATTATTGTAAATGGCCTGTCTGATGTACTCTACATCGCGTTTCATTTCTCTGTTGTAAGAGATCTTCCTTTGCTTTCGGCAGTTCCCTGGGGCTCTTATTTTGACCATGCCCTTGCCTGGGAAGAGCACATGGACAATCCCAATGTAATGGTCGTGACTTACGAGTACCTGAAGGAGGTGAGTCTGCTTCTCAACTCCAGAGCTGAACCCTGGAGTGATTAGCTGTGTGTATAACCTCTAACCTCTAACCAGGCTGATGTAAGCAGTAGGTGTGCCACAGAGACCCATTGTAGTTCTAGCCCCTAGCCCCTCTCCATTTATATAAATGATTCTAGTATAGTTAGAAAATTAGTTAATTCTCTGAGCTGCTAAAAGACTAGATGAATAAGATGGGCTCAAAGGCCTCTTCTCATTGCAACAACTAAGAAAAGAAGAAGTCAGAACAAGGCAAAATATGATTAAAAGCCATTAGTTTCTTTGAACCTGGTACTTTAGAAACTTGGAAACTGGATCAGTGAGTTCATGGTTTGCAGTAATAGTGGTCTTTTTATTGCAATTCCTTTCTGATGATAGTGATAAACTTGATTTTATATAGTGCCTTCGAAAGTGGCCTCTCAAAGTGCAGGAAATGTATAAAAATCAGTTAAAACAAAAGAAAATAGTACAAAAAGACAGGAGAGAACAAATTAGCACAAATAAAACACAAGAAATGTAAAGTAGAAATGTAGTAAGAGATGTAAGGAACGGGGACAATAAAACAATTAAATAAAAGCCTTTCTTTAAGAAGAAGGTATTGAGTCTGTATTTGGATGCACTGAGGGTAGACATTCCTGGGGACAGAATTCCACAGCTTTGTAGAGAAGCAAGAGAAGGCCCATCACCTATAGAAACTACACAAGCTTCTGGGACAAACAGGAGCCCAGAGTCAGGTAATTGAAGGTTGTGAGGTGGGAGGTAGGAGGATAGTAAATCAGACAGGTGCTGAGGTGCCAAGCCCTGTACAGCCTTATAGGTGAGCACGAGGATTTTGTAGTCGACACGAAACCTGAAAGGAAGCCAGTGCAAGGACTCCAGGACAGAAGTAATTCAAACACTTGCACGTGACCTGGTTAGGATTGTGGCTTTCCGAATTATGATCATATTGGAGTTTGGTCAGTGTGGATTTAGATACCCCAGCGAGTAGGGCATTGCAGTAATCAAGTCTAGAAAAGACACATACAGTACGTTGACCAGTTTTTCTGCTACCGTCAGGGACAATACAGGATGTAGTCGGGCAATATTTCTGAGATGGAAGAATGGTGTTTTTACAATATTTTGCACTTGTGGGTCAAATGTCAAGCCTGGATCAAAAATCATCCCCAAATTCTTAAATTTAGATGGAAATTCAAGTACAGTGTCATCCACAGGTAGAGCTACATTCTACATGCCACATGACTTTGCCTGTAAATGAACAAATCCAATTCAGTATTGTAACTGAAAGATGTGTGACTATCTGCCTTTGTCTTCAATGTAGAACCTGAGTGAAGCAGTACAGCAGATAGCGAGTTTCTTCAACTGCAGCCTGAGCGAGGAGCAGATCCAGACTATCACTCAAGAGAGCACATTCAAAGCCATGAAGGAAAACTCCAAGAACTCACATGGTCCAATGAGCAATGTCTTTTTCAGGAAAGGTAAAAACGTTTTGCAATGTATCTGTGTCATCGTCAGTACACTACTCAGGTTTTGGATTAACATAAGAATCTGGCACTAGGAAGGGAGCTGAAGAGCAGTCTGGTGTTAGCTTCTGCATTTAAGGTCTTAAAATTCAATGTATTCATGTTTTGAGAACAGAAATTATAACGAGCTCTGAGTGTCATTCCTGTGCTAATTCAGTTCAAAGGTACCACACAAGGTTGATTGTGATGTTAACTTGAGCAAAGCTGGAAACCAGCAAGAGCTATTTTGATTTTAATTCTCCATATAACAAACAAGGGCCTTCAGGAAGACAAACAGTAGTAATGGCATCTGCAGGGCTGTCAGGGTGGTCTGCAGGCAAATCTGATGAGGATGGGTAAAGTACAAAGTATATGAAAACGTTTAGCACTGTTCCACAGAATGACTTACTAACAGTTGGGCGCTGTTTGGAGTTAGAGCTATATGTACTGTAAAAAAGGGCTGCTTGAACCCCAAAAAGCATCATTTCTTTCAACTGTGTCATCTCAGTACAAAATACAATTTTGAAAGTTTTGTCTCAGAGAAGTGCTTTTAGTGTGAACCTTACCCCTTTAAAGCACCACTCCTCTCTTCTTTTACCATCCTATCAGCTGTTTCCTATCCAGAAGGGTCCACACGCTGCTGAATATCTTTCTTACTGTGATCTCCTCTGCAGGGGAGGTGGGAGACTGGAAAAACCAGTTCAGCGACGCGCAGAGCCAGGAGATGGATGCCAAGTTTGAGCAGTTTCTTGCCGGGACAAAGCTGGGGGCTCAGCTGCAGTATGATGTCTACTGCAAGTAGTGCAGACAGGGCCAGCAGCTCCCAGCCACCGCCTGGAGAGACACATGGAGGACAGATCTGGAGGACTGAAGGCTAGAGCACGAGAGAAACTGGGACTTCTAATATTCATGTGAAATAACCCATACACCCTAACACATTCATAAATATATGTACTGTAGTAGCATTGAAGTGATTTTGTTACTTTGGGTGTTTTGGATATTTTTTAAACTTTCAATATCTGTGAATACATATACCATATACATAATGTGACAACTTTTCATGTGAAATAGAATTTGTTTTTAAAAAGTGGTACTATAATAATTACTATTGTATGTTGTATGCTATGTAGGCAAACATTTTTGTACCTCATTTGAAGCTAAATAAAATTAATATAAAAACTAATTTGTACTGTACTGTATGTAAGGGTTTGGAACATACTGTAGGTTCATTATCTCAGGTTCTCTGAGGATTGTCCCAGTACACCATAAAGTGCTCTAGCAATCCCAGTTATGTTGAGGCCTCACAACGAACTGTGCCATACCTTTAAAAGTTACTCTGGAGTAAAAACATTTGCTTAAGGAGATTAAGGATAATAAGGGTGGTCACCTCTGTTTGTACAGTAGATGTACAATAGAGACTGTATAGACTGGACTGTTTTAGAGCATATGAGGCAAAACTGGCATAATTTGCTTACATTATTGTGATGTAATTCCTATCCAGATAGCTGTCGTTCTTAAAATATTAAAATGACAAGGAAACCCTGACTATGCGTCAGTTATATTTGATTGGTAATTTTGATAGATTAGCTACTGCAACACTTCCGGTGGGTGTCAGGGATAGGCTCATACATATTGTAGTTAACCTTGAGGTGTTGTGATTAGGTTCAGATTTTGTTCAGTGGTTAGAACCAAGATCACTGACAAACTTTTCTCGTCAGCTAAACTGTATTGATAACAAAGGTTATTATATTTAGAAAATGTTGGTTCAGAGTTAACTGAGGCTCAGACCATACCAATATTGTGATTCCTGATTGCCCCTCGGGTGATGTACAGTAAGAGTTTGTAGAGTAGTGAATAAAAACGTAGTAAGGAAACAGTCTTTACAGTATTGTAAATGCATATCGTGAACTTGGTGCAAGTCTTATATAGTATGTAGCACAAATGCAATATTTTAGTACTTTTGCACAATTAAAAATCAATTTTTATTTTTTAAATAACTTTAGGTTCTTAAATTGAACGCTTCACCTTTGCTCGTTCTCATTCAGACATTTTAGCAGGGCCCCAGAATCGACGCCGCTGTTTCCACGGCCAATTTGCACAGCTCTGCCCACAGCGTGTTCATGTCGAAACTGCGGAGGGGGGGGTTTATCAAACAAGTCTCTGAACTTGACAAAGGTTGCGCTCCCGTTCAACAGCTCCGCGGCGTGTCAAAACGCTGTCATCTTGCAAAATTTCTGCCCAGGTCACGGCAGGAGGCGTCTTCCGTGGAAATAACAGCAATTGGACGCTTTGCATGCATCCGCCTTGCAGCTATTTCTGGATGATTGTTAGTTTTATTATTTGTAATCGCGGTATTTTAATCGTAATCCTAAATTACACCACAGAGAAAGTCCGTTGTAGAATATCTGTAGCTCGAATCTGTTGAATGATTATTCTCATTTCCTAAACATCGTTGCCTGCTGTAACGCAGTGACATCACCGAGACGCGGAAGTCGTGCTGACATAGCCAGTCGGGTTAGGTACAATATTGCAGCAGGTGAGGAAAAGATCCTCCGGTCACGCATTTCTGTCAAGACTATGGCGGGGAAATGTCCCGAAAGTGCCCAAAGCCTTTCAAAATACTTGGATGGAAGCTGCTGGAGACTGAAGGATAGCCTGCGACAGGAAATATCGCAATGCAGTCTGTTCCAGAATAGCAGGTGGGAATTTAAATCGTCTACTTTGAAAACGAGTGTAGGTCTGTGACTGTTACACGGGGAGAGAGTGTGCGTTATTAAGAAGTTTCTTTTTGCTGAAAATAGAGAGCGCATATATTGTATAGTATATATCGAAAAATATAGATTTTGTTTTCCATAGTACGGCAACGCAGCTCAGCAGAAGTACGGAGTCCCATTAAGAATCTAGGCTTTTAACAGATTCATTAACTCTCGCAAGGACTGTGAAGTGATTTAAAATACTGAAAATCAGACCCATTAGACATTTCTAAACTGTAAAATTCAGATGTTTATTTTTTAGCAGTACAAAGAACCTTACTCTTGAGTTGCAGTTTCCACTGATCACCCACAGCCTACACAACCTAAATATTGTGTGCAGATGCATTTAACCCACGTCCATTTCCTATATAAAAACTTGGAACAACACAACTGACTTTAATTGAATTAACTAAAAAAATGCAACAGCATCCATTGCCCACTCAAAAAATATTAAAACAACAGCAAAAACAAGGGGTTCAGCATAAACAGTCCACAAGGTGATAGCGTCAAACAAAGTTAATATGCAAGGTGGGACAGTACCCTGGTCTGGACTATTGCAAGGGTTACATACTGTACATGGGTGATTTGTAAGCGTCACTCAGCCATTATGTCTTTGGAAGGTAGGAAATAACTGAAGCACTCAGAGAAAGCATGCAGACTCCACACAGAAGGAGCTCAGTGCAGCATGAAACCCAGAATCCAAGAACTACAAGATTTTTTTGTAAACTGTCATCACACAGATCACATAAGCTGCTTCAAATTTAATTATTAACTTATGTTTTTTTATGCTTAGCAGTTATGACCTGAGCCTGGAGGAAATGAGGGACCTTACAGTTGAGAGACTCCATTATTTGATCAAACTGCCCCTGTTTCAGAAGCACCTCAAGGAGCAGGTACAGAGTCTGCTACTGTACATGGCTTTTCAAAAGTGCCCAAAATGATGTTGCGCCTTTCGTCGCAGGCCAGGAACATGAAAGGAGCTTTGCAGTAGCAAGGCTGTCTGGTCTGGAAAGACAGAAAGAGAGGTAGGGACAGCTATCAGACACGTGTTGTCCTAGGGAGCAGTTAAGAACATGAGGAAAGTTACAAAGAAGAGGCATGCATTTAACCCACCTTGCTCATTTAGTTGTGTTTTCAAGGAACTCCCCCAGCTATTTTCACAGCTATATTCATCAATTTCCCTATGGGATTAATAAAGTATTATCTATCTATCTATTTCTTGGAGACTGCTTGGGCATCTCCTACAAAAGCACAGAAGGCAGACTGTCCCAAGCACCCACAACAGTTTGCATAAAGAAATGCCTCCTGTTTTCGGTCTTAAATGCACCCTCGGATAGTTTTCGCTTGTTTTCTTGGGCTCTTGTTTAACAGTGAGTCCTGATGGAGACCAGCTTGACTCTTTGAGTACCTTTCAGGTTTTTAAATGCCTTCAACAAGCGCCTGGTAGTCTCCTTTGTTAAGATGTGGCAGGCCTTATTAAGCTGGCCTGTCCTAGGCTCTTACAATGGGGGTTGTACACCTGTCCTATGGCCCTAGATGCAGCTTTCCTTTTCAAGATATGAGGTGTACAACTGAGAAAGGACAAAAGAGAGGTAGGGGCAGCCATCAGACACATGTTCTGCTACACATGTGTAAGAGAGACTATCAGGAGAGTACAGAGGGCTACAACAGAGTGTAAATAGAGTTCAGTTCAGTTTATTGTCATCTGTACAAGTGCAATAAAATGCTTAAGCAATAAACTGAACTGAAATAAAGTAAATTTCTCTTCATAGCTCTTTTCTCCATGAAGATTTTGCTGTTGATTACAGCTTTTTTCCTGTCTGAACACTTTTGAACTTCATTAGAGTTTGGACACCTCTTTGACTGTCCTTCATCACCAGTCTCTGAGTAGCTCTAACCTTCAGTCCGATAGATCACTTTATCTCTAATTCCTCTGCAGATGGAGAATAAGAGGGACTTCATACAGAAAAGCCTTGCCATTGCAGAAGTGTTATGTGCAGCTGATATGGGCACTGGAGTGAAGGTACAGCCTTTTAGTACAAAGACCTTTCACCAGGGACTCACGGATTACAGATCAAGAGTCAGTCCCACAGCTGACTAACTGAAAAATGAAAAAAAATATGCTTTGTGCTGCAAAGCCAAGAGACGTTACAATTTTAAAAGCTGTCTTCTCCCTTTGTGAAAAAAAAAATGCTGTAGAATTTGCAGGGTAATTTGCAAGTAACCAACACTTGTCCCCTTTAACAATTGTCTCAGTGTTGCTGTACCTGAATTTCATTTTTAAAATGTGTCTGCTTTTAAAAGAAGATTGCTGCTATTTGAGCTGCAGTAGTTCATACATTTGAAAAAATATAATGGCACAGTGTTATTAATAGTCACAGTGTTTAACCGTGCATTTTTATCACATTTTATCATGGCGAACTCATATACTGTAGAAACGGATATTGGTTTTCATCCACTACGCTGTAGCTTCTACAATTTATAGTGAACTTGATCAGCAATCCTGGACTGGAATTGAGTCAGTACAGCTGAAAAAGAGTTGTTATTAATGGGAGGAGTCCAGTTATTTGTTTTCACTAGATTTGGTTTAAATCATACCCACCAACATCCAATATTTTAAATAAGGCATTCAGAAGTAACAAAATTAGGAACGTATTTGAAGTGATAGTGGTTAATCCCTGTCAACACCAAGCCCTCTTAATGTTGTTTAAATCCTGCCTTAGGCTGAATTTATATCTTTATTGTTTAGTTTACATTTGACTTCTACCACACATAGAATTGGAGTTCAATGCTCTAAGAGCTGATAAAAACTGATAACAATAAGGTGAATGATATTGTCAAGCAGGTCACAAAAGTATCTGGTAACATGTTAAATATATAGGCTTTTACATGCTCCAGGGCATGAAAGAGTGCTTTATTTATTTTTTAAATAAAGTGCTGAATTTTAAGATTTTAAAATAATTCTTAGAGAATTGTGATTATTGTGGAATTACACAGCCCATTGTGCTGCATCACAAGTTGAAACATCAGCCTTATTCATTTCTTTTCATCGTGTACGTTTAAGTTTGTTTCTCAGTTAGCACCCTTTTCAAAATGTCAGCCTCCAGTGATTGCAGCGTGCTGGAGTCCTGGAAACTACTGACTTGCTCAAGGGCTGATTGATTCCACTTTCCTGTCTGGGGCGTATCTGTGAATGTGCTTTCAGCTCTTGGAAGGCCAAATGGTGTTTAAAAGACATTCATAGTGGGTGTGCTTGAGAAAGAGACACTATTTCATCAATTTCCCTACGGGATCAATCAAGTCTTATCTTTATTCCTTATGGGTAGTGTCTCTCCACACTATGGGTGAACACGATACAATGCCACCCCCTGTTGTGGGCGTGTCTGATATGGAGCCATTCCCAATTCTGGGCATGTCTAACACAGAGTCACTGCCCACTGTGGGTGTGTCTAATGTAGAGTCACTGTCCATTGTGGGTGTGCCAGACACAGAGCCCATCCCCCTTATGAGTTTGTGTGACACAGTGTCACTCCCACCTGCGTCTGTTCATCAACATTTGATATTAGTATTAGCAAGAGCTGTATAATCAGAATTGAAAACAGCAAGCTGTTAGCAGCCGTGTGAGGCTGTTTCACGTTCTGTGTGTTGCCGTTACTGGAAACATGACAATCAGGACTAACAGAAGAAACCCAAAATACTGTTAATAATACCATATTGTTAAAGTCTCCTGTGGTGCGCTTGTGGAATAATAGGATTTCCATTTGTTGAAGAGAGCAGGTGGCTGAGCACTGGGCAAAGCCCGACCATCAGATCCCAGCAGGCAATAAATTACTTACTGCGAATGATGCAGCAGTGAGCACTGGACAGAAACCCCTGCTCATTGACATTCTTCCATTCAGTTTGCCTCGCCAGTAACCACACGCCAGCAATACAGTGTTTGCGGTTGTGCCTTTTGTTGTTTTTACTGGATCGCAAGCATTCTAATTACATTTCTGATGGTTCTGGCCACTCCCGAGAAAATCACAAGCTTGCTAGAAGTGGCTTTGGCACGTGGGACCTGAGTCTGTCAATCCCTGGTCTTGTGTGTTGTGTGTAAGCTGTCGCTGTCTGATTGCAGATGGGGGTTGTATGCGGACTGTTCGGAGGTGCCGTCACTAATCTCGGAAGTCCTGAACAGAAGACAAAATGGTATCTTCCTGTAAGGGTAGGTGGCAGCCGCATGGCTTTAGCAGCCTCTGTGTTTCAGTGACATCTCAGCAGCCTGAGACAGGAATGGAGGAGGGCTGTGTTTTTCTATTCATGTGAGAAGAACAAGGACAGGAAATGAAGCAGATACATCACTGAAAATAAAAATAACATAACAAAGAAGTTTCTTGTATGATTAGGACATGTCCGGTTTTTAAAAAAGCTGTAAGGAAACAAATACTTTTTCGTGCATATCTTGTGTATTTTTATTGTTGTTGTCCTTCTGTAAAAAACTTTGAGAAGCCACCTTTATAGGCGCTATATAAAATAAAGCTTATTATTATTTATTTTCTTACTTTTTCATCTGCTGAAGAACACCATATTTACATCAAAAACTATGAGTATCACTTAATCTAAGTATCTCTTAATTAAGTATCACTTAATTGTTTTTGTCTGTATGTTTCAATTTATTTCTGCATAAAACTCAGTTGGCACCCTTTTCAAAATGTCAGCTTCCAGTGATTGCAGCGTGCTGGAGTCCTGGAAACTGCTGAGCTCCTCACGGGCTGATTGATTCCACTTTCCTATCTGGGGCGTATCTGTAAATGTGCTTTCAGCTCTTGGAAGGCCAAATGGTGTTTGTAATTGGTATCTACCCTGAACCAATTGCATAGCTCCCTAGCTGCCTAACTCCCCTCATTCAGGCGTGCTGGCTGAAATGTAGCCAGATGGACCTCTGCAGAAGTAAAAACGCTGTTCTTGTGTGTATGTTTAAATCTGTAGCGCCAGTGGGCTGCTGCTACAGTGGGTGGCTCTGTCATAGCTGGTGATGGGGCGGTGAGGTAATGGGACAGGGGGCTGTTGCCACGGTATTAGGGTCACATGGTCTTAAGCCAGGACATGGAGGCCTTGCTGTTTCACCCTGTCTCTTGTTTCACCCCGACAAACTCCAGGAGCTGCAGTTCACCGGCATGTTTGCCATGACGGAGAGGGGCCACGGCAGCAACGTGCGAGGGATTCTCACTGAGGCCAGATACGAGTCAGGCTCCCAGGTGAGGCCACCCCCCACTTTCCCCAGCCCGGCACGTCTGTCGCACGTCTCTCGTTCTTCCTAGCTGGGGCAGGAGGGGAGGGAACCAGGCTGCCCTCCATGAGTGCACGGCAGAAAGCCTTTCCTGCCAACACATATAAGTAGGTATAATTGTTATCAAATAAATTAGTAATAATTAAGGGTTGCGGATTAGTGTAAACAATATAATTTACATGTATTATTTACCTTAAAAGATAGTAATTACAGCCTTAAGACCTGACCTGAATCTGGCCTGGCCTGCGTTCATTCCTGGCCTGGCCTGGCCTGCGTTCATTCCTGGCCTGGCCTGGCCTGGCCTGCGTGCATTCCTGGCCTGGCCTGCGTTCATTCCTGGCCTGGCCTGGCCTGCGTGCATTCGTGGCCTGGCCTGCGTTCATTCCTGGCCTGGCCTGGCCTGGCCTGGCCTGGCCTGGCCTGGCCTGCGTGCATTCCTGACCTGGCCTGGCCTGGCCTGGCCTGCGTGCATTCCTGGCCTGGCCTGGCCTGGCCTGGCCTGCGTGCATTCCTGACCTGGCCTGGCCTGGGTGCATTTTCTGGACTGAACACATCTACACACTGCTACATCTGTTCTTTTTCTTTTCCCGTTTACAACTGTTTTTTTGTGCATTATATGCCAGGGACCCGTGCAATACATTTATATCTATATTTACATCTATATATTCATATGTTAAATACGATTTTTCTGCGTACTGTCCTGTTCTGGTTTGTTCTTTGTGTGTCCTGGACTGTGAGTAACTCTTTTAGTGCACCCCTCACTGTACTGATTGTATTGTACATATTGTATTATTATTATTGTATCATTCGTTACACTGTGACTGTGTTGTCTGTGTTAAGCTGCTGTTGCACTGCAATTTCCCTCACGGGATCAATAAAGTATCTATCTATCTTTAAATGACAGACACCTGCTGTATGTGACATTTCAGAAATAAATAAAAGCAGTGAAGTAACATCATCAGAAAAAGCCATTGTGCCAAGCGTGGAAGTATTTTGCATAGTTTTAATGCATATGCAAACCCCCATTCATGGTAATAACAAAAGGTGACTAGAGCTGTACCCAGACTATAAAACTTTTTCAACCCCAATTAAAACTCATTTCAAACCTTTGCTGAACTGTCCTGTGACATCCTGTATCCTCAACACAAACGATTAATTTGCTCAGTAAATAAGAGGTCTGGCAAAAATAAAGAAACAAGACGTTGTAGCTTTTCAAGAGGTGTCAGTGTCCCACCTCTCTCTGACGATAATGATAATAAACTGCAAAGGAACAAGTAATAGGTTTATTCCATGCTGGAAAAATAGGGAGAAAAAACACAACGTTTCAGCCGTGAAGCCGAAACGTTGTGTTTTCTTTCTCCCTTTTTTTCAGCATGGAATAAACCTACAGTATTACTTGTTCCTTTGCAGCCTACGCATGCTGACGCAGCTCCCCACCTGAACTATGATAATAAACTGATTGATTATAAAAGGAACCACTGATTCCCACCTGATCACACCTAATTCCTTACCTGAGCACAAATCAGGTGATTATAAAAGGAATCGGTTCAAAGTGCTGTGTTCTGCTGCATTCTCGTCAGGAGTTCATCCACCTTTCTGCCAAATTCTATCCCTAATCTGATGACTTGAAACTGAGCCCCTTTGTGTCTGTGAGTTGCTGTTTCAGAGCACATTTGTATACTGACGGTGCTTTTATGTATTTGAGTTTGACATAAATGGAAATCACCAGGGCACAGTTGCAGTTTGCATCAAACAACAAATGGCCGTTGTAAAAGGAATTGTTCTGTGCATTCACCTCCAGGAATTCATCATCAGCACACCGTGTGAAGACGCCAAGAAAATGTACATAGGGAACGCGATGAAAGGGAATTTCGCCGCAGTGTTTGCTCAGCTCATAATGAATGGAGAATCTCAAGGTAAATCTTTAAACCCAATTCGTCTGGACACAAATCCTGTTCGTGGGAATATTTCCAAGTTATCCAGAGGTCTCCCCATTGATTGACCCAATCAAGACCAAAATTAATTCCTGGCTTTCATGGAAGAGGTACATTTATGAAGAATAGTTTGAATAGTAATTCACTTTGATTTCATGAGCTTTGAGTAAGATTATGTAGAAAACAACTGCCAGGGTAACTTTCGTGTGTTGCCCTTACCTGTCAGCATTGTCACTGGAAGGGCTCGATAAAACCAGCTGTATTGGCGAAATATATGAATTAAGTTTAATTTGGCAGTGGTTAAGAATCAAAATTGTTGGGTGTTTTAAGATTTAACAGGAAAGTTGCAGAAATCTGTTTTTGGTGCTGCATTAAGAGCTAACTAGTATAGTGACTGGGTGCATGGGTGATTAACATTCTTTGCCTTTTTCTGCTTGTTCCTGTTTGTCAGGCCCACACTGTTTCATCGTACCTATCAGAGATCAGAATGGGAATATGTACCCAGGAGTCACTGCCATCGATATGCAACACAAAGAAGGTAAGTTCCGAGGCTTTTCTCCCAAGAATTTGTGTGAGAGAGTATCCGCAAATAGGTTTGCTGGGACAAGGATACCCCAGCAGTGCTAACTGAGGTTTGTGTCTTGTGATTTTTCAGGACAGGAGGTCCATTTGTGTATTACTCAGGTGGTTGAGATTTTTCCAAGAATGAGATCCCACCTGTCTGCTCACTCTTTATGAGCGTGGAGGACGGCACTATGGGCAGCACTTTTATTGTGATCGTGCATGTGTTGACGATAGGTGTAGGGTCACTGAGGTTAGGGTTTGGGTGTCTGTTTGAAAAGTCCAATTCAGAAGTAAATTTATTGGACTAACAAGGTTATATTCTAAAGCACTTTAAGAAAACAAAAACAGTACAAAAGAAACAATGCAAAGGGCTATTACAACAGAGCAAATAATAATCATGTAAAGTTTAGGCTTCTATAAACAAAATATAATAATAATTTAAAGAATGTTTACTGATCTGGGTTCCTGGAAATTATCATTGGTTTAAATGGTAGTCAGACTATTTAGAATGGCTCACCACACACAACATGCTATATCCTAGTTTAGGGGAATAAAATGATTGGCTTGGTTATAAATTAGTTAAAGTCTTGGTTAGAAGAATCAAACTGGTGTGGTTTCAGTTTGTTTGGCAGGCGCTGTCATGTGTGTGATTATGTGGTGTATAACCTTAAGAGGTGAAATAATGTCTTATCTCGCACCCCAGTCCTCTTCACTCTTTAATTGGCTTTATTATTGGGGTTTGTTTGATTTATTATGTTTTCAAAATAATTTCTCCGTAAAGTGAGTTTCTTCCCATTTGCTCCCCCGAGGTCTCCACGGAGTTGATAATGGAATTCTGGTGTTCGACAGTGTTCGAATCCCAAGGGAGAACCTCCTGAGCAAGTGAGTATGTCATTCGGCCCCAGGATGGAGCCACCTGTACTTACCCACACAACGCGTGAATGTTAGCCGAGCAATGGTCCGTTTTATGTTGTTTTTGCCGAATAGTATATTATTAAAGACAACTATTACCTCAGAGATCTGTGAAAAGTAGGGAAGGAGGAAGCCGAAAATTTGTGGAAAATAGAGGGCATGGAACTGTCTCAAAGCACTGTGATTTTAAAAATCAGGTAAAAATGGTAAATCACAGGGGAAATGGTAAAATGTAACATAGTGCAGTCACAAGGGACTTCACACACAAAAGCTCACAGTGGCCACAAAGAAGTAATGTCCAGAGGATGTATTGTTTGCCTTTTCAGAAGACGGCAAAGACCAGCACTCACAAACACTCTTCCCCTGCACACCCTTTATCAAAGACTAATTACACCCATGTGAGATTGTGCAGAAGCACTGTTAACCTCTAATCCAATCCATTACATGGATATCCCCTGCTGTGTCCCTTATTAAGGGTTAATGGCTTGCCACTGTTTTATGTTTGTTGTTATTGTTTGTCATAAAGAAGGCTAACCCATAAACCCTAAAAAATCTAAAGCATTTTTTTTGAAAGAGTGAAACTAATTTTGCTCTAAAGAAAGAACTAGAAAAAAGAAGTAGTTGAGGACATTGTGTGTTCTTAATTCCTTAATAATTCCTACAATTTCTGGACACTCCACTCAAAGCATTTTACAGGTAATGCCCTCCACCACCAGGATGCAGCCCCACCTGGATGATGTGATGGCAGCCCTGGTGCACCAGTACACTCCCCACACACCAGCTCTCAGCGGGGAGGGAGTGATGAAGTCAGGAAGCCAGTTCACAGATGGGGGATTATTAGGAGGCCATGATGGGGAATGGGGAATTTGGCCAGGACACCGGGGTGACACCCTGGGATTCATAATGACCACCGAGAGTCAGGACCTCGGTTTTACATCTCATCCGAAGGATGGAGCCTTTTTTTTTTACAGTATTGTGTCCCTGCCACTATACTGAGGCATTAGGACAGGCATTAGGACCACACAGACCTCAGGGTGAGCGCCCCCTACTGGCCCCACTAACACCTCTTCCAGCAGCAACCTTTTGTTTTCCCCAGGAGGTCTCCCATCCAGGTACTGGCCAGCCTCACACCTGCTGAGCTCCAGTGGGCTGCCAGCTGTGAATTGCAGGGTGATGTGGCTGCTGGGTGTATCGTTCACACTGACCCTGAACTAATAAATAATAAACCATTGCCCTCTCTCCCTGTTGTCTTCCTCATGCAGCTGAGCAAGGGAATACCGCGTCATAAGGATGTTCCCATTTCCCTCACTATTTCTCTAACGCCTTTTTCTCATGCCTCACGCAGGTTTGGCTCAGTTTCGGCTGCTGGGGTTTATCACTCTCCCATCAACAGCAAGGGCGCCAGGTTCAGCGCGATGCTGGCTGCGCTGACTCCCACAAGGCTGGCACTGACTGTCCAGGCCATGGCCGCCATGAAGGTGAGACCTGGGCGATCTCACTTCTCTGCAGGGCAGCAGCTCGCAGGTGCTCTTTTTAACAATGCTTTAAAGGCCCGTAGACAGAGCTGTACATTTATAGGTTTATTGAGGGGTGAAATTTGGAGGCTGCACTTAATAATAATAATAATAATAATAATAATAATAATAATAATAATAATAATTGCTTACACTTATATAGCTCTTTTCTGGACACTCCACTCAAAGCACTTTACAGGTAATGGGACTCCCCTCCACCACCACCAATGTGCAGCCCCACCTGGATGATGCGACGGCAGCCATAGTGCACCAGAACGCTCCCCACACATCAGCTCTCAGTGGGGAGGAGAGCAGAGTAATGAAGCCAATTCATAGAGGAGGCCATGGTAAGGGCCAATGGGAAATTTGGGGTTACACCCCTACTCTTTTCGAGAAATGCCCTGGGATTTTTAATGACCACAGAGAGTCAGGACCTTGGTTTTACGTCTCATCTGAAGGACAGCGCCTGTTTACAGTATAGTGTCCCCATCACTATATTGGGGCATTAGGACCCACATGGACTGCAGGGTGAGCGCCCCCTGCTGGCCCCACTAACACCTCTTATTTTATGGAAAAGAAACAACTAACCAGCCACATTGTTGTATCTGCTGTGTACCTCTGGGATCTTTGAAGAAAAAAACTAAAAGAGAATCTTGAATCAAGCTAATCACAGCCAAGCAGACAAGATGGGAGGCCTGGTATTCCTTCAGTTTTGTAAACTTTCTCAAGTTTTAAGTGTTGGCTTGTGGTTGTCTCTGGGGGGTCTGTTTGTATTCGAGGTTAGCTGCACAAAAATAAAATAACTAGTTGTGAGAAGAAAGCCTCTTAAAATTCCACAGTTTCTGTGGGACTTAATGCACAGCTGATTGCTGAAGAGCTTGTAGAGAGCTCATATAAAAACCTACCGAAGCAACAGCGCTAGTGATAGTTGGTACTCAAAGTTAGGTAGATTCTCTAACTGCACACAGATGTCAGGAGCTGTTTGGTGTTTTGTCCACTAGAGAGCAGTGTACATCCAAGATTCTCCAACCTCCTTCCTCTTCAGTCTGAATTCATTGCTGAATTTGAACAAATAGACAGGTAGACTTGACCAAGTTTTTTTCCCAAATATTTTTCCAGGTTTTCATATGAACCTTTTCAGTTTTGTTATCCTTTTTTGAACTAATTGCAGTGTCACGTCATCATTTGATACCATCATACTGGTATTTAAGTTAAGAGTTTGCATCTTGAAAATATTGTAGGCTTTCAGGTTAAAGGAAAAGACCTCATTGAGGATCTAAGTAAACCAAAATAGTTCAGCTTCCTGTCTGGTTCCCCAGCCCCTGCTGGTTGGCACTGAAGTGTAAAATTCCTGGGTAACAAGTTGTTTTCTATCAGAGGAATCAAAGAACGGAGTGTACACTTGGGCAAAGGCTGTGGTTTTCGATCATAAATCAAATAATCCATTTAACAAGAATGGAATAGGGGAAGGAACTAGTTAGTATCGCAAGGCTGAGTTTCAGAAGAAATGCAAGAATTGATAAAAACACCAAAGATCCACTAAAACATTAAAACAGAAGAAAGGACTCCATCAGCCCAGTAAGCCCATTTAAGTAATTCATTGATTCAAAGCTCTCCAGTTGTTTCTTGAAAGAAAGCAGGGTATCGGCTTCAATGGCCAATAGTTACTGGGTAGTTTATTCCACACTCTCACAACACCCTGGATAAAGATGTGCCTTCTCTTTATGGTTATAAATATACTGCCGTGAAGTTTCTACTTGTGCCTTCTAGTTTGTTTTTCACTGTTCATTCTGAAAAAATTCTGAAGAAAGCACTGGCTTTGTCAGCACCTTTGAAGATTTTGAGCACTTGCGTCAGGTATCTATAACTGGTGCTGCACTTCATAAAATATAATTCGTTTATTATTCCAGCACCTCTGCGTGGCTGTATAATGACACCAGCCTGTGTCGGGTTCCTGTTTGCCAGAGGTTCCTTATATCAATCCAATGAGAAGTTGCCCTTAAATTCTGGGTTCTGATTTTGTGACTTGTGCGTGTGTCTGTGTTTTTAAATGCAGTACAGGCCAAATTCTTTACTGAGTGTCGTTCTAATGCTGATTCAATCTGGTGTTCACGGTAATAATTCTGAAAAAATCTGTAATGTTTTTTTTATTTTTCCAGCTTGGCCTCATCATTGCAGTTCGCTACAGTCACAGGTACAGTGCACAGCCTTCTTTAATTTTCAGTTTTATTTTTTATTTCTGCAGGCAGGACTATAAAAAAATCCTTAAATTGCATTAAGGAAAAGAGCATATGGAGATTACTTCTGTTATGTGGTTTGTAATGGTTCTTGTCTTGGAACTGTGTTTAACTTACAGACAGAAAAAGCAAAATTAAAGAAAATGTCTTTTAAGGGGAACTGCAATGCTATTTTTATATTTTGCCGTTAGAAAGTATCAGAATTGATGAGTGTATTTCAGACTACCATAAAAGTAAAATGTATACAGCAACTTGTTAAACCTCCAATTTATACCACAAAATAGATTACATGTCTAGGTCTGCGCAGCACCATGTTCTGCGATTCAGAATGAGGCAACAAAACTTCCGGTGAGGTGAAGTGGCCCTGTTACATTGTAAACAAACTGGCTTGTGAATACAGCTCTATTAATCCAGTAGAAATATTGCTCTCAACCTCAAGACGGTTTTGCTGACAAATACTGTACTACTGACCTGTTAACTCTGCGTGCAGATTGCAATGGAAACTTTCTCTGATGAAATCTCTGCTGTACTGTTCACGATTTTGTGCTTAATTCAGTCAATCAATGAATTTACTTTTGCGACCACGGTTTAATAACAGCTTTGAGAAATTGACACTGCTCTTCTCCTTATAATAAATAAATGATCATCAACAGTCATTCCTACTAGGGGATTGAAGTGTCTTCAATGGGGGAATTAGCCAACACACTCACCATGATTGTCAGGGACTAAACCCACACATGTTAACACAAGTATACCAAAGATCTACTCTGTAAGGATGCCCACATTTTAATATTTCTACTTCATTTCAATTTTCAGCTCAGTGCTCACCCTTTTCAATGCTCTTTTCTCCATTGAGAAACGTTGTACTCCGTTCTGAATTTCTGAAAGACAGTTTGTGTGTATTTTGTATTTTATATTTTGTTTAGATCAGGAGATCAGGTAATGTCAACATACTGGACCTCATTTGGATGATTGCTTACTAAGTTGGTTGCCAGCCACATCACAACAATGTGGTATCTGTTTGGAGAAGAGCAAGGAGATTCATTTTTGGCCTAGAAATATTTTTCATATACAGACAGTGAAATGGAAATAAAACCCTTTTAGTCTTTGAGAGAGGGAGCTCTGAGGCAAGATCGATAGAATAATTTCAAGTCCTGAAAATTGTTGTCTCAGAGGAAAGCTGGTACAGTAGAAACATAGAAATAAGACAATTGACTGTACTTTTGGAACTGAAAACCATTGACCATTCCTTATATAAAGTGCTGTGGCTGTCTGGAATATCCTGTCCGGTCATACAGTTGAAGCAGTTTCTCTCCTTTTTAGCAGTTTTCTGACTTTTGTGTCTGCTCAGCCCTTTCACCTTTGTGCTCTCTCTCTCGGATGCATCTTCCACACATGGTGCTGTTTTGAGTGGGGAAACTCGGCTACAGTATGTCCAATGAGCAGTCAGCTGGCCATTTCATGATCGACAAAACACAAAAAACTCCCTAAGCCATAGGACATGAAGTGTCCTGGTGGAGAAGAAAAGTTGTTTCAATGTAAGCCGAACTCAATTAAAAAGTGAAATCTCTTAGTTTCACACTCACACACACACACACAAAAAGTTATTTTGTGAGATATTTTCCATGGCTGTTGCTGTTCTCTTTGTAGATGTATACAGACTGGTTGTGTGTGTCCGCACACAAACTTTCCATGCTGGGGGCTGGGGGCTGGGGGCTGGGTTTTTTATCTCTGCGGTTGACACATGGTATCCCCAGAATCCCCCTTTGGCAGCAGTGTAAGCGCCTTTGTGCAGCATCACCACCCACACAAGGAGGATACACTTCCTGCACACAGAATCTGTGAAGCGCAGAGCGCACAACACCTCCCCCTGCTCACAGTCTCAGCAGCCCCCAGTGTCTAGGGCTCAGCTGCCCTGTCAGGACAGAACCTATTCAAAAACACAACACCTGCACCCAAGAAATACTTTCTGTGAGTAATAAACAGAATGCCTCTCTTCATAATTTGGAGGGAAATCACTTATTGCATGAACATTGCACGTTTACGATAGTGGTCCTTAATTGCACACCAAGAAAGACAAAAAAAAACACCACAGTTATATAACCGGAATTATTTTAATTGAATCGAGAGATTGCTTTGAAGGAAAGCTGTGAAGATGTGTTATAAACTGGCACTAAACGTCGTTGAGTCGTTGTGTAAAAAACAGTTATGCCTTTCTTCCCAGCTCTGCTTTAATCTTAAGTATGAACTTTAACGGATCTCCTGTGAACCTGCCGGTATGTTTGTTTTTGGAGTATGATGAATGTTAAATTTGAGATGTTTGGCTATATGTTGCTGCTTTCAGCCATTGTGTGTTGTTGTTGTATGGACATGTGCACTTAATCTCCATGATTCTGCAATGTGCACATCTTTACCAGAGCGCACTTGTATTGTACAGCCCAGGGTAGGTATAAAGTTTGCCAGCTGGGAAGCTATGTTAATTATTTGGAAAAAAGGATCACATGATTTTCATGATTGACACTAGGGGAAGCAGGGAGTGAGTTGTTTTTAGTGCAGATGTGTACCATTTTAATTTTGGGAGATGAAAGCGTTATGCATGCTGTGTTAATGCCCAGGCAGGTGTCATGTGTGGACCTAAGAAACAGCAACCCTTCCTCCCTTCCTCCTCAACTGAGTCAGAGTACAGTGCCTCTAAAGCAGAAGTTTACTTCTTCTGCATTTCCTGTTACTGTATATTGTTTTCTGCTATTATTTTTGATTGCCTATAACCAGTCCAGCAAAAATACACGCTGACATGATGTCTCACACCTGGGCGGTTGTAATTAGAAGAGCTTAAAGATATAGATCCAGAAGAAAAGATGGCAAAGGAATAGAAAATTGACATTAAATGAGTATTGATTTAGAAATAGGCATGCTGTTGGAAAATAATCTGGAGGTTGTCTGGGGGCAGTCAAGGTGGAGACAGTTTTTCACTGTCAGTAAGATTTGAATGCAGCTGTGAGCACCTTCCTGTTTTGCCTGTGACACCTGTGAAATACAATGGCTTTTTAGCATCTGTTTTTACGTTTGTATGATTTTAAAGGTGCATTGAGGTACAAGCGAATAAGTGTTATTTTCCTAAGGGAATTGTGTTGCTGTTACTAAACGTTTGAAGTCCTGCTCCTATTTTGCTTGGTAGTGGCACCATGATTTTATATTCCTGTTTCTTTGTTTTTATTTGCATTGCTAAATCCATTATATTCCCCTCCATTTATTTCTTCTTAATATATTTTTCCTTTATATGTCCTAATATCTTCTGATTTGACTGAAGAAAACTGAAGTGTAATCTGATTAAACAGGTCTTTCAGCCTGCATACAAAAGGCATCTTCTGAAGCTGGCAGACTGAGGGCAGGAGATAAAACGTGGTAAATTCTGGTTAGGAGTTGCAGGTGTTTCCATGAAATCCTTGATAGGAAGCTTGGTGCTGGATTTTTTTCCCGATTTAAAGATGTGCTTCCCTGTGAGATTGCTACAAACTGGCTTGTAGCAGGAGCCAGTTGACATCACTGACTGGACTCCAGTGCCTGGACTGTTGCAGGTGGCCCATGTCTCTGATACAAATCTTCTGCCTCCTTCGATTGGCTACAGTGACGCGCTGTCGTGTGCTGGAAGCTGTTCTGCACTGCTTCTGCAGAGATGCATATTTGAAATTATATGTCAGCTTTTAGTAAGTCTCAGAATCTCACAGCAGCTAAGACTTTTTAATGATTTTGAGGTAGCTGATACATTTGTAGTTCTATTTAGAGTTTCATAATATATATTAAAGAAAATTAAATTGCTTTTTTGCATTTTGTGATTTGTGAGGTTAATTTGGTTCATTTTGTGTTCTTACATTAGCCAGTGTAAGTAATGGAATGGTGAAAGGGAGATAATGTTTAATTCAGCACTCTTTTTTGTTATGATTTGCACCTGCTGCTCACTGTCATTTCATTTTTTATATGTTGCAATGTTGATTACATGTCTTGTGACCGTTTTTTTCGCATTCACATTGACCTCTGAAGAACATCAAAAGAAAGAGGTACATTACTTTCCTGCAGTTTCCCCGCAAGGGTGTTTGTAGTGTGAACACTCAGAATCAAGCTGTTAGCTGTCTCTTGAGCTCAATTACAAACAGCCCCCTCATTTGCTCATTTTAGGCCGTATAAGAGGGGCTAAAATTATGTTCCTGTTGTCTGTTGGTCAGCTGCAAGAGAACAATAGCTCTTGGAGACTTCCAGGTGATAAAGTGTAGTTTGTGGGTTCTGTGCTTTACTGAAAGATGCCTTTACCTCAGTTCCTGTTCATCCACAATCATCGCGGGGGATTTTTCAATAGCTGGAATGGGGAAATCTGACTGCAAGCCACAGCAATGGGGACACCCCAGATGACAAACACTTGATGGTGAAAATAAGGAATCAAGCAGGGAAACGTTCATGGAAAGTCCATGGATTTTGGCTGAATTAGGGGAGAGAAGCAGACCTTTAGAGCAGGAGGTACAGTAGGTTAGTTTGAACAGCTGACAATGGGGCCTGATTACGTTTCTGCAACAACTTTTGCAAGAAAGTGGAGAATAAATTTCCCTTCGTATTGCAATGTCACAGCCTGGGTAGTGTGAAAAGCACTCAGAAGGATGTGACGGTGTGTAATTTAGGCTATCGCATTTGTATCGCATCGCTACTAATTTGAGCTGTTAACACAAGTGTAGGCAGTTGGGGAGTTTTTTTTTCTCCATTTTTAGACTGACAAATAGAGGGAACAAATCTGTATAACAAGCTAAATCAGTCTTTTCTTGTGACACAGCCAGGCTTTAGCCCCTGTTGGATCTGTACGTACAGGAGATGAGCACAGCAGCAAAACTGTGCGTGAGACCAGACTCTTCAAGTTTAGAGGCCTTTACAGTTGTTCCTCCCAGATAAAATCTCTATGGGATCTGTGTCGACTGAAGCTAGACTGCTGTCTTCTTCCCAGGCTTTCGTGGCACCTGTTTCAGCTCGGTGATTGACATCGTAGATAAGCGATGTGGTGGTCTGTTCTGCAGGTGTTTGAGGCATTGTGGTGTAGAGTGCAACTTAGCATCTAACACAAAGGGTTGCTCTCAACCACATCTGTACTTAACTCTGCACTTTTCTGTCACCATAACCTTGTCAAGAGGATGTTTTTAACCAGAAAATGAGAATGCACGGCCATTACGTCGGCATTAAGGGCTACTGTACGTCAGTGTTTTTCACACTTCTTTTCCTCAGTTGCGCCGAATATTTTGTGTCGTTGCAAACTTCGCAGTTTTCAAAGTCAGTCCTCTTCATAACTGGTCTTAAAATGTGACTGTGTGCTTTTTTCATTTGCTGTGATTTTAATTAGCAGCTTTTGCCTGGGTCTGGCTAATAAACTGCTCCCAGCTTAATAATTTTTGAATGCAGTCGCTATGGTTTATTCATATAAAAGCCATTAACAAAAGAACTTGAAAGGCTCAGCAGGTAGCCGATGAAAGAAGGCTTCATTCTTCACAATCCACTTTGCATCACTTCTGCTGTTGTCTGCATCGGTGGGTCTCCCCTCTCTGCTCTGCTCCAGATGTTCCCTCTGACAGCTGTAGGAGAGCTGAGGGGTGGCAAGTTCTGTTGAGATACTTGCTTGCAGTTTTCAAGACGGGAGCCTTTGTATGTGCCAAGGTCCTTCTGTTAGTGGCGTCACTTGGTAATGCAAAGGGAACAAGTAATAGGTTTATTCCCTGCTGAAAAGAGAAGAGAGAAAACGCAACGTTTCGGCTGTGAAGCCTTCTTCAGGTGTGAGCAGACGCTCTTCACACTCGCACCTGAAGAAGACGCCTAAAGAAGGCTTCACAGCCGAAACGTTGCGTTTTCTCTCTTCTCTTTTCAGCAGGGAATAAACCTATTACTTGTTCCTTTGCAGACTACGCATGCTGACACAGCCCCTTACCTGAATCACTTGGTAGTGTTGAACAGTTGAGAATAAACCCATCTTTTATGGTTTCAGTGTCGGGGATATTGTGGCCGTGTCTTGTACACCACTCTGCGTGTGCTTTCTTTATTGTTGCTTACGCATAGACAGAAGAATGGATTTCTGCTAGAGGGTTAGTTGAATGATGCACTGGAGAGGGGTAATATTTACTTTTAGATGGTTGTCCATTCTGCCTTATTTTTTTGACTAGACAAAATGTGAAACATTTTCAGAGAGTTCTCCAAACATCTTGGCTCTTTATTTAAAAAAAGGACAAGACATGATTCCCTTTAGTAACTGCAAGCTGAAATTTTCAATCTAATAATAATTGCTTACACTTATATAGTGCGTTTCTGGACACTCCATTCAAAGCGCTTTACAGGTAATGGGGATCCCCTCCACCACCACCAGTGTGCAGCCCCACCTGGATGATGCGATGGCAGCCATAGTGCGCCAGAACGCTCACCACACACCAGCTCCCAGTGGGGAGGAGAGCAGAGTAATGAAGCCAATTCAGAGATGGGGATTATTAGGAGGCCGTGAGTGGTAAGGTCCAATGGGAAATTGGGCCAGGATGCTGGGGTAACACCCCTTCTTTTTCCAAGAAATGCCACAAAGAGTCAGGACCTCAGTTTTACATCTCAACAAAGGACGGCGCCTGTTTTTTACGGTAGTGTGTCCGTCACTATACTGGGGCATTAGGACCCACACAGACTACAGGGTGAGCGCCCCCTACTGGCCCCACTGACACCACTTCAGCAGCAACCTGAGCTTCTCCAAGGAGGTCTCCCATCCAGGTACTGGCCAGGCTCACACTTGCTTAACTTCAGTGGGCTGCCAGCTGTGAGCTAAAGGGTGATAGAGCTGCTCAAAATCTAGATTTTGAAAAAAAGGAGACACTTCTGTTTTGGTAGTAAGCAGGGAGTTGGGGCTGAAATTGAGTTTCAGAAGAAAACAGGTCAGGCTTATGTTAAAGAATTGTCTTAAATGAGTGAAGTCTTGACAACATTATGTTCCTCTTCTATAGTATTGGCAGCTAGGTACCTTGCGTAACAGTAGAATTTCAAGACTGGATTCTTGCTGATCACAGACGTTCTGAGCCAAACCAAAGGGAAATGTTTTGACAACTATCGAGCCAAAGAAGTTTATTTGATTTTCAAAAATGATGTGCAGTTGTCTGAAATAATGCCCACCCTCCATCCAGCCCTCCACTGTAGTAATCTGTACCCTTGTCTCAGGAAGCACTAGCATTTTGAAAGGCCATCTGATATTTAAACCTTTTCTCTTGAGATCATCATCTTATATGTTGAAACCACATGATGTGATGTGCCACAGATAAGAAATAAGTGCAGACCATTTGATGATATTCTAGCTGTGTGGGAGTGCAGTACGAGGGAAAGCCTGTTTTCTGTTTTGCTCTGGTTGCTGACAAAAAACGATGCCTGTTTTTTGCTTTGAATTTGAGGTTTGCCATTTTCTAATCGCAGTGGATTTGCATCTCTTGAAAACTCAAAATGTTAGACCACAATCTGAAAAGGAACCTTGCTTTTTTGTATCTTCTTTCATATCCACTTTTTTTCAAATTGATTTGTTTTTGAGTAGAAGTGCCTTGAGCATCCGGCAATTGGCCTGTGAAGAGCATCTTCATTTGCAAAGACACACTCCAGTCATTCAGCCTCCAGCTTTCTTGATTTACAGGAAAATGCAGTTTATAGGACTCTGTTGACACGTGTTGCAAAGTTGCAGACTACTAAACCAAGGCAGTTCATCAGTTAACTTATAGGCATTTGGTACAGCTGAATGACAAAATAATGTAATTGTATCACATGGAATTTGTATGAACTGTTGTATGAGCTCAACAGTAGTACATAGATCACATTCTTATACTGTAACTGTTGTTGACTCTGTAAAAAAGACTGAATTGTTTATACAGTAAGTTCGCTGCAGTTAACAGATATACTGTATATCAAACGTTTAACTGCTACTTGTCCATGTTTGCGCACCATATGTTCAAAGGTTCTTCAGAAATGTTTACTTTGTATTAAATATCGTTTAAAGAGTAAAAAATGAGGTTTAGATATTTTCGACTAAAATCTGTGCATGTGGCTGAAATGGACTCGCTGTGCTCACAAATCAGTTTCTGTTGGACAGGACCTTTCTGTTCTAAGCTGTGCCCAGACTGTGCCTCCGTTTGCAGAATGGCTCCGATTGTTAGCTGATTTATTTGTGCTTTACTTTCCAAGGTTAACCGGAAGTGTCAGTGTTTCTCATGTGAATTAAGTTTGACTTTACCCAGGGGAATTTCATTTTGGGTGGCCCTCACAGAAATATATGCTGTATTTCTATAAAGTCAGTGTGAGGTTTACTGTATATTGGTTGTCCTAGTTCTCCTTGCACTTACTGATACAGTATTTTTTCAGTCTCTCTCACCATGAATTTCACCTTTGACCTGAAATCAAAGGTGAAAGGCAAACCTGCATAAATGAATTCAGCGCAATTCTTAGATGCTCAACTCTCTGTCGGATACAATCACAACAGTAAGAAAAAAGGATGAATATTCGCTAAATTAAAAAAAATAGATGGAAAATCCTTAATGCAGTGTTTTCCTTAAGGTGGAATCATTTGATCTTTATTTCTCAAAAATGACATCAGACTTCTACGTTTTATAGACAGCCAGGTGCATGACACCCTGTAAATAGTTAATTATATTGAAATGACTACTGACATGTCATTAAAAAACATATACCAAAGGATATGAAACTTCTAAGAAATTAAATAACAGGAAAAGGCAGCTGATATAAAGTATTTTTGAACACCTAATGCTTTGCAGAAGCACAGTAGCACAGCAGTGTTTGGAGAACATCAGCCTATAATGAACTAATACGACCTATATATTTTCGACAACAAATTTGTATTGCCTCTTAAGCTTACCATTTAATTACTAAATCTTGGCAACACTTTCCATTAGGGGTTACAGTGGTATTAAAAATGTTTTATCAAAGAAATAGAAAGTAATAATAGAGTGATGGAGGTCATAATAACCAACCTGTACTATATATTAATTGGATTGCTGTAAAAATAAACGTAATCTGACCACAGGCTGAAACATTGCTCTAACCCAAACCCCAGGGTTACGGTTATGTACAGTAATACATCTCTGTGACTGATTATATCAACCTCACTAACATGTTAATCGATTGCTTACAACCTATATATGCAGATCAAGTAGATACAGAAGTGTATACAGAAGGATATTAAAAATGCAACAAATAAGTATTGAAACTTGTAGCATATGTTAATGGCTCTTAGTATCTAAGCACTGAAATTTAATTCTTAAAACAATTCTACAGATGGAATGTAGCTGTTTTGCTAAATCTTGCAAAGGGGTTTTTGTGGTGGTTCATCCATGTTGGCAATTTTATTGGCCTTTCACAATTACCCAGGATTATATGGGGCTGATGTGGTTCTGCTTTGTATGCGTAATAACAGCCGCCTTTGCTTTAAATGCATTAGACAACCACAAATTACTGAAGCCAAAAAGTTTTTTGTAGGATCTGTAACAAGCTGCCCAGCCATGATTTTGATGCCAATAACATGTCTTATTTCAAAAAAACACCTGGATGAGTTATTGGGATCAGTTAGCTACCTGCAACCAAACAGTCAAGTGGTCGCTTTTTTGGACCCTTTCTGACTGTATGTTCTGACGAAGTGTCAGTCGTGGTTTTGCTTTCTGCGAGTCTTAATGAAAAACATTGGTTCTCTAACAGTAGCTGACCATTTAGCAGTAATTTCCAAGCTTGATGTCCTTTTCATGATCACAGAACCCATTGGTATCGAGGGATATATACACTGGAAGCACATACCCACAGAACCCTTGTGTAGCAGCCCTGAAATACTATATATTTACCTATAGCCCCAGGAGGGTTTTGATCTGGTTCCGGGTCATGACATGGGTCAGTACTGCCCATTGTATTACACTGTAGCTGACCATTGCCAATAATGGGAATGAAAAGGGTCATCCTTGGTGTGTTGTTTGAATTTTATTTAGCATTATCTAGGACATGGGTAGAAAACATTTGCAAGTGGTTTGTTTGTACTCTGAGGGCTTATGTGCGTCATTTTCATTTATCCAGAATAGTTGTGGCCATTGTCTGTGTTGCACGCAAGTCAGGTGAAATAATGTTCTATACTGATCTGATACACAAAAGGGGAAATATTATTGCTTACTCTAATTTGCTAAAAGGGAAGCAATAAGCACCCAACTTCTCGAAAACTCACTTTGCACAAAATCCTGATCACTTCACAGTTATTCCCAGCACTTTCGAACAGTGAAGACCACAAGATAGAGGGGCAGGCTGGATTCAAATATTTCCACTCCTCAAACACTGACAGAAGTCAGCCCCCTGGAATCAGCAGCCAAACACAAACCTGAGACCATGGGGAAATGGTGCAGAGGTGCAGTGAAAAATTGGGAGCAGGAGACATTTCTTCACGCAGGCGTGAGTGTGGTCCAGGCTGCGCCAGCCATGTTCTCAGAACTTCAGAACTGTTTTTTTTTTTTCCCAAGAACTGTCTGGATCTGTCTATGAAACGGACTAGCTGAAGGGCCTCCTTTCCTTTGTAACCTTTCTTATGCTAATCAGTGTAGCCGAGTCCTGGCAGCGGAGCAGTGGAAGCTGGTGAGGCCACGAGGCACCGCAGACACAGCTGGCTCTCTGGAGCAGGAGCGGAAGCAAAGGTTCTTGGGAAATGTTTCCCCTGAGCTGCGTAGACCAAAAAAAACCCAACAATGGCAACACAAGAGGCGAATGCCACTGTGTTTCCTCAGCCTAACCCCCTGTGGGAGCTATTTATAGACTCTTGACATATAAAAGCGCGAAGGGTATAAACTTGCAGACTTCCTCCCAGAAACGTTAGAGAGGTTGAGAAAAAAAAGTCTTGTGACTCCCTTGACGTCTAATGTATTGGCTTGAAAGGTAAGCACCATCCTCCGTAAAGGCAGAAGGATTAATGAATCTATCCAGGAGCAGTAGAGAAAACTCCAAATCTTCAGAATGTTATTTAATTAATGGAAGATATAGTTCAAGTGAAAAGATAAGGTCGCTTCAAAGGGACTGTGTCTGGGGAACAGGGCAACGTTAAGCTCTGAGCATCTGCAGCGATATTTTATTTTTAGTTTTCTAAATGATGAAGCTGCTGTATGAGGAGGAAGTGGCACCACAATCCCCTTTGGGTTTCTGTAGGAGCACCCAGTTGACATGACACTGAAAAAGTCGAGCGGTAGCGTCATACGATAATTGAGAATATGAATAATATCAACCCTAGTGGTTAGTGTGGATCCAAGTGAAAACCCAAAAAGTAGTGAAAGTCATTCAGGCACCTATGATATGTCTCAAAGGAAATAAATATATTCTACTTGACTCACAGTGCGTTTGATAGAGTACTCTACGACTTGACAAACTCACTGGCTGAAACTGATCTCTGATCCCTGAGCCGTAGGGGATGGAGTTGTTCAATGAGATTCTGATCCTGGGGTCACGCATCATGTATTAGTAGTGAGCTCGGCTCCTCAGTCCGCCAGGCATCATGGGATTTTGTCAATTAGCTGCCTGAATTTGTCATGAGAATGAGTTTAGTTCCTCAACAAAGAGCTGGGATATAATAAAATATATGTCTCTATACAAGACATCTATGCTCCGTGTCTTGCAAGTACTGAAGCTGAGGCATACTAAGTACGTTAGAACCAAATAAAGTTGGCAAAAAAGAGGAAACCCACATGGAGCTCTTTAACTTTCACTTTAACATGGAGCTTTTTAACTGTGAATTGCAGTAGCTAATTGGTCCAACAACCTAATCCAGCCTTTTGTTCCAATGCTATGGTCTCGGGTTCGACAACGTGGGTGGGCAGCTTGTTCCGGGAACCCCGAATCCTTTGTGAGCAGAAGTTCCTCCCCTGTCTCGGCTCTAAAAGCACTGTGCTGGGGTTTCCACTGCACCCGTGTCCCCTGCTTTGTGCTACAGCGTTGATTCAGTGTCATTGAAGGAATCCTGGCTATTGACTTCATCAGGGCCTGGGACGTTTTCGGATCAGGTTCCCCTGTAGTCTTCGCTGTTCAAGACAGGAAGGGTCCAGTTCTTGTAGGGCTTTCCTTTTAAGATCAGGAATAAATCTGGTTGCTCATCCCTGGACTAATTCCAGAGCAACAGCTGTATCTTTTCTTGTGTGGTGGCGAAAAAAACTGGCCTTACTTGTTCCATTATACAATTTGAATTCATTTAAAGAGCTTGTCTTTCTGCCTATTTTGCCAGGTTTATAAGGGTTTAAAAGTTTCTCTGTCATTTCTATTATTTCTGTCATCACGTCCGTGAAGACATTTGGCAGGTTTAAATCGGCCCCAGAGTCTGGCAGCTTTCATGAGTTTGAAATATAAGACATGGAGCAGGAACAATTAACATCCTGTACTGCAGACGTTTTCAGGTTCAGCTGCACCACATGTCTGCACTGACATGGCTTTATGTGGGAAGGTTGTTGCCAAAAGTAAAGCAAATAAGTAAAAAAAGATAAGTAAAAAAGTCACATTTTTAAAATAAAGTGTATTTGGTTTTCTCTTCTCATCCTCTTTCACACCAGGCTGTTGATGGAGCAATGATTGAGCTGGTTAAAATCATGTCAGTCTCATATTGCCTTTTCTTACTGTGTGTTTTGTGGACTCCAAGCAAAAAAAAACCACACACATTTTGGCCCATTTCCTTGATGGCCCTTTTTGCATTCTTTTCATTTGAGATAATAGTGGCATTGTTGCATGCATAGCATCCGCATGTGCAATGGGCCTCTTTGAGAATTAGATGCAGATAAATCTACTCTATTTCTGACCTGCTTTCCCAAACAAGCTGTTTTAGAGAGGCAAAGTAACAGATACATGATTGTAGCACACATTGTTACTCTGTAAATGTTTGGAGAAACATTTTCGAGCATAAAAGCCCAGTTAGACAAATGGAAATTGATTTACTGCTATCGTTTTCCCTGTACCTGCTTTTCAGCGTACTGTACCTGGAGCCACATTTTCTTGCACAACAGGCTGTTAAGAACTGCATGTTGTTTTTTGTTTCTCCAGTCGCAGGCAGTTTGGACCGAAGGACCAAGAAGAAGTGAAGATAATCGAACACCAGACACAGTATCTTCGGCTGATGCCTCACCTGGCCTGTGCTTTAGCGTTAACGTTCACCACCAGGTAATGTCCACAGTCTGTGTGAAACAACCTGCTGCTCACCTCTTGTACCACCATGGTTACCATGGCAATAAGACCAACGCTGTCTGCTGTCGGGCAGCTGCCGTTGTTGATGTGTGTTGTAGTCCTGTGTATCACGTGGGCAAAGTCATGTTCATGCAGTTCTGATATGTAAGGCTCTTCTTGCTCACAGTCCCCCTCATCTTTGCCTCAAACCTGTCAGTCTTTCCCAGTATGGTCCTGTGGCGGACAGAAAACAAATCATTTGTTTTAATGTTGTTTTGTTGGAGACACACTCCATTTTGGATGTTGGGAGAGTGGGGCCTGCTGAGTTGTATCATGAGATGTGAAAGCCAGTTATTTGTGTAAAACTGCAAAATCATACCTGAGTCATGAGGTTTGTTTAAAGAATTGTGATACAGCCTTAGAATTGATTAAAATTCCAGCAGAAAACAGGGCATGTGTAGAACTTGTTTACTGTAAGTGGGTAAGCAGCACTGCAGATATCCAGTAGTCCATATAGATAATTACAGGAAATTGTTATTGTGCATTCAGCCTTCTCGAATACCTGACTTGTGACTTACAGGAATGATTGAAAGGTGATTGAGTGGAGGATTCCTAGCAGTGGTTAGAGTCATGTACGGAGCTGAAACTTGAACAGCATGCTTTGTGGCTTTTTCACAGCCTAAGTTACAGTAATACAATGCACAAAATCAGCCACATAACCCCTTTGTTTATTTCCTCAGAGATAAGCTTACCTGTTTTCAGTTTTCTGGAGATTGCTGTTTAATTCCTCAGAACTTCCTGATCAACAATAGACAATTTCCACCAATTTCCAGTTTAAGCAGAATGGTTTGGCTTTGTTGATTGTAACATTTTATTTTTTGGTTGAAATTTCTGAGATTGCCTGTTGTTAAGCACCTCGGTTCGATGACGCCGTGAAAGAAGACGGCAAGGAAAGACATGCAGACACTGTATGATGTTAAGCCACCTGATTCTTTTACCCCTGCAAGCAGCAGAGCTGCAGGGGAGAAGTGATGAGTGCCACAGCTCTCACATGGAGTAACACTGAAGGTTTCCAGGCTTCCCCATAGATCACAGAGGTTGGAATCTTGGACCATATCAAACCCACCACATGCAACATGCACATGTCTGAATTGACCCACTGACATGCTTCAGGTTCCAAAGCTGCTGGAGCAACAACACTGACTGCAGGGGCGGCTCATCGTTTTCTGATGGCACGGCCCGGCTGGCACTGCTTTCTAGCAAACCAGAGAGAGCCAGCATGTGAGCTTGGCCAGTACCCTGATGGGAGACCTCCTGGGAAAGCTCAGGTTGCTGGTGGAAAAGGCGTTAGTGGGGCCAGTAGGGGGTGCTCACGCTGCGGTCTGTGTGGGTCCTAATGTACAGTATGGTGACGGGGACGCTATATTGTAAAAATGGCTCCGTCCTTCGGATGAGACGTAAAACCAAGGTTCTGACTCTCCGTGGTCATTCAAAATCCCAGGGTGTTTATAGAAGAGAGTAGGGGCGTTAACCTGGTGTCCTGACCAAATTTCCCCCTGGCCTTTGCCGATCATTGCTTTCTAATAATTCCAATCCATCAGTTGGCTTCATCACTCTGTTCTCCTCCCCAGCTGGTGTGTGGGGAGTGTACTGGCGCACTGTAGCTGCCGTCGCATCATCCAGGTGGGGACTACACACTGGTGGTGGTGGAGAAGAGTGCCCGTTGCCTTTAAAACACTTTGGCAAAGCCTGGGTTCAAGCCAGTGCTTTCTGAACTGTAGGTATCGCCTTGTGCACAGAGTGAGTGTCTTTATTGTTTAGTCCTATTTGGAGCCTCCAGAGTGCAGAAATTACCAAGCAGAGAAAAAGCACATTGAAGAATGCACTTTCAATTACTTGTTTTTACCACTAGATGGCAGTGCTCGCTCTTGAGAGGGGAGCACTGTTTCTAACAATATTAGCTCTTTTAAAGCCTAGTTTTGAAAGAATCCTTTGGAGATCCGTCTATCTACCATTCTAATATAGACCTTGAGTCTGAATGTCTCATTTGTCCCACCTCTGGGTTGAGGGTGGGGAGAGAGTAGTGTTTTTGTAGATGTGTCTCTGCTGGTTATGAAGTCAAAAACCTAGGCTGTATTTTATGTTGTATAAGCCAATTTCAAAATAAATATTTACTCAGACATTAGGTGAAATTAAGAATAAAAAAAAGTTAAAAATAGAGTGTTATTTCACACCACTTCTGCTTTCAGATTGAGTGTCACCGTCTTTAATTTCACCCAGTCGACCATGATGATCATGTTATTTTTCATTTCAAAATACTGATGAAGGAGAAAACAGAAGCAGGTTTGACTTCTTTCCTGGAAATGAATGCATTTTGGTCTTTCAACTTCCTAGCAGCTGCTGTGCATTTTGAGTTTTTTTGTTGTGTGTTTACAATAAACACGTCATTATATCCGACAGCCATGTGCAGGGCAAAAGTTTAAGGGTGTTTGTAAGTACAGTCCTCATTAACCGGCATTTGGTACATGAATGTGAGTTGAACTGAATGGATTTTATCTGTATTTCAAAATGGGAAGCATAGTTTCACTGGTTAATGGCAATGAACACGAGTTGTTCACATACTGGGGGGCCTGTGGCTAGAAGGTTGTCGATTTGTATCCCGCGGCCAGCAGAGGAATCCTACTCCGTTGGGCCCCTGAGCGAGGCCCTTAACCCCAGCTGCTCCAGGGATGCTGTATAAATGGCTGACCCTGCACTCTGACCCCCAGCTTCTCTCCCTGTCTGTGTGTCTCATGGAGACCAAGCTGGGGTATGTGAAAAGACAAATTCCTAATGCAAGAAATTAGCCAGTAAAGTGATCTTATCTTCTCTTTACCTTATCTGATTCATGACACTGAGTTAACATAAAAAAGAGCATAGGACACATTTTCTCCTCTAGCCCACTTGATTGTTAGTAGTTAATTGATGTAAGAATCTCATCGATCTGTTTCTTGAAAGAAGCCAGGCTCCAAACCCCCACAGCCCTGTAAAGACATTTCTGTGAAGAAATACCTCCAGTCCTCCTTTTTAATTGCAATTCCGCGTGTCTCCTCTGGTTTGTAACAGTTTTGATAGTGTGTTTGGGGATTTAGAATGATTGAATCGGCTCCCCTCAATTCAGTCGGGAATGTATCTTATTGCTCTTCCCTGAACTAATTCCGAAACAAACAAAAAAAAAAAGCTGTTTGTAACATCTTGACTAAAAGTGTTTTTGGTCACTTTTGTTTAGACACAATATTCTAAATGAGGTCTTAGCAAGGCAGGGTGCAGTTTTAATATAACATCTGTTGCCTTCTCCTGCGCAGTGCTACATCTGTTGAAATCACTGCCCAAATCCATTAGAGCCTGTCGTCATCAGCAAAGACCTACAGTGTCATTTAGTTTCACTCTTGGTTTCACTGCGGCAAGTTGCAGCTTTTGGCTTCTTCAGCTTTTGCATGTTGTTTTTTTGTGTTTTGTCATTTGTTTGGAATTGGATTGTGTTCTTACTATAGGGAAAACAAACAAAAAAAGAAAATACACAGTAAGTGCGTCATATATGACCTCTGGCCCTCTTCAGGGGCAGCATCGTTCTGAACATTAATTGAATGTGGTACATTTCCGTTTCTGCCCTCATATACTGTATATGGGTTTCCATATATTAGTTTTCCTTTCTTTCCTGAGTGGTGGACTGGGCATTGCCAAGGGATTGCAGACTATTGTCTACACTTTGCAGTTTTACCAGATCTTTATGTCCATAACCTTTTATCATACGAGATTATAAAATCGTGATAGCTCCCAGGTCATGTAATTTTGAGAAATCATCAAATGATCCTGTATTTATTATACAACCCCCCCATTTGCCACTTTTTAAATACCTCTGTTTACAGAGAAGGGAAAACAATAACGTCCACTCTTATATTTAAGAAAAGATAAAAAAATCTTGAAGCACCTTTCTGGAATATTTTAATATCTCTGTAATTTCTGCCTTCTCTGTGTGTGTCTTATGGTGTGGGCTAAAGCTTTTTTTTATTTTAAAAGGCACACAGACACCTCAATGCAAAGTGGAAAGTGCTGAACATCCCTTCAGTTCCTTATGAAGTTCAATTAATACATTATAGAATAGATCAGGTTACATAAAAGTAAACTGCAGGCACCAGCGCTTTTATATTTTTGACATAATTCAGCAAATATTCACAGAGAACAGAAATGCCATTGATGAGTCAGTGATCAGCAGTAAAGAAAGGAACTGAACCTGGTCTGTAGGTTGTAACCACTATACCTTTATGGTTTAAACTTTTTACAGCTCCCAGCCTGTGGCCCAGTAAAGAGTCTCTCTTCCTTCAAGGAGCCAAATGTTCGTTTTGTCAGTTTATTTCTCCACTGTAAACCCTCCCTTCCTCCTCTGATCTACTGTCGGTCCTCTGTCCTGAGACCCCTTGACCAACAGAGAAGTGTTTAATTAGTCTGTGCATCGAGAGCTTCAGCTGGAGGATAAATATGTTTCCATTACTGATGTAGCTCAACTACATTCTATTTGTCTCCTTCTAACGTTCTGTTTTGTTTCCTATTGCTGATATAATTGGAGGTGTTGTACAATTTCCTGTCAAACACAGAATCTCAAGCTGGTCTTGGTGGTTTGTGGAGGAGAGGAAACTAAACAGAAGGAACGAAGCAAAGGTTTCGACGCAGCTCTTCAGCCGTTGAGACCTTGTTGTGCTGACGTGTGTCTTGTACAATTGTATGTGCACCAGGGCCAGTCTAAAGATCTCACCTGGATTGTCGCCCCCCGTCGCAGAAGATTTCCTCTGAGGAATATAACATCACTTTCTGGAGATTTGGGATTTTCTTCCTAGAACCAGTGCTGTTATCAACAGTACTGATTTTCCTCACCCCCCTCAGAGTCTTCGAGCAATTGGTGAAACGTGAAGCTGGGTTGTAGTCAGTTAATATGAGTTGTATTTCTCAGCTAAAACTTTGATTTTTGGCTCTTGTCATGTACTATTTCCTTCCCTGCTAATTTAGTGTTCACTACGAATTTAAAACTCTGTAATGGCATCATTGCTCATGTTTATATAGACCTTCAGGTGGGGTGGCATTAATTGGTGGTTGATGTGCAGTGAGCAAAATGTGCATTTCTAATATGTACTTTGCATTATATACTATAACCCCTTCTCTTCCATTACCATTTCTATTATGAGATGTACAGTCTATACAGTAGATGTACCTAGAATTCGACCTTCATTTTCATGGTTGCCAGTGCTGGATTTCCCATTAGGCACTGTAGGCTCAGGAGGAGGAGGAGGGAAACACTGGTGACTAACGAAAAATGAGCTGAAGCAACACGCTTGTGATCGACTCTAGGTGCTCCAAATCAATAATCATACGCTATCGGGCTTCTGTTCTAGAAACTAGAAGTATCAAAGTGATGGTCGCTCGACTCTCTCCATCAATCACGTGGTTCAGCTTTAGAATAGTTTAAAGTCCATCATGCCAATCGACGTCATTCAACTGGCGTTTGCCCCTCGTTTTGCACATTTCGGAGTGAAAGTGCCTCGGGCCTACGAACACCAAAATCCGGCCCTTGTGGTTCCAATAGGCGAAACGTTTCTTCATCACTTTACCGTTTTTGTTTGACCTCCTCTGACTCTGCCTTGTGGAAAGAGGACAGCTGGGCTGCCTGCAGACTCAGGGCTGAGACACTGTCAAGTCTGCACATTTCCTGCCACTCCTCCAGTCCCTGGCCAGGATCAGCAAAGTCACGCATTACTGTACATCACTAACTTGGATCCTTCAAAATGGCTACCTGGAGCTCCATGCATGGAAAATGAGGTGGAAATCTTGGTATTTAAGCTTATTCTTTTTCCCATTGCCAAGTTGACCTTTAAGCGTTGGCTTAAGCGTTTCCCGTTAAAGCCTGTTGACTTAAGCAAATGTGCCGCTGTAGGTCTGCAGCGGAGGTGATGGACGGGGAGCTGTGTCGCGGCAGGGATCTGATGAAGAACCGAGCTCTGCAGGCCCTGGTGGCTGGGCTGAAGGCCTACAGCACCTGGGAGAACCTGGCCTGCCTGCAGGACTGCAGGGAGTGCACAGGCGGGATGGTGAGCCTCCTCCACTGTCTGTTCTCACACACAAGCACAGCAGGGCTCTGTGGCTCCGTGTTTTACTGGGACACTTGAAGACAAAATTTCCCTTAAATGGAAATTAAATGTACAACTAAGCTCATTACGTAGCTAATTACATCTCACTTATTAACTGACTAATAAGCTCAGTTTACCTAATTACATCTTTGCTACTGTACACTGAATCTCTGTGTAGGCACATCTTTGAATAGGGTGCTTCGACCCTTCCCCTCCTGGTGAGGTAACGAGATGGGGAGCCCAATCGCTTTCCTCTTGGAGGTACACCCCAGGGGACCATGGAGAACAGCCAGTCCAACCTAATAAGCACATCTCTGGGAAGTGAGGCAAAACCAGAGCACCTGGAGAACACACACAAACCAAATAGAACATGCAAACTCCACACAGACAGCACAGGCACTAGGATCAAACCCAGAGCCCAGAATACTAGAATGTTTTACACTAAATTATATCTCCTTATACAGTAGCTACAGTACAACGCTTCTGGCCTTAAAATATTGTATGTGCATGTAATGCACAGAGACCACTACAGAGATTACAAACTGCAAGTAGATGTTTCTGTTCAAGTATGTAAAACAATTTTGTCTCACTTGAAAAACTCCGTCTCTCCATCAAGTAGTAAATAGAAATCATCTGATTGCAGTGTTTTACAGTTTGATTAAACGCTTTTAAGTGTCACGGACCTGAAACCGTCTGCATTGAATAGACCATTATTATCACAATAAAAATATACTACTTATGCTAATGGAAATTTTTGTAATGTAAAATGAATGTGAGTATTGTTTGCATTACAAAAAACAAGATGGTTTTTAAGGCACAATTTACTTCTGAGTTTCTGAAGCTAATTATAACATTTTAATAGTGCACATTTAATGCGATACAACAGGTCTGATTCTTTTCCTGTGGGCAAAATGAGCTAAATTTCTTTCCTATGATGTGGGCAGTTTGCCCACAGGGAAGATGAGGTAAAACATAGTTGTGGCAAAGGGAACAGAAAAAAATGTTTCATTTTTGTTTGGTTTGAGATTAAAGAAGTGGAGTGAATTTTGCACTGGTCTTTCCAGCTGCTTCTTCTGATTGAGACAGCTCAACGTTTCCCTTGCAGACACACACAGCGTAAGAAACTGAAATACAGCCCCACACACGTTGCAACGATGGGATCCTAAAGGATTTTTATGTCACTGGGGCGGGTGGCTTTTTTTTGTTTGTTGTTGTGGTGCTCCTTTTCAATCAGTGGTGCTCCTGTCCCAAAGGCACCCAAAGAGAACACACTCAGCCTCAACTGTCAGCTCCACAGATGTTACCTCAACAAGGAGAAGTCGAGTGTCATCTCTCCTGAAACAGCGCAGTGTAGGAGAAAGGAAACCACTAACGGACCCAGTGGTGGTGGGCGTGCAGGCGGCAACACCAGTGTTTAATGTCAAACCCTCTCTCACTCCTCCCCTGAATGTCAGCGCAGTGATGCTCAGTCGCTGTTTCTCACTCTCAGAGTGTGTGAGATCAATTAGGAGCTCTGTTTCATAAAAGGAAGACATAAGGCTTATACAGTACATACTTTACACCTGTGTTTACATTTGTTTTTTTCAATCTGGCTTTTAAAATGCTTAGGAATGGGATGCACTGTTAATCAAGAAGCACCCTATAAATATTTTGCATTCCGTATCACCTACTTCATTTGCCTATTTAGTTTCAACCACACAAATGTCAAACTGACCAGGCGTAACAGCATCTCTGGGTTTGTCAGGAGTTATTAATAGTTTTGTTTCTATAGTCCCCCAAAGCCCTGCCTCAAAGAGTTGCACTGTTTTTTTTTCCATCTCTTTCGTCAACTCACTTTCACCACTAGTGACTTGCTACCCTGTGCTTGTTTTGTGTGGCTTTAATATCCTTTGTTCTCCTTGCTTAATTCTTCTTTACCACTCTGTATCTTTCTGTTGCATCTTGCCGACAGCTGCCTGTCGTCAGTGTTTCGGGCTTGGGACTGGCAGTGCTGTGTCCAAGCGCCCTATCAGAAAGAGCAGGCTTCAGGGCGGTCTGTATTGAAGTATTTCACCTGCTGCCATTACCAACAGTTCTATTGCCCAGTAGACAGCTAGTCTGACTTCTCATGATGGATTAAATAAACAGCAAACTGAAAGGAAGGTTTGGTTTTACTTGAGTGTTCTCACTTGCAGAGTCCTGGAAGAATATGAGCAGTGCAGTCTTGGTGGATTGGTTGCTTTTAATGCTGTATTGGAGGATTTCTGTACAAACAGGCCTACTTTACACAGTTTGTGGAGCAGTTTTTCACTTTTCCGCCCGATCTACAGAATAGTGGGGCAGCTGTGTGTCACCTAGGTGGTTTCTGCACTGTGTTGATGAAAGAATGAATCCCTTCCCATGTGTAGCAATTTCTTTGGGTTCACTTGGGACAAAAAGCACTTTAGAAATGCAATTTATTCTCATTCGTATTTAAAAAACAATAGCGTTGATGCCTCAGAAAACCTCACGTTACTGTTACCTCTGCAGGGAGGAATTCTTGATTCAGATAGAGCCAGTTGAAAGGCGTCATTCATGAGAAAACTTTTCATTCAGTAACTTGTGGAAGTTAGTAACGAGCAGAGGGAACTGACCAACTTGCTTTGCTCTTTCTTCAGGGCTTCATGATGGCAAACCGCATACCATCCTTGAAGTGTGACTCCGATGTTTTTGTGACGTTTGAGGGCGACAATGTCGTCATGCTGCAGGTAAAATGACTGGTTTTGTACTGTAGTCTAAAATTCTGAATATTACTTACACCATTTACACACTGTGAACCTGTTTAATGTTTTCCACCATATGCAATCAAATAATTTCTGTAATCTTTTTTAAATGCCCTGCTGTTTAAAGAAATTTTAACTAGTTTGCAAATAAGATGGATGTGGCAGTTCTTCTTTGCTTTCAGATCACAGCATAAAAACCTGGCGGTCTGCTTCTTATTAAGTATCAAGCAGTTTTATTACTTTTTTAATCTCCATGCTGTTTCGTCAAGACGCTGTTAAATAAAAACACACTTATTTAACAATAATAAAACTGCAGAGGTCTCTTGGAGTGTTTGACCCTCTTGGTAATGAATCATTCTCCTCAACCAGTGTGAAACACTGCCTGGCCTTGTGTAGCTTCTAGTCCAGGTTGTTCAAACCAGGACACCACTGAGTGTGTGAAGAATTTGTAAATTAACCCCTGGCAACAGTAGGCTGTCTTATCAGCAACAGTGCTGGTAAAGTTCAGATTCGAAACTCTCTTTGCAACACTCTCCCGCTCTGAAACTGAAACCGCCATGTGCTGTACCTTCTGAAGAAATTCGTATGAAAACAAACATTGCAAGATACAGTATACTCCATAGGTTTGCAGAACTATGAATTTTCTCACTTGAAAGAATCTTCTAATCAATGGTTTACTCATTCTGAAAGTCTTCCTGTATCTGAATTGCAAACACGGATAACATTTGTACATGTAGCACAGTGTTGTCTGATACATGTGACTTTGTATAAACAGCTATATGCCAAAGAACCGGAGTTGAATATCAGAATATTGTTGACATGGTCGCACAGCTTTTAAGATCACTTCAGTTGTGCTGCAAACAAAAGTAGAATTTTTTAATTTTTTCTTACTTGTGAGAATCATACCGTAGATACATTACCCTATAAATGTGGACAAATATGTTGCATTGTACTTAGTTGAAATGTAAATCAATTTCCAGGCAGGGGCTGGTTTGTCTGTACTTCATCACAGGTGTGGTTATGCTGGAGATCACACCTACTGTAGTGCTCACAGAGCAGGATAACACAGCATCTGCCTCTGAGCATTAGAGACCATTTAACAGCATTAGAGAAACGTGAAATGCAGAGGGACCTGCATTCTCATTAAGGAAGCAGCCAGGTCTTATTTCCTTAGCCCAGTGGAAATAAGCAGAGACAAGCAAGAGGGTCCCCTTGCTGACACTTCTACCATGAGCTTTTATCTGATCATCAAAGTAAGAATATGCTCTTGATCATTTACAGTAAAAGTGACCCACCTACTCAACAACTCTACAGGTTTTACTCATCTTGAAAAGTATTGTTTATTGTTAGAAAATGTTATTTCAAAAGTCAATTTAAATAGTGCATAGTTCTGTTTTAGTATACAGAGTATCAGTGTGTACTGTACTGTATGTCTGCCACTGTATATTAGCTACAGTGTTGACGTAAACAGAAATGTGTTTTGAAATCTGAACTCAGGGACCCTTAGCAGAAGTTGGGTTTCTAAACTACCAAGACATCTGAGAAAATTTCCCTTTGGACACTCAGGTCCTCATTTCTAAATACAGGAAGGAACAAGGCTACAAAGTGATTTATAAACTGTAATTGGGGCTACCAAATATTTGATATTTGTTTTAAATTGAGTTGTTTTCTGCCTTTATAAACCTAAGTAAAGTGATTTAATCGTGTAAACCTGACTTTAAAATCATTTTGCAAACCATTTCTGAAAATCATCCTGTTTGCGCAATTTGAAAAAAAAATCCTTCTGCATGACTTCTTCTTAAGGACACAATGTCGTTTTGCACTGTGTTGGCACTGACTCATGCTGTAAGCCCTTACATCACAATACCCAGTCCTCCACAGGGTGTCTATACCTGTCCAGTCTGTCCTACTACAAGCAATTAGTATCTCTGATAAACACCTGTATTAAGTGCTACCGAAATTCAGTTTCTCCTTGTTTGCTCTATTGCTGTTTTGTTCTTAACTTGTTGGTTACCTTCCTCCATCCTCCAGCCATTTGTATTCCAATAAATTGCTTTCCCTACAAAAGAATCCTCCAGCATCCATGGAGAATTCCTCAATTTTTGAGGGAAGTAATCTGCAGGATTCTAAACTCACAGAATATTTCAAGAAATGAATGCTAATTTTGTTTTATCAGCTGTTAAAGGTTATAAATATAACTCCTCAAGTGTTATTTATACACCACAGTTTTCACTGTTTTCTGTGACAAATTGCTCACCTCGCGCAGTAGTAGGCTGACTTTTGTCAATATTGTATCTAAAACTAAACTATTTCAGCCCTCGCATCTAACTATTTTCTCTATTACAAATCTGGAGCAGTGTGAAAGTGGGTTATTCATTTAGAAAATGTTCATGAATTTCAATTAAAAGATGGGCTTTTCTGTTGTGCAAGCTGACTGTGAGGAAAGAGAAAAACTTAACATGACTCTGCAATAATGTTTTTTTATGCAATATACAGATACTGTATCTAGAGGATGTTTCTTGCCTATAGCAGCGCTAGAATGGGAATTGATATTTTCCACATCAGAACTGAGTAGAGGTGACTCAATCACTTGGCATTGGAGCTGCTGTCTCACTGCTCTTGTATGCTACATTCAATTCTGGCCTTCTGTTTGGAGCTTGGACATTCCACTTGTGGCTGGGTAGTTTTTCTATTGGTTATCTGGTTTCCTCCACTTGCTGCCCATATTGATCATACGTGTGTGTCCTGTGATGGACCAGTATCCAGTCCCGTATGTACCCTGCATGGATTTAGAATTTTTGTTTGGATCAGGAGACACTCTTCTGTTTTTAATATCACTTTTTGAGACCAACAAGCACAAATAAAGGGCGCTCTTACAAAAGCCTGTTGGTCTTAAGGTTTGGTACAGTGTTTTGACTCTAGAGTGTACTGTTTCCACAACTTTTGGTGACAACTGTGTTTTTACCCCATGTGTAGTACTGGTTAAATTTCTTCCATCTGTTCCAATTACCAAACTATAATAACTTTTTTTAAAATCTGTTACAATGGTACATTTGCCCTGTAGCACTGGCTTTGAAAGAACCTTTTTATAGACAGCAAAACAATATTTTTCAAACAATTGTTGTTAACTTTCTTTTATGAGTGTAGTTTGTATGATATGCTTTGTGTTTCTTATCATCCACATCCTGTAAAAATCATGGTCTTAGGCATGTTCCCTTAGCACAAGGGGAGGCCCCCATATTCCAGCTATTCCTGCTGGAACCTGGGGGTGAGTTTCTTCCCTGGGACCAACATGGAATCAGGGAAAAACAATCAACGATTGTAGCTGTGTAAGACAAACATGCTCAATAAAAAATCAACTTGAATTTTTCTATGTGGTGGCAACTTGTCTGGGCTTGTTTTTTCATCGTTCACAGGTGTACTGACAAGTAAACCTGTATGTAGAATAAGCAAGCAAGAACAAATGAGAGTTTTATTTATGTGTTTAAGTGTTACAAAGAGAGCTATTTAAGGATGTGAGAGATGGAACAATAACAGTATGGCTTGTAAGAGAAATGAAATAGTCGCTAATGGTCAAGATACAGAGGATGTACTGTACAATACTATATTTGTCAAGAACCTGCAACTTCCTCTTTAAACGGCTGCAGTTAATCTCTTGATATTGGTCATGCTTGCTTGTTTTTTTTTGTGCCTATTTCTTAATAATTGAGCAGCGACTCAAAAAAGGTGTCAATTTTCTCAGCTGGAAGAAAGTAGACTGCAAAGAATTCCAAAGTCCAATCCAAGGTGAGCAATCCTCTTCTTTGGCTGGACTGGTTCAAATCCATTTTTTTTTCTTTAGGAAGTTCAGGCTGTACTGAAATAAAGGTTGAATTTAAAAAAAATGCAGCCCCACTCCTTATGTTGTAGCGAAACAAATGTTTTTTCCAGGTCAGGCCCTCTTCAGGTAAAAGCGTAGGCTTTTGAAGAGGCCAATGGAAAGTCTCGTTTCAAGCTTCGGATGAGCCGTGCTTCTGGCCCACCTCAGTCACAACAAGTCGTTTCGGGATTCATGTACACCACAGCCTCTCTTGCCTGAAGCAACAGACCACATGAGTGAAGAATGAAATCCTCAGTGCCTGTTCGGAAAACAGTCTGGTTTTCTGATGCCGTCTGTGAAACAAGGTTGCTATTCACATGAACTCAAATGATGAAACACAGAGCCAGTGGGGCTTCTTAAATTAAATGATCTTGTCAGGAGTATTAATGCAGTCTGGCAAACACTGGGTGTGGAAATAGAATACCTTTGTTTAAAAAAAAGATAAAGTAGATAGGTTAAAGTCTTTTCCGTGTGAAGACTTTGGTTACCTTAGAAATAGCCGCGCTGAGTAAAGTGTCCTGAGAAGACGCAGGAGGACAGCTGTGTTTACAGCAGAATGAACAAACAGCGCTCACCCTGGGATTGTGAATGTGCTTGATCTCCGCTTTTGTCCAGGGCCAGGATAGGCTAGAGGAGTATAAGAGTCCCTTCTTTTTCGTTTTTTTGAGCGTGCCCTCGTAAATCCTGTGCCACGCACTGCTTGTATCTCTTTTCCATCCCGTCCCTCATTCTACAGAAGTTGGGGAAAAATAGAAACTTTTTCTGTTGCTGTTGAACAATGAATACCAATTTATTGCCGTAGTGGTAAATGTGTTATTTGAGCATGATAATTTCTTTGAATCGCACCGCATGTTGCAATGAGCTCCTAGAGACTCAGTATTGCAACACCGCATCTTGGCTGGCCTGCATTGCAATCTGGCTCCAGTCGAAGGAGGTGGTTATGAGCTTGGCCGTCACTGCTGAGCTTCCTTCGCAAAAAAAAAAAGATGCATCACAAATTGGCCTGATCAAGAGGTCAGTCTTCGGTGGGAAAGAGTAAGGGGAATTCAAGTCAGCCTTAGGTTCCACTGAAATAAAGCTGTGTGGATGGCTTCTGTCTCTAGCCATTGGGATTATCTGTCACCTATCATGAGAATGAAATTAATACCAAGCACTAAATGAAAAAGGCATGACTCTTTGGCAGGGACACAACTACAACGGCACAGCGTTTGTAGGATGGAGCCTGATTTGTTGTGTTCTGCTGATTCAGCTGGGAAGGAGTTCAGTCAAAGTAGTACTCCCTTTGATAAAAAGGAACAAAAAAAAATCTGCCAAGCCACCAAGCTGACATAGTAATTTTATATATGTCTGTGTGTATGTTGGCAAAACGTACTACGCAACGTACTGTATTCCTGGCCCACTGCTCACTTTCCTGCTTGTGACTGAAATGGGTTTAACATTGAGGTTTTTTTTCTTGCATTGCAAACCAAATGGGCCTTCACTACTACTCCCCCCCATAATATTTTTCAAGTAGCAGCTGCTTGTTCTCTCCCTACCTGTTTTAAAGAAAAAGCAGCATTTACTGGAACCTACCTTAGATTGGTCTTCTGTAGAACTGAAAAGAATGCAGTGTGAACTGGGGTGAATCTGAACTACATCCGTAATAGACAGATAGCACAGCCCTGCAAAGTAATTAGCCTGCACTATTTAATTTGCAAGGCCCGCAAGCTGGTTTATCTGCCAATCAAAAAGGTGGAGCTATTGTTGTTCTTCCTTATCAGTGCCTTTACAGTGCTTGTGAAGGAGGGGATGGTTTTTGTCCTGCATTATGAAGATGTGCGTAGGGAAGAAAATGCAGAAAATTGAAGAAAGATCTGAGTGCACCAGTAGATTATTTGGCAGGTAGTTTTGTGAGCAATGCACCAGACACAGCAGTAATAATATTCACAGGTGTTTGCGATTCCTGGGTTTATCTTATGTTAGTCGTGTTAAAGACTAGACTCATTTATCTTTTCCTATGTCTTAGCATGTCTGTTGATGATTTCAAGAAATATACACAAGCCAGGAGTGGGAGGTCACTGTGACAGGATATTACCCACAAAGCTGCAAACTCACCACTACACATTAAGCCACTCAGAACCATGTCTGAGGAATAAGAACTCTTGCTTTCTATAAGGCAATATTTTTGTGAATAAAGGATCATCAGAAAGTACTGTGCTGTGGTTTAAAAACCAGCTTAATCGCAAATGTCTCGTTGCTTATTTAAAATAGCTGGGGGATGTTCTGCCTATCACCCAGTAACTTTCTCGCTTTCTTGATTTCAGGTGGTCGTGCGTGAGCTGTTGACTCAGTACACGAAACAGTTACAAGACGGCGCTGTGTTGGGTCACCTGAAAAACTGGACACGTTCTGCCTCCGATAGCCTCAGAACCAGGTAAGGAAGGTCACTTTGCTTCACCAGAGGTATTGCAGATCCATCGTGAAGCAGCTCCCTAGATCACCAGCGACCTTCACGAAACTCAGTATGTGGACACATAGACATTAAAATATACTAAATTTTAAAAGAAGGGGTGGCACTTTGTTGTAGCAGTAGCTTAACAGCTCTTGTGTCCCCCATTGGATTCTGAACTGTTGTACCTTCTGTGTGGAGTTTGCATGTTCTCTCAAGTCCATGAGCTTTCTCCTGCTGCTTCACTTTCCTCCCACCTTCCAACGACATGATGTTTAGGTTAACTAACATCTCTAAATTTTCCCCCTGGTGACTTTGTGTGTGTACCCGGTGGTCCTGTCAATAGTCTATTCCATCACTGTCCTCAGTGAGAACAGTACAGACTCACAGGCTGCTGTGACCCTTATTGTGAATAATCATCACTCTGAGAAAGCATGAATATTTTCATAATGCCTACTGTGCTGTAGGCATTGATGGTAACATGATAGTTAGTTATCCGTCTTTGTATCATTTCTTCAATGCACCACTATGCATCTCGCTGGGGCGAATAATGCTGAGGCAGTTATCTAATATTTTTTTGTGTTGTATATTAGAAGAACAAAGAAGTTATGCTGGATGACTCTGAAGTATAGTAACTATGACGGTTTCAATATCAAAGAGTATTTCTTGAGATCTTCTCCCCAGAATAAAAACCCTCATACTTCACAGGTCAGCTTTAAAAAGTACTTTTTAAAGTTTTTTAAGCTGATTTAATCTGTACTACGGAGTAGAGGCATATCATTATAAAGTCAGGATATTTGCAAGAACAAATATGTCAGAATCAAAATCATAAGCCCAAGGAATCCTGCATTTAGGGAAGCATCTCATCCAGGTGGATGCTGCACATTGGTGGTGGTGGAGGGGAGTCCCCATTACCTGTAAAGAGCTTTGAGTGGAGTGTCCAGAAAAGCGCTATATAATAATAATAATAATAATAATAATAATAATAATAATAATAATAATAATAATAATTATTATTATTATTATTTACTTGCTTATTTATCAAGCATTTTTTCAATAAAGACCCAAAGCTGTCCCATATAAAGAGTCAGCAAACTAAAGCACTGTTTTTTTAAATTAGAGGCTGAGGAAGGGAATGAGGAACTGCATAGGTTGCTGTAATGCCTTTGTACTTCTGTTTTTCGATTGCAGTATAAAGGATTCATGTAACTGGTTAAAAGATGCATGCTTGATTGCAAAATACTTAATTGAATGATAATGTCTTAGTCATATGATGCAGATTTACTTAGTCAACCGATCCCTGACATTATTTATCTACTAATAAAAGTGGTTTAAGCTGTAAAGACATTGGTATCTGACTTTCACTAGAAATCTTATGAATTAAGTACAGTATGTTAACCTTTCCATTTATAACTGCTAAAGGTTGTTTAGTTGCAATACACTCTCAAAACTTGAATCATGTGATCAATTTAATTAAAGATGTGACTTCACTCATTGCACTGTAACTATATGTTATTCTATTTAAAGGCCTATTTGTGACGTGTTTATTTAGTCTAATGAAGGCATTAGTTTCACATACGTCAATCCCGTTTTAAAATGGATTGAATCAAAGCCCTTGATAAAATTGACTTAAAGCCATTTCTCATTTCTGGACCATGAGAGAAAGCAGTGATTTGTATTCTACGAATACATAGTAAAAGGGACCAGAAAAGGTTTTAGAAAACATTTAGGCCTGTGCTCATTTCTCTGTGTCCTGGGGTCTGGACAGGGTGTGAGTGCTTGAGGTTAACCAATAGAAGTAAAAGGAAGAAGTCAAGGTTTATTCCCTGCTGAAAAGAGAAGAAAAGAAACAGAACATTATGACTGTGGAGCCTTCTTCAGGTGGCTCCACAGCCGAAACGTTGTGTTTCTTTTCTTCTCTTTTCAGCAGGGAATAAACCTTGACTTCTTCCTTTGCAGCCTACGCCTGCTGACGCAGCAACCATACCTACCTGAACTGCCATTAGACGTATACTAATTAAGATAAGATCACTTTATTGGCCAAATACAATTTCTTGCATTAGGAATTCATCTTTTCACATACCCCAGCTTGCTCTGCATGAGACACACAGACAGGGAGAGAAGCTTGGGGTCAGAGCGCAGGGTCAGCCATTTATATAGCAGCCCTAGAGCAGCTGGGGTTAAGGGCCTTGCTCAGGGGCCCAACGGAGTAGGATTCCTCTGCCGGCTGTGGGATACGAACCGGCAAACTTCCAGCCACAGAGCCACTGCACCACATTACTGATATTACAGTCTGGAGCTGCTTGTGTGAGCCGAAACAATGGTTTTCTTCTTTCTTTTACTTACTGAGTGGAATTAACCTGTAATTGTTCCATTACTGATATCAACTGAATTAATCCAGTCAAGAAGAGAATCCAGCTCCCACAAATCTGTGCCGACACACTTTCTAATTGGCTCTTTAAATGGATTAAGACACTTGCCTTAATCGCCTGAAACCCGTGCCCACACACGTCACCGAGTACACATGTGGAAAAAGGCTTTAACAGGCTGGAAAACAGTGCAGATGCTTAAATTGTTCTCAAAGGTTTCATTTATTCGCGTCACATTTCAAGTCGCAGTAGACAATCATGTTTTGTTTTTTTTTAAATTGCCACAGGCCCAGTGTTTCTAATTGAAAATCTGGTTATAACGTCTCCATCTCAAGAAAAATGTCAGGCTAATTTGCAATGTTTTTCTCTCACAGCAGCAAACCTTTACCTCTCTATCACAGACGTAAACACTTTCTGAAAAACATTTAAAGAGCAGTTTGATAATAAAATGTTTGGCTGTGGATTCTGATGTTTCTGTGAAAGGTGATGGAATTGTTATAGGCATCTTAAATGCATTCAGGCATTTTCATTGTGTCCTTTCAGAAAGTTTGTAAACTCACTAAATCAAAGTTTTTTATTGATACATTTGGGGTGTTACACTATTTATTTGTTTCTGGACTATCTGGACACAATAATGGCGTCAATGTGGGTGCCCTGCAGTGTAATATTTTCAAATATAATATACATTGGTAGAATCTAAAAACAAAATTAGCACACTCAAGAAAAGGTTTGGTCCTCGTATAAGATTTGGACTAAATTAAAATTTTAATAAGCATTTTTAAACTTTAATACTCACTCACTGATAATGTGGCTATAGATCATTAAGCATATTCAAGTTATAAGGCATAGCCACAGGGTTCATACACACATTTAGTCAGTGTCCACAATCCCAATTATCATCGTTTCTTAGTACTATAGCTGTTTGTGTATACCTGTAGTACTATAGAAATTTGTGATAAGGTGGGTGTGTCTGTTTTTTTTTTCCATTTTAAGGATTTTTACCTCACAAAAATAAAGGAAACCGCAAAATAAAGGATATCCCATACCTTGAGCCATTATATGTATGCACTTGTGTAAAAATGTATTTGTGTAAAAATAGGTTTACATACTTTTAGCAAAAACTGGTCATTATAATATAGGCCAGATCCATCTCCTGAGTGTGATTTATTTTGTCCCAAGCCACATTTGAGATTTCTCTTCAAAAGCCACAGACACTGTCTTCGTTCTTAATGCGGGATGCTGGGATGTGACAACTGAAGGCATTTCTTTGGTCATTCCTTGGTTAACCGGTTAATTGGAACAGCTCTTATATATATGTACTGTAGGTGTCCACAGACAAAACAAAAAACAGTAAATAAATAACTGATGAGAAACCGCGCCAGATGTTGAAATCAGAAGTGGTTCCATTGTCTTTTCGCCCTGCCTCATAAATAAGCAGTCGCATACAGACTTTAGTACCTACAGACCAATAGGAATTGAGTCACTGCTGGGCTCTCAGTTTGATGTTTTACACTCATACCTCCATATGTGGAGCAACTTGTGATTGCACCTCAACTGGAAGCTGCGGATGGCACAGAAGAAAACACAACGTCAAGTTAAAATTCCTTATTGTTTTTTCCCACTGGCAAAAGGTAGTGAAACCCTAGGTTTATTCAGTCGCTGCTGTGTTGCACAAGTCCGCTAGTGGCATTTTACCAGCCTTGTTGGATTGTTTGCTTGGTTCAGTGCGCAGATGCAGGCCATCTCCCAGAGGTTTTGGAACTGTCTTAAAATGCATGAAGAGGGTGGCTTTGTAAGCATACCAGGGTATAATTTCCCATTTGTTTCTGGTGAGAAAGAATCTTTGACAGACATGGCATGTTCTCACTCTGTTTAGAAAGAAGCAAAAGCTCATGTTCAGTGTACCTGGCAAGCATGCAAAACTAGCTGTTCTTATCTTATAATTTAGGTTGTTCTCCAAGATATATGCAGTAAATGCTAAAAAAAACCTCTTTTTATAATTGCATTTTACTCAGAAATAAACAATTCTGTCAGGGATCCCTGATTATAGCAATAAACACAGATTTTCTGTCTGAACATAAATCTTACCAGAAATGACAAAACCACATGATTGCATTAAATACAGGGTCCTTGTGCATTGGCAGCCAGGATTGTGGAGTCTCTGTGAAAAACAGGAGGCATAATCAGATTTTGTTTGACAAGCGTGGAGAGTTAGGTTAAAGGCATGGAAGAATTAAGCCCGAGCCGAAAGCCTATAATAAATAAGTTAAAAGATTAATCAAAATAACCATTTTCAGTTAACATCCCTTCATACGCTTCGTGAACGCCTCACTCATGGTCAAAATTAGGTGTTTTTTGGTGGTTTTGTGGTCCCGGTATGTCATGACAGGAGCTATCTGTACTCTTCCAAGCCAGATCATATCAACATTTCAACAGGTGGCTGCCATTTCTTGTGTTTTGATACCATATACTGTAAGAAAGGTCAACTTTGGTACAGTGGTGCAGTGCACTCCAAAATAATAAAATGGCACAGACATTTCTGCACATTAAAAAGAATTCCTTCCTGGACCATGGATCAAAATTAGCTTATGGGCTCTTCTGAAAATAACTGAAGAGTCAGTTGTCCCGTACTCACAAAGTAAGGTCGTGTGGTGTGCAGTAATCATCATTCGTTTGCAAGTCTTGCCAAGTAGGAAACTTTTTGCCAATTTATTCACATTTCAGTCACAGTGACTGTATAGGTTTACTGTAGTATTTTGCAAGTCATGCAAAGTGTTTGGGTGATTTTAGTGTGGGTTTTTTTTTTTGTTCATTGCTTTTGACTCTGCTATTTTTTTTGTTCAGATCGCAATAAAAAAGTGTGTTGCATGTAACAGAAATACTCCATTTCAAACGTTTCCAAATTGTGTCTCTTTTGCAAAGGGCTTCAAGTATATTTCAGATACCTGTGCTGTTGTCGTCTGTGTTTCTGTGCACTGCTCTATTTTTTTTCTCCAGATATGCCAAACATGTTTATAAAAATTCCATCACAGAAACTTGGAAGAAATTAATAACATATTATTTCTGCACATACTACAGTATTTCACACAACTCAGTTTCTTGGAAGAAACCAGGGTATCAGCTTCAATGACGTTGTTGGATAGCTTGTTCCATATCCCATACCCCCCATCACTCTTTGGGAAATGTTCTGCCTCCGGTTCATATTTTTAAGTGGACTTTCACTGTTGATTTTGGAGAAGCCCATTATGTTGACTTTGTCAGAGACTTTGAGGGTTCTGAAATCGGTTAAAGAGAAGGTTTCATCTTAAGTTGTTCTTACATAGCTGTGTGCTGTTGGCCAAATAGATGCTTAATATGAGCTCTTTGTGGTCATCTTGCGAGGTGGACAGGCGATCTGACGTGTACTTGTCTTCTCCTGTCAGTTTCCTGGGCTTCAGCACAGATAAGGTGGGGGATCTGTCCTTTCTGCTGAAGGCTGTGAACTACAGAGAACGTGTTCTGCAGCGCAGCCTGGCTGCCAGACTCTACACCAAGGTAAATATTTCTCAGAGAAATGCCACTCCCCAACTTAATACTTTGGGACCATAAGTAATTCATTTTAAAACCTTTTGAATTACAGGTATTCAGCTCTCTGTAAATGCTGTAATGCTTTTTGAATAGGCAATAAATGTACAGTATCAAGTTACCTGAAAACTCCTCTTTGATTTTTAACAGATAAAAAATATTCGAAGTAGCAACTGCTGTTATATTTCCCCCTCGACATTGATCTCCAATGACTTGACTGGCTTTAAAGTCTCTCTTTTGAGGACAAGTTTTTCACAATGGGGCTACACAGCACATAACCTGGAAGCTGTTTTACAGTTAGTAGTAGAGCTGTATCTCCTTCAGTTTGTAAAGTGTTTTCTTTACCTTGTACTGTTTTTTCTGTACAACTCCTGTGGTGTGATTCTTTGTTGGAGAACAGGGAACAAAAAATGACAACACCATTTCATGCACAATATAGCCCCGTAGTGGTGTTGGAGCAAATACCAATCCGTAAGGAAAGGGAAAAAACTGCAACTGCTGTTTTTTTTATTTTAAAAACTTATACAGTAAGGTTAAAGGGACACATGACAGCCATGTCACAGATATACTGAGAGCCGACGACTTGAACATGGAATGAGAAAGAGCTCAGAATTGTACTGGTAAAACAGGGGAGTACCTAAAGGTCTGTACTGGAACCTAATGGCTCATCCAGTTGGAGTGACTGGTAACAGGGAACAGGCCTGCCTCCTGCTGATGGAAGAATACAGTGGCTGTGTTCCTAGTGGGGACATACCCCAGAAAATAGGTACATTATTTTTTTGAGTCCCTGTTCCCTCCTTTTTAAATTAGATGATTTGAATGATTTTAAACCTACTATAGGCAACCATGCTCACCCCACTGTGGGACACAGACTTATTTAAGGCTGGGCTCTCTGGTGCACTGTACCCCTTCAGGAGAGGAAGAGGCACACAGACGTGCCCCTCTAATACCAGACACACCACAGGCTCCCCGGCCTGACAGGAGAGTAGTGCTGTGTGGAGGAGCCGGCTGTCTCTCTCCAGCAGTGAAAGCCTGTGTGTTATCTTCTCTGTGCTGAGGTGCCTGCTTAAAGCACAAGCTAAATCAGGGACACTGGGCATTGAGCCACGGTGATGCACAGTAGTTCCTTTAGCCACAAAAGCCATGTCTCTGAAGGAGGCCAAGTGCAATTTTCCTGTTTTTTATTACATTTCACTATGTGCACTTGTTAACATGGATTTGCAGCTGAAGCTGTGATTCTGTTGATATTTCCTACAACACTTTCAGAAAGTTAATCTTGTCAGCACAGACAGTTATTTGAGAAAAGATGGACCACGCCAAATCATTAATTAACTGGTTAATTGCAAATATTTCATACTGAGGAAACACTGATTTGTGAGTAATGGCTTGAAGGGTATTCATCTTGCTAGAGAAGGGGACATTTTCTGCGCTTGAACTCAGAGCCAAAAAACCTTCTTGGTTTGTTTTGTTTGTTTTGTATTTATTTTCATAACCTGGTAAAATTAATGACAATGTAGAAGCTATTCAGGAAAAATGATAACAGTCATACACTGTAGCAAATTTTGTTCTTTGTCCATGCCAGTAAAGCAGAATGGTAATTGTTGGGGTTTTGATCTAACAATTAAGGGTTTTTCCTCTGTTGTGTCTGCTTTTAAACCTGCAACAGTTTGCGTAAACTTTAAAGTAGGTTTGTTTGATAAATTCACTCAAGCTTTGAAGTGGAGTGGATGCAAAACCAGGCAGCAGTCTCCTTGATGTGGTTCCAGTGTCCTTTAAGAAGGTGAACATAAACACCTGGCACAGTTATACAAAGTGTTGACCAGGTACACCACTGGCATCGACACAGGTGTGCTGTTCTTTTTCACAAGCCTTATTGCTGTGCCACAGTCTTTGCACCACAAAGGCAAGATGGACAGACTGCTGTGTAGCTGCAAGATGTTTAAATCTCACTTAAAACATGTGGAAGAAATAAGACTAAAGTGCAAAAGTTGGGCAAACTCTCGAAGATGGATCATTGAAACTGTAATGAGTGTTATGATGTGCTTTGCCACAGACAATCCATATCCATCAAGGACTTTTAAGCATAACATTGGTTTTTAGGTCAGCAGTTCCATGTACTTCATGTACATGTACTTCCATGTCTTCAGATTTAAATTGAATTTACTGACCCTTTTACCTGTTACTCTGGTGTTCAGTTTCACTATAAATTATGCACAGTTTAATTTAAATATGTATATACTATGTGCTATTAATATATCTTGTAGGTACAGCTGCAATACTGTTTTATAATGCATTTCAGTCTACTGTAGCTCTAGTCTATTACCCATAACTACTCCTCCACATCTCAGACAGCACTAGGTACTGTATTTGTACTCATTTGTTGCCAGAAAAATGTCAGATTTCAACATCAGTGACACCTGGAACTCTGCAGTTAATGGTATCGGCTGAAATCTTTATTCCCATTTCGTGTTCCTCATCTTCTCTTAAATCCAATGAACAATATTTGCCGACAGCGGGGGTGTTTTCTGTGTCCCCCAGGTGGAGAAGAACAGGGAGGAGTTCTTCCAGGCCTGGAACTCCTGTCTCCACCACATCACCAGCCTCGCTCTCGCCCACATTCACAGAGGTCGGTGACCGTGCCTGGACAGCCGCGAAGGCCGTCTCCCACTGTGGGGGAGAAAGCGAATCTTAATTCCCCGCTGAAAAATAGTGAAGAAACTCAGCGATTCGGGAGAGAGACCCACACCTGCTTTTCTTCTAACTTCAAAATTGCTCGTCTTCTTTTCTACTTTTCAGGGGGCAATTAAACTTTACCTGCTCCTCTGCTGCTGATGCAAGCTGTCACAGCTCCTCACTTCAGTCTAACCCAATGTGTATGTTTAAGGCTAGCTGAGATGTTGCCCTTTTAATGTTTCATGATTTTAGCATTATACTTTCCCACATGTTGTTGTGGCTGTGAAAGTATCATATAGTACGTGTCATACAGTATCTCTCCAGTGGTAATGACTTTGTTCTGTCAGCATGATCTCTTGTAACACTCTGTAATCTTGGTAAGGTTGGTTGGCATACTCTTCTTTTGACCTTTTGACCTCTTCCGCGATACAGAACACAAAAACAGACATATAGCCACTGGTGTTTGTTATTAAAGCCCCTGGCACAGCCCCCAGACTCATACAAGGCCCGTTTTGGATTTCTCATCCCCAGGAAGTCAGGGATTGTCAAGGCCACCTTCTTGTCCACCAGCACCACTTACAGTTGTCAACAGCAGCATTTTGATTTCTTCTGTCGATCTTCTCATAATAGCATAATAACATCATCTTATTTAATTTTGCTTTCTTATGTAGAATATTTCAGACCCAGAACTTTTCCTCAATGGCTTAGCCTGCCAGTCCACAAAAATAATCTGCTTTTCTTTAAAAAAAACAACTGGCATTGAATCAATATGAGACACTTTCTGCGCACAAAACCACTCCAGTTTTAGTTGAAACCAAACAAATAATCCCATGCTCTAAGGCTGAAAATAAACAAAGAGTAATTCAATACTCTCCTGATTTACTATTTTAATCCATTTTTCTGTTATTTGTGTGCTTTACCTCAACACTGGAAGGTCAGATATTAGTTTAAAAATATATTTTTTACAAAGTAGTAGCTTGTAATAGCCCAGCTTTCAGTATCTGAAATGAAGTTGACTAATAAATCCAGTTTGATCTTATGCACTACGGGCACAATACTCAATTTTCTCATGGTCAGTAGACCTCCTAATATGCGATTAAATGAAATAGATCAGTGTTCAGTGATCAGTCAATGAACAGCTGTTTATCTGAACTTCGTAAAAGTGTATAGCATTATTTTTGACATAAGGATTGTGAGTTATATTTATTGACCAACTTTATTTATAATATTGTAGAAATTAATTGTATTTTTATATAGTGAAATCTTATCTACTTTTTGGATCCCCTGATAAAATACCAGCAAGACTGCCCAGCTATAGTTAAGTAGGAAAGAAAAGAGGACTGACTGTGGCATAAGTAAAATGGATTGAAGGCATCTAAGCTCCTTCTCGGTTCTTGTGCAATTACCAAGAACTTCATAATTCATGATACAAAAGATTGTTTGAAATTGAACTAAGGCCCCACACAAACATTTTGAAAAATGAGCTGTTGGAGTTTTCACGACTCATGAAAATTTAGCACTGATAATTCATATTTGAATTCCAGTGAACATTTCTCCTGCAGTTCATTTTCATACAGTACTTACAACAGTAACACATTGTTGGATGCTTTCAACGTAAAACACACCACACTGCTTTGTTTTCTAAAACCCTTAATTATCTGTCTACTTAGCTGACTTGTCTATCATTTGTGCCAGCCCCTTGTCTGCCTGTACACTAGATGCTGTATCTTCACTTCTAAAGTTCTTTTAAGTGACTAGTCAGCTGCTGAGTGAAACATCTGGTAGGCCTGTATTCGGCAATTTAGCGGTATTTAAATGCTGAAGGATGCTGTGTATTGGAGCTTGTTGTCTTGTAGCTTCTCTGCAAGTGAGTAAGAGAAGGAATGAGTAATGTTTTGTGACTAACACCTAAAATTTAAAGTTGATATACAGATTTCCTTCAGATATTTACTGTTCTTGGAAATGAACTTGAACCTGATCTGACCGTATAAGCACGTACATGTACAAGAGAGTTTCAGAAGCTGTAATACTGAAAAAATGATTCACAATTTGTTTGTGTGTCAGGTGTTCCAGCACAGAGTTAATCTTCATATCTTGACATTCGCAGGGGAGTTTCAGACAGCTTACACATAAACAACACAGTGTGGTTTCTGATCAAAACTCATCCATGTTTCAGAGCTACCAGTGGCACAAAAGGATTAAATTCACCAGGACCAAAAGCAAACTTGTCTTGGTTTTAAAATCAGCCCCGTCTTCACATCAAACAAGAGAATACAACTCCATTTTGTTGATATTGAAAATGCATTTGTGAACTATGACTCAGATCATTGTGATCTTTGCTCATCACACGATAGGAAAGATACTTCTGCTTCAGTGGCAGTGCACGCAAGAGCAGTTAATGGTGTGAGCAGAACGCCAGACTTAGACAACTGATGAGAAATTAATCTTTTTCGAGGATATTGGGTGGAGACTTGATTTAGGAATTCAAGATCCTGAAAGGCTTTTTAAAAGTATACTAAAGGCTCTTCAAAATAAGGAGCAATATGGAAACTTCAGGGCAGAAGTAGAAATTAAGTTTAGGGACATTCAGGACTGGAAAGGATTACGCAATTCAGGACTACACAGTGGATTGGCAAGGCCCAGACCATGTTGTGGACGCTGACTGTGTGTGCATGCACCAGGGAGCAGGCAGAAAGCAGGAGAGGAATGTGGGATCTGCACATTAGTGTGAACAGGACCTGAGGTGGCTGGTGTCTGGAGTGCGTTGCAATCAGGCGCTCTGGTGTTGCGTTTGTGATTCTGTGCAGCGCTCCGGGCAGAGCAGTGCTATATAAAAACACATATTTTTAGAATTAAATTAGAAGTCAGGCGTTGGGATCATTGCCAATTAACAGTGCCGTGCTTGCAGTCGTTTGCACTAAAATCTTCAGATAAGATGCATTTCAAAGCCCCCACGGCAGAGAGTGTTCAGAGAGTCTGATCGCGGAGATCCCGAAGTGCTGATGGAGCAGAGACTCTCTGCCACTGTGTTCTTAGGTGTTATTCCCTGCTGTGGTAACTTAGCCTCCAGCTGCGACCTGCGGAATTGAACCGAGCTGTTGTGAGTCAGAACGTCTTGCTTTTCCAAACGGATTGCCTCTCAGTGTCAGGGAGATGTCAGTATTTTTTCAGAGAGGTTTTGGCTGCTGTCTTGCCAGGTGTAAGCCAAGATTGCTTTTATTTTCAGGGACAAAAATGGAGATCTAAAAAAATATTTTTGTAGAGGTGCAGTAATAATAATGATTCATCTTGCTTTTATTAACAAATTCATCTAATACCATGGTGAAATTCTTTTAGATTGTATCAGTCTTCGGGGCTTTGTTCACTAGATAAAGAATTGGCTCTGTGATTCCTGTACACTTCCTGTTTTACACCCCTTATTTTCAAGAAGCCTTCATACAGTATGTTGTGGGTCTTGGTTGTGCTTGCGTAAAATGTGCTTTTCGGTCATTTTTCTTAATTTTTTTTACTACGCAGTGTTCTGATAATTGCAGTAATGTAAACAACACTGTCCTCTGCTACATATCATTATGGTTATTCAGAAATCTTAGATTTTTATTGTATTGTTGTATTTGTTACCTTTTTAAATGCCACTGCCTTCAAATAAATTGCTAACTTTTGCTTCTACTTTCAAGTGTTTCAGAAGATTTGGACTTTGAACCTTTAGTTTTTTTCTGCCTCCCTAACTTATACTGTGTCACAAGGAAAAGGTCTTCAGTAACAAAAACGTACACTAATGTGTTCTTTTCCATTATTGCGTATCTAGTATTCCCGTCACAGCCCTGCAGTTTTCATCACTTGTCTTGGCTGAATGCCTGACACATCTCGCAGGAAAAAAAGAAGCAGAGATTCTTCTGATCAGCTTTTGATTTTAGTCACCATTCATTCAGATTTCTGTGAATCATACTTGTCTTCTTTTGTTTCATATGTTCCCTTTGCTCAAGGTAATGTGGTTTAGGCATATTTGATGTCACTGAAGACTTGTCAGCTCCAGAGCTTTACCCAAAACCACAGGACTTCTCACACAGAGAAATTACGTTTTTTCCCTAGCATTTCACTCGATTTCAGATTCATGGTTTTGATTACTTATTCATCACTGCTAGAGTATAGGGTACTTCATATAGCTGGATTATAATATAAAGCACTGTATATAATATTTTTATAGTACAGAGTATATAATATTACCAGCATCTACAGTACAGCAGAGTGTGCAATATTGCAAAATTATAGATTGTAAAATACATACAGAATATAGTCTAATTTTTTATATAGAGAATAGTATATACAGATACTAGAATATACTATAGCAATATAATAGTATAATATAGAATAGAGACTATAGTATATATATTTTTGCTGGATTATAATATATACAGTATATTATAACTATAGTATAGTATAGAGAATACAATTGTAGTATTCCCTCATCCTTGTGTATTCCAAACCTTTACTTAATTTGTTTCTTTGGCTTTCTTGTCTTCACCTCTCAGAGTTGCTTTCCTTGTTCTTTTAATATCTCCAAGTAAGGTCATATTGTAACTTACCAAAACACATTCCAAGTTAACAGCTAGAAATGTAGAGAACCTCGAAACTTAGAAACTTAGAAGCTTAGTGCTGTTTTGTGGTTAGGGCTATCGTGCGTTGTGACACGATTATGTGATAGGTTAGGTGGAGAATTTGGTATGGTGGTGATGGAGCACTAGAAATGTGGCTCGCTATTAAACCTCATCAAAATATCTGATGATTTGATATGTTAAAAGTGGAGATTGGCTTTATAAACACTAAATTAGATGGTTATTGCTTTTAGATCTATGCGTTCAAGTAAAGGTTGCAGTTAGCAGCTGTCAAAATGACTTTTCCTAAGATAATGTTTAAAAAACAGGGTAAATAACTGAATGTACTGTAGATAAGAAACATTACAAACAACCTGCCATCCTTCTCAAGGTAAATTCTCAAGTCTTTGTGCTACAAGGCATTTGTCTGAATAACAGCATTGAAGAGCCAGTCTAGCAAAAGACAATCCAGGTATTCAACAGAGAAATAAAAAGATTTGCCATATGGTTTTGGCAAATTAAATAGAATTCATATGCAAGAAAAATGAGCAGCTTTTTACATGTCGGCAAAAATAATTGAAAAAACATTCTGTGCAGGTTTGTGCAAAAAGGTTTAGGATGTGTGTGGGCTTGTGGAGGGGCTGCAGTCCTGCGTGACCACTCAGCTCTTCTCTTAAGTAGCTGACTTAAGATCAGGAAAGACGTGAGTTTTTTTGCAAATAACACTCGAATGGCATTATTAGCAGTTGCTGTATAGGTGAAGCAAAAAAGCTCATGAAGTGGCTTAGAAGCTCCACTTGTTTTTCTTTGCTGTAGTCATTTTGAACACTGCTGAAGCACATGAAAAAAAAAAGCTTTGTGAAGTGTGTTCTGTTCTACACTCACACATGTGTTTATAAGAATAAGATAACCTTTCCATTCTTTCATGCACCACCCACACACCGACCAAATTCAGCTTTAAAGACTTTCAAGCAGCAGACATGCACAGGAACACACAGAACTCTTGTAAGGGTTGAAAAAGATGGGGAGGGGGATTTGAAACAATCTGACTGCAGTGCTCCAGATATCACTTTGTTGTCACAGGTCTGGGGCCAAGAGTGCTCAATCAAGGCAACTTTCATCTTTTAAACTGATATTGCATTTGCAATTAGAGTTGTTGTTTTTCTTCTTTTTATGTGGAGTTTGTACATGGATTGCTAAAATAGCCCAAGAAAACTGAGAGGGGTAACTGGGCCCTTCACAGTTCATCTTCAAATTAACAAAACCAATTTACACATCTGACTGACAAACTTTGAAAGAGTGGTTTAAAGGAGAAACAGCTAATTGTTTTAAGATTTGAGTAATTTTGCATATGGGACTGTATTTGCAGGGATAGATTTGTCCTATTCAAAATCAGCATCTTGGGATTTAACCCCAGACAGCGAAACTTTGAAGAACTGATTCCAACTGTAATACATCTTCAGTGACTGGAGATGAGTGATGGAAAAATCTGAGGATTAAGCACTCTGTGCTTTCCCTCTCCTAGCCTTCCTCTTTTACGTCTCACCAATGCTCAATATTGTAGTTCCAGGAGAGAGAACTAGTTGTAAAAACTTTCATTGACTGTGCAGAATGTGGGACATTTTGACTTTGTTAATCACTAAGCGTGATGATGTCTCTGCTCAGACAGAGACAGACAAAAGTATTCACACTTGAACATAAAGACAGAAGCATCGCACTCCTGCAGGAGCTATGCAGAATAAGGAACACAGTGTGCAATAGATGAGAAAGACTAGCAAGTAAAATATGCTGGTGTAAAAAAGTTAAACTAATGGCCAGTGATTCACAAAATGGTTTGATAAAGTCGAGAGCATCACTTCACAAGTGAGCAGTCAATAATACCAGAACAAGCAGGGTAAGCATCTGTATCTTTAATGTCCTCTGTTTTCCGTGTTTGTTTTTTTGGCATATGACCGTAAGACTTACTGTGCCTTTGGCCAATTCTGTTTCCCAGTTATAGACACTAATTCCAAAGCAATGCGATCTGCGTTCCACCTTAACTTCTCAGCCACTAACTGTTATCCATTATAACAGGGTTTAATGGTTATGCTGCTCATTTGTCCACGAGCTCATCTACCTCCCATTTAGTCCTGGAGTTTACGAAGGGCTATACAGTATGAGCTTATGGTTGTACATTTATTTTCACCAGTGAGATGTCCATTCACATGGAGAATTATCAGAACTACATTTCAAATACTGCCCTGCGCCTGTTGCTTGCTGGCTCTGGCTACTCTTTCACCCTGTACTGGATAAAGTGGTTAGAAAATTGATGGATGGATTTTTAAAATAATTATTGACAGTAATGAGAAAAGTGTAGAATATACAGTAAATACAGTAAATGTGTGTTTCGGCATTGAGATCAAGTGAAGAGGCAATGACTGTTAATAACATTTTGAACAGATGTGTTTCAGTATAAAAGAAACATGGAACATTATGTATCTTGCACCAGACTGCTCGTAGACCATAGACAAGTCTGGATAATCCTTTGTGAACACTTCTGTGATTACAAGAATCAAACACTACTGTTTCCAAAGAAGCATTCAAAGATCAGACAGAAATGAAAGGCAGGGTTCAAATGAAAATAACAAATGACATGTAGTTTTAACACATCTATTGTGGTTTTTGCTTTTTAAATCACCTTCATGACGTGTGATTAGTTAATTTTGTAGAATTCTGGTGATTCATAATTATTTTGTTAGTTGCAGCCGGTCACTGTGTTGAGTTTTGCCTTTTTTTTCATGACGATTTGCCTTGTCTCAGATTGAAAACAAAGTTTGAGGTTTAGCTGCCAATTAGAAAAAAAAGAAAGCAAGAGAAACATGAAAAGATGCTCATGTTTGTGGTCTCTCTTTTTCCTACAGTAACCCTAGAGCAGTTTGCGCTGGCAGTGGAAGGTTGTCGAGTGAAGGAAGACCAAGCCTTGTTGACAAAGGTACGTGTGAAACCAATGTTCCATTATTTGTAATGATCTGTGAGAAAGCTGGGCTGCTTTCCACCCCAGGTGAACTGATAGCACTGACGATCAGCTCTTTCACTCGGGGATACTGAAATTGAGAGAACACACTTGTGCAGAAGGAATGGGGCAGTGGGATCATTGGCCGAGCTCTTGGAAAGTACCTAGAACAGCACTGAGAAATCCTACAACCTGGATGGATGAGATCTGAGCAGAGGAAAAGATTGTGTGTGCCATGTTCTGCTCCCAAATCAAAGGCCTTTGCTAACCCCGTTCGTGATCTCACTGGTGAAAACACAGTACATGAACAACCATAAGCTCATAACGTAGCCTTTGGTAATCTTCAGGACTGAATGGTACTTAGATGAGCTCTTGGACAAATGAGATCAGCGCGATTGAATGATCTTTCAGAAGAGATTGGAAGATCATAGTTTTTTCCTTGTGTAGTCCCCTCTTTTTCCTACTTGCAGTCAGTTGTTAAGTTGTGATAACAATTTAGAAAAAAAAAGAAAACAGTCAGGCAAAGCAGGTGAAGCAGAACCAGACGGTTCTACCTACATACAGTATAGGATTTGGAATACATATTATTAATCCTGGTTTTACCTACTGATTGGTATAGTCACATAAAGGCCATCCGAAGTAAAGTATTGTGCTTGATACCTCCCAAGACAAATTTGTCACATTAGAAAAGAAGTGTCAGGAAAAGTTTTTGTTGATATCAAATTAATGCTAGCTATTTTATGTTTTTTTTTTCAGCAAATTCTTGTGCCATCCCTAGTATTTAATCATTAATTGAGTAAATGAGTCGCAGAAAATGAATAACTGCTATAGCTCCTAAGAGCTATAGCAACCATTTAAAATTTGAGCCTATGTCAAGACTTCAGAAAAATGATCTTTACTGATCTTTAAATGTAATTATAAATATCTGTGTAAGAAACCAGATGCCATCATCTGATAGCTCATCATATGAGGGCCAGTGTTATTTTAAGGGACCATGGGTGATCTAGTCTCACATCTGTAGGGAAATTAACCGGAACTGTACTTAACACAAGTGTGACAGGAGGAAAGTACTTTCATTCACAAGATCACTGCAGCGGATGAGCTGGGAAACTGACATGTCAGTTCGGTGGTGCTTTTCTGAGAAGTCCCTTGGGGTTTGCAATGCTTTCACAGATCGTGATGAAAATGCACCACATCCACATCCAGTAACCCCAGCTCATGTGAGCCCCTACGCTGCTCAAAATCACTGAGCAGTGACTCAAGGTACAAACAAGAAACATCCTGATTTAGAGACATTAAACGGCCTGTCGTTTAATGAATTTCAGGTTCAGACGAAATTATTACATGACACATTTCTGTATGAAAATCTCCTAAGCTTATTGTGGCCAGACAGGCCCATCATACCCAGCCGCTGTTCTTCTGAGGAGCAGTTCATGCAAGTGTAGAAATCTGAGGTCAGTGTTCATGACCTGGTTTGAGAGAATTTTAAACAGACACCTGCTGTTGTACGTGACACCTCAGGAGGTGCTGAAAGGCAGGGATAAAACCATAGGGGGAATGGTCACTCTTAAACACCCATTCATGGTGATAACATAGGGGGAACTTGGCTGGACTTGGACTATAAGACTCTCTGTAACACGGCTGGAATTTAGAGCTCTGTGGGAAGGTCACCTTGTGTTTGTCTCCTTCAATGAAATGGCCATTTTCATCACAATTAAACTCATCTTGAAGGTTCACTGCACTTCACTGTGACTCTTTGCATCTCTACACAAGTGTCTGGATTATGTTGGTTTGAGAAACACACGCAGCAGAGCACTGGGAGTCAGCAGAGGGAGAACATGGGACTTAATAATAATTTGCATGCATCATTTATTATGAGTTATGCACATTGGTTGTACACGTCTTGATAGACCTCTAAAACTAAAATAAACTAAACATTTTAGCTGCAGTACATTTCACTAGTGTTGACCATCTGTGATGTAAAGGAACAAGTAAAGGTTAATTCTGCATTGCAAATTAGAAAAAAACAAAAAAAGCGCATCTTTTCTTGGCTGTTTACTTATTAAATGGAAAAAAAGACGAAAGATGAGCTTGATTTGATTATTTTTTGTGTAGATGTGAAGTCTGTGGTTGTCAGTCAATTAAAATGTTCTACTTGTGGAGGGACTAATCTGACCACATCATTGGTTTTTTTTTAACTCTGTACTTTCATGAAATATTTGTCACATGACAAAAGGACCAGAGCATCTGCATGTGTCATAAGACAGGAAGAGATGTGAAGGCCTATTAGGAAGTGTACGTAGCTCTAATTGGAAAACAGATTTCCAATCCTTCAGCAGTTAGATGGGATTCTGTTTTCAAATATCTCACTTTCAAAAGAAATGAAGAATCAATGTTAAATACAATTTCTAAAATCAAACAATTTGAAAATACATAAAAGTTATCTGTACTGACAGAGGTACATCTGAATGCTGACTGGTTAGAGCATCTCAACAAGAAAATAAATTAACTTGGCTTATTACACTGAGATGAGCAATAAGTAGTTCTGATTCTAAAAAGCTGTTCAGTGTTTTCAAGACTTTTGATCTGTTAAGCACTAATCCTGCTTGACATAACAGGTCACAGACAAGTAGGTTACCGTAGGTGGTCCAGCAGTAGCTGGGATCTCAATCTCAGTTCCTCCCACTCTCTCAGTTATATAGTTGGTCTACTTTGTAGATTACCTACACAATTGTAAGACTTCTAACCAGGCTCCATTTATACTGTAGGTAACTGTCACTTTAATTAAGTAAATGTCCTATGTAATCAGTTGTAAAAGCCCTTAAGAAAAGTACTGTACAGTATGTGTTTGATTGAGAAAACTCATAAATTTTGACTACTCAGGTTGGAACTAGACCCTCCAAGAAGTAAAGTGTGCTAACTATATTATTATGCTCCCCATTATATAAATGAGATATAACTATACAGACAGAAAAATGGACTCCTTAGGAGGTTTTAAGTACCTATTCATGTTGGGGGCTCTGTGGCTAAGGATTTGTGCCTGTGGCTGGAAGGTTGCCGGTTCGTATCCCGCAGCCGGCAGAGGAATCCTACTCCGTTGGGCCCCTGAGTAAGGCCCTTAACCTTCAGGGGCGCCGTATAAATGGCTGACCCTGCACTCTGACCCCAAGCTTCTCTCCCTGTCTGTGTGTCTCATGCAGAGCAGGCTGGGGTATGCAAAAAGACAAATTCCTAATACAAGAAATTGTTTTTGGCCAATAAAGTGATCTTATCTAGGTATAAAAAAGTTTTTTTCTGTTTCTATCATTCTTCCTTTCTTCTGTTGCCTTTTGCTTGTTCTCAGCTCTGTGCTCTGTGCAGGGATCATTGTGTTGTGAGTCTCAGCTCTTTGCTCTGTGCAGGGATCATTGTGTTGTGTGTCTTAGCTCTTTTCTCAGTGCAGGGATTATTGTGTTGTGAGTCTTAGCTCTTTGCTCTGTGCAGGGATCATTTTGTTGTGTGTCTTCGTTCTTTGCTCTGTGCAGGGATCATTGTGTTGTGAGTCTTAGCTCTTTGCTGTCTCAGGGATCATTGTGTAGTGAGTCTCAGCTCTGTACCGTGTTGTGAGTCTCAGCTCTGTGCTCTGTGCAGGGATCATTGTGTTGTGAGTCTTAACTCTTTGCTATCTCAGGGATCATTGTGTTGTGAGTTTTAGCTCTTTGCTGTGTGCAGTGATCATTGTGTTGTGAGTCTCAGCTCTGTGCCATGTGCAGTGATCATTGTGTTGTGAGTCTCAGCTCTGTGCCGTGTGCAGTGATCATTGTGTTGTGAGTCTCAGCTCTGTGCTCTGTGCAGGGATCATTGGGTTGTGAGTCTTAGCTCTGTGCTCTGTGCAGGGATCACTGTGTAGTGAGTCTCAGCTCTGTGCTCTGTGCAGGGATCATTGTGTTGTGAGTCTTAGCTTTTTGCTATCTCAGGGATCATTGTGTTGTGAGTCTTAGCTCTGTGCTCTGTGCAGGGATCACTGTGCTGTGATTGTTAGGTCTGTGTTCTGTGCAGGGATCATTGTTTTGTGAGTCTCAGCTCTGTGCTCTGTGCAGGGATCATTGTGTTGTGAGTCTTAGCTTTTTGCTATCTCAGGGATCATTGTGTTGTGAGTCTTAGCTTTTTGCTATCTCAGGGATCATTGTGTTGTGAGTCTTAGCTCTGTGCTCTGTGCAGGGATCATTGTGTTGTGATTGTTAGCTCTGTGCTCTGTGCAGGGATCATTGTGTTGTGATTGTTAGCTCTGTGCTCTGTGCAGGGATCATTGTGTTGTGACTGTTAGCTCTGTGCTCTGTGCAGGGATCATTGTGTTGTGACTGTTAGCTCTTTGCCGTGCCGTCTTCAGGGATCATTGTGTTGCGAGAGAGTAGGAGGGCAGCTGTCTGACTGCTCTGCTCATAAGCTGCCCCTTTCGACTTCTGTTTGTGTGACTGACAGGAAAGTGGGTGTGAAACACTGGTTGGGAATTTATTTAGCTCAAAATAGATACCAGTTTGTTCTTCTTGCCCATGCCTGTCTGCATTTCAAGACAGTGTCTAACAGCTTCTTCCACACAGCAGATGTTTGTAAACACACCAAAGCAAAGAACCAACTGTCCTTGATGCACCAAATTCCTTATCTACGATCAGTAATCAGCCTGACTCACTCAAAGCAGAGAAGTAAACTGAACATGTGGTGTTTTATTCACATTTAATACAGCCTATGCATGTGTGCAATCAGAAGACTACCCATGGCTTTTTAATGGTTAATACACATTTTTCATGTATTTGGGTTTTAGTGTGAGTTGTGCTCACTTAAAGGCTTGAGCTGATGTATCACCATAAATACTGTACTTCTCTCGTACCATCCTGCCCTTATTGGGGACTGCTTTTCCGTTTGGTTGTGGCCATGCCTGTTGCAGTCGTCTTCTCCCAGATCACCGTGTCTCACACAGGAGACCCATAAAGTTGTTTGCAGCACAGAACGGATGACTTCATTGTCTCTGGTTTCAAGACGTCTAGCGCCTGGATTGGCGTTTCCAGTTTGAAGCTGGATCTTCTTCAGCCAGCAGCACACACCATGTGGCCTGAAATCGGTCAGGCTCACCCTGCAGGTTATGGTTGGAGTGCTCTACAATGTTGGGTTCATTGTCACGTTTTATAGATGATTTGAGAACAAGGTTCAGAAGCTAAAACAAAAACATAAAGTGTTAAATGTAAAAAGGACACTCATCCTGTAGTGCTAACACTTGTCTTGAAAGTATCTAGAAATTGTCTGAGATCCATTTAACCAGGTAAAAAGTACACTTTGTTAACCCATAAAGGTAGGAATAATTTGAGAGTCCCTATAGACAGCTTAAGGGTATACTTTTGATTTTGTAGAAATCTTCTGTTCATTTTTAAAAGAAATGTGTCAATATTATTGCTAGAAAATGGCTTAGAACAGGTGAATATTTGATGCTTTCTTGGCTGGCATTTATTAGAATCCTTTTTTATATGGGTGGCATACTGTAGCAGGAGGCAGATTGTACTGCAGCCCCACAGATCAGATTTTGCGTGTTCTCACTGTATTCTTTACAGGCCGTCTACAAAATGTAGAGTTTTTGTTTAGCTGCTTACTGACTCAATTAATGGGAATAAATGGGAGTTTTACAAATACATGTATTAGTGCCTCTGAGCAGATGTATTAACAGCCACAGTTCCAGCGATTTTGTGGTGAAAGAAGCTATTCACTATCACGTGTGAGACAACAACATTTTGTTCTAATTTAGCCTAATTTGTTCTTCCCAAGATGCAACAGATATACTTGTTTACTGTTGCTAGCAAGGCATCCCTCACAAATGAAATGTTATGTTTTTTTTTTAAATAACTATCAGTCTTCCATAGTTGCGCATTAATTGGATTTCAGTTTAAAAGATATTCAGACATCAAAATGCAAAAGAACTAGTTGTTTTGGGGAAGGGAAAGTTTATTTGCCTTTATTGCGTCCTGCTTGGAAACAGTTATGGAAATATTTTTTTGCTTATATAGAAAAAGGTATAAGAAAATATCATGTACAGGTGAAGATATGATGACACTATTTAAATTTCCTAAATACACCTTTAAGAATACCTTTCATGTGAAGAAGGTGATATTTTGAAGTAATTCAGCCACATAACAGGAAGATTCAGGTTGTGCAAACACGTCCTTTGATGTGCAGAAAAAAAATATCCAACTGTGGAGAACAGAAATGAAAAAGGGACTCCTTCACATGAAAGGTGTCCTTGAATCTTACTATTGAGGCCAGTAGTGTAGGAAAGCTGCTCCAGACAGGATGGGGTTCCAGTCCTGCTCCTGCCTGAACAGGCAGTTTAAACACAGCTCATCTACCTACCAACGTGGCTTTGGGAGGAGGGACTGAACTGGAGCATCTGGACAGAACTTCAGTAAATGATGAGACAAGATATCTTAGGCAGACACAAGACAAGGCATGATGCCTTTTTAAAAAAAATGAAATTCAGCAGAGTGGGTACTAAAGAGCAACATGACACACTCCTGTTATTTTGCATTCCATTTCCTTGGAGTACTGAGTGCTATAGGCCTGGAGTTGATGTTTTTGCAAGCTGTCATGATCTCATTTTCCCTTCAGCCTGTGCTTTCAGATGCTGCAGTACAGTATGTGAGGCTCAGCAGGAAAACTTGGGAAAATGTGCTTTGAAATGTTGGAACCTCAGTTAATGTAATATTAAAGCAAAAGAAGGAAGAGTCATTATTCCAAATCTGGAAGAGAGCCTCAGATGTTAATTATTGGTTATATAAAGGATGCTTTACTGTCACCCTTTGACTTTTTACATGATTTTTACTCCTTTCTTTTCTTCTAGAACAAAACTGGAAAACATCCTGGTTTAAGATAAAAGGCAGAGGAAATTAGCCAAAAGCTTTTTTATTAAATGGGGGAAAAACCATATTTCAACAACTACTTCTAGACCATAAAAATGTGGTTTAGTTTTGTAATTTAAAGCTTATATTCATGTCTACAAATGAAAGGTTCTACATCTATCGTATAATGTCAGTATTCATATTTCTTACCACAAAAATCATATTCAGGCAGCCTGTGACATTTACATCAAATATCTGCCATCGCGTAACTGAGCCGAGGCTGCGGGCGCCACAGGGACAGGTGTTTAAGAAAAAGGCACTTCTGCAATTTTCAGATTCTCTCAAGCAAGTTTGCAAATGCAGTATGCTGTTTTGTCACCCCCTGCTTTCAAGAACACTTAAAGGATAAAGGCTTTTATTTTTAAATGCAGACATCTTGAAAGCGTGCCATCTTTCTGAATGGATCTTGAAAAAAATGTTTTATTTATGAAGCTGGTGCTTCTGTTGTTTTCTATTATCCAAACAGTAATATAAAATAACAGAGATATTACTTGAGCTGACAGTACAGCTATTCCTTTCTGAGGCAAGAATACAGCACAACAAATGCACTGTGAGAGTATCAATCAAGGCAGGCTAGTAAGATGTAAATCAGCTCAGATGTACAGTATACTGTACATTGTGTACTCTGAGCTAGATACAGTATCCATTAGTCAAAAAATCATACAGTTTATCTTTGCATTTCGGAAAAGCCATTCAAAGCTCTGAGCAACCATACCTTAACACAGCTTTCTTACATTAAGTCCTGTTGTTAAAGTTAATTTAACTCTTACAGATCATAAAATTGTTTTCAGCTAAAATATTTGCCATATTTTTTGCAGGAAATATGCAAATAAAACTACAGGAGAGTTGAAAATCAAATAAAGATTGTCCCTCCATGGTCCCCAAAATATGTGACCATTGCATGTATTGTGTTGCTGTGTGTGGTTTCAGAGAAAATTGATTTCTGGTTTCTTGTGCAGCTTCAAAACAGACCTGGGAATTAAAAGCCGCTCACTGTAACATTTCGCAGAGGTTAGGAACCTCGGGGACAGCTGTTGACTTTCCAGATTACCTTTTCATGTTGAGGCTGCAAGGTGCGCAGTGATGTAGCTGAAGTTCAGTCGGTCGTGAGAAAGATCTTTTGATTTTGTCAGCAGCAGGGATTCCAAACCCCCACGCTGCTGTTCACACAGAGAAGGGTTTCATTCCTCTCCCAGACATTCTAGTTGCAGGAAGCGATCGAGGCTCCTGCTGCCGAGTCCTTCTCTATCGGGCGCTGGTAAGGACTTAAGGACGAGCGGTGATAGGAGACGGCACGTCTACGTGTCCCGGTCATACAGTCGTTGACAGAGCAGAACATGCTGACCACTCACTGGCGTAGCTCACTGATGTTCTCGGTGATTATTAAGTCAGGTGCATAACCTGACCGCATGTTACAATTATAGATCATGCAGGCGTCGTTATGCCTGCTTATGAGATTCCACATGCCTAATAACTGACATTTCTCAGTGCGTTGTCTTAAATGATGTCCAAACAGTTCAACAAAAATGTTAATTTCTGCTTCATTCCTAAACAACAACTGCAAACATCAAAAACATCAAATTAAGCCATAGCAAATGTATTCTTCAGATGGCCTACTAATATTGCAGTTTTTGTGTCATTTTATAATATTTTGGCACCATGTATCCCCATTCTTGGCATTTATGTTTAATTTATTTTCTCTTCCACTGCTGTCTTTACCAGTTTGTAGACAAATAGTGGTTTTAAGTTGGAACCTCACACCTTTCATGAATTCAGCACTGAATTAAAATAGATATACTCTTCAGAATAACAAATATTGTATTATCATTAGGGAAATGTATTGTTACAAGTATTCATTTTATATCGTAATTCGGTGGAAAGTACAACTTTCTCAGCTACACTGAGTCACATCGTACAATTCTGTTTTCAGTGAGGGCAGAAGTTCTCTACCATCTGTGAATGACCATGTTTTGCTTTTTTCTGTTAGAGGAGAATGTAATTATTACTGGTCAAGGGCTGTTATTAAAAGCTGCTGAAAATTGAGAAGGGAATGGAAACTCTGAAGGGGAAATCGTAGACATGAATGTTTTGGTCACATCGCCTGCTTATCACAGGTAGTGGAAAGTTCCACCCAGAATTTCAGACCTCACTCACAGTCCACCAGTGTCTTGTCATCCATCCTCGCAGAGGCCTTGCAGGTTGCAGAGACCATGTTTTGCATTCATCATGGAAAGTCTTCACACCAAATCCCAGCAGTCGGTTTTTCAGCCTGTAAACTGATCACAGGGGCCGATCTGGGCCAACTGGGGGGACGACAAATAAGCAGAGCCCTGTATCCTGTAGGCACCTCTGTCTTTAAGTAAAATTCACCAGAGATTTTACTTTCTAAGGTGAGTGGGTGTTGAATATGGTCTTGGAAAAATATCCATTTCCCAAATTCTAGCGTCACATGCATAAATGCACACACATGATGCAAATAAAAGTGATATATGAGATGTCTGCATGGAAAAATCACAAACAAGAGGGGGTCATTCGGGTCATCTTGCCCATTTGTTAGTTCATAGAGAATTGTTCTAAGGATCTCATTCACCCGGATTATGGTCTTCAACCACAAGGCTGGGTACTTGTTCCATACTCCCACAACTCTCAGGGTAAAGAAGTGCCCCCTGTTCTCATTTTTAAATGTACTTCTACTGAATTTCTACTTCTGTCCTCCGATTCATATTTCAATATTTATTCTGAAGTCGTCCATTGGAACTAAATCCAATATAGTGTATACTATTATATGGTGAGCAACTCTGTATAATCAATTTTTTACTTTTTCTGCACTTCTCACTGACTGTATTGTATGTATTGTATTGTTGTCTTATTGTATCATTTCGTTACACTTTGCTGTGTTGACTGTGCTAAGCTGCTGTTGCACTGCAATTTCACTACCTGGATCAATAAAGTATCTATATTTTTTACATTGATAACACCAGATATCTGTGACACAGATACTGTTCATATGATGGAACACAATGTTGTGGATTGCTGTTCTGTTGTAGGTTTTCATTGAAAAAAGTACAAACATTTACCAGGTTACAAACAAGAGGAGGCCTTTCAGCCCGTCTAGATTGTTTGGTAGTTAGTAGGTGATGTAAAGAGAATGCTTGCTTGACCTGTGTGAGAATGGAAGTCAAGATCTTTCCATTATGAGACGATCATGTTACCTACTACACCAATAAGACTAGACTCATATGTCATCATGTACACTAGTCTACTGGAGAGAGAAAGGGTTTAGAAAGAAAACTGATCTCTTCAAGCGGTACCAGGCACATAAAGATAATTCCCAAACAGATGGAAGATCTCTTCTAGAAGGACAGAGTCAAAATTCTGCCAATAAGATGACAGCCTAACTTTAAATCTTATTTCAAAAGTGGCCATGCAGATACATACAGTAGGTAAGGTGTAACAAAAGTCTGCAGTTGGTCAAAATATGAATGAAATGCTTGCTTGATGAATGGAAAATGTATTAAGTAATCAGACTTTTGGATGTAACAGCCACATTTCCCACTCGATCCAAGTTTGATACTTTATTTGGGTTCATTTCCAAGTCTGCTGAAGTTGGCGAAGAATTAAAATAGCCTGTAAAACAGAGCTTCAGCCTACAGTAAAACTGGCAGTTAACTGGCAGCTTGAACTTGTTGATGCCATGAGCATGACAATTCAAGTCTTGAAATTACCTTTTAATATTTCTGAATTAGATGATGTTCTTTGAAAAAATTTCAGAATATTGCTGGAAGTGGGTGCTATTCTGCGAGAGCGCTGCTTCTGCAGCACAGGTGGCGCGTGTGGTCTGCACATTTGCATGGCTCTTAAATCGCCCGTCAAACAGAAGCGTGTACTATAAACAGTGAAAACCACTGAACAAGGGTCCGCAGTAATGCCAAGTATGGGGCCTGGCAGACTCTGCATATGCAGAGTGCCTGGCAGAGAGGGAAGTGCTCAGAATAGCTCAGCGTTCTTTTTTTGTTCCTCTTATGCAAAGTGCATAACAGAGGAAACAATAAACCGTTTATGGGGAAATGTCCTTCCTAAATGTGCTTTGATCACCTTATTCCACACCGACAGCACCAGTAACTGAACCGAAAAGTCTTCAGGTTGGAAAATAAAGCTGGTGAGACACTGAGACCTTAAACTTTGATCTTACATAAGTACTAAAGACAAGATTTGATAGAAAACCAGTGACAAAGATGTTATTACAAGACCTTTAGCTTCAGATAACTTCGGTCACAATTGTGCAAGCACCTACAACACAATACCAGGCCTCCTTATAAAAGTTAGTAAAGAAGCAAATGTTGGTTTGTTTTTTAAAACCGTTCACTTGTCTTTGATAATAAACTAATAATGCATGCCAAACATGAAAAAAATGGACACTGGGAATGAACTTTGAGGAACCTGGTTTTGAGCAAGTCACTAACAATGGAGCCAGCAAAAACGGTTCCTGTGAAAACCACTCTGACCTGAGCTGAACTCAGAGGGAATGTACAGATAAAGCCACCTGGCATTGCACAACACAGCCCCTGAGATGAAGCACCATAGACCTCAACCTGGGGCAGAAGAGATGCAGCATGTCAGATGACTTCCTCTCATTCTCATCACCAGCTACAGGTGATGGAACATCTCATTAGAATGTTTCACAGCAACAGAAGCCAATTCAGCTCTAGAACCACTCAGAATTCACATTGTAATGCAGGCAGGGCCATGAGGAAATCTTAGGGGAATTCACAACTGATGCAAGTGTGGTTCAGTCCCACAGCTCACAGAGTTTGGCAAAAACAATTCAGAGGGCTGTACAGTTCAGCCCGTTCACATGACAGGCTGCGAATGGCTCGTGCGAGTGGAGCAACACGGGCACATTGCACTTAACAGTGCGTTTTGTAAAAAAATCTCTGCTCACTTCTGGGCAGGGGAACCCCCAGGATGAACTGCAGACCTCCCTTTATTGCTTTTGAGATTATTCCTTTGAAAGAGAGTTTAAAGATAAATCGGTTAGCGTGTGTTATAGCTCTTGAGTGTGAAAAACTGGAATGCAGAGCTCGCACATATTAATAAGGTGATCCATCCACTTTCAGGTTCGTCTAATTTAACTGTCATTTAACCACGAATAACACAGTGAGACCAAGACTTCTTTTACAAGGGGGTGCTGGCAAGACACATGAGCAGATGGACAGTTTCACAATATTAAAAACAATATGGCAATTGAACAAAATCACACATTCAGTTAAATACCCCACATATTCAAACAGAATTAAAACACATTTACATTTTAATAATCCCAAATATCTTCATTTTGGTTCTATTACTTGCACAAGTCTGAAGAATTGTTGGGGACAAATCCAAAAGCATATCAGTCCAGTCTAGGACTGCTGCAGGGTAGCAATGAAGCTGTCACTATGGCGTTATGTATATATTATTGATTGCTTTAAAAGATGGGTTTCCCAAAAGCATGGTAATCCAGCATTCCAGTCTGGATTAGGCACCTGAAAAGAGTACAGAAATTGGTTCTTCGCTCACACAGGTGATAAACAGAAAATTGTGTCACAGTGTACCTCATCAAGTGACTGCGCCTACACAGATGTCTGAGGTTCCCAGCTATGAAACTAGCCAGTCTTGGGGCAATTCTAGTATGGGGACCAGCAAGCTACAGTGGTGCCTAACAATTACACGAGTTTGCCACACAGTGAGTGTTGTTTCCTGTTTGAAAATCATTTAAATGTATCCCGATGGCAGTGTCATTTGAAACTTGGTGTTTCAGACCCTTCTGAAATACATGGAGTGGTGAAATCTGCAAAGAAATGATTTCTTTTTTTCTGTGTGTCTTTCTTCTCTAGTTTTGCCTCCTGCATGGCACCAGACTAGTGTACCAGGAGAGAGCCTGGTACATGGAGCACAACTACCTGACGCCAAGTACAAGCCGGCAGATAAGAAATCAGGTGAGGCACACTTTTTCTGTCTCTGCAGGCAGTCAAAAAGGCCTAAGGTCTGCTTGTCTGTGGTCTTCTTGCTGTACCATGTTCTGCTCAGTAGAGCTGGCTAACATACTGCATACTGTACTTTGCAAAAGTTTTCAGACACTTGCACTGTCTGCACGTTTTGTTGCTTTTGAGCTTGTAGCCATAAAACCTTGAAGTACAGTAGCAAATCATTTTCTATATACACAACCTCTTGTTCAAAAAAAGAAAGAAGCAAATAGTTGATTAATATGAAATGAAAAAGTTAAAGTCACAAATGCATAAGTATTCAAATGCTTCCCTTTTAAATTAATTTAGGTGCACTGTATTACGTTCATGAGCCAGACAGCTTAAATGTCTTTTTTCTCCTTTCTTTTTACTTTTCAGCATGGAATTAACCTCTGTATGTTTCTAAACTGTGAAGATTTATACAGAATACTAAGTATTAATTTTGTTTGAGGATCTGGGAAATTGCACCGACTCTCTGTCTATGACTTACTAATATGTTAATTGTAGGGTTCTGTTCCCCTGTTTCCCTTTAGTCTTGTGGGTTTGGATTCCTTCTGAGGGGGACACCTGCTTTTCAGGCAGTGGTCAGGTTTCTGGACTTAGATACAAGGCGAGACAGTGCTGTTATACCCTTGAGCAAAGTTCTTCACTCGGGCTGCTCCAGTAACACACCCAGCTGTATAAACAATTGCAAATGTAGGTCATTTTAGAATAAACCCAGCAAAGTTAAAAGAATTAGAAATTAGAAATACTAACTGGTCAGTCTTTCACTCATTGGATTGGACAGTATTTCTTTCCAAGGACATGTCATCTCTTTCCCTCGGAATGGGTGATCGTCAATGAGATGCCCTAAGCATTTCAAAGTCTGCACCAAAATGCCCACAAATGTTTCTGGCTGGGTGATCTCTCTCAGAATGAAAATTGCACTCTGCTCTAGACAGCTGATGTCAATAAATAAAGCTTCCTAAGGACATTTGCATTTTAAAGGTGAGATACTGAGAAGTAGAAATTATAAGATCTTTTTAGATTTCCCTGAAGTATGGCAAAAGACTGCCAGTATTGCTATTAAGTGCTTTTTTTTACAGATGTCACATGTGTCCCAGTTGTTCACAGTTGGCTGTTAAAAAAAAAACCCTTCACTAATAATGGGCCTCCCACACTTTCCAGCCCACGGAGCGGTGTTTTGACACTATCCTGTCACAACCAAGCTAACAGGTGCTGGTGTCTTTAGTGTTTTTAAAGGGTCACACAAATAATGCAAATATAACAAAGTGTGCTTTACTGTTGGTCCCTCTTTGAGAGGCTGTTCTCAGTAAATGCGATTTCAAGACCAGGGGAAAGTTCCAGTTTATTATTTACAGTAGGTTGACACTTTTATCCAAGTCAGCTTACTGTACATTCTGCATTAATGTAGAGCAGTATAAAATCAAATAGGCTTTGATAACAAAATAAAGACTGCAATACCAGGATGAATCAGAGATTCTGAAAGCACAGTCTACATACACAAATAAAACCAGCAATTGCATTGATGAATCACAGAAACTAAAGGCACAGACTGAACAGGTGGCCGGTTGAGGACATATTCCTTCAGAAACTCGACAGGACTGTGTATTTACAGCGTGATAAACTCAAGGAAATATCACACATGCTTACACTAGGCCTTATAATGCAATTGGACACAGATTCATATTTATATCCATGAAGTCTGTTCTGAATTTTTCTAATGAGGTGTTATTTTACCTGTATTAGTATGTAGTCTTGTCTGGTAATAATACTTATAACTATAAAAATGATATGTTGTGGAGAAATTGTGGAGCACAGCATTTCAAATCTACTTTTGCGTGTTCTTAGTTAATGAAATAGGAATTCCGAGATTATTCGTAATCTTCCTGAAACTGTGCTTCAGAACTAGTTTTCGAAGAGCAGAACTGAACAGTGATAAAAATGTGATTTAACAGCAGCTGTGAAAAATAGCTATTTTATTTTCCTGGTGCTTGTAAGATCATAGTATTTCTTTTCACTTTTCTAGATTGCTTGTATGTAGGTAGTGTCAGTAAGTGTATACAGTGCCCAACAGATTTTTCAAACACCAGATGAAACAGGAACAAAATGCATACTGTAACATAAGAGAATGAATTACGGATTGGATAATGTGTCGCACTTAAACAATTCTAATAATGTTATGAAATAATTATAATCATTGCACATAGCACTGTCATATTTGTCATGAATCATTAATTGAATTCCAGACAAATAATAATCAAACACATCTATCTGGGGACATCTTGTCTGTGTCATCCCTGCCCAAGGATGATTGACAAAATACTGCCTACAGGGGTAAAAATAAATATGTCACTAATGTTTTCTGGACTTAAATGACTTTGCTCCGTGCAGTTTTGTTAGAATTACTGGCTAACATTATTAGGTGTTTTAGAAACAGTATCCAGTCTGTAAGTCCTTGTCTTATTGCTCCTGTTTCAGCAGTGGCATGAAGAACTGTGCAGGGAATTGCTCGGAATGGAGGCAGTGGAGAAGTTTCAGCTAGTGTACAGAAAACTGTGATAGGTTTCCAGCCTCAGATGTCGCCGTTCTGTCACTCCTGTTAATGTCACACTCTGCATATTATCAGGGCATCATATCGCATCACTCCGGAATATTTTCATGCTCTGCTTAATATAAATCAACGTTATCAGTCATGCAACTGATTTTCACCTTTCAAATGGCCTGCATGTATTTTAAACCTTTCTCTAAACCATACACAACACAAGCCTGGTTTTACACTTTACTTTCTCATCTTAAAGTGAATATATTTGTAAGGGTTCCTCTTAATGTGAACTATTAGCAATGTGAAGACTTCAACATAGTCTCATTTGTTTATTTTTTTAGGTGAGGTCATGTAAAGGTGAGGTAATGTTTTTAAGGAAAAATATTCTTAATTTGTGTGAAAACAGCTGGACAGGTTTGGCCTGCAGTTCTGGATTCCTGGGTAAAATGAGTACAGTGAACCTACAGAGTCATTTATGTCTTGTAAAAAAATAACAAAGATAATCAAATAGCTTACATATCAGAAGGTACAGTACATGTTTGTCTTAATGGTGAAAAAAGTAAACAATGCTGTTGTGGGCGATTCTGGACCTCAGTACTACATCAGGATTAAAAATACAGATTTGGATTGATTTATTCTCAGCATTATTGTAGAGCTTTGAAAGAACCCCTGCACGCCACTACTGGCTCTTAATTCCTATTTCATTTGTGGAATTAATTCATTGAATGAGCTCAAAGCTTTTTTGCCACCTGAACCTGTTTGCGAACTTAAAACATACCCTCACAGCCTTTGTCACAATCACCCTCTAATGAACTCTAAATGGGCATTTAGATTGTACTGTAGAGCTTTTTTTGTAGAGTGCAGACTCTCGCTGTAGCAGCACCTTAACCAGAAAGCCTTTGATGCTAATATATTGTCTGGGTTTCAAAGGTAATTCACCATTGCCCGATGATTCCAAGACACCTGGAATAACACAAAGAAAGGAAAGCGTCTTTTTGCTTAGATGTGCACTTTATATTCAACAGCATCGCAGTAGGCAGCTGTCACATAATAATCTACTGAGTGAAGTTTACTTCCCTGGTTGTCAAAGCAAGGAACGTTCGTGAGAGTCGTTCGTTTTATGCCAGTGCTTTTCTGGCAGGCTATTGTCATGATAGTCGGATTTACATACTGCGCCTTCCTCAATATCGCTGGCAATGGGTCGCTTCACTCTAATCACATGGTCTCAGGAGGCCTGCAAGCTCTACAGTGCAAACACAGAGCAGCCTGTCCTCAATGCCCCGGAGGTCTGTTTTAACAGAATAGCCTGATCCCTTTGGGAGCAGAGGATAACAAAGATGCCTGCAGTAAAGACATGAGGGTGTGAATTTTCTCAGTGGGCCTTCATACTCTCAGAGCCACAGTGCTATTGTTGACCAAACTTTCTCATTACACATGTCAATATTGGTCCCAGAAGCCCTTGCTGACTTCATGGGAACTGAAGAGGAGCAGGCAGTGAGTCAGTGGTTAATCGATAGCATGTTTCATCCTCACCATCTGAGCCCTTGAAGAATGCAGGCCTCTGTGAGATTTTTCAGCTAAGGAAGAGTAATGTCTAATTAGGTCACACATCGTAGACTTTGAAGCAAGTGTGCATTATGTTAAGGGCTTCTGGGAGGAGAGTTTGTGACCTTTTTTATGCGAGGTTTTGTTGGTTTAAGTAAGTTGCTTTTCTTCCTTTCTAAGAACAGACTGGCCCAGCCTTTTTATCTTTCTTATCTTCTGTTTTGGCATGTACTGTACCAATATGCTTTGGAGCTGAAGTGTTCTCAGATTTAACAGACAGGTTACACACCACTAAGCAAAGCAGATTATTCTTAACCACTGAGCATTATGTCAAGGCAAGGCTAATGTGTAGTACTACACTGTGAATGAGTTCAGATGTTTGGATCAGTAATATACTGTACAACACTCAGAACAAAACATAAAGAAATGACAGTTTCTTTCAGTAGTATTCACTGTTCATTTCTGTGGTTTCTTATTTTGTGAAAACGCTAAATGATACGTACACAATTTTTGTATTTTTGTACTTTTTGTAAAATTGTATTCAAAACCTGAACATCTAAAAATACAGTAAGCAACAGTAACTATCAGCAACAAGTACGAAAAAAATCAGATTACATACTGTAAGCATTCAGACCCATGAACCTAATATGTGATAGAAGCACTTTTGGCAGCAATAACGTCTTTAAGTCTTTTGTGTGTCTTAACTTTGCACACCGTCTTGGTGCAGTGTATGCCCATTCATCTTGGCACATTTGCTCAAACTCTTGTCAGGATCTGCTTCAGGATCTCTAATGAACAGCAGTTGCACGTCTTTCTGTAGGTTCTCAATACGATTCAGGTCTCAACTTGGACAGGGCCACTCGAGGATACACACTTTTTTATTCTGAAGTCCCTCCACTGTAGTTCTGGCTTTCTGCTGAGGATCATTGTCCTGCTGAAAGGTGAAATTTGAGCCGAGTCTTAAGTCTAGCAGACTGAAACAGATTACTTGATCCCATCCTGTTTCCCTTTAGTCCTAACTCACTTTCCAGTCCCTGCTGAGCAGAACTGTGATTCTGCCAGCACCATGCTTGACTGCAGGGATAGTGCTGGCCGACAGACATGCTGTATTAGATTTTCTTTCATATTAATCATTTACTCCTTACTTTTTCCTGTGAATGTGTGGAGAAGGGACTGCTAACAAAGTCTGCAAGCCTGTTTTCTTTCAGGCATTAGTATTGACTAAATGTTTCAACCAGCTGCATGGCAATGCAGTCTGTAATTTGGAAGTGGAGACGGACAATCTGTTGGCGGAGGAAAAGGATATAGTTAGAGCCAACGAAAAAAAAGAGTGGACACGCTAGCAGGGGTTTCTCTCCCTGCCAGTTCAGCACCACAGTAATACCGGACAGTTCCTTTCCATGGAGAGCTGCAAGGAATTGTGCTGATCTCTCCAGCTCTGGGCTGCCTCCTGTGGAGCTGGCATTACTTTCAGACATCAGCCCCCTAAAGGCGGATGGTGGCTGATCAAACAGCATCACCTCTCCGCCTCCCTCACCGCATGAAACAGAAGCAGGTTCTGAGCACTGAGCGCCCTCAGACTCTTCTCTTGCTGCTCAATTTTGTCAGAATTCCTTTTCCTTAAGGCTTCCTGTATTTTGGGGCCAAAGCCCTGCATTTGTTTTGTTAGTTTTTTTTTTAAAAAAGGCCCATTTGGTAAAATAATTCAATATTAAGGTTTTCCTTCTTCTAGTGTCATTGTAGCTGTCAATCAGGTGGGTTCAAAGCAGACCCTTGTGTGTCTTGTGTGGTTTTGCAGGGGTGACGTGTCGGTAGCTGATGCGTCCACTTCCAAAACTGTCCAGGTATATATGGTTCTTGGTTTGAGTTAGACAGATTACGACTGGTATTAGGGTTCAGAGAAAGGTTAAAGCCGTAGTCGGGGTTAGACGTAGGGTTTAAAGTCTGGGTTGCTGTAGGAGACATGGGAGAGGTGTGTGGCTACTGCGGTAACAATGGACACTTTGAGAGAAATTTGATTAATGAGGAGAAATGTGAAGTGGTTTAGTCAAAAATCAGGGGCATGTGTTTGTTAAAGCTAAAAGAATATTATTGTATTGATACTGATAAGATAAATTGATTGCATATGGAACGTTTGGGGTCTACGAACATTGATAACAGAACTAATAAAATGGCTGTTTCGTGGTGCAATGTGAATATAACCCCAGTATCTAGCAGTGTCCCCTGTCGTAGTGTAAGGACAGCTGCGCTTTGTGCTAGGGTTCAGTCTGCTCTCCCCATGTCTGTGTGCTGTACAGTCTTCCCGGAGCTGGAGGTGAGTCACCAGATTTGATTTGCAAAGAGACAAAAGATAAACTCTTGCCACATTTTTTACTCACAGTATAGTGGCCTCGGAGCATGAATGAGCTTCTGTGGCAGAAAGCTGCTCACAGGTTTCTAGACTTATGTTGAAAGCGGTGTTTTTAATGGATTAGAAATGAGAAGTATAAAATAACTGAACTTTGTTCAGAAGCCACCAGGTGGCACCATTTTTAATCTGGTCTTAAATTCGGTTGAACGAGCTGATTTAATAAGCAATAAATATTACAGTGAATTTCTTTTAAAAATCAGTATAACTGTAAGCAGAGATATTAAAATAATACTTAGTTTTATAATTATTCTTGTAGAATGTTTTTATCCATTAAACCTTATATTTTGTCTTGTGTCACAGTTTAATCTTTTCATCGCCAGTATGTTAGTAAGCCCCTTTTTTAGTTGTTAAAATGACGTGGTGTGCCTTTGTTCTTATGTTGTATAGCTTTCTTCACCCTTCAGAACTCTACACTGATATTTACAATACATTGGTAACTTCCAGTTGATTAAAACAATTCAATCTTACGTTACTTTAAGGAAGATATTGCATTATTTGTGCCAAACTATTGACTTTTAACAGAGCATAAGAACAATATGCTTCTACAGATTAGCTGAAGATTATACATCATAGTGGAGACTGTATACAGTGTCTGAGCAAAGCCTAGGCCTTAGCATAGCCCATAGCCTTTACCTTCCGCTATAAAGGCAAAGAGATCTTCCAGTCCTGTCCATGGTGGTTAAAATGAGATGTTTGTGAATCAGACACGAACAGCTATCTAGGTGCACAACCCCCAGCAGTGGAATTAAATATAGTGATTAAAATGAAACAATAAACCAAACCTCACAGAATGTCCCATGCAGAATAGAGTGGTATGTCTTATAGCAGTCTAATCAGAAGCAGATGTGCCAAAATACGAAGCTCCAAACCCACTATTACTCATAAGGTTACTCACCGTTTCCACTTTTGATATTTTGTTGTTGTTGTTGTTTGAGGGGTATTATGAACCCTGCAGATGTTTGAGACAGACCGGATGATTGAGATCGTAGCACATGCCAACAGACAGTGTTGCAAGTAGTCAACAGTAGATGCAGAGGAGGGAAGGAGTCAGCATGGCTTCCTCTGCCAGGCCCTGCACAGCCCACATACAGTACCAATTTCCTAGGGTCAGAGTTTAGATCTGCCCGGGTCAGCAGAGACAACCGCCACACAGACACACAGGGAACTAATGGACAGAAGCAAAAAAAAAGCACTCCACAAGTCAAGTCCTCCTTTATTCTTTTTTCCATTTCCTGTCATGTAACGTTTTTCCATATTGGTGTTAGACCTGCTGATTTACTATTGGTTGTTAGTGTCAACTAACCGTTTAAAACCCCATAATGAAACTGTGAGGGATATACTAAGTTTAACAAACTGGTATTTTTAGATTGTTAAAGGAAATATTAATATAAAATAAGATCACTTTACTGGCCATATACAATTTCTTGTATTAGGAATGTGTCTTTTCGCAGACCCCATCGTGCTCTCCATGAGACACACAGTCAGGGAGAGAAGCTGGGGGTCAGAGCGCAGGGTCAGCCATTTATACGGCACCCCTGGAGCAGTTGGGGTTAAGGGCCTTCCTCAGGGGCCCAACGGAGTAGGATTCCTCTGTCGGTCGCGGGATTTGAACCGGCAACCTTCCAGCCACAGGCGCAGATCCTTAGCCACAGAGCCACCACACCACCCCATATTAAATATTTGTAAAATATTCAGTTTTATAAAGGCTATAATCAAGAAGTCAGACATTTATGAAAGTTTACAATATGGGATATTTGTGCCCTTAATTGTGTTGCTTTGTGTCATTAATAATCACACCTTAAGGAATGCTGGAGGATGAGAGAACTAATGGAGGCTCTCGGTAAAACAAATCGAATTCCTTACCTATTCTAGCTATCTACAGCAAGTCTTATCTATTCACACTAATCTGCAACAAGGTGCAGATTACTTTACATGGCGTTTCGTAGAGTACAACATGCGTTGACAACACGTATGGAGAGTTTACAGTGTACAAACTATAGCAAGAGCATTGCATACCTTTTACATCTTTAAAACACCTTATGATCTGGAACAATAATGGCATCCTTTAGCAGCCCAGGTGCACGCACACCCTGAGCAGATGTAGAGTGAGGCTCACAGGGAGGGCTGGCTGGTGTGGGAATGTTAGTCAGCTGGCCTGGGTCTTGCCTCCAGCCAGGAAAACTCCCCCGGGAGGACAGACCTCCAAACTCAGGGTGGGAAACAAGACTTCCTGCTCCACACCCAAACCAGGGAGGCTGTTGACATTATTTGACTGTGTAAAAAAGCTCCCATCTGGCTGGGAAATGTAATGAATTAATGTTAAATGAAAGGTTTCAACTCTTTTTAAGGCAAAGCTTTATGGCACAGTCAGCTTACTTGTTCAGGAATAGGAGATTGTGATTGAACTTAAAATCTGCTTCGTTTTCGGGCATTGCCTTTAATACAACACATTGAAATCTGGCGGCAAAGTATTGAGACTGGCTTCAAAAGGAAGATGTGTCGCGTAACAGTAAAGTCCACAGATCACTGATCACCCAACCTAACCATAGTCTCGCATTTGAAGAATCAAATGACTGTACAAATATCCCATATATGGATCTCTGAAACAGAGACAGAATGTGATTTCTTTAGAGTTAAACATCTCAAAAAGAAAAGCTTTTTTTGTCAGATACCATTTAAGAGTCTTCTTTTTCAGTTGTTTTATTACTTTGAACACTTCTGGAGCTTGCCAAATACAGAATGACAAAATGTCACCAGATTTGAGTTTTTTTTTTGGTCTGAAACATAAAAGGAAGTTGTGGTTAAGATTGTCAAATATTAATTCAGTTTTGAGGTGTCTGACACACTTAATTTTCTCTGTACAATTCCCTTTAGTAATGATATGAGCCCCAAACCACAATAGCCTGCTTTGCTAGAAGATATACAGTAGTAAAAAGACCATTTCAGAAACTTAGTGTCTATGAGAACATTAATTCCACAGCGATGCCAGTGTATAGGAATGTACAGTATATTTGCTGGTGTGAAATCTGCTCTTACACTAGTTGAAACTGGAAATTCCCTGTGGTTATAAACCCAGTTGGCTGCCCTTTGATCATTCAAAGACGGCCAAGCGGAAAATAATGTAAATACTTATACTTACAGTACATCAGCATTCACTCTGGGAAAGCGAGATTATTATTTTACTTGTGCACACCATCAATATAACACTGCGTCACTCCTGTTCCGATTTCAGAAGGGTTTTTTTCTCAAACCCAAAACTCTTCGGGGTGCTGTCCTTATAAAAAGTAGAGTCTGCTGGATGCAAACTCTATACTTCAAAATACATTTTATTAACAATTGTTGTTTTGGAAAGGAAGCCTTCACCAGGACAATTGTAGTTTGATTGAGTGTCCGGTCGACTGGTTTTATAGTTGAATTTGTCTCATTAAGTGTCATTCTCGACAATTGGCATCCTGATTGTGGTTCTTATTTTTTAAATCTTTATTTATACTTCAACATGAATGTACATCACACCTACACATGAAAAATATAAACAATTATACAAGGAGATCTCTTCCCTTAAATTGTCCAAGTACACACGGGAAATTAAACTGGAGTATCTAATTGCATATCTGTTTTACTGTAAGTACAGTAGTCACAGAAAAAAATGCAGATTCCAAAAAGATAACCTTTATTTCCCAACAGAAAGTATTGTGACAGGTTTTTTACCATTACAATTAAATACAAATACTATCGGAAGACTTTGCTTTTCTGTTTTCAGTTTGTTTTACAACATGAGAATGCTCTCTCTTATGAAAATGCTAGAAATGTAAAATACTGCATGTCCAATTTGTTGCTGTGATCCTAGCACAGTTGTGAAGGCACTGTGTAAAATGCCCTGTCGATTGAATTGATCGATCGCTCTTCGATCTGCTCTCCCTTGCAGCTCCTGGACCTGTGCAAGTCGGTGAAGGACGAAGCTCTGAGAGTCGTTTCAGACTTCAACATGCCCGAGTGCTGCATCCAGGCCCCTATTGCTGGAGTCACCAATCCGAGAGCCGAGTGGGCTTTTTACTCCCTTCCCCAGCACCCACGACATGCGGAGCCCCAAGGGAGGAGGGCTCGCTTCACATCCAGGCTGTGATCCCCCCAGTGCTGTTGGCGTCTGCAGGACCTACCTGCTACACACATTGTGTGGCTGCAGTTCGTTTCCCCCTCAGATGGCCACAATCGCTGTACATGATTGGAGATTGGTTTTTACATGGAGTGTTCTGTGTCTAATGCACTCTTCTGCTCCAATAACAGACCGACAAGCACATTCAGACATATACTGTAGCTTTCGGTATCTAATACTTCATCATATTTGAAACACCTATAGTGTTACAGTCTGGATAGGAATATTCAAGTAATTGTGAATTTAGTAATGGCTGATCTACAATTAGTTAAGTGCTAGTTGATTTGTCCCTGGCCAGACATGTTTAAGTGTATTTTTAACTAATGTTTATATTTAATTATGATACATTTTTCTAATCTAATTTAGTTCTACTTTCATCATTTTTATGTGCAATTAATTCATTTGGGTATGGCACACACATGACTTTATGGTAAGCTATGTACAGTATATTGAATCCTGAGTCTAGGATGACCAAATACAGTGTATTATGAATCATTTTGCCTGCTGAATGCACTACAGTATTTTTGGCTTGTTGGAATGGTATGTTTCTGTGCTGTCAAAGTAGTTTTCTTGGTATGCAAAGGAAGAGGTAATAGGTTTATTCCATGCTGAAAAGAGAAGAAAGAGAACACAACTTTTCAGCTGTGGAGCCTTCTTCCAGTGTAAGCCTTATACCCAAGGAAGGCTCCACAACCAAAATGTGTGTTTTCTTTCTTCTCTTTTCAGCATGGAATAAACTTATTACTTCTTCCTTTGCAGCCTACACATGCTGACGCACCTCCCCACCTGAAAGTTTTCTTGGTATGATATTCATGTAATAAAATACTTCATCAGTAACTCACAGCACCCCAGCAACAGCCACACAGAGCAGGCACAAATAACAGCCATGTTTGGGGAAAACACCTGTTTATTCCAGGATTTTCAGAACTATCATTTGTGAAAGAACTGCATATTCTGCATAGCACAAGAAGAACGTCTAAAACAGAGGTGTATCTTCAGTAGTTTCCTCCCCCAAAAGACTGTATAATTACATGAAATATGGTAGCTCAGCACATCAGTGTGACAGTTAGTTCTACTGACTCACAGCACAGGGGTTCTGGATTCACTTTCTTCCTGGGGTGACTTACGTGTGGAGTTTGCATGGTCCCTTATAGTGGCATGTTTTTTTTTTCCTGCTGCTCTGATTTCCTCCCGGCTTTCCAAAGACATGATGGTTAGGTTAGTCGGTATATCTCAACTATCACAGTGTGTGCGCCCTCTCCTACCCCGTGAGTCTCCATATATACAGTATCGTATCGTGTTCAGCCTGTCGTCCCACCTTGTGCTCTGTGCTTTCAATACAGACTCCAGATTCCTGTGATCCTCTTCAGGAAGAGAGTAATGGTGCTCCAGATCACTGCACTCTTGCACTTCAACTCCACAAGAAAGATTAAGGAAGTTGAAGCTCATCTATGACTTGACCAATGACCCAGACATGGATCTTAGGGGGCATCTGTCAGTCTGACTGATCACCTACTCCACATTGGATATTTACTCCTCGTATTAAGTTAATACTGTATAGGATTCAACAAGTCAAGGAACACTCAGGTGTTCTATGCAAACCTTGCAGTTTGAGTCTACATACGGTGTATCAGTTCTGGAACCGACAGCATTTTGTTACATGTAATGGTTCTCCCTATATGTACAGTATACATAGACCGTGTGTGTCTATGGCACACCTGCAGTTATCAGAATGTGCAACACTTTAAGTAAAGTACTTTCCAAAGTTTCCAAGGATTCTTTTGAGCGGATGCATATTTTTAATCTATAATTAAATGTAAGTGACCTTTGACAGAACACTTCTCTAGTTAGGGAAGAAAAGTGATTTTATACTTGGGGAGACAGCAATGTTTTTTTCCTAATATGGTCTAATATGGGCGTCTCAACTGAGCAACAATGGACTTGATCGGACAGTGCATGACCGAGTATAACGTGCAGTATCACGTTGTGTATTATGGTGTATGTGATTTATAAAATTAATACTGATCAAGGCTTTTGTAAAACATCCTTTTTGTACAGCACACTTCTACATGCACAGTCCAGTTGCCTGGTTAACATTTTGCTCTCTTCCCCGATACCTAACCCCATGTCCCTCAACAATCATTCTGTTCAACTTTTACAATATCGCTACTCTGTCGTGGGTGCTTGAAAACTTAGATATTTAACTTTTACAACAACTACTAGAACGTGACGCTTTTGCCAGAATGGTTTAGTTGGGTATTCCCGATGTGGTCGACAAACGCCAGTCTAGTAAGGAAAAAACGTTGTGTTGGCTATGCGCGTTATGAACTCCTGTCGTCTATTGAAAATAAAATATTTTGGCACAACAAAAGAATAGCTGGTTTCAGTCTCATCAACTGAATTATAGCGGTATTTTCCTTTTTCGGTGGATGTGTGGGCGAACGTTTCTAGACCTGATAAAAATCGGTTTCAAATCCTTTTAGCGCAGGAATCGACAGAAATATGCGAGTCGGAGCAGCGACTGATCAGACGTAAAGCTTTTTATGGGTCATTTCATTGTTTTTTAAGAAATAATGCTTTTAATATCGAATATAGTTCTATTTTATTACTATATAATTACATTGTAAATTTTAAAATACTGTATGCAGTGGTATTATAGAGACGATGAAGGAGGAATATTTTGTCTTCGCCCGGTATGGATGCAAATTCAAAGGAAAGTCTTGCTGTATTTTATTATTATTATCATTATTATTGTTGTTGTTGTTGTTGTTGTTATAATTATTAATAATTCTACAAGGCTTGTGATACTACTACTTAATCTGAAATCGTATATATACTGTACACTTCAATTTCATATTTATGTTATTTACCTGATATTGCTACTACTGTACCGTATTTTGCTTAGAATGCTATGCTTAATTTTAATAAGAATGTAATTTAATTTAACACCACGCATTTCATTGCAATTTGTTTAAGAGATAACTGAAAATGATTAAGGAGACCCGACCTTAATGTGTGCTTTTTGAAATGTAGGCTGTAGTCGCCGACAGAGGCGTTTCGCCGGTGCTAACTTGATACAAAAATAGTTTTGCACGGCGTGTAAATTGTGTTTAAAGTCTGGGTATTGTAAAGCGATCGTAAGTCTCGGTTTTGTTTGTGAACGTGATTAGCCTATATAAGCAGAGGTCTGTGCTGTCTGATTCTCTTGTGGCTTCTGTACACCCACTCTTAAAAAAGAAAATTTCATTATGAGTGTATGGTTGAAAGTTCTGTGGCTAGATAAATGATTTTAAAATTTCTAAATGTCGTTTCATCCAGCGTAGCCGTGCTGAGGCTCGAGATTGTACACGACCTGCTATTTGAAGACGATGTCGGATTACTTTTATTGTTTATATCGGAATAAAAAAAAAGTCTGCTGAAATATCTATTTTGTTGCCTGAATATTTTCAATATATGGTTGAATATGAAACCGCTCTGTTATTTCCCATGTCCTGTTGATTTTTTTTAAAGTGCCTTTTGATAATTGGTAACTCTGGCTTCAAGAACGTGGTCTAAAAAACTGTTCAGCATGAAGCTGCTGGAAAACAAAGTTATCAAAGAGTTATATATTTTAAACCATTTTAAAAATAACGCTTCAAAAATACCCGATCAGTTGTCCAGTTACATAAACTGTAACAAAATAGGAACATCATTTTAAAAATACCGATTTTCATTTTTTTATATATATATACAGCAAAACGTAATTTCAGGATAGTTTGGAGTTTTTCAGACCGGCATCTGTAACACAAATACAAGCCTGAAAGAGATCGAAACAACTCGTACTGGGACGAAGCAGGGCCATGGGGAAAAGGTATCAAAACGAAAAACAAAAAGGCAAACCATCGAAGTACTGAAATAAAGACCGCGGGCGCGCCGCTTTCCGAAAAACACCACGCAGCCCCTGGAGTCGACTGCTTGAGAAAAGGAGGCTCGGTTTTCAAAAAACAAATTCCGTTGGTCTTCTCCTCGACACAACTGACCGGGGCATCGGTGCTCTGCAGCCCCGAGCACGGCTCGTCCTCGACGTCTCTCCAGCGCCTGGCCTCGTCTCTCCAGCCGTCTCCCGTCCGCGCCGCCGGTGCAGCAGGTGTGCCGGTCCGGCTCGGCGGGCGTGTGCGTGTGCGGGAGGCTGAAGGGAGCGGACCGCTGCACGCCGACAGCAAGGGCGAGATCGAGGATCGCCACCCGAAAGTGGCGGGTATAAGGTTACCCGACGGATTGCGGCTCCGTCGAGGCGCCGCCGCCTCCCGACACTCTCACCTCCTCAGACTTAAATTTCGGGAACCGTTTTAAACTAGGACAGGAGGTAAAGAGGAGATAAGGAGCTGCACTCTCACTAATTCTGGAGCGATTGTTTACTTTTCCACTACAGCGTCCTTATCGTTTTCAAAGCTGAAGTGCATTATTTTATTATTATGATTATTATTATGATTATGATTATTAGTAGTTGCTGTTGTTGTTGTTGTTGTTGTTGTTTATACACGTTGACTGGCTTCTTGTTACATGCTTTGCCGCTTTCATTTCACGCTGCGTCGCCTGCCGTGTCGATGTACTTTATTTGAGGAAACCCACGGTACTTTGTACAAAATAATGCGTGTACCTGTCTCGGCGTGCTGGGCGCAGAGCCGCGAGCTGACGGGCAGTGGGCGGGCAGTGGGCGGGGAAAGACGTGACGCGTCGCCTCTTAAAGCGCGTGCACCACGTCCGTTGTCTGAACCAGAGCTGGGGTCGGCGAGGAAGCAGAGAGCGCCTCACGACGTGCCTTCGAAGACAATAACAAATACTTTTTTTGTGGTGTTTTACAAAAAAAAAAAAGGACCACTTGTCACAAGACGCAGCGACCTGAAACCGGTTTGTTTCGATTTCATCAAGCTTTATCTCTTTGACATTTGGCTTTTGAGAAAAAAAAAATAATCTGAACACCTACACTTTTTTTTTTTCGCTTGGCAACTCGGGGGTGAGTTACATAGATCAACAAGTTCGCCCGCAGATTTTTTTTTTTGAGTCATTGTTTTCGGCTGTTATGTCCTGCTAATTGGGCGCCACTGTGGATATGTCCTATTCGCCCAGGTAAGATGCGGCCGATGGCATGCTCTTGTCATTTTTCTGACGTTTTATTTGAGTGTAGCCTGAATACCACCTAATGGGAACAACATTTAAAAAAAACGGATTAAAGAAAATTCGATTCTTAATTATGTTATGTTCATTAGCGCTGGATCTTATTTGATATAAAAGATATCTCATGCATAGGTACGCGGTGTTCTTCAGAAATGTTGTTGTTAATAAATCACTGATTATAGTATTGCGCTGTAGACCCTATACAGGTGAGTTCGCCGTCTTACAGCCGAACAATACCGCATTTCGAGGGAGCCTGCACATCTAATAGTGTCTAATCGGACCAAAGCACATGCAGTTTACATATATCAAGCACAATCTCTATTGCGATGTTTTGTTTTCCCCATTCTGACAGCTACTGGCGCTCAAGACTAATTGTTAAGGCGGCCACCTGCGGAGCTGCCTTCGTGCGAGCGAGGTGCGGACTTGTTCCTCGCGCACCTGACGTGCCCGGCTCGCGTGTCAACTCTGGCCACCGCGTGCCGCCGCAGCGAGCGGCGGGCGCGTGCGGGTCGCCGGCCCCCGGCGCGAGGGTGGACTGGGTTGTCTTCTGCAAACTAGAAAAGAGCGAACACAAGCCCGTGTTTTTTTTTGTTTGTTTGTTTTGTTTTCGCTTCGTAAGAAGACCTCGATGTTAAACCCTGCTGGTGATACTCTCACCGTAATGAAGTCGTCGGGCTCTTTAAACGGGTCGTAACGCATTAGAAAATGGTGACGGGGGAGGCTTTAAGTATTTCTTTAAATAGAAGCTGGGGGTGTTGAAGTAAATGCCACTGTTCGTGTGATGAGGAGTTATGTCTCTGGGGATCACGAGTGCCGGCGCAGCGCTTGCATCGATGTAACAGAGGGCGACCGCTCACCGCCGTGTCCCGCATTGAACCGCGGGTCTGTTGGCATAGCTGATCGGCAGTTCGCGCTTTCTCCTGACCGATATCCGAGCCGCCGGGTCCAATTCCACTTCCCTGCTTGTGCCGCCTCACTCGGCTGGCTCGCCCGCCGTGTGCTTTCACTGGCGTACGAGAGCGAGCCGTTGTACCCTTCTCTGAAAGTGGAAAACGATCAAAGCTTTCAGCGACGTGTGGTGTGTGTGTGTGTTTTGCTAGTTACTACACAGAGCACATTGTACCAGGACGGCCGTGTCGTGCGGTTGTTGTTTCTGCGCTCTGACAGCCAGTCTGCAGGGCTCTGAAGTGCCTTGGCCGGGCGGCCTGTGATTGGCGGAGGAGTGTGGCATCTCCTGTCAATCACCGCCCGGCGCCAATAAGCGCCTCCCACTGCTGCCTCTGTTTTGGCCCTTTAAACTTTGTGACGCCCATGAAGAAAAAAAAATGATAACACTAGCGGGGCTGTGTCAGTGACGGCGCTCAGACCTCGGGGAGTGTTTAATCACTTCTTAAAGCTTTTGTCTCCAACTCTTCAAAGGACCGATTAAACACTGCACTTGTCTGTGAAGTGTAAGTATTCGCCGTCTTTGTCTTAAGAGGACAGATCCTGCCCGAAAAGCGCGTTGTGCGAGCTGAAGTTAACAAGTGGTAGATAAAGAGACATTCCCGCGGGAGTGACTGTAACTCCCCGCACAGCCTCGTAAAGAAAGAAAACTTTCTTTTTCTACCCGAGCTGCAGTTGACTGGAGGTCAGGAGGCACCGGTACGCGGCGGGGACGAGTGTCGAGAAAAACCCGATTATAGACAATGTCAGAAAAGTAACTTCGCGCTGAAAAAGAAAAAAAAAAATCCGCAGGACTTCCCCAAAAAACGTGACCGAGAATGCGAGAGATTGCGAACTTGTTGGAAAAAGCAGGCGAACGTGGTGCCCGCTGTCCACGGTGTCATAACCCCTTCGTGAGAGAGGCGACTGGGAAGTGGAGCTGGCCGAAAGCGTGTGTCGTGTGACGCAGTTACTCCAGCTCGACGCTCGCCGGCTCCAGCCCGGGCAGAAAGTGCTGTCATCAGCACCTAGCCGGGAACAGGGGGAGGGGAGAGGGGAGCGGGCCGGCCGGCCGGAGCAGCAGCACCACCGCCTCCAAACGAGACGGCACCCGAGAGCAGGGGCTCCGCCAGCAACCTCTCCGTTCGGTAGCTTCGCAATAAAAAAAACACACAACAAAACGCGGCTTTTTCGCTTGTGCAGACTTCTTTTTTTAAAAAAAAAAACCCACCCGTTAACGCGAGCGCGGCTGGGCTAAGACACAAAAAAATGGAAATGAGGTTTGATCTCTTTTCACATTGTTACTAACTTGAAACCTCCCACCAGAAGCAAGCAAGCGCGCACTCACTCACGCACGCACGCACCCCCTCTCCCTCTCCCTCTCACACACACACACACTGTGGGCTGTGAAAGCGTGACAGGACGGCGATGCTGACAATAATCCCTGCCTTGTCTATTCTGCAGAGGACAAAAGCAAGCGAATGGCTCGACCACCCTAGATTGTGAAAGAGGGGAAGGCGGAGAGTTGCGACCCGGGCCCGGAGCAGGTTTTCCTCCGAGCGGAGCGCCGGCTCCTCCAAACGCCCTGCCCAGCCGGTCTGAGGGCAGCCGGTCTCCTGAAGTCGATCATTTGCGGGGAGGGATTACGATGCCTCATAGCCCCCTGTCTTTCGCGACGAGGTTCCCCGTGTTTAGACCCCTGCACAGATCGTCCAGCGGATATTTTTCGTTCGACAGCGATTCTCTGCCGAGTTCCCCACCTATGAGCCATAACAAGTCAACGCAGACTCCAAGCCCGTCTAGCCAAGCCATTGCCCATGCCCAGCAACGCATATCCCAAGAGCAAGAGACCTCCCAAAATCATGGTAAGGAAACATCGCCCGCGGACTGCGGGCTGCCTGGTTCACTCTCCCCAGAGGGTCTGACTCCGTCGTTTCAGCGTCCTGAAAGTGCAGACGCAGCGATCGTGCCATAGGATCGCCTCATCTGGGAGGAAGTGTGCTCGTCGAAATAGCTACTTACAGTTAGGAGCAAGACGACGGTCGTGCGCAGACAGGGAAATGCGAAAAGGAGACCCAAAATCCTGGATTTTCCCGGTCCCTCGTTTCTTTTATCGTGTTTTCGTTTTCGCATCCTGTGGTGTTGCAGTGTCCAGAAACATGAGTTTCCTTGGAGATTCCAGTGGGAGGCGTATGGGAAAACGAAGTGCTTTTTTTTTTAAAAAAAAAATTTCAGCTACGACAAAAAAGCTGTAGATCCCCAGCGTGTCGTCAGCGGTGTGAAACTCCATATGCAGGCCGCCGCCTCTGGAACAGGTTTTGTGTTTTCCTGTCGCCCCAGAAACTGGACGTTTTGTCCAATACAAAAGGCACTAAACCTCACGGTGCATTCTTATCTCCAGCCCAGCAGTTGAAATTCGCCGTGCAGGCACTTGTTGACCTTAGCTGTTATTTGCTTGGTGTGTTTCATTCCTCATTCCTCTGAAGTGCAGCCGTCATCGCCTGACTCTGCTAGTGGTGGCTGTGGTCTACACTGCACGGGTAACAGGGTCCCTAACAGGAGAGACCCGTGTCCTCGAAGAAATCCGTTTGTATATCTATATTGTGTATTTGTAGATCAAATATGATTAACCTTCAGTGAGCAAACGCAACCTTTGCAGTGATGGGAGAATACCAGGTGCTTCCTTGTGTGGTGGTTTGTAGACATTGTTATGCTAAATACTTGCAATCAAACTGTAAATTGTGCGTGTATTCAAATATATCCCTCTGCCCCTTTATAAACGGCTTGCTGCTTGTTGGCCCAAGTGCTTGAGCAATTTAATTCACTTTTACAAACATTGCGTCAGTGTTTTTTTTTTAATTTGCCACCGTCTCTTCTTACAAGTCAAATGTCCTATGGTTGAGGAAGTAAACCACACCTTGTTCTGCACTGCTGAGATTAAAGAATATGCTCCACTAGGTCAGGACAATTAATCTAGAAGTGCTAGCAGTGGGACTCTAGTTTACTGCTAGAAGTTCAGATTTAAAGGTGTGGAATAGAAGCTTGTCTGCTGTAATCTGCAGACAGGTCTCGAGCATTCACGCATTCACGTTCTCCTTCTGTAAAAGTTTCTAAATCTCCCTTTTTTTTAAAGTTTGTACAGGTTAGAAGAGGTGCGCTGATCCATTTACAGTATGTTTGTTTACTCAGTTAAATGACACTGATTCACATTTGTTTCTATTGGCCTCATCATGAGAGTGGCGTTCAGTTGACTCTGGGTGGTGTGCGTGTTACGTGTTAGACTGTGCGCCTACAGTATATTAAAACAATAAAGGACCCAGGTGTTCTGTGCAAATGGTGAGAACCGTGTGAAGATATTTCTAAATAGGCTTAAAACATACAGCCTTCCACTGTTTTGGAACTGAGCTCTTGATTCCTACATCAAATGTATTTTAATGGTCTGAAAGGCACTGGGATAGAGGTGTCGCAGTAATACTGCCCATGCTTTCTGATTTTGTCGACTGTCACTTTTCACCCTGACAGAGCACACAGATGGATAGGGTGCAGTGCAGGGGAAAAGGAGCTTGCTTCTCTCGCAGCATTGCTGAAGTGGATCGCTCTCCTGGATAGTGGGAGGGAGCTTTCTAGTAGAAGCTTCTCTTCATACAGCAGCTGGTAGGTAGGTAGGTTAGGTCCTCTTTTCAGGCCATAAGGGCCCATGGGGGGGGGGATGGGGGGCGAGGGCCACAAGTTTTCTCAACCATCTGACTCTGGAGGTGGAGGTGATGTGGTCAAGCATCACACTCCGGCTGGCCTGTGACCCCCAGAAGGATTAACCCCCCCCTGTACTCATTTGGACAGCAGGCTGAGTGGACCTGGGAGCCATCTGGAAGGAACTAGAGCTACATCGCTTGCCCCTACCTGGGATTGAACCCGGGACCCTCCGGTCAGGAGCTAGACACCCTTGCCGTCTGAGCTACCACAGCTCATAGAGCAGCTGAATTGGAGAAAAGAATTATGTTCATTAAACATCAGGTGAAGTGAAGGGAGGAAACGCTGAATGCCGGAGGTAGAATTTGAGGAAACCAGCAGACACTCTTTAGTGGGAGTCTTCATAGAATTGGTAGAAGTTGAGAACTCAGTTTGATATCTTTTCCAAAGATTGTTCTTGGACATGGCTAGTCCAGAGGGCAGGAAAATACCTGCTGGGCCAGCCTCACCGCTTCCCACAGCAACTTGATTTTTCCTCGGATGTTCCCATCCAATACCAACCCGCCCCAGCCCTGCTGAGCTTCAGATATCCGGCTCTGCTCTTAAGTGAGTGATGTATGCACGTTGCCACACACTCCATCTTGTCGAGATGTCATAAAATACCCAATGTAGATTCTTGTTTTTGGCTGCAGCCTCAGATTAATATCGGGTCTGAATAATCCCAGATAAAAAGTATTATTTTTGTACATTTAATTTCCTAAGCAAGGGGAGTCAGGTCTGTGCTGTTGGTGGCCCTTAAAAGACATAATCCTGTGACTAACAATAGCTTCCTGTAAACAGGCAAAAAAAAAAGCTCTTTTTTGACAATGAAATGCACACCAGGAAGTGTCTGTGTGCTCTCAGTCTTTAAGGGTTACGGCAGAAAGATTGGGATCTGTCTGTTGTGGATTATCTTTTAGGACTAAGACCTTTGACATCTTTAACAATGAGGAATGTGAAAAGATGCCTATCCCATGAATCCTTGTTGAAAGTTTTAATTTATTTCTTGTCTCGCAGGTATAACTGGTACAGTCTCACTTTCGTGTACCAGTGCAGTTATAGCCTGTAATCTACTGTACCTTTTTTAACAGTAGCGATGCCCTCTCGTGAATATTCTTAAGTAATGCTCTTCCTCTCTAGTGTACTGATAGCTAAAATATGATTCACCGAGTACCAGTGTGCAGTAATGAGGAATGACATGGCAATCTCTGCTCTCAGGCTGGGGGTGTTTGATGATCTTTAAGTGTCTGTAAACAAACAAGCAGCACAGTCTGGTTTCGGTGTGCTTTGTATTTCATTTACTGACACAGATGCAGGACAAGTATCGGTATCTGTGTCAATACCAAACAGATCCCATATGTTGTTTTTTTGGGCTGATTCACCACTGAAGATTAAATATGGAGTTTAAAGACGGAGAATATAGTATTTGGCACCCTGAATACTTCTATAAATACTGATGATATAGAACATATTTTACTTACAGTGGACTCTACAAGATGTATTAAAGAGAATTTATTGGGAAGTCAGGTGATCAACCCATGTTCAGTGAAGTAAATAAACTTTCTATCCAAATTGTTTTGTATTTTCCAGTTTCATTATGGTTAAATGCTGTGCTTTGAGGATATTTTTGTGTTCACTGAAAGTAAATGCAAAACCTTTGTTTTGAAGTTGGAGCAAGTGACTTAAAAGACAGGTTACAAAGTGAAGAGCTTCAGCCTCCAACATGCGGAGGATGTGTTTCAGGAAGCTTTGCGAAAACTTATTTCAGTTTTCTCACAGATAAATCTCAAGTACTGAAAAGGAACACGGTTGTTTAATATCTTCAGCATGCGCAGTGCAGTTGGTCACTTTGGCGAGAGGGATTGGACAGTGTTCGGGACTCATGGACGCTTCAAAGTCCATGTGAGACTTAAGAAGGCTGGGAAAGGGGGCATTTGGAAGCCTGTTTTGTAGTGAGAATGGATCCCAGGATCTCAGCCAGCTATTTCTTGAATGAAGCTAGGGTTTGGATTCAATAACATGGCTTCCTAGCTTGTTCTGGACCCCACACTCCTATGGCTAAAGCACTAAAGAAATCCTGCTGCTTGAGCAGGGTACTCTGCCCAGATTGTCGCAGTTAAAAAGTCCAGCTGCATAAATGGGTGCAAATGCAAGTTGCTTTGGATGAAAAGCATCTGAGAAATTAGTAAGTGATGCAGCAGGAGCACACAGCCCCTTTTATTCCTGCTGGAGTGGTTTTTGTTCTCTTTTTTTTTAGAAACAGGTCACTAATGATGTGAAAATCCACTGCCCAGAAAGTCATGAAGTCCCGTTCCCTGCTCTCTAGAGAATATGGGCTGTGGCTGCTCCTCATCAGGGCTCTGCAGTGTGCGACAGCGACAGAGCCTTGCGACATGACATCCAACAATAGAGAAGTCTGAAACGACCAGCATGGGAGCGAGCTCCCCCAGAACCAGCCCCGGCAAACGGGAGCGGATGTTTACTCCTGTGCAGCATAATAGAATTGATTCCGAGGACAGATTTGTTTTGTTACATTTCCTTTTATTGGCAGTCACTGTAGGAAAGCTGGACTGGAACTAGCAAGAGGAAAGCTCAGGCAGCAGTCAAAATAGAGACCTGGCCCTCTTGTGAACCTTAGACAGCTGTTTTTCTAAAACATCTTCACCACAGTTCCTTTTTTTTTTTACTGTATGGGTTAGAAGATGAGGCCGGCTGATAACCGTTCCTGCCCCCTTCAGCCCGCACCTTGTCTCTGGAAAGGCAGGGAAACTCAATTTCAGTGATCAGCTGCAGCTCTCTGCTTCTCCGGTTAAAGGTCATTTTTGTCAGTGACGACTTTAAAAAAAAAACCCATGATGCGACGTATTGTGTAGAGCATTTCTGGTATGTCTGGATCAGGTGGCACTGGGAGTTTCTGAGGGGGAATCGTAGGGCACTTGTTCCACTCCATTGTGTGAGTTTTAACGCGTGAGGAATGGAGACTAGGGGTCTAAGCCAGCTGTTAACCTTAAAGAAGTCATCTTGTTTCCCACTTGCAGTTGTCTTTTTAGAGAGCGGAGAGTGAAATTTGTATAAAATTACTCACTTGCAATGTGAAAAGCGAAGCTGTGGTTTATCATACTGTATAGAGATGTAATGATTTCATATTTTGGGTGGACTGTTTATAGAAATACTGTACATTTTCTGTTTCGTTTTCTGTTTCATAAGCAGAATTAGGTAGCTAAAGGTTAAACTGTAAGGTTGTGCTTTTTCAGCTGAGTACAGTTTCAAACAGGACTGCTCAGAAATTAGCCTTCAGGGTGTTTTCTAAGACGGAAGGTTGTGCAGATTTTATTAACGTCATTATGGCACCACCCATGTAAGTCTGATGTAACATTGCCTTATTCTGCTTAAAAGTAATTTTACTGCAGTATCTTAAAAGGGTTCGTTAAAGACGAGCTTTGTTTTGTAAGGGCCAGGGCTACTCATTGCTTTTACACAGGAAGTTTTGGTTTCAGGACGTTTTAATTGAACACAGTCTCTCTTGGTGGACATATAACACTGTAAAGACCAGGTTTGCCAGGAGTAAAAGCACATATAGTTTTGAGGCACCCAGGTCCATCGGTCCACCCTTGGAGCCATATCTGCTTAACGAGGAGAAGTTAAAGATGTGAGATTACTACATCTGAACTCTTTCAACGAGCTCTCAAATGAGCCATCAACATATCGGTAACAGTCACCACCAGTATGGTACTGTATATGAGTTTGTGAGTTTTAGAATCTCTTCTTGGTGGATTTCTGTATGGTCAATTATTTAATCAATAGTTTCATAGTGTTTTCTACACCTGATTATGCTTTACAGGGTGTGATTGAAGCAGTTTTGAGACATGACTTTGGTTGAGATAGAAACAATTGTCATCATCATCATCACGCCACTTTCAATAACGGCTTATTCAATTCAGGATACATAAGTTGTTTTTATTGTTTGTAGTACCATTATGTTAAGCAAGGAATTCTAACATTAATGAGCCACCACAGACGTGTGTGTTCTGGCCAATATGACATATTTCAAACAAGGCAGTTCTGAGGTCCACCATGCTGAGTTAGGGAAGAAGAAAACCGAATTTTTTAAATGTTAGATTTTATGTGTTGAAAGTCAGCTTATCCGTTTTCACTTCTGTGTAAAGTTTCTGTTTGAATTGTGGGCATACTGGAATTTCAGTGCTTAGAGTGAGCTTACAAAATCTTGTTTTACATGTTGACAGAACATCACACTGAGCTGTCAGTCACACAAAATGTCCACAAAAAGGTCAATGCTGTAACAAACTAACATCAGCTAATATGTTATACTGTATGTAGCTGGTTTGTGTGATCCCTTCTCTCATGAAGCTGCTTGTGAAGAACCATTGATCCACCAATCGGGGAAACTACTGTAGCAACATGACTGCATTGGTGCCTTCTGAAAGAACATGTTGCAATTCTGTTCTATGGGGTTGGGAATAAGTACAATCCAGAATATGCGCTGCACAGTACCTGGCAGAAGTCAAAATGAAAATAGTTGTGAAATAAGCTTACAAAGCTGCCCACTTTCACTAGCTGAATAAACATTTCTGAGTGTGGTGTCTCGTGCAATCCAGGCTACAAGGAAGAAAAAAGGAAATGGGAGGTAATATTATTGATTTGTTTAGCCGAGGCTATGATCCAGGGCAGTATGTATTCAAAACAATCACTGAACGGTGTCAAAAAATGTCTTAACGGCAAACAGTTCAAATGGTCTAACAAAATGCGTATTAGCGCACCAGATACACTTAAGTTGTACAGCAGTAAGGCCAAGGCAGAGGAGGGGCTGTGGGATCTACAGGTGCAGTCCGTTCTGTCTCAGGGTGACCCAGGCTGGCTGTTGTGATGTGCCTGAATATCGAGCTCCACCACAGATGGGAACCCAGTTTGCTGCTTTTCAAATCGTGTGTCCTGATAGGCCTGAGCCTTTTTTTTTATTTTAACACGCACGTGTTGGAATTGCCAAAGAGAGCCCTTTTCTGAAAAGCCTGGGCTCCATTTCAATACGAGCCACTTAACCCCGGTGTTAATTTCCTGAATTACAGGGCCGGTGCATGATAGGGTACTGGTGTCCAGAGAGAGGGTCTGCAGAACCTCAGCTGAGTAATTCAAGAAGCTGCATGCCTCTGCCCTTCTGGCACCTGCTGGAGTTACGACTGCTAATTTGTCTTCTTTTAGTCTCAAAGCACACAAAGGAAATAAAAAATGGGCTGTACGACCACTGATGTCATGGGATGTGAGAAACAATAAATCGGTTCTGGCATGACTCAGCACTCGAGCAAAGCAAGTGCATTCTAGCAAGTCTCTTGTCGTACAGTCTGGTGCAAATGCCGGTGGTTCCTGACCTCAAGAGTTTCTGTGCACTTCAGAAAAATGCTCTTTTTAGTAGCAGCTTTCTGCTGCTTCAAAACATTTCTGAAGAAGAACTTCAAGGTGGCTAGCACTTTTAAACGAAGGGCATGTTCAAGAAAGTAGTTAACACTTCATGTTGGTAATGGATCCAGAATCCTGACCTTTTTCTTTAAACAGAAATAGGGCTATAGGCTTATTTGACAAGTATTTTTAAGTTTCAAGGACCGCACAAAACTGGTTTTCCTCACTGGACAAACTGCCCTGCGTTGGCAAACTCTTCCCAATTAACTTTTTTTTCTGGATGTATCGTGTAAGAGTTCAAGATGTCAATAAAAAAAGCGCACATTTTGAAAGATCAAAGGTGGGGACAGTATCGTTCGCTCTTTTTCGTTCTTACCCAGCAAAGTAAACCAAGGGTATCGCTGAACAGATAACCATCTCCTGTTGAAAAGCATACAGAAGATATTTAACGAGGAAGTTGGCTCTAGCAGAAACGCAGCTCAGCATGTCCTCCTTTTTCTAGGAAAGCTGAACATCCTGAGTTTACTGAGCCAACCTGAACTTGCGCCATACACACCGGCGAAGAGATGTTTCCTCTTTCAAATCACACATGAGATTTCAAAGAAATAAAGCTTCAGCGAATTTTGCCGCATCACCTGAAAGGTGAAGGCCATTTCCCGCTGTGTAAACCTGACATTTATCTGTGCTTCGTTCGCAGACATGCCACAATCCCCCCACAGGCCCTATAGACCTCGGTCGCTATCGATGCCCGCCGATATGCGGCCGGAGGTCTGGGTTGCTCAGGAGCTGCGGCGCATCGGCGATGAGTTCAACAGTTTGTATTTGGAAAGGGTGAGTGTCGCCACGCCGTTTTAAGAAGGAATCTTCCAGTGTTCATTTCGTTGCGCTCCCCCCCCCCCATTTTCTCTTCAGCTTGCTTACAGAAATCGGCTGCTCACACTTCACAGGATGAAAATTGCCCAGCTCTGCTCGTTTTGTTTTCTTTTTCCCCCTACTGATGCTCCAGAATGCCACAAGGCTTACAAAAGAGGCATCCGCCCAGTTCTGCAGGCTTTGGTTGCGTTTGCCTCCACTACCACTCTGAAGTCACAGCAGGCTTGAGGAAGTGCTCAGACAGGAAGTTGCGAATATACAACAGATGATTCAGGTTTCCTGATTTATACGTTTATTTCTTTTTCGCAGTTTGTAATTCTGCGTGTTTCGTCAGACCGTTTCCACAAAGCACTTTAGAAACTTACAAGGGGAAAAGGATTAGGAAGCAGATTACCTCGAAGCACACATTAGATCTTATGCCCTGCTTTGAACAATTTAAGATCTTGCTTCCCTTTTCCATTTTTCTTTTTAATACCACAAACAGTCTCGACTTGTTGACGTTCTAAACATACTGATCTCTCCAGTCCTTCATGGCTGCTTTCCTTTGTTTCACTACAACACTGCTCTCGGCACCAGTATTCCTCAGGTGAAGTTATCTCTTAGGAATATGATCACATGGAAGGTCTGGAGTGCCTTTCTTTAGGTGATGTCTGTACAGGCTCAGTGGAGCAGTGGTCTGAGCTACAGTTAACAAGCAAGATCAAGCAGTGTTACATTAGATTTATGTGGGGATTGCTACAGTAATCTGGAAACCAAATCTGCACAAGCATCAGTCTCGCGAATTACCCTGTCTGCAGGCCCATTCCTGAGCATTCCTGTCTGAAACTGTATTGCATTATAGACGCACAGTCCTCCAGTTTAACTGTTGGCTACACGTTTGTGCTTATGGATTGGGAAACGAAAAATGTACGCTATTACTATAAACCGTCCACCCTACATATGAAATCATTACCCTTCTATAGAGTTCTCAGCACATGTTCTTCACACCGCCCGTCACGTGCTTGGTTGAGTTGGCTAAATTGAATTGTCCATACCACAGTGCAGAGAGCTGGTGTCTTTCTACCATTTGGGTAACCAACACTGTTCAAGGAAGTCGAGCATGACAGTACAACAGTTCATAGCTGGCTGATGTTAGCAGATATGAGTTTTTCTTTTCTAATTTTTAAGGCCAGACAGAGTGGGCTCACCCCTCCTCAGATCCCTTATGTGCACTTAGAATGGAATGAACCTTTTTAGTATTTTGGGAATGTGCATATCTGGATAAGTTTGGCAGACTATTCCTTCTGCTTTTCCCTCATGCTAAGCAAGGATTCTCATTGCTCTTGTCCAGTAGTCTTGCTGAATGAAAACTCAGTTCTTTGTCTCTTGTAGCAGCAGAAATGGTTCTGGATAGCTGCTCTCATTTATGGCTAAAGTTACTAATTACCAGTTTATTTGTCTGCCTCCTTTATCCAAAGTCACTTATATGAACACAGCTGTGTATTCTGCTGGAGCAGTTTGACGGATTTGTTGTTTGTTGTTGAAGTTTGTTGTTGAAGGCTACAGCAGTGTCTCACCTGGGTTTGAACCCACGACTCTTCAGTTACAACTCCAGAACCTCGACCAATGTTCCGCGCTACTACCGAAAAGATGTTGGCATGCGGGGAGCCTCCAGATGCCCAGTTGTGTCAGGACACTTCTTGGTTTTTTTAACATTTAAAATGTCCTCATTTGGCTCAGCAGGAAGCAAGTCTTTATTGAGACTAACAGGGGAGTATGAGAAATGTGTAAGAACTGGACTTTGTGAGGTTTCTGTTTTTCTAGGTTTCGGTAAAGGTGTTTCTGTACTGGCGTTAACATTCTTGTTGTAACAATGTTTCATTCTTCCCACAAAACGTGGCTTTACGTTACACTTAGCTGTCATATGAAATGGAGGCCATTTGTATGGGTTTTGGCGCGGAGCTTTGAGAAACCGAGTCTCTGCCTGCCTGCCTTGCTCTTTTCAAAGGTATTTTCGTCATAAACTCATTGAAAAAGCTGTGCCGAGCCGAGCTGCGCTGAGACTTCTTGCATCCCTGCAGCAGGGGCTCTCAGAGTGCCAGAGGGGGGCAGTGAGAGTACTGTATGAAATCCGGCTCCTCATGCAGTCACGGCCTTGTTTCACAGCCTTGTTTCTGTCACAGCCTGACTTTATTTTAGTGGTCTTGGAGAAATTCAGAGGGCCTATCGCCTCTGTTGACCAGGGAAGGGGGGGGGGGGGTGTTAGGGTCCATTCTTGACTAGTTAAAAATCAATAAATTGTTTTGCCAAAAATGTATTTAGGCAGGGAGTTGGGGAAAAAGGTCAGCAGTTACATGCCTGCAGCGTGTGCTTCTCAGATTAAAGCTGCTCATCAGATGGAAAGTGTTTAACCAGGGATAGATGTGTAATCTAGTTGTGCCTTGAACCTTTGCCCAGTGACAATATTGTCTTGGTTTTTGTAGCCATTGTTCTAGTGTCTTCGATGTCAAGGCAGTGATTGACAGTTTATGCTGCGCTTGACTGAGAATTTAGTCTTTCATTCCCAAGAAATGCAAAGAGTCTGTTCCTGCCCCCCTTCTGTTTTTCTTTCATGGTCTGTCCTTTTCTTTGCAGCAGGTTGTTGGAGACCCTCAAACAGACCTTGAGGTAACGAAGTGGGGTGGGATGGGAGACGATGTGTCATAAAACATTTATTAGCATCTGTACAAAAGCTGTGATTTTCATTAAGAGGCGATGCATGCACCATGCTTCGCCTTCACAGCTGCAAAGCTCCCCGTTTGCGAACAGCGCTAATAAACGTAAGATAAGATTTATTTTGTTCCTCTAAGGACAGCTGTTACGAAGCCCGATTGAAATGAGAAAGTAAAGTCTTCAGTTGCGTCCCATACACTCAACTGTTCTTTCAGTACCCAAGACAGGACTGATGTCTGTATCTCGCTTTGATAACATGCTGTTAATAACTGCACTTGTTTGTTGACATACTTTACTGCTCACAAGAAGTTAATGTAATGGTCATGTTAACTAAGCACAAAGAGTTCATCTGCTTGTCTTTTTAGTAGAAGTTATTTTCGCGAACTTGTGGCTTTTTTTATCCTGTTTAGAGGACTTGCTAACCATTTTGCAGTTCGCCAGTGAAGACGAGCTTTAGATGGAACATCTTAGCTTTAGATGAGGTTTTTGAAGTACCGCTTGAGTCATTTCAGTTTAATAGGACTTTGCTACAATATTAGTATAACATAAAATGAAGAAAAAGCTTACAATACATTAAATAGTGTTGCATTGTCTCAGTGGTGTTCCACTGTACATCTGGTCCAAGCCTGCCTGGTACATCTCGGATGTCTATGCACTTCTCTATGTGAGCTTTAGGTGTCATTGTCCTCGGTGAGCTTGGAGAATTACTTCAAGAGAGCTGCTGGCACAGAGTGACAATTTGCATCTTTCTAGAAATATACGTGGTCATGAATTGTATTGGATTGGGCCGCTTTGGGTTTCAGCTTAGACCTGTAATTGTTTCTTTCACTTTTCAATTGTTACTTTCAGTCAAACCTTTTCGTTTAGGATTGAATATTCCTGCCATTATTGAGCCTGCTCTTCTCTGTCAGACCAAGACTAATCCAGAAATGTAGAGATTTCAGGTTTACTGTCCGCCATGAGGCTGGGATCCAAGGATCCCCATTGTTCGAGTCATCAGATAGGGCTCGCAGTTCAAGACCTGCCAGACAGAGAGGCCCTAAAGACTGCCAGGTCCTTCTTCCCGTTTTGTTCCAAGAAATCTTAGTTCTCCTGCTGTTCTTTTTTCCACCACCAATAAAATGCTTGAACAAGCTTAAAAGTATGTGTTACCTCGCTGTTTTTGCAGGTTTGAGTTTGTCTCTTTTTCTTGCTGTTGACACTGCCTATGTGACTGAGTAAGTAGCTAAAATGAGACCTACTACCGATTTCTTGGACCTTTATTAAAATCTAGTTCTCTGCTCTTTGTCTGTGTAACTGACTCCCCCAAAACTAGTCTTGTTCCTGTAAGCTGAAAAGACTTCTGCTGTCACACCTGAACCTCTTTGTATTAACCATTGCCATCCTATTTTAAGTTTACTTTTACTTACAGAAACATACCCCAGGTGTTCCACAAGGGTCTGTGATGGGTCCTTTCTTATTGGTGCCTCTCGGTCAGTTCATTTGCCATCATGGACTCGCATTTCACTGCTGTGCCAAAAACACTGCACTTTATTTGTAGACCAAATCCAGTACTACACAAGAGGGCATCTTTATTCCACCTGTGTCACTACTTGGTTACTACCCTTGCTCAACCTGCTTGATGCTGAAATAGCGGTATTTAATTAGGAATAGAGTACTTTAAGACCTTCATTTCTAAATAGGTTTCTATGCTTGCAGAATTATGTGATCCAGGCACTATCCTATCGTCTGTAAACTATACTGGCTCCCAGTGGATTCTAAGGTTCTTGTAACTGAAGGGCCTTAAAGCCACATTGTCTTCAGGACTTTTTGCATGCGTGTACTCCATCTCTTTACCCAGAACTACTATTCTACTGATTCTGGTCTTAATTCTGTTGAACAGGCTTCTCATAGCAGCCCTCTCATGTACAGCACCACACGTGTGGGACTCTTGTCTATATCCATGAAAGCGCCTGTGATTGTGGACAGAGTTTAGTTGTTAATTGTTCTTACTCTTGATTTCATTGTGTTGCGTAACTGGACTTTGGTTTGCTCTTGTTGTGTATTGTGTTTGCATACACAACAAGTTTTTAAGTTCTTGAAAATCTCTCATGATTCAATATGTATTATTTGAAGTATGTTGTTCTGCTTCCACAGTTATCAATTAGATTTTGTGAGATATTCTAATCAATTGTAAAAAAAAAAACCGCAGGCTATTGGGAAACAATACTGTGTTCATCAGGTTTACAATTTTCATGAGATAGTGTATAGCTGTCTTAAATTAGTATGGTGTGTGCTTTAAATACAATGTAGGCAACTTTCTTTAGGCTTTAAAACATTTGAGAAGTTTGTTTCATTTGCTTTTGGATTAGCAAACAGCTCTGTTACTGTCGTGAACCGGGTCTGGCCCTCTTCTTTCGGAATGTCACTGTCTGTTTTGTTTTGTTTTTTTTTGCCCTCCCTGGAGATTTTTTTTTGTCAAAACTGAGAACGTTTTGTTGCCAGTGGCTTCTTGGCAGACTGAATAGCAGGAAGTATTCCCACCAACAATAGGTGAGATGGTGACTCAGCTCGGCGGAGACGCAGGTCGAGGCGGGCGGGTGGAGATCTGTGCTCAGGCACAGCACTGTAGACTGTCAGGTGATGCATGTATACAGGCACGGGATCAGAACGTGTTCCCTTGAGGGAATGCTACTGTATGTGCATCTGAAAGTGTACCTCTGGGCAGGGCTGGAATTCAGGTTGTGGCTTTTAACAGAGTGGGCTGTGGTCACTGAGGTGACTGTTCCATTAGGCAAACCTTCCCATCATGCCTTCAGACACAGGGGTTTAGAACATCATCCATTTATTTGGTACACAAAGCAGTTTCAGCATGTGATACTAGCGGATTGCACCAAGACATGCAAATGTGCAGTCACACTGTGGGCACTCAGTCAACAGCTTAGAGTGCTGCCCGGGCAAAGTTATTTTTATATTTTCTGTCACGGAAACTTGTCACGTAACCAGTATATGCCTAATCATAATGATTGCCGGCTCCTCTTCAAAACTGAGTAGTCAGAATTTAACAATATTACACCCGGATCAAAGCGTAAAAAAGTTTCCTCACTTAAAATGTCAAGATCATATCCAGTATTCACTAAGTCATGACAGATCCCTTTCCTGATTTCTTATCATCTAGCGACTGCAACTTCTTATAACAATGGACAGTCCAAGGCTTTGAAGGAGATGTTGTCTCATCCTGTTGAATATTTTCTAAAGGCTCAGAATCTGTAACTTGTTATACAGTAGTTCACATAAGCTACGATACTTGTAAGAAAATGTTTTTCTTTCAAATTCACTATGACTTGCTATGGTGATGTGCTCTTAACTTCAAAGCTCGACTGTGATGAACTGTTGTCTGGAGGTACTGAATGTTAGTTTTCTTTTTTGATGTGGTTACTTTTGTATCTCATTTTGTCCAGGCTAGAGACGTGATGACTAACATTTCGTGTGCCCTCCACCATTATTGAGTATCCTACTGGGCTGGTTGATGATTGAAGTATGCACTTTTCACCTGCTTGTGTGGCAGGTAAATCGTACAGCGCTGTAAGGGAACAGGCAGTACACCTTCTGCTAGTTTATGAATCGGCATTTTCACAGAAGGGAGAGGAAAAAGAAATGTGAACAATGGCTACAGATTGTATAAGAGATCTTTTTGTCATAAAAGAAAATGCAATTTATTGAAAATGTATTGAAATTTATAGAAAAAATGAAAATATCAAGCGGCTTAGAAACTGGTTTTCAGGTTCAGGCACAAAGAGAAGTCTAAGTATGTTTTGGTTACTGAGGATACATCCATAATGCTTGCTTCATGAGCCTCAATGAGCAGCAGAGGCAAAAGATGCTGCCCAGGGCCTGTATTTCACAAGATACTGACATAACTGCAGCTCAGTCCCATTCTGCTTTGCTGGCCAGATCGCCAGCAATATTCTTTTGCAAAACCAAAAACGGGTTATTGTCCTTATCAGAGAAAATGATGAAAATCGTGGTTTTGGATCCTAAAATTAGCAATGCATTGCTTCTTCTGAAGGGTTTCTTCTCTGTGTGACAGGGCTTGCTAATATTTTGTCCAATGGCTGTTGTGTGTACAGATATTAGACATATCAACACACGATACGTATAAGATTATACAGAACAATGAGTGCTCAGGTTTTGCTTAAAATAAGCACTGCTGAAGCCTACTGCTTGAACTGCAGAAACAATGATGCCAAAACACCCTCCTCCTTTTCTTCTTGTTGACAAATGACCACCTTCCCAGACACAGTCATGACAGTGGTCAAGAAATAATTGTGAAATTCTGACAAAGGTCAGCACAAGGGATTCAACTAGCCTAGGAGGGAAAGGTTAGGTTTTGTGTGGTACTGGACCTCAGCATTTTAAGGTTTGCTGGATCCCAATTAAACACCAGATCGGTCTCGTTTACACTCATCCAGGCGCTGCTGTAAAGAGACAGGGGTACAAATATTTGGTGTCGAGGATTTTTTCTCCAGTATGGCAAGTAGACTCTGCATGCTACTACAAGCCTTAATTATGAACAGTGGTTAAAGTGTTATCTGGGCACATAATTCGGCTTAAAGCTGATTAAATGAACACATCCCAGTTATACGATGTGTTATTTTGAAATGAAAGACAGCTACTGTACTTAAAAAAAAAGAGAGAGAGAAGAAAACCTGGGAATTAATTAGAAGGGGACTTCATTTCCAGCCACTAGGACAGCAGAAAGAAATGAAATACCCTGCAACAGCTTTGTCCGGGTTTAATGACTGTTTGGAAGCTAAGCCGAGCCGCTCCACCCTGTAGTAAACAAACATACACACAAGGGCTTCCTGGCTTTTTTTCTCCCTCTTAAGAAGTAAAAAATAAAGAGCGCAGCAGTGAATCATTTTGCAGTCGTGCCTCGCAGCAGAGTCTGTAACGAGCCCAGCAGTCTGGCCTGAAGGATACGGTCATGGTGAAGAGCGGAGCACAAGCACATTTAATAACATGTGTCCCTTTACTTCTCCACCGAGAAGGTTCACATTAGAAGCAATTAGGGGTTGCATCATAAACCACAAGCCTTTGCACTACTTTGTGTTTCTCACAGCTGAGCTTAATTGTTAACCTTTTGCTTGGCACTTTGATTTAGCTTGCTCTCTGTCCTGGGGTGCGGAACCTATAGTGCAGTTACAGAGATGTTGGTGCCATGTTGCTGTGTGCTCAAAATCAAAAGCAGATGCAGGGAAACTAAAATAGTTTGCCGCTGTCAGGAGCTGATGCCTGCATAGCGCTGTATGCGAACTGGAACAATTCTGTCCTGTGGGTATAGGAGATCAGCGGTCATGGTAGAAATGTTAAATATTAAAACTTGTTTTTTTTTTTGAGCAAGTAGGTTGTGACTTAAAAATGAAGCGATGAGTGTGGGATACCCGTGTAATCTAAAGATGACAGCTCTCCATGTTGTGGGAAAAGACAAATATTGAGTGTTTTAGGATTTATCAAGCAAGCCGATCCATGAAGATGTAGGCTGTTAGCTGTTCGGTTGATTTACAACACTTGAGAGGGTCTTTCTAAATAGATGAGCTCCTGTTTGAAAGAAAAATCACATTTGTGGAAACAAAAACAGTAAGGCAATGCGCTAAAAAAAGATATGTTGAACTATGTACATTGCTCACAGTGTTTATGTAAAACTCATCGTAATACCTTTGTATAAAACAGCAGCCTACTGGTTGCTATTGCATAATTTAATGTATCAAATGCTTTGCAGACATAGCAGCCATTGTTGTTGTAAATAAAGTGTTTAAAGAGAGTAATTAAATATAAAAACAAAACAACAACTCCAGTTTCTTAAAGACTTTCTCACAATAGACTGTATTATCCAAACAGAGGAATACACTATTTTAAAGTAATAATAGTAGTAAAGGGGTTTTATCTCTAGTGGAATTGCATCAAGTCCAAGATACTTTGTGTCAAAGATTTATCTTGGGAGTTTTTATGGGGGGAAAAGCCTCCTACAGCTCTAAATGAGCTTCAGACAGCTAAACAGAAACCTCTATTGCTAGATGATTCGCAAGACTTGTCAGTCTTGGCAGAACAGCACATATAACGAGATACAAGGTGCAGATGTGGATCACTTTGCCCAGACTCTCTTGTGTATCATTCAAGCAAGATTGGTATTTTTTGAAGGGGTCACTTGACAATTTGACCTCATTTGACCGTGTGTAAGGCACACAGCACCTTGTCCAGACAGCAGTGAATTCTGCTACACCCAAATGCCAGCATTCCTTTGCAGGAACATTCAGCACTACTGGGTGTCGCGTAGATTAGTTCACCCAGACGAACCCTGTTAAAGCAAGAAGGGGGTCGTCTTATGTGCAGGAAACCAGTCGCCACAATCCCATTGTGGGGAGTCTGACTGCCTACTCGGAAAGTCAGGAGGTAAAGATAGAACTAGTATATTCTTTTTAACTAAAAGGCTTATGCTGTTTCCTCAATGAGTCGGTCTTCATTAAACAGACTTAAACAGCCAAATCATTGTGGTGTGTTTACGAAACCACCATGGAAACCATTCCTCATCCTGCCTGGGACTTGTCAGTGGTGGGTCCTGTGGAAATGTAATAAATTTGCTTTAAGCACATCTTTTTAAAATAAGAAGTCACAAGCCACTTATTCTTTTTACTACGTCGTACCTCCTTCCGAATGGGCCACAAGAGGGGGGCCCTTTTACTAAAACCCAGAGCTCCTGCAGCTGGTTTCCCTCATTTTGAGATTGGAGTATTTTGTTTCTGGGAGGGTGAGTGAGCTACTGAGGTCTGCAAGAGGAATGGAGCACAGGCCTCAAACAGACCATTTCAGGCTAGGCCTGTTAGCAAAACTGTGGTTTTTAATGATCTCATTATAGGCATTTAGAGTGTTTATGTGTAATGAGATTTGGTTTAAACTGGGGGATATTTGAATTGAAGCCCGATGGAGAGCAGTTGGTCCAACAAGTGAATCTGCTGGCGTTTGTTGCCAAAGGCGTCAATCCAGCTGCAGGGGGAAGCCGGGTTTTCCTGGTGTTGGACTGATGGGCAGAGACTTTCCTGTACTGGTTCTCTGTTGGGTTTATGGTTGGATACCCTCTCATTTCACTCCTCTGCTCTCTGTGTCACCGCATGGCTGACTTAATAGTTAGAGCTGGCTCCGCTGTGCTGTGTATGATCTGTGAGAAGTGCACAGCGTGCACCTGCACTGTGGGAGGACAGATCACTTCTCTGGTATGGAGCTGCGCAGTGCTGATACACAAGAGTTCTTGGCCATCGTGGCCCTTGCAGAGATTTCAGTAGTACCTGTGTACTTCTCTGCAGACAGATGCAGCTTTTCTTTTACTTTATAAGCCCTAAACACAATTGTGCATTTAAATGCAAATGGAGATCAACTCTCCATTTTTATCAATCTACTGTAACTTTAATATGCGCAGACACAAATATAATATATGCACCTGTTGATTTTTTTTTAAATCCATTCATTGGCTTAGATTCATTCAGGGGCTGAAATTGGTTCTTCAGACCCATTAAAAGAAAAGGGATGGTGGTGGTGAATTGCTAGGCAGTAGTTGCAGATGCTTTTTAATTTTAGAAGCTAATGTACTTTTCAAGCTTAACTGCATTTCCTACACACCTGTTTCCCCAGACTGAAAGGGCCATCGGTCCCTGGATTGTTTCTGTGGGTCTTGGCATACATGTTATTGAATACAAATAAAAAAGATTCCATTGTAACTTGAGTTTACATACACTATGCAAAAAAAAATTTAAAAAGAGCCTTTCATATAATTGGTACAAGAAACTGCAGCCATAACGTCTGGCAAGCAGTTCTGTTTCTTACTGTTTATATTCCGTGTGATATTCTCTGCTGTTCATTTCTATATTGTCTTGCGTTCAGGCCGATACAGGTGGGGTGAGAAAAGACAATGGACTCATACAGCTCTCGGAAGCCCATTACTAAACCAGTGTGAGTTATCATTGTTACACTTTTGAGCCTGACAACCCCACTCCCCTACAGTGAACCAGTCAACAAAAAGTTTTGATGTTAACATGACAAAAAAAAACACACAGAATCACAGAAAAACAATGAGCAGCAAGTAAACTCTGTAGAAGGGAACTGTGGGTGAAATGAGCTGTCTCCACAGGATTAAGAACCAGAGCTTTGTAACAATCAACTGTGTTTGTGTTCCTTTGTCATGAAAAGCACTGTGTGTAGTCGAAAATGAAGTCTGAGTCATGCTCTATATAATTAGTGCACATCCCATTGTCTTAACATTGTTCTCCAAACTCAAATGCATCACTAATCTAAGTTAAAGTCACAGAGGTTGTTTAAGGACATAATCTGTACTTGTATGCCATGCTTCTGATGCTCTTGAAACCTGCTGGATGTCAGCCCTCAGTTTATCTCTCATTCACTGAGATGTTTTGGAACAGTGCTTTGAAAGAGAAATAGTCGGGGCCTATATTTATAGGTATGACTTGGTAAAATGATGTCTTAAGACATGCTTGACTCGAAAGCTTAAGCTTAGCAATTAGGCTACCCTTAATATAATTTTTTTTTCTTGAGCGGCATGCTGCGTATTTTCATTACAATAACTGATAACAAACGTTTAATTCTTGATGTAAAAAAAATAGCCCAGTTTGTTTTATTTTTTTTTCTGTGGTGCTGTCGTGTAAGGCTGAAAGGGCTGTTGTGTGGTTTCTGTATTTAACTAATTATATAAATTCAATAAAATAGTTAAATATAGAGATGTTTTTCTCCACGACAGAAAAGAATGGCCGCACATATCTACTGAAATGAAGGTAGAAATCGAAGGCTGTGGTTAAGGCTGCATTAACCTTTTGTTTTTGTTGTTTCTGAACAGGAATTGCTTTCATGGCGCGTATTTTCTCACATGCTGCTCTAGAGAACCCAAGAGGGAAATGCCCAGACCTTATCACAATCGCATTATGTCAAACAAGTGAACTCGAGCCAGCTCATGCGGCCAAAAACGACACCTGTTTTTCGCCTCCTCCCTGCCAAGTCAGGAGAGGTAATTGTCTGTGCGCGGTGCCCTTCTCGACCTTCCTCGGCCCAGGGAAAGGCGAAATCGCCTCAGTTTGGAAAGAATGGCTTTCCCGCTTGTGCTAAACTTATCAAATATCAGCCTCGACCCCCCCCTCGGAGCCAAACAATAGAAAGTAGGCCTTTCAGTCCAGCAGCGCTGCCAGACGTTTCTGACCCCGGTTGTCACCTCCCTTTCAATTCCATTTCCTAAACTACCCGGCTTCAACAACAGTCCCAGCAGTTAACATGCACAGGGCTCTGTCTTCAGCACCACTCCTCTGCTAATTGATATCTGGACCCTCACCATTCTGCCCTGCTTGTAGAGACATGTTGCTTTCTTCCTGAGATTAACAAGCCGAGCCTGTGATCTGGCCTTGGCACACAGCGGCTTGTGTGTCAGTCCATGTGTGTTAGAGTGCAGACCAAAGCTCGGTGCCCTTTGACCTCCCACAATGGGATTCTCAATGGCAGTAGTACATTGAAAACTAAAAGCGGGTGGGGGTTGGGGGGAGCATGCTAAGCATTTTACACAAAGGGTGGTGGTAGTATGGAACAAGTTATCGAGCCGTGTTGTTGAAGCTGATACCCTGGCTTCATTGAGAAAGCAGCTCAATGAGATTGTTGGAATGTGACTAACAAACTGGTTAAATAGGCCAAAGGCTTCCTCTTGTGTGTTCCCTTTCATATGTTCTTATGGGTATCACAAGCTGAGTTTCTTTTTTTTAAAGAAGCTATATTCACAAAATAATTTGTTGCTGTTTTTGTGTTTAAAATACTTGCACACTGAAGCGGGTTGATCTTGAAATTACACCGGTCAGCTTCTGTCTCCGTTTTCTCTTTGTTTCCTGAATGTTTCCGTGATTAAGCTGCATGAGTTTGCCGATGGCGAATCTGTGGATGTGTGCGAAGGAACGTTGTTGTTTTTTTTCTCACCCCCACTGTTTCTTGTTTGACTGTAGCTATTAGATGTTCTTTAATCTGTCATGTTTTACCTGTGCAGTTTTCCAAATCTCAGTTTTGGAAGGCATTGGTGTGGTGACCAGAACTGTAATGAGTAAGTTCACCGTCAGTTACATACTTAACCAAACCTGCAGAGGTGCTGGAACAAAGCAGGGTGGAGAAAACCTTACCTCCTGCATTCGTTGTGTATGTGGAAAAAGTGGGACAAGCACCTTATCCTTTGCGAAGCACAGTAGCAAAGCTTCTTCTAGTACCTCAAGTGCCTCCAAAAGAGTTTGCTGATTTTGTAAAAGATGTGGAAAAAACAATCTAGTATGTCCGTGCTGAGAATCAAGATTACCTGTTGTCTAACTTAATTCAGACATAAGTACGTTCAGAAAACACTTCTCAATGGAGTCTGATACAACTTGTATTTATATGAATCTTTTTTTTCTAATAACTGACACTCAACATATTTGCATTTTTGATTTATATATTTGGTTTGACTTTTATTGATCATATAACAGAATGCTGTTTGACAAACTTTTTCTGCTATTAACAGATTGCCAAGATGAACTTGCTTTGCATTTCTGGCACCAAGATCCAAAACATCTTGTTCCCAAAATTGCCTAAAAGACTTTCCCGCGTCTCTAACTTTAGGGTTTAGCTTAACTGTTTGCTGAATAAGTGCACAGGTACCCCAGTTCCTGAAATTCTGCTTTCCAGTGTTTCTTATGGACGGTCCATCATACAGAATTGGAAACATCCACTTGTCTGTTTTTTAGGAGTTTTTTTTAGGAGTTGAGCTCAAACATGATTGCTCCATTCTATAGGCGATTCCTAGTGCAGCAGCAGTTTCTTCCGGTTGATTGATTGTATGTTGGTAGCAAGTGGAAAAATTGCAGATAAGAGATTGTGCAAAAAAAACAGACTCCCAGTTTGATTTATGTATGACATGGTCTAATTCACAAACGATCACAACTGATCAGGCATGGATGTAAAAAAAAATGTATGTGGAAGTGTAATTCTTTGTGGTTCGTCTTCTTCATTCATGGCCAACAGGAAGGGCCAGCTGGTGAAAAGCCCATATCTCTCCTGGGGTTATTAAAATTATTGGTAAGGCAATTTCATTGTGTAGAACCAAACTATCTGAGCAGAAGTCATAGGCGAACCTTGATTGGCAAGCTGCACACCACATCGGTTCATCGGGATGTGAGAGACAAGACTGAGAAGGTTTTTAGGAACGGAACCCTTTGCCATTGAGAACTGCCAAGCGATACTGCTCTGCTGCCTGATCTCCAAGTGCCTTTGGTGTGCTGAAGTTGTTGTTTTCTTTTCCCTTTCAGGGTCTCAGAGGCAGAAATGGCAGAGTGGCACAGCACCACCTCCTGCCAGTGGAGAACGACCACAACTTCCGGCTCTGGATCCACATTTTGCTGCGGCGTTTGTTACAGATCTTAATGAGGCGGAGATGAATTGATGTCTTCCACACTTGAGACTAAAGAAACCCAGCATGTGTAGCAATTCAGAGAGGCTCTTTCTACAGACTTGATAAATGATGTAGAAAAATATTTTTAAATTCATTAAGTATTGAGTGGACCTTTTTGGACAAACTGGACAAACTCTTAGGCTGCGTCTGAACTTCACAGGGAGAGGCATTGGAGATTCTCCCAGTGCAGGATCTGTTTTGGAACAAAACCAAAAGGAATGTTGGAATGTTTTTTTTTTTAAATGGACCTCAGCTCATGGTCTGGGAAGCCTAGCTACCTAAAATTATGACTTGATGGGCTTTGAAATCGAATGCAAGGTAAATAGTGTACAGTGTGTATAACCTAATGGCAGCAGTTTGCCAAGCCCTGCAGGGTTTCCACTGCTCTTTACTGCTTAACTGTTAAACAATTGTTGGCAACAAAAACAACGCCTGATGCCTCACTGATCGAGTCGTTACTTACGTCTGGCATCTTGGAAGAGAGTGGGAACACAGATGAGTGGGGGAAAAACCACGAATCCAGCTGGCCCTCAGGTCGAGGCTGTCGGGAGTCTTTTCCAGCACAAGGACGTTAAGCGCAGAAGAGGACTGGAATTCCTGCTCGGGTGCGGACAGCTTGGACCATCACTGCATGGACATTGCTTGTATATAGTGTACTTTTTCCTCTTTCAGTCTCTATTTATTTTCCATTCTATTTAATTTTTTGTCTGCCTTTGTACTCTAAAGTTTTTTTTAAAATTGGAAATTAATCAGCAATTAGACACATCTGGTGTTGGTATACTTACTGCTCTCCATTAATATAGTGCCTTTAATTGGAAGCTTGTACAGGTGGAACAGCAGCCACAGAGACCACTAGATATACTCTCTACACTCTACAGCATTAATGACTCATTCTTGTCATTTCGAATAACATGATGTGTTTGCTGCAAATGGGAAAAGCCAACATTTTCCCACAATCTTCTAAAAACCAATGGCTTAGATGTTGTCAGATCTGCTTAATTCCTCAAGACTGCAGTTTCCAGGATGCCTTTCTTAGTGGAGTAGGGGATGTTTAGGGGAAGGAAGACATTCTTTAAATCCTTGTGATGGTGGTCTCTACACCATCTTTGATCTCTAAACATAAAATTCATTTCGCTGCAGTTGAGACCGATCAGCTGTTAAGAAGATACAAGTCACAGGCTATCTTTTCACAGAGCCAGTTGTCCAGATGGCTAACCATCAAGTTCCTCCTTTTACAGTACATTCTTTTCAAACCACGGGTTGTGCGGACCACTTTACACCTCGCTCTTCAACGAGCTGCAACATGATAGCTCAGGTACATCCCCCATCTCCTTAATTAACTCTTTCTTTCACATCTGATGTTTAAATATTACTTCAAAAAGTAATAAGAGGTAAATCTTTTGAAATATGTTTTTTTTACAAATTTCACAGCCTAATACTTAACCCGTTTTAACCTTAACCTAATGCTTAACCCATGTTTACACTATTCACATCCATACAGAAGAGCTAGGCAGGAGCACTGCCTAAATACTTGTAGACACTATTACACACATCTCCATTTCTGTATTCCAAGTGACCTTTCAGCTAACTGCAGATGTATTTAAATATGTATATACTGTATGTAATATATACATAGACTTAAATGTGTAGGAAGTCAAGAAAATTAGTCTAATCTAAGTCCAGTCTCTGTCCAAATCTCAGTATCTCCACAATTTTAATTTTGTTTCTTGTGTTCTTTTTCGATCTTCACAAACAAAAACAAAACGCAAGAATAAGCCATCTTCAATAAGAACATGTCATTAGCCAGTGAGACTAGGTAAATGGCTGCTTTGGATCAGTTTATTAATCTAACTATGTATTTCAATAGTTTTTAAAAATATAAATTGCAATGGAGTGGTTTAAAAGATCCACTGTGATTCATATTGGTAAATCCTAAAAGTGATCCTGTTTTCTCCTCATGAATTTCTAGATGTTAGTTACAATGGTTTTGTAATTCACCGTATTGCATGCTGTATATTTCAGGACTGTGTCATATCAGTACAGAAACAAGGTTCCAGCAGTTTTGATTACTACTGTAGTGTTACACAGAGCAGGGGTGTTTTCCCCATTTTTCTGTAGTAGTTCCTTGGTATGTCAAAATAGTGATTCACCAGCTAACTACCTCTTTAAAAGCTCCTCCCCCACACTGAATTAACCAGATGCTACAGAAGTTCCTCCTTCTGACATTTCAGTGCCGCTAGCGTACAGTGTACAGTCCAGACTAGTCTTTCCTTATCGTTTGCACGAGGTGAGATGAAGGAGATGTTTAAGTAAAGCATGCTCTCTCCTGGATGCTTCACAGATTTCTTCCAGAAAGACGGGGCTCACACCAGGCTGCTAATCTGGAGACGCTGGAGTAGGAGGTACTTTTGGCAGACCTCTATACCAGGAAAAACCGAAACTGTTCCAGTCACTGTCAGTTTGGGAAGAGGGGTTTTCTAGTTTGGTCTTTGTATCAGTATTAGAAATCTTGCAGGTTTCACTTATTATCTTTTTTTAAAAAATGTATTAGGATAAAAGTAAACCTCTTTGAAATTTGCTTATCATAATATTCCTATAACGAAAGAGGCTGGCCTGTATTATGATGAATTGGAAGATGTTTGCATCTTACTACTTCTAATAAAAGATTGGCTCAGTTTTCAGATTTCACTCAGTTGTCAAAACACTGTTAAACTCATTTTGAGAGTGTGCTTTTGGTAAACCACATTCATTTTATTTTAATTAGCAGATGTGTAAAGCCATTTTCAATTGAAGCACTTGATAATTCATGTTTAAAATCTAAGTGAGGTCACAATTGCAAATCATAGTTGAAGTGGGTTACTCTAAGGGTACAGAATTGATTCCGATATTCAGCATTTCTTAAGGAATGGCAGAGTACAAGGTTAATCATCCAATAAGAACCCAAAATTGATTTCTAATTCAATTGTACTGTTGTAATATCCAGTTTGTGTAACGTTCCCGAGAGGTTGTGGAATGACTTACAGATCTTAATCCATATTTAACAGCAAAACTGGCACATCTGAGTGGATATCAAGAAACCAGGGCCCTAATATGTAGGTAATGACATTTAAGGTACTTTGAATTAGGTGTCCACAAAGCCTTCAGGCAGCATCTGCTGTAATGTTGAGTTAGTCAGCCAGGCTGTAAAGAGGACTTGTCAAGAGGATCCCCGTCAGTCTCCAGTCCCAGTCTGCTGGGTGTATGTTGTGAGCAGAGAGGTGCTGCATCAGGCAGCTGTTCCAAAAACATGCACTTCCGTTCCCTCGCTCCAGGGAGCTCGTGCTGTGAATGGAGAGCAGTGGGTGTATAAAAATACTTGATAACAATTGAAGGCAACAGCTGAAATACTGTTTTTATAGTTTTTCTGCGGGCATTCCAAAACCTAAACATGGAAAGACAAATAGTGCCTTCATTGTTACTAATTATAACCTCAGTTTCAGAAGAACTTTCTCCTGAACCCTGTCTAGCAATACAGAGACATGGACATATCCCTTTTCAAAGAATGACGAGCACAAAGTGTTTGTGGCAATTCATTATAATGTTCATTATTATGTTCATTAATAATATGAGATGTGACATTTTTCCTGACAATGAATTGTGAAGTTTCCAGATGAGAGTAAAGGGTTAAAATCAGGTCAAATGAACATGTTGAGTTTATATGGGGTTTCAGAAAGCCTGCCACAAAGGAAGGAGCTGTGATGTTTAGCCCAGCAGTTTCTGAATATAATGTGATATTTTCCAGCTTTAATGTAAAGTGCTGTATTTATACAGCTCCCAGAGGTAGATAAATGGTAATGCTAGGAATGTGTCTGCTGAAAAGGAAAAAAAAAGAGCCTTCGTCATAATGTCAGGGTTCAATCTCAGAAAAGAGTTACCTGGTGGGTGAATCTCTCAGGTGGGGGCAAGGATGGTTGGTTTGAGACTGCTGCAAAACTTTGTCAAAAAAAATGCAACACTTAAGAAACCGGTGCTTCAAGTCCCACTGGTAACCCTGCTGCTTTTTTAATAAAAATATTTGAGTAATTCAGTATCCAGAGGTTCATTTACCTCTAGTGCTCCCGTGGTAGTGTTAAAACAACAAACTGAAACCTGTAAACCAAAACACCCTCAGCTGAGTGTGGATTTGCTCTTTATTTTATCGCCAGTGGCGTTTCTCTTTCAGTTTCCCCTCTAAAGTGTTGATATTTTTTCTGGTGCCCCGTATGATGGAACAGTCTTCTGAAAGAAGAAGTGGGGGTGGGGTTGTTCATTAAAGATGAAAGAGGGTTACAGATGGGTTTTTCTGTTTTGTTTTTCCCCTCAAACTGCGTGCAGTTCGCGACCAGTCGACAGTGGCACAAACTGCTCCAGCGGCGAGAGGAATTGAAAGCTCAGACTTGCTGGAAATAACACGTCTTCACATGTGACTTGAGCTCTTCTCCTTTCACTGACTTTGCATCCAAAGACAATGTGGTCACTAATATTTTGGGAATTTATTTCTTAAGATATTAATTAAACCTTTAACAGTTGTGGTCATGGAATATTTGTAGTTTGATGTGTCAGTATGCTGTTTCCTCCTTTGGAAAATTTGACTTGGATGATACAGTTCTTTCAAGATTTGAGAATGGTATTGTAGTTTCCAAAGACAACGTTACAGAACCCTGCAAATGCACTAACGACTTTATCATTGATACCATTTTGTCAATAATTATTGCACTGAATGTGTATTTGCTGATTTTTTCCTCTCTATAGGACCCAGTACAGATGTAGCAACATTTTTTTACCTTTTTTGTTTGCACTGATTCTAGCGTTTCCTCTGAAACGTTGCATTTTTTAAAAATGTGCAATACTGCTGTACATATCTGCATTCTTTTTATGTACTTTTTATGTCTGTTTTTACTGTCAATTGTAATAAAATGACTCAATGCTTCAAGGACCAAATGTGTTTTATTATCAGTCACACAACTTTGATTTATTCACTAACACACAGTCCCCTTCGCAGTAAGGAACATATTTTGAGGTAAACCATTTTGTTACCATTGTCTTTGCAAAGAAGATTTATTATTCAGTCTGATGTGCATGTCATTCATTGCTTGAAACTTTTTTAGCATGTCCGTCTGCCATTCCTACAGTATAATATTGCATGGCTTTGACTTCATATGTTAAGATACCACATATCTTAAATTCCACATGGCCTTATGGTTACTGCAAAATGAGCACAGTTAACGGAATAACTGCAGGGGTAGATTCTCCACCCATACTCACTTTTTAAAATTGATGGGACAAACCCTTCACACGTACAGTATGGCTGTAGATATACTGTGAGAACATTTGTCAAAGGGATTTCCCCACAGGTGCTCAACAGAGTCGAAGTCCGTTCCAGTCAACGAGTGATAAATCCACCTTTTTTAAAAAAAATAAAAGTGATGTATGGATCTCACCTTGCTATGGCTGCTTGAGTTTTGTTTTTCTCCCTCCTCAGAAATGCCCCGTGAATTCATTATTTTCTGGCAGGCTTGACGCAGAACCCTTATCTTCAGAGCGCCACACTCCTCCTCGGCCCATTGAGCGAACAACCAGCAGAGCTGGACTGAAAACAGACACCGCGGCCCTCCAGGACGAGGACTGTGCGCTGATTCAGAGGTAAAACACCAGACCTAACGACAACGGCAGCAATGTAGAGTTCAAATGTTTGCATGGAACGCCGAAAATTAAAACAGGCTAATTATAGTTTCAGAGGTACGAACAGTATGGCTGCTTTCGTTAATGTGGAAGCCAGATAAGCAGACCTGACACTTCTTGGCAGGGATGTGCAGTGTGATGCAGCTTGGTGGACGTATGCAGATCCTTATGCTGTCTCGCCTCAACTTGCTAATTCAGAATTATTTCTGACTAAACAGCTCTTAGCAGATGATCAATTGATGATGAACAGACACAGGTGGGAGTGACACTGTCTGATTAATCCCATCGTGAGTTACTATCTTTCCTTCTGCTGCAGTCCGTCAGGTTATGCTACAGCAGGTACGCTTGATGAGGCTGGTCCTGAACATCAATAAATTAGCACTGGGTTTGTTCATACCAGTTACCAATCTCCTCTAACTTTTTAAGAGCTGAAAAATGTAAAGCCTCGAGCTGCCATTTGAAATAAATTAGCCTGTGATTAGGAAGTGGGCTGTAGCCGAAACCAGAAGACAGAGGGGTTGTGCTGTACAGGGGTATTTTTTAAACCAAGGCCCTGAGTCCTGGGGAAAAAAAAAACTCTAAGCATGCAAGCAGATCAGGTACTGGCAGCAATGAGCACTGGTGATTGAGCTCCCGATTGGAAACCAGCAAACACCTGGGTCTTTTAGAACCAAGGCTGAGAACCACTGAGTTAGGTTGACCCACCTTAGGGTTCATTGGATCAATTACCATTTTAATTCCTAGTTTTCCAGATTTAGAGCACCTGCTGCACCATGACCCTATTCGGTCACCACTGCTTTCTTTCACTACCAGCAGGGAGGGGGTGGGCAGTTTGAAGGGTCCAATAAGGGGTTCTACAGGTGTTTCTGATATCTGCTAGTTTGGTTAACCGTCTCAGGGAGAGAAGTCCTTCAGTTGCTACTTGCTCAATATCAGGTGGTGAGTCTTTTTCTTTCATAATGTTTAAGCGTTTGTAATATTTTTGTTGTAATTTATTTGGTCTGAAACCTGATTGACTTGTTACAGTGATTCACAATTTGAGGGCTTATTTTAACTGTAAGTTTCGGCTCTGAGGAGTTCTCCCAGTCTGTCTGTTGAAAGGTGCAACTTGAGGGAAAGTCCTTCAGAATTTCAAGTTGCAAACAATTTCAGTTACAAAAAACTTCCTTTTCACTCTCCTGATCGCAGTGTGTCACAGTGCTATGTGGATTTTCATATCTTTCTTGTGAAAGCAATTAAAGATTTTAATTTAAATGTTTGGGGTTAAAAACCAATCATTCTTACCTTTGGTACCAGAGCTCAAATGGATTCTGTATACCCTTTCATATATTATATATTTCAACATTGTTTTCAATGTTCTGTCCAAAGCCTTCTGGATGTTTTTGACAGCTTTTTTAAATATAATAAAAATACTAAATCTAAAATGCCTGTGATATAGTGAAGAGCTAGTGACATAAGTATTTTCTCTATTAGTGACTAATAAACAACTAAAAAGAGGAAATTCAACTCATTATTTGGATGTCATATTAAGGTTGGAAGAGGATGGACGAATCTAGGGTCTGCTGGTTTTGGAGACTGGAGCTGTCCCAACCTGTTATAATCAATTGGCATGTGCTTTTTGTCTTAGTTAACTGTGTTGAGGAGTTATGCAAGCAGTGCAGAATCCTACAATTATATTATAAATCTCTTTACAAATTTACAAATGCTGGTACCCCAAGCAGTTGACCCTAAATAGTTTCTTTTTAAATGAAATTGTAATTTACTTGTTTCTAAAATTCCCCACCTCCCTCCCAGTAACAGAACTCTTGTGTGTGTGTGAGAGAGAAACTAGCTGTCTTTCATGACCTTATGACTTCTGTTAAAGTTATGTGCAGAAGAGATGTGGAAAGTACTGTGCCTTCCATAACTTGGCACAAACATGTTCAGATAAATATAAATTCCAGGCTCAACTAGTTACTGTTCAGTGCTTATCAGGATGACCTCATTAATACGTAAATACACATAATCCTTTTTGTCCTGAGGTGAGGGTAAATTCCAGTATTAACGGAGTCTCTTTAGATTCTGAACTATCACTTTCAATCTGAAGATTCATCTGCAGAAAACTGTTAATTAATGGAAAGGACTTGGCCTGAAATGTGCAATATAGTCTGAACTCTGGTGTTTTTTTTTTAGAATCACCCTTTGTTGTCCTTTTACACATTTGGGCATGTTGCAGATTTATTCTGAGTGCTGTGCGAAGACACATGTTCCAGGCCAGGAACAGGCACCAAATACCTCTTCACACTGCTGCCTGTCAAAACCCACAGCATGTTAAATGTCTCATAGAATATATTTCACCTTCCCTTTGTGTTTCAAACCAAACTGAGCGCTGGGCTTTAGACAAGGTCATTCACTTGCTCAGAGTTTGTCCTTTACAAGCGGAAAGGGACAAGATTGGCAATTTCCATATGAAGGGAAGGTGAAAGCAGATGATGGCAGCCCGGACTGAGCATTCCGGCGATGTTTGGGAGTGAGGATGGCAGTCGAATTCTCCTTCACCTCTGCTTCTCCAATCTGTGATCCTCTCCGACGTCACTTTCTCGAAATGCTATCAAAACAAAAATACCACGTTGTCTCTCTCGTCCCTGCATTCCTCTTTCCAAACCCTTCCTTCCTCCGCTCTGTGTCCACCTTCGGAGCTTTCCTTTTAACTGACCCCTCGTTCTGCACAGGGGGCCCTAACCTCCAGCTCCTTCCACCAGGTGGGTGGCCCTTAAGACCTCGGCCACATTTTCCCGAGCCCCACTCCTCACTGAGCATTCCTAACTGCGTTCTTTGACGGAAAAGTTATCCCGTGTGAAATGCGTCCACCCTTCTGTGGCGTTTCCGAACACCCCGCTCCTTGTTAGAAAGGCCATTGTGCCTGGACCCTTGGCAGGCTTTCCTGGATCCCTGCGGGTTCCAAGCCCACAGCTCTGGGAAGCCTCCAGAAAGGCATGTGCTTCTCCTGACTCCAAGAACATTTAAGGTACTGGGTGGACTCCTGGGGGTGTTGAAACCAGAATGGTTGTGCACGTGACCCATTGTCCAGGCCTCCGCAAGCGGCTCCAAAACCAAAGGCAGCGCTGGAGGTTTACCACCACTAAATCACACAAAACCATTTTTTCCTGAATGTCGAGTGTGTTTTTTTTTTCTTTCCTCCTCCTCTCGTTTTTGGTAGCCCGTACAGAGTGGCGCCAGCCCAGTAAGAGCCTGGAATTCCACGAGGGATCCGCTGTCGAGCGCCGCGTCTCCCAGCGGGGCGGCGGCAGGGGTTGGCAGCACCCCGGCTGCTGTAGGTCCCGCTCCGGCGCGGAACGGCGCGATCCAGCCAGCCTCCGAAGTCGCTCCTGTTTGTTTTTTTTTCTCAAATTTCCAATAAAGGAAAAATGAACGCTTCGGAAATCTGCCAGTTGCTGCCATTGAACTGAACGCGTCCAGCGACCGTTTAATGACTCCAGTCCTGTCACTGGGGGCTCAGCTGGAACAAACCGCAGCCGAGCTCTTGAGGAGGCCGAGTGCTGATCCTCAGTCTCAAGTGTTGACTTGTTTTGTGGCCAATTTTTGAAGACCTGCCCCCTCCTCCCCCGCAAGGCCTTCTCAAGTCCTGGCTGTATTGTTCTCCTTTTTTCTCTCCTCTCTAAAACACGCACACATGGCTCTCTCTGCTTCAGTCACACTCCTTCCCTTTTTGGGCCCCTACCACAGAGGTACTGCATTAAGGATATTGTGGTTTACAAATTGATTGCAAATTTCTTCCTCCGGTGACGAATGAGACGCAATTCTGCCAGGTGCCGGGAGACCACTGTGCCTCCTCTCGCTGTCTGTGTGGTGTTGCTCTTTTAAGCTTTTGAACTACACCCCTTTTTAAAAAGAACTTTCTAAGGGTGCATGGTCTCCAACATTGAATATCATGACCACTATTCTTGCTAAAATATCTCGATGATATTGCTTCCTATTCTGTTGCATCACTTCAGTTGTATTCTAAATTTCACTGCTAGTGAAGGAATGGTCTGTATCTAGGTTATTTTTAAGGGCACCCTCCTACTGTGGTTTTACAATAATTCCTCCACCACCCTACAGGGGCCAGGAAAAACTGAATGCTGTCCCGTTGGTCAATACCAGACCTAGAAGGAGCCAGAACACCATCCACCTAAACTGAAATTCTTAGTAACAATAGAAAAAGGAGCCGTCCTGTTGATGAGACATTAAACCGAGGTCCTGACTGTCTGTGTTCAGTAAAAATCCAGAAAGAGTAGGGGTATAAACTGGTTTCTTGTCCACATTTCCCCTTGGCTTTTACAATCGAGGCTCCTAATAATCCCCATCTGTGATCTGGCATCATTATTTCTGTCCTCCTTCCTACCGAAAGCTGGTGTGGGGGAGAGTACTGGTGAACTTTGGCTGCTGATGCATCATACAGGTTGGGGCTGCACATTGGTGGTGGTGGAGGGGACTCCCCATTACCTGCAAAGCATTGGAGTGGAGTGTCCAGTAAAGTGGTATATACTGTTAGCATTATTAATAATAACAATCTTATAACACTAGTTGGAACAAAACTAGAGCATCATCTGGCAATGTGCTTGCAAGGTATAGTAAACATGGATATAGAAGAGATGGGTCTTGCTTCGGTATATTGTTTGTCCTACAAACAAGCAATGGCAGTAATGGATATACAGTAATCAGAATATATATGGTAAACTTAATTTTTTGGGGAAAATGTTTGATACTGTTTCCCATAAAGAATTCTCAAATTGCGAGTGGTAGGTATTCAAGGAATTCGATCCATGCAAGTACATGGATTAGGAGCAGGAAAACCAGGTAAGATGGGATCTGTATTGGGTTTACTGCTCTTCCTGCTTTAGATCAATGCTCTAGAATCTGGTAAACCAGTCATGTTCTCAGGTGATGCCCAACTGGGAGAACTAGCAAAATGTTGCACACGTTGCAAAAGAAATTCAAAAAGACTTGCGTACCAAGTTCAAGATTGGTCTAGCTCCTGGCAGATGGCATTTCATGTAGATAAGCGCAGTGTATTGCACATACTGTACAGTAGGTATCGCAAACACAAATGGAAATGCTAAGCTTGAAGAGACTGCTTGACAGAAAGAGTTAGTAGTTCACGATGACGCATCACTTACGTCTTCTAGAGGCTGTGGGGGGTAGTAATAAAAAGCCAAGGATTAAATCAAGTGATGTTTTGGCAAAATAATTCAATACAATAGTAAGAGCTCACTGTGACTGCTGTGGGCAAGTGTGGTTAAAATCAATGGTGCTGCTCTGGAAACAGTCCCTGGCTCAAAAATATCCTACACTGAGAGGAAAATGGACTTTTTTAGGATTATAAGAATACAAAAAAGATTGCAAATGAGAGGTGCCTATTCAGCCCATCAAGTCCATTTGATAGCTGTTAATTGATCCTAGGATCTTCATCCAACTATATCTTGAAAGAAGCCTTGTATTGGCTTCAAAAACATGGCTGGGTATCTTACTCTGCGTTGTCTTTAACATTTTGGATTAAGAATTCTCTCCTGTTCTCAGTTTTAAATGCACTATCACGTCATTTCCACCTTTAGACCAAGGAAAGCCCAAACTCCTTTTCTGACTGGCTATCGGAGCCCGGTGCAGGCTGCCGTAATGTCGAAGAGTGTGGCTGCTCTCGTCTTTTTGGAAAGCTGCGTGTGTCGACTGCTGTGTTCAGGAAACTCTGCTGCGCAAGGTGTGCTGCTTTATAACCTTTCATGTATCATTGTTTTTGAAGTCAAAGCGCTTTGTAGTTTCCATAACAAGTGCAGAGGAGCTCTGACGAGTGTGAGAGACGCGGCAGGGCTCATGAGGAGCAGGTCTGCAGAGTGTCAGAGGAGAACTGAAACATTTCCTGAGGAACCCTGCACTTCACTAAAACATTGCCTGTGCCCTTGCGACATTTTAGACCATTTTCTTTGCAACCAATTGCACTTGTCCTTCAAATCAGCATTTGTGGTAGTCACAATTATTTTAACGGAGATTCGGGAGTCAGTGAACCTTTTACCGTGCACCTCTGCTACCCTCCCCGACGCCACTTTCCTTAAAAATGCTCAATACCATAGCAGACCTCACTCTCTCCCTTGGAGTTTTGTGCATCCTCATCCGTCTCTGTCTCTACAGCTGTAGCGACCTATCGGTTAATACAGACAGGTGGTCGGCACTCCAGCGCGTAAATCAATTCTCACGCCTGACTCCCCGATAAACGTGCCGGAGCTGTTCTGACCTGAGAACCAAACTAAACATGCGTTCATCCTGGGAAGGAACACGAGGTAGTTTACAAGGTATGGAGTTAATTATCAATATTTATCGGGCTTCTTTTTTTTTTCTTAATCTAGAAAGGATGGCGCTTCAACAGCATTTTACCTCTCATGTTCGTCCTTTTACTGTGTGCCAAAATAAAACTAGAAAAAATCCCCCAAAGCTGCAGGCGCATTCCTCTATACAGCTTGTCCTGCGTCCGTTTGCTTTCACTTACAGTACTTCACAAAACCCGTTTTCAGGAGGGACTCGCTTTGCTCTAAACAACATTTGGCAAAGCGGTGGGGTTTTTTTTGCAAACGTGGAACTTTATCAGTTAAAGAAACACGGCGCTACAAATCTAATGCAAGTTATGACCCTTGCTTCCTGTAGTTTCATTCCTTCGGGAGCTCATCGCTGCTGCCGAATTCACTCCATCCGGATCAGGCGTTGGTGTGCATTTGGGTGACGGGACAGCGGATAATTTCAAACGCTTCCAATGAAAAACGGGGAATTGTTTTTGCATCAGTGTATCAAACTGGAACCCCCAAATGTTTTCAATACAATGCAATTATTAAGACTGGGTAATATAGATGACAAAAAGGGGATCTAGATCATTCAACAGGATTTTTAATTCATAGTGCTAATTATTTCACTGCCTTTGATCTCCTGGAAGCTGGTTTTGGAACTTGAAACCTTCTTTAGTCTGAAACCCGTTCTTGAAACTGTATTTGGGGCACTGGTGCTCTTTCAGATATTACACCCCAACCCTTGAAATGTCTTGTATTAGACGACTGTTCTTCTCTCATTTTACTTCCTGTGTAGCACATTTTCATTGTGTTCAAGAAATCCCACAGAGGGGACTGCTGTCCTATCCCTGAGGCTGAGAATGAGAACTGAAAAGGTGTACCTCAGTATCCAGGCACAGCCTTCCTATTTCCAATCTCCTGAAAGCAATTGTAAGGGAGTTCATAATTCAGCATCTTGTCATGATGTGTAATTCTGCATCTGTGAGTGTTAAATCAAACTTTTTAAAAATCTTTGAAACAAAAGTGGATATATTTGGAGAATAACTTAATTAACTCGGGTTCTTTTAATTATTCTTTTTCAAGCAGGCTGTGCTGCTGTTAACTCAATAGTCTTTCGCTGATTTAGTGCCGTTCACAAATAAAAATGATTTATTGTCTTGACATAGACCCCAGGAGTTGTTAAACCACAGAACAAGGCCTGCTGGTTTACATAATGCTAAAGAAGAAGGACTAGCATGCTGCGGTTTAACTCTGACATAGAGGAAGCAGCGTTAAGCACAGATAATAACCAAATTAAAAGCCGGTAACTTGCACTTTCAGTGACAGGGTCACAGACATCACTCCTAAAACAAGGTTTGTCACCATGACTGGCAAATTATTAATCCTGCTAACAAGCTCTGAAAGAAAGCTTTAGGGGTGCCCAAGCCAGTACTGTGTCTTTATAGCTGCTAAAATAACACTTTCAGAGCCATCTGTAAAAACAAATGTGCCAGGATATAAACTAACCTTGAAGAGTCAGCGTTTTTGAGAGAGCAGATGATCAAAGCTCAGCGTCTCAAAACTCCTTGTAAGACTGCTCAAATGTAATTTATTTGTTTGCACCAGGATGCCAGCAGTTTGGCAAGAGCTGATATGGGGTTGTTAAACATAATCTGTGTAGGAGGTGAAGTTTTAGTCTCATCCGTCCGCTATTTTACATGCAAATGTCACCCACTGTTGTGCACATCTTTTCTAACACATCCTTCCATCCCATCTTCACCCCTGCTGCTGCCTCCCTGGTTCATTCCTAGTTCAAGTGAGGGGGGGGTTGTCAGCCCTGAACTAAAAACTAGAACTGTCATTTCCTCAGCCAGGTGAGTTAATGCGAAACACTGTCATATTAAGTATGTTATTGCCTTATATTTGTCATCTTGTGATAATGAGAATTGGACTAAGCCTCTGGGAGAGGGGATGTAGTGGGAAGCTGTCTGAGTTCTGTAGCATCTTGTGTTGTGTGTGTCTATAGTCCATGAGATCTTCCCTGGTTAGCACTGTGCGTTTGGATTGGTTTCCCTTGCTGATGTGCTCTGATACTGATGAAGTATCATTTCCTACCTGTGTCTTCAATGCTTTGGAGATTGCAGAAAGTCATCATCAGTTTTAGATTTCTCCACGAAATCTAGTTGTCTTTTTTCCTATTTAGGAAGATGATTTACAAATGTGATGCTCTCAAATGTTTAGATTTGCAGAATTATAAATATTTTGTGTATCCAAAAGGAAAACAGACCCTTGACAGGGGTCCTTCTCAGATATTCAGTTCTGTTGGGCTTTATTCTGTTAATATCTTGATTTAAAACCTCACATGATTACGGTGTAGTCCTAAGCATTTGGAGAATGACACAACTTTTGTTCTTTTATCTGGAGTACAGATAAAACAACATGTTAATGTGTCTGATTACTTTGGTCCTCTTAAATGGAGGGACTACTGTATGTATAAAAAGGGCTGAATCCTATATGGTTCAGCCAATATAGATGTAAATCCCCTCAAATAAAAGTTGACATTCTGCACTTTAACCTCATAGTCATTGTTTAATTTCAAATCCAATGTGCTGGAGTACAGATCCAAAACAACAAAAATGGTGTCACTGTCCAAATTCTTACAGACTGCACTGTACGACAGCTCTCCTTCAGAATCTCGTTATTATTATAGGTCTTGTGTAGTTTGAACTGATGAGTGCGGTAGATTAGTTGTTCCTTGCACTATTCACCTGATCTTTCTAGCACATTTCCTTTAGGCCATGTGCTTTTATTTACTGTTTATGTCATGAATTCCTTTATCTTCCCTTGTGATGGAATGTGCTGTTTACAGCCTGTGGGAATAACTGGTAATTCTGGTACTGAACATTCTTGGGACTTTAACCTGTACTAGAACAGTGAGGCTGAGGAGCCTTGACTACATAAACAGACTGTAAAATATTGATCAAGGGACTTTTTCAGTAATGTTTTTGTTTGCATTGGTTACCGTAAAGAGGACTGGGGCTGCACCCAGACAGACTCAGTACTTGCAAGCTTGTGTAATGCTGTGTTGTTAAACCTGTTACCTTATATTGGCAATACAGTATATGGCAGGTTCTGTGTTTCTGCACGACCGGAGCCCTGCAAGTCTCCAATAGAAATGACGCAGCCTCTTTTTTTTTTTTTGTGTGTGTTCTGCAATTCCAATGGAGAATTGTGAGGAAACCAAAACCAACTGACAAGCAAAAGTGGTGTGAGATTATAGTAACAAGACGTTGGGCTCAGTGTGTATGAGTGCAGCCTTCCCTGAATAAGGAGGGTCGCTCATCTGTTTCTCATTACTGGGACTGTTTTGAGCTTTTCCCTTCAGTCCAGTCCAGCTGCTATAGATGAGTTTTTACATCCGCAAGATCGTGGAAATGAGCTTGATTTTTTTGGCCTAACACGGAGTAATGTAACACATTTAGGTAAATGCCAACTTCACAAAGCTGGGCTCGTTAAACTTTTTTTTTATTCAGAGATGTCCATCTTGAAAGATGGCTGCATAAACCACCTTTTATGGCTTCGATGACGTGTAATTATCTGCATTTTTTTCAGTACTGGCTGCATTAAGAAAGTTTTCTAGGGGGGTTGGAGAGCAGAATAGAAGATTCAACATGGCCTCCTCTCACTTGTACCCTTTCTGCCTGTCGAACTCACTTGGGCATTAGTAGCTTACTGAGCCGGGAACCACATCCAGCAGCTGGTTGAGAGAATACCTGTACAGATTCCGGCCCCGTCCTCTCCTCCTCGTGTTCACAGATGTAAGTCCATGTCCAAGACGTTCCCATAACTGTCTTCCAATTGATTCCTTTCACTCTTGATACTGAAGAAGAACACTGTTGATTTTTTTTTGTCATTGCCTTGGAGGATACTTTTCTCTGTTCAAGTCTAAAGATATTCAGTTCCTTCAGCCTATTGCTGTAGAACAATTTCTTAAGACCCAAAATGTATGCGAGAGCTGCTGTATCGGCTCCACAATGTAGCGATTAGACTCCTACACGACATTCTCAGTCGGGCCTTGCTGGAGCTCGCAGGTGGTGCTGTCGGTTGCATTAGGCAGGTAATAGACCGTGTCGGCAGAGCGAGTCTCTGTCTCCCGCTGACAACTGTAGAACGACAACAAACCAGCAGCTCTCGCCTGAGATGCACTTATGTTCTCAGAGAATGGAGACTGCAGTGGAATAGATCTTCTCTCCTCTCCCATGTGCTTAAACATACTTTAAAATTGAATCAGTCTTTTTGCCTTCAGAGAGATGTACTGTATCCTACAAAGCCTCTGGGAACAGGAACAGCCTCTGTTCTGCTTTCCTGCCAAAGTCATGTTTTTGGTTTCCTGCTTGTATGTGTCAAGCAATGCATCCCAATTGAAAATTCCTGAAAACTTCCTCATGTGCTCACAACAGGAAGCCTTAGGATGATTCAGGGCATTTCACAACCCCACATGAAATGAGGTGTCCGAACATACCGCCCAGGCAGAGGGTTAAATGACCGTGGAACCTATAATAACCTTTCCCAAAGGTTAATCAGTCCCTCAATCAATTCAAAGGCGTGGTTGATTTGATTTTCCAGACTTTCTTGTTTAGTTAATTCCTGCTTGACGTTTCAAGAAGAAATGAATGAAGGTTTCTTTAGAAAGAACTACCAGTGCAGTTTGAATATGCTGTGTCAGAGGTATTCATCCCCTTTCCCTTAAAAATATTAATATTATATTTATATTCATTAAATAAAATGTTGTATAGAATAGTATTATGTAAGATTTTATATAATATAAATTAAATCTATGGTATAAATATTCCCTTAAAATATAAATTCCATGTGGTGCCAAAGACCATAGGAAACTGCTGTTGTAATGGCTGTACGCTATTTTACATGTAAAATTCCATGTTCTACTGAAATGCCGCAGTGAGTAGGGATTGTGTAATGTTTTTTTTGTTTTGCTATGAATAAGATGTTCAGAGAATGTTGCACAAATTTCAAATGACGGAAATTTTGGTGCCCAGTACTCAGCACTCATGCACTTAAACCCTCACTGTTTGCTATGATGACTTGAATGTAGGGGCCTTTCCTCCATATAGTGTGGGTTATTCTGTTTTTCAGTATTGCTCACAAGTCACAAACCGCTGCTGTGATATTCACTAACAAAAGCCTGTTTCCCACAGACGTGGTTGTCACCTTAGATAATATAATTAATCATTATGATTATAAATGAAGAAATGAGTATATGAACTGTTCCAAAGATTTATTCAGTATATTACGGCAACCTGAAAGCAAATAAATACCTTTCACGATCATGGTTGGATTTATTTAAAGAACTAGAAGATCTCCAATTCTTCAGAATGACTTCATTGACATTGGAAATCGGTTATTCGGATGTGCCTTTGGTTACAGGCACACGTGAACTTCCTTTCGCTGTATTTCTGGAATTACAGTGAAAGAAAGTACCGAGTGTCATTTGTCTTCATTATTGTAGAACAACCTTGCATTGTTTATGCAAAATGGAGTGGACGCTTCTCATCCACAGTCTTTCCTAACTCTTCTGGCAGGAGCTGCACATAGCTTTAGACTTGTTTGGCAGCAGCGCCAAGCAGTGTTGGGGAACAGAGGAGGACTGATAACTTGGGATGCATCGTGATGAGCTGATCCTGCAGGCCAGTTATCTCTCCCATCGAGTCGTTCAGCTTGGCAGCACCTGTGCCAGACAGTTGGCATAACGGCACGTCCAAAGGAAACAATGTTCTCTGTAAAAGGTCAGAGTGGAAAATATCCCACTTGCTAATCTAATCTATGTGCAAATTAGAAGCATAGATTACAATAATGTTATGGAGTAAATTTATGTTATAAGAATTGATAGTATAATGTTACGAGAATTTATGGAGAATTAATCATCTATCAACTATCAATTAATAAAGGTTTTTATGTTCTGCATAAACATTTCTTCCTTTTCTGAATTGTGGAAGAGTATGCTTTGAAATCATTGTTTTGTAACTGCTGTCTGAACAGTTTTAATTTTTTCCAGTTCTTCAACAGTCAACAGCATATGTACTGTAAACCCAGCTGGATATTTTATTCATGATCAACTGCTGAAGAGGTGCATCACTTTTTGTGCAGAGAGAACCAGCGATTCTCCACCTACTTCTGCGTAATTGAGAATTTGCTGCGATGGGAGTGTGTTTCGGATGCTGTAATTGAACATCCAGAAGCAAACTATTCACATCTTTAAATAAATGAAACCTGTAGAAGAAAGATATGTTGGCAATACCTGACCTTCTAGCAGTGTCGGGCTGAATCAGGAACGCTTGCTTTGTACAGGACAGAGAGGAGGCTTTAATTTTATTTTCTGCAGTTTTATGAAATAGCTGTTTACAGGAAGGGGGAGGATATACGGTTTTAGTTTTTATTATTTAGTGAAATACATCGCTGACAGTAACCACAGAAGTCACGGTGTGACTTTGTTTTTGAGGTAATGGAAAATGCATGTCATTGCCTTCCAGATGAACAGTGAGTGCATCACATCAAGCCTGCAGCACCATCTACTATCATGTACCTTTTGCCAAAGAGCTTGTCTGAAGCATTTGTCATTGGTAAATTTGACTAAGTGGATTTACTTGACTGCAAATTCCTTACTTTGTTTAAATGTAATGTTATAAGGTTTAATTTAAAATGTTTGAAGATAGCAGGGCATTTTAGTCTTCAGCCCCTTAAGGGGCACAGCTATTTCTGGGTTTTGTTCCTCTCGCGTCTCTGGTGGCACAATTCTTATCCATTCAAAAATCACACTGCAAGTATGGAGGCCTACAGTTGTTTTAAGTCGCTGCTGTAGGCTTGATCAATACACAGTTTTTTAGAAAGTGTCTGGTTTTGGAGACTGTCAGTAATAATAGTATAGATGTCTGATTAAGCTGGTTGATTAGGTCAATGAAGGTAGCTGAGTGGTGAAAAAGTAAGAGACTCAAAGGTCATGCTTTCATGCTAAAAAGTGAAAGGACAGTGTTGACTGTGAGGCCTTCTTCAGGGAGGCCCACATTTGAGCCACTGGAGAAGAAGGTTCCAGAGTGTTTCCTTCTTCCTCTGTGTTCTTATGCCACTTGCACACCGATGCAGTCACCTACTCTGAGGGGTAACTTGAAATTGGCAGGAATTACAGATTTAACTCCATTCCTCCAAATACAAATAAAAATGTAGATCGCATGCTCAAAATTTGTAGTTTGCCGTTTTTATTTAAAGTTGCTCTGTAGAGGCAGGAATTTTATCTTATTGCTTTTAGAGACGTGACCTTACCAAAACAACAGTCTGTTAGAAGTCTTGGAAGTTTGTAATAATAATAATAATTGCTTACACTTATATAGTGCTATTCTGGACACTCCACTCAAAGCGCTTTACAGGTAATGGGGACTCCCCTCCACCACCACCAATGTGCAGCCCCACCTGGATGTTTACCTTTAAGAGCCCTGGTCTGAGGAAAGCAGGTCATATTTATTGGCAACTTACTGTGGGAGATAGAAGTTACATTACTTAACAGTAACTGTCCATTTATCAGTATAAGAATCTTGGCATTTTGGAAAATGAAAGAAAGAAAATGTCCCGATAAGGACAGGGGTTTTGAAGGTCAGCTGTCACGTGCTGACAGCCCCTTTCAGGTTAGTGATGACCTCCATGTTGTATCCATCTCTCACTTGAGTCAGTCTCGAAAGAGTGATAAGAAGTCAGACCTCTGTCTTTGGCCTGAGGGTAAATGAACAAGGTTCACGAGCAAGGTACTTTCCTATCCTCATTAGTCACCATGTGTTTTAGTTCCTTAACTCTTTAACCTGACGTGGCGAGCTGACTCCTGTTCTGAAAAGCACCGAAAATGACAAGTTTCTCTTGCGCAATAGGCATAGAAAGTACAGCTTGGCAGAAAGGTGAAAGCTGCTCTGTAAAGGGGCAAAAATGAAGTTTGCTGTTATATGCACTGTGGTGTCATGACACGTGGAGTGGCTCTTTTAAAATGTTTCCTACAAATGTAGAAAAATGGGGAGAATAGGAGATGGAAAACTCTGAAGGAATTGTGGTAAGGACTGAATATACTGAATCACTCCTCAGAGTGAGAATGGAACTGAAATTTAAGAGGTTATTCCAATTTATCTAGAACTGGTAATTCAAAGAGAATTGAATGAAGGAGAAATTCCTTGTTCAAAACTGAAGGCATTGCATTTGAAAAGCACGATTGCAATGATGTTTACATTCCACATATTTAGGGGAGTTGTGTTGTTGTTTTTTTCTTGTAATTCTGATCTAAGGTCATTTGATATTCTAGGCAACACGAGAGAGAATGTGTAAAATGTTACCTGGAGTAATTCAGGGAGAAGCTTTGTTATGGCCCCTTTTAGGCCTGTTGTGTTTTAAGTTTCTCTTTTCCTTCAGGTAAAAATTCAGCCCAGGTAGTAAATATGGTGAAATTCCTCAGTAAGTCCTGGTTCTGTAGGCCCACATACGTACAGTTCCTACTGGGTTCTGTTCCAGCCAAGCTCTGCTACACCACCGAGCCCTTCACTGACTCGGTAATGGGTTGAATTTGATGCACTTGACTGTTTCCAGTTATTAAACATGGTGTAGTTGGCCTTTCAACTATTGCATTTCATACTATAAATGAAATAAGTTCATAAACAATTTAGATTTTAATTGAGGCAACGGCTGGGTAATTGAGCTGGGCTGGATGGTAACGAGCTCAGGCCAGGACTGGGGACCCCTGCCCTAGAGGAAACAGACACGCTTAAAAATACAATTCAAGGACGTAGTGACTTCCTCAGACACAGTGGGTGAAAGTGTGCTGTCTGTCCGCTATTATAAAAAATAAGGACAAGTAAATAAAAAAAAAAAATGTGTATAAATAGATGTACTGAGAGTGTTCTTGGATCTTATTCTAATTTATTTCAGTTTTAACACCACCCAGTATATGTATCAAATAAAAGGCCTAAGATATGGAAAGTTTTGATGTGGACTGTATAGTATTCGATCAACTTAATGTTATTTATCCAGCACCATGCCTCTCACCTCAAGCTGTCATATAACATTACATAAAATTTAAAAATGAATAGAAATTTTTTTTTAAAGAGTATTTAAAAAGATTGCTCATAAAGCTGCACATGAATTATCTTAGAAATGTGGACTTACCTTCGAAATACTGCATATGCCAGGGTTTACATGGATCAAAGATAAATCTGTGACTTGAGAACGTTAAGGGAATAATGCCTTTGGCTCACTCTTGAAATGGAGCAGTTCTCTTCAGACCAAGAGAAGGCTGTTTCCTCTCGTCTGTGAACATTGTGAAACCAAACCATAAACAAGTCTGCCACTGAGCTCTACTCACCTTTTAAAACAAAATGAGATTCCCACAAGAAAACAAACTTTTATTTGTTCCATAATGTGAAGAAAATTTCAGGGCAGTTTTAATCTTGAAACACAGAGAAGGGTTTATAATTTGTCTTAGATCTATTTTATTCTCACCTGCACAATTGCAAGACAATTTCTTGAAAAGTGATTTTGTCTAAATTGTAATTTTCTCAACTGTCCAAGGGTTCAGGGTTCAAATTTATTGTCACCTTGGTTTTCACCAGTGTCCAGTGTTCACCTCCCAACAATGTGTAGGTTTGGTTGGCTATTCTAAGCAGTCTCTTTTGGGGGGAGAAGGGTGTTGTATTTGAGTGGGTTTGTTATGAGTACAATCGGCACAGAGAACTTAAATGACTTGAACAAAACAGCTTCCTCTTTATGTGTGACCTTCCAGATGGTCTGAACATCCTGCAATTTACTCGGCATTCCCTAAAATCATCCTGTAAAAGTGTTGTTTGTTGTCGTCGTTCATTATTCTCTTTTCATCTTTGGTTCCTTTAATTCACACAAATTTATTCTTCATAATCCAACACTTGGGCTCTTCGGTCCCAGTGCCTTAATGTGTGTACTCCGGATGTCATCAGCTCCAACATGGAGGAAGCTGCTGGGTTTTACTCATCATTCTGAAGCAGTGTGTTCGAGACAACATCCAAAGTTTAGACAAATTAATGCACAGTGGAAATTGATTGTGCCAGATAGAGTTTTGTTTACCAAGAACACCACATTTCTCATGTTAAAGAAATCATGGGAGAGCATCCAAACTCCACACAGAAGGTTCCAAAGGTTGTGATGGTGAAATTACTACAGAGAAACATTTTCAGTAGCAGACAAATCTTTAATCAGTATCCCTTTAGATAGCACTTACAAAAATGGAGAAAATAATTACTTTCACTTCTATACCATTTGGCTTTCACTGTTCGTCCTACAGGAAATGCATAGTTTGCATTTGACAATTTTTCCCCCATAATCTTTCCTATGCATGTGAGTGACACATTTGTGCTTCTGTTAAACTATCACTGGAATTCCCTTCTTTATACAGCCGATCTGCTTTTATATTGGGTTCACTTTTAAAAATTAAAAAAAGACGCTCATGTGAAAACCATTCCAAAGGCAACATCAAATAAACAATAATGTAAGCTGTCAGGAGAACAGAAGTCAAAGGAAATGCTGGCATCTTCTGTGACTTTGGAGTCTCAAGTGTCTGTGCGACAGAACAGTCTAATCGGGCTGGCACAGAACGCAGGGCTGTGTTTACATTTCAGTGGACAAAGAGTAGCAAATGTGAAAGCTTGAGCAGAACATGTCTGGGCGTATCCCCGTCTGGGAGCTGTAACACTGTCTGCCTGCAGAGAACTGTGCTGACTGCGAACAATTTCATAATTAGCTGTAGCATTTCTGTGAAGGCAGAGGCCGACTGTGGCAGGGGACCCATTGAACAGCAATTGAGAATTCTCCAGTTTCAGCTGCTGAGAAGTTTTGTACTTTTCCCTTTTTTAATCCATTTTCTTTTTCTGGACCCTAATTGGACAATGAAACTGGTTATCATGCTGGGCATTTTGAGGGCTGTGACTGTATACCAATCATCCCTGCTGTTGACATCTGCTGAATCATTTCATGTATCAAATGTCTCTTGGTCCATATGCACATCCATAGTCTTTAATACTGAGGATACTTAAATCTTTTGTATGAATTTTTGACTAATTAATTGCTTCGGTTCATCCAGAAATTACTTGCACTGATTCTCCATCACATGATTTTTTGATGATGTTGTAGCGAAATGCTGAATTGCTTTCTGACTCAGTATCTCCTCAGGGTTATACAGAAATCTTGTTGTCGGGTCCAATTCTGAACTGCGAGCAAGCTGCCACCAAATGTGACCATATTGCCCATGTTCTAGTGTCGGACATGACGGGCTGGGCAAAAGAAGGGACACTAGCAGTACACATGAGGCTTTTCCTGTTGTGCTGCCTCCTTTCCCATCTCTTACCTCTGTGAAGGAGAAGACATTTGCCCATCTTAAGGTCTGCTGACCCTAACTTGCAGCGTTTCTCCGTCAATATTGCAAATGTAGCTCAGAGGAGTTCATTCTGCCTGCCTTTTTCATCCTAATACAGTATAACATGTACTGTGCTGCCTAAAATGCATAGCAGAAACTGTTGGCATGTCAGTAAGTTTTATTACTTGTAGCAGAATATGGGCTAATGACAGAACTCTCTCAGTCATTTTAATTTCAAAATCATAACTAGTTAATATTCGTAAAAGTCGTCGTTAGTCCCGTCGTTAGGTCTACTGTGGTGTTCATAAGTAATTGAGATTTCAGCTGTCGGATAGAAACATCTATCAATCCATTAGGACCAGGATTTGGGAACACCAGGCCTCTGGTGGTCATATTCACTCCTGATGCTTGAGGGTCACCAGTCCGTGTTTTATAGTATTCAATCAGTAAAGACCTGGTAATAGTGCTTATAGAGACGGATTAAGTGAACAGTGAATTTTAATCAAGCCATGAAGAGTCTAGAGTGAAAGGGAAAGCTGGAGTCGCAGCGACCCTACAGAACCTGGAGTGAATATCGGTAGCCTACAGGAACGACCCGATTGGAGACCACAGCAGGCTATTGGTACTCCAAAGCTTGCTAAATATAGCTTCTCACGCAACATGCGATTATATGCACCTTATTTTTTAAGTGATCTACCTCTCTACACTTACTTTTTAAATACTAGGTTTTGCCAGACAAAAGTTAATGAATTATTAACTCTTAAAACAGACCGTGCAAGGTTTCAACAGTAATCATAGTCATGTGGGGGAGAGTGGCAACAGGGGTTAATTTTAAACCTTGCCTCAGAATGCCATGAGTCATTCTGAAGTGTGCCACTTGACAGCTTGTCAGCTGAGCCTATTGTTCCAGTGCACAAGGCTGCACTGTAAACATCTATTAATCATACCTGCATCGCCAGGGCTCTGGCTCCTGCAGGTCTGTACTTTTATTGTAAGGCCCGTCACAACAAATGAGTTCCCTCACTTACTGTAGGGAGCCGCTGTACGTGATGTCCACTTTGCTGTGTACAGCTATTACAGCTGAATCATTCCTGAAAGAGCACCTATACCTTCCTTTTTATTGTAATATTAACATTGTGAAACAGTGTGGTTACACAGTTCAATGAGCTGACGCAGAGTGAGCTGCAAGCACCACATAACGTTTTCCTTCAGGCCGTTTCACACGAGAGAAAATCACGACCTTTACAGGGCAAGAAGATAGCATTTTCAGAAAATATCCCTTTGCCTCCACTGTGGTTCAACGGGAATGAAAGTTCACAGATTGGAAGATATTTAAAAGTAAAAGAAATGACCCCTCTTTGGACTTTTGATCGATTTTGTAATGCTTAGGCTTAGTTTGTAAATCTCTAGAAATGTTCAGATCTCATCCCACTTTCCAGTTTCATTCCAGAGCAGCAACAACAAACAAAAAAGATTTGAAAAAAACATTTTTCTGCAGTGCAACAAATTGCAGTGATTTGGAATATTTTTAGGGTGTGCTACTGGTTTGGGGACAGACAAAACTAGGCTGCAAGTCTCTTTCGTGTGCTTAGCTAGCCTTTTCACCTGACAACATCTCACTTGTACAGCGCTCAGCAGAAGGGCTGTAGGAAATCTGACATTTTGGGGAACATGAGAGTGCAGACAGCATGGAGCAATGGTAGAAACGCTCTCTGAAAACACATCCCAAGTTAGTAAGCTAGGAGCTAGGAAAGGTGTTAAAGAAATAGGAAGCTCTCTCACTAGAAGAACTTTCTTCTGTTACCCCAGAGCACCATGAAGTGCTGCAAGCAATAAAGTCTGAAATACCAAACACTTAGAAGCAATTATATACTAAATGTTTTCTCTAACAAGCTCTTGACAACCATAAGTTCTGATATGTACTTACGTAATTTTTTATGATCTCCTTTTAGATGCTATTCTTGAAATGATTGCATTTTTTTAAAGACGTTTAGATAAAGCAAAGAAGCACAATCCACATGTATGAAGACATATTTATAGGTTGCAGGATGAATTACCACTGGAGAAGACGTAATAACTATTTAGTCATCCTGTATATGGTTCTGTTTTTAAAAGACTTTAAGTTAGTAAATTTAAGATTGAGCCCATCTAAGTGAAAAAGACAGAAGGTGAAGCAAATGGGATTATCTGCATATGCAAAAACCAGACAAGCTAAACCACACTGAAAACCACATAAATACATAACACAGGAAAAATGGTGTATTGCAGAACTGGTGTGATTAATTTTTATAGTGATCAGTAGGAATAAAAATGTTCTCTTTGTATGAAAACCTTTTTTTTTTCTTTTTTGCTTTCATGATGTCACCTTAAAACAATAAGTCTATAAAGATGTCAAAGTGATAAGCAGTAAAAGGCAACATGACTGGTTGTTCACACAGTGACTAATGATGTGCAGTGTCTTTTCGAAAACTGTCTTATGACCTTTCAGTGTTTATAATCTTTTCATGTATTTTGTGGTGGTAAAGTTGAGTTGTCTCCTGGAAAACCAGTTCTCCTGGAGAATGGATGGATTTCATCCATTTTCAAAAGAACAGTTTGTTGCTTCAGTACTTCAGCCACCTGAGCTGTGAAACTAGCGTGCTAATTCTTTGTTCTCTACGGGAGCCTTTTTTTTTTGTTTGCCACACAAAAACAACAGTTTCTTTTGCAATTTCCTCTTTTCCGTTAATGGAACGTACTGTACGGTACCTTACCTGCCAGAGGTTCTCGGAAGGTTTTCTGTGGGAATATCTTATGTAAGAACATGACGCTGTTTGACTGCAAATATTTTCACTTGATACAATTGTCACTGTGGCCGGGATCGGTCTAGAGCTGTAATGTTTATGCACGACATGTCGTATATTTTTTATTTTTGTACTAATGATGATTTCATAATATTCTCACTGATATGTTCCAGACATTACAATATAGTGACACTGCATCAACTACCCTGGCACACTCTTACTAATTCTGTGCTGCAAAAAGTTTAAAAAAGTAGGTTAACAGCTCCATCAATATCTTTAAGAAAAGAAAAGGTTTGCTCCTTTCTGAGTCAAAATGGAGCTCCTTAAGTCTATACTGAGAGATGGGAACTTTATCACCTGGCCCTCAGAGATAACTTAGGTTGTAAATGATATGAATGTATTCCCATTTTCTTTGATAAATACACTTCTACTGAGACGAAAATCTAAAATACATCCCCGGTATTTTTAGAGTTAATGAGTTCACATAAAGGTTTGGCTTTTAAGTTTTGCAAGATTATATTAGTTTGCTGTACAGAGAACCACAAGATCTCTGGACCAGATGTCCCTTGGTCATGATGACTTTGCAGCTGAATAAATCTTCAGGGGACATTTATCCAGATGTGGGAAATTGAGAACATTATCAAGCCTCTGGCTCATTAACTGTTGTAATTGCTTGTGCAAGATATTGTGCCCAAAGTGAATGAGGTATTTAAACTTGTAAACTTATTTTTGTACTTAATTTTTCCTAGAACAATCTGATATTAAATATGGTACACAAAAAGAAACATATTGCTCCTTTGCATAGTTGTGTGTCAGTGTGGTTCAATTCCTCACTCTATACTAGTGTGCTTGTGAGCCAGAGTGGTTTGGCTGTTTAAATAAGATAGTAAAGGCAATCTTCAGATTAATTGTAGGATTACTGTATGTACAGACATACAGTACAGTAAATCTAAAAATTATATTGCTATAGTTATTTATTCACACAGGTCACATGTTGATGAACTGTGCACAAGTTGTTTTGAAAGTAGGTTGTGCATTTCTGCAAAATTCGGCTCACCTATGAGTGCTAGGATCTTTGTCTAATGGCACTGGGAAAACAGGCTTACGGACAGAGGCCCCGAGATGCTTAAAAATGGGGCAAAGGTATTGAACGTGCCCCCAGAGTGTAGTCTCCTGTGTGCTAATCTGATGCATAATCAAACAGTGGAACAGGGTTTGCAGAAGAGCTAGTTTAGGTTTGGTTTACTATCCTATAGAAATGCAATGTGGTAAACTTAAACTATATCATGTTTCCCCCTTCCACTAAATATTCCTTAGCATTGTACAAGCCATGGGATATTATGTTGTATCATATGTTAAAGCATAATTGTGCTTTCATCTTTATCTGGCAAGGCCTAGTCTTGCACACTCTCTGAGAGTTGGCACTGATCTTCCTCCAGCGGTGTCTGGCAAGCTCGTCCCTCCTCCGTCTTCAGCTCCGGCTCCCAGTGCTCTGAAGATCGCAGCGCGACACTGGCTTACTTGTGAGCATCAAACAGCTTGACGCCGTGAAATTGGTATTTAACTGCAATTTCTGCTCAGATAATATCGGACTGCAACTCCTTATCGTAGTTATTCGCACCAGCAATGGTTAAATGGACTCGGAGAATGAGTAATCAGCTACTTTTTTGCAGTTTCACACTCCTACACTCACAATATTGGTAAGAAGCCCACAGTGAATGGGAGTAGTAATGTATAAATACCGCAGGTCTGTGACCTTCTAACTTATCTCAAGTCTGTTTTTAAAATCATTTTAACCACCCTAGGTGCTTTTATTTCACACTGGGTATTTTCAGAAGTTCTGGCTAATGAATAAACCCTCTTAGCAGAGAAGCCCATTTAAATAAAATAAAACTTAAATGAGTTTTTTTATAAAGTTGTAGAGTATATGCATTGGAGTCTTCAAACTTAAGCAGACCAATCTGCCAGACTGAATTCAGAGTGTAATGCAAAAAATGGCTTTGTGCAAAGACTGCCTGTCAGCCCAGACCACTTCCTACTGGTACCAGTGTACTATTCAAGGACATATTTCACCTACAGTATGTTCAGGTGTTGGCTGAGCACTGTGCTGGAAAGACAGGATTGAAACCCAGGGGAAGGAAACCTTCCTCTAATTTGTGAAGAACTGTCCCAATGTCCCTCGCTTTGGTTTTCCCACAACAGGCGAAGAACATGAGAACCTGCGCGTGTTGCTCTTTGGCGCAGTCTCAGGGACTTTCAGGGGAATTAGCGGTGCAAGATTCAGAAGTACACTATGTTCACTAGGAGAGCTGTTCCAATGGGAAGATGAACATGTTGGGCTGTCACCACTGTCGCCATTACTGGGGAAACCACTTCTTTCACCTTGCTATCTATTCTTGGGTGTAAAGACACTAGTAATCCATGGATAAAACTGGGGGGAAAAAGAATGATCCTTTCTTTATTATGCCTCCACATTTTTGGCTGGCGCAGCATATAAAAACGTTTTTATAAACATGAAAGCATTGGAACATTTGCCAGTTTTGTTCACCTTAAATAACAGAAGCGCCTCCTGTGTTAGTATTTTCTGAATATAGCCTCCAAATTCTATCTTGTATGAATATTAAGGGGAATTTCACTTCTCCAATAGTTAAATAAAATGCACTTTGGCAGTCTGAATTAAAATTAATGCCAGTGGCCTTGAATTAGGATGGCCTGACCTAAAGAAGCAGTTATCTCACCAAGTGCTGTTCACTTACAGCAGCAGTGCACAGTTCCAGTCTTATGGATGCAGTGTCATCTGGTTTTTAATCCACTTGTGGGTTTAGCTACCCAAGTGAAATAATTAGCTGAACTAGACCAACTGCCTTTAATTGTAGGTTCTTACAATAGATTAATTGCAGGTTATTCAGTCTCTGTATTCCCTGAGGACCTGATGGCTTTAGATCAGGGAGAGGCAAGTCCTGTAGTTTTTACAGATACTATATTGCAGTTTAAGTAATTGAGACCAGAGCAGGAAAGCAACTAGAGAACGTAGTCAGTTGGTGACAGTCATCCCCGATTTGGAAGACTGGGTTGATCATTATAATCCACACCTTTCTGTCAGTCTGAAAGTAAAGATACACTTATATTATATGTATTTGACTAAAACTGGAACCAAGATCACAAATGAGACATTTTTCTTTGTTGGTCTTGGGAGATATCTGGAATAGTCAACTGTCTAGTACCTTATTGATTATTAGTTTTCCAGTATGCTCCTCTCTATTAGAATTGGCTAAGATGTCTCTTGTGACTCCTGATGCTATTAATGAGTAGTATTAGTCACAGTAAGAGCAGCAGTGGCAGTAATAACAGTAGGTACTTTATTTAGTATTTACCCCCTTTATTTTAGCCTCAACAGTACTCCTAGCCAACAGTACAGGCAGTTGTAATCTTTGTGATGATTAATATTTTAGATTTTATTTGTTCACTTTCAGGCAAAACTGTCAATGCTATTGGTGAGCTATGTCTCTTTCCGTGGCTGCATCCTCATTGTAGCTCTCTTACTTTATCGCATTATTTGAGTCAAAGGGCAACATTTGTCTATCCCGGCCTCTGAGCATTTCTTAGGTATTGTGTCTAAAACCAGAGTCGGCAGATGGAACACGGGTAATTATTTAAGTGGAACAAGTGAATACGTCAAGCCAGACCTGATGCAGCTTTATTGCAACTGTAACGTGGATCAAGCTCATCTGACAAAACTGTAGTTTTAACCCTTTGCTATATGGGTAAGTCTTTGTGATCTGAATTCATTCATAAACTGCTCTTGTCTTGGAGAGCCGTAGAGGCTGTCGTGTTTCATTCCTCTCATGCTCTTAGCTAATTGAGCTAATTAGTAGTTTAACTTAATCAGTTTAACCCCATTTCCCCAGTTCTTTGTATACTGCAGATACAGGGCAGCAATTTCTTAATTATCACATCAATTAATGAGACCAAACGAGACCAAATTTGGAAGAAAAAGTGGAGGATTCTGCAGCCCTTTCAGAAAATGAGTGTCTCACACCTGATCTAAAACCTTAACCTTATCTAAGAAAAATCTTAAATATGTTAAGGTGCACAAATTAAGGTGAAAACCTTCAAGGACAAATTCTGAATTCATGTCCTAAAGGTTCTGGGTTTGACACATGCATACAGTATATTTAGATAAGCCTGGTATATTTTATGTTCAGATTTCCACTGTACACACAATCATTTGCCTTTTAAACTAAATATACATCTATTTTTACCTAATCCAACACATATGAGCTCTTAATTAGTCAACATACTGTTATCTTTACCTTTTGAAAACAACAATAGAGTTGTGATGCATTAAAACTAATATAGATTATTTGAGGTAGCTTTAATTTTAGTACTAATGCAGATAATACACAGATTATTAATTCACAGTCCTTTCAACTGATAAGATCTCTTAGCCCTTCAATCAGAGTGTTGAAACAAAGGCAGGAGTTAATATCATTTTAAACACAACAATTAACTTTAAAAGGAGGTTGTGTTATAATAGTATTTCATAGGTCTCTGAATTCTAAATGCTGGAAAGGACACCCACAGTACACTAAAATGGTATTTGATTACAACAGATATTAATTTTTATACATTCAATATTGATCGCCAACATCAGTGATCGTCACTCCTGGTCCTGGAAGGCCACACTAATTCCAGTATTGCCCCGTTTGGTTTTAATTCCAGCACTGAGTCTTTAGCATTTGAGGATGTTGAGTTCCCTATAAAACCATCAGGACTGTGGCTTTTTAGGACCAATAGCGAGGGACACCCCCTACACTGGAAAAAAACAAATTGAAACCAATGAGCTAAAACAAGAAAATGCGTTTCGGAGAACACGTTATTGTTCACTCTTTGTTTGTTAAACTTGTTTCAACATTTGCTTAAAAATAACTTTACTCCAAGTCTAACATTTGATTGCACTGGCTCAAACATAAACACTGTACATAAATAACTGTACCAAACCCTAAAGAGCTAACATGACACATACAGTGTTGCACCTCTGTGCCAAACGCTTAGCGTCATCGCATGACTTTAGATAAAGATTTGAGATTAGAGAGATCTGTAGTATGGGTGCGTGCATATGTGCAGCTAAAGGAAACTGCAGTTCCTCAACTACAAATTGTGGAAACTGAAGTGCTGGTTGATGCACATTTTTTATTCTCAGTTTTTCACTGAGATAACATTTCTCTTCAAACCATGACAGCTAACTGCTCCAGCCAGTAGTTACTCGTGTTGTAACATAAGATATTTTGAGTGGGTTTGTCACATGTACTGTATTGCTTCAGCATAAAGGATACAAAAGCTGTGGGAATACTCTCATGTTTTAGGGATGTCAAGTTGTTTGTCTTTGGTAGGATTTTTTTTAATTCATGGGCACTGTTGTGGTTTATTATTTTTGTCTTTTCAAATTTTATGTTGTAGAAATAACATCTTGCAGCTGCCAACTCTGACTCTGCTCAAACTAAACTTGCATTCTGGAAGAGACGTTTAGTCACAGCAGTGTAATAAACAACCTGTTTCTCTCATTTAGGAGCTGCTGGTTTTAAGGCTTTGTGGTTAATTTGTCAAAAGAATGCTTTCAAAATGAGAGATGAACACTAAAAGCACATGGTTTAATAAAATCCAGTGATGTTTTACTGAAAAAGCAACTGAACTGAAATAAGTGGTATTATTTCAGCATGAGCACAATAAGCCATAAGGAATGACTTAAAAGCAATAATGCAATTTATATGTATTTATCACGTACTGTACCACGTGAGATGCTAAGACAGTTCTCGCCACAAATTCTTGTACTGATTTGTACCTAGTTGCATCTACCTTACAACCATTCCCCAAATGCTTAAATTAACAATTCTAGTTTTTTTTTCCAAACCGTTCTACTGAAGCATTTGGAAAATGTACTGTATGGTAAAGTAAATATGTTGTAAGATTCTGAAGTTTCTACAAATGCTTGAGATGATTAATGTGTACTCACCCTGTCACTTCAAATCACCGTCTACAACAGCAATAGGATCAATAGAATTCTAATATTTAACCATATTATATTGTTGAGTGTGGAAGAGGAGGTACAGTACTGCCAAAATCCCCCAGTTGACACAGGAAATCACTATAAAACCCCAGTAATTTCATTCTGCAGATGTGGGCAGTGACTGAAAGAACGTGCTGGAGCATGTTCCTGTTTCTGGTTCAGAGCTGATCACAGCTTCTAGGTCCGCTGGGGTTCTGGCAGTTATGGAATATATATGATTTATATGATATATATGATGTTATTTATTTTTTGACTGAGGGTGAAGTTAAAGTAGATTGGCCTGAAGTTGTTAAAGAGACTGGTCACACACTGGTGATTGTAGTCAACAGAAATTCCTGTAGTTCTGAAAGAGACCTTGAGATATCTGTCCAGTTTACTGCAGTAGGTCAAGTTAGACTGGGTATATCTCTGGAGCTGGCAACAGCACTGTCCAATTTGCAACTGCCTTTGAAGTTGCAAAACGTAGTTCTGAAACCAGATTTGTATCCAGTCTTCTACTGTATCTGGAATGATGGTCAAGACCCAGGTCTTAAACCCGGCAGAGGCAGGCTGACTCCAACTCAGCTGACAAGGGGGCCCTCAGTTTGTCTTGCTAATTAAGTGTGAGAACCGCAGGCTGACACGAGATCTTGCCTGCAACACTCCAGGTTTTCTCCTTTGGAACTGGGAGGGAGCAGAGCCCAGCTCGTTGTTGGCGGGCCAGATCAAACCTGCCAGCTGTCAGCCTTTGTTTACCCTGTATTTAGAAAGTCGATCGTAAAAGGTGCCCACAAAGTTTTGGGCAGGACACTATGGAACACAATGCAGCCCTGAGGTCCAGAAGTATAAAATAAAAATCACAGCTGCAGCTACGCAACCCTATCAAACACTGCCAGTGGGGGCAGGACTATTCAGTCCTGCCTGAAACACCACTAAAAGACATGATTGAATAAGAAAATCAATTTATTAAGGCGACTACAATCAACATGACAATCACTTTTAATTAGCATTACAAAATGTTACCACTGTAATGCAATACATTGAACAGTTATGGGCGCAGTGCACAGCGAATCAAGGTACATACCGAGAGGGTTTTGAGGAAAAGGTGGCCGATGTCAGAGACAGCAGGCTGGAGCTCCCCCACGCCTGATGTAGAAAACACTCAGCTCCTGCAGACACAGAACAAACACAGGCAAAGAGATGCATCGTTAATCCCTGAAACGGGCAATACAGATGTCGCCTGAATTCTTCATCACTTAACAATCAGGTGAAACCGTGATTAACTGGAATTATTAGAAAGAGACTGTGTTTTTACAAGTAACACAAATAATCAAAAATAATGAGACGTGTACTGGCAGGTCTGGATGGGAAAAAATATAGTTCCAACTTCTGCAATGTTGAAATTTCAGACACGGGTTTAACATCCTGAAAGTCCTGAATGGATTGGTGGCCTGTTCAAAGCCTCTGGCATAACTTCCAACGCCAGCAGTGAAATATTTTGAAAATGTCATCTTTAATGGCCACGCATAAACACTGCTTGTATAAGAGTGATCCACCCGAAGTCAATGTAGACTATGTGATTTGTTATAGTTTGATATAACATTCAGCTACATTGAGTTTGCACTCTGCTATAGCCTACAGAATACGTCAATGATTATATACTGTAGCACACTTATTTTGCAAACGTTTCTACATAGTGTACAGTATTTACTGTTGTATGGTCCAGTTATTTTCTAAATAGTACAATTACTTTCAAGCTGTATGACACATGTGATATAAAACTGTATATCATAAAACCCTACAGGGTTTTATATCACACAGCACACTAAATGTGTTATATAGCATGAAAGCGATATGACTTTATGAGTTTGATAAAAAGGACTTCAGATAAAAGGCCTCTCAGACTTGTGTGGAAGATTCGTGATTGGAATTAAAAAGAAGTTTCTCCTTCACACAGTTGGCTGTTTACATTCAGCAGGACATGAAAGGCTGGACCCCCCTGAGCAACAGGCTTCATAACTTCTCGTCGGGCTTCCTTGAGGGCCTTGTGTACAAGTACACGCATCTCGCTAAATTACTCGGACTCGCCCGTAACTTTCAGAACAGCGATACAGAAAAAGGGAGAGAGGCTCCCTGTGAAACCAGTCATTAAACCTGTCACCCGTCTTTAACTGTTTCCTTCACTGCCCAAACATGTAATTAGTGTCAGAGCTCAGGGGTTCGATGGGACCGATATTCTGTCTCCGTCCTGGGGCTGTGCATTCTGCTGGCCAACGCAGAGAAAGAAAGCCTTTGTCTTTCCATTACCACAGATACAGCAGCCCGACAAAACAACTGTCGTTTCTGGGAACCATATGAACGACTATGTCCCACGAATATCACTACCCCAACACCCACCCGATACACGCATAGACCGAAATGCGTAGTTGTTTAAAACAAACAGCGTCTCATAGCAGTGTGATGTGGAACATCGTAGTCAACAGCCCTTCATCACCCCACAAGAGGCAGACAGCCTGCGATGATGGCAGATTGGAACTTTCTTGGCATCAATTAAACCAGAGGTCCCCAGCATCAATCCTGGACAACCCCAGTCCAGCAGGGTTAGAGGTCACCGTTCAATCGCCAGTTCTAGATATGATCTGTCAGTTGGGGGGAATTGATAAATGATGAGGAGATCATCTGGGGCCAAAGTACCCTCAAGAATCAGATATTCTCTTAATGGAGCAGAATACTTGCTTGATTCATCTGTTACTTACAGGTGTCCTAGTCATTAAAATAGACGACCTGTAAGAGAAACCGGATTGGACCAGATTAGGAGATACAGTGCCTTGCGAAACTATTCGGCCCCCTTGAACTTTTCAACCTTTTGCCACATTTCAGGCTTCAAACATAAAGATATAAATTTTTTATTTTATGTGAAGAATCACCAACAAGTGGGACACAATTGTGAAGTGGAACGAAATCTATTGGATTTTTGAAACTTTTTTAACTAATAAAAAAATGAAAAGTGGGGCGTGCAAAATTATTCGGCCCCCTTGCGTTAATACTTTGTAGAGCCACCTTTTGCTGCGATTACAGCTGCAAGTCGCTTGGGGTATGTCAGTTTTGCACATCGAGAGACTGAAATTCTTGCCCATTCTTCCTTGCAAAACAGCTCGAGCTCAGTGAGGTTGGATGGAGAGCGTTTGTGAACAGCAGTTTTCAGCTCTTTCCACAGATTCTCGATTGGATTCAGGTCTGGACTTTGACTTGGCCATTCAAACACCTGGATACGTTTATTTGTGAACCATTCCTTTGTAGATTTTGCTGTATGTTTGGGATCATTGTCTTGTTGGAAGATAAATCTCCGTCCCAGTTTCAGGTCTTTTGCAGACTCCAACAGGTTTTCATCCAGAATGGTCCTGTATTTGGCTGCATCCATCTTCCCCTCAATTTTAACCATCTTCCCTGTCCCTGCTGAAGAAAAGCAGGCCCAAACCATGATGCTGCCACCACCATGTTTGACAGTGGGGATGGTGTGTTGAGGGTGATGAGCTGCGTTGCTTTTACGCCAAACATATCATTTTGCATTGTGGCCAAAAAGTTCGATTTTGGTTTCATCTGACCAGAGCACCTTCTTCCACATGTTTGGGGTGTCTCCCAGGTGGCTTGTGGCAAACTTTAGACGAGACTTTTTATGGATATCTTTGAGAAATGGCTTTCTTCTTGCCACTCTTCCATAAAGGCCAGATTTGTGCAGTGTAAGACTGATTGTTGTCCTATGGACAGACTCTCCCACCTCAGCTGTAGTTCTCTGCAGTTCATCCAGAGTGATCATGGGCCTCTTGGCTGCATCTCTGATCAGTCTTCTCCTTGTCTGAGCTGAAAGTTTAGAGGGACGGCCAGGTCTTGGTAGATTTGCAGTGGTCTGATACTCCTTCCATTTCAAGATGATCGCTTGCACAGTGCTCCTTGGGATGTTTGAAGCTTGGGAAATCTTTTTGTATCCAAATCCGGCTTTAAACTTCTCCACAACAGTATTACGGACCTGCCTGGTGTGTTCCTTGGTCTTCATGATGCTCTCTGCGCTTTCAACAGAACCTTGAGACTATCACAGAGCAGGTGCATTTATACAGAGACTTGATTACACACAGGTGGATTCTATTTATCACCATCAGTCATTTAGGACAACATTGGATCATTCAGAGATCCTCGCTGAACTTCTGGAGTGAGTTTGCTGCACTGAAAGTAAAGGGGCCGAATAATTTTGCACGCCCCACTTTTCATTTTTTTATTAGTTAAAAAAGTTTCAAAAATCCAATAGATTTCGTTCCACTTCACAATTGTGTCCCACTTGTTGGTGATTCTTCACATAAAATAAAAAATTTATATCTTTATGTTTGAAGCCTGAAATGTGGCAAAAGGTTGAAAAGTTCAAGGGGGCCGAATACTTTCGCAAGGCACTGTAATTCATGAGCTCCAGTAAATTCATAGATGCCTGCATGCTTGATGGGCTGGATATACTTTCGAAGAATGCAGACTTTATGCTGCAGTATAGCTGTATTGGTAAAACAAAGCAGACTTCGTGGGTCATACAAAATCATTTTACTTGAAAATGGGGAAAAAAAACGCCTTCATATACAGTACTTGTGTATCAAAGGTCTTAAAAATAAATAAATTATGGAAATAGATTTTGAAATACAGAACTTCTAAACTAATACTGTTTCTCTTACTGTAACTTGATAACTTTACACTTTATGCAGCAGTCTGCTGTTGTCTTTGGTTATTGTGATTAAGTAGTTTTTATAAAAAATATTTATTAATCATCTCTGTACCATTTCGTGATACCTTAATGTTATTCATGGCTTTTAAAGTTGATCTAAACAAACACACTTCTAGTGGGAGGAATATAAAATAATTGCATTATTTTTTTTACAAGTGAAAATGCAGGACGTTTAACAGAACATTTTTCTTTCTGGAATGATCAACCCCCTCCCTCCTCCCCCCAGGGAACAAAACAACACTGAGAAGTTTAAGGACCCATTTTATCCTTGCCAGTCTGGTTTTTTCGCCCTGTAGCCGGCATTTCACTCACTAGCATACTGGCTAGGTTCACTTTCGGGGCTGGTGTTCGTTAATTACAGTGAAATGGCAAATGTATGGACACAATGTAGAAGTCCAATAAGATCAGTTTCACCATAATTATTTCTCGAATGTTAAACTCAACTAGAACTTAGCAAAAAGTCCAGTTAGTACAGTAAACTGCAAAAGGATAAAATACTTCACTCAAGCATTGTCTTAGCGTGGCTCGGGATTTATTACGATTCTAAAATTTTGTACATTCTCCAGACCGCATTTGGCTTTTTTCCTGTTTTTCCCTCTCCTTCTACATGGTCTGGTTTCAGCTGTAGTACTGAAACATATTGGTCATGTCAGCCTTTCTCCACTAAATTAACCACTATTTTTTGTAAGTACTACTACGGATATGTGCCTTCAGTAATTGGCAACTAGCTGCAAACAATATTTCTAGTCCACACATGTTGTTTTCGTGCCAGCATTGCTAGCAATTTCAAAGCAGAACAGGATTTTTTTACACATTGGGGAGGGGTAGATTTGCAAAACTGCTGTAGCTGGTCTTGAGTTATTCATCCAAAAATAGAACTTAATGCAGTGGGTACAGTGTGTACATAATAAATATCAACACCCCTTTTTTCCCCCTCTTGGCAAATTTACACAAACTCTCCAGGAGTCTTACAGTAACCACGTGCCCTCCCTGCTGTCATCAATTAAGTCTTCTACCCTTGTGACCACACTAACCAACGGACAAGGCAGTCTTCTGAAAAAGATCACTACCGGGACAGCCACTCGAAGATCAACTAGGATAACCGTCCCTTTCTGAAGCAGAGCATACAGTGTGCTTGGCAGCCTGCATGATGACAATAAATTTACCACTGTGTACAAGAAAATCCCCTTATTTAGTCCTGATAATTTTGGGGTCTTTTTTTATAATTGGGTGGTAAATAGCATTTGTAGAAACCGAGGCAGTGATGTGAAGTAAGAGGTTCGGGCTCTGGACTGGAGAGTCATGGGGCTCAAATCTCATGGAGGAGGCTGCTGTTATACCCTGGAGCAAAGTCTAGTGCTCAAATTGAAACTTCATCTGTTATGAAAACCAGAACTCTCTAGGTCCTCAATTTTAAATGGAATATCTGATTAAATAAAGGATTAAGCTAAAAAAAAGTCAAGCCAGAAATGGAGATCCAGCGCAGGCATACGCACAGCAAGCTAGGAGACAAAGCGGAAATAAAATGGGAAAGAGCAGATTACCCCTTTGCTTTTTACACTTTTCAGCCCCTTGAACCCGTCAGCAGCACTTTTAAACGGTTTCCTTTCTTCCGGAACCACAGAGGGTCTTTTCTGTACTATATTTAATGCCAATGAAAGCACGGTCCTTAATAACAATAATTTAAGAAGTCTGAAAGCCCACATCCTCAATAACGCTTTGTAAACACTGACTGCAGCGTGAAAGTTACGGGCGGGACTGAAACACTGAACTTCTCTTTTGTGTGGGGAAAGAAGTTATGCTGTGTGAAGCGTCAGATTTAAGGAGATAAGGAGAAAGGAGATGAAAAGAGGTCCAGTATTTCAAATGATTCATTCTTTCACTACCACTATTAGGAAGAACTTTATTTGATATAGTATCCTTTAAAGCAATACTGTCAATGATCTTACGCATACTCTCTTTCTAAATATTCTATTGGCGATGTCCTATTAAGGTTTTGATGCCACAAACACGGAAGGTTCTCAGGTTTAAAATAAAAAAATAAATGTATTAAAAAACTATAGCAAATGTAATTTTGGGGAAAAGCTCTAAAATTAGTAAACAACGGCAATGACTGTGACTTGAAAACCAGGTAGCGGAAATCCCTCATTGTTTGCACACATTTTAAAGGATATTTTCCTGCAACTGCTCTGTGCTTTAAGTACTCAAGAAGGCAATTAGTTGAGTCAACCCAAGACACACTAAATGGAATTATACTTTAGGGATGGTAATTGTCTGTAAAAGTATGCTATCCTTATCGAATCCATAAAACAATGGAGGCAAGCAGGGACAGCCTCAAATCCTAAAGGGTCTAGAGTCTTCTGGAATTTGTTTCAAACTGTCACCAATAAGGCAATTAAAAATAATTAGGTAATCTTTGATGGATGATTATAACAAATCATTTAATTGAAGACACTTATGAAACACCTCAATGCCAGGTTAGAAGCTTTTCAATAATGTGGTTAAGTGAATGATTAGACCAACCACGTTAACCGAGAGACTGAGTGGAACAAGAAACAGAAGACAAAAGTCTCTCTGGGACTCCTGATCTAACGAGTAAAGATGCAACAAAATAAGAAAATTCAACTAAACATGTTGATAGATAATGTCTGAATTTGCTGTTCTAAATAATGAGGGTGAGGATTTAAAAAAATGGTTTCGATTCATAATGATCTCGCAGTACAAAAAAGCCTATTTGAATGGCAGCTTCATTCATAAGACCAACGTTCCTAGGTAGATCCCCCAAGACAGTACATACTGTATTTAGAAAATAGCAAGGCAATCGATAAAAAAGCTTTTCAATCACAGATTTTGTTCATTGGCTGCTGTTTTTCTTTTCCACCAGTTCCTCAAATTCAGTGAGAAAGAGGTTCCCCGAGCAGCATTAATATCTTTTTAACAATCATCCTCATATTGCTACATTCTCATGGGTGACCTTTGCAATGACAAGTTACTTCACTCGATCAAGATAAATTAGCAACACACCAGGGCTGGCTGGCAATTGGGTTACTTTAATTACTTACCCTGAAAAGAAATCTAAAAAGGAAAACAAAACAATCTACTGTTTACAGAATAATAAATGCGTTAAACAGTTGCCCACTGAACATTTTGCTTCTTCACAGCCTTCAATTACTTGAATAGCGCTTTAACACGCAACTACATGAAAATAGACCATAATACTAAATTTTCATCTATTATCAAATTATTCTACCATGATACTAAAATGCTGTATTAAGAAGCTTCATGCTATAAAGTAAAGTACATTATCTGGCATAAAACAAATAAAATAACAGCCTTGCCACAGATCGGATTCTTTTTAGGAAGTCACAGCACTGCGAAAATGCGTAACTGTGTCCGGTAAGGTGCAAGGGAACTGCAGTCAACCCAGCCTGGAGTTTCTCTAATTTAGAAAAATGTCAAGTACTAATTTAAGTAGAAGTAAACAATGATCCTTTGAAAAATGCATGAGATGATGTTGCTGTTGCAGGGAGAGATGATGTGACAGTTTGCCATACAGCAAGGGCCTACGACATCTTAAATGTCTCCTCACAAGGCACTGCCAGAAAACCACAAAGGAGGCGAGATGTGCCGTGAAGGACAGGTCTTTCCTCTCTTAAAGAGGGGAACAACCCTGAAAAAAGGAAAAGCATCTTATCATTGTGCAGTCACTGCAGACAGCGTCAAAAAATAGATGATCTGGTTATAATCTGGTCTTTGGGGACGCTTTCATAATAGATGTGGCCTGTGTTATTTCCCTTTTTTCCCCAAGTGTCAAAGTGTGATGCTATTAGAAATCGCCCATCTTTCTTCTGTCCGTGAATTGCAAAGCACTAGAACAGTGCTCTCGGTTCAGAGCCCAGTCACTCTGATCAGCCTGGCAGTTACACAACGCGCTGAGATTGTTCGGATTCTGGGACAGGAAACAAACCGATGCAAATTAGACCAAGTATCGGTTGTTTTGAATAGGATAATCTGTTTTATCTGTGTGGTCTATATTTAACAGCAAAAGATGGGAACTCCATCCATCAGTGCTTTCAGTTACAACCACACGACTCAAAACACAATTATTAGGATCCCACGTGGGGGGAAAAGATCAAAGACCAGAGGAACTCGAGTTACTGAGACGGATGGTGAAGACTTTTAAAAATCTCCGAACCCCACTAAATTGAATTTTGCTCTCGTGACACACACACGTCTAGTGAGGTTCATATTAGGTTGACTACTACTTCAATTACAAAATATGTGAACCAAAATGGTGAAATTAACTCTTGGTTCTTCCAGAATGTACTGTACAAGCTGCAGTTAAAACATTTTACAAGTTAAATGAAAACACGTCAGTATTTTCATCGTCCATGTATGCCAAGGGTAAAACATGATTAGACATGTTGCAGTAATCATTTATACCTTATATTCTCAAAACCCTCCCTTCTCTGAATCATATACAGTATTCATAAATAAATTCATAAATGTATGTACATAAGTTGCCTAAACTTAAATGAAATTAAGCCATGTATAATCATTTTAAATTAACCTCAGCTAAAAATCATATAAAAACTGAGAACGTGTTAACCCAATTGCTTAAAAAAAATTCCTCTTGCCATATTTACACTTTTGTGGCTGTCATTTGCTGCAGTGCAGGTTTAATTAATTAACCTCTTCATACTGTATGTACATACTTTGCCTGCTGTAAGAGAAGTGGGGCTTTGTGCTTACAAGCTTTTGGTCAGGAAATAATCCCATAGGCATGAATTAAGAGACTGAAACTGGTAAGAGACTGAAACCTTTTGGTGGTGTTAAACCAGCAGCTGGGTTTTCTTATGCAACAGACCTGTTACCAATGCCAAAACTGGTCAAGTGCACAGTGAAATACTATAAAAGCTTCTACAAAAAAGCAGTAAAGATCTTGTAACTGCGGATATTTGCAAACCATCCTATAGAAAAAGCGAGTAAACCATACTGAGGATAATCTCACCTTTTCTAAAAGGTAAACTGTGAAATACTACACCAGATATCCAAGCTGCTACAAGGACTCAAAAACATCAGAGAGAGCAACTTTGTGTTTTTAGGCAAACACAGTCCCTTAAACTGATCTGAGTAGCTAAGCAAGCCTAGGCCTGGTCAGTACTGGGAAACCTCCAAGGGAAATAAGGTTGTCACTTTAAGTGGTGTTGGTGGACCAGCAGGGGGCAGTATTCCCTCTAGACCAGAATTCCAATCCAATGGCCTGTTCTTTGGATGATTTTTTTTAAACTGAGATCCTGAATATCTGGGCATTAACAATCCCATGGTATGTGAATGCCAGGGTCAGGTTAAGATCAGACCTGTACAGTCTGAAGCTGCCTTTTAACTCAGACTGGAAAGAAAGATCACTTCCCTGATTAGCTGTTTAGTGGAACTACAGGGGCAGAATGCCAGCTGTGTCAACTGTCTGTGTACAATACTGCACTTGTCCAGTATATACTGTATGTAGTAGTAGTAGTAGTAATAATAATAATAATTGCTTACACTTATATACAGTAGCGCTTTTCTGGACAGGTAATGGGGACTCCCCTCCACCACCACCAGTGTGCAGCCCCACCTGGATGATGTGACGGCAGCCATAGTGCGCCAGAACGCTCACCACACACCAGCTACCAGTGGGGAGGAGAGCAGAGTAATGAAGCCAATTTATAGAGAGGGATTGTTAGGAGGCCATGATTGATAAAGGCCAATGGGAAATTTGGCCAGGACGCTGGGGTTACACCCCTACTCTTTTCGAGAAACGCCCTGGGATTTTTAATGACCACAGAGAGTCAGGACCTCAGTTTTACGTCTCATCCGAAGGACGGCAACTGTTTACAGTATAGTGTCCCCGTCACTACACTGGGGCATTAGGACCCACATGAGCCGCAGGGTGTGCGCCCCCTGCTGGCCCCACTAACACCTCTTCCAGCTGCAACCTTAGTTTTTCCCAGGAGGTCTCCCATCCAGGTACTGACCAGGCTCACGCCTGCTGAGCTCCAGTGGGCTGCCAGTTGTGAGCTGCAGGGTGATATGGCTGCTATCACGTATCATGTACTGCTATCATGTAAAATACTTTTGGATGAAAGGTGCTATTTGGAAGGATTATTAATTAAACTGTCATGTCAAATGTGGACAAAGGACATTGGCTTACTCACTTCAAGGTCTTTACTAACTATTCTTTGTCAGTGTCCTTGTGCATTGTGGGTTTGTCATTATTTCTTACCTAGCTTAATAGCTACAGCTCAAATTTCACCATGCCCATAATACAAGGAACAAAAAGCATATATAGTAATAACAATTAAACAATCATTAATGATGATGTCTGGAAAGAAAGAATTATTCAAGATGATTTATATACAGTAAAAAAGGTCTTTGTAAACAAGACATCAAAGCAGCCAACAGAAAAAGTAAGCTGGAAAACTGATTATATCAAGATAGTTATGCTTTGTGGCGAGGAGAGGCAGGGTGGGGTTCAGAATATTGGGACGCACTGTCCCAAAACCAGAATCTTTGGGCATAATTTTCAGTGTTAGTCTAGCATTAGGAAAAAGCTGTGAAAGCTCTTTGATCTTCATTACAATAAGAAAGTGCGACGTTGTAAATATATACTGTAATCTAAAATCAGAGTTTGATATTTAACCCTGAAGACCCCGATTTTTGTAGAACAAGTCATATTCATCATTAAACAGCAAAACCTGTGTACCTCTACTAATGTGGACTTTTCTTTAACTCTGTTGCTAATGAAGCCTTCAAATAGAAGTGTTCCTTTAAAAAAAAAACATTTGAGTTTTCAGTCTACTTTAGTCTGCTGAGGTTGCAGCACAAATGCGTATTCACTGATAAAGGGAGAATAAGGCTCCTGTATGAAATAAGCCTTCATAAAATAAACTCAGTTCATAGCCCTTTAATACTGTATATAGTACTGGTGTCTGACTGTATAACTCTCAAATTATTTAGAAGTCAGAGTTTTCCACAGACATACAGCACCTTGCAGTAGTATCCCATTTTGTGAAATTTCAAAAGGACACATACATGTTTTCTGAAACTTTTTAAAATATTTTCCTCAAAAACTGAAGACTTCTAAGGGTAAGATAAGGTACAGTAAATGTCGGCAAAAACTAAAGAGAAAAAAATGAAATACTGTGTGTTGATTGGAAAACTGAGGCAAACGAGTGAACAATTACACAACAAGCAACATAATTAGCTGAGTGGCCCCCGTGCCTTTGAAAATAAGTTTCAAAAGAGTTTTTTTAATACTAATAATTTATTTACTTCTTTCATTTTGTTTTAAGCTCCGAGTGTGTGGAACAGGTTGTGTAAATAAATCAACTGCTATTTTAAAGTGTCGTGACTTCCAAGCTTTTTTGTTAGTCAAGCTATTTTATTATATGACTACCAAATGCCTACTCAGTATTTAAAAGTGCACATTATATTTTTCACAAGCCCTGCTGCCAGTTTGATGCCAAGGAACATTCAACTTCCGAAATCTCCACACACCGTTTTCCTGCGGTCAGATGGACTCTCAGTCCCAGCACGTACCTGTGGAACAGGGATGAAATTCAAACACATAGTGTTACTATTTTGGGGACAGCAGCATTAGGGTCTGCGGTTTGACTACTCACTTACTTTTCACCTGCTTACATTCTGCACTGCAGTAAGCTGTGTAATATTACAATCTTAACAAGCGCAAACAAATCACCACTACAATACACTGCTCATAACTACTCTCCCTCTAAAACTATAATGATTTAGAAACAATTCATTAAAGTAAGATGTTGGGGTTTATAAAAATATAAATAATGTGCACACGTATAAATTGATTTAAAAACACCAAATGCCAAGCAGCAAAATAAATAACCACAGGAACTTTAAAACACAAATTGGCCAGGAACTGAGATGTCACTTGAGTACAGTTTTCTATTATTAATGACACAAAGCACAACACCTGTACTCCTATACCCTTTTTTCACAACTGAATGATGAAATTCATTTCCTTCTGGAAATTCTGCACTTCCTGTGTAAATTGTAAGAGCAGAACAACTAAGTCAACAGCAGTTACTATAAAATAAACATGACTTTCAAATTACACTATTGAACTAACTGCTGATAGTCTGACAAAGTTCAGAAATGGTCTACCCACAGTCCTGCAACAATATAAATATTTTAGTAAAAACAAAAGGTGGAATTCAAACTAAAGGCTATTAAATTAAAATTATTTATAAAAAAGATGTTAGAACAGTGCTAAAGGTTTTGTGAAGGTCTGCTGGATGTGGAAGAGATGGATGTTGTGCTTTAAAGGAACACCAGACCGAGCAGCTACTTTAAGTCACAACACATCTCTTTTTTACCCTTTTCCTATTTTTTTTCCTTTTTTGTGATCCTTGTGGTTAGAAACAATCCCAGGAAAAGGTCTGGAAAAAGAACACGTGAAGGCGGGACACTGTGGTGTTGGTGGCACTTAAATTTGTTTCCTGGGTCATTTCCCCCACACAAAAATCTGTTTTAGAAAGGTCTGTTTTGATGCTCTTTGTTCGTCCTCCCTGATGTTCTCACAGGCATGCTACCAAGAGATGATGTTCTCCTTAATTCAAATATGTTCCCTCTGGTAATGTACAGCATTAGTAGAAATGGGCAGAACAGAAGATGACTTTGGTTACTGCTCTCTAAGACCAGACAGGTGTTCTGTAAAATCCAATTCCAATACCCCTCTTACAATACGACGTGTTTATCTTGCGTTTCAAGGATAAATACAGAAAATTGTATTTTCTTTAACATTTCATAGCCTAATATCCTGGCTACAGTTGTTCAAAACAAAGTTAATGTATTTTAGAATAGCAAGCTTAATGTGCCGGACAACAGCTGGCACATTTGAGCATTTTAGACCTGTTGAATTCAGAGTTTCATAATTTCCTCAACACCTGACAAAATGACTCTTATTCCTTGTTAAGTTATTCCTTGAAAATAAAGAGAGTGCATTGAATAAAACTGAAAACAATAGAAGTGTGATATTCTGTTCATTATATTAGTTGTGGTGGTTTGTGGCGATTACAATGTCAATATCATCCATGCGCTATCTCCAGCCAGAGTGGTTAAAGAAAGGAACAGCATGTTTAACCTCTGAAATACCAGACTTAATCAGCGCCGGCTTGTGACGTTTGAGTCGGTGTGTGCTCTCGGCGGCGGAGGCAGGCGTGTTGTGTGGGGGAGCAAGAGTCCATACTCGCTCGTCAACAGGAGTTTGCATGGTGAGACTGTATCACAGGTGGCAGTCTGCTGTCTCCACTCCAGACCTCCGTCACCCTGGGAAAGAGAGACACAGTGAATCAGCCAGCTCTAACGGGGTTATTCCCAGTCTGCTTCTTAATGCAGGAGTGAGAGGAATAATACTCATTTTTGTGATCTGATTTGGTAAATAAAATATATCTAATACTGTAGACTAGACAACTAGTTCCCCTGCAGAGCAGCAGACAGGTTACTCCTACACATTCATTACAATAAAACCCCTAAATTCTGCTCACACTCTTGTTTCTATTATAAACTGTTTGGAGGGACACATTCTCCTAAGTAAAATCAGGGAAGAATGAACATTAGGATTCAGATTCTCAGACTTCCTAGGACCGTCTTGTTTCCCAATTGTACATACAGTATGAGCAACCCTGTAACTTCACATTTCTGGAAAAAACAAACAAATAAACAAACAGCTTCATAATACAATCTGTTTCATCGAGTGAGGTTAACCTGTTGATCACAAAAGCTTGGATTAATTTATATTGCATAAGTGCTACCAATAGTTTGTGCCTTACATAAGGCAAATCATCTTTCTTACTTAAATCTTCCTTTATATAACCAGTGCCTAAAAAGGTAAAATAATGTAGAAAAGAGAAAATAAGCATGTCTATATAACTAGCCTGAGATTACACTGAGAAAATATTTCAGCTTGTGTGATAAGAGCAAAACTGCCACTGTATGCACTTCTAAAATCTTAGGAGTTGGATTTTTTTTAATTCACAGTTTCTTTCTAAATCTAGGTCAGATTTCATGAATATGTACGATCATTATGTACATGGCATGTTTATCTGTGTCTGCATTTCAGAAAGAGAAAAAAAAAACCCAAACGAGCTTCTGGCAAAATACGTTTAAAAATAGCACCTTAGATGGTAAACAAAACATTGTCAAACAGGAAGTGAGCAGTCAATATCTAAATGAATGTGCTCGTGTTACTGAAATTGCAGAAAAAACAGTATAATTCCAACAAATATATTATTTTTGTCTTTACATCTGTCTTGTTGCAGCTAAATATTTACACAATTTCTCACAGTCAGCAAAATAACCACCTCGAATACATTCACCCAGCACACAAACATATTATATTAATATATATGTACAGTATATATAAGATATATGCATGCATATTGTATGTTAGCATTATTTCCATTGGTTCTGTAATGTATATTGCTGCATATAAAAGAATATATTGGAAAACACTATTAATTGCTTCATTTTATTGGTTACTTAAAATGTGGGAATGTTTCAAGTAGCAAGAGAAAAGCAACAAGACCAGTGTTAAAATGCTTGGGCCTTTTTGTAAATGTGTTTTAATCATCTTCACAAAAGAAATGAACTCATGGAGCAGTATCAGAACTGCAGGATTCTGAGCTCTCACTTTGTTCAATCTGGGGTGAAGCCACACAAACAGAATTTCATGTTCCAGGAAGACAACAAAACCAAACATTTCTGAAGAAAACTGAAAAATCATTTTTTTTGTAGTCTTAGACGGAATCTTGAAGCAGCCTCTAGTAAGATCAGTTTGCAAAAATTACTGTAGCCATTTTACATTTGTGCAAAGCTCAGAAATCAGAAATATGAGAGGTAATAAAATTATTTTATATACATGCACACAGTTCTAAAAAAAACAAGTCTGAGAGGGAGATATTGGTTTTAAAATACAGAGCAGTAGGCAGCATAGTGTATGAATACATTCTACTACATACTTTCCATGTTGATGATAAGTGTCTATAGAGGAACTGCCACTTAATCAGCTCAGGCAGAGGAAGAAAGATGACAAAGCCAGTACATCCCTGACCAGTGCAAGTGGAAACTTTAACACAGCAAAGTGTCAGCTTTAACCAAGAAGTCATCACCATGCAAATTGATGAGATTTTTCATTTGAATTGCAAACCAGATCTCTTCCAGTTATAAGTGAAAAGCAGAATAATTGAGTTCTACATCAAAAATCCTAATCAGGCCTATTTAGAATCGACAATAATTTAATTTAATGCCATTCTAAACAAACAGATAACTGTGTTTGTCTGTACATATATTATGTTCTATGTAAATAAACAACATGCCTGATGATTTCAGTCAAAAAATCCAAAGAGAGTTCACAAGAAATTACATGATGCATTGTCTTTCATGAAAAAGTAAAACTGCTTGAGAACATTCTCATAATACTCAAATGTCAATATATTGTAGTGCTCTGGTATTTTAGAATAAGGTTGCAGAGTGCACAGATGCTACACAGGCCACCAATTTAAGACAAGAAAAGGCTTTATTCTTGACAACGTGCAGCCCTGAAAAAAAATCTGGTTTGCTCGGTTTAATATGCATTTGTTGTTGCTGAAAAGGTTAAAAGATTTTTCCTATCGAAACTGAGTGGGTTGTGAAAGAACATTTTAATGAAGAAAATTTCCCCTCCACAGCTAAATATTATCACCAAAGCCATCAAAGTTTCAGAATGACTTATTTATATTTATTTATATAAAAAACAAAGATTAGACAAGTAGAGCAAAATTCAAGAGTATATGCTATTTTCTTTAACTTTGGGTTGTAAAAGGTACTGGCAGGATTTACTCACAAATTTACAGTATAATGAATTGTAAATTTATACTACAGTACAGTATATAGGCTATATTACAAAAACATTTTAAAACCTCTACAGTTAAACACTACTGCATTTTTTAATAAAATCAATACACTATATTACAACAACAAATATTTAACAATTCCACCATTTATGCAGGTCCTTGCCTGCTTTGAAGTTTGGGGATGGCAAATATTAATATTTTAATAATACAGTACCATACAGCATCCTGCTTCGCAACTGCACTTGAATGCAAAAATTACATCACTTATCAAAAGGAAAAAACGGCATATTTACAGCATATCTGAATGGTTAAAAAATAGCAGACATCACTCATCTGCTGTCTCACTTTGATGAGCACAAGGTTGCGTGGTTATAAAAATTTAAAACTCTCTGCTGTGGGCAGACCTGATGAGTTTTTTCCCCTTTTCTCACAGCACTACAGAAAAAGTGAGAGGTTAGGGCGAGCTCTTTTGCAAGACCATTCAGTGTCTTCCACGCTAATTTTAAAACCCCACACTAAATTACAGTTCCAGCTGAACAATTTTTATGCTCGCAACTAGAAGGAAGAAAAACTCTCTCGAGTGCAAAATTGAAATTACAGAGAAAAAAAAACAGGAACAATCAAGCAAATAAACTGGCAAAGTTAGCAATACCAAGCACCGAAATTCAGACGAAACATTTTGGGTTTGCCTCCGTATTATTTCAGAACGAGTTTCAACTCCCAAGTTAAATTAAACACATTTGAGAAACTGTTCGTATTTGTAACGGCAAGTTACTGTCACTCCTACATAAGGCAACCTCAACGATCAATACTGAAACTAAAAAAAAAAAGGAGGATACCACAATACATTCTCTTCTATAACCTTTAGTGTTAGATTTTATGTAAACAAAACGTTTCTCATTTTAGACAAACTCTCTGAAACCTTTAATAGAAAAATTACACAAAGAGGCTAGGTGCAATTGCAATTCTCTTCCAGGCAACCAAATAAGAAATTTACTTCTTATACAGAAAAATCAAATAAAACACTGAAATTTTTAGACATTTAAAAAACAGCAGAAACCATACAAAATTAAAACAATTATAAATTTGAGTTGCAGATCAGAAGTGCCAGTTATTGTTTTTTTGTGTGTGTGTTTGTTTTTTTATTTTTAACAAAAATATTTAAAAAACACAAATATGAAAGCAATAAGAAATAAGATTAATTTGTAATTACTAGTCCAACATATTTCCCTACAATTAAAAAGCAAATGCTCTGAGAACTAAACTGTGTCATGTCATGTTGTCATTCTAGTTTCACGTTATCTCAGCTATTTCATTTGGATGTAAAGCTTTTCATTTTAACAGACCCCACACAATTTCACCCGAAGGACAGTGACAATGTATTGTGAGAAATACCACTAATGGAAGTACCCTCCTGTACTGTTATCCGTGCCCACACACTGCATGAGAAATAAGCTCCAGGCAACCATGAGCTATTCTGAAACCGATCAACAAGTCTCCCCACATTTGATAAAACTTCTCACAGTCAAATCATTTTGTGCTCGTTCCTCAAAAGTCAAATCTTCCATCATCTTCCCCGTGTACAGCAGAAGGCATGTGCAGTTTAATCCAAATAAATCTCCTTCTTTTTTGTCATAAATTCTATGGGGACCTCTTACATTTTAAGGGAATTTAAAATGAAAAAAAAAACAGGGGTATATAAGATTAACATTCTTTTTTTATTTGACAAAATTATGCAGTTTTACTGTACATAATCTCATACAAAACCATTATTACCAATGAAACCATACATATTAAAAGCCCTGACCTTTTCTGGTTTCTGAAAACAATGTTTAGCATTAACAGCAAAATATTGTAGTCATACTGTAACTTCATCTTATGAAATAATTAATCTCACAAAACAATATTTCTTTAAATGAATGTTAGCATCTTAGAGTTAGCATCTTAGAGCTGGTCACTGAACCATTTTACATTAAGACAATTTCAGTGAGATTACTGTGCTTTTATATTCTCTTCCAACAGCAAATAAAGCAAACTAAAATAATATTTAAGAAATCTAATTTTGTAAAAAAAACTAACTACAATTTCATTTCCTGAAATGCAATTAACAATAACCCAATACTTCAGATTACAGGATGTTCTTATTTTTATGATTTTGTTAACAACTGCGAGTTTTAACAGAGTTGCTGCAGGCTTGCCACTTTTTCAGCTTATAGCAACCCTTAAAATGTCTGTGCTCTAGAAGAACACAAAACCACAGGTGGGTGTCCTCTGTTACAGACGGAGATATCATGTCTTATTTTCAAAGTATCTGATATTGTTGTACCAACAAAAAATAAAACCACATTAATGAAGCTCTTTTGTTGTTTTCTGTTTTGTTGTGTAAATTGTATACTTTCATTTAATCATTAATACAGAGCAATTGAAACGGGGCCAAATTTGCCTATTAAGGCTCGGCAGTGCATTAAATTTTTCTCATATTAGCCCACACACTTTCGGTGTTTAGAAACCCTCTACATCTTAGTAATCAGCTGACGGTTTAATTAGCTGGTTTGTTTTCTAAATGGGTCATTAAATATTTTTAAGCTTGTCTCCTCTTTAACATACCTCTGTTGTATTGACTAAAAACATGTACTAGATGTGAAACATTTAAAAATATTAATTAGTTTTTGGTTTAAAATTACTGTCCCTTTTTAATTATAGTTAAGTTTAGTTATGATTTGAATTTCCTGAACAGGAAAAAAAATCAATTTGAGATTCAGACTAAAATCAGAGTTAAAAAAAAACCTTAATACAGTATATGGTATATAACACAGACTGTAAATTTAAATATAATAAGTGACATATGTTAGAAGAACAAAAAGTACCATAGCAAGATATTTGTACATGTAGTTATTTTTGTTTGTTTAAAGGAGAGAAGCTGGTCACAGCATTCTGCACAACTGTCAAATGAAAGAGTTTTTACTACCTCTAATCTGATGAGCATAATCTCTGATGAGAACACTCAAGAATGCACAAAAGAATATACAGAAACAGCCCTTGTTGAAATAACTGAGTAGTGCCATGTTTTGCATGCCAGAATCTTATTTTAAAAAAGGCAGACTCTTCTAAAAAAACCAACTGCATTTTTTTAATGAAAAAATGCAAGAAAATGAAAGCTTTCTAATTTAATTTCTGGTTGCATCAGTATTCACACATTTCCAGCCAGCCTGTTTTTTTTTCAACTGAGGTGCACATATGTAAATACCACGTGCATACTGTTAGTCTATTTCTAGAGCCTTGACATTAGTAAATAGACACGCACTGAGACTCATGCTGCTCTCTGCTGACAGCCTCAGCTCTGGCTGCCTGCTCATGAGAACTGACACACAAGTAAATCGGGTGCAAAGCCGGGCAGCAGGGCACCAGCAGAATTGCCAACGTCCCTGGGTATTCCACGGATAACAGGGTTGTTGCCCGTTTTAAGAGAAGCCAACAAAAAAAAAAAGCAGTTCATGTGCCCAAAACAAGGAGTGCAGGACTTTCGAGCTGGGGAGTGCTAAGTGTCCGTGTGGCAAGACTGGCCTGCGCGAACAGCTGGATGTGACTTGAAGTGGCACTGACTGGGTTGGGCAGTGCCACCTGCCCTCCTGCCATCCCCAGCCCTGCTGGAATCCCCCTCTGGCATTTCACTGCCTTACGCTGTTGTCTGGAATTAGCAGGTGATCCTCAAGATGAGCCTGCCTAGTCCATTCGCCTCCATGAGGTCAGTTGTTAGTTCACATGAAATAACTAGGTTATGAGATACAGATTTCGAAGTCACCAGCATAGGGCCGGTGAATTAAACACAAGCCTTCAGAAATGTGTGTGATTTTCTATTTATTTTAAAGGATGTTATGATTCCCAGAACTCTCTTCTCTGTGTTCTAACAGATAACCAAGATATAAGCTGTGAATTCAGTGAAATATTTACTCCTTCTATATGAGAGAAGACAGCAGAAAACAAAACCGAGAATCTGCTTGTGGTTTTCACAAAAACGCACTTACACTATTTTAAACCAGGCTTTTGCCATACTAGGGAGAGGAATTGGTATTTCGTCTCTGACATTTAAACATCCTATGGGTTTCATTCGTACCAGCTGTGTTGAGCATTTAGACTAAACCCACGCGCATCCCGGCTAGTGGTGTCTGCTTCATCATTTCTCAAATCTAGAGCTTTTGTGGGTGCCAACAGCATTTGACAAGACACTGGCAAGTAAACAAGTGCTATTCTGCTTAATTCCTGCCATCTTCTGCTGTCCCACTTTCAAGAAACCCAAGCTCGAGCTTCACTTGATGTTAATGTGTTGCCCTTCGGTGGCAGACTGCATAACGGAAAAAAGAAAAGAAGGACACTGTGGAATTCTCCTGAAAACGAAATACCAAATGTCACACCTTCCCAAAACTGGACAATACACCAGTGACCTGATTCTTGGATGACTGATTGTGTAAATACTAAATCAGGTCACAAATAGAGAACGGTCTTCTCAATCCAAATCCTTTCCTGATTGCATCCAAAAAGAAGGTGGCAAAAGGTACCTTAGTAAATAATATTTGGAATACAACAAGCTAAATGTGGCATGTAGGAACTGCTACACTTTGAATTCTTAAGTCTATATCTATCCATCTATTTTCAAACTGCTTTATCTAATACAGGGTCATTGGGGAGACAGAGCCTGACCCGGTGAGCCACAGCCACAACCAGCAGGATGCCAGTCCATCACCGGGCACACACAGACACAGATACGGACTTGCACTCACTCACACTGGGGACGGTTTTCCCAGAAGCCAAGTCATTTACAAATGTCTCTTTGGACTGCAGGAGGAGACCTAAGCACCTGGAGGAGACCCATGCAAACACGGGGAGAACATGCAAACCCCAAAAAGATAGCATCCCTAGAACCCAGGGCCCCGTGAGGCAGCAATCAGAAACTGCTGCGCCACTGTGCTGCCCCATGTGTGTAAATTTTATATCTAGGTAATACTGTATTCATTTCCACACCTACCAGGAGTGCCAACACGCTGCACACTGAAACGTGACTCTGTGCTGTAGGGCCTGCCCTGGAGAAGACAAGGTCCCAACCTGGACCTCTGAGCTCCAGCGTGTCTCCACAAGATTTACACAACTTTCACCCCATTTTGTCTCTTGGGACAAATAACGTCTCCAAACCAAGACACAGATCCTATCAACAGTACCCTGCCATCACCGAGATACAGATGAACACCCCTTCAGGTCTCGTCTTCGCCTGGCTGAGTATCCGAGTTTTCCTTAAACAAGAATTACTGGGGGAGGGAGGTATGTACAACCTTCCAGAGACCTACCTTCAGGAAGATCACAGTGGTAGGAATATTGGGCGCAGATTAATTTGTCATTATATTCCTGCATGGGTCCTGAGTACTACACCTCAGCTACGACTTTGACCGAATCTTCTCCCTACTTTTCAATGAACATTTAATAAACACATTTTTCCTGTGGGGTGTTGTTCCTCGCACACTGTAAGAACCAGTGGATAGATCAAAATGAAGTATCTGTGCTTTCTGTAGCTGGATAGTTTCTTGTGGCAACTGTGGAATGCATCTGGTTGCAAAAGCATAAACTGTGTGTGTGAACTAGGGCATCTTCCAGCGAATGCACAGTTGGTTCTGCCAGTATGCAAAAAAGAAACTATTGTATAAAGAGGCAAAAGGCCAACCAGGTTCTACAATGATGTGACAAAGCCTGCTGCGCTTGGATCAAGGACTATAAATAACATATCTGTCTGTCACTAACATCACAAGGAAGTGCTCAGTTATTGCAAAACCTGAAATGTCAGCTTGCTCATTCCTTGACTAATGAGGTTAAGGTACTACATATACAATACTACATATTGTTCACATAGCTCCTTGCTGCTTTTAATTTCAGTGATTTCTTTGGATTGTCATTAATGCACAATATGTGGTTCGCAGTTTTATTGGGTAGATGTTCATTTTATTCCATAAGGTTAAGGGTAAGTTTAATCAAGTTTATTTGTTACATGTTGTATGAAAACATACAAACAGAAAAAAAAATATGAAACTCCAAATGGCAAGTGTGATGTTCACGTGTCTGCATGCCATGTTGACAAAGATTCACTGGTTTAAGATGAATATGTGTGGGCAGCTATGAACCAGTTTCTATAGATACAATACACAGGGCACTACAACAATATTTTGGCACAAGTATTTGCTTGTGTTTCACCATGTAAACGGATTAGATTGGTGGATTTTATGCAGATATGACTTCGGCCATATCTGTTTAAACTGTGTTGTTTCTGTAGTTTTTCAACTTGGCCAATGAAAACATATTTCTATCACTGCCGAGCACAAATGGTGATAATGATGGAAGAACTGGGTCTGACTTAAAAAAATAGAAGCATGAAGACCGATTGCTGGGATCAAAAAGACTAATTCAATTGAGAAATATAAAATTGTTAGGGGCACAAAGTGGTATCCATTACACAGAACAGTTGTTTTAATTGGTTTTAATTTTCTTAAATTTAAAAAATGTCTATAATTTTTTACATTTTCTTAAATTGTCTTACACTTTGGTCTATTAACAAAAAATACCAAGAGTTACTTTGGATTTAAAGTGGTCATGTTTATGATGTACACCTAAGGAATTATTTTGGATATTTTAAATTTAAAATGCCTGCCAAAAGTTTAAAAAATAATGTTATTGATGTTTTCAGAAAAGACCTGACAGCAGCCATATTTCTCTGAAGAACATTTTAGTCCTACTTCAAGGTGAGCCTGAACTGTTATTTTATTTAGATATTTTTTTACTTTAAAGTTTCCATTAAAGCTTAATTTGTCATTATAATTCTTCTAAGGACATGGGACTGGGGCAAAGTCCTGTTTCCTTTGTAAAGTTAAAAAAACAAACCTGTCAGTATCTATTTACAAAAGTTCCGTAAAATCCATGCAGTACCAGTACTAGCTCATCCGGCTATTTTAACAGACTTTTCTTCTTGTCAGACTTTCAACCAAATGCTCAAGTTTATCATTATTTGTATTTAATTCCAGCAATTCCTTTTGTTTTTGCATTTAACAGTGAATCGTATTTATGTTTTTATTCAGTTTTGGTAAAAGTCAGCTGTGTCTGTCTTGAAAGTGTTATTTAAATGTAACAGTACTTCCTCCATCATGCGAACTGCAGAATTTAAAAAAGCGGATTGCAACATTAACTTTGAACCACAACAAGAACACCTCTGTCAATGAATTGCTACGTTCACAACCGAACAGCAGAAAATTGCGCTGTGAAACTTCAGCTGAGTTTCAGTTTGCCTCGGCTTTGCACGAAAAAAAGAGCTGTGTATGGATGTCTTAACCATTGAGCCTTTTAAAGACTACACCATTGTGCCACGGTTATAACTGTACGTCATCACCTTATTTTCACAGACTGCATTGTCACTACTCATCTCTTCTGCACCTTCATTGCACTGTTGCCCAATTTAAGGCTCATTCCTGCCTTAGGTTGTAAAAATTCAACTCCCACGATATTAACACCCCGATCTGACAAATAGTATTTATTCAAAAAAACTCTGTAGTATTCAAAAGCAGTACATTTGTAATTATTTGCTGGTTTCTTTAGCAGCATAAACCTGATTCCCTAACAAATTCAGCCACCTCCAACCATAGCATAGAATCATTTCACCTTTAAGCCAAACTAATAAAAGTTAACTAGTGCTGTTTTTTTTAAACTAAGGTGACACTAACAGGTTTCTCAAGCTCAAACTTTGTGGTCTACAAATCTGAAACAATCAACTTTGTTTTTTCCCTGTTAGTGATGAAATGGGATTCATTGAAAGTTTTCTTCAGATGCTTGCCTTTTTTGAAGCTTAGGCCTTAATTTATATTGTGAGCAGCAAACACTACATATACCAGACAGTGTGATTTAAATCACAATTTTCTTTTTCATACAGTATGTAGTTGAAGTGGCTACAATTTACATTTTCTTTAAATGTAGCCCCAGTTTATATAAAGAGGTGTCTTTGTAAAACAATGTTTGTGAGATTAATTGATTTCAGTTGATCAATCCCAACTTTGCAGCGTGACGGTCTTGTTTTTTACAAAAAAAACAATCACTTTCAATTTGTTGTCGACACAAGATGCATTTTGATTTTACCAGAGATTAATAGAACGTCGTCGTTTTCTTCCTGTGTTTTCGCTCTGGCCTGGGACTTTGTTGGCAGGTGATTCTAAACCATTTTGAGAAAGTAAACCAGAAAATTATTTTTCATTTGGGAATCAACGATAGATGAAGAAAAAGAACATTGTTGGGACATCAGAAAGTCCAGAAGAGAAGAGGAGGATGTCTGGCCCAACGTGGTCATTTGATTCTATTTCTCTACAGTCCCATAGGCTACTGATTTTACTCAGAAGTACATGACTGCCCTGGAAGTTCCCTGAAAAGACACAATTTGTAGTCTTTGGAATGGATTAAGTACCCAGTTCTCACACTGCAAAGTTTGGAAGAACCCCAAACTCCACACAGACAGGCATCCCTAAACTCAGATCTGACCTGGCACTCCTGAGCTATCTGGATTGTGCCCCACAGTACTAAAAGAAATTAGTAAAACAGTTTGTGTACCCCTTTCCTTACAAGCAGACATTAATTCTGGAACCTGCAAGAAATACAGAATAATCTGCCAGTATCCTGTTTGCACACTTTGTATGCGTCTGAAGGTGATAAAAAGCAAATTGGCATTTTATAGGTTACAGTACTGCTTAACCAGAACTGATTATCACCCAAAGGAATATCAGATTTCCCAAAGTCGTATTATTATTATTATTATTATTATTATTATTATTGAAGAAGACAAACGTAAATCCTAAAACATATACACTCTGCATCTGCATTTCCAACTAGGTATATCTGCAATATGGGAAAAATGCTACAAAAATGTATTGGCTTGTTAAACAAATAGGAGCCTCATAGTGTAATGTTTTTCCAACTCCACAGTCTGATTTTGTTAATTTTAAAGTGTCGTTTGGTGCCGTTTTCAACTTTTCACTACATAGTATCATGCAAAGTTACACAGAGAACATGGGTTTGTTTTGGTAATAGCTTGTTCAAAGAACACATTGTCTGAACAGCTACCTAAGATGATCACACCCCTTATCTTTAAAAGCAGACCTAACCACCAAGTTCTGATTATTTTCGGAAGTGTAATGACACCGAAAGGACAATCCAATCCAAGTCTCTTCTTATTTGGGTCACCACTAAAGTTGTGAAACTGGATCCTAGGCACAAGGACAACATTAGTTTCATTTAAAAATAAAATTTAAATTACTGTATATTATTCCAAATGCATCACTAACAAACTTAAAGTATTACCTTCAGTCCTGAGGTTGGCTGCTGAAATGGTTTCAGCTCTAAAAAAGAGAAGTTAAAACCTGATCCAATTTAGAGATTAAACAATTTTAAATAGACGATAAGTCATTCAAAAGCTGTTTTGACCAATGTTAAAGGATACCCCTCTTTTTTTCTGAACTGATTATGGCCTACATGTCAGTAAATATCTCAGGCTTAACAAAGATGTTCTGATTTTCTCCTGAAATTATTCTTGTACATCTCCTTTGCAGTTCCTCTTTGCTTTTGTGTAAACAAGTCCCTATCAGCTTCTGAAAAGCTGTCCCATCAGAAAACCAGCCATAGTTTGTATGACTAACAGACAAAAACATCCAGAAGTCTAAATTTAAACATATTTAAATATTAAACACAGCATCAGCAACACAAAAGCCTTAAAGTATAAAAGTATTGCAAAAATATCATAGGCAAAAACTGAAATTCATATCTGTTTCCAACAGCAGAGAGAAACAGTATAGCTGACAACCTTATACAAAAACTGCATGAAAGACACAGAAAAAAATGCCTCTGAATCTGATATTTACCAGTCTGTCACACAGGCTCATAGTCTCCCAGTTTAGTTCCAGGATGGATGACAATGGCTTTATCTGCAATTGTAATCCAGCGAGCATTGTAGATGCAGGAATTCTATCATTGCCACTTGCTGTGGCATTTAAAATAGACGCCTGGCTAACATGATTCTTTAACCCTACACGCTCTCATTTTTTTTCCAGTGACTAAGAATGAAATAAGTGAAAAGGATCGGTATTTTTTCTGTAACCACAGACAGTGGATTTGAGGCGGTGGATGAGTGATTCATAAAACTCATACCATCCTACATAACTTCACTTTGAACCCTGCGTTAGTTTCACTTTTTCCATTCTGTTTTGCAAAACGCAAAAGTGGAAACAAAACCAAACTTTCACTGAACCGGAACACTTATCCCAGATAAAGTCGACTGCGCCGCATCTGCCTACAGCTCATTCCCTTTGCTATTGCACAGCAACAATTTTAAATGTGCTTTATCACACTCCTATCTCATTTACAACCAGAACTCTTCTCATATTTGTCTTTGAATGCAAAAAAAAACCCCTAATATATACTGAATTCACACTTTAGAACACCTCATATACACAATGTCAGAAGAAGTTAGGTTAATAGCAAATCTCCAAAATATTTTTCCTGAACATAGTAGCGGTCTCTGACTTTATTCTGCGCTCCAAGCCAAACATGATGTACTATGTGTCAAGAATGAATTAGAAGAATATTTAATCTGGTTAAAAATTAAATTGGGTTTTAAAAATACTGGTACTGTATGACACTCTTTTGCATCCCTATGTAGTTGCATAAAATAATTGGTAATATCAAATAATTGATATTACAGCAAGGGCAGTGCCAAGATTAAACCTGTAGATCTCTGAATGATTGTTTATTGCTTAAGTTCTGTACATTACTTAAAAAGGATACGTTTATCTCACCACCTAACACACTTAATCTGCATGTGGCATAACTTGAATTTTTATCAGTTAAGATTTATTAAAAAGATTATAGATTAATATAAAGTATTAAAAATATTAGAATTTAAGAAAACAATGCTGCCTACAGTAGCTTTGGTATACAGGTTTTCCACTGCAGTTATGAAACCTCTCTCTTACTGGTGCCTTCACCTTGTTGTTTCAGAGAAGAAAACTCAGAAATGCCAAGAAATTACATAGCAGAATGATGGAAAAGATTAGCCAGGCTTATGGCTTAGTTTCTCGGTATACCTTTTTACTTTTGCAGGTCTTTCCTGAGCAACAAGCACAGGCAACCTGACAGACATTCAAAATAATCGGTTTGGAATATGAAATTACTGATTTCCAGTAAGGTTCTTCTTTAAAGGTGTAGCAGAATGCTGCAATACATGTTACCTAATAATGGGACCTTTTTTATCGGCACTAAGCTTCGTCTGAGATACTTAGCTAAACCCAGCTACAGGAAAAATTGAAGACTGAGCTGGATCTGTACAATTCCCTGCAATCGTGCATAAGCAGCTTCTTTAAAAAACAGTTATGCCACAATTATCATCTATAATTATCATTCCACTTTTAAGCTATGTACATCTGTGGGTGCCTCATGGCAATTTAATATAATGTTTGTACAGAAACCAGTGTAAATAAACCATTTCAGATTTTGATTCATAAGAAAAACTTGATGTAAAACAAATCCTTGACAAAAAAATGTGCCTCACTCTGGCTTTTAAAAAAGCAACAACATTAATTTTGCATTATTATTATTATTATTATTATTAATAATAATAATAATAATAATAATGCACATAAGGATTCAGCTGCTTCTCTGTTGAGTTGGCACAATCATGGTTTTTGGATCATCTCCAATTGCCTTGAATGTATTTTTACTGTAAAACTTGTTATTTTAATAAAACGATATGTCCTGATGAAGAAGTGTTTGGAACACATTACTACTGCCAGTAAAACTCCTGATGCAACATACTGTACATCTGTACAGCACTGTACAAGGTACAAGTACCAGTGTGTAAGAACGTAATGTTTTTTTTTCCCCATAGTTACCTAATTACATTGTAATATTACATTACAACCACGCAACCTTCTGGAAAATGCTGTAAATGTGCACAATTTAAAAATGTGTTTGCACAGTCCTAATGAATTGTAACCAGTACTTACAATATTCTTTTCCTGAGGTTCCAATGGATTCTTACTTCTTGAAAGTAAGTAAAAATCACAGCAAGCTTACAAGGAGTACTGATGTGTGAAGCAATATTGGAACATTTTTCTTGCCATTCCTTCATGTTTCAGTACAATAATAACAGGGTCAACTACAATTACTACATTTCACTACAGTCAAATCTGAATTCATTACAAATGCACTACTGCTCTGTTTTCATACCTCACTTGTAAAATGGTGCAGTTTACCAATAACAAGACACTACATTCATGTGGGAAAATGGAACAGTGTTTCGGTCCAGAAGTCCTTGTGTTTTTTTTATTCTGTGGATGTGCTGTATGTTTGAAAGTTAGTGTTTCAGCTTGTACTGGAACGTGTCTCCTTGTAACTGCTGCAGTAAGATATGATGTTAGAAGATCGCTGCTTTTTTCTATGTCTTAACTCCAGGTCATACCAGGCAAATTACACATGAAACCCAGACTGAACCCCGATTAGCTCATCTTCAGATAAAAGCTTAATTCAAATAAAGAGAATTAACTGTTGCAGTGCAGAGCAAATATAATTGTGTTCTTTGGGCTCAGTCCAAAATCGCTCCCGTTTACCTGTTCTGCTTTCGAGTTTTCTGCAGTAGTCTTATAAATGCAGGTGAATAAGATATAATTGTATACTATTTTATTACACATATTAGTATTGAAAGCAATATTTCCATTTAAAAATAATAAAAGGTAAAACCCACCAAAACACATGGGAAGAAATGTAATTGAACAAGAAAACAAATTGCTTCAACATTTGATTGTTTTTAGAATAATTATTCTGTTGCTTTAAATGACAAAAAAACATTTCTTTTTCGACAATACTCTTAGTTTCTTGTTTATTAGGAAAATAAACATTACAATTTTGGGGGGTACCTTTACTATGGTAATTTTCATTTCACTTTCTGTATTGTTTAAAATGATCAAATATATATAAACAAGCTCTGTTAATTTAAGAATTTAATTCTAAATTAAATCAAGAACACAGAATACCCAAAAAAAATCTGAAACAGAGAAAAAGGACTCATTGCATTTTTATACAAGTACCTAAAATCGATAATAAGGAAAAATTGAGAAGCTCTCCCACCAAACTTAATGCTTGATGTTTTTTATTACTTTCAGACATACTGTACTTTACATACAGTAAACCTTATGAAAGAAGCTTGATTATTGCACAGTTTGAAGTTTATTGTATTCTTAGAATTTTTTTTGTCTTAGTTCGTGTGTACTTCATCTAAATGCAAATTCTTGTGATAAGAAATGTTACACCAATGACAAACTTGTGAGGCTCTTGTTGCTGTCAGGACTGCCTGTTACTTGATTTCCTGGAAAAAGGTTTATAAAATGTTGCATTTATCACATTTTGATCAAGCAAAACTTCCAATTTGTTTAGTAAAATTCTGTATAAACATGCCCCCAGATGGAGGCAGATTGTTTTTGATTTTTGGGTGTTAGAATTAGGAATGTACATTATTACTACCTGCTACTTCTTTTAAAGAAAAAGAATGCTTGTGTGCTTGAACATGTGCATGGCACTATTTAGACTGGGTTAAATGCCACCACAGCAGTAGTTTCCCAAGAACATTTGAACTGTTTCTGTTTCAGTGGATTGGGAGAAACTAGAACTCAGAAATGAACAATAAGAGTGTGTGCTCTTAAAACTCCAAAAAGCTAGTAATACCTAGAATATCCCTAAAGGAATGAACAAAGGCTCTTTGGTAAAATATTGTGCATTTTGTTTTCATTTGGCAGAAGGTAGATTCTTCTACTGTATGCAAAATAATTCATTAAATGAAAAACAACACGTTTTAAGTCATTTGAATCATTTGCTGCAAGGCCACTCAGTTCAGCTTTGATCAAGACTAACCCACATTTCTTTATTAACATCTCCACCTACTGTCTCTAAGAAGTACTGCGTCAAAAGTACTGAAACAAAAACTGGATGCAGTCACCGCTGGGTTTCAAAAACACATTGCAATTCAGAGTCTGTCACCCCTGACACCATAACATAAACACCTACATTTAGAACAAATGCGTTTGAAGCTGTCAGACATACACCTTGATTCATCTAGAATATCTACCATTATTACATGGACCATAATTTCAAACTGGAATAAAATCACTTTAATTAAGACATGAGCCACTATTCAAGAGAATACTGTTGGATGGTTGTTCCGATGCACATTACTCTTACATGAGTGGAAATTACCTTTCCTTTTCCTAAGGAACAACATGTTGACTCGGTCACTGCTACAACTGTCACTCTCCAGGGAAACGAAAGGAAAACCGACTGAATGGATCTAGAACTGTTATGGCTGCATTGTGCATGTTGCAGGTTCTGCACACTGCGTGTAAATAGCAGTGATATAAAAAAAAAGATCAATTGTTTAAAGACAGCACTACAGTATGATATAGTGCAAAGCAGGTGTAACAAGGTACAGGACTTTAAGTACCGTTTAAAAACCATTTGACAGTGTGGATAAGTTTAATGCAAGCATGATTCCACCACATTCTCCTTGGAACTAGATTTTGAAATACCAGTTATTTCTAATTCACCTCACAAAGGAGTCTCTGACCCAAGCTTTGAAAAGTTAGTATCCCTAATCTGAATCCTTTGAATCCCAAGATGCCTTTATTGCTACATTAAGTTAATGACTAGATTACATACTCAGGTTTAACTGCCTATTGTCTATACAGATCGTAGTTGTTGCTTATGTTAGTAATAATGTCAAGAGAGAACCAGATCCTGCATTTGTACTGTAGGCTGATATAAATTCGACTTTCCACCATCAGTCTAGTCTGAGAAACAGCGGTAGAGGAAGCTGGACTAATTTGGACATTCTTCACTCTTCACAAATCTACACAATTTTCTGGACCACTGCCCTCAAGAATAGAAACAAAATAGAAAATAACACCGTCCAAACTAAGAGAATTACTGTATATGGACAAAGTCTTAAAATGATTCTATACTTGCTCAACTAAAGGGTTTCCTTCTAGAACATGCAAGACCCAGAAAGTACAGTAGACTGCTCCAAGCTTTTATCTACCTTACAAAAGGAAAAACGAGCTGCCTCCTGTTCCCTTAAGATACTCACAGGTACAGTGAATCTGTCTCCACAGTGCAAAGCCTTCTGGCCATTTGATGACTAAGGAATTGGCACACAAAGGAGTTGGTACAAAGGACACAAGGACTAGGTACACAAATGTAATAATATAATTAATTGCAATTCTATAGCACTCTTCACGCCTGAAGAACCCAAAGCCACTTACAAATATGAGGAGACATTTCACAGCACGTCAGGTGGAGAAGTGAAACATGGTTTCATCAAATGAATTACGGATGAAGTTGAAGTAGACCAGACTGCAGGAGGTCAGAGTGGAATTTAGCCAGTACTGGGATAAACGCCCCCACAGTGCCATGAGATATTTGATCACCAGCGTCTAGGATCTCGGTTAAAACATTTCCTTCTGAAGGACAGCACCTCCCACAGCAGAGGGTCTGACATGAATAGAATATGGACCTACTGGGGCCACCACCACCCCCATCGTCAAATTATTCTTTGAGGATTATACTGAACAAGCTGGCCTAAATGACTTACCACTCACATCTGGAAACAACAGCCACTTTAATCAGATCAGGAAGGAACTGCTTCAATTTATTATCAATTTATTATGGTAGCGCATTAGTCGAACTTAGACTTTGAGCGGCTACATCCGACCCTCAGAACATCGCCACAAAAATACCAGAGGGATAAAAGTGTAACAGGAGAGCTGGCAGTCTCATTTTGAGCTTATACTGCCTTACTGCACAGAATGTTGTACAGTTTCCTTTGCTGAAGATAAAGGCATGTTATTGTGGGACAGTAAAAACAAAAGCAGGTCAGTGTACACAGTGTTCAGATAATGAAAGGCCTCGGCAATTATAACCCACAGCAAAGCAAAAAAAAACAGCCATGGAAACGAACGTTTTAGCAAAAGAATCTGTATGGGCGTTGGACGAGACCCTCCCATCCACAGCCGCCAAAAAAGGTTTAGCATGCAACAATTTGAATAGAGCTCTGTCAGAGTGCAACATGAGTTTCAGAAGACACATCTGCCTCTTCTTACTGTCAGTAGTATGACAGAGGCTCCCGAAGTCCCAAACGCCCACATCATCTTCACTGCCGCCCACACTATCGATAAGAAGCCCACTCATTACTACACTGAAGTGACTGTGTAAGACCCAGAGAAAGATCTTGCTATTTCAGCTCCTGGTGAGTGGCAAAGGCTACTCATACTCTGTGTTATCCTACAGTAAGTATCATATACCACCATGCTCTTCATCCAGCTCTGCTGCCTGGGTAACCAATGGGTCATCAATAAGACAGGACCTCATTAATGGCCTCCTTACTCCTCCCTGTAGAAGTTAGTGATGCACTAACAGCACAACTGCTCACTCATGGAGAACATCAGAAAGCTGAACAGTTTCATGTTTGACGTGAAACCAATGAAAACGCCAAGTTAATTTTCGGAAATATCATCCAAGCTTGTTTTCTTCACTTTTCATACAGACCTGGACCATTCTCAAAAAAAAAAAAAGAGTTCATGATATCTGAGCAGATTTACTCAAAAGGCTTTTCTAAAAGGGTCAATGAATGCCAGACGATACGAATTCCAGATTACACAGATATTCCCCATAAGAGGAGCGATGCTTAATGTTTATCTGAACTGCTGCTCTCGGTTTAAAGGTGAGGCCGAGAAAGCCAGAAGAGGAAAATAAAATTCCCTTACCACTACTGGTTTTGATGCTTACCTCACCTTTCCCCAAGCTTGCATTTTTATGGCTTCACAATCTTCACCTGTGACGTCTGCCCGCGCTTTTGAGACGCGCTCTTCTCTGCTGAAGATCATCAAGGACCCGCGGGGCCCGGCCGGGCTACAGACGGCATGCCCACGGCTGTGCTACTTTCCTGTGCTGTGTGGGGAGTGCAGTCAAAGCCCCACTCCAGCTGGATGTGGGGAGACTCTGCGTTGGTGGGGACACTGTCTGGAGTTCAGCACTGACTCGGGAAGGTAATTCCCCACCTACAGAGCAGTTTCAGTTGAAACAGTCTGCACACACACACACAAATGCAAGTGTTTCTTTTTATTTTTTTTGGGGTGGATTGCAACTGTAAAAAGCAAAGAGATACAGGAATTTAGGTTTTATGATTCACCTCCTATGTTTCATGTTTCCTCACTATGGACTGCGTGACCAAGCCTATTACAGGAGGGGAGCAGACAGAAGGGTGAGCTCATGGTTTTGTTTTTTTGGCATTGTGGGGTTTGATCTCTTTGACTCTTTGTTTCGAGTCCTCCCCCTTGTTACCAGGGCTCTCCTCATCTTTGTCCTGGTTAGTTCTCTCGCTCCTGATTCTCCGACATGCATTCTTCTGGAAGAAAGCTGTGCATTTTCCCCAGAAGTTTCCGCCTGTGTTTTGCCCAGGAGTGAACATGGAGGAGACAGCAGGTCGTGTGCTGCTGTGTGTAGTTGTGTTCTGGATTTGAGCCACCAGCTCAAGCATACTTTATCTCCACGCACCTTGGCCACATCAGAAACCCTATGTGAGGAGCTCAGGCTTTAGTGCTAAATGCTTAACTATGAAATATTGATGCTTTTGTTGCACATTTAAACTCTGCAACATCCTGAAACTCAGGAAACACAATAGAGATAAGTAAGGGAACAGCAGGGGAGTTATTACACGTCACTGCTCAGTTAACTTGACAATGGGCATATGACACTTTTGTACATCTAGAATCACGGATTATTAGTTATTTAGTGCTCAGTTTGGAAATGCAAATTACATAAGACTCAGCCATCTGGTAACGAAGCCGGTACCCTCACAGGGAGACCAACCCTATCCGTCTTCAGAGCCACTCTCCTTTGGACTCACTTCAAGCTCCATGGAGCCCTACAGGAGGGCTTGTACTGATAGGAGGTGCAGAACATCCCTCACTGACGTCACAAGCAGCCTGCAGGCGCCCGGCACCTGGCTGGAGTCCCACCTGCACCTCAAACTGCAAGGCTGTGGCCGAAAAAGACCCAGCTGAGTCTGGGCAGTCGCTGCCATTGGGGGCAGCTGGTCAGATCTGCCAAGAAGATCAACCTGCCCACTGACTGACCTCTTACAGAATATAATCTATAAAGGCACAACGGCACTGTATTACAGTGAATAAACTGTCCATCTACTAAGTTCTATATAATGCCAAACAGTACATTAAACTAATAACAGTATCTAGCACAGTGATACACTGCGTTCATTTAATTTCAACTGAAAAGCAGATGCACAAAATACTAGATATAGCAGTGTTTACAAGTGCACATCACCTTACATTCCTTTTATTAGAAGGGAGACATGATACAATCTCATCCTTGAACAGTAAACCACATCCACCATTTTATAATCAAGCATCTTCTTGCAACACGTTTCAAAAATGGTGTTTAATTGCTCAAATGCCCTAGACTTGGGAGGCTTTATAGTATTTTGTGCATCTGCTTTTCAGTTTAAATGAAATAAATGCAGTGTATCACTGTGCTAGACACTGTTATTAATGTAATGTACTGTTTGGCGTTATATAGATACATTTAAATTATAAATATAAACAGAAATAAGGTAAATCTAAGCTTTTTTATATACTGTAGCATTGGGTGTGGTCTTTGCAGAATGGGAACTCTCCTAATGTTATCACCTCTTTCTAACACATTTTTATCCCCTTTCATTAGAATCAGACCAATACTTTCAGACCATACAGTACATGCACATTCCTTGTAGAAATACTGACCTTCTTCTCCCACCCCAGGAGGCTTAAATTTCCACGCACTTTCTCAAGTGGACCAATCTTGAAAACCGAACTCATGAAACACTGGCTTCACAATTTTAATCATTGCTGCGGGTCAGCGGAACAGTGAGTCATCTGGTGTGTTACAGTGTAGACCACTAGCTCAGTACAGCTGTCCGCACTTTGTCACTGCTCTTGAGCTACTGAGAAAAGGTGAAAGGCTGTAGGTCAGAGCACAAACGCCTGAATGACTGGAGACACAGAAAAGGAAGTAGGGTGAAGGCGAAACTTCGGTATTCAAGAGACCCGGTAGCAACCATCGTTTGTTTTGTGTTCAGCGATCAACACACAGTTGCTGGCCTCTAAAGCACCAAGGGGCTAGAGAGCAGGTTTCTTTCAGAGGCCAGGGTAACGTGCAACACGTCTGCTGTAACTCGCTGAGCCTTCATCCCTACCATCATGAAACTAGATGAATAAAACAGATATACAAAAAAATGAGACACAAAAATATCTGACTGTACTGAAGCACTTCAAGAAACCAAAATCCGTTTTCATCGCTGGAAATCCTGTTTAAGCACAGTCACAATTTCAATCAGGCCACAGCTGGTCCAGTGTCGGTTTGTAAACCACAAAAGGAAATCCAAGCACTGGTCCAGCACAGGCAGGATTCCCAACACAGGCCAAACATCGCTTTGTCTCTCATGCCTTAGGCCAGTGCTGGAGCCCAGCAGGTGGCTGCATTTAAAGCAGACATCACACAGGCAGCACATCATTCTGGGCCTCAATATCTCCTTCTGACCATTTTAATGTCTTTGCATTATCCAAATCTCACACCCACAGAGGCTAACACACCGCAGGTTAGTCCATTTTAAATCGAGCAATCTTTTGTTGATGCAGAGCTTATTACCTTTTAGAATTCTTCAGTTTTTACTGTACATCTAGAAATTAAAAAAAAACTATCATTCTTAGGACATTAATCATTCGAAATGTGGAAAGAGGCACTTTCTTTAGACTCAAAGTAACAGTAGAGCACTTATTAAACCAGAAAGACCCACGTATAAAAAAATCGCCATCACCATTATTAGTAGTAGCATGGATTGACTGTGCCAATTCTGAGATGTCTTACAGCACTAATGTGCTTGCAATGCAAGCATACAGAGAACTGTAACAAATGCTTCACTGGCTTATATTTCATAAATTGTGCTCGTGGAGCACATTTACTGATAGTTACGGTGACCAAATCAGAGAACAATACCTCCCCACCAGGAGGGCTATGAAAGTGCCATCTAAGAATATAATGAGTAAATAAGCTCAAAATGAAAGCCACTGACAGCGAACAATGCAGAAGCAACTCCCACAACCCACTTTTGTTTCGTAAGAAATTGAAAAAAACATGTTTTTCATATTAACTACAAATCTTGTGTAAGTACCTGACATCATTTCTTAAAACACTATACTGTAAATTCCCCTCGCGTTCCTGGTCTCCTGAATTACATTTTCATATCTTACTACATCTAAAGCAAAGTCAGAGTATACCAAGGCTCAGAGTCACTACAGGAGAAAAAAGTATGTCACAAGCAGTAGTGAAAACTCCTTTTATAAATGGCATGGCCGCTCTGTGCATGTCATTCCTCTTATTTGCTCCTTCATTTAACTTCCTACATTTCATTGAAATTTAATCTCTAATCTGTTTTGTTTTGTCTTAGGACTTAGGGAAAATAGTAACACATTCAAGTTTTGCTGCTCACTGAAGCACACATTTAAGAAATAAATTCAATGTTAACACATACTGTACAACATGTTGCCTGTTCTGAGAAACAGGCAGCCCGCAACATCACTATTAATCATAGCAAGATGAATTTGCTCTTAGACAAAAGACAACAGATAAATGTGAAATGACAGAGAAGGCACATCTGGGCATATTAGAAATTCCATATCATTCTCTTTCAAATCACCAATATCTATTGAAGGAAATTAAAAGGGGAAGATATTTTTTATCTTTATTTACAACAGCTGTCTTGATATTTGAGACATGTGGGTAAGATTCATGTAATCTAGAAACATGATTTTTAAAAGCTCTTAGAAACTTCACTGACTCCATTACATATAGGATACCATGCCTTACTTAAAAAGGGGTTTTTGATTATTGTACTTTATCTGTGAATACTAATAAAATGTGTCTAAAAGTATTTTGTACAGGATAATTATATTTCTCCTGTGAGATATGGAGCTGTCAGGGAATACTGCAGGATTCATTTATTTTTTTTGTGTTTTCTGCCCTAACATCATACAAATTATACAAAAATGAATTTCATGTATGCATTGTATATACAGTATAGTGGTACTGTTCTGTTTATCACTCCAATAAATGCATGTGTTTATTCTTATAATATTTTTTGTTCATTTAATTCATTATCAGTTTTTGCACAATAGGTTCATTAAAAAGATCTTAAAGGGCTTTGAGATAAAGGTTTGAATGAGATGCAAAGAAAATTAAAAATTAAATTTCTATAATTGAAGATATTTAATTGGTTTTGTTTTTTATGCTAGCGATACCAAATATGGGTCAAATCCCCATTCACTTAATTTAGCTTTTAAGAAAGATTTTTTTTAATCTATTATTTTATGATGTAATATTATTGGAAGGTAACAAAAGAGCTCAAATTTCTTTACATACAAGAGGGGTCCCTCTTTATCCAGCATTGAAGTACAGCTCCCACCTGGGTGACACTGAGCACCCCCACTGCACAGCAGATCAGGGTGAGACATGAGAAACTGCTTCACAAACTGAGCGCTTTCAGGAGGCCAGATTGAGAAAGCCCAGAGCAAAGTATTTCTTGGCTACTGGGATTAACACAAAGTTATGGATACAGACCGAACAGTACCAAAGCAGGTTCTGCTGTTGGCTGGCTGTACCACGACAGAGACACACATCCAAAGCAAATCAGAACCAGAAGAGAGCACCGCAAGTCTTTCAGATGTAACCTTAGTAGAAGAGCAAAGAAGAAGCTGGAGCTATCAGTCTGATTCCTTATCATAGTCTGCTTCATTTGTATGAATAAAGCATTCTGGAAGCATATGAAGGCCACAGACAGTGGATCCATCAAAGGAAAAGACTGTCCACCAAACACTCACTGTAAATTAAGATGGAGGCTAAGGCTAAGGAACACAGACAGTCTGATTAATTTCAGGACCTTCCACACGTGACCCACCAACATGTATTGTCACCTGGGTGGCGATTTTCCCACATGTGCCGGAATTTGGACTAGAAAAAGGCATTAGCAGCACGACAGATGAGGTCCAATTTCCTGTTCCGAGCAGCGACCTGCTGTGAGTCACGCCGCCTCACAGACAAGTATTTTCCAAAGGAGACTGATCTGATGCCAACGCATACCGAGACTCCTATCAGTCCGGAGAACTATTAGTATAGACCGGACTTCGTAGTGCCCCAGTTCCCACTGCAGATCGGCACTGTCCTTCCTCCTCACCCCTCGGAGTCTGCCCTGCCCACAGGGTCTGTAGCTGTCTCGCCAGATCACCGGACTGCCAGGATGAGAGGTGAGGTCACACATCCATGGCGATTATAGCCATCTCTGGATAAAGATGTGGTAATGAACGCAGTAAGCAAACAAACTCATCAACAATGCGTGCAATAGGTTGGCTCATCCAAGATCCCTGCCTGACTCGACATAATCTAAGACAGTTACAGGAACTGCAATATCTAAATAAGATTTTACTAGATTGCCTGCTTTTTCATTGTGGTCAAATACACATAACCACTGAACATTCCCCATACTAGGGGAATGTACCAGAGTAAAAAAGTAATATATATAATTATAGTTTTGTGTATAATCAACTATGTTTCTTTATTAAAATAAAGGTCTAAACTTCAATAAGAATTAATTAAATTTTAAGATTAGGGTCTCAGAGTAAAGTGCTCAGATACACACAGCCATCACATATACTGTACTATATACAGTATCTGAAATTAGAGCAATATATAATAAATTCACAGGATGTCAGAGAAATGTACTGTATAAATGTGGTTTGCTATCTCAAACCATACCATACTTTTTTTATTAATTTTACTGAACATCTCAATAATCCATTTGTTATCGCACATGGTCAAATCATACGAATATAACATTTACAACCAAGAGGAGGCCATTCAATCCATCTCACAACTTGGTACTTAGTAGCTAACCGACCTAGGATCTCATCCTGCAGCTTCTTGAAAGAAAGCAGGGTATCTTCTTCAAAAACATGGCCGGGTAGCTTATCCCACACTCCTACAGAACTGTTTCTTGTATTGGAGAGTTCCAATGGTTTGACTTTGTCAATGCCCCTGAGGATTTTGAAAACTTGAACTAGGTCTCCTAGCAATCTGCTCTTTTCAAGGCTAAGAAGCGTCAGGTCTTTCAGCTTGTCAGTGTAGGACATTCTCTCTACACTTGGTCAGTCTTGAATTTTATCTAAATCTTTTTTAATTTAATTTGCTGTGTATGCAAACCCTCATATTTTGGTATCATACCACATACCACACTTAGTACGATACGCAAACTTAACTAATTGACTAACTATAACAGAAACTAAATATAAATTAAGAAGAGAGTGGTACAATACAGATAAACTGGTAAACTTCACACACATCACCATGGTTTAGGAATCTCTGCCTGTTTTAAAAAAACCCTTCTTATAATCTACAGTGATTTCCACCTAAAAGCAAGACATATGCCTGAACATTCAAAATAAAATTAGCAGTACCACTGTTGAGTTCAACTCTAACTGTTAAGGCTTTCCAAATGAATTGCGGTTAAATGTCCAAATTTAAAACTTAAGTACAAAAATGTCAAAAATAAATTAGTCATTACAAAAGTGATATAATCAATTCATCAAAATATTTAACTGAGACAGTAAATAATTAAGGTAAAGTCTGAAGCTCAATGATCACAGTATTCTCTCTTTCCTAATCACTTCAATGTAAAAAAAACACAACAAAACAGCAGCAAATCATAAAAATGATCAGTTCCTTTCTTAAGGACAGCTATTATTTTACTTCAGCTCTTCTATTACACCTTAACTTGCCACAGAAATCAGAGTTCTTTTCTCACTTGACTTGGTTTCTTAAGAATGTACAACAGGAACTTAATTTTGTCACTGGCATCTGCAGCAGTAAGACAGCCTATCCTCTATTAGAGCAGACAATTTAAGCAAATTTCCCTCCCCAACGCCGTGCTGCGCTGTAATCTCAGACTGTGCATGTGTGAAAATTCTGCAATATCCATACTGCAGCGGTGCTGTTGTTCAACAATTATTCAGTCTTCCTGAGCCATTTCAAGTAGTGCATGGAGCCCACTCTTACTAGGAGTAACTGTTGTCTGTCGTGGGGTTTTTCCAGAAGTACCTGGTATACCATGTCACACTGAACTTGCCTGACTATCAATGTTCATGTGCATGAAGACATACAGCGTGGTGCAGTTGTTAGTATTACTGCCTTGCAGTGCTGGAGCCCTGGGTTCACTTCTGGACCTAGAGTGCTATGTATTAGAGTTTGCATGTTGTCACTGTGTTCATGTGGGTTTTCACTGAGGGCTCCAATTTTCTCCCACAATCCAAAGACATATGGGTAAGTGAAATGGCTTCTGGGAAAACTGGCCTTGGTGTGAGTGTGTAGGTGTTTGTGTGCAGCCTGTGACGGACTAGCTGTCCAGGGCTAGGGTTAGTGCCTAGCTGTTAGCTGCCCTGTAACCCCGAACTGGAGAAAATGGGATGGGTGGATCTTTTAGAGCATTTGAACTTGCTGTTGGTCGAAAAACACAAAACTGAAGCTGAAACTGAAAAATACTTGGCTTGATACCTTATTGTTTAAGCTACATACTTGGCTACATCTAGGTGTAAGTGTAATATGAATTTTTGATGAAGCACAATATAGCTTTCTTTTCTATTCAGCAAGAGCACTGATTTACCTTTTGTAACCAGAACCTAACTTTAGTTCATCATGGCCAAAGACACGTCCCTCATTAAAAGTGTTTTGTTTCACTTAGAGATAGATAGGAGACAACATGAAAGAGGATCACACTGTGTTGCAATGGGAGTCTTTCTTTCTATCCCAGTTATCATAAAGTGCTCTTCTCCTGGAAGGGTAGCCGTCTCCTATGGCTGACCTTTTAATCTAGAGATCAAAGTGCTTGTCTCCACGAGGGAAAAATACTGCTGTACATCTAGAGTAGATGGGTAGTTTACATGACTTGGTCCTGCTTATTTTACCACCCATTTATACAGCTAGGTATTTTTCTGGAATAACTTGGCTGTCTCTCCTGGGCTTTGAACCCACAATCCTCCCACTCCAAGTCCAAACCCTAACCACTACTCCACCTTAGACCTTAATTGCTGAAGCGAATGAATTTAGACAAATAAATTATGCTTTCCATGTCTCAATCGGATGTTAATTGAAAGGCACTTCTAGGTGTGCAGGAACCTGGTACTGGGAGACTGGAGCTGCCTGTCTACGCTCTAGATATGTAGCCCCTTTCTTCAGCAAAGGATAATGTCCATCAAGCAGAAATTCAAATCCAATAACCTCAGCATGAAAACAAGTCAAGTCAAAAGGATCCCCTCCCAAGTCTGGTTTCTGGGACCTCTTCTACGTTTTTGAGCTGACAACACAATTTGACTCGGCATATAAACATATTGTATACACAGCAATCTTCACGTCATTCCATCATTATCAGTGAATCATATCCTTACACCACCAAATTAACAGTTTGGCAACACTAACTTAGAAACAAAATGGTACGCAGTGCTGTGATTCTTCTGAGAAATACAAGATTTATCTGAGGAAGAAGAGCGTAAAACTAAAAACACTGAAGGATACTTACTTCCGCTTCTCAATCATTTTTAAAAGGGTCTCATTCCGAAGTGTTTAAGAAACTGAAATTTAAGTGCATGAAACACCATTAAAAACCTCTCACATAGGAAATTGTTTTTTTCTTTTACAAAAGAAATCAATATGTCTGCTGCTCAAGGAGTCACAGCACACAGTGCAGCTTAATGGCAGAACTCACTCCAATACAACAAAAATCCTGCAGCCTTCATATTGCAAAGAACTTGCTGCTCATCTGCAAAAGTGCAACTCAGACTTCCGCCAGATTGGTAACAACCAAGACCCCACTGAAACAAGCCCAGATCAGAGCAGACAGCAGTCCTTTTCAGCCAGTGTCGAGAGGCTTCAGTCCCGGGAAAGAACAAATGCCACCAAACTCACTTACCCACTTCTTCTCATCTTTTCTTTCTCAAACGTTAGAAAGCTATTCTCGGGTGGCCGCTTTGAAATGAATGAAAATTAAACACACTGTGGTGAAAAAGGGCTCAGATTTGCAGCTGATTGGTTACAATCTGCAAAACAAAATGTTAACGTCCCTGGAATGCTACATCACAAAATTCTTTGCCATATTGTTTATGGTACCTCATGGACCAGAATCTTAATTCAGAGTCATCTGCCCACTTCAGCTATTTTCTTATTTTTTTTGGGGGGGAGACTGGAGGCTGGCAGTGATAAACCTAAGCTGATAACAGATGCATTTTTTCTGCCTAGCAACAGAGCATGTGGGGACTGTGCTGACTCATTTTAGACAAGTTGCCCACGCAGCCCTGTGCTGACTGTACTGAACAGATACAGCAGCTCGGGGCGGGGTGTGTACCACACTCAGTTTCCACAGAAAGTCATTACTAAAATCGCCTGCAGTTTGAAGAAGACCTTCTATAACTGTCAACATTTACTGTAACTGGGTTAACCAGAACTAGGCGCGTGGGGTACTGACTCTACCACCAGGATATGGTCTTTTACGCAGACTGTGACTGATGCCACATGGTTCAGTGCTGAGGTGGCACCCCAAGACAGAGCAGACACTCTCAGACTTCAAGAAGCTACTGTATATCACCTGGTTTATAAATTACTGGTCCTGATTTAAAGTAATTAATCACTTTGTAAAGTAGTGTAATCTAGCGTCCTAAAAGCTTACTGTTGGATGCCATTCACAGTGAAAGCAGGCTAAAAGCCACAGTAAAGCCCAGTGAAATCAGGGTAAAGGCACAGTGAAGTGTGGTAAAGCCCAGTACATTCAGTGTGGTAGCACAGTACAGAGCAGTAAAGCCCAGTGATTTCAGGATAGAAGCACAGCACAGTGCAATAAAGCCCAATGGCATTAGGGTACAAGCACAGTATAGTGCAGTAAAGCCCAATGAAATCACAATATAACTAAAGTCCAGTCCAGTAAAGGCCAGTGCAATCAAGATAAAAGCACAGTGTAGCGCAGTAAATCCCAGTAAAATAAGGGTAAAAGCTCTTTAAAGCAGTGACAAGTTCAACGTAGTTAACAGTTAATTGATCAGAGGATCTCATCCAGCCATTCCACACAAAAACGCAAGGTAGCTGAAACCAGGGTAACAGCATAACTGCTTGCTCCATACTCGTACAACTCTTTCCATGAAGAAGTGCCCCCTTTTGCTAGCTTTTTAATGCAGCAATCTCCCATAGAGATTCCACCTCTGTCCTCCGGTTAGTGTCTCAATGTTGAGTTGAGGATTTTGAAGACTTGTATCAGTGTGATAATACTTAGTGTCACACTACAATAACAACAGGAAACCATGGGGAACACGCATGGAAAGTGCAATTAAAACACTGTGCCAATTTACTACAGTAAACTTCCATAATACTCTGAACAAACCTTCTTTACTCATCAGCTTGATCAGCTGGCTAATTTCTGGTCAAACGTGGCAACTTTAACACACTTGTTCCTTTTTAATTTATACCCTCAGACTCCATTAGAGCCTGACGTTTCGTTTCGACTGCAGCGACACCACTATGCCACACAGCCACAGAACTGAGATATAAGAGATATAATGATATTGTGTCGTCTGCCTTTCAACAAGCCCAAATACAGTATGGTCCTCAGCACCTCGGTAATATCTAGCAAATGCAAAAACTAAAACTGGTAGAGACCAACGACGGACATGACTTCTATCTGCTTATGCTGCTACAGAGCAATTATTTTTTACCCAGACTTCAACACGTGCTTATGCTGAGTCAATCCGATCATTTCATTAATTTGATACCAGTGCATTATTCTGGAAATCGATGGCCTGTTTCAGAACAGGCTCAGTATGCTCTCCTCTTTATTTAATTGCATTCCACAAGAGCCTGGACATGTGTCACATGCCACAGTATACTCCTTCTGTTGCCTTTACATCCTCATAGCACTCACGTTAATCTGCACCACTTGATCTTTTGTGCACCTCTGCTGGCATATACAGTATCTCACAGACTCAGACACATGTGACACAGAGGGCTAAGCCAATATTTTCTACCACAGTTATCAGACAACCTATCTGAAAGAAGATTTCTATAAAGTGTGTGAGCTGTAGCACAAATTTTAAACTACAAAGTGCCTTTGCCCTGCCATGAGCAATCCCACCCTCTCCAATTTGTATTTCTTGCACAATGAACACATTTTGGTGACACTAGTTGACACTACAATGAATAACTAATTTTGGATTGGATTAACCTTTATTGTCCCTAAGGGAATTTGTGTTCCCCATCAAGAGCTCATAAACATATAACAGACAGGTATAAGACAATAATACAATACAACAACAGTGTAATACCATAATACAAAACAATATTCAAAAATATGCACAGCCCAATCAGAACTCTTCCAGTACCATAAGATTAAAAAAACAGCCAATGACCTTTTCAACAATCTGCAACAACAATAAGATCTTGCAAACAACTTTTTCATTGTTCAACAAATGAATGCTTTTAGGTATAAAAGAAATAAATGCTCTCTGAGTCTTTATAGAGGGGATCTATAAAGATTCTATAAAGATCTACAAATGGGGCAGAGCAGTGGCTCTGTGGCTCAGGATCTGCGCCTGTGACTGGAAGGTTGCTGGTTCAAATCCCGCAGCCGGAAGAGGAATCCTACACCGTTGGGCCCCTGAGCAAGGCCCTTCACCCCAACTGCTCCAGGGGCGCTGTACAATGGCTGACCCTGTGCTCTGACCCCCAGCTTCTCTCTCTGTCTGTGTGTCTCATGGAGAGCAAGCTGGGGTATGCAAAAAGATCATTCCTAATGCAAGAAATTGTAAAGGGTTGATAAAGTGATGTTTATTATTATTATCTAGTACCTCCCAGAGGATATTCTGAAAAGACTGGTTGAGAGGGGTCATCTAAGATTTTATGTTGCTCGGTTAGACATGTTGAGTCCAAGGATATGCTGGTAAGCCTGCCACTGGTTCCGATAACTTTGCTCAGTTTAGTTTTTGTTCTACAACAACAAGGCACCTCCCCAGGTCTGAACACAAAAGGTTAGGATGCTCTGAACAAAACTCTTATAAGAAAGTATCAACATTGCGCTTTCTACATTAAAAGTCCATACGGTACTTTAACATATTTTTTAACGTATTTGTGCCTCCATAATGGTAGTCCAAGGCAATTAACACTCGATTACAGTGTCAATACTGTAAATTTATATTAATGTACTGTTTCAGTAACAGTTCCACTAACAGTTAAAGGATCACAGGGATAGAAAACTTCTTTCTAAAATCAATGATCATTTCCTGTGTTCAGGGAATTATCCTGACACCAGTTACAAAAAAATTCTTATCTCCTGTAATTGTTGTGGTCATCATTCAAAGTCAAATCAAGGTAACGTCATCCGATTAATAATCAAACAGTTTTCATAGTGGCTTACACAATCATTAGTGTATAATGTAAAAAACAACGGGGACAGCACAGAGACCTTAATTTTGCATTGGGTTCTCAGAAGAAATCAATTTTTCATCAAGAAGTCAGTCCCTTTTTTGTATTTATGGAAAAAAAAACAATGCAAATAACCCCACGAAGTTTTGTTGCTCAGACGTAAACAATATCACCTTTTACTTATGCGTGTTCCACATAATTAAGAGATATTCATTGCACTTAAATCTGTATTAATGCAGCAATTTAAACACAGGAAGAGCCACAGAGAGCGACTCTGTCATAACCTCCATGATCTAATTCAAAAGCCCATGTGGTACTGTATATGTACTTTAAAGCACTGTATGCAGGATGGATTCAGACCAAGACAGTGTTCTGAAAGCCAAAGAAAACAAAAGCAAGGAAAACACACAAATGGATGGAATTTCCTGTTATAGTTGAACAATTATACATTCAAGTTCAATTTAGAAGGACTGCCCCCTCTTTCAAATAAATGTCGAGAGGGTCAAAGGCCTTCAGTAACAAGAAGAGCAAACTATACCAGCATGGCATCCTTCAACAGCACCACCAACCCCATCCACAGTACTTCCCACTTCCTTCCTTACTGAACCAACAGCTGCACACAGAGCTGCAATGGGCAGACAGAATGCAGAGTTTAACCAGCTTATTTAAACTTCCAGGATTCGGATCTGAAACGCGGAATATCTCAATACAGTGCACCTGCAGTTTCAAGGCTCCCTTCATGTTGCGGGCAGTTTAGGTCACAGGCTTGAACATCCCAGAAAGATTTCAAGTTCAAGTTCACGTTTGTCATTCCAGCCATATACAAGCATACAGTGGAATGAAATATCGTTCCTCCTGGTCCGCGGTGCAAATACAGACAGGACACTGACATAGACATTGTAGACAGGATACACATAGTACAAAGTGCAGATAGTGCAAATTACTAAGGCTAATGCATAATACAATGTACACAACACACTTGGGGGATTTAAACCCTGTTTCTGGAATTGGTGTGGGTGCAAGTAGATTCCAGGGTGTTGAGGAGCCTGACAGCCTGTGGGAAGAAGGTGTTACAGAGTCTGGTGGAGCTGGCCCGTACACGGCAATATCTTTTTCCAGATGGTAGGAGGGCAAAGAGTTTATGGGAGGGGTGGGAGGGGTCATCTACTATACTGGAGGCCCTGTGTAAGCAGCGTTTGTGGTGGGTAACAGAAATGGAAGGGAGGGAGGCTCCAAGGATCTTTTCGGCTTCAGATTTATCTGAAGTCCTTGCTGAATCTGGGCCTAGTACTGCCCAAATGAGGTTGGGTGAAGGCAGTCAAGTAAGAACCGGCCCCAGCTGCAAAGGCCACTCCCAAGAATATCCACGCCACACACAAGACTAAGGATTTATCAGCACAAAAGACACTCCCGTCCTCTGAGTAGCACGTGAAGCTTCCTGTCTCCGTCTACAGTGTGTAAAGACACAAGCAGCCTGATAGCACATGCTTTAAAGAAATGGCTCATTCTCCCCTGTATTGGTAGGAGAGGCAGGGTCAAAACAGGCTGAATAAATATCTGCAAAAACACACATTTAGAAGTAAATACATGTTTTTATAATTTAATACAACGAAAGAAACTGCTTACCATTCATTTGAAAATAATCTGTTTTTCTAATAGTAGTAGAAGTAGAAACAGTCATAACAAGAATGACCTTGCAATGCTAAGAGGCCAAAAAGATGTCTGATCATCAAAAAATGTCTGATACCACACCTTTATCTAATCAAAACTAATGAATTTCTATGACTTTTACTCATTATCTTGAATATTGAGCTCCTGAAGTGAATTACATATGCTGACATAATCCTGAAAAGATTCACTGTTTAGCGTGTGATCTGGATTACGATACCTATTATGAATGTGAAAGTATAAAAACCCATTAACACACAAACTGAATGGTGGTCATGATCTCGAAATGTTTAAAAACACGGCTAATGAGATTTTAACTACATACAAGCCTTAACACGCTACATACATTTCACATTGCCCTGATATTGTACAAGGAAGATAATTCTTTCTGAAAACGCTTACAGTAAAGAAAGCAGGTTATTTTTTCAATTAAAAAGAAAACCCTGCAGCGAAAACAATAATGGAAAGCTATCTTATAAATACCTTCACTGCTCTGCAAAACCTTGCTATGCTGCCAACTGACCCAAACCAAACAAACCAAAAGGTACAGGCTGGGGATACAGCCACACACACGCAGGGTAAGCCACTTCTTTATCTCACGCTGTGAAATATACTGTATTTATTGATATAAAACTTATTCGGCCTATCACAGCATTGCATCATAAAACTACACAGTATATCTGACATGTGACATGGCCAAATTACCACGCGACAAGCATTAAATTAAGTCAAAGAGCCTGCTGTTACGCGTTATTCCCGACTACTTTTCATGTAGTATTTGGAGCTATCTTGCCAACGTTCCCGTTATCCTAAAACCTCTCGGAAAAGGACGCACCCCCATCTCTCTGCAAGCAGTTTCCAGAAAATGTAGTATCCAATTTGAGCTTACAAACTTAACCATATACCCCCTTCATAACCAGGGGAATATCAAACGCTATGTAAACAAAACCAAATGAAATAATGCTTACCAAATGTCCTTGATCTTCGTTTTTACTTTAGAAGAAACACATATAAGAAAAAAGGACTGGTTGGAGGTCTGTCCCTCACTAGTTTCAATTCATAGTGACTAAAACACACTCATTTCCCACACATGTTGAACAATGTCCCACACAGTCTTTCCCTCCCGGGCTCTAGCTATCCAAATGACTAAGACAAAAAAAAAACAGTTGAGAGCTAAATGGAACATAATTGCTCATGTATGCTGACTCACAAACCACTACTTCCTCTTTGAAGCGTTCTTTTCATACCTCACAAGATGACTGGCCAAGTTCTCAGGATCTCGCCGTCTCCGAGGGTTGCTTTGCTGGGGATGATTCCTGGGTGACACCAAGGCTTGGAAGTCTTTCTACATCCACCGGGAGTCCCACCCTTTCTGCACTCCACGGACCCAAAATAATCAAGGCGAGCTGTGCTCTCCCTAGAAAGACAAGCATGCAGCACGTATCACTTGGTTGCCTCACCATGAAAGAAGATGCATTCAGCTCTGAGACCTAACACAGCTCTATAGTGGTTCGATGAAGGAAAGAGAAACACTTTGCTCTGAGATCTTTGCAACACTAAATTGTACAGTACGTATGAACTTTACGTAACTTTTTGTTACCGTTTGATGCTCTTTTGATAAAACTTGATAAAAGCCAAGACCCTTAAATTAAGTGTGACAAACAGAGTTGCTTGTGGGTTTTATTGAATGAACAAGCTGCCATTACAAGGAAGTCACAAGTTGGATGCATCTGTTAAAAGAGACGCAGAAAAAAAGAGACAAAATATATTGTGTACATGTTGCAGGTTTACAGCGTAAGGATATTTGTTCTTTATTTAACAGTTTGTTAACTTATATATTTGAGTACAACTGGCACAACTGCTTCTTCATACAGCTGTGCACAGATCAGAAGAACAGGCGTTATGCCAAATTTGGAGAAGTTAAGAAAGAATCTCTGGGAAAAAACAGCTAAGTAAAAATAGACACTTCCTAAAAAGAGTTCCCAGGCAGTAGCCTCTCTTGGGATGAGTTTGGAGTGGAAAACTGGACAAATGTCATGACAAGATAACTGCCATACCAGAGATTCAAGACACTTAAACTGCATGGAAAGCACTGGTAAAAATGACCCTACATTAGTGAAGGAGAGACAGCACATGTTTAAGATAAGTGAAGAAACAAAGTTGAGGTAAAAAATGCAAAATATTCTGGTTCCGGTGTTGGTGTATTTGTAGGAAAACGCCTAACACCATGTATAACTCCATAAAGGAATAGTTTAATGAGCTGAGTGGTACTACACAAATAGATTTTATGTAGAATCTGAAAGCCTTTAATAATTTAATGAATTCATAGAAAGCTGACATTTATAATTTGCTGAGGGGGCTCAAAACTTACACGTGAAATTTTAGCTTAAAATTAGAAACATAGCACATTGGTTTACCAAAAAGCCTTATCAAACAAACTAGGTTTCCATTTTTCCACTGTGGCATTAGTGCTGAGCAAACATCTTGCTTCATCGGACCGAAAACTCTGTCATTAGCAAGGCAACGAAAAAGGAAAATATACATGAATGTTGAAGAAAAGCAGCATCTGTAGCATCAAATGGGAGAAGTTTGCAAAGAAATTGAACTACCCCCCATGTTCCCAAAACATTTTAGTAAGTTATAACTGGAACTTAAGGGGCCTAAGCATGAAGACAACTCTTATTTGAATGGTTGTAGAGAAAACATTATTTTCTCCTTTATTTTTCTTTCCTTGATAAGAATATGATGACAAATGGTCAAGTCTTACTTCAAGAAGAAGTCAAAGCTATTTTTTAATTGTTAGAGAGAAAAAGACCAGCAGCCCAAATTTTCTCTGCTGACATGAAAGAAGATGGCAAAGATAAGGACTGAGAATAACACAAATAACTTAAACACACAAGGGAAACTGACTACAGCAGATAAATTATCCACCTTCTTTTAATGTAACAAAGAAATGATTTTAGAACACAAATTCCATTGTCCCCAGTTTCTTCACTACAGTAATAATAAGGATGCTTTATTCTCCCTTATCTTTTTTAATACAGCTTATGAAATGCTTTCCAGAGAGCACCAGGAACAAAAATGAATCAGGTTCTCTTTTTTAATTGAGGCCTTGGCTGGATGGAGAGCACATTATTTCATTACTAGTTTAAAGTGACACCAGGAACAATAGCATCAATGTGAAGAAGAAAGAGGTAAAGAGACGTGCCTTCAGCTACTCAGAACCTTATTTACACACCTCATGCTTGTGCTACATTTATTCCATCTGTTATTAGATGCTTGAACCAATATGACAAGTTTACCTATGAGTAACCGATACTTTTCATCATCTGTTTATCTTCACCCACTCGCCCAAAGATGACTGTAATGTGGTCAAGGAGCTGAACACTTACAAAAATAACATGTGCAGCATACGTCAAGCAGACAACTTTTTCAAAGCAATTCAAAACGGTAATTGAATTGCAGACGTTTCACACAATACAGGTGGACATTTCATAAAACCATTTATGAGGTCTTTTTTAAGAGGAGTCTTCCTTCTCTTTTAACAATGACATAAAGGGCCAAATAGCCCTTTATAGCAATAAGATCAGATGTACAGAAGGGCTTTGATACTCTAACAGATAAAACAAGAGAAACACATATCAGACTTCAAAAGGCTTTGTTTAATCTGTCAGATAAAGCAACCGAGAACAAATCCTCATGTGCAACTAGCACCCAGAGGGTTCCCCAATTAAACAACACGGCCTGGGACTGGAGCAACCCAAGTGAAGCATATTCGCCAAGATACACCAGCACAGCTCCCACAGGGCAGGAGCTCCTAACCACCACTCCACTGTGGTCTCGAGACACAATGGAAAAATATGAGGGATATCCCAGGATCCATATCCTTTAAGCTCCTGTCATCCAAAGGTGCTTATGGAGGTCACAAGTTCACAAATGGATGATATTACGCAGCATTCAAACCAAAAGGAAGATTATAGTATATAGATTATAGTACCTGTAGTATTGTGATATATAGTGTACTGGAAATACTGTAGTTCACACGGCAATAATTACACATGATCGAATGACAAGTGTAAAAATGAAATGCTGCCTAATGCAGTGCCATGGGGAGATGGGACATCTGGCCAACAGCCAACCTGATTGTACCAAACCAGCACAAGGCCTACGTAAGTGTAGCCCGAGAGTTTAGAGTCTGAAACTTGCGGTGAACAACAGCACTCCTGGGAAGGACATCCCACGTGACAAGTTGGGTCCAAAGCACTGCTTCATGGAAAGAAGGCCACTCTTACAGACAGGCTACAGCCTGACTTCACGTTTCACCCTGGGCCATACTGTACAGTAGATGAGGCCCTGTAAATGATCAGTGAAATTCGCACTGTGGACAACAGACATGGTGGAGCAAAAAAAAAACTCTCCAAAACTGATGGAGAATTCCTCAGTGGAAATTCCCCACATGACCTGCAACAGCCCGGAAATAATCTGGTGGATGATCACACAGCAAGAACAGGCCTCAGCATATCTTCAAGAACAACAAGCTTCACCTCCGCACACCTATGGGCAAAGAGCCGCTTGGAATCCTTTGCTGAGAAGGGGCAAGAAAAGAGGAAAAAAGGCTGAAACAGGCAGCAGAAATGAAAGAATGGGATGACCAAGCCTGGAAGAAAGTCCACGTTTCAGCCAGTAGTCAGTGGGAGCTTGCTGGAAGGTGGACAGTGTAGAGCAGCTACAGTAAAGCAGGTGGTATGGTTTATATAGCCGTCTGTCTCTACTTTATCTAGTTATAGTTACAGTATATTTGGAACAACCTTCGACAATCCTTCATTACCAAACTGTATGGGAGAGTGGAAAAGATGTCAAGCTCAATTTAAGCAGAGGTCACACACCAGTCATGAATGCCCTGAAGAATTGCATTCACTTATCTTTGCATATTTTCTGGAATAATTGATTATACTGCAATTTGGGTAGAGCACTTTAAAGCTTAAAACCTCACAAATGAGTGGATTCCTAGAAATGGAAGAATTTGACGTGTTCAGACTCAACATGGGTCTGTTCAAGAGACTGGATTTCAGTTATTTAATTTAAGCAGGACAGTGAGAGTCTTCTTCAGTGCAGTGGAGAGCTGTATTTGTGGAATGAATGTGATATTTTTACCAAAGCTTGGTAATTCTACATATGAAAACACCTATTTTTAATTCCTTAAAGAATAAGCTGCAATACTTTTGGAAAAAACATTGGCTGGGAAAAGATTTTTGGAAATTGCTATTCATGAATGTGAAGCTGAGTTAATAGCCAACAGTTATCTCACATTTTATAGGCCAAAACCACACAATCCTTGCAGGTATTAAGCCAGCATTTGACATTGGTAATGACTGGGAAACTGTTTTTTTTTTTAATCTCTTGGGTTGGGGACACAGGAATTAGTCTTTAACTGACTACAGAGTTCACATAAAACACAATAAACTAAAAACTAAAAGATTTCAAGCTTTGTTACTGTAACAGGCATTTTTATTTAATACAGTATGTCAATTTCTGAGGACAATTTGCCGGCTTTGCCAAAAATACTTGACATTTTAATGTTCTTTAGATTTCTTCCTGCTGTGTCCTTTCCACCATTAATAAAAGCAACTACAAGGAAATTACAAGCAAAGGGAAGAGTTCAACAGGGAACTAGAAACATAAATAAGAGAAGTAAAAAAGCTTGAGGAGAGAAACCTGCCTCTGCCCTGCAAGGATTAGAGGGTTTAAACTGACATCTTTCAACACTGACCAACATCTGCATACAAGCTCTAAATGTGCACTACAGACCTTTTTCACTCATGTCCAAGATAATCTCTAATCCACTGTGTCAGAAAGGGCAGCATCTCGTTACTAATTCAGTGAGATTAACAGTTTTGCCAGATAAACTGAAACTACTGGCGTGTCTGACTGCTTGAAGCCTGTATCTAGACAAACGCTGAACAGAGCAGTAATGTCTGCCCTGGGCCAGTCTAATAGAGGTATTTCTGATTACCACCACTTAAACAATGAGGCTATGCTATATGGTCATACCACGTGCTCTGTATATACTGTATATAGTATTTACTGTGTACATGGATGGTAACCATTGTGGAAACAGAGGACATAGTGGCCCTTCAGTGAGGAGGGGAAGTCTGAATCGGAGAAGGGTGAGGTGGAGGAGGATCTCTGGAGGAGAAAAGGAGGTAGTGGAGGGCTGACATGGAAGAAAGAGGGAGTGGAAGAAAGGAAAAAATGGCTTACAATGAGACAACAGATGAAAACAGCAGCAGTTGGCAAAGGAAGGTGCTGAAGAGCAGGGAGCAAAAGAGATTCACAGCAGGGCTCATTTTGAACATCTTATATTTCTTAAGATTAAATATATTTCTGAAGATGCACAGCAAGTTCCCTGTTTATGTTTTTTTACACAGTTCAAGAATAATTGAGCTAAATCAGTTCCTTCCTTCTCTTTTTAAATATACTGTAAAAGATCATCTGCTTTAATGATCAAATAGTTCACAAATATAAAGAGAACTGCAGCAGTACTATTTAGCATATCACACATACCTCAATTCACAGTATTTCACTTATATTAAAATGTAAATGGTTTGTATATGTAATAAGAGAACAAAATACTTCTGCAAAGCACTGTACATACTTCTTTAAGCAAACAAAATAATAGCCTACATTAGTGCAACTGTTTTTGTCTATTAGGTTTGGTCAAGAATTCGGTGTTCTTCAAATTTGAAATAGCAAGAAAGGCAAGTCAAAATGCTCAGAGTTACTCACTGCAGCAGAAGGGAGCTGGAGAGGGGAGACAGCTTCTCTTTCTAGTATCTGATTGCACGGTATCATCTCAAAAAACGACTGGTGCAGATACACAGACAGTATGTTACTGCTGTAAAGCAATATGTGTAAGAACTGTACCTAGTTTGCATTTATGGATATCAGTCATCTTTAAAATGTGACATTTAGTAAATTCTTCACTTGCTGTGTGATCTGAAAATAGCACTAAGTTAGCCTCTGGAAGAATCACATTTTTATGACACAGCCAACAACTACGTGAGTGGTATGGACTAAATAAGAAAGACTGCAGAAGAGTTAGTAACGATCTCTGCACACCCTCTGTACCTGTTGCACAAACATTTCAAAAAAAGTCTTTACCTGCTAGGCTGCCAATTTGACACAGCCATTGCCAAACTTTCTACACATGAGGATAATGTTCATCCCGCAAACTATAATGTTTCATTATCTCTCCAGGAAGTTTAAATCAGAGGACTGTAACCTGGGGTTACAGAACACTCATGTGCAGGTGACCACAGTTGTACTGGAGAGTAGCATGCAGACACAAATACTGGATGCTCTCCAAAAGATCCTGCCGTTTGAGCAATATCGTACAGGGGGGGAATTAGTCTTATGTTATGGGCTCTTCACCCGATTTTCAAAAATGGAAATCCCGAAAAAATGGTGACCCGGGAAGTTATTTCAAGGCCAAAAACAAAGGACAGATCCCAGTGGATGAATATCCAGAACAGACAAAGTGAGGCTGTGCTGGATGTGTCCAGAACGAGCTCCTGCCAGACTGTAACGGATTCGGGTTCCCGGGCTTGTGCCCTCGATGCTCCTAACCTAGTTCGTCCCTCACCGCCTGGGCACGAACCCGGGTCTCCGGCGCCACTCAACAAGGGTCTTGCCAGCTGAGCTAAAGAAGACCTTCCTCAGCCCGGGCGGACAAGATCTCCGTTATGCGCAGGGGCATATTCGTTACACAGATGACCCTTAGAATATACACTTACCCTGATATTCAACTGCCCTTTACAGAAACAGGCTCACTTTCTCTTCTTAACCAACGTGACAGTAACTACTGTTCTCGGAGAGGGGAGGGAGGCTTGAGGTACAGCTGAAAAAGGCACCTCGGACACAACACCCCATTTACCAGCTACGTGGAGAGCAGTGATGACAGACCGCAGCACTTGTCCAGCTGTGTTCACTTATGTAATATATTACAACATAAAATTAACTTCCAAGAAGTTCTGCTATTATTTTCCACTACTTTCTTCTTCTGAAGCTGCTGATTTACTCAATATTGGTGCAAAGAAACCGAAACTAATCACCTTCAGTCAGACTCATTTCAGTAGAACCTATTACGGTATCTTCGCTCTATATATAAATGAAAAAAAAACTGTTTCTGTATCATTTCTCACTGCATAACATTAGTTTATGACTAATATCAATCACATCAGATATTTTCAGAACACTGTGGCTTCTACTCACTCAGCATAGTAACTCCTTCAGTGTTTCAATGTTTCTGTTTTAGAAATATCTCTTGACATTTAAGGGTCAGTCCAGGTAAGCATTTTGTATGTTAAAAAAAAGAACCAAATCTTTGCATCAAAAGCTATTTTAAGATCTTGGCGATTGAATAATTTGTTAACTTAAAAGAAATGAAACTTTGCAAGCTGAATTAATCAGTGACATGTTTGCTCTTTGCCTTTTGGACTTTTGTCTGGAGACACTGGGAGATTGTAAAAGGACCTTACTGAGCACAATAGTCTTGCCAAGTCTATCCCATGTTCCAGTCTCTCTCACCTCTTACACAATAAAATTCCCAGTTTAAAAGAGGTATTTTGGAAACCCCATATCAACCAGATTCACTGCCTTCATCTACCAAAAATGAGCAGGTTGCTTTCAACAAAAAGTGTCAGGCTGCTGCTGCAGAAAACTTCAAGTTGAGCTTGTCTTGCAAACACATACTGTAATTCCACATTACCAAGACATATCATCTGCTGCAATTTCAAGAAACGAGCAGAGCAAGTTTATTAGACTGAATTCAATCTGACATACTGTATGCAGTTTATTCAGTCTTAGTTGTCTGTAGTCAGTAATTATTATCAGCTTGCTTTTGTTTTTACAGACATCTGGTGCAATACTTGCACTGTTAATTTTTATGAATGCAATTAAACGTGGCTGTTTAATTCTAATGGACATGTAAACCATAACGCTGAATGATATAATTTATAAATCTATCATGAAAGCAACTCTGCATTGTTACTTTTCCCTAGAGCAAATACAAAGCTGGAGCTCACATTGTTACTGGCTCTGGTTCCTTTCTTCCATGGGTTCTGGGGTTCCTGGCTCAAGTGTGGACCACATGAGAAGGTCTCGACAAATCCCTTGATCAATGGGTGAAGCCAGGAAACAAAGTGTTACCGGCTGCAGAGCTGTTCACTCCGATACTGCAGCCACCAGGCAGGCAGGCCTGCAACAGACAACCTCGAAGGTCCTGTGCCCCCCATCAACAGAACAAAAAAAAAACAACAACCCGCAAATCATTACTAAATATTCCTAGACTTTTATTTTACATTTGGTTTGGTTAAAGTTTTTTTTTTTTTAAGGAAATGACTTGCAAGGACTTGTTTTGATGCGAGTGTTCATTATTGTACTGTGAAGAACGGCGCAGATTGTAAACAATCTTGACAAATACATAGGGTCAATCGCAAGATATTACTTTTTGTTTTAATTTCTTTCTGAAAAGGCAGTTCTCCGCAGCAGGCTATGAAAGACAAAATCCCATCCTCACTTACACCCGTAAATGAATAAAGAACACCAGTGCTTCAAGAGGACATCATCGCAAGTTGCTTTGCCAGTCTGTCCACCCGCACACTTATTTTAAGCCTGGGAACTTCCTTTTGCGAGCCTCTTTTTTAAATGGTGTGCATCCTTCAGAGTGCAGCTCTCACGGCCCAACTGGATGACAGTGTCGTAAATCACTCAGCACCTCCTCTGCAATCCCAAACTGGGAGGCTCCACGGACTCTCCTGCCGTGTGCCAAAGCCCGTGGCCCGATCCCAACTGCTCCCGTTTTGCTCGCAGACGCTTCTGTCAAATTATACACTCCACGTCAGGCTTCAAACTGAAGTGTGTAATGACCAGTTTAAAGGGTTTAAGGGACTAAAATGGAAGTTGAGAGGCCCTGCTTTTCACCGTAAACAAACGCCGAGACGTGATGCCTTATATGGCGACAAGGACATTTTGTTCTTGTTGTTTTGGGTAATTTTATTTCAGGCAATACATTTGATCAACTCAAGCAGCACGTGAAAGGCTGCCTATATGGCAAATTTGTACATATACAGTAGTCAAGATCCAGCAGGTACTTGTATCTAAAGCAAGCTAGTGAAAACAGGGGGTGCTGGCTGCACTTACTGTACATCAGGCCCTTGGTTTTCACCAAGGACTGAGCCTCTGGAGCTCCTGCAGCTTTCTCACTGCTTGTTACCCAGAGCTAGAGGCAAAGCTGAGGGCTAAGGCTTGGACTGGGAACTGGCGAGTAACAAAAACAGTACCTTACTGGACCTCCCTGTACAGCCTTACAGCAGAAGAGACACTTCATGTTGTTTCACTGCACGCTACATAACAATATACAGCTTCAGACATTTGCAAAGGCATTCAGAATTGAGCTGCAATACATTCAAATCTAAACAAGTGGCAAGGGACTTGTATTACTTGGCAGACTGATGTATTCATCCTGCCTTTCTGATGTGACAGATCTTGTGCCACATGCGTTAGGAGGATTTTGCAAATGTGTCTTTGAGTGATGGAGCTGAGATACAGCTGGAATTGGGACTAGTTACACCAGACTATAATTAAGGAAAAAAACTATTGCCTTCTAGATGTAAAAAAGAGTTTTTTCTGCCTTCTTCTCCCAAAGAAACTCAATATGTAGATCTGAGACTTTCGATCTTGCTTAGTGCAAACTTTAATAAAAAAAAACAGATTGATCGCATTTACATAGAGCTGTCAAGGTGCGATCTACCTCTGACTCCATTATTCAGCTAGCACAAATGTCACTGTTTTAAAATACTCACAGGATTTCAGTCATATTTTACAGTATATTTTCTCCAGCAGACAATGGCTTCGCTCCTAAAACAGAAACAAAATGAAGTTTTCATTATTTTTGTAATTAATTTTTGCCATATTGGAAATATTCATAAACGTATAGAGAAAAATAATCAAAAACGTTGTCAATTGTTTGCACTGTAAGTTATTTTTAAACATATTCAGCCTTATTTTGCACATATTTCCTGATCAGCTCTTCTATAATTCTTGTAATTTGAAAAGTCCTTGGCAGTGTAAAATCTTCATGTTGCAAATAGGAGGGGACTTTTGAGAATCACGGTAAATGATTGCTCTTGTGATTAATAAACCACTTTCGTTTAGGCACTTTCAAAATGTCTTAGACGAGCTTTTACGGCTAGCAATCACACTGCGGTAATTTCAGAAATTATGCAATCAATAAATACTTCAATTAATGAAACCTTTGCAGCTTTCTGTGGCAAACACCTGTATAACTGATAGCTACAAAGTCAAGGCAAATATTTCAATACAAGGCAGGAGCAAGCTATCAAAATACGCTTCAGAAGCCAGTGTGTTGTTTTAAAACTTTGGAAACAATACCTTGCCTAACTGATTTTAAGGTGTGCAGTATAACCAGACTGGACTGACTTCCAGAAACGTCTGTGAATCCCATATTTCCTGTGTTCCCAGGATGGGCTTCGGGATTGTCGTGACCCTTACTAGGAACAAGCTGCTTTCTTCGATGGGATGGAAAATGTTACCTTGCTGGACTACAATGTATCACCATCCACGTTTATGAGCCTGAATGTGCCACCTTACTTAGTCACTCATAGTGCATCGTGTTCAAATGTGCACCATGTAACTGAGCATTAAATGAACCCTGCAGCTTGTTAGACCATCCTGTTAAATACTGCACAACATTATGAGCTCATAAGATGCCATTACACATACAACAACAATTAATAACATACGCAAGCTTGCACCACTCACTTTCTCCATTCTTTTGAAAGATCAAAAAATAACTTTTCTAAAGAAGCAGGACCACAAACTAATTAATAATGACAAGTTTCAAATCATTTGCTCATGTACACATTTTGTGTTCATTGTTCTTCTCTTTGAAAAAGGTTCTCTCAAATCCTGTCTTTGCAATGGATTAAAACTCAAAACAGAACATTTTCCTTATGGAGAGAAAGTATTTCATAAACTTGAAAAAGTCTGACAAAACTCCCCCTCCAAAGGAAAAAAAACGCTAACATTGCATGGTATTTGCCCTGTACATCACCTTTATACCAATGAAAATTCAGATCTTTAAGCCGCAGCATGGATTACAGATGGGAACGTTTCCTATCTACTAGTTCAATGGATTACATAATCCAGTCCACTTCACTGAAAAACATTGTTTCCCCAGAAACTCTTAAGCTTGAATATTTTAATTGGGTTTGCGTCAATCTTGTTACAGGTGTTAATATTTCACATTTAAAATACTGATCACAGAAGCTTTTTATAAGGACAGTTAAGGAATGTTATTTAATACTAAAACAGTGAAGACTGCCGCAGCTATTTGTAGTCCACAATAACAATCCCTTGTCAAAATATAGCAGATTAATTTGTAATTATTCACACTGTCTTTACGTCATAACAAAATAACAGATGCAGGAAAAACAAACACATTTGGAACATTTTATTCTTCCAGCATCCTCTAATGCTGAGAATTCCATAGCAGCACAAGGCTCATCTTGTGCAAATGCTCAGCACCTGCTATGGTCAGTCATATGGCAAGAGGCTTCCTGTTCTTTGAGGGTGATCTTTGAAGACGTGGCCCTAAAGATAAGACTGAACAGCACTCTTATTTGTTTTTCACATGGCTTTCAGCTACAGCAGAACTAGTGCAGTCAGACAGTGATATGAGGCTACTGAGGCCAGGTGCTTTGCCTGAATACTTTGTGAGTAATAGGAAATGGGGTGGTGAGTCAGCTGCAGAAGAACTGCCACCCTTTGTGTCAGAGTGAAAACCAGCTCTTGGTCCAAAACATAACAGAGATTTTCTTGTGAAGCAGGTTTGTACAGTAGCCAGAATAAAATACCATGTCAAAAAGGCAAAGACAAGAACATACAGTCTTCCAATTTCCTTTTCACATTATTGATTCAAACCTCAGAGGCGAATACATTCAACCACAATTGACCCATTAGCCCATTTCCAGAGTGAAATCACTTATTTGAAGCACTTATGGCAGAAGCAGATATAACCAGTGAGCACTGTAGCCACGCCTAAACAAGCACATCCCACATGTATCTATCCAAGGTCATGGAATGGGCCCTTCAGAGCACAGCCAGGGTGAAGGACGGATTGCCAAAGGTTGAAGAATTTAGGGTGCATATATATTAAACCATTGCAACCACAATGCGCACTCCACATGTCACCTGTCCAACCCTGTACAGAAATCATCTACAGTATCTCTGCAAGGCACTGATCCACCCGTCATCCCATAGATACTCCAACTAACCTTGCAATGATTTCTTTCATTTTGGAGCTAATAACTACCACAAAGTTCCACACACTTTTTTCAGTGAAGGGGGGGATTAATCTACAGCTGAGGAAAGGTTGGGCAAAAGCTGAAAGTCTCTTCAGATGGGGGCTGAAAGATTTGGACACAGGGAATGTCTATGACAACTCTTAAACGTTGACATGCTCAGTTCTCTGCTGAATCTAGGTCTCTACCCTTCGAGACTGATGGTTACCCCACCGCAGACCCAAGTGATGACCTCCAGGTCCACTGCTGTCAGCTTATGGTCAAGTCAGGTTATAAGAATATTAGGATATGGACTGCAAGAAAAGACACACTGAGATGCTATATTCTTAAGAAGAATATAAGTTATGACTTTTTCACAGTAGACAAAATCACCTATTGTCACCTATTCTCCCTGAACTCCAAACCCAGCCATCAATCCATTCAAGGAGCACATGTAAGAAAAACCTCCTTTCGAACATGTAAGAGGCAGGTGTGAAAGGATTAAAGATCTTGTACAGATACCAGCAGGCACAGAATCACGCCAGCTTCAGATCCTAACTGAGCTGGAGCCTTTTTAAAACTCCCACTGGCAGCTCAGCCAAGATTACAAAAAAAGTCTCTTTTTTGGCTTCTTGTCATTTTCCGCACAAAACCATTCTTCTTCTCTTTGTGTAGAAGGTCCCTGGACATTTTAGCCGCTGTCTGAATGGCATTCGTAAGCTGATATTTAAGACGTTAAATACTGTATGATTGTGGCTATTCACTGAGATGAGCAGTGCTGCTGTGATCTCAGAGCGGTCTCTTTAGCCCAGCACTCTTTCTGACGCAGGATATCTCAGTTAGGGAAATGCAAATGACCAGTCAGTGTAGCTTGTGAAGCAAACATGTGAAGCTGTGGTCAGGACAGTCATATCACCAGGAAAAAACGAGTTCCTTTTATTTAGAGAACAAGAAATCAGGACAATAAGGGTTTCAGTATAGTGGTTGGAAACAGCATACTTTATATATTTGATACTCTGTTAGCCAGTGAAGCCCTTAGCGTGCAAACAAGGACCCTTCTGAACATTTACAATGGAAAGTCTGCACAGCAAGTTCACATTTCCACAAGAATCTAGTTAGATTTATTGTTTTCACTGACTAGACTATTCTGTTATGACTTCACAAACCTCAAATTTGTCTTTCTCAAATAGTGCACCTGTTCAGAGACTGTACAGTGTGGTGCAGTCCCAGGTCAACTCCAGTACTACAGTTTAACAGGAGTAGCACACTTATTTCCGTTTCGGTTTATTTTGAAAGTTCACCATACGTCGGATAGACAACGTATAGCTGTGTCCCAGGAAAAGTGCCTCCCGGTTACCGAGTGGCCAAGAAAATAGGAAAGAAAAACAATTTTAAACATTTAATAGCTGGGCCGCGTCCCAAAGGTGAGGGGAGTGGGGCAGGTTTCTCAGAACGAGATTTAAAATAGATTCTTACGGTCATAAACCAGAAGCGGATTAAACCTTGGGGTCTGTTTCTTTTTTTGATTTTTTTTTTCTCTTGCCGCAAAATGAGAGGTGGGGCCTCTGAGGGCTGAAGCCTTGTCACATTTCCAAAGGCCACCAGCACCATCCCGACGAGAGCATCCAGTGAACACGCTGGAAGAGCTCTCAGAAAGGACAAGCTTATTGACTCCAGTGTTCCAAAACAAGTAACTGGTATAAGATCAAGTGTGGGGCCTTCACGATATTTCACCAATTATCGGTACCAATCAGGAGCAAACCAGACAATGTAAGGCATAGATATTTTTTTTTCCCCTGTTCTAACAATATTTTGAAACAAGTCTCACTGAGAAGAGGCCAAGGAGACAACAAGGAAAAGGATGAAAATGAAGGAATATAATATAGTCTAACAAGACTCACGGAGTAGGTATCCCGCTGCAACATAAATGTTGAATAATGTCATCATTATACTGAAGGGGCAGGAGGGAAATGATGACATTTTCAAATGTACAAACATTTACACCGAAACTGGATAACAAGCTGGAAATATTTCAGCAGTTTGCAAACCCAAATTAGATCAAAGTAAGTCTGTAAACCTTTTCTGTGTGTTAACTCTATTTGTGTGCTCACTGTCTTTAGTTAAAAGCATTGTAAAGTACAGTAGTATACAGCCTAAGATGCAGGATCTGACCATTAGAGAAAAATGGAGCTGGTTTCTTACATTCTTGTTAGACTTCCCTGAACGACATTGAGAGCTCAGAATCTATCAATCCAAGGGAAATTAAAACAAGCCAATAGTTTGAAATTCTTATAACTCTGTAGGCTCTACAGACAGATCAGTTAATTACAAAAGCACAACCCACCATTCACTCCAGATATCTTCTGATATTGAATATCTTATAGGAAGCCTGGTTTTCCTCCATTTCCATCTTGCGCTGAAATGAGAGAGAAATAGGAAATGTAAGGCAACTGGCATCAGAACTAAAAATGATCATAATAAATCCTTGCATTGATATAGTGGATTTCACCCCCAGAGGATCCCAAAATGTTTAGCATACAGGAGAGGGCCCACTTCATCCACTCGGGAAGTACCACCGCTGCTCTTGAGCAGGGGTCTCAGTACCCTCAGGAGGAACGCAGAGTCACTGCTGGTGGAGTTGAATTAAGGGGAGGCCAGACATGTGATCTCCAGTGTGGAACTAAACCAGGTCAAATGGGTTAACACGCCGTACTCGTTAAAAGGGAAAGATCCGGCGGATATTAAGATTTCAGATTTCAGGAAGACTTTGACTGCTTTGTTTATTTGCAACAAAGGCCGGGCACGATAGCTTGCAAGACGCTTCTTGTCCTCATACACCAGAAACCTAAATGCAGTGTTAGCAATCGGCAGAACCGTGCTTCTGAACTGGCCAGACCTGTCAGCACGTGAGTGTGTCAGCGCGGAGCTTCCGAAACAACGCCCACCAGAATAGCAGGCACTGGGACCCCACACTGGCATCAGCAACTGCATCACGCTTGGGTGGAGCTCTTCAGGCAACAGCAGCATACCCAGAGCACCACCATTAAGACGAGATGGGGCGCAACACATTCTTTTTAAAATGACTAACAGAAAAAAATCACAGTTCTCATATTTTTTCCCCATGCGTGATGAAGATTTAAGATACTACCTGGCTTTTGACAATTTAGAATCTAATCTATCAGGGGGAAGTCACCAGCCTGGCTGCTCTCTGTGGCCAACCACAGACAGCTTGCTGTCATTTATTTGAAAGATAAACAATTTCAGGGATTGGTAAATAGCACAGGGTTGTTTGGCGTGGCTTTGAAGATGTTCATTTATGATTAAAAAAAACATTAGACATGATCGTTTTCAGGTTTGACGAAAGACGTTTTTTTCGTGGAAATGAAATGTTAAGAAGATAAGGCCACCACGTGTTTCTATGGTGGGTGTTTCAAACAAAGCCAATATATCACTTGCTCATATAATGACTGCTGTTCCCACCTTATTTTGCATTTCAGGCTCCACAAGGTATCACTCTGGCCACAACAAAACATGTTTTTTTTCTTTTGCATGATTCACATTTTTTAATTATCTTTACAGGTTTTTGACATTTTCACACATGCCACAAAAAAGAACAATTTGTTATGAGTTATGTTTACCCTCTTACAAACTCACTGTAGCCGCAGAATAAATGTTGCCATTCTACCTGTATCTTGTTCTTTAGTCTTTCCAAAACTTACTCCTGACAGCATGTATTGAGTTTCCCACTTTCACTGGTCATGCAAGATCACCAGGGCATTGCTCACTCTTCTTGCTCCCTTACAATAATTAATCATTTCCTTTGTTTATTTATTCCTCCCTATGCTTTGTTTCTGCACAAATGCATAAACAAAGTCAAGCCAGTGGATTTCTTCAGAATAAAACCGTGAAACACAAACCAGACAGCACAGTGGGAAACTGAGTGGAAGTGTATTTATAACTGTAACAGAGGATAAGAAGCAGTTCTTTACCCAAAGGGTTGTGGAGGTATGGAACAAGCTGCCCAGCCATGTTGTTGAAGTCGATGCCCTGGCTGCTCTGAAGAAACCACTGGATGAGATTCTTAAATCAATTCGCTCATAAATATCTTAGACCTCCTGGTCTCAGACCTGGCCAAGGGAACAGTGTAATTTCCAGTCCCCACCAGAACAAACACGCAAACGCAGGTGGGAGCTGGAGAGAAGTTGTGATGACGTGGACTTGACTCTTGTCATTCACTGAATGCCGACATAACTCACATATCGTAAGGTTTACTAATTTCTCCAGCTGAACAAGCGGCAAAGCATTTAAGAAGATGAGTTTTCGTAATGTTGTGTGAGATGTTCTTTAAAGCATTTACTTTACATATTTGCATTCCCAGCCTGTACCATGGCTTTGCTTGCAAAAACAACTGCTATGCTTCCACGAGTACAAAAAATATTATTTGTTTTTTTTCTGCCCTGGCATAAACAAAAGTAGAGCACGTTTTTCTTTTAAGCTGCAGGTGACAAACCACAAAATGCAGCATTTTCACAACAGCAGATGTAAATGTATCTTTTTTTCTTACATCATAAACCAAACCTGGAGAGATTAAACACCTCTCTGACTTTGATCTCTCAAACCCAAAAGAAGAAAGTCAAACACGCTGATTGAGATGGGCTTTGTTTCGAGGAAATTAATGTGTATCCTTCTACTGCTCTAGTAAAATGCGCGTGTTGCAACCTCGTAAGCTATATATTTGTAAAACTGTCAAAGTTTGCTACTTCATCGATACTAGATATTTTTCGTTATCTAGTTCCGTTAAATACTTTTTTTAAAAATCAAAAGAGTTTGGAGTTTTACTTTAGTCAGAGACACTTTCAGATGCCTCCTGTCTCAAACCCTAGCAGGTCTCAGCCATTGATTCGCCCCTTAGGGATAAGCCAGTTGCACCCTGTGCCAAACTAAGGCATGTATTCATTATCATAAAGCTCCTTGCTCCTGGTAAGAGGTGCAGCAACCTGGAGCCTTTCTTTCTTGGACGCCATGTTCACACTAACTAGAATCATTTAGAGACATCAATTAACCTCTCTAGCAAGGAAAGTGGAGACAAATCAGAGCACCTTTACAAAATGAACACAAGTACCTGGCAGAACATGCAAACTCCACACAGAAGGTCTCCCAGTCCACACAGAAACTCAGGATCCACCAGGTGTGAGGCAGCTGTGCTGACTGCTGTTCCACTGCACTGCCTGTACTGTACAGAATTAATGTAATTCATGTAACATACATGTCTTATAATCACAGATTTCCTTTTTTCATAATTTAAAGTAATGGTCTGCTCATGAGGGGGAAAAGACAGGGTTTTTCACACCACAAGACGATCTTTGGGGAGAAATACAAAAGCTTTCTGTTCACGCCACAGTGCACTGCAGGCCATTTTACAGAGATGACTGAAAGAGTTCCCAAAGAAGAATTTCTCCTGTTTGAGATCCATTACCTTATTTCATGGAAGCCCTCTGGCAAGAGCTGCTGCTGCAGCTCGCCCTTCTGTGATAACTCAAGAGGGAACCGAGACATTTAGACAAGAAAAAAGGGAACATCTACATGTGAATCAGCCAAACACACTCGAATTGAGTCAGCATACACTCATGCATTAAGCACCTGCAGTCTGGGTCTCTGCACAACAAACAGCCAGGCTTGAGCTTGACCAGACGGGCCCCCGGTCACGTGAGCCCAGCCCCCTCATCCCAGACTGATCCCTGGAGCTCCCTCTCTCATCCCCCAAGGAGCTGCCCGTGTCCCTCAGTCAGGTTTTTAGGAAGGACGGATCAATCCTCTCACGATTTTGCCGCTCGGGTTTCCTTTGGGCTTTTAGAAGCAGAAGGTTTGTAGGCAGAAAACGAAACAAACAGGCAGAGGACTAGCTTAAAACACAAGTCTCCGTGTAAAAGTGGTCTTGTCGTGCAAGTGAAAGGAGATTTTCACTCCTAAAATAAACTGCAAGTGGGTTTAAACAAAATATAATTGTGCAGGCCCAAGATGAATAAAGTAGCCTAAGCAGAGGTGCATGTAAGCCGAGTGTCCCATGATAAAATTCACTGAGCTGGTGCACCCCAGCTTACAGCTCTTCTTTGTTCACAATGGAGTCAATACAGAGGAGACCGTAATTATGAACACTGTTTCTGGAATGCCGACAATTGTTTTCTTAATGCATACGACGAGATAAGGGAGAACGATTCTTTTCTGTGAATTTTTTTTTATCCTTTCAATGGGCCCATTGAGAAGACAGGCTGCTCTTTTTGATAGGTCCCCATCCCAGCTGAAGTTAAGGATCTTTTCGCAAAATACACCAACTGTGGGAAGGCATGAGCTCACGACGTGAAACCCAAATGTCTCCAGCACTTAAGAGCAAATTCCTAGAAATCAAAAAGGATTTGAGGGAAAGAACAGATGTCAAAACATTTTCTTCCCTTGTATTGAAAACAACAACATTAGGGAAAACACGTATTTTGGCCAACAATACAAATAAGTGACCTTTACCATACTTCTGCCCAGTACTTTTAAAATTCCCTTCTTACTGTTGATGCCTGTACTTCAGGTACTGGTGTGGCTATGAAGAGCACTGGGATCTGTTCTTGCCTTGACGTGAGGTGTCTGTGGTACAGTATGTCTGGAGCTGTTCACTCATAACCCGATTGCTCCCCCATCTGCAAGCAACAACAGCACGTTTTCCCAATTAAGGTTCATCTTCACTCATGCGCATTGATATCTGCTGCGCTGTGATTTGAACAGTTTCCCCACGACCCGTCTGAATCTTGGTGACCTTCTAAGAAACGCGACTGTCTTGAACTCTAGGAAACGTGTTAAACTTCAGAGACTCTTTGAACAGCTGTCCCTCAGTGTACAGTCACAGTCTGAGAGGGGGGAAAAGGCTGAATGTGAACAAAAGAGCCTGCGCCTTTGTTTCGTACGCTAACAAACAGCGTCCAAGATGCTTTGCTGCACGGTGACGGTAGGGATTTAAAGACAGAAACAGGCCTCCGGAGAAGTCTATCAGCTGGTTATTTCAGGAACTTGCTTGGCAAAAATCAAGAAAACCCAAACTCTTTCACCAGCACCTGCGCTTTTCTTGTTAAATTTGGAAACTACAATCCGCCCAGTGTCTGGGAAGCTATGAAAGGAAACCACAAGAGGCCTGGGTGCATTTCTGAGTCACTGCGCCCGCCCGGCACTCAATCACATTCAAGCGCCACTATCCATCCAGCCACCTGCTGAGGTGCTGGTCCGCCACCTCTTGGTGTGGCGCCCCCCAGAAACCCCCCTCCACCCCCCCACAGACATATGACTGCTCCCACCATTACAATTCATTGTCAGGCCTGCACCTCTCCCGTCTTTCTCTGAGTAAAGACAAACCCCCACTTTCAGCTCAACCCCCATCCCCACAAGGGTCACAACAAGCGAATGTGCACAAGGTATGTCTCCTGCGTGTGAGCTGGAGTGCCAGCAAGCATTGAGGTCTCTATAAAGCTCTCATTATTGCAGCTGTTCTTACAAATCTACAAAAAGTCACACCCGAAACAGAAAAACAAGTGTCACGTATCACTGTTAGTACAGCTGGAGGGTCTAGAAGGACTCCCCCCCTCCCACCTCCTTGTAAGAAAGAGAGTTTAAGCACAGAAATTGGATGTGTGCAAAAGAAAGCAAATAATGTATTAGTGTATTCATAGCTATACAATGAAGAGAAATGCAAAAATAGCAGTTTATGTTCACTTTTGACCCACAAAAGTTTACAATATTGTGAAAAGATGTTGCCTTGGACACCAGTATCGCTCACATAGTGATAGTGCTGACTATGCCTGACTCACTGTGTAAGAAAAAGCAATGTGTGAGCAAGGAGGTTCAAAAGGTTTTTGAAAACTGTTTTTCCTTAAAAGTATAAATATAACTTTAAAACAACAATTAACAACCCTTCATGTCCTAAAAACAGGGCCTTAAAATTGCTTCTGTTAACAAAATATTCATTCTGCGTTGAATTTTAAGCAGTCACTGAAAATCACCCAATCACTTGGTCACTTCTAGCAAACATGAAATGCAGTTTCACAGAGACACAGGACATAAAACCTTCATATTTCCAAAATGAGTCACGATAGGAGTTTGCAAGGCTTGTGAGAAACCGCTTGTTTGGTATGTAGTTGACCTTAAACGACCTGCTAACCTTGAACATAGTGTAATAAGATAGTGGAATGTCCCATAAACTGACTGTCCCAGACTGATGAAACAGAACCTTTTTAGTCTTGAACAGAGAAAACAATGAGAGAGGCTAATCTGAGTGTTTGAAAATCAGTCCAATGGACATCATCAGAATGAACAGGGAAACACAGACCAGAGGGCACGACTAGAAACTACATGGAAGAGCATCTAAATTGGAGAATAGGAAGCATATTTCACATCAGGTGGGAACAAGCTGTCCATCCTTGCTGATACTCTGGCTTCATACCAGAAGAAGGATGAGCTCCCTGAATCAATTAGCTACTAGCAAACAAGTGAGCTAAACAGATTTCTTATTTGCAACCTTCTTATGAATTATGTTCAAATCATGTAGTCATTGCAAAACAGAAATATGCCAAAGGAAATCTGGTGTAATTATTAAGTAGCTGTAATAAATGTCTAACTGTAAAACTACTAATAAAACTGACATTCAGGTGATGCCTGAAGTGAGAGGTGATGTATTTAACTGTAAGATTTCTTCTGAGACACTAAGGGATATTAAAATAAAGAATATGCTTAAACACCACTATTTACACATTTTCACCAACAGTACAAACATTCTCTTAGAGTGTGTACAAGCACAAAAGAAAAGCGCTGTTACTTTTTGGGAATCATGGGCTCTGGTACATTACTGTTGTACCCTTGATCAAAGCCCTTTCCTCAGTTTTCTCCTGTAAGTCTCCTGCTGCACAGAAGGTCTGCTCTCTAGGGCTTCATTGTAGATAGCAGTATGTTTCTCAAGTGGCTCATCTAGTTCAATAAAGGATTAAATTGATCCTCCAAACAAAGAAGCCTGCTACGAGTATTACCGTTTGCTTGCCTTCCAGTTACAATTAACATCCAACACAACTGCAAATTACAACCCCAGTGTCCAAAGTCTCTTTGTCCAACAGGTCTTCTACCTGGTGGAGACCAGCCACAATGCAGCTGGCTTGTGGATTGCTAGAAGTATATATCTGGCTTGACAACCTACTTTACTTGCAAGAACAAACAGAAACACATACATATAAGTGGAAGGTCATGCACAAAAACTAAGTGAAAGGATATTTTTAAAAGGTTTTTAAAATGCAAAGAGGCCCCAGACCAGTTTTTGTCGTAGAAAACTGTAACCTTGCTGCACATCTGCGGTCAAGAACAAGGTTTCTGCACGAGTAAAACTACATGTGATCTAAGAATATCTCCGTCTCCACCCAATGTTGAAAGAGAGGTTGTTTTGCTAGAGATAGAGACCTGTAAGCGAACACTGTTGTGTCTGGAGATTTGATAGTTTCCTGGGAGTCTTCACTGAGCAGAAGCAGCTGGGGGTCTCTGTCACACCAGACAGTTCCGGGAGTCCATGAGTCACTCATTTCCCAAACTGCGCCATTACAGAACACTCCCAGAACAGTGCACCTGTGACACAAAGAGCTGGTCTACATTCTGAGGGCAAAGTAACAGTGAATGAGTTGGTATGGTAAGTTTAAAGAGGAATACGAAGTATTAACCCATAACCACTTCCAAATTTTCTTCTTCTACACTTCTTTATTCCGCATACAGTTGATATAGCTGGGAGAGAACTGATTTTAGGAAAGAAAGTCACATTAGGAAACATTAGGCCAGACAAGTGTACATATAAAAGTCAACAGCTCTCCTAAACCAACTAGTTATGTTCTGCAAAGTATAAATCACCTAGTTATGAATGGCAGCAAAGATCACAAGCCCAATCAAACAGGAATACAGAAGAAGAGAGAAGGCAACTGTTGAGGCTCACAGTTGTCAGCTCAACAAAAACGTTGGGAATTGTTGCCATCTATTGGCACAAGTACGAATTGCAGCCTTTTTGTCACACATACAGTGCAATTCCAAAGACCAGATTCTGAACAGTTTAAATGCTATGCCAGAAGAAAAACAATTCAGAGAGCACCCTGCTACTGTTACATTCATAAGGCTTTTTGAAATTTTAAGAATAACACATAGCGTTCAAACAACAGCAAGAAAGCCTGCAATAAAACCAATTTCTCTACAATTCACAAAATATAATACTTCAATCATGACAACTAATTAAATGGTCATGGAACAGTTCTGATGCACGGTCCCAGACACTGGGCCATCCAGATTCCCAACTCTGTTCAGGTCCCAGAACCGAGAGACACTATATAGAAAGTCTACAGCCCCTTGGATCTTTTCACATGTTATTGTGTTACAGCATAGAACCATGATGTATTTAAGTGAGAATGTTTACCACTCATCAACACAAAGTACCCTATGTCAAATTAAAAAAAAAGATCCAGACATTCTACTAAATTAATTAAAAATTGAAAACAGAAAATAACTGAATGCATAAGTATTCAACCCCTTGCTTTGACACACCTACATTACCTCTGAAGTGAACAACTCTCTTGTCCAAGTCACATAACTACTTGACTGGAGTCCGCCTGTGTGCAGCTGAGGTGTTTCACATGATTTCAGAATGAATACACCTGAGCCTGGGAGCTTCCCCACTTAGTGCATTTGCAAGGAAACACTACACTGGGAAGACCAAGGAACATTCCAAGCAGATCCGAGACAAGTTTCTTGAAAAATACCAGTCAGGGCAAGGATATAAAAATTTTCCAAGGCATTGAATATACCTCAAGCACAGTGAAGGCCATCATTAAAAGGCTGAGAAAATAGGGAACAACTGTGAATCTGCCCAGAACTGGCTGTCCTCCAAAACTGAGTGTCTGTGCAAGAGGAGCCATAGTAAGGGAGGCCACCAAGAGGCCCATGAAGATTCTAGGATCTGATGAGTCCAAAATTGAACTTTATGTTTGGTGCAAACCTAAAACAGCCCATCACACTGAGAGCACCATCCCTACAGTGAAGCATGGTGGTGGCAGCATCCTGCTTTGGGGATGCTGCTCTGCGGCAGGGACTGGAAAACCCATAAAGATAGAAGGAAACATGGATGGAGCTCAGTACGGAAAATACCTGGAGGAAAATGTACTGCAATCCGCAAGAGCACTGGGACTTGGAAGACGATTCAACTCCCAAAAGGATAATGGCCCGAAAGATACAGCAAAAGCCACACTGGAGTGGCTTACAACCAAAAAGGTTAATGTCCAGGAGTGGCCCAGTCTAAGCCCAGACCTCGACGCAATTAAGCATCTGTGGAAGGACTTAAAAATTGCTGCTCACAAACAGTCCCCATTCAACCTGATGGAGCTTCAGCCATTTTGCCAAGAAGAATGGGCACAAATTCTTATTATCTGTTTTTTAATTTTAGTAAAATGTCTGGATTTTTTTTACTTTGGCATTATAGAGTACTTTGTGTTGATGAGTGGCAACAATTCTCAGTTTAATCCATCATGGTTCCATGCTGTAACACAATATCATGTGAAAAAGTCCAAGGGGGGTGTAGACTTTCTATAGGCACTGTACCTCCCTGTCACAGACATCAACAAGTGTGTAGAACTACATGATGACCAAATACTGAACACAGAGTTGAGACGGTATTAACAAGGCTCCCCTGGTTGTGAATCTAAGTGAGGTCTGCTGTTTGATCAAGTCTCTTCCAATACATCAGCTGTAAGCATTCAGATTGCCTACCTTGTGTGGAGACTGAAAAGGATCTGGCTTTTCACACCCTGGACATTGAAATTAAATGGACACAAGGGATAATAAGGAACACTTCTTACAATTCTACACAAAATCCAGACAGCAAAAAGTAAGCCGGCAGATTCAGCTGCAGCTCACAGTTTTCAGAGGTTAAGACGTGACCTCAGAATTACATGCTTACTGACCGCCTGTTAAGACCTTACTTGGCACACAAATGATTACAATGACACTCACTGTTGTCAAAGTGGGAAGTGGTCCTGTGTGGAATTGTCCATTTTAGATGTACAGTTCTACTCTGTACAGCCGACAGCCTCAAAATAATAGGTTTTGCAGGAACATTAAGCACCACTCTTGTTAGTCCACTAGATGGCAGTGTAACACCTAGTTATAAGACCTGGTTATGTTATAGGACTCCCAAAGATCAACAGGGTCTTAGCAATTGAAGCAAATATTTTGGTTGTTTGCATTGTAGACCCAGGTGGTGCTATATATAAATTTCAAGTGGTGAGTTATGTCAATATGCATTGTCTGCAAAGAAACAAGTTTATACAAGTCTTTCTTTAGAAGTCGCAACTTCATCAAATATCAAATTGACTAGATAACACGTAAGGATCTTCCAGTTAGAGAAAGAGAGCAGTTTTGGTTGGAATAAAAGCCAGCCCCTCTCCTCCAAGACCCCTCCCACAGCTAAACACAACACCACTGCTTGTAAACACAGTTCTGCCGTGCTTAACGTCTGAGAGGGGTGCTGTACTATTAGACAGCCCACTCTCAAGTCAATTACATCTAATAGACAGGGTGTAATTTAGTGTAATGGAGCAGCAGATGAAACCAAATTGTAATGCTGGTGTAAACCCAGGGCAGGAATAGAGCATGAGCTTATTTCTGATGGTGAAATACCTAGAAAAATAATTTAGTGAAATAATTTTACAGTAATTGTAAGTAAATGTATTGTACTACCTTCACTCACACATTTCTGCAAAGCTTTAGGCAACTACAGAGATGCACTGCTGAATCATACAGGAATAATTCTCAAAGACCTTAAGCAGACTTCAGGTCAAATCAATTTTGTTTCCATTTCATCTTATTTCTCCATCTTTTAGGTCTTCTCTTTGAAAAAGCAGATTTCATTCATTTATGACAGGAAATCAAGAAGATGACTGGAATAGAACAAAGTTGAGTTTAGAGCTCGACGTCGCGAAACAAAACCCCAAGCGAGATATTTACAGTGCCCAGTGAATGCACACTATTATCAGGCAAAAAAGGGGTGCACCTTCGCAGGGATTGAACAATACTTGCCCTTAATTCTGTTACATATGGGATCGCAGAATAAGTCAGACCGCCTCTCCCCGTACTCCAAATACTCCGAGATTCTTTTGTGAGTGTAGTTAAGATTTTGGCCTTCACTCATGAAGTTTTTCCATCTGCAGCTTCACCACAAGAGTCAAGTATCGCAGGTGGTGACCCTTCTGTTTGCATTTTTCTGAACGAATTTCCTGTAGAAGACACAGCACTTCATCCAGGCCAGATGGGAGATAATAAAAGTGATTGCTTAACCACATCCTGAAATTCTTTCCACAGTATCCAAAACAGCTATTTTTCCTCACAGACACATTTGCTGCTCTGCTGAGACAACTATCCCAAAGAGGAGTGTAGAGACAGGTCATGTCTGATTGCCAATAACTCCTATTTAATCTATAGGTTTTCCTTTTCTCAATGATGAACATCTACCCAAGGCTTATGCAATAAACCTAACGCACATTTATCTATTTAAGTATAAGTATTTAAGCTCACTGCACAAAAGGACAGAGTTCTGAGATCATCTTCCACGAAAAGCACTTGATAAAATAAAGATTATTATAGTAAAGATTTTGCTATCTGGTCCTGTATTCACCTAAAGACCACTGTATCACTGACTGGTCTACAGGATCCTATGACACACAGTGCCTTGCAGATAAATTCACCTCTTCCAAAATGCTCTGTTTTGTTGAACCCTAAACAATGTAAAATATACACGTTTTTCAAAGCATCTATTTTTAAACAAAACCTGAAGGCAGAAGCTGAACATTTTTCATGGGTAAAAAGTTCTATATGTCAGCAAACGTTAATGAAAAATCCAAAACTAAAACACATCGATAGGAAAAGTCTTCAGCCTCCTGTGTCAGTGCTTGGTGGAAGCTCTGTATGAAAAGGCTTGACCAGGGAGAAGTTGAGGTGAAAGGGGATCATAAGAGAATGGTTACAAATAGGAGTACCTTACTTGGCAATGAAGCTGCTGTTTCTTGATCTCTTAGTATCGGCTACTGTGAACGGACTATGGAATGGGAGATTTACAGAGCGGGGAATAGCAGCAGGAATGCTCGACTCAAACACCAAACCCTGATCTTGGGGGTCATGCAGGGGCCTACACTCCAGAGACTGCTCACCTGAATTTTGGTCCAGTGCAACCACCTTCCCCTACACTGAGGGGCCCAGACGGCCAGGTGCTGCCAGGGCTGGGAGGAGGTGCTCATCCATCCAGCCTGTAATTCGGCAGCGTCTGCCTGAGGCCCTGCAGGGCAAAACAGTCCTGCTTTCTGAGGACCTGGAGGCTCGAAAAGCTCTTTTTGCTGTTGCGAGATTAATAACAGGCAATGATAGACTGCAACAGACAAATGGATTGATTCTGTATGTCAAAACATAACTTACCCTTGTTCTCCAAGTTCCGCTTATCAACTACCCTTTAATGACAACATAGAGGAACATAGGAGCGGTTCTGAACAGGAGGACCTCATCTGGTTTTTCAGTATCTAGTATCAAGGATGCAGCTGTTTCTTGATTTCATGGTATCAGCATCGACAGCTTGTTTCATATTCTACATCTCTCCCCCTGCTTGCCAGGCACCTTCTCATTTCAGTTGATAAACTCATCCTTTGTTCAACCAGATGAGTCGAGTGAGAATAAATACACATTTCAATTTTTCCTTCATCTATTCCAATTGCAAACGGCAAATGAGATGCAAGTTCCTAATATCCCTACAGCAACTGGTGACATTAATAGACACGACAGTGCGCTGGGCTAGAGCTAGAAAACCGAGGGCGCCTCTCCGATAAGACGACTGCAAGGAGAGACAGGTATGTTCTTCTCTGCATTGTCAGCAGATGGCGCTAAGCCCATTTAAGAACCGTGGAAAACGCTTTTTAGAAAGCTTGCACTCATCTATGTGGCAACTGCTGTGCCAAGATGTAACAGAGATTAATTGCACATCCAGATAAACATGACATGATCTGGAAAAAAAAACCCATCCAAAAACAAAATACCTTACATTCAGTATGAAACTCGAACGACTGTCCCAAACTATCGCCATGCTACCTTAGGCAGGAGAAAACGGCCCCAGAGGCTTCCGATTGCTTCAGCGAGCAGCTGTGAGCTGACTGTGACCAGAGGCTACCAAGGGGACACCACAGACCTGGCCATCAGGCTCGACATACACAAAGGGCTCTCTCAGCTCCCAAGGCGACGGCGAACTTGCGAAGTCACCGGAGAGAGAAATGCCAGCCTTTCTTGCCACCCCTGGCTGTGTTGTCAGCACTGGGGGCTCCACGGCACGGGAGATCAAGCAGATGACAGAAGAGGTGATCGATCTGTCTTCATCTGCGCGGCCCTGTAGGACTGGTGGAAAGCCGAGAAGTGTTGAGTGCCAGTAGACAAGATAGGGAGTGTACAAACAGGAAATCGTCTGGCTATTCCAAATCTGAAGAATTAAAAACACGAGCTTGATGAGGAAGAATAAGTATGACCATTGTCTGCACTGCTCTGACTGTACTAGCAGTGGTGTGTACTGACGGTAGTACACCATAGTGGCGTACTAACCACCACGCAGAATGTGTGGTTTTCTTAGATCTTTCAAAGATGATGCTAGATTACACTGTTCCAGAAAAAGCCACAGACAGGCAGATGGGCAAGGTATGCAACAAACCCCATAGACTTCATAACCTATCTACAGTTCTTGTAGGTGTGTGAGCGTGTTATACAAGCTTTTGCATTACAATAGTCCCATGAATAGTTCCCAGAACTATCAAAATATACAGAATAGCCTCTCTAAGGTGTCCAATAGCTAAGCTTCAATGCCCTGCTTGTTAAAGCATGAGAATCTAGGCAATTCTCCCTCGTCATTCTACCCCATTAGTGTGCATTACAAGTGAAGAGCACCCAACAATTTATACTGATCAAGGGAACAACCTGCATACTGGCTTCTAATTTTCCAGGGGGAAGCATTTCTGTTCACAAAACAGCAGGAAAGCCTTTTTAGTTTGTTGTTATGTAGTATGTTAGGAATTTTGCCAGCCCGATTATAACCCTCACCCCCCACCTCCATTTCTTATATTATACAATGATTTTCAAACCAATCTCTGCTCAATTCTTGCAGACTCACTAACTGCTGGGCCTTCTTTGCACTCTTCCAATTTCATGCAAACTGGAGCTCTCTGGCCAGTCTTTAATAATGAGTTAACACAGCAGGCGGTATCATCCAAGATCAGAACAGCTTTATTTGTTCACCTACTGTAGCAATGAAAAAAGCCAAACAGCTATCTTGTGAGGCTATGCAATTCCAGTACAAAGAAAGTGTACATGATTACAAACCAATGCAATTTTCTCAACTTCAAGGTTTTAATGCCACTAGAGATGAGAAGAGGAGGAAACAAAAGGCTATTTTTACTAAATCCTTAGCAGTCCTTTCAACCATCAGTAGAGATCTAATGAGCAGAAATGTGGACTGGAAGCTGAAGTACAGAACAAGACAAGAAGGGAACAAGAGAGAACTACAGACCTCACACATCTTCAGGGAGCTGGTGACATTTTTAGCTGGTTTCATGAACTTGCAGAAAGCAAGCATGTGTGAACATGATCCTTTGTGATTAGAGAACCTATTAAGTTACAGTGCTACGTTAGCCAGAATGCTACAGAAAGCATCAGATGCTAGAATGTGCAGCACTGCTAAAGGGGACAGAAAGAAAGAACAAGAATACCATTACCTTAACAATCAAACCACATATTTTGCATTTTTATGTACTTGATTTGTTTATTGTCTGAATGAAAGGGCACCCGGTTCAGTTACCTCTTTAAGGACTGACAGTTCTGTCAATCTCACCTCAATAAGTCTGCAAGTCCCTGCATAAATCTGTGGTGCACCTACTAAATATAGCTGAACCACAATAAGTCATACAAGATTTAACAGATGAATAATGCACAATTTTGTTCTTTGCTACACACCCTGTTCTTCCCCAGTGTCTTTGTATTTTTTAGACACAACCTTGCAGAACCCAAATATTGTGACACACAATGTAAAACAAAAGAAGCTTCTTTTAGCTTTTTGTAGTGTCTACTATATAGTACCCTCCATAAGTAGTGGGACAATTATATCAAAATTGCTATTTTTGCAGTATTGCAACAATTGGCTTATTCGTTACATTTTTCCTTTTGAATTTATTGCGCAGAGAAGAGCTGAAAATGTTTAGTGTGGAATTTAGACTTAAAAACAGTCATAAGGCCTAAACCAAACTGAAAACTAGAGACCTGTCTATGAAAGAAATGAAGAATTCTATCAGAAACCAGCCATAGCAAAACCACCAATCTGGATATCTTGAGAAGGAAACCACTGGGGTACTTAGCCATTGGCAATGGCTAGACAGGTAGAGGAAAACAACTGCAGTTGATGATAGAAAATTATCAGAACTTTGAAGAAAAACTCAAAAACAACTGTTGCTGTAATCATCAACAAACTTCCACAGTGCAGGGATGTAGGTATCACAATCTACTCTGCAGTATCTTTTTCCTTATTTATACCTGCCCAGTGTGTTATAGCCCTGTACTACACAGGGAGACCAAGAAACTTAATGCACTCCCTTGTCACATTCAGCTATGTCAGCTGTTCTTCCTCAGAAACTCTCCAGGCAGGATAGTGTGGACTGCAGGAGGAGGTGGACCCTGGCAAGCCCCTGAGGTCAGGAACCAGCCCGGCTCCTGTCAGCCCAGCCCCACAAGGGCCAGCTCCAGATCCCCTGAGGGGGCTCGACCAGTGAAGAACACACATGTCCCCAGGATTTCCCATGTGGTGACAAGGTGGGTGTTGGGAAGCTTGCGCTCTCGTTGCAAGACTGTGACTTGTCTGAGGGGACCTGATAAAAGTATCCAACATTCAGCAGATGTCTTCAAGATGAACAGCGAAACATGAACAGGAGGACAAGTGGAAACCATGTGGAAGTGCATTTAAAATCAAGATCAGGAGGCACGTCTTTATGCAAAGGGTTGTGAAGGTACAGAACAAGCTACTTGGCCATGTGGTTGAAGCCAGTACTTTGGCTTCTCTGAAGAAATGGCTAGATGAGACCCTGAATCACTCAACTACTAACTACAAAATGGGCTAAATGACTGCTACTCATCTGTAACCTACGTTTTCATGTTCAGTTTTGGGGTGCAGCTCAGGGTATAGGGACCCTTATGTGACTGGTTAGGCACCTACCTGCAGGCTTGCGGTAAAGTCAGCCATGGACGTGGCACCCCTAAAACTGGCAATTCCCTCTCCTGTGAAGTGCTGTCGGGCACGCAGTGCAAGACCCTCAGGTGTGTCAGAGGAGCATGTCTGCAGGTCCTCATTTCCTCTGTGCAGTAAAGGGGCCACAGCCATAGAGCTGAATCTTAAAGAACTGGCAGCTCTAAACTGTGTAGCTGAGTGAATGAAACAAACTGTTGATTCCAAAGTTGTTTAGGCTCACAACATCTAGACCTCATGGTTGACCCAGGTTTACAGCTAACGTCAATCAGGCTTAATGCGCAATACCAGTGATTCAAAGATGGGACTAGTGTTAAGCGTTTTTTTAAAAAGCATGACACTTGTGACTTAAGAAAAACAAAAGACCTAAGTGAAAGGAAGTCTAGAACAGTGAAATAAGGCACAGTGAACACACATCAGATAATTCCCTAGTCTCTCATTATTTCATTACTTCACTTCTGAGTGAAAGACATTAAATCAACAAGGTTTGTATGAACCAAGACCCTAAAATGTCGTCAGATATATTATCAAATTTCCACCATTCATTCCTACGGTCAGGTATTTGTACAGCTTTCACAGAAACCTTTCATTTTTCAAAATACAGTGAACACAGCTCACTCAGAGCATGCTGCTCTTGGGCAGCTTTGTGTTACTTCTGTAGTGAATCATCGTGCTTCCCAGATGAGTCGTAACTTCATATTTAAAACCACTCTTTTACATGCTAGGCTATCTGCCATAAACCTTATTTTCCCTGGGAGGATCTACTCTAGTTAGTTTACACTGGGGAGCAGGTATCTGCCCCCTGGAAAAGGAAGAGCAGAGAAACATCTTCTATAACTTCATTGTGTAACCGTTATCCTCATAGACCTGAGACACTGAAGTGCAGAATGATTCATCGGGCTCCCTACCTCACATTATAAAAAAGCATACTGATACACGCTTCAGATTAAACCACAGACCTGTTGCAGCCTCGAAATCATTTTAGGAGGAAGTGATTTTAGCTCAGAAGTCGGGTCCGCAGGAGCAGGGAGCAGAAAAAAAACATTTATTTAGGATGGCATGAAATGCAGCATCGAAGCGCACACTCTTTTGAGGTTTACAAGTTTCCATTCGAATTTCTCGTTTCGAGATTTTTAGCACCAGCGTGCTTTTGCCTCTAGCGAACTAACAGCGTCTTAACTGGTAGAAGTCACTACTACTGACGTAACAACTCATTCTGCTTTCCAAATGAGTTGGAAAACCGTAAAAATATTCAAAAACATATCAGGCCGCATTGTAACGGCCAATTTGCATTTGCTATTTTAAAACCTAGCAAATTTTTTTTTATGAATGCAGGTTTCAGGCCGACCGCTTCCTGTTCTTTATGAAGACGTTGTAGTTCAATAGCAGGATTTACTGGAAGCTGCTGATAGGAGCATCAAAAGGTTCATAATAAAATGCACTACAACATGCAGCAGAATGGTAGCGCACCACATAAAAGCTGTTTGTGTTTCACAAGTGTTTTCTACATTGTTTTCAGTAATGTAAAAAATAATACATACTTATGCTGTGGTGAGCTATGCTGTACTTCATTCTCTTAATCAAAATCAAAGAAAAACAATTTCTCTGCCACTGAAAGCCTAACTTTGTGGAAATTTAGCATAATGATTTTCATTTAAAGAGTAAAATTCAGGCACAGGGCAAAGAGGAACATTTTTACAGCAAAATCTCACCTTTTTTATTTTAACGCTTTCTGTGCAAAATAAGAGCCTAAGGTAACTCTTAGAACAAGTACTGTACAAGTCTGTTACTCATGTGTATAGTTAAATCTGGCATATTTAACCTGAAAGGAATGATTCGATTTCTCCAGTTAATCATAAAACAGTCAAAAAGGGTTCTGTCGGCTTTAGGGTCACCAATCACTTACATGTTTTGTCTACAGAAGGGCTCTTTTTTTTTTCCAGCTCCCAAATGCACTCTTCTCAGATATCACACGTCCATCCCCCAAAACACCAAAGTCTGATGACGTGCGTAAAGGATTTCTTTTGTACCTCATGCCACAACGCTAGCCAGTCCATTGACAAAAACGTGCAGCCAGCCCTGTGCAATAAAGAAACGTCAATTGGATGTCAAAAGACAGGTGGAGATGTGCTCAGACAACAGAGGGGGGGCAGGTGTTTGCAGGCAGGGCTCTCTGTAGTCCAGCCCAGCTGCAGATCTGCACTGGTAGTCTAGTAGAAGCTACCAGAATTTCAATTTAAAACCACCAAATCCATGCATTCTAAACTAGAGGACCTCAATCATACAGGATGTATCAGTATTGCTACAGTACATTACTGTAGTGCTGCGATCATGTTTCATACGAGTACCATGTCTGGCTGCTGTACTGCACATGTTCTTTCACAATAAGCCACAATATTGCAGGACTTTTTTTACATTTTCGTCGCCTTCTTTATGGGTGGTATGTTTTATACTTTCTGAGTTTATAAAAAAAAATTCTCAAATTCAAGATTTCCGACAGCAGTCTTAATTTTGATATTTTAGAAACGCATTTACAAGAAACAGAAAAAAAACAGCTATAGTAACGCCGCCCCAAACACCTTTAATCAAAGGTCACATCGCAGTTCTTAGAGGCATCAAACACAGCAGTGGAAAGCACCCCCATGTTCACAGAATCAGTCATGAACAGAACCTGAGTGTTCGAATGGGGCACACTGCATGAATGAAATTGTGTCAATGGGGAATCCCAGAAAACACAACTTGAAAAAAAAAAAGCTTACAAAGACTAAGCAGAAAAAAAAAACAGATTAAGCATAAAGACTGAAATAAAACAGCAGTCACAAACAAAAGGAGGTCGCTCTATCTAGCCCAAATGAATGGGTAATGCTATAATGGCTGTATCCTAGCAGCTCTGAATAAGCAGGCTCCCTATGGGGATCCAGGTGAGCAGAAATCAGTCATGCGTGCCATGAAAGCAGTGTGCAAGCAGCTGATGTTGTAAAAGGGGGAATTTTTGTAAAAAGGAGAAGAGTTCCCATCCAAATCCAGTTGTCCAAAACCTCTTACTTGTAATATGGGTGTGAAAGATTGAAATCTGTATACAGCATTGAACTAATGAAGGATTACAAATGAAGAGGCCACTGGGCTCCTCTAACTTGTTTGGTAGTTAACAGCTGATCTATCTGAGGGTTTTATCCAGCCGTTTCATATGAAAAAGAGAATCGGCTTGAACATGGATGGGCAGCTTGTTTCAGACTCCCACAATCCTCTGTGTTGATAGCAACTGTACTTGATCCCCTACAAGGACAGGTTTTAAATTATTATTCCTCAGCAGTAATTTGGAAAGATCAATGATCTTGTTAAAGTTAAGCAACACTGCGTCAGGCTTTGTTTCATCATTTTTATTTTCCTGGGGGAAAAAAACATTTAATGCAAAATAAGGCAAAGAAGCCTTAAGTGCCACACAAAGCAGAGAGGTTTTGCCATTATTTTGTATTCTAGAGGGATTTGTTCATCATCAGTACTATGTTTTATTAGGGGGAACATACTGGACACTGTACTACACAATACCACCATTATCCAAGCTTGGATTCAAGATTTATGACCAGAGAACAGCATCACACTAGACACAGAGATTCACAAGAACAAATTAAAGTCTGCAGCTGCTTAAATTATATGAAACTTCCCCTGATCACTTCCTTCCTCTTAGATACAAGAAGTAAGTTTTGAAATCACGCTTTTAATGCAACAGTGCGTCACCATGGTCAACAACCATGATGGCCAGAGAATGAATGAGGTATTAAGACATCTTGCAAGGAGAACAGCAGTACACCAGATTCAGTGTTGCAAGTGACTGCAAAGAAAGAATACACCTCTTTAGTCTAGAGTACAGTAATTGCAGCAAAATGCAGGTGAAGTAGACCTTTGAATGCCAGGCCAAACACTTTCCCTGTCCACAACATCCATACTCTTTCACTTCTATTGGAAAGGGTAGTTATACTGCTGCTTCAGCTACTTCAGTGTGTGCATGACGCGGTACGTTTCAGAATTCATTCTGTAAAGCCAGCTCTCGATAACAGGCCAAATACAGCGAGTGCTGAACTCCACGGGTCCTGGGGGTTACCTGACATCCACTGGGACATTTCCAAAGCTCTTAGCCTCAGAGAAAAACATGCATGAATGTTCACCCAGCAACAGCCTGCTGCAAATCTAATCAAAGAAAAAAAAATGTTTAATCTGCATTGAGAAATTAGCGGTTTATTTGGATTTTTAAAAGGGGAACAAGCGATCTACTGCTGCACACTTTGTAAGAGCTGTTTCCAAAGGGGCAGCAACTGTGCATGTGTCCATATAGGTCGGCACTATCCCGGTCACTTCACAGGGCCTGGTCTGCAGGGCAGAACAGCAAGAAGGGCACCACTCCTCAAACCTCCAACACAGCATGGGAGTGATACTGCAAACATGTGGAAAAGGGTTTTGCGGTCAGACAGGACAAGACTGAAATATTTTTGTCTAAATTCCAAGCACCACGTCTGGCACAAACCCAGAACAATGCATCACCCAGTAAACTCCATTCAAGCAGCCAACCAAAAGCTTGACAGTATTAAGTTATAGTCCAGCTTCTCATCAGGAAGGAAGGGACTGGGAAGCTTGTCTAGACTGAGGGGAAAACGGATGGAGCAAAACATGGGAAAACCCACTTCAGTCTGCTAGAGAAAACAACTGGTACCAAAATTCCTAAGCAACCTGTCAGAGCCTGAGCAGGTTTGGACAAAACTTTTAATTCAACAAAATGGAACACGTTAGGAAAGGGTATATATGTGTATAAGGCATTGTAAATATACAGTAGTATTTAATTGTTTTTATATTGATATAGAAGCAATGTAGACCATATACCATCACCATCAATTTTCAAATCTGCATGTTTTTAGAATGGATCAGGACAGACCTGCAGGATCTGGATGTTCCACAAGTCATCTCACCTCGCCTGAACCTAAATATAGACACTGAATCAAGCGGTGCTAATCGCGACGCATCAAAAACGGCGCAGTTAATTTTGCATACTGCATGTTGCATTTAAGCTGTGAGTCAACCAGCTTCAGGAGCACAGGCTTAAGAGTCCTGTACCGCAATATAACAAGCTGGGTCACTTTGACTTGTAGTCTTTCACACCTGCAGCGGAATCTGATAAAAGCTGCTGTACTCACGTACACTTTTAAGTGTAAATGTATGCGAACCTTGTACAGGCAGGCCGGGTGCTGCCCGCTTACATTTTAAAGTCATACCGATAGTGTGAATCTGTAACAGCAGAAAATCAGAAGTTTGGAGCCGGATTTCTTAACAGTAAGCTTGCCCCCGTCTCCTTGCGTCTTACAATTTACAACACGTGTTTCAAGCCCGCACGAAGCAGCGCCTCAGATTCAGTCAAATTGGGTACCGCGACGGGACCTTCTTGATTCCCGTTCATGTACCTTTTTGGCCGTCTTGCGCTCTTACTCCTATGGCTGAAGGTACTTGTTTTGAGCAGCACTAAAGCGATATCTCAACGCACGCCGTTTCGGTACTACAAAACACGTTCTTCTCACTACACGCACCCATGAAGCTGCAGAGAAAGGCGGGGCCCCCGACCCCCAGACGCGCTCTCCCCCCTCTCCCAGCAGGAGCGAGGAGCCCGGGGCCGTGCAGAGGTGGCCGAAGTGGAAAGAAATCATTGCCTGTTCCGCCGAGAACCAGCCCTTCATCTCGCCGTCGGAGCGAGTTGCAACCCCCTGCTTTCGTTTTAAAAGTCGAGGCAAGGGATTTTATAAAGAAAAAGAGGGGCGGAGCGGGGGGGTGTGAGGAGCTGAGGCGCTGCGTAATTGAGGCCTCCGCGTTTAAACCAGAAGACGCAAGGCTTTGCACTGGCGTTTGACGCGGCCGTAAGAGCAGCCGGCGCACTGCGAAGCGGCTTCATGCTCGGCGTGTATAATCGTCAAACCGCAGTGCACTTACTGCAGCTTCTCCCTAGATACAGTACAGCAGGTGCTACATTTAGAACACACCCACATATTTCGCTCCGCAAAGCATCAGGCAAAACGAAACTGCGTGACTCGGCAGTCTGGCCAATTCAGCGCGATCTGTTTCTTCTATGAAATAGATGGAGAGGAACAGGAAGCCCAACTTACTATCTCACTGCCTCCACCACACACTTCCTCTTACGATAAATCTCTTTGAATCAACCAGCAGACCAACAGACGTTTTTTTTTTTAACAAAAGTTTAAATTTAAAGTCGGCCTGCCTGTAAATGCACGCTGTCGGTATCTTTTTACGAGATTAGCAGGACACAGCCACAGCTAAATATTCATACCATGGCGAATTCCAGTCCATTTATGTGTAATAAAGATACTTTCTGTTACCCCGTGGCTCGTTTGACTTCATTTGCAAGTATATTATATATAAAAGAGACCCATTTAATTAACCCATTTAATTTCTTAAATTTATGACAACGTTTTTGAGTCTGCCAAATGAAGTCATAGCTTCCAAACATGAAACACAAGTTGAAAGCGAATTAATACGAGCGCTTTCTTTTCTAAAAAAAAAAATTTTTTTTTCCAAATTGACTAGAAACAGTTCTACTTACCAGGCATTTGCTTGCTGTTCGTAAGTTTACACCCTTCATACCGGTGGGTAAGCTCTGGTTGTGGTAACAGTAGTTGGATCTGATTTTATAGTGCAGAGCAGTGTTGAATAAACTCGAGAGGAAATGGCATGAACGCATACACACTGCTCTAACAGACTCTCGGCGTGCACATTTTAGTGGTTTTGTGAAGCTTACTGTCAGGAGGTGTTTTTCTCGCTGGTCATTCCCTCGGAGTTCTGCTTTCTCTAAGCACTAGTCATTCACAGCCTTCAATGGTATAACCACGACTTTCCCCTTAAGGGTTTGCGCTAAGCGGTCACACCCACCCAAAGCAGAGAGCACAGGCAGGGCTCCTGTAACTGCCGCGCTCCGAAAGCGCAGCGGCGCCCTTGAAAAGCGATCACCTCACGCTTTCGTGCTTTGTTCCAGACAGACAGGTTCGCAAAAGGTGCTTAAATGCTCGTGTGACGATTATATGACCAGCAACCAGTTGCCAATTCCTCGGTAGGAAGAAAAAGACTGAAAACGAAGGATGAGCCTATTTAAAAAGAAATGGGGACTGCCGCGGAGACTGCGTGCCGCGTAGGAATCTGCAAACTTTTTAAAACTTTTTTCAGACGGCGTTGTCAGCTCTTGGAAAAAATGTAACCATGTCACTGTAGGAAGGAAAAACTTACATCAGTCTTCCTTGCTTAGAATCATGTGATCGCCCGCAGTGCACATTTTTCCATTAAATTAATCATCTCTGCTAACATCAGTGCTGAGTACTGCAAAATACTGTACTGCAGGTATCGCTGAGCCACCAGAGACTGTGAGACAGGTAATGCAGTTCGGCGCAGTCTAAAACTGCATGCAGCCTTTTTTGGTTTGACTACATAGACTAAATAATAAGAAATGCCGTTTGGTTTATGAGCCCTTCTGAACAAGCCCAATACACGATAGCAAACTAGATGCAAAAGAAGCAAAAAAGTGAAGTAAAAGAAAAAAACTGAATTGGTCAAACAAGAGCTCGAAGTGAAATACACATGAAAAGCTCTTGTGTAAAGATAGGTGTTACAGCGAGTTCAAAAATGTCTTCAGTCACCGAGTCTCTGTTTGGGCGATAAGGTCCTGGACTTATGGAGCTGGACTACACGCAATAAATAACCCCTGAACAGAACCCTGGCTGCACCACTCAAAGTCTTATATGTGTTATAATAATAATACAATTTATTTTATATAGCGCATAAAAAGGCGGCTTCTCAAAGTGTTTTACAGAATGACAACAACAATAAATAAGAAGAATACACAAGATAAAACACAATTACAACACACAGAGGAGACTGTGGATGGTGGAACTAAGTAAAATAGGAGCAGAGGGGTGAAGAATGGAACCAGTTCAGTAAAGGCTCTTCTAAAGAAGAAGGTTTTGAGTCTGGATTTGAAGGAGTTTAGAGAGGGTGACTCTCTGAGATCCTTGGGGAGAGAGTTCCAGAGCCTGGGGGCATAACAGGAGAAGGGTCTGTCACCCCTAGAGTGTAGACGGGCTTGGGGGACAGTTGGGAGACCAGAATTAGAAGACCAAAGGTTGTGAGGTGGGAAGTAGGGTGATAATAGTTCAGACAGGTACTGAGGTGCCAAGCCATGCAGAGCCTGATAGGTGAGCATGAACATTTTAAAGTCCACACAGAATTTGTCAGGAAGCCAGTGCAAGGACTCCAGGATAGGAGTAATGTGAACACTTGCACTAGACCTGGTCAGGATTCTCGCTGCTGAAATTTGGACATACTGCAGTTTTTTTCAATGTAGATTTGGATACCCCAGGTCTTCAGGAGAAACATATAAATAGTCCTCTATGGTAGGTAGGTGGGGTCCCCTTTTCAGGCCATAAAGGCCCATGGGGGGAATGGGGCCACCAGTTTTCTCAACCATCTGACACTGGAGGTGGAGGTGATGTGGTCAGCATCATGCTCCAGCTGGCCTATGACCCCCAGAAGGATTAACTACCCCTGTACTCATTTGGACAGCAGGCTGAGTGGACCTGGGAGCCGTCTGGAAGGAATTAGAGAAAGCTACATGTACTGTAAATGTTGTGGAACACGTTGAATAAAGTGGAGTGATATCATACTGTAGACAGATCAGCCAAGATATCTGAACCGGCTTCTGAGAGTCAAAGAGGTGCCAAGCCAATGAAGAAGAGCCCTGGTGTTCCCTAAATAACATCCATGTGATCCAGCAGGATGCTGTGATCGACAGTATCTATCCAGAAGGAGAACATGGAGTGTCTTAGAGCCAGAAACCATCAGGACATCATTATCTGCCTGAACAAGGGTCGCTTTAGTGCCATGTTCCTGTCAAAACCTTGCTGGAAAAGGCTCAATGGTGATAGACCATAACTGAGATACCGCTGTCCATTCCAGGATTTGTGCAAACTGACTTGGGAGTCCTTCTCAGATTTTCTTTTGACCAGATTGCAGGGAGCCACTGATGAGGTTAGTTTACTGAAGCTGTTACAGCTTCCACTTCAGTTTCAGGCAAGATGGAATTAGTTTGTCAAGACAGAACAGGACTTCCCAACAAAGCCAGCCAGCAGCCATGTTGCCCTGCAACTCACAGCTGGCAGCCCACTGAAGCTCAGCAGGTGTGAGCCTGGTCAGTACCTGGATGGGAGACCTCCTGGGAAAAACTAAGATTGCTGCTGGAAGAGGTGTTAGTTGGGCCAGTAGGGGGTGCTCACTCTATGGTCTCCGTGGCTGCTTATGCCCCAGTATGGTGATGGGGAAACTATACTGTAAAAAGCTGCTGTCCTTCAGATGAGACTTAAAACTGAGGTTCTGATTTTCTGTGGTCATTAAAACCACAGGGAACTGTAACCACTGTGTCCTGGCCAAATTTCCCCCTGGCCTTTACCAATCATGGCCTCCTAATAATCCCCATCTCTGAACTGGCTTCATCACTCTGTTCTCCTCCCCACTGAGAGCTGGTCTGTGGTCTGTGAGTGTACTGGCCCACTATGCCTGCTGTCACATCTTCCAGGTGGTGTTGGAGGGGAGTCCCAATTATCTGTAGAGCAGTTTGAGTGGAGTGGACAGAAAAGTGCTATATAAGTGTAAGCAATTATTATTAAAACAGACAGCGCTGAGCTACCGAAGTAAAGAGCATTTATCTCCTTTCAAGGTAGCAATATGTGTCCTTTAGTACATGAACATCTTTGAGGATTTATAGAGGCGATGCAAAGGTCTAGTAATGATGTCACTGTTCGCCTTCCAAGCCCTGTTTACATTTAGTGTAATATCGAGTGTGCAAAACAAGGTCTGAGTGGGCGCTTTGGAGCATCTGATGCAGCAGCACAATGCCTGCGTGGAAGAAAATCAGTCATGCCAGAAAACAATGTTCAAAATCAGCCAGATGGTTCAATACAATTGAAAGTAAGCCTGTATGGTGATTAACTGCATCACTGTGATTCATATTGCATTTCCACATCCATAGTACAATGTCTAGGTATGACTAGAAATACCTACAAAAAACAAAGATGCAATTTGCTCATGTACAGTAAATCTTCCCAGGCACTTATTTGCCTTGGCTTCAACCTTTTTTTATTATTCAAATATACAAATATACAACATTTTACCTTGAGTAACTAGGTCCAAAAAGCTCCATGCTGTTAACAGTGAATGGCCTAGGATGTCTAAGGGATTTATAAAACATAGGTCTTGTTTAAATCATTGGTTATAATTCTTTGATCAAGCAAAGGATGTGGTGCATTCAGACATTCAGGAGGCTTTTGATAAAGGTTTTCATAAAAGATTACTTATAAATTACAGGTGTTAGGCACCTGAGCTCAATGAACTAGTAGCCTTACATTTGTAGCCTTACTTATATTCAGTATGGTCACACAACATCAGCTTCACTATTGTTAAAAAGATTCAAATTTGAGTCCCAAAATGTGTAAACTTAACACTGAAACTGGGAAACAGTCATCAGATCTAAAAGCTGGCAAGTATTGATATTATTTTTCAATTTCGGGGGCTATATTAGCAGATACCCTTAGACCAGTACTGTGACTGTTCACTGTTCCAGTTCAGTGACATGCCATTCTGTTGCAGAGCCTTGAAGTGAAGTCCTGATGCACACTATTTTGTGGGCCATGGTGCCAAGCACAATGTTGAAACCTTTGTTGCACATCCCAATCATTTCATATTGAATACAGGTATTTTCCCTCATTATTATTTCTGGCTAGCAAGTTAAAAATGGAACTTTTTACCCTCTGAGCTTTCCTTCTAACAAAATGTGTTTGAGGACAAGGTAGAATTCAGATGTTTTTTTCAGAGTAATGATTCATAAGCCTCATCGGATCCCCTAACATTTTAGTATTTTGTGGGAAGTACAAATTTCTAAAAAGTATTTTAAGTGTATATAGTCAGTATAAGAACACATAAAGCTCAGGTGCATGTTATTTTGTGAGCCAGGCATATTTAGTAAAAACTAAATATGTGCTGATCCTAACAAATAAAACTGCACTTCACGTTAATGTGTTTGTCACTACAAAAAACATCGTCTTTGAAATAGTGTGGTTAGTTCCTGTCATTTATGATAATAATCACCACCACACCACCGACCTACCCATTCAGACAAGCTAAGCTGACATAATCAGGGAGGCGAGATAAAAAGGTTTTCAGAGAATGAAACTTCCACACCTACAAAACAGTTAGAAAAGAGAGGCAGAAGGGAAGTAAACAAACTGAAAGATTTCACATTCCTTGCCCACTTGCACTACATATTGTGTTATTCACAGGGTTTGTGCACTGCAGGGTCCTGGACAACTTTAACACACTAATAATAAAATTAAGACATCAGACATTTGAACTGAAAGTTCAGTTTTCTAGTACATCTATATTATGCGACATAGGTTTGTCTGAACACAACAGAATAGTCATTTTAGGACTGAAACACTGAACTGCACTGAAACACAAATACAAAAAAAAATCAATAGATTCTGCCTTCCTTGGCCAATTGCAAAATTCTTGCTTTTTTATGTGAACAACACATCTGGCTTTCTGAGCAATTACTCTGGAATGTGTTTAGTCTGGAAAGAATTTGCTCAGGATTGCAGCCTGCATCTGTAGGTTACATTTTTGAAAAAAGTATATTGGGGAGGGATTTTAGACTTATGTTTCTTTTGTGAGGAAAACACACAGAAAGCCAATAATTTCACACTTCGCTTAAAGACCAGCTTTCTGTTCATTTGTCAAGTTTGAATGCCATGGTTGAATATATTCCTATTCTAAACACATTCATCACATTCTCTCCTCCCCACTGATGTGTGGTGAGTGTTCTGGCGCACTATGGCTGCCGTCGCATCATCCAGGTGGGGCTGCACACTGGTGGTGGTGGAGGGGAGTCCCCATTACCTGTAAAGCGCTTTGAGTGGAGTGTCCAGAAAAGCGCTATATAAGTGTAAGCAATTATTATTATCATGAAATGCTCCGTACTGCTTAAGAGCATAACAGAGGTTACAAACAAGATGAGGCCATTTGACCCAACTACCAACATTTGGTATATAGTAGTTAACTGATTGCACAACCTCATCCAGCTTCTTGAAAGAAGCCAGGATATTGGCGTCATCCACATGGCTAAGCAGCTTGTTGCAGATTCCCACAACCCAAGATGCTGCTGAACAGAAGGCAACAGAAGGCAACAGAAGTGCCTAAACACTACAGGGATGATGCAGGACTCACTTGGGGCATCTCCTTCAACTGCTTCCAAATCACCTATCCTGTGCCCTCTTTCCAGTGGGAAACATCAAGGTCTAGAAAACAAAGCTCTTCTGCAAATGCTTGAAAGCAGGTCAGCTTGTCAAATGGGGCAGAGATGATGAGAGGAGTGCACTTTCTTAATGCCTTCGCAGCAAGAGGAGCATCCAACTATACGCGTCTTTACCCTGCAAACGAAAGCTTTGAACTTGACCGGAGATGTGGAATTGCCACGAATACTGTGTGACCAATACTTCCGTTAGTCTAGGCCTGCTTACATCTGCAGAACATCAGCTCAGCAAGGCAGCCCATGAAAAGGACTGGAAACAACAGGAAAGAGCATTCATCTCTCCTCCTATCAGCTGTATTCACAAAAGAGATAATCCTGTAATTAAGGGTTTGGTACGACATCCAAACAGGATGCTCAGAAGAACTGCCACGTGTAGTGCTACAAAGAAAAGGTTAAGGCCACAACCCCATCCACTACCAGCCCTTTGCTTCATCCTGAGCTGCTACAGTGTCTTATTAACTATTTTAAGATCTCCTACCACATCCTCTGTGGTCGGGCTCCCAAGCGAGAGAGGAACAATAAGGACTTCCTGAATTAAGTTCTGACATTTCCCAACCCCGCTGTCACCAGGGCCGGCAGCACGCTCGGAGCACAGTGGCAAAAGCAGGTCAGCGGCGCTTAACTTAATATCAGACAGGAAGTCCTGGGAAAAGGAATCCGTGAAATGATTCAATTCGAAAGAAGGGAAGCTGAGAAATTATGATAAATTGAGTTCTTGTGAAACAGGATGCGGGCAGGATAATTGTGTTACTGAAAACGTTATTTTCTTGCGAAGCAAACAGACCCCAACCCCTCCTCCCTTCCCTCATGAAACCGATGGGCCTAGAGAAGCGCTGAAGGTTCGAGGGCAGCGTGGCATGTGGCATCTCCAGAATTTCAAGTCGCCAGTAACTCTTCAGCGCAAAAGTGAAGCTGACATTTCTCTTCCACTAATCACTATCAACAGCTCCGCTTCAGAAATACTGAACTGTAATAAAACACATCCTAAACTCTGGTCACACTATTCAAGGCAGAGAAGATGTTCAGAGTCAGGCAAGGCCCAGTATTCTTTGCAGCAAAGCAATACCTGTAGGTTAAGTAATAATAAATGATAATATGCTTTATTTTATATAGCACCTTTAAAATTGGTTTCTCAAATCTCTTTAAAGACAAAAAACACAGAAGGAGAGGAGATAGCAGAATTAACACGATTACAACCAGGTTTTGAATGGAGTAGGAGTGTAAAGGGGCAGAACCAATTAAATAAAAGTACTTCAAAAGAGGAAGGGTTCGAATCTTGATTTGAAAGTGCACAGGGAAGATGCCTCTCTGATATCATTAGGGATAGAATTCCAGAGGTATGGGACATAGCAGGAGAAGGCCCTGTCACCCACCGAGTGGGCTTGGGGGACAGACAGGAGACCAGAGGCAGATGGACAAAGGCTGCAAATCAACACGAAACCCGTTGGGAAGCCAGTGCAAAGACGCCAGGGTAGGAGTAATGTGATCACTTGCACTAGACCTGGTCAGGGTTGTGGCTCCCGAATTCTGCACATACAGAAGTGTGTTCAAAATGAAATCAGAACAGGCCTCTTTCTTTTAAGTGCTGGCAGAACAGACCTGTTTCTTCTTTAAATGGAACAGCATGTTAAGGAAAAGAGTTTTGGCGGTTCTTATCTGTCTCGTTTTTATTGTATTCACAGATTCCCACAAGACTCCACATCCTGTTGTCCATCCACTGGGAACACGTGTACAAAAAGGAAACACAAAATTCATGCTGCAGGTAAGAACTTCTCTCCTCAAAGGCCTTGGTCATATTTATGTCATTTCTCCGGTTTTCTTTGCCTCTTTAATTCCCGTATCTATTCATGCACAAATGTCAGCATGTAGCTGAAGTGCTCTTTTTTGGGAAAGTATTAAGCAAGATATAAAATCAAACTGGTTGCCATGGTAGCAAAAATCAATACTATATCTTTCCCATTTAAGAATTAGAATAGCACAAATCTTTGGATACATAAACTTTTGAATTACCTTTAAATACTTTGCATTTAAGTTTATGACACATGGGTGACAAGTTTTCTCAGAAGTAGACCCTTCAATGATAATTCTTAATGTTAAGCCAAAAGTCTGAGCGACAAGCTCTAAAAACAGCTTTAATTAATTTAATTGAAGTTGTTTTTAGAGCTTAGATCCTGGATTTCAGAGGAATCATCCAGGTCCCAGCAAATCATTCTGTGAAAGAATAAAGAAAAAAACGAGCAACAAGTGGCACAACAGAAAAAATGCTTGATGTTTCTCTTCCAAGTTGTTTTGTCACTGACGCAAACCAAGCAATGTGCAGACACACAGGGTAAATAAATAACAAAAGCACTAAGTTTAATGTGTGCATTTTTTAATTCATCCCATTGTATCCACAGAGGCAAAAAAAAACACTTTCACATCCAAAGTATTCAAACTTTATGTACAACATTGTAAGAAACGATACTGCAATAATATTCCAGGCTTATGGAACGGAATATTCAATCAGCCTTATGCATTTATCACAACTGCCAAGTGTTATGTGCTAAAAAAGGTGCCGCCACTTTAGAAAGCTGGAAAGCAGCTCATGATATTACTGAAGGGGCGGCTGGTGGTTTTCAAGAGCAGTGGGGTCAGACGAAGGAGAGCACGCACAGGAACTCCCAGCCGAGTGAACTTCAGAAGGAGGTCAGCAAACGATGCAGCACCTAGGAACACAGAGAACAGCCGGTACTACAGATCCCCGTTTTGTGGACTTGAGAACATAAAGCTTGCAAACGAGAGGAGGCACTGAACTCATCACACACAATCTGGCAACAGCTAATCGTGTATCGTAACAGGATGTGTCCATGTTAGAAGATTTACTGTTTATCCACTCTCACTTCTGCATTCGTTAATTTAGAAAACACAGGAACGCCTTAAGCAGCCCATTTTTTCCATCAATACTCTTTTCTGAGAGCACTGAACAAAATTACAGAAGAGACTTCTCAACAGCTTTCAAAAATAGACTTGACTGAGGCACGCAGGTTCTGAAAGAGGTTTTTGAGCTTCGCCGTACAATCCAGTAAGATGAAAGCAGGAGACACTCCAGCCAGAACTACAGAGGACTTGCTCAAATATTATATTGAGTACCCCGTTGTTTGACCGTCTACCAGAAAATTGACTCCTCAGAAATGAGATACTGTATGAAGGCAGTTCCTAAATAGGAAAAAATAACTCATTTAGATAAAAAAGTAATATGAGACATGTGCCCACACAGGACTTGAGGAAAGGCTGAATACTTGCTTGGCTATCACAGCAAATATAGAATGATCTGTTCGGGGGGGTGTAGACAATATCGGACAGATTGTAGCTCTGAATACGGAAATGATCGTGTGGGATTCCAGCCAGAGACGGCCCCACCCGGAGCAGCGCAGGCTCCAGGTCTCCCATTTTGCCAACTACAAGAGTCCGTGTCTACACAGCCCCAGCAGTAGACCCTGATAACGAGAGTCCTGCACGAGGGATTACCTTCAAGCTCCACGTCTGCCATCTTAGCAGGGGTGGGTATCGAGTGGTACACCAGAAAGCAGGCAAGCATGTTGGTTTCTGACTCGCCGTGAGCCTGGCCACCCATGTAGGAGTGGAGGACATCGCTGTTGGCTGTGGGTGAAATCCAATCAGTAAACTCTAATAAAAGCCCGAGGCTTTCACAATTGTGGAGCATTTCCTAGGTCATAGGGGTTGCTTCACACTATTAAGGATGCATGGTAAAAATGTTTAAAGGTACGAGGGACATTTGATTTATGACATGATCAATAATCATTTTGGTAGGGCAAAATTAGCTGACCAGTGAGGTCCTGCCACATTTTATTGCAGTTCACAACGGGCTTAACATTTAAACTCTCATGCTATGTCCAATGCATGTCCAACATATTGAATTTTTTAAAATAATTCCACCAGCACTACTAAAAACCCAACATTTATTTATGCCCTTGGTGAACTGGAAGTATTTTTTTTACAATTAAAATTCAGGCGTAAGATCAGAAGTTGCTGACAAAAATGTACGACAGTAAAACACTTGTGTGAATTTCAATACTGCATGTATAAAAGCACGTGTCAAAAATATGTATCCATTTCTAAATGCTAGATGTTCAAATTTATTCACACCCTGGAAATTAGTATTTGTGAGTATTTTTGGCTTTGATAACCTTGAAAAAGTAGCCTTTGAAGCCTTTTAAGCTTCCTTAGTTGTAAATGCAGAGGATGCATTTCTATTCTTCACAGAAGGGATGACCTTCTTTTTCCAAACGAGCTTCACCTTTCTGTGTGAGTCATGGTCCTACTGAAACTGTCCAAAAACTCAAATGTTTCATACAACAATATCACCTGGTCCCATTTGACCTGGTGGTCCTGTAGTTGCTGTTTGGTAGGCTCACGTGTTTTCTTTTTTTTTTGTTACCACAGAACTCATGGATCTTGAGGTCAAGAAAGGTAGCCATGGAGACAATGTATTCTAATTTTGCGAAGGTTTTGTTCCCCACTTTCCCCAATTGTGAATCTTGGACATGAGTTACCAGCTCCCAGCTTTTCTGAACACAAATTTGGGTGAAATTTTAAAATAATAATAATTCTTCCAGGTCAGGTAGCCCCAAACATGCTTATATTATAACTTGAATGTGTTATGGATTTTCTATTGCTCACATTAGAGCTTCTGAGAGCTGATCTTTACCTGAGGTCTCCAGAAAATTCAGACTTTCCCATTATGACACATTGTGTGCAGTTTGCTTCTGTGCTCAGCCTCCTTTAAGGCCCCATCGCAACAAGGGGACTACAAGTAGCTCCTACAATTCTATACTACCTTTCCTTGAGCTATTGAAATGAACTAACAGCTTAAAGAAAAGAATTAGATGATCGCATTGACAGTTTACAGTTTTCAATGTTTACAGGGAATGAATAAATTTGAACATTATGTATTCAGAAGTATTATTATTCTTTTTCAGTTTCGTTATATACATCTTTCATAACTATTCATGAACTGCTTGTTTGCATCTTCTTTGCTTAATCAACCCTGAGTTACTGTTCATCAAGTGGATGAATAATTTTGCAGATTACATTACATGAAATGAAGAGCCTCTGGTTAATGACAAGTCCTGTGCTTTCGCGGTTGAAAAGATGCGGTCCTCACCATACAGCCACTGGTCCAGGGTGGTATCTGCAGTGCATTTCATAAGGGGCAGGAACTCCGAGTTCAAGAGGAGGCCTTTCCCCTGTGGTGCTCTCAGCCTCTCCTGCAGGACCCTGCAGCTGCAGAATTCTAGAACCAGCTTGATCTGCCAAAGGTCAAAGGTCTCACAGGCTTCCTTCTTCTGCAGTCTTTTGACTGCCTGGAACGAGAGTGTGCCATCATATCACGACGAGCGAGCTCACAGCACTCTGCTCAGGGCAACTACAGAAGCTAGAGGAATGGACTTGAGCAGTCTGTTTTCCTGGGTCTCAGTGGTATAGTTTTGAAATCAGGCTTTCTTTCTATGCCTGCACTTGGCAATAATTGCATCAAGGTAGGTTTTCCAGCAGAAGATTGTCATTAAATCTACTTTCAAAATTACCGAGTGTCAAAGAGTCAGCTGATATTCATTATCTATATACTGTAACCACCTTTTAAAGACTTTGTCTCAGTTTTTGAATGAGGCAGAAAAAGTCTTCAAATCTACTGCTATATCTAGGTAAGTAATAACCATAATAGCTAGCAATTATGGAAGACATGTATTTCTGGCAATAAGTGTCAAGTTAAAAATCTCCATTATACATTTTACAGTATTTACAAAGAGTGGCCCCGTATTATACAGGAATGTAGGGAAACTTTACCAAAGAAAGAGTCATTAACACATTGATGGTGAAGTACTGGAAACTTTCTTCATTTCAAATCCTTATGAGTTTATGACTAAGAAACTCACCTGATCTATTGCAATGTAGGTTGGCAACATTTCTGGATTCTCTTGGGTAACACATTCATAGAGAATTGCAGAAAATAAAGCCAGGACATCTTTTTTCTAGAAGATAAAGGCCAGTTCAAATATCGACTTAAGCTTGTCCAGGGCCAGAAAAAAAAAAAACAGTAGCATGGACATTCACAGTGAATGCAGAAAATAAGCCATTCGTTTCATTCTTGATTTACTATTAAATCACATTGATGTTTTTTCCTCCAAAGTCCAATAGACAGCCTAAAAACCAACTAAAATCGAGTCTGAAGTACAAAAGAAAAACTTCAGAATTTTCTCATGCTTATATAAAATGTTACACATATAAATATATACACAGAAATAGGGCTTTGTACTATTCAAAAATGGCAATTTCCACCCAATGTACTTACATGCTTCAGGTTTTCAGCTGGTTTACAGAAATATTCCGCAAATGAAACCAAGGCAGCATCCGACGTAAAGGCTGAGATTGCTTCAGGCTGTTAGAAAGGTATTTCAGGGTTGTTTCAAAGTTACAAATTCATATAATCTGAACACACGTTGGCCAAACCAATTTTTAACCGACTCGCCATCATAAGATAATGCACTGAATGTTTGCTTGCTGGATATTTGCTTCATTTTTCACTACTGCGATAGCACAGTATTATCATGAGGGCCGTGGCACACAAGGAAAGGACAGTCTAGCTGCCCACAGGGAGTACGAATGGAAAACTGAGCACAGGAGGGACTTCTTTACACAAAGGGTTGTGGGAGTATGCAACAAGCTGCCCAACCATGTTGTCAATGTTGACACACTGGCTACTTTCAAGAAAAGGCTGGATGAGCCTCTGATCAATTAACTACTAATTAATTAATGGGCTAGATGGGATGAAAGCCTCGCTCCCATTTTCAAACTTTGTTTTAAGGTGACAACTGCAGAGCACTGCTTGACACTCCTGGTGGCTGTAATTAAATGCTATAGCACACGTATGGAACAAGTGGCCTGTAAGCTCCACTTGAGCTTTGAAAGGGTGCCAACAGAGCCAGAGCCAAGCTGTTTGTTAGTTTGCAGCAACACTGCTTTTGGATTGCACATTTAAATTTACTGTGGGGAAGAGTTTTTGTAAATTCTGAAAATAATTTGGTAAATATATAATCTGCACCACTGTATTTTAAAAATACAGGACAAGTGTACAATATCTCGAATTATGCATTTTCATAATTGCTGCAAAGATGTCTAGACATAAAAGCAAAAACTGGTATTAAGAAAAGCCCTCAATGATCACAAAACACTGCTGCATAAAAAAGTACTTTTTGCAATGCTACCCTTTTTCCTCATCAGCTTCATTTTTGTGAAAGCCTGATCAGATACAATGCAAACTGCGCAACTAACTTGCATTGACCTCAAGAATATAATTTCTCTGAATTTTAATATTTTGTCAAACACGTTCGAAACAAAATTTTCACTGAAATGCATGTTCACACAGACTAACTATACAGAGAAAAGGAAGGTGGGTTAGCAAAGTTACAACCTAAGAAAATATGCAGTTTATTTTTATTTTGCAAGGTTTTACCAATCAATGACTATTTTTGAAACATTCCACAATGACAGCTGAGTGAGTAAAATCTGTATCTGTCTTACAGATAACTCACTGGTGGCATGGGATATTTTTCTGTGGTTTAAAGTAATACATAATGATAAATTTCCAGGCAACTAGATCCTGATCAGTTTTTAAATGTAAATGTATTTCTTTTGTGAAAAGCTTATTTCAATCTTCAATGTAAGATCTTCTAAGACCAGCAAGCCTCTGCAGTCATAAACACTTTGTTCACTGACTTAACTCACTACATCCAGAAGCTATGAACTAAAATAAGCGTATATTTTATTGTTTAGCTCCCCATTTCATCACTTATTGGTTTCTCACCAGTGGTCCTTAATGATAGGATTAAGGAGAAAAAAAAGATTTTTCTGGAGTTGCAATGCGCATAACCAAGTCTCACGTCTGCCTCACCCACAAGAAAGGCTTTGATATAAACCTGCCTGGAAACAAGTCAAACACCCATGGAAAAACACCCTTACCTTAAAGGAGTGCACCTCGGGGTTCCTTGGATTGACATTCTGTGCCAGCAGGCTCTGCCAGCCTCTGGGGTCGTCCTTGTATGGAAGCTGTCCTGCCCGCAGTTTAACGTACAGCATGCCATCTCGAGAGAGGATGGACCTAAACACAGATCTCAGATTTCTCATTCCGCTCACGAATCTTCACTTAAACCCCCTGAAACATCTCACCTTCACAGTTACTGCACTTAGCTGCCCAGTTGCCAGCTCATCACAGCGCTTTAGCAAAGCAACTCTGACTGATTTGATATCACGCCGCGGTTTCGATTAGTTTTTCAGGCAGGCGAGAAAGTAAACGGGTTAACAGCTGACACCAGGGTAGGCTTCTATTAATGGCGATTGTGGTGGACAGACATCGCGGAAACAATGAAATTGTGCATCTCTAATGAGTTCAACCAGTCCAGCAGCTGCAAAGCAGGAACTGCCAAGAGTTCCTCTGCCCTGGTGTACAGCGATCATTGTGTTCCCGGGACGAGATGACCATTTTATCCCTATCCGTGTTGATCCAGACTAACTCCAGTCTGCTATTTAAGGGCATCATTTGGCTTTCTATGTTCCACCGGAACAAATGCTCCACCAGCTTAATGAAGTGGGATTTTTCTACAGGTCTTAGATGGTACACACAAATTTGAATATCGATGACGCAATACTTACTGCAAATGCTGAGTTCCTTTGTTTAGATCTATGGATATCTCCCAGTATCTTGGTCCTTTCACTTTAAGCTGCAATGACAAATACGTTTCAATGAGATTTAACTCTTTACTCTTGGAAAAAGCAGCTAGAGACTTGTACAGAGCAGTAGGAAACAGATTTGAAGGAAGCAGTGAGCAAACACATTTCCCTCCTCTTCCTTTCAAATCAGGACAGGCCCCAAGCTGTGCTGCTTGTTTTGGTTTTTTCTTTTGACCCTCGTGTTCTGTACCTGCTTCAGGAGGTGCAGTTCTGGCAACATTGCTGGGGCCATGAGCTCCACTGTGGTCTCCTCGTACCACTGCGACTCCTTTGCAAAAACGACAAAGGAAAACCAAGAGGAGACGTGAAACCCAGAGCAACAAGCGGACAGTCAACATTCAACAGAGGCTCTGTGGAAAGACTAATATTTCTAGCTAAGCAATCCTATTTAAGATAAAAATTACATAAAAAGTCAGGGCTACAAGCCTTACAAAGAGCTTGCTTTGCCACAGGCCCATCTAGAAAGATCTTAATTTTTTTTAATAAGCCTCACTGAGACAAACAGAGTAATCGGATGAACAGAGCGAGGAGGAAATGGACCTTAATATTATCAAACGCCTGCACGAGGTGGCAGTGATTCACCCAGAAAGGCTACAGGAGGGTCGGTACCTTGTAGGTGACCTCCAGCAGGGCGTAGCAGGGCTTGCTGGTGTCCACGTCCACAGGGACCAGCAGCCGCGGCTCCACGGCCAGCACACAGAGGTGCCTGAGGGCCTGGAGGTGGTACCTATGGGGGAGAGGGATGGTGGCGTTAGAGTCCCTGTAGTGGCCGTCCCTCTGCCAGGGAAGATCGTGCCGCCAGCAGAGATAAATTGCTCCACACCTGATGGAGTCTGAGGTCAGGCTTGAGCAGATGCGTCCCGACGCCATGACCCACAACTCGGCTCTCCCATCTTTTTTCTATAAAAAATTACGGACCTTTTTTTTGTTTGTTTGGACTTTTCAACAAAATATGGAACTGATCTCTTAACATAAAAAGCTCTCCGAGTACCACTGGGTTGGGCTGGGCAGGGCATTAGTCGGCAAGTGTCCTCTTGACTGGCAGAGATGGCAGTGAGAGACAGGCCGCTCCTCCCGTAAGCACTCACTGCCCTGCCTGGCACTGTGGGCACAAGTGGAAACTATGTGGACATGCATTTGAAACGGAGAACAATGAGCTACAAACAACCCAACGGGCTAGACGGACCAAAAGGCGTCTCGTTTCTAACCCTTCTCGGGTTCTTACACACAGGAAAGGCGCTCGCCTCAGCGCGGGCTGAGCCCTGCCATCCAGGGGTTCAGGTACGAGACTCATCCTGCCCACGTGCTGGCACAGGCGCCGCTGTCGTGAGCCCGAGAGGAAACAAATACACGACTGGGTCTCCAAACCGGGTGGGAGAACTACCCAAACAAATCGGTACTTTTCTGTTTAAAAGCCGATGGACACTTCCGACAGACGAACGTGCCAGAGGAGCATTCCTTTGCAGTGAGAGAAGCCTGGAAACAACTCACAATTCCAAACTGGCTGTGTGTGTGTGATAAAAACAGGCAAGTCTGAATAATAAAAAACATTAAACATGCAGGTCTGGGGTTTGCTAGTATATCATAGTTCGTGAGGAAGAACAGTATTCCAAAGTACAACCGAAAACTACCGCAAACAAGATCTGCTGGGAAAGCACCACCAAGAAGAGCAGCCGCAGTATCTGGCCGGCTTACCTGTTGTCAGTGCTGTGGGCCGGGAAGTGGGGATACAGAGCACACAGCAGGGCGGCGATGGCCGAGTTGGAGGTGCTGAGGGTGTACCTGTGAAATGTCCAAACTGACATGAGCCTAGGGCAGGTGGATTTATTAACATTTGGTTCGGAAGACTTTTTGATCAAAATAAGCCAATTTAAGGGCTTAAATGAGAGCTAGTGTTAGTGCACATGTTTTGAGCTGGATAGGGAAACAAGTCTTACTGAAATCTGAAACATTTGGGCAATTCAGGTGCAAGTCCGGCTTGGTTCAGTATAATGTTGTAAGTTTTGGGACAATCAGAGTAGCAGTTACTAAGACAGCAGTGGTTTTAGGTTTGAAAACCTAAATGCTATTAATGTATAAACTCTACTTGGCCATAGTGTAACATAACCAAACAATCACAGAATACCATGCTTGGAACTAATCGGCCAAACACTTTTTTTCCCCGGCAAAGGTTTGCACAAGAACAAGAGAACAAAATGGCGGTCAGGTGGCCATCTTGGATTCCATGCAGTGGAACTGCGTCGTCACTAGAATGACAACTGCCAATCAGGAGCCTACTGCATAAACAGTCATGCAGGAGCAGTTTGTGCTCGCTTTAGAGAGAGGCCATGTTTCTTCAAGCGCTTGAGCTTTTTTTATTCCACCAGGAAAGAGAACAAATTCTCACGCACAACGACAACCTGGAGGCTCCTTTACGGCAGGACACTTAATGGGGGCAATCTGAGTGAGGAGTCCTGCCCATGGGATGCCACAGGGGACTGGAGCTCCCAGTGGCTCCTTTTTCCACTCTGATACACAGTATGTTCGCTAATCGAAAACCACTACTTAATACAGTCGCACTTTGTGAGCCAAGACAGCCAGCTGACTCAACCTGCCTGTGTCTGGGGAGAGGCTGCACCAGCTGAACCAACACCTGGCAGATCTCACTGGGAGAGGTACACACTGCTGGCTGCATTCGCTCAGTTAGAATAACGGAGCACATCTGGGCGGATGAATGAAGAGCAAAGTTACTCTCTAAAGCGAAATCTTGAAAAGACTAAAAATGCACATTTTGGGGAAACGAGTGACTGCACTACGACTATACACTAAAAATGTATGTGGAAAAAAAGGAAAATGAACTCGCACCACAATGATGTGACATAAGAAGACCTTTTCAGAAAATGTCAAACTGTTCAATAAGTGTACTTTAGCACCTATTTTACAACTGACATGGGTTCCCCCTGTGTGCTGAAGGCAGACTCATGGAGCTGAACAGCAGCACACATTAGTGCCACAAAACAAATGGCAACTGGCACTGCCAAGCTAATGTTCAATCTTGCTGGGATTTTCTCAGCGGTTCCCAAAGTTCAACACGTCCAGAATGAATAGATTTGTTAAAAATTCCAGGGCTAGACAGCATGGCCCCAGTGGGCTTCCTTTTAGGAGAAGTGATATAACACTGGTTAAAACTTAATATCTCAGTTTCCTGCCTTCTGGAAATGTACTCTCAACCAAAAGGCATTTCAGCAAAAAAAAAATGAATGAATGTAGCAGGCATAAGAGAATTCCTATCGTAGCTTAGACAGAGCAAGAGTTGTTTCCCTATGTACGAGCCTTAAGATAATCAGTCCCAGTGACTTCTGACCAGACAGAAAACTGATTTTATTATCCCCACTTGACGTGGAAAACAAAATCAACAATTCTAAATAAAATTCTTCCCGGAGGACCAGGACTAATTTAACCTCAGTTATTAATTCTACATTTTATCTAGAGAGGCCTCCTCAGCTCCACTGTAACTGGGGATCATCATGACTGCGATGTAGGACCTGCCATCATCGGTACTCTGAGCATAGCTCACTCTGACATCTGACATGGCTTCACCACGGTGAGGTTTCTTCCATGATCTTCAGCAGCTGTCATCTTTACAAATGCTTTGGCAGCCGACAAGGAATAGGAAGGGCTCCAGCACTTGCCTTCCACCCCCCAGGAAGAGGAGGCCCAGGGCCATGTGGTGGGCCATGTGGAAGCCATAGTTCATCTCCCCACTGGTCTTCTTGTGCAGGAAGCGGCAGAGCTGGAGCACTTTGAGATTCCCCGAGCCGGCCATCACCATGGAGAGCGACAGCAGCACCATGCTCAGACACGTCTGCAGGTTATAGTGACCCGTCTGCGGCGAGAGGAACTGTTCAAACAAGCGATACCAGCAGCCGATAACGCTGAAGAGCGGGAATCATATTTCAATCCCCAGAAAGCTCTGATAAAGCCCCTTCAAGGTTAAACCTCAAATTAAAAGCCCCTAAAAATCTAAGATCATATAAGCATTTGGATGGAGAGCTGTTAATTGAAAAAGGAAACTGCACATCATCTTAATGCGTCAGTAAGAACCCACTTAGAATACTGATTTCACATTGGTCACCAAACCACAAACACAAGTCGACTGCCTTAGAAAGAGCTCAGAGATGAGTGACAAGAGTGGTTTCTTTTATTAGTGGATTGTCATATAAAACTGGTCAAAGAAACTTCTCTTTCTAGAATAAAGGACACGGAGAGGATTTGATACAAGCATATATCTTGCCTACTTCCAAGTATTAACTCATGACTGTACTTCTGACTCAGCAGAGAAACGAGGATGGAGGGTCACAACCCAGGGATTATAAAGTGAATTAATTTAGAAAAGAAAAAAAAGAGAAAAATAGTTTATTATAAAAAAGTTGTGTGGGTTTGGAGCAGGCTTCCCAGATTAATGTCCATACTCTGGGCTCCTTCAAGACGTGGCTGGATGTCATTTTATAATAAGAAAATATATTCAATTCCATTTTGTTTATATAGCACCTTTCACAACAAGTTTGCCCCAAGGCGCTTTACAATGCAAGTGACCGTACGTGTAGTCAATACAGAACAGAAAAGACCAGAAGACAACGGAGGAGAGGAACCAAAAACTCCTTAGTAAGGAGAACAAAAACCTCTGGGGGTCCAAGGTCAACTGGCTGCCCAACCCCTTTGGGCATGCTAACATTAAACAATTAAAAAACGAAATACATGAATAGGGGTATTAATCCATCCATCATGTCTCCTGTATGTCAGTACTCCATGCAGATCTCTGTAGACCAGCAAAATCCTCCTAAACGATAGCTATATCCACAATGTAATATATATATATAACACTTTGAAACTTAAAATGCAAGAGGCAATAAACGACCCCCCACTCATTTTCACCCTGTCTCCTTATTTAGTGACAAAAAATCACAAAACATTAGGTATACGCTCCCGAATGGTATTTCTGTATATCACTGCGGTCTGTAAGGCCATATTCAAAGACATAAAAACAGCATAAAAAGCGAAACTTACAACTGAAGCCGCCGAAGTCGACAAACACTGCATGAAGGTCCTTGCAAACTTGTACTGGAAGACAGTGCCAGAAAGGGGTGTCAATAATAATAATAATAATAATAATAATAATAATAATAATAATGTTGCAGATTGAAACAGTGTCAACTTCATCTCCTGAAGAGCAGCAGGATCTGCCCAGACCCATCCTACACCCTCTGCCTTCAGGCTGTCAAATCCTTTCACTCAAAGGGGAAGAAAACGAAGACCTGCGGTCAAACCAGAGGTTTACAGCCGCAGCCTGCCAAGCAGAACCTACAAGGAGATCATTAGGACTGGGTGTTTAAGAGGGATGGGAAAACATGCCGCGTGCTGGACCCCTGGGCAGAACTCCTTACCAAGCAGTCGAACGCATCTGAATTAGCAGATCCTGCAAACCGGAAGCCTACTGCCATACATGCCCCTGCAATGATGTAATCATGGGCTTGCCTAAGGAAAAGACAAGATAGTGTTGAAGCAGATATAAAAAAAGTAAATGCTTAGTAAAATAAGGAATTCATTTCTGTTACACAGATCTCTTCCTCTAAGAGTAAGACCTTTTAGTTAAGGCATACTTTGAAAATAGTTTCTCTATCCCTTCGTCTTCCTCTGCTGTGGCAAAGGTCAGTTTGTAGCCCCACATGACACAACACAAGATGTGAAATATCACGTCCTGCCCATTCCTCTGCCCCGGTTTCCCTCCATGAACTGTGATGAAGTCTGCACTTACACCAGCGTTTCCATATTCAAGTCCTCTGAAGCTGGTCTGTCGTCACTTAATTCAATGTTTTCTTGTATAATCTGGAAACCAGGCATACAAAGAAAAATGCCAGTTAAGTCACAAAAATCTGACTTTAATGAGTAGGCATCCTACTGCCTGTTGTTCTTGAAGAATCTGTTGGGAAGCAAAAGTACTTTCTGTACACATGCTATACATGGAGCCCTGGCCAGCAGTGACCTGGCACTCGAACCCGAAGTCAATAGCTCTGTGTCCTGTATCTGGAGTACTATTACAGACCTCCAGAAAAACCACAAGCTGTACACTGCTGGTGTTTATCATAAAATCATCCTGAAAATTTCTTACGTGTACAGTAAGAAGGAGAATCTAATAACATTACTTACATGCAGGTTTGTCAAGGAAACATTAAGGAGAGAACAAATGCAACCTTTATACATTACTATAAAATACTGCTGTTCCATGCTGCTTCATTTCTATTGTTTAAAACGAATTTCTAGTCCTGCTGCACCTGATCTTTCTTGTTTTTGTGCTACAGATAATAACTGTTTTACATTTCAGGCTACTAACGACACACGCTCCCAAATAACCAAGCTATGAAACTCAAGCCTAAAGGAAATCAGCCTATTACAGACTATAGAAAGGTTAATACAAAAGCAAACAGACACAGGAAATCAGAAACCTGCTAATATTTCCATGATGATATTAGTCCACTACCGTATTCCTCTAAACACTGAACTCTAATTATAGGTTAGCAGAAAGCAATGAAGGTCGCTTCCTCATTAGAAATGCTTTAATTTATTAAGAGACAGTTTAATTATCTCTAAATAAGATTTAAAAGAAGATGGATAAAATAATTAAAATTCCAAATGTTTTGGAGATAAAAGACAACAGAAGTTAATCAACGGAGAGGTACTGCTGTAGGTTTTATTAATGTGGACTGTAGCACTGCTGGTATGGGTGCTTAAGCTGTAAGCGATCAGATGTACTAAGCTTACCCTTTAACTGGGCAGTAAAAAGAGGCGACAGTATCTGTGACACTATTGCCCTACATTCAACCATCACTAAACATGTCCACTGTGGCTGGCCCACTTACTTGGGGAACATTGCTGTTGATCCACTCAGAATTTGGTAAAATCTCCTCCCACATGATAAGACATCGTGCAAGAGTCTGAAAAGATACGAGAGGAGAGGTTTCAGAAATTCAGAATTGTTTTGAAACTGTTCATTCATTCTGTGCATGGGTACCCATCACTCCCCCTCTGATGATACTTTAGTCTTATGAATTCAATGGTAAAATTTTACAGGTAGTTGTTAGCAGGCACTGGATAATCTTACCAATTGTTTCTCTTCTGAGCAACAATTAGTGTTAGTAAACTTACAGAAATCTGCAGCATATACAGTTCAAAATAACTGCATTTCAATGACTGAATTCTCATCAGTGACATCATTACCACACAGAGAGAGATACACAAAGATTCTGAAACATGATGCATCTGCTTTTCACAGAGAGCAATAACACTGCATTCTGAAAGCTGAGAGTGAGCGTGGTCATTCTTTTAACCAATTGTAGTGTTAAAGGCATTATTCTCAACTCTTGTACACGATGACTACAGGAAGCAAAACATTTAACAGCCACTTCATAAAATAGCGAGAGGGAACGGTCACAACTTTATTACTCACCCTCAGCAGCAAAAACTCTGGTTTAATGAAGTCTAGCAGAAACATGGTATCTGGGGCTCGCAGCCAGTCTGCAATAGACCTGTTTGATGATGAGGGTGAGAGGTACTGTCAGGAGCTGCACAGTGTCATGAAAGAAGCTGCAGCTCGTAGACACACTTGTCATAAATCCTGTAAATACTATGAAACACAACACAGCAGCAGGTTTTCTCTTAAGCTCAACAGCAATAAGGAAGTAATGCAATGCCACTGCGCGATACCTACCTGTTATTAGTCTTTAGGTAGATCATCGCAAGAGCAAGCGTTGCACCAGGACAGGTTACGTCCACGTTAATGGTGTCTCCCTCCTGCCGTAAACAGAAACAAGCGTGAGCTGCTGATGTCAGCAGAGCAGGTATCACGACACTCGGTACGGGCACTCGTGCAAGACTGAAATCGAGAAAGCTCTCAAAAACGTGTAGTTGCAAATATTACATTATCAGTGTTAATTTCAGTTCCTGCCGCACTACCAACATTGAACCATGGTGCACCACAGAAAACGCAGCACAGTCTTCTTGAGCTATCATCTCTAAACTCAACAAACACTGGGGTCTTGCAGCTCTGTCACAGCTTACAATGGAAGCACAGATAATACTTTTGGACACAAACTTTACTTGCCAATTCTTTGCACTGAAAAATCTTTATGCACGCCAAGTTTTAAAGATGGGGGTATGTGATGCAACCAAACGAGTTTCTCCTGAGCCTCAAGCCTGACTGTGATAATACCCCAGCATTACGCTTCTCCTGAAAAACACAACCAAACCCTTTCGTCACCCTGTCTTTTTACCTTTATCTGGTAACTCGGGGACTTGTGTTTCTCCCTGTTGATACCGGAATGGGAACGCCTGTGTCCTCCGACCATGTACTGGTAAAGTTGCTCAGGCACATTTAGGTCAGACATGCCTGTCAGGTTACTGCCATGCTGAAAACGATATAGCTTGAAGTTAACGATTTCATGTGGTGGCTCTCCTTCACTCAGGATTCCTACAGGAGGGTCACTCTGATAATACAGCAATCATGACAGCAGGTAAAGGATTAGCTGATTAATGGGCAGTATGGCCTCCTCTTGTTTATCTCTTGAACTATCTGCATCTACTGTTTGAGTATTTTAAAATATCAAATACTCTTACCCCAAGACAGACCATGCCAAGAGCCAAACCCGCCGCCAGAGAGTAGGATTCTCGGTCTGTGCAGTACTCCATCTCTGGCCCGGGAGGACGACCTACAGGCAATTTTGCAAGGCAATTTTTAATGAAGGTTTTTTTAACATTTCTGGAGCAGAAGTGGCTTATAGACCTGGATCATATTCCAGTACCTACAGTTTTAACCATCATGAGCGATGATAAGATAGTTAGCACACCAACAGCAAAGGGACCTACGGTATGTACACAGATGGTCAGACTGGAATTAATTAGGGACCAAAGCATTAGAAAAGAATGAGAATGAATTAAGGTAGCACTCGTGCAAGTGTCTTACAGGGTGCAAGAGCTGAGCTATGAGTCCATCACCCCTGTAATGACAATATTAAGACGGACGTCACTTTTTACAAGAGTGAGAGAAGTATAAAAAAAGAGGCTCGTTAAGTCACTCAAGACTATGCCCAGGAACATTCCAGTTTGCAAGTCCCTCGTCTTTACCGCTGGGCCAACCTGCCACCCTCACGTCAGCCCCAACACTGACCTATCTCCGCCAGGAGGACCTCAGCATTGCGCCGGTGACCGGTCCCCTGGTACACCAGGCCTATTCCCACAACCGCTGCCACCTGGACGTTGTGCGGCACGTCGAGCTCCGTGGATGTGGGCGGCAGCAGGGCCGGAATGTGGATGCTGAGCAGGCGTGTGATGGACATGTCCATGGTCCCCAGCTTGGCCGCAGAGACGCCGAGCACTAGGCCAATGCTGGTCATTTCGTGACCCTGAGGGAGTCACAAGAACGGATCAGGAGAACCAGCTCAGCCCCACTTCCTGCCCTTCTCAATCTGGATCAGGAGAACCAGCTCAGCCCCACGCCCTGCCCTTCTCAATCTGGATCAGGAGAACCAGCTCAGCCCCACGCCCTGCCCTTCTCAATCTGGATCAGGAGAACCAGCTCAGCCCCACGCCCTGCCCTTCTCAATCTGGATCAGGAGAACCACCTCAGCCCCACGCCCTGCCCTTCTCAATCTGGATCAGGAGAACCAGCTCAGCCCCACGCCCTGCCCTTCTCAATCTGGATCAGGAGAACCAGCTCAGCCCCACGCCCTGCCCTTCTCAATCTGGATCAGGAGAACCAGCTCAGCCCCACGCCCTGCCCTTCTCAATCTGGATCAGGAGAACCACCTCAGCCCCACGCCCTGCCCTTCTCAATCTGGATCAGGAGAACCACCTCAGCCCCACGCCCTGCCCTTCTCAATCTGGATCAGGAGAACCAGCTCAGCCCCACGCCCTGCCCTTCTCAATCTGGATCAGGAGAACCACCTCAGCCCCACGCCCTGCCCTTCTCAATCTGGATCAGGAGAACCACCTCAGCCCCACGCCCTGCCCTTCTCAATCTGGATCAGGAGAACCAGCTCAGCCCCACGCCCTGCCCTTCTCAATCTGGATCAGGAGAACCACCTCAGCCCCACGCCCTGCCCTTCTCAATCTGGATCAGGAGAACCACCTCAGCCCCACGCCCTGCCCTTCTCAATCTGGATCAGGAGAACCACCTCAGCCCCACGCCCTGCCCTTCTCAATCTGGATCAGGAGAACCACCTCAGCCCCACGCCCTGCCCTTCTCAATCTGGATCAGGAGAACCACCTCAGCCCCACGCCCTGCCCTTCTCAATCTGGATTGAGGATTCAGCCCAATGCAATTACTCCTCTTAATATTTTTTAAATAGCCTAAACCTTTTTCATGTTAGCACCAGCTCAGCCACATGTAGGATAAGGAGCAGCTCCACGAGATTCATTACAGGCTGAAATGTTATTTTCGGCAGAGTGAATACTTTTGGTGGAGCTGAATTTATGGTCAAAAAGGTAAATATTGAAATTGTTCATTTCCCCAAGCAGAAACAAACTGCCATATTAATGAACATTAATAAGACATTTTGGAAACGCTATAGAACCTAGTAATGAGCATTCACTTTCCCAGCTGTAGCATGAACACCAGCTAGAAGACAAGTGATCACAATGGGCATATTGAGTATCTTTATAAACAAGCAAACTAACATCATTAAAGAAACTTTAAAACCTTAACAATGACCTGAGGTCTCAACTGAAAATAAGCTAGGTACACATATAAAAGTAGGACACAGATATGTACAGTAAATTTTGTGTGTAAACAATCCTATTTGAATTTCTTTTTTGGCACTGTGACCTTTCGGAATGAAGCTGCTGTGAAACTGCTTTGATTTCTGGACAATAACATTTTTTTCACAGAGCCGCATAAAAAGATCAACTCCAATTCTTGTGGCATTAAGCAGAGCCTCGTCTCAGCACCTGCCTGTACACTCTAAGAAAAACAAGTACCCGTTTGAGAAAATCCTGCACTTTGAAGGGCTCAAAAGGGAGAAAGCACAAGGTATTAATCATTTACCGCCATATCTTTTAAAATTCAGATGTGTTAGATAACAAGTGCAACCACAGTCTTATTACAGGCAGTTTTAACTGGAAACGAAAGAGTTAATTTGCGTCAGACTCAAGGAAAATGTCAAACTGAAACACAGCTTCGCTTTTACATTTCCCTCTTTACTTTCATGTGAGAAAAAAACAGGATGAGAGCAATGCAGAGGACAATATTATGCAAAACCAGGTGTTCCACTTTGGTGTGTATTTACTGAAAAAAGTGCCTGAGAAAGTCGTGAGTTCTGATACCAGTATGTGGGTTTAGATGCACTTCACTTAGTGAATGAGCTTTTTCAATCAAAATGATCAAAAGATTTTTTAGGGGCCTCTATTGTATTACCCTGTCTTCCCTGAGCTCCATGCATCTGCATTCTCAGAAGCAGAGATCTAAGTTTAGCAACGGGTAAAATACAAATATCTAATAGCTTTGAGGATGACAAAAATAATGCCTCCAATTAAATAAATTAATTAATCATCACCTGGAGCAAGTGATTCTGTCTCACGTTTGAAGCCAGTATTCTAGCTGGGCTGGATTAACTCATTTCTTAAGTAAACCTTCTTGTGTTCTTGGCTCCTGGGCAGAGCGGAGGAACACTGTCCAGCTCGCTGAACTCTACCCGAAAGGTGATTTTGGCCAGGCGTGGCACCGGGAGGCTCTCTGACCTTGCTGAGGTAGTCATGGATGTTGAGGGTGGCCAGCTTGGTCAGGTGCCCGTTGAGGCCCAGAGCCATGAGGAAGCCGGCGTATTCATTGGCCAGCTCCGAGTTCTTGGGCTTGTTGTAGGCTATCCAGGCAGAGTCCACCTGGGAGGCCGGGGCGATCTTCAGGCCAGCTGCCACGCCGTTGTGGAAGCTGGACCAGCTGGTCATGTTGGGAGGGACGTCAATGTTGCCGCTGTTGAGATCTACGGTGGTATTCCTGGGCGGGCCTCGACCTGCAAAACAACCACAGTAGTGTTTCACAAACTCCTTTGGACTCTGGGCTCTTAGTTAATATCAACAATGTTATCTGCAGGTCTTGTTCTTGCATCTAGATACAGGGATAAGCATCCTGACCAAATCAGTACCATTCTGCACCCTTAAGGAGCATTACAACCTCACAGCTGGTATAATGCAGGACTAAGCAGTCTTGTCTACTGTTGCGTGTGAGGAGTAGTCACATGTTGAATTTCCTATCAAAAGGTCTCTATTTGGCACCTTGAGAGCAATGGGGAAAAAGTTCCTGTTCACTCAACATCTGCTAAAGAGAATGATTCGCCTTGCACAGGATCTTTTAATTGGATAACACACTCTTTTCTTCACTCTTTCATTCTTAAGAGTCTCTCTGTTGCCAGGTAGAGATCTATATCTGTAGAAGGCAGGCCTCCGATACTCACAGAATTGTAATATCTCTAAATAACAGTAATGAAACTGTTTTGTATTATAGTAATTTATTAAAATAATAGCTTTTCTTGTTTACGGCTTCTGTTTGGTCATTATTACCAGGCTGTATCTGAGAAACCAAGAACACACATGCTGTGTTGCGCTCAGTATGTCCTGATTATTGGGGATGAAATTATTATTAATCTTTATACCCGGCTTGCATAGCAAATTGGTGACAGGACCTGATACCGAATATTGATCTCACGGTTGATGTTTTGTAAATTTAACAAGCCCAGTTTGTCACAGTCAAACTGCAGGGACCAGTCAGGTACTGTACACAGCAAAGCAATGAACATGGAACTGCAACCAAAGGATCATAGCCTTTGAAGTACTTGAACAGCTCGACAACACAACATCTGTTGAGCAGTTATTTACAGAAATGTTAAGTGATGAATTCTGGCACTGGTATCCTGTTTACACATTGAACCAGATGCTTTCTCCTCCCTTCTCCCATTTGATAAGCCTGTGCTTCTAGCTACATTCTCTATAAAGATCGGTCAGGTCTGGCCAGAGCATCTGGAATGACCTCAACAACAGCTACATACTGGGGGAAAAAAAACCCAAATGAGATGATTACAGCACAACGCAAACCGGATGTCTGAATATTAAGACGAGAAACAGGCAACAATCGAATTAAACGAAGCAACCACATCGTACACTTGTGAAAGACTCAAGTTTGCTTTGCTGTGATCCAGTTCAAAAACTTTCTCCAGTACAAAGAGATGCAATCTGACTACATACTATGCTTCTGCAGAGTAGTGAGCAAATGTTTAAGAACACTAAGTCTGGATGTATTTATTCATTGTTAGGACATGCCAAACAGGGAAACAACCAGGAGAGTTTTGAGGAACAAAGAAGGTAAGGTACACAGCAAAGCAAACATTTGGTTCACATCTGCATGGTTCAGGCTTATTTATTGTAGAGGCTGTACACTGACTATAAGAGAGGTTGTTATAGCTGAAGAGGTGAGATATGGCTGAAACACCCAAAGCCTCCTAGGCAAGGGCTGGTGAAAAAGCAGACAGAGGCAGCTGGAGCCAGGCTGATAGGAGACTGGGAACTGGAGCAGGACCGACCAAGGCCACCGGTAAACAGGCCGAGACTGCAAACTGGAGCAGGACCGACCAAGACCACCTGTAAACAGGCCGAGACTGAGAACTGGAGCAGGACCGACCAAGACCACCGGTAAACAGGCCGAGACTGGAAACTGGAGCAGGACCGACCAAGGCCACCTGTAAACAGGCCGAGACTGGAAACCGGAGCAGGACCGACCAAAGCAACCTGTAAACAGGCCGAGACTGCAAACTGGAGCAGGACCGACCAAGACCACTTGTAAACAGGCCGAGACTGCAAACTGGAGCAGGACCGATCAAGACCACCAGTAAACAAGACGATCTCCAATCAGCGGAGAGCAGAGGCTTAAATTGCTAATCAGGGATAATGAGTGAGGCAGCTGGGAGGGCTTGCCGAATCCGGTGTGTGTGTTGGAGAATGTGACTGGTCTCTAAGGAGACCAAGAGCTTTGGTCTTTCTTTTGCAAGAACATGCATTTCAAATACAACAGACTGCAGATTGAAATCACAACATTCACATTCTTCTGATTTTACACAGATCTAATAGTTATTTGAGTGGCACTCTCTGCACTCCTACTCAAGCCACCCTGTGTCTATTCATTTAGTGAAAACACTTGCCTCAGAAGTCACAGCTGCAACACAGACAACAAATAAAGATGGGTGTTCTTCAAAACACAAAATCACATACCGGTCAGATTGAGTTTGGGGATTGGGAGGGGCTCTGTTAGCACAGGGTGATGGGAAAACAGCGTAAACAGCCCCCTCCCTACAGGCAGGGCCATGGTGCGCTGACACAGCTGCAGCAACCTAGAAAAGAGAGAGATAAGCAATCATAGCACAGAGCTGGAAAACCTCAAGCTTTGTAACACAGCCATTTAACCCATTCATGCTCACATTTTTCATAAATAGGTTTCCCTTAGAATACATATCATTGTTATTTAGCTGACACACGTATCCAAAGACTTCCATGTAGCATTCATGACTTCAACACAGAACCATTGCTGAACCACAACAATTTACAGAGTGCAAAAGCTACATAAAGTGTGTGAGCAGATGTGAGTTAATTTAGACAACTTGCGAGCAGATACTGCAAAACCTGCTATGAAAAGCTAATGCAGACAGCAGATAACCTACAGTTCTAAAGTACTCATTCTGCAGTCTAGGCAATCTGGTTGCCTAGCTATAGATACAGCTATAGGAGCGCTAGAGTTCTATCACTTAAATGTAACAAATACACAACCATAGAATCTCACTGGCATCCCACCACACACACTGGACTCCAGACTTTAATGACTTCAGAGAGAAGTTATTTAAACTGCTGTTCAGGAGTGCATTTTGCCAGCTTTGCTACCAGTGTATTGTAGACTGACTTCTCAATTAGAAAGGTGAGCTACTTTGATAATAAGAATAACTGTTCAGGTTAACTGGCGACTCTAAAGCTCCCCTGCATGTGTCAGTGTCTGTCAACCCCTACTGAGTGTTGTCCCATCTCCGGCCGTTTGCTAGTTTAGGCTCCAGCTGCTGCAGAGGTGGATGGAATGATAAAAATGGGGAAAAAAGAAAACTGGCACCTAATTACCTTAATTACTAATCCCTAAGTACCCCCACTCCAGACAAAAACCATGGTGAACCATCGGAAGCATCCCAGATCAAGGCATGTGCACGGTCCACTTCAGTCTGCACTTGCAAGACCACCATAGAATCTCAAGTTCATGCTATTCGAATCTGCATCTCACTGCTAGCCTAGATTCTGAATAATTGTGCCTGGATTCCAGTTTTCACCCAGGACTGAGCGCCCCAAGCCGGAGGTCCGGGACACACTCACTTGTTCTCCTTCTCTTCGATGTACTCGTGGTCGCTGACTTCGGGCAGGTGGACCACATTGACCCTCACGGGGCGGGAGCTCTGCAGCAGCCGCCTCACTTCCTGCACCCGCAGGTCTTGGCTCCAGATCAGAGACATCACCTCGTGGTTCATGTCATTCATCCCATCATCCTCCTCTTCTGCCTCGCTGGCAGACGGCATGTCGAGCGTTATTCCCTGGCCAACCGTCTGAAAGTCAAAACACGGACGCTGGGAAATCATGACTTTTAAAGGAGGAGGGCATCTCTTTCCAAGAAAACAGCCCCTTGGAAACGCACAGAGGTAAACACAAGCAAAAGAAAAAAATCTCAAGACACAAGGAGAATCGCCAAAGATGAAGGTGAAGGCAACATGTTTAGATCTATATAGCACCAAAAGGGTTTTAACTGCTGGATTTTTTAGACAATGCATCATTCAGTTTTTCTCAAATGGAAGATTAAGTATTCTAGCCCAAAGCAGAAACGCCTTCTCTGTTGGCATGGGGGCATGCAATAATGACTTCAAGCAATTCAGGCATTTTAAGGTTGTCTCCAAAGCGCAGAGTTAATAGGAGTGATGTCACAACCCAGCGCTGCACGAGGCCGAAGGAAAAGAATCGCTATCCTGGCTCAGGGCCTAAAATTAGTTTCAAACAGAGGCGATGACAAAGATGTGTGGGTTCCAAACATCTGCCTTTTTAACAATCCTTGCAGTCAACACACCCGAAGATTATTCATTTACTGCCACCTACTGTAATTCATCACACACTGATCACACATTGCACTTGACTACTAAGCCCAGGGCACAAACGTACCGATTTCCCTTTGGCCAGCGTGAACTCGTGTGCCTGTTTGGTCAGGTCCTGCCGGCCAATCAGCAAGCACACGTCTTCTGACCACTCCGAGGACGGCTGTTCGCGACACTGGTATATGGCATCTCTGACGGGAAGAGCGACACCAAAGGGAACAGATTCCAGGTCTTTGAGCGTAAAACCTACAGAGAAAACCACAGAACAAGCCATCTGTTGCGGTCACCGGCGTGAAGTGCTAACTATTGCCTTTGTGAATTCTAGTTTTATAGCTTAGAAACTATAAAATATAATCATTTCATCATCATTTCTTGCGGGTGGGGGCAGCGTGAGTCGAAGCATCCGTTCCTTGGAAGAAGCCGGGCTACTGCCCTTCATCAGTGAGGCAGGGCAGCTCTTTCCAGAATCTCACAAACTCTCCTGCTCGTAGTGTTAAATGCCCTTCCCCTTAGTCTCCAATCTTGTCCTGTGGGTTGTATTTCACTGGTGATCCTGAAGAAGCCCTTTGTGCTGACACTGTCGATACTTTTTTTTTTTGAGGACTTTGAACAGTCGAAACAAATTTACAGACCATGATTCAAATTTTGAATGCATCCTTTGACTTATACATCAAAGTATGAGCTGTTCAATATAAGCAGAAAGAACCAGGAAGCCATTCATTCTACATTAAAAATGATTAAAAAAACATTTTGTATTTGAATATACTGGCTTCTCCAAAATGTTATTTTGAACTCATGTATATTTCATGAATAATGCCCTAGCTCAAGCTGGTAATAATGCCAACACACTTGTCCAGGTTGAGAGCTGTATAATATTAGCACACCTATTCTGTACTCTATAGAAATTCAGCGCATTTCAGAATTTAACATGGCTAGCAGGGCAGGTGTTAGTTAAAAAATGATGCACACCGAATAAAAGAATGGCTTCAACTGCCATATAACAGCTGCACTCTATTAAGAGAAAAAAGAAAGTCCATCAACTACATGCGGTTTGTGCCACTATGGGAATGTCATAAATTGATTAGATTTGTAGAGCCTGTAGCCCATGAGTCACTCTGAAGACAGTGCAGCATTACCTGTATGTCCTAGGGTGAAAAAAAACACCGAGAACACACTGTGTTACAGAAAGTAACACTGTCTGTTTCGGATGGCAGTGCAGAGGTGAGAATGCAGGAACCAAGTTAAAGGGGAGGTGCTGTGGCTCTGTGGCTCAGGATCTGCGTCTGTGGCTGGAAGGTTGCCGGTTCAAATCCCGCAGCCGGCAGAGGAATCCTACTCCGTTGTGCCCCTGAGCAACGCCCTTAACCCCAGCAGCTGCAGGGGTGCTGTATAAATGCCTGACCCTGCGCTCTGACCGCTAGATTCTCTCCCTGTCTGTGTGTCTCATGGAGAGCAAGCTGGGGTATGCGAAAAGAAATTCCTAATGCAAGAAATTATATATGGCTAATAAAGTGATCTTATAAAGTGCCTCAGAACACAACAGGGTTTCACACGTCAAAAATTAAGAAAAGCCAACAAGGCAAAGGGCTGTAATTCTGGGGGGTTGAACCTGACCAGTCCAAGAGTTCTTGCCTTGCTAAAAATATTTATTTTAAAACAAGCATATCTTTTCCGCTTTGAGAATTTTCAGAAAAAAACCCCACACTATTTACCTGCAGATGCTAACCAGATGACAAGCTTTTCTGCCAGGCTGGAATTTGGTGCACTCAGTCTCAAACCGCTCAGCCTAGAAAACAACTGTGTGTTATCCACTCTGAAATAACGTTCAACTCTTACACATACAAACAGTGAGCTCACAGGACGAGGCCCAGTTTCTGAAGGAATGAATCACCTATGACTTGCAGCTTACTGACAGTGCCACATTGTAGTGTCAGGCTGTTCTCGTATCATACAAAGCTGCACATTAATTGCCAAGCAGCTGGTGACATTTAATTTTTTTTTCTGTTGACAGAAATGGGCTTGAAAGTAATTAAATTGAGGGAAACATTCACGTTAGCATTGGAACTTTAAAAAAAAAATCATGATTTTAGGACGTACGGCCAAACGTTATGCAGTTCTAGCATTAAGTAAATAATGAATATGCAATTCTGCTTATCAAGGCCAGGATATTGCAGAAAACACTTACATCAAAGAGTCTCAGCACTGCCTTTATTGAAATACAAATGGTTTGGTATCTTGTAAAAACTTTTCACTTGCTGCTATCTCTACAATGGTATCATAGTGACCAGGTCAGTTACTAATCAAGTTACCTTTTATTTGCTGTCTGTTCATTAGGATTTTTCTTCTGTCCTGTGGAGAGAAAAATACGCATAATATGTATTTGCATTAGAAAAAAGGTTTTTGGAAAGGCCATACAACCAAGAAGGCAGCAGCTTCAGCAGTGATACAGGATCTCCAAAATTAATATTTCCAAAAGAGTGTGTGGGAGTTTCTTCAGTTGGGATCTATGCATTTTTTCTTCTATGCATCTATTATTTGTTTGAAAAGGTGTGCAGATGTTTCTACTTTGTCTCACAATAAAGGAAATGTAAAATATGTATTGCACATATGGAAAATAATTAAATACTTTAGCTTGCTGGCACAGGCTATCGGTACCACTTACTCATTCCTAAGACTAATGCTGGCTCACTCACGACTCGGAAACTCTCCGTCTGATAATTAAACATCTGCTCGGGCTAATGGAAGCCTTCTTGTTCTGAACAGATGTGAGAATTCATCATTTCATGATATCTGAACGTTTTTGTTTTAGGAGTTTATCACCTCCAAGAGGAGGACAGAAAATGTGATAATAAGGTTGTGATCTCTACAGCCCCACAATCCTAAGGCTGGGGACAATTTGTTAAAAGCCTGTCAAAAATAGGGAATATCTGAGAGCATTTGAAAAAAGCCACTACAGTAGTTGCAATACGACAGCAATCGACACAAATGTACCAGGGCTCGTGGGAGATCAGATCCCGCAGTTCCACAGTATTCCTGTGACACAGCCTAATCAATAACCTCAGGACATCAGTCATTATAGTAAGGGGAAAACAAAGTACATTGCCTAATAGTATTAAGATTTCTTGTTCTTACAGCATTCCATATATTAACATAAACTTCACACTGGAAGAGATGCTGACAAACACTATGTAGCATAATATATTTAGAATTTGTTGGAATGTGTGCTTTTTTAGATTCTATGGGGAAGGACGGGGGTTTCTTTTTAATAATTGCCCAAAAACTCTGGGCTACAGGTTCACGAACATGCATTACAAATGTGTCGCTTTCCTTCAAAGCAGGTGAGAGTCAACAATCTCCTTCTAATTCACTCATTTGAGAGTGGCAGCACACCTTGCTCATAGGAAGCTTCCCAGAGGGATTCCTACCTGCTGAGATTCTCAACAAGTATTTGGAAACTTCACTGGAAACGGCGCTGTCATCCCCGACAATGTACAAAGCAAAGCTCTGCAGAGGAAAGTGAACAATATGACAGCCTGCAATCCCCAAAGCACAAGCATGCACCTCAGCAGCACACTGAAAACCAGTTTCTACAAATAACAGGAGCACGTCACACTGTTAGCCATGTGTTGACATCCTTTGACCTGCTAGAAACAGGCATACGGAGTCAGATTTGTTTTTTTAAAAATGTACATCTCAAACAAAGTAAAATGAACTGAAGATGGAAGGGTTAGAAAATGTCCTTTACTGTAAAAATAATTTGTACATGTACATTACATTAAATTTACATTAAACGCGATGGATGCCTCTGAAACCAAAAGCGTTTAAAAAAGATGGGAGAAAGCAAAATCATCAGAAGGCAGCGAAAGAAAAGAATATTGTTTTCCTGTTAATTTATTGCTACTAAGATAAGACTTATTTAGTTCGTAGTGGCAAGAGTCCTAAATGTGTTGAAACTGGGCTATTTCAAGTTAAGAAAAGAAAGAGCAGCCTTTCAATGGAGCTGAAGCACAGAAAGTCAGACCTCTGACTGATTCAGATATCTGCTTTTAGGTTCAGGATCCAATCTCCTCCCATCAGGTGCGGCGTCAAGGCGCAGCTCTGTGGAGGTACTGAGCCATGACGTTTGCGTGTCCAGCGTCCACATCAGAGCGCAGCCCCAGGTCACGCCCATGTGCCAAACAACATCGGAAAGAGGATGTCCAAGCAAATACATGGAAGAGCACCTCAATTCGGAAGTTTACATACATCAGGTTTTCAGGTTGAAGATCAGTCCAAGCCAAAAACATGTTTACATTGAAGGTCGTTTTGGATAATATTTTAAAGGTCCACAATTTGACACCTAAATTGCCTGTACCACCATTCCTTTACTATTCAGAGGAGCACCAATGGCTAAGCTAAACTATTATTTGTTATACTTGCTAATTCAGTTTTCCTTGGTTAGGTAAATAGGCTAACCTTATAAAAATGATACCCCAGAGCATTTCAATAAAGAAAAAAAAGATGCCGCTTTTTATGAGATACAAGGTCAGCTTTTCTATGGCAGGCACGTCATTTCATTTAGCTTGATACAAGGAGACACTGCTGAGTTTAGTCATCTGCAGCATGTCCCTTAGTATGAATCAGTCAGTGCTTTCAAAAGCTTAATTATAAAACCCCAGCACACAACTCGAAATGGCCATTTCATTTAGCACATTCTCCCTCCAGCTGTGACTGAAATAAAACACAGCAGTCACTTAACATGACTGACAACTCCCCAAATTCCACTGCTACCTGGAAAAAATAAAGGAACCAGCACTGAAGTATTCAATATAGTTAGGTTAGCTCTTTGATATAAAAATAAACAGTTGAGTTTGCTTTTTAACTTACTGGAACTTAAAGAGAAATAAAACAGAAAAACATTCAACTTGGTTTAATTAAGTGATGGTATTCAGTCTTGTAAAGAAGTCTTGTAAAGATGTCTTTTTCCACTATTTTATACAGGTGGGAATATGAATACATTGCAATATTCATGAATAAAAACAGATTATTGCAATTTAAGAAGAGAACCAATGAACTAGGTATGAGCACAGTAAGGAAATCAAGATATTTTATCTTTGATTCTTGTGCAAACCAAGAACTGATTTCATAACTCAATCTCTGAAAATGTAAAAAAAAAATGTTTGCCCATTAGCTTAAGCATTCTGTACTCAGAAGAATACATCTCTGCAAAATCCTAGTTTTTGATATTTTTTTAAAGTACAGAAATCATACTAATATACTTATGCCAAAGCAAAACTTGTTAATGAGACTATCATTCAGTGACCACAGCAAGAGGAAAGATTCTATAGATCTACACTTATCCTATATTTCTATAATAATATTATGTGGAACACCCAAAACTGAGGAAATGTTCAAACAATGTGTCTTGTACTTTTTACCATTGTTGCCCTGCTGGCTTTTTTGTGTGGTATACTTTTCTCATGCTTCAGGTCAGCTTTTCGAAATTGTGGCACTGTCACCTGGTGAACCTGCCAGAACATAACTATCTCTATGGATTTATTTTCTCACACCTCCATGAGTATCGACGTCCATGTACAGTATGTTAAAGAATCTCATGCTGAATACAATCAGGACCACCATGTCCAACACTGACAGTACATTGTGCACATCTGTTCACACGGGAACAAGTACAGGTTTATTCCATGCTGAAAAGGGAAGAAAAGAAAACGTTTCGGCTGCCGAGCCTTCTTCGGGTGTCTGTACAGCTGCACGTGCTCATTACCATTAGAATGCATTTCTGCTGGAAAGGATGATGGATTGAAACTTAAACCGCGTAGCTCAAACAAAACAGATTAACTCTCGATTTTTTCAGGGTAAGACATACAATTGTGTCCTGTATGCGATCCAAATATATTTAACTGTTAGGTACTGATACCTCTTGTATGTGTCATGGTCATTCACCTTTGCAAGCAGTAGCAAGTCAATTCGAAGGAAACGTGTTTACATCCACAGGCGGCACATGAGATGCAGGCACACTAATTCCCACTAATTCAATTACAACACTAACTCAATAACGGCGGCTCTAATAGTCAAGCACTATAAACAAAAAAGAGTACATACCAAAACAAGCAGCTTTGTTCTTTCACAGATGCCAGGTAAATATGGGAAAGGCAAGACTTCCTCGCTCTTCAAACAGGAGCTCAGCCACCTCAGCACAGACGGGGGCTCGGAGGTGAAGAAGGATGGCTTATTCATCTGGCCAATCTGAGCTACGAGAGCAGGAAAGAAAAACAGGCAACAGGAACTTCAACCACGGCCACTTTCTTGGAGTTCTTAGCAAGGCGGAGTTGGAGTTTCCTAGAGATCGGGGCAAAGTGTCTTCATGAGCTTATTGCCTTCGTTAGAAACTGAGGATTTCAAATGACTTTCAAGAAACAGCTGAATGAGATCCTTGGGTGCATTAGCTACTATGGCCTGTGGACATTAGCACCCTGCAACTCACAACTGGCAGCACACTGAAGCTCAGCAGGTGTGAGCCTGGTCAGTACCTGGATGGGAAAACTAAGGCTGCTGCTGGAAGAGGTGTTAGTGGAGCGCTCAGCCTACATTCTGTGTGGGTCCTAATGCCCCAGCATGGTGACGGGGACAATCAATTGTAAATAGGCGCCGTCCTTCAGATCAGATAAGATAAGAGATAAGATCACTCTATTAGCCCTATACAATTTCTTGCATTAGAAATTCACCTTTTCGTATACCCCAGCTTGCTCTCCATGAGACACACAGACAGGGAGAGAAGCTTGGGGTCAGAGCACAGGGTCAGCCATTGTACAGCGCCCCTGGAGCAGCTGGGGTTAAGGGCCTTGCTCAGGGCCCCAGCAGGGAAGGATTCCGCCAACCTTCCAGCCACAGGCGCAGATCCTTAGCCACCGGCGGGCGCCCGTCTATAACATAAAACTGAGGTCCTGACTCTCTGTGGTCATTAAAAATCCCAGTGTGTTTCTTGAAAAGAGCAGGGCTGTTTGCTGTCTTGGCCAAATTTCCCCCTGAACTTTATCAATCATGGCCTCCGAATAACCCCCCATCTCTGAACTGGCTTCATTACTCTGCTCTCTTCCCCACTGAGAGCTGGTGTGTGGGGAGCGTACTGGTGCACTATGGCTGTTGTCACATCACCCAGGTGGGGCTGCACACTGGTGGTGGTGGAGGGGATCCCCATTACCTGTAAAGCACTTTGAGTTGAGTGTCCAGAAAAGCGCTATATAAGTGTAAGGAATTATTACTACTTCTACCATTAATAATGGCCAACCTCTCATTTGCAACCTCTGTTATTCTTGTGGAAATATTTTATTCAGAAAAATGAATTTTCTGACATGTCATAAGAAAAGGGACAAAGGTGGGCCAGCACCCTGAGCACCTGTCCAGTTCTGTCTTGGATGCATTCAAGCTTCCTGCAGCACAGAAAATGACCTCTGTAGTTATTAGTAAAAGTATAACTTTTGCTGCCCCCCCGATCTGTGCAACCCCCCCGCAAGGCATTATGGAGAACACAGCAGTCAAACAAGAAAAGCTCTGACGGGTGGCTGTGTTGGAAGAGCTTGCCTGCCCAACCTCATTCCCCCCACACCTACAGGTGCACTAGAGGTGGCTTGTAACTTCTTGCACTACTGTTACAATGAAATAGTCCCAATATACCTGGAACCAGCTTCACCAAAACAATCAGTTTGAAGGAAACAATGGCAGTGAATTACAAGAAGGGGAAATTATGAAGTGTACCTTGCAGCATTAACTGCTGTTGAGACAGCCAGTATTTCAATACATGCGATTGAGCTCATCACAGATAACATCTAAAAACGCATTTAGAGAAGTGACAGAAGGTCATGGGGCATTACTAGGGAAAATACGTGAAACCCTGTGCACACTCTCACCTCATAATCAGCGCTTACCTTGGTCAATCACACACACTTCTTTAAAGGTTCTAATGAAGGAGGGGTAATCACGCCAATAGAAATCAATATACTCTTCCAAGTGCAGATCCCTATGACCAAAAAAAGAAGGATTAGCACACCAAAATGGGCAGAGTGAGAAAGCAAAAATGCACAGTCCTCTGCCTGCAGGATTCCTATTTTTATATGACTTTAATACACATAATGTAGATCATTGCAATCTGGCTGTGTTTGTATCGTCTATAACCTCAAACAACTTAAAACCAGTTGGTTCAGAATGGATAAGAGATGTTAGAATTCGTCAACCAGATACTATGGTTAGTTATTCACTATAACACAGACACCCAGACGGCCTGCATGAGTAGTATTAAAACACTGAAGGACTGGCATTTAAACCGGTTTACCTCCTCTTCCCATTGTAATTGTGCTGGTTGTTATTCTAGCTTATTTGCAAGACAGAAATGGGCATTAAAAACCCTTCTGCCATCTGGTTTGTAAACCTACGGGGAGCCTGGCATTCAGTTTGGCAGAGATCGTTGCAATTTATCTCCTTGAGCATTGAGCTTTGGACAGTCGTCACTATAGCATTCGGCAGTAGGGCTCCTTCAGGAGTTTTAATGAGAGGCGATCAGGTTATCGTTGCAAGGTTTCCTTTTCTACAGCTCTGCTACAGTCCTCCTGCCGTTTTCACAGTTGGAACGCAAGCTGTATTATTTCCCATTCAGACGAGGCATGTGTCATATGCCTACTGAAACGGGAGGTTTCTCATTAATGTTTTGCACGTCCAACGACCTCTCGCTTTCTGCTTTTCACTTCTTTCGCTTTCCTGTAACAGTGTAGGAAGCGTTCATCGGGCTGAAGTGCAGGTGAATAGCTCTGGAAGGGTGGGAGGATGCCAACCAGAATACCCGATGACACAAAACAGTCAGTGACGAGTAAAAGTGTCGCGGTTCATCACATTATTCAAATGACTGTTGCATCTCCCGTCAGCTATACAGCTAACTACCAGCTACACAGCTAAGCCCCAGTTCTCACACTGCGCCCTGAGCCCTTCCTTCCAGTCCGCGCTTCTGTGACGAGGATTCGAGGAGCATCGCTATAAAAAAGGTAAAGGGACACCCTTTGGTGTAATGTCACCGTTCCATGAGGAATTGGGGGCGATTCCTTTCAATGGAGTCGCTCCGATGCGGACTTCAGACAAGGGCGCATTAAAAGCACTCACGAGCGCCCCTGTGAAACACAGATTTAGAAATAGGACACCCTGGGCCCTTGCAGACTTGAGCGAGAACACACATACGAAGGGCTTAAGACCCCAAGACTAAGTGTATATTTGGACACGGGCCCCCTTTCCCAGTGATGTCTAAAGAGGCGCGTCGTTTTTTTCCCATGGGAGCAGTGCAGTTACCTTACTGTCGTGGCGAGCAGCCATACCACACTGAATGTTCGCAACTGACAACCCACTGAAGCTCAGCCGGTCAGTACCTGGGTGGGAGACCTTCTGGGACAAACTAAGGTTACTGCTGGAAGAGGTGTTGAGGGGACAGTAGGTGGTCTGTGTGGGTCCTAATGCCCCCATTATAGTGATGGGGACACTATACTGGAAAAAAAAGGCACTGTCGGATGACATGTAAAACCAAGGTCCTGACTCTCTGTGGTCATTAAAACCCCCAGGTCATTTCTTGAATAGAGTAGGGGTGTTATCCCAGCATCCAGGCCAAATTTCCCAATGGCCTTTATCAGTTAAGGCCTCCTAATTATCCCCATCTCTAAACTTGCTTCATCACTCTGTTCTCCTCCCCACTGACAGCTGGTGTGTGATGAGTCTATAGATGGCACTATAGCTGCCATCGCATGATCCAGGTGGAGCCACACACTGGGGGTGGTGGAGGAGAGTCCCCATTACCTGTAAAGCACTTTGGGTGGAGTTTCCAGAAAAGCGCTGTAATAATTGCTTACACTTATATTTTGATTATGACTACCTTGCCAGCTGCTGTAGGAGGAGGACAAGTGAGCGCGTGCCCTTCCGCATGAGGGTGTCCAGCTTCAGCTCCTCGTACACCAGGTGCAGGACGAAGAAGAGGGCGGGGATGTGGCCGAAGAGCGGGGCGGTGGCGTCGAGGCCGAGCGGGGGCGAGGGGTCCTCGCTGGGCGGCAGGGCCCCGAGCGGATCCAAATACAGCGCGCTAGCCAAGAGCCTCGACTCCAGCTGCCGGTGGTAGTCGGAGCTCATCTGATACTCCCAGTCCTTCGCAGGCGACAAAAAAAAAAAAAAAAAAAGAGATGAGCGTGTCAATGGCGGTCACGTGCGGAGCAGCCCGCGCTGCTATCGGATTCTGCTGGGCGTCGGGAGCCTGGAACTTATCACTCGGACTCGGAAACTAGGGAGATTGTCCAGTTTACATCCCAGCACTCCCTCCCAGGGCCTCGAAGTCCTGCGTTATCACTAAGCAAACACAGCAGTAATAAAGTGAGGCAATATAAAGAGGTACAGTACCACTCTGTCTATGGATATTTCTCCCAACTGGAAACATTTAGCTTATGGCAGGAAATAAAACTCTTAAGGATTAATATAGAGTTGATGTGCTAGGTGGAAAGGTGTTGTAACTCTGAAAAAGATTTATAAGACTGGACTTGTAAGATGACAAATAAGAGGATCCATCTAAGTCAGTTTCTTGTTCAGTGTATATTGGAGTCAAGGAACTCATCCAGCTGTCTCTTGAACAATGCCAGAGAACCCATAACCATTTGGGTAAAGGTGTGCCTCCTGTTCTTGGTATTAAAGGCACTGCTATGTAGTTTCCACCTATGTCCTCATGTTCCAATCGTGTTTCAATGTTTCACTGTTAATTCTGAAAAAGTCATGTGGTTGGCAGTGCCTTTGGCAACTCTGAATGGTTGAGGTCAGGTCCCCTCAAAGGGGTCTTTTGTATTCAAAACTAAAAATTCAATTCTGCAAATCTGTCAGTGAAGGACATTCCTTGGTCACAGGAATGTCTCTCGCCGAGTTTCCCTTGATTCCAGAGCAGCAAAATCTTTTTGTTTCATGGTGGCCAAAACTATGATATTATGACAAAACTATGACTAAACAGAACATTCTAAATAAGGTCTTACTAGTGAACCGTACATTTTTAATATTCCTCACTTTGAAATCTACACCTTTGACTATATATCCTAATTCTTCAGCATTTTTAACAGCTCCCTGCCTCAGTCTAGAAGAGTAAAAGTATTTGCAAAGCAACACGCTCAAGCTGTCAAAATGACATTCAATTTTGCAGGTGTTGGCCCAATCCATACTTTGCTCCAAGTCTAAAATTGGGCTAGATTTTAAATTTCTTATGCAGCTTTTTACAGTGTTTTCCAACAGTGCTAGTTTGGTAGAATCTGAAGACCTGGTAGGTTTATTATTATACCAGAATGTAATTTAGAAAGAACAGTGGTCCTAACAGAGACTCCTGTGGTACTCCACTAACCCATCCCAATATAAACATTTGCCAATTAAAAAATGTTTATGGATTGATGCAATTTTCCCAATAAGTGTGAAGTTCTCCAGTCTATTAGTGGAAGAGTCTATAAATAACATATTTTGTTTCCCTACATAAAAAATAAAACTGGTAGATTACCACAAGGCCCTGGAGTGCTTATTGTAAGTAATTCTTGTACTTAAATTTAGACTCCACCTGAACAACTCCAAGGTGTATAACTTACCGTATAACTCTTAGCATAACTTACTAGTATTGTGCTTTTTTTCCTACAAGACAGATTCTCTGCCTACTGTGATGCATGTTAATCATATATGTCCTAAAAAAGTAAACTTAAAAAAAAGTCTTACATCGTCTGATCCCATCTCTGAAGGCCGGGCTTTTTTTGGAGCAATCACAGGGGAAAGAGATCCTTCAAAATCAAGCTGTGAAGAAATTCAAACAATGAGGCTGAAATAAAAAATCACAAGCTTCAGAATTAAACACTTCCTAGCTACGTTTTGGGTAACTTTTAAATGCATACCACTGATTCTCTCCCCTGTTAAAACATTTTCTTAAGACTGTGCATGATGTCATAAGCTTTTTTAATATTTCCACCTACTTTATCATGACTTGGTTATCATGGTTTCCTCAAATCAATTCAGAACCAATGCTGGATTAGCTTGCTTTTAATTCAGACCCCTTTTGATACATTCAAAATCATTGGGTCTGTACAAGCTAAAAAAGACCCAATGTAATGAAATATTGTGCAGTATGAAAAAGAGTTATTGCATGATGCAACATTCTCAGTACATGTTATTCTCTCCATGATGCAACAAATACAAATTAACTACATCCAGCTATGTATGAAAAATGAAGGCACTGAAGACACAGAAACCAGTGGCAAAACAAAAAAAAAAGTCCTAGAAAAAAGCAACGTCCTTCTAAAGAGCTGTTAAACCACAGTTTCAATTGTGTTATAAAAAACACCGTTATCACAGGTCTGGTAGATTATCTATTTTACTAATATCAGTACAAACATTTCGCACAAGCTGCTCTCATAGACCCTCAAACCAACCGAAGATTAAGCCACCTCTTGTGAAGAGCGAGATCGGTTTTCTGCCCAGACAGAAGAACATCAGGAAGGTTACCAGCAAGAGAAGGCTATTCAGCCTATGTGGCCCCTCCAGAAAATTGGAAATGCAGGTTGTGCAACCTTCAGTTAATTCTATAAGGAGAAGCAATTGCCTAAATTAAAAAATCCTGAAGAAACCTCAGTTTCCCATGTGAACGAATTTCCTCAAGCTCACTCTTCACCATTCACCCTCTCTCGCTGTGCCTATGCAGAAAAAACCAGGGATGTGCAGGCAAACCTACCGAGCTATAGAGACAGGAAGAACGTCATCCTTTCTAATGAGTACAAATACAGAAATGCACTTTTCCTTTATTTATGACTTCATACAAGACAGCTACCTCTGCTCAGCACAGACACATACAGTGCGTATGCATCGTATTGCCCTTACGACTCCTGGCATTGCTTTCAACAGCACTTGGAAAGCAGACTAAATATTCCCCAATTACTGCTGTTGGGCTGAAGGGCTACAAGCCTGCCTGCAAGTATGCTGAGTTACAGATGAAAGTGAAAAGGCCAAAAACAAAAAGATTCTATGTATGCAGTTATGATGCCAGTTTTTAAGCATCCAGTTATTTATTAAATGAATCTAAAATGGAAGCTTGAACCATGAGCATGTGGTAAAAGTTCCAAAGCTCTAAACTACGACTCCAGGTTGCCTTCTAGATGTTCAGTTTCTAGGCAAGCTGATGTGAGGAGGCCAGTTCAGAGATTAAACACATTGTTCCTGAAGATGCTTGGTGGCTTTCAGATCACCCCAGTTGAGAATTACATCACTGAACTCAGCCAGTTCTGAGCGGAACCAATTTAATTCTTCCCTCTTTAAGTGTGTGTAATTTGAAATGATGTGTTAAGCCCATTGGTTGGTCTGATCCAGACCTTAATTTCCTACTTGCAGATTTTAATGTCATCTTTCTGATGAAGAAAACACTTGAAACCCCAAAAGGCAGGGCCTTCCACCAAATTGAGACGAGCCTAATTGTGCTGGGGCTGGGGTCTGACACACGGCGCTGCTGTCCTGGGATGTTGAGCGACCAGGAAGTGAATCGCGCCGAGCCTCGCTAGCGCAGTAGGTAGAATGTCAGTCTCATAATCTGAAGGTTGCGAGTTCGATCCTCACACAGGGCAGAGCCACGTTTTTAGGGGCGGAGCGGTGGCTCTGTGGCTCAGGATCTGCGTCAGTGGCTGGAAGGTTGCTGGTTCAAATCCCGCAGCCGGCAGAGGAATCCTACTCCGCTGGGCCCCTGAGCAAGGCCCTTAACCCCAGCTGCTCCAGGGGCGCTGTACAATAGCTGACCTGCGCTCTGGCCCCAAGCTTCTCTCCCTGTCTGTGTGTCTCATGGAGAGCAAGTTGGGGTATGCGAAAATACAAAATTCCTAATGCAAGAAATTGTATGTGGCTAATAAAGTGATGTTAATGTTCATGTTAATGAAGTTTAAAACCCAACATGCTGCCCTAGGCAGCAGCTGCAGCAGCGCAGGGCACACGGATGTGCTTGTGCGGGTTGCCCTGTGCGTCAGACAGGGCAGAAGGGGGCACCACTCACACTGCGCATCCACGCCAGCCTGTCGGTGTTGTAGCCCATCAGAGTCATGAGGCACGTCACAAACAGGTTCCACTCGGAGTGAGAGCTGGGGCCGCCCGGTGCGTTGTGGATGTTGTACCATTTAACGAGCACCTTCACCGCCGTCTCTTTAGGCAGGATGAACTTGATTGCGAGCAGGCATTTTTTCACTGGGGCAAAGAGAGAAGAGTCACCTTCGGATACAGAACAACGGGAAAATAAACACTTATACAGCACTTTTCTGGACACTCCACTCTAAGCGCTTTACAGGTAATGGGGACTCTCCTTCACCACCACCAGTGTGCAGCCCCACCTGGAGGATGTGACGGCAGCCATAGTGCGCCAGAACACTCACCACACACCAGCTCTCAGTGGGGGGGAGAACAGAATGATGAAGCCAGTTCAGAAATGGGGATTATTAGGAGGCCGTGATTGGTAAAGGTCAGGGGAAATCGGGCCAGGACAATGGGGTAACACCCTTACTCTTTTCGAGAAACACTCTGGGATTTTTAATGAGCAGAGAGTGCCTGGACCTTGGGTTTTGCGTCTCATCTGAAGGACAGCGCCGTTTTACAGCATAGTGTCCCAGTCACTATACTGGAGTATTAGGAATCACTCAGACCACAGGGTAAGCGCCCCCTACTGGCCCCACTAACACCTCATCCAGCAGCAACTCTAGTGTTTTCCCAGGAGGTCTCCCATCCAGGTACTGACCAGGCTCACACCTGCTGAGCTTCAGTGGGCTGCCAGTTCAGAGTTGCAGGGTGATACAGCTTACAGATATACTCAGTGGTTCTGCAAACTAAGATGATCTGATTGTCTTTATCAGAATGTACGATCGCTTCACAAACAGAAGAATATTAATTTGCTAATGAATTGAATGGCAGTCGGTGGGGCTTAAATGCCATCTCATTTAACATATGAACCACAGCTTCTCTATCAATTACAAACTAATGTGTGAATAGGGAGCGGCAAATGCTAGCAATTATAACATAATGGTTTAACCCTTCCACACTTTGCTGTTCTTTAAAAATGACGACAAAACAAATTGGACAAAGTTTGAGGCAGGACATAACTACTGTGTCAGACTCATTAGAAACAAACACATTTTGTATTTTGTCATCCAAAGAGATGCAATTACATACGATTAATCCTGACAGAAGACAGGAACATCACAACTAATAGTTCCTAATTAAGGAAAACCCATTAAGAGGTACTAATGAGAGAAAGTGAAAACATTTGCCTTTGACGTGCTTCTCAATAATTCCATAAACAGAGTCTTCCTGTGCTTTAACGCTGGTGCCAGGAAACAATGTGCATGGGATATAATTACACAATTGCCGTCTATGATCAGCAGCAATGAGTAGAGAGAAACGCAGAAAGCAGCTTGCCTGCAGTGATTAAATATCTGAGGCATTTTGGTTCTCATATCCTTGACAGACACAGGTGCCCTGTAACTCAGCTCATTACTTATGTAGAGCATGTTCGTCACAACTGGAGCTCAGGAAACCTGCTGGCTGGGGAGAGAGGCCCAGAGACACACCAATACAGCACTGAAAGATTAACCGCAGCACTCTGGTTTTTAAAGTAATTGCTATGACGTGCAGAACCTACAGATCCATTAACACTGACTACTGTCCAAGTTTATTATAACACTAATCGAACAGATAATACATACTGTAAGTGCTCAAGGTATGGTGGTGGGGAGGCAGCCAAACGAATTAAGAATACGATGTATTTATTGAAAAACAAAAAAAATAGTGTAACCTAGGGGTTCCCTGCAATCCAGAACACTGCAATTCCAGAAGAGGAACTCCGTGCAATTATGCTTCAATTTTATCGGTCTTTCTTATTATAGCCAGCAGCTTTTAGCTTTATTGATGCCCCCGAGAGCAAGCAAGTGGGGAACACTGGCGGCGTGCTGCTATATTTACAATGCTGTCGCAGGTTGGCTCTCAATCAGCAGGTGGGACCCATTCTGGGAAGCGCTATCAGTTTAATGAAGTAATAGGCATTGTCTGCCGCATTGGTAGGGAAAAATGTGTCAACTTAGGCAAGACGCCTGGATTTAAATCTGTAATTCATACCATCAACAATTCACAATAATGTGACATTTAGTTGAAACTCATTCACCGAGTCGCCGACAGTAAGATCTTCCAAAGAAGATCCAAAAACAGGGGCGATTTTACTAGACCTCGTTGATGTAACAACAACAACTCTGTTGAAAAACTAAAACTAACATATTTTACCCAGTTCTGATGTCGCCATCTCAGGAATGGTTATCCTTAGCATTGAGCCATTACTCATCTCCTAAAGAGGAAAAACAAATTCACGTCACTTGCCTAACCGGGCACAGGAGCCACCCTGGGAACCAACACGGCACCAAACAGGAACATCAAAAGTAGCAGTTCCTACTTCATGCTTGTAAATGCTTAATGCAGTTCCTACTTAATGCTTCAACAAATGCTTGTTAATGAGAGAAAGAAATCAGACCTTACAGAAAATATGCTGAAAATTAAACACTATAGAAACAATAGTTCAAGTTTAACTCGAACTTCTCATATAAACCTTAATACATTACTTTAGATTCTAAAGAAAAAAAGTCTTAATTTAACAGCTGATCCCAAACACCCAAAGATGCACACACCAATATGAACTTAACTCCCTGATGGTTTGATATCTTCATTTGAAAGGGTTTTTGAACTTGGCTTTAGGATCAGCATTGATCTTTCCAAACTGTTTTAATTTATCAAGGTCTGTGAAAACACTGATTCATGTATCCTATTATTTTTAAGCATTGCTTAGTATTCGACATTGTGGTTGGATGGTTATTCACATGGTTGAAACAAATCACCTAAACATCCCACTGAAATCCCTGAATCAATTATGCTTAAGGATGCAGAGCTACTTACCAAAGTAACTCGATTGCGAACAGGGTCTCTAAGAGAATGAATATAAGCTCCTATCTGCTGAAAGGCAGTGTCATCCAACAAGGAGGATTCATGATGCTTAGGAGAGCCTCTTAATTCAGAAACAGGAGAAAGCATCACAACCTGAGAAAAAAGGTTTTTACAATTGACTGACCTCAAATGCTAGTACAAATGTTGCCACAAGGATGTTTTATCAAAACCACTCCTATATTATATATATATAATCACATTCTGGTCACTGCATCATTCAAAAAGGCTAGGCTTTGTTATTCTAGATTCCCGATAACAGCAATGACTGGCAATCTGACAGAAAATTAAGGAAGAAGAGTGGGTATTGCGGTACAGGTCAGGTTTTTTTTCAAATGATGAAACAAAATATTTGTTTTGTGAAACAAAACAATAGGTTTGTATTTTTTCTCTTAAAGGCAGAAATTAAGAACACAGATTCACAGATCTTTCTTATTGTAGTTTGACAAACTGCACAGTTCACAATTCCTGTAAAGTAATAAACAGATAGATAGCCTGACCTTCCAAAACTGTGTATACCCATTTCATCTGTACTGTAGTACCATGTACGTTTTCTGATGGTGCTTAAAATGGATTAGATTTTAGCTGAAGACAGCAGGCATTACCCAAAAAAGAACACCAAGATGAAAAGTTATGAAGCAGATGTATATGAAGTTTAATACAAGGACTAGGATTATATTAAAGGCTACCTTCACAAACACTTTCAACAGATTACCCCAAGGTAATTCAAACTGTTTTTCTTTTTTAATTAAAACTAACAGCTCTACCGGGATTTAACAGGATGGGAAATTTATTTCAAGGATCTTCTGTTTCAGTGCTAACCTGAGAAATTGGGTAGAAAGGTAGATAATTTGGCCCAATTATTTTTTTTTCTCTCAGCGTTTTCTTTTACCAAGGTTAAGATGAAGCCCATCAAGGTTTTTTTTCCCCACAATGTGCGATATACTGCTTCCCCACACAAAGGATACATTTTCCCGATAATTGGGTTGTAATTCAGACTCCCTTTATGAAGGCTGGGGTTAAAAACACCTGTAATTTTTAGGATGTAATTGGGATCTAATTGTAAAATTGATGAGCATATTGGGAGGTTTGTTCCCAAAACTCAAAATCGCACTAGAGTAGACCACTCAGCAATTAAGCTGCCTAGCACAGACGTTACTTTATTGAAAAGCAAATTACTTGGATCTTTTCCGGGTGAGTTTCTAAGGGTAGTGAGTCACCACAAGAAAATGAATTGAGCACTGAGACCAAGAGTTTAAAACTCTTCTGATTTTTTTTCTTCCCCCGAAAAAAAAAAAGTTAAAGAAAAAACACTGCAGTATGCAGGCTTCTCAGCAAACGTCTCCGCAAACTTTCACCCTAGTCTGAGATCTACCCACCCATCTTTCAATCTATCACCCAGGCCAGCACTTATTGGGAAACTTTTTCAGACAAGGTTTTTGGTAGATCCTCATTGGCAAGCACTACAAACGGAACAAGAGCTTGGGGAGTGTGCCCCCTACACACACCGCTCACCTCATCCAGACGGCCTACGTGTCTGCTCAGAGACCTGGCCGGGGTGCTGATACTGTCCAGTGGGGTGCTTGGGCGTGGCATGGGGTTCGACAAGCTGCACGAAGGAGCTGGGAGCCCAGGAATATACACCTTCCCCACCTAGGAAAGAGATCAGCAACACAGGTGGAAGGCGTCATTCACTGCCTTGCTGTTGTTTTATTTACACAAAGGGGGTAATTTCAAGTTGCACTTGTTTATACACAGTTATTGTATGGGTTGCCCGATGCTGTCACCCAGGGCAAATAATGAATACAACCACCGAAAGTTGGTTTTAAGGCATAAAGATAGATAAAATCTCAGCATCTTAATAATATGCTTAGTATAAATTGCTGCTACACATTGCAGATGCAGGGATTTTATGCAGTGGAAGATAAAATGTGTATAGATTATTTTATATACGTGATATAACATACCAACTATTGTACAACACTCACCTTCAAAGCTAAACCAGTAAGTACACAGGAGACTAGTGGCAAAGCAATACAATTTGAATGCTCAGATGCAGCATATTAAATATCTACAAGAAACAGCTGCATAAAGTTGTTCATGGCTCATATGATTAGTTTATTTAGTCAAGCGCTTTGTGTGTCTATTTCCTACCAAACTCAGTCCTAATACTGCGGGTTCACGTTAAAGCAAATTCTGCACCACTTCCACTTGATGGAAACTGCAAGGCCACAAACCCACTCTCCTACCCTCTGAAGCTAAAGTGCAATTATCAGATTTAAAAAAACATACCCGGGAGATTCCAGTGTACAAAACCAGACTCCCATTGGTTTCCAGGACCAGCATGGCACTGATATTCTGTTGAAGAAAACAAGCCAGACCGGATTAGCTATGAATAATTTTCCATTTTATAAAATGCAAAAGAAGGTTATCCAAGAAAGCAAATGATCAGAGGCAAACTGCAGTCTGCAGAACATGGGAAACAAAAGCAAAATTTCATTGCCTGTAACATATCTTTAGTCAGGGCAGAGAGTGAAATGGCACACTCTCACTTCAAGAAGGCCCAAATTCTACTGCTGAATATTCTAACCAAGTTAAGAACTTCCAGGCCAGGAAAGGAAAATCACAGTAAAGCCATTTATAAATTATAATGGTATTTCAACATCTGTGTACTTTACGTCCAATACTAGAAGTTGTAACGTCACTAACACTTTGTACAGTTCTAGAATCTTTGCTCTGATGTGCAAAGAGGAAAAGAGAACTTTTCAACCCTCTAGTGCTACACTTTGAAAAAACAGTCCGTTCCTTAACCCTCAATATTTTAATTAATATCAGTTGAAATGAATTACCTCTAGTGGGGCCGCATCTTTCGCAGGGATTGTGGTGACAGAAACAAATATCAATTGAGACGAGTCATTGCTCTCAATGAATTTTACACACCTGCAACAACAGCCAAGTTAAGCGTTAAAGTGCCAGTTTTTAAGACTTGGTATGTACATAGCCTTAAAAAACATTTTTAACAAAATAAGACAATTAAATACATTTAAATCTTAAAATATCTTCCGGATATAAAATGTTACATTTTGAAGCAGTGCTGACTGGCATCATTTATGTGTCATGAGTCTGCTACTGTCTGTGAGAGACTGATTTAATCAACTCATTCAGAAGCTTAACAAGACACAATTCCACCACCTTTTCTGGTTCATTACGTTTACTCATGGAAGTCCACTAGAAAGCAGGCACAACAACTCCCTGATCGCAGCCTGCAATGATGTCTTTGTATCCGCAAGAAACATGAGGCTGGTTATAATCAATACTGTTTTGTCTATCAAATTCATTAGCATTTTTTTTTCCACATTGGAATCGCCCATTTATTTTTGGTATGTTGTATGTTTTTCATGTCTCAGCCTGTAGTTACAATCCTCATGATTTTCACTCAGGGGAGAATAAGGAAGTGTAGGCAGATTCCTCCCAGATGCCCATCTTCCAGCCAATCGTCTTGTAACATGTCACCAGGATCACTGCACTGATTGGAAGAGAGGCGCGTCCCTCACTGACAGCACCCAACGACTGCATGCCACAGGGGTCTCAGTGTTGCCACCAACCGAGATAACCCTAGTTGACTAATCCCACCCTATCCAGTTGTGCATCTCTGCCTAGAGAAGCCTGGTCACCGTCAGCCAGTGAAATGAACTGGGCTCGAACCCGCGACCGGAAAGCTCAACCTGAGCGTTCAACAGCTAAGCTTCTCGAGAGGCACCATGAGATTTTCTTTGACTACAGTGCCGGAGTGAGAAGGCACAGGTGCGAGGAGATCGGCACAATTCTTACAGCGTACAGCATGGAGATCCATGGAGATCCACACAGAAGTGGGAGCCGACTTACCTCAGCTGCTGCTGGGATTCCACCAGGAAGCACAGAAACCTGTGATCACAGAGGTCAGTTGTGGTGAACACCTTTGTTGCTTGGCAGCTCTTCTCCCTGGGACATCCAAGGGTTAAACATTGTATGTTACAAGAGACCCACAAATCCAAAATAAAACCAAACAAAAATAAACAAACAGGAAAAAAAAAACTAAAATAAAGTATGTTAAGGGAATTGCTAGTCTTCTGTCTAGTCAGGTGTTGTAATTCAGGCAATGTCCAGCTGAATCAATGTCCTGCTGGGAAAACTGAAGCAGTCCAGGGGATTGTCGAGCGGGATCAGATCCGGTACCTGGAACTGGATGCAGTCTCCGTCCAGAGCTGCTCCATGCACAGCTCCGGCACTATGGGCTCGGTCTCCGGAGCCTGGAAAGAGTCGTTCAGAGTGCTGTTTGGAGAGTGGCACACACTGTGGTTCTTGGGCGAGGGGGAGTACAGGGACGTGTTGAACCGAGGGGCTTCGGAGAAGGAAGGCATCCCAATGGCAGGGGAGTAAGAACGACTGCGAACAAGGAGACAGAAGCCAAACAGGGCACTGAAATCTGATCGAGAGCGACACTCACCAGTTAGTCTCTCTTTACCAGTGATCCTGCCCTTCAGCAGCTTTATTAGTATAAATATTCTATAGAACCTTCAATACCCGTTTTATGGCACAGTGAGGCACAGAAAAACTAAGTGAGTAATTAACATTTATATAGATTTCTTCACATCGTTTTGATTCCAATTAGCTCTTTGGTCTAGGAGCAGTAAAGATAAGCCCCTAAAACTGATGAGGAACAGAACAGCATTGCTCATGTCGCCTTGTTGCGACATCTTCAAGCCCCCTACAGTCCCGACACTCGTTCATCCTCTTGTCTGGATCCCTCAAGTCAAAGAGCAGGTGTGCAGTCTGAATGACGGTCAGTAAAGTCCCAGTGGATGAGCTGCACAAGTGCAATTCGAGCTTCCTGAAAAACAGCACTGGGATGGCTGACCTGAGAGCCGCCATGTTTGATATGGATGGGGAGTGGGATCGGGAGTAGAGCCCCGGAGAGGCCGTAATCCTGCTCTGGTTGTGCAGGGAGTAGCTCTGGAATGGGGAGCCAGAGGGCGAATCCATTTTGGAGACATTCCGGAGGTGGGCAGTGAAAGAGCTGGTGGCCACCAGTTTCTGTGGAGTACCGATCTGCTCCGGGTATTTCAGAACCACAAACTGCTCCTGCCAGGGCAGCAAGCAGAGTACAGGAAGAGCGAAGTGTCAGTGCATTTCATTCCTGAATCTTATTCTTTAACCGCAACATCTCATTAGAACAACACATACACTATCCTGAGAAGCTGAGTCTACAGTCAGCATCTGAATGTAAGTGATTGTAGTATAACCTATTATATTCCTTATGCTGACCATTTTAAGTACATTTTCTAACCTTATACAAATGTTAAAAAACTGGGACACTGGCTAATACAAAAGTCTCATCACAGTGCCAGAAAAGCATCACAGGAACCTTACACAAAGGAACCAGCATTTACGTCTATCGAAATGCAAAGCAATGAAAGAAATCACTTCATTAAAACAAGGTTTAGATTTAAACACTAATCCACAGGTGTGGCTTCCTCAGCACTAATAAAAGCATTTGGAAAATACACCAAACTGGGGAAAAAAAGCTTTTAAACAGGCTGCCTGAACTGAATTCAATAAAACGAAACACAGCCTTAATTTTGATGTTAGCCACAAGACTGCTCAAAACTCAAATACAGTATACAGAAATAATACCTCTTGAGTCACTCTGCGCAGCGCCCAGACAGTGTGAGTGTACTGAACCGTGTCGTAGGTCATGATGATCGCTGGCTCGCAGCTCGTGAAAACAATCCTCAGCGTGCTGTCGGCCACATACTGCACCTGTGCGGCTTCAAACAGACCTGCGTGCAAACAAGCCAAGACAAAAAAGGACAGTCAACACACCGATCAGCTCCAGAAGAGCTCCCTGCTTTTCCTCTGCCTTTCCTGCCTGGATCGAAAACCGGCTGGAAACTTGAAAGCTCTCCCTCTGCTCCTGTGAAACCGCAGGTGGCAGCTATACTTTACTGAGGTGCAAAACAGCTGGTTGTTTGTTTACTCTTTGCAAAAAATAAAGGAAATCCACAAAGGTTTTACTGTAAAAATAAAAGTGCAACACAATCATTAAAACATCAACATGGCTAAAGACTTAGATTTTAAACACCTTGAAAAGCACATGATGATCAGTCAGCAATGAAGTAGATATTATATGATTTGTGTAGCCTAAATCCTGGTAATCAGATTTCATAAAGACAATCGGCTAAGTGCAGTACATCAAACCATGATTTAGTCTTATGATTACTGTCATTATAAACTATGGCAATACTGAATTAGAAAATAAAAATATATAAACAGAGATCTCAATTCTCACCTGTTGACTTGCAGATAACAGGGGCAATTTCATCCAGTGGATGTCTCATGCTAAAAATTGTTGGCAGTGGCTCTCTGGGAAAAGATTTTAAAAGTCAGATGGCATATTGCATCCTACTCTACCAGTCTCCAGGGTAATTATGAAAACTCTAACAATACTCTACTCACTTTCACATACAGAAGAAAGATCTAAAAACTGCACAATAATATTCAACATTAACACACAGAAGCCCCACGTTAAAAATAAAACATAGCATGCATGTCTCCGATATCATTTCATTGTTTTCTTTGCAAACCATTTGTCAATCAGGGATTTTAGTTCATAAGACTGGGAGATAATACATTTTCTAATTTAGCCATTAAACCACAATGGTGAACTCTTCATTAAATTTGCTTTGGTGAAAACATGTTTAGAGTGACAGTCAATACCACACACTTTGGATGGATCCACTAGCTAACAGCTTCTCCTAACTCGCTTTTTGAAGATCAAAATCTTAATGACTAAATAGCAGGATAATGTGAGCTGCTTCATCTAATACTAATAAGGAGGATAATTATTTTGTCCTGATTAGAAACACAGATGCGAATATCAATTATCAATTTAAAGTAAGGGGGAATAAGAGATGGACATAAAGGAATATTCTACCTTTCATAGAGGTCAACCTATAGCAGTCATTTATTGCGAAAACCTATTGCATCCAAGAGTAAAATGAAAATGCACAACTTAAAGTAAATATTATTACCTTGGAGGACTCTGTGGGAAATCAGAAGTAGGATTTTTACGTTCAAACAGCAAGCCAAACTTGGTCGGCCACACAGCTGATACCTTAGAGAAAAACAGAAAAATATCCCCACTGTTTTTCAGCTTGATCTATGTGGATTGTGATTAGAAAAAAATGTTGAAGCCCTAATACAATCACTCTAAATGCTATCCAGGGTCAAACATGAGATGATGCCACAAGTTTTCTAAATACTGAAGTGTTTCGGATTTGAACACTCCAACATCATATAAACATAATCTTAATATTATATAGTGTCTTCCAAAATTATTGGTACAATACTGTAAAAACTGATTTCCAGTCAAGCAATTTGAATTTGCAATTATGGGGTAAATAGATTAATTTGAATAAGTAAAAGGTAATGTGCTTCATTTTCGGGTAATTTCAAGCATACATTTGAAGTGACCATACGTACTGGGACACATTCAGTTATGCCAATTTCATATATTAGGTTACATCTCTCGTAGAGGTTATAACAAGAGGTAACAACGATGCATGAAGTCTGCAAATTAATGAGCTCAACACGCACTGTGTGCAATCGCCTGCCTATTCTTGGGGTGTCTTAACTTGCAGCTTGTCAAAATCACTCCGTGTTGAATTCACGTCTCAAGATGACTCATCTACTGATTCACTGCTTTTCTGCCGCCACCATCAATGGCTCCATTATAGGCAATGAGAAGTGAGAGAGTTGCAGAGCTGGCCCTGCATGCCAAGGCCATGCTGATGTTCAGATGTGCAAAGATGAGCCAGTAGAGTTTTAGAGCAAACATTCTAAGTCCAGTTGAGACAAAGATCAACCTCTACCAAAGTAATGGATAGGCGAAACAAAGGAACTGCAGATGCTCCAAAGAACACCAAACATGAAACAGGCCGGATGTGACGTCATGCACAGCTGCCTCAGGATCTGTCAGAATGGGGGGTTCTGACAGAATCTTCAGCACTAAAGTCACAAAATTAGGAGGCAAGCAATTGGCACAACAGGAAAAACCCATCCGAGTTAACAAAACACTGACTGGGTGACTGATGGAGGATCTCAATATTTTCAATTTTAGGTCAAAGGAAAATTCTCATCATGTCAGGTTATAGAGATCTGAGGAATAAACAGCATCTTGTCAAGATTCTTCAGCTTCACACCACCACCAGCTGTGTTTCTAATGGGTTGGGCCAGGTATATCAATAAGGAGTCCAGTGCAGTAGGGCTGTGCATTGTCTTTAAAGATCAGCTGACACGAATGCAAACCTGTGGGCACAAGCTCTTTCTGCAGCAAAAGAAAACATGCATGGCAGGTTTTCACTGGAGTGAGCAGTAACTGTAATTCAATAAGAAGGTGTAAAAAATAGAGACTTTCCTCAAGAAAATCATTTTCGCAGAGACCATTTTCCTTTCTAGCAAGTAAATAAACTCAGGTAACCTCCTTAACTAGTCAACGCTTTCACATCTTTAGTTACAGATTTAAAAGGACTCTCTGGGCCCTATTAGATACCAAGTTTTGATACAAGGCAGGGCTGAATTGGAGGCCTAAATGTTCTAATTATTTTATTTGTTAAACAGATTTTACACTTTCCTGTCCAATATTGTTTGCTCAAAATGATTTTGTTGTGTTGTAAATGAAATCAAGCTCAGATGACTAAACAATAAAATTGAAATCTCTTCATCCTTTTTAAATATATCCAGCTGAGCTAATAATTAAAACGAATCCAGCTCACTGAGACCTTAATTTGGAACCAAAACTGGAAGACCATCCAGCCCCCCTTAGGACTGAAGTGTAATCCCCCTGGGCACTCAGTACATACAGGATGGCTAAGCCTAACACAATATTATTCTGCTTGTGTGCCATATTTGTCATCTATTTTAGTGTATTAGGATTTGTTAAGGGAGCATCACTCATAGTGCCTGTGGTCTGATCTAACTGATTTAGCAATTTTGTCATAGATCAGTAATCTCTGACAAAACACTACAAGGCGGTGTGTAAATTAATCGTGCTTAACTTTACGTAACAGTCAACAATGAAATAAACACCACACTGATCATGGGCTGTTTTGGAGGGAAATTTTATTTTGTGTGTACTAAAAATAAACTGATATTGATTCTATCACGGTTGTGAAAGACGGATCATATACTGTATTAAACAAGTGTATTAAAGAAGTGATCAATGCACCTTTGTGGTGCAAGAGTGTGTGAACATCCTGACACTGAGGATGCACGTTTCATTCATTTTTTCACTGCCATTTACAATACTTCACTGAATGACTAGTGTTGTGTTCACAACTAGCAGAAGAAAGGGAATCCTTATGTAAATGTTAAGGGATTTTTTATACAGTAAGACAGTTTCTGGTATGATAGGAAAAAGTCTGAGATCACAGAGACTGAGGTTCAGCACATTCTGCAAGATGGAGGTGAAACTCCAAGCTCTTAGTTTCATTTACTTTCTGCACAATTCATTCTCAAGTTTCAGCACCTGCATTACAACAATATTACAGACTGACTGAGACGCTTTTTGTATTCGTTTCCAACTGGGTTGCAAATAGATTAGATCACCACCTTTTTCCATTCATTTAATTTCTCACGTCTGATTCTAAGTGGTAGCAACTTCTGCAAAAGTCTAACAGTTTACAGGAGAAGAATATACTCATGGCATCATGCATGTAGTTTTCCATATTTTTTCCTTGCTCAGTTTTCAGAAGTCCTTTTGGATGCTCTTTTCGCAGGCACACTTATTCAGTGCCCCACGCAAGCAACAACCATAATTTGCCTCATAATCTGTTCAACTATAAATCTAGTATTTTCAGCAGTTCCTAAAGAGCTCGAGATTTCAGACATGCAAGTTAACTTGAAATCAACCGTTTGTGGAACTAAAAATGTCCAATCAATTAAATTAATAGATCAATAAAGGTTTTGGAGCTCCAACTATTGTAAATGATCAAATGCTGCACAACAGAACATCTCGGTGATTACGCCAGCACGCGATACCGATCTCCTACACGAGGCATATGCAACTTGGGATTTTCCATTCCAGGCCATTTCAGGAACAATAGTTAATCCTGAATTACTTAATTCACCCTAGTGCCAAAGATCCCTATAATTATTGAGAAAGAGTTATAGAAAACACTGCAATGGAGTGAAACGGAATAGCTAAAGCAGTCTATCCTGGCCTCAGACCACAGCTGTCCCAGCTCTCGCCCAGTTCACCCTGCTTGATTGTATGATAATTCAAATACTCCGCTGTGGAAAACCTAAATTAATGCAGGTGCACAAAATTACCTGAATCAGCCACACAATTAGTTGAGTGGCCTCTCTGCAATAATAATGGTTCATATGATTTCACAATAAATGCACCTGTTGCTCTAAGCACAGATCAGAAGAAATCTATAAAAAATGTAAAAAACAGATATCCTTTTGCCAAAGAACTGTGACTCACCTGGAAGGGCAAAGGGGAGATGAAGTCTTTCCCAGTAATACTGTGAACATTCACACACGTCCTCTGAACAACGCAAACAGTTTGCTCCACGACTTCTTGTTCTGAAAGCAAAATTTATTTATGCATCATCTAGTCTCTTGGCCAGGAGTGCGATTTTGTCCGATTCTTCATTGCACCTACCAAATCTTTTCGGCTGCCACAAAAGGCAACCTTTTCAATAGGCTGAGCTGCATAAGCCTAGATGCCTGGATGACACAGATTAATATTTCATACATGTCATACCCTTATAATTAAACAAAGGATTTCATCTGCTCATCTGGGATATTAATCCGCAGTCATATCTGAAGCCTGATACTGTGCTGCATGTTTACAACCAACAAACACAATGAAAGCTGATACACCGACGTAAAGACCCAGGGTTTTAATGTCTAAACTATAAATGAAAAAAAAAAGCAAAATTACCTTCTCTATCTTCCTCGGGTACACCAAAATTACACCACAAGGCCTGAAATAAACCATTAAACAATTTCAAATTCCATGTACCTCGATAAGCACAAACATAATACACTTTCATAACCAGTTCAAAGAGCTTTAGCCATGTCACAAAAGGATCACCGAGAGCAGTTTGAAAATAATGACTTAATGAGACTGCACGAAAAACAGGAGAAAAACTCTATTCTGGGGCTGAATGATGTATTTGATTTTCTTTACCCACGGGAGTAAAGTAGAGGCTTAAGAACAATAGGAGGGAGTGGATTTCCTTTGTCATGTGTACCTGTAGGACAGGACTGTCCACGGTGAAAGCCTTGTATACATACGAAGCCTGATTCTTGCTCCCCCGGCTCCATATCACCATGTTCCCAGCCGCATACAGCTCCTCTTCAAACTCCACCCCATGGACCTCTCCACCAGCTCCCTTCCTCAGCTGCCAGCTCTCCTGAGCACAACAGAAAGGGAATGATCCATAGCCCATTCTTCACAGGTATGATGATGACTGGCATTCCAGGAACCGCCAACAATTTCACAAAATACACCCATAACGATGAAAACTTTGACTAAATCCACCACAGCTGTATTTGAGCCATGAAAGTTTGCAAGTTTAATTTTAACAGGCATCTCTTCCTCCACACCATCTTACTAGTATTAGTGATACTGATTATTGATATAATGTAGCTCAATTAGAGTCTTTTGTCCTGGGATGTTTATGTTATCAATAAAGCATATTGTATCCATCTGAATAAATCAAGTGTTACAGTTAACATGCCATGACGCAGCACAAGCTGCCACAATTAAATGCTCGTTATCAAGCCAAAAGTAAGAACCTGACCAAAATGGCTTTTCACGACAATGTTAGAGAAACACCCACATGCATCACCTGAAATCGACAGGGGATACCTGGAAATAAACTTCCAGCAAAGCAATGTGGGGAACAGAATCAGGGAGTGGGGGAAAAAAAAGAGTTGAAAATGAGAGAACACACAAAATGCAGCAGGACAGAAATAAATCCGAAAGGGGGCGAGTAAAAGGAAATTCGAGACATTACCCTCTCCTTTTCCTGCAGCGTTACCTCCCGAAGAGACCCCACCAGCCCGGCTGCCCCATCGGAGCACCACAGCTCGGAGGCCGGCTGAAGCTGTCGCAGCTGCAGGTTCACGGCGTTGGGGTGATTCTTACAGTGCTCGCGACCGAACGGAACAAACTCCTGCAATTCACCTGCGGCTATCATTGTGGCTCTCTCTTCATAGACGTTCGACATGAGTTCCAGATATCAGCATTATTTCTGCAGGGGAAGCCAACAGGTAAACATGATCTGGATAAAAGCCAGCCGTTTCCCCCACCCCCCAGGATATAAAACATATCTGAAAGAAAATTACCCCAAAAAAGCTGCAGGAACTGGAAAATGAGCAGAAAGCAAAAACAACATAATCTGACAAAAGATGTAATTTGCTTATAGCGTTTTATTTGTAGGTGTTTGTTCATGTTTGTGGCCCATACTGTTCTGTTTAAGAGTTAGGTTTTACAAAGTGAGAAAACACTCTGCACTTTAAACAGCTGACAAGAAAAAGCAACTCCTCCTTTCCGTCAGAGAGAACCTGGGGTAGGGATGAACTTACTGAGGTCATGTCTATCTTGGAAGAGCTTTCCAGAAAAACAATCAATGCTTTCTACATTTGGTTAAAGCAAACGAGCGATTTCTAGGAGTTTGTTGTCCGATTTCTTAATTAAAAAAGAGTGAAGCACTCTGAGTATAGCGCACTGCTCAAAATTGTGAAAGGCATAAACAATGATATCAACAACAACATGGTCAGCGCAGTGATGTAGAAGTGACCCGCAGTAACAGCGGCTGGATGCATGTGTTGTTCCATCCTACTATTCCAGCAACTTCCCAGACTACATATTTTAGGAGCCAGATAGTGGAAGAAAGATAATAAACGAGGGCTACGGATAAGTGACAGCAGCAATATTTTAGAACACGGGAACACGTGGGCATGTCGTAGCACGTTACTAGTCAACATTTCATCTAGATTCACAATCTAAGCAGTGTTAATTAAGCAAGACTAGTTTAAGCAAAACAAGAAAAGCACGCACTTTGCCTTAATGTTGAGGGCAAAACGTCATTCTCGGAAACAGCTGAACGTTGGATAGCTATTAAACTGTGCCAGGAAATAAACAAGGGATACGGACAAACCTGTTAGTAACGAATCGTCTACCGCCGGATCTCGGAGTCCCTTGATGTATTTACGTTCAATATAAGAGGATGACAGTTTTTGACAAACTGAAACAAAACAAACACTGAATTCCGTGGGGAAAAAAGACCAGACGTAAAAAACTAAGAATAACAACACAGGGATTCAAATGGACGCGGCCATCTTGATATCCCGTGAGCCTCCGCCATATCGCTCTGACCAATCAGAAGGCACAGAAAAATCAACAGCGCGGACGGGCGTCAGCCGAGCCGAATATTCCTCCTACAGTATGTAGACAACACAGGGAAGTAATTTCATGCAGGGATGGGTTTGTCTGTCTGAGAAGCGTAATTGGAGATGATATATGTTTGACTTTGCTTGCAATATTTCATAGTTTTGCGGCGTTTCTAGAGACTTTCATAAGAAACCCGCTTAACTGTGGAATCCAAAAACACCACAGCTTTACAAACCATGCAATAAGGGATATCGATCTCGTGAGAAAGCATCAACATCATTCGAAATATCCCTTCTCGACAATGACTTCCCAATTAAACAAAGCGCAACTTACTGGTCAATAAATGTCCTGTGAGGATTGTCAGAGCAAATACAGTGATAAACTAGTGATTTAACTTACAGCTAGTTCGGAAGTGGAAAGTGTTCCTTAGTATATGAACTATTATTTGCCTCAGTATTATTCACATCCTCAGCATTCACTCACTTTTCAGTTAAATAATGTGTCACATGTTTTTGTCTAAAGCAACTTTGGCAGACATTGCCATGGTAAACTTATTATTAGGGTTGTTAGATTCAAAAGCACATACATGTAGTACAAATACAGTTTATCTGCATTGTTGTACTTGTAGTAATTACTGTATCGCTTCCTAATACAAATTTTAATTGGCCATATTTATTTCTTTGCCAACAATAGACTAGATAATTATTTTCTTGCAAGACTTGTTTATGTATCAATGAATCAAGGCACTGACACAGTAGAGATGGAAAACCTTGTTTTCGATAAGACGGAATGCAAGCTTAAAACGCATGAAGTAATTATATAACGTACCACATGCAGTATGCAGTTGCTAGATGGATAGAATTGCCAAGCTAATCCACATGAGCACACTGTTGCACATGAGAATTTAAAGTCATCAGTGCTATTGAGGACAACCCTGCTTCAGTCCTTGAAAGAGGAGGGAGAGAGAGGGAAGGTCTTAAGCCCTATCCTGAAGGCACACTCTCCTGCTGGTCCCTGCCAAGCTTAATTACTTAACTGAAGACTATGTTGAACTAACAAATTGCTCGATTGGACCATAGCCATGTGTTATACTCATGCAATCAATTAGTACTGCTACATATGAAATCCATATGAATAGTATGGATTCATATGAATCCATATTCTACATATGAATAGTTAAAAAGCAGTTCCAACATGATATGCAGAAGCATATCATGTTGGAACCAGTCTGAAACCAGTCAAATAGCTCAAATGAATGCCATTATGATATCAATTGTGTAACTGAGAGCTTGGTTGGAACAAAAAATCAATATGGACCTTCATGACCAGGATTAAACATTCCTGTTCTTTGTCACCCTTAAAAAGAATCAATCTGTAAAGACATGTGTTTTGAACAATTTAGTAAGTGGAATATTGTCATGTTTTATTGCCGTGAAACGTTTAAAAAGAAAAGGGGTATTTATGCACACCAAATGGATCTTCACCCTCCCCTGTACAGAATGTGTTTGTACCTTGTTTAAGATTTTTGTGTTTGTATGTTGTAATAAAGATGAATCATCTAATTGTTACCTTTGAATCTCTCTACGTAGACTTGGAATATTCATCACAAGAGAACAATTTCAAGTTGCTGTGTAAAGATTGCAGAATTTACTCTATAGCAACCCAAATGTCGTTGCATTTAAAAGACGTATGTGGAATAATGAGCAATAATGTGTTCATTAAAAGACGTATGTGCAATAATAAAGCATCTTGACATTTGACGTGTTTCTCAGCTCCTTGCTGCCATCTAGGGAGGAAGGCGAATGTCACTTTAGGGTCGGAAAGCTGGAGGAAGACCCCATGATTAGGGTGGAAGAAGAATACTGGTTCTGGTCTGGATTGCCTTGCAGTTAGAACCAGAACTTTCAGTCAGGAATGGCAGACACTGTTAAAATTAGCATGAGTGAAAAGTTTTATATTGGCCTGTATCAACTAATAGCAACTGTATTTGTAATGCCATACCACCACTGTTTAAGGAAAATAATTATCCTGAATTACAAAGGTAATGAGTCAATTTATGTGTTTCCTATCCCACGCTGTTTGTTTTAACTCACCAAAAGGTCCCACCACTGCAGGGTTCTGACACTGCTGACATGAGGGAAAATCTGGTCCCTGTTTTCCAGAGCTCATTAAACAAGTCATCACTGTCACGACCGTGTTGGATGAACTGTGGTGAGTCAGACACATATTAAATCTGATAATGGGTCGTCTACAGCTCTGGTTGAGAGTCTAAACCAGCAACCTCCCTGCTCTCACCGCCAAGCCTTGCTAATGTCATGGTGGTGTGGGGGAGAGGGGCTGTGATGTCTGAACCTCAGACACAGCAGCTCATTGGTCCCAGAGCTCATCGATGACTGAGAGCAGGTGACAAACACCAGTCCACTGCAGGGACCTCTCCTTAGCAATGTTGGTCTCCCCCGAACAGCTGGGTGGCCAGGAACAACTGGGGTACGGTGCCTCATTCAAGGTACACCAGCACCAGGACTCGATACCACAACCTGGCAGTCAGGGGTCCAAAGACCCACTATGCTACACTGCCCAACGTAATTGAAGTCAGCCAAAACAAACATATAGATTGAGGACGATAGTTCTCTTGTTTTTAAATTTTGGCAGTCAGATCAAGTGCATTTCAGGAAAGACAAGAAATAAGTTTGGAAGCACTTTTTAATATTTACAACCCTAACAGTGATATGACAATAATAAATGTCTCCCCCATGTTCAAATAATGAACAGATTTGTGTGCTAAATATGTAAATATGTAATATCTAAAAGCATTACAATTTATTCAAAAATTAAGACTTTGAGGAATCGAAAATGTTTCTAGTTTTCACTACACTAAAGTTTTACACTTTCTCTTATTTTGCTGCAAGCAAGGGGGCTCACAAAGCTAATTGTAAAATGCTGAAATATTTTGTTTTTCGCTCAAAAATAGCCGAAACATGCTTGAGGGAATTTAAGTGGTAGACTCAGTTTGGAAAGGAAAATGAGGAGTGTTTTTTGCACTAACGCGAGTTAGTTCTGTGAAGTCTAACCTTAAGAAAAAGTCCCAGGAATCAACAGAACGGTTCTTTACACGCTGGTGAAAGTATGTTGTTAAGATAAATCAGGTAAAAAAAACTACGCACGTTTTGTGAAACGTTGGATGAAGGAGCCATACATGGAATACCTCCGAGAAAAAATAATAGGTACCGTTGTACATACAAATTTTGCAAATGCAAAATACTGAAACGGAAGGCGAGGGGTAAGCTATCACTAATTCTACATTTTGCACGCATCGTTAATGTATAATCCCTTGGTCTAGAATAATTAAGTGTGAAAGCAAGCATACCGGTATGTTAAAGGACTACATTGTTCTAGTTCTAAATTTGCACTGGTTATATTATATAAAATGCTCGTTTCCTTTTTGCTGGGCTGTGTCGTCGATTGGAAATTCAGAACTTCTCTTCTTTATCTGACTTCATTACTGATGGCCTTTAGCAACGGACATGAAAAATGATTCTCTGAATCCAGAGTCACACAGACCGCCACTCTCCTCCGCTCTTGAGACGTTGGTTTTAGAGAAGGACACAAAGTGAATTAAAGTTTAGTTAACCCAGCGCACAGTCTTCTTCCAATATGGTCAGTCAAAAGCAACGGAAAATATCAGTGACATGTGAAAATTAAGATGTCTCATTAACGTCAAATAAGATGATATTCATCACGCCAGCGACTCCGTTCTTAACCGACAATAATGATTTGATACTGTTACCCGGCTGCACGAAATCTGTTAATTAGGTTTCAGGATATAGAAAAAAATAGCGCATTCAAAACTGAAAGAGGTAAGCACATGACAGATTGAGGTGGAATCATGTATACAGTCTATATACAGTTCTTGCCGATTAATTACACCAAGCCGTACGGAACATGCAGCATTTGCGTTAAGGCTTTCCAGCTGGTTATAGGAAGCCCAATAATAAATGCCTCTGTCAGATAATCGTAGCCAAACCCAACAAGAGGCCGAGAAGAAAACGGCAACAGGGCAAGAAAATGTCATCTGAAATAAAAAAAAAAACCTGGAACGTGATCGCCCATGTCTAAATGCTTTCCGTAACCTTCAAAATTCAGATCCCCCGAGTCCCTGCCAGGAAGGGGTTGGACTTTCGGGGGGCTGTTTTATTGCAGTTGGAAAGTGATTTAATCTGGTTTCCTTGTAACGTTTGAAATCCCAAAGCAGAAGCTAGTATTTGCAACCTGCAGGTTTGCTTCCACATAATATGCAAGGCAAATCATATCCTCTACCTGTACTCTTAGCAAAGGTGTAGCCTGTGAAGATAACATCGTAAAAGTCTTTGGTGCCATATAACTGTATTTTATTTTACGTGCCCTAGATGCATTAATACCTTTCGTTGGAGTATATTTTCATGAATATTTATGAGGATTTAATAACTCAGAACAAGGGATTTTTCCAGGCATATCTGCGGTGTGTATTTTGGCTTCTACAGCTTTCAATGACCTTTAATAAAACAAAAACCTTTGATAGCAGATTCGTATTGCGGCGTTTTGATACTGGAGGGTTTATCTTGAATATAATCATTTTTGTGTATACCGACATGTGTTTATGCATTTATATCTATCTTTGATTTCACAAGGCAATAGAAATCAGGAGTCCACGGGTATAAACGTGCTGGATCAATGGAAATGGAATAAGGACAGGGGGGTTTCAGCTTCGTACCGTCAACGAGGCTGTGCAGTCTTCCAATATTCGTGAGAATCCCAAGGTAGACCACAATGAAATAAAAGTCAGATTTCAGAACGCTTATTTGGTCTTATTATTTTTCTATAATACAATTCCACCTTGCACATCTGTCAGGCACTTCAGCAGTTTGTTTTTAATACTCCCTTTTATTCCATTATTACTTCATGTTTTCTGTGCTGCAAATGTAGGCTGTGGCAACACTATACGTGCCTATTTGCACGTTTATTGGGTCTTCTCAGTCCAGGACAAATCAGGACAAGATAACACCAACAACTTAGAACACACAGCTTCTGGGACAAATATTAAAGTCATATTTTCTTAAACTGTGCTGCTTACCAAGAAGAAAAAAAAATAAATATGGATGGATAAAGTGTCTTTTCCTATTTGTGAAGTGCTTTGGAGAGTTCTGTACTAACCAAACATCCAAGAATCAGATTCTTTGGAAATATGTATTGAGTAATTAAGTATAATAAGTTTTGGCTTAACCAACTTGGTTAAGAGGTAGCATCCTGGCCAAAGGACAAGGAGACTAACCCCCCCACCTCCACCCCATTCAGAGAGGGGAGTTAATTAAGGGGCAGTAGCAAAGGTGGAAATGTGGTTGGGGTGGGATGAATGCACCAAAATGCGAGAAGCGCCACGTGAGAGAGGAATTTATATAATAAGTCGATAATTCCACTGGGTGAGATTGGGATTGTCTGTCGTTATCCCTCACGAACTGCTGCTAAGAACTTCCATTTCATGAGGAATAATGTCATCCAAGGTGCTTTGTGAATGTGTATTGAATATTTAAGTGTCATAGATTTTTGGCTTTACCCAGAGGAGGCTTGATCCCCCAAAAGCCAAACTAGTGGACCCCAAAACCACCAATGGAGAAGAAGAGACAGAAGGAACAGCCAGGCGCAGTAAAATAGGAAATGCAAACATTAAAAAGAAAAGATGGACGTTGAAAGCTGTCGGATGCCTGCCGGTTGAGCTGGAGGGAGATGGTATCAAGAGGAGCAGGGGCCACGAGGGAGAAACCCGGGGGTCACTCAAACCCCAAAAGAATCAAGCGATCCCCAAAACAGACAGAAGGAACATGGCGGTACAGAGTTTACATTAAAAGAGAAGGCAGCCATTAAAACATCTGGGATGCCTGTTGAAGGAGCCAGAGGTAGGACGCTGGACAGACCCTGGGCCTGAGCAGCAGGGGCTGAGAGGGGGCTGCCTGAGGCCAGAGTGGGACACCAGGGATTGTATAAACTGTAGGACGCCTGCTGGCTGAGCCACAGGTAGGACATCTTACAGGCCAGGGCCCAAGGAGATGGCATCAAGGGCAGGAGGGGCTGGGAAGGAGATAACCAAAGCCAAGCTGAATACCAGAGAATAGAAACAAAAGAAAGTGCAGAGGAGCGGCTCAAGATTAAATTAAAGAACACGAAGGAAGAAGGCTTGTGGCTTGAACTTCTGAGGAGCACGGACCGTGTAGAGATGAATAACGTATGAGCCAAATGTAAGACAAGTAGCATATGTTTTCTTTTGTTCTGTCTTATTGTTATTTTCCTGCTTGTTGGCTGAAGCACAGTCCACATATAGAATGAATCTGACAAAAATGCAAGAAGAGGTGTGCGCAAGGGTTATTTTCTGTGTATAGTGAAAAGTCGGTAATGATTGGGATCAGCTCGATGAGACTGGCTTGTCTATTGTTATTCCTCCCAAATGTCAGTTAAGACCTTTCATTCAATTAAAATAAAAAACAATGTTATCAGCTACTTTTAATTGGTGCAGTTATACAAAGTACAAACAGTGACCTGTGCATCAGTATCTACTGCGGCGAAGAACCTTCATACTAAGTGACTCTTACACAACACTGAGCTATTGTTACAGAATCCACAACAGAACATTTATCCTATTATTTGCTTTATCATATTCACAGAGCTGCACTGGTAAATGCAGAGTTGAGACTGCTGGGCAGTAAATTCCAGGAGCCTTTCTTCCCCACTCATGAGTAAGTCTTTGAAGTCACGTTTCAATGGACAAGTGCTTTCAGAAAATTCATCAGATGCTTTGGACATAGTTGGACTTTTGTGGGTACCTAAAATACAAAGAATACAGCAACATCTACAAACTGAAATATCCACCATTGCCTCAGGTGGAAATGGAATGACTGTTGCTTGCAACATTGCAGAGACTGCAGACAAGAAGAAGGCCTTTTATTTGGTTTGCTTATTGGGTAGTTTAGTGACCACGTGAATCTAGAACTTCATCTAACTGTTTCTTGAAGGACATCAGACCTTGACACTAACCACCTGGCCCGTATGCCTCTTCTCTACTGAGTGTGAAATAGTCTCTTTCAATCTAATTTAAATCTTCCATGATCAGTGAAAAGATTTAAATGTATATGAAAGTCCACTGAGACTTGGAATAATTTTTGCTGTTTTTCTTTAAACTTCTTCTGATGCTCTAAACAGACTGTTTTTTTAACAGTCTGGTGACCAAATCTGAACACACTATTCTAATTAAGGCCTCACTGGTGTACTGTAAAGCATGATCATAACTTTCACTGTTTTTAAATTCAAAGTTTTGCTTTCCTATTGCTTCGACCCCATTCTCTTCACGGATGGCTCAGTGGCGCTGTAGATAGCTTTGCAATGCTAGGGCCCTGGGTGCAATTCCCGGAGTGCTGTGTGCGTGGAGTTTGTATGTTCATGTGGGTTTCCTGCAGGTGCAGTGGTTTCCTCCCACAATCCAAATACCGGTAGGGTAATTGCCTTCTGGGAAAATTGGCCCTGGTGTGAGTGTGACTGTGCACCCCATGATGGACTGAATCCTTTGTGATCCCTGTATTGGATAACGTAGTTAGAAAAGGGATGGATGGACGGACATCCTCTTAATGAGGTGATAGATGAATATTATCCATTATGGTATTGATATGGCTTTAACATTATCCAGACCCCCTCATCCATAGATTTCTGTTACTCAGAATCATCCATGTGATATGTAGAATGCATGTTTCTATGTGGATTGCTTTGCATTTACTAATTTAAAATATCATTTGCCAAATTCCTGTCCAATTCTAGTAAGCTAGACAAGACCTTCCCTTTCCTCATAAGTCCTCATATGTTTCAAAACTCTTCATAATATTTTTATATTTGGGACGAAATCGAACTCCTTGTATCGACAGGAACTCCTCGTATTGAAAGTTTCTCAAGACTCTTCCATCTTACTCCAATGTTTGAAGGTCAAAGCACGCATTTATAAAGGATGTCGCAGGATGTCATGTGGTTCAGGAATCTAGCCTGTTTGGGGCAGCGTCTCTCTTTTATAATATAGTTTTTTCATCCTGACACATCTCAACAGATGTGGCCAAAGATGTTAACAAGCTCTAGACGGCCAGCGAATCCTTTAAGAATTTAATAATACCTCTTAAATGCCCTATTTATCTTGTTAGTATTGAAGGAAATGCAAAATACAATTTTATTAGCATCCCAGAAGAAATTATATAATTTCATTGACTCTGATGACCTGTAGTCTCAGGAGATATGCATGCCGGGCTTTTGCTCCCATTATAATTCCACGTCTTCTCTTGGGTCTTGGCATCAGCTTTGGAATCTAATGATGCTCTGAAAGCATTAGCATGGATAATGTCTTTACAATGCTTTAAACTCTGCAGCACATACGGCTTCAGTGTTTGTTAAATGATACAGTAAACAGCTGCTATTTATTTAATTCTTCTGATACAGTGTTTTGTTTTTAGATAATGTGCTCCTATGCACAAGTGTATAACTATTTCTTGAAGGACTAGGCTTAGGATGGGAGTGTGGAGCACTGCTCATGGTTCCGAACCTGTAGCTGAAAGGTTGTGGGTTCAAATCCCAGGTGAGACACTGCTGTTATACCCAAGAGCAACAATTGTACCATATCATTCCACTAAAATGCCCAGCTGGATGAATTAGTTCAAATGTCCAAAGGCCACTTGTATAGCTGCTTGGCTTACTGTGGAAAACTGCATTGTGAAAACAGGCTGCTTTGTGCAGCCATTATCCATAGGAACGTGTTGCTCATGGGCCCTGTTGGTATCTGGAACAAATGTCACTGATCCATGGAATACAGGTTTATTGAGAAAGGTGTGAGACTGGGCCAAAACAAAAAAAATTACCAGTACCTTATATATATATATAACTGACTTCATATTGGCATTTCACTATTTTGATTACCAGATTTTTAAAATGATTTTTAAGGGTTGTGTAAACCTGGAAAATGAAATCCTGTAGGTTCCAGACTGCTTGCGATTATGACATATTGCACTTTTTACAACATAATCATGAGACTGGGGAATATGTGACATTTTGACGTTAGCTCATTTAGACGAGCTGTAAATTGGTACTGGTTATAGCATTATAATTAACCCTGCACCATGAAGAAATTCAGCACTCAACTGAGTGATATCTGTCCTCCAGACTACGGCGTCATATTCGGATGGGATCATAAGAATTAGAAAAGACTAGAAGAAGTGGTATTCAATGTGAACTTTCAAATGTAGCCTTTCTGTAACGTTGCTCTTCGGTGATCAAGGCTTATTTCTATGCAGGTTTCACATCAGCGAATGTTTTTCTGCTTAGATTTTGTTTCGATTAGTTCCAGAACTTATTTTACTTGTGTTCGTCAGGAAAGGCAATTTCCTCATTCAGAATCCATTAATCACACCACGCACCTGGATATTTATCCCATAAAAAGGCACTGGATTGAATCATTATGGAGGTGTTAAGGTCAGTTCCTTAATTTCAAGGTGGATGTGCATGAGAAATGCCTACACACGAAGTATGACTCATGACAGGGTCGGTTTAAACGCACAAATCTTGTTTCTGTTTCTTGTTCCTTTGTCGTTTTGTATCATCATTAATCTGTCAAAATACAGGTGATAGTTGTACTTGTGTTTCTAATATGTCAGGCAGGCTTACACTAACAGCTGCTTTCTACAAGGTGGGAACCCTGTAAATTGACAGTGTACTGCTCAAAGCAAAATAAATAGCATTAATTCCACATACTAGGACACAAATGCTTGAACAACACTGTCTCTACATCAGTATGTGTGCCTTAAAGAACAAGTAGCAGAATTTTGAAAAATGTTGCATGATACTTCCCCATATGTTTTTATGGGGGCTCAATGGGGAACAGATTCTGGCTGAGTAACTCACATACTTAATGAAAGTTAAGTAGAACTGGAAAAATACAGTCATACATAAATTAGATGCATGGTAATAATGCTAATATTATTCAAGACTGATAGAGTTCATCCTATAAGCAGGTCATATTTTTGACATACTCTAGTTTATAACAGCCTGTGTGAAATACTTATTCTTCACATTTAGTACTTCATGTAATTCTTTTAGGTTGTAGTCCAAACAGGCTTTGAGACCACATCCCTATGCCTCATATTTTTGCAGTGCAGTTTTCTAAATAAGCTAACCAGTTTTACAATTGGTCTGAAGGCTGAATAATACAGTTGTGTATGCTAGAGATTAACTAATTGAGACATGGAAGACAGCACTTAAATATATAATATGAATGTATGCAGAAAGAGGGAAATAATATTATTGGGGAGATGTCAACTTCACACACATTGACTGGGATGTTCCCAGGGGAAATTTGGAAGCCGATATTGATATGGCTTAAACAGTATGAATGCTTTTTAACCAAGTTAGTTAAGGCACCTGCTGAGGGTGATGTTCTTACTGACCACAACTTCACAAATAACCAGGACAGAATAGAGAGATGAGATGTGTTACAATCACTGGAAACGTGACTATGATACGGTAACCTTGAAGCAAACTTTAAGTCACAATGGGCTGAGCCTAAATTAGGGTTTATGTTCCTAAAAAGGCCTCTTTGAAAGAATGAGGAATGAGAAAACAGGAATAAGGAATTGAGAACTGGTGGAAATATCATAGACAGATATGAGATGGAACATGAAACACAGATTTTACAAAATACCTAATTATGTAAACAGGGACTTCAGAAAAAGTTAAGAGACTGTCAGAGAAATATTTATGCATTTGGTAAAATCCCTGGTTAAATATTAAGGGATTTCATGAAAATTGTAATGTTCTCTATCAACAGAAAAGTGCTATTGTTGTACAGCAAACATATAAGGTTAAAATTACAAATATCCAAGTCAAGAAAAATATTGCCTAAGTGTTTAAAGGAGATATGAAGGAAAAGTGGGAAGGCAGAGATTGTCTTAAAGGCCTCTTAATTCAAAATTTGAAAATTAGTGCATCGAGTTACACCCGGCATTGAACAGAGATGAATAAATGTCAAAGAAAGACATGTGAAGAATATCACATGCCAAATATGAAAATAATTTAAAATATTATAGTAACAGAAAATGTATTGTAAAGGTTTAAGTAAATAGTTTGCCAAATTGTAGGGAATACAACCTAGAAAAATCACATGAATTATTAAATGTAGGTTTTGTGAGTTTAATGAGTATGTTACACACCCTGTTTTAAAGTATGGCTACAATATGACCAGGTTATAGGATGAAATCAGCATTAAGCAGTTGCACTTAACCTTCATTAATGATGGGGGTTTTGCAAGAGACACCGGTTGAAGAAAGAAGAGATAAATCAGATCAGAACAAAGATAAAACACAAATAAGTAATAGGTTTATTCCCTGCTGAAAAGAAAGAAAACACAATGTTTTGGCTGTGATGCCTTCTTCGGGTGTAAGAAGGGGGCCTCTTACCCTCAGCAGGTGCCTTTACTAACTGGGTTAAAAGAAGGCTCCACAGCCGAAACGTTGTGTTTTCTTTCTTCTCTTTTCAGCAGGGAATCAACCTATTACTTGTTCTTTTGCAGCCTACGCATGCTGGTGCAGCTCCCCACCTGAACTAAAACAGAAATTTACAACGATCAGTTTTATAACAACACATGTCATCAGTAAATGTGGAGCCCAAAACAAGAACAGGGCAGGAACTTGGTCCCTGAGGTATGTAGTCACACAGTCATTTCGGTTTGTCTTCCAGCCATGTGAACTGAAAGATAAATCTGACTACCTGAAACTAAGGGAGAATATAAGGAGAGTAATAGAAGATGACAGAGAGGCTCCAAAACCAAACTCATGACAGCCTAAACCTAAAGAGACTCAGACATAATGAGGGAGAAAACAAATGGCTTCTATCATGAGGGAGCACACTCATAAATCTTTGAAGTTCCTGAAAAGCCTGTGACCCAAAGTGTGCTCTTTCAGGCGATGTATAATATCCCCTGATTCGGTAAAAAGAGCAAAATTTCCTGAACACTGGCCTCATGCAGCACTCTGTTTTTAATCATCACTGTCAATTTACCAGCATGTTTCCAAGTCGTTTGCGCATAATTCATTTAATTTTTGGCCTAACCAAATCAGGCTATGTGATGTAGCACAGTGCAGCCAGTGGCTGGAAATCAAATAGTTTTAGACGCGCTGGTTTAGCCTACCCTTAGCAGACGTTAAGGGTCTTCATTTGTGTACCACAATCTGGATTTGGTGTTCAGCACTGTTCGATTCATGAATAACGACAATTATTTGGAAAGACATAAAGATTGCTTTCCCCTCTACATGTAGAAAATAGAGCAGAGTCCCAAAACGATTACATCTTTCGTAAAATGATCTGCCCTTGTGTTTGCACCCTCCTACTTCTGTTTAACATACCCTCTTCTTCCTCACTATTGGTTTGGTTACTGTAACTTTGTGCTTATGTTAAAAGATGAAACACCATCGCTAACTGAAAATGTTTATGAAATTACAAATCAACCTACAACTTTGAACACGCCTGTAGCAAACATTTGGATGTGAATGAAAAGGTACAAAGAATACTTCTGTCCAAGTCCTGCACATTTTTTTAATCCAGCTCCAGACAGACTCAGTGATCGAAGTCACTGACGAAACAGTAAGAAACAAGTGGTAACAAGTGAGATCAGTATCTTTCATGCTAATGCTTTGTCTAAGAGAGTAGGTACTGCTGTTTCAAAACGTCTCCTCTCTGTATTGTATAACCCCAATTATCGAATCACAATTAGTGATTCGCTCATTTTTCACACAGGTTCATTTTTGTATTCCTTTTAATTAAGCAACACCTCTGTAATATAGATGTACAATCGCATGTGTTCTTTGTTCATTGTGCCCACACCTTATTTGATATTAAGTATCTCTCTCATATGGATAATGAAAGTGGATAACAAAAAATTAGATTCACTATCATGAAATTGGGTGATGATTTGGTGATAAACGGTATCAATTAAGGAAAAAAAAAGTTTTTACAATCACCTGTTATTGTCAGGGACTAGGATACTACAGGGTTAGGGTATTATGATACCCTAATCTGGATTCTGTATTACGATCGCTTCTCTTTCTAAAATATAGCAACAATCTCATAATTATAGTGTAGATATAAAATTACAGATGACTCTAAAATACAACAAAATGTAAAGATTGCTGAAGGAACAAAATACAATTAGGTAATATTCATGAATGGACAGATTTAATGTACATAGTGTTAGATGCAGATAGGAAAATATGGAATCGAAGAGTATGATATTTTGAGCATGAATAGGCCAACTGAAAATTTTGCAATTTGCATTAACACCACATTTAGACAGACTAAAATGGCAAACAAAAAAAAACTAATTACTGCAGCTGAAGGCATAGACTCTTGAATGGAAGTTACAAATAGGTGTAAAACAGACTTGGAGGGCACTTATTCCAGGTGCTAAGAATCCTCATAAAGGCACTGACAAAGTCAGCCTGATTCAAATCTTTGGGGTCAGCTTGGAACACCAACCACAGGATACACATGGAAAATTAAGAGAAATGTATTTACCTCTGCAGTCAGGAGGAACGCCTTTATATATACTACTGTAAGTATATATATATTTGGCTAATGCTTTATCCAAAGTGACTTACATTTGCATTCATGAATACAGCTGGATATTTTCTGCACAAATGGTTGTGGGAGTCTGGAACAAGCTACCCAGCCATGTTATTCCATAGAAAGACAGGCTTAGTTTTGTAGCAGCAACAAAACTGTAATGGACTCGTCGATCTCTTCTCATGTTCCCGTGAATATTTTCACATAGATACAAACTAAAATTATTCTCAAAAGAATTTTAGAAATAAATTACACATTTTATTTTGTTTTTCTTAAGCTGATATGGATATGCTGGTTGCAGACTCTAGCAATCTGGAAGTGAAGAGTGCACAGGTTACTTACTGGTGATAAAAAATTATTTGCAACTGAATAGACAAAAATCCTTTTCACAGTTTACTTGGCCCCAAATGTCAATTTACTCCTGTGTTGTGATGTACATATTGTATTCTGCTGCATAGATAAATATTAAATGCTTATTTTGTATATCCTAAAGAAATAGCCAAATAAATTTCCTTTAGAAAAGCTAACTGAATGCAGACACATACGAAAAAGAACTAAATATCAGCAAATATGACACATATGGATTCAGAGGCGTCAAAGGATTCAACACCAGTAGCATAATAGTAGCAGTAGCAGTAATTAGCGTATTACAATTCTCACAACATTAACAAATCAAGCTAACTTGGATTGCAATACACAACTGCAATGATAAAAACAAATATGCCTCCAGACTTATTGTAACATTCTGTCACATTAGGGAGCTAACACTGGTTCAGAGCTGATCAAGATCATCTGACCTTTGCAGATCATATTTACATTTAGGTCTCTAGAAAACACCTATCCCACCCCAAAAAAAACTACCAGTGTCTACTGTCAAGAATCTTTGACATGATAATTAAACAATGAACAGAAATCTGTGGAATCACTACAGAGGGGACATGTGCATGCAATTTTATTCAACAAAACTTTTAAATGCTTTAAAATGGGGCTTTTACAACCTGATTTGACAACAATCAATTTTTCTAATGTGAAAAATAACGAAAACTACAGTAATATAAGTAATTTTGGTTAGGTTGAGACTGGTATTGATTTCGCAATTATTTTTCACATTTTATACGTTTTTAAATTAAATTATATTTCATGCACCCTCATCACAAAGTTCTTTTATTACGGTTTTCTCATTTCAGTTACTGAGACGTCGTGAATTGCACATTCATTTCAGACATGGCTTTAACCCCTTTAAAAATATCGGACAATCCCTGCAATTTAGATTGAAGTAAATATAATTCCAGGAAAGGGTTATTTTTTCTGCAGTTCTATAATTACAGATGTCCTTCTTGTAAAATACTTATGAAAATAGAAATACTGGCGTTTTAAACTCAATTTAGTTTTGAAGTGTTGACGCTGCCTGGTTGATACGAACTACGTTTTGATTGATCTGAAGCGCATATATGTTAATCAGTGGAGTCCAGTGATTAAAAATATAATCTGAAAGCAGAAGTAAAAATTAAACATCCAAAGACAAAGCTGAAAGTCAGACCCGACTGTGTGAATGAACAGGGGCTCCCGCTTACCTTGAAACTACTTGTGATCAAAACAACAAAAAGTTGCTCGGTTTGAAAACTAGGAGATCGCTACAGAAAAAAGAAGTGATATTAGTTTGGACTCTAAACTAATATCACTTTGAACGTGGAGGGCATGAATCAATATCTTGCAGGACTTTAGAAATCACATTATGTATGATATAAATTAGTTCCACTGTGGCGGATGCTTACGGATCCAGGCTTACCAACAAGCCAATGACGAACTCGCCTGTCCCAGTGGGACTGGGCATGACGTATCTAAACTGATCGAATCTGATTGCCTTCCTATTCGGCTAAAAGTATTCAGATGTATAAAATGAGGCACACTGCTCCACATCCAGCAAGAGTGCCCACAGGAGTTAAGAAGAACCACCGGCAACGTTCTGCTGAAGAGGGCGAGCTGGCTTTGCTGGGATAGTTCTGCAGCGTGGAAACCTACCGTCTACTGTGCTTGATTCCAGCACCGCGGACAGCGCCAGCCAAAGACGCCAGAAGACTTTCACTGCTCACCTGTAAGTAGCGCAGTTCATCGATATTCTCTTGCTGCCTAATGACTCTCCAGTCGCAGTTTCCCTAAACCTTTGATACAAAATAAAGAGAAGGTGTAAGGGATCGGTTAAAGATACACCTTCAAATTAAAAAAAAATCCGAATGCAATATTTAAAATTCGACTCGATTGTTTTTTTTATATTTAAGAGTGATGCGTACGTGAAGTTGTTTTAATAGATACATTATACCTTTTAAGGACAATAAAAGCACATGAGCGTAGAAGTGTAGCTTCAAGTGCTGTGCATTACAAAGACTAGCATTTTGACAGAAAGTTCCGACGAGTGTACAGTTACAGTGTACCTATTGTATTTTAATCTTATAGAGTGCAGTTTGCTGATGATACTTTTTTACGTCTAAATACATTTTAAGTGCAACAGCTTTTAGAATAAGAAAATATGAATTGTGCTTTAAATGATGAGCTGGCTACTTGCCAAGCACCTGTCGCTGCCTTTAGAATATCAGCGACTGTTTCTCGTTAAAATAAATATTGTTAAAACTGCTCAGAAAATAAATCTGAGTGGATTGTAATTGAAATGCCTTCCCTTAGAATTATTGGCTAAATTCCGTGCTGAAGCTACTAAATTTGCATTCAGAATATATTCAAATTTACAGAGAAAGATACGTAAGGCTACAGTCAAGTGACAAGAAACAAGCTTAAAACCAAACTAAACGTCTGCTCATTGTCTCTGTCCGTTTTTGTGTAGATTGAAAGCGATGTTACAGAGAAACAGTTCCCAGCTTCTTCTGCTTATAGCCCTGTGCAGTGTGTTATATTCCAGAACAGTGGGTCTACCAGCGCTGGGAACTTATTCGTCTATGAGGTACGACTTTCTAGATATTAACTATTCTTTGAAACAATTGAGTTGTTATTATTAGAGAGAGACAGATGTTAACACCGATTTCGTGTTGTCTAATCGCTCTTTCTTCAGTTGAGTTTTAAGTAATAGCACACAAGCCAGGCGCTAGTATGTGCGATTCCGACAGAGAACAGAAGTTTCCCTAAATCGGTGAGCTAAATACTGCATTAGCCTTTCCTGACCTGTAACATAAACCCATACATCTTAAGGACAGAACCAAGTCTGCGATAATATACAACATAGGCAATTGACAATAAAACAAAAACAAGCAGTGACACTTTAAAATAATCGGTAACTTCAATCTGACGTCTGACAATAGTAGCTGATTTATAGAAAAAGCCGCAAACCGAAGAGTTTAGCACCACTGATTACGGGCAAAATGCTCTTGGCTTTTTGAAGATGACCTTTAAATGTGCTACATCCGCCTGAATGAATGCACCTCGACGACCTTAAACAGAACGGAGTTAGATTTTAATTACATCGGACAAATTACTGTATATCGTGAACCTTCAACGAACCAAACCTTACTTGGGAATTTGCTTATTTACTTACATTGGATGCGGTTGGTTAGCAATTAACTAGATATAAAACGACAGGCTACCTGGAAAGTCATTATTCTGTGACACGGTTCGAAATCGTTGTTATTATTAAGATTAATTTAAGCGCTTATCCGAGACGAAGTGATTTTAAGTGAAGTGTTTCTCTCTGCTGGTCCGTAGGCTGGGAAACACAGTGGCAATTGAAGGAGACAGCGAGAACGACTGGACGAAGAGTCCATCCAAACACGATTCCGTCCCAGAGAGCTATAAGCTTTACTATGATTTATCAAACGCAATCGCTAGGTACGACGTCTTTAATCTCCATTTATGTTCATATGGCGTACAGTACGTTTTACAGTATTTTTTTGAATGCTTCATGGGTTTCATATCGCTCTATTTGAATCAACGCATCACTACAGATATCCAATATCTTCATCAAAGGCAGCCATGCCACTGTCGAGAAATATGACATGTCTGATTTCGTGCATTAACGACGTAGGGCTTGTATATGGTCTTATGGTTTTGAAACGTGTAGCGTTGAGTTATTTCACTTCGTAATTTAATTTCAGACCCACACGACACGCTGACGGTCTTTTTACAAGTGGGTACAGCAAGCTTCTTGGCCAGCTATCCGCCCGACGGTACCTGGAGTCTCTAATTGGAAAAAGAGTCAGGTAAAAATGGATTTTATTCCTGGCATAGTTTTAAACACATTTCAATTTCATGACTGGAGTAATTTGTCAGACAGCAAGCTGGTATTCCTAACTAGTTTTTCTTTGTTAGAGCAATATTGTTTAAAACTACATAAGACTGAAAACAATATGCACTTGCGACCACGTTTTAAGAAGATTGCAAAAAAGGTTATTTCAGGTATTTTTCAGGTATTTAGTGATTTTTATTGATAAACTGATTTTTTATTGATCTCTGAAATCCTCGGATTTAAGATGCATTTCTTAAGATGCTGTCTTCAACTGGCAAGAGATGAGACAACCAAACATGACTTGAGCAGGCCTATTTATGCACTCCAGTGTAGTTCCCAAAGCTGTAGTATGGGTTTTCCCCAGTTATGGCACTAAATCTAAATAACAATAAGCTTTATAAAGCAAACTAATTTGGTCAAATGCCAAGCGATTGGATAGGCATTGTTAAATATGCTAAAAGAGTCACTGCAGCTCAATTATCTCTCAGGATTTCTAAATTCTTCTTGAGTTACTTCTACAATAGAGGTTTCAATACACAGAGCTGGTGTCATAGAACTTACCACCACCTGTCTGACATGTTGTATGGACATATACATATTTTCCTATTCACGAATGAACTTGTGATAGTGAAGGTCTTGTCTACATATCCACTCACTGTATAAAGGAATGTTTATCATGTCTGATTTGAAGCTGTGTACAAATGACTGCATACTTATGTGTCTGGGCAAAAACCCCACAGAAATTAACTCTATTTGAGGCTTCATCAGTGTGGTGTCATTAACCAGGTGTATACTGTAGATACATATTTATAGGAAAAGTACATGTAGTCAAAAGCTTAGTTGAATATCTTTTTCTTTGTTGATTAAACATAAACAAGGCGAGATACAGAATGCAAACATGGTGTTTCAGTTATTCATGTTGTTTAAATTCAGCTCTTGCACTTTTAAAGATATTGTTCCCAATTAGGTTTTGTATTACATTTTTTGTAGATATCAAGCTTTGAATTGCTGAATTCAAATTTCACAGATTATTACAAGTGCAGAAAATCAATGATAATATTATTTCACCACTATCTTTCTATCATGAACACTGCAGTATATTCCAGGGGCAAATCAGCCTGTTGTATGTTATTAAATGCACGTCATGCACAGTTTAGAAAGGAGAAGTACTGTATGTTACAGAAAGTAACTTTTAGCATCATCTTGTGACAGCAAGACATTCAGTTTATGTTACATCAATTACATTACTTGTTCCAAAAACCAAAGTAGAAGTCTCCATCTGTCTATCTGACGAACTGAAGAAAAAAATGTATACTCAGAGAGTATGGAGGTGCTGTCCAATAAAAAAAATCAATGAAAATGCTAGAATGATCCATCCTTTCTACTCCAGAATGAATTATTTCTTAACACTTGTCAGCATGTTAGTACATGAGCCTCCCTCAGAACAAGTTATCTTTCTTTCTTAAAAAATAATGATTAAACAGCTAATAATTAGAACATTTTGGAGAACAATCATCTCATGATGACATTACCCCAGAGCTATATTCTAGATCTCTGTTTAGAAAAAGTCTAAAGGAATATCCTCTTGGGTCGAATCACAAGTGGACTCAGAATGTAGATACCCGAGAAATGTACCTTCCCTGAGGGCTTCCATAACATTGGAACAGCAGGGCTCTGAGCCTGGCTAAAAGTTGTTGTGTCTTCTATTTCCTCTCCTAGTAATGACCTGATGGAGGAACAGATGCCAGTCAAGCGCCATTCTGATGCCCTTTTTACAGACAACTACAGCCGTTTCCGAAAACAAATGGCTGTGAAGAAATATCTGAACTCCGTGCTCACAGGGAAGAGAAGGTAAAGGCAGGGATGCCTGAGAGCCCAACAGGTCTTTCTGCACTCTGTAAAAAGGGCAATGCAGCAGCTGCTGGAATACAATGTCAAACAATGTGAATGTATATTATTTAACGATGTCGATTTAAAATGGCATTTGGCATTATTTAAGGTATTTGATTGACATAGTGCCATTAAAACCAATCCTCTAAAAGCAAAATACATCTATACATTTGTTTTGGATTTTTATGCGTTTACTGTTTATTACAGTAGTGTAATTTCATTTTTCCATTCAATACTTCCAAGCATAATTCCATTTTTGGATTTCAACCCATTTGTTTTGTCACTGATAACAGCCAGGAAGATGTAAACTCTCCCAACCTTCAGGATGAAGCTGCCATAAGTGAGCCCTCCTTCTCAGAGAGCTACGATGATGTCACAGTAGATGAGCTCCTCAATCACCTCCCATTGGTAGGCTCCCATTACAGTTTGCATCGTACCTAACAATCAAAGGCCCTAAAACACAAGCATGTTATTTCTTTATCTCTCGCCAAAAGTCCGAACTTTCCTTCAGTTTCTGACCCCTGTGGTCAGAAATGTCAGAAAACCTAACTCTCAGGGTCCAGGGCCTTACGTGAATTTTAGGGTACTCTGTCAGTTGACAAATTATTTCTGTTTTGAAGAAAATATTAGCCTTGTCCAGCAATTAGTTAGTTCAGTCATTCGGTGCTTCAATAGAACCTAAAACAAAGGACCAGGGACCAAAATTTCCTATTGTTGATGTAAAAACATTAAACTTTTGGTACATCAGATGGGAAGAAGTGATGAACATGGAAACTGACACAACAGCAGATTTCACAGCAGTTTTTCATAAAGACAAATGAAGACCATTATGCATAGATGCTCTGCCAAAAGCTGCAACTGAGAGCTGTTTGGAAAAAATCTACCATTCAGTAATTCAGTTGGATCCTAATGAATTCTAAAAATGTTTTAGAGGTTATTTAGTGCAACTCACCCTAGCCGAGAGAACAAGAGCCTGACCGTAAGGATGAGGCTGACCAAACATGCCTTCACTTTCATTAGGAATGAGCTGTGGAGCTGCGACAAGGGTATCAGTACCTGGGGTTGACATGAGGGGTGTGCAAAGGGAAGTCCTGAAGACAAGATATATATATGTAGGAGAGGGGAAGTAGGCAAGATTAGGATCTTACCTTCCTCCCAAAGGTCTGCTGTCAAATTCATTTTGTCAGAATAGATGTCCTTTAAAAGTGGTCCACTTTTAGAAAGGTTGGTTTGCTCACAATGTTGTCCTCATTTGATTGGAGAATACAGACTTCTAGTTTAAACCTAGCCTTTATGCGTGGACTTGTACAGTCATATGTTGTACAACACAGATTCCCTTATAAAAAAGAAGGAGTGGGGTAAATTCAGAAATTACAAACTGAAAAGAAATTAATCTCTCTGCAGCAGGTGAATAAGAACAAAATGCTTATTGTCTACAAAAGACCTGTTTCTATGGCTGTCTCTTTATAATCTGTGAAAATAGAATTGATCTAAATCTGCCCTTTTGTGTTGTTTCTTTTTCAGACACTCTAAAGAAGGCCTTCCAGAAAGAAGGAGGAGATAATCTGTCATTAACTTGCTGTTTAAATACCATTATAAGAACATCAGTATTAAAACCAAATGAGAAATGTTGTGAAGTTAAGAATTGTGACAAAATTGGTTCTTATATATAAAGTAAATGTTTACACTGTAAATAAACTACTTTGATTCAGAGGTGTTGACCTAAAGCTGTACATACTGTATGTTAGACAAATTATGTGGACTAGTCTTCTGTACATTTTAGTTCAATAAATGCATTAAAATGAGTAGTATACTGGACAATGTACAATCTTATTGTAACATAATAGTAAAAACCACGTGTAGGTCAGTTTTTCAGCATTTTGCCACTTTTCTATTGGTCTAAAATAATATTAATAATTATAACTGGGGAGCACCATGAAATTATATGCATGTCCAATTCATATTGTAAATCAGACTACAGATTGTATGAGTCACTCTCTAACCCCATTTCTGTGACTAGATAATACTGAACAAACATTATAACACTGCCAGGCATAATGGCTTGGTTTCAATTCCCTGAAATATTTAAATATACAATGTATGCTAATATTTATACGAAAAAGGAAATACCCAACATCAACATCCAAGTGTACTTTTTACGTTAGAAACACAAAACAATAGGGAAGAAAATGAAATAAAATAAAAAAGGGATTAAAACTAAATTCAAAAGGCTTAAGCACTTTCAAACATACAATGAATTATTGTGCTCTGGAAGTGCACAATCCGAGTTATTTATTCCCAATTTTCCTATGTTTGTGACGAAACACAAGGAGATATACGAAAAATATACACTCCTTTCCGATTCTTTCATGATCCTGTTCCATTACCAAACAGAAGTAATAATACTTTAATAAAATGTTCACATCTTGTTCAATAATTTCAAACCTGAAGTGACCCTAAAAGCCTTTAGGCTCCCTGACTAAGACTGCAATCCAAAATGCACTATAACTTACAGTTAAAATAGTTTTTTTTCCCTTCATAACCTGTAAAGACATATTTATTCTTTAAGCACTGGCATGTCTTTACACTTTGAACAGTTTAATTGAAACTTTATTGCCTTGTTACTATTGCAAATTAACCCAGATATTAAAGAGACAATTGCTGAAAATGTAATGATTGTTGGAAAAAAAATATGGTTTCACTGCTCCATTTATACCTTTATCTCTTTTTACAAAGTCCCCTTTCTCAGCAGGAGTTCTAGAATCCAATACAGTGACTACAGATTTTCCTATGTAATATGTTTGTTACGGTTTTCCTCACCCACAGCAGTACTCAGAAGTTAGAAGTTAGAACGCATAAATGTTTTACTTTTAGGCACAGCACAGGAGCAGCATTTAGTTCTGACATGAAATAAGATTATATTTATATCATAGATACATAGTCAATGAAGATATAACTTCAAAAGTATGATGTTTAATGCCAAGTTAATGCTATTGAATATTCTCAATAAAACACTATTCCTTCTTTCTTTTCTTCAATTGAATGTAACTTCAAAAAACATGAAACTAGTAATAAAGTTTTATTAGTGCAGAACTATGTTGTTGTTGTTGTTGTTGTTGTTGTTTATTTAATCTGATTCTATGCAAAGGCAAAAGTCTATTAATATTGCTTATTATTATTTCATGAATATAAATGGTTTAGACAACCAGGAGTGAAAGTACGGAGTGAATGTTCTAAGCATCTATAATCTAAAGTTTGACTGACTGTAGCAGAGTAGAGTAGACTGACTGTAGCAGAGTAGCAGACTCTTAGAGTATTATAATATAATCATAATTACAGTATAATTATACAGACTCAAGCTCCTTCAAAACCCTGTACTGTATAAAGTGGTTCGAAAATGGATGGGTATATACTTATAATGCTTGTTATTTTGCTATTTAAATTGAGCAAAATCTTCAAAATGTTCACAAGAACTTAAGGGGAATTACATTATTTCTGACTTGCCAATCCAGCATTGTATCAGCTGACCCATCACGTTTACCAGTCATGCCTGTCAGGTGTACCTCGTCATTTACGGAATTCGATCAGGATGAACTGTTAACTTGAAATGTCTAAACTTTCTGTAGATCACACACAAAATTCCATTCCTGACTAAAGAAGGAGGAAACAGTGAGTCAAAAGGGTAGGAGATGGCAAAATACCTCACATTTTTACACAAGATCAAGATGTGTTTGTCCAAAACAAGGGGTTCTTCAGGCTTTAAATCAGACAGCTCTTCCAAGGGCCAGTCTTTACAGAGCTACAACAATCTCTCCTGCAGCTGGGGCCCCTTCCTCACGCCTGCTCTGCTCATTGACTTGCGCTCTCTGCTCTTACTCTTCACAGTGCAATCGCATCCCACACTCTCTTCAGATTAAATTGAAAGAGCGAGTCCTTTGTCACACTACTGATATATTAACCCCACAAACCACATTGGATGTGCCACCTATCTGAACTCTGCTTGTCTTCGGCCTCAAACGCAGATGCTCGGGACAATCCAGGAACTGTTTCATGTGCACAGTCACCTTGGAGTTGGCGTGTAGCAGTGGCAAGGGCTCTCAGCCAGTTCCCTGCATGCTTAGTCTAGATACCCATTCGTTCTGCACTCATTCCAGCTGTGCAAGATATGCATGAATATAAGGCGGTTTACCAAGGGGTTGACTTGGAATCTTTCATCCCATCCAAGTGAACATTTAGTCCACTTCACACTCAAAAACCAGGGAAAGATACAGAACTGAGTGAACATGTTTAACACAAGAACTGTTAAGTAATTTAAAAGACTGTCAGTCTGTAGAAATGACTAAATGGAGACAATAATTTGACAGTGAATACTGATAATGCTAGATAATAACAAAAGTATCAAAACCATAAAAACTGACATCAATACCAAAATTCTCATTTCTCATACTAGTTAATTTTACTATATATAGAAAGTACACATACTATTTAAAATCCAACTAGTCTGATTCATCTTCAATGATCCCACCAAAACAGAAGATCCAAAATAAAGGGCAATCTATATTTGATCAATACATTCATTTGCAGTGTGTTATTCCACTATTTTAAGGAAACGCTGCGTCAGGAAAAAAAATGAATCTTTTTTCTGTGTGTGTTTTCATGTCCTTGGTTAACTGATCTATAAATCTGCAAACACTGATCTCCAAACACTTGTTTTGACCACCTGGTCAAGTGCAGTTTAGCTGGGTTCCTGTGCGTTGCTCATGTCTTCGTTCGACTGCCAGACAATGCATAGGGTGCACCTCTGGAAGATAGAAGCAGTATACAGGGACCCAACTGAGCTGTCTCGTTCAAGAGCAGCCCAGATCAAGCAATCTGAGAACATGTAAGACAAAATGAACATGCCAAAAGCATGCTTCAGTAGTGCAAGAGTAAACTAGGGGCTGGAGACTGCAATGAAAGGGCTGTTGTGCTCAGGTGCTAATCTGACCTTCGTTGACTTCACTTTAACTGAAAGACAACCATTGATATCACACAACACATTACACTTCCTTTTCTGATGAGATCTACAGTGTTCTGCACAGCGTCTACCAGAAGCAGCAGCAACAGTTAAGGGTGCTGCTTGTCCTTGTGAAGCAGTCACACAGAATCCCATGCAGACTCTGCAGTCTCCAGTGTGTGGCTATTAGAAACTGCTGCAGGAGACTGGTTGGGGCTGAGTCAATAGATTCTTTATTTGAGGGCTAGAGGGGTATCTGGTATTTATTCCGCCTCAGCTCTGATTGACCTAACGGGACCAATTATTCACTTATCAGAAGCATTTCAACATTTTTCCGACATCTGCAGGAGACAGTGATTGAAAGGGACCTGTAAAATCAGAGCGATCAGAGATAAAGAACATGGAAACAGGACCTTCTGAAGCTGAAATGGAGCAGAGATCAAAAAAGACCTGCAGCACAGCAACTCTTTAAGTGAAATGCTAATATGAGCATTTTCTTATTAAATTTCGAAACAGTGTATTTTTATCAGCTGTGGTTTGAGTGTTGTTCAATGGTGTTAGTAAATGTGATTGTACAATCTTATTCTTATCATTATTATAAACAGCTACAACCTAGGCAATGTGCAGTGATGTAGGGAGAAAGGTTTTCTGTAGTCGCTGCATATGACTTCAGAAGCACAGCAAACCAAACTACAAGAACAGTAGCAGAAAGAGAGCCCTCATTATTAGAGGCAGGAAAGGAATTTCCTGTATTATATAGAGTAAAAGAGTGGAAATGTGTTTTTGTTCCAGGATAAGTAGATGATAGGGTGGCATCTTGAACTTGAAAAACACCTTGTTACTTTGGGACAAATTGTACAGTCAAGCTTATTGTCTTCTAGATGGGAAAACCTGCACGTGCAGAGTGTAAAAAGACTCCACCATGACTCAGTTTGTTTACAAGTGTCAAAATGAAGCATCACGACCGACCTCGAGGTTAGTCACAAATGTCAAAGGGAACGTGCTGGAAGAGGTTCAGAAATTATCAATGGACTCCCAGCGAAATCCCTTTTTAAAGTCAGTGACATGTTTTGTTGACATGCAATTTAATACCAAAAGTACTGGGATACATTCCAGATTTTAGGTGCTATCCTTTGGGTTTCTGTGGATCCTCAACTGTAGATTCATTTGCAACCCGATACAGCTAGATCCTACCAATATGGATAGAGGGTTCAGAGAAGACAGCACTTCAACAAAGAAAGATCCACAGTCCACAGAAACCCACAGTGACAACTGTTGATCAGAAGTGGAAGATGAGGAGAAATACGGAATTCCATCCCAGGAAGGGCACGAATGATTACAGGCCAGACGTGACGAGCAGTAGATGCTGTGGCGAAGCCTTTTATGTTGTGTTAATTAAACACGTTTCTTTTTTATTGGCAAAAAGGCCCAGTAACAGCCAGCTTGACGAAATGGTAAAGTGTCAACTCACATAAAGCTATCCAACAGCCTCTTTTAATGCAAGCACTGTGAATGTAAATGGGAGTTCAAATATTTGTTCATTTGGTCCTGTTGTTGCAAAAGTTTCACAACTGATTCCTGTCCCCACTTTTAGGAGGAAGCAAAAAGCAAAGAAATTATCCGAAGAGGCCGGGGGGGCTAAGAAATCTTTGTCCGGTGCCAGTTTAATCTTAATTTGTCACATCAGATTCTCGTCTCTTCGAAGCCGATGGCAAAACAAACCCAAAAAAAAGTAAAACTGCATTTTTATGACTGAAAGATAAGTGAAGGGAAAATGATTGTTCTACGCAGGCTGCTGCTTTTGCTGAGCGCTTGTCAAATCTCAGAGCACAGACAGAAGGCCCTGCTTTGTTGCAGTTGTTTCCAAAATTGCAGACTGGCTTTGCTTGGGAAGCACTGATTCTTTTTTCCCCTTCCAAAGTCGGAGCAATTTGCACTTGCCAACAGCTCATTGCTAGCAGCCCCCCTCCCCAGACCAGCAGAAACATGTTCCTGCAACACGCACACCTGCAAACCTTTAGCACATGCAGAATACAGCTGGATTCTGGATACAGGACTGACACAGAACTAAGTAAACACAGGTGCTCGACTGCTGACACTGATTAATGGCCAGAGATTCTTCCCACCCTCCCCATCCCAATTCACCCCACCACCGCTCAGAGGATAGAGGATTTGAACCACAGATCTTGGGGTTATAGTGTCCACTTTACTCTCTGAGCAGAGACATGTTCCAGATTAAAACCAATGGGCATTTTGAAATGGGCTGGAGAAATTTCAAACTTAAAAGAGAGAGAGAGGAAAGGGGATTACAGTCAGAATCATCAATCAGTCAGGACATTTCCCTCTGTGATCTGCCTGATTCTTGATTTATCTAGGAACTTTTCCTGGAAAGTAAACCAAAGCAGTTGTTTGTAACTTCTGAGGGACAACCACGAGAGGGAAGTTGTTTAAGATTCTGGAGGAGGACAAATCAGGTTTCTTAGGCACAAATATCTAATTTTCTTAAGTGCACATCTTCTCTCACAGCCTCCCTCCACCCATCTTCACCCTGGAAGCAGCTCCCTGGCTCATTCTTCCTAAGTGAGGGTACGTTTGTCGGTCTTGACTGTCATTTCCCCAGCCTGGGCCGTTATTGCCCAGCACAAGGTGTGGAGGTGCTGGTACACAATGAGTGACAGAGGCTCTTTTGACTTGGGGCTGTTTGTTTTCATTGGGAGGGCTTATTCTGTTTGTCAATGTACTTACCAATTTCTTTTCTCAATACAATAAGTATTAAAAATCACTCAAGCTATTGTGATTTATTTCTTTGTCCTTTCCTTTATCCCTATTGCTTTAACATGGTCTTCATTCCGTTTAAGCAAATTCTTGACAATTTCTTTAGTTTATACAGTGAAACACGCATCATCTTACCCTGGGATACGAAATGTACATGTGAGCACTTCTAATCCATTGTACTGTGGGAATTGGGGGGAGGTGCTGGTCTAACAGTCAATTGCTATAATTTATTAGTCACACACCGCAAATCCCGTCTCTGGAAAATACATTGCAATGTCCCACAGTGCATAATTAACAAATAAAGAGATTTCAGCACCTCCTAAAGAAGATTTCTCTCTTTTCAGCTCAATCTGTCATAACACTAAGATTGATTGCAATCAATACATTAACATGATTCTCAGACAAAATCTCAAAGGAGGGCAGAGGATGATGAGACGTGGCTGTAAGGATGGAGGGGATTTCAGCAACAGCGCCTGTTTAGTTCCAGAGCTGTGCAACAGAGCCAGCAGTGAAGCCTTTTCCTTTGCGCCCGTATTTCTGGAATAGAAACCGTACTGCAAGACGGCCCCGTTGCCCCTGGGGACCAGCAAACATACGACCCCAGCTTCTGAATCCGCTCCGTGTGTTCTTACATAAAATGCATACAGATGATATTCTTTTTGTTTTACTTGTACAATTTCCATTTTACCATTACTTGGAGCAAACAGCATAGAAAATGGCTTAGTTTTACACTTTTCTTCCACGTTCTATGGATATTAGGCAAACGGGAGTTGCACATGCAATTCCTAGGAACTTCCACTTGCTCCTACTTCTCCCTGGCAAGGATCTGGACAAGAAAACACTGAAACTTGCAGAGCGGCATAATTAAAAAAGGCACGGCCAACAACCCCCCCTCCCACTGCCGATCTGAGTTTCATTATAAGGAGACACCGTGGATTGCTCTTCTCTTTTTGACTAGATCAGAAAAGTCAAGGCTGCCTTCACAAATATAATAACTTACAAAGGATTTTCACATCTGACTATGCTGTAACGACTTTCCACGTGGAAAAAAAAAATTAAAAATCAAGTCAAACAGCTCTTGCGCCCGCACGTCTCTCTGAAAGACGGACAATCCGCATTGTACAGAACGTCCACATTAGCAGGGCTGCATGTTTTGAAGGAGGCAGAGTCATTAGCACCTTCCGCCAGTGGCGTTTCGTTTCAGGTGAAGAGCGTAATTACCTGCAGGAGCTCGGGGGGTAAAAATAGAAAGACCGGGAGTGCAGCTCAGCTGGAACAGTGCGTAGCGGGACCGCTGGCTTTCACGGTCATTTTCGGAGTAATTGCCTGCCATCATCAGGGGTGAAAACGCCTGACTGAGACACGGATGCCACTTTTTTTTTTCTGTGTGGCTGTACAAGGGACACAGACGCAGGTGGCAAGCTCAGCTCAGAGGGCAGGAGGAGGATAACAGGAGAAGTTCCTACAGTACGTCACTAGAATCCACTCCACTGAATAGTGGAAGCCGTCACCCAGTAGTTATGTTTTGTCACAACCAGATATTAACATACAGTGTATCATAGCTACATTACACGCAGTACAACCAGATAAATATACATCCTTTCCATCAATAATTCTCTCCAGTGCAGTGGTCATTGCATTATTGACGCAATAACACATTGCTTTTGCCCTTATTGCCCATCATCACAGCCTAAAGTTATGCCCTTTTTATTTTTATTAAAATGCTCACATCTTATTCCCCCCCAAATTAAAATATTTCCGGGAATACACAGTCCCAAGTGAAGTGAACACCTGTTTTTTCTGATGGAGGAGGAGGAAAACAGCACAGGGTCTTTTTTCTTCACATATCTCTAGTAAAAAAAAAGACAAAGCTTTTTCCACACACCAGTGCAGCACTTCTAACTGTCCTTATGATAATGTGTTTCTATTATTAATATGACAGTACAGTACTGGTATCTATTCTATGAACCTTATGATTCCACTTTAATGATCTGGCTCCTAAATATGAGAGCTGTCAAAAGTATTAATCATTTTATTTTCAATGACACTTGTCTACAAAAGAACTGTAATCCACATTAAATAATTTGCAGCAATTCCCTTTAGACTTGGCTGTTGACATAACACCCTCTGTGAGTCACACAACACCACATCACTCATGTTTTCAAAGAACGTATACAAAAAAAAAATATCAAATCACTTTTGGTATAAACAAACACCACACAATCAAGGAAAAAAATAATTTTCAGTGCTTTTCAGTGCCATTTGTCTTCGGAAACTTTACCAAATCTGCACTCGGTGTTCCTCTACATCTTTTTTTACTTTGATTTACTGTGAAATCAAAAGTTGGTAAGTATTTCCTATGTTTCTTACTAATGCAACATAATCGTTGTTAATGTCATAAACAGGAGAGTAGACAAGCTGAAATCGCAAGAAATCACTGTTAAATTGTGGGAAAAACCACAGCAAAACCATGTTAAAAGCTACTCCATTTTGTGACCTATCATCTGCAAAAGAAAACTTCCCAAGAGGACAACTCTAGAGTTTTAGATTGTGAGTAAGGAACGGACAGCCATGTATATCAGGCAATAACTGCTGTTTTTAGCCATGTATCGCTTATCTATACTATTTTAAGAAGTTCTTTGATTTCAGAAAGATGAATCAATTCAAAGGCAGTAGAGCATATTTGAGAAGAGGCGTGCAGAGTTATGGAATCATTATGACACAATCAGAAAAAAAGCAGCCTTAAACCTTAATGAAATTTCAAGTTACAAACAGCAGAATGAGGCGAGTTCCAACATCAGTGGGTTTCACAATAAAGCTGGCCTGCACTATTGAAAACTAGTCATAAGCATCTGAAACAGTGAAATAGTCCCTGGGCTTTCCTGTCTCACATTACAATAAGGACATATTTGGACATTTATTACAGAACAGGGCTGTATGTGACGCGTCTCATAAACGGAACAATGAGGCAGTGTGCGTTATGCATGTTAGACTGTCAGATACATCATTGCTGGTAACTGGTTGATTAAAAGCCCCAAAGACCACTTGCTATTGTGAAGCAGGGAGGCAGAGAGGTGTAGATCAGGCAGCAGTCACCCCTCTTGTAGCTGATTCAGCTCCATCACACACCAGAAAAGTGCGTGATAAGACCTGTTCTGTGTGGAGTTCTCATTAAGAGGAAAAAAAAACACCTCAGTACGATGCATTTTGCCCACTAAGGCAGAAAAACCAAGAACAAACAGGCCCTTCAGCCAGTTAAAAGTTATATTCTCATAACCAGTTTCTATTTCTTCCTATGGAAGTCATCCAGAAAGTAATGCCTCCATTTTTTTCCCCCTTCTGTCAAAATGTCATTCACAACTGATTGCTGAGCAATTCTGTAGTGGTATTTCAAAACTATGTAAGAATTGGACACTTAAAAATACGGGGTTACTTTACTTTCTGGGTGACCTTTACACGTAATCAGCAAAGATTTGTGGCAAAATCAAATCCTTCCTATACAAAACCTCTTTCTCAATCAGCCTCTAAAAAAAAGAATTAACCAAGGCACAGAAAATGTTTTCCAGTGCTATACAGGCACTGTTTAAAGGCATGTTTATGGTCCAGTCTCAAGTGACACGACGGAAGTGTACACAATACTCAAATAGGTTTTATTACATCTTTTCAGTCAAGTTCAGGACACACTTGCTTGAAAGTTGCAGGCTTTTGCTCTCCACAGTTTCTTTGTATTTGATAAAGAAGCTCACTCCAACAGGACCCTGGAATACAGTGTGAAACACCACTTTTAAAAAAACTATTTTAAAATATACAGTATATGGATGCACTTCCATAGCTTTCTTACTCTACCGTAATATTCTTATTTATGTTTTATATTTGTAAGATTGACTTCATAATAGTTTTTTACTACACCATTCATGTCATGTCATTTACCAAACCGCTTCATACCACACGGGAAGCTGGAGCCTACCTGGCAAGCAGCGAGTGCAAGGCAGGGTACACCCTGGACAGGACGCCAGTCCATCACAGGGCAAGTGCAGGCCAATCATACATGGGGACAATTTGGAGGCCACAGTAAAGGCCAAGGGGGGAAATTTTGGCCAGGACGCCAGGGTTACACCCCTACTCTTCTCAAGAAATGCTCGGGCATCTTTAATGACCACTGAGAGTCAGGACCTCAGTTTAACATCTCATCCAAATAGTGTCCCCGTCACTATACTGGGACATTAGGACCCACACAGACTGCAGGGTGGATCCCCCCTCGCTGGTCCCACTAACACCACTTCCAGCAGGGGCCATAACTTCCCAGGAGGTCTCTCATTCAGGTACTGACCAGGCTCACACCTGCTTAGTTTCAGTGGGCTGCCAGTTGAGAGCTGCAGGGCTACACCATTCAGTTAAATGAAAATAATGCACCTCCCTTCTTTTCTCCTTATTGTTTCTGTAATTGTTAATACAGATGTTTGAATAAACCACATCACCATTTTTTACTGTAGAACTGTGCTGTGTGTTCAAGTGTACAATAGGTCAGCTTGCCCAGAAGGACACAGCTAAGTGGCCTCCTGTATGCGTTTTCGACTCCTTCCAGCACGTGGTCTTGTGAAAAGCAATTTCTGAAAACAGGTTGGGCTGGGAAAACACAGGTAAAGGTTAAATTACCAAGCTGAAGACAGGATCTCAGCTGCTGAGCCTTCTTCAGGTGTGAAGAACTTAGACATGCTTCATGTTTAGCACCAGAAAAAAGCAGCAAAATGTTAAGGAGGAAATTCCTTTGTTTTACTTAACATCTTAATAATGACCCTGAATGTTGTCTAGTGAGCAAGTAAAAGTAAAACCACAGATATCCTTCACATGCGATAGAAATCCTACAGTTACAATAATACTGATATAATAAGTATGTATAACATTTGTATGGCTATATGTGTGATACATGTGTAACAGTATGTATCCACAGAACGTTTGAATACATAACCTTTCACTTTTATCCACCCCATAATACCATTCTAGGAGAGGCAATCTCTCGGAGAGCTACGTTCCCACAGGCTCTGCTCAACAGCAGATCAAACTAAATTGGTAGGTTTACCAGGTGTATCTGCAAAGTCTAATCGGATTCATACCCATTTAGCATGGGAAAGGTGTTGCAGCTTCATCGAATTCATAAACAAGACGTTCAGAGCCACCGGCTCCTCGTCACCATTACTGCATTTGCTATGTAATCCTACAAACAATTTGTCGGGAGGCTGCCTGAAGGCGGGTTTGTAATTGTGCTTGAGGAAACAAAGCTTCGACATAATATTATTCACTCCGACCAACTTCTGAGCTTTCTCTCCAGCATCAGGCACTAATGGGACCTGGTTGACTTACCAGAAAGTCAGTGAGAAACGGAATAAAAAGTGTCAGAGCACCAGAAGGCATGTAGGCTTGCACTTAGCTTTAACAGTAGCTGTAACTAGTGAATTCTCACCACTCCTTTTAATCACACCACTCCCATGCCAACCCTGCGTAAGGAAGACTGTTTTTGCTCTGTTCATTCTTCCTAGAGTAATGTACCTCTCATACATGTCACAAGTGTGCAAAAAGTTGTTTTTTTATAGGAAGGAGTAACATAGTTTAGGCATAAGTCTTGTTAGTGAAGGAATAAAAAAAGTGCTATAATATATTATTGGCAATTTTAGGCCTGATTTAGATCTACAGCAGTAGAAAATATTTTCCAATAAATTAAACTAGAAAGAGTATTAGCATCTCTTTTCTATTCTAGAGTGTTCTCTAGAATGAGTGACACCCCTGTTTAAAATGGGCCACTTTCAGATCCATATCCATACAATGTTACAAGTGATGCAATATTTGGACTTCACATTGCTCGACAGGCAGTTTTACAGGTGTTGTAACAGAAGAAATAAGGTTCTTGATCCCAAGATGAAGTAAAACAGATGAGTTTATTGCATGCAAGGAACAATAAAGCCGAAGTCTTGTTTCCCGCAAGAAACAACAAAACCGAAGTATTGTCCCCCGTACTGTTACAAACTTTTGGGTTATATACAGTTTTCTTCTCCGTTTCTGACGTCACTTGGTCTGATGGTAAAGAGGGGGGTTCATGGTATTTGGCCAGTTTACGATGTTCTGGGCAAATGGTCAGTTTAACATTACACCCAGGGGGGTTCCTAGCTTGCATCTGCAATCCTTATCAGTTAACCCCCTTTCCTGCCATAAACCCCAGCTTGTGACTTAGAAGTCTAAACCCCCTACAGAAAAGATTAAATTCAAACCCCCGTCTTCACATCTTTCTTCACAGGACAGTAACTTTAAGAAATGAAAGAGAAGTTCTCAGTTTTCCCAATTTGCAAAATTCAGCATGCAGTACTTGCAAAACATAGATCCCATCAGGGCTTTCTGACTTATAGGTAGCACCAGTTAAGCCAGTTGTGTATGGGTCTATTGCAATTCTAAAAATAACAAATTAAAAACTGAAGCCTTTCCAAAAAGTGTCATCCGAATGATCTGGAACAGCATTCCTTCTGAGCCAGGTAAGAGAAAACAGCACCGAAATATAACTGTACTTCTTACCTGAAGTTAGAAGCTGAAATTATTCAAACTAATTTTCTGCACAGCATCAATATCATACTGTAAGATGAGCAGAACTGAACTGTGTGGAAATCTTCTTTGAAAAGCAACATACTAATGACTTCCAAGTGTGGTCTCATATGTTCAAGTGCTGCTGTGCAAACAAGAAAGGAGGTTTCCTGTTTATCTGTTCAGGATTTTCCATACCTCTATAATTCCTAAAAGGAACAGAAGGCACTTGCTCACCAAGATCACAATTTGTTTAAAAAAAAGTCAAGAAGTCAACAAGTAGCAAGTAGTTTTGAAGTAATAGAAAGGTGATACCCAGGACTGGTCATGCATGACATTTACTATTCATAAGCAAATTCAAAATCTATTATACTCAACAGCTGAGAGAGAGCTAGGAAATCTCATTTGGGTGTAGATAGCAACACAAACGGATTAGGACTTTCAGTTTTAACACTGAATACAACACTACGAATTCTGCAAAGTTAAGGCTACAGTCCAGCAGTGTGATCTTACATATTTCATCACATTAAGGGAGCTATCTCCACATAAATGCTAAGCATGAAGTTCTTTAATCTCCAAAGGAAAACCCGAGTAGCGTCCTCTGGACCAAAACTTCCACACGTCCTTATATAATAACCAGGAACACTGCTGTAGAAGGCACCATCGTTTTGATCATGCGTTTCACCAAACTCCTAACTTGGTCACTAAAGAGCTTGCCAAAAGCACTTTCATAACCGCCCCCCCCTTAGGTAAGGCTGCACAGTCCTCTTCCTTCTAGGACAAAGAGGACCTACTCAACCCACCAGCTCTTCATTAATCACACTTACTTGATCATCATCAGCTCTTCACTCTCAGTCTTGATTAGCTGGCCCTTCGGTGTTCAGCGCAAGCTTATCCACATGGCTCAATCCTTAGGTCACTCATCACTTTCATTGGAATTCTCTGGTGCCTGGCTGTGCCAGGCCAAGTCCGGGACATGCGCTTGCAATATTCACTTGAACTCAACTTTTTTTTCCTCCTTACTAAGGAGTTTTTGGTTCCTCTCCTCCGTTGTCTTCTGGTCTTCTGTTCTGTATTCACGAAATGTACGGTTACTTGTATATTAAGCGCCTTGGGGCCACCTTGTTGTGAAAAGTGCTATATAAAAATAAATTGAATTGAATTGAACTTCACCAGCAGCCCACCGTTTAAACTCCCTCTATGAGACCGCCGCCCAACCACCTGCCGAGAGCAAGACCGAGGGGTACCAGGTTGTCAGGTAGTCATCCAGACAGCTCCCGGCCGCAGGAAGATAACAGGCTGCTCCCTTGCCAAGCAATGCCCCTCTCCTCCAGGTACTAAGGACTCCAGTCAGCCCTGGTTCGGCTGGCCAGCATGGCTCCTCAGCAGGTCACTTTCAATCCTGTTGAGCCTGGCAAATAAACCACCACCACAACCACCACCCTGCCTGCCTGCCTGCCCGCCTTCCCAGCAACTGTGACACCCCCCAAGTACAGCCAGTGCTGGATACTCCCAAGTATCCCTCACCGCGCCCTACACACCTGTAAACTAGGTCAATCCATGACTATCGAGCACCTACCCTCCAGGGCTGACCCACTCCCTCCTTCCACCACTGGAGCCTAGACTCAGACTGAAGCTCTCTTCCTCCCAGCTACTCTTTCAAGTCTCTTCATTAGCCCAGAGGAGTGGCTAATTCCACGCAGAGCCCCTCCTGCCACCGTGTCTCACATGTGGAGTTTCACTCCCCCTGAGTGTCAATTACTGATTCACACCAGCTGTACCTCATCCTGCAGGTTTTTCCAATTACCAGGCAGCCATAATGGCTCACCGCCTTCCGTCTGACTCTGGCGTTTGAGCCGGGAGGGCGGCTTTCTCCCTACATCATAGTGACCCGAGGCAATTGCACCTGTGTTTTCAGAAAAACCAACAACAAATTGCAAAACCTGGGCCACATGCCTGAATCTAGTTTGGGTGAATAGCTGTATAAAAACGTTAAGAAGAAGAGGTGAAGCTCTTTGGTTGACGTTCCTTCCCAAACAATTAACCCACGCCTTATTGTGGGCCTCAGTAATTTTTTAAAACTATAAAAACGTTTAATGACCTTCATGTACTGTTGTCAGCTATTTGGTAACAAGCAAGATGTTAAATGAAATCACAAATCATTGCTCTGTCATTGCTCAGTTTTTTTAGTCTGTATTTAATGCTTAATAGTTTCAAAACTATTTTAAAATACATGACATAACACTTATATTTTTCTTAACTGGCTTAGTGATAAAACCCACAATTGTATTCCTGCCCATCAGTGCTCCTAATCTGCTTCACAAAAAAAACAGGATGGAGCTGCAAACTAAAAGCACAAAGTTGTTCTTCTCGTCTTCTTTTTCAGACTTTGAATCTCTGGATACACAGAACAGAGATGGCAATTTTGTTAATTGAACAGGTGGAGTAATTGAAGACTGAGCCCACCTGTGGAGGCTAATTAAGAAATCTTATCTGAACAATTGCATTCATCACTATTATACTAAAGCTTAATGAGAGAGAGTCACTGGAAACCGGGAAATTAATTTTTCGACATTTTTAATTTTTCTTTGTCAAAACAGCTTTTAATTCATGACAGTGTGTGAGGAGTTGCTAAGTTTAAACATAAAGGTTTTTTCAGTACTTTTGTCATTTTGGTTCAATCAGAAGATGTCTACCTGACTGGAAAGTTCTGAACACCGTGGAGACTTCCTTATTTAACATCACATCGAGACGTATCAAAATAAGCAATATCTTTCCAGTCACTGCTGTTTTCTTATAGCAAGAGCTTGGAAGATGAACAGCTTAAGATCGTGTGGTGGTGGAACCAAATAAATGAGAATGAAAGATTACTTTCAGGCTTAGAGTTTTTATTTGTAAAGCCTTTTAAAGGGGGAAGAACATCTTTTGTGTCCTGTGTTCAATTCTTTTTCTTTTCTTGTATCTTCATTCATCAGCTTCCAAAAGACTGCTAACCATTCTCCATAAAGGCCTGTGTATTTGTGCTGTATAAATGCTTAATGAGTCTCTGTTAACTACTCTTAACACAATAGCTCCTCTTAAAACTCAACTCACTCTGCCCACTGGTTTACTCACCGGTTGTGCTCAGTCTAATGTAGGTGGTGTCTTTCTGGCTTGAATATACATCTTCAGTCTTGGAAGGAGCACTTGATAGAGTATAAGGATGCAACAGAGTCTGCTAGATCCAGCTACTTCGCCCATATAATTGAGAACAACCATAACAACCCTAGATACTGTACCTGTTTTCCTCCATCAACAGACTGCTGGAGCCAAATGGCTCCTTTACATTACCTGCTTTATCCCTGACTTTCAACACTTTGAGTTTTTTACTCCAAGATTGACATCAGGAATGACATTCTTTCCATCACTCATGTAGCTCTTCCACCTCCTGCATGCAGGCCTACTACTGCCTCCCTTCTCTCTGGTTTCTCTCAACTTGACACTGCACGCCTTAGGAAATTGGTATCACGTGTGACATCCACCACTTGCTTATTAGATCCCATTCCCGCTGTTTTATTCCAGTCCTGTTTTTCTGCCCTTTGCCCTGTGGTCATTAGCATAATAAATGAGTCCTTCAGCCCTGGACTGGGACCAATAGCTTTTTTAAATGGCTGCAGTTACCAAATATGGCTCTGGACAACCTAAACAGTTTTTGCCCGATATCCAGCTTGCCTTTTCTTGCTAAAATGTTAGAACATGCTGTTGCAATTCAATCCATGCAACCAAATACTTGAGTTTTGCCCTCAGAAATTTACTTAGGGTGAATGTATCTCAACACTTGAGATGGCCACTTGAAATCACAGGGGGGAATAACAAAGCGTATTTGTGTTATGATATGATTAAATGTACAGGGCCTTGCGAAAGTATTCACTCCTTTCATGTCCCTGCGTAGCTCCTTCAAGGTCTTGATTCTGATAGAAAATCTGTCTTCAAGAGTGTCTTGAAAATTGGTGCCCAATGTCTATCCTCAACCAACCTGACAGAGCTTGAGCAAAGTGGATCCCAGTGTGCAGAGAGAATCGTATCCAACAAGACTTGCTGCTGTAAAGATGCTTCCACTAAGTGTGCGACCAATATGTTTCTCTTTTGGATTTTCCTTTGCAGTTTTTATTGCAACTTATTTCACCCATAAAACTGTTCAGTTTGAGCATTCTTGTTTTGGTTAACATATACATATGTTATATGCAAACATGATTTACACTTAAACAAATTGGGACATCACTGTAAGGGGTTAATGCTTTTGCCAAGCACTTTAGGCATGGAATCGGGCAGAAATAAAACACATACTGTATTATATCATACTACTTATTAATTTCATTATCACAAATTCACAGTGCTTGACTGTAAAGCAAAAAAAAAAAAACAGTTTTGACTTTTCTGCACCACTACTTTTGGAGGGTCACGTAGGGCACAATGTTGAGAAGCTGGCTAATCGGTTCTTGTATGAGTTTTTAAGAATAGCTGCATATACTGGGATAAAAATGCTTTTGATTTTGTGAGTTAATGGGTCAAACACCTGTTTTCATGTAAGTGGTTAATTATTCTTCTCATGGCATGGTTTCATTTAGATCTCTGCCCCTGTGTGGGTATAATTTAATAACCCATATAAGGACATGGTAATCTTGTTACTCTGATGAGCATTTAATTTCTTCCAGCACCTTTTCCATCTCGAAAAGGGCAAAGGGGTGATTAATGGCTCCTCATCTGGGAAGTACTCTGAACTTTTTACCATTCAGAGAGTGATGTGAAACCCATATGTGATATCGGTTAAAGGATTTTTCTTGGAAAATGCTGCCACAGGTGTTCTTTGGAATACAAATGTTTTATAATTCAAAATACTCTGCCTTGCAATGCATGAGATAAGTGATTACTTCTGAACAAAGATCCCCATTCTGAAATGTTCACGCTAAAGATTGGGTGACATGATCACAATATACTGTACAGAAGATGAAGGTTATAGAGAATAAAAACAATTGTTTTTTGTTTTAAAATGTTTTTACAGTTGGTTATTGCGATGCATTATTTTATTGTGTTACCTTTTGCATTTTAAAATGAAACGATATTGTGTTTTAGAAAAGATATTGCATATGCAGTTTTTCTAGTTTAGACACTAATTTAAATGTTCAATTCTTAGTAGCTCAATAGTTCTGCTAAAAGGTTAGTTTGTCCACAAGTCAAGCAATAATTTGGTGATTTCTGTATTTGTCTCCTGTAGCTTTTTACAATTCCAAAAAAAGAAAGAATTTGGATACATATCAGTCACTAGAACTTCAAAAAAATGAAAAATCAATCTTTTAGATAATTTAAATTTGAGAAAATATATACTGATGGAAAAAAGAAACGCAACACCTCCTCCTCCACACTCTGGCCCTCCCATCTGCGTGGAACAGGCTGAAGAGTGACTCATGTGTGAAGAGGACCTGATGCCACTGATGACGAGTCCATCAGCCCCTCTGTCTGGCCCAAGCCAGTCGGGTGTGATGTCTAGGAGGTGTGAGGAGAGGACCTCTGACAGGTCGCCTTGCTCTAAGGCCAGCAGCATGGAGCCTCACTGTCCTGTCACTGATGCGGACATTGTGTCTGCCTGCAGTTTCAGCAGTAGTACAGGTGGCAGATCTGAAACAATCTCTCAGACGGACCAGTCTGATGTGTCGGTCCAGCTTGGTGTGGTCACTCGAGGGCGACTGGATCCTGCCGGTCTACTGAAACCTTCTTTGCAGTCAGGACACACTGGAGCAGCTTACTCCATAGTGTCTGGCACATGACATGCCTGCCTGCAGCATGCCAATGGCCCTCTCCCTTGCTTCTGGTGACATTATGGACTGCACAGAAAACTGACTAAGTGTGGCCTTTTTCTTGCAGTGACCCAAGCTTTGATTTAAGGCCTTTTTAAAGGTGACCTGATCAGACATTGTTCCACCTGGACCTTGTTGGGTCAAAGTGCACCTAACGAGCTTTCATGTGATTGGCAAGTTGCAATGCCTCACTGCACAAGCTGTATTGCTGGTCAGAGGGCTTAAAACAAACTGACAACATTTTGTGAAAGTACATAAGCTATAACTATAGTATTCTCATTCCATAAAATGTTGTGACCCCCCATCAGTATATCCTAAATATAGTATTACAGTTCAAAAAGAAATGGTCCAATATTCTGTTGAGCTAGTTAATTCACAATTCAAGAATCAATAAGAGGAATAATGTTGTTGTGGAATGGAATATTATCACTGGCAGATAAAGGAAGTGCTGCATTTGACTGCATGGTTTAGTAACACTGCATTTTTCATTGCAGATTGCTGCTTCATACGGGTCTTTTAGAAATTCACACATAAACATACCAATGAACTCATGGGTATTCCAGACCCTCTTGAGAATTGTACTGAAACACTAGTGAGCCTCTTTTTAAGACACCCCTGGAAAACAGGCAAGGCTATCCCTGAAGAAGCAGGCAAAGGAGTAAAGGGAGTAGCAAATGCCCATTGGAAGTGGCAAGTTCTCACATACAGTACAGTAGGTAACTGTACACTCCCAGGCTTCTCAGTCAGTGATGTCAGGAAGTGGCCTTGAGAATAGCAGGTAAGTATCACAGGAGCCAGCTTTGAATCCCGTGGAATGCGTTATTAAAGACCCTATGCAGACGGTATAATCCGTAAAAGACGATGGAGGAAGATACAACTGGGTTGGGACAGGGGGCGGTGACTGTAGTGAGCAGGTGCTCGGGGGAAATGCCGAAGCAACCAAGTCCAAGGAAATCCCAAAGGGAAGTCAGGGCGCAGTCCATAATCCAAGAGCCGGGAGATTCAAGACAAAACAGTTAAAAAGGGGAACCGGGTCAGAACCAACACAGGGACTAAAAATATAATGGGACCAGGTACTCTGAATCCCGGACCCAGGAGGTCAGGACACCAGGGAAAACGCCTGCCTTCGGAGAACCCGGAAAATAGGCAAGCCTTGTGGCGTCCATCTTCCAATACTTCCAAGGCTTTTAACCAAAAGGGAAACGAGACGCAGCCGGAAATAATATAAATTAATCATAACCAAAAGTGGTAGAAGCACCCTCTAGAGGAGGGATGTGGAACATAATAGTAAATAAGAAAAAGGACATTTGGAAACCAAGGTCCTATTGAAAAACGTTCTGCACATCAGCTGCTTACATATCCCACTACTTTTTCCTCTGGTTCCTCAAAACAGTTTTAGATAAAAGCATCCACTAAGTTCTAATGATTTCCAGTACCTTAAATTTTCTAGGTCATAAGAACACAAGCTTTTCAACCCATTTAGGCCATTTGCCAATAGTAAATTGATCAGAAGACCTCATCCACATGTTTCCTGAAGGAAGCAAGGCCATCTTCAACAAGGTTTGGGGTGCTTGTTCCCTACTCCCACAACATTGTGTCCCTTAGTGTGTATTTAGATAGCAATCAGTTTCTAATTAGAGAAGTTACTTCAAAAAGTCAGGCCACACACCCAGTGAAAGTTCCAGTCTAGTGGAATCATGGTCCTTTCCATGGAATAAACACAAGAAGCTTGTGAAAGAGAAAGCCGATTGTTACACTGGGTAACAGCAAGTAAAGAAGTTGATGGACCCTATGCGGGTGGCAAAAAGGCAAGGAAGCTGTTAAAGGGCTGATCCAAATTTGTGGTCAAAAGGGAAAGCGAAGAAGTCCAAAAGCCAGAAAGTAAGCAACAAGTCCTCAACATCCAAAGCAAGTTCCAGAAACCAAAGTCCAAAAACAAGGGAGCTGTCCTGTAACAAGAAGGCTCTGATGTTAAGTCCACAAAGTACAACTCAATACTGAACCAAGGCAGAGGCAGACAGCAGGGTTTAAATAGACAGGAGGGGAGGCGTGGTGATGGATTAACGAGGCCTGGTTAACCCACGCCTCCCCTGAGTGGATGAAGAAAGCCGAGACCGTGCGGGTGCCCCCTGGTCGCTGGAAACCAGTACTGTAACACTGATATCACGCAACACTTCCGTAATTCATGAATGACTTAGACTTTAAGACTGTCATCATTACTGCATCTAAAGAATAAACATCTCTTTATCATCCTAAAACGTGTTGCACATTTTTCCAGGGCCTTCAAGACCCAGGTGTTCTTTCTGGGATCGGCACAAAAGGGTTGCATATCGTAAACGATATTTTGATTTGGAAGGATAGATCAACTGAAATGATCAAAGTAAATACCAGACAGTCCTGGAAGCTAAGGGCAGTCCCAAAACACACCCACATGTCTCAGGCAGGAGCTCCAAAAAGAACGACAGTGTGTGCCACTGATCACGAACTGCTTGTGCAAGGATCTTGACTCGTTTCATAAGAACGGTAGTATGGAGCAGCATCCAGGCTCAGCGAGGTGACCATCTGTGTGAGGTAGAGCCATGATTAGCATGTGGAGTGTTTACTGAACTTGACTGAATGACAATTGTCACACCTGTGTATTTCCTGTGATAACAGGCAGCACAGTAAACAATTCCACCTTGTAATGAAATCATTACCAAATCATCAGCCAGTCACCAGTCTATATTGAGCCAGAATATAATTTCTCAGAGGCACACAGACTGGAGTGCAACTAAACCGTTAAAAGACAATGTACAGAAGGGGTTTTTAGGATCTGACGCATACTGACTATGTGATGAACAGAGACAAGGGCATGGTGAGGTGTCCAACAAGCTTATAAGATGTGTGTTGTCACTCACACTGCAGGCCAACAATTTAAATTCAGATGAACTGTAAGTACTTTAAATTCAGAATGTATTTTAATATTCACTATGGATCATTTGAACCAATAAAGGAATGGGTGAGGTCACCTGGACAAGTGATTACAGTGAAGACATTTTTTTTTCCCACATCCACAGGCATAAAAGCAGAACTTGTATTCACTGCAAATGTATCTCGCATAATTTACCATAATCCATTGTATATGCAATAATATCGTTACGGAATAATTTGGTGCTGTAATTCTATTCACTCTTTGCCCCTTGTTGTTGCTTTTAATTGCAAATGGAAGCTCGACTGTTGTGACATGCAGGATTGTCTTCCTGGTGCCTTTTCAAACTCATATCCACGGCGCCTCATATCCTGACGTCACCCACTGAACAAAAGCTAAGGAGGGCATCGACAAACAAGCCACATTTAGCACTGGTTTTCAGGCATGTCCATAGGCATGGAGGAAGTACCAAAAATGGCTTGTCTGTCATTAAGGCCCACAGGACATTTTCAAGACACAGTGACAGAACATTTAACTGCACATTGACATTTATGTTACAGCCAACTCAACAGCAGTGCCCAGGGCTGACAGAGCTCCAGCAGGGCTGCATTGTGAGGGAATTTACTGCAGCCCAGATAAACGGAAGGACTCTTCAGTCACTCATCAGGCTTCTGTGTGTGTGTGTGTGTGTGAGTTGTTCGCAAATTATTGCAAAAGACAAGTCCTGTTTATATATCACACCCACAAAAATAGAGCAATAGAACTCTTATCCTTAAAAATTCTTTTCTAGTAACAGTAGTTGAAATCTGGATGCCTAAGGAGGGTGGAGTCAGGCTTGAAGAACCAAGCTCCAGTTTTACATGACACTCCAGGAAGAGCTTTGTAGCTGAATCCAGCCACCCTGCACATGTTTTAGAAACATCTTAGACAGAAGGAGAAAAGCAAATGTTTGTTGGATTAAACGTTGAAAGCTCATAAACATTTGATATTTCTTTTCTAGCACAATAACCCTGCATGAAGGCTTCGGTAAAAAAATCTCTTCTCACAATCCCTCTCATGCCTGGAGTATTGAAAAGTGCTGAGATGACCTACAACTTTTAATGAGAAATAAGACGGTCTTTGTATGTTGAATTAAAACTTCCAAGGCTTCTGCCAAAGTAACTTTCTTTTCATTTTGTGTGTCAGAAGAGCACATGTTTTGTACTACTGACTGCTGATTTCCTGAATTCCTTCTTCCTATAATTGTGCTGCAGTAGGGAAGTATTTGGGTTAAAGTGTGTTTCTGCAAGGCTGAACTTATTATTTTTTCCCCAGGACATCAGAGAGGAAAAAGGTCCCCTACTCCAATCTCACTCCCTTGAAAACAACAACAATCCTTGATTCTCAGGTTATTCCTGCAGAGTCCTGATGACAGAGTGACCATGGCTAGAGAAATTACTGCACATCGAGGAAAAGCAAACTCACGAGATTGTGGGAATCTGGAGATCATGTGCGAGCTTAAAATGTCTTGAAGCTGCATGGAAGTTGTCTACTTCTCTTTACCCACAACAAACTCAGCAGTACAGTTGCTCCTGCGTGACTGGGGCAGAGCGGTGGCTCTGTGGCTAAGGATCAGTGCCTGTGGCTAGAAGGTTACTGGTTCAAGTCCCGCAGCCACCAGTGGAATCCTCCTCTGTTGGGACCCTGAGCAAAGCCCTTAACCTCAACTGCCCCAGCAGTGCTGTATAAATGGTTGACACCAAGCTTGTGCCTGTGCTTGTGTGTCTCGTGGAGAGCAAGCTGGGGTATGTGAAAAGACAAATTCCTAATGTAAGATTCATTTCAAAGTGTTGGTTCTTCCAGCCTCCCATTGACTTCAGCAGCACAGAGAGATAGATCATGTATCTCCAAGCAGGCATTTGTGCCACCCAGACTCATCTTCAAATCCTGATCCAGACAAAGCACATCTCTTTGAGGAAAACAACACTCAGATGAAGCAAAGAATGAATTGAGAATGTTTTTGTTTGAATTTCCTCTCTGAAGCTACTTTCCTCTTATTGTAGTTCAGTATCAACTGGTTTCTACTCCTCATGTCCAGTACATGTACTGTAAGGTGACTCGTCTGTTTCCCATGTGGCTGGACTATTACTGAAGCCAGGTATCCCAGCAGGATCAGGGCTTTGAGTGGAACATGATGACTGTAGTTCAGTTTTTAAATCCAGCAGCTCTGCTTCTCTCACAGCATTGTTACTGAGAGTCACTGTTACCAGTACTGCAAACCTATCATCTTCTGAACTTTTAAATCCAAAATCAATAACAAATGTAATGTCATAAGCAAACCTTTTTTTATTTATTTTCTGTCTTTGATGTTTAACAGACTCTTAGTACTTAACCTGACAGTAAATCAAATTCTACTGTTTCCTCGGATGGGTAATTTTGCTATGGAAGTTGATGATAGTTACTTATGAATATAAAATCTCTGAATAAATTGCACGATTTTTATTAATTTGTTGTCCGCAGATATCCTGTACTTTGCCTTTGGGGTTAGACTGCTGCTGACTGTGACCCTCAGAGGATAAAGTGATTATGGAAAATGGAATAATAGCTAAAAACCTTTAATATTTTTGTGGGTCCCTCTGGAGTTTTGTTAAAAGAAGTGGCAGGCAGAGTTCCTACAGCCTTCAACTCCCAGGTCTCGTTTATGTATGACTAATTGACCGAATTATTGCCCTGGGGAGCTGAGGAAAGTGGTTTCTGAATGACCAGTCAATCAATCATGTGGCCTGCCTCGGACAGATTGTAGTTATTAAAGCCTTGGGAGGAAAAATTGACCCCTATGGTCCAGTCCAGGCCAGTCAGACCTGAGCTCAAGGTTCATACTCCGGGAAATTGCCTTGACGTGAGATGCTGCTGGTCACACAGGATCTACTCACCTGCTCTCGGCTATAGGCCCTGCCTCAGAAGGTCAGTGGTCTTTGCCAAGTGGTTAAATAAAGGTATGCGCTGCTCATTTTCTGATCCAAAAAGAAATCGCTTCCATATCTCCAGAAGAAATAGAGACTGTTCATAATTTCTTTAAAAACGAGCAGGAAAGATATCTCAAAGTGAACTTGAAATACTCGAAGCAGTGTAGAAGGCTATTTAAACAAATTTTTAAATGATTCTGAAATACCACAAAATGAACCACAGGTCATTTCTAGAAATCATGAATGAATCCTATGTGTGTGTTTATAACACATCTCACAACTGGTCACACAGGGAAAAAATAGAATAAAACCAAAATGATGAAAAAAACCTCTTTGTGTGACAGACTTCTTTTCTTGTAAAAGAAAGTTTGTACTTACAGATGAAAAATATTTGAACGCATTTAGATAAAGCTATTCCACCTCTTATCTCTAATTTATTTTGGTCTATTTTGCTTTCTGTGTAACAGCAAGTTAACTATTAAACTATAAATGTTTAACAATTATTTCTGCTGTCTCTATAAGTGTGTCCAAATTGTCACAAGAGAAGATGAACAAGATGGGCTCATAATTTTTTTAGCTCACAGCTTACCTACACATAAAATAAGGGCTCACATCTGGGGATCAATGCTGGTGATTTCTGTGTAGGTTTTATTTCTCTGTGTTTTTCTCTTTAATAATTGGAAAACATTCTAATGTCCATTGTTGTGTTTGGCAGAAGAGATAAAGAGAAGGTAGTGAAAATGTAGAGCTTTTCATTTTTTTAAAATATAACACATGAAATAATGATGTAACCCCTGTGCTTTTTAAAGCCAAAACCCTTTATTTTGGTTCTCCTACTTCAACAACTAAAAACCATGTTCATCTGCTACATAATGAGGCCTGGGCCATCTCCCTTTTGAATCTGAATAAAGGACAGAACAGAGTAGCAGTCGTCAGGTCAGATAGATCCCCTTTTTCATGCAATGTGCAAAGAAGCTTAATGAGAGAAATGAAACAGCTGCGGAGCATTAAGGCATTTCTACCTTTTTCACACTGCCACAAAGCTCTTCACTGGTACTCCTGTCGAAAGTGAAGCAACTTCATAATGGGTGAGAACAGTTTCTATATATGTACTTTTCAAAATGCATTATGCATGACTCAGAAGTAATTATCAAACTCGATATATAGTGTCATCCTAAAACATGTTTATTGAGTGACCTCCTGCTCTTTTCATCAGTCTCCACTTTGGCTGACCTTAATTGATTTCCGAGTTCAGTCCTTTTAACTTAAAGTTTCAGATACTTCGAATGTTTATGTCTGGTTCTGGTTACGGCAGCCAGTGAGATAACCTTTTGTGAATCCTTGCATTATGGGGGAAACAGTCTGACTGATTTCAGCCTGATTAATCAAACTAAGGAGTCAATATTGTTGTTGATGTGTTGTTGTATCTGTACACATCAGCGAAGCTAGGTGGTCTGGCAGTTAAGATCTGCACATTACTGCTTGAAATATATAACTGAGATCCCATTGGACATGAATCTACTGCATAATTGTTTCTGTAAGATGCAACTAATTTTGATAAGAAACTTTGGGCATAAAAGACTCTACTGGGACTGGAAAACAATTCATCTTGTGCTCTAAGCCTGCTTTGTTTTTTTTCTATAAACAAATTAAATATATTTGGAAATCGCCTTTGTATTAGAGATATAGAACTCAGTTCTGATGAAGCCCTGGGATTATGTTGTGGTGGTAGAGTTTGTGTATGTTTTGGTCTGTGTTTGTCTTCCAAAAGCAAGCAGCAATCACAATTTGCATGAAATTAATTTTACAGGCAGAGGAAGCAAAATAAATGGAATTGATAGGGTCATTTTTTAATAAGAAATCTGCAATTTATTTCATAATAAGTGTAAAACTAGCTTTTGCTGGCTACCAAAAGTGTCTGGCAGATTGTTTGAATAACAAATGACAAAAACGTAAACACTTTCTTGTGATTTTAATCGTCTAATTGAATTAATTATTGCTCAATTGGAACAATTTAACGCTTTGCCTTAGTCCTAAACTGCTGAAGACAAAGTAGTTTAGTAGCAGCATTACCATCCTGTTTTGGTTATCTCAGCAGATCTCAGAGGCTCAGCAAAACTTGTCCTCCAAGAAAAACCCAGCTGCTGCTGCAAGTGGTGTTGGTAGACCAGTAGGTGGCGCTCTTGCCCCTGGACCAGAGGACGATTTTAAAAAACAAACAAATAACTCATTAAGGTAACCAGGAGCTGTGTGCCCTTGGACGACTTGAATTGAGGTCCTATTTGATCATTAAAAATACCCTGGCACAACAGCAGTACAGAATGGCTAATTCCATTCTGCTGGAGCAGAATAGCTGCTACATGTCACACATATGTGCTGCAATTCAGAGGTGGACAGAAGTAGTCCCCTCCTATATGTAAAGAGTTGCTGTGTTACATAACAAAACTCATAGTTGGTTTTAGAGATGCATGTTTTGATCATTTTATTTCATAATTTTAATCCTAACTGGAATTGTTCATTTAAAAAGCACTTTGTTCTGCAGTAATTATTGAATTCTCCTTGGCTTACTAACATGTCCTTCCCTATTGTATGAGTATGCATGAGCTGTGGAGACTTCTTAGCAGCACCCAAGTCCAATGAATTTAATCACATTTGAAATGTAGTGACTATAAGAGAGTAGGAGGTGGAAATAAGATGGCAATTCCGATTCTACTCAAATCACTTTCCCTAGAAAGCTTTGGAGAATGACCTGCCATCCACAGTCACCAAAAATGTCTTCCACTGATTGGTTGAGTGGCATTTAAAACCAGGAAGTGGTAACTACCAGGTGGGCCGTCAGCCTTCACTGCCTGTAGAGCTGGGAGCAAACCGAGAGACAAGCCTGTGGGCACTGGATGTGAGCTGGAAAAGTTTCTTAGAGAGAGACTCGCTTTGTGAAAAAGAGCACTTCTGGAAAGAGTTTCTGTAAGAAACTTCAGGTAATGCCAGTAACAGCTTAACTACTTGACAGATGTTTAGCTAGAGCTCAGCCAGAGTTAAGCTCTTATTCTGTATTTGGTTGAGTGCCCTTGCACTGTAAATAAAGAGCAGTGAGATTTTTCTTACAGTTTCTTTTGTGTGTCTGTGCTCCCCCACGACCTGTCTATTATAGATCTTGTTGTGGGACTCCACATACGCCATGTACAGGTTATGGTCTGTGGCTCAGTGCACGCTTGAAGCCATTTCCAGTGCAAAGGAAATTAAGTTTTTATTTGAGAACAAAATGACTTTGAGGGGAACTCCTGCAGGTCCTCTCTGCAGGGAAATATGTTTTGGTCTTCTTTACTCAGGGTTTCACTTACTCCAATCTTTAATTACTTCAATATCCTCACTAATCACCATTCACTAATCTCGCCTCACTCCCTGTCACCCAAAGACACTTTTTTATTTCTTTCTCTAATCTTAGTACTTGAACCCACAATACGCTTTGTAGAACAAAGAGCAGGAAGGGTTCTGAGAGAACAGTGCAGCCTAGGCAAGGGAGAAACAGGCGAATGTCCTCAGATACAGTACGTGGACTGGAAGGGAGTTCATTGAAAAGCCCTTGAAATGCAGCTTTCGCGTAAAACATTTTAGGTAATGATACAAAATAATGCTTGACCTTTTGTTTACCAGCAGCTGGTGCTGTCAGACCTGTGAAGAATGTCTGACTCACAGCACACAATGCTTTCTCTTAACTGTCCCTACATTTCTATACAAGACTGCTCTGCCCATCACAGTGGATGAATTGATCCCCACCCACAGAGTTCTGCACTTCTCTATCTGTTTAACAAAATAACACAAATGCAGCCACTTTTTCGGGGCAGTGGGAAACACAGTGTGACACAGACTGGCACAGGCATGCTCACGAACTGCCCACTTAAAAAGCCATCTGTGGCTCCTGTAACTACATGAGCCAAAGGCTCTTTGTGTTTGCCAACAATAATGCAATCTGCTTCAAGTGGCACTGCCCACTCGGGGTTAGCAATCAATACAGGAATGGGAAGAATGTCCGAGCCCGATCCCCTGAGATGGGAGAGCGGAGACGTCCTGCAGAGATTTTCAGCACCTGCGCTGTCACCCTTGACCCTTCATCGGTCCGTGGTCACCATTGTTGTCAGCTGCTGGAACTCAAACCACGTTTCCTATGAATGAGAAGTCTTTACACGGGAGAGGAGGAACAGAAAATGCATTATGTTCAGTGCATATTACTGCATGACCATGAACTAAGAGAGATGGGGCTCTAGAATTTTGAAGCTCCACATAGGAGGGAAAACACTTCATCCACCACTGGGGGACAGAGCCCATCTAGGAGTTGCCCAGCAGGCCCACAATTTAGCAGATCAGGTAGAGGCATTAGACAGTACTTCACCAGTTGAATTAAGGGGCCATTTGTACAAGGCAGGAGAGGAATTTAGCAAGGACACTGGGGTAACAACCCTACTCTTCAGGTGCCATGGGATCTTTAATAACATGTCTGAAGGGCAGACACAGCACCTCCTACAGGACAGTTTCACCACACGAGAGTATTGGCTTTAGGGAATTCTGGCTGAGGTGGAAAATCGCCACCTCCTGCTCCTGGTCGGGCAGACTCACAGCAGCAACGATTTTCCTAGGAGGACCTCCCTTCCCAGTGCTGGCGAGGGCCCAGCTTTGTTTCGGAGTTTTGTTTAGTTCAGGCTGGAGCTGGGGTTCCCAGTCCTGGCTTTCGATCCCAGAACAGTTGGTGATCACTCACAGGTAGTAATCCACAACGAACTTATCACTCAGGTTGATTCATATAAGTACTTAGGTGTACACATAGACCGTAACCTGTGCTGGACTACTCATGTGGAGAGTGTTTGCTCCAAAATTCAGCAGCGCTTATATTTCCTGCGAAGACTAAGAGTGTTTGGGGTTTGACAGGAAGTAATGCTACTCTTTTACCGTGCTGTAATCGAGAGCATTATCAGGTATGGTATTTCAGTGTGGTTTGGCCATCTATCAGTTCATTTTAAATCGCAAATTACCCGGCTCATCCAGACAGCTTTGAAGGTCATGGGAGTGAAACAGCACCCCTCCCTGCAGACAATCTTTGAAAAATCCATAATCAAACAGGCAGGGGAAATTATATCGGATCCTTCCCAAATACTCAACTCTGAATATCAACTTCTTCCTTCTGGCAAATGTTTTAGGGTTCCCAAATGTAAATCAATCAAATACAAACATTCTTGTGTTCCACTATCCATTAGAGCTGTCAACGCAAATGTCAAGGATAAGCACAATTTTGACCCTTACAACCCACTTGAGTGCAATATGTTTTGTGATGTGTTATAAATGTTACATGTTGTTATGTGTTATACTGTACATGTGCAATACAATGATATGCAATGTTTTTCTTATTTCTTTTGTAATAGTATAATGTGCAATGTTTTTCTTCTCTCTTTTTTGCATTCTATTTAAATGTACAGGATTGCTGGGTGTCCATAAAAAAATTCCCTCAGGGGGACAATAAAATCTTATCCTATCTTAAATAAAATGACTGTTGTGCTTTCTAGAGGTAATGGATATGAAAAATGCCATCCTTTGGCAGTAGCTGGCAATGAAGTAGGCCTCCTTTAAACTTGGTGGTTCCCCATCCCGGTCCCGGAGCCCCACACTCCTGCTGGGGTTCGTTTCAACCCCCTTTATTAGATACTTGAAGCCTTTCTTCATCTAAGACGTTGCTTCAATTTAATATTTGCGTTTTTGTTTCTAGTCAAGTTTTATTCACTTTCCAAAACGTACAACGATTAACACTCCAACATGTGCAGGGGCTCAAATTCATCTCATTATCATTAAATCGATGAAGGGTTCGTCTGGAAGAAACACTAACAGCTCGTCACCGGGACCAGGACTGGAAATCACTGTTTTCAACCCTACAGACCTAAAATTACATGTTCACTTAAGAGTTTCACTATAATAATGGGTCACTTGGTACGCTGCATTAACCTGAGATGTATGTGTTCTAGTTTCACAAGCAGTTTTTGACAGAAAAAAAAATACCTGTAATTTATTACCATGACAATGAGCCATGAAAATGGGTAATTCATTTTGTTTGGAAGAGCCGCAACAGTGCAAATTGTGGTACACCAGCCAATTATTGAAATGTTAACTACTGTTTTGTTGTTACTGTTACAAGAGCAAAACAAATAGCCCACACTTTACCTCTTTCCACGAGAACAAGAGATGAGCATTTAAAAAGCTCTTGGAATCTGCCCGGGGAATTGACATTCAACGGCAGTCGTCATCGTCGCTGCTAAACAATGGGAATAACACCAGAGCAAGAATTACAGACAATGGCAGTGAAATCGCACAATGAATTAACGAGAGAAAAGAGTGTGTGACTTGTCTTCTCAAATGTCATTAATGTGAATTGCTATGTGTGCTGTGTCATCTTTCAGGGACCCGGAGCAGGCTGTTTCTGGCAAACTTTGGCTGCAGTTTCTATTAAGATTAAATTGAATGGAGCTTAACAATTCCAGCAGAGGCTGGGTGGTGGAGGTGCGGAGAATTTGCTTCCTTTAATGACTCATTAAAATGCCATTGCATACAAACAGGAAGAGCACCTCAAGCAGGGCTGAGACAACACGGGTCAAAACTGCACAACTCCAGTTAAAGCGCCCGGAGCAATTTAGTTACACATAAATGTGACAAAGGGAGGAGAGAGGAGCAGAGAGGTTTGATGTCTGACACCAGTGTGCGCTGTGGATTCCCTGTTATGCTTTCATCCTTTTAATGTGTCAGGATTCTTGATCAGCAGGGCTGTCTACCAGGTGGACCAGCTGGAAAGGTGCTGGAGCTGAAGGAACTGCTTATTATGGGGCACCAGTTCAGCCAGGAGCACGGCAGAAATCCCATTAAGACCTGAACTGCCGGGGCCTGGGAGTTTCTGGCTCGTACCGAAAAAGAGAACCTGTTGTCCAAGCTCATTTTCAATTGGGAGAGGCGCTTGTCTTCAGATGTCATTTATGCTAGGCTGCACCCTCCTCAAAGCCAGAGGGGAGAATTCTACTGAGCCCGGACCAGGTCCGGCCTGAGGGGCTGGACAGTGAGGACGAAGGTGTTGCAAAAGATGAAGAGGGGCGTCAGGAGCAGACTGACAACTCTGGGGAGCCCCAGCCTCGGCTTCTGTAGCACATGGCTGTCAAGGGGCAGTGGGATTTGTCCAAAGAGGACATCTGGATCTCAGGTGGCAGCACTGTAATGACATTCTGGCCATCACAGAGGACAGTCACCGCCCGCCCCGGGCATGAGCTCTTGGAGTCTGCATGCACTTCCTCATCTCCTTCCTCCCGTGTGCGGTTGCGCATTTAAAAAAAAACAGTTTTGCTAGTTAAAAAACACCTTCACAATCTAGAAAACACCTGTCTCTCCAGCCATACCGTACACAGGGCTGAGATCAGACTCACACAGGCCAGGGCTGAAGCTACACTCTGGAGCCTTTCCTTTCTCTCACTGATACATGTGAAAGAAGCTACTTCCCCTGCCATTATGGCCACCTGGATATCATGCTCAGATCACTGCGTCTCATTTACATCCTTCCATGTTGAATAGGGAAGATGCCCATCTCTGTCCTAAACACGACTGCATCACTTTATGCTGAGAAATTCTTTGAGGCCAAGATACACTCCTCTCTTTTCGTTTCGCCTGCACTTCCAGTTTTCAGCGTCTATGCAGATGAGAATACACCACAAACACAGATCAGTAAAGCTGTATGTCTTCCCAGAAAAAATATTGTATTATTGCTCCACCTAGAGGATAAAATTATACTTGCAGGGCTGATAGAAATGTATTCTTCTAAAGAGCTTTCTTCTGCAAAAGCTTGCACAGTAACATTACTATAGGTAATTGCACATTTCCTGAAATGACCCACATTTCACATCAGAGGCACTTCAGAACCAGCTGTTTCATTAAAGTCAACGACATCAGGGTTTCCAGGATCTGGACCAGGACTGCTGGGTTTAGCTCAAGTTCTTGGCTACAGAAAGGTTTGTTCCGACTGGGACACCTCATATTTCAAAATTTTATATAACAAAATCTTTCAAAGCTGTACTACAGAACAACATAGATCCAATAACCTTAAAGCATTTCCATTAAAATGGACAACAGCATGCAGCAATTTAATGTTGTGGTAAAACGCTTTGACTTAAAATTTCCCACTTACTAAATTACACAAACTGGAACACTTTGATTGCTCTCTCCAAGTCCCAAACCATTTGAGTCACCCAATCTTTTATCACGGGCACGGTTCACACGGTGCGCAGAGAAAAAAAGGTCATTCATGTGTGGATAAGCACTCCACACCTCAGAATTACAATTAAAAAAAAGGTTAGGCTATTTTCTTCATAAAAAGAAAAAAAAAGGTTTATTCAGACTGTAACAACATAGAATTATACAGTATTATAAATATTTACAGTTGTATTTACATATCAAACAGCTCATATTCAGACATTTCAAAGATGCAGGGGATTAGCCAGTCCATCATGCCTTCTCAAAAGAGAACATGCCACAGCTGAACCGGTTCCAATTCCCCTTATAAATCTAAAACTGTAAAAATTAATTGTTCGATAAAACGCGACGCTCTTTCACATTTTAAACATACCCGTCATAACACTGGTAACTTTTGGCAGTCGGGAAATTTGATTTAAACTGCACCCTCCCCAGGGGCAGCCCAGTTAGCAATGGGAAGAAACATTAAAACTTCAAGTCAATTTTTTCTTAAAAATAAAATGATTGTTCCCCCACTATAAAAATGTGTGCAGACGCCTTTGTGCATTACCGCTTCAAAATAAACACTTTTTTTTTACCCATACAGAGCAATGTCTAGTGGAATGCATAGAAATAATTTAAAAAGAGTTCATTCACACAAATGAGTAAAAGGGGCAGATCAGAGCCTCTTCAGGTTCTTCTTGCTCCTGCTGCTGCCCGGGAGCAGTGTGGTTTTCTCCCTGGCCTGGCCCCTTTTCCCAGTCCTGCAGCTCTGCGAGCCGTGGTATGCGCACAGGCAGCTGGTGCAGAAGTCAAAGCCGCAGCTGGCCCTGGTGCAGGTGGCTCTGCGCAGGTAGGAGTCGAACTTGGCCGGGGAGCCGCAGTGCGAGCAGGGCTTCAGGGCTTCGTGCTGCTTCAACGCATCTGCTGCCTGTGGAGAGAAGAATCGCACGCCACCTTATCATCTGAATCACAGCACGGTCGACGTTCTGCACGATCGTGCCAAGACTCGCTCTCTGACATCCGGGTGGTGGGGTGGCTCTGTGGCTCAGCATCCGAGCCGGTTCGTATTTTCGCATACCCCAGCTTGCTCTCCATGAGACACACAGACAGAGAGAGAAGCTTGGGGTCAGAGCGCAGGGTCGGCCATTTATACGGCGCCCCTGGAGTAGTTGGGGTGAAGGGCCTGGCTCAGGGGCCCGACGGAGTAGGATTCCTCTGCCGGCCGCGGGATTTGAACCGGCAACCTTCCAGCCACAGGCGCAGATCCTGAGCCACAGAGCCACCGCTGTCCCCCACAGCCACAGCAGAGGCTATCCCAGAACCCCTGGAGTGAGGTGAAGGCCGCACGCGGCGCCACCCTGGCCTGGTGTGCCGAGATTCACCCCCCCCCCCAGACGCCCGTGACCCCGTCACGCCTGCGCGTTCCCTGGCACGAACTCGCCCGTACCTGCTGGAACTCGGTGTGCCGGCTGGGCCCACACTCCTTCCTCCTGGGTGGCTTGTGGACGGGAGTAGAGGCCGCAACCTGGAGGCAAGACAGGACCTCTCTGGAAAAGGCGAAGTCCCTCGTGGTGAAATCCCCAGACGTTTCTGCATCCTAAGGCGGGGTAAAGAAAAAATGAGCTCAATCTCTCCCGAGCACCTAGCAACACATAACCAGCAAGTTGCTGTCGGCCAAAGATCTTGGGATTACAAATAACTGCTTTTACCCTCACAGCACAGTTCTCTAAAAAAACAAAAATATAGGAGGATCAGCCCTGTATTTTAACACCCAAATGTCAAAAGACTTCAAACAAAAAAGTAAAAATATGCCAGAATTTATTGACCAGTCCCTTTCCACCGGCTGTGCCAAATTCAAAGTGTGATGTTAGGCCATGCGTCTGCTCTGTGTGGTGTTGGCTGAAGAGTAAGAGGCTCTCCTAACTAATCAATTATCAAGGATCCCATTGAACTGTTTGTAAGAGCCAAGTATCCAAGAGCTAAGGTATTCATGTGCCCCGGATAAAAAGCTCTTTGGGCACACCCAGTCTTAATTCAACTGGCAAACCGAGATCGTGCTTCTCCACCCAGTCAGCTGAGCAATGAGACTGCCCTTCCTCCCCTATGCCAGACACTCTGGCATGCTCTGGGACGTAACGCTCGGAATATTACCTTTTTATCCGTTTTGCACATCTGGAAGGCCCACTTGTCTTCACAGATGACTCTCCGCCACGTTTTACTCACTTTTTGACAGCTGTCGATGTAAAGGAAGGAAAAAAAAAGACATGAGCATCACGGACAGCACATGAAGAGAACCTTAACCTTTCTGGATTAACTCTGGAGGGATATTCAATGTACACAATGGCACAATGTCACTGATCGAGGAATGGTTTTGACTACTCCCAATCTAATGGGGTCCCCAGACCTCCTCTCTATGCCCACATTTAGAACCCCTCATCGCTCCCCACTGCTTTCCATATCAATCTTATATTGATGCTCAGATTGGCTTCTCTTTTCCTCCAACCGTTCACATCACCAACGATGCATCCACGCTAATTGTGAACATAAATAAAATACAAACAAGTGGCGGGGTCTTTGGGCTCATCTAGCTCATTGGGCTAATAGTGGATAATTAATAACAAAATCACATACAGCCACTTCCTAAAAGAAGCCAGGGTACTGGCTTCAATAACAGGTAGACCTCCCCAAAACCTTTTATGCCAAGAAAAGTTATTTCATTTTGTGTCCCAAGAGCATTGCATCTCCAGCCTTGAGCTGACCTTGCTTATACCCCGCACATAAAGTCAACAGGTCCATACCCTAACTCACCCTAAACAAGGGCATCTGCTGAGCAAACAAGTCAAATGAGGAACCGCATCACCGTGAATGACACTTACTTGATCAAATCCACATCCGTGAGAAAGCGTAAAATCTTGGCCAGGACGTGTCTCATGTCCCTCTCCAGTAATTCCTCGAAAATGTCCAGCTGCTCGACGCCCATCTTCCTCCCTACGACCCCCTGGAGTCGGAAGTCCTCTGCGACCTCTCCGACGACGCCCCAGTCGAATTTCTGGGTTCTCCTGTACCTCCTCCTCAACTCCTTGCAGACAGTCTGCTGGAAATGCAGCACCGGGAGCCCCAGCGCGACCGGGCTGGCCCCGCAGGGAGAGGCGGTCACAGACGGCGAGCACCCGGTGTGCTGGTGGTGCCTCCTGGGCACCTTCTGGTCATCGTCCGCGGCCCCGAGGCCGAGCTCCCCCTGCTCCGTCTGGCTGCTGTGAAGCGACAGATACCCGCTGTCCTCCTGGGAGACATTGCCACTGAGGATGCAGTCGCTGTCGAAGTCCCTGCTTTCGGAGAGCTCGACGGCGAGCGAGGTCCGGCGGTTCTCCTTGTTGTGGACGCCCCTGAGGGGCTCTCGGAGCAGGACGGGGCTGGCTCCCGGGCCACCCGGGCGCTGGGGGTCAAAACACACCGGGGGCTCCTCTTTCAGGGGACGTTTCTCCCGGCAGAAGTCCGCGGTGCCGTGTCGCCCGTCGTCTTTCTCCGCGCTTCTCACGGGAGAGGGTTTCTGGAGGGGTGCGAAGGGGCACTTCATGTCTCCGGGACTCGGTTAAAATATCTGTAAAGTCAAAGAAACAATGAGGAGCGTTTAGTACTCAAGACTCTGGGACCTGGTGGGCAGCTTTGGCACCTGACTCGTGTCATGAAACTTCCTGCTACAATTTTGTTAAATCTCTGTTCAGTTTTGTTCCAACGTGTCAAGGGTACCTAGGTACTGTATACAGTTTACAGGATTGTTAAATGTCTAAATAACGGCCTGCAAAATAAATTGCAACCCAAAGAAACGTGATGCATATAGGAACACAAACTGCCTTGTGGACTTTTATTGCTTGCTTTCGTATATGGACCCGTGCTCACGCCAGCCTGAAAATCACCACCCATCTTTCTTAGCAGTAGAAAGCGCGGACACTACCTCCTGCGATACAACAGCTACAGCAGTTTTCTATAGTTCCTTAAAAAACAAGCAGATTCAATGGTGACTATTAATCACTAATGCAGGGGGGTATTCTAGATGTCAAAAACAAACTTTAGAAAGTTGTCCGCAGAACGACCACCCCACCCCCAAGGTACGCGGTGGCGCCTCTACAGTATGCAAATACAGAGCCCTGTTGTTCAGGAGCTGGGGGGAAGTTAGGCCCATATTTCAGGATGTTTACCTCCAGGTTGAATCTTACACTATCGTACTTGGATAAATCAAACATGGAAGATGGAAAATATCGATTCTGCATTTAAAACGCTTGAAGTAAAACAGCAAACGGTTGCATCCAGCCTTAATGCAGACAGAAACAAATTGATTTGCCGGGAGGCTGGGCAGACAATCTTTTTCCTTTTAATGGATTATTCCCGACACCGATCGCAATCGTCAACAATGGCATTATTTTTAATTATTGACCCTTTCACATCTGGAGTCCAACCCGTCGGATTTTTAGGCAGGAGGTGGCGCGCGATCGAGGGGCCTCCCACGGCACGGATTCGCGCGCGGACTGGACACGCTGCACCAATACCGCTAAAATACCGACGGAACCGGATCGCTACCGCCACGACACATTACCGCAGTAAATAACGTTTTTTTTTCCTTTGCTAAAAAAAATGAACATTAATACGAAATTTTTTGAATCTGCAGAAAAAAAAAACAAGACCGAGAAGCGCCATTCAAACTCGGTAGCCGCTGGCAGCGCTTGCAAGAACTCTTACAGTTCAGCAGCTCAATCTGCAGATAAAACTCGCGATTCGCCCAGAGGAAGGGAGACATATTTTACCTTCTTGTAGTGTTAAGAATTTACGCGTGATCCTTCCCCCTTCTCTACTCCAGATGCGGTACTCTCCCCAGGCTGCTGTGTTGTGGCACTACACTAGCCCCAGTTGCGCCTGCCGCCTGTTTCTTATCCAGTTTGAATTCCGTATCCAAAAAGACAGCAGCCAATCAGAATCGAGGGTGTGACTTTAAAGTGCCCCCTCGACCAATGGGGAGGGAGCCCGACTGGGCGCGCGTGGGTTTCCCGTCCTGCGTTTGACGACGTGACGCTGCGTGAGAAAGGGGGAGGGACTTCCTCCGGGCAGGGTCCACTGATCAAGCGCCAGAAGGACTGTGCTGCGAATTCCATTTTTCTTACAAGAGCCAGCACACCAAGGCGTCCGGCGTCACAGGTTCAAATTGGTTCACCGGACAAGGGGGTTAAATTCAGACTTTAAAAAGATTTCGGGTTTTGATTTTTAAAGTTTCAGCACATATAAACTGATAAAACCAGGGCATTTATTTTTTGTAATAATCCTTACTTGGTAAAATATACATAGTAAAGCAAATACTAAGTCTCTTTCAAAATTTAAGATTTCATATTGTGAACCAACTGTACAGCTGGCATGCATTTAATCGAAGATAATCTAGAATTAAGTCTGTAAAATATTTTAGCATACATTAAAATAAATAACTTTTTTTTTAATAGTGTATTACAATGCTTTGTGTTTGTCACAATCAACTGGAAGACATTTGGCCCACCTAGCTTGTTTGCATGCTGATAGTTTGGTTTTTCATATAAGCCAAACTAGCACCACTCAAAAAAGCAACAGATACAAAAAATAAATGACTTTCAATTAGGCAAAAACTTTGAAAAAGTCCCATTACCACTGAAAAATAGCAGCTTATACTGAATGCCCATGAATGTGCAAGAAAAGAAACTATGCTGTCACATCAAAAATTAAGTTTAGTTTTAATTTGAGATGACTGCATTCAAAGGAGTTTTTAAAATGTATCCTTAACGTTCTTATGACTGAATAACCTTCCCATTTTGGTGGGAAAGACAAGATCACACACATTTCTGTAATTAAACAATTTCATTAATTTTTGACAGCATTTACAATTCCCGGAAGGAGGAATAAGTCTGAATGTGGAGCTGTGCCAATGTACAGGTTGCAAACCAACGAGCAGAGGTTGATTCTACCTTGAAATGGAAAGCAGAGTTCAGCTGTGGAGCTTTCTCCAGGGGTCAGGAATAAATTACACACATTCCCACTGCTCAATTAAAGCACAGCTTTATTTTATTACCAAACTAGCGAACAACATCAGCTCTCAGAGTTCATTTTCTTTCAGAATGTCCAAGAGAGATTCCTGCTCAGAAAAGTCCTGTAAAGATTGAATCACGTCATTGAGCTGTTCCTTCCCCAGCATGAAGCTCTTGATATCGTACACGATTTTGCTAATCCTGTGGTCAGTCACCCTGTCCTGGGGGAAATTGTAGGTTCTAATCTTCTCAGATCTTCCCCTGGATCCAATCTGCCAAAATAGAAGCCATTTGTTTGTGTTTTCTTGGAAGAGTGTATATATATATATTTTCCTTCTGAGTGAATGAAGTAAACAGGAAAAATACAGTAAGTTCAGTGTTTGTTTCTACAGTGATCTGTTGTTGGCATTTCAGACAGCTGATACAGTAGTGGAATTAATTGCTGTGCCAGTTGTAGAACATGCAAGGAATTAAGCAGATGCCATACAGGATATTTTTTAAGCAGAACGACTAATGTTCCTCAAAAGTACGGCGTTCTGGACTCTGGATTGTGGATTGTCGAGCACCAGGAAGCCTCGGACATCAGAGGGCAGCACATTAAAGACAATACCCTGCAGGATGAGGAGCTGGCGAGGACTGCCAGCCAGCGAGAGACTGAACGAACACGCGGACTTCTCGAGCTGCGGACGCCGCGTCGGACGCGCACCCACCTGCAGCTTGCGCGCACTGTACCGCTTGCTCATCTGCTCCTCCAGCTTCATGCTGTAGAGCTTGGCGCGGAGCACTGTCATGGCCTTCTCCTTGTTTTTCAGCTGAGACCTCTCTTGCTGGCACTCAGAAACCACACCTGAATTTTACACCAAAGGGGGCAATCAACCCAAGTATTTTTGCTGTACTATGAAGAAAGAGCTGGATCAGATCCCTCAATCAATTAACTACTAACAACCAAATGGGCCACACGGTCCTCTTTTTCTGTCCCCTTTCTCGTCGTACCCTGCAGGACCATCGCAGTAAATTTTACTTCTGCATCTGTAACTCCCGAGTTAAAACTGGAGGCCGCTTTTAATAATATTAGATGCCGAATGTTGGAAATGTGTCATACAAACATGGCAATGCAGGTGCTTACTTGATTCTGCTTTCATTTGTAGGTTACTGCCTTAATTACAAGATAAACAGCTCTTGATTTCACCTCAGTCTTGATATGAGGAGGAGCTGCACCCATTATTTGAGTATTTGAATAACCAACTAATTTGAGCCTTTGTAGCAGAAGAGATGTCTGAAAGCACCTCGTGGACTGGACACCTCGCCTTGTGTTTTTGTATAAGCCAGTGTCAATCAATTGCTTATTTGCTATAGTGACATTTGCAACAGATACAGCAGTGGCCAGTAATGTAGAAGCCACACTGAAGTCGACGTCCTGCAGAAATAGTGGCTTACTTGTCCAATAATGGGCCCCTAATTCAACTGTCCTCACGTGTTCTCCCTATCTGCCATGCGGTGCGCCTGTCATCCGTTCCCGCGGAGGATGAAGTGGGTTCTCTCCCGTACATGGAGAGCTTTGGGGGCTCCTTTGGGATGGAAAGGGCCAGACAAACGCAGGGAAGCCCCCTCACCTGTCGGGAGGTGTACAATCCGCACAGCGCTGTCAGTCGTGTTGACATGCTGGCCTCCGGCTCCACTGGCTCGCTTCGTCTCGATCCGCAGGTCCTTCGCATTAATCGTGAAATTAATCTGCGGCAAGGAAGACAAAACAACAAACAGAGATTGAGGTTCTTGGGGGGAAAAAACTGACCCCACCTCGATGTGCACAAAATGTTGGGCATATTCAAGAATTGTATAATACGGTTGATGCACGTTCGGCTTTTAACAGGAACAAACAGACCAGGCATTCTCTAATTTTTTCTGTCTTGCAGAATCCTATTCAGGAAATCACAAAGGACCTACAATTTCAGCATACAGTAAAAATCGAATTATGGTAAATCTACTGTTAATACTTACAGTATTAAACAACGAAAAGTCTGGTGTGACAGTGCAGATCTTACGTAGCACTTGATTTAAGGGTTAAAGGTTTTCCCTTTGTTTCTGAAGATCTTCTGGTCTCTGGGGACCCAAAGATGTGTTCACACCTGTCTGCGATACAGGCTCTTGCATGCCAGACACCTGCAAGCCTGCAGTGACATTAGTGAAAGCTGCCCCCATCCACAGCAGGAAAGGGGCACGAGACTGCCCACTTTTAACAGAACAGTCCACCTGTAAAGGTAAGGTTTACCATTCAAACAATGGCGCAGACCGCAAAACACCAATCTCTTCCAAATGTCTGGCAAGGAGAACACAGGGCTGCGGCCTCAGGGTCCACCTGCTGCAGGTAGACGGCAGTCACTCAGAGGTCTTTTATCTCGACTGACCCCCTCACCTCGGTGGGCTGGGGCAACACTGCCACCGTCATGGTGCTGGTGTGAGTCCGGCCCTGCTTCTCGGTCCTGGGCACCCGCTGCACGCGATGCACACCTCCCTCGTACTTCATGCGCCTGTAGCACTGCACCCCGCTGACACTGGCCACGGCGTGCCGCAGTCCCCCTGCGTCAGAACAAGAGACGTACCCCCTTAGGCAACAAGGCACACCGCAAAGTGCACATATCCAGGTAACCTAGCTTGAGATCAATATCCACTTTTCGATTGCAATATATATTTCAACAAAGACGTAAAATGTGGAGAACCTTTTACCCTAACTAGATTATCTCATATATACATATCATAGATTACACTTATTTTAAGCCTTAGTATTTTTCATTTCTCCATCGCGAGTCCTGCTGTGCATTGCAAAATGGAGGTCCTTCCTGTGGTCTCTCCTCAAGAAAGTGATCAACTGAGCTATTTCTGGAGTCATCTGCGTTCTGAATTCCAAGCGCTCACCGATTTCACTGGGGAAATACTCCAGGGTTTCGAACCTCCATCCCTGGAAAGAGGCGAAGTTCTGGTACATGTGGAAAATCTCGGCCGCAAAGAGCATTGCCTCTTGTCCCCCGACGCCCGCTGTCACCTCCAAGACCAGGTCGCCTTCGTCAGCCTCTTCAGTGGGAACCAGGTGAGAAAGGATCTGAAATCACATTCAGCCAAACAAATTCACTTTTTGTCTTTTTTTAAAACCCTCTGTTGGCTTGTAAGTCATTTATACCTACAGGTATTTGTATCTACAGAAAATGCATGATCAAGCTCCAAACATTTGATGATTTACTATATTGGGCACAGTTTACCTGCTCTCATCCAGACAAAAAGGTTATTGCTTTATTTTTTAATTAAACTGTAGCTTGGCTGAAAGGGTTTTTTTCACACAGTGTTTTTTGATGGATACCCAATCTATCCAAGCCAACAATATAAAAATAAATGCAAGGACATACTGTACAATATAACATATTCATTTATTCATTAAAAGTTTTTGGAATCTGTTGAACTGCAGCAAACAAATAAATACCTGAAAATGACATGGACTGCAGGATAAATATGACCACAGTGCTGTGAACTCTGAACATCCTGAAGCAATTGATGTTTAATCTTTTAAACCTTACGTACAACATAAAAATCTCCTTTTATCAGTTATACATATATATGACAAAAAAACATAAAACCTCTAGTGCACTCCAATGGTGGACGCTTCTGCATTGGCTTCTACCTTTTTCTTCAAACCTTGTACTTCTTCCTGGCCCAGGACCCTTTCCTTTTCAGCAAGCTCGCGTATTTCAGCATCGTCGTCTGAAACACGAGCACAAAGAGCGGCTCAGGAGACTTGTCCAGTAAGACAATCGTAATAAACATATAATAAACAAGGAACAAGTAAGAGGTTTATTCCATGCTGAAAAGAGAAGCAAGAAAGCATACGTTTTGACTGTGGAGCCTTCCTATAATTGCTTCAACTTACACAGCACTTTCTGGACACTCCAAGGCACTTTACAGGTAATGGGGATCCCCTCCACCACCATTGTGCAGCCCCACCTGGATGATGCGACGACCGCCATAGTGCACCAGTACACTCCCCACACACCAGCTATCAGTGGGGAGGAGAGCAGAGTGATGAAGCCAATTCATAGATGGGGATTATTAGGAGGTCACGATTGGTAAACGCCAATGGGAAATTTGGCCCGGATGTCAGGGTAACACCTCTACTCCTTTCGAGAGACACCCTTGGATTTTTAATGACCACAGAGAGCCAGGATTTCAGTTTTACGTCTCATCCGAAGGACGGTGCCTTTTACAGTATAGTGACCTAGGAGTATTAGGACCCACACAGACTGCAGGGTGAATGCCCCCTACTGGCCTCACTAACACCTCTTCCAGCAGCAACCTTAGTTTTTTCCTATCTAGGTACTGGCCAGGCTCACATCTGCTGAGCTTCAGTGGGTTGCCAGATGTGAGTTTCAGGGCGATATGGCTGCTGGCTAAAGAATTCCCACAAAAAGTCCCTCTTGCTCCCAGTTTTAAATACACTAGGAATACTTTTCATCTGTACTACTCACAACTGGCAACCCACTGAAGCTAAACAGGTGTGAGCCTGGTCAGTACCTGGATGGGAGACCTACTGGGAAAAACTAAGATTGTTGCTGGAAGAGGTGTTACTGGGGACAGCAGGGGGCGCTCACCCTGTGGTCCATGTGGGTCCTAATGCCCCAGTATAGTGATGGGGACACTATACTGTAAACAGGTGCCGTCTTTCGGATGAGACGTAAAACTGAGGTCCTGACTCTCTGTGGTCATTTAAAATCCCAGAGCGTTTCTCGAAAAGAGTAGGGGTGTAACCCCGACATCCTGGCTAAATCTCCCATTGGCCCTTATCAATCATGGCCTCCTAATAATCCCCATCTATGAATTGGCTTCATTACTCTGCTCTCCTCCCCACTGATATCTGGGGAGCTATCAGTGAGTGTTCTGGCGCACTATGGCTGCCGTCGCATCATCCAGGTGGGGCTGCACATTGGTGGTGGTGGAGGGGAGTCCCCATTACCTGTAAAGCGCTTTGAGTGGAGTGTCCAGAAAAGCGCTATATAAGTGTGAGCAATTATTATTATTATTATTATTATTATTATTACTTCAGCTCTCCATTTAATTTGCTGCAGCCCCATCTATTGATAAGCAAATGTCCGTTAACCATAACATTATAAGATCATACCATTCATTTTAAACAAATCATACACAGTACGTCAGTATGTCAGGGTCAACAAAACTCTTTCCGAGTCACGATCTATAAGCACAGGTGCCCCTCAGGGCTGTGTGAGCTCTCCAGTTCTGTTCACACTTTATACAAGTGATTGAACAAGCAGTAGTCAAAGCAACTTCATTTTCAAATTCTCAGATGATACAGCTGTTCTTGGCTTAATGCATAGAGGAAGCAGCTGATCTGTATACATGTCAGAAATGCAAAGGTTTGAGCAATGGTGTGACAACAATAGCCTAATTCCGAATTAAAAAAAGAAGAAATAGTTTTCGATCCCAGAGCAGTTGGTGATCACTCACAGGTAGTAATCCACAATGAACTTATCACTCAGGTCGATTCATATAAGTACTTAGGTGTACACATAGACAGTAACCTGTGCTGGACTACTCATGTTGAGTGTTTGCTCCAAAGTTCAGCAGCGCTTATATTTCCTGCAAAGACTAAGAGTGTTTGGGGTTTGACAGGAAGTAATGCTACTCTTCAACCGTGCTGTAATCGAGAGCATTATCAGGTATGGTATTTCAGTGTGGTTTGGCCATCTATCAGTTCATTTTAAATCACAAATGACCCGCCTCATCCAGACAGCTTTGAAGGTCATAGGAGTGAAAGAGCACCCCTCCCTGCAGACAATCTTTGAAAAATCCATAATCAAACAGGCAGGAAATATTATATCAGATCCAAAAAAGGGCTAAGCATTTTTAAATACTCATGCTAAGATCAAGTCATGCACAGAAGTAATAATATTAGTGCCAAGCAGTGCACATTGCAAAGTCTTGACAACAGCATTTGGGAAAAGCCATTAGCCCCTACCGATGCAGTAACAGGATTAAGCCTTTTGCACACATCATTGTGAAAACTATAGCAGAAACCTTGTGCATCGTGTCTCTGTAACCCCCCCACACACTTGCCTTTTAGCAACATTGGAAGAACTGGAGACTAATCCACTCAAGTCTCTCTTTAAACTCTTTAGTTTGGAAGTTCAGCTGGAGCTGAGGAACTTCAGCCGATCATCTCTTGGATACAGACTTGGAAGAGGCCAGTGTGAACTTTGACAACACTTATTGACAGGGTGTGTGGGAGTGTCTGTTCTTTCCTTTGTTAAATACACTTCCACATAGTTCCCACGTCTCTTATAATGGCGTCCTGTATTTTGGAAAATACACAGATGACTGATGCTCATCACCTGCACCTCGCGTTACTCTCACCTTTCAGTAAAGCCTCTGTGGCTTTCAAATCCTCCTCTTTTAGCCTCAAAGTGATCAAATCATCTATTAAGGGGGTCAAAGTCGCGATTTTTCTCCGTAGCGCTCTAAGACTCTCCTCCTCGTTCAGTCGGCCTTCATCTGTGTTTACTCTCTTCAAGAAGTCCTTGTAGTCCGCCTCCAGCCTCTCCAGATAGCTCTGCAGCGATCTCTCTCGGAACAGCTCCTCGGGTGAGAGCAAGTTTGTAGTCATCGCGGGGTGAGAAAGATGCACACTCCTTCCCATCCGTGGGTCTCCTGATAGTCTGCATGGCTGCCTTCCTCCCACAGACACAGGGATCCTGTCAGGGCAGCACCTCTGAGAAAGTCTCCGGAGAGCGGAGCGGGCAGCGGCCCAGCTGTGCACTCTGGCACTGCAGCTCACAGTCCGTAAGGCCACGATCGAGATAGACATCGCCTTTGAATAATCTGGTGTCTTTAAAATGCGGCTGTTTTAATACCCAGCGTGCAAAACTGCACATGACATTGTGTGCGCTACCACTGTTCTCCACCCACGGCGCCCACAGAACAAGCCGCAACACGATGACCCTAAACTAGACTAGCGCACGCCAAGCTCGGAAATGAAAGTTTTCATCTAATTTTATTCCCAAAGTGTGTTCGCCCACCGCAGAGCTTCCGATCTCCCTGAACACCACCATATTACTTAGCTCACAGCCGCATGCGCAAGGCTCACAATTAGTAGTACAGCGCTTACCATATAAAAGGGAACAAATGCGCAGATAGCTTTCTGGTCAGGCAAGCGTATGGTTGCAGGGAGGGAGATAGTGTGCAACTCGATAAGGGTTACAATTACAACTACCGGCCCGTGTGTCTGTAGAGGTGTTTCAGCACAGACGCAATGATTTCTATAGGTGGTGCTGTAACAGAAAAAAAACTAAAGTCGTAAAGTAAAACAGTTGGATCAAGAAGATTTTTGTTCTCGGTAATACTAAAATCACTGACAAGTAAATTCTGTATAATTTCACACGATGCTTCTGTTTTCGTGATTAAATTACGAGAGTCCGTTTGCACCTTTACAGGTGTGAAAGGCAGGCATCCTGCAACATGTTCTGATATATTTGCATTTTTACAGTCTATTGTTTGTGTATCCAGCTGAAGCCCGGGGTGTCATATTCAGCCTGTTTTGGCTCCGACGGTGTGAACGTTTGACCTTTTCGCCTGTGTCGCTTAGACCTACAGGATAGAAAAGATCAATAAGGTCAATCAATCAGTAAGATCAATAATCCATATCATTTTCCAAACAAGAAGAGACCGCTGATCTAACTGAAGGATATTGTCAGACACAGTTCCCGGACTGAGGATGTTTGTTTGTTTGTTTGTTTGTTTTTTTCCTGTTTAAATAACAGTATCACGATGAGTTCTAGATAATGTAGGATCACCCCACACATTCTTGGAAATACTTTGCATTATTGCCGGATAAATCTGCTGGTGTCGCTGACATTTATTTGGAAAGTGTAATTACTACATAAACCATACTTATTCATTGGCAACAGTCATTTCCCGGAATCTTTTCCAGTTATTGGAACGTTTTGAAAAAAAAACTTTGCATAAATAATAATGAGGGGAAAGTGGAGGAATAAGATCTTAAATTGAGTTAATTGTAACTTTTTGTAACTCATTGTAAAATTTATTTTACAATTTTAGAGCTCACCCTGAAGTCACCCCGACCGTGCCTCTACAAAGGGATAGTTCTGCACTGCGGATGAGTGTTCATTTTACAGGCATTGAATCGTGATATCGGAATATAAGACAAGATAAGATAACTTTATTAGCCATATACAATTTCTTGCATTAGGAATTTGTCTTTTCGCATACCCCAGCTTGCTCTCCATATCACAGTGAAGCGCGTTTTTGATAATCGTTTTCATAAGCAAGTGATAGAAAATTAAAGATGATAAAATCTGATAAATCTGATTTAGGCTAAAATACAGGTAACTCATTCACAAGTAATGTTTCCAAAACGCAAGCCTGAGTCAGATGAACATCCAAGTACTACGGTCGGAGTTTTTAAAAGACATCTAGACATCAACCACATTCTTCTCCAGATTATGACAACGCAACAGTGAATATATTTAATGCAACGTCCATCAATCCTAAATCCCAAAGGCGTTGATCTCTTGATCATTAGGGCACACGATTTCCTTCCTGTGTTTCGGTCTTGATCTTCACCAGACATCATTCAACGGTTTAGATCACTTCATCATCTGTGCCCAAATGAACCGTCTCACTAATAAGGTGACTGAGTGCTCAGTTAACAGTCATCGCATCTCATGCATGTATCATAGTGAGTCACAAACGATCAATCAAAACGCCAGCGTTTAATCAATATCCAGAATCTGTGTACTTCTATTTTTCTTGAGCGAGTGAGTGGTTTCTTTTGATAGTATATACATATATGCGAACTCTTCCTTAACCCCGAATTCTTAAGAAAACACCTCATTAACACATTTGAGTCCAAAAATATTTTAGAATCTTACTGTTCAGAGTACAACTCGTTTCCTCGTTGTGCCTGAAACCTGAAAGCCCACCTTGCCACTATAAAACCAACAAGAGTTTTGAGACACGTTAGTTTCCATTTTTAGATTTATTGACAATGCAAGAAACAATGTCATCTGATTTCTGAACTGTTTTAATCATCCTAACTAATACAAAGATGCTTTGGAAAAGTTCCAATATATATACACATTTAAAATACTTCATATATAAAATGTTTGCAATTGACCCGTTGCAGAAAGCCTGGAGAGAGAGAAGAAAGAGACACCATTAAGATAAACATGAAAAAATCAAGATGCTAATAAAGATTTCAGAGATCTAGTTTAGTGGCACACAACTCTAGTCTCAGAGGTCTGCAATGTCTGTCAGTTTTTCTCTCACCTCTTCAGCTCAATGAGATCATTAAGAGCATAATAATTTAAATGGACCAATTTCAAATGTCTCAAAGATCTTCATCTGCGGATGATTTAAAAGAAACCCTCCTGGATTCTTGCTCTCGGGAACTGGAGTTGTGCACCATTGTATTTTTTGATAAGACTACATCGTCGAGGTAGACGTGTGGTCATCTCCTTCTTACGTGCTACAGCAGTATAGGCCCGGTTCAGCCCCGGACATCACAGTTCGGGAGGACTTAGAGATGAAGTCCACTCTGGTCAAATAATTCTTTAAAAATAGCAAAAACGAAGTAAAAATAGAAACTCTGTGACTCCTGAGGAATGGCCAACCAGGAATTACTGACTGCCCTCTGAAACCGATCAGCTAGGCCAGTGAAAGATATTCCAAAGCCTCTAGATTTATTTGAAGAATTCACTTTTTTTGCAGTTTCAAAAGGGGTCTGATTAACTGTGTTACAGTGTAAGGCTACATTTTCAGTGTTTACTTTGTTCATGTGACACCTAACTTACCTTTGGCTCTGCTTCCCGGGTAAAAACACAGCAATTATGAAACAAGGAGAGCTGCCTTGCAATTAAGTTCTCAGCCTCACAGTTTGGTGCCACGAGTTCCTGCAGGAGTTGACAGGTGGAAATACTGATCACCAATGTCATTGCTTGTTTCATTACTTTCAGTCCTGTACGCTCCCAACTTATAGCTCCATACTGCCGGGCATTTATTTGCACCAGCGGTGAAGGGAGACATCCCGATATATAATACTGGAAAAATTACAATACTGAAAACAATTATAGCCAATATATCTACCCAGGGGACAGTGAATACATTCTCAGGTGTGGTTTAGTAAAGACACAATGGCTGATAATGGCTTTTTGAAGGGAGGTAGGTTGCTATAAAACAAGAACCAAAAACGTGGAACACTGACTGTAAGGCAGGGAGGATGTCAGGTCCTCAGGGGCCACAGAGCATTTTGTTAAGACCCCTTTCTAATTATTCTAATACTTCGCCTTTGAGGTCAAATTGGACTTTATTCACACAGCACAATGCCCACAATCCATTTGAAGGCTTGGAGAGAAGTCCTAAATTTCATTAGTACATCAGGTGAGACAAACCATTTAGCTGTAAATGTGGGTCTGATATCAGACAAAAAACAATGGTCCTCCAGGAATAAAGCCAGACTCCCCCCAGATGAAACAATTTTCTAAATTCCATCATCTCTCTCTTTGTAGGTACACTATAGTCTCATTACAACTAAGTGCTTGACACAAAATATTTACCTTCAATATCCATCATGGGAATTCATTTTCTTATCCTTTCATTCCCTTTGCTAAAAAACAATTAAGCTTTTTGGCAAACCAAACGGACCACATTGGGAAGCCTTGTTTTGAAATCCCTGAATGAATAAGAATCAGAAATAAGACTAAAAGATTTCTTTTGATCAGTGGCCCCTAGCTCTGGTCCTTGAGAACCCTGACCCTCCAGGATCTATGGGTCTGTCTGCAATTGGAGGTTGAAGAGCTCGCTCATTTTGACTAACCAAGCCAATAACGCGTTTAATTAAGGTAATGAGAACTGAGCTGGATATAAAACCAAAGATCCCTGAAGCTGTCGGGATCTTTGTGGTGAGACTTCGGCTTCCCATATGCTTAAGCTTTCTACTGGAAAATAAAAATCCAAAACAAAACAGACCAGATCTTTTCTGCATGTTAATTTTTTAAAAAATGTATTTGAATGTACTTACATATTGGTGTTGAAGGAATAGGCACCATATGTCACATTGCTCCACAATTACCCAAAAAAAGTTAATGCAATCTTTAGACTAAAAGTTGACAAATATGGAAAAGAACATATATACATGTTACATTGTACATTGAAATCCACAGACGTCTTTCATCTTTCTTAAAACATAATCCTTCTTTGTAGTTCATATTTGAGCACTGGAATATCATGGGAGAGGCATGTTTATGATCATGTGGCAAGGAGGGGGGGGGAGGGGGAACGACAACATATGACATACTAAACAGACTGATGGAAAATAAAAATTAACGAACAGTTCCTGATTTACATGTACAATTTCTCCATATTTAAGATAATCTAATAGAAATCCCCCCGATGAACAAGGACATTCTTCAAAGCTGAATACTTCGGCAAAAATCCTTTAAAAAAAAAATAAGGAAAAAAAGTCTGAAGTCTGATTTGTTTCTAAAAAGGATCAACCCATTTAACGGGACGGCTATTCTGTTTTAGACTTCTTGCTGTCGTTCCCATTTTTCTCGGCTGCGCTCTCCTCTGGTTTGCGCTTCTTGCTCCCCTCGGCCGGGCTGGAGGAGGGCTGTGGCGTGAAGGTGACGATGACGCAGGTCATGTTGTCACATCCGGTTCCGTCCCCTGAGGTGTCGGGAGCCAAGCAGTGATCCAGCAGCTGCCACGAGAGAGGAAACAGCATCTAGCAATGATTTGGGCCTGTCTCGCCTGGTTTTTCTTTAAGTTGGAATTTATATATTTGCGACGGCCATTTTTACAGCTTAAAATACGGCTGGATGGCATAGAGACCTTGCTCATTTAAGAACTGCTAGCACCTGAATATCAAAGCAACAGACAAGTGTTTGAATATCTGTGCCCTTGTGGAGAAGATGCACATTAAGGTCATCATAACCATATTTAAATTCTCTCTTTACGTTTAAGTGTCGCTCCAAGGAATACATAACCTACCTCTTCAACAATGGAGGACAGTAGTCGAACTTCACCATTTTCATTTGGCTTTATTCTCTCACTGACAAAGTCTATTACTTCCTGGCTGCTCATGACATTCCTGCAGAAGAGAATTACATTTGTTTAGAGACATGCTGTCCATACTTACCTAAAATATAAAGAAACAACAGAGAAATAAAAAGCCAGAAAGATCGTGGTGCAGGTGGGTGCACTGTGTCTCTTCTGAGATCATTCTTCATTCTGGGTTATCATGCCTTTAAGAATGTGTAACTACTAAATGACGAACGCAAGTTTCTACACTTTTCAAAATGTATAACATTTGCAGTTTCACCCTTCCTGCAAGTCAGGAATGAACTGATTGACTGATCTCCCTCCCCAGCAACCCCTCTCCTTACTTACCAGATTCCATCGCAGGCAATGACCATGAAGTCATGGTCTTTGTTCAGAGTCAACACTTTGACATCGGGTAAAGCTGAAATCATCTGCTCTTCGGGAGGCAGGGCTTTATTCCGTTTGTAAAAGTGATCGCCTGAAATAACACAACATCACAATAACTTATTCAGGCGGCACATTAGCATTGCTGTCTTGCAGCACTGGGTCCCTGGGTGCAATCCTGGACCTGGACTGCTATCTCTGTGGAGTTTATATATTCTCCCTGTGTTCGTGTGGGTTTCCTCCAAAACCTACAATCCAAAATGGATGGATGGCTGAACCGATTCAGGTTGCATCCAGCAAATGTGAACAGAAGCCATCATGTTTTGACCATTTATCAAATGGACTGCACCGTCTTCAACACTAGAGAACCCCGAAAACCTGTTCACCCAAGACAAGGTGGGTAAATCTTCAGAGAACATAGTGGGATGTTTTTCAGCATTACTGAATTTAAGATAAATATGCCTGGCACTATCAAAAAGCTATCGGTTGGTTCCTTTGAATTCTACAAGATAGCTGACTGAAAAGCATTACATCTAATATAATGATCAAAGCACCCAGATCTTCCAAATCCTTGAGCTGATGCACCATGAGACGTGCTATTTATATATATATAATAATGGTGCTATCTCACATAGGAAAATAAAACAGCTCTTACCAATGGCTCTGGAGAGATTGAGCCCCCCGTTGACTCTCCCATCCATAGTAACTTTGCCGCCTGCGTTCTTGATCCTCGCCAGCTCCACCTCGTCCTCTGGCTTGTGGTCATAGGACATGTCCACTGCTTTCCCCTTCTCGGACACCACGCAGCGCGAGTCGCCGGCGTTGGCCACAATCAGCTGTTTTCCTCGGATCAGAGCTACAACTGCTGTGGTCCCACTGTCTGAGCCAGGCTAAACACGAGGGAGAGCAATGTACAGAGTCCTGGTGTTCCAAATCCCCACCATCTCTGCAGACCTTTATCCACAGGTGTATTGAGTACAACTTACAATCTGGAAATCTGTGTGCTTCGAGAAAGGAGTTTTCTGGATCTTGTTGCGAGTTTGCATAAATCGTCCTTAACCTTTTTCTTTTCAATTTCTGTTCTACATACCCTACCTTTGCAGGGCAAATTTAGAAAGAAAACAAGCTTGCCAGATAGACTGCATTCTAGTTTGAGAATTTTTTTTTTTCGAAGTTGACATGCTTGAATCAAGCTAAACTCTTGTTTTTTCAATCACAAAGTATCAAGACAGAAAATCCTCTGAAAGTTCTGATTTTCAAAAGAAATTTAAATGATGTAACTCATGGACTTTGGAAAAAGTTCAATGTTTGATATTTTCAATTAAAAAAATCTCATGTTTTTTGTTACCCAAATAAGACAAGAAGTTCTCAGTAATGCAATTTTTTAATCTACGTACCCATAGAACAGAATAGAACAAGGAACTACATAGAACAGAAACAAGGAAATACCTCCTCTTTTCCATCCATTCCAGGAAGGCACATTTCTTCATCCTCTGCGTCACTGTCCTCCTCCTCTTCATCTTCCTCTGTACTGCTGTATTCTCCTTCATCTTCCTCGCTTCCATCCTTTACGAGAGAAAATATTTAATCTTGAACCGTGAAACACACTGTTAATGCCTCAAAGTTTCTTTACAAGAATGCAGTCAGAAATGACTAAACTGAGAATGAAGGACAGGATTCTCTTGTAACCCAGAAAGATCAACAGAGACTATCACTGTCAAAGCTCCGATCTATGCGAATTGCAATACAGTTTTAGTAGCTTGTTTATTTTAATCATGGCTTCTATTGACATTTAAACTTTACACATCACCTGCAAACAAGTACAAAATACTTACTGAAAACTACAAGTAATTTAATCAGTGGTTTCAGAAATTTGTCTAACCTTCTGTTCAGAAGTAGAAATATTATAGTCACACAATTGTGAATATGAAATCTTGACCCCCGAAACAGATCAGTTCTTTTCATCATGGTAGAGCAGACAGGCATTGTTAACCAAGTACTGTGAAAGCGTGTTTTGCGATAGTAAGATTTGGGGAGAAACGTCGAAGCCCAGAATCCTGTCACACGCACCTCTTCCTCGCTGTCTTCCTCCTCTTCGTCCTCTGCTTCTTCTGACTCGTCACTGTCCTCAAAGAACTTGGACTTGGAGCTCCACTGTGGCTGCGCCGCAGAGGAGGAACAGGAGGGTCCGGCGTCCCCCGTGGGCGACGCGGCCTCCCCCTCGGCCTGGGGTTTATCGGCGGGGCAGGGGCCCGACCCCCCGTCGCCAGAACTCCGGCTGCCCCTCGCATCCGAGCCGGAGCTCTTCCCTGCCGCGGGTTTGGGCTTGCCGTTCTTTCCACCCGGCTCCGAGTTCGTGCCCCCGGCCTCCCCGTTAATGTCCTTGTCCGGACAGGCGTCCTCTCCGTCCTCCGGCCCGGCTGCCTTCTTCGTGGGGTGGCAGGGTTTCTTCGCGTTTTTGATCGAGTTGAGGTTCTGCCCGTAGCGGATCAGCAGCTCCTCGATCGTCATCGTGGCCTCTTCGTGCAGCAGGGCCGCCTCTTCGTTGTCGACTGCGCCGACGAAGACGGAGGAAGAAACAGGCATGAACCATGTGACAACATCATTACCGTTCGCCTTAGCAGAGCTTTGACCTGGAAAGACGCTTTATAAATAATGTGTTGTAAAACAGCACGTAGGAATAACAGCACATCAGTGCACAGCTGGCATTGTTGCAACAAACCACGTTTTACTGCTCTCTTGTAGGAAATATTATCTAAAACATTTAATTGAATTCAGTAAGACTACAGGCACTTTACAGAGAGCAAGGTTGTATTTCTTTCTATTCAAACACTGACTCTAGCGGCTCTAGGTCACAACCTATGCAGCACATCTACTACCTTTCAAAATGCAAATGTACGCAATTCAATGCCTTCTATCTGACACGATACGGCGCTCAAAGGGAATCTTACCGTCGTCTTCATCAGCCACTCTCTCTTTCACTTCATCCTCCTGAGGTCGGCCAGCAATCTGCGCCAGCTCTTTGACCACTTCATCCATGGTCATCCGGCTATCAATGGCCAGAAAGGCGTCTTCTAGAGCCTAGAGCACATTTCAAACCACAGATCAGTGTCAAACCCCAAGGAATCTGCACCACGCACACTGGAGCCTAACAGGAAACAAGTTTTGCTTCAGTCCGAATAACTAACTTCTCGTGCTACCTTGCTGCTCACAATCTGTACTATGAGCTGGTTCACCGGTGAAGAATTTGAGTTTGGCTCAAAGTTCTATATATAAAAGTCTAATGTATTGCTGGGAAACACTTTCGGAGCTCACTTTAGCACTTAGGACAAAATTAATTTAATTCTGCTTTTCTAGGTAACTAGGTATACAGCTCGTTTTTACAGGATTTCAACTTTTGTCTATGGTTATTTTACTGTTTTTTTTTAAACCACAAGAAAGTCACAACATACTACAGCCCATGTCAATTCCCATCCGTGATGGCTGTAGCCCTCTAACTTTAAAAAAAGTACCCGAACAGGCTTCACACAAGAGGCCTCGGACAGCATCGCTGGCTAGTAGAAACATCTATTCACGTTTAGGCACACAAACATCATCAGCCAGAAGTGATCCTCTGCCATCGCTACTAGTTTAATTGTGCCTCATTAAAGTTCAGGAATTGTTTAGAAGAGAAAGCTCCGCCCACGAGCTGGAAAAGGTTCTAACACACGTCTAACCTTACCTTCTGTAGCTTGCCATCCTTGTACGTCTTCTGTTCCATTATAATTTCAGGGAGGTATTTGGAACAGTATAAAGCAACTTCTTCACCTTTGAAAAGACAATCACACAAGGTGTTTTTTTACAGGGACAAGGAAAACCAAACACTCTTCTTACTAGAAATCCATTCGTTCAGCTATTTCTCTTCCCCAGCAAAATCTCCTTTCATTATAACATACAGAGCGATACAAACGAGAGGTCATTCTGGGCGAATTGTAAAAGGACATCTCCCTGGTTCTGAAGGGAATTTTACTTAAAGCCCAACAGGTAACTGCCCTCTTTAGTGACAGAAGGGCCATCAGCGCCTCTTTACTAGGCTGCTGGAGCTCACAGTCATTCTTCTTCCATCAGCGACCAGAAAGACGCTGCTACAGTTCATCCAGGACTGGAACCACACAGAGACCCCGAGAGCCTTCAGGTACAAAATGGAGGCTTATTCTCCTTGTGGGCAAACTGACTTATTCGCCTCCCGGCATTATAGGTGTTTTTTCTTCCCAATCTTTGTATGGTGATATTGATTGGTACAAGTCTTTGTATGAATCAAGGAAGAATTGAACATTATACTAACTAAAATGCTTAAGAGTGAAAAAATGAATGTTTCAAACATTTGCTCAGTTAATTCTATCAAATACACTCAGTCCTCAACATACAAACGATCAAGATATGCACATCCGTACATAAGAACAGCACATGAACAGAATCCCCAAGAAATCTGAAGAATTTCACATGATGGAGTGGTGAATTAACTCACTGTATCGCTCACTAGCATACTGAAGGGCTGCTGCTGCTCAATGTTACTGGGTACAGTGAGCTGCTGACTGACTGGCAGCGTGGATGTGCTAACGTTAACATCCAACTTTTGCTTTATGATTTTGAGGTTACTATGAGTTATAAATGCCCTCAAAAATGGCTGAGGAAGGAGATAGGCAAAGTGACAAAGATGAATCAAATCCTAAAAGAAGAAGATGGAATGAAAGTGGAGATCACAAAAACGCTGTCTTGCCTTTGCAATGCTCTTGGTCTTAATCATCTGACTACTGGGACAATTATTCAGTGGACAGAGAATTCTGGAACATGTTAAAGCTTCCAGAAATTGTGCTGACTTAAGAACAACTTGAAGTATGAAAAGGCTTTAAAAAAACAACCTTTCTGTGGACTGAGTGTATTTGTCAAATAGTCTCCTGGCTGCTAGCAACCTACACTGTCACTGTGTATAAACCTAAGGTGTTCCAAGACCAGTAAAAACAGTGCAGGACAATACAGCAGAATAAAACAAGCCAGTTCCCCCCTTGTTTGCCGATACTACCTCCGTGCCCATCGTACACCGCGAACATGGCTGTCTCCTCATCCAGGTCTGGAATACAATTATGAGCATCCTGGAAAGAGGAAACAAAACAACATCACTTCACGGAGCAAAAGTCCAACAAACGGCAGCAGTCCATCGCCCCTTAAAAAGAAGATGATGGGCGCGAGCAGTTTTTTTAACATCTTAGTATTGGCAATGATTTCTCCGTTATAACCTTAAATTGCGTGTAGCCACGGGACACGAAAACAATCCCCCTGGACCACATACAAGGGGAGAAAGCCTTTTGTAGATGGCTCCTCCGACTCGCCCACCTTTGAGCCTCAGTCCAGGGCTGGAGGTCCAGCCCCAGGGAGAGGAGAGGCACTCCCCCATCGACGGCACCACGCGCTCGCAGGTAGCCCAGAGACCACAGACCACAGGATCGCCAGCGCCGCCGAGAGCCGAGCGAGCCAACACTACCCTCATCACCGGCTGAGCACCAGTGCTTCTGTCGGCGAGCGACGTGTCCCTGACTCGAACCCGTGACACCTAGATGAGTGAATCCGTGCTCGGGGAAGAGTCCTTCCGAGCTGAGGCACAGAGCACAGGCAGCTTCACTGGTTCAAGGCAAACCAAAGAGCTCCAGTTTGAAAGGAAGAATAAAGCCCTTCAATTCAGTCACTTAAAGCTGTTTGTAAATAAGAGCCAGCAGTTCCGACTTTTCTTTCAAAGACTCAGAGACTCATCTCCCCTGTTATGGGTACACAGCTGGTTATCAATACACCACCAGCTCCTTGTGAAAAGAGCTGCCTTTCACAATCTCCATCTCCAGGGCTGTCTGAAGCTGGTATTCAAAGCCTCCGTGTTGCAGCACGTGATGGATTGTCAATGCGGTGCATTTCAGGCTTGCATGAAAAACATGTGCATAGAATTTTGTAAAACATACCGATGTAACAGGGTGCTTCAGCTGTCTATACGTTTTATTTCAGATATGCTAGTATGACAAGGGACATGAATTCTAAATGAGTATAAGTCATTATCAGACATCTGGCCTACTGCTTGCAAACACTCATAATGGTTGTAGGATTGCTCAAGAATAGCAGCACTATCTCCATGCTAGCATAGGTTAATACAGATGCCTACAATAATTAACCCTCACAGCCATTTCCCAGCTCTGGTTGGTATGTAAATGTAATGGCTTAATTCAACCCTTGAAGATAAAGGCTGGAGATCCCCTGCTCTGTCGTGTACATCCACATTTTCCTATACTTGCAGACAGATCCCAATAATTCTTCTAGAATGCCATTTATCTGCAGCACAGCCTTTTCGCCTCAACCTCCTCCAATACCGTAAGCATGAAGTCTAAAAAAGTCTTGAAGGCCAGCTATGGGGAGCAGACTCGGCACCTGCGAGTTTGCGAAATGCTCCGATGACTGAGCTACAAGTGCCCGTGACGTGGTCGGGGGGAGAATTCAACGCGGAGGCTCAAAACTGTGTAAGACTAAAGCGCCAGAAGGAGTCTCGGACTGTGGAAAATCAGATCCGGAGTAAATAAAACAACGGCTTGCGTTTCTAGAGGTAACAAAATATTTTCATTCAATTCCCGCGCCGTAAAAGTAGACGAATAACAAAGCCAGCACGTTTCTAGCTTTCTCTCAAAGGGTGTTAGGCAATTTAATAGAAGAGCTTAAAAAAAACTGAAGTGTTTTAAGATTCCCAAGTGCCAAGATGAGGTGTTCGAAAAGCCGGGAGGGTTTTATCAAAAGTGGAGAGAATGAGTGGGATTGTGCCCCGTGTTTCAGCTCGGAGCGCCAAGGACCTTTATAAAGCCAGCGACGGAGAGCTCTTACCTCCATTGAAACCCGCCAGCCTTGCATGGCTGCAAATCCGTAGCTCAGACTTGTATTCCCTCCATCGGCTGTGGTTTTTACAGTGTTGGGCTGCGACAAGTAAGCCCCCATTATGTAAAAAAAAACGTAGCCAACAACAAGAAATCCCCGGGAAACGCGGAATGCTTGACAAAACACCCCAAAAAATGCGAAGCCAAAAAAAAAAATAACAACCAGCCAACCTAGCCCTGAACCCCAATGAACATTTAATGGACTTCCAATTTCATTACAGTTTTATTCGGCGACAAATTACACAGGTAAGAGTCAGTGAAGACGTCTTGGCTTCTAACTCCTACTAGTTAACGTGATCGGAATAAGTGGATGGGGGCGTCTCTCGGTTGGAAAACTGCAAAGGCTAGACGCGAAAGTACTCGAGAATGAACAAATCTTGTGTCCCCTGCTCTTTGAGATCACGGAAAACGCTGAAAAATGCCAGCACGTGTAACACAAACCATTATCAACAACCTCCACAAGCCGACCAGAGGAGGCAGAAAGGAAGCGGAAGAGGGCTGGAAATGCAAACGCGCATGTCCGTCTGGAAGCCGTTACCGTAGTTACTCTACGGCGCGCGCCTTCGAAATCTGCAGCATATAAAATATCTTTCAGGTTCGACAAGAACATAACTTCATTGTGCACAAGGGTCATATCATCTTATGAAAAGACACTTTTCATAGGAGAAAAAAACTTGACTATTCTGACAATACAGTCAGATTTATGCGCGCTTCTCGAGAAACACTGTGCACTGAACAGCATGCGGTTTTACTGAAACCAAGAGTAAAAGGGAATTCGATATCAAAAGCTTTAGTGTAAGATAGAAAGTTTTAAAATGTTGACAACATAGCCCCGGAGAGTGCCGACGTGTTGCACGTGGCTCCTTGTCTGTACGTCTTTGTGTGTTTTGTGTTGTGGGCTTTTTGTATCCAACCTGCTCTTGCTTGCGGATATCGGATCAATATTTTTTTACTCAAACTTAGGTACACCTTATTTGGATCTAAATAAACTTTGGGTGATTCCTTAGTGTCTGTGAATCGGAGCATACATATAAATAAACTTTGCATTGCACTAGTGCACACGACAAGTAAACTGAATTGAACTGGGTCTCAGTATCTTTGAAGAATTTCCACAGAACTGGGCAGAGTGGGAAAACTGATGTACTGTAACGCGAAGAACTGGACTGTATGCAAGAGATAACTCCTGAACAGAACCCGGGGCTGGACCATTCAGCATCTTATATATATTCAGGAGAAACATGTAAACAGTCCTCTATACATTTCACAGGGAGTCAGTGCAATTTACAGGGGACAGACGTTCTGGACCTGGGATGCTGTCTGCATGTTCTCACTCTGTTTGCTTGGGTTTCCTCCTACAGTCCCCAAAAAATGATGGTCGGTTAATTGGCATCTGGGAAAATTGGCCCTGGTGTGTGTGTGTGTGTCTGCCCTGCGATGGACTGGTGTCCAGTATTACTTGCTGGGATAGACTCCAGGTCCCCTGTCACTCTGCACTGGATAGAATGGTTAGAAAATGGATGGATATATTTCACTTATTTTAAATTGAACACACATTATGATCCAATACATTGTATCAATATGGTTCTGTATTGTAGATTTGATTACCCAGTACAGAAGAGCACCATGACCTGAATTTTGTGTGAGTCTACAGATCAGCCTCACAGTTCCATTATTGTAGTGTTTTGATTGGCATATAATTAGTTGTGTATATAAAGTTTTAAAAAGTTGTAAGTAAAAAAATGTTTTACAGCCCAGCATATATTCTAACATGGGGAGAAACCTGTCATGAATTCATAAGTTGTGAAAACTCCCTGTGTTTGTTTTACAAAGCTGTTTTAGGATTTGGGATTTTAGAGTGTCTTGTTGAAGGTTTGATTATACTGATTAGAATTCAATATATACTGATTAAGTAGTTTCATAGTTCAGGACTATGTTTTTTTACGGACAATAAGGGACTGTATTATATACTCTACCAATATGGTAACGGACTACACGTCTGAGCGAGCGTGACTATAGCACATCTAGAAATCTTGTTCTATCTATGGTAGTTGAACGAGAGGCCTTGCGTTCTCGCGAGGTTGAACGGTATTTGCGTGCCTCCTGGCATGGTGGAGAAATGGAGCAAGAGTTGCTTTCGGTAAGAATCGTGTTAAACACAACAAGGTTGAGTTATGGTAAAGGTTTGTTTTAATTTTTTTTTTGCACGTGCATTTGTAGTTTTTATTTTGTACGTGATTAATCGTTATTCGGGGTTTAATTGTCCTAAGCAAGGATCGCTGTTCAGGGTGTATCGTAAGAGCTCTAGTCTTAAGTTAACTTTTTTCAGCTTGTGGCCGTCTTTGACCGCTGTCAAATGCTGACGTTTGTCAGTTTTTGTTTTCAGATCACGCTTATGTTTACGGAAGGACATTGGGCTGAGTGCTAAAGGGTTTTTATTTTTAATTCGACGCAGTTCTACAATATCTAAGCCTTGCTCTTTTTATAAACGCGAAGAGCGTGACATTATTTATACTGTTCACCCGGAGCTCCGTAGCAACAACAGATGCCTTTTATATTTTACAAGTGACTTCTTTGTTTCTAAGCAGCTTGTACTGTAGCGCACGTACTGTAAATTGAACTTTGTTCTACCTTTAGGGCTTATGCTAAAATGTTGGTGAAATAAGCTGGGATCCTGAGCCAATGGCAAAATCGCATTTTATTTCTTTAGTGATGAAACATCGATTTAAAGAAAAAAACCCGGATCTTTAAAGCCAACCATATTCCCCTCCATATCTTCATATGTAATAGAAAAAAAAAGTTCGGTTTGTAGGCCTAAGTTGATTGCTGTAGCTGGTACGCTTGAAAGTCTGCATCTTTGTTTTTCCAATCAGCTGGTTTAGGGTTGATAGTGCAAGTGCCTGTGAAATTAATCCCACATTTAATGATGATCAAGTGGACAGATGTGGAAGAGATCTGCGTGGCTGGTATTACAAACTACTGTTGCGTTGGAACACTTTGGTCCCTATATAAGCTGAGATGGGTCAAGACCAGTGCTGCAGAACTCTGGTGTCTTTGGGTGCCACTTAACTGAACTGATGCTTTGCTTTACTTGACCAATGCAACACTTCACGAATGGTTACTAATGTAACAAGATAAAAACTGCAGGATCTGTTGCCCATAAAGCAAGGGGTGTTTGTTTCTTTACAGTAAACAAAGTATGTGTCTTTTTATGTTTTACCAGTAAGCCATTCTCATCTTTTAACTTCTTATATTTTCAGTCAGAATGCCTTTGTGAGAAATCATATACGTTTTCAAATATACATTTTTACATACTGACCATATATCTGTTTTTAATCAATATATTATTTTGAATTGGACTGAACTCGGCAGAAATCGACAGGGTTTACAGTGAACTTGAATACATCATCTAATTGAGGCTTTTCTACTATCTCTTGAGATTCTGTGATGACAAGTAATATACTGTATGAGTAAATTATCTTATAATTCATGAGTGAAAACGAAACTGAGACAGCAGTTTTGTTTTCCCCAGTTCCTAAATTATTGATCTCATGAACTCTGGTTTCCTCAGAATCCTAAGATATTATTTTCTGCTCTTGGCAAAATGAGTAAGAAACATAATTATTCTAGGACAGCTTCACCCAGGCACCAGCTTCTTGTCCGTGAGTCTGCAATTTTCATGCAAATGTCTACAAAAGGAGAACTGTAAACTGTCAGATATAATATGTGTTATTACAAGCAGTGCATTACTGGTGCTTATGAACGCAAATGCTTCTGTACTATTAATAGCTCAGACGCTGTGAAGCCATAGTAGGGATTGGATATGAGCTTCCATGTTACCACAGGTGTCAGCTTACAGTCTGGGTGTTTGGTATGACTCTTCAAACCAGGTATAGAAACTACAGCATGGTTTTTATTTAGGCTTATATGTCATACAATTTAAAATCACTGCCTTGAGAGGTTTGCTAGTTTGTTCCTTTAATTTGTATTCTTCCTCATACATGTAAATGAAATCTATTTCTGCTGCGCCCTGCTGTGCTACTTATTCTGATACATTAGAGTGCATGTGGAACTGGGCTGTAAAATGTGATTTCCAAAGAAATACAACAAGCCAGTTATGGAACAGGTCGTGCATTATGAAGAAATGATGTCCAGAGATTTTAAGTTACTCATTTTTATTTTTTCGTGTGATCATAGTTTTATTGCTTGTGTCGGTACCTGGGACTAAACTGCGGTTTTTCTTTATTGCAGGCCATTGACAGATGATAGAGGTTGGGTTCCCTTCCTTGAGGAAAGCCTTTCCCAATCATGGTGCTGCACTGGAGTAAATTGTGCACAGTGCTGTTCCTTTCACAGGCCTGGTGCTTCTTGCACAGCTTTGAGGAGGAAGTCATTCCTGATGAATGGGTTCTCCTGCATGTGGTACAGGGGCATATCGGTGCAGGGAACTACAGCTACTTAAGACTAAACCACAATGGCAAGATCATCCTGCACATGCAGAGCCTCAAAGGTGATGCTGACCTTTATGTTTCTGATAGCACCCTGCACCCCAGTTTTGACACCTACAAACTGCAGTCGGTCACCTGTGGTCAAGACGTAGTCGTGGTGCCCATGGATTTTTCACGCCCCGTGGGCATTGGCATTTATGGGCACCCTTTTCACCAGGAAAGTGAGTTTGAAATGAGAGTCTATTATGACCAGACTGTCCATGAGGATCCTTTTACCAAAGGCTCTTATTCTCCAGAAGACATGGGGAAACAGAAAAGGTACCAGGAGGTCTCTGCGGAGGACATACAGGAGGAAGAATCAGTACTTTGGACCATCATCATTGGAATTCTCAAAATAATACTTGAAATACTGTTTTAAAACAATGCCTAGGCGTCCTCTGTATCCTAAGAAGGCTAACAACTCAAGTTGTTATGGGAAAACGCCACTGTCTCAGTTAACAGATCCTCCTGATCATGTGCAGCAATCTGGAAAAATGGGTTTAAACACGGGGACCAAATGCAGAAATAAAAACGTTTTGGAATTCGATGTGTTATATTTATTTGTGGTAAAAAAAATGTTTATTTGCATTTGGATGGAAAGCACCAGTCAGAACAGCCAACAATATGTACAGTTGCTTTTGTATTGTGGCCCAAATGGTAACATCTTTGTTTTTTTATTTGTCCATCTGGTGAAGTAAATATTATGTCTGGATTTGATTTATAAAGAAACATTGACATTTGAACTGTTTACTCGGGTCTGTTCAGTACTATGCATAAAGGTGGCAGGTGTACATACACAGTGGCCAATAAACTACAACTAACCTACTTTGACCATCATACTTCAGCCACTATTTATGAACTAATATCGAGCATTTCTAATACCTTTCCCTACTGATACAAATACTTTACTGTAAACATTTATAGGGCATCAAATTTCAACCCGGTAATTGAAAGTTTCTTTTGGGAAGAACTTATCTCTAAGAAATAAAGTGATTGGCTAAGATACATTATTCAGAAATGTATTAATTGACAGTAATTATATTTTGAATATGTGTGTCAATACATGTAATATGTATCCACATTCTGTGAAGGCTTTTGACAGTAGCACTGAGGTGGACTTTGTCTTTAAAGCCCATTGAACATAGTGGTGGAATTGCGAAGTTTTTGAGCCCTGAAGGAACAAAACAAGTGACTTTTTCAATATCGCTGAACTGTTCCCTATGGAAGCAGAAGCACGGAAGCTGTCCTGTAGGAATTGTCATCCTCCATATGAGATATTTAACTGGGGTCCTCATATTCTGGCCCTTAAAACTCCCATAGCAATCTTCTCTATAGTCGGGTTGCTAGCACATTAGAACTGCAAATCGCCGGTAGCCATATCACCCTGGAACTCACAACTGGCAGCCCACTGAAGCTCAGCAGGTGTGAGGCTTGTTAGTACCTGGATGGGAGACCTCCTAGGAAAAACTAAGGCTGCTGCTGGAAGAGGTGTTAGTGGGGGCCAGTAGGGGGCGCTCACCCTGTGGTCCATGTGGGTCCTAATGCCCCAGTACAGTGACGGGGACACTATATTGTAAAAAGGCGCCGTCCTTTGGATGAGAAATAAAACCAAGGTACTGACTCTATGGTCATTAAAAATCCCTACTCGAAAAGAGTGTCCTGCCAAATTTCCCCCTGGCCTTTACCAATCATGGCCTCCTAATAATCCCCATCTCTGAACTGGCTTCACCACTCTGTTCTCCTCCCCACTGAGAGCTGGTGTGTGGTGAGTGTACTGGCACACTGTGGCTGTTGTCACATCATCTTTACAGGTGGAGGGGAGTCCCCATTACCTGTAAAGTAGTTTAAGTGGACTGTCCAGAAAAGTGCTACAGTATGTAAGCGTTATCTATTATTATTATTATTATTATTATTATTATTATTATTATTATTTTATTATTATTATAAAATCTTCAAAATGGGGGGATTCAATTCAGTGGTGGGTGAAGGGATTTCTCTTTTATTTATGAAGCATTTTGGAATGAAATATAAAACCAAATAATTTTTATGAGTAGTATTACATGTTGTAAAATTGAAACGTATTGTGGAAGACTGCTCTGCTACACTTAATCAATCAGGCTTGCTGGGTTTGCAGCGACCCTCGCCAGGAATAAGTGTTTTTCCGATAACGGGTGGATACTGTGGAAATATTGTGCTGAAGTGACTTCGATCCACTGTGTTGATACCTAGGTAAGATGGCGTCTACAAACGCCCATCAATCAAAATGATTGTTATTCTCCGCGTAGTCCACCCCGAGTCCCCGCCATTTTTCTCCTAGTTAGGATCCTTTCCGTTTTTTATCGATGGAAACTGTTGTAAACCGAAATCGCAACTGCAGGTTTAATGCAGGTTAACCTTTTTTAAAAAGTTGACATTCATAAACAAACAGAACGGTTAGTCTGTTCCAGGGTCAAACGAAACTCTTAAAAGTTTTATATTGTGGCGTTATTATGAAGAATAATGGTTACGTCTGACGAGCTGGGGCCTGCATCTGTAGCGAACATCTCACGCAGGGTTGTATAGATGTTAAAATTAGCCGAGAAAACTTTAAAAGATACACAAAGTCCACGAAGGGGGGTACTTTGTGTTACGCGTAGCTTGTTTCCTTGGGGTAGCTTTATATCTGCTGGACAAGGAGACTCCAGAGTGTAAACATGGCTGCAGTCCTACCGTCGAGATCGTGTGATAGCAGCCCTGCTACTCCGGGGGCACACTCCACCAAGGTAAAAACAGAAAGAACAGTTGCAAGAAGCCAAACAGTGAACCAGGTTAGGTGCACTGCAGAGGCAGGAGTATTACACGGAAAGTGTTTTCTACGGAAACGGGAAAGAGATCACGGTCGATTTGACAAAGTTCTTTTGTTTTTTTATTGGGAAAACTCGGTCATCAAAAGTGCCTTCGGTGCAGTATTGGATGGATGATGGCATGTCTGTATTTTGTTATTTTGTTTGTGTGTGTGTTTTGAGGTGTGCTTACACTGTTTCGTATTCGGCAAGTGTTCAGCTGTTGGTTAAGGAGGTATATGGACAGGTTTTGTATAATGCGTTTTGCAGAGCGCGTCTGATCAAGCGAGAACTACTGTCATTTGCAAGACGTACCTGAGTCTGTACCATAACTGCTCGCTTTATCCAAAATGATCATTTAAGTCAAAAGTTTCTGGTGCAAATTTCTGATTTTTTTAGTTGAGCATTTATTTATTTAATCGTGTCTTTCTCCGCTCAGTCCTCGTTTGCTACTGTCTAGACAAAGATTACAAATGTACGAAGACATTAATGTTAGATTACAAAAAAACCTCACTGGATATGTGCTCAAGTTTCATTGACTTCAGCAATGGGACGGAAAACGGCGTTATTTAGGAAGGAGGATAGGACTATTCAGACATATTTTAATATTTTATTTTTTTAATTGGTGGTGCTTTAGGAACCTTTTTTGGCAAGAGGTTTTACCGTCTTATTTTGAATTATTGATATAACGAATGTTCTCTTGATATTGGGTAACGTGACAAAATTAAATATTAGTTTCAGTTGTGCATCAGCGATGAAATTTGTTAATTAAAAATTTATTTTGTAAAAACGTGGAGGTGATGTAGGGCAGAATGGTTTAAAATCCAGTGTACTGTGCCTGATGTATTAAGATACTCTCCGTAGATGGGGCCAGCAGAGAGATATCTCGATAAAACGAAGCTCGCATTTAAATTGATTTTGGATTTGCATTTCAAAAGTAGTAAAAAGTAAAACCCGTTCAACACTAATGGTATACAAAATAACACATAGTTTGGAGGCTGTTCTTGAGGCTAGGCACATCTAGCCTGTTTAGTTATAGCTAATTCATCTGAAGGGCACAGCCAGAAGTTTTGTGAAAGAATTGAAGGTGTCAGGTTCACCAGCTGAGTAGCTTAATCCAGACTCTCACTGCCCCTGGAAATGACATGTGTCTGCTTCTGAGTTTTGAGCACACATCCCCATTGTGTCCCCCTGTGTGCTCAGGCTCATGTTTCCCTGTTCATTCTGAAGGAGCCCCTTGGGGATTTTACATAAAGCAGCAACAGACTGAACACACGGTATCTGCTTGACTTTCTGCTGGTCTTTCCAGTGGTGAATGTGGCAGATGTGCTCAGGAAGCTGTTGATGTTTTTCTAGATTCATATCAGTGCTGAAATCCAATCCAATTATTATTATTGGACGAATTTTGTTACTTAAAGAGGTCAGAATGCAGACATATCCTCTCTATTGTTTCCACAGAGTGATTTTGTTTTACACATGGAAGCTCTGAACTGCGGGCAAGTGTTTTATCGGTGGACTTATCCATAGGAATATACAGTACGAATGAAAACCAGAGGAGGCCTATCTAGCCTGCACCCTCCTATGTCTCTTGTTCTCAGTTCTAGGTGTGCTTCCACGTAGTTCCCAGTCCTGTCCTCTAGACCGTGTTTCTCCGTTGGCTCTGAAGAAGACCTCTGTGCTAGCAAGACGCGTCTAGCTGGCTGTGGTGGTTTAACAGCCCTTTCTATAAAACAAGCAATGCACGCTGTTGCATGTCAATTTCAAGTTACATTTTTAAAATTGAATTCTGAAGCTCTGTTGCTTGCAGCTCGTGTGCAATGTCATCTGTAGTCGGAAACATCCAGTGTAGCTAAACACATAGAGCATATTCTAATATATGAAACGTATATTCTGATTGGCCTCTTCCTTAGGATGATATTGAGGAGAATTCCAATGATGGAAGCCAGGCTCCCAAACGTCGTCGAATGGGATCGGGAGACAGCTCCAGAAGTTGTGACACTTCCAGCCAGGATCTGGGGTATTTACATCATCTTGGTAGACATTCTTGCTGGAAGTTAAGATGATTTCCTTAAACACCTGTGTGTAGATAACATAGATAACAAAGCTCATGTGCCCATATATCCCTGAAATAGCATCGTTCTTCTCAGGTCCACATACTTCCCCGCCGAAAATCTCATTGAGTACAAATGGCCTTCTGATGACACAGGAGAATACTACATGCTTCAGGAACAAGTCAGCGAATACCTAGGGGTCACCTCGTTCAAGCGCAAATATCCAGGTAGGCCTGTGACACCAGTATGCCAATAAACGCAAAAAAAAGGTTTTCATTGATGACATTGCCCCTTCACCAATAAAAGAATTGTGATTTTTCTGCCTTGCTTTAACATTATTTCAGAAGAAACATTCCAAACATCTGGTTTCTTCCATCTGTCTTTGGCCTAAACCAGATGATAACTTAAGTCCACCTGCCATCTGCTAATTTCAAACCCACTGCTTCAAGGGGGGTTTTCTGTGGGCTGAAGGAAGCCGGGTTTGGAGTTTGGGTCAGCCCGGTTTTGTGACACACAGGACACACAGGAAGCAGTTCGGAGCTTCTATTAAGATTAGTGCACTTATCTTGGTGTAAAATCGGAGCATAACAAATAGGTGAAGATTCTGATGTAATTCGTCTGAGTGATCAAGGCTTCACTGTGAGGCTTTACTGCTTTAACATGGAGCTGTTCTTTTTACAGACCTGGAACGGCGGGACCTGTCCCACAAGGAAAAGCTGTACCTGAGAGAGCAGAATGTGATAACGGAAACGCAGTGCACATTAGGTAAAGCTGTCAAGCTGGTGACGCCCTCATTCCCTCCCATCATACTATGATCTCTCCTCACTTCCTCCTGTACCCACAATGACTGTACTCCTACACCACTGCATACACGACAACTGAATGCAAGCCAAAATTGTACTTAAACTGTACTAGTTGTTACTGTTTTTGTCCTGTTTGTATACTTTTCTCTGTTTGCGTATTTGCACAGTTTTTGACAATTTTGCACTGGCACCATACTGTTGTTTACACTGTAGGTGTTATTGTATTTCTGCCTATGGTCTTGTCTGCTGTTCTATTTATATACTGCATCTGAGAGACTAATGAGAAACACTTTTCACTATACTATGCACCCGTGTAAGTATCGTGACAAATGAAGTTGAGTAAAGAGAAACTGAACCTCATAGCTATGAATCTAGACTTCATCTGAGGCAGATTGAGATGACTGAAATGCACAAAGTTGCACAGAAGGAAAATAATGTAACTTCAAGTATATCATTTATGATCCAGTTTCTTTTTCTCAGCAACTGAGATATACATTATCCAGAGAGTGACACTTGGGCTAGTTTTTAGCTTATTAAGTTTGAAAACGCTCTCGGTTACAAAATAGGAATGGCATAGCACAGTTAATCAAAGTTTTAATTGCTCCCTGCTGTTGATCTTGTTGGGTTAATGGGTATCCGGAACAAGCTTCCCAAACATGTTCCCATGTTGCTGCTAGCAATTAGCTACTAAAGAAAAACAAAAGACCTAGATGTGCTAAATGGCCTCCTCTCGTTTCAGACTTTCCTCACATGTGTTTCTGAGTAACTTGTAGCTGCAAGCAGCCACTAAAATTGTAGTTTGTTTACCCTTCTCGGCTTGTGCCTATAGACAATATTGGAAGAAACGAAAGAGAAGAAAGCTAAAGAGCTGTTAAATTACTGGTGCAATATAGAGGAATTCAGATGAGCATCAGATGGCAGAACACCTTTCACGGCCTTTGTTATTGTGATTAATGACACCTGAAAAAAAGCCAGCGTCTTTTGCTGCAATTTTGTAGCTGCTGGTCAGAAAGCACTTGTGGAAAAAGAAAAGGCTGTTCTTGAGATTGATAAAGTAGTAGCTATAGAAATACCTCACCCTCTCATGCATATCCAGAATGTTTCACAAATGTAATGTTTACCAGGTTTTGAACCTATACGGACATTGTTAAAACACATTTTGTTTGACCTTTTGTAAATGTGCGATTTAACAGTTTGCCTTTTTGACAGGGCTGACGGCTGTCCGCAGCGATGAAGTCATTGACCTGATGATTAAAGAGTACCCAGTCAAACACGCTGAGTATTCAGTTATCCTTCAGGAACGAGAGCGACAGAGAATCACTAAAGAGTACTCTGTAAGTACCCTGAATCCTGGGACTGCTACTGAGAAGGCTCATCTTTGACTATTTACCAGTCTAATCTGTAATAATTATAACTACCTTTTATGGAGCTTGATCACATTGCAGCTAATATGAAACCTTTCTTTGTATTAAAAATCATATTCTTGTTATTAAAGCAACATACTCTTTGGGGTGTTTGATCAAAACAGTTTTTTGCTGTCATGCATCTGGATATTTTCTTTGCTCCACGTCCTGGAAGAAACAGTTGAAGGCAACCTAATCTGCTGGCAATTATGATATACTTGGAATCATAGAAACATGGCTAACCCAGGAGGGGGAGATGTACCATTGTATATCGAGATTCTAAAATTCGTGTGAGGTACTTAGTGAAGTACTGATATCCTGGTTTTGTTCAAGAAAACAGCTGGATGATATTCTTGGATCAATTAGTTACTAACGGTCAAAGATCCTACTCCGATGGGCCCCTGAGCAAGGCCCTTAACCCCAACTGCTCCAGGGGTGCTGTACAATAGCTGACCCTGTGCTCTGACCCCAAGCTTCTCTTCCTGTCTGTGTACCTGTGTGTCTCATGGAGAGCAAGCTGGGGTATGCGAAAAGACAAATTCCTAATGCAAGAAATTGTATAGGGCTAATAAAGTGATATAATGTTAGTTAGATTAGTCCAAGGGTCTCCTCTCATTTGGAACTGTTCTTATGTTCTTAAACGTACACTTGCATTTGAATGCCAAGTGGATGAAATGAATATCCTCTTTCTCTTAGCAAATGCAGCAACAGAACCCACAGAAGGTTGAACCCAGCAAAGTACCAGAATACATCAAGAAAGCTGCGAAGAAAGCCGCTGAGTTCAACAGCAATTTTAACCGGGAGCGAATGGAAGAAAGAAGAGCTTATTTTGACCTCCAGACGCATGCAAGTGGTGACTTCTTCTTTTCCAAGTGCAATTTCGATGTGTATCCCATCGTGGAGATCGTGATGTGTCATTGAAAAACGTGTGCTCCTGCCTCTACAGGAAAGATGTGGAAGCAACAGAAACTGGCAAGACAGCTGGGAGAGGAATTGTATCATTAGCTATTTGTTGTCCTCATTCAGACTCGTGGCTTTCGGTAGGGGGTTGTAAGCGATACCTGTTTTGAGGTGGTTTTTGTGTGCATGGCTGAAACTGTCTCTGTTCGGGGACAGCAGCAGTGACAGAGGCTGGGAGGATGCATGAGCAATGCTAAGGAGGAAAACAAAATGTATATTGTTCCATCATATGTAATCGTTGATCGAACGCGGTTTGGTTCCAATGTCTTGTTGGTTTGAGACCAACACTGGCTGTTTTGTTACGACATGTTCCTTGGTTAGTATCTGTGAAATTTTTCCTCGTTGGCGCAGTCCACGGGTATTGCAGATTCTGTATAGGCCGATAACTGTCTCATTTTTCCCCACTCATTGCAGATTATCCAGGTGCCCCAAGGAAAGTACAAAGTCCTGCCTCCTGAGAGAACCAAGATGGGGCCTTACCCTGTAGCCCTGATCCCTGGCCAGTTTCAGGACTATTACAAAAGGTATCTGTTTTAAAACGCTTCCTTTAAAAGTCTCTGTCCCATTTGTCTTTCTGGGTATGGCATCTGCCTATAAATGTCATGTCCAGACAGCAGCTTTTGCTGTGTCTCCATACTTCTGGAGTCCCGGGTGACGTCTGAGCAGCTTGGTTACGTCTGAAGATCCCACTAGTGTCTCAGTGGCTGCGCTGCTGAAAATGGTTCTCGGGCTGTTTTTAATCGATTTCCAGATTGATTTTGTGTAAAAGCAGTATGTAATACTATTTCATCTGCTGCCAGGAGGTGGCCAGCAGACCTTGAGTTTGTCTAAACATTGTGGTGGAGAGGTATGAGTAAAATCACAGTGTTCAGTGTGCATGCATGTGACAGTCTCGGATTCACTGGCTGTAATGTTAGGGGCTTTCAGGGAAATAACACTTATTTCCATGGAAGGCCTTGGATCGCTGGATAGTCCCCAGATCGCAGTCCTTTTGAATGCATGATAAGTGTTGAAATATGCAGTTCAAACCCACACATCCTCAGCATCCTGTTGGGTGGAAAGCATGCGACTGGCCTGCAGATAGTTTCAAACCCTGTGAAACACGCGCCACATTCTGTTTGATCTCTCTCTCCTGCTCCCAGAGACCTGACGGGATTTTCAGTGCAGGGTCCTAGTGTGTCGATCAGCGACTGTATTGTTGGGGATTTTAAATTGTATTACATGGCTGTCGAGAAGCACAACCAGCAGAGGTGCTTTTTCAGAGCGCAAGGTGAGCTCTGTGTATCACTAGTCTGAGTTTCGGCTACTCTGGGTTTCACCTCAATCCTGGCATTGATCCCTGAATTACAGCCTCTTCTAAACACTCTGTTTTCACGTTATGTGACCAAATAACAGTATTCGTCTCTGTATACAGACAAGAAGATCCCAGGTGCTGTCCAAAATCCTTTTTCATGTATTTGTATCATGCCTAGGTATACAGAGGAATCTGCCTGCTCCAGAACCTGGTTATTCTAATGAGTCATCCCGAATCGCCTGTTATTTAATCACGAGGCGCATTTGTTTGAGCAATTGATATTTTGTTCTGAATGATCTTGAAATTGCTTAATTGAAGCACTCACGCATTTCTACAGATGCACTGTTGAAAGTATTCTCACTGGATGTATTACAGTTTGGTATGGCAACTGCTCAGCTCACGCAACGGAAAAACAAAACTGCAGAAGGTGGTGGAGACAGCTGAGGCCATCACTGGTACAGAACTCCCTTCCATCCAGACCGTCTTCACCACACGCTGCCTCAGAACGGCGAATACGCCACCCTGGGCATGCACTGTTCACTCTTCTTCCTTCAGGCAGAAGATTTATAAAAGCCTGGTCCTCTAGGTTCAAAGAAAAGCTTCTACCACAGCCATAAGACTCCTGAACTCCACCTCTTAAATCCTCCCCCACTTGCACCACTCTGTTTTACACCCAACTCAGGATTCTGCTACGACTGAAATTTGCACACACCTGCTTCCTAAATGCTGGCTAAAATGATAATTGCCCTCCGAGATTTGTGATGTCATTTTCGATGTCAATATCAGGTCCTCTTTTATGTCATCTGTTTTGTCTTTGTCATGTGAGGAAAGCGCACAAGCAGGCATTTCACTGTGCTCGCGTACACACGGCGATGAACTTGACCTTGAACACACGCCACTCGTTTAAGTGGTCACAGCTCCAGGGATCCAGGCTTTGAGAAATCGATGATTTAAAGGCTGCCTCTCAGACCTGCTGGAGGGGGGCTCTGCAGGACTGGGGCTGGAGACAACCCCCCCCTCCCGTCAGGAAGAATAATTGCTGAGTCCCGGGTTTTGTATTTCTCGGCGCAGGTATTCTCCCAACGAGCTGCGCTACCTGCCGTTAAACACGGCCCTCTACGAGCCCCCGCTGGACCCCGAGCTGCCGGCCCTGGACAGCGAGGGCGACTCCGACGATGCGGAGGAGCCCCAAGGGGACGGGAAGAAGAAGACAAAGGGCTCTTCGGTAAGAGAGGAAGTCTTCCTCTCGCTCTTCCTCCCTCGCAGGGGTGCTCCGGTGAGGTTACAGCCCAGCAGGAGCGACCCGTGTTTGCCGCTGTGTTTTGATAGGTCACCGAGAATCTTTCACTCTCCCTTTTCATTTTATAGCAGGCGTTATTTTGGCCAGAACTAACGAACTCGCGCTTTGAAGTATGTCGACCCTCCATCTGGCCCGGTTATTCTTTTACATTGCTAAAAAGAAATCTCGTGACAGACTGCGAGTAGGCCCTCAGCGAGCTCAGATGAGGCACTGGCCATTTCACTTTGTGAGGCCCCCTCATTGTTTGGGAAGAGGTGTCAAAAATATTTGAATGGCATGATGGGAAGGTTACGGCGGGCATTGTGAAACTCCTAAAGAACGGTCGATTCAGCACCGGAAGGGGGATGTTTTTTCACAGACGTAGACTTCAGTCGAGAATCTGGTAAAAGTTCCAAATTCGACTCAAGTCTAGAAACACAGCCCAGGGGTTAAAGTGGGGGACCATGCACCCCTGGCTGAGGTGAGGCCTAGGCCAAAACTCATTGGGTCTGACAACAGGAATGATGTCTGTCCAAAGAACCAACAGAAAAACGTAATGTGAGACTGTGATGTAGTTGACCTCCACATGAGTCATAACTCTGACAGATAAAAGAGGATGAGCCATGTGGCTGTTGTGACTGGCTTCATCAGTTTCTTCATGCTGTGTGCCGAGGAAGTAGCCTTTTTCCTCTTGGGGGATGTGAAAACACCCAGGTAGAACCACAGGGAAGTGGATTTAGAACCGAGAACAGGAGGGGCTTCCTTACTCAAAGGTTTGTGAGTATTTGGAAGAAGCTGCCCACCCGTGTCATCAGAGTTGTTACCTTGGCTTCTTTCAGGAAGAGATCGTCCAATTGATGAGCTGCGAAGAACATGTTCGTGTTAAACCCTTGCGTTCTCAGGTCTTCAAAACCTGAGGTTGGAATTTGTCATCGGTCCACTAGGTGGCACTATGGACTCAGTCATTGTGAGACTGGGGCAGACCCCAGGTTTCCGGGAGCCCTGCAGATCACAGTTTGCACATACACTATTATGAGCAGCCCCCATCCCAACCTTATCTTACTATTTAGAACAATTAAATTAAATATATAACAAGAAAGCTTTTATTAACAAGCTTTGAAGCACACATAATGAATAACAAGAGCAAGAAGCACACAATTTCACAAAGATTCATTTTTAACTTGGAAAGTAATGAATAGGAACATAAATAACAATAAACAGGAAAATTATAACTTATAAATTACTGCACTGTAACCTTTGTAGAAAGGAATTAAGTGTGAAATTTAAGAAAAAACGAGTGCGCTCAATAAGAAGGGAGGTGAAATCAGTGAGGCTGAACAGATGGGAATATTCTCATAACAATATTGTTCTATGAATCACTTTGCCTCACTTTTTTGGGAGGCAAAATCATAATCAATTACTGTACACCTTCATACGATAGGAGTCTACCTGCTGCATGACCGATGCTTGTCCACTGAGCTGGTCTTGTGCCAGGTGTGTTTTAGTCAACTTGAGCTCTGAAAAGGTCCTCTCTGCTCCTGCCGCTGTCACTGGGAGAGAGACTGAATTGTGAAGGGCTACAGGTTGGCTTCACAATACCCCCCATTCATTGAAATACAGAAGGAATTGCATGGAAACCAATGCATTGTATGTCGATGAAGTATAATTGCTGAACTTCTGTACTGTTTAGCCACCCAACTCGCACAGCATGTGTACGATTCCGAGAAACGTGAATCTATGAAATAGATAGTTTCAGTGATCTGACAGACTCCAAACCACATTAATACTGCATAAAATGGAATGATTTGTATTTACAGTTATTTGATTTGGCATGCCTCTGTTTTGAGGTTGCTAATCCAGCTCATTTCTGCTCTTTAAAAGCCTATTACATACTTCATTATGATCAGTCGTAATCTAAGATGATTATGGGCTTCTAATATTTTCACTCCCATTGAATGTGGTAATTAAAAACACTATATTGTGTTGCATATGGGGGGGACCCCTGGCGGCCCTGGTCAGTCACCTAGTTCTCCTGTGCCCAGAACCGGCCCTGCCTGAGATCATGCGACTCCCTCCCCACAGCAGCACAGGAATTACCCCAGCCCCAGCCCTGCTGGTCCCCCGACTTGTACAGCTGGGGGGGGGTGGTGGTCTGGGGGCAGTACCTCACTCAAGGACACCACCAGGGACTTGAACCTGTAACCTGCCAGAGTCCAGAGGCTCGCCCACTGCTCTGTGCTGTCCCCCAGCTACCCCGAGTGCACGGCTTAGTTAACTGGAAGGACTGCCAAGCGGAAGACGCGTCAAGTTCGCAGCATTGGAGGCCTTCCAATTTGGACCCGATACAAGTATTCCAAATCTTCAAAGGCGCTGACAGAGTCAGCTCAGGGGATTTCTCCAGGATGAACAGTGAAACAAGTGGAAACTCTGTGGAAGTGCGTTCAAAGCTGTCAACGGGGGGGCATGTCTTTACCCAAAGGGTTGTGGGAGTGGGGAACGAGCTGCCCTGCCCCCGTTGTTGAAGCAGCTGGATGAGGTCTGCGGATCAGTTAAACTCCCTCGCTGGGCCACATGGGCCCTCCTTGACCCCGAGCTCATGTTCTCATGTTCTTTCAACAGGAAAGCTCTTCTGGGAACACGTCCGATGGGGACAGTCCCACCGAGAGTCAGGAAAGCTCTGTGCAGGGGAAGTCCAAGTCGAAGGACAGGCCGGCGACTCCAGCTAAAGATGGTTCCAAACGTTCTGTGCAACACAAATCTGTCCCTGGGTACAAGGTAGAAGAAAAAAGCCCCTGACTTTTCTCCAAAAAAAAAAGAACCTTTCTCCTCCCTTTCTCACATGGCAAACATGCCGGCAGCTGCTTTTTTTGTTTTAGAATCGGCCTGACGCCGCGCACAGTCTGTCCAGGTTGCTTCATTTTCTCTTGGGGCTTTCTTGTCACCCTAAACCACGGAGTGCGTTCTTCTTTCTTTCCACTCCTGTTTAATTCCGAGCCGGGCGACTAAGGTGGGCCCACGTCTCTGTCTCTCCTTCTGATCGTATAGAGCAATAATTTTAGTATCTCCAAGTGACACGTTCTGGAATTACTTTATGACCTTTTTTCCTAAGGTTTTGGCCTCCTGGTATTTTAGGTATTTTACAAATGCCTTTTAATGACATACCTCTGAGCTGCTAACCTGTCAATACGACTGCAAGGCAAGTGAGCGGAGGCAAAACAGCTAACGTTTGATATTAATAAAAGGATTTAACAACTAGATTTATATTCTATTTAGTAGCATAAAAAAAACATTTTACTGTTCCATCCAGAGAATTTGAGAGCTTTTGGATAGATCTGGCTTGATTTATGTTTATTTGTAAGGTCACACTATGGATGTCCAAGATCGAGATGGATTATTCAGGTGCAGTCATGTTAAATATGGTCAGACTCTGGGGATGACAGAATGTGCTGCAGGGCATGCTGCCATTTTATTGAGTCAGCGAAGGTGCACAGACAGTGTTGTGCAGAATCAAAAGAGGACTTGGTGAGGTTGGTCAGGCCTGAGGCATGTGTGACAATATCCTGTCTTTCCAAATATGTTTTCCTATGTCTCCAAAACATTTGATGGAAGTTGCAACGGTATTTATTGGTTTCACGAAAGATCTGATTTTTGATTTCCCACCAGGGCTGCTGTACCAATTGGACTCTTGTAGCTTGGTAGCAGTGCTGTTAATCTCGGTGCAAAAAATTGGTCATTCGCAGCATAATCTGAGTTTGAAGTAGCTGGTCTGCATAACAGAAATGGATGTGAAGGTTTGTAGGCCACATTTTACATTTGTATGTTAAAAAATAACATACAGAAAACCTATCTATTAAAAAAGGCGCTGTGTGGCTTACCTGAGTCATTTTTATAATTGATTGCACTGTATATTTTCCTCCTTGTTTCACTGCAGACATGAGGGCATGTTTAGACTTATCTAAATTTATACACTCGTCATTCTGAGAGACATCATTGGCAGTGGTGCCCAGGCCTCTTCAAAGGAGGGCACAAGTTTGGTGAAGAGTCTGGGTCACATGGGCTCCTGAGTATCGAAGCAGCTAACACAGCTGCTAATTATTTTGCAAAGCATTCTCTTTCAAAGGAGTTAGTGAGTCCTTTCCGAGACAAACCGGGACACCCAGAAATATCGTGCTGTCAGATTGTAATGCAGTAAAATGGAAAAGGGAAATGTTTGTGTTGGCAACAGCCAGATATAAGTAGCAGCTTCACAGAAGTGTCAGTTCAGAAGACGTGGCAGGAGATTTTGAATGGAAGTGTTGCTGTTGCTTTCAGGTTAGATTATTTTGATGATCTTTAAACCTGATAGTCTCTTTAAATTCACCAGGGGAAAAAAAAAAACTGCCCAACATTTTTCTTGCTATGTTTCTGTTGCAGTCTTTGAATGTCAGGATATTGGTAAGAAAAAAATCTACATGGTGGAGTCGAGGGAAGCTGAGAATTAGTTCTGGAAAGGCAGGTTTTGTGGACGGAAACACCAGGCATGTTTTGCAGGGGAAACGATGTGCTCCATTTATACGACAGAAAAAATGACCCAAAAATCGCTATCCCAGGAGTGTCGTGTTGAACCCGATTCAGTAAGTGAAATGTGCACAATGGGTGTGCCCCAGGCCTGCAGTCAAAAAGGGAACCGGAGAATGAAGAAGTTTGAGAGGATTTTGAAAGTCCTCATACATCTACTAGGTTAGATGCTCTACTACTATTTTAAAGTTGGTGGTCCTTGCTTTTTTTTTTAAGCAGCTGAAGGATTGAAGGGTTCACAATCACATATTTCTGTGTTCAGAATTACTTTTATAATGTTAAGAAACATTTCACCTACCTCCCTTTAATTGCATTTTGATGTTTACAGAAGATGTGTTTATCAGTGTATATCTTTAATTGGCTGCATATTCAAATGTTACAGAGGCAGATTGTGGGAAGACGTTTAATTTTTTGTAAGGGTAAAATCTGGACCTTTTATTTTATACAAGGGTGAAAGCATAACGTGTGGCACTTGTGCCTATCCCCCAGTACTGATATAGTAAGTCTGATCATTGTTGAGAATACGTCCTGCCTCCCTGCAAAACATCAGCCTTGTGGGATTTGCATTGGGACTGCTCGTTGCAGAAGTCAGTAACCTGGGATGCAGAAGGAGAATAATCCGTCTTCATGGCAGCAAACACTACCTTGAACATTACTGAGGTATCATGTTCCAGAGACACATATTTACCAGTGGTTATAGTTTCTATTGTCATGGTTTAAGTAATTATTAGAATTAATTAGAAATCCCTAGGACTCATTATACTTTTCATATAAAGTTTCAAGATTTTCAATAACTGATTCTAAGACCACCAGTGTAGTGGAATTTGTTGATTATAATATTTAATTGCTTATATCCCTGATAAATGTGGTACTGGGGAAGGTATTCAGTTATCTGAATTAACATTTTTCCGGCTGTGTCTGAGCACTACAGTTAAATGTTAGTGCTTGTCCGAAATCGTAGTTGATAGGAATGAGAAATACTTTTGCCGTCACACAGCTTTTCACCCCTATAGTACACCTCCTTGCTGCTGCAGCTCGTTTCTTCCTTGTAGTAGAGTGATCATTTTATTTTGGAATTCTTTTCAACAAACTCAGAGTACTCTACAATATACATAATATACAACTGAAGCAAGACGAAAATGAGTACTAAAATCCCAGCAAATTAACTTTGTGAAACCGTTCTTTGTTATGCAGGGTAAAGTGTAGGATATAACGTGTGAAGATACAAAGCCTAGAAAAGGAACATCATAAATTTGTTAAAAAAAGCTTAATGAATTGTGTGAACTTGTATTGTGAATCCTGCACTGGGTGTCCAGTAACTGTCTCTGCCTTCTGAAACACTAATAAATACTTAGTTTGTAAGAATGACTAAGCTAGAAGTGGTCAGAGCCTTATTGCAGCTGTAGAATGTCTTGTAATGTTACAGATCCGGAAAAATAGTTTTCTTTAACTACCACTATCGCCAAACTAGAAGGATGCAGATTTTGTCCTTCATTATTGCTTTAGAAAAACACTAATAGTAGGATAGACTGTTAAGCATAATGCATAGGAAAATGTTAACTGTAAACATTTTATCTGTAAATTTCACTTGATGTTTTATACCTCTCTTGAGGGTTAATATAGCACTAGCGGAATCAGCACTTTAAAGACGTTCCTGGATTTCCAGTTCCATTTCTTTGGGGAAACAAACATACCAGCTGGCCTGTGCATTCGAGTTCTCTGCTCTTAAAAGCTCCCATTTTGATCTGCACTTTAGAACAGTCACATTCAGCTCCTCTCAATGAAGGGTTGGTATTTTCTGGTCAAAGGCTTGCACGGGAAGAAATGTTCAGTGTTGTTTTTTAAATAATAGCCCAGTTTTTGGGCCACATTAGTTACAGTACAGATCGTATTAGAAGCAACTTGATCCTGTGTGAAGTAGAATAGTTTTTTGTGGATTAGCCTCAGTGATCTTATAAGGGTTTTCTTTGGTAGCACAAAACCTATCCAGCTATTTTTATGGCATTCTTTAACTGGCACACCTCTGGTGTCAGGAGTGTTTTAGCTTAAAGCTAATATTTTTGCAGACTATGAACTGTTTTAACTGTGAAGTACTTTATGGTGATATACAGTGTTTGCTGAATATTTTGCATGTTATCTTCCCACTTGTCTTGAAATTGTTGTGCTGCTGGTATTTGTATTGTAAGGCTGTCACTAATATTTTTCCACGAGACTTTCTACCGAAACAAAACGCAAGAATAGGTCACTATTTAGAAAGTTTTCGTTGCATATAATAATAATATCCCGTTGTCCGAGAGTAGGTTCTTAAGCATGAAACAAAATACTTTTCTAGCATCTTCTTCTGCAGCTTTTTTTGTCACGAAAACTTATTTTTGGTATAAAGAGTTAAAAGAAAGGGACATCTTTAGAGGGCGAATTTTGATATTCTTGGATTTTAAACTCCAGGGTTATGTTCTTGTGATTCATTAAAGAGTAGTTTTATGGACATAGAGTTTCATTTAGGACATTCTCCTCAAAAGAGAAGATCTTGCTGCTATATGTATGCTGTCACTTTCAACAGTGACAAGTTTTGTTCAGAACACATAACTAGAGATAAGTGCAAAACAAACATAAATGTCTGTTAAGTATGTTAATGTTTTTAAAAATAACCTGCCTCTTTCATTAAGCTTCCACTTTTTTTCTTTCTACAAAAATGTGGAAAAAAAAAGTTCTAGTGTTTTTGATAGTAAAAACAGTTACTATTGTAATTTTTAATCGTTGGTATGTTTTAGTTCATATTCTCGCATTTAGTTTTTTTTTATCATTTAAAAAAAGAGTTCAAATATTTGTTTTTAGCAAGGTTGCAGTTATAATACTAGTCCGTCAAGCTGTTTCAGAATTGGTATTTTATAGAAGCAGGTTTTTTTTTTTAATAGGACTACGAACTGATTTTTTCCAGGTTTGTGTTCTCGTGTTGCTTTCATTTTAATATGGTCAATTTGTACATTGTGGAGTCACTATTCAGTTGTAGTTTTTTCTCCCGAGTGGCTAGTGGGCACTGAAGGTTTTGACAGTGCTAGTGTTCGGACAGCAAGGCCTCTAGGGTATTGTCTATACCCTAAATCTTTAGGTAAAGTAAAAAAATTAGTAAACATAGGTGCATTTTTTTTAAGGATACTTTTTTTCACAGTGACAGAATGCACATGGTTTCTGGTTACATTTTTCCATTTAATTTATTTCAGGAATTACCTGACTAAATCTTAATTAATAGGAACTACTTGGGCATTGCTAATTCATGCGCAGGAAACATCAGCCAAGTCAAAACCCACTAAGTCAAGACAGTATTATTCTGCCACTCTTTATAAACATTCTCTTGTTTCTTTAAAGTGCAAGGAAGTAAACTTTTTTTTGTGTACCCTGTCCGACGTCCTTGTTTGGCATACTTCAGCGATGCATTGCTATACCTTAGTTCTGTGCGTAACTGCAGGAAAGGGGCCTTTATTTTTTTATGTAATCACTCCATTGTACTTTTTGTCCAAGCCCTGCTTCCGATCCTAATAAAGAGTTTGCACATTCCTGAAAATTCTGCTGTAATCCCTATTGTTTTTTTTTCCTCTCTGCTACTTTCTTCCTGCTAGGTTACACTTGATTTTTTTTTGCTATTCTTTCCGCTTAAATCATGCTGTAGGAGGGTAGGAAATGCAAAACTGTAGTGGAGCCGTTTTTTGAAGACGAGCAGTGTTTGATTGGGATTATAAATTCACAGTAATTCTCGGATGATTTGGGTTTTGTCACATTTATTTATGCATGTGCACACAAAATATAAGTGACATTGTGAGCATCTTTTAAAAGAGTGAGCCTGAGGATAACCACCAATGTGTTCTTCCCACGTTCTCATGTGTTCTGCTACCCTACCAATTACAGTAACAGAACCAGTTGAATACGAGTGTCTCTTGACCATGATGTAGATTGTTTTCCTGGGTAAATTCTGCATTACAGTTATTGTTGTTTAAAGCATACTTAAACTTCAGAAAAGCAGCTAATCTAACGTTTTATCTGACCGTCAGCAGGCTCTACTTTTGTTTAAAAAAAATCTATACCTAAATGTTATGAAAATCATGAATTATTTTAATATGAAAATACACGTAATATTTAAATTGCAACCAATAAAAGTAACAAGGCTTTGCAGACAGACGGAGTACATCATTCCACATTCCTGTAGCGTCTGTAAAACGACTACATGTTTGCAAAGAGAGATGCAAGCTTAAAAACTGCATGTCTGAAAAACATTTGTTGGCAAAATTGTGTTTTGCCTGCAAGTTGATAACTTCTTGTTTGTAGTTTGGACGCACAAAGCTGTTTGAGGGGAATGATTTCTAGTACTTTTTTCAACTTTTTGTCTCCCTGTTGCTTCTGAAACCAATGTCCACTCCTGCTGTGGGCTCTGTTGTCCTGGTTTTTATAGCATTGTTCTGCCCTTCCAGCCAAAGGTCATTCCAAATGCTATATGTGGAATATGTCTGAAGGGTAAGGAGTCCAACAAGAAAGGGAAGCCTGAAAGTCTCATTCACTGCTCCCAGTGCAGCAACAGTGGTAAGTGATACTAGCTTTTGATTGATTGCCACTCTCTACACACAAAGTAAAGCTGTTCAGAATAGCTTGCAGGCCCCATTAAAAAGTGGTACAGCTGGGAAACCAAAAAGACTCCCATTCCATAGCATTTCTACCCAGGTCTGGTTTTTGTGCTGCCACACATCATCAATATCAGTATGTTGGTAGTAACAGAGTTTACAGGAAAGAGCCTGGGTCTTCAAATCCAGCTGACATGCAAACTGTGTTCTTGTTGCCGAATACTATCCGGTATGCAGAATCCTGGTCCTCGTAGCCTGAAACCTTAATGTCGTACCAAATAACTGTATTTCGGGGTGGTTAATGTAGGTAAATGGTTAATGCAGTCATGGTTCATCCTGTGTTGCTCAGAGCATTCCAATTTAAATTTTCAGTCCTTCTTAATATACAGAGAGAGACGCTCTGTCCCATCTCTCTCTCTCAGTTGTTGGGCAGAGCGGTGGCTCTGTGGCTCAGGATCTGCGCCTGTGGCTGGAAGGTTGCCGGTTCAAATCCTGCAGCCGTCAGAGGAATCCTACTCCGTCGGGCCCCTGAGCAAGGCCCTTAACCCCAACTGCTCCAGGGGCGCCATACAATGGCTGACCCTGCACTCTGACCCCCAGCTTCTCTCCCTGTCTGTGTGTCTCATGGAGAGCAAGCTGGGGTATGTGAAAAGATCATTCCTAATGCAAGAAATTGTATAGGGCTCATAATGTGATGTTATGTTATATAGTATGGTATTTTAAATTGCTTTTAAATGTTAATTTTTATGCAGCCATGCTTCATAGTTCAGTGTCATACACTCAAGTGCATCACATTACTAAGTGAGACATCATGTTAGCATACTCTCTACAGTTTATCACCAAAATAAGTGTGCTAACTGCATATAAAAGTTTAAATTTCTTTGGAGAATAGACCATTAAGTGGTTCTTGTCATGTTAAGGCAATACAAACAGCAGAGTTCTCAAACTCAGTTGCTGGGGTGTCTTGTGTTTTCTGGTCTTTGTTGCAACCTGTACAGTCAGATAAACAGTTAACCTGATTGTTCTCTGATCCAGACATTTCTGGAATTTTCCATAAGGTCTTTTACAGTTAGTTACACAAAACATTTCCATCATTATCATTTTGATTCCCTATGTATCACTTCAGACCCTGGTAGGAGGTATTACAAATACGCTGTTAATAAGACCTTCTAATGTAACTGAAAATGTGTTGGGAGTAAAAGCCAGAAGACTTGCTGTCCAGGACCTGAGTTTGAGACGCCAAACGTGCACGTAGGCTGTTGTACAAAGTAAAACAATTCAGACTGCTTTGACTGTAGCTGTGTTTTCCTTTTCTTTTTCACCGATGCAACATGTTGGCTTTATGGCTCCAAGGCCAGATTTTGTTTTGCCAAAAACAATGAGAATTGAAAACGGTTTGTTTGCCCCTCACCCCCCCTAATAAAAATCCGAGTTTCAGCAGGAATCAATTTGGCGAGCGCGCTGAGGGCCGTCCGGCGCTCCTCGGTAACGGCGTGTCCTGTGTCCGCTGCAGGCCACCCCTCCTGCCTGGACATGACTGCCGCGCTGGTGGCCCTGATCAAGACCTACCCCTGGCAGTGCATGGAGTGCAAGACCTGCACGGTCTGCCAGCAGCCCCATCACGAGGAGGAGATGATGTTCTGCGACAAGTGTGACCGCGGCTTCCACACCTTCTGCGTCGGTGTGGACGCCATTCCTTTAGGTAAACTTGAGAGGCTTCACAACCTTCACTTGTATAACTGATAATAATTGCTAACACTTATATAGCGCTTTTCTGGACACTCCACTCAAAGCGCTTTACAGGTAATGGGGATCCCCTCCACCACCACCAGTGTGTAGCCCCACCTGGATGATGCCACAGCAGCCATAGTGCGCCAGTACACTCCCCACACACCAGCTCTCAGTGGGGAGGAGAGCAGAGTAATGAAGCCAATTTATAGATGGAGATTATTAGGAGGCCATGATTGGTCAGGGCCAATGGGATATTTGGCTAGGACACTCGGGTTACACCCCTACTCTTTTCGAGAAACACCCTGGGAATTTTAATGACCACAGAGAGTCAGGACCTCAGTTTTACATCTCATCCGAAGGACGGTGCCTGTTTACAGTATAGTGTCCCTGTCTGGGGCATTAGGACCCACACAGATTCAGGGTGAGCGCCCCCTACTGGGCCCACTAACACTTCTTCCAGCAGCAGTCTTAGTTTTTCCCAGGAGGTCTCCCATCCAGGTACTGACCAGGCTCACACTTGCATAGCTTCAGTGGGTTGCCAGTTGTGAGTTGCAGAGTGATATGGCTGCTGGCTACTTGTATGTACTTGCAGTGCACAGTGGCGAGATGTAATTATAAGTCCCATCTGCACCACTGAAGTTTGATGTGATGTACAATTGAGTAGGACAGTGACGCAGTGAAAAGCATGCACAGTTGGACTGGTTATCACATGGACCTTATTTTTCAACTTTCCTATACGCTCATCCTTCAGTCCTTTAGGTCAGCCTGAATTATCATGCCTGGATGGTTTGCGAGGCTTTGACATCTTAGTCTTTGCAGCAGAACAGGCAGCTTGCCAATGCTTAATTAGATAACCGAAATCCACATGCTCATTGCACAGGGTATCAGTAAATTAGACACTAGGGAAGGCTCTTCAACATAATTGTCCAGTTGTGGTCCCCATAATCTCATTTTCACTGTGATCATTTTTTCTATTGAGATTTACTGTAAGAGTAAAATCATAAAAGGAACCTCACAAATACATTGTATTGATGCGCTGTCTTATTTATCATATATGCCAAGCTGTTCCAGTTGACCTGGCTGTTTTTCTAGAATTCACGGTGACGGAGAGCTTAAGGCCAACCCCGGTCCCAGTGACCCTCACTCCTGCTGTCATTCCGCCCCTCCTTAATTAGATAATTGAAGCCGTAATTGATCTAAGAAATTGCTTCAGTTGAACATTGGCATTTCCTTTCTCGTTGCAAGTTTGGGATTTTATTTCACTTCCAAAATACAACAGTTGAAGCTCCCAACACGTTTAAGAGCTCTGGGAACAAAGAAGATTCATCTTCTTCTTGTTAAGTCAACGGAGGGTTTGACTGTGTCGCTGAGGGCTCGGCTGGAACGCAGCCCACTGGGAACTGGGAACTGGGAACTGGGAACTGGGAACTGGGAACTGGGAACTGGGAACTGGGAACTGTGAACTGGGAGCCGCTGGCGTGAGGTCTCCGAGTGCAAGAAACGGCTGCGTTGTGCGGAGGTGTTGAAGGGAGAGAACAGACAGTGACCTGTGTGTTTTTCAGGATGCTGGGTGTGCGACTGTTGTGTGAGGGAGCAGCCGGCCCCAAAGAAGGGATTACGAAGAAGCAAGGCCAACAAGGATGGCTGATGTAAGAATCGCCCCCCCTCCCCTGCCCTGCTGTGTGATCACACCGACGCAGAGCCACAGCAGCCAAAGAATTAACTCAAGGAAGCGGTTCCAAGGGCTACCTATCTCAGTTTTTTTTTTTCTTCTCAGGTGTAAGCAAAAATGCTCTACAATCATGTATATGATGTGTCTGCCTTTGTTGTGGTGTATTAAATGTGCAGATCAGGTCATTTGTTTTTTCTAAGAAATAAAATGGAAACGTGTTTGTGTGAAGAACTCGGATGTTGTCCTCTTATCCTTTCACATTCTGCTAAACTCCAGGACATTTGAAAACGGTGCAGCCAAGTGTGAGGAAAATCCGCGTGTGCAGTGTCTGTTAAGGGTAACAGAAGTCTGGATTTTTCAATGGAACCAAACTCACTGGATTTATCCAGTTGTTCTGCAATATTTGTGACTACATTGATTAAACCCCTTATTTTAATCTGTTCTTATCAGGCACCTGTAGGTCACATTCTGAAGCATCTTGACACCCTTTATATACCTTAATATATAAAATAAGTAACTTTTTAAATATAAGTATAGTTTGTCAAATGATAATTGAATTATTCAATCTTTTTTTTTTGTTCATGTGGCACAGTGATGTGATGGTTAACATAGCCACTTCATAGCTCTTGGGCTCTGTGTCAGATTTCATGCCAGCTCCTTCTCTGTGGAGTCTGCGTGTTGTCCAATGTCTGCATGGGTTTTCACATGGTGCTCTGGTTTTCTCCCACAGTCAAACGATAGGCTGGCTGGGTCCGTGGGCTGGCGAGGAACAAGTAATGGTTAATTCTGCTCTGAAAAGGGATAGCAAGAACGTTTCAGGTGCTCTGCTTTTTTCAGGAGTTCTTGTCCCTGTCTAAGTGATGAACTGCATTAAATTAACTGGCAACTGAAAACGGATGTTTCAGGTGCAGAGTGCTCATAGGTATCCATGCCAATGTAGCACACCTTTTGAAAAGTACGGCAGACTAGAGACTCCCTCACAGAGGTAGCTTATGAATACTTGCCTTTAGGTTGCTCATATCAGGCAAATAGTAACATGAATTCTGGTGCTCTGTAGTTATTTCTTAGCTGTAGGAAATAGAAGTGCCCCTCTAGGATTTCAGTTGGCATGTATTATTCATTAACTGGGCTCATTACAAGCTTCTTATGGAGTGTCAGCTATAATAAAGGTAAGGAGCTGACAAGTGCTGTGTAATGATCCTGTCTACAGCCAGGCTGTTGAGCAACAATACCTGCTTCATGCATATTTCACAGAGCACAGCCCAGGTGCCACCAGTTAGACACCTGGAAGATGCCTGGTGCTGTGCACTAATGGCACAGGCGTGTATGCTGTGAATGAAATGTCTGAAATGGAGCCAGATTACTTGCCATGATATGTGTTCATCTTTTGTGCTGTTTGTCTGCAGCTGTGTATAGATGATACCGCCTCTTCCCATGGGGCTAGTCATCCAGTGAAAGTTAATTTGTCTGTGGACATTACAGGTGTTAAATGGTCTTCGATATGTTTCGCTACAGTACTGGAGCAAAAAAGAAAATGCATTTCACTGAGGGTTTTTTTTGTCTTTTAAACCTGAGCTGAGTTGGAACAGGCTGCACCACCTGTCTGACGGATGCTTGCCTAACGCTGACCTGCTGTCTCCCGGAGATGTCCCTGTCCTTCTCAGAGTCGCCACTGGAGGGCGACAACGTGCCACTTCACTCGTCTCGGCAGATCTCGTAGTGTCGAGGGTGGAGAAAGCGGTGTTCTCTGCAGGCTGCGTTACAAGTTTAAGATGTGTTGTTGTTAGCATTTAGAATAGAAAAACTGTCACAAACTATTTTCAAACAGGCTACCCAAATATGTTGGAGCTGATACCCCTGGATATAAAAAAAACAGCTGGATGTAATCCTTTGATCAACAGTGCTAGGCTGACTGTATGGCCTCTTCTCATTTGTAAGCGTTTTTATGACCTGCAGAACTGTTTCAAAATCACAGGGTATTGTAAGATGGGATTTTTAAATACATCTTTTATGAGGAAGGAATAGCTGAACCAAGCAGAAAGCTTATTTTGTGTTCTCAATAAATCCAACATCTCCTTACTGTTTGATTTTTTTAAATTGTAAACCCTTAAAACTTAGAGGGGGCTGTTTCAAACACACTTTGTAATGAGGGCTAAAATAACAACCAGTTGAAAAAATATTCAGGAAAAAAAATAACTGAATAATTTCACATTTATCTGACCATATCGCTGCTGTTTTAAATTTTTACAAAAAGAAAAAACCTTCCATGATTTTGAATAAAGATTTGATAAAGATTGATTTCCCTACCCTGGTTCTCTCCAGTGAGAAGGCTTGTTCTCTAGCATTTGAATACTTGATAAGAGCCCTCATATCCTCTTCTGTAGACGTATACAGATAGATAAGGCTTCCTCTTCGCTAGACAGCAGAAAGGACAGCAGGACGCTGTCCTAATCACAAATTGGGCTGGGCTCAAGGTTTGTCCTCCTACTCTCCTTTCAAGTCCTGTTGGGGGATACCAGATATCGCTGCGTGAATTATTCAGAAAAAGGAAAAACTCATTGCTTATTGATACTCATTACAAGGTTTTAAGGACTGATCCTCTCTAATGGCTGTAATGAGCTGAAGACCAGGTTGTAATGATTCATCCCACTGCCAGGCTGTCCCAACAGGAGCACTTGACAATTGAGAGACCTCATGCATTATTTACTGGCTTCAGGCTCCAGAGCTGCTACATCGTGGGCCTGCAAAGCACCTGTTGCCTCGCTCCAGGGACGATGCTCTCCCGTTGGGAATAACAGACGTGCCATCGGTTCATGCTGTAAACGCCTTTCGGAGCTTCCCTGAACACCTTCCGGAAGCTGTGAAGCTCGGAAAAGATGGAGAGCTGGGTAAAACAAGGAACAGAAACGTGAAGTTTGACATGGCTTCTAGGACGTCTCCCTTTTCACCTTAACGTGGCATTTCTTTCAACACTAACCCTACGCTGGAATGTCACCTGCAGGTCAGGCCATGTGGTGCAGACAGTTGAGCAGATGCAGCACTCGTAGCAATTGTACCGCTGCTGTCTCAGTCACCTCATTACCTGACGCGCCAGGTTCGGAGCAGATGGAACAGCACGCGCTCAAATCTTGACCAAACTGAAATGTGTAGCAAGCTATCTTGCCATTTTCTCCCTGACCTCTGACCTCAGGAAGTACTCCTTTCCTTTGGGCCCAAGGAGAAGATGATGGATTCCTCAGGAGGAGATACAGCTTATGGCCATCACCGTGTCTTCCCTTTCATTCTCCTGCTAACGAATGAATAAGGCCAGTTTAAGTCATTCTTATTTTTGCCAGTTTTATTTTTCAAGGGAGGATTCCCTTCATCTTTCTTTATGTATATCCACAGAGGCAGTAGGAGGACTGTGTCTTGCCTCTCCAGATCTGTGGCAGCTCAGGTAAATGAATTAATAACCTGGGGGGCTGCTGTGTAGCTCAGCTGGTAGAGGCCCTTGGTCTGAGGACAGCTTGGGCTCCCTGGTACTGGCAACACAAGTTCATCACACACCTGAAGAAGGTTCCACAGCCGAAACGTTGTGTTTATTTTCTTCTATTTTCAGCATGGAATGAACCTTTACTTGTTCCATCACAAGTTCACAACTGCGTCTCTCAGTCCTGGAGAGCCAGGCACCCTCCAGGGTGTCTGCTGTCTTGCGGAGTGACGTGCCTCTGCTCCAATCAGCACTGATCCTCCTGTGTGCGGCTGCAGAGCCTGTAAGATAATTGGCTCGATGGGTGGGCGGGTTGAAAAAGCCTGTCTGCACATCCCCACCCTCTCGGTGTGGATAAAGAAGTTGCCTTGAATTGAGTGCTCTGCGTTTTTTTAAAACTTTCTCAAACTGTCATGTGTAGAAGATCACTTTATTAGCCATATACAATTTCTTGCTTTGGGAATTTGTCTTTTTTGCATACCCCAATATGCTCTCCATGAGACACACAGACAGGGAGAGAAGCTTGGGGTCAGATCACAGGGTCAGCCATTTATATGGTGCCCCTGGAGCAACTGGGGTTAAGAACCTTGCTCAGGGCCCCAATGGAGTAGGATTCCTTTGCCAGCCGCAGGATTTGAACCAGCAACCTTCCAGCCACAGGGGCCACAGCCACAGATCCTAAGCCACAGAGCCACATACCTGTATCACATACTGGTCTGAGGAGGAAACAAGCTGAATTGGGTGAATCGGCTCTGTATCGGCTCTGCATGTGTCTGCCTTGAGCATCCTGGCTTCTCTGCTTGGTGAAGTCATATGTGACAGTCTGTCTGCGTGCGTCTGTGAACAGAACGGGTTGTAGGGCAGAGAAGCACCAAAGCCACTTGGTTTATAGTTTAGTAACACAGTGAGGAGCAGAGCTGATGCCCAGGGAGAGACAGTTACCTCACCTATGCATCTTCAGAAGGTGAGAGAAAACTGGAGCAAAAAGCCTCACAAACAGACTCCGAAGTCTTTTTTCTTCTCACTGCTACATTATTTATTGTCCCACAACATTGTTATTGTTCCTGTTGGTGTTATTAATTATTATACTTGTAATGTACTGTCTACATTGTGTGTTGTTGTCTGTTGTACTGTGTGTGTCCCAAGAGATCACTGCGATGAAGAATTCTAGTATATGTGTACATATGGCAATAAACCCTCTACTACTACCCATCTTATAGGGTAGGTGCTCACACCTGAAGAAGGCTCCACGGCCGAAACGTTGTGTTCTCTTTCTTCTTTTTTTCAGCATGGAATAAACCTATTACTTGTTCCTTTATAGGGTAGTATAACTAGAGATTATAATTTAGAGATTGAGCACCCTAATGTCACATATATCTCTCACGTTCTAAGACATTTTTTGCAGTTTCTCTCTAGGAATGTATTATCAGACACTCACTTATGATTTATGTGGCATCCATCGGGATGCACGTTCCATGTGTGTGCCCCCTGGATAGGAGTTTTGCAACAGGAACAAGCCATAACCTGAGAAGAACTTCAGGTCGCTGCTGGAAGGAATGCTATTTGGACTGAAAATGTAATTTAAAATTATGTTGTGGTTTAAAGTTTTGTTGTGAGTTTCAACATGCTATAACACTTCCAAATAAGGGGACAGTTTGAAAATCCTATTTATAACTTGTATTCTTGAGATAAAAGTGGGAAGATAAGACTATCTTCAAGTTCTATTATGTCCCATTAATATCCCAGTTCACTTAAAAGGAGCATTTCTTTTCCTTTTACTAAAAGGAAAAAGTAAATGTAACCCTGTTAATAACAGAAGGGATGAACTATAGAGGCAATCTTCAGTTATACAGAGACCATGGGTTCATTTGGAGGCTGTTAAACTTTACCAGACTGATATTGTGACAATAATTTAGAAATCACTGGTCCAATCTCCTTGAAAATTGGAGAAGCCTGGGAAAACACCCTTTCAGCCACAGGAGTAAGTGGAAGCAAAGAGCTTTCAAAAAGCAGAATGAAGTCTGTGAAATACTCTGGCACGGATCATTTCACAGGGAGGCGAATCACTGATGCTGTTTCTTCACCCAGGAAATTAGTCTTATCAGTAACCAGTGAAGACTGTCATAGAGCAGTGAAGGCACAGAGTGTTTCTGCCTCTTCCTTCTCTGGCAGGGAAAGTGTTTCACAGCTAATCATGCTTTCCAGACAGCTGGTGTCTCTAGATCTTGCAGCAAAAGAAAGAGTTATCCAGTAAACCAAGCTTGTTGCCGGCACTGTTTTGAACCATCACAATTCAGTTTCGTGCCACGCAGTGGGGCTGTCTCTGCAGCCAAGGAGTGGGCTGTCTACACCTCTTCAGGTGCATGTGAAATGCAGGGGTACGTTCAGAAAAGACTGGAGGCGACCATCGGATATCATTTTCAAGAGCTCTGCAAACGTAGTCTTTTTTAGTTCAGCCAGTTAAGGCATTTGGCAGCTATTGCAGTTGAATTCATAGCACCACACACGAATGAGTTAAAGTCTCATCACTTAAATTAAGAGACCCGAGTGAGCCTGAAAGATCCAGTCATTCTAATTCAGGGGCCTATTGCGCTGGTCCTGGAGGGACACCAGGCCTTCCAGATGTATTGCCTTCACAGAGCGGCTGCAGATCACGTTCCATCCATTCACTTCTAAACACATCTTCCAAACCAGGGTCACAGGAGAGATGGAGAGCATCGCAGCTAGCAACAGACATAAGACATAGCAGAGTGCAGCCTGGACAGGACACCAGTCCATCGTAGGAGAGACGAGCACAAACACAGACACTCACACCAGGGCCAATTTTTCCAGAAGCCAGTTAACCTACGAGATGTTTTGGACTGTTGGAGGAAACCCACACGAACAAGAGAATACAAGCACTACAAAGATAGTACCCCAGGTCTGGATTTGAACCCAGGGCCCCAGCACAGCAAGCAGCACCACCCAAGATCCTGATCTTCTTGTCTAATTAAACCAATATCAGGGAGGTGACATTTTCTCAACGAACACTGGAACACACTTCCCCTCTCCGACCAGGGCCAGCAGACTGTTTACAGAAGCAAAGAACAGATGGAGAAGCTGAAGCAAGTATGAAATGTGGGCAATATCCATTAAAGGAAAACCTGAATCTAACACACGTCAAGGAAAATATTGTCGCATATCATCCTTGACACTGTATCTACCCTTGTTGCCACACAAACAGAAACTTTGAAACTATTAGCTCACTCAACAGGATGTTCTTCAAATCCTTTGGTCTGCACAGTAACAGGCAATACAAACTCTAGACCCTTCAAAGGGCAGCCTGGAAGCTATTTTCAAGGGAATATATATAATTTAAATGACTTCAACTCATCAGTTGGTCTCATTTGTCTTTCTACAGCATTGTGCTGGAGGACACTGTTTAACAGGAATGTTTTGTGGAGAGATGCCTTTTTTCCAAAGTCATGGCCACATTTTTTTATTCATTCCTTTCTGGTTTACAGCTGTTTTACCCATGGAGCTTCAGAATGAGCTCAAATAACCATCTCTGTCCCCAGTGTGCTGAGACTGAGCGATGGGGCAGGTCTCCCTTGCCTTGTCTCCATGTCGACTTTTGTGGCCTGTTAAAGTCCCGACATAATTGAGCAGCCTTTGATCTCTGTCCTTGTTTTTTTTTTTCGTTTTTTTTAACAACTTACTCCTGCTTCCTAGAAGAGTTTCACATTCCTGTCCCAAACCGTGAATATGTCTCATCCACCCCTGCAGAAAATTGTATTTCTTTTGAGTGAAGACAGCATATGGCCAATGCACTCCCTTCCTGTTTAAGGGGAAAGTTGTTCTAGCTGGGTGGACTCCTGGGAAAGTGAGCATGACCCCTGACCTCAGGGAGTACTCATTTACTTCGGGCCCAACAAGAAGATGATGGATTCCGCAGGAAGAGATACAGCTTACAGCTGTCACCGTAACTTCCCAGTCGTTCTTCTGCTACTGAATGAGAAAAGCCAACTTACAAGTATTTCACAAAGACAGATTTTTTTTATGAGACACCGATCGGTGTATGTTAACCCATTGGAAGTTTGTTTTCAGAAGTGATCTTTTGTCACTTGCTAGATATCTTATTTAGTTTTAGGCTCAGGGATGCCATTTAAGTGTGACAATGCAGCTTTTCTCAGCAATGAATGCATCACTAATTGTCTAAAACTTTTCCTTATTTTGTCATTGCTTTCTTTATAAGGCGATGGTTTCATAGCCATAATGTAATGTAACAGAAGAAAAATGTTTTTTTTTGCAGCCAGTTTTTTTCTTGTAAATCATATTAGAGATTTTATTTAGTTTTAAAACAACACAGTTTTATACTACAGTAGTTTTTTCATTGACAATTTTCTACATTACTGCCTCACAGAGCTGGGACCCCGTGTTCAAATCCAGTCCAGGGGAGCTGTCTGCGTGGAGTTTGTATGTTCTCTCTGTGTTTACATGCTCCAGTTTCCTCCCTCAGTCCAAAGTCATATCTGGTAGATTAATTGGCTGTGTGTACTCTGCAATGGACTGGTGTCCTGTCCAGGGTGTAGCCTGCCTTGCGCCGATTGCTTGCCGAGATATTCTCCGGCTCCATTTAGGTCATTTTTATATAAAAAAACCCAAGACATTTATATACTGCTTAGACTTGAAAAGGCACACATGAAAATCATTTTATTATTTATATATTTGCAAGTTAGCAAAACAGAATTCTAAATAGCCTGACATGTAGATGTATTGAATATAAACCTTAGAGAGCAGAGAATAATGTGACTCTCATATTCTTCCTCCTCATCAGCAATAGTGCGCATGACCTCTGAGTTTTATCTGAAGGAACATTATCAAATGTCCTTTTAAGGCAGATTCTTCAGGTTTTTTTTTATACTCTTGACAAGTTGACACTGTTTCTCAGACTTTCAAATGAGAATTGAGTAACACAGTACGTGTAACCATTCAATTGAAACAAAAATGGAAGGGTAGACAAATGGATTGGATGCCCACTCATTATGGCATTTATGATTGCTTCATTTTCAATGACACAAACGCAAATCTGAGCTTAACTTTGTGTAACAAGATGAACTGGTTGCATCAGGAGTTCTTAGAAGTTTGTGGGTAAAGGCACACACATTTAGAAAAAAAATTTGATTGTTGAATTCTGAAAAGGTTTCTAGACGCTGCGTGACTTTAACTGTGGCGTGGTGAAAAGTTCTTCCTAGCTCTTCCAGGCCTTTCTTGAAATCATGAGTATAAAACTTAAATGAAATTTGTTTCTTGATAATCTTCTTTTCCATATAAGGCACAGCATATCTTTTCAATAATACTTATATATTGAGAGGCATTACAATATGCTTCCAATACTTATGTGTTGCATTTTTGCAAGTGTACATACAATAGAAAGGTGCCATCAACCAATACAATCTACTGTATAGTAAACATATTCATTTTGAATGACTTTTTTCCAACATAAATTGCGGAATTTCAACCCTTTTACTGAACGTTGCTCTGGATGCCATTTAAAAAAAAATAGAATTATTAATGTCATCCAGCCGGGCAGTGGATCCTGATGTCTTCCAGACCTAAATCACACTAACAGAGTATCGAACCAATAGATGACAGAGTTAATACACTCACAGCAACATGATGAATTGCTCACCCCAAACCAGTCTCAAGAATACATTTTTGAATCTAGCAAATCTGGCACTGCCCATCTCCTGAATTCATAAAAAGCATTATCTGCAAAAATAACAGGTATATAAATCAAGATATAGATATCTAATAGAGATCAGGACTCCTGTAAAGCTCTCTTATAGAGGATATCAGAATAAGAACATCATTTTGAGAACTAACTTTGAAGTTAAAGTTTTTTTGGGGAGAAAAGGGCATTAATTTAGCATGATCCAGTCCCATCGGCAAAAATCCGAGTCCTTCTACTCCCAGTGTTTTATAGGATTAACTTATTCTGAATAAGAGAAGAAACCACCTCTACTCTTTTCAGCATCTTGAATATCTCAGTGAGGTCTTGCCTCTATTTCACCTTCTGGCACCTAGACCTCACAGCTCATGCTATTTTCTGGAACTCCTTTGAGAATACACCTTGTCCAAGGCAGGTTGATGTGCTGGAAAGAACCCTGCAAGACTGGTTTTTCTGGCAGGATTGGCGCAGGTCGTGTGTGGGTATGTTAGGCCCTTTCAATCTGTGCCCCTCCTGTCACCCCTCAGGGCTGTAGGATTGTATCAGCAGGCTTGGATTGGAAAGAACTGGAAACATATAGAGAACATATAGGAACATATAGGAAATTTGGGGACTCCCATTCCTAAAGGTAATGTTTTATTTGCATGAAGGCCAGATGAGTCTGTCTGCAAGTTAAAATGAAACCAGACACGTCCATGAAAAGTCTGAGGCAAATATAAAATATCTAAAAATGTGTGTACAGAGTATATGTTTGCCTAAAGGAGGAAATGTTAAAAAAACGCACCTGTATGGTCCTTTTTTTGAATACAGTGTGTGCTCCATTTTGGTCACAGTCCTAAAAAGTTATAGTTGGTGTAGAAAGATTTAAAAATATAGTAAGAACATCTCCTTTGTCATAAACTGAAAGGTTAAAAGTCCACAATCCCTGTACTTTGGAAGAAAATAGACTTTACAGGGAACTAACTGACACATTCAAAAACAATAGGAGAAACAGACACTTAATTTAAAATTTGATTCAAGACCAGAAATAGAACTGAGACCTGGTGGATCAAAATGGATGTTGAAGGGTATGAACAACACATAACAACATTGCCAACAAAACATAGCTTTGCTTTTAAGTCAAATTGTTTTCTTTGAACTGTGCTTCCATCTTGATGGCCCTGTTGGAGTTACGCCAAAGATTGAAGGGACTTTCCTAACTAAATGGGATTTCACAAAAATGTACTTTTTCTCTTCTGTGGGAGCTTAGGAGGTGGGGCAATTTATGCATTCTTCCAAGGATCACAGCTACAGGACTCCATAAGTGATGCCCTCCACTGTCATGTAAATACATTACCATTATTTATTCAGCTTTCTGTTGTGTGTTTTTACTTTGTATTACTGACACCTCCCAGCTGACTGGTAGTAAAGAGATCAGCCCTCAGTTGTAGTATTAGGTTGTACCACGGATAGTGAGACCCTGAGCTTGATCTAATTTCAAATGGGTAACAGAGAAGCTTCAGACCTGTACTGCTGTTTCTTAAGCTACTGATCTCAGCTTCTCACATTTAAGAAGCTGTGACAGAATCACAGCCTCATGGTGGAATTTCAAACTCTGACTTTCTCTGCTTGTGGACTCATGGTGCAATATTCCTGATGGTATTATGGTCTGTTGGATAATTGATTCAAGGAATCATATTTTTTTTCTCTAGTTGGATCTTTTTTTGCTTGAATATGCAAAACTCCCTAAAATATGGCTAGAAAAATTGTAAGACCTGATGCAGACAAACGTGCTTTTAACTGATCTTCGATTTGAAAATCTTACCAGCATTCTTTTTTTTTTCGGCTTCCAGTCTGTTTCATATCTGCCTGACAGACATGTGTTTTTAACAAATTGGATTCTTTTATCATTCAGGTACTAATGAATTTAGCCAAAGCAAGGACTGAAGCTCTCTGAAATGGCCACATCTGGAAGACTGAGTTGGGGTTGGGGCAGGGAGGTGGGAGTATCCAAACTGAGAATTTGGAAAGCTCCAAACCTATTTTCTGTTGCTTTGGTTGAAAAAAAACAACTGTGTAGCGGGGCTACGTGGTGCTGTGTTTTGAAACTTAACAGTGGGGCCTCACACACTGGCACTGCAGAGCTCAGTCATTTTATGAAGTGGAAAGTTTAATGAAGTAGCCAGTGAGAGAATGATGGGGACTGTTCTTGAGGCACAGATGGCTCTTTGTCAGTGGTGACACCTGCCATCTGCCTGTTTGTCAAAATGGTATCAGAGGGTTACTGAGAACCTCCAGTCTCCTAAGCTGCCTACAGTGGTGCAGCCTGACCTTGTGACCTGCATGTCAGACAGGTCCAGAGAGTTTGTTCTCTCTGCTCAGTGGGTTTCCATTTTCTGTTCACGGCCTTTCACAGTCCCAGGCCGAGCAAAGACGATTCCTCCCTCAGCCCCGCAGATACAAAGGTTTTTTTTTCCTCCCCTTTCCAACTCTTAAAACACAAAAGAAGATACACATTTATCTGTATTTACATCCTCATCGACTAGGTCCCCCGCAAGGCTACTTTAAAAAAAAAAAGTTTGTTTTTTAAACTTAAAGTATTACTGATATGTAAATGTTAGACACAACAATATTGAACTATTAAAAAAAAATCGCTTTTGTTAAAGTCTGGCAGCTGTCATCAAAAGGATTTGAACCTCATTTGGTGTGAACTGGGATAATTAGAAGCAATGTATTTGCTTATCCTGTGTTAGCTTGATGTAGTTTTTAACAAGCTACTTACACAATCACTTTCAAAACCAGGCAAGTACTCCAGAAATAGAATTCATTAATGCAAATTGAGACCCTCTCTGTGGAGCATGTAAACATCCTAGCCTGTTATTTTAAGGGAAATGCCTTTGTACCGGGTGAAATGGCTTTTCTTCTGTAGTTACTCAGAAGCTTAAAAAGGGAAACCTTTTTAATATTCACAGTAAAACTAAAATCAACCAGTCTTTTTATTTTTGAAGATATTTGTGCAGTTATTTTTCAATCATTGCATTTCAATGTGTCAATATTCTACAAATTATAAACGTCAACAGTTCGTTTTTCATTGGTTGATAAAGGAAAAGTTAAACTGTCTATTACTTCACTATTTTCCCATTCATATTTCAGGATATATTTCTTTTCTCATTTGCTCTTTGAAGTCTTGGAATGAAATGTCATAAAAATCTTCAGTTCTGGCGTGTTCTAACAGGCATTTGCCCTTTCCCACAATCTGTTTAAGCAGACAAAATTATTTATTTGAAATATTTTCAGAAGAAAAAGTAATGGTTTAGGACATGAAAATGACATGGTGTAATAGTAAAATAGAGGTTTTGCATACTGAGGGGCAGTACATTCTGATTAAATGAATTAATTTTTTATTAAGCATCAATCGTGTCGTTCAATTTCCATCTCATAGAAGAAAACGTGAATGAGGTCACTTAACCATCTTGAAGGGAATTGTTTGTTATGATGGTTAAAAACCATAAAGACCCGTCTCTCTCTAACAGCCTGCCTCACTGCTTGAACCCGTGATTCAAAATCCAAAAGTTTCGCCATAGCCATTTCGTTTGGGAGCAACACTTCGCATGCAAGAAAAATGCGACTGTGATTCAACACTGTGTCAGCTCAGAATAGATTTAAAGTCACACTAACAATGTCTTCCTGCCCTACCAAACATCCTCAATGAGGATGTTATTTTGAATATTATGTTGCTTTTTAACCAGAAAACACAACGAAACACATACAGGGAGCCAGAGTCTAAAGACATTTGAGGAGCCATTGTTGGTGAGATAAATGTCATCCTACGCTCCAGGTTGGCTCCACACATTTAACTGTGACCAGATTGTTGTGTTTCAGTCAATTAGTCATCAGCTGACAGGGGCCCAGCGTTCGGAATCTGGTCTTTCCCAGAATGAGCTCTGAGGGTCATGGTGCCAGTGTTCACTGTTTGGCGTCTCTCAGGGGTACATGGGACACCGCTGGCCTATTTTGTCAAGGGCTTCTCTAGCTGTATGTCAGCGCCGGTGAAGGATCCAGAGCAGGCTGCCTGAGATACTGGGGCAAGACCCAGGCCGGCGTGAGAGAGTCCAGGCTGGAACTGACTGATCTGGCACAGGTGTGCCTGTTTAATGCTTTGGGATTTCATCTGCAGTAAGGTTGCATGTCTGCTGTTTCCATGCCATAAGAATACATCATCAGTGAAATGCAATGCTCTCATCAGTCTGGAACACCTTATACATCTTGTGCTTTTGAGAATGAAGGCAGTAAGGGTTTTGTGAGGTTACACCAAGCAACAGAATTTCCGTCGCAGAGTAAGCAAAGATTAAACAAATATGTTTCCCTTTTTAGTAGGGTATTGGATTACATATCTCATTACCAAGAAAAGGCAAAGCACACCATACAAACAGTGTATGGTAAAGGCTAATGTTTGAACAATCTACTTATTCTTTTCAGCTGTTTTAGTTAGTGATATGCACTGACACGGCTACTAACTCAATGCAAGAGGCCTTCTAACGCATCCTGTTTATGGAGCCTCTAAAGCAGAACTGTGACAGTCCTCCCCCGGTGCAGCCTCTGTCATGGGAGGTGTGCGGCTCACAGAGCGCAAACAAAGCACACTCACCTGAAGCTTTCACCTCTCATGGTGCTGCAGGAGTGTTGTTGGGAATCTCAGACAACTGACGACTGGCCATTCCAAACTGGGGAATTTAGCAAGAAAAATAACCGATGAACGCAAATTCTGATCAAATACAAAATGGCTTACGTTTGCACTCACCCCAAGAGCTGACTATCGTGATCAATTCCCTTGATTTGTCCGAAGCTGTGAAATGCTTCCTGATGTCTCATCTTTCACAGCACTTTTTGTTTGCAAAAAGTGGAAGGGAATTCATGTACGACACAGGCACAAATTAAAAACACCTTGAACGTGCTTCCACTGTATTATAGGAACAGGGCGCAAAACGTATTTGTCAAATACAGAGCTTTTGAGTCACTACCCTACAGCTTTTTCAAATGCAATGACTAAGCAAATTATTAGTGATAACAGAAGAGCGGTTCTCAGGATATAACCTAAGTGCTCACTGTAAGTGCTTTCCCCTCGAGTTTCCTATGGAGTGTTGAAACAGTTAAGTCGGTGATAAAGATTGGAAGGGTGGGCTCAGGATATGGGAGGGAAGTGGTCTCAGTAAGGAAAGGCTAGTTCCCTGCTCATTCATATAGGAAATGGGCACAGATTCCAAGGAAACCATCTTGTTCCTGACTAGTCATGTGGGCAGGGCAACACCGACAATCGAACCTGTTTCTACAACATCAGGCTGCTGAAAAACTGGGCACAGCACAGTCCTGAAGGAGCAAGTGGAGACAAGAAACATATCTCGTCTCCTGATCGGATATCAATATCCATCATCACTGAGTCATGTGGCCTCCCTAGGTGATTTTTATGTTCATAGATTACCAGCTAGACCCCCTTCTCTAAATGCATACTGATTATTGGATGTTGTACTGTTAACTCCAGTGTGATTTCAATAATAAGTAGGTATGTAGCAGACACATTGAAGCAAAGCAACTTGCAGAAATAACAAGAAGGGGTGGTAATGAATACACCAGCACCTGCTGGTGCAGAATCACCGGTCGGGCTGATGACTTGGACGTTACTTGCTTTCTCAGCGCATGAATGGTAAAGCTGGTCTTCCTGTGTTGTTATTGCACTGAATCACCATGCTTTCTGATTTCCTTTTCCATCCTAACTAGTGTTATGGGTTGGCAATGCTGCCTCAAAGCTCTTTGATCCTGGGGCTGACTCTAGCCTGGGACACCTGTCTGTAAGGCGTTTCCATGTTCAGCCCCATCCTGTGTTCATGTATGCTTTTGCCAGGTGCTTTGTGTTTTGTCCTGCTTCCCAGAACCATGCATGATGGGACGGGCAGGGCTCTCAAAAGTTGTCTTTTTGAAATGGGGGATGTTCAGACAGATTTCACAGTTGGTAAATTTGATCCCAGGATAAGTAGAATTGTCTATAAAGGTCTAAATTAACAAACATCTGCATACATGATCTCCTTCTCATCTCTGGTCTTTTAGACATTGTAATATATTTACAGACGTTTGGTTGTCTCAGTCTAAGACTGAAGAAGTTCGAGTAGGTAGCTGCGTCAGCTTAAATTTTTACTTGTTCCTTTTAAGTCTAACATTTATTGTCTAACAAGACTATTTAATATATACTGAGACCAGTGAAGATTGAGGGCGGTGACAAAATACTTGAAACACCCAAGAGATGTCTGGGTACTGGCTACAAACAGGATCTTCATATCGCACTGGGAAAGAGTTCACCAAATGTTTGCTTGTTTTGTTTACTTCTCTCTATACCAGATGGAAATCTTAAACATCTGCACTATTTATAGAAATTCCAGCATCAGCTGTTTGTCTATGGGAACTTCCTCAGGGCTCCAGCAGTGTTTTATAGGGTCTGCTGGCAGGTCAGTTCTCTCAGGGAGTCCAGATATCATGAACGGAAGTGCAATATCCTTCTGCTGGTGTGGTGGCCAGACCAGGGCACGCTGTTCACAGCGAGCCACAGGCTCAACCACAGCCAAGCATATACACGTACGCTGTTTTCCCCCTGGAAATACAAACGTATCGAAGGCACAACAAAAACGAATTATTTCTGTTTTCCAAACCTATCTTATCTCCTAGATTATCTCCTTTCACAAAGCTGTGAGATACAATATAAAGCTATAATAATGTACACAAATATATGTAGAAATATGATATATTGCTGGATTCCCACTTCCGCTTGATAATGAATACCGTCACGTACTGTAGACCTTCTGTGCAGTTTGCCTTTTATTAGTCTGCGATACCAGCTTGATATTCATCGTTCTGCAACACCTACTTTCAATTTCACTGGCCAGCGTTCTGCAGCAGTTCTGGATGCAGTCCAGGGTCATGTGGACTTCCCTAAGTGCAGCAGGAGCTCAGCCCTCCCCTCATTTCATCTTAGTTCTGACCACAGACCGCGGGAACCGGCAGTGCAAACACTGCCAGAGCACCTGAGCTGCTCCAGAGAGCAGATCAGCTCCAGGACAGATGTTGCGGCTCATCATCGCTCAGCTTTCTTGTCTAAAACCGTTCAGAATCCCTTCAAGGGTTATTGTGTAGTTGTCTTACAAATTGTGATGACCGGAAATGCCTTGTGTTGCGTTGCAAAACATGCACTCAAAACCTCTGCTCCCTTATGTATAAATGTCGCACAAATCTTTTCTCACACCCTTCCTCCACCCTCACAGCAGCTCCCTGGTTCATTCCTCATAAGCAAAGGGGGCTGTGACAACGCTGACCTCGTGTGCCAGGGCTGATATTTCCTCACCCAGGGATGTTAACACCACCCCTAAAATATAAAGTATATTAGCACCTTATATTATTGTCCTGTCACGTTAATTCGAATTTTACCAAACCACTGAAGTTGTCTTAATAACTGTTTTTATTAGCTTGGCACAGCCTCAATATATTTGTGTTTTTGGCAATGCAAAGTTACATGGCCAAATAAAATTGCAAGAACACTCAACAAAGTCAGCTGAATGAAAGAAACAGCAAGATGCGTTGGTTGTATCCCAGAGTACCTCCTAAGGTGCAATTTCAGATAATCCAGCTTTTGCAAGCAGCAGTAAACAAACTACAGTACTGTGCCAGAAACACAGGTCTGGACACAGTCGCTCACACAGAAATCCCGGCAGAAACCTTATTTCTTCATTTTACATCAGCGTGATTACCAGAACCCGCCACGTCTTTTAGAAAATTCAGAAAAAGGAGCAAAGCTGTTACGTCTAAAACACATCCCACTGCTTTGCTGAGCTGCAAAGTCGAGCCATCACTCCACTTCACCAGCCTGTACAAAGTATGAAACAATTAGGGAAAGCAAAAGGAAAACGTTCCTGACATTTCTCACAGGCATCTATACACGCGCTGTACAGGCCACGGAGAGGTCCCACAGTCTTAGTGCCTACTCCACTGTTACATTCTTTTCCTGAAACTGAAAGACAAGTCTTTTCTTTCCTGTAAAATGACTTGATCACTACTAAGCTAAATAAGTCAAAATAAGGATTTGGTTTTTTTAAATATATATACTTCCATTTAATAAAAAAAAAACCCTCAATGGCTTAAGAGTTCATATAGACCTATGTGAAATGTTAATATAGTTCTGTGCTGGTTTCGCCACACAGAACCGCCGTATTTCTGATGTCACTGAGAGAGATTTTTTGGTCTGATTAACAAGCCTTGATCTTTTCCGTGACCCCCCACCAGCACACTCCCCCCCCCATTGAGAAAGAGTTCATGGCATGATGTTGATAGTGACAGGAGAAGTGCAAATTTCAGTAAGTGAAAGACAGGGACAGGTGAGGGCAGGACTGTGTTTCTAACAACGTTTGTGGAAAGGACCCGAGGTTTATCAAAGCAACGACGCAGAGTGAGTTAAAACAATTTCAAAAATCTCAATTTTAGGTGTAGACCCTTGTTAGAATTTTACATTTACTAATCTGGGTGAAAATAGTAGATGAAAGCTGAAACATACGTCTCATATTTCTTGTCCTTTCATTCTAATTATCGAACTGAAGCTGTTTGATCCAAACCTCTCGAACATTACCTGGGAGGTGTGCCCCAGCGTGTGGTTTAAACCGTGGATCTGTTTATACTCTAAAATGAAAACAGTGCTCTCAGCTTGCCAGCATCACAAGAGGCTTCATGGGATTCTTCGGGTCATCTGAGATCCTTTGCTGCAGTTTCCTTAAAGAAAAAAAAGCCTTTCGATGAGGCAGAAGCATAATGTGTGTGGGATTCCAAAACCTGCCTTGAAACAGCAAACAAAGTTATATTTATGTTCATTAAAAGATCAGTTTAAAAGATTAAAAGTCAGTAATAGCTTGCCGTTTTGGAGAGACTATTTACAGAAAGGAAACTATTTACAAGAAGGAATTTAGGCAATGTGCAAGCAAACTAAAACAGGGGTTTTAACGCCACAGTTGGGAGTAACTGGAAAGAGACCCTGTGGAGCACTGTGCCAAGTAGGATGCTTGACTGGTGTGATTCTGTTTACATGAACATTTTTCTTTCCTTCTTCCTTCTCTGCTTAGTAGATAGTGGGTGGGTCCTGCACAGGGCTTCCTCTAGGTCTTGCTGTATTTCCTCAGCTAAGCCGTTGCCCAGGCTTCACTGGGAGGGAAAACACCACCAGCCCTGCGACTTAACCCTCCAAAGAAAAAAAACACCTACAAACGCTGTAGACATGAATACGTACCTCATGCACTGGGGAAAGAATTTGCCTGAACAAGTCGGGCTCATTTGTAGCAGAATAATAGTCATTTAAATTGATGTAGTCGGGGTTTCTTCTGAATTTCGGCATTGATTTTTTTTTTAGGAAAAACATGAAAGAAAATGAGAAGGTTGGTTCTGATGCTAAAAATTAAAGTGTGTTCAGGAGAAGGATATCTTGGGGGGGTCAATTCTATACAGGTGTTGACCGTCAATTTAGGAATACACAGATACAATTAAAGATGGATTCAAAATAAAATTTAAAAATCATGCACCATAATTATTCACCACTAATAAAAATAATAAGATAATGGCAAAGACAGTGGAACCCACACATGGTTTTAACAGCAGTTATGAGAAGGAATCTGCAAACCACTATTTTACACCACATGGGCACATCATGAACTAATCAAACATTAATGAATAATATATCCAGTCATAGCTCAGCAATTTAAGAACATAAGAAAGCTAAAGAGAGGAGAACGTTCAGCTCCTTTGTCCTGTCTGGCACTTAATAGCTATTTGATCCAAGCAGCTCATCTAATTGCTTCTAGAGCAAAGCCAGAGTACCGACTTCAGTAACATGGCTGGGTACCTTGTCCAGAATTTTCACAATCCTCCCTTTGCATAAAGAAGTGCTCCTTGTTCTTGTTTTTATGCTCTTTTATGTAGTTTCCACTTGTTTTGTCTGTTTTCCACTCATGTCCTCTTATTTCTTGCTGTGTAGGAGGAATTTGGAGTTTTTGAGCCTCTATGTTCAGACGCAGAACAATGCTGCTCAGATGCACCAGCAGCTACTGACAACCAGGAGATGGTCAGAAGGTGTCTAGTAGCAGAGTTGTGTGACTGAAGGTTCCCTTTTATTACTGTTCTTCCTTCCCTACTGGATGCAGCCTCTTACTCAGCTGGCAATGCCTGAATTTAGCTTTTCACTGAAGACATTTTGTGCAAAATGTATTAATTAAATGCTAAGGTAAAGACTAAGTATAAAGAAATATTTTGCATTCGATTATACAACAGGATTAAAGTCTGTACATCTGTATTTGCTAAGTCTTTGGTGTACTATTAATACACGTAGCAAAAAATAAATTCTAAAGTAAACCTATCCACAGGGACTGTGAAAAGTGAACAATCTGCAACAAAATGCATTTTAGTATTAGGTATTAGTATTTAGTATTAGGACAATTCAATCACAGCATTGTCAAAATAAAGTTACTGACTGACTGTTCAATGATTTATCTGCACTTGCTGTGGACACTAGTCTGACCTCTTCTGTCTGGAAGACTAAATTACGGGGAAATAGAAAATGAATGAAGAATCCCAGGATCAAAGTTTGTTTCTGAACCATGCAGATGTGGGGGGGACTCACTTACCCTAAGGAACCCCATTGCCACCTGAATCTTTATGTCATCCGTGTGATGCCCTGACGAGCTCCAGTGCTTCTGCATCAGATTCCACGCACATTCCACACGTGGAAGGAGCTCGTCTGGGCCATCCCAAACGGGATCAGGCAGGGCTTATTAACCTCATTAGGGAACCATTCCTGAGGGCTTTGTCTTTGAGTCTTATTGAGAGTGTGTGTCTGCTCCGGCTCAGGTTCTTCCCAGGATATGCCAGGTTTCCCAGGACACTTTCGGGTTCTTCCAGGATCTTTTCCCAGGATTTTCCAGGCCTCAGTTACCCCAGTTCCCTGATGTCAGACCACTCACCAATAAACCAGTTTTCTCAACCGCAATTTGAGCTCCGGAACAATTGATTCACCTACTCGCTGGCCCAGCAGAACAATCAGCAGAGACACACCAGGAATCAATTTTAATTTTTTTAGTGGTGCCATTCAGTCGCATGATGTAATTTGAAAGGAAAAACCTCTCAGAAAGCTTATCGAAGGCTTTCTTGATAAAGGTACTACAATAAAGACAATGATGAGGATAAAAACACCCAGAAAATACACTGATAATGGATTTTGTTTTTTAACTTGTGTCAATTTGAGTGTAACACCACTTTTTGTTATAGATCTATAAAAATCAATATTCCTTTATTTTTTCATTCGTTTCTTAACCAGAAAGATATTGTCACAGATTTGATTTGTGATTCCGGCATTAACCATGCAGTGGATAACATGAGTTGTTTTTTATTCTCTGGCAAAGCTCTGGTGATAGAATTATAAATCAAGTTCAAACTTGACAAACAAGACACACAAACATTCATTAGTAATAACTACAACAATCTGTAAAACAATTCACACTAAGGGCAGCAATTTACACTCAATGTGCTCTAAAGTCCTACTTCCTACAGGCGTAGAAACCCGGAATTCTGGCCTGGTAATCCAAGTAATCCAAAAGAACTATTTCAACACCTTAAATAGGCCAAAGACAGGGAAAAAAACAATGTCGTAATAAAAATGATTACTTAGAATTAAAGCTCCCTCTGAACACGGATGTCAAAAGTGAATAGGAATTTCTCCCTGTTCTAACATCGGCCCAGCTGGAGAGAAAGGTTGTAGCCTGAGGATTCCACAATAGAGAAAACCAGCATTTTCAGGCAAGCTCTTTATAATAAAAGCTCAGTTTACATGGCCGGAATTTGGTCACCACTAATCTGATCAGAACAAGGATTTGATGCAGAGCTCAAGCTTGGAGGAAGAGGAGGGTGTTGATGATAATGATGTTCTTTCTTCTCTCACCCTTTCGCTGTGTCTTCAGTCTCCTCTGTTTTGTTATTTTCTTTGCCTTGCCTCTGTATTTATGCTGTGCCCCAATCACTGTTGAATGGATGTGTTTCAATATGGTGGAACAAGTTAATTAGCCTGTGTATATAATCATCTGTGTTTGCATGCATCTTAGCCTACATGCAGCTAGTCAAACACCTCACAACAAAAACCTTTGTTCTGAGTTTTCTGAAAAGTACAGATCTTGCTGGGAAAGCAAACATAGCAAACTTTGCTACCCCCTGTGGCCATAACAATATTTCCCACATGGACTAGAATCTCTACACGCATTGACACAAACATTGTGCTACAAGAGAATTATAGACTCCATATTCAGATTCGGGATAGCTTTGGTCTTATACATAATGTTTTCGTGTATAGGTACAATGGGGGAAAATTTAAAAACCTTGCCTAGATTAAGCTCTTAACAGAGTGTTTAATGAATCCTATTGCAAACAACTTTTCTTAAACGATATCACATTATATCAATTTTTCCTCTTCCTTGCACTGCTGTGACAGGATAGTGTCCTTAATCTGTGGTATGCACGCTTTCTATTTTATATTTTATACAACCTCTATGCCCAAAGCTTTCTCTCACTGGTGTTGAAACCTGCTTTGGTGTTTGTGTTCTCCTCTTATGCCATTAACCACAGTGTCTGACATGGTATCCCAGTATCCACTTTTAATCCAGCTTTCGAAACAGAACCTGTAGGAATCAGAAATGGATAATGAAAGTGTTCATCCCTGGGCTCTCAACAGTTTTCCTGTAATCACACCAGAGAGTTAACCCATAGTGTGTTTTTCCCGAGACAGGAACAATGGGGCCCACAATAGTAAAACCTGGCTTCTTACAAGAGGGATAAAACAGCACAGCAGCTCTGAGGCGAAGGACACAAAATCAATAGGTCCCGCCGCTATCTGGCAAGTGTAAAGAGAAGGCACTGACATTTCTTGAATGGTAGCTTTGCCAGCATGAGGCAAACTTATACCCAATAATGTGAGTACAAGTGACTGGTGTTATTGATTCCAGTCAACAAATGAGGCCATGTAATTTGTCTGGCTTTGTTCCGTTCACTTTGTGGTGTGTCCTCATTAGCCTCCCGCAAGCGGTCAGGCTGTCAGCAGGCCTGCTTTCCAACTGACTGACCTCTGACTCGGGCTCATTTCTGGACAAATTAAATCCTGAAAATTCACCAATTTAAGCACGCAGTAGGTCTTGCTGTGGCGCAGTGCACAGATTGTAACCACTGGCGCTTATTAGCAGAAAGGGGTGTACCGCTTTCTTCAGGAGTACTTGCTGGTGAGTGATAACCTTGTTTTAATGGTCAATACAATACATACATACAATACATCTTCATGAGCAATATTAGATATTATGGGCTGTGTCCATTCTGGGTCAGATATATCGTTACAACAGAAACTTGTCCCTGTTGCGTGATGTTCAGTTTGAATTTGTTTGCTTTTTATAGTGTGGTTTTTAGTAACTAAGAACATTAAGTAACATTAAGAACATGCTTAAAGATCAAGTATTTCATTACAGAATTTTGTGGAATTTAAAGAACAGTGCCTCCCATGATAATAAAGTATGCACACTTCTCTACAAGCATTCCTTCAATGCATTTTCCTAATCTGCTAAAGTGGTTTATGAGAGTCAAAATGACATTTCTTTAACACCCTAAGAAGCCGGCTTGTACTACTTATGCATCCTGCAAAGCCAAGCAGAATAGGTGCTATCACAAGAAGGGAGGGAAAAGGATGTTACATCATTTATATAACTTTAGAAGATGTAATATTTACTCCTTTATCCTTCTCCCAGGCACAAACGTACTGGGACTCTCCCAGTTTAACATTTAGGATTAAAAGGAAAGTTACACATGCAAAGTGTCCATTCCATTGTGTTACCATTGACCTTACTGAGTCCAGAAAGTCATCCCAGTTGCTTCTTCAGGAGCCGGTCAGCTTCAATGTCACAGGTGGGCAGGCTGTTGGAAGAAACAAGTGTCACCTGTGTAGTGAAGATAAACGTTTGCTCTTTTTTTGCTGTCTCTTGAAAACCAAACTCAGTAACAGCTACAGTTCCCACTGTGTATGAAGGGAGCTGAAACTTTTGTTAACTGCAGGAGAGACGCTTGGCTACTTGAATAGAAATAGATTTCCTACACAACCAAATGACTACCAAAGGACTTTAACAATGGTATTTTGAAAAGTGATTGGACCCCACCAAATGACATTTTGGAGAATCATAATCCCTTAATCCAAATCCAAATCTATCACTTGTTTTTGCTTTTTCACAGTGTACTGGGCTCCTGGGAGGAAGCAGGCAGAGTTTCCTGCTGGCCCAAGCATGGTAGCATGTGCTCCCCTTTCACTGAACACTTTTCTTAATCAGCAACTCTCTGTTATTTTATGACCAGAGGAAACATAGTTGTTTGCCTTAAAGGGTTGATCTACCACTCTGGCCGGAGTGTAATACTTGGATTTTAATGGCCGTGTAGTTTTGAAAGACGGGGTTGGCATAGATACAAATTGTTTTTCCAAAACTCATGTTAGACAGCAAGTGACTTAGGTGTTGGATCTGGAAAAGAGCCTGTGGCATTGCTGCTAAAAACACAGATTCACTTGGAAAGAAAGAATTAATATTCCTAAAGAGGGTGTAATTACATTTTAATACGCATCTCCATTTGTGTACTTCTGTGATTCTGACCCGTGTGAAAGAGAGTGTCCTCACACATGCCTGCAATGATTTTGAAAAGATTGAAATTTTGTTCCTTCAGAGTTAAAATACTTTCACTAGGAATAACAACACCAAAGAAAAAAGTGTCCTGAGAGGATTATGGGGTGTTTATGAAAATGTAGCTCAACCTGCTTGGCTGGATGGATGTGGATCTTGGATGTGGTGGAGGTGGGATGCAGGAGACGTGTGTGAGGGAGAGAAGGGGGTCACGTCCAGTATTTATAGTGTTTTAGGAGAGGAAAGGATGATTGCGAATTACTGACAGCTAACTGGCCCGATTTTTTACCTGATGATCTGTTTCATTTCCCATGGAGCTGCGCCAGTGCCCACAGTTTACCCTGTGGCAGACATCATGTCCTGAGGTTCTTTAACGAAACAAAATCTGTACATTAAAATTAACAAGTATCTTCAGTTGCATACTGTGTATGAAAATAGTTAGTGATGTCCATTGCAGACACCATTCCTGCAAGATCTGGATACGTCCTGCACTTCTGTGTGCAAAGTAAAAAACACTTTTGGAAGTGTTTATTTTTATTTTCCCTTTAATACAAGCTATTGGTGGTCAGCATGTGGCAGGAGTGAACTCAAGCCCCTCAGAGCACCCACAACTGGTTCAGGCCAGAGTATTGGCACTGTCTGGGACTGAGACAGTGATTTCCTTGTGATGCCAAGTGCTGTCAAGCCAGGCTATATTAACGTCTGTTCTGAGAGATTCCAAGCAGGCGTCTGCTCTTCTGACGTAACAGATGTAACTTTTTTAAAGTGAAAACAACTTGAGTATTTATGTAAATGTGCATTTGTTTTTAATTTGTTATTTGTCATTCTGCCACCAGCCCTCACCAGCACCAACATCACTGAGAGGAAACTGTGCCGAACTGACTTCATCTAGAACCGTGTCTTCTGGTGATGTTCTCACTGGCTGGGTCATGGATCTTTGTTTTTCCAGAGGTTTTAATTTGAGCTGTTCACAGTAGATGCAAAAGGCCAACAGCTATATCACCCTGCCACTCCCAGCTGGCAGCCCACAAGCTCAGCAGGTGTGAGCCTGGTCAGTACCTGGATGGGAGACCTCCTGGGAAAAACTAAGGTTGCTGCTGGAAGAGGTCTTAATGGGGCCAGTCGGGGGTACTCACCCTACAGTCTGTATGATGGAGAGATATTAAGGGCGCCATTCTTCGGATGAGACATAAAACCGAAGTCCTGACTCCCTGTTGTCATTAAAAATCACAGGGCGCTTCTTGAAAAGAGTAGAGGTGTTACCCGGGTGTCCTGGACAGATTTCTCCTTGGTCTTTACCAATCATGACCTACTGATCATCCCCATCTCTGAACTGGCTTCATCACTCTGCTGTCCTCCCCATTGAGGGCTGGTGTGTGGGGAGCGGACTGGTGCACTATGGCTGCCGTCACATCATCTAGGTGAGGCTGCATACTGAGGGTGGTGAAGGGAGTCCCCATTACATGTAGAGCACTTTGAGTTTGAGTGAAGTATGTAGAAAGGACTTATTTTCTTATTCTCATTCTTAGTCTCATTCTTTTGTTATTATAGTCATGCAAGATAGACATTCATAAGGTGAAAGACTTTTTCAATACATTTAAACAATATTTCACTCCTTTATTACAACATCACACTCTTTAAACAGTGTGTGTCCTAGTTTTGTCGTATAGAAGTACATCTTAGTGATCTTTGCTGCTGTTGATATTATATTCATGTAACAGGTAAGATATGTTTCTGTGGATTAGGCTTTTAAAACAGAGTTTTCCGAAGAAAAAATCTCGTGAAAACTAAGAACACAAATTAAATCATGCCTAACATCCCACTGTAGTGACACAGAGAATGAGAAAGATTTGCTGAAAGTAGTTTCCAATGAGGAATCCTCTTAGTTTTTTTATTTCCAATAATACAAAGAAAAAAAAAGACAGAAAGGAAATGCAAGGGTGCCGCTTATTGTTGGAATCTGTCTTATTGTAGCCGTCTGCCTCGCTTTATTACCAGGGGATGGTCACTGCTCTCCTCCCTCTCTCCTTCTATTCATATTCAGATTAAAGCCAAATCTTTTCTGTCTGCTTATTTACATATTTTCCAGAAGTGAGAAAAGCAAGAGCTGGGCTTGGCGTGCCTGTCAGGGCGCTCTGAGAAAATGCCAGCGCAGGACAGCAGTTTCCAGGGCAGAAAGGGAGCAATGCTGGAAGCCCCATTTATGTCGGTGCTAGCCATCTGTCCGGCAGAGAGGCGAGGCTGCCGCGCAGACTCCAGCCATAACGCCATGCTGGCGGGCTGGAGCCGAAGACGGTGAACCCCAGAGGGCTCCTGGCTGAAGGGGCTGGGGCTGCGAGGGGCACGGAAACCAGGAATGGACAATGGCAGCGAACCCCTCAGCGGGCTCTCGATTAATATGACACGCATGCCACCGCGCTGCGCCGGAGCAGTGTCTCCGCAGCTTTGGCCTCTTGTCTGCTGCAGCCGCCTGTGCTAGTCAGCTAAAAACAAGCTCTCGGCGGCCCAGTCCCTATGGTGACGTTAAACCAGCACCATCAACGGTGACAGAACCATACCGTTTGCTGGTTTGGCTGGTCCAATCACAGGTATGACATGAGAACAAAGTGCGCTGTGAACTTCAATGGAGTTTAAGCATCAGCCCTTTTCTGTTTCTTCAGCAGTGCGCATTACTCTCTTCTCTTCAGCTGCTCTTTGTGTTTAAAGCCTCGTTTGTACCCTCCGTATGGATGTAGCTTGTTCTCCGGGCAAAGTGCAAGACGGCAGAAGAAACGTTTTGAAAGGGTATCAACAAGAGGGCGCGATTTTTGGGTTGAGAATCCCTGCCATTTATGGATGAAGCCGGGGGTAATGGCTTCAAACACGTGGCTGGGTTGCTCGTTCCAGGCCCACGCAACTAATAATTTCCTGTTCTCAGTTTTAAATGTACTTCCATCAAAACAAAAGAGCAGGTACTCATACAAAGGAGTTCCCCTGTCCCATCCAGCTCATTTGGGTTTTCAGTACCCAATTGAGCTAAGGATCTAATGCAGCAAAGCTCCATAGTTTCCCCTAGTGCCCTCTGCTTTGTGTTTCACTGTTCATTCTGAAGAAGTTCACAGGAATGATTCCAGGGAAGTAATGACTTTTATGTGTTTTTTATTTGAATGATTTGAATATTTGAATACTAGTGTATGGCACCGTTATAACATTGTTGATTTTAATTGTGAACATTTAACTATAGAGCCTAACATTTTTTGCCTTTTGTTTTGCTTCTGCACATTGTCTAGATTTGAAGACAAAACATGATAAATCAACACATTGCCAGTCTGCGCCACAGGTAGCTCTTTCAAGCTTCAAGCTTGGATATTTGTAGAAATATTCACGTCATATTTCTTTTTATTGTTCTGCAAAGGCTGTGCTAGCTTAAATTGTATGTCTATATGAATATACCTCAAATCTGAGATCTGGAACTCAGTAGGGATGCTGGGAACTCAGACGTTTGAGTACTGTCCCTTTAAAAGGCAAAGCATACATGTAACAGTCCCTCAGTCAGAGCCAGGCTGAATTATACAAAAACAAAAACAGGGCTCTATTGTCAAAAAGACAAAGGTATTTGCTTTCCTGATTAAACCCTGCAAAGCGTGGAGTGTTCAGCATGGTCAAAGACAAAATGAGTTGACAAGGCCTTCGATTTTGATATATCTCACCGTATGGATGGCTCAAAAACCAGATACATTCTAAAACAGGGACCGACGATCCATGACAGCTTGAGAACATTGTCATGCGGAAATTCAAGGCATATGCAATTAATTAGCCTATCACCATTTGGTGTCTAGTTTGTTCTAATGTGTCTTTTTACTTCATTCCCTTTAACTTTGTTAAAAAAAGGCTTCCAGTCACTGACGATCCCAAATAAGAAAACTGTGATGGAAGTGACAGTACAGTATGTTGGACAGCAGACACAACTAACAGTTAGCCAATCAGACCTCTTCACTTTTAATATGAACTTTTAGCATTTTAGACAATTGAAATGCATTGGGTCATGTCAGAGAATTCGTTTAGTATGCATGTGTATATTTTGGACTTCCATATGCATTTAGTTAAATATGATGTAGAAACGAAAATGGAGAGTATCCATGGTAAGTACACCAAGTCTATTGGTGGTTTAGAAAAAAAATGTCTATCAAAATCACAGTACAGCATGTGTTACATCATCGAAAGATTGTCCTTGCCATCTAGCAAACCTGCATAATGGGGTCTACTAAGCAAATAAATAAATAATAGATTAACCCAAACAAACACAGATAAACAATTACACTGTTTTAACAGATTTAATTGTGGTATACATAAAAACCTCATACAAATTAACTTAAAATTACATAAAATATATATATTTTCCATTGAAAGGGTATAATTTTCAATTTAATTCTTGTCAAACTCTGCAAGCGTAAAGACATTTACAAGCAAAATATATTTGTGTCCCTAAAACAAAAGGTTTGCTTTGAAAATGTTCACTTTTTAGAGTATAAAACTTCCCCACTTCCCACTGTAAACATATTAGCAAGCAAATATGTTATATATCTAATGAGAGCAGAAGGAAAACTAAAGCACTATTGCTAAAGCACTTCTTTGTTTCAAATTTTATTGGGAAACACTGAGGGGTTTAAAACTGTGTCCCACTGAATGATAAAAAAGTGGGGTTTAGCCATATTGATGTGAAATGAATCCCTTTTCAACTTTTTAATTTTTCTCCCCTCCCCCCCCAACAGAAGCTTGTTTTTTTTTTTAAGTGACACGGGAGGACACCGATTTCATGATGTCCGCTAACAGAGAAGATTCTCTCTTTTTCATGCGCTACATAAATTATTTTCATTCACTGAGGGAATCGGACGAACCTTAACTTTCCCCATCTGCCATTTGAAATGATTATCATCTCAAGAGAATGGTGCATTCACAGGCTCTGGTCATTAATCAGGTGTCAGCCTCCTCTTCCATTCCCACACGACACACAGGCCCATCTCCAAAGGGCTTTTTTCTTTCTTTTTTTTTTTTGTCTCCAGGAAGAAAATGTTGGACAATTCTGTTTTTTTAATACACGGCAGCAAAGGTGGCGTGTATTTATGTTGGCGGCCTCCATTGCGTTTTTCTGAGGGCTGAAAGAAGCGTCAGGTTTGCAGGGCGTCGCAGCTGGTTCTGTGAAGGGGTTTTGATGAAGGTGGCGCAGAGCAGGGTCTCGTAACCTGTGACCTCCCCAGGTCAAGATAGGCCCTCCAAAGTCTTCTGCATTCAGGGCCGATCTAACAAACCACGTGCAGGGATATCAGCAGCTGTTGGGCGCAGTTTGTCTTCTTTTAAATAAGAGGTGCAGCTCACATGGGGGAAAATTGAAAGACGAGAAAGAAAATAGGGACTGAAGCATCTCGCAGCCCTTTTGATGAATCCATCTCTGCAGCCGGGGAGGCTGCCCTCAGCAACCGCTAATTAAAACACTTATTGTTTTGTCGGCTAATTAAAACACTCGGAGGAACCTTCTTTCTAATTCACTGTCACGGGACATCCAGGTGTTTTAGTGTTTCCATATATAAAAGATGTGCTTTTCTCATCATCGCCCATAAATGCTCCCTGGTGACCCTGTTCTGGATCTTGGGCTCCTTCTCAAAAGGTTCTGCAGATCTCTGCCATCCAAGAAGAAGAAACAATGGGCATGAGCTGTTGAGCGAACCATTAAGTTAATGAAGAGATCTGGGCACTGTGAAGGCCCGGACGGCTTTAAAATCCTCAGGCTCTCCAGTTGACCACAGCTGCTATATAGTCGAGAAGTCCGCTCTCCTAAACCTGCCCAATCAAGTTTCAGTGCTAGCCCCAGTATCTTCACTCTCTTCTGGGATGCCTCTGGCTCTATCACTCTTGCAAAGTTAAATAACTGAAGACGTGATGCTGCATTTGAGGCTGTTTCTCTCTCTTAGCTACACCAGGGTTAATAGGCCAAACCTGAGCTCTGGGAAGAAGCTTCATTTTTACCACGCTCTTTATTTTCAGTTTTCTGTTGGAATCGTTATTTTGCATTTTAGAATAAAAGGACCGCTTGCAGTATGCATTTAACATCGCCAAAGTTAATTAATAATCTGAAATCTGAAGTCTTGGCAACTCCATTTGTTTCCGATATGTGTCAGTATGAATTGTCAACACACAGTTTATAGAAAAAAGGGCCGACACTATGTAAAACCTCTGCTTTGGTTTCACTGGCTATGGCAATCTTTTATGCTACTGTACTGGAACTGGATTTTAGAGAGTTAAAAGCTCCCAGCATGTAGAATTCTGGATTCTTTACATATTTGTCATGCGAAATGTTTTAAATTCAAAAAACAGTATGAAAATGCAGAAGCTTTTTTTAAATGAAACCAAGGTCTCACCTTAACTAAAAAAACTTTGAGGGCATCGCCAAAAAAACTCAATATTATCAAAGACTTGCTGTGATTGTTTGCACAGAATACCTCACCCTGATCTTGTGAAATTGCATTGCCACTATCTGCTCTCTTCTTTTTCTTAATTCCCCCCTTATTTGTCTGTACCACCCCCCATCCGCCTCCTTTATCCGTGCGTGGCTCTGTGTGCTGGGTTTGTGGAGGCTGAATACTAGCCAGGAGGCATCTGTTGCTGAAAGTCCTGACAACATCTGCTACTATTGCCCTCCTTTCCCAGAATGCTGTGGGATACGGTTTCTCCCAAAGGTGGCCTTTGTGTGCGCCATTGTCAATTCCATCATTGTCTGCCATGCTCTGTTCCCACGATGCAAAGGAAGTTATTGCCACACTTAGAAACCCTTACCACTTTTCAGCCTGTAACTTCAGACATTCAGCCACTAACTCCCGACTTTAACGCACACTTCTCCCCCTCTGCATCTGCCCCCTTCCCTTGACAAGGGCGCTGAGCATTGAAACTTCTAACAGGGACGTGGATGGGCATGAATAAACCAAAAAATAGAGCTTTATTTCATGATGGAGATAAAGGGTATGGGGGATGGGAGGACGAGGAATATATTAATGTCACTGGAAAAACACTACAGTAAGGTCGCATTCCAAATTCCAGAAAGAAAAGCAAGTGAAGTTAATAATCTTCAGTTTTTTTATCACATACACTATATTAAAATAATGTAAGAAGATGCTATATTTGCTTCAGTAGGCAATTTCACCTGTAATGACACAGCCATGCTGAAGCTCTGCAGATGACTGTTTGAAGTAAATTCTCTGTTATTACTTACACACAGTGTATTCCACCGTAATTATCTCAATGATAAATGTATCACTTCTGCAAAAATAGCATTTTTCCCAGGAAATCCTTGTTTAAAAATAGAGTGGTTACTAATGTCCATTGCTTATTTGGCTGGTATTTAAATGCTCCTACGCAGAAGGAGAAGAGAGCCAGCCTTCCCAGAAGGGACATGGAGTCTCTGGCTGTCACCCTGCCCTGTTTTTCTGTCAGCCTGTAAGATTTCCAAGAGCTGCTCCTGCACAAGAGACTCAGCAAAGACTGTGGTCTCTAGAGAGCCACTTTTAACTCCTGACAATGTCCATAGTGTCAGCGCACAATGAAGCCCACCATGGGGTGGCTAGGGAAGACACAGCAGATGTTAGTAATAAACTTTGTTCACAGTCTCCTCAAGGCCAGGACTGGTCACTCTCTCTGCAGCAGAGAGCAGGCTGATACACTGCATAGCCCTAGAGAAGCTGACGCAGTTTCAATCAGAAATGTACGTTTTCTGGCATCAGAGAACCAAGAACCAACTGAAAGCACTGCTAAAAAAACTGTAATGGTTAAGTCGCAAAAGCTGAGGATTTTACTTTCATATTCCTATAAATTAATGCAAAAACGAATCTTGCCTATAATATGAAAAACAATGCTCAGTTGTCAATGCTGTTTCTCTGGAAGTACACAGAATTCTTATATGAGCGCTCACAATCGTAAATGGATTTTCAGAGGAAACTGATTCTGGCACTACATGGGGCAATTGTTTTCATCGAAATACTGTGCAAACAACATATTGCTGCAAACTACTGGGTATAGGCTTTTGCAGCGCACCCACTGACTCATCTTCCCATTTCTAACTTCATGTGGCTGTAGAGACACTTTTCATATCTATTAGGTGAATAACCTGACAGCCCTAAACAAGGGTGAGACACTGGAAGTCATATCAGAAAGCCATGGTGTGTTATTTCACAAGAACTGGAGCTTATTTGGTCAGCTTGAGCATTTCTCAACAAATGCTTGGATATACAGTATAGCTGCTTCCTTTCCATGCTCTTATGAAATCAAATGAAGTTGACGGTATTCGCTCTAGAAAGGTGTCCTATCCATGACACCTTTTTGACTCACAAAACATTGAAAGAACTTTGATTACTGCGTTTCCCTTTAACCCAGTCTAAATCCAAAATAATGAAAAACCTAGAATCAAGTCAAGAGAAGCCAAAGAAAAAGTCTGCTCGTGGCTTCTCACTGCTCAGCATTTAAAAAGGAGCCAGGTTTTCCAATCTGACTCAGCAGGGCCTTGTGAGTCATTGGCAATTTGAGAAAATATGATTATACAGTAGTGTCAGTCCTTGACTTCACCAGATGCAGTACGTCAGGCTTCATCATTACAGACCAGAAGGAGAAGGCTCTTGTTATTTTACAAAGCCTGTAGTTATACTGCATGAAGTCAGCTCACGAATCTTTGTGTCTTTTTTTATTTTTGGCATCATAGAACCTAATTAGGCCTCTCTCATGGGTCAGTCTGCTCTCCATGAGGATGCTCCGAAAGCAACTCTGCCTCGGGATTTAATGAAACATTTTAAATTCCATTTTGGTTGGAGTGGAGCAGAGCTTCAGAGATTCCTTGGGTTTAGGATGTGAGCAGACCCTCTGACATTCAATAGGAGATACCTCAAGACTGGTTTGACGTTAAAGGCACAGTTCTGGCATGGGTCAGTTGGAAATTGCTGAGTCACTTAAGATATTAATGCAAAATTGCATTCGGATCACAGTGAAAGTAAATGTTCTTTAACCGTGACCTTTGCTACTGGAAAACGTACAAATCTGCATCTGGAAAAAATAACATAACTACTGTATAGTGCAACAGTGGTCCATAAACACAATTTCCCTTATTACTGCTTGAGAAAATTATAATGATGCACATATGTCAGAATGTTTAGGCATGGCGAATTACCTGACTTTTCTCATAGCACTTTTCTTCATAAGAGATAATCCCACTGACGTCCTTTCGAATTATTTGAAAGAATTCAGCATGGGCCAGGCTGTAGAGATAGCATGCCACTGAAGGGATCTAAGGACGCAATCAGGAATGACCTGTCTTCTACTCTGCTGGATCTTTCTCAGGGTAAAGGTTAGCCAGTTTGGTATTTCCAGACATGTACCATGAAGACTAAGAAGCTCCTGCACACTGCAGTAGACATCTTATCTTTTAAGTTGTTCTCAGAATACTGAGTATAAAAGCTAATTCGGAATACATGTATTGGTGTAGAAGTAGTTGAACCTATTTTGCGAATTTGATGCTTTGATGACTTACATTTACTTCGAAGCACACCATATTATAGTCACAGTTCCCTGATGGTTCTCTCACGTCTGTTTGCCTCACTGTGCTTTGATTGATTGAAAAAGGGCCCTTCCTCTTTTTGATGTTCTGACAAATTGAGTTAGGAAACATTAACCTTGCCTACCTTTTCTGCTGCCAACAATCAATTTTCCTAGTCTATGTTAAGTAAGATTTCTTCTTTTGTACAGAAAATCATGATTTAATTACAGTGTGTTGAATTATAACAAATATCTACATTTGGTGTTTTACAACATACTGCACTTCTAACACTATACCTTTAGAATGACCTTTATAACCTTTATAAACAGTTGTAACACCTGTAGGATTACAATAACAATCAAAAATGTGAATTGTTGTTTGTATACCTTGGTAAAAGTGCAGTAAGATGCTGTGAAGCACAGTGAAATCTTGGTAAAGACATGATAAAGGTGAAAGAGACAGCAATGTATTGTACAGATCATGGGAATTAGTGCCAGAGTAAGTGAACGTATAAACACAATAAAAGCATCAAATCTAATGCATCTAATACAGTGCAAATCTGTTGTGGTTAGCTTTTGTCAGGGTACAAATTGTTTAAGCAGCTGACTTTGCATTTAAAAGATGTTTATTGGAATTCAGAGAAAGAAAACATGCATGAGAAAGGAATCAGGCAATTGTTTGCCACTATAAAGAATGCCAAGCCTAAGCGTGTTGGGTCAGTTCTACATTCACTGTGATTGCATTGAACAAATAACTCTCATTGCAGATGATTCGTCTTGTATGCTTTCTGAGCACCGGAAGGCAGTGATTGATAGGCATGGAGGCAGAAATGGTCTGTCACCCCCTTAGTGGGTGGGCCTCCCATGGCACAGAGGAGACATGCTTGGGGGACAATTCCAGGAAGATTCGTTTGACAGGTCTCTCAGCTCGACCAGCCCTGTGGATCGAGCAGGACTTCACTCTCCACTGGACTTTGAGTCCAGCTTCACCGAAGAACAAAACCAACACTGTAACAACACAGTTCAGCTTTCCTGAACTCTTAACCCACACTTGGCTCCCCTGGTATTCTCATGACCTTCTAAGCTGGTGTGAGTCTGAGATAATATCCCCCTGTGTGAGAGCTAGTCCATTGCAGTTTTTTCCCCACTGATACAGCAGCATGGATTCGGACTAGAGGAGCTTCCTCAAGAGTCTTGTCCCAAGAGTCTTGTCCAGAGACTTGCCTAGGAGTTTTTAGTCCTACTCTCTATGCCATACTGCTTTACCAAGTAGCCACAGGAAGAGCAATGTTATAAAGGAGTTAGCTAATGCAAGAACAGTTGGTTGTTCTTGTCACAGTAGTTTTGGTACCTTATCCCAGTGTTTCCTGAACCTGCCCTCCACCCCTGCACACAGGCATGCACACATGTTTGAATAGTTATTTTCATGTGAGACGCCACACCAAGATAAGAACAAGGTCTTTGTTAGTTTCCCTGCTAAACATTCATTACTGGTTCACCGCTGATGTTTGTGGACCACAACCTGAGAGAAGAGCCATCTGGCAAAGGATGCCTTAACATACAGAAAATCTTTTGCGGTTTTCATTTCTTAATTCGCAGAGGGCGATGTGCAACTAAAACAACCAAAAACAAAAGGAAACAAAAAAAGCTGTTACAACCCAACAGACAAACAAGCTTGCAAAAACAGACCAGCATTCTCTCCTCTTATCTTATCCAGATAGGGAAGGTAAACAATTGTCAAGTCCTAACAGCCTTTAGATATCTTTTATATGCATACATAGAAATAACAGCAAAGCAGACAGATTGTGGAATAGAGTAACTGTTCGTTTTGCCAATGTGCATGCTTATCTTTGCAGGTGAAACCATTTGAATGGACAAATATTCAGGCAGCAAAGGTCAGTGGGCAGGGTGCAGGAGTGTTCCAGGTCTTGGAGCTTTTCGGGTGGCCAGCGCTGCGATTGTGTACAGCAAGACAAAAGCCCGCTGGATGGCGTGTCCAGTCTCAAGCCCCCCCCCCCAGGCTGTACAGAGTGTTCTGTAAACAGCATATCCTCCTCTGACAGGGTGCGAGAAAAGCCCTCCCCAGCTTTTTTCCACCCACGGTTTCCCCCTTTTGTAAAGGTTGAATTGTTTTGAATGTAAAAGTTTTGTTTCCCAAGAGTTCCCTGGCAGAGACCAAAGTGCTAACCTTACCCTGTCGTGCAAGATCTGAGGGCCCAGGTTGAGGCAGTTGAAAGGAGGGCCTGTCTGGCATTGTGGAGGGTGACAGGTGACCACTATGTGGGAACAAAGAATGGGTCATTGCCTGAGCCAGATCTCTTTTCTTACACTCATGTTCCCCACTCGTCACAATCTGTCCATATTTAACTCGCCATTGAAGGGCTTGGCAGCAGAAAACAGCTTTATACTCACTAATCCAGGCAGAAGTAAGAGCACGAACACAGGCCCCCATCACAGGCGCTGGGCTCGCATTCTGCTCCCCTTTGCCTTGAGGAAAGAAAAAAAAAAGAAGAAGGAGAAAAAAAAAACCTGTGACAAGATTAATCAGCTCATGGAGCTGAAACACTGACTTGACTTAAACAAGCTCCTTTCTGTATTAAGCAAGGCTCCGGCTTTCCCCTTGTTATGCTAATAAAGATTAGCAACAAAACTTATTCTGGCCCAGTGGATTAAAAACAACATACATACTCAAGCTATTTAAGTGAAAGTGAAACTAAGTGATGCCAAGACAAGTAGACAACAAAAATTAAATAAGAAACGCCTTACTAAAGACCCATTAGATAACACTCAGCACAGGAATGATCATACTCTTTGACTGGGAAAAAAAAAAACTTTAAAAATGTTTTTTTCTCAAATCCTTCCATACTCTCATTTTTTTCACTCTAGGTCAAAATGTTTACATGCAAACTACGGAGTTTGCTCCACAATCGACAAGCTGCGAAATTATTTCTTTCTGCCCGTTATGTTTCTTTGCGAAATTTCGCAACGCTAGTTGCCAAAACGTTGTTAACTCAATGTGCCGCCGGGAGGTGCCGTTACAGCATCATCATCCAAGTAAGTCAAAGTACTTCAGGATAAGCTACAAAATGTCTTGCCTTTCTGAGGCCTTCCATCTGAAGTGTTGACAAATATTTAACAGTAATATTTGCTACACAGCACTGCGGCATGGCTGTGAGCACTGCTGCTGCTAAGCTTTTGGGCTGTGGGTTCGATTTGTGACTGGGGTACCTTCTGTGTGGAGTCTACATGTTCAGACTGTGTGTCTATGTGGGTTTGCGCTGTGAGCTCCTGTCTCCTTCTGACTTCTAAACACAAGGTTAATCCACATTTCAATATTGTCTGTGTGTGAGTGTCCTGTGATGGACACTCATGTCCCAAACAGGATGCAGTTCTTCACTGTGTCCAGTGTTTCCAGGATAGGCTCTGAGTTACTGTGATTCTTACTGGGAATAAGCAGCTTTCTTTCGGATAATGACTTGAACTAACAAGTCAATCACCAAGTGTCGTTTTCCAAGTTCACTAAATTCTACTTTTTTAAGTTGTAATGAGAAACATCACCAAGATCACATGGATGTTTGTTACAGGATGACACATTCTTCAGAGGTTGAGGATAACATGGAAATCAAAACCATCACAATGCCATTAAACTTTTCCCGGACGATCCACAAATTCTTTGGAATGCATATGCAAAATAGGGATTTAAAGTATAGTTTTAGGTATAACATGGATGTAGACAATTGATCGTAAATGATATTTCAAACAGAGTAAAGAGGATAATTATTTTTCCTGCTATTAGTCTAGTAACAAATTTGTTTTCTAAATTATAATTTTTGAAATCGACATTAATATGTACATTGTTGTGTAATGGAAACATTCAGTATTTACTTAAAATTATTTCAAATATTGGGAAGAGGGGAAAAATATTGGGTAAATTATGTTTTTCTAAATATACAAGAAAATTAATATTTTAATGCATCTTTGATTTCAGATGGCACCAGAGAGATAAAAGATCAAATCGTTTCTAATTATAATCAAAGGAGCAAGTTCATTATTCAGAACAGAGAGCCATGTTAGCACTCATCACTGATCTTTGTTCAATCTGAAACACATAACCGAAAAACAGATAAAAAGATATCATGAGGTGCTGAACTGGGCAACAGGACAACACAGAATGAAGAAACTAAAGAACTGCTTTTTGCCAGTCTCTTGATATTTTCCATTTCAGCGAAAAGACACTGTATGAGCGAGAAAAAAAAAGTTTAGCTTAAAGGCTTAGTTTGGTAAGTGAAAACAACTGTACAACTGTTGTGTGATACACGCTAATGTGTTTCAGGGCTTCCTGTTAGAATTAATACTCTTTCCTGTTCCAAAGCACTGCCCTTACTCTGCTCAGACCACTTCACCAGAAAATTGGCAAGATGATGAATGCCAATTCATCAGCTGGGGACATAATTGTTGTTCAAAGATGGCCATTAAGTGTCTTAAGTGTGCAGATTGAGAGAAGTGGAGGGTTTTTTTATTCAGAGCACTTGTCTATTTTATCTTTAATTCCTAGCACAACTGGATGTGTGTAAGATCTGGATGACAAATCCCAACATTCTTTTTAGCTGTGTTTTTTTTTTTAACCCTTTAACAATCGATGAATTGTTTAATCAAAGACTATAGATGCAGATAATCCCCTGGCTTCTTCTGAATGTGAAGACAGGAATTTCCAGAGCAGCCCCTTGACACATACCTCAGCTCCATAACCACAATTTCAGAAAAAAATAATGTGTTGGGACTGCAAATGACAGATGCTGACAGAAATCAAGTCTGTTTCTGAACACTTGCCTTTGGGGATCATTGAAATGGGCTACGCATGATGTTGTCTTTCCTCATACATAATTTGGCTCACTCAGCTCCGTGCAGGGGTTTGTAAAACCTATGCACCTGTTTAGATTTCAGCAGGCTTGTTTACAATTTCAGCGGGTAATTCAATATCTCGCATAAAATCGTATCAACGGTAGTGGTGTAACTTTCTGCTCACACCACAACTGCTCTTAAACTATGTGAGCAGGTTTCACAGCCAGAAGAAAAACGCACAGACCTCACAATGCATTTTTTGAACACGTAGCCCAACTTTTTATAAGGATACACAGGCACAGTACACAGTGGTTCAGCTTACTTCAAAGAAAAAGGTGGCCTTCAGCCACGTAGAGTCCTCATCATTCTTTGATGAAGAAAGTTTTCTGGTGCGTGACATTTTTGTAGGAAGTGTAATATTATAACGTGCTCAGTCAGGGAAGGGTTTTAATTTATGGTCATGCATCTCCTGCAGAGTCATCATTGTCAGCCTGGCACTTTGGGGGTAATGATTTGGAATTCCCAGTCCTCATGGAAGAGTGATACCTAATGGCCCATCAACACCACTCAATCATCATTTACCTTAGAGGCCTCCCTCCCCACACTCCTGCCTAGTTTCTGCAGAGTTCTGTGGAGTAAAGGTACCCCAGCTTCTGGCACCCCTAAATTTGATTCTCCCCTAAACATTTCCCTGAGTGCCTGAGTGATCCTCCCCTTCACGTTTTCCCTGAGTGACATCATAATTGGTTAAATCTCGTTTTCCCCTCTTCTTCTGCCCTGAAGTGCATGTTGACATATTTAAAAAGCACACGTTTTCCAAATATTTTAATCAAAGCTAGTGTAGGCTCCCTGCCACAGACAGGACTAATTTGCTCCTAAATGGACCAAACTCCTCTGCACCATGGTGTTGGATTGTCAAGGATCTCCAGAGAAACAGTTTCCTGGTTTCCTATGTAGTCGAGTATGAAAACTACAGAGGCAGAAGGAACCCAGTGGCATCCATTGGTGTGTAACCTGTTTCATATCCGTACGGGAAATTGTATGGAGAGGAGTCAACATGCATTCAGAAGAAAAAACAGCAAAGGGAGAAGAAGAAGCAAAGTTATCAAGTCACCAAATCCTCATATTCTACAAAACATGGTTACTGTCACACTTGGAGTGCTCTGCTCTTTCAACTATTGAAATATTTTTTATGATGAAACGTTTTTATTCTTTAAACCCCTCTTGTCCTACTCTTTTATGGTGAGTGATGATGCATAAGAAAATTGGAGACCTAGCCTTAATGAGCTGATTGATTGAATGACTGCTGAAGTCCATAACTAAATGCTAATGTAATGTTTCCCCATGTAAACATTAACTTACAGCAGTGTAAGTCTGCAATATACATGTATCACTAGATTCCTGCAAGCCATTAAATTTATCTTTCATCACATCCAGGGGTGAAGTTACTGCAATAGACTAATTCTCACGTGATAAAATACCAATGTTTGCATCTTCAACTTTGTAGAATATCTCTGTAGTTATTGATCTTTAATGATATATTTAGAACATTTGTGCATTTACGGTATGTTGCCTTTACCCCATTCATAAATGAAGCAAGACATTGAGTGCATTCTTACAGTTCATTCTTACACCTTCTTTTCTAGCAAAGGCCACAATTTCGGGGCTTGGGACTGTTAGGCGACTTGCAGTTTGTGCGGTTCTGAAAAACAGTTTGAGATTCTGCTACAGTAACCAGATGTGAGACAGACCAAAAGAGCATGGTAAGGCACAGGCAGCTCAGAGCTGATTGTAAGTAGAGGAGTTATAAAATACACCAATGTTACCTTGTAGGAGCTCAAACCCAGTGTCCTCTTGCCATTTTCCGTCTGGGAAATTCCAGAATCTTTTGCAGGGGACGATTCTCCCTTCCTCACACTGCATAGCTTTTCTTTCATGTCCTGTGATCTTTAAGCTTCCACTCTTCGAAATGGAAGTTGTTTTTTTTCTCGCGCGTCATCATTCGGACAGCTGCACGTAAGCACGTTAATCAAAGGATTCTTCAGCTGTCTGAAATCATACAGAGCCAACGTCTTCTGCTCTCAAAGTTGCCGGGGGGGGGGGAGAAACAGGAAAAGATTCGACACTTATAAAATGGTTGCGAGATGTCAATTATGAATTGCAAAGGAAAAAAAAAGAGAAATAAACCTGCCCCGAACCCTAGCAAGACACTTCTGTGAAACGTGGAACAAGAATACCGTAGAAGCAGACAGAGCTGCATCTGCTGTAGTGACACCTTACTCACCTCGTAAACATTTACAGCAGCGTTACGGACCAAAAGCAAATTGGACATGCAGCAGCAAAGACAAACCACTTCGGATATTTGCCAGCGCAGAGACACAAGAGTTAAATTTATATTCCATCTGTCCAATTAAAAGATGTTTAGGTCATCCAGTGCCTTGGATAAATACGTTTTCCTTTAATATTCTATCATGACAAATGCCAGGTTCCAACATGGATCTTCAATCATGAATGTAATTTCCTTTATACAAATGCACAAGTGATTAAACTGAAAGTGCCATTGCAGTTGACAATTCCATTCTTATTTATTCCGATTTGTTTATTGCTTTTGAAAAAAAAGGGCATTTCCTCAAAACCTAGTAAGTCTCACGCTTTCTGGGGAAAAAACAGCAGGAGGGAATGACCACAACCCACAATAACTCCTCAAACTGTCAGGAAATACTACTGTAATACTACAGGGCTGGCCAGCTCTTCATTCCAGTATCCACATCCACTCTCCTGGGATTCTGGCTGATTTCAGCAGGAGTTAAATTCACACTTGTAGGTGACCAAAAAAGAAAAAGATGCACGTGTATAATTAATATTATTTATTTTGGAAAAATATTTTTTAAATGATTTCCTTCATTAACCAAAAAAAAAAATTCAAATAAGATTCTGCACAATACATCTTAAATACATTTATGTAAAAAAAAAAACAAACAACAGTCACATTGACCCGAAGTGCCTTTGTACATTTTTTTTGCAGGGAAAAAAAAAATAAAATTAAATTATCCAAAATCAACTCCACAAAAATACATAAAATTCACAAAACGCAATATTATACAATTAAATAAAAGATACAGCTTTAAAAAAAACCCAGCAACATTCTGACAGTATTTTTATTAAAAAATAAGATTTCTGAACAGTGTTTTCCACTCTAAACCAAAATACACCGGAATGGCTCAGAGGACTTTGAAATGCACACTGCTTGTCAGTGCAGACTTTTTTTTTTTAACAAAAAAAAACAGTGATCAAGTCAGTTTGTGTTCAGTATAATATAATTTAAACAGCAACTGTCCATAGTGCAATGAGGAAAAAAAGTCCTCAGAGACAGTGTAACAGACATTGTTTAGCACGTTCCTGGGATATACCCTTGAGAGAGCAGACCACTATGGCCCAACAGCCACTGTTTTCTGCAGTCACTGCGCTTACTTCAGTAGAGAACCAGCTCATTCTGAATATCAGTTTTAACTTTGTAGTTCCACAGCAGCAGGTCACATTGAAGGAAACCTTCCCTCTGGGCTTGAGCAGCATATGACAGAGTTACACCTCCTCAGAGAAGAGACAAATGAGTGAGAGCTTCCTGGTGGGCGCTTCACACCTGTGCGAGAGAGGGAGGAGAGAAGGCGTTGAGTTTAAAACAGCCCATCTTTCCAGCTGCGTTAACAAGAGCGTCCCCCTCCCATTCTGAGGCGCAGGACAGGGCACCAGCAGCACCTTTACTCACCTCGGTTGCAATAATGCATTCATCCTTCTCTTCCGATATGACATAGACGGACTGATACTTTGTGTCCTTCGACATGGAGTACACAGACTCTGGGCGCTTTCTTTCTGAAGAATCGCTGTTGAGATTTTAGGGGGGAAAAAGAGGGCATTAGCTTCATAGTATATTTCAAGCTTTCAAGAGGAGGCAGCAGTTTATCCATTGAAACTGGCGGGCGTTCTCGTTAAAAGAGCATAACCGTTACCTCTTCAAGTGTGTCGCGTTTTTGCCCTCCGAGTCCGAGTCCGGAACGTCGCCCTTGGCTTCGCCCCTCTCCGGTTCCTCTTTCCCCAAGTCCTCGTGCTTCAGCTCGTGCACCAGGTTGTAATCCACTGTCGGGTACCGGGCTTTGTAGCCCGTCTTTTCCCTTCCGCCGTCGCAGAGGAAGTCCACTTTCTTGTTGGTGTTCTTGATCTGGGTGGCCCCGATCACGCTGACCGAAATGTCCTTTTCCCTCTGGCAGCTGGTCAGGTTGTTCATGGTCTCGCCCTCGCCGGGGCTCGTCTCCGGCCCCTGGCTCCTCCTCTGGAATTTCACCCGGAAGCAGACCACCAGGACGGCGCAGGCCAGCAGCAGTACCAGGACCAGGATAATCCCGGAGCAGACGGCCGTCCAGGGGAAGTCGCCCTCGCCGTCGTCGGTGTAGCGCTTGTTGTTGGGGCTGTCGACGACCGGGTGGCCCTTGGGCTGCTCGGGCAGCAGGAACTGGCAGTTGAGGCCGCCGTAGCCCGGCACGCAGGCGCAGACGTAGCGGCTGTTCCGCTCGTGGCACGTGGCTCCGTTGTGGCAGGGGTTGTGCTCGCACCGGCTGACGGGCGAGCTGCAGTTCTTCCCCACGTAGCCGGGGGGGCAGGTGCAGGTGTAGTCGTTCACGCCGTCTTGACACGTCCCGCCGTGCAGGCAGGGGAAGGCGGCGCACTCGTCGATGTTGTCGTCGCAGTGCGGCCCCGTGAAGCCCTCCAGGCACTGGCACAGGTACGCGTTCCCCAGGTCCAGGCACTGAGCGCCTGCACAAGGAAGAGAAGAAACAAAATTGGTGATCGGAAGAGATTAGAGCACGTTAATAAAAGCAATATTCAACACCCTAAAGAGCACTGGTGCCAATATTTAGGCGGAGGAGGTGGCTCTGTGGCTCAGGATCTGCGCCTGTGGCTGGAAGGTTGCCGGTTCAAATCCTGCAGCCAGCAGAGGAATCCTACTCTGTTGGGTCCCTGAGCAAGGCCCTTAACCCCAACTGCTCCAGGGGCGCCGTACAATGGCTGACCCTGCGCTCTGACCCCAGGCTCTCTCTCTCTATCTGTGTGTCTCATGGAGAGCAAGCTGGGGTATGCGAAAAGATAATTCCTAATGCAAGAAATTGTAAAGGGTTAATAAAGTAATGTTATATATTATAATAGGAACCTGACTTGATAAACGGTCTTGTATAGATCCATATATATAAAATAATTGTGGCATCATAAATTCCACTTCTGTGACCCAGATTTTGTTTTTGCCATTTAAAATAAACTAATTTCCGCTCAACAAGGACCGAAATTGTTGTTGAACTATTGAACTATAGGAACAGACGTGTGGGTCTATAATTGTGTTACGTCGCCTTGCAGGCAGAGAAGCTCGTTCTCACCGTTTGCACAGGGGTTAGAGCTGCAGTGATCGATCTTCTTCTCGCAGTTGAAGCCGGCGTAGCCCATCGGGCACTGGCAGAAATAACCCCCCTCGGGGTTGTCGGCGCACCGTCCGCCGTTGAAGCAGGGCCCGTCGGCGCACGTCATGGCGCTCAGCTCGCAGTGATTGCCGTAGAAGCCAGGGGGACACGTGCAGCTGTAGGCGTTCTCCAGATCCTGCACGGACAAGGAGACCAGCATGAAGCCACCTCCTGCAGCTCCAACTCCATTTAGCCCTCCACTGGGCACCAAATACCCAGTACCACAGCAGAGCCCATGACTGGCTTGACTGCAGAGAATTTCAGTACCTACTGTAGGCTCTGTCTGGTTTTTAATACCATTCAAGCAGGACAGGTCAATCTGTCGAACTAGCTAGTTACATGACTGATTCTGCATCTGGCGGAGGTGTAACACTTATCAGTGCGACGGACAAAAGCCCGCAGACGAAGAGATTAAATACTCACAGTGCAGCTTCCTCCATTCCTGCAGGGGTTGGCATCACACTCATTGACCTCAATCTCACAGCTGGCACCAGTGAAGCCTGGCTTGCAGGAGCAGGTGTAGCTCCCCTGGCCAGTGTTGGTACAAGTGGCTCCATTCATGCAGGGCTTGTGGTGGGTGCAGTAATTAAGATCTGCAAGAGAAGATTCGACACGTGGATCTCACACCTATTACGCACTGACGCGAACACATGCAACCCCACTCCTCAGCACTGTGACCCTGTGCCAGATCCCCGCTACAGAAAACAGTTAGCACGCACTTCAGATCTTCAGGAGGTGCTGCTTAAAAGGCTTTCCTTCACAGAAACAGGTGCAAAATCCCTGGTAAGCCTCCGTCAGCCTCTGTTAGCCCCCTGTTGGTGCGCCATGTGGATTTCTAAATGCTCAGTCCAAATGTGGTTTTTTTTTTATTACTTTGGCAACTAACGCCCTGGCTCTACACGAAGATGGACGAGACGGGGAAGAGGTGGCGGCGGGGGAGATGTGAACTTCTGTGCCTCTCCAAAATGAAACTGAAAAACGCAGGCAAACCTCACCTTGGTTACAGAACAGGCCACCCCAGCCTTCCTGACAATTGCACTGCCAGGGCTGCTGGCAGGTCCCGTGCAGGCAGCCGGGGTACCGGATACACTCGTCACAGTACCGGCCCCGGAACCCCACTCTGCACCTGCAAGGCAAACCCACGGACCTTTAGACATGCCCCCAAAAACTTCACCGCGGGCTTCATCGAGATGTACAGCAGCGACCATTTTTAGCCTGGTGCTCGAGTTTTATTCTGTACCGAGAATACTGCCAGTTGAAGATGGTCTGATAAAAGCTCTCGTTAACAAAGCACGGTGTTCGCGCAGGAATGCTTGAAGAGGTCATCTTGCTCACATTTACTACCGCTGGGCCCTCCTTTAACTGAGGTGGACCAGCTCAACGGATGTGCCCTCCACAGAGATCGCCGAGCCCTACAAAAACTTACTTGCATTCTCCCGGCTTGTCGCAATCCCCATGCTGATCGTCGCACCCTGGCAGGCAGATTGCTGAAATCGGAAAAACACTCCGTGAACATAAATCACTTGAACATATGTTAACGCTTGTTTATATTTGCTTTTGAGCCCGGCCTTATCAGTAAATCCTGGCAGATTTATTTCAAAGGGGTTGGTGGCCCCATTACCCAGTTACCTTGAAATCGTGTGTCCCTTATCACTAGGGAAGAACTTTCTGCTTAACACAGTTGCACACAGACAAAGGGGAAAGACACAAAAGGCCCTTTTTCTCCCCTCACTGTGGGTCAGAAGTCTCTTTTTTCATTCTGTGCACACAGCTCCTCCCCTTAGTATCCCTGAGTCGGTGCAGATAAGGGTGGACAGCTGGCGAGCACAGTGCCAGTGCAGGACAGCTGCTCTATTGTCTACTCTCACTCAGCAGCTGCCCCTCTCCAACAATACCTCTCGCGGCTCGGCCAATCAGCGCCACGCAAACCCCCCCCCAGCAGCCAATCAGCCCTCGCATCTAATCTATGGCACGCGTGTGATTATTCCACAAACTTTTCTTATTTAAATAAATTCACCTACTGATAAGGAAAGAAAGGGGGGTGACTATGCAACCGTCAGAGATTGCAATATAAAGCGTTAAGTATGCATACCTATTTGAGCATATACTGTACCTATCTGTTTTCTACCGTTATTCTGATGGACAGCTAGAAGACCTGTTGCTAACTTTAAAACAGCAATGCCGGTATGCGATTTAATACCCTCATAGCTGTGTATACTCACGTTCCGTGCAGTATTGTCCCTTCCAGCCGGAGTTGCAGACTTTCTCGCCGCGCTCCCCACAGGTGAAATGACCGAAAGTGTCGTCCCTCGGGCGGCAGAACACAGAGCAGCCCTCCCCGTAGTAGTGTTCATCGCAAACGAAGCGGTAGGAGTAGACGAGTTCGGTCCTTCCACCGGTATGTAAATCCTGAGACCACTCCTCTCCCACCGTGAGATGTCTCTGGGTAGCCATGCGACTGATCAGGCGATCGGGGTTTTCTTTTGGAAAAGACACACAGTTGATCAAATGTGATGTTAAGGGAGAGGGGGCAGTAAAACAGAAACCGTTCTCTCCAGCGCGACCCTTGCGAGAGAAGCACATGTAATTCTTCAGTTGCACGTACCTGTTGAGAGATCATCTGGAGAGTCCGTGTGTAGAGCTTCGATAATCAGCGAGAAAGTTCCCTATTCGTAAGCGGGTGGAAAAGGACAAAAATAAGTATACAATGTAGCAAAAAGAAACCCAACTTTCCCCTAATGTTCTTTGCTATTGAGCAGTTCTAAGAAGCCAGTTCACGCTCTTTAGCATGTGAAGGCAGCCTATTGATTAATGGGGCTCTGTTGTCATCAGTCTTCACGCTTAATTTCTCTAGTTTCACACTTACGCACTGCTGTAAAATGAAACGTTTCGGAATTTCACGCAGGGCTGACAATTATATGCCAACTCCGGGGATGCGAAGTTTCCCACACCAATAACAACATTTGTTAAAAACATTTAAATTAGACTCCGGCGACCGGCCACAGGTTCTGGGTTTAAACCTTTAACGCGAATGTTTTGGAGACATGGGGACGCCCTTAAATGTCGTTGTTGTTGGGGTTTTTTTTGTCTCTGAACACGCAGAAGTGCAGCTTTCTGCTTCCACCCGCCTCAAAACCGTTGTTTGCCAGAGAAGCACAACCGCAGTACTCACAGGCCATGTGAAGCCGAAGGAGAATCTGATTGGGTTGGTGAATGAGTTGTCCGAAGTGGTCTCCGGGACCTGGAAGGAGTTGGAGCCCAGGACAGGCGTCACGGTGCTGCCGTAGGTGCAGGGAGGCTCCGGCGAGACGTTTGCCTGGTAGTGCTTCAGGCAGATTCGGAAAAACGTTTTGCATTCACACTGCAGAAACCCCGAGCTCGACCCTCCTTTGCAACAGTTCATGTTCCCCATCGCACCTTTCTTGTTCAGAAACTCCTGCAACCGCAGCTCAAAGACACCAGAGCACAAGCCCTGCGGAGAGAAGATAAAATACGGTTTAAGCCTCAGATCGGGCGGAGCGTTTAATATCTCTGTAAAAAAAAGAGGGGTTAAAACAAAGTTATGCGTCGTTATTATTAACAATGTTTTCCATGTACAAGGTAACTGGAGTTATACAAAAGTCTGTGTTGATTTTCGGCAGGAAAATATTTACCTGGCATATTAAGACACTCAGGACGACAGCTATTAAAAGAGGCCGGCGTCCCATTTTGGTTATTTTCTAGCAAAAAAGTAGAGAGAAGTCGTAGAGTCTGGGCAACTGCGGTTTGTCCCAGCTCGACTCAGAATTTAAAAAAAAAATCAAGTGTCCCCTTCTCTCAGTTACGCCCTTTGCTTCGTTAACTGCTGGCTCTTTGGAAGTCAGTGCGAGACGCGCGTCTCCGAGAGAACTTATTTCTTCTTTCAAGGCGTTTTGACTTTAGTTCTGCGCATCAGTCACGGCGTGTGATTCTGGAGACGCAACACACAAAAACAAAGAAATTGTTTAATCCCCAGCAGAGCGAGAGCGCGAGGGGAAGAGGGTCCCCGAACTGAGATTTGGGAATGAACTCGAAATTCCTTGCCAAGGCGATAATTCCAATCTTGAAATTAAATATTGCAGTTCATCACAGATTTTGACTCGTAGGTGCAAAAGTAAAGCAGAGGAGAGCTCGTAGCGTCGCTCTTTTGTTGTTTACGTCTTCCCTTAGTTCCTTACAAGCAAAGACGTTACTGATCCAGAATAGTTTTCTCCACAGCTTTCTCACCAGGTCTTCGCTCAACGTGAAACTATGTGTGTCTGATGTTCCAGTCCGCCTGCCGCCGGTTATATACAGAGTGCTGCTTGGTAGGATAATCAGATGCAAATGAGTCCCCCCCCGTCCCCCCCTCCACAATCTGGCTAGAACTGTCACAAAGGACCACTTTTCAAAACCCCCTTCTCTAAAGATCGCCAAATGGTCACTGAGCTGTAAAATGTGCAACCCTTCCCCATGGCACAAAACAAAACACACTAATTTACATTCCTGCAAATTTTTAACCATAAGAATCCTTCACATCCTTTCATGCCACAAAATCTCAGATTGCAACACGTTCCATCTTTGCAGGGTTAAGTAACAAATAACGCAGGAGGCAGCCCAGTATAACGGTGTAGGAATTCGCTGTTTAAGTGAAGACTCTGATTTGTTTTTAACTAAGTAAACACGTTCAACAATACTTTTGAAATAAAAAAGAACTCCCCCTCGCCTCTGTTTTACCTAGGCAACACGTTTCGCGTATATTCTAGTCCTCGACTTCGGCTCCTGACCCATCTTTACTTTTTGATTAACATTTTAACCATACATAATTAGAAAAACACGACCAAGAAGCGGAAATTTTAAAATTGTATATATAGACAAACGACATAATGAAAGGATAGCGAAAGTTAATTGGCGTGCTCTGCTCAAGACAGTCTTTTATCAAATGCATTGCATGCGATTTCTGATCGTAGTAGCTTTGGAATTCGGAAAATTGCAGTGCTCCTAAAGAAAATGTAAAATATGCCAATTCCAAACAGATTCTGGCAGATTCACTCGGATTTGTAGAGGGAATCGATCCCACCCAATTACAACTACTCGTTCCGTACGTAGAATAACTAAGTACCCGTTCTAAGAGTTCTTTACACATAAACAAACACGAGATTGATTTGGTGCTGCAAAACAAAATTGTAACTGCACTGATTTGGTGCCAAAACTAATTAAAACCCTGGCAGCAACAATCATGAAAACAATGTACAGTACAGACCAGATCTGATGTTTATATACGACCCTGGTTTTGGAAAGCTATTAAGCTGAAATTGCTTTACGCGGGCATTCGGGTTTTTTTTTTTTAATTGTGGGAGAACTTGATCAGCGTTTTTTGGAAACTTTGTCTTTGTAACCGGGGGGTGGAGACTTTTCAGAAACGATGTAAAGGTTTTGTTAAGTTTGTGAGTCTAGATTTTTCGCCACGCACTCCGAGGCAGCGCTGATGTTAAAAAAGTGGGTTGGTGTGTGTCGTTCGCGTGGCTGTCATTAAGGCACTTTGTTATTGTGTGAGGAAAGAATAAGTTTGTTCTTCGTGCTTTCAGCTGTATGGTAATTCAGACAGCACCTGCTCCCTCTACAATATAACTGAGAGAAAGAGCTCCCCTCGGCGCACGCTGCAGTCTCTACAACAATGTCTTCAACTTTGGAAAAAAAAATCGCCCTTCCAGCCAAAAAAAAAAACAGAAAAAAACACCGCACCAACCGTCACCTCATTATTTCAACCATCAAACACTGGAACATTTGTTGGGTTTTTTTTTGGGAGGGGGGGTCCCCTTTTTTCTTACCCGAAGTTTGTTTGAAACTCACTCGACTCTCTTTCACTAACAGACGAAACAGTATATGAAACTTTAATTAAAGTACATGACTTCAGTTCAGAACCGGTCGATTTGCACGAAGCCGTGCAGTCGGGGTGGGAGTCGGACGTGGGGGTCTTAATTAGGACGTTAATTGAAACGCGACATTAATTTGCAGAAAGGGAATGGCCTTTGAAAGTTCTCAGAGCCGTGTTGCATAACAAGGAGAGGGGAAAAAAATCTTTGCAGTCCCTGTAGGTATTATGCTGCGTCTTAACTTGGTTGTTGTGCAACCTGGTATCAAGCTAAGCGTTCACCGGGCTGTCTTTGTCATCGGCAGTGTGGTGACTGGCCGCAGTCTTTAAGTGCTGTAATTAGTCATCTCAAACATAACTTCAGTGTTATATAATCCCCCTTCACTGTAAACGTCCCTCTACGGTATTATGTTTGTTTACAGAATTTACACTTCGTATTTTGGGTGTTGGAACGCGTCTCCGCTACAGCGACGCGCTCCAAAAGTAATTTTTTCAGTGTCATACAAACGTCTTCGATTGAATTGTGAATGCTGTTGCGTGTTAAGGAAAAAAAAAAACTCTTGATGACAACCGTTGACATATATGAAGAAATAAGCGATCCTGTATCTTTGTTTACTGGCGTTTATTATTTAGCCACAAACGATGCTATATATGTATCTGTTCAGTATTTTTTATACGTCAAGTCTCTAATACCGCGGCCTGTACCCACTGACGTTTGTTATTAACAGCTGTCCAGCCCCAGGACAGGCGAGCCTCTGGTCACTTCACAGTCTTTAAACTACACGTTCACCTAGGTGGAGTTGTACTTTCCTAATCACCTGGTCGGCTAGGTTCTCGCTTAACACGTCGTTTCGGGTTATTTTGTTTTTAAAGGTAACACGCGTAGGAGCCCAGACCTATGAACAGGCAGGGCCCATCCTTTTCTTCCCCATACATCATCCGCCATTTATTAAATTGACGTGGCACAGATTTCTCGATTACAGCAGCAAAGCGTAACGGAAAGGCGCAGTACGATCCTTCAGAATGCTGCCCAGTACACTTATTCTTTTCAAACTTAATTTATGCCACGCGATTCTGTCTTGGTTAAATCAGGCAGAAAGTCCCCTTTTCTTAGTCCCCCTCTTTCAGAAGGTGGACTATGGGGAGACTGTTTAACTTAAGTGTTTCTATAGGGGGCTGTTGTAGTTTAACTCCTGCCCACCAGTAGCTGGACCGAACAAAGGAGGACTCGAGCTCTGACTATTCATCCTTTCTTTGCGCTTTAATTTTCATTGATTTTGAATACAAGGGGAGCCCTCGGGGATTCTCTCTGAAGGGGATGACACGCCTTTAGACGCGATCAGCCCCCCAGTCAACCATCTGCTCCTACCTAACCAAATGGCGTTTTTTTTTTCTTCTCCACTTCCAACTGCATGTCTCTATACTGTTCACCGCTCGCATATTGCACAGGCTTCATCCAAATTGGACTGGAAGCATGTTACAAAACCTGCAACGGTATGGCCGCCGCCATATGGTGAGGGGAGCTCCAACTTTCGCGTCGGGAAGTGAGTGGCATTTCGTCGCTCACGTGAGCACAGACCGTGAATACACGCTAACAGCAATACTGAAATATCCCATCGTGGCTCAGGATGAGAAGTGGCGAATACCGGGGCTCCCTTTGTCGCTTTTCACTTAAACCCCACTATGCGTATCGTGCTTGTGGGCGGGATTAAAAACAAAATCTCCCGTCCCGGACAAGGCAGGTGGATTTCAGTGGCGAGGTGCATCACGTGCCTCTGCTGCCGCTACTCTCGGCACTGTACACTGGGCAAAAGCTGACGTGAGCCCTGGTTTAGCCTGGCCTTCTGTCAATGATACGATTCTATTGGGTTATATCGGTGAATACTTCTCAAATGCCTGGTCTGTGCAGATCAGTCACAGCTGTTTTGGAAATGGGGGGTTATGCACATATTGCGCACTTGGAATATAGGCGCAAATCCCGGCAGCGTTTTGCGACCACCACGGTCGCCAGGGCTTGGAGGTGATGTGATTCACCTTGTGGCCTTTACAAAGGTACATTAGGCACATCAGTGCGGTGTCCTGAAACGGACAGGGGGAAACAGTGGGAGCTGACACTCTCTCGCGTGTCTCCTTGGGTTTTCGAAGAGGAACAGAAAAAAAAAACTCGCAAAAGAACAAGTAAAGGTGTATTCCTTCTCTCGGAAAAGAGGCACAATATTTCGGCTGTGGGGCCTTCTTCTTCCCGCCTTGCTCGCCGCACCTGAAAGAGGCCCCCCACGGCCGAAACGTCGTGTCTCTGCTCTTTTCCCGAGAGGGGCAATCGACCTTTCCCCGCTCCTCCGCAGCCGGCGCACGCTGCTTGAACTTTCTTCCAGGCGGAACTCGTGCCCCTTCCGCCGAGCGTGCGTGCTCCGCGAGGGGATGAAGCGGTTTGCTCAGCGGTCATGCGTGTAGCTGCGCAGGCATGTGCTGATTATAATAAGAAAGGCTGTGTCGCGTGGCTCGCCTGGCACACGGAGGGCACAGATGACGGATAAAGCAGCTCAGTATCGTCCCCCTCTTTTGGAAGAGGGGGGAACTATCGCAAATCATCTGCTCCCGTTCTTGTCCCCGGGCCTCATTTTCATAATAAAGGCTGCGTGTTTACCTGTGATCCTGGGACCGAGGAGCATTCCTTTGTCTACAGATCAGATTACTTCAGCCAGCTGCTCCTCGGATGCGCGGACCAATCTGAGAGTGGCCGTACATTCGTGTTGGGTTTGTTGCTGGGGTCATGCCGGGGGGGGGGTGTTTGGGTATGCTGGGAGCCCCATCGGGGATGTGGGTGTGTGTGTTTTAGGGGGCTGGGGTGTGGGGGGGACGCTGGGAGAGTTTTGAAGGTTCTGCAGAGTTGAGGGCAGTCGCGTGCCGATGTCTGCCACAGAACATCTGCCTGTCCTGCCCCCACCCCCACCCACACACACCCCAGCCCCCCAGGGCACATTTTCAGCCCATGTGCTCGTCCACAGGCCTACACGTAGCCAGGGGCTGGGCGACAACAGGCTGCGCGTCTCCGCACCGACAGATCGCCGTCGACATCAGGCGCGAGTCCGTTCAATAGAGAGGCTGAATTATCCCCCCTTCTCGGGCGTCAAGATCATGACGTTATCAGGACGCCCGTTAACTGTTCCGCCAATTCAAAAGACATTTCCCGAAAGTGTTACTGTCCTGTAACGAATTGTCCGGGAGAAAGGAATTCAGACCTATCACTGCTTTTTGGTTCTTTTTTTTAAAAAAAGGGAAGGGTTACATTCAAGAATTAATGGACGGAAAGCTCTTAAAAGTCTCAGGCTATAAATTGTCTAGGACCCTGGAACAAAAGTTTCCCATTGAATCCTTCAGTCCCCCCCTCCCTTTCTCCCCGTCACTGAAACTTATTCTAGTAATGGATAAAAATGGAAGATCTTTTCTTGATCCGATTGTGTTCCGAGTCTTGTTTAACTGTGATGATGAAGCTGATGAATGAAATAGGAGCGATCTGAAAGGAGTTTGAGAGCGCGTGTTTTGTTTGGGGGGGGCTGCTTGTTTTAGGATGGTTAACTGTGTTTCACCTATTTGCGAAATGTTAATTGATCGCGATTGCTTTCTAAAATGAATGTTTTCGCTTTCATTTTACTTAAATGCATTTGTATTTTTGGCGGTATCTATTATCGTTTCATGCCAAATGCGTTTTAAAAGGCTTCTGACTGCACATTTACCACCGCAAACAGTGCGTAGACACTTGGGTTGTGTAGTCTGTGAAAGGCATTTAGTGTGTTTATGGTAAACAATCCTTCTCAGTCTAAATGTCCGGAATTCTATGGATCAGTTCATGCAACTGGTTACTTACTGAGATGGCAATTTATAAGACATTGTCTTAGACACCTCAAAGATTTTGTTTTGATTTCGTATTAAGGGAATAATTGCGAGGAACACTTTTCCAAGTTGGATGCTGAAGTGCCTGCAGTTCGCCAGCTCTTTTAATGAGGCCACCCTGGTTCGCTAGCAGTGCAATCTGGATTACTGAAGAGCGCTAGGGTTATGAATGGAGGATTTAAAAGGGGCGGATCTCCTTTAGAATTGCTTTCCAAGTTTCTGAGAGCATCTGCCTTAGAGGAGAACAGATGTAGGCACCTGCGGTGATAGACTGCATATGTCCCGTTCCTATTCACACCTTCCAAGACACCATTACAATAGACCGGCTATGTGTCCACACAGTAACCAAATATATTAATCTTTACTCCCGGGGAAAGATATGTTCTGTTATTTAACTCCTCACCAGCTAAAATTGCTCTACAAATGGTTGTATCATAGCTCATTTTTATGCACACATGTGAAGGCATTTAAATTTTATTTTACCAATCCAGCGAAATATATCTCAGTATCTTTTTTTTAAAGAGATTTACCTGGGCTGAGTGTTTATGGATTGAATGATTTATCACGTCATCATTAAAATCCCATATAAAAAGAAAAGATAATGTCTAGAAGTGACATTTATTGAAGGATGCAATAATGCATATTCTTTAATGTCACAACAACAAGACATTTTTAAGCTCGATACATGATACAAATTAGTGGATTCTAATCAATACTGCAGGTATAAAACGAAGCCTGCTAGCTCCAACAGTTTTAGTTGAAATCCTTTTTAGTCCGCGTTTCGTCATAAATTAAATCTGTGTTCTTTTATTCTTTAACTAAAGGAAATTGAACAGCCTGCAGAAGACAATTCTCATGGATGGACTTTCGTGACAGTATTCCCTACGTCTCTGTAAAACGCTATTGGCCAGTAACGTTCAGAGCCTACTGTACTGTTTTAAAGAAGAAAACTTTTTTTTCCCTTATTTTCAATGCCAACCATAAGGGGAAACGCCTATCTTGAAGACACTACTTATGAGAAAGATTTAGGTAATTATGTTGACGCATTGTTTTTATTTAGACAAAATGGAGGAGAAGTAAAAAGGAAAATGTTCCGATATATCGTTTAAATAATTTGTATCTCGGCCAGTTATGATAAAACTATACAATGCCCTAATAAGACCTCGCTTAAAATACTTTGTACAATTTTTGGTCACAAAGATTAAAAACGTGGCTCTGTACTCGTACACGCTGAAAAAAAACCGTGATCGTTTAAGTCTACAACGGAGAAGACTACGAGGTAATTTGATTCAAGCATTTAAAATCTTCAAAAAAAAACCCGACAACATCAATCTACTGGACGTCTACCAAATCAGTATTGAAACTCGAGTCAGAGGTAACAATTGGAAAATGTAGGAAAGCGCCTTTAAAGCCGAGTACACACCTTTCTGCACAAAGAGTAGTGGGCGCATGGAACAAGCTACTCAGCCGAGCTGTGATATCTTGGTTCCTCGGAACAGTTAACAACCGAAAACCAAATGAGCTAGATGGGACAAATGATATTTTGCTATTAAGTAAAACCAATCATTACATGTCCCGTGTTCCATTCGAAAACTACTACTTTAAATGAAATACCCATTCTCACTGTCTTTATCCGGATTTAGTCTAAAAGTTTTCCCATTCTCCTGATCTGTGTTTGCAGCCTGGTTGATGTTAGCAGTGATGTTTCTAGTTTGCACTTTTCTAAGACTTACGGTATTTTTCGCTCTCTGTTCCATTTATAGCCACTTGGTGACGCAAGGAACGGCAGACAAACCGGAAGCGGATACATAATGTATCGTAATTGCGTGTGTCATTGGAATAACAACGGGATATTTCCCAGATTAGGGCTGTATGTTTATCCGCATGGAGAGTGCCGTGAAGGCGTTAATAAATCCCGCATAGTAGCAGCACATTAACATAAGGCTCCTGAATTCCTTGGGTAGGTACTGTAGCTCAGCTCGTCCGGCATGCGGAGCTTGTTTTGTCACCGTTTCCAAAAGATCGTAGACTTAAAAAGCACCGTCACAACTTTCATTTTCATTTCATTTCATTTGATCTTACCGCCCACGAAAGACCGTTTTTTTTAAAAAAAATACGTGAGTAATTAAGAAAAATGTAAAATGCCTAAGTGTATCTATAATAAATGCTGCCGTGCCTTCCTTATACAGACGCGTCGGCGAAAGGAGCCCACATTATATTATAAGGTCTGTGAAACGTGTTCTCTTAGGAACAAGGATTGGACTGTGTAACAGAGTAAGCAGATTTCCTATTTATCTTTAACGTCCCATTTGCTGAAGACGTGGGAAGTGGTAAACTGAGCAGATGGGTGATCACGGTATGTGCTTAAAAGGTTGCTGATAGGCCCTCAAGAGACTGCGTTTTCAGCTCGTCTATTGTTTTAGTTAATTTGAAATTTCAAAGGGTCTTTAAATTTCAGTTAGGCATCTGAAGTTAGGACCTTGAGCTCTGGCTGGAAAAGAAAGGAAAAGTGCTGTTTGTTTTTTTAGAGTTGATCATTGCAGTGCCTTCCCTTCAGCAAACAAATAATGGAACTCAGTTATTTTACAGAATTCCCAGTGCAAAGACCACTTTCCTGACCAGGTTTCATTCAGTCTTCACAACATCGTATTACACCGTCCATCAAACTCGGCCCTGGAGAGTCCTTATCCCCCTTCAAGCGAGCAATTCCACCGTAAAGAGTCCTACTCCTGCACAGGATTTACAATGTAACTTGAATAAACAGCAGGAAGACACTTCCACACATGCAAAACATACACGTTATCAAAATCTGAAAACAATTTACATATACTGTACACCATCCTCTGCCCAGTGTTTTTTTTCCTCTAAATTGTCGCTACTTTTGCTGTGTTTTAACCATTTCCCTGCGCTTTGTCTTAATGCTCTGTGTCAAACGACGGCAGTATCCCATATTATCCTGTTTATTTTTGTAGCACAATGTCTCTGCTTCAAAGGTTCTGCTAGTGTTTGTGTGAGAGATTTGTGTATGAAATATCTGAATCGCGCGTCCTTCTTTCGTATCTGACACCTCAAGTATCGGTGAAAGGGGAACTGCAGTCCCAATTTCTCAGACGCGTTCTAAAATTTTGGTAACAAAAATTGTACAAATTTTGAATTAAGCACACAGTTGTGAACTTTGTGAAAGTAATGTAAGTGGCCACGTTGTCGCAAACTCGCAGTCGAGGTCCCACGAATTGTGACGCGATGCGGCCCTTCCTGCTCACTAGTCCCTGTGATGACTAATGTAATGCGATGTACGAGAGAATTAAGTACAGGATGTGCAGAAGACATTTTCCGGAAAGAAATGTTCCAATGTGATCTGCATGCAGAGTTAAGTACGTAGCATTTGTCAGCAAAACTGTCTTGAAATCAAAAGCAATATTTCTATTGGATTAAAAGAGATGTATTCACAAGCCTGCTTGTTTACAATGTGGCACTGTGTCTAAGGATCTTCGCCTGTGGCTGGAAGGTTGCCGGTTCAAATCCCGCGGGCGGCAGAGGGATCCTACTCCGTTGGGCCCCTGAGCAAGGCCCTTAACCCCAGCTGCTGCAGGGGTGCTGTATAAATGGCTGACCCTGTGCTCTGACCCCCAGCTTCTCTCCCTGTCTGTGTGTCTCATGGAGAGCAAGCTGGGGTATGCGAAAAGACAAATTCCTAATGCAAGAAATTGTATAGGGCCAATAAAGTGATTTAATCTTATCTTATAAGGCAGCATCACGTCACTGGAAGTTTTATTGCCTCGTTCTGAATTACAGAACATACTGCTGCGTGTACCTGGAAATTGTGTCTATTTGGTGATGTAAACCAGAGGTTTCACACATGACTGCGTGCATTTTACTTTCATTGTGGTTAGATAGGCAGTAACCCTGAAATATGAAAATAGTTCCTCTTTCACGCTGGCCGTCCGTGCTCGTTCCTCTGGGAAGCCGGACCAAGAAAGCTTCCTTCCTCCCAGCGACGTCGTTACCGCCGACTCATCCGGCCCATTTCCTGTTTGTTCTTCTAAATCGTTTTTGGTTGCAGTCCCCGCGATGGGAGTGAAGGGCCTGCAGGGCTTCGTGGAAAACGCCTGTCCCGGGACGTGCGTGGCGGTGAACTTGAAGGAGATGGCCGAGCAGCGTCGCCGAGCCCGGCCCGGCCGCCCCCCGACGCTGGTGGTGGACGGGACGGCGTGCCTGAGACACTGGTACTCCTGCGCTGCCTGGGTCCACGGCGGCCAGTGGCGGGAGTACACGCGCGTCCTGGAGAGCTTCGCCGGGGCCTTCGCGGAGGCCGGCATCCGGCTGGTGTTCGTCTTCGACGGCGCGGTGGAGGAGGCCAAGAGGGCGGAGTGGGCGCAGCGCAGGCTGCGGCACGGCCGGGAGATCCGCGGCGCTTTCCGCTACGTCAAGGCCCACGGCCGGCAGCCGGGCAGGGAGATGTTCTGCCTCCCCTCGGGTCTGGCTACGTTTTCGAGATTCGCCTTGAAGGCCCTGGGCGCGGAGACGCGGTGCTCCGTGCGCGAGGCCGACTACGAGATCGCTGGCTACGCTGCCCTGCACGACTGCATGGGCATCCTGGGGCAGGACACGGACTTCCTCATCTACGACAGCGTTCCCTACCTCTCCGTGAGCCAGCTCCGGCTCGAGCGCATGGAGACGGTTCTGTTCTCCCGGGAAAATCTGTGCCGGGCCTTGCGGCTCCGCCAGAGCGACCTCCCGCTTCTTGCCTGCATCCTGGGCAACGACGTCGTGCCGCAGGGCCGCCTGGAGGGACTGCGGAACAAGTGCCTGGCAGCCTATCGGCAGAAACACCCAGGGGCCTCGACGCCTGCAGATAAAGTGTTGGCAGTGGCCGACTTCATCTCTAGTCACTGCTGCTCAAGAGGTGGGATCAGCGAGCTGCCTTTATCCGAGGCAGACCAGGCTGTACTGGAGCAAGGAGTGCGGATGTACCTCCTTCCCAATCAGCAGTCCCCGTGGGTTCCCTCTGGAAGTGAGCCCCCTTCCTCTGAATCCATGAACTCTCTGGAAAGGTATTCCAGTCATGACGTTCTGCAGGTAACCTTGCGGGGAGCTGCCCTGTGAAATATTGCTGTTGCTCTTGTTTCCTCATGAGAAAAGATCAGCGCCACTGAACGTAGACATGCCTGTTCCCAGTAGCTGCCTTCAGAACTTGTCTCATATCTGCGCGTGTATCCCTTTAATGGGGCAGCTCTTAAACAGCCCTGCAGCAACCTTTGCGACAGCTGTTCTAGTGTCAGCAGAAAGGAGACGTACGATTATAGTTACATTTCAGTTAAGTTGTAAGAAAACTGTAACGAATTTACAGCCCGGCTCCAGCTTATATGGCAGTCCAACTAAACATCCTTTTTTATATGTTGATGAAAACAAATACTGGCACAATATTGAGAAAGATTTTGCCACTGTGGTTGCTCGTACTCTTAATACATTTAGAGGTACCAAAAATGCACCAGATGCCTTTTTGGAACCAGCCGTATTCGTTCATGCTTGTCAGTTGTGTTCATCTGCCCTGAAAATGCAAAAATATGAAGTAGAAAAAAAAATGAAATGAGGCTTATTTGGTTGTTTGTTTGTTTTTAAGGCAGCCAAAGAACAACACGTAAGAGCTGAATCTTTTATGGTTTTCGACGTTCTGTCTGCTGGTGTTGTTGACTGTAGCAACACGCTTGAAGATGAAGAGGACACCGAGTTTCCTGGGCAGGCAATCACTTTCCGACCCGCAAGAGAACGCATATACGGAATCCTCTTTGCAGTAAAGCAAGGTGAACTTGTGTGGGTGAGCAATGAAGTCGGCACCACAGAGGTGACTGTGTGGCTACAGAGAGGTGTCAAGTGCTCTGTGTGTCTAAAAGTCAACCTGTAAAGTAGTCGGGATGTATCCTTTCCCAGGCTGACTCAGGAATAGGTGTGTCCAGCCTGGTGTATTGGCCAAATTCTAATAATCCCCATCTCTGAATTGGCTTCATCACTGGTCTCCTCCCCACTGAGAGCTGGTGTGTGATGAGCGTACTGGTACAGCATCATCAATGTTGCATCATCCAGGTGGGGCTGCACGCTGGTGGTGGTGAATCCCCATTACCTGTAATGCACTTTGAGTGGGGTGTCCGGAAAGGCGCTATATAAGTGTAAGGAATTATTTGTCCTGGAGAGACGTGTGAGAGAAGCTGTAGCTCAGCGCTGGGTCTCTTTTCATTATCCTGTCTCAATTATTCCCCGTGCAGCTTCCCCTCCTGTCTGATGCTCCATTTTTAGAAGCTCTATTGTTTTTCACCCACACGTGCGGTGACTGTGAGGAGCCCGGCCTAATGTGTGCGCTATTGTTTTGTCATGACACACTTCTGTCTCTCGGCTCTCAGGCGACAGCGGTCCAGCCCCTGCGGTGAAGGAGTGGTTCGTCTATCGTGGCAACTCGCTCCGGCAGCCAGACCTCGTCACGCCCGCTCCCCTGAGCCTCCCGGGTACGAGGCACGATGTCGTTGACACTCTTACCCCTCCGTTTCTCGACTTGGTCAGATACCCAGTGGGGTGTGCAGCTTTGAAAAACGTCGCAGCATGCAGTCTTGCCCGTCTCCTTGTGTCTCATGCTGTCTGTTGTGTGCAGCGGAGTAGGCCTGGGTGACTCCACTGTCCTCTTCTGCAGGTTAGGAATGATGCAAGAGACATCTGGAGACAGGATCACTTGCATGGAAACTTTACAATGTGGGGCAACATACTTGGGCAAAATAGGAGAGAAACATCAATAAGGAAACTGAGATGTACTGTACCCAATGCTTTTCATTTTGCACGTGAGGATGTGGCTGTATTCCTTTCAAGTCACCAGCCAAATAGCAATTTTTGGACAAACATCCGTTGCACCTGCTGTTTCAAAATTGAAAGAAGCCAGTGTTTTTAAGAGGATATGTAGCTTAGGTAGTGCTCCTCTGCACCCCTGCAGAATGTTGTAAAGAAGGTCCTTGCTGTTGTGTTTCTCTGCATGTCTGAGCTCAAAATGGCTTAGTGCCAGCTTCCAGCAGCACCCACAGATACAGCCACAGAATCAGATAGACTGTCCTTTCAAAGAAGATGCTAAGGCTCTGTCCCGTTTGTGATAGGAGATACAGACATTGAGAGTCTTGTCACTAGGTGACAGAGACATAACTGGCAGGGCACCGCCGGAGCCAGGGCTGGGAATCCTCAACCAGGTAGTCCTCAGCTTGCAGCGGAACAGCGAATCCTGCAATTTCCTAGGACCCTGCAGGCTTGAAGTGACTCCTTCAATGGGCTCTGATTATCCTGTCAGGCGATTAGAGATTACTAACAGAGCTGCTAAAAGGCTGTTATAGCAATGTTTAAACTAGTTTATCTTATCAGATGCTGCTCAAAGGCTTTGAAAACACACTGAAAGAGGAACAGAATCTGGTTGCTAAGAAAGGTGTGAGTTATCTCTGCTCACCCACTAATTAGGCAAACAAAGTGATAAACATAGTTGCTTAGTAGCTGAAATGAAAGATGTGTCTTTGTACCTAGGTTATCCTTTACAGCTGCATCCACGAATTAACAGACTGATAACATAGATTGTATATTTGCATCCTGCTACCTCAGAATATTATTTTTTTCTTTTGGTTGGCCTGTTGAAAATAAAGTTGTCACAGCTTCGTCTCTAAGATGGTTCTGGGACAGAATAATGTCAGAAAAGCCCACGTTAATGTTCAGATACAGCTCATGCTTTATGATAAAGTGACCTTTTTTTTTCCCCAAAGCTGTGCTACACTGAAAAGAAAATTCTCCTTTTGATATCTTCCTTGCCAATTTCTGTATATCAAGCTTTACATTTTACATCGCACTTTCAGAATGAAGGGGGCTGATGTTTTTTAAATCATCTTGAAAATATTGTCCTGTAATTCAAATAACAGTCTAGGGGGTTCAGTGCTTAAATCACTGGGCTTTTCACTGGGAGCCCGGCTGCATTCGGTGTGTGTTACTCTTAGCTGTGTATTCAGCCTACTTGTATCCCAGTGAGACCTAAAACTCAGAAGCATGTGGAGCCCTCACGGCAATAGCTTTAAATTCCTAGCTCAGCCCCCAGCCTCTGGAATCACCCTCAGATCAAAGCATCTGCTATTGTGCTCTTAAAGATCTCATCATTTTGTTATATTTCTTTCTAAAGAGGGAACCCCAGATTTGAAAGTTCTGTGGTTCAGCGAGGCTCCGGAGACAAAAGCCCTCCGTTTCTCCACCTTCCTGGCGGTTTTTGACCTGTTGGACTTGGCAGAAGAGCTGGAGAAGCTAGAGTCCCCTTTAGCGGCTGTCGTTTGCCTGGTCACCTACATTGCCTTGCAGGTAGGGGACATGCCTGGTGTTGCAGGCGCCCGTTCTGTTCACCAACCACACTAGCTTTTCCATATCCCCAGGGGGCGAGTGGCTCGTGAGAAACTGGGACATCTTCAAAAACGAATCTCCTTTTCCCAATATCATTTTTTACATGGTCACTTGATTCATTTCCAGTAGGTATCAATACTCCTTACGACTACCTGGTTGGAAATTGCTTATATTCTGAACCTGTATTAGAATGCCAAAGAAGGCTCTGACCTGAAGAAGGCTCCACGGCCGAAACGTTGTGTTCCTTTTCTTCTCTTTTTAGCATGGAATAAACCTTTGCTGGTTCCTATATGAGAACACCTTTAGAGTTATATTTCCAGCAGTTTGCTTCAGGGCTGAATCTGAGCTCCAACTCTGAAGTTCATTATGACCAATTGTCAGTCTTTTCTATGGCTTGCTGTTGTGTGGCAGAAATGTGCTGGCATCAGCATCGTGTGGACAGATCTGCCGCGGGTTAATGAAATAAGACGTGGTGGAGTCAGTCTTGCCCTGCCAGAAAAAGCTTTGGGAGTTGACCTGTTTATGTACCGGGGCTCAAAATGAAAGTGAACGTCTTTCATCTCTCCGAACCTCTGTTCCAGGAAAGAAGCCTTTGCCTGGAAGATGTAAATGCTTACGTGAGCCAGGCTGTCTGTGTTCGTGAAAAGACACATGAAGAGCTCGCTGGTATTAAGGTATGGAATTTGGAATACTTCTGCTGCATGTGCCTTTTCTATCAAATTCTACCAAGTCAGGTGCTGTTAGCACTCAGTTATACAGCACCCAGACATGCATCTATCTTGTTATACATCATAAAATCACTTCCTATTAAATATTTTTGCATTAAATCAGGGCACTCTGTCTATGCTTTGTGTGTGCATTGCTAAAATTGATTTGATTATCTGCTGCCACGTGCCTAGAGACCAGCTGACATTTGTATCGACAACAGGTTCAGGTTCAAGGTTTTGCAGTGCAGAAATTCTGTAGTGCGTTATGTAGTCACAACAACAAGTAGTATTAGAAGAATTCAGAATGCTCACAGTGTTTCTCTTCCAAATGGACAGTGAACCACGGACCAGAGGACACAGGTTTAAACTGCAGCCATGAATAGGCGACACCTTTTCACCCAGAAAAGAGTGAGAGTACCGCTCACAACTATATCATGTCGTCTGATACATGTTTATTAATGCTTATTGCACAACATCTTTATGATGTCTTTTAAACACTCCTTCTGCTTGACAAGTGGAGGTGCCAGCTGCAGGACAGCAACACTTTTTAGTATTAGAAGAATTCAGGGAGGAATAAAGGTACAAAAATAAATTATGAGAGGAATAAAGAGAGCATCTTGTTTTCCCATTCCTTGTCTGGAAAACTGGGGGTGTAGATATCACCTGTCTGCCCCCCAGTCACTTTTGCAACATTCTTTCCAGGGCACAGGATTAAATGATTTTCAAATACGAGGTGTTGTGTGCACGTCTCAGTCGTGATTTTGAGCTGTATTACTGTATAGTCAAAACCATCATAGCTCCCAGGTTTAAATTGACAAAGCAGACCCCAAAATGGCAAAACTCTGAGGTTTTTAACCATTTAACTTCATATTCCTAATAAATGCATGGAGAAAAAACTGTATATTCAAAGTATATTCAAACTTGAACATACCTAGCAGTTATTTTCACACTCGCGCAACCTGTATCTTTTATTTGGGAATGTGCAGTGTATTTTAATGTCACCTTGTTGTGGGAAAGTGTATTTGTGGTTAATGATTTGCCTGGTGATTTAAGGACTTAGAGAAAATGCAATTAATAGCCTTTGTCAAGCTGTCTGTGATGTTGAATGACTCCTAATCGCTGAGCTGTGCTTCCAGAGCTTTAGTGAATTGTGTACCCTTAGGCAGGGGATGAGATAGAGGCACACTTTCTGAACACTTGTGTTGACAGGATAGCCAGGAAGGACAACAGCACGGTGTGTACAGACTGTCGCCACTCGTCATTAGCAGCCATCCTCCTGGAATAGGGGAACCACAGAGTCTGCTGGTGTTTGTTCTGTTAATTCCTTGCATGCCATAGTGGCTGATCCCTCTGGGTTTCTCCCCTGGCAGGGCTGAGGGCAAAATCCTCCATTGTCCTTGCAAGCATCAGGATGCACATGAACTCTGCCTCTGCTGTCACAGACCATCAGAGAGTCAACGTGACTGCTGCCTTCGGTGTCCATTATAATTTTACAGCAGTACAGCACTGCATAGAGAGTATTGTTCCTGGGCTTAAGGGAATGTCCTACCCTGATAAGCGAAATCCACCAAACACCTTAAGTCTTTTTTATTCAATTATTGAATTCAATTATTCAGAATCCTCAGAGCCATTGAAAATGTAGCCCAAAGGACGTCTTGAGCGTTATGAAGCAGAGGGGTACGGCGCAAGCCACGCATGTTGTTGAAGCTGAAACACTGCTTCTCTGAAGACATGGCTGGGTGAGCGCGATCTCTGTAGCTACTGCTAAGTCACCTAGATGGGCCAAATGGCCGCTTCTCATTTGTAATTTTTCTTACGTTCTTATTCATGTTAGTTCCCCCTTCCCTTTTCTCGTGTTTTTAATATTAAGTGTATGTTGTGGCTCTTTTTTAAGTAACACATTTTCAGGAGCTCACTTACACAGCTATCAGGGTCTGTTGGCAGTATAATGTTTCCAAGTCCCAGAATCAGTCTGTTTTTAGCTTATCATGTCTCCATCTGATGAGTGTGTTGGTCCACCTGCTCTTCTTCATTGGAAATGAGTACACCCAGATCCTTAAGGGCGCGTTGAAGCCCACAGTCAGTCTGAGGTCAATGTGAGAGTGTTATCTTACAAAGTGATTCTGCTCTCAGCTGGGAGACCAGGAAAAATAAACCTAAATGACTCTTCATAACTCAGAAGCTGCTCTGATTTACTCCCGAATGTGAGGTTCTACTCATTCAGTGTTAATGGAGGCGAAGAGCAGTCCTTGACTTTTAAAACTTGTCACTGGAACTGGACCAAGCTGTATATATTTATTCACAGACAGAGGTATAAAGGCCCTTCATTATGATTAATATTAGCAGTTCATCTGAGAATTAAAAGTGGGTGTGTTGCAATGCTCTTCAACAAATCTCCATTCGAGATCTAAGAAGCTGTGCAATTGAAAGATTTGTGAAAACTGTCTCAGGTGTAAGTTTTATAGAAATAATGTACTACAACTGCAGGCAGTGTTCTGTGCCATAGACACAATCAATACTGACAGGAAACAAGTGAGAAACCGAATAATAAAAAAATAGGAACTGCCCCTTTGTGCAACTAGTTTTCTAAAAAGTTTAAGTATTGCATTGTGTTCAGCAGAACCAAACCTTAGCAGTGGTACAAATAAAAATTCCAAAGGCATTTTTTTTTGTTTTTTTCAAAAGAGTAGTTAAACAATAATAGTTATTGTTCCTCATCTATAAAAAGCATGGAAATCATTTTGGGAGAATTGCAGCATTTTACATTTTGGTGTAATTGAGGTTTAAACCTGAAAAGGAGCCTTAAGAGAGAGCCTGTCTTCTGCCTCAATTTCAAAGTACCATTTGAGACCACAGAGCTATTTCAACTTCAATTTACCAGCAGCAGCTTAATTTAAGCCCATTCTGTATTCTATTTTAGACCCCGCAGCCTGAGCTTGAACTGTGGTTTTACCATTTCAAATGTAACACTGTCCCCCCCTACAAACACTGATACCCAACAGTACAGAATCCGAGCAGATTGAAACCTCATGCAAGATAATCATAAACAGGACTTTTTTATTAATGTGTTTAACCTCCATTTTCTTTCATTTTTGCATGCTGAATCTTAACTTGTGACTTTTTTATGCATTTGTAGGTTGAATGTGGCATTCATAAAAAGTTAGGCCAAAATGAAAGAGGCTACCGAGTTGTACACCTTACTTCGAAACGTCCTCTAGCGTTAGCAGTGTATGGTACAGTGTTCCCTGCCCCTGTGTCATGCCAGACTGCAGCGTACATCACGTCATCTAGATCAACATGGCTAGAAATGTCACATTCGTTTGAAAAAAATCATACTTCAGAGGTCCGTTTACAATTACAGTTGCCTGGCAAAGTTTACAAGAACAAAACTGAAAAACCCTCATAAACAAGACCTCCATGTCGGTCTTGCCCACTAGAAACCAGAATAAACTATCATCCCAATCATTTTAAAAACCAGCGATCATTGACTCTGGTGTGAGTTGAAAGAATTCTCCAAAAATGTTCATGTCTGAAAGTCATCTCTCATTAGAAAGCTTAAACCCCTTCAGTCCTACGGCCATTAGCGTCGTCACACGGCACCTGAGGCCACTTCAGAGCGAGAGGCGAGGGGATGACCGTAATGCGCTCAGATATGGATCAGCTCACAGGTGAAGGACTTTGCTGTTTGCTCAGGACGGGTGGGGAGAGGCGGCAGTCTCTGTGTCTCCAGAGAGTGTGCAGCGGCAGCAGGTGTCTGCTGGGGCGAGGAGGAGGAGGAGGAGGAGGGGGCTCACAGCCTGCCTGCCTGCTGGTGGACAGAGTGAAGTGCGTTACGAGCACCTGCCTCTCGTCTGCGTCTGGGGCGCACACACCTGTTCCACAGCTATTGTCGCCACCTCCAGGAATGCTACTGTTACATGTGTGCGAAGGAAGGCAGATGGTGGGGGGTGGGGGGGGGGGCTTTTAAACTGTAGCTTTCCAAAGCCTCGCCGATGCTCTTTTGCCCCTCCGTGGCGCTGTGTCACACGGTGAGGGAATGCTTTCTCCATCTGTGTCTGCAGAAGCCGCCGGGTGCAGAGCGGACTCATGTTCCCCTGGCGCACTGGTTAACCAGTGTACCTCCACACAGAAAATCTCCCAGGGTCTAGGAATGCGCGCTTAGGTTCCACAAGACGTTGAGCGCGCTTGAAAAGGAGTTAGACTGCCTTCAATCAATAGCTGTTCCCTCACACATCTGCCTTAGACTGGTGAACTTGGTGGTCTTTTGCAAGTGTCTGATACGCAGTCATTTTTAACACCTACAGATATTCTTCTGTCTACAGGTAGAATCTGGCCGAAGGTCCCCAGTTGTGTTTTAAAAGAAAGAAAAAAACAATTTTCCTTGTTTTCTGCACCTCTAGAATCTGTTTCTAGCACTGCACCCTTAGACTTGTTTCAGTTACTTCAGCTAATTGGGTGACGACTGTTTTTTGTTCTAGCTGTGCTAGGTGTCTGCATTTCCTGCAGCCTTTTATCTTTATATTGAGTGCTAACAATGCAGTATGTGCAAGAAACCTGAGTAACAGATCCAGCGTTTTCTAGTAATTATTTTAATGGGAGATTATATTCGGCACGTCCTCAGTCAATCAGTTAGGCACATAAAAATATATTGCAGCTCAGATATTGCCAGGTGTCCAGCTGCAGAATGCGGGGTTCAGGTGTCAGCAGATGGTTTTAAAACCTGAGAGTATAGTGAAGGGAAAGAAGTTTAGTATTTGGTTTGTCAGAAGATGAAATGACAGAGTGCAAGCAGAAGTTTTGGAAAAAAAACCCTAAATCAACATCAGAAATGGTTTAAGCTTTTAATGTTCTTATTCTTGCTTTCTGTTTGCTTTTTAAATCTGTTTGCAGTGCAGGCAGGTGGCAGGCAGATCTTTCACCTGGCCACAAGCACTGGTTTTGAATAACCCTGGATTATCTGCTCTCTTATCTCCCCTTTGCTGACAGCCCAGGTGAAAATGAACAGGATAAACTTGAAGACATCTGTCTCTTTGTTACCCCTGGCTGCACTTGAGCACATTTCCTTCCCAACTAACTAGCATTCCACAGATGAGCTAGCCCATGAGCTTGGAGCCGCGGCATCTGGTTCTCTCAGATTGAGCCGATAAATTGGAATATGGGTGATAACATTCAGGTCATTTGGAAGGCAGAGCTGAGCTGCTTGCAGGTTTCACCTGTTCGCAAACCTGTGGAACATTTGTTTTTCTCAGTAACGCCCTTCTGAAGCCGAGTGCTTGTGTTGCAGCTCCCGGTTGTGGACCCCAGAGCCATTGAGCTGGGCTCCCTGTTCGTGCGCGGGCTGACCATCCTGATAGCGGCCAACAGCGCGAGTGGCTTTCCTTTAAAGATGGAGGATCTGATGCCTTGGAAAGTGTTCGATGGGCTGCTGTTTCATTCCAAGTACCTGCAGGCACATTCGGGATACAGCGAAGACGATCTCCTGGAAGGAACTGTGAGAAATGGGATCTTTCTGATTTTTGTGCAGATCAGGGAAGTTGATATTTTAACACTAGGCATGCATTTTGCAGCTTTTGCCCAGTGCAGGGTAGGAGCTGCAAAATGTAGAATTCACCATCAGTAACTTCATGGTCAATCAGAGGTCAAGACAGTTATTGCTTTTAATATTTAAATTGTTTTTTATTGCCAATAATTGCCGCAAACTTTCCCACCTGACACTCGTCAGCATATTGTGGAAGAAATTGCTGTATGATGGCTGTCCTCAGTCTGTTTTCTGACGAGAAGAGGAGTTTGTAGTGTCTGTTTGGGTTTCGATTTTCAAGACACATGGAAATTGATAGAAGGAGTTTTTAAATAGATATTTTTATATATAATAAAAGTATAAAATTTACTCAGCGGTTTAGATCAGTCGTTTTTTGCTCGTCAGTGGTGTATGATGTAGAAACAGAAAAGAATCATTAAGAATCGGTTTATGTGAAATAAGTTAACTCCCAGTTTACAAATGAAAGGGTAATTTAAATGAAGTGGTTAAATAATTGGGTAATAAAAAAACAAGGACTGTGTGTGGGCAGCGCTGTTCAATATAATGATCAGGATCGTTGAGTTTGGTCTTCCAGGTGCAGCTTAGTGGAAACACAAATTGTCGTGGACGTTCAGTGATGCCATTTGTCTCCTTATCTCAGTTTCTGAATTCCGTGTCAGAAACCAGTTATCAAGTTGCACCTTCGCCCTTAAGCCAAGTCTGAGGGATTCCGAACAGCATGGCTTCTGCTGAGACACTGTGGTGCTGCCACTTTCAGATTTCCCATTCTGCTGCACCTTATGTGCAGGAATAACCAGTCGCACAAGGAATGTGTTCGTGGGAACAGCACCCTGCACGTGGGGGGTGAGGGAGAGAGGGGTGAAGATGACCTTGTTGCTGTGTTGGGTTCCTGCAGGAGTGCTGGGTGTCACAGTTTGGTCACCTGAAGGCCCTCGTCACCAGCGCCTGTGGGAGGAGAAATCGAGTTGTCCAGAGCAATCCGAGAGCGTCTGTACCAGGTAAGAAGATTTCCATTGAAAAGCCAGTCAGCTTTGCCGTTTCCAGTAGATCCAGCCGGTGTTTTGCTTCAACCTTGTGTTCATTTCCAAAATAAAAAAAATACATACCGAACAAGGATTCCAAAAAGTTCTTTTTTTTTCCATAATTATTATTGATGTTGGCTTGGTGCCTAGTGGACATTGTCAGTGTTTCAAACAGCCTCATCATAGTTGAAAGGTCAGGATGAGTGGACAGTTTGTGCATCCCAGTGGGAAACAGATGGAAACTGCGAATAGTGTTTTTGTGCTGCCTTTGTGTGAGAAGTTCCCACAAGTCCCAGAAATTCACATTTTAACCTAGCGGAGTCTTCCTCAGGGCCACCCAGGACAGCATTGCTGTCTGGAAGCAGGTGGGGCGGTGTAGCGTTGTTGTATGTGCAAGACGTGAAGGCACTCTGGTTAAACAAATGTTAATGTGCATCTCTTAAAAGTTTCACTTGCACTTATTTTGGGATTTTCAGCATTGCTTTGTCATAACTAGAATAATTCTGGGTTGTTTTTTTAGGATATGTTCTATATTAAGTAACATAACAAGACAGCAAAATTATAATGTGGGGGCTGTTACAACCTTTTTTTTCATTTAAACTAGCATCCAGAGTCTTGTGGTTTTATAAAAAAAGAATTCTTGCTTAAAAAGTCTTTTTAACATTCTAATTGTATCCATCTGGCAGTGCTCTTACTATTAGGAACATGTGGACAATATTTCATGTGCTTTACACATTTTTGTCCAGTTTCGCTTTTCTTGTCCTGATGCTTTTTACTTGAAAATACTTGGAATTCTCCACGCAAATATATCCACGATCTTTTTTTTTTGTTTAGTAGAGATAGTGTACAAATACACATGCAATGGTTCAGGTTGCTAGGTAACCTCATCATAATCTGGATGTCAGCCACTGCAACTGAAAGAAATGTGATAAGTCCAGAATTTAACAGCCTCACGATGTTCGTTTTCAAAGGCCTTTGTTTAGAAATAACTACTTAGAAATTCGCTTCCAGTAAGCATGTTTTATGATCTCGTCAGTCATTTTTTAAAGCCACAATGATCAATTATGTAGTCTTTTTATGTACTTTTTTTTTTTTTACTTGTTCAGGATAATAGTTTTGAACCCTCGCTTGCATGCACACAAGCGAATGAAGAATGAAAATGGTTGCATTGCACTTAGCTTTCACTAAAAACCTTATCTTTTACTTCTGTCTAAATTAATTAAAACTGAACTCCCTGGTAACAATTTTATTAACATTTATGTGCCTCTATAATAGGGAAAACTATTTTCATAACTGCATATCAAACCTCTACCTCTTTCGAGATACGTCCTGTCCAACAGGGTGCAACAGGTACAGTATATACTGCAGCTACCTGTCCAGAAAAGCTTCTGACAAGCTCCTGCTCCGTGGCCTGTCAGTGGTGATCCACTGCAACCTAATTGAATTTGTTTCCTAGGAATACATCGCCAGACAATTCATGCAGCTTTGGAGCACATTCCAGTCTTTGTTTTTCCCATTACAAGAAAATCAAATTTTAAAAAATGTTTACTGCAGATCAGACCTTATACAGAGTTATTGATTGCAATTTGAAATATTTTTTGAGAAGTATATCCTTCAGACAGGTCTGGGTTGCTTGGATGGTTTGAGCAGGGCGGGTTCGATTCCTGTCTTGTCCCAAAGAGGGCAGGTTCAGAGCTCCCCTTCTCTTGAGCTCTCCTCTGTCACCTCTCCGACCCATCACGTTCGAGCGTAAGCTGACCGCCTCTGTTTTCCTTGGAGTGACTTGCCAACACTCTCAGTCCCCAAGTGAAAATAAGGAGAAAAAAAGAGGCTTCTGAAAATATACAATTTTGTTCCCATATACACAAGAGAACAAAAGGAAATATTTTAACATTTCGTGTCAGGGCAGAATATTTAGACTTTGTCCATGAATCGGGAATGTTTGGCATTATGAGCTGCGTATAGTTTACGAAAAGAATCTCCATGAAGGCACAGCAGATAAATGGAAAGGTATGTCTTTAATTTGGCTCAACGCAAAACTAGTAATCAGTCACCAGATTCCATGGGGAGATGATGGCGGAGCCTGGCGAGCAGGGAATTGCATGGTTCGAGTTTCGAGCGATTCTTCGTGTTTCTGCCCGGCAGCGAATATTTATGCAGGGAGTCCTGGCTGTATAATTAAAACCGCATTAAAATGTTTCGATGTCTCAGTGAAACCAAGGGGAGGTGGATGCCAGTCCAGAGAACGCAGACCCCAGCACTTCAGAGAGCCAGAACCAGGCCAGTTCTCTGCTCCCAGCAGCCGGTTTCAGTACAGGGGCCACAGTGTACCTCAGCAAGGTAGGAGACACTGGCTGCCTTCTGCCAGCCAGATTGTGAAGGTGCTCCGTAACTCGGAAACTGGTAGGTTTTGGAGTTTGGAGGAGGGTTATAGGAGGGAGCTGCAATCACAACCCATAGGTACATTGAAGGTATCGTCTCTGCTGGAGGTGCATTTTGATTGCAATATTCCATTTATCAAACACATGTAAATATTTAATTAGAATTTAACATTTTAGCCACCACCTGGCTGTTTTGGTATTTTTCTTTGTAATTGATAGTCCTTAACACTATTAGCACCACTTGTGTGAATCAGTTGTTTTAACAGCAAGCTGCTGTTCTTAAATTCAGCTAAAAAAGAATCGCAGTATGAAAGTGTGGTGGTATCTGTATTTTTGTCTTCTCTAATAATTCAGCCTTAAGAAAAGAGGCATTGATCCCTTTAAAAAATAACGCCTTCATTCAGCATGATTACATAGAATGGGACATTTCCACAGAAGTTTTGTAGATTTGCAAATAAAATGTAACCATATTCAAAATCTGCTCAATTTCTCTGCAACGTCAGTGCTCAGTGCTTCTGACCAAGACCCAAAAAGAGGCACACAGATTTTTAAATTCCCAGCAGCAATAACATTAAAGTCCAAATTTGGACATGATGGCAAAAAAAACCTAAATGGTTTTGGACAGAAAATGCAGTAATAGTTTTACTAGCAAATTGAGGCCACTTCTTTCATGCAGCCCTTGAGAATGTGTGTTGAGCCTATCATGCTGCTGGGTTTAGTGAAGCTCACATAAGAGAAACGACTCTGCAAATATCGATGCATCATGTGTAAAAATAGGACTTTGGGTTAGAAGTGATTGGTCAACATAGAAGCTGATATTTTTTGTCATTGTCACTGTACTGCAGTAAATTTCAGAGTAACTTAATATCGTCAGGGTTGTATAAACGTTTCTTCCGGTGGCACACTGGTACTCTGCGTCCAGGTAAAAATTTAAAAATATAGACAGCAGTCACAAAAATGTACAGGAAATTCCTTTTTGCAGGGTATGATGTTGTTCCAAAACCTAAAAATAATAACCTTTTTTGTTATTGTTTCAAAATTAAAACAGGTTTTCCTTGGGATGGTGGTGATAATTACCACACACAATCCAAAAACCTTATTAGCCACGTGCAGCGCTTTTGGTTTTTCAGGAACTGTCATTTGTTGTGTGAAGCATTTTACACTGTCACACAACATGCAGTACAAATTTAGAGTGTTACCCCTATAGTCGAAAAGGCCTCCTAACCCCCTGATGGAAAAAAAAGTTTCGGAAAGTTCTTTCTGTCCTCATTCCTGGTGCATGGACGGCACTTCCTTCGCTGATGCCTTTTTGTCTTCCTCTCTGCAGAACGGGGACACAGACCGAGATACAGAGGGCCGAGCAGGCAGAGGTATCACTTAGCACCCCGGTGAGTTCAGGCCTTCAGTATGCAGAAATCTCAGTGGGGATGTGTGCCAGTGTACAATACTGAAGACCTGCTCCAGATCAGGCCCCTGGGGCCCAGCTGGGATATCGCAGGGCTCTCCCCTTCCCTTGAAAGGCTGAATGATCGCTTGCTCTCGGCCAATTTTAGCCTAAATGGGCCGGTCAGCTGTGAGAGACTAGAAATGCCAGCAGCTATATCACCCTGCAAATCACATCTGGCAGCCCACTGAAGCTCAACAGGTGTGAGGCTGGCCAGTCCCTGGATGGGAGACCTCCTGGCAAAAACTAAGACTGCTGCTGGAAGAGGTGTTAGTGGGGCCAGTAGGGGTCGCTCACCCTGAGGTCTGTGTGGGTCCTAATGCCCAGTACAGTGACAGGCACACTGTACTGTAAAAAGGTGCTGTCCTTCGGATGAGACATAAAACCCAAGATCCTGACTGTCTGTGGTCATTAAAAATCCCTGGGTGTTTCTCAAAAAGAGTCGGGGTATAACCCCAGCATCCTGGCCAAATTTCCCTCTGGCCTTTACCAGTCATGGTCTCCTAATAATCCCCATCTCTGAACTGGCTTCATCACTCCGTTCTCCTCCCCACTGAGAGCTGGTGTGTGGGGAGCATTGTGGCGCACCCTGGCTGCTGTCACATCCTCCAGGTGGGGCTGCACACTGGTGGTGGTGGAGGGGATCCCCATTACCTGTAAAGCGCTTTGAGTGGAGTGTCCAGAAAAGCGCTATAGAAGTGTAAGGAATTAAAGGGGGAGGTGACTGTGTTCCTTTTCAGGGAACAGGGGTTGCAAAGCCTGCACCAGCTGGGCGTGAAGACCCGGGCTGTCCGAAGCAGGAGGTGCTCATGCAGCAGGTCAGGCACGAAGCTCGAAGTGGCACCCGGTCAGGAGCGGCAGTGGGCAGCAGGGTTGCCAGAGGTGCTCTGCAAGCCTCTGGTGTGCAGGGGTGAAACACAGCATTCCAAGAGTTCCCCCTGCCCCTACTGAGGGTGCCCCCTGCTGGCTCAGTAAATGATGGAGGTGAAGAAGCTGCCATGGCTGACGACAGAGTGTTCATACTGGCAGAGGAGGCCAGAGCCTCCTCAGCGGAAGAGGGCGCACTAGCAGTATACAGGGCATCAGTATACCTCTGCACAAGTGGTGGATCCCTTTCAAGGATCGATGGAAGACTCCAGCAGGCACCAGGTCATCTTCATGGAGGCCATGTGTCTCAGTCCTCCATCACTGAGCCGTTTGTTCCCCATTGGGGAGGACTTCCGTTGCAGGGAACGAGGGTTGTGAAGACAACCGAGTGGATTCACTCACCTCCCCTTATTTCAAGTCTTTTCGGCGCTGTTGTGGGAGCTGTAAGGTGTCCCGGCTCACAGGCAGTCCTGTGCACCGTGGCTTGGGGATGTTCAAGAGCCAAGTCAGGAGTGTGACCCTTTGTTTCCATGCGCCAGATCTATAGCTGGGGGGGTACCAGTATCCGTGCTGCATCTGCTCTGGCTATTAAATCTTCCTCCTTTTATATGGAGATGCCTTTGTTTTCTTCTTTGTCTTATGTTGCCAACAAAGTCATTTTGTTCAATTTTATGCTCAAGGAATGGTGCAAAGCGTGGATTCTAAAGGGTTAATTTACCAATCAATGTGATATGAAAGGCCTTTACTTACCTATACGGATCCTCACATGATTTCATATAATTTGATCATTTTCCCGAAGTGTGAATTTTAAAAGTTGACATAAGCATGTCAATTTGGAAGTGAAACACTTGCTTTTCCTGAATGGATTAAACTACGACATGGCGCAAGTGTTTGTGACCTCTAGCACAGACATAAGTAGAGTTAATTAAACAGAGGATGCACAAGGGCGCCTGTCCACTTTGTTGCAGTAGTTTAACACACCCATACCATGTTGTGTCAATCCAGCAATTATTTGTTCATTTAAAAGTAGGGTTTGCAAAATTCTCCAAGCAAGTGACATCAATCTGGACAGCAATGACAAAGCTGATATATTGTATTTTTACTGTATTAAAGGCATTGTTACAGGATGATTATTTTTACAGTTTGTTTGAAAGAGTACAATTCTCGTCTTTTTCCAAGCTGTGTTGCAGATAACGTAGATGTTTCTTTTTCTGTTGGTTGTTTGTTCCCTAGCTGGTCCCTGTTTCAAAACACACGTCCCAACTTCCCCTGACCAGCGGCTCGGGCAGGGCAGAGGAAGGCGGCCTGTAAGGGAACTGAAAACAGGGAGAAACGAGAAGACCAGAGGACTGTAATGGAACCGCAGTCTTCAAAAACACTTCTAAGGCACTCCGGGCCTGAAGAGTTTCTGTTTGTTCCGCCTTTAATGAAATCATTACATTCGATTATGGAGGAGAATTCACTGTGGAATGCAAGTGGGGAGTCTGTGCAGTCCAGCAGGAGCTCAATGTGGCACGTCCCATCTGGTGGATGCAGAAGTCTTTTGTAGCATCTCGTGCAGCAGTGGACGGGTGAATCCCCCTGTGCTGGAGTCAGAAGGCTCTGCTAAATTCTAGCTGCTCTCATTAGTCTAACCAGGAGAGTTCTACAGCCTGCATCCACTTGACTGGACAGCACCTGCTGCCTGCCTTGCTGTGGGTCTGGGTCTGGAGTCGCTTCTGAGTGCTGAAGCCCACTGCGGTAGCACTTGCGACCTGTGGGATGCTTTTTAAATGGACAGCTTTAAGACAGCCTGTTGACAATTAAAAAAAATAAATAATTATTTTGGAACATTGAATGCAACAGACTGTCCAGCAGTAATGTCTCATTAATGTTTTTTTTTTCTCCAGATAAGGACAGTGCCCAAACAAATGCAAAACGTAGAAAGAAAAATTGAAACAGCTTAACATAGAAGTATTTTCCAGTTGAGTACCAACACGAAAAGGGACCACTTCCAAAGAAAGTGCCAACCCACGGTTTATTGGATATTCAGTAAACGAAGTAATTAGTCCCAGATGATCTCTTATCTTTCATCCCTTGTGGTTTGGACGAAGTCCAGCTACACAGAAGTCACATTGTTATCTGTTAGACTTGCAGGAGTGCTGGATGAAAACTGACCAAAGGAGACAAGCTTCAGCATTTCAATTAGGCAGCCTGTAATTGAAGGAAACCTATGATGAAAATTCTCTGTTGAGCAAATCACAGAGATTAATGTGTGTGTGTGTGGGGAGCAGTCAGAGTCCTGCCTTTGAAAGGCTGTTGCCAGTCTGCAGTTAGGGTGTCCATATGGCTTCAAAGTCTGAGTTTCAGATCGGTTCTATTCTTTATTATGCCTTCAGAATCCTGTGTTCATGAATTACAAAAATAAAACAGATGAAAGTGGGTTTTTTTTCCCATTTATTTGTTATTTTACCTTTTTTCAACCACATGAAAAAGAAAAACGTATGGCATAAATCGGACTTGGCCAATTCAGCAAGTTTCTGTTTCTCAGTTCTGTAGTAAGTGGTGGGGCTAATAAGACGTGTGCTAATAAGTTGGCAATAGCAGGCATCACTGTTGTAACAGGATGGATTAAGATGCCTGTCCCGCAAGTCCTCTTACTCTTATGTGATGTTTCCATTCCCAAAGACACGGTGCTTTAAAGACTGACCCCTGTCCTTAAAAGCAACAGCTTCTAAAAATCGTGACAGCAGTTTTAATATTACTTCTCTTCTGATTTGTTGCTGAGTGTAAGTGCCACGATCTTTCTGAAATGCAGTATGACGGCACACTTTATTGAACCAGCTCTGCACTTCTAGATATATCTGGAACCGAGTGGAAAGGGGGTCGTAGCCTGCTATCATCTTGAGCATCAAAATCATCAGCTTCTGAGCTCCTGGATCACTCCGTCAGTAGAGGCTCTCGTTCAAAGCCTCATTTGTGCCCAGTTCAAGTCTGGGCTGTGTCTTTCGGTAACGGTGACTGGGATCAGCAGTGCACAATTAGTGAGGCATCGGGGGGGCAGGGCTTGAGCTGGACAGGGTATTCCCAGATTTCTGGGCAACATTTGCCCCTTTGCTCATTTTTAATTAGCAGAAAGAGACCCATTACTCCCTCATTCGGCGCTAGTTCTTCCATAGATGCCATAGGGTTCTCACAGCATTAGAAATTCTTTTAAAACCAGCATCCTGTAAAAAACGACTTTTTACCTTTTACACGTAGTTTGGTAATACTGAACTACTTGATGGCTGCATCCCCTCAGTAAATGCAGCAGCCAAACTGTTAGATAAACAGATGACATACACCTAGAAGGCTGGCTGGCACATAGGCTGCAGTGGAGGAAATGGGAAAGAATTCAGGTCAGATAACATTAGGCCTAAGTGTGTGTGCAGGCTCACAAGCCTGGAGAAATAAAGAGTGAGTTTAGTACAATCCTGTGTTATGTGTTTTGCTATTAAAGACTTCCTCCAGCTTCCCAGAAACAGGCAGGCCAGGTTAATTGGTGTCTAATCGTCCCTGTGTGTATATTAGCGTCTGTGTCGCCTGACAGACTGCAGTCCTGTCCACCTTACGGCCTGTATCCGCCATGTTCGTCTCTGGCTTGCCGCTGTCCTCTGCGGATAATGGTTGGAAAACTGAAAGCAAGGAAAAAGAAACAAGCTTTTTGCTCAGAAAAAAAATAGACTTCTCATTTATTAAAAGAAACTAAACATCAAATGTCTGCAAATCTAAAAGGGTTAAATAGTGCATTATATTTATTCTAGCATACATACTTAATGTTGTTTTAAAGAATCTATTTTGAGATGATAAAAGTGGTGAAGATTTCAGGAGCCAACGAGCATTGAAAGTCTCCCTAACAGTGTGTAAATATACTGCAGGCGGTATGAGACTGCTTGCTGTGTTCACAAAGATTGGTGTAGCTGTAGCTGATTTATGGGGCACTTTTGAAACCCCAGTAGCAGTGTCTGTTTCAGTCTAAATGGGCTCTATTCACAAATAAGATGTATGGAAGAGATGTTATTTATCTTGGTTTCTTGGTCCGCAGGGACGTTCTGTGAACTGTAGGCTACGCCTTGGGCCCATGTGCTGAAAAAAAAAATCACAACAACACATCCTCCCAACATTAGGTTTCCTAGCTATCCATTACAAATTTAATTATGGTGAAGTTTCATGTGTGCTAATGGTAAATATAGCATCAGCCTAAAGGCACGGTGGTTTGTGTAAGTGCCCTGGTTCCAGAGGCAGTGCAGGGGGTTGTTGTGCGCCCTACTAAAAGAGGGTGGGGTCCCCCTTGTTGAAAGGGGGCTGCGAGGGGCTGTCTGTTGTGCAGCGAGTAGTGGTCTCTGTCTAAGGGGGAAATTGCCACAGGAACTGGAGTTTGGCGCTTTGTCATCTTAGTTTCCTCTGTGGAGAGGAGTGGGTGGAGCCTACAGGCTGAATGGAGCCTATGGTTATACAGCATTCTCTTTAGTAATCCCAGAGACCAGCGTCTTGAAATTGAAGTGCTGTGTTTAGCAGAGCCACTGGTTTGAGTTTGGGGTTTTGTATTTTGTCGGCGGCTCATGGATGTGGGCACCAGGCTGGGGGTTGGGCGCCGACAGTGGCTGCAGCCCCAGACATTACAAGTGGTTTGCTGTGATATTCCTTTATTAAGGCCTGATGGGACTCGCTTATGGCAGACAGGTGAACTTCTCCTGCTGGAATGTGGGTCTGTTTTTCACGTGCTCTCCTGAACGATTTGTTTCACTTGCAACCTCTCCTTTAAGGTTTTTCATTTTGTTTTGCTATCGGGAGGCATTACAGTTTCCAAGCCTAGTCAGTACCACTGAAAAAAAGCAGTGTTTTAAGGTGAAAATTCTCCAGATACTTTTGCATGCAGGGATCTGTACAGACAGCTATCCATGATAATTCTGTACGTTTAGGAGAGTCGGTGGTAAATTAATCAGTAGTGTTTCAAGCTGTGTCAGCGATGTTGTTTATTGGGTTGAAGTTTGGGCTGTTAGTTCAGATCATAAATCCACCCTTTTAAAAGGTTTTAAAAAACACCAGTTTTTTAAAACATTAAAATGATGTTTACAGCCTTTAAAAAATTAAAAGGAGAGAGTGATGCCAGGGAAGTAAACAGGAAGACTAAGCACAGCTATTATGTTCTTTGCTTTAACTGGGCTATTTAATTAGATGCTTCAGAGAAATGATTTAAGCATATAATGTTTGTAAATCTGACATCACGAATAGTAGGGTAGTTGCATCACAGGCCAAAAAAAAAAGAAGAAAAAACAAAAGACAAAAAGACATAGCTCTGATTCTGAATGAACAAATATAGTTACCATGCCATCAACAAACTATAAATATATCTTCAAGTGGTTTGTTTCCAAGAAAATGCTCCCAAATTTGGGTTTACTGTAATTGTGGAGAAACGGCACACACAGAGCGTCCAAGTCGAAAGTAATGACATGAGAAAGAAATCCGCAGAGTGTCTTTATTCAGCGGACCGCGTGTGTGTGGAGATGTGTGGGCGCAGGAGTGTGCACAGGACTGTGGCTGGGATGCCTCTTCTCCCACAGATTCCGTTTCTGTCCCTCCATCTCCCAGCAGCGTGGAGCGCAGCGTATATTCGAACACTCCAGTAGTGCGAATGGTTCTGAGGCTGCGCTGTGCTCACCTCAGTGCAGATGCCTCTGATGTACCACGTTGGTCATCCCAGTGCCCAGACTGGCCCACTAACTTACCAGCCCTGGCTGAAAATGGAGCCGGGACTCGAAGGGGCCCGCAATACACAGGTGTGCTGTTCTGCTCCATTTAGACAGCGGCAGAAATCCAAAAATAGTTTGCCATTGCCGAGCAGGCTGCCAGCATTCCTCTTCTCTCTAGTTTTGAGTGAAATACTGCTTGTTTGAATTAATCCTAAAGAATTTTTGTGTTCAGAAGTGTGACTGTATTTTTTTAACAAGCCAAAATGGTGGTGGACTCTCTCTTAGCCTGTTTCTCTCTTCACTGCTAAAATGTCTTCAAACCTTTTGTCAGGCAGTGTTACTCCTGAATTTCGTGTCTGGGTGCAGGTCGATCTGTGGAAGAGAAAGGTGTTGTACTCCAGATACCAGTTTGTAAGTAAACGTCAGTGCTACTCAAATACCTGTGTGACAGAAATCTCACCTTGCTGGGCAGCAGCAAATCTGTCCAATCAATTAATGAGAAAACGTAAGACCTTGTGGTGTGCATATGTCCTGCAAATGAATTTTAAAGGCACATCTACATCTAGAACGAATATGTACTGCCTTACACTTCAGTGTCCAAGGTTTGTGCTCATACCCTGAATAACTTACGGACTTGGTCACAATCTGGACTATAAAAAAAGCAATTAGAAATTCACAGGTTCCTACTAAGCTGCTCATTTCTTGGGTGTTGCTTTCCTATATGGCTAGTCCTATCCCTCACAGCCCGACAAGTGTGTCCAGACTGGAGAGCTGAGCTGATAATGTTCTTCATCGGGCAGATTGTATTCCTGCTCCCAAGGCCGGCAGCTTTGCATTTTTATAAATCTTTCATGAGCTCCAGAATGTGAAAAGGTGGTACAGGGCCACACATGACAACAAGCTCTGCCACAACCAAATCAGACAACTGCCGTAAAACCCAGCAGCCTGGTCGTGCAGAAGCTTCCCCAATGAACCCAGGACTCGCTCATGCGTGGTCTGTGCCTGCAACGCACAACAATCCCATGATCAGGGTAGAAAATGTTGTGCACATATTGTCTGTGTGCATTGCTACCACAAGGCGAGAGGCTCATAACCTTAACCCTCCCCCACACCACTGCCTTGTAGGAGCTGTTTCTTTCACGAATGGTCGAACCTGTCTGTTTGAAAGTAAATTCGACTAAATTAAAAGTGTAATTTTTCACGCTATTTTTTAAAAACTCTTTAGCTGCCCTAGAAAGCAGTGTGCATGTCATATTGTGTTTATTAAAAACAGATACCGGCCAAGCTCTTTAAAGGAGCTCCAGACTTGCAGAGTTTGATAAGCTTAAAAAACGCAAATCTTGCGTTGACAACATGGTCTTCATTCCAAGTTGCTTGGTTTCTTTCATATCCCGTCCCCTAGGACAGTGTTCCTAATGACACATGTTGGGTTTAGCAGCTTTTCTTCCTTCTAGATGAGATAGTATGGCTTTTGTAATGTCATGCAAAAGAAGAAACAGTTTAACAAACAGTTAAAACTGAGGCACAATGAAAGCTGATGTACTTCATCCCTTAGCCCTGTGACCAGAGAAATACCAACACTCCTGGCAGTTTGGTTAAATGAAATCCTACAAGAAATGCGATGGGGTGTTAGTAATCTGTCCTTAAACAGATTTTCTACTGCTATTCAGTTTTCCTGGCTAATCTCCCTTTGTGATATGTAACAATGCAGCACCAAATGAGGAGGAAATGTCAGGTTATGTTTCAGTGCCAGCCTTCTTCCCACCCTCCATCTGTAGTGAGATTGGTGCTTATTGGAACATATGCTGCCTGTTGCACACCCACCATCTGCTAGCTGAACTGATGAAGTGATCCGGTTGCCAGGGCGACGAGGCCATTCACTGCAATGGCCCCACAAACATTTCCTGCTCGAGTTTCATTTTTCTTTTTTCAGTCATCGTCTTCTTCTTCTTCTTCTTCTTCTTCTTCTTCTTTGTAAAACGGAGCTGTACACGGCCAGGGGCAGTTGCTGCTCTGCGTTTCCAGCGCTGGGGAAGACGGCTGGCCTGAGAGAAATGTTCAAACTCGGCTGAAGGCCCTCCCTGCGTGGCCGCGGTGCTTTTGTGGTGAAGACTGCCTCGTCGTTCATTTCACGAATCCCCCCCCTCAGCCGCCTGGCTCGCTGGGCTCGGGGCTTGAGCGCTGCGAACGAGTGCTTTCATACAAGAGCCCGACAAATTTCAGCCACCCCTGTATTTTAAGGTCTCATCACTACATTTAGTCGTTTGTTTTTTTTTCAGAGAAGCTTGGCTTTGATTTCACTTTCCTTTATTGTGCAAGTAGCCTTTTTTTAAAAAAATGTCGCATGACTAGTGAATAATGAAGCAAAAAAAGGCACTGGCAGACACTGGGTGTCGCTGGGAACAGTGCCAGCCGATGCCAGCAGGGCTGCCTTTAGCTTATTAACGCCGCGAGGAGCACAGTTGCCCGGCCATTGACAAGTGGGGTGACAGCGCTGGAACTGCTCACAGGCCCCGAGCGAGGCTGTCGGCTTTCTGATGGGAAGATTAAACTGGGGGCACAATTTATTTCAGTAGCAATCTGAGCTGCGTGTCCCCCAGACCCCTGTCAGCCGGAGTCTTAAAACCAGACCAGTTAGCTTGTTTTCCATTCTTCGTAAAGACATCCAGAGGATGTCACCAAGGAGCAGCTGTTTGATATTTCTATTTACTATGTACTATGTATCTGGTCTTGCATATTATCAGTGCGTATTTGTTAGAAGTTACCGCAACGTCTGTCTTAAACTCATTGTGTTGTTTTAAACCAAAAGTGGACAGTTGTTAATTGTGTCCCTGCTCTGCTCATATATATTTAATATTATCCCATTTTAGTTAAATGGCTATTTAGTTCATTTCTAAGTGGTGTAAACCTGAAGCTATCTCTTCCTACCATTTGATTTATTTGTTCAAATCTGGAAATTATCTGGAACATTATTAATAAAAAGGAAGATGATTTTCTAATGCGCTCACTTTTGTCTTTAAGATTGTCCTTGTTTTTTTTCTAAAAGTATTTGTTTTGGGAATCGTAATACATCATGACTGTTGTGAGGTTTCAGCAGAACAGAAACAGATTGTACATTTGTCAGCTCAAATGTGTTGGGACATTAGCAACACCTTATTCGAATTAAAAACTTAAGACAGGTTCTAGAAATTCAAAGACCAGTGTTTTATTTTGTACCTTTTCTACCTTGCTGTGTGCCTGAATAATAAATGTTTGGATGAGGAAAACATAGCTATAAATAAACCCGAAACGTTCTACACACATTAGCTTAAAATGAGGTGTTTCTGAACTAAAAAAAGATTTTATAGTTAACTTTCAAAACTGTTAAAATAAATTTACAAATCTGTCTCGTATTAATAGAAAATGCATGTTTTGTGGTGCGTACCTATTTTTATTCTCTCAAAAATATTTGGTTCATTTTAAAGCAAGGATGAACTCTGCGTTCATCAGTGTACTACTAAAGGAGTTACAAGTAATTCTCTTTCACATCCATTTGAGACAGCAGCCAGAGTGACAGTAGCAGTGAAGAAACAGACCAGCCTGCATCTCCTACAGCTCCAGAATGCGTGTGCAGGTCTGTGCTGTTTTTTTTTAATATAAGGGCAGCCAGTTTTCAAAGAACATGAACACACTTGACCATATCCTTAGAGCGCAGTACAAAACATGCATTTCCCAGTTCCATGTGTCAAACGCTGGTGAGACGTATTTTTGATAACTTTGTTTAAAAAAACACAAATCCTTATCAAGTCCGGAATATGTCCTAAAGTGTTTTGTAATTGGAGGTGTGCATGTGAACATTGTGTTTCGGAAACAAACACACATGCTTCTATAGCCAGTCCCAACACAAATCAGTTTTTTTTTCAAAGCATTTGGTTGTTTCTCTAAATCTGCATTTATTGTATAAGAGCTTAGTGCATGTTTTCGGACACAGAAGGGCAGTGTTGAAGAATGGGTCAGATGCTTTGGTGTCTGATTACTGTATTTTAACTGCCATCACTGGGGGGGGAAACTGATACATGTCTATAAATAACGAAGTAATTAAACAGAGAGAAGCCCCTACCTGGGTTCTCCATTCAACAAAAATCAGTAATTGATCTTTTGCTGCATCACATCAGTCAGGTGGAGATTCTTTCCAACAGTCATCGCTGCATAACCGACAACTTATTCAGGCAGGTCTGGCTCCGTTCCCGTGAATATTAACTTTCATAGCCTAGTATCCATATGCCAGTCTATCAGATGAATCCTGCGGATCAGATATTGCTGAGTCCTTTGAAAAAACACGCAGTGAAGGGATGTTTTTTTAAGCATTCTAACTTGCTGGAAAATTTGAGCTTACTGGCCATTAAGCAAAAAAACACTGCAAAATGTCGCCATGCTGAGATGATATTCATTTTCGATGGGGGGGAGGGATGGGAGGATGATGGGCCTTGATCGAGTTGAGAGCACTTTTTCCGTGCATCTCGGCAGATGAGGTGGAAACAGTAAAAGCCCACAAGGGACGGAGCCCGTAGTTTGTCATTCACATTTGATGGAACAAGTAAAGGTTTTATTCCATGTTGAAAAGGAAAGAGAGGCAATGTTTCGGCTGTGGAGCCTTCTTCAGGTGTCACACCCGTGCTCCAGTCCCAGAGAAGGTCCCGCCGCCCAACCCGGTGGATTCCAGGACATTCAGCAGATTTCTGAGGGTCCAACGCACGTCTGCTTGGCCAGAAGCAGGAACAGAGAAATTATTTCTGAATTTTTTATTTTGTGGAACCTAAACATGACTTTAAGAAAGAAATAAAAACAGCAATTAGACCAAGCTTGTGATCAACTCACAATTGTAACAGGATGGAACACCACGCTGCCTGTCACATTTTCCTTGGTTTTGTGCTCCATAACAATACTTTCTAAGTCGCAAAAACATCAAGGACCAAACTGAGTAAGAGACAACGAAGGAATGGAAAATAGTTGTTTTTTTTTACTTGATATTGTTTTTGGAAAATCAACAGGAGTTTTAATTTTTGAGCCAAGAAAAGCATTTTTTTTTTGGTACTGGCGCAAAAATGCTTTCAGAGTCGTGCTGAGAGTCCAACTGTAATAAAACACACAGACACAAACCCTAAAAGAAAATGACCCCATGCAAACAACAACGTACCCAATACCATGACCTTGGTCTAAATATAGTATACTATATATCTACTTATATGAGGCCTTACCAGTGAACGACACATCATAATGCATAATAACCTTCAATTCAAGGTTTCAATTCCATCTTGGCTGGAATCCATTTGATTTTTAGAAGCTCTCAAAAATGAATTACAAAAAGGTCATAAATTGGAAAAACCCAACCCATTGCAGTATTTTGGTTTGCTTATATTATTGATCTGAGAGCTCCACTAAGCCATGTCATATAGGGTGCCAGCAAATACAGTCTACTGTACAGTGTACCTGTAAATCTGTACTGCAGAGTGGGACAGTTTATCATTTATATTGATGCACGTCAGCGTGTGAAGAGTGTGCTGTGGTGTGGTCAGCCCAAAATTAACACATTAATAACACTTGGTGTCATATTATGTCTTCCATAGTGTGCGAGAAAGGATTTGATTAGACTTATAATTTTGACATGTTTGCCTTACTCCACATCCAGTTTTGAGCACTGCTTACCTTGAAGCTAAGCACCTGCTTTGCCACTTTGCTGCAACACGCATTGATCTTCCGATTATTTCAGAATGGGGGTCTCGTGCTGAGTTTCGGCAATAACTGGGGCAGAAAGGTTGTTTTTCAAAAGTAGTTTGGGGATAAAGTGAGCGCTGTCGCTCCTGGTTGGGCCAGAACAGATGTGTGACACTTGGGATGAAAACGGCAGATATTGACCTGATGTCATCCCGGCGGGCGGGACGAGGGGGGAACTGGGCTAACGGGGGATTTCAGAGCGTGCTTCCCCTGACGGGCTTGCGGACAATCGCAGTGGGATAACCTCCTCGCTGGACTCCTTTTCGTGGGCGGTCAGGGCTGCTGCTGTGGTGTGCACAAGTGTGGGGTGAGAACGTCACCTAGGCCTGGGGGAACAGCATGGAAACTCTCGGGATTCTGCAAAGCCCTATCCAGTACTGTACTGCTGGAGCACACAGCCCGCTCATGTCCACAAAGTAAGAAGAAGGAAGAACGATGTTCTGCGCTGAAGCCTTCTTCAGCAGCAGGAATTATAGCATATAGTGGTTCTTCCTAAAACCAGGTGTTGCACAAACTATTTGGTCACAAAGTGCTTTCATACCGCAGACGTTTGCTTCTTCATACGTGAGCCTGCACCGTGTGCTGTGTTATTGTGCTTCCCTGAATGTCTGGGCTGTTGTTTACTTGTGGAATCAGCCCAGCTTCTCGCTGGTGCTGTCCAGCCCCTGTACCCACCACTGCCTGGAGGCAGACCTTTGTCTTGTCTTTGCTCCTTACTGGGTGATGCAATCAGAAGGCAATGCAGGAACAGCAGGGTTAGCGTTACAAGAAGCAGAACAAGGATGCGCAGAATTGCAGGGAAGAATAAATGACATGGAAGACTATAAATAACCCTTCCTGATAGGAAGCGATGGCCACTGAAAAAAACCCCGGAATATTTGGCATCACTAAATAAGGAAACTAAGGGTGTGCTTTACAAGGCCAGCGGACCTCAGCCAAGTTGCAGTCGCTTATGGAACTGCTAATAATGAGAAAAAACATGCAGCCAAAAAAGAACAAAAATGCCAACGTCTCCCTGTTCACACATCCTTCCCATTCCCATTGGTTTATTTCACATTCAAAGGGGGAAAAAAAAAGATTTCTTCTAAGCACCAAATTTCCAAAGAAGGAAAAATGAGCACAGGAGTAGATCCACAGTGGATCACCATATCCAGCAGGAACCGCAGTTGGGAAGGCAATGACAGATGCAGTTGAGTGACACCGCAGAAAGGCAGTAGCAAACCCGGCACATAATGGGTGTGAAGCATCAGGCCGGTAGTGTTACAAACGATTTTACAAACGGTCGCCCAGTCAGGGTCTCGGAGCACTGAGCAAAGATGCCCTTGTGTTGGGAAGGGCACACTTCAGCACATCTGAACTGCTGATATTTTATTTAATGAGAGTGGCAACATGTTGCAAGTTGCTTCTTGTCTGTACGTCTTTTATCTGTTTTGTGTTGTGGGCTTTTTGTATCCAGCCTGCTTTTTCAGCAATCATTTAAGCAAGCGCTTGTAACTTTGTTGCTGCTGCTGCTGCTGCTGTTCTGTGTTTATGTTTTGGGGTTTCCTTAATGTCTTTGTATTAAAGCATACCTGCAAATAAGCATTTCAGTGCACTCGTGCGTATGACAAATAAACTAGACTGGACTAAGGATGGAGAAGGGAAGGAGTTAGTTATTAATCACCAGCATCTTGAGCTCAAAAGCCCTTGTGGTGAGAACTGGACCACATGCTCCCTTTGTTGACAACTCCCATCAGGCATCGATGGGTTAGTGCTGCAGGTTCCCTCTATTAGAAATTCTAATGGGCTTAAAGTGGCGAGTTAATGTAGCACAGAAGGTCTCAGGCCCTGGGGCATAGGCTGGTCCCTCTGTCTTTTTTTTTTTAAAAAGGAGGCATCTGTGTTTGGCATATGGCAATTATTTATTATAGCTGCGGTATTGTAGGACTACAGTTCCCATGATAACAAGTTCTCACATATCAAAATTCCTCTGCTGCTCGTTCCCACAGCAGTCGACTGGACAGGAATGTGTGCACCAATGCCACCACTGTTGCGGCAGACAGTTGTCTAAATGTAGTCATTACTGAGGATAAACAGACGCGACTGCTGGCCTGGTATAAGACAGCCTGCATATTAAACAGCAGTGGGCAGGGGATCACAGAGTAGGGGGGGCTGTCTGGAGACAGCAGTTCACACCTCTTTCTTATGTAGTGTCGCGCGGGCTCTTTTTTCACAGTAAAGAGCAAATATGCGCGTTTACAAAAAAACACCAGGCATACGCACGGTCTCAGTTTCCTTCAAAAAGCAAGAAAGGAGGCATTGCTGGAGCTGGGGTTGAGCCGGCACAGAAATGTAAGACTGACGAAACTTCAATAGACAACACAGCTTTTTTTAAAATCACTCAGCGAAGGAAACTCCCACACCTCTTCCAGTTTCTGTTCTTCAGGTATTAACCTGCTAAGATGGATATTTAGCTGTGCTTAATGTTGATGGGGAAAAAACAAAACTAAGAAAAAAAATATCCACGTGAAAGGCCATGCAGTCTTTCCCTTAAGGAACGCGTGTACCTTTCTCTTTCCTGGGAGTTTCTGACTGGTGCTTCTTAAAGAGTCCAGTTGCATTTTCAGCTCCTTCAGCCCTTCTGCTCTCTATGTGAGTTGAATGCCCGACATCGTGCATCTGCAGAGAGAGGTTGCCGCTCACCTTTCTCTGGGCTGCGTCTCCTCGCTGCCTTGAGTGACCAGCAGGCACGAATGTGTCTGCTCAGGCTTGTGCACCGCCAGAGCCAGTGGACGTGTTTCTGACCATCCAGTTCCAGGACTAAACAGGCGTGGTTCTGAATGTTCTGTGTGCTGGTACAGAGCAACCCGATTGGAATGCCTGTCATCCTGCTTATTTCCAAAAGTCTTGGCCTTTTATTTCCCAGACTTTGAAGCTGCCTGTCCCAGGCTCTGCATGAACTCGAGAGTCTGCGGAGACTTTTTTTAATAATAATAATAATAATAAAAAACTTTTTTTATATAGCGCCTTTAAAGGTGGCTTCTCAAAGCGCTTTACAGAAAGGCAAAAAGAATACAAAAGATAAAACACAATTACAATACACAGAGGAGACTGTGGATGGTGGAACTAAGTAAAATAGGAGCAGAGGGGTGAAGAATGGAACCACTTCAGTAAAGGCTCTTCTAAAGAAGAAGGTTTTGAGTCTGGATTTGAAGGAGTTTAGAGAGGGTGACTCTCTGAGATCCTTGGGGAGAGAGTTCCAGAGCTTAGGGGCATAAGAGGAGAAGGGTCTGTCACCACTAGAGTGTAGACGGGCTTGGGGGACAGTTGGGAGACCAAAGTCTAACCTTTTAAGTCTAAAAAGGTTTTCATTTTTATTGGGTCTTTGCTTCTGAATAATTTTATTTGAAACAATTTCATAATGAGAAACTTGGTGATGCTTGCAGGTTCTGTTATGTTCTATTTTTCATCCTTGCTTTTTTTATGAATCCTGAAGAGTTACTGTATTTGGTCCTGAAACAGTAGGATATAATTCTTAAACATAAAGCTAGAATCCTTTAGGGAATTGAGGCTGTGGAGCAGAGTGGTGCAGTTCATTTTAAATAAATAATAAGGGGGAAAAAATGAAAGAATGTACATACAGGCACATAATGTGTACATATATAAATCATTTCTATAAAGAGCCAAATGCAGTGAAAATGACTTAAAAATGACTACAACTCACAGCCAGGCAAGCTAAACATTAAGTCACAGAAAGATGTCATTTACTGGAGACTGCAAGTCCAGTGACAGCCTTCAAGTCTGCCCAAGACACGGAGGAGAGTGAGAGAAAGTTCTATATTGGATTCGACTGTCTGGCCTCTTTGTGGTCCACAGGTATCTGAAAAACAAAACCAAAAACTTCATCTTCCACCCAGTTATTTGTCCAGATTTTAAATAGTATTGGAAAGGGCTCAGCAGTGCAAAGAAGGAAAAAGACGGAAAGTATTGTAATTTTGCAGTGAGTGGTGAGGCTTCCCACTATCATTTTTCTCCAAAATCAAAAGCACTAGTCCACACAATTTGCAATCAGCTCCACTCCAATCAATTATTTAGCTCCACTCAGTCTCCAGTGAAAGCAGCTCTTTCTGGCGTTGTCGTACTAAAATAGCTTTATTCCCTACAGGAAGGTTTGGGCAAACTATGTCCTTGTTGCTAAATCTAGCCGGTGGTGTCTGTGAGTTGTATCTGTTGGCAGAATCCTTCGCTGTCACCAGGCCTTTCTGCAGTGCCAGTGGCCTCCCTGACCGGCCCTCCCCCAGTGTGAGAATTCACAGGGATCTAGCTGAGAGTAATTTGCCAGCCTGTGGGATGCTGCTGTATTCCTGGCCCCATTTTCCAGCAGCCCAAGTGTGAAGGAAACTGGTCGCAAACTTTAGCCCGGTCTTCAGCTCGGTGAATTAACATTTTTGTTTCCTTCCCCAGAGGGTGTGAGATAGACCTTGCCTTGGCTAAACCACACCTGATTCATCTCTCAGTGAGTGAACGCCGTTTCCTAGTACTTTGAAGTGTTAATTTGCACCCTGCCTGCATGCCTGCTACATCCTAATAATAAATAAATAAAAATATCAAGGAGCCAGGGTTCAGGACCAGAAGTTAGCACGGCCAGTTTCTTAAGGCTGCTCAACCTTTGTTCCATGTAAGATCATGCTAATTTTCCAGACATTGAGCGGGGTCCATCAGCAGAATGCAAAAGCAATTCGTATTTAATGACATTAAATATTATTTTAATGTTTTGTATGGAATCAGATGCAAAAAAATAAGACCTAGATCTCTAATGCTAATATGAGAAAGACGATCTCTCGAGATATCTGTCATCGATAAGATAAGATCACTTTATTGGCCATGTACAATTTCTTGCATTGGGAATTTGTCTTTTAGCATACCCCAGCTTGCTCTCCATGAGACACACAGACAGGGAGAGAAGCTGGGGGTCAGAGCACAGGGTCAGCCATTTATATAGCACCCTGGATCAGCTGGGGTTAAGGGCCTTGCTCAGGGGCCCAACAGAATAGGATTCCTCTGCCGGCCATGGGATTTGAACTGGCAACCCTCCAGCCACAGGCACAGATCCTTAGCCACAGAGCCACCGCTCCACACATCTGTGTGCACGAGTGTGTTTGTAAAAACAAAAGTGTGCTCCTGAGTGACATCTGGAAGGAATTGGGAATAATCTGAATCCAACGAGCCCTGTGATCATTTAACACCTCTTAAGGAGAGCTACCAACCAAAGGGCGGTGAGACAGAATCAAAATAAGAAGAGCTTTGTTGTCAGATTTAGAGTTCCCCCCTTCTTAAGCTCCACGTGTGGGCTGTGATGCTGTCAGTGTTTGTACAGGCAAATTAAAAGTTGACTGGCCAGTTACTGTTCAGGTTCCTAAAGCCCAGAAAAAAACAGGCAAGGGTTTCTGGTTTTGGGCAGTCGACTCAAGACAAGATTTAAGACGCATTTTCAAAAATGAATTTCCCTGCACTAAGGCGTTCGAGTACTAACTTAAAACATTCAGTTTCATTCCATCACATCACTGCATTTTTATCTTTGGATGTTTATAGACACTTTTTCAAAAGTTAGCCTCTCTGCACCTAAAGCTTTTCTTTCCTGCCCTTATCTTATCTTTCTGGCCCATGTCATTAGGCTAATGCTGCCGGCCCTTAGCACAATTAGCCTATTGCCACATCTGTCATCCTCAAACCCCACTTATTTAAAACACTTTGCCAGGGAATACTGAAGAGTGAAAGCTCACCTTGATCTAGAAAAATACACCAAGTGCTAGTGAGAGCCCAAAGGGAGGCCTGGTGCCGAGAGTCCCCTATACCTTCTGCTAATTAGCCTGCCTATGTTTTGATCTGAGCACCCCTACCTTTTTCCTCAGGAAGCCAGACCACGGAACGGCTCTGGCTTTGTAAAAGGAGCTCGTATCGCAGTGCAAGGTGGCGCACGCCTTGTGGCCAGTACCAGGTCATAAACGCTCGTGGGGATTTTCAAAGGGTTACACTCCAGAGCGAATCCTCTGAAAGCAATTGTGAAGGACCTGAAAGGTGTGTTTCCTGCTCGAGACAATGGAGATATGATAATCAAAGAGGGTATGGTGCTCCTTTCAGCGCAGGCTGGCACAATGAACTGCAGCTGATGTAGAATGATGCAAACAGGGCACTTGAGGTTCAAACTCAGAAAAACAACTTTCTTGAAGTATAGTGAAGGGCTATCCTCTTTTTTGATCCTCCTCGTGATGTGATTTGACTGACTGATTCCTAGTTGCCTCACACACCTTCACAACAGAATGATTTTTCATCTTTTCAAGCATCAGCCTGTCAACAAAACAATCCTTACTGGAGTCACCTTTATCCGATGATGTCAATGTAATTAGCCAACACAGTCGTCAATAAATAGCCCAGATACCCCTCTTTCATTTTAGTCTTTAATAGTTTGGTTCGAAACAGATGCATGTTTCGTATCTGAATGTAGGCTCTTGATATGTATGCTCTTTGCTAGTTTCTGACGTTGCAGCCTGCAGTCTCCTGCTAGTTAAACATTCCTGCAGGAGACAGACGTTTGGAATGTGGAAAAAGCCGCAAAACTGCTGCGATTGTGGCCCCCCCCCTCCCCATTTTGTGTAAACAAAACTCAAAACGCTGAGCTGGCGTGTGTACAATGAAAATAATCACAATTAAAAATAGTAATAATTGTCTTCGGGACTCGTGAGAGAGCCATGGGCCTGTGGGAGGGAAGGGGGCAAGGGTTGTGAGAGCAGCGTGATTTCAGAGCAACGTTAGAGAGGGTGCAAACGAGAGGAGATTGTAGCTAATGGATCCCAGGGTCTCATCCAGCCATTTCTTGAAAGAAACCAGGGCATCGGCTTCCGCAGCACGGCTGGGTACTGTGTTCGACACTGCCACAGCCCTGTGGGTAAGGAAGCAGCCTCCTTTTCTCAGCTTTGAAGGCACGTCCACTTGGTTTCCACTTGCGACCTCTGCTTTGCGTTTTATAGTGAGTCCTGACAAAGTCTGCTAGTCTGCTAGGGTGACTTTGTCAGTGCCTTGGAGGCATTGCGAATACTGGGATCAGTCGGGTCACTTTGTGGTCTTTGATGTTCTTTCATCCCAGTCACAGACTGTTCTTGAACACATCATCCCCCACAGCGCCGTTGCTGAATTCTGACCATCACACACACACTCCTGGGCCACTGGTCTCCTCCGGAGAAGACCTCCCTTGTTCTAGTGAAGCACAGCGGCCTGTTAGGAGCTGGCAGCAGACTCCACTGTGACCCAGCCTTGGCTTGGTGATCCAGAATTAAGCTTCCCCTCTCTAAACCTGCATGCCTGCACCTTTCACCTTTCCTTTTTCCTTTTTCTGGAGGGGATAATTACATCCTAGGGGCTTTGTCGTATTCAGATATCTCTAATACAGATTGTAATGAAGCAGGCTGTTGCTAATAGACCCCTGAAAGAGTGAATGGCTGTAAGGGCTCAAAGACCCCCAATCATTTACTCTGAGGATGAGGAAGTTCTGAAATCTGGAGCCTCCTGCTGAGCCTCTTCTCTTTGGCTGGTGTGAATAACCCCCTTTCTCACCTCATATGACCCCTATGTGTGAAGCCAATATATATACCATCCATTTCACAGGAGCTTGGGAACAGAAGCTACAAACACTGGAGGGGGCCGATGTAATTGCATTTAACGGGTGTTTTTGCAGCAACTCATCTGGAGAATGAAATCTTCAGAATGTTAGGAGTTTGCAGTACAGTACACAGCGTGTTATTGTCTTTCATGTTCATCTCTATGTGGGTTGTTGTTTTTTTTTGCGCAGCACAATTACATACAAGCAAATGTCTCGAGAGTCACTGCCAGGTGATGGCATTAGATTCAGAAGGCATGGTGCTGGCAGGCACTAGGAGAGGGCCAGTCCAGGGAAGGGTGCCACTCGCTGCGATGAAGCAAACAGAGCAGGAGTGGTACAGGGATTTCCAACCATGGCTCCAGATAGTGATGTGATTGAGTAAAGGGCTCAAGGGAAATGTCTTGGCACATTTCTAAACCTTTCACGTTTCCTGGCAGAAGCAACTCAGGTTGGTTATAATAACACTCCTGGAGTCTGACATGCGTGTGTCAACGACACATGACCCTAAGGCCAACCAGACATTGCCCTACCCTTCTCTGCCCTGTGTATCAATGTATTAAAAAAACATGAAAGTAAGAACCTTAAATACTGCCCAAAATACTCACTCACCCCTCAATGGCTTCGTTACAGAGTTTATGCGAAAAAATAAAACAGGTAGACGTCAGGGCTGATATAGCATTCTAGCACTGAAATGTTTGTCTTTTGCAGATGAAAAAAATTGAATCGGGACAAACGTTGGACAAATTGAATTAAATTATTACCTTGTGGCCTAATCTCCTCAAATCTCAGAAGAAGGGCAAGCTAAGCAGGACCTAGTCAGTCCAGGGCTGGGAGACCTTTGAGGAAAACCAGGCTGTCTCTGTAGTTGAGGTTGGAAGACCAGTAGGTGGACAAGAAAGTCCAAACCAAACCCCATGATAGTGACTCAAGATGCTGTGCATCCTTTAGATGAGACACGAAATTAACGGTTGACTGCTAGGTCATTAAAGAGCCCACGGCACTGTTCGGAAGAGTAGGAGTGTCCTGGCAAAATCCCACTAAATTCAACTTCCTAATCACTATCTCATGTCTCTACTTCATTGGTTTCCAGCCCTGACCCTGGGGATTCCAGCTGAGCTTGAACTCACTAGGGCTCTAAGTGCTTGTTCATACTATTGATTCAACTGTTTCCACACTGTCTCCTGAGTGTCAGACATGTCCTCCTCCAAGCGGTCTGTTTCCAGCACCTCCGTCGTGCGGATCTTACAGCGCAATCCCCTCAATGTCCTCCCCCCATTTCTATCTGAAAAGCGATTAATGGACGATCGGTTTATGACGAACAGACACAGGTGGAAATCAGACACTCCCACTATGGGGTTTGTTTTTAAGATGATAAAATCACTTCATTGGCCATATACAGTTTCTTGTCTTAGGAATTTGTCTTTTTGCTTACTTGCTCTCCATGAGACACACGGACAGGGAGAGAAGCTTGGGGGTCAGAGCGCAGGGTCAGCCATTGTACAGCGCCCCTGGAGCAGTTGGGGTTAAGGGCCTTGCTCAGGGGCTCAACAGAGTAGGATTCCTCTGCCGGCCGTGGGATACAAACCGGCAACCTTCCAGCCACAGGCGCAGATCTTCAGCCACAGAGCCACTGCTCCACCCGTGTGAGGGTCAAACTCACGACCTTCAGATTATCTGACTGACTCGTTACCTACTGCGCTGACGAGGCATTTCGATCAGAACACATGTAAGAAGTACTTGGCAGGGAAGTCGAGAGAGCTAGAAGAAATGTCCCAGTGATGACTAGCCCCTGTCTGCTGTATGGGGCTGTTGGTGCAGTTGGGGAATGTGATGGCTGCTGTTTAGATCGTGGAAGAAATGGACCCTCTCTGATGCTGTGGAATCCTTTTGTATGAAAATACTGTTACCACTGCATCGTATATTGCAGGAAAACTTTAATTAATATAGAGAGAAACAACTGGACCATATGATACAGGTGGAAATTTAGTCCAGGGAGATTAGGAACTGGAAATTTAGAGGAACATTTTTTTGTCCAAGCACTATACTATCAAGTATTCATGTCAAAACCACTTTCCTGAGATACCAGGAACTGGTTAAATAATTTGATTTATACTCGCATCCAATGGGTTAGGAAGATATTTTCCAAAATGTTCCTTTGCCTTGTAAAAACACAGTCAGAACATTGTTGCTCTCATGACCTCTAAATCATCAAATTTCACTGGCTGAGTTTATTACTTCTATTTTTGTGCAGATGAAAGGAAAAAAAAGGGAAAAGCACTTAACTCAGTTTGGGACAAATATTCGCACAGACGTTTGATGCAGAGTGAACCACTTGTAATGATGACAAAAAGTGTTTGGGCTTCAACAAAGATACTCATTAGTGTCTTTCTGGACGAGGGAAACTTGTTCAAAAGGTACAGGAATTGTTGACCGTATGTGTGACATATTTAAAAAAAACTTTGCAGAGAAAATGAGCAGTGAGTATCATTAGGAGAGTAAAACATTAGAAGAATATAAGTGAAGTTACAAATATCAGGAGGCCATCAGGCCCATGTAATTCGGTTGCTATTTTATCTAAGGAGCTTATCCGTACGTTTCTTGAAAGATCGCAGCTATCGGCTTCAACAACATGGTTTCGACAGAGCCATCCAAAACAACATAGTTTACCCTATTACCGGGCTAAATTGGTTGGTGCTCACTTAATTGATAGCTAATTTTAGGAGATAGTAATCACCCCCTACTTATCCCTCATTGAGGAGCTTGCCATTTGTGTAGCTGTCTGTGAGTGGCAGGGATGTTAAACCCGTGACACCGTGCCGACAGGACCATTCCACAGGCTCTGACCGAGAGAGGAAGCACGGGCAACGTCCGCTGTTAAATCTAAGCGATCTGTCTTTCCCCAGCGCTCTCTCTCCGTTGTCTCTTAATCTGGGGGAAATAGGAATGAACCGGGTCTCCGAGAGGTGGTCTGTGTACTGTATCTCAGTATCCCAAGGTTCTGAATATTTAAAGTGCTTGTTAAAAAAAGAAAAACATACTGGGGTCAGAAAATTAAAGTTTCCACTTTTAATATTTGAAAACTGGATGTTAACTGTTGAATGTGATTTGTGAGGGTTGTGTCCCTTACCCTGGATTTGATTTTCTTCAGATTTATTCATGGCTTTCTTGCAATTGGTCACAGAGCATGACCATCACTAACCTGATGCTGTGTTTAGGAATATATTTATCAGTCCCGTTTGGCTACAGAAGTCATTCTTGTCCTGCCACAAAATACATATACTCCTTGCCAGTTTGGAGATGTGATCAAATTACGTTTCTTTCCCACAAGCTGTTTCATTTTCTGTCCGACTCCTTGTCACGACACCTCTGCTTTTCACACAACTGTGGGAAAAGTGATCAGCTCTCCAGTGTATGGCCCGCATTGAAAAGGGTAATTCAATTTTACACCATAGCAATCAGATGTAAAATAGAGAGCGAGAGAGTGAAGGCCGTAAACAGCCTTTCAGCGCCCATGTCTTTTGCATGTGTTTGAAACTCCCCCGAAAGAAAGGGACAGATTTGGAAGATTCTCTGCAGTCGGTACTTTCACTTTACGGGATTGCAGTTGGTCTTCCTTTTGTAGGCATTTCGCCACCTAGTGGCCACAAGCCTCAAGTACATCGAGGCGAGAGGAAGCGGTGACGGGCACGCCAAAAAAGTCCGGATGTCACCTGCGAGAGTCTGTCCCACAAATCATTAACGAACACCTTTGAATTGCTTATCTACTGTAATTTGTTTAGCTATCTTCATCCATGGTGACATATGATCAATGAACTGTAAAATATTTAGAGTACAAGAGTAAATAACATGAAGCGTGTATGACTTAAAGAAATCGGTCAAAACAATCAGGCCATAATAAAATAAGAGAAAAATCTGAATACGTAACAAAAAATTAAAATACAAGACTCTACAAATCCCTAATCTAATTTATTACTGATCAATTACAATTACAATCGTATTTATTATTATTTGGAGCTGATGCAAATAAGCAAAAACTAAGCCAAATTAATAACACGATTGGCCTGTATTTCCCAAACGGAACTTCATCTAAAAAGTTAAATTGGTGGTGGTGGAGGGGATCCCCATTACCTGTAAAGCGTTTTGAGTGAAGTGTCCAGAAAAGCGCTGTATAAGTGTAAGGAATTCTGGTGTCATCTATGAGGAGTTTGATCAGTCCTATTATTATTATTATTATTATTATTATTATTATTATTATTATTATTATTAAGCGCAGAAACTCGGCAGTGGTTCAGGAAGGAGTGTGCGCTGTTCACGCCAGCAGAGGGAAAGGACTGAGCCCGTCTCCAGCACCCGGTGGGTGAGAGCCGTGCCCGACGGTCTCCTGCCGGGCGTGTTTGCGCAGAGCGCACAGCCTGTTCTTTCAAGTTGCTCTTCTGTTCCCCCGGTTTGACCGGCAATGCTTTTTTCGCTTGCATTAAATGTAATTTATCCATTTATTTTTTTTAGGGATAGCACCTTTTTTGTGTCAACGTCGAGAAATAGCACAACAAAAGTTTCGGGTTTCCTAACATCATAATGAACATTCATATGAAAAGAATGTTCTCTAGCCCCGTATGGTTTGATTTTTTTTTACCATCTGATTTTGTAAACGAGTCACTAATTTCAAAAAGTAGTGAACACAAGAAGAAAAAAAACAATGGTATTTTAAAAACAATGGTAATTAATCCCCATCTATGAATTGGCTTAATCACTCTGCTCTCCTCCCCACTGATAGCTGGTGTGTGGGGAGTGTACTGGCGCACTATGGCTGCCGTCGCATCATCCAGGTGGGGCTGCACACTGGTGGTGGTGGAGAGGATCCCCATTACCTGTAAAGTGCTTTGAGTGGAGTGTCCAGAAAAGCGCTATATAAGTGTAAGCAATTATTAATATTATTTTTACCATTATTATTTGCAGTGGTGGTATTTTGGTAGGTGGCATGGTTGCAAGGTTGCATGGTGGTTAGCAACCCAGACCTGGGCTGCTATCTGTGTGAAGACTGTACCTTCTCATGGTTTCCTCCCACAGTTCAAAGACATACTGGTAGTTTAATTGGCCCTGGTGTGTGTGTGTGTCTACCCAGTGATCTGGCATCTCGTCCAGGATGTACCCTGCCTTGAGCCCACTGCTTGCTGGGATAGGCTCCAGCCCCCCCGTGAACTGGATCAAGCGGTTTGAAAATGGGCAGATGGTGATGGGCAAACCTTTGCATAAACCCTTTGAAAAAAAAAACCCCAAAAGAACAGAAAATATTGAACGAATCGTTTGTGATCCACACAAAGGCACAGAATATCGAACCGCCAGCATTTGTTTTTGTAATGTGTGACGTGCGTGTTGGATGCCCACAACAAAAGGCCGCACATAAAACGCCGTTTATTATTAGTAGTGGTAATTGAGACCCTGCGGACTTGTTTTTTTTTTTTCTCCGTTTCTTACTTTCCTGTCAATTGCCGCGGGAGCTGAGGGCAGGTTGCTCCGCAGACGTTAGTGCTCTTCCCGCCTTGCAGTAATAGACCCCTGATAGCAGCCAGCACCCCCTTGATAAGTGCCATTAGGGCAGACGGGTGAGGTGCTGCCCTGTTTATGGGATCGCACAGAGGCTGTGGGGCCCAGCCTGCCCCCTCCCTCCTGGAGAGCTCCTGTAATGGGCCAGAGTGCCAACGAGCCAATGACAAATCGGGAGCCTCCCAGCCCAAATGCGGTGTGAGAAGCTGCTGTGGGAGAGGGGCGAGGCAGGAGAGATCAAAGAGCTCTTCCTCTTTTTTTTTTTTTTTTTGAAGTTTGATTAGAATTAGCACCAGGCTGCGAAAGTGCCAAGGGAGGAAGGTGACGAATCACCTGCGGAGCCCAGACCTCAAGTGTGAAGGTCCTCCCACCCTGAGCCTTGGCAGAGGAAGAGAGGCTTTTGTTACCTCTGTGAATGGTTTCAGTTCTTTTTTTGTGTGTGTGTCTTTTCTGCTTTGGGGAATACAGTGCCACACACTTGCCAAGTCACAGGAGACCAATATTTAATCCTTCCTACTGCTATTAAAGTTTACTGCAGCTTACCAGGTAAAAGGAAGGTTAGGTTGTAATAAAGTACAGTGAAAGCATAGTACATAAGGTAGAAAGGGCCATAATGAAGCCTGATGCAGTCAGTAGGAAAACACCACAAAGTAAATGCATGGTAAAAACTAAGGAGTGCAAATACATTCCAATAAGAAGTTTCTTTTTTTTCCCTCAATGCTGCAATGCTTCTCTTTTTTTTTCCATTCCAGCCAGGACTCTAAAAGTCTTTCTTTGAATTAATTGTGACACTTAATGCAGCCCTTTATTCGACTGTTCTGCAGGTTTTTACTTGGGAGACCTCCTGGGAAAAACTAAAGAGGTGTAAGTGGGGCCAGGAGGGGGCGCTCACCCTGCGGCCCACATGGGTTCTAATGCCCCAGTATAGCGACGGGGACACTATACTGTAAACAGGCGCCGTCCTTTAGACGTAAAACCGAGGTCCTGACTCTCTGTGGTCATTAAAAATCCCAGGGCGTTTCTCGAAAAGAGTAGGGGTGTAACCCCGGCGTCCTGGCCAAATTTCCCAATCATGGCCTCCTAATAATCCCCATCTATGAATTGGCTTCATTACTCTGCTCTCCTCCCCACTGATAGCTGGTGTGTGGGGAGCGTTCTGGCGCGCTATGGCTGCCGTCGCATCATCCAGGTGGGGCTGCACACTGGTGGTGGTGGAGGGGAGTCCCCATTACCTGTAAAGCGCTTTGAGTGGAGTGTCCAGAAAAGCGCTATATAAGTGTAAGCATTTATTATTATAATTATTATTACTATAACTTACTGAAGATCATAAATTCACTGTAAAACCTGGTGATCTGTTGCCCTCTGTCACCAAGAGTGGACATGGACCATAATACAGTTCAGAAACTGTACTATGTGCAGTGCCAAGTGCCAGTGCCAGTGCCAAGTCGTCTGAATAAGCTATTTCATCAGTGTCCCCCAGCAGTAGTACAACCGCACAATAACCATTAACATTGTTAATACTAAAGATGGTAAGGAAAACACCTTTATGAAGCAGATTGATACTGTGAGGAGTGCGCATTCGAATGGATTGCCCTTCCTGCTATTGTTTGCTCAACAATTTTCAATTAGAACAAGTGTCCAGATCCTGTGTTTTTGTCCGTTTATTGGGGGTCTGTGTGTATACATTAGTGTGGTTTTGGAGTCTGAAGCAGTTGTCACTGAATTTGCTTTCTCAGCAGTGATGACTTGCATTAATCACTTTCCCTTGAAAAAAAAGCAGAGAGTGGTTCAATTAAAAACAATGTTATAAAGGTGTGATTTAGTAAAATGTGCAGATGGGCTCCTGTACTACAGACACTGCCAGTTCAGATCCGAGTTTGGTCAATAGTCGCCTGTGATGGGCACACATCAGGCAGCGATACGCTGTAGGCACTGTGACACTCCCAGTGTGGAAGGAGACGGGGAAGGTGTGCTCGGTCATCACTGTCTCCATGCTGTAACCAGGGCTCACAAGGAATCAAACTGATTGATAAACTGGTGAACACAAATTGACATATGGAATCCGGGGTTATGGAGTTCAAAGTATGATATATTCTGAAATGGGCAGGTGAAAACATAATGTTTATGCATTCTAAGTAAAACTATTTATTCTTGTTAGGTTCTCATACTGGAGAGGAGAAGGATAGAAAATCTAGAACAAAACTCGGTATTAAATTAGGAGCTCAGTTTACAGGGCAGATCAGAGGCAATTGCTTCAAAATAATGACGCCATGAAAAAGTTTGACAGTACTATGAACAAGGTGAGATATAAATGCCTGTCAATTTACAGGTTCACTGTGATTCAGGACTGCCTAATTGTTTAGTCAAGGACTGTTGGTGTTCCAGTTTTCCAAGGATAAGCACCTCTGAGTCTGTCTAGTTATGCTGATACAAATTATGACTAATCAGTTAGAATGCTATAAGTACAAAACATGATAGGTTTTTCCAAAGTCATGCGCTATGCCTGCTTATATAATTCACCCGAAAGATTTCAGCCCAGAACTCAAGTCAGCATATGCAGGTCCTCTGGTATCTGAAAAGACTGCAGTGGCTCAGGCCAGGCTCTGCCGGAGTGCTCACACAAGACGGCTCTCCGAGAGGATTTCCTGGAGAAAAGGCCTGGCCTTGACTACCTTTCCTGTAAAGAGCCACAGTTAAATTATAAATAACCTATCAAAAGGCTCCCGCTGCAGCGCGGTGGAACTTTGTAGATAAGGCCAACCACAAAACACGAACAGGAAGCAGAGCTATAAACAATGACGGACATCTTGTTTTAACTGCACCTTAAAACTGCACCCGAATCTCGCTGTTTCCAGGCCCCATCCAGCTGCAAAGTCTGGGTTCCATCATGCGTGTATAACTAAGAAAAGACGCAATTTCTGTGTGCAAAAATCTGCGTCTCCAATGAAGACATTTCTCCAGGCTCCACTTAGCAATTCATTATTCTGTCTGTCTAATCTTTAGAGGAGGGAGTGGCCGCAGAATCCAACGTTGTCCACCCCAGCACTGATGCATTTGCTGCTCTTTGTTTTGTGGTTTTTCTGGCACGGTGTGCCAAAATCCACTGAGGAACCTCAGTTTCCCAGCCCTTCCATGAAGCACATTTACAGCTTTGCTTCCAGTCCACCAAACCAGCACCTCCCTGCCCACAGACTTGATTAAATAAATTCTGTTACTACTTTAGAAGAGAGTGCAACTGTGAAAGGGCCCTTTTTAGAGCAGAGGGAGGGGGAGTTATATTATATTTCTCTTAGCGAACCTTCCCCGAGCCGCCTGCCTGCTGTCTCCTAATTGATTTAGACTGATCTCTCGACCGGTTCTCACAGCCTGGGACTGTTCACACTCTTCTCCTCCCCCGTCCCAACAGCAGGAAAAAAAAATAACAACAACCACAAAGGAAACGTTTCCGCGCCAGCTCATAAATTGAATCTGTTGTGTTTTTTTCAGAATAATTTGATTTTACCCCCTCCTCCTCACACACTAACTCCTCACATTCCTTTATACAAGTGAAGAGAAAAAAAAACAGAGGACAACGTAACTACCGGTAACCGACTCGCGTGAGTTTCCTTTATCTCAAGAGGCAAAATCTAGATAATTATTCCAAAATAATGTGTGACAAGGCTGACATGTAATAACCACAGTAAATTGTATTGTATGGCAGTACTGTATGGTGCTTTATAGTTCTTGCCAAAATTGTGGAACACTTTCGCCAAAAACCTTTGACTTTCAGGACAATATTTGTATTTCCCCTCTCCAGCCCTCACAGGGAAGAAATAATTATCATGATTGTATCCTGCTGATCAAAGAGCACTCAGAAATCTGGTTTAATATTGTGAGAATGCTTAACTTTCATGTCTGTAAGCTCATGCACAAATTATGTTACTTCACAACTTTCCTTCAAAATCAGATAGTGTTTCTATACTAAAATAAAATCCTGATTTGTATAGGAAGACACGGCCAGTTTTACCATTATACAAGATAATCCAAAAGGGTTTAACCTTCTTCATGAATTCTGAAAAATAAAGAATGTGAATCTGGGGTTATTCTCATTCTCTTAAATTGATAAAAACTTGATAAAAACATCCAATACATTGTGTATGAAATTTGTAGTGCAACCGTATTGAAATGCCTGGCCAAACATTGCTGGGCAGTTGTTAACTTGCTGCTCAAAATTCCCTTGGCCTGCAAATAAATGTAATTGTTAGCACTATTTACGCAACAAGTTAACTGCGTAGCTATTGTTGGCTGCCTCTTCACCACATAACCACAAAGGTTAAATATAAACCATGTATATGTGCAAATGCAGTCTTATTTTTTCAACTTATTTTGTGAAAAACCCATCTAAATAACCTTAAATTGCTTTGTCATATATATAGTGTTTTATTTATAACTGTTCCTTATTTTATATAGTTTGTCCCGAATGGTGCATGCTTTTTTCTGAACGAGTGTATGTGCTGAAAGTCCACATAGTGAAGTACACAGATGCAAGGTGAAGCAACATACTGTATATTCCCATCACATCACAGAGCGTTCCCTTTACAGCCGAGCAGAGTAGAGAAGTTTCTTGCCATATGCACATGTACTGTCACAACACGCCAACACCACTCGATGCAGACAGTACATTACAAACATAATAAAGAATAACAATCAGAACACTGAATACATTGTAGAGAACAATAAATATGTGGTAAAGAAAAGGTAGTCCATGCAAAAAGGGACTGCAGCAGGGTAGAAATGCAGTGGCGCTAACCCGCAAGGTGATAGTTATCGTACTATGAGTGAAGACGAAGGTACAAACCTCCTCTGGCTCTGCTGGAACAGGGACCTGTCAAGTGTAAGCGCCTTCGTGCTAAGCCCGTTCCCCAGTACAGCTCTGGCGGATAGTGAGACACTTAGACTTGGCAGACCTGTATCCTGCATCACCCCACTTGCAGGTTTTGCACCGAAGCCTAATTACGCTCGTGCCAGGTGCCAGGTGCCAGGACCAGACTGACAATAAAAGTGGTGGGTTTTGCAGTTCCAAATTCCGCCTGTAAGGACGCAAGCAATAGCCCGTGTCAGTTCCCTGCACAGTGCCCACCCCCCTGTCTCATATGGCCCGGTGAGAAAAGGGAAACCTCGTCCAGTAGCTAATCCCCCGTGCCAAGAGCCAGGCCCCATTGTATCAGCTACTCTCCACTTGGACATCAGGAGGCGCGAGGCTGAAATGGAGCCCATTTGTCTTGTTTGTGGCTAAACGTGTGACAAAAGGGTGGCTTGAGAAATTGGGATGGTGTCATTAAAGACTATATACACAGCATATAGGGGCCACAGAGTGACAGCTTTAATGCAAAAACAAGCACAGAACAGTGTTTCTGACTATATAAGCCCCAATGGATTATAGCTGCTAACCTTAAATGTCTGAGTTTAGTTAGTTAGTCCTACAGTGTGTATTATATAAATGACAACCCCTTTCCTTAGAACGATTGAAAAGGTGGCAGAATGGATGAGTGGTTAGAACTCTAGACTGGGTTGTGGGTTCAAATCCCAAGTGGGACACAGCTAATGTGCTCTTCAGACTACTGTACTGTACTCAGACTGCGCCAGTGCTGCCTTCTCCATGAAACACCTCGTAATCTTCAAAGCCAAGCTCAGTCATGCGTGCAGCCGCCACAGCAAAACAAACCACAGCGGCCATCCTCCGAAAGGCAAAGAGTGGCGAAGAGTGGGAAGAGTGGCGACTGGCTGAGAGCCGTTTGGTGGCAGCGGCTCAGGAAGAGGTGGCTTAAAAGTTTGTTAGATGTGGTGGAAATAAAAGCCGGACCCCCAAAGTAGACACAAGAGAGCTCGGAAATGAAGTCTTTAGATTAGGACACTGGGCAGTGGAGGCAGACCTCCATCATTATTTTGGACTTTCAGTATGTGCTTAAAAGATTATTCATTCTGTCTGTCATGGAGCCTTATTAAACTCAAAAGTGACACAGTACCCAGGTTTTATGGAAAATGAATTACAATTTCATCACACAGTTCCAACATTAATATGTAAGAAAGGTGCATACTTTTGTCTTTGACTTCTTATATGTACTTTATATATATATTTATTGTATTTGAATACCCGTATTGGGGGCTATATGGATTATGGAGTAACAGTTCACTATGGTTTTACTTTTTTTAATTCTCTGACCCTTGAGAAATTTTATCACGTTATGTGATCACACCACACCTACTGTAAAGGAACAAGTAATAGGTTTATTCTTATACTTGTTCCTTTGCAGCCTACGCATGCTGACGCAGCTACCCACCTGAACTACTACCACACCTACTGTATGTGACACATTGGATATTTTTCAGCAATTCTGCTTAGTTGGCTTCCTAGGATATGTAAATTTTCAAGAAAGCCCCACCCAACCTAAAAAAAGAATGCAGCTACATCAATGGGCCCTTGAATCACACCCTTGAATAAGTCCAAACAAAACAAAATAACATTTGCTGGCTTTAAAGACACAATTCAGCTGTATCACCCATTAGTATGACCCTTAACACTACTACATCTGTTTGCATTGTATTCCTGAGATCTGTGGAGGCTTGTTTCCTCATTATTTTCAAGAATGCAATGACAGCTTTGCAAAGCCAAGATATCAAATTAAAACCAAACTCTTTGAGTTAAGAGGGTTTTTTTTCATTTACCTTTTAAATTTGTTAGTGTTTATTCTTAGGAGCTTCTGCATTCCACTTCAGTTTATAAGCCAGCTCTTTCTCACACTGGGTGACTGTGGACAAAGGTCTGAACCTTCTGGTGTCCTGCTAAAGTTACTGAAACCTGAAATGGCTTTAATTCTTTACTTTAGTTTGCCTGACACAGTGCATGTTACAGCTCCCACACAGAGATATGTGTTCCAGTAAAGCTCTCGGTGTGTATATTTCTGTTCAGCGGATAATAAGCAATGCATAACATGTAAAATTCTGAAATCGTGCTTGCTTATATTTTATATAGTGTTTTTATTGGTGACATTTTTACAGCCATGGAACTGCGCATTTTTGTCGATCATATGAATAGTACCCCGTGTAGCACGTTGCGGTGATTACATTATTTATAAAAAAATAAAAAGCACCCTTTGAACAACCAGAAGACTCGTAATTGTTTTTACAAATATCTGTGCATTGACGCAGTATGAGTAAAGACTTGATTTTATAAGTTAAACAATCCCAAAGTGCTTCCCAATTATGAAGAATTGTTGACATAAATATGTGATTATGACTCGTGACTACTTTTGCATGAATGACTTAAATCTTTTAGAGCATTTATACATAGTCTTTGACCTGTCCTCAAATTAAAATGCAGTGCATGAGGGATAGAAATACCCCGGAATGACATGGACTGAAAACTGTTTGTAGAGTGTTTAGTTATAGTAAATTCGGCTCAACCCGCTGGGACCCCCCTGCAGAGCGGGGAGTGACCCAACAGGCAGCTGCGCAGGAGGGGAGCTGGAGGAGGGATGCACAAGACGAATGCATTTAGTATTATAGTTGGTTTTTTTTTAAAATCCAAGAAATGATGTCAGGGATGATTACAAGTCAGGGCAGCGGAGGAGAATTGAACTGGACTGCTGTCATCCCCTTCCAGACTCTGGATGTACAGTAAACTGCCTGTCTAGACAAGGCATCTAGACCGGCACTTTTTCAAGCGGCTGGACTTTCCAGACCACTTCCGTAATGGATGTGGAAGCTCACTTCGGAGATATGGGAAGGGAGCTCCGTGCCAGTGAGTGGACACCGATCCCAGCCCTCACGACCCCAGGGCCACCGCCTCAGCGCTCGGCGGCAGGGCCTGTCCCACAACAGGATGATTAAGGCCTCCTCCACTGACGTGACATTCAGCTGCTGGAAAGGAATCCATCATTGCATGTGAAGATAGCTCACTACACAGCAATTAACATTCAGTTTTGTTTCTGGTTCACTGCTTCACATGCAGACAGTATTTCTTTCGGGGGGCTGCAGGGTCACGCTGTCCTGGGAAAGTTAAGTTTTCCATTTAAATAAACAAATGTCGGTGCCTTCTGGTTGGTATATGAATGTGTGCGGTGACAGATGGCACTGCTCCATAACCATAGACTTAAGATTCTAATCCCCCGGGGACAAGACATCTCTGTGCTGTCAGCTGATCACCTCCAAGAAATTAAATGGGGAAAAAAAAAAGATTTTATTTGATATGATTGTTCTGGTCTAATCCCTGAAAAATTGAGTCCACGCATTTGTCGGCCATTTGAAGGGTTTTTGTTTTTGTTTTACAGAAACTGTGATTAAGCATCTGGGTTATCAGCTGAACTCCAATAAGGGGTAATGAATCATAAAAAGGGTATGAAAATTGCCTCTCTGTTGTGTTTAATATCTAAAATATACACCACCAGGCCATGGTAAATTATCCTAAGCACTAATATATTACCAATTGACCCCTTTTTCACATTCTTATGTCCATCTGGATATTAATATAGCATTTGACTAAGCACAAATATTGATAAAATATATTAAAAATTAAACACTGTTTCATTCATATAAACAACGGGGAAGAAATGTTATTAAAAGAAACAAAACGAAGAAACAATTTTCAAAATGTAAAGTTCCATAGTAAAATATTATTACGTATGAGCAGTTCTGGAGTTATTTACACAAAAACCGTGGAAGGTACGTTTCAAAACAGAACATTTGTGTTGTTAGTAATAAAAATACACTGTAATATTACATTACAATATTTATTTTTAGTGAGAATAGGAACTTCCTAAGGCAGGACTGGACAACACTACTAACCTCACATTAGTGCCTCTGTGAATGTCACATATTATCCGGAATTACCGTAGCTCTGTAGCTGAGTGCAAAGAGAAATGCAAATGACTTCATATACCGTATTCCTCTGTCTACAGATAATTTACAACCGATTAACAATTGTTTCAGCAGTAAGGAAATAGCAATTGACTAAGCAACTTCAACAAAGGTCTGGTTAATGATATTACTCATATACAATGTATCTTATTGTATTATCGGTTGTATTAATAGATGTATATATAATTTAAATAACTTCCTTACGACTAAATAATGGTCCATTCGGAAATTAACATTTTATTCTAAAAGAAAACAGATTCCTGGGTACTTAACGTGGCGTTTTAATGCACAATGTAGTTACACCGCACATTTCTGGAAAGTTTACACACCCTCAACGTGAAGAGGATGTTATATATTTACGTTTAAAAAATACATTTTAAAATAAAATCAAATTTGACTCCACCAGCACTTTTACCAGAGCGGGAACTGGAGTAATGATGTAGCGCCGCTGTGCGGAATCGACTTGAATGGTGCTGAGTGTGTTAATGTGTGTGTGTCCTGAGCACAGGATACTGAGTCATTTCCAGTCACTGCAGTCTTATTGCCTCTCGGCCTGTGCCAATCACAGAACCCGGCCTTAAATTAGGCCAGCCCTATCTCTTTCCTTGTCCAAACCCCAATAGGTCCTGGGTTCCTCCAAATATTAAGGATCTTTTTATGTCCCCCTAGTAGTTTGAATTTGAATAAAATCTCAATGCCAGATTTGTTATATATATATATGTGAAAAGCTACATGTTTTCTAAATGTTATTATACAAAAGAAAACACAACAATCAAGAGCATTTATATATATATACACGTTACAACATGAGAATAAAAGGACAAACCAGAACAACTAATCAGTAAGATTATCAACAATATGAAAATTACGTGAATTTTATAAACTATGAGATTTCTGTAAACCAGTTTTCCGAGGGTTTTTTTTTGATGTTTTTAATGAATTTGAATACAACCTAAACGAATGTGTAAATTATTTGAAGCACACAGAACTTTCACGCACTTAAATATATATATATTAAATATATATAAAATGTTGCCATCATGAGAATGCCATTTACCATCATACAACTTCTTAATTTTTATTCAGTACTCTAAGAACAATGTCCTTACAAGTTCAATTTATATACAATATTATTATTATTATTGTTGTAATAAATCTCTTATTTAACCAAAAGCAGAATGCCAGAAATCTATTTAATGATGACATGAGAAAAAACATGTTCAGTTGGTTAATTATCAGACTCACAGAAGTGCAGGTGTTAAAGTCAATGTTAATATGCTCAGTTTCACAACTAGAAAAACTAAAACTGTTTCCTGCACAAGAAGTTGGTAAAAACGTGCGATTTACACTAGATGGCAGAATTGAACTGTTTCCGCTTAAAGTGTTACGTAATTCCGGTTCCTGTTCCGCCATACTACAGTGATGCAGCATAGTTGAGATACAGAAAACTGTTGTGTTATTTGCGCAAACAAATAGTGTCTTTGTTTAAACAGTTATTTTTTCTTAAAAGCAGATCATAATGCTTTCCGCACAAACGTACGGAGAAAACGGGAAAATGAAGGAGTATCATTACAGTGGACCCGTTGAGCACAGATTTTCACCATACGCGTTTAACGGAGGGTAAGTGAAACCGATTATTGAAATAAAGACATTCTTAGCCGGAAACTGTTTTAACGTGTGTGCTAAGGTAATTCGGTTAATTTTGACTAAGGCATAGTTTTTTTTTTAATTATGAATATAGGGGCCATATGAACACTCGTCAGTAGACGACTAGTCTTTCCTTTAGGGGGAATACTTTGAATTGAATCCACGAGGCGTAATCTTTCCCATTCTTGAAAAAAGTATCTTTAGGTCGACTTTGCTGTGGATCATGGCGAAGTCTTGATTTCAGAAAGTCGTTCTGAATGTGTTCATATGTATATGTACCCTTTGAAGTGTGTTTAAAATGTCGTTCTCTGAGAAGCGTGCACCAAAGAAAACTGTGTATTGGATGTTTATGGTCCTTTTTTTCAATTAATGCCTTGGGTCAGATATTTGGAAAAGTGAAGTCTTGGGTTTGCACGATAAAAGATACAGTGCTCTTTTCCAGCCTTTAATGTTGAAGTTGAACATCTTTCAACAAAAGAAATGGAAATGGCGACCACTGTGGAGGCGGAAAGCGCTGTTGTTCTTGTGTTTTGGTTCACTGTCTTGTGGGAGGGCGGCGCCGATACCTGGGAGTGATTCTGATTTCCTTCTGTCAGGACTGTGCTGGCAGTTGCCGGAGAAGACTTCGCCATCGTGGCCTCAGACACCAGGCTCAGCGAGGGCTACTCCATCCATTGCCGCGACTCGCCGAAATGCTACAAACTGTGAGTTTTATTCCATGGCCTCTTCTGCTTTGTCAGGGTAAATCGGTCATGTGAAACCGTCATTGGAGGGGGAGATGGGCTGTAATACACGTAAAAGTTTATTCCGTGCTGAAAAAGAAAGAGAGACAACGTTTCGGTTGTGGAGCCTTCTTCAAGTGTCACCCGATGACACCAAGTTGTCTGTTTTCTTTTCAGTGTGAAATAAACCTGTTCCAGATCCTTTGCAGCCTGTGCATGCTGATGCAGCTCCCCACTCGAACTTAATTTAATACATTTTGTTCTTCAAGATGCACCTTTTTGTTGATATGACAAGTTTATTGAATACTGATTCATCCTGCGGAGTAGTAAGGAAGACGCTGGGTGGAATTAGCCAACTTTTAAGGTTGGAGACACAGGTGCATCTGCAGCTCCACTGATATACTAAGGCACTCTGAGAGTGGAACACAAACCAGGAATTCCTTCCAGGAATTGAGTTCGAAACCCAAGCAAAGGCAAATGATTTGCTGTGGCTCCTGGAAAGTACCCAGTCCTTGTATAGACTTTGATATCTCTAGTTAAATGGTGTACCAGTGAGGCAGGTTTCATTTGCTCATTCCTTCCCACGTACAATGGAGCATTTTTGACAGCTTGTCCACTGTCAAATTACATGCGGCAAAGTAATGTTTTTTTGTTTGGCAGCAATCAGAAATGAAAATATTCTAGGCAGTGTAGTAGAAACTCCTTGTTGGCTTTTGCTGACCCTCAGCTTTTATCTTGCATTCATGTCACTCTCTCGGCAGGGGAAATGAAAACGAGACACTGATATTTTCTTGCAAACATGCATCATCCAGTACAGCTCAGTTTTTATTGGAATATAAGAAACAGCATGCAGGCCAAGCGGGAAAGGTTAGACCTTGTCTGTGGATGCTCTGCATGTGTTTTGTCATGGATGAACAACCAAGTGATAGTGCCCATTAATCTTGTGTTGCTAATGCACAGATCCTGTATAAGAACAGGCCTCTGGCATTGTATTCACCAGTAATGAGACAAGCAGGGATTGTTACTGGTGATTTTGCATACTGAATCTTCACTCAAAAGGAACAGAGGTAAAGGTATCCCCATCCTTGGAGAGACATTCTCCTGTTAGACTTAAATTAAGTTTCAATGATCACTAAAACAGTGTGTACAGTTTTATCAATAGTGTCTTAATTCTGGTCCTGGAAGGCTTCTGTGTTAAGGTAGCAACTCCATAAAAATTATTGATAATTTAAGTTGACCTGCTTCAGTGATAAGAAATACATGTAAGATTGTGTCGTGATTTTATAGAGTAGACTTGCTTTACACAGTAGGTAGGTTTCTGACATATAATGCCCTCTTAGACCCTCCTTTTCCCCTCCTCTAAACAAGTCAAATAAGTCGTAAGTGTATTAGTATGTGTGTGTAGATTAAAGTATTATGAAAACAGTAATACAGCAATTATAAGGTAGGGTACTCAGTAGAGGAATAACCTTCACCCTCTCTCATTGGACAAATCTAAGGTTCATTCTTGTCATACATACACGCCAAACTATTCACTATCACCCCACCCTTTAGCTTATTCAAAATCTTGATTTTAACTCCGATTCAGGCACTTTTCTTGACTTGCCTTTCCCCTTCCTACCTGTTTTTCGGTTTACAAGCCATATTGAGGGTGATGCTAAAGAAAGCACCAGCGTGCTATCGGCTCCGTAACTGCTTCGCACAGTGTAGCTCAGGTTCCTGCCGATTTGAATTTGTGAAATTTCCTACGTTATTTGATTTTTTCACTAATTTCCAACCACACGTACAAGGATTTGTGTAAAACACAAGTCTACTGCATAATAGTGAGTTTGTCATACTTCTCAATGGAAGTCCTTCAAAATTCCTGTTGGACACCACTTGTACAGAAATAAGAAGGCACAGTAGGGGTTGATGTTGTTGACAGTGTATGGTTGTGTGGATATAAACAAATGGAACCAATGAAGTGTCTCTATCAGTGATCTTCAAGCTACATTTACACTTTGGTGGAGTTGGAGGCAAAGCCTAAATTCCTAAAAAAAAGCCTAAAAGGTAACATTACAGTATTTACTTTTTATACTGTTTGTTCTCTGCTCTGTAATGTTATTAGCTTCCTTTTATAGGAGTGATGAGTGGTGTAAATAGGTTTTAATTCAGTATACATCATGTAAGCGAAGGTTACGAAATGTTTCTGCTTTCATTTCACAGAACAGACAGAACAGTCATCGGTTGCAGTGGATTCCATGGTGACTGCCTGACACTGACCAAAATTATCGATGCGAGATTAAAGGTATTGCACTGGACTAGTGCTGACAGCTTTGTGTGAACGGAAGTCTTTCTTTGGTGTAGGGATGGGGGCAGTTTGTGATTCATTGCCTTATTCTTTGTGCTTTTAGATGTACAAGCACTCAAATAACAAGACCATGACAAGCGGAGCGATTGCGGCCATGCTTTCCACCATTCTGTACTCTCGGCGGTTCTTCCCTTACTATGTTTACAACATCATTGGTGGCCTTGATGAGGAAGGTATGTCACATTGGTTCTGTTGCTTGTGCTCACTGAACGTGGACGTTTCATTCTGTCAGCCTCTGAAGTTGTAAGAGTGATTTAACAAGTAATAAATCTAGTGGGCAGCACATTGGTACAGTAGTTAGCATTGGTGCCATGCAGCTCTGGGATCCTGGGTTCAGTTACTGGGGTGCTATCTGTGTGGAGTCGGCATGTTCTCCGTATGTTTGTGTGGGTTTCCTCTGGGTGCTCCGCAAATACATATGGGCGGGCAAGGCCTTTGTGTGAGAGTCTGTGTTTGTGTCAGTGTGTCCTGTCCAGGGTGTACCCCGCCTTGTGCCCATGGCTAACCAGGGATAGACTCTGGCTCCCCTGCAACTCCGTTTTGGATACAGAGATCAGAAAATGGATGAATAGTAAAACTGACAGAGCAGCACATATTAGTGTCATGCGCTTCTGTCTTTTTCAGGAACTGCAGGCTCTTGAATAACAATAGCAATACCAAGTGGTACATCTTTCAAGACTTTTTATTTTGAATAAATTTGGTTTGTGATGTTATAAATTACATCTAGTATTTAAACCTCCAGTGAATCTCTTTATACTGTGGTGTCTAATCTGCTGCCTTGTATTTAGGCCTGTTTGTATGGAGCAGCGCAGTAATGTCACAGGGGGCTTGTGTGTTGTTCCCCAGAAATATCTGAGTCAGGAGCCAAATGTCTGTGGCAGCTCATTCTCCTGCAGGATTTTAATGCTGTGGCGAAAGGAATGACACAATTTGAAATTGTGTTCAGATTTGCAAATGATTAAATCCACCAGTTGAAAATGGGGGAAAATCATTTTTATTTTAAATTTAAAAAGCTGTTTCGTTGAGAATGTGTACCTTAACAAGAACGTGACTTTTCCAGGTAAGGGAGCAGTGTACAGTTTTGATCCAGTAGGTTCTTATCAAAGAGATGCTTACAAGGCTGGAGGTTCAGCAAGTGCCATGCTGCAGCCCCTCCTCGATAACCAGGTACAGTTCCTGTGGAAAGCAGTGTTCTTGCACTCTGTTCCCCATAAGGCTGATTTATTGTTGACCATGTGAAGTTTGATCTCATGTGTTGCATGGGCATTAACTTCGATTCAGTCAATATTCTTAACAATATTACAGGCATTAAACTAATTCTGATATGACTTCATGATGTTTACTGCAGCTGGGAAAAGGAAGAAACTTTAATTGAATTTTTAGAGAAATAATAATTAAAAAATAGACTTGTTACTATGAATGCAAAATTATTTTTGTTTAATCAGACATTGTTGTTCTGTGCAGTTGATACATTTGATGAATGAAATGGTTTTCAAATCTGAATCTTTTGGGTCTAAGGGTAGTGTTTATCAAATTCCCTTCAGTTCTTCACTGTATGGGCATTTAACTAGCAGATCATATGGTCATGTACTGTTTTTATATATTACAATATTGCACTGAGGACAACTGCTGTATAGGATTTTTACTGGACTTCAGTAGAGGGCAGCTTCCTTATGGCGGTGTATGATTTTAAATGCCTTTTACTCCTCTCTAGATTGGCTTCAAGAACATGGAGAATGTGGAGCACTTGCCTCTGACCTTGGAGAAGGCTGTTCAGCTTGTCAAGGATGTCTTCATCTCAGCAGCTGAGAGAGATGTGTACACAGGTGATGCTCTTAAAATCTGCATTGTCACCAAGGAGGGCATCAAGGAAGAGACTGTCCCACTCCGAAAAGATTGAGAATAAACTTGTACCACTTTCCTTCAGAAATGTTTAATGAAAGTGTATTAATTTTTTACACTGTCATCTTGTGTAGTAAATAAAGAGGTATGGTATGTATATTTTCTATTACAAGGAAGTACTCCTTTCTGTATTTAAACTGACCCTAACTTTGTTTTTAAACAAAAATGTAAACCAATTTAATAGTTTGCCAGGTATGTTTCATGTCATTTTGCGCTGAAACATCCATATGTTCTATTCCATTAGCTAAAACTATAATTTTCCACATTCTAAAAACTCCATTGATCTAAAATCAATCATTGATATCTAAATAAACCTCTGCAGTTTCCCTATAATTATTTTTGTATCTGGAGTGCGTGTTCCTGATTTTGAAATAACCAAACTATCCATGCGATACGGATTATTTAGTAATGAACATTTTTATTTCTGGAACCAATGCAGGTTCTGACAGTCAGTGTCGATAGGCTTTCGACATCACTATACGGCAGCAGCTGACAAGTTGGGAAAAGTTAAAGAGGTACAGTTAAGCCATAAAATTATGTAATCTAAGAGCGGAGTTGGAAAAATGCAAACACATGGGCTCTCTAGTATTGAAGTTGGGCACCCCTGCTTTAGTTAGAACCAAGGACTCCACTGCTGCTGTTCAATAATGTAAATGAATTTATATTATTCATGTGATTACATTATTACTGTAAGAGTGATTTTTAATATGCAGCATGAATTTGCATAAGTCCTTTAAATGCACATAAAGAATTGCATGGATCCAAAGGCCACAGAAACACTGCTTGAAGTATTGGGTTTGTAATTAGGGGTCTTGAATTAAGTGTGGTTTACAGATTATAAGGGGTTGGGGGTTGGGCTGTAGTATAATTCTGGATCTGTAATAAAAGAGAGCCTCAAATTGAATAGCCCTGCTCTGTAGCTCATTAGCAATTTAAAGTGAGCAAAGTGGTCTTGAGTCGTGGAAAAAGACAGTTTTCTGAGAACCCTCCGGAGTGTTCTGATGGACTGCTTAAATCCTCGTATAAATGAGTTTTTATCAGTTGCTGTCTCGGAAGGGCCATGTCTGGATCAGGGTGGGCTCTCCTCCAGCAGCCCGACAGAGAACTTCCGGGCGATGTTGTGCAGCGTGCAACAGGTGTAACGAATACCCCCCTGTGTTTAACCCGAGTTCTCCTTCAGCTCAGCTGGCAAGCTCCCTGTTGCATGACACCAGAGACCAGGGTTCATGAGAGACGAACTGGCAGGGCAGGAGGGGCAAGGGCGGAGACCCCCAGAACCCTTACACGGGCATTGATAATCTCAGTGGCCCTGGTGGGCGTCTGTTTCTGATTGCACCCGTAATCTCAGTTTGAGGGCACCAGATGTCCTCTGGATAACTATGGGTCTTGTCATGGGCTCTGTTGTATCGCCCTTCCGCCTGATCAGCTGGATCCGACACGGGTGAGGAGGTGCTTCTGCAAAAAGCAACTTCTGCTGTCTAAAAGCAAATGAGATGCTAATCGGAGAGGTGATTATGTATCGGTGTAAATCAGGCAAGTGGATCCTTTTTAAAGGCAAACCCTAGGCCTAAACCAACAGCAGGTAAGCCAAGGCAAATATCATAAAAAGCAATCTAGACATTTACTGCACAGAGTGAAAACAAAGCTAGAAGACAAGCATGACAAAACAATAAAGCACACAACCCTGTAAAACCAGCCTTGGGTCAACCAAGGCGTGAGGGTACCCCCAAAAACTACTCGGTTTAATTTAAAAAGTACTCAGGTTCATTAGGGCCTGTGGGGTACCCCAAACCACAGAGACTTCACCCCTAAACATAGCAATGAGTAGTTAAAATTATTCTGACAACAGTCTTTCAATTGGTTTTTCCTGATGATATGCAGAAAGGCTTCATCGGGATTTTGTTTTAAAATGTTCAGAGAAGTCCAAGACTGGTTATGTTGACTTCCTTTCGGACGAATGAGTGGATCAACCTTGCCACTCAATCAACACCAGCAAGCCATCCATCATCTCCACAAATGCCAGCCTGGAACTCTTTGCTTATGGAGGACGGTTCCCAAAAAGTTGCAACACTGAGTAAATTACTGTGCGAGTCGCAAACCATCTGGACTGATGGACCGGTAGGTGTTTGTACTCATGAAAACGAACTCTCTTTCTACGGGCGCTGTGGTGCGCACTTGAGTGCAGCCCAGCTCTAGGCGACACCCGAGCTGCTCTGCCCTGTCAGGCAAGACTGGGGAAACTGTGGTCGCGGCTGGGCTGACGGAGGACTGGGGCGTCCCCGCAACCTCCGCCATGTGTCTGCAGGGACCCGTTTGCACAGGAGCTCAGAGCCGCGAGCAGGGCTGTCCCGCACGCAGCCCACAGAGACAACGGAGACGTGGATAAGGGGGGGTGTGGGAGTAGAGAAATGGAAGTGGTCGAAAAAAAATTCATTGTCGAAGGTGTCTAGCCCGGACCTGGGGATACTCCGGCTGACCACTCTGTCCACCTCGTCTTGCACAGTGAACCACACTGCAGCCTCATGTGACATTTTCAATAAGACTCTCTCGCTACAAACGATTGTGTGTGCCCGTCTCGTATTTAGGATTTCGTTCAGATTGTTACACCATATCGCAAACACCATTTTTACACCCATCTTTACATCAATAATTGAATTCAACACTCATTTCCCTGCACGACCCAGTTTCTGCCTGCGCACCCGATGACACAGAAAACAACGAGAAGGATCGCCCTGCTTCCAATGAGCGCCGCATTAAAATTAGTGCCCAAAGCACAAATCACAAAATCCTGTTTATCCGTATGCTTTAGATTAGCGAAATCCAAATGTTCTGCACACAATTTAAAAATGGTTATTTACCGTATTATTACGTATATACACGACTGATATAATTCCAAGTACTAAACACTCAAGTTTTGCTTTAGATAAATCAATAATAACTAAGGCACTCCTTCCAGTATAAAACTGTCGGCCCATACCCTGCTGTGTCCTAGTAGAAAGCTGTATTTAGTTGACCTCAAAATTTTATAAACACACGAGAGACGTCTGTATATGAAATCATGTACAGAATCACACTCTTTGACATACTGATTGAAACTCATAAGGATTTAAAAAAAAGGATTAAAAAAATTATATTTAAGACCAATTATCTGAAAAACAAATGACCACCAGACTTGTTATGTCTCCTGTATTTTAAAACACCTAGGCAATTACTCTTAAACCCTGTTCACATATAGCGACCACCATCACATTTTTAGTTTTGCACGGCTGTTCCGGAAGGACAACTCGGCGCTACAGGAAGTTTGCGCGCAGTTTGCTGGGAGAGAAGGAGGGTTTTTTTTGCGGTAGTGAGCGGTCGAAAAAACAAGAGCTGCTGCAGAGACAGAGGCGTAAAAAGGTGAGGGGAAACGGGACGAAGGGGCTAACCGTTTATTTTCTGTGTTTGGGAGACAGTAATGAGCCTAGATAGCGAGGGTGTGTTTATTTTGCGAAGGAATGTCTCGCTACACGTCGGGGCCGTCGGGTACCAGAAGGAAATTGTATGTGTGTGAGCGGGATTATTTTGCAATTAATTTGTTTAAAATGTATTTGGGTATAACTGCCAAGTCATTTATAAACAGCCCTAAAATGAATTTTACGCCTTCAAACGTAAAAGATACGTGCTCGCGAAGATTGTATGTTTGTTGCGGTCAGCTATAATTTTTAACTCGCTTTTTTATTTATAGATAATTATGCACTGAGCGTTGTTTTATAGTGCATTTGTTCTTTATCTCGCATATCTGCAGTGCCCCATACTAGGAAAGTAACGGCTCTGATTTAAAATCATTTAAACCCATGATTTAAAGACTAACTGGCATGGTTACTTAAGGTGCATGGTTTTGCACTTCGTCAACTACGACACAAAGGCGATACTACAGCGGTGGCGAAGAGAGGTTTCTCGATGAATAAATCTGTTAATATGCGCTGGTCCAACACTGCTGTAATGTCCTTCTGCAATGTCTACATCAGCTCCAGAACCTGGGTGCTGGAAAACCTAGTTGCATTAGTGTCTCCGATTTAGCAGGTGGGTAAGTAAGAGTTAAGTAAGAACTGGCTTTGGTGCCAACATTTCGACACTGCTGTCAGGACCGTGTTTTGGTGGAGGGCTGGGTCTCGTTGCTTCGCGTTGTCGTTGAACTGCGCTCTGCCCGGCTCGGTCTTCTGCTGTCAAAGCTGCAAACTATTTATTAGAGGACTAAGCAAGACAATTATTAGTCGAGTTCATTGAAGAGTGTTATCAAATGGAATGAAGATCGGCAGACACGGTGGGTCCCCAAGACCAGTATAAAAAAACTCAGGCAGTGCCATATATCCTTCTGATGGGACATTTAACTGAGATGTTTAACCATCAGGGGTTCCAGCCTGAGCTGTCAGTTACATCAAAGGCCTAATTATTTAACTGCATAGGTGTAATACCTGTAGCTTGGTGTAATGTGTGACTATACCCTGTATAGTACATTACCTTAATGTACTGAGTGTGTTGAGTCATCAACTGTAAAAAGCCTTAAGTAACATCCTGGTTTTTGTCCAGGATGACTAAAAAAATAAGAAAATAATGACCTTTTATAATTTAGTGCTTGGGGATGTAAACAAATCCATCTACCCATTTCCTAAACTGCCTCTTCCAGTTTGGGGTCAGGGGGGAGCCAGAGCCTATCCTGCCCAGAAACAGGTGTATGACGGGGTACACCCTGGATGGGACACCAGTCCATCACAGGGCACAGACAGACACAAACGCACACACTCGCACCTGGGCCAATTTTCCAAGAAGCCAATTAACCCACCAGCATTTGTACTGTGGGAAGAAAGCCAATGTGAATACAGGGAGAACATACCATTGTAACCATCGTAGTAATAATAATTGCTTACACTTATATAGAGCTTTTCTGGACACTCCACTCAAAGCGCTTTACAGGTAATGGGGGATCCCCTCCACCACCACCAGTGTGCAGCCCCACCTGGATGATGTGACGGCAGCCATAGTGCGCCAGAACGCTCACCACACACCAGCTCTCAGTGGGGAGGAGAGCAGAGTGATGAAGCCAATTCATAGATGGAGATTATTATTAGGAGGCCATGATTGGTAAGGGCCAATAGGAAATTTGGCCAGGGGTTACACGCCTACTCTCTTCGAGAAACGCCCTGGGATTTTTAATGACCGCAAAGAGTCAGAACCTCGGTTTTCATCCGAAGGACGGCGCCTGTTTACAGTATAGTGTCCCCCTCACTATACTGGGGCATTAGGATCCACATGGACCGCAGGGTGAGCGCCCCCTGCCGGCCCCACTAACACCTCTTCCAGCAGCAACCTTAGTTTTTCCCAGGAGGTCTCCCATCCAGGTACTGGCCAGGCTCACACCTGCTGAGCTCCAGTGGGCTGCCAGTTGTGAGTTGCAGAGTGACATGGCTTCTAGGTTAATCTAATGCACAAATCATTGTACACTAGTGCTGTACACATCAGAACCTGGAGGACCTCCAGGTCTTTCTGGTTTTCTTTCAGGATGACATTGTGATTATCTAGGCAGATAGAGCTGTAGCTGATTAAGATATTCTGTTAATTTCATAAGAGCATTTACGGAGTTGTTGATGCACATGGACCCCAAAACCTTTTCTGCACTCATTCAGGTGTATGGATTGTATGTAATTGGGTCTTTGGAGAACACAAAATGGCCTTTATTGGTTGGAGGGTTTGATAAAGTGTTCTCACATGTACCTGTACCTAAATAATGTATTACTTCGTGAGAACTGTTTAGACACAAAAATGCCAGAACCACTTAATTAAGCATGTTGAGGAGATACTGAATGGAGATTTCTTGGCAGTATTTTCTAAAACAAAATCTGAGTACAGAATTATGTGGACAAGCTATTTAATGGTCAAATCAAGCTGGAAAATCAATTGAAGGGACCACTTTGCCTGATTAAGATAGCAAGTGGAGCAAACACCAGAAGAGACAGACCTCCCCCCAGTCACGAGCTGAGAACCACTTCTCTGTACTGCACCAGTTGTGTTAAAATGCTTAATGTATCTCACTCATACAATGGCCAACGTGTCAAGATAAAACATTTCTTTGGAAGTTGTCTCATCCAAAAAATCTTACATCTTTTACTTTCCGTAACTAAGAGGTGCATTGTTAGAACTTGTCCTTCTCTGTTTGGAACATCGTGCGATGTATTTTGTTTCCTCTTATTTCAGGTTTCGAAGAGGCCCTTTGTCAGGACGTCTCAACTGAATGACTGGTGTTGGCTGCAGTTAGTTTAGTTGCGGACAAAAGGTGGAAGAAGCCCTTCAGAGGTGTTTCTCTGGTGACGCTTGGCTCGGGAGAGAATGGAACAGAACAACAGCTTGCCCCCATATGCACAAGGCCTGGCGTCTCCGCAGGTGAGAAGGAGGGGTTCCACACGAGGAGAATCGGAGTGGGATCAGTGAACAGGGTGGACATTGCAAAGATCTCCTGAGTGTTCAGTAGTGTTGGAAATTCAAGCATTTCGTTTTCACTTAATTTGCTGAAAAAATGCAAACTACTGTTACAGACATGTATTTCAAGTTCAGCACTGCTCCAGCTTATATTTTATATTTAGTCAGAATAAAGGTTCCCTGATCACATTTATTTATGCACTGTAATTGGAGCGCCATGGTAGAAGTATAGTCTTTGACAGCAAGAGAGTGATATCATGCATGATGTCTTTAAATCGTTCCTGTAACTATCCATTCTGCGTCTTACCCCAGAACATAGTAGGCCAAGTAGGCGTTTGGATTTGGGTTTGTTTGATAGCAGTGAAATGGGGAAAGGTGTTTAATTGCTAGTTCAGTGTATTTGTATAGGGTTGAAAAGTACAAGGTTTTCCGTCCTGGCGACAGTGTTTATTTAATCAGTCGAGGGGAATGTCACTTCCCTGGTTTCTCAAGAGCAACAGAAGGGCTGGTCTGTTGATGAAGAACCGGTTTTCAATTCAATTTCAATTCAAGGGGCTTTATTGGCATGGCCGATGAGAACAACCGGTGTGGCCAAATCAAAACAGAAACTGACAAATAAACAACAGTATCTGACTGCATGCTGTTTAAATGAAGTTCAAATAGCCTCTTGACTGTTTTTTTCCTCCAGAGTTTCTTCAGCTCCCTGTGCCATCCTCTCATAGTGTCCTGTTTGCTCCTTCAGGGTGCCATGACGCCTGGCATGCCTCTGTTCAGCCCCATGATGCCCTACGGCACGGGGCTGACGCCACAGCCCGTTCAGAGCACCAACAGCCTCTCTCTGCTGGAGGAGCAGCAGCGGCAGCAACAACAACAACAGCAGCAGCAGCAACAACAACAGCAACAGCAGCAGCAGCAGCAGTCCACGTCCCAGCAGGGCGTGGTGCAAGCTTCCTCAGGCCAGACGCCACAGCTCTATCATTCCCAGACCGTCACGACCACCGCCCTTCCCGGAAACACCCCCATGTACACCACCCCACTCACCCCCATGACCCCTATCACCCCGGCCACGCCTGCGTCCGAGAGCTCCGGCATCGTGCCCCAGCTCCAGTGAGTACCCCCTCCGTCCTCCTCACCCTCTCGCCAGGGCTCGTGCCCCAGCTCCTCGAGCTTGCAGGCTGAGTCTTCTGCCTGCGGTGGTACAAGATTAGCTCCGTATATCGCAGCCAGCTGGATCTGTGTGCTGGGCAGATTTGTGTGCGAAATCTAAATTGGATTGATTTAACTGCAAACTAATGAAATGCATGCTTTAGAACCGGGAACAAATAATGTTTAATTCCTCGCTGAGAAGAAACACTGTTCGGCTGTTGAGCCCTCTACAGGTGCAAAAGAATAGGACCACACTACACAGAACTGCTGACCAAACCTGCCTTTCTGCCATGCTGTGTTAGACATCAGATGCTTCATTGTATTGTTGTGCTCTGACCAATTTTCCCCATAATGAACAGGCCACTGAGTCCATACATAGAGAAACTCCAAGTATCAATGGTGGAGGGGATCCCCATTGTCTGTAAAGCGCTTTGAGTGGAGTGTCCAGAAAAGCGCTATATAACTGTAAGCAATTATTATTATTATTATTATTATTATTATTATTAACATTAGTTCCTCTGCATCTCTCTTCAATAGTAGGTGTGTCCTTAAGTATGACCTTTCACTTACTGCAGCCTCTGGAACTGGCTGTCTTGTTTTTACCGATGTAACAATGGCTGCAAAAACAACATTCTAATGTTCACAGAAGCATTGGTCTGCTTGTGTAGAAGAGAATGCATTCATACCTATTGGGTGAAGATTCGCCATGCAGCATAACGGTGATTGAAGGCAACCAAGGAATATATCAGAAGATAAAAATGGAGAACCTTAGACTGGCTAAGTCTGTCTCCAGATAGGAATCTGTTTGAGCAGTGTGTTTCATGCTTAAAAAAACGAATAGGCAAGAACTCTGATTTTTAAGTGCCTGCAGCAAAGCGTTTCAAAAGATTGCTTTTGATTGGCAGCTTTATGCGCTGCCGACATGAAGCAGTCATTGGGGATTGTCGAGCAGATACTGATAATTGAATGTGTCTAAATAGCTTGTTCAGACTGGATGCCTCGGCTAGAAATGGAAGAAGCCAGGGGAAACGGGGCATAGTGCACTCCGAAGCAGTGCCACCGTCATGGAAATAAGAGCAAAATCAATTAAATGAACGTATTACAGAAATGCAGTTTGTCAGTTTTAGTATGGTTGCCATTAGAAAACAAAAAGTATTTATTCACTGACAGTGAGGTTGTATATAATAATTAATAATAGCTTACACTTATATAGCGCTTTTCTGGACACTCCACTCAAAGTGCTTTACAGGTAATGGGGATCCCCTCCACCACCACCAGTCTGTAGCCCCACATGGATGATGCGACGGCAGCCATAGTGCGCCAGAACGCTCACCACACACCAGCTCTCAGTGGGGAGAAGAGCAGAGTAATAAAGCCAATTTATAGATGAAGATTATTAGGAGGCCATGATTTGTAAGGGCCAATGGGAAATTTGGCCAGGACGCCGGGGTTACACCCCTACTTCTTTCGAGAGACGCCCTGGGATTTTTAATGATCACAGAGAGTCAGGACCTCGGTTTTACGTCTCATCCGAAGGACAGCACCTGTTTACAGTATAGTGTCCCCGTCACTATACTGGGGCATTAGGACCCACATGGACCACAGGGTGAGCGCCCCCTGCTGGCCCCACTAACACCTCTTCCAGCAGCAACCTTAGTTTTTCCCAGGAGGTCTCCCATCCAGGTACTGACCAGGCTCACACCTGCTGAGCTCCAGTGGGCTGCCAGATGTGAGTTGCAGAGTGATATGGCTGCTGGCTTATCACTTATCACTATATGCCTTTTGTTTTTTTTAACCAATTGAATATCCCACTCTGCTTCTCTTTTAGAAATATAGTGTCCACTGTAAACCTGGGCTGTAAGCTCGACCTAAAAACAATAGCACTGCGAGCCAGAAATGCTGAATATAATCCAAAGGTAAGATGTTTATTTTGAGGTTTTTCCACTAATAAGAGGAGACTTTCGTGCACCCACCCCCCTATTAGAAGTAGCCCTGGATTAGTTTATCTAAATGCACATTAGATAGTCCAGGACTGATGGTAATTGGAGTCTGTGAAACTGCTGTAGGTGTTAACCCTGTTATTACAAACTGTGCTGTGTGTCTTCCTCCTGGGTATTTCATTGTAAATCGAGAGCTTGTTGAAGACATGCACATGTTGACTGTTCAAAGCCTTTCTTTATTTCTGATCAGTGATCTCTTGAATCGTGATGTACACAGCCCTGAAAGTTGTATGAAACAAAATGTTTCCCAAACCACTTTACTATTTATTGGGAGTACTAAGGATTGTGATTTTTTTTTTGTTGGGGAAAAAGATTAACAACTTTTTTTGCCTTGTAGCGATTTGCAGCCGTAATTATGAGAATACGGGAACCAAGAACAACTGCCCTCATCTTCAGCTCTGGGAAGATGGTGTGCACTGGAGCAAAGAGGTGCGTCATCAGATATCCTGCTTTCAGACTTGAAGCTCTGGGCTTCATAAGGATAATCACATAACCCTTTGGGTGAAGATGTGCCTCCTGTTCTCTGTATTAAATGCACTTTCACATGTCCCCTGGCTTGTGTTTCACTGTTTATTGTGTCCACTGGGCTGACTTTGTCTCTACCTTCGAGGAGTTGGAAAACTAGAATCGGACCATCTTGTCGTCTTTGCTCTTCAAAAAAAAAGATTAACAGTTCTTTTAGCCTGTTAGGAGTCTCTTTTCCTCTTCCTTTCCTCCTACCTTTGTGCTGTGCTCTATGGCTGCTGAATATTGATCAATTATGGTTTCATTATTTACCGTGAAGTTAATCATCAGAGACACCCTTTGATCACCTGTGTTCACTTGCCTCTTGCCTGCCTGCTTGTACCTGCAAATCTTTACTGCACATCACACTGTACCTGCATTTCTTTCCTCTGCTCACAGTGAGGAACAGTCACGATTGGCAGCCAGAAAATATGCCAGAGTGGTCCAGAAGTTGGGCTTTCCAGCAAAGTTCCTGGATTTTAAGATTCAGAATATGGTGGGAAGCTGCGATGTCAAGTTCCCTATAAGACTTGAAGGTCTGGTCCTAACACATCAGCAGTTTAGCAGGTATGTCATGCACACTTTTATAAAACATCACAATTGGGTGTTTGTGTACAAAAGCACTGTTTTAAAGAAAGTAGACTGTGCTGTTTTCTGAATGTACAATAAGAAACTATTTTATTCAGTCCTTTGGGATGTAAGAGCAAGTAAGGAGATTCAGATAGCAAGAAGATGAGTGCCAGTATACCATTATGCCCTAATGAAACAGCATTGTTGTTCCTGGGGTCGCTAAACTGGATTGTGAAGACCACTCTCATTGTGGGGGTGCAGTAGTAACTCTGAATAATATTTTTTTGAAATTTCTATAAATATTGTCCTTGATATTTTCCTTTTCTTCTCTTGACCATATTTCTACGAATATCTTTAAATGACTTATCATTTTTATTTTTTAGCTATGAGCCCGAGTTGTTCCCAGGCTTAATTTACAGAATGATCAAGCCCAGAATTGTACTTTTAATATTTGTGTCTGGAAAAGTTGTACTAACAGGTAAGATTTTGCTGCATTCAATGACTATAATTGAAGAATAAATCATTTGTTGTGAATCCTAATAGCTGTAACATTTATCATATTTATAGATTATCAAACTGATTAGTAGGTCAAATAGAAGTGTATTTGCACAGTGGAAAAGAAACGAAGTGTACAGTTTTGTCTCTTGAGCCAAGTACCTTGTAACAGATACCATTTTCACAAGTACTTGTTCATGTGTAGCTGAAGATTAACATACCAAAGAGAAAAACATAGTACAATTTGTGAGTGCGCCATTGTGGCTGACTTAAATGTTTTTTGGGATATCAAGAGCGTGTACAGATTGACATGTCAACACTAGTGCTGTACGAATGACGATTTCCATTCATTTTCCACCTTTGTTCCCAGGTGCAAAGGTGAGAGCAGAAATTTACGAAGCATTTGAAAACATCTATCCCATCTTAAAAGGATTCAGGAAGACCACGTAACTGGTTTTATGAAAAACCTTTGCTTTTTTTTTTCCCTCAAGAAATTCAGTAGTGTTATCATCCATGAACTTGGGACTTGGCCTCATGGAAGACTGAGGTGTGTTATTAATGGGAATGAAGTTGGAATTCCTGCACTGCCTTCCTGTGGTGAGGAATTCTAGGAGCCCGCTTTATTTTAGCTGTCAGATTTGCTTTTAAATAAGTTGTCTTGCCTGGTACTTCAGGAGAAGAATCGTCAACCAAGCTACATTAGTTTTTAAAATACATTTTTTAAGTGTTTTAAGTTTAATCTTCATTTTAATATTGTTTTTACCAGGCATTTAAATGTAAACATATTGGGATTTTCCATACATTCCTTTGTCAGACGTTCTTCAAAGACCTGAATGTTAAGTTTCTGTGCTCAGAAATTTTTGTAGGAATGAACAAGAAGTTTTTTTACCAAGTTAATGCAAGTCTAGTTGGTCCAAGTTCAGAGTATTAAATATAACTTCAGTAACGACTACAGACTACAATATAATACTATCATAAAATATCAAAGCTTAAAATGGAGCTATTTTTATAATTTTTCCACATTCTTTAAATTGTTAGGCATTATGGTAAAATCACAATGTATATGATTTAATGAAGACCTAGGGATGCCGTTTTTTTATCATTTTAGAAGGTGGCAAGGTTGAAATTTATAAAGAGTAAGGACTTGTCTCACCTGAGAAACAGAACCTGGGAATTTAAAGTTACTGTACCTGCAAATCGTCCTTTATTTATTTTTTACAAATGTGTATATATTTCTTGCAGGGGCATTTAATCATTTTCGAACTTACTCCCAATAAAGCAGTTAAAAACTCCCCTGAGAATCTTTATATGCGTCTTCCCTCCAATTGGATTAGAATTGAAAAGGTACTCCTTGTATATAGCTATATGTGGCTTTGATGCTTCCCAAGCTCTGGCTGTGCAAAGTACAGTATTTCAATGGTGTCCAGAAGTTTTTTTCCCAGGTGCATTTTTACTTTTGTGTATTTGTCATACTGTACACAATTAAATCATTTCATTATGGAGGTTGTGTTCTTTCTGTAGTCTGCGTGAATGTTGGAATGTTCTCAGGATGGGATGATCCAGTACCTGTTTGTATACTGTCTGTACACACAAACAGTGGTAAGCCTCAGACATGGTTTTTAATTAATGTACAGTATGAATAACAACTTTCATTTCAAAGTGTAAAAACAGTATGACTGACAAGAGGCCATTTGGTCTAGCTCAGTTGATTGCTGGTAACTTATCTTGAGGGTATCTTTTAACATTGTGCAGGTTATACTTAAAACATTTGGTGAAATTATTGTATAGTGGGTTGTACCTTGGCAAAGAAATTAATGTACAACTTCATTGGCAGTTATTTAGAATTAAACTTCTTTAAAGACAGTTTTAATTTTACACAGCTGCTCCTCAAAAACGTTTATTACACTAAAATGTTTTATGAATACAGTATATGGCTGAGCCGTAAATAGCTCAAGGTTAAATGAATTCTTAGTGGATAGAATATGTTGATGTATTCAGTTTGTCTTTTCTGTTTTGCAATTCAGTTTACAGAGAAAAACAGAGAAAGTTCAGCTCTAGAAAACAGGCTTGAACACTGTAGAAGAATTTCAAACTTATATTGATAGAAGCACTTAAAACGTCAATTCTGAGTGCTTTTACTGAAGTTCAGCATAAAATACATTTATAGCATACATAACACAGTTGGAGAAAGCTGCACAAGTAGACTTTCTGCAGATTTATTTTACTGAGCTTTTGTAATTCATGTCATCCAGTATCAAGGGGCAAGAAGGGAGGGTTATCTGTTATAATCCTCACTTTATGAAGGGACGTCCCAAACTGGGTTTATTTAAAATCATCAGTGAGTCACAGATACCAGGTAGAGCTCCAGTAGTCATTAAGATTATTCCCTCCTGTTGTTTCTGCTCCATACGTCACTCAGTCCTCAGTATTTCTGGGGTCTGCAGCAAAGTCCTGTTTCCAGATGAACTCTGCAGTATAGCTGTTGCCTTGCTCGCAGGTTTCTGTACAAGTATAGACAGCCAGGACTCCCCAGTCAATGCTTTCTTGCAGGGTGTCCACCTTCAGATGGTTGAGTAACTGGGGCATAACCTGAAAGGGCACACGAGCAGAAAGAATGCCATTAATATCAGACCTTGGTTACAAAAGACAATGGGTCACTTTGAGGTTTATTTGGTCTTCCTTTAGACAATGTTAACTAAGTTTTGGAAACTATAGAACTAGAGAAGTGATTTTTCATTTTAGGGACGTTTTATTTGACGGAAGTCTCTGAGAAAAATCCTTGCACCTGAAATTCAAAGACACGTCTGGCTCCACATGAGCAGTTTGGGATGTCCTTTTCCTGAGGACGATGTTCAGCAGAAACCCAGAGCGGACTGCCCTTTCTGCAATACCGTAACACCTACAAGTTGAGAGAAAAAAACCTTGTGCTTAAATTCATTTTTCACTGAAAGATAAGGAATAATAACCCTGTTAGCTGTTGGTTTTTGCTTGGGTTAGAAATACATGCTCTACATCCGTACAGCAAACGTTTTGACAACTTCAATACTCAGTGGATTGATTGTAAAAAGATATAGCTGAAATTAGCTAACTTTAAAAGCAACACGAACAGCTGCCAGGCTTTGGGACTGAAACCCGGCTGATAAAGGTCTTGGAGAAATGTTTCCCGCTTCCCCTTAAAAGACAGTCGGGAGTCTGTCTCATGTTAAAAGAAGTTATTTCATGCGCATGGGAGCGAAACACACAGAGACGCTCGGTGTGTTTTTCTCAAAGTTAACTAGAACAGTCCTTAAATATTTTTCTGTCATCTTCCAGCTTCCCTATTTGCTAAAGATAACGTCTTTTAATACAATTGGTTACTTAGGTTCGTAGCACACATTCCAATTAACAGTATAGAATTACATAGTAACCCTTGTCATTCTTCCAATCCAGTTCAAACCAGTTCTAAAGGTCCGCTTTATAAAATATTGCATCTTCTGCAGGACAAGTGTGTACAAAGCTCACAGAGACCCTCAACACCAGTGTGTGATAAAACCTGATGGACCTTAAGGTCTGTAAAAAGACCAACCTGATGAGGCTCATGTGCAGTCCTCTGTTTAAATTTCTGAAACAGTTTTTGATCTTCGGTTTCATGCATAGCCATGGTTTCTAGATCCTTCAGGTCCGGGGACTCCAAGCCTGCAGTAGAGATATTTGAAACAGTAAGCCTTGTAGGGCTTTTGGTTTTGTGCTCAGTGTGCTTTTACACCTGGTTCCCAACATCAGATCGACTTCAGCAGGTTACCATGAAACCTCCAGAACCCTAATCTGTCATGCGTACGTTTACATGTTCCTTTATGGTTCTTAACTAAAACAGAAAATGAAAGCTCTATGGAACGGTACCTCATGAAAGGGCACTAGATTACATTGCAAAATTGTAATGAACTGGAACTATGTAAACTGGAGGTGGTAGTGTTGTCCCGACCTTCACCGGGTAAATGGCTGTACGGCGGGCTCTGCTGTGATTCCTCCAGGGGTTTGCTGAGCTCTTCAGCATCTCTCACTGGCACCTCCTCCGGCTCCGTCACCAGCTCAAATTCGGGGAAGAGAAAACCGTGAACAGGGTTGGGCTCGCCGGACAGGGCTGAACGAAGAAAGAGGAGGTCATTTGAAAGAGCCTTCCCCTGGCAGAAGAACAAGAATGCAGGTTTTCCCAGTCCTGGAGGTTCTCACAACTACTGTTTTTTTTTTTCCATTCCAGCCAAGCTTCATTACCTCATTGAAGCCTTAAACTAATAAGAACTAAGAACATTTACAGTTTTTTTCCTACTTAAAAGTCAATATTACGTACTTATATGTAAAAGGCAGCCTCCAACTCATTAAATGCATGAAGACAATCAAGTAGTTCAAAATTAATCCTAATATTAAAACAATAAAGGGATCAACTGTGTATCAGATCTTGGGTGGAAGACAAACGAGAAGGAACCAGGACTGTAAGCCCCTGCTTCAATGGATGGTACTTGTACTGGCACAGGAGCACAGCAGAACCTTGCTCCTTCTGTCTACCTACCGCCGCTGGAACACCTCTCCTTATGGCCTGCCTTCCAGTCCGCTGTCTGGTGGTGCCTGCTGCAGTAGTTGGCGCTGTGACAGCGGGAGCATGTCTTTGTGCCCGGGCAGCCACACACCCTGCACAGCTTCACTCCAGACCCCAGCACGAAGGTCTCGCTGGCACCTCCTGTGGGCTCCTCCTCTTCAGGAGGGTCGTATGGGTAGAAGTCATTCCTTCTGGGTAACTGGCTCCTGTACACTGAAAATACAGTACCAATGCATAATCGTTTTACTGTGAAGGCTATGAGAACGATCTTTTAGTCTAACGTTCTATAGCCAGATGATTTTCCAAAACCATTTAGGGGGAAAACGGGGAGACAGTGCCAATCCTCTTCCAAACATTGACCAGCTAACTGGGCTTATCTTTCATGTTTTAGTTTGTACTGAGGTCATTTCCTCTTTTATTTGCCTGCTCTCTCTTTAGGGCAAAACGTCTTTTTAGAATGTTCAGGCGGGAAGCTGCATCAGTGGGTCTCCGCTGCAAAGAAACAGGCGAAGGTTAAGTCCGCACTGAAAGGCAGAAAAGAGAAACCACCGATTCAACTATTGAGCCTCTTCAGGTCTTTGGGTGTGAGGCAGGAAAGCAGTGGGAATATAAAGGATACAGTTGGTGCGAATGGGCCCATAGGGGAGAGAGAGAGAGAGAATTCACAGATGGGGAGATCTGGGATTTTTCTTTTTAAGGTTTATGATCAGCTCCTAAAGGGAATTTATGGAGGGCTGATTTAAAAATAGACACTCACGTCTGTTGTGTGTTTCTGGCAACCCATACACACCACTTTTAGAATAAAACTCTTGAGCCCTGTCCTTGTTCTTCTAGTCCAAAGGTTCCCTGGTGTGGAAACCAAAATGTTTCTACGTCTCTTTATGTTATTAACACCTCTTCATCTGGAAGAAGTTTTAAACTGACATTATTAAAGTGCTACTGGACCAGTTTAGCTCTTCTACACGTGCTTCAGCTGTTTAGGATTTAAATAGACAGAGTGCGGACCTCGACGTCAAGAGTTTGGTCTGTTAAATAGCATTGGATAGCATTTATTGAACAGCACTGAAGTCAGAAAGTACTCGCACTCTTGTGTGGTCTCCAAGATTTTACGGTTAGTGTTAATTGAACAATATTTAAATAGCAACATGTAACCAAACCAGAATGGAGTTGCTACATTATAAGGTTCACGATACATTATAATAATCGGTTTTCAACAGCAGCCGGTAACTTGGAGCCAATTAGTTAAGTGATCAAGGAGCGTACCTTTAAAACAGCGACTGTCATTGTGAGAATAGCAGGCTGGAGTTTTACAGCAAAAGAGGAAAATCGTTCTGTGAAAACTTCGGTCCTGCCCGACAATAGGCGCATACACTTGCAGTAGAAAGGCTGTAGGGAGCTGGCATTTCTCGCACGCCAGCTCGGACGGGCTGGGTAGGTCCGACTGGCTCAGCCACGCAGGTCTGCCACCCACTTTACTGGGGAACTGAGGGCTCTGGAGTTGCCAATACTCCGCTTCTTCCAAAAAGCCAAGTAAAACTCCGGTTTCTTCCCTGTGCTCATCAGGGCTATTCTCCGCCATCCTGAAGGCAAGTCTCCCGAAAAACACACAAACACACGCGTTCCGAATATCCGGCTCCTCGAAGTCCGTCCGACTCAAACGTCCCTCAGCACAAAACTCCCCGACACAACTCGTTCCGCTGCGTTTCTCTGTTCACTCCTGTGTTTCCAGCAGGCACTAAAATCCAACAAGATCTGTTCTTGTTTCCTATGATGTATTAGTTGCGTGATAATGTTACTTGATCCTATGTCGCAAGACTAAGACCTGAATATGTCAAGCACTTCCTCTGAGAAATACAGATACAAAATCTGACTTTTTTTATGATACTTAGTGATAGAATTCATATGACTTCATATCGCCAGCGCCCATATCACTCTGCAGCACGCAACTGGCAGACTCCTGAAGCTCAGTAAGCCTGCTCAATAACTCGATGCGAGACTCCTGGGAAAAACTAAGGTTGGTGCTGGAAGAGGTGTTCGTGGGGCCAGCAGGGGGCGCTCACCCAGCGGTCTGTGTGGGTCCTAATGCCCCAGTATAGTATATGGGATGAGACTTAAATTCGAGGTCCTGATTCTCTGTAGTCATTACAATTCCTGAGGTGTTTCTCGAAAACAGCATGGGTATCACCCCGGTGTCCTGGCCAAATTTCCCAAGAACTTTATCAATCATGGCCTCCTAATAACCCTCATCTCTGAACTGGCTTCATCACTCTGTTCTCCCCACTAATAGCTGGTGTGTAGGGAGTGTACTGGTGCACTCTGCCGTCGCATCATCCAGGTGGGGCTGCACACTGGTGGTGGAGGGGATCTCCCTTACCTGTAAAGCACTTTGAGTGGAGTGTCCAGAAAAGCGCTATATACGTGTAATTAACAATAACAATTATTAGTATAAGTAATATAAACAACTCAATATCTCAATAAAATGTCACCTGTTTTGAATTGAGACGCCCTACTTAGTCTGACTTTTCCTCTTTCAGTTCTTTGCAACAGGTATCTTTGCTTAGATACCCCTCTCAGCTGACTTTAATCCCCTTTCCTCGGTAGAAGGAGCTCCTCAGCCGTCACATCCTAAACACCACCTCAAGCTCCAGTTGTACAAATCTGATATCATCCTCCCCACTTTTTAAACTCTCGTAATTCTCCCTGTAGTTCCTAATTCCTTCGGGTGATTTTGTTTAACAAACGCGTCACGGTTTCTTTTTATTTACAGTACCAATCCACGCACCATCGACAGTGACAGGGTATTGACAATAAAGTGGGTGAAACAAGTCAGTAACTGCAACTCGTTTAGAACGGGAGCACAGACTTGGGATTCAAACACCCACAAAGCCCCTTTTGGACATCAACGATAACGTGCAAGGAAGTTGCTCATGACCATGATCAGAAAGGAAAATAAAAAATACAATTAAAACTGTGGTGCAAACACTAACTTTCTTGCCTGTGAAACGTCTGTCGGGCTGCCTCTCCCCTTAGTGCCTGTTGCAGTGTTGGGGAGCAGACTGACTCTGTTGCACAGACTCGGGGCTCCCGGCGACTCCAGGGCGTGATCCGAGCGGGAGGAAACCTCAGCCGCCCCTGAGCTCTCCTGTGGAAAGGTAGGAAGGCTCAGTTACACCTCAGCAGAGCTAAGGGGGCAGCCAGTCCGCTGGAAATTTCTCTGAGGATATACAGTACGTCAGTCTCTTTTATGTTGAAACCAGTTCATAAGAACAAGGGAGTTTGTTAACACCATTACTCTTAATACTATACTATATATAATGGCCTTAACAAGTAGGGAAAAATTGACGTTTCTCACTATTTTTTTACTCAGCTTCAGGTGACAACCGATCTCCCTAAAATGGACCCTCCACAATAGGATAACGGTGCTAATCTCACTTGTAGTTTCATTTATGGGACAGATACCCCTGTGGGAGGAAGCAGGAGCCCACGTCACACCCTGCCCAGGTCCTGCCGGGCTGAATAATTCACGAAGACGTTTGATGAAAAGATCAAACCATCTGGCAGCCTGTAAGAGACTTCTCCAGACATTACAAGGCCATCCCTTCAGAGGTCAATCTACTGTAGCAGCTTCACAACTTGTTGCGTACCAATTTGTAGAAAGCCAAAAAGGACATTACAAAAAAAACAACAACAAAAGTGTCAAGTGTTTTAATATTTGAGACCACTTACGGCGTTCTAGTGTCGGTATCGTGATGTCTGCGCTGTGATTCTTATTGACAACAGTTGACCACTACGACCACCAGGCGGCGCAATGACTTAGGCCATGGACTCGGAGAGCCCCAGTGGTTTCTGGTTTTCATTACTGCCCAGATCTGAATCACTTGATTGGATCAACCGGTTGCTAAACTAGGAGACATACTTTCCAGATCTGTGTTGACTGACCATTATGGTACCTAGCTCTCCAGAACCAGGGCTGGGTTTTTTCCTACCATCTCTTCCTTAGGTGCTTTTATTTAGAGGTCACTAATTTCAATTCCATCTTACAAAAATCTCTTCTGAAATGAATAAATAAGAAGTGCAATTTCAGCTATTTAACTACAAATACATTATACCAATCTCAATCATCTTATTTTACATCTACCAGTACAAATGATACCATGATTCACTTCTAATCTAATATTTTTTAGATATTTATCTATTTCATGATACATAATCACAAAGTATTTTACAATATAGGAGGAAAATATCTCAAACAAGCCCTAGTTTAGACAGTTGAAGGTATCTCTCCTAACCCACTTAGATGTAGCAGAGAACTGTACTCCTTTTCAAATCGATAAATTCTAATTTAACCTGGGTTAAAAACAAACACCACAGTAACACATTTGTAACCTGGTATGATCATCAAGACTGTCTGGACTTATGATTCAAAACACTGTGTCTCAGTCAGTGCTTAGGAACATGAGGATTATGGTTCAGGCAACAGAAAGACTTTAGGTGTGGCAGTGGAAGGCTGAAAGCAGGGGTGCTCACAGCGCTGTCTCGTCATGTGAGAAGCATGTGGCAAAGTTTCCAAGGTGTGAAGTAACAAGCTGTACATTTGGTGCTCGCTCGGCGACTCAGATTGCACTCCACGCTCCACTGTGGTTTTTCACGTGCTGGAGAGAAAATCCCTGCGCCGATCTCTTTCTGAGAGCTGTAAATGAATGCGTCCCACAAGACTGGGTGGCAAGCTGGCTTCTGGGTAGCCCACTGCAGGCAGGCAATGACAGAAAACAAGAAAGGATGATGTTTCTTTTGTAAGAACTCTCCTGGACACTTGGGGTTCATCACTCGTATCTGTACTCGATGACCAAGGCCTTGTGGACACACTCCTCCTTGCACTAGACCACTAGTCCTGGATGTGCATGACTCATCCCCTGAACTGGACAACCAAGCAGTTAGAAGCAGAATAGACAGTGCTATGAAAATGTCCTGCTGCTTCAATCAATGTCCCATTGACAGGCGATTTGTCCTCTTCTGCAGACTGACAACTCCTCTGGCCCTTGCTGTACCTGTTGGCGTTGCGTGGTGTGTTTTATCACGTGAGTGGCACTTTCAGGGGTGGGTATTCCTATACGCCTCGTTTGAAATGCAAGTTAATCTTTCACTGACACTTTGGTCTTCTAGACCAAAAGAACCGACGGTCTATTTAGAAGCCGTGTGATTTACCCCCCAACAAAAAAAAACTTTGTAGAAGAGTGGTATTTTGAACGATTAGCAATACGTCCAATGAACAGACTTGCACTGCTCGCAGGAGAAGCAGCCGCTCGACGATTGGTCGGTCGGTCAAGTCTTTTCCACCCCCGAAACCCCCTCCCCCAAGCCCCGACGCGGTCGTGTAAGGTTCACGATGATGTCATGCAGCTGTAGGGTAGCTCGGTGAGGCTGGAGTTGGGGAATAGAGACTTGAAAGGTTGCACCGAGGCGGGAGGGGAAGAGATACGGAGAGCGACACTGCAGCCAGACGCGATCTCACCGGAGGAACTGCTTCGTGGTCCCCCGAAAAAAGCATATTCTGCCGTGGACGTTTAGGGATTGATTTTTTTTTTTGTTAGTGTTGCTTTGAATGGTTGCTTTTGCGGTCACAAAACAGCTGCTGGGGTCTGTTGTGCGGATCATTTCCCAGCCAGACCGAACCGTTCAGGGAGAGGGAACGGGCACTCTGCTCCCCCAATGACACCCCCGCGGATATCTGGACACGGGAGCCGTTCGGGACTGGGGGATCTGGTGTAGGGACAGTCGGGACCGCCCCGCCGGTGCCACGCCGCGATGCCGCCGCAGGGAGCGGCGGAGTACAAGCCGGTCGCGGTGGCGGAGGCGCCCCCGGTACCTCCGCGCAGGTGGCGGGGCAAAGAGCAGCCGGCGAGGTGCAGGTCTCGCTGGGGTCCGGGCGCCGAGCGCAAGGTGAAGTGCGTCCTTGTCGGGGACGGCGCGGTGGGTAAGACCAGCCTGGTCGTCAGCTACACCACCAACGGGTATCCAACGGAATACATCCCAACGGCGTTTGACAACTTTTCAGGTAATTCCGTGTCGCCAGGCTTTTGTAACGGTACCTTTGTAACGGTAACGGAACTAATTTGGCTTCTCAGCGTTTTCTCTCCGATTCAAGAAAAGAAGAAAAGCAAACTTCGGTTTTTTAAGCTCCGGTCCAGTGATCACCAGCGCAGTGAATTGTGCTGTTTTATAGAATAAGGAATACGGATTTTTTTTTTTGGTTTAAATTGGCAATAGAGGCTTGTTGGATAGAGAGACTGGGCTGAACGTTGATTTCATGAGACAGCGACAATAAATATTGAAGTCCTACGAGATGAACGGCAGTTAAAAAGCTACCCCTGCGCGTACAGCATTTCATTTAAATTCAAGACTGACCCTTTCCATCTGGTGTGGGATCCGTTATTGCGTAAGATGTCTCCAGAGAAATAAGTAGCTTGACTGATCCCCAGCTATTCAGTAACAAACCTAATCTTTTCGCTGCTTAACTATAACGCCGCGTTTATTATAATTAAGACGGGCCAATCAATGATAGCTCTCTCCCACTGCTTCATATTGTAGATAATACCCTTTAGGACATTTTTCAGAAAAGCTTGTCCGTTTGTAAAACCTTTTAAGTAATTTAAAGAAGTGGCTAAGAATGTGTTTTTTTTTAATTTGTTGTAACTGGAAGAATTTTCAGAATCGTGCGTCATTTCGAGCTCATGAGTCTTTAAAGCATTTGAATCAGGAGCTGAGTTAAACCCCTAAATGAAGGCAATAATAATAATTCTTGTTGTAGTTGTTATAATCAAATATACGCATTACACAGACCAATTCTAAGGGCACATTTCTTACGTTTAACACAGAATTTGAATAAAAAACGCCTTCAGCTCTGGGGAGATCGCATGTGAGCGCGTCCCCAGGGTCAATAAAAGAGATTTTAATTAGAGTGATGAATGAAACTGGGGAGAGATCTGTGATATTACTCCTGAAAAAATGTTCTCTCTCACCCTGTGATTTTCCTGTTTTCCTCCCTGCAGCGGTCGTGGCTGTTGATGGCAAACCAGTGAAACTGCAGCTCTGTGACACCGCAGGCCAGGTCAGTGAGACGATTTCAGCTGGTCTCTTTCTGCTAACTGTGGATTCAGCCCTTTTCAGAGAACAACCTGATTTCAGCTGCTCTCTCTCTGATAACTGTGGATTCAGCCCTTTTCAGAGAACAACCTGATTTCAGCTAATCTCTGAAATTGTATTTCAGCTTTTAAAAATGCAAATGGGGTCTGCACAGGTAATTTTGCACAAAGTTGCCTGATCCACATTTCAGTATCGCTTAGTATAGCAGCTGCGTGAAACAAATCTGAAGTGTCCTTTAAGATCATTTCAAAAACACGTAGATGCAAGGGCTTGTTTAATGAAAAATGGTACTGCACTCCTCCTCACCCTGACTAAATCAACATTTCCGTCTCCAGACCTTCCAGCAGGTCGGGAAGTCTGGTGTGGGTCACACCTGTTTCACACGGGGAACCACTTCACATGAAATTCTTATCCAGTGCTCAAAAGAATGTCGGCTTCTAAAGATGGTAACAGGAATAGATTAAGAGCTAGTTTGGGTCTAGATAGAATATATATGTTCATGTCACTTCTCATGGCAGTTTAATGTACAGTTGCTTGAATGAGTGGAGAAAGAGGGATGTTCCTGAAAAGTTGTCATCCCAAGTAATTGTGGAGGTGGGGCCTTTTCATCCGTTTAGCACAGCAGGGCTCTGCAATAACGGTTTAATTTAGCAAATACGGTCCCACATGGGCAGCGCAGTGCTAAATTGCTGTTAACCATGCTAATTAACGTCCTCGGTGTTCGTTAATGAGATGTAAAAAGACAGCTTCCCTGCTTGAGTCTGCGTTGTATCCTGTTAATGCAGTGGAACTGCCTTGAGCTGAGTGTGAGTCGTAGGACGGGACCGGTCTGTTTAATAGCTCAGCATTTCACCTAAAGGACCTCTTTGTTTGGGGATCAGGGGCTTTTCTCTTCCCACCCGAGGTGTTCAATGTCATTCACATGGAGGTGCCGTTTAGTAATGTTATGAGAGGACGGGATCCAAGATAAGAGAGATCAGATCACTTTATTTGGCCATGTAGAATTTCTCGCATTAGGAATTTGTCTTTTCGCAGACCCCAGCTTGCTCTCCATGAGACACACAGACAGGGAGAGAGAAGCTTGGGGTCAGAGCGCAGGGTCAGCCATTTACACGGCGCCCCTGGAGCAGCTGGGGTTAAGGGCCTTGCTCAGGGGCCCAATGGAGTAGGATTCCTCTGCCGGCTGGGGGATTTGAACTGGCAAATCCACATCCAGCCACAGGCACAGATCCTGAGCCACAGTGCCATCGCTCCGCCATAAAAATGGAGCAACAAATGGAAGCTAAGAGCAGGTCCATGTAGGATGCAGGAGCCTCCTCTTTCGGCAAGGAGCAGAGATCACCTGGGACAAACCAGGAGTCCACATTGCTGGATCTGTTTTTCCTTCGGGAAATGGCTAGATACAATTCTTAGAGCAGCATGCAACCAGCCTCTAAGTGAGGAAAATGAATTAGTCTGATTTGCAATGAAAGCGTCTACAAATTAGAAATGAAATGCTTATTAGTGCACCGGTTGCTGTTTGCACTCTTGACAGCCTGCATCTCCAGTTTGCTGCTGTAGTCCACTTATTTCTCTGTCTTTTCAACTTCTCAGGCTTAAGTGCTTCAGAAAAGCACCCGTTTGCTGCCATTGCATTGCCCACACTGTCATTTGTTGGTCAAGGCAGTAAAGTTATTTGAATGTAAATTTGAGGGGACAATCTAGTTCATGTGGTTGCTCACAGGATCCCAGAATATCATCCAGCCATTTCTTGAGAGCAACCAGGTAATTTGCTTCAACAGCATGGCTGGGTGCCTTGGTAGTGATTCGGGTGTAGTTAAGCATTTTTTCGCCACATACAAGAGCTGTTGCACTGTCTTCTCTGCACCAAACAGTGCAGACTTTGCATTGTTTCCAGAAGCACAGAGTTGTTGCCAGACCTGCAGTGGTTGAGAATTTGGGTTCCATGTTGAATTCTCCAGCCTTTGGGCACGGATGCCAGGACTTCTATGGAAGCTGGAAGTTTAAAATCAGACTGTGACCCCACACTCAGCAGTACACAACCCTGGGGTAAGATCAGGGTAAGCTCGCTGATCTCTGACCCCCTTTAAAGCGATGTTTAATTGTACCTTAGAGGAACTGCTGTCAGTGAGCCACAGGACATAATGATAAGCTTCTTTATTTTTTAAATTCTAGGTTTAATAATCTACCTTATAAAATATTATTATATATAGCCGCTTAAAAAGCAATCATCACAAAGTAATTCACAGTACAAATAAGCATACACTATAGTGTAGAAACATTAATTTAAAAATCATGTTTTAATTATGAATTTCGTGAGTGTAGCTGATTAAGTTAAGTGATTGCTCTTTATTGACCCATTAATATTTATTAAAATGACATGTTTTCCTCTCTCACTCCAGTTTCCGCTACGTTATTTTAACACTTAAGGGTGGGCTGTAACAGAGAAGGCCAGTTCAGACTGGAGTACTGTATGCTTTAGTAGAATTCGTACTGGTACGGTGCTTTTTGAGAGAGTGCCCAGAATTTCAGGCTCTCTCTCATTTCCCTGCAGATACGAACCGTCAGGAACTCCTAGGCTCTCTGTCTCATTTGATACCAGTTTGATATTTATAACGCACATTCTCTTTAATTGCATGTAGTCCTCTGCAGTTGTTTTGCACGATAGGAAATAATAAATGGAAAAAAACACACACAGATTCCAGAGTTAAAAAACAATTCGGAGTTATCAGGAAGTTGGAGAAAGCTGATACAGGACTGTATTTACACAGCTTGACCTCTGTAGCCATGGTGATGGCTAGAGCTGCATTAGAGAGCGGTGGGTGTGCTGTCGAAAGTGTCAAAATACAGCTGGAATATTGCGTGAATCACCTATTCAAAGCAAAGGGAAGTCTATATAATGAGATAAAAATTCCATACTAAAGGGAAAACTGCTATAGCAGTTCGAAGCTCATACCTGTAAGTCTTATTATAGCTTTTTGGAAGCAAAACCTTTTAGATTCCAAATATAAGTGAGTTGTGATGTCATTTAGACGAGAACGGACACAACTAAGACAAAAGTTTTTCCTTAATTTTTGAAATCCTGCTCTCCTTCCGACCGTTTGAAGGGTGTGATGCCTTGAGGGCAGCAGCAGGAGAGGTGAATTCCGGTTTCGGAGTCTGTGTCTCCCAGGGGTTCCAGGGGGCGTCCTCTTGTGTCCTTCCCGGGCGGTTTGTCACCAGTTGCACATTGTGTGTGTGTGTGTGTGTTCCTCTGCAGGACGAATTCGACAAGCTCCGGCCCCTGTGCTACACCAACGCCGACGTCTTCCTGCTGTGCTTCAGCGTCGTCAGCCCCTCGTCCTTCCAGAACGTGACGGAGAAGTGGGTGCCGGAGATCCGCTGCCACTGCCCCAGGGCGCCACTGCTGCTGGTGGGCACGCAGTGCGACCTGCGCGAGGACGTCAAGGTGCTCATCGAGCTGGCCAAGTACAGGGAGAAGCCCGTGGACGAGGAGGCGGCCCGCACCTGTGGCCAGGACATCAAGGCCGTGTGCTACATGGAGTGCTCGGCCCTGACGCAGAAAAACCTGAAGGAGGTGTTCGACGCCGCCATCGTGGCCAGCATCCAGCACGCCAACAGCCAGCAGCAGAAGAGGATAAAAAAGCGAACTCCCGACAAGATGAAGAAGCTCTCCAAGTCCTGGTGGAAGAAGTACTGCTGTTTCGTATAGCGGCCGGAGACGGGGGGCTTGCGGCGCAAGGGGGTGTCGGGGCTACATTAGCTCAGACTGCGGACAGGGTGGCGGCCTGGCCAGAGGACCCGCTGTGAGGACAGCAGCCCCTGTGCAGACGAGGGACAGTCCCCGGCGTTCCTCTTCACATCGCGGTCCTGGGGGAGCTGTTGGAGTAACTGCTGCCAGCTGTTTCCTTCTTGATCAGAGAGCCTAACCAGCCACCTGATTGCTGCCTGTTTTAAGTTTATTAGACCCTCAAGCACAAAGCCAGCCCCCCCCTGCTGAGGTTTCTGTGCTGCGTGGAGAGAAAGAAAAAAGAAGCCGGGTCTGAAGAACATTGCTGAACTTTGTTTTCGGCCCACTGTCGCAACACTTCTTTTAAAACCATTGGGGGGGGGGGAGGGGGGTGGTGGGAGCCTGAAATTTGCTGCTTTCAAAAAAAAGGATTAGTAGGTCTAGCCTGTTACTCTGCAGAACAGGTTAATCTCCTCGCCCATTTCAAGTAGTGCCTGTTGTAAACCGCAGTGCAAGGCTGTTTCCAGTCCATAAAAGTAAAACAAATGCACTGCAAACAGTGTTTCCTTTCATATTGTTTAAACATGATTAAGTTATAAGAGTGGAGGCCACTTGGCCCATCTAGTTTGTTTGGTTGCTAGCAGGACCAAGGATCTCATCCAGCTGTTTCCTGAAAGAAGCCAGAGTCTAGTTTTATTTGGCTGAAGTTTTTAAACAAGTGAGCGTGAAGACGGCTCGGCTTTTTAACCACTACGTTTAGTTTGCAGCCTTGTCAGACACTTCAGCAAGGGCGCCCAACATCTTGCAGTCTTTTTTTATGCTTGTGAATTGTCATCTTAACTGGACGAATCGAACTGCTTCTCAGGTAGTAGGGGTCACAGACACTTGGCGCTTTTTTGTAACGGTTCTTTGCCCTCAATCACTACTAGACAAACTACCTAGAACACCTTTGTCAGAGTTGTCTTGCGATTCTGCTGGGACAGAGGCTGTTAATAGTGAAGGCGTATGTGTGGCTACTGTGTTCTGTCGAGTGGCTGAAGGCAAAGTGGAAAAATCTATGAACCTTTTTTCATTCCCCCTTTAAACCTGCCTTGAAACTGATGCAGTACTGGGAATAAATTGACAATTATTAACCAGAATAGACTGCTGACCATTGTTTTCCAGCACTTGCTGCTGGCAGGTGTTGGTGAGATTGTGACAAGCATGAAACTGCCTTTCGCTGGTAAATCGCGGGGGTCCAGTCTCGTATGGGAGCAGCAGTATGTCAGCTCTGTTTGACGCTGAAGCACCTGCTCTTTTAAACTGGTCTGGTTAAGCAGGTAACATTAAGAGCCGAGTTGGAATGAAAGCCTGCAGACAGTACAGGACCAAGGTTGGACACCCCTGTAGTAGGTAAATACCACTATTAAAAAAAAACTGGAAACCTTTTGATTGCAGCATTGAGGAAGATGATGCTTTCTGTCATTTTATTTCGGATTTCGACAAAGGTTTTCTCATCCACGGAGAACGGGCCTGCTTATCCACCATGTTTGTTTTTCAAAAGTGCAGAAATGGCCTTTTCAAAGCATTCACCTTTCTTCAAATGCCTCTTAACTGTTTAGGTTAGTGGGAACTTATAAGCTCATAGTGATAAGTTATTTATCAGTTAATGTTTCTATATTAATGATTTAGATGTATATAATGAGGGCCAGATGTTAATCCAAAGAACTAACTTGTTTTCATATCACTAACCAGTCACATAACTGGCAGAGGGGAGAATCTTGGTAATATTTCCAAACAGGTTCCAGTTCATTCTAATGAATGAGATGCGACTCCAAAAAGTAATACTTCTTTTCTGAATGTATTTCATTTCCAGGTGTAATCCATTGTAGCTGTGCTCTAACGTTTCAGCTGGTGGAAAATAAACGGTCAATTCTTTAGGGCGTGGTTATGTTTTCACACCTCACAACCTAATTAAAGAGGTTCGTAAAGGCCGACACTGGGGGAAATGCCCCCTCAGACTGTTCTGGAGTTTGTCGGAAAATTAGTTGCAGTGACTAGGAGAAAAATCCTTAAAAGTCTGTACCAACTAAGCTGTAGTGACCCAATTGTGAAAGTAGATGGCTTGTGGTGTTGGTATAGTTTAATTAGCATTTCTGGCAGATACACAATGCCTTTAGTTACCCTGACTTGCCAAGTGTGGGTATATGTGCACAAAACCCTCCTTGACACAGGAGGAAAAACAGTCCCGAAACAAGCCTGTGTTTTAAAAGTGTGTGTTCATTGCAGCTGAGAGAAAATGATTGTGGAAATGTTCGTTTACTTTTACTCAAATAATTTCAGTTTTGTTTTCACCATGTACTGTAGCAGACAAGCCTGTCATTTCTAGAACTGGGTTTGTGTGTTTTGTAGGCTCAAATTGTAACAATGAAACATACAATCAGTACGTTTAGAATTGTTTGAACTCCACACCTAATGTCCATATATTAAAAAAAAAAAAGAGGCTGGAGTTACCCAGCTCCTGTTTGCATAGGAACCTGCAGCTTAATAAAACCGGAAATGAATCAGGTGGTTGTCTTTCGCCGCTACATGCTTAGATCTACTCAATTGTATCGCATTCTTGTAATTTGTACATGGTCTGCTATAGGAATGTCTACACAGGGAAAAACTATAGAAATGAGGTCCAACATATCCATATATAGAAATGAGGTCCAGATATCCATAGGTGACAGTTTGGTAGCAAACATTCATATGATGTACAATGCTACCTGTGGATATTGGGAGGTCTGTATAAGCTTAACTGGAGAATGGACAATACTTTCTCCAAGCTATCTCACATGTGTTTGTGGTATCAAGCAGCCGTATGGAGAACTGGGTTAGATTCTGTGTAAATGGGTCTCCTGGTTGTCGCTGTAAATCAGGATCAAATAAACAGCTGCAGGGGAACTCGGAAAGCAGTTAGGACTGACATGGCTCTTGCTGAGCATATCACAGGCACCTGAGTTCAAAGCTTCCTGGAATCTGTAGATTATCCAGGACATAAAAAAGATTTATGTAGAGGCAACTATAATAGGTGTCTCATAATGCAAACACCCACTCTTGTGCTCCTTACATGAAACATGCAGAAAGCTATTTGCAAAAGTGTAGTTGGAAGTGAAATGTGTAAGTCAGCTCAGCAATAGTTTTAATACAAAGAGATGTCGGGGAATAACTTTGTTACTGCAATACTCTCCAGACTTCAGTTTTTTTTGGTGCATACATTTCACTTTAATTTTTGACATCTCTGCTCGGCACCCTTGACGTTTCTGGGCCATTTTCTCTGATCTGTTCATGCAGATGGGAAGAAGCTCGATTGATGATTGGTTAGCAGGCGTCTTCGGAAAATGCAGATGACAGATCCTAAACAACTGCCACTGTCTACTGGGGAAAAACCGCGTCAACAATGCACAAGGAAATGTTTCTCCAGATGCCTGGAGAAAAGTTATCTTGGTGTTGTTGACTCTGCACCAAGCTTATTATACAAGTCTCTACCTCAGGAAGATACCATTTTGCTTTACATGCTAAGCAGGACTGTGCCCTAGAAAATCGGACAAACCCCATATGACCAAGCACGTTTGCAAAAGCTTGTTATTCTAAATGCCCAAGCTTGTTATTCTAAATGCCCGGACTTGCGCTAGAGAGACTGATTCTTTCTTTTGAGTCAATATGAGTCCTTGTAAAATGGGTAAATCATGGGACGGTTCTGCAGCAGTTGGCTTTAGTTATCTATAAGGGCGAAGCGTGTCATTAATCCTGGGAGCTCTTACAGTAATGAACTGTCTTTGAGTTTAATGCATTTCAATGGATTTCTTCGAGTGTAACCAGCAATGCGCAAGACGCCGTGCAGGAGAGACTTGGCTAGCACTTGACTGTAACAGGTTTGGTTTTTAATCATGAGCTGTTCAGCTTATGTTTGGAAACATAAGGTAGAGCTTCTGCTGCTTGATCCTTCGGGTTGTGAGATTCTTTGGCTCTGCTGCTGTAAACCCAAGTTCATTCCAACATGCTCAAGTGCTTCTTCCATAACCCAAATCTTACTCCCAGCCTTACGGGATTTTCCTTTCTGCTCTGATGTGGACAGAAAGTGGTTATAGGGCTGGCTATGATTGAATAAACTTGACATCACGATCCAATGTTTTAAGGTTCATTGGGTGTTTTTGTCACTTGATAAACTATCCTTGCTTTGTAACAATGGAACATGCTGATTGACAAAAAAACTGAAATAACGGTAAAATATTAAGTCCTTGTTAAACCATGCCTTAATTTGCAAACATTCTATTAATTGCTGAAAGGAAGCAGTCTATTTTAATTAAATTCATCCTTGATTTTCTCTATTACAGATACCAGATGTTACCATTTGTCAATAATAGATTATCGTGTGCAAAGACACATCGTGACCAAAATAATAATATCTGTCAGTTCTGGACTTATTCTGAGCAGCTTCTCTGGAACAGAATCAAAGATGTGACCAGGATGATGCCAATTCTCAGCCGCAGAGCCCAAGTTGAAAGAACTTAATCTCATGAGCTTGGAACGACTTTGGGGAGATTTGATTTAGGTGCTCAAAATCCTTAAAGGGATTATTGACACGCTACCATGTCAAACTCAACCCAGTCCAAAGAACACTCAAAAGAAAATCTAAGGACATTCGACTCTGTCGCTTAATATTTAACAGCATATCAATTTTCAGGAATGCTGTACAGGGTGGCAATAAGACCATGTGATTTTATAGGTACAGTATATTGATAACATTATGGGTAAACTGCATATGGGTGTAGTTGGAACAGTAAGTTTGTAATTTAATATTAAGCCCTGCTGGTGTTTGCAAACTGGCCTGCCTCTTGGGTGGGACTGGCACACTCAGTGTCATAGTCACATGGCAGCGAATTGCTAATCTGCATTACTATCAGATTCTTTAAAGGGAGCTGACAGGTCTGCTCACACTGCGGATTTGCCTCCCGTTTGGGCGCTTTGCAGCCATTGCACATATGGTGGTTGACTTTCCTCTGACGCAGCTCCTACAGCCAAGCTTCCCTAAGAGTGCTGTTGCAAGCACAAAGTCCAGAGAGCACCCCAGAGGTCATTGTACACCAAATAAAATTTGAACAGGCAAGCTGCCGCCCACAGGCGCAGAGCCTTAGCCACAGAGCCACCGCCCCGCCCCCTAAAGCAAGGCTCTGTGGCTCAGGATCTGCGCCTGTGGGTGGAAGCTTGCCTGTTCAAATCCCGCGGCCGACAGACGAATCCTACTCCGTTGGGCTCCTGAGCAAGGCCCTTAACCCCAGCTGCTCCAGGGGTGCTGTACAAGGGCTGACCCTGCGCTCCGACCCCAGGCTTCTCTCCCTGTCTGTGTGTCTCATGGAGAGCAAGCTGGGGTATGCGAAAAAGACGAATTCCTAATGCAAGAAATTGTATAGGGCTAATAAATTGATCTTACACCAGAGTCACGCCTCGTGTCCATTCCAACTTGTTTAGCTTTTCCTTAAACCTCTATTGTCTTCCTCCTTCCCAGTAAGAAGAAAGAAGGGATTTGTTGTTGTTGTTATACAGCTGTATTTCTTAACAACAAGAATTTCTTGGGTTGTGAAGATCGTAAGAGTACACAATACCAGTAGCAGTGAAAGACAGTAAACCCCCAACAGGTGCAGGCTGAGGTTTGGTAAGTTTAAGCTGAAATGGTAAAAAAACCAATGCAGCCCCTGTGCTGCCAAGAACTACTGTGCTACGAAGTGCAAAGTAAGCAGTGCTCAGGTGATGTTCAATGACTGTTACAGGGGAAAAAAAAACAAGTACAATTTTACAGGCTCGGGTTTTCACCCTCCAGAAACCAAGACTGAATGAATGAGCTTCACTGTATCCCTTCAGACAAAAATGGGATACACTACAACTACGCCATTAATGAGCCCAGGCTTTCTTTTTTCTTAACACACTTTTCGACGTGTTGGAAACCCTTTTTTTTTCCTTCTCCTTCCCGACATGCCCCTTCATCATTGAGGGTGACAGCCAGCTCCGAGTCCTGGAGGTGGTTTCAAGGAGGAAGCTGTTTTAATTGGTTTCCTCCTGATACCCCAATTATAGTCTCCATCTCCTCCTGGGGTTCTCCAGAGAGCTGTGCCAAGGGTGAATTAATCCCTTTTGAGCGATCTTCACAGTCACTGTTGTGACCATGGGTTTTTTATCAAATTTCCCAAATTGTCTTAATTGTTTTATTTTACAAAGGACGTCTGAAAGAGTACGAACGTGACAAATTGAAAAGTCAGCTTTCCAAGACCTGTCGACTTTCATTTCCTCCATTACTGAGTCAAGCACGAGCCCTGAACCTCAACTGAGTGTCTCAAAGACCAGCATGAAGTTCACAATATTTTAACAAAATGAAGGAAATCATCAACCAGTGAAGATCTTAGAAAGATGCTGAATTGAAGCAAATTCAGTCTAAACAAAGAGCAGAAATGTCTTGAGCCCTCATTTGCATTTTAAACCACTTTAAAGCAAAGCCCAGGTTGTAAGCCCAAGGGTTGTAGTGCCACAGTCCGTACATGAACACTAGAGTCCGTTAAGCGCCACTCTGACAGGTGAGCCTTTCACCAATGAGTCATCTGTTGCTTCAAGTAGATTTTCTTACCAGAAAATACGCTGCTCATTCGAAGGCGAATGTAGTCTCACTATATTTTAGAGTCTGAAATGTAATGACAGGATATAAATAGCAGGCCCTCCAGTAACCCATTCATTGTGAAACTTCGCTTTTAGTTCTTCCTTCAAGGACATTCCTGGAAACTAAAGGTAATTTGTCAGATAGAAAGAGGAGGGTGGGTCAGGGACATGACTGACCCTGCAGATAATTTATATAATATTAAATAATTAAACCCAATCGGTTTAATGGGGAACTGCAACACTATTTTTATATTTTTATATTTCAGAAGAATCAGCATCGATGAGTGCATTTCTAACCGCAATAAAAGTAAAACGTCCACAGCAACCTGTAAAACCTCCAATTTAAATCACAAAATAAAGTGCATTTCTAGGTATGCGCAGCGCCACAGCAGGCAACAAAACGTCCTGTGAGGTGAAGTGGCCTTTTACATTGTAAACAAGCAGACTTGTGCATATATCTCTTTTAATCCAATTGAAACAGTGCTCTAGACTTTGAGACAGTTTTGCCGACAAATACTATTTACTTCTTAACTCTGCCTCCAGATCACTTTGGAACATTTCTGTGGTGAAATAACTGCTGCACGACCTGTACTTATTCATTCATACATTACATGAGTCTTTACAGTGACTAGTGAGCAGGAAGGGCTTGTTTAAGTCACAATACTCGTGGACTCTCGCTCTTGTTCGTGGTGAGACCAGCAGTTTGCAGCAACATGGTGACTATACAGAACTTTCACAAAGGTCAAGATTTTGTGCTAAATTTGGAATTGGTAAAATTTTGCAATAGTGTCAATGAATTTACTTTGTTACTGGAATTTAATAACCAGTCTGAGAAATTGGGACAGCAGTTCCCCTTAAAACTGCTGTGCAACTGTTGGAGACACTTTCAAAGATTGTGACCTGCGAGATAAAAGGCATTTTAAAGCTGTACCATGTAACTCAACAGATACAATGTTGAGGAGGTTCTATATAGTATGTGAGGCTGGTTCTGAATGTTTCCTTCAGCCCAACATTTTAGATTGAAATGCCTAGTGGGCTACAATAATGTCACTTTTATATCTAAAGTCGGTCACAAAAGAGCACTTTTAAAGACTTTTCATCTTATGTGTCCAGGCTTCCCATTGTGTTAGTTTACAAATTGAAAAGCACTTCATTTCCGTGCCCTAAATGAGTTCAAAGAGCCAGAGAAGAGAGAAGGGCAGCTAATCTTTTGTAATGGTTTTGGCCAACAGCCATGTGTTTCAGCCACAAAGCAGGATAATTGGGTGCAGACTTTCCAAATGTGCAGCAGCATTCGCTACAGATTCATAGAGACCGGGAGAGGGGAGACAGCTGAGACAGCAAACACCCAGACAGAACTAATACAGCGTGCTGCACAGTGCTCACTGAAAGAAATGATTGTTTTATGTATCAGCATTCTGTCAGGAGACATCTCTTTCTTCCAAAACCCAGCTGAGAGTAATTAAAAAGCTTTATATTGTGTAGTATTACAAGTTTATATTAGGATTCCTGTATTTGCTTTTTACGTAAACTAAAATAAAATGCAAACTTTTAATCACTTTTCTTTTTACTATACGTCTCTGTCGTTTCTAAACTGAGATTTTGAGGCTACAAATTTGAGATTCTAAATCTGAGATTTTAAGTTTGTATGGATTTTTGTTGAGACTAAGGGTATAAAGTAATTTATACAACATATCGCAGTTTCATATTTTGCACAATCTTTCTTTTATCTTTTATGATAGCAAACAATGGCACGTACAAATTGCAGTTCGAATCTGGTTGCCAGGGTGGAACATTTCTGCTGGCACCTGTTCAGAAGAGGTCTCACTTTGAATGTGCAGGCAAGATAAACTGAAACTCTGCTCTACTTGCTTATCAGTGGGTGAAAGTTTATCTTGCCAATCTTTGAGCAGCTTAGTTTGTCTTGGAAGAGGTCAAAGGTCATTTGAAGTAACTGCTTCTGCTAAGTAAAGCATTTTAAAAGCCAGGGGCATGACAAAAACAAACTAAACTACACACAATGTCCTTATGTCTTTCTAAAACTTTAGATCATAAAAGCAGCCCTTCTGGCAGCTAAACATTCCTGCACTATTTCTTCATGAAGTTTAGGGGAATAAGCAGGTTGTTCAATGAATTAATTTTTTTCAGGGTGTTTTGCAGTCATTCTGGATACTGGCAGTTCAAAAACTCCTTGAAAACAATGCATATCTCTGTGAGGTCCTTTTTCCAGTCCTGAAGGAGAATGTGTAATAAAGAAGACTTCAAACTAAAAAACATTTCAGTTCCATTTTTTACATGACTTAGATTAGGAGCAGCTGAGCCTCTTAAAGTAGGTTAATGCCAAACAAGCTCAAAGGAAAGGAGCTGATTATTCCACCTCATTTTCAAAAGAAGGGAGCTGTCGTAAAGTCTTTTTTTTTTTGCACTGCTGCAATGCGATCTCCTTGCCTGACTAACGTATCTCCCCCCCAACACACACTCATGACGCTTCGACTTCCTGGAGCTTGTCTTTTAATTGGACTGTACTTTCTCGCACGCACTCCAGCCCAGCTCCATCTGCCCCAGGCGCAAGTCCTCCTAAGCTGCTCCTAATTAGAAAAGAGACGCACAGCTGTGAGAGAGCAAAGGGACTCGGCTGACTCACTCCTGGTTCCCATGCCCGGAGAAACAGACGCACCTGAGCGTTTTGCACGCAGCACTATCGCAATGCAGGCTTTGCTGAGGAAGATTTCAAGTGCCCTTCTTCAGGTGTGCCACACAAAACTCACAACACACTCACTCACAACAAACGAGTTTTTAAGCAAGCAACAGAAATACACTTACATGTTCCCCCTCTTATTTAGATCATTTTGGTTTCTTTTTTAAATTAAATTTCAATGACACAATGGTGTTCTGGTCTTGACATTTTATGACAAAAATATTTTTAATTATGCGGGTGGAGGGGATCGCTTTTGTGTGCTCTAGTCATGCGGTTTCAGAGCAATGCCAAACAAGTCGTAACTGCAGATGATACATGGAGTGCGGACTGTTTGTCCTGTTAATCAAATTAGTGTTTCCATTTAATAATGGAAAATCTGACGTTCTGTCCTGTTTTATTACAACTAGCTCATTAAGCCCATCAAACAAAATTTGGATTTGTTCAGGGAACAAAAACCAACTCCTGAGCTCAGTTTTGTAAAATCTTTCACACAATCTTTTTTACCCCCTCTTAAAATATTTATGTTTTGCGTCACAGCAGAGTTCCTTGACAGATCGCCTTTTACTAACTTCAGGGCAGTAGGTGGTCTACTTCAAAGCAAAAAAAAAAACGACAGGCATGGAAAATATCTTTTGCTGTTTATATTTGAACCAGCCTGTGCCAGCAACATAAAAATCTCTCGGGGCTTATAGGACAAAAGGAGTTTCAGCTTTTCAGAAGTCATTGGCAGAATCGTGACATGGTGTCCCACACCAAAGGACAAATCTTGAGCAAACAACCATACACTATAATTTAGAATCAAGATTTCCCTCAGTTAAAAACTGTGAACGTGAAATGAGATCTAAACATTCATTTACAGCTCAAATGTTTACCTAATGAACATGAAAATGAAACCCTACACACTGTACGTATAGTTCTAAGACCTGTGTTGCATTCCTAAAAGTAATGCTCAATATTGCAATTTTGAAGAATTTAAAAAATATATGCAAATATTTCTATCAGCCTGAATCACACACATTGTCATCTCTGTTGTGGCCTGTTCGGTAGGTGAGCTATTTGTAGTCCAGAATGGAAACACATTCATCCTATGGAAACCAAAGTGATATCATGCAAGATGTCCTTTTGGTGTTTCTCAGTTGCAACACACTTGATTGTAGCTCTTGAAAAAACCTATAACAGAATATTTAGCAAAAGCACGTATGGTTGTAATTTATCATCTCACCTAAGTTTGCTCTCCACTATAGAATGTCTTTCAGATAACGTTGATGCTAAAATGGAAGAAAAATCATTCAAATTCTATTTCAAGATTCGGAACCCCTAGAATACTTTAAGACGCTTTCTGAGGAAGACAACGGGCTGGAAAGCAGGTGGTTTCCCGTCAACACGCCCAATATGCTTGTGTGGGACAGTGGGCCTGCTGGACAGGATTGGGAAGCAGTTGGAGATCTCTATCTTGTCTGAACCTACTGCCCTCTCACTGTGACATTAGGCTCAAGAGATCACAAGATACCTGGAAGGGTGGACGGGGTCATCTTGGGAGCAAGCTGGTAGGAAAAAAAAACAAAGAAAGTGCTTGTCCTTCAGCTATGTCACCCAGAGAGTCCCTGACTGAAAATTGAGTGAAAATTGTCAAATATGTTCCTTGTTTTCCAGAGACCTAAACTTGCACATTATACTTACTATTCTTTTAGCGTCACATTTGGCCATGTGGTGACTCTTTCAGTGTTGGCCATTTATTTATTTTTTAACTAGATGAAAAGATAACATGCACAGCCATATTGTGAAATGAATATCAATATAAATCACATCAAAATGTGTAGGGTTTTATAACCATTCCAGGTGATAGGCCTGGCTCCTATAAAGCATGTTTCTGTTGCTGGAAGCGCAGTATGGACAATAGAGTATTAGAGTATTATGGATATGGTGACGTCAAAGCTAACCTCCAAACCCTTCACTGTTTTCTGTAAAGCTGCCTTGGAAATATGAAGTCATTGTTTTCACCAGCACACAGCCTAAGGTGAAGACAGCTTGACTGCAGGGGCAGGGGCAGGGCCAAGCGAGGAATGTGGGCACACATACATGGTATAAATTCATGTCTCGATTGCGGAGATTGTGAATGTAGAGCACTGAGAAATGTCACTTTATGAATAGAGCTGTCTGTGTCACCATTGTAGGTCTGAACAAAGTCTGACCTCCACCTCTTGTTTCTTGGCTTGTCTCACAATCCGATTGCTCTGGCGTCCACACAAACAAGACCCTCTTTCAGTTTTTCCCAGCTGTATTGAAGACAGCGAGCCCCCTTAAAAAAGAAATAAAGGGAATATGTATCAGGAGGCATGGTGTTGGAGAACAGTAGGAGCAGAGGATAGCAGGAAGGAAAATTAGGTTGATACTGTACAAGAACAAAAACTATTTTTGTTTAAGTGTAAACAGTGCAATGCTTTGAAAAGCATTGAACCTATGGACACCAATACAGCCCACAGAAAGGAGTCTAGATTGCCAACTGTTTTCAACCGCAAATGCATTCACCTTGGTTTCATTGGTCTTTAATCAATTTTTCACTTGCTGCGCAACCTGAACAAGTCCATTGGATTCGTTTTTTCAATACCTTTGAGGATTTTGCATCCTGAAGACATGTCCCCTCACAGTCTTGTTTGCTCAGCCTTCCTTGCTCAGGAGGTTCAGTTCTATTAACCTGTCCATGGCAGAAGACGTTACATCAAGCCCAGGAATGTACTTGCCTCTCGGCGACTTCTCTCTGGATGTGTTCCAGAGAATGAATGTCTTTTTCGTTACGTGTTAACAAAAGCCGTGTGTAACATTTAAAATGAGTTCTAATGTATTGTACAGCTTTAGCTTAAAATCCCTTAATGTAGTTAAAGCCTCATAACTATGTGAGCTAATATTTTTCTTCCCTATTTTCTTTGAAGTGTATGATTTTTCCTTCTGCAAGTGATAACCTGCAGTTGTCACAGGCCATTTGACGGGTTATCTGACTGCTGTTGAACATTGTCTTAAGCTGTTCTCTGCTGCTTTTCTGGGATTTGTAGTTCCTACTGTATTTGGCTTCCTCCACAAATGTACTTATATTAGAATCTAGAGTACTCAGAGATTAGAATGCCAAGTGCGCCCAACATGGATCCTTGTGGTACCCCAATAATGATATCACCTCAATGTGAACATTCACACTTTCCTCTCTGGTTTGTATCCATAAGGTGAAGGCCAGTGTGGCTTTTTGTGCCAGAGCACATTCTGGTTACTGTAGAATTAAGTGAATTGAGAATGCAGGACTCCCTTGCTGAGTCAATGCTGGTCCCCACTTACACCACTGGGGTAAAGCACCTCACCCAAGGCACAACAGCAGCAGCCCAGAGACTTCCACCCACAACCTGCAAAGAATCCAGAGACTCAGCCACTACTCTGCGCCCTCCCCTCTCTACACATTAACCAGTTCTCAATTTAAATACTTGCGTTACCATGGATGCCTGCAGATTTCAGAATTTATTTTGCATAGTTCTTATCAAAACCTCATGAATGTCTAGGCCATATCATGTGCTCTGCTTGTTTCCGTTTCTATTGCTCTTCATTCAGAGATGTTTTATAATTGGTTAAGATTGGCCTTTATTAATCTCTGTTGGCTATGCCCTAGAATCCTGTTATCATAAAGATAACTTTCAAGTTTACCTCTTGTCCTTTTCTCCATATCTTTACACATGGCAGCATGGTGGTGCAGTAGGCAGCATTGCTGCCTTACAGCACTGGGGCCTTGGGTTTAATTCTGCCCCTGGGCTGCTATCTGTGTGGAGTTTGCATGTTCTCCTCAGGGGTTACCTCTGAATGCTCTGGTTTCCATCCCCAGTCCCCCAAAAAATGCTGGTACATTGGTCCATGGTGTCTGCCCTGTGATGGACTGTTGTCCTGTCTTGCGTCTGTTGCTTGCTGGGATAGACTCCATATCCCCTGTATAAGTGAATCAGAAGAAGTGTTAAGAAGGTGGATGGATGGATATTTATACATAATAGGACTGAGACTGTGGTCTGTAATTACCAGGCTCAGGCTTCTCCCCCATTTTGCTGCCTTTGCAGCTTTGAAAGTGGTTCCTAGATAACTCCCCCATTTTTATTTAGTACAATACAATTTGCAAAAGAGAGGGCTGCAAGAGTTTTGAAAGAACGCGCAAGCTTTTTTTTCTAGACAAGAAAAAAAAAACAGAGCATGTAATTACAGCCCAAATGATCAAAAAGGTGAATGAAAAGGTTGAAATAGGCTGTGTAATTAAGCGCTCAATTACAGGTCTTTCTGCCTTCAGGAGGATGAGGGCACCCAGGCCTGAAGGTGTGCAGAAGGAACATGTAGGAGCAGTCATTTCCATCTTGAAAACTGTGGACCTGAGAGCCTGAAGCCAGCAAAGCTCACTGTTTCGTCAGGGGGAGAACGACGCCGGCCAGTGCCTTTCCTGCATGGTGAGCCCAAGCTGCGTTAAGGGGTTTCAGCTTTGGATGGTGTAAAGTGAAGTCAAAGGAGACCAGAGAATTAAAGGACTGGATATCCTCAGCCAGAAGAAGGTGGAAAAAGAAAGATGCTTTTCCAGAACATCTTCTAAAATCATTTAGTCTTCTGACAAGAACTGAAGCTGGACTTACAGTGAACCATTATTCTGGCCTTGAAAGCTACAAATAATTGAGCCCAGCTGTTTGCAGATACAATGGCTGATTACTGAGCTAATTTACCCCCTTTGTCATACCTTCTCCTCATTCTCCCCTCTTCCCCGCACACTGTGGGGAGCCCAGCCTCCCCTTGTGCGTGGGGTGATGAAACGGGAGCTGTTTGTGCTCGTTCTAGGGTGCAGCAACGTGCAACGAGGAGAGAGTATCAAGCCATGTTCTTCCAGTAAGCTTTTAATGACATAATCTCTGAGCGTGTCTGTGCACCTCGTTAGCGCTGTTTTAAACTCTGATTTCTCCTCTCTAATACACACGCTTGTCTTACCCTGCAGATACCGATGTCCCCAGCATCCAGCCTCTGACACACCTGTTTTTAGAAACAGAAGGCTGTCTTTGTCCTCTTTTGTGAAAATGTGTAAATTGCTACACTTTTGGAATTGAACCACTTCTAAATGATGAAATGATTCAGTTAAAGCACTGTAACTGTGGTCAAACTATTGAATGCCTGATTTTACGGATGACTGTGTAGTGTGGGAATGAGAAACAGAACCTGCAGCCCCCCCCTGATAAAATGGAAGAGAGGTCTTGAGAGGCGAGGGCTGCTTGTCTCTGTAAAACAGAAGGGCCATTCCTAGAAATAACGAACTGGTTTCAGTTGCATGAGATTTATGTAAGATGACTTCACTGCCCAGTTGACAGAAATTTCCTGCGCCTCATTTTCCAGAAGGTGGCGTTCCCCCGAGGTAAAATCCGGGAAACAGAAAGGGAAGGAAAAAACAAACCGACTATCTAACGGATAAAACAACCCGCGAAGAGCATCTGTCTCATGTCCAAGATGCATGAAGTGTCCGAACCCACAGGGGGGAAGGTGATACAAGATACGTGAAGCCTCTCGCACAATGCAGAGATGTAGGGGATACCAGTCCTATTCACATGAACAGCAGTTTATCAGTCCGAGCACAGAAACAGAGGCCTGTGTTTTCTCCTCTTTTCAGTTCCAGCTATTCCAGACCCTTGGCGTTCATCCAGAACCTTTGTCTTGCTTTTTCGGCGCTTTTTTTTTTGCTCGCGCCTACGCCCGGATCTGAAAGGCGACACTGTTCTGAGAACGGCAGATCACCTGCCGCCCCCTAAATCTCTGAATCCCAAACGCTGCTGATTTCTAATTCTTCCTGACGTCCGCTAATAGAAGCCTGGAAACATAAATAAGAAAGAAAAGCATGAAATATCCTGCCTACATTTTCATTAAGCCCATTCATATGTCGACTTGTCCGCCTTTAAAAATAATAAAAAACACTGTGCATTCATTATGACAAACCCTATCCCTAGATGTATGCAAATACTGAAACTAGTACAGTTGACAGCCCTGGTTTGGGGCATTCGGCAGAGTTTTCTGTGCAAAACTCAAACTTTTTTCCAGGATTTACCTATTGCTAGGCAATATTTTCCAATCCACCTAGAAACGGTTAGTCATGTATCTTTCAGAACACTCAGGAAGGCTTGGAATTTGGAGTCCGTGACCCTTTCCTTTATAAATCCCCAATCCCGTTTATCAGAGTGTTATTGGTTCCCATCAGAGATCCTCTCTGTTTCTCTGTTTACATGACTTCACTCTCGCAGCGGCGTGTGTGACAGAGGATACCGAGGAGTTGCAGCTGCTGTTATCTAAGCAGATAAGCTGTGACATAATGAACAAGGCTGGTGGGGTGGGAGGAAAAGACTGGCAGAGCTCCAGCCAGGGGCAGCAAAATTAATTTGTGAAGAGACCCCAGCTATTGGCTAAACAAGTGAATGCTCAGTGAATTTTCAGTTTTTACTGGAAAAAGCTGCAGCTTTCTGACACACGGCACTGTTTCACCGGTTCACATGGCTTAGACACTCAATAGACATCTCCGGCTGTTTTTTGTTCACATGAGTTGGGATGATTCATGTGTTGTATATTTTTATAAACAGAGAATACTGTATATCGTATCCTCTTTGTTTCAGGCTTTTTGATTTGCAACCTACACTACGTGGTTCTAACTGGGTGAACTTCGTTTTGACCAAGTATTATTCCCAAAATACTCTTGAGGAGGGCATTCACTCATCTGCTTCTTTAAGGGGAAGACAACAGAGGCTTTGCCAAATGTGCTGCATTTTCACTGGCCCTCCAGAGTGTCAGGCACATTGCAGTAAAGCACTAGTTAACCGCTTTCCAGCTGGACAGAGCCATTGCATCTTAAATCCTTTACCCTTCTAATAATGAGGTATGACACTGTGGACAAGTCTGGACTGAGACCTGGACTAAATCAAAGCACTGACCCTCCCAGCAATCTGTAGTTCTAAACCCCAATTGGCTTTCAATGTGGAGAAAGCTTCCTTCTTTTATCCAGTGCAAAGCTGCCATTAAGTACAAGTATAGGAAGATTGAAGTGCCTTGACACTCTGTCTGTTTACAGGGAAAGGATTAAGAACACATTTATTGATGCTGGAGGTAGTGTAAGCCATATCTCTATAATGCAGGCGTCTGAAGATAGTAGGCACATGCATTGCCATTTATCCAAGCAAGAAAGAAAAACCATTTCTCAAAAACTACTAAACGAAGATTAATTCAAAGGCAAAGGCTGGCAAGCAGAGCTTTAATAGAAACCATTTTGACCTGTTCTCCTTCTTTGATGAAGGACCAGTGTTAGTTTTGTCTACATTTGCTTTATTCTCCATCCGTTGTCAGACATTCCAGTTAAGGGCTGCAGAAACCTGGAGCCCATCTGAGAAGCATTCTGCTCCGGGCCAACTGAAGGCCAGGCCAGCACGCACACAAGCAATGTAAGCAAACATGGGACAATTGAGACTGGAATAAACCTAGCCAGCATGTATTCGGAATGAGGAAGGAAACCACAGCACCAGGAAAAACCCACAGGAATGTGCAGACTCCATGCAGAAGGTGCTCCTATTCAGGATTGAAACCAGGACCTAAGAGCTGTTTGGCAGCAACTCTAACTGCCCTGCCACTGTGCCACTCATAGCTATTATTCTCAGTGTCAATTTCACTGATTTATTCTTACTTACTGTCCTCTCAGCTAAAATAGAAGACGTAGACCAGATGAAGTACTGGAATAAATCACAATCTCAGTTTTGTTGACTGAAATTGGTTTATGTTCACCTTGACAGGCCTGTTATGTTACCTTGTTAATTGGGTAGATCAGGTAATCCGTCTATATCTGGAAGTTTAGTTTCCTTCCAGAATATGACTTTTTCGACAGCCTCACAGAAACCATGACTAAAACTGAACAACCCACTCAGTTATCACTCAGACAATTAATACTCACGATCAAGTCACCATTTGTATCTCTTTCCCACTTTATTATCTATCTGCTGGATTTAAAGACAGTTGTCTGATGTTAATTGGGTGAAAAGAACAAAAAAATCATGTGGCCTCTCTATATCTGGAGGAAAAGGTTGCTTAGCTATTTTGTTATTTATTAGTACAGCAAGGCTACTTTTTTATATTCCAGTAGTGATGGGATGGTAGTCAAAGGTCACCTGATAGGGCCTTTTATCTGCTAAAGAGATAAGCAGGTTAGCTGACGTGTCAACAGAGCAGGTACTGCTAATCTTTCAGGATGAATTGTCTGTACTGCTACTGGGCGCCTGAGAATGGATGTACTGTATAAGAGAGCAGAAAGCTATGGGGAACGACCTGCCATCTTGTCACCTGACTGATTGGAGGAAGGCAATTGGTCAGGTGACAATTGAAAACCAGGAAGAGTAGGTTTCCGTGGGCTCCTGATTTCTGCTGTCTAGCAAGATAGCAGAGCCTCTGTCATGCGTGGTACACAGAGAGAAGCAATTAAATTAAGTAAGTGAGTGTTGTGAGTTTTTTTCATTTAAAAAAGTTTTTAGAAGACAGGCTTTGGTTTTTGTAACTTGTAATTAGCTTAGCTGCCCATCTGTATTGATACAGAATGTCTATTCGGTGGATGTATAGTTAGAGCTAGGGCTCTGTTTTGAGGAATTGGATTTATTTCTTGCATTGTTAATACAACAGTACTATTTTCTAGCTGACAGGTGTGTTTTGGGAATCTGTTCACTGAGACCTGCCTGTAAAAGTTTGCCTTGGCCCCAGCCATCCAGCTCTAACCCTTACTCTAATCTCCAAACTCACCACATGTGCATACATAAATGTACCTGGCCAAATTAAAACTCTCCTGTGGTAACAGCACCATTTGTGATAGTACATAGTTCCAGTATCTCTATTTCCATTATTCTTGGCAATGCACACCAAATCAAAATTTGAAATAATCTGCCATACACTGTTATTCTTTTTGTTTCCGAGGTAGACATACCTCACCTTCTGTTTTCCATGTGTTGGGTGGGAAGTTTTTGGAAATACGTGTCTTAGTCACCCCTGCTGACTAAGCACCAGTTTACAGAGAGGCAGAGAGCTGGCAATGGGAGATAACCGAGATTTGTGAAGTGGTGTACAGCTCAGTCACTTTACGTATCACTTAAAAACCAATTTAAACTTATACTCAAATGTAAAAAATAATACATAGAGACAACTGATAGGTTACATTTTTGGGGTGGGTTCTACAATCTCCAGCCTAACTAACAAGTATTTTATTGAACACATACTTTATCCACCTTTGAAATGAATACCGTGTCATTATGATGTGTATTTAGAAAGAAGTTATGTGTTTCAGATCTAAATTAAAATTTCAGACGTTTGGTCTTTTAGATGTAGTTCCAGGCCTTCTCCTTCACAGCCCATTATTCCTGGTAATCTCCACAGGATCAACATTAACAGCAGGGGGAACAAAATTAAGGCATTGCAGTAAACCCAGATATCGGACAGTTAACACCAGATGATCCTGGGATTTCTATTCAGACTGCATACAGTGTATACACAGATCTGAACATTATCGTACTTTAGCAAGGGGATAGGATATTTAAGTAGGTATAAATGAAAAACAATATTAAGGCCCCCTGTAACTGCGATCTAAAAAGCCCATGTCTTCTCCCATTAGGAGGGAGACCAGTTTTGTCCTTTTAAGAAGCGAATGCTGAAATATGCCACTCATAAGGAACCATATTAGACATTCACATTGTGATGCCTCTGGCAAGAAACTGGCCCTAGGTGAAAAAGACCTCATCATGGAAACACTGGAAGTGCACCTAGGCAATGGCAGAAGACAAAAGCACACAGGCCCATTCTTTCCGTTTTGGAAAAGTAGCAACATGCTGGTTTTCGTACATTTGGGCAACAGTGCTATCTGACTCACTGTTCTGTTACATTGGTGTTACGAGTGGGATGTGTCACAACACATCTCTAGTTCTCAGGAAACGTGTGTAGCATAGAAATTTGAAAGAAGCGGTTGGGGAATGGCCAGGCCAGTTATATATGTATACAGTGACAGGTCTGGCATGGAAGAAAGCAGAACAAAAAAGAGTGAAAAGAGAGTTAAACAGCAAGATTGCAAATGGATAACGTGAGAAGGTAAAAATATAAGTGGAAACCTTCTGAAAGATGTCCAGCTCCTTGATATCAGTAACTGGCATGGCTGAGGTGTTGGGGAGACACTTGGTGCAGCCCATTTGAAAGTACATAAATGGGAACCCTGTTTTGTGCACACAGTGTTGCATGCATCCTTTTCAGCACATTTCCAGAGATACATGTGGCAGCTACAGCAGAACGGAGGCATTAGGCGATGTGCTGCCTAGAGAACCAGTTTCAATCCAGGTTTGAAACTGTTTTCTGGATCGGATGTCTGCCTTGAAACCCTTCCCCTCCTGTCTTACAATACTTTACTAATAGGATAGTAAGAAAGACTGCAAACGAGAGCAGGTCTTTCGGCCTAAACCATGCTGTAGAATAATGAAGTTCCTTGCGATCCGCCATGCTAAAATGAACTTGAACAGCAGGTTATTTCTTTTACACAGAACAAGGCAAGCTCTGCCACTTCCAAGAAGCTCTTGGTATATCTGATAGATAAGCAGCTTAGTTTAAGAAAAAAGATTCTGAATGGGACGTAGACAGTTAAGACACATATACATTTGAATCTCCTTCTTTTGCCATTTTTGCTTCCAGATATCTTATCAACAAAATCCCACACATCCCTCAACCTCTTCAATACCCCCCCAGATCGTTCTCGTACGCGATAAAGACATTCCGTAACAAACCAAGACTCATTCTCTCCATGAGTTTTGTTTGATATAAAATGGAAAAAACAACAAAGACCCACTTCAAAATGCCAGGCACTCTTTCAACAGCTCTTCTCTGCTCACGGAGGCAATCCTGTACATTCCCCAGGAAACTTTTTCTTATCTTTTTTTTTTGCAGATGGAAAAACAAACATGCTGATGTGACATTTACCAAGCTCAAGTTACGGTTTATGGTAAGGGTGCGTTCTGATAAAGCTGGCTCTGTCCCTGGTCATGTGGCAACCCAAAGGGTTTCTGCTAACTGAACCTGTCAGAAAAAATAGCAGAGAGCAGGACAAGCATGTGTTCTTCATGAAAGTCACACATTATTGCTTGTTAGATCAGATGAAAGTATTTCGTAATACTGTAATTATTGAATGGGCTCAAATGTTCGAATTCCAAAAATGTTCCATGTATGTTCTCAATTATGTTTATTTCAGAAAGAGACATTTCTTACAAAATAATTACAAATATGTTTATTTTGAACACTCTTCAAAAGTGTTTTTTTTTAAATAAAATTAAATTATTGCTATCCATTAATCAATTATTTCACCTCGCCTAAAATCTTCCATTTTACCTCCATAAGGTGTCATTTGGCTTTATTGACCAGTTCTGGTGTTTTTTTTCAGTATGGTTACTACACTGAGAAATTACAACTCAAACCTTAAACAATGGTAACCCATTATCATTCTCTAGAAACAATTACAAGTAACTGGATTAGCACATGGTTAAGAAACAGGAAACATGGTCTAAGTAGCGGTAAGTAGCAATATCCCACATGGGTCCATTTTAGGAGCATTGATCTTCCACATCTGTATCAATGATTTAACATAACATAACATCATTATTTCTTGCATTAGGAATTCATCTTTTCACATACCCCAGCTTTCTCTCCATGAGACACACAGACAGGGAGAGAAGCTTGGGGTCAGAGCGCAGGGTCTGCCATTGTACGGCACCCCTGGAGTAGCTGGGGTTAAGGGCCTTGCTCAGGGGCCCAACAGAGTAGGATTCCTCTGCCAGCTATGGGATTTGAACCGGCAACCTTCCAGTCACAGACGCAGATCCTGAGCCACAGTGCTGATGTCGTAAAGCCATTACAAACAGGGCAAGTGGAAACACCAAAATAGTGGCAAGAGAATTACTTGGACTGACTTGGTAAAAACCTTGGACTGGGGAAAACTCCTGGCAAATAAAATTGAACTCAATCAAGCACAGGAAGTAGGAACACTACACATATCACACGGGTGCTTCTGAGTTGCAGGAAGCAACTTACAGTATGAGAGCGATCTGGGTGTTTAAATAGATTCTTTTATATCCTCATTAAGACTGGGGAAGCAATAACAAAGCAAACCGAAAGCCAGGGTGTGTAGCAAAATGTGTGGAATCATATCCCGAGAAGTAATGTTTCAGTTTTGCAAAGCATTAGGAAGACCTCATCTAATATTGTGTTTGGTTTTGGTCACCACACCACAAAAGGATATCGTATTCTTAGTTCAAAGAAGCACAGCAAGAATGACTCCTGGTCTCAGAGAATTGTCATATACAGCCAGGTTAAAGACTAGAGGACTGGGCAAAGATCCTAATTTTCTTCTGTCTAGAAAAAAGGAGATTAAGAGATTTAATCTACATCTACAAAATTGTATGGGGCAGAGACACAGCCAACCCTGAGAACTACTTCAGTAGTCAAACAAGCACACAGGGTCACAATTATAAGAAAAAAAATCATTTAAGATGGAGAATAATAAGCAGTGTATGCCTCTGGTGCCGAGGAAAGGGAGATCTGATCCTTTCTCAAGTTTGCTTGACTGACATTGATGCTTCTTGTAATGTAGACTATAGTGGATCTTCAGAGAAGACTGAATCCCGACAAGAAAGGAAGAGCGTTTTTAAACAAACACCCCTCCTGTGTAAGTAAACGGAGGTTTCAAATGTTTGTTTTTTTTCACCAGACCAGAAAAGACTAAAACACTAAAAGCACAATGGTAGTTGAAATATTCTCACTCCGGACTCATGTCAAAGGAATGTAGCCCTGCCTTAGTACTGTGAACACCTCTAATCTGAAGTGGTATAATCCAGTCTTCCCTTGAAAAAACGTCTGTTCCACAGGTATCGCTACTGTCTTATGCACCTTCATCTGTGTTAGGTGCTGCGTGATGCTCAAGAACACACTGCAACACACTTTGGTATTTGTGTCTGCTCCCATTCGCACTGACATACAAGCTTAGCCTATGCCAAAGTGTCTTTTGTTGGGGTTTTTTTCCAGTTTGTCATAACTGTGTATCTCAGGGGCTGGACTGCAGAACAGTCTGACATTTTCATTTTAAATCCAGGATAAGGTCATGGTGACATGTTTCCCAACTATAGTTCACGAGGAATGACAACACCCAAGATGAAAGCATCATGGAGCAAAATTGTAGCTCAATCTGCTTGGCTGAGGGCTGGCCTCCCGGCCAGAGAAAAAGGAGACCAGGACCTATACTGAGAGCTTTTTCTCTTTTTCACTCAGACTTCTGCTTAATGAAATCAGAAAGGTCAATAAAACCTCAGGGACAACAGTCTTTGTGGTGACATTGCTCTTCAATTAGCACCAATTACCACTAAGGACATACAGGACCATCTGCTGTCTTCCAAGCACCTGTTCCCGAGTCCTCTAACGTGATATGTAACCAAATCCTACTCCTAGCTCCAAAGCAGTCCACGAAAAAGCCTCTATTCAATATAAAGTAAGTGTAGTTATCTTTAAAAGTTGTTTTATTTTTTACTGATAAGGTTAGAGGGTGCGGAAATTACCTTTAATAAACCTTCATCAACAAATTGTTTAGCAAAGTTCTTTGTTCCAGATCAAACTTTTGCCATGTTATTATGTTCTCTCATCATTTTGTTGCTGACATTTTCCCAAATCTAAAATGTTCCTATTCATTGTGGGAAAGCCTTGCCTGTCTCAGTCCGATTAAATCAGAGTTCTTCTGGGGAACTGAGAATGATGTGCTGACACAGAAAAAGTCATCGTACATTAAGTGTTCCATCGCTGCATGGGCCTGCAACCCTGTAGCATCGTGGGTAGATGAGAAGAAAGCTGTGGCCGCTGGGAAGATCACCAAACTTAACACTCAGTGGGGATGTGAGATTTCCAAGACGGGTGTGCACAACGCATCCAGCACTTAAAAAACCATTTTGCACTCTGTAACCGTGGCCAGGGAAGGCTACACTGTGGACTGACATGGGACAAGAGTCAATCTAAACACCCTGCTTCAGCTACCAGCTCAGCAGATACAGCTGATGGTAGGTTTTTGTGTGACAGAGCTGTCTTTCTTGTCTTGGTTGACCAACACGCGTCACATGCACAATTGGAAATTAATCTGGCTTGAAGTCGGTCCTTTCTGTGCGCGAATACTCTTCTCCAGACCTAATACTGGGTTTTGCAACGGTCAGTGTTTGTGATCAGAAGTCAAATGCATTCCATTGTTTTAATGGTATCAATTCATTCTTGATTTCTGCCATTTGACAATATTTTTCATCCAAAAAATGGAGTTCAGTTTATTTTCATGTATTTGGATCTTGTAAAATCACGATAAATTAAATTTAAGGTTTGTGACTTCCCTCAGTCTTTAACACCTATCATGGCTCTAATGTACCATAACAGGCACTTGATCCATCCATGCATCCCACACTTTAAAACACCCCTTTCTATGTATATTTCTTCCATTGACTATATAGAGTACTGTCTATATTGTACATATGTGTATTGGACATATCGATCTTTTTGTGTAACGGACTATATTTGAGTAGGAAAATTTACTTTTCAATTCAAAACATTGTAAGCTGAATTTATGTACTGGAATTGTGAATCATAATTATTTGGTTCAGTTCAATTCTTTTTTTTTTTCACCACCCAAAACCTTCAGTGAACAAGACTTAAAGAGCTGTGAACAAAAGCTACAGTCACGTGTGGCTACAAACAGGCAGTACAGTTACTTGCCTTGAAAATGGGCAGGACATGCACAGAGAGCGGCAGAAAATGAATATTTTTCCTTCTGTTTGCGCTACCGGCTTCTCCTATTTGTGACCATGCATTTAAAGCCAACAAGAGGTACTGTTGACGCCAGTGACTTGGTGTCTTTCAAGAGTCAGCTGGAAGAGATCCTTTAATCAATTAGCTAGTAATTACCAAACAGACTGGCTGGCTGGCCTCTTCTCATTTATAACTTTTCTTATGTTCTTATCCATCCAGCAATTTTCTAACTCCCAGAGCCAGAGCCTATGCCAGCAAGTGATGGGTGCAACATGAGGATGGGGGTATTAGCTACTAATTACCAAATGGATTGTTTGAATAGTCTGCTCTCATTATAGCCCTTTTTTTGTTCATTCTAATTCAAAATATTGATGATTGTTTGGCAGATGAGGTTAAAGTCCCTTACTCATTTATTCCTGTTTTCAATTGCATAACGCTAGCGTGCCCAGAGGGGTTGGGCAGCCAGTTGACCTTGGACCCCTAGAGAGGTTGTTTTTCTCCTTACTAAGGAGTTTTTGGTTCCTCTCCTCTGTTGTCTTCTGGTCTTTTCTTTTCTGTATTGACAACATGTATGGTCACTTGCTGTGTTAAGTGCCTTGTGGCAACCATGTTATGAAAGGCGCTATATAAAAATAAATTGAATTGAAATAAAAGGAAAACATCCCAGGGTACTGTAACTCCTTTTCAGATGCATAATATACTGAGAAATCAGACAATTAAGCTGCATCATATGGTATCATATGTGACTAAATGTCATTTAAATCAGTAGTACAAGAGCTGGAGTCAATTTCTGCTGAACGCTGCCTTTCGGAAAGCACATGGGCCACTGTTCCCCCCTTGTCTTCACAAAGGGCCCCAGTGTCAGAGTCCTCCTGTCTGGTTTTCAGCGGGTTTAGTTACAGTTTGCAGCACCTCTCAGCCTGGCCCAGTGAGGTTTCCTCTATCTCTGTGTGTGTGTGTGGCGAGGGAGGGGCCCAGAGGGAGGACTGGTCATTAATTCTTTTCCTGCGAACAATGAGCCTCCGAGCAGAGCTGAGTCAGTTCGCCCGGCTGCTTTTATTCCAATTAGTTCAGCTCCCTGCTCCCTGCGTTACCAGGAGGAGAGGAGTAGTGGGATAATGAGATGCTGGGAATGCAATTTTCACTGTGGAATGTGCACCAGAGCATGTCTCTCAGGGAAAGTCTATAGCGCACACCCTCTCCCTTCCACAGACACTATGTCCTAAAAAATAATATTTTTTTTATTCTAATATAGAAGGCCGGCCCTACTCCGAATCAGATTTGCGTGTTGCTTACACAACAGTGCCTTCCTTTGCTACCCTTTGCACTGCACTGTTTCCATGATAGAGCATCAGCAAGTGAGTACTGTGAGTACAATGTTTGATTTACAAAACTGAGAATTAGTGCATATCGCTCCTCCCTCCTTCGGACTCCCAATTCATAGTCCAGTTCAGTGCCCCGGCCCAGAGAGACTCTTTCCTCAGATACCTGCCCTGGAAGAGCATCTGCTGCTTCTGCCTCTGTTAACCCCAGAACTCCAAGCAAGTTACTGGTGTCTCTGCTGTGATTGGAAACACTGTCCAACTTTGAACTCTGCTTGGCCTTGGCAGGCATTTGGCCAGCTGTGAAATTCCCTTGGGAATTCCTGTCAGATTCAGGATACACTACAGCCTCTGGATTTCAAGATCCAAGCTTACACTCCCAGCAGAGTAAAATGTTTTTTTGTAACCTAACGCAAAAGAAGCAGAACATCCTTTAACCAGGGCCTATTTCCGATATTATTATTATTATTATTATTAGTAGTAGTAGTAGTAGTAGTAGTAGTATTGTTGTTGACTATTATTATTGTTGATTACTACTACTACTATTATTATTATTATTATTATTATTATTATTATTATTATTATTAGGTGTCTCCTCTGCAAATTGTAGTGTATGCAGATCTCTTCTACCAAGCTTTAACGTCAGTTAAAGCTCAACCTAATGATATTTGGAAGGGTTTTTTTCTTATTTTATATTTCTGTTTTTCATAAGGAATGTCAAAGAGTAGCTCACACATGTTAAATAGAATTCAAGTCTTTTGATGGTGTGTTCTCTATGGTGGAAGTAATCAATAGAATATTGAAAATGGTAAGTTATTACTTGATTTATGTGGGTCCTTATTCATCATGCATTTCTCATTGGGTTTGTATCAAAAATGTATCACTTTTTATGGATACATTTCTTTTGGATTTTCAGGCACAGTGGTACAAGCAGAGTCCAAGGGAAACAACATCAAGACACTTATTTTAGAGCAGTCATGCTCAATGCTGAGCACCTCTTTTTCTTCCGCTTGCTCTAGGTCCGTATTTAATTCTTCATGGCTGAGCTGAACATTCTCTCTTTTCCAGTCAATGAGACACGCTCAAAGAGGCCATTTCTCAACTTTCAGCTTTTAGAAGGCCTATCATACTGTATAATCTATTCAAATAACATGGAACAAATCAGATTTCATATATACATCATTTACGTAATAAAAATCTGAATTAATTCAGATAAAGAGGTGACAAAGTGCCTTCCACAGGCCTGAAAGAATTGCGTCTTTTCAATGTTAACATCACTCCCATGAAAGAGTCCCACTGGGGTTCAATGGGGCCACAATATGAAACAATTGATTTGTGCATCTCGGAGCTTGACAGCTGCAGCCCTCTCATTAGTATTCTAGGGCAGGCAAGGCAGAGACACTGTTACCAAACATCAGCTCCCGGCTTCAAAGACGACCTGCACTTGCTGATATGCATTGCCAACAAGGAGCGATTCATCATCATGTCAGAGCTCTTCACAGCATTGATCAAACATTCGCCCACATCGCCCATGTCGCAAAAAAAAACAGGGCCCAGCGATCCACAAATAATTAACTCACAAGCCAACAGCCTCTTTCGTTGCAGATGGAGTCGCACTGGACTGTTGATGGACTTCTCCTAAGAGTTGGAATCTCCGTGATTAAGGCAGTAAAGCAAAATGTATTATGTTAATCCTTCACGATGCCCTGCATTGTCCCTCACGGAGGAAGGGAAGCTGCAGAAGTTGAGACTGCGCCTCCACGTTTTTTTTTGGTCTTTACAGTCAAGCTTTTGGTGTCAGACAGCAAGGAGATCGGATTAACGATCGCTGTGTTTCCCACCAAGGCAGTGAATGCTTGCAGTGACCCAGAGCAGACACGCAGAGAGATCCCAGCTTTCTTTGTGTTTAGAGAACGCTGGGGGTGATCACAAAGATGTGACGCACCCCCCTCCTGGCTGTCCACTCACCCCACTACTCTACAACCCCCTCCACCGCCTCCCAAGTTGTGTGTTTTTCAAGCTGGGGCAGAATAACAATGCAGAAGTCTGGGTACCATGGGCTCAGGGTTTTATAAGCTGAGGGTCTGGTGGGCTTTTGTGAGGGAAAAAAAAAGTGCTTGATTTGGAAATCACGAAATGAATACTCATATCTTCGATCAACAAACATTTAACACCAGCCTAACACATGGCAAGAATGAAATGTTTTGCCTACTCCTACAGTACGTTTTGTTTCTTATTATTGTCTGTGGGTTGTAAAGAAAAGTTTTCGGTGTACTTGATTTAAATAAGGAAAGGAAAGCTGTCTCATACTTATCGCTCTTCCAAGTAGTACTTATTGACATTGGACGGGCTGTATATAATACGCATACAAGTATTTACTGTAAATGCATGTGGATTGTGGATTGAATGAGCATTTTTCTTTGGTAGGAATGTCTGTTTTCCATGGCAATATAGTTAACATAGTTTGAAAAAAGGATAAAACTGTCTCTCAGTGAGGTTCAGCACATGTATTGTGTTTAACAGACTATTGTTTAAATAACATCTAAAAACAGAAAATGAAAAATACTTGCTACACCCATTTTTGCACACCAGTGTTGTTTCTGTCACCGTGCCTCCCTGACTGCTGGGTTTGACCGAGAGCGCAGATGTAGTCCCTTTTAATCAGTCATTTGTACAAAGAAAACCTTCAGCATTTCAGAACAACATCCTGGCTTCATATCGTGAGCTTCATGACATTTTTAGATCTCAAGGACAGTTCACTTCCCTTTCCTGATTCCTATTGTGTGGCATGTACTGTATGTATTCCCAGTGTGAGGGAGGTGTGCAGATTTCCAGGAACCAGAACGAAGAACTATCTGTTTTTTTCCCAAAAAATATCTGTTAACGAGGGATTTATAGTGGAAAAAAGCATTTTTAACAGAATGAATTGCAAGGAACAATTTCTAGAGATTTTTAAAAAATCATATAAACCAACTAAGGCTTTTATCGTGAATAAGTAACGAATGTATTAAAATAATTGTTTAAAATTATTTTAATTAAAAACGAAACAGAAAAAACACATCGCAAACTGACTGCCCTCATGGTCACGATAATAACTGACAAAAATCACAGATTGGAAAACCTAACTAAAGCCCAGAAAATTACTTTCCGAAATGTATATAACACACAGTTAAGAGAGTCTGAACAGAGTGACTGGCATAGTGTTTAAGAGCCAAAGTGTTGTCAATATTAACATAAAACATTAGAAACCTTGACAAAAGATTGGTGGTTTGTAATGGGAGGAAGACATTCTGTCAAGACAGGAGCCACATATATCTACGACACATTATCTGGCAATGTCCGAGATAACTTGTCAACACAGAGGTTATGTCATCGGAGGAGTCCACTCTCTATTGTGCCTCTGGAGTGAAGTTTCCTAATTCTGCTCTTATCTCTGCCCTCCAAATGAACTGGGGACAGAGAGGATTTGGAGATGGCAGTGCCCCCAAACTAAAAAAAGCTGCAAGAATTGCATAGCCTAGGCAATACAATATGTATCTCTGACCTGATTTTTCAAAGTCGGTAAGACGTTAGTACAGACATTCAAGTTAAAAACTAAAGTCCAGAGGTGTGAATTCCACCAGGGCAGACTTACGAAAAGGTTCCAAAAAGCATGCATTATATCCTTTAGAAAATGTACAAATAAAGATACATACTGTATAGGACAGGAGAGACGATCATAACTGGTTTTATTCATTATTGACACTTTTTGAAAATCAAGTCTCTTTTTTCTGGGGTTGCTGTACCATGGACAAATTCTCAATATCTGTGTCAGGTGTGGATTTTGCTTGATGCGTGCTGCACTGTGAACACAGCTCGGCAGTCTTATTTCGGTTTTGATGTTCCTGAACGATCGAAACGCACTGAACTTGTCACGTGCTTCTCCAGGATGACGAGGAAACAGCCCATTGCTGTGGTACTGCTCTCTCACGGTTTTCGGTGCAGACCTGGGCTTGGGTCATATCGCTGTATCATTATGATCGAGTTATGAACCCCGTGCAGGTCTCGGAGAGAGCCCGATGGCTTTCGAGTCTGAGAGGCGAGATGAGAGGGTAGGCGAAGGATCCACAGCTAGAAGGGTCTTCATGTCAGTGGTCAGTGGTCAGTGGTCAGTGGTCAGTGGTTTGAGGCGTGAGGCGTGAGGCGTGAGGCGTGAGGTTTGAGGTTTGAGGTTTGAGGTTTGAGGTTTGAGGATGCCACAAGCTCAGGAGGCGGATAGATTCCTAATATCGAGCGAGGACTAGGAGTGAACGGAGGGTTTAAATAGTGAAGGAAAAGGAGATTGAATCATGAGGTTCAATTAATGCCAGCTTTGCTTGTAACAGTCATGCAGCGTTCGGGAAATGAACTGACCCCCTCTTTAATATAACATCAATGATCAGTCCCCCATACATGACAAGGAATCTGATTTACACCACTCCCACCTCCAAAACAGCTGTATGTGCTGTATATGATCTGCAATTTAAAGGCTCATATACCACACCTGATTGACTATTTGTTCAAGAACAGATGGAAATGAAACAGCCTTAAAAAGCCAAGTATTAGCAATGTTGGGCATAGACGACACACTGCAACACATTGTGCCTATTTCTCAGTTAAGTCCAATATCTTTCCATCCAAGCCAAACGACTTGATAGATTTGGGTTCTGGTATGTTTGAAATGCATCCCACAGGCATACATTGTCTTAATTCCTTCTTTCTGTCTTCTTACAGCAGGTTCAGGAAAGACGCACACATACAAAGCTGTAGGGCTTCTAAGCTGTAGCAAAAATGTATGCATTTTACAGCCATCTCCAGCCCAATTACAACAAGTTAGGGCTGATTTTTCAAATCAGACTGAACAAATCACCAGTAGAAGTAATCTGTGAGCCAGACCTTCTCAAACAATCAGTACGTGCAACATCTGATGTCATTTAAAAGATGTGCTTGACCTTTGCCTCTTTTTTTTCTGAAATCTTATGTATGATGGTTGGCACTAGAAAGAAAGCCTTAATCAAAGGGGTTAACAAAGGCTGTAGTTCATTAATGTTTGCTCATTTTGCAATGTGTGTTTTTGTGCTTAAATACAGCTAAACCGCACGAAATGAGACCCACTCTCTAAACACTTTTGCTCCACAGCCCTACAGTTGCAATCTCTGAAAAAAATGTCCTGCTTTATATGCGCAGAACATTTTGTGGAAGATACTGTTTGAGAACTAAGGATTTTCAACAAAGGAATGGACATTGAAACCATTGACAAACTTAACTGACTGAATCTGACATAATTCTGGTGGTCTTTTCGACTGCATTTGTCCTTGCTGCCCAGCTTGAACAACTCCCTTCAGTGGTTTCCTTGAGCTGCATTGTGCTCAAACCGGGTGATTCATTTCAAAATGGGATGACATGAGTTCCTAAGACCTTTCACCTTAAGGTCTAGAAAACCTCTAATCTACAGTGAAACACTGGCACTGCTAAACGCTGATCCTGGGCAATTTGCACAATCTGTTTTCTATATTTCTGAGTGCTGCTAATACAAACAATGAAATCACCCTTGGAATACTGCCAGCAACTTTTACAGAGGGAGTGTAGTCCCTTCTAACATTGACCAGATCACAGGGCACATTCTGGTGTTTATTTACTTTCATTTATTTATCCTTCCTACAAACAGTTTTGTCTTGGTAAATTCCAAGTAAAGTATATATGTTTTATTTGAACTTTTTATTTGTTTTGTATTTATTTGTGCTGTTGTTACTGGTGTGTTTCTTTGCATATTTGTTCATTTATTCACTCGTGAAATGTTTTGTTTTGTAGCACGGAAATAAATACCTTGCTGTTTCCAGAACTTTCTTGTTCCAGACGTCTGAAACTGGGGGTGCTTCCCAAGCCACACTGAAAGCACCGTGACGTAATACTGCCTCCTGGTGGCCGTGTTTAGTACCACACAGGCGAAAGAGGGTTAGGACTTTCCTGGACATGAGAGTATTCAATCACGATCCCATTGGAAAGGTGAGATCAAACTGACGGCTCTACGTTTTCCAACAATTCATCTATAGAATAAAAACTATTAAAAACAGGTTTGCCTCTCTAAAAGTCACAAGATGCACCATTGGCAGACCGAACATTTGTGATGATTTTATATACGCTTTAGGTACAAGTTACGGTACTTTTAAATCACTGAAGATATTTAATTAGCAATTATTTCCAAAAGCTTTTCTAAATGTTTACTAAAGCCCTAGCACAATTCTAGCACATTCGTTAATAAATTAAAGCCCCTTCTAGGCAAAAGTAAAGTTTGGATTTGCCGAAGGGAGGAAGGCCTGAAGAGAGAAATCTGTGAGTGGGTTGGGTACAAGTATTTAAATCTTGGGAGGTTCACTGCCAACACTGAAACAGGGCCAGAGAAAACATGTTTAAAGTAAAGTAAGAAGAGGATATTTCAGACTGAAAAGAGGAGCCATGTCTTTGTGGAGGTATGGAACTAATAACCCACTCAGGCTGTTGAAACAGATTTCCTTGGCATACATCAGGAACAACTGATAGATGAGATCCACGGAATCTCTTTGTCCTCAAAACAAACATATTTATTTATGCCAGCAGCCATATCACCCTGCAGCTCAGCTCATGACAATTCACTGAAGCCCAGCAGGTGTGAGCCTGGTCAGTACCTGGATGGGAGACTCCTGGGAAAAACTAAGGTTGCTGCTGGAACAGGTGTTAGTTGGGCCAGCAGGGGGTGCTCACCCTGCGGTCTGTGGGGGTCCTAATACCCCAGTATAGTGACAGGGACACCATACTGTAAAAAGGTGCCATGCTTTGGATGAGACATAAAATCGAGGTCCTGATTCTCTATGGTCATTAAAAAAATCCCAGGGCATTTCTTGAAAAGAGTAGGGGTGTTACCTGGCATCTGGGCCAAATTTCTCCCTGGTCTTTATCCCCATCTCTGAACTGGCTTCATCACTCTGCTCTCAGCTGGTGTGTGGGGAGCGGACTGGTGCACTATGGCTGCCGTCTCATCACCCAGCTGGGGCTACAGACTGGTGGTGCTGGAGGGGAGTCCCCATTACCTGTAAAGCACTTTGAGTGGAGTGTCCAGAAAAGCGCTATATATGTGTAAGGAATTATTACTATATTTAGAAGCCCCTGTTAGATCAAAGTCTGCAACTGCAGTTTCAATGAACATGGAGTTGTGGTTGACTGTCCTGACAGGGGCACCCTAAGGAATAAATAAACCCTTGTCGTGACCTTCCCCTGAAACATCCCTCCGCCAGTCCTGTAGAATCAGGCAAAATCATGATAGGATAAGATCACTTTATTAGCCATATACAATTTCTTGCATTAGAAATTCATCTTTTCACATACCTCAGCTTTCTCTCCATGAGGCATAGACACACAGACAGGGAGAGAAGCTTGGGGTCAGAGCACAGGGTCGGCACCCCTGGAGCAGCTGGGGTTAAGGGCCTTGCTCAGGGGCCCAACAGAGTAGGATTCCTCTACCGGCCGCGGGATTTGAACTGGCAAATCCACATCCAGCCACAGGCACAGATCCTTAGGTACAGTGCCACCCATTTGAGTACTAGACATTTAAGTACTACCATCCAAACCGTTCTCAGCTCTGTAAATACACGCATTGCTTTGAGGAATGGGTTTTCACGCTCGGCGGACGCAGAGGTCGCCGGTCCGGACAGAGGTTTTGCCCGTGCGCGCACACGGACGGGACTCGGGGCCGCTCGCAGACGCCGGCGCTCACGGCTGCGGCGCACAGCTCACTGGGCAGGGGGAGGGCTTTTATTTTGAAGAGGGCTCTACAGGAAGTAAAGGGAAAGGACCGGGATTCACGGAGAGCTCCCTGCGGGAATCTCTCTCTCCTTTTCTTCATCTCTGCTCTGCTTTCCGACCCACGATTGAAACAAAAAACACACACACACACAAGAGCCCGCGTCCCAGGCAGCCATGTCCGAGACTTACGGTAGGCACCGCGGCTGGTTTCACGGTGATTAAACATGTCTTCGCCCGGTAACTTGAGAGCGGCAGGTGTCCGGGGAGAGCCGGGTCTTTCCGGGACGGACCTGCCGCGGTCGGAGCGGCGCCCAGGCGGGCCTGAGAAGCGGTTTGCTTCCCGTTTCTCTCCACCGGCCGCGGGGAGACGCGTACTGTGTGGATTGTAAAATGACCAGATCTGAGCCGCCGGGTTGAATTCGTGCTTACAGAAAAGTAAGCTCACTGGTACTCTTTGTAACGTAAATGGTGTTTAAACAAGCGTATTGTAAAGGCAGGCGGAACCCTCTTAATATCTAGCGGTGTGATCACTTGTCAAAGGCTGTTTTGGAGATGCGGATTTGAAAAACCCTTTCGCTATCTTCTCACATAATAATAGCTTTCTTTCTCCTGGCTCTTTATAAAAAAAACAGGCAAGTTCCCGTAACAAGAAGATGCGAGTCCTTTTTGCCCAGTTCCTCAAATGCATGTTAGCCATCTACGCTTCATTGTGTTTTTACAGATGAAACTATCTGGTAAATACCGTCGCAGGCGCTGTCAGGAGCCAGGTGCGTTTCGTGCGAAAGGGGGCAGGCAGAAATATAGGCATTGGAGCTGGCGATTTGACTTAGTGACCCAACATGGTCTTTTACAGCGCGTATTAACCGCGTGTCACCCTGGGGTGCCCATGCCGAGCTCAGAGCTGGAAGGTGTTGTTGCGGGAAGTACCTGGAGCTGCCAGGGAGAGGAGAGATAAGGCGCCGGCGGCCTGGACTGGAACGGACGAGACTTGTCCGCTGTAATTCATCCCAGACTGCTGTGCTGACAGATCGCTGCGTTAATTCAATTAGGAGGGCCTGTGTTAGCGTCTGCTGTCAGCATGCGAGGGGGGCTGATTTAGGACTGGAAGCGGTGCAAGAGATGTTTTTTTTCGTTCTGTGGACTGCTGTTGTGCCTGACAGGACGCAGTTCACCTTGACGCACCAGAGTCTGCGGGTGCCGGACCCAGGAGGTTTTTTGTGTCTCTTTTAAATTGCCAACAGCTGTGGGTTGTAGTGAGGGGATAATGTGGTCAGGTTAAACCAAGGGAAGAGTTCAGTACTTCTCCCGGGTGAGGAGCTGCTTAGCACTTAAGGAGAACTGGAACACCTCTGGATTTGGGATCCCTAACACTGGAGTTGGGATGCTCTGCCTTAGATTGCCCACAGCTATATCACTCTGCAACTCACATCTGGCAGCCCGCTGGAGCTCAGCAGGTGTGAGCCTGGTCAGTACCTGGATGGGAGACCTCCTGGGAAAGTTAAGGTTGCTGCTGGAAGAGATGTTAGTGGGGCCAGCAGGGGGCGCTCACTCTGTGGTCTGTGTGGGTCTTAATGCCCCAGTATAGCGAGGGGGACACTATACTGTAAAAAGTAATTGTCTTTTGGATGAGATGTAAAACCGAGGTCCTGACTCTCTGTGGTCATTAAATATTCCAGGGTGTTTCTTGAAAGTGTAGGGGTGTTACCCTGGCATCCAGGCCAAATTTCCCTCTGGCTTTACCAGTCATGGCCTCCTAGTAGTCCCCATCTCTGAACTGGCTTCATCACTCTGTTCTCCTCCCCACTGGGGAGCGTACTGGAGCACTCTGGCTCCAGGTGGGGCTGCACACTGGTGGTGGAAGAGAGTCCCCCTTACCTGTTAAGTGCTTTGAGCGGAGTGTCCAGAAAAGTGCTATATAAGTATAAGGAATTATTATTATTAGATGGATGCAGATGTAGAGGAGTTCTTTGGCTATGATCCGGTCAGGACTACTGTAACCTGGTTTGTTTCTGGTTTGTTTCCACAGACTTCCTGTTCAAGTTTCTGGTGATTGGGAATGCAGGTACAGGCAAGTCATGTCTCCTCCACCAGTTCATCGAGAGAAAATGTAAGTGCTGTCCAATTTCTGTGGAGCTTGCATGCAGTTCTTTTTATGTTGTGTTTTTTAATAAGCGTAGGTGTTTGAGAGAAGCAATTTGACAGGGATGGTCCACTGTAGCTTATTGATGCTTGATCCATCAGCCCATCTAGCTGTTTTGGAAGGATTGCAGCTGTTTTAGCTCGGAGAATGTGGCCAGGTAGCTCTGTGGTAGCTCACGTTACAGCTCATTTACAAGAAAATTCGTAATGAGGATCCTTAATTAAGTGATGAGTCTAGATGAGCAAAACTGGGCTGATGGACCTCCTCTCCTTTTGAATCTTTCTTAGGTTTTTCAAAACGTTTTCTCAAAGTATTCAATGCAGCTCTGTGTCCAGGTCTGTGAAAGTGACTATTTTTTTTGTCTAGTCAAAGAGGACTCGAATCACACCATTGGAGTGGAGTTTGGCTCGAAGATTATAAACGTGGTGAATAAATTTGTCAAGCTGCAGATCTGGGACACTGCAGGGCAAGAGCGATTCAGGTATGGTGCTAATATTTTCAGCCGATGTTCCCCGGACTTGACAAGTCACTGCTGTGTTAGTGCTCCGGTTGAAGTCTAGCCCTGGAGCATTTGGTGATCACCAAGTGCGTTTATTATTCTGATCCATGCCAAAAAGCAGCTATGTATGTTATGATCATTAAATGAGGTTTCTTCACGTTTTTATGTCTAAATAGGGATAAAGTAGTTTTCATTACAGTGTCGAGAGGTAATGTGAAGTAGTATTGCAATTTGTGCTCTGATGTCGGGTAGCAGGTAATAAGTGAGCTTTTCTTCCTTTTTCTCTGTACATCACTGTCTACATTGTCTTCCCACCCCAGAATAGCACAGTTTGTTCTATGCAGTACAGGTCTGTGCTGGATGTCCAATGCTGGTGGCATGACTGCAGCTGCACCCTCCTGCATGCTTTGTGAGCAGTGTTGTTTTAGGCTGTCCTTCAGATTCACTGAAGAGTGCAGCTTCAGAAGCTCAGGGGTATCGAAGCTTTAGTACGTTAATGTGCTTCCATTTGTGCAGAATTATGAGTGTGTCTCTATGGTTACTCGAACACCAAAACCAGATCATCTTAAATTAATTTTGTAAGGAACTGTGCAATTACGTAGTGCATAAACACTAAAGTGGGATCTGTTTAAGTCCACTGTGGCTCCCAGCTGGTGTCTGAGCATCTCTTCACAGATCTGTGACAAAAGTGACGGGACATATCTGTCTTGTCATAACTTTACGTCACAACTTCTGCATTGGATGGCTGTTGATCTTTGATGCATGAAATGTGCTTCTAGTCTTTCTCGGTTATTTTTTTTTTTTTAGAGGTTCAGCAGTTCTGCTTATTCCAGAGAAACAAATATGACTCCCAGGGAGCAGTTGTCTGACCTGTTTGAAGTTTCACAAGCTGCTGGTTCTTGTACTGTTTGCACCAGTATCAAGCTTGATACTGTCTTTGCTCTATGTGCCTGTCTAAGCAGGTTAACTGTAAGGTAACAAGCCTGAAATATCCATCACCTGTGCATGGTTTCAGTAAAAGCCTGCACTGTATGCACAGTAGCCTGAACCAGATCCAGCTGTTGATTACTGCTATAGTACACTGACCATGTGGCTGAGCAGGGGAAAACGTGGAGAATTCACTGATTCCTGGTTAACTCTTCAGTGTCATCTCCTGGCAGGTCAGTCACCAGGAGCTACTACAGAGGGGCTGCAGGGGCTCTGCTGGTCTATGACATCACCAGGTAAGAGCCTCGTACAGTAGAACCTGCTTGATGCTCAGTCACACTGCCTTGATGAAAATAATCAAATTAAAACACAGTGTCTTTTTTCCCCCTGGAACCGGTAAAGCTTTCCAATAGATCACTATAAGTTTTCTAGAAGAAACGCAGTGGAAGGTTACTTAATAACCAAAGTATACTAAAAAAACCATCACTTTTGGCTTTAAAGCCTTAAGCATTATTTTTACTTTTTGTATAGGAAAGTGAAGTGCTGTTCCTCTGCAGTGCTGATGTGAAGGAGAGCTGTTGCAAAGTGAAGACTGGAGTTTATTCTTTTGTACTCCTTTACCTCGTCGCAAGAAAAGCCCAGTAGATTTGCTGAACAGAAATAAATGTGCTCCTACGACGTTAATGTGATGTCCGGGCTTCTGTGAAGCTTAGAAGGGCATTTCGCGTTTGTAAACCGCATGGCAAATGCAGGCGTGTGTCTTGCGATGGAACGCGTCCTTGATTTAAAGCCATCTGTAATGTTCTGTTTGGACACAGCCGAGAAACCTACAACGCACTCACCAACTGGCTGACGGACGCCAGGATGCTGGCCAGCCAGAACATCGTCATCATCCTGTGTGGCAATAAGAAGGATTTGGATGCAGACAGGGAGGTGACATTCCTGGAGGCTTCAAGGTTTGCTCAAGAAAACGGTAAGTGTCCCTTGCCATTTCTGAGCCTGAATCGTGTGAAGGAACATTCTTACGGAGCCAAAGTGGGGCATTAGTTGGTGTGGTATTTATTTATTTAGCATCGAAGGAAGTGTAGTCTCTTTTTCATGCCTTGTTCTAAACCAGGTTTATAAAATCCTGTTGCCAAGCGGTTTCTCCACTTCAGGTTTTACAAGGTGCAGGCTGATGTATTGTTAAACAGTAGGTTGATATTTTGGTGATATATTGATGGTTTGGGGCTTTGATATTTCTGTAAATATTCGCATTAAACATAGAGGCTCCATGAAGTGCAATATAAAACAACTATAAATAAATAAGCCCTGCAGTGCTTCATTTACCCTGGAGTTTTTATATTGCATTTCATAAAGATCTGACGGTCTTAAAAACTAAATGCAGCCAAGAGAGTTTCCCTTCTATTTCACCAGTGCTGGTGGGCTACAGGCCTCTTGTGTCTCAGAGCCTGGGGCGTTGGGTAGCAAACCTGTCCCCACAGGAGATATATTCTGTCAATTAATGAAAGTATGGTCTGGGTTTCCTTTTGTCGCTTTAGTAACTTCTATTTTTTAATCAGCTTGGTGTTCTTTCATGATCAAGTAAAAAACGTTCCTGGAATGAGTTGTTGTGGTGTGTCAAGAGTGTAGTTCCCATGGAGTGCCACTAGAGGTCATGGTACTTTCATATTGGTTGTGGTTTTCTTTTTCCTTGCTCCTCTCTTTCCCTGCCCTCCTTTAGACTGGGCCTAAACAGCAACAGTAGTATGTTTATTGTACAAATCACCTGCCTCTTAAGCCTTAACGTCTGATATTCACTGAAAGTTAACAGTCTTACGCATTCCCACATCCTGTCTTCCAGAGCTGATGTTCCTGGAGACGAGCGCACTCACAGGGGAGAATGTGGAGGAGGCCTTTGTGCAGTGTGCCAGGAAAATCCTGAACAAGATTGAATCGGGTATCTGTTTTCTTTGTCTGCCTCAGTGAAGCTGCACAATCACAGATTTGCTTATGCAACACTTATTTATGCAGTGTTCCCTAAACCAATTCCGCCTTTCCCCTGCGCTGGTTGAGCCCGCATCTCATCAATATCGTATTAGTTCTGTTGCTTTGGGTTTTCTGTGGTGCGTGTGATGAGTGCAGTTGTCTGGAATCTAGGTTTCTAAAGGAATGACCAAGCACTGGCTAGATCTGACAAGTGGGCAGGACAGATTAGGGTTTGATGTGCTTTATGCTTTCGATTGATGAGATGATCGAGACAACGGAGGGTTTGATCTGAACCAGTGCCAGTTCTTTATGGATCACATTGAGATTTTAAAAAGTACCCCTTTCCTTGTACTTGTATATTTATTTTAGTGGGTACTGAAGGTGAGTATTTGCACTTGGTATTTAGAAATAAAAACAGCCTCCAGCACTGTGCAGAGAAAAGCAATCTGATATTACAGGGTACAGTTAAGATAAGATTTTATTGTCCCCTGAGGGAAATTTTTTATGGACACCCAGCACTCCTGTACATTTAAATAGAATGCAAAAAAAAAGAGAGAAGAAAAACATTGCACATCATTCTATTGCACATGTACAGTATAACACATAACAACATGTAACATTTATAACACATCACAAAACATATTGCACTCAAGTGGGTTGTAAGGGTCAAAATTGTGCTTATCCTTGACATTTGCGTTGACAGCTCTAATGGATAGTGGAACACAAGAATGTTTGTATTTGATTGATTTACATTTGGGAACCCTAAAACATTTGCCAGAAGGAAGAAGTTGATATTCAGAGTTGAGGATGTGGGAAGGATCTGATATAATTTTCCCAGCCTGTTTGATTATGGATTTTTCAAAGATTGTCTGCAGGGAGGGGTGCTGTTTCACTCCCATGACCTTCACAGCTGTCTGGATGAGGCGGGTCATTTGCGATTTAAAATGAACTGATAGATTGCCAAACCACACTGAAATACCATACCTGATAATGCTCTCGATTACAGCACGATAAAAGAGTAGCATTACTTCTTGTCGAACCCCAAACACTCTTAGTCTTCGCAGGAAATATAAGCGCTGCTGAACTTTGGAACAAACACTCTCCACATGAGTAGACCAGCACACGTTACTGTCTATGTGTACACCTAAGTACTTATATCAATTGACCTGAGTGATAAATTCGTTGTGGATTACTACCTGTGAGTGATCACCAACTGCTCTGGGATCGAAAACTATTTCTTTAGTTTTTTAACATTGAGAATTAGGCTTTGTTGTCACACCATTGCTCAAACCTTTGAATTTCTGACATGTATACAGCTGAGCTGCTTCCTCTATGCATTAAGCCAAGAACAGCTGTATCATCTGAGAATTTAAAAATGAAGTTGCTTTGACTACTGCTTGTTCAATCACTTGTATAAAGTGTGAACAGAACTGGAGAGCTCACACAGCCCTGAGGGGCACCTGTGCTAATAGATCGTGACTCGGAAAGAGTTTTGTTGACCCTGACATACTGTGTGCGGTTTGTTAAAAATGAATGGTACCATCTTATGATGTTATGGTTAACGGACATTTGCTTCAACTTACTTATCAATAGATGGGGCTGCAGCGTATTAAATGCAGAGTTGAAGTCCACAAACAGCATCTGAGCACAAGCATATTTAGGGATCAGAGCACCCAGCCCTGGTCCTTAAAGGGGTGCTGTCTGGATGGCTTGTGGGTTAAATGTGGAATATTGAATGACATGCCTCAGGGCATTAACTGTTCTTTATACACGCTGCTGTACCAGGGGAATTGGATCCAGAGAGAATGGGATCAGGGATTCAGTACGGAGATGCCGCTTTGAGACAGCTGAGGTCGCCCCGCAGAGCCCAGGCCCAGAGCACCCAGGAATGTGGCTGTTAGTGACAGAAAGACACCCTACTGGAAACAAGGTGAGTGTGAGCAGGAGGCCAGGAGAGTGACCCCCGTCTCGCCTGCACTTGTGTGAACCCAGAGCAGTTCACGAGCAGCGTGCCTCAATTCACATCCAGCTGTCGGTTCTCTGTGCACAAACAAAAACGGACTGATAATCCTGGAGTTGACCCCAGCATGTGTTCGGGCTGTTTGCGTGACGTGCTGAAAAGTAAAATAGTGCGATCCAAATTATTTTAAAATTGCTTTTCATTCTTGACTGTGTTTTACTTGACCTTTACATACCCAAGGAGTGAAATTAGATTCATTTGCATTGTGAATCTCTCCAGTATGTTTAGAAATTTTGGTTTAGGTCGCAGTTACCCTGTAGAATTACTTAAGTGAATTACAGTTTACCTTTTTTCGCTGACAAAATCAGAATTCCTCTGTCCAGTACAAGTATTTCTGTTGTTCCATGTAACCATCGTTTACAAATAAACCCATGAACTGAAGATCAGCGGTTTCCTTGTACAAACCACTGCTGATGTGATTAAGGCACAATGCCAAGATGAGGTCTTAATGGCAATTAGGCCTTTGTCTGGTGCAGATAAGGCCGCCTCCCAGCCCTTCTCTGTATTAGGCATTTGGGAGCTGCTGGGCCCCAGATCGTGGGAGCTCCTCCAAGATCTATCTTGGACTCCTGCTATTTCTGATCCCTCAGCCCTGTGCAAGCCACCTCCTGAATTTCCAGCTGCAGATGGAGCAGTCCCCCACTCGCCTTACCAGATGACTGCGTCTGTACAGTTCCAGTTAAGTTATGTGCCCAGGGATACGAGGAATCCTCTGAGCTCCCAGTACTGTGAATAAATTAAGGTGGTTATATCTGACATGAGATTGGCTCCTGTCCAGTTGTTCTGGTATTTTTAAATAACCGTATTTGGGTTCCCCTGAAATGTAAAATGCTGGCGACTTAAATAGAAAGTAAAGACATTTTAGGAACTAAACAGTTGTTGTCCCACAAGGTGCACAACATAGATTCCCAATCAGGAGCCAGTGTGTAAGTATGCACATTTTGGGGGTCAATCATCTGGTTGATGCAAAACAATCACTGAGGGATATAATTACATTTTTGTGTGTTAAACCACTGTTACATCCCAGTCAAGCCATTTTGCATTCTCTGATGAGCTCAAAGGCATGCAAACAATTATTTGCACATTCTGGGCAAGTAAACTTCTGTCCCTAATTTGATGTTCTAAAGCAGACTAATGAGTGCCAGGGGCTGGTGCTAACACTTTAGTCTGCTGCCATCAGATGTTGTAGCTAATTAGTACAAACCTGGAAAAGTTGTTTTTGTCACTGCAGCACCTAATTCCTATATAATCCATTCGAGCAGGAGTTGCCAATTTTCGCCCTGGAGGCCCACACCCTTAATCACCTCATTGAAGCCTTAATTAAAACTAAGTTTGCTCAAATGGAACATCTGCAAGTCATTTTTTTTCCGACAAGTTTTGGATTTTATTTTACTGATGAAATGCGGTAGTTAAAACGCCACCTCCAGTGTGTGGAAGAGCTGCAAGCAGCCAAGCAGTTTGAATACTCCTGTTAGTAAGTCACTTAAAGGGTCGGGTTGTGCAACTGCGATCCTCTAGGATTGGGAAGCCTGGCCTTGGAGCTCTGCTGTAACTGAGCCCAGAAGCCCGTGTCCATATGTTGGCATCTTCTTTTCACCCAGCCTCTGCAGTGCTCTTGACTCTGTGCGTCCTCCCCCGCAGGTCTGATGAGAAGAGGAGGAGAGAGGCAGGGAAACCTCGGATCGGGCTCAGGGGGGTGAGCGATTCCCCGACCTTCCTTGCGGTACATATCGAGGTGCTGTCGGAGAGACTCGGGGTGTCCCCTGGGGCTCGGCCTGCTCTGGAGCGTTTAGCAGAAGAGACCTAACCGGATGTGGCCAGCGTGGTCGCAGACTCTTCTTGATGTCCGTGCCCTAACCTGCCCACTCATGAGCGCCTTCCTCTCCCTGTTCGCCCGCTGTTACATCTTGCCTAAGTGCTTCATGTATAAAGTATTAATTACACTGTTACCCTCTTTAAAAGCATGTTTTATTGACTGAGCTATAGAGTATTAATCATTAGGTTATGGCACCAGTGACTCAGTTTGACCATATCCTATTAACGACTGTCAGATTCCTAAATGAGCTTTTCATCAGTCATGATCTGTCACACTGGCTTGTTGTATTGACCTGTCGTTTCTGCTGATTTCTGTGACTGTTGTATCTACTAGATTCTTTTATGATGACGTCACTCATGCATTGTTAATTTATGTCCGTAACAAGTTTTTTTTAAAATAAATGATTATAAGATTTTTTTTTATCAGTGCAGCTGCGACTGAATCTGTGGAGGATTTTACCTCATTCTTAAGGAATATCTTATCCAGAATATTAGTGCCTGGGATCCTTTGAATGCATTTTTAAAAACAGGTGGATACAAATAAATTACAATCCATTTTTGGTAGTTTCTGAAGCTGTTTTAGTTTTCTGCAGAGTAACAACTAGAAAGGGAATTTCTGGAAATTAAGAATGTTTTGCAAACTACCCAATTAAATAATTTTCTGTTTGCCCACAAGGAGAAAGTAGCCTTTGAGCTATTACCTCTAATAATTGAAGAAAGTTTAAAATGGTTCACATTTATCTAGCAGCAGATTTTGTGATACTTAGGTTTTGTGACGTTTCTTTGTAAGTAGAATCCTGTCTGTGTTGAATGTAGTTTACTGGTTACTGCTGCTGATACTTTTTTTGTGGAATCCAGGTAATAAGAACAAAATGATTTTATTTTACATTGGCAAAGAATGCCAACTTTTTTTTTTTAAATAAGGGACAGCAGTTATTGCCCCAGGACATTTCTAAAGGAGACAATTCCCTTAATCCAGGCAAAAGGCAATCCAGTCCAAGGACCCTCAAAGGGTTAATGGACATTTGAAGGAATCAAGACGGTAATCATACCCAGTTTCTGCAATCTGACTTGACTACTGTACCTTCAAAATGCTCATTGTTGATATGTGAGGATTTGTTCCTCATATTGTTAAGGGCCTTAGTATTGCTTTCCCTGTAGAAATGAGTGGTTCCATTTATTTCAAGGGTGATTTATAAAGCCCTTATTGGTGGCTTCCTCAGTTGATGTGTGTTGATGGACTGAAGCCGAAACCCCCACTTGAGAGAGTACCTGGCTTGCATTGGTTAAGATGCATTACTCTGTAACATAGCAGCAGTCATACCTGCTCTCGCAGAAACAAGGTCTATTTCTCGTGTTAAGATCATACCTTATAGTGTAGGTGCACCTCTAGTCGGTCAGATGAGAGCCACCCTCCAGCAGATATTGTTTGGCCTGTTTGTTTTGTCCAAAGGTGAAGACTTTTCACCTCACATGGTATTCAGCCACTTTGCTGCTGATCAGCTTAAACCCATAGAGGCCACAGCGATCCAGGAGCAGAGTGCCGGGGAGGGGGATGATGAGTGTGGCAGAGAGGACCTTGTACAGTCCAGAGGTTTCCCTGGAGGACGTTGTCCGGAGGCGAATGGTAACCTTGAAAACTGACCTGTGTGTGGGTCCGGGAGGATGAGTGGTGTTGGTTACATGGGCATGGCAATGAGCGCCTGTCAGTTTTAAACCGGCGGCTCGGGGGAGACGCTGTTCTCTCCGGGGGGCTACAGGCGGTCTGGCTGCGCTGTCCCTGCCTGCTGAGACGTCAGCCCCACTCTGACACCACTCTTGGACTGACACATTGCACAGCTGCTGGAGCAGAGATAACTCTCCCCTGGGAGCTTGACCTGTGGGTATTAATAGCACTTAACGAGGGAGGGACAGTAAGGCTTTCTTCACATGTACTAAGAGACGCATTATGTAACAGAGTTGCTGTCTTGACCAATGTGGTTGTATTTCCTTAACACCGCTAATCGCTGATGAGTTTTCTTCCTCTGATGGTGTCAATGCTTGGTCTTTTGATTTTTGAGATTGTTGATAGTTGCTTTTCTTTTAGTCAAGGTGAACATTCGGTTTTCATTGTCTCTTGTCTCACACCCCTGGGCGGCTGTGGTGAGACCTGTGTACTGTACGTGATGCTCATCACAAGCTGCATTGTGTTGAACGCCCTGCAAAAGGGGGTGACATTCGTTCTCTCGAAAATCCAGAGGGAAAAAAAAAATCGATCTTAGCCTCAAGACATTACCCCCAGCGCACTGAAACAACAAATGCAACTCATTTCCCAAAAATCAGAAACGATGTTCAGCAGCTTTTTGTTGGGGGGGGGGGGAGGAAAATGAGTGACGTGTGTGATGTCACTCTCCGAGTCGCTGGCGCGGGGAGGAGATGCTGTGAGGTTCCCTTTCTGCACTTTCAAGGTCAAATCGTCTGATTAACGACAGGCATTTCCAAATGCAGATTAGTAGACTTTTCAGGAGTGGAAAATAACTGGCTGTTGCCAAGGACTTCTGTTGCCGTCCCCCCCCCAATCTGATGAACCTGGCGGCTCAGGATCAGGTTTCCAAAATCCTGCCCGCTACTGAGCGGAGTGATCCGCGGCCCCCGGGGGAGGAGGCCGGCTCCGGGTCCAGCTGCCGTCCGGGATGGTGTCATTGCCCAGGGGGACACACGCAGCCAGCGCGGGAGACGGCCGCGGCCATCGCGCTGTGGCCTGAATTCTTTTCCAGCGGACTTCTAGCCAGCAGTCGCTCGCTGCTCGAGAAAATGTGACTTTTTTTCTGAGTGCACGGGGCATTTCAGGCGGTCCCTAATACAATTGTACAGTGTGCTTTTCTATTTGTTATTTGTACATAAAGTTACATACAGCTGACGGTGTTCAGAAACCTACTAAGAGGAACCAGCCAGAAGCCCGGCATGTACTGAGAACAGTTTACCACTGTCAGGTAAGTTAACCTGAATCCCGAAACTGCGGTACAGTCCCTTTCCACATGCATTGACAGTGTCAATGGGAGAGTTCTACACCTATTCCTGCCATAGAATGTTTGTATTGCGACGTGCTGGGCACAATGGTTTTCCACAGTGGGCAGTCACGCCAGCTAATTCAGTCACTGGATATTGGGCAGTTGTCCAGGGGTGGAAAATACTGGGGAGAGATTTTTCAGAATTGGACAGAAGAGCTTCATTAGCCCTGTTCAATCTGAGGAGCTCCGTCTTCCCTGCTGCCCTACGACAACACTCACGTCGCTGAAGAGGCGATCGAAGCCGCAGAAGGTCCTTCCATCTGTCGATTTCCAAAAAGCACTATTTGAAATTTAGGGTTGCAGGGGAGCAGGAGCCTGTCCTGGCAAGCAACGTGCACAAGGTAGGATCCCCTCTGGCCAGGCTGTCAGTCCATCGCCGGGCACCCACGCACGCACACACGCACCCTGGCCAAGTTTCCCACATGCCAGTTAACCTACCAGAATGCCTTTTGTCTATGGGAAGAAACTCTGGCGATCACAGGGAGAACATACAAACAGCACTGAAAATTGAGCCCAGTGCTCCGGCCCTGCAGGGTAGCAGTGCTAACTGTTGCACCACCATACAGTACATCCCACAACATCATGCTATTCTAGTTTTGGTTTTGCTCTCAGTTGCTGGGTAAAATGGTGACTTAACGTTTTTTTTTTCTTCCTTCGAGGTGCAGGAATCCCTAAGAAAGATGGCTTAGCATAGGAAACTGACACATCGTACTTCCATTCCACTGCAGGTCTTTGCTCCACCTAATCATTAATGATCAAATGATGATTAACTAATCCATTCAGGAATTAATATATTTGATGCCTCAGAGTTCTGTGATCAAATTTTTAAGGTTGATAACACCCAGACTAGCTCACCAGCTTCAGCTCGTCATTATTCAATCACATGCGATGTGTATCTTCAGTCGAGAGACCCCCCACTCCTGTCTAATTGTCAGTAACCGACTCGATGCAGTGATTAAAAGCTCTGTAGCGTGAATACTCCGCAGTGAGGAACATAGCTAAAACTGCAGTATCATATCTTACATATCATATATATGAACAGGTGAACGTGAGGAAAAAAAAGACAACGTTTCAGCTATGAAGCTTTCTTCAGGTGTGACAGCTTCACAGCTGAAACATTGGGTCTCTCTTCTTTCCAGTGTGGAATAACTCTTGACCTGTTCCTTCACAGCCCACGCATACTGATGCTGCTGCCTGCTTGAACTTCTTCATATCATATATGTTACCTACCAAGTATCTGAAAATCTTGGATTGATGCAAACCCCTTGTGGAATACTGTACTACCATTTTCAACAATTTCAAACAACAAATATTAAAAACATTAAAAAGAGCTTTATTCCAAATGATACATACAGGTGAAAACTACAAACAGTTGCACAAAAAATATACACTAGTGTTCAATTTAAGTACAAATACAATTATTATAAAATGTAAAGTTTTTAAACAATCATTATTACAATTTAACAGTGCAGTGATCCTCATTTTGTGCAAAAAAAGACAATGTAATAGAAATCACACTCTAGAGCTTTGTAAATGCAAGGAACTGGGATTAAAACACTGTAAATTCATCTTTTTTTTTTAACTGGGTCATTACTTTTTTCAATTCTATATTGGCCCAGTTTGGAATGACCAGTGTTGCCTTTCACAGTATGGCTCACAGCAACAGCCCCTGGACCCACTCTGCCACCCATCTTTTCACATGCTAGAACCTCTGCAGGGACACACAGGGGAGACAGCTCTGACTGGAGGACAGACAGGGCCCTTGCTGATGTCACCAGGAGCTGAGAGTGTCCTGGCTGATTGGCCCTAACCTCAGACCCACAGGCTGTAAGAAAGCTGGTTATGATTGACTAGTAACCCCACCCAGGCTCGAACAGAGCCTGTGCTTGAAGCACAGTCCAAACACAGGCAAGTGTTCCACGTTCTTCCCCATGAAACACTCCTTGCAACAAAATGTTAATGAAATGAGCGAGGGTGATTAAACAGCCTGCTACTTATCCAATTCAGCAGTCAAAGCTAGCACTGGAAGCTCTGAGGAAATGAATCCACTGTGTTATCACACCTTTAATTGTGGTGCCAGTAAAGGATTCACATGCTGAAACTAAAAACAGATTATGTCTATCATAGACACCATCTGACCCATCTCTTTCCCTGCCTTTAATTTGTTTTGGTTCGTAGTGTAGACAGGGGTTATCAGGTGGAAGGAGCTGGCCGGGACTTGATGGTTCGGTGATTTAAGAATAACCACAATCAGTTATCAAATTTCCCTCTGGCTGAGACCGAGAATGTATTATGCAGTCCTTTACAGGACTACTGTTACAGTTTTGCAAAAAAAAAGTGTATAGTAAAAAAACACTGTACTACTTTCTACAGATCAGTAAAAATCAAGCCCAATACAGATCACCATACTGCAGACTTGTGGTGTTGGACAAAGTACCACAGAACTATTTTTGACACCAATGGAAAGCCCCAGATGTTTGCTTTTTATTAGTACTGAATGTGCCTCTGATCTATTAAATCAAGCCTTTATGTGGCACAAAGTTAGGTTTCTACAAACGATATATAGCCAGCCAGCAGCATATCACTCTGCAACTCACAACTGGCAGCCCACTGGAGCTCAGCAGGTGTGAGCCTGGTCAGTACCTGTATGGGAGACCTCCGGGAAAGCGAAGGTTGCTGCTGGAAGAGGTGTTAGTGGGGCCAGTAGGAGGCGCTCACCCTGCGGTCCATGTGGGTCCTAATGCCCCAGTATAGTGACGGGGACACTGTACTGTAAACTGGCGCCATCCTTCGGATGAGACGTAAAACCGAGATCCTGACTCTCTGTGGTCATTAAAAATCCCAGGGCGTTTCTCGAAAAGAGTAGGGGTGTAACCACTTTCCCATTGGCCCTTACCAATCATGGCCTCCTAATAATCCCCATCTATGAATTGGCTTCATTACTCTGCTCTCCTCCCCACTGAGAGCTGGTGTGTGGTGAGCGTTCTGGCGCACTATGGCTGCCGTCGCATCATCCAGGTGGGGCTGCACACTGGTGGTGGTGGAGGGGATCCCCATTACCTGTAAAGCGCTTTGAGTGGAGTGTCCAGAAAAGAGCTATATAAGTGTAAGCAATTATTATTATTATGACAGTGCAGCACAAACATAAACTACAATGGATCATATTTTCACAACACAAAATCAGAAAAGAAGTTCAAAAAAGCATTCCCAGACATTAAGGTGACCTCAAAGTGAAAATCTAGTCTAACACTTTGATAGGTCACCCAGTGAGCTTCTTTATCCATCTAATAACTTCAACCACAGGGATTGAGTCACTGTGCAATATCCAGAAATTCATGATCCAGAAACACAAGCTCACAAATACTGAACATAAATCTCCTATGTGTACACAAATATTAGTGCAGTTTTATACAAGTACTTAGAACAGCCAGAATGTAATTATGCATGCACCCGAGTTCACAAATCTTGACACTAGAGGAACCACCAGCACTCAATTTATTTCATTCATGTCTGAGCTTTCTGTCTCTTATATAAAAGAGCTGTCAGGTGTGTCAGTTTGTCTGGGGAGATGCCTACAAAGGTAACCTCCAACCCTCCTCGTTGCCAAGTCTACTGACTTTGGAAGTCTGTTTGGCACGCCCACACCCAGAGAGAAGACAAATTCAGCTAACATACAGCATGTGCCACAGTCTGTAAGCGACAACCAACTGAACTCAGGTATCTTTACCTTCATACTGTCATAACGTATGGCCACTCTATTTTAATTTAGTGAAAAAGCTCTCAGCTAAATGAAAACACCTGAGAACACTTGTGTGGCTTGAGAAAGCTACACAGCTAAAAAACAGAAAATGTTCCTGTGAAACTGAACACATCCATTGTCTCTACTCCACTCAGCTCCTTCACTGCCTACAAGTGCAAGCAAATCCATGGTAAGAGATAAGATTTCACTTCAGCCCTCTTTGCAAATACATTCACTTAAGATTATACATAATTAAACCTCATCCACAATAACACAATATTTAAAATCAATTAATTCTAGAGGTATATATTCTTTTTTTGATTGCAATGTAAGAGAACTTCAGAATTTGTACTGTACGGTACCAGTCAAGGTTTTGTATTCAATAAACTGCTCTTTTACCAATGGGATGGAAAGTATGTCACTAGAAATTTTTGCCAAAAGATACAAACGTGTATCAGGAATGTCCTATATAAAAATATTAGGTTGGTCATTTTCTAGAATCAGACACTTCATAACAATTGCAATTAATGCAAGCTGACAGAGCAAAGTCCTGAACAGATATTCCTAATGAAAATATAGAAAAAAATACCAAGTCAAACGGTCCTTTAAATACCGTTCTGCTGTTACAATACACTGTATAAAATAGTAAAGCAAAATGCAACCTCCAGAAAAAAAGTGCAATAAAGTGTTTTTAAATTTACAATTTAAAAAAAGATTTCCTTGTGTTCAGCCCCGATTTACAAGGAAACTCTTCCGTATTCAAAATCAGATTAAACACAGACATCTATCATTTCAAAACAATGTAAACATTAAGACGCGGTTTAAAACCAATACACTGATAAGTCTCCTATTAAACCGTGATCACCTTAGGGGGTGAAAACTCCACATTTTCTTAGAACAGCAACAGCAATCACACACTTTCCCCGAAGCACCAAGTTGGAAAAACACTGGACAAACCAGCCGGGCCCCCAGACATCAGCCAGGAGCCCGTGTCAGAAAGCCTGAGGCCTACTGAGGCTCCTCCGTGCCCCCCAGCTGTCTGTTCTATCGGGACCGAGCGGAGAAGCACCTCATGTACTCGGTCATCCAGGGGTTGTCCACAGGGGGCTGCTTGGCTTTGTGGAGCCGGTCCAGCTCCGCGGACCGCGCCCGCCGGCGCTCCAGAGTCCTGACCCTCTTCTCCACCTCGCGCCTGGTCTTGGCTCGCAGGGCGGACGCGTGGATCTGGGAAGAGGAGAGGGTCCGTCAGGGGGGGGTTTACTGCGGAGTCCTGCAGGACCCCTGCGCGCATGTGCTTGGCCACAGCTGCAGGAGCAGTTCCACTTCACAGACACGGGGATATAAGCAACTAGAGATAAGCTCTAGAATGGTGTTTATTCCCATTGTTTCTTACTACCGCCAGCAGCCACGTCACTCTGCAACTCACAGCTGGCAGCCCACTGAAGCTCAGCTGGTGTGAGCCTGGTCAGTAGCTGGATGGGAGACCTCCTGGGAAAAACTAAGGCTGCTGCTGGAAGAGGTGTTAGTGGGGCCAGCAGGGGGCGCTCACCCTGCGGTCCATGTGGGTCCTAATGCCCAGTATAGTGACACTATACTGTAAAAAAGGGGCCGTCCTTCGGATGAGACATAAAACCGAGTTCAAAAGAGTAGGGGTGTAACCCCGGCGTCCTGGCCAAATTTCCCATTGGCCCTTACCAATCACGGCCTCCTAATAATCCCCAGCTCTGAACTGGCTTCATCACTCTGCTCTCCTCCCCACTGAGTGCTGGTGTGTGGGGAGTGTACTGGTGCACTATGGCTGCCGTTGCATCATCCAGGTGGGGCTGCACACTGGTGGTGGAGGGGAGTCCCCATTACCTGTAAAGCGCCTTGAGTGGAGTGTCCAGAAAAGTGCTATATACGTGCAAGGAATTAATTAATGTGACACTTCAAGGTTATCCTCATCTCACCCTCAGACAAAGTCATCCTCACACCCACCTCCTTAGTGGACGCAGAAGGCCGGACGTTGTGGGTCTTCTTGAGGCCGGTCTCTGCGCGCCTCTCCGCCCAGCCGTACAGAGCGAACGGGTGCCGGTTCTCCTTGTCGGGCTCGGCAGGCTGCCGTGTCTGGCTCCTGCCCCGGGCCGGCCCGCCAGACGCCCGGGGGTCGGTGGGCCGCCGGCCGCTGTGGGCCAGCTCCGCAGGGGCAGCGGGGGGCGGGTCCTTGCTCTTCGGTTCTCCTCCGGGAGCCTTGCCCTCTTCTTCCGGCCCCACGCCCTCAGGAACCTGGCCTGTCGCGACAACAACGTTTCCTTTCCGTGCAGCTGCACTGGCTCACTCCAGCTCTACAGAGGCGTGCTGCTGCACAAGCCCTGAAACACCAGGACCAGCTCGACCGCATCAGAAAACAGACCCCAGATTATGCTCATGATCCAGATATCAGCCTCCGGCCTGGTCATTTATAATAATGATAATGATAATGTTGCTTTATTAGCCCTGTACAATTTCTTGCATTAGGAATTCATATTTTCCCATACCCCAGCTTGCTCTCCACGAGGCACAAACACACAGCCAGGGAGAGAAGCCTGGGGTCAGAGCGCAGGGTCAGCCAGTTATATGGCACCCCTGGAGCAGCTGGGGTTAGGGTCTCGCTCAGTGGGCCCAACGGAGTAGGATTCCTCCGACGGCTGCAGGATTTGAACCGGCAACCTTCCAGTCGCGGGCACAGATCCAGAGCCACCACACCGGCCTGTGTCAGGCCTTTAACTGGGAGAGCATCTGTACGTTCATACTATCAAATGGTGATCCTAACTCTTAACCTCCCTCAGAAACATGAGTGCAATACTGCCTAATTCCTCCAATATCACTTAACTCCGGGTCAGGTTTGCATTTTTACCAATGCACCTAAATAAAGCCATTTGTCCTAGAGGGAAACTACAGTATAATTGTTTCTCCAGGCACTTCATCGACCCGACATCATCCGCAAGCAGAAATAGTTCAGCTTCCTTGCATATATCTCCGTAATAACTCCCTGAATCAGACTAACCGTGCGGCTTGCTCTTTAAGATGAGTGAGAGAAAGGAAAGGAAGCGACAACGTAAAGGTATGATGCCGCTGCTGCTCGGGACAGTACAAACCTGTGGCCGGCGATGCTGGCGAGCCTCTGCGCTCTGTCGGCGCTCCGGATCTCTGAGCCCCAGCAGGGACCCTCGGCTCGGCGGGGTCTGCAGACGCGCTCTTGGGCTGCACGGGCGGCTCGGGCTGTTCCTTCTCCGACACTTTCGGCGCCTCCTCGCTCGGTTTCTGAGCTTCCCCCGTCTTGTTATTCGGAGGAGTGGAGCTGCCACTCGAGTCCGAGCCACTGTCCCACCCTTCCCAAAACCAAGGGTTGTGCGTGTGCTCCAGCAGCCGCCGGGTCAGCCTGTACTGCAGCATATCCTCGTAACATTTGCTGTACGTCTCCCATTTGGGGTCCTTAAATTTTTTCATGTACTCCGTTCTGATCTTCTTTGCTACCATGTTCCTTCGTTTTCCTTTCCCAGTGTCACTTGTCCCCCTCGTAGGTTCCCGAGATCTGAAAGAGCGCCGACAAAAAGCATCGTCAATACTCCTCCAGTATAACTAAGCAACAGCGCAAACCCAAGCCGCAGCGAGTCTTGGTCGCCAAGCAGGCGTTGGATTTCGGGCTGTGCCACTGTGGCGCTCCGCACCCCGCCAGACATTTAAACCAAAACACAAAAGACGAGGCATCACCTCCTTCCTCGCAGAGACCAATCGCTACGCAGCAGCGCGCTGAAGCGCTGTTGACAATTTCTACTCCTCCTCTCCGCCCACCGCCGTCATGGCGCCGGCAGAGAATACGGCGTAGCAAAGCCGTTTTATCACGTAGAAGTGTGAACCGGGCAGGGGTGTGGGAAATACTAGAACAACTAATAACTGCATATTTAACCTAAAGGGTAAAATGCACGACAATTTAAACCGCTTGTTTCATTCTTTTTTCAAATACACCAATGAGCCTCGGACAATGACGAATACGAGCTGAAACTTATACATTATTTAGCTGTTATGCAATAGGACGCGCACACCAGCAAAGAAGCGTTTTAAACGTGCTGTATTGCAACGCAATCCCCAAGACAAGCAGTGAAACCGTGATTTATTCTGCATTACGGAGGCCTCCATTAACCAGCAAACAAACGGTTTGACATAACGTGTTTGCAGGCATGACCCCATTTATTACAAAAAAAAACATCTCATCTCTAAATATCAACGTTTCACTGTCGCACGTGTCTGTTTCTTAACTCAAAATAAAACAGGAGGCTAAGCTCTACTTACATGATCGCAGCGCACGCGGAAGGAAAACATTCGGAGCAGATGGCGGCGTGACGCGAGGCACCTCAGTCCCCGTGACCCCGCCCAGGGCTTTAAACTCGGCGTGGAGCTGATGCTGCAGCCGCAACGTCACAATCGCTTCATTCTACCTGGAGAAGTGATATAAAAATGCTGCGCAGCTACAACAGTTGCATTATATCGCGATGTGTATCAACATTAAGCTCACCTGAAAGACTAGGTACGTGGTTCGTGAAACAGGAATGTAGCAAACTCAGGACTTTCACACTGAAGTTTGTTACTGTACACGAGAAAGGTGTACAAACGAGATCATCTCCATCTAGGTCCTTTGATAGTAGTTAAGTGAGCCGAGGACCTTATCCGGTTTCTGAAAGAAGTGAGGGTGTCAGTTTCCACAACATGGTTGGGGAACCTGTTCCAGACTCCCACAACTCTTCGGGTAGAGACATGACGTGTGTTCTCTGCTGTGTGGTTCACTTATGATTAAAAAAATACATTTTGTTGACTTAGTGCCTTTGAGGAATTGAAGGAATTCAAGGAATACTTGAATTGGTGCCGTTGCAATGCTCTGTTCAAGACTAAAAAGATTCAGTTCCTTAGAATGCCCTGCTAGGACATTCCTAATCCGATTGCATCTGATTGCATTTCTCTGGACCGATTACAGAGCAGTGAGATCTTTCATTTTCCATATGCGACTGTAGCTGGAGCACACAGACCATTAACCTGAACAGGTGGTATTCCAACATTATGTTAATATTTCTAATGTGTCTACCAGGTGAGCAGTGCCCTGTACACATTCCACTTAGAGATATTTCTGGAAGCAGGTTTGGGTCACAATGGGAGGGCAGTGCACCTCAAAACTGTAATTTCTGAACAGGTAAGGCACTCAGGTTTTACTGATCTACATTGTTTGTTACTGTGCCTACGAGCACAGCAATTACTCCACTCCGCCAAATAAAGCACCTTAAGAAAAACGGCCATGAGTCCCATTCGGCGGAGTGTCCCCTTGAGCCCATAGTGAGATCACAGAGTTTTGGCACAGTTTCTCATGACAACTGTCAGTAAAAAGGAAACGTGGCTCATAACAATTCCTGCCAATGTCTCAGCAGAGGTCCAGGAAATGCCAGGTTTGGATGCATGAAGTGGTGGAGGTGGTGGGGATGAGTCCATATTCTGAACTAGAGATGCTCAGCCTGTAATAGGTCTGCAGCCACGGTGTCTACGGCTGTAGTAGATATCTGTAGATATCTTTATTGCCACACAACAATAGGTGGTGGAATTTGCTTTCGGTACAGCAAAGAACACGAACGAGACATGCATACAACATATACAGTACAAATTTAAACGGGACGGAATTCAGACAAGCATCGTCACATATGTATGTTAACAACATTAGTCTGGGACTAATTGCAATCTGTTATGAAGTCTGGGGCGGTCTTCGTTTATCTCACCCGCTTTGCTTTGCAATGCTCCCAGTGACCTGCGTCAGGCAAGGTGCTGGTGGGAAGACCTTCAAATCCACTCTTGCCAGCTGTGCGGCTTTCACACGTCACGGGGGCTTAGGAGCTCGGCATACCAGAGGCCGATTGGGTTTAAATATAGCTGGGGAGCAAGGTGCATGTTTAAGGTTGAAGATAGGGATGACTGCTGTGACATGGAACTCTGCCTGGTTGCGGGAATGCGGTCTCATATCATGTTGGCAGCAGGTCTAAAATTGGCGTGTTCTGTAATGAAGACAGCATGCCTCACGGAGGTCTGGCGGGGACAGACGTGTTCCTAACCAGCGCCTGGAAAAAGTTTTTAAAAATGAACGGTGCAGTAATTTGCATAGATATTTGTCGAACGCTAGGTGTGCAGATTAGTGAGAAAAGGTTTTCACATTCCTGTTTGACATATTGCCTGTTGTGTTTTAGTCTTCTGGCTGTATTAGTGTCAGTGTACATTGAATTAATGCAATTATGACCTGCAATATAGGCATTTAAATAGTCGTGGTGATGTACTTGTATGGTGGCAGCAGAATTGAATTAACTTGATTCATGGCTTTCCCCTTTCGGTTTTTATGCTGTTGGATTTATGTTGTATTGCTGAGTGGTCACTGCATATTAGTTCAAACAGAAGGCAGCCTTTATTCGTCATGCACTGCAACAAAGTTCTATAATGAATGACTATACGTGCCTCTGAAATGTGAGAGTGTTCTCGGAGAAAATGAAAATAAAGTGGTTCTGCGATAACTCACTTTACGTGTACATTCATCGTGACGTTAAAAACTTGCAATTATATTGCGCTCTTCAGCCCCCAAAAATCTCTAAGCGTTCTACACACGGCGGGGGCCTGACTTCATCTACCACAGCAGTGCAGCCCACAGGCTGGAACAGGAGATGACACTGGGGCGTCAGCTGTCTATTGTGGACAATCATCTTAAGTAGGGTCAGACCTTCTGACGGATTCTGAGCATTACCTGTGCCTGGTACAGTGCAGGTACAGTACTGAGCTGAAAATGTACAAGATTAAATGTGGAAAAAAGACACTTCTTTTAAAAACCAAATTGGTATAATGAAAATCCATATTAAATTAATTGAATTATACCTATAAGTGGTTGAAGAATCATGGGCTTTAGTATTTGGGTTAATGATACCAGGAATGTTTAATTTCACAATCAGCCCTAAATCTGCTCTGCCATTCATCCTTCATCCTTCAGGATTCCTTCATCCTTTTCAGCTGTTTCCTTGTGGGAATATTAAAAACGACCAATTATTAATCAATTTGAGCGAACACCTTGGATTCCAGACATTCTGTGTGCTACCATTTTTCCGAAACGTAGTAATGATATATGTTCAAATAAGTACTGACAGTCATGCTCATAGATGTTAAAAAATTTATTTCCTTAGTTTTCCTCCTGTTTGCCTCTGTTTGTCTCATGTGGGCTTTTCTTACAACACTGCAGGGGTGACACGTTTCCCTGGAGAGCCAGAACGGGTATTAGCCTTCGAGTCCTTTCAACAGGCAGTGTGCACAAAAATACCAAACGATGGACTTTAATAAATTAATATTTATGTACATTTTACATTCACATGTTGAATAACATGGCATTTCGTTGTTAGTCTTGTTGTTTTCGGTTTTGCAGCATTTCGCCCTAAGTAACAAATTGTTACAAAATTACATTGGTGCACAGCCGTCCCACGACAGCTATGCGTTCTGCTACAAAGTGATCCTGAGCATGTAGCGGACGCAGGAGATGGAAATGCTTTTAGAAGCATTTGCGGTGGACGATGGAGGGGCCGGCTTCATCGTACTCCTGTTTGCTGATCCACATCTGCTGGAAGGTGGACAGGGAAGCCAGGATGGAGCCACCGATCCAGACAGAGTACTTACGCTCAGGTGGGGCAATGATCTAGCGGGGGAGAGAGAGAGAACAGGACTCGCCGTAAGTCGCTGAGGTCAAAAACACATGATCCCACCATCCCTGCGCAATTTTTAAACTTGCCGTTTTATTGTTTTTAACTGCGCTAATCTATTTCGAAGTTCTGCCCTTCCCTATAAGCAGTGCTAAGATTATCTATTCATTTGTTTTGATATGAAGTCCTTCATCCAAGCTCCATCTTATTCAATTCCTTAAACGCTTCCAATTGCAACTTCAGGAATCAGCACATGGATTATTCTAGTTGATAAAATTAGCAATATTGGGTTACCTTGATTTTCATTGTGCTAGGAGCCAGAGCAGTAATCTCCTTCTGCATACGGTCAGCAATACCAGGGTACATGGTGGTACCACCAGACAGCACGTTGTTGGCGTACAGGTCCTTCCTGATGTCGATGTCGCACTTCATGATGCTGTTGTAGGCGGTCTCGTGGATACCTGCGGACTCCATGCCTGTCCACGAACACAGAAGGGAGTGCGTTACCATCACCGCGCGTCGCCTGGCGCACGGGCGATTCAAAAAGCGCCCCGCCCGGCTGTCTGGGCTCCGCACGTACCGATGAAGGAAGGCTGGAAGAGGGTCTCGGGGCAGCGGAAACGCTCGTTGCCGATGGTGATGACCTGGCCGTCGGGCAGCTCGTAGCTCTTCTCCAGGGAGGAAGAGGAGGCGGCGGTGGCCATCTCGTTCTCGAAGTCCAGAGCCACGTAGCACAGCTTCTCCTTGATGTCGCGCACGATCTCGCGCTCAGCTGCAAACAGACGAGTTCCGACAGTCAGGCCAAACTGCGCCAAGTCCAGACACGCTACACAACGAGCCGCTCAAAACACCAACCAGTTACCAAATAGCGTGGCGGTAGGATGAAGTATTCGGCAACAAGAGTTCTTTCTGTAAAGTCCAGTCCTTTGTCACAGCTAAAATGGCATTATTTGTAAATATAATAGGTATTAAACCCATAAAACTGTCTAATGGACCTCCAACATATACATGCAACTGCATTTGCTAAATCTATATAGACTGCTTTTTAATGAATATGCAGTATTTTTAAATAGTATCACTAGCGAAGTTTAAACTTTGGAGTTATTTTTAATCTGATTGAATTAGCATTTAAGGTTATATATATATGCATTTGTAATTGCGTCTCGGGAAATGCATGGCACAAAAAATACCCCCCCCTCCCCCTTTCACACAACGAAGTCTCACCGGTTGTGACGAAGGAGTAGCCGCGCTCGGTCAGGATCTTCATGAGGTAGTCAGTCAGATCGCGACCGGCCAGGTCCAGACGCATGATGGCGTGGGGCAGGGCGTAACCCTCATAGATGGGGACGTTGTGGGTAACACCGTCACCGGAGTCCAGCACGATACCTGCGGGCGAGCAAGGCCGGCATTCACTCGACCGACACCGCTGAAACACGGCGGGGCAAAGGCGACGGAGGCATCTCAGCTACAGTCGATATCTCAGATACCTTATTCTTTTTGTTAGGACTAACGTATTTTAAGCAACAAGTAAGGGTATATCCCGTGGTTAAAAGAAAAGACGCACGACTTTTCGGCGATGGAACATCTTCACACCTGAAGAAGGCTCCACAGCCGAAACCCCGTGTCTCTTTTCTCTTTTTTTCAGCGTGCAATCCTTGTTCCTTTGCAGGCTGACGCAGTTACCCACCTAACTTATTTTAGACACCTATGTGTTTTAAGAGCACCCTGCTAGGTGTAACAGCTGATTATTAGAGCGCAAGATGCTGTAACTCTGTACGACTTCAGCCTGGACGCCGAGCGGAAAGAGGGTGTTAAGGATGAGCGGGCTCACCGGTGGTACGGCCGGAGGCATACAGGGACAGGACGGCCTGGATGGCCACATACATGGCGGGCACGTTGAAGGTCTCGAACATGATCTGGGTCATCTTCTCGCGGTTGGCCTTGGGGTTCAGGGGGGCCTCTGTGAGCAGGGTGGGGTGCTCCTCGGGGGCCACGCGCAGCTCGTTGTAGAAGGTGTGGTGCCAGATCTTCTCCATGTCGTCCCAGTTGGTGATGATGCCGTGCTCAATGGGGTACTTCAGGGTCAGGATACCCCTCTTGCTCTGAGCTTCATCCCCTACGTAGGAGTCCTTCTGACCCATACCCACCATCACACCCTGGGGGAAGACACGTTCAGAGACGTTCAGAGACCACTCCGGGGTTTGTGTTCGGCAGAACTGCAGGTCTACGGTGCTAAGCCTGTGCAGGTAACGCCAGGGAGCGCTGTAGCTGGCGATCAGACATCTCAGAAGAAGAATGCATTTTCAGCCGACGCCCACCGCATCAGGTGAAGGCAAGCATGAAATGCTCTTACTAACGTTTCGATGTGTCTTACGCCCACTGTTGACTATGCTGTGATAGGCGTGAACGCTTTACAAGAGTAATCCCTGTTCTTCGACCCCTCCGCGGTGAAGAGCGGCTGTAACTGAGGATCAGGATCATACCTGGTGACGAGGGCGACCGACAATGGAGGGGAAGACGGCTCTGGGAGCGTCATCGCCGGCGAAGCCAGCCTTCACCAGTCCCGAACCGTTGTCGCACACCAAGGCGGTAGTCTCTTCATCATCGCACATCTTGGCGGGTTCTGAAAGCAAGCACAGAAACCGTGGTGACTGATCCACAGCGGCAGCGCCGCCCACAGTCACGGAGATCCGGTCCCGGAGGTCTGGTACCCCTGAACGCAATAATCAGATCGACGCAGCCTCGGTCTAAATTGGCCCCACGGTCAGGTTGGCTTCGCTGTATTACCACCCTTTTCACTCGTATTCTTTGAGAGCTTAAATGGTTCCGAGAATGACGCGCTAAATACCTGATAAGGAAACAGACGTCTTGAATGGGGATTGACCGTAATTTAGCAAAACAGGTCGCAAAAGTTGCCCCCCTGTTAAAGGAGCTGTCGACCCGCCAGGAATTGTCTCTTGTCAATTTGAAACGTTACTCAAACACTCAGAGCTTTTCCGACCTGAACAGGTTCAAAATGTTTCGTGCCCAACTGTGCCTATTAATTCAACTTGAAGTCAAAAGGTTTTAAAATCCACAAGCTACACGAACTATAAAGAGGCTAAACTGGAATGCGCGCTGTAAACAACTCTGTCCTCTCCTCCCTCGCCCATTACCTTAAACAACACAGGGCTGTTTCCGAAAAAATATTTATTTTCGTTTAAATATCTCATTTTAAAGGCGTCTGTCCCTGAGTATTGTCTAAATAAATTCGTGCACAGCAGCAAATGTCATCTTCGGAGCAGAAAGTGAGAAGAGACGCTTATTGCGAAGGCAGCCGATGCTTCCTGAATGAGCTGCGCGCTGACTCGAAGCAGGACTCTCCAAGGAAGACTGCAAGGAGATTCGTTGCAGAACTAGAAAAAAAGCGCCCTTCTTATTTTTAGTTTTTCTTCATTGTTTTTTTTTTACCAGTACTACTGTCTCTATTCAGAGGCAGGGAAAGCGCACCAAATTAGTTTCATCTGTTGCTTTTATTACCTTAATACTACTGCTACTGCTACTACTGCTACCAATAATAATAATCCTGTAGAATGGTTTGATGTTGCTATCCATTTGTAGTCATTAATCTTTCTTTTTAAATTCTGAAACCATTAAACCATTCCATTGTTTCCGTTTTGGGACACCATGCTCACACGTATAAGGCCTTTCTAACAGCCCGTGTCCTCCTTATTGTTTTAAAGTGAAGAGGCGTGAATCTCCTCGCCGGGGACTTGTCAGATTCTCTGAATTTCGGGGTGGCGGAAAACCACTATCCGCTTCTTCATCCTCCTCCTTCACATTCGAGCCCTTCCGTCGGGTCTGCCGCCGTGCGCTACCGCCGCAACCTGCCCCTTCTTCGTTCGGCTTTCGTGAACCAACAGGAGTCCCTTTCCCCCCCAAAAAAACAATCCAGTCCTTGAATGTGCGCGCATGTGAAGTCCAGAGCCGAGCGCAAGACCGCGGCTTCCCTCTCCCTCGACCTTACCTTCGGTGGTGCCTTTCTAAGGAGAAGCTCAGAGTGCAGTAGATCACCGCTGCTGGTTCCAGCTACGATGCCCCGCTCACTCCGGGAACCTTTTATACTCGCCCCTTGCCTCTTTTTTTTTCCCCCCTCCGAGCATTCAGAATGTCTATGTATTCCACTGGAATTTTTTTCCGGGCTTTCTCCATATTTGGCTCTCGGAGGGCGAGCGCAGGGCGCTCCGCGGGCAGGTTGCGCCGAGTCCCGGTTCGAGGCGCGCAGGGCTGTCCATATAAGGCGCGCTCGTTCCGAATCCAAGCCGCAGAGCTCGGTCCGTATATGGAGAGCAGGAGATTCGTCCCTGTCTTCCTCCTCCTCGGCCCATCTAACACGGCAGCAACTGTATGTATCGCCCCCCCCCCCAACACACACTCAGTTCTTACAATATCAGTGGAGTACGAAGCAAGTTCACGCTGCGAGGGGGCTCTACACCTGTTTTCTCCCTTTAACTTCCAAAAAAAGTCACTATTTCAGCTGCAGGGACAAAAAGGGAGGTTGTAATGAATGAATGAGCGTTTGGATGAATGAAAGGACGGCGAATGAATTGACTTGTTTAGCCAACACTTTTGATATCACTTCTTATCCCTTAAGCGACGACAGCGGGTTACAGAGATAAAGTAGGAACGTGCATTTATGGATCTGGAACTGGAATTTTTTTTTGTTTTACTCCGGGGGTACGGAGCTGAGATCTGAATCCAGTGGTAGCTGTCGCTCTGTAGGAGAGCAGGGCAGGGAGTGGAAACGCAGGGAACTGGTGCCCAGGAAAGCGCCACGGGACTTCTGAGGTCCGAAATCGAAGAGTTTCGGACAAAAAACGACACCGTTGAAACCTGCAGCTCTACTGTAATTAACGGGTTGCGAGTAAACATACGGCTGATAAACTGCGGTTGTACGGATCAATTGAGAATTTCGGAGTAATTGGCGACGCAAACTAAAGGACGATATTGTCCGTTATTTGTTTAAAATGTATAGCAATAATGTCATTAATCTAATACAATTTGGCTTTGAATTCATATTATGCGACACAAGCAAGATACGTCGTGAACATAAAACCTGATCAATATTTACTTGACTCAGCGATTCACATGAAGGTAACCGCTGGCACAAAGAGCTTGTATAGCGCCTTTCACGCTGTAAAAACCAGTACCGTCACTATTGCCCATCCTTTTCATTAAGCCGAAACAGAACCAGGTCTGAACACTACCTCTGGGTATCCCAAACATGAATATATCATATTTTATGACAGTTTGGTTTTGTTGTTGATGTTTTGAGGTGATTTGTACACATGTACGCGGTGGGTGATTAGCGACTTTAATTTATAGTAATAAAATACGTTTTTTACGCGTTTATTTCCGAGTAGCAGTACACTATCCTGCGGGATTGAAAGGGGCGGAGCGCCTCAAACAGACTGGGGGGGTCCAGTGGACCGGGCACTTCCGAGTTTGCCATAGCTGAGCAGGTCCACGCAGAGGCGAGCGTGGGTGGCTGTCGCTGGGACAAGGTGCGGGCGCCACACATGGCTCTAACCGCAGACGTGTGCGAGCAGCTGTAGGAATAACCAGAGAAACCCCAACTCGCTCCCCCCAGCTTCGCGCCCCTCAGAGCCGTCTGCACACCGCTGCGTTAAAGCGAAAGGATCCAGTTTTCCGACACTCGTGCAATGTTGCAGGTTTTGTAGGTCAACAACAAGCTGGCGCTGCAGCTTCGACAGCGGTGTCCGCTCGTAAGGGCGGACTGGCTACCCCAACGCTGAAGGTATTATTAAACATGATGGGGGGGTTACATTTTTTCGTCAGATGAATGTTGCATGGTAAGACATCAACTGTTCACAAACCAACTCTCCGCACAGTGACTGACGGCAACCCGTCTTAGATCATGACTTTATTAACCCAATTCATTAAGTGAAACGAATAGATAATTCGATATTGGTTTTGAAATTGGTTTTAATTTGACAGGATTAATACTTCATTAGTACTTATGCAATCTCTAGAGAAATAAAGGGCTGATTACTTCCTTCAGGCTTTCCAGCCGTATGCGTTGCCTGACCAGCTGGGGGCCATCGGTTGTTCTTGGTTGTAAAGTGGACCAGCGTCTTCATGGCACTGAGTTAGGAGACCAGATGTCAAGCAACCCGAGTAAAGCGATCAATAGAGGACTGAAGAAGTTCAAGAAGGGAGCTGCGTCAGCTTTCCTAGGCTGCATAGGAACAAGTAAATGTTTCTTCGAGGCTGAAAAGAGAAGGAAAGAAGCACAGTGTTTTAGCTGTGGAGCCATCTTCAGGTTGACAACTGAATTGACACCTGAAGAAGGGTCCCCAGCCGAAACAGCGTTTTCCTTCTCTTTTCAGCTTGGAAAAAACCTTTACTTGTTCCAGTAGAGGATTGATCCTCTGCTGACCATGTATCCGGGAAGCAAAGGGCAGGACAGCAAAGCTGGACAGAGACTGGACACAGATCCCGGCCTCGATCTGCCCCCAAAGTTCATTTTACACACTTCTGCATAAAAATGAGTCACAAAATATTTTATTGCTGTTTTTCAACCTAACTATCTGAAGGACAGATTTCTAAATCTGACAACCCCTGAAAGTGAGTCTGGAAAGAGCCTGTGTTCCAAGGGAGGCAGAGAAGTCTGAAAAGCACCATACATGCATCACTGTAATACTTTTAAATTTAGATTAGTTTAAGCATTAGGTTACATAAATGTATTTTTATTTGAAAAAGAAACACTTTGGACTCCTTGCATTACACACTTTTTGTCAAGTGATTACATGGAAAACGCTACTTGGAATGATTAAGAGCCTTTAAGGAAGCAGAAGTAAAATTATTTGCCAACGACCATGAAGCTATACAACATTACAATTCTGCACAGAACTTCCATATTGAGCGACGGGGAAATCTGTCACATTCAGCATTTAATTTATTGCAGATGTCCCTGATTTAACTCTCCTTTCCTATTTTAGCAACTTGAAGACACGGCGACATCTGTTTGGAGCATTGCTGCTTTCGGCTCAGCTCCTGCCACATGAAGCTGGTGGCTTGCCTTGCCTAACAGCTCAGAGGTTAGACAGAGCTCTGCATGATTTCTTCCAAGCAGCTTCCCGAGGTGCTTATTGATCCATGAAGCTCTTCAGGATCAATGGAAATCGGTGCCTGTACAGTCAGGTTTTTCCTACAGCACTATATTCCAGCAGCATTCATTCCTGTGTAGAAGGGCTGTATGTTCATTCTGATAGTTGCAAAGCCATTTTTTACAAGGCATGGACTTTTAAGAAACAGAAGCCTTTTCTCTAAATATTTCGTTATGCCATTAAGGCATAAGAAGCTAAGCACAGTGGAAATTAATGACAGTTATAAACGATCTCATTATATCAAGAGGGTAGCTGACCATTTTTCAGGCTCATTAAGGTAATAAAAGATCCTGTAGACAGTTTCTTTGCACTCAATCTTTCAACAACAGCAGATACTACACAGACATGTGTAACAATATTTTAGTAAGCAAAGGAACAAGTAATAGGTTTATTCCATGCTGAAAAAAAGAAGAAAGAGAACACAACGTTTCGGCCGTGGAGAAGGCTCCACGGCCGAAACGTTGTGTTCTCTTTCTTCTTTTTTTCAGCATGGAATAAACCTATTACTTGTTCCTTTGCAGCCTACGCATGCTGACGCAGCTACCCACCTGAACATATTTTAGTAAGTCTCCATTACTATTCATTGTAACTGTAAACTATAAACAGTTGCTTTATACAGAAAATTGAAAATCTTTTAATAATAAACATATAAACAAACTCTGCCCTTGCTTCAACTCCATTAAGCTTTGTGCTAGGACTTTCGGATGACGACGAAGAACAGGGGAGAGAACAGAAATTCGGCAAAGTTTATTACAAAATGGGAAATTAGTTTTTAGAAGACTAGAAACGAAGGGCCCGGGAGGCCACGAGCTGAGTGGAGTCACAGTTGGGAGAGGCGCTCGGTCAGCTCATGTCTGGGCTTGCAGATAGTGTTCATAGTTGGCCCGCAGAGCAAACTCAAAGTAGGTCTTGGACCGCAGTCTCTCCAGCTCTTCTGACTGAAGCAGGGCATCGACGTCAGGCAAGTAAGTCTGCAGACAAACCCCTGGAAGAGAGCAAGACCGCCGACACACGTCACGGACACGCAGATAACTCATCGCTCACACGAGGAGGGAAAGGCCTCGGCGATCGCGTGAAGTGAAAAGGCCAGCGAACGGAAAAACTGGGAGAAACCGCAAAAGCGGACTTTAATAAAAATGAGATCACGTCAGGAGCAGCTTCACGGAGTCTTCGAAAGAGAACGGTGAATCTGCCAGTCACTTCATCGCAACCCTCCAGCCTGAAGGTAGAAGTCTACCATTGGGAGATCTTTACCAACTTTCTATACATGAGGACCTACTGCAATACCTATGTGCTCTTAATATTAAACCTCTTCCTCTACCACGACGCACTTAGATGTAAAGGATCTGAATTCCTATATGTATTTTTGTATCAAGAGTTACTACAAGCCCTCTTTTTAAGTTTCGTCGAGCTCTGTATTCTGCACGAGTTTGTGTAGGGCTTGCAGAATGTATTGTCAGTTGGTCCCTCAAGCCATTTCGTTTTAAAGTATACCTTTACCACTTTGCATCTATGTTGTCGTTATTTGCTTCTTGCTACCGGAACTGTGGAACAACAGGGCTGACCGCAGCAGGCTTCAATGGCGCGTGCGCTTACCCTCTTTAATGAGCTTCTGCAAGATCTTGACAAAGATGCTGTCCTTTGCTGCTTCGACTGGGTCGTCGCTCCCATCCACAGAGGACCAGCTGGAGGGCACAGGGCTACAGTCAGGATGTTGTGAGTCTGGTTTTGTCCCTGACCTGTCCCCACACCTCTCTCCCTAACTCGGAATTCGAGACTGAACTTGTGGCATCCAAAATACCCTGAGTCAATCTTTCGTCTGGAAAGAAAGCTAACAGATGCAAGGAGGCGGCCTGCCTGGCTAAATAATAAAATAGTCACACATGTGTGCTTTTAAGAAGAACAAGAAGCAGCTATGCCCTCACTCAGCCTGAAGTAAACTACAATATTGTTTTTTAGTTACCAAAGGCAAAGATCAGTGTAATCTGCAAGCTCTTAAATTTGACCATGTTTGCCTTTAAGTCTTATAACATTTAAATCTCTCCTGACTAGAAAAAAGTCATTTCTGCATTGTCTTCATCTTTAATTCCCACTGCTACTCCCACTGAAAATGGGAACAAAACTGAAGACTATTGTGCACGAGGGCATAAAAGGACAAATGTGTTTTGAAAAATCTTACTCGTCTCTCTGGAGAGCCTTGCAAAGGATTTCACATTTGAGCCCTTCAATGTCAACGGCACCATCCTTGAAACAGAAAAGATGCAAGTCAGACTCCAAGAAAGAACACAATCAAAACATGTCTGCAGTTTTCTCCCAAATTATTTAAAGTTGTCCTTAAACCTTCAAAAAAAGACATCTCTCAGATCCCCGCTGTATTGTGAATACATGTAAAAATGGCTCAACTAAATGGGGAAAAAAAAGTGTTTTACAGAATTTGCTCATGCATTTCCATGCGGTTTTGTACCGTCATCATTTAACAAAAGACATGACTCGCTCATGAGTCAGCAGCTCCCGACAACGTCAAGCGGAACCAAAGAGCAAGTGTGTGAAGGCGTTAGCTGTGGCAGGGCCTGCACACTAGCAGTGAAAACATCAGGAGAAGATTCTAAGGACAGTGAATCACCTTCACTGTTACCTCAAACCGAGAAAGGAAAGTGGGCGGATTTGAGGAAATAATTCACGACTGAATAAATGAAACTGTAAAAGAAAACGTGCAGCCACAACAAAACCGCACAAGGATCTTAATATAGTTAGTAGCCCATTTGTAGTCAGGGGCTCCCTGCGAGAGGGGGGGCTGTGGTATGAAGGTCAGAGGGCCGGGGGGCCCAACTCACAGCTGCTCTCTGTTCTCGCAGCAGGTGGACAGTAAGCACTGGTGTCTGAAAAGCCATCAGCTGGTGGGGGGGGGGGTGGGACAACTGGCAGGCCATAAATCAGCTCATTAAACAAAAGCCGGCCTGTCCCTGATGGAAGAGGACAGTTAAGTAACGGGACAGCACGCAGAGCCGGCACTCGCTGTCGTTCTTTCGGTTTAGCGGCTCAGAATCTCCGTACCTTATCCATGTACTCCAGGAGGTCCAGCGCTTTCTTGAAGTCGTACTCGTTGGCGTTTCTGTTATCGTCGCAGATGTACAGCTACGGAACAAACCGGATATGAGAGGCTGTGCAACAAAGCCCTGTCAGTGCTCCGATGTGGGACTAAACTGCGCTGCTTTGTCCTTCAGTATTATTACTATTAATACACAAGATATACACAATGAAAATGCACAATGAGAGGAGACGGTAGATGGGGGTACGGAGTACAGCAGGAGCAGAGGGGTAAAGAACGGAACCAGTTAAGTACAGGCTCTTCTAAAGAAGACGGTTTTGAGCCTGGATGTGAAAGAGCTCAGGGAAGGTGACTCTCTGATATCCTCAGGGATGATCTCGTGAGCTGTGGCTCTGCTGGACTGGCCTCTCTCTCTGTGGGACAGGCCTTGCTGCTACGGGCAGCGCCAGCTGTCCCGGGCACTCACATTGACGAGGCTGTGGGCGGTCAGCAGTGGCATGGTGTCCGGGTTCAGCTGCTTCTCCTCCAGCAGCTGCCTGGGCAGGGTCTCCTGGTGCAGCAGGAAGCGCTCCTGCTCCATAATGTCTAACGGATACAGGGAGAGAAACAACAGGTCTGCTTGAGGAACCGCGAGAAAGCTGTGGCCCCTGTCCTTTTCAGCGTGTTTGCCTTGTGCTTGTTGTGGAACAGCCGACTCCAAAATTGTCAAAATGCAGGAGTCATTTTCCTATGGTTATGCTCTCCAGTGTGAAACAAATATACTGATGGGGAAAAAAAGAAACGCAACACCTCCTCCTCCACACTCTGGCCCTCCCGTCTGCGTGGAACAGGCTGAAGAGTGACTCATGTGTGAAGAGGACCTGATGCCACTGCTGACGAGTCCATCAGCCCCTCTGTCTGGGCCAAGCCGGTCGGGGTGACGTCTAGGAGGTGTGAGCAGAGGACCTCTGACAGGTCGCCTTGCTCTAAGGCCAGCAGCATGGAGCCTCACTGTCCTGTCAATGATGCGGGCATTGTGTCTGCTGGCAGTTTCAGCAGCAGTATGGGTTGCAGATCTGAAACGATCTCTCAGATGGACCAGTCTGATGTGTCGGTCCTGCTCTGGTGTGGTCACTTGAGGGCAACCGGATCTTGCCGGTCTACTGAAACCTTCTCTGCACTCGGGACACAGTGGAACGGCTTACTCCATAGTGTCTGCAGCATACCAATGGCCCACTCCCTTGCTTCTGGTGACATTGGAGGCATTATGGAATGCACAGAAAATTGACTAAGTGTGGCCTTTTTCTTGCAGTGACCCAAGCTTTGAATTAAGGCCTTTTTAAAGGTGACCTGATCAGACATTGTTCCACCTGGACCTCTTTGGGTCAAAGTGCACCTAACGAGCTTTTGTGTGATTGGCAAGTTGCAATGCCTCACTGCACAAGCTGCATTGCTGGTCAGAGGGCTTAAAACAAATTGACAACTTTTTGTGAAAGTACATAAGCAATAACTACAGTATTCTCCAGAAGTCCAGAAGATGTTGCGTTTCTTTTTTCCCCATCAGTATACATGCAGTTAGGAATAACTAATTCTGGACTGTGTTCTAAGACCTTCAACAACTCCTGATGAATGAAACAAGAAAAGATACCTTACATGGGAATAAAGACTGAGGATGTCTATTAAATATTAAAGGCAAACCATTTGTTACTGGCTGTAAGAAACTGTGTTACCATTGAGCTTTCTCTGCATTACATCATCCGACAGGTCTGATGCCAACGCCGTCAGTTTGCTGAGGGCAAGCATGGTCTTCTTTTTAGCAAAGTATCGGGTCTCCGCATTAGCCAGCTCATACAAGGTCTGATGAGCCTGTAAAAATAAAGTGTGAGGCACAAAAACTGGGATTGTCAGGAGAAGGATCTGTCCAGCACTGAATGGCAACAAAAGTGCTGGCCAAAGATAATGGGATTATCACACAGCCTAAAGCTAATAATGAATAATTCCTTACACTTATATAGCACTTTTCTGGACACTCCACTCAAAGTGCTTTACAGGTAATGGGGATCCCCTCCACCACCACCAGTGTGCAGCCCCACCTGGATGATGTGACGGCAGCCATAGTGCACCAGTACACTCCCCACACACCAGCTCTCAGTGGGGAGGAGAACAGAGTGATGAAGCCAGTTCATAGATGGGGATTATTAGGAGGCCACGATTGGTAAAGGCCAATAGGAAATTTGGCCAGGACACCCCTACTCTTTTCGAGAAACGCCCTGGGATTTTTAATGACCACAGAGAGTCAGGACCTCAGTTTTACATCTCATCCAAAGGACGGCACCTTTTTACAGTATAGTGTCCCCATCGCCATTTTCGGGCATTAGGACCCACATGGACTGCAGGATGAGCGCCCCCAATAACTCTCCCAACAGCAACCTTAGTTTTTCCCAGGAGGTCTCCCATCCAGGCTCACACCTACTGAGCTCCAGTGGGCTGCCATCTGGGAGTTACAGGGTGACATGGCTGCTGGCAGAAGCTGTGTGTACAATCACCCTTTCTCTCTCCCAGGCAATCCTTGGCTCCTGCCCGCCCTGCTACACCCAGTCTGTGACGACGTATGCTGCCATTATTTTCTAGGTCTAGTTGTCTCCCAACCGCGGAGCGATTCAAATCCCGCAGCCAGCAGAGGAATCCTACTCCGTTGGGCCCCTGAGCAAGCCCCTTCACCCCAGCTGTTCCAGAGGCGCCGTGTAAATGGCTGACCCTGCGCTCTGACCCCCAGCTTCTCTCTCTGTCTGTGTGTCTCATGGAGAGCACGCTGGGATATGCGAAAAGACAAATTCCTAATGCAAGAAATTGTATATGGCCAATAAAGTGATCTTATCTTATCTTCCAGTGCTCAAGGGCTGTGATTCAGTAGGTTTTCAAGGTCTCCTGAAATGACCAAGAGCTGACGCCTGTTGGAGTCCGTGCTCGGAGGGCAGACTGAGAACAGGTTGGGCCCCTTCTGGCTTGCCTACCTTGCGGAAGTCCTGCGTGTGGATTTCGTGCAGCCAGCTGAGGTGCTCGTGGTCCTGCAGGAAGCTGGCGAGCTGCTGGTGCTGAGTGACCGGCTGAGACAGCAGCTTCCCCCTCTTGCCCTTCTCCATGTACCAGCGGAACAGGAAGTCGGCAAAGTTCTAGAGGAGAGAAGGAGCCACTGAGGACACCGGCTGGTCCTCAGCCAGGCCGAGAGCCGGAGCTGCCCCGGTTCGACATCCAGATGGCTCAGGACTTCACATATGCAAAAAGTACAGCTTTCACCAGCCTGGAGCCATCAATGAAAACGAAAAGGGTGGCTGTTAAAGAGCAAGGCCGGTTATCCACTACAAACAATTTAGGACGGATTTTGGTTGCAAAGGTGTTATAAAAACGAAACGATTCTCTGTATTTTTCCTAGTTACTCAATACATGAGAAATACATGTTTCCTGCAGGGTCATGGTCAAACACATTCATCTGAACAGGCCCCCTGTGCAGCTGTAAGGAAGACAAGTACACAAACACTATGGAAAACTGGCAGTCCTTATATCATAATATCCCTGTAGCCACAAATAAAAAAGCTGGCACACAATCTTAAAACAAGTACCACCGCCCGTGGTCCTTTATTACCTGATCGGCAAATTTTGTCATGTACCGCTGCAGTCTGCTCTGGTTGTCAGTCTGCTCACACATCTGAACCAAGATGTCAAAGTCACAGTACTTTTCAGCAAGAGCAGCCACCCACTGGTACTGGCCCAGGTCCACTGCAATTCAGGAGATAGGGAAACCTTTGTTGAGAGGCAACAAATACAGCCATGTGCTGCTTCAGCAGCAGTCCATAATGGGCCATAAGTCAGAGAAGAGCTTGGAGATTAGATTGGGACATGTTGTTGACGATTGCCTTGTACCGCAGAGATTCTGATTTGTCTAAAGATCAAGAACCTTGATGCAGGATCCAGCCACCAAAGCTTTTTCTGCAGGAGAAAGATGTCGAAATACTTTTTGAAACACAAAGCCTGAAGCTTCTTTTTTTTATATATATAGCAAACGCCTTACTGACGCCAAACCGATCGGTATCTTGTACAAGACACCTGGGCTTCGTGAGGCAGGGGGAGCCGTGCTCTAGACACGGTAGTCTGTGAGGGACAGGAATTCATCAGAACGCGTGACTTACAGAGCGGAGACAGCAGCTCGGAGCGCCGCTGGGTGTACTCCATCTCCAGGTTGTTGTATCGCTCCGGGTCGCTGGGCCGATTTAAAGACTTGAGCTGGGTCACGTATCCATCCAGGTAGGAATCCAGCAGCGCCACCAGCTGCTCGTTGAGGGTGTTGCGCAGCTCGGTGTCGGCCTGGGGGTAGACCGTCTTCAGGATGACCTCGTGCTGGCGAACGATGACGGCTCGCACCCCACCGGGGGCGCTGGAAGCTACGGGAGAGCGATCGACACCGTCAGGGCCGCCACCCACCCAGAGCAAACCCTTCCCAGCTGGCAGTAGGAATGCTGCAATCTCCTGGCTTCTGCTACATTCTCCACGTCGTTATTTTATAAACATGCATGCATCTGCAACTGATCCAGGTTTAGGGCTGGTTTTATACCGAAATAACATGGCTCCTAATGAACAGTCTGAAACAAAATTTAAAACCGACTCTGTCAAAATCAAATCTGTGCACAAACAGATCTCCAATCTAACAGTTCAAAAGGCTGATGGAACCTGGTTACCCGACCAAATGAGGTGCATTTGTGACTCTTCTGAATAATCAACATTGATGCGTTCCAGTTTTAGAAGGAAGAGCTGGTGACTGGGAGTGCAGTAAGTCTTATGGGCACCCATGTGCTCGTTCCTGCAGGTAGCACATGCTGAGCAGCCTAAACACTGGTGCCAGGCGCTGCCATGCCTAGGGGCCTACTGTGGCCCTCAAGGCAGAATCTGGCCAGCTAGAGGGGTACCAACCACAACTTGGTGGTCTACATTTCAGAACCTGTAGCGGGGAACTGTGTAACCCACAGCTGGACATGCTTTGGGTAACAGAAAGCCAGAATGAAACCTGTACACCTGTAATACAGAATTGGGAGCTTAGGACCGTACCTGTCCAGGGGATGTACTCTGGCTCAATCGTCTCGTAACCAGGAGGCTTGTACAGAGAAACTTTGGTTTCTCTGTACTGGCCAGCAGCCAGCAGCATGTCCTATAGGAACAAAAAATTAAAAGTAGGGTTATCACTGACTGAACAGGAACAAAACCCCTCCTCTAAATCTAACAGTTATTGCTATGCCATTTCATGAGAGAATCACAAAGCACAAACGCGTCAGAGCTAAAAATACCTTAACAGTAGCCCAGGTGATATTTAACACCTTAACAGGATAATGTCAAATGCCCACACGATTCTCAACATGGAACCTGCACCTTTATAAGTACTCCAGGATCCTGGAATACAGGTGTTTAAGGACATTAAATTACATTAGATTTTCAGCATTCTGCTTCTTGTGGTTACACAAAAAATTCAGTCCTTCAGTGTCTTTTTCCTTATCTTAATGACAAAAAATAAAAACAAGAGCTTTCCTCCCATAAAACCCAGAATGGACCAAACTACTATAGGCAGCTGCAGTCCCATCGGCTTCTGATCTTTGGAACAGCAAGAGGCACAGCACGAGAGGTCAGCACCTTGATTATGTTGTTGACGTTGACGACGACCTGAGCCCATTCCACCGACTCCATGTGCGCGTCTCTCAGAGCCCTCTCCTCCTCCTCCAGGAGGCACTCAAAAATGCAGGAAACCTGAGACACCTGGAAGGCAGAGACTCAGTCACCTGTCAGAGGCGGCAAACGTAGAGCGCACTGGGAAGAGGGTGTGGAGCAGGAAGGGTTTCGGTCTTGCCGTAACCCCGGCACGCCAGGCGGCCTACCTCTCTGAAGAACACGTCGGCGGCCGTGAGGTTGGGGGGCACCTCGGCGTTGCTCTTCCTCAGCGCGATGAGGATGGCCCCGTTGACCAGCTCGGGCAGTTTGGAGTGGTAGTTCTTGAGGACGGTGGCAGCGGTCAGCTTCTCCGCGTGTTCGCACAGCTGCAGCCGGGTGGCCGTGGAGGCGCCTCGTGCCTTCACTGTGCTCAGCCTCTGGAGCAGCCCGACCTGGGGGACAGAGTGAGGGGCGGCAGCGTTCAGAGCCAGGGAATTTCACAGGAGTGTACTGCGCCAGTCGCTGTCAGAGAAGCCACTGAACAGAAGACTGTGCTCTATCTCTATAACGAGACTGCAAACCCACCCTGGGAGGAACTTAGAAAACCGATAAATTCAGAGCAGAAGAGTAAGACGACAGTGCATGAATCAGACATTGCACACAAGATGACGAGTGGTTGAGCTTGAAGTCCTTTCCGCAGGGCTATCATGAACCTGTTCATTCTACCAGTTACCCAATCCTGTGAAATGCTTGTCTTGTCAACTACAGCAGTTGTACAAGGCCACCGTTCAACTGTGTGCTCCTCTGCTCCAGCGCTGTGGGAGCTTGGGGACAAACACTTATGTAACCTTGCATTAGCACGAAAATGCTTATTCTCATGGGAACGTATTCTGCATGTACTTGGTTGAAAGGCAGGACTTCGCCCTGTACAGGACACTTGTCCGTCTCATGATGCACACACACCCACTGAGGGCCAATGACCCCAACCAGCATGCCTCTGGAAAACAGGCAAACTGCAGCACCTGGAAAATACCCCTGCAAACACAGCGGAGAACATGGAAACTCCACACAGGAGCTCCAGACCCTAGCTAGAGCTGTGAGGTAGCAGCCCTCTGTGTCACACACCCCTCGCTGCCAACAACCAGGAAGAAAGAAATGCAACTCACTTCAAGGAGGAAGTTCATGAAAAAACAGTGAGCTTTCATTTTGTCCTCCAGCTGGTGGAGAAGGATCAAGGATGTGAGACTGAACCCACTCGTCTCTGCAGCAGAAAAAGAAACATTTCAAAAAGCATGTTAAGGTATGGAAAAACCTTGAAGTTAAAACCCCCAACACCTGGAAAACCAGAAGGTGCGGGTCTTATCCAGCAGATGCTCAACATCAATGTTTACCTTTCAGTAATCATCGTGGAAATACTTCATATTCATAGAGTTCTAAATCAAGTGGCAGAAAAAAAGGCAAATACTTTATTGCAAAACCTACTTGCCCTCACATGATCATTAGAGAAGAATGCTCTACATTTTCAGTACACCTCGCTTCCATCTAAGTTTTGCAAATCTTCTACAAAGCGGATACTAAAATTAAATTGCATTTGGCGAGTTACAAACCAACAGTAATTGCTGTACATGTTGAATTCATATTACAGACACAACGCACACATAATTCTTCAAAATGCTGGGCATAAATATCAGCATGTCCATGTGTCAGCATGGGACTGCATAGCCAGAGTGTGCTATCTGCTCCTGTTGGGCTTGGTCTCAGCCTTGTGGCCCAAGACCAGAATCCTTAATGAAGCCCTTGTTGTCTCTGTAGAGCAAACTCACCGTCAGGTACAGACTCTGCCCATCGTGGGTCCATCGCAGGGTAATCATCAATAAGGTCGAGGTCAATCTGGGTCACTACCTGGTCCAGCTCAGTGTTCGAGTCTGGATCACCATCGGGAGGAAAGATTTCATCCACCATGTTCTGCGCCTGCATCAGGTCCTTCCTGTTGAGGTAAAGCGCAGCACGTCACCCAGAACGAGGACCAGCTCACAACCAGGCAAGCCTTGCCATTTGTGAGGATTTATTTTTTAATGTTTTTAAAGTACAAATTCATCATTTATGTGGTCACTGACTCTGAATGATCAAGACCCGATTCACGTTTTAAAAAAACAAGCGAATGAACGAGGGTCATGTTCTTGGATGGAAGAGGCACTAGGGTTTCCCTCCTGATTGCAGCTGCCAGTACAGCACTGATCACCCTCTCCCTTGCTCACCAGTGGATACTGTCACCTGATGTGCTTCACACTGACTGTCAATGAGCCCTTCTCCTGACAGCCCTGTTCTTAGCTAGATGGGTTTTTTTGCTGGACTCATCGAGCAAACAGCTTCAGCTGCAAATCCAACCCCCAGAAAGCTGCTTCTTCCTGGTATTGGCCGTGTGTTCGTTTTGGAAGGTACGGGTCACAGGGCAGGGCTACGCCCATCGAAGAGACCACGCACGGGGACAACTCGCAAGCAGTCAGCCGACTCGACATGTCTTTCGCGGGAAGACGGGAAGAAACTGGGGTACCTGGTGAAGACCTGCACAACCACAGGGAAAACGCACAAATACCACAAAGAGGGCTCCCCAGTTCGGGGCCCGTGGCCCAAGGGCTGTGAGGGAGCAGACCTCAGTGCCAGGCCACCACACTGCCCCAGCTGCAATTCCAAAACACTTCCAAGCAAAGGACGCCCTACCATGTGCCTGGCTCTGAAGCTTGCCACATAGTGCTCTATCGCTCATTCCCTTAGGTCTTGTAGACAACTACTCCGCTTAGCTGCAGACGGGAGCATCATACTGCTCTCTTACGATCGGCTGACTGCATTGATTCCATGCAACTTGCAACTAGAGTGGTTGCCAATAAGGCTCTATAAAAAATGAATTCATCATTAGAAAGTAATTTCTTTAAGTGAAAGCAATCAAGGGCTTATTTAATGAGCAACTCGAGCAAGGAGGGGAGGATAAATGATTGAAATGCATGGAAAAGAGCAAGGTGTAGATTTTCAGCAGCGCTGAAAGTTTGCAGTTGGCTTCAGCACCCAGCAAGCGCTATAATTAGCTGACATTCCACACAGCGATTGATGTGTGTTTGAGGGTGGGGGTAGGGCAGCAGTGTCTAGTGTCTGGGGGCATATCGGCGTCTATGACGGCTGATGTGGGCTACAGCCGTCCACCACCCTTCAAGAAACCGGCTCTCCAGATGCAAACACTCTCACAGGCTACACAACAGGACCCGTGAGTCAATTTCTCTCCCTGCTGAACACCCCTGACTCTGAATTACCAAGACCTGATCCACGTGATCAGGATCCTCCAAGGCACTAACAAAGTCAACACAGCGGACCAGAGGACTCAAGTGGAAATTACCCGGAGAGAGCAGGAGAACAGAAGGCCCTTCTTCACACAAAGGGTGGTGGGGGTGTGGAACAAGCCGCCAAGCCATGCTGTAAAAGCTGACACTCTGGTTTCTTCCTAAAACCAACTGCGAGAGACCCTCAGATCTATTAGTCTCTAGTGGCTGAAGGAGCTGGATAACCTTACTGACGTTCTACCAGGACCAGGCTCCACTAAGAGGGCCGCTGTGTTTGAGAAAAGAAAAGGGAAAAGCTCATGAACACTAAATGGGACAGCGCTCAGCTAACTCCCTGGACAGGTACAAACAGCGACCACTGGCCCGTCCTGTCCTCCTGTCTCCCTGATGGCTGCAGCCCCTTGCCTCACTCCACACATAGGGGCTGCAGCTCCCTCACTTTACTAGAGGTGCTTGTGGACAAGCAAAAGCTAAGTGACAGGGACAGAGTTCACTTCAGTTCACTTCAGGTGTAGGGAAGAGTGCAACGTGCACAAGCGTCTGCTGTAAGCTTACCGGCAGAAATGCAGAAAAGCCGTTTTCAGAAGCTTGGTTTTGTCTTCCTGTGCTATTGTCTCCATCTTGGACGAGCCCTCTGTGGTCGAAGCCTTAACAAAACAAGGGGGAATCCATTTTTACTGATCACATACCGCATCATATTTCGATGATTTCTTATTTCGTCAACTTAATTTAAAAGAATGGATTTAGATATTCATACTTCAGATGGAAAAGCCCACCAACACCCGAAAATGAAGGGATGCTCTTGGTAGGCACAGAGTTCGGCCTGCCCATGTGCCCAAGCTAAGAGGGCACCCTGTCCCCCGGCTACTTGCTGCCATCCTGGCAACACAGGGACGTTTCTGAGAAAAAAAAATGCTTTCCAGGATGCCGGTACCACTTACACCAATCCACACAAGACTCTTCGTTTTTCAAAACGAAAAGTAAAATGTAAATAAGTTGCTCCCTTTTCCTTTTAGAATATTCACAAAACAAGTTAATGTCCATCAGGGAATTTTGTGCATTAACGAGACAAGATCTGATGCTTACAAGCAGATTTAGACGTTCCTAATATAGCTGACTCTAGCTTGTGCATAGTTTAGGGATTATATTACATGAACTAGCCATGTTTCTGTGAACACATATAGAGCCTCCTTGTGGCAGAGACCAGTACAACTCCCGCAGACAGACGTCAAGTCTTTTTCATGGGGAGGTTTTTAACCTAGAACACAATATGATGAGAGATCTTTAAGAAAAGGCAGGCTGGTACCAGAAGTTATATTGTGGTACCAAGAGGTGGCCCTCTTCTGTTCTGGTACGGAATTTTGAAACTAGCGCTGCAGGGATGTGGACCTATTGGAGGGGTCATCCCTGGAATAAGATGTTAAACAAAGATCCAGACTGTTTGGTCATTAAGGAGCCCACGGCACCATTCGTAACAGTAAGGGCTTTAACTCCAGAGGGACTCCTGTCTGATCCATCCTCCTTCAAGTTCTCCCCTCCGTGCAACTGGGGAAATCTTCTCGCTCCTCCAGCTGATCTGCAGTGCAGTGGGGCTGCTGGGGCAGAACGGCTCAGCATGTCACCCATGTGGGGGGTGCAGGAGAAGGAGATGAGCTGCCACTCTTGTTTAACAGGGTAAAAGGCGTTGTACCATTGCCAAGAATTATCATTACTACTTTAAAAAAAGCAACATGGGACAAAATACTTCAAGCATCTGATACAGGTTTCCATTAGGCAGTCTTTTACCTTTTAAGGTCTCTGAATAAAAACCATAGTTCCTTAATGAAAAAGGAATTTTTAGTCGGGCAGGCAGCAGCTAAGACAGTAACTTCCCTCTCTTACCTCCTGCGCCGCTTCAGCCAGTGAGGAACACAGCGAGTCTTCCACCGTCTCTGGCAGCACAGACACGCCCTCCCTGGCCACCACTGCCACCAGCCCGCTGCTCTGGGAGAAGAAAATGGGCAAATCGGCACAGCAGCCGCCTCCCAGGAGCCTGTCACCTGGAACGACACCCCAGAATCAGCCCTGAGGGGCTCTCCCTCGTACACAGCTCTTTACTCCGAGACAAAATGCCGGCTTTGGTTCCCAAGAGCTCTTTCTTAAACAGCTGAACAGGATCCTCAACTTCTAAAAACCAAAGCTGCTTGCTTGCTGGAGACAATGGCCTTCTCTTGCAATAACATTATGAGATCAGAGTACATCAACAAGGGGGAGTAAAGGTTAAACAGAACAGGTGACGCTAGAGCTGCAGTCTTAGCACTGCTCTTCTGAATGAGCCTACCACAAGGCTGCTCGTTCCTGGTAAGGGCCGCCCTTTCTAAATAACACTGCTTAAGGCATGTTGGTAAAAAAAAAAAGGCGCCCTCCTTCGGATGAGACGTAAAACCGAGGTCCCGATTTCTCTGTGGTCATTAAAAACCAGGGTGTTTCTCCAAAAGAGTAGGGGTGTAACCCCAGCGTCCTGGCCAAATTTCCCATTGGCCCATGACAATTATGGCCTCCTAATAATCCCCATCTCTGAACTGGCTTCATCACTCTGCTCTCCTCCCCACTGATAGCTGGTGTGTGGTGAGCGTTCTGGCGCACTATGGCTGCCGTCGCATCATCCAGGTGGGGCTGCACACTGGTGGTGGTGGAGGGGAGACCCCATTACCTGTAAAGCGCTTTGAGTGGAGTGTCCAGAAAAGCGCTATATTAGTGTTAGGAATTATTATCATTAGGTATTAGATTCAGTGAAGTCGGTTGACTGGCACAGGCAGAAAGCCAATGAAAGGGTCTTCTAACCCTTCCACTGACAGGTCCCAAGCCTCCACACCTGCATTTTGATTCAGACAGATTCTACTAATTCTCAGCACCTGCAAGAGGCGACCGAGTGACTGAAGCCAGAAGGACATTATCATTTTGTCGTTGATAGGGGTGCTTACCAGGGAAGCTGAAGGAGATCTTTTCTTCAGGCAGGTCTCCTCTGCCAGTGCCCGTGGAACAAGCAAAGATCAGCTCCTTGTTGTACAGGTAGGCCGCCTGACTGGAGGGGTCGGGCAACAGAAACCTCATGTCCAGCAGGTTCTCTTCGCTCTGCAGGCCGGACACAAGTCAGGATGTGTTCGACACGTCCACACACACACACAAACAAACAAACACAAACTCCAGCTCCCTCGTTTCCCAAAAACAGAACTAAAGAAACCCAAAGCCATGCGATGTTCCTGAAGACAAAATTCATTTACAGTTCATTGCTTACTGTATGGTAAACTGTAAGGGCAAATGTCTGGCAATAAAATATTGCACATCAGCACTAAACTCAATTTTCCAAATCAAAAATAAAAAAATAACGGAGCCAAGGAAAATCTGACCCTATTTTTTGCCAGCAGTTTTATTTAAACCTCTACGCAATGAATATCTTTCGACATGGAAGCTGTCCAGCTGAAATCCGTGCACCGTGGACCCTACCTGAAAGGGGGGGTTGTATTTTGTGACCTCCACCGAGATCTCCTGCGAGATCTGCGATCCCTGCTCCTGCAGTGTGACCAGGCAGTAGTACGCCAAGCAGGGCGCATCAGCAGGGTGCCAGGCAGCTGCCAGGACAACTAACCCATCCCTTAAAACACAAAACACGAATGACATTTCTAAGGAATATTCACCATCCCAATAAATCCCAGAAAAAATAAATACCACGATTCCTTGCTACTCCATTTCAAACAGGCCAGATGTGCCAAACTGCCTCCTCTTGTGTGTAAACTTTCTGTTCTTATTCTTCATAAAGGGGAACTGCAGTCCCAAGTCTCAGTAATGAAATAAATGAGTTGACGGTATCGCAAAACGTCACAAATTCTGAATAAGACACAAAGCTGTGAAGTTTGTGAAAGTACTGTAAGTCTCCATGTTGGTGCCAAGCTCTGATCTTGCCACAGGCGATAGCAAGAGTTTGCGAGAATTGCGACTTGAACCGGCCCTTATTACTCACTAGTCACCATGATGACTGACGTGCTGTGATGTACAAGTGAATAAACACTGGTTGTGCAGCAGACATTTCAATGCAGAAATGATCCAAAGTGATTTGCATGCAGGGTTAACAAGTACTATTTGTCCGCAAAAGCGTCTCAAAGTTGAGAACAATATCTATTGGATTAAAAGAGATGCTGCTTCTCCTCACTGGAAGTTTTGTTGCCTTGTTCTGAATCGCTGATAATAACAGCAATATGGTGCCGTGAAAACCTGGAAATTTTGTCTATTTTGTGACATACATTGGAGGTTTTACACATTACTGGGTAGTACATTTTGCTTTCATTGTGGTATGAAATATACTGATCAATGGTGATTCTTTCTAAATTCGAAATACAGAAAAAGCATAGCAGTGCCCCTTAAACAGAGATCCTTGACGAGTAGGCAGTGAAAAACACTTCCACACAGGAGCAAGTGAAGACAGTACTCACTGGTTGAGCTGCAGATCTATGTACATCACATTCACACCTTCCTTAATTTCTTCATAGTTGCTTTCAGACCCCTGAAACATCAGAACGCAAAGGATCAAGATTCGGAAGGTGTGACCTCAGTGAGGGGGCTTCACCAACACAAGAAAAGGTGAAAAACTCACTTAAAGGTCCTGCTGTTTTCACTCAGTAGTAACATGTGCTATATGTTGTGGAAAAACAGATGTTTCTTGAATTAACTGTCCTAACCCTAACCCTAACCCAATATAAACTACAAACACTCTACTTCAATGTAACGGCGACAGAATTAATAAAGTTTGTGTTTCTTGATTTGCCCAGAGTAGTCTGTCAACCCATTTCATTTTTGTTTTTCAAAAGTATTACCCCCCCAGTTACAATTCCTCATTCCTAATGATTATTTTCCAACACTAGATTGATTTGCAAAGGCTACACACTTCTTTGCATCTCCCTGCCACACTCACCGAAACAATAAAGGTGTAAAGGGATACAATGAGCCCTAAGAAAGGCTTTGCTGTATTCTTGTTTTAATGTGCATGTAAAGTTCAGATCACAGGTAGGCCACTAACATGTGGGATTTCATGTGCTGGAAAACTAGAGAAGATGAAACCAAGAAGGCCACCAATTTCTGCATAAATAAAAGCAGTAACAAAAAATCAATGACTAAACCAAAACTAGATATATTGTTCTGTTTTTAATTATGTTCTGCAGCGCCCTTGAGTTACTTATATTTGTGCCCACTTATACAGCTGGCATTTTACCAGAGTAATGTGGGTAAAGAACACTGCTGAAAGATCCAGGGGTAGTGGCCTACCTGGGACCTGAACTTTACATGCACTTTAAAACAATAATACAGCAAAGCCTTTCTTGGGTGGGCTAACAAACCACAATCTTCATCAAGGGGGCAGAAGACAGGGCTCAAACTGCCGCAGCAGGGCAGGCGATGTGGCCTCACCCAGATGGCATCAGTAATGCTCTCCCGGAGGTTCCTGTTGACGTCCCAGCTGAGCACCTGGTGCTCCGAGCTCTCCTCCACCTCCCATTTGCCGAGGCTGCAGCTGGTCAGAGTGTACAGGCAGGCGCTCTCCCTGACCCACAGCAGGCTGCGGAGCTGCCGAGAGACGAGAGGCGGAGAGTCGACACCCGGGGGAAAGAAAAACTGGCAGCAGAGCCGAGGGACAGACCTCGGACAACATTTTCCGGACCCAGCTGACCGCCGATCAATTTTCCCACCGATACGTTCGCCGAAATCCAAAATTGCCGACTTATTTTCACTCTGTTGACTTAAAGGGCATTGCCAGCAGTCATATCACTCTGCAACTCACCACTGGCAACCCCCTGAAGCTCAGCAGGTGTGAGCCTGGTCAGTACCTGGATGGGAGACCTCCTGGGGAAAACTAAGACTTGTGCTGGAAGAGACGTTAGAAAAAATAAATACCACGATTCCTTGCTACTCAATTTCAAACAGGCCAGATGTGCCAAACTGCCTCCTCTTGTGTGTAAACCTTCCGTTCTTACTCTTCATAAAGGGGAACTGCAGTGTTAGAGGGGGCCAGTAGGGGGCGCTCACCCTGCGGTCCGTGTGGGTCCTAATGCTCCAGTATAGTGACGGGGACACTATACTGTAAACAGGCGCCGTCCTTCGGATGAAATGTAAAACCGAGGTCCTGACTCTCTGTGGTCATTAAAAATCCCAGGGTGTTTCTTGAAAAGAGTAGGGGTGTAACCCTGGCGTTCTGGCCAAATATCCCATTAGCCCTTACCAATCCTGGCCTCCTAATAATCCCCATCTCTGAACTGGCTTCATCACTCTGCTCTCCTCCCCACTGAGAGCTGATGTGTGGTGAGCGTTCTGGCGCACTATGGCTGCCGTCACATCATCTAGGTGGGGCTGCACACTGGTGGTGGTGGAGGGAATCCCCATTACCCGTAAAGCGCTTTGAGTGGAGTGTCCAGAAAAGCACTATATAAGTGTCAGGAATTATTCATTTTTAATTATAAAGCTAGGCAGTGCCAAACGAAGAATGCTGGGAAAGGCCATCCTGAGGTTGACTGTTTGGAGGCCCAGGTCCAGAATCCAGCTCCTTTTACCGGTCGGAAAATCAACAGCCCATCCTCTACAAAGCCCTTCCCAGTGAAATCTCCACTGAAGGAAACCAGTTGACCATTCCAGACACTGTTGGACATTTCCATCCATCCATGATTGTGCCTTTCCCACCATCTAACAGAACACAGACGACTCTCGGATGTGTTCATTCTAATTGAACCCGTTGCTGGCCAGAGGAGGACAGGCTCCCCCTTTCGAACCTTGGCTGCTCTCCTCCCTACTTCGCCACTGACGCCTTAGGCTCGCTCACTGGGGGTTCAGTAAAGCTGCTCTGTGACGATGTCCATTGTAAAAAGCGCTATACAGACAGAACAGAGCAGAGGACAACACAACAGAACATCTGATTTGAACCGCCTGGGACAGGAACCCCCCCGTGTGCCAGGAGGAGGAAGCTGGAGCTGCTGCACCACCGAGCCCAGAGGCGCCGCCGGACACCTACCGCGACGTCAGGGGGCTGCGCCAGCATGCCGAAGAGGCTGGAGACGCGGCGGCCGAGGCCGGACAGCACGCCCTGGCCCTGCTGCAGCGCCCTCTGCTGCAGCCTCCCCGGGGCGTCCGCGCCCAGGCGCAAGAGCTGCTCCCTGTCGGAGGAGAGCACGAAGCCGCCGCCCTGCGGAGACACCAGGAGGGCAGGCAGAGGCAGAAAGGAACAGGACAAATGAGCGCGATTAACAAACTCCCGGCATTACTCAAGTTGAACACTACAAAAACCGCCCGTGTGGGGGAAAAAAAGGAATTTTCTCAAAACGGTTTCTGATGGTCTTCAGAGGCTGACCTTTAACCTCAGCGACACCGCCAGTGATTAGGATCTGATGTTGAAGGGGAACTGCCACACTATCTTTATTTTCCGGGGTTAAGAGACCGAGAAATAAGAGAAGATCACTTTATTAGCCATATACAATTTCTTGCATTAGGATTTTATCTTCCGCATACCCCAACTTGCTCTCCATGAAGAGTTAGAAAGAATCTGCATTGATGAGTGCATTTCAACCCACAATGAAAGTCAGATGTACGCAGTAACTAGTAAAACCTCCAATTTACATCACAAAATAAACTAAATTTCCAGGTACTGTATGCCCAGCGCAATGTTCTACGATTCTGAACAAGACACCGAAGCTTCCGGTGAAGCCTGCAAACTATTACACTATAAACAAGCAGGCTTGTGAATACAGCTCTTTTATTCCAATAGAAAAATCGCTCTCGACTTTAAGATGGTTTACCCGAAAAATACTTAGTTACTTAGTCTGCATGCAAATCATGTCGGAAAATTTCAATGCAATGTTTTTTGCACAACCTGCAGTTATTCTCTCGTACGTCACATTTCATTAGCCCTTCCAGAGACTAGTGAGCAGGAAGGGCCGCTTCACTTCGCCAGTCATGGGAACTCTTGCTCTTGCCCGTGGTGAGACCAGGGGTTTGTCACAACACAGCGACTTATTGTCAAAATTGTCTATTCCGTCAATGAATTTATTTTGTTACTGAGATTTAATGGGCAGAGCGGTGGCTCTGTGGCTCAGGATCTGCGCCTGTGGCTGGAAGGTTGCCGGTTCAAATCCTGCGGCCGGCAGAGGAATCCTACTCTGTTGGGCACCTGAGCCAGGCCCTTAACCCCACCTGCTCCAGGGGTGGTTTCAATCGCTGACCCTGCGCTCTGACCGCAAGCTTCTCTCCCTGTCTGTGTGTCTCATGGAGAGCAAGCTGGGGTATGTGAAAAGACAAATTCCTAATGCAAGAAATTGTATAGGGCCAATAAAGTGATCTTATCTTAATAAACGGTCTGAGAAATCAGGAATGCAGTTCCCCTTTAACATACATCAATGCAATTCAATCCAAGGTGGTTTTTACAGACTCCAGTGCGATGCAGGAAAGAACTGGAGTGTTGAAGTCAGGTGTGACGCTACCTTGACTGCTGTCAGGAAGCTACAGAGGTTTCCGCCCAGGTCTGCGACAGTCTCGGTATAGGTGCCTTCGTGGACCAGGCTGGGCCAGTAGCGCACCGTCCCCTCCCGGGTCACAGCCATCACTGCAATCGCCTGCAAAGTCAAGAACAGCCGTGAGCTCAGCCAGCCCCCCCCGCCGCCTCAGCTCGCACCAGGACGCCCGACGGGCTGCTTTGAAACCACGCTCCTTGTGAACCTTAACGTCCAGTTACACCACTGGCTTCCGCCTATGAGCACATGTAGAGCCTGTGTGCTCCTGAGTTTTCCCCAAAACAAACACTGAAAGCCATTTGTGGTCACAGCATCATTGAACCAATATCGCTGCTCTGGAATCAGTAAAGAGAAAGTAACCAGACGCCTGTCGCAGCTTAAGGGGATGTCCTGCACTGACAGCTTGAAGGAACTGAATCTCATAGTGGAAACTACATGGAAGTGGATTCAAAACTGAGCACAGGAGGTCCTTCTTTTATACCGAGGGTCGTGGGTCTCTGGAACAAACTGTGTTGAAGCCGATACCTCATGGAACGGCTTGACGAGATTGGCTGACCAATCAGCTACTAGCAGGCGAAGGCGCTGGACGGGCCTAGGGGCCTCCTCTCACGAGGAACTGCTCTTGTGCTCTGAACGCCCAGACTGACGCACAAACCCACCTGTACAGGAGCCCCCTCGCCAGAGCCCTGGCACGACAGGGCGACCAGATCTGCAGAGCCGGCAAAGTCACTGGGCGGCAGCTGCAGCTCCTTGCAGACCGATAACTGGGGTTCAGAACAGAACAGAATCAGACAGCAGGCCTCCAAATCAACGCCACATGTAGCCGCAACGTTTCACATTTACGCCAATGGATGCTAGAAAACGGTTTTCCTAACCAGAACTCACAGCTCGTAATGTGAACGGCCACACACCCTTCCCTTTTGCTAATCAAGGATGAAGTTGGCAGTGCTTGATTTCGTCCAGAAGGGGGAGGAACATTGGGTATCGATCTCAAAAACCACCACGTTGTACAGCTGCATGCAAAAGTTGGGGCACCCCTGGTTTTATTTTTTATTTTTTTTCAATCTGTCAAGTAAATGGTAATTGTGCATTAAAATGTGCAGAATTCTGCCATGTCTACGTTTGTACCCTCCAGAGGCTGTGTTAACTACCTTTCACTTAGAGACTCAGTGAAGCGTGCAATTTGACCAGGGGTGCCCAAACGTTTGCATACCACTGTATCTGATTGCATCATCAGCACGTGTCCAGGTCCCTGGGGTATCGGCAGGACAGACCTTCGCCTGTATGGACGTACAGGACAGAGTCACAGAGAGATGAGATCTTCAAACAAGCTGATAGGAAAAGACCAGTCAAAGTTCCATTTAACGCTCAATGCATTTCCCACAATATTTCCCTGTACACAGACGTCTGGTTTTCTAGGGATTAAAAAAGAGACGAGGAAATGTCACCTTTGCCACAGCAGTCTGCCCGATCTTCCAGATAATAAGACTCTCTCCGCACACCAGCCAGGCCCAGCCACTCTGGTCCACCCGCGCGCTGATCTCCTCCTCCTCTGCAACAGACAGGACACCCGGCTCAGCCCCAGGCCAAGGGCAGGAGATCACGCCTGTTCACACGCATGAATACAGCAGGGCCTGGCCTGCACCACCGAGCAACACACCCACTCACGGCCATCGATTTCCAGGTTACAGCCCGTGTGTGGGGTACAAACATCTATAGCCGTCCGGACACGCTATTGAGACCCCTAGCCACTGAAGGCTTGATTTTAAAAAGCTTGGAAGATAAATGAAAAACAATTTCCGCACACACGGCAAGGTCAGAAAGCTTTTGATTCTGGTGACATATGCATTTTTCAGCAAGTTGAATCCCGCCCTTTTGGGGACAGGGCCTTTGCTATTCGAATGAAGACGAAGGCTTTAGAGAAGCTGCACAGCCTGTACTGAGACAGCTGGACTGTACAATCATGTACAGTGTGTCAACACGCAAAAGCCCGGAGGCAGGCAGTACAGTATATCTACGGCGGGAGGGGCACAGGAAAGCTCACCTTCGGCCATCGTCAGGGCCTCCATCACTTTCACGGGCAACGAAGAGCCGAAGCCCTGCAGGTCGAAGTTCTCGGCGGTGGCCGTGTACTGGGCCCGCGTGGGAGTCGCTCTGGAACAGAACAGAGGGGATGTTTGTGCTGCTGCCTCACACTCACAGCCCCAGGTCTGGGTTGGATTCTGGAAAAGGACACCTGTCCATGTCGAGCCTGCCCGCTCCCTGTGGGGTGCATTCTGGGTACTGTGGTTTCCTCCACTCCATCATGTTAGAAATATACATTGTTAATGGAACGAAAAAAACCTCTTTGAAACAAATGGCTGGTTTTCAGTAAGACTGAATAAAGCACAAGATAAATGAAGAGGATGGAGTACGAAGCTGCATCAGTGCGGGTTCTGCAGAGGTCTGCATGCTAACAAACCGGGTCCATTCGTGCCGTCGTTCTTGCAGCTGGATCGGAACCAGCAGCACACGCACTGGTCTGTGAAGTCCTGTGACTGGTTAACCCAGCACCTGACAGCGCGCTGTCACAATTGAAAACAGCAGCCATGCCGACAATACTCTTGGACCTGTTCACAATTCAGATTGGAATTTTACTTTTTTTCTCTAATGCCCTGAATCTGACGGAAGCGGACTAATGAATGAATTTCAATGAATGAATGAACAATGCAGTTCTCTCGCAGAGTAGTCTTCACTATTAAAATGTGCCTCCGACACGAGGTTCACAAATAATATCGTTTGCTTATATATTCAGGATATCAGCAAAATACCTGACCTGACGAAAACGCATACATTTAAAATCAACTAACTTGGTTAGCCAGCGAGTTTTAAACAGGTGAGGGATTTTCAAATTCGCAGTTGTTTTAAGTAAATTCTATGACTTTTATACTAAATGATAGAGGATAAACGTTTTTTAAAAACAACTATTAACGCTAAACCACGTAGAATTACTAAGTGATAAGGATTTGCGATTAAACAAGCCGCGCTTTGCTCTTTTAAAACTAATCATTTCGTGTTAAGGATTGTTCGTACAGCTCTGCTAACTTCACTATTTTAGTGATCGTTAATGAAGATCCTGCTTCATTTCACGTTGTTTTATTTTTGGATCAGTACTGACGAAAGTGAAGCGACTGTTAGATCACCCTAACGTAAATTTTCGCTTCATTTTTTCGATAAAATACTTACCTCGCCGGCAGAGACGCTCTCCGGACCGGCGAGAACAGTCCCGTCGGGGTACCGGCTAGGCTCTTTCTACCGGCCGCTCTGGAGGTCGGCCTGCGAGCCGATCCAGCAGACGCCCGGGGAGAAAACATCTTTTATTTGTTCGCTGTATCCGAGTACGATTTTCGACTCCTTTCACACAGGTTCTGTATAAAGTCAAACCATGAGACAACCAGTTCCTCGTTCGAAGATTCCCTCAAAAAACGCTCGCACACTGACTCACAACATGCGACAAGTGCTGGCGCATAACATAAACGTCATTTGTCGTGGGCTGGTTGTGGGGATTGTAGTTTTATATAGAGAAGAAAGCGTACCAGACTACATCATGAAAGAACACTGTATGAAAAGGGAAGTAAAAAAAATAAAAAGGAAGGAAGTGAGAACGCAGCTCTGGTGTGTTTAGTTTCGAAAGTAGTACGTTTTAATAGTTTCGTGAAATGAAGTTATTTCAGATATTTAACTTATACAACAAATTCGCTATTTGAAAAAACATATTCCTGTCAGTTGCAAAAGGGTTTTTAAATTTATTTGAACATAATGCAATTCTGTGTTTATCTTTCCACAAATATACAGTTCACAAAGAAATTCAGAAGGAGAACGAAATTGTTCTGTTTATTGATAAAAGTAAAATATGGTGTACTGTCTAAAAAAAAAACAAGCAAGAACCAACTTTGTGTTCTTGATGCCTTTATACCGGGCCTTCTACGTGGTGGACACACTCTCTCCCAATGTTTTCAGCTGTTTACTGAAAAGAGCCATCTTCATTTTAATTGAAAATGTTTTTTAGTTTAACTTGATTAAGTAGAAATGTTGAGGAAACGTACAAGTGTTCGGTCTTTCACAGAACAGAGTGGATGTTTGTGCTGCTGCCTCACTCTGTGGTTTCCTCCCAGAGACACCCGATTATGTTACAAATAAACATTTTTAATAACACAAAAAACGTTTAAAAACAAATGGCTGAATAAAGCACAATATAAGTGAAGAGGTTGGAGTAAGCCTTATCAGTGTGGGTTCTGCAAAGAAACAAGTAGAGGTTAGCTGCATGCTGCAGCAGAAACAGCAGAAAGTAAAAACATTTCAACCTCATAGACTGTTTCAGGGTTGATATCTGTATTAGTCAGCAAATGTAATTTTTGATAAAACAATGCAGCCTTAAAGCCTGTGAAAAGGAACTGTGAACTGGCTTCATTACTCTGCTCTCCTCCCCACTGATAGCTGGTGTGTGGGGAGCGTTCTGGCACACTACGACTCCCGTTGCATCCTCCAGGTGGGGCTGCACATTGGTGGCGGTGGAGGGGATCCCCATTACCTGTAAAGCACTTTGAGTGGAGTGTAGTGTGCTCTCTGAAGGCACCAGTTCTGTAGGGTTTGGGCATTTACTGGGACAATTATTAATTGTAGCAGTAAATCACAAAATTGATTCTTTTGATGGCTTTAGAATCCAACCATGCGATATAACTCAAACAACGCACACACACACAGGTACTAATACACGAGGATACATTTATTAATACATAGAATATGCATATAAACCTAACAGATCTTATCGAGAGGGTTATCAGAATACAAAAGGTATATATTCAGTCAGTTACAAAGAGTTACATATATCAAGAGGACATACGTTCAGTATATCATTCATTTAGACCGTTTCGTAATTGAACTTGGTTACAACTTCTACATTAGATACTCAAAACAAGTACATAACTCTTAGGAATTAAATTGATATCAACTGGTTGGGATAACAATTGAATTCTCGAGCTGTAATGCATTGAAGTTGAATACTCATCCAATCTCTGGGGATTCAGATCTCCTGCGGGCACAAAGAAACAGTTGCAGGCTGTTGCTGTCCAATCTGCGCTCTCTGGCTCCATGCCAGGCTGTGCTGTGCGGCTTGCAACGGTGCGCTGCTGATGCTCACTGACCGCTAGTTAGTGTTGGCTTTAACTAGCAAAGTTTGTGCACAGGAGAAAAGATGACTGTGGGTCCCAGCAAGTCAGGAAGAGGACCGGTTCGTTCCTGATGAAGCGCTAGTTCTGAATAGTGATTCAGCTGTCCACAGTTCCGACCTGTTCACGAGGCTTGCTGCTGGTGCTAACCTCGGGTGGATCCTCTGGTTACTCTCTGGCAACCTCCGCTCTAGACTCTTAGAACAAAGCAAAGTTCTGGCACTCGGACACACTGGCCGTTCCGTGGTTGTCCGGGCTGAGTCTCAGGATGGTCAGGAGGCGTGCTGCGAGAATGTCCTGCTCTTGGGAGCCTTCTGCTCCTGGGCCGTCCTGCCCTGGAATTCTCCTTTGAATTCCCTTTAGAATAGTCCACAGAATTCTCCACAATTCCTTGAATCTCCCAGGCTCTCTGTGTTGCCTGTTTTTACCTGGAGGAACTTCAGCTCGTTGATTGGCTGACAGTTCCATGGGCATCAGAGTCCCGCGTGGGTTACTCGGCCCTACCAGTCCCTGATTGGTTGATCAAGGTGAGATATGAGTCACTTACTCCTGACACTTAGGAATGCAGTCCAGATGTCCATTTGGCACTCCCTAGACAGATAGGCGCCAATGGATGACCATTGATCATGATAGCCAGGCTTAGCCAAGTGCATCCCCCTTTGGGAGCTGTCCCTTATCAAAAGAAAACATCTTAAATCAGCCTGCATGAATACTTTCTCTGTGGCTGCACTACAGAGATGGAGGGTGAGATGGGGCCTCCTTTAGGACAGCATACCAACGCTTAATTCTGTCTTATTAACAAGCATTGCCGCTACAGGAGTGTCCAGAAAAGCGCTATATAAGTGTAAGCAATTATTATTATTTATTATTATTATTATTATAACTGACAAAATAAATTAGAGAAACAATTTAATGTTATTGAAACAGCCTTAAAAGAGAATAAACAATAACAAAATGAAAGAAACTGCTAACAATCCCTTCAGGATCTCATTTCTGGTTTTGCTCTTTGCCAGAAGGGAAGCTTCGCAGTCCTGGTTTGACTTGATTCTGCTAGTGATGCAGTATTGCTCCAGCCCCCGCCTCTGCTGTTTATAAGCTTGAGTCAGGATCCAGAAGAGCTCAGGACCTCCCGTCAGTCTGCTCTCACTCACATGACCCAATACAACAAGTCTGGGTTCGTTCCTCATTGAACTGTATGGTACTTACATCATGAATATCAAGTGTCTTCTGAAATATTTTAAACAAACGAAAAACTGCACATAAAGTACAAAACATTCCAAAAATAAAAATGAACAATATAATTACAGAACCATAACTATGGTACAAATGCCAGTCAATACATAGAAGCTGTAAACAAATAACATTCCCTAAACAGGACTGTACCCTATATATACCATGATATCGTGTTTGTTTAATTTACAGTTTGCTTATCCTTAATTTAGAAAATCTAAATACACACGCACTTATTAAATGATAAACCTCACAGTTTCAGAACGTGAGCTATGTAGTATCTTATGGCATGCCTTCGCAGTAGTAAAGATTGTGACACATTAAGAAACACAATATTACTCCAATACATCTTGTGCTTTATGTGTGGCGGTTATTTTGAAAAGCCCACACCAGTTTCTGTGATTTAATTTATTGTCTTACCATGCAGTATATCTAAAATTACAACCAATCCTTGATAGAAGAACTTAATGTTGGTGTACTGAAATTCAGCGTACTAAACAGGAATGTGTGCCTGCCAAAACACTAAAATTCTTCAATGTTTCACTGGGAAAATTATTATTTGATGTAAAAATGGGTTCAGTATATTTTTAATTGACAATATTCTTCAGAACACAATATGGCATTTTCAAAGTTGAAGGGACAGCAGAACAGATAGAAAAACAAATACCTAAGTCAAAGAGCTGCAATCTGGATTCCCTGTGATGAGAGCTTTGACCACACTGGCCACAGAAGTTCTCCCGCTCCTGCACTGACGTTACTCCACCACCACGTGCTTCTGGCTGTTCTGCAGGAACGCTTGCTTCTCCACCAGCTTCCTGAAGAGGCCCTGCCTGTTGGCCAGCAGCTCCTCGTGCCGGCCGCACTCCACCACGCGCCGCTGGTCCAGGACGGCCACCGCGTCGGCGTTCTGGATGGTGGACAGCCTGTGGGCGATGATCAGCACCGTGCGCCCCTGCATCAGCCGGTCCAGGGCCTCCTGCACCAGGAACTCATTCTCTGCGTCCAGAGCGCTGGGGGGACAGGAATACAGGGCGCACACCGGGAAAGTCAGTACAGTACACTCTTTGTACTCTCTTTACAGCACTTCTACAACACGCAGGGCATCGTCTGCAGGGCCCGCTGGGATTTCACAGTTAAACACCTTCAGAAAGATTCTTGTGACACGTATGATGCCAGTGCTTTAATTTCAAGCATTTATCATCAGATAAATGCTTAACAGGGCATCATGAAATATGAAATAATAGGAAACAGCATCAAACTGTGTACCTGGTGGCTTCATCCAGAAGAAGTATCTTTGGGTTCTGGAGAATAAAAAAGTTATTTATTGAAACAAATATTTTCCAGTTTAAATACATTTTTAATGCATAAGGTTTAGTATGTACTTTGTCTAAGTCTGTGCAGTCATGAACAAGGATATTGAAGCATAATATGCTATTAGATACCTTTAGCAGAGCCCGTGCAATAGCAATTCTCTGTTTCTGACCACCTGTTGGTAGAGAGAAATTAAATTACGTGCATGTTATTCTGGAATGGAGTCTGTTATGTTCCAATATTTACAGTTTAATAAACATAATCCAAAAGCAGATTTTGATTCTATTTCTTACATGTCATAGATTTCAAATGTAGGAGTTATCACACTATTGAAATATTTCCCTCCTCTCATGAAGCAGTGATGCTGAATACTAAGAGACTTCTCAGATGTTGCCCTCCAAAATTCATCTGAAAAGAAGCAGCCAGGAGATTTGCCCCTGCAATCACTGCCAGTGATGTGTGAGTTCCAGATGTGAAGCAGTGTAATTAAAGCAAACTAACTAGGGTGAAGCGGGGGCTCTGTGGCTCAGGATCTGTGTGCCTGTCTGGAAGGTTGCTGGTTCATATCCTGCAGCCGGCAGAGGAATCCTACTCTGTTGGGCCCCTGAGCAAGGCCCTTAACCCCAACTGCTCCAGGGGCGCCATATAAATGGCTGACCCTGCACTCTGACCCCAAGCTTCTCTCTGGGATACGTGAAAAGACAAATTCCTAAATAAAATTGTATATGGCTAATAAAGTGATCTTATAGAAGAAGGAGAGAGCAGGCTGTGGTGGAACAGTTTGACCCTCTTGCCTGACAGAAGGACCCCCTTCTCCCCCACCATGGTGTCGTAGCCCCTGGGGAAGTGCTGCACGAAGCCGTGGGCGTTGGCGATCTGGGCAGCCCTGTGGATGTCCTGGGCGGAGACCCGGGAGGGGTCCGGCGCGCCGTACGCGATGTTCTCCGCGATGGAGCCGGAGAAGAGCACGGGCTCCTGGGCACAGGGAGGACACACAGAGGAAGCTGTCACGCCCTCATCCAACCAGATCCCCACATGGAAGGACACTCATGCTAATTACACCCCAGCCTCAAGCTCTTCTTCACACTGTTCCTGTCAATAAACCATGACACTCCACCTATCCACCTATCCTATCCACGCACCTTCCTGCTCTCACAGTATTTAAACCCTCTACATCTTTGTATTGGTCGCCCCTTTGGAGCTCCTACCTCGCCGTTTTGACTAAATCTTCTGAGCCCTGTTGGATACGAACTACAGAACTCGCCCTTGACCACGTCTCTCGCCTAGCCCTCTCCTGGATCGGAAGCTTCTGGGTCCTTTCCCCGTGACTCCTGACCACTGTGGTACCGCACTGGATTTGTCCTCCCGGCTGTTCAGCTGATCAGAAGCCCGAACCAGAGAGCAAAGGCGCCGACGCGTCAGGTTATGTTGTACAAAATACAACTCAGGGCCATGTTAATAACAATTAGAAAAGGAGAAAAGCTCCTGCAAAATGTTTTTCATTATTTTTTTCAGGTGAAGAAGACCTGAAGAAGACTCCACAGCCGAAACTTTGTGTTCGTTTTTCTTTTCCTTTCAGCATGGGATAAACCTTCGCCTGTTCATTTGCATACCTGCTACAGGCATATTTTCCCAGACCTGTGTTTGATCTGAATCTAGAATTCATAAAGAAAGCACCCAATCCAAGGTGTGCAGGGAATGTTGCTGTCATACCTGGCTGACAGTCCCAATAAAGCTCCGCAGCCACTGGGGGTTCAGGTCACGTACGTCATACCCATCCACAGCAAGCGAACCTGCAGCATGGGAAAGGCTCTTAAAACGAAGCATCAACCTGCTTTCCGTCGCTGTCAAGCAAAGGTAACCAAACGGTGGACTTTTCCTGGGCCTACGGCTCACCGGAATCAGGATCGTAGAGTCTTAACAGCAGCGACACCAGAGTCGATTTCCCTGAGCCGCTGGGGCCCACGACCGCCATCACCGAGCCGGCGGGCACAGACAGGCTGAGGCCGCGGAAGACGGGCGCGTCCTGGCGGGTCGGGTACGAGAACGTCACGTCGCGGAACTCCAGCTCCCCCTTCAGCTGCTCCGGCCTCAGCGCGACCCCTTCTGCGGTTCACAGGAAGAGGCAGCAAAAGAGCAGGGAAACAAAAGATTTGGGGCTTTTTTAAGGCAGAAACACCGTATCTCCTTCCGCAGAGCTCAGCGCAGTGACTCTATGTCAGAGTGGGTCAGATTCTGGGTTGACATGCGGTCAGCTCAGAGCTGGTGGGAAAACTTTGTAGAAAGTGTGCTCTTCTCCAATATAATTATACATGTTGATGGGCAATGTTACTTTTAAAACCTAATGCAAGCAGCCATGTCACCCTGCAATTCACATCTGGCAGCCCACTGAAGCTCAGCAGGTGTGAGCCTGGCCAGTACCTGGATGGAAGACACCTGGGAAAAACTAAGATTGCTGCTGGTAGAGGTGTTAGTGGGCCCAGTAGGGGGCGCTAACCCTGCGGTCCGTGTGGGTCCTAATGCCCCAGTATAGTGATGGGGACACTATGCTGTAAACAGGCGCCGTCCTTCGGATGAGACGTAAAACCGAGGTCCTGGCTCTCTGTGGTCATTAAAAATCCCAGGGCGTTTCTTGAAAAGAGTAGGGGTGTTACCCATATTGTCCTGGCCAAATTTCCCCCTGGCCTTTACCAATCGTGGCCTCCTAAAAATCTCCATCTATGAACTGGCTTCATTACTCTATTCTTCTCCCCACTGAGAGCTGGTGTGTGGGGAACATACTGGAGCATCATTCAGGTGGGGCTGCACACTGGTGGGGGTGAAGGGGATCCCCATTACCTGTAAAGCACTTTGAGTGGAGTGTCCAGAAAAGCGCTATATAAGTGTAAGGAATAATAATAATCATTATTATACAGTAACGGTACACATTTCTAATGTAAGGGGTTGCTTTTTAGAATGAGAAGAAATTAGGGAAAATACTTTAAAGAGGTAAAGTTTTACTTCATATAGTAATTATATGCAGAATGTGGATGGCAGTATGTGATTCCTTTTTAAAAGGTTTTCCCCAGTTTGTTCATTCAGAATGTAATCCCTCAAACAAGCAGCTTACAACTGTAATGCACTACTTTCTCAACAGTGTTTGCCTATGAAGAGGCATGTAATCACATACACAGTGGGCATCAATGTCAATAGAAAACCAGACTGACCATTGAGAGGAAACTCAGGCTTCCTGTCCAACAGCTCCCACAGTCGCACCCCAGCTCCAAACCCCTTCATCAAGCCAGAGTAAAAGGAGCTAAAACCTATGCAAACAGGGGAAACCAAGTTACTGTACTGCATAACTCAGCCACAAGCTAGAATGGTCCTTCATAACTGTACTGCAATGAAATGTACTGCATGTGCAAGCTGCCTTGGATGAAAGCCGTGCAAGTAAATAAATGATATGTCAAAGATGACAGATAAAACTGAGCTATTACGAGCTATTACTATTTCACATGCTGTACAAGCTCAAAGAATTTGGGAATAAAACTCAAAATAGTCATTTTTAATGAATGTTATTAATATTATTACATACAATAGCAGCTCCATCCTCTTTCAGTCACTGGGTTATCCTTAGAGCACCACAGCAAGCTGGAGTCTGACCTGACGAGTGCAAGACAGGACAACAGCAGGCTCCTGCTTGCTTCCCCTATTCTCTTCTGTGATACCCTTGCAAATCTTGGACATTATCTTGAGAGCAGGAATAGAGGCCGAACCATCAAAGGCCTTGGAGCACAGAACGCATTCTAGGCGTTGTCTGAAAGGACAGGGAATCCGGTTCGTATCCTAAGTGCTCAGACAACAGCACCTGCAGTGGCTTAGTGTTCCAAAGGGAAGGACATTCTCTGTTGGGTAAGAGTGCCTGTCTACAATTCAAAGAGTGTCAAGAATTCAAGAGCTGACAAAAGACAACAGGGCACTGGATATCTACGTGGACAAGCAGGAATTACTTGTTGTTGGCATGGATCCACATAAGGATGTCACAGGCCCAAAACAGTTGCCACTGGGCAGAGAGCTCCTTGAAAAGAGAGGACGATCTACAAAACCTGGAGATGTACATGCCCACCATGAAGCACATAGAGAATGCCATTCCCCAGTGGGACCCCTGAGAGATGAGAGGACGCTCTTTGCCAACTAACTGGCTGACTCTTTTTCCTGAGGATGCAATTCCACAGTCTTATGATCCCTTGGTCTCGTACCCGAGATGCTCACACCAACCCAGAAGGTGTACAGAAGGAAGGACGAGATCTGTCCAATGGTCATGTCCTCACTGCCCATCAGCAACCCGCCCTTGTAGAGCACAGCAAGCATGGAAAGATTCATGCTCAGGCCTACCTGCAAGAAACAAGGGCAGCACTGAGCAGCCTTTCTCATTGAGCCTGTGTCCTTCATTGCTGTCCGATTCTATGTCGCTAGCGCATGCAGGAAGGAGGAGTCTTTTTGAGAGCTTGAGGTTTAAGAAACCACTTCCCAGAAAAGATAAACATCAAAGCACATGACCCAACCCCTGCTCCACTCCTGACAGTTTGAAAAGCCTCTAAATCGTGTCCGCAACAGGGCATCGACCAACTGCTTCCTCTGTTGTTACTGAACATTATGTGTTCATGGTTCCCGTGCTCTTAATAACTCACTGTTCCAAAGAAGCCAGCTTCAAGCAACGCCTCCCTCTTGGCCAGTTGGAGGACGTAGTCCACTTTCTTCACATATTTCTCCACCTCCATCGACTCTTTCCCAAACGCACGCACTGTTCTGACATTGCCAATCCGCTCTTCAGCCAGCTGCAGAGCAGAGAGAATGGGAGATTGTTTCAAAGAGATGAGTCATTTTAACACTGTCAGTATTCATTGGATTCATATTTGAACATGTAAACCCTCTCTGCAGATTGAAAGCTCACCCCAGCAGGGTGGGAGTATTGCGATGGGCACCTATTGATCCCTTCTTTTCAATTCCTGGAAGCAAAGGGGCAAAAGGTATGAACCTTGTGGGCTAATAATAACAATAATTTATAATAATTGCTTACACTTATATAGAGCTTTTCTGGACACTCCACTCAAAGCGCTTTACAGGTAATGGGGACTCCCCTCCACCACCACCTGTGTGCAGCCCCACCTGGATGATGCGACGGCAGCCATAGCGCACCAGTACACTCCCCACACACCAGCTCTCAGTGGGGAGGAGAGCAGAGTAATGAAGCCAGTTCAGAGATGGGGATTATTAGGAGGCCATGATTGGTAAGGGCCAATGGGAAATTTGGCCAGGACACCAGGGTTACACCCCTACTCTTTTCAAGTAACACCCTGGGATTTTCAATGACCACAGAGAATCAGGACCTCGGTTTTACATCTCATCCGAAGGACGGCGCCAGTTTACAGTATAGTGTCCCCGTCACTATACTGGGGCATTAGGACCCACATAGAACGCAGGGTGAGCGCCCCCTGCTGTCTCCACTAACACCTCTTCCAGCAGCAACCTTAGGTTTTCCCAGGAGTCTCCCATCCAGGAACTGACCAAGCTCACACCTGCTGAGCTTCAGTGGGCTGCCAGTTGTGAGTTGCAGGGTGATATGGCTGCTGGCTGAATAGCCAGGTTCTTACACTTAGAGTTGCAAGGCTTGAGCTAGTGGCCGAGTTACTTACTGTATGCAGCTATCAGGTTATTCCACAATCTCATCTTTCATTCTAGGTCACTCATCAATTTTTATTCTTTGAAATAAAATCAGAATCTCATTGATTTCTGATAAATACAATATTAATTCACAAGACGGTTTGTAGTTGTAGATGCAACTATTTTTTTTTTAACAAAGCCGCTAGCGAAGTAGTAGCGGTGCTACATTCTGATGAGCCTCAGTCACCTGAGTGGAGTCAGCCAGTGCGTCCTGTGTGCGCTTGGACAGAGAACGCAGGTACCGCCCATAGATCACAGCCAGGACAGCCAGCGGTGGCACAATCATTAAGACAAACGCTGCCAGTTTCGGTGACATATAGAACTAATGAGGAGAGGGAAACAGAAGATACAAAACAACCATCAACCCCCACAACCCTCCATCACAAAAAAATACAGCATATACTACACATTGATTTGCATGCACTGAACACTACTGAAACGTGAACATGATGTTACGTGTTGTGTAAAATAAGAAATATAAGAAGGATTACACACAGTGGAGGCCAGTGGGCTTGTTTGGTAGTTCAGAAGTTCTTATTCAGCTGTTTCTTGAACGAAACCGAACAGCTTTAGGTCACAGCTTTAACAGCATGGCTGGGTAGCTTCTTCTATACTCCCACATTCATTTGGGTAAAGGAACGCCTGCTCTTCTCCTGCTTAAATGTGCTTTGCTTTGTTTCTTCTCAAGTGGCATCAGGTAAGCCACACCTGTAAATTCCTCAACATGCAACTGCCACAGCACAACTGCAAAACAAAATGCCTGAAAGTCCGTGCGTTTGGACTCGGGTGAGACAATAGAAATTCTCGCCATAGGGCAGCCTTGGGAACGCCCCAGACTTCCCCTGGCCAAGCTCTTTCACTTTCATGCTGGAGAAGTTACAAAACAAACAAGGCAGGGAGGCAGCAGAGCAGAAACAAGGCTGGTTTTGGTCACCTTGTGCGTGATCTTTGATTGTCCTTCTTCCTTAAATAAAATAAATACCGACACGCTTTTGTTTGAGATATTTTTTAATATTTATAAGATTTATTTTATCATTCCTGATCTGTTGAGACTTTCATTAGTCTGCCTCTGCCCAGTCACCTATTATCACTAAAAGCTAAAATCTCCTTGTCAGATTTGAGTTGATTTCCTGCTTCAGATACTGTATGAAAACGTTCTTTACAACGGCTGTCCCTAATTCTGAGAGGCCACAATTGTTTTGTTTTTAGTGCAATTAGAGCATCAGCTATTAGGAAAAGGCAAAATATTTAGAAGCCAAAACATGCTGAATAGAGTAAGACTAAGAAAATACGCATCGTGTGAAAGTTATCTTACCGTACAGCAGCAGATCCCCACCCTAGACTTGGTGGGAAAATGTCTTCTGTTTTTTGCTAAGCATCAATCACTAACTGACTTCAGTTTGCTATTTGAGGTATATTTGTAAAATTCTCTTGTAAGGTGAATTGGGATTTGTAATCGTTATCAGTCCTCTATACATTTCTTAGTTTTAGAACGGCCTTCTTTCAGGCCCTCATTCCTGAAACATAACCAACTGGAGCTCTGCAGAAGGAAAAACTGCTCATCGGTTCCTCTAAATCACTTCTATACTGTAGTTTTCTACTGTAGTTTGCTTTGACGCCTGTACTGTAGGATTTTGTTTTTGGTGTGAAGGATGCGGACATTGTGTCAAAAAGAACATCCACAGGAATTCCCTTCGATAAGGTGTATAGGATGAAAAACAAGAATGCACCAACAACGGTATTGAAGCAACATGGGTAATATGTCCGTGGCATTAAAAGGCTAATTCAAAGTATAGAGGAGAAACAACTGAAATGGATTTACAAGCAGCAATGGGTGATTTCAATACCCGGTCCGGTCAGCACTTTACCATCATGCCCACACCAGCTGTGGCCTGAGCCACAGCGCGGAGCCCGTCCGAGAGGTTGTCTGTGATCGAGTGCCCGATGACCACAGTGTCCGCGGAGAGCCGGTTGATGAGCTCGCCGGTGCGCGTCTTGTCGAAAAAGCCCACCTCCTGCCTCAGGATGGAGTTAAAAAGGGATCCTCGTAGGTTTCGCACTATCTGTTGCCCTGAAAGAATCATGACCAAAGAGTTCCAAGTTTTTATCCTTGCAACAGCAAACAAATAGCAGCGAGAGACAAAGGTGAAACCTAAGGCTATTTGATCATTTCAGTTTCCACTGTACAGTTCATATAGAAAGGGATGTTGAACCTGGTGTCCAGACTAAATTCTGCATTTGCACAATCTGCCCTCTCTACTCCGTCTGATCTGCTGTGTAAGGTGCAAAATGGCTGCTGTGTGTCACATAGGTGGTACTGTATGTGAATTGGGTCCCTCCTGTATATGAAGCACTTTGGGATCCTTTAGGGTGAATGTAAATGTAAATGCAATTAATTATTATCTACATGATCATTTAGAATTAGTAGCTTACATACGACAGTTATCTCCCCCACTATTAGGCATCACTAAAGGTCACTCAACCCAAAGACAGAGCAGGAAGACGGCTGCACTCTGCAGTCTCTCATGAAAAGAGCGTACCTGCGCGGTTGATGAGGTAGAGGCGGGCGGTGTTGGCCGCGGCGCCGCAGAGGAACACGCCTGAGAGCACGGCGCACAGACCCGTCAGAGACGCGCCCAGCTCCTGAGCAGGACTGGAATTGATGGTGTCAACCACTCTGCCCAGGAAGAAGGGAGCTGACATGGTCACCGTGCTGGAAATCACCAGGAAACCCAGGGCCGCTGAGGAGATATGGAAACAATCTACAACTCCGGAAGGGCAAACCAGGACTTTTTAAAGGGGAACTCCAAGGTTGTTTTTATTTTTTCGGGGGTTAGAAAGAATCAGCATTGATGAGTGCATTTCAAACCACGGTGAAAGTAAAATGTACACAGTAACGTGTAAAACCTCCAATTTACATCAGAGAATAGATTAACTTTCCAGGTATGCGCAGTGCCATAATCTGCACTTAAGAATGAGGCAACAAAACTTCCAGTGAGGTGAAATAGCCCTAATGCATTGCAAACAAGCAGGCTTGTGAATATACTGTATCTCTTTATTACTTACAGGGGATATAAAACGTCTACACACCCTTATTGAAATTGCAGGTGTTTGTGATGTTAAACCAGAAATCAAGATAACTCATATCAGACATTTTTCCATCTTTAAAGTGACCTTGCAACCAACACAATTCAAGAGACAAACAAATAGATAATTACTAGGAAAAATAATTGAAATTGAAACCTACAACACCCTGGATGCAAGTAAAATGTTGCGATGCTGTCAATTAATTTATTTTTCTACCTAGACTTTTTAACCGGTGTGAGAAATTGGGACTGCAGTTACCCTTTGAAGCTTATTACATTTTTATTATTGCAATCGCAAACAAAAACCAATGGACTGTTTGATCACTTAAGTTTCCATGGCACAGTTTATAAGGGAAGAGGTGTTAAAAACAGGTATTAAAACTGATCATATGGATGGGGACCAGCTTGGTTTAGCAAAAGCATGTTAATTGCAGATCTCGACAGCCACGTTCCTTGCTAAACCCATCCTGGAGCTCATGACAGCTCCTTCTGCTCTGAAACATTCGAACAGACCTCAGTGTTCATCATCTAGACAGGTGGATGTTAACCTGCGTGGATCCGGCCTGCCACACCTCCGTCACTGCCTGGAGACCAGCTGCAGGGTCTTCAGCAGGGGGAACACCATTCGTCGATGATTCGCTCCCTTACGCCTCCAAGAGGCGGGGAACTGACAGTGACGTCTCCCTGCCACCCTCCTGCAGCTGGCCTCTTTCTAATAAAGGGTTTTTGGCCACCAGTTCCCATCTCTTCTCCTCAGCCTTAGGCAGAAGCTTCTTTTTTTTCCATGGACTTTAAGGTCCTCATGCTCACCTTTAAGGCTCTGCATGGCTTGACACCTCAGTAGCTGTCTGAACTATTATCACCCTACTTCCCACCTCACAACCTTTGGTCTTCTAATTCTGGTCTCCCAACTGTCCCCCAAGCCCGTTTACACTCTAGGGGTGACAGACCCTTCTCCTGTTATGCCCCTAAACTCTGGAACTCTAGCCCTAAGGATATCAGAGAGTCACCCTCTCTAAACTCCTTCAAATCCAGACTCAAAACCTTCTTCTTTAGAAGAGTCTTTACTGAACTGGTTCCATTCTTCACCCCTCTGCTTCTACTTTTCTTAGTACCACCATCCACAGTCTCATCTGTGTATTGTAATTGTGTTTTATTTTGTGTATTCTTCTTATTTATTGTTGTCATTCTGTAAAGCACTTCGAGAAGCCACCTTTAAAGGCGCTATATAAAATAAAGTTTATGATATTATTATTTTTTCCTTGGCTAAATCCTTTGCTGCTCTCTTCAGTGTTATGCCAGCCACTCCCACACCCCCAAGGAGGCATAAACATCCAGATCGAATACTTTCTGTTATACCAGCCTGGCTGCAAACTGCAGCTAAAGCAAACTGTACATCTCCATGGAAGATAATCCAGGTACGTTGCTGTGGGCTTTGCCAGAAAATAAACCAAGAAGCGATGTGGAAAAAACCATTTCCAGAGGATTCAGATGTGGTTCACCAAGGCTGTGAAACAGGTCTTTAAAAACAGAGATGGGCCTCACTGTATCTGACACTGATGAGAACTGTAAAGCTGAATTACATTTTAGATTAATGCAGGGCAACTTGTAGAAATAACAGTCCTTTCTGGGGTTCATGCACCTTCACATATGAGCAGACTGAGTGTGATGAGTAATACAATGTGAAAACAAACACTGAAAAAGAGTGTTATTTTGCCAAAACAGCAGAAACGGTAAAACAAAGCTGGAGCAGCTGGAGCACTATTTACAACAACTAGTCAGGAAAAAAAGGAGCGCTGTTGTGTTTCCTTATTTAGTCGTCATCAGGGGATTTTCACTTTCTAAAACATTCTTCTACAAACCAGGGGTCAAAAAACATCATACTGTACCTGTCAGGCTCATTTTTAGAATGATAAATTTAGGAAAAGTGTTTTCCTAGCTCATAATTTCACTTGTTTGCTAACACCGCTCCTCCTACGTTGACTCAAATACACACATATATCATAAACGGTACATTCTGTTTTCTGTGGTGTATATTGTGAAGGCTCCCCTAAACTCTTTAACCCAGGACAATTCTTTCTTCCTAAAATGAGGAGGTCCTAATTAAAGTTAAGGTGAGAGAGAGAGCACTTTCCGGACACGTTTCTGAAGCACTATCCTATTAATGTCAGGTGACCCACCTGTCAAACGCCAGCGTTCTGGGTGAGCCAGCTGAAGAAGCCTTTTTGCGTCTTCAAACAGATACCGGCTGGACTTGTGCCCTTTTCCCTCGCTGTCCAAGCCGTGCTCACTCGCTTCTTCCCTCGGAGGAGAAGTGCTGTAACTGTGAAACCCGCCTGAGGAGGCGAGGGGATTTCTCCCCGGAGCTGTCGGCGAGGTGAAGGAACTTTTGCTGGATGCAACAGAAGCGCTCGGTCTATTGAAGCGTCTTGAGGGCGGTGGGTCCACGGTGGCCATGAGCCTATGTCTTATTGCCTTCAAAAGGAAAAAGCTTTTCGCATCGCTTAGCCTTCTGCTCCCGTGGCCTGCGAACCGGGACAATCCCCGAGTCCTCTCCAAAGTCGCACTCTGTCCAGCGCCCAGACACCTCGTCCCCTGCAGCGCCTGCACTGGCAGGCTTGTCGTCCTGGGTCTGAAACCGCACGCAAGAATCCACGAGTTCATCGTTACGAACCTCTGGGGCTAATAATAAAAAGAAGATGACTTCAAACGATCACAAAGATAAAATCTCCAAATTCCGAGAGAAAAAGTTCTACGTTCTCTGAGACCATCTTGATTTTCATTGGGATGAAGACAGCTGTTGAGCTCATTGTAGACTTATTGTTAAAGACTAAACCCAGTACAGTATCGTAAGACTTACAAACTCCCCCCGGATAATCACCAGCACTGCTGTCTGTATCTATTGTAGTTTTCAGTGCGCGTCCTTGTGTTCCACACTCGGCTACGCGCTCCCTCACTAGTGTCAAAAATGAAACCAAAACAACACTTTTATGATCGTTTTTTTCTGTCTCTTACTGGTTATGTTTTACTGACGGAACACCGCCTCATTAGGTACCCTAGCCTGGTAAAATACAGTATGGGTCGATTCCATTGACTTTCAAAATTGAAAATTGTAGGAAATATATATTTCAAATAATCGGTGTGCGATTAAGAACACAATGTATAAACATAACATACATTTTTACGTAAGACGTGGAATATATGTCACGAAATTACTTAACACAATTTGGTACTTATGTTGGAACTTCAGTGATCTCAAATTTTAGTAAGGTACAGTACTATTGGTCACGCTGAGGACCTTTAAGGACCTGGTATACAGGTAGGTACATCCTGTGCTTCCAAAGATCTGTACCCACTTTCATCACAAATCACTGATCTCTATCCGTGTTCTTACTCTGCCCTGTCAATTTCCAGTGTGTCCCTCACTATCGAACTCTCTTCTATACAATCAGGGGAAAAGCGACATTTCCCAGAAAGAAATACTTCTCGGATACGTGATTCACACCGGCAGCAAGCTAACCAGGTGCTTGATTTTATTGCTTACTTGTCTCATGGAAAGTCTTTTGCAGTTATTTTTAAAATAAAGTACGTTTGATAAACTGATCCAGGTAACAAAAGTGTTCTCCAAATTTACATGTACAGTACACTGTACTTATGTGACATTAAATGAAAGACAATAGCTGCATTTATACCTAGAAGAATACAGAAAAACACATGTGGTGGGAGATTTAGCATAGTGGTTCCATATAACAGAACTGGTAGACAACTTTCTGTTGGACAGCAGAAATTATACAGTTGAGATTCTGCAATATTTTAAATTATGATGTCATGGACCCAAAAATGGAAGTAAGATGGCAACAAGAAAGATTTGACAACAAATCCAAATGACCATGATTAAAATAAAAAGATTTAAGATTAAAAAAAGGCACAACAAACAAGACTCCGTCTGCCTCAGCAGAATACAGTGAGACCCCTGGACAGAACTAAGAAAGAAAGTTACTGGGATGACAGTGATGCTGTAGATAGAAAGAACATCTAGGAAGGGATATTTTGTACACGTTTATTTTGCCTCATCCAGCCATTTCTGGAAATAAGACTCTGTTTTGCCTTCAATAACATGGCTGGGTGGCTCGTCCCATACTCCCAGAAGCTTTTGTGTAACTCAGACAAGTGCTCGACGAGGTCTGTATACACATTTTAGACCCCTCAGGCCCTGCCCAAATCAGCTTGTCAGCCTCTGCTTATGACGTGCAACTTTCTCCTCAGCTCTTGTACAATGCCTGCATTTCCAAAACCCCCTGCTTAAGAGTAAACACTTGTTACAGTTAAACTGCTATAACACCCAATAGAAACAGCTATAAGCCATCTCCTTCGCAAAAGCAGCTTCGGACTTTATAAAATAGCACGTTCCCTTTTCGTCATTTCTTGCTTTACACCCTTTAGGTCCATCTGCCTTTATCTAGCAGCTGGGAAATGACTCCTACAGCACACCAGGGAGTCCTGCAGCCTCTTAAGTGAAGGTTTGAAATGCTTTTCCACATGAGAAACAGAAACATTGCCCCGTGAGAAATGTGTGCCTGAATGTGGGTCTCTTTAATCCAGCAATCCACCCTCCTGGTCCTGGAGAGGCTCTTTTTCAGTTTTCAAAATACACTTACCTGTTTTTTTTTTCAGTAAAAACAACAGACTTGAACATACTGTACATGTACAGTAATATCACAACTCAAGAACTTCATGCCCAAAACATATTTATCAACACTGTAATTAGATGGTAGCCAGCTACAATGTATTAAAATCCCGTTTCTATGCTTTCTGAGAGTTATTTTCACATTATTATAAGATATCAAGTGTATAGGCGATTGCTCTATTATTCCTGTCCACAACATTACAAAAATACCTTTAAAAAACAATGCTCAGGAAATGTGTACCTTTACAAACAAATAATCTGTTGTTTTACATGCCTTTTTGTGATTGAGAGTTTTAACCTTATTGGCCATCCCTAACTTTGAAATCCTGCATTACAAACCTCCGCTGTACTAACATAAAACACAGTGCGTTGTTATTATTATTCACTTTGTGTAAAAATATATTTCGCACAACGTTTTCCCAAAATTGAAAGGAAAAAAAAAAGACCAAGTTGTTACAGATAAAACCCCCATGGCCTTTCTCATGGCCCTGCTTTTGAGTAGCGTGTCAAGTTACAAATCAAAACTTCAACTCTACCCCCCGATCACCAACTACAATCCCAGTAGCTTAAGGTGGCATCTTGGGTGCAAAAGGGCTGGTTAATCCACCCAGGAATAGAGGAAACCCACCTCTGTGCTGGCCGAAATTGTGACCTGATACACACCCAGTTGCCGCCCGCACTTTATTATTTCGCTCTTTGAGACCGACTGTTTCTGTTGAAAAGCACCTCACAATTTTAAGATGGCATTGCTATAAAACGACACCCAAAAAGTGACACATTCCGGCAACATTTTGCGAAAATGCACGATCTTCCCAAGTCCAAAATAATTTGACCAAATGATGTCCACTGGAGCGGACACCCACTCCAGTGCAGAACAAGGTTAATGTTTGGTCACGGGGTGTAACCACTGTGCTATATCGAGAGCTGTGTCATTCTGCCAAGGCTAGTTTTGTAGTGATAGTAGTTTTGTAGATCTTGAAGTTGGTTTTTATCTCTCAACTGTCCAGGACGAATGACTGACCAGGTATGGGGGGTTTAGTTTACAGGAGAGCAGAGCAGTTAAAAATGTGAACCACAGTGACAAAGGCACCAGCCGGAGTCCCTGTGAGTTTTGCTGGCGCAGGTCACTGGGCGCCCCAAGTCCCATAATGCACTACTCGCACTGCAGGTGCTTCTGGCTGTTCTGCAGGAACGCTTGCTTCTCCACCAGCTTCCTGAAGAGGCCCTGCCTGTTGGCCAGCAGCTCCTCGTGCCGGCCGCACTCCACCACGCGCCGCTGGTCCAGGACGGCCACCGCGTCGGCGTTCTGGATGGTGGACAGCCTGTGGGCGATGATCAGCACCGTGCGCCCCTGCATCAGCCGGTCCAGGGCCTCCTGCACCAGGAACTCATTCTCTGCGTCCAGAGCGCTGGGGGGGACAGGAATACAGGGCGCACACCGGGAAAGTCAGTACAGTACACTCTTTGTACTCTCTTTACAGCACTTCTACAACATGCAGGGCATCGTCTGCAGGGCCCGCTGGGACTCTTAAATGATCATTCTGAAAGATCCTTGTGACGCTGTAAAACGTCAATTCTTCAAGGGGCAGGGTTCAGGTCGCGTAATGTGAAGGCTGTGGGCTCAAATCCAGGGTAAAACACTGCTGTTTTTCCCCTGAGCGAGGTACATTCCATAGAAGTGTCAGATGAATAAATGAATAAAATCCTCTTCTTATAGATAAAACAGGTAAAGAATGACTAAGGAACATTGCGAGGAAACAAATCTTTTATAAAATAGCACAAAAAATCAAATCTTTAAAATCTTACCTGGTGGCTTCATCAAGTAGAAGTATCTTGGGGTTCTGCGGAATAAAAAAAATGAGATAAATAAATGAGATCCCACTTCCTAGAGTTATTCACAAAACTATCCTTTTTGTATTTTTTTAAATAACTTTGATACCATATATAGGCTAGTTTTGCTTTGTGGTTTAGGGAAAGCTCCAAATATATACTGAAGCTAAAATATGTTATCAAAACAGTATATGTTTCATCTCTTTTTAAACGTGCTGGTGATATGAGCTATTGTGCAATTAGACATATGGTGAGGTGCAAAATAATAAAAACGAATCTACAAAAATCAGACGTTATTAACATATTCAGAGAAAGGCACTATTCACTCTCGCTAAACTGGAGAGTTCATGGTTATGGAAAAACAGAAGAGTTTAGTATTAAAACAATACCTTGAGCACAGCTCGAGCAATTGCAATTCTTTGTTTCTGACCACCTGTTTCAAGTTAAAAAAAACACATTCAATTAGATCTGATGACATGCTTTCCCAATCAGATCCTGTGCTTTCTCAATTGATTTGCACTGAACATCAGCACTCTCTGATAAATGGGATATGAAGGCAGCTTTCAAAGATGAATACAGTCTTTTAATTAAGTCAAAGATTAAGAATCATACATTAATACAGACTTGTGAGGGTGATGCCAGTTCTTATCCGACGTGTCTTGGGTCACACCGTTATTCGCAGAGGCCGCCAATTAAAACGCACGAATCTCACTGGTGGCTACTTTTTGCACTTCAGCTCTAGCGAAGGAGTAAAATTGTGCCAAACCTCCCCCTAGTGGCTACGTTTTGTTTGCGATTCAAAAAAGGGTGACAGCCCAGGTCTTCTTAAAGATCTGTCTTAAACTCTCCCTCGCAGATGAATAAAGTATTTTGAATTTTTAAACAGATTATATAGAACAGCCACTGATTTTCATGTGGTCAGACACTCTAGCAAATGTGTTCAGTGCATAAACATTCTAAAGAAAAGGACGAACTTTGTTGTACTTTTTCTTTTATTGCTGTTAACAACAGATGTTCTCGAATAGGCTTGGGAGGCACGGATGGACATATGTGTGAAAGCTGCTCGTCATTCTCTGTTGACGAAAGCTCTCCCTGGAGGCCACCCTCACCTGACAGAAGGATCCCCTTCTCCCCCACCATGGTGTCGTAGCCCCTGGGGAAGTGCTGCACGAAGCCGTGGGCGTTGGCGATCTGGGCGGCCCTGTGGATGTCCTGGGCGGAGACCCGGGAGGGGTCCGGCGCGCCGTACGCGATGTTCTCCGCGATGGAGCCGGAGAAGAGCACGGGCTCCTGGGCACAGGGAGGACACACAGGACAAGATCGCGAGGAAGCCCGAACCAGAGAGCAAAGGCGCCGGCGCATCACGAGACTAAAGTCTTTCTGAGTCTTTAAGAAGATCCATGTGTGAGAAACACCGGATTCATAACGCACAGCAGTGAGGAAAGGGGAGCAGAAGGAGACATGTCAAGATGGCCACTTGTTCATCATAGCACACACACCACTGTCAGCCAGCTGATTACAAGTAACAGTGCTACTTTCCAGCAGCCATATCACTCTGCAACTCACAACTGGTCGCCCACCGAAGCTCAGCAGGTGTGAGCCTGGTCAGTACCTGGATGGGAGACTCCTGGGAAAAAGTAAGGTTGCTGCTGGAAGCTCACCCCGCAGTCCATGTGGGTCCTAATGCCCCAGTATAGAGACGGGGACACTATTCCGTAAACAGGCACCATCCTTCGGATGAGACGTAAAACCGAGGCCCTGACTCTCTGTGGTCATTAAAAATCCCAGGGTGTTTCTCGAAAAGAGTAGGGGTGTAACCAGGTGTCCTGGCCAAATTTCCCATTAGCTCTTACCAATCATGGCCTCCTAATAATCCCCATCTCTTAACTGACCTCTCCTCCCCACTAATAGCTGATGTGTGGGGAGCGTTCTGGCGCACTATGGCTGCCGTCGCATCACCCAGGTGGGGCTGCACACTGGTGGTGGTGGAGGGGATCCCCATTACCTGTAAAGCGCTTTGAGTGGAGTGTCCAGAAAAGCGCTATATAAAGTGTAAGCAATTACTATTATTATTACTATTATTATTATTAACAGTGCTACTTTCAATCTTCACAGTGGAGATGACGTAATCACAATAATGTGCTCATGCAACCAACAAAAAGAACCTTGGAATAAAAAAAAAAGATGGATCTGTAGCTGATGTTTTACTGGGGACTCACCTGGCTCACAGTCCCAATGTTGCTCCGTAGGCAGTATGGATTCAGATCCCGAATATCATAACCATCGACAGCAATTACACCTGCAGGACAGACGGATCCATCAGATTCCCCATCAGATCTGCGAGCACGGTAAAACGATGCTGCTCCATGTCCGGTACAGCAGCAAGTCATTTTTGATAAAAACTAAATTCCTATTCTAAACTCTTCAGCTCACTGTGGAATTTGTGGTCGGGTTTTGCCAACGACATAATACTCAATCTACTTTCTTAATTGCAATTAAGCATATGCAATTTGTCCATCTATTGTGAGAACGCCACTTCTCCAGTCGAGGGTCGTGATGAATCAAAGCTCTGGGAGATACTGCAGGTGACTGTGCTCAGACAGGAGGGGTCAGCAGTCGACAGGGGAGGGGACAGTTCAGACCAGATCCAGACCCAGAGATAACCCGTGCAAACAAGAGTGTACATGCAGGCTCCAGACACACAGGCGTATGAGATCAGAATCAAACCGAGGACTCTGAGGCTTTGAGGCAGTTGCATTGCCAGTGACAACACCATGTCTCCCTGCATGCACCCAAACTTGGTTTCAATTCACATGTCAATGTTGTCTCATTGGGTACGAGCTGGTATGAGTATGTGTAATTAAACAACAAACAGATCAATGACGAAAATCACCAAATAATAATTCCAAAAAAAAAAAAACCAAGAATGAAAGAGGCCTGCTCAATTTCCTGGGCCTACGGCTCACCGGAATCCGGATCGTAGAGTCTTAGCAGCAGCGACACCAGAGTCGATTTCCCCGAGCCGCTGGGGCCCACGACCGCCATCACCGAGCCAGCGGGCACAGACAGGCTGAGGCCGCGGAAGACGGGCGCGTCCTTGCGGGTCGGGTACGAGAACGTCACGTCGCGGAACTCCAGCTCCCCCTTCAGCTGCTCCGGCCTCAGCGCGATTCCTTCTGCGGTTGAAAAAGACAAAAAATAACCCATAATTCCCTGAATGTACGCAATTTAATCTCAAGGGATTAGAGCTTTACATAAAGCAAGGGACTGGCTTCACCCAGCAGCGAAGTACAGCACCCAGCTGGGCGATACACAGCAGCCCCTCTGCACAGCCGATCGATCAGGGAGAGAATTGACAGGCTGAGCCACCAACTGATTTACAGGGGAACCTCAGGAAGGCCAGACCCAGATCTGAATCGAGTCAGGACTCTGGGGTAACGCCTCTAACGTTACAACAGCACCCTGGGATCTTCAAGGACCTCATATCTCCAGTCACTGTACAAATGCAGTGGATTGGGAATATAGCCCAGGGGAAGAGCGCCCCCTATTGGTTCACCATCACCACTTGCAGCAGCGACCCAGTTTCCCTCGGAGGTCTCCCATCCCAGGGCTGCTGGAAACATAGTGTGTTGCACTCTTTCTTTTTAATTATTGAGAAAAGCAGCGGGTTACAAAAGAAGATAAACCGAGGTCATTTGGTGGACAGGGGCTGTTGTGTCCAATATGAGGCTTTACATTAACATCCGAAGGGCTATGCATGAGAATCACGAGTTGGTAACCAGTCAAAAAGACGGAACTACGATATCTGATAACCACTGAATGATGTCAGGGGCTGAAAGCAGTCATCCAATAATTCCCAACATGGAAAGGACCTCACCCAGACGACACCCTTCCAACCAAGTGTGCATACAGTATGTCATTCTGTTCTTTAGACTTCATGTCAGAGTGGGCTGCTCTCTATGTTGAACTACACAATTAAGAATGAAGAACAGGTGCCTGACAGATTCGGGGGCTCACCATTGAGAGGAAACTCAGGCTTCCGGTCCAACAGCTCCCACAGTCGCACCCCAGCTCCAAACCCCTTCATCAGCTCGGAGTAAAAGGAGCTTAGACCTGTGAAACCAAGAGCATCCTTTCAGCTACGAATCGCGCCAGTGGCTGGTACTCCACCCTGAGATGTCCCTGCTTGATCCACCTCCCCCAATAGCAAAGCACATTTAAGGTTCTGCTTCATACAGTAAGCTCAGAGCTGTCCTAACAATTTATGCAAAATAACTGTTGAAAGGAAAAGAGAGAAATTTTGTCTGAGACAACAGAAAATCCTCTTCACAAATTTGCCAAGCAGAAGACACATTAACAACATCGCTGAGATTCGGGGCTTTGTTTTCTGTATCTACTTGGGTGGAGGCTGCCAGCAAACACCAAAAAGTGCACAATCGGCTTTGGTTTGAAAGGCTTGCTACATTTGGCTCAAAGACGCAAAACCGTCAACTGTCATGTTTTTTTGCCTGTCCCGATTAAAACAGGAAGGACATGACCACCGAGCAGAGAATGGGACTCTGATTCGCTGGAGGGGATAATCTGTACAGGCAAATCAAATCCAAGGTTCCTACCTGAAATGCTCACCCCTACCCAGAAGGCATACATGAGGAAGGAGGAGAGCTCTCCAACGGTCATGTGCTCACTGGCCATCAGCAAGCCCCCCTTGTAGAGCACAGAGAGCACGATCAGGTTCCCACTCAGCCCCGTCTGCAAGGAACACGAGCAGCACTCAGATCTCCCGTGAAGTTGGCGTTTTGGAGAGAGGTTTGAAAGAGACGGTGGTACAGGCCAACCAGGGGCTGACGAGAGCCCCGACACTCAGCAGGTCAGTGTGATCTGTACAGAAGCCTCCGAAGCCACTGCCTGCTAGATGCCACTCACAGCTGCTAGAAGAAAGTCTTCCTCCAAAGCCCGACGCGAGCGAAGTCGGAATTTCTCCAGCAGCTGCACGTGACATCAGACAGACAGCGAGTGGCCCGGAGAGAGAGACGACACCCTCCCGGGTCTTGGCCACAGCTCGGATGAATTCATTCTCAACGCTGATTCTCCCGCGAGCAACGGGCAACGCTTAGCCAACCGGGCACGCCCTCCCTCTCAGATCAGCATCTCACGGCCGCCGGCGTTCATACTCACAGCCCCGAAGAAGCCAGCCCGAACCACGGCCTCCTTCCTGGCCAGCTGGAGGACATAGTTGATTTTTTCCACGTATTTGTCCACTTCCACGAACTCTTTCCCAAACGCTCGCACCGTTCTTAAATTGCCGATCCGCTCTTCGGCGAGCTGCGGAGACAGGGCGGCGAAGGTTTATTAGAAAAACGGGCTCTCGCCAGAGCGGCCATTTCAACTCTCCTGTTATTCAGGAGACGGATCTTGCAACAGATACACAGTGCTATGCGTTTGCAGTGTTTATTTTTGTCACATGACGTCCCTTTAAAACCCGCGTTTGTCCGATTCTATCCCCCAGTTAAAAACGCTTAAACGGCTCATTAGAAAACAAGGCCTGTGCAGCTTTTCACTGAACATCCCAACCTAAGTTTCACCTCATTCGTCCCTCAAAAACAATTACCTGACAGCGTTCTGTTCGACAACTGAGCTACTTAAATAATTCACATTAATGATGATACAAATACATCTTCACTCTCAGAGAGCAATTAGTAAGTTTCACTTCTCCAATCATGGCCTCCTTATAATCCCCATCTCTGAACTGGCTTCATCACTCTGCTCTCCTCCCCACTGAGAGGTGATGTGTGGGGAGCGTTCTGGCGCACTATGGCTGCCGTCGCATCACCCAGGTGGGGCTGCACACTGGTGGTGGTGGAGGGGATCCCCATTATCTGTAAAGCGCTTTGAGTGGAGTGTCCAGAAAAAACGCTATATAAGTATAAGCAATTATTATTATTCACCTCATTGAGATGTAGTGCAGGAACAAGAAGTGTTTATGGCCTTTTAAAGGGAAGTACATCGATGTTAAACCGCAAAAACGTGGAACCCTGCGCATACTGTTCTTGAAAACCTCAAGCATTTCATCCTGATCCAAGGGTCGTGGCATCGGGCTGGGAGGCCAGTTTTCCTCCCCTGACCCCTGGCATGTGTGCTCGTCCAAAGGCACGAGGGCCCTACTGAAACAGCTCCAGTGAAAGCCTGAGAACTGAGACAAAGTTTTCTCCCCTAGGAGATCAAAGTATGTCTGGATTTCCAAGGTGGTATTCAAGAATCAGGCACAAAGAGCTACCGACTGGGAGGAGAATCACTCATCTCCTGAACTCACAATACCGTACTCTGGTCAGGACTCCTAGGGGAGGAGAGGGAAAGCCTTTCTCGTGAGCTAGGGAATGACCAAACAACGACGCCTGTGCAACTGATGCACATCTTGTGACCTCCTTAGCCTCACAGAGCAGGAGGACAGCAGACGGGCAGGACAGGGTAGCTGGGAGATGCACAGTGTCTCTGGGGATTGACCAAAGACTCATCTCGCCTGTTAAAACAGCCTGTAGATTTCTTCACTCTACCTGTACAAGGGGGTTCACAATACAGCACAGGACTGGTGCAACGCTGTGAACAGTTGTACCCCATGTGCCGCCGTTACCTGAGTGGCATCAGCAAGCGAGTCCTGCGTGCGCTGAGACAGTGAGCGCAGGTACCGCCCATAGACGACGGCCAGCGCAGCCAGCGGGGGTATGATCATCAGCACAAATGCTGCCAGGCTGGGCGACACAAAGAACTGATGCAGGAGAGAAAAAGAATAAAGAAAACATTGAAGAACAGCCCGTGAGAAATTACTACTGCATATAAACAAACCATTACATTTCAAGAGTCATCGATAATCAAATGTGTGTATATTTGGAAATCATGTGAAATAATTAAAATTTTGAAAAATGTGAAATGATCAATTATGCTCCATGAAGTAAAATGTCAAACAGACATGCATTATCCATGGTCATGAACAGGATCATCCAACACTTACTCCCTAGAGAATTAAACGAACTCTCTTTTCAGTCGGAGTTAAGACCTCTGCAGATTACCGATTCTCAAATCTAACGTCGTCTTGTAATCTTGTGGATTACTGACTCTCGGATTTTGAGTCTGTATGTAATCTGGCAGATTAGTGGCTCTCAGATCTAGAGCCTGCATATAATCGTGCAGTTTACCGACTCTCAAATCTAGAGTCTGCATCTAATCGTGCAGATTACCGACTCTCAAATCTAGAGTCTGCATCTAATCGTGCAGATTACCGACTCTCAAATCTAGAGTCTGCATCTAATCGTGCAGATTACCGACTCTCAAATCTAGAGTCTGCATCTAATCGTGCAGATTACGACTCTCAAATCTAGAGTCTGCACCCCAACAGAGACTTGCACTCAGGTGAGCAGTTTTCGAGAAAGCCGCCTATCACGCTGGCCTGGTCAGCACTTTACCATCATGCCGACCCCGGCTGTGGCCTGAGCCACAGCGCGGAGGCCATCCGAGAGGTTGTCAGTGACGGCGCGCCCGATGAGGGCGGTGTCCGCAGAGAGGCGGTTAACGAGCTCGCCGGTGCGCGTCTTGTCGAAGAAGCCCACCTCCTGCCTCAAAATTGAGGAAAAAAGGGATTCTCGTAAATTTCTCACAATCTGCTGTCCTGAAAGAATTATCACAGACAAAATATTTCACTTTCATCTTTTTGTCACTGCAAAGGGCAAACACACACTTATTGCAACAAAAGCCCAACAACAACATCTGGGTGAGAGAGAAATTTGCACTAAATGGTTCAGAAAATCATTGCAGAGCCCTAATCTCTTAGATTCTGCAAGAGATAATGCAGATTTAGACATCTACATCGCCCCAATCCAGCATGTTTTATACAATTGGTCACCATTTTCTAATCTAAAGCAGCAATCTTCACTCCTGCATACCTCCAGGTTTTGTAGATAACTAGATCTGAAGACAATGGCAGTGTGAACCAATTAAATGAGCAATTGATTCAAAAACAGTCATGAAGTGTCCACAGTGGAATGAGATCTTCTAGACATGAAAATCTCTCCCAGGACCAGGAGTAAATATTACTGATTTAAAGGCATGGAAAAAACTGCAGGAGACTCATTTAACACAATTTTCAGATCATTAGGAAGACAGACCTTCAGTCCTACACTGCTCTTAATCAACCAAATTCCTTGCTTAATCAATAACTTAGAAGTGTTTCCAATCTTTAGACGTGATTAGGTTTACAAACTTGTTGGGTGAATTTAGAACGCAAGGTGACTTATAAAACCTGCAGGATTGGGGCTGATCTGGGTGAAAAACTAAATGTGAACAAAGAGACGGAAAATAGAAATGTGCCCAAAAAAATCTTGCAGTTTTGGGAAAGGTCAGCGGATATTTTTGGCAGGAGAATTGCAAAGCAACTCCCCCAGCCCAAAAAAGCTTCTGAAGTGACTTATCCAAAAAATAAAATTTCAATTTTCTGGGCATACATTGGACTTGGCATCCATGTGCAAGAAACTTGTCCTGTTAGCAGACATCTTGACTCAGTGTGCAATAAAGGCTCTGTTTTGTTCTACGTAGGTTACACATGAAATAAAGCCTTCAAAAGTCAAAAGAGAATTCATGTGAGGATTAATTCAAAATCCTTAGGCTATACTGAGATTAACTCACTACATTGGTTTGTCATCTGTATGTTTTCTGTATACCAGCTCAATCTGCTGTACTTCTGAGTACCTTCTTTTAACCAGAATGGGACATACTGGTAAAAAAATCCACCCAGAGTTAACACATTTTCTTGCATTACAGTACATCAACACAAAAAGTTGGGAACTGACACCAGTCTTCAAGGATTCAAATTTGAGGGTTAGCAAAACAAAAAACAGGTGTTCTTTTTAACTCATATATTTTGTAGCATTTGGAGTTAGAAAACATTTGGGGTTTGTGTCTTCCAAAAAACAAATGGGGGGAGAAGAATGAACACGACAAAAAGGTTTAGGAATACGCTCACAAACCAAGACCCCCGGCAGGATCGAGGTACGTGCAGAGCGGAACGCCCTGCCCGGACCGGTACCTGAGGTTTGCATGAGGTAGACCCGAGCCGCATTGGCCGCGGCCCCGCAGAGGAACACCCCCGAGAGCACGGCGCACAGGGAGGTCAGAGACGCGCCCAGCTCCTGGGCCGGGCTGGCGTAGATCGTGTCAATCACTCTGCCCAGGAAGAAGGGAGCCGACATGGTCACCGTGCTGGAAACCGCCAGGAACCCCATGGCCGCTGAAGGCGGAGGAGAGAGAGAAAGAGAGACTATCAGGACGGTTCCAAACGCTCTTCCAGCTGCCCGTCCAGATGTTACGTCAGGGCACCTCAAGCCAAGTAATCTCACAGCACCGGGGCATTATTAACTATTTTAACTACCATTCAATTGTTAACCCTTCCTCTGCCCTCCATTACTGCCTTATCTTCCCTGCTGGGCAAACTTTAGTCGCCCCTCTGTGAGAAATGTCGGGACAGGAAAAGAAAAAAATAAAACCTTTGAATTTTCTATAAAAATAAGGTGAAGGCATTTTTGTCACGTCGTTATTTTCAGTGACTGGGACTGTTTTCTCTAGAGACGCACGGGGACGTCATTTATCCAGTTCTGCTCCCTAGATGAATTAACACCCAGCCGTGGGTTTTCTAATATACCCTCTCGAGTTCCTTCACATACACCACGCTGACCAACCACTTCATTTGGAAAGTCTGCCAACGCTAAGTGAACCGCAGCTCACGGCAGTATCCCAGCGGACAGGGGGAGTAGGTCTAAAGCACCCCGGCGATTAACCCCAACACGATCAACGGCGAATCGGGCACTAGGACCCCCATACCAGCCAGGCGCCATCGCTCTGGGTAAGCCAGCTGCAACAGCCGTCTCCCGTCCTCTGCAAGCTGCCGGTCGCGCTTCTCGTCGGGCACCGCGGCCGCCACATCGGCCTTCCCGTCCGTGTGCACTACGGGGGCGGCCGCCTCCTGCTTGGGAGCAGGCGAGCCGCTGTAGCTCTTTGACCTCCCGGGAGTTCTCCAGGGGCTCCGGGGGGAGGCACCCCACAGGTGACCGGCCAGAGGAGAGGAGGCGGCGCGGCTGATCAGGGAGGACAGCGGCCGGGCTGCGGGTCCAGGGAGCGCTGATCCGCCGCCGCCGAGCCTGCCCAGGGGTCCGCTTCCTCGGGGTTGACACCAGCCCAGCCGCCATGTGCCGTCGGTAGCCGAGCACCTAAATGGGGCGGCAGCGATGTACCTCGTCCCTGGCAACATCACTCGGGTTCTGATCGCCAGGTCCATTACACCACGTTTATATCCCCGAGTCACAATCCGGGCGCTCATATTTATTTTTTTTAAACGCAGCCTACGGACTGCGAATGGATTTCATTAAAACAGCGATCATCCAACGCGCACACGGCACACCTTCATGCTACGAGAACGAAATTGCCCTGGCTTCAGTTCCCCCTTCTCTCCGCGGTTGTGAAGTTACGTTTCATTGTAACTTTTTGTCAGTTGCTCCAGCGCCTATCTGTCGCGGTGTCACAGCCCGACTCTTATCACGATCGCTGCAGCTCCTCGCCTCACCGGCCTGTGCTCCTCGATATCGACAGCATCTGCATTACAATCGCCTTAAAACACATGGATGCGCACAACGGGCGATACCTCCCTACGAGAGAGTACGCCTTTACACAGAGCTTCTTAAAGTTAAAGGTCACCCCTACTACCACCTGACTGCCTCTGGCATACATGAGGCGTTTGATCGCTACTACTTACCACTGGCCGAAACAAAAATAACAAAAAGTCATGATCAAACAAACTCCACACATCGATGGCGCACCATTGTTACCGTAAATGAACGCACACAGGCGCATTCACTTTAATTTGGGGTGCGCGATTTCTTTATGCAATATTTTGTTAGACTTTTGTCGAGAACGGTCTTAATCCAATGTCTTTTTTTTCTGACTGCCTGAATAACTATAAAAAAAAACATTCAGTTATTTTCAGCATAAACTGGTGGACACGTGATGAAAAAAGAGTAAACAGGATGAAAAATGACCACTACCTCACGTTGTCCTGAAAACTTCACATTAGTCTGTCTGCCTCAGACTCATTGTTCAGAAACTGAAAATGAGGCATTAAAACATCTGAAATTAACATTTAAATTAGTTTAGCTGGCAAATATTTTACCCAACTTAGCTTCTCTGGAGGTGAGCAAACAAATAAAACCGATCAACACTACCACTCAATCTTGTTTCAAACAGAAATAATCAGGCCTGAAATATAATCACACTTTGGAACAACTTTCAGCAGATGGTAGCTAGAGCCACATTTGATGATTGGATTAAAAACAGGAAATTGTATACACAGGGATATATATCATACAAAATGCTTCAAAGCAATCACACTCATCATTTTCGCATGATGCATAATGTGAACTAGTCTTGATTCATTCATTTAACCTAATGGGTTTTTGTAGTTTGTGACTAGCATGTGCTCCAATATAACATATAACAGGCTGACTTTGACGAAAATACAGACCACTGTGGTTGGCCAAGATGAGGATTCAGAAACCATTGTCATCCTTGACCAACAACCACTAACCTGCCAACATATTTGATAAATGGGGGAAAAATCAGTAGGTCAGACACACTGCAGCGCATCTAGTAAATCTAAAAATGTGTGTGTGTGCGTGTGTGGTTTTAAAAGAAAAAGCACAAGTGTTCAAAGTTGCTGCTGAGCTTTGAAAAATCCACCACCCATCCCTGTAGTACAGCAATTCCTTGGCTTTTCACAAAGTTCTTTAACTGTGCTCGGAAAATGATTAATTTCCCTGAATTACAAATTCAATGGAATGTGCTCCTTTCAAAGGGAAGTGGGCTAATGCCAGATTAACCAACAACACTTCTGCCCCCCACCCCCCCCCAATCTCCCTTGTCAGTTTGAATTTTGTAACATTTATTGCATAAAGGTCAGTTGCAAGATCAATGTACCCTGTTCAGCCCCCACAGATATGTGACATGCCTACAGACTAATCTGAGCTATATACTGTACAGTTACAGCCATAGGGTCAGTATGTTGCATACATATCAACTATATGCGTCTGTCACCGTCTCTTTTAGAGAAACGGATATAAACATGTAACCATATAGCACAAGGTACATTTAATTACTCAGATTAATCAAATAATTAGAATTCTACTATAGCAATGCACGTGCTGTAACATAAACATTGAGATGGACCGTGTCCACATTCTCCACCCCAAAGGCAACACCTACCCAAATCAAAGCCATGTACTGTTTTCTTGTAAAAAAAAAAAAGACATTTTAATACAAATTCTGATACAAAAAACTTTCTGCAATGTAGAGCTTCCAAAATATTTACAGGCCAGCTTTACTGACTTCATTTCAGAAAACAGAGTTGAAACAATTCCAAATAAAACATTATTCTGCACACTAAAAGTGATGGCTGGCGCCAAAGTCGAATGAGAATAGAAACTATGGAACAAAGGCATAGTGAAAACACATTAGAATGCCAAAACGATCCCAATAAGTTTTTTACATCAGTTTTGACTGCATGTGTGATTATTTCCAATATTCCAGTTGGGATATACAGTTCAAGGTATAAGCACAATGTGAAAAAAATGCTTCCTTGATCTTCCTTGTGAAATCACGTGATTCCCACTTGTTAAAGAAAACAAGGACACTACCTAAAATTGACCTACAAAAGGCAGTTTTAATCATACAACACTTTTCTCTTGCACTGAGCACTTAATGTATTACTGTATCCTGTTAGTTACCTTGGATAATGGCAATACCTCAATAGGTATTTGATATTCATAACTGTAATCTTAAAAAACACAGAGACACCTTAAATGTTTCTTACGAGAAAGTCTCTTATTATAAGGAGAGAGCATTTTTCTTCTTTTGCTGTCCAATAAAATTATATGTACAGGAAGAGAAAGGTTTGAACATTCTTATTAAGCAAAAACAAGAATGCCTCCTATAGGAGGTATAAAGCAGGTGTTGATATGCTTCTTCCCTGTATGATGACATGTATGCTTCCATGTTTTCAAAGGAAACAAAACAAAGAAACCTTTGACCCTGCAGGATTTCTGAACTCAAGCGATCTATGGCTTTCCATTTTGATTCATATTTAATTATCATGTCAAAGAGTACACTAAAAAAAACTTGTCTGAGGGCATTTAATCTCCTGATAATAAGTTTGAGGCCCATCTGTCAAATTGGTTAGATGCATAAAACATAGCCTTTAAATAGAACTCTTTCTGGATTGTATTCTGTTAAGTCCTGCTGCAGGTGAAGAAGTCCCCAGGTGTTCGGTATAAAGCAGAGCGCCAAGCACAGCCTGGAGAGCTCCACTCCTTTCACCACCTTAGTGTGTTATGGAAAGTTTGCATCTTCATTGAAGAAACAGCCCTGCTACTTTTAATTCAGGAGACATGCAAAAGGAAAGGGATTACAGTGATGGTTTAAATTAGCCTTCAAGCTCAGACGCATAGTCACACTGAAACATTTCCTGGCAGAAAAAGGTTTCTGGATGTACAGCCAAACAGAAAGAACAAGCAAATCCACTATGTTTGGAGGCTCCTTCCTTTCTGTCCCCTTAATAAACACAGGCCAACAGGCAAGGGCTACAAATATGGCAAGAGGAAAAAAAAACAAGAAAATTCATCATTTGGAGCTGCATCTGGCCATCTCCTGTTGTTCTAACTTTGACTGCTGGGGAAATGTTTAGGATGTATGATGCGGTATTTTCTCCACAGAGAGACAAAATCATTTTTGCAACCAGCATTCAATAAAAACAGTTTGCACTTCAGAATCCTCTTTTCTCAAGCACCGGTCTTCAGCTCTGCTGGTTCTGCTCCTGGCTGCACTCAGCATAAGGCAGCATGAGCCCACTATTCAACCAACTGGACCCATGTAGCTCTCTGCCCGGGGGTACAGACACCTGGTAACCCAGCGGCGCTGTAGACACTGAGAAGTACAGCTGATGACAGAGATGAGCAGGGTGGTTCTTCAACATGGTCTGCTGTATCAGGGAAGAGTTCAGACTTGGTCAAACCACAACAGTGCTACTTCCTCTCCTGCCCCCTTTCTCCACTGACTAATAACTAGAAAGCCAACAACCTGCTGTAAGAATTTACTTATTGTGCAAAGGGATATTACTTCCTTTTCTCTTTCCTGTAGTTTAAGGACAGACAGTACCACCCAGACCAACAATGAAGATCCTCCTGAAGACAAAGAATTCCTCCCAACCGATTCCTAACAAGAAATACACATTTTGCAAAAGTCTTATATACTTTCAACCTTGAATAATTCATGGATGCTCAGTTATAAAACCTGCTGTTAATTCCAATGTTGGGAATTAACTGTGCCCTCTGGAGTAATTGAAACAACCTCGTCACTGGTCTGGACATACACTACATGAATGTAACAAATGTAAATCATCTGGATATAAATGTGAATCAGTACACCAACATTTACATGTCTTTGATTACTTGTAATGACCCATTAAATATTAATAGGGACAATAAGAGTGCAATTTTAAACCGTTTTCATACAGAATCATGTTAAGAAACTAAAATTGTTCTTGCACACCTAAAATTCAAACTGTGTGGATGGCAACCTGAAACCTCCTTGCGTGAGCAGAAGTTTAGTTTTTGTTCTCGTTCCCAGATCAGACATAATATACAATTACACAGACTGATGACAGTAAGAACAAGGAACTCTTTCCCTTGAAGTATCCCAGTGATGAAGGCTGAAGCAAACCAGAAACCAAACTGGTCAGGCTGGCTTGGGCTCAGCACCCTGGAACAGGCTCTTGCATACCACAGAGACGAGAAGGACACTTATCTCCACCCACAGAGGGTGAGCATTTCCTGAAGCAGACACACCCCACCTCAGAGCTCAGTGCTGAGCCAGCATGACTTACTAGTGGTTTCAAGGGCAGTGTTACTGCACTGGCACCATGGGGGGTTTTCATCAGACCATCTTGTAAAGCAAATTTAATATCAATTAACCCCTGTGACAGGGAGGAAATTCATTTCTACCCTCCCTCTTCTAAAATGGCAATCTAGGTACATTTCTACACAAGTGACTGAATAAAGTTCTCATGTACTTTAATCCTCTTCCTTTGCACAGAGAATGCACACCTCCTTGCAGAAAGTGCGTCTCATGGAGAGCAAGCTGGGGTATGCGAAAAGATCATTCCTAATGCAAGAAATTGTAAAGGGTTAATAAAGTGATATTATTATTAAAAAGTGTAATTGAAGGGACTTTCTGTGTAGCTGCCATGAAGGTGCAGTCCTTCTTCATAGCAGACAGAGCCATTTTTTTAAATAAAGCTGCCCACCTTCCTAAGCCTTTAAAAGGATACATCACTACAAAAAAAGGTTTATACAAAAAGCATTCCAAGAACTTCAAATGATGACATTTTTATTCTCCAAACTGAACTAGTTTTGAAAGTGTAAAATGTCCGGGGGCTCTGAGAGTCTATCTGACGTCCCCTGTTCAGTTTAGAAACTGACTGCATCCAGTTACATCTGCAGCTGGGCTCTTACACTTGACATAAAATCATTCTCTTCTAATGCCAGTTAAGGCCAAGTGTTCCATTAAAACATCTGAATGTTCCCCTTTTAAGGTCAGAACTTAACCCTAGGTGTAAAACGCAGGAGATTTTCACCTTAAGTGCATTTCAACTCACGTGTTCAACTGAAGAACCGCTGGAAATCAGAAAGCCGGAAACTAATCTTCCAAAGAGGAAGTACAGCAATAAGACATCTTGAGGATAACCTGCTCCTCAAAACACCTTTCTGAAGGCATATTTTAGGGTCACATTCATGATTCTGGCAAATACACTTAAGCAGAAGTTCTGACTTCATCTGCTGCCTGTAAAATCAGTCAGGTATGCACAACATTAGGTATGAGACCTAAAGCTATTTTAAAACTTAGACAGGAATGTAGACACTGCGAACTGGCCTAAAGCGCCTGATTTGATACTGCTTCCTGAAAAACCTGATGTCTCACAGCCCTGATACAGCTTTTAAACAATCTCACACGTTTTATTGCTCAGGAGTGAGAGTTGTACAGTGAATGGAAGTTTGACCGTGCAGAATGGCATTAGGTACCTGGAAAAAAATGTCAGAAGAGGTTTGTTTTTTCTTTAGGATCAGAAATGGTTCTTTTTTTTTTGTATATGCAGGCTAAAGTGCTCGAGGAATCTTCAGGATAAGTTATTTTTCCCACTGTATTCATCTCAGAGTGCCCTCTCCATTATGTCGCCAACAGACATGTGCCTGCCATGCGCTGTTATTCTCCAAAAGCATTGTCCAAAGGAACACTGCGTGCTTCTTACAGCTGTTTTACTCATTAATCAAACGGAGAGAATAAAACCATGTACAATTTCCACTGTGACTTAGGAACCAGAATGCCAATCCACAAGGATGATATTGTACTTCGGTGTGTTGCCATGACGCTGCGATGACATGGGTACAGGCCGTCTCGGCCCATTACTGCACTCCCATGTGGGGGTCACGTGGAAAACTAGCTAGGACACGAAGCTACAGTATGATCGCACCCAAGCTACAAAATCCCGGGCGACCTGATCTCATCTCCACTCCTAGACGATCTATGACCTCGGCTACGCAAACGTCTACACAACATAAATGAAGCCACACAAACAGGGATACGTCCGGCCGTCTCCAGGAATGGACGCGATCTGCCGATATCCCTGGGGTACTCGCCGAGCCTTTAAATCATCCCACAAAACAATCCTCCATCCGGAAGAGAACAAACGCCCCGAGCGCGAGTCGCACCGCAAGCCGGAAATGAAGCAGCAGGGAAAGCGAAAACCTTTAGGGTCAATAGATTTAATTCTTCTTCTGCTAAAAAAATAGCAAATACATTTTGGCACAGATCAGCCTCCCTTAGAGCACGAGCTAAGAAATTTCCCCGCCAAGCCCTCCCGGGTTTGAAGGAGGAGGTCTGGGGCGAGGCTCCGCAGAGCAGTCACAGGGCGGTCTCTCTGCTAATGCTCCTGGCTCTCCTGCGCCGTGCCGGTCACCAGCAGCAGGTTGCAGGCCATGAACTGCACGCTCAGCACGTTGCTGGTGTTGCCCGTGTACAAGCCCACCAGCTCGCTGGAGGAGCCATCGGCCGGCGCGCTGCAGTAGGCGTTGCGGATGTCCCAGACCCGGACCGAGTTGTCCATGGAGGAGGAGGCCACCAGGCTGCTGTCGGGGCTGAAGGACAGGCTGGTGATGGTGTCGGTGTGGCCCCGCAGGTCCTTGAAGAGGGTGCCCGACGCCAGGTCCCACAGCTTCAACCGCTGGTCCTCCCCGGCGGAGGCCAGGTACTTGCCGTTGGGAGAAAAGGCCAGCGCCAGCACGGGCCCGCGGTGGCCGGTGAAGAGGCGGACCGAGTTGCCCTGCTGCAAGCTCCACAGCCGCACAGTCTTGTCGGTGGAGCCGGTGGCCAGGTAGCTGGAGTTGGGGTGGAACTTGACGCAGTCCACGTCCGCCAGGTGGCCGGCGTACAGGCGCAGCGGGTAGGTGCGGCCGAACGTCCAGAGCCGCGCAGTCCGGTCGTGGGAGCTGCTGGCGAAGTACAGGCTGCAGGGGCTGATGTCCACGTCCCACACGGGGTAGGCGTGCCCCTGGTAGAGGGCGGTGTTGGTGAAGCTGCCCAGGTCCCAGTAGCGGATGGTGGTGTCTTCGGAGCAGGTGATGAGCCCGGAGCTGTCGGTCAGGAAGGCCGTGCGGTACACCGGGCCGCAGTGGCCCCGCAGGATCTTCATCTCGCTGCCCGCGCTGTCCTCGTCATCGGCCTGCAGGCACAACAGACACCTCAGTAGGCTCCTTCTCTCGCAGCGCGAAGATCTTATCAGCAGGGCCCAGGAGAGACGGGGCTGGAGCTGCAGATTTTCAAGAGCTTAAGAGGCTCAAGAGGCCTTGCTGAAGTCGACTCTGCAGCTGCAGCCCTGTAAGCCCCGAATATTGAGTATGAATATTAACCGATTATTAAAGGAACATTTGAAAAGAGATTTTTTGGGTGGAACGAGATCTCGAGTTACAAGACCTAGAACTATTACTATCAACGTCACTAAGGAGACCCAGTTCTTCAGAAGGACATCCACAAGTTGCTCAACGTGATGTCAGTAATAAGTGCAGTAATCCAGCAGATGCTGGAGAAGTACAAGGTCCTTTCATTTGCCTGTAAATAAATAAGTTTATAACACAGTTTATAACACAGCAAACATCTCTTTTCATATGTTCCCGAATTGATACTCATTCATACGCTCTTGAAAACCTGCAGCTCCAGCTATGTCTCTCCCGGGCCTGACCTAGATTCCCGCTGTTCTCTGTTCTCTCTGTGGAGGGTCAATAATATCCGTCGGCTGCCACGCCTGCGATATTGAGCCGGCCCGCGCCTCACCTCCTCGTCCAGGACGTCGCAGGCCAGGTGCACCCGGGACACGTCCACCACGTGGGGCTGGGCCCTCAGCCGGCGCGCCCGCAGGCTCCACAGCTTCACGCAGGACGAGTCGAAGCCGGCGGCCAGCAGCTTGCTGTCGCCGGAGATCTCGGCCGTGTTGAGGAGCTGCTCGGTGTGGTGGAAGGCGTAGAAGCAGACGGTGGTGAGCGAGGGGGGCCCCTCCTTCACGCGCTTGAGGCAGTCCTGCAGCGACTCCAGCGCCGCCTCGTTCTGGAGGATGGCGGCCCGCACGTCGGCCGGCTCCAGCCCCTCGCCTGCCCGGGACACGCCGCCGCCCGCTGCGCCCCCGCCGTGCAGCTGGAAGTCCAGGGGCAGGCCGGCCGTGACCTCCACCTGGATGTGGGAGCTGAGCACCCTGCACAGGGCCGTGTGGTCGGCGCTCTGCAGGTAGCGCAGGAGGTAGCTGTAGGCGCCGTCCGACAGGTGCACGACGTACTTGTTGTGCAGGAAGGCGCAGAGCTTGGGATTGGAGGAGACGTCCTGGACGGCCAGGGTGTTGCGGAGCTGCTCCACGATGTCCTTCTGCTCCCCGTCCTGCAGGAACAGGCCGTGGAAGTGGCTGTAGAAGCTGTCGACCGCGCCCTTCAGCCCACAGCGCACCATGTCCAGGTGGAGGTAGACGAAGAGGGGGTACAGCACGGCAGACACCTCCCGGCTCCACGGCACGTCCGCTTCTGGGAACAGAGAACAGCGGGAATCTAGGTCAGGCCCGGGAGAGACTGAGCTGGAGCTGCAGATTTTCAAGAGCTTATGAAAGAGTATCAATTCGGGAACATATGAAAAGAGATGTTTGCTGTGTTATAAACTGCACTCGCACTTCATTTATTGATACAAATTAACTGATTATAAATTTATATCTGTATGTAGTGATGGAAAAAAGAAACGCAACACCTCCACACTCTGGCCCTCCCGTCTGCACGAAACAGGCTGAAGTGTGACTCATCCATGAAGAGGACCTGATGCCACTGCTGACGAGTCCATCAGCCCCTCTGTCTGGCCCAAGCCAGTCGGGTGTGATGTCTAGGAGGTGTGAGGAGAGGACCTCTGACAGGTCGCCTTGCTCTAAGACCAGCAGCATGGAGCCTGTGCTGTGCTGTGACTAATGCAGGCATCAGCAGTCTGCTGGCAGTTTCAGCAGCAGTAAGGGCTGCAGATCTGAAACAATCTCTCAGATGGACCAGTCTGATGTGTCGGTCCTGCTCTGGTGTGGTCACTCGAGGGCGACTGGATCCTGCCGGTCTGCAGAAACCTTCTCTGCACTCAGGACACACTGGAGCGGCTTACTCCACAGTGTCTGGCACATGACATGCCTGCCTGCAGCATACCAATGGCCCTCTCCCTTGCTTCTGGTGACATTAGAGGCATTATGGGATGCACAGTAAACTGACTAAGTGTGGCCTTTTTCTTGCAGTGACCTAAGCTTTGAATTAAGGCCTTTTTAAAGGTGACCTGATCAGGCATTTTTCCCACCTGGACCTCGTTGGGGAAAAAGTGCACCTAACGAGCTTTCGTGTGATTGGCAAGTTGCAATGCCTCACTGCACAAGCCGTATTGCTGGTCAGAGGGCTTAAAACAAATTGACAACTTTTTGTGAAAGTACATAAGCTAAAACTACAGTATTCTCATTCCAGAAAATGTTGCGTTTCTTTTTTCCATTTTTTTTGGTGACAATTTATTTTCACCATCTTTCAGGAGCTGTTGAAAAGAAAACGGTCGATTTCTTTGACACCAGTTATGAAGAGACTGAGCCCTTCAGTGAGTCAGCATGAGGACGTAGCTCAGAGATGACATTCAACTTACCAGAGAGAAAGCTGTGTAGCTGGCCAAACTGCAGTTCATACTGCTGAGGGTCAGCTTGACAAGGAGCTGCCGAGACAACGTTGGCACAGCCAGACTCTGTCTGAACTGCAGGGATGGAGAGAAGAAAGATTTGAAAACGAAATCATTTTGATTCCTAATAACACCTCTACCAATACTATAAAACACCGTATTTTACTTGGAGAAGACTGAGTTTATCAGACATTTAATAACCCACACAGAGCACAACTCTTACCAGTCCTGTGTTGTAAAGTATGCAACATTAAATCTGATTTGAAAAGCACAAAATATCACACTTTATATTTCAGTATATGATCGCTGTGACTTGGATCAATGTTGAGCAGTTTGGAGTTAGAGTTCTAATCTGTGCATGAAAGTACTCTCCAGATCATCGCTACAAATGAACCAGTTCTCACCGTTAGTTCATACTTATTATAAATTTGACTGATGCTTTTATCCACAGTGATTTACATGTTCAGCCATTAGTAAATTTAGAAGGTGGGTACAATACCTCACTTAAGTGGACTAAAACGCTGTTCCACCTGGCATTTGACCCCTCAACCTTCCAGTTAAGTGTCCAGCACCCTGACCACTTTTCCACACTGACTTATTTGCTAACTAAAAACATGCTATTACTGCAAACTGTCAAACAATTTCACATACAAGGGGCTGCTTTTAAAAAAGGAGTGGAAAAAAAACAACACAGAAAAGACCTTTGACCCCCCCAGGGCCAGCGTGCCCCCCCTCCTTCAGGCAACGTGTGGTCACTCTACCTGTGAGGTTAGCTGCCATCTCCTCTGCAGTCTGAGAGAGCTTGGCGCCCTTCAGGGAACTCTCAACATCCACATACTGCCGCCGCTTGAGGTACTGAGCCACGGTGTACTGGATCTGCTCCGCCCGCACCCTCTTCATCACCTGAGGAAGACCGCAGCCGTCAGGGGCAAGGAGGGCTCAGTCTAAGATGGGCTGATGGTTTTCAGAAGTAACCAGAGTGTGGGGGAGAGGGGGCTGGGGCTCAGCTCCAATTCCCTCTTCAGAACCAATTCCCCAAAAATCAGAAAGGAACTGGGACTCATAATTGGCATGAAAGTGGAGGAAAAGAAATTGAAAAGCAGGAACAGATTTATCATTCCTGGAAGCAGCCGCGCTGAATGGCCACAGAATAGATTTGGATTCATTTTTTACTCTACTGGGTTCACTAAATCACGTTTGAGTGAGAGAAGGCCTGGGAAAAAATGAGATTATATGATGGGGCAACTTGGTTTCCATTTGCAAGAGATAAATACGGTGTCCTCTATAGAATTCTGGGGCAAAAGATATTGATGAAGTAACTTTCACAGAAAACAATCCAACAAGTAAAGTATAGTTAATAAATAGTACACTACAGCTAATAAACGTTTACGTTTCAATAACCGAACAGCAAAACAAAAACAAGCAGATTGATTCAAAGGCGTAATTCACAAAACATCGGATATCCCAGATGAAATGAACAGGAACAGAAGTTATGCACACCATCAATGACTTACTTGTCGTTTAGACAAGACGCTTTAACAACAACACGCGGAAAGGACCACTGAGTGCGCACTCGGTGTGACGTGCTGTGGAATAATCGACTTTAACCACCGAATGGAAGTGCAGATAGGTATGTTAATTCATTAGCGGTACTGTAGTTGCCCCTTGGAGTCTAATGGGAAATGGGCGGGGGCATCTATACACTTGTATGTCCGATCAGCCTCCACAACTAGTATTACGTTGTACTGTTGCTCAATCTCCAAACTAAAGTCTACATGACCCCCTTCCTAAATATAGTCAGAATTTTGCAAAGCATGAAAACACTTCACGCAGATTGCCTGTGGAAGGGACACACTCTCAGCATATTCCAAGCCGCCGGCGTTTTCAATTGATGTCTCCCTAGGCCTATCTTGAGCTGTTTGCCGCTCTATCCATCATTGAGCTTTTCCTTCAGTACCTCTTCCTAAATCTCGCGAATGAACATTTCTGGGCCTCCCCCACTTACTGCATATCGTTCTGTCTACTTCCTCTGTGAGATCGGGTTCAACACACAAGCAGGATCAAACCAAAAACGTTGCTTTTTGCGATTCGTCTCTCCGACTTCATCACTCCGACTCCATTATATGACCTCTTCTCTCGGATTAGCCAATCAGCGCCCGCGGTCGATTAGTTTTGTCTGGGGTTGAAGGGCAAGACGTGAAAGGTCAATTTTCAAGCAACAGGCTGGTTAAACACGTGCGAAGGCAATCAGCAACCGAGTACGAGAAAAATGTCTTTTATGTATAAGTTTTAACATTTATTTTGTTTTTAAACGCAATGTTTATAGATGAAATGTCAATCGTTCTTTCGAGTCGTTAGATTGCTGTGTTTTGACGATCTGTAAACTACAGTTTCTGTTTTATGTGTAAAAATACATTAAATGGTCATATATTTGTACACAGGTAATCGGTATCTACTGAAATTATTCTTATTTATTATACTAGTTTATAGTTATGAATGTGTAATAGGGTCTCCATATTGTTTTATTACCGATGAAAAACTAAGATGTTTTTCATGGACGCTGCTGTGCTAAACTCTGCATGTATCCATTAGCAGTTTTTATTTGAAATAAACGGCATGGAATTAATGAATAGGCTGATTTATAACATTCAAGTAGGGAGCTGCGTCAGCATGCGTAGGCTGCAACGAACAAGTAAAGGTTTATTCCCTGCTGAAAAGAAAATAAACAACGTTTCGGCAGTGGAGCCACTCCTGAAGAATGGAATAAACCTTTACTTTTTCCTTTTGACTTATAAACTGTTCAAGAATTGCACTTGGAAATTTGTTGGCGCTCAATATCCAGTCCTGTCAATATACCGTCAGCCTTTCAGTATTGCAGCGACATGAAAGAAAGGTGATCGTAAGTGCCCGCGGAAATCAGTTAGGTCCTTACTCTGTAACGACCAGCGGTTCTCGGCTGAAATTCTCACTGTCCTTCATCAGATCTGGTACTCGGGAGTCTGTTCCTGGAGACGAATGACCACTGGAGAAGGGAGCGAAATAGGACCATGTGAAAAACAGCAGCGCCTTTAGTGAAACGGTATGACTTTTGTGATAAAATAATTAAAATTCATTTTTAATGTATTGAACCCAGACAACATCATTGGACAATTAATGTACTTTTATAAGATGAATAAACCCGATCAGCAAAATGTGAGAAATGATGTGTCTTCTTCTCCCCCTAGTGACATAATATAGAAATGCATTCTTTAGTTCAATAATTGCCGGTATTTCAAAGTACGGTCCTGCCTCGATTTTCCTAGCAATACTATTAATACTTATTAAAATATTTATAGATGCTTACAGTGCAACAATCTCCTAGACTAATAGATGCTTTCATCATTGTAGGATCGATATCAGAATGATAATAGAATGAGGAACTGTGAAAAATAGAGAGTGAGGATAAGCTGTACAGACATTTAATTTAATGTAACTTATTATATATTATTTGAAAAGTGAGGCGTCAGGCCTTTGGGAAGAGATCTTGAGTATGCCTTGCTTCTGGCCCCTTCTCTCACAAGGGGTCGGTTGTGCTGTAGTGTCCAGTGTTGCCGGAGGTTTCCTGTCCCGGCTCGGGGTCGTCGCCATGGCTGCGATCTACTCTGGTGTTCACCTGAAGCTGAGAAGCCCCCGGACCCCCTGGGAGGACAAGCTGAAGTTAGCCCGCTTCGCCTGGGTCTCCCCGCAGTGCTTCCTACCCAACAAAGAACAGGCAAGGTCTCGCTGGGCGCACTCACAGTGAGCTAGTCCCAACAACGTCTCTCTTGTACTGCACACGAGGTCTGTGGTCACACTGGAGAGTCACAGCATTAATGGTTATAGGGACCAGCTGTGTCAGCTGCAGGAGCAGAGTAGAAGAGGTGTTTATTGCCATATGCACATGTACATTGGAATTGTTAATCGCACTGATCTCTCAGGACATACACAGTGCAATAGGCGACTCCGCACAATGTAGTCAGTACATCACAAGCATAATAAATAACAACAACCAGAACAATAAATAAGCTATGTAGAGCAATAAATATGTAGCAGTGAGAAAAAAAACATGGTAGTCCATGCAAAAGGTGCAGAGTCTGGAGCAGTGCAGTTAGCTGTTAAGAAGAGATTAATTCAAAGCTGAGAAGAAGATGAAGAAAATAGACTAAAATAGGTCAGTTTTTCTTTTTCTTTCCACTAAGAAGTTAATCCTTCCATTCCAAGTTGATCCTGTTCCATTAATACTTAAATGTTTGTCTCCTTGTATGCTCTCCAGTGCTGGCCAGAGCAGTGAGGTCTGCACTGCAGCTATTGAGGAAAGACTGTGGGGACACTTCTCTGTCTGTGAAACGGCACATGCATATCACAGAGCTTTTGTGAAGTGTTTTAAAAAGGGTTTTCACTGAATTCGTTTGTTCTAAATAAATTACTACTAAGCATATAAACTTGATAAGATAAGTTCACTTTATTGGCTCTATACAATTTCTTGCATTGGGAATTTGTCTTTTAGCATACCCCAGCTTGCTCTCCATGAGACACACAGACAGGGAGAGAAGCTTGGGCTCAGAGCGCAGGGTCAGCCATTTACATGGCGCCCCTGGAGCAGTTGGGGTTGAGGGCCTTGCTCAGGGGCCCAGCGGAGTAGGATTCCTCTGCCGGCCACGGGATTTGAACCGGCAGCCTTCCAGCCACAGGCGCAGATCCTTAGCCACAGAGTCAACGCTCAACATGAGATAAATGTTAAATCTGTCCAAGCATAAAAGAGCTGAAAAAAAATAGTTGATAGATTTTGAATTTAGCACAAAATTGTGGACTTTGGGAAGGTACTGTATAGTTGCCATGTTGTCGCAAACTGTTGGTCTCACCACAGGCGAGAGAGAGAGTTTACGAAAATTGTGACGTGAGGCGACTCTTCCTGCTCACTAGTCACTGTAATGACTAATGTACTGTAATGAGGAGTGAATAAGTACAGGTTGTGCAGCAGACATTTCATCACAGGAATGTTCCAATGTGACCTGCAAGCAGAGTTAACAAGTTAGTAGTATTAGGCTGCAAAACCATCTCAAAATCCAGAGCATTATTTGTATTGGATTATAAGAGCTGTAAACACTGCTTGTTTAGAGTGTAATAGGGCCACTTCACCTGACTGGAAGTTTTATTGGTTCATTCTGAATTTCAGAATATGGCACTGTGCATACCTGGAAATATAGTCTATTTTGTGATGTGAATCGGAGGTTTTACAAATTACAGTGTACATTGTACATTTACTGTGGTTTGAAATGCACTCATCAATTCTGATTCTTCCTAACCCCAAAATATAAAAATAGCGGCGCAGCTCCCCTCTAATGTACATCTACTTTTTCTTCATTGATTGTTAGGTATTACTCGATTGGGTGAGCCATGCTTTGATTGGCTACTATGGCAAGAAGTTTGAATTGCAGCAACACTTAGTGGACGGTTTGTGGGCCTACCTGGATGACATTCTGCACAGCAAGAAGCTTCAGGGTCTGCTCAACAAAGGCAAAACCATCAGCTTACGTTTTGCGATGGCGCAGGTAAGTGGATCACTCCAACGATTTTTTTTTCTGGTGTGAAATATCTTGCCCGGTAGGCAGTGGAAGCTTTATATAAACCTATTCAGACAAATAATGAATTTGTAATGTTGCATAGGCCAGTAATCCATAAACCAGTAAGTGCCAGATCTTTGCACAGCTCCTAATGGCCATGACTGCATGATTTGCATCTGAATGCCACTTTTATTAATAAAACAGAGCTCGTGTCTATGAATATAACATAGGACAGATGTTTAAAATGTGTATCAGAATCGCTCTGCCAAAAATGCATGAGGCCAGTTTTTTGGTTCACTGAGCACCTTGTGTCCTTTGTACTCGTTGTAGGTCATAAATGAGAGGATTTCGGAATCTGCAGGGTCGACGTCACCTTTGAATGTCTCCCCGGTGCTGAGCTGCTGCCAGAGCATTCTGTCTTCCGCTGCGCTGTCAGTCACTTACACCGCCAAATACGAGCTGATGATCGAGCTGCTCGGTCGCCTCTGTGCGCTCGCCTGTTCCCTGTTGCCATCACGGGCATCTGAGGAGCCACTGAGACTTCGGGTCTTTGAAGTTCTGCTCGTGGCCTTGAGCAGCTACCTGGTGGTGCAGAAGCAGCAGGGCAACGCGAACCGCGTGTTTGCCCAGGTCACGAGCCACCTCCTCCCACCCTTCCTCTTCCTGAGGCACCTCCTGATGTCCAGGACGGGGACGGCCGAGGACGGCATCGCCGTCCGCCAGCACCTGGGCAGGGACACTCGGGGCAAACTGGAGGCGGTGCTGCAGTCTGCTCTTTTTCTGCCGGATCACCTCCCGTCGTACTCGGAGGAACTTCTTCGAGGAAAGGAAGCGGCCGGAGCCAAGAAGGCGGCCGTCTCGAAGGGCTTGCTGTCCCCGGTTCGCATGATAATCGAGAAGCTCGGTGATGCTGAATTTTGTGATCCCACTGTGGGTTTTATCGTTCGAGCGAATTCGCTTCCTTTGCTCTTCAAGTTTTCCTTGGATGCCTTCTGCAAAGGAGGACAGAACCAGCTGGTCGGCTTCCACTTGCTTGCACGCTTTGTTGCTGCTTTGGGCCTTTTTGAAGAAAGGTCAGTGGAGGAGCTGTCCAGTGCTGGGAACTGGAATGTTGCTTTGCTTTCTCTGGAGAACCTCCTGAATTTGAGCTTGAGTGCAGACCTGTATAACGTAGCTGCGGACCGAATCCACCACAGTGAGGCCCAGTTTCTGTTCTACAGAAAAGTGGCCCAGTTTTTGTTCAACAATGTGCAGCCCACAATTCCAGCCTGGTACAGGTGCCTGAAGGCTCTCCTGTTGCTCAACCACTTGATAGTGGAGCCCGATCTCGATGAACTTGTGTCCTCAGCCTGGATCGATGCTGACTGCAATGAGCCACGTGTACAAAAAGCCCGAGAAGCTTTGCTTGGTGATTTGCTTCAGGTCTATGCGAAACTGCGTCAGCTTCCCAGGCTCTTTGATGAGGTCCTGGTCATAATCTGCCGCCCAGCTGCTGATGATCTGAGGCCGCCAGTCTTGTCTGCTGGCGTCTGTGGGAACCTTAGCAAGTGTCTCTTGGACGTTTCTCCTGGCCAGAGCTTGGAGATCTGTAGCATGATTCTTGAGAAGTGCCACACTTACCTGCTCCCCGACCTGCAGGGGAAGGATGACATGGCCTTGAAACTGTTCTCACTGAGCTTGGTTCTGCATTTCGTGCTCTTCAATGTGAAGTGCCTGGATAATAGTACCCCAGCTCCCATTGTGAAGCGCTCACAAAGTCTTCTGGGTGAAATGCTTGGGATTTTAAGACCTTTGATTCGACTTCTCCAGGAACACTTGCCAGGAGCTCTGTGGATTGAAAAGGTGAGGGAAGCTGCTCTGCTTCTCAGTTACACCTGGGTGGAGGTGGACACCCTCTGTCAGCTTCACTGTAGCAAGTATGTCTCCCCAGCTGACCCATCCGACAGCCTTGTCACGGATGAGGGCACAGCCCTTCTACCTGGTATGTCAGCAGAGGGCTGGGACGCGCTTGCGCCAAAGGATCATAACTGTAGTCCTGTCAGTCAGCTGCTGCTGGAGCTCCTGGCTCTCCAGAAAATTAAAAAACTTTCCCTGAGGATGGATCTTGCACCGGATCCCCACATCCAGGACTCGCTTTGTAAGTCTGCTGAGTTTATTTTGCGTTCAGGGAACGGCTCCCTAACCCAACTGGACTCCAAGCTGTGGGACACTCAGATCAGCAGTGTAGATGCCAACACATATCCCGCGGCTCATTGGTTTCTTGTTACTTCAAACTTAGCTTTGATTACTCCATACCTTTCGGATGAAGATCTTTCTGACCTAGCTAATGCTCTTCTGAGCTCTGTCCTTCACAGGGATGCGTCAGGTGGCGAAGAAGAACAAGGAACCTGCCTCTCAGTTTCTCTTATTTCCAAGCACTTGCTTAACAGCATGATACTTGTTGAGTTACCATCTGTGTATTCAGCTTTTGTCAGGTGTGTGTCCCGAAAGATCATCAGAATCCTCTGTGCTTCCAAACAAGGTCCCCAGAATGAAGGCCTCCAGCTGTTAGCTACGTTGGACAGTTCTGTGGCTGGAGATGAGAAAGGAGGTACTGTCTTGGAAGCGAGCAGCCACACTCGTGATCCTGCTGCTGCTTGGACAAGACTAGAGACTGCAGCCCAAGAGATCCTGCGCTCCTCCAAGACTTGTGACCCGATCGTTTTGTCGGAATCACAGCTAGAAAGCCTTCTGGAATTGCTTCAAGTTGCCAGAACCCTGAACCCTGATGGTCTGTCTCCTGAAGACCACACAGAGTTTGCTCTACTTTTGTTCTTCATGGCTACGAACATCTACGCCAGGTGTGACACTGAGAGTGCAAAAACGGTAGGGTTGCTGCAGGAAGTCTATCTTCTCCTGGCCTCTATGCAGTCTGGAAGAAATATGGGGTCTATCCTAAGAGTGGTGCATGGCAGTGACTTTTTAGAAGCAGTGATGGTCTTCCTGTTTTCATTGAGCAAGAAGCACTTGTTTGGAGCTGTGGAGAATTCGGCCTGGCTGGCCTTCCTTCACATAATTCAGAACTTCCTTCAGTGCTTCATTGAGGTGATAATAGAGAGAAGGAAGAGTGTCCGTCTTAATCTGGAAAAGTTTGTGTCTGTTGTCATCAGCGGTGACGTGGCATCCGCTATTTTGTCCAAACAGCAGGTGGGAGCTCATGGGCCTGGCTGTGTCCAGCTTCTGTTGGCGTCCCTGGCCACTCTGTGCAAGGTCATGATTTCACATCTTGACAAGAGCAAGCAACTGGAAGATACCCTGTCGGGCCTTCTGGAGAGGGTGACGGACACTCTGGGACCTGTGATCCAGACCTGCCTGAAGAGCCAGTCCTGCAGCATGCTGGGGCAGTCCTTCTCCGTCTCCATGGTGACAGTCCTCCTGGAGGCAGAGCTGGCCCGTGGCTCGTCAGAGTCCCCAGAGGGAGAGTGCCAGGAGAGGCAGTGTCTGCGCTATTCGGGACTTTACTGGGGCTTTGCCCAGCAGATCCTGCGGGAGCTGTCTTCCTCTCCTCGGCCCCTGGACTTTCTCAACTCAGCACTCCGGTTCCTCACGGCCTTCTGTCCAGCAGCAGAGAGAACCAAGGAGCCAGGATTAGACAGCTTTTACATGTCCACTGTGCAAAACGTAAAAAACCTGCTCACAGGTAATGACCCTAACCCGGAGCTCTAAAGCGGGGATAGGCAACTCCAGTCCTGCAAGCTGCAGTCTTCCTGAGTACAAGCTTAGAAAGAAAGAATATTGATATCTGAGCTGGAATGAAAACTGCAGGATCCTGCGTGACCTTGAGGATTGGAGTTCCTCATCCCTCCTCTTAAGAGAGGCCTTTAACTGTGATGGGGAAAATAATTATTTACATTGGCCAAAATATTAAGCATGGCATGTTTATCTACGCGATTGCAAAAAGATGATGAATTTGAAGAATCAAAAAGTAAACTGCTTCGTGCCTTGGTGACAGTCAGTTTGGCAAAAGAAGCTGCTTCAGAAAGCATTTGAAATGGCTCAAGATTATGTTAATCCAAGAAAGAAGTCTTACTAAGGCTTCACCTCTGTGGTGTGATCCAGGAGGACTGGATTATCTCGATAACATGGTCATGAGCACACCTGTGACTTGTTCACCAGTTTTCTGCTAATGTAGCATATGCAGAAGTATTATTAACAGCATCCATGCACATTCAGTCTGAAACATGTGATTCTGCATCAGTTCAATAAGTTGTGTAATTACTGGCCCCGATTATTACATTGCAATACCTGTTCACTATAAAGGTTAACATTAAAATAAATCTTGTATTCTATGAATTATATGTCACATAATAGCCATCGTGCAGTAACTGACTTAGCCAGTCCCTCTCTAGAATGGGATTGAATGGATATGACATCGTCTTTCACTGTTGTTTAGCTCCCTGGCTTTCACTGGCTGAGGTCAGGAAACTAGAAACCCCCCTGCAGGAGCTTCTGGAGCAGCTGGAGTCCAGCAGCACCCAGGAGCAGTTCCGCTTCACCCTGCTTGCGCTGAGAGACGGAATGGGGGCTTCATGGCTTCGGAGTGGCCGCACTGGGGTGAGTCGCGGTCGACGTTGTCTACTGCAGCGCCCGGCATCTTCACGGAATATTCTCTCACCCTGTTCTCCCTCTGCGCAGCCCGGTTCGCCTGGGAGTGTGCCTGCTTCCTGGTTGTATAAGGATCTGTCTTATTCAAAAGGTCACGATGCCAGATACTGACGTGTTGGTGGCTCTGCCTTTTTGTGCCGGGTGTTTTGTCACAGCTGTTGTAGATACTAAAGCTGTTCCTTTTTAACATGGCAGGACCCTGTATAATACAAATCATGCAAAGAATGGTTATGTAGGTGAGATAAACTGTTAAGCAACGTTTGATCTGAATAAGGCTTTCATTCCAAAATTGATTTAACACATTTTCTCTTCAATTTCATATTTTGTTCGATTTTGTACATATATGTACGTGCTGTAAATGTACAATTTCAATTTAAACAAGAAATTCAGAGCTTCTTAGAGATCCATGTCTAAGCTCAAGGGCATTATTTTAAAGTGTAATCACTGTTGAAGTGTTAAATAGAATAAATTATTCTTGCTTACTTACATTAATATAAGCTGTGTCAATATCACAAACCAGTTTTGAGGTGCAGAGAACTGAATGTCAGATCATCGGCTCAGAGCCTACAACAGAGACTAATTTCCTGACAGCTGGTTCAGTGGAGTTGCAATGTTCAGATTTGATGTTTTCCATTAAAATATACCGTAGGAAATAAGTTTCATTAAACTCTGAGACGGTGCTGTGCTTGAGGTGCCCTGATTTGCCACGCAGTGACCCTGCTGAAATGCATATTGTATTGCCAGCGCTATATCACAGAATGTGTCACAGTGTGATTTATGAGTACTATTACACCCTTAATTGTAAAAGGCTTTTAATAATATTACTTAGAGTCATTCCTGCCAGGTTCATCTAAGACTGAGAAGTAACTTTTAAAAATGTGTGCATTTTTAGGCAAACCCCGTCTTTGCTTTCACTGAAATTGATGTTGCATTTAATATAACTATGATTAAAATAGGTTGTTATCAAGTTTAAAAATCCATCTGTAATATCAGGAGCCAACACCCAACACCCTTTTTTCCATGTGTATACTGTATAGCACTTCAGAACAGTCCAGTCTTTTGTACATGTGCAGTAAATCCCTTTGAAGTACCTGTAAATTAAAATTATGATGCAGTAGAAGTGCAGTAGTGGTTTTTAGATTCCTGAAATTCCTTCTTAAAACCTTTGGAGGCCAGCGTCTGCAACCACTTACTGAAGCTTGCTGTGTCTTTTTCAGGAAGTCTTTTCATCAGTGATGTTAACCAAATTACTCGTGAGCTGCCCCATGGAGGAAGACTGCGCTAAGGTCTTCTGGTTCCTGGCACCCCAGATCATCAGTACCCTAGTGGTCAGTATTTTGTTGGTCATTTGTCCGTGCTACTTAATTTCTTCAGCCGAACAGCAGGTATGATCCAAGTAGTATCTCTTATACTGACTTACATCCGATGATCATTATCACCATCATCAGTGTTAATATTGTGTTTCTGCTCAGAACTTGAACTGCCTCTTGCTTATTTTGAATTTGAAAGCTACTTTCATGACGGAAGAGCCAGTGGTGAATCATCTCCCTATAAATAGCTCGGAACTCCACACATTTTGCGTGTTTGAAGTGTGAAGCAGTGCATAAAATGCATGAAGCCTCTGGATGCACGACTATGTTATGGGAGTTCTCGCAAACCCCCAAGCCTTTTACAAAGAAGGGGGCCTGATTGCACCTCCGACCTAGTGAGCAATACTGCGCTAAGTGAAAGAAAAGAACCCAAACCGCCTGCCTGCCTGTGTGTCTAAGACTGTGGGGTGCAGGCAGCTCCAGGATCTGCAGTCAGACAGAGCTGTAGAAATCACCAGAGCTGCTGTCCTGCTCTGTTGAAGCCCCAAGCACCCATATCTTCAGACAGTGGTCCACGCTGTCCATCTCCGGTCCATGCTAGTGATTGTGCCCTATCCCTTAGGCCAAAATGGCAAACACACCTGTCGCAGAGGTGGACCCCAAAAGTGACAGGTGAAAGTTTCGCTCTCACACTGCCCCAACCTGGTTCTGCAGTTTGAGCTTCTCTGAAACTGGGGAGGAAAGTTTGGGTTACTCTTGTCAGCAAAAAAGTGTCTGTGCTACTGAAAGGACTGAGAGGGCTGTGATGAAGCGTATGAGTTTCTTTGGACAAGCGGTGCATGCTTATTATTAAGTATTAATAGCCCAGAGTACCAGAGTGTTAATTTGTGCTGTTCTTCACACTGGGTAAGGGTATGTGTGATGTAAAAACTGCAAGTAAATAGTTTTGCTTTTGACTGTGTTGCAGTGGGGAAACCCTAACCAGCTGTGAGAGATGCTTTTGATATAAATGCATTTATACAGCCAGTTGTTTGAAAAAAGATTTAACAGAAAAGCATTGAGTGGGATATTTCAGAGATCGCTTTGGGTATTTGGGAAATTTCTTCAGGAGACTTTGTATACTGTTCCGTAGGCCCGCTTGTAAATTTGCACTTGTTAGATGGAATTTAACAGTAAAATGAAAGCATTTGTCAGTTAAATACAGTCTGGGCATTTTAACTAAAATTTATTCTGGGATAAAAAAGCATTGTAAACCTTTACTTAGAAAAAAACGTTCTGGATGTAGTACCGTGTATGCAAATGTAGTTTAGGACCAACTTTTGTCAAAGCGTTTTTTGCTTTGGGTATTTTCAGGTTGTTTAAATGTGCTTTCCAGAGAAAGCTTTTGTTTAAAAACAAAGGATGTCTTTTGTTGGCTCAAAGACAGACCATGTCTGTTTTAAAGAAGAAACCTATGTCAGTGGTTTTGATGGCTTTCCTCTGGAAAAGACATGAAAGCACTTGAGGGACATGTTTATTACAGCAGGTCATATTTTAGTGTTTTAGTGTTGTATTTCAGCTTGTGCCTTGTAGCCCTCTTCCATACTACCAGTGCTGCTGTCATTGTGGTTCTTCAGACACCCTGGAGGGAATAGCAGTTTTTATGGGAAGAAAGAATTACAACTTTCACCACTTTAAACAAAGTCTACCTATCTAAATAATATCTAATTCAGAATGCTTTGTTAGCAGGAACATTGCACATTCTGAGCGCACAGATTCCTCCAGGCCTACCTTGAATCATTTGTTACTGATTTGGGGGGCGTACTGACAGGGTTTGAAGTCGTGGCGTTTGTGTGCAAAAAATGCCTTCAATTTTAAAAGCAGCATCTGCTGTTTCCCCGCACACGCTTTCTGGATATGTTTTCTACCCCTTCGTGTGTTTACTTTGGATCCGTTTCACTGTTGCATAAACGTTGCAAAGCAACATGTTTTCTTTGCAAATGAGAGCCTTGAGGCTAGAATATAAAGAGCTCTGAAATTAGAAACACCTTATCTGTCGTCAACAAAACCTAATTGCGTTCCAGCTCTCTCTCTGCTTTGTCCCTGACTTCCATGAGGTCCCTTTGGTCTATGAAGAGCTGTTGATGTTGAGCCCTGCCAGTTTGGGTTCATTCTCAACAGTGCTGCTCTCTTACAGCTCCATTCACTGTTTTCTCATTATTGACAGCTTGTGGGGGATATTTGAATTATGGAAAGTAACATTTAATTGGCAAGAGAAACCCGTTTGGAGAGAGAGGGGCATCTATACAAAACGAGCCATGTTCTTACTACATTCCTCAGACTTCTGTCCATGTTTTCTGTGTCTAGTAAATTGTATAATTAGTCATTCAGCAGACACTTCTATCCAAAAGAGTTTCCTGTGCTACAGTAACTGCTGTTTCAGAGTCATTTGCAATAGGCCCTCAGTGTCACTTCTGATCCATGTTTGGGATCACAAAGAGGTTTGGTTTCTGATGAGACTGAGGTGATGGGAGAGGTGGGACCGGAAGGTGAAACGGCCTCTTTATATATAAGAGCATAATGCTCTTTGGGGCTCGTTTTAAATAGAGTCCCCAATCTTTCCAAATTGATTTCTCTGGATTACTTGTCCATTGAAGAGCAACCAGATACATTCCAGGGTTTAAGGGAAATTATCCTCTACTGACAGGCTAAAGGAACTAAACCTTTTTAGTCTTGAGAAGACTACAAGGGGTTCTGATTCAAGTATTCAGAATCCTCAAAGGGACTAACAGAGTCAACCCAGAGGACTTCTTCAGAATGAGCGGTGAAACACAAACACAAGTGGAAATGCGTGGTTGCACATTTAAACCAGAGAGTAGGAGGCACTTGTTTACCCAAGGGATTGTGGGTATTTGGATTAAGCTGCCCGTGCAGTTGAAGCCGATACCCTGGCCTCCTTCAGGAAACACCTGGATGAGATCTGGAGAGATAGACCGTCTGGCCTCCTCTCATTCGTCACCTCTCTTATGTTCTGATGCTCCTCTTCCACAAAGAATGCGGCTGAAGTTTGCTCTCACTGCGCCGCTCAGTTGTTTTTCTGTCTTCCCTGGTTCTCAGTCTGTGCTGAAGGAGGCCGGTAAGGAGGTGGCACTCACCCCTGGGCTGGCTGTCCCTGCCCTGGAGGCAGTCAGGGCTCTGCTTCGCCAAGGGGAGGGGCTCATCACCAACCCCCATCACGTGACGGTTGTGTTCAGTGCCCTGCAGTCCGTGCCGCTTGACCACCTCACGGTGCAGGACTACTACGCTGTGTTCCTGGCCATTCATGAGGTTCTCTTCACTGTTATACAGTGTCACCCCCAGGTGAGAATTTTCTCCTCTGTGTCCGGGCACCTTTTCCCTTCTGGGACTTTACTTTGCTTGCTTCCTCTAAAAATAAGAGATGTAAGATGTAATCACTTTATTAGCCATATACCATTTCTTGTAATGGGAATTTGTCTTTTCACATACCCCAGCTTGCTCTCCATGAGACACAGACAGGGAGAGAAGCTGGGGGTCAGAGCGCAGGGTCAGCCATTTATACGGCGCCCCTGGAGCAGTTGGGGTTAAGGGCCTTGCTCAGGGGCCCAACGGAGTAGGATTCCTCTGCCAGCCACGGGATATGAACCGGCAACCTTCCAGCCACAGGCGCGATCCTGAGCCACAGTGCCACCCCACAGCCCTCTATTAGCACTGTATTGCATTTGTATTGCATGTATGAAGGACAATGAAAGGTGTTTCTTTATACAATAACAACAGCCATAGTTTTCAAGATGATTCTTAGAGATTCTTCAAGGAACAAGTTGCAGATCGATACTGGGATTCTGTGATCAGCTTTAAGCAACAAAGCCTTACATAAGTTCTTGACACATTTTTATCCCATCTATTTTGCAGTATCATTTCTGATAAGGCTAGAATATCCATTGTTCCTGTGTATTTTAGCTTTTAATCATACAGTACACGTGTGCCTTAGCTGAAGACGTGTTAGCGATACATAGTTATGTATAGCTATTTGGATATCATCTTACATAAAATGTTGCAAATGTCATATCTGAATATTTTACAAACTGGATATATTATTGCAGCATCAGTAATGTGACGAATGTGATAATAACCACCAATGCTGTAGACCAGTTACATTTTCAAAACAAATCCTAATTCTGACCATATATTTACAGAAGGTATCGTATTCCATTTATAAATGTAACAGCTGGCTTATTATCCATTTATAAAGTATAATTTTGCAACCCTATAGTAAACTATAGTATGGTTGTTATGTATATGTATGTCAAAACACTTTGTAACATGTATTACATCAGAAAGACACCCAAATCAGTACTATAGTAAAAACTTGTGTTAGTGGGGAAAAAATGGAGGACTGAATAAAATCAACAGCCTTTGCAAAGCAACACATTGAAGGCCATGTCTCTAACTTCAAACAGATGTAAACATCTGTATGAAACTAAGACGAATCAGTAATAAATCATATCAAAGCCTGTTGTTCTCTCAGAACAAAACTATGGCTTCAAAGAGTGTTCATGCACCCACTGTAGATGATAGAGAGAAACACAGATATTAAACTGCATGTGCCATGGATTCTAAAAATTAATGAAGCGTAATTAGAAATAATGAGGCTTTTAATCCTGTTCCAATTAAAAAGCACTAAAAAAGGAAGCAATTTAAAGCTAAAGTCTTACACCGTTAAATTCTGTGTTGTCACTATTCCTATGTTTGGCTCTTCACTTGAATTTTAAAAAGCAATGAATCAGTCCTGTCAGAAAAGTGGCACAGCCGCCCATTTTTAAAATACTGTTATTGGCTGAGTATGCACTTGTTTTTTTTCCTTGGGATGAGATAATATCCCAGATGGGTGGTCTGCAGTTTGGATGTTAGATGGAAACCGTTAACGGATCTGTTAGGTAAACTCTTCCACAAGTCACAGAACATCTCATGGGACATCCCAGTTCAGCTATTGGTAATCTAGGGTTAGACAGGCATGTACCTGGTTGTAGAGTACAAGATTATGGATGGATGTTTGCCCGTTCTGCCTTCCAGCAAATCGGGGCAGCAACATCCTGTTGCCATTACTGTAACATAAGTTTTTTTACGGGACGGGGCTGTTAGCCTTGTGCCGTGTACCTCCAACATGGAGGACCTGGCGCCCGACGTGGGACACAAACCCACTACCCTGAGAACAGAGTCTCATGCTCTACCGACAAGGCCAGATCACTTGAGCTGTTTTTCTCCCCATTCACATTGAGATTCAGAATTGAAGTTGAGATGAATTTACGGCAGAAGGTTTTCCCCATATAGCCAATTGTGGGATGCAAGGAAGTATCTACATAGCACCCGGAGCTGTTAATTCATTCGAAACCTAGTTTCTTGCAGACTTAGTGTTTGGTTTAGTTATTTTTCTAGTACTCTAAGATAAACCCAGGCATTAATGTTTGTTGGGGGGGGGGGAGGTCTGGATGCAGAATTGTCCTGCTGCCCTACTGCTGTTTCTTTCTTTTTGTGAATCCTGCCCAGGTGGTGCTGAAGGCGACCCCTTGCTTCCTGAACTGTTTCTTCCGCCTGATCGCCTCCATCATGCACGAGGGCCGGCAGAAAGCGGAGGACGAGAAGGGTAGGGCTTGTTAGAGGGGTTGTGGGTGGAACTGCGAGGCTCGCTGGCTCAAGCAGGGGATCCCCCATGCTCCAGCGCACAGCTGGCCGATTGCCTCCAATCTCTGCTGTCTGTGCAGCAGTGACTCCTGGGCTATCTGGAGTGATGTCACTGAGAGACACACGGCTCCTCCTGTGGGCAGTAACTCCCCTGCCGGGCCCTGCGGAGTGTGCAGCATGTCACAAGTGGGCCCTCACAGCTGGGCTTTCCTTTCCACACATGTGGGGTCATAGCCTTGTTATCGAGTTCGTGAACAACAGGAGATTGGGTGGACAGCGAGGATTTCAAACTATCAGTGAAAAACAAGGACTGTTGTGATTCACCCGTCGTGTAGATTTGGCGCTTTACAGGTTGATGTTATAGTCTCAGCTGGTAGCCTGCCAAGAACAGTGTTGACCCTGGGATTCCCCCAGACCTGTGTAGAGTACCCTTCCCTATGGGGTCACCTGTCTCCATGAGGCATGGGTGGTGGACACACTGGTCACTTTGCTGAAGCAGGGATCAGGCAGCTTCTTTATTAAGTATGTGAATGTAGCATTAGGGGAAGGAGCAGAGTGCTGTTTGTTTTTGGGAGTGAGTGTAAGCAGACCAACTCATTATTGAGTGGCTTGTGAATTCTATGCTTAGGAGAAAGAGCAAAAATGAATCCGTCCATTATCAATAATTATTTCTGGTGTGCATTGGCAACCCGAAACATGTCCCCGGATTACACACTGGAAAAGCACGTAAAGACACCAGATGGCTCAGCCTGCGTGTCTTAGGAAGGTGGGTGGAAAAGTCAGAAGGACTCCACTCCAGAACTGAATCCAGGAACCAAGAACCGTGAGACGGCAGCGCTAAACTCCATGGCACCATGTTGCCCAAATGCAGAAATATCAACATTTCTGCTCACTTTTCTTGTCGAGTATGAATGTCCCACACAAAGGATCAAATTCTTGTACATTCCTAAGATTTGCCCCACAGGGTTGTGTGCAGAAGTGACCACAACGAAACGCAGATGAAGAGTTTTTTCTCTGTCCAGTGAGCAGAAGTATCGGGGCTGGTGCGTCAGGGCTGTCTGCCGATTCTCTGTGGCTGTGAAAGGAGAGGGCAGAGCTGGGGTTGAGCTCCAGAAACCAGGAGGAGCTCCTAGCTGCAGTTCAGCTGTTGTTCCCGCCCCCCACGGCAGCTGTCCAATCAGGACGCCACTTCTTCCCCGTCTTTAGGGATGGACATTTGGAGAGGACTGGGTGTGCACTGCAGTGCCAGGGATAATCAATCCCAAATGATTCCCCAAACGGGGGGAAAAAGCAGGGATAATGAGAAAAATTCCAATCGGGAAATGTAGAATTGCCTGTGAAATAGTATGAGCTTGTGTCATTTCAACCTTTTAAGTCAGCTACTTCCATAAAGAATTTTATTCTCTTTTAAAGAAGAAAGGGTGCTTTTAAGTAAATGTAGTAGTAGTTTTCCCTTTGATGCAAAGAAATGCGACATTAAGATGCTTCAGTGTCACAAAGATTTCCTGGTGTATTTTCCAATTCACAAAGCATTTGGCAGATGAGGCATTTTTATACTTGTCTATCAACAGACAACCACTTTCCTTTCACTACTGTCTTGGCTGGGTTAGTGTATATGTCCTCTTTAGTTCACTGTTCTCTGTCTCCATCCAGGTCTTTATTTATATGTCAAACATATCGTTGTGCAATTCAGTCCTCTTTGTTGTTGAGTTAATTTTTTGAATTACTTTGTATTGTTTTCAATTTGTGACCAGAAGTACAAAAACAAAATGCGCAACAAATAAGCGATTGATCCTCCAATCCCTCTAAAACATGTCCCGCTTTTCTGAGGAAAAGTTTTTTTCAGTATAAAGTTAATGGTTCTGGAATTAAATGAAACATAATGAAGGTTCCAGACTTTATGAATCCTTATCTGTAGATGAAATGAAATAAACTGCAACCGATTTAGGAATATGAGAATTAGACTCCAACAGAATTTGTTAGTTTGTTTTTCAATTTTTTTAGCAGGAGAGTTGAGATGAACGTCCTGAGATTGGAGGCAAAGATGTTTGGGCTTCCTTGAGTTTTGTTCTGTGTTCCCCTGGCTGAGTTGATTTCCAGTCCTGGAGACTTCATAATCAAAAAAGTATTTAGGAAATCATTTTGCTATGCTGCCATGCCAGCATTTCTTTTTTCCAAAAAAGGGAAACAAACACATCTGCTTATTTTCAAGGCAGAAAAGCAACAAAAGATCTGGATTGCAGTCCCAAAACTCCCCTCCCCGGTCTCCAAGATGCACTGGACAAGCGCTATATTTGAGTTTTCTTTTTCTTCTCGCATGAAATGTAGCAGAGGATCAAAAGCAAATGTCTTTTGCGACTGAGGCTGGATTTACCGCGGTTCTCCTGTTGCCCCACAGGTTCTGAGGCGGAGTTTGAACTCCTGCTGAAGTGCGCGCAGCTGGTGGAGAGGATGTGCTCGCACATCGCCACTGTCGCGGAGCAGTTCACCGTCCTCTGCTCTTTCATCATCGCTCAGTATGTCAGCGAGCTGCAAAAGGTGAGCCCTGCACGCCCCACTCCAGGTCTGAGCTCAGAAGCCAAGCAAGGCTGGACCTGGTCAGTACCAGTGTAGACCAGTAGGTGGCGGTCTTCCAACTGGACTTCCTTTCTGGGGACTGTAGGAGGTGTCCTCATTTAGTGTGAGGTTAATCTGGGGTCCTGACCGCTTGATTATTGAAGATCCCAAGGCACTGTTGTTTATTCCACTTTGAGTTTCGCTTCTCCCCCTGAGCTGCTGGTGCAGAATGGCTGCCGTGGGCCTGAGTGGACATGACTGAGTAGGCCGGCCTCTCGAAACGTAGTATGTTCTTGAGGCTGACACATCTGAACATGAGACAGAAAACAGAATGATTTTAAAGTGAATTGCAGACCACAAGACCTGTGCAAATGAGGTGTGAGTATGAAAATAAATATGAAAAATAAAGATATCTGAAATTGTCAGGACTGACTGGACTTGACTTGACTATGTCATACTTGCTAGTTGAATAGCTTGCAAGGAAATGGAAAAAATAACAGCCCATGTGTTTTCATTTCTAATTTACCCACCTGGAGGTATCCTTGGAACATGTGGATTATATTATAGCTTGACTGGAGATAATGGGATTCTTACTACAGTGCCATAGTCCTGACGTAACCTACACCAGCATTTAAGTAAATGATTTCAACTCTTTTCTCCTTTTAAGAGCTCACACCAGAATGAAACCCAGATCGTTGTCCTGTGCCATTAGAAGGGCGAAAGAAGCCCATGCTTAGTGTGAAGCACTGGGGTTTGTGCTGCGTGGCAGCGACATTTCCCCACACTGACCTCAGATCTCTGACTCCTCCCCAAGGTGACGCTGCACCCCAAGATAAAGAGCCACCTGACAGAAGGGGTGTACAAGATCCTGGACTTGTGCATCGAGCAGGACCTCAAGTTCTTGAACACAGCCCTGCAAGCAGGTGTTAAGGAAGTGCTGAACGAGCTGTATAGCAGTTACACACGCTACCACAAGACGCAGCGGCAGGGGGAGGAGAAGTACACAGCCTGAAGATCCCCCCTTTCACACCAGGACTTGACTGACCTCTACAGCCGCTGTGTCACTCAGAAAAGTCATACTAAACTTTGGTTTTTATACTGAAATTAAACTGTGTCTTTCCCTGTTTTACCAAAGGTGTTTCGGCAAAAAGCCATTTTGGTTGTTTTTTTTTTGTGAAGTAAAATGTACAATTTTTGGAAAGAAAAACATGTACACCCCCCAGAAAAAAACACTTTTTCCTTGGGTTCTGGCAAACGCAGCAACTATCAGGTTAAGGTTTGACACAGTACAGGATATAAAGCTTTACATTTTGGAGAAACAAAAATATTTATCTTCTCATTTTATTCTTGCATTTTTCTCTTATGGTTCAATCAAAGAATCCTGAGTTGATTTTGCTGTGAAAAACTGGAAATCGCCCTGTTAGTGGTCTGTCGTGGCCACCAGGCTTTAATGAAAGCACAGGAGTCTGTGAGGCTCATACAGACGAGGTTGTACTTAGCTCTGCTATCAATCTGCCACTATGCTTTGAACACAGGTGTGTCCAGGTCTAGCAAATGGATGTGACCAATCATGATGGCAAAATGTGTCCCCATGGGTTACTGCCAGGTTGGTGCCTTCTGTCTCTGTCTCTTTTCTGTGAAGAAAAGCTGAAAGAGTCCCCTGCTTAAGTCTAATGCATCAGTGAATATTACATTACTTTCATGTGCGACCTTACTTTCTGATCATCAAAACAGAACAAAATGTGTGGAGGACTCGAGAAATGCAGCACAACTGTACAAAGACGGGTGCGTACTTTTGAAATTATTTGGGGAATTACATGTCATTTCTGTCATTTTTACTGAAACCAAGACATGATGACATTTTTCAGCCGTTTGGTTGAAGAAGACATGAATGAATCGCGAGAAGACAGGCCTGATCATATCTAAGCCTTTGTCCTTCTATTACAGTACAACCCCAGATCCAGGTCTTAGGATGGAGGATTTTTCGGGGCCAGATGCCTCTTGCTTCTGGCCAATGAAAAGCTGCCATTACCTCCTGGCTTTTTAATTTAGTTTGAGGATGTAGGCATAAAGTTTGATGATATCTAAATCTCGCCCATGGATATACTACCTGAAAATGCCAAATATCATCTGTTTACATCTAAGTGGCTCTATTTTTCCAGAGGAACCAGCTAATAGACATGACAAAGCTGTGATGTAATTTGTCAATACATAGTTGCCTAAGACTCCATCAGGTCTGTTTTCATTGACAGATCATGTTTGGAAGTGTTGATTTACTTAAGTAACTCACAGTTACTGAAATATTTGGTTTTTTCCCATTTTCCATTTTTCAGGGTGCCAGATTTTGGAAACCGGAAAGTCCGAGCTGATGGGCAGGGCAATAACAAAAGTGTGTTTCTGTGGTTTGAGTGCATTAGGCTAATGTTTGATTTATAGTTGGCATTCCTCTTTGACCCTAGAATGGCAACAACACTGCATAAGAATACCAATGAAGACCTTCAGATATCTCTGCAAAAAAAATGCACTCCCAACCTGAAGACAGTGTCAGTTTTTACTGCTTTTTTAACAGAAAACCTCTGGTACTTCCCTCCAGTTGGCAGCAACATCAGAATTCTCCAAAAACATTTATTTTCAGCGTTCTCTTAGTGCCTCATTCCAGGTTGACAGTGAAACTCCTATTATACAAGTCTTAGGTTTAAATCCAATCGTCAGTGTGGTTATCTTCCCTTTCCTTTCAAATGTCAGTCAATGGTAATACCTTTTACAATCCTTCACATGGACATATGCAAGGAATTCTATATTTTTGCCATAGCACTTGGGTAGAAAATAACAGTTACAGGCAGACTTGCACAAATAATAACAACAATAATAATAATGCCCCAAAAAGAAAATGTTTCTATATGTCTATAAAAGGAGACTTATTTAGACAGTTTATGTGATGCTTCTTTAGGGACTACAAATTAGCTTGTACTCCTATATCTGCCATGGTCATACTGTAGGAAAGAAAGGTATAATGAAGCCTTGTTCTGTCAGAGGGTGAAATGATCATGTGCAGTATTTATTAAAATATATTTTCTTTGACAAAGTCTCATGGCTTATCCCAGGGAAGAGCCGGTAACATGATGTTTACACTGATATGGCATGTTCTTTAGATTTTAATGCTGGAAACACACAGCTGGGATGAATAAAAAGGTGTGTTTGTAAGCCTTGCCTGTTAAATATTGAATTAATGTCTGCAATTTATTTTAAGACGTTGACAATCTTTTGTTTGTTTTGTTATTGCAATGGGTGTGCAAGTGTTTGTTTAATGGAAGTGACACAGGGAGTTACACATTCTGAAGCAGCACTTTGATTAACATCAAGGTATTGTAAACCCTACGGCAGATCAGGGCAGTGATTAAATGGAGGCTGCTTATGCAAGACAAATCTTTAAAATCATTCTCTGAAGTAAACAAGTTGTATTGATGTGCACCGCCTAGCTGTTGCTCGCTGTTCAGTCAGTGTTGTCTTGTACAATGTAGTTTTTGTAAAGCTAATTTAAGTCTTTATAGGAAATCTTGCAGAATCAGCCAATATTTAAATAGCGGCTATGAATTATTTAAGTGATGTCAAAACAGGTGCAGTAGATGTATTCACAGCATTGTGATTTATGGATTTTTTCTTTTAATTTTGCATGGTGCGTGATTTTAGTAACTGCTCACATGTCCTACTTCAGAGCTCCAAGAAGAAAAATTGCTGGTGAAAATGTTCATCTTTTTTCCCCCCTATTGAATATCCCACTGGAATGCATTGGCAAATGCGATATTTGTCTCAATGCTCCACTGTAAGACACTCAACTCTTTTTTTAATATCTAGCCCGCTAGTTTTTTTCTGACAGACTGCCAAGTGTTATTTCTTAATGTTCCTTTCATTGTTTCGTAATGTTTACTATGTTCAAACTTTGCTTTGTTAAATTTTACAGCGCTGTTTTGTTCAGCTGTCACCGCCTGGGAGTGACTTTCTCAATACATCATATCCTAACTGTCATTCAAATGAAAAAATAAGTCAGGCTATCAGTATGAAAGGTCTGTCTTAATTTCTTCTTGCTGTGTTTTGGCTCTACAAACTGCCTTTGTGAGAGGAGTAGTTTATTTTCTCTGGAAACATTTGCTCTGTCACAATAAAAATGGATGTTAAATGTGATATTGAGCACTTCATTCCATGATGACTTATTTAATACTGATTCCACGTAAATATGTCAAAACAGCGCTTCTGTAGTACTTTAAGTCATCAGTTTTAAAGCAATTGTAGCTGTGAAATGTAGCCATTTTCCATACACTTGAGTGAAATATTCTCACAGAAGAGAATGCTGACACTGATGGGAAAGGCTTGTGGCGATGACTGTTTGTTTAGGCTGGGGTGACACTGTGAGTAATGCTGCCATTGAGCCAGCACTGTAAGACTGGGGAGTGGGTGCTGAATTTCTCCCTTCTGATGACTTGAGTGCAGTTGGTAAGAATAAATTCAGGAGGCTCACACCAGTCTGTCTCCGAATCACTGGAGCGCTGGCAGGACTGGTGCTCATCCATATGGATCTTTCAAACTCATGGGAGCTTTTCCAGTGGCTTTTTTTGTGCAGATCAGGCATAGATTAGCCTTAGGCGGGGAGGTAGCCCAGCCTGGCTCCATGTCTGGGAGTCTTGCCATGAGCCCTGTTCAGCCAGGGTGGGCTCTGACATGACTCCTCCCAGGAATATGCCGCTTCCCGTTAATGGATGGATTAGTTTTAGCAGTGAGAGATCCTCTTACATGTGTGTAAAGCAAGTGAGCAAATCCAGTGAGAGCTCTCGATTGTATTGTAGTCTTGCATCTCATGTACCAGGATTACCAGTAATGTTCCTTTTTGTGTTCTATTCCCACTCACTGTCGAGGAAGCAGACACGCCCACCTCCAGGTTATCTAATGCTCTGCGGGCTGCGATGCGCCACAACTGGATACTTGGCACCAATTAGAGGAGTAGCGCCTCTCTCGCATCTGACTGATGGAAGTGCAGGCCTCCTCAGCGGAAAGCTGAAAGCGCTCAGGCTGAAGAATCCTAACCCCACCCCACTATCACTGCTATCACTATCAGAGCCGCCTCTTAGGTAAATCTGCCAGATCATTGTTTTGCACTACATTTGTGCTTCACTGTGTACCTTATTGCATTGTATGTGTCCCACAGTTTGGTACACCACACTACTTACTGTTTCTCTATACAGCCGTTTTATACACTTGCACTTTAGAAAATGCTGCTAGAAATAATTGTTACATTAGTCGCTTTATGCGATGAGCTGGAATCCAGTCCAGGGTGGATCCTGACTTGCATCTACTGCTTGCCAGGATAGGCTCTGGCTCAACTACCGCCCTGAAGGATGAATTGGATGAAACTTGATGGCCTTTGGGATTGGTGTTAACGGAGCAGGTGAGCAGCAGTGTCAGCTCGTGTCCTCTGTCCTCTTTGCAGGCAGCAGGGACGAAACGGGAGTGAAGCAGCACAGGAGCCCTGCCCAGGGCAGGTAACAGTTCTGCTTCCATCGTGCATTTGTCCAGTCAATATTCACAGTGTCGCAGCAGGTCTGCACAAATTTACACAGAACCTTCCCCATTCGCTTGATTTCCCAGCTCCCAGTCTACTCACCTGTCTGACTAAGGGGTGTCTTACCCAGCAGAGGATAACAAATACACATGGGCGATGAATCAGGGAGGCCTTTCACTTGAGTGAGCAGCACATGTTTATGCTAAACTCCACAAAAACAGAGAATTAATTCAGAAGTAAAATAGCAATTGAGGGAAAGCTCCTTGCAACGCTGAACAATACTCTCATGCTTATATAGCTTAGCTGCGAGCAAGGCCTCCCATGGTGCTTTACAATAAAAAGTGACTGGATGATTCAGAGCTCATATAATGGATTATACAGCCACTAAGCTACAATAATTATTAAAGTGTACATGCCATTATTTTATTACAACTTGTCAGAATCACTGCTGGAGGCAGGATTAATTATTTTTTTTAAACCAGGCAGACGCTGAGAAGAATACTTTTCAGGTTTCTTTTCTTTTTGATAACCCCAGACACGATCTGGAGACACGCTGGCCTGGATAATTAACCTGAAAAAAAGTTCCCACAATGCCTCTCTGCGCCTGTGTGTGTGTGTGTGTGTGTGTGTGTGTGTGTGTGTGTGTGTGTGTGTGTGTGTGTGTGTGTGTGAGATGGACTGGCGTCCTGTCCAGGGTGTATCCTGCTTTGCACCCATTGCTTGCTGGGATAGGCTTCAGCTCTCTTGTGACCATGAATTGGACACAGTAGTGAGAAAATGAATGAATGGATGGTCTGTGTTGTCTGATTTTAATTTGTCCCTTGTGTGGGGACTTGACAATACCCCACCTGTGCTATTTAGCTGAGTAGAAAGTGTCTTGAAAAACTGAACATCATAATTTACATTCTCTGCTGGTGTTTAAAATATTTCTAGACGACTTATGCTCTTCTACATTCTGTGTCTCCTTGTCCTGAATATGACATTTATGGTAGCACAAGATGTTGACCTGGGCTGTGCCTGGCTTATAAAATGCAAGATTCGCTGGTGTCTCTCTCTCCTCACCTCTCTAGGAACCATAATAACTCCATAATAAACGTATTTCAAAACTGCACTTAACCCCACTGTTACTTCTTGCATTCCCACAGTTACAATAATGACTAGATTAGGATGTATCTTGGGCACCGTCAAAACTGTTGACAGGTTTAGGGAGCAGTTAGTTGTAAAATACAAACCATGTTTCACATAGCAGAGGACATAAATGAAACCACACAGACATGCATTCAAACCTGAGAGCGGAAGGTACTTCTTTACCCTGAGGGTGGTGGGAGTGTGGAACAGATGTTGCAGATGATACCTTGGTTCCTTTCAACAAATGGCTAGATGAGATCCTAAGGTCAATGAGCAACTAGCAGCCACATGAACTAGATGGGGCGAATGGCCTCCTCTCATTTACCACCCTTCTTATGTTCTTGCAGTCTGATGTCATTTACTAAGGGAGCAGGAAGCTTTGGATACTCCTGATTCACACAGAGTAACTGGAATGTGCCTCCTGTGTCCTAGACAGGGGACGGGCTCTTTTCTCGCTGTTGACTGAAATACTTCCTGGGTGGTTTTCCACATTCTTTCTGCCACTCTGCCACATCCCTGGACTACTATTCTTCCACATGGAAATGGAATTAAATGTATTAATGATCACAGCTGTGAAAACACTGTTAGTCAGTGGATCATGCGATTTGTCAGAGCAACGCAAGAGCTCCTGGCTTGAATTGAGTGAAATCTGTGTGTAAGAAATGCTGTGTAAAAAATGGACATTGCTGTGAATCTTGTGTATAGTCAGGATCACCACAATACAAAAAAACATATGGAATATGTGCAGAGAAGAACAACATGATACATTTACAGGAATGTTCCACTATGACATAACACAACGGAGCTTAAAACAACATCTTCAGGAAACGCAGAGAGATATGACATCTTGTAAGGCAGACCAGCACACCTCCATAACCCATGTTGGCAAGCTTCGCTGCTAAGAATAAAATCCCCAAAAGAAAACTGAATTATCTTGCAATAGTTATTCAGATAATGGGAGAAACATGGCCAGATGGTAGCAAGCCTGGGGCAGGGGTGGGGATTTAAAATAATTTATTGCTAATTTTCTAAGAAACGTCGTGTTGGTAATTAACATTTTAGGGATCCAAAAAATGTGCATGTAGTTTAAACACATGCAATGGATCCTAGAGGTATTAAGTATTTTTTATTAATTTTCATTTAGAAATTATTTTTATTTAAGAACTAATGAAAAAGCAGGGAAGACAGAATTGCAGGAACACACATTAATGCAGACCCCACCCAGCAAGATCTATTAACATCTGATATGAAATTAAAACAACTTCTCAAATGGAAATTTCTGAACACTCTATTAAGAAGGATAGCAGGAAATATCTTCATATTTTTTTTTATTGAAAATTTAATTAGCCCAGATAAAATTTGCTGCAGACCTGCTGTTATTTCCTCCAGCCCTCTGAAGTCCGTTTGATGTGCTCCCAAGCAATAACCCACAGAATAATGCAGGCTCATAATCACTACACGAGCTGTACTGGGAGCAACTGTGCTTTAAAAGAACAGTCATCTACACACAGGAATAGAATGAGAAATCACTGTTTATTTTTATTTGTATTAATATAATAATAATAATAATAATAATAATAATAATAATAATAATTATTATTATTATTATTATTATTATTATTATTATTATTATTATTATTATTATTTCTAATGCCCTACAGCAGTGACATGCAGTTCAGTGTGTAAAGAAGCCAAATGCTTCTACAAATGCATTATATGGCCAAAAGAATCGCTTTTGCAAGAGACATATTTGTTTATATAACCTTTTTTTATCAAAATAAAAACCCCCTGTTAATGCCCTTAACATTAATAAACGTTTTATACATAGAGAGAGAAACATAACAAAATCAAAGCTCGTGTCTGAAAACAGGTGTTAATTTTGGAACCATACATGTGCCCCTGTCAACTCAACAGACAAGGCTGACCCTAGGCAGCTCAGGGCTTTGACCTCAGTAAGGCAGACATGCTCTGATACTTTGGGAGGTTAAAATAAGCACTTCTGGTCAGTGGGATTGCAGCCTGTTTCTGGAGCAGGATCTGAATTGCAGGACTGTGAGGAGTGTGTTTTCCTGGGGTGCTTTAAGAGAGATTACTCAGAGAAGGACCTGCGGATGCTCAGGCCTTTCCAAGGTGTGGCAGAGAGCTCAAGCCCCGGACCTACAGGACTGGCGGCAGCTTCAAAGAGCTATGACCTCACAGTCCGGGTGCTGCTCACCTCCATGGACCCCTGTGAAGGCACCCCTGGAAAAAAAGAATAAACCTGATGCAAAGAAAACTCCATAGGGAAGATCTGAGCTTTAGCTATATAGTGTGATCACAGCACACTGGGTCTCTTGAATACAGAGTTTGTGCCAGGAATATGTTCTCAATTCATGCTGTATGTGACAGCAGGATGAAACAGGTGTTCTTTCAAAATAGGGTTCTTCGCTTTCTTCGCCTTCTTCGCTTCACTTGTAGCCCCTTATTTCCAAGTCAGGTAGGAATCAGGTTTGTTCTTCTTCAATCCATAAACAGACCTCGTCATAATACGCTGCGGACATGTTTGAAATTATTTCCAAAACCAGTTCTTAAACAAAGACAAATGTGATGTCTGTTATGAAGTCTACAGGGTTATAAATAGAGGATCTGTATGTTGGGTGTTTGCTGATAGGCATATACCGTAATTTCCTTTTAAATGACACACTGCAGTAGAATCTGGAAGTGGGAGGCTGCAGGTAAGTGCTTCTCATTTGTCAGTCTGCCTCTCTGTGGGGTCTGGAAATATCGCATTTCCAGACTGACAGATTACAGCCCACTCTGTTTTATTTCATTTCTTTCTTTTGTCTCGGTGATGAAGGGCCCTGTTGTTGTTGATTTAGAAAGCCTTTTATCGTCTTGCCTTTCAGTGGTTTTGAAAGAGCGTGCGGCTCGGTTGTGTCAGGCTGATCGCATTTTCTGCGTCAGCGATTTTTACTCTTCTGTGGGAAACATTTGACTGTTGCTACAGTGAAGGAGTCAGTAACTGGGCAGTTGGTCGGAACAATTTACTGCGACAACTTAATCATCAAACTGTGATGAGTCCTTTAATCACGCAGACCTCTGTAGTTCATAGGACTGAAATGAAGCAGAAACACTGGAGATCAACAGCCTCCGAATTTCTCCTGACCTAACGGGGGGTTTCTCACCCAGTGTAAATTTGTGCATGTGCTTCATCACAAATATTTCACAGACACAGACACAACCAACGACATAATAATCACTACTATTACTACTAGTGGTACTCCTGTTACTATTAATGATGATCAACACAGTGTCATGGGAAACGGTATGGAAAATAAAATAATCCTACAGGCTAGTAGAACGCACAGACAGTACGCCTTCAATAATTACTGAGAGAAAGGCAACATGCTCAGTTTTGCATTGATAAAGAACTGATGGTGTCCTGTATATGTGTGTATTGTACAAACTATTTTGCCTAGAGTACTCATGAATCACAATTGGACAGATCAACATGAAAATGTTTTAATCATTTCTTTCTTCACTCTGGGAATCCCATGGCCAGCTATGAAAGGTTCTAGGTACAGTAAGATAATATTCCAACAGTTGACTGAAGTGTTTCTTCTTGTATTTGCACATACATAGTTTTCTGCTATGGTCACAGCAACAGCAACAGTCAAAAATGAAGCCATAAACTAAGTATGGCAAACAACAGACAAAAGACTGAAATAGATTAATCATCACAAGGTATAATGTTGACTATAAGATTAACTTTAAAGGTGCACATGCTGCTGTCCCCAAGCCAGGTCTCCTTGTAAAGGTCAGGACCACTCCTGTTGGGGCTGGAGAATAAAGTGGGTGTCCATCTGCCTTACTTAATGGGTCTGGACTGTGGCCAAACTCTGAATCCTGGTGGTGTCAGTACCAGGCTCCAATTAACAGCACAAGAAACAGACCAGCAATGAAATTCTAGAAAAACTGGGTTCGTTTGCATGTACCAATGCCAATCATAACCACCTGTAAAAGGGTGTAGGCTTCTGTTTTATCTGTCCTTGGATAATCCAGACATTCCTTAGATCCTTCTAGAGTTCCCTTCATCCAAACTGCACAAGGGTCTCTGTTACTGAGCAGAATCATAGTTACCGGACTCATTAGGCAATATGTATGCTAAGCTCAATTGACAGAGATCATTTGAAAGACAATAAAAATACCATTGTTCTTTTTATTATACCGTTAAAGAAGCGAGAATTACTAAATTACCCCTCAGTTCTTTCACCTCACATACGCAGATTGGCAACATGTGTGTGGAATACAGTAAGGCAGACAAGTTTCTAAAATAAGCTGACATAAAAAGCAAAACAGACATAAAAAGCAAAAGCAAAAAGCTGTTCAAAAGCAATAGCAGAGAGACCTGTACTACAGCATACATTCTGCGGACTATTAATAATCATGATTTAGTGCATGTTTTCAGACCATTTGTTTATAGTTTTAATCAGCAGGGCAGAAGATTCTTTATTTCGGTGGTACACTATATTTTTCACAACATAGCGTACTTTGAGAGGTATGCTACTGAGAAGAATCATCATTCTGGGGTTAAATGAAGACAGATATGTACTAAAATCAGACAATCTGCTTGTGAAGCTTTTCTTGCTGAGATCTGGACTGCAGTAGTTTGGAGGCAGGCTGCTGCTACCTGCAGGGATATACTTTTTAAAATATTGTCTTCAGATTGTATTGTCCCTGATGTGCCTCTGCTTACAATGGAATTAAAATCAAACTTTCAGTAACATAATTGCCATTATATTACCATTATAACCTTTCATTTTTCTATACAACACTAGAAAGAAACATTTAAGAACTGCTACATTTTTTCCTTTCATACAGATTGTCAGATTATACTTTTTAAAGGATATTTACAACAAAGTCACAGAAGACCAGTTTTTAAGCCAATTTCTCAAATATTTACCCATTAGTTATCGGGGTCATTTATTTTACATTTATTTTAGTTCCGCTGCTCTCCTTTAACTTCTTATGTGATTTTATTTCAGTTTTTATGATGAACACGAGCAAATGTATTTACATTTTAATCTTCATTAATAGTTAATTACACTCCTTTTAGGCTGGCTTTGATGCTGGCTTCAAATTGAACAACTGTCAAAACCGGGATGGAAAGTCACTGATCATTCTCAAATCAGAACGTGAGTCAATATAAGCAGGAAATGCGCGAGTAATTTTACCCCCCATACATCACCTTGTGAGAGACCCCTCTGCAGAGTCCTGGTCTCTTGATCCCTGTCCTGATCTGTTGCCTTGCACTGGGGAGGCAAGGGAGCCTTTATTTTCAAATGAGGAGATAGCAGCAATGAATTCTCCCCACCACAGAGGTCAAACAATTTAAACCAAAAAACATGGGACTACATGAGCAATCCTGAACAGTGCTACATGTCAATGAACTAATCCACTTGCTGCAGAATAAACATATCACTGATTACTCGCGATCGGTTTTTGCTTGGCATTTTCTATCGAGAAATGAATGAACGAATGAATCAATGAGAACTACAGTACCTCACCATAATAATGCACCTGACTCTAGAGGTGTTCCCTCTGGGGGAAACCTCGCAGGGAATCACTCCTCATTAGCTGACTGCCATCTGCGCTCATGGAGAGTTGGAGCAGAATATACAGAATGGAGGGCACATCTGCAAGCTCTTTCAGTCTTTAACACTGGATCGGAAATGTGTGGGTCTGAGAGGAGACTGCACAAGGGCTTGGTGCCATACCGAATTATTCCCCATGACCTTCTTCTGCCCAGTGGATACCAGTGAATGAGCACAAGGTATGTGACACATGTATTCAGTCATATATTATCCCCAACAGTCCAAGGCTGAGATCTTGCTCTGGACGTGTGGCTGAATCCCAGCCACACAGTGCTGAGTTCTAAGGCTGTTGAAGAGTTTCTTCAAAAACCATTGAAAGACACAAGTGTCGGCTTTTATCCACAGTGATGAATTTGTACCCCGTTTTCTGTTCTAATCAGATCTGGATTCACCTTAGCTGCCCCATTTGTAAATGAAGAAGGACATACGGGGATGCTTCAGAAGTTGAAAGCAACACTTTAAAAGCATAATTAATGGAATTCTGTCAAGGTTATTGTATGAAGACTATGTCAAGATTGTCTGATCAAGAAATAAAATCAGTTTGAACTCCCTCTGTATGCCCAGGTAATCTTACAGCCCAATACTCTGTGCACAAAGACAATGTATCTGCAAATGAAATCTAATTAATTGGTGCTCTTGTATTAGTGTGGAAGTTCAATGTTCCTAATTAACAAGGAAAACAAAAGCCAGTTACCATTCTGTATAATATTTTTAAGTATCATTGATGCATATCCTTTACAAGTTAATAATGAGTCTCTTGTAATACTCAGTTATTTTGTTATTCAGTAATACACACATTATCATATTGTACTCTTCACATTTCCCAATATTACTGATGCTCCTGAGAAGCCCTTAAAGCGCAATAAATTAGTTCAGGTTGATGTATCAGACATAATTACTAGTTGAGTTCAGTCACACCGGTTAAAATGATATATCTATTGAATTGTTAGCTTTTAACACCGATATGTTTATAAATAGAAACAGAGTTTTTTTTTCATTTCAGTAAAAGAAAAACTGAACAGATTTTTATTGAGTGTCAGCAACACCATGATTACTCTTATAAAGCATACATAATCAAAGGAGTTCCATGCTATGTATTGAAAATTTCTTTCTGCATTTTAAAAAAGCTATGACACCAGTTCTTCACCCAGTGGGAAGTTACCTCCCCTGTGGAGACTTTGCCTACAGTGTTGATGTGGGGAACAGACCGTCGCACAGGGCACAACTGTAAAGGTATTTTGTTTAATAACGTTTATCTGTGTTATGGTTCATCTCTTACATGTCCATAATACTGTGTGTTTTCTGCAGGGTTCTCTCTGCTGTCTTGTGTAAGTTCCTACATATGTCACCCTTTTCAGAAACAAAACCCAAAACAAAACATTTCTGGACATCCCAGAGCTGACTGGAGATCGATGGGAATTAGTTCAGTGTTGCACCATATTCTGAAGCCCATTAGTGAGAAACCAGGCTCTGGCTTGGGGACAGTATTGAAGTACGGCCTAATTTCATTGCTGCAGTCTGGCCTACAGACATCGTGCGTGCCAATAAAAGTTTTCTTTGGGATCACTCTTAATTGTTTGTTTTTTCTTAATCTGAAGCAGAATTTAGAAAAAAAAAACAGTAATGAAGACCCCAAATATAGTAAGAACAGAACAGAATGAGACCTTTAAACATTTAAAGCCTAAAATAAATTATTGATATACAGGACAACATTAAGCTGACAAATGCACGCAGTGACAGCTCCTGGTAAAATATCCCTTCATCAGAACTGGAGGAAACCTCCGGTAGACACATCAAGCAATTAGCATACCATGTTGTAGAGGTCCTACATTATGCACACAAATACCTCACCGTGAAATAGCCAGCCTATTAAGTATGTCAGTTTTTAAACGTACTATAAACCTGCAAGGCTAGAGTAAATGCAATATTTCACTAAACACGATGCTTTCGATTTTGTGATTACTCGAGCGCTCTGCATTTACATCTATTCATTTGGCAGAAGCTTTTATCCGAAGCGATTTACAACATCAACCAGTCAAGATACAAGGCTATAAGAAGAAACGTTTGTCTGTTACTGTCTCAAACAATAGCTTCGGCACACTTTACAGATTAACAGCCGCCTTGAAGTCGCAGCGACGGCGAATTGCTAAAAACTAGGTCCTCTCTGCAGTGGTCACCTAGCTGTGCAATTTAATGATGTTAATGATGATCTTGTGATTTACTGTATATACTGTAGAACACTGTGATAAGAGAAAGCCTCACCCTCGATGTGACCCAGGCACTGAAAGAGGACAGAGCTGAAGGATATATATATATAATTTATCACATATCAATCATCCACTCTCAAATGGTATAGCCTCCACCACATTACCAGCGTTCATTTTTGCATGTACCCTCTATCCTACGGCACAGTAGTGTGCATCCGGCATGTATTTCCCTGCGTTGGTTAATTACATCATGACAGAGCTCACAGGACCTCGTCGCTACAATGTCTCCTTTGACTCCGGCGGTGGGGGCTGTCATCTCTGACAGCCCGCATCTCAGCGCAACACTGTCGCCGCCAGTCCAGTCCCGTCCCCCCCCCCCTCTCGTCTCCCCACCCCCCGTCCGTACACGGAGGAGTCTCAGCGGAGTGTGATTGGATTAGAGCCGGTTACCCTTTCCCCTCTAACCCGGTGATGTTGGCTGTTTCCTGCTCTTTCTGCTCCGCTGCTGGAGCCGCGTTGAACACACAGCGACAAGGCGCACACGGCTCGGCTGTCTGCGGCTCCCGTCTCCGCCACCGGACCAGGACCAGGCGCACACGAGCAGTTTTCGGCTCCGACTCCCAGCAATGCGAAGGAAGTCCAGGATACTGCTATGCTTCGCCGTCCTTTGGGTGCTTGGCATCGCTTATTACTTCTATTCCGGGACAGCTTTGAACCGAAAGGTATGGGGTTTTTTTTATTCTTTTTTTTTCCCCCTGATGGGAGCGTACGAGATATCAGATAAGCAATTCAGGTCAGAGCTGTCAGTGAATGGCTCGGGACTTTTCAGTTTAGGGAGTTTGTGAAGGAGAACAGGATTGTGGCGTGTGTTTCTTGTAATTTCTTTGGAAGCGTCGGTGTTTTAAAAGCCTGCACGGCATGACTACATCGGTAAAATGCGATGAGGAACGGGGACGTTCACTTGGAATAAATTTGCGTTTTCCTTCCTTCCTCATTTAACGTGCGAAGGGATTTTTTTCCCCGTGGTCTGGTTGAAATGGATCTCTTTAAAACTCCACCGTGGCGTGTGTCGGTGTAAAAACACATTTTCTATTTTCACGTTTTGCATCACAGTGGTCTCGGATTAGTGTTAATTGCCAACAGTCGTTGGCTGCCTGGTTGAATGTTCTTTATGTACTGTGCACGATAACCTTTATTTATCACCCGTTCGGATGTTGTGGGTTCTGTCTTGTAAATCTGCAAGTAGGACGGTATAACAATGCTCGGGTGATCCAGCATTTTTTCACCGAAAGCTTCGATAAAACGCTGGCTTCCATCAGTGCCCGTCCAAGGGGGAGAAATTAGTTCCTTCGCTTTCACTTTGGCTGTTGTGTTAGGGTGCTTGTGTTTTACAGTGTACCCAGATGTGGTTAAATCTCCGTTTTTCAGTACTATCCCTATTCTTATTTCGCCCCCGTAGTGTTGTGAAACAAGCTGCGGTTCGACGTTCTCTAAATCAGCTGTATCATTGGTGCGTTCAGAATTCAGAATAAAAATTGTGATGTGCTAGGCGGGTATGCCAATCTTTAAACCGTGAGTGGAAAGAAATACACGTACTGACCTTGTTTTGGTTGGCTACAGACTGCAGCAATTCATCTGGTAACGTTTAGCAGTTTTTTGTTTTCCCTTTTGTTTTTGTTTATGCAGTGGCTTAGTGTCAAATGTAGCGATAAAATAAGGTCCCAGTAGCATCGAGGTTCGGGGCGCCTTCCACATCATCAGGATAGTTTCTAAAGTCCAATGACATTCCCATTTAGCCAGAAACAGTACGTCGAGATCGACAAAGCGATAGAATTTCTAGCACTGTATATTTGAAATGCTGCATTTGGGGGAAAATAGCTTACTTGTTTTAACACATTTTCACCAGAGGTTTAAGACATTGTTTTCCGGGCAGGTCTTATGTACTAGGACTCAGATGTACAAAAGACTGATTATTTTAAGCCACGCCGTTCACAATGACAAGGAACTCGAAAACAAATGCGCCTTCTAGAGCAAAAGGATAATGCTGACTGATTAATGGAGACAAAGAGGGGTAAGTTCAGGTTCCAGTGCTGCCTCCCTTTACAGGAGTCAAATTCAGCACAGCTGAGGAGGAGACACTTGCTACCTGTGTTAATGCTGAAGCTGGTGTTCAAAACCAGAGAGATTCCAGCTCCAGTCCCATAAACCGAGTGCACCTGTGATGGGATTACCTTTGCTGTCACTTGTGTCTGAAGGTGTCTTAAGTAGCTCTGTTCTCATTAGGTAGATCAATGCTGCCGCAGTTATAAACTAGTATCTAGGTGCCTGTAAGCCACATTTACAAGACAGGGATGCTCAGTTACTCAGTTGTCATAGACCACAAGGGATTCTGCCACAGCCACTTTCTTATGGTGATGTTCCAGCTGAAATAATTCCTGTCTGAAACCTGCAGGATCCACACTCTCGGTCAGAATGGACGTTTTAGAGTACTGGAATAGAAAATCTAAATTTAATCATTATTATGTCAGACCGCCAGAGACTTTCCTTTTTTTCCTTTTTGCTGAGGAGTAACATGAAGACAAGATAGGCCTCCAGACTCCGCATAAGCTTGGTGAGACACAGATCCAGACTACATCAGAATGAATCTCTGGACTCTGGTGTTTTAATTTCAGACTGTGTTTTTTGTCAGCATAAGAGTATAGTTGTGTCCCGTCATGAAACAAAATCACTGCACTTAAATTTTGGAGCTCATTTCTGAGGAAGCATCTTCTCCGAGCTTTCCTGAATGGCTCGCTCAGCCTCCCTTATGAAGAAAGAGGTGCAGTGAAGCTCCACAGCTCAACATTCCCTTTATCCCTTCAAGCACCCCTGCTGGCTTTGAATCAGGTTACAGCTACGTGTGTGCTGTGGTAATGAGTTTGGGGAGGTTAAGCCTCAGTGCACAATTTCTAAATGCAGCTTTATATAGTGCAAAGAAAACGTGCTTACCTGATATCGCCACTTCAGGCTTGTTGTTCGTTCGCACACTGAGATGATACCCTCTGCAGTGCCAGAATTCTTAACCTGGTCTAATACTGTGTATGAAGAAGGTAACAGGTCCCCGTGAACTCTAGTCAGGGCCTTCTGTAATAACGCTCCTGACTTCAGCTGAGCCACCTCTGCTGCTTTAAACTAAGAGCCAGGCAAAACCTCTAACAGTGTCTTGTAGTGGCCCCTGGGAGGCGATCTGTTTGTCCTGGGTGGGGGGGGGTGTTGCGCTGGCGCAGGGTGAAAGTTTGATCATGGGAGAGACGTTTGTGGCTGCTCAGGAAAAGTGAGGTGGCTAAACGGTGCCGCGTGTTTGTGGCAGATGGAATTCAGTGCCAGCAGACGACGAGGCAGAGGGAGGACTGGTTTCCCTTCCTGCTGCTCGGATTGTTCTTGATTGTGATGGAGCCCGCAGTTCCCCTGGTCGGGCGGCATTCGTGTTTTAGTGAGAATTGTGATCCGGAGGATTTGGGCTGTGCGTTGCGGCTCCTGGGTGTGTGGCTGGAACCGGGAGGAATGTGGTCGAGTCGCATGGAGAATTCGTGGCCATGGCTCCCAGGGAAAATGAGATTTTAGTTTGTAGTCTGTGGGTGCAGCCGCTCATCCTGGTGTCTGCTAGCATAATTAATGCCATTCTTTAATTATTCTTTGTCTTTCAAGAGCACTGAGTTTAGAATCAAATATGTTAATCTGGGGGCTGATTAGAGAGCTTTATCCTGGCATGAATTTTCCTATCTTGTCGTAGATAAAGAAGTGCCTTCTGTTCTCCGTTCGAGATACTTTTCCACATAATTTCCAGTTGTGCTTTCTGGATCGTGTTTCACTGTTAGTTCTAAAGACGTCCAGTGGGTTGACTTTATCAGTGCCCTTGAGTATTCTGAATACATGAATACTCAGGACTCGTAGGTTTCCGTTCCTTCGGCCTGTCAGTGTTTCCTTTAGCTCCATATGTATCTGGTTTCTCACCTCTGGATAGATTCCAGAGCACCAATATCTTTTCTGTGCCATAGAGACAGAAATTGTACCTTCTAATCAAAATGGACCATTTCTAGTGCATTCTACAATTCAAACATCCCGTTATTTATTACAATTCTCATTTATGTTGAATTCAAATTAATTTTATTTTTACCAGCCAGCACTATATGCTGCATGTTCTAAGACTATTGGGTCGTGTGTGTCTCTGCGTGTAAGGATGTAAAATAAATGGCTTTTCTTCTTGATCAGTATAATGCAAAAGGCTGCACCTGTAGAATCTGAGGTGTGTTAAAAGTATCCTGCAGCAGGTGTCTGGATGTGCTTGCAGCAGGCGCAGCTGCGATTTGAGGTGAAATTTCCTGCTTCTGGAAGACCGTGGCCACCTTGCCTGTACAGGAATGTGCGCTGTCATGTGGAGCGCATTGCCTTCTTCAGGCCTGTCATCACCTGACCTTTGCCTTTGTAAAAGGGTTTTATGTGCAGCCATAAAAGTGTTAAAAGAGTGATTCAGCCTCCCAGGTCTGAGATCTCCCCCTGCAGCAGAGCTCTTTGCTTTAAGCTGTACTCTCCCAACAGGACTGTCATAGCCATCGTGCCGCACCGCAGCACCAGGAAGGGTGGAAAGGCTCTGCAAAGCCAAATGGGCAGTGTTTGCATGTGTGGGACGGCCCATGCGGAGCTATCGTGTTAATGCACCACTCGGGGGTTGAACAAGCTCTTCACGATGAGCGAAGCCAGAGGTTGACTGACAGGCCTGCGGTTCCCAGGGCAGCCGAGAGAACACGGTGCGAATGAGTTGCCCCCTCATGGTGGCAAGCCGGCTTTTTATCAGCCTCAGAAAGGAATACTTTAAGGGCGTGAAGTGTGTCGGTGAGCGTGGACGAGCAGGAGCTGTTCTTGAAATGACGCCGGCCCCTGCGTCTTATTTTCGTATCGCCACCTTTCGTCACCAAGGCAGGAAGCGGTGCTGTACTGTTTCCCCAGCAGGCGGGTCAAAGGTGCAGCTTGGGGCACCTGCAGTCCTGTTGAGCAAGTGGCCCAAGTAACCTTGTCAGAACATTTGTGCCGTCGTGTTAACAGAGCGGTCTGTGCTCTTGTGCACTGAAGTAGGTGTTAGTCTGCGACTGCGTCACGGTTTGGAAATAATGATTTGCTTTTGGGCAGAGGGGCACACGTGGAAAATGCTGCTGTAGGCAGTGTTGTAGTGGCAGCAAGCAGTGAAACCTTAGACGCAGACCTACGTGTCTGTTCTGACCTCTGAAGAACATGCTGTCCTTTTCAGAAGAGAGAACAAGTTGCATTTTCTAATCCAGAAGTATTGTTTTTACTTTGTTTTGCTGTATTAAACCATTGGCTTATTTAGATTTGTTTTTACAGGTGTGAAGGAGAATAGGTGAAGAAGTGAATCGTGTTTTTGTCTCCTCTGTAATGTAAGTGGGGTTAATACAGTACTTGGTTTGGTACAGTACTGATAAACTTATTTTCCTTATTAGGATCAAGTAATAGGTTTATTCAATGCTGAAAAAAGAAGAAAGAAAACGCAACGTTTTGGCCGTGGGGTGTGAGCCTTCTTCATCTTCACACCTTCTTCATACCTCACACCTGAAGAAGGCCCCGCGGCTTAAATGTTGTGTTTTCTTTCTTCTTTTTTTCAGCATGGAATAAACCTATTACTTGTTCCTTTGCAGCCTACGCATGCTGACGCAGCTCCCCACCTGAATTATTTTCCTTATGGATACTTGAGAAAAAGCTTAGATCATAAACATTTTTTCTGAGTAGTCAGACACAATTGTACTTTAAATTACAGCAGCTGATTCTGTTTAGCTCCTCTAGACAAGTATGAGAGTGTGTTTGGCAGTAACAAGGAGGTGCTTTGCACTGTAGGAATTCAACAATCTTTAAAATGAGCTGTGTTGTTGGGAAGGAGACTTGATGTGCACACTTGTTACATTCAAACAGAAGGAAGAGTCCTTCAGCTTTCATGGAAATAGTGTTATAAGAAATGACACTGCTCATAGTGCTGGATAGGTGTGTGATATTGAGCGTTGTGCGGTACAGATTTCTCAAGAGAAAAACCGAACACCCACCCATCTTAGCTGTGCCTATGCTTTGAGCAGCAGCAGAAATGTCTGATGATCTTGGTAAAATGAGTTATTTATAGCAAAGAGAAGAGCTGGCTGGAGTTTGGGAGTTGGCATTTTCCAGTTGTGCACTGCATTGTTAGGCTGTTTGAGTGGAATGTTCATTGAAAGAGATCTGGCGCTTGCTGATCCTCCACAAAATCTAGCAAGCTGTCTCTTTCGCCTGGTTATCAGAAAGGTGAAGCAGGACAGATGTGTCAGTTTCTTCAACACAGAAAATGTAGAAAACACCACAGGCCTCTGTCTCAACAGCATGAGAAGCATTTGAGTGCTCACAGAAGAGACAAGGGCTGCTGCTAGCAGGAGTAGTGTTTTCAGCAAATCCCTGAGATGGTCTTACAGTAACCTGGAGATGAACTGAGGAATTATGAGTGATATCTCTGCACTGCTGCCTCTCAGCCCATGCACTTCACTGAATGGCGCTTTGCTACAGAAATGCATTCCACAAGGCCTTCCACTCTCAGACAAGGCAGAGAGCTAATAACAGGGCTCACTTCCTCTCTTTTCTGGCTTCTGCTTGTGGCAGATCTGAGAACGCTAGCAGTTCTGTAGCCATGTTCTCGTTTATTAAAAAAAAAACAACCCAACGACATTTGAATTTCAGTGACAAAAAAAAAAGAGCAGAAGTGTTGTGATGGGGACCCAGATTGAACAGGAAGTGAAACACTGCTGTCGAAGAGGAGATTTTGTGTTTTTTCTGCATTGGCATCGGGTTTTTGCTGGTGCTCTGGGCTTCTCCCCTTAAATCAGCTTAAAGTTGATTGGCTACTTGAAATGAAGGTCAGGTTCCCCCTTCACTGGGGTCACCTTATCCTGGGTAAGAGAAGATCACTTTATCTGCCATAGACAATTTCTTGCATTAGGAATTTGTCTTTTTCGCATACCCCAGCTTGCTCTCCATGAGACACACAGACGGGGAGAGAGAAGCTTGGGGTCAGAGCGCAGGGTCAGCCATTCATACAGCACCCCTGGAGCAGTTGGGGTTAAGGGCCTTGCTCAGGGGCCCAACGTAGTAGGATTCCTCTGCCGGCCGCGGGCACAGGCACCGATCCTGAGCCACAGAGCCACCGCGCCTATGTGACTGAAACGGAAGCAAATGAGCATGATGGCTCGATAGGCCCCTCCCGATTGTAGCTGCTGTTTTGTCCTGAAAAATAGAAAAGATAACCGCATTTGCCAAAGAAATGAAAGCTGCAGTCCCAATTTCTCAGACCAGTTATTAAGTCTCTGTAGCAAAATAAATTAATTGACAGTTGCGCAAAATTTGAGAAAATCCAAATTCAAGCACTGTTCCAGAGCCTGGTCAGCGCGGATGACATTGACACGCAGTGTGAATTAGGGAACTCTGTGCCCAGGAGAGGGTTGAACAGCTGCCCTTGGTCTCAGGCAGCTGGGTTTTCTGTTTCAAAATAGGAATATGTGAGTTAGTTAAGAAATAAGGTGGAGACATTTAAGATGAGCTCTGATATTTCAAGATACAGTATGAATCGGCCCTATATGGCCGAAAGATGTGGGTTATGTAGAAATGGCAGTTTCTTCAGAAAAACAGCCGAATTGATTAGTCGGTGATGCACGTGGTGGGTTGCAAAGAATAAGGTCTTTTGTGCGATGTAAGAATTGTATTCTGAAGCTGTATTTTAAAGTAGAACGTTTTTCACAAGTTGGTATCAGAAGTGATCATCAGATTTTCAGTGACTAAAACCAGGATTGCGTCTCTCGGTTGTGTTTGCCCTGAAAGATTCGTGTTTAACAAAGTGACTGGTTGACCCAGAGCAGATGAGGAAACATTCCAAATGTAGGCCTGCTAACAAGTGAGGTCGTTTCTTTGTTTCACACTGTGAGTGATTATTCAAAAATGTTCCGCTGTTTCAGGGAGTGTATTTGTCCTAGAAAGAATTATGGTTTCTGGCAGAAAGACCTTTGATCAAGCAAAAAACAAGCCCTTTGACAATGCCTCATATGTGCTGACATTCTACAAATATGCACATGACCTCCCCGGAGCTCCAGTAATCTTTAGAAACCTTCCACGTCGTTTCCTTTTTCTGCTTAGCAAGACACCTTGCAAACAAGGTGTGGGCTTCTTTTCAGAGCGAGATCAGATTCACTTTAATGGGTGTTTTTAGGAGCCATGAACCAGGGTTTGCAAATCTGCTGCTGAGTTATTTTAGCTTGCAAATGGAAGAAGCAAAACAACGAGTAAGTTCTGTAGACCCTCTTTTCCCCAGCAGACTCCAGGCAGCCCGTTGGGGCAGGTGTCGTATGACCGCAGTGTCATCACGAAGTGGCGGTGCTCCAGAATGTGTTTCCTTGAAAAACTGCATTTGGTTAAAGCCTAGATCATTTGTTTAAATTTCAGCTGCAATGTTCTGCTCCACTTTCAGAGTCTACTCTAACTCTGCTGTAGCTATTAACCATTTCTTTGTGCCACAGAGTGTCCCAACTTCCCAATGCATTCGTCAATATCGGAAGAAGCTGAGTTCTGGAAGCTTGTTACTGTTAAATGATAAGTAGGATGGGATGAATTATAGCAGATCTGTGCATGTAATTTAACCAGTTTGAGTTCCATTAACTTAGAGTGAAGTCGATTAAGCAATGCAGTTAACCCTGCTTGTTTAAGAGTGAGTTACTAGTACAGTAGCCCTATACAAAGGCATCTTTGCATAGTTGAATTTTTGGGAAGGGTGATGCAGGGGGAGTAGTTTGATAAAAGGGGGATCAGACAGAACTCTCCAACCCCCTGGGGACACACTGGGACCTCCACACAATTGCAGGCCGGCTCCAAATGCACACAGACAGGCAGAGTGAGGCAGGAACAAATCCCATGGGCCCTTGCAAAACTGCTAATCTGGACAAGCTGCACCATAGGGTGAGTTAACTCCAGTCCAGTTGATGTAGTTAAATTAAGTAAAGTCTTTAACTTCTGTAACCATTCTAGCGCTGTATTCATTGTCGCGGAGAAGAGAAAGTTTAAATGAATTCAATTTGTGTGAATGATTGTGATGTTCACATTATAAGAAAAGGTGTGAGTGCAAGAGCACTGTGTGCACTACTTCTATCCAGATCTTCATTGACTGCAGCCTTTAACCTTGCATGGCAATTGCAACAGCTGCAAAATATGTGAAGAGGCACGGGGGCATTATTTGCAATTGTGAGCTCTGAGAGGCTGGAGAGAGGATTAAGTGTGTGCTCAGGATTCCCCAGTACTTTGGCTAGGAGCCCCTGCTGTGTGATTGGATGACCAGGCATATTCCATAATACACAATAGTTCTTTCTTTTTCTGAAGGAAAGATGTAATCTGTTACATGGTTAAGACTGGATGGAGTGGTGCCACACAGTTTCACTCTTTCCTTCCAATTATGGACAGGTCTGTTCATTCCTTCCAATACAAGACAATTGATGCAACATTTTACCAATAGCTACACTAAAACACTTTCCAAGGGGGCTATGAAAGAGACTGTTCAACAGAAGGTACCGGTCTCTTCAGCTCAGGCTGTTCAGATCCTGTGCTACTTCTGAAAATTAATAATGGATCCAGTTTCTCATTAAAATTCATTAAAATAAATTAAAATTCAATTGTTGTGTTCCACTGCGTGCAGAAGTGGAACTTAAACATCATTTTTGCCATCCTTGTACAAATGACAAGGGTTTTTTGAGATTGTTGCACTGAGAAGCCGTGTTCATTAAATTGTCCTGAAGGTCTCATTGCTTGGTGTGTGCTCTTCTGAGAATATGGCCGCCTTGTCTGCACCAAGCACAGCGAGCGATAATGATATTGGGATTGCTATTTTTACTAATGAAACCACCCTGGAGTAAGGTGACTCTTTTTCCCCAAACGTCTAAGATCTAAACCATCTAAAGTCTCCAGTATCAGTTAATTAAATTCTTTAATTGAACAGTTGTTACGTTTCAGCTTTGCCAGTCCAGCATCTTCATAATTATTAAGTATAATTCTTGGCTGCCTGAGACCAAGGGAAAAAAACCCTCTTATAACATACTTTGCCAAACAGACCCCAATGCTTCCTGTAATTATTAAGGAAAATGTTTTCTTGCCAAAACTCTAGAAATATGCATTTAGTGACGGAAGAACAGGGGTTTTATTTTCAGAAATTCATGTCATGTCTGGTGTTATAGGGTTATGCTGGGCAATGGACAATAGGTAAAAAGCTGCTGTTCTGTGTGGTTTTCAATTATCCGAATGTTTGTGTTCTGTTTTAGAAATAATATATAGAACTTGTGTATGAAGAACTTACAGGAGTTGTTCTTGTAAAAAAAATACAGAGATACTGCTGAGCTTTTCAGTGAAGACTTTTTCCAAAGAGTGCAATTTTCCAGATATGTAACTTGAGACAATGCAGAAATAAGTACATAAAACAGGCCAACAACAACAAAAAAAAAAACAAATGGATTTTTTTCCTTGGAAATGCAATTAATAAGCACCACATTGTGGTGCGTCTTAGCAGAAAGGAGGCAGCTTATCTGAGGAGGCACTTAGCAGTCACAATCAATGGGTCGTTCTGGACAGAAATGATTGTGGCCTGAGTCACAGCCAAGGATGATGGGTGGTATCTTAATGCACAAAAATAGGTTGCGTTCCAATTTTTGTTCCTTTTTTAATTCTGTTCCTTCTTAGAGCAGCATTCCTTTTTGCATAACAGGGTACATTTTACACATCTTTGTCTCAAACTACAAGGGAAACGCATGAGTCTCTTCGCATAGTGCATTGAGCCGTTCCAGGTTTTACAGTCTTGTTTCCAGGCCAACCCCAAAAGGTAGATATTCATGCCTCTTACCTTATTTCAAGTAAATCTGCATTCACAGAAATATGCAAAAAGCTATTAAATTTAATCCTTTTCAGATTTATTCACAGAATTTGTGGAAGAGCCTTCAGCCTGCAGCGGTTTCTGCTTAGACCAAATTCTTTTTAAAACAAATGTGTGCCAGGTTTTTTGTCGCTCCTGTGCCAAAACTGTATTAATTTTCACACAGTCGTGGTGTTTCTCTCACAACCAATTATCATTCTCAATCATAAATTAAGCATGTCGTTATCGCCAGATGTGCCCGACTAATTTGCATTTCAGCTTCCTCTTGCAGTTCGTGCAAGAGCCAGGAGGAGAGATCAGTTAGTTTGGCATCTGCAGGGTTGTTCTCTCCTGATTTCCATGCAGTCGAACTCCATATCGTATTGCAGGGTGAAGCAGCTGGCTCAGATGGAAGATCTGAGACACGCAGATTGTCCAGTTAACAGAATCTGTCATCTGCAAAATGGATGACATTGGTATTAGACGAAGGTCTGATTTGTTTTATATGAAACATTTCTGGTGAGTAAACTTGAGTCTTTATTTTATTCTGCATCCAATACCCCATAGAATGCCAAGTTTAATTTGCATAATTTATACAATGTGCTGAGCTTGGGATCAGCTCAGGGGCTCCATACAACAACAGCTAAGCTTGGGTCTGCATCTGGAAAGCCACAGAATGTCTCTTTTTGTGCTTCAGCTTTTTTATTGAATAAAACATTGCTCTGGCTTTTGTATCATGGCTGACGTGTCATACCCTTTAAATTGCTCTATAACAGTTTTGCGAAATAAACAAGAAGTTGTTTCATTTTGATTTAGAAGGCTGCTTATAGGAAAGATTTATCATGTTCCATGTCACTCACAGACTCCTAGGTGAACCCTTTTATTCTGCTGATGGATTGCTAGAGGCTGCTTAAACCTTCAGTCCTGTCTGTCATGAGAGATGATCATTCATATAACTGTTAATCAAAGGCTTGTGGAATATGTGGCTTTTTCTTTTTGAAATCTGCACGTACAGTTTCCTTCTGTTTGGGGGTGCTGCTTATCCCCTTATGGTCTATTGAGGCTTTGAAAGTCCCTCCAAGAAGCAAAAGTCTATGCGCTGAGAATCTGGCCTAGTGGAACTTCAGAGTAATGTCAAAAGAACTGAGGCGGACACTGGCCAGAGCTCATCACCTAGAGAGAGAAATGGGAATTTTGTGCCGCTAAACAAACCACATTCAGGGTGCCCACTCTACTTTGTGTGAAGGAAAGAAATGCTCTTTTGAGTTTTTGACACAGTTTTTGAATGATCTTGTAAGTCGTTATTTATTGCTGAGTTAATATGCTCAGTCGTCATCCCTTTGAAAAGTGTACAAAACCGATCATTTTATGTATCTAAGAAAACGCTACATGCATTCCTTGTATTTCACAACCTAATAACTGCAGGTGGTTCATCATGGGTACGAGGAGGGAGGAACTGAGAGGTCTCTCCTGACTGCTAAGTCCAGCTGCCTGTAAATATCGGTGTTCAACGGTGAAAATGCATTTGAGTTATTTTGCTACTGAAGAAAATCGTCCTACAAATCAGCACTTCTTACTTCATTTGTACGTACGGAGCAATTCACAGCCAATTATTTTACAGCCGTTGGACCATGACTGCACTGACCAAATGGCCTTGAAGTCTGAAAAACTCCCTCTCTGTCCCCACTGAGGGCGTCTGCCTTGCAGCTCTCTCATGGGCCGTGGAACGGGAGCAGGGAGGGGCACACAGGAGAGGTGTCATGGGCAGGAAGTGGGCTGGTTGATTGTTAACCGCACAGCAAACATTGCGTATGTGTGCTATTTTTGTACAAGAGTCTGTAATGGGAGCTGCCCTGCAACAAGAGTCTTGGAGTCGTCTCATTGTGTTGGAGAAGTCTTAAAAGGACTTCAGGTGAAGGTGAAGGAACTCCAAAAAAAAAACACTTTGGCTGTAGGAACTGGTCACCATGGTGCTGAGGCACTGGGTCGTGATGATGGTATTGTGGCAGAGGGATGGCAGGGTTGGTAGTTTCAGTTTGTTTAGCTGCCCCAGTGCCTCTGCTGGGGAAAGAGGCCCATCCAGCATTGTGGGAAAGAGGCTAGAGTCTGGAGAGCTTGCTGGTACAGAACCCAAGTGTGGCTGCAAAAGTAATCAGGAACTTAGAGAGTAGGAAGAGCAAAGCTGCTAGCAGTGCGTTAGGGGTTGTCTGTGTTCTGTGCGCCAGACATAACACCACCTTCTCAGCACGCTGCCAGCTGTGCCAGTCTGCGTTACTCATGAGGGACGGAGGGCGGTGTCTGTCCTCTGTCAGACATGAAGGCCTCCACTCTGGGATCCCAATGTGCGTCGTGTGGCACACGTCTAGGAGGCTTTCTCTGGGCTGGTGCTTGTTGGGTTAGGAAGTAACTGGCTGCTTTCACATTGGTGTGTGTGTTTCAAGGGGAAAAAATGTGCTTCTTAACCACATATAAAACTATTTATATGAAATAATACATTTTGTCTCTACAGATTTAGCAACTGAAGCGTTTATCCTTTGCTGCTTTCATGTGAAACTGTGATGCATTCTTCTGCTGTCTACCGTATGCCCTTCCCAGAGAAAATGGCAAATCTCAGTAGACTCATTTAATAAAGAACGGAGTTGATTTGAGAAAGTAAGGTTGACTGAAGCTTCTGAAACTTTTTCTCTATCAGGGTGACAAATACTCCCCAGCCTGGGAAGTTTTGAATCTTTTCAGACCTATTTTGCAAGCAGGAGAGCGCACTCAATGTTTTCTTATTCTGAAAGCCAGAAGGCAGCCCACCAGGAGCAATAAAAATGAAACATCAAAGGCCCTCCACAAATCTGCACAAACGCTCAATTATTCATTGCAAGACCTCCTTTTCTCCTCCTTTCGGTGCTGTAACATGTCCCTTCAGATGTGTCCCTCAGAAAAATGATAACATTTGTGAGCGATTGTGTCTGTGGTGGTCTCATTTATGCTGCGTTTTTTTTTTCTCATGCTGGGACAGACTCCTGCTGTTTCTCACCGTGGTAATTATACAAAATAACATTTGGGTTTCAATAAGATTTTATAAACAGATGACTGGTGTTGCTTACAGTTATTCCAGTTTATTTTGAATTCATTAAATCCTGCAAAACTCTTGCACCATTTTCAGCTCAACGTGCCTGGGATGTAATCATTAAGGGTGTTGGGCCAGAATGTCTTTTTTGCAATGGGATGTGGTCATATGTTCGGGTGTTTGTAGCTTGACCTCTCTGAAAGTAGTAAGTTCCCTCCAGGTGTTAAGTACTGTTTACCAGGTGAGCAGCAGTTTCTCGGGAAAGGGACATCAAAGGAGGATGCTGGTCATCGTTACTGTCTGAAGTTCAACTCCTGCTCTTTCATCCACATACAGCTAACCTACATAGACAGCCTGTTATGAGGTCTGCGGTTCAAACCAGTGCTCTTATTGCCTTGAGGACTTCACATCCTGCTTGATGTTGATTGCAAACACAGCTGTCAGAACAGCCTACAAAAAAAACTACAGTTTTGAAGATCTTTGGACCAACCCTGGATTTAACATGCACTCCAGGATCTTCAACAATTCTGTCCCATTTTCTAGCCTTGAACTCGACACCAACAAGTCACACTCAGTGAATAATGCATCTTTTTGTTGTGCTTGCAGTGCTCACCTGCAAATTGTTCATGATGTATTCATCTTGTGTGGGTGCAGTCTTAGAAGAAGGTAATTTTGTGGGTGTGGAGTGCTTTCTTGTATTTGTCAGAACAGAACATGTTTTTTTTTTCTTGAGCTCACATCATTGTCATTTTTCCTGAGTTGGAGATTTTTGTGTCCCATCTCTTTGCACGGATCTTTAATGTCTTAAATTCTCCCTTTCCTCCGTGCATAGTGTCACATCTTCACTGTCCTTTTGTGACATAAAGATATTCAACATCTTAATGTACCCCTGAAAAGCTGTGACATATTGTACTGCTGAAACCTTATACCTAAACTCCCCTTAAGGCACTAAAACACAAAATGTCTAACTTTTTTAAAGTTGTACAAAAATCTGGGTATGTCTGGCAGTTGTAGTTTAGCCCTAGGAGCGCGTAAATCCTCCCAATGTAAAATTGTGAAGATGTACCGAAGAACTGTTTTGTTCAAGAGTGATAAAGGATTTATGGGAATGCGATTGAAAGCTGAGAGCAAGCAGAGTCTAAATCGCCCCTGAGATCTTGTCAGCTTTCAATTTCCACTGGCGTATAGGACGGGAAATGGTTTGAATTTGAAACAAGTGTAATACGTTTTCTTCAGGCAGCTAGGTATGAGTTGAACTTCTTTCCATTTTTCTTCAGAATGTATTATCCTCATTATGCAAAACCTGGCATGACCGTTGTGTGTCAGCTTAGGAGTTAGTATTACAGAGAACTTTTAGAGCACGTATATACTTCTCATTGTGGTCACAGGTGCTAAGAATTATTTGCATGAACAATACGGGTGAACTGTATCTGTGTTGCCTCTGCTGAATCGGCACATTGTGTGTGAGGAGGTGGAGTATGTAATTCTGTTCCATGTACAGCCTCCTCTCTTTATGATGATATTGTTCCAGGTTAGTAAACTAGATGTGCTCACAATGTATCTGTAAATCTCCTCAGAGCTCATCTAACTGACTCTACAGTGGTCACATGGCCCAAATGCATCAATTTCATTGGCTGTGGACAGCTGAGTAGTTATTTCGATGAGAAACCAATGACGGGTAGGACCCATGGCTGGATGAGGTGTTCAGTCTTCCAGTGATTCCAGCCCCAGACTAAGCTCTGGCACTGGAATACCATCTGTGCGACGACAGGTGTTGTGAGGGGCTCTTTTCCTGTGGGTCAGCCATATTTCAGCTGCACTATTCCTGTGCTCTCTTGAGATGGACTTTAAAAGTCTTAAAGTTTTAATGTTCGGTTGTAAGAATATTTGTGCTAGTTGGGGTGAGATTTTAGCCGAGGCTGTGGCAGGGCTGCAATTAGAGGAATCTTGGTACACGCTTGATCTGTTTAAAGATATGTAGCTATTGCTCATCTCTCCCTGTGGACAGCACAGTAGATTGAGAAAGAAATACCTCTGCATCTGTATTTACACAGTTGTAAAATGAAAAGGTTCTGTTTAACCTTTCCATTGGAAAATACTTAATTTTTTGTTTACAGAAAGGCTGCAGATATTTGTCAAGGACTATTTTGGAAATATCCAAAAAACGTATTGAATATTTAGGATTTTTGCATATACCGTATTTTCTCGTCGGCTACGAAACTTGCATCTCATTTTTCACAGACGGTTAATTATGCAAGAACATTATTGTAAGAACATAACATCCTTATTGACGAAAGACCACATTAATGTGCATTTGCTTTGATAAGGGCTTGTAGTGCTTTAGTGGATAATATAGTAAAGTTTTAGATTGGCGAGGGCATTTATTGACAAGCGGTGTATAAATCACTGTTATTCAAAATCACCTCTTTAATTTCATGGAGTACCACTGTCTTGGGGGTGTAGCCTAAACTGCAAAGTTTGCAATAGGTTTGTTAAATGTTCATGATTTTCTGCACTTGAAGTGAAGATGCATCCAGCACAGTGCTGTTCAGAAGGGTGACATAAAGGTTAATTTGAAAAGAGAAACCCAGCATATTGGTAGTAGAGACTTCAAGAGTCACCTTTGCAGCCAGCGGACACCGACACAACTCCCTATTCGTATGTCTTCAGGGGGACTTTTCTCTTCAGACCTGGACGGGTTTTTTTTGCACTCAGGAGCTATGATACCTGACCCAGCTCAGTGTTCACAGTAGCACTTCATCATCAGGCTCAGAAAGCCTTGTTTCTCGGGTGTCATGGTCTGAGCTCAGGAAGTGGAGACTGTTCTTACAGTGCGCCCTGGAGGAGGAGCTCCAGCTGTAACAATATCTGTGCTGTCAGACGAACACAGAGCTCCTAATCCTGCTTTGGATTAGCTGAAATAAAACGGCAGGAATGAAGAAAGCAGAGTTGCTGCGGTACAAAATGTTCCGTTTTGCACAAGTTCATTGTAATTGAAAGTGCCAAGTGGCATTTTAATTTACCATTTAATTAATTAATTGACCTTCTTTATTGTGGGCATATAGCGCACAATTTGCAGTGAACAGTGCAAGCGTCACACAATTGTGAATGTAGTGATTTTGTCACTAATCTGTTATACATGGAAGAGCAAAACTAATCAGGTAATAGTTTGCCTGGGCCCTTAGCTAAACCGTTTGGGGGTTTTCAGGCAAGACTAACCTATGGAATGCTCCCATTTCCTGCGTCTGCTGTCTGAGGACTTTTGCCAATTTTGTTTGCAGTACAAAAAGTGGGAATGCCAGACGTTTAAACCTTTGTGGTCTGTTCTCTGAAAATCTGTTTCTTTCACCTGGCATAGTATCTTTTCCCAGAGCCGCTGAGTTAGCGGAACTGAGCACTGGGAGAAAGCTGGTTCTGTGGTTGGGATGCCAGTAGCAATTCGCCTATCAGTTTTCAGGCAAACATTCTTGTGCGCTTTTATTTTGCATGCAGATGCACATGTTTGATTTGGTAAATTGGAAACAAAAATCTGGTAGTAGAGTAGTAGTAGAGTAGTGCATGCTATATGTACTGTACACGTACATTGGAATTCTTCATTGAACTGATCTGTCGGGACACACACAGTACAACAGACAACACCACACAATGTACACAGTAAATTAAAAGCATAATAAATAATATCAACAGGAACAATACATGTTATGTAAAGCAATACATATGTAGTAGTGAGAAAAAAACATGGTAGATCTTGTAAAAAGTGCATAGTGCAGAGTGCACTGTGTGTAGTGCGTAGTACTAATTTTCCTGATTTCTGCCCTGAAAGGGCTCAGTGGGTCTGGAAGTAGCCTTAAATGGAAAAGGAGCACAGTCCTCCTGAGGCTGCCTTCTGCGTTTTTAAAGACCACCTTAAGTCAGGGATCAAGTCAAAGGAAGGTGTAATTCTAAAATACTTCGAATTGATTAACTGAAGTCAAGCATTAGCACGGATTATCGAGGGGCAGCCTTTATTGATTATTCTATGCTTAATTAACAATCTCTGATCAAAATTTGCAAGTGCTCAGTTTAATATTTTGTGACATTGAGGCTAGTCAAATCACCTTTAAAATTTTACCTGCCTGCGTTCGATACTGGTATAGTCCCACAGTGGTGAGGTACTGTATGAGTGTCATGCAACTTTTTTTTTGTGTGAGTGCATTTATATTGCACAGATAGCAGACATAAACATGCAGACCCAGAGAGAAGAAGCTGGAATCGGGATGGACCGACCTCCCCCGAGTGTGTGTATGCAGCCAGGATTCTGCCAGGCTTGTGGTAGGGAGTATTTGTGTCTGTTCCCTCAGCAAACTGTTGTTGGAGGTCTGGTGTTCTCTGAAACATGCTTCAGTTGTACACACTCCCCTGAGGCTATTGAAAAAGACTCGAGAACTTAAAAAGGCCAGTGTAAAGTTTAAACATATGGTTGAAAGATACTCTGCTCGAGAAGGGACTAAGGCGATTTTACTGCTGTTTCTGGACAATGCTGGCCTTTCTCCTGTCTGCTGCCACAACATTAAATACTGTGCCCCTGCGCCCATGAGATCGCATAATCTTTTTCGTTTTTTCGCCATCTTTTTGAGACAAATACAATTTTCAAATTATTTTTCAACGGAACAAGAAGGTTAATCTGAAAATAAAAGCCAGGGATGAACAAACATCTGCTTTCATTTAATCAATTACAGGGAATTACCAGAGATTTAGAGTAGTCTGTGTGTGTGTGTGAGACGGGGAGAGATTGTGTGCTTGAACTGATATATATCCAGATCTACTCAAGCATCCTCTAATCCTTAGTAATTCCTAAAACAGGTGGCCTAAAAATAAATTATAACATGATTGACAAAGGTTTTTCAGAAAATGTGAACAATGAATATTTGCGTGTTGAGTGTGGGGTATTAAAAAGAAAATATTCATGTAATGCTCATGGAGTGTCTATGGATTCCAGCAACAGAAGGAAAGAAAATATGCCCCTAAGGTTAAAGAAGTAGTAATTAAGTTATTGTGTTTTACATGGTGGAAATTAGATCTTCTTACATGGCAAAAACGTAAACATCCATACATTTAAAGGAGGTGAAATGCACCGAAGTGGTTCCATGCATAATTGATATGCCTCAATTTTGTTTACTTTTAAGTTGATTTCCTCTAGGGAGAAAAATGTTCTCGAGAAGCATCTTCACTTGTCTTCTCTCACTATTTCTGGCAGCTCTGTGCCATTTGTTCAGAATCGTGACTGCGTTCTAGCACTGCCTCTTGCTGGGAGTGTTTGAAGAGCTGCAGCTGAGAAGCTTCAGAAGCTTGCAAAGTGCTTGCAAGCTAGGCGATGGATGTATTCAAGTTTTATTTTTACCAGCTCTGGAATTTGGTTTTCTCTCGTCTCTCATTGGGAATGGAAAAGAATCCCGAACTGCTTTAATTTCTTGTTTTTTTTCTTCGTTTTCTTCATTGTCATTGGAAGTTTACATCAATTAACTTATTTTGCAAGACCTTGCTTTTTTTGCCTGAGTTTGCCAAGTCCAGTCTTCCTGTTCTGGGACACAAGCCTTGAGAGACAGAAACAAATGCTGGCTTTAATATCATTGACTTATGTACATGTTAGAATATCAGCACAGAGATCCTATAATTAAGTCTTGTTGAGTTTGGGCATGACGAATTCAGAGCAAGTAAGGACTCATCTGGGGGTGAATAAACCAATATCGAACAGGCAGGCAGGGCTGAGTAGCCTCTTCTTATTTAGATTCCACTCTCATGTTGTAGAAGAAGCTTCTGTTGTTTGTACTGCTGTTAACAGTTCAGTAGCTACTGTAAATGAGGTGGAATACCTTTCACTTAGGAGGAGATGGAGCAATACCACACTCAGAGACGACTAAGGTGTACATAGTTTGAAGACACCCAAAGGATCTGTGGCTGCTTCCTGGCAGTAATATGATGGTTTCTCTTTACATCGGAATCTTTAAGCCTGACTTGAATTGTAGGATCGTCGGAATGCAGTTGTCTGTCTTCCCTGTGATCGTGGCTGGAATTAGAGATTGTTAGATGTCGGGGCAATGCAAACGCCCTGATGCAGCAGTTTCATGCTTCTGTTAAGTTCGTAACAAGGTGTTGTGCATCTGTATAATTAAGTAGAAAAACGCCACTGAAGCAACCGATCTCATCAATTTCGAATTCCTTGTTTACCTTCGTGCTGTGGAGAGCCACGATCCCTACCAACTGTTCAGTCTGAGATGCCAAAGTCTTCCCTCCAACACTTCTTGCCACTTAATTAGCAGCAGCTGTTGTTGTGTCTTCCGTGGGGCTTGGATGCCAGATTTTTTCAAAGGAGGGAGAAAAGGCTCGTCTCCACAGGTAGATGCTTCATTGTTTTGTTCTGTAACCCTTTCAGTCCCCTGTCCCTTGGAAAAAGGGAACCCGTTTAAAGTTTCATTAAGTCAGCAGAAAGTTAATCTCGCTGGAAAATGTAACTTGCATTGCGTGGCTGTTTCTTTCAGGCAACGAGTGACAATGGATAGGATTCCCTTTCATGTTTTGTTTTGCTGTTTTGGTTTCTGAAAGTTGATTTTTCAAAAATGGCCCTGGAAGACTTGTGTGGAAACACTACAGGAATGTCTTGAATTCCCCGTTTGATATTCCAGTACACACAACTTTGAATATTGGAGGTCTGAGCTAAAACCAAAAAATGCCACAATGTCTGTCTTGGGAAAATGAGCTTTGAGAATATACACACCATTGTTTAGGCTCTCGGGATGGGTCAGATGAGAACTTCTGCTCATTATTTAAAACCCTTGCCAGAGTAAATCTAGTGTGGTTATTGCCTGAGATGCAATAATGCTGTTTGTTAGCAACTTGCATTGTGTAGGTGCTTCTTTTGCACTCTCGGGGATACTGGATAGGATACGTGATTGGATTAGGATGTGTGTAGCCCAAGTTCAGTAGTGCTCTCCATTATGCCCTTGTTTTCAAGGTCAAACCATATGTTTATAAGATGCAATGCTAATACCTCCTCTTCTATTTATTTTTTCCATTTCAAAAACCTGTCTGGAAAATATTATTCTGGCTGTGCTTCTGAAGAGGTGTATGGCAATAAATATTCAACAGGTATATTCATTGGCCTTCCAATGACTCTGCTCAGGGGACCACCATTCTTGTGGAGGTCCTGGGGTTAATTCTGCTGTAGATGCAGAATCCAGCACTTAACTATTATAATATAATGCAGTACATTACTCCCAGTCGCAGTCTAAAGGATCATTTCTGTTTATGCAGGAAATGCTCTGTTTGTTTTTTTACAAGAGCCAGACCTTGGTCATCATTTTTGGATGCTACTTTTTGGAGCACAGAAAAAAACAGGGTTAAAAGTGATGTCGTTCAGTGCATTTTAAGTAAGGCCATTTGCACTGATGATGCTTGGCTTGTTGCTCAAAAGATAAATGTTTGAACAGTAACATATGTCTCATCCTTTATTTAAGCTTTAACAATCTGGTCTGCTATAAGCAATCAATACAAATTAGTAGCACAGCAGAAATATTAAACTTGTTTTCTACATGACCTATTTTTCTACAATTTGGACTGGATGAGTGATTGAATTCTTGTGTCTTTTCACTCTTTGCTTACTTATGCTGCCAACGATTCTGCCTCTGGATATTATGCTCCGGTGTTTTGTGTTTTTTTTTACCATTGTTATAGTCCTTTTGTCACCTGTCATATCTTCTTGGTAGGGCTATGATGCAGTATACATAATAAAGAGTGTGCGTCTGTCAGCTCAAGTCTATTACTGTCATTTGCTAATTTCCCTTTAGAGAAGGTGCTATTGGTTGCTTCTGTTAACTGTTGTCTATTCACAGCCTTCTAAAGGGAATTGCCTCCTACAAATTTCGCATGTTACAAAGGCAGATTAAAACATGGGTTGTGGGTTCCTGTCATATCTTGATTATGGTTCTTGGCGTTCTGAATCTCTGCCGCTGAAGCGAATGCAACTGTAGCCCTGGAGTGTTACAAAGGGGAAAATTTAGCTCATTGAAATATAACTCCGTAATTCTAGCCGATATAATGCCAGATTTTTCAAATAGATGATGTAATGCCTTGACTAATATGTAACCACAATTCAAGTGTTTTTGCCCTCCCATCCCCCCCAGTCCTTTTTAGAAATTATGAGCTGGAAAGAAGACGTCCACAGTTAAGATGCGAGCAAGGTGCTGACAGCAGTAATTATCTCCTCTCACTCTTTCCTGTTCCACTAGCATAATCTCCCCAGAAGTCATTTCCAGGTACTTGTCACATGTACTGTGGCAATTAGGTTTGTGTAATGGGCAGTGTTTATCAATAGAGCACACCACTCTGACTGTAGAAACTACGTTGACTGGAGTGTGCTTGCCTGCAAAATCACAATATAGCTCGGGAGACTCTGGCAACAGGACCAAGAGTTGGTCATGTGTCCTGTTTCGTGTACTTCAAAGAAGAAACTGTGTATTTGCATGAAATATTGGAACTGTTGTGTACAGTAAAACAGATTCCATTTTAGCTCCACTTTCACTTTCTTGAGCCTCCATGTTCAGCTTCAGCAGCGTATTCACATCCATTCCAGTGCTCATGCTGTGGATGGTGGGTTATGGTTTTCCACCAGTTAAAAAGGCCTTCAAGTTTTAGGAAAATACAAAGGAGGGAGCTGTCTGTCCTGGAATTCTTTTATTAAAGCTGTCCATTTCCTGTCCTTTCCAACTGCTTTTTAATATAGGTTTAAGAGAAATTATGAAAGTTACTTTTTAGATTTTTCTAGATGCATATATTTTCATTTTGCATTTTTATATCTTGGGGGGGGAATACAGCCAGATCAAATTTCTTCTTATGTAACGTTTACAGGCCACAGCGAGAGCGACACTATAATGAGAAGATACAGGATCCGTGTTGTTCCTACCTTTCATTTTTTTTAATGTAAGTGAAACTTAGCACAAACGGCACCAACCACCCAGGATAAGGATGTCTGCTAAGCAAACAAGTAGTCATTTTCCCTTTAAATTGCTGTCAACAGATTAAGGGCGTGGAATATTTACTGTAGCGTATGTGCGAAGCCTGTAAGAGCTGCTGTAGTACTCTAGCTCTGAAGTGCTGTTTGTTCAGCGGGGAAGTCAAGTGAAAGGCTTGACTGTCCATCTTTGCAAGTCTCTTTGTTTCCTGAAGCTATAATTATGAACAGCTGGGTCGTCAATTGACAGCTCTCCTCGGGGCGGTAAGAGTTCTATCCCACTGAAGGCCTGGCATTCCTGTTCAATTACGCGATGGCATCGTGTTGCTCTTTTCCACAGACCTATTCACGCTGCTCGCTGAAAGCATGTAGCACTGTGGGATTAAAAAGCCTGCTTTCAGCGTGTCTCTTCAGGAGGAGCCGCAAGTGGCAGGGCAAAGGGCAGTTCTTGTAAGAATGCAACGATTAACAGTCCTTCCCATGCTCAGATTCGCTTGGCGCAGTTTGTGTTCTGGAATCTCTGCCCCTGAGCCTTTGGAAGCTTCTTGACCATCAGTACAGTACAATATGAATAAATCAGGGACACAGCCACATTTTAACCTGTGGTTTACTGACCATATTTTTAGTTTACATCATCAAATTGTGTGAGTGATGGGGGGGGGGACGACATAAAAATAAGCATCGTTTTAACATGACTGAATACTTTTAATCACCTCTAAGGTCGCAGAGCCTGTAGCCTAGGTCCAGCTGTGATGTCATTTCATAAATTGAATGGGCTCTGTGATTTTACTTCCCTGCCCTGTTTTTAATTTTTTTAAATGAGAATTCAAGTCTTCCAAATAAAGGTGTGTTCCTCTCTCTGAAGTGAGCCTTCCTGCAGTGCTATGGTTAGTGGGCAGCAGCGAAGAGCAGTGGTCGGGGTTCTGGACCTGGAACGGAAAGGTTGTGGATTCAAATCCCAGGTGAGACGCTGCTGTTATACCCTTCAGCAAGATACTGTCCTTCTTGCAAATTGCTCTGAATGGGTGCTTAAAAAATGGGTGGAAATGCATGTCGATTTGGAAAAATGCATTGGCCAAGGTATTAATAAAAAAACGGCGAACTAAAACAGGAGAAACACCCATGCTTTATTCCACAAGCAATAATAATAATAATAATAATAATAATAACAACATCACTTTATTAACCCTTTACAATTTCTTGAATTAGGAATTATCTTTTCGCATACCCCAGCTTGCTCTCCATGAGACACACAGCCAGGGAGAGAGAAGCTGGGGGTCAGAGCGCAGGGTCAGCCATTGTACGGCGCCCCTGGAGTAGTTGGGGTGAAGGGCCTTGCTCAGGAGCCCAACGGGGTAGGATTCCTTTGCCGGCTGTGGGATTTGAACCGGCAACCTTCCAGCCACAGGCGCAGATCCTGAGCCACAGAGCCACCGCTCCGCCCCAAGCCATTAGCAAGGGGAAATTATGGGAAATTGGAAGACGCTACCCAGCTATGATGTCACACCTGATACCCTGGTTTCTTTTGGGAATATATTCATTATTCTAATTATGCTTGAATCAGGCCCTCACGGCGTTTAGCTTCTAGCCTCCAGATCAGCTAGATGGGCCAAATGACCTCCTCTAGTTCATGACCTCTGTTACCTTCTTATGGAACCACATTGTTCTAATTCTGGCTAAACTGTAACTCTTTTCAAGATGCATGCACCTGCCAAACCTGCCAAATGCTACAAGCAACATTTTCTGATAGTAAGTAAAAGACACAGTTTTCGGAGGGGTGGGGAGTCAAACGCCTCCTCAGGAGAGTAGGGCAACAAGTCAGGAAGAAGGATACAATACCAGCTTGGGCACAGAAAGACAGAGACCCATAGGAATCCAACCAGCTTGCTAATGGCTTGTCAGTTCAGCAATCGGGGCAAGGATTGGGATTTCCAGACAGACTCAGCTAACGAACGGAAGAGATGCTGAAGTATCAAGCTGAATTATGTAGATTGTATGCGTCCAGAAACATAACAGTGCCTTTATGGCACCACAGCTAATGCTTTCTAAAAAACACAAAAAAAAAACGAACACAGGAGATAGGCCCCAGTGCATCCATGTACAATCTGCGAATCTTGTACAGATGAGTCAGTGGCTGGATTAGTGCTTGTGTAACGGTAAAGGGCAGGTTTCTTGAAAGAAAGCAGGCTAATGGTGTTTGGCGTAGGAGAAAATTGATGGGGGTGGGAGCTGATAGACAGCTCTGAATCAGTGTGTGGGTCCAGATATGTCCACCCCAGGAAAAGCTTTGTATAATGGCTTCATCATTTGAAGACTGGGTTATGTTAAGAGACTTCGGGACCAGTTTTGGCTTGTCTAAAACATCTTAAAAGTAAAATCTCTAACTTCATATTTTTTAGTTTGTTTTGGGGTTTGCAGGCATAACGTAGATACAGACATGGAGAAAGCTTTGATTTTCTTTGTGGTGTCCCAAAATGGAGCAGCTTACTTTTTGAAAGTGTCAAGTTTGCTTGGCTGTGTCCAGCTGAGGACCAATTAATCAGAAAGCCTGGGGGAGGGGGGGTAGATTGTATTATAATTCACATGTCCATCTTGTTTGTATTTCGTGATATAAATTCAATGAAACAGTCTCAATCATAAGACAAAGATGCACAAATCTGATCTCACAATATGGGAACATTTTATGAGGTCACTAGTCTAAGCCCTTCTGCTATTAACCGTGCATGTATGATTTCTGGTCTTTAATTGCTGTCTTCATCTTTGAAGAGTGAGCCGTCACCTCTCTTGAATATACTTTCCCAGATATTTAGGCAGAGTACCAAGACTTCAGTCTGCAGAATGTGAAAAAAGGCCTGACATTTTACACCCTTGTTTACAAAAACAGGCTGGTAAGGATTCCACCCACTGGTGCATTTGCATTTCCTTTGGTATGTCCAGTCTGTTGAATGTCTCATGTGTCTTGTACAGTTTAGTCTTGGACTGTAGGATTCAGGACTCTATTGTGCACAATTGGCCCATTCAGTGGCTTCACTCCTACTCTCACACTGCTGTGAGTTCTCACAGTTTGCTCCATAGCACCTTGCCTTACTCTGCCTGGGACTGGCCATTGCACCGTCTTGAAAAACACTGTCTGTGCTGTATTACAAATACATACAGTTCCTCCAAAGTCCCTTAGAATAAGATGCGTAAGATCTACTAAAGGTCTTTTTTTCCCCTTCTGGAACCTGTGAGAGTTGTAGGATCGATATGCATTTGCAGAGCTGAAAAAACATATATCATGGGCCATGTTATAGCACCCAGATGCCACAGTGTATGTAAACGTCAGCTGTAATATCTGCATGCACCTCATTTTCAAATGGTATAAACACTGTAATGGAAAACTGTGTTTCCTGACATTCGTGATACAGGAGTTGAATCTTTCTACTGCTCTTTCTCTTCAATATTAATTAAGTGAGCTGTTCAGCAATTACCTGACTCATTATATTAGCCCCGATTATGAGGGAAAGGTGGGGGTGTTTTTCAGCCCGCTTTAAAGATCAGCAGTAACATTTCATTCGCAAAAAAACGTGGGTGTTCTGTTTTAGAAAGGCAAATGGAAAATGGTCAAAACAGCCTTGAAGGCCCTAATTTTCAGATTGCTGAAATGTGCAGATGGAGCTGATACATTCTTGAAAGAAGTACATGACCCAAAGCTACATGAATATTGCAGAAAAAGCAGATGAACCCTGGATGGGGGTGAGGGGAGGTACCTTTAACAGAATAAAGGTCTTGTGGCTCAAGGCAAATGGAGAGGAGCCCCAGCTCATCACTGTAAGCAAGAGTGGATTCATTTAAAATGCAATGGTCATTTATCTTCTTCAGTTTCAGTTAAACAGTTTTAAAATTTTAACATTTGAGTGCACTGGGACTATTCACATGACAACATCCCAGACGTTGTTCTAGACTGTGTGCAAACCAGTTTCACGAGTGACAGCGTTAAAGAGGAAGAACAATGACATTTACAGCTGTCATCTCTGAGAAATGAATTACATCTGCAACTGCGGCTAAAGCAGTCATATTTCACTTCATGTAAACTGCACAGCTCTTATTCAGTGCAGGTCTGGTTTAGTGTAAACATCTGGGTGAGATTGTTCATTTTTGGCTGACTTTTGAAATTAAAAATTTGATGGATACTGTTCCTTTGGCAAAGGTATTAGAAACTGGAAGCTGCCATATGTTTGTCTATCAGTTTACAAGCGTTCACTAAATATTTTGTCACATTATATAAAAGCTGCGATGATTTGGCCGTCAGTAGAGAGTTTTGACAGGATGTAGTCCTGCCTAGTGGTTTCTGAGCAGTTTATCTTATTATAAATATCCTTGTTAATTTGAACAAGACCGTTTAATGTCACATTTTCTAAAACAAAGTTGCTCCAGGAAACTATGCTATATTATTTGAATTCCCTATTAACTGGTTATCTTTTTTTATTTAAACCACTGAGGGTGGAAATATGTGCCCACGTGCCCCCTGGTACACATGTGCAAGGCAAAGAAGTGTAGTCCTTGCATCTGGGTCTAGTTTTGTAGGTGAAGGCAGTGCGATTTCATTTATTTTAAGGAATTGGGTGGAGGTTTTAGTGTAATTCTGGCTTCATCCTATAAGTCAGTATCTTGAAAAGATGGTGGGGTACAGTCTTGCAAGGCCTCTTTAGTCATTTGCCACTTCTGATTGTAGTAATTTTTAGTCAACCCAGAAGAAAAGCAATCCTAGTACCATTTATAGTACAGTAAATTCCTCTTTAGTTGCTATTATTTGCATTCCAAACTTCTCGTAATTCAGAAATATAGTATTTCTTTATCCCGTATGCTAGTCGGCAGTGGTTGTTATCAGGTCAAGGAAACGCACTCTGCAATCTGTTGAAAGGTGTGGCTTAACTATCTGTGTCACAGCAAAACACTAGGTAACTAGATAAATCCATGTGTCGCATCTTGATTAAGACATTGCTCCCTGCTTTATGTCACTTCAATTGGCAAAATAGAAAGGGACCAAAAGAGTGCTAAGTTTTAATAACGGATGGCTTTCGAAATCCTTCTTTCAAATACAGGAAGCCTGAAATTTGCGGCCACATTTTTTAAAAATAAATTCATTTTACACGTGTATCATCAGAATTCAAACCTACAATTGCAGGTCGGCGTTTCTTGTGCAAGGATTTGGAGCTTCAATTTTCCTGGAATATCAAGAATCCTTTGTCTTTCCTGGGTTTCATTTTACATCTAGAAGGTCAGCTAAGCAGGTTTTACCTGCATGGCGTTGAGTGAGGAAGGTTTCTCATTCATTATTCCTTGGCTTGAAGAGGGAATGCATTGTGCTAACCTGTTCATAAATTACTGTATTTTTAAGCCCAAATCCTTTTTTGTCCTCCTTAACAAGAAGCTTACCTAACCAGACGTTTTCTTCAAATGTAATTTGAGCCAAAGCTGAACAGGTGTGCGTTTTCAATCGCGGTGCCAAGATTCCTTCTCCGATAGACGTGGGGACCAATCACAAGTGGCTAGGGAGAAAAGTGGAAATACAGGAACTGTTTCATTCATGTAAAATCCAGCGCTGCTTCATTTTGCAGGGAAAACGTAAAATTCTTTCTAATTTTCTCTTCATTACTGTAGTGTTGCTTTGGCAGAAACCTTGGCTTTTCGGAAAATGGTGTTGATTTATGTTATCACTAGCTGTCATAAAGTAATGTATAAATAATCTCTTATCTCAAGTCCACTGTAACTGAATTGCAGTTGGCTTATTTTATTGTAATGAAAATGTAAGAAAACGACAGGAAAATGGACATTTTGGGGTAATTGTATTAGCCTGGATTGTTTTACATAGAGGTCAGATTAAAATGGACAGAGGAAGGCATGCATTCAGTTCCAACAAAAGCCTCTTTTACAATACTGTGCTTTTTAATCAGTAGCTTTGAAGTTTGAAGTGATCTTTTTTTTTTTAAGTTCTTACGCAAGACCCGCATTGCTGAAACACAATTCTAGTGAGTTTAGCCTTGAGATATCTGGAGGATTTCCAGGGCTTTTGCTCTTAATTTAATTGACTACATCCAAAAAGTGAAATTGACTTGTCTCTGAAAAGTGAAAGAAGGTGTTGTCGCCCTGCAGAGCATGCCCTGTCAGCTCTGCCTTCTTTTTCGAGAATGCTAGGTACTGTTCTCGGAGGAGAATGTCAAGGCAGTCAGGGTCAGAAACGAAAGACTGTTGTTGTTTTTATTGGTAAGTTAAATCTGGAACATCATGAAAGTTGCAATGCCCGATACCATTTTTGTGTAACTGTTCAAAAGGTTTTCGATCCAAACACAGGGATTTGTTTGAAAATGAGTAACAGTAGGTGGCCTGATCCAATGTCTGTATCTCTGTGCGAACTGGAGGTGAGGCAGAAAGCAGGCCTGTTTATCAAGCGGTTGTCGCCATGGTTACCTTGTGGCTCATTGAGCCAGGAACCCCAAAGGCTCCTGAGTTTTTGTTGTTTGACAGAGCAGGTGTTAGACGAAACCATTTGGCACTGATACGGGATTCTCATTGTCTCATTGTTGGTACTTGATTCCATGGTATTAATATCTTTAACCACTTCCAAAAAGGCCTTGGATAGGTCTTCTTTAATGACAATAGTGGATTTACCTCATGTTTAGTAGTAAACATAATGGCATTTGGTAGCTGGAAAGGGAAATGTGAAAGCCTTGTTTATTGTATTAGAATAACCTAATTTCTCCATTATAATGCTGATTTTTAATCTGTTTGAGAGTAGATTTATAAAATTACCTGCTGCACAGGACAAACAGCACCATTTTATACAAACAAAATCCTTCCTTCCTAAACCTGCCGCAGTGCAGCTCCATGTTCATCAAACTTTACTGCAGTGCCAGTTGAGGATATGAGACAGACAGATCCATTTGTGGCTTTTACCTGTGTCTTCCACTTCATATAGACAGTGTGCTGTCTGGTCTTTTAAACCTGGCGGAGTTAAGCGAAATACTTGCTAGTGTGTGTAGTTAAATGCTGTTGTGAATAGCAGTGATTAAACAAAAATCTGATTTCCAATTTTAATCAATCCATCTTTAGGTTAATAAATATAGGAATCGTTTTCCATGTAATTTGCTGTATCTAGTTGTGCAGAGTGAATAGTTTATCCCCGTCTTCATGTTGCTTGTAAATCATTCAAGGACTTTTTGTAGTTTTTAATTAGCTATACCTGCAGTGGAGTGGGTTGTCTGGTCCTGTTGTACAGATGGTAGCATTATCCTTAATATACGTGCCTGTGAACTGTGGCAGTTCCTCATAGACCAAAAGTACTGAAATGCTGAAAGAGATGCAGGGTTGAAACATGATGCAGATTTCTGATGTTAAGTGTTCTTATCAATAAGTGTATTGCGATTGTCCACCTTCACTGAAGGAAAAGAATATTTTTTTGATTGAAATTTAAACAATTAATGGGGATGGAGGACATGTGTATAAAAAGATATGGTCTTCAGAGTATCAAATGCATTACTGCATAGAGATACTATTCATTTTGTCAAATGAATTTGCACTTCTGTACTTTAAACCAGATAATCTAAAGTATTAAGGTTTGCAAACTCACTTCAGGTACACTGATTATTTGTTAAAAGAAGCCCTTGATATGCTTGGTGTAGCCCTGTGTGCTGTTTTGTCAGGCATCTCACTTTTATAAATCAATCGTATGTGTAGAGTGGCACCAGCCATTTCAAAGATTTTACATACCAGATTTGAATAATGACTTAATATGGCTCACGTGTACAAAATCATTCTTTATTATTCAAGTCCATAGATTTTATATTTGCTTAAGAGAAGTAGTTGTTCAGCCTGTGATTGTGAAGCAAGGGATTGGTACCAACTATCCAAGATTTCCAGTGGCAAATAGTGCAGATTTTAGATGACAGTGTAATATGATCACATTTTATACCAACATGATATGAGCTGTGTTTCAAGGACTGCTGGAAGATTTAAAGGCAAGCATGTCCCCTGCCAGATCCCATCTTAAAAGCATTACTTGTGCATACATTTGCATGCTGTAAATGTTATGTGTAGATTTCTTCTACAACAGATGAAAGCTTGTTTGGTGGAAGTGACTTGAGTTAGTAGCAAATCTTCTTGCAATTGCTGAAGCCTTTTCTGAGCACACTGCAGTGAGAGTTCTGGGCTTTGAAGGTTTGTATTCCAATACGTAATCCTCCTTTAAATACTAGTCCTTTACTTTTGCTTTACAGGGATATTTATCTCCTGACCTCTTTTTTTTCCTTCTGCTTTGAGTAGGCTAAAACTGCAAATCTACGATATGACCTCAGTGTTTAGGAATCTAACTATTCTGGATACATTGTGGAAATTAACAACCAAGTGCCAGTTCTGCCCACAAACCTTTTATAGTGTTTTGTGAAGGGGTTGCTAAGGCTTAAGTGATTTGACAAAATTGCATTTGCTAGAAAAAATTTGGGGAGTTTTTTTTAATGAATTGCCGATTCTGTAAATGTACAGAGAAGCGCCATCAAGCTAAGATTTTTAAAAAACAAACACAAGTTGGTTAAGTATTTCAGTCATGACTCCCACCAGGACAAGTGGAGTGAAAATGGGTGAATTGAAGCTTTTCTGAATTGAAGCTTTTCTTTGTTCCTTACTGTTGTTCCTTGTTCCTTCTTACATAGACCAGAAGATACAATTGGAAACTTAAGAGAACTGCATTTAAAACTGAGAACAAAAGGCACCCAGTCTACCCAGCCATCTTGTTGCAACCGGTATCCTGACTTCATTCAAGAAACAGATGAAGATTCTTGGGTCAATTCAATTCAATTTATTTTTACATTTTTAAATTGAGCGCCTTTCACAACAAGGTTGCCCCAAGGCGCTTAACAATACAACTGACGATACATTTAGTCCATACAGAACAGAAAAGACCAGAAGACAACGGAGGAGAGAAACCAAAAACTCCTTAGTAAGGAGAGAAAAAACCTCTAGGGGTCCAAGGTCAACTGGTTGCCCAACCGCTCTGGGCATGCTAACATTATATAATTTAAAAAAGGAAAGGATGAGGGTATTAATCCATCCATCATGTCTTCTGTGTGTTAGTACTCCATGCAGATCTCTGTAGACCAGTAAATTCCTCCTAAACGATAACTTATAGGTCAGCGCACTAGGAAGGGCTAAATGACCTCCACTTGTCTGGGACCTAACTTCTGATATCAGTCCTGAAAGCATTTTCTTAGACTTGGCAGGTTTTGAAACCCACTAATCCTTTGACAGCTCGTCAAAGCCCTGGCCAGTTTGGGAGAGCTGTGTGCTAGCCTGATCCCACATGTGCATGTAGTTCACCTCAGCCCGTGGCTGTGACCCACGCTGAGTGCTTTGGACACTCTTGACGCTGAAAAGGCTGGGAAGGTGGTTGAATTCATCTTTTGTTCTTCTTGGTGCTGTCGTTGTGGTCAACTATGGTCTCGGCGCTTTGCGGACACTGCTTCGCTTCCTCTGCCATACGCTAGGTAGAGAGGCACGTGCTCGAACACGCCACCTCGTTTCTCTGCCTTGTGGGAGAAGTGCGCCCCTTTCTTTCCTGTGAAGCAGCTCGGGCTGGAGGGCTCTAGACAGACGCACTTCATCTGAATAAGACCAGGTTCAGGAGAGACAGTGAAATCGTTTTAAAGAGGGGGTTTAAGGTAGTTGGGGAAACAAAATGTCTCCCCCTAATCTCCAAGGAAGACTGACTTGGAGATGGTTACAGGGGGCTTGTCTGCTCTTCTGGTTTTACAGCTGCACGGTGTGGGATTCGATCATTTTCTTACCACTGTGGGCTCCCTGATGCCCGTCTGCTGTGGAATGTATAAATCCTCATTCTCTGGGGCTGGCAGGGGCTCCTTCTGTGCCCTTGTACCCGGAAGACCTTTCTCACAAACTCGCCAGCAGGAAACAGCCTTATCATGGCGTCTTAAGCAATTGGCAGCCAGTGCCAACACCTCAAAGTATGCAGGCTTAGAACATTTTCTAGATACCGTGACAAGTGGATAAAAGGACTGCCTTTCCTTGCTCCATGAAGTGAAGTCTGTCTCGTTATCTAAATGTTCTTCAGTTAGGTATTTAAACCATGCTCACCTTTCTGCTTTGAAGTGCTGTACAAAGGTGTCCTATTTGCTCTTTAGCCCTGTAAGCAAACACTCTAGTGAGGGGGCACAGGCCCCATTGGGAGTAAACCTGATAGGTCAGTTGCTTCATTATTTGCTGATCTGACCTTTTTGGGTCAGTGTACCTGCTGTCTGTTGTGTGCTGCATGCGAAACTGTGCGTTTTGTCCCAGATGAGCTTCAGAAGCAGCTGTGAATAACTGGGAATCCAGGCTCCTCAACAATGGCTAGAGGTCAGAACTAGAAAATGTAGGTGAAAGAAACAGTAGAATGACCAACATGACAGCCCCCCCCCCCCCGACTCTTCACTTTGAATCTCACCCTTGGTGGTAAATGCACGCCCAAACTCATGCTTAAATCCTGGAGTTGCCCGCCGAGATTTTACTCTGTAGAGCCTGGCAGGAGCTGCGCATGTGTTGATATTGAAGGGAAGGTGGCAGGCCCAAGGCAAGTGCAGCTGAGAGGTTGAAGCATTCTGCTTTGTGTCAGTCACAGATGCCGTCCACTGTGGGCTGTACGTGATCCAGAAAGGCTGTGTCCCACATAATCACGATTGATTTGGTAGTTTAATCCCCCCCAGCTGGGGCCATAAATAAATAGTCACCATGACGATCAAAGCACTGGTATCTTTCGCTACGTCCTAGCGCCCCTCGTAAATTGCTGAAATTAATGGTAAAAATGCTGTAGAAAAAAAAACCCCGCTGATACAGGTTTTCTGTTAACTAGTGCAGTAGCTATATAGAAGGCCTGCACTGGTGTTGTAGGAAGGAGGGCGTTTTTATAATGGAGGCTGCTTTTCAAAATAATGACAGGCTTCGTTTACAGTCCAAATTACTGGCGATTCCTTTTCATCGCCCCCTCCTGAGGTTATGGGAATCAAAACGTCACCATCGGCCCCGTTTCGGTCGTTTATGCTGGTTCCCACATTGCGGCGGACTGCGACGCCTGTGTGTGCCGTGTGTTTGCAATCATCGCCGTGGGGGGGCCGAGTGACTCTCCAGGAAATAAAAGCTTAATTCACAGTTCGGCCTCGCAGATTGGTTCCAGTTTCTGAACGCACCGCAACCTCAGCCCTGCCCCGCTCCCCTCGCTCTCAGTTAACCCCGATAGCTCGTCCAGTGGTGAGATGAGGGGCCTCAGTGTGGGCGCAGAGTAGTGAAAGATGCTGAGTCTTGGTCTTCAGAGCTGGGGTTGCAGTAATGCGCGTGTGCTGGGCCTGATTAGCACAGAGTGCGCTGGCTTGCCGACAGTAAGTGCTCGGCCCTGTAAGTCTCAGCGTTTTAGACAGGTGGTATTTATTAGCTTGTTACTCTGGAGCTCCATGGCCCTGGGCAACAAGCTGACAGCACTTTTTTCCAATTCCATCATTTCTGAAGGCAGCCAAAGGAATTAGGTCATTAACTAAATTCACAGCTGCATCCAGTTGTGGTAAGAGTTTGGGGTGTGTGTGTGGGGGGGTGGGTGTGTTTGTGTGTGTGTGTGGGGGTGGGTGCAGTGAATTGCATGGCTAAAGTTCAGCTAATTTTTAAAAATTCCTATTGATGATGTATTCAGGGACTTCCTGTTCATTCTAACTCCTTCCCAGGACAGGGATATTCTATCTAACTGCACCATTCGGTTGCCATTAGTCAGATAGTATTGGGAATTGCGGAAGCCCTGGGCGCGCAGGACAGCCCACACTCCTGCTGTGGGAGAAACAGTTAGTCACATGGCCAAGGGCCGCCTGACTGAACAAGGGGGGGTGGATTTTACTCCCCTTATTAAGGTTTTATCGATGTGCTCTGTGATGTTGCCCTGACAGTCAAAGCTATTTCTCTAGATGGTGCGGTATTGTGAAATGAATAAATAGTCAAGTCGTACAATTCCAGAGTTTGGTGTATTTGATTGTGGGCTTCTGTTTAACGAGGGTGGTGAGTCAGTGTTTGCAGGTCTAACCGCAAACAGGACAGCTTTTGTTTCTTGCGGAGGCACAGTGAAGCACCATGAAATAGGTCTTTTTAGCGCAAGCCCCAGACTGTGTTGTTTAAATACGGGTACTGCTGGGCCTTCACTTCAAGCCGCTATGGGAAAACAGAGAGAGTCTGTCAGCTGGCTTTGGGCCCGTCAGGCCGCTGTGTCTGTGAAACGGGTCTTTAACTGGGACGTGCCGTCTTGAACAGAGTAGGCACAGTGTGAACATGCAGCGCAAGGAACACGTGAGAGAGCAAGCTGGAAAATGGATCCAGTTGCCAGGTCTTGTAATGTTTCCTCATGTCGAGTGGCACTTTATAACAAAGAAACATTCTTCTCCTTTCTCCCTGGCTCTTCAGCGTACAGCATATTAAGCTGTGGTTTTAATAGTTATGGCCCTGTGTGGGCATGACTCTTGACACTCATGAAAGAGTTTTCACAACAGATGGCCTGATATAAAGCAAATGACTAACAGGATGCTACCATGGAAAAACTGAAAACCAGCTCAGACATATACCTACTGAACAAGCTTTTAATTCCATCTGTCAGGATGTGGTGATTCAGTGCATTTGTGAATTCAAGGTGCAGTTATGCTGTCCAAACACCAGCAGCAGGTGAGCTCAGAATTGTCTGGTAAGATCAGGTGTTAAGGCAGAGTTTGCGGTCTGGCAGGGACCTCTCAAAAACTGCACTAAAGGAGCGCGATTGCCTTTAAATTTAAATCTTGTGCCTTAAAATTTTGAGTAGGCAGCTACTCTTCTTGCGATTCGTCCCAATCTGAAATCGCCACCTTCCAATCCATGATGTTGGACAGTTCCTCAGCAGAGAGACTCCGCAGAACAGCGCACAGTGGAGAAGAAGAATACAGCCCCACCACTCCTGTGCTCAGCTCAGACTGGCTCCCTCAGGGGTCGCCATCAACTTGTATTGATGGAATGCGAGAGCCAATGAATACGAGAACCTGCTGACTCTGTTGTCTGATATTGGTTACAGTTCCTGGGGTTCAGAAGCATACAGGTAGGACAGAAAAAAATACTTATCACCTAGTAAATGAGTTTATTTGTCACATGTTACCCAATACCTTTGAGATCTTTCCGTTACGTTCTAGAGCACAGTGTTACCATTTGCATTCCTAGACTGTTCTTCCAGAGGGAGAACTAAAACATTAATTTTGCAAAGCGATGAAAAAATCAAACATTCTTGGCTTTCATCGAGGGGCTTTGAAGGAAGTACAGTGGAGTGTTTGATCCCCTGGAGTCATGTTACTTGATTGGTTTGAGAAAGGGGTTTATTTTTTACTAAGGAGCATCAATACCTTGTGGAACTTGTGGAGTGATTGGGCTTCCAATGAATGGGATATCTCCAGTAAGGGCAGAGTATCTTTACTATAATCTGATACCCATAATTCTCTTTACCAAAGCTATAAGCAAGAAGCCATATGTTCAAGTGCAGGGCATAGGAGGAGTTAACAAAACTTACATTCGATTGTCTTGCGCATATTTTTTTATCAGATTGTTCTTTCATCATGGTCTTGTGTTTTATCCTGGGAACAGTAAATAACTTGCTTTGAGGTAGGTACTGTCATAGAAATAAATACAAATTTGACTTGGTTGTGAAAGTAGTTTAAGTGTTATTAATAAACGGTTTACAGTTTCGGGTGAGAAAAGGTTTACTTTCTGAATTATTTTTTTATGAAGTGGGGCATGTATTGTCTTAGCAAACAAGAAATCTGTAGCCAAGAGCTATCAAGTTCTTTGTTACTCCCTGCAAACATTTTAGTTGTACTCGTAATATTACAGTGGTACATGTGCACTAAGCAAAAGTGAAGTGTGAATATGCAGTGAATTCCAGGCAGGGTTGCCACACCCTCCTGCAGTCATTGCTGTTGCTCTTTGGCTCTGATGATGCAGTTCCACATGGATCTTGGTTCCTGAGAGTCCACTGAGGTTTTATTTTGATTTGCAGATGGATTCAAAGCCAGCAGGAAATGGAAGACATTTCTGGAACTTGTTTGTTCATTTACTATTCATGCATTCAGTGACATTTGCTGTAAGTTGGGTTCAGCCCCGTCTTTACTCTTTATCGTTTAAAAAGTAGATGCATTAGGGAGAGAAGTTTCCCAGTGGATCGTCTCAAACCTTCATGGGAAATGTTGGATTGATTCGGGCGGCTTTCGTTCCTTTCTTGTCTTGGGTTAGGGGGAAAATGAGGATACAAGTGGCTTTTTCAAAGGCAGGGTGCTGAGGAGTGTCAGGGCTGACTCCGTGATGGGTGGCGGTGTTAAAATTCTTCTCCTACCACCGTCTCTCCTGAGGTTTTGATTGCTATCTTTTGCCGTCAACACAGTAGAAAGACCTTTATAAAGTAAACAGAAGAGCCGATCAGAATACCTAAGCACAAGCTGAAGGTTGTCGGGGGGGCAGCCAGGAGAAACCACTGAGCCTGTGGCAGCATTCAAACAACAAATGGTCATACTGGGGGAGTGGGTGTAGGCAGTGGGAGAAAGGGGCGTCTTTGGCTACTATTGACTTTTTCGTCAGGAGAGATCTATTGCTGAGGGCTGCGGTGTCATCTTGAACATTTAGAGCAATTTCGACATGGAAAAATGAACCGTGAAATTGGCTTAAGACAAAAACCTGGTAACATTTAGATTGGGGCTGCGAATTTCATTGATGGATTCTTCATAAGCCGTATCATATTAACAGTGCTGTAATAGAATCTTAGTAAACTGGTGGGAACTGATTCCTGCTCAAAATTGTGTTCGCTAATAAGGAGCTGGACTTTGTTAATGAGCTCTTGGGTTTTATGGCTTGTATTTATAAAATGGGATTTTCAACTAACATCCAAAAATGTTTTTAAACGCATAACTGGTGGGAATTTGGGTCCTCAATGATGAGGTTGTGGCGGCACCACAGTGCAGCAAACTTTGGGAGGATAGTCTTTGGTGTTGCTGACAACTTTAGTCACTTTGTTGTCATTGACCCGGAGCTGATACATATGTCTTAGAACATTTATTGAAAGTATGGCACTACGAAAGCCTATGGTCCACATTGTTTGCTGGAGCTGTTTGCTGCAGTCTTCCATTTGTCTCATGGCCAAAGCTCAACATACTGTATTCAGGTTCAGGATATACAGATGTTTTATATGGATCTGAAGTTATGGGCTGATCGTTGGAGCTTGTTCAGCAATATAGGAAGCAAGGCATTAAACCTGTACAGTGCCAGTGCTGTTGAACTCTGAGGCCATTTTCCAATGACCACTTTCCATTAGAGGAACACATAGGCTGGGCTCTATTGTTCCATAGCATCTCTGAACACCTGTGTAGCTCACCAAAGTATGTAACACCTGTGTGCTAATGGAAATGTGGGACTGTGTCATAAAAATGGCTAAAGAGAGATGGGTTCCATGCTACCAGTTGGTTTCCATTTCCTAGAGCTTGCCTGCTCACTGACCATCTGGAGCTAGGGTCCTCGTTTCTGCAGATGCTGGTGCCAGAACTCGGAAGGATTCGAGAGGACTTCACAGAGTTCCCATCTCCAGCCTTCACAGATGGCCAATGCTGTGGTCTAACTCTGCTTAGGGGCAAACAGTGTAACGCTGCAAGTTATTGTTAAAAGCCTTAAAATTTTTAATGTTTTGCCACTGGAAAACTTTCTTTCATGTACTGAGGCTGGGCTGGGTTTACTAGTTCGTTTGTAAGCGGTGTCTTCAGTTTGGTAAAAAAAAAATAGCTCACCTTTTGCTTTGAGTTATTGAGAAAGTCACAGGATTAAATGGATAAGCTGACCCACAGAGACTAGGTCTGTGGTTCCACTGACTGGTCAGAAGCGATCAACCGCGTACTGTATACTCCCTGAAAATGTCAGGTTCGGTGACAGCTCTGTCAGCGTGACCATGAGCTGCAGTGTATCGTGTGGACTAGGAATGCACAAACATTGAATGTCATGTGGAGGTGGTGAGATCAATTTCCATACTGTACATCCACCCATTCATTTTACTGAGCTTGAGGTTTTTATATTTGTGAGTGGTTCTGCTTGCAGATGGAGCTGAATGCAGAATGCTTTTCAAGAAATATGCAATACCTTTTCTGGTTAACCCAGAAGGAGAAAGGAGAACAGAAACAGTGGAAAGCAACAAAAAAACAAGAAGAAGAAGTTGAATTTTAGATGTACAGTATTTTAAAGAAAGGTGATGCAGAGTTTCATACATATTCAGTATCTTTACCTCATTTTTGGCCGGGTTTTAGTTAAAGAAAATCTTTGTCAGAAAAACACTTTTATAAAGAATGAGCCACCAGATTGAGAAAACAGAATGTCTGGGAACCATAAGGTTTGTGACCTTTAATTCTCATGTTGATATTGGCAATCCTACAGCTTTAATGAGCGGAGAAGCCTTTTTAAATTGTCCAGATGCATGAGCGCATTATGTTAAAATCTTTTCCCGCAGTGTTTAGTGATTTGTACAATGAAATAAATAAAAATGCAGTACAGTATATTATCGCAGACATTGCGGGCACTGTATGATGACACAACATGGCAGCTAACCGATATCTAATTCAACCTGGTGAAACTGTAGAAGACCTTGAAATCAACACCTTTCATTTAAGAACATAGAGAGCAGTTTCAAAGCAGAGGTGGCTATTCAACATATCTAGCACATTTGGTAGCTAATTGACCTGAGGACATTATCCAGCCATTGCATGAAAAAGCCAGGATATCAGCTTCTGCAACACAGCTTGTTCCAGACTCTCGCAACACTTTGTGTAAAGACGTCTCCCATTTTCACATTTTAAATGAGAAACGTTCTGTTCAGTGAATCCAGAAGGTATGAGTGCTTTGTCCCGAAGCTCTGACCTTACAAAGTTGCATGGCAAAGTTAGACTGCACTGTTTTTAGGATTGATCAGAAAATGGGCACGAATAAGCGATAAGGTGCTTTGGCTGTGTTACTATGTTTTTTTTAAACTCCCCTCCCATGCGGGAATCCATTTTGGAGGTGGGGTGTGTCCCTTAATTGGGTCTCTCTCTGGGTTGGTTGAGGAGAGCGGTCTGGTTTTTAATGCCGGTACGGGACGTCCGGAGAGTGGTGTGGAGCAGAGGTGTCAGTAGAAGAAACGGTGAAAACGGGAGACGTGTCAGATTTGTTTTCTTGGCCGTGGTGTCGGGTTGGGATTGTTGTGGCTTCCGTGTTTTTTTTTAGTTTTCCATTATAGCTTAGTTTTAGTGTAGAGGAGACAGATAGCTTGCGGAAGACATTCTTTGGCTTTGCCACCCGTTTTCTCGGGAGACAGGTTTAGCAGGTAATTGGGTTGTAGAATAGTGTCGTTAGTTTTTTTTGTTCACTTACCCATGTTTTTTTTTACTTCCCAGCATTTTCTGTCATCCTACACGTAGTTGTGTGTGTATTTCCATCCGTTAAACCCTGACTCATATGTTAGACCCCATTCGCCCCTAGACTGAGCCATATTGGGGACGTAACAGGTTGTCAGACAACATCTGTAGAATTAAAAGATGAAGTATCAGTGAACAAAACCATCTTAAGTCTGGTGACTTAATTGAGTGTGAATCTGTGTCAGCCTGTGTTGGCTGTAGAGGACCAAGTAAAGGCGAAATCCACGCTGAAGAGTAGAAAGAGGAAAAGCAGTCTTTTGGCTCTTCAGGTGTGTACAGGAGTCTTGCTCAATCACTCCTGAGTGTCAGAAACACCCTAGTTCAAAAGTACTATTTCCAACCACTTCAAAGCACAGAAATTTACACATCCTCTCCTCAACGTGCTGGCCAGTATTTCTGATTATACAGTTTTACCCATATGATCAATTGATGAACAGACACAGGTGAGAGTGACACCCTCAGACAAGGCCACAAAGAGCACTTCTTCCTTTTGCGGGTGTAATCAGCACCTAATTGAGAGCACTTTGTGAAACGAGGAAATTAGTACAGGGTTGATACCATTTGCAAATCCGATTTGACCTTTTAAGAGCTGAAAGCAAATTGACCAATATGAGCCAAATGAAACACTAAAATGAGGGAGCCTGTGGTTCAGAACTTGCCTGGAGGAAAAACCCAGAAGACTGTTTTTCTCCAGGGGCAGAGTTGGGCACGAGTGCACTACTGGACACTCCTGGGATGCAGCCAGTGGGCAGGCCTGCCAGGCTGTAAAAACCAAACAGCTAGGTTACAGGCATGTTTTGCACTGCTCAAGAAGTGTCTCCTCGCGAGCTCATCTGAAATCTCTTATATTAAATTCCTTTTGTGATTCACTGGACTGAAACAAAGCCGAATCAAGCAAGGTCTTTGTGTTCTAAGGAAACCAGTCTTTGAGGACTCAGACCCAACTGCTGACAATCTCCTTGAACATTTGTGTTTGCTTCGCACTGAAGGGGGTGACCAAAATAAATTACTTGTAAATCAAATTTGCATTTGTCTTTAAACCGCAAGCTCAGTTTTAAGTGGGAGAATTTGTCATTTTTGCGCTGAAGAGTTTTGGAGAAATGGATCTGTTGCAGTTCGGAGGGTGGGGTAATGGAGGGACTAATCAGCATGTTGCGCTACAGTTTAATGAATTGAAAGTAAATTCTCTTTTGTGGCCATCCTGGGGAATATTTGAGCTCTATTACTCCTTACCATTACCATTTCTAGCGCACTTCGTAAATATTTTAATGGCCATTAGGTCTAAACTAAAACCATTATATTGGTGTCTGGGAGGAAAGTACTGTTCTTAAACATATCTGTCTGGGTTTGGTCGTGTTCATTTCCTCTAGCCTTTTTGGCTCTTGGTTCTGTAGTGGGCTCCTCCGAATTATTCCTTCTTGGTTTGAGAGGTTATTTTTTAGGCCAGATTTTGAATGCTCTCCGTCCCGTGTTTCAGCATCGTAGGCGACGGGACCTGCCGGGCACGTGTGGTATTTTGACATTGGCGTACTGCGGTTCTTGTGGTGTGCTTCAGTTTTCCCCCTATGTTGACAGTCTCAGGAACAAACTGGGGCACAGCTATTCCAAGAGCATATTATTCCAGCCCCTCGGGCTCTGGTGCCCCCCCTGTGTGCCGGCTGGCTCTGAAGATACTTTCACTAAAACCTGAAGCAGCTGATAAAAACCGTAACGGCAAGCGCAGAACCTGGTAGCTGTACAGTTCAGGTGCCAGAGTGCATTGTGGTTTACATTTGACCGGCAGTCATGCTTCACGCCAGCAGCCATGTCACCCTGCAGTTCCCAGCTGGCAGCCCACTGGAGCTCAGCAGGTGTGAGCCTGGTCAGTGCCTGGATGGGAGACCTCCTGGGAAAATCTAAGGTTGCTGCCGGAAGAGGTGTTTGTGGAGCTAGCAGAGGTGCTCACCCTAAAATCCACGTGGGTCCTAATGTCCCAGTATAGTGACGGGGACACTATACTGTCATTCGGATGAGACGTAAAACTGAGGTTCTGACTGTCTGGTCATAAACAATCCTAGGGCTTTTTCTCAAAAAGAGTAGGGCTGTAACCCCAGCGTCCTGTGGGAATGCATGCCAACACAGAGGGAACATGCAAACTCCGCACGGAGAGCGCCCCACGGATTCAGCGACCCAGCGGTTTTAACCACTGCGCCACCTTGCCACCCCACAAACTTTTAATATTTGATTGAAACCTTGTTTCCATAGTAAACTTTCATAAGACATTTAATAAACCTTAATATTTATCCCAAAATGATTTGTTACAGTGCTTTAAAAGAATGATATAAGTTCTTTTCTTTTGGAAAACCAGTCTGAAGGGTGTCCAGGAACGACCCATCTAACGGCAATATTGTGACGCGTGTGTCCTATGTGATCACGTGATGTAATGTGAAGCTCTGCCCTGGATAAAGGCAGAAATAGCACATCTTAAAGACTTTGGAAGATCCGTCTCACATTGTAAACAGGTCTTTACAACTGTGACATCTGATCTTATTTTCGAAATGGCGACATGCGTGCCTGCAGATATTGTCGTTTCTTGTATTAAAAGCTGTTAGCTGTGGGGTGTGTTTATAAGTTTTTACTGGATAGGTTTGTTTTTCTCTTCTGATCCATCAGCAGGAATCACATTTGCTTGTGAGGAAATGCTGATTTTAGGCATGCAGTGTGCCAGGGTTTGAGACGTTTCTTCAATGCAGCCTTGGTGATTGAATAGTGTGATAACTTCAGCCTCTACATTCATGGTCTTGATCCCTCAGACATGTGTAACAGGGCTCAGAGCACTATGCAAGTTACAGAAGTGACAAGCCACGCTTGGCCAGGTGATGCTATCTGGTGGCTTTAATTTACTGAGTTTTCTCTGCCATTAGTCTAACTTTTCTGTGCGTCAGCGGGGCTTTGCAGCTCCCTGTGTGTAGAAGAGCTGATGAAAACGTGAGCTTGTCTTTGTAAAAACTGAAATTGTTTTTGGTTGGCTTGTCTGGGGCACCAAATGAGATCTGTTAATATACAGTACATATTGCAATTGCCGGATAGAAAAAATTAGTGTTTTACTCGCACTGTTGATGAATCTCATCTGTCAGATGAACCTCATTTGACTGGCTAAAGAGTAATGCTGGGATTGCTGTGCAGCTTCTTTCAAAATGTAGAAAATGGAGAATGTGGATAAGTATGTAAGTCTGTGCAGTAAATATACTGAATGTGTGCATGCATATACAGTACATCTCATACTGCAACACAGGTCAAGCAATCTGGACCTCTCTGAACCTTTGGTGCCCTTCTGTTGGAGAATGGCCCCAGAAACACAGTGTTTACTTGGCCTTTATAAATTCCAACTGCGTTAACAATATTCAGGTTTTATAATGAAGTGGAGGCATGAATGTCAAGGTTGTTCAACAGTTACAGATTTTTGATACATTTAACAGTGACCCTTGGCAGCAGTTTGCTAGTATCATTCTCTCTATTTCTTTCATTGATAGTACTGCGTGAGAACAAACACCGCTTGTTAATTCGTATAGGATAAATAAGGCAATCCTGCGTGCTCAATGAGACACCCAGAGTGTGCGAATCTCCAGTGTTTCAGGTTCAAACGCATTGTCGCCGGTTGGTTGCTTTCTGGGCTGTTTGTGTTGTGTCATAAATAGCAGCTGGAGTCCCATCAGGTGTTGTGTTGTAGCAGTAGGTGCTGGTTTCCTGAGAAAACTGAACATCTGTTGCTTTTGCAGTGTACAGGAATAAAAATAAGATGTGCACATACCTTTATGAGTGTGGAGTGTTTTGTTGTGAATAGCAGCATTGGAACGTGCAAGGAAAAGCCACAATTATTTTGTTCAATCGGCTGTCCGGACTTGTCTACGTCAAATATGTATTTAGCTCCGTGGATTAGCAACAGCCTTTTCATTAACTGTATGCCATGTTGATATTTTTACTTTTTTCAGCTATCCATTGAGAAGCTTGAAACAATTTTAAAATTTCATTCCTCTTGAAGTAAAGGTATCTGTGGTGACTTGAATTGAGCACAAGTCAATGTTTTTTCCTTCACGAGCAAACATTCTTGAATTGTCCATCATACTATCACCATTCTAAGGAACATATAAGTGTCTTGTCTGCAAATTTTAACCAGCCATTTCCTGAAGAAAGTGGCAGGGTTGCTTGTTTTTGAGAAGTTTCATTGCGTTGGGGAACTGAATCTACACTCTGAAAACGACTTCATAACCTTCACCTTCTGCTCAGTTTGGCCTTCTGTCCTGCATGACAGCTAACCACCCCAGCAAGCGACATTGTACATGATATGGCCTTACTTCCAGTTGATGCTAGCAGTTACAGCATTTGGAAAACTGAGAAAAACATTGTTTTTTCATGTGCTTTGTGCGTGTGATATTTGTACAATGACTGTATATTTTAAGAATTGCATACTTCTAATTGTATGACATGATTTCAGCCCGGAACCGAGCAGTTAGGATTACTTAGTTCATGAGATTGTGTTCTTAGATTGTGAGCTGACTACTTTGAGATGAAAAAGCTGGCCAAAATACTCATGTCTGCATATCCATATTGAGATAAGACAGAGAAATGCAAGGTGCTGTTTAGATTTAGACTGTACATCTCTCAGGTTTTTGTTTTTGAATGGAAGGTGATGAGATTAAGGCAATAATGAGTAGACTGATGGAGCTCTGGACTCATAACTGGACAGCTGTGGATTCAAATACTGGGAGACACTGCTTTTGTACCCCTTGAGAATCATACTTCATTTGAATTACCCCAGGAGAATGCCCTGCTATATAATTAATACATACACTAAAATGTATAGATATGGTCAGGGATTTAAATAAAATCTTCATAGCGAATGAAGCAGCTGCTGCATTAGATACTTATACTTGTGATGTAAACTCCTTTTGGACAGATTTTCACTTGCCCCTGTGATTGATGTTTGGAAAGCATGTATCTTACTTAACTGACATATTAGGTCACAACTTTAAAAAGTAATAAGAAAAATAAATAATACATTCAAACGGGGGAAAATGCATCTAATTCTGCAGCTGTGCCACATCTGTGATTGATAAAATCCAAATACCTGCTTCCAGTTTCATTTTTTATGAACTGTATGGTTATATAAAAATCCTTGTGATGCAAAGCACATGCAAGCAGGAGATCCATAAAGATATGGAGGAACCCCAGAAAAAAACAGGTCCATTGGAACCCGTGTGATTGTTGTAATACAAGTCACCAAACAAGCCGAAACAAAAAAATCAAAGAGAATTTTTGAACTATACTTTCCAAAGAACACTCTTCTTATCCAGTCTGTACTCTTTACGATGTGCGATGTTGACTGCTGTTTTAATTTTGTTTTGTAAAATGAGCCTTTTAAAAAAGAAAAACCAACCTAAACTGAGTGACAATTGCATGTGTGCAAGAAGAAATCCAAAGCTCTTTGATCAGCTATGATTTGTTTTTAACAGAACGATCTTCTGGAGATGAAATTTACCTGCCAAGCAACTTGCTTTAAGTGCGAGATGCAGCAGTGCTCTGTGTGGTTTTGATCGCAGCTTGAAACCCTATTATAAAGAGCCGCCACGCTTCAGAGTACATAAAAACACATGCTCATTAAACTCTCCTACCCACGCCATCACTGAGGAGCCTAATATTGTATGTTTTATACTGTACAGCCACAATTCTGCTGTTTTAGTCAAAAGGAAATCTTGGCTAATTGCTTCACTGTACAAATGCCCATGGCTTCTCACACACAACTCCACGATCCTCTGTGCTTCGACGGAAAGAAATAAGGACTTGTAGAACTGTAAAAATCTCACACCTATTCCTGTAGTAAATTACTGTAGGTTTTTAATTTGTTTTTTTTTACCCCTGATGGGATCAAATCACTCCTAGTGTTGCCCTGAAGGTGTGTATGTGATTCTGCCATGCTGTCGTTTCTGTGTTGCGGCGTTAATGATGCAAAATGTCTTGATCACAGGGATATTTCACCCGGCTGGAAATCTGAAAGTGTTTGGGGAGGTAGGCTGGGTGCTGGGGGAGGGATTGTACTAGTGAGAATGAAGAGGCGGTCTTCGAGGACATATTGCTATTGCGAGACGGAGCAAAACAATTCCAAAAAAATAAGGGGAGTCATTCATCGCCTCAGTGAAGTGTTTCATGAAGCAAGCTGACAGACAGATGTCCCCTTGGTTGGGATGGTAGTCCATCACATCTTAAGTTACTTTCGGAAGTCTATGATTGGCTGGAGCCATTAGCACTGTGTTGTACATCAGCAGTGTCCATGCTGGAGTTCTGAGCCCAAGGCCTCCTGTACTGGGCAGCCAGGAACTGGCTCTTAATCTTAACAAGGATGTAGAGGTTAGTGTGTCCAAGCCTTAAAGTCCAGCAGCGCTGTAGGCTTCATGCATTTGGAAAGAAGTTTTATGTTACTGGCCACAAAACCCTGAAAATCTCACTCCTTCACAGTGTGTTCCTGGGAAAATACGTAGGAGCACATTAAGGAATGAGCAGGGAGTCCTGTGTACATCCTTAAATTTTTCTATGTTGTACGACGTGCTGTATGGCATTAAGATCTATTGCTTCTGGAATAGCTCGGTCATAAACAAGTTTCACTTTTTATTTTAAAACGTGCAGTTGTCTCCCTGGTCCTTCACGTTATCCTCTTAGGAGGTGGATCTGTTGAGTGGAAAGCAAGTCTGTTGCGGCACGCTGCTCGCCATCAATGTTCACGTCCAGAGGGTGCCCAAACAGCAGCTCTTGTGCCTGATCTTACAGTGGGGACCTCCAGAAAAAGAAAAGATTCAGTGCCCTACCCCCACTTTCCCAAACATGCTGAGGAGAATGTAATCTGTAATCAGAGGATCATTTCTTTCGTCCAGGAAAGCCATTTTTAAAGGGATATTAAGAACAGATAGATTTATTGCTATAGAGTGGAGGCACTTATTGTAATTCTTTTTTAATAGTCTGAATCCTCAGTTACTGGTTTTGTTTTATCAAAGGAGCTCACTTTGTGCTTGACAGGGAGAGCACAAACCAAGTTCCTGACTAGAGACAGAGATCACTTTATTGGCCATATACAATTTCTTGCATTAGGAATTTGTCTTTTTCGCAGACCCCAACTGGCTCTCCATGAGACACACAGGCAGGGAGAGAAGCTTGGGGTCTAAGACACCAGAAGGATGCTGCTGCGTTTCTCAGATCTCTCTCTCTCTGTGACTCTTGTTTTGCAGGATGACTGGAACGGCGCTGAGCCTCTGAAGAGGAAAGAGGCGCAGAACAGCGATGGAGACGACAAGGCCCGCGGGCCAGAGACCCTGCCCCCAGGTACCAGACCCCCCCCGGTCGGACTTTCTCTTTCCGAGAGGGACAGGTTTGCGCCTTGATCTCAAGGGGCGAAAGATGAAACCACAAGAAAAAAAAAAGAAACTTCTGCAACAGCCCTTTGAATTATCTTCATGAGGTCAGCCAGTTCTAAACTGAACCTCTTCTTCACTCCACTCTGCCAAGAACAACCCGCATGTGCAAGTTGATATTAATATTCATAAAGAAAATTAGCATCAGTGGCAGATGGTTCAGAGTAGTTTCTAATTATAATGGTGATGACAGGTAGTCAGAGCTGAGAGATTAATTGCTCTCATTTTTTGTTTGCTTGTTCTCAATCTGAGAGATATTGCAGTCAATCATTATTGGGTACTTTAGAGGGGTTATTTGCATAATTGTATTATCCTTCATCACAGTTGCATGGTACAGTTCTAGAAATGTGTATTCTGAAGTCCGTTGTTCTCAAAGAGTTAGAGAAATGTCTAACTAAAATGCAATGATCGGTCAGTATTGAAAAAGCATCAGAAAAATTCCGCTCTATCTACAGTATATCTCTAAACAGCAGCTTTCTAATGCATGACCAGCAGTGCGTATTAGGCTGTGAATGGCTTCCAAGGTCACACCTATCAGATGTACTTTTTTTGCATGTTATTTAAGCAAATTTTTTTGGCGTATTAGTCACCAGAACGAAAACGGGTGCAGCTCTGCAGGTGTTGTCTGTATAGGTGGCAGCAAAAGGCAAAAGTGTGGATCAGCGGTCAGGGTTCTGGACCTGTAACTGGAAGGTTGTGGGTTCAAATCCCAGGCTAGACACTACTGTTGCACCTCTGATCAAGGTACCTCACCTGCATGTCTACAGCAAAATACCAGATTGACATGGTTTGACATCATCCAAATCAATTCATAGGTGCAGTCCAGGGATTTGCAGGTGTGGTCTTAGTTAAAAATCTTTTTCATTGAAGTAGAAATCCTTAAGTAATGTTAAAGAGACTCTGTCTTGCCAATGCAGTAATGTGTGTTTACACTGTGTGTTTTGCAATTCCAGGCAAAGTGAGGTGGCAGGACTTTGACCAAGATCTGTATGTTGGTGCCACGGTGGTGAGGCCTGGACAAGACCCTTACGCTCGGAATAAATTCAACCAGGTAGAGAGCGACAAGCTCCGCATGGACAGGGCGGTTCCCGACACCAGGCATGATCAGTAAGTCCTCGCTGTTACACGTGTGTGTGAATCGCCTTGCGAGAAGGCCAAGAATGATTGCAGATCCTACATCAGAGCATGTACAGCATCACTGCAGATAACTGTCTTCAGAATGGATGTCTTGATATGTTTATTGCTCAAGCCTGAATTATATACCTCATGACACCTGTATTTTTCATTGCTCTGGCCCAATCGGGTCCTTTTCAGACTTCAGACTTTTGCTCCTCACCTTCAGCTGTTTCCTATTCTAATTTTATTTATCCAGTATTGTGTACTAGATCTGCTTGAACAGCTCCTGAAATCTAAACATCCTTGGGTGTTGCCTTTTAGATATCCAGAAGGGCAACATCTGAGAAAGAGCTGCAGCTCTTGTCGCTGAGGGATTAGGATGTCTAAAAACGTTTGTTGCTCTCCTGAGTTAACATGGTGATGTGTAGAAACTACATTAAAAGCAAATCACAGGCAGACAAGTCCACTGTGGAAAGAGCTTTGGAGTGTTTACAGCCGTCTGCCGGACTGAAGTCATAAAAATGATTTATTTTTCCATGCATGGTATTTATAATTTTAGGGGCGCTATGCAGCTTTCCATAGGAAAAATCCGTTTTATATTGAACATCACGTGGGTAATAAGCGCCTCTCTTCCAGCTAATGTAGACATCTCCAGTTCTCCTTAGACATCCAGGTAAAGCGTAGAGCCTTCTCAGAGTGGAGGCTGCATTAACCTGACTGGACTCTATTCTGGGAACATGTTTTGAAAAGTAAATGATGTAATTAACTGCATAATCTGATATCGCGGGTTTATGCAAAAAAAGAAACTACCACACTGAAGTGCAAGACTTGTTTTCATAACATTAAAGCGCTATCAGTTCTCATTAATTAACCTGTCAGTGTTACTGTTTCACTCAGAACTCTTTATCCTGCTTCCTTCCGTGCTTGCATTTGCTCTGCATTGACCTCATTAAAGCTTTACAATAAAACTAGACAGCTGTTTGGATTAAGCGCACTTCAGGTTGGACATGGCCCAGTTGTAGAGAATACATCTCTGTCGCTTAATTAACTGCACCGAGCCTGCTGCAAGAACTTAATGAAGAACCTTTTCACACAAAAGCCAGGGGATAAAAGTAGGCTTTGGAGCTCTCATTTTTGTGAAGATATTTCTAAACAACATTTGATGGATTTAGAAGACGCAGACCTAGAAGGGCCTAGAGGACCTATTGTATCCTGGACAGGAATAGGAGTAATTTTATATATTTAAGTTTTTCAAAGCTAGCCTAGAGAATGCTTAAAAGGATAACTGTCTATCTAGTGTTCGTGAGGAGTTTAATATAAGTGCTCAGTTTTTATCTGATCCAGTGTGCTATTGGATTTACAAATGGTGTGGCAAACTGTCGTATTTTCAGTTTACAATGATTTCTATTTTGATTTTTAGTAAGTGGCTGACTTACGGATGTAAGCAGCAGTAAAGGCTTTTAGAACTGGGCCTCTGTTCCTCGTCACAGAGTGCTGGGGCTCTCAGGTGAACTCTTAACTGACTCAAAAACAGGATGAATGCGAACTGTTTGACAGTTTTCAGCTAGTAAAACGTGTTAGAAGTAACTATTGTGTTTCATAGGTAAAATTATAAATGGTTAAGTAGAAAATAAATAGCAAATATTCCAATTGAGCAACTTGATTGAGCAATTAAGACTTCCATGAGGTCGTTAAGCTCAGCTGTAATCAAGATGAAGAATCGTTGAGGGACCTCTAGTACATACATGTCAGTACCCCAGAATCAGGTGTGGGAACCCCTGACCTATTTACACGAGGGGTGGCACTACTGAAATGGGATTTTACTTTCAGTTTAGATTCCTTTTGCATTTTTTCTTATATAAAATATGGTTTAGAAAACAGTGGGTAGACAATCAGAAATGAAAAGTTTGTCTGAAAACATCTTCATTTTGCTAAAGTGAAATTAAAAAAAATCATTACTGAATCATTCTTTTGCTCTTGCTAGGTTATGTGTGGGAGTCATCCATAGCTTCAAAAGCACAACCTTGAAACTGCAAAAACAATTTTTTTTTACACTTATCTTCTTATGATCTGTGCCTTGTGATGCACTGTCATGTGGTCTTCAGCTGTGATCAAATGAATAGGCATTTATAAACTGATCCTGACTGCAGAGGTTCTTGGACAGTCTTGACAAAGCAAGGGCAGAATGACTGCAAGAACAGATCAATACATTACTGGCAGTAGATGAAGAGGAGCTGGTGTAGAATTTAGTGGTGTGTGTGGGTATGTAGTAGAACTTGACATCTAGGCAGATGATCCATTTTCTAGAGTGTACATATGTCCCAATGTGACATTGCATGATTCTTCAGGAAAACTAATGAAGGCAGTTTGCTTCAACCTTAACCAGTTTGCTACTGTAAAAATGTAACCTTTCAAGGATGGAATGCAGTCATCCCCAATGGCAAAGTGCTGTGTCATTTTCATCAAGTTAGTGCGAAGGGCTAGAGTTACTTGCAGATCTCTAACCCTTCTTTGTCTAGAGGCTGGGATGGCACGGTTTTCTCTAAAACATTTTCAACCTCATCACTGACCTGGCAGCTTGTTTACTGATCTTCCCTATTTTCTGAATTCCAAAAGGATGTCTGAACCTGCTCTTGGGAAGCCTGATGCCTTACGCCATTCTGTCATAAGATTTATCACTCGAACCCTGGATGCACGCATTATTTTGACCTCTAATTTTGGTTTGATTTGCCCTGTCTGCTCTGTTTGTTTAAATACATGTACAGATCTGTATTTCTGAAAATGCCTGTCTGTCTTAACTTCTCTGGAACTTCTGCATACTGTCCTCAAATGTAAGATGTAAGATTATGACTAGGCTGCGACAGACAGGGAGAATCCTGTCTTATGCCTGTTGCTTGCAGGGTTAGACTACCTTTTTGTTCCAGTTTCTAGATATGCAGTGGTGAGGTAGACTTCCATTGGACTGGTTTAACATCATGGCTCAGCAAAGGCCAGTGATGTACCACTTCACTCTTCTAGGGAACCTTACAGGGAACCTCAGTTGTGAAGAAAAGACAGCATATATTTTAGTGATTTCACTTTCAGGGTTCAGAGCAAAAAAACGAATGAGCAGATGTCGTCTGGGAATGTGTCGATATCATGCAAACCCTAGGAATGAGCAGTGCGATTGGCTGTTAAGTGTACCCTAAGGATGGGGATGGTTTATTACATTCTCAACTAGTCTTTATTTTCAAGGCTTTTTGTGAGATCTGACAAGGAGCTCGCGGCTCTGAGAGGTGTCAGCAGTCGACAGCTAGACTTAAACAGAGTAGGATGAGCAGGATGACCTGCATATTCAATTTATAATTTGCCTGGTCAGATTTAAACTGTCAGCACAGTCTCTACCCACTTATAGTTTCTCTGGAAGGAGACAAAGAGGATATAGTTACTTTAGTTAGTGTTTTTGCCTCTCCTCACTGCTGCACTATACAGTATCAGGTTTCTAAAATACTGTACATAGCATAGAATATCACAACAGTAGCAGATGGCTACAGATGAAAGTGCAGGTTTTCAAGGAGTCTGTCGGTAATGTATAAAAATTAAAAGATGACCAGGATTGTCTCTCCATGTAGCTCTTACTGGTTCATTTGGTTTAGTTTATTGAAAAGGAAAATAAAGAAAAATTTGCTGAAATAAGAAATACAAAAATAAAGACTGAAATGTACAGACTGAAGCCCTGGATGTTCTGTGAGATTTGCCATAGCTCTGTTGGTTTCATGCTCAGAACAAAAAAACTTCACACATTTCAGTAAACGGTGTCATAACCTGAGATCAGCTCTGTTTCTGCTTTTAAAGCTCCAGCTGCTTTGAAGTGATGTCAGGCAGACGAGTACAAGCCAAATGCAAGCTGACACCTCAAATGAGAGGCAAACGTACAACTTAACATTACTTTTACTGTATAAAATAAATTCATGACAAAACTGGTGAAAACTTGGACAGATGTAGGCAACACTGTACATTCAGAACCTGCCTTTAAAAAGACCCTGAAGGAAATGGGGCCAAATTATTTACATCTGAATATTATAAATTGCACAGTACAGAATGAAAGGCATTCTATGGTTTCTATGTGACATGTTGAAGCACTTTTCAGTAGTATAGTTCATAACCCTACTGCACAGAGTCACAGAAGACACGCTCAGCTCTCTTGCTAAAAAGCAGAAAACGATCATGTGGGTTTTGAAATAGGAGTGTACTTGAACTCACGAACAGTTTCACTTTACTTTACCAGGTCTTTCAGAAAAGCGTTCCACTTGCAAAGAAAAGTTTTGCAGCCATTTTGTCTGATAAGTTAGGATGAGCATGGCGTGATATACTGTCCTTTCCCTTCAGCAGAGCTCTCATGGGATACTACTGCTTACTGCTGGCATTTGGTGCTGTTCTTTTTTGTTTTATCCTCTCTGCAGGATGTGCTGGGCAGTCTCCAGGGAGACAAGCTCCTTAGGGGTTGGTCTGTCTGTTTCTCCTTCCTCTGCGCCAGTTCTGTTTAAGTTATGCGGGAAATGGCCCATAAGGCACCAGGAAGCAAGACTGAATATTGTTGCGTTTTCCCTGTTATTTGACATGGTCCGTCACTGGGCCTCGAGTGAATTGTTTTACGTGTTCCGGCTTTTTAAAGATTTATTTTAATTTATGAACCAGACGGAAGGGAACGATTCAAGGAATCGCTGCCTGTTCTCCAGGCACCACTCTGCGGCACTCCGGGCGGTTTAAAGTGATTAGCTGAAGTATTTCCAGTCCTTTGCCACTGGACAAACGGCAAATATTCATACAAGCATCACAAAATTTAGACTATATTTAGATGCCTAAGCTTACACTTCTGTTTTTAAAATCAAAACATAGGAAAGGCTACAAAGGAGCAGAGGGCTTTCTGCCCATTGTGCCTGTGTGGATGCTAGGAATGTGTGGTATGGAAGCCAGAAGCATTTGTGATGCCAAGAGAGGGCCAAAATACCCACAGGTACTGAGTTTTTTTTTTTAAGAAGTTCAGTGCTGAGAAGAACCTAATTAAAGTGTCATGTTTGAAGTATCTGGCAGGGTGTAAGTGGAGCTGGTTTGTGGCTCGTGTCTCTCGGAGAGGAGCTCTGCCCAGTGTGCACTGTGAAGCCGCAGGGGGGCGCTGTTTCAGGATGCGCGCAGCAGACCGTTGAATTGCACTTGCTGCGGAGGGGTTCGATGGAATCTTTGACTTTTTTGTCTGCCTTTTTTTTTTTCTCCCGGCCTTGCTTCTCTCAGATTTCACTGTCGGACGTTTCCTGATTTTCTTGACTTGTGCTGGGGGAAAAAAAATTAAACCACAGCGATCGGCTACGACTTCAGCTCTGACGGTCAAGGTCTGAGGCCCTTTCAGGCTGCAGGTGGAGCAGGATTATTCATGATATTTTGACTGCGCTGCCCATCTGTTTTGAATTGAAGGTTCCCCATATCTTCAGGCATGAACCAGTGCCTACGTGCACGTACAGCTACATGTCGTAACAAGAGGGTTTTGTCTGGAATTTTCTCAGATTTAGAATTAGTGAATCTAATTCATTAGTTAAGTGACATAGAAGCGTCAAAGCTTGATTGATGAGAGAATCTCATTTGGTTGTGTTTTGCAAGTACACAGGGAATCGACTCCAATTACATGACTAGGCAGCTTTTGACCAAAGTGGTGAAATTCCTGATGTTTCTTAAGAGCAAAATCGCAGACTTCTAGTCCAGGAATCTGTGGCTTGCATGGGCTGGTGAAATATGGAATGAGCTTCCCAGCCATTATATTGAAGTCAATACCCTAGTTTCTTTCTGGAGGGAATTCTGAGCTCAATTATCACCATGTGGTGGAGCACATGTCCGTCTCATGTCTGTAACCTTCATTGCGTTCTAAATCAGACAAACACCACAAGAATTAGTTAAATCATTTTTTGCCATTCAGCATGCTAAAAAAAACAAAGAGGGGCATTAAAAAGAAATTCCGAAGCAAATTTGTTCAGGGGAAAAAAAATGAACTACACTCTCCTGCGAGGTACTTATATCCAGGTCAGAGGTCTTTTTCTGCTGGGAGATCCTGTTTAATCAGCATTGCTGTTTGTTGAGTTCTCTCACTGAGATCAACTCAAGGCGTGATGCTGTGCTTGTTTCTCATCGCGTTAAAGAAGCGAGTCGGCGCTGTGCAGTCGATGTAAAGAAAATAAAACCACAGTGGTCTGGATGTACACCAGAACGGGACTCAGCTGTTCGACTGACACTGCTTTATCTGTAGACAGCGTATCATTCAAATCTGGTCCAGAATGGAGTGGGATAGAAATGAGAACTTCAGGCGACTTGTTATGAATGTAACACATGAATTTGATTATGACAGGAACTCTTCTATATGTGTTTAAATGACACTTAACAGAAAAACCCAGATTAGGCGCTATGTAGTAAAAGAAAATAAATGACATTCATAGCTCATGTCGCGAAGCGCACAGCAGGAGGGCCTTGTTTCCAAGCCAGAGGGCTGTTCGGAATCGTGCCTGCTGGGTGTGGGACAGGGGTCTTCACATTGCTCAAGGGTCTTTGTTTTTCAAGGGTCCTGAGCATGCCAGCAAGATTAAAATAAGGGTGGTGTTCACGAAGGGAACAGTTTGGAACGGGCCTGCGTTGTTGTACTCAAGAAGGCCGTGGAGAATCCAGAGGTGTGCGACCAGGTCAGATACCAGCTCCTGTTTTTGCTGCAGTTAGATCAGGTTTTCTTTTTTTCCCCCAAAAAAAACTGTTTATTACCTTTTCTTTTTTCATAAGAGATATACAAAATAAAAAGAAAAAAAAGGCAACAGAGAAAAAGAAAAGCGGGGGCTAAGCTCAAGTAGGTAAGGGTTTCTTTTACTGATACAGGAAACATGACCTCAGGAGACAGACGCACATCATCAATACAGGAGAGCTTATTACATCATGTAACTTCTCTCATGAATATGGTCAAGAGGTCTGGACCAATGCAAGCCAAGAAAGATTCTTACGCGTTATAAAAGACGTTTTGAGTGCAATAGTCAAGTAATCTAAAGGGATATACTACACTCCTACACTCTGGTATAATCTTATGCTGTAGCAGACATTTTTTCCCAGATAAGCAAAAAAAAATCCTTTTCCATTCACAAAACGTGAACATATTATAGAGCCTTTTCTTTCTATTATTAGTTAAATGGCTACTTGAAAGGCCAAGCAAGAGAGAGACTGGGTCCATTCTAACCTCATTTTTCAATGTTTTCTGAAATTCCTGAGAGACACCCCTCCCATAGTTTTGCAGCCTGACACTGGTCCATAGGCAGTGAGGCTGTTGCCTATGTCCATTTCTGTTTCCCACTTTTTGTGTTTTGAGAAATCACTGTTTCTCAAACCCGCATTTTTTTTTTTCATTCGCTGTTGCATTTCCTCTTCATTTTTCTGTGGCTTCTGAGTATTTTGTCCTTTTTTGTGCGGGGACTGGCTGAAAGCAAAGCCAGTGGGAGGCGTTGGATTTTGAGAGGGAAGGAGTCTGTTGCTTTTTGAGAGAAGAAAGTACTGTAGCCGAAGAGTCAGGGCTGTTTTCACTGTGAGCCTCCGAACAGCCCACCTGTCTTTAGAGCAGCAAATGACTTGTTGTAAACGACAGGATATGTGCAGCACTGCTGTTGGATCATGTGGAGACGGTGCCGATCTAACACGGAGCCGTTTCCTTGGTAACAGGAGACCTCAAAGCACAGGAATCCTTGAGGTTTCGAGGCCGGCCGTTTCTTCATTTGCCTGACCATTCACTACCTTCAATAGAGTGCAAGCAGCATAAAACCTTCAGATTCTTCTTGGCTAGCTGTTTTTATTCTTGTGCAAAACGGAATTAAAAAGCCAACAGATAACGGAAAGCTCAAGACTGTACTACAAATTCTTGGTACAGGTTATCTGCAGCTCAGTTAGATTCATAACAAGTATATGATGCATTTTCTAATGTAACTGAGGATTATTACATTATAAAATCCTGTTTGCGGTGATGCTCTGCCATACACTAGATTTAGCTGTCTATTATTTATTATTTTATTTATTTTACAGTGCACACAGCTTGGCTCAAATGTTACTCTAGTACCGTATTTACTGTAAGTTCCTTCCTTCTGTAGAGCATGTTACTACCTAATGCTGCTCACTTTTCTATAACAGGTATTTTGTTCCTTTAAAGATGTCCTTTGTTAAACCAGTCACACCCACAAGGATGTAGAAAACAATGCAATCAGGGATTCATTGTGGAGCAGTGTGAAAGCACGCTTGAACATGTAATTGTGGATACAGAGCAGCTCACTTCCAAGTTCTTTCAGTGAGTTGTTTGCAGTGGCAGCCTGTAGAGTGAAGGCTCTTGGAAGTTAATGAAAAAAGGCAATTAATCATGTCTTTCCAGTGATGACGTGATGGATGATTTGCAACTTTTCACCCCGTCTTCATTGAAATTAGGGGGTTCAGAGCAGGTCGTTGTTTATCTCGCTACAGACCAGTTTCTGTGAATTGCCTGCAAACTCAGCTGGTGTTTGTGTGGCCCTGGTCCGGCTCCTGCGTTCTTGAGCGAGCATCATCCTGCTGGGAAGCAGGGTGACTCAGCACCGTGAGGCAGCCAAGAATGTGACGGCATCTGTGGGGGAGACCCCCTCACCGTCTTCAGAGGGGGGCAGCGGGGTCTGTGGGGACGTCCTCTGACCGCTCTGTGCCTTACCCGTTTCAAGGCTGTGCAGAAGCTTTGTTTGCACCGCTACTTAAAATGAAGATGTCTAGCCAAAAGCACTTGTAAACCAGTCATGAAAAAGGGCTCTTTATTGAATGAATCAATGCAGCAGATCGATGGTGCTTTTTTTCCCCACTATTCACATGAACTAAATCACAAACAGCAAGGTCTTCTCTTTGCCTCTTGCGGCAGTGGTTGACAGTGATTAGTAGGGCTTTACCAGTTTAATTACTTTAACTTCCAATTAGTGAATCCCCGGTGGCCGCCGTGATCTCGTAGAAGTGACAAATGCAGGCTCTCAGGGGGGTGTTGATCAATAAGGAGGGCAGCAAATGAAGGAGCAGCTCAAGGAGAAGGGTAAATAACCCTTTCTGTTCTCTCCTGCAGTCTGCATTGGTGGATGGAGCTGTATACAAAGACAGAGTTCTGGTTTCGCTTCATATTGTAGAAATCTTTCCTCTTGGATGTTTAATTCCTTAAATATGTGGTCGCTTGGTACCTGCGTGGTTTTCTCTCTCGTCCTTTGGTTGTGCTTTCACTGAAGTTGACTGAAGTGTTACTGAAGGTGGCTGAATGCATCACTCTATGAAGCTGCCTTCACTGGCCTTTTCTCTGTTAAAAATGTGGTACTTTAATCTCTAAAAATGATGGCAGAAATAGGGAAAGTATGGTAAAATCTTTAGAGAGCAGGTAAAATTCAGTGCAGGATCACCATGAGTGTGCAGCAGAGTGTTAGTCGTGTTCAACAAAGTCCAACTCTGGGAAGAGAAGGGAACCTTTAACTGATTGCTTGTGCGTGGTCACACTTGGTGCTATCAGATTTCGTCCTGGGGTTTCATGTTTTTGTGTGAGGCCTGTTTCTTGTCTGTTTGCCACAAATACTGTCCTGAGACAATTGCCTTTTCCCAGAAAAACTGCATTTTTGTCTTCTGAAGCGTAATTAAATTGAATTGAGTAGGAAGAGAAAAAAACACCCAGATCTCATGTACAATAGATATCTGTGCTCGAATGAGGAAATGGAGGGGGATCAATTTGAGGAGCTTTAAATTAAAGCTTGTGGAAACAATGTCGCAAAAGAATCTCTAGCTCTAAAAGCCATTGGAGATAGAAGTATGCTAAAAGCCTGAAAAATACATTAAAAAGTATAATTGTAAATTAGTTTGTGCAGGCCAAGTATAAAAAAATGTTTGCAGTGTCAGTTTGTTCTTCATGCTTTCTGAAAGACAAAATTGCTCAGTGCATTCAGGGTTTGGTGGTGAGAAGTCAGGATGTCACAAAGATGATTATAATGCAAATTGAAGGTCACGCCTGGCAAACACCCAGAGGTCTCAGTGCTCATCAAGCGCTGGATTTTCAAACCCAGTGACTTCATTTACACTTCTGCTCTTGTACCCTCAGGGTATTCCAAGACTGGTTGAAAAAACACATTTCTTACCAAGTGTCCTTCGTCACACAAAAATGAGTGTGTTTTGTGAAAGTTCTCGTTCGCAGGCAACACCCCTAGGTACGGGGACTCCAGAGATGTGAGCACATCCAAAAACCCGTGATGGTGAAACTGAACAGTGTAGGAGGCTTTATTGGAGAGGTTTCAATAGATTTACAGAATAATTCTGCACATGCAGCTCAGTAACTAATGCTCGACCTCAGTTGGGCTTGTCATGTTTGTTTTTCAATTTGCCTTCCCAGTGTTTCTGTACATTTCCAAAGTGTTCCAATGAGGTGAGTGAGCTGTTCCTGGACATGCTGGGCTGAAAAGGTGGCTTTCAGCCCCAGGTGATTTACCTTCCTGATACCTCTGTCTAAGAAATGCAGAGTGAGCTTTGTTTCTCCATGATCACAAGGTAAATTTTCGCTTTCCGAGGTGTGGCCAAGTGTAGTATTAAGAGCAAGGCAATGGTGGGTTTCATGTGCTGTGTTACGTGCTGGTTTTGGCAGAAACAGTGGGCTCGGTTATTATTTTGCTATGTACAGTGCACCATAACCTAACAGCATTTTTTGGCATTAACTAGTTAAAGCTGCTCTGTATTTAGAAAGCTTTAATAAATCCTGTTTATTTTTTGTGCAATTTAAGTGCAGTCCAATTATTTTGCAGCCAGTCCTTGGAGCACAGAGTTATAAATCTCACATCAGTTCAATCTGATATTTTCTGTTTGGGAAGCAGGGAATGTTTGAGCTTGCTAACAAAAGTCTGAAAAATCTTAATGAGGCATTTTTAATACGAAAAATTTGAGCATAATAAAGAACATATGCTCTTCTTTTTTCTTTGATGTACCCTGTTACCTTTCTTAGTATTATTATTGATGGAAATACAGATTTCATAGTTCAGGTGGGTAGCTGCGTCAGCATGCGTAGGCTGCAAAGGAACAAGTAATAGGTTTATTCCATTCTGAAAAGAGAAGAAAGAAAACACAAAGTTTCGGCCGTGGGGCCTTCTTCAGGTGTCAGGTGTCATCTTGTGTTTTCTTTCTTCTTTTTTTCAGCATGGAATAAACCTATTACTTATACAGATTTCATTCTGATAAACCTTTAGGTACTTAAGATCAGCCATCTTTTCAGTTGTCTTATGACTGATCCCCCCCAGTCATGGCTGCCTTTCACATGTGCATCATGCAAACACACCTCAGAAGACATGTAATGGGGAGACATTCCTGCAAACACTTAAAATGAAGCAAAGTGCACAAGAGAACAAGCTCTGCTTCAAAATCCCCGGGTCTGTCGTCACTCAAGATCATGTTTAGGGAAGAGGGGTCACATTTTTGAAAAACCTACCTGTGCGACTCCTCAGGATTCGGTGTGGGGGTGAAAGTATTTTTTTTTCTCCATTTCACCCACTTGGAAGTGGTGCCATAGAGGCAATTTCAAAGACCTGTGTGTTTAACAAGTGAGACCCAGAACTCGCTGGCAGAATTTCAGAGAACGTGAGAGGTGCATGAAGACACCGAGGGCACAAGAAGAATCAGTTGCAGCAAAATGACCTTAAGTGTTCCTGGAAGTAATGTGGAGAAACGGGTCCTCTTTGGACGCCAAAGTGCAATTTGACTGTAGCTGCACCATGTCTACCTTTTTCACTAGTGAGATGCATCCTTGCTGGACCTCTACTGCAGATGAATTTCAAAAGAAGCACTAGGATCTGCTTATATCATAGGAGACTGGCTTTTTCTTCCATTTATTTTTCTGGGGCATATCCTACATACATATCTTTTTGGAGTGTTTGGTTTTTTTTTAAGACCCTAAAACTATTATGCAAGGGAGTATTATTATTTTTTTTAGATGTTCTCATGACCCCTTCATTATTCTTCATGTGTGATTATTCCCCACAAATCTGCCTCTACACCAGCAAATTCCAACAGGCTGCTTACAGCTCTTCCAAATACTTCACTCCTTTGATTATTCTGCTAAAAGAGATTTTGGAAAGCTGGCAGCTCAATTCTTTTTTGGACATTCCAGTGGTTAGTTATTCTGCTTCTGCAGTACAAAAGCACTCTTGCTGAGAAGCGATGGCTGTTTCTAATTTGGAACTTTTTGTTGTGGTTTCAGCAACTACGGGGCCTGACGTTTTTCTGCAGATTACTGCGTAGGTAGGAAAAAGTCTGTGTTAGGATGTCAGGCTCTGCGAGCACTTTTAGCCTGCAAGTCAAAGGGGATGTCTTCATCCAAAAGGTGCTCCAGTTTGTGTACTGTTTTAAAATAATTTTGGATATAGAAGGAAACTGACATTGCCATCTAATGAAAGCAGTGCAGATGAACAGTGAGGAAAATCCCACGGACGTGTTAATTCCCTTATGGGGTTATAAACTAGGCTATCTCTACCATTTTCCCCACATGTATCTTCTACATTATTTGGTTTTTATCTGTCCCACGTTTCTTCTTAACCTTTCTTGGACTAAACAGGCTGTAAGCGAGGTTGTCCTCTGTTTGGCTTGAATGGACTTTTTAAGGTCAATGTTTCTTGTAGACCTGTGTAAGAATCACTGAGAGAAAACATTAGAACTACCACTTTAACAGGTTTTGAAAAAACACCAGATTTCTTAAAAACGGCCCGTTTCTCTTTGCCGTCTTCTGCAGTTGCCGACGGAAACAGTGGCGGACGGACCTCCCTGCTTCTAGTGTGGTCATCACCTTCCACAACGAGGCGCGGTCTGCACTCCTGCGCACGGTTGTCAGGTACTGTCTGCTCTGTCTGCTTCTTTCTCTTATTCGAAAGAAGAGCTGTACCAGTATTTTTAATATTTTATTTTGTTGGCCTCAGCAAGATACGTCTTCACAGCAGCAAACCATATTTGTCTGGATAGACAGAGGGGAGCTCTCTTACCTTAATTCTTTGTTTCTCATCTCGGGTTTGTTCCTTGTCCCAGGTTACTGGTCTCTCAATATGTAATGTTACCAGAGCATAATCTTGTATGTTGAAAAATGAACCCTAAAGAGAATACTACATCTTATTACTAGTTGAAGAGATGAATTTTGTTCAAGCAGGCAGTGGCATCAGTATGCGTAGGCTGCGAAGGAACAGGTAAAGGTTTATTCCCTGCTGAAAAGAAAAGGGACACAATGTTTCGGCTGTGGAGCCACCTTCAAGTAAAAATCAGAAGAAAAGGCAAGATACATTTTCAGTTTGCAAGTAAGATGTATCGCAAGGAAAGTGATTGTTCCACCGAGTCTAGGGCAGTAACAGGGAAGAAAATATTCAGTTTAACTCTTTCCGTTGCTCTCTCTGTTGGCCAGCACAAAGGCAATCCTCTTGCCTCACTAGCCAGTTGTAAAAGTAAACCCTTCTCTGACGGGCCATTCTTCTCGTTCTTCTGTTACAGTGTTCTCAAGAAAAGCCCCCCTCACCTTATCAAAGAAATTATATTAGTGGATGATTACAGCGACAATGGTGAGTATCGCGCCTTTGATGTCGTCATTTGTGGGCGTGTGTTTCTCTCAAGAGCTCGTGCAGTCATTTCAACTCTGGTCCTGTCAGTGGGTAGCTCATTCCACCTGCGTTCCTGATGGCTGGCTTCAAACACTTGCTTCCGAATGTCATTTAAATGAGACTGAAGGCCTTGAGCACAGATCTGTACAGTATGTACAGGTCTGAGCACAGGTCTTCCCTTTCCAGTGTTTCTCCAACAGTTTGTGGAACCTTTAAAACATTTTAACTTGATAACTCTAGAATGGGGTTGTTTCTTCTTTTAAAAAAAAATAGTATGATTGCATTTAATTTCTTGAAGTCGTCTTTTTAGATGGGTAAAACCATGTCAACAAAACTGAGGCATCTTCACATTTGATAAAGCCTAGAACAGGGGCTCAGGGTGGACAAAGGCAGCAAAAATAAACAAGAAACTTCTACAGTGTGTGCAATTTACAAAAAGCCCCATGTGGGGGCTCCTTTGTAGTCAGCCTCACCAGTAGCAGGTCTGATACCCGGAAAAGAAGTGAAAACACTGCATTTAGGCCGGTGCGGTGGCTCTGTTGCTCAGGATCTGCGCCTGTGGCTGGAAGGTTGCCGGTTCAAATCCCGCGGCCGGCAGAGGAATCCTACTCCGTTGGGCCCCTGAGCAAGGCCCTTAACCCCAACTGCTCCAGGGGCGCCATGTAAATGGCTGACCCTGCGCTCTGACCCCCAGCTTCTCTCCCTGTCTGTGTGTCTCATGGAGAGCAAGCTGGGGTATGTGAAAAAGACACATTCCTAATGCAAGAAATTGTATAGGGCCAGTAAAGTGATTTTGATCTTATCTTCTGTGTTTTACAGCTGAAGACGGCGCTTTGTTGGCAAAAATTGAGAAAGTGCGGGTTCTGCGCAATGACCGGCGAGAAGGTAATCCCAGGGGTGAAAATGTCCAAAGCTACCATATCATTCAGACATGGCAGATGTGTGGATGGATAAAACAGTGCTGTGCAGCCTAAAGGAGTCTTATTTTATATAAACTGATGGGAAAAAAGAAACGTCCTCATGCTGACTCACTGAAGGGCTCAGTCTTTTCATAACTGGTGTCAAAGAAATCGACCGTTTTCTTTTCAACAGCTCCTGAAAGATGGTGAAAATAAATTGTCACCAAAAAAAATGGAAAAAAGAAACGCAACATTTTCAGGAACGAGAATACTGTAGTTATAGCTTATGTACTTTCACAAAAAGTTGTCAATTTGTTTTAAGCCCTCTGGCCAGCAATTCAGCTGGTGCAGTGAGGCATTGCAACTTGCCAATCACACGAAAGCTCGTTAGGTGCACTTTTACCCAATGAGGTCCAGGTGGAACAATGTCTGATCAGGTCACCTTTAAAAAGGCCTTAATTCAAAGTTTAGGTCACTGCAAGAAAAAGGCCACACAGTCAGTTTTCTGTGCATCCCATAATGCATCGAATGTCACCAGAGGCAAGGGAGAGGGCCATCGGCATGCTGCAGGCCAGCATGTCATGTGCCAGCGGTGCCAGACCCTATGGAGTGAGCCGCTCCACAATGTCCCAAGTACAGAGAAGGTTTCAGCAGACTGGCAGGACAGGTGACTGTCCAAGATCAAGTCGCACTCGTGTGACAACACCAGAGCTGGACCGACACATCAGACTGGTCCATCTGAGAGATTGTTTCAGATCTGCCACCCGTTCTGCTGCTGAACCTGCCGGCAGACACAATGTCCGCATCAGTGACAGGACAGTGAGGCTCCATGCTGCTGGTCTTAGAGCAAGGCGACCTGTCAGAGGCCCTCTGCTGGCTTGGGCCAGGCAGGTGCTTGAAGACACTGGAATAAATGGGAGTTTAGGTACTGCTTCCAGGAGACTTGTAGAGTATAAGAGGAACAGCAGCACCAGGCACTGTTCAGCACAGTTGGGCCTGCTGGCTGCAGAGCAGCCTTGAAAGCTGATGGTGGCGCTGTTCCCCTGCAGGGCTCATGAGGTCCAGGGTGAGGGGGGCGGACGCCGCTGTGGCCAAAGTGCTCACCTTCCTGGACAGCCACTGCGAGTGCAACGAACAGTGGCTGGAGCCCCTGCTGGAGAGAGTGGCAGAGGTCAGTACAGCCGCCCAGCCCCGGGTACACGGTCAGGAGATGGGCTGGGCGCCCGGAGATCACTGCACATCAGTGACTTCATGGACCAACAGCAACAGCTGCCCGGCCTCCTGTTTGAGATGTAAAATCGAGGTCCAGCTGCTGCACGAGTTACTGATTTGTTCTTGATCTCCTAGATTCTCTAAATCACGTTGGATTAAATTATGTGCTACATGACTGGTTATAGTAACACTGTGTTAATAGGACACTGTTGTCAAGTGCTTGTGTACCACTTTACATATGTGCACAGTATTGTTTTTGCTTAGCTAAGACATATGCTCAGTTACTTGTTGTACGAAGTCTGCTCAAAGCTGTCAGCCGTGAACTGGGGATAATAAGCTGTATCAGCCAACAGAATGGGCACTAACACCTGTCTGCTCACTTTCTTCTGCATTTTCCAAGTGCAATCGTCCAGATTATAATAAAATAGCATTAAATATGTTTGTGTTTAGGCTTCTCGAAAGAAGTGCTTTTAAGATTCCTGTAGACTCACACTTACCGAAGTAAAAAACAAAAACAAATCCATTTATCTACAAGAGAAGACTATACTGCCCAGACAGAAAATAATCAAAGCTTGAAATCCATTGTAGGATAATAATATGTAGCCGAGCTTTTATTTTTTCTTTGACGGTTGGCAAACTTTGCACTTGAGTAGTTGTCGCGCTGCGAGATCTGACGAGCGGAGCCGACAGCCCTTAAAGGACTGGACTCAGGAAGCTGGCAGCAGTTTCCAGTGTGTTGCCAGCGTCGGGAGTCTGCAGTGTGTAAATCTGCGGATTAGACAAACCGTGACGAGCTCCTCTGGAGTGCAGGATGTGCCTCCTGTTTGGTGAGAGCACCTGAACAAACAGGAGCTTACAGCCACCACTTTTTAATTCAGGCATCAAAAGCAACCTTAAGTACCATAAATAACGAATTACTGAAAGAGGAGATGATGTTGAAAGAATGTTATTTAAAATAAAGGATGCTTCAGCCACATACTGTTTCCTCCTATACTTTAATACAAAACAAAATAATTTCGTTATACCATCTACCTGTGTATGAGTATCTTTGAACTTGAAAAGAAAATTAACATTCTTCTTGTGAAATTGTTTGCACAGCTCAGCAGGGCACTAAGATGTCATTTTTATATTTAAATACTTTTAAAAGCCTCGTTTGAGTCTTATTTTGGGGGTATTTCTGTTCAGATCCTTCTTGTGTTCTTTGTTTTCATTCTGGAGGTCAATTTTGCCCTAAGAGGCAGTTGTGAGCGGAGGTTGTTTTTTTTCAAACCCCATTAATACAAGCAAAGATAAGAAGTGGCCCTTATGAGTCCACAGAATGCTTGAGTTCCTGTGGACCTGAGGCACATTTGCAAACAAAATAGCTCAATCTCAAGAACATCAGGTGAGTAGGCTTGGTATGTGAAAACAAATAAGGAAACTGAGATGCACAGTAGGCAATGAGATTGTTTTTTTAATGGACAGCTGTAAAACATTCTGTCAGCCACTTTCATATCTCTGCTTCCATTCATGGTTCATTTATCAGCTCTCGTCTCTTTCACAGGACAGAACTCGAGTTGTGTCCCCCATTATCGATGTCATCAATATGGATAACTTCCAGTACGTAGGGGCTTCAGCAGACCTCAAGGGTGGTGAGTTGTTCCTGCCAAGAGCTTTGCTGTGTTCAGAAATACTGTCTCACTCTCAAGAGCTGCTGTCATGTGTGTTGCGATGGAGAGACGACCGTGGAGTGGCCAACACCATGTCCACTGTTGCGTATATGGTGCCCTCTGGAGTTCCTGCACCAGTGCCTGCTCACTGATCGTGCTGGAGAGAAACTCTTGAGACAGACTCCTTTGCGTGTCTAGAAAGAAGAATGGATCCTTCAAAATGACAGCAAGGAAGGCACTGGTCTGCAGAAGCAGCCCAGGCCCTGGAGGAGAGCTTGCAAAATCGTCAACCTGGGAGTTTTTCCACTGGTTTTGTCGCCTCTGAACATTTCAGACCTGCTTGTTTTTTGGTGGTGCCCTTGTGAAAAAGCACAAACAGGGGCTAAGGACAACAGTGAGGGTGAGGAAGGTGAGCAGCTTGAGTCCACAGGGGAATGAGGGATTTGACTTGATGAGCAGTCTGAAAGAGAAATGGGTTTGGTAGCTGTGTCATTACTTGACCCTCAACCACTTCAGATAGTTTCCAACAACCCCACTGGATGAAAGGGACAAATCGTGGGAGTCATCCTTCCTACTCCCTTGGACATTTTGAAACCAAAGAGATTTTCTCAAATCAGCCTGAAGCGGGAACTAGTTTAAAGCTAAGAAACCAAGAATCAAGTCTGAATTGCTTTAAGGCTGTCACTATACAAATTATTTTATTCTGCGGGTATCTGTAATAACATGCCCTTTCTCAAAGTGTCTGGGTCATAATGGGACTCACGCAGGATGCACACACGGTCAGGATGTACCCGAGGCCCGTGCTGATGTCCAGTGTCCCTTTTCAGCAGGTCTGAGACGTGAGACATTCACTGGCCACAGCAGTGGACGGGGTTAACGTTGGAACTCTTTATTATACAGGAAGCCTATTTTGGGAGTAAATGCACTGGATATATGGGAACAGTTACAAACTCTAACAAAACAAACCGGTATTATGAAGTCACGCAGATGTACAAGATAGAGTAAAGATAAAAAAAAAGGTTTGAAACTTTAGACCGGTGCTTGCAAATGCAGTAAAATTATTCACCCGGGCATCACCTGAAAGATTCAGGAGAAAGCTTTCAGTCTGTTCCGATGTAAAGCTTGGTTCCACACCTTGATGTTTCTCCTCTTTAGATCTTTCTAAAAGAGGAAAGAGCTTGGATGAATCCACTCGGACACACGGAAGGTTTGGGAGGGTGGGGCTGGAAAGTACTCTTGTATGTTGAGTGCTCCTCACAGTTGGCCAATCGCATTGCCTTATTTCGGCCCGCAGGGTTTGACTGGAACCTGGTGTTCAAGTGGGATTACATGACGCTGGAGCAGCGGAGAGCTCGCCAGGGGAACCCCATCGCTCCCATCAAGTAACATCTCCGTTTGCCGTCTGTGTTTGTCTTCAGTTTTATCTGCGGGTCTTTCAGACTCGGAGCTCATCTGTGTTGTGATCATTTCTGTCTTGTCATACGTCTATTAGTAACGTAACACGTTTCCAAAGGAATAAGGGACAGTATTTCCGACGTTCTCCTTCAGCCTCTGCCTTTGCATTCCCTTTTAAAGCCCACAAACAGGAAGAGACCCTCCTGTAAGCAGTCTCATGCCTCGCAGTGATACAATTTCCAAAGATGCCGTTTTCCACCACATGTAACAGGAAGTAGAGGGGCAGTGCCACAGAGTCATACAGCAGAACTTGGCCTTGGGAGTTCAGCTTTGGACTGGGTTTGAGTCAGGGGCGGAGTTGTGACTCCTGCACACCTGGACAGCCAATCCTGATTACAGCCTGCTGCAGATAATGATCTGGGTTGACACCTTGCATCTATAACCTAAATTACAGAGCTCCAGTAATGCAATACAGGGGCAATTGTTGCAGATCTCTCTGTGTTCTTATTATTTAAAAACAACAATCAAGTCTTAAGCTGAAAATTGCTTTTTGCCTGTAGATGGCAGCCTAGACTTAATTTTCTAACTAGAATATTGCAAGGATGTATTAGTTTCTCTCTCTAACACTACTGAAGACTCCTTAATGCCAGGGGTTAATTAAACAAGAAAATGGCGAAAGTTAGAAAGAAAATCTTTCTGCTGTAGTACTCTGTGTGACGGTAGTAAAATATGAATCGGGGATACATCTGGACTATTTTGCCCTTTCCTTACTGCAAGTCAAGGGCTTGATCTTATGTGGGACTTGTGGCTGAAGCCAGTCCCAGAGGCTTTATAAGGAAGTGGTCTACCCAAGGCATGGCTGTCCCTGTGTTTCATACAGGCTGTGTGGACTGGTGCCCTGTCTTCCAGAAAATATAGATGTAATTTACACAGTGCCGGCCTTGTTATAGGAAGATTGCATTCTGTGGTGGCTGTTTAATCATTGTTGACCCTCTTTATCCTGCTGTTCTTTCTACCACCTCCTTAATCACGCCAGTTTTTCTTGTCCCATTTAGTTCCTCAGAAGACTTGGTGACACATTGAGACAACTGATGTGGTTTTTTTTCCACTTTTTTTTAGAACACCCATGATCGCCGGAGGCCTCTTCGTCATGGATAAAGACTACTTCGAGGAGCTGGGGAAATACGACATGATGATGGACGTCTGGGGTGGCGAAAATTTAGGTTAGAAGATCCACAGTGGGGGGGAAAAAATACTTTATCTCACAACCAAAAGCGTCGTTCTTCTACTTATTGAGATTAATACTTAAACACTTGAGGCCTTCTGGACTCTCCACTCAAAGCGCTTTACAGGTAATGGGGACTCCCCTTCACCACCACCAGTGTGCAGCCCCACCTGGATGATGCCACGGCAGCCACTGTGCGCCAGTACACTCCCTGCACACCAGCTCTCAGTGGGAAGAAGAATAGAGTAATGAAGCCAGTTCATAGATGTGGGTTATTAGGAGGTCATGATTGGTAAAGGCTAATGGGAAATTTGGCCAGGACGCTATGGTTACACCCCTACTCTTTTCGAGAAATGCTCTGGGATTTTTAATTACCATAGAAAGACAGGACCTCAGTGTTACTTCTCATCTGAAGGACGACGCCTTTCTACAGTATAGTGTCCCTGTCACTATACTAGGGCATTAGGATCCACACAGACTGCAGGGTGAGCGCCCCCTACTGGCCCCACTAACACCTCTTCCAGCAGCAGCCTTAGTTTTTCTCGAGAGTCTCCCATCCAGGTACTCACCAGCCTCACACGTGCTGGGCTTCAGTAGGTTGTCAGTTGTGATTGATAAAAAACACTGATGTCCTTTTAAAGTGAAAATCCCTAATACAGCTGTGGTCTTCCTGTTGCTGGTACCTTGCCGTTTGGTGCCTGTGTCATTACAGAGATCTCCTTCCGAGTGTGGCAGTGTGGGGGCAGTCTGGAAATCATTCCGTGCAGCCGAGTGGGACATGTCTTCCGCAAACAACACCCTTATACCTTCCCTGGGGGCAGTGGCACGGTGTTTGCCAGGTCAGCATTTATAAACTTAGAATTGGTCGTCCAGTCATAAGTAGAGTGAATGAATGTTTCTCAAAGCGTTGTAATGTATACCTCCCCGCTTACCGGTGACACAGCGATAGGATTTCTGTATCTCTGCAGAGATTAAATGTAAAGAAGAGATTAGATTTGGAGATTACTGCGGAGATTAAGAAGTTTAAAGGTGATTACAGTTTTTGACATTGGCATACAACCAGCCCTTACCTGGAGTTTTTTTGTGGCTGTTTGTTTTAATGCGACTGTATTTTGCCAGATTTTCCCAGTCTGTTAGCTGCATGCTAGAGGTGCCAGTATTCTTGCTTTTATTCAGGCTGGTTAGTTCTGAAGGTCTGTTTCTGGGATAGCGCTTCCTGTCTGCCTTGTGGTTCAAGGTCTGTACATCCCTTGTTTTGCGGGGGAGTGTTTGTGAAACTGCGAGTTGCGGAAAAAAACCCTTGTTTCTGTGGAGAAGTCTCCTGCAGACTTGCCACCTGCTCCTCCCACGGTTCCCCAGGAGTGAAACTGTGCCCCTTCCTTTGAGTCCATAAGTACCAACCTCTTGTCCCTGGTTCAGATGTGCCCTCTGTAGGCACAGTATCTGTTGCCAGTGGGGTCTCCCCCTCGGAGAAAAGCTCGCCTGGAAATTCTGAGCCGAAGCTCAGTATAACTGTCGGGCTAGCTCTGTCGGTAGAGCATGAGACTCTGTTCTCAGGGTAGTGGGTTTGTGTCCCACGTCGGGCGACAGGTCCTCCATGTTGGAGGTTGGGCACAAGGCTAACAGCCCCGTCCCATAAAAAACTAATGTTACTGAACCAGCAACAGGATGTTACTGCCCCTACTGGAAGGCATGACAGGCAAACATCCACATCCATCAGTATAAGCATATTTGCCGTGTGAAGCAAGTGGACATTGCCAAACCAGCCGACAAACTCAACTCAGATCCCTAGTATTCACCTGGTTTAGTCTGGGTCCCCTGAAGTCCTGAAATATCCTGATAGTACTGCCGGAATTTCCCACTGGTCCCCTTGAAAGCCCAGTGCGCACCCCTGTTGCAACAAGGGTCTGAAATCGTCAGATAGGGCAACATTTTCCAAGTATTTCATAGTACTAGAAGACGTATTATAAAAGTTTATTTTATTCTTGTGTGAATCTTGATTTTGTTTTCAAAGAAGTGTCGTTTTAAACCACAATTACGGTAGTCAGCGTTGCAAAAGAAACCAGTATTGACTGTGAATCTCGGATGCTTCTCTGAAATACAGCTTCTCCAAACTGAATACAGTGCGCTAGTGTGGTAGATTTCAAGATGAGATTTTAAGCAGTAGTTACATTTTAGCTGCCCCCAAAACAGAAGCAATATAATTTCACCAGTTAAAATGATGGATGCCCATGCTGATATTTTTCCACGGCTCTAACATATAACTGAGTAACTCGTTGTCCAGCAACTATCTGAGGATCAAATGAAACTAAACAGATCTTCCCCTCAAAAGAACAGGCCATTAGCTACTGATTTGCAATCACTCTTTTCCAAGGCAAAAAAGGTTAAAAAGAAATATAGCCTGAACAGATACACCAATACTAACTGAAATTTGAGTTGGCAGAGTCTGGTTCCAAAGTCTCTTTACTTGCTGAGGTTTTTATGGAGTGGTCTTACAATTTGGGATGTTTTTTTTTTAATTCACTTCTTACCCTGTGCTTCTGTGGCTCATTGTGTCTGTGGCGTATAACTTGCAGCGATACTGTATATACAGGGTCCACTGGAACAGCCAGGTGCACTTTATAAACAGGTTTTGATGTGCTGCAGGGACAGGAATTCCCAGTCAGTCTGGAGAAGTTGTATAATTCCGAACACCTAATTACTTCTTTTTGAAAAACATGGTTATTAAAATATATCCAGCTGTACAGTTTGCAAGTCAATTGCTACACCTCCCTGAGGCGGCAAAATAAGTGGTCTTGATGTCGAGATCTTACAAATGCAGCAAAACACCCAAAACACGATAGTACAGACACAGGTGCGTGCAGATCAGTAGCTTGCTTATTTGCATTATGTATGGCCTGACTGGAATGTCAGATGCCTGTGGCTGGAAGGTTGCCGGTTCAAATCCCACGGCCGGCAGAGGAATCCTACTCCGTTGGGCCCCTGAGCAAGGCCCTTAACCCCAACTGCTCCAGGGGCGCTGTGCAAATGACTGATCCTGCGTTCTGACCCCAAGCATCTCTCCCAGTCTGTGTGTCTCATGGAGAGCAAGCTGGGGTATGCAAAAAGACGAATTCCTAATGCAAGAAATTGTATAGGGCTAATTAAGTGATCTTATCTTATCTTTCTTATCTTATTCCTGTTCATGTTTGCAATTTAGGACTTGGGGCTTAAATCATGTTGTGTTCCTCGATGCCCCTTTTTTAGTATTAGACTGGAATTGGGAGCTTATTTTGTGTGTCGAAGAGCAAAGTGCACCCCAGGGAGTGAGGTACAGTCCCTTTCTGGTTCTTGGAGAACATGGATTCTCTTTCTGGGGAACGGACGTGATGGGACCACTCCTAAAAATCTTTAAAGTGGCAGCAGACTTTCGCTCAAGTCACAAACAATCTCACAGTACCCTCCCACAAACTGATCCCTTCAAGGCTGGTAAAACAGATTATTCCCGTTTTTTTTTTTTAAGGAACACTCGAAGGGCTGCAGAGGTGTGGATGGACGAATTTAAGAATTTCTACTATGCTGCTGTGCCTTCTGCTCGGAACGTCCCATATGGCAAGTAAGTGATTCCGGGAGTCGCGCCCCAACGCTGTGGATAACAGAGTGGACCAAAGTTAGCAGGACTTGTTCTTCCTGGTTGACGCTGGATTGAACAGCTAGAGTAGGGAGCCGTGTCAGCATGCGTAGGCTGCAAAGGAACAAGCAAAGGTGTTTTCCCCGCTGAAAAGAGAACAAAAGAAACGCAACGTTTTGGCTGTGGGGCCTTCTGTGGGAGTCAGTTTCTAATGCAAACGTGCATCCCATTCCCAACTGAATCCCAAATGGAAAACGGGATTTCATGGGAGCTTATGCCTGCTTGGTTTGGTGCACCTGAGAAGGAGCCGTTTCAAATCTCCTCTCCGTAGGCTCAGTATCTGTTATTGCCCATGTCTTCCCCTCTGAGCAAAGGCCTGCCCGGAATTTTTGTGCCAAAGCTCAATATTACTGCCTTTTCTGTGTGAAGCTAGTGAACATTGATAACCCAGCCCACAAAACTCCACTCGTGCCCCTAGCATTCTTGTGGTTTACTGTGGGTTGCCTGCAGTGCTGAAATGTCCTAACGGTACTGCCTGAAGTTTTGACTATCCTTTGCATATCTAAACTAGATCCAGATACTCTCTTCCATCACTGTAGCTGCTCAGCTCAACAACTCCACTGCTTTGGTCATGAGAATGTATTAATCGAAACCAGCTAACATGAACAAGTGTTCAGTTAACTTAATGGAGGCGTCGCTATCAAATAAGACCATAAAAAATGCTTCATAAAATAGTCCTTGTTTTGGACACAGACTGCCTATATTTAAGTTCATTCAACTAATAAAATAAAAGGAAAGATAAAATCAATGTGTTATTACTCATTTATAAATTGTAATTAATTATATGTAATATCTTCCTGGTCATTGCTGAAGCAGGACTGTAAAGGCAGTGAAAGAGGTATGGTGGAGTTGCTTTCTGATGTTGGCTCTTACTAAGTCCCAGTTTCAGCTCCTATTTAGTTTCTTTTCTTCAGTGGTGTGCCAGGAGATTTGTGTTGCTGTTAACTCGTCGAAAGCAAAGAAGGAAATAAAATCCCATCTTTTTTTCTTTCCTCTCGCTGCGACTTGTGCCTTCCCCCCAGCATTCAGAGCCGAATGGAAATGAAAAAGAGGCTCGCCTGCAAACCTTTCAAGTGGTACCTGGAGAATGTGTATCCTGAGCTGAGGTGAGTGAGCCAAGTCACAGAGTCGGTTTGCACATGGTTTTACACTCTACCACACAGGTCAGCATCTCATTTTATAAGCATCAGCCTGACAGTGTGTAGATAGCAGAAGGAGAAACCCTGTTTTTTAAGCCACTGGTGTTTGTTTTAATTGATTTCTCATGCATGGCAGAGAGGGAGAGCTGGATGAGATGGACTCGCTCCCTCAGGCTCAGCCTTGCTAAGAGACCATTCACTGTCCATTCTAACAGAGAATGGCAAATCACAGACTTGTGACCTCAGGTGCTGCCGATTTTCTTTATACAGTATTTACTGCTTTGGGATGTATTGCCCAACTATGCTGTAACGGAGAGCATAAGCACACTCTCGGCAAAAGCTCAACAAAGCCAAAAATAGAGGCAATTGCAGCCGGAAACATTGTACAAATCAATTAGCCATCTCTCCTGTCTGCGTTAAACCTCCAAGATGTGCCGTCTTTTGGCTGTTCTCCCCTTCGCTGTAAATCCTGGAATTAAGGGAATGTCGTCTTGTATCTGCTTCTCAGCACACTAGCGCCATCTGCTGGCCCTGGCCTGTCTCCACAGTGCCTGTGGGGGCACTGCAGCCTCTTTGAATGTGTTACTGTGCTCCAGGGCACTCACGAGGGTTTTACTGAAATGAGCCTTTCTGACTGCCTGTGTGATGCGTTTACCAGGGTACCAGACCACCAGGACATTGCGTTTGGAGCCCTACAGCAGGGCAGCAACTGTTTGGACACCCTGGGGCATTTTGCAGACGGTGTTGTTGGAGTGTACGAGTGCCACAATGCTGGAGGCAACCAGGTGCAGTGCAGAGTTTTTACAACCTGGAGTAGCTTCTGTAGTTTTATTTCACACGTTCTTCTTGCATTTGACCTTCAGATCAACCCTTCAGACATAGAGATGTGCAGCAGTAGCAAAGTGGATGTGTTTTCTACTGAAATATAGTAAAAACTCGCCCAATAAATGAATAAAATCAATGTATGGAAATTTGGATGAGGTCTTCTAAAAGAGGGTGGCTTTTGAAAGGGCCACACTGCGAGCTGAGTAACTGTAGTAAATCATTTTAATGTGTGTCATTCTCATAAAAACACTTGACTATGACTCACAAGGTTGTGGTCTTTTCAATAAAGATAAATCATCATTTAAATTGTAATGTCTGGTGGGACACTGCTGTTTCACCCTTGAGAAAGGTACTTCATCTGAATTTCTCCAGTAAAATTTCCAACTGTATAAATGGGTGCAAATAGACATTGCTTTGGATAAAAGCAAAATAAAAGAAGCAATTTTTGGAGGGGTAACTAAGTTATATTAAATAAATCCACTGAATAAATTAATATTTGTAATTGTACAAAGTATACAATGGTTACTTAAGCAAATAGTTCAGGTAACTGATGAAATATTTAGTTCATATATAAACTTAAGACCTTATATTTAGAAGCATTCCTTGTGTGTACTGGTGAAACTAGTTAGTTCTTTTTAGATCACTTGTTGTCGTCATTGATGTCTGCTGTCACTGATCCATCTGATAAGCTGATGTTCATTGATGAGGGCAGTTTCGAAGTTTACTACAATAGTCATGCATGTCCCATCGCCAGGGACAGCACCTCAGTCCTGTCGAGTCCCTCCTTTATTTTCCAGGGGACTTTCAAGGCGGAGTGTGTAGCGGAATCATGCTTTTCTCTGCTGTGTTCCCTCCAGGAATGGGCCCTGACTAAGGATAAATCTGTCAAGCACATGGATCTGTGCCTGACGGTGGTTGACCGGGCTGCAGGATCGCAAATCAAGCTGCAGGGGTGCCGAGAGAACGACAGCAGGCAGGTGAGCTTAAAGGGCACACAGTTCTGAGGTAACATGGAGGTGATGGGGATTTTCATTCGGTAGAAACATTCTGAAGTAACATGGGGGTGATGGGGTTTCACGTTCAGTAGAAAAGTTCTGGGGTAATCTGGGGGTGATGGGGTTTCTCGTTCAGTAGAAAAGTTCTGAGGTAACGTGGGGGTGATGGGGTTTCTCGTTCAGTAGAAAAGTTCTGAGGTAACGTGGGGGTGATGAGGTTTCACATTCAGTAGAAAAAGTCTGAGGTAACATGGGGGTGATGGGGTTTCTTGTTCAGTAGAAACGATCTGAAGTAACGTGGGGGCGATGGGTTTCTTGTTCAGTAGAAACATTCTGAAGTAACGTGGGGGTGATGGGGTTTCGCGTTCAGTAGAAAAGTTCTGGGGTAATCTCGGGGTGAGGGGGTTTCTCATTCAGTTGACAATTCAACCATAAGAGCATGGGACTGAACAAGACTCAGAGCAAGATTTGAGTTTGAAGCACACACTGAAGGTTGCTCATACATTGCTAGCTACACTTTTCATGTATGAACATAAGAATAGTTGCCCAGTTGTTTCTTGGAAGAAACCAGAGAACTGGCTTCAGCAGCATGTCCAGGTAGTGTGTTCCACTACCCGGAAAAGCAAGTGCCTCCTGGTCTTGGTTTCCAATGCCCTTCCATGTAGTTTCCACTGAGACGGGTATCTGCTCTCAGCTTCCACAAACCACAAACCTGTTCAGCCAACCCTTTGGCTGAAATTTTGTCTCCATGCTAAAATAAAACCGATTCGCCTGCTGGAGTGAAGCTGAGGAGCCCTTAAGGCTCTGTGTGATACTGTCCCGGAGACAGAACTTGCAAAGAAATGCTGTGGGGGAGGGGTTCATAAACATGCATTAAAAAATGACTGTAGCTGTATTTTAGTTTCAACTGCAACTTTCCAGTTAGGAAATGTAAGCTGTGTTATTCTGTTCTCCAGCAAGCAGGCTTGTAGAGAAATCTCTCTCCCTGGTGCAGCTCCTACAGAGCAGTGCATCCTGGGAGGAGGAGGTGTGGCGTGTGGCGATTAACGCTGGCGCTGTGGTTTTCTTTCAGAAATGGGAGCAGATTGAAAACAACTCCAAGCTGAGGCACGTGGGCAGTAACCTGTGTCTGGACAGCCGCAGTGCCCGGAGTGGGGGGCTGACCGTGGAGGTGTGCAGTCCATCCCTCACACAGCAGTGGAAGTTCACGTTGAACCTGCAGCAGTAAAGAGGCCGCGGAGCAAGAAAATCCTCTCAAATCCAGCACATACTAAAGAGAGAGACGCAAGGAAATTGAGCTGAAAGAAGAATAATAAGGACAGAGAGAAAGAGATGATCTCCATCTCACTATATACCTCAGTGTTTCATCCTGGCCCAGCGTTGGAACTAAACCCTTTTTTGACGCCAGTGGAATTGGAAGGGTTTTCCCTGCATTTCGCTGAATATCTCTGCATTCCCAGTGGATATTAATTTTGATTTCATTTTTAATTCCTCATCCTGTAGAATGTAAAGACGTTATAGAGTCCCTTACCTTATCAGGCTGTGCCTCTTTGGAAAAGTGGCGAAGCGGTCGGTCAAGACTACGTTTTTGAACTGCTGAGGGGAAGCAGATCCTGACTCCCAGCACCTCCTTTCGGCAGAAGAAACTGGTGCCCGAGTCGGGTGTTTTTTTTTTCCAAACTGCTGGAGAAATACCTGTTCTATTTTCTATGATGTAATATCCGAAATATTTCTATTTCTATTTGAGAGTCTGAATCATACTGTAGGAATCAAGGTTTTCGATACGGAAAAAAACGATACGCTGAAGAGGCCTCCAACACAAACTGGGAGCAGAGTTATTGAAACAGGTGATTTGTTGCTGCTGGACCTGTGTGGACTGTAGCACTGGATGCTACTGTTCTTCAGTATTTAACTTACCCCCTTTGCCCTGTGTGGTAATCTGGAAAAAACAATAGATAGGCGCTCTTTTATTTTTGTAAACCTCAAAAGAGCGAAGAAAGGTCTGTCATGCTCTGTGTGTTTTCTTTCAGCGACATTGAAGAAACAGTAATAACGCTAAGAAGAACGATCAAAGCCAACCAAATTGAGTTTCACCTTCTGTAAAATATTCTAGCTGTATTTCTGGTTTTGGTGTATGTAAAGAGCCCCACCTTCTCGGTCAGTTCCTTGTTTCCCTCTAAGATGCACCTTTAGTTTGTCACCTGCGCCCAAGGTTGTGGGCTGAGCTTTGTAGGGCAGGAAGGAGGCTGGGTCAGCACGTAGAAAAAAGGAGATGTGACACAGGCGTGCGTTCAGCTGGGCTGGTCTCTGTTTCAGTTGGTTTTCCAGCAACGCGCAGGTTTGAGAAACTCAAATTCGGCCATGTTTGTCTTTCAAAGTTAAATCCTTGCACCACATCAGTTCTCTTCAGAGTTGAACTTACCTGGTCATGGTCCGGGGAAGCTGGCAGGAAAAGGCTGTAAGGAAACTGTACCAAACAGTCAAGGGATGGTTATTTCACTGCACGTTCTTTTGTGTTATGATTGACCATTTTAAGTCCCAGTTATTATGATTTTTATTTTTTTCTGATTTCTTAAAAACAGAGGTAATTGCCTTTCGATATGCCCATCACATGTGAAATGTGCTTCATGTGCGTCAGCAAAGTATTCCAAAGACTATGAAAGGAAGGCAAAGAAGGGGCTACCATCTCTTAAGTCAGTCCTGCACATACAAAGACTGAAAAAAGCAATAAGATACCCTGATGTGGCTCTTATGCCTACAGGCTGCGCACATGTACTTAATAACATCTAAAAGCCGTCAAACCGTTGCAGCAGATTTAGTCTTCTTGACTCCAGAGATTAGCAGGAAATGTGGCCATTTTGCATGTGAGAAACTGTAGCTGCACATTGCACAAAAAGGGGTGCCTGTAGGTCTGGAGTTGATTGAGAACGGCCTTCTTGTCTGAAGAGTGAACATCTTTAACACCAGCCAGCGTGTCAAAGAGAAATGCACTTGCAGAGCATGGAGGAAAAAGTCATTCATATGTAACCCTTGTCATAACTATGACAGCACATGGTGCTTCATAGCAGAACGGAGAGCAAGACTCATCAGATGTCCTTTGAGAATCTAGAAGTGGTTGAATCGAGCCTTTTTTGTAAGATAGTTCTAAAACAATTCTTTAGTTCATTTTAAGGAAAGTGGGATGGGGGCGGGGAAGAATGGAAAAACAACTACTTTAATACTTTTTAATTGGATGAAATGTTTACATAGCACAGTGTGCCAAAGTTATTTACTGTTTCATTTACAATGTCAATGGATTTGTACTTTAATTTAGAAAAAAATGCACCTGGTAGTATAAGATAAAAAAAATATATGAACCCATTGTGAAATGACAGTAAGCCTCCTTACTTCATCTGTTACAAATCCTCTGGTAATTGATAGTCCCAGTCAATTGAAGTCCTACTAATCATCATGTAAAAGTCACTTTTTCTGAGAGTGGGGGTGGGCAGGGGAGTGGTTACAACACAACATCTGTAAATCAAGCCATGTGGTACAGCAACTGGTTTATAAAAATAAAATGATGATAGTTGGTCTACTGTATAGAGCTTGTAATTGTTCAATGTTTTATAGATATGGCGAAAAAACAACTTTGGACGAGAAAAAGATTAACTTAAATAAATCTGTTTATACATAAAGGGAAGTCTTAAAAGGAATCTTTCTTCATTTCCTTTTCACTGATGTTCTGTGCACTCAAGGGTTATGTGTAAGTGTTTTCACAAGGGACCTGTAACAGCACTAGTAGCTAGATCTGGAGGGTTAACACTGGGTTAGGCTGGAGGAGAGCATTCTAGAGAGAAAAGGTTTTACATCATTTACAAGGTTATTAAAGACATCAGCTTGCTGACGGCTGAGGCTGATTCCTGTCTATAAAACAGCTCAGCACACAACGCCTAAGTGCAGAATATTCTGGTAAAGTCTTGCGGCCAGACAACGTGGGTTAAATGGTACTGTCTGGGGGTAAGCCTGAGATATGGTGAGGGAGGTTCTAACAACTGGAACAATTTATCGACTGCTGTTGGGCCAGGAGTAGTAAATATCGCAGGTCTGGCTTCCAGTCAAGCCGGATTATTCAATTCAAATCAGTTTATTTTTCTATAACGCCTTTCACAACAAGGCTGCCCCAAGGCGCTTAAGAGAGCAAGTGACCGTACATGTTGTGAATACAGAACGGAAAAGACCAGAAGACAACGGAGGAGAGGAACCAAAAACTCTTTAGTAAGGAGAAAAGAAAACCTCTAGAGGTCCAAGGTCAGCTGGCTGCCCAACCTCTTTGGGCATGCTAATGTTATACAATTGAAAAAATCAAATGGATAAGTGGGTTGGATTAGGACATGAGTGAAAAGGGAATCCGAATGACCCATAGGTTTCGGACTACACTGAGGTTGGGAAAGTCCCGTCTTTCCCCGGTATTAACCTTCTTACCTCAGTAGGAGGATCTGCTACATGACTGCTTCATTTTTAATTGGGATGAGGATATGGATAGCCATCCATCATTGACACTTTTCCTCAGTTACACCTGTATGTTTGAATCCTTCATCTAATCAAATGAGTCAGTTGAGATTCAACTCCAGATAACCAGAATGTCCTGCAGACTTCCTGATTATACCACAGGTGTGTTCCTGGACACACGAGAGTGAAGGGTCAAGTTTGGAGTATGGAGACCTCCCTATCACACCCCTCTTCTGCTTTAAAGACCCACCCTGGTCAGGAGCTGAAGCTGTGCTGCAGAAGGGAGAGATGAATCCTGCACTGGTCCACACTGGGTCTTTCACACTGGCTTCTGTGACATAAGTTTCTCTCAAGGTCTCAGCTGCACAGACATCTGCCTCATCACTGGGACAGATTATCATCATCCAATACACTTAAAACATCTTGTTTAAGAGACCCTCCTTCATCCCATATAAATAACACTGGATATTAAACTGTGTATTTAATTCTTTCACTGCTGTTAAGCAACTGTTCCGTGATTCCTAAGAAATAGTGTACTATGGTACACATGAACCAATCAAGAACTATCCCTGTTAAAATTCACTTAAATAATATTGTTTTGGAAATTCAAAAAATCATTCTTGGAAAAGCAATTTCTGGAACGTTTCAAAAGATCTTGTTGCATTAAATTGCTCTGCCATATTTCTGTCTAATTGAACATCTCATCTCATTCTGGCTCCTTTGTCTCGGCTGCGACACTTGGCTTTTCTCTCTTTTGCTTTTGCATCCTGAACTTGCTGGATACTTGCCGTCGCTGTTTTTCTGCTCTCGGCTGTAGGCTTCCTGGATGCGTGTGTGATCTCAAAAGGGATCTGTCATGTCAGCAGCACCGATTGAACAAAACAATGGCTGTAATTACTGGCTCCATTAAGCTCTTTACTTCTTTTTTTTCCTCCCTTGTTTAAGCAGTGTGTAACTGTCAAGTCTGGGAGAAGTCCTGCTTTCTGTGAAGAAATTTATTTTCCCGAGCACATATTCCAGCTATCTTAGATTTTCACTACGTCTGTCATCAACCCCAGAGCAGAACCTGCTGCAGGTAAGATGCAAGTACAGTTGTGAGCTGAATGGATCAAGAGGTAGAAGCCCTGTCTTGTGGTTGTTTGCAGGGCACAATAATATAGCAGAAGGTGTCATAAGCTGCTCGATCTCAGGTACAGGTTGTGAAAATGAGGGGAGGGCATTCAAACCATCTAGACTGTTTAGTAGTTAACAATTGACCCAAGGATTTCATCCAGCTGTTTCGTGAAAGACGTCAGGATATTGGCTTTGTTAACTTGTCTGGGTAGCTTCTCCCAGACCCGGGTAAAAAAAAAAAAAGTGCTTCCTGTTCTTGGTTTTAAATGCACTTCCATGTAGTTTGTGCATGTGGCCTCTGGTTTGTGTTTCCTGTTCATTTGGAAGAAATTTGTAGTGTTGACTGTATCTGGTCCCCCTTGTCTTCTCTGTTGAAAGCTGAAAGGGTTCAGTTCTTATAGCCTGTCAGTATTGGTGACAAAAAAGACCATTTCCATTTATCTCACCAGATATAGTAATGGTATCATAGTGCCGTTCTGGAAAATACTGCTAGGTGGGGTTACAGCTGGGTGGACGTTCCTCTATGCCCTAGAATCAGCTGTTTTGCATCCTGATGGAGTGTTTCAGAAGTCAAAATGCTTGATTATCTCATCTTTCCTGCTGTCAGACCTAATCTACAGGCCAGCAGTTGTGAAGTGTCTCATATGGCAGTTTGTGCATTGCAGTGTCACAAAGGTTCAGCACTGAAACCGGCCATCTGTCAGCGATCAACTCAATTCAACACCCACAGGAGATCTGTAACTGACAGCTCTGCCACATCATCATCTGGGGAGTTAGAGGAACTGCCAGCGAAGGATCCTGAGGGTAACGGCAGAAAAAAATGTAGCTAACACACGAAGGAACAGGATGGATTTATCTCTTGAAATAGCATGAGCCAAAAACTCATCTCCTGGCTCCATCAGCTTTGGAGGTCAAAGCTTTTTGAAATCTGCAGTGCTGAAATTTGATTTGGTGATCTTTTAAATGTTTGAAGGAGGGGGGTTGGGGGGGGTATTTTTATTTAGTGAAGCCAGGCAGCAAGCCAGAGATAATGCCGTCACAATAAAACTATATAGCTGATTAAAAAGACGCCCACAGGCCTCAGGTCTTAAGGTTGAGGAAAGTCTGCTGTAAGACAGGATGAAAAGAAGAGGAGAGGTTTTTTTTTTTCAGCATTCCTGAACGTAGGTCAGTGCTACTGTATAACCCATGTACCAGCACAGAAGGGAGGAAAGAAAATTGCCCATGTCCCTTGGAATGTGTCAGAGCTATGTTTCATTTTCCTCTATGAGCTCTGAGAGCTCGCGCCAGTTAAGGCTTCAGAAACAGCTTTTGGTAATGACACTGCAGACATGCAGGTGTTTGGCAAACTGGTAAAGTCAAGGCTGATGCTGAGCCCACTGTCCTGGTAGCACCTGGTCAGTTCCATCCCATTATGCATCCCATTATGCTCAAACCAGTGATCTTTCAGCTGCATGAAGCTGAGCTGGCTTTCAAACACTGTGTGTGCAAAGTTGCTTTAACTCAACACAATTACAAAGGAATACACTTAACGGCACCCGTGACGGAACTCGGACCCCAACAGCGTTTACAAAATCCATAAACATTTATTAGAAGTGTGCAAATTTGTGTAAAGTCACATAAACAAAACATGGTACATAAAAGAGAATCCAGTGCATGAATTAATCTTCTCATGGTGGCGCGTCTTGCATGAGTTAAAATTAAATCTTGAATGGCTGCACATGTAAAAAACACACTCTGCCTTGAAACATGATCACTCATTTATCCACTTCGACAACTATGACACAGACACACACACATAAGAGCATTTTTTTTTCACAGCACATCACAGTTTCTCTTTGTTTTATATTTCACCGTTTCTTCATAATTGATTTTTGTGTACAAACATTTTTACATCTCACAGACCAGAGTCAATGACAGAAAATTGTAGGTGTGCTTGAAAATGGGGAAAAAAACCAACAATTTTTGGCCCAGTGCTTGTAGGAAGATGGCTGATGGAATAGACATTAGAATAAATGCAATATGGTCTAATTTTCATACAATATAAATGCTATTTTAAAACAGCTTTTAAGAATTTGGCCAAATTTACCTTCTCTATCCAAATACCATAACAGGAGGTTCTTTATAAGTACAACAGTTTTGTTTAAAACAAAAGAGAATTGCACAAGTATTTTGTTGCTACCCAATAAGGAAATTTCAAATCATTAGTAAGTCAACCTAGTTACTCAAGACAATTTCAATTGGAATATTTGTGGAATTGTTTTCAGAAGTTCTGGTCGCAGATCATTTTATTTCCAATTTGACCAAAAGGACATTACTAACTTTCCCAAAAGCTGTGCTTCACCGCCTCAGCAGGGGCAGGCCCTTGTAACCGAAGGCCACAATCTTGAGTCTTGGGTTCCTCTGTTAAATACAAGCATCAGATAAAGCAGATGGAAGCTGACAACTCTTACATGAGTCTTCCTGGAGATGAAGACTGTTGAGCTCGCTGGTGTCACTGCAATCAGCCTGAGTCAGAGGCACATGAACACACTAGATGTTAGTTGTCTGAGGTGGAGATGCAAGAATAAACATTTATCACTAAAATATAGACTTTGAGCAGGAGTACTACCTCGTGCCTGAAGAGCCACAGTCCTGCAGGCAGTTTACATTTTTGGCGTGAGGAGACTTGAAACTCCTACTAGTGAATTAATCTGAAATGAGTTTCAGAGAAACATTCAGGTGGGAGAAAGTTTTTTCATCATCTGTGCCTTACTAAACATTTTTAGTTTTTACAGATCCCACATTATTGTTGTAGCCCAAGCTCACAGGAGTGGTTACACCAGTTTGCACAGTCTGGTTAATTAGCAAGGGGCTAGCATTAAAGAGCCAGTGTATAATCCCGATGCTCAGGAGAATCTGCATTGCTGATATCCCTACATCCCTGAAACAGACCTCAACTCAAAAGAAAAGCAGTGCCAGAAATCAGCTTAACCTTTCTTTAAACTCTGAAGTCATTGTTAGCCACTTGGACTCCCTTAAGGTATATGTGAGTTTTTTCAACACAGTAACAAGCTAAAAGAAAAGCTTTACTGTTACTTTGATGGGGGATAAAATAAATCTGAATATTTTAATTTATTTTAATTTTCAGTTAAGTATTGGATATTAAAAGCCCACTTCTCTATACACTTACTTAAGATATCAAATTTGAATGCCTTGCTGTTGAAGCCTGTGAACAGTACCAGTAGGATTAAAGCTTCTTTTGTTCTTATACATTTTGCCCAATTGTGAATATAAGCCACACTCCACTCCATCAGTAGGGCGCCTACTGAAATGTGTTTTTCCCTGGTAGTGGATACATTCAATACAGCTTCAGAGCTTGTGCTAGGCAGGTCCTTGAGGTGTTAAATGCAGCTCCTGCCTCTACCCTCTTGGGTCAAGGTTTAAACTGGTAAAAAGTGTGCATGTTTGTAAAACAGGGGAACAGCTTCAGGAGACAATGGTCTTCTACAAACAGTTTAAAGGACATAAAAAATTAAAGTATACAAAAATCAACAAATGACTCTACTGCCTAGGGATAATATAACAGTAGCTAACCACACAACGTCTGTAGAAACTATCATTTTAAAACGGATTTCCAACAGAACACGCTGTTCCTAGTAACATCTTTGTGAAGATTCACGTACATCCAAGTGTCAGCTATGGTCAGTTTTAAAAAGTAGTCATATTCACTTTAGAATACCTCTCATTGTGCTTTGAGGTGTCACACTCTACCGCAGCATTAACTATAGGTCTGACAACTCCTGCAACTGCTCTTAAAACCGTGGGCAACTAACATCTAACTGTCAAGTCGCTGTTTTTCCAGTGCTTAACACTTATATAGCGCTTTTCTAGACACTTCACTCAAAGCGCTTTACAGGTAATGGGGACTCCCCTCCACCACCACCAGTGTGCAGCCCCACCTGGAGGATGTGACAGCAGCCATAGTGCACCAGTACACTCCCCACACACTGGCTCTCAGTGGGGAGGAGAGCAGTGAATCCAAACAGCCAAACAGTGTTTAACATAAATCACTTAAAATGAGTCTTGGATGATTTTTCCTTAAGCACAGCAGTGTGCAGAAACATTTTAGTGGTTTTCAGCCCAGGCTGTATCTTTTCTTTGCTATTTAATTTTCAATAGTAATGCTTTGAATCACTAGAAAACTGTTATTGCTAATGTTGTTGATGCATCTACTAGTGTGTTGGTTTAATGAAATTGCAAATCAACCATCAAATTCTGCAAGGAGAATGAAGAACAGATGAAGAAAGATTCTTCTCTCATAAAAGTGCAAATTGCTTTTCTACCCGTTGCGTTTTGAGTTTTCCAAAATTAAAATTTTGAGCGTTTCAAGCCTCAAGTCTGAAAAAGGGATCTTTAAAGAAACAGCCCACCAGGTGACATTATGGGAATTCACCGCATCCTCTGTTATCTCTTTAATTAAACCCACTGGAGTTCTGCAGATTTAGGTGGAGCTAATTAACATCAGAGTGCAGCTTGAAACGGATTTCAGATTTCAGTCTTATCAGTTCCCCTACATTGCTTTGGTGTTAATTATCAGGAACTGAGCACTGGCTGTAATTAAAGTGTATAATATACAGAAATGTGAACATTTTTAAAACAAAACAGGCCTGATGAGCTAAGCTTTTTATACCAAAGTCCTATAGCACTTGCTAAACAACAAAAATATTACCTTGACAGGACTGAGGTAATACACTTTGGACCCTACAATTCCCTGAAATATTTTCCTGGAGAAAGCAAGCTGAAACTCTCATTGTGTTTTCCATACAGAATTGTGAATATTATGCAGAGATGAACTATGAAATGGGTCCTGTTCGTAAAACATCGAGGAATGTTCTCCAAACAGTCCCTTTCAAAGATCATCTGCAAACTCAGAAGATAAGGATTCCATCATCTTAAAACTTTCCTCCAACACACAATCTGTCCTTCTTTTTGTAAACCCATAATGAACCTCAGCTATTCTGCCAAAGCTATATTTAAGATTTTTTAATTAATTTTTAGAATTAGATTAAAGTCTTTTCTTGCTGCATTACTTTGATCTAGATTTTTAAAAGCAGGACAGGAGTTTTAAAAAGCTATTTTTTCTTAATTTCTCTCTCTCTCTCACAAAGGCTTTTTGAATATGCCACAGCATTGAAAACAGACTACACACAAAATGATGTTTTTTATGAACATAGAGAAAAGAGTAGCTTTGTACTGAATGTTACCATGGGATCCAATTCCAAGCGTGTTCTATTTGCAGTCTTTCAGAGCATTTCTACGATGTGACAGTCACACACAGGGACAAGAGTTTCTTTTGCTTTCAAATTCAAATACAATCTCGTGTCTTATCCTAAATAAATCTATTCATCCTGTCCACACTTCCTATATTTAGATATCCTATATGTAAATCAGTGATATATCTTTGTAATTAAATACATTCTTTGTATTTTCTACACACCGCACAAAACATCACATGCCACCTCGGTAGCCTACAGACACACACACTTACTTTCTACATGTTTCTTATATTCATGAACAGTGACTAAGATGTACCCCGCTCTGCCTTTCAAGAATTCACAGTGATTGTAATAAAAACAGCCCTTCAAAACCAGCTAAAAACCAGCCACAGCAGGCATGGCAGAGTTCACTTTCTTCCTTAGGAATTTCAAGGGCTTACACAAAGCAGTCAATGCACTTGCGCCTGTCAATTCATATTGACATTTCTCTCCTTCTTCTTGATATTGTTTATATCTGCAAACAAATCGAGATCCATCCCCACAGCCCTGTACTCTGCACTGTACCATAAGAAGGTCCTTGAGCAATCTTGAACAGCAAATGTTGGAAACGTTACACGATTCAGCTCAAAACTCTCTTGATGATGCCTATAGTCGCAAAGCATATCTTTCCATTTTTGAACGCTGACATTATCTTCTGAAGACCGTGAAGCTATAAATCATCAAAAAAATATATGGCCTACCGTCTACTTCGCCTACAGTATATTTGTCCACCACTGGTCCTAGATTTGGAGATGCTACTAAAAGACAAACTTTAGAATTAAAAAGTATCACTGTGAAGAAACAATTCTTCGAAGGAAAAATGCCTTTTTTATATTTGGGAAGAGTTAAATGCTTTTAATCAATAAAGAACAAAGTTTTCTATTTAAAGACCTTCCCTGACATGATATTACTGATGACCAAATGGAATTAAGTACTCCATTATGTTTAAGGCGAAAAAGGGTTAGGTTAATTAAATTTAGTTTTAAATTGTCCCTGAAGTCACAGCACAGCACAGCTGAACAGCATTTACGCAGTGTACAGCCAAAGGGGGAACTTCATACAATCAGACATTTTTTGATTTTGTAGTTTGAGAGCTACACTCAAGCTTGTCAATGCGGACGATTAAAATGCATGAAACATCACACGACACAGCCACTGTGATCTTCAGCCACTGAATGTAACATCACATGCAATCACTTGTTACTGAAGAGTCCAAATACTTTTCTCCGTGGGTAGTATTCGAGTTTAACTTTTACTACAGTTTAAATAAATTGGTCGCCCTTTCATCTCCTCATCTGATCAGCATTCGATCAGTATATCCTGTTTCTTTAACTTGCTTAGCAGATCAAAGTCTTTGACAACTGCGTGATTCCTTCAATGGCGAGATGCTGAGACGGTATTAGACCTCCGACACACAGACTTCCATTTGCTCAGCCCAAGAGGCTCTTGCCCTTCAGAGCGATGGAACCCTTCCAGCATTCATTACTAGATTAATCTGCAGCGCAACAGCCCGCTTTCAGTGGGGTCCCAGAAGCTTTTTTTTTGTATTAGAACAGTGGCCATGAGCCAACAGGCGTTTTTAGTTCTTAGCAAAAAGATCAGCTGCTGCTGCTCCATACCCCTACTGCTCATTTACTCGGGCCTGATAAGATTAGTCACCCAAATCTTTTTTTTTTTTAATCTAGCATCTCCAACTTGTCATTCCAATCAACATGAAAGCAGCGTATAAGAATAATGTAAGTTCTGGGGAAGCTGGAGAACGAGCTTGGGGAAAGCTTTGTTGTTTTGAATGATTTATGCGTTGGGTTTTGCGTAAGACTGCATTAGAGGCCCTGTAAAAGCATCTGCCCACAAGCCCGAGCAGCAGGGGGAGATCGGAGCTGCTCCCTAACCCGTTTTGCTTCCTGCTGCTTGGTGAGGGATGGTGCCACGCTCCTCCCCAGTAGCATCCGGCTATATCAGGTGACTCCTTCATGACACCCACCGATATCCGGGGTGGGGGCAAAATGGCAACTAAGGTAAAGACTCATTTATTCTGATTTTTGTTTCCTGGGCCGTGAAAAGAAAAGGCATGAACCCGCAGAAAGCCTTTGAAATGCAGACCGATGATCTAGGAGGGGAAGAAAATAGAAGTCACCCCCTCATGCTATTCTGTGAACGAGCCTGTAAATGTATTGTTTCCAGCAGCAAATGGGACCCATCCCTCCCCCCCTCCCCCTTCCTTCTCTTATTAATTATCTGGATTGATCGGATCATCCCGAGACCTCAGAGGAAGGGGGAGGGGTGAGGTGACCTGTGACCGGCTCCAACGCTGAAAGGTCAGAAAGAAGGTTGACTGACTCTTTTCTTTTACAATCACTTGAGTGCGTTTTACTGTACATACATTTCTGAGAAATGAGCTGTCCGGAATAGGGAAGTGATAGCACGACACTCCAAATGCCCTCGGCCGCTATGAAAATTTTTAGAAAAAGTGCATCCATGAATCGTGTTTCTGCATATATATTTACTGTGAGCTGACCCTTCCGGTCTTGGCTCTTTGATAGGCCCGCCTGCTTTGTTAACACACTAGACATCATTTAATATGGATATAGGTTATGTACACTCATTTACACAGACGGACGCAGGCGTGAGCCACTTCCCCCTACATATTCCATGAAAGTTCCTCAAAGAATCTTTTTGTTTCTCAACTCGAATTTAAACACATAACCAAAGTGTGGATTCAACAACAACAACAACAAAAAAAAGTGGAACAATGTGATTTCATGTCAGTTCTCCATGCAACCTGCTCGCTCACTGAGGCTCAATCAGGTCATGAGGCCTAACTGTGGTGAAGTTGGATGGGCGCTGAACATCAAGGACAGTCTGCGTCTCGTTTTCCTGAACACGTTTCAGAGAACGCCCCTCCGTGTTTGGAATCGGGAAGAGCTGCCTTCCTCTCTCCCATCTTCCCGATTTCCATCACTGACTGCCTTCTCTTTGCCCGTGCTGTCGGCCCCCTCTCAGTGGGTGCAGGTATGTGTGTGGGTGTGGGTGTGTGAGAGACCAAGCTTACCTGGGGGGGTGTGAGTATGTGTGTGTGTGAGTAATGGTCTGGGGGCTGGGACGCAGGTCTTCACTGTGTGGGAGAACAGTCCTCTAACCCCAAGAGCTCTCGTACCAGTCTCTCCCCAAACTGGGCCCTACTGTAGCGCTTCACGTGGTAGGCGTCTGACATCTTGTACAGTATATAGGCGTTGTTGATGGCAATGCTTATCGTCAGCCAGAACACCTGCTGCCAGGTCTTGTTGGGCTTGTGGAAGATAAAATATCTGTAAGAAAGCAATTTCAACAGAAAGAAACAGGATCTTTTACCGAAACAATCCTGCAGTACGCCAATCTAGAACACCGGCAAAAGATTTGTCCTCTGGAGATGTTGATTAGTATCTGGGCAAAGGTGACATTATTCTCCAGGTTCTCCAAATCTTTTGACGTTTCTGCATCTCGAAGGAGTCACACATTCTTAATGATGGCCTATAAAAGCCCTTAGAAGAAAAATCGGATTGAAACGTTAATTAGGTGTCTTAGTTGCTCTAAACTGGACCATCTTCAGAAACACCCTCAGGTGCAGGAGCACAGACATCTGTCACATCTGCTTTAGGTGTTCACACTGTGTTTAAACATCTCATTTGGGGGCAAAATGGTATTCAGTGTCATGTGCAGGCACATAATTAATGCTTTTGATGTGAGGCTGTGTTAAAAATGTTTCAGCATTTTAACACAAATGCTATTAGTATGTGCAGGGTATCAGTGGGAGTCACTGACAGTGCTGTAGATGGGTTGGTATTTTTTACTGTTCCTCTAGGGTTTCCCTCCAGCAGTCACAGTTGTTCACTTCTGCCGGCAAAATTCATCCATAATAACGGGCATCTCCGACAGTCATTAATGAACAGCTCCTGCCTGGTTAAGACCTTCCTAATTAGGGACCTGTCTAGGAAATCTGGGGCAGGCATTAATAGCTGCTGTGTGCAGCTGTTCTCTAGTTAGGAAAAGGGGACTTTGGTGCCATTTTTTGACACGCAAACCTGAAATCATATAATTACAGAAAGCTTTTTTGGGGGGGTAATAATGGGAAAAAAAACAATTGACTTTTGTTCATTAGCACTTGACTTAATTGCCCCTCTTCTCACAAGATGATCACTTTTCTCATAGGAAGACATTTCTCTGATGGATTATTTTTATTTATTGTACATTTTCTTATTTATTACCTGATTAAAACAAAAATGCTTTATAGAATTTCATTGTGTTTTTGTCAGCACATATTTGCACTCTAAGGCTGCTGCAGATATACAATATATGAGTAAATATTTAGGCACAGGGTTATGTTTTCTAAATTGTTGCAGTACTTTACACACAAACAGACTGATCATGTGGATATCATGAGCTACTGCACGTATAATTCTGCTGTAATCATGGACACTTATTGTAAAGTGTGACTGTAGTCATAAACGTCACTCACTTGCTGTATTTGTCATCATATTTGCAGATGTAGCTGAGATGGGCTGCAAAGGCTTCCACTGCTAAGGGACAGGGGATTTCACCACTTTTCCTCTTAATGATCATTCCTAATCGGGACACAAAGACACACTGAATTAGAACAGTAACAGGTAAAGACGTTGATCAACTATCTAGGAGCAAGACGTGTTTCTCTGTCACAGACTCCCCCAATAACCTGACTGTCACACGAAAATTCCTCAGTTTTAGGAAATTCTTTCATAGATTCATTACATGTAATGAACTGGGAGTCTGGAACAAGGTACCCAGTCATGTTGAAGCTGATAGCCTGGTTTATTTCAAGACATAACTGGCTGAGATCCTTGATCAATTAGCTACCATCTACCACACAGGCTAGAAGATGAGCCAAATGGCTTCTTGTCATTTATGACTTTTGTTCTAACTTGCAAAGGTTTCACACCATCATTCCAGGTTCGGCCAGCTCTCCAACACTTTTAGCACTGCTGCACCTACTGACCAGCACACAGTACATTGTAACAGCAGGGTTCCCTCCTGCAGTGAATCCAATTTTAAAAGTGCAAAAAGGGATGAGAAAAATAAAGAGAGGAAAATTCTACAGTAAAAAGAGAGAAAACATGAACTATTTGTTTTTATCGTAGTTTTGGATCTTTCTTAACTCAGAAATGTGATCTTTATGGGAACATAGATTTTTGGGGAAATAAGGGATCTTTGACCACTGAAGTTTTAGTACATGGAGGGAAGGACCTGGACATTTGGAAGCAGACATGATTGAATCGGCAAATCTGGCTTGAGAGCATTTGGGTAGAAGTTTACTGACAGAAGGAAGCAGATGCAACATGCAATGCCTGAATGTCTCCCGAGCGTTATCAGACTTTGCGTGAAGGTGTGCCACATATCCCAGCCACATATCCCAGTTTCTTTCCCATGGCTAAAGGGGACCTTAAGTAAAGGTCAACACACTTGTTTCCGGAGACACACCTGGGCAAATCCAGATCCCATTCTTCCTCAGAACAATTTTAATTTCAAACTGGCGTTACGCCACCGAGAGTGCCTTCTGGCTGAAGTGGGACTGCCTTTGAACCCTGTGCACTGCGCTCAACCTCACGACACACGAAAATAAAGCAGAGGGGGGAGCGAATCTGAGCAGCGCGAACAGCCCTGACCAGGCGGAAGCAAACGGAATGTCAAAGAGGCTTAGCTCCGCTGCTGCTTAATCTGGACAAGCTGCTTCGCTGAGCCGAGACGAAAATCCGTTACTGGAGCTAACTAGGCAGAGCTACAAAATCTAAAGACAGAATGTTTTCCTCTGTCGTCCTGCTGAATTGTTGACATTGTGTATGTTTTGATGTGGGATTCTGCCATCTGGAATGTGAAGGGGGTTTAACTTCATTAAGCCCTTCCAGTTCAACAGTAGGTGGGTTTTGGTTTTGAAGCGAGGGACCGCAGTAACAGGAGATAAAACATACTGTATCTACTAGGGGTGTAACCCTGGTGTCCTGGCCAAATTTCCCATTGGAATTACCAATCATGGCCTCCTAATAATCCCCATCTATGAATTGACTTCATTACTCTCCTCTCCTCCCCACTGAGAGCTGGTGTGTGGTGAGCGTTTTGGCGCACTATGGCTGCCGTCGCATCATCCAGGTGGGGCTGCACACTGGTGGTGGTGGAGGGGATCCCCATTACCTGTAAAGCGCTTTGAGTGGAGTGTCCAGAAAAGCGCTATATAAGTGTAAGCAATTATTAATTATTATTATTATAATTACAGAGATGGGGTTTGGGACTACTGGAGCCCATCTATATCTTGGCTGATGTCCCATGTGTTCCACAGGGGTCGGGCTGCACCTCCTGCCCCTTGGAGCAGCTGAGGAAGCCCGAGAGCTTTGCCATTGGACTGGCACAGGTCAGATATAGTGTCTGCTTCCTGTGACACTGCTGGGGTGCGAATGTATGAAGCAGATTGAGGAACAAGGGCTTGAAATACCAAATTTGCCCGAAAAAAACAACATTGACCCTGGGATTCTAGCTGCTCACGAACAACACCCTAATGGCTTAGCGCTTCACAGAACCTGCTGCTTATTTGGAAACGGCCCTGCGGACATATCCCTCCTCAGTTATCACCACCGAACAGGGAAAGTCACCTTGTTTGCTGGGCGAGTAGGCGTTGGTGAGGAAACGGAAATGACCCTTGTTGTACCAGCAGATGAGGGACATGTTGCCTTTCATTTTGGTCCTGTACTGCCCTCGGCGCTGGGGCACCTCAGGGTTCACCAGCATGGACTGGGGGAGCCCAGTGCAGTCGCTCTTCCTGGAGCTCAGGAGGCCGCAGCAGTAGATGTCTGGGGAGAGAAGTAGCTCATCATCTCTTGTTTTCATCTCACTTCCATTCTTGGAAGAGCCAGCAGACAACACCTTAGCAATCATGCCCAGTAAAACAGAAGTCTCACACTTTCTCGTTCTGTTAACAAAACATGTTCAGGCCAATGTACACTCCATTGAAGAAGAGAAGGGTGTTAGTCCACCTCATCATGTGTTGGTACCTATAGCAGACAACATAACTCACTGCCCCCCACAAAAATTATATCTAGCAAAAATTCCAGATGCAGTATTGAATGGTGCAGATTCAAATCTTAAAAACTGCCAGAGTGACCGATATAAACTCTCACTTCCACAAACAGAGCTGATCAACCTTGATCAATTCATTTTTGAAGCGCACTGTTTGACAGTGGGCTTCAATACCAAACACATCCTTTCAAGCCTCTCAAGAAGTCTTTTTTCTCTTCAGTACTGTGTCACAGTTTACAAATGTAAGTAGAAGTGGTTAAATCAATATACCTCAAATGGGAGGCTCACAAATTCTGTAGAAGGAATAAACAAAATCACAATTACAATTACAGTATAAAAAATAAGGAAATCAGGTTCTGTGAACATCCACCTCAGTCTAAGCAGCTCTCTATCTAAAGACAAAGTTGGGTTTGTTGGAGAAAACAGCTGGAGATTCTAAAGATTTTTTAAAAAATTATTTGATATAAAATGGTTTCAGCCATCTATTGAATTCTGAAACCATCTCCTCTCCAATCAATAATCTGCCCTTTGGCATTGATACCTAATGTGTGCAAGATCCCCCACTGAGCCAGAGGAGAGACTTCAAACCTGCTATCTTGGAAAAGGGAATCTGGATCCAATATTAGCCTGAAGAAAGAGAGGTGGCTCGGCACACAGCACAAGCAGGCACTGACTCCCACTCATTACCTGATGAGCTGTGGGTCCGAGGAGAAGCAGATGCTGCAGTGACTGATGACAGCCAGGGAGGAAAGCATTAGATGATACATCACACCTCCACTCGTGTGCTTAGTTTTGGAACAAATGGGGTTTCTTTTTTTTTAATGGATAGAAAGCATGGCTTTTCACCAATTAACAAAGCCCTCAGTGCAAAGCTGAAACATCTTGCACACGTCTCGTGGGCTCACAACTCATTTGCATCCTGTCTCATGTTGCCTGCTACTCTACCATCAGTTCCCTTCACTTTCCTCGCTTTCTCTGGAAGCCATGTGGAGACATTCACTGAACCCGTCCCACGTTTTTGTCACGCCCCACACTCTACCTCGGAAACGCCGTTCTATCCCTGTCACACCCCACACTCTCCCTCACAAACGACGTTGCATTCCCAGAACCACTGCTTCACAATCTCATCCCTGATTGAACCCATCACATTCTCACATGCACCAGATCTCTCAAATTCTCACTCCCTAACCAATCATCCAATCACACCCCTTTCCTTTCAGTATTTAAACTCTCCTGACACACTTTCCCACGCTCACTATTGAGAAGCCTCTTGTAATATTCTCCAGTGTGCGTTTGTAAGCCTTTTGACTGATCTCCTGTTACGAATCTTCTGCTTCCGCCTCTTGACCTTGCCTTCCGGATTTTGACTTTTGGATTGTTTTTTGGATATCTCTCGTTACCGGACCCTTGGCCTCCCTTATCGACCCAGCCTTTGGATTTCGTCTTTCAGATCCCTTTGCTACTCTGCGTTCTGTGGGATTCCGGTCACGCATAATGCTCCTCCAATTCTACTTATAGGTTCCCTGGCAGTTTTCCTATGTGAAAAAGCGTGACCTGATTTTCTGGCCATTAAGTAAGTGTGAACAGAACACAGTCGCCAAGAGACAGGTTTAGGACTTGAAAGTGCAGAGTAGGTCAAAGTTTTGCTCCAAGCCAGCTTGTACGTTTTGCAACGTTTACTGGAATTTATCTGGAGACAAGACAAGAGTGGAACCAATTCTGCCTGGACGTAAAACCCTTTTTAAAGGGCGTCCCAACCGGTACGTGCAGAACTACAAGGGGCGACGCATGAGGGCGCAGTGCTCCTGACCTTGTTTCTCAAACTCCTCGAACAGGCAGAGGCTGGTGATGCTGGGCCCGGTGAAGATGATGGAGTTCTTTCCAGCCAGGTTCCTGCACAGCTGTTTGGCCACCAGGCTGTGCAGCTGCGGTTTGTTTTTCAACGTGTCCAGCCCGTCGGGGCCTGAGCTCTCCTTCAGGTGCACATAGATCTGGAAGCAGAGGGGGAGATGAAGAAGGTCTCAAAGGAACGGAAAGCAAGGGAGAGCAGGGTGTACAGCAGCCGAGGAAGGTTGTGACAAGTAAAGACAAGCCAGTACAAGTCACCATCCTCATGGAAGTAGACAGTCCTGATACACTGAATCAGAGGATTCAGCCTGTATTAATTTACGTGTATACTACAGTCCAGGGGAATAGGGTCATCTGCAAATAGCCAAACTGCCAAGCAGCGATTCTAACAATCAAATCAATGGGGAAAAAAAATGACTTTCCTAGTGGTCAGGAGACACGTTGTACTGCTTATAACCAACCACCAATCCACTACAGCAGTAATATTGTTTGTGTCACCCACACTGCTGGCCCCTACATGCCCACATCTGTCTCTTCACATGACTGCTAGTTATCAAAGTGTTAAATGAGGAACAGCTGAGTGAGATACAAGAAGTGAAAGGAGTGCTGGGAGTTGTATTTTACTTGCCTCACACTTTTGGGGTCTAAAGTGTGTCTGTTTCTTGTTCAATGCTGCAAGGCACCAAGACTTGGAGTAAGATAATGCATTTTATCGCATCAGAGAGAACAAAACAAGAATCTGAGAAAAGAACAAAATCTTGGCACAAACCAGTGCCAGGGCTTGCATTAGAAAAGAACCGATAAAAAATACATGCACAGCAGACCGTGCACTTATTGTTTCCTATTTTAAAACAGCACCAGCATCCTCATACAATGACACAGTCCTTCATTAAGTGTCTAGCTTTCTTTACAGGTGCTCAACTTTTTTCTGCGCCACTCGGACAGAGCCTTTTCATGGACAGTGCCCCTTAGTAGTTGAAGGCATGCCCTTGCCTAACACCAGTCCCGAGCACTACCTAGACAGCATTTTCATGCTGAAAATGAAAGGTCTTGTAAATGGAATAAGCAATTGCACTTCACCAGAGGTACTGTATAATGCATTTACTGGACAGACAGTTTGTTTGGTGCGCTAGAAAAATGTTTCAGATGTGGAGCCTTATCTGGGTGGGGAAACAGCCATTGATTTTTCTTTCTGGGTTTTTTTTTCAATATCAAATTAATCTATTCTCATTTACACGCAGCTCTCCATTCTAACCTTTTTTAAAGAAAAGTGACGTGATATTATTCATTGGGAGCCAAAATGAAAAAATCTTCCCCACACCAATTTTGTTTGAAAAAATCAAATCACCAGCTCCACAGGTTACTAGAACAAAATATATTCTTTTTTATCATTAATCTTTTAAAGGAATTTGTTTGTTCAATATTTTGTATAGCCCTTGAATGACTCCCTGCAGTTTGCATACTAGCGTAACAGGTCCACTGACAACACTGTTTCCCTGGCTCTTCCCACTGCCTTGGCTCACTTGGATGATAAAGACACATATTGAGAAATGCTCTTCATTGATAACAGTTCCACCTTTAACACTATAGTTCCACCCAGACTAATCAGCAAGCTTAATGATCTGATCTGGGTATGAACACCTCTCTATGCAGCTGGATTCTGGATTTCCTGACTGGCAGACTGCAGACTGTGAGGGTCGATGGAAAGCTTTCTTCCACACTGACTGTCAATATACAGTAGATGCCCCTCTAGGCTGTGTGCTTAGCCCCCTGCTGTTTGCCTTGTTCACCAAAGACTATGTGCCCAGACACAGCTCCAACTCCATCTATAAGTACACAGCCAGTAAGAAGGTCAGGAACCTGGTGGATTGGTGTCCTGGCATTAATCTCAATGTCAGCAGAACCAAAGAGCTGGCTGTTTATTTCAGAAAGCAGAGTGGGCATCACACCCCTCTTCACATCAATGAGGTGGCTGTAGAGATAGTTAGCAGATTCAAGTTCCTGGGAACCTTCAATACTAACAATTTAACATGGTACCAGCACATGTAACTGCAGCTACAAAGGAGGCGAAACAGTATTCTTACTGCATTCTAGACGTGCGCAATGGAAGTGTATTACTGTGTAGTTTGGCATCAGCTCGATGTCTGACCGAAAGGAGTTATAGGTTGTGATCAGGTCGGTCCAGTCCATTATGGGAGTACAGCTCCCCTCTATTGTGGACATTTTCACAACTCACTCTCTCGGGAATGCTAGGAGTATTGCTAAGGATAACAATCATTCTGGTTTCTCACATTTCTCTCCCCTGCCCTCTGGTAAGTGTTACAGGAGCATAAGGGCACAATCCCGACTGAGAGACAGGGTCTTCCTGAAAGATGTCAGATTATTGAACTCTACCTCTACCACTGACTCACACTGATATTTTTTGCACACTGCATGTGTTTCATTCAAGTTCAGTGTTGTTGCATTTCCTTGTTGCTGCTTTTGTTCTGTGTTTAAGTTGTTGTTTCCTTCATGTCTTTGTGTTTCCTTAATGTCATCGCATTGGAGTGTACAAACAAATAAGCATTTCACTGCCCTTGTGCATATGACAAATAAACTGAACTCCGATATATTGTACATCTTTGGAAGAGTGGCCCTTCATTAGAAGATGCACCTTACTGTACTTTCATCTCCGTAGTGCAGTAAAGACCACTGCACTACAGTGTACAAGGCAAAAGAGGCAAGGCCTCAGGCTGGAAAAAGAAACTGGTTAAAACGTTCATATTGTGAATACCAGAACTGATATAGTCCTCCTAAGCAGAAGGTAACGCACAGAACAAAAATAGGATTTTTTTTACAGATGGTATTACTAGCTCAAACTGGCTCTGATGCGGCAAATGAAAGCATTGAGATGCATGAGATAATAGATATCTATAAAAAGAACAGAGTTTGTTCTGTGCCAGCATTGCCATTACATTAATGATAATGTCATTTAGCCTCTAATCTGTTTTGAACATTGACATATTTTTCTTCATGTCATAGCGGAATTAAGCAACTGTGCTTTTTTGCCATTACTTACAATTTGCTGGATTTGAACTCAAATTGTATAATGTCATTAGCTGGGCAGCGTATTTTTCTACCTCAAACGCCATAAAAAAATATTTAATTGTTTGTTTCCAAACTAAGATACAGATAACCTGGTGACCAGGCCAGCCTAGACACTGTGCTGGCAACATCTCTTAAACCAGATCGATTATCACTGTCTTGGCAGGGTGCAGTGGGAGAGACAAGCACCGGTAAGATGTCAACACCCCAGTGTGAGGTTAGCAGGTTAGCAGGGACCAAAAATAACACAAAAAGAGTGAAAAAACAAACAAAAAGGCAAAAGAAAGACTACCGCTGTGCCTCGTGACCTCCAGGCTGGGCTTACCCTATTTAAAGGGGTCTATCCTGGGAAAAAAGAGCCGCTGGCACAGAGGTGACGAGACAGGACTGAACCTATTTAGCGGGGTCCAGTCCGGTGAGCAGGATGCATAATGCATAAAAAACCAGGAACTTTGTGCGTGAAAAAGTATGTGTGTGCCTGCCCCGGTGAAAGTGCATGATGGGACAGGCGGAACGAGAAGAAAACCTTGCATGGGTGCAATCCCTTCCGGGACTGTCAGTGTCAAACTCCCCCCTTCCGGGGGTGTCCTTCCTCGTCCCACTGGGGGGTGTCCAGTGTGCCTTTATAGGACCCGCCCAGCCGGGGCTCATCTAGAGGCCGGGACAGCTGGGACTACAAAGGCGAGGCTCCGCCCTTCTACCAGGGCTCCGCCTCCACACTGGGCACGCCCCCCTGTCGTGCCACACTGTGCACTACTGCTGCTATTCGCAAGACAAAGACATCCTGCCTGAAGACATGCTTGTTAAACTGATCAGGAGACACTAAACACAAACTGAATTAATACAGAACAAGGAACTGTCATCAGAGATTTGTCCTTTGTGAAGGATCCTTGTCTACATTACAGATGGGAAGGCAGAATAATAGACATCATTCTCTCCATACTGAACATGCCAAATGAGACTGGGCTAAATACCCTCCTCTTAGTTGTAACCTTTCTTATGTTCTAAAAGGAGAACTGCAACGCTATTTTTATATTTCGGGGTTAGAAAGAATCAGCATTGATGAGTGCATTTCAAGCAGGCTTGTGAATACAGCTCTTTTAGTCCAATAGAAACATTTCTCTTGACTTTGATATGTTTTTGCTGATAAATAGAACTCACTTCCATTTGTTAACTCTGCAGATCACATTGGGGACTTTCTGTGGTGAAACATCTGCTGCACAGCCTGTACTTATTTGCTCGTACATTGCATGAGTCATTACAGCGACTAGTGAGCCGGAAGGGCCGCTTCACGTCTCAAATCGTGGGAACTCACCCGTGACAAGACCAGGGGTTTGCGACAACGTGGCGACTTTCACAAAGTTCAAGATTTTGAGCTTCATTCGGAATCCGTCAAAGTTTTCTATACAGTCAATGAGTTTATTTTGTTTACCGCGAATTCAATAACCGGTCTGAGAAATTGGGACTGCAGTCCCCCTTTAACAATTAACCACACATTGCACGTGAAGAGCTTGTTCTGAGTTTAATTAAGAAAACAATTTGGGGGCCGGACATCTAAAGGAAGATGGCACAGTGGAGCCACTGTGTCCCTCTCACCTCGGGCCCTCCGGCTCCTGCAGGCAACAATAGAGAAGTGGCTTCACACAGGGAGAGATGGCTCCTGCTGCAGCTGTGCCGCCAGTGAGCCTTTAGTGCTCCCGCAGACGACTGCACCTGGAAACTCCCTAATGTGCCAATGTGACGGGCTCGGCCCTCCCTAACCCTCCCGGGATTCAATCCCCGTCACTCCCAGGCTCCGAGCATGCACAGAGCCACTCCCTAGACAGTGGCTAACTCCGTAACACAAAGGCACACAAGAACACGGGAGCAGCTGAGCAGCTGATCAGTTGTGGCTCTCAGCGGTTGTGGAAATGTGTACAGTGCCTTTGATGTATTTTATGCCAATGACAGTGGGTGTTTGTTTAGGGTCTGTGTCTGTTACTCTATAGAGCCTTCAGCATCCCAGTGAGTTCCCCTTTAAGGGCAATCTGCTCACAGGCATTGCAACACTCCATGCAGGACAATAAAGTCACACCCATTTTGTGAAACTGGTTTAGTAAATCCATTATACACCCTATAAACACAAGACACAATAACACAATGATTTTTCTCAGCTACACTTGGTATTGTTCCATCAAACTCTCATTAATTACCAGTTTGCAATACGCTGTGGGAGGGCTATGTGTTGAACCACTGTACTGCACTTTACAAGGAGTAATAGTCATTTCAGCGTTTCAGTCACTGGGAAGAGAAAAGTGCAATTATGTTAAGTGCCTGGGTGGTTTCTCTTCCTAGATGTGGCTGCCAGTCAGACAGAGGTGCAATTCTGCTGTACATAAATGAAAATGATTGCAGGCCCTAGTTAACTGAACTGCTTTGAATTTGAGCACTCATTTGAATTTAAGCTCAGATAATAAACTCCCTATGTTCTTGACCCTTGTTTCTTCTAGTAGCCTTTTACATCAAATTAAAACCCAATACACTGCACTAGAAACAGGAGGTTGTGTGAGCAGTCTCATTAAGCTTCTGGTACTAAAATGAGCTTTGTTGCTGCATTTTGAATTGTTGCTGTTTTATTGGCATAGATATCTTTATGGCTGGAATACATCAACAGTTTGGGCATTGCATTGCAACTTTTCCTGTAGTGTGGACAAGCTGTTTCTTTACTGCAGTTCCAGGAACACTGTCCAAAATCTCACACACACAGCTTTATACTACCTGGTGTTCCACAGCTATGTCAGCACTCAGTCATGGTGCCTAATACAGCATATGATATGAATAAGGCTTCAGCTTCCCTGCTTCAGCGGTTTATGAAAAAATGTCTACACATTTCAGATGTACCTTTTCCCAGTTATGTAACTGTCCTAATCTGCATAGTACTGATGTTACAGGTCTTTCAGAACAGCAGTTACCCACGATATTGATTTTTCAGCATGCATTCAATAATCAATTCTGATTAACCCCCTCCCCCCCAAAAAGAAAACTAGCTGTCATAATCCTGCCTGTTACACTATCAGACTTCACAGCTGATAGAAATCCATACTCATGACCAACTGGTTCAGTTCTCAGAGGGGAGTTGTCTTCCCTTCAGTGCTACTCGCTTGAGCTGCTGAATGCTGAATGCACACAGCTGACTCACCATAGAGGGACAACTAAATGAATTGCACTGCCTATGTCTTTTGTTCCTTACTGTAGCAGAGATATGTTGACTCAGAAAGAACATTTTCAGGTTTTGCTGGTTTTGAACCAATGTGATTTTCTAGCTAAACTGTAGACAATCAGTCTACAATATTCATATGTTCCTTGTACAACAGCAATGATGAAACACACCCACTTTTCATGGTAATGAGGTAATTGCGTCTGGCTGCAGTACTGTCTTAGCCCCACTCTCTTATTTTTCTGTTCTCTGATTATTTTTGTTTATTTACTGACCGATTTTAGCTTAATGCATCTAAGTCCTCTCGTACATTTATATAACTAGTAAAAGAACATATACATTTCAATAAACAAGAGCTATACAAAACCTGCATTGAACCTTAGATGTTTACATGGTGTAATACCTTACTTAAATTTTGATTAATTGACACACTGCATCTGAATCAGTAGGTATTCCACATTAAGAAACAGTGGTTATGGCTAAATGACAATTACAAGAAACAAATACTGATAACATGGGAACATCAATATACAGGCATGAAGCGTTATTGTTTTAAATTAAAAAAAGCTGTGTAACCACTACCTGTGTTATGATTAACATAAGACCACCCTTTGTGCTGAGTTTAGGAATGGTTTCCAGATTGTGGGCGACCAGGTGACCAGGTGAAGGCTGGATTTTACCATAGCAGACCCAGGTGTGAGGAGACAGAGCAGAGCAATGACCCTCTACATGAGGCCCGAGGAGACACAGAATTAAAATGCTGCATAATGATGCAAAAGATGAGACACTGCTGGCACGTGTTGACACAGGAGATCACAAGAGCGTGGAGCCAGCTGCCCAGCCATGTTGTGGAAGCCGATAGCTTGGCTCCCTTCAAGAAACGACGGGATCGATTAGCTGCAAAGGAACAAGTACTGTCACAACCACCAGTCAGCGGAGATCATCTCACAAGAGAACCAACCAGTACCAGCAGCGGGTTAATAATAACAAGCGCCGCCGCACGTGTTAATCCATCAGCGCACTCTCTACCGTGCAGCAAGCAGCGCTATTTTAACCATCCTAACCCACTTCCTGCTGCTCGGTATTGAGTCTACTCCTTGAGAGCGCTACCTGGCGTTTATTCTGTACCTCGCACTCTTCTGGATTCAGGACTGCCCTTTAGCCTTTGGACTTTGGACCTCGCCTCTCGTCTTGGATTGTTGGCCACCAGTGTACTTCCCGGATTTCAACCCACCTTACTCCTTTTGACTGTGACCTCGCCTCTTGCTTCGTATTGTTTGCTTCAATCATACCTCCTGGATTCTGAATCACCTTTTTCCTTCGGACCACGAACTCGCCTTATGTATTGGATTGTTCGCCTGCCTTGTCATCTACCAACTCTGGCGTCTGCACAGGATCTCTATACCCTTTCACTGAGGATTCCTGACAAGTAAAGGATTAATCCATGCAGAAAAAAGGAAGAAAGGAAGCCTTTTTGTGACAAAACAGCTCCACAGCCGAAACATTGTTTCCTTTTTTCTCTCTTCAGCACGGATTAAACCTTTACTTGTTCCTGCGCAGCCTGCGCATGCTGACGCAGCTCCCTGCTTGAACTACTAGATCAATTAGCTGCTAATTACCCAACAGGCTAGATGGACAGAATGGCTCCCTCATCCATAAAAACTCTCTTGTTCCTAATAATAACAATAATAATAATAATTATACACTTTTATCTGTAGGCACAATTTCCAAACTTGCAAGCGCTGCAGGACAACAACGCAGGCGATTCACAGAAGGCGAGGGCGAGGCAAGGCGAGGACGAGAGTCCTGGACGAGAGGGCCCGGGGGTCTCCTCTAACAAAACCTCACCTGGCAGATGAAGCCCGTTGCCGTGCACTGCCGCACCCACAGGCTGAACTTCCTCTTCCTCCTCTTCCGGAGCTCCCTCTCCGTGCAGGTGGTGATGAAGACGGGGTCCTCGTCGATCAGGGGCTCGTGCAGCACCTGGGAGGAAGAGCGACACGCTATCACAGCCCCTGCAGCGGACACGCCTTCGGGCTGCTCCCATCAACCAGCCAAACCCAGGAGAATGAAACACAACGCACAACAGACCACTTCCCATTCTCCGCAATGAAAATTCAATGGGAAGAATTATTCCCCAGCAAAGAAAACGTCACAAACGATTTTCGTCACTGGATGAAAGTCAAGGAAAGATGCCTTGTAGCAATCCAACAACTGGCCTGACCTGCAGAAAATACCTGGTACTGAGCTTCAGAAATATGTCAGACACTCTTATAATTAAACTCTGTAGTCTGTATTCTCAATTTGTTACCACAACTGGTGTTTTGGATGGGGAGTTAGCTTTTAGATTCTTGCATCACTGAGATTAAAGTGAAATACTGTACATATTTTTGATACAGCTCATAACTATACAGATACAGCAATAAACCATCAATCCTTACTCATAGTAATAAGTGTCAGAATACGAGCCAAAATTATTTCTGTAACTTGAAGGAAGTGTGCTAAATGACATGGTTAAAACACAGTAAAGTTAGTAAACTGTAGTGAAACTGTGATCAAAGAATGGACATACAGTAAAACATGACTAAAACCATAATACCATACTATTATAAAACCAGGCAAGAGCCATTAACTTCATTTATTAAACTATTGTTTCGCTAGGCTTCTGCTGAACGCTTGACTTAAATATAAAAGGCTGGAATATTTTTATCCTCCAGTCAGAAATGTCTGATTACTTGCAGGTGCTGCTAATAATAACTGTGGCTTTGAGTTTCTTAAAGGCACCAGCTTGGATTCGTTTTGTCTTTCTGAATTCTCTTTCTGTGTGACAGGCTGCGTCTCAGCTACCAGCCAGCAGCTCGGTGGGGTACTTCCACAGAGGCAGGGAAACACAATTCGGCTTGTGACCTTGCAGGAGACTTGAAGGGCTCTGCAATCATTCTAGAAGAACCATGCTTTATGAGGGAGTGATTGCGAAACTTGAAAAACCCTTGTTGTATACAGATTCATTTTAGGAGGGAAAAACTATTCTTGTTTTAATAAAAACAGTTTGGCTTTATATCCACAATAGTAAATTATGCTGTGTGAATTTCAACAAATTCAACAAATAGTGCTTTGTTTTGATTTGCACCAAACTCTATTGATTTGTTTTGTAAAAAGAGATTTTGTTGACTCAAATGTCGCTGTTCATCACTTGCCAAACTTGTCAATCTAGGAAGAAGCAGACGTCATCCCTCAACAGTCAAACAAGCCTGATGCTGAGGTTAAATAATTTTGATAAATCTCAGAGCAGCGATCCAGACATCGCTGTTAGTTTTATCAATGCAGAAAGATCAATGCGACTCTTGTATTCCTAATTCCACCCTCTCAGATGCTCTCGATAACTGGTGCTCACATACAGAAAATTGCCAGTCCTTTTAAATTGAGGAAATCATTATTTACACAGTAAGCCTACCCACAAATCCTGAAGTGATAATACATAGGATTGAATAATTGTTGTGGCATTCAATTTTATAACAGTGTCTTGCACTGATTTGCACTGTTTTTTTAGAACTGAGATATAGCTCAGCTTTTCTTAGGAATGTGCTTGGAGTTACTGTCTCCATGGAACTGGATATGCTGTCCAATCATCTTCTTCCCAGATGAGTAAGCAAGACAAACGAACAAACGGTTGTGCTTCTGCTGAACTATTTTTCCATCTGTTTTTTTGGAGATAACCAGCACAAACATTTAGAAGCTGGTGGTTGTTTTAAAATAAATTTGCAAGTCACTGTATAATTTATATTTCAGCCTGGGCATGACTTTTGCAAATTCCAATTTATAGAATTAAAGATCCCCTTTAAATGCTTATTTGACAGCTAATGGATTCGGTCAATTTTCCCTCAGGCTTTAATTTCTGTCCATAGTGTAATGCATCATAAAAACTCCATCACTTTAAATAAACCTTAGTCCTGACTCGGAACCTCAACGCTCAAATTTGCTCCTGTTGATTCAAGCAGGGCTTTGAGGACCACTGAGTCCCATATCCTAGGACAGCCGAAGCAGCCAACACTGATAAGCAAGTGTTGCTCAAAAGACGTCCGCGCTCACAGACAAGCACGCATGGATATGAGGTCAAACGACACTTACTGGGGGAAATTTTAATGAGGCAAGAGACGCTTATTTTCTTTCATTTGGAATTCTAGATTTCTTACAATAAATACAGTTCCCTTCTTATTTAAAGATTCTGTCGAAATTCCTCAGCAACCAAGCTGAGATGTTTATGGCTTTTGTTAATAGATTTAAAAAACAGGAAATCCTTCTTTCGGGTCACATTGGCAAACCACCTACTGTGCAGGTGCAGGCACACCCCTGACCCCCCGCAGCTGGAGCTTTGATCTTCCCCAGCTAATGAGCTGTCCTGTGGACGAGAACCATGTGCATCAAAGCCTGCGTGAGCTTGTTTAACACAAGCAGAGGGAGAAGTTGTGGGGGAGGATCAATGAACAAAAACAACATAGTGATGCATATGGGCAGAGATACGGAACCTTGATCATTTCCTTGCACAACATTCTGTTTTGCAGTATTTTACTCTTCCAGTTCTTTATTTCATGACAATTCTAACCCCCCTGTGACACACCGCTGATCATGCTCCTCAAAGGTGGGACAGGATGGGGTGTGTTGGGAGCTACTAGCCTCCACAGGGCAGCTGGTAGCAGAAACAAGGACAGTCATTTGATTACGGTGCAGAAGTTGTTCAGTCTGTCATCTAGTCTTGGATGGCTCACTGGTACATTCTCAGTGCTTGCCGCCTCTGATCTTTTCATCCAGGCTCTCCTGCTTGTTAGCCACCTGAATCTGACCCTCCTTTCGATTTCTTTATCTTTACCTGAAGGATGTGCCAATGCTTGTTGAGAAGCATTAAGAAACACACACAAATTGTGACGTTTCCATTGACAACACCAAACAAGTCCCTATCTGAAACACCCAGCCTTTTCACGAACATCAGGAAAAGAGAGAGGGGAAAACCTGCGTTTTCTCTTAGCATATTAAATTCACATCACTTGAGGGCACATGTACTGGAATGTATGCTGTTTTAATGAAACGGCTATGCTGGGAACAAATTGTGCTGGGTCACACTTCAGAAACGTTCCTTAGAGTGACAGAAACGTGGGATTGTAAGAAAGAGGGGAGAGTATCTCTTGGGAGAGGTGGGCGCTGGAATGGTCCCCTGACAGCAGAAGGATCAACTGGACAACGTACCTGGGTCTGAGATGGTCTAAACGCACATTCAAATGACTGCTTCAGGGAGTCCAGGAAGGGCTGGATCTTGTAGAGGCCCTGGCTGGCCTGGCTGGAGCGGAAGGCCACGATGTGGAAGTACTTGAGGATCTTCTCGAAGCGAGCCTGGGTCATGATCAGCGCGATGCTCTTGTTGCTGAAGAAGCCGCTGCTCCAGATGCTGAGCACGGACTCGCAGCGGTGGATGCTGGTGGAGGTGACGTATCCCAGGAAGGCTTTCATCTCCGAGAGCGTCACGTTACACCACCCTTCGTCGCTCCCGAATCGCTCCTGGTACTTCTTGGCGTACATGTTGGTTTGGGTGACCATGTTCTGTATGGCGTTATCGGGGACAAAGAGCTGGAAGAAGTCCATGGCGCTTGCCGTCACTGGCATCTTTTGCGTGGGGCCTGAAATGGAAAATAAAGTTAGACCCTTCTCTTGCAAAAGCAAAACCTACACTCATCTTTCATGAAGATGTCTCCCGTTACACAGACGTTGGATCTTTTCCACATTTTACAACCCGAAATGAGATAATGAGATTTCGGACTTGAAAAATAATTGCATTAAATGTGTAGTTTTCCCTGGTGGAATGAGTGTGCTGTGGTTAGCATTGCTGCCTCGCAGCAGAGCTGCTGCCATCGATAAAGTTCTTGGGGTACTATCTACTGTACATGTAGTTTGTATGTTCTCTCTGTGTTCTTGTGAGTTTCTGCGAGGTGCTTCATTTCCTCCCACAGTCCAAGGACATATTGGTCAGTTAACTGTCTTCTGTAATAAACACTGACCCTGGTGTGACTGGCTGTATTTGTGGCCGTGTGTGCCCTGTGATGGACTGGTGTCCCATCCAGGATGTATTCTGCCTGGTGCCCAGTGCTTCCTGGGTTAGGCTCCAGGTCACTGTGATCTTGAATTGGATAAGCGGTTATCGAAAGTGATGTGATCTGTAGTTTCCTGCATCATCGGTACAATTTGTGCAAGACCTGGTAATCCTGAAACCTGAAACAGATCCAACTTTCTTTGCTGTGCAAAGGAAAGCTAAGGGTTACCTCACTGAGAACTTGGCATAGGCAAGGTTTACTATCATGAAAGGATGTAAAAGACAACAGTGTGGGACAACCAAGCCATTGTGATTGCTCAAAGCACTTTCTTAGTTTGATGTGCATTTACCATTAACTTTTTCATGTTTATTCATTTTATGACTGCTGATAATGCATGCAAATCCAAGGACACCTTATTTTTCCCCAAAATATTTTAAAATTATGTGCAAGCTGTGGTCTCTAGCTGCTGATTTGTGAGTGAATGCAGGGTGCGAGAGAGCACAGGTGACTGCAATTGTCTTCTAGCCTTCTGTCTGCTAAAAGCAAACACTTTCATTTGAGTTCAACAGGGCAGCTTTACTTTCCCATGATAGCACTCCTGTGAGTAGAGATGGAGAGCTGTTTAACGGGATTGCTCAATGTCTACATAATACTGAGACTGGGAGAGGCCTAAGCGGGTGAAAAGCTTCTTATTAGGTTTTCAAAAGAAGCTTTTTCCATATTTCAAATTCACTTTATCCTGGATAAGAAAAAGAGTGCAAGCTGTAGCATTATGTTATACTTTCACATTAACTTTCAGTGGATGATTATAGGTTAACAAAGCCACTGCTACGATGTACTTAGTAAGGCAAATGTATTTAGAAATTATTTAATTAGAGGTGATATTCCTTTCTAATATATCACCAAAGAGACATTCTTTATGATAAATACATAAGGCAAAGACATTACCCAAGTCAGATAAACAACCTATCAATCAAATCTTTGTTTGCTCTAGTCTTTAAAAACAGTTTCTCACACAGTGCTTTACAGAATTATACAGTAGTTGAAAGTATTGTGCAAGTAATGACATTACTGTTGGATTAAGGAGTTTGTGATTAAAGAAGACATAATGATCCATCATCCTCTGTAAATGAACTAACATTGATCTGTAAATAGAACTAAGCACGTAAAAAGAATAACTCATATCTCAAGTAGACTAATGTCAAGGGAATCATTTTTAAAAATGCAAAACTGCCGAACTATTCTCATCTTGATGTAACTCATCAGAGCTGTTTAATATAAAATGAAATCCTTTGTACCAGCCACACACATTTAATAATTAAATCTCGGCTTCACTGCAGTGCTCTCTCTTCAGAGACCCAGTCAGCTCTAGTATTTCGTAGTGACTTTCACACAATTCTCTGAACTCATTCTAGGTAAACAGTGCTCTTGGGAATTGGCCTGTTTCTGCATTACGTCCTCCATTGCTTAAATTGGGAGCTGACAATCGCTGACTTGCACTGATTTGCCTGCACTTGATTCCAGTTCACAGTACTCAACAGATGCCACACAGTGTCTTTCCTTCTCCACAGTTTGTGATGATCTCCTCGCTGTAGTGCCATTATAGATGGATTGCATTAGATATTTGCTCTTACAGGACACTTCATCTGTATCAGAGATCTCCAACCCTTGTTCTGGAGAGCACAAATCCGTATTGGTGCAGGAACTTACCGTAGGTCACCATTTATTCACTAATTTCTAAAGATATGGAACAATTCCATTCTCATCACTTAAATATATTGCATGATTTGTTCAAATATGTATTTATTTGTTAAATATTTTATTTTTAAATAAAAAAAATAGAAGCGTTCCTGTATGCCATATTGAAAAAGGGGTTTTGGAACGATGGATCATTTTATGTAGATTAGAGTAACTATTTGCCAGAACGTGTTTGTTCATTCGGGAGTTTAAGATGTGTTTCCTGGTGTATTTGTTTGACATGTGGGCTAGACTAAGGTCACTGGAAATTCCCCAGAGCTGCAGTGAGCAAGCAGCTATTCAGTACAACAGCATCCACAACAGCATAAGGGCCAAAAAAATACTCTCCTTGCTTAACAGCAGATCTAAGAGACAGCTCCTATAGGCAGCAGTATTGAGGAACAGTATTCTTGTCTCCTATGCAAAAGGTTCAGCTCCCAGCTATGGCACTGTTGATGGATGATTAAACAAGGTGTAAAGGGGTACCAATGTATTTTTCGATTTGTTTGTCAACCAAAGTTTGACTAAAATAAACTTCCCACGTCAGATTCTGAATAACTAGATTCACCCACATCCACTTGTACAAATTCTTGAATTTGTATGAATGCCCCTCAATTAGACCCACACCACTTCATCCAAACAGCTTTCAAAATACTTGCCACTAAGTAGTACTTTGATGAAAACACGACCCTAAAATGTCAAGGTATTGCTTATACTCCCGTAACTGTTTTTACCTACTGTATGTTATCTGTGACAGAATTAGTTTTACATTGTTTTTAGTATATATAAACTCAATAAAGGCCGTATAACAACTCATTATTTGACAAAGCTGCTTAAAATGAGTATATTTGAAAAGCCTCTTGAACTATAGAACCATAGCACAGTAATCATCTGAGCACTGTAATAATTTTGAATTGATTCTGTTCTCTGTTTTTGCTGGAGAATCCCTGTGACTGTAAAAGCAAGGTTGGCTAAGCAGTGACTCAGTGAAGTTCAGAGCATGTTGATCCTATTGAGCCGCCCAGATGTGCTGCTCAAGCCAAGAAACAGCTGGATGAGATCAAATACCTACTGCCTATGTAACTGGTTGGAGTTACATTCTTTCTATCTTGTCACACTCAGCTTGTGTCAAGCTTATCCTTGGTCCCAACCTGTCAGAAACCAGTTCACCAAGCTCCTGCGAGCTCTTGGAGTAAAACAAAGGAGGTTCAGTATTGACACTGGCTTCCTGGAATTATACACGAGACGACATGTGATGACAGGTGTTAACATGGTGGTTGGCCGATACAGCCAGGATCTGCCTTGCAGGCCTCAGCTCATTAGCTCGAATGACAGAGACCTTCTTCCCATCTGCGGGGTGGTGGGCTACTCTGGGCTGCTGGCTGTCTTTGAAGTGATTAGCTGGGTAAAGAGTCATGATGCCTCAACCGAAGCAGAACTTTTACAGGAAGGCTCTTGAGGGACTACAATTAAAACACGGAGAGATGATTACGCACATCAGCTGTGTTTGTAAAAGCGCTGTTATCCCTCCAACACACAGCACTACTTACTCTAAATGAGAATCATGAGAAGCAAGAAATTAATATGCAAAGCGCCTGTTTTGTCTCTAATATTCTTAACAGCTGCTGCACATATAACGCAAGAAAGGATGGATTGCTGTGGCCAGAGGGGATAGTTTGCTCTTCTTGTAATTTTGGCTGCTAAAATTCACAGTTTCCAAAGAAATCATGTTAGTTGTAGTTCAGGCCAGGAATTAGCATTAATGAAAAGCTTCTTCCAAACAAAGCACTTCTCAGTTTTACTTTAACAACCACTGGCCACATTATACAAGTTTGACAAGACTGAAAGCATCCAGCCACTCAGAAATTTGTAATCCCGGCCAAAATTCTCACCCAGTGAAAGAAGACAAAAAGATACAGTTCAGAATCACTAAAGGTTCCTGTCACGATTGTAGTCCATCCCCCTTAAGGGTGCTCCGGGTCTTTCACTTTTGAGTTGATTTTGTGCACCTGCTCCCGGTTCCTGCCTTCCTATAAAAGCCAGACTCCCACTCTGTTCAGCTCTGCATTGGTTCCTGTACCAAGCGAGTCCAGGATCTGAGTGTCTGGTCCCTTTCCCCCTTTTTCCCCCCGACCCTCCATCGGATCCCGCTCCGGTTTTTAATCCTGTTTGTCCTCGTCTCGGATGGACCGCCTGGCTTTGGACTTTTGCCTTCCTCTTGGATTTCCCTTTGGACTCTGTTTTGGATTATTTGACCTGGAATCACCCCCTGAACACCTGTGCACTATGGACACGCCCCCTGTTTTCATTCCCGACCCCTGCATGCTTTTTCCCCCGTGTTTTCCTCACTCATCCCCAGAATGTGTCGTCTGCATAGGGTCCCGAAAGAATGCATCATTACAGTTCCTTTCTCCAATTCCCTTTCAAGCCCTCACAAGCTACTGTATACTTTTGTACGTACAATTCTAAGCGAGACAACAATACATTTTACATCTGAACTCTGACAAGACTGTTATGTGGATCGGCTCTCCTTATCAACTCCAAAAAACGTTTGGGCTACTGATGAAATCAGTCCAATGTCCTCAAATGAGGACTCCTGAGGTCATTTCTGACCCAAACCTCACACCGGAAGCTCATATCTTTTCATCTTTGGGACATTGCACATATCTGTACACTGCTCTCCCAGTCTGATGCAGAAAAGCAAATAACTGCTTTTGACTCTTACAGACGTCCAGACTGTTTTAATTACAGTGCTTGCTAGTGTATCCAAGCATGTTTTTAACAAGTTGCACATTTAGAACTCAGCAGGACTTTGTTTTTTAACCAAATCCAAAATGCCTGAACACATATCCCCTGTTTTAGCGTCCTTTCACTTCAAACTATTAATAATTATTAATCTATTATTGACTCAATGAAGATCAGATCACAATATAGGAACAATTAATGCAGGGATACAGATGATTCCAAAGGGTTCACAAACGGTTTCTCACAATGGTATTCTTGAAAGGAGTTATAAAAGTAAACATTATTACATTTGAAAAATTAAAAGTAAAATATTTTTAAAAATGACTCCACTTTCTGAAATGCAGCATGGTCTTACACAGCTCACTTTGAAAACAACAATTAAGACATATTTTAGTTTGGCAACATACTATTTTTTTCTTAAAGTATACATTTTCAGGTCTCATTTTGAGAGGCAACAGCTTTCCTTTCTTCATTGCTGACTATAGTCTACAGCGTTTCCACCCCTTTTCCCTTAAGGTGTCTTGACAGTCAAATGTATGTTTTGCAATGTGTTTTGTTCTGTCACAAATATGGAATGAAACGATCACCTGAGTTGAACACTATGAGGCCTGGAGTGAAGAGGCTCTAGTGTTGTCAAAAACTGGGAGTGGAATATCAGCAGTGGACTTTTCCCTGAGTGTATGTGTATGCTTAGTCTCCAGCCCCTTCTGAGGTCAGGTGATGAACTGGGAGCACCAGAGCAGAGCAGGTGACTCTATGCACAGGACATTGGAAATCGTGATGTGCCACTCATACACAAGTATTCAAAGAGTTGGGAAAAAACATAGCTTAAAATACCATCTGGCAAAGCTGTGTGGTCCATGCCAAACTCCTCTGGCAGATGGCTCATATTGCCCATGCAGCTACAAATCTGCAGGGCCTGAAGCAGACCGTAGCTACATCCACATATAGTGCCACCCTAACACAGTGATGTAAGATTGGCAGGTTCTTGAACAGGGTTGGGAATATATAGTATAGAATTGCCCCGCCCAACCCTTAAGGTCAAGCAGAAACAGACTTACATAGAGACTTTCTCTATTAGTCGCTGAAATTTGATTTCATTCCATTTGATCCATCTCAACAGAGATTTGCAAACTGCTGCAAACAAGAACCAATGCACGTTATTAGAACTGCACTAAGCTAGCATGCCTTGAAAAATATACCTACCTTGAAGCACTGAAATCTAGGTCTAAGAAAATATTTTTTTAAGCTCCTCTGGTCTTGAATGGTCTTTAAATTGCTTGGGTGTTAGAAGACAGCCTGAGAAGTACTCTTGTAATGCCTTGTGCGCTTCTCAGTGACAGCAACACTGAAGCAGAAACAGTGGGACTGCGTGGTTTCTGGTCCAAATGAAGACACTGTGTTCTCCTCAAAGGACTGTCAGTGCAATTAAAAACTCTCCTCCCGCTGCCTCTACACTCTGGGCTCAACAGTGTTTGGTGTTTGAAGGTCAGGCACTGTGGGACAGGCGGACTGATAGTTCAGGAGCTGCAGATGCTCTAGGACAGATTTTAAGTTGACAAAGAATATTCACTTGCAACCGAGCTTCAGAGCTTACACTTGCACATCTCTTCTAGTCAATACATGCCAATAGTCCCCACTGAGCAAAAAAGTGACAAAACTACAAATGCATTTCTTTTACAGCTGAAAAATATTGACACATAGCATGTCTGTTAAAAACTCTACTCTTATATTTTCTTCTGATTTCTCTCTGAAAGAGGAACAGCACAAGGTCTTAACACTAACAGTATCCTGCATTTTCAACAGCAGCTTTTAAGTAAAGTCCAATTGGATTAATCACACTATTGTGCCATCACTTCACACACATTCCAGGCAATCAGGGAGACGGTGCACCATGGCTTTGCACTTGGGAGTCTTGTCATCCCAGGAATCCATTAACCATGGTAATACCTCATGTAGAAGTAATTTGACATTGCTATGTCAGGCAGAATATCAGTCAATACAGCAAGAGGCTCTTAACCTTGGAGTCATGAGTGTAACACGGCGCGTGAGCTGTGCGGAGCTGGGGAGCGGAGAGATTTCAGGTGATCCCAAAATGTCAGGCAGAGACGTAGCCGGGGGCAAATCCCGGGTTCGATACCAAAGGTTACCCAAAAGGAGAAAGGCAGACAAATCCAAAGCGCCAGACGAGGTCAAGCTCGAAGGTGAGTTCCCGGTTCGAATATCCGAAAGCAAGATCCAAAGGTTTATCCAAGTGAGGCAAGAAGTTCCGGAGAGGCTAACAATCCCGAGCGATGCTCAGTGAAACGGCGAATGCTTCAGGAGGTTTGGAAGTGGAGGCTGTGTTAGCAAGTGAGGCGCTCTGATTGGAAGAAGGGTTAGATCAGCGACGTTTGAGGGGCTTGCCTCCAGCTGGTGATTGATTGGGGTGAGACTGTTTGAGTGAGGGATTCCTATTAGCAGCGGATGTGACAATGAGTTTCAGCTCCACAGTGGGTATCAGATCTGTGTTGGCCTAAAATACACGGCTACTGTGGAAACAAATTCCCTGATGTTATTTCAAGAAGCAGTTGGATGAGATGAACTACTAGCTACTAAATGAACAAGGTGGATCAAATGGCCTCCTCTTTCTTGAAACTATTCAAATGTCATAAGTCATCATTCATGGCTTGGGTCAATGAATGTGTCTGGTTTGGCTATTATGTCATGTAATATTTAGTTAGTGTGGTGCTGGAAAGTGAGAATGGACATCACGTGCTGCAGCTTAATGCCATCAATGAATGCTGCCTCCTGGAAACACAATCTAAGGTGAAAGAACCTCACTGACTGCATAAGTTCCCCAAGACTTTCACAGCGACAGCATGTGCATAACAGAAAAGCAAACAACAGGAACTGCATTCGAAATACACCCAATAGCAGGCTAGGACTAATTGTGCATATGATTTGGGTTTATTGGTTCATGTCCATTCTAAACCTCACTATATCGATGTCTCATACTGTTTTCAGGCTATTCTTTATTTTCAAATTTATTGCTTACAAACCAGTCTTTATTTGAATTCAGTGTAATTGTCACGATCGCTACTCCTCCTCTTAAGGGCGCTCCAGCCCTTCCTTGTTTAGCCCCATTACCTGCACCTGCTTCTTATTTCTGTTCTCCCTTAAAAGCCAGACACTGACATCATTCGGGGTTCCTCATTGAATCCCGTTTCGTGAGAGCCCGGGTCCTGCAGCGTCTGGCTCTGTTATGATTTTAATTTTCTGTTCCTGATTCCCCCCGCCGGTTCCGACCTGGTTCCTGTTCCTTATTCCCCCCAGATGGATCGCCTGGCCATGGACTTTTGCCCCTGTTTTTGATTACCTGTTTGGATTTGATGTATGGATTGTGCGCCCCGGATTCACTACCCCTGGACACCTGCACCCCTTGGACACGCCCCCTCTCTCCATACCCTCTCCCGCATGACTTTTTTCCCCAGTGTTTCCTCACAAATCCGGATCGTGTCGTCTGCATAGGGCCCGGAAAGAACTGTTCGTGACAGTAATTCAGTATTTTTCATGAGATGCGTATTTTTTCCAATTAAGATATGCATTCGAGAAAGTACTGCACTTGACCCTTTTTTGCAAACTACAAAGAACTGAGCCGGCAATAAAAGACGTGACATTTTGAACTAATAGGTTCGGTCATTTTCGTGACATTGTCTTATAAAGGTGCAGAGAGTCTGTACTAGTGAACCTGTCCCTGGTTTGTTCCAGGTCTTTACTACAGGCCCATATGCAAGGTCACCACCTATTACTCTTATGCAACAGAAGTGATCAAATTGGAAGGTGCAAACTCTACATAAGATTCACATGACTGTGTGCATTTTACAAATGTTTCATCTACAAACTGTTTGAAAATGTTAACATTCAGATACCTGAAGTTGATATGTTTAGGAACAAGATTCCAGCTGCACCACTAAGAGCTTGCTGAGAAACAGCCCAGCTAGTTCCAGATCTAAAAGTGTGTCGTACACAGACATGCTTAAACTAAACAATCTCAACACAAAATCCACAACTTTCTCCATTCAAGCTGATGTAGGGAGCACTGGACGTACTGTATAGAGAAACAATACCAATTTATTTTGTGTTAGGTTAACTGAAATCCTTTCAAAAACATACTTGATTGTTCAACTAACAACCAACACCCAAAACGTAGAGACATCCATCCTATATCTTCCTGCAAAAGCAGACACATCCTATCACAGTAAAAATATATATATATTTTGGTGAAGTATCTTTCAAAGGATTAACAATTGTAAAGAACACCTACTACAGTAGCAACAGAAGACCAGAGTTTTCCTGAAATCCGTAAATATTTAACCAGGTACAGTATAGTATTTCACAGAATCTTTAAATATCTTTGTGAATACTTCAAAACCCAGGTTAGATATTTAAGGCTTTTGTCAAATTCCTGGCGTCATCTCCTCACTGTAGATATCTTTGTATGCTGTAAATATCTTTGTATGTTTAGTATCCCTATCCTTCTGCAAAGCCAACTTCCAGCTCAGCTTCAGCTGATGAATGAATGGCTGAACATTTTTCTCAAGAACTTGCTGATACGATATCGAATTCATGGACCCGCCAAAGCTGACAAGGCAAGTTTCTCATAGGGGCCAAAAAATTCAACTTTTGATTAGTCTGTCCAGAGAATATATTTTAGTAGTCTTGTGAAAATATGCTCTTCAGTGAACATGGGACAGGCAGAAAAGTTTTTTTTTAGACTGCAACGGTTTCTGTCTGGCTATCTTACCACCCTAAGGAAAGTTGGCCTCTAAGCATCCCGACAATTGACCTGCATCGTGATCTATGGCCAGCAGCCAAATCACCCTGTAATTCACAACTGGCAGCCCACTGAAGCTCAGCAGGTGTGAACCTTGTCAGTACCTGGATAGGAGACCTCCTGGAAAAGCTACAGTAAGGTTGCTGCTGGAAGTAGTAGAGGGGCCAGTAGGGGGCGCTCAACCTGCAGTCTGTGTGGGTCCTATTGCCCCAGTATAATGACGGGGACACTATACTGTAAAAAGGTGGCATGCTTTGGATGAGACTTAAAACTGAGGTCCTGACTCTCTGTGGTCATTAAAAATCACAGGTGGCCTGGCCAAATTTCCCCCTGGCCTTTACCAATCATGGCCTCCTAATGATCCCCATCTCTGAACTGGCTTCATCACTCTGCTCTCCTCTCCACTGAGAGCTGATGTGTGGGGAGTGTACTGGTGCACTCTGACTGTCATCACATCATCCAGGTGGGGCTGCACACTGGTGGTGGTGGAGGGGATCCCCATTACCTGTAAAGCGCTTTGAGTGGAGTGTCCAGAAAAGTGCTATATAAGTGTAAGGAACTAACTACTGTAACTACAGTCATCCATTTTGCTGATGTGTGGATTATTTTACTTGAAAATGTCAGGTGGCAGCCAGCTCAGATTAAAACTGATAGATGAATCAGACGTGGATGGGAAGAGCCTGAGATAGTGTAGTGACCCACAATGTGGTCTTTCTTGCTGGTTTCCTGGTTTCTCTGTACAAATATGAGGATGGCTGAAGTAGAACATGTAATGTTACAGGCAGCCCCTCCCACAGACAGGCCCCTTCATTCATGCCAGTAGCAACCAGGTGATATTCATTACTCAAGCAGGGCATGGTCTCCTCTCCTGCTGGCCTGGCATTGATTAAAATAACATTTTTTTTAATGGACATTTGTGCAGATTCTCAATGAACTGATTTTGGAAAGTGTAAGTCAGCACCCATGCCAAATACCAGACACTTTGAGTTTTTACCCAAATGCATGATTTGAGCAATTTTGTTATCCCAAGGAACAGTAGTATTCAATCAATAAATGTAGCTGCTCATCATTTGCAGCATAAATGATGCTATGCAAGTGTAACAGAGCACGGTGCACTGAGCAAGTTACAGAACTTACTCTCCTCTGAAATCTAAGCAGTGCAGGGCTGACGCAGCAGGGAGCCCAGGGCAGGGAGAGCTGCACTTGTCACATATACTGTGTGCTCATTGAGCAATTCACAGAAAAACAGCCTGTTGTTTTTTCAATGTGCATCAGCATACTTAAAGAAAACAGCTGTTGCTGAATTTGTAGAACATACCTGTTTTATATTATATGTATTGTATATCATACATTTTTGTATGCTATTTTAGTGCTGCTTAATAAACTGTTACACCCCCATTCCCCTAGACACTAACCCAATTAAGGATGAATGGCGTTTCTGCCACCCCCAGACTCCATCTTATTGCTTTGTCTTGTATCTGCATGTACTAATGTGCTCCAGTAGTTGGACTGAGAAGGTTCTGCACCTCCGGAATTTAAAGAAAGGCTCACTGATTAGCAAAACTCATAATCTGGTCTCTAACCCCACTATCATCATTGCATGGTGCCTCTGTGTTACAGCAGATATGCTACAAATTGTTTCGCTGGCAGCACATTAAAATCAATTTTGCCTTCCAGCTACAATCGGCCCACAGTAACTTTGTTAGCTCACAGTATAACAGTTAGCATGCAGTTACCAATTGGTCCAGCTACTGAGTACATTCCAAGAGTAGGACTTCAAATATGCCAGGACTATCGAGAATTGCCATGCAAAATTTCAGTTTGCATCCAAGGGCACTGATAAATAGACGATAAGGGTACAGTGTACATTTTCATACTGGCAATACTGGTTATTTTAGGAAAGCAATGCAAAACCCATCCTTTTTTCATACGTGTAAACTACTGGCTCTTTCAAAATGCAGTAATTTGTGAAATGGATGTAATAAATGACTTAAAATCATTTATTCCGAGCGCGATAGCACTGCAGACAAAACTCAGATCACTCGATCTAGACAGTTTAAACTGGCACCTTATCCGTTTTTATTATGCACGTTATGTTTAAATGTTATGATATATTCTGCGAATACTGTGACATAAGCAGTGTTAACAGAATAAAAGCACAGACAGAAAGCTTTTTACCACACGTATCCTTGTACAGAGGCACGGTGATGTCTCGGAGAGCATCGCTCCAGCCTTCTTCCTCTGCTTGGGCGCTCGACGCGGAGCCGGGCAGACCTCCGGAGTGACTGCCCGCAATCTCGCCTGTCCTCTGCCCGTCCCCGTTGCTCTCCGAGGTGTAGTTGTCGGAGCTGGAGTCGCCCGAAGTGCTGTAGAAGGGGTTCTCGCTGCTGTCGTCCCCAGATTCCCCGAAAACATCATCGGAAATCTGCAAGCTTTCGTAGCGAGAGCGGGCCGCTTCAAGGAGTGACAGCGCCTTCTGCCCGCACTCCGCCATCGTTATTGCTGCTGAACCGAGTTAAGATTAGACACGGAGCCAGGATCACCCAGGAAACAACAAAAAAAAAGTGCACACACCTAATTCCTACCACGCTCACAACGTGATCAAACCTCGCCCTTATCCCAATAAACCGCAGACGCCCACGTAACCCAAGTGCCTGGGAACAACCCTCATCGAGTGACAGTGGAGCTGTCCTCCGATTGAGGTACTGAACTACCTCCGCGCCGCCTACGAGGCAAAAAAAAAAATTCAATATTTATCACTGAGTCCCACATCCGGGTTGGGCGAGCCGATCTCTACTGTATAGGACTCAATAAATCCCCGGCTTTCTGCACCGATCACCTGACCGGCTTCTTCACATCTTCTCCAATAGGGCAGTTCCGTGAAATCGACGTCAAATCTGTAAACCTGCAAAACAGTTGATTCTAGATGTGCTGGAGCCTGTTGAGTTGCGCGATAAAGGACCGACCATCACCGGCACTGTTCATCACTTCGGGTTATCAGAAGTAACTCAATCACTCCTTAAAAATATGAATTTAGGGGAAAAAAAGGCGAAGCCTTTACTCGTTTCTCGGAAGTACAACTTCAGAATTCAATTATTGTGCTGTGGTCGATATTCATAATGATGCAGAAAATATTTAAAATGTAAGGTTTCATTTTAATAATACATGTAAGGGCGGCCGGAGAATTCTGATTTTATTCTGGAGGTAGGTTTGGCAAATAAAGCCTTTTTCTCAAGCAAGGCAGCTCTAGTTAAACACACCCTTTAGTTAAAGTTTTAAAACACTGAAAGCAAATAGAATAAAAAACCCCACTACTGTATGTAGGAGACTAATCTGTCATCTGTGATATGAAGATTAAATACCCTAGTAGACACCCCTGTATGTCTCTCTATCCCAGTATAACCCAGTTGTGTTTGCAATGTGTCTTAGTACAATATTTACATACAGTAAATAGCATGGCTCTGCTGTTTCCTATCACATGGAGTCGAGCTGCTTTTCACAATTCTAACCTCTGCAGCGAGGCTCTGATCATATAGTGAACTGTGTCACATGATGTCACAAGTGACGTAATAAATAATCAGCAATAGCATGATTGTACAACAATATAGCAATGCAGTCTTTTTAACTGACACTTTCATTGTATTAAAAGTGATTCAATATTACCGATAATCTCATTTTACACCGATGGACCTACTACGCTGTTAAGTGCGGCACTTTGCATAACTGGTCCCGCTTTGTCGACTGGGATCCCGGACACAGTTCAGAAATCAAATATTTATCATAACGATACTGGCACAGGACAGCCACTGTTGATTAGCTCATGACCGAAGCTGAGTTTTTAAAGCGGACTGCAAATACAGAAGCAAGTCAAGAACAAAGCTCATGAAGGCAACTACAAACGACGCTTTTGATAGTTCCATTGAACACGACGAAACCTGAAACAAAAAGTCGTCTGTATTTGCGACGAAGAAGCGAGTTATCTCGTCGTTTCGAGGACATACATAGGATTCAAGTGACCGTATTAGTGGTGCAGAGTGGTGGTGTATTATAAAGAATGGTGGTGTTATGACTAATGGGGTGTTTCTGCCACCCTCGTCAAAGCCCTGCTCCTTTGAACACATCCTGGACAGAGCAGTCCTTAAGATTCAAAAGACCGGAAGCCCTGGATACTCTTTGCATCACAAAAGAATAGCAGATTTTGTCATTTATGCTTGTGATGATATATATTTTATGAGAGCCTTCCAACAGGGATTAATACTTAAATAATAAAAGTTATTTCAGGGAATCTTATAGTTGTATTAAAAATTAAAAAGGCGTTTTGCGCTTAGTATGTGCGGTACGTTCAGTTATAAAGTTACTAAGAATAAAGAATGTTAGCCTTCGTGTTAAACGTTTGTGTAATGTATAGTAGCGTCGGTATTCTTTTAGGAAGAGAGTATATTTCCTAAAACTGGGGGTGAGTGGCGGTGCTATAAAACAGAATTAGGACACCATGGGCACGCAATATTCATTCCTTACTAATTTAGGTTCGCCTGTATTTCGCTCGGTATCCTGAGGGCGGCGCCACGCGTTCAGCTTTGAGGACGCTCTTGGCGCTCATTGCGGACTCTGTGGTGCTTAGAAATGCCATGTTGGTGGAAGTGTTATTTATTTCCCTTAGCTGGGTTTTAAAAAATCGCTATGTGATGCAGTAGTATTCGAGGATTGTTCTTAGTGCAAACCAGATTTTTTTTTTGCATATTTAGGTTCATCGCAAGGAGCAAGATGAACCTCCCGAAGGGACCCGACACGCTTTGCTTTGACAAAGACGAGTTTATGAAGGTAGGAAATAGTCGAATTAAGTGTGGCTTGGAGGTGAACTGTGCACTTCTATAAATGAGGATAACGTCGTTTTGTAAGAGAAATTGCGGCTGACGTACAAAACGGAGAGGAGATGACCCTCTGAACTGATTTCTGACATAGGAAAAGTTTAGATTTTAACCGCGCTTAATGAGAATATCTGCCCCTTTTACCTCGCTGTGTCAAGTGATTATTACATTTAAATGAACTGTTTCCCCATTTAGAAGAACCCGTTCTGCAGACAGCAGTGCAAGGCTGAGTTTGGTTGCTAATAAGCATCATGTCTTCTTGAGCTGTGGCGTGAAATGCGGTAGGGATAGCCCATGTCTTCGGGAAGTGACTCTTTCAATCCTAGTGGCACCTGCTCTGAATTTCGTGGTCACACTAATGACTATGAAGCGCCGCAATATTATCACAGAGCAGCAGAAATACTCCGCAATAAGATCAGACTTTAATGCCACAACAACATTGTTGTATAGTATAGTAAATTGTATAAGCTAAATACACTATGCCAAACGAATAGTATGAGCACACAAAAAACGGCCTAAACTTCTCTATTATTCTTTTTGAAGGTTTCTGTCGTTGATACTACAGTACAGTTGATTATTTTAATTTTATCGCGGTTTATTTGAACTAAGTTTCTGGTCATTTCTGGCACCTTGCGGTAATTAGTAGGACTACATACTTTCCAATAATGTAAAGGTTTTTTTAAATTTCATTATGTTATGTAATTCTAGTATTTCGTTTTGTTTCATAGTGTAAAGTTATGTGCGACACAGTGGTTAGCATTGCGGCCTTGATGTGCTGGGGTCCGGGGGGGGCTGTCTGTGTGGAGTCTGCATGTTCTCCCCCATGTTTGTGTGGCTCTGAGTGCTCCAGTTTCCTCCCCCAGTCCAAATGCATGCTGGTAGGGTAATTGGCTTCTGGGACTGTCGCCCCTGGCGTGAGTGTGCCTGTCTGTGGGTCTGCCCTGCGACGGACTGGCGTCCTGTCCAGGGGGTACCCCGCCTGGCGCCCCTGGCGTGAGTGTGCCTGTCTGTGGGTCTGCCCTGCGATGGACTGGCGTCCTGTCCAGGGGGTACCCTGCCTGGCGCCCCTGGCGTGAGTGTGCCTGTCTGTGGGTCTGCCCTGCGATGGACTGGCGTCCTGTCCAGGGGGTACCCCGCCTGGCGCCCCTGGCGTGAGTGTGTCTGTCTGTGGGTCTGCCCTGCGAAGGACTGGCGTCCTGTCCAGGGGGTACCCCGCCTGGCGCCCCTGGCGTGAGTGTGCCTGTCTGTGGGTCTGCCCTGCGACGGACTGGCGTCCTGTCCAGGGGGTACCCCGCCTGGCGCCCCTGGCGTGAGTGTGCCTGTCTGTGGGTCTGCCCTGCGATGGACTGGCGTCCTGTCCAGGGGGTACCCCGCCTGGCGCCCCTGGCGTGAGTGTGCCTGTCTGTGGGTCTGCCCTGCGATGGACTGGCGTCCTGTCCAGGGGGTACCCCGCCTGGCGCCCCTGGCGTGAGTGTGCCTGTCTGTGGGTCTGCCCTGCGATGGACTGGCGTCCTGTCCAGGGGGTACCCCGCCTGGCGCCCCTGGCGTGAGTGTGCCTGTCTGTGGGTCTGCCCTGCGATGGACTGGCGTCCTGTCCAGGGGGTACCCCGCCTGGCGCCCCTGGCGTGAGTGTGCCTGTCTGTGGGTCTGCCCTGCGATGGACTGGCGTCCTGTCCAGGGGGTACCCCGCCTGGCGCCCCTGGCGTGAGTGTGCCTGTCTGTGGGTCTGCCCTGCGATGGACTGGCGTCCTGTCCAGGGGGTACCCCGCCTGGCGCCCCTGGCGTGAGTGTGCCTGTCTGTGGGTCTGCCCTGCGATGGACTGGCGTCCTGTCCAGGGGGTACCCCGCCTGGCGCCCCTGGCGTGAGTGTGCCTGTCTGTGGGTCTGCCCTGCGATGGACTGGCGTCCTGTCCAGGGGGTGCCCTGCCTGGCGCCCCTGGCTAGCTGGGCCCTGAATTGGAAGGAGTGGTTAGAAAGCGGGTGGGTCGTGCCTGACAGCCGCCTGCTCGCTCCGCCCCAGGAGGATTTCGACGTGGACCGCTTCGTGGCGGACTGCCGCCGGCGGGTGCAGCTGGAGCAGCTGCGGGAGGACCTGGAGCTCTACTACAAGCTGCTCAAGACCGCCATGGTGGAGCTCATCAACAAGGACTACGCCGACTTCGTTAACCTCTCCACCAACCTGGTGAGCCCCTGTGCCGCCGCCGCCGCCGCGCGTCCGTGTGTCCCGCGGCCTAACCGCTCGTCCCGCGCGTCGCCAGCAGCCATGAGGCTGGCCAGTACCTGGAGGGGAGACCTCCTGGGGAAACTGAAGTTGCTGCTGGAAGAGGTGTTAGTGGGGGCCAGCAGGGGGCGCTCACCCTGCGGTCTGTGTGGTCCTAATGCCCCAGGATCGTGACGGGGACACTGCACTGTAAGAAGGTGCCGTCCTTCAGATGGGACATAAAACCGAGGTCCTGACTCTCTGTGGTCATTCAAAATCCTAGAGTGTTTCTCAAATAGAGTGGGGGTGTTACCCTGGCGTCCTGGCCAAATTTCCCATCGGCCCTTATCAATCATGGCCTCCTGATAATCCCCATCTCTGAACTGGCGTCATCACTCTGCTCTCCTCCCCACTGAGAGCTGGTGTGTGGGGAGCGTTCTGGCGCACTATGGCTGCCGTCGCATCATCCAGGTGGGGCTGCACACTGGTGGTGGTGGAGGGGATCCCCATTACCTGTAAAGCGCTTTGAGTGGAGTGTCCAGAAAAGCGCTATATAAGTGTTAGCAATTATTATTATATCGTTATTCATATGCTTAAAACCTGTGTGGACATAGTGACATTGTTGCAATTCTGTAATATTTATATTGCATTTCAACAAGTAATGCAAATTTGACTTTGATTATACTTCCTTTTCTTATGGAGAATGCTTTTGCATTGAAGTTTCACCATTATCCCGCTGGTGTTATGAAGTATGCCCATTTGCTAATAAATGGCAGATTCCTGCATATATTTGCATCAGCTCACCACTAGTTTCAAGTTTCATCCCATTCATTCCATCTGCTGTGAATCAAATCAGACAGACAGCCACCCTTTGTATGAACACACACCTCTTGCCTGAATCTGAGTTCAATGAGATTTGAGGAATTAGTTCATTCTTTATAGATGTTAAAATTATCTTCAGGTCCGTCAGGATCTGAGCTATGTACTGTAAAGATTCACAAATGGTTCAAGGTGATGAGAATACTGCCTTTTTTGGGGAACCCCACTCTTTGCTCTTTAGACAGGCTTATCACATTTCTCATGACCTTAGGGAGCTCCAGGTGTTGTAACTGTACAGGTGTGATTGTAATAGGTTTGTAGTGCAGAGCAGGCTGCAGTTTTGATTGAATAAGTTACTCTTAAAGCCAGAGCTGCACCTTGAGCAGTTGTCTCTATCCTGTTCTTTATTTCAGGTTGGAATGGATAAAGCCCTCAACCAGCTCACAGTCCCCCTGGGCCAGTTACGAGAAGAGGTGCTGGTATGTTTCCAGTGTGTCTGCTTCACTTTTTACTTTTGTTTTCTCAGGACAAACTGGGGGTTTCTCAACACAAATTCTGCACACTGTGTCTAGGAGTTTAAGACAAACATCCATAGAAAACTCCTGTCACTACTGTTTCTTGTCTGGTCCGTTGAATTAGTTTGTTCGGAATAGTAATACTTTTTATATTTAGAATATATAAATGTCCATTTCCTTAAATGTTCTTGTTTAAGAGAAGTACTTGGATTTTGTTTTCAGCTAATGCATACTGTACATACCCTCCTTTGACTGTAGGATTCCCCATTACATGTTAAGTGTTACCTATGGATCCGATTTGGGAGGAAACTATTAATGGTCAATTGGGCGCAGATGTCTTTTTTTCTACAAATCATTCATCAGGATCAGAATTTGCACATGTATTTATTTGCATGCACGGTTATAACAGAACATCCCTTGGTCATCTAATCGCAGGAAGCACAAAACCCGGGCTATACAGTAACAAAATATCCAAAGTGAATCAGCTTGGAGATGGGCAGTCACAGCCCGCTACCAGCTCTGTCTTTGAAACAGAATAATCAGGATAAGCAGGATGTAACACAGCATACATTTTGCTTTGTAAATAGAGGATTTGGGGCTTTTAATTTGTGCTGCTCTTACTTTGTTATGTGGTTTTGTGCTGCTTGACCGGATGTGATAGTATGCTCGTTTTAATGGAGCAGGGTTTGGCAATATTCGGCTGTCCTCCCAAGTTTTTTATTTTCAGTGACAGACAGCGAAACAATCTGAAAGACCAGCAGACAACATCACGTAAACCGTTCTGTACGGAAAGCTGGTATTAATAAATGGGCAGTTTTCTGCAGTGACCTTTTCAGTGTCTCTCACTGCATGCATGACATCAAACCACTAAACATTCTAGAAACATCCTGGAAAAATTGGACAAAATGTAAAAATTACCATGCCTCTTATCCTTCATGTTAAGAAAAACCCACTAATGTGCCATTCCTGATTCTAAGGATATAATTTGCTAAATGGCGTTGGCTTTCAGGCAGCATTGTAATTGCATCAGTGAGTCATTTGTATGCAGCATAATTTACTGTGTAAATGTCCTTGATTTTAAAGAGCCTGCGATCATCTGTGAGTGAAGTTATTCAAGCCATAGATGACCGGTTATCGAAACAAGATGATATACAGAGAAAAAAGGTAGGTTTGTGGTGTACACTCAGCTCAGAAAAAAATATAATTCTGACTGCATTCATTATACTTATATGGGTGTCGTGAGAGAACCCACCATCCTTTTCTCCTGCTTCAATTTTGTTGTTGTTTATCTGGGGGCAGATTATGTGACATTATTGGACTGTCTTAAAAATACATGCAATATATATGGTTACTTTTGGGGCACTTCTAGTATGATATCTGGTCTATCTTAATGATCACTCATTTGTGAATTTGCTCACTTTTAATAGACAATTATGTTTTTAAGTGTTAGTACATCTTCCTCCATTATAGCTCAATTGTTTTTCATTTTTAATTTATTTTTTTTATAAGATGTGTGTCTTGAGGCTCATCCAAGTTGTCCGGTCAGTTGAGAAGATTGAAAAAATCCTCAACTCTCAAAACTCCAAAGACGCAAACAGGTGAGTCTCGTGTACTGCAGCTGTCGTCATATGATACCTTCGAGCTTCCTGCAAGCCAGATGAGACTCAAACAATTTCTGGAGTTTGACGTTTATGACTGTCCTTGTCAGCGCTTCCAATATCAAGTAAATCGGGCTGAAAAACAAAGCTGTGCAGAAGGGGAATCTGCATCATTGTACAGTGACTATGATCAGCACATTTTGCACACACCTATGTATTTATTTATTTTTATTTATTTTGTTTGTCTTTTGTTTTATAACTATTCTGATGTCTGTTTTGCTTGTCTTGAGCTGGACTGCTGTAACACATCAATTTCCCTACGGGATTAATAAAGTATTATCTATCTCTATCTTAGTAGAGCTGCTTTCCGTTCAACTCCCTCTCTTTTCCATGTCAGCAGCACTTCTTGTCACAAGAGGGCGGTAGAGAGCCATAAATTCACTGCCTCAGCTGCAACACCGAGCAAGGCCTGTTAATTCACATCATGCTTTTTTTATTTAAGCTTGGTGTTAAAGATCTTTGACGATTTTCTACAGTTGGTGTTGAAACGGTGTATTTCAATTTTTTTTAATGCTTTGAATTTGATCATCTATCCGGTTCACACTGTTTTAATAATAATATAATAATAATAATAATAATAACATCACTTTATTAACCCTTCACAATTTCTTGCGTTAGGAATTATCTTTTCGCATACCCTAGCTTGCTCTCCATGAGACACACAGCCAGGGAGAGAGCCCGGGGTCAGAGCACAGGGTCAGCCATTGTACGGCGCCCCTGGAGCAGTTGGGGTGAAGGGCCTTGCTCAGGGGCCCAACGGAGTAGGATTCCTCTGCCAGCCGCGGGATTTGAACCATCAACCTTCCAGCCACAGGCACAGATCCTTAGCCACAGAGCCACCTCCTCCGCCCTTGGGAGGTGTTCATTATAATATGTGAGGGGCTTATGCACCATCCCGGGTTCGTAAAAGTATAGTGGTACAGTCTTTCAGGGAATATTTGAAGCTTTTTCCAGACTGGCTTCATTTTGCCTGGAAGGAAGTGAATTATGTATAATTGTATAATTCAGGAAGGAAAACCATCTGCTACACTCCGGATACTGGGAATATTTCTCTATAATTTTTTTTAAAGTCATAGCCCTTGGCTGCCCAGCTAGTTGTTGCTGTTGCTGTCATATTGACTTGGCACAGAGTGACCACGCTCCTGTTTTGCAGCCCCCTCCTGGCGGGACAAGTTCTGGAGCGGATTGCCACCGAGTTCAACCAGCTGCAGTTCCACGCGGTGCAGAGCAAGGGGATGCCCTTGCTGGACAAAGTGCGACCTGTGAGTGACCGCCGCAGTCTTTAAAGCAGCAGTAATGATGCGGACCCCCCCCCGAGATGACCAGAAGCCAGTGCAAGAGAGAGTGTCTTTCCAGACCCCCAGTAAGAGGGCAGGGCGCTTGTGAGCAGCTGCCAGAACGGACACCAGATAAATGATCCTCCTCCACTTCAGAGGCAGTGAAAAAATTACTTCCAGTTCCAATGAAAAATCATTTAAAAAATCCTTTCAAATGTCAAACCCTGATCCAGTAGTTTGTCCTGTGGCTTGTGTTACTCCCTGTTATTGCTCCAGGTAACATTGTTTTCCCCATCCCAAATATTAGGAGGTTTTCCAAGAAAGTGCTCCCAAGCCCATATCTGAAATTGAAGATAAAAATACCACTGTCTAAATTCTGTGTTCATGCGTTACTCTTGAGGTATTTAAAGACTAGACGGTAGGCTGAAGTAAAAGTGCTATGTCGCAGTGCTTTGGTTCATTCCTCCTTTATTCTCGCACGCGTGTCGAAATACGAGGTGTGCGCCGTAGCGCCTGTGTGCTCAGCAGTTGAGGGAGGGGAGTTTTGTCTCGACAGCGGATCGCGGGGATCACCGCCATGCTCCAGCAGTCTCTGGAGGGGATGCTGCTGGAGGGCCTGCAGACGTCTAACATCGCCATCGTGCGCCTCTGTCTGAGGACGTACGCCACCATAGACAAGACCAGGGACGCCGAGGCCCTGGTGGGGCAGGTGCTGGTCAAGCCGTATGTGGATGAGGTGAGGCCCGTCTCTGAGAGCCGCGCCGCACCGCGAAAGACAACTGCACAGCCAAGAGCTTTCACTTCCCTCGTACAATTAAACCTTTTTTTTTTAATGGGGAAAACAAGGGGTAAATAACAAAACACTACACCTCAAAACTAGGAGTGGTTTCCTCAAAGCCTGGATGGAAAATAAAGTTGTTGTTTTTTCCAGAGCCCTGCCGCATTAATATGAGCAGGTTTAGCACACAGGTGATGCACCCGTGGCTAACCTACCTCAGCAATGGGCAGAGCAGAATGCAGGCGGACCTGGAATCTGGGCCAGGTGAACGGAGGCTGATATAAACGCAGAAGGAGGTGGGGAAAACTGTCGGGGTGCTGGAAAGATTTCAACATCCCTATGTTCTTGCGTAGGTCATAGTCGAACAGTTTGTCCAGTCGCATCCCAGCGGTCTGCAGACAGTGTACGGAAAGCTCCTCGAGTTTGTGCCACATCACTGCCGACTGCTCCGAGAAGTGACCGGGGGTGCCATTTCGAGGTAGGGGGTATTTCTCGGTCGGTCGGTCACCCCGCGAGAAGTTGCGGCTTGTTGTTCGCCAGCCAGGGTTGGTATTCTGGTCGTGATGGACGATTCTGAAAGCCGTCAGGCAACGCTGCGCGGACTGCGGGCGTGGTGCCTCTGAATGAGGACTCCCAGTTTCAGCTGTGGCTTGTCAGGCGGTGAAAAGCAGTGACAAGGTGGGCCTGTTACTGGGGAGCCATGAAAACAGTTCAAGACCGTGACTCACAACCTGTGGGCTGATCATGCTGGTTCATTCAGCAGGTGATTAATGAGGTTTTATAACAGGAGCTTGTCCCAGCAGTTAGCTATGAACATTTCTAGGACATCACCCATCAATGCAGTTTTTAATAGAATTCTTTCATGGATCATGGTGTTTGTATATGAATATTTAAAATGGGTGATGCTGAGATTGGCCTTGATTACATTGCATTTGCTTTACTTTCTGTTCATTGAATGAATTGGACTTGTCTTTCTTTCCAGTGATAAAGCTGATATAGTTCCAGGGTATGACTTCATGGTGAACTCGGTTTGGCCAGAAATTGTAAAAGCTCTGGAGGAGCGGCTCCCCTCTCTCTTCAATCCGGGGAACCCTGATGCTTTTTACGAGGTAAAATTGACAAGCCCCGAGTGCCGTGTGAGAATTTCCAGGTAGACCAGGTGGAGAGTAGGCTCTTCTGTTCCCAAAGGATGCTGTGCTCTTCGCTTTGCAGGCTCGAGGGTTAAAAACTAAATTGGAAATTAAGCCACCCGCTTGGCAGACCAAGAGCAACGTCTGATGCAGCTTTTAAATCTAGCTATGTCCAATCCCAGCAGCGCAAGATCACTGTTCGAAATCTTCTCAATTTTCCAGAAATACAGCGTCAGCATGGAGTTTGTGCGGAAATTCGAGCGTCAGTGTGGCTCTCAGGCCAGTGTGAAGAGGCTGCGAGCACACCCTTCATACCAGAGCTTTCACAATAAGTGGAACCTGCCCGTCTACTTCCAGCTCAGGTCAGTAGCATGATTTCTAATGCTCCACCTGCAAAGAGGCTGTGTGTGGACGACACCCCACCTGTTCCTGCGCACTGGATGAGCTGCCAAGCTGTTAGATTTAATGACTCATGAGCATATTTTCAGATTGTTCCTAAATCTCGTTTCCCTTCTTTCAGAATGCTGCGTCTCGGCTTGTCAAAGGCATAGAGGAAGAAAAAAAAAACTAATTTGCAATTACTAAAAATGAAATTGTATATATTGAAACTTTCTTTGGAAAAGCAGCGGCATTCATGTTTTATTTCTGCTGAAGTGAACCCACACTAGTGAAAGTGATTTTTTTTTTCCAGCTGAAAATGAGTTTTCTTTCGATCGACATTCTGGTTAGATGTGCTTGGCCTGCGTTTGGAAGACACAGTAACATGTTTGTCTTTTTTCTGCGCCCAGTTGAAAGGGGGAAGAGGCTCAATTGTAGTCTAGAAATGATTGGCTTGGAAAGAGAGCCAGACTTGGGTTTGTGCCTAATCTGTCCTCCTGTTTCAGGTTTAGTTTGACTTCAGAGACAGAGCTTGTAAAATGCAGTTGTTTGAACTTCCTCATCCTTGTGAAGAACTGAGCTTCGACTTGAGCTTTCTTATTTGACTAAATCCAAACAAAATCGTAACATTTTACACATAAGTGTGTATTGAGTTGAAAGGTGTTAGTTCTGTAAGGGCTTTTGAAGGCATTATTGATCGAGACTAAATAAACCTCTCAGGGTTTTTCAGTAGTGTGAATTGACAGGTGTTGTTGAGAATTTGAAATTAAATACAGTATTTTTCGGTGCCAAGGCAGAGTAAATGAATACAGGCCTTGCTTAGATACTGCCTTCCGGTGACCATAGGTCTCTTAACCCCATCTCACCGCAGCCAGCTGCTCTGTTGAGCTTGCATCATGTGCTTCCCTGCTGTTTACCTCCCTTATGAGAGTCATTATCAGGCTGATGTACTTTGGCATCTGTGAATCAGGATTTCTCGGAAGCAGCCAAACTTTGTGGAAATTCTTCCCTTTGTGTGGAATTTTTCACAAAGGATCCCTGCCACCGAAGGACACTGGAGAACGGATGGTTATATCAATTCCAATGAAACAGGAAGCACCTTATCGCAACTTGTTTATGACAGAGTTGTAACTTAGTTATTTGCTGTCTACAATTTGCCGAAATGCATGCTTACAACACCATTGAACAAGAGAACTGTTCCCACTTGAGGTTCAGCTTCTCCTTTCAGAAGTGCACATTACTTATCACAGCTAATACAGCTAATGCAGTTATAATGGCATGCACTCCTAGATAGAGTACCTGCTTGAGCATTTTATAATTGAATATTAAGTAAGCTCAAAGGCTAAAAAACAGTCATTTTATTAATGAATTAACATTATGCACAGTTACAGCAGATAAGGTACAGAGGTGCCTCAAAAAGAAGGGGGAATTCACAAGATGGGATCTCAGGGTTTAGGAGTGTGTTGCCATCAGTGGAGTGATTGCTGGGATTGCAACATTTAAGCGTACTGAAAAAAACTCTCAGTGCCATCGAGCCTATTGATCGTCCTAGAGGCAACGTGAAGGTTTTGTTGATTTTCACTGTGATCACCCACACTGTTTGCACACCAGACTGACTTACGTGGGTTTTGTGTGTTTTGCAAAATAAAGTCAATTTCAGGGAAATGCCTCACTGAGAGCTACTTTCTGTTACTTTTCCATTCCTCTTGCTGTAGTGCATTATGCAATATATGAATAATGAACTATTTGTATGTGTGCTGTATTAATTTATAACCCAGATGGAACCCTTTTTGTTTATTTTGCAATCTGTTCTTCTCTTCACTGTATACAAAACATGCACCGGCTTTACCTTCTCAAATAACAACACGACCTGTTAGTAAATTTTACACTATGTACACCAAAGTGAGGATTCAATACATGATAGCGTATAACTTGAATCAAAGACCCAAATTGGTCTGGGGTGGGTCCCAGAATGGTCTTGGCAATCATGGTCTGGTCCCCAAAATGTGTTCATTTTAAAGCCCTACTAAGAAAATGACCATCTGTTCAAGTACAGTGACCCCGGAGTTGGATCCCAATCATTAACATGACCTTTGAGAATACACTGACTGGGGACAGGGCAGGAAGTGAATTTTATTCCAGTAATTCTTATCTGTTACGGAGGAGCAAGTTCAGGTACAAAATGGAATATTATTCGGGTTCGGAAATCTATTTATCTGTTTGTCTTTTCCAAATAGTAGAAACTTTATTGATGCGATCTAGAAATAAGCATCGTATCACAAATATATCATGGTGAAACACGAACAGGTGCACAAGAAAACGAACATTTTGAAAGCAGGGAGTTTTTAGCAAAATCTTCACAGCCCAGCGAGTCACAGGCCAGATATTTGTGTAAACTTTCTTCTCGTGTTGTGGTGCAGTATGCTCCGCTAGCAGAGTGTGGAACGTCACGTAACGGCTGGTGTGGTTTCTCTCTCAGGTTTAAGGAGATCGCAGGGAGCCTGGAGTCTGCAATGTCAGAAGGCCTTCAAGAAGCACCATGTAAGCTGCAGCTGTGCCAAGGAGATTTATTCTGTTTGTATTAAACCTGGCAGTCAAGACCCTCAGCCCTCCACCCTGCAGGAGAGAGTGGCCCAGAAATCGTACAGGGATTGAGGGAAACAGTTCTGTCCGTCGGAGGAGACTGGGTCTTCAAGCCAGAGAGAGAGAAATCATTTCAGAGAATGAAGAGAGAGTTCTGCCCCTTCATCAAATCCTTGTGTCAAAACGTAAAGATTATATTCAAGCCCAGAGAATGTTGAGAGGTTATTACGCGAGTATGAAAGAATGATAATTAAACATACACTTGTTCACAAATTCCAATATCCTGAACAGCCCAGTGCAGCACTCTTTCCCACAGCCTGTAGAACAAAGAGAAGGGAATGGTGTTTCTGAGGTCGTGTGATCTTCTGCTCTTACCCCTGTGTGTGTTGCTGGGGGTTTCGGTCACGCTGGTGTCTGGGGCTGTAACTCTGGCCTCTCTCCCTGGTTCCCTGTGCAGCTGGAAGCCCGTATCGCCTGCTGGCCTCCCAGGTCCTGTGGACCAGCCTGCTGAAGTGCTGGGCGGAAAGGGTCTACCTGCCCCTGCTGGCCCACCGCTTCTGGAAGCTCACCCTTCAGCTGCTGTCCCGGTACTCGACGTTCCTGGGCGAGGTGAGTCCTCCTGTCCGCAGACGATTCTCCAGGACGGTAACGCGAGCCGATGCGTGCAGAGCGATGGAGTCTGCGGTAGTAGCGGTGTAGCTGATAGTAGTAGCTGTGAGAAGAGGATTATTATTGCTGCTGCTATTTCCAAGGTGCCATACACGTAGGAGGGCACCCACCTGTTCCACCCCGAGGCTCCAGCAGCCCCACTGTACAGCACTTCAAGTGGAGCAGTGAGATTCTTTGAATATTAAATTAAGACCGAGGTTTAGGAAGGCCACCCTACCTGTACTTCTCAGTACCTCCCTTCTCTTAAAAGCAGATCTTTCCTGACTAAGACAATCGGGACCATGGCCTGCCTTACAACATAGTGTCCTGGGTTACTCTACTGTGTCAATAGATTAGGTAACTCTGGTCCTGAGGGCAGAGTGTCAGCTGATGGTTTCTGATCACTCCCTGGTTTCTTTAGAGGTCTCTCACCCCAGTGCTGTCCATGCACAGCCTTCCTTAGCTCCTGAGAGCGGGCGAGATCGGGCTGCAGGGCGGTACAGTAGCTGCTTCATTCAAGGTGCTTCCTTTCTTTGCTGCAGGCGCTGAATAAGACTGCGGTCACAGAAGCCCATAAGGACACGGCAAAGCCCCTGAGCAGCTCGGCTTCCTCCTCCAGCTTGACCTCCCAGGAGGACTCAGGGAGCGAGGCCAGCACTACAACAGCACTGTCTGCCCAGCAGCTGGTGTCCATAGTGGCTGACGTGGATAAGCTGCAGGACCAGGTATGAGTGCAGTACAGCTTCTCCGCCTGCTCTCCAGAAGGGGGTTTTCCTCCTGCTGCGAGCCACGACTGGGGCTTTTCTCCTGCTTTACTTGTTCATAGTTTGACCCTGTAGTATTGAAATGTGAACAAATCCACTAAAGTCAACTGTACCCAAAGTTCTTCTTCATATACTGTACGATAGCACATGATAACATTGAAAAGGTTACAAATGAGAGGAGGCCTTTCAGCTTGTCTGTCTCATTTGGTAGTTCATAGGTATCCAATGTCACTTTCAACCAAAGGATGGTTGTTCCATCATCCTTTGTAAAGAAGAGCCTCCTGTTCTTGGTTTTAAGTGCAGTTCCTTCTAGTTTCCACATGTGTCCTCCGGTGAGTCTATCAGCGTTCGTTCTGAATAAATGCGCTTGGCTGACTTTCTCAGTGTCCTTGAGGACTTTGAATTCTTGTGTCAGGAGCTCTCGTAGTCACCTCTGTTAAGCACTGAGAAGTTTCGGTTCTTTCAGCCCATCAGCGTATCCCATTCCCTCGAGTCCCAGAATGCACCTGGGTGCTCTCCTCTAGACTGAATCCATTGGAGCAGAATGTTTTCCCTGGTGTGATGACTAAACAATATTCTCTACAATATTCTAACTGAAATCCTTTGTGTGTGTAGATGGATGCCCGTGCCTGAGTGGAAGGAAGCATTAGGAAAGTGTTAGAAATTAGAGTCTTTGAGCTTTAGGAAGACGCTGTGGGTAGCTGTCTTGTAACTGGTGTAACTGAAAGCATATCTTGCTTCTTGACTAAAAGCATTGTTCTTTGGCATGTTGGTCTTTTTTTAACCAAGCCACATTTCCTCTCTTTATAGATTCCACAGCTTTCAGAAATGATAAAACACCGACTGGAGCTCATTGGGTTCACTAACTTTGAAATCCTCTCAGGTATGAGTTTTTGTGTTGTGTTAAATAAAACACTCTTATTGTGGTTGAGCTACATTAGCTTCAGAACAGTTACACTACACCTACACTGCTACTTAAAGTATTCTGCAGAAGTCCATATGATATTCAGCATATTTGGAAATCACTATGTCAGATAAAGTCTTAAGGCTCCCCCAGTTTTTTGGAATACTGTGCCTCATAAATCCCTTTTTGGTTAATTATTAAAGTATCCACAAGGGGACACTCTAGTAAAGTTTCAGTCAGTGCCCCAGCCTCCCCAGCAGGGGTCAGTCTTCTGTGCAACAGCAGTTGCTTGACTTTGCAGCCTTTCCATGCCACTCTAGTGCATAGTTTTGCCACTGCCTGATTTTCACTGACACACTATGAGATTAGTAACATAATTAAAATGCTGTGCAGCTAAGAAGTGAATTTCAAGAGCTACAGTTGAGCAGGTCTGTTGTACAAGGATGGGTGTAATCCCGTGGTGTCTGGTTACGATCTTGAAGAGCACAGATCCTTCAGGGTTTTTAGACATCTTCCTACAGTGGCTTCCTACAGCCAGTCTTCCTCTGGCTGAGCTGATAATTGACTCTTAAGTTAATTAAGAGCTTTGTTGGTACTTAAAATTGGAAAACTTGGAGTTTTGCAAGGAACAGCATTGGAAATGCTATAGGAGTCTTTGGAAGTAGTGCTTAAAAACAACAAAATATGTGCATTAGAAAATGCTAATTTTAGTTAAAATCTTTATTTCCTCATGATTCATTGTCATGGAATCAAATACAGTATCTTATTGATAGAACCAAATTAACTTTGATTCCAGCAGAAATGAAGCCTTTTGTAAAGAGGCGTTCTGTGTTGGTATTTGGGCCAAGAAGTCTGTCTGAAGCTCCCCTCTTCTTTACAAACAGATTCCTTGGCAGACGCACGAACATCTTTGTCAGGCTGCATTCCGATTCTCAACAGCAGAGTGACTCAACACTTGAGCGACAGTTGCTATGGTTATCTGAAAAGTGCGGCCGAAGTCCCAAGGTTGTACCGCAGAACAAACAAGGTCAGTACGTGACCAGGTGCAGCAGGACCAAGCCAGTCTGACGTGGGCATGACAGACACTTTTGAAAGGCAGAATTCACTCCTTTTCTGTGGGAATTTGGACTACCTAGATGATAGTCCAGGAGTTTCTTTTGAATTGCAGTGCCAATTATTGTGTTTAATTGTTTTATTCATTATGATTATTTCATTTTTGTACATCAGTATTGAAATGTGTTCTTTTTACATTTTCTTTGAGGTTACCAATGCTGGGCTTTTCTACACTTTTTTTGTTTTTGTTACAGCATAGCAGGTCCTATTTGCAACATGGGGAAAAAAACCAACAAGCTTTGATTTCATGTGGCCCAGTCTAAAATAGTTTTCTTTGCTGGTAAAGCTTCACTCTTAATCACACTTGTAGAACCTGCTTTCACCTGTAGGCTGACAGCCTGGGCTGAAATGCCAGTTATGTCAGTTTCTGTACGTAAAGTCTGGGTGTGGCTGTTTTTCCTCAGGAAGTATCCACAAAAGCATCTCCCTATGTGGATAGTGCCCTGAAGCCCCTTCACCAGCTCCAGAGTGATTATAAAGATGTGCTGAAGCCCTCCATCATTCAGGACTGGTTCCGCGTTGCCCTCTCTGACAGCACTCGCAGGTAGATTTCAGTTTAAAATGGAACCTGGAAATATCATGTGGTTGATGAGCGTACTGCAAGAGGCTGATATCAACAAGCCATACGGTTTCATCCTACAAGTGTTAGCCTGTTGATCCAAGGTCCTTCTGAAGGTGGTAATCACAAGGTGCTTGTGAGTCGGTGTCCACAGTATGTCTTGGTTTTATCTCTATGTCCTGCTCTATAATAGCCCCCTATACCGCTGGGTGAGAAGGGAAGACTTTTAAAAACTAAAAATTGTAGATGTTTTAGCATAACTTAAAGGGCTCAGATGAATCCACCTGAACTAAAAGGAAATATAGTTATCTACTGATCATGGATTTAATGTTGCCATTTCTTAATTCTAAAATTGTAGTTCTTCCTGATGATACTTCTGAAAAAGCTTTCTATATTAAACATCTTCTGGAACCATGCCTAAGACCTGCTCTGTGTAGCCGATCCTCTTGTTGAAGAACAAATCATAATGAACGTGCAGCCTCGGTCACAGTGACATGACCCAGACTCGAACCTGCAACATATGCACTAGGGCTACGCTCTGGCGAGCACATGTACTGGCCAAGTCAGGCTGGAGTCCCTTCTTTCTATGATTAATATTATTGTAACACCACTTACTGTATGTGCTTTAAGTGTCATCTCTGACATTGTTAATGTGCTTTGAGTGAAAGTAGTTACTTTGGGCCTCAATACCATTGAGCTTTTCATAGCAGTTCAGTTATATGTGAACTGTATCAATTAAAATGCAAGTACTTGAAGCTTTCCTTGTTTTTGAATCCTTTCTTGTTTTTTTTTTTGAACAGGTACTACGAAACGGTGGCCGAAGTTTTAAGCTCCGTGAAGAAAATGGAGGAGAGTCTGAAGAGGCTGAAGCAAGCTAGGAAGACCATCACTGCAAGTGTTCCTGAGACAAATGGAGGCCTCACAGATGACGGCAAGATCCGGCTTCAATTGGCCCTGGATGTGGAATATTTTGGGGAACAGGTAGGAACTTGTTCCGCCTCACAGTAGCAAGGAAGTTCTACTGAAGTCCATTGTACACTGCCTAGTGCACTCAGTTGAGACTTGCAAATAGGCATCATTAATCAACTAAGCTTAGAAAACTACATTGCAAAACACTAAAAGTATTCAAAAGTGCAGACATAATAAGTGTTGTCTGCTGTCAAAGCCAGTGGAAAATTCCTCACTTGCTCAGAGTACTGTATATGATTCAATCTTATCCAGAAAGGTCATGGTTTCAGATTAGGCCTGGGACACTGTAAGAGTCTGAAAGACCGGCAAAGATTTTCAATGTTCAGAAAGAAATGTGTTTTCCCAACAGTGTGTTATCAGTAAGCAGCTTAAGTAAGGGCTAGTAAGGGCTACTGCAACCTGGAGCCCATGATGAAGGCCTGAGCCACAAGGCTCCCTGGACAATCGCAGGAGATGTGCACACGTTAAGCCACCAAGGGACCCCGCCAGCTTGTTCTAGGTGAAAGAAAACCATTGCAACTAGAGAAAACCATGCAGACACCACACAGATGGCATCCCAGTTCAGAATTGAGCCCAGGACCTAGGCTGCAGCTATGAAAGCCATGCCGTCGCTTAGCCCATCCCATGTGTTTTATAATCCAGACATGCAATTTGCTGTTTCTGTTCCAGATCCAGAAGATGGGTTTGCAGACCAGCGATATTAGTCTGTTTTCCTCCCTTCTGGATTTGGTGCAAGGTGCGAGAGATCGGGCTTCATCGCAGCAGCCCTGAGGAGACGGCGCCCTCTTCGGTCTCCACCGCGCTGTGGGGTTGGAGGAGGCGTTGCTGTGGTGTGGATGACGTTGAGAAGGACGTGCGGACTTTTCGGTTGCTCCTGCCTTTGTCACAGTCGTGGGCGATAGACGTTTTACACATGTAGCTAAGTCATTTGGGAGGTGGTGGTGGAAAGTGGGGAGGCTTTTGAAAAGCAAACAATCTGTAAAAATAATTATTGTATATTTGAAAAAGTATAATCGCGTGAATAAAACCTTTACAGCACCAGTGTGTTTCGCACTGCTTGTTCAAGAAGATGGGCTGGTTTTGTCAACGTCGAAATGTCAAACAGAATTGGAAAAGCAGGTCATGACGTCCGGGTAGATCCGTAGGTTCCAGGTGTATGTTTTTTTTATTTTGGTTTCTGCATCTTATTCGGTACCTTATCGTTTGCCACCTTCTATGGTTTTTCTGGATTCTGAGAAATTGTTTTGAAACAACGTGTCTTTTTTATGGGATTGATTTTTCTAGTTTTGGTTTGTTTTCATCTCGTTGTGAACATGTGTGGTAACAGATGCCTACAGTATGTTAAAAACAGTGATTCTTGAGAGTTTCGTTCATAAAACAGCAAACCGCATGAAATCTTTTCAATCCACATCTTGCATCCAGATGTGCAGGAGTACCCTAGTTGCTTTAACTTGCTTGATATTTGTTTTACATTTCTATTCAAAGGTTTATAGTCTATTATCCTTCCTTTAGTTGTCACTTGTAGTGCCATATCTGTTACTGAGTTTCACACACTTTACCTGTTCTCTCAGTGTAGTGCTGTCTCCTTAGGCAATTGGAAAAAGCAAGCAGATCTGCAGTAGTACTCAGATCTGCTTTATAAAAACGCACTCATAGCTTTGCCCGAGTCAGCCTGGTGCCTAACCACAGAAGGAAGTATTTGAAGTTTAGCTGTCCTGGTCAGTAAGCCAGCCACTTCATTAATGATTTGATGGATGTTATGAACTCATTTTAGTTTTCTCTAGGAAGTAATAATGCTATTACACGTATAATTGTTTTTAGTCCATGGTCATGCTCTTGATTTAAAATGTTGCTTGTGTCCTTGGAGACAAAACATCCTCCACAGAGGCATTTCAAACTTTATTACCATTCAAAATGCTATAAAATAAGCATCATTGCTCAGGAGTTGAAGCTATGGAAACATACGTAGTTTTGTGTGTAGTACACTAAACAGTTCAGCTAGGTTAGACAGTACAAAAGGGCTTTTCTCCTGAAATAAATGGAATATATAAGTCCGAGGAGTTTAGTCATCAACTACTGTGGAGTGCAGATATTGTGTTGCTGTTTTGGTAAATGAAATATAAATCTGTAGGAAAACCACCATGACCCAGGACAATACAGCTGACCGTTTATACAGAGTCCTCAGTCTTGGATCAGTCAAAGGTCCTGTTTATTCACAGTGGTCAAATACCAACCACACAGTGAATGAACCACAATTGTAACAGATTGTCTTGCCTGTTTCTTTTTTCAATTAAAATACAAGTCAATAATCTCAAAAGTTTTAAAATAAAATATTTATTGAATCCATTGCAGTGGAGCAATGCTGTTTTTTTGGTAGTACACAAGATTCCAGAGGGGCATCACGTACTTTTTAAATGCACTTGGTACAAAAACCGATTTGAGTGACATACAGTACATCATGCTGCTGTGTTTTTATAAGCCAGAATATACGTCTTCTATAATAATCATTATACACGTCTGAATTTCTTGTACTGTAGTAATACTGTAAGCAAAAAAGACATTTTAATTTATACTGAGAGCTGGAAGAAGTGGACATCTCTCTGACACACGGTACGTTATTGGTGACACATGTCGGTATTCATGAAATGTAATGTTATAGGGGCCATGTTTAATATAAAAACATACATTTATACAAACATATATGACATTTAGTCAAGCGCATGCGTTTTATCATTTTCGTTTCACCAGGTACTTGGACTAAAATGAGAAACGTGCTCTTGGGGTTGAGGGCTCTTGGCTGGTGGAGGTCTTGTGGTCCTTGGCGAAGGAGTTCTGCAGGCCTGGCGCCACACTAGAAGCCATCGCAGCTGCGTGTCACCTGCAAGTGCGGGGGCGTTCAGCGTGTTCTTGCGCACACGTTGCCACGTTGGGGTATTGTACACAGGGACCCATCGCCGGCTTTTGACCATAGTCTTGGCATCGGTGCAACACTTTCAAAACTTGTAATTAGCAAGCCAGTGTTCCCCAGCACTTTTTGTCTTGTTCTTTCAATTTTGAAGAAGTCAATATAAATTCCGGATCTGTCGTTCAGGTTAGTGTGAGAATCCTTCCTTCCCAGGGCATTAAAATGACACGACATCCTGCAACTGACATGTTCATGAAAAGTGAGTCAGTAACACGTCACGTTTTCCTCAGAAGGCAGAAGAACTGTGGGCATCTTTGTCCTCGTGCACACCCCGGGCTGAAGATAAAGTTTGTGTTTAATAGTTGTAATAGGGGCAGAGGGTAGAGCAAATGCTGATTGTGTTGCAGTTTCTGCATTTAAGTTCAGGTTTATTTGTCATTCCAGTCATATACAAGAATACAGTGGAACGAAATATCGTTCCTCCTGGTCCACGGTGCAAATACAGACATTTTTAGTTCACAGTTGAGACAGGAAGCCATCAGTGCCGTGGATCTGTTATTCTTCCAAGTAACAAGATGGCGCCCGTCTTCCCTTCGATTATGGCAAAGAAGAAGGGCCTGTCGACTCTGAAAGGGGAGACAATGGTGCTGTTGTAGCTTTTTTCTCCGGCCTCTGATCCCTCTTCAGACAGTTCTAGCGTCACCCCGTTCAGCACCTGTGAAACCAGAAGTGTCAAAGGGCTTTTTGGCAAAAACACAGCTTGTGGTTGTGAGTGTTGACTAGAAGGTTGGAAGATGTTTCTATTTTCTAAGCAACCAACTTTCAGCTGGGTGCCGTGATTTTATCATGACCAGGAACATACCAAAGGCATTATTCCTGTTTGGGAATTCCTGCCTTTTCCTTCAATTTCAATATACAGTCTGTTTTCCAGCACCAGTTAACAGGCAAAACACAGTTTAAAGGTTTCTCATTATGTTACTGTATATAACCCTGATGTGGGAGCTTGTTAGGATCAAGTGTGTGTCCGTCAGATCAAGCATTGTCCTTATTTTCACATGGAAGCTGTAACCTGTGAATTTAAACATGAAGATAGCATTATCTCTTATTTGTTTATCTTCAAACCGGTTTGTGTCAGTGTTCTTTACACATTCTGATAACATTTTATATGCTCTGAAATGTTCAGTGCAATTGAAATATTTGAGGTCCATCCGAGTTTCCTTTCAAAATCTTTACCTTCCCGACTGTGAAATGCTGCTTTTTACCAAGTCCTCTGAAGTCTGCAGTTTCACCCAGCACATATGGAAGATTCATGTCAGAGAGAAGAGCTTGGAGGTCGTTCACAGTACTCATGAAGAACTTGGGCAGGAACACATTGAAAACCCTGCAGAGGTCACAAAAAGAACAGCTTGTCCATATGTACTCCAAGCTTTTCTTTGGCCTACACCAGCCACACACACTGCACGTAGACCTGATTCAGCTGTTCAATAGTCTGGCACAGTTACACATATTACCTGCGGCTTTTAATAAGCACACGACATCTAGAAATAATTGGACTTGACCCACTCAATCATTTTAAATTAATTTCTTTCCTTAGTGCACAGGAAACATCAGTAAAGTTCATATTTCCTTGTTTTTATTTTCACATTCTGCATGATTTGTTTAACTCTCCCGTGCTTAATATACAAGGAATTGTTTTTTTTGTTCTGATCTTCTCATTTACCTTAACTGATCTAATAATTGGCTCAACTAAACAAAATTCATATTTTCAGTGACTTTAAGGATTATTTTTAAACAATTTTAAACATTTTGGGGCCTACGCCAACATTTTCGAGGTAACTTATATAATTAGACCAATCGAAGAGTTTTTCGATGAAAGAAAGCCAGACAATCAAACCTCTTGGCCTCGAACAACTAAAGTTTTCAGTTTTAGGAAACCGGTGTATATTGAACCAAAAATACTAAAATAAATTAGATAGGATTTGAAAACAGAGACACAGGTAGTGATGATGAGATATTTTGCAGAGGTAACAAAGACACCTTTAACATTATTGGCTAAGGTCAGGAAAGGTGCAGTACTTAAGAAGTAGGCTTGAGAAGTAATTCTATGAACAAACAGCACTCCATTAGATGTGCTCTCTAATGTGATTTTGTCAGCCATACCCATCAGTCAGTCCCGTGTCCAGCTCTGAAAATTCCACTCTTTTTCCTGTAAAAAGACGTTCCTCGATGCGGTGCAGGTCAGCACCCTCGTGTGGCAGGACAAGGAGCATGTAAGTGCTCTTGCTCATGGGCAGTTTAAGGACAGAGATGTTCAGGCCCTTCACGTCTTTGTACTTGAAACTGCCAGTGTGAGACAGCAGGGGGACCGTGACCCTGGTGTCTTTGTCGATCCAGAAGCCCTCTGTTGTGGTCTGCTCCGGCTGGAAAGGCACTTTCCATTGTCCTGAAACAAAACAAGTTGGTTTCTCTCAATTTGAGGATCAACATACTTTTCTGTTGTTTAGATTCAAGTGCAAAAGACTATTCCTGGCAGCTGTACTCAACAATCCAGTCTTGTAAAGCTTTATTTTTAGGATAAATATCTTAACAGTGACAGAAATCAGTATGCACCTCATGGGGGCAACAGAGCTGGACTTAATAATAATAACAATAAAAACAACAATAATAATAAACATTATTTTATACAGGGCTTTTATACCTCTCAAAGCCCTTTAAAGGAAAACATAAAAAAGGATAACGAAAACAGCAACAAAGATATGAGATAAGAGAATTAGCACAAAGGAACAGAAGGGTTTGGAGGGCAGTAGAAGATGCAAAGGGGCAGACAGACAATTAAATAAAATAAGAGCCTTTATTAAGAGGAAGCTTTTGAGTCTTGATTTGAAACAGGGGAGGGAAGGTGACTATCTGATGTCCTTGGGGATAGAATTCCAGAGCTTTAGGGCGCAGAAGGAGAAGTCCCTATCACCCCTAGAGTGGATATACAGGAGACCAGAATCACAGCACATGAAAGAAGGCTGCGAGGTTGAGGAATAGAAAGACAGTAGCTCAGACAGGTACTGAGGTGCCAAGCCAGGCAGAGCTTATAGATCTGCATGAGGATTTTGATTTTGACACAAAACCTAATAGGTAGCCAGTGCAAGGACTCCAGGACAGGAGTAATGTGATTGCGTGCATGTGACCTGGTCAAAATTCTGGCTGCCAAATTCTGGACATACTAAGTTTGTGGATTTAGAAACGCCATAAGATGGCTCTCATATAATATATTTAAAGCGGTAGGGGGAAGGTCACCCAAAACACACTTGAGCAATCTTCATCATTTTATTTTTCTTTTACTTGCTGTCCATGGGGAATGGCTCATGTTGTCTTTGCTTTCTTTTGGGAGTGTTAGGGCGTATTTCAGGGAAATAGACACTGGTGCTGCCCACTAACTTTAGCTTCCCTTTGGTATCTCCATGGTCCTGGAGGTTATCCCAGGGGATATGTTTGAGTAGATTCTGATGCACTTCAGGTGTTACCAGAATTCAGCTGTGATAAGAATCAACTTCCAATCAGCAGGAAGAAGGCTGAAAACATCCAGGCCTTACGCAGAACAGCATGAGATTGTGAAAGGTTTCACTCCAGTGTTTTGGAAGTTGTGTTTTACTAGAATTATTAGTTTATTATTTTTAGGATTCACAACCAAAGACACAGGGACTTTTTAATAATGTCATGTCTCTGTCAGTGCTGCCTGCTTCTTACTTGACGTGTCCTTTGACTAACTTTGGCAGTAACTACTTTGCTCAATTAATCTAAATTTAAAATTAAAAATCAGTTCAGTTTGTACATTTTTGCATTTAACTCACCTTTGAAATGAACAGAACTTGCGAACATCAGGTCAGAAGATGGGTCGATGGCACTGAAAAGGTTTTTTATTTTCCCCAAAGATGTCTGCTCGATGAAGGAGTTCATGAGGGGTCTGGCTTCTGAGGTGAGGGAGAAGTCCACCGACCTGATGTAGGAGGAATCGGCGAGGTTCCGCGTCCCTTGAGCAAACTCGTGCGGCAGTTTAACGCCTCTGTCGACAAAGGTCCACGCAAATGTTTTCTGCAAGTCGGTGGTTCCGTTAGTCAGAGAACTGATGTGCTGAAGCGTGGTCAGAACCTTGTAGCCATCAAATACAAACGTGCAGTTTTTCGTATTTCCCTCCTTCACTATGCCAATGAACTCCTGCAGTTTTGCAGCTGTGGGTAATGAGGCCCCCAGGTAAAATGTGACTAGAGTTCCGAAAGTGTTCACAGGAGAGAACAGAGCGTTGCCGGTCTTCTGCTTCAGTAGGGTGCGGTACACCCGAAGACCAAGGCCATTCTGGAGCCCTGCAAGCACTTCGGCTTTTAGCTGGATAAGATTTTGTTTGGTCCGGTCGGGCCGTTCGTCTGGGCTGGTGTCCCCCTGAAAGGTGTTTAGTGGGTCTATAGGGGAGGGTTCAATCAAGTTCTCCTCCAGCAGCTTCTCCTTGTGAGTCTGAAGGTTCACGCAGGTGAGATTTTCCAACGCGAACAGTTTGAAGGGGTGAACATAGACACGGTTCCCCAGCGTCAGGCAAGCGCAGGAGAGAAGGAGCAAAGCCTTCAGGATTTCTTGCATCCTGTTTTCTCAGTCCCGTCTTATGAAGTAAACCTGTTCAGAAAAGTAAAATACTCTAGAAATCAGGACTTGGCCGTTGCAGAAATTCCAAAAGTACAGCTAGTTATGATGGGCCGTTTGCAACGTTATTCTACTGCCTCTTTTGAGTTTGGCCTGTGTCCATCACAGGAATGGCTTTCTCAAGAGAACTTCGCAGAACTGCTGAGCTCCTCTCTAATGTCTGATTCACATCAGCGAAAGAAAATGTGATAAAGAAGGTCAACTGCCACAGTTTAAATAGCAAACAAGTAATAATGACAAGTAAATGTTTTGATTGCTACTTAAATAAGACAAACATATATAGATACACACATACCGTATATCTATGTCTGTTGGACATACTGAAAAATAAAATTCTCAGGGCTAAAGCTGACAAAGTTTGAAAAAGGGAAAGAAAATCATGCTGGCAAATGATTACTCAAGTGACATTAAACTATATTTTGCTGTTAAAAGCAGCACGTTTCCAAAGTGTCTTTTCTATTTACCTGTGCTTGCGACAGTAGCTGTGAATAAACTCATCTATGCTGCTCCCTTTTCTCAATGCTGCATAGCCTTACTAACAGTTGCACTTAACAGTGTCTGTAATACAGCTGGAAGAAGTCCAAAGCCCATCGCTCACTGGGTTTTTATTGAAACTAAATCACGTCTGTAACATCACTGCACTGTCGTCCCGCAGAATTCAGAGCCGAATTTAAAAACGCAGTGACTAAGTGGCTTCCTTCCAGTTTACTTCTATGATCTGCTGTCAGCTGTCTCAATTTGGTCTGTGGTCCTCTTCTGAGTCCTCGCGTCTGATAATGGACTTTGCTTTTATAACAGTTACTATTTCAACTCAGTGCACCTTGCTGTTACATACAGTATGTCTTCCTACGAAGGGGCTTTGACCTTGTCTGCAGTTTTAAACCAATTATTTTTGTTCATCTCCCCACCACGTATAGGTGTTCTTATGCAGTTTGACTTTTTGATCATTTTGTTCAAGGCTACAACGTTTATAAGGTCACCGATTTAGAATGTTCTATATAAATGTAAGGTAAATTTTAATGGTATTCAAAGCTTGTAAAACCTTCATGAGCACTTTATGTTAATGTTTCATAAACCCATGTAAAGTATAAAACAAATTCATTTATAGAAAAGGAAAAAAAAACAACATGAAAGCTCACAGATGGTTCTTATAGCCCAGTTTTATGAAACATGATAAATGTTAAAAACGTACTGTATAAACATATTGATTATTTAGTGGGAAAGGTTAGTGAACTGATCTGCACTGTACTGTAGCCTGAGGAGAAATCCAATACTGTCAAGGCCTTGCAGTCACTGCACTACGGACTGCATGAAGTTCATTTACTGGAAAACTAAAGCTATTGTTTTTGAGTTACATATATATATATAAACAAATGACAGAAGTTCCAAAATTGAATTTTAAAACAAGAAGAAGGAGAATTTTTTAAAAAGTTTTTAAAGAGTGATTTATATGTATTTTATTTCTGCTTCTGAAGCCCTGCAGGTGAAGACTCCCCACAAAGCACGCAGTGCAAATTCAGGACTGCTGTCCTCTGGAAGAGGAAAGCTTGTTAATCATTGCATGAGGTGCGCATGTCAAAATCTATCTTGTACCGCAAAAATGGTTAAATATTTTTTTTCTCCTTTCTTTGGACACAAGATACGAATCTCTTTTTTATTTAATAAGCAAATGTGTAGAGTGCCACAATTCCCCTTTTGTGTGTAGAATTAAAATACACTTATATAAAATTATGATAATCAAATGGATATAAAAAAATATAATCTCTCATAACATAGTGTGATTATGAATATTAAAACAATAAAATTACACATCAAAGTGTGTTTCATATATACTGTATTACATTATATATTAGATAATAATTTTTAAAACAGTTCTAGGACAGCTTTTAAAGACTTCAGCTTCTTCTCTATGACACACAATAAACAAGCTAATCTCTCAACACTATGCTTCAAAGCAAAAAGGAATTATGTCTTTTTATTAATAAGTGCACAGTTTCTGGCAAGAATTCTATCTTTAAACAATTACTTTAAAATAACAAGGATAACTTGTTACAAATTCAATTTGATTATTGTTGAATTTTCTTAACAGTTTTTAATTAGATATTTGCAAGGGAAATTATTGTTGTGAAAATGTTTTTATTAAGATGCACTGACCTTAAATTCTGTTGCTGAGGCAGCTGCTGCTGGTTTCAGAGTTCCGTTAGTCTGGTGGTCTGTTTTTAAAGACAAGCAGCCTTGTAGTTGCTTCATGCTTTAGCCTGCCTGTTACTCATTAGCCAAGCTGGTGAATCACTGAAGCTGTGACGATCTGTTCTCAGCGCAGTTGTGCTGCTGTCCTGATGGACCAGCTCTGTGTCCTTTCTAAACTCTTTACGATAACCGTGTTGTAAGAGGGTTTTTCTGTTACACCTTGCAGGAAGCTGACTAACGCTACTGAAGATAAAAAAAAATAGGAGGAATGGGCTATTAAGCTTCTGAGCTTTCCGATGTGCGACCTCAGGATTCTTTGCACATCTTTTTTTATGTTTGTTGTTCCTCTTCTCCTGCTTTGCAGTCATCATCACGGCCTCACGTTTTGCCAAGACATCCATGTGCATCGTAATGCCATCCACTGTCAGAAAGTTGCTTATTCCTGGTGAAGCCCGCAGCCTATCCTGGAGATATAGGGGTCAAGCGAGGAAAATGCCCCGGATGGGACATCACTCCATTGCTGAACATACAGGGACAACGTAGTGACCCATTTAACCGAGTTAATTTAGCATGTTCTCGCAATATGGAACCCGAGCAGAGAGCAGAAAACATCCGAACTCCATGCAGAAGGTGCCCCAGGTTGAAATCGAACCCAGGACCAAGGACCCATGAGGCAGCAGTGCTAACAGCCACACCCCTATGGCCCTCACATCGCAATACCCCAGCTGTCGTTGCAGCGTCAGGAGAGATTCTGTGACTCAGGTGTAAAATAATCAGGATCAGTAGAACCTCTTGATATACTGCTGCCAGTCTCAGTGTGTCAGTGGGTATCCCAAAGGGAATTAATGGCTCTGTAGTGTTTTTGGACCCATTTTGATGAGAAACACAACAAATCATACAGTCCGATGTGGAAATGTATATGATGCCCCCTGAAAGAACTGTTATTATTATTAATGCTACTTTTACATTTGTTTTCACTCCTCTCCGTTATCGTTTAGATCAAGTTCTTTTAATGCACACTTTGCTATAGGTTTATTATAGACATTTTTAATATCCCCCCCAAGTTCATAAAGGCAAAAAAAGACCCTTTTTTTAGAAATGTTATGTCATTGAATGGCAACGTCACTAGATTCATGTGCTGAGGGACCTCACAGTTTTGAAGAACATGGCAGGATAACAACTGAATGAACTTCTGGATTTATTAAGTACTGTGCTTCTGTTATTAATGTTTTTTTGGTGCTTATCTGCATACTAGGAACAAAGACAAGAAGGACAGATATATACAGTAGATATATTTGAAAAGGGAAGTTTAGCTTCACACTGAAGTGTAAATTAATCTACACTCATGCAAAACATGTGGCCATACTGTAGCTATACATGTCCTGAGCAGTGATACTGCTGGTATCGCTTCAAACAGTTTGCATTGAAAAGACAGGAGGAGTTCAACAGCTGCACCATACTATGCAGTTTGTCTCTCCTGGCAGCTATACACCTGTACTAGACGACATTCCTGTCCACCGTCACTCATCCCTGTGTCTCCAAGCCGGAGTAAATTCTTTTACTCCTTTCCAGAGCCAAGATCCCCCGGGGCCGCCCGAGGGATGGGCTGGGCCTTCTGAGGCGAGTGGAACCTGTTCCTCCAGGTGTGGTCCTACAGGTACCTGCCCGGCGGCCAGGTGAAAACCAGGTGCCCCGCCACTCTTCCTGCGCAAAGCGCGTCTCCTCCGCCGAGCTACACTGTCCGCGCCAGGGTCCGAGGATGCCCTACTCTTACCAGAACTCCTTCCAGAACAAGGGCGGCGACAAGCCGGTGCAGGCTCGCCCGACCCAGTTGGACGGCAGGAGCTTCGAGGAGCTCCGCCGGGAATGCCTGCAGAAGAAACGGCTGTTTGAGGACCCGGACTTCCCTGCCCGCGACTCCTCCATCTACTACAGCGAGAGCGTACCCATCAACTTCTCATGGAAGCGACCGGGGGTAGGACACGCTTCACACTGCATAAATACAGGCTCCCGGCAGACGAGCCAACTGTTTCGGGGGTGTTTATTCGTGCTGTGTTTGCAATTAATGTTCGGGCTAAACATATTTATGTTTATGATTAATGGAGCTTCATTTTCTTGAATGAATACTGTTTATCGACGTGTAGCTGGAAACCATATACATATATACTGTAGACTTTTCTGTCAGCAGTAAACGACAGTGGAGTTTCTGTTGTTAGGTGTTTGAATTCAATTTGTTGCGATGGACATGGCGGGACGCAAAATTCACTTCTGAAATAACTTACCGAATATTGTTTTTCTCGTTACGCGGTTTCAGATGTCTCATTAAAACTTAGATCACGAATGCAATGGTGTGCGTTTCATAAAACGCTGTTTTAATATGCGTTTTGATTCGACAAATGACGGCTCTGGTGTTTTGATGGCTTATTTTCATTTTGAAACCAATATTTATTGCTTTGTTTTCAGCGGAGGTGTCCCAGTCATAAAAAAGTTAAAGTAATGCTTAATGGAGACACATTAAGTAGTGAGACAAAACCTTACTTAAACAAAAAAACACTTTAAAATACAAAAATCTAGGACTGTTGTCAGCTGCATTGCGAATTACACAAGATAATTCATTACTCAAGTGATGGATCAAGCCTGCTCTGGTAAAACGTGACAAATCTCAGAATGAAGTACGAAAACTGTCCTGCCCTTAGCGCAGCGCAGTCATCTCCAGTGTTTCACTTGCATGTTTTTGAATTTAGAGTTTTTCTTTTTGTTTTTAATCACCTTTTTACAAAATATAAAATGAGAGGTAGCGACGTATTGTGTGTAACACTCATCTGTTCTCAAAATGGGATTCAGCACCTACTATTTCACATGCGCAAAAGACGATTTCATGAAGTGCTCTGGAAAAAAGTAATTATCTGGAAACATACTTCATTTATTTAATTTGGACTGATGTCAAACACACACACATATATATATATGTATTGTTTTTATCAAACCTATTTAAAAACCTGTTCTGCCAGGGGATGTGACGCGTCTTGCGCAACACCACCAAGTGCTTTTTAATACTGCCCAATAAGAGCTTGCTGATTTCAACAAGTGGGAAAACAACGCCAGGTTTAAAATTCCAGTCATGACGACCTGTCATGTTTAATCATCTAGGAAAAAATTAAACAGAAAACACCTTGTGAATAATGAACGAAAACGCCTCGTCTTGCTCAAACTAATAAATAGCATACGGCACACAGAAGCTTACGAACTGACTCGGTCGGTTTTGTATATGATTGTAGTCCTTCCACTGCTATTTCATTTCTAGGAAAAACGTCCTATTTCATGACTTTCAGTACTACTAACATATTATTTACCAAGGGTGTGCAGAGCACAGTCCTTGACCAGGTGTAAACATGAGCTGCAGGGCCTGTACTGAACTGCAGAGAGAAGCCGCCTGAATATACTGTACTGTGTGATTCCGATCACCAGATAACTGCGGATACAGCAGCGGATCTTGCACAGCCTTTCAAACCCGAAAGCTCATTAGAATACCCACTGTAGCTAAGAAATGGGGTGTCTGTGAAGTGATGCCCTGTCCCGTGACTGCAGTGCTGGTGAGGAAGGAAGCGCGGTGGCACGCCAAGAATGTCTTTTCTGTTGACTTTGAACGGGAGAGGCGCCGAGGGCTCCTTTCACAACCCGCTGAGACTATTCTCGTGCGTGGCGTGGGAGTGTCACTTAGAGCCGGTAGCTCTGAGCTGCAAGCTGGAATGTGTTTCAAGTTCACAGCTTGTCACCTGCAGAGGAATAGTAATGGACACCAGCTGTAAATAAGAAATAAGAGAATAGTAACCTTTCACGTCAAGATGTAGTGGACCTGCAGACTGTACTTCACGATTTGCATTGGAGTAGACATGTTTTTCGCCCCACCAAATAATAGCACTCTTATCATTTATCTGTTTCCCTTAGACTGAATCTTGTGTTTTAAATTTTGTTGTTTCTACTTCTGGTTTTGATTGGAGGTGGTAATCAATATTTCCAGCACAGCACTTGGCTCAATGTGAGAGGGACCTGAAGCAGTAGGGCAATGTGCACAACTGCACAAAAGAACTTAAGAAAGGATCCTAACCAGAGGAAAACTGTTTGACCACCTTGCCAATTGGGTAGTTTGGTAGCAGAATGAAACTACAATTTCATGCAGCTATATTTTAAAAGAACTCTGAGTTTGGGCCTCCATCTCCTTGCTGGGAAGCCTGTGTCAGACACCCACAGCTCTACTTGAAGCCTTACTGGTGCTTTGAGAAGCATGAACATACAGTAACCCCCTGGACTGGAATTTCACATTTTTCAGTGTTAAACATCCCGTGCAATGTCTGCCCACTCCATGTCTAAGACTTCATCATTTCTTTGTCACTCTTTGTGTCACTCATCCTATTTTTTGAATATATGTTTGCTAGTTTGCTAGCTCTGTTGGCATATCCAGTTATTGTTGAAACTGTATAAATCGGGAAGAATTGGCCCAACCAATTCTTGATCCAAATGTTGTTTTCCACGTGGTTTTCTCTGGGAAGTGGTGTACAGTAGTTTTGTCCGGTTCTTGCCCCTTGTTTCAGCTGCATTCCAGTGGCATCCAGCACTACCAGGAATCAAACGTTTCTGGATCTTCCAGCAGAATATTTGAACACACCCTAAAAAAACACTAGTTTCTCCTCCCAACTCGTTCAAAACCTGTTTTCATGAGGCAAGAACCATCTGATTTCAAGCCTCCCAGGCACCTTCACTTTGACTCAGAGGGGTATATTCTTCGTTTAAAAGCTTGTGATGCACATTATCAGCAGAGAGTGGTGATTACTGTCTAGTGGTCTTATCGTCCTGTAAAAGACGAACTGTCAGCCTGACACCTCCCTGTGTCTTGTACAGGCTGGACTATAAAAAACATAAGATATTCAAATGGGAATGTTTTTTACCAAAGAATAAATTTGCCAGTTGATCTCCTCAAGGTCTTTGATGTAAGCTGGAATTGGAAATATTTATTTAAGGAAAATTAGTAACAAGATTACTTTTAAAGACATAATGCGCCTGAGCAAAATTTGCCACCAGTTTTCTGCAACTCACAGAAAACATCTTACTTTTTTTAGTCAAAACTATGAAATGAAATGTACATACTGTATATATTTCTGTACAGTACATGGTATATTTACATATGCACATCATCCATTATCAGATTTATCTGTTTCTAGAAGCTGATAATGCCCAGTAACATTCTAACTTGCAATGCAATCTCCCTGATGCTGAAGGAATTGGTCAAAATTAGACAAGAAATGATTGCTTCAATGATAACAGATTCAATGGATGAAATGCAGAACGTTCCTGGACCTCTGTGCTGTTGGCTGTGTTGATGCAGCTCAGTGGATTTTACAAACTGGGCCCAGCCCCAGTCTGTGACTGGAGTCAGAATTGCCTGCACATTCCTCAGAGAGATGCTTGTCATGCTCTGAAGCCATACTGAGGCTGTGCAGTGTGGTGGCGGGTGTGCCTGAGACCTGCCCACTAGATAAGACAGAAAGTATGCAGCGATGCTTTGTTCCTACACTGTACTCAAGAATGAGGCGCTACAGTCTACAGTCCTCTAGGCTGGCCGAATGGGAGCTCCAGTCTTGCTACAGTCAAGAAGTGAAAAAAACTCGCCTCACCAGCCTTGCTGCTTGGTGCACTTACCCCTGGAGACAGTGAGAAATCATCAGCTTTAATGCGCAATCTTCATCTCCTTTGTGAGCAAATTGGAAATATCCCTGGTCCGCAGCCTTGAAACTCCAGATGTTCCTTTCATTAAGGGTTATGTACCACTGCTGCAACAGCAATTCAACTCTCACTTTCCTCTTGTGGACAGAGTTAGTTTGTGTGAAACACTACTGACATTTGCCAATGTGTCTCTTTTGAGAACAATCTCCTTTTCACTCCCTCATGGTAGACAAAAGTGACAGGTCTGAGCTGAATTTATGAAAGTTAACCTGAAAACAGCAATAATGATTGGTCTGCTTTGAAAGCCACTGTAAGAGTTTTATTTTAAGTCTGGAGCTCTGGTCCAGTTCAGGGAGTAGCCTTGTCTTCTAGGAATGTCTACAGGTTTTCACGACATTTTTTTAAATACATTTCTGAATGCGCCTTGAAACCACTGCCAGCTGACGCACAGCTCCGCAGTTTCCGGAAGTGAGTCATAATCAATATTAATTGGGATCATAATCTTATTGGAATGTAAGAATGACCCTTCAGCTTCTTCTTAGACAGGTGAACAGACTAAAATCCTAGTTTCTCATGCTGATTGAAGATTCTGTGTTGTGTGGATCTCTGATGGCAAAGTTCTAACAAAAGCCCTGTGCTTTTTCACCCCTGCAATTCTGTCCACAAGTCTCTTATTATGTACAAATGCTGGCATTTGTTTAAAATTGGGCAAGTGGCAATTGTTCTGTTTCCAGAGTTTTCAAGTACTTTTAGGAAATGTGATTTACTACTCTGTGAATAACACATACGAATGAGCAACAGAATTTGCTCAATGTTTTAAATAGCTTGAAATGGAAGCATTTTGTGAAAACATACTGTATCATCCAAATATGGCAAGCTGAATTAGGGTGTTTAAGTCAAACACACACTTCACAGATTGTGTAAAATGATTTTGACTAGCTACCTCCTGCAGCAGTAGTATATGATTGATACAGTAGCTGACAGGAATGAGGGTAGTGTCTCTCCAGTCCACGCCCTGTTTCACTGGAAGCTAGAAAACATCTTGAACATCTATTGTTCTCTGATATTGTGCTCCTACCTTAAATAAGACTTTGTACCTGGTGTGGAAATATTTACAATCCTACTTTTATTTGGAGAGAGGACGGTAGATTTCTGTTCATTTCCTGCTTTGTTTTGATCTTTTTCAAATAAATCCTATACAAATATATCCTACACTCTTTACCTCAGTCCCCTACTCCCTTGATGCCAATTTCCTCTCCTAATGTGTTAAACTTTGTTAAACCTACTGTATTCATTCAGCACTGAGAAGCTCCTCACCCAGAGACACTCAATGCACAGATCACTGATTCCGAGCATAGGATGTATGTGTCTTGTTTGTGTCGTTGTCTTTCAAGAATTGTATAGAAAGTGATATCAGTCATTGTAGATGAGAATGAGGATGAAAACTCCTTTTAGGGGAACTAAGAATTGGTACACGACAAAATCACCCCATAATGATCAGCTTGCAAGACTAGGGCACTAGCTGAAGGTCAGTCAGCATACTGTGGCTCTAAATAAGGATGAGTGTAGCTATCTGTTATGAATGTTGTCATTTATGCACTCACTGAAAAGAAAAATCACAGTACAATACCTTCCTTGTGTTTTACCTGGGTGCTACCAAGCACTGACCATTTGTTCACTTTTCGATCTTTTTGTATCTTTTTTAGGAACTTGCACCAGATCCAAAGTTTATCCTCGGTGGAGCGACCAGAACCGACATTTGCCAAGGAGAACTTGGTTAGTATGGCATAGTTCACAGCATGGCGCATAAAAACATTCCCGGTTTTTTAAGCAACGTAAAGGCAGTACTTTAGATATACGAGTACAAGCACTGAATTTATTTATATTTAAATTGGGCTGACTTTGAATTTTGTATAGGTGCGATTCAAGTGCCCATTAAGGCAAAAATATCAATATTTCAGCCAAATATACAAATGTTTCTGCAAATAAGACTGTAAATAAGAAAGTGAGCAATTATTTTATATAACTCTGTATATCCCCTATTTGCTTTTACAATGATGAGGAACCACAAAACAAGAGGAAGCCCTCTGTCTGTTCACTGAGCAGGATATGAGGAGGTAATGAATGCCACCTTTCAGACACTGTCAGCCACAGTCCGAAATTTACCCACCTAGATGAGCCTGACTTGGCCTTTATAAAATGTACCCTGGTATACTTGGTGTGAAATCTGTCTACAGTTCCCACTGCTCTGCCTTGCTTTTGCTATACTGTACCTTTCCTATGGTTGTGCATTTCTACACTAAAACAGTAGCATGGTAAGTTTTTAAAGGGTTGTAGTCCCGAAACAATGGCATTACTGTCATGTAGAATGATCATTGTGTTGGAAAATAATCATGTTTAGCTTAAGTAGTGTCAGCATGAATACTGGGCAAATACAAATCCTTGTTGATGTTTGTACTGAAGTGCTATTGCTGTTTAGACCATGCTCAATTAAGCTTTAGGACACATTCAGTCGTTTCAACAGACCTGCATGGGCTGTTTCTATTTGATCACCCACCTGTGCAATGAGTTTTATATAGAAATATTTAGCATACAGTAGTATCTGCCGTTTCGTGAGTGCTGCATGCCATTTTTATTAAAGAGACTGTAGTTATTCATTTTCACTAAACCATCTGATATGCAGCCTTCTTCAGGACCCCAAACACAGCTGAACAGGCCTTGGCAGTGTACTTTGGGTGGTTATCATTAATAACATACAATTAGATCATGATTCTGATTATTTTACAGGACCTCCCAGAATTTTAAGAAACAAAATGGATAGTTTTCAAAGACAAATGGAATCTGCAAATGTGTTGTTCTCAAAAATGGTTGCTACTCTGCTTGTGGAAAGCAGTAATCAAACTTTTATTGTCATGAATTTGTGTCAGGTGACTGCTGGTTGCTGGCTGCCATAGCCTCCCTTACCCTTACCGAGCAGACGCTAGCGAGGGTGGTTCCTCCTGACCAAGATTTTGATCAGAACTATGCTGGGATATTCCACTTCCAGGTGCAGTAGATCCGATTGTGAACATGTCTCGGTCGCGCGGTTGTTGAATTCCGAGACGCTCATAATGTGAAGTAACGCCGGCTTCCTTCTGTCTAGTTCTGGAAGCACAATGAGTGGATCGACGTCGTCGTCGACGACAGGCTGCCCGCAGTCAGGAACCGGCTGGTTTTTCTGCACTCGGCGGACAACAACGAGTTCTGGAGCGCTCTGCTGGAGAAGGCCTACGCCAAGTACGAGTCTTCGTCGTCGCCAGAGGGCTTGGGGGACTGACTCCCCAAGGCCTCGGAACCAAAGCGCAACTCCTGTCGTTCAGCCTAGACCTCAGGCCTGAGAGCTCCAGCTGTTCGTCTCTCTGCGGCAGGAAAGGAAAGAACTCGTGGCGGACTAGCGCCAGAGTTTCCTAGCAGCGCTTGAGGAAGTGCAGAAATGTCAAATGTTGTGAAAGTGACACGACAACAACAACAACAGAAAAGACAGAGTATTCAACTAATCAGATGGAATATATGATTTTGTATAACCTTTCAATTGAATTGGCGTCCAGGTTGTATGGGAGCTACGAGGCCCTGAAGGGAGGCAGCACGGTCGAAGCTATGGAGGATTTCACCGGGGGGGTGGGAGAGATGTACGACACCAAAAAAGCCCCCGAAAACCTCTATCAGATCATCCAGAAGGCTCTCGACAGGGGCTCCATGCTGGGCTGTTCCATTAACGTAAGTGTCTTTTTTTAGTCCCTTTAAGCTACAGTAGTTTGAAAAGGCAACCGCAGTGCTGGAGTTTTACACACATTCAGAAAATCTTGTGGGTAGATACAAGGTGTGGGTCTGGTATGTGTATGGTAGAGGAATGCTCTTGAACTGGATGCTCCTGTCAGAAGCATGTTGTAGTGGGGCAGAGAAACACAGTTCAGACGCTTGGTTGAGAGGCTGTTATGAGCCATGTCTGCAGAGTAAGAGAGATGAGATCAGATCACTTTATTGGCCATATACAATTTCTTGTATTAGGAATTTGTCTTTTCTCATACCCCAACTTGCTCTCCATGAGGCACACAGACAGGGAGAGAGAAGCTGGGGGTCAGAGCGCAGGGTTAGCCATTTATACAGCACCCCTGGAGCAGTTGGGGTGAAGGGCCTTGCTCAGGGGCCTATTGGAGTAGGATTCCTCTGCTGACTGCAGGATTTGAACCAGCAACCTTCCAGCCACAGGCGCATATCCTGAGCCACAGTGCCACCGCTCTACCTGAGTACCTGTTTGAAGAGCTCTCTGTGTGGTTGTACATGGTCTGATTGTAATGCCCGTTTGTGTTTGTGTGTCCTCAGATCAGCAGCTCTGCAGAATCAGAGGCCCGGACCACCACGGGCCTTGTGAAGGGACACGCCTACTCCATAACCGGGCTGGACGAGGTAGCCGACGAGCCGTGCTCTCCTGGGGGGAGGGGGTCCGTGTCCCCTGGGGCTGTAGCGCGGGAGGGAAAAGCTCTGGTCCTGGCCGCGCATCCTCAGTTGGCCCTTGTGTTGCAGGTGAATTACCGGGGCAGAAAGGTGCAGCTGATCCGGGTCAGGAATCCCTGGGGACAGGTGGAATGGAACGGCCCTTGGAGTGACAAGTAAGTGAAGGCTTTCTCGCTGCTGCTGGGATTTGGGCAGCAGCTGCTGTCAACTATGGAAAAAACGCTACAGTGTTTGTGCACTGGTGACCCTGTAAGCAGTTATGTATGTATTTATGATTATTAGAAAACTAAACTTATGCTAGCAACACAAGCAGCATACACAGAGAGAGGCCATTCTCTGTTTTCTGAGGGATATTTCATACTTCTTTAATCTTTAGTGCTTTGAGTGTCTGTTCATGTTTTTTGAGGAGTGTTGTTGTCACAGACAGATAAGGAACATTCATCTGACACAGGTGGAAGTGCCAACCCCAGGCGGATTCAAGTCAAGGAAAACAATTCCTGATATAAGATCAATAATAGTTGTACTTTTGTTCGTGCCTGATGCAGTGTCTTCCTGGGCTTTTCACAGCTCTAGGGAGTGGAGTGCAGTTGACAGAGAAGAGAAAAAGCGTCTCAACCAGAATGCTTTGGATGACGGAGAATTTTGGTAAATATGTTTTTTTTCCATTCCTGCTACAGTCCAAGTACACATTATGGGATATGAAAGCTAAAGTTCAAGGCAGTCTTTTTCAGTGGCTCTGCACATCTATCTGAGGCAGAAGCAGATGGTAGAAGCACAGTGCCCATGCTGTATACCTTCTGGGTCCTGAGTTCGAATCTGCACTATGCTGGCTGCCTTCTGTGCTTTTCCTCATGTGTTTGCATGGCATTTTGTGTGTGTTATTGCCCTGTGTTTCACCAGGAAAGGCTCCAGGTTGCTATGAGCCTCACCAGGAAGAAGTCGCTTTCTGATAGTGATCTATCTTATTCAGCACAATAAGGAGTTTAAATATATCCAGACACTAAACATGTAGTGTACATTCCTCATGCCAAACATACTACAAATGAGTAAAATGGACAAAATGCTTGACATCAAAATCTTAGACATATACAGTACTTCCAGTTTGATGTCTGAGAGGGCAGGTTCACACACGCATCTACTAATTAATTATAGACGTAATTACAGTTTTATATAGACTAATGTACATAACCTTTGGAACAGATCTGTAATTGTTTTTTCTGAATAGTGTTCAAAAGAATATGACCTATCTAAGCATCAACAATTTTAATAAAATATGTTTTAAGCCATTTCATATCAGCAATAGGCTGTGCTTCAGTAAATTCCATTTTCCTTACCTTGTATTTGTCTAGAACTGTAGTTTGTAGTTGATTTTCTATTGTGCTTTTATGAAAATCATACTTTTTTATTTGCAATCATTGTTTACCTTTCTCTGGCTGGATGTTTCAGGATGGAATTTGAGGATTTCAAGACGAATTACGACCAGATCGAGATCTGCAACCTCTCTCCTGACTCTTTAACAGACGACACCGCGCGGAGCTGGGAAGTGACCTTATTTGAAGGAAGCTGGATTCGGGGTTCAACCGCTGGGGGCTGCAGAAATTTCATTGGTAAGCAGATCGGCAGAAGAATGGGCCATGCATACCGATGGTAAAAGTAGGAGAGTAATATACGATATATGATATAAATCTACATATTTTATTTTAGATTTAACTTTATTAGCCATACACAATTTCTTGTATTAGGAATTTGTCTTTTCACATACCCCAGCTTGCTCTCCATGAGACACAGACAGGGAGAGAAGCTTGGGGTCAGAGTGCAGGGTCAGCCATTTATACAGCACCCCTGGAGCAGATGGGGTTAAGGGCCTTGCTCAGGGGCCCAACAGAGTAGGATTCCTCTGCTGGCTGTGGAATACAAACTGGCAACCTTCCAGCCACAGGCGCAGATCCTTAGCCACAGTGCCACCGCTTCGCCCCGGAGGTTATTGATCAGGAGAGTGATCAGAGAGTTACAATTTCCAAACAAAATGATCTTTGTGTAAACAGACCTGTTGAACAGCATTGGTGGATCAGTAGGTAGCGCTCTTACCTCTGGACCAGAATTTCCAAACCACCACCCCACTGAGGTGACAGGAGACATTATATTGTAGGAGACCCCATCCCTTGGATAAGGCGTTAAAGCGATGTCTGACTGGTTGCTTGGTTATGAAAGGTAACCCATGGCACTGCTTGTAAGAGCCGGAGTGATATTCCTTGGGTCCTGGATAATTTCTGCTCCAGGCATGCTCAGTCTTAAAGTTCCGCCTTCATTCAATTGCTGTGCAGTGGGGCTGCACTTCAGCGCTGGATAAGTGGGTCTCCATCTTTATGTAAAAGGCTTTTGGATCTTTGGGGATGAACAGTGCTGTATCAGTTCAGGAATTATTATTATTTCTGATGCTCATTGCACCACAGCTGCAGTCCTGTCCTCAGATTGTTTCTTTTTATTTCTTATTTCCCACTTTTGTGCTTTTCATTTTACTCACGTGTGTGCACACATGTATGTCTGCCCCTTTTCGCCAGAAACGTTCTGGACAAACCCGCAGTTCAAGGTGACCCTGACCGACGCGGACGACGATGACGATGATGTGTGCACCTTCATCGTCGCCTTGATGCAGAAGAACCGGCGCCAGCTGCGCAAGGAAGGGCTGGACCTGGAAACAATCGGCTTCACGATCTATGAGGTTGTCTGCTTGTCCTCCTCCCACACTGTCCACATCACACACTGTCCACAGTGTCCACACTGTCCACATCCCACACTGTCCACACTGTCCACCTCCTACACTGTCCACATCACACCCTGTCCACATCCCACAATATCCACACTGTCCACATCACACACTGTCCACAGTGTCCACACTGTCCACCTCCTACACTGTCCACATCACACCCTGTCCACATCCCACAATATTCACACTGTCCACCTCCTACACTGTCCACATCACACACTGTCCACATCCCACAATATTCAAACTGTCCACCTCCTACACTGTCCACATCACACACTGTCCACATCCCACACTATCCACACACCACATCACACACTGTCTACACTGTCCACCTCCCACACTGTCCACACTGTCCACCTCCCACACTGTCCGCATTGTCCACATCACACACTGTCCACGCTGTCCACATCACACACTGTCCACACTGTCCACACTGTCCACATCCCACACTGTCTACACTGTCCACTTCCCACACTGTTCACATTACACACTGTCCACATCATGCACAGTCCGTATCCCACATTGACCATACTATCGAGATGTCATCCTGCCCACACTGTCCAGTGTGAGGGGAGAGTCGTGCCCCGCCCACACGCACGTGGTAGGGGCAGGAACAGACCTTGCTAGGTCACCCAGAGGTCAGTGTGATTTATAGCTGTTGAAATATTCGAGTTCATACCCCTAAACAAACCTGACAGTGTGCTACTGAGCCCAACCTTAGCATGACTGCTGACATCCCGGTCGCGAATTCCAAGAGCCAACCTCTTGCTGTCGTCAAGGCCCATATTCTCTTCCAGGCCCCCGAGGGGGAGGATCACGTCTCAAAGGATTTTTTCCGCTACAACCCGTCCAAAGCCAGGAGCAAGACCTACATTAACCTGAGGGAGGTGTCCGAGCGCTTCGCTCTTCCCCCAGGGCAGTACATCATCGTCCCCACCATCTTCCAGCCCCACAAAGAAGCCGACTTCCTGCTGAGGGTCTTCTCCGAGAAAAAAGCCGAGTCTGTGTAAGCAGCGCCTTCTTGCGTGTGGCAGAAAGGACATTTTGAAGTGGGACAGACACGAAAATGACCTGCCTGCACGACTCTAGAACACTGGCTGATGCATGACATTTGGACATGAGTTCACATGTTGTTTTTACTTTTCACTTTTCAGCATGGATTTAATCGCTACTTGTTGCACAAATTGTACAATAAGTATCCTACAGAGTATTTCAGGTATTCTGGAGCTTTGAGGCAATTCTGCTTGTCATTAGCTTTTAACTATGACTCATTAACTTATTTTTCATTATACAGTTTCTCTTATTTTCATTCTATGTTTTGCTGAAAAACAATTATATATTTGAGACAAAGTTTTAATGTGTGGGTGGGCATGTCTCACATCATGCTCTTCTCCACAGGGAGATGGGGAGTACAATTGAAGCAGATCTACCAGAAGTGAGTCAAAATCGACCGTTAATTTGATTAAGGATAAGGCTAATTAAGCCTACTAATTTATGTCGACTGCTAGCAAGCTAAAAAGTACAAACACAAAACATTCTTTTTGTGAAATCACAATCAAATGGGAATAATATTGTCTTAGTACATTATCTTTATGCAGAAAACTGCTTTAGCATACAGTATCATACTAAGGAATTGATAAACATTTCCCTTTTATTTGTATCTGGTTTTAATACATTTTGCCTTATGTAAGTTTACCATAAGAAATCCCTGATTTTTTTTTTAGTTTTCACTAGCATCTCAAATTGGAATTTCTCACTTACCATTGTTTTGATATCTTTGCTTAACTCTGTTGAAATTGTAGTCCTATGATTGTTGTTGCCAAGGACAATACTGGGCAATACTGGACAATACAAGTGTTGCTGCAGTACATAGTGATGCAGTTTGAGTCCTTGGTTGCTGAGCATAGCTGTCTCAGATAGATAATAATCTATCCCACTTGAAACAAAGTAGAAACATGTTTATCCCCAGTTTATCCCCAGTTGAATCTAGAACCAGATCATTTTTCCTTTGAAAAACTCACAGCAACACTTATAGGATAAGACAACATGAATGTGTTTGGAACTCTTTTTGACTCACAGAAATAAATGAGTGACTGAAACCTCTTTTCAGTTTAAGATACATTGTTTCTTGTCAGACCTGGTTCCAGATCTATTCCATATTTTAATTGTGAGACAGCTCTCCATCATTGGTGAGTGTGGTTTCTCACTGTGACTGTGGTGTCCTCCCAGCCACCCAGGCCCAGCCTGAAGGAAGAGGAGAGCAATGAGGAGAAAGGCCTGAGGAGACTGTTCGAGCAGATCGCAGGCTCGGTAAGACCAGCGGGGCGGACAAGGCTCGGAGGATGCAGCAATGTCCTCTGGTAACGCTGGGACGTTATCCTAAACCACAGCCACTAAATCACCGTGGGAGCCTGCTCTCCTGACATTCCCTTCAGCTGAGCTCTTGGTTTCTTCGTTCAAGTCCTTATATTCAGAAAGTTTTCAATTTAAATCCCCCCAAAATAATAGCAAAAAACTTTATTTTATATAGTGCCTTTAAAAGTGGGTTCTCAAAGCACTTTACAAGAAAAAATAACCATGAGAGGATACAGCAGTATAACAGTTACAATAAGGGCTTGGAATTCAGTAGGAAAGCAAAGCAGTTAAATGAAAACCCTTCTAAAGAAGGAGATTTTGAGTTGGATTGCTTTTTTGGAGAGGAACTCAATTTTACACCCATCATTAGCTAATAGAAGTGTTTTAACAGTTCATTTGAAATGACAAGGCCTGTGCGAAAAGCCGTGAGCTACCCTTTCTACTGAGGAGCCCTGAGGAGTGTTCCAGTGTCCGATCTGACAGACATCCGCGCAGCCAGCTGAAGATGTCAGTTGTGTAGCTTGATATCAGACATACATGTTTCAGACTGCGCTCCAGGTGTGTTCCCAGGTGTTTGGGAACAGTTGAGAATTTCTGACAACAGTTTCTAAACTAGAGGGATCTTTGCTAGGATTAACCACTTCAGTGGATAGTGTAGACAATGCAGAGCTACATCTACTGTACGTGTTATTCTGTTCTGTGTATTACACTGTGACTGACAAATGCAGCAGACAAAATGGTTTGGCATTTGCTTTCACTAGGAATAACAACAACCAAGAATAAAGTGTCCTGAGAGGATTATAGTCTGAAAATTGGGCTCAGTCTGCTTGGCCGAGGGCTGACCTCCTGGCCAAGGGACGAGGACCCCGGGACCCCCTTCCAGAGTGAGGGGTGACCCAGGGGCAGCGGCTGAGGAGGAGATGGGGTGGAGGTGGGATGCAGGAGACATATGCGAGGGAGAGAAGGGGATCCCATCCAGTATTTATAGTGTGATTGCTAATGACTGACAGCTGAGGGATTGAACTTGGTTGTTGTCATCCCTCCCCAACTTTCATTACAAACTCCATTTAGTGATGCAAACTCTGAAGGGCTCGTCTGAGTCTGTTTCATCCTGCTGATTTCCCAGTCTTGTGGATTTGCAGGGGTGTGGAGTGTGGCTCTGAGGGCTGGTCTGTTAAAAGGACTGCGGACGAGTGAAGTGAATGTTTCTCTTTACTTCCTAGGATATGGCTATCTGTGCAGAAGAACTTCAGAAGATACTGAATGGTGTCCTGAGCAGACGTGAGTAGTGAGATTGGAGATAAAGACCAACAATATAGCATAAGCATGTAATAATTCCACCAACTTTGCTTGTATTCTGTCCGGTCAACTGTTACAGTGAAGAATTTTGCCAGTTGGATGAAGAAACGCACCATTTTCTTTCATACTATAAACAGGTTATGAGTATAACATCTGTTCTGATTTTATTTTTTTAGGGAAGGAGATCAAATTTGATGGCCTTACTCTTAACACTTGCCAGAGCATTATCAATTTGATGGATGTATCCTTTTTGAAATTGCTTGACTGGAAATGTTGGATAAATGACCAATGATTTATTATATAATATTTTGGAGAGCCAAAAGTTTCAAGGTAGCTCGGAGGACCTGCAGATCCTCTCCTGACCTCATGTTGTGTTGAGCTAATTATTCTTTATTATTACTATCAAATTATTGAGACCTGCTCCCTCTTGCATCATTTGTGACTGTCACGATATTAGTTCCCCCTCCAGCCCTTTCACTCAAGACTGTATTCTGTGCACCTGCTCCCTATTCCCAGCCCACCTTAAAAGCCAGGCGCTGACGCTCATCCGGACTCTGTACCTGATTTCCATATCGTACGAGTCCGGGACCTGGAAGCGCCTGGTCCCGTTAAGGTTTTAATCTCGGTTCCCGTTCCTGTTCCCTGTCCGCCGGTTCCGACCCGGCCTTCGTGTTTTTAATTCCTTGTTCTGATGGATCTCCCGGTTTTGGACTTTCTCGTGTGTTTTTGGATATTCCCTAAGGACTTCTCTTTTGGATTGTTCGCCTCGGCCACGCCTCCCCCGTGCACCAGCGCACCTTGGACACGCCCCCCTGTCTTCAGCCCCGTTTTCCTGCATGATGTTTCCCCAGTGTTTCCCCACTCCGTCGGACTGTGTCGTCCGCATAGGGTCCGGAAAGAACTGTTTGTTACAGTGACATTAAAATTTCTTTCCCAAGTAGAAAGTTATGTCTATATTATAAATTATTTTATTATATATTATATTATAAATTTGATGTGAAAACAGGATTAAAAGTATAGGTGGCGATATTATATAACATGCAAATATATATCACATTGTGATAACAGTTGTGCATTTAGTAGTTTCTTATTTTTTATTCACTGGAGTATGAAGTTTGCTTGACCAAAAAAAAAAAACAGGCTGACAACACTGGAAAACTTGAGTTTCAGGAGTTCAAAATCTTTTGGGATAAGTTAAAGAAATGGATTGTAAGTATGAAAAAAATAATACAAACGTGCATGGGATTTTCATTAATCCATAGAGTCAGCCATAGGACCCTCTTTGAACAGAGTGTAATGAATCTGGAATAGTCCTGACATCCTGTGGGAGGAGATGTGAACACAGGGCTGATATTAAGTAACTGAGAATGCGTCTTTACTGCAGTGATTGCCTGCTGTTTTGACATTCAAAGCTGCTGTAGTGGTGGCCAATTTCAGTCCACAAGATGGGCGCCATACACTGATGTGGAAAACTCTCGGGCTCCCCAGGCTGTGGTGGGTTCACCACTGGGCAAGTTGATGGACAATTAAAGTTGAAGAAGTCTTATAATATGACCTTATCACATTTTGTTTTGTTTATAGATGTTGTTTCTGACATTTGACACGGACCGATCTGGCTGTTTGTCTTCTTACGAACTGAGAGCAGCTCTCAGCTCAATAGGTGAGACATTTTTTTTTTATTTAAATAATATTTACTGAAACAAACTTCTGGGTTCCTGTGGGTCTTTCTTTTCTTAAAGATCTTATAGCTGCTTAAACATAAACAAGTACCCTATCCTTTCTTCTTTCTTTCCATACCCTATGTTGTGATTAAACTGTTTTCAAGTTTAATCTGATGTTTAAATTGTGTCTGCAGTCATTGGTAGTCATTAAATTCACCCCCTTGCATTTGAATGTATTTTGTTTCCTTAGGTGATATATTTAATTTTGTTCAGAGTACTAAGGAATAGATGTTCTGCCTCTAAGCATGCCTGACATTCTTCTTAATAACAAAATTATTCAATATGTCAGGCCATACAAAGAACTGAGCTGACTCAATACCGACGCACGTCAGGGCAGTGTTAGGAGAAAATAAGATGATTAAATTTAGCATTTTCCCAACCAAGAATCTTGTGACATAACAGTAATTCTGTAGTTCTAAACAAACCCATTAAGAAGCAAGGAGCAGAAAGTGAGGCCCATAACAACAAGCAGCCTGACAGAACAGAGTTTATTCTTATGTTGATCAGAAGGAATCACAGCTGTCAGTACGGATGAGTTCTTCGGCAAAGGCTCTCTCGGTCTGGAACACAAGAGACAGAGACGTGACAGAAGTTATAATTCTGCACAATGGGTCGTCCTGTGAATGTCCTTCACTAGACACACATCTTTAGTCACTGTCATTCACAGTCAGTGGCTTCCCACTCACATTGCTGTCCCTTAGTTCGGTGGATTTACTCTCAGCCAAGAAGAACAAGCACAGCTCTGGATATTTGATTCTTGTTTGCACACAGCCACTCCACACGCACCAGAACCTTGTATTTCACTTCACACTCAATCTGTAGAAGGAATATAGGATGGTTAAAACTGTAATGACATGCCCACAGATTATTCTCACAGGAACATGATCTTAGTGCGGGCTTGAATTGGACTCCACCTCAGCCTCCACGTGCTTCTTTGGGTCTATGCAACAGGGGGTGAGGGTGCACTCTGCCCCATGCGAGACACTCTAGACATCAATGAGTTGATGGGCAGGGGAGCCTTGAACGTTGAGACCAGGGCTATAATAAACAGCTAATCACTTGGTGTCCTTATTCTTCTGCTCTGTTTCATGTGATGAGGTTTAATGAAGTCTTCAAAAATTGTTTTTGTATGAGCACAGCTCGGTACTTCCTGAATTGTCCGTGATGTGTTGTCGTTTTTTTCACCTGCAGGGATCCGTCTCAACAACAAAATCCTGCAGTTGCTGGCCTTGAGATTCGCTGACTCGAAGTTCAACATCGACTTTGACGACTTCCTCACATGCATCGTTCGGCTTGAAAACATGTTGAGTAAGTTGCCTGTTTTAAACAGACCTCAATGTTCAAGCTGGACCGAGCAAAGCCAGGATAAAGAAATCTCAAATAAATCCCTTTCCCTCATCCATAGGAGTTTTCCAGGCACTTGACAGAGACAACAGCGGAGAGATCTCCCTGGGTTTCCAGCAGGTAGGACTGACAGAGAAACTGTGGCGAGAGCGTGGCGTGTAGCACGGCATGTACCGAGGCTTCTGTGAAAGTGTGCAGCCGACAATTTCTTTTTCTTTTCCAGTTCTTGCACCTGACTATGAACATCTGAAGAGTGGAAGAGCACAAGAAGAATGTGAAAGACACTGAACAGTGTTTCACCCTGGTGGAGGAAAGCAAAGAGATCTGTAGTACAGCTTGGTTTGTCAGCTCACTGGTTCTAGTGGACACTAGAACAATATATTCAATGTCTGAGGATCTGAACCTTTGTTGGCACCTGGCTACAGCCAACTAAATAACAGTACTTCTGCTCAACTCCATATATTAAACACAAAGGTTTTTCAATTGGCTTAATAACATGCTTGTACGGTGCCCATCTAGACACAACACAGGCATCCCAAATTGATCAAAGGGGAATAACTAGGTTAAATCGCTAGTACTAATGTGCTAATCCCCAAGGTGTGCTTTGGAAGAAAAAATAATAAAACGCAGTTCCCATGGATTCTCTTTGTCTCATGTATGAAAGTAATGTAAGGAGTTTTATGGAACCTTTTCCATGCTTGCGACTGGACCGAACAAAGGGAAGATCCTTGAAAAGTGTAATACTATTTCTCCAAAATCAGCTTGCTAAAACTTGGCAAAAACGTCTAGTGTTCATGAAATTCATCTAAGCTCTGTTCACCAAACCGTGGGTCAACATGTAGTGATGACTTTTATTTTCAGAGACTGTTTTCTTGAAGCGCAATTTGTTGCTTTCTTCAAAGCATAAGAATTTACGTGTCCTTTTGTTAAAATGTTTACACATGGATATTTTCATCATTTGTTTTAAATGTGGAAACATTCTTAACTTTCTTAATTAACATAGATTATCGGTAAATAGAAAAGCATACTGTACCTCAGGGGTAGCCATCTTGACTTTCCTTTTTTCCCGTGGCTAAAATGAAGCGTGACAAAGACTTGGGTGAGAGTATAACATTTGATGTGAGGTGTGTTCATAATCAATGTATCAACAGCAGGGTTTCTAATAGGAAAAGAGCAACAAAACTTCCTTCATACATGACTCAGGGAGGGCAGGCTTCTCAATCCTTAATGTTGCTTTCCAGTGAAAAATGTTTCTGTATTTTTTTAAGTAAGCAATTAAAAGCAAGAAGCATCAAGCAGATCTTTGAATCTGCCTTCATGACATTAAAATGCCTGTGGGTCTTCAGTGTAATCTGTAACTCCAGACTAAATGTAGGTCCCTTCCTTTTCCACAATGCGCTCATACTCCCCCTGCTGGTAGGATACCACAATGCTGTACTTACAAAGTATGTAGTATACAGCATAAGAGTCTGGGCTGCTGGGACTGTAAAATAAAGACATGTCCATTGGTAAGTGTATAAATAAAGGGAATCAGAGAATTATCTACAAAGTACTCTTCACAAGTAGAGAAAATTATTATTTTTTTCAACATAATCCCCCGCCCACTTGCACTGGTGCTTCATATAGTAAATGTGTGAGCGCCCTCATAATGAAATGAAATTGTTCGGTCCCCACGCCTGTCATGCACTGCAGCTCAGGTCCCATGAACGTCACTGAAGTCCAGACCCCTGAGAGCTTCCTTCATTGTAATGGCAGCTGCCCTGCAGATGAAGGCAGCTCTTAGAGACAAAGGACACCTTTCTGCTCCACAGCGGTGCGTCCACAGGGTTGGCTCATAGAGCTGTTGGGTTTTGCACCACCTACCTACCTTATAGTCCAGATCAAAACACCATTGACCAATGCGCTGCTGGTTTTCCAGCTGCTTGGCCGAATGAGGTCAACTGCAGACTTACACCAGGGCTGAGATGCAATGACTCGGGGATCAACCAACATCGTTTTCTTCCAAGGGCACATCCGTAACATCATGAGGTGGTGACAGGAGTGTATGGAGGTACAAGGAGACCATGCTGGTTGATAAATCAAGATTCCCCACTTGCGTAGCATATTGGCTGAATATCTCAGAGAAGTACCTTATTGATTGACTTGCTGTGGCATTCATAGTATAGTTATCAAGAAAGTAGGTAGGTCCCTTTTCAGGCCATAAAGGCTCATGGAGGAATGGGCCACCATTTTCCTTTAACCATACAACACCAGAAGTGGAGGTGATGTGGTCAGGATCACAGTCCAGCTGGCCTATTACCCCCAGAAGGATTAACCCCCAGAAAGCAGGCAGAGTGGACCTGGGAGCCATCCGGAAGGAATTAGAGCAAGCTACATCACTTGCCCCTACCTGGGATTGAACCCGGGACCTTCTGGTCAGAAGCTAGACACCCTTGCCGTCCGAGCTTCCACGACTCCTATCAAAAAAGTACTGGCATCTTTTATCTTCTTACCTTTGGGTGTTTTGGTTATTCGGGACATTGACTTGTGGTCCCACTGTGGAATGAAAACAGGGGTGAATTAGAACAACATGAGGCTGCCGTTGAAACTTTCCACTGTTGGTTAGCTGCCAGGGAATGCACAACAGAGACATGACTCATTAGTGAAATCACAATGCGAGGTATTCACCTGCTGTAAAGGCCATTAAGCTACAACAGGGAGAAGAAAAAGAGGTTGGAAAGTGGGGGAGGTGGTGGATTGTGAAAAACACTAGAAGTGGAAGTGTCTTGTGTGGGTTGAATCCCTTTGTGACAATTCAGAGGATGGTAGGTTCATGCAAGATGGAGGTTCTTGTTTGAAACCACATTCCCCAGAAGGCAATAGGGAATGACCTGCCATCCTCTGTCACCTGACCCATTTGGAAGAAGACAATTGGTTCAGTGAAACGTAAAACAAGGAAGCTGAGGCCTCCATACTGGCAGTTAGCCTCTGTTATCTAGGAGTAGTTAGGGCCTCTGAAATGTGCTGCATCAGGGGGAGAAGGACATGATGGACCTGAAAGATGAGCCCAGGAGAGGAAACTTGAGGAAAAGTGTCTGTTTTGCCTAGACTCGCCCATTAAAATCCCATTAAGGCCCCCGGTCCCCTGGTGTGATACTTACCATTATAATAAACATCCTTACCATTATAATAAACATCGGCATTACAATTAAACCTGCAGGAGAGAGAAACAGATGTAATGAAGGCCTGAACCTCTTGTAATTTGGAGTAGGTATTGTGCTTAAGAAATGTCAAACTTCTTTCATATTGACTTCTGTACTTAATATTTGGGGGTGCCTGTCCCATTACCTACAGTACTTCTTTCACCCAACTATCAGTGGTAGCATGGTGATACAGCAGTTAGTGCAGCACCCTCGCAGCTCTTGAGTCTCTGAAGTTGGGGTGCATTCTATGTGGGATTTCTCCTGGTGGTAAGTGTGAGCTCTCTGAGCTGTCCTTGTGTGGCTCTGGCCCTGCCTTGGGCCCTGTGCTTCGAGATTGGGATCAGTGTTGCTGCTCCCCTCACCAGAGCAATCCATTTTGTGATGATGGATGGAATGTACTCAAATAAACATTGCAGGTTTATTTAAACGAACCTAAACCTCACTAATACCTCTTCCCCCTACCTTCCTGCCCACCAAGTCAGGCTGCAAATACTGACTTTGTTGATCAATGTTTCTTTTAAAAAAGAACGCGTGTAGTTGCAGTTCAGCTATCAGAGTTCTGAAAGTGTCCAGCATGCCTGTGCAAGAATAAAACTGCAATTGTATTACCAATTGTCTATTATGAATTGACAGGTTACCATTTCCAAACGCTTTGATACTGAAGTGACAGAGAGCTCCTCTTCTCTAGTCTGTAGTACTGCTGCCTAAGCATCTTTACCTTGTCTGTGTTGTCGGGGTTCTCCTTGTCTTCGACTTCCTTGACACCCAGAATGTGACAAGGAACACACACAAGAGTCCAGTTCCTGCTACTGCCAGCACGATGATCGGCCATGTGTTACTACCTGAAAAAACAAATCATGCAAAGTATACAGTATTAATATGTAATGTGTCACAATAATATTAGAAGGAAATGTAAGAAATTGAACTAGACAACTAAAAGTACCCAAGAAGAGTATAAAGCAAGCAAGAAAAAATATTTCCAGGTGATGCCTGACTTTGCATATTCTACTCAATGCTCGATTGCAGGGGTTAGGCATATGCAGTAACAATCTAAAGTAAAACGGCTCAGTAATTCAGGCTGATGCTCTCCTATATGCATTCACTTTCTCATAACAATTTGAGCCAATTCACATACTGTATAGTATAGTGAGCTCCAGACTGTTGCATAACCCAGCACCTGGAGCTGGATGTGCTGCCTTAATTATCACACAGTAAATGTGCGCAGACAGATGTGTCAAGTTATAACGTTCATGGCATAGTACTCTAACTGCTTTCATTATTTTGTCCGAGCAATGGATACGGGACCCCCCGAGGTTAGAAAAAATGAAACCGCTGACTGGAAAGTGAGTCGGGGACCAGTACAGGGCCCGCCCACTCAGGGTGAAAGCCCCCAGATTTCCAACGGAATTCTCCGGAAAGGCTTGTGCTCCCTAAAGAATCAACAATGTTCCGCCATTCCGCAATGAAACCTCTTTAAATTGCAAGAGGACTGGAAGAGTGAAAAGCACAGGTGCAGTTGAACACATTCACCCTTGCTAAGCACAGGACGATCGCATACCTGCCACCTGAAGATAGACGGAAGAGAGGCTCGGTGATGACTGGAAGAATCCCTCACTACTGATTTCACAGGAGTAGGTTCCTTCGTTCGCCTTGGTTACTCTCTGAATAATAAACTCGGCTCCTGATTGTCGTCTGTTCCACTTGTGGCTCCTGACGACATCTCCATCCCGAAGAAGATGGATCTTATAGGTGTGGTTGTCACTTAAACTGCTGTTTCCTGGGATCTTACAGTGGAAAGTCACGTTTCCTTCTTTAGGCACAGGCTGCTTCTGCAGTAGCCGGATCTCTGCCAAATTGAATTATTAATCAGAGACGGACAGGAAGACATTAAAAACTAATCTTTTGTGTACTCACTGAAGCGAAAGCACTTCAAGCCCAAAACCACAGAAAAACAATATCTAACAGGAAGCAGGCTGTGTATTTTTTAAGGAAATGAGATATTAACAAAACTCTTTCAAAAGGTAGTATGTTCTGTTAAAGTTGCTCAGCGTACTTCTACCTCATTAAGAATACTCAGTGTTCAAGTTTGATACAAAAAAGATATTGCAACTCTGGAATCAGTGTACTGTATATAATTCCAGACAAGTAGAATGTCCTACTCTGACAGTCTAAGAACTGAATCTCTTTAGTCTTTAACAAGGTTGCCGGTAAGGTAGCCTAATTCAAGCATTCGAAATCCTCATCAAAGGCACCTGGATAGTCAGCCCAGCAGACTTCTTCAGGATCTTCGGTGAGACATAAACCAGAGGTCATAAATGGAAACTACCTGGAAGTGATTTAATGCCCAGAACAGGAGGCACTTGTTTACACAAATGGTTACAGAAGAAGTATGGAAGAAGCTGAACAGCCATGTTATTGCAGCTAATATCCCATCTTCTTTCAGGAAACAGATGAGATCCTTGTATCAATTTTCTATTAACAGTGAATTTATGTGGGTGAAACAGTCATCTCTCGTTTGTAATCTTTATGCAGTTACTAAGAAAGGGCGATATACAGGAACCGTACAAAACAATCCAGGTCTTTCAAGTAGTAGTGATATAAGAAGTTTATATTATAGTAGTAATATCAGTAGTAATATACTGTAAAGGTTTAAGCCAACGATAACATATTCACATTTATTATGCAGCAAACATATTTATGATTTATTGTTGGAATATTATGATAATGTATGATGAGTAAATACTGAAACATTAACAAGATACTCGTTAAATCTGAGACTGTTTTTTTGCAGTGTTTCCCGTCATGATGTTCAGTAAACATGAAAGACCTTGTTCTGAAGCCGTATTGAAACTGATAGTTCCATCACACGTCAATAAAACGACTGAAAGCTTAACATCAGGAAAACAACCATGGAGCTTATAGAAAAAACATTTTTTCCATCGTGAACTTCTAGATATGACTAGAATTCTAGCACTTCTCTTTCAAAATACCGGACACTTAGAGACAATTTCCACAGTGATTCAATCTATTATACTGTTTTTGTAATGCAGATACTGTACGTGTACATTTCTGTTTCTTTATTGACACAATATATATATTTCATACTACGCTAATGCAGTCTCCACTATTTCCCCAATGTCTTTTTCTCATAAATTTGTTTTCTATAAGGGTGTAAAAATAATATTGTACCATCAGTCTCTGCAGAATACCCGAAGCTCGCTCTATTTCAATAAGAGCGCAAGCTTCCATTAGCAAAGACAGCGGAGCACCCAGAGTTGAACTGCTTCTGGGGTACCTTTCTCCCACCCAGACATAGGTCTGTGCTTTAGTTCAATGAGAACTGGAACTTCACTGCTGCACCCAAACCAAAAACCAGAACTTCTTCAGACTTTGCACTCTCAGGTAGCGACATCTTGAACCTTGCATGCAGCTCTCTCGCAGTTTCTGTTCCGCACGAATTAAAACCCAGGGGAACTCGCAAAGGTAAATTTGTTTTTACCTTTATTAAAGACGGACAGCAAAGAAAAAGAAACCACGTCTCTTATCGCGTTAGACTGAAGCTGCTGTTCGGAGTGAGTGAATTTTAGTCTAATGTAAATACAGAAACTAAGTGGAGAAGAAGAATCTCCAGTAGTGCAGGATTCTAATCCTCTAGTCCCAATAACGACAGAAATAAATCCTCTCTCGCATATTCGTTCAGTTAAGACACCCATAGACCTGTGTTGTTTAATACTCAAGGGTTGGAAACACATCGCGATAGTTTGTGAGCGTTCTTGCCCTAGTGCAAAACAACAACAACAAAAAAACAACACAAACATTTCCAAAAGTCATTTTAAGCCAAACAAGTAAAACCCTCCACGTCATATTGTACATAGTGTCTAATGCCAGACCATTATCTGATTATTCTTTTATTTTTGTTTTGTTTTAAAAGAAGGTGAAATAATTTGCCATGCAGCTTTTGGATAGCCAGAAGCCTTTTCAATGCTGTCTTTACTTCAGTCACTGGAGACTGGCGACAGTTAAAGCATTTAATTTTCTTACCTATTCGATGCCTTTTCTCCTGATCAGCCACACTATCTTTGGAGATAAAAAGTGAACATTGTAAGTTAGATAGAAACATTTGTAATAGTTCTGGGTTGTAGTTCAGTTTTGTAATCATTTTTCAATATTTAAAAACGTTTTGCCGGGGATGAAAGAGCACTTGCAGGTACTCACAGACGATGAGTAAGGTGGTGACTAGAATTCCACAGGAGTTCATGTCCTCAAGGATACCTTGCTGAAAGAGAGCTGACAGAAAGAAGAACCCTTGTTTCAGGAGGGCAGAACAGGAAGAGGAATAGCAAAAATGATCTTCTCTCACTTGAATGTTGCTATTCAATTGACCACTTAACCAATGGTGTGACGCATCTCAATGTTCATCTCAGAAACGGATTATTCTTGAATCGCCGCGCACAGACAAATATAGGAAGGAAACTGTCTGTAAACTGAGTCTCCATTTGCAATAAGAAGACAGAGGTTATTTGACGGCTGTGCTTATACAGTATATACAGTGCAATGGCCTTCATAAATATGGAGACACTGAAGTCAAAATTGCTGATTTTACTGTATACTTAAACTATTTGGATTGAGATAAAAAGATAAATATGAGGCAAACGTGCAGGATGTCATATTTTATTTCTGTGCTTATACTGTATTACTGAATAACAGAACTTTTTGTGTTAAATCCCCTCATTTCAGAAGAGCATAAGTATTGGGACAAAAGGTGTTTTCTTATTGATCAGGTGTTTTCCTGTTGCATTGATTGTGCACAGAAAAGAGCTGGGAATGTGTCGTGTGGGAGTTAGTCTGTGTTCTTCCCTTTGTTCTGCAGGCACAGTGCCTAGGGCCTATGAAATGTTTAGGGTCTACGAAGGAGGGAAACACTGATGACTAACGACAACCGAGCTGAAACAACAAGCTTGCAATCGACTCTAGGTGCTCCAAATGAATAATCATGCGCTATCTAGCGGCTGTTGTAGAAACAAAAAGTATCGGAGTGATGGTCCCTCGACTCGCTCGTGGTTCAGCATTAGAATAGTTTAAAATGCATCATGTCAATCGATGTCATTCAATTGGCGTTTTCCCCTCGTTTTGCACATTTTGGAGTGAAAGTGTCTAGGGCCTATGAACACCAAAATCCAGCCCTGCTTTGGAGTCAGAAGGCCTAAACCAACCTAAAGACTAGAGACCTGTCTATGAAAGAAAAGAAGAATTCAATCAGAACCCCAGCGCAGAAACCGGCCGTAGCAAAACGAACGATTTGAAATATCTGATAAAAGAAAGAAGTCACTGGTGTACTTAGCAACTGGCCATGACCAGATCAGCTGAGGAAAACAACTGCAGCTGATGATAGAAAAATTATCAGACCTGTGAAGAAAAACTCTAAAACAACTGTGGCTAAAATTACCAACAACCTCACAGTGCAGGGGTGAAGGTATCACAATCTGCTGTTCTCAGAAGACTAAAGCAGAATTATAAAGGCTACACCACAAGATGCAAACTCTCATCAACATCAAAAATAGAAAGGCCAGATTACAATTTGCTAAAAAGCACAGAGATGCGGTAGTAGTGTTCTATAACAGAGTGTTGTAGACAGATGAGACAAAAATCAACCTCTACCAGACTGATGGCGAGGTGATAGTATGGAGAAAGGAATGAACTGCAGCCACTTCATGTGTGAACATGGTGTAGGTAGTGTCGAGCATGATCATGAATGACCATGTCTGGAACTGGCTCACACCTCTGTACTGATGATGCAACTAATGATGGTACTAGCTGAATTACTTCAGAAGTGTACAGGAACATCTTGTCTCCCTGTGTAAAAAGAAAATAACTCCAGACTCATTGGTTGATGCTTCTTCATGCAGTAAGACAGTTATTCAAAAACACACTGCCAACACAACCAAGTATTCATTAGGAGAAATAGTAGAAAGTCTTAGACTTGTCCAAGTTCTCTTGATTTAAGTCCGATCAAGCATGAATTTCACTTGCTAAAAGGAAACTGAAGTAAAAAAAAACCCAACTGAAAAAGCAAAGGCTTGGAAAAGCATTTCAAAAGAACAAACCGAGAGTTTGGTGATGCCAGTGGGTTGCAGACTTGATGTATCTATTGTGTGCAAACAATTTGCAGCCAAGTATTTTTTTTAAACTACCTTCCTTTAAATTAATTTGTCCCCATACTTATGGGGGATGGAACACAAAAATGGATGTTATTCTAAAACATTAAAGCATACTGTATATTAACAGAAATAACCAGAAATACAGCACTGTCATACGTCAACTCTGTGCTAGTTCGTGTGTTTCATTTCCTTAAATGTGTCTGCTGAAATGTAGCCAATTAGGCTCATGCAGAGGGAAAATTATTTGGGAGTGCCTGATACATTGTTCTACCTCTGTCTGTTCATTATAACTTGATGATCTATTAAGAGCTTTTTAGTCACAAATGATGGAGGAAATTCTTAATTAATAAAAATTGCTTATACTTATACAGCGCTTTTCTGGACACTCCACTCAAAGCGCTTTACAGGTAATGGGGATCCCCTTCACCACCACCAGTGTGCAGCCCCACCTGGATGATGCGATGGCAGCCATAGTGCGCCAGAATGCTCACCACACACCAGCTTTTAGTGGGGAGGAGATCAGAGTGATAAAGCCAATTCATATGTGGGGATTATTAGGAGGCCATGATTGGCCAATGGGAAATTTTGCCAGGACACTGGGGTTACACCCCTACTCTTTTTGAGAAACGCCCTGGGATTTTTAATGACCACAGAGAGTCAGGACCTCGGTTTTATGTCTCATCTGAAGGACGATGCCTTTTTACACTATAATATCCCCACTAATACACTTAGTCAGCTCTCACACCTGCTGAGCTTTAGTGGGCTGCCAGTTTTGACCTGCAGGATGATGTGGCGGCTGACCTAAATTACCCAGATGCTTAAAGACAGTATAAAGGTTTGTGTGCTGAAATTGCTGGAAGTCTTATTGATTAGGTATGTCTGAGTCCATGAACTGAGCACAGATGGAAGTCTAAACCAGTGTCTTGCAGTGTAGTGAACTAACTGGGTGGAGTGGTGGCACTGTGGCTCAGGATCTGTGCCTGTGACTGGAAGGTTGCTGGTTCAAATCCCACAGCTGGCAGAGGAATCCTACTCTGTTGGGCCCCTGAGCAAGGCCCTTAACCTTACAATTAAGGGCGTACAATGGCAGACCCTGTGCTCTGACCCCAAGCTTCTCTTGATGTCTGTGTCTCCATGGAGAAAAAAGCTGGGGTATGCTAAAAGACAAATTCCTAATGCAAGAAATTGTAAAGGGCTAATAAAGAAACATTATTATTATAACTGATGTGGCTGGAGCTGGCAGTGTGGGGAGTGTTATAGACACTTGTCAAAACCTACTAGCGTGTATGAAACTGGAGCAAAATAATTCTGAAATTCACAAGGACGTAAATCCAGAACTAAAAGTTTGTTTTCAGCCCTAGATATGTGGGTGAACTGAAACAATTGCCAACCAATTGCACTGCAATGCAGGGTGTTTTTCTGTAATGTCAGTGCAAAGAATAAGTCTCTTCTCTTTTCTGATGAGCACAGGCACCTGTAATTGTGACATTCCTACCTGCTCTGTGTATAAAGGTGCTATCCAGAGCATGTTGCTTACTGCTTAAAAGACTCAGACACTTTGTAAGTCTGCAATGATTTCAGCTTTACTCTTTGTTCAATTTTCTGTCATTAAAAAAAATTCATAGATAAAATAATTTCAAGGAATTTTCATTACTGATACTACAGTATGAAGAAGTCTTATTGTTAACATTGGCAAGGGGCAATTTTATAATAAATACCTAAAGGCAATTTTGAATGATACCAATGAGAAGCAAAGTATTCATTAAGCCTAAATTCCAGCATAGAGCCTTTTTAAAAATGTCTCTTTGAAAATCTGAAAGACAGATTTTCAAAGAAGACAAATCACTATCAAGCTCAGGAAATGTATTATTGAAGTGAAAAGGAGTAAACTGCAAGAACATTACTGAAATAAAGTATCTTCAAAGTCCAGTATATAAAAGTTAATAATTCAATAACAACATTGTAATATAATAACAAACTGTTATTTATTATATACATATTAGATAATCTATAAATATTATAAAAGATTTATAAATAATTGGTACTGTATTTCTGAAGCCCAGCTGTTTTTCAGTGGAGCACAGTTCATATGTAGTGTCCCCTGGTGGTCTCTTGTGGACACTGCAGGAATTTCCACCCCTGGCTATGATGGTGTTTTCCCCTGTCTTCCCCCCTGTCTCTTCTTAAAGCTCTCAATGGGACGGGCAGGCCTCTGCTGTCCGGTTGCTCTCTCTGTATTCCTGAGGCCGTCTCTCTGCACACAGCAGGGGCAGGGCAGGCTCTGGGACATGTGGTCACAGCCCCGTGAAGGGAAAAGCACCAGATCTCAGGCTCACTTTGTTGTCATCCCAGGAAGCAGTGCTGAGCATTGCACCAAGCTACTGTACACTGGAGTGTAATTGTCTGGTTGGGGCTATTGATGGGATTAGGGTTAAAATACTGAAATATGGTCCAATGGACCCGATTCAATGAAAGGACATCAAAAAATACAAAAATCTTTCTTTACGAGGAAAAAACAACAACTTTCAGTCCCACCCCTCCATCGTAAACCAGAGCAGCTCAGCCTCAATCCTGTCTGTCCATTATCAGACAGCTGCTTATTCCTGACAAGGGTTGTGGCAGTGCATTATCCTAGAGGAAAATGGAGCAAGGCAGGACAACACTGTGGATTTAACATGCAGAGAGGGACAATTTAGGGACACAAACGGACCCAGCCAGTTGCCGAACCACCTGGAGAAGACTTGCTTGGGCACAAGGTGATGGCAGAACCCAGGAGCTTTGAGGCAGCAGCAGCTCATCACACTTCTGTGCTGCTCATCCTGGCACCTGAGACCAACCTGGGATCTGGGAGTCTCTGAGTTGCATCAGGTTATTCCTGTTCCTATTGTCCTATGTCCTGCGGTCTGGCACTGTGCTGCTCTCCTAGCTTGTGGAGAAAGAGACCTCCAGCAGGTTCTTCACTACTTCACATCTGGGTGATCCATTAACAGTCCCCCTTTCTGGCTTTTCAAGTTTGGAACAAAAAATGTGGAGGTCTGCACACTGAGCCAATCTCACAGGAAATTAAGGCCCCCAAACGAGCAAGTTTTAAATTCAATAGAAACCATTCAAAATATTAAAAGGGTTCAAAAAACACCAGTGGATCCCCTGGAACATCTCCTTCAGGTATTAGTTTTGACTGTTTGACAGAGTGTCCCTGGCCTGTTTCAGTGTGAGATGTTTTCTGCTCCAGACCAGGAGACAGCCCAGAGGATGAAGGAGCCCAGAGTTCTCCACTCACAGACGGCAGCCTGCGCTCAGTGTCTGTCTGGAGAAGGGGCCAGGGTCCTAATATTCTGGGCTCAGCTCTGAGGCCTCTTCCTTGTGCTGCGCTGGCCATTGATGAGATAATTGATTATCAGTCCGCTGACTATCAAGGGCTGGTGATGGACTTTAGGCTGATAGGAATGGAATTACTTAAGTGAACGAACAGTACGGAAGGGGTTATAGGCAAATAAACAGGTTTATTATCTGGTTTTGATTGGGATAATAAGGAAGTGAAAAGCTTTCAGACTGCAGTAAGCCGGTAGCTGCAATTCAAGGACATTTAAGTCAAAGGCAGAATGTAAACAATAAGCTTTTGCGCTCAGTGAACAAAATATCTGTCTGCCCGAGGCTAACAAAGAAAGATGCTGCAGTGATGGAAAACAGACATGAGTCTATTTACCACACAAAATAAAACAATGGAAACTCATCATCTTGTTGAATTTAATTTATTTTCTAAAATGTCTAATTTCTTGTCTAATATGCTCATTTTTGCAGGCTGTGGTGTGGAGCAGAGATTATGGTTCTGCAGCTGAGAAAGTCATGGGTTCAAATCTCAGGTGAGACACTGCAGTTGTACCGAAGACTAAGGCTCCCCACCCAGATTGTTCCACTAAAGTACCCAGCTGTCGAAATGGTCCAAATGTATGTTGTGTTGGATAAAATTTTGTGATGTTCACAGGGAAAACAACTATCTCTTGTCACTGTAGCTAGTTTCTAACACTCAGTGCCAACATTATGTTGCCTACCACTGTATCCTGCTCCAGCTGGTGTCCACACAGCCTACACTGTTCCTCTTCCTCTGTGAGCATGAGCTAGACTTTGCTGAGAGGACATTTGAGGGGACTGGTGCCCTGTTTTCATTTGCAAATACCCTCCCTATACCAGGAGCCCGAAGGCTGCCACCAGAGTCTTCACTGCCTGCATCTTCTCTCTGCCAAGCTCAAGCACTAGGTGAAAACAATGCACTTTTAAAAGGTTGGAATCTTGATGTCAGGCGTTCTAATGACGTCATAAACGACGTCCTGTAGTGTAACATGATGACATCACTACAGAAACGGGAGCAAAAAGTACTGTACCTTTCAAGAAACAGTATACAGTGTACACGGGGCAAAACGTCTTTTCAAGGCAATCTACTGGACGAACAAGAGACAATACTAAAACGTTAGAATGAATGATAACGTGAACTTATTTTGTGAAACATGAATGTATAAACCGGTACTTGTTTCATGGTAGTAAATTAAATCATGACAATAGTTTGCATGATATACAGTACATGCGTGGTTCTCCCAGGACGCGCTACGGGGAACAGGCTGACAGAGTAGCGCTCTCTACCACTAATAACTGAGCTTGAACAGGCCTGGGCCTCCCGTGATAACGGGCAGAGAGATTGAGAAGCTCCTGACCGAAAGTCGGTGTAAGGTTAATTTTGTCTGAAATGAAAGGGGCTTTGTGTTAAACTGTCGTTTAGAAAATGCGCTGTTGAATATCTGATTGAACAACATTTAATAAATGGACATACAAAACCCTGAATGAGAATGAAACTGCACTGTGTACTGTCCGGGCGTGGCCAACTTCACTCCTCGGGCACCCGTTTTGAGGTCTCTATAAAGCAGCAGAGCCTGGAGCTCTGGGGGACTGAGCAGATACGGGTCGTTAAGAGCGGGAGTTAGCACAAAATCTCCCGCACCCGGAGCGGGACCAGCGTCATCTGATTAAAGAGAAACTAGCACTGGGAATGGCAGGCGCGCCTTCGCTGGTGCTGTTGCTGCGCAGCCGCCGGTCTTTGTGAGTTCAGGCGGCAGATACGGGGTTAACCGGTTGTGGGCGGGCTTGTGCTGCCTGAGGCTACTGTCTTCTTTTTCACACACCGCCGAACTTGCATCCCCCCGAGTTTACAGAAGCGGTGTCGCCCGGCGAGTCTGCTTCGGGCTAAATGGCGACGGAGGAGCGCAGTCCGGACGACAGGGCGCAGCGTCCCCCGGTTCGCCCTCTGCAGAGGGTCCGCTCGCAAAGCGACACGTCGGGGTTCATACGGGCGAGGATCCTCAACAGGCTCATCACCGCCAGCTCAGGTGGGACCGGGCGGCAGCGGAGTTCTCTGAACTCGCCCAGCCTGCCCTTACTTCTTGGCTTGAAAGGAAAGAAACTGAGTCGGAGATCGTGACAGAGAAGTGTGACAATGTGAACACCTGCGCCTTTTGTGTTCAGAGCAGGACGAAGTTCAGCCGTCCTACGGCATCCTCATTCTTCTATACCACCTGTGCAGTATTGGTGTTAAAACGGAGACACTGTGCGTTTGCTTTAGAATTAATTCATACAATAGTACGTTAGTTTTAATTCAGTCAGTAGACCGGTAGACGCGGTAATTGTGCACTTTGCATGCAAACCGTTTGCAGTTTAAGTTTCACGTTAGAAACTTAAGGGGAGAGCACTGAGCAAAGAACTCAACTTTTTTCAGCTCTTGTGAAGGAAGTCGCTCAGATATGATTCATCAGGTGTGCAGTGGTTCGCATTATTTTGGTTTCATCCGTGGTTTCTGTGCAAACGCATGGTATGCAACAAAGAGCATTTAATTATCGAAATTCTAATGAACGACCCCGAGCTGATTAGAGTATGTTGCTCACAGGTAGAAGCCAATCAAGATTTTGCATGTTTGCCCGAAGTCCTGATGACAAATGCATTGTGCTAACATTTTCTTAGGTTTGGGGCCTGAATTAAAAAAAAAAGATGCCCGAATTTAAAAAAAAAACCTACCAAGCTGACGAGTTTGTGTAGCGTCTTTTTAATTGTACCCGTGTTTGAAGATGGGATTAAAAACTCTCGTTTCGTAACTTGTTTACTATGGAATGTCCATTTAGTGAAAATGTCGTCAGAAGTTTTCTGAACAGTAGTTTTCCCCACTTGTCGGTGTTACGAGGCGCCGTTTTAGCTACCTATTCGAGAGCCGTGCTCGGAGGGTGTGAAATTCTGTAGCTAATTAAAGCGGACGTCTAAAGCCGTCCTTCAGATGGCGTATAGATATTTTTGCCATTACTGTAAACGGAATTTTTGACCGGTGAAACATCTAGTGTTTTTTTTTTGTCGAGGTTACAGTGTAATACTGGGGGTCTTCAATAACATTTTTTAAACTTTTCTGAAAGCCCTTGAATGTCTCAAACTGCAGTTACAGTATATACTGTAGGTTACGGATGCTAAGCACACATTCAGTGTAATAAAGCGGTGCAGCTCGGTATAACTGAATGCAAGGGCTGTAAGAAGTGCAGTGTGCGCGTTTTGCAGACCGACAGCGGTATCTGATTCTTCTGAATGGCTTCTGTTAGACTTCATGAAGAGCTACGGACCCGATGCACGGATACACTTTCGTTGTGATTATCTGTGTTATCCCCATGCTTAAATTTCAAATGGAAGACTTCTTTGTGTGACATTTTGAACGGAGATTTAGAAAATCAAGCAAAGTTAAAGCCTTGTTATAATTCCTTTTCCAGCCGCTTAGGTATTTTGGGTGTATGCGTTAGTGCAGATGGGTTCTTTATCAATATTCGAAAACATGAAGAGTAAGCACGTCTCTAGGCCTGGCTCTTTGAGAGTGATACAAGCATTTAACAAATGATGCACTTCTGGCTATAGGCCTGGCTTGGAACTCATTGCCTATTGTGCCTAATAAATTATACATATCTTGCATGTTTCACTGTTTCAGCATGCGGTACTCATCTACCAGCATTCGGCAAACTGTTTCTCAATAGTAAAATAGCCATGCCTGGAATACAAGGTCGGCCTTTCAATTAGTGTTATTCAGTATTCAGGAGCCTAGATGCTTGAGCTCAGCTCTGCACTATAGGACACAATACTCTGTGTCTTAACAACGACCATTTCTTCCTTCATAGCACAGGGACAGTGTCTAAAGGTGCAGTCAATGTCCTTGACTTTATCAGGGTGGCTGGAGAATCCTGGTCTGTTGGATCTCATCTGTTGCTTCCTGTAGAAGCATATTTCTGATGCATTTATCAATAGGTTCACAGGAGACTAGTGGTTCAGGACATTGGTACTGTAGAAATGACCCAGTAACGTGGTCGCATTGATTATTAAAGTGTACTTTAACAAAAACAAAACATCAGAGGGTCTCCATTGTAAGAGATATGTTCTGCTTTGCCTCACTTCTGGTGTCCTCTGTTTGGAAACTCGTGGGGCTTTCAGTAGAGAGGGAGATGATTGGCTTTAACACAGAGTCATGAAGCAGTTGTTTTTTAGTGTTGAACTGATATAGCAGCCTACTTGTGATCTTTTGCGCTTTGAGAAGCCTTGTAATCTTGTACTTGTAATCTTAAACTCTTTAAGAAGCCATCTTTAAAGGTGCTATATAAAATAGTTTATTATATTATTATTATTTTGAGACTTTAGAAAGTAAGAACTTGACCTCTGATCTCTGTGCAATCTGTGTTCAGTATCTACAGTACTGTACAGTGTGTACGTTTCTGATAATCACAGCATTTCAAATGTGCGTGTCAGCACTTTCGAAATGCTGTGATGGGGCGAGGATTTTATTTTTGCGTTTTATGTTTTGAACTCAGAAAATGAACACTAATGAACTCTAGCATCCAAACTCTCTACAGTTCCTTGCAAAAGTATTCAAACCCTTTAAAAGTTTTCAGTTGTTGCTAGATTCTAGATGATACACTTTTTATTTTCAATCAGTTATTGTTATTGTAAACCCATATGCTCAAACAGATTTTTTTTAAGACAAAATTGGTTATTAGGCAGCAGCTATCTTGAAGAAAGTCAAAAACTGGAATATGCAAAACACACTGGTACAAAAACTCCTGGTACATTGGCTTAGGTTTTGTGCTCAGCATAACTGTAATTGACTTTACGTGCCAGTAGTTAAAAAGAGCATGTTACAGTAGACTTTATAGATACATACATTTTTATTGAAGCATTGCTGGTGTGTTTCATAGGAAATGCTTTAATGTCAGAATATGATGTGAAACTAGAAAAGGCGTTTTGTTCTCTAGAACAGAACCGAAGGTTTATTCTGGAGGGAGAGACACGACCAATTTGAGCTTGAATGGCCGAGCTGGTGTCACTCTGTCTGCAGATTAACTCTGAAAGTGCTGACCCGATTAGACCGTGGTGTTATGTATAATTTGGGGGACCAGTGCTATATGACCTATGTCTCATTTCCACTGAGATCTTGATCAGCTCGGAGCATTAGGCATTTGAGGGGCATTCCCTCTGTTTGAGAGAGAGATGATCCCGGCTCAAGCCTGGAGAGACCAGCTGCTGCCCTGCTGGCAGAAATGACCAGCAGGAATGGTGCTGGGAATAGCGACAGGCTTGTTCCTGCAGTGGGGGACAGAGTTGGCCGAAATGTTTTGTTTTGCCTTTCTGTAAAATTAACCAACACCCAATCGTAACTCAGCAGGTCGACAGATCGAAGGTAATAGTCAACAGTTGTTGGGAGCAACTGCAGCTGTTTTGAACTGATGGTCCTACCGAGCTTCCCTTTGCATGAGAGCTGTAAGGCCACCAGGCCAGAAAGAGCAGCAACAAGACTGAGGAGAAGTCACAGTATATCGAGCTCATCCAGGGAAATGGGGGTTGAAGAGTGTCAGTGTTTTAATGTGGCTTTTACTGTTGGCATGTCTTTTTCAGGACATCGCATGTCCCTTAAGACCCTCAGTAGTGCCCTTAGCTGGAGAGTGCTGAGGTAGTGAAATCTCAAACCCAAGTGACCACATAGTAAATAAATCAGATTCATTTTGAGTGATTTCAAAAGTACTATTTCAAAATAAAAATTCTTGAAGGTTAACCAAGTGCTTACATGTATATATGCCCAGACTATTCCAATGAATGGCGTTGTTTCCGACATGTGGGCCTTTTGGGACTGTAATTCCCACAGGTGGTCAGTATACCTACAGGAGCGTGGCAGTACACCTGGGCAGGTGTTTGTTTTTTGTTGAAACAGTCTAAATGTGTTACGAGTGACCACATTCTGTCTGTTGTCTGTTGCATATCACAAGAAAGTGCCGACTTCACACTGGAGAGGTACATAGGAAACGGAAAGCCATGAAGCCCGAAATAGTTTCCATTCTGCCATATTTCACAAGTTCATCCAGAAGTCAGAATAGGCCTTAGTTACTTTCCAGTCAGGCATAGCCAATCGTATGTGAATTTTCACCACAGAAATGCTTTAATCCTAGCTTTACTTTCTGTAGCAGGCTGTTTGAAGTGTTTGAAGTTTCGGTAACAGGAAGACAATGTCTGCCCTCTTAATGGTGAGTTCTCTTGCAGGGGAGAAACATACTGCAGAAAAAGGCACTCTGACTGTCTTCCTGCAAATATATTTAAGTACTCCAATTAGACGCATACTTTACAATTAGTTGCTCATGATGCTCATAAAATTAGTTGCATCATGCAAATAATGGAGTTATTTTGGAGCTGTTCCAACATGTACTGTACACTTGTTCACAGACTTCATCGCCAAAGTTTTGGCTTCAGCTAAGCGACCACTTGTTGAAAATTCCTCTCTTTTTTTTTTGTGTGTACCACCCAGGCCTCAGTGTGGTGGGAGGGGAAGTCCCAGTTTTTGTATTAAAGAGGTGCGATTTAAATCTAGCTTCCTGTGAGGCTGTGCAAAGCAGGCCAAGTTACCAAAAACCTCTGGTACAGCGTGCACACAATCTGCTTAATCAGACGGCTGACAAAAGCAGCTGTTGAGAAAATTATTTAATTCTTCAAAGTTTGTTTGCAGGTTGTGCTGCTCTCAAGTTCTCTAGCTGTGATGCAAATATTTGATTATGGATATGTGCTCTGCACGGAAAAAATGCCAGATGTGATATCTGTGCAAGACCAAAGCTGCTGTTTGCATGTACTGTACTGACTTTGTGGGGGAAGGGAGATGCAGTTATAAGGGAACTAGGTTTCAGGTCAAACCCTGTATCGTCTGATTCTGCAGAATTATGTGTTCTGTAACCTGATAAAGATAAAGCACTGAGTAAAAATTAAGGATAAAGTTTTACAATGTGGTCTCACTTCCAGATTTTTGTAAGAAAGCTACAATGATGCTATCTTCTTTTCACACTTATTTTCTCTTCTTCAATAGCCTGGTTCTCTCTGTCTGGGACCTGTATGCGGCAGCTCGGATCATGGTGAAAACTCAGGTTTGAGCCGGTGGAATGAGATGCACTGCCTACCTCTATGTTACAGCTCATTGTAGAGGAGAAAAAGAGAACAGCCAGTAATACTGTCAGACCCTACAATCCACTGCTGTCTGAATTGCAACATTCATTTTAAATAGGATAGTCTGCAGTTTCAAAAGCTTTTGTATTTTTGTTTTCACGCCATTTTGTTTACTCTGGTCCACTTGAGCTCTTAAGTAATTTTCTCCCAGACCCCACTTGCAGAAAGATCTGGAGTTGAGTTCAACACATAAAGAGCATGCAGTTGGGAGTCAAGAACTGAAATAATGAGCTAAAACTTCAATAGCATTGTTAAGTGATGCCCTAGGGGATAAATGCGCATTTGATAAATTAGGCTTTGTTGAAAATACGTCAAATTTAGCTGCTATACTTGTCCATATCCTGGCATGGTTGTGAACTTGCAAGGCTTGAATCCAGTGCAGAGGATTTCAAAATGTTAGTCTGTTGGGGGCAGCGCTGGTGTGTCCTCAGAGCTGCTGACATCACCTGCCACATGATGGCGTTGAGAGTGTGGTCACCCGCAGCAGCCAGTTACATGGGATGGGCACCTCCGGTCCGTGCTGACTGAACAAAGCCTGGGCCGAAACCCGCTTTAACGTTTGTCACGCCACCAGTGAAGTCTGCAAGATGATGTTCCTGCAGCCGGAGGCCCCTGTCTCAGAGTTTCGTTTTGTGTTCCAACGTGGCCACCATTATGACCTTTGAGTGGCTCAGGGGGTGCAAGAGCTTGCCTGGGAGCAGGTGGCTCTGTGTGGTTCCGGGTTCGATCCCTGGTCATGTCGCTAGCCGGCTGGTACTCCCTTGTATGAGGACTCATCCCACCCCCGGCTTGCAGCTCGCAGCTGACCGAGTCCTGCAGTGCGATTGGCCAGCTAGTCTCCTGGGTTCTTGCCAGCTTGTGGTCCCGTCGGCGAGACACGGGCCTCTCCTCTGGTCCAGTCTGGTAGCGGAGGGAGCACCCACGCTTTCTCTCTTTCCCCTCCCCAGTGCCCGAGTGCAATGGTCTGAGCGCAGACGTGACAAACGCACAGCTGGCTTTTCCCGATTGGGTGAGCGGAACAAATCATTGGCGATTCTATGTTTTTAAAAGCACCAATCTGATTTCGCAAAACAACCCGGATCAAACTCTTGCTTGTGATACTTTGAGTATCACAGGAGTGCTACAGTACATCTCAGTGACTTTAATATAATTAAGATTATTTAAACGGGGAACTCTGTGGTCTTAATTTCTCAAACCGTTGATTAAATCTCGGTAAAAAATAAATTCATTGACGGTCTAGAAAAAAAAATGACAAATTTTGAATTAAGTTCAAAATCGTGACCTTTGTGAAAATACTGTAAGTAGCGATGTTGTTGCAAAGCCCTGGTATCACCATGGGCGAGAGCAAGCATTTGTGAGAATTATGATGCGATGCGGCCCTTCCTGCTCACTAGTTACTGTCATGACTAATATAATTTGATATACAGGTTGTGCCGCAGACATTTCACCGCAGAAAGTTTCCTATGTGATCTGCATGCAGAGCTAAGAAGTAACGAGAGCAATATTTGTATTGGATTAAATGAGATATATTCCCAGGCCTGCTTGTTTGCAATGTAATAAAGCCTCTTCATGTCCCTGGAAGTTTTGTTGCCTCATTCTGAATCGCAGACCATGGCGCTGCACATACCTGGAAATTATTTGGTCATCTATTATTATCATCTGTTTTGTGATATAAATTGGAAGTTTAAGAGTTACGGTGCAGACGTTATTTTGATTGTGGTTTGAAATGCACTCATCAATTCCGATTCATTCTAACCACCAACTATAAGAATAGCGTTGCAGTTCCCCTTTTCAAAAAAAAAAAAGGTGGGTCTTCTATACAAGAGAAACAGTTTTGGACACACCACCTCTTTCTTGTAGATCCAGTCTGTCCTTGCAAAAAAAAAGACTAGATTGGCATGTCTCTTGAGCTCACGGTATCCCCTGTAAGAGACCCCTGCTATATAGTGTCTGAAACTTTTTGGTCACCCGATTCGATTGTGTGAATTAAGCCCGAAACAGAGGTATGCTGGAATACGTTCTTGCTCTTTGGCCTTCTGTACCAGGCCTCTCTCCTGTGAGATCGTTGTCAGGTTCACAGTGTGAGCTCCGGGCAGTATCACAGACGGCAGAACTGAACTGAATGGGTCACAAATCTGGCTCTTTCTCCTGCAGCCTCTATGACTGGAAGAAGGTGTTGTTCGTTTGCACTGTGATATGTAATATGCAAGGCTGTACCTCTGCTCTAATTGAATGTAATGTTTGTAAGGTCAAGGATGAGTGCAGAACTGTGCAGGCTCTGTAACCACTTCCTCCTGCGCTGTCAGGGTGTGCTGTATGCCGGCTGTTCAGTGCTGTCTTCAGTTTGATGTGGGTTTTCTTAGGTGGACATTTTATTTTCACACCTGTTGGATGCTTTTTGGACTAGTATTTTCTGGATTTTGTTTTGTCTTGTTTATCCCCTTAAGGTATTGGATTTTATTTGGCACCTACATTATAATTGCTGCTGCTGCTGCTACTACTACTACTACTAATAAGGCCAATGATTTGTCACTTCTATGAGGATGATTGAAAGTTGGCATTCTTACTGTAGTGCTGAGTGTCAGCTGTGTCTTTGAAGCACCTGTTGAAGTTTGAAGTCGACTGTTGGTGCTCTGTGTGTTCTTTGACAGCGATTGGTTTAAATATATTATAATTATCAGTAAACGCTTTACCCGTCACATCTAAGATGTTTTAATGTTTAAACGTATAACGTGTGCAGGATTTTCGTAATGTGACGATTTAGACCTTACAGAGTGGAGTTAAGCATACTGTAGTTCGCGTAGTTACTGTACATAGTGTTATTAGTTTGATCTTTCACCACATTTCTCCCTCTCCGGAGAAGGCGGCGATTCACAGAATAGCCAGCAGAGGGCAGTCCATCTCCGTTATTGCCAGTCGCTCCCGGAGTTCGTTGACGAACACCCCAGTTCAAAGAGCGGATGTCTTGCATATCCCCCTCTTTCTGCTTCATATTTTGTGTGAAAGCTTATGAAAGTTGAAATCCTAGTTTTCTTTCTCTTTCTAGAAGGAGTGGTCCTCTTCTCAGAGCTTCTTCGGCAGCTGTGAGATAAAACGTGTCATTAGAAACAATGTTTTCAGCTGCTGCCAAGCCTCTAGTTACACCTGGCTAATAGGAGACTAAAAACAGCAAAGCGACTTCTGACGTTTACTGGAGCTCTGAGTCAGATTTGAGCTGTGAATTCCCATTACTTTACCTGTCCGTTTTGCTTTTGACAGCGGAGAGCATCTCGTTGGCGTTTTAAATTAGGTGCTGTCTCTGGGTTTTCAGCTGTTCAGATGTGACGCACAGCATGGATGTGTTTAATTGCGTTTGTCCTTTCGGGGGCTCTGTGCTCGAAATTTTATCATATAGCGCCTCGGGATCTTATTTTATATCAAAAGGAACTATGCAAAACATGAAAGTGAAATTCTTTCCAACCTGTTTGATAACAGGAGCAGTAGGTTACATCATTTTTTAACCAACCCGCATAAAGTCTTGATATGTAGAACTGAGTAAATAATGTGGACATTGAGATAAAGGAGGTACTGTAACCACGCAGATGTGTGGTGCCAAACTTGTGTGATGCGTTTGGGAACATCTGCATTTATTCTTAGGTGATGAGTTGTGTCCAGTATTTGTGCAGAGCTAGATAGATTGATACTTTATTGATCCCGTGAGGGAGATTGCAGTGCAACAGCAGCTTAACACAGACAACACAGCCACAGTGTAACGAATGATACAATAATAATAACACAATACAGTCAGTACAGTGAGAAGTGCACTAAGAAGAGTTACTCACAGTCCAGAACACACAAAGAACAAACCAGAACAGTACACAAAAAAGTAGTATTGCAGTCGACTGAGTCGTATCGTCTCTGCTGCCACCGGAGACTGCATTCAGACTATCTGGAAGGGCACAATAAACCCACTGACTAGCCATATCTTTTTTTTTTTAGCTTTTTGATTGCTTGGTATCTAGTCTGGGAGTGAAGGCTGGGGCCTGATCTTGAGAGAGAGAGATCGGGGCAGTGGTGTGACACAGCTGAGGTCCCGTAAGAGCTGCCCTCCCTATTCTCCCTGTCCTCAAGTCTTCCCTTTTGACTGACGCTGCAAGACGGATCCATTTCCAACACATGGCTCCCCCACGAGAGCCTTAATGAATCCGAGTCTTCTTGTCTGAACGCCACCGATGTGCCTATTCCAAATTTAGCCGATGCAGTATGTGAGTGTGACGCAACACTCATTATCCTCGGGAACCTGTGGAGGCGAGAAAGGCCTGCATACCTTCCTGCCTGTCATTCCTGATTTAACACCATCGCTTGGAAGCCAGTTGGAGCCTCTCTGCCAATAGACTGGAACGGTGTGGAGTGTGTGGGAGTCATCGCAGAGCAAACAGAAACCAGGCCACTGCTGAGAGGCTGGAAGTAGACGTTCGATTCAGATCGCCACCAGGCATCCTAAAGGAACAACAGTCATATTTATTAGACCTGGAATATCTGGCTTTTCTAATGTCACTGTTTTTACGGTGTTTCTGCAACGGTCGTGCATGAAGCAAAAGTTAAGCCAAAAAGAACAGACCTGACTTCATGGTCATGTACAGAATTAAATTCTGGAGTTTGCAGTTTTATAAAAGCTGTGTCTCGTGGTTTATTGCAAAAGCTGCAGTCTGTGCGCAGTAACGTTTCCTAATGGTAGGAGGTGGAAAATGTGGGGAAAAAAAACTGGATTCAATGCTAGATTTTCTGATGTTAATGAGCGGTAATGACTGTTCGCTTGTATTGTTATACAGCTGTTCCCCAAAGGTTGGTCATTCTTACCATCCAAGTCATACAAGTTAAATAGTGCGCAAATGTGCTTATCTTGAGCTATGAATTACTATGTAAAGATACCAGTTGACATTCCACTGTTATCAGCCAGCTGTAGCGAAGTACTTGGACTCTGTAAGATTTTTCACGTGAGTGTAAGCTGACAGTGTAGAATTTTAGTGTTCATGCTAGGTGATTCAGTTCATCCAGGCGATTCAGTTGAATATTTGTGGTTCGTACCTTGTCATAACCGGAAACCGATTGTCGAACCGTAACCTAATGTAGTTAAAATTTTACTCAGACTAGCATTAATGTCAAGAAATTTATTTAACTAACTGTAACGTGCAAAATGCTTAATAAAATCCCAGGACATTAGTATAAACACCCTCTATGGGCATCTTAACTTCTGTTTGATTTCTTTTTTGGGAAAATAAATCTGCTTTTTCTGTGGCTGAGCCCAGCAGGGTTAAGACTGAACAGGTTCTTTTTTCCTCCCCCTTGAACGTGGTTGTGTGCCAAACATGCCCAGATACTGTATGAACAGGGAAAAAAATGGTTTCTGTTCTTTTTAATGGGAAAAAAATGCATCTAATGAATTCTTTATTCCAACAAATGAACGCTTGCTGTTTTGCAATTGAACTATTTCCTTTTTCAATAATGATTTAAATCTTTCCCGTCGGTCCTTGCGTCTGAACAGCCACAATGCTGCAAGACCTAGCTTTAAATGACGAAGGAGCCTCTTAATTCCTAATTAAGCCACTGATCGATTCAATTAGGTCCTTCAGAGCTCGGCTGGAATGAACACGAGCCGTCTCTATGGCTCTCCCTAACGGGACTTGTAGACTCCTGGCCCAGGCGTTCCTGTCTTGCGCCTTGATCAATCTCAGTCCTGCGATAAGCGCGTCTCGACCTGCTGTCCGCTGTCCTCGGGGAGTGTGGGGCTGGAAACTGTCGGGCGTTCCCGAGTCCTCGTCAATCAGGCGTAGGAAGGAAGCGGAAGAAGGAGTAGCGATTGTGCTGCTGTGATCTGGGGCTTCATACCTGCTGGAGAGAACGGAACCGAACCTCGTAGGTCCAGCTGTTCCACGGCACTTCTTCAGCCTACCTCGGCAGGTGACCGGAGGTATAGGGTACTGGTGGTTGGAATGACATGCCAGCACTGCAGAGGAAACTCCTTTGTGGTGCGATAGCCATTTTCCTTTTCTTTTATCGCCCAGTAGTGTTTGAATTCATGACCACGGATTTATTTATTTTTTTCATGCAAAAGTCAAATGAATAGCAGGACTGGGGAAGCTGACTGGTGACTCCTTGGCTGGCGTGTAGCAGTCGAAGGTAAAAAGCGGATGGCAGGTTAAAGGTAAAAAGATTCGTCGCTGTGTTAAGGTGTTGGGTTCAGTAATAGTTTGGGCTTGATTTTACAGAAAAAGCAGTTCTGTTAACTGAATGAGTATCTAAGCATTCTGCATTCATTCAGTTAACCCGGGGACAAACAAGTCTGTGCCGATGTCTGCTGACAGCTGTGTGGCAGGGATCCCCAGTCCTGATCCTGGAGGAACCAGTGTCTTGAGGTTTTCGGCACGTTGGGACTCTTTAGTGATCCAGCCCGGCTCATTCATTGAACGGCTGGGGGTTCAACAGCTTCTCCCAGCTCTGTGGTTTTCTGGTGCTTGAAAGAGACCGAGAATCTGCAGCTGCTCCTCCCTCCAGGACTGGGGAACCTGGCTGTACAGTATTGGGGTGCGAGGGGGGCAGGTGGCATCCTTGTGGTCTCCGATACCAGTACCACAGGCGGTGCACTGGTAGGACGGACACAGACGACGTGTTGGGCAATGTTCCCTCTAGTTTTTTATAATGGCCTGGGTGCGCAAAAATTTCAAATTATGTTTTGTTAATATAGTCATCCTCATAGAAGCATAGAGACTCAAAAGACCGGGACAGCGATTCAACGAGCCCAGTCACAGAGACTGAGTGCCGAGCGAGCCTGAGCAGGGAGGTACGAGACTATGAGAGCAGAGATATCGATTATCGAGTAGCCATAATAATGCACACAGCCAAGTTGGGCCAGTCTCATGTGGTCATTTTAGCATTTTTTTAAATCGGCAGCCATGTTTGTTTTATTATAATTTTGGGGGGGGGATTTAATTGTTTGTGCGCAGTTCAGTTGCCTATGTGCGCTGATTTCATGACCTGTGTGTGTGTGTGCGTGCACACACCTGCAGAACTCAGAGGGAACATTGGTGTCAGGTTCTGTAACTCCAACCCAGGGCAGGAAAAAAGAAACTTGCCTGAAACAGGCGAAAGACAGCACATTGCCCTTGTGAGCTAAATTCTGACACAAAAAGTTGAGATATTTAAAGAAGCTCCTAATTAGGGGAAAAAAACGCTCAAATAAAACGAGTCTTCCTAATGAAGGTTATGGAGTTTTTTTAACCACCCTTGCTGCAGGCCTGAGCTGCAGCTGAAAGCCCTGGTGGATTGGAGGTTCCTCTTGATAGGCTTGAGTTCGCTCAATCGGCCTCTAATGGAACTAATAGCTGTTTGTCATCCAGGGTTTCCTGGAGAGGTTTACTGCAGTCAATGAGAGAGGAACGCTCTGAGTGTCAGCCCAGGCTGAAGGCAGGGGAGGGGCCGCGGGCACTGTGCAGTACAGGGGAAGAGAGAGAGGGAGAGAAGGACACACTGTTTTAAGGAAGACCGGTTCAGACCTTGATACTAAACATGGAAAATCCTGGTAAGTTCTTTTAGATCACTTTTGTGTTCCCAGTAGCGGATGTGCCAATTAGAAGGTGTTTACTTCAGATTTATGATAAATATCGACAGGATTCATTTGTTTAGCTCCTGTCTGCTGACATTTCTGTTCAGATGCCTTTTTTCTGTTGTCATTTGCAAACGTTTGCATGTCGCTTGCCTTGTGTCGGAGTTTAGGAAGGTTGTCTCCAGTACTGTATAGTGCACTTTCACATTTTGTAAACCAGAACATCTTCTGTGCGACCCCAGAAAAGGTCCTATTGGATAACATCGCCTGATGCGGAGGTTGACAGATTTGTCGCATTTCCTTTTGTGGTTTAAATAAGTTGCTGCACAGCTTCTCCTTTGAATGTGGATTTATCGAACAGTAGACAGTAATAAATTGGGCAACCGATGCTGCCTGTACCATTTTGTTTTTCTGCCTGATGGTACTGTAGATTGCAACAGTGGTGCTGATCCATGGTGTTTGTCAGCTGTTTTATTTGTGAGATGCTCTGCTGTTGTCATGTGATGTTCCCAATTAGCTTTGCGGTTCTGCTTGAAGTCCGTGTTATTTCAGTCCGATACTCAATGTAGTGCTTTGTTTCAAGTGAAGAATTCACTTCCAGCCCCACTGAGTTGTTTTTTAATGCCCAGTCAAGAAAGAGGTTTGTTCAGCTCCTACAGAATGAAGAAAACAGCTCCAGTAATTAGGAGGAAATTGCTTGTAGCCCAGGTAGTATGCAGGTGTCCTGGAGATTTATGTGGGTACAGCTGTCATGAAGTTCTTAGATTCACCCCTTCACCATCACTCTTTGTATGAAATAATAATATGAAAATGCAAAAGAATGATTGTCACCGTATCCCGAAATGGCAGTTTTTTTCAAATCGTAAATTTAGCTTGTACTTAAGTTTTCAGAACCTGAATTGTGGATGGTTGATTCCAAAAAGAGATTGCTAGAACAAATTTTTGTGTCAGAGAATCTGTTAAAGGAAAAGAATGTCAGGGTATTAATTTTTGAAAACTACAGTAGTTTGACAGAGAGAGTAAACAGAGTGAGGTCATATCCATGGTCAAAAATGTGTTAATTTGTTGGGTGAAGGTTAGCATGTCCACAGATGTTCTGTAGATTGTTAAAGCCTCAATGTGCTGTAAATTGATTATAATGGTTTGACAGATGTTTTATTAATATATCCTAATGTAAAGCATTAATGATTTTCCTAATGCTCAGCTGCTTTACATTCCTGGACCTGGTACTGTAACAATATGCCTGCTCAGCTGTCTGCTGTGTGGAGTATTCACACCACACCTTCCTCCTTGTAGCGTCTGAGGACTGTGAATGGGTTTTGAGGGAGAAAGGAGGTTGTCATCTGCGCTTGACCACTCCACCTGGGTGGTCAGCACTGCGTGATGCCATTCACTGGCTCCAGAGGTGCACAGGAATTGTTTTTGGAAATGGACACAGGGCGCATGTCAAAACGAGCAACAAAACCGGGCAGAAATATTGCTGAGTGGTGTTGCACACGGCCGAACACTGATGATTGCATGGAAGGCTGATGTTTACGCACTGGAGAATGGTGGGATATGGGTCTGCTGAGCTTTTCCGCTGTGTGAGGGGAGCTCACTATAATGTTGGGCGTCCCTGTACACTGTGCATTGTGTGTACAGTGAAACCACCCACAGCAGACAAATTCAAATTGAGATGCAGGCTGTCTAAGACATTTTCTAGAGGTGTGATGCTTATGTATATGTAATGGGTTTAAATTAAAAATAGTAGAAACCTAGTACTATACCTAAGGGCAAATGCACAGAGATAGCTGGCTAAACCATTTTCTCTAAACTCTACTGAAATATTCATCAACATTTAGATGCCAGACGATTTACATCTTAATGTATAAACATGCATTCTTAAGGGGGCATGTATTAATCTGGAGTATAGCCTAAATCTTCTCCTCAAAATGCTCTATTATTTCTCTGCCCCTGATGGAGAGATTATACAGAGTACAGCTAATCCTCATTGCCACTTTCTTATCTCGGTTTGTGCTTGGGGCTCATGCACTGATAGTCCTGTTTATTTCGGGCCATGAATGGTAAAAAGTTATAGGCCAAAAGCGTTTAGCGATTCAGTGCTAAGCCTAAGTATTTGCGCTGAAAATCCGTGGAGATTGGCAAAAAAATAGCCTTATTCAATCTGGAATGTGGTTTTTAGTAAATGAGATGTACTTTGTGTTATTTTTTTATACTGGATTACTTACAGATCAGTTCTCGAGCTTTTGTGGTAGGTGCTGCTATAGCTGTTCTTCCTAACAATGTGGCAAAACTCACTGGGTATAAGATCAAAGGTGAAAGGTCAGCTCTTCTAGCTGTCCTATCTCTGCTGTTCAGAAACCTCGTGTGGGTATTAAGCCTCCTTTTCCAATGCAGTAAAATATAATGCATGTATTAGCTCTGTTTATGTTCTCAAATCTCTCTGCAATGTGCTATTATTAAATGCCCTACTTTACAAATTAAGGATCCATTCAAGCAGGGAAATGTCACTTATGTTGCCAATTTGCTATCTAATGGCAGGGATGTCTGGTATTGACTGGCAGAGATCATGTAACGTTGTAATGTCCTGTTAGTGGAGAAATTGCTAAACGCTGTCAAAATACAATTTGTGCTTTTGAAATGCATTGTATCGTGTAACACACTGGTGCAGGTGGTTATGAGAACAGTGTGCTTCTGTGCATCAAGGTAAAGAAGAGTAACTCTATGCTGAGGTGGAGGTGCTGTGTCCTTCCTTTCCTGCACACATCCAGTGAAATATCACCTGCTACAAGGGTAATCACTCGTGTCATTTGCTGGGGTCACTGCATCTGTGATGCCTCCTGGGCTCATGGCATTGTGAGAAAAGCACAGGGCTGTTATCCCTGTACAACCTGTTCATTCGTTTGTTTTCCTTTCTGTCTTCCAGTTAATGGGAAGTGGACTGTAGCTCAGTCTGTCCTTTTTGCAGTGAGCTCAACACCACGGTTGATATGGCAGAGCGGTAAAGTGGTTTACGCTGCCTCCACCTGCCTCTTGGGTCCTGGGTTCGAATCTCGACTGGTGCATTTGGGATTTGGGACATTAGTTTTGCAGTGTGCTCCCAACACAACGCAGTGACAGCCAAACATTTTACCAGCAAAGAAGTCAGTGAAACGGTGTTACAGTGCGATAAGGGAGGAGATAGTTACGATGTTTGAAAGAGATATTGCAGTGGGGATGAAAGATTTCCTGTGTCTATTAGTATTTTACCTGGGGACACAGAGGCACCTCCTATGGGAGAAGTGGGAATTCACACTGGAGGGGATGGGAGACACAAATCATAATACACACTGCCTTTCTTTGCCACTCTCTGTTTGTAAGACATACGTAAGGTGATTTGATTTGCCCCCAAATTAATTTGCTACTTATTTTGACTAGTTTTTCAAGCCTATTAGAAGCAATGGTACTGATTTTTTCAAACCAGGAAGCGAGACCGTATGTTAATACACTTTCAATAAGTTATCCACCCACTTCTGAAAACCATGCTGTCTAAACTCGATGGGCTATTTGAGATTAACCCTTTCCCAGTGACCCAGCGATGGACTGCTGTCCTGTCCTCTGCTTCTGGGATAGACTGGGTAGGGACAACCTTTACAGCCCTAAACCTCTTTCTGTAAACTGACTGGGAAGAGAACAAGTGAGGGAGAGCTGTTCTGTCGGAACACTGATCAGTACAGACGGGTCTCCTCTCATCTTTTCTGAGGAAAAGTGAAATCCAATTTCTTTGAGCCTCAGTGCTCCTCTGTGAGATGGCAAATGAAGAGAAAAGTGATTTAACCTCTTGGTTAGAATTTTTAATTAACAACTGAGCTATGTTTATCAGAGGGTTGTGTATATATATATAACTGAAAACTTTTAGATCCAGTTGTGCTGCTTTAAATCATTATATCAACAGGGGTCAAAGTTGGGATCAAAGATATGGCCAGTGTGTAGCTGGGAAACTTTACAAGGTGTTTTGGGAAACACTGGAAGGAATCTGGTGTCTTGTCCGACCATGCTTTGGGGATGTTTTGTGATGCAGTGATGGTGAAGGAAGTGCAGCCTCACTTACTGTATGAAATCCTTGGCTGAAATGGCAAGTCGAGGAGCTAGATGGGCTTAATGACCTCCTGCAGTTCAGAATCTCTTGCTTCTTCCTTGACAGCGGCCTGGCATCCCAGCCTTTCTTGAAGTGCCTGGAAGCAGCAGTATCTGCTACTCAGGGTGGCCACTGGCCAATTGGTCTTTATTACCTCCATTTCCAAGACCTTACTTATAACTTATAAGTTACCTTTAGACGCTGGTGGACTGAGGCCCTCCCGGACCAGGATATCGTTGTTCCACGATTGTGGAATGTCAACCTGTGAGTCTAGTCTAGTAATAAGTTCACATTGACTAAAATGAGACTGTCCATTTCAGCAGGTATATTATCTGGCATGAATGTTATACGTTTTGGAGTTTGTTTTTCCGTTATAATACTGTAGTCGTATGATTTCTTTCCTGCGCTGTAGTAGAAAGCTATTCCAGTTTCTTTGCTTTTGCTATAGTGAGATTCTTCTGTGAGTGGACTTGAGATCTGGACAGCACTGTGTTGCAGTTGCCAAGCTCTAGAGATCCCCATTAGAAATAAACACGAACAGCAGTTCTGTATTCAGACGCAATCAACAGACAGCCACTGCTCACAGTAGGTGCAGAAACTCTTATCCGAAGGAGTAAACATAACATTTGTTCAGGTTTTAGGCTCGGAAATGATTAAAGTGCTACAGAGTTATGACTGTTATGACCAGCTGTGTGAGCAATGGAAATATTTGCTAGGAGGGGTATGCTGTCACAATTCTCAGGGACAGGCAATTTATAATTTATTAACTGTAATTATCTTCAGAACTTTGACCCAGGCTTTTTGGCTAATAAATAAATCATTTTAAGAAAGGAAAAAAAAAAAGATAAAGGCAGACGGAGTTAATTTAGAACCACTTAAACAATAACTGCCATGCTTTTGACCTGAGAAAGTCTCATAAAATATTAACTGGCTCTTCAGCTGTTGATGTGCTATATTTGTCCGAAGGAAGTCTTGTATTGACTTTCCTGTGTTCCTGTACTTGGGCAGATTGAAGTCTGAGATGAACTGATCCTTGGTTTTCCACTCTCTGGACATTAGTCGTTAAATGCACTGGATACAGGGCCTGAAGCAGAAGCTCACGAACATGACCGAGGTTTATTCTCCAGGTGTGAGAGTGGAAGGTGTGGGGACACTCCACAGTCTCACTGTGTTTGTGGCAGGGTGGGGTGGCAGCTTTAATCTGGCAGAATTTAGCCACTTACTCCCAGAAAGGGGGCATGCTGGGACCAATTCCAGAAGAACTGGCGGAACTAGACGGTACCAGTATCCTAGACAGTGCCCTAGTCCTGTGGTTTCTGATCAAGCCACAGGTTGGTGGCTTATTCTACCTGAGTGCTCGGGTACATAATTGAGCTCTTAATTGGCCTCTAAAGCTTTAAATTGAACTGTTAAAAATATACACGAACACATATAAGAAGCAACATTTAAACTTATTGACATAAAGCAAAGGTTTCGTCAGAGGCTGTGCTGTGCAAGGTGGCGTTGAAAAGCAGGAAGGTTCTTGCTCAGTCGGTTTCATTTCTGTGTTGGGCTCAGGAAAGCATGCGATTCTGACAGAACTGGTTGGAAAAGAGCAGGAGGAGGAAAATGGAACAAAGGGACACATGCAGAAAAGGTGCCTTACACAAGCTCTGGTGAGATTCACCTGTATAAGATTAGATCACTTTATTGGCCATATACAGTTTCTTGTATTAGGAATTTGTCTTTTCGCAGACCCCAGCTTGCTCTCCATGAGACACACAGACAGGGAGAGAAGCTGGGGGTCAGAGCGTAGGGACTTGAACTTGAACTTTATTGCCATATGTAACCGGTACTGGTACAATGGAATTCTTACTTACAGAAAGTCTCTCGATTATAAAACAAGTGTAAAAAACAAAACAAAGTGCAAACAGTGCATCAAGACAATGTACAAACAAACAATAGACAATGTGCAAGTAAACATGCAGACAGTTTGAATGTAAACAATACAGACGTGTAAACAATGACTGGAGACGTACAATTAATAAATTACAATGAGGTAGATGGTGATGGAGTAGGTGTGGTCCGAGGGGGATGGCTAAATGTGTTCGCCAGTCTCACTGCTTGTGGATAGAAGCTATTGAAGAATCTAGTGGTAAGTGTCCGTATGCTCTTGTATCTCTTGCCTGAGGGCAGTGGGGTGAAGAGCTCATGCCCGGGGTGGTACTGTCCTCTGTGATGGCCAGAATTCTACCACGGCAGCGGTCCTCATAGAGCTGTTTAATCTCGGTGAGACCGCAGCCGATGATCTTCTGGGCCATATTGACCATTCTCTGCAGTGCCTTTCTTTCTCGCGAAGAGGTGTTGCCATACCACACGGTGATCCCATTGGTGAGGACGCTCTCGATAGTGCAGCGGTAGAAGTTCACCAACACATGTATTGGCATCCCCCATCGCTTGAGGCACCTCAAGAAATAAAGGCGCTGCTGAGCCTTCTTCATGATAGAGTCAGTGTTCACAGTCCAGGTTAGATCTTTAGAGATGTGAATTCCCAAAAACCTAAAGCTGGTGACTGTTTCCACTTCCGTTCCATCAATACTGAGTGGGCTGTGAGTGTGTGGCCTGTGTCTCCGAAAGTCCACTATTAGCTCTTTCGTTTTCTTTATGTTCAAGTCCGGGTTATTGCTATGACACCACCTAAGCAGCTGTACAACTTCATCCCTGTAAGTGGACTCGTCATCATCACTGATCAGTCCTATTATAGTGGTGTCATCGGCAAACTTGATGATGCGGTTATTGCTGTGTCTTGCTGTGCAGTCGTGAGTAAATAGGGAGTACAACCTTGGACTCAGACAGCAGCCTTGTGGGGTTCCAGTGCTCAGGGTGAGTGGTGTTGATGTTTTATTGCCTATCCGCACCACCTGTGGTCTCTCGATAAGCAAGTCCAGCAGCCAGTTGCAGACAGAGTTGCACAGACCTAATCCCCTGAGCTTTGTCACCAGTTGACAGGGTATGATGGAATTGAATGCTGAACTGTAGTCCACAAACAGCACTCTCACATACGAGTTCTTAGTGTCCAGGTGTTCCAAGGCTGTATGCAGAGCCAGGGAGACAGCATCATCCACTGATCTGTTGTTCTGGTAGGCGAACTGCAAGGGGTCCAGGGACTCTGTGATGGAGGAGTTGATGTGTGACAACACCAGCTTCTCAAGGCATTTCATCACCACAGATGTTAATGCTACTGGGCGGTAATCATTCAGGCATGTCACTTTTGTCTTTTTGGGGGTTGGAACAATAGTGGTTTTTTTAAAGCAGGTGGGGACCATGGACTGTGACAGGGAGGAGTTAAAGATGTCTGTCATTTATACAGCGCCCCTGGAGCAGCTGGGGTTAAGGGCCTTGATCAGGGGCCCAACGGAGTAGGATTCCTCTGCCGGCCGCAGGATATGAACTGGCAACCTTCCAGCCACAGGCACAGATCCTGAGCCACTGCACCGCCACCGCCACCCATACGTCAAGGCCTTAGTTCTGATTTGGAATCTCCTTAAGTTGCGTTTCTGATCTCCCTTTTTCCCCAGTTCCCGTCCTCTGAGACCTAGTTTGTCCCATCACCCCATAGGTGATAGCCTTCAAATTCCCAGTCTGGTAAGGAACCATATTCATCAGTCTCCGTTTACAAATCCTCCCTTAAAACCTGTTTGAACTGGCATTCGTCTATTGCATTTTGTTTACTGCACATTTGAAGTTATTGTACAGCAGTATAATTTCTTTTTATGGTAAATATTTAAAAAATGGATTTGTGTTCATTTTTCTTTAGTAGTTTGCTTGTGGCGAAATGGCAACAGACGTAAATAGGAGTGCAGGTGGACCAGAAGGTGGCGCTGTTTCCTCTGAGGTCAGAATCTTCAGGTTCGGATCAGCAGCTTTATGCGGGACAGGCACCTATGTGAGGCGCCATTTCTCGAGGAGAAATTGCCAGTTTTTTCCTTTTTCCCTAATGGATCAGCTCCCTTGTCTGGAAAACCATAGGACCAAACCAGCTTATGTCTCATAAATGATCGTTTGTGGTATCTCCGGGCATCTTTAGTTGACCTGGGTATGAAAGTCTCTTCTTGGGTTTTGCTGGGTTTGTTTTAGGTGGTTTTGTGTTTTGCCATAACATAGCAGTTTGCGTTTGACATTGTGGGAAACATAAAAGCACAAATTAAGCGGATGACCAAGGCACAGCCACATCTCTTTTCTGCCTCCATGAAACTGCAGAATCGGACCATTACTTCACCTGCAAACACCCGGCATTGATACAGTACATGAGATTGGATGACAAGAATACTTAAAGCTTTTGCAGTGCGACAGCCTGCAGCCCGGAGCAGTAATCGCCACCGGGTCAAAGCTGTGGGCCGTGAGGACCTTGTGCTGTGAGCCAGCTGGTATAGGGGCAGGGCAGGTGATGAGGCTGGGAGTTTGTATTCTGTGCGTTTCATACAGTTGACGACATGTGAAATGAAGAGCTTCTATAGCTATGATAAAGGCATAGGATCAGTTGTCACTGACTGTTGATTGCAATTGTAAGAACATCCAGAAAGCCTATGTACACTATGTATTTTTTCTTCGTATAATGTTGTGTATTGGGGGCTGTATTATGATCTGATTACATCTTTAAGAAATGAACTTAATTGATCAGATTAATAGCCTAGAATAGGTTAAGGGTCTGGCACCCTAGGAGCTTCCGTTTTGAAAACAAATCCAAAGTGGAATGAGCTAAATTTACATAAAAAGCCAGGCTTTGTCGATGTAAACTTGTATTCTATAGAGGAGTGCACATTTCATTATAGTGGTGGAGGGGACTCCCCATTACCTGTAAATATATAAGTGTAAGCAATTATTATTATTATTATTATTATTATTATTATTATTATAGACAGTACAGTAAGTAGTGAATAGCATGTTAATATTAAATGTATAGAACAATAGTAGAAAGTTTAAAGCAGAAAGTTTACGTACACTATGCAGTACTTTTGACGAGCTAGGAAGCAGAGTCGGGGTTGCTCAGCTACAGCTCCACCGCAGACTCAGTCCTGACTCAGTTCTTGAGGAAGCGTCCTGCATGGGGACTGGAGCTTCATGTTAAGGCGGTAAGGCGGCCAGCTCGTGCCGCGCGGCTCTTTGTGAAGCCATGCTCTGAGCCATCAGAAAGGCCCCGTTTCCTCCTCCTCCTCCTCCGCCCAAGAAGACGCGGCCCTCTCTTTCCTAGGCCAGCTCCACCCAGCTGCACAGGCACATGGAGTTCATGAGAGAGCAGGAACAGCCTGGCTCAGGGGCTGCCTATCCTCAGGAAACCTGAGCCGCGGGGCCTAGGGCAACACCGTGTCCAGACCGGGAGAGCCTGCCCCCCACCAGCCTGGTCTTCATCCCTCAGAAGAGCCGGCGGGACAGAGGAGGGGGCTGGGTCTTTGGAGAGGCAGTAATCACGGCAGCGTTTTTGGAGACTGTCCGTTTGTTTTTGTGATTTCAAAAAAAAAAATAATCTGCCACATTTGTGTGAAGCTCGTGATGCTTCCTCTGAAAAACCAAGACAGGATTGAACTGGCACTGCTGCTGCCTCTGCTGCTCTGTGTGTCTGGGAGCGGGGTTTGCGCGTTGGGTTCCAAAAATGCAAATTGGCTGTGGATCTTTGAGCCTGTGGTTCTGCTCTCACTCTCGGTCTATTTTGTTTTTAGAAACTGGAAGCAAATGTCCACCCTTTCCAGCCCTGATGCTGGCTGAGATCTGTGCAAAGGAAGCGTGCAGATAGAACCTGCATCTCCAAACCTGACGCTGTCTTTCTGTCATTTCTCACACTTCCAGGGTCTGACTAATCTGTTCTTGCAGGATCTCGCCGTCCTGATTTTTGGATTTAGAATACCTTGTTAGTAAAAATATTAAAGATAGAGTAAAGTTCTGTTTCAGAACGTGGCCAGAAGATTTAAAAAAAACTTTTTCAGAGAGATGGTTTTTTTTTCTAATGACTCTCTCCAATAGCCATGCATCACCACGGCTATTTGTAATACCTGAGTAATACCAGTAGACAACTAAAAAACATCTAAAAAAGCCAAGAGGGAATGTGTCCCATCATGCTTGACTAGTAGCTAATAGGTCACCACCTACTGGTGTCCAGACTGGGATTTCCAGTCTGTGGGTATAGGTAACAAAATCAGGACACCTACAAAAAAAGCCTCTTAGGTTTTAAAACAGGAATGTCAGCAGCAGACATTGAAACTGGTAGACCTGGTTAATGACTGCTTTCTTACTGGGTTTGTTGGAGCACCTACAGTACAAGCAGAAATGCTTGTATTGATTTCATCTGTTTCAAACGATCCAGACAGACTGAGGCCAAACGGAGGTGAGAGAGCTGAGGGACCTGTGATCGTGGAGAGGTTTGACTTTTACTTTGAAACTGTACAGATCTCCAAATTTGAAAGCCAAATCCGAAAACCAGACTGTGGAGTAAAATGGACGAGTCTAGATCTGGATTTAAACAGCTTCTGCTTGAGGGACCGAACAAATGTATCCCTGGAGGTAGTGAAGCATACCCTAAAGAACAATATCCCCCAAAATCAATTAGGACCAATATTGGAGAAAATTGCTTCAGGAAATTAAAAATAACAGGAATGAGTTAAGAAAATGAGTACAATGAATTAGAAGCACAGATAAAAATATGATTATGCAGTAGAAGCTAAACTTAATGGTTCTTTCAATACTAGAACAGCAAAAGAACCACAAAAGAGTGTTGGAGAGTTACAGACTAAAAAAGGGACATGGCCAATGTACAAAACATGTATTTCACTCCAGTGCTCACTGAGGAATAAGTGAGCCACATACCTCAGGCAGCAGGAAGTCAAAATTCTGTATTTAAAGTGTTTTTGGGTAGTAGGAGCACTCTGGATTAATAAATTCTTATATCCTGATGGCAATTTGTACTCAAGGAAACAAGACCGTGCTTAAGACAGAAGGCACAAGTATCTGTACAAGGACCACTGTTCTTCCTAGTTTATACCAATGATCTCGATTCTGGTATGATTAGTAAACTATTCAAGTTTGCAGGTGATACAAAAATGGGAGAATTAGCAAACGCTGAAATGCTGTAGGAGCAGCAAACTAAATTCAAAAGGCAAAAATGCAAGATGTACACTTGGCAAAGAATGTTTGTGTTGAACAAGTGTCACGTATTACATGCAGGTAGTAAAAACACAACCTGGAGTTTTCGGTTTTAGGGTTATACAGTATGCTTGTTTTCTAGGCTATGGTTTTCCTGTTTTCAGAAAATGTTTTATAATCGCTAATGTGCCAGTCAATTATTTCTCAGATTGATTGACAGAGGCAGTGCAGTCTGCTCAGTTGTAAATGGCTGCACCAAGGAAGGTGAAGGCTACAGGGAATAGAGTGTATTTGAGGAAGGCTGGGCTGCTGCTGGGAGTGGTAGAGGAGGACCAGTAGGTGGCGCTCTTGCCACTGGATCGGAAATTCCTAGCCCACAACCAGTAGCAGTGGAAAACGCAGGGGGCAATTCTATCTTCTGGATCCTTTTCAAACCAAAGTCTTGACTTAACATCATCATTTCACATCTCAGGGGGGATTTTAAATTGCGAGGGAGCAAACCTGAGAGCCGCAGCTAAAGTTTTAGTGTTTCCCGCCCTGGTCAGCTTGAATTTCCAGCAGTCGAACTGGCTCAGTAATTGCTCGTTTTCTTCCTTTGAGCTGCAGTGTAGTCGACTGCTGTTGTGCCCTGCCCCTGGGGGATTTTTTTGTTAAAGTGAACAAACCACAAGAGAAAGGGCAGGCGTTGGCATCAGCAGTGGTGATCATGAATATCCTGCTCCAGGTGGTGGTGCCTGCCTCTAGGGAAACTTCATAGCCCGAGGAAATCGGTGCCATTCTGTAGCACACAGGTAACGTCGGGTGCCGTTTCAGTGTGAGACATATTCAAAAATGTTTGGAGATTTAGTATTTATTTAAATCGAGACGAAGTTTATATTTTTCATTATTTCTTTGTGCAATTTGTTTTTTGTACTTTGACCTACGTGATGCATCCCGGTCGAGGCTGCACGAAGGCGTTTGTGAGTCTGTATCCAGACGCCTCTCGTCTTCAGTGCTGTTTGTTTAATTAAAAACAATGTCGCCTTTCTGCCGCTCTCCAGAGACTCGCGGGCTCTGTTAATTGGTGTCTAAACCTGGCTGTGTGTGTGCGTGTACGCCCTTGAGGGACTGAGCTAGTCTCCTTTCCAGGATGTCCACTGTGGACCGTGGACTCCGGTACAGTGTACTGTATTTCCGGGAGAGGCTCGGGGCTGCTGCGCCCCAGACCACACACTGGAAGATTCCTTGTATAACATCTCGATGCCACGCCAAACTTTTGATTAAGTGCATTTTTGACGCTTTTTGGTCTTTATAAACGCAATATACCCACTGTACAGTTTTAAACACTATCTCCTACTACATGATTTAGAGAAGCGCGGTTTTCATTGTGGAGTTCGCTGTTCTTTTACTCTTGCTTTCATTCGGATGTGTCACGATGACTGTAAATGAATTGCGCTGTTTTAGTATTTACAAGTCCATCACTGAGTTAATAATAGCAGTGTGCAACACAGGACTCCTAACAGTCCTACGTCATTATGGGTTTTTTTTTTGAGTGCACTGCACAGTTTCTGCAAGATCTTCGCAGAGATTACATGTGGGTCTTCCTGAGTGAGACGTAACAAAGATTAAGGCGCCTTTCGGCGTCTCCTACACCAGCTCTGGGCTTTGACGGGACTCCCTCCCCGTGACCTTTGACAGGGAGTAATCTACATAAAGGAATGACAGGCATTCGGCTGCGCTGAAGCGCTAGTGGGGGACGCGTCTGTTCCGCGGAGCCGCTGCGGAGTTGAACCAGGGCACCGCGCAGAGGCAGCGCCGGTGCTCAAGTCGGGGCGATGAGCCGGCAAGGACCGCGTCGTCGGAGAGCAGCAGGGAGCGCATGAGTGCCGGTCCGCTGGCCCGGCCCGTCCGAGGAGCACGAAATGGGCCAGACGTCCGTCTCCACCTTGTCCCACAGCGCGAGCGGTGAGTAGCGCGAGCGAGGGGCGGGTGGGCTCGCGATCAGCCCGCGGGTCAGACCAGGTGCAGCCGGTCCGCAGCACCGTCGCCGATCGGTTAATTCTGCTGACAGCTCCTGCCCTGGCAAATGAAGGAAGTCACGTATCGAAGACGAAGAAAAAGTTGCTCTGCCTGAAAGCGCAGCTTGCTTTTTGGTTAGAAAAAAAGTTATTGGAAAGTGTTGAATTCTTGGCTTGGATCGTTTTTTTTGTTCAGTAAATTACCGCTTGAGGCCAGTTGCTTAAGTGGGCTTGTTGAAATGAAAACACATTAAGCACTATAATGAAAATTATTTAGACTTCATGATGCTTGACCTAGGGTACGACTCTTGTAGCGTAAAGTGCCTCTTTTAGGAAGTGAGTGAATAGTGTTTCCTGATATTTTATTCGTATATGTTACATTTCATTCTCGTAACGGACCCCTTAAACCACTTTTTTCAGACTATCTCCGTGTAGACGGAAATTAACAACAGATGGGACAGTGGGGCTGTCCGTGTCGGAGCTTCACGGACGCGGGGGGGCGGCGTGGCTTTCTTAGCTAACGGGTGGGACGAAAGCGAGCTCGGATGAATTTGGATGGACTTGAGCGGTCTCGCCTCCAAACTGGGAGTGTTCGCATCCTGCGGCAGACGCGTAGTCTTAAGAGGACAGTATATTATTTGGAGCCGTAGCTTTTCGTTAATTGTTTGCCCCTGGTATTATACGGTGGGTGCTGGTCCAAAGTGCTTAAATATGTTGAACTTTCTTGAGGGGTATGTGACCGCGTGTATAAAGTTTTTTTTTTTCTGCTGAGCGAATAAAGAAGGAAGTAAGGATTTTACAGACGTTGTGAAGTAACCTTTTTTCAAAGCAAGGCCCATTTCTAAAGGGAAAATTGCGTCTTGTTGTGAACTATTACCCAATTAATGCGAATTTCGTGGTTGGAGAAGGCTAAGCTGAAATGACATGATTTCCTGCGTTTCTGTGCTCCCGTATGGCATTTCTCAGACTGATTTCCTTTCTATTGTCTCGGCGTTTCTGGAAGGTTTGTCGTCTTGTGAAAAAAACCCCAACAACTTCCTATTCATCGCTTCGAACAGTTCCTTACTGCCATCTGACTTGTGGTACATCATTGCTTAGCGTGTTCCCCTACTATTGTTTCTCTCAAAACGCAACGTGACTGCGGGGTGAAAAGGCCAGTCGCATTTAAAGTACCCAGAAATAAATATGGAGGGGCGGGGACAATATTACAGCTCAGTTTCTACAAGATGAAAAGATACATTACTCTGTGGATGTTGAAGCACCAGGGCTGTGAGTCTCCTTTTCGGGGAAAAAGTCGTGGGGCTTGATGAGGGCATGAGCCTTAGTGTTGTGTGGTCCCACACTGGGCCAGATGTTTCAAGATGGGGCACGTCCTTCTGAGAGCAAGCATCTCTTCGGGCCACTCTGCCCTATATCCTCATAGATGTGCTCGCCATCATGTCCACTTCCAGCGAAGAGCACCTATTGAGAGGTCATCAATCTTTGTCGGGGCGGAGCGGTGACTCTGTGACTAAGGATCTGCGCCTGTGGCTGGAAGGTTGCCGGTTCAAATCCCGCAGCCGGCAGAGGAATCCTACTCTGTTGGGGCCCTGAGCAAGGCCCTTCACCCCAACTGCTCCAGGGGCGCCGTATAAATGACAGACCCTGTTCTCTGACCCCCAAGCTTCTCTTCCTGTCTGTGTACCTGTGTGTCTCATGGAGAGCAAGCTGGGGTATGCGAAAAGACAAATTCCTAATGCAAGAAATTGTATATGACTTATAAAGTGATCTGATCTTATCTTATTCAGCGTGGGTGTCCAGAGGCTGTTTCTGCCTGCAATGGATGTGCCCTTTAAAATCTCACATGATCTTCGGACGTACAGACAGTACACGCCACATTGAGGGCTTGAGGGTTTCACATTTTTCTCCCCTTTACTCCAGAACAGCTCTTCGTTCACACCCTCTGAGGGACGCTGGTCTCGTGTCTTGTACAGCAGACGGAGAACGGAGAGAGCTTGTTTCTTGCTGGGGTATGGCAGAGAGACCAGTGCCGCAGCTGGGGACTGAGATAGGAACCTCTCTGTGTTGGGACTGTGTCACCTAGCTTCCTTTAGTAGGGCCCATGGCAGAGGTAGTGTGTTCTGATGCTGCGACTAAGATTGGGCAATAAACTCAACGTTTCTAGTTCGGAGATTAATGAGAGCTTGGCTAGGGCTGTTTTTGCAGGGCGGATTTGAGTCTTTGGAGTGGGTAGGAGAAGGGTTTCGCAGACATGGAGCTTGACTAACAAGGAAACTACCAAGTGCACTGTTAAGGTGTTGCGATCTTTGGTCACTCATGGCCTTCATCAGCCTTGGCTGACGTCCTGCTGAGGTGGCAGAAGCCAGCTGGACCTTGTCCAGGTGGTCATCATCCCCATGGGGTTTTGTTTCCAGTATATCCCTGCCTGACTGAAGCTCATTCCTCCTTGTGTCTAGTCTGTTGATATTTGTTTATTTGGTAACTGCTTTGAGGAGAGAAGAAGGGTTCTGCCTGAATTGTGCAACAGTGCCTAATATTCTGCGTCACTGGGCCGGGTATCTGGGGAAGAGATTAAAACCCTGCCCATATACAGTAGGTTTGCATCGAAGGAGATGGGGTACATTAAACAACAGATCGTCATTCCTTGAAATTTCTTTGCAGCTTGTTAGAAAGATGCCTTATGCACCAAAATGGCTTGGCTGCCAGTAGTGGGATCATGTTCTTCACTCACACCCTCGTAACAATGAAGTTGGGAGCTTCAGTTTCTCTTCAGAATGGTTGAAAAGAGTAAAAGTCCAGCATCTGCATGTCTCCTAGAATGAGTGCTGAGTTTTCACATTTACTGGTTATGTGTGTATGTGCAATTTCAGCTGCAAGAACAGCAGGCTCAGTAATTACCCACAATAAACAAAGTATCACTAGGCATGCTTATTTCAGGGCATGTCAGCTATGATATATTCGTACATGAGTATGCATATTCAGACTGTATGGTGAGATATATGTATATGTACGGTATACGTATGTATTACCTGGGAACTCAATCAGCTTGGTAAGCCCAGTATAATTAACCTTGGAGTCCAGTGCTTGGCGTGGTCAGCCTGACCTGAAGGTTACATCTACAGGGGTTTCAATTGTGTAATTAGATCGTATCCCAATGCTTTTAAGCCTGTACAAAGTAGCCTGTGATTAGCCTGTAGGGAAGCATTTTATATAGCCTTAATGTGACAAGGCCACATACACAAGGATCTCCACCTCGCCATCAGATGAGTGAACCTGAGACGTTTTATTGAATCAGAAATCACATACAGTATAATGCTATATGGGCACCTACAGAGAAAACATTAAATACTATTAAATGTGTTTAGGTTCCCCTTTGTTAAAATAAAAGTTCTTGCTTCTGTGTTCCACAGTAAAATTTTAAATGTAAATGCATTTCTTATAAAAGTTTTCCCTACAACACCACCTGTGGTACAGATCTGTCGAACTTCAGCCCTGAGTGGAGTGATTTATATCTCTTGCAGGCAAGGCTTTGTAGCACAAGTGGTAAATGGACAACAAACACAGTCGTTGCTTCCAGAAAGGTTAACATGAACTGCACACCGTTATTGAAAGAAGAGGGGTTCTATGTCTAAAACGTATATTGCTTGTGGCTCGGCGCTGGCCATCGTGCTTGGAAACACCAGGTCTGTGCGTCAGAGATGTTAAGGCTGAGTGTACTGGTCAAATCATTTAAAAATCTGTGCTTCAGCGCATTCAGCCTTTTCGTGTCCCGTCATTGGAGTGCCAAAGATATTTTAAAATCAAACCGGGAGGCAGGTTGGGAAGTGAACGAGATTGAGGGTTTTGGGGAGTGGAGGAGTTGCCGCGCTGGACCTCGGAGAGTCCCGCTCGTGTGCGCACACGCGAGTCGGAGAGTGGGATCAGCTCCCAAATGACACGCTGCCAAGATCCTAGCCATGGTGACTGGAACAGTTTCCTGAGAATGTTTAATATCGCAACCTCTGCAGCTAAGGCTGTGGCAAAACGCCTCTCTGACTGACTTTTTTTTTATCCATGGTAGGAAGTCAAGGGTGTCTTAATGAAGTTAAGAAATTAACTTGTCCTTTGAAAGTTAACAAGTCCTTGTATCTTGGAAGCGATGGTAGTTTTTTTTTTCTTGGCTAAAATCTTTTCAACTCCTTGCAAAAATGTGAGAACAGTTTTAAGTTGAATGTTTAGCATTTGTGTGTTTTTGAGAAGAAGAAAAATGTAACAGCTACAGTAGGAGAGCTTTCTGGAACTTCCTCTAAAGTGGCTGTAGTGTACAGAGAAGGAACTAATTTGACCAGAGCCCATTTTACAGATATCGCCAAACACATCCTTTTGGTTAACTTTTGCAAGTTTCCTTCACCGACCAGTGCTTTTTCAGATTTTTCAAAACATTTCTTAACTGGAAAGCAAAAGCACACATGGCTCATTGTCATTCTTCTCCGCAGTGCAAAGCAGTCCGTTAATTGTCTCAAGTTTTGTGGTTTCGCTTTCACTTCTGGCACTGGGCAGCAGAACTCCAGAAATTGAGAAAAATTGCACAATGTCTTCTAGCAGATACGGAACTGTCACCCTCAGACACGATGAGCTTCCACTCCGTGTGGAAATGTGGAAGTTTGATGTACCCACATGACTATGATGATGGGGGCAGGGGGAGGGATAATACCCCCAGTGACCTTTACAGTATGTAAAGACGTCTGTGCCATTTGCTCTTTGCGTCTGTATTATCGCTTAAGACGCTCTCTTCAGGAAGATGCAGCCTCTAATCAAGAGTAACTGCAGCCTCCCTGAAGCCGTCTGCTTGGAACAATTACAGTAAAATCAAATGAACTGAGCTGTCAGTTTAGTGGGGGGGCCTTTAATGAACATTTGCAATACAACTCACGGCAACTGGGCCAGCAAATTAATACTTTGTGCAGTATTAATACTTTGTGCAGACTTGCCAGGGATCTCGGCAAGCATTTTTCTTCTTCCGAGTCGTCAGTTGGCGTCTCATTCTGCGTGCTAACTGCAAGCCTCCTGTATGGCTCTAGGGAAGAGAGCCTTCCTGTTTACTCCCATAGAATTCCTGTCGGGAAGAACCACAAAAAGCTTTCTTCTAAAACAATCTAGACTAAAATACTGTACTTGACGGGGAAGATTTAATGACAGCAGATCTGAGAGACTAGTAGTGTTGCTTATATGTCGTGTTACATACTTCCATTCATCCTTTTTCTAAACACTTTATCTGATACATGGTCGCGGGAAGCTGCAGCCTATCTGTTGCTTTTTGTACTTTTGACTTCTTCTGCCGTTAATCTCTCCCTCCCTGTATTTGATTACATATGTGAGTTGTTTGAGCCCCACCTTGATGTTTTCCTCGTCAGATGTAATCCCATTCCCAGTCCAGTACTGAATCTAGTGGTATATCTCTTGTTCTTGTCTCTGGGCAGTTCTGAAACCTTGAAGAAATAATTAATAATAATTTAAAGCGCTTTACAGGTAATGGGGATCCCCTCCACCACCACCTGTGTGCAGCCCCACCTGGATGATGCGACGGCAGCCATAGTGCGCCAGAACGCTCACCACAGATCAGCTCTCAGTGGGGAGGAGAGCAGAGTGATGAAGCCAGTTCATAGATGGGGATTATTAGGAGGTCACGATTGGTAAAGGCCAATGGGAAATTAGGCTAGGACGCCGGGGTTACATCCCTACTCTTTTCGAGACACAACCTAGAATTTTTAATGACCACAGAGGGTCAGGACCTCGGTTTTACGTCTCATCCGAAGGACGGCGCCTGTTTACAGTATAGTGTCCCCGTCACTGTACTGGGGCATTAAGAGGCACAGGAGGTCTCATCCAGGTTCGGGTCAGCCTCACACCCGCTGAGCTTCAGTGGGCGGCCGGGTGTGAGTTGCACAGGGATACAGCTGCTGGCTGCTGAAATGTCTACCGTTTGACTGAAGGGATGGTGCCAGGGGTCATGTGGACATGGGCACTCTGTTTATAATTACAACTGCGCTTTCTTCGTCTAAATGGAGGTAATTAGGACTGATTTTCTTAATATAGGGGTGCAGAATGTCTGCTGGATCCTAGCCCTCTGGAACAGATTGTCTTTGACCTTTTTCAGTGACCCACCAAAGTGGGGAAGACACAGGAGATCGGCCTAGTTTCAGAGAGAGGTTTGAATGTCGGCTTGTAGACACTTCCACCCTCCAGAACTGGAGATGAGCAGCCCAGCCTTAATTGCCACCTTGGGTTGGCATTGATTGTCCAATGTGCACGAGATCTAATCAGGCCAGGCTATTTTTAAGTGTTAATTCACTTCTAGAATGAGTGCTAGGTTTGCAGTCTCATGGCATCTGAAATGGGAACAAGTATGAAATCAAATGGTGGTTTTGCATACAATGAGATGATTGTTTTTCATTCTAACATTCAGCATGGCTGTGCAGAGGGAAGAAAGACAGCTGAGATTATTGGCGTTTTAGTTGCTTTTATTTCATTTGCCTAGACTATAGTGCTTTCAGAGATTTGTTAACTCCACAAATACACAAATATTGCACATACAGCTGAACTCCAGCTCCCAGAAGGGTGTTTTGTGTGGGAGCGTGAGAATTTTCTGTTCCGGTCGATTGCTCTGAAACTTGTGAAAGCACACTCTCCACATACAGTTCTAGCTTATTAACTAGAGCACTTTCCTAAGTAGAAAGAAACTTTCTTAATCTGTAATTCAGCCATGAACAGGTGTCTGAAACGTACCTTTTTGTGGAGCTATTATGCATATTAACATTTTAATCTTTCAATATACTGTACTTGTCAAAACCATGTGAACAGTTTCTTGATGGAATTCCCCCCATTTACATGCAGTGATGATTACGTGAAAAAATGCCTTTTTTGTATTTTGAGGGAAAGCTTACTGATACTGCTCCCAATTCCAGGCTTTTTTGGGATTCTCTGTTCTGCATTCATCTTGATCATTTGCTTATCTTTAAGTTTAGGAGTTTGGTCCATTGAAATGTTTGTCTTTCAGTTCAGGATCTGAGTTTAATTTCTCCTACAAAGGAAGGCATTGCCTACAGCACTGCATCTCCTGCCAACGTAGGAATGTTGGTTTGGAAAATTGTCCAGTATCGCCACCTACTGGTCTGCCATCCACTTACAACAGCATCTTGGTTTTCCTTTGATCTCTCCTATCCCAGTGCTGACCAGACAGGGCCGTGCTTACTTTTCGAAACCCGTCAGAAGACAAGGTGGTCACAGTGCTCTTTCTAAACCCTGAGACGGCAAACCAGCACAAGACATCGCCACTGTTTGAATGGGTCTCCAGATTGCTACGCGCCCCCTAGGTTCTGGCCTGCTGAACTTGCTTTCCCAATGCTCGTTTTTTTCAAATAAGGAAAGAACCTGGATCTAACCCTGAGAATGATATTGCAGGCTTAAAATGTCCACAATTTTAGGTTGTCTGTTTGGGAATAAGGCAGGAAATGAATCAAGAGTTATACTTGTCTGCTAAATCACAAGGCCTGTATTAAATGAAGGTTTTAGCGTCTGCTTGGGATTTGCGCTTCTAGTCAGTGGGAACACTGTTAATTCACAAACCCAGAACATGTAGCAGGGTTCAGTGTTACTTCTGAAATGGGCTAAGTGCTGTCATTGCCTTGAAAGCTAAAACGGTGCAGGATTCTCATGGTGTTCTGGCAGAGCTGAGAGAGCCTCTGTCCAGGGAGTGCTGCAGTGTCTGCTTGCTGTCCTGGTGTTCAGGCAGAGCTGAGAGAGCCTCTGTCCAGGGAGTGCTGCAGTGTCTGCTTGCTGTCCTCGTGTTCTGGTGGAGCTGAGATGGCCTCTGTCCAGGGAGTGCTGCAGTGTCTGCTTGCTGTCCTCGTGTTCTGGCAGAGCTGAGAGAGCCTCTGTCCAGGGAGTGCTGCAGTGTCTGCTTGCTGTCCTCCTGTTCTGGCAGAGCTGAGAGAGCCTCTGTCCAGGGAGTGCTGCAGTGTCTGCTTGCTGTCCTCGTGTTCTGGCAGAGCTGAGATGGCCTCTGTCCAGGGAGTGCTGCAGTGTCTGCTTGCTGTCCTGCTGTTCTGGCAGAGCTGAGAGAGCCTCTGTCCAGGGAGTGCTGCAGTGTCTGCTTGCTGTCCTGGTGTTCTGGCGGAGCTGAGAGAGCCTCTGTCCAGGGAGTGCTGCAGTGTCTGCTTGCTGTTCTGGCAGAGCTGAGAGAGCCTCTGTCCGGGGAGTGCTGCAGTGTCTGCTTGCTGTCCTCGAGCCGCTGTATCCTGGCAGGAGCAGAGCGGAGCAGCACACCTTCACGCTTGACTGCTGGCTCACCGCGTCGAGGTCATTCATGGCTGAGAGTGACAGAAAACGAAAGGCACGTTCACCCTTTTCGGGTGAGTCTGTTGGCGCACGTGCTGCGATTACAAAACTATCCCCCGCTAGGCAGCACTAGCAGAGGCTACCAAATGGCTCCGCAACCGATATCTGAGCACTGTACCTCCGGTGTGAGGAGGAGGAGGTTGCCCGAGGTGGTCACAGACTGCGAGCTGCAGGGCCGTGCTCTCTCCTTACTGTCATTACACATCTCTGGGAAAGGACCTGAATCTCCGTCCGTTTATCCCCTCTGAAGAATATTGAAAATTAAAACCACATCGCTGCTCCCCAGGGAGTTAAACTGAGGAAACGTCTGCTTGACTAAACATTTTCTTCAGTGCTATGGAACGCGCACAGAATCCATATGAGAAGTTGTCTGGATTATGTGTATGAATATATATTGCAATGGGTGCAACTATATAAAAAAAAAAACCCGAAATATCTCGTGCAGTCCTATGGTATTACCAAAAAACTTGCACAACACGTGTTTGCAACAAGCATGAACAACATAAACGAGCACAAACATTTTCATTTGTTCCATTATTTCTTTTATTTTTAGTATTGTTTTTGTTACATCTAGGGGCTTACGTTTTGCACAATTCAATTTTTACCTAGCTTAAAAAGGCTTCACATTTTAAAAGGAACACATTGTGATCTGCTACAGTTTGAGACCAACCTACAGATAATAATGTGGTCTATAGGTCAGATTGTGTGAAAACTCCGCATTGCCTTTCGGTTAGTGACAGGATGTTGACCTTGGGCTGATCTCTTGCCACAACAGAGCAAACTCTGAGGAAGAACTTGTCGGACAGGTCTACTATAAAACTTAATAGAGCTGCAAGCTTTCAGCGTTCATTTTTGTACCTTCCATTTGCCCTTTAAACTTAAGTGTTGAAGGTTAGTGTTTATTTATTAAAGAGCAGAAATTCAGAGATGGCAGAACAAGCCCGAATGTTGTTCTATTTGCCTTCACTGAAAGTAAGAAGCTGACAGTTTGGCATCTGGCTGGTGGGTGGTGTGTGTACCTTGCAGGGCCTTGTAGATGCTCGTGGTTATGATGGTGCAGAAATGGAATGCTGATCTCTGGTGTTGTGGGGAAAAGTGGGCCATTTCATTGTTTGTTGTTTGAATATGGCAACACACAGTATTAACATAGATCACCTGGATTGAGGGATGAACAGTGGGCAATTTTCAGAGTTCTCTTCCCTTTACCTAAAAAAAGTGTAACCTGTATTCTTTCTAACCAACCTGTTTCCCAGCCTCGTAAGGTGGGTATGTGGGATACTAGCCCGGTCACTGGTGACTGGGATTGGGGTGCGATGGATCGAATCTGTGCAGGTTGAAAGTGCTATAGTTCAGCTGTTTTTGAGGGTTTAAGAGAAGGGTATTTCCAGGAAGGATGCTTGGTATTTCCAGTTTGCAGCAAGGAGAACAAGCATCGACTCAGCTTCGTCTAAATTCAAACTCATTTGCTCCATTAGACGAGTTCCTTTTCTTCTAAGTGTCCTTTCCACTTCGGTTCATTATAAAAAACAGCAGTTCTGGTGATGTTGAGCATTTTCTGCATTTTGCCTCTTTTCACTTCATTGCATTATGGGACCAAAGCACCAAGTTGCTTGTGCGATGGGGCTTGCTGGTGTTTGTGACCAGGAGTGGTAGATTTGCGTCTGTGTCTACACTAGAGTGAAACACTTGTTTCTGACTCATCCCGCATTGATTCTCTTTTAATAACTGGTTTTTGGTTAAACGTGCATCTCGGTTTTTCCCAGAGCTTTATGTTGTCAGAGGGCGTTATCAACTGGGCAGCTGTGGCTAGTGATTATTGTTAATGGGAACTGTGCAAGCTGGCAGGATATTGAATATCTTGGAAGTTAAGCAATGAGAGCTGGGAAGCCATTGACTCAGGGGCAGTGATTCATATAAAGTATTTTCTAGATAAAGTACATTTCCATGTCTTTCCAGAATGCTAGTACTTGTTAATTTGTGAAAGAAGAGACTAAAGCAACTAATGTTTGAGTCTGGCTAACATGGGATGCCTGCCACTTGTGTTATCACAGCATATCTGTCACACAGTAGCAGGGTCACTCAGTGACAGTCAGGTTAGATGCAAAGCAGCACATCTTCAGTTCTGTAAAAGTGTATATAAGGGAGGTGGCACCTTTTTCTCTTCCGAAAAACAGTTCTTCTACAAGCTAATAATGTTAAAATGAATATTTTCTTGGCACCTTTTCATTAAAAAAAATGTAAAATTTTCCCCAAACATAAGTTGGAAAACTTGCTCAATGCCTCAGTGTGGGATTTTTTTTTAGCATTGTCACACGAGTAAAAAATGATCACTGGTAGGACGCTATGGTTTGTGATGAAAGAAGGGAGTCAATGGGATGGGATTGATCTGAGCCTGGAAACAAATAATTCTAGAATCTTTCTCTGTTGCCAAAGTCTGAACGTGTACATAGGGGGCAGCTTTTGAAAAACATTCAACACATGTTCCTTTCTTACAAAATCTCTCATTTTGCAGAATTGCTGTTGTTAATTCTAGCATATTTTGAATTGTGTAATATCTAGATGTTCCATTGATTTGTATACTAACAACACCCTCATGCTGAAACATGATCTGTTTTTGTCTCCATTTGTTCCAAAACGTGAGGTTTTAAGGTTTTGAGTGTTGTCTCCTAATTCTGTTTGTATTAAATTGAAAGATAGCTAAACTGTACTTATCATAGCCCTGAAACACCCACCATGAATACATAAAAGATGCCTTTATTTTCCAGATACTTATTATGTACACGTTGTAGTCATTATTTAAAGTACAGTCCATGTTTTTGGTTGAATCATGGAAACCAGGTGGAAAAATAAGCAATGTGCGCTGCTTTTCCAAGAATTGCCTTGTGAATTTGCAGTCATTACTGAACCTGCACGGTACGGACACTTTCGTTTCTGTACAAATTCCTCTTTTTAATGTGCGTCATTCCTGATTTCAGTCTTCAGAGGCTTAAGGTGGCCTGCACTCTGCACGGGCAGTTAGCCTTCTGGTGAAAGCGCTGCTTGACGCCAGTGAGACCGTATTTGCTTCCTGTTACTGTGGCTTCCCTCTTTTGCTCATTAGAGTAGAAACCTAACCAGCTCTTTGTCTGTACTGGCTGCAACCACATCTTGGTCATCACATTTTAAAAGAGCTTATCCTGCAAATTATCTGTCAGAAGTGCCAGCTCTATGACTATTTCCAAGTTTTCTTTATGGAGTTGTCCATCTCAGCCGTGCTCTAAGGTTAGGGAAGTTCTTCTTTTTAAAACATTAGGTATTAATCCAAGTTCTTGCATTTCTAATGGTCAGTTGTTGACAATGCATTGATTTGATATTGAGACGGAAGCCTATGATTTTGAGAGAGAGTTCCTTTTTACATTTTTTTTTCCCCAACCGTGTTATTTCCACCTGATTTGAAAGACTCACTTGTGTGTTTTTCACATTCGGGCTCAGATTACAAAGCCTGTGACTGCACACGGGAGAGTAAGGAAGTGTAGAAAGACTCCTCCTAACGGCTTCCAGTGCCTGTCGGATCCTGGGAAATTGTACAGATTCCTGCATCACTGGGAGACCAGAGTCCGAGCTGTTAATCCTGATTCCATTCACTGAGTGATGCTGTTTGGACAGTGCCAGATTCTGGGGTGACATTAAGCAGGCTCGAACCCAAGATCCAGAGTTAAAGTTTTCAGAATCAATTGAAATGGGCTCATTATTGCAGCATCCTGCAATGGTGAAACCCCCGTAATTAAAGATGCAGGTTCTTTATGGCAAATGTTTAAGGTCTGACTTTCATCGTGAATACTGCAGTCCAAAGGGTGGGGCAAAATCTGGCTTAGAAAGAACAGGATGTACTACTTTAGGCAAGATGTTTTTCAAAACCTTCCCCCTTTTCAATCTTCGTGAGTGGATTACCTTTTAGTGTTACCTGGATTTTTTTTTTATCCAGTCCAGTTTTGATTAGTGCCAGCAGTTAATCCGTTGTGCCCGCTGACTGCGTTTTTGACTCATTGACTTATTTTTGGGAGAGGCATTGAAGAAAACCGAAGGATTGGGAGTAATAATTGAAGGCCTCTCTTCCATGCTTCCATTTTAATATTCTTCTCTCTTTATAATTGTTGCCAGCCTTTAATTTCTCCTGACTCCAGCTTGGAGACTTCTAAGCCTTGATAGAGTGCTGTTTCACATATCTTCTGGTCTGTTTTCTTTGGTTTAGCCAGTATTGATGTCCTCCAGCCTGAAACTGCCTATCTCATGATCTTTGAAGAAGATTTCATAATGCCTGCCTTACTAGTGAGCCTTTTTTTAAAAAAATGAACTAAAGCTTCGATCTTGTCTTAGCCTTACTGATAGACTTCATAGATTGTCCTTGTATGAAAACTGGCTTATTAATTACCTAAAAGGTGGGATAACTATGGCCTTATGACACTTCAGCATCCTAATAATTGGGGAATAAGGGACAAAACAAATTGGAGAATCTGCAGGCAAGTCTTTTGCTCAGTTTCAGTATGCTATATTTGGTTCCTAAAGTCATCTCTATCTAGTCATCTAGAACAGCAGGGCAGCCATAATATGGATCATTGTGAGTAACGATTACAATTATATCAAGACCTTGTTGGTTGATGGTCTTCTGAAGTTTATACACACATAGTTTATAGACAGGGTTGCCTCTCCTGATCCTGGTCATGCCAGCTGAGCTTCATTGCTTAACTTGAAACCTTAATTGAACGTTTTGTTTTCTGCTCAAAGGGTTGGAATTTTGTTTCTAATGAACTGCGGTTGCTAAAATGCAGCCTGTAACACGTTCAAGAGCTGTAAACAGTCGAAACGGTTCAAATGAGCCCAGTTAAGGGTTCGCTTGTGAAACTGCTGGAACAGAAACCTGTGAGTACTGTATGTAGGACTCCAGCACCAGGGTGAGGGACCCCTGATTTATGGGCTTGGAGACCCTGTCTGATATGGCAGTTGAAACTGTGGGAACCAGCAGCATTTCTGACATAGGGGCCAGGCAGCACATCAAGGAGATTGATGCTGCTCAGTTGCTGTGTTTAGAGGGGGAAAGTATGAACAACAACTTGACTTCAACTGGCATTCAACTTGGCCAGACCTATGACTGAATAAATCTGTGACAGGCGTCCTACTTGGCAAGTCCTGTGACTGGTTAAAAACGGGGGTTCTACTTGTTCAGTCCTATGACTGGTTTAGAATGGCGTTTTTCTTGGAGGCCAGATAAAGCCTGTCACAGGTCTCAACAAAAACAATGCCCATGGCTGAAGTGACAGTGCTTGGTGCAACAGGAAATGTGAAAGAGGGTTCACTATCATGGTTAAACGTCAATCTGCAATACTGTAGCACTCAAAGCAAAACCCCATTTCAGCTGTGTTTTGACAATGATTTGAGCGGTTTGTGTTTGGTGTGGTCACATCCTCTGTTTTCGTGAAGCTAGTAACCGAAGGTCTGGCTATGTCCTTTTCTCTCACTCCAGGAGTCCTCAAACTCGGATTCTTTGCTGCATTCAGTCACAGCACAAGTAACATTGTGGTCTCTCAAGTACAGGACAAAATGCTTTCTATTTAGAATTTGAAATTGAAAGTAATTGAATAAGGAATTGAAAGTCGGTAGGGAGAACAGTGAACGTTTACTGGAGGCCTCCATGTAGAAGGGCTGCCCATGAGTTTCTGTCTGACCAGACAGTGTTTTTACTGGCTTCCCGAAGCCAGTCTGTGGCTGACTGCCCTCTAAGACGAAGGGGAAGTTTCTTGCCTTTGAGCTCAGGCCTGTAGATCTAGAATCATCCACTGACAATGACAGGCCCTGACAGGTAAAGACTAGCTCAGTGGTGAGTTCAGAGGACGTCTGTCTGCCACAGATCTCTCTTTCACCACACTTTATCACTGGTCCACCTCCTGGCACTGGGTTGACATGCTGTGGAGTAAGTGCCTTTTAAACCCGATAGTCTACACAGACCCCACTTGGTGTCTGCTACTGCTGTTTTTCATCCATTGTCATGACCTCTGCGAAATTAAGACTTTATAAAATGCGCCGAATGCACCATCAGGGGCACAGATTCAAATCTGGAGTCTGCTTTTACTTTGAACACATAAGAACAGGCTAATATATTAACCCCATCCTTATGGAGCAATTTCAACTGCTCAGAACCCTGCTGTCATATTTCATATATTAAACTTGGTTACACCTATAAAAAAAAGAGCTTTACATCTTCTCTCATGAACTGTCATTCATTGAATTAATACTGAAAACAATTGCTTCAGTTCTCAGCCCTGGAATCGGTCTTTACAGTGTGGAGGTGAGTAGTGTTCAGTTTTCCAAATCTGCATTTATCTGTAGCAGTTTCCCTGCTGTGCAAATTGATCCTTCCTGTAATTTTTGTTGTACAGGACATTTGTTGGTATATGTGTAGATTTAGCAGTGTGGACGTAGTTGCATCCTATTAAATGTCTAAGTCTGTCTTTTGCTCCTGGTTGTCCCCATAATCTATTAAAGGAAGTTTGAATAATTTAGCCATCTTTACATAGCTAGTGAGCGCTGCTATGAAGGAGGTGGGGCTACTGCTGTGTTTTAAAATGAGTCCCTCTGCTTCATACTTTTTGGTTCAGCTTCACAGGACTCTTGAAGGCACAATGCTCTTGAAATTGCCACAGGGATTTCAGGTTTCCTTAGGACATGCAAAGTCCTGCACAGAGAGCATTCTTTCCCATTTTTTTCCAATAGACTTTAATTTGGAACCAAGAGTTCAGCATTTCATGTTGAAAGGTGCATGTGAAAATGACATTTTTTCCTTGTGCCAAAGATGGTCTGCTGCACTTTTCAGAAGAGGTTGTGAAATGGCTTCAAGTATTGTAGATTGCCATGTTGAAGCGCAAAGCAGAATATTCATTCAGGGCTGGCTTTTGAGCCGTGCGCGGATCACACTGGCTCCCTTGGAAGGAAGGGGTTCTGCAGCAAGTTCTGTTCTTGCTTAAACAAAATCCGTTTTGAAAACGAGGTGGTTCTGGAATCTCTTAATGGCTGTCCGGTTTGTTCGGGTGAACCAGATCCTTGGTAAAACCTTAATTTGGCCACATGTAGCATAGTGAGGGCGGTTTTGCAATGTTGGTGATGGGCAGTGGAGTCTTTCACGCTGTCTTCATGACATCCACTTAAGGTTCAGGCCCAGTCCATGTTCAAGATAACAATCCGGCTTCATCCTTTATCAGTGCTGTTCCACCATTTGCATTGTTTACATACTCCTCTAGCGCGTCAGTGGTTATTAAATTTGTTTGACTGTTTGAACAGATGGTTGAATTACAGATGTTTTTGTTTTTTTTTAAATGAAGGCTGCTCGTTTTGGGGTGTTGGGTAGTATTTAGGGAAATTGACTTCACCATCTCCGCGCCTGTCTGTGTCCGGTATTTTCCTGACTGGTGTGAAGTTGCACGTGGTGAAGATTCCTGTCACAGCCCACGGAAAGAGTGAAAGATATGTGCTGCAAGTGCAGATAAAGGCCCGAGTCATCCAGCCATTGCTGTGAAAACCAGGCGGTTTGGATTTAACTTTCAATATTAGGTTATTAGCCCTGCTGCTCCCAGACTTTACTAATCCTGCAGATACATAGTCGGCATATTTGAAGTAAACAATTTTGTGGGACCGGTGTGTTCATGCTGAGCGAAAGGGTTTTGGGAGTGGTGGCAGTGTAAGCTTAGCAGCAAATGAAAATGCAGCTGACCCAATCCTAAGAGGATCTGATGTTGTGGTGGTCAGCCCTGTTCCTAGTGCTGCAGATCAGCTCAAGCCTTGTCCATAACTTATATCAACAACTCCTGAAGACCTGGAACAGGCTCGTCGTGTTTTGCAGAGGCAAGTACAATAACTGCTCAGCTAAATAGCTTAAATGTCATTTGGATTGTCCCACAGTCTCCCAGAACCATATATGTTCACTTCTGGATGAATTGGAAGAAATTATTTTGCATGCTAAACAGCTACATTTTTGCATTTAGCCCAGACTGTGGTCCTCCTAGTCCTCTTCATTCCATCTGATTCTTAATTAAAAGCGTGATCTTCAGCTCTTGAGTTTGTTTCTTTAGAATGGAAGCTCCAGTGTCGATCACCCCTCAGACAGAGCACAGTTAAATCCCTTCCAGGAAATACTTGCAGCGTAGGCATGGTGGAGTATAAAGGTAGGGCATTCTGAAATTATGGAAGACGTTTGGGGAAAACATCCATACAGAAGCTCCTGCTGTGCCCACAGGGATGCTGCACGAACACAGTGAAAGTGTCTGTGTGTCTATTTTGAGCTGACAGAACTTGTATTGTACCACAGCTTAGAGAAGAGATTCCATGGGTTTCTTTCTCACAACTGAAATGCAGACTGTCAAAACGTAGGAAGGGGCAGATGTTGTTAATTGGTGGTTTATGGTGAAAAGAAAATTACTCTGGTTTATGAATAACACAGGACCTGCTATCTTTAGTTGCAGCTTAGGCATTTCAGGGGCGTTCTGAAGTATACATGTTGGCAGTGGGTTGCAATTAGCATTCTGAGCAATGTTTAAAAATCCTGCTGAAAGCAAGACTGCATCCATTACACAGGTGGGCAGGCATTTGGAGAAATATGCTTTTTGTTGGCTCTTCGGGGAAAAAACTTATAGGATGACGCAGAAGAGATTGTTAAAATTGAGGAAACCTCCTCATATCCCAGTACTTTATCTGGTAATAAAGTACTGAGCACTGCACCTGATCAGATTTACGGGCTACTTGCTCCAGAACTAATTGTTTTTTCACTTCACCTCAAGTTCTAAAATAATCAGTGATTGAATTTATGTAGCTAGTGTTCTGTCCATGATTTCCATGTTTTTGGGTGTGAATTTGTGAAACGTGTGAAAAGTGGGAGCACACTGATCAGCGCCTAGGTTGGAAGCTGACTCTGACAATGCATGTTGAAGTGCTGTCATGAGCAAGTGTTTACACAGAAGAAAATAATAAAACAATTCCTGTCTTCCGTGGGGGTGCTTTCTAACAAGATCCTTTTGTGGAAATATGCGGGCTGCAAGATGAAAGAGTTCCAGGGCCGGTCTATTGCCGCAAATTAAAAACAGCAGCAGACTTTTTAGACCCATTTATATAAAGTTACATTACTTCTGTCAACTTTACACAAGTATTGCCATTCAATCACTCCCACTGTGTATGCTGGGACCGTAAAACTAGCTTTTCTCATCCTCCCGTTGCTTGGAAAAGGCCAGCGTTTGGGCGACAGCGTGGCTGGGTTAGCCCAGATTAAAGAGCCCTAACTTCCAGTGCGGCTGGGTGGGTTGAGGGGCCTCCTCTGGGCCTCTCTGATGTTCTCAAGGTGGGAGGCCACCTGGGTATTGTCATGTCTGGGTAGCTGCAGAGATGTGCCCTCCCTCTTGTTCAGCAACGAAGAAGTGACAGTATCCAGGCCTTGTGCCTCAGTGCTTAAATAAACCAAGAACCTCTCCCCCCACTCTGTTGAATGACTGTATGCAAGGTTGACGTGGAAGGGTATGTGTTTTGCCCTGTGTTGAAGGAAGATCACCCTGGAAATCTTGAGCTTGTACACGCTGAAGAAAGTATAAAGAAGGCATTATTCTTCTTAGGGATTAGAAAGTTTTTCTGTTTATCCAAAGCCACTTCAAAGGTTTTGTTTTCAGCTATACAGATTTATCTGTAGGCCGTGCACAAGAGCATTAAAAAGTCGTTCCACCAGAGAATCCCCTTTCAGTAGTTCTCAGCCGTGACTGTACAGCAGCTTAGGAACAAGGCTGTGAACACAAAATATCAGCTGCCGTGTGTGGTGTACAAACTTGAAGGCCTCCTCAGAGGGTAAGAGGAGAGGAAAGTTTAGTTTGGTCCGAGGTATTGCTTTAGAAGTCACTTGTTTGAAAGTTATTAACGCATCTTGCACCACGGCCTGTCCTTCATTTTTGTTATTAATGATCAATTGTAAGATCAGGTTCTGATGGAGGAGACCTTTACAAGGTTTGAATTCAGAACATGGTGCTCTTCTAGTAAAGTAAGCTTGTAAGGTGACATTTGCAAAAGACTAAAAAGCACTATAAGGTCCTCTTCAATCAGTGCAGATGTTAGTGTTTGTTTCCTGTTTCATCACATGCAGCTGTTCCTTACACTGCAATTAGAGCCTTTGAATGATCACTCTTGAGACTGAATTAGAGGAAACACTCATTCTGAAGAATATGGTTTTGCAGTTTGCTTGCTCTGTGGTTTTGTTTCACTTTTCCACTTTGAGGCTTGAACCGTCTGTCTTCCTGCTTGAACTGTGAATGGAGCTCTCGTCGTGTTAGTCTCCAACCTCTGATCGCCCCCCTTCTTAATTCTCTGAGCCCTCGGTCATCGTGTCTCAGAAAGGCGACTGAAAGAGCCCCTTCAGTTCAGCGCAGTCCGTTTGCTTGAAGCTGAGCCTCTGAGGTGACGAGCTGCATAGTCTTATCGAGCTACTGAACATAGCAGGAGCGTTGGAAATTACTGCAGAACCCAAGACGGTTCTTGGTGCACAGGTTTATTAAACGATAGCCACTTACAGTATCTACAGTACATTGTGTTTTAAGTAGAACTCTTAGCAAAGCTGATTTTTGTTAGATTCATTGTGCTTGCACAGTTAGCTGTGTTAGTCCTGGACTTTTGCCTGGCCCACAAGACCCTTTAATCAGCCTTTGTGTTGCCACAAGGCCCTTTATCTAACCTTCGCCTCCTCTGTGCACCACCAGTCCGACCCAGCGCAGCGAAGATACAGGCGGGCTCAGCGCTGTTCAGCCTGTAATCTGATCCCAGTTCACTGGTGCTGCTCACCGTCTTCTCAAGCAATAGTCAAACTTCATAAGAACACTTCAGCTGTTTCCAAAACTATAAACATTTTACAGGAGTGGATATCCTCATATGGAACAGCAGACCCCTTGTGAAAAGCCTCTGCGACTGGGAGGTGTAATTCGAAACTGGTGTGCGTTTTTCATTCACGGACAGCTGTGCATGCGATGGAAGTGGGCAGCGTCTCAGTCTCCCTGTCCCCCGTGCAGCATCTAGCACTGCCCTGCGCAGTGGCAGAGGAGCAACAACTCTCCGCCCTACATAGAGAATGTGGTGCCAGGAGTGGAGCAGATTGCCAAATTTTAAATGCCGTGGTTTTCAGCCGAGGGCTGGAAACGCGTCTGGTGCCCAGTAAAATAAGCTAATGATTTTGCGGTCCTTTATTGACCAAAACAATAACAGAGCTCATTATGAACAATTTCAATTTACAGTTTCAGTTAATTGTTCTGGGTGAAACTCTAGATATTGAAATTATAATGCGTCTCCTTGATCTGAATTTCTCAACTCCTGAGGCAAGTGTTTTGAGTATATATACGTTTGCCTCGTTGTTTTGAGAAACCTTCTGAATATATCTAGTTTCACAATCCTTCACAAACCTGGATTGTGACTCCCAGCTCCCAGTCACACAACAATTTCAACTGCATGTACTATAATTTGTGCAGTGTGGAAATGACTCAATAACCTCATTACGGGCTGTCATAGCTATACAGCAGTTTTTTTCAAATTTGTATTTGTGAAACATTCATGTTAAATTGATTCTTGTAACCTTCTAATCAGTATGCTTGCATCTAATTGATCTGAGGGTCTCCCCTACCAGTTTTTTAAATAAGCCAAGATATTGCAGAAGCCTTTTCTCCGTTTTTAAATGCTTTTGCGAGAAATGCAGATATTATGTGTATCCTCGTGTTAATTTCACTACTGGTTCAGATAAGGTCCATTGGGTTGACCTCATCAGATCCTTTAGGATTTTGAATATTGGAATCAAGTTCCCCGATAGCCTTAAATAAGGAAGATGAAAAAGTTTATTTTAGCCTGCCACTATAGAATGTCTTTAAACACAGGGATGCATCTGGTAATGACTTATTGAAGAGCAGAAATAGTATTATGTGGTGACCAAAATTATGCACACTGTTCTAAATGAGATCTTACCACTACATTGAATTTTAACAAAAGATCCCATGATTTTAAATGCTATGGTTTTTAACTATGCTGATATTGTTTGACTTTTTTATTTGAAGGTGAAAGTGTCACACTCTTTTTTTTAGATAGCTGCTTCTGCATAGAACGCTCTGCATTTCTCTACATTAAATGTCATCTTCCATGTGTTTGCCCAGTCTTGAATTGTCCAAACTATTTTTATTTTCTGTGCAGCTTGTAGAATTTGTGAATCCTCCTTTTTTGTTTCCTTTGTAGTTTAGTTTGTTATAAACTAGGACCAGTGGTCTCCAATAGTCACCTCAGTTGCAGAATGAGCCCCTTAGTCGTGCTTTTGTTGTCCACCATGTTATGTGTGTGTCACGATCGTTACTCCTCCTCTTAAGGCCGCTCCAGCCCTTCCTCGTTCTGTCCCATTCCCCACACCTGTTCTTTATTCCGGCCCCTCTTTAGTTCCACCTTAAAAGCCAGACGCAGGCGTTTGCCCGGCGCTTCTCATTGAATCCCGTTTCGTGAGGGTCCTGCTGCGTCTGGCTCCGTTATGGTTTTAGTTTCCTGTTCCTGATTCCCTGTCCCGCCGGTCCCGACCCGGTTCTGGTTTTTAATTACTTTGGATGGATCCCCTGGACTTGGACTCTGCCTCCCATTTTGGATTTCCCTTTTGGATTTATGCTTGGATTGTTGTCCCTGGACTCACTTCCCCTGGACACCTGCTCCCCTCGGACACGCCCCCCTGTCTTCTGACGCACTCCTGCATGATATTTTTCCCTATTGTTTCTTCTCTTCCCGGATCGTGTCGTCCGCATAGGGCCCGGAAAGAACTGTTCCTGACAGTGTGTTTATTCACAACTCCTTTATATTGCTTTTGGGGATGTCCAGGTCCTGTCATTCACTTGTAAATGGGTTAATAAAACCACAAATGAAAGTGGATGGGATATTTCAGTACGTACTGTAGGATTTGTATGTGGTTCTGAAAAAATCTATTGAAAGCATGCTCCTAGGTTTGAGTGTGAAAACCTGCATTTTCTGTCAGCAGTCATTCTTTCTCAAGTAATTGACATTATTCTGGGCTTGTCGCAGTGGTTTAGTTTATATCGTTCATCATCGGGACGTCTGCGGTAGGGTGTGCAGACGGTGGGCCAGACTGTCTCTGCAGCCTAATCTTTTCGTTTGTGCTGCCGCCATCTTTTTCCTGCTGCCCTTTTCCCAGTTGTTTGGGTTCTGAACCAGCCGTATGAGCGTGCAGTTCGGGAGATGTGCCTGTCCGGCCACAGCTGAGGTGTGTGCCCTGGGCCCGCGGACCACACATCGCCACATGATGGGGAAGCAGCACAGAGATGGGCTGGAGCCCACAGGCCTGTAGCCCAAAGAGGTCTTTGTCCCCAGAGGTCTGCTGTGGAGGCTGAGGCAGAACACACTACAGTACCTGCTGTGTTCCAGCGTAGTGTGCAGTGGACTTTATCGTTATTTAACTGTAGCTTTGGATGACGTCTAGTTGTTTATCGAGTTATTTATTGAGTTATGTTTCCACCAGTTCCCAGCTGTGATTTAATTTGATTCTTTTCTGGCTTGTGTGTGTACAGTATGTGTATCCTGGATCCAAGTGCTGGTTTCCAGTGCTTGCTCTTAGCAGGAAGGACCTATGACCAGTTGCTGCCTCATGAGACTGCCAACACATCCTGTTTTTTCTGGGAGTTTTTCTTTCCCTGAAAGCACTCTCCTCACGATGTGTTATTTGATTGGGGAGTATGTGTGTATTTATTGTACACCAGGGACTTTGCTGTATGTATGATATACATGTGCTGTTTTTTCAGAGGTAGCGATAAATGCCCAGAGGAGCCATTTTGTTGTTTTTACGTCATTCGCTGGTCTATCTGGACCGGCTTCCCTCCTTTTTTCCCCTTCCATATACGTCTTAAATACGTGATGGACGTGATTTGGACGTCATTCCATCCCGAAATAGTCCACATCTGATCATAGGACATCTGCTTTCCTCGTTTATAACGTTTTGTCGAAAAAAGAGTGGGTTTGCTTTAGCTTGGATTTCTGGATACCTGCTTTGGTTCAGAACTTGAAGAGGTTGCAGCTGTTCGGTATGTGGGATCTGGCTGCTTCAGTCGAAAGTAGAAATCACTACTTTCCATTGGCTTCAGGAGTTTCTAAAAAGGAGTTCAGAGATGAAGGAAATGCATCAGTCCTCTGAAATGTGGGTTTGCCATCTGTCTGCTTCGTTGTGCACTGTGAAACCGAAACGCCTGGGGCTCTTGAGCCAGGAGGAGATCAGACACACAAGTAGCAGCACCTGGCCCTACCCTGACAGCACTCGGCCAGCTGTGTGCACGAAGGAAGCAGTGTGTGTGAGAGGGGCTGTGACACTTTAAATCTGCAATGTGTGAGAAGCCGGTGTGGTTTTCCATAGCTGTGCTTGTGTTTGTAAACCTTACTGCATTTTATATACTTACAAATTTTAAAAATCAGAACAAGCCAGCTTTTTAAGGGCCAAATCATACAGCGGGTTTCTTATTTATAGACTCGTATGGCCTGAATATCCGCTATAGGCAGCCTGTCTGATTCATTCACTCTGGCGTGCCCAGGGTAGAATGGGAAACTCGTAATGCGCTGTACAATGTTCATGGTACAGCAAAAATATTCATGAGGCTTCAGATCTGCTCCACCAGGGGTTGAATCTGCAACAGTCACCGCGCAGGGCACAGCCCCGTTCTGAACCTCTGGAGTGCAGACAGGCCACACCTCCCCTTCCTGTGTCTGGCTGCTGTCTTCCCCTGTGGGAGGGCGACTCTGCAGCCGAGAGAGGCCTGGGGTGGGGGAAGAGGCGTCCAGGCGCGGCCAGAGACCAAGGCAGAAGCCCTGGTTTCACTGTTTACAGTCTGGAGGGGAAGGTTGGTTATTTTCTCCCTCACTGGGCAGATGTTGATAACAGCAGACCTATAGAAGTCTTCTAAATTTTCAAATGGCTTTGTGGCAAACCAGGCATAAAAAAAGGAGTAAAAGCAGTATTTACTCTGCGTCTGTTTCTCCTTGAGCTCTCCATCAACAGTAGCAGCACGTGTGATATTCTTAATGGCTGTCTTAAGTGTCCTATATGCAGTTGCTGGAAAGGAAGTTTCACCGTATCGGTGAAACTCAGGGATGGGAAAAGCACATTAATGCTCGAAAAGAAATTCAGAGTTGTTTTAGGCAAAATGAGCAAATACCATTCCGTTTAACTCCTTTGTACAGGATGTTTTAAGTCTCCTCTGTATTGTAAAACTGGAGCCACACAAGTTGATATTCATCTAGACCCTTTTTGCATGTAGCTTTTTTAAATCTTGCTTCTGACTGTCACAGTTGTTGGAGTACGCATTACAGTATGCAGTCCTGGACTTCAGGAGCATGAAGGGAATATTAAAGGTGGTGGTGGAGGGGAGTCTCCATTATCTGTAAAGTGCTTTGAGTGGAGTGTCCAGAAAAGCGCTATAGAAGTGTAATAATAATAATAATAATAATAATAATAATAATAATAATAATAATAATAATAATAATTGCTTACTATTACTGTAAGCTACTATTATTAAAGGATTTATGAAAAGTTTACCTGTGTGGTAGTTGTTTACTTTTTCTTTTAAACTAGAATACAAAAGCATAATTGCTGTAAAGACATTTGATTCCTTTTCTAGCTGCTTTAGCTGTGAATAGATCTCCCTCCTCCATCTTGATTTCATTTAGAAAAAAACTAGAAGCTGATTTGAAGGACCATACTTCAGCCTTGTCTGCACTGTGATGTAGCAACAATTACACAGAGGTTTTCAGCCATTAATAACTTGAACATTGAAATGACAGATATGTGGCAGTACCCTATTTGTTTTTCGGAGTGGTTTATTACAGTTGTTTGACCTGTGATACTGAAGGCAGACTTGAAGGGTTCATTCCAGTTTTTTGTTTCCATTTTCCAATACTTTCTCAAACAAAAGCTGAAAGGCAGGCAGCAGCAAAATAGTTATTGATAAGGATACTTCTCAACACTGTTTATAAGGAGTTGCTTTCATGTACCATTTAGTATTTTAACCTTTTGTTTTTTTATATTACCTTCCTCTAGTTGATGGTCTGGAGAAGGTTTCCCTCGCTAACTCTGATGTGGCTATCCCTGGATCGCAGACGCCTCCACTGAAACAGAAAGGCAAACTCTCCTCGCTGGGCAAAATCTTCAAGCCCTGGAAATGGCGCAAGAAGAAAACCAGCGATAAGTTTCAGGACCTCTCGAAAGGTAATTCCTATGGGGTGTGAGGCTGTTATTCTTTGAACTTGGGGACACAAGAAGAAGCCCAATGAGATCATGGACCGATGGCACATTTTGGGATTTGTAAGCATTTGTCGTATTCAAATTTTGATTACATTTTAATTTTTTTCCATTACCTTTGACGCTTTGAAAATCATTGTCCTATGTTTTGTAAAATGCCTGTGCACGTGCTTAGAGAAGTGTAGCCAAACTCAAAGCCATGAGGCTCAGAAGGGGGCGACCTCTGCTCTGGTCTGCATTATCGCTGAGGGAACGGGTGGCACTGCCTCTGCTCAGGATAGACGTGACACCCACACAAATGTTTTCAAACAAGGAAGGAGGAGAATTATTGTACAAGGAGTACTATTAATGAAGCTGGCAGCAAACATCATCGTGCAACTCACAACTGGCAGCCCACTGAAGGTAAGCAGGTGTGAGCCTGGTCAGTCCCTGGATGGGAGACCTCCTGGGAAAAACTAAGGTTGCTGCTGGAAGAGGTGTTAGTGGGGCCAGCAGGGGGTGCTCACCCTGTGGTCTATGTAGGTCCTAATGCCCCAGTATAGTGACAGGGACACTGTATTGTAAAAAAGGCACCGTCCTTCGGATGTAAAACTGAGGTGGTGGTGGTGGAGGAGAGTCCCCATTACCTGTAAAGCGCTTTGAGTGGAGTGTCCAGAAAAGCACTATATAAGTGTAAACAATTATTAACACACCAGCAAGTAATCTTTAAATTCCGAATAGGCTAATTGGTTCAGTATACATTAAACTTGAAGTTTATACTACGTTAGTTACTGTACATGAAAGGTGTGGTTTACAGTAGAAGGACACAGGAGAACAGCATGAAATATTGATGTTTAGGTAGTCTGTAGGGCATAATGTTTGATTGCTGATTAGATTAAATCTTTGCTTTAGATCCAGTAAAGTGTGGGAAATTGTGATTATTGTAAGCAAACTGTATTTTGAGACATTACAATAACTGCAGAGGTCCACTCAATGACTAGTTTTCCCCTACAACCAGTCTTTCTCAAGCAAAGCCCATAGTCTGGATGACTATTTATAGGGCGCAGGTTCGCAGTATCCTTTAGATCAGCTCTCACTGAGTGACGGATATACAGTACTTCCACCTACACTGTCAGGGCGTATTTAGAATCACAACAAAAAGAGACCTTCACGCAGGCAAAATGCTGACCTCAGCGTGGGGGAAAATGTGGAAAACGTGTTTAGTACTTTATTTAAACTATTGTTGTTTTATGTCCTTTCCATTTTCATTTGAGAATCGAATTCAGTTCCTGTTCTGCATAATTTTTCTCTGACGCAAAGCAAAGCTGGATGCATCTCATCTTCCCTGCTGCCAGATGCTTGCTTCAAGTTGTTTAGCTCATTCCTCTTCATTCAAAAATGTTCGTTAAATTTGAGCCGTTGACAATTAAAGAAATTCAGCTATTACCCTATTTTCATCTCCCCAAGCTTTTTTCATGCCTTCTTGTCCTACAGCTCGCATCTAATTTAATCTGATCTCCTATCGTGCGATGTTTCAAATTTACAATTTTAAGATCTTGTAGCAAAATACATATTCTAGCTGGTGAATAAAACTCCCTGTTGATTCACAACACTGAGTCTATATTTGCATGCAGAAAAAGGTTTGACCTTGTTACTGAGGTAACTGTATAAATACAGGTATACTGTATAAATAATTTAATTTGCAATGGCGCTATTATGGTCATAACTCAGTCTTGAGGTGAAAAAGATCCTACTTTAAGATGAGCAAATGTAGAGTTTAATCCTGGTACTATGAAGTGAATAATTGCTAAACGAAGTCAGCTGTGTGCTCCAGAACAGTGTTGACTGGTCGTATGCTCAGGGCCCTGAAGCAGAGCTCTGTGGGCTCTCTGCTTGGCTAAGTGACCGCCTGTAGCGGTTGTTCTATTATTAACTCGGCCACTTGGCTTTGAAGTTCAAGAAGGTTGAGGAGCCACGTCAGAGCTGCTCACAGGAGAAGGAAGTGCTCTGGCTTTGATTGTCATGTTGAAACAAAGCCCTGAGCTGTATTAAACGTGGTCAGAAAAAGAGAAACGTTTTGTGTAAAGAAGCACCATGCTTCAACGTTCTAGAGGCAGTGTTGTATTTTCTTGATTTTTGTCTGTGGATCTTTTTGTTTCAAATGGATTCCCAAGGACAGTTTTGCTTGACTGCTTCTGTTCCTCTTTTCCGCCCTAGTGCTGGAGAGAAAAATTTCCACAAGGCAGAGCCGCGAGGAGCTGATACGAAGAGGGGTTCTTATCCCTGATCAAGGTGCGTTTCCTTCAACACAGATCTCGAACTTGCAGTGGAAGTGGTGTGTCCATTGAAGGGCCTTTTGCACTTGTGTTTGACCATTGCTCCTTTTAAATGCAGAGCAGCACAGGTGCATGCCATAGGGTCAGAAGGTGATCTGTGGCTCCTCCTGTCAGGAGCAGGCTGAGATGCCATCACTACTGCGATTCCGTTATGGATCTGCAGCATTTGTAAACTGGCTATCTGTGTTCTGTGTACTGCATCTAGCATCAGTCAGTCAAGCTATAATCTGCTAAAATCAGCAGGTCTCTATAGTGCCCCATGTGCCTGCAGCAAATGTTTCAAGGCAACCTTTCTCAAAATGCCAATGCCAACTGCAAGAGCCTGTAGGAAGTGTGTTCCATCATCCGGGAGCGACCTTTAGCACTAACTGTACATCCCGGGGATACACAAAGACCTCAGGACTGTCCCAGAAAATGGTGTGGAAGTCTAAAACCCGAAATAGAGGGACAGAGATGGTGCTGCTGTTCATGCTCAGACCTGTAACGCAGGACGGCAGATTCTTTCTTTCCTTCTGCTTTGCCACCTGGCTCTCCAGCCACAGGTGAGCGCTGAGTGTGCTTACGTTGCTTTTGTCTTGTGGGAAGGAAAACAGTATTCTGGTGGTCTGATGGCCTTGGGTGTAGCCACAGAACCCCAGGCTATGTGTCCAAGTGAAACCAGGGCAGACTGTGCCCAGGTGGCTGCCGGTCTGAGCTTGGCAGCTCTCTGGGTGCCACAGTGCCCTTATTGTGTCCCCCACAGGCAGGAGGGGAATAGAGCAGTGCCAGTCTGAGCAAGAGGTTTCCTCTGGATTATTGAATTTTCCACTGGCTCCTGGTAGACTTGACAGGTTTTGATCAATCTCCTGCAACCAATAGCCTCTCCAAAATAGGTCCCTTGTTGACTAGAGCCTCGTGACTGCGCTGGAGGATCTTGTGCGTGTTGAAATTATTGCAGCAGATAAAGACATGTATTCAGTTTTTCTTCTCCTCACTTACAGTGGAGGGTTTTATTGAGCACCAGTCATAGTTATTTAGTAGTTTCAACCCAAACCTGTTACTGTCCAGTGGTAGGAGAGGTTCTTTGGGAAGACTTCTGGTCACAACTCGGTGTAGACGATTATAGAGGCAGCATAGCAGAATGGTGCATTGGTTCTTTGCCATTTTTCAAGTCTGAGTGGTCTTCTCGGACTGCAAAATTATTCTCACTTAGCCAGCTGGAACAACATGAACAGAATTAACTTAACAAATTCACTTGTATTTAAAAATACACTTTGTCCCCTGTCAGTTTACCTGACCCTTGTCGGGGGTTGAGGAACTCAGAATATCATCTTGGGTCCCCTTCTAAATGTTATTGAATGATGCTACGAATTCACTTTTGAGTTTAATATTTTGAAAACAAAAGAATTCCCAATTAATTTTAGGAAAAAAGTAGCTCCCCTTCAACATGCTGTAATAAATGGACAGACTATAGAGGCTGCTGATTACAAATATCTGGGACTAGTCATAGTTTAATATGGGGCAAATATTGTGACCATTTATAAAAAAGGCCAGCAGGCTTTTTTTCTAAGGAAGCTTAGCTTCTTTAAGGCAGAGAGAAATTCTAACACTTTTCTATAAATCTATTTATTGAAGGTCTTAACAAGCCAAAAGATTACACCAGTACTGCAAATTGTAATTGCTTGTGTAATACTGTACAGTGAACAGAATCATTGGGGGTAAATCAGATCAACCTAAAAACCAGTCTAAAAGCAAACAGTTTCTGAAGAAGGCTGAGGGCATAATGAAGTGTGTGGCCACCCCCCCCCTTGATGAATTTACACTACTCCCATCTGGCTCTGTGCCCAGGGGGTAACGGAATAGAATTAGGAAATAGTTTTGTCATCTGTAATTTCACTGAAGTAGTTCTACGAGGGTCTCGCACCTGAAGAAGGCTCTACAGTTGAAACATTGTGTTTCTTTTCTTCACTTTTCAGCATGGAATACACCTTTACTTGTTCATCTGTAATTTCACTCATAGTGTCAAACTTTCCGTCACTGAAATATATCCTGACCCCTTTGTTGGCGATGGCACCCGTTGCTCCCGGGGATAATGAACCTCGAATTGACTTGTGAAGGTGACCAAGGCTGAGCTTCTAAAACAGCCGCCCATGCTGTGTCTCGGCCAAAGCAAATCGAAAGCCAACACACACCAATGAATCCAGATGCGGTTTTAGCATATAAAGCATCTTGTCGTACTCCTTCATTTCCCTCTGCAGTGTAAGTTTGTTGTGACTGCCGGTTGTGTCCCGTTTTGCAGACGGTGCCGAAACGGTGAATTCGGGGACCTCAAACGGACACACGGTTCCGGTCAGGGTAGAGCCCGTGGCGGAGGAGGTGCGGGTCGACATCGAGACTCCGTGCGACTCCGCGCTGGAGGAGAAACCAGGTGACGATCCCAGGATCCCGTGCGGGGAGGTGGCAGTTTGAAGGGATCCACCGTCCCAGGACACTTGAGGTTTATAGAAATGGCAAGATTGGCATTCAGATCTTATATAAGCTGTGTTCTGTAGAATAAGTGGAAGAGGCAGGAAGTCCACACTGGATGCTATCTTGTGAAGAAGGGTTCATTGGTATTAATTAGCTAATGTCCTCCTCATATTTTTAACCTTTGTTCTTATGAAGCACAAGTGACATCTTTGCTTTGCATTCCCTGACCTGTTCCGGGCTATAATGCACCTCTCATTGCTCACTGATGGATACTGATTTGTGTTTGGTAGCTGCAAGTCTCTTGTACGGTATTCCCTTCTGCCCTGTTCCTCATACATACACACAGGAAACCATAGCCGGCTTGTCACCCGGGTCTTTTATAGGGGTCTGTGAAGATATACACCCAGGGCAAGGACCTAACAACTGACTGTTGGGTTAGCTTGGTGTGTCTGCGAATTGTGTGCTTTGCCATTGATAATTGCCCTTGTCTCTATTAGTGAGAGAATAAACCAGCGCAGGGGAGCTGCTGAAGCTGCCTCCCTGCATTTCTGCCCCCAGTCCCCCCTGCCGTGAGTGTGAGTGTGAGTGTGAGTGTGAGTGTGAGTGTGAGTGTGAGTGTGAGTGTGAGTGTGAGTGTGAGTGTGAGTGTGAGTGTGAGTGTGAGTGTGAGTGTGAGTGTGAGTGTGAGTGTGAGTGTGAGTGGTGTCTGTGATGGTTGACCTCTGGGTTTTGTGTCCCATCTGAAGCCTGCAGCACAGCGCTCTCACGGAACCATGAGCCGGGGAACTGCGACGTTAGTTTCAGATTTCGGGGGTTAGATAGAATCAGCACTGATCAGTGTATTTCAAAACTGAAATAAAAGTCAAAGCTACACAGTACCTTGTAAAACCTCCAATTCACAACAACGAAGAGAGAAAATCTGTGTGTACGGCCCCATGTTCTGCGATTCAGAATGAGGCAAGAAAACTACAGGTGATGTGGCCTTATTGCATTGTAAACAAGCAAGCTTGTGAATATATCTCTTTTAATTCACTAGAAATATTGTTTTCGATTCCAAGATGGTTTTGCTGACAAATTCTACTTGTAAACTCTGCCTGCAGATCATGTTGGAACATTTCTGAGGTGAAATGTCTGCTGCAGACCTGTACTTTTTCACTTGTACATCACATCACACTAGTCATTATAGTGACTAGTGAGCAGGAAGGGCCGCTTCACGTCACAATTCGTGGAACTCGAATGGGAGTTTGCAACATGGCGACTTAGAGTACTTTCACAAAGTTCACAAAGTTCACAATTTTGTGCTTGATTCGGAATTTGTATTTTTTTTTCTTAAACTTCAATGAATTTATTTTGTTCCTGAGATTTAATAACCAGTCTGAAAAATTGGGACTGCAGTTCCCCTTTAAGCACGGTAATTCCTAGCCATCCCTCATTCAGGTTAATGCAGTAAAAACGGCATCTCTTATCCATCAGAAGCGAGGCAGTGGGAAGGGTGTATCCGACAGGCAGAAGAATGTAAAAACTCGTAGCAAAAAGATGGCGTAATCGAGCAGATTTTTTTTTTGCTTTATTTTTTTCCTGTTATCTGGTTCTTTTCAGGAAAATTCATTTTTAGCGGTGTAGGTTATGTTCACACGTTGTAATCTATGCCTGTCATTTCACAGAAATCCTGCCTTGATCTTTGAAAGTAAAACAAATTCCCACTAGAGTCCAGCCTGCTCTGTGGGGGAGATCTTTGCAACCCTTTCAATCTGGACTCCTGTGGGCAGTGCTGTGTCTGCCCCTTCACACTGATTAAGCAGATTATGCTTTGTTGTGCTTCTTGATGGAGCCCAGAGACTTTTCTTGGCAGGCCTCCGCTCCAGTCGACTCCTGCAGAAGTGAAATGCACTCTCTTGGAGGTCATTTTGAAAGACCTAGCAGTAAGGGAACCCTAATCCTCTGTGAGTCATTGTGTCAAAGTCGGCCTTTTCAATGGGGCCTGTGATTGGATTCATATCCAAGCCACCGGAAATCATCTGCTATACAGGTCTTTTGATTTCATTAGATGCGTTTGAAGTTTTAGAAATTCAGCCCGGTACAAATCAGGACGGGCCGTAACTGGGTGCAAAGCTTTCCAGAATTATCCTTTTCTGTGCAATGCATGCAATACCAGAAAGTTGCAAACGAGAGGAGGGCATTTGGAACATCTAGCCTGTTTCTTGAAAGAAAGCAAGTGAGTGATGGGGTTTTTCTTTTTATTTTCCGCTTTCCACTGAGAATACAGTTTCGATTGTCACATACTTCACTGTCACGTTCCTGGAAGATCATTGCAGTTTTTTTCGCTTTCCAGGGAAAAATGGAAGGGAAGATTTCTCATTTTAAGGGGGCAGAGGGAGGGGATCTTGCAGTTTTTAATTTCTGAGAGGAAGGGGGTGGTGTGTGTGTGGGGACCGGGTTGCTGGAAGTTCAAGGCAGTATCGAAATCTGAGAAATGGTGTCGCTGCTAGTTGGCCCAAAAATGCACGAGGGGTACTTTCGAACCGCAGCGTAGACGGGGAGCGGCTCAGGCTGACCGAAGACAAGCGCTCTAAATGGTCAGTCCTGGGTTTCTGATCTGAAAAACGGCGTCTGTTAGCATTTGGTCCTTAGCTTCATATCGGCGGGCTCCTACCCTTGTCCTGGAGAACTTCAATGCAGTTATTCTTTTGGATCACCCTTAATCACCCGTTATGTAAAGATTAGGAGCACTTGTATACTGTAAGTAAAGGAACAGGTTTCATTCCATGCTAAAAAGAAAAGAAATGTGGCGTTTCGGCTGTGGAGCTATCTTCAAGGCTTGACTGCCAAAATGTCGTCTCTTCTCTTTCCAGCATGGAATAAACTTTTACCTGTTTCTTTGCAGCCTGCGCATCCTGACGAAGCTCCCTACTTGAACTTCTTCAACCCCTGTTAGGGTCCTGGCTGAATTCATCAAGTAATGTTTCAATGAAGGGAACACAGCCCCTTAAGGGCTGCAGGATATTCGGATTCTTCTTCCAAATGATCTCTAATTTTCTTAAATAAGCCCACCACCTGTTTAATGGATTATATATACACAGTAGATTGTTCCAGGCCTCCAGGAACAGGGTTGGCGACCTCTTTTTTAAAGAGGTCATAACTCCACACGTGACTCTTTCTCCACCCACCTCCTCTGTGTGTGTGCTTTAGCTCTTCCGGCTTGTTGTTTCTAATACATGGGGGTCTCTATACGCCCTTTGTCCCTGTAGAGAGGACTGACAACAGGCCAGTTCCAAAGACGAACCCGCCCCGAACCCAGGACACGCCTGCTAAAAAGTCTCAGCTGCCTCCCAAAGCCCATGGCGGGGCCGTGGCGGGTGGAGCCAGGAAAGAGGGGGCAGGCGCGAAAAAGTTGCCCAAAGGCTCAAATAAGCAGCCTCTCGCCCCATCTTCCAAACAGAGCCCGCGAAACGGTAACCGTGCCAACGGTGAGTACGCATGTGAGACCTGCATGCCCTTCCTGCACTAGCCTGAGCCTATTGGCTGCACGCCGTGAAGCCCCGCCCTCATGTCGCCTGGCAACACCTGTTACCTGGGCAGGCGAAGGACTGGGGGGCAAGGGCCAGAGCCCAGAGTGCACTGGGATTTCACTGGGATTCACTGAGGCGCTGCTCTGCTGCCTGTGCACCCAGACAGTGAGGAAGTGTGTTTATACTTCTAGGGTGTAGTGATTTTATTTAAACAACTATAAAGAGGCACAGCTCATGGCAGATATCAGTGCAGTCCTGGGTGGGTCCTTATGTGTAGTCTCCTAGGATCAGTGGCCACTGGCCAGGAACTTCTTTTTGCACGGGTGTTCGGTTTGTCTGTTGCCGGTGCATGAAAACCCTCTTTTCCATGGCCAGAAGCCAGCGATTAACTAAGCTTAGTTTCCATTATCAGAGCACTACACGTAGGAGGGTTGTTTTTGTGGTTTGTACCCACTGTAATTAGCCTTACAGGGTAAACTGCATTTTGAAATTAACAGGCTTGCATTTGATATGCAAGACAGATGTGTTAACAAACTATCTGTGGTTTCTATTGCTTCATTTCATTTCTTATCATTCCTGTTTAGTTTTGTGTTCCTGTTGTTTGATTGCATGTCTTGATTTAAATCCACTTCTTTTTCATAAAGAACCTGGTCTTTTGCGATAGTCCTGTACATGCAACGTTATCAGTTGTCTTTTGGGTAAATGGGGACACTTATGTATCGCACTTCAGTGGCTGGGACGCAGTGATGTGTGTTACACATCACAAAAACACACTCGCATCCCTTCCACTGTCACGGCAGCTCTCGGATCCACTAGATCACGTGTAACAGCGGGTGTGTGAAAGTGTGAGGTAAGTCCCTCTGCAGCAGGAGAAGTGACATTTGAGAAAGCAGAGAAAATATCTCATCTTATGCGTCTTTCTTGGAAAATGGAAATGAAGAGTTGCTTTCAAACCTCTGAAACCATACGAAAAGTGTTGCAAATCATGTAGCTTTGCGGGGAGATTGGTTCTCATCATGCCATTTCTTACATAGGGAAGTACAACTGAGAATATCAAAGAAAACAGTCGGATGAACAGTTAAATAAAAGGAGCGCAGGAGTACGTCAGAGGAGCAGGAGTGAGAGCTTGCTGCCCTCTCTGAGCCCAGGCTGAGTGGCAGTGGCTGGCAGGCACGTGGCAGGGTGAGATAGCAGCACTGAGCAGGTTTCAGGGAAGGAGCCGAGTTTTGCAAAAACATTTTTTGTGACACTTTTTTGTTTCTTGGCTGCCCTACTTCAAGACAAATGGTGCAACTCAGTCCCGTTGCTGAGAGCAAATGCTGCCAAACCTAGAGAAAAACAAGGGCTCTGCTCTCACATGCCTGCTCCCCAGAGATTCATTGCTTCAGCAGCAGCGGCAGGGTTATGGAAAAAACCTTCACGTGCAATAAAGAGCCTTCCTGTTGTTTCTTCTTACAATCTCGGGGTTGTGATCACGGACAAAGAGAATCGATCTGTGATTCTTTTGTTTTCTTTCCGTCCCCAGCCAAATCCTCCCACCCCAAAAAGTCTGCTGCTGCCGCCGCCAAGGCAGCCTCCCCATCTTCATCATCCTCCTCCTCCACGGCTCAGTCCCGGAGCCCCAGGGAGGGGGCCAGGGCTAAAACGGGGGGCTCGGGAACACCCAGGCCGGAGAAGAAGCCGGAGAGGAGGGCCGACTCCGCCGGTGCCCCGACGGACAGCCCCCCCAGGACGGGCGCCCCGACTCCGGGCAGCCCTCCCCTGGCAGCCGGGCAGGATCCGGCGGCCGCGGAGGCCGCGCGGAGCTCGGAGGAGGCGTCCGCCCGGGATCCGGCCGCGTCCCGGGCAGGACAGGAGGCCTCTTCGGCGGAGGAGACCCCCGGGCAGAGCGGGGAGCAGCCCCCTGGGCCGCCGGCCGCCGAGGCGAGCCCTCCCTCGCAGGCCGCGCCCGAACCCCGCGGGGATCCCGAAGAGTGTGGCAGCCGTCCGGCCGGAGGGGATCCCCCATCACCGAGCGTCCCCCGGTGAGAACGTCCTCGCCTCGCCCTGCTGCCCTCGCGGTCTCTCTCCGCGGGCCTTGAGGGACCGACATCCATCTTCCCTTGTGCAGGACAGATAAAAGACTCGGGATGCAGTAGTTTGATCGTTTCCAGAATTCGGTGCTGGACGAGAGATCACTCTGCCAGTGCTCTAAAACTGCCCCAGCTGCATTACCGAAATGCACCCCAGAGCCTTAGAAACTGATGCTTTGTGTTCTAATCTGGTTATCTTCTCTGGCAGCAACCAAAGGGTCACTTTTGCATAATTCAGATTACACCTGCACCTTAAGTCGCACACGGTTTCCTTCCGCCAGTGTGTGAAGTGAAAGGAAAAAACCTTCCTTTTTCCTGAATGAGTCACATTCTTTACCTCAGCTGTTGCCTTTGCTTTCATCAGAGATGTGAAAGAAGTCATTTCTGAATGAATTTTAATGTCGTTTGATTGTTCACTTGTCCCCTAAATGTTTGTATTATTTAGTTTCCATCTTGTTAAGCGTTTACCTGGAGTTACGAATGTGCTCTATGGGTTACATATCAATTTATTAGAAGTATCTCTGCTTTTCCGTTAAGTGGTACATGAGCCCAAAGGTGGTAAACACATTTAAGCTGTACCTTAGTTGGGGGAAAAGTTTTCCTCTGGGCTCTGATTAGTACCTGAGGTTGTTTCCAGACAGGCAGAAGTGTGACCTCTGTTGCTCTGCTCTCATTCCTCAGTGAGGCAGGTGGAGCGGGCAGCGAAAATGGGGAAGACCGGGTCCGGGTGGGGATTCCGGACTCACCGGAGGTGACTGTCATCCCCGACGACAAAGAGAATCACGCCAGTGATTCCGACTCGGACGGACCCATTCTGTACAGGGATGAAGAGGAGGAGGAAGATGAGGAGGATGAGTACACGTCAAGTAGGAATTCTGCTTCTCTGTATGCATGTGCTCTCACGTGTCTGTAGGTGTTTTAAGGAAGCTGATAAAACGCGGCTTGTGCTGCGTCTCAGACATGGGGCAGGTATTGCAGTCTGTGGGACTGTATTTGGGCAGTGGTCAGGGTTCTGGACTCATACCTGGAAGCTTGAAGGTTCGAATCCCAGCCTAGCTCCGACTGCTCCAGTGAATTACCTAGCAGTTTTAGTGTTGTTGTGGCTAAAAACATCAGCCAAACAAAGTCATCGTGGTTAATAATGAAATGAAAAAACATGCCATCCAATCAGAACATTGCCAGTTTCCCAGCAATCCCACTTATGTTATCAAAGTGAAAACAAGGATGAGGGCAATGATATTCAGTATGGAGATTGACTGGGAATTAAGAATTTTCCCTGGGATTCTGCTAGATGTGCCTGAACTGCCGAAGTGTAGAAGTTAGTGTCCTCCTTGGTGTTCGTGCTGTAAATCAGGAGCCCCTTTTCCAAAGAGATCTCCAGCTTGCATTATTACAATTTAAATAGTTTGTATGGCTCAGGGACTAGAATCTAGTTAATCTTGAGAGAGGTCAAACACTCGGTGCCAGTTCTTCTGTAAGGTGTTCTGCGGATGTCTCTGTATAGGGCCAGTGCAAAGAATCCCAGTCACGCACGGTCTCTGTGCTTCATTCTTGCTACCTAGAACGTGATGTTTTGTACAGCACATGTAAGGTGACATGTAAGCATCAATATTTAAACTTTCCACCGAGTTGCTGTTTACAGTAAGCCTTTGTGAGATGTAGACCATATTCCAGGCAGTGCTCCTGATCACATTGAGATTTGTAAAAGGATTCAAAAATGATTAAAGCATTTGCCAGATGAAAGGATTGGGCTTCCTAGTCCAGCGGGCATGAATATTCTGTTCCACGCATTCATCTTGTTACAGCACAGTGCGTCTCTGTTATTCTGTGATTAATAAAGTTTATGATTCTGTTGCCTGCAGCAAGGAATGCTTAGTGTAAAACCGCAGGTGTTGAGAGTAGTTGCGTGCCATTCATTTTAGGTTGGAAAATTGTTCCAGAATAAATTATCTTTTTACGTTCACATAAGGTGCTTCATTTGTTGGCTTTGCGAAGCGGATGGATGATCACCATTGTTTTAGTGTGCCAGGAGCATGAAATGTCTTGCTTGTAATGTATATCCTCTCTTTGACATCTAATCCCTCAAAGCATTCCCGTGTTTTGCTCCTTCAGGTTCTCGGTTGAGCACTTTGTTTTTAGAACTGCTGCAAGCTGGAGCAAAACGTAATGGGACTCTTGTTTTTGCAGGTTCCCTTGCTAGCAAGATTCGCAGGAGGGACACTCTCGCCATCAAACTGGGCAACCGGCCGAGCAAAAGGGAGCTGGAGGAGAAGAACATTTTACCCCGAACGTCGGAAGAGGAAAGGCAGGAGCTGAGACAGCAGATTGGCACGAAGCTAGTCAGGTAAAGAGCTGACATGGCAGAGTGCGTCAGCTGGCACATCCAGGGGGTGGGAGGGGAATTTCTGCGGGTTTAACAGCCTGCTGTGTTCACTGAAGGACAGCATAGCTTCATGCACAGTGGACCAACTACAGAATCACTCTCGGCAAAATCGCCCTCTTACAGATAATGAGGTGCCCAGCCAGACAAAGCTGAGAAGGAGAGTCTTCGGCGCTGCCATGTAAGATCCCAAAATCTGAGGAACCCTATTAGCGCCACAAAAAAACAACAACAGTGCCGTCTTGTTTAAGCGCAATTCCTTTTTTTTTCCTCCTGTGGCACTAATAGGTTTCCGGAAAAAAAATAACATTTAACCGCCATAAGAAAACCGAAGAAACTAAAGGAGTGAGCAAGCTTAAGCTGCCAGTCTTTTCGGTGAGCTCTGAAAGGGGAGAGGAAGTGGTAAGGGTGAGGCACCGCTGTAGCGAGCGAAGGCGATGACAGTGAGGGCTCTGCTGCAGCAGTGTGCAGTCAGGCTGCTGATGGGTGACAGGAACGGGCCTCCGGTAGGAGCTGGGCAGTCTGGGTTCTTCATCGTGAAACAACTGAGGTACAGAACCCGATACGTCTGGTAAACTGGAGGCACTCATAAGGGAATGTTAATATTTCAAATGTTTATGGTCTTTTTCTCCATTAAGACAATTATCTGAGAAGAAGAGTAGTCAGCAAGTGACAATACCACCTGAAAAAAAGATTCAAAGGAGAGATAAAAACAGTGTTTATACTTCCCCGGTAGAAAATTTGTACCACTCAGTTTCGGGATATCAGGAATTTAGTAAAGAAAAAAGTGTTCCATGCAACGCACACATTTGAAATCCACATTTCTGGAAGAGAATTCCTGGCATTAAGCAGTCCACACAGCTTTATCGCTCAGATGAATTACAATATACGTTTTAAGTTTTCCAGTTTGGCAGGCATATATATTGTTCATTTTTTTTTCTTCATCTGACAGAGTCTAGAATAGTTACTGGTCTGGGTAACATCAAAGGTTCAGCCATATCAGCAAGCATCGTAGAACTTTTCTCCCTAAATTCCCAACATCCAGACTGCCTAGACAACTGGAATAGATTTACACCAGGAGATACCGTTATCATGACACCCGAAGACGGCGCCACAGACGAACCCTTCTTTCTTTTCTTTTCAGCATGGATTAAACCTTAACTTGTTCTGTTATCAGGAGAATTCGTTTTCTTGACATTTGATTGAGCTGCTGTCCTGCAGGCATTGTAGGTGTTTTTTAAGGTGATCACCTGTCTAATACCAGCAGAACCATGCTGCACCTGCGTAGCATGCTGGTGACTCTGTATACTGTATGTGCAGTAGTCTGCTGTTCACCCAGCTTCATGCTCATGTTGGCTAAAAGCCTGCCTGCTGTACGTGGAACATGAACAGAATTTGGTTTTGCTGGGCCGGAATGCTGCAACAGATTCCTGTCTGCAGTGTTATAGTTAAAGGTCATTAGCAGCTCTAGGAGCCATGTGATTGAGTCTTGACTTCTGAGAAATTTCTTACCATGTGACAGTTGTTGCCCACAAATCTTTTAGTCTTAACAGCCCCCTCACTGTGTTCTTAATAGGCTGAAAAGTTTTGATTTAAAGATTAGTATTCATTTGGGGCTTCAAAGATACTTCTTTCGCTGGATCGCGTGTTATTTAAGCAAGTGAATTGCACGCACAAAAATAAGCTGTTTTGAGGGCTTAATATAACCTGGTTTGTTTTTTCGGGACAACCCAAAACGTCTTTTGAACTCGAGAGAAATGTGTTTCTGTCCGACAAGAATGCCAAGCTAAAGAAATGGCAGCCTGCGTCCTTCAGAAGGGTGCTGAGCCGCCTCCACCTTCTTGTATCCATCAGGCGCCTGAGCCAGAGACCGACGACGGAGGAGCTGGAGCAGCGCAACATCTTGAAACGTAAGTCGAGCCCGCGGGCTGCTCGTCCTCTCCTGCGGCTGGCCGACCCCTTCACGTCCTCCCTTGCACGAATCCTGCTGATGCAGCTGAAAAAAACCGGTATGCCGAGAGCAAATTCTCATGCCCGTCCATACTGATGTGCCCAGGACAAGTCAAGGCGCTTGAAATGCTCGACAGCTGGGGCTGGGTTTCGTTCAAGACCCCCCCGACAAGCTGATCTGCTCCAGAACGGTTGGGTTGTTTTGGCCCTCCCTCCCTTCTGAGCACCCCGGCTCCCATCTCCGCCGTCACTTACTTTTCAGTTCTGCTTCCTTTGGTAAATATTGTGATATGGGGGTCATGTTGTTAAGCAGTGGAATGCATCTGCGTTGAGCTCTTCGACGTTCACAGCTGAGGCATCGGACTCTTTTCATCCTCAGTGCTGAGGCCTGTGCTGTGGTTAACAAGTGTCTGTGGGAAGAGAATCCCACAGTACTTGCGAAGGCCACTCGCAATTATAATAATAATCATTTTATAATAAATGATCTCAGAGAGTCCGGTTTCTAACTGGAATGCCAGGGCCTCTACAGAGGGCTGCTTTTAAAAGCCCTCCCTTCCGTTAGCGATTAATATTGTTTTCTAACAGTTTTAGCCAGTAACGAAATTGACTTTCTTAAAAAAATATATACAAATCCACAAATAAAATTAAAATTTAGAGCTGCTCCGTGCGTGATGTAGTGTGTCTGAAGAATCCTCACAGTCTCAGGTGTTACAAAGTGTTTGAATCGACAAAAAGTGCTTTTTAAGACATGGGTAATGTTCAAGGATTTTTTGTTCTTTGCCACACTAGTTTGAAGTTTGCCACTGCAAACATAAAACCATCAAGAGACTAAGAGCAAATTGGTGTCTGCTTCTCAGTGGAGGGGAACTCTGTTGGGAGGACAGGTGCTGTGTTAGCTCATCGGGTGTCCATCGATGAGCCAGTTTAGTCGAATGCTTTAGGAACACTGGGGGGAGGCAGTGTAATTCACTAATGAGCAAAGTTTCTCAGATCACCCGTGTTAGTTACATCACCAGAGGAAAGAAGGAAAATCCACCTGGCTCTCAGGTTTGCCATACGTACGAGTTGTTCAGAAGAGACTATTCTGAAAACCAAGAACATTACTGGACCAAGCACATGCCCAGCTCCTCCCCGCGTTAATGTGGAGGTCTGAAGGTGGTGTTGGTGGGGGTGGGGTGGGAGCCTGGGTGTCTTGATACATTATTCATTCTTCGCTTTGTTCCTGTACTAATAATGATAATGGTGGCGACAGAAAAGTGGTTTCACTGTTGCATTATTTACAACAGCTGTGTATCTGCCCATGAGGAGCTGTGTTGTTCAGGATCATGGTCTCTCCGCTGCCGACGAGAGCTGGGCAGCTCCAAGAGCTGATGTCCCCTGCGTCTGCCAGTATTTCTACATATTTGCAACAGTAATATGCAAATTAAAAGACTGGAATTGTTCATTTCTCATTACTTCTGAGGTCTGGCCTTCCCAGTCCAATTCCAGAAACAGGGTTTAAATCCCCCCAGTGTGTTGTGTATATTGTATTATGTATAAGCCTTAGTTATTTGCACTGTGCACTATGTGTATTCTGTCTACAATGTCTATGTCGGTGTCCTGTCTGTCCTACCTGTATTTGCACCGTGGACCACTGTATACTTGTATATGCCTGGAATGAAAAATCAACGTGAACTTGAACTGAACTTGGGGGAGAAAAGACGAATACCAGCGTGCAGAGGTTGAGCAGGGTTTTGATCTCCTCTTATGGACAGATCCAAGTATGAGATTTTCCTGGAGTTGTTCTTCACTCAGGAAAATTGTTTGCACTTTTTCTGTTACTTAATGCACAGAGTAGAGATTTTGCATTTATGGAAAAAAATCTGTTTTTTTTATCTGGATAAAGAAGGAAGCTTGTATTTTTTTCTACACTGTCCTCAGCAATTTAATTTCAAGATGAGGATTGTAAGTGATGGTTTCTGTACCTTTTTTTCCCCATCAACAGTGAGTGTGAAAGGCTATTTACTGCTCTTTAGTATGTTTTTTTCTCAAGATTTAATTTCTCTGTTTGTATTGCAGAGAAAAATGAAGAGGAAGAACATGAGGCCAAACAGGAAATCAAACGAAGACTTTCGCGAAAGGTATTAGGCTTTACAGTATCAGTTTGCCAAACTGACTGTGAAGCAGCCAGCAGCATGTTGTACTGTAAATGACTGGCCATATGGATGTATTTTACCTACTAATGTGGAAACTTTTTATCTTCAGAGACTGAGGTTCCCAAATTGTTCTTTAGAACTTCCTCACAGTTACAGGATGATTTTCGGTCAATGTGAAGCAACATTTTCAAAACCTAAATTCCTTCTAGTATTCCAACTTAACTTAACCAACACGGTTTAAATCAATTAGTCTTTTAAACCTATTTCTTTCCTGAACAAATTCCTAAAGATTTTACTCAGAAAAATTGTCCACAACATTTTAATTCCGTTTTAATTTTAATGTCTAATTTTCTTTATTCCATCATGAATAGGGTAGACACTGTGAACACATTAGTGTTCCCTTTTTTGGTGATTATCTGGTATCTTTATCTCAATCCCACACTTCATTGGTTTCTAGTGATTTGCCTATTGATTTTTTTTAAATGTCAATTACAGTTGAGTTTCTTATAGACTTTACTTTGTACAGTTCTAAATAATGAATATAGAGTTCAGTCCCAAAAACGTTTCATCATAGGAAATGTTGGCAGCTACAATTTATTCCTAATAACCATCACAGACGTTGGTGCATATGAGTTTTGTATAAAGCAATTGTTAAATTCTGCATCGTCAGATCGACAGCTCCACCTAGTGGGTCAATTAGGAACTTAATTATTATTTTTTTCTTGTATTGTTCATTTTTATTGCCAATTTCCATTGACATTGTTGCATTAACAGCTACAAATTTAGTAGCCTCCACCTAGTCATGGTTATAACTACAAGCGAATCAAGTGGGACGTATGAAACCACCGCTTGAAATAAACAGTTGTGACCATGTCTAACATTACAGCTGGCCAAAAAGCTGAATTTATTGTACATGGCACGCTGAACAGTCTTGATATAGCTGTAGCTGTGGCGAAATATTTCAAGTAGATTGCGCGATGGCTAAACCGTGAAATCAGGTAGGGGTTCCAAAACCTGATCCTGGGCAGCCCAGGCTTGGTTTTTTTTTTTGTTCCAACTGAGCGCCTAGCTGCTTAATTAAATCCTTAATTGACCTGCTAATAGAATACACCCGAACTCTTTTTTTCTGTAGTTAAACATGTTTGATGTAGCCTTTTAGCTGTGCTACACGAAATCTCCATCTTTTGTGGCAAAGCTGGCAAAGGTGCCAGCTTGGCAGCAGAAATGATGATTCACTTCAGGGACGAGCAGGACTGAAAGCCGGCGGGTTCTGGAAAGGGTTTGTGCTCAACCCCTGACCCCTGACCCCTGACCCCTGCTCGCTCCCCCAGCTCAGCGTGAGGCCCACAGTGGCGGAGCTGGTGGCGCGGCGGATCCTGCGCTTCAACGAGTACGTGGAAGTCACCGACGCCAAGGACTACGACCGCCGCGCAGACAAACCCTGGACTAGACTCACGCCTGCGGACAAGGTACAGCTGAGACCCCGCTGGGCTGCGGCTCAGGCGCTTTGGTGCACCAGGCATCTAGATTCTGGAGAGGGCCGAGTCCCGAGTGACTGACTTGTATCAAACATTTGCATATACAGTGCCCATTCATGTGGCAGCTCAGTGCAGTGGTGCACAGCTCCAGTCCTGGAGGACCACAGTGTCTGTTAGCTTCTTTTCCTTCTCTCGTCTTAGTCTCCTTGTTGACTTATTAGGTGAACCAATGCTTAATTCAGAACTGGAGGCCCGTCCCGCACTCACCTACGTCACAGGCCACAGAGCTACACTAGCTTGGGGAAAAAAGTTAGCCGGTGGGGAAAAATGGCGAGCACGAGCAGAGGGAGGGACAAATTTAGAAAATACTACGGTGGGGGCGAGACAAGAGGGAGGATGCAAATATGCCCTTAAAGGGTCTTCGGAAAGGTTCGTTGTAAAAATCAGGAGCGAAGAAGAAACGGACGGGTGGTGATGTCGGGGACGACAAGGGCTGTTTCATCACCTCAGCGCTGCTCCCTGCTGCCACCAGTACACACAAGAACCCCCCCCATCCTGTGACCAGACCTAGAGAACCTGCGAGACTCTGGCCCTGGATAAGCACCTGTAAAACCTTCAGGCCACTGGCTCAGAGGAACTGGGAGTGTAGAACCCCTCACTACGTCCCCTAGACAAGCAAACTAAGAAAGCTTTGCAGGAGCTGTATAGCGAGAAGTCCTGTTCCCCGTTGCAGTGAAACTCTGATTGATGTAGCAGAACAGCCTTGTGAAAACCCCAGTTTAATTTCAGTTACGTTGTGTAGCTCTGCTGCCAAGAGAGAAGAGAGGGGTTTTTTCTGCAGACCTTGTGCCACGATGTTGTGAAGGAAATGCTGAGGAGTGCCTGCAGGAGTGGTTACTCCTTTGTGTCCCACTTAGCGCTCTTGTTTTTGGTCTCCACAGGCCGCCATTCGGAAAGAGCTCAACGAGTTTAAAAGCAAAGAGATGGCCGTACATGAAGAGAGCAGGCAGTTCACAAGGTAGGGATTTGCACTGGCCCTCCAAGCCGGGCAGCAGGGCTGTCCACTCCTGGTCCAGTGACGTCTTGCTGTTCTTTCAGCAGCCTGTCCCCTAGCTGAGTTTATCGTCCGCCCAATTAATTTATTTTAAATTGATTTAATCTCCTAAAAAGTTTCAGATTTCAAATGGACCTATGGCTGTACAGAGCCAATTTGGAATGTCTGTACAGTTAAACGTTCAATAAAATAATCTCTGAGCTCAGGTAAAGTATAGTTTAATTGAAGGTTAGATTGCAACCGGGAGCTCATGTCAGTAGGATGTTTTTGTCTTTTCTGACTTGCAGATCATATTAAATGACGTCCTCAGAAATGTGGTGATCATATTGTTTTCCAGGTATCATCGCCCCTGACCGCCTGGGGCGGAACACAAGCAGTCTGTGCTTCAAGACTCTGTCATGCATCACAGTGCCGAGCCGAAGAGCCCTAGAGCCAGGCTTTGCCTACCGGGGAAGATGGTGCCCAGGACAGATCCAGCCTCCTGTGCCCAGGGCTGGTATTTTCTGTGCAGCTGTGGAGAAAGATTGCTGGGCACAGCACCAAGTTGCTTAGAACATAACATGCCTGTGTTCAGTTTTTGTTACATGCTCTCCTGTGCACCATGTAATGTGAAAGACAGTCCAGTTTCCTTGAAGTTCTCAGGATCTTTGCACACAATGAGAAGAAAGCTGGGCTTTTAACACATCTCCCAGACCTCATCCTTCTCTCCCTGCACACACTCAAACTTTTTTTGTTCCACGATAAAACTCAGCACTGTGGAAGGATCCAGTGTTTTGAAAATATTGTCATCTCAGTTGTATTTATGGGCCTTTTGTGCTAGCTGAAATAGTCTTGGAATCTACATGCATAAGCGAGACATAGAGTTCATCTTCTGTTAAAAATCAAGAGCCCAGACAGGGGTCAGACCAAGCAGAGAGGTGGAAGATTTGGTCTAGGGTTATTTTTTCTTATGTGGTGTGCTTCTTAACATTGCCAGTATTCATAATTAATCTCAGTAACCGTAGATACAGTATGCACTTTCTCAGAAATAATGTAAGTCCTGTGTATCTGGCGTCATAGAACTTTCTGTATGTGTGCAGCGAAAACACTAGATATCAACACCTCAGAGGAGGTAAAAACATATTGATTTTCTTTCCTGTGCAAGCCTGCCATCCTCCCTCTTTTCTTCTAAAATTAGAGTTTCCAGAAATGGTCCGGCTACTTATTAAGATGGATTGTAAATAATAGATGGTATCTGGCTTAAAAGCACCATTATAGGGCTCTGGAATCTCCCTTCGGAAAGGACGGAGCAGATCAATATCCCGTCTTGTTTGATACCGTAAATAAAGCCTCTCAGAATTGTTCTTGGGCTGTTTTCGGGAAATGGAAAAGGCCAAAACTGTTTCTGTGAGCCCTGCAAGAGTCATGATTGGAGTTGCATATGTGAGGAGGAGGAAATATTTCACCAGTCCTGCCCCTTTTCCCCTTGACAGTTACCCTTGGCGGTCAGGTTTATTTTTTTAATGCTCTGATTTTTTTTTAATGTTGCCCTGATGGAGTTTTAATGACATCAACTGAGGCCTAGGTGATATTTTAGAAACTGTAAATGTAATTTATGAACGTAATTATTTTTAAATTCTATGTGTCCTGTACAGAATGTATATAAACTTCATTAAATTCTCATTTACCTTCGAAGGGAGTGTACTTGTAAACAATTATTATATTATGTGAAAAATCATCGAGTATTTTTTAAAACCTACATTGTTACAGTATATAGTGAAAACATTTAAAAACACAATTGCATATATTACTTTGTATATAACACTGTATTTATTTCTGTGCCAGCTACATTGCAGTGGAGCAGCTCTTGAGCTCTGATAAACAGGAGTTCTTTGATGGACGTGACATAGTTTCAAAGCCTTTCTCCAAACAGTCGGCAGCCTCAATTCACTTGAAGTGTGAATGTGGAGTTTCTGTGAAGAGATTTCAGAGGGCTCTGTTTTATTTACTTCATGTTGTGAAGAGGCATCAAAAGTATCATGCAGACATAAAATATGAAGTGTCCCACATTCCAGAACTACACATCTTAAATATTTTGCATGTAGCTGATGTTGAAGAGGGAACTGGATTGTGTTGGAATGACTTCTTCATCTCGTGCAGAATGCCCTTTGTTAAAAGCCGCTTAACATTGATTTGTGTAAATTCACTGCAAAACATTAAGGACACTTTGTATGTTAAACTTTGCTGCCATTCCACGCTCTGGGCTGTCCACGTATTGTAAAGTGTGTTTGAGTTGCCAATTGTAAACCTTTTTTGTAGAATTTGAGGCACAGCTGTGGTTGTAGGATGTTTTACTGAAGCATCAACGGACTGTGTCCACTGCACAGTGTAGTATGAAACTACCAAATGTACAATAAAAGGGTTTTACTGTAACTTTTGTGTGTCAAAGCTGTGTGTGGGTATTGCTTCTTACCTTAAGCTTGTTTAATTTTCTTTAGAGGGTGGTATTTAAGTAATGTAGTAGAAAATTGTTGTCCTTTGTTAAACAACATCCTATGATTATATACAGTATTGTAGTACAGGGGTGGACAACTGGTTCGAGAGGGTTGCGGTACTGTTCGAATAACAGGTCTTTCACACTTGGAAGCTCGGTAATCCCTAACAATCAACTGATTTAACTTCCATTGGTACAATATGAGGAAGGCACTCATCCCTGGGACCACAGGGCCCAAGTAGCACAGGTTCTCTGGATGGAATCCAGAGATCCAGAAATGATCTCAGGACCCAGGCGCTGTGAGGCCGCAGTGCTCCAGCATGCCACCTGGAGCTCCCCTGTGACTGGCATTGTTCACTGGTCAGGCACATCTCTTCCCACAGGGTCCCTCAGTACTGTACATCCAGGAGCTGTCACCCACTGTGTCCCCTAGGTGCTGCTCCAGCTGCTCATTGCATCGGGGTAAGGCAGAGAATTACTAAACCAATGGAGCTACAGGGTGCGAGTCTCAAGAAACCTGAACTGAAATTTAGACAGGAGGTTTTAACCTCTACCATATGATATATAGAAATGCTCAGCTTTAGACCTCTATTAGGACCCTGTTCTGGGAACTCTCACACCTGATGGTTCTAGTTTCCACCAAGCTCTTTGCTTCATTGAACTAATGAGTTGGTTAATAAGCACTTTTCTCAATACTTTTTTATGCTCAAGCTGCAGATCTTAAGATAAAGTATATCCAAAACACAGGAGGTTAAAAAGCAATGCCCAGCTGTTTTAGGATAGAGTTCAAGTGAATCCTACTCCCAGCTTGACTGGTTCCTCTGAGTTTTTGGTTCCTCTCCTCCGTTGTCTTCTGGTCTTTTCTGTTCTGTATTGACTACACGTACGGTCACTTGCATTGTAAAGCGCCTTGGGGCAAACTTTTTGTGAAAGGCGCTATAGAAAAATAAATTGAATTGAATATTAACGTTTCTACATTTCAAAACACGTTTTTCCATTAGTAGGAAACATTTAACTGTTCAGTTTTTGAAGATGGGTCTTTATCTTAGGCCAGAAGAGGGCACTCTAACTGTTTCTACCATGTCCGGCATAACTATGGATATAAACAGACATTGACTGTCCGATCACTTCAACAGGTAACCAAATAACTGTGCTCTTAGACCAACATATCTCTTCCATTATTTCAACATCGTGATACACTAACTGCCACAAAGCATTGTTAGGTGAGGAAAGGTAATGAGCACAGGATATTAACAGTAGTACATGTATGACGAGAGGCTATAGGTTATCCGTAATGTCTACAACTAAATGGCATTTCACAGGAATGACGAAGTCATGCATATTCCAGTATTCCAGGCATATCGGTCATGTTATGAGAAATACGATTAGCCTCCAACATTGGAAAATAGCATTATGATATACTAGAAAACAGATGTGATTTATTTTTTGCCAGCAGCCATATCATGCTGTAACACACAATGTATATCCACTGAAGCTCAGCAGGTGTGAGCCTGGTCAGTACCTGGATAGGAGACCTCCTGGGAAAAACTATGGTTGTGGCTGAAATTGGTGTGAGTGGGACAAGTTGGGGGCGCTCATCCTGTGGTCTGTATGGGTCTGATGCCCCAGTATAGTCACAGGGACACTATATATCCAAGGGCGTTTCTCGAATAGAGTAGGGGTGTTACCTCGGCGTCCTGGCCAAATTCCCCCCCGGACTTTACCAATCACGGCCTGCTAATAATCCCTGTCTCTGAACTGGCTTCATCACTCTGTTCTCCTCCCCACTGAGAGCTGGTGTGCAGGGAGTGTACTGGCGCACTGTGGCTGCCGTCACATCATCCAGGTGGGGCTGCACACTGGTGGTGGTGGAGGGGATCTCCATTACCTGTAAAGCGCTTTGAGTGGAGTGTCCAGAAAAGCACTATATAACTCTTAGGAACTATGATGACATCTATGGGAAGTGTAGTCAGTCTCATTATCACCATCATCGTCATTATTATTATTATTATTATTATGATCTCAAAATCATTTGATAAAATCGCCTTTTCTGTTCATTTTACATAGCCTGTATAAACCGTCACTACAGGTCGTTTCAGGAAGGAAAATTCAGAAAATTGCAAAAAATCCTGTTTCAGTACCCTGTGCGTAAACTGTCGTACAGTATTATCACTTGGAATACTTATTTAGCTTTTTTGAATGTTTAGCGCTAACGAAAAATAGTTAATCCTCCCCGAAAGTCTGCTTTATATCTTTTATTTCACAAATATCCCTATCGCGTATCCAAAAAAAAATAATTCTGAGAAGGATGCAACCTAATGGATATTTACTCTAGATATCAGGATGAGCCCTTATTGTTCCCCTCGACACTTGAACAGTTCTGTGCTATAAAGGAAAACAAGTTTCAGTGGGCCAGTAAGTAGCAGTTCCTTCGGCCGCACTATTTTCAGGAGTAGGATTGTCAATCCCAGTGTCCTGGATAAATTCTAGTTCATATATTGAATTTATTTGCTCTGTAGTGGGACTCTCCCCTGCGTAAAACACTCTGGGATACTATGGAAAGAATGATTAAACACTATATAGTTGTAAGAAATTAATATTTCTTTTGAAAAAACTCGAATCTCTCTTATAGCCTATTTTTTTTTTCAGTGTATGCATAGTTGGTATCTGTTGCATTTGTCACGTGTAATCCTGTTTTGTACATTTCACCGAAACCCCGTCAACTTGGATTGCATGAATTTGATTAATATGTCTTGGCAAGTGTTCATCCGAAGGTCTATTTTCGATTACTTTCGTCTGATGGAAAGTACCAAGTGAAGAAAACATTCTTTTTCGAATATTTATATTATTTTATTTTGAGACGCCACAAAAATGTCCTATTTGAGTGTCTTGCTTTATTGTTATGGCAACATTTAAGATGAAGGCATAATGGCTCATTTAAAACGCCTATGGGGACACCGCAGCTACACGAATGAGATGGTCTTTTCCGTAATGGCGCTGGTAGCGTGTTCCAAGCTGGGGTGCAAGCGTGGTTTATACGCGTTTTAGAGTAAACGAAATTAATTAGGAAGGTGTCTGTTGTCATTTCAGATTAAGTTACCTGCGAGTCAGAAGATACATCCACTTCTACCGTAGTTGCATCTCTCTGGAATAATTACAGAACTTCAGCAAAGGCATGGTATGAATCTTTACCAATTACGCTTTTAACATTTGTTTTCAGTTTCTCTGCTTGTGTTGTGTTCGTTGTGTTGAATTTATCTTAACTGGGTTTAATGACCTTTGCTGCCCAAGACATTCCACTTTGGGTTAAACATTCAAATAAAATAAAACAGATAATTCTGAATTTCATTATGTGAGGTATGAAATCCATTTCTAATGTGTTTTAATAAACTGGGGACGTCGTACGTATTTATTTTGAAAGCCTCACAAGAAGAAGAAGCCTTTCATTGAGAAGAAGAAAGCAGTGACCTTTCACCTGGTGCACAGGAGCCAGCGAGACCCCCTTGCCGCGGATGAGAAGGCACCCCAACATGTGCTGTTACCTGCCTGCAAGGTGAGCCTGTCACTCGTCTTCTGCATTTCCTGCTTTGTTCCATTTCATTTATACGCCATCAAAAAGAACTGCCAAGGAGGAGTTAAAAGTTAATGTACTAAATTATTTATTGATTGATTGATTGATAGATACGTTATTGATCCCGTGAGGGAAATTGCAGAAATTCCTAATGCAAGAAATTGTATGGGGCTAATAAAGTGATGTTATGTTTTTTTTTAATGTACTAAATGCATTAACAGAACGCTTATCAAAACTTTACCAGAGGTAAAGACAGCTCTACTGTCTCACATATCTTCAGCCCTACTGTGTGTAATAACAACAGCCAGTTTTGCACAACTTCAGTCCTTAAAAGAGGGAGAACAGGCTTCACCAAGTCACTGCTTTGAGCTCCCTGTGTTCTCGCATTTAACCGAACTTAAGTAGCAAAGAAACTGTAGCAAACAAAAAGATCTGCAAACGACAATAGCAACTGTGCCACAACTTTCTCGTTTTTGAACAAATTATTGCTTGCATTTTAGCTAATGCTGTGTTTTTGTATTCGAGAGATCAGTGTGTAAAAGGAGGTGATTCACGGAAGATCTTTTCTTTTTCCAGGCAGATGCAGAGAAAAGGAAGGAGGAGCAGAGGGAGTATGGGGTGTTTTTTGATGACGATTATGACTACCTGCAGCACCTCAAAGAGCCCTCCGCCTCCACAGAGCTGGTCTCCTCCAGCAGACCGCACACAGACGGGCGGCTGCTCGTCACTGAAGGCGGCCCCGTGCAAGAGGAGGTCGAAACCATCCCTGTAAGGCCCTGTAACACACTGCTACAGACCAGCTATCTAATCAGTGCTGATGCTGCAGTGAAAGCATTCGTTTAGTCTTTTTATTTTTTTAGGTGTCATATGTTTTTCTAGTAAGAAAAACTATCAAGGTAAACGTCCAAAAGTGCTTCCTGCAATAATATAATTTTTCTATCAATCAAAAGTACAATGAGCCACCTGGTCTCAGAAGAGTATATGAGGAACCCGTAGCTACAGCCAGGGCTCAAGGATGGCACACGTATTTCACACCTGAAAGGAGAAATCTTCCCTTTTATAACCTTCAAACTCCTGGGTGTCTTTTCGCAGGCCGTTTCCATCAACCTGCCTTCCTCTGTGTTTGCCTCGGAGTTCGAGGAGGAGGTGGGACTGCTCAATAAAGCGGCACCAGTTACAGGTACGGCGCTGTGGCGAGGGAGCTGTGAGCGATGGGAGTGCAGTTAGAGCTGGTTTTTCACGGTGTGACCTGACACTGGCGGAAGGAAGGATACGGGGCGTGGAAATGATCCATAAACGGATCGAGTATGGCAGGAGCCAGTACTAGCTTGCTGGGAAAAAAGGGAGCACTTTTAGTTCTGACGTAGGAACCTTTGGAAATCATTAAATATCCAGCTACAGATGGAACTAAATTAACTGGAGATTAACTAGTTAGAAGATCGGTATTACAGCAATCATAAATCGGATAAATCCACTCAATACCACTCAATGCTCCCTGCGGTATAGCTGTAGAGGGCTGTAGTGGCTTCTCTAGAAGATGTCTTTCTGTATAGACTTCATCGCCTCCACCCCTGGTGCAGTGCAGACTAGTGTGTCGTAGTGGCGTCTGCACGGCATTCACCCTGTGCTTCTGTCTCCAAGGCCCTCGGCTGGACATGGATCCTGACATCGTGGCGGCTCTTGACGAGGACTTCAACTTTGACGATCCGGATAACATCCTGGAGGACGACTTTGTCCTGAAGGCGAACCAGCCTGGGGGGGACGCCGACTTGGGGTATGTCTGTTGCTCACTTATCGCTCTCTGTGTCGACCTACAAACCGCGGAGCTTGATCCCACCCTCCTCTGTATATCTTCCCTGTCTGCCCGTGTCAGCGTGGAGGAACGTAAGAGCACTAGAAGGGCCCTTCCTTTGCTAGTAGCTTTTTGACTCAACGATCGATCTCATCCAGCCATTTCTTGGAAGAAGCCATGGCATTGGTTTCAACACTGCTGAAAAGTTTGTTTCCAAAAACTGCCTCCTGTTCTCAGTTTCGAAGGCACTTATCAGTAGTTTCCATGCTTCTCTGTTATCTGGTTCTCTGTTGGTTCTGAATAAGTTAAGGGATCCCAGCCTTTTCCAGCAAGTGACTGGCAGTAATGGGGTCCCTGTCAGGAGCAGCGCAGTTCTAGGTGTTGATGGTGGTTTTGCGCCCCTCAGCCCCATGCAGTGCCCCATGGGAATGGAGCTGATGTCCCACATTGGGTCCTGACCTGTGCAGGCTGCCGTCTTTCAAAAGTCACGCTTTTCAAGACTGAGACAGAAGCTGCGTCTTTCGTTCGGAACTCTGCTACAGGACGGAAAGCCTGACGGAACTGCAGGGCGATACAGGACATCCAAACACAGTTGCTGCGACCCATGCTCGAACCCATGATCGCAGAGCCCTCGGATGAGCGCCTTTATCAATTGAGACACTCAGGAGGCCTTGTTGTAAATTCTATCAATTAAAATTCACTTAATTTATTGGTTTAAAGGAGGTGAATTTGATATGAGTGTGTGTGATAAAGTTAAATATGAAATCCTGTTTGTTTTGTAATTGGGCTGTTTTGTATTTCTATTAATCTCGGTCAAAAACTTTCAGATGGGGAAAGTGACTCTCATCTGATTTAATTGTTCACCCACTAACAGGAAACATTAGATTGTAATGCTAGGGATTAGGCCCTCTTGAGAGAGGTTAGTCTCACCATGCTGATAACGTGTTGTTGCGGTAGTAATCCTACTCAATAAGAGAGAAACCTCAGGTTCTGACAGCAGAGGAGCCAGTGATGCAAACCTCCCATAATCCCATAGACAACTGAACACCTCATAGTCAGAATCCCCTGTAAAAGGTTGGTCAGGATGAGTCTGACTGAGGCTACTGCTGTTCACCCACTGACAGAAATAAAAACAGCGAGTCTGCCCTCATCACTCATTTGAACGCTTCTTCACTCGTACCCTCAGTGGCTCTGGCGACGACGACGACGACTGGGAAGACGCAGATGAGGGTGAGAGCGGTGAAGAGGAGGACTACAGTTCGGACGATCTCCTCTCAGATGACGAATGTCCGCCGTTGGAGAGCAGAGCCGAGGGTGTGAAGGAGTTCCTGTTCATGAAAGAGGAGACCAGGAGTCGCTTCACGGAGTACTCCATCACCTCATCCGTCATGAGGAGGAACGAGCAGTTGACGCTTCTGGACGACAGGTTTGAAAAAGTGAGGCCAGCTGCTGTTTATAAAGACGATCACCAGTCGTGGGGTGGCTGCGGTGCTGGTAGAAGCCTTTAATTTGCTTTACATCAGTCAGCCTCAGTTCAGCCTCTATCCAGCCTTCTTTGCAGTTGATTACTGAAGACATTCATCTCATCAGATGCATTACCTTTATACAGGAAATTAAATAATCAGACCAAGTATGTAACTCAGAGCTCAGGTAGGACAAATACCAGGAGACATCAGACTCATCAAGAAGGGAGTGTGACACCCCTGTCTTATACAGCCAGACAAACACGTGCTTCAAGTAAAGGAGACTGTTGCAAGTATTATGTAGATCTGTTGCAGTGGATATTTCCTGTTTGGCAGGAAATCTATACTTAGTTTAGATTGCCCATGTAATTATTTTATTTTGGTTCTCGTGTAAATCAGTACTACTAATTAAAACTTTGCAGGATAGTGAAAAATGACAGTATTATTAGATAACCAGTATAAAGAAATTGAATGGGTCTGAGGGGATTTTGTACAACTGGGACAGATATTCTTGTGTGTAATACAAAACATCATGGGAGCATTTTATAATTAACTGAAAATTTGCAGCTTAGTTTTTGAAAGGATACTGAATGTATATTTGCTCCAAATCTCTTGTGGAATCTTTGAATTTTAATTTGCTATTGCCAAAAGCCTGTTGGTTCAGAGAGTGAGCTGCTTGATAATAAAGATAGAATTTTGTTTCTGTTTATATTACAAATGCTTTCAGCTTGAGATTTCAATTAGCTCTGCACAAATACTGTGTGAGAGGAGCAGGAGAGTGAAAGTTACTCTTATCAGTGCTCTGCCGAGCTGCTGCTCTGGTAATTATTTCTGAAAAGAGACAAAGCAATAAAAGAGGAATTTATCTCACACCTTATTGCTTTCTCCGGCTGTTTTCTTTGGCTCAAAGAGAGAGGACTGAGCTATAAAACAGTCATCGTGAAGGTGCATATCTTTTCTGTGTAATTGGATAAAGTTTTTTTTTTCTGTTTCCCCACAGTTTTATGAGCAGTTCGACGACGATGAGATCGGGGCTCTGGACAATGCAGAGCTGGAAGGGTTTATAGACCCCAGCAGCATGCGACTGGAGGAAGTGATTAAGGACTACTACAGACAGAAGGAGAAAGAGTGAGTGGCACAGTCCTCCTCTGAAGACTGGTTTTCATCCTGCTTTAAAAAAAAAAAGTTTTTGGAGGATATTTTCCTCATTTTAGTTCCGGTAAAGGGCATTTGCAGTGTGCAGATCCTCAGACGCAGTTGCCTTTCCTCCGTTCCTGTTGTTCTGTTCTGACACAGTTGCAGTTCTGAGGGGAGTGTGGGGAGGCTGGTTTCCTCTATTCAAGGAATGTGGTCCACTGGGGTGTGGAGAAAACAACTTAAATTTAGTTGGTTTCCATTCAAAACTCAGGGCTTTCTTGCAGTCTGTGGCATCTTTGTCTATGCAGATGCCAGAAGCCGGACGATCTGGGTCCCAAGGAGCTGCCAGTGATGAATGAGGACAGCGAGGAGGAGCAGGAGGAGATGGAGACTGTGGTGGTGGAAGAGCCCAGGGAGAAGTGGGACTGCGAGTCCATATTGAGTAGGTTGCTGATTGTGTCTCCACTGACCCGCTCACAGCTCGCTGTTGCAAGGCAGAAATTGCTCTCGGCTCTGTCTTGTCTCTTGCTAAATTCAGACCTCAAATGTTTAAACAGTTGCTTTCAGAAAATGGGGGGGCAGATTGTTCCCTGGAGCAATCAGCTTTTTGAAATCGCCCTGTTAAAAGTGCTTCCAGGGCACTGCATTTCTGGCTCTGATTGCATAGAGGATCTCACACAACAGGCAGAAAGTGTGCCCAGGGCACTGGGTTCCCTTCAGGTAAGTGTCATGAGCTCATGAGCAGGTACGTGTCATGAGCAGAATTGTTCTCTGAATTTGTCTCTGAAAAGACACAGTTTGGAGAGTTACTGATTAGCCACCCTGGGGCTTTACTTACAGGATACAGTTAAAAAAAGCATGTGCAGTTTATTTTTCCTGTGTTAACAGTGGACTCTATGGCTCATCACTGTACTTCAAGGCAGCAATCAGATTAACTGAGTTATAAAATTGAAATTGCTAACCTTGTTTTTTTTTATTTCAGGTACCTACTCTAACTTGTATAACCACCCAAAACTCATAGAGGATCCACCAAAGGTGAAACTATTACCAATTTATTTTTACTTCTGTTGGTGGTTGCTTAATAGGTCTCATAGGTCGTTTCATTTTCTATCATTTCAACTCAGTGTTGGTCAAAATACTGATAAACAGACGTGCTGCAAACCACCATACAGGTCAAAGTCAGTGCAATGAAGCTGCAGTTGTAAAAACCTTGGTCTTGCCTTGGTTTGACCCTAATGCTTATCAGAAATACTGGTTTAGTTTAATATAAGACCCGCAATGCAAAGCCATTGTTCTAGATGTGAAACTGACTGAAGTGAGATGATCTCTGCTTGCAGCCAAAGCCCATCAAGGTGTCCAGCAAGACTGGCGTGCCTCTGGACGTTCTTCCTCAAAGGGGTCTCACTGCTAAGCAGGCTGAGCGCATGCAGATGATCACGGACAGCGACCTGCCCAGAGTCGGCATGCAGCCGCGGCCCAGGGAAGAGTCCAGGGAGGAGAGAAAGGCCAGGAAACAGGCGATAAAGGAGGAACGGAAAGTGAGTCGCAGCACCAGCTTTCTTAGCTCAGGCATGCAGAGCATGGTTGGGTGTTTCGTGTCTTAAGAGGCTGAGCTTCATCATTTGTGTGTTTCACTAAAGACAGGCCTAAAATATACAAGTATTGCTGCCTGTCTTGCTAGAATGAAGGTATGTTAAATGTCCATACAGTTAATCACCTGCACTTCCTGTCTGGTTTTGGTGTAGTGCACAGGTAACAAAAAACTTTCCCGTGTGTTCGGAGGACTTCTCAGATTTCATTTTACTGCAAAATGCAGACATTTCCATGAGTAAAACACAAGTTAATATAGTGACATTTCTGCCTTGTGCTCCTAATCTTGTAGCTGCCAAATACCCTTGCAAGAATTAATACTTCTGTTTTCTTTCTTTTACAGGAAAGGAGGACAGAGAAGAAAGCAAACAAAATGGCTTTTAAACAAGAAAAAGCCAGGCAGGAAAAAGAACTGTTGAATCTCAGAGCGAACGTGCAGGGCCTCAAACTCTCTTGAGCAGCAGGACTGAGGGAGCTCATGTCAGACTTCACAGGGGGAAGCAGACGGTGCTCAAGACCGGTTTAGACATCGGTGATTTTAATGGTCAGACTGCGAGTATCCAAAGAGCTTTACCTCAGCTGTAATGCCTGTATTTTTTCAGATAAACACTTCATGTATGCAGTAGCAGCTCCCGGTTCTTTATGCTGTTAATTAAGAAAATACCAGTTTCTTCAGGGAGCTGCGCTTTGTGTCAATAGCGTTCAATTCTCCAGGGCCACACGTACTTGGCAGGCTTTCTGTCCTCATTGGATCAGTTACTAACTGATTTAACGACTTTAGTGACTGAAATAACACATTTTGAAGGTTTGCAGACATAGATTCAGTGAACAGACCAAGAGAATGGTGCATTTTTCAGTGGTTGTAGCTGTTGAGAAGTGAGGTTGAGGTGAATTTAAGATGAATTTAAGAATTTCAGATTCTTGCTGAAATTCTGCGGATCAGATGAAGCTTTAAATTTGAGCATTTCCACCTCTTCGATCATGTATGAAGACATTGGCTATTTGTAAAAGGTAACTTCCTGGAACTCCCGTTAAGAAGATTACAAATATATATATATCTTGAGTTATTTCTCTGCAGATTATCTGAGTGAGTCAGCAAAATTCAAAAAAGCTTTGGATGTAGTTATTTTTCCAGAGTAATACATTTATTGTTCTATTCAGGTTTGAGTCATCCCTTTTGGGAACATTCTATTTATTTGCAGTTTGTGAAAAATGTATTATATTAGGTCTCTGGGGCAAAACATTCAATTACTGATTTTTTTTACGTGGTTTAAATTGATGTTCTTGACTGTCTGACTTCAAGGTTATTAAATGTGCACAACTCACAGAAGTGCAACATACAGTATTTCTGAGCAAAACTGTCAGATAATATATACGATTCTGAATAAACATTTCCAGAGCCCTTGGAAAATATGGTAAACACCAATTCATTTTAATCATAAATCTATATTATATTTCAGTCACTGCATCATAAGAAAGAAATTACATGAAGTGTTTATTAAAGGTCCCTAACTTATTGGGCATCTTTACACTTCATCAATTAATTTCGAAATACTGGCAGTGCTTGTTCAGACAAAGCAAGATCACAGGGAACATAGTCCACATTCTCTGCAGTGAAAACATTTGATCGTCCCAGAAGTGGCTTCATGTTTAATAAGTTCTCGATATTGTACATTTGCCTTTCTTCTTTGGCTCACTGCAGTTGGTTATATTCTCTGAGCCATGTTCATGTGTCAATATCGGGGACAAGCCAGCTTGGAAGCTTTGTCAAGCCTTTGAGAATTGTCATACTTTCATCAGCAAGTGACTGTCCCGAATTCTGGCTGCTTGAGGTGGATGTCCAAGCTTGTTTGGACAGATTTGCAGATGTATTTTGCAAGTACTAGTTTCTTTAGCCTTTGTGTGAAATCGGTAAAAACAGATATGCCAGTTGTCTCCCCCTAAAGCTGTTTCACAGTTTTTTTTATAAGAGTTTTTAAAACAGTTAGAATTGACTTCAGTGAGCCAGGTTTTTGGAAAGCCTGATCATTGTTAACAGAAAAAGGAGACTTAACAGTACCTGAATCTTGTAGACCCTACTTCTGCTTTGTCAAATCAATATTCAGTCTGCAAATGTGTAGAACCGTTATTTAGAGCCAAGTTTTCTATGAATTATTCTTTATGAATTGTGGTGTGAAATGCTATAGGGTGGTACTGTATTAGCAGTGGCAGTGTAATTCTTAAAAGCCATGTAATACAGCCCAGTTCGTCCAGTTCCCTGTGGATTAAACAGGTCCCCCATTCCTGCTTCTGGTGGATCATACACCTGCCAGTTCTTTGTTCCAGCACAGCTCTTGATCACAAAATTACTTACAACTTAACAGAATTAATCTGAACTGTTTGATGGTTTTTCAGGTTTGAAACTTACCGTTATACTATTGCATTTCCTAACTTGAACTTTCGAATAGGGAAAGAAAATTGCAATCATTTCATTTGAGCAAATTATTAGTTCAATCAAGGGTTCAGTTCAGTAATTTAGCTCGAGTGGAATGAAAACCAGCAAGTGTGTGGTCCCCTGACTGAACAGTCAAATTGACGGACCTCTCCACACATTAACCCATCCTATGACTGCTGCTGTGTTAGAGCTACAAAACACTGGATACTGCATTACCAGACACCAGGAGCTCAGCCTTCCTGGTTACCAAGGTGATGTGTGACTCACTGACAACACTGCCTTGCGCTGCTCCACTGTGCCATTGGCTCATGTCGGTAAGCTTGACCTGTGCTTTCACATCTTAAAGATTAGAGTCACTAACACCAGCCACAAAATCCCCGTCATGACTACAACTGTTACTCAATAAAGAGTGAGGTGCCTGGACTATTTTTTTTAATTTAAAGCTCCTTTGTTTTAGGAATTGTGAAACTGTGCTGCTGTTTCTAACTCCCTCTGTAAATTGTAAGCAAGTATATTAAAGTGTAGGAACATAAATGTTACAAACAAGAGGAGGCAACTAAGCCCATCAGTCCTCAGTAGGAGTTAATTCAAGACAAGATCTCATCCTGCTGTTTCTGGAAAAAAGAAAATTCGCTTCAATAACATGGCCAAGTAGCTTGTTCCATACTGCCACAACTCTTTGGGTAAAGAAGTGGCTCCCGTTTTTGGCTTTAATTGCCACAGTTTACAGAGTACAAGTGTGTTTTTTCAAGAGTATATAGAACAGCAGTTGTACAGCAAGCATGTGGTTTGTTTATAACATGTACATATACATAGGTGTATATGTTTGTATATACCCAAACCTGAAAGGTAACCGTAATTCTTAATCACACCTTCTTATGCCCAGCCCCTTAATGAAAACCTTAACTTCTAGATCCTAATCTCTAGAACCTCTCAATGATTGAACCAGGTATAATCCCTTCCTAACCTAATGTTACCTCTTGCCCTAACTAAGCACAACCCAGCACTCATTTGACTTTGACGGTCTATTCTGGTTTGAGTAAAATGTGACTTTTACCCCCATGAGGTCATGGGAAAATAGAGAATTTGGGATTTACTATGCTACAAAATAAGAGAGATAAGACCCCTTTGTTGGCCATTTACAATCTCTTGCATTAGGAATTTGTCTTTTCCCATACCCCAGCTTGCTCTCCATGAGACACACAGACAGGGAGAGAAGCTTGGGGTCAGAGCGCAGGGTCAGCCGTTTATATGGCACCCCTGGAGCAGCTGGGGTTAAGGGCCTTGCTCAGGGGCCCAACGGAGTAGGATTCCTCTGCCGGCCGCGGGATACGAACCGGCACCCTTCCAGCCACAGTAGTCACCCTGACTTAAAGCAAGACAGACTGAACTATGGGAGGGGTAACTAGCTGAAACATAAAGCAAAATGGTTTATCCAACAATACTAAGCCACAGGTTTCCAGGTCTGGAATCTGGGTCTTTAAACGGTTAACAGCTACAGGCTGTGAAGATGGGTTCAGTTAAAGCTTAATTGTCTCAATTTCATATTTCTGTCAGGTGAAAAGCTGCTGATAATTTTGGTGATGTAGAAAGCATTCTGGATTGTAGGCCCTGAGGACCCGGGTTGGGAGCACTTGATGAAGAGGCCATCTGGAGCCTCTGTGTGTTCGCAAGTGCTCACCAAGGAGATGCACTTTCAACATTAATTCCATATCAGGGGTTTGGCAAACATGCACATTACAAACTGATTTTTTTCCCCCATTACGATGAAAATGCAGCACTTAGTGTGCAAAACATGCATATCCCTCAATCCACAGGAAAAGAAGCAGAAGGAATGCTTAAAAACAAGTCTGTCTAAGGCACAATGGCCCATTTGAGGCGCCGCAGTTTCGGAAGACTGCAGAGGCAGTCATCTTGATTTTCAATTCAGACGTTTGCAATTTTATGTTATTAGAAAATGCTATAGTCGAAAGGCAATCTCCAACACATTTAAGAGCTGAAAACCGTCAAAGCGTTCAAATTAATCCTGTTATTAAGTCAATTAAAGGTTCCATTGTGTAACTGGAATAAAATCCAGCAGGTTTTCATTCGTTCTTCATACTGACTATGCTACATTTGCTTACAACCCATCAGAATGCAAAGACTCAAGGCATGTATGAGATGAGCTCTAATTTAAAAGTTAAATCCAATATGTAATTGTCTACCCATAAATCAGCACGCCCCCCCCTTGAGAAAGACTTCTGTTGAGCTGCATGATTGCAGAGCGCAGTTGGCAAGCAGGAGGAAGTCTATGGTGGCCCTAAAGAAACAGCTGTAGGGTCTGTTCCACTCATGACTAGGGCATTGCAATTAGCCACCATCCCTTCTTTGAATTAGAAGTTTATACCTTAGAAATAAATAAAAAAATTGTATCCTGAAAAAACTTTAACCTTTCAATAACTTAATTACTCACGTGACTTCCAAAAGTACAATTTAAATTCTTATCCTTTTCTAAGGTGCCTGTTATGTCACTATTCTCCATCGCACTGCTTTCCCATTCAGCCTGTGAATCTGCACCATGCTTTGCATTTAAGATTGCTTCACGGATTCAATACAATATTAAATTGTCCACCCATGCACCAATTTTCGAACCTCTCATGTTCAGTGCATCAATCACGCTTTGCTCTCGTTGCTATCCATCTGGGATGTGCACAATCAGCTAAATGAAAGATCTAGTCTCTCTGTGAGCACGGCCAGCTGCAGTGCAACAGCAGCTTAACACACACAACACAGCCACAGTGTAACGAATTATATACTAATAGTACAATACATACAATACAATACAAGAGTTACTCACAGTCCGGACACACAAGAGGAAACTAGAACAGAACAGTACACAGAAAATCGTATCACACGTATGAATATAAACTAGTCATAAACTATGACAGGCTTGCAGGAATGAAGAGCACGTTCAGCAATAGACTGATCCATCCACAGTGCGACAGGGAGCGCTACAGGAGGTCATTCTTGCCGTCTGCCATAAGACTGTACAACGCATCCACCTTGCGTCTGGGCAGAGGCAACAGCGACAGTGACCTGTTTCTGGACTAAACGCATATACACATCTACTGCTACATCTGTTCTCTTTCTTTTTCTTTTTCCCGTTTACAACCACTTTTGTGCAATATATGCCAGGGACCTGTGCAATACATTTATATTTATATCTATGGTTACATCTATATTTATATTCATACGTGTGATACGATTTTCTGTGTACTGTTCTGTTCTAGTTTCCTCTTGTGTGTCCGGATTGTGAGTAACTCTTGTATTGTATTGTATGTATTGTACGATTAGTATATAATTCGTTACACTGTGGCTGTGTTGTCTGTGTTAAGCTGCTGTTGCACTGCAATTTCCCTCACGGGATCAATAAAGTATCTATCTATCTACACTGTTCTCTCTGTCAGGAGATCACCCTTGTCTTGCTTCCCCACTCCTTGAAATCTCCTTGCCTGTGTTCAGGCATGTGGAGTTCCCAGAGCTCCCACTGCTCCACCATGTGTTTGCCATGTGTGCGCTCAGAGGAGCTGGCCAGCCAGTGTGCGCAGTTCGCTCCTCACACGCCACAGGCCAGTGGGTCTGCTTTCCAGTTCAAGTACCTTCATCTCCAGCAACTCGACAAGCTGTTACTGCTCACAGATCCAATTCCCCCCGAGAAGCCGCAAGACAGAAAACCAATCATCCGGCCAGTCACGGCTCGTTGCTGTATATCTGTCTTTTCAGCAAGGGAAGCTTGGTTTTGTTTTGTTTTATTTAATTGGCTTTGCTGGCAGCTCATTTGTAAGAAATAAGATTTTAACGGGAAGAAATTAGTCTTTAAATAATTTAATAAAAACTTCATGAAGCCAGAATTGCCCCTACTTGGGCAAATCTGGTCCGGTACAGGAGGTACAAGTTTGTATATACTAGTATCTAGAATTGAATATTTTGCTTTGGAAATAATAATCAACTATTTTATATAGCGCCTTTAAATGTGGCTTCTCAAAGTGTTTTACAGACTTGACAGCAACAATAAATAAAAAAGAATACACAAGATAAAACAATTACAATACACAGAGGAGACTGTGGATGGTGGTACTAAGAAAAGTACAAGCAGAGGGGTAAAGAACAGAACCGGTTCAGTAAAGGCTCTTCTAAAGGTTTTGAGTCTGGATTTGAAGGAGTTTAGAGAGGGTGACTCTCGGATATCCTTGGGGAGAGAGCTCCCGAGCTTGGGGGCATAACAGGAGAAGGCCCTGTCACCCATACAATGTAGACAGGCATGGGGGACAGTTAGGAGACCAGAATTAGAAGAGCGAAGGTTGCGAGGTGGGGAGTAGGGGGATAATAGCTCAGACAGGTACTGAGGTGTCAAGCCAGAGGCTTATAGGTGAGCATGAAGATTTTAAAGTCCACATGGAATTTGACAGGAAGCCAGTGCAAGGACTCCAGTATAGGAGTAATGTGATCACTTGCACAAGACCTGGTCAGGATTCTGAATGCCGAATTTTGGACGTACTGCAGTTTGTTCAATGTAGATTTAGATACCCCAGCAAGTAGAGCATTACAGTAGTCAATTTGGGAGAACACAAATGTGTTGACTAGCTTTTCAACCAGTTAGTGATAACATAGGGCGTAGTCTAGCGATATTTCTGAGGTGAAAAAAGATGTTCTGACAATATACTGCACAGGTGGGTCATATGTTAAGCCAGAATCGAATATCACCCCAAGGTTTTTCAATTTAGACTGCAGCTCAAGTACAGAACCATCTACAGATAGGGTTACAGGATTGGCTTTACAAAGTTGATAAGTAGCATAAACAGAATTCAGGACTGGGTCATGTCACTTGCTGACTGACCAGGATTCTCCTTGCAGCTGCAGGGGTAGGGATATCCTCTTTATGGGCTTTCTGGAAAAACAGCATCTCCTGGGAGTGATAGCAGCCCTGTAGTGACATGCTGCTCCCTTAATCTGTGCTATCTTGCTTTGCCAGCACTGTGGAACTAAGCCTGCAGGTTAGTTTGTAATTGACAGAAAGATCTCATCTATTTCCTGGAGGACACCAGGTTATCAGCTTTAACAACACGGCTAGTTAGCTTATGCCAGAATCCCACCGTTTGTGTAATGAAGTGCCTTCTGTTTTTTCTTTTCTCCTCCCCTGCCTATAAAATCAGCATCTTAAGCTTGCTGCCATTTCTCTCTTCACCTGAGCCACATATTCAGTGCTGGCGTCTAATGACTCCTGGCTTGATGGGGAACATGCCCTGCATGCTTCAGGGCACACTGCATTAACATCCACTTTCAAGCAAATGTCATGACAGTTATAAAAATCAATTTGCAATTCAAAAACCCTCAGTGCTGCTGCTGAGTTCAAAATGTTACAGGAACTATGCTCTTAAGTACTTACTTTCTAGTCAGGAAGAGTAAAGACAAACCATTAATATAATAGCTGTATAGTTATATTTACTAATTTTACTAATTGAATTTTTTACTTGAAAACACTCCATGCACAACAGAAGTAACAATTATTGTTGTGCGAGGCTAGATGTCTAATTGAAATATAAAGGTATCGGTGAAACAGAAGAGAACAGCCAATGTTATATTATCTCATTTGTTAAATTACTGTTTTTTTAGTTTTCAATACTTAAAAAGCTTGTTACACTTTGAATATGTATTTTTGGCTTAAATGCTTTGTATTGATGCAGGGCTTATAACATAAATCTATTCTGGGGACATAAGAGATTTATACAGACCATTTTCAAAGAGATTATATTTATACAGATTACTGCACTAGAGCAAAAGTAATTTTCTTCGATAAGGCACGGTGGAAATCTTCTCAAACCTTTTTTTAGTTTTATCTTGGTATCATGTATACACATGCAGACCACTCAAAAAAAAAAACACTATGATCAAATAACCTTTCTCCAAGAAGAAAATTTTAGAACTGTTCCTTCTGTTAGCCAAAGGAAGCAAAATGATAAAATAAGTCCTTCAGTGACACAAATTCTTTACATCTGTCACCATTGAATTTAAATCGTAAGACATCCCTAATCTATTTCTCTCACACAGAACATGTGAGCATGCTGCCAAGAAAACTAACAAAATCCACAGTTCTTTCTCCAAATAAAAATGCAAAGCCTGTAAAAAAACGCCTGTTGTTGCTATGGTATTTGTGCTTGCCAAGGGAAACCATTTCAGTTACTCTTTCCTTTATCAAATGGTTGATAAATACCATATGCATGACATATCAAAAGATAATTACTGTCCTCCTTGAAGCACACTACAGAGTTCTGTAAACTCCAACAGGCATTTCACAATAGATCTGCTTTTTAAATGCCATAACAAGACAAGTACTGCATTAATGATCATCAGACTTTCCCCATGACTAAAAGCAAATCTGGAAAAAAAGGCAAATCCCAGGAACAGACTGCCATTAAATGTCAGTGCTGTTTCAAGGGCCCGTGTCCAACAATCACACGTCGGCTTCAGCTTAACAGCACGTCACCACCAAAATAAAACTTGGAAACTAAGCAGAAGCCAAATGCACCAGTCTGGCTTTTGTCAATCACACTGAAATATATCCTGCAGAGAGTGTTAAACAAAGTTTTCAAAAACTGAATATTTACCAGCATTCTTTCCAACATTATTTTAGTAGTAATAGGAATTGCAACATCTTCCCTTGCAAGTAAAAGTTAAATGGCTGTGTTACAAGTGCATGTTCTTCACAGCTGCCAACTACCGATTTCACAGCTGGTTTTAACTTCGAGTTAGTGTAATTGGTCATACAGTACTTCACTTTTAAAGATCAAAAAGGAAAGAGAGAAACTTTAAAATTTTCAGGAGTAGCTTACCCATTTTGAAGTTTCCATCCCTTCATTAACAGGATCACCAGGTTTGGCACCAATTTGTCGGACTTGTGTTGTCCTGCAGTGGCCCAATCCCTCTACGTTTGACTATATAGGATAAACTATGATGTAGCTTCAGTAAGAAAATGAGCTGTTCAATGTCTGTAAAAACCTTGATTTAGATAAACATCAGAAGGATTCCTAAATACTACATATTTTCCTGCTCAGTTTTATAAGTAATATCCCCTTTTTGAAAGTTTCAGTAATACAAACTTTCTATTAGTGCTGTAAGATTACAGTACTAATCAATCAAGTTTGGAAACACCGCGCAGAGACAAACAAAGGGAGACATTAATGATGATTCTTTACTGTAATCACTCAATTCTGAATCCTGTGCATCTCTGAATGGTAACTACCTCCTCTTAGGATCAGAGCTACAACTAGGATAGACCGCTCAGCTGAAGAGCCCTTCCGAATTAAAGGAGACCGTTAAAAAAAACAGCCAACTTCTAAGCAGGTTGCAAATACTGTCGGACTTTTATGGCCAACACCCTGATAACCGATGAAGACCACTGTATAACAACAACAAAATACACCCGAAACGGACAAAACCCTCATTATAAGCATGTAAGCAACAGCAGAGTCAAATCGGTCAGCATTAATTTATTGTAAAAATATGTAAAAAAAAAAATCAGTAAAATATCACCCAACAATGAGGAACACCAGAATGAACTGTTTCTATAAAAGCACCAGACACCACAACTGAAATTATGAACAGACGCCGCCACTGGCTTATCCGAACGCTGCCGAAGATAAAACCGCCGCACTGTGCCAAGACCAAACCGACTTGCTCCCGCCCTTCCCTTCGCACACGCAGCCGCTTGCGTTCTCCATCATCGCAGTCCCGGAGGCGCCCAGAAACGATCTACAGAGGCACGGCCCCGGGCTGGCCCCCCGGGCTAGGCGTCGTCTGGCTTGTCGGCGGGCGGCCCGCAGGGCTGCAGCATCTTCTCCATGAGGTTGAAGCGCACCCGGGCCTTGCTCTCGTTCTCGGCCACGGAGAAGTAGTTGAGCAGGTCGAAGTGGCCCATGTAGGAGCAGTAGGAGTCCCGGTGCTGGTTGACCAGCCACTCCCACTTGGTGGTGTCGGCGTGGCCCGTCCCGATGTACTTGGACTGCAAGTGCTCCAGCTGGCTGTGGATGTTGTAGCGGTCCGTCATCTTCCACTGCGAGAGGAGCGCAAAGCGATCAAAACAGGAGACCCCTCGGGTACAGCAGCTAATCAGCGCGAGTCGGATTGATCATGTCTTATCCCTTGCGTTTAACTATCAGTTAAAGAACCGAGATGACTTCAGGTGAGGGTATAAACAGAACAAAAGTTAGTTTTAATCTTTTTAACCAAACGGCTTCTAGCATCTGGTGCTTCATGTCCTAGTGGGTGCCTGAGATTTTGCATCTTCAGTCTGCTGCTACAGTACAGGAACGGTAAATCACAAGAGCCTCTGAAATTTCATTCACTTTGAATTATCATTAAAGCGTCTCATAGAGGCTGCCATTCAGGAACACGTGCCAGAAAAGAGCTTTGAGCTCCTAATGTTCGTGATTTGTGATTAAGAGACATTTGAATAGGTATCAGGAAACAAACCAGGTCTTATTGGTGGTGGTGGAGGGGAGTCCCCATTACCTGTAAAGCGCTTTGAGTGGAGTGTCCAGAAAAGCGCTATATAAGTGTAAGCAATTATTTATTTATTATTATTATTCCGTCGAACTTGCATGTACAATTGGAAAAATATACCCTGTCAAAGCATACTCACGGCGGCTTAAATGTGGGCGGGTACGTAAGATGTAAGAGAAACAAAAGTTATTAAAAACAACTAAAATATTCAATTGTGAAGACAAGAATGCGATCACCAGACTAAGTCTAAGAACTGAATTGCAGACGGAGGCCTACAGTAGCAGTTATAGTGGTAGGAGTATTGGTATTTATTTCATACTGAAACATATACAGTTAAAGTCATTGATACGAGACTAGTGTTTTCAAGTAATCAATAAAAATATTTTTAGCATTCCGCCATTAATTCGTAAGATAAAATGCAATATAATAAGTCTAAGTGGCTTAGAAACAATAACCAAAACTTGTGATACAAAGAGTACAATGTTAGTTATTTTTCAGAATGTGCCATACAAAGTACATTTAGGGTTTGAGCTAACAAGAAAGGCTACTAGTTTCACCGTCGAGAAAGAATTACAAAAACAATCCCATTGCTTTTACGTAACTATTTCAAAACTAGTTAAAACACACCTCAAACTAATCCCAGTCTATTCCTGAAGATCAACGAACGTCGTACAATAAAAAATGAAATAAAATTTTTCTTTCGTTTAAAATAACCTGAAAACTCATGTCTAAAGTAACTAAAATACTTAAAATGGCGTCGTAAACTACTTTAACACACTCGGTTAACAAACGCACATTTAACAAAACCTTCCCTTTACCTTCACATAAATAACTGACAGACATTTAATGTATAACAATTCTAAAAATAAATTCTTACCACTGATGACTTTAAAATAAACAACCTGAATAGCCTTTTCTTCCTACGGAATTAGTTACCGCTCCACTCGCACACGTTGAAATCGCTTTCTACAGGAAGCGAGAAAGGACAAACAGTCTCCTCTTGCCTTCGCAAAATTCGATTGAGCGGAAACCCTGACATTGGGTCGACGGTAGACTCCCTAAGTGAACGTAATTAAACGAATTTTAGTAGGTCAAAGGATTTATCTTTCGCTGATAAATTTACAATAGGTTTCATTTTATGTACCCCATAAATGTAACTATTTTTCTTGTAAATATCTAATTTGCTGGCAATTCTGCTGAGAAAAGGAAGTAGGTTTTTACACAAAAGGATGCTAGAGTCTGGACCATGTTAGTCGGCCATGTTGTTGGGGTTGATACTCTGTCTTTCTTCAAGAAAGACCTAGCTGAGATTGTCAGCTCCTTAAATAGCTCCCGAAAGAATGGCCTGCCCTCATCTTTATCCTATCTGATCTTTTAATATACGGAAGAAAGCCATAGATCCGAAGTCTTGATGGATCTCCAGCATGAAGGCTGCTCAGGACTATGAATATGTCGTCTTAATACCCTTTGGGGTAACTGTTTTTAAGTTCGTCTTTCTGACCTTTCAGCACCACCGGTTACTGAATGGCAAATTCAACTGGACTGGTCCAGTATCCTGTACTACGCACAAAACCAGCCTTTTAGATGCATTCCATGTTGGACTATCAACTTAACTATAACTGCTCTATTTTCATTTAAATAAAGTTTCAATTACGTTAGTTGGCTGATGCAACTTGCTTTTGTACCCGTTAAAACAGCCTGAAGAAATCTGAGTAAAATAAAATATGTTTTAAGACTCACTACTCCACACTGATGCCCACATATCTCTTTTTCTCCTCCTAAAATAAAAAAAAAGATGATGGAAATGGGGGTTGCTTATTTCTGGTTTCAGGCCACCAGATGCAATTCACACACCTTTCTCACTGGCCTTCCACTCTGCTGCTGAACTACCCAAAAACCTGAGGGTTCACCTTCATGGCTTGTTGGAGTGAATGATGTTCCAGTTGTGGAGTATTTCCCAGTGAGCGGGGCTAGTGCTTTGCTGTCATTGCTATAGTAACAAGAAGTAAAAGGCAGAGACCTCCGAACAAGGAAATGGGCTCAATTAGCAGCACAGCTGTGGTGCTGTGGCTTCACAGAGCGCATAAACATGAAACTTTTCCTGCCGTTTCCCAAAGCTCCCAAACACAGATTAGACATCCTGCATTGACCGAGCAAATATAATTAGCTTATTAACGAAGAGCAAGTTACAAGTACACATTGTAGCTAGTTCACTGAAAAATGAAAAATTCAGGGCATTGTTTAGTATTTGTATAACCCGTTAGCAGTTCACCAATGTATAATGTACCCATTCCCTTGATGTGAACCCACTTTATAAGGGATATGTGTAATTTTTATTGTGCTCATTTCTAGTTTTAGATCTTCTCTTAGAATTGTAGAGCCGTTACACTGAAAAGAATTTGACGGGTCTCCAATTCAAACATGATTTTCCCTCATCAGCTTGCTGATTAAACTGTTGCTACCAGTGAAAATTAAAAAGGCCGTGATATAATTTAACACTTTTTCTAATATCAATAAATGCCGGTGGTATGGTGATCACCAGTTGTAAATTTACCACGTTGATTTTTGCTGTAATGAGTCGGGACACTAGGCAAGGTACTGTAGAAGCAACTCTGAAAAAGAAGGGTGACTTCACCAGCCTTCCTACTGTTAATGTATAATGTGCTCAGACTCACAACAGTTAGGTGTGTGCTTGGTTAAAGTGCACAGGCTCCATCACATACCCATCTCCCCATTATCAGAAAGTCAATAACACTACTCTCCCCCTGGTCCATCACAGGGCCATGAAGAAAGGACTTGGGATAGCCAATCAAACGTGGCCACCTGCTTTGGGGAGAGGAACTCCTGTCTGGGTGGCCAGCCCTGGTCCTGGACAGCAACAATCCAGCAGGTTATATGGGTTATATATATATAACCCATATAACCTGCCTTTATATGGGCTCATACACAATTTCTAAGCACTTGAATCAGTTTGGTTTAAACTGCTTCTTAACCAGATGCTTTGTGCAACTAAGCTGTAGATCAATGAAAACTAAAATCCCCACGCCCTACAGTTCAAAGTCCAAAGAGGTGCTGAAATGACATGAATCCTGTGATCATGCAGAGGGCTGTTCAGCTGGCATTGGGCACCGTTTAAGCTGCAGTCTTTGATGTTACAGATAGTGCCACTGTCTGCCTGAGCTGGCAGAGGTCCGCACTGACAGAACTAGAGAAAGACCCCCCTGACTGCATCCCCCCCAGCCCCAGCTGAAGCACTCAGAATAACTTGAGCCTGATTCGAGGTTCTCCTGCTGCCAGGAGGCTGGGGATACAGGCAGCTGCAAAGAAGATCAGAAGAGGAAGAGCGCTGTTCCAGTGCTTCACCGTCTGGGAAAGGGGTCACAGTGTTGAGGGAAGGGCAAGCTGAGTGCAGAACATAGCGCTCAGGGGGAAGGAAAACCAGAAGACCAGAAGACCCTGCGCTGTCTGAGGACTGCAGTTGAGAAAACAGGCCCTGCTTCTCACTCTCTCCTGCAGCTCTGGGAAATGAAGGGGAAAAAATGAATGAAAATGACATATAAGGTCTTGTTCTCTTAGTTGAGTGCAACAGAGTTGCCCCAGCATGTACAACATGATCACGGTATTACTAAACAATCACCCTGATGCATCTGTAGGCGGCCCCTCCTCATCAGGTGGTCCAGAATAAACACACCTGTGGCAGAGTGGAAGCTCAAAAACATATTTTCCAGTAAAAAGATGCAATTCCTCTAGGTAGGTCTTACCTGCTCTGTGCTCTCGTAGGAAAAGGTAGAAAATGAAACTGCTTCATCCCTTCCAGTCACTTATGTCACTGTTGCTAAGTAACCCTAAGTGAATTAAACTGCAGACCTGAATCTTCTCCAGGATGCCTCTGAATCTCGATAGCTGACTGGTGCCAACTTCAATGATAGCCCACTCCTAAACCCTGCGTTCCTTAGATTATATTTTGCTTTAACCGAGCTACAGTATGTGCGTTGCTCACATTAACTTCTTTTTTGTACTTAACAGCATAACCTAAAAGGCAACCACACAGCAGTAATTTGTTTTCTTATTTATATCTTAACATTTACATTTAACTATTGTTACATTATCCCTTCACAATAAACCCAGTATAATCTAGTTAATTTCCAGTTTCTAAGAATCCTGCTCCATAGAAACTGATCTGCAACTGTTATTTATGAATTGACTCCACTAGGAATGTTTCTCTTAATTTTTCGATCAAAAAGCTTTATAGGGCACAAAGAAGTAACCGAATTGTCCCGCTAAAAACAAGTAACCCTCTACTAAAGAAACTGTTTATTCTTTCATTCCAGCCACATTGTTGCAGTTTTCAAACAGCAATCTTTTGGTCACTGAGAAGTATTAATACAACATGTAAGATTAATTTAAAATGTTAAAATGTTGGTTGATGCACAATACTGGAATATCAAAGACAAACATAATTAAACTGGCACTTCCTACACGACTCACTGTTTTTGTGCATCTGTTCTAATATCAGTATTGTGACATTTCAGACATGATTATTTTCTGTGCAGAGCAGCTGTTTACTTGATTTCATTCAAGCTAAAATGCCAAATAGCACGTGCTATTCAGAGGATAACAAATGTTGAAAATTGACATAAAAGGATTAATATGTCATTATTTAATTTCCCATATAATTTAATTTGAATCCGTCTCTGCAGGATATGATCTCCTGTTGTGTGGTCAGTAGCTGGCGAGAATCCGGCATATCTGCTGTTGCTTGAAAAGCATTAGAGCCATTCTGCACACCCACCTGAGAGCTGTGGTGCATCACTGAGAGAATAGAGGAAGGCACACAACATCACACGATGTGTGCCTCACCTTCGGAGACAGCTCTCCTTCTGAAAAGAGGGAGGAATCGATCTGTAGAAAATGCAGTCCCATCAGAAATTTACCTCCAAAGAGAACCATGCTAAATTTGCCAAATTCTCAGCCAATCAGAATGTGTAAAGTCCTGGGCTCTGTGTACGGAACCCCTCTATTAGGGTTAAATCAGATTTTTGAATACTAAAGAAGATGCTCTCGTACAGTGAAAACACTGTTTTACACAAACTGGGGGGTGAAGAGCTGGCTGTTCTTTAACAGGAAACACAGCCTGACGGCATGAGAAAACTTTCGGGCCACTGAGTCAGACACAAGGACCTGCTTGTAGTCCCTTCACACATCAGTACCTCAGAGACACTGTGCAATATAACAGAGCACGCTCACAATGACACTGTGCCATTGGGAATAAAAGTTACAGGCAGTCTGATGCTGGACTTTGTTTATTCAAGCAAGTTTGCAGCTGCTGAATGCAGGATATTTTGCGTGAAATCAACTATACGGTATGTCCACTCCTTTCCATTAGAGCTTCATCTTATTTACAGACCCAGACTAATTCTAATTAACTCATTAAATGCATGTTGGCTACTGTGGTAATGACCCAAGGCTGCACAACAAGTGGCATGGTCTACAGAAAAATGGTTTACAGAAAACCTTCTGAAGCACAGAGAGAAAAATATTCTTCAGATGGGTCCTGTCAGAGCCCAGATAAATATGTTTCACACTCCAGGGTGTCTGTTACATGCCTACTGTCGCAATCATATTTTGTGAAAAAAACAGAAAAGGTTATTTACACTGCTGTTCACAACATTATTAGATAAGAAGATACAAAGTGCTTATAATTTCTGATAATAAAGAGTATTTGATGAAGGGGCATATACTGTAGCTGCTCATAAACAAGAGCTGTCTCCTTTTGATGACATCATCACCAGTCCAGGAAGTATCTGCTAGTTGGGGTACAGTTGTTGTGTCAGGGCTAAATCATTTGAAGAACCAAGAACTGAGCAGAAGTGGAGGTTGCAAACTAAGGGCTGCAAGCAAGTACCATATCTGCACCATGGCTGAGAAACTGAATGGAGTGAGGGTTACCTTCACAAGTATTCTGGAGCACATGTGTACCAAAAGGTTCTGTGGAGCAGCGCTGTGGAGTAGCTCAAGCTAAAAGGCCAATTTCGATCATGGTGATCACAACCCTGAGATATATCAGATTAATATCAGCATTTACGCAAAACTAAACACCAACTAAAATCTTTTTTTTTTCATAATCCTTTGGATGGAAGCTGTTTGTGGTCTTCATGAATGTCTTTTTTCATGGTGAAAGAAGTAAAGTGACACTTTATAGATAAGATATATCAGTCAAATAGAACATGAAAAAGAATATGTTCTTTTTAAAAGAACCATAAAAACGATTACACTCCATAGGTTTGTTTATTGAAATATTCACTCATTTAAAAAAAGGCTCAGCATGATTACTTCAACATTTTAACAAAATGTAAATTCCTCTTACAACGTATGGTGAAGCAGAATTATTAACCCCAACTCCCCCCCGCCCCCCCAAAAAACTAAAAACAAAAGAATTGTCTGGATTGAATCAGAATTTTGACCTGGCCAGCAACAGCACCCTGTTGACACCCAGTGTTTATCTGACAAAATGCAGCCATTAAGTGCTGGACTTGCAATCTGGGATCAGCAGGAGAACCCATTCTTGTCACATCATACAGCTCTAAACACCATATATAATAAATATTATTACAATAAATATTGCAGATCCCTCATTGGTTGACGTGTCCAGCAGAGCACTGTCCAGATGTGAAGCATTAAACACATAATCCCATCACAGGTCTTCCTCAAGAATGACTTTGCCTGAGACACCTTTACTTCCAAATTTGGAAATCATTCCCACTTGCCCTTGGCAAACACAGTCAAGGTGCATCTAAGATAAACAGGGACATCGTAAACAAATTTGTCATCACAAAACTGTCAGGTTCGATTTTTTCCAAGTGACATTTGGAAAGCCCAGGAGCAAGTGTAAAAAACTGAGGAGACCGTAACTTTTGTCGGCTTTCCCTTTTCTTCTTCGACATGTTTGTTTCCGAAACACAGAAATCACACCAAAAAAAAGCCCACTAGCCTTTCAGCCTTTCTCTTATGATGTTCACTTCAACTTAACTGTCAAACTCCCATTATTCTGCTGAAAGCCGGACAGATTCTTGCAACTATTACAAATATAAAAAATGCCACTATTACATTTAATACAACTCTCCCTGCTGCACCAACATGCAGACTCAGGTAGAAAACACTATGGTAATGCCCCTCTTCCACTGTATGAATTATTGATGTAGTTCCCTGTTCCCCTTGTCAAAGCAGAAATAATGACATAGTTGGTTTACAGTTTATGAAATAAATATTGCAAGTGTTTTTAATAGTAATTTCTGTATTTCACAAAAATAAAATATGACACAAGAAAACCTGAAACATAAAAAATATGGGATCCATTAAGACATTTAATGACGTAAATATACTTTTCAGAAATGTAAATGTCAAACACAATGTCATGCAAATTTCAGAATTCTGAAAATAAAACATAATAACTTGAATGTAAGAAGTTTTGTACATGTACATTCACCAGTGCTTAATTAGCCACACATCAACTGTATACTTTTAATTTACAACATAAAATACAAAGAACAGTCAGTTTCATGGTGCTCAGTTTACACACGACAATAGTTACAATAGTTACAATGGAGACTGAAGGCACCCATCTGAATAAGTCACTTTCAGGCTATTTCACAAATGGAGGACAGGATCTGACAAGGTAAATTACTGTCTGCAAAATCCGATACAGAGGTTTAAATCAAACCCTTCTCTTTTCTTCAAAAAGTAAAGAGAAGTATAGTAATTTTTCTCTTATATGGAGACCTTTATCGCCCTTTATCCTTATAGCCTGTAGTTTGTAGGAACCTGAAGTCACGCTTATACAACCCTGAATTGAGCAGAAAATGTGTGCTGTTTGTTTTCTTCAATCCGGTAAAAATAAAACACGAAAGGCAAACTCTGAAGCATAAAGAAAACCATTCAAACCCTTCCACACGACACAAAGTCCTCGTTCTTCACACCCAAGCTTTTGAGAAAGAGTTGTGCTGAACTTTGAGAATGGGTTGGATGTGTTGCGACCTTCAGAAATCAAATATGTTGTGCAGTGTAAGAAAACATTGTTCGTTATTTCATTGGAAAAATGTGAATAAAAAAAAGAGTCTGAAGACACGGGTTCTGTTTATGAGCAATTGTTTCTTGTAAATACAAATTGAAGTCACTAATCATTTAAAACACATCTTGCCTGGTGTCAGTCATCATTTGGCCTCTTTTCCGCACTCTAGAGCCCCATTATTGTATCTTATAGTACTAAGCACTGAGCTGTGGGGCAATTCTTTACTTGCTGTGCTGATCTGGTATGCTGATAGCACAGATAATAGGGCCAAGAAGTGCCAAAGTAGTACAACTTGTTGAATAATTAATCAGGAATTTAAAGGCTGTGTAGAACAAAAACAAGAAGTGAGATATACTGTAAGTGTTTGAGAAACTTGCACTAAAATAGAAGGCAACGTCAACAATATGATTCCGTTGTATATTGTTTCTGCATTAGCACAGCTTTCCAGTGGAATGGTATAACATCTGAGAATTTCAATCAATCAATCATCGGCCAGTGGCAGTGTCCAAGCCTTTCCTCTATCAGAGCCCACTGTACAAAATCACAATACACAGTAACTTTAATGGATGCCCAGAAAGGACAGGTTATACTGTACATACTAATACAGAATATCTTTCAAATACAAAAATACAATATTCTGATCAGGAGCTGCAAAGAAGTCAAACTGTGAGAAAGAGCAAGAAAAAAGTAAAAATCCACCCTTTCTGTACAAAATATCTAAACAAGAGCATCGTAAGCTTAGATGTTCAATAAATAACATGTAAAGCTTCAATAACAATCTTTAGCTGAAAGGTCTGAATGACCAAAGCAATGTGCCCTCAGTGGAAAGGAATTATACACAGCAGTCTGTAAGTGGAAAAACATCTGTATAAATTTCCAAAGACCTCTGAATCTCCTCAACTGATAACTTCAATCAACAGCTCATAGTTACCTGTTTATCAAAGTTAAATGTCAAATGTACTGCCAGGTTGTTTGACAATACAATATAAAAAAATTGTCACTTGGATACTAAGAGAATATCCAACTGAAAATGCTTATAAATGCTTATAAAAGCATATCTCTGCATTTCCCAAGAGGAGATGATCTGTTTGGTCACCAATAAATTAAGAGCTGGTACTCTCAGTGAATGTACTGGCGCACATGCAATCCCCTGAACAGTTGCACTGCCCTTCCCAAAAGACACGCTGGCTTGGAGTTACATTAAAATTCATTTTTTGGTTCAATTCTTAAAGGTTCTGTTAAAGATCTTTTCAGGGATTCCAGAATGTTCTGCTCTGGAAAAAAGTCTGAAGTAAGAAGAAAGATTCATTTACATTCCCAGTCCTTGAATACGCTGTAGCATTTTGCTGTTCTGGGACCACAAGGTAGGGCACAGTTTATCACACGCCAGAAGAGTATGACTGGGTACATACAGCCAATGTATGTTAAACAACTGCTTGACAGGTTGACGCAACTGTGGTTTGGCTTGTTTTTCCCTTGAAATGCTTGACTGTTCACGCTGTTCAGTGAAACAGCTCTGCCTGACCTGGCTGAAAGTCTCACAGGGCTGGCATGAAGCACATTCAAAGGCCACACCCTTGACACCCAGTAAGTCAGGGGGAAAGCATCAAGAGAGGCTCTGAGCTGCAGCCATCAGCCATTCCAACAGCTGGCAGTGCGCTCGAGGCTGGGACTAGCTAAAGCCCTGTGGTAACCTGTGTGATCTCCGAATTCATGTCATCAGCGGGCTGCGAGCGATAGTCCAGCGATGACATCTCCACGGCTAGTCATACCTGGTGGTTGGAGCGCTCTGCCGTGTGGCCGCTGGAGTTGTGCTCGCGGTTGGCGTGCCGGGTGTGGCTGGACTGGTGCAGCTCCAGAGCCGAGGCGGCTGGGATGCAGAACTCTCGGAAGCATCGCTTGAAATTTTCGTCCAGGAAGGCGTAGAGGACGGGGTTGAGGCAGCTGTTGGTGTAGCCGAGGGCGATGCAGAAGTGCCAGGTGACGGACTGCAGCAGGGAGTTGGGAACGGTGACCAAGGCCTTGATGATGACGAAGATGTGGATGGGCGTCCAGCAGACGATGAACACGGCCACCACCACCAGGACCATGCGGGTGATCCGGCGGAGATTACGGTCCTTCTCTTTGGAGCCGGACAGCATCCGGACGCTCTTCAGCCTCAGGATCATCAGCCCGTAGCACACGGTGATGATGAGCACCGGCATGATGAAGGCGAAGATAAACACACAGATCTTCAGCAGGTTCTCCCAGTACCAGGAGGGGTGAGGGAATTTCAGAGTGCAGTCTGTGAATCCTGGAGCTAAAATCAGATGTGTTTTAAAGAAACAAAGGAGCAGTAAAAAAGCACAATATCACCCTGCAACTTAAAACTGGCAGCCAACTGAAGCTCAGCAGGTGTGAGCCTGGTCAGTACCTGGATGGGAGACCTCCTGGGAAAAACTAAGGTTGCAGCTGGAAGAGGTGTTAGTGGGGCCAGCAGGGGGTGCTCACCCTGTGGTCTATGTGGGTCCTAATGCCCCAGTATAGTGAGGGGGACACTATACTGTAAACAGGCGCAGTCCTTCGGATGAGATGTAAAACTGAGGTCCTGACTCTCCGTGGTCATTAAATATCTCAGGGCATTTCTCGAAAAGAGTAGGGGTGTAACTCCAGCGTCCTGGCCAAATTTCCCATTGGCCCTTACCAATCATGGCCTCCTAATAATCCCCATCTATGAAATGGCTTCATCACTCTGCTCTCCTCCCCACTGAGAGCTGGTGTGTGGTGAGCGTTCTGGTGCACTATGGCTGCCGTCGCATCATCCAGGTGGGGCTGCACACTGGTGGTGGTGGAGGAGAGTCCCCATTACCTGTAAAGCGCTTTGAGTGGAGTGTCAAGAAAAGCGCTATATGTAAAGTGTAAGCAATTATTATTATTATTATTATAATGAATAAAGGATTATTTTGAATGCAATGCAATTCACAGGGATACTAATATCTCACTTTTTTTGTGACCGTTTTAAAGAATGAGACTTAAAATTGCATGTTCAGGAAACTTGAGTGCTAGAAGCTGGCTACCAGTATGACTCCAGAATGAGTCAAAAAGCCCTGGCTTTGTGTACTGAGGAAGTACCTTGTTGTTCTATTCAAATGTGTGCTATTGCACACGGTGCAATATAAGCAGTCCTAAAATGATCAAAGGCTTAAAATCATCTTAAAGTGATTTTCCTTGATGTTTGAGCCAGATCCTGTTGTCCCTATTGCTGTGCTTGGCTGGCATGAAGGATTCTCACACTTTTCAGCTTTACCCTCTGCAGACATGCTCAGAGGTCTGAATGACAGGCCATATTCTGCCGAGTGTGGTGAAGCTGTAATACAGCATCAGACAGTAGCATAATCACAAACCAATTAACAAACCGAACTTAACAAAACAAAGAACTGAATAAACAAAAGCCTGTTCAACAAGGTTCAAGATAGGTCACGAGAGTCAGCTTGCCAAAAGCAGTGCTGCTTCATATGGGCTCCTTCTCTCTGATCTATGGACATGAAGCTGAAGTGGGCTTTTTTTCAAACATGCATCTTGATCCTTTTAAAGGTCTGTCAGCTGCAGGGTTTTTCCATCCTGGCCTGGTAACAAAGACATTCCCTCATGCCAATGGTTTGAGCTTGTGATTGTACTGGTTTACGAACAGAATGTAGTAATGTAATATACATAGGGATGCATAGTAATAGATTTAAAAGCAGTGATCAGAAAAGCTCAGCGATAATCCCGAAACACCACTGACCACTTGTGAGGATGCACCTTTTCTGGTATCAAACACATAAACACAATACAAATAAAAAATAATAAAGATGGCAAGAAGGAAAAAAATGTGAATGATTCATTAAATCAAGCAATTATAAATTAAATACATACTGTATTAAAACTATTGAAATGACTTCAACTAGATAAATAACTCAGCTTCTAAATTCTCACTGTAGAAAGTCTATTTTGATACAGATCTCTATCTAAATAAAGCCCTCACTCAGAAAATAATCTAGATCTTGTTTGCCTGCAGAATGCGTGTGGTTAATGAGCCCTTGAGGTTCATTTCCTCTCTTTCCTTTTTTCACTAACTGGTCATGTTACAATGACTTCAGAACTTCTTGCACTACACCAAAAGCACGACCCTGTGGTCAGATCTGAGCATTACTTGCCCGATGGATCAAGACTGTTATTTGCTCGTTTTGGGGAAAGACAATCCATAGAGGCACGTTAGATGAGGAGCGTGGAAGGGAGAAGGCTGTGAAGCTAACGAGATACTTGCCACTGTATTCCATGGTCGTGGTTGCCATTATCATCACGGGCAGGGCGATGGCGGAAGACAAAATCCAGTTGCAGACGTTGATGATCTTGGCGTTCCTTGGGGTCCGGAAGTCCAGGGCCTTGATGGGGTGACATACGGCGATGTAGCGGTCGACGCTCATGGTGGTGAGAGTGAAGATGCTGGTGAACATGTTGTAATAGTCAATGGACATCACAACCTTACAGAGCACGTCGCCGAAAGGCCAGGTGCCCATCAGGTAGTTCACGCTCTGGAAGGGCAGAGTACTTGTAGCCAGAGCATCTGCCAAGGCCAAGTTGAAAATATAAATGTTGGTTGCGGTTTTCATTTTCGTATATCTGGAACAGAAAAAAAAGCCACAAGAACTCTTACTACTGCAGTTGTCATTTCTACAAACTCTACAGCAGGTGGTCAGAGACACGACCTCCTTATGCAGAAAAGGGTAAAGAAGAATATAGTTTTGGACACTGGAAAAGTGTTTACTTTCATCAAAAGAAAATAGTTTTAAGGGCCCTTTGTAAAGGAAACACATGACATCTGTATACAGGTCATCGTGGCAGTAGAGTAATGCCTAGACCACATGTTTAAGCAACACTGACCGACCAAACCAAGACAAATAGGGAATTTTATATTAATCTTGTGTGAATAGAGTGTAGCCCTATGTGATGTCATCATTAGCAAAGGAAAAATCGAAAATAATTAAACTCATAAAATACTGTATAACCTTGGCAGGTTTTAAAATCTTTACTCACTAAGTATTTCAATGCATACAGCAATTAAATGATAGACATATCAAGATTATAACCACATTAAAGTTATACATTTTCTCACATTAAAGAGAGATTGCATGAAAGGATAATTAGGGGAGGATGATTAATTGCACGTAGGAGTCCTGCCTTTAATGACAGCCATAATATCTTTATGTCACCACAGCAATGGCAGGTTAAAGGCATCATAACACTGCCTCCTTTAAATAGGGTGAAAAAAAGAATCATATTTCATGGCCTTTACTTCAAACGCTGGCCCTGTCATTGTATACGATCTATGGAAAGCACTGCAGCACACTACAGAGAAAATTATGAGCAAATTGGAAGGCAGCTTGTGATCTCTCCACAGGGAGAGAGCTGGCAGGAATTTCTGTTGTTTTCCTCTGCTGTGTGTTTTATGATGCTTTCAATATACAACAAACATTCCAATGACTGTATCATTAGCAACATTAAGATTGTAATCCACTAGGATGAAGCAGCAAATTAAGGATTGGAAAAGTATTGGTAAGTATCGCAAAGGCTGATGCATGTTGCTCTCAATCAAGCTGAACAACCAAAACAAATCATGGATCTACAATTGTAATGGGCCAGTATGACCATGCCCATATTTCTTGAATCACCTCTCAGCAATCAGCCCACCTCTTCACAACTGCATTAGAAATCCTGCTGCTCTTGAAATCACAACAATGTGAAACTATAAGATGAACACCTTTTCTCCTTTTTAATAAACAGTATTTTTACATTTCTTAAATAAAACTATTTGTATGGGAAATTTATTTGCTTATAATGCTTAAAGATACTATAGGGGGGAAACTGATTGCCCTAAAATAATTGCTATATTAAAAAATAGTCTACATTCACAAGATCTATGTTTACCTTTGAGTTTTTAAAGTGCATAGAAATAAAAGGGATTATTATTAATTATACAGTAATATGTTTATGAGTCAGGATTTCTGTATATGTGTCAGAGGTATCAAACTCTGTATAGCCAAAACTATTAAGGATGCATAAGACTACAATAAAATTATTTTTTTAATTTAAATTTCTTCCTGTTGATATTTATCAGAGAAGAACCTCAACTTCCATTGCTCTTTGTGAACATTATGCATTTTTGTTCATCATCATTTGCTGGAGCAATTGTGCATTATACACTACCATAATGGGTTTGTTGTTCATTTTTCCTGTCAGTGTAATAGCAAAGAGTTTATATTCAACTGTAATCTGACCTTTGTATGAGTACAAAAATAGGAATTGGAAAAATTAGGATCATTGAGACGATCAAAGCAAATTTCTCCTGGCCTGAATTATATACGTGGGTTGAAAGCAGTTTGCAGTCTATCTTGTTGAACAGAAGAAAATAATCTTAATTTACATCAGTTCCTCATTCAAGCCTTACGCAATGCCCTATATGGGTCTAGCGGCCTTTCCTACATTCTTTTGTTCTTACATCAACTGTTTCAGACATTGTCTACCAAGAAATGATTTAAACATCTGTAAAACACAAACTTATTTTTGAAATAGTTTAATTCTCCTGAAAATCACTATTCCTGATTGCACAGAAAAACTCGATGTAAAGAAATGATGAAAGAAGCACATGGCTTTAATTAACTTGAGTAATTAATACTCTAGTGGACATTGTAGTTGTAAACACTTGCTTCATGCCAAATATTGTGCAAAAATATCAGATTATAAGGGCTAATTTTGACAAGACTTCTTGTACATCCTAAAGTGCGTTGTGCATCGATGAGCGAAGACGTGATGAAAGCAAAGAGTTCTGACAATGGCTTCCCTTTGTGGCACCATGCTGCACAACCCATAGGAACAGTCTCCTACCCAGATATTGCCAAGGCCTGAGGTCTGTTACGGTAGCCCTTCCAGAAAAACCATCCATCTGCAGGAGACAGCCTGAAATTCACATCACGTCCCTCTCAGTCCAGTACAGGGCCATGGTGGAGTTGGGGCCAGTTCCCAGAATCACTGTTCGCAAGGCTGGATAGATCCTGGCCGGTCGGGATGCCAGGGCAGGGCAGGGCAGGGCAGGGAAGGGCAGGGAAAACACACAGACACACTGACGCCAGGGCCAGTTCTCTCTGTGGAAGAAAACTGGAGCACCCGGAGGAACCCCACACAAACATGGGGAGAACATACAAACTCCACACAGACAGTACCCCACGTCTAGAACTGAACCCAGGGCCCCGGCACTACAGGGCAGCAGTGCTCACCACTGCGCCACCATGCCACCCAACCAAAAACCGTCACTGTATAGCCGAAAGAAAACAGAGAAAATAGTCCTATATTTTCACTGGCATCCAAGAGCTGAATGCAGCAAGACTGAAAGATAGAAGCCCCACATACAATAGCTGTAAATCTTGATTCCTTCAGGAATTGAGACCGGCAATTCCATTGACATGAAACCTATGAATTTCAATGTGGAATTCCATTAACTGATCGAACGCCCAAGGTAGGGGTATGTTTAAAAGCAGAATTAGTCTATTACCGTACAGAAAGAGGGAAATGAGTGTTCTTTCCACAAGTTATTTGCACTTGAAATACCAAAAATAAGACTGTTTAATAAAGTGACTCTAGTTGAGCAGGCACTCATCTTTCCATATTAAACTGGCTTTTTATATGGATATTTTTAATATATAATCAAAGCACCCTGAACACAAGCAGCAAAATTACCTTCTGGAGCTAGAAATGGCTTTTGATCATCTCATCCGAGAACACCATTCCTAATCGAGCATGAAGAACTCTTAAAGATTACTCTTGATTTTTTACTTAATTACCACCTTCCCTCAAGACATCACGAAGCTCTTCACTAGATAATCGAGAATATATTGGTAGAGATAATGATAATAAGCACGGTACAGAAGCAATGTCAAAACAGGCTGATATTCATAAAGGTGAGTGGAAATAATACCAACCCCTTTCTCTTAAATATGGTTTGTTGAGCTAGTGGAATCCTATTCTCACAACCTATCCTATAGGTTGTGGGAGCTGTACAAAAACTACACATCAATAGCACTACATTAATAAATACTGTACTTGCAAATCGTGTTCCTCTTTTTGTAAGATTTCTATGCAAAATATATTTGCCAAGTGAATTGAACCCTTTATTCAACCATGCCCACTTAAAGCAAATGTCAAATGTGAGTCATACAGTAGTACAGGTATTGAGTGCCTAAGTAGTGCTAACTCACCAATGAGAGAGCTACAGTAATACAGTTAAAGTCGTCGAACTGGACATATTGTCTGTTTTATCTCTGAGTTTTTTTTCTATAATGCAGTAAATCTAGAAACTCAAAGACTAATCTAGCACATAAAACTGAAACAGAAAAGAGATTATTAGAAACCTGCCCTAGTTCTTTTTATTCCTTGGAAGAATTTCATCACTTTTCTAATGATTATATTAATGAGCCTTTAATGAGATGCATTTGGCTCATTTTCCAAGATAGCATGAATTATTGAAACCCTAAATCTGTAGGTGCTAAAATGGAAAGAGTCTAATAAAAACAGAAACCTGGTCAAGAAGAATCTAAGTCTATGCCATTACATCAGTACATTTCCCTTACTATTTTGAGTATAACATATTGAGTGTTCATCAAGAAACACTACCTTCACTTCTAATCCAATCCAAAATTATTATAATAACTTCAAAAGTTAATTAACAAATATATTGCTCTGTCCGCTGTTGAAAACAAAGTTTTGTAAGGAGCACTGATGTTACGACAAGATGTCTGAACTAATTCTGATGTCAGCATTAATTACCTGTTAACTTAATCACTTAAGGCAGGCATTGTTTTTTAAGGACCTACTGTATAAGGATATTAAATGTCTGCTCTATTTTAACTCAAAGTGGAGCAAAACCCCAAACCTTTACTCATTGTTGTGTTAACTATTTATTCGCTAAGCTAATGCTGCTGTCACAGAATGCTGTCTACCTGAGAAAATGTGAGATTAACAAGTTGACCGTGTAACAAATCATTTCAATTAAAGTGAATGTCCTGTCTAGTAAAAGTACTGTTTTGCTTCAGTGTGTAGGTGTAGTAATTCCTCTATCGGAACAAGTAATAGGTTTATTCCATGCTGAAAAAAAGAAGAAAGAGAACACAACGTTTCGGCCGTGGAGCCTTCTTCAGGTGTGAGAGAGACAGGGCAGTAGGCAAAGGTAAAGTAGCGGGAGAACAAAGGTTGGGAGGGAGGAGGAGTGAGAGGCGGGAGCAGGGGACAGAAAGAGAGGCCAATCAAGAGGAGTGAAGTCAGAATGGGTGCAGAGAGGTGTGAAATGAAACTTCCAATGAATGGAGAAAATTTAAAAGAACAGTAATCTGTCGTTAAGGGAAGGGAGAATGTGTGATCCTAGCTGCAGAATAGTTTTAGTTTCGGTGGTCTTTCTGATGTATGAGTTCGGAAAACCGTCTTTGAGAACACAGACGGAGAGAAACCTCACACCTGAAGAAGCCTCCACTGCCGAAACGTTGTGTTCTCTTTCTTCTTTTTTTCAGCATGGAATAAACCTATTACTTGTTCCTTTGCAGCCTACGCATGCTGACGCAGCTACCCACCTGAACGTAATTCCTCTATCTGCCGTTACAGCTAATTAAATTATTCATTAACAGTACAATTTAAGGTGTAGAAAATCAGTTCCGATTTTTTCCAACAATAATGATAAACTATCACAGGACTTTCTTTCTGTGACTGCAGGGCCAGTTTAACCTGATGCTACAATTAGAACTGAAGTCTACTGTTGCCCTAAAGAAGGATACTGATTGAAATGGGGTTAAGTCAGTAATGTGCTTCACATTGTGCATTTATTTAAGATAGATTTTTAGGAGTTTCAATCTGTGTTCTGAAGTGCTTTAGTAAAATCCAGAATAATCTGCCACTTAGGGAGATGTAAGACTGGCAGTTTGTGTTTCCGTTCAAGTAGCTTCTTGGCTGAATTATTCCATCAGACAAAAGCAAAGCGTACAAAGCAGAACTGCTGAACCCAAGGGCAAGATCTCTGATCACGACAGCTCTCTGAAAAACACAAAAACAAACACCTGTTGAGTGTTTGTACTGAGAGGGACAAAAAAACAACAACCCTCAGGGCATGTGAACACTACACTGACATTGATTAAGGGAGACTGCTGACCAAAACTATGTTTTCCAGAAGATCTGCCTTCAAAAGGTAATGGTCTTTCAGGCTGTTCAATCAGCATTTACGTAGTCAGTTTTACTGCTACTACTGATGGATGCAGTCTGCATTTCCAGAGAGATGTCTTGAATCCTTCGGGATGAAAAGCACAATATACTTAACAACAGCAAATAAGAGAAAATAAAATAAAACAACATCTGTGAATCTTCAAATAATACCAATAGTGTATATTATACACCTTGTAATATAAAGAACATACAGTACCTTGAAATTCAGTGGGTCATATTTAGGTTTCCAACATTAGGAGCAATATCAAAATGCATGTCTTGTCAGTGCTGGGACAAGGGCAATATTACTGTATGTTGGGTTAATAGTATGTTGCAGAACTGGACAAAGTGTTGGAGCCACTTTGACAATCTTTTTGCCTTGTTTCTATCTGCCCACAGTCTCACCATCTGAATGCAAATCTGATCAACCCCCGTCACTCCGTGTGTACCGAGACAAAAAAAGCTAGCCTTCTCTTTCGGGCAGTAATGGAAACCTGCTGTACTGTATATGCTTGATTGTTACTAGGGAACATCAGCTAAGGCTGCGAACAGGACAATTATTGTACTGTATTGTATTGTACTGATTTCTGACAGAACATGGAGCTGTTTGCATGTGCAAGGATGTTTTTTACCTTCTTTGTACAGTGTTGCATCAGTGTTTTTCTGCTTAACCAGTCACACTGCCTAGTGTAACAAAGGAAGGCAAACCGCTGCATAGTGTTGAGCTGAATCTTTTCAAAAGTCTTGCATTAAGGAAAGGGGGCACTAACACAGATCCTCAAAGAATTAAAGCAGGAGGGTACAGACATTAGTGTGTTGTCTGTTGTCTTAACTACAAAGCCTGAACATTTAAATGGTGATGGTCATAAAAGGTAATGTTTCAAGGTTACAGCCTTCAAATTCAGAGCTCTGCATATGGCAGTGTGTGTGCGTGACACTGCAGAGAGTTTCTCTTATTTGTTCTGAAGAACCCTTGAGGGTATGTTTTGTGGAGACCCTACGGTTCTGTCGTTACAAGACATTGTTAGAAGACAATGCATCATTCAGAGGAAAATTACAATATGCCAGTCAATGCTAATTTTGTGATTCAAGCTTGGCAAAAGCACCTAAAAAACAATTGTTCAGCCACAACATTGCCAAAAAGAAAATGTTAATTACTTCTGACAGTTTTATAGTTTTTATTTTTTTTATTTTTATCTCTAGGTTCTCTTTTTTCTTTGTTGATATGCTGTCTCTTTTGTCTATGCCTCCCCTGCTTCTTAACATTGAAAGGTCTTTAAACTGAAAAGGAGATTATGGTAATGGGAAAAATGATAATGAGGCTGCAAAGGACAACTGAAGGAAATTATGCCCTGAAAGCATGAGAACAATGTGATCTCATAAGAGCCTGAATTTCTTTCCCTCTTCTGGGACATTGCATAGACCAGCACAGCATTGTTCTTGTGCTTTTTATCTCCCACGCACACCATAGGCCATTCCCAACGAGACGGGTTAATGATGAAGCAAGCTCCTCATCTGATGGGCTTCGTTAAGTGAATCCTTAGGGGGGAAAGCAGAAGGTGAGTCTGCTGCATCAAGATGCTACTCACCAGGAAACCAAAGAATATCCAAATCCTTCAAAGGCCTGGCCTTTTAGCACAGCTGGCTTGCTGTCTGGGCTGTGCAGGTCAGGTGTTTTGAGATGTCTGAGAGATGGCTTCCCGTTGGCTCAGGGGAAGTCAGAGCTTAGTTCCCTCTGTAAGAGCCTGGCTACTGACGCACACGGTGGGGTGCCAGACAGCTCCACCAGTAAAGATCAGACTTCAGACAGTGGGCTGGGTCCTTATACTCAAGAGATGGTTGGTTTCAGGTTGATGGTTGTTCACTGGGGGGTGACCCCTTTCTTTAAGCCTTCATTAACCTTCATTCACTGTTTAGCCCCTTTCCTTCTGAACAAAGTGAGTTAAATTAAAAAGATCTGTTGTGGATTTACTGTACTGTAAATGCATTGTGAATAATGTAAGTCATCTTTGGGTACTGTAAGTCAAATTTCCAAACATGTACATCACTTACTTTTAGACATCTTCTAATCTACTGCTCTTCTACTCTAAAATACTTCAAGGGTATTTTAGAAATTATCTGTTGTGCTTCACAGGAAACTTAATGACCACAGCATATTTCTAATCTGTCATCAAAAACATCAACTGTGAGAAAATGTTTTGTTGGGACTCAACTAAGGCTACAGTATGTCTGATGATGGTGATCTCTTTGGAGCATACTTCAAAGAGAGGAAAAAAAGATATTTTTTTCCAAATGTGACACTAAAGTATTCCTCTTTTTCAGCTTGTATACAGCCGACATAATATAGAACCTGACAGCCATTCTTCCTATTTTATGAAGCTTTTTATTTTATTTGTACAATGGGTTTCATAGCCAATCAGGAAGAATTGATAAGCAAAGCTAAGGGAAAAGGGTCTTAGTAAATCATTCTCTAGTACACCAAATGTTCTCTGCGTATCACTGCATCATTAAAAACGGAACAACAGAAATAAAAGTCAATAAAATAGAAGGAAACAGTTTGTTGAAATTGCCTGCTAATGTCTCATTTACTTTATTGGTGCAAAGATGATGTTATTATGAGAAGTCATTTGAAAAGCTCTTTTTCTCTGGGAGTTACTTAGCACAGCAAATAATCAGTAGAGCAGAACAAGTAGCAGGGTGTCCTGTAGTTGTGCAAATGGGCAATTAAGCCAAATTGTTTCATGTGATGCACTGTGGTCAATATTATCAAAATGTAAGTTAAGTAAATTTATAGAAATAATAATTCAAGAAATGCTCCCAAACAATCAACACATACTCCCTCCCACACACATTTTAGAGACACTAGTTCACTTAGTCACCATGTTGCTGGGAGGAAACCCTTCGGGATAACACGCAGACTCCACACAGACAGACGTCTCAGTCAGGAGTCTGGACCCTAGAGGTGTAAGACAGCAGTAGTAACTGCCACATCACTGAACTGCCTGCATATGGCAGTGTTGTACTTAAATTGTGCTAGTTTAAAATTGGATAACGCACTAGTCAGGCCCCTGTCTTGTGCTTGCTGCTTGCTGGGACAGGCTCCAGTTCCCCCACAACCCTCTATTGAATGAAGCAGTCAGAATATGGAGTGATGGATCGACCAGTCAACCTCTTTTAGAATTTTGTGTGCAATTTTGATCACCATGTTACAGAGCAGATAGTGCTGCCTGGAATCAGTCCAGAAACAAGGGCAATCAGAAGCATTCTGGGGCTTTAAGGAATGTCCCACAGTGTAGGAACTGAAGATATTAAGTCTTGAACAGAGAAGATTACGTGAAGACCTAATACAAGAATTCAAAATCCTCAAAAGCCCTGAGAACCCAGTAGATATCTTCAGAATGAACCCAAGGTCACCCATGGAAGCCTCAGGGAAGTGCATTTTAACAGGAAGCACTTAACAGGAGAACAGGAAGCACTTCTTTAACTTAAATGTTGTGGGGTCTGGAACAAGCTGCCCATCCATTTTGTTGAAGTGGATATCTTAGACTCTTCAAGCAATGTCTGAATAGGATCCTTAAATCAAGTAATCACTAACCACCAAATAGATTAGATGGGTTGAGTGGCACTCTCTCATAAGCTCCTTGCTTATGAACTTAAGGTCTTCATCTGTGATGGTAATAGCACCTACCGATACCTGAACATGTCTCAGCTTAGACTTAACATTGCTTCTTCTGAATTGCTTTGTTTCTATTGTTTCGAATACCGGTGTTTGATTTGACATATTCCCTTGGCCTTATACATCAAGAGCTGAATGTGCTAAACGTTTAAAATTGTCCGAGTTGAGTGAAGTCACTAGATTCACATCTGACAATGTGAGTCCCACTTAGAAGCCTTCTAATGGTTTTCTGAAATGCAGAGGATGTGCCAGCCTTGTATTGTGAAATGGTGTTGAAGGCAATACAGGATCGCTCTCTTTTCCCCCTCTGGCAATATTTTTGCTTTTTTGGTGGGGAGTTATACTGTACGTCTTGCACAAGTACGAAAGCTGTCTCAGGTTGGTGGTCCTTTTTTAAACTGGAAGGGTTTAAGTCTTCACAGACCTCATGGCTAATTGAAATACACTTGATGACATAACAAAGGTAAAAATTCAACTTCCGTATACTCTGAAATACTAATGATAAAAACTCTTTTTTTTTTTTACAGAAACATAATGTTTGAATATACCCCACTTGTTCCTCTGTAATCTAGTGATCGCCTTAAACACAGTAGAGAGGTGGCCAGCCCTGGTCCTGCACAGCCAAAACAAACCCAGCAGGTCTTGCAGGCTGTTCATGCCTTGGAAAGGCTTGGAACACGTGTGCTGTAAGGGTTGTCCGATTTAGTAATTAAAGTAATTAAGTTAAGTCAAGAATGGCCAGCTGTGGTATTTTAGAGTTGTTGGCAAATTTAATTAAAAACAAATTTCTAAACTGCTCAGTGGTACAAAGCACATGCTAAAGTAGTTAAAACAGAACCTCCAAGTGTTAAGAAATTATCTGTTAATTAATTGTAAGTGTAACGAATTAATTGTAATATTAATTAATTATTTGAGGGTGACCTCCCTAAAACCTCCCAGATTGTGCCTCTCCATGAAGAAAATTGTTGAGCAAGGAGATGACCATAATAATTACTAATTACTGTACTTACTATGGAGAATAAGGTGATCTCTATTGCTTGGAGGAGTACTGTAAATTACTGAAAAACTGGTGTTTAATACAAGACTAATAAATCATCCTGACCATGGCCCCTAAATGTAAATTACAGGTCCTACTACTAAAAGAAAAATGCTTGGTAACAGTTACAATATTAATAATTCCTTACATCACCTTTAAATCATGCTTTTTATTCTGAAGCACTCTAAGTGGTTTACATACTGCCTGGTGGGGACTCACTTCCCCCACCTGGCCGACACACTGTGGCCCCCCTGCACAGCAGGCCTGGCGCCGGAGTGAGAAATCACTTCACCAGCAGAGCTGAGGTGGAATTTAAGGAAGGCCAGATTGTACACGCCCTGACAGGACTGTAGCCAGGACGCTGGGGTTAACGCAACTGCATGGATCTTTCCCTGGACAAGAACCCTGGGACCCCTGGATTAAAGTCTCTTCTGAAGGACAGTACCCCGACAGCGGTGTGTCCCCTGTCTCCATGCTGGGACATTGGGTTGGAAATGCTGGCCCAGAAGGAAGAGCGCCACCTACTGGGCCACTACCTCCACCAGGACTGGTCTCCCACCCAAGTCCCCACCAGGCCCAGTATTGCCAAGTTCCCAAGATCAGATGAAGTCAGGCTGCAAGGTAGCAAAATAAAATCCTTGTCTCACCACATTATTTCCTTAATTGACAGAGGTTACAGAGTAAATATAATCAGGGATTTCACAGTACTTCAGTCAACATGTAAAATCCGTAGCTAAAACATTTGGGATTTTGTGAAACCTCTAACTTCATGTTCTTCTTTTAATGATTATGGCTTATAGATCATTTGAAAATAGTGCACTGGGAAAAACCTATTTTTTAAAAGACCAAGAAATACTTGCCATCTGCCATATCACCCTGCAACTCACAACTGGCAGCCCACTGAAGCTCAGCAGGTGTGAGCCTGGTCAGTACCAGGAGACCTCCTGGGGAAAAACTAAGGTTGCTGCTGGAAGAAGTGTTAGTGGGGCCAGCAGGGGGCGCTCACTCTGTGGACTGTGTGGGTCCGAATGCCCCAGCATAGTGATGGGGACAATATACTGTCCTTCTGATGAGTCAATAAAGTGAGGTCCTGACTGTCAGTGGTCATTACAAAATCCCAGGGTGTTTCTCATAAAGAGTAGTGGTGTAACCCCAGTATCCTTTGCCAAATTTCCCATTGGGACTTACTTATAATGGCCTCCTAATAATCCCATCTATGAACTGGCTTCATTACTCTGTTCTCCTCCCCACTAAGAACTGGTGTGTGGAGAGTGTACTGGTGCATCATCCAGGTTGGGCTGCACACTGGTGGTGGAGGAGAGTCCCCATTACCTGTAAAGCACTTTGAGTGGAGTGTCCAGAAAAGTGCTATATAAGTGTAAGGAATCATTATTATTGTTATTTAGTCTTGGTGATGACTGTCGAAAAGGATGAAAAAACAAAGTAAACACTATCAGGCACAGAATAATTGAACAATGATTACTCTGAAGCTTAACATAGTCCTGGGTGAAGCTGAAGTTCCATCCTTTACAAAAAGCAAAATGCTGGTTTGTAGATCTGTGCATTTCTATAAGGCTGAAGAAATCTTTGCTATACCTGTTCTGGTAACAATATTTTCTGGGGGAAAAGCACTCAGCTGTACTAAATGAAAACGACCTGGAGGGCTTTTGTATTTCCTATGTCACTACTGTATATCACTGTGTCACCATGTCACCATGTCACTAATGTCCCAGTGACCGGCTGTATTCAATGCAAGCTCTATTGTCCCCTGGGGAAAATCTGTTTTGTGGCCGAGTCCAACTCAACAAAAACAAACATCGCCAACAAAATCCAGGACAACATTTCAGGGGATAAAAAGAAACATTTATTAGTGTATTCCTTTCTTCCTGAAAACAGGTGTATTTCTTTTTTTAAAAAGCAGCAGAAGGTTATAGTAGTGAATAAATGCAAGGATCAACTTGTAATATAGTGTGTTTGTGAAGTTGCATCATGCAGCTAACCCAGTAAAACAAGCCTGGGAAGGCTGGTGTTGGACAGAAATAAAAGCCTCAGACACTGAATTTGAGGCTTTTGTTGACTGAATCTGGCTTAAGTGGGGGAAAAAGTGAGAACATGCTGGGCAAAGAACAGTGAGACAAATGTCATTTGCCTAGTGGCAGTAGCAATGACTGTGTCACTGCAGACAGGTGCCCTGTTCCTGACGGGCTTACATCTCTCCTCTCCCCAAGTCCCCCAGTCTTGTTTGTCTACAGCTTGTCCTCATTATAGAATAGTGGTTTTGCGTTCAAATTCAGGAAAGGACGCCCCAGTTGTACCCTCGGTAAAGGAACCGCATCTCACCTGCTGTATCGTCTGTGTAAATGAGAATTGGCTCTCGGTATTTAACTTCACCCGTTAAATAAAGGATAGCATCACATCATTCGCGATTCTTTGTCTAAAGCAATTGGAAACTTGAAAAGATTACGATTGCTGGCGACGAAATCTACATTGCGACTTTCCCGGAGCAGTCAGTGCACTTGGCTGATTGTGTTTTAATGACAAGACCTACTTTAATAAACTGTCTCCAACAAGAACGGCTGTTAAATAACTCTGCATGCAGCCGGAGTCTGGAGAGGAATGCGGGTGGTGGGGGTAGCGCGTACGACCTGGCGAGACGAGATCTTATTATTGCTTCCAGAAATAATAGCCAAGGCTGTTTATACGCGGGGTACTGTACAGTATACAGCTGTCCCGAGTGGTTGATGTCTTAAACACACGACGCTCTTCTATGCATACTATTGTTTGTGCAGGAGAAAGTTGATTTCTTATTCAGAGAGAAGTCATCCCAAGAATCAAATCAAGATAATGTCAGAACACGCATTTACAAAGCATCTTTCATATCTGCCTGGCTGCCCTTCACAATCAGCATAAGCTGTAGACAGGTGCATAGATACCGGCCACTGTTATTACGAGCTCGGTGTCTCCAGTAATTGCCCACAGGAACTTCAGGCACTTAAGCAGGACCAGATAAACGCTTTCGTTTCGGTGTCTACTTCCACTCCTCCACTTGGACTGGAATGCTTTAATCATGAGCAAAGGAGAACGGGAGACTTAACTCTTGTAAATATTGCGCACGCCGCCTTTTCTTTGACAGCTACTGTACACATCTGTCTATCCGGTCCGGCGCTGCACTAATGGTTCGTGAACAGAAAGCCCGAAAAGTTGTGCTTCAATGTCCCTTTGACTAAGGCTAAGATAAACGCATGCACTGCAATATCAATCAAACTCAACTCAGTTATAAACTATACGAGTACAGATTTTTTCTTTGCTTTAATGACCACTAACCAGAACGAATATGAGTTTGGTTTATTCTAATGTGCGTTATCTTCCAGGATTAAAAAGCCGTAATTTTGTAAGGAATGGAAACCCTCGGAGTTAAGGGCGGTTCACGGTTAGTTGTCATAGCAATCCAGTGTTACCTTGACCGCAGCTGCTAACATGATCGCAGGTTCAGAGACCTTCCGAGCGCCTTACCTGATGATGACATACATGACCAGCACGTTGCCCACCAGTCCTACGACGCACACTATGGAATAGAGCGCTGTGATGATTATCGCGATGACCATGGGAGTCGAGCCCTTGTTCAGAGCGTCCGCCCTGTCACACTTTGACAGGTTGCCTTCCAGCAGTAACAGGTCGCTGAGGTTCCTGCAGAAATACGTGCCGTTCTGTAGCAGCGGGGAGGCAAGGTGATTCCCTGCTGCCGTGCCGTTGCCCGCACTCTCCATGATGGCACCGATCGATGAGGAAACCAATCGATCAATCAAGCGATCAATAAACGAATCAAGCAGGCAATTCGGGCTCGGAGCAGCTCAGCCGAAGAGTCTCTCTGTCTGTACCTCTGCGGGAAACGGCACTGCTTGGACTGTCGCTGTGCCCCCCTGCACGCAGGACCCGTTGCCTCAACACGTGTGGCAGGTACTGTAGCTAGTCAGCTCTCTGGATCTGCCGCCTGATTTGCAAATACTGTCGATCCTGTAGACACGCGTCTGGAGAGCCCGTAGTGTAACGTACAGCTGAAGCCGATCACTTTCACGTCGCGTTTTCTCGTTTTATCAAGCCACGTTACGTCACTTTATAAACCACATGACCACCCGACAGCCTTAAAAAAAAGGAATCTTGGTTTGAATTGATTATCAGCTGGAGAGTTTGTATTACGTCGATTTAAAAAACAGCCCCCAAGCAGATCATGCTGCGCTATCTGCTTTGCACCACGTACAGTAACAGCATCCCCACCACGGCCAAAAAATAATCCTTCTTTAAATCGGACGCCTGTTTGTGTGTAGGTTTTTGAAGCCTTTAATAATAATAATAATAATAATAATAATAATAATAATAATAATAATAATAATAATAATAATCACATTTATTAATACGTGTTACAAAAATCAAAAACAAAAAATACCTGGGGTTAATCAGGTTCTGAAATCAATTCCGTGTGTCTTTGGTTCTAGCGCAGTTTTGTGTTTATACAGTAAGAGTTACATTGGTGTTGTACATACTGTAGAGTTGTATTGCGCCTCAGTATTGAACTCAGATAGGAATGCTAGGTTTTGTCTCATGAGAGAAACTATGTTCATTGCACTTATCCACCCATTTGTAAAAATTCGCTTGTTCTTGTTATGGGTTTATTTTCATATGGATTTAATAGGCTGTTACTGATAATTCTTTCAAGAAATTGTTAAATCTAACGTTACTAAGACTTTAACATCCTCCTCCAAAAACACCTTTACATTACCCAATATTGTGTTAGAATTTGCAAATCACAAGGCTTGAGATGTCTCACATAATACGCTCGTCTCGGAGTGTGATTGATGACGCAATTAAAACATTCTGAATATTTAAACCCTCCGATGCCATTCCTTGGAACCGGATCCATTGTTTATATATTTTCGATGAAGGAAGTCCTGCAAAAAAAATCTATAGAAGGTATTTATAGAAGAACCCCAATAAAACGTGTGGAAATGTTTGTCTAGAGCACTCTGTGGCGAGATCTGAAACAAAGAAACTGAAACCTTTAAAAGGCAAAGGAAAAGGAATACTGAAGTTATATTGCGACTTCTTTTTATCTTTTTTTAAAGTGCAAAATCATCCATCCATTTTCGAATCCAGTCATCCAGTGCAAGGTTGCATGGGTAGCCGGAGCAAGGTGGGATACCCCCTGGGTAGGACACCACTCCATGGCAGGGCACGATAAAGACACAAACACACGCTCACACCAAGTGCCAGTTTACCTACCGACATGTCTTTGGACTGTGGAAGAAAACCAGAGCAGCTGGAGGAAACCAACAGGCACACAGGGAGAACATGCAAACTCTGCACAGATAGCACCCCAGAAACTGAGATGTCAGCAAAACCTGCAAAGTAAATACACAAAGTGCAATGTATTGATTGCGTTAAGTATTCTGCCACCTAAGGCTCATTTGGCAGCAACGATTTCTGTCAGTATTTTTGGGTAGGTCTCCATCACTTTGCATGGTTGGATGGTGCAATTGTGTTCAGTCATCCTAGCACATTCTTTAAAGGGGATCGCTGATGGACTGCAATCGTCAACAGCCATTTTCTATGGGATTCAAGTTGGGCTCGAACCTGAGACTGAAGCTGAAGTCCTTGAGTCAGAACTGATCAAGGCATTCACACCCCAGCTGAGCTGAGATAAGAGGGCTGTCCTTTTAATCACTCAAAGGACCGTGGCAAAAAAAGAGGATTCCAGAGGGGGTCCCATGTAGGAAGAAAAAGAGAGAAAACCATCTTACCTATGAAAAGAGCTTGTAAGCTGATGAGCTGCATTCTTGTTAGTGGTAGTATTGACAGTGTAGTCAGTGAACATCTCCTGTATCACCAGGGTTAAAGATCCATTTCATAAGCTCAAGAATTGAGACCATATCTGGCAAAGAGTGAGGACTACTTACTGTGAGCCTGCTGAGCGATAGACAGGCTATCAGTACTGAAGAGTCTGCTTATTCATTGGTATGAAAGAGCAGAACAAACAAGCCAAAAATCAGCCGAGCTCGGAGTGAGAATCCAAACGAGCAGCTTCAGGACAGCAGCCGGGCCTCTTCACTGCTTTGGCAGGGCGCTGAGATCTGGGTGCTATTGGCAACGCCGGGGCTCTGCTGAGGGGAGTGAAGAGACCAGAGCTGGGCTCACATGTGGGCTGGGAGGAAATCGGCAAGAGGTACTTCAACATCAGTAGAAACCTGATCTCCAGTAGCGAAGAGAAATTAAGGCTGTTGCAGTAATATATAAGGACTTCAAGCATATGAGCCCTTTAATTCCAGGATGCCTTCTAACACCCTTTCTTCGAAATAGTAGCTTGATTCAGAAGCAGCTGAATCAAGAAACAGGTCTATTTCTAAATGCTGTTTTTGTTTCGGATCATCTGATCTACCGATTTCAGGTGTAGTGCCACTATTTCCCCACACCAGTTTGCATCGGGCATTCTGCGACTTGCGATATTTTATAATAAGGTGTTTTCACAGTGTTTCTTTTCCCCTGCCTTTTAAAATATTTATCTCTTTCAAGACATGTCATCCCAAGAATCAAATCAAGGTGGCCAAGCTCCTGACGACCTCAGATTTACCACCTCCCATCAGCTCAGGTGTGTGCTGCAAGCCCCCACCTGCCCAGGAGAAGACAGAGGGTATGCCAGCACTTCATCGTCTTCTTTTCACACTGTGCGCCCACACAGACACAGCAGCACCCACTGGGAGCTGATATGGAAATCATGCACCACAATATTGACAACATTGGAAAGTAAATGTGTGTAATAGCGCAGAAACAAATTAATCAAAGAATCGTAAGTCTGCACTGAATGATCCTGAAACAATTTTATTTGTCGAGCCACTATGCATTAATCCTGATGTCCAGTTATAGGCATAATCAAACATGATCAGAATTTGTATTCCTATCTAACAACAACAAAATAGTCAATGCATTCATACAAATGAAGACAATATGGAATTTCTTTAGCTCAAAATCATCCATAATTTTTGCAGTGATTATGACCCTGAGTGAATAGCAGTGTTATTAATGTTGCACTAACAGCAAGCGAGTTTTTACTTCTCATACTGCCATAAACAACGAACTGCTGTTTATAGTTCATCTGAATTGCAAGAAAAACAACATTTACAGCCAGAGATTCAGACTCCGAATAATATCAAGTTGATTCTTTGACAGTTCAAGAAGTAATGAATTTGCTATTTATAAAGTAACAATAATAGTAACAACAATATGTAACAATTATGGCCGTTCTGCAAATGATGATAAAAGACCACAGCCTGGATGTCATCAAAACATTAGGCCTGCAAATGACATACTGCACACTTTTCAGCAGATGTCCAGTCAGTGATGCCTGTCTTAAACATGTGAAAGACTTGAGGTTTCGATGGAGTTTGCACAAAGGTTTAATGACAGTTGTTCAGTGTATTTTCTCATTAAAGTGCATCACAGGCAGCTATAGAGCCAGAGCTCATGAGGTTACAGTTTGGATGATCTAATGTGTACACACTGATAGCAAAGCAGCACAACACAGCTAGCTTTACAGCTTTGCAATCAGGCAGAGCTGAGGTTTCAGCAACCACAGAACAGGGTTTGAGAACTCAAATGCAATCTTGACCTTTCCATTTTTCTTTCATATTTATTGTCTATTTACAGTACATATTTTAGTTTTGTGCTTTGAATGTGTGGAGTGTGTTGTGTGCTGTATAGTACCAAGTATCATAACTGCAAGCAAAATGTGAAAATGTGAAAACAATCTGAATATTTTTGCAACATATATACTGTATATGGTTAAATAATCAGGTGTCAGATCATAGTTTTTTAAGTTTTCTGTGTTAATTTCCTATGTAGGAGCTTAGCATTGTGCAGTCATTCCAAAGAGAGCTGATTAGGGGACCACATGTGGCAGATTTTAAGAATAGTGCTGTTACCAAGGATTCTATTCTTGTTTTCCACTAATTCACTCATCCACCTGGCCCTGATGAGTCATTATACAGTATATCCAGCTACAGGTATGGTCCAGACATAACTGCAATATTATTACTAACAGTTCAGGCCTGTCTAAATAGAGCATGCTTGGATTCTGACTTGCATCCCAATCAGAACGGGTAATTTCTTTCCTCTTTCTGTTTCCTTATCAGCCTCTGGCATTAGGATTTATTGCTGGAAAATTAACCAAGCTTGAGATCTCAGCCAATATACTGATTCGAGTTAGTGAACCTGAAAATTAAACTTTTATTTTTTTTTTCTCAAAAATTAGAATGTGCATTTGTGGTCTGTGATTAGCAAACATAACTTCACGCTGATAGCTTTCTTGTGAAATTGGATTGCGATGCTGTCATAATTCACACATTCGATTTTCTTTGGAACGAATGTGATTTTGTCAGACTACTTTCTATTCACAGGCCTCAAAGGGCTTTAAAAGTGATATTCTGCATCTTCAGTTATTTACCTTTTGGTGGGATATGGCAATACAAAAACACTGACATTACAAGCGTAACAAAAATGTGTCTTAGTTGTTAAAGACGAACTGCAACGCAATATGTATATTTCGGGGTTAGAAAGAATCAGCATTAATAAGTGCATTTCAAACCACAATAAACGTAGAATGTGCACAGTAACTTGTTAAACCCCCTATTTACATCACAAAATAAACTAAATTTCCAGGTATGTGCAGTGCCACAGCAGATAACAAAATGTCCTGTGAGGTGAAGCGGCCTTTTACATTGTAAAGAAGAAGGCTTGGGAATACATCTCTTTTAATCCAATTATTGCTCTCACCTTCCAGATGGTTTTGACGACAAATACTACTTACTTGTTAACTATGCATACGGATCACGTTGGAATATTTCTGCGGTGAAATGTGTGCTGCACAACCTGTACTCTACATCGCATTACATTAGTCATTACAGTGACTAGTGAGCAGGAAGGGCAGCATCGTCACAGTTCATGGGAACTCGAATGCGAGTTTGTGACAACATCACAACTTACAGTACCTTCACAAATTTTACAATATTGTGCTTAATTTGAAATTTGTTACATTTTTCTATAACATCAATGAATTTATTTTTTTTCCGAGATTTAATAACTGGTCAGAGAGACTGCAGTTCCCCTTTAACTCTCTCATCAGCGCTGTAAAGCGTTTTCATTATCCAGCTGTGTGACAAAATCCTACAAACACAGTACAAAGTACAAGCCTGCTGCGCCCTGCCCAGAAAAACTGGCATTGGTCTGAGTGGAGCTCAAGGCATTAACATACAGTAGGCGTGTCCAGCCACTTTGTACACACACAGCTCGTTAGTCAGTGTGACTCTTATTGCAAGAAAACATGAGCCAAAGAACCCTCATTATGTTGAACATGCCTTTACTAGACACTGGGGAATGGAGTGCAAACGGAAAATAAGAATTAGAGTGGGGAGCTTTGTCTGTGTGCATGCTGTAAAGGAAAAAGCAGAGCTTAATTCTACTCTAAAAGGTATAATGAGGACAAGAGGCAACGTCTCTTCTGGAGAGTGGGGGAAAGAGGGCAAGAGTGGGGATGACCAGAGAATGAAGACGTGGGAATGCGTAGAGGGTGGGAGGGAAAAGGTACTTAAGAGAGGAAAATCTGGGCAAAAATTCCAGGGGAAGGTTAGAAGCCAGCATATGGACATGCTGATTCAACAGGCTGACCAGGCAGCAAGGTCAGGAGATGGAAGAAGGGGAGTATGGGCTCTCCGGTCCTCACTGCTCTGACATGTGCAATGTAATGGCATGTTTCCTGGGTTACAGGGTCATTCTGTTTGACGATGAAGGGATATTGAAGTGGATGAGGAAGACAGCGTGATAAGCTTCCGGCTGCAGGAATTCCTCTTGGCATTGGTGTTCTGAGGCCCCGTCTTCATTGTGTGAGGTTTTTAATGCTATGTGAAGGTAGCCACTGTTAATGTTAATTAAACCAAAGAATGACTATAAACCTTTGGATCAAGAATTATTCATTCTGCACCGCTGTTGCCAACGCTTCCTAAAAAGAACACATGAAAGCAACAGGGATTTCTGCTTCTGGTTTCATTTAAAACACAGTGATCTGGATTTAAGTTCTCTGTGTGGAAGCAGGATTTACACAAAAAGTCTGAGGCACTTTCAAAAGAATGAAATTCTGAATTTACTGTAATTACTCCATAGAACTAATCCCAATCTTAAACTTATTGATTTCGCTTCTTTACTCTGTCCCTTGGGTATTCTGCTTCATTCTGTGGGACTGTGGAGATTTCCAAGAGATTAATCTTAAATTATCTTTTAGGCTGAAATTTAAATAAACCCTTGAAGACAGCAGTTCTGCCACCACAAGCTGTATGATTCAGTGAGCAGGAAGATTTGAAACAAAAACGAGCTTCAGGTTGTTTTACTCTATTAATGCCAGGCTGCTGTTTCAGCTGGTAGAAGAAAAAGAAAATCTTTTATTATTAAATGACACAGAATGACAGAGCTTTGTGCCTTCTTCAGAATGTCAGACTGCTAGTCCCGCTGTGATTCACTGAAACTATTGAATAAACTTTTATGTTTCAGTGAGCTGGTGACACCAGAAATCTGATTTGTCTACAGGACGAAGTGAAGGGAGCTTCACAAACAATCCAATGGCACATAAATCAGCACCTAGTGAGTGGAAATGAAAAAGGACCCCCTGGGAACAAAGCCACTGGCCACCTGGAAGAATGAGAAAGAAAAGGGAACAGTGTGTAATACATATTTATCACACATCACTACTGTAAAAAATAGTCACAATATCTACGGAGAGTGATGCTCATTTATCTTCGGAGTCAGCAGCTAGGAAAATGCTGACTATACAGAACAACTGAGGAAGCTGGAAACCTGCATCAGGAAAGCCATGTCTAAAACCGCCAACAGCTAAAAACCCGGAAACGATCATCCTGCCAGCATTGTAGGCATTGTGTTACATTAGTAGAGGAAAAACCGCTTAAACCTATTGATTTTATTATTAAGCCAAAGCAAAAAAAATCAAGAGAAAACAATCAGATACCATATCATGTAATTATAACATTCACTGTATTCGCTGTAAGCTTCCATTTCAGACCCAAGGCCTTGAAAGCAGTGGGTTGTTCAACAGATGGTTTAGCTGCTCTACGTGGTGGCATTCATACATTCCAGTTTACCTTTATCATTGAACTTATTTATAGCCTTAGTTTTGGACTTAATTTTAACAGCAAATTGGCTGTTGTTCCCCCATGCACTCTCTTTGGTATCCCTGCCTCTCAGAGTTGCCCTTGAGAGAGAGAGAGAATATGTAAGCAACAAGTGTTGAGAACAGACATTGCAATGAGGAGAGAAATTGAGACTCAGTTTGAAATAAAAGCCTAATGTCCTCAGCTTCTCCCTCAGAGAGCCACAGTTCAGCTTCCCGAACAACCGGGAATATACTGTAGTTGGTAACGGCAACACATGTTTCAGAAGGCAGGCTGACAGTGCTCCTGTTTCTCAGTACACAGTCATTACTTCTCTAACAGAAGGGCAGTCTTCACACAATAAACAAATTTAAAGCTGAGTTTGCAATACGAGTTTCCACAATAATACATTTTATTGCATACAGAACATTAACTACTGAACTGAGTACTTGGGAGTTATTTTTTTTTAAAGATTTACTGGAACATAACCCCTCTTGCTGGAGGAAGAGCTAGTGTAGGTTCTGACGATGCCTTCTTGATATAGTCCACAATAAATCTGTCCCACATGCTCTTCACAAATGTACATTAAATTCAAAGTGCTTGGGCACTGGGCAGCAATGTTCCCTCTAATTTCTAATGGGCTGTGTGCACATAAATTTCAAGTTATGCAAATTTTTACACTTGTATACACTAAATTGAGTGTATGTGAAATTGTAATCCTGAAATTATTTTTTGTTAATATAGTCATCCTCATAGAAGCATAGAGACTCAAAAGACCAGGACAGCAATTCAACGAGCCCAGTCATAGAGACTGAGTGCAGAGCAAGCATGAGCATGGAGGTACGAGACTACAAGAGCATAGATGTCAATGATCGAGTAGCAATAATTGTCAGGGAACCTATTGGTAGAATAGGAGGACCCTTATGCATGACTGTGAATCCCACAGAACACAGAGCAGCAAAGGGACAATCCAAAAGACAAAATCCAGAGGCTTGGTCAAAAGGCAGGAGCAAAGATTTAGTAACAGAAGAGCAGTGATCATGCACATACAGTAGGGGGAATACTACAAGAGGCTTCTCAATAGAAAGCATGGAGAGGTGTGTGAGGGGAGTTTAAATACTGAAAGGAAAGGGATGTGGTTGGATAATTGGTTAGGGAGTGAGAATTTGAGGAATCTGGTGCATGTGGGAATGTGATGGGTTCAATTAGGAATGTGATTGTGAAACAGTGGTTCTGGGAATGCAATGCTGTTTGCGAGGGAGAGTGTGGGGCGTGACAATAATAATGCACACAGCCAAGTTGGACCTCTCTCAGCCAGTCTCATGTGGTCAATTTAGCATTTTTCAACTGACAACCGTGTATGTTTTATTATTATAATTTTTTTGTATTTAATTTTTTGTGCACAGTTCAATTTCTTATGTGCGCTGATTTCATATCCTGTGTGCGCCCGCGCACACACGCAAAGCTTAGAGGGAACGTAGAGGGGCAGGTGAAAAGTACCTATATTTCTCTATGCATCAAGAAAACAGGCAGGAAAACATCCAGACTTTACTGAGGGAAGAAAAGGGGATTCAATTTATTTAGCTGTGCATTTATATAACATGACAACTGAAGGTACCTTCAAAACCTCTCTCTGCAACTTCTGTGACTGCACCGAAGCGAAGTTTAAACTCATCTTCAATTAAGGAAAAGGAAATGTGCTAGAGGGGATGGATATTTATCATTTTCAGAACAGGAGAAGATGGAAATCACTGCAACTATGTACGGTTCAGTTCACGTGTAGTTACTTCTATACATGACCTGAACATACAGTCTGTCAAGAAAATGCTTCCTGGTGGGTGTATTCTTATTAGAAACTACTGGCCATTTGTAAGCATGAATTGCAATATAGAACTGCTATTAGTAGCAAGGGAATTTGACTGTTTCCATGGAAATCCTGACAGCCTAGCAACAGTTCCAAGGTCTGTGAATCCACAAAGTAGAAACATCCCGAAAGATAAAAAGATAACATTAGATACACACTCAAAATTAACAAAAAAGGAATGAGGCATGTAATGGCGTTTTTGGGCATTTATGTTAAAGTCATGGTAGGAACGAAATTTTAGAATGTTTTTTGTGAATGGAATGATTCTGAAGTCCGGATATTCATCATGTACAGAGATTCATCATGGTCTGATGTTTGCCCCTGTGGAGATGGAGGACACCCCAAATGAAAATGTCCACCACCCCCTTTATATAAGGGAAGGGAGAAGAGTCAGGAAAGTTGTCCCTGAAGCCCAGCTCTGGGGAAAGAACGCTACAGTTTTCCCTTGAGGGAACCTTCGAAATTCTGGAGGTGGACTAGCAGTTTCTTCTGGCGATTGATTATGGCGTGAATGGCTGACACCACCTCCCCCCAGGAGGGTAAAGGGGTGCAAAGACCAGGGCTGGGGGCAGTAGCAGCTCTCAGGAAGTGGACCGATCCGCAGAGGAAAACCCAGCCCTCTGGATGAAATCCCAGCCAAGATGGCAAGCCTGCTGGGAGGTAGTGACCCAGCCCAGCTGCAGCTGAGTCTCGTCTCCTGGAGCTGTGCCCAGGTTCAGGTCAGTAGATTCCACCTGGGCTTCAGGTGGGAGGATGTTGGGATGCATGATGGATACCATCGAACACGTGTCCAATAGATCCCAGCATGACGAACCTCCTATGATAGATAATAAATATACACATGTTATTTATTAAATAGAGAACATCAGAGGTAAGGTATTCTAGCATCTGGGCAAGAACAAAATGTAAATAAAAGAATAAATGTAAGTTTAAAATGAAGTTTGAAACAAAGCAATGGAAAGGTCTCAAGAAAAAAAAGCAAGGCTTCCCTTCCACACTGCTGGTTGTTTTTTCCGTGCATAGTTTTTCTACCCTCATATAAACAAGCTAATAATAGGTTTAGTTCTCAACATACAGTAGCAGAAAAAATGAACAATTTAATAGACCACATAATAATAATAATAAATCTTTTCATGGATGCAAAATATCAGGGGGAGGAGCACCACCTTGCTTTGACAACTAAAATATTATAGATTAAGCTGTCTGTTAGTTAGATAGTACTAACAGAAGCAGTATTACAGCAAAGTTCATATGAGGCTATCAAGATGCTGAACACAGCCTTTAAAGTGCGGCTGAGGACAAACTGAGTTTGTCCAAAAGTGCGGGTACACACATAAATCTATTTAGATGGAAATGGAAATTGTTTTGCCCGATCCTGATATAAATATCACAGAGTTATATATACCATTTTACCTTGAAAATCTTCACTGCGTGAGTAAAGCTCTTCAGCTCTGAAGAATTCTTGCAATTAAGTGGAGCATAGAACCCTTTGTGAGTTACAACATATAATACATTCCTTTTAAAAAAATGAGAATGGCTAGTTTGAATGAGATGTTTTAGTGTTTTTACTTACTGTACTAAGGACAAACATTAATCTTGTCTGTAAAAAAACTGTTAAGATGTTCCTGATGCCCAGATATTTCTAATTTATATAACCATTTGTAGAATTAACAGATTAAAACTCCATTCCTGTCAGACCTTTATGTTCCCTGAATTGTTGTGTAATGCCAACTGGGTGCAGGTAAAAACCTCCCATCCAGTGCCACTTGTGAGATAGCAGGCTGAGAAATCAGCAGGAGATGAAGGAAAAGAAAAATATAGAAACACAACAAAGCCACTTTGTCCCCAGAGAGCAACATTGGTGCCAAAGGAAAAGGCAGCATGTCTTGTCATTTCAGCATCATGTCAAAGAGGCAAAGGAGAAAACTAAGTGAAATCCAGTGATCATACAGCATGATGCCACCTACAGAATCAACTGGGCTTGATTTTCTTTCAGCCAGTCTTTGCCACTGATCTGCTGAAAGGAGATGCTAAATACAGCATGATTCTGCATGGGCTCAAGGGAAGGATACTGCAATACTACACTGTACAGTATCGTATAAACACGCCAGTTCTGGGATTAACACAGCCCAGTTGATCTCTATGGTATTTTATGTCATTTCCAGGCTGTAATGGAAATGACTTCCCTCTTCTGGTATTGACATTTGTAACAGATGTAAGATTTATGAATATGAGTATTAAGAACAGGGAGTTATGATACTGTATATCTCGTACTTTGAAGGAAGGGGTTTAAATAAAATGAAGCTGCTCTTTCTGTCTGTTTTCATGTTGTTTTAAGGGTAGATTTTCAATGCCTCAGGTGTAGTTCACTCTGTATCACTCATTCTGGATTGACAGGCAATATTGTAAGTGTTGAAGCACATAATAGCAGGGAGACTGACAGTGATAAAGTGGCACTGAAAATGACTTTGTCTCATGGCTGCTAACAACACATATGGTACAACATGGTGTTGAAAGCAATTACCAACGCAGTAATGGGACTTAGATGCCATAAGGTTAATCTCTTGTGCAGAGCAGAGGTGTTGCATTTCTGCAATGTACATCCTAATTCATATTAGATCTAATACATCCAGTAATATGTTTATTTTATGTATGGATGTATGTTTTTTTCAAAACTTATTTATTTTTCACTTTAGGATGGCTATTTGCAAAAAATAATTTATTTGTAGACAAATCACACCATTCTTGAGTTGACTACGCAAGCAGTAAACCACTCTTTTAGCAAAAGTAAAGGCATGACAAATGAAACGTCTTTAAAAGGTTGTTTGTGGGCTCGGCCTTCTGCTCCTGGTAGGCCAGGTGATGGTGTCCTAGCTCAGCCCAGTGCTGGTCTCAGAGATTGAGGTCAGGACTCAACAGAATGCTGTTTTTGGTGGTATTGTTTATCAAGTGCCTTGAGGGATCATGATCGTTTGAACATTCATTTGAATATTTTCAGATTTTGTCCACCTCGGGTGTGCATTGGTGTACTTGGAAAATAAGATGCACTGATACGTTTTTTTCTTGATTATGCATCTTTTTTGGTTTTAATTGCTCCTCTTGGAAGTCATAACAAATGTTCAAGAAGAAGACGAGCCCCGTTTTATAATACCAAACACCCTACATAATGAACATACAGTAATAGTCTTTCTGATTCTAATCAGCCTTTCCTTTTCTGCAGTCACAGTCTATTTACCTGCACCCTCCCCATGCCACCTAGTTCACAGTGCCAGGTGCTGCCTCTTTGCCCATGCGTGCTAAAGTCAAGGACACTTCAAAAGCATTTATTTAATACAAAGTTCATGTGTAACTCCTGAAACAGAAATTCCTCGCGGTTAGTGTTATTTGCATTTGTGCATTTAACTTGTGCTTACTGACATTCTTCCATTATTTCATATTAATTGACTTAAAAAATGAACCAAGAATCAAAGACAGTATTAACATTCCATTTACAATAGCTTTGAATGGCAGTGTTTTGTATGCACATATAACAGATGTTGTCATTAAAATTCTAGACAGATCCTTGCTTTGATGTTTTAATTAAAATTACCGGATTAATATGTCCTTTGATCTAGACCTGTTGCCATCCAATGTTTTTTTTTATTTCTAGCAATTTCTAAACAACCCCTGCATGCAATCTTTTGTACACAATTCCAAGACATTCCACTGAAAGATATTTTTCCCACAATGAGTTCCACATGCAACATATTTAAATCCAAAACCTACAACAGGAAATAAACATCTGTTTTATTTTAATATGATTGCACACCCATTTCTGTTTAAGCAAAACTACTGGAATCATGAAGTCAAGAATGACAACTATATTTGGTGCAGGCCATGTGTTTTCCCATTCTCTTTGGACCTTTATTATTGATTACATAATCGATCCAATCATTTTTTAACTGGTCCAATTAATCCATTTTTTTTCCAGTTAACAGAGTTTAGGTTTGTAACTTACAGAGGAGTCAGAGGAGTTTAAAATATAATGGACTGTTGACAATTCCTGATTATGTGGTAATTTATCTACTAAAAGCCTTAATGACCCATGAAAAGTTACGAAAGTGCCTTTAATGACTGTTTTCTTAAGGTGCTGTAGAATGGAAGGATTCATGTGCCTAACAGGTCAATTGACCAATCTAGATCATGGATATAAATTAAGAAGAGCACTTGTCCTAGTACAGATCCCTGTGGTACTCCACTAATTACATCACCCCAATTTGAGTATTCATTCTTTATCTGTGCTCTCTGTTTTCTAATGAATAACACATTTTCGATCTAAGCACTTTAGTGAAATGCAAGAGAAATATATTTTCACGTGGATAATCCCAGGTCCAGATGGCAAGTGATTTTTCTTAATTTGCTGGGCACAAGCAGACTTGTAGTGACAGTAGTAAGATGTGTGCCACAGTACCTTTCTTTCGGGCTCTCTGGAGCTCGTAACCTGTAGAAGGTGAATTGTTCTAACAGGTGAGCAGATGGGAAGTGCCTGTTTGCCAGTCTCAAAAACAATTTCAGAAATCACAGATCATACTGATAAAAACAAAACATCAAACACACAAAAACCAATGACTGATGAGAAGGCAGAGCAGTACAGTGAATACAGTATAGTCTATTCAAAAGTCCAGCAGATTATTTGAGAAATATAAGTTCTATGTTGGTATATTATTTTTTTAGGCAAAACTAAAAAGGCTTAAAGATGAGACTATGCTAAAATTGTTTCAACACTATCTTTTTGGGTGGACTTGCTAAATTTATTAGAGTGCAACAAATAAGCAGTCTCAAGAAGTCAGAACAGAATTTAAGTGTTTAATGTTGGATACATGCCTGTATAAATTTATGCAGTTTTTTAATGTTTCTAGCATTAATTCTTTGTCTATATTTTGCTGTAAAAAGTGGGTTGCAGATTGCCTCTGCTGGAATAAGGCAGCATTCTAAAAGCCAATAGATGGATGTTCTCCAATACAATTTGTCAAGAGTCTTTTGTAATGTAAAATATCTTATGATTGTAAGCATCTTGGACAGAATCATTCATTAAAATGTGTCTTCTCTGAGTTGAAGTCTAATCAATACCATCTGGACATACTGTAGCTTGTGGCTATGACCACATTAACAGCAGAGCCTCTAGGGACTATGGTCACAGCTCGAGTTTCAGATCTAACAAAAACATGGCCCCATACTAAAGTATGGGCCAAGCATTTCTATCATTTTCATGGTTTTCAGAAATTTTCCAGCAATTAAAGCATTAAAGATTTTTGCAATCTTGAACAGCAGTGTGATTGTCTGCTGGGATTTAATTGATTATGCATAGATTTTGCGATGGTTGATTGCACATCATCTCTCAGAATTGTTTATTTAAACAAAGAATGCCCCAGTTTGTATCCTGCAAGGCTGTAGCTTGGTGGATGCTAGTATGTTTGTGTGTTGGCCCATACATCTAATTTAGAGCTGTCAAGTATAACCATGAAACGGCATCTACCTCTCATCAGTGTAGCAGCGGTGAAATAATATTTCATATACAGTATATATAAACCCCAGGCAAAACCCTGGACTTAAAATATTATGTTTAACAATGTTAGAGGAAAATATTACCAAGCAAACCTCCTTTTATACAATGAGTTTTTTTTTTATTTTGCATTTTATCTCCAACTGTTGCTTGAAACAGTCCAAATGGACACTTTCTGTTCATTTGAACTGAGCGGCTTCCTGTCCAGAATCTCTGCTTTCCTGCGGCTCAAGAGCATGTCACAGATGAAACAGACACCACTGAGAAGCACTAATACCGGATTAAACAGATTATATCATTAAGTAACTGAGATCTCAGCTGGAACCAAATGAGGAGACTTGGGTGTCTTCTAGGAAAAGTGCTAATTCCTGGGTTTGAAGCCACCTCAGTTCCCTGGGCTGTTTGAACCTGGAGCATCAGATATTAATAAAAAATAAAAGACATGCAGAACTGAGCCCTTCTGCACATTTTGTAAAATGCCACAGAAACCTGTGTTCCTCTTATGAATTCTCATCTCTGTTGTCATAGAAGCAGAAAGGCAGATTTGGCTTGAAGACAGCTGTTGTAATGGGCATTGCCGTGACAACAGAATTCACGTTAAAAAAAAAAGGAAAAGGCTTTTTCCTGTTCAATCTACTGTATGATCCCTTTTCCAGCAAGGGAACAGCAATCATGGCTGTGACACCATCCCAAGCAGCATTATTTCATGAAGAAGAACGACACCCAAGAATGCGTTTGTTTGAGGATGTTTATTGAGTATGTACAGTAGGTAGAGTTAGATTGGCATTAACCCACTTGGCCAGAGGCTGAGGAGGCTTGGACCCCCCCTGCTGGCAGAGGAAGGATGAAGAGGCAGCTGCACAGGTGGAGATGGGTGGAGGAGAGATGTAAGAGAGGGGCTAGAGCACGATTTATACTCTACACAGCTTTGAGAAATGACGTCAGGAATGATTAAGGACCAGAAGAGCTGGGATGAAATTAGCTTGATTGTCGTCATCCCTTTCCAAACTCCAGACAAGAGTTCCAATCGAAGGATTCTTGAAAATACATCTGCAAGACCTGCACTGTTCAGATTCTGCCCACCATCCTGCCTGCTGCTTGCTCTGTGTTCTCCCCTCTCGTACACTATACCTCTCCGGGGGTCATGTCCTCTGCCTCTCAGTTGCTAAGCTGGATAACAAGATCTCAGGAAGCGAGCTGGAAAGCTAACTCACTTCTCCTTTTGCAGAATCGAGACTCTCTGTGCTCTCTGCTGTTCAGGAGACCCTGTCAAGTAGGACAAATGGGCCACACGGTCTGTGTGTCACGCACAGTTCTTTCCAGGCCCTATGCAGACGACACAATCTGGATTAGTGAGGAAACACTGGGGAAAAAGCCATGCAGGAGAGCGTATGGAGAAAGGGGGCGTGTCCAAGGGGTGCAGGTGTCCAGGGGTAGTGGTTCTGGGGCAAACAATCCATGTAAAAGTCCAAACGGGTAATCCAAGACAGAAGCGAGAGTCCATAGCCAAACAATCCATCCGGGGTTAAAACACGGGAACCAGGTCGGAACCGGCGGTGGGGGGGATCAGGAACAGAAGGTTAAAATCATAACGGAGCCAGATGCAGAAGGACCTGGGCTCTCACGAAACGGGATTCAATGAGGAGCCTCGAGTGACGTCTGCGTCTGGCTTTTAAGGTGGAACTAAAGAGGGGCTGGAATAAGGAACAGGTGCGGGGAATGAGGTAGAACAAGGAAGGGCTGGAGCGCCCTTAAGAGGAGGAGTAGCGATCGTGACACTGTGCCAGTTTTCTCTACAGTGGCGCAAAGCTACCATGTGATTTAGAACTTTCTATTTTCTATTTAATTTAAAACCGTAAATGGCGTGGAACCTGTTACTAATAATAAATAGGTCTCCTTTATATTGCTTTGGCATTATAAATGCACAAATTGAATAACCAAATACCTTATAAAAATAAGATTGTCATATCCTTATTTTTAAACAGAAATTTACCAAGGGACAATGAGTGTCATTTCGGTTTTCTAGATTTTATTGTATGTAGCTATAAAAACTGACTCCTCTGTGTGCCGTAATTATAGATTGGCACAGAGGCCCAAATTAATCCCTCTCGGATAGCGGCCTTTGTTGTGTATGGTGCCTTGTTGACTCATAACAGACAAATCTGTTCTTGAGCCACTTTAATTTAAGTGGGTAGAGCTAGAAAAGAAGAAAGTGTTATATAACAAAATGACAATTTTCTGCTGTCCATACAAATTTACCCTGACACCGTGTAAAGTAAGTGGTGTTTTAAAGAATACAACCTCTAAGCTGCCCTTAACATTGCCTAAGAAATGAAGAAACCCACATTTCAAAGCAATCTGCTTCTGAAAAACATTATAATGTTCTTAGCCTAAAGGTACTTGTAAAGAAATGTTCCTCAGGTGCTCAGCTGGAAAATTGGACATTAATATTTCTAAAGTTAACTTCATAAAATACCTGGAAAAGTCTTATTTTGAAGGAAGTATGGTGGATTTTTCTAGTACTTTGGAGAAAAACAAGCATCATATGAGATAATTGCTCCTGGAGCCTGCTTAATGTCAAATTTCACAACATGTAAAACGGTTTAAGATCAATGGACAACCCAACCCAAGATAAAACCGCAATAAACATAACTGCATGCCAGTCTCCCTTTGAGCTTTTATATTTATGCATGTGGATGTGTCATGAGTTGTAGTCTTGAGAGCTCGATGATTTAGTTTATACTTGTAACTCCTGCTGGATGGGAGTTCTGCAGGACTGGAGGTGGAGAGCCCTAATGTGCAGTACTGTAGATGATGTCATTCTTTCCTCTACAGTATGTCTGCAAAAAACATGGTAAAAATATTAAATGATAGCTGTGTATCTCCTGACAAGCTCTGGGTGATAGCAAGGGCTTTATTTTTCTATTGTTGTGCTGTAAGGATTTTCTGATGTGGGGTCAGGGTTGTTGGGGAAAAAATCCCCAAAACAGAAACAGATGGCTTTTGTTTGATGATTGTGATGGCTTTAGTATTTTTGTGCAGGTAATCAATGAATTACCGGAGGTCTCTTTGGTACACATGTTCCTTGCATGATCATTTTAGTGATTAATGTCCTCAGAAGGCTCAACTGAGCCTGGAGTGCTTCTGTTTGCCCTTCTGAAAGCTGGCTCGGTGTGCTCTGTGTTGGTAATCAATAGCAAGTGGTTTACATCTCTGTGGCAAAAGGACTAAGCAAGAATTGCCACATGATCTACAGTTTCAACTGAGGTCAAACGGAAGCTTTCCGAAGACACAGCACCAAGGAAGGGAAACAAAACACTGTGATCTGTAGTTCTCTAAGAGCAAATGTTTATAATCCAACAGGTGGAAAACACATACGCCATGTAAATCCTACCACTAATTATAATTGCTTACGCTTAAATAGCGCTTTTCTAGACATTCCATACAACCTCCACTCAACCCTCCACCACCAGTGTGCAGCCCCACCGGGATGATGCAATGACAGCCAGAGTGCGCCAGTACACTCCCTGTACACCAGCTCTCAGTGGGCAGGAGAGCAGAGTGATGAAGCCAGTTCAGAGACGGGGATTATTAGGAGGCCATGACTGGTAAAGGCCAATGGGAAATTTTGGCCAGGAAGCTGGGGTAACGTCCCTACTCTTTTCAAGAAACACCCTGGGATTTTTAATGACCACAGAGAGTCAGGCCCTCGGTTTTACGTCTCATCTGAATAACAGTTTCTTTTTACAGTATAGCATCCCTGTCACTATACTGGGTCATTAGGACGCACACAGACTGCAGCATGAGCGCCTCTTACTGGACCCACCAACACCTCTGCCAGCAGCAACCTTCGTTTGCTTGTTAATGCTATAATAATTTTAAGACTTCTTTGCATGTATATATAGCACTTTTCCAAACCCTTCCCATAGCAGTTTACATATGGGAGGAAACCCCACCTGCACAGCAGCCATTCTGAACCAGGAGCCCCACGACACGGCAGATCAGAGAGAGAGGGGAAGATCTGCCTCCTCAACTGTCTCCCCAAAAATGGTAGTCGAAAATACTACCATCTTCTCATTTTGGAGATACTGTACTGTACAGTATCTGGCCATGTTAGCCATGGAAATCAGCTAACTAATTAGCCTTCCAATTAATAAGAATAAATATAGCACAAACTGTAGAAAGAGCAATAAAATAGGTACTGTAGATTGATACTTACTGAGTTGTTACTTTCCAGCAAGTACCTTGTAAAACTACAGTTTCTTTAAAGGTACTACAGAAAACTACAGGACCATTCTATTCATGCCAAAAATAGTTTGCATAAAACCTGTAAAACTTCATTTCGCACATCTTAAACAATAATGTGATACAATACCCCCAAGGATTGTTTTAAATTTGTATTTTTCTATGAGAAGCAGACAAATACTCATCACCGTTTTGCTTAGAAATCGCTGAGGGACACTGCTCAATCATTTAGAATCCAACTGGGTGCACAAGATCATTTTTATTCATTATTCATTTACTCATTACAAGAAGAGGTCATGGCTAGGGCCAAAAATAAATCAATAGAAGTTATACGGGCTTCATGGGAACTGATTACTGGGCTGGTGACTTGTTTCATTTACTTAATAAGTTTAAACCACATCTAAGAGGTGTCAAGCTACACTTGGGCATTTCATTTACTATTTTCACAGAGTTCACAGGCTGGGCCAGAAGCAGTGCATTCTCTCACAGGAGCTACTGCTTACTGCAGTTACAGAAAATGTTGTTTTCCAAGAAAAGGTTCTCATTTCTAACATGAATGGATGAAGAGCTCTCGCTTTCTGTTATTAAAACAAATCACACCCATTAAGATAGCTCGATTTGTACTGTGCACAGCCAACTTCAAAACCTTAATCTCAAGCCCTTTGCAATAATAAAAACATAACAAAAGCAATGACATGAATCTGATCTCTTTTTTGAAATTCCATCAGTTCACAGCATGTTGATGAGATTTGTGTTTTTGGCACTGAATGTTTATATTTTAGGTGCTCGAAGGTGAAGTTTAAGTTGCCTCTCTAGATTATTTTGTTGTCAACAATACCTTTAAGAATTTTTAATAATAATAATTAGTAATTACTTACACTTATATAGTGCTTTTCTGGAACCTCCACTCAAAGCGCTTTACAGGTAATGGGGATCCCCTCCACCATCACCAGTGTGCAGCCCCACCTGGATGATGCGACGGCAGCCATAGTGCACCAGAACGCTCACCACATACCAGCTATCAGTGGGGAGAAGAACAGAGTAATGAAGCCAATTCATAGAGGGGGATTATTAGGAGGCCATGATTGGTAAGGGCCAATAGGAAATTTGCCCAGGAAACCAGGGTAACACCCCTACTCTTTTCGAGAAACGCCTTGAGATTTTTAATGACCATGAAGAGTCAGGACACTGGTTTTACATACGAAAGATGGCACCTTTTTACAGTATAGTGTCCCAGTCAGTATACTGGGGCATTAGGATCTACATAGACTGCAGGGTGAGCGCCCCCCTGCTGGCCCCAATAACACCTCCAGTAGCAACCTTAGTTTTTCCCAGGAGTCTCCTATCCAGGTACTGACCAGGCTCACACCTGCTGGGCTTCAGTGGGGTTGTCTGCTGTGAGTTCCAGGGTGATATGGCTGCATAACTCAATATTTCACTATCATCCTGCATTTTGTTCTGTTCAAGACTAAAGAGAGATCACTGATATACCCCTTTTCTGCATGACCTATTTTTAGGACAAGAATTATTCTGATCACTTTCGTTTGAACTCTTTTCAGTGAAGTAATGTCCTTTAGTATTTGTTGTACTCATCTGTACCACACATACAGCTGCTAATCGTCAAACAGACTTGGAGCCTTAAGGAAAACATTTCAAATTACAAGAATCATTAGATTTCAGGAAATTTCCTTCATCAGCAGTTCATCAGGATGTTTGCTTGGTACAGATTACATAACATACAGAAAAAATATCATTCATATCATAGCATACAGAAATCATAAACTATAGCTTCCATTTAGCCAATGTTTTGAAATCATATATGCAGTCACTAGATATCTGTGTCATTTCTAAGACTTTCCTGTTCGAAATGATACATTGCTCAGTGATTTTCTCATGGTTACAGTCTTGTAGCACACTGTCTCCATGGAAACAGGATGTCAAATAATACACCTTGTGCACATGTGCAATGAAAATTTTAGAGCTTGTGTAAATTATTAACAAAGCACAACAGAATTTCTCTTTTGCAATTTGCTTACTTTTTGTTCATTTTCTCACAAATAGAATTCTATCTTCCTTCATTATGGGAACCAGGAAGCAGACACTTAGACTAATCTTGCATGTGGCTGAGAATCTAGCTATGGAAAGTGAGGGAAATATTCCACAAGAAAATGAGGAGAACTTGCAAACTCCACACAGACCAGCACTCAATGCTGCAACTGAACCTTGCAGCTATGAGGCAGTGTCGCTAACCAGCAAACCTCTGTGTCAGATTGGGGATTTAGATTTTAACCAGAAAAGAAAGGAAAAAATAAATGGAAGTAGTTTCACATCTTGCATAACAATGCGATTGGCACCTAAATGACTACAAGTAGCAATCATTATGAAGTCAGGCTTATTTTCTTAAGTAGTCACTTCTGTAATAAGTGGCAGAGGGAGATGCTAACTTCAGCAATTCATTTAGCATACTGAGCAAGTGCTCAGATGTGATGGAGATTACAGTGAGAGTGAATAAAACCCATCACCATCTGTACTACAGCCTCTTCAAAGGTCAGATCCTCTAAGCCTCATTGCTCTTCTGTGATTCTCAAACATCCTGAAATAAATTAAGTTATTTTTTTTAGTAAACTTTAAAAGTCCAGAAAATTGTTTTGAATTCTGACCAGATCCCACAGAAATGACTCCTGAATATCTCAGGTTCTTCCTCTGAGCTTTGCAGACACACGCATGGCTGGTGAGAGATGATGTTTTTAGTGTCTGTATCTTTTACTGCGAATGAAGACCTCCCAGATTGCATACACTACAATGTTGATCAGATAATGACTGCTAGCTCTTACCTCCCCCAGTCTAACAAGATTATGGGCCTCATCTCCCCTACGTTTTTATTGAAGAAATAAATCTATTGGCCTTATAATTTCCTTCAAAAATTTAATTTCATAAATGTAGACATTTCAATCACTAAAAGCACTGCAATAATGAACAGGAAATGGTAAAGGAGTTATGAAGGAAAAATGAATAATTTTTCACCCTCGAATTGCCTTTTAGCATTTGCAGACAGAAAATTGCACACCAGGGGACTGATTGGAGAAAGCTGCTAACCGACAAGACCGATTCTGAGTGAGGTTATCCTCCTTGGCAGTATTCCAAATTAAAATTGTTCCAGCATCACCATCTTTCTGGCTTATAATTACTTTAGCAAAACATCAGCTATAGAACAATGAGGACTCAGGTTTGCACATGGCTTTCTGTGGTCACAGTGTGAAGAACCTTAGAAATCTCTCAGATATGTGAGTTTCATAGTTCATACTGTAACAATCTGACTTAATAACTACTGCCCAAATCGGCTTACAGCATATAAGGATTTCTGGGTATGCTGGTTAATGAAAAGTATCTCTTTAAGTTTAAAGGATGAATTTGGAAGGCAAAACAGATTACAAAGAAAAACAGTATTATCCAATATTCGAAACAACCATGAAACAAGTAAGGCAGTAGGAGTCTTTTTCCAAAACAATTAGAACAGTTTGTGCTTTGCCACAAACTAACCACGATTATTCTTAGACTATCTTGGAAGGGGCTGTGAATCCTGGGTCCTCAATGGCGGTACATCAGTCACCTTAGAAGCCTCAAAGATTCCCTCCCCCTTTGTGAAATGTCCTTACTTCTCTTGCCATGGTCATGTAAAAAGACACTATCCTCCCAAAGGACTGAAGAAGGTCCACATTCATTTATTTCTTTTTTAAATTATATAATGTTAACTTGCCCAAAGGGGTTGGGCAGCCAGTTGACTTTGGACCCCTCGAGTTTTTTTTTCTCCTTACTAAGGAGTTTTTGGTTCCTCACCTCTGTCGTCTTCTGGTCTTTTCTGTTCTGTATTCACAACATGTATGGTCACTTGCTTTTTAAGGGTCTTGGGGCAACCTTTTTGTGAAAAGCACTATATAAAAATAAATTGAATTGAAGAAGGCCTTCTAACTTGAAAAGTGTAATTATAGAGGGCAGGCAAGGGTCTCCTGCTATGACACAAACTGGAATATGGTTTTATTTGTCCATGGACGGACGGACGGGACTCCCCCTAAGAGGAACTTCCTTTTAAAACCCTAAGCTCCTCCCCTGGGCTCGCACAAGTGTTACAAATGATAGGACCAATTACCCAATTAAACAAATCGATCAACTTAATCCTGGCCAGGCTCCAATCATTGAAGAATAGTCAAATTCTCCAATAAGACACCTTTTCTGCCTTTTATTCATTTGTAGCTACTGCTACAATACCAGTAGCATGCTTTGCTTCAGTGGCAGGTTTAGTCTCGGAAGTGATGAATAGTATTCATCAGTATTTTACACTCCAAAGAAAAGACCCTCAATATTCTGAGTATCCAAGCAACAATTTTATCAGAGATTTTCCATGGGCCAGCACCAAATGTATTGAATTTGAAATAATATTTTATAATATAAATATAAAATGTTATATAAAAATATAATATTTTTTAAAGATACAAATCAAGATTTCCAGGTGCAAATAAAGTTAATGTGCAAACAGTGGATCCAATAAGTCCGTACAGCTGGTGCACTAACATTCAGCTATGAAACTAATTCCACCAAGCGGTTTATTGGACACACTCTTAATGGTCTTTGTAACTGATGACTGAGAAGGTGAACTTGGCCTGAAGCACTGTTACCGATTAAACATTCAAATGCTTCCAATTGGACATATGACTCCAATAATAAAACCTAATTAACCAAGGACACAGAGAGAAAACAAACTGGAAAGCACTGTACCCACAGGGGACTTTGAGAGTACTTCACTGTAATGAGATCTAATGTTGAGAAAATTTGTGTGAGACATAGGAAAGCCTTTACTAACAAGGCAGTTTTTCCTCGATTTTCAAACTCTGCATTGATTTGAAATGCCCGACACTGAGCATTGAGGTCAACAGTTAATCATGAGGTTAAGTCAATAAGTGAGTTTGTGAATTGTCCACCAATATGCTTTATAGGCTGAGAAGACTCTCGGTGGGGAGCCCTGTGGTGTGATGGTAAGCAGAACAACCTCCCAGAGCCTGGGTACCGGGTTCAAATCAAGTGGCTGGTGCGTTCTCCTTGCATTTATATGAGTTTTCAACAGGTGCTCTGCTTTCTTTCCCAAACCGAAAGACGGGTTTGTTGATTGGTGTCTCTAAATTGCTTCCTGTGTGTTTGAGAGTGCTGGGTTGACCTCCTACACTGAGGGTTGTCCCACCTTGCACCCTGTCTCTACCTACCTGCCCACTCAAATTGATGGCCAGGCCTACAATGCCACCTGGCATCTGCTGTCAACACTGATCTTTTCTGACCTTGTACATAATAAACCAAAACAATTCATCACATGCATGGCAGATTTCCAAATTTGAATGTTACCCTATTCTTATTGCTAGTTACAATAAGGGACAGATTCATCTTTTGAATTCAAACACTCAAATGAATAAAATGAAAGCTTGTGGTTACTTATGTCATATGGACAGTCATCCTTTGCAATTGAAGTGTGACGTTGTGGTAACTTCTGATTGAGACGTCAGCAATCACAGCTTACCACCGGAGGGAGATGGGAAAGGATGTTTCAAGGTTTTTGTGTACCGCATTTTGCCTAACTAAATCATTTCTAATAACCAGACCAACACTTCTTGTATGGTAATTCTTTACAAAAGATAAATAGGTAACAGCATACTGCACATAAATGGTAGACTCTATATTTGGTAAAAAATATCTGAAGTTAAAATGGAAACCCACCTCCAATTTATTGTTCAAATGACAGTTATTGCTGTCTATCTGAGGGAAGCCTGTCTCATTCAGTCAATTAAGATGATAAGAAAGGCCACAAACAGGAAGAGGCCCCTCTGTCCATCTACTCTTTGGGTTGATCTCATCCACTCATGTGTTGGTAGAAACCAGGATATTGGCTTCAACAACATCGCTGGGCAGCTTGTTCCACACCCCCAACACCCTCTGTGTAAAGAAGCACCTCTGTCCTGACTGGAGGATCTCATCCAGATGTGTCTTGAAAGAAGCCAATGAATCAGCTTCAGCAACACGTCTGGGCAGCTTCTTTCATACTTCCACTAGCCTCAAGGATACAACATTTACTGAAAAGAGCATTTGACCCAAGCAAAAACCAAACGGGCAAAGAGCGCACAATGACAGTTTCTGTGAGTGATACAGTCTCCAAACTCTTGATGGAAGAATCAAGACTGGTCGAGACACTCTAAAACACAAACCAGATTCATGCTGAGTTCACTCTGAAGCCATTTTCTGTTGCCTTCTCTCTGAAGGAAGCCTTACGAGAGGTTAATCTGAACTTTTTAATAGTTTCCAGTTCCTAAACATGCAGGAGATTGCATTTTAAATTTTTCATCTTAACATTTCCAACCCCTGAGTAGAAAAGACAGCTTGCCAAGGTTCCAATCAAGCAGTTTGCTGGTTCAATTAAGGACTCACTTAAGGGCTGAGGTGCAGTGAAGACCAGAAGGGTGGGGTGGGGCTGTGAGTCATGGGACCAGGAATGGGGACCCTTGTCCAGCGGAACACTGACCCCTCCTTTAAACATGCTCACTCTAAGAACAAATTCATTAAGTGCAATCAGAGCTCTTGTAAGTAATTTCTACACAGTACCGTAATTAACAGATACATTGACTTTCGCATTCCCCTCATGGAGGTGAACTTGCATAATTAACTCCTCCACAGGTGCAAAATCAAGAGGGGAAAGGATCTGGGCTGAGAGAGCTGCAGCAAGGCTGAGCTGCTAAACCGATGCAGGGATTTGTTGATAGAGCACAGAATGTGACTTTTGATTTCATTTTTTAAATTAAATTTAGAATGAAGAGTTAATGTGCCTCCCTTGTGTGGAATTATCAGTCCCTAATTACTTGTCAAAGTCCTATAATGCTTCTGCAAGTGATGAAAATGAAATGCGCTCACTTGTTAAGTCTCTTGCTCCCCTTTCACAGCACCACATTTTAGAACATTTGGAAAGAAGAGACATCTTTAATTGTTAACATTTACAGCAAAGTACGATCCTTTGAATTATTCTGTTAGTCTTCATACAGCACATTCCTATTCCCTTAAAGATTACTAGCTGAATAATGGCCAAACTATTAAATTAATTCTAAAACGTCCATTTACATGATTTTTCCAGTTTGATTAATTTTATACCTTAGTTTGAAATGGTAATATCCACTGTGTGTAGTTTGAACTGAAAATGAATGAAAATGAGTTCATTTGTGTGCTGAGGTAAAGGCAATTAAACAAGTTAGAGGCCTTGGAGCTGTTGGAAACTCTGCAGACAAATTAGTTGAACAGTTGAACTCAAGGTCTGCTGTTTCAGAACTACCACTTGTGGAATCCATAGGTTTTCCTCTAAACTCTGACCATGTGGCTCGATCTAGAGTACTGGGACCATACTGTTGCTTACACTGTTATTGTTATTGTATTTACTGTCTATTGTCTTGTCTACTGTTCTATATATATACTGCACCTCCGAGACTAATGAGAAACACTTTTTATTATACTATGCACCTGTGTAAGTATAATGACAAATAAAGTTGAATTGAATTTGGAAATAAACCATTTTAAAACAGTTAACTGCCATGTCACAGAGGAAACAAAGAGACTGAGCACAGTGTGATTAAATGCAAAAGTGTCTTTGGCTTTAAATGCCTGGTAATTGATGCCATCCATTTCTGACCTTTTTAATAGGTACATACTGTAGAATGCAAAAAGAGTTTTAATTAATTGTCTCTTCTCAATCGCCATTAAAACTTTAAATCTGGAATGTTACAAGATACGTGGCCTATACAATTTCAGAGATGTGGGCACCATAGGGTAGTGGTTGTGTCTCTGGGAATGACCTGCCTCTTTCATCCCGGATATGGTTTCCTGGGAAGGTCATGTGGTCAAATAATCACTATTCTTTCTTACAAACTCAAACTCCAACATTCAGAGAGTCAAGGGTAAGCAACAGAATCAAGGAAGACTGTGGGTTCCTTTGAAAAGCTCCAATGACACACATCTTCTGGTCCTGACTGAATAGTATTGCTGGATTCCTGGTCTTGGAATCATTAGAGTGTTTCACTGACATCATTTGTGTGTCTCAACTGCTTGGGATAGGGTGCCTTGTATGGGGTATTTTGAGGGAGCTGTGAAATTGGTTGGATAAAAATTAAAATATGCCAATTCTCAGGCTGTAAAACTTACCAAGAGCTGATTTCACTTTACCTTGTCTTTACCCAAAGTTTCCCCAATACATAACAGGCCTTGACTTTCCTCTGGCTTGATGAAGTGCTCACAAATGTCCCTAGACTTTAACACAAACCTTTTAAGCATTTACGGTTTGCATTAGTGCCCATGGCAACCTGTTTCTCATCAATAGGCTATATGACCCCACAGTTAGCTTAGTGCACTATTGCCAGCATGTTGCTGAAAAGATATATTTGGTATGGCATGGCATGAATGAGACATGTAAATCAATGTCCATCATTACAAGCCTTGTATCACACCTATTCATTATTTGTATTGTAGAGAATGGCTATAGCTCATTTCTTATTTATGGAATGGTTACAAAACACCCCTGGAAACCACCCATCCTGCAGACTGCAGCTCCAGTGCAGGGCAGACAGGAGAAGTGACACAGCTGTGACTTATAGTGCTGCAATCGCACAGGTGGAAACTGAGCCTGAGATTCAGTACAGCATGGTAGATTGAGGACGCCAATGCTGATGAAAGACAACATAATCCATGTGGCACTTGGCAAGCTGTGTGTTTGTGCCTGGAGAATTCTAGTCACAGCTGCCTAATGACACAGCCCAGACTCAAACCAATGACGATGGACCTATATTGACTGAGCCTGTACTTTGAATGAGATTAAAGCTCTGCTCTAGCCCTGCTGGGATTCTGTTACAGTAGAGTGGCGAATTCCATTGTGTCAAAACACCAGGTATTCTGCTGTGCCTGAATTCTACACTGCCTGGCAGTGAAAGAAAACAGAAAAAAAAAACAATTTATCCCTTTCCATCAATCTGTTCTCTGACTGTTTCATCCCATTCAGGGTCATAGGGGAGCCAGAGCCTATCCCAGCAAGCAATGAGCCCAAGGCTGGGTACAGTACATCCTGGACACCAGTCCATCACAGGGCAGACACAAACACACTCACACAAAGGGCCCAAGAAACCCAGACACCAGCTAACATACCAGCAGGTTGACAAGAACATGGAGAGAACATACTGTACCAACTGCAAGCAGAGGACTCCACACCAGGAGTTGAACCCAGAGCACCAGCACTGCCAGGCAGCAGTGCTAATCACTGCATCACCATGCCACCCAATGCCTTCTCCATACTATTTAAATAGAAGAGTTACAGAGTTGAAATACAATGATCGGCTATAAAGACTAAAACTAAAACCAGCTAATGATTCAGAATAACCAAACCTTGAAATTTCCTCTTCGGTTTTCCTTACTTCATTAAAACTGTTTTCTATCTGCACAGTGAGGTGGGTGTCAGAGCAAAGGTGTTTGAGGGAAGTACAAATCTACTGAGCCAGTTGTGATTCAAATTAAAGTTTGCTTTGTGTTTCTGTCCTACAGTGATTTAAAAGCCGTTGGATTTTCTACGAACTTGGTAAAAGTGTAACGACTTTTCCACAGGAAAGAAAGCTTTTGGAAGCCACTCTCTGAGCTCCCAGGGAATGTGTGCTAATCTGTGGAAAAAAAGCCGGCAAACAATCAGGTCGCTCACAGGACCCTGAAAACATTCCGTACCATCAGTTTCTCACTTCGATAGTTACACGTCTGACTGTGAAAAGACGGGACTCTCTTCAGGGAAATCGTAACACGCTGTTTATTTAAAGCCTTGGCTAATTTAATTAACACTCTTTCCACGTTTAGGGAACTTAAATGAGTGATTTTAAACAAAGAAAACCAAATAGCAGGACTTTTTATTCATGGGAAGCAGCCAGGCCTATTTACTATGGACCATGACTGAACATCCAGCTGGCCCAGGGCTGACACAGAATCATCAAGACTCTGGCTGCATTGGTGTATTTATAGGGCTGAAAGAGGAGGCAATACCCAGCGACTACAGAATGAACCTCAAGAAAGGTCTTGATCTGGAAAAAGCCCAATTAATTAATTGATTTCCCTAAGAATGCACGGAATGCATCAATTGGTGATCTATTCGCCAATACTACCTGTTACGACCCCAAGTGTCTAGGGGTAAAGGGGTGTAACATTTAGGATAATTTTTGGATGCAGGTGGGTTCTGGTGAGGGACTTAGGAAGTGTGATAAAACCAGTGTTGGTGCAAAAGTGATTATTTTAAGGTGAATAAGTGACTGATATGTAATAGGACACAATAACACACAGGGGTAAGGAACTAGAGCGGTGCCACAGAAAAGATAACAAACAAAATGGAGCTGGCTAAGAAAGTGAGGGAAAGCTGACCTAACTACAAAAGAAAACCCGAAACACACGGTCTTCAGCATCTTCAAACGAAATCTACCCCATCTTCACTGACTACCCAAAACCATACAAGACAAACGGCACTCACCATACTAAACTAGTGTGACTAATACAAAAATCAACTACATGTGTGGAATGTACTCAGCAACCTAAACTAACACAATTACACAAAAGTTCACACAAATACACAAGTGAGCTACGAATACAAAGGAGAGTATACAAGTGACAGGGTACAAAACAACGCAGAGGTTGATACAATACGTTTGGACGAGGTAATGTCTAAATAAAGGATAACACAAGCGAACAAAAGTACAAAGAGTCTAACACAAATCAACAAAACAACAGAGCCGAAGCTATACGAAAACACACACGAATGAACAAAGCGAAGCCGAAGCAAAAACCAGAAGCGAAGCGAAGCGAAGCGAAGCTGAGCCAAGCAGGACCGAAGTCAAACAAAAGGCCTCTTCCTTCTGAAAACCTCCAACTACTGTAATATACTGAATAATCTGCGTTCTGATTGGCTGAGAAGCTGATTGATGATGATGTCACAGGGAAAGAATGATGTAATGATGGACCAATGGGGAAGGGAGAACAACCAAGGTCAGGAAGTGTGGAACATAGCAACAAAACAAACATGGACCACACACTGGGATGTAACCCTACCATTTAAAGGACATTTATTTCCATTATACAGTATATAGTATATATCATTTATTTCTCAGATGAAGTTGACTCGATACCTTTTCTTATCACTGAGAGTCTGTTAATGAGAACCTGAGAGATAAAAAGATCCAGGCGTTTATTGCCATGGCTCTGGTTACTTTAGGCTACAGCATGTCAGTTTATTTTCACATCTCAGTTCAAAATAAACCCTTGATCAAATCAAAACAACAGTTTTTGGTGCCAGGGTAGGCGAAGGACTCCTTTAATGGCTAAATTACACGATCAAGGCTGGCTTTTAAGGTCCCAAGTAATACGCTCGTCTCGTTGTCATCTGAATCTCATTGGACAGAAGTCACGTGAATTTGTGTCGTGTCTCAGCCAAGGACATCTACTCAATATGTGATCATTTCTGTTGCAGAATCTAATTGTATGATAGTTTTCCAATTAAAACTCTTTTCTGAATTTAAAATAGTTATAAAACTAGAAAATGTAATATGATGATTTTCAGTTAAAATGGTGGTCAAGGTTTTACAATGAATGCACATAATAGGCTGAGTGGAGTGGTGGCTCTGTGGCTCAGGATCTGTGCCTGTGGCTGGAAGGTTGCTGGTTCATATCCTGCAGCTGGTAGAGGAATCCTACTCTGTTGGGTCCCTGAGCAAGGCCCTTCACCCCAACTGCTCCAGGGGTGCTGTATAAATGGCTGACCCTGCACTCTGACCCCAAGCTTCTCTCCCTATCTGTGTGTTTGTGTGTCCCATGGAGAGCAAGCTAGGGTATGCAAAAAGACAAATTCCTAATGCAAGAAATTGTATAGGGCTAATAAAGCAACATTATTATTATTATTAATAATAATAATAATATAGTCTGGCATTGTGGCATAGTGGTCAGCATTGATGTGCTTTTGGGGCCCTGGGTTAAATTCTAGACCGGGAGTGCTCTCTGTGTTGAGGTGGTCTTTTCTCCCTGTGATCCTTTGAGTTGCCTACAAGTGCTCCAGTTTCCTCCTGCAGTCCATGGACATGCTGCTACAGTAGGTTAACTGGCCCTGGTGTGAGTGTGGGTGTCCTGCCCAGGGTACTTGTTGTTTTCTGAGATGGGCTCTGACTCCCTGTGACCCGGAAATGCAGCTGTTACATGGACGAACAATCATATCAACTCACCAGCACCTTTAATTCTAACAATGCTGTCAGAGGTAAGAGGAAGATCTTGAGACATTCATTTTTTTTTACGTTCAATGTGAATTCATACTATTTGCATCTCTCCCTTTAAAGAATGTCCAAATTTCCAAATGCAAATCAAGACGGCATTAGTTCTAGAACTGCGGAGAATGAATTCCTAATAGGGTTTTTGTTATGGAGAAAAGGCGTTGTGGAAGCTGCTGTAGAGAATATGTTTAGTTTGATTTTCTGCCAGATAACTTGTCTGTCCCTGGATGAATCCTGTTAAAAGGTTCCCTTGTGGGCAGCACTCTCCTTCAGAGCTTAACTGAAGCTGATAGCTGTGTCCAAAGTTTTAATTAAAAGTGAGGTTTTTAATGAGATTTCCTTTGGAATGAGAGGCAGTCCAGTCTTTCTTCTGCTTGGGTGCAAACAAGGCCTTACACTGTTGCTGCTCACACCTGAAATATGGGAAGCCTAAAACAATGATGGGACTTTTTAGGTGTGGAAAAGAACAGATTCATTTTTAAGCAAGAGCAGTCATTTCTTTTTGTCGGTAGCTTTGAAATGCCACTCTCTTTTTTCTCTAGACCTCCTTTCCCCTTTAACCTATTTTTATGAGCATGACTTAAGTCTGTGAAAAGACAGGGCTGACATTTCAAATATATTTTTACAAAAGGGTTCCTTGTGCTGGTACTCTTTTGTGCTTGAAATCAAATGTCTTCGTTTACTTTCTGCTCTTCTGTCTCCATTGAATTTTTTTTTTTACTGAAATGAAACAGCATAATCCCTCACAGCACAGGAAAATAAGTTGAATAAATCAGCCTGGCCTCCTTGTGTTGTAAGCAGTACATTAACCTGATTAGAAAAAGAGCAATTGCTTAATTACAGCATGCTCTGATGATCCCATGTTTATATAAGCCTATATTGCTGGACAGCAGTAATAGGATACATACTGTACAATACAGAACTAAAGAGTCTTTTTGTCTTGTGTTGATGGCTTTTACATTATAAAAGTAAAGTGCCTATGACATGCAGCGAACTGATTGATCTAACTAATTAAGACAGTGGAGAGGTGTGAATGCAAATAGAGAACTCCTGGGGTATCTTGCCTGACTGAGGATAACTTCAATCCTTCTGTCAGGACAGGGCTGTTCGAACCCTCTTTCTAAAGGAGGATGCAAAGGGATGTGTGAACTTAATATACCAGAAAGTGAGAAAGAAATGTGATATTTGTATATCGTTAGGCAACAGCGGGCGAGATTAGGGCTTGACCTCTTCCCAAACGTCTGTTTAAAGCACCATTTGTGAAAGTGCAATTTTCTGCGTTCATTGATGCTGGTCAATGAATCGATAAATGAATTCCCTCTGGGCTAAAAAGGTCTGAAGCTCATTAGCTTCTCAAATTCCACAGCTCAATACTCTGACACGATACTCATGGGATAAATAAAACCGCTGTGCCACATTTGTGTGTCCATTTTAACGTGTGATATTTTTTAGGTTAATTGAGAAGATGCACAATAAGGCTTATATCTGGTTTGGCAGTGGGTGGGCTTTTTCAGGGATGGGTAGGGCTTACACAACTAGTAAGTTTAAATTAATAGTTTGCAGGCATGCTGAAATTAGACTGATCTGCAGGTACTGTATGCTTAATAGCAGGGTGACTGCCTTCTAACCTGATCTTGTCAAATTTTGGAGGCTAGGCTGATTAAACCAGAAATACCAATGTTCTTACTGTTGCTTTTTTCCTATCCAGGACAATTTAGGAAAGGTAATAGCTTGTACCATTGTTTTATTGTTCCATTGTTCTCTATTCTTCAGAATTTATATTAGAAAGAAATGCATGATATATTTCTGGTATGTGCTGACGAACGTGATTTTAGTCTCTGTGATGTTTGCAGTAAGGCAGCATTTAGGTGTAACTGCAGGTCATTTTTCATACAGATTTATGTTTCGTGACAGAAATCACAAAGTGCTTACAGTACTTTACAAATACAAAGAAATTCCAGTCAGTCCTTACTTTTGTTTGTCAGTCAAACAAAATGTCTGCTGGAATGTCTGCTGATACAAAACACAAAACAGCTACAGCAAAAAAAAAACTAGGCCTTCAGGATTGCAGCCTGAGCACACTGTTTTTTGTAGAGTAGCTGGAACGTCCTGTCACACAGACCAAAAAACCCAAAACTGGATGAAAGAGATTCAGTTTATTGACAGCACAGGTTTCACAAACTTCAGTTTATTTATAAGACTTGGGCAGAGTAACTGCAGTCTGCATTAAATCAAAACTCTATCCCACTCTTGCATCAGAAATACATCTGATCTGATGGCTGCTATCTTTTTGCTAAAAGCCTCTTAAAGTATATCTGCCAATTAGAAAGTCGTTTCTGTAGGAGTTGGTGGATCGAAGCTTGACCTAAGATGTGTTTGAGTAGTGATTGATTGTATTTTAATTATGTCTGGTGATGTCTTATTGGAGATTTGGAAACATAATGTTGAGCCCTCCTGTGTCATTAACAAAATTTACAAAAAGGAAGTGCACAGCAAGTGAGGGGAATTTTTATTTAAGATCGAGAGACACCCCAGGATCGCAGGGAGGCTGAGCCCTCTACTGAGCATCACTTCATTTTGTAAGACAGTTTCCTTGTTAACACGCCTAAGCATTTACTGTACCATGGCAAGTGAGGATAATTGGCGTCTCTGTGTGTGTGTACACACTGTAGGAGGGTGGAAAGAACAGGCAAGATGACCTGCTGTCCTCTGTAACCTGTACATTTTAAGGAAGACAATTGATGGGGTGATTTTTAAAAACCAGGAAGCAGAGGCCTTCGGTGGCTGTGAACCTCTGTTGTCCAAGAGGAGAGCAGAGCCTCTGCTATGGACTGCAGAGGAAGAACAGAGCAAACAACTGACTGATTGACTGACTATCAACCCTTTGGAAAAGATTTAGGATTAAGATAATATTGGTTCTGAAAGATAGAGATTTTGGTACTTTTTAATGCTGAAAAGTACAGTATCTTAGCTGCTCAGTTGAACTTCAATGAGAGAATGGCTTTTTTTCTTGTACCAGCAATCCTTGTTGAGTCCCAGTACTTTATAATTTTGTAATTCACAGAACTAAATAAATCACAATTCAGTAAGCAACCTTCTCACATAGTGTGGGTACCTGGAAGAGGTTAACACTAGCACTAGCCTTTGCTAAAGGCATGTATGTGTAATGAAGCCCCATTGAAGAGATTCTGTATGGGGATCCTGTGCAGACACAGGAGTAGGCAGGCGAACAATCCGGTACGTCAGGCGAGTTCGTGGTCAAAAGCAGAAAGGTGGTTCGAAATCCAGGAATTACAAATAGTGGCAAACAATCCGAAATGAGAGGCGAGGTCGAAGGCAAAAGGGAAGTCCAGAATCCCGAAGAGGTACAGAATAAACGCCAGGTAGAGCTCTCAAATGGCAGACTCACAACGGAGCAGCAAGAAGCGGGTTTGAATGGCTTAAATACTGCAGCCTGCCGCACGGTAGGGCATCTGGTGCTGAGTTAACACGTGCGGCGGCGCTGGTTAGCTCTCTTGGGGGCTGGTCTGGGCAGGTTGGCAGTCGTGACAGTACAGCAGTACAGTACGTCTCCCCTCTCCTCACCCCAGGGGCATTTTGCACTTCACTTCACTGTGTCTCATTATTTGCCCCTTGACAACCTTTGAACGCTGCATGCTTGAGTGAAATAAAATAGACAATGATCCTCACATGATTCCATTGCAAAAATCAATAAAATCAAGAGGAAAAACATTTTTATTCGCACCCCTGACTCTAGTTGGCATGGGAGCATTGACAACTGGTCATCCAGATTACAATTTGTGCACAATTACCACTTCAAATTTTGAAAGCTTCGTTAGGGCCTCATTAATAACAGGTATGCAATTATGCCTCGCACAGCTCCAGCAGCACCGACTGGAGTGACCATGGCAACGGACAGGGAGGTGAGTCATCAGTAGGAGGTCAGGAAGCAAGTACAGTACTACTGGTGGTGAGGCTGGTAGACAAAGCCGGGGGTATTGCACCATGTAAGAATGCATTTGCTTTTCTGGGTCAGTCTTAGTTCTGGTATTACCAGAAGTCCTCCTCAGGTCCTGTCCACAAGGCATTATAGACCAAGAGATGTGTACTAGATTTCCAAAAGAATGTTGTTTAGTTTAGTTCATTGGTTTGGTTAAAGACCAAAAGAGCAGCAGTAGGACGAATCATGTGAGCCCAAGGTAAGCGATTCAGTTACATATTTGTGGTTTTGCTGGCACAGTAAATTCTTTTAACTCACTTTAACTTACAGCTGTGAGTTCAGGCTTCATTTCTGATCAAGTACACCTGAATAAATGGCAGCCATAGTCTATTATGTCATTTATGATTGATTGCCCTTTTTATTTAAGCACATGCTGGTGACATCAGTGATTCTGCTCAAACTGTCATAGAATTTTGCCAACAAGTATTTAAGCCAACAGGAACATTGTAACACATTGCTGTCTGTATTGCTTTGTTTATTAAATGGTCACAAACATTAAGTGAAAGACATAAATGAACTCTATAGATTGATGTTCTTGCACAGAGGGGTACAGTATGACCCCACCTTGCTGTGGTCTTGCTTCAGAATGCCACATGTCTTATAACCTCACATACAGTTTAATAGGAAACTGTATCAGAAATTAAAGTTGAACAACATATCAATTACAGTCCTGGGCTATATCATTTGTTTGTTTTCTCTATCCCTTTGGACTCAGCTGTTGTTTTAATAAATCCTTTTTCAAAGTAATCAAAGAGATAATGCAAATTAAACTAGCAAAGAGATGTTATTAAGCAATAACACTACAAACAGATTGATGCTGTAATTGGGGAAGATATTAAGTAAACAATTTGAAATTAATACCACATACTGTACTCTGAACATAAGATACACAAAAAACACCACAATACATAAATAGAAACAATACACATTGCAGTAAATAATATTCAAAACCCTGCTTATCCTTTAAAGCTATTAGGCTTAAACAGCTAAAACAGAATGATTTCAAATAGCTTCCGCAGGGAGAATGACTCACAGCACTTCCAGAGACAGATTACAACAGTAGACACAAACAAGGAAAATATTTCAAAGGTTTTTTTTCCCACACCATTCTATATACAGGAACATTGTGTTCTACTTCAGATTTTACAAGATCCTTCTACAGACATTATTAATAGCAGTAGGCAGCAGTTTCAAATGATTTTTTTTTGTAGTTTTTTTAGCTGGTGGGGTGAAAAATTAGGCAAATCTCCTCACAGTACAACAACAAACGGCAGTCTAGATCCGGTGATGTTTCAAAAGGACCGAAGCTTTTACAGGCTGGGAAAGGGGAAGGAATGTGAAACACATTGCTCAGACCAACCGTGATCCTCACAAGTGGCTCCGGAAAATGAAGCTTCAGGTATCTGCTCATAAACATTCATTTCACAGCAGTCCCCCCGGCAGAGAAAGAAAGGGTATCCAGACAGGGTCTAGTCCTCTCACCGTAGGCAAAGATAAGGATGATTCAAAAGTTCTATTTTTTCCCTAGCCTGGGTTTTGAGAACTTATATGAGCTGCCCTCCGCCCTCTGCCCTCCGCCCTCCTCATGTAGTTGTGCAGGTAATGAAAGGGTTCGCTAGATAGGAAAACTAAGACTGTAGACTGTAGGGCTATCTAGTATTAAGACATTATCACAGTTACCGAGTGAAGGTGGACCCTCAAGACACTTAGACAAGGATCTATCTGAAGTTTCCCTATGTTATGTTCTGTTTTTTTATTAAACTCCGCTCTTGTGTGGGAATCCATTTTGGAGGTGGGGTGTGTCCCTAAATTGGGTCTCTCTCTGGGTCGGTTGAAGAGAGCGGTCCGGTTTTTAATGCCGGTACGGGACGTCCGGAGAGTGGTGTGGAACAGAGGTGTCAGAAGAAGAAACGGTGAAAACGGGAGACGTGTCGGATTTGTTTTCTTGGCCGTGGTGTCGGGTTGGGATTGTTGTGGCTTCCGTGTTTTTTTTTAGTTTTCCTTTATAGCTCAGTTCTAGTATAGAGGAGACAGATAGATTGCGGAAGACTTTGCTTTGGCTTTGCCACCCCTTTCTCGGGAGACAGGCTTAGAGGGTATTCCGTTGTAGAATAGTGCAGTGGGTTTTTTTGTTTGTGTATTTCCATCTGTTAAACTCTGGCTCATGTGTTAGTCCCCATTCGCCCCTAGACTGAGCCACACTGGGGACGTAACACCATGCAGACCCAATGCGGCTACTTCAGGAGGTCGTGGATCAGAGGGTAAACATAACAAGGACAGTAAGTCTTATTCGGCGAAGTAACCAGGCGTACTTATCCGAAAGCCGTAATCCGAAATCCGTGGTCAGGGGAGAAGCCGTGTCCAAGAACAAGCACAGTATCTCACGCAGGTTAAGTCCTCAGGGCCCACAGAAAGTGAAACTCACCAGGGAAACCCAATGCTGAGCAGTGAGGCTACTGTGAGTACCCCTAAAGTATCCTGAAGCTGGGAGGAGTGGTGGTGAACGGGAAAGCTGATTGGGTAATTAGCCCTAAGATCTGCGCCTTCTCAAATTGACAGAGTTGGAGGCTTGTCTCTGGTTGTGGGAGGCTGATACCGTAACGCATATGCAAGTCATCTTCAAGACAACAGCTGACCGCTCACAGCACAGTAGAATAATAAAGACAGGAGCCTTCAAAAAGCTTGGCTTGAGCCTTCAGACCAAAAGTTAGGATCTTGCTGCAGTACAGGACCAGAAAGGAGCTGCTGAGACATACTGAGGATGAGCCACAGAGGTGGTCCAACTGGCCATATCACATGGGCTTATTCTTCCTTTTCTTGTCCTTCCTGGGGCTCCACCAGATAAACCAGATGAACATGTATGTTTCTCCAAAGGGCAGCAGGAAGGAGTAGTGGGTAGGGCTCCAAACAGGAGAGCCCAAGCTTCAGATGCTGAGTGGAACTCAGCTGTTGTGCACTTTAGCAAGGTACTTCACACAGACCGCTCCTGTTATTATTGTTCTGTATAAAAGGATCATGGGGTCTTTGGTGCATGTGACATTTTGTTTTTAATGGATGTATCTGGTAAAGGACTATAAAAATTGTCCACAAGCCTGATATTTATTACCGCAGATCATTTTGGAAGGGATCAGAGGTCTTCTGAAGTTTTCCTCTGTGCCTCTGTTATTTCCAGAGAGGGCTTGAGTGATGGCCAGCTCAGGAATTTCAGCGTAGAGTTAAGAATATTCTCTTCGTTGTTAATCCGGAATGTGGAGTTTTCTTTCAGTTTCTCCATGTGCTGAAGCTTTGGAATTCTGAAGTGAGACCTGTTCACAGCTTTCCAACTGCTTCATGTGCACATGAGCTACAGTACAGTGCACCATTAGTGCTGGCACCATCACTGATTTGGAAATTGACCCAAATAGCCATATTAAACATACAGAAAAATATACCCACAATATAGGCTGATGAATCTTTATAATTCTTTCCATTTATTGTCCCCAGAAAGCCATTTGTGGTGTGCCAGCTCATGGAAATAAGTTGGAACTTCTGATATAACCTAAAAAACGGCATTAAATCATACTGTATACTTCATATCATCAAATACCATGATCTTGCTAGCATGGAGAGATCGAGCTGTACCTACTGCATTAAAGACCCATTGTCAAAAATACTTGCCCTGATGGACAGGCTGCTGAAGTTCGGATCAATAAATGTTTAGGTCTGGAAAGGCAGAGAGAAATGTTTAATTATGGGTGAAAGAAGATCATGGCAAGAATAAATTAGCAGGAGTGTCATGCAGCGTACTGGGATCTACGTGAACAGCATCTTGGTTTGTGAAATTTGTTCTGCTGAACTCACCCCAGAGGACCTCTCTGTGGGGCAGCTTCCTTGACTGCCTGAAGGAACACTTCATGCACATGGCTTTTCCTCACTCTCTACTGTAGATACCGTACTTTCTTCATTTGCTGATGTCAAGGTTGATTTTGTGCAAATGTCTTATTTTGGAACATTGTTTACCAGATATTTAGCAGATATTTCTGCCAATCCCTGGCTGTAATTATCCACAAAGAATAAAATGAACAAAACCACATGACGTCATCTTCAAATCCATTACACTGTCTAAACCTGAATGTTTTCTGCGACTAGCGAAGTACATTTAAGGTCCTGTTTGTGTGTATTTTTTTACCCACCTTGGTAATTAACAGTGATATTTCGCAGACAGCAAAGCACTTTGTTGTCTTAGTCATTTTGTCTGTTATAGTTTCTAGATTGCATTAAAATGAAATAAAATCACATTATACCTGCATGCATTATTGATTTTTATTTTCAATCATTGTATTACTAAGGATATTTCTTTATTAGTTTTGAGATTTGTGATTGATAGCCAGCTGATTGCTGCAATGATAAAGAGTTCCAAGAAAGTGTTCCAGAAGCAGTCGTACATGTATCTTTTATTTAATAGCCCTTTAAACAACTCAAAGCCAAAATCTGGCCAAGGATGACTGATAAACGCACAACAGTTTTTTCTGTCCAGTTTTTTAAATATTGAAAGATATAAATAATGCTTTCAGGTATATTTATTCATACTTCATACAGCCAAGAAGAATACATATTTGTAATTTTTATGTAAAAGCAATAAACCAAGCTGTGACTTTCAATATACAGTATATTATTTCTTAGCTAGCTGTCCATCAGCTCTCTGATTTTCAATTGTTAAAGAATTGTTCTGCGATTTGAGAAGCTCAGGGTTCATTTCAGTCTGATGTCTTTGTCATGTTCATACTTTTGACATTATCTCTTATTTCTTCTTATCCTTCTTAGTGCTGGTTGTGGATTTGAGAAAATTTGGAAGCTGTTTCACCAATTTGCTATGCGTAGTACAGATGCAAGTTAAATATGTCCAAGTTAGATTTGCACAGAAGTGGTCAATTTATTTTTCACTTGCACAAGGAAGGCAAATCAGGAGACTGGGAGCTAGAGGACCCAGTGTAAAGGGATTCCTGGGGGCTCTGGGGCTGAAACAAAGTGCTATCTGCCAAAGACAGAGACTTGATATTAAGGAGAATGCAGAATATACAGTCGGTCACTTCTGACAGGGCCCATACATATCTAATCAAACCTTTTGGATTTAGATGGCAATGAAACAATTAATTGACACCTGACACTGCCCGGTTGATCCTGACAGGATCCTGCAGAAGAACAGCAGCACTTCAACAAGTCAGTAATCATGAAAAAAGAATTTACAGTTCATGGATATTCTGGGTTGGAAAGACCTGAGACACCGGTCAATGCATATCTATTGCTGAAGATGTCTTCAGTTCACCAGAAGGCTGATCTCTCATCTCCAGTCCGCCATATATACCAGAAAGAATATATTGTATCTATAGAGACTAAATGTGACAACAGCTCTGGACAAGAACAGTTCTGGTAGTCTACACATAAAGGCCTGCTGCCTTTAATAGCTCCGTGCTGTGACTTCCAGTGGCATTTTCTAACACTGCCACTAATATGTAATATCTTAGTCATTTCTTCCATTCTTCCAGCTGTTCTCAACCTTACTTTATTCAATCTATCGTCTGTCAGAAGATTTCCTGGCATTTTGCCACAGGAGTGTAGTCCATTCTTCTGCAAGAAAAAATATTCTTTTTCATCTGAGCTGACAAATGTGCATGAAGATGTGCAATTATAGTGTTACTGAGGGTTGTCCATTCCATTATTCTCCCAATATTCTGTGAAGGGAACTCATTAATGTGATTTCCTCCAGATTGATGCATTAGTTTTTTCACTCTTGCTTCTAATTCATCTTTGTTATGTATGGTGCATAGTGCTCATAAAAGCATTTGCATTTATCTTGGAACTTTTCAATCGCTGCTCCATAATGTTACTCTATCAGCTTTTTAAAAACAGGGCTTTCTTCCACCACAGAGACACTAAACCACAGTCTATACAATAACCCATACTGCTTGAATGCATTGTGTTCACCCTCCACATAAAGTCCAGACTATCCTTCATCATTGGCCTAGCAACACTAGGAGATCTGTGAAGAATGTTATTACTCTAAACAACATAAACAGGGTTCTATTCTGGATTTTGAAAAGCAATGACTGCAAGGTTTGTTAAGACAGTCTATGAAAAATTAAATTATTTTCAGTCATTACCACCAACATGATCCAGAAGAAAAATGGTAAGGGGTTTGAGGCTCTCCTCAGTCTGGATTAAACGTTTTAATATGAAGATAAAAAATAAGAAGTTCAAGTAGGGAGCTGCGTCAGCTTGCATAGGCTGCAGACAGGTAACAGGTTTAATCCATGCTGAAAAGAAGAGAAAGGAAACACAACGTTTCTGCCCTGGAGCCTTCTTCAGGTGTGATAAAACAATAAGTCTGACAGGGATATGGCTGAGTTTAAACTCCTAAACAAATTAGAGATTTGTGAGTGCAATTGTTCAAACCATTGATCTGGCAAACATGAATGGTATAAAAGCCGTCTCTCTGCACATTACAGAGCTAACATACAGTACCTGCCCCATGTGCTCAGGACGCAGGACCTAGAGACACAAAGAGCAACTTGCAAGAGTGTTTTTGACGGCTTTCAATTAAAAACAATGAGAGTTTTAAGGGAAGAACATGGCTGTTTCCATGGCAATGAGACATCAACACAATTTTAGATTCACGACATAACCTTTCCAAGTCAAAAGCTCACATCTTTGCATGGGGACAACAGTCATGCAAAATTATTGAGGATTTAATTTAACAAGCCTTAAGGGTTTTCTTTTACATTGTGTCCTAACATTTCATATTTTCATTTGAATTTCATACTACAATTTCTTATTTCATTGCTTTCTCACGCAGTATGGTGGCAGAGTGGGTCAACAGCACTCTTGTTTCTCACCTCCAAGGGCCTGGGTTCAAATCTGGCTGTGAGGTGTTTGCACGTTCTCCTAGGATCTATATGAGTTTTCTCTGAATGCTCTTGTTTCACTCCTGCAGTCTGAAATGTGTTGTCCAACTGGCATCTCCATATTTCCTCCCACTGAACGCATGTGTTTGCCCTGCAGTGGGCTGGTGCCCCCTCCAGGGTGTTGTCCAGTCCTGCGCTCCTGTACTGTTCTGTCTCCATTCCCACCATGAGGACAGAGGGTTATTGAGAACCGATTAATTTCAAGACATTTCCCCCCTTGACTGTGGCTGTGTGCTCTTAAAAATTCCCTGTTGTCGACCACATGGTTGAACAGTCAAATAAGAAAGCATATGGCAAGACTTCACGCCCAAGCACCAGATCTGTCTGAGAAAAGTCAGGCTAGCTCTTAATTAGTCTTTTAACACTAATTAACAGATTCAGTGTTTTGTACAGATGGAGAAGCACTGGCTCAGTGTATAGTTTTATGCGTAAAATGTGCCAAAGTAACCCACTGGATACTTCACAGTTTCTGCTCTGGTTGCGGGAACTGTTGCTTAGGGGTAAGGGATGGGATTTAGACAGATACTGTGGAAATTTGTCTTTGGCTTCTCCCATAAAAGTACAAAACACACAAGCAAGACATAAAAGTCGCATAAAATCACGTACAGTACATGAAATCAGAACAACACTATGCAATACATAAATAGTTGGATAAATAAATAGGTAGAGGGGGGAATACATTTACATACCTTCATTGAGTTCTATTGCAGTGCAGACAAAGCACCTTCTTATAAATGTTTTAATTCAGATGTGGTCCCCTACACTGTCTCCCTGATGGGGGTGTTATGAATTGAGAAGGGAGAGGATGTGTGGAACCACCTGTGATGTTCCTTGCCATTCTGAGAGCTGCATTATGATATAAATCACAGAGCTGGGGCTGCTGCTTCCCAATTCTGTTTCCTGCCATTTTCACAATCCTGGACAGTTTGGTTCAGGATGACAGGGGAGTATGGAAGATGTGCTTCATGGACGGAGATGATGGGGTGAAAGGGTCTGCCCTGGCACATCTGGTGGCCCCCCTCTGCTTCCTCTCTGTTGCCCCCCAGCTCACTTTAAACGGAGTGAGGGCACCCTGAAAATCATACTCTCATCGCTGGGCCAAAGGATTCCTACAAATAAACTCCCTAACTGGAGAATGTAGTTTGATCCCCGAAGTATTGCGATTCCAGACAATGGCCACAACGGTATTACTAGAACTTTAATAAACTACAAGAGCCAGAGACAAACAGAGGTTAAGGACTGGACAGCAGGAACGCTGGAGTTTAATGTCCCACAATCTTGTAGGAAAAAACAGGATAATTTCTTGGACATCATTTTCATCAGCTGCCTAATCCTCAGAAGCTTTTGTTCGGCTGGTCTAAAGAAAGAGAAAAGATCTTGAAGAGAATAATGCCCTTTATCTGATATTTTAATAAAGACACTTCATATTTTTTTTTGAATTTCATATTTTTATTTGGGTTGAATCTTTTCAATCTCTCTGGAAAATGTGCCTCCAGAGACCAAACCAAGAGATCACGTGTGGCCCACCCACATGCTGGATAGTGAATTGATGTACCAATTCTCATGCATTTTTAGCAGTTGCTTTCTATTGTATCATTATATTTACTTTTTAGGATAAAAGCTCCCGAAAATACATGGCTCCAATATTCATGACATGCATTTATATTAATTGTGTATTCAGAATGTAAAAATCTCCTACATATATTTGGATTTCTGAATGACAAAGGACGAATGAAAGTTTTAATTCACATGTAATTCACATTCTCATTTTAATTAGCACATCAGCTAATTATTTTTGTGTGTGGCACATTATTACCACAAGACAAATCCTGCCCAGTCATCCTTATCTTTTCACACCTTGAGGCACAGCACTGGAGGCACAGAGCAAGACATTTCAGCTTTTTCTTATGGCACAGCAATCTCACAGGTGCCCCATGCGCCACAGGACAGGGGTCACTATCATGGGGCACACAGAAGAAGGAAAGTCCTACTCTGACAGGCTGAAACAGCTAAATCTTTTAATAGTTCAGGTGGGTAGCTGCGTCAGCATGCGTAGGTTGCAAAGGAACAAGTAGTAGGTTTATTCCATGCTGAAAAAAGAAGAAAGAAAACACCTGAAAAACACCTGAAGAAGGGTTCACAGCCGAAACGCTGTGTTTTCTTTCTTCTTTTTTTCAGCGTGGAATAAACCTATTACTTAAATCTTTTGATGTCAAACAAAGAAGTCTAAAAGATGAACTGATTCACATTTCCAAAATCCTCAAAGACATTGACAGAGTCAACCCAGGGGAGTTCTTGAGAATCAACTGTGAGCTCAGATATAAACTAGATGGAACTGTTTTTTTTAAAACAGAGCAGGAGGAATCGATAAAGTATTGTATAGAGCAAGCTGCCTGCTCACATGGTCAAAGCCAGCTTTCCAAGAATAAACTGGAGGAGATCTTCAAAGCTGTTAGCTACTAGCTACCGAATAACTAGAAAGGCTGAACTAGACTCCACCTGTGGCTAGGACACTGCAGGAATATGCACACACAAAAACCCACAAGGCCATACTGTAGAAGTAAACTTCAGGAGGCCATATTTCAGAGTTACTTTGGTCTTTCCAACCGGAAAAACTTTTCCAGCTGCATCCAACCCAGCCAACTTGTGCACCTCACCTGCTCTTTATATACCAAACGGACTAAAACCCTTCACCAATAATATAATTAGCAAAGAAACACCCAGTGACCCTCTTTACAGTGAGGTGTTTTGGCACACAGCACTGTCCTTTCATCCTGTATCTTTCATCTGCCACCTTGTCCTCGCATTTGGAAAATTTCTTAGCTGTCAGCACCCTGGCTGACTTAAGCCTGCTCAGCCTCTGCAAAGCTGGGTCAATTCATCCGCGGGTTAATGACACCGCTGTTACTGACCGACAGCGGTGTCTGGACCACAGGACCAAACCTGTGTTCTGAAAAGACTCTTGACTGCTTGTGTCAGTTGTGAGCATTTTCAGATATTAAATGTTTGGATTAATTAAAATAATTAATTAAAAACAGAACATTGGGTTGTCAGTGCATGTGGGGTTATGGAGTGTAAGGTTGAACAAAGTGCAGAACAATATTTCCAGTACGTTAAATCACAGTGGATTTTCTTCTTTTGGAATGCACAATCCAAATGTCTCCTCTGAGGGCTTCACAACTTCCAATTATTTTTAGTATTTCCAACATAAATTCTTCATGTCCTGAGAAAGTGTGCCTTTGATAATTCATTTGCACTAGCATATGATATATGTGACATTTGCAATTTCACACTGCACTCTGGCAATAAGTTCAGCGGAATGTGAGATCTGCTTTTTTGAAGAGTGGGATTGTTTTTAAATGTATAAATCAAGCTGCACAGTGATTTTATTCCTTCGGCGTATTCCTTTTATTTCTGGCTAGCTTGAAGGCTATACAGAACAGGGGGTGTACTGCTGAATTAGATTCATAAAATATTAAGTGCATGTGAGCAGAAAGTAGCAGAGCATCACAGAATATTCGTCACAAAACTTCACAGTCAGCGCCTGCTGTCATGGGTGAAAGAGGGTCTGAGTAAAAATGCAGTAAAATGGTCACATGGTTACTGTAGGACATTGTTGGGGAAAGACTAATTGAAACAGCTGCAAAAAATCATTTCAAAGTGTATTTTTAACATGAAAAATTTTAGAGCGATTGCATTTTCATTCAGTTGTATCCAGGGATTTATCGTTTGAAATTGAATAACTATGCTTCACACTGACAGCTCTCTTTTTTTTAGATAGCATTTCCATGGTAACAGTTTGTGAAAGTACCCACTAGTGTTCATTTTGCCCAGTGAATCAACCACTCTTGTTGGATATTGCAAATTTACCAGGATAGTTAATGTTTATTCAGCTACTAATGTGAATGAAAAGTCTAAGACTTTCAAAGTTAAAGTATGCCAGATTCATTTAGCATGATTTCATTTTTAGAAATGTGCAAAGTGTTTAAAGGAACTACAGTTTTTGTACTTGGAAACATCTCATCTCTGCCATGAAAGGATAAAGCCTAAAATTAAATCTCTACAAATAAAAAGGCAAGACTGAAGCTTTTTTATTTGCACTTACAAAGAAATGTATTGTTCGCCTGTGAATGAAACATTTTCTATTTTAATTTGTACAGCATTTCTCTAGCTGTTCATGTTAAACAAAAAACCATTTCTGGGCTTACTGTTGTTCAAGCTTTTGACATGCAGTAGAAATGTTTTTATGTTTCTCCTTTCATGTGAAGCTTGAGAAACCTAATCAGGTCATTGTTTGGTTTGATGTTTTTGCAAGGGAGGGAGGGAGGTGGCTTTCGGTTTGGCTGTCAGAAGTTCGGTGTGGAACAGAAAAGCAAAGCAGCTCATCAGTCTTCCCTCTCCAGTGTCAGGGAGAGCAATCAGCCACTCTGTGCCACTTATGAGTCACCAGACAACATTAGCAACGTAGCACAACCCAGACCTCAAACCCAGTTACGGTTCATGACAAAGCCTTTGGCTGCTGCTTCCTCTGAGGAATCATGTCAAACATGCTGTATCAGAAGCAGAGGATGTAAGAACAGATACAAGTGAGAGGAGGCACGTAGGCCCATCTCTCCCATTTGGAGATGAGGAGTTAATTTAGCCAGGGATCTCATCCACTTGTTTCTTAAAAAGAGCCAGGGTATCACCTTCAATAGCATGATATGATTGTTCCGGACTCCAGACTCACACCTGTGGTGTGAAGAAGTGTCTCTTTCTCTTGGTTTTAAATACACTTCCAATTGTGTCCTCAATTCCGACAGTTTGCATTTCCATGCTTATTTCAAAGATGCCTGCTGTGCTGTCTTTGTCAGTACCTTTGAGGTTTTTAAATACTTGTGGCAGGTCTCCTTATAATCTTCTCTGTTCAAGACTAAAAAGGCTCAGTTCCTTCTGCCTCTCAGTGTAGGACATTCCTGTCACAATCGTGACTGCATCGGCTTCACAATGGCGTCCTGACCATCTGGGTCCGGGGCTGGGAGCGCTTTGGCCCTGTTACCCCTTTTATTCCCCCAACCCTTCGCCGGATCCTGCTCTGGCTTTTAGACTCTAACCTGTCTTGTCTGTCAGGACGGATCACCGGGCTCTGGACATGGGCTTACTCAGGATATTCTCACGGACTCCCTTCGGACTTGTTTGCATGGACCACGCCCCCCGAGCACCGGCGCACCTTGGACACGCCCCCCTGTTCTCCCAGCCCCGATCCCAGTCATCTTTCCCAGTGTTTGTCTCACTCCCCTCCGGATTCGGCCGTCTGCATAGGGTCCTGAAAAACGCTTTGTGACAATTCCCTTAAGCCCTTAAGCATACATGTACTGTAGTTGCTTTACTCTGCACTTATTCCAGAGCAGCTATATCTCTTCTTCTATGATGCAGTGACCACACTTGTCCTCGGCATTCTGCCCCTGGATGAGCCACAACATGCTATTCTATGTGTGAAATTCTTTCAGACACTACTGATAAAATGTCAAGTATCAAATTACTTTGTAGTTGCAAGTCTTCCAATATATTTTGGTCATTTACAAGTTTCTCTGGTTTTTGAGGCTCAACCCTTTTTTTCCTGGCTCATACACACAAAGGTTAAGATCTTAATGGCGTAGATTGCCTAAAATGTGAAATGTGTTTTTTTAAATGCATGCCATCCTCTTATTTGAGGTATTGACGTAAGTATTTGCGTATTTTCTGTGCAACACTCTTAAAATTAAACGACACTTTAGCAGAGGTGTTGTATAAAAGTTGCCATGCATTCTGACCTCCTAGGCGTAATAACTCCTGATTATGCAGCTAGAGGAAGGTGTAAGTCAATTAGCCACTGAAATGTGGTCTTAACGATGTGAGAATTGCTTCCTGTCACACATTTTCCATTTTCTGACTCCATGGTCGAGTCTGCCAGGCTTCAGTTTAAAGATTCCCTCTGGGGACACGAAAGATTAAGTGATTAACAACAGTCTTGAAATGAACCTTCTTCATTATGGAAAATTACAAAAGGCCTTAATACTAGTTCTTCCTATACTAACCAAAAATACAACCACAGGATCTCACAATTGCAATTAGCAGCTGGTAAAAGAAAAAAAAACATAACTTCCAAAGAGAAAGACTAGACCTTTAGCTGCTTTATAAAGCTCTCAGTTATTGAGTGAGATTCCTAGTATGTAAGACAAGCCTGCTAAGAATGTTTACTGCTCGTTTAGGTCACTTGAACCATAACTAAGATTAAATTAATTATCTTATATTGAAATGATCAAGAACGATGTACGTTTTTAACTCTGAGTAGGCTAATGAGGTTTTTCAAGATGTCTTCTTACAATCCTTTACTTCTGAGCCTTGTGCAGAGTTGGAAAAGATCAAAGATTTCTTAAGCCGGTTACATTTCCTCAACAAAGCAGGCTGAGAACAAGGACAGTTACAGTACAAACAAGAAGAGGTCAGTCTGCCCATCTTGCCATTTTGGTAGTTAGTAGATAGCTAACGGATCTCATCCAGCCGTTTCTTGAAAGAAGCCATGAATGTTATTGCTGGATAATCTTGTTTATATTTTTTATTGATCCATAAAATTGTCTAGAAGCTGTAAATGTGTCAGCATTCACACCTACGTCTTTTTCGTAAGCAGCTTCTTAAAGCTTCGTGGTTCCCATTTTCTGTTTCTAGTTTATGTTTTTACTGCCTGTATGCAAATTCCTGCACTTGTCTACATGAAACATAATCTATCACATGTTTGACCAGTCTCGAATTATATCCAGATCTTTTTGAATTTCATTTGCTGCTTCGATAGTGGTACCTAATCACTCAAACTTGGTATTATCTGCAAACTTGAGTAGTTGACCAGCTGTACCAAAGTATAGATCATTGATACAAACTAGGAAGAGCAGTGGTCCCAGTACAGATCTCTGAGGATCCTAGTACAGATCCCTGAGGAACTCCATTCATTATTACTCCTGATTTCTACAGTACTCTTGTTTTTGATTAACCAATTAGCAATCCAAGCACGTTTCCCTGATTGCCTTCTGTCTGTATTTACAAATTAATCTTTTGTGAGGATCTTTATCAAAAGCGTTCTGAAATTCCAAGTACACGGTATCATAAGCACACCGTGAATCATTATTTTTGGCGTTTGTTGCGTAGACTTAAAAATAGACTTGAAGCATTAAACAACTCGAACAGGATATAAATCCTCACTCTCTGCTGTGCAATGCAAACTGTTAACTACAAAAAGTGTGTTGTTATAAAAAAATGCACTAAAAACGTGTTGAGGCTTTCAAGTCGATTATGTGAAATTATTACAAAGCTGTTTGAGATGAGGAAATATTTTAACCAGTGCTTAATTTGTGCTGGAGCTTGCCTCCCTCGGTTCTAGACTTTCCATGCTCCTCTGTGCAGAACACAAAGTACCTTAAAAATAGACTTGAAGCAGGAGAAAATGGGGACAGTTGCTGTCGCATTGCGCACACTGCTAGTGTAGACTGCAACACTGACTACAATGGTACAATTACGGAAAATGTAATAGAACACATTGTGTAAAGAACAAACTGTGAGAATCATGAAGATATGTTTAACCATTCAAAGCAAACAGATGATTAAACCCAAAAATAAAACTCAATGAACTCATCTGTTCTGCAATCAATGCATATTTGTTTTGAGGTTTATGATTAAATGAAAGTTAAAGCAGGGGAGTGTGAAGAAGTAGGTAAGTGTAAGAGTGTAAGAGAAGGGGCAAGGGCTGGGAGATCTACTGTGGAATGCACTAATCAGCAACGAACCCATCTGAGCTGACAAGCGACCCTTTGTGGTTTTCCACGCTTCTTAATCAAGTCCTGTGGATGATGCAGTGGAGCCCTCCAGGGCAGTCGCCAGAGCGCAGTGCTCACGAAAGGCAGTGACACTGAAGCCTTGAGGATTGCACTTCTAGAGATGGCAGAGGTTTCATCTGACTTGACCCAGCATGAACCAAACAAGGCAAATGGCGGCATGAATCAAAAGCTCATGGGTCCCTTGTACAAGGCTTTTGGAGGTTTTAGACAATGGAAGGCAACAAACACAGCTCCACTGAAGCAAGATGGGAATTGGGGTGTGTAAGGAAAAAATAAATGGAAGTTATTAACTGGAGTTCAGGAGGGATAACAACACAAAAATCAGTCTCGCACAGCGGTACCTAGTCCAAATCATTGTGAAATTAGCTGAGTACTGTATTTCGAATGCAAACACCTCCCTTCATATTCGTTCTCCAGCCCATCTCGGCTGTGCAGCTGCCCCTTGTGTCACGATTATAGTCCCCTCTACTTAAGGGTGCTCCAGCCCTTCACTTTAGACTTAATTCTGTGCACCTGATCCCTTTTCCCAGCCCACCTTAAAAGCCAGGCGCTGACGCTCATCCTGGCTCTGCATCTGGTTTCTGCACCGTGCGAGTCCGGGACCTAGAAGCGCCTTAAGGTTTTAATCTCTGTTCCTGTTCCTTGTCCGCCGGTTCCGACCCGGTTCGTGTTTTTAATTCCTGTTTGGATGGATCACCTGGCTATGGACTTATTCTTGTGTTTTGGATTCCCTCCATGGATTACTTTTGGATTGTTTGCCTCGGCCACACCTCCCCCGTGCACCAGCGCACTTTGGACACGCCCCCCTATTTTCAGCCCCGTATTCCTGCATGACGTTTTCCTAGTGTTTCCCCACTTCTTCGGATTGTGTCGTCCGCATAGGGTCCGGAAAGAACTGTTTGTTATACCTTGGCTCACTGAGTCTGAATGGGGTTCGAGTCTCCTCGTCTTGTGGCAGGAGGCTGCCCATTAACCACATGAGTTAAACCAAACCACCACGTATTGATATTCACGAAGCATTCAACTCTTTTATGATGTCCCTATTGAACAAAGGTTTTTAACTTCCATGCTTTTTTTATTTCACTGCACTATATGTTCATCCATTTTCAGTCTTTCATTCTTGATGAAAAATGAGCTATACTATGTCTCTGCAGTCGTATCACAGTATGGCATAGATGAACGATTCCATTGAATAACTTTCATCGCATTGCCGTCAGGCTCATGAACTTTGCCCTTCCCGTTGTATCACATCCAGTGGTTTTTACCCATCCAGATCAATTCTCCTCATTTCTCACTGCTCCTGGGTTTCTTCTTAAAGCTTAAGGATTGGGTACAGTTTGAAGATGAAGGAAAAGAACATCTCTGGTGCCAGCGTTGGGTGTGAGTGTGCTGTGCTGCTGACGCATTTCAGTTCTATGTGTTTACTTTGAATGTGCAATCTGCAGTCAATCTCAGTGTTGGCTTAACTCAAGCATATTGTTCGGATCAATTCGGAGCGTGTATCTCAGGGCATCTGTACTCTGCTGGCTTAACTCAAGCATGTTTTTCAAATCAATACAGAGCATGTGTCCCAGCATGTCTGTATCCTGCTTGTTCACAGATTTAGAAATACACGTGCACATACCCTGTTACTTTATAACTATCACTTACCAGTCCCTTTACCAGAACCAGTTGTTTTATTTTTTTTTAAAACCTACACATAGACACAAAATTAATCTTTCTGCACTGTTAATTGTTCTTAAGAAACTTCATCTATTCTGATATCTTTTCTGTCATCTTCTGGCTTTTTGTGAATGCATTGCTCATGTTTATGATTTCTTGAGAACTTAGTTTTACTTCGACATGCAACATTGTGATATGGTTGTATAATAATTTATTAATATAAGGAGACAGATATTAGAAGGAATTAACAGCTCTGTTTCAGTAATTTCACTAAGATTCAGATAAAAATAAAAGTGAGTACTTTCCTTGAAATATTAATACATTTTTGTGGCTTTCTCAGAACCTTCACATTGTTTCAGGGCTTAAACTGCAGAAATAAGGGCTTTTTAAAATATGTTTCAGTTCTTTAGATTAGTTCCAGTTCTATCACAGCTACTGCAATTTGCCTCCAGGAGATGCATTCAGAAGAGCAGGGTTAGCGTGAATTACACTGCTTCAGGGAACACAATTTGAGTTAAGAATATTGCAGTAAATTGACGGTGGTTTGAATGAACCATCCCAAAGATGCACCCAAATCACAAAACTGTTTTGAATGCCATCTCAAGAACATTATGTGAGATTTCACCAGCTTCAGTTGAAGAAATGTTCTTGATGGATTTTCAATATATACTGATGGGAAAAAAGAAACACAACACCTCCTTCTCCACACTCTGGCCCTCCCATCTATGTGGAACAGGCTGAAGAGTGACTCATCCGTGAAGAGGACCTGATGCCACTGCTGACGAGTCCATCGCAGCCTCTGTCTGGCCAAAGCTAGTCGTGTGTGACGTCTAGGAGGTGTGAGCAGAGGGCCTCTGACAGGTCGCCTTGCTCTAAGGCCAGCAGCATGGAGCCTCACTGTGCTGTCACTGATGCGGACATTGTGTCTGCCGGCAGTTTCAGCAGCAGTAAGGGCTGCAGATCTGAAACGATCTCTCAGATGGACCAGTCTGATGTGTAGGTCATGCTCTGGTGTTGTCACACGAGGGCGACCGGATCTTGGACAGTCATCTGTCTTGCTGGTGTGCTGAAACCTTCCCTGCAGTCTGGACACAGTGGAGCGGCTTTCTCCCTAGTGTCTGGCACCTCTGGCACATGACATGCCTGCCTGCAGCATGCCACTGGCCCTCTCCCTTGCTTCTGGTGACTTTGGAGGCATTATGGGATGCACAGTAAACTGACTAAGTGTGGTCTTTTTCTTGCAGTGACCTAAGTTTTGAATTAAGGCCTTTTTAAAGGTGACCTGATCAGGCATTGTTCCACCTGGACATCGTTGGGTAAAAGTGCACCTAACGAGCTTTCATGTGATTGGCAAGTTGCAATGCCTCAGTGCACAAGCTGTATTGCTGGCCAGAGGGCTTAAAACAAATTGAAACTTTCTGTGAAAGTACATAAGCTATAACTATAGTATTCTCATTCCAGAAAATGCTGTTTCTTTTTTCCATCAGTATATTTATTAGTCCCATATTTGAGCCTTAGAAGACATAATTGAACATATTGTTTAGCACCATGTTGGAAAACCAATATATGAGTTTAAAAAAGGTTATAAACCAGAACCCATATAAAACCCATCTAGCATGTTTGGTTGCTACTAGCTAATTGATATGAGGGTCCAGCTATTTCTTGAAAGAAGCTTCAGCAACCTGCCTGTGCAGCTTGTTTTATGCACTTATGATTATTATTTATACAGGTATGTACTGAATAATTCAAGCCATCAAACCAAGTTGCATTGTTCTGATTGCTTTGTTTTACATTTTTTGTAGGGACACACCAATGGTCTGCTGTCAAGCAACAAATCATATTGACTGCATGGCCTTTAAGCTTATGGCCTCTGGGCATGTTTTCCATGTGTTCCTGTATTTCCTGTGGTTCGGTATTCTCTAGCATTAAGAATTTGATCAAAATATAGTGGCCAGCAGCCATATCACCCTGCAACTCACAACTGGCAACCCACTGAAGCTCAGCAGGTTTGAGCCTGGTCAGTACCTGAATGGGAGACCTCCTGGGAAAAACTAAGGAGAGGTGTTAGTGGGACCAGCAGGGGGAGGTCACCCTGCGGTCCAGATGGGTCCTAATGCCCCAGTATAGTGACGGGGACACTATACTGTAAATTAGCGCCATCCTTTGGCTGAGACGTAAAACCGAGGTCCTGACTCTCTGTGGTCATTAAAAATCCCAGGGTGTTTCTCGAAAACAGTAGGGGTGTAACCCCGGCGTCCTGGCCAAATTTCCCATTGGCCTTTATCAATCATGGCCTCCTAATAATCCCCCTCTATGAATTGGCTACATTACTTTGTTCTCCTCCCCTCCCCTCCCACTCCGACGGCAGGCGGAGTGACGCGCCGGTTGGAGTATTTCTCAGTCACATTTAATGGCAACGTCAGCTCAAAGATTTGGTTCAAAGCACCAAATGGAGACAAACGGACCCTGCTGATGTGGGATTAATGCTAGGAAAGAGAGAAAATGCTTATTTTAAGGATCCATTAAGATCCTCCTGTCGATGAAAAAGGAGTAGGATCAAAGCTGTGTGTGGCACCAGAACCAATGGTCTCTCTTGCCTCCTGGTTTATTTAGTTCAGATACCGGTCTGAACATCTCTGAATCACACATTCAGATAAATATGAATTAGCACGTAACATAAAAATAGGAACACTAATGTAGATAAATTCTGCTTTAGCTGCAATTTAATAAATGTAGAAATACTTGTAACATCATTTTTTAAGATGATGTTAAAAGCTTGCTTTCTTGTGGCTGAGTAGCAGAAACAGAATATATTGAAAAACCCCGCTCATAAGTAAACTATACCTCTGGTGCTAAATTCTTTTAAAAATCCAGCCTTTGTGTGTGTTCTTACCTATTCAGGTTGAGTAATTTCAGTGCTCATGGGCTGTTGTTATAAATAATATATTCATCTATTCATATTTACCGTTTTGCATGGTTGTTCTCCATAAACTGTAGGTGTGTCAGTTTTGGCTGAAAAAATGGGATGGTCCTCATTTAATCAATGTCTGAAGGGGGTTATTCATAGTTGGGAGATACTGGCTGACATTAAAAATAAAGAGGTCCCAGCTGTTTTGTTGTCTAATAAAAGATGCAGAAATATTGTAACTACTTTTCAAACAGTTTGGTGTGCCAGAAGGTACACTACCCAAATGGACATACCTGGTATCCCAGCCAGCTCTTTAACATTTGCTCAGAATAAAAGAAAAAAGACATTCTCTTTTCTGGTCTGTGCCATTTCATTTTTAACTGTGCTTATCCTTCAATCTGCATTTCTATCTTAAGCATTAAGCATATAAAGGAATTATATAAATTTAATTATATAAGACCCCCCCCCCTTCTCCCAATATTTCTAAATGCTTCTGGACTCTGGGCTGGGTGCTGGAAATCCTCTTGCTCCTGAGTTCAGTTCTGGACTGAAGAGACTGTCTATGTGTCTCCTTGTGTCTGGTTGTTAAAACCCACCTCCCGGAACACATACTGTTCTTGGTTAAAGTGGTTAAGTCGTTATCTTTTAATTGTCCCTGTATGTGTGTGTTCACTGAGAATTTAGCTCTGTGTTGTGGCATCTTTCAGCAGAAAGGAGAAGTTAATGGATTAAGGGACATCTGTCTTCATCAGCTTCTTTTGGTGTTCAGCTGTGTGGGCTGGGATTGAGTGTGTGTGTGATCGGCTGTGTTTCATGTCAACAGTACATGAGCAAAAAAAACATTTCAAAACACAAAGCCTGTTTAAGAAAACTACATACAAACCCATCTTAAAACAGACTTAGATCCATTAAAAAATAAAAGAAGCAGGATGAAACTGAGATCCACAGAGCATGTCGAAGAAGTATCCCCTGTAGTGAAATCAAAATTCAAAGCACTGTGATTTTGTTCTTTTTTGATCTGCAGTTTGTTCATACATTAATAAAAGAAAGGGAAAAACTTTCATTCTTTGTTGTCTGCGGGCATTCTGTTTTCTTGGGGAGAAGCTTTGCATCCTAGATTGGCAAAATTAAACTGTGGAAATTCCCTGCTGAATAGAAGAGTTTCTTGAGTGACTGACATTAGATTAATGGAAACACAGAATCTTGGCATTAAACGTGATTTACACTTTTTTTCCTTTCTGATACAGTGAATATATATAAAAATAAATTACCTGTAAATAAAAGATGAACTCTGTATTTTTAACCAACACAGCAGTTCAATATTAAGAAGAAAATAAAGGAAACATTTCATTTCATATAAGCAGCATGATAGATTACATAAATTATGTATTCGTATTCAGTGTGCTCTTGTGTATTACTCTAGTAATTTAAATTGTATAATATATTTTCAATTATAATGGCATCATAATGACATTACTTTGAATAAATTAAACAATAATTAGGCTGTGAGGCATAAAATACGTCTGCTACTCGTGGAGTTAGAAGCAAACCTATTAGGTAAAATCAATAACAAACAAGAGAAGGTCATTGCCTGGCAACAGTATTATATCAAACATCACAACCTTGTCGAGTGCCCCTGCCCTCAAACTATCATCATCTCTCATTTTCCTACACGTCCTTTGGACTTTGGGTTTTTCATGTAGCTGTAAGATATACGGTTGTCACATACAGTACATTAAATGATGTCTGTCAAAAAATGCACATCTTCTGAAAACTCACAAAAATAAATCCTCAGTATAAATAAATACTGAAATGCATATTTTTCTCTGTACGGGTATGTCTTAGATACAGTAAGTGCAATCCTTCAAAAAATACTATGTGGTAGAAGAAGACATGGAGTATGACATACTTCATAATGCAGAATTACAGAAACATCAGAGAAACAACAGAGAAACAGTTTAGCTTGCTTTTTGTTGTAGAAGATGGTGAAGTGTTATCAAATGAAACAAGAAGCTGCATATGTTGTCATTTCTCACTGCAGAGCAATATCTGAGCCATGTCTCTATGGGTGTTCTTCCACACACAGACCGTTCTGAAGCTGTGGAGCTCAAATTCACTCCTGCAGGTTCCGCAGTCCTGCTGGCTTTTAGCAACCTGGTTAATCTAGCATCAAGAACCCAAGGGACATGGGTTCACCTGGTTCAGGTGAGTGACGTATTAAATGGTGGTGTTTAACAGAAGTTCAGGAGGAGAGCAATCTAACCTAATTCAAATCTTGCACTTCTACTGGCTGCCCACACCTCTGCACCTTTCCCAGCTCCCCTCCCTCCACCCCAGTGTCACCCTTGCAGCTGCCTCCCTGGTTCATTCCTCACAAGTGAGGAGGACTGTGACAGCGCTGAACTTCGGCCAGGTTTGTTCTTTTCCCTGCCTGGTGGGTTAACATCAAAGTATTAAGTACACTACCGCTTTATATTCATCTGTGCGTTTCTTGGTTATTAGAATTTGCCCAAACTATTGAATTTAAACAATGTCATTTTGGGCCCATGTTGCACACAGACAAGGCCACGTTGTAGTCCTGGAGGCTGCAGATAGCTGCTATCACCATATCCAGTGTTTTTGCAATCCAGCCCCCAGTGCCCTCTCACAGATTGGTAACAGCCGACCTTTTCATTGCACATAACAAGAGTTCTTGTTATTTCTCTCTGAAGCTTTGCTGTATCCTCTGCAGAAAAGCAAAGGTCACAGACATCAAAACTTCACCCTTAAAACTGCTTAGAAATCAGTTGTCAGCCAAATTGCCATTTTTATGTCTGTTTTGTTTTAATTTCCTCTTAAATGAGGCACACCTGAAGAATGAAATAGCCAGGAGGGATTCAGAAGTAGGAAATATAATCCATGTGTTCCATGACATTGAGTGTTGTGGAGAGAGAAAACAGGGAAAACAGAACACTCACTATCTTGATCCTGTTGAGCTATGGCATTCTGACCAGTGGGAAGTTCTAAGAGAATTAGTATAGACTCTGAACAGAAATGTGCAATAAATCTGAAATTAATTAATTGCTAGCAATTACCGACTGCAAGCATTACTGTTAGCGATGGCCAACTGATGCTCTCGCTTTCAATTGGATGATTTAAGGGCCACAGCTCGTATGGTTAATTAAGGACAAGCAAAAAATTGCTCTTGAAAGGCACTGAAACACATCCGAGTTTTTTCTCGTCCTTCCAAGCAGTTGTATCTTGGTGAAAACAGAGGCAAAAGCAGATACAGAACCAGCAGCTGAATGCCCTGCTTAAGCCAGTGCAGTCAGTGCTTATATGTCTGTGAGTCTCCTTTACTGTGTTTTAGTACATGTTTTTTGGAAATGGAACTGTGTGTCCTCCAAGGCTGATAGACAGTACCTTTGGGATATTCAGTTTATCTCACAAACGTATTTCTGAGGCTCACAATTGCAGGCTGTGACACTTAGGGTTTGGGTTTCTGTCTGCTCCAAAGGTCAACTTTGCATTAGACAGCACAGCTCATTGATGCAGACAATCACATTGCATTTCTTTTGGACTTGTGATGAAAGTGTGATGTGGTGGTGATGGCTGTGAAGTTGCGGAGAGCCTGGGTGCTGAGATGTCAGAGAACCGATAAAAGCTTGGCTTGGATCAACTGTCATTTCGACCACTTCTTGTAATTCCGTGTCTTAAATGGGATTTTCACCTCCGATCGAATGCTGATATCACCGGACCAGCCCGAGCTGATCAGGCAAGGAAAGGGCTGTGACTAAGAAGAGGAAATGTTCTGATATCCAGATGAGTGCCAAGAAAATCACTGGAAGAGACATTTCAGCTCACACTTACATCACTTTAAGGAGTTAGGCACTAAAGAATTGTGAAATCAGTGCAAGACTGCTGTGAGTAGGGAAACCTGCAGAACTTTGTAATGACTTCAAACTACAAAGCTTTCATTTCCTTTGGAATTTAATGCACATGTATGGATGTGAATATACATTGGGGTGAATATATATTGGGTATATATATGTGAATATATATATAGGCGGAGCAGTGGCTCAGGATCTGCGCCTGTGGCTGGAAGGTTGCCGGTTCAAATCCCTCAGCTGGCAGAGGAATCCTACTCTGTTGAGCCCCTGAGCAAGGCCCTTCACCCCAGCTGCTCCAGGGGTGCCGTACAATGGCTGACCCTGTGCTCTGACTCCCAGCTTCTCTCCCTGTCTGTGTGTCCCATGGAGAGCAAGCTGGGGTATGCGAAAAGACAATTCCTAATGCAAGAAATTGTGAAGGGTTAATAAAGTGATGTCCTTATACATCAATTACTGGCCTATGTAGCATTAGACTGTCCTAGTGTCTTAGTATTGTACACACATATGCACTCTCCCCTAACCTTTGTTAATGAATAATGGGTACACAAGTGCTCTTCTGATAGAATATGGTTTAATTTTCAGGTATTTCTGTTTCATGTTTGCTGTATGGCCTCAGAACATCTGTATGAAATTGAAAGATACTCTGGGTGCTTCATCTCTTGTGGCACGCATTCACAATTCCTTTCTGAAAGAAATGCATCTGAAAATATAACAATGGTGTTTTCTTTCCATTCTCTTTCCCCTAAATGAATACGCTGCCCAGCTAAGCATCATTTAGAAACTAAGAGATCTGTGTGGATGTACAGTATATAACGTGCTTTGCTGTAATTGTTCTTATTGGATATCTTGACATTTTCCCATTTTATATATCTTCTACTTTCACTGTATTAAGCTCTAATACAGAGCTAAGAAAGCAGCAGAGTATAATTGACACTTCACCCATCTCTGCCTTAATATGCAGATACATTGCAGAAATACAGATGTTCCTATACAGATATACTCTCTATTCAATAATCACAAATTAATTGTTGTATAAGAGCCAACCCTCTTTGCATGACTCTTTGCCCTGAGTCTTTTTGACAGTAAAGTATAGACTTTACTGTCAAAAACACTCAGGCCAAAGAGTCAGCCATGTTCAATTACTAAGTATCAAAGTGCTTCTGTAGCCCTTTTGTTAATAAACCTTGAAGTTAGGTTCTCTTTAACTTTTTTTGATAGGTTTCACAGTACGATGATCAAGTTAAATATTAATCAACTTTGATTGCACTCATTTCAGACGTTCCTAGAACCCAGCTATTGAAGGCAGAATAGTTAATAGGCGCCCTCTTGTGGTGAGAGGAAGAGCAACACTTTTCTGTGTTCAGTACACAAGATTGCAGTACACTGCGAGTCCATAACATCGAGTTTATCAGGAGGCTGAAAGCCATTCTGGATGTGACTAGCACTCTGCACTGAGAGCTGTCAAACTGTAAAACACTTCTTTCGGTTTTTCTCCTTGTCAGGTTATCAAAGTTTAGACTGAAAGGTCAAATACCTGCCTCAGTACTGACGTTTTTTCATTGAATTGTGTTCGACACTCCTAGAAATTTCAAAGCTTAACATATTGTTATAAAATAAAATGTATACTGCTTATGTCAATTACTTCTTCTGTATTCACAATCAAAATACATGGTAAGTGGTAACACTCAGTCGGTCTGTATTTTGTATGGGGCTGACAGTATTAATTGGTCATTTTTAAGTATTATTTTAGCAGACATGAATGTACTGTACTATATATATATATTTAAAACTGCGTGCCTCGGAGCACTCGATGGAGGTGGTCTGTTGCAGGTCTTACTGGCGCACCAGCAGGGGTCGCTGTTCTCCGACCTGCCGGAGACGCCCAATCGCAACAGCGCTCAGACGACAGCGCGCTACATCTGGAGGAGTACCAATCGCACCGAGCTTATACCACGAAGGTCTTTTTCACGATTTTAGCAGGATATTTTATGCTGGGTATTTTTATGCTGTTGCAGTTTTCTCTGCGAGTGGGTTTTTCAGTGCTCAGTTAGAAAGTCACCCGCACAACCATAATAGTAGATTTGGTTGTTTTAGGTTAAAGAGAATATAAGTCATTGGTTTTTGCTTTTATGTGTTCCATGTTGCTGTTTTATGATACAAGTCGCTCCGAAAACAATGGCAAGGGGACGGCGAATGAATGGGAACATTGTGAGCAAAATTGATCTTTTAATATTTCTCTTAAATGCCATAAACATGGGTTAGTTATGCTTTCCTAATTTTCTTGACTGAGCTGAGGAAAACAAACATGCTCTTGAGGACATTAACGTTGTTACAAGTAGTTTGATTTTCAGAAGCTTTCAAAAGAGAAAAACAACCTCCCCCCACCCCAGCAAGACAGCTCGCAGCCACAGAAGAGAGAAATGAAATCATTTTGAATCAAATCCTGTGCACGCAGGAACAGAAGAAAGGCTATCAATGAGAGGAGACCATTTTCCCCATCCCAGCCTGTCTGATAGTGAGCAGGTCATTGATCCCAGGTTCGGGTTCGACCGCACTGCTGGGCAGCCTGTTCCACGCTCCCACCACTCTTTAAGTAAAGAAGAGCCTCCCATTGTTGGTTTTAAAGGCACGACCACGTAGTTTCCTCTTGTGCTTTCTGCCACATGTTTTGCTGTCAGTACTGAAGAAGTCCTCTTGGTTGACTTTCTCAGTGCCCTTGGGGTTTCTTGATACTTGTGTCAAGTCCCCTTAAAAAAACACAGGACAAAGACAAGGTAGAATACATGCATGACACAAAAGACAAAGGCTTTGAAAAATGTCCTTAAATTCCTGAACACCTGTGTGTCACGAATGGGCCCCGGTCTTCCGCAGAGGGTAGGTGATTAGGCCTCATGTTGTGGGGTGTGACCCAAGGCAAATAGGAGGCGGACATGAGGGAAAACACCCAGGGGTTTATTTGGGAAGATAGTGCTCAGTGACAGCAGGTGCGCCGATGAACAGGGGAAAACAAGGCATCCAGGTACAAGCGAATCCATGGGGGTAAGTCAGGGCGCAGTCCCATAATCCTAAACCGGGTGATCCATCCAGCCAGACAGACACAGGGAAATCAGGAACAGTCCAAGAACATGGGGGGCCCGGTCCTCCAGACCCCCGGGCTCGGGGGGCGTGATGCCTCTGGCAAGGCCTGTGCCCTCAGATGACCCCGCGGGCCTATGGACATCCGTGTCCTAATGCTGAGCCCCGAGCGTCTGAAGCTCTAGGCTTTTAAATCAACACTGATTCTTAACAACTGGGATTAATACAGCAATCAAATTAGGACTCGGGAATTCGGAGGGCTCCCTGGGGGAAAGGATGCTAAACTCTAACACTGTGAAGCTGACACCAGTTGCAGTGCCTGCTGGAATACATATTCCTTATTTATTTGGCTGGCGCCTTTATCCAAACGGACTGGATACCATTGTCAAAACACTGCGCAGTGTGTGAGCAGACCAGGGTACGTTGCAGAACTCTCTCAGCCTCTCCAGGACTGAGTCCGGACAGGGGAATACAAGGGTTTTGGCACAAATAAGATGCACAGGTGTAATAAACAGAGCAAGAAAGATACAAATCCTAGCTTTGTGTGGAAGAACAGCACAGTGTGATGGGATATTGCAGAGCAGGCTAGCTCTCAGTATGTGTGAGGGAGGAGAGGACTGGAGGGTGTACAATCTGAACAAGAGGTCCTGATGGTGAATTTCTCTTGGAGAAGATATGAGGAGCAGAAGGGATAAAATTAAGATGATTTATATGTTTTTGCCTTTATTCCATTTATGTTCTATTTATTATGTTCGATTTTCTATATTTTCTATTTTGTATTATTATGTTCTATTTGTTATGAGCCTTACAAGGTTTTTGTTTACTTAACAATAAAACAAATCTGTTTTTTTTTTTTAGTTGTGCACCAGGCTTTTTGACGCAACTCCAACACCACTGGTCAAGAAGGTAATGAAGGCTGCTACCTGCATCTTGGGACTGCAGTAGAGTCTGCAGGGTAAATTATAGATTACATTTTGTCATTTAAATTATACAGTCCTAAATGCAAAGGTAGTTCTGCCAAATACCTTCTATGAAATTATATGTTTTGCCAGCCATAGAGAAGTGTTTATGTGATACACTAGACATGCTGAGTTGTTTTGGGGGTTGAGTTGGCTTGGGTTTGTTGAGCCAGAACGTCTAAGATATGAAGGAATATGTCTGGCTTGTAAGTAGGATTTCCCTGATAAGAATATGTGATCATTTTGCGAGCAGTATCTCATATACCGTGTTGGAGTGTGTAAAAAGGCGCAACAAAGACAATGGTACTAGATCTTCCTCTCCCCCTGTGTGAATACCACCATACTGGATAAAAGCCTTAGAGGGAGTGTAGCTGTAATAAAACAGAGTGCCACCTCAGAAGACATTGTTTTTTTAGAAATGTACAATCACAAATGTTTGCTTTTCACCTGTCCCATTTCAGAATAGCCAAGTCTACGTGTGTCTTAATCTCTTGGTTTTACAGCTACAAAACCTGCAGCCGCACACAGGAGAGAGTGAAGAAGTGTGGACAGATTCCTCCCACCCTCCTGCCCTCGAGCCGCCCTGTGAGCCACTTGTTCAGTGCTCCGGCACTCCTAAGGCGCAGTGGTTATCCCATTTGACATATTGTAGCGTGTTTCTTTGGCACAGGTGATGGTACCTGTTTGTACAGTTGTATGGCATTCTGCTGTAATAAGATCAAAGTTGAGCACGATGTTGCCATAGGAATTCCGCTCACCACAAGAGACACTCTGTATGTTGAGTAGTGTGTACCTGAGGATGAGGAGTGTGTCACATACTACATACCATATTTTAACCCAAGCACTACTAGGGCCACACAGTCTCCTCAAATATCATCGACTTTGTGCAAACAATGCTTACTTCAGGCATTGCTCCAGAAGCTTTTCACTGCCAAACAGAGTTGCTTGAAATGCTCCTCAGAAGGATATTTTTGTGTTGTATGCATCTGCCGGGGTCATTCTTTCCAAGTTCCTCTGGACTGAATTATGAATTATTGTCCGGCAAGGTCACTCCTTGGCAAACCAGTGGACACAGGTCTTTAAATCAGTCCCAGGCCCAAGATCTGTGATCGCCCAGGCTTGCGTCTGGTCATTGTTAACCTCAAGGGAAAACTGCCTGAGCCGCTCAGGACAGTGGCAGGACTTTTCGTGTTCAGACCTCCCAGTATAGCTTGAAGGGGACGTCTCAGGAGGTTCCTGTGATCACTTGCGTGGGATGTGGACCTCGTAGCTGGTGGGAGAAGAAGCAGGAAGGAGAAGATGGGGGCACGCAAAGGGCCGAACCCCAGTATCTCAATCCCTCCAGCTCAGCGGTATACTGTTATATGGGCTCACCAAGCAAATACTGTCTTAACGCAAAATAGGGGAATGCCTCAAGTCCCCAGAAAGACCGATTTAAAAAATCACAACAGCAGCAGCTGGTTGTTAGTTAGCAGGCCGAGAGAACTGTACAGAGCAACAGAAGCAGCGCCCATGAGCAAAGATGTCTGCTGTGTGATAAGACTTTCACTCCAAACACCTCAACCCTTTAACTAGATGACCTGCCAGAACCGTACTAGCAGAACAAACAAGCCCAGTGTGCTTTTTTTCCAGACCTAAATTCCACTGGTTCTAATTACAGAAGCGCTCAGCTCTAAAGCCAAGGCCTCCTGTTCACTGGGCTTCCTGTCTTGGTGTGAAGTGTCACCCAGCTCTTACAGAGTTATTATAATAATAATAATAATAATAATAATAATAATTAATAATTGCTTACACTTATATAGCACTTTTCTGGACACTCCAATCAAAGCGCTTTACAGGTAATGGGGATCCCCTCCACCACCACCAGTGTGCAGCCCCACCTGGATGATGAGATGGCAGCCATAGTGCGCCTGGCTGCTGAGTTGTCTCTGAGGATGCACAGGAGCCCTGAGGGTCCCAGTTTCAGAGCTGTAGTCCAGAATATACTGGGACTCTTGCCAGCTCTTGCCTGCCATACTAAAGCATTTCCAAACAGCACTTTAAAAGAGGTGGTAAATGTGATCGCCAATGAACCCTTAATTACAATAATGACTATTTCCAACAAACAACTGCACTTTGATCTATTTACATTGATGGGCCTCTAGCCTGAAAAGGCAAGTACAAACGTAAAATGGATAGCCGAAAGCAGGCGTTAATCCACAATCATGTGAGGTGCGGTGCTAAAATAATGTTTTATCGTGCACAACCTGTAGTAGATTTACAGTACACAAACGCACCGCTCAGCGGAGTGTATGTATGTGTATATGTAATTATTTATTATTATGTCAGCGGCATTCTAATTCATCAGCAGAAGAGTGGGAGAGCTCCGGAAAGGCATTTCATCTTATTCTTCTTCAGCACATCTCGTAATTCGCCCGTCCTGCCGGCTCCCCGAGACACTCCAAACCTCGGTCTGCGCACTCCTGCCTGCAGCTGCGGGCTGGCCGAGCCGACACACGCGGCGCGCTTGCGCAGTGCGTCTCCGCTGGCTCGGTGCTGAAGTTGGGCGGATGGGAGAAAAACATCTCTCGTGGAAATTAAACGGCAGCGTGCGATTGTGCCGTACGATACGCCAAGCCAACAATAACTAAAAAAAAAAACACCTTTAAAGTAGGAACGGCAGCATTCTGTCGCCTGAAACAAAGCGGTAAGAGAATATGCCTTTTTTTTCCTAAATTGCATGCCGTGATGTCACTCTTTTTTCGTCGTGCAGGAGATATCATAAAATGCACAACAGAGGGATTTTATCGGTGAAAAGAGGAGATAGCCTTTCGGCACCAGAATGTCTCCTTGTCTTGTGTGTCGGGTGCCTCCAGAGCCTGTACTGTCATGCCTGCAGTGAATTAGCCGAGGTGCTTCGGATTATACAGTGACAGAAACCGAAGCGAAGCGGCAGCGAGAATCTGAATCGAGATGGCAAGTGTGTCACACACACGCACAGAAAGTGTCTGATAATGCATGTTCAGCTCCTTTTGTGAACGTTGCATTGGTCTGGTTCTCTGCTACTTTTGTATTTTTGTGTAATTCTTTCCACGTTGTTAGGCTTCCTTTCTGGAAAGAATTTATTTGTGAACCGATTTTGCACGCCGCGTTTTTATTCATTGCCCCTGGTCTCAAAAAGAGAGCGAAACGCCCACAGTTTACAAAGCCGCAAAGATTCACGTTACAATTAATTTCACCAGCCCGTAAACCGCTGGATTAGTTCTCTTTTCGGTGTTATGGCGATTTGTCGGTTCCTAAGATAGACGTTTCACGGGGTTGTGGTTTAATCGTATTGGTAAGCGGGCACGTCTGGCTGAAATGTGGGAAATTTAGGTTCACTGGAATCATATTGGGGGTCTGTCACGTCGAAGAAATTGTCTTCGCCTGCCTACCTGCCTACAGATATCGTAACATATCGATTTAGAGAGGAGGCTGGTTTTGTTTTGGAGCAGTGGGCAACACTGATGAACTGTCATCAGGGTAAATATGTGGTGATTCCACCCTACGGCTCTGCTTAGTTGTCAAGCTCCGACTTTCCTTTTGAGGCTGGTGTGAGGCGGGTCGCCCATATTCTAGGAGAATTCAACCCTTTTGCTCTGGGCTGCCTTGATCACGAAACCTTCCTGCTGAAAAACTCGACATGGCCCGATAGGCACCTGACGCAATCAGAATCCTGCTGGCTCTAGGCTGTGGTCCGATTCTCACCTCACACGTTGACCAGCGCCTAGCCTCTGTTCACTGTGGTTTGCAAAGTGGTTTCTGAACAGCCCCAGAGTGACCACTGTGTGCCAGCTGTGGAAACCTGGACTCACAGGAAGGGACAATCGGGCTGGAAGGTTTAAAACTCTGCTGGAGTTTTAAAATGTATCTTTCCCCTTCGTGGTGTTCAGGTTCTTCTGGCTTTGGTGGGTTGGTTCTTCAGGCTGCATGTTCAGTCTTAAAGACTACCCCAGGCTTTTGCTGTGCAAATAAAACAAGCTTTTAGGGGCCATTCTTGTGATCATTCTTACCATGACACAGTCATCTGCAGATTCATACTGCCCATAGAGCGTCTGTCTTATTCATTGTCTCTATACGAAAGCCAGCGAAGACAACGATTGACATTTTAAAAAGTTAAGGTATCCTCATTCTGCTTAATCAAGCAGATGTGTAAAATGGTATTCACAAAGTTCCTCTAATCATAATTGAACAGGAACGGTCAAAAACCGTACTTATCTTCTGAGCTCAAAGGTCTCACTCCTATCATATTGTGACACACCTACAGTACAAATTGCAAACCCTTTGCTTGATGGAAGGATTCACTGAGCAAATGCAAAATTCTTCTGCCAAACAAAACAACACCCTCAAGTTGCAGGCTAGCAATGTGCTAAACCTAAGTGGGTCTGAATATCGGCTTAAAGTTTATTTTCTGCTATACCTGAAAGCAAAGTGAAATTATGACTTCTGCATTTATAAATGTTAATATGAGCTACTGTATATTAATCTGTTTTGCAAGTGCTGCTACAAATGAGGGCCAGGAGCTGCCAAAGATCTTTTGATGTTAATTATGAAATTTGCGCGAAGAGTTTTTGTGATATGTTTTTCTTGCACCAGATCTTTAACATTTTAAGAGCTGAATTAATCACTAGGTGTACTGTAGCTTCAAGTACAAATCAGACAACAGGACTTCATCCTCATCTAACAAGACATGTTTATAAGAAGTGGAAATGAAACCTGTAATATCTGATATCCAGTACTAGTTAAAACAGGGGCTTCTGCCTCTTGGTAGAGGCCAGATTTCATTAGAGGACTGTTTGGCAGAGAGTGATAGAAGGAACTTCATGAGATTCATGAGATAAAGTATTTCCTCCTATTTACTTTCCAGTGATCTGATTACTTGGCTCTTGCGCAGCTATGTGGAGAAGATTTCTTTAGCACAAGAAAAAATACATTGAAGTTTGTAAGGATCTATGCAATTTCCCAACAGAAATAATGAATTACAAAAGGTTTCATCAATGGGAGTGGTCTCAAACTCAGGTTCCAGAGGGAATTGTGTCATCAGTTTTTTATTTCAACCAAATTCATAGTTGTATGCATATTTGTGTACAATTTTAAATATTCATAGTTGTAACACTTCTAACCTGAGTCTGATGTGATATATAGATAACTTATCTGTAGCGTCGTGGATGTCCGGTATAATCAGTAGTAAAAAACTTTTAAGAAAAACCCTAAACACGGTGAGCTTGCAAAAGTATTTAGACTCTTCCTATGGTGTTTCATTTTGTGAAATTCCAAAATTGATCACAGTCAATGGATGCTCACACCGAAGATTTCTGCAGGTAAGATAAGCTACAGTAAGTGTCAGTAAAAACTAAAGAGAAAAAAATGAAAGTGTTGAGACTTGTGAATTGCAGCACCTTTGTCAGCAATTACAGCCACAAGACTTTAGGTCACCCTACCAACTATGTACTCCGGCTTACAGGAATTTTTGGCCCATTCTTCTTGACAGATTTGCTACAGCTGTCTCCAGTTGCTTGGGGATAACTTACAGGTAGCAGTTCTCAATCCCTTCCACAGGCTCTCATAGGATTCGAGTCAGGACTTTGACTGGGTCCTTCGAGAGACATTCACTTTCTTATTCATATGCAACCTTTTAGCTTAAGCCTCACTCTTTCTCTCCTGCTGAAAGGTGAATGTTCATCCCAGTCTTTAGTCTTTAGCAGACTGAAGCAGTGTTCCCTGTAGTATTTGCAAATGCTTTGCATCGCTATAAGCATGAAGCTGCCACCACCATGATAGGCTGTAGAGACGGTGTTGAATGGGAGATGTGCTGTATGTTTGCTCTGTGCCGAACGTAGTTTATCACCTGCGCTCAGGCCAAAATGTTCCAATTTGATATCATCCAACCTCAACAACTTTTGCCATATTTTTGCAGAACCACTCGGGTGTTTTCTTGCGAAACGCAGCATATGAGATGGTTTTCCACTCTGCTGCAGAGTCCAGTTTTGTGGAGTGACTGGGATTTCGTTGTCTGACTGTTTTTTTGTTGTTGACTGAGGCACATTTTCTCCCATCTCAACCAGAGCACTCTGTAGCTCTTTTAAAGCTGTCACTGGCCTCCCAGTGGCACAAGTTTCCTCCTTGCCCAGCTGCTCAGCTTGGAGAGAAGTGTCTGACTGGTACAAGAAACCTTCCTTTTCTCGATAATTGAGACATCTGTGCTCAGTCATTCAGGGGTATTTTTGTACCCTTCTCCTGATCGGTGCTTTGCAGTGAATGTATCCCTGAATTAGTTTAAAAGCTCCTTGCTATTTTTGGTTGAGTTTTTGTTTGAACTTCAGTAACTGACCAAGAAGCCTCACAAAGACAGGTGTTTTTGTTCTGAAATCAAGAAAACCGCTATTACTAACAGAGACCATTTAATTAAATGTGTGGCTCATTGAGGTTCCTGTAGGTTTGTGCACCTAAATAAATTATGTTTTGGCAAAACAAAGTGTCAGAAAACTTATACAATCACAACCTTTACACTTTTGTTTCATGTAAATGATCTTTTTTCCTTATTTATTTTTTTGCTTTAGATGTGTGGAGTGGGTTGTATATATAATATATATTAATTTATAATCCAAAGTGTCTAGACTCCAAGCTTTAAAACAACAACTTGTAAAAACAGTGCCAGGATCTGAATACTTATGCAAGGCACTGTAGGTGTCTAATTTAACACTTCTTTTGGTTAAATGTTTAACGGACCACAGAGGTTAGCACAAAAACCAGAGGACACAAAGCCCTGAGCGAGTGAGCCCCCATATCTACAGAGTTGTTAACCCTGACCACATTTTGCAGACGGTTTGGCTTTGTTGTTTTTCAGACATGGTTTTCTGAAGGAGTCCTCTGCCCCCTCCGTGATGTGTGCTCCTCTCGTTAGGCTGTGAGTCCGCACCGCAGCTCCAGAACCTCCACGCTGTCCAGCTCCTGGCCGGGGATGGCGAGACGCCTGGTTGGTGGAGATGACGTTCGTCCACTGCTGAGTTTCCGTCCTCTCTCCGTCCAGCTGCTCGCCTCAGCGCCATGACTCTCCTGCCTGACCACATCAAAGACATTCGTTAATCTGTGCAGTGAGTTCACCTTCCCATGAATCCCCCTTCGTGTCGCTCACCTCTATTCACTGTATAAAATATATGGAATACCCTACCAAATAAAGCCTTGATCGTCTACAAGCAAAGAACAGCCTGAGCAGATTTTGGCACCCCTTGATAAATATAAAGAAAACAAATATCATAAAATAAAACACGTAGATAATGACAGATATTTAATGCTCATATGTTAGGCGAATACTTGTCCTTTTAATCTAAAGCTTTTTTTCATTTCAAGGTTCAATTGTAAGCAAGAAATGCTGTTTTACCTGAAAAACATAGGCGTCCAAATGATTGGCACCCTTCAAGATCCCTTCAAATACAGTCAAACACATCTGAAAAAATAATATATTTTTACTTGTTTGAGTTCAGTTTTTTTTTCTTAAGGAACTAATGTGTGTACTTTAGTGGCTTCCTGTTTCCCTAGGGGTATACAAATGACGAAAAGCGCACAGAAAAACCTTTTGTCATCCATCAGCAAGGGGAAGGTCAAAGAACTAACAACAGAAATGAGGCAAACCGCTGTTCATCTTTACAAACCAAATAACGGGTCCAAAAAATAAGTAGGACCTTAAAATACCAATATCAACTGTCAGAGCAATCATTTAAAAATTAAATACCACTGGAACAGTGATTCATTTGCCAGGAAGAGGATGCAAGCCCATCTTGTCCCCACGCACAAGGATGGTGACGATGGCAAGGAAGAAACCAAAGGTTTCAATGAAAGAAAAACAAGGATTGTGTGCATCGTGGGATCATCCCATCTCAAAAACGACTATGAGACGATACCTCCATGCCAACAAGCTGTTTGGAAGGGTGGCCAGGAGAAAGCCCCTACTGTTGTGAAGGAGCAGATTGAAGAGCCTGGAGTTTGCCTAATGCTATTGATACATTGACTGGGAGCAGGTGCTGTGGTCAGATGAGACCAAAATTGAACTTTTTGACCACAGTCATCACAGGTATGGTTGGTGTAAGAAGAGACCGAAAAGAGCACCATACCTCCTGTAAAATATGTTGGGGGATCTTTGATGCCCTGGGCTTGCTTTGCTGCCAGTGGTCCTGGGCCCCTTTATGAGATCGATGGCATCATGATTTCTCAAAAGTCCCGGGATATTTTGGCCAAAAAACCTGGTTGCCTCTTGGCTGCAAGTGGGTCTTTCAACATGAGAGATGATCCAAAACACACTTCAAACTCAACAAATAAATGGTTGACAGAAAAGAAAATCAGGGTTTTGCCATGGCAGTCTCAGTCCCCTGACTTGAGCCCTACTGAAAACCTGTGGTCTGAGCTGAAGAGGGCTGTCCACAAGCCCACACCTACAAACCTCCAGGATCTGGAAAGGTTCTGCATGGAAGAACGGTCTGGGATCCCTCCCAATGTGTTCACCAACCTGATGAAGCATTCCAGGAAAAGACTTACTGCCATTATCCTTGCCAAGAGAGGCTCCACCAAGTACTGAAAACAGGGGTGCCAATAATCATTTAATATTATATAATATTTTGAGGAAATATAATCTATTATGATGCAATCAATTTTTTGTCTTAGTGGATTCTGTTGAATCCTTAATTCAGGATAATTCATTCCTTATGTTGGAAATATATTTTAACATTAATGAACTCATTATTTGTTTTATACTGTACTTCTTTTTTTCTTCAAATTTATCAATGGGTGCCAATAGTCCACTGTATTTCACAACATTTTTATACATTGGTGGTCAAGTCCCATCCCATTCCTCCAACAGGGCCTCACTCAGTTGAGATTGTATGTGTAGAACTGAGTTTCACATGCCATACTGCAGGTTGTACCATTTCTCGATAGGACTGGGATTGTTCTGGCCAGGAAAAGTGATGAAAACATTGTCAACTTACCAAGACAATCTATTCATTTGACTGGGGGTCCCTAGTGTTTTGGCCAGTGGGTGTACATGAATTAGTTTCATTGCTAGACCAGAGGTCTGTGAGCACAGAGATATTTTGAGAAAAAAGTACCTGGGAGACCAAAGTGCGGATCCTACTCTATGGAATTGAGCTTGAAATCTCCAGATGCTGTTTTAGCCACACCAATTAATCTCATCTAAAGATTAATTAAGTAATGAACAAATTATCTGTTGGCTAATTACACAGTATGCCCTAGTTAGGAGGGACAGATATGACTGTTGCGCAGTTGATGCATTTGGTGGTAAAAAATAATTCAAAGTGTAGTAATATTGTCTTTTGTGTTTCTAAAAGAAAAAAAATGACTATATCAGTAGTAATTGGGAATATTATAGTAATCATATAGAAACATTTATCAGTGATAATATCCCTATGATGAAAATTGTGAACTATCATCCAAAGCTGTAAGTTCTTCAAGAATTTAGTCATGTGGGAGTGTGTTTTTCCTTTAGAAAACCAAGCAAGCTTTCCAGTTGTGGTGAAATGTTTCAAAGCATTTCAGGTGCATTTGACAATGTTGACAGGTTAGTATCTGTCAGCATGAGGTGCACAAACACCCAAAACGTCACTGAGGATTTGTTGCTAATTTCAGTGCCCTTGAACTGCAGCCTCCACTTATTAACCCTAATTATGTGAACTCATTTATTTAAAGTTTTAAAGGGGAACTGCAGTCCCAATTTCTCAGACCGGTTATTAAGTCTCGTAAGAAAATAAGTCCATCAACATTATAGAAGAAATGTACAAATTTTGAATGAAGCACAGAGTCGTGGGCTTTGCGAAAGTACTGTTAGTCGCTGTGTTGAGGCAAACTCACATTCGAGTTCCCCCGAATTGCAACATGACTTGGCCCTTCCAGCTCACTAGTCTCTGTAGTGACTACTGTAATGTGATGTACGAGCCAATAGAAACAGGTTGTGCCGCAGGTATTTCAGAGCAGAAATGTTCCATTGTGATCTGCATGAAAAGTTAACAAGCAAGAAGTATTTGTCGGCACAACTGTCTTGAAATTGAGAGCAGTATTTCTATTGGATTAAAGCCTGCTTTTTTTACAGTGTAACTGGGTCGCTTCACATCACCAGAAGTTTTGTTGCCTTGTCCTGAGTCACAGAACATGGTGCTGCACACGCCTGGGAATTAAATTTCATAATAGATTATGTATCTATTTCTATATCTAGAAAATAGATTATTTTGTGGTGTAAATTGGAGGTTTTACAAGTTAGTGTGTTCAGTACATTTTACTTTTATTGCGGTTTGAAATGCACTCATTAATGCTGATTTTTTTAACCCAGAAATATAAAAATGGCATTGCAGTTCCCCTTTAAAGATCAACTCTGTTCCGCTGCAAAATAGGATAAGTTTCCCAGTCTCTGTCCTGGAGACTTACATGCTTTCTGGTTTTTGTTTCAGCTGTGCTTAACTACTTAATTGGAGCCTTGATTGAGCTAACAAGTTGACCGTTGTGAAGCATTTGTCTTTGTTTCACTGCAACAAGTTTTTTTTCTGCTGAAAAGTTTGGAATTGTATGTTATTTATGAAATGCAATAGTTCAAAGCACACCTCCAGCATGAGTAAGAGCTGTACTGTGAAACAGTTCATATTAATCCTGTTATTGAGTCAGTTAAGGGTTCATCTGTGTAGTGTAGCTGAGAGCCGAGCAGGAACAGAACCCAGCAGGTATGTGGGCCTCCAGCTCCAAGGACTGACGGAGAGCCCCTCCAGGATTAAGACTACTGACAGTCATCATGTTCACAACAGAGATCAGTTCTCAAATTAAGAATTGCAGAGAAAGCAGCAAGCCAGAAGTGTAGTATTACAGATGTAAAACATACTGTAGTTAATTAGTACTGTGTCTAACCCATAATTGTCATCAATATGAGTTTAAACCTCTTTTTTTTGCTTTTTGAGCCAAAGTATCTGAAAGAAATGAGGATTTCCAGATGGAACTTTCGCAGACTGGGTCCTTTTTAGAGCTGATTGTTCAAAAGATGAAAAGGTGATTAGAAATTAATATTATAGCTAATATAGTGGGGCCAGCAGGGGGCGCTCACCTTGTGGTCCATGTGGGTCCTAATGCCCCAGTATAGTGATGGGGACACTATACTGTAAACAGGTGCCGTCCTTCGGATGAGACATAGAACCGAGGTCCTGACTCTCTGTGGTCGTTAAAAATCCCAGAGCGTTTCTCGAAAAGAGTAGGGGTGTAACCCCAGCGTCCTGGCCAAATTCCTTACTAGTCATGCCCTCCTAATAACACTGCACACTGGTGGTGGAGGGGATCCCCATTACCTGTAAAGCGCTTTGAGTGGAGTGTCCAGAAAAGCGCTATATAAGTGTAAGCAATTATTATTATTAATATACAGTATATACGGGGGTTTGCAAAAGGTACTGTGATTACGTTTTTAATCTTTCAGATAGATGGCCTAACAATTTTAAGTAGTTAATTGTAAAGCTCCAGGTTTTGCCACTTAGGTGTTGCACAATAATTAGTTCTGTGGTGTGTTGAGTGTTTTGGAAAGTATTTATAGCGTTTCTATTAAATGATTGGTCTGCTTACACCTACTGTATGTTTAATTAGCCGTAATGTTTTTAGGATAAATCATTTAACATTGTGTGTAGTGTTGGTTTGGGAGAACTGCAAAATCTTATTGTAATACAGCTCTCCAATGTGGAATCTACACATTTGGGTGCAAACTGCTCCATTGCAGGCTGGAGCAGCAGTACAGGCTGTGGAATATTGATACCATTTCTGCAGCGAGTATGCTGTAATGGGCAACTCCCCTTCAGAACTGACATTCAGTTGCCTTTCTAGATGCTGTGGTGTTGAGTCATTGCTTTTTCAGCTGTAACTCTGCATGCCGAATTCTGCATCTCAGCATCTGATTTTCTCAATGGCCTTGGGAAAACAACAAAACGTATTAATTGAAATATTTTTTCTTTTCCTGCAATATGAACACGGAATGTGTTATTTTTATCTCTGGGCTGTTGTCTTTCATCACTCTGTGCTTCCTTGGCATGACTGCTGACAGTGAAATGTTTCATCTTTCTAATATCCTTTAACATGGTCATTTTAGTTGGATTAAGCTGTCCAGTCATTTTTCAGTTTCATTCATTCATGTTCAGATACCCACAGAACAAGTTAAAAGCCCCTTTTCAGCATCAGGGCAGCTGCTGGTCTAATTAGTGACTCTTGTTTTTTGCAGTTTGCTTTCTTCCCCAAGTGGAACAATGCTGGATATGTACTCACTACACAGCAATGTGTGCTATTGTAGTTTTTTACAGCTGGAAGCTCTTGTCGAAATTGTATTAATAAAGTTCAAAAGAATGATGATGATGATTAGTTGCAGTAGTAGTAATAGTATTTACTGATACCGATAGAAAAGGGCAATAAACCTTAAATCTATAGATCTAACATCCTGTGTTAACTTATTCAAGTTAACTTATGCTGCTATGGTGAAAGTTGTTTTTTGCTTCCTGTAATTGTAACCTTGTGAAATAAGGGTGAATGAATTGCATGTCAGCCCCTTTGACCCAGTGAGCCATGGGCTAGGAAAACAGTAATGGGTTTGGTGTCACACCTAACGTCTACTGTAGCTATGCTAGCCTGGTGTCTCAACATAGTATCGACAAGTAACTCCCTACGGCATCCTTTAATGCATCTGCTCTGATAATAATTATCAGAGAATCACCCTGTTATTGACTGTACTTTTCCTTAAAAATTAATTATTTTGCTTTCTGTGTTAACAAGCACAGGTCGATCCGTGCATTAAAAAACAATTATTACTAAGAAAATAGGGGTGTTGATTAATGGATTTAATTAAATGTGAGCTTGTGAAAAATCATATTTGATGAGGTGATATTATTGTGTCAATCAGTCAGTTAATCATGCTCTCCAGCCACTGAGTCAGCTCAGTGCCACTTAACTATCTGTGCAAACACATTACCTTCATCTGCGACTTGCTGTGACTACAAAAAACATGTCATAAATCTCTTTTGTTCTCCTGTGTGCTTATACATGTTTTCTTTCGATTGAAAAGTCTTGTCATGACCTAAAGCAAGGATGCATTTATTTGCAATAATATCATTTCATCCGTGGTTTTGAAAGCCCACGCCTCTGTGCTATTAATAATGAAACTGTTAAACTGTCAAATAACACTACATAATTCGCAATTTAGAAATGGACGATAACCAGAACAATTTGTAAAAAAAGTAGGTATACTAGCAATAAACTGTTGCTGCGTTTATGTACAATAGGGCCTCGTCTGGAGAAGTTCGGTGGCTTGCTCAGTGAGTGCACCAATGCGGGTGTGGTGGCTCTGTGGCTCAGGATCTGCACCTGTGGCTGGAAGGTTGCCAGTTCAAATCCTGCGGCCGGCAGAGGAATCCTACTCCGTTGGGCCCCTGTGCAAGGCCCTTAATCCCAGCTGCTCTAGAGGCACCGTATAAATGTCTGACCCTGCGCTCTGACCCCAAGCTTCTCTTCCTGTCTGTGTACCTGTGTGTCTCATGGAGAGCAAGCTGGGGTATGCTAAAAGACAAATTCCTAATGCATTTGTATATGGCTAATAAAGTGATCTTATCTTATCTTATCTTATCTTACAAGATCTTACCTTATCTTACCGGTCACTGGTCAGTCAGTGGCAGAGCTAGGGCCTGATCAAGTTACCTCTTGGTAACAAAATGTATGTACAATAGGGCCTCGTCTGGAGAAGTTCGGTGGCTTGCTCAGTGAGTGTACCAATGCAGGTGTGGTGGCTCTGTGGCTCAGGATCTGCGCCTGTGGCTGGAAGGTTGCCAGTTCAAATCCTGTGGCCGGCAGAGGAATCCTACTCCGTTGGGCCCCTGTGCAAGGCCCTTAATCCCAGCTGCAGCCATATCACCCTGCAACTCACAACTGGCAACCCACTGGAGCTCAGCAGGTGTGAGCCTGGTCAGTACCTGGATGGGAGACCTCCTGGGAAAATCTAAGGTTGCTGCTGGAAGAGGTGTTAGTGGGGCCGCTCACCCTGTGGTCCATGTGGGTCCTAATGCCCCAGTATAGTGATGGGGACACTATACTGTAAACAGGCGCCGTCCTTCGGATGAGACTTAAAACCGAGGTCCTGACTCTCTGTGGTCATTAAAAATCCCCGGGCGTTTCTCAAAAAGAGAAGAGGTGTAACCCCGGCGCCCTTGCCAAATTTCCCAATCATGGCCTCCTAATAATCCCCATCTATGAATTGGCTTCATTACTCTCTGCTCTCCTCCACACTAATAGCTGATGTGTGGGGAGCGTTCTGGCGCACTATGGCTGCCGTCGCATCATCCAGGTGGGGCTGCACATTGGTGGTGGTGGTGGAGGGGAGACCCCATTACCTGTAAAGCGCTTTGAGTGGAGGTTCCAGAAAAGCGCTATATACTCTGATCAGTCTTCTCCTTGTCTGAGCTGAAAGTTTAGAGGGACGGCCAGGTCTTGGTAGATTTGCAGTGGTCTGATACTCCTTCCATTTCAAGATGATCGCTTGCACAGTGCTCCTTGGGATGTTTGAAGCTTGGGAAATCTTTTTGTATCCAAATCCGGCTTTAAACTTCTCCACAACAGTATTACGGACCTGCCTGGTGTGTTCCTTGGTCTTCATGATGCTCTCTGCGCTTTCAACAGAACCTTGAGACTATCACAGAGCAGGTGCATTTATACAGAGACTTGATTACACACAGGTGGATTCTATTTATCACCATCAGTCATTTAGGACAACATTGGATCATTCAGAGATCCTCGCTGAACTTCTGGAGTGAGTTTGCTGCACTGAAAGTAAAGGGGCCGAATAATTTTGCACGCCCCACTTTTCATTTTTTTATTAGTTAAAAAAGTTTCAAAAATCCAATAGATTTCGTTCCACTTCACAATTGTGTCCCACTTGTTGGTGATTCTTCACATAAAATAAAAAATTTATATCTTTATGTTTGAAGCCTGAAATGTGGCAAAAGGTTGAAAAGTTCAAGGGGGCCGAATACTTTCGCAAGGCACTGTAAGTGTAAGCAATTAAATTAAATTCAATTAAAACCTTTTCCTTGCCCGGTGGCCCAGGGGCTACTGCACCCACTCTGGCAAGGCGTCTGCCTTGCTCAGGAGGAGTTTCAAGCACATCACTCGTGCCATCACATTACTCCCTCAACATCCAGGGCCACCAGCATGGGCACCGCCATCACCAGATCGCACACGTCTGTCCACAGGAATGTGGCTTGATTGTCCTTGTTAAAAGCCCCGAGTGTCATGTAGGCATCACCTACAACAGCAGAGCAGCATGCAGCTGTGTGGGAGACCCTCAGTGCTAAGCGTTCACGCTGTGAATGATTGGCACAGAATGGTCAATTATTTCCATTGTTTCCTTCGTTTTTAGACCGCAGACTCTTGTCAGAACATTCCGGGAGAATTGTGGCATCAAAGAGACAAGAATCAGTAGGTTATTTTTACATACATTGTGTAAAAAAGGACTTCTGAGGTTGCTATCAGGGAGGCAGTTTACAGTATGTCAGACAGTATGGACCTGTGAAAAGAACCCATTCAAGTTTTTAATGTTTTGGCAGTATCTTATATATCCAGAAGCCTGCATGTCGAGCTTTTCTTTCAAATGTACAACCACCCCACCACAGAAACTCATCATTGTGCTTTATATACAAACAGATATGTTTCTTTTATTTATAAAAAAAAAACCAGTACTTTAGTCCACGCCCTCTAACACACCATAGGACAATCTGAGACTTTACCTGTTGGTTGAGGTGAAGAGGTGTAACGATTAATTAAAGAGCTTTCGCCAAGATAATAACACTTGAATTTGCTCCTGTGAAGCACCTGTCTCCTGCTTATGAGCTCATTTCTGAAGCCTGAGGGATTCTTGTCGACACAGTCTAGCTGGATGGTCGTTGTTTTTGTCCGATTGTTTTTGTCAAGTTTTGCAAACTTCCTCTTTAATTGCTACTCTCTTAGCATTCGGTTTAGACCACTGGTACTTTGTGCTCGTCTTGGCAGCACATGTTCTAACATTGCAATGACAGGGAGAAGATTAGCATTGTCCCTGCACAAAAGATAGGGAGCAATCTTGTAGTCATGGAGGGAAGGGGAAGAGGCAGGAGGAGCAAGGGAAGGATGACTGTATGTGCAAGATGTTAGTGCTCTAGTACTGAAGTGGTTTCGGACAAGAGGACAAGGTCACAGCACGCTAAAAAGATTAAGTTCTTGGCCCATAGGAGTCCACTGACATTTTTTGTCCTAGAAGAGAAATTGTGCATTATAAATTCTCCTTCTATATTATAGAAGTGGATAATGTTTATTGTAGTTCAGGTGGGGAGCTGCGTCAGCATGTGTAGTCTGCAAAGGAACAAGTAATAAGTTTATTCCATGCTGAAAAGGATAGAGAGAAAACACAACATTTCGGCTGTGAAGCCTTCTTTAGGTGAATCTTTATCTTCTTAATGTTTATTGTGTTTACAGACAGACAGTGACAGCGATTTATAACCTTCACCTACTGTGTAGGTGGATGGAGGTGCACTATCTTCATTGGAATCACCTTATTTACAATTTTAAGAATTACATCATCTGCAAATATCATATTTGAGGGATTTACCTGCTGTCTGGGACAAAATCCTCTCATTTGCACCTGCTTCATGTGCACAGAATGTTCTCAGTCTAAGGCGGCATCAATTAACATATGCAAGGTCTATGTACGTTCATATACATGTTCTGTATATAATAGCTATCATTTGTTTTTCATCAGAAACCTAACAACGTGCTTTTGTTTTGCATACCTCCCCATTCAGATGGTACAGTTTACCTTCTTAATTGTATACACAGAGACAGACTGGGGGACGTCTGTGTGTGATGGAGCTTTTTTCTTGCAGTAATAGCCAGTTTCAAGTACCTCAAGATTTTTATTTGCAGACATGACAGCTGGATTGATAACAAATCTCTGAAGCACTTAAGATAGAAGTTGATTAATAGGTGTTAGAGGCTCAGTTTAGAATAAGTGTAGAAGAGGTGTGGTTTTACAATTGTAAAGTTTGGCAAATTGCAAATTATTACAATTGCTTTGGATGCATGCAAACCTACTGTATATAATCTGTGTTGAAAAAAAGTACTGTAAGTGCAAATAGAATGGTATGGAGCTGATATACTGCATAATGGAGCTAGCTCTGAGAAATATTCAGGGCATTATGCTTGCAGTAGGAAGAGATATGTGCACATGATATGATAAACAACATTGCTTATACTGTACAAAAGGGTGAGGTGAATCTGCTTTTATTAATTTATTTGGGATGATGACATGCTGTTTCCAGAAATCTACAGAAGCCATTTGCATTTCTTTGCTATTTTATGTACTGTTCCTAGCAAGAACAAAGGCTTTTGTCTTTGTGTTTTGCATCAATGTGCATGTTTTCCATTCGCTGGGTACTAGAAACTGTTGCTACTTAAGTGTCCTTATGGATCTCATCCATTTGAAGTTTTGCATAATTCGCAGGCTGGTTTGTGTGGTGTTTCAGAGGACAGTTTTAGCAGTATACTGGAAAACTACACTAGCTGTGAGTGTCAAGTCAGGCATGAAGTGTTGAAATCAATTTAATGACAATAAATTGATCATTTCAGAAATGAAATGATGTCCATGCAGGTAAGGAGCTGTGTTTATTATTTATTTGATACTGGTTCTAAAACGAAACATGGCCTTTGAAATCATCACTTGACCAGGGAATCACAATGTGTTTGTTGTTTTTGGAGAGACACTTCTTGGACAAGGCATTTAGTGCGAGACTCTGTGGAAATGGTTATTCGGTATTTCAGAATGTTTATCTTGGGCAAAATCACCACCTCAGTGTCCTCCAGCTTGTTTTCTTGTTGAGACTGTAAGCTGCACTGCAGTGGGAAGAAAGCCAAGTTCTGAAAACATATCTCTTCATTGTCTTTATTTCTAACCAAATACAAACGCTCTAAAAAGAATATCACATTTGTAGGTAGGTTACTTGAAATGTGTTGTATTTTAAGCATTTAAATGTAACTTAAGTGCTTGCTTTCTCATTAAAATAAAAGAACCGTATATTCATACTTCATCAAGTACACTTTGCATCGTTGCAGTCTGACTCCACGAATATTCTTCTCTGCTACAGTAAGCAAATACATATACAATATTTAGCATTCTGCAAACATTAATTCTAAGATTTCTGAAGTCTGAAATTAATAATTGGCACAAGCAAGTGGTATTTAGAGACCTGGTGTCAATGTATGATGTTTGCACATGTCAAGACTCTAGCAATTCAAAAGTGTACAGTCTTTGTACACTGACCAAACTGACCTGTAGTGTTGCTGTTATGGTTCTCAGTGAGTGTCTGTAAAAAATATCATGAGTGTCATTCAGCTGTGTTAATTATATAAAGGATTAATCTAAGTACTAATACACAGATAGGCCAGTGCATAATGCAGTGTTCTAGCACTTCAATGGCTGTTGAACATTGAAAGTATCTAATGATAGTACTGTACAGTATGTGTCTCTAGTTCATACAGCAGAAAGAGAAACAAGAAACCAAACCAGAAACTTAAAGAAGCAATAAGACTTTCATTCACGGGCCTAATAACATTTATGCATCGTGCTGTTGCAATGGTATTTGTATTAATCTGTTCTATTTTATTTGAATGTTTTGAAAATATTTTTCCTTCAAAAGCAAATGAGGAAGACCAGAAGTTCTCTGTATCGCGTGCTTTTATTTCTTGTGAGTTAACAGCAACTCTGTACACATCTCTGCCAGAAAAACAACCTACTGTCGCCCTTGTATTGTGCTTTTTTATTGTTAATGTTAATATGTGCATTTGAGATCTAAAGCAAGCACTACCAGTTAATAGATTTAAGTCCACAGACACAATTAGGCTGGTTTTAAAGTTGTTATAAGTTAAGTAACAAGTAAGTTAAGTAAGTTAGTAAGGAATTTGTGCAAAGTTTATGAAAGTGTATTTTATTTTTTCTCACTTCCTGTTTGATGTCGTATTAAGATGCAGAGCATTTACTGTCAGTTCCATAAAAATGGCTAACCAACCATCACAGATGGATAAGATACTTGTGTAGAATGAGGCTAACAGAACCGTGTCTGGTTTGGGAACATCTGTGCTGTTGAAAGAGAGCCTGTCCATGCCATTCCTGAAAGAGAATTCTCTTCTCTTTTGATTTTATTGTGTCTTTATCTTATATATGCAAAGGAAACAGATGACTGAAAAGACGTAAACGTCAGACAGTTTACTAATCAGTTCCTCAAAAGCAACGACTTTGCTGTAAAGACATTCTGGACACTCAGATACAGTAGGCTGCATGAAGTCTGTGCTGTGTGAAAAGAAGAAGAAGGTTAGTGGTTAATTCAGGAGGATGTGTGCGGAGGTTTGGAGAGGTAAGGTGAGCTTCATATTGCAAATTCAGCCGGCGGTTTTGAAAACAGTAGCAATTCCAGCATGATTTATCCTACAGATGAAGACATTCCCTGATGGATATTCCTGCGCTGGGCTGTGTGATCTGTTGTGGGAGACCAGAGCAGATGTGATTTGTATAGAACACTTAGTTCCAGATCACTGTCTCTCGTCACTGATACTACTCAACCTGTAGTTCTCCAGGCAGATGAATGTGTTTGGATATTAACGTGTAATATTCATATAAATGATTAAATACGAATGTTTATAAACCACGTACCGCTATAGAAATACAGTATGACATTGTGTTTATGGATTAAAAGACATAATATTTTTAATATAGAGCTTCACACATCCTTACAGCTCATTCTTACCATGAAGATGAACTTGAAACCCGAACTGCTTATTCAGAAGGGGAGAATTTTGTTAATCGTGACATGTGCAGGCTGCTCTCTACTTAAGGGCGAACACTACTGCGGTGGTAGTTATTTCGTCTGAATTATCTTCTACTGCCTCTTAGTCTTCATAGATCTGAAAACATTTTTTTCATTTTTTTAGTCCTTTACGTGGGATTCTCACAGGGTTGTAGCTAACAATAAACTTCGCTTCAGTCCAGATAGATGACTGCTTTTTTCTTATTGCACAAAATTATACTCTTTCTTGTTTTGTCCAGCAAATGTACTGTATGCGATCTGTGATTTTCTCAAAGAGCTTTAATATACTCTTTCCATATGCAGGAACTGTGTGGAGGCTTACACATAAGCAGCAGCTGTTACACGTTTATACTGTATATGCATAATAAGCACCAGGAAACAAGAAACATAACCTACATTCTTACTTGTTCCAAACAATACTAAGGGTATTAAAGGAGGTTAGGCCTACTAATGTGAACATTAAATTAAAAGTGGACTATTGTCAGTAGAACTCTAAAGTGAAGAATTATGCTAATATAGTCATTGGTATCCATTGTTCAGGGGCAATTATAATTCATTCTCAAATAATTATCTGTGATCTCTCCCCCGTTGTCTTCTGGTCTTCTGTTCTGTATTGACAAAATGTATAATCAATTAAGTACCTTGGGGCAACCTTGTTGTGAAAGGCGCTATATAAAAATAAATTGAATTAATGAAAAGGAGTATACATTTCTGTCATTTCTCCAAACAATGTACAACAGTCCCTGCTGGTTCTTCAAAAGATTCCCTCACACTGCAAACAAATTCTGAATCGGAATAGAAGTGTAGGTGTTTATTTTTTAGGGCTGATGTGCTGCTTGCTCATAGCTCTCATGTCCTGGATTTGATTCTGATCTGGTGACCATTCTGTGTGGAGCCTGCGTGTTCTCTCTGTGTTCAGGTGGGTGGGGCTGAGACTTTGCATCCTGTGGGTTAGGCTCCAGAAGGATGGGACTGTCTGTAGAATGAGGCTACACTGAATGATGGATGGCTGTGCATCTTTTAACGTGTCTGTTCTTTTCTACTTTCTGTTTTTACAGGTTAGAAGCCCCACAGGAGTTGAAATGAGGAAAAGGCAGCATCCGCACAGCGAAGGCCCTCCTCAGGCACCTGACCAGCAGAGACCTCGCACCTGCTGTCTGTGCTGGTGTGGTTGCTGCAGATGCCCCTGGTATGTCATCCCATTCACTTTTCTGCAGGCCTTAGTCAGACTGAACTGGGGTTCTTGGACTGAGGACAGTTTATGCCTCAGATGTGAAAACCAGCAGCAACACAAACATCACAGCTAGCCAGCACGACTTACAGATCCCTGATTATTCATATTGAGTAATTTGCTAAACAAGCAAAAGCAAAGAAAAATGTCATCTTTATTTTAACATCATGTTATTTGAATCACTGTTTTAAACAAGTTGTGTTTTTTTAAGTGCATGTTATTATTCTGACTGGGGGGGTATCCTTGTGATTACCTTGCACACTTTAATCCATTCGGGTAGTTTGGAGCTTTTGGACAAGGTAGAATGAACACCAAAGAGTAAGTGTACCCAGAGACTGAGACCCCTTGGATCCACTAACATCACGCTATCCTGATAGGTCCCTTCTTTACTGCGTCAGCACCAGGTCTGCCTGGCTGTTCTGAGAGCATGAACACTAGCATGGCCAGGCCTGTCTTATTGCTAGGCAAGGTCATTGCATCAGATATGGACAAAATTCTGACTTGCCCAAAGACCAAGGGGCGTCCAGAAGCCTTACGACTTTGTGGCACAGATCCTTGCAGAAACTGTGAGTATCTCTGGTGGGTGCCATGACCCTTTCATCCTCGGGCACATCTAGCAGGAGCACCTGCAGGACTAGTATGCAACAGCTCAAGACATCTGGTGGCGCTCTGATCCTGGATGCTGCTGTCTTGGGTGTCCTGTAGGTTCTGTACTCTGAGCCTCTGCATGTGTGTGAGCGTTGTCTGACTTGTGGGTTGTGCACACTACCAGCTGGGGATTCTCCGGATAATATGCTTTGGGTTGGGAGCTCAAAAGCAAAACAATTTTGTGAATTTGAAACACATTTTATTGCCACTGTGCAAACGTCTCTAGAATCAAAAAGTGTCGATAAAGAGTCAGAGGAAAAGGTGTTATTTTGGTCGTGCCCTCCAGAATCAGTTGGACTTTTTGGCCCTGCAGTCTTGTGGTCCACAAGAAGTTTCTTCAGACTCTGTGAGAATTGAGCATCTCTTACTCTCACTATGGCCTGCAGGTGAAAACTCCTGTCTAGGGACAGGAAGACACATTTTCGGTGTCCAAGAGCTGCCTTACACTTTCACATTTGCTCAGATGCCTTGGAAGTGAAAACTGATGTTGGTGCACTCAGCCCACGTGACACATCTTTCCCAAGGAGACACAAAGAGGCTTTAGCTTTTCAGGAAGTGGTCTGACATGCAGGACTGTCTCTGGCCCTGGCAGAAACAACCGTTTCTTGGTTGCGCCTCTGGGGAGCTGATTGGCACCTTCACCAGGATGTGGGACAAAGTAATTCATCGTCCATTTGGAGACAGATGAAAATGTCATGTTCAACATCTGGCTTTTGGAGGTCAGAATCCTACAGCGACAGTGTCCTCGGACTCTTTATCTACACCTTTTGATTCCAGAGACGTTTGCACAGTGGCAATAAAATGTGTTTAATATTCACAAAATTGTTTTGCTTTTGAGCTAGATAGATAATACTTTATTAATCCCGTAGGGAAATTGATGTGTTACAGCAGTCCAGCCCAAGACAAGCAAAAACAGACATCAGAATAGTTATAAAACAAAAGACAACAAAATAAAAATAAATAAATAAAAAATAAATACATAGGTGTGTGCAAAATGTGATGATCATGGTCACTGTAAAAACAATAAAATATGTGCAAAATGTGCATAGGTTTATACAGACTGATTGTCCAAAAAGTACAATGGAGCAAACATGCTGTCCATAGACGAGCAAATGAAGGGCTAACAGTCCTAGCCAAGGGCAGCGTTATACACCCTGACAGCCGCTGGGAGGAAAGACCTGCGGAAACGTTCCCTTGAACACCGTAGCTGGAGCAGTCTGTTGCTAAAAGTGCTCCGCTGCCCAGTAACAGTCCCATGAAGCGGATGAGAGGTGTTGTTCATGATGGCTGTGAGCTTGGTCAACATTCTCCTCTCCAGCGACCACCTCCATGGGGTCAAGGCTCATCCCCAGCACAGTGCCAGCCTTCTTGATAAGTTTATTGAGCCTATCTGCATCTTTTGTCATGATGCTGCTGCCCCAGCACACCACAGCGTAGAAGATGGCCGCTGCCACCACTGATTCATAAAAAATGTTTAGCAGTGTTCCACACACACCAAAGGACCTGAGTCTCCTAAGAAAATAGAGTTGGCCCTGACCTTTCTTGTACAGGGCGTCAGTGTTACCAGACCACTCCAGCTTATCATCCAGGTGTACCCCTAAGTACTTGTAGGAATGTACGCCCTCTATGTCCTCACCCTGGATGGAAACAGGGTTCAGCGGAGACTTATTCCTTCGAAAGTCCACGATCCTTTCTTTGGTCTTGCTGGTGTTAAGCTGGAGATAGTTAAGAAGACACCACTCCACAAAGTTGGTAATCGAGCTCCTATCTTCCTCCTCCCTCCCCTCTCTAACACACCCCACAATTGCAGAGTCATCCGAAAACTTCTGCAGATGACATGTCTCAGAGTTGTACCTGAAGTCAGAGGTGTAAAAGGTGAACAGGAATGGAGCAAGGACAGTCCCCTGTGGAGCCCCAGTACTGCTAACAACCTGTTCGGACACACAGCTCTGTAGCCGTACATAATGTAGCCTGCAGGTCAGATAGTCTATAATCCAGGACACCAGGGGAGTGTCCACCTGCGCCGCCCTTAACTTATCTCTCAGTAAAACATATTCCTGCAACAAATACATTTGTTGAATGAAACAAAAGTATTTAATTTGTCGATCTTACCATTGTTTTCTGTTGCCCCTCTTTGAAAACAACTGATTTGTGATGGGTTATTACTGTAGGTTGGTACTAACTACCATACAGGCTAAATGGGCCAAGTGGCCTCTCTTGTTCGTAATGTTCTTAGTACCGTAAAAAACACTGTTTGCTTCCTATTGCATTTCAGTTCTTCTGGAAAATGCAGAATGTTCCATGTTTACTTGACAATAATGTATCGTAAATATTGGGCAAAATGGTGTCATATTGGTTGGCACTGCAGCCACACTGCTTGAATCCTTGGTTTTGTTTGCAGACCAGAGCTGCTTCTGTATGGAGTCTGCATCTTCTCTCTGCATCCTCATGGGTTTCCTTCCACTTGTCAGAGATACTCTGGCTCGGCTGATTGCTATCTCGAAGTTCAAGTTCTCCCTGTGTGTGTGCCTGTGTGGCCAGTGGTGGGCAGGTGTGGTCCTCTGTACTCCATGCTCCATGATAGAGCCCGGCTCTCATGTGCTTCACCAGGAGTGAGCATTTGTCTGGTAATGGACAGATTACAAAATCTATGGTAAATGCAAAAAACAAAGATCCAGACCTGTATTACATCCATCCATTTTTTAACCAGCCTAGCAGGGGAGCTGGAGCCTATCCTGACAAGCAGACTGTGAATTTCTAATAAAATTAATCAAACAGCACAAATTAACAGTTTAACTAATAAACAGTTTTACAAGATAACTTATTCAATCAACATAAGAGCCAATAACACAATACTGGGCGGCGAGTATTGTGCTTTTAGTCTGTGTCTAGAATATGAGAATATTTTGTGTTTTGTATTCTTTTTTCATTCATTTATTTATTCCTCAGCATTCTGATTCTGCTCACAGTGTCACCTTATGAAAATGTTTAAAGACAAATGCAAATCACCGAGAGAACCCTTGCTGGCATTTGCATGTGGCTGTCTACATGGTCTGATAAACTCTTTGATCCATTTGCATTAAGCAAAGGAAGCCGTACTGTATGATGTAAATTGGGGAAAATGCTTTTGGGAAAAGAAATTCCCATTAAGAAGGAGAGATGTCGAGAGGAAACTTGTTGATGCGAAATAGTGTCAGCCCTCTCTGCCCTGTTTTCAAGAACGTTTGGTAAAGGTTTGTAGGTTTGCTCTGTAAGTCAATCCAACCGGTTAAATAATCCACATATACAGTAGTATCCTCTCCCACGGCCCCTGAATTGATCAAAATGTATTTTGAAGTATAATTGCGGCAAAGTATAGGTAGTGTCAGTGTTAAGAAGCCACGATGAAGGGAAAGTTCAAGGTAAATGGGGTGTTTAAACTGTAATCTACATTTAAGAAAGCAAGGATAAAACAACTTCACATTTTTATAGAAATATTTATTTGATCCACACAACCTTTTGCTGCTTTCAGCAGTCACCACAATAAAACTCCTGATCTGTACCAATGATTTACTGTCTGATCTACAGTAGCTCACAAACTACAGCTGATAGATTTGGTGATCTGTGGTGTAGAATAGGGGGAGAGGCACACAGAAAAATCAGCAAGGGAATTACAGCACTTTCCTCTCAACGGGAAGCAGGAACGTACGATACTCTTATTGCAGGGTGATTCTGAGCTACAGGAAGTTCCACACAAAAGGGATAATAGTATTCTTACACTTTTCTGGACACTTCATTCAAAGCTCTATACAGGTAACGGGGATCCCCTCCACTACCACCAATGTGCAGCCCTACCTGGGTAATATGACGGCAGCCATAGTGCACCAGTACACTCACCACAATCATCAGGGGATTATTAGGAGGCCGTGATTGGTAAAGGCCAGGGGGAAATATGGCCAGGATGCCAGGGTTACACCCCTACTCTTTTCAAGAAATGCCCTGGGATTTTTAATGACCACAGAGAGTCGGGACCTCGGTTTTATGTCCCATTTGAAGGATGGTGCTTTCTTAGTGTAGTGTCCCCGTCACTATACTGGGGCATTGGGACCCACACAGACCGCAGGGTGAGCACCCCCCTACTGGGCCCACTCAAAGCAGCCTCAGCTTTCCCAGGAGTCTCCCATCCAGGTACTGACCAGGCTCACACCTGCTGAGCTTCAGAGGGCTGCCAGCTGTGAGTTGCAGGATGATAAAGGCGTTTATGGAGATTCTTTTATGTCCTCATCAGGACAATGTGGGGAAGCAATAAAAAAGTAAAAAAGAATGGCCTGGTGTTGAATAAAACATGTGGTGTTTAAATCCAAGGAAGTGTGTTGAAGTTTTATAAATTGCTCACACAAAGGCCTTACAAACTGTGTTTGGATTTGGTCACCACAGCACAAAAAGGACATCAGGGATAGCCTTGGAAAGAGTTCAGAGAAGAGCAAAAGGAGTGATTTCTCACCCCGGGGACTAGGAAGTGGATACATTTCTTTAGAGCTGACAAAAATGACATTTAGTAATTTAAACTAGTCTGCTATGTTATTTGCCTTCGTATTTTCCTTCTCCTGAACGCAATTTGTAAAAGCAGAACCCGATTTGTAACAGTACAATCTTGTCACACTTCGTTGAGTCCATCTCTTGTTTCACTGGGATTGAATGTGTTTACTGAGCCTTTCTTAGTATAGTAACTAGGTCATTTTGCACTGCAACAAGTCAATCTTTTTGGGTGCAGTAATGTGCAATTGTCCTTCTGGTCTGTGACAAGATTCAAAAACCTATTTGACTAGAACACAAAGATGTTGAATGGTTATTATTTTAAGAAGAGTGCAAAGTTTTAATGATTGCAGGTTCAAAATTATTTTTAAAAGAAGAAAACCAAATGTAGAAATCCTTAAAGAAAAGCAATATTTGCATAAAAATTGTGATGGGGGAATTATTAAATGGAAAGATGTAGAGTTGGGAAGAAATGTATGCTGTAAAATTACATGTCAAAACTTAACTGAAATATGCTCGATGAGATATGAGATTACAGCTTGGTTGAATTGAGATAGCCGTGAGAAGTTGTGCTGTTTGGAACTCATCAGTGTGACCATGTCTTGACATCCTGCCTGTCTCATATAGTCTCATTTATGTGTGTAAAATAAAGACACGCAGCTGTACAGGGTTTACAGTAGGTGTGTGCGTCATGTAACCCTTACTGGGAAATCTTCTAAAGTGCTCAACAGGCTTCAAAACTCTGCTCCTCGAGTGCTAAATAAACCTACTTAGCATCAGCACCTACTGTAACTCCTGTCCTGTGCACATTGCATTAGCTCCCAGCGGAGGGTAAGACATACTGAATGTTTAGTGATTAGTACATGTTGTCTATTGTCGAAGAAAAGTCTTCACTCAGGTTAGGTGTGATCAAGCAGAGTCCCTTTATACATGCGCATGGGGAGGATATAATCATGGAGACCTGAGAGCAGCCTCTCATACAGATCTGTGAGTAACCTCTCCACCGAGATGATAAATGCAATGAGTTTTATACAGCAAATTCACATAGGAAAGCTCATTCTAAGTTTCCATATTAGGAGTTGTTTTTCTCTCTACAAATATTTCTTTGTAATTGACCACATTCTTCTTAAGAAGCAGTTCTACCTTGCATTCAGACAAAAGGAAGTATATAAATAAAAGGTGTGAAATGAGCTAGACATTCTGCTGTTGTACCATTAATATAAAAAAAATAATCTGCTTACAATTGTTCTTTCATACTGTTGCTGGGTAAAAAGCATTTTTCAAAGCCAACTTGTCACTATCTTATACACTTTAAAAAAGGTAATTGCTAAAATTCTTCCTCACTATTTAGAGCACTTTTCAGCAGGTGTGGCTAGCAGATTCATGATTGGCTATGACCACTTACTTAGAACACTTTTTTGGTTGCTAGATCTGATAAACAGGCATTGAAAACAGTGTAATATCAACAGAGGCACATTTGTGGGACCTAACTTTGCATTTCCGATATTGTAACTAACATTAGAGACCCTGAAGGCAAGTGTTTTTCATAGATGCCTTTACAATATTTCCTTGTCTTTGTACTTTTCGACTGGATATGCAGTACTTGCCCCTAGCTGCTGTTACTTGTCTCCCTGGGGTCAGCATCAGAAAGGCAAAGGAAACAACAGTTTTCCCGGCTGTGTTGGCCACTGTAGTGGTCAGTGCTGGGGCCCAGTTCCTGTCTGCAGCCCATGCAGTCTGATTGTTCTTGTCAAATTTCACGAGCGCGGGCATCGGTTGTTAATTAAATTTCAATGTCAGACCTGTGGAGGAGGGATAGAGTGGGACAATGAAGGTTTAATTCAGCTGTCGATGATTCACAGACTGAGAAATCCTGCAGGTAGTGCCCTTTAAGACCAGGACTGGGGACAGTTAACTCATTGCCTCTGTTGTCTTGTAATGGGTTATTGAAACATACCGGATACAATATTTTGTGAAAGACAACAAAGGGCGGTACTGCAACTTTTAAGGTCCAAGGGAAGCTCTTAACGTTTTTGGGGGGATTTTGTTCTTGGATGTGTCAGGAATGAAGACCTGATGGAAGGGCGCGAGAGGCAAACCTGTACGAAAATGGAAAGTATTGAAGCTGCGGAAGAACAGTAAGTAAAATGTTTCTGATGGTCCTTATTATTGATTTATTCATTTTATGTTAAGCAGCTTACATTTGTCCCCGGTTATACAGCTGTATTCCTGTTTCTTTGTGTATTCTACTGCTCAAAGTGGCCCATGGGTTTGTGATTCCAGGAGCAGGGCTGTAACATGCTGCGCTCAAGTTTTCCAAATAATAGATTATATATATATAAACTGATTTTCTATCATCTTTGCACAGGCTAACTAATGTTTGATCTCCACTTTAGCATACTGTGCATTTCTGCATATAACAAATCCCACATTTCTTTAACACTCTGGACAGTCAAGGGCCAGTGTTTAGCCTGATCCTCAATTTCTTGCTTTTAATTTCCAATTACCCAGCAGTCACGTCCCGCTATTTCTCAAGGGCTAATTAACCAGATTGATCACTGACAAACCGTCACCAGACCACCAGCCTAAGAGACACAAAGACAAGCTCTGTGTTCCCTTTCTCTGTGTCAGACTGGAATGTGACCTGGCAGGATTTGTGGCACTTTGCTGTCTTTGGCAATGACATGAACCCATTGGTCCTGGTGCAGTTACAGAAGTGTCACGATTGTAGTCCCTCCCCCTGAAGGGCGCTCCGGCTCTTTCACTTCGGACTTGATTTTGTGCACCTGCCCCCTGTTCCAGCCCCCCTTAAAAGCCAGACGCCCACTCTGTTCAGCTCTGCATTGGTTCCTGTACCAAGCGAGTCCAGGATCTGAGTGTCTGGTCCTGTTCCCCCTTTTTCCCCCCAACCCTCCACTGAATCCCGCTCTGGTTTTTAATCCTGTTTGTCCTCGTCTCGGATGGACCGCCTGGATTCGGACCTTTTGCCTCCCTCTTGGATTTCCCTTTGGACTCTGTTTTGGATTGTTTGCCCCGGACTCACCCCCCTGAACACCTGTGCACTATGGACACGCCCCCTGTTTTCATTCCCGACCCCTGCATGCTTTTTCCCCCGTGTTTTCCTCACTCATCGCCGGATTGTGTCGTCTGCATAGGGTCTGGAAAGAACGCTTTCGTGACAAGAAGTGTGTGGCGAACTCTGAGTGGTCAGATCCAGCTGCCTCCGAGCTAAAGAGCCCATCACAAACTCCAATTCCCCTTAAGGATCCTCCACTGAAGTGCACGAAGCCTGCTTGATCTTTACAGAGCTTTGCCTACTCTGACAGGACCCGCTACTACTAAACAGGCTACATGAGCATAAAGGCCCCCTTTCGTTAACAACAACTCCCATTTTAACTCATAGCTTATTGCCTACAATAGATTTTAAAAGAATGATTTATGCTCTTCCTAGTTTGTTGAGGCTACCCGATAATTTGGGCCCACGATTGTGGTTCCTGCTTATGCTGGTTTCTTTTCATGAGTTTGAGATTCGTCGTTGTTGGAATTGATAGTGTTACTCTGTCACAAGCAAGTGATATATCTGAAATAAAAAACCCGAGATTCTTTTTTCTAATGAAAAAAGATCATCTTGCCTTTAGCGTTAGAATCGGTGTGTCAATGAGCGATTTTTTTTTTCTTTGGCAATTGCAAAGTTTCCCTGTGCTGTATTAGCCAATTAGAGCATAAGGTTGTTTGGATTGTTTATTCTAAAATTAAAAAAAGTCACACGAGACAGCTGTTCACACACACAAAGGTTTTTAGAGTGTTTTACTCATGCAAATCTAATTTAGGAATGCCCCATAGGTTTAAGAGAAGCTTTTAGGTGCTGTGAGAACTACAGTGTGCTATCTCCAGCATGTTAAAGACTACATTGAGACAATATTAAAATGCCTACCTTGCTGTTTAGCCTGTTACTTGCATAATAAGGTGTCTCAGATATTTCAAACACCTTGACTCAATGCCAGTGGGCCATATCATCAGTGCAGCTTCCAGATCCTTTTACTGTATCTCGCAATGTACTGATGCCATTGGAGGCAAACTGACTCTTGCCCAGTTGTACTTGATCTCACCCTGAGGTGTTGTGTGTAACCGTCTAGAAGACTTGTGAGGGTCTGAGTAGACAGCTCCCTTTCTACTCTGCGTGTCTTTTATAGGACTTGGGTGTCCCCAGGGTCCGCAGGTGCAGCCTGTGACAATGCTGTGTTTGGAATGTCTCATCAGTCTTCGCTGCCCTGTTAGAGTAACTTAGCAGTTTACTCTCCTATGCCTACAGAATATTATCAGCCTCTAGTTATGTATGTACTGTACAATAGGCCCTTTCCCCCCTTGTGGTGCTGCAGTGCCTTTTTTGCTGTGACACAGATAGTAAAGCCACACCTTGGAACAGACTGCAGAGTGCGTCTCCCTGACCTGATAACAACGACAGCCGGCACATGGGATTGAGGGTGCAGTTAACTATGCAAATTATACCAACCAAAGGAAAGTTCAGTATTACAGCTATAACTAAAAGACTGCCTTTATTTTAGAATGACTAGCAGTCAAACCTTTAAAAATATCTACTTTAAAAAAATCAAAGAAGGGTTAAAGCCTATAAGTCATTATGTGTGGCCGATGTCTGTGACTGTATGCATGTAGCAAAAAGTCTCACCAGATTTTCTCAGCTCTGGACATATTAATAAAGAGCATGTGCTAGATTGCAGGAATGGCCTTCAGATATGGAATGCTTGTGGATATTTAAAACAACATAATATTTAACTGGATCTTAAAGGTGGATTTTCAGCAGTAAGAAATGAGCCCATCTACTGCACCTCAGTTGGTTTCTAGCAGCAAATAATATAATGTGTCACATTCAACATAGTGTTTCGGTGTTGTGTATGTACTGTAGTACAGCTGTCCAATGTGGCTCAAACTTTGAAAGCAGTTGAAGATTTAATACACCTGCCCAGTAAAAAAGAGAGAGGAAGCAAAGCTTAAACATAAATAACTTCAGATCTTTGTTCTTTCTCTGCTGTGCTTTGAAAATTATGCTTTTATGCTCAGACGTGTGAAGCCCATTGAAAGAAATTAAAAGCTAGAAGAAAAATAAAAAAATCTCCCAGAAGACATACAGTAAGAAAGTTATGTTTGTTTTTCGTGTCTGTTTTCAGATTAGAGCCCACCCTGGAGGAGATCTTGTCTTGGTCCCGTAGCTTTGAGAGAATGATGTATTCCCCATCAGGAAGGAATCTCTTCAGACAGTTTCTGCGTTCTGAGTACAGTGAAGAGAACTTGTTGTTCTGGCTTGCTTGTGAAGACCTGAAACACGAAAAGAACACGAAAGCAGTAGATGAAAAGGCCAGGATAATTTATGAAGACTATGTCTCCATTCTTTCCCCTAAAGAGGTAAGGTCTGAAGTAACCTAAGACTTCGTTTCTCAGTGTCCAACCATAAAGTTGCCCACTCTGTAGTGGGTGACCTTTTGATCCATCTTCACTGATGCTTATACACAGGAAAGGTTGTTATAGATATCTGTACCAAACCAGCCTTCAGTAGAGGAATGAGTGAAATAACTGGAGATGGAAGACTTTCATAACATACCTCTTACGGATGCAAGGAAGTCATTGAATTTACCATCATTGTCATGCATCTCAAATAGATTTCAGATCAAACATACCTGTATAGTATAGGGACAAGTACTGTGCAGTACTCTCTGTAATAATTAAGTGATTGGGCTGCTACTTTTAGATTACTGACCAGAACCTACAGTATGTTTAACAGATAGATGGTGACTTTTCTAATAAGTGAGTGGAATTACAGTAATGACCTAATGAGCAGAAGGCTGAATAAGACAGCATGTGATGTGTGCTTTCCAGCTGATGTTGATTTTGGTAAAAGTAAAGGCAGATTGTGTTTTGATGAATCTGCACGCAGTACATTGGACTTGTGTTGTAAGCAAGTGACCTTCATTAACCTACGTTGTCTGTATTTTCACAAGCAACCATTTAAATTTGATGATTCCGGAGACAGACATTGCTACAAGAAATCTGCCTCTGTACAATTCACCTTTAAAGAGTGGGATACATTGAGGTCAACTGTAGTAGCAAGTCAAGCAGGTCAGATTTGAAAGTAATAATACTTAAACTTATATGGGGCATTTTCTGGACACTCCACTCAGAGCACTTTACAGGTAATGGGGATCCCCTCCACCACCACCAGTGTGCAGCCCCACCTGGATGACGCGACGGCAGCCATAGTGCGCCAGAACGCTCACCACACACCAGCTCTCAGTGGGGAGGAGAGCAGAGTGATGAAGCCAGTTCAGAGATGGGGATTATTGGGAGGCCATGACTGGTAAAGTCCAATGGGAAATTTGGCCAGGACACCAGAGTAACACCCCTACTCTTTTCGAGAAACACCCTGGGGTTTTTAATGACCACAGAGAGTCAGGACCTTGGTTTTAAATCTCATCCAAATGACGGCACCTTTTTTTTACATTAGAGTGTCCCTGTCACTGTACTGGAGCAATAAGACCCACACAGACCACAGGGTGAGCGCCCCCTACTGGTCCCACTAACACCTTAGATTTCTCAGGAGGTCTCCCATCCAGGTACTGACCAGGCTCACACCTGCTGAGCTTCAGTGGGCTGTTACAGGGTGATATACTGTAACTTCTGGCTAAAGTGAAGTTGATCTTTTGTTTTTAGGTCAGCCTTGATTCCAGAGTTCGAGAAGGGATCAACAGGAACCTATTGGAGCCAAACTGCGACATGTACAATGAGGCCCAGCTTCAGATTTACACTCTGATGCACAGAGACTCTTTCCCAAGGTTTCTCAACTCTGCGTTTTACAAATCTCTCGTTGAGAGTGCAAGAGGCTCCTCTGCAGAAATCTGACTCTTCAAATGTGTGGCACCGAGGGTTTGCTATTAACTTTTAAAGAAATGCAAAGCAATTAAAAAAACACCCCCACCCAAGCTCAGCTCCTGGTGAACTGCAGCAAAAAGAAACTCCTCAGGCAACTGTGAAACAAAACAAACACCAGAATGTGTACCCTTAGTCATTGTACTGTACTTTCAAAGCCTTTTCACACTCACGCTTCACAACTGTGAACGCAGACAAAACATTTTTTATTTGGATTTTTTCACTGTTTTTAACAAGGTCTTAATGCTTGACTGTAATAAAAAAAACTGTGTGTTCCTAAATCCAGTTTGCATGTAACAAGAATATGGAATTTTGAACTGAATGCCATCGGGTCCAGAGCATTGTGGAGAATGTCTCCTGTCTGACCTGCTCTGCTGCGCGGGCCCTGTGAGTTAAGGGAATTTACTTTCGTTGTTTTAGGAGGTACAGTACGCTGCAGACGCTATCCTCATTGGGAACCTGTCTAAGCAATTTCCTTCTTTAGGATAATCAAATAGGGAAACGAAAGGGCTGAATTTATTCAAGTGTCTGGGCACATCCCATCATACCTTCAACAGCAAAGAGAACCACATAGCTCAAATGTCACAAAGGGGCATTTTTGTGAAACAAAAATAAAAACACAAGCACAGCTATGTGAAGGGATATTATAATTGTATTTGTTAGACCAATAGTAAGCATTTTGAGTCATGTTGTGACTTTTTTGAAGCTTTAGGGAGTATTTACAACTGTTTCTGGTTTTATGTAAGATTTTTACGCATTTAACAAAGATACTTAGTTTCGGCCCCAGGTTTGAAACAGTTACCCATCCAAGGATGTAGTAATGTTTTATAGTACTGGCTAAGAGAATTAAGAAGTAATCGGCTTCCAGTGGTGTTTTGATTTGTGGGTTGACAGTGCCCGGTTCTGGGTTCTGTTGCAGAACCACTATAAGCCTTGAGGTTCTGGACCGGTCGCGGGTGAAGCAAGCTTTGTTTGGCTTTTACTCACATCGGCCTCGGTTCTCCTGTTGTCCAAAAACAAGGATTGAATTCTTCGAAACCCGAAAAAGGAGCAATGCGTGAAAGGTTTGTCAAGGAGCCACAACCTAACCCTCAGAAAGGTTTGATCTGATTCGTAGCTATGTAGCAAAGCAGCATGCATCAATTTTACACAAGATGTTTACAAACTGTGCACGGTTCAAATTACGCAAAGAGATTGAAATTTCTAACATTTGTTTTTTACATGATAATACGTTTTAACATGATTTATGAGTTTATTCTTTCTCAGCTGCAACTTCTGTCTGTTGCCTCCTACAGAGTGATAGAACGAATGCTGTTTCAGATAGGAGTAACTCTCTATTTAAAAAAAAAAGGTTTGCACAACTGTGTTTTGTTCGGCATGACTGATGAGTTGCTCAACCCATTAAACTAGTGCTGTTTGGAAAAAAAAGATCTTATCTTGATAATCCACAGAAAGATACAAAATGGCCGCCGTGCTCCTCTTTCCCCTTTGCACTGCGGTGACCAGGTGTGGCGGTAGCTGCCAGGAGTTCACGGCGGGAAGTAAATTAGCTTCACGGCTGGGCAGAGCACATGGGGGAAGAGACGGGTGAGGGCCGGTCTCGCGGTGCTGTGAATACTGCTTGTTCCAGAAAGTAGCCACTCCGTTTTATATCCCGAACTGCTGAGAATAACGGGAAAATGATGGGATTGATGGTTTTAATACAGCTGTCATCGTGAAACTCTTTATGTCTTCTAATTCTGTAAAATATTGTACCTACACGTGGAGAGATTTCTCTGCAGTACCATTTTTCCACATTGAAGACGGTCTCTAAACATGAGACTGCTTAGCCTTCAGTCTTTTGAAATGCATGCTAGATGGTTACTGGATTATAGTAGTATTATAATATTTAATACTACCACCTAGTGGTATATCTAATATATTTCATGTCAGCTATTTTAGGACAAATTTGAAATGAATTGTTTTAATTACTGTTTACTTAATCACCAGACTGCGGCTGAATACCTAAAATCCTTTTATTCGCCTTCAATTTTGGTGAAAGTGAGGACTGAAGACTTGAGACTAATTGAGGAATTACAACCCATTGGCTACAGGATGCTCAAAAACTACACCCAGTCGGAAAAAATGGCACTAGAAGTCAATTGTTCGTTAAGAAATGCACTCAGCTACAAATGCGATAAGGAAGAATCTTGAAACTGATGGAGGTGAAGGGAGAGGGAGGACTGTTTGTAAAGTGCAGCTTTTTTTTATGTCTGTGCAGAAAAGCAGTCCGCCACTGCAGGGTTTTATAGTACTGAGCATTTTGTACTGCTGGTGCAATCACTGCTTTTAAAGTGGCAAGGTGATGGGAGATGCCTTGATTTTGGTTTTACCTGTGTTCTTTGTACTCGTCTTTTCAAGAACAATCCGGAAAAGAAACTAGTCAAAATGAAGAAAAATGCCAATGGGTAGTCAGATGTTGCTCAGCATCAAGTTTGTAGGAATACTGCCATGTAACCAGATATTGAAAATGGCCAGAGCAGGTTGTTAATGTAGTAGTTTCATATAGATCTAATGTATTATATTTATTTTAAAAACACTAGCCTTATTCATGGTGTTTCTTCTTGGAAAGTCTCGTTAGGATTTGCCACTACCTCTCATAACATATTTTGTTTCACGTTTAGTTGTTGATGTGCAATTGATATTTAGACATTTACTTGAAGCCTAACACTGTAAGCGTAATGTGCATAGGAAAAAAAAAACGTATTAAGAGTTCACAAAAAGTAGCTGGATTATTTTTGTTTAATTGTTTTCAGCTGAAATAGATTTTAAATATATAAAGAATTCAGGAAATAACTGTATAAGGGCTAATCTTATTTTGCCTATGCAAATATTTCACTGTTGTAACGAAACGCTGAAGAGGTCTGAAAGCTGTGTGGAAAAAAACAAGGTTTACATTGTTTTTTTTGCTGATACTCTTCTATCATATTCAGCAAAGTTTCTTATTTTTATTTATAAAATAAATATATAGTAAATACCTTCATGATGGTAAAAGGATATTTATAAAGATTAACTTTTAATAAATTAATGTCTTGTCTGAATTGTTGCTGTGTTATGACATTCCTCTTGCTAGGAAAGCTGATTCACGTATAACTTAAAACACATCTTTAGAGAAACCAATGAGTAATGTTTACTGGCTCCTTAGTTCATGGTTGGCTTTCATGTTTCTTTCTTCAGGACCATGAAAATTTATTTAAAACAAGGAGATGATGAATATTGTCGTTTTTAGAATACAGGCAAGAAAACCTGATGAATTATGATCAGTGTTCAGTGATGCATGTTTCTTTTCTCGAAAAAGTGGTGCACTTGTTGTCTTTCAAAAGGATATTGTTTCTTAAGGGCTATGTGGGGTGCGTTAGCAGAATTTACAATTGTAAAAACAGAAACATCTACCTCTGTTTTTTGCCTTTGTATTCAATTTAGTGCTCTGAAACAGCTTGGTGGCTATAGCAGAATGTGACTGCATAGCTGCTTATTTCTGGAGTATTTAATGATACAAACATATCCATGGCTGAGGTCACATTTGATACAGAACAGTAACAAGTGCTGAGAACAGTCCCATTTTGGCTTAGACTTCAGTACTCTGTAGTGTGAAACTGGATATAAAACATACCTTTAACCAAATTAATTATCTTATAATAATTTGCAAATTGCTTTTGTTTTTCATAGTATTTCAAAAGAAAGATTCTATTGCCACAAGGAATGAGATGCCCCTTTTAAATGCAGAATTTAAACAAAACAGCTCATCTGTCTCCTGTAGGTTTTATTAAGGAACTATTACATTTCAGGCCACTCAAAAGCACACGTAAGAAGCTGAATTTCCTTATGGGTTGCTGGTTGAATTTGGTGTATTTGCAAAGCTGGGTAAGACTGGCTTGGTATTGCCAGAGGCCCGACTTCAATGACAAAGGCACAGCTTTTTGCTCTCCATAAACCCCCCTCGTTATTCTATTAAGACATTGTCAAGTGCAGAACTCTGAAGAGGTGGTTGTTAATGCAACTGTCAATTAACCAGCAGAATCTGTCTGAAAAGCATCATTACAAGAAGCCTCAGTGCCTGGACATGACCTCTGTCATGCAAATATGGGAACAACTTGATAGTCATCTGCATGTAACACGCCCAATCATGATGTTTATTAACGAGTACTGATCTATTCAAGAAAAATGTAATGTGTGTAGTCTGCATGTAACTAAACAGATAAGTAGAGATTATGGAAAAAAACGTCCAGTGAAATGTGATGTATTTATTGCACATTGAGGTGACTCTTAGTTGTATTTGGCTTTGAATTGAAAAGCTAATGAAAATGAAAGTCTTTCGCAAGAACCTGCTCTCCTTGGTCCTGTAATTTCATGATACGCTGTGAAGATGTGTTAAGCGAGGCTGGAAACAGTGACAGGACCTTTGGTCACTTGCTGCTGCGAGCCCACTTCTGGAAGCTCTGCTAGTTTGTCCCTGGTTAGAAGCCCAGGATACAGGGTACCCTTTCTAGTTTCGGTTCCATGATGCTTTCCCTCTCAGACCCGGGTACGTGTTGCCCCTTGCCCAGGCTGCAGTACGGGGCTCTAGAGATGTTCAGCAGGCAGAGCCCTTTGCTCAGATTGCAAGTGTGTTGCTTTGAATCTGGAGTTATGGCATCCCTTGTGTGTGTGACTGGAGGTTCCTTAACAGTGGTGAGCTCATTTTGCATGACACTTCTGTACATAACCACTAGGGCACACTTCTGTTGGCAGATACAGCTTTTGACTTCATTGTGTCACAATGGGAGCAGGCAGCTTTTGACCTTTGACCTGTTGGCACTTTATTTGCTCCCACCAGCCCTGCCTACTCTTAAATGTGTTTCATGTTGACAAAAACAAACCGCTCAGAGGGAGTAAATTCAATAAACCTCTTTACAATCTGCAAACCTAGGGAGACCGGACTCTAAATGCTGACAAATTCATTATTGATTGCAAACGCATTACTCTGATTGTTGCCTAAATATGAAGCCTTAATAGTCCTCTCAGTATATCTATTTTCATTGCTATTTCTGAGGTTTTGCCAAGTGGAACAGTCAGATATGTATGGGCATCTATGTAACATCTCATCTTAGTTTACAGTGTTGATGGGCATAATTCAGAACAGCTACAGTATGTGCAGATTTAGAGGTACTGTAGGAAGAGACAACAAAAATAAAAACATGGACACTGGCAACAAATTATAAATATCAGAAACTTTTCTTCTTTTGAAAAACAACATTAATGATGTATCATTACTGAGCTCTTATAGTCCTCTGGGCATGCTGTAAACATATAGTTAGTCCTACAATGTTAACCGAGAGTTAGAAAAATATACTGTGACCTTAGTGATACCAGGTAATTAAAGGTAGCTAAAGGCACTTGATTTTACATTCAAGCTTGTGTGATTGACTACAGTATTTAGTGCAATGTGGATATTTTTTACTTTTTCCAATGAATGCTTAGACTAACTCCTTATACTTCAGAATTGTAAGAAGGTTTGCAAACAAGAGGAGTTACTCCTCTTGAAGAGCCACTCTGTCCTTTTAGTAGTTAGTATCAAATTGATCCAAGTTTCTTGTCCAGCCTTTTCAGTCTTAAAGGCACGTCCTTTTGGTTTCCTTTAGTGTTTCACAAACAATGGTGTAACTTCAAGCACAAAATACTCAGCTGATATTTTTGAAGCACATGGTCCCTCAGAAAATAAAAGTAAAAAACAAAGTAAAGTAAAAACAAAACTTTAGACAGAGCATCTAAATAAGAGGTGGCCTTCAGCTTATCATTTTCCTTTTTTCAGATTTGCAGATTTGATCACATTTGCTTCAGATTTGATCCGGGCTTCTATCAGAACATCCTTTTCTCACAGTCTGAGTTTCTCAAGTCATGGCACCCTTTTTAAATATTGTCATCAGCTGGAACAGAAATAAATGAGAAATTCACAAAATTGTGTTCTTGATTTTAGCTGCCAGTGCAAAAATTGTATTTTTTGTGAAAGTCTTTACATCGAAATTTGAAAAGGATGGATATTTTTAAAGGATGCAATATAGAACTGTCCATCCAAACTGACATTTTATATTCAGCATGCATTTGCTAAATAAAATAATGATTCAGTTATTTATCATAAACGATACTGTATGAGTATGTATTAAAGTACTGCAATCTGCAGACAATAATTTTACAACTCCCTTAGAGAAGTGATTCTTTCTTTACTTTTCACTAAGTTGGGGTTACTTTGTTGGCAGAATAATCCGTAGTGTTGTGATGTCAGTGGGACAACTTTTCCAAGGGATTTTTTAAATTGTCTGAATGACTTTAGTCCTCTTTATATTAATGAAATTATATTCTGATGAGCCAATTCAGAACCTATGAAAGAAATAATTTGTTGCATGAAACTGGGAGACTGTTTGCTGAATAGCACAATTATTAATCTGGTATTTCAATTACTTGGATATGATATCAAACCAATGCGATTTTTGACAACTGTAAATATATTAAATACATTAAATAACAAGGTGCTTTGGTCTTCTTCTTTTTAATTGCAGGAGCACTCTTAACATGTCATGATCATAGTTTACAGAACATAGTTTCTGTGACACAGTAAGATACTGTACACAGCATGAACCTCCATCAGCAGGATGAGAAACAAAAGCTGGAGAAAGAAGTGTACATAGAGACATGGCAATGTTAAGCAAACCAGCATTCTGGAAAGTTGGGTATCTTGATAAAACTGCTTCTGGTTAGATGCTTTTAAATGAAAAGACATCTGGGAAGAGATTTAATGTCCTGTTGCTCCTCAAAATATATATCTGTGGGCAGAGATTAAATCCCCTCGCCAGACTAAAAATTCCAGACAGGTGACTTGATAACAGCTCTGTATGTGCCAGAGCCTGCTTGCACCTTACTGATAGGAAACAGCGGATGAAGAGTTGGGGCTGGACTTTGTGAATGCACTTTGCAGTTCTCAGGTCTCTGGTGTCATTCAGTGTTTTGTGCATTTGGGTATTTAACAGAGAGACGTGGATCGTATGTAACATCTGAGCCGAGATCACTTGGATGGTTGTATATTTCCACAGTGCCACTGTGGTATTAATACCACAGCAAGGAGCTGTCACTGCTGAGATGAAGACAACACTTGAACTACCTCTCAAGTTTTACAGGAACACAAAGGGTCAGTCTTTAGCAAATCTGAGCCAAGATGCTAGTGTTTCTTCATTCACACTTTGTCCTGGCATAGAGCCCCTTTGGTGTATGTGACTAATATGCCTTCGGATGTAACTAGTCTGACAGCGTTCAGTGATCATACTCCAATTTTTTAAGCATGATATCTTTTGTTTGGGGGGGTCTACCTACAACAAAAAAGAACCCCAATTATAACGGGTTGGGAATTCTCTTAAAGCCCACTTGGTTGCATTTATTTGCTGAAAATATCACAGTTAAATGACATTGAGCCAAGTGCTCACTCCATACAAAACAGTAGTGCTCTGTGTTTTGCCACACTTCATGCATCATACAGTGGTTACCTTTCATAAAATTAAATGGACAAAAAACGTTACTGATTCAATAAGTCTAAAAAGACCAACAGCTTGAAACTCTACTGAGTTTATCATTTTGTGTTAATGCTCAATTACTTACTTGATAGTTTCCTTTGTTCTGTCCTCTGTAAGTTAGTCTCGAAACGGGTCCCCGATTTGTTTAGCATGATTAATACCGGGAAAAGTCAACTTCAGCATTTTTATTTTATCACAGGACTTTAAATTCCAATGAATTCTTTACTGAAATCATCCTTAATTGCTTACTTGACCCAGTGGCTGAAGATCATTGAAGAGGATTATTATTGATTATTGAGGATAAGCTGGAGCAAAGACTTGCAGTGGGATGGAATGGAAATGTCAACGCTGGGCCCCCCGATTCCAAGAGCTGGGCAAGCTGCTGTCCGACTGGCTGACAAGTTCGGGGAGAGTGAAAACGCTGCACGAGACAGTGGTTCCAAACCCTGGTCCGGGAGGAACACACTCTGGAAATCTCTGCTAAGACTTCATTGGTCCATTTGCTATTTAGACTTCTGTTGGAATTGTTCTTCAGTCAGTCCTACATATCGAACATACCCAACTTCAAGGGTAGTATCCAACAACTTTAGCCCATGTAGTTCAAGCAGGGAGCTGCGTCAGCAATGCATGGGCTACAAAGAAACAGTAAAAGTTTATTCCATGCTGAAAAGAGAACAAACACAACGTTTCGGCTGTGGAGCCTTCACACCCAACACACCCAGAGAAGGCTCCACAGCCGAAACGTTCTCTTCTCTTTTCAGCATGGAATAAACCTTTACTTGTTCCTTTGCAACTTTAGCACACACTTTACACAGGCTCTCCCTAGTATACTTGCTGCTGTTTCCGATATACACTTCATACTACTATAGTTAATCAACTGGCAAAGAACAGACACAGGTGGGAAAGACACTAAGACAATAAGTGTTTTTATTTTCTGCTGCAGAGTCAAATTAGTTCCTGCTCATTGCAGGCAGCACACATGAATGAGGGCAGATCTGAAACTCTGAAACGGGCTCACTTGACTTTTTAAGAGCTGAAAGCTAATTAACAGATAATATTTGGCCTGTGATTAAGAACCAGAGGATTGTTCCTCCAGGACCAGGTTTGGGAATTGCTGGATTAGAAGTAGGAGAAGAAAAGTTGATTTTTTTTTGGATACCAAGTCTTTCAAGGAGAATGGTTTCAACAGAGATGCATGTTAATTGAAAAACGCCCCGGCTCTTTACACAGCCTTACTTTGGATAGTTCAGGTGGGCAGCTGCGTCAGCATGCGTAGGCTGCAAAGGAACAAGTAATAGGTTTATTCCATGCTGAAAAGAGAAGAAAACACAACGTTTCGGCCGTGGAGCCTTCTTCAGGTGTCTTCAGGTGTGCTCCACGGCCGAAACGTTGTGGTTTCTTTCTTCTTTGGATTATTTCATAAATATAAAAAATGAGCAGAGTTACTGTCAAATCCTGAACTGAACTCTGCATCTCAGTAGCAACCCTCATGTATGTAAAGCTTCAGCTCAGTCATATGGCTGCCTGAGAATGTTCACCTTTTCACCTTTTTTTATTTTACGTGTTGCAGATGAGCTCCCAGGAAACATAGCCAATCAACATATGACAAATCATAAAGCTGTGTGCAAACATAATTTAATAGGTAACATCCATATTTCAAGCACCAGAAATCCTCAAACAATCCTGGGGTGGATTTAGCGTTGAAGGCTAAAGAAGACATGTCATACAATGAGTCGCTCTTCGGTCAGAGGTTAGCTGACCGTTACTGTAAAGCAATTGTCTCCATGCCTGCTCCCGGAAAGCCCCAGTCTGTATAGTCCTATAGGTCATCCTCACCGCCCTGTCTTTTAAAGATTATGAACATTTTAAAAGTCACTAATAACTAAGCAAGTAATTAGTTCGCTTAAAGTAATTCTGGTCCTTATGACTTATTCTGATAGCTGTATCAAAAGACATTTACAACATGTATATATATACTGTATATAAACACATTAGCTGTTAAACTGATGACAGTCAAGCTGTTCAGGGTCTTTAGAAACTCCAGGTTCAGGCATGGAGACCCATGACATCAGTGGTCAAACATCATGCCAATCAGACAATCCCAATCCCTGGACATGCAGAGGACTTTTAACATCCAGTTTTAACAGCCAGACCCCAGCTTTATTGAATGCTCTCAAAATCTTACTGGAATTATCTTTTTTTTAATTCTATTGCAGTACTTGCCAGATGTACAGCAACTTGTCAATGCCATGTCAGTTGTGTACTAGATAGTATATTACATTCCATGTCTTTTTTCTAGTTTTGTGGGGTATCGTTTTCACGAACATTTATTGTGTTGCTTGGTTAAAGGTTCCCAGCTTCTGCTCCAACAATATGATCTTCTTGCAGAACATGCTGAGTTTTGGAGCAGGTGTCAACATCTCTGAGAGGGGTGATGCTCTGGCACTTCTTGGAAAACTGGGGCAGATTCTTCTGCGCTCTTCTCCTCTCTTTCTGAAGAAGTGGCGTTCTCCGTGGGGCCAGCTGGGCCTTGTGGTTGACCAGAGTTTGTGGCTTCTAGGCTTTCACAGGCTTCCGATGTCCACTAAAGGAAAAAAAAATACAAGTTATTGATGCATAATAAATATTAGTTGTCTTTGCAATACATTTGATGCAGAGATACTGTTTGGGTCTCCTTAACAGCTGCTTACTGATGTTGTTTTACAAATGAGAGCCCTTTTGCTAGTCACTAGCTAATTGACCAAGGTTTAGAAATGCAAGAAGTCACAGCGCAAGGTCTTAAAAACACCAAAGAAGATATACAGGAAGGGTATCCTAAATGTTCTGAATCGAAACAGTTTTTCAGGATGTTATATAGTCTTGAGTAGAGCTCTGGTCACCCTCTTTTAGCAAGAATGAGGCTTTAGAAGTGACCACTGGTATTAGAACTGTACAAAATATTTCCACACGTGGCACAATGTTATTCCTGCCTTTCAGTTATTTCGGAAATGTCACATAGGAGTGTCCGTTAATTTAAATGCACCCAGGCCAGGTCAGGAATAAACGCAGGTCAGGTCAGGTCCGGGATCTCATGTAGCTGTTTCTTGAAGACAGACAGGGTATTGGCTAGGTTATGTTTTTGATACCTTGAATTAACACTGATGCACTGATCTAAATTAAAGGTCTTCTGCCAGGTGCTTACCCAGTCTTGAATTTCATCCGTCTTTTTCAATTTCTTGTGCCGCCTCTTCAGCTTTTAACACTTTCTTTCAAAATCATATGCTGCATCTGTGACAAATGTACACAAAGTCCTGGATTCCACCCACCTGAAATTTTCAATCGACACGCTTCCAGATGGTAAAAGCAATGGGCTGCCAGCAAACAAGCCGCCATAGAGATTTGCTTGTAATTTGCAAGGAGTGGGTGGGTTGAAGCCGAGCCAGAGGCTGTTTCGCTTCATTGGTCTGGTCGTGAAACACAAGCCAGCGAACACAAGTGGAAACGATGTGGAAGTGCATGTGAAACGTGAACAGGACAGACGTCTTTACGCAGAGGGTTGTGGGAAACTGGAACAAGCTTTGTCCAGCTTCTTTCAGGGAAGGGCTGATGATATCTATGGATTACTGACTAACTACCAAGCGGATAGTCTAAACAGGCCAAAGAGTCTCTCATCTGGTTAAAGACTGTCTCAATCTTTCCATTCTGTTTGTTATTTATTACATAATAAACTGGACATGCCTCAAAATTTGACAAGGTGAAATATGTCCCAGACCCACATGACCTGAAATGACTGAAATAAAAAGGTTGTTGGCACATTATTAATAGAAAGGAGTAGAATTACCACATTAAAACCACTTATTCGTAATATACTGTAGTGTGCCTGAAATAATTTACATGCAAAATTGTAACCAGAAAATCATAAATACAAGGTTTGAGTCATCTCAAGTCAGGAGACATGGTCTGTTAATGAGCCGGTAGCTTTGCCTCCAACAGCAAATTACAGTCTGTTCCCCTAATATCAGGGCACAGCCAGCACTCCAGTGTGCGAGAACCCATTGCAACAAAAACACTGAGATTATTAACCCTAAACCAAAACATTAAACATGGTAAACACCAGCTTACCACTGTTGTGTATCCATAGTAGCTGCAATAATTAGAAAAATGGAAATGATCTAAATAAAATGATAACCGTGACATAGAACTAACTTCTCTTGCACTTGTTGCGGTATGATCGCCCCCGTCGGTGTCCCTCTCTGCTGCTACCTGCGTGGCTCTGCTGGCGGATCTGCCGGACGGCCCGGCGGCGATGTTGACGCTGCTGGAAGACTGCGTGTCCGAGGTGTTCCCGCCCTCCGCTCCCGACAGCCCGGAGATGACCAGGCCGCTGGAGAAGCTGCGCTTGCCGAAGAGCAGGCTGAGCGTGGAGCTGGAGGAGGAGCCCTGGCTGGGCCTGAGCTGGGCCGCGGGGGGCAGCTGGGAGCTGAGCGGGCCGGCCGCGGAGAAGCGGAGCGCCTGGGAGAAGACCGAGGCGATGGAGGTGCTGTTGGACAGCCTCTGCACCACGCCCTGGGCAGAGGTGGACACCTGCTGGCTCTCCAGGATGGGCCCGGACTGGCTGGTGACGGGGGGCCTCGGGTTCTGTGGCTGGACAGAGCGGCTCCTGTACTCTCTTCTGGCTAAGAAGTAGAAACAGTGAGGCGTGTTGGCAGACCGGCCCATTAACAGACTACTTGCCTTGAAAACCCAATATGACTCAAACACTGTTTTCATGTTTTCCTTTAAGTGGTCAAAATGGCATGTTATTGCATGCATGCTAAATTAATAATAATAATAAGAATAATAATAAGAATAATAATTATTATTATTATTATTATTTATTATTATTGCGGTTAATAATAATGTTGCTTTATTAGCCCTATACAATTTCTTGCATTAGGAATTCGTCTTTTCGCATACCCCAGCTTGCTCTCCATGAGACAGACACACAGACAGGGAGAGAAGCCTGGGGTCAGAGCGCAGGGTCAGCCATTGTACAGCACCCCTTGAGCAGTTGGGGTGAAGGGCCTTGCTCAGGGGCCCAACGGAGTAGGATTCCTCTGCCGGCAACCTTCCAGCCACAGGCGCAGATCCTGAGCCACAGAGCCACCGCTCCCCCCGATTACTAATTACTAATCCAGGTAAGTGCTTATTAATGTGCTCTTCATTGTCTACACATTTTTACCAAGAACGAGGCAACAACAGTGTTTTTAAGTCAGTTATTTCAGGTCATTTGATTGTAACACCCAGCAATGACGAGCCACGCCTGCCCTATTTGCGGCTCAAAATCAATAGTGAAAAGTCAATGGGTGCTGCAATGGGGTGCAAGTACCTGCTCCGTGCTGCCTGCCTCTGGTTGCCTGCACAGCCCTGGTCCTGCCCACACTCAGGCTCTGAGAGGTGATGGAGCTGGGGTGGTTACTGAGAGAGGAGCCTCCACCCCCACAGTCCCCGTCCTCCATGGTCCCCCTGCTGTGGCAGCTCGTGACGGTGTCCTTCCTCACTCTGCGCGACACGCAGGACAAGAGGAACCCGCTATCGCACAGCTGGAGACAGATGGGCCATGAGCTATCAGATTTGTTTCTTTGTAACTGAGCTTTCCATTCCTGGAACGTATTTTAATTTGAAAAAAAAAACCCACCATGCACACTTCAAGCCCCAAGTACCATTTTCCACTGCAAAGGGAGAAAAAGCTGAAAGTGTAATTTTCCTCCTTATATTCCCCCGCTAAACTTTAAGCACACCAGAAATGGCAGTTTTCACGAAATCTCTAGCCTAGCAAGTCACAGGAAAAAAATGTTTGAAAACTGAAGGTCTGGGAAGATCTTGATGAGATTGTAGATAATAACCTTCCGGAATAAAGGCATGCCTGTATTGTAAGTAATGGTCATCAGGGGTCAACTGAAAAACAGCGGGATCAAGCAGGAGAAAGAGAGAGGGGAAGGAGGCAGCACTAGCCGACCGACGAGAATCGGCAACAGAGGGCTGCCCATGAAGGCACTACAGAGAGGAAGTGAAAAGAGAATGAGGGAGAGATCACTGCTTTTCACACCTGCTGTACTCACCTTAACCATTTGGAGAAGAGCCAGGATTTTAAATTCACCAAACTGATGGGCGCACCCCAGATGCCCTGGAGCTGCTTGTGGGCTCCCATGTAGGACGTAGTCAGAGGCGACACGTACATGGGGTAGCCCAGAGGCTGGTCACAGGAGGAGTTGATCATGTTCCTCAGAGCTTGCTTGGAGTTCTGGATGCTCCCTCTCTCTGGGTTCCGATTGCGGAGGAACACCAGCTCCTGCTGCTGCCCCGCCCAGAGACCTCGGACACACTCCTTGTTGATCTGGAAGAGAAAACAGGTCAGGGAAGGCAAAGCTCATGTCAGGTTTTGATCACAAGAAATGGAAAGAAAGCTCATGTGGACTTTGGACTTGATGAGCTGCGCCACGCTCGGCATTAGAAATACAGAGAACTGGCTTGTTAGTTTCCTACTGTACATGTTGTATAATCAGTGCCAAAGAACATGCCGTAGTGAGCTGTGAAGGCAAGGATGTTGCGCGCTGTGTGCCCTGAAGTGTGACTGCAGTCATGCAAACTTTGTGTTTGTTAGCAATCACTGAGATGGGACATCATCACATTCTGTTTTATGTTTAAGAGCTGTACATTTTTCGGCCTGCGCTCAGATCAGCCGTCGTGCTTTTAACGCTGCAGCTATAAAAGTGGTTCATGTGCATAGGCTCTCTAATGCCCTGCTGCCAGTTAATGGGACCCTACCAGACATCCATAATTACAAAGCTGCTTATTGCTTATTGTAGGACAATGAAAACCTGAAGCCTATTGTGGAAGCAGAGGCAGCAATGTGTGATTGCACCCTGCACCCAGTCCTTACCAGGGGACACACACACACCAATAGATTTAGGGATACTTATTGACGTTGCCAGCAGTAAAGCACCCAGAGAAAACCCTAAGTAAATCCAAATAAATTAAGATGCACATTACTTCTAATGACACTGAACAAAAAAACCTGTTTCACATTCCCTTTTCTTTAGTTTGTCTGACACATAGCGACCTTGTATAGTAGAAATAAAATGTTTGAGGGACATTCTCTGAATGTTTAAGCTGTTGCCTTTTATCTGATCATCTCAGTTGAGACAGTCATGTTGATCAAAGGTCCAGGTCGTCAGACAAGTGGTACCAGCTGTGAACTCAGGCTAAGACAACTCTCTGTTCAATGAGGAGTGTGTATTCTCTCCAAGTGAATTCTAAGAGTCAGCCCTCTGAGAACATACATAGAGTGAGAGAAATGTGAGGATGAAAAGATATCACTCGTGTAGGAGGAAGGAGGAAACTTAAGAAGGTAGAATAATCTCAGAGGAGAGAGGAAGACCGTATTAGAGGTGAAGTATTTGGACTGTGAGAGAGATTGCTTAAAAGACCAGACTCTATCCAGGAAATCTGAGCATTGGAAGAGTACCAGACTTTATGTCTTAAGAAAGAGATTTGCTGTCATATTTTTGTGCAAATACTGAATACCTACTTTTGTAGTATCTACAAGCTAAAAGAAATGTAGTGTGCAGGGTTTTAAAAAGAGAAGTAGCTTCCAAATGTTCTGTTTAGTATCCATTCTGCTGAGAGAATTAGTCCTGGACAGTGATACTCTGTTTGACAGGATGCATGTGCTGTCTTAAGGTGTTTTGTGTCTCGAATTCACCAGGAATTCTGTGTCTAAATCTGTTGAAGACAGAATTATTGAAACTCTTAAATCTGTGAATATCTATACAAGACTGTGGGGGTTCTGTTGTTGTAAATAAATATTGATTCTACATTTGCCACCTTATTGAAATATTGCCACCTACTGTAAATCTGCCATTTCTTACCAAGCTGCACAGGAGAAGCGAAGAAAACACATTCCACGATATGCTTAGTATTCCCTGACTACAGAGGGTCCACTTATTCATTTTTGTAGCCTGTATAGCAAGCTATTGTCAGGACTGATGGGCACTACTTATTTTATAATTATTCATACTCCCTTATTGCAGCATCATCAAAAATAATATTTAAGTTCATTAGTTATTTTGCATTATTAGGCAAATGTTATTTTAAGAATATTTGCATCTGAATGCAAGTTACACCTTTACAAATTTGGAATAACCAGAGACTGTGAAATGGGTGCACCACCGGCGCAGCTCTGAGCCTCACCTTGATGACTTGGAAGCTGAGGTGACGCTTGTAGAGCATGATGATCTTGTATTCGTCAGCGCCCTCGTCCATCATGTGCCTGAGAGTCAGGAGGGTGTCCCTGCTGGACAGCACGGCCTTCCGCCAGGCCGGGTCTCCCTCGTGACAGATGACCAGGGTCTCCTCATAGTTACTAATAGCCTCGTACAGGACCGCAGGGTCCTCTGTCTCCTCCAAGCAAGTGAAGTGATCCTGCATAAAAAAAAGAGGAAAAATGAGAGCTGTGCCTTTCAGTACGTCTTCCAGAATCCCTGCTGTTCATGTTCCAGGAACTGGAACCGCCTTCTAATGTCATCATGATCCCCCTCCACTGTCAAAAGCTGTCCAGACATTTGATGCAGTCAGAAAATCTGTGTTGCTGTTCATCATGTTGGAGAAAGTAATCGGTCTTCACGTCTCTTAAGTGCAAAGTGCCTGTTGCCTGCTGTGACACACCTCTTTAACTTGCAGTGTGAGGCACGATCAACACTTGTAATTAATGTCTTAAAAAAAAATAATTAAAAGGACAAAAATCTGTAAAGCTACGGTCACGGAATGTGATGTCATGTGGAGGAGTGGACCTATGCTTCCTGAACAAGCATGCAGAAGAAGACATCACCAATAAATTCGACTCAAACAGCTGACAGGTGGAGAATCCCCTGATGTCTTGACAAGTGTTTAAAGAGTGGGGGTGCAGCTCTTACCTGGTGGAGCTTTAAGCTCATGCGTACCGCTGGGGCCACAACCTTCTGAAGGAGGTCCATGTCCGTGAACACCCACTCATCCTTAGCCGCTATGCGGAAATCTCCTTTAAACAACGCGTTGAAGCCATACAGGAAAGACTCCAAGCTGCCAAAGAGATGGGCAATGAAACCTCACCAGCACCATTCACCGTGCTGGTCAGTGGGCTGCTTACCAGGGAATGCTGGTAACACATAACCAGTGCCTAGTTCTGCTTTATTTCTATGTGCCCTCTGTTACATTTTACATAGAGGCTAAATATGATGTTATAACATACGGAATCCCTTATAACCAGCCTATAAGAAAGTTTTATGATGGCATTATTAGGCTACATAAGGCTATGTTGAAATAAAATTTGGATTTGATAAAGTGCCATTAAAACTTGCTGCGTAAATTACATCGTGTTAACCTAATCTCAACTAAACAGCACAATATACTATAAACACACATGGACATGCTGCACAATTAGGCCCTTATACATATTGTACGTGTATCAGAGCAAATGAAATGAATGAAGATTTTCAAGCCTTTCTGAGCAGCTCGTTGCTCCTGAGACAGCAGCTTGGACACTGTCCCGAGATGGAGGGGACATTGACCTGTTGGACATGTTGTGGGAGGCGCTCCCTAAAGATCTTCTCCCAAGGACCGAGAGAGCAAAGCACAGGGTGACTAAGGGGGAGTCCTCTTCGCTGTCGACAGGCTGTGGAGTTCGAGCACACAACAGGATTTACCTGCTGGCCTTGTCAAGTGCCAGCCGAATTCCAGCGTTCGTTACAGGAATACAAATACACGTCAAAAATTCAATGTCAATGGGATTTATTTCCACGGTTAAGACAAGCAATAATTCTTATTCCTACCAACACTTTCATTCATTTTTGGCTGATTAATTGCATCAGATACGTCGGAGAATTCAGAAGGGAGAAGTTACATTAAATATGTGGGGTTTTATTGTTTTTTTTCGGCAGTGTTTTAGACTGATCCCATCCACTTATTTCTTAGTATCAACTCTGGTGTTATTCGAAATACAAAAGTGATCCATTGCCCTTGTAAAAAGCAATGTGATTTGTAACCGTGTTGTTACAAATTAGACCTGTAATGGTTTTAATGGGAACTACTGTACATCATGACATGTCACCAGAATACCCCCCCCCAGCACGTCCCCACGCTGCAGGAGGTCAGAGGTGAGCAGCTGTAATACCACTCACCTCCTCCAGCTTGCTGCTGCAGTACTGAATCCACTCCAGGTACACGTTGCAGAAACTGGCCCTGGTCACTCCTTGGAGGCAGAGGACGTAGTCCTCGTCGATCTTGACACTGAACACCGCGGGGTCTCTCTCGATGTGGTGCCACTTGGTGTACACCTGGAGTGCCTGCTGCACTGAAGGCTCTTTGATCCACTCCTGAAGCTTAGGGGAGTGGAGCAGGTAGTATATGATGCTCTGCAGACGAAACACCAATGAAAGAGAGATCAGGATGGCTGTTACTGAATGAATCCTTCACTTCTCCCCCAGTCAGCAATTTCACATATCGGAGAAGAAAAGTCCATTACTGGCACAAAAGAAGGTTTGAGAATACTGTAAACTCTCAATGATGATCTTCTTCAAGCATCATTTACTTGTTCCAATGCATTTTACACTATTCTGTCTTGCTTTTTCTAACATCTTACATTACAACAGTAAATGCTTATATGGTTTGTGTAGAGCCCCCCTCACAAGCTGCATTATGATAGGCTTCCTGGTGATTTGAGGGGCCTGTCGTGCTCTAAACTGGGGATCTGCCCTGTTAGAACATCAGAGATGCAAATTCAGACTTCAGCCTTTCTACAACAGCAGTGCAGGATGTATTTTTTAAAAAAGGTCTTGAAATGCATTCAGACTCTCTTTACCTTGAGATAGTAGGTGATGAGCAATTTCCTCAGGTCGTACACCTGCAGCATGGTGGCGGCGTTGTTCTCACTGACACTGTAGCCCTCCAGCAGGTACTTGGTGGAGGTGACCTCCCAGGCCAGCCAGCGCAGGTTGAAGGCGGCGTTGCAGGACAGGATGTGAGGCAGGTGTCCCGGCTCACAGCAGCAGCAAGCGTCGTCGTCTTCCACGCCCTCTGCGATGGCCTCCACTTCCCGCTGCTGGCAGTACGTGCCTTGGGGAGAGAAACTCCGCTTCAAGAAAGGCTCGTGGGCTCACCGTTTACACCCTCTCAGGGAAACGACTCACAGGGAGCAGAATATAAAAGAGGCTGGCTGCTTTGTAAGAAACTCAGTACCATGCACACCAGGAGGAGAGTGAACAGAGGGAAGACAGAACACAGTTATCGTGGTCCACTTGTCAGCATCCAGTTTTAGTCATTTAGATTCATTCTAGAGTCCAATAGATGTTTATTATTACTCTTATTATTGTTAGTAGTAGCGATCTAGCTTGATCTAGTTTGATCTCAGAACTGAGGATGGGACAGATCTTAAGAAAACCTGGAATCTCCTGTAAGCAGTATTGGTGGGCCAGTAGGTAGCAGTCTTCCCTCCGGATAACAATTTCCAAACCAGTACATTGACCGGGGACTCGGCCTTCACTTGAATGACGCAAGATCCTTAGTAGATCATTGAACACTGGCCTACCTAAGGGTTCATCTTTAATTCATTTGGTGAAGCTATTTCTTACTTCTGTGCCTGATCTGTTCTATAGTGGGGCTGCTGTTTCAGAATGGTTGCCAGTCAGCCTCACCCAAGGGGGGGCTGCACTTTTGTGATGGATGTAGGTAGAAAGTGGGACCCATTCTATATATAAAGCACTTTGGGATCTTCTAGAATATATGACTATTTTTAGTACTAACATACTCACTGGCCAAAATATTAGGAACCCCAACTCAATAGGTTGTAGTGCACTATTAGCTCGTGGAACCTGAGGCAGACTACCATCAGCAGTCCCCCTTCCAGACCAGAATAATCAGATCCTGACTGTCATTGCCCTGATCAAATGTGTAGTTAAATCCCCCACGCTCAACAGAGCCTCATCTGAGGGAGAAGTGAGATGGCACTGGGGTGCAATACTTCCCATAGTCTTTTCAAGCTGTTCTTGCTATTCACCGGAGCCCAGGAAGGAGTGGGTGTTCCTAATATTTTGGCGGAAAGGTGTGAGTATAAATCTAATAAACAGCATCTACTTTAACAACAAGTGTCCCACCTCTGAACTCCAGGCCTCGTAGCTGGAAAGTAACCAGGCCGTTCCCAATCTCAATCAGGTGCACAAAGGCGTTCAAGTAATCTGAGGCCAGCATGAAACAGTCCCCTTGGCTGTAGTCCCCCCAGCGGCCCAGGAGCAGATCCCCACACAGTGAGCGCTGCAGGGATCGCGTCAGGTACTCGTAGAATATCGAGTTGAGGTTGTTATCATCGCTTCCTGAAAAAGACAAAAAATGCCTTTGGTTAAGTTCCTTTCTTTAAAAGACAACAGAGTGGAGAGCTTCTAAGGGATATTTATTAGGACACAAGTGAATAGAAGGGAGAAAGAATGGTGATAATAGAAGATTTTGGTCACAGGCTTGTCCATATCTTTCGGATTTCATCTGGTGTTGTTAGCTTTCTAAATATATACAGACTGCTCTTGATTAAACCTGCACCTGAATCACAGAGAGATCCCTAGCTGCAATCTAGGTTTTTACTCAGAGGGCCTTAGAAAGCTATTCTTGCACAAGCACTCATGGGAAAGGTGTAGAGATGCATACTGCACCCCCCGTGAGGAACCGAAATGGAAGAACGGGGTGAAATGAAGAATTAAACATGAAGAAATAAATAAAGTCAGAGCTGTCGTGTAGCTCTTCAATGAAACGTGTGTCATCAGGAATTGATTATGTTTACATGGGGACCTACATCAGTGTGCTTCCGCTACAGTGGAAGAGTAGGGCTTAATTCCACACTGAAAGGCAGAAATAAGAAACACAACATTTTGGCTGTTGAGCCTTTTGCAGTTGTTGAACCTGTTTAATACCTGAGCCTTATTATTAACTAATATATATTTTAGAAAGCATTGTGTTTTTTCTCTTTCTACTTTTGGAATTAACTTGTACTCTCTTGTAAACTGAGAGTTTGTGTATCTTTGTGAAGGCACGGCAAACACTGCTTTAACACTGGCACGTTACAGGAGTGATTGAACTCGATATTCAGCCAATGTCCTGACTGAGAGAGATCCTCCTTTTTACCTGCGTCTTTCTCAATCTGGGACATCAGTCTGCTGTTTGAGTTGTCTATCCGTTTGGTGCTGCACAGAAGAGGAGAGAAAAACCCAGCTGGAAATGAAAATACATTTGTTAAACAGACTATATATCACCATCACAGACCAGTTTAGGTGGGAGAGGAGGAGAGTAAGGAGGATGTGGCTTCTTGGACAGCACTTATAGCAGATCCATGCTGCTGTGTTTAAAGGTTTAGCCCAAAATAACGCCCAGCAGACAAAATGACTCCAAAAGCCTTTCTTGGAAGTCCAATCAACCAAAAGAAAGCAATCCTTACTTGTAGTTTCTTTCCCAAAACTTGACCGGTCGGGGATAGGAAAGGACGAAGATGGCACTGCCGAGGAAAGGACTGAGTGGGATGTAGAACAGTGAGGTCACCAAGGTCTGGAGCAGGAGCATGGCTGAGTCTGCGCTTCTCAGTGAAGGAAAAGGGACTTCAGCACAGCGGGACAGAGCACAAGGAGCCAGGAGACTCCCTGCTGACACATAAAGCTGCTAGATTCATTTTTACAGGTTGGTAAGAGAGGCTTCATAGTTCTGCAAAATATTTGGACAACGGAACAATTTCCAGACGCTGGTGGGATATCAACCCTAAGCTTCAGGAGTGGATCAAAGAGCCTTCAGTGCAGCAGGCACTCCAGGTGTACACCAAGTGGCACCACATCGAGAGAGACCCCGCCGTGTTCAGTGTCAAGATCGACGAGGACTACGTCCTCTGCCTCCAAGGAGTGACCAGGGCCAGTTTCTGCAACGTGTACCTGGAGTGGATTCAGTACTGCAGCAGCAAGCTGGAGGAGGTGAGTGGTAGTACAGCTGCTCACCTCTGACCTCCTGCAGCGTGGGGACGTGCTGGGGGGGGGTATTCTGGTGACATGTCATGATGTACAGTAGTTCCCATTAAAACCATTACAGGTCTAATTTCATGCATGTGTTGCAACACTATTACAAATCACATTGCTTATTACAAGGGCAATGGATTCGCTTTTGTGTTTCAGATAACACTAGAGTTGATAAGCGCTTCTCAGTGAAGGAAAGGGGACTTCAGCACAGCGGGACAGTGCAAAGCAAAACCGCTTCTGTCCCACTTGGATAAGGAGCCAGGAGATTCCCTGCTGACACATAAAGCTGCTTGATTCTTTTTTACAAGTTGGTAAGAGGGGTTTCATAGTTCTGCAAACTTTCCAGACGCCGGCGGGAGGTTTCTCTGTCGGGAGTGGTTCATTTCTGTAAAGACACAATGGTTCCCGGCGTGGGGAAGACTGGAGGCAGGCGGGGGAGAAAGGATACGTGGCACAGCGAAGGGCTGAGCGACAGCGTGAAATGCACTTCCCCAGGAGATCTGCCACGGCGCCACATACACCAGGACAAAGTGCAGCTTGTAGAGGAGGTCCCGGAGCTGCAGCAATGAGGACAGAGAGGTCAGTCAGCACTGCAAGGGAACTCCTAAATCCCAAACCCAAAGCACTGCCTTCTGGTAGACAGAACCGTTTCAGCTTCAGAGGGCTGAAGACAGGACCAATTAGTACATTCTATTAGTTTCTAATAGAAATACAACTAACAGGAGGTAATCCATAACTCTGGACTGGGACACATGGAATATGGGCTGGACATCATCGCTGGGGCATCACCAGCTACCTGAATCACGCAGGGTAAACCAATATCAAGTCTGGTTCTGCCCTCTCTTGAGATTCCACAGAAGTGACACAGGAGGCCATATTTAGTCAAGACCTTGGTTTAACATCTCATCTATATTTTGCCATATGGAGATACTGATTTAGTATTGGGCCAGAGGAAAGAGCTTTTACCTTCCGGTGCCCCAACACTATTTACAGCATCATCCTGGTTTTCCTTAGAATGCAGACCAGGTCCTTGCGTAGCTTCTGAGGTCTGAATCTTAATATTTGTTATTTGATTTATTCATTCTTTTGTCAAATGTGTGCCTGAAATATTTAAATATCTTCTTCTAGTTACAGGTCGGTCCAAATTTCTAGGTTGGTCCATATTCCTGCATTTTTTGGAATTCATGGGTCTGTCAATGATAAGAAACCATCTAGGTCCTGAGGCAGCAAAACAGCCTCAAATCATTATTGTTATATATTGTTATTGTCATCCTGTAAAGCACTTTGAGAAGCCACCTTTAAAGGTGCTATATAAAATAAAGTTTATTATTATTATTATTATTATTATTATTATTATTATTATTATTATAAATCATGGTAGTCCCACTACCACGTTTGATGGTCAGAATGAGGTTCTTCTGTGTGGACGTGTGGATCACCCAGGTGCTCTTTCATCAACTTGAGACAGCAATGTTCTTTTTAGAGCACAACAGTTTCTTCCTGGCTATCCTACCATGAAATCCATTCCATTCAGTCTTGTGATGGCTGATGCATGAACACTGACATCAATCGCAGCAAGGTAGGTCTGCAGATCATTATATGTTACTCTGTTGCTCTTTGTGAATTCCTGGATCTTTTTAAGCGTTATTCTTGGGGCAGTCTTGACAAGATGACTATTCGGGTAGAGTCACCATGGTCTTGAATATTTTTCTTATGTAGAGAATCTATCTGACAGTCTCCAGACTGATGGGCATCAGCTACTCTATTTGTGATTCCTTCTGAAATCTCTTTTGATCATGGCATGATATGCGTCCACATAAACTCAAGGTTTATGACCACTATACAGGACAGGGCAGCTCAAACTCCCTAAACTAGGGGTTCACTTATTATTACACATACCCTGGTTTTTAATTATTCATTAAATAATTAAACATCGGATCTCAAAAAATAAATCAGTAAATGTAAACTCTTTTGCCTATTTACGAAAAGACAATGTACTGTATGTCTCAAGCATATTCTCAGGGTTACACTGTTAATTAAGTACAGGTCCTCTTATGGTCACAGACATGGAGCTGGTACCATTTACAAGGAAGTCCTTCTCAAACGCAGCAACCACCAGCCCAGACAGCGGGCTCCCATCTGCAGTGACCTCTGTGAGGTCCCCCTCACTCACCTTGTGGAACACAATGGACATGAGGAAGAAGTCCAGGAGGAATGTCTCAGACGCCCAGCTGTAATCGTACTTGAAGAACAGTAAGGTGAATATCAGCGTCACGCACTGGAAACTGGGATGGCAAAAGGAGGAGCGCAGCAGCTTCATCCCAGCAACTGTCATCAACAAGACATCACAGCTGGAGCAAAACACAGAAACCTAAGAGACTCGGGGGGAAGTGGCATGTCTGAGGGCTCGCTGAGCAGACGCAGAGGCAGGCAGGGTTAAAAGGGTTCGGCAGGATCCTTCGCCTGGCCGTGAGCAGGCTGGTTCGAGTGGTTCAGAAATCCCAGAGCTATCTGCACTCTGGATTCCCAAAATAACTACTGGTCCATTTCCAGTGCTTCTGGGACATTCAGTGGTCGTCTAATATAAACTAGTGGTGATACATTGGTGCATGTGAACAACTTACACATTTCCTGAATCCCTTTCTGACAAGGAATTAAGGACAGGAGAGTTTATTTATTACTACAAGTTCCTGTAGGAACACAGGCATCCGATAGTACAACAAATAAAAATATATGTTGTTTATTCTTATATATTATTATATTATATTAGAGACAAGAGGAGGAGGCTATCAACTACAGAATTTTGTCCATCATGTGTAGCAGATTCAATGTAATGGATCAAGCACAGCACTGACAAAAAGACACGTTACAGCACATTACTGTTTCTAAAATATATCTGAAAGCTGGTATTACTGGCATTGAAATAAAAAATACACAGTATTTGTAGGAGCATGAGAATTATTTCACTTAGATGGGACTAATATTTGCAGCCTTACAGTTCTCCTTGAACTAGGACACAGTCCATGGATGACAGCATGTTTGTTCAACAACAGACCTAGTGATATTATCACATACAGCCTTCCAATTGCCTTCTATTCCAAGTAATATTTTAAAAAGACAAGCTTTAAAAGAAGTTGGCTTTCCAACATTTCAAACACTGAATAGAGGGACACATTTTTGTAAAGCACTGTCCAAGCCTGATGAAAATCAAAGACACAATCACATCACAGTCTAATGATATTTTTATCAGACCAATGTGCTTATTGATACATAAAATATGTGAAAGGCCTTTAAGTCAGTAGCGTTAAGGCCGGTTATGTAAAGTTTATCACAATTCTGTGAATAAGAATAGAGAATAAAAAAACAACTTATTAAGACTCTTGAATCTGTGACAATTATTATATAACACTGCGGTTTTGTTTTAGATTTGTGCATATGGTCTTCAGTACCTTGGAGTGTCCTAAAAAGTTCTAACCTGGACCTAAACCAGAGTATTCTCTGATATTGAAAAATATCATTTAAAAATTGTATAGCCCAATTTTTACAATGGTTGGGAACAAATACATTTGAAAATATAATGATATATATATATTTACATTCTAAAATATTGTAGATTAACTTTGACATATATTTTACACATAGAAATGGATCTTTTTGCCTGTAATGCTTCTAAATGCAAATTATTCTTTTTAATTATTTTTTAAGATTGTTTCCAACCAAGTTGGTCATATCTTGTAATATGGGATTATATTAATTCTATGGTATATTCTTCTTCCTGGGACTGAAGGGTTCCCCCAGATGCCCTCCTGACAGCAGGATTGTCTGTCCTTGGAGCAGAGGAAAGCGCTACTCACTGTGTGCCCAGCTTCTTTCTGTGGCTGAGGCAGAAGCCGTCGTTGATCAGGGCGCTGAGGATGATGGCTGGGTAAATGAGAAACTTCTCACAGCAGACCAGACACACATGCAGCCTTTCAAACCACATTAAGTGGGCGTCCTCTGAAACATGGAAAGAAACTGTGAGTTGTGGGGCTGGATCATGTCAGATCCATACAGGGAAGCAGTGCTTAGCAGTCCAACTGTCTCAAACTGACTTCTACTGTCTCGCTTTCAGGAAAGGAAACAGGACTGGAAACAACAACGCTTTGATTTCACAGCATGTAGAGAGAGACAGAGACGTGGAAGCGACAGACCACCAGCCACCTTCTATGATTTGATTTTGGAGAAGAACGTTTGTACCGCTGGACGAACAGCAAGTTTTGAGGGAACTGGATTCATTCAAAAGCTTGAAACAGTCTTTCCAGGCTCCCACGTGCATCCTAAGTTCCTTACCTTCAATGAAAAGCATCAGCCCGGACCATTCTTTTAAACGCCCAAGCGAGTGAAAGAAAAACTGATGAATGACGTGCGAACAGAACAGAACGGGCACCCCTGGAGAACTGGTGTTTCCTGACCCTGCCACCCTGCTCTATAAAAGCCGACCGATTCTGCCTGTCTCGGCTCACACTGACCTCTTGGTTCGTACTGCGTGTACTCTTTACTTTTGAGAATGGGATGCGAGACCCAGAGCCAGGGGTGGTGCTTCCTCAGCTGAGGAATCAGGTAGTGGGTGACAACGCCAACAGTCCCAGCTAACGTGTACAACACAATGGTGACAAAGGGCTGCAAAAGACAAGGACACAGAACTGACAGCGGGTGAAGAGTAGCTCATGCACACAAAACGCGCTCCCCTGTCATTCTGAAAGTATCGTTTTTTTCCATTTACCCAGGTTCAGATACTACCTGGAGATAATCCATTTTGGAGTTCACCGCCACAAAATTCTAAAACTGATGATGATCGTCATTTACATCGGCAGCTGGTTACGTTTTTCCCCCCCCCCCCAATAACATGAACTTCGGTATCTAATAATTCAGAGGGAAGAGCAGAAAATAAGATAGGGATGCTGCTTACCTTTAGGGACAGAAACACAGTGCTGGCACTCAGTGCAAACGTTAAAACAGACGCTGCAGTGCACACAACCAGGTCGGAGTGGAGAATTTCCCTCTGCGCAGAATGAAGACAGGGAGAAGGGTTAATGTTCACTTGCATGTAGAGGTGATTCACTTTATCCTCTCCTGTTTGGATAAAACAGTGAGCAAAGTGCCTTGACTGCAACATTGTACAGCCAAACAGCGATAAACCACCTTTAGATTATAGTTCCATTACCACTGAATTCCTCAGCTTCTCCGGAAGAGGATCTGCATTTTCCACTGAGTTGTCCTCATCACAGCCTTTTAAATCAGGCAGCAGTTTAGACTGGATCAGAGACCTGCAAATACAACCGTTTCAGGCCTGTATCCGATCCCGGAGCATGACATCTGACAAAGAGCAAAACACAGCTGCTTGACATGCGATTGTGAAATTGTGAATTGACTACAGGAGCTCAACACCACTGAATTTGCTTGGTTAATATCAATTTTAACTGTTATATTTTTAATATAGTCTTGTGTGCAAATCCCAAACTTTCTTTGCTACAGGTATATTTTTGTTGCTAAAAGGTGGGTAGAAACCTCTTGCCCAGTGCAGAGTTTTTACCCTTTTCTTTCTATTTTCATTAAATCTGATCTGCTTTGCTATTATACCTCCACTGAAATGAGAAAGAAACGTACATGTTGCTATTGTAACAGTGCACAAGACTAGATCTAAAGCATGGGAGATTTCGGTACTACAGTAAGGTTTGCGTTTGAAAGACTTTGGTTTCTGTTATTCTGATTTTTTACCCGAAACTATATCAAAAGTGACAGATAATTAAAGAAATACCCAAGTGATTAATTTAGGTTAAGACATTATCAGTGTGAAATCTGTAGTTGTAATAATGTAATACATTAGAAATTATACAAATATTACTACAGTAGATTTAACATGATCTTTTCACAAATATGTGCAATTCCGTGGGAACTTCTTTAACAAGGAGATTTTTAGAGCAGGACTGAATGAGGTTTGTGCTAGTTTCATGCCGATCCCAGTGCAATGTAAGGCTCAGTCTGCAGGATCCTTACAGCAGTACTGAAGGGTCACTGCTCTGGCGACTGAGGTGGTAAGAAAACACAACGAGCAGACCACAGAAGGCAGAGAACAGGGCTGGGATGTGCTGTTCATCCCATGGCTCCTGAAATCAAGACAATAAAACAAGAAATAAAAACAAAGTCATGGTGCTTTCATAAAGTTTAAAGAAAGGAAATTCAGCCTTCAGTCATCCCTCTTACTGAGTTGGTAGTGTTTTCCTAAAATTAGGTTTTAAGAATTATGCACAAAGGCACAGAATTTATTTTTGTGCAGGAACCAATAAAGCTAATTGCCAGCCTTTACCAGTACAATTATGTATTGGCCTCGTTTACAATATTCATTGGGAGGAGACTAATAACTCAAACCTACTGTACCTTCAGAGCTCCAAAGCAAAAGCCATAAAGTGTAGCCAATGCAATCAGGCTGCGAGATAAGCTGTACAGTGCAGAGGTCATCCCTGTGACAGCTGCAAGGAACAAGAACATCACACACATCTAATGCTTCACTTAATTCTGCAAACCCTCGGGTTCGATAAGTAGCCTGCTGAGGCGGAATTCAGTTCAGTTTAAGGTAGATAACCGCTTGATTTGTCTGCGATGAGGCCACAGTTCTGAGTGCCTGGTAAAACCCATGTCCAAGCACTTAAACACACACTCACAACTGTTACACAAATAAGAATCAGTTCTTTAAACAACCATGGATATCTGCTTTAATGCACATTCATTTCATTCCACCCTCAGCCAGACTTATCTCATCTTCAGGCTGCACAACCAACACATACAGTAATCAACAAGTAATTCAGCCAGCCAACAGTCAAAAGTAATTTTCTCCGTCTACGCCTGTTGAGCACTAGTTTGGGGTCACATATAATTTAAATACATATCCTAATGAACTTGAAAATGCCACTATTCTTCACTGTGTGTTGCTGGAATGCTGTTGCTGGATTGTTTTCAGCAAATAAAAACAGACGTACCAGTTCCGCCAAAGAAATGCATGTCGATTTGTTCCAGCAGGTAAATCAGGAAGGTGTTGATTTGGGGGAGGAGGCCCAGAAGAAATATAATTGGAAAGCAGTGTACAAACCCTGCAGAGCAAAGGAGGAAACAAGTCAAAATGAGCTTCTAAACTACTGTCATATGTTCCTCCTGCAATACTTGTTTCTAGTTTCTCACATTTTTGTCAGAAGTGTAATTTATGATTGCAACATTTAAGTGATAACGATAATCAAAGACAGGAATAGTTATACACTGTAAGGAACAGGAAAGTCAGCATTAAGCCGACATGGAATCCAAGTCACACTTATTTGTACACTAGAAAAAGAGAGATGATGGTTCTTGAGACTCGGGCCCTGAAGAATTTCGTTTCATTTGAGAGATGTTATCAGGTGTGAAAAGCTGGGATAGTTGTGGAAACATGAAACAAAGCTACCTTTCAAAGTTTCAAGGAAAATTGAGTAACTCCAGCTACATCAGCATTAGCTACAGCTAATCAGCATGATGTCCAATGTTAAATGTTCTGCTTGTCTGACCCTGTAGCTTTGAGAATTTTGCCAGTTTTAACAAATCACAGGGCTGTACGTATTTAGAGTATTTCTCAAAACCATCACCTCACTCCTTCAAGGATGTTGAGAGCTCTGATTTCAAAAGTGTTTTTGCACAGTATGACCTTTCACAGGTCTCTACAGAACTACACAACAGCAGTGTGTACCTATTAAAACATCTCGTATGAATTGTAGGACATCTGGAGAAATTATTCTGATTCCATAGACTGTAGACACAGGGAGGTCCTGTTTCTTCAGAACAATCTCCAGCAACCAAATAAGGGCACAGAAAATACAAAAATAGGCAGCTCTGCTGTAGGCAACAATCTGATTGTGTCCCTAAAAAAGGGAAAGAAAAGACATGTTCATTGTTTTGCAGGTCAAGTTAAGTGTTTCTATAAATTATCATTCTAGAGCTGATTATAAAACCTTGAGTACTCACAATTCTTTAAGTTCTACTTGGGCAAAGGATCAAATGTGTTTCATTTTCCTTTGGAAATACAAACATGTTGTCTTGGAACTGCAGCACATGACTGATTGGATATCTGCTTTACTTACGTGTGTTGGTGAGGCAGCATCTGGCTGGACACTCTGAAACAACATTGATAAAGGGAGTGAAGCTCATGACAGAAAAGAGCTACAACTATCCCAGCAGCTGGCCATCTCCCAGGTGTCAAATCTGCCCAGCATATAGTACTGATCTCTAGACATTTCTGCTGCCTTTCAGCTCACTGCAACATCTTCAGCAGATGATCTGTTTTTTCCTACTGCAGGAACTTCTGGACACCCCAAGCCTACTCCCATGCTTCAGCTTTAGAGCTTTCTGCTGTGTGGGAATTGGGATGTTCATTCAGAAATACCCGTCACACCTCCAGACATTTTCACTGAAATACTCAAGATCCTCAGGGTCTTCTTACCACTTGTGACCTTAATCACATAGTTAGTCACATTCAGTTACAGTAGGTGAATAACCAAGCAAATTATTTTACCTAACTGAATCCACTGCTCTTCTTAGTATGGAGCATAGAGGTCATTTTACATAAAGCCTGTAAACCAGTAAAACAATGGGTTGAGTGAAAGTGGACAGAGCCTTGCATACCTTCAGTAAGGAGTACTGACAGCTAGCGATGACCAAGCAGAACTGGAAAATCCATATATCTTTAAAGAAGCCATGGCTCAGCAGTACAAATCCAAGGAAGGAAACCAGGAATGCCAGAAGCACAGCCACCATGTTCTCCACCGCATCCTGGTTCCTGTGAGCAAACCAGACAATATCATCTTCATGGCAAGAGTCTTTGTCCTTGGCCCGAATGTCTCCTTATCAAATGCGTTTTGTTCTAACTCTCAGCTGCTTACATCAAAGCCTGGAAAACTACTGTTAGTAATGTGATCTCACCTGGAAAGTCTTACAAGTATCTTTTGCTCAGGAACAGAGAGCCAAGGGTTGTGGGAACCTGGAACAAGCTGTCCAGTCTTCTTATTAAAGCTGATAACCTGGCTTCCTTCATAACATGGCCAGATGAGAACCTCACAAGCATTTATCTGCTAGCAACAACCTGATCTAGATGGACCAATTGACCTCCTCTCATCTGCTACCATTCTTATGCTCTTAAAAGACATGATGCCTCTTTTAGTACTCACCAATAGATTGTTCTGAATCAGTGTGTTGATATATTAGGACTTATTAAAGCCACTTTATTAATTTTCCACGATGTTCTTTCAATGTAGTATAGCAGTATTTAAAAAAAACCCAACTACGTTCACTTACAAAAACAAGAAATAAAAAAAGAGTTGTGCATTTAACAGAGTCAGTCCACCCAACTTCTCAGGACCAAAGCAAACAAAGGTAGAATTATGTTACAAAAATAAAGATAGTAACGATTTATGTGGAGGCATAGAAAAAATCACTGAAACGGTTTAAAAGTACTGTGATCCAGAGAAAGAGGAAAAGTGGTTGGTTACCTGTCCAGCAGTGCCAGTAACGTCAGCCGGTCATACAAGATATTAATCCATTTTCCAGGAAAAACCCAGATCTTGTAGTACTGCTTACGAGCAGGGTTTTCCTGTGTACAGGTCTCTGAGGTTTCTTCAACGGAGTCCTCTTCCTTAATGCAATATACATCATAGGCTCTTGAATGTATTTATCAATGGTATGTCTTCTTTACAGTATTACAGCCATCACAACAGCCAATGACCTATGACTTACTCAAATAACTTCATATACTTAACTCAAAAGTCACTGGAAAATTATTGTCTGCATCATAATTGGAATATATAATAATAGAAATATAATTAATTTTCCTGTCTCTTTCACAGTCTCTAGAGATTTATGTTTTTACCCCTCTCCTTGTTAGATTGTTGGCTCACAATTTACCTTCATGAAGGTTTATCATGGTAACGTACATGCATTATGAATTTAATTAGGGTTTCCTTTCACTAATTTGCCTGTTCTTTTACCATGCTTACCAACATCACAGGTTACCACAATAAATATTATGATAGAAACACCATCCCCAGTTGAACTTTTCAAAACCCGAAAGCCACACAAAATCCAATCCCCTAGCCCACTTAAACACGCTCTGCTTCAAAGGAGGACAGCTCCCACTGGAGTGGGAAGAGACAGTTTAGAGATGTTATTGTAGCCATTTGTCTCCGTTTTCTTCCATGATCTGTATAACACAGCACCAATGAAGAGTTCACTGTTGTTTCTAACAGCAAAACACTGAAATACCATAGGGGCTCTGCACACACTCTGCACACAAACTAAATTACAATATAGCAGTGGGAAAGTAAGGAACAAAAACAGCAAATTCGCTGGAACACTTGAAGAACTCTCTATGAACTTTGTCCACAAAAACGCGTGATCGTTTCATATAGAATATGACTGTCCTTTTTTGCGCATTTGACCATGCATAAAAGTAAAAATTAGAAACAGTGCAACCAAATTAGAAAGGAACTATTCCTTCATTATAATTTCCCAGTCAGCTATAGTATCATTTTCCAGATCGAATACTGTAAAACACTGGTATAGACACTGTTCCATGATTGCATTTGGTTTGTGAAGATGACCTGAAGATGCCGATCTTACCATTATTACGAATTAAAAATCAATGTTGTGTGCTATATTGAAGCCAGCAATTAAAGTAGACAATACACTTGAACAGCCTTGCAGGGTAAGCCAAAGTATAGTTAGATTTTTCCACTGATGTACAGTACTTCTCAAGACTACAGAGGCTTGCACCCAGCTGTACTGCGCATGTACCTGAAAGATCTCTGGGCGTGTCCTCCTGGGCCTCAGTCTCTGCACGGGCACGACACGCCTCTGGAAAGGGCATTCTGGGAGGCCCGCAGCGGGCCCATCCAGGCACTCTGAGTTGGATGAGGTGGACAGGAGCTCGCTGGGCAGCCGCAGGACAGGACAGAAAACAGTTTACAGGCTCTTGCTCATGTGGATTAATACGCCATTGTCTGTGGTACTGTCCTGTGCTCCATTCCTTCCTGTCCCCAAACCTCCCCCACCACTGACTTCAGACTCCTGCTCGTACCACGCTTACGGGAACACAGCCTGCTCCTGGCTCACGCCTGCTCTGCCCTACAGCTGCCCAGCAACTGTGCTAAAAGCCCCTTCTGCAGTACAAACTCCCCATCATCCCATACAGTATCTCTGCCCTGCCTTCAGAAGCCTTGTTGCACTGCCTGCATTCAGAGCAGCTCCTGTATATAACCTCTGTTCAAAACAGGCAAACAGGCAGAGATGCCAGAAGAAGACACATTTCTTTCAAGCTTGTGCTAACGTTATAAATTGTGAAATTTTGATTTTAGTGAAAATTCCTGTGGAAGTATGGCAGATTTAGGACATGGCAAAACATTATATCAATAGGCTCTGCCTCAACCAACCCATCCTATGTACCTGGAAGAGATTAACATTGCAGTACCCATTTGTGACAGCTGTTATTGACTCAATACATATAGGTTTGTTAAAATAATTGGCATAAATTCCTGGTCAGCATCTCATCAGATATCATCCCCCCTTTTCGTCTTCAAGTTGAACAGAGTGTTTTGCAGTGAAATTTATATTCGGTCAACTGGAAGTGCTGGGGTTGGTAAACTGTTTTTTGATGTTGTTGCTCAGGTATCATTTTATGTATACAGCATGTTTGATCAGTCTTCCTTCTGTCAAGGTATAATCTGACTGGAGACATGTGTGAGGTCACTGCACTAGATTAGCATTAAAAGCAGAAGTTGAGCAGTTTGCGACTGCACATTTGAAACAGTGGCCATGATATAGCCATGATAGCCATGACAAAGAAATCTGTTAAGTTACCAAATATTCCCTGTAATCAGCTCTGCTCCCAGTGGCAGATTCAGTGCTCTTTCAGCATAGAGTTTACAGGGCCTCTCCCCTAAAATGAAAAATAAAAACAGATGAAAGTCAACAAAAAAAAACACAGGCCTGTCATGTAAACATATCTTATAAAGTACATACCTGTATATTTTTCTCAATAAACCTGAGCTAATTTTCCAAACTTTTCCTAGAGGAAAAATCGTTTCCATATTTAAATCATCGTCACTGTTGTATTTTTAAAACTTTACATTAAATTTATACAGTAATACAAGCTCTGCAACAAATCTTTGAAAATGAACCTCACAATAATGTCATAGCTTTTCAGTCAGTGTACAAAAAGACAAACTCTCGTGATTATAAAGAACTTTGAACTTGTAATCTGGGGTTCTAGTCTGGTTGGGTCTCATTTTTCAACAATATTTGAGTGTTTTTACTTTCATACAAAAACCCAATTTGCAGCCGCCAGTTGGTTCCTTGTGTCGTGGCTCTCTGTTTTCATACCACGCGAGCTGATGGAGGAAGGACAGACCTGCTCCTCCGGCATGTTCTCCATCAGGCCAGCAGGAGAGATGGCACAGACTGGGGGAACAGTGTGGCTGTCGCTGCCTTCTGTCACAGGATAGAATAATCCTACCCTCATCCTGCGCAAAGCTGCTAGCTAGCAATATGATGCAATGCGACAGAGCAAACACAGAAATCCTTTACAGGCTGAACCACTTTGGGACCCATGAATGCTTCCTGGGAGGAAAGTTCAATGCCACCTAAGTACTCACTGTGAACTGTGTGGAAGGTATAAGCTTCTTCTTTGGAGGTAGCTTCTGGTCTGCATATAATTTGCAACATGGAGCTTTCTGACTGAGAGGTCTGGGAAGGCAGAGAGTCATAATTGGGGTCTCCCTCCTTGTCCTGCTGAGGGCTAAATATGAAGAAAACAGAAGCTTTACAAGCTTGTACATAAATCCCAAACTGATTCTTATTAAAAGCCCAAGATGCTACAATGACAAAATTACTGGACAGCTCAGAAGAGACTGTAAGCAGTCAAATACTGTTTTACATTTTGTGCTTCTTATTGTACTTTCATTAAAGGTGTACTGTAGCAGAGCAAGAAGGATCATCACCCTGGTCAATTACTAATGCAGATCTCTTGATGTAATCATGATGATATAGTTCTGATATCTAACTTCAGGGTATCTGTTTTATCCTCATGGTGGGGAGCGCAGTGTAAACATTGGTTTATGGAAAAGTTAATTGTACTTATGATTATTTTAGATGCTTTTTTACACAGTGCCTGTGGACAAAGTTACCTCTCTGGAGAGACAGCAAGCATCTGGTTCTCAGGAACTGTGTGGTGTGCGACTGCTGTCTGCAAGCTGCTAGGTGGGTTGGTGTGCTCTTGGGGACCTTCTGTGTCAGTCTCCTCGTCGTGCTTCATTGCTGTTACAGTGTCTGCTAAAAGAGATAGCAGATGTCCCTCATATTGGGCAATAAAGACTAGGGATTCTAGAATACAAAGTTTCTCCTGCCTTTTGTAGGAACACTTGACTGCCCATTGCAGAAGGGGCAATGGCGAACAGCTCAGGCTTTCTTCTTTATGCAGAACCACAATTCTGTGGTAATTTCTTGCTGGAAGCCACTTGGTTTTAAGGAAATAGTTAATCCCTAAAGACTTTAATTTTGTATTACAACAAGTAGCTTCTTTGCTTAATGAGTGCGTAGAGATGTACAAATAATGTCGATAATGAGCAACACTTGACAATGACTCGATGAGACCTGACTGGTAAAAGTGACGAACTGGCTACCATTCTGGAACACTTCATATCAGCTGCCCATGTAGAGCTGACATTGAAGGTGGCTAAATGACAATTGTGGTTTCTTCTCATCCAAACTAACATGATTTACAATGGACTACGTTGTTCTAATTGTATTTAACACTAGCAGAGGCTCTAAGAAAAATGACGACAGTCATACAGTATGCATAGTGTAACTCATGAATTTGTCCGAGACTTCTGCACAGAAATTTATCTCAGTTTTCGCATTCGTTTTTATATTCCATGCAATCTGGAAGGCAAAGTTTAAATGACCTATACACATGCAAATGTACCAGTCTCAAGAGCAGCACTGTGAGCTGCATTCCTAGCGTGAGAAAGCAGTCTGCTTGTAAGAGCTCTCTAAACATAACTTTCACTCTAGCCGTCTCTGGTGTCTCCCAGATGCGCTCATACAATTACTTTGACAAAAGCAGCAAAGTTGGAACTCCGATAAGCTACAGGAGCTAGGGGAAGAATGCAGTATTAAGGTGTCTGAGCATGAAAAGAATAAAAAAGAAGCTATTTGTTTTCTTAAGACGGGTATGTGTGTAATGGGTACGTGAAAACTTTACTCAGAATGTTCCATCCCATAACACACTACACTATATGCTCAAATGTAAGAGGAAAGAAGTGTAACTGAAAATACATTTAAACGCTTTTCATTACAGGTGGCCTGAAGGCCCTCCATGTGGAAATTTCAAATCTGACCAAAGAGGGAGGGAGAATTACACACAGACACACAGAGTGAGATGTGCCACAAATGACACAAATACGAACCCATAGATGAAACAGAACGTTACTGAAACGCCACCTGAAAGAACCCTCAGTGCCGAAAATGAAAATGTGTCGTTGTAATCTACTGCTATGCCAATTAAGCCTCTATGCTCTGGTGAGGTATTATAAGCGCCACTTGATCTCTACGATGAGCAGAGAATGCCCAAGTGTTCAGCAATAGCAACAGTGTTTGTGGCGAGTCATCTGTGGGAAAGGAAATCTGGAATTCAAACAGTTTTCAATTAAAACAAGTTCTGTTATGACAATCAAATTAAAAATAACCTTCATATCCAAACAGCAGGTTTTCCTAAGCAGGGAGGTTTAGAGCTGGTCACTGCAGCATGAGAAGACAGGTGAGGAACCGCACCAGAACTGACCTTCATCTGTCGCCCTTTCTCCCTGCTCGGCGGCGGCTTCCACCTGATTTCCAGCGCTGCTCCTCGTGCTGTTGATGGACTCCAACAAAGAGACAAACTCCACGAAGTTGGACTCGTTGGGAATCTGGCCCTCCTTGGCTTCCAAGTCAGACTTGGAGGACGTCAGAGTCTGCAGTTTGTCCTGGGCTTTATCTGTGCTGAGGACAGCGTCTCTGCCGCTGTCCATGCTGAGGCCCCTGTTATGAGTCTTAGGCCCACTGGAGTGTTTACCGTTTCCTCTCTCGTACCCGGACGGAATCTGCAGGAAACCGTCAGCTTCTGTTTTGGGCTCTTGCCCGTCGAGGAAGTTCTCCTCTTGGTGGGAGCACACTTGCGATTCGATGCCAGAGGAGCTGTTCTCGTTGGTCGCGTTCACCCGCGGACTGAGAAGCCCATTCTCGTGCTCGTTGGACTCGCTGTCCCTGCAGTCCTGAGCGGCGGAGTCGGTGCTCACCTGCTCCTTTGATAAATTCGCCTCCGGCGTGGGTAGCTGTAGGCTCGCGTTCGCGCCGGGCGAAGACCCGCCGTCTTCGGGCAGGTCGAAAGTGATGACGGGGATGTTCACCACACCGGGGCCAGCAGCTTCGCTCCGTAGCTCCGAGGGGGCTGGGGTGAGCTGGAGCTGGGCGGACTGTCGAATGCTGAGCTTCACGGTCTCCTCCAGGTCGGCCGCCGTCTGGGCGTCGCAGCTCAAAGTGATGACGATCTTTACCGTGTCGCTGTCGTCGATCTGGACGGAGGGGTTGGAGTTGTCGACAAGGACGACCGCAATTTCGTCAGAGCAGTAACTCTCCCCGGGGTGGCTGCCCGTTGGGGGCGCACACTGCTCCGGGCTGATCTCTAGAGAGTTGTTGTTGGCATCCTGCTCGCATTTCCATTTCAGCATTTCTTCACCGACCTCTTCCAGATCTCCCTTTGGAGATGGGATTGTTTCTCCCTGAGAGAGATTTCGGTCGCTTTCCTTTGACACAGTGTGGGTTGCAGCAGCAGGAGTATTCGAGCCTTTACAAACACCTTCAGAGACAAGCTTCTCCTCTGTTATTGAGGCCTGCTGTGCAGTTGCCCTTTCTTTCTCAACACGTGGTGTCTCTGTCATTCCTGTATAATAAAACACAACAAATGAAGATATTACATCTACTCTATTTCCAAGTCAGAGAAAGAATCGGCCATTTTCAGTTTTAACTTCACGTTAGTATTCACAGCATTGAAAAACCTGACACGTGCACAAGATAATTTCTGTAGTAAATAATGTCACAATTCAGGTGACTCTTAGTATTAGAAAGTATTTAGAAAGAATTTGGGTTTTTTAATCCACTTGCAAACTTGTGTGATAAAACATATGGTTAGTACATTTCCAGTTGGTAAAACATGCCTGTTATTTAAACTGGGGAAATTCTCTCCACTAAAACCCAAGAATAAAAACAGGTAAATTTGCAATTTGCTGTTGGAATATCTTGATCAGAAATGTTTTTCACATGAATTTAAAAAGGCATTTTATTCATTTTTATAAATACTGCAAGACGTATAAACATGCTTAACTTCTCAAACATTTACAGGCATGCAGCAACAAGAGAGTTTGCATTCTGTGGTGAGTCTGAGGAATGATGATCAATACTACAAAATAAATGTTCCACATCAATGGATTCCTGAGTAATGAGGGGGCCATTTTCATGCTGACTAAGCAGACTTGCGCTTTCTGCTTGCTGGCAGTTCAGTCAAACATCTTCTGGAATTTCCTCAAGAAACCCATTAAAGGAATCTGATTGAAGTGAGAGCTACACGTGCAGAGATAAGCATTTCTACAGTTTTGAAGCATTAGCAAAAGAGCTTGTCGTCAATTAAGCTCATATTAGATGAACTTCAGTATACGCTGCGCCCATGTAGAAAAGCACACCGAATCATGAAATTGCATTGAACAGTGTGAGTGTTTCTAGACAAGACTAGTGCTCCAGTCTGTCTTGCTGATTCCCACATATATTTAATGCTAGAGGGCATGTAAAAAGACATTTGAGTGAAGAGACTTTTTCAACATGATAGATTTCAGAGAATAGATCGAAATTGAGGATCGATTACCAGATGATAGCTTGTCATGTCTTCCTTCCTAACACACATGCACACACACACACACAATTTGGGCAGTAGGATTAACACCTTAACGCTACAGTCTGTAGTCTTAACATCCTGTCAGATCATAGAAGCTAAGCAAGGCTGGGTCTGGTCAGCACTGGGATGGAAGACCTCCAAGGAAAATTGGGTTGCTGGTGTAAATGGTGCTGGTGGTCCAGTAGGTGATGTTCTTGCTTTGGGATGAGACTTTCCAAGCCAACACCACAGAACAGTGACAGGAGGCACTTGCTACAGGAGGTGTCATTCTTTGGATAAGACATTAAACTGAGTTCCTGCCTACTTGGTCCATTGGAACTGTTTGTAAGAGTGGTCCGATTACCCTGAGAAACTTGGTTAAATTCTGCTTTGGTTGGTAAAGTGCCCTTGATTCGGCTGGTCAGCTTGCAATACAAATAAGAGGGAATTATCATTATTATGTTATAAGGAATCAATATGCAAATACCTTCATTGCTCCTGGCAGCTTCAGGCTCTGGGTGTTCCTACATGAGCAAATAAAATTGAATTAAACATTTTTTTCAATCCACAAGTATGACACTAAGCTCCAGTCCTTCTTTAAATTAATGGTTTTACATGTTTCTGCAGGAAAGCCTAATAAAATTGTCTCATATTAGAATTTTATTTAACAAGTATATTAGCATTTTTACCAGTGATGTGCTGAACAGCTATAGCCATAGATATAAAAACTTGTAATAAACCATACTTCTTACTATTAGTAATTATATATTAGTTATAATTATAATGAATAAATTAAAACGTATGTGGATAGAGTGAATAACTGAAAGTGGAACTGCTTCAGGTGCAGAGAGAGAGGAGGAGCAGAAGAAAAGAAAGAAAGGGGAGAAGACAAATGAATAAGAATGTGAGAAGGGATTGAAAAAAACTCCAAAAGAAATCCTGTAAATGGTGCTCATGCCAATTCCAATCGGCTGCCCACTGTGGTGACCAGGGTCACTGTACTGTAGGAGATGCCGTCCTTCAGATGAAAAGCTAAACCAAGGTGCACACTTCTAGGCCATCAAAGAGTCTATGAGACTCTTCAGAAGAGTGGGGCCCTGCGTAGCTTCTGCCTGGGGCTAGCACAACCAGACCTCCTTTAATTCAGCTGGAGCAGCGGTTTCTCATTGCTCGCCCTGATCTGCTGTGCAGAGGGTGCGGGTACAGAAGGCTGTCATGTGTCCCTCAATGGGGGCTGCACTTCAGTGGTAGGCGAAGTAGGTTCCCTTCCATGTGCAACATTCTCTGGGATTTTTAAGGGTGAAAAGTGCTATATGAATAGGAAAAATAATTCCTACAAGGAATGCAGTAAATGAAATTGCTGATAACCAAAATGGCCTTTGGGTGATCTTGAAATGTCCAGTACTGTCATGTATGTGTTGGCTGCTGGATACGTATTTGCAAGTGGCACAGTACCTTCTGCTGAAGGATGGCAGCTGTGGACAGTTAAAGAGACTGTGGACACGAAGGCTGTGGGGATCAGGTGCTCAGCAGTGTGAGATGATGGTGGCTGTGGACAGTTAAGGAGACTGTGGACACGAAGGCTGTGGGGATCAGGTGCTCAGCAGTGTGAGATGATGGTGGCTGTGGACAGTTAAGGAGACTGTGGACACGAAGGCTGTGGGGATCAGGTGCTCAGCAGTGTGAGATGATGGTGGCTGTGGACAGTTAAGGAGACTGTGGACACGAAGGCTGTGTGTGTTACGTCACACACAGCGCCCGTTTGTATTTCCGACACTGTTGCTCTTATGTTTTGGGGTTACTGCGTTACGGCACTTACTGTAGGTGCCTTGGCTGTTCCAGGACACGCACAATAAAAAACAGATGTCCATAAAACCTGTCTGTCTCAGTCCCTGGTTTCCCACAGTATAACACTGGAATACAAACGGACGCTGTGTGTGACATAACACTGTGGAGACCAGGTGGTCAGTGGATGGAGATGATGAAGGCTGTGGACAGTTAAGGACACTGGACAAGAAGGCTGTGGAGACCAGATGGTCAGCAGAGTGAGATGATTAGTGGGTCTGGGAAACAAAAGATCCATGTGCAGGTGTTGGTTTTCTTCATCCATATACAGTAAGTCTGGACATAACTTCTACTTGTTGCTTTGAAAATTGGACACCAGTGCAGCTCCCCCTTAACCTCTAATGGAAAGAAATCCTTATATTAATAATAAAAGCAATGTTTAGTTTCACTAAACTTTACACTGCGAAACAAAGGGACCTTCCATGTGTGTTACAAGGATTCTCCCATGAGAGTTGAGTACGCTGTAGAAAGGAACAGATTTTTATGGCAAATCAGAAGCAAAGAAAAGTGAACAACTCACCACAACAGCGACACCTAGAGCTGTTTCTCTCCGTTTCAGAGTGACGTGGGCTACAGGACCCTGATGTCTGTCTCTGTTTAGTTCCGACATGGCAATAACATCAGGTACAGTACTGCTCTTCCTGTCATATAAATAAATGTCTATCAAAATGAATGTTAAATCTTCTGATTCTAAATTACATGACGGTGAAAGACCCGTTTTATTAGCCAATCCAATCCTAAAGCAAGATCTGTGGGGTAGAGTTTAGTTTGTCTCATCGGGAAGGCTTTGTCTAATGGAATATACAGTACGTGCTAAAAAACACCTTACAGGAGGTACACATGGGCATTTTACAAAGAAAAGAGTTACAGAGAATCCGAAAATTCTATCTCCCATTTTACACCACAAGAGTGCAAATCTTGCTCACTATAAGGGATGACACCTCTCTTGGGGTTTTTCACTTATGCTTTAACGTAGTGTTGTCTTTAAATCAGGCCTGTAGATGACTGTTCAGCAGATAAAAGACAACTTCCAAATAACAGTGACTGACACTAAGTAATTTAAAGATTTGGTTAAGTGCATTAACTTTTTAAAACTGACAACAGCATAATAATGTAATGAACAATAAACAATAAACATTCAGCAAACATCAAACTATCTCTTTACTCAAGGTAAAAATTCCATCTGGGTCAAGGTGTTTTTCAGGAGCCTGATGTCCACCCTGTCCTTCATTGACCCTCGCTCTGCTGCACTAGAAGTCAGGGTACAAGACCCCAGCTGTGGTGACCAGTAACTCCAGCCTCTCACAATAAACACTATTGTGTATACAGTAGATATGAAATGTAAAAGTAAAAGAGTGTCATGGTATTTTACCTCATACTGCTAGAAAGACACACATCAGAACCATGGCTCTTCTGTTCTCCTGCTTTCCTGACATCTGAGAGAGTGCTCAGAGCCACAATTTCATCATTATCAAACATCAGGTGGAGCCGATAATTGACCAACTTAATCAGGATGAAAAGCACCGTCACCAAACTGCAGTAAATACTCAGTGTCACACTGGTCGGGGGCAGAGCCTGAAACACACACACCATGGGAAAAAAGGTCTGATATCAAAAAGCTTCTTCCAGAGCAGTGAACTGGCCAAATTAGTAGCCTGGGCTTGGAGGTAATACAACTGTTTCAAAACTGGATGTAAAAAAAAACAAACATGATCAGGATACAGTCCTGTCTGCATGTTTAGCCTTATGTTAGGCAACATTGACAGTAACCTGTTTCTGGACTGAACAGTATACTTCTACATCTGTTCTTTTTCTTTCTCCCGTTTACAACCGTTTTTGTGCAATATATGCCAGGGACCTGTGCAATACATTTATATTTTATATTGTGCAGTACAACTTTTGTGTACTGTTCTGTTCTGGTTTGTTCTTTGTGTGTTCTGGACTGTGAGTAACTCTTCTTAGTGCACTTCTCACTGTACTGACTGTATTGTACGTATTGTATTATTATTATTGTATCATTCGTTACACTGTTGCTGTGTTGTCTGTGTTAAGCTGCTGTTGCACTGCAATCTCCCTCACGGGATCAATAAAGTATCTATCTATGTTCATGTGAAGATGGTTATAAGGCTTTTTAAATCACAGCAAATATACTGTAAACATCAAATTGCAATTCTATGTGGAATAATATGCAGCAAAGCTCTGCAGAACTAAACTGAAGAATTTTCATTCTGGATGTGGAATCCGAAGTGTTTTCTGTTTTAGTACTGTAATTTGGGAATTATAAGAGGGCTTTATTGCCAACCACAGGATAGACACAACACTCAACAGATACACTTTTCTGCATTGTCCTTCTCCGGACCACCCAGGAAACTCCATTCCATCCAACAATTATGCATAATTATACTACTGTTGTATTATTATACAAGGCTGAAGTGAAATTCTTGAATCAGAAGGCATTGTACATTTTGAACAGGATATTCCTGACTCCCAGTTAGAAATAAATTGTCAGACTGCTCTACCACTTATGGAAAACTCGTTAATGAACATATGAATAAACACAGCAAATAAATACTACACTGAAGTTTGCAAATAAAGTATAAACCATTTTTTAAATATTTTCAAAAGTACAGATTAAGGCAACAGAATAATTGTTTTCATATCTCAGTTTAGATAAATATGATCTGGGAGAGTCCTTTTTATACATAATTAATGACCACACAATCCTAAAACAATTAATTTATTTTGCAAGGTATAATGGAAGTATTTAAGACATTACCACAAGTTCCTGTGCCTATCCACAGACAGTGGATATTTCATTGGGATGTGCCAAAAATCTCTAAGAGCCTAACCACTTTCACTTTCCTTTGAAAGGATACGCAGTCTGGCTGCTACAGTTGTTCTCTGGCAAAGCGACTTTTTTTATTTTAAAACTTATTTGATTGACAAAGGCTAGAACAAATGAATCCGATATTTTTAGAGATTGTTTTAGAAGTGTAAATTTGCATGGTGTCTTTGTTTTCCTCTAGGGACTTCTTGATAACAAGAATCTTCCTGCATTTTTCAGTGATACTGCAGAACCCTTTTTAGACAATCAACAATCATACTGTACTTTCCTATGGAGGAGGGGGCTGTTAAACTGGTCCAGTTAATCCAGTAACCAGCTAGTATAGCTCATTAAGAGCCGACTTAGAACAGGAACCTGCAGACACACCAACCCTCCAGAACCAAGATTATACACCCCTAATGTTCTTGAGGAAAAGCATTAGAGATCACTAAATCCTAGTTGTAACTATACAAATAAAAGTGCCAGTTTTCCTCTACTACTGCAGACCAGCAGCAACCTTGAGACAAATCCATGTTGTGAAAACATAATGCTTGAAGCGCAATAAAAAATGTAAAGAAGATTGGGACTTTATGGTGTGATGAATGTATTGATATCTCAGGGGTTTGTGGGGTGTCTGGCCATACATCTTTGGGTTAATACTGATTTCGCTGAATTGTACCACACCATTCTTCATGGCAGATATTCTTAACCTAAAACCAATTTATTATGATTAGAACTCGGAGCTGGGATCTCTTATGTTTAAGACGTATTTTAGGATTCACCCTAGAAAGGAACGTGTGACTACCGCAAGTCAAGCTCTACTTATTACACGGTTCCTTGAAGGAAAACTTAAAACTGGGTTTAGTGAACCGAACAGCGCGTGATTCTCTTACGTGGAAGCTGGCGACACCAATATCACAGACCCCGTGGAACACCAGAACAATCTGTCTGGAGGTCTTTAACCTTCCTCGGTCATCGTAAACGGGAGAGAGGAGGCGCTTGAGCTCAAATATCCCCTCCCCGCAGGCACAAGGGTTTAGAGCAACTAGGAGGCGCGTGTGATGCTAAATGAAAAGGCGATACAGTACGTTAACCCCCAATCGAGGTACACGTTTTGTGAGACGGAAAAAAATAAATATGACGTTCGACAAGACGTGCTAGTTTATCTCAATATTATCTTTCAAAATAATTTCCTTCGTGTCAAAATGAACACCGGTGTGGCGTGCCTCATTCACGTTTCAGTGCGATGCCCTAGTAATTCTCCTCTGGAGCGGCTCGGTCTCCTGTCTCACTCTGATGCTATTGTACTGTCATGCATTCAAAAACCCACTCCGCCTCGCATGCAGGGAAAAAATGCGGTATTGCTAGGAATTTCTTTTCACATCTGACGCCCTTTCAGTGGCATTAAGGGAAGCTTATCCCTGAACCAAAAATGCAAACAGAGCAAATCATAATTAATTTTAATGAACTGCACGCAAATCCGCTTGAAGTCCTCGCGTTCACGGCTCAGGGACAGAAGCGAGCACACGCGTGGCTTCGTGTTTTTCACAAGGCTTCAAAGACATACGTGTATAGCCGGGCTATGAAACAGAATTTATTTTTACTCACCAGGTGGAGGGTTAAAGGGAGCATGAGAAGGAATATCCACAGATAGAGGTGACAGGAGTTATTGAATTTGTTCTGGTCTGGGTCATGATACCACCCCCCTGTCAGGGATGCCCAGACTCCCTGCCGGAGAGTCTGGAGCACCTGAGAGCCCATTCCCTAAGATCCGATAAACATTCAGAGAGATTCCGAAAAACGTCGCTCAGGACGCTGCCATGTTGAAGCTCTTCCTTTCCTTCCCAGCGCCCCGCATCATTCTGATGGCAGGTTATTCGTCTCTCGGCGCATTTGCTTGCCCAAGTCACAGGCACGACCGCTGCGCAGCCTTGCGGATGCGCCGCTACACCCGCGATCAGATCACTGGAGCCGCACAACAGCCGCAGTCGGGCTTTGCTGACGAGATTCCCGCAGCGCCAAAGAGCCGCTTCCCACTTCTCAAGCCGCGGGGTGTCATCCGTGAACGCGAAACCTCACTCGGCGGCTCCAAAACAGCTTAACGGAAATGGGTTTAAATGTCAGGTGTAAAATTCCGCCCAGGTCCGACCCAATCACAGCGAGGACAATGGTGAAGCAAGGAGACCGTATCCGCCGCAACACGTCATTGATACAAAACGCATGAACGCAACACTGCTAGGGGAAACAGAAAACCGGGCTCATCATGATGATGTTACTCATCTCGGTCGGGTTGTGGGCAGAAAACAAAATTTGGGCTTTAAGGGAAAACTCATCTTTCCCTGATTTATTTCTTTAACAACGGAAATTTGGTATCACGTAATCAAACCGAGACCCCGCCTGAGAGTAACAATCTGTGTTAAATCTCTGTATTTCACAGGAAAATGTGTCGTGTTCAATGTTTTGTGTATTGTGACGTTTTCTACCTGCCTGCAAATTCAATTTACCACGCGGGACTGAACTATAATCTGTCAGAGCTCACTGGTGTATTTTCTAGTTATGTGAATTTAGGTACTTATATCATTACTAGCGTGTAAAACTATAGCTCACATATAAATACTGTACAACACGATTCACCTTTATCATCCTACATTTTCACCCAGCCGGCTTTCCTCTGGTCCCTCTAAGATTGTAATCACAACACGTTCATAATGTGCCTTTTATCCTGTGTAACTCTGAAACCCTTTAAAACCGAGGAGACGGTACCGGAAAAGAAGTGAGAAACCGTCTCAGCGATGGAATTAAGGGGGGGTAATTCAGAGGAACAGATTGTACACCCCAAAGTGGATTCTAGTCAGGACACTAGACTTACACCACCGTTCTTGAGATCTTTAATCACCAAGTGGTCAGGTTCTTATCCTAGACATTGGCCACCAAAATTATGTCTGACCCCACTCACCCCAGTCATAACTTGTTTATTCCCCTACCATCCGGCAGAAGGTTCCGGTCACTCCAGTCGCACACAACTAGACTCCAAAATTGCTTCTTCCCCAGAGCTGTCAAGTTGGTGACGCCCCCACTCCCTTCCACCTTATTATGATCTCTCCTAACATCCTCCTGTACCCACAACCACTGTACTCCTACACCACCACACACACATGTAAGCCGAAATTGTACTGTCCCCTCAATAGCCCAGTAAAACTGTAACAGGCATAATAATATTTAATATTTATTAATTAACCATACTACTTTTAACCATACTATTTTTTGCACTGTTACAAGAATTACCTTGCACTGTTTTTGTCCTGTTATATTTTCTCTGTTTGCGGAATTTTGCACAGTTTTGATTACTTGATTACATGTTATTTATGTTATGTTATTACATGTTACTGTTATTGCTATTGTGTAACTGTCTATTGTCTTATCTTCTGTCCTATTTATATACTGCACCTGAGTGACTAATGAGAAACACTTTTCATTATACTATGCACCTGTGTAAGTTTAATGACAATAAAGTTGAATTGAATAACGTCTCATCCAGAGGTGGTCTTATCCTCTGGCCCACTGGTAATTTCACTGTACCGGCTACCGAGAAATTCCTGGCCAGACGGGAGAGCGCCACCTACTGACCCTGATTCACGATCTGTTAATTCCACCCTCCCAGCTTCAGTGGGGGGTCTCTGTTGGACATGCTTCTTGCGTTCCTGTTCAAGATTGCTTTGCATTGCCTGTGGACTTTCCTCGCTGTGTATCCCAACAAACCGTTAATTAAAAAAAATGTTTGTAGCAAGCTAAACTGCAACAGGTTTTTATACCTAACACACAAACAAGCAAACACAAATAGTGGAGAAGAGGAATTCACTGACAAAGGCGCGCATCATTAAGTGACCTGTCAGTTCCAGACCCACAGATCTACGTCTCGGTGTCGCTACAGTGTTGAGAGGTCGATATTTTTCGTTGAGTGCAAATAGGTACATTTCCTCTACGCGCTCACCGTCAAACGCACTGTGAGGGGAAAAAAATGAACACCTTCTTGATCATGCCCGCAAAAATTAACAACAACAAGAACAGGACGTGTCCGTACGTTGCATGTGTGAGACATTCTGTGTCTGTGCGCTCACACCCCGGCCACACGGTAAATGCCTCTCTCGGGGCAGAGGGCTGGTCGGCTCTGAAGTTTCTGCCCCTCCTGTTGTTTTCCTATGGGGACATGCCCGTCACGTGCGCCGGAGCCGCCAATCCGGGCCCGCGGATTCCCGAGCCCCCGGGGTCAGACGGGCTGGAGTCCGGGAGCGATGGCGGCGGCGCTCGCTGTGTTTTGAGCGGAGCGAGCACGGGTTTTCCGGGACTGCCTTCGTGGGGTGCAAGCGTATGGAGGTGAAGGGAGCGCTCGGGCTGGAAGCCGGAACTAGCGCGGGGGAGGCCGCTTTGGAAAGGGACCTCCGTGGTTCTCCCTTTAAAACAGCCGTCGCCGTAACTTCCGAAGTGCCAGGCGCACCGAGCCAGCGAGAGGGGCTGCGCAGACGGCGAGAGTGAGGGGCTCTGTCGGAGCTGAGCAGAAGTGGGAGACGTTCAGAAGAGAAACGTAAGCGGGACAAGCATAGGAGACTATGAAGACTAAGCCTCCGAGAGCCGTCCGATTAGAGCCGTGTGAATATCAGGGCACAAGCCTCTTTTGTCTGAAATCCTGTCTGCTGTCTACTCCCGGAGCACCTGAAAGTCCGCGGCTAATTCAGAAGCCCTCTCGGTGAATAAAAAAAAAGAGGAAAAAAGACCAAACCGCACTCGTTAGCTGCTTTTGTGCACGGCCAGAAAGCCGAGCTTCCCCGCGCTGCGCGCAGTTGCGCTGTTGGCGGTGACACATTGTTTCAGCTGTTTCCGAATTTGTTCAAAGACAATGAGAGGAAAACAGTCGCCGCTCTAGAAGATCCGTGGATGTAGCGCAGCGTGTCCGAGGATCAGGGGGTGGAGTGTGGGGGGGGGGCGAGGATAGCCATTGTCGGATTAAGATAGTTGATTTTATCGTCTCCTCGGCTCTCTTCATTGTAGTGCTTGTAGGTGGGTGCGTTAACTTGGCGAGCTGGGAGCCCTCAGTGTCGAGGTGCCTGCTGCAGTAGTAGTAGTAGTCAGAAAACTCACGTGTAGCCTTAAAGGGGGGAAGGGGCGTCTAGCTTTTTTAAAAAAAATAAAATTCTTTTTTTTTTTGCATCCACACCTGAGCCCCTTATGGTGAGGCTGCGGTTACCGAGACATGGATCTTTCCCAGGCCGGTTTCCCAAGCGATGAGCAGCGGCCAGGCGGCGCCGCCGAGAGCGCCTGGGGTCTCTCCGCCCCGGTGTGCTCCGGGTCCCTGTGGACCGCGGTGTTTGATTACGAAGCCAGCGGGGAGGACGAGCTCAGCCTGCGGCGGGGCGACGTGGTGGAAGTGCTGTCCAAGGACGCCGCGATCTCGGGGGACGAAGGCTGGTGGACGGGGAAAATTCACCACCGGGTCGGCATCTTCCCGTCTAATTACGTGACCTACCAGCCCGCCATTTATCGCCGGTTACCCGGCGGCAGGTCCGTGGGTGACGGGGAGAGCAGCCCGGGCTCGCCGGAGCAGATCAGCTTCAGCGAGCTGGTCCTGGAGGAGATCATCGGCGTGGGCGGGTTCGGGAAGGTGTACCGGGGGACGTGGCGCGGCCAGGAGGTGGCGGTGAAGGCAGCCCGGCAGGACCCCGACGAAGACATCACGGCCACCGCCGAGAGCGTCAAGCAGGAGGCGAAGCTCTTCTCGATGCTCAGGCACCCCAATATCATTACACTGGAAGGGGTGTGTTTGCAGGAGCCCAACTTGTGCCTGGTCATGGAATACGCCAGGGGAGGGACCCTCAACCGGGCCCTGGCGGGTCGGAGGGTCCCCCCTCACATCCTGGTGAACTGGGCCGTGCAGATCGCGCGGGGCATGCACTACCTGCACGAGGAAGCGGTCGTCCCCATCATTCACCGAGACCTCAAGTCCAGCAACAGTAAGCAGCATTTTCTCGCTTTTGCGTTTAAGGAGGCCGGTGCTCTTAGCCTCCAGACAGTCTTTCAAACTTGCCAGATGTCGTTTTGTGGTCCCAGGTTATCCAGCCACCTTTCCGAAGGTGATTCCCAGCACGGTGTTCATGTTAACCCTGGACAGCTGCTGGCCTCGGGTTTGAGGAATGGGAGCGGTTTTCAGTTCAGAGGTCACTAACCGAGGACAATGCAGGCACCCCACCCCTCCCCAGTGATTCAGATACCTCGAACCTGCAGTTGGTCACACTGGGGCCCTTTATTAACAATACAGGCGGACCCCAACACAGCAAGTCACAGACTTGGGGCGCCGCGAGCTTCCTTCTCTGGGAAGGTGGAAAAGTTGGGGTGTCATTCAGTCCTGTGTGCCTTTGTCATGGGCCAGCCCACATTGTCCCATGTAAAAGGATGTGCAGGTTCAGTTTAGTCCAGAAATGTGATACAAAAGGTGATAGGCCAGAGTTTGCTTGGCCTTTTTAAGTGCACTAGTTACAGGCTGAGCTGCAGTGGAAAAACTCCTCTAGTACCACTTGTGCCATCAGTGCGCTACACATTGCAGACTTGCACCGATTTCCTTTTGTAAGCTGGTGTCAGGGACTGCTTGTGTGTCCCAGCTTGATGTGGAGTGAGAGCCCCAGTCTTTGCACAGCGTTTATTGAAGCTGAGATGAGATTCTCATGGCGATGTGGGAGTCCAGAGACGAGCTGGTGACAAGCTGAAAAGCCAGGGACCCTTTAGGTAAAAAACTTTGCCTGAAGTAGCTCTCCCGGCTAACTCGCAAACCGTTGAGAAATTGCAGACCGTACTGCTACACATATCGGGCGGTATGTGAAGTTTTGTCCGGTGAGACAGTCTGGTCACTCTGTGATGTGTCCATGCACACCTGTGGAGACGGGCGTGCTGATGTAGACCACACTGAAGAACAAGAAGAAGCAGCAGCACGCTTGCTTGTGTGAACTACTTCAGAGAGGTGATTGAGTCGAATTCCACTACCGTGTGCAAGAATCCTCTGTGTATTGTGCTCAGTTTGCAGTAGAGCATTTCCAGTTGAAGTCTCGCTGTAAATCGTGGGTCCCTATTTAATTGAAAAGAATTTATGAAGAAGCTCTCCAGAAGAGTTTTGTGTGTTAGATAGCGAAGGTATAGATTGAGTGCATTAAAGCTCAGTCATTTGCTCAGTGGTCATGGAAAGGAATCACAAAAGCACAACGTGATTCCAGTTTTTGTGTCTCCCCAGAGAAAGCCACTTGCCATCTCCCCTCAGGTGTGAAGGGACTGGTGAACACCTGTACCTTTCAGATAATCTGTTTCATTGGTTTACGTCCAGCGTGACATGAGCCCTGGACCTGTCCCATTCTCAAAGCGCAGGTTCCCGTCCTGTCGAAAGGAGACCGTGTTCTGGGCAGGGCTCAGAGCACCTGGGCCAGTGCTGTCAGCTTCAGGGTCTTGCAGTTTGGAGCAAAGGTGCAGGTAGTTATTACCTGTGCAGGTCTCAAGTCTCAGTGCTAAATTATCCCAAACTTTCTTTTGATGTGCAGTCAGTGATTGTCCATTTAGCTCAGACTGGGTATAGCAGCTGCAATTTTATCTTCTCAAAAAGCTATAAAAGTGGTGAGTGTGTGACAGATGAAAGAGTCTTTGAAGTTTAGATGCCTCTCTTGAGAAAGGTACCTGGCAATGATCTGTTTTTGTTGCTTAGATCAGGCAGCCTTGTTTTTCCCTGAAAGTTTTCTTTTAGGAGCTGTCCAGCATCTGTATAATGAAATCCCAAAAAAAAAATCTGAACAAGACTTGATTTTATTGCAATGCATTTGGGTATTTCTCTTACTTTTTGCTGGAAGTGTTTTTTCTGCTGTGATTTGTGGGGAAAAAAAAAACTTGATACTGTTGATACTATTCTTTAAAATGAAACACAGCTTGCAGTATCTTGTTTATATCTTAATTATACTTAATTAACCACGCAGTCACAGTGATTGATGCAGAATTGCAGTGCAGTCAGTTCTGAAATTAATGTTGTTGACTAGTATTAAATAGGCAGGTTCCTGCGTCTCTGCCTACAGCTCAGAGCTCTTGTGATCCCCTTCTGTTTAGTGTCTGGGATGGGAGCGGCCTGCTATTATGCAGTGGGTGGTGAACTCGAGGTTATTTCAGCACAACGTTCAAGATCGCAGATGCTTGCTTAGAGAAGTCAAAAGTTTTTTTTTTTCCCTGTGTGTTCAATACACAGTTGCGCTTTTTCGCGCGTGCTTGTTGGGTTTTAAAGTTCTCCACTGTAGTATTGGATTTCATTTGTGTAAAGGGATGAGTGTCTTTTTTTTGCCAGAAACATTGCTGTAAGTGGGGGATCTGGCTGGGGCTTCCTGCCTGTTGTAGCACAGAGAGTAGCAGGTGATTGTAAAGGTCACCTGAATGACTTGTGTGTTGAAAGGTCTCTGTTAACCTTTAGGATCAGGGTGTTCCAACTCATCTGACTTTGATTTGAGTAACCTGTGTCCTGAGGTTTTGTTTTAGATGTCCTCAGAGGAATGAGTTTTCACCTCTTATGAATGACTTCACCTGCTCACTTGCTGCAGTCCCATCACTGCAGTGTCTTTCCCACTCTAATAAGACTTAGAGTTGCGCCGAACTCATTTTAACGTCATGAGAGGAGAGTATCTGGCTCATTTAGCTGGCTTGCTTGCTTGTAGCTAAAATATCTGAGATCCCATCCTGTTGTTACTTGAAGGAAGTGATGGTTTTGGCCTCAACAACATGGTTGGGCTAGCTTGTTCTCATCTCCTACAACCCTCTGTTTCCTCTAAACCCTCAAAATGTGCTTAGAGCACTTTCACTGCTGGTTCTGAAGAAGTTCAGTGGGTTGACTTTGAAATCCAGGATCAGGTCCCCTCGTAAGTATTTTATGTTCAAGACTAAAATGATTCAGTTCTTTCACCCTGTCAGTGTGGGACACTTCCCTTCAGACTAAAGAGACTCAGTTCCTTCAGCCTGTCAGTGTGGGACACCCCTTTCAGACTAAAGAGACTCAGTTCCTTCAGCCTGTCAGTGTGGGACACCCCTTTCAGACTAAAGAGACTCAGCTCCTTCAGCCTGTCAGTGTGGGCCATTCTCTTAAGCCATGGGATGTATCTGATTGCTCTATTGGGTGATATTAACATCACTTGTTTTACGTTCTACAGTTTTAAGTTTGTGTCCTAACATTTTGTTTGCTTTTTGAATTACATCCTCACATTGTCTTGTATAGCTTTCTCAAGAAGTTTACTATAATCGTTTATACTACATACAACTAAACTAACAAAGAGTGTTATGTTAAATTTTATCACCACATTTGCTCATTCCTGAATTCTTTTTTATTCACTTTTTGAGATTTCTACAGCATTTTCTAATCCACCCTAGTTCTGTATTGTTGATATTCTAAATATTCTGCAAACAAACTGGTTTGCCAGCTATGCTAGAATCAAGATCATTGACACGTATGAGGAAGAGCTGTGGTCCTGGTACAGACCCCTGTGGTACTCCACTAATTACATCATACATTGCCCAGGTCTTATTCTACTTGCATGCATTTTCTTGAATCCCTACCACCTGTAATCTGAGCATTTTTTTAAGAAACGTTGTCTCCTACTGAAAATTTTAATATACTATATTGTATGATTTGTATGCATTACTGCTGTAAGGCAAGAGTGACCTAGCTTTTCTAAATAGATGCCACCTTCCAATGTCCTTCTAGTGTACATATGAATCTCAATTTTAATTCTAATGATCCTTTCCCGACTTTTCATAATAGATGTAAGTTAGAATTTATAGGACTGTAAACACTTGGTTCGGTTTTGTTAACTTTTTTTATGGATGGGTCCTCCAATACTCAATGCCCAGTCACTGGGAAGTATTTTGTTAACAGTCAGTATATAACATCTCCCGTGTCCTTAAGTACAATTGCACAATATCATCAGGCCCTGGTGATCTCTTAATCATAAGTATTCTGGGCACCTACAAGAACTTTTATATAAAACTTTCTTTGCTCACAGTTATCTGTCTGTTGTTAACATCTGAGTGAAATATTGATTTAATAAATTAGTTCCTGGAAGGTCATAGAGTCCTGCTGTCTTTTCTCAGACTGGTATTCAGAATATTGCTGATCAGATGTTCTGTTGTGTGGTTTGCTTCAGTAAGGGGATTGTGAAATATTAAGTAGTTTGGAGAAAGCTATCCCGCTGCAGATAAAAACATATTAATGCAATCTCCAAGCCCACACAGCAGCTTTACTGAATACAAGGACAAACCAGAAGTAGTATTGAATTATTCCCTGCTATGTGACTCCAAAAGAGTTTTAGAAAAAGATAGCCAGTTCCTGAAGGGTCATATACCCACGCTAGAAAATCCTCAGTCAGCATAAATTTGAGCACCTTCTGTGTGAGAGACATTCAAGAAGTATAGAAAGTCAGACACAGGTAGGAGCAGCTTTCAGGCAACTGATCTGTGTGTCGTGCAGTTTCACAAAACAGAAGACTTTTTCCAGTCTATTAGAGACTCTCTTTTAACCTGGTGTTACAGTTCTATGGCACGTAGCCTGTGAATTTGAGGAATTGCCTTTACTTTGGCCTAGTAGAAGGTGTGCTCAGTCCATTTATCTTTACATCAAACACTCCTGCATTGCACAAATGTGAAGTGCTAGTGTGGAAATAGTCAAATCTCTATTAGTGTTAGCTGTTTAATTTTATTAACCCACTGGACTCCAGATACGTATGTGTGAAACATGCAGTGATTTTTATGCTCATTTGTTTTCCCGTTTTAAAAGATAACAGCAATGCCCTGGAGCTGTGAAGGTGCTGTATTTTCAAGCTGTCTTGCACACAGTTTAAGCTTTGAATTGTGTACCATCAGGAGAGTTTCCCTTTTCAGAGAAAGTGTCATAAACTCTGTGTTCTGGTAAAAGTTTAATCAAAATGGCATGCCCCTCAATTTGTGGTTGAGATTAATTCCGGAGCTCTTCTCTTGTAATTTACGAGACCCTTCTCCTCTATGGACGGGCAAGGATCGGGCCCAGTGTGTGTGCCCCTCTGGGGGCTGCACTCTGAGGTCAGAGAGGATTCACTGGTGCTATTCCAGAGAGTCCCAGGGCCCTCTGCACCCCGAGCCGTAAATTTGTCAGCAGCGTGGTGACTGAGGGGTCAGCTTTCAGGCTCTGAACATGCTTGATTTGCAGTTTTTCACTGTTCAGTGAAGTTTTTAAGCAGTTGTATAACTCTAGCATTTAAATGAGTTTGGTGAGTAATAAGATGCTTGATTGCAGATTCGCAACCTTTTTTGTGTGTGTAGCCTACATCATGAAGGCCCTACTAACATAAACTCAATAAGATAAGATCATTTTATTAGCCATATACTATTTCTTCCAGTAGGAATTTGTCTTTTCGCAGACCCCAGCTTGCTCTCCATGAGACACACAGACAGGGAGAGAGAAGCTGGGGGTCAGAGTTGCAGGGTCAGCCATTTATACAGCTCTCCCGGAGCACTTGGGGTTGAGGGCCTTGCTCAGGGACCCAACAGTGTAGGACTCCTCTGTCGGCTGCAGGATTTGAACCGGCAACCTTCCAGCCACAGGCACAGATCCTTAGTCACGGTGCTACCACTCCGCCCAATCCATGGTTCTTGAAATTTAGCCCAAATTATTCATATCTGAATGGCAGTTTTTACATTGTACAGTATATATTTTGTGCATATACTGGAACAGGTATATTGATAGTATCTGACCTGACAGCATTGCGGTGTAGCAGTTCTGTTCTGGGACTGCAGCTCCAGTGCCTCTGTCATAAGCTAGATCAGCTCTTTCACCTCCAATCTCCTCACTCGAGTGTGATTGTTTGAAAAGGCCAGACCCGTCCAGATATCCTGGTAAATAAGCCTGCAGGGTGCTCTGACAGACTGGGTGAGGAAGCAGGGGATAGCCACATCTGCAATCGCACGTCCAGAGGCCGACATCCCAGTCTGTGAGGTAAATTAAACTCTGGCTGAGTCCCAGTTTGGCTTTGAGCTTTGGCTTTTCCCCGTGCTCGTGCCGGCGATGCGGCAGCACCTTCGATCTCCGGCGATGGCAGGCTGTGTTCCCTTCAGCCAGCCAGTCAGGCCTGAAAGGCCTGGCTTGTGGAGCTGCACACCCTCAGGCCACGAAATCTGCAGGCTTAGTGTGAAATGGGGTCCTGCTGCTGTGTGCCTTTGTGAAGCCAACCTCTCTCTCTGCGACAACTTTAAGGCTTCTCCTTCACGTTCTGTAGAAAAACTGGGTAGCAGAAGAGATGACAAACATCTGCAACTTCGAGGAGACGGCTCTGCCTTAAAGTCAGTGAAAAGTGCGTTTCTGATCATCGGCAAACTATGTGGCCAGATCTTGGCCAGTTTCCACTCCGGGTCCTGTTTTTCTTACAGCCTGTGCTGATCTTTATCAATCAGATTGACCTCCCCCCACCTCAGAGCAGGGAACTGCTCAACTGTTACTCAGCTGTGAGTAAGTGCATTTGTTTGCTGTTCCACACACTTGCGATAAATGAAGCTGGGCTGGGTAAAAGCTTATTGAAACCGTGTTTGAGTAAGAGTAGGTAGAGGGCAGATGTTGGCGTGTCGGGGGAGTTCTCATTGTTGAAGGAGTCTTCAAACTTTTGCTCGCCACTAATAAGGAAACCAGCAGTGCTTGCAACTGCATAAAACTCTCAAAGACAAATTATTAAAGCAGAGCATGCCATAGCTAAGGCTGTTGGTTTGCCTCTTCCACGATCATTTGAAAAAGCTTGTTTTTACCAGCTCCCTAAGGCTTCTCTGCAGAGGTTTGCCAATTTGAGGGGTAGGAAAAATGAGGTTAAAGAAATATTAACAAGTCACTTGGTTTGACTATGTCTTTGTGTGTCCTAATCTCTTTAATACCTAACCTAGAGGAATGCTGCTAATGAGGGGGCAAAACTTAACAGAAGTTAGCACAAAGAGTGGTCAAGCGCTGGTTGCTAGGAGACTGCAGGCACAGGAATGCAGGGACCCTCCTCTGCAGAGAGAGAGTCGTATTTTCATTATATTTAATCTCCCAGTTGCCTGCTGGTAGAATTGTGGAAATTCGGGCGACAGAATTGTAGTGTGGAGAGCAGTCCCTGTGCTGTAGAAAAACACGGAAGTCTGGGCCTGTGCCAGTTCTGCTTTTACTTGGTTTCAGGTACATAAAAATGCCAGAGGAATTGCAGATGTCCATGTGTTCAAATTGAAAGGAGAAACACAGGTGGGCTGTTAAAGTGAGCCCTATCCAGACCAAAGGTTCCTCCTGTGTTTTAAACAGTCCTTTTTATCATTTTAAATGTTGCATCCCAGAAGGGATGCTGGAAGTGAGCAAAGCCTGTTTCTAGGGTGCATTCCTTTTTACTCTTGTTCTGAGCCATGTCCAAGGGTGTGCCTTCACTGTGCACAACAGGAATTCACACGAAAGGAACGCAACTTGTTTAAACAGTTGTGTGCATGTTCTTAATTGGGACTTATTGTAATATAAAAACTTGTGTTTAATATCAAATATAATTTCTGAAGAGAACCACTGTTTCATTGTGATTGCTTTGGCTAATGTCCTGTAGGTAATGCTCCCATTAAGTGAGATTAGGATAGCAAATCAGGTTAGAGTTATAGAAACCTGGAGGCAATTTGTATTGAGGAAAAAGTAATGATTGAAAGATTCCTGAGCTTTAGTTTGTAGTATCAAACCTGTACCGTGAATGGTGGTGAAATTGGCACGGATTGATTAAAATTGTCCGGTTCTGGTTCAGGTCACAGATGGGAAATCGGCTGTGGTTTTGCAGGGAGTGGAGGCAGTAGAGCCGAGGAGGGAGGGCAGCTGCCGTGTTGACAGAGCGCACGGCTGTGAGGGAGAGACTGGGTTTCTGGACTGCTCCCTGCCCCAGTCCTCGCCATGGGGGCACAGGCTGGGGATGTCCAAGCTGACATTCACAGAAGTGATTTTAAGGCGGAAAGAGAAGTCAATGGCTCTGTGGCTAAGGATCTGTGGCTGGCAGGTCGCCGGTTCAAATCCCGCGGCCGGCAGAGGAATCCTACTCTGTCGGACCCCTGAGCAAGGCCCTTAACCCCAACTGCTCCAGGGGCGCCGTATAAATGGCTGACCCTGCGCTCTGACCCCAAACTTCTCTCCCTGTCTGTGTGTCTCATGGAAAAAAAGTTGGGGTATGAGAAAAGACAAATTCCTAATGCAAGAAATTGTATAGGGCTAAAAAAGTGATCTTATCTTATCTTGCATCTCCCTGCTGGATGTATCTTTCTGAGATCAGCTGAACGCCTTGATCGAGAGTCTTCAGCAGTTCTTACAGCTCAGCCCTAAATCAGCAATTAGTAATGTAATCAGTTCAACTAAGCCAGGAATGTGGCTGTCTTGAACTGGGGTTGGCTACTCCTGTTTTTGATTCTTAAGTCTTACCAGAGTCACCAGAAAGAAATCTTGGTAGGTGAGGTTATCATTTTCCAACCTGGGATCCTAATACACAACATGCCAAGCTGACATCGATGTTTTAAGTGTCAAGAAAAGCCAGAGGTTAAAATAGAGTTCACATCGAGCTATCAAGCTATCACTTTGGTGCACTCCTTATTTGTTAATAGTTTTGTTTAAGCAAAGTGGCTTGTGGCCCTCCAAGGAGCTGAGCAGTGCACTCCCACTTGTGTGGTAGCAAACCACAGGCCATGCCTGAAGGCCCCAACTCCAACACTGTTTAAATTACTGCTGTAACTACATTAATGCACGTAATTAAATTGGACGGCACCTTTCGATCTTCCTTTATTGCAGTTCCACAATATCCTCAATTATCAACCTAATCTCCAAATAGCACCAACTGAGCGATGGCACTGTGGCTCAGGATCTGCGCCTGTGGCTGGAAGGTTGCCAGTTCAACTCCCGCGGCCAGCAGAGGAATCCTACTCCGTTGGGTCCCTGAGCAAGGCCCTTAACCCCAACTGCTCCAGGGGCGCCGTATAATAAATGGCTGACCCTGCGCTCTGACCCCAGGCTCTCTCTCTATCTGTGTGTCTCATGGAGAGCAAGCTGGGGTACGCAAAAAGATAATTCCTAATGCAGGAAGTTGTATATGGCAATAAAGTGATCTTATCTACTAATTTAGTTGCTTCAGAGTGATCGGAAACTGCTCACCTTTGTATCACAAGGCGTTTTTTCTTTCCAGCACTTGCATATGCTGATATTGCCCTGCCCTGTTCGGTCCTGTCACTACTTTTCTGACGGATCATTTCTTTATCTGCTCTGTTGCAACCGAGGAGTGAGACTCTTGCCTAATTAAATAAGGGGTGAAGATGATTTTATTCACGTGGCTTGTTTAGGGTCCTGTGGTTATTATAGATCATAAGAGTCATCTTGTAAACGAGAAGCCACTACGTCAAGCGCATCCGCACTGTGATTTTTCTGTTGTGTGGAACAGAAGCTGGGGCTCAAGGCACAGTTGCTGTTGCCTCTGCAGTATGATTGTGCTCTACTCCTGGTTACATCGTACTTGTGGACCTAGCAATACATACGTTCTTGGTCCTGCTTGTGGGTCATTAACTTCGACCTCATTCAGAATAAAACCTTCTACAACACTTAAGCTGATACCATAAACATTCTGTCTTTCCAAGAATCGGTAGCAGTCTCTGGATTGTAGTAACTTGCTGTGTTAGCAGATGGGGACTAATACTTTCCTTTAGGACCCATTCTTGAGAGTGAAGTAGCTGAGTAATTAAGTTCGGAGCTCTGAATAGGGCCAGTTGTAGATGGCTCATTACGTTAACAAGAATTCAAGGGCTTCTCCACTCTGCTACCTTATTGTAGTACAATTGTTGTATTTTTTTCAGACCTATCCGCTCATGGGCTCTGTAAGCTTCTGCCAACAATAACACTTCAGTTGCAGACAGCTGGCTGGAGGTGTCAAGGTCTTTAGTTGGTTATCAGCTGTATGTTTGATAGCAGATTAATTATTATTAACTGTGAACTCTCGGAGCATGGGAAAATCAAAAGGCTCTCTTGTTTAAGCACATTTTTAAAAAGTGTAATACTGTATAAAGTTGCAATCTCCAGACAATGATCTACTGTTCCTGCAGTTCACGACTGAAGTGCTCAAGGACAGAAATGGCACATCTTAGACCGGTTCTGCCTAAACTACAGCCTTTTTAGCGTTGTACATCCTTGATCCAGGTTGAAAACATTTCTAGAGCTTTAATATTAGGAATCTCACTCATCATTGCCCCAAAAAAGGTTAGATCTGAATCATGGCTATATCCTTTGAACCGCTTCATCAGACAGGTTTGGTATGTTGTAGTGAAGTCTGAACAGTGGTGAAACAGAGCAACCAGGAAGGCAGGGCAGCACCTGACAGCTGTCCTACAGCCTGCCACATCTGTGGTGAAGAACCTCTGCTTTTCTGATGTGCAGGATAACTGCTCCTGCACGTAGATACGTCTTTCTTCTCTCTGTTTTTCACCATTCACAGTCACTTGATGATTATTCTTTGGGTTAGTTTTCCCCCTCAGCATGCGGTACTGAAAGCTGGTGGCACGTGTGTACCCTAACAGGGCTGGGGTCCCACAGAATTTCTGATCGTTAAGGGGAGTCGGAGATTTCCCGTTGTCTTTTTAAACGTTTTCGTAAGCGTAAAATGACACCTCCTGTTCTTTTTTTTTTTGTTTGTTTGTTTTTGTTTTTGCAGTATTGTTACTTGAAAAAATCGAAAATGGAGACATTGGCCAAAAGACGTTAAAGATCACGGACTTCGGGCTGGCGCGCGAGTGGTACCAGACGACCAAGATGAGCGCAGCGGGCACCTACTCCTGGATGGCCCCCGAGGTCATCAAGTCCTCGCTGTTTTCCAAGGGCAGCGATGTCTGGAGGTAACCGCTGAGCTGTCCTCGCGTGTGCAGCTGCAAAACCCGTTCTCTTGCTCTTTCCTGGCCTCTCTGTCGAAACCATATTGCATTCATCCACTCAGGAACGTGTGTGGGACAAACTCGCTCAGCGGCCAACACAATCCCAGCCCAGATCCTCATGGGAGTTTTCTGCGAATCTGCGATGCACAGTGAAGGCGCTTCTTATTATCAACACGTTTGCAGTTAATTCTTTCAGTTATGAATGTCATTGGTGTGGTTGAATCTACAAACGACATAATTTTGTCCAAAAGTAGTTCTTTTTTTTTTCTGACCTTCAATCGCATATTTTGGCTTTTTCCAAAGTGAACTTGTGGCTAAATTTCCTTGTTTTTCCTGGAATGCTCTTGACAAAGTTCCTTTCCCAAGAGTGCACAACACCACCTCCATCTGTTTCCATCTGTCATTTGACCCTTGATCCTCCATTCTGGAGTCCGGAGAATTGACCACTTCCCCACATCTCATCTTCATTTATATTTATCTAGGACAGCCTGGGTTGTTGAGGAATAAAATCTCCAAAACATTACCAGTACATTAACATTGCCAGCAGCCATATCGCCCTGCAACTCACAACTGAAGCTCGGCGGGTGTGAGCCTGGTCAGTACCTGGATGGGAGACCTCCTGGGAAAAACTAAGGTTGCCACTGGAAGAGGTATTAGTGGGGCCAGCAGGGGGCGCTCACCCTACAGCCTATGTGGGTCCTAATGCCCTATAGTGAGGGGGACACTATACTGTAAAAAGGCACCATCCTTTGGATGAGAAGTAAAAGCGAGGTCCTGACTCTCTGTGGTCATTAAAAATCCCAGGGCGTTTCTCGAAAAGAGTAGGGGTATAACCCTGGCATCCTGGCCAAATTTTCCATTGGCCCTTACCAATCATGGCCTCCTAATAATCCCCATCTATGTATTGGCTTCATTACCCTGTTCTCCTCCCCACTGATAGCTGATGTGTGGTGAGCGTTCTGGCGCACTATGTCTGCCGTCGCATCACCCAGGTGGGGCTGCACACTGGTGGTGGAGGGGAGTCCCCATTACCTGTAAAGCGCTTTGAGTGGAGTGTCCAGAAAAGCGCTATATAAGTGTAAGCTATTATTATTATTATTATCATTATTATCATTATTATTATCGTCGTCATCATCATCATCATCTATGCTTGGTGCTTTGAATGGTGTTTTTTTGTGAAAGACTGTTGGTCATGCACGCTGGCACACTGTGTATATCTTTACTTAATGAAAGATAATTTTTGCTAAATACATGTTCTGTTCTGCAGAATTCGTCTGATAACAATAAATGTGGTTTCCTTTTATTGTGATGACTGTGTTATCTGCCAAAACTGCACAGCAATCCAGTCATCTGTTTAAGGGTCCTTGGTGAACTCGGAGCCAGCTGTAGCATCACAAACCATTCCCCAGGTCCAACTAGGCCTTTAGACCCACTAAACCCAAAATGGCTTTTGAAGAGCAGCCCTCAGCTTTGTCGGTGCAGCTCAGGTTTCCTGTATCAATCAGGAACAGGGCAAAAGATGCAACACGCATTGTGGTGAGCTCAGGTGCTTTGTGCAACTTTAAGACAGGAAGGAAAGCTGAAAAATCTGGAAACACAAGAAAGTGATGTGATGAGATTTTATGGCCAATTACACGTGTGTGTTTTTAAGGCGAAAGGAGGTTTCTGGCTGGTTTTGACTCTGAAAGCTCCCGGCTCAGGGCACTGTGCTTCTCTGGTCCCCAGCTATGGAGTGCTGCTCTGGGAGCTGCTGACCGGCGAGGTGCCCTATCGGGGGATCGATGGGCTTGCAGTGGCCTACGGAGTGGCGGTCAACAAACTGACCCTGCCCATCCCGTCCACCTGCCCCGAGCCCTTCGCCAAGCTCATGGAAGGTAGGTTTGACCTGGGAGACCTGGGGAGTCGGGAAGTTCTGAGTAGGGGTCTCAAGGACTGAGATCATGTGTCACATCTTTACACAAAGAGAGGTGGGGGTCGCACACTACCCACTGGATGGCATTGTGCTCTTGATGAGTTACTAGCAACCAAAGGAGCAGGATGGGCCTAAGCGCCTCTTTCTGGTCCCAAGATGAGCCTTAAACACAAGTCTGAAAACTGTATGGGAGCAAACCTAATCAAAAACACAGGCCTCCAGTATCGATCAGGTATGAACCAGTCCCAAACTGTCCCTCACTAGGTGCATGTCTACATGACCTTTCACCTTTTTTCTTGTGCAAACACCTGAATACCCATGTCACGCCACACGAATAGGCTTGAACTTTTTTCCACCTGGTGCTAGATGAGTCCTTTCTAGTTGAGACTAGACTAGCTGGACCCACTCTTCCTATTATGATTTTGCTTTGCTGTTTTAATACCACATCAACGTCAACATTTGTGGGAAATTATTTCACTCTTTATGGCAGAGAGCAGTCGAGCTGCCAAGCTGTTTTTTTGCCAAGCTAGAAATGAGGCCCTGATTGTGCGAGGGAGATGTTTTCAGCCACCTGGGCCTGCCTCTTCCCCGCTGTGGGGCTGTGTTTGCCCACCTGCCGCCTCTCGTGGTTGTCAAGGGAGACGCGCGCGCCCAGGACGTTGCTGACGCTCCGCCCTGCTTCTGCTTTCCAGAGTGCTGGGAGCAGGACCCTCACATCCGGCCCTCGTTCCTGGCTATCCTGGAGCAGCTGACCGCCATCGAGGACGCCGTCATGGCAAAGATGCCCCAGGACTCCTTCCACTCCATGCAGGAGGACTGGAAGGTGGAAATCCAGGAGATGTTCGACGAGCTGCGGACCAAGGAGAAGGTCAGCCATACGGGGGGGGTTTGCACTGGGCCTTCCTGTGGCCAGTTTGTCCCAATGTTTGTTCGACTTAATGTCTGCACTTGAAACATTTAAAAAAAGATAATATTTTAGATGTCCTAGCCACCTGACGTTGGTGGCCACAAGGGTCTCGTACCTTTGGAAATGTCTTTTTCAATAGTTGATCTATTTTAAATTGGGCATGAAACACCTCTACTACCCTCCTGCAACCTTATGTTAAATGTGGCTTATTAGTCCTCCACAGGTGCTGTAATCCGCCATCTCGACTAGAGGGGTTCCGAACTGTCCGTAGAGTCGGATGCCTTATCATCAGATTTTTACGCACCACGAGTTTCAAAGGCGCTCCTGAAGATTTACTTCTATACTTAAGTTTTAATTGGCTGTGTTTTTAAGGCGCGCTAATCATCCCCCCAAAACAAACAAAGCAGGCTGTAAATTGTGAAATGGGTTTAAGCATTTCCACAACATAATACGATAATCTGCTTCTCTTCCCAGCGAGTCCCTCATTATTTTAAATTGGGATTTGGAATGGCTGTATCAGGAATGTGACGGCATTTTCAGGAAAGCACATTAATAAGATACTGTAACTAGGTGTTTGTTGGATTTCATCTGCACGGTCTTGAATCTGTGAGCGTGGGCTTCTGCCATTTCTGATTTTTTTTCTTCTTTTTGTGCAAAACCAGCTTTTTGGCAAGTCATGGCCGTGAGCATCGGTGTCACGCCCACCAAGAGCTCCGGGCTTCCCTGCTGGGTTTTAGTTGAGGTTGAAAGATCCTAATGGTCTCTCCTTATATCTGTCCTAATATTTTTTCCGCTTGGATTACTAGAAGGGATTAGTTAGCGTGGACTACCGGGAAGTGGACAGGGATCTTTAGTGTGAGATTTTGGTCTTGTTGATAAGCACGGGTTTGAAGGTTTCTGGCTCTTTCCCCTGACACTACATGAACAAGGGAGGTTTGCAGGGGAAGCTGAACAGCTCGTGAACTTCACTATCAATAAGGAAATCCTCTTTTTGCCTGAGTGGCTACTGTTTATGGAGCTCACAGAGTAAAAGCAGCTGGCGGGAGAGTTAATTAATAATTAATAACTGCTTACACTTACTTAGCGCTTTTCTGGAGACTCCACTCAGTGCTTTACAGGTAATGGGTCTCCCCTCCACCACCACCAATGTGCAGCCCCACCTGGAGGATGTGACGGCAGCCATAGTGCGCCAGAACGCTCCCCACACACCAGCTATAGTGGTGAGGAGAGCAGAGTGATGAAGCCAGTTCAGAGATGGGGATTATTAGGAGGCCATGATTGGTAAGGGTTAATGGGAAATTTGGCCAGGACGCCGGGGTTACACCCCAACACCCTGGGATTTTTAATGACCACAGAGCGTCAGGACCTCAGTTTTACATCTCATCTGAAGGACAGCGCCTGTTTACCATATAGTGTCCCCATCACTATACTGGGGCATTAGAACCCACATGGACCACAGGGTGAGTGCCCCCTGCTGGCCCCACTAACACCTCTTCCAGCAGCAACCTTAGTCTCTCCTCCAGGTACTGACCAGGCTCACGCCTGCTGAGCTGCAGTGGGCTGCCAGCTGTGATTGATATGGCTTATAATTAAAAAGGATTCTCCTAACTGTTTTGTAATGGGTCCTCTATTGCCCTCGTCACACACGTTGTAAGTTAATTGTTGGTTTAAAATAGGTTATTGGCTTGGGAGCTGTGAGATAAAAACACATGAGCAGCACATCTTTTCAATTTTTGTTTTTAATTTAACTTACTTCAGGGCACGGTTAATGTTTTCCTGAAGCTTTGACTGACTTGGCGTCTTATAACAGGGTGTAGTTGCTCGCTCTTGTTTTGGGTTTTGTCTTCTTTTGTGTAAACTAGCTTCTAAAAAAGAACTTTTCTCCACCCGTCGAGAGGAAGACTAAAAGGGCAGCAAGGTCTAAACCTTTTTTCACCTGTTCTTAATTTTTTGTCGTTAGTTTTTGCTTATCAAACTGTTTGCAGGGCAGATATGATCTGTACAGTATGTCCCTGGCTTGTGGAGTATGAGTAGCAGCTCGCCGTTGTTTACACACACACACACACACACACACACACACACAGAGTAATGCTGTAGGGCTGTAAGACAGTGCTTCAGCTGTGCACAATAGGATTAGCTGCTATTGTTCCTGGAGCCAGGAAGCAGAACTCGAGGTATAGACCTGCATGCATTGACTCGCTGAAACACTAACTGCGCTGCAGTGTATCCCTGTGTTGCTGCACAGATAACCTCAACCGTAGGCTCTCAAAGCTTGCAGGACAGGATTCTGGTAGGCTTCTTATTATGGCCTTGTTGTAGATAGTCGTGAAAATATTAGGGCAGTCTAGAACGTCTCACCCTTTTGTGCATGGATAAGCATAGTGCCACAAAAAAACATTTTAAGCAGTTTTGACCACAGCAAGTATTGATTTTCCATTTTCTCCTCCATCTTTCAAGGATAAGAAAAGCATATTCTCAGGCTATTCCATAGCAAAGGCATCACTTAGAACTTCTCGCCCGAAGAGTTGAGAAGCCCTGTAGTGGTCGCTCCTGTGTGTAAGAATGTAAAGATTGAAAATGACGTAAAGACGTTGGATCTTGTGCTTGGCTGTTTGGTTGAGAAGTGCTTTCTTGATCCAGACATCATAGTCAGGCTCTTACTGGAGGATGACAGGGAACGGGCATCTTCCAGGCACCCAGACGTGCCACCTGCCCCGCAGTCCCAGAGTCACGTACCCCTGTCCCGCTGCCCCGCTGTCCCGCAGGAGCTGCGCTCGCGGGAGGAGGAGCTGACGCGCGCGGCACTGCAGCAGAAGTCCCAGGAGGAGCTGCTGAGGCGGCGGGAGCAGCAGCTGGCCGAGCGGGAGATCAACGTGCTGGAGCGCGAGCTCAACATCCTCATCTTCCAGCTCAACAAGGACAAGCCCAACGTCAAGAAGAGGAAGGGCAAGTTCCGGCGCAGCCGGCTGAAGCTCAAGGACGGGAACCGCATCAGCCTGCCTTCAGGTGAGGGACAGGCGGAGGGGCAGGGGGAGGACAGGCAGGGGGGATGGGACAGTAGAGGACAGAAGGGCAAGAGGGGAAGGAAGGGGGGGGCAGGGGGGCGGCGGCATGAAGGTGCCGGGAGAGGACGGGGGAGGGCATTGGGGACAAGAGGGACGGGGGAGGGTAGTGGGGACAGGAGAAGGACAGGAGGGATGGGGGCAGAACAAGAGGGGGAGGGTAGTGGGGGCAGGGGGAGGGCAGGAGGGACTGGAGGAGAGCAGGAGGAGGACAGTGGGGACAGGAGCAGGGAGAGGATCAGGGAGGGAAGTGGGGGCAGGGGGAGGACAGGACAGGGGCAGGGGGAGGACAGGACAGGAGCAGGGAGAGGACTGGGGAGGGAAATGGGGGCCAGGGGAGAACAGGAGGGTCTGGGTTCAGGGTCAGGGTCTACAGGGTCCCCAGTGACCGCAGTGACATCCTGCACACAGCTTTGCTAGCGAGCGGCCTTAACCACTGTCTCTTGTGACTTGTCACAGATTTCCAGCACAAAATCACCGTCCAGGCCTCGCCGACGATGGACAAGAGAAGAAGCCTGAACGGCAGCAGCTCCAGCCCTCCCAGCAGCCCGACGCTCATTCCTCGGCTGAGGGCTATCCAGCGTAGGTCCCCTCCGAGCAGCCGGTCCCAATACCACAAGGAAGCTGGTTTCTGTTGGTGCCTTCTTGCTGCTTTGCAGCGAGAGGAGTCGCCTTCACTGACCTTTGCCTCCTTTTTCAGTGTCTTGTAATCTGTTTTTCTCAGTGCACTCAAACAGGAGGGACAGTCTGTATGTGTACCATCAGGAAGTGGATATCACAAACGAGTGTCCCGGGGTTTGGAGGACAGGCAAGAAACTGATCAGTTCGGATTGGTGTTGTCACTGAAAGGGAATCCAAATCAGTTGTCTGCTGCTGGCATTTGGGACGTGTCTTTGAGAATACGCTTTTCTCCACTCTAAATCAATATTCAACATTCTGTTCATTGATCATTGTAGCTGACAATCATGTTATCTGAAGTGTGATGGAAGATTTAATCTTGGGGAAAGAGTCATTTCTGAAGGCTTTAGTACTAACTTAAACCATCTGGCAGTTCTGGTTAACAACACTTAATTCATGCTCACTTACTGCTTAGGTCCATTCTTGGTTTGCTGAGTAAAGGATGGTACACAGGAATGCATCAGAGAAAATTAGACAAAATGTTGTGATTTTGTGTGAATCTGTTGAGTTTCTTTAGTTTGAGTGAAATTGAAAACGCACAGTGCAAGTATGGGTGCATTTTGACATTTTCTTTTTGATAACCAAATACAAATAATTCTCTAGAATATGCTTTTCACAAACTAAATCCAAAACCTCTTGCTCCGTGGTTTAACCTGTGCAAGAGGAAGTGCTCACTTGTTGCTTTAGCCACTTGGACTGCCATCAGCAGAAACATGTCGGACATTTCAGCGTAGATAGTACTACCTCACATCGACGCTACAAAAAGTGTCTCCTATAAACGCAGACCGCAGAGGATGTTGATACTGAATGTGTCTGTGCAGCTCTGTAGTCGTTCCAAGTTAGAAACTTCTATGAAATAGGGGCACAGTAAATTCGAACAGAGGTGACTGGGTGTTTGAAAACACCGGTTATTGGTGTACAGTTGTTCAACTGCTTGATCAGATTAAGGGGGAAAAAATAATTTGGGGCTGGGAGACAGAACAGAAAGGCTCATATGGAACATAGTGCAAAAATTTTTAAATACACTCCAGTTTCCTGAGGATGCTATGATCATTGACAGATGCAAAGATCGGTACGTACATAAAACCATACAGTGGCCAATGACAGTTTTGCTTTTCTCTATTATGGGTCTAAAAGTGATTGTGACCTCTTCCAGTCACACTTTCAGAGTTGTCCTTAAGCATTTGATATTTTGCAGGCAGTTCAAAATACTCCACTTGATAAAAGAATTTTAGATCTCAAGTAATTGGCTTTCCAGTGTGTTATCCATGGCTGTGACAGCATACTTCCACATAGCTAGGGTAAAGGTGGAAACAGACACCCAAGAGTGCTGCGTTATCAGTAGTTGATTGCTAGTACAGTATACTATCAGCAGGCAGTAATCGGTTTCTTAAAGCTTAGTTAATGCAAGTCTGTGGTTTTAGTCTTTATCTTTCTAGATACAGAGGTCGGCTCTTATTCTTGCTTTGGACTTGGTTTCTGCCTGCAGCTCGCTTGCCAGAGGTGATCTGATCGTGGGTCTGGGGAGCTCTGTGGTCGGTCTTTTTCAGGCTCGTACAACTGTCGGCGACTGGCAGGCTGTGCTGGCTGCACGTTCACACGCTGGCGATTTGTGATTGTGATCTAGTGACACTGGATGAAAGCAACCGGACCTGGGGAAGGAGCACAGCCTGCAAACCAGAGGAGTTCGAAGATGTCAAAAAGGGCTTTAGAAAGAAGGGGCGCACCTGGGGACCAAGTTCTGTCCAGACGAAAGAACGGGCGAATTGTGCTGAAAGGTACGGCCTGTGAGTTTGTGTGTCCTGGCCGTGTTTGCGGCGCTCTGGTTTCCTCCCACAGTCCAAAGACACGCTGGTGGGTCCACTGGCCCTGGTGTGAGGATGTGGCTATGTGTGTGTGCCTGCCCTGCAATGTGCCGTCTTCATCGAGGGCTGTCCTCTGTCGTAGGAGGACTCTGGGAAGGGACGCGAGACGTTCAGGGACAAACCTTCCAGCTGTCCTTGGTTCTTGAGAACATCTGCGCAGCGATGGGAGAATATAAAATCGATGCCGAGAGTTTCGGAATGTGGTTTGGACGGTGTGACTGTTGCGGTTAGACACTCCCATGTTTTCTGTGCAGAGTAAGACCCCTCTCTGATGGCAGTAATCCCTGGTCCACCAGTCTCATGAAGAACCAGACGTCTGTCCCATTAGCTGCGCTGTTTGCAGAGCAGGGTGAGTAACAATCTGTAAAGGAAGCACAAGAAACATCAATGTTATTGTGGTCTGCAAAGCGATCAGTAAAACTGTTCCGTTTCGTCCATCATTAAAAAATAGGAACAGTTGTGTAGGAGATTGATGGGATCTTTTTCTGACAAGTTTTTCAGAATTATTCTGTGTTGTTTAGCCGACGTCATTCCCCCCCCCCCGTGTGAATGATCCCACTTTCTTTCTTTCCCGGCTCTAGGGATGTGTCCGGATGCACCGGGCTCAGCTGAAGTCTCCGACAGCAATAAACCAAAGCAACTGAAGTTCCCTAACCAGGTCTACATCGATCTACCTCTCTGGAAGGATGATCAGGGCGAGGGCGGGGCGGCGGGTGAGGGCGTGGAGGACACCACCCCCGCCAGCTCGGCCAGCAGCACCCCTCAGGTCACTCCCACCAACAGCCTGAAGAGGGCGGCGCAGCGCCGGAGGACCGACGCGGTGCTGCACAGCTGCGCCTCGCTGCTGGCCTCCGTGGCCCTGGGCCTGGACCTGCGGGAGGTGGGCAGGGCCCCAGCCGGGGAGGAGCCGGAGCTCCGGGAAGAGAAGAAGAAGCGGGAGGGCATCTTCCAGAGAGCCACGCGCTTCCGCCGCAGCACGAGCCCCCCCGGCCGGCCCCGGAAGGACGAGGGCGGCCCCCCGGCCCCGGTCAGCCTGCTGGCCATGTCGGCCATCTCCGAGTGCAGCTCCGCCAAGTGCCTGCTGCTGCTGCCCGACTCCGACGGCCTGGAGGAGGCCCTGCGCCGGGCCGGGACGGACCCGCCGGCCCCGAGCGCGATCGCGCCCCAGAACAGTAAGTCAGCTTCCCGCCCGCTGCTTCACTAGAGAAACCGGGAACGGGGGCGGGAGCGCCGGGGGGGTTCCATTGAGCCGGGACACGCCACTCTTTCTCCAACGAGGCGCTGGGCGAAACACCATTCAAACCTCCAAGCGTAGGAAATAATAATAATAATTGCTTACACTTATATAGCGCTTTTCTGGACACTCATTTCAAAGCACTTTACAGGTAATGGGGATCCCCTCCACCACCACCAGTGTGCAGCCCCACCTGGGTGATGGGAGGGCAGCCATAGTGCACCAGTACGCTCACCACACACCAGCTATCAGTGGGGAGGAGAGCAAAGTGATGAGATGGGGGTTATTAGGAGGCCATGATTGGTAAGGGTCAATGGGAAATTTGGCCAGGACACCGGGGTTACACCCCTACTCTTTTCGAGAAATGCCCTGGGATTTATGACCACTGATAGTCAGGACCTCAGTTTTACGTCTCCTCTGAAGGATGGCGCCTTTTTATAGTATGGTGTCTCCGTCACTATGCTGGGGTATTAGGACCCACACAGACCACAGGGTGAGCGCCCCCTGCTGGCCCCACTAACACTTCTTCCACCAGAAGCCTTAGTTTTTCCCAGGAGGTCTCCCATCCAGGTACTGAGCAGCCTCACACCTGCTGAGCTTCAGTGGGCTGCCAGGTGTGAGTTGCAGAGTGATATGGCTGCTGGTTGCGTTCTTATTTTGCTGCAGTGTGCAAGGCTAAGAGAGTTAGCAGTGTAAAACTGAACGACCCCAGAACACTTCCTCAGCAGCAGTACACACAACCTGCCTGTGCACACTTGAAACCTGTTAAAGAATCCCGAATTCCACCCATGAAATCAGTCCTAAGGGTATGACAGGTCACAGGACTCGTGCTGATTGCTGTTTTTGTCTTCCCAAGCTAACGGCGTCCCCAGCCCGCTCACAGATTCAGCAGTATTAGTCCAGGCAGCGAGCCCAGGAGCAGTGGCGCTGAGGGAGAGGCAGGACAGGCCCGACTTCCCGAGCTCTGCGGACGGCGTGTCGAGGCCTCGGCCCCTAGCTCTGAAGAGCAAAGTCCCGTCCTGGGCCCTGCTGAGAGGCCACAACAAGAGCTACTCGCTGGGACCCTTCTCGGGGGAGAAGAGCGCGCAGACCTTCGACATTTTACTCCAGGCTGAAGCCCAGGTGGTGCCGGGGGCCTGCTCCCTGCTGGACATGGACACAGAGGGACAGAAACGGGACTGCACGGTTCCTCTCTGCAGGATCCAGAGCAAGCCCGGGAGACCTGCGGTGTACGAACTGGAAAAGGAGTTCTTGTCTTAGACGGTCGCCTGCCTCACATTCCTGTCGGTAGCACAGATTCCCCTTGGATGTGTCAGTCTGACAACGCGCAAGCCTGTTGGAAGACACAGGCGGGAGCTGCAGACTTGAAGAGAGCTTTCTTTGTCCAAGGTCCTTATTATTTATGTCCGTATAGTTAGAGTGGAAAAGCTCAAGGCTTACTTCTCCAGCAAAAACTACAAAGTGAAATCTAATTTAAATGCACATTCCATTTTCAAATGAAATTGTGGTCCATACTACTGTAACCGAAAGCCTGAAAGCCGAGCGTTTCTACATGTGCTGTCCTAGATTGGGTTTGGTTTCATGTGTAGTAGTAATGATGGGACTGAAACTTAAAACAGAGCGCTCTGCTTTTAACTGAAATTCTGGCGGCATGGTTGTAATGATTTAATTATTTTTATCCAGTGCTTTGATTGAACCAGAAGGAGATTATGTTTGCAGCTACCGCAGTGTTCATTGTTACCAGGACAAGCTACAGCCACGATCGCCTCCAGTATCTTGAGTTGTTTGACTTGACTTATTTTGGGCAGAGTTGAAAGGAAAGCTAATAACAAAAACATTTGTAACAGGTATTAGGTTGTCCAAGTGGTTTTCTCAAAACGGAAGCCTAGAATCGCCCTACCAGCTGCTATAAATGGTCTAGATTTATTGAATGTATAAATTATACTTTTTTAAGTAAGGGTACTTGACCTGCTGTTTTTAGCGAGCTCACAAACATTATTTTTGACACGAGGAATATAAAACTGAAATAGGTGGAGCATAGTGAACAATTCTGCAGTTTAGAGCATTCTGTCTGTCACGTGCACCGAAGCGCTCTCATGAGCGTGAAAGTACAGAACTGGAAATTGTAGATCACTGTAACCACTGTAACTGGTGTGCCCTGTGAGAGAGTGTTTCACAGTGACGGTATCAAGCATTTTTACTAAAATGCATTTTATTCAATACCAAATGATCTACTTTAAAATTAAATTTTCAGAATTCTCAACATTGTGTGGTGCTTAAATACTTTTTTCTTTTCTATATCTGCAGTTGGTGCAGTATCGCACGATACTATTAGTTACTGTAGTGCATCAATTTCTGCATTCCATTAATGTTGTCTGACTCAGTTGTAAGCTCACATTTTACACGTTTGGCAACTTAAGTGTATTTAGCCTGCTGAGTGTGTTCAATTTCAAAGCAGAGTAATTGGAATTTTGTTATATTTTTGTCACAGTGAAATCATGTTTTGAGATGTGCTGAAATGTTTTATACCAGGTGCTACAAAATTACCTTTTCAAATTGTACTGTTTATGTGAAAAAAGCCGTTATATAATACACCTTCCAGTCAGACTTTCTCTGAAAAGAGTTGCTAGCTACTGAGGAAATCTTATGCACTAAACTACATGAATTATTCTTTTATGCTCTACCAGTTATCTGTTAGTTTTTTAAATATTTTTTAAAATGTGCAAATTTTATAAGATGATATTTACTTTTGTAAAACGAAATGAAACATTCAATTGTTCTGATGGCAAATGTTGTTTTTTTTCCTGAGATAATGAAAAGATTTGTGAAATGCATCCTGCCACCTACAGGGGTATTTTAGGAGTAAGAGTACAGCCTTCAGCCTCTGGCTCTTTGTGTCTGGGGAGTATGTTCAGTGGCTGAAGGCTGAATTTCTTATGATGCAATATCTGAGGGGTGGGCAAACCGAACTCACTTTGTCACAGTTGGACTGTTCAGCTGAATAACCTATTCTAAAACGTAGCATCTCTAGATCTGCTTTAAGGTCTGACCATAAAGTGCTTTTGCAGAACAATAAACTTCCTGAGTAAGAGCTTAAAAACAAGTCAGTGATCCTTTTTATTTTTTACAACATTTTGCTAGTTTCTTCTGCTTCCTAAGGAGGGTGCTTGGTCCAGTGGTTAAAATAAAGGGCTTTGTGTAATACAGTTCTCCATTCAACCACCAGTTGTGCTACAGAGCAGTCTGGCAGCCCCCCCCACCCCTTGTGCTCCAACCTGAAGATGAGATCTACATCCAGGGTGCTGTGATCAGTGAACCTGAAGATCCACTCTTCTCTGTCACTTTGTATAAATGTGTCTGCAAAGTGACTTAACTGTAGATCAGGGAACAATTCTCATTCTCTCAGGCTTGGGTACCGTAGCGCTATAGGATTTTAAATTGTACAGCATGTCAGACACTAGGCCTGGGAGTAAGCAAAAGACAAGGAAAGAGCGCCCCCTGTTGTGATTCCAGAGATGTGCATTTCACTCAGAGGAAAATTAATTTGTTTCACCATTTGAATTGTGGTACTAGCAATAATTATGAAACATCTTTCCCCTTTTTACGCAATGTTGCAAAATGCTAGAATTTCTCTTGATTTGCGGATATTTCTAAATATTTTTGTACACTGTAAACTGCATCAGTCCATATTTACGGAAAGTACATAGATAATATGGGCTGATAACTATATACTTCAGCTTTGTTATAGGGACTGAAACTTCAGTATTTGACAATACCTGGGACTGTGAAATCTAGCTATCTCTTTGTTCATATTTGCTCTTTATATTTTTAAATATCTATGCTGTCCTATACCTACTCTGTATAAAAATGATTTCTCTGCAAATAGAAATGAGATTGGATCCTTAAACTGTTCTTTGTGACCCAAAATTGGACTTCCTTAGCATTTTGAAATTTGAATAAATATTTTTTTAAAGCAGACAATATTGCACCTGCGCTTAGTGAACACGTGAACACTGAGCTGTAGAACTTTGAAAAACAACACAGCTCCTGACTGAAGACAAAGCAGTGACAGAGGTATTCCTGAAATTTCTTAGTTTTCACTGGTGACCTTTTTTCCATGAAATCAAGTGTTAGTCGCATACAGTAAGTGAACAATATCTTTCTTTGTTTAATGTTGTTTCGCCAATTACAGTATCTGCATTCTGGTGCAAACCATGTTTGACACTATTTCTGTAACAGATTTATACAATTAAATTACAAAATGAGGAAACAAACATACATTTACTTCCTTTTGAGTTACTCTGTGAAACGTCAATAAAGGTGTTCCAAAAAAATGAGTTTTTTTTCACATACTGTTAATCTATAAGCATTTTTTTTCCTGATTGAGATGCATTCATGTCAATTTTGCATAGACCTCACATACTATAGTACGTGAACAGAGCAGGTCTGTACATACATACAGTGCTTGGAAATGGTTTTAACAGTTGACAACTCCATGTGTAGAAATATCACAAAAGTGTAGTAACTTAAAACACTTTTAATCGTCTTTCATAACTGTCCTAATATGGAGTGTGTGAAATACAAATTGAAAACAGTTCCTGTTCCTGAAAACTTAAATAGGGCTCCAATTTCTTCTGCTTTGTGATTCCACAGCCATGTTTCACTTTCCTAGTGAGATTCCTGTGCAGTTACTGGCAACACTAACTGAAATAAAAGGAAAGCACTTTTTTTCTAGTCCAGCTGCTTTCTTTATTAAAATCCCCTACCTTTGCTGACGCACACAAGCTGGAAAATTATGGCCAACCACTTTGTAAAATTTTCAAAAAGCATCTTTTAAGTTTTAAGGAAACCTAAACAGACATGCAAGATCAGAAAATGCTGAAATTGTTTTGGCGCTATGGCTGGTAATCAAAGGTTTAACATGGGATTTTATGAAATGGCTGTTCATGTGTGATGAAAATATTCATGTTTGTACTACATTCTTTATCTTGGCTCATTGAGTTGCAACTTTTAGAATGTTATTCCAGGTTTAGACAGAATACAGCAACTTGACTTAAATGTCATGACCAAACATAATCCAAAAATCAAACACTTATTGTGACACAAGCAGTGCAGCGATGGAGGTGAAAGTGGCAGTTAGGCCTTGTCCTGTCGGTCCCGTTTCACGCCAGCCATGATGAATTTTCCTGGGATTCTGCGGAGCTAGGTGCCAGTTCAAAGCTCTAGAACCTGTTAAAAACAAGGACCACATTAGAACACCAAGAGAAAAGCTGGGCCACGATCCCAATCGATCGGAGTCGTCATACTGGAAGTAACCTAGTGAATTGGTTAAGGTTTGAAACGCCTGCCTGCCCATATTGCTAAAGCTAGCTTTCCCCCTGAAATACCTATATACGAAATACAGCAGATGTCAATGTGGAACGGAAAGTATTAAATATCAGTGTGAAGATTTATTTCATGCTGAAAGGAGAATAAAAGAGAGACAGTTTCACACCACCATATCTGAAGAAGCCTCTACAGCCAAAACGTTGTGTCTCTTTTCTTTTCAGCAGGGAATAAACCTTCACCTGTTCCTTTGCAGCCTACGCGTGCAGACGCAGCTCCCTGCCTGAAATGTAGCCGTATCCTGTTCGACTGTGCTTCGGTGTTACTCACTCACCTCAGAGAGTGATGACACAAGCCTTCTTGCTTCTCTTGCTGGTTCGGTTGTGCAGCTGAATTTTGGCCTCAGCCTGCACGCAGTAGGTTGTCTTGGGTTTCAGGTTGACGATCAGTATTTTTCTTACAGGCCTTCCCAGAACGTGCTTCGCCTATACAATACAAACACACACAAAAAGATAACGAAATTATGGAAGTGCAGAATAACAGAGAGGATAGGGGGCGCTCTTCCCTCGGGAGCAGAATTTCCACATCACAGCCCTGGTATTACGACTGGAGACACTGTTGCTGCAGGAGGTACTGCCATTCATACAAGGCCAGTAGAGATCCATGGCAATGGGCAATGTACGAAAGTCTGGGGGTGTGAACCCCAGTGTCCTGGCTAAATTCCACTCCGGCCATGTGACCGGTTTCCCTGAAGTTCCCCTTTAATCCAAATGGTGAAGCTCCTCCCCCTGGTGTGCACTGAGGCTGCTGGTGCAGTGTGACTGTTCCGTGTCACCCAGGTGGGGCCGCACTCCACTAAATGAGCTGAGGTCAAGAGACTTGAGTTTACAAAGGCAAAGACGATGCCATCTGGGCGTCAGACTGTCTACAATGCTGGTAGTAATGCGTTTCATTAAAATATAATTCGTGATGACCGGCTATGATTGCAATGACATATTCCGTGAGCTTTCTGAGCTGCACGCTCTTAGATTGACGCTCTTGTCTCTCCTCCCGGGAGACACAGCAGCCCCGCCAAGAGTCATCAGGTCAAGTCGAGGAGCAGGGGAGGACTGATCTGTTTCCTGGGAGTGAGTTGTTCCGCAGGAGACGACAGCATTTTGTTCCCATCTCCCAGAGGAAAAACTCAAATGATGGGGCTGATGTAGATAAATTCTCCTGGGCTTGAGTGCTAAGGCTTGTTTCATACCAAAAACAACTTCTCGTTTTGTCTATATAAAAATGGACAAAAAATGTGAATTTCTGAAATGCTGAAAGGGTAGTTCTTCAAATGTGAAAAAAACATTTCGGAAAAACTATGCTGTATAGGAAAATGAAGATCAGATTCATGCCTATAGTTAAATCTAGTCAAGGGCAGGGGCTGTCATCAGCAGGAGACTTTTTTCTCATGATAAAATCATTCTTTTGGCTTAACTCACACCTTATTTTTCTCTCTGGCTTTAAGTTGATCACTTCGCCTTAAACCAGTTCAATCATGTCCTTGGCCTGTCTTGGTTCATTCACATTTCGGTATAATATCACAGGTGAAGGACTAAACAAGTGAACCCCCCCCCAGTTTGTGATATCAAGGATATGGAAGTTCAGTTCAGTGCTGTGTCACTATTCCTATGTTCTAGAAGAACTTGAAGCCTCAGTTATACACTGTCTGGGCCACAGAGTGGTCACTCGCCTGAATCATGTTGTCCTTCATGACGTATAACCTGTAAGTCAGCTGGTGGAGCCTCTTCATTGATATCCAAGAGCCGTTCCTTCTCCTGTACGGGGAGCGTGGAGCCTTGAACTGGACCAGAATGGCGCTTTCTCTTGCAGTGAGCTTTATCACAGGAGCACTGAGGGACGCTAAGAGAAAACAGACACCGAGATGACCGGCATTTTAATGACTACGCCACCATCAGCAAAACCCCACTTTGTCGAAAAACAATGCCAGTTAGCACCGATGCTTACTTTCCCATTGTGGAACAAATCTCGGACTGATCACCCAGGGTGACAGGGTGTCGTCCAGGGCGGCTTGAACCCGGGCGTAGTAGCACTCCCGCCGGTCAGAGGTCTCCTGACTCAGGTCGCAGTGCGGCTCCGTGATGCCCAGACAGTGGACGGCGTTGGCCCATTTTTTCTGCCCATAGCTGTGGAACCAGGAAGGCAGAGGAAGGAGACGCAGAGTATTTAGAAACATCCAGTTTCCTTTTACATTTCCTACCTTTTTAAAAAAAAATATATGTATATTATAGAACATCCCAGTTTGGGGTTTTGCAGTTTGATGTGTGTTTTGTTTCATACCAGCTTGGAGGTATAGCGTGGCTATATGACTGACACTGTGTTTTACTGAGGTTGATGAAAGCACAGCTGCTTTTTTCTGGATGTGATATCAGATGACACTCCTCTCTCTGGACCAGTGATGCTAAACCCAGTGTGGCAACAAGCATCATTGTTTTGCAGAACGTACGGAGTTCTGAGTAAAATTCAGAACTAGACAGACAAATCAACATGGTACTGTAGTTTCCAAGTCCAGAGAAAGCTTAGCAGGTCTGGCTTGTTTAAAGAGCAGCTACACATTAGATCTGATTGGGTATCATGTTCAGGACTGGCTAATCAAATGTAAGCAGCATTTGGATCTGATTATGCAGTAGTAAGACTGGGAATTCTGGGGCTTTCCAGTGCCTTGGAGATGATAATAAAGGAAGGGGAAAAAAATGTCCTTCCTCTAGGCAGCACCTCCGGTGACAGGGAGTCAAGCTGGTTTGTCTAGTTAAGAGACTGGTGGTTTGAACCTGGGCCTGGGTTTAAATCTGGAGAAGCACTTATTATATTTTTGCAATAAAATACCAAACTTATTATTTGAGCTCAAGCTCTTTCAGACCTTCACATTTTGCTTACTTGAGTCTATTGGAATATTTTGATCTAATATTCTCTTCCTATTTGAACCTACAAATAAATTGCTCATCTTTAGCAATTCTTCCACTTTGGTTTCCTTTTTGCAGGGGAGCAGGTACTCACATTTTGTACTGCACGAAATAAACAGGCCTCCCTTGAAGGGGTTTGAGCAGTTTCCAGTGCAGGACATTTTTATAGTCAACGGAGTGGAACTCCACCTCCTTCGGTGTGATTTCATCCTGGAGACCTGAAAGAATTTCACAAATTTTGGAATAAGAAAACATAACAAACAAAGGAAAGATGAGTCAACAGTGTTTAAAGCCCAGAACAAGAGACTTTAATTGTCTTTACCTACAGGCTTGTGGGAGTGTAGAACAATCTGCCCAGCCATGTGGTTGAAGTTGATACCATTGACTCTTTTAAAAAAACTCCAGAATGGGATCTGTTAGCTACTGTTCAGCAAATGAGCTAGACAGGCCAAATGATTCCTGTTGTTTGTAGCCCTTCTTATATTCTTCTGAAATCTGAAAGGTACTCTGGTACAGTATGTGCACATTCAGTAATAGTACTAATCAGTAATCAACAATCAACAGTAAACAGTTCTAATTATTGTTAATACTTTTTTTAAAAGCTGGTATTCTTAACGTTCTACTGCATAGCAGTTGTCTGCAATCCTGGTTTGGTGTCTCTGCAGGTTTGTTAGGTCACTTTCTGAACCCGAGGAGCTGGGCATCAGTACTGAGCCTATTCATGGTGTTAACAGTCCAGATGCACTGAAGACCTGTGAGCACAGTGCTCTCCCAGGACCCCAGGTGACCCCAGAACGACAGTTTAGCAGGAATAGTTTGAAACTGCAAGCTGGATTGGGGATGTTTTGTTGTGGTCCCCTCTCTTCTTGAGTGATTTGGGGAAAGAGGGACTTAATGAAAAAGTGAATACACAGTGTTAATATTGGCATGTGGCAAATTAAAGGAAAATGATTAACAAGCATGTAATTTATAAACCTTTTGCTTTCAATCTTTAACCAAGGTTAACTTGCCCACCCTGTGCAATCACACATACAGAAAAGCACAACAAGAGTGTGCTGAAAGCATATTTACACTTTTCAATTCCATTTTAATTTTGAAATTTGCTTAAACAGACAGAAAAAAAATGTGATGCACTGGAACTGAAAGCATAAATTAAAACATTCATTCAAATAAAATATCTTCCAAGCTCCTGCTAAACTTGTAATTTGCACGTGCTATAACAGTACGCGTCAATGTGCTCTTGCAATATTCTGAAATATAGACAAATGCACTGCTGGTGTGCATTTTGTTCATGTTTCCAGATCTTGCACCTTTTCAAGACAAAACACTAATGCTGGTGTATTATTCTGTATTTTTTAATATTATCGCCTGCTTAATGTTTTAAAACCGGTAAGAGAAAAGGTTGGATGTCAGTTTGTTCTTTACCACTCTGCTGTGCACTACAGACAAGAAGCTCCAGACTTACCTAGACCCCACGAGACACAGATGAGCGAGCTGCAGAGCAGCAGCACAGATGAGGCACATAGGAGCGGCATGAAACAGCTTCTCATCTCAGCAGCTCCACAGACACAGCTCCGCAAATCTTGTGCAGCACAAGCGTTTTATACATCTACACAGAGGAAGTAAGTGAGCGACAACTTCCAGTTGTTACAAATGGGGGGGGGAGTTAGAAAACTTGTGAAAATAAGGATTAGACCGAGCGGTTTACTCAATAAGTGAAATTATTTATCATCCCCAACTTGTCAGTATTTTCTAGCAATACTGTATACCAGGGCGGCTGGTATAATTAGAGTCTCATGAATTCCTTGTTCTCTGGCACTGCTTTGTTGAGAGGAATAATAATCCAGGCACACTTGGTCAAGTTCAAGTTCAAGGTTATTGTCGTTATACTCATATACAGGTATACGCGATTTAGCTAGCTCTGACGGTAGGAAATACAGAAAAACAACAACAATACAATTGTATAGACAATTGTGTAGGAAAGAAAGACAGAGACAACAGGCAATGTGCAATATCATAGATCAACAGAATGAAATAAAGGATAGAAATTTCTGGGGAGTGAGCTTCTAGACATGTGAGGTAGAGGTAGATTTCAGTGTGTGTTTGAGTTTTGATAAAGAGAGAAGGCACTGTGAGGGTTCAGATCGTGGGTGAGAGAGGCTGGGAGTTTAATAGTTTGATAGTCCAGGGATAAAAACTGTCTCTGAGTCTGGTAGTCCGGGCCCGAATGCTCTGGTACTGTTTTCCAGATGGTTGAGGGTCATACAGTCTGTAGCTGGGATGTGTGGGGTCTTTGATGATGCTTAGAGCTTTCCTCAAGCACCATCTGTCACACATATCCTGGATGGATGGGAGAGCAACCCCAGTGATGAACTGTAAATATGCATTACAATGACAAGACACAAACTACATGGCACGCAACAAAAACATACAACACACAAATTACTCTATATACAGTATTTACAAACAAGGCATTTCAGAGGCCTAACATTCTGGTCACCCAGAAAACTCCAGACTGCTACTAAGCATAATGATTAAAAGAGTCTAATGGAGTCAGTACCACAGATGTCAACAACTCTGTTCCCTAAGGCTGGACTAATGCCTTCTGGACAAGAGCTTTTGACATCAGAGTTATTGAACCAGTGCTCTTATCCCAGTGCCTCTGATGCACAAGGGAAAGGCAGAGTTCTTACAGTCATCTTCAGACAATGTTTTACCGCAAGCAGGTTCCCTTGACATCTAGTTTGATAAGGCAGGAATGGGGAAGGTACTATAATTCAATCAGTTTTGTCCTGTTACTTCTGCCTTCGTCCCTTGCAGCTTGTCCTCACTGCTCTCCTATTCATGTTCTGGGGATAGTCTTTCAGACGATACAGAACATAAGAGAGGCTGGGTGGCTTGTCCCTGACCCCCGCGACCCTCTGTATGAAGAAATTAAGCCTGTTCTCAGTTTTAAATGTACTCCCAATGGAGTCTTAACACTTGTGTCGCCTGGTTCATGTTTCACAGTTGATTCTGGAAGATTTTGAAGACGTGAATTAGGCTCCCTCTCAGTCTCCTCTGCTCGAGCCTTGTTAGAGAGAGCATGCTATTCTGTGTTTTTAGGGAACTTGAGTTTCCTGGGTAAAAGATACCTCAGTTAGAAACATCTTTCCTGCTTAGTGTGCATCTTTATGGATAGGGATATAGGCTCCCATTTATTTTGTGGCATCCGGGCTGCAGAGAGAGAGAGATTTTACTGCAGGTTGCTTTGTATTTAGTTAGAAGGCAGCTTATCTCTAATGTGGCCTCCATAGGCATTAATAGTTTACTACTTGGAACACTAATTCACTAATGTGAATGAATGGTTCCATTAGGTTAAGCAAAAAAAGAAGCAAAGCAAACTTCACAGTCTGACGGTCAGCCTGCCTCATCTTCCAGCTCTGTGTGCTCTCTGCCCACAAACCAGGACACCTACAAGTCCAACAGGTGAGGAACGACAGGGAGGTGGTGCAAACCCAATTCACCTTCAGTTTGAACCTGGGACAGTAAGTTATACTATTTGATGTTAAGGTTGTTTCTGTACTCAGTTCTTGCTAACAAATAACTCCTCATGCCTGCATCTCTGGATAATTGGGGATTTGTTATTCCTTGTGGCTCCACTAAGGCTACAAGAACTGTGAACCACTCTCTCAAGAAGAGATAAGAGTTGCACAGACACAGCCATAAAATCATTTGGCCTTGAACAATGTAGGCCTGGTGATTCTCAAGTCAGGAGAAGAGATTCACCAATCCAGAGACAAGACCATAAATTTGGAACCACTACTTAGCAAGGAATGCAAGGAAGGACTTTTGTAAGCTGCAGTCTCAAGAAACTGAGCAAACAAGCCTTAAAATCTTCCACATATCAATTCAACTTTATTGTCATTAAACTTACACAGGTGCATAGTATAATGAAAAGTGTTTCTCGTTAGTCACTCAGGTGCAGTATATAAATAGGACAGAAGATAAGACAATAGACAGTTACATAATAGCAATAACAGTAACGTGTAATAACATAACATAAATAACATGTAATCAAGTAATCAAAACTGTGCAAAATTCTGCAAACAGAGAAAATATAACAGGACAAAAACAGTGCAAGGTAATTCTTGGAACAGTGCAAAAAATAGTATGGTTAAAAGTAGTATGGTTAATTAATAAATATTAAATATTATTATGCCTGTTACAGTTTTACTGGGCTATCGAGGGGACAGTACAATTTCGGCTTACATGTGTGTGTGGTGGTGTAGGAGTACAGTGGTTGTGGGTACAGGAGGATGTTAGGAGAGATCATAATAAGGTGGAAGGGAGTGGGGGCGTCACCAACTTGACAGCTCTGGGGAAGAAGCTATTTTGGAGTCTAGTTGTGTGCGACTGGAGTGACCGGAACCTTCTGCCAGATGGTAGGGGAATAAACAAGTTATGACTGGGGTGAGTGGGGTCAGACATAATTTTGGTGGCTTTTTTCAGACTCCTGGTGTTGTATATTTCCTGGATGGATGGTAAGGCACTGCCGATGATGTGTTGGGCAGTTTTGACCACCCGCTGTAGTGCCTTACGGTCGGATGCGGTGCAGTTGCCGTACCAGACTGTGATGCAGCTGGTCAGTATGCTCTCCACCGTACATCTGTAGAAGTACAGCCGCTGTTGTGCCTTCTTGATGAGACTGGAGGTGTTCAGTGTCCATGTAAGGTCCTTAGAGATGTGAACGCTTAGGAATTTGAAGTTATTCACCATCTCCACGGCAGACCCTTCTATGTAGATGGGGGAGTGAACTTTTCCTTGTCTTCTGAAGTCAACAATCAGCTCTTTGGTTTTGCTGATGTTCAGACATAGGTTGTTGGTTCGGCACCAGTCTGCGAGTTGTTTTATCTCCTCCCTGTAGGCAGTCTCATCATTGTCAGTGATCAGGCCCACGACTGTGGTATCGTCAGCAAACTTGATGATGGTGTTTGTGCTGAGCAGTACAGTCGTGGGTGAACAGGGAGTAAAGCAGTGGGCTGAGCACACAGCCTTGAGGGGCACCGGTGTTAAGGGTGAGTGTGTTGGAGGTGAGGTTGCCAATCCTGACAGTCTGGGGTCTGCTGGTGAGGAAGTCTAGGATCCAGCTGCAGAGGGTTGTATCTAAACCTAGAGCCCTGAGTTTGGTAGAAAGTTTTATGGGTATGATGGTGTTAAATGCTGAGCTAAAGTCAATGAACAGCATTCTTGTATAGGTGTTCCTTTATCCAGGTGGGTTAATGTGGTGTGTAAAGCTATAGAGATTGCATCCTCTGTGGAGCGGTTTGTGCGATAGGCAAACTGGAGAGGATGTGCGGAATAAGTAGTTTTTCAAAGCACTTCATTATGATGGGGGCGAGTGCAATAGGGCGGTAGTCGTTTAGGCATGTGGGGGCTGATTTGTTCGGTACTGGCACGATGGTGGTCATCTTGAAGCAGCTAGGTACAGTGGCCTGGGCCAAGGACATGTTGAAGATGTCGGTACAGACATCAGCTATCTGCCAGGCACATGTTCTGAGTACCAGGCCAGGGATACCATCAGGTCCAGCAGCTTTATGTGTGTTCACTCTACTTAGTGATTTCCACACATCTAGCTTGGACAGTGTGGGGTGTGGGGTGGCAGGGGAGTCAGTGGTCCAGGTGGTTGGTTCAGGGTTTTGAGCTTCGAAGCGTGCGTGGAAGGTGTTAAGCTTGTTTGGAAGAGAGGGGTCAGTAGCGCTTACAGGGCTTGTTTTGCTCTTGTAGCTTGTGATTGTATTTATGTCTTGCCACATGCGTCGTGGGTTAGTGTTGGTGTTGTAGTGGTGTTCTATCTGGGATTTGTACTGTTTCTTGGCAGATTTTGTGCCAGCTCTTAATTCTTTCCTAGCCCCTCTCAGTTCTTCCTCATTACCAGATTTGAAGGCTGCATCACGGGCTTTGAGCAGGGAGCGGATCTCAGTGTTCATCCAGGGTTTTTGATTCGGGAGTTTGCGTATCTTTTTAACGCTCACCACATCAGCACATTTGCTGATGTAGCTAGTGACTGCTGATGCATACATGTCAATATCAGTGTGGGATCCATGGGAGGCTGCATCTTTGAACACACTCCAGTCTGTGCACTCAAAACAGTCCTTGATTCTGCCTCTTTGGTCCCTGTTTTTACAGTTATAACTGGAGCCTTGGTGCGTATATATATTCTATGTACCGCAAACACCATGTTTTGCCATTCTATTGATATTAAATGAAGACATTACATGGTTATACCATAAAGAGACATAACCAACTGTAACTCAAGAAACAAGAGATGTCCGAGCAAATGCCCATAGATATTACTTGTTTGGTCTTAAATTAAAGAGGAATTTATAATAATTCAGAAGAAGCAGTCAAGAGTTCCAATTGCAACAAGCATTATTGAAAGGATTTAGAAAACAGATTATTCCACATCAATTGAGGTTCCCAGTTAGGAAAACCAAGTCACCCCTCTAGTGGCGAACTGGGATGCATACTCCCTCCCATTGTTTGAGTAACAAATCAGAATTTTGACCCAATAAAATAGCATCCTTCGTTCCATATCGATGAACGATTTTATAAAGTACTGGCTGTATTGCCACATTACATACTTCATTCCCTTATGAAAGTGCAAATCCAAAATATTAAATTAAAATACAGTATGTTTGGTATCAAAAGAAGGGGCAAAACATGCATAGTTCACAATTCTAATTATCTAATGATCACATTTGTATGTATTACTCAGACGAAGTTATGAGTTTTCCCAAATACTGGACATCTCCTGGTTGACACAATAAACATTGCTGGAGGAGAGAGATGCAAATGACAGATTTGAATTGTCCAACCAGAGCTCTGGCAGACAAGACATTGGAATGGCTTTGTCTGAGGCTAATAAACAGGGCACGCCAAGAACCACTCCTGGGAAGTTAGGCCCGGAAGGACGGGAAGTTAGGTCCAGGAAGTTAGGATCAAGAGGACTGGCCATCAAGACCCCAGGAAACCAGCATACACAGGAGAAGAAGTAGCAAAGAGCTCAACTGGACTAGGAAAGTAAAGTCTGATACGCTGCTCTGCCCTCTCCACCCAGCAGCACATCTACTTGCACTTGTGCATGTGGGTCCTAATGCCCCAGTATAGTGACGGGGACACTATACTGTAAACAGGCGCCGTCCTTCAGATGAGATGTAAAACCGAGGTCCTGACTCTGTGGTCATTGAAAATCCCAGAGCGTTTCTCGAAAAGAGTAGGGGTGTTACCCCGGCACCCTGGCCAGATTTCCCATTGGCCCTTATTAATCATGGCCTTTTTACAGTATAGTGTCCCCATCATCATACTGGGGCATTAGGACCCACATAGACTGCAGGGTGAGTGTCCTCTGCTGGCTCAACTAACACCTTTTGCAGAAGCCTTAGTTTTTCCCAGGAGGTCTCCCATCCAGCTACTGACCAGGCTCACACCTGCTGAGCTTCAGTGGGCTGCCAGTTGTGAGCTGCAGGGCAATATGGCTGCTGGGGTGAGAGGTTAATCTATCCTTACGCCTTTTGCCTCAAATTAGGATTCAAGTTTATATGTCACCATCCTGCACTTTTCTAGTTCTTTATTTTAATCCATTTTCTCATCTCCTTTCATAAGCCTTTGTTTGTATTAAAGTTATTTCTAAGAAACTCACCCATTTTAATAAACCAAAGTTGTCCTGGTTTGAATTCAAGCAGATCAACCTACAGTGCAAGCTATCTTGTATTTGGGAAATTAAGCATTGTATTAATTATCACATTAACCTGGCTGTGTTTTCAGAGGACATGGTGGTATAAGGTCTGGTGTTTCGGAATCCCGGGACACGTGGTTTAGTCTTGTGTTTGAAAGTGCTTAAAACGGGGGCTAAGGTTTAGGGACATGTGCTATTCTCCCAGAATATGTATAAGATTGAGTGGAGGTTCCGATAGCACTCCAAAACCATCTGGACTATCCGGTCTGTCATCCAGCCAAGCCTCTCTGCAGCTCCAAGCTCCTGCAGAAGGTCATGGGGCTGAGCGCCAGCACAAGCAACAAGCAGGGAATTCAAGCAAAATGAAATGTAACAGGGTGGGGGGGTGCTGGGGTTCAGGGAGTATCCCAGCTAGCGACATCAGCCCGGTGGAGCGCTCTTTCATTCTGAAGAGCCCCTACCCCTGACTCACCACACCTACTACAAACTGCGGAAGTGCTCAGTCAAGCAGTTTTTGAAAACAGAAACCAAGACTGCAGCTGTCATAGTGACTTATTTCTGCAGTTCCTGTCTCTTCAGTGCGTGAGACCCTCCCCAACCCTTGGGGCTTGTGTAATGACCAGCGAACATCACTGAGAACATTTAGGAGGAAAGTAGACGCTTCCTCAATGCTGAAGTGACGTTTGAAAGTGCTCAGAAGAACAAAGGATTTTGCAGCTGCCCTAAAGGCCTGAGGTTCAGTGAAACCACTTCTTTGGGAAATGAACTTCAGCACAGCGTTCACCACAGACATTGCACGCACACTTCTCTACTCCATGTACAATGCGAACCTCAATGCTGCATCACCTGTTCATGGACAAATTAGAGGTAAAGGAGACGTACAAATCTCATTTTTAACATGGAACCCAGCTCGCAAAGGTGAGAGAAGTATGTGTATCACTGGAGGCCTTTTGAAAAGCAGCCATGACATCACTGTAAATCTCTTGGAAACATGCGATTGCGATCACACCCTCGTGGAAGTCATTGTATCCGACGCAGACAATACAATGTCGCTTGACCTTTAAAGCTGTTCCTCCCTCTGTCTTCCTTTTTGATTTCACTTCATTATTATGGTGACAAATACAGAGCATCTGTTGAGTCCAACTGTGCATTGTCCTCAAAAGCTGCAGAAAAAACTGGCAGGCTATTTCCCACTTTCTCCTCTCTTCCACTGCTCAACAAGTCTTTCTAGAGCTCAGCTTTGCTCATTATTTAATAGATAATAATTTTAGTGGGTTTGGGGTATGTTGCCCTGTGGAAATGTTAGTTTGGGGTCTTGCCGTGGGTAGGAATGATATTGGGACAATGATGTTAAGGACAGACGATGCCTCAGAATGTCAACACAGTGCCTGCTGTCTGAAAGCCTCTCTCTCCCATTAACCCTGGACTTGCTCGTGAAAGGGAGTCACAGTTTGCATTTCCTTTTCACTATGAATTGTGGAACCAGCCCCCTCCCTGTCCCTGTGTTCATTTCCAAAATCGGATATTTATTTTAAAAAAATTCTCGGTCCTATTTCCTTTTCTTCGAAATTTGTCATGTCACTGCAAATGAGAAAATCGTCATGATTACACAATGTAATGAATGACACATAAACTATGCAGCCCTCATCTACAGTACATATTGACTTCCTGACTGTCTCGTTTTTTCGAGAAGCAACAGGACATTTCTCAGGATGTAGATGGAAATGCGGATGTGTTTTTATAGTACACTTCTTTATTTAGGAAATGGTATTCATTGCCCTCTATGATGTGTGCTTTTGTTTCAAAACAATATTCACTTCCCTTCCTTTTGTGCAGATGAGCTGAAATTACATAAACCCAACAGTGATGGTGGATACGTCAATGGCCTGTACATTACTAGCAAAAACAAAACAATATGCTTTTGACACTTAATCATTTATACAAGGACCCTGTATGCATGGAGGCTTGTTATTAGCACAAATAAGCACTCAGCAAAGTCAGAAGATGTATAAGATTAACAAACTGAAGAAATGCGTGAAAACCATTCCAGGGGAGTTCTCGAATACAAAATTGAATGCCCTTCTTTTAATTGTTTTTAGTTGGTTTCCTTTTAACTACTCCGCTTCATAAGTTACTCAAGATCTCCTTTGAGTGAGAAAAAGACTTGCATAGGTTCCTGTCAAGAAACTCTTAGTTTGATTAAGGATTTAGTTAAAGTTAGGAGCTCGATAGAAATGAAAACCAGTAGTTGTGTGTGACCACAGGACCAAGGTGTGGAACCCTACTTTATACAGTATAGCCCTATAGAAGCCTACAGAACCCTAAAGCTGTGTTTCCCAGTCCTGAAATTGCAGTACTCCTCTGCTTTCTAATACTTCTTCCAACACAACCTTCTTAACTGATAACATTAGCATGCAACCTGTGGTGGGTTACACCTCTCCTCTCAGTTAGGTTTACTGTTTCAGTGACATGGCTGATTGTAATCAGTAGGTCCATGCGGCACTCAAGAAAATTTATTGTGAGTGCCTGACAGTGCCCTTCCTACATGCTTCAGCCACTTTGTCAAGCCAAGTCAGATAAGAAAAAAATCTGCTCATTGTAGCTCTTGGGAACCGCAAGACATCAGCAGGTAGCGAAGATGTCAGACCATGATAAGGATTCTGAATCAGAAGAAGACATCAAGCAAGTAGCTGATCTGTGAATGTCCAGCTGTTTCTTGAAAGTCAGAGTATCAGCTTTGATAACAATGTTCCAGGCTTGTTACAATCCACTGTGTAAAAAGTGCTTTTCTGTTCAGTTTTAAAATTCCTTTACTTTACTGTCAGATTATGTGCCTCATCTGTAATAGGAGGGGAGAACCTCCAAACCAGGATGCTGCAGTTAAGTGTTGTTGGTAGACCAGTAGGTGGTGCTCTTCCCAGCAGCCATATCACCCTGCAGCTCACAACTGGCAGCCCACTGAAGCTCAGCAGGTGTGAGCCTGGTCTGTACCTGGATGGGAGACTCCTGGGAAAAACTAAGGCTTCTGCTGGAAGAGGTGTTAGTGGGGCCAGCAGGGGGCGCTCACCCTGCGGTCTGTGGGGGTCCTAATGCCCCAGTATAGTGACGGGGACACTATACTGTAAGAAGTCATTGTCCTTTGGATGAGACTTAAAACCGAGGTCCTGACTCCCTGTGGTCATTAAAAATCCCAAGGCGTTTCTTGAAAAGAGGAGGGGTGTTACCCTGGCATCCAAGCCAAATTTCCCATTGGCCTTTACCCATCATGTAACCACCTCCTAGTAATCTCCATCTCTGAACTAGCTTCATCACAAAATAAAAAGGAATGGAGATTTAAAGGAGACACAGTCAGCCACACATCACCTGGAGGATTCTGATCAGGTGGAGGAGGGCACCTATACAATGTTTAAGGTGACTGAGTCATTAGCCTTTTTTATGCTACTGTTAGTGTTAATGGCAAAGCCATTAAGATGGAATTTGAAACAGGAGCATCAGCTTCAATCTTAAGTGAAGAAACTTTGAAATTGTGAACTGCTGGTCAAGCTCCTGCTCTATGTAATTCTCCCATTAGACTAAGAACCAGTAGTGGAGAAGCAATTCCTCTGCTGGGGGCAGTGCAATTGAATATGGTGGCCTGTGGAAGATCCCCCTTTGAGCGTGGCAAGGGGTCTCCGCATGAACCGTAACTGTATCTTCCCTGGATAGCTGTGGCAATAGCTTCTCTCGGTCAACTCCAGTTGGCCAGGTGAGCTCATTAACTGTCTTCTTATTTACCAGCGTCCGACCCGGAAAACGACGAGGCTGCTACCAGTTTTATCCCGTTATAGTTCCTCTCTGACTTGTAGTGCTTAACAAAACCGTTATCTCTCAATTGTCTCTTTGAATATGTCTTACTAAACCATGAGGGTCTGTGAAAAGACAACCTCTGACTGTCCTAGGAACTGCTTTTATAGGGAGCTAAAGTCACCAGGTGCAGCCAATTGAGCGATTTCCCTGTGAGAATCCGAAGAATGTGATTCTCCACAATGAGACGACCCCGCCCCTGGTGAATTCACCCGTGTTTCCAACCGTTGCTTGGCAACATGGCCAGAAGACAACAGCTGGCTGTCAGTGGTCAAGGGTTCAGGGCTAATCCTGATTGGCTTAAAGAAATTCATTTAGACTGGGGTCAAGTTAAGTATATGAGGGGACTAACAGTACCAGAGTTGGACCAAAGATAGGCAGATAGGCAGGAACTGGGCACTTTGAAAGGCATGACGGTATAGCTTTGGGTTGATCCTCATGCTACATCATGATTCTTCAAGCCCAGAGCATGCCTTATGCCTCATGCCAAGAAACCCAAGGTAGAGATAGAACTACAATGGTGTCTGGCAAACCATGGGTAGCAAAAAGGTGATGTAAAGTCTCTACTGTCACTGGAGCAGTAAAGTTGGTCATGATGTGTGCCCCGAGCCACTTGGAGTGTGCATCCATAAGGACAAGGGACATGAATGGACCTGCAAAGTCCAAATGTTGGACCAAGATATGCAGATGTGTTCAAGGAGGAGCTGGGCACTTTGAAAGGCATGACGGTACAGCTCTGGGTGGATCCTCAGGCTACACCATGATTCTTCAAGCCCAGAGCATGCCTTATGCCTCATGCCTTGTGCCATGAAAAGCAAGGTAGAGATAAAACTAGAGCGGCTGCAGAAACTAGGCATCATGGAGCCTGGCCAGTTTTCATAGTGAGCAGCTCCAATTGTTCCTGTGTTGACAGGCAATGGGACAGTTCGCATTTGCGGTGATTACAAGCTGATCAGGTTTCCACTCTTGCATACCCCATTCCACGGGTGGAGGACCTGTTCGCTACACTGGCTGGGGGGCAAAACCTTTACAAAGCTGGATATGAGCCACGCTTATCAGTGGCTGTTGCTGGATGAGGAGTCAAAACAGTGTCACAATTAACACACACGAGGGACTGTTCAAATATAACAGCCTTGTTTTTAGTGTGTCTTTCAGCCCAGCAGTTTTTTTCAAAGGACTTTTGAAAACCTACTGCAAGGAATCCCCCATGTCGCAGTTTATCTTGATGACATACTCATCAACAGGTACAACTGGGGAGGAACACCAGAACAACTCAGATCAGATGCTGAAGAGGATGGCAGAGGCAGGGCTGTGGTTGAAGAGAAGTAAGTGCATTTTCCAGGCTCCAAGTGTGACGTATTTGGGTCATCAAATCACTGCACAAGGCCTGCGTCCTGTTGCAGAGAAGGTCAGAGCCATCAAAGAGGCTCCACACCCCAGGTCTGTCTCCAAACTTCAGTCTTTCCTAGGGATGGTTAATTATTATGGGAAGTTTCTCTCTGACTTATCCACAGTTCCAACCAACTCTGTACAAGTTGCTCCACCACTCCTGTCAGTGGCAATGGGGAGCGGAACAGGAAGCTGCTTTCAAGACAGTGAAGGGACTGTTGCAGTCAGACACGCTGTTAGTTCATTTTGATCCGGACAAAGAGCTTGCTCTGTCTTGTGATGCTTCTCCATACGGGGTCAGAGCGGTGCTTTCCCACTTGATGGACAATAGATCTGAGAAGCCAATTGGTTTTGCATCACGCACATTATTGAAGGCTGAAAGGAACTATTCACAGTGGGATAAGGAAGGTTTGGCAAGATTACTTGTCTGAATATAAGGATACGATAGAGTCTGCACCTACTTCTCTCACATCATTAAAAACCATCGACAGCTTCCTAAAGCCAAACTGCCCCACCACATTACCTGCCTCTTCACAACTTTGCAACACGTTTTCAGATTTCTTTAGCTCCAAGTTCCACAACATCACATTCTCTCTCCTTTCTAACTTCTCACTTCTTGACTCTGCAACCATCAGAAAACGTGTTTCACATATGAAATCCAGCACCTGTATATTAGACCCCATCCCCACCACTTTATTTCAGTCCTGTTTCACTTCCCTCTGTCCCATTGTCCTCAATATAACAGATTAATCTTTGAGCACAGGTGTTGTACCAATGGTCCTCAAACCTGCTGCCATTAATCCTGAACCAAAAAAGCCAAACATGGCTCTGGACAATCTAAGCAATTTTCGCCCCATCTCCGACTTACCCTTTCTTGCAAAAATTCTAGAACACGTTGTTGCAATTCAGTCAAATAACCACCTCATTGCAAACAACCTTTTTCGAACCCCTCCAATCTGGTGTCCAACAGCTTCACAGCACAGAAACTGCCTTGGTCAAAGTCACTAACGATCTTCTAATAGCCTCTGATTTGGTTTTCTTTCTGTCCTCATTCTTCTTGATCTCAGTGCTGCTTTAGACACTGTTAACCATGACATCTTACTTTCTCGTCTTGAGAGGGTGTTTGGAACTTCTGACACTGGTCTCAAATGGTTCAACTGTACCTCACTTAAAGAAATGACCAGGGGTTATTATTAAAAAGGAGGGTCCGCTTGCCTTTGCAGTACGACTGATGAATGGGAAACTGATATGCGACATCAAGATCACATCTGTTTGCGTCATGTTCCAGTAAAAGAGGCCATTCCAGATCAAGCAGCAGTGTCAGACCAGAGTGAAACTAAGGAACTGGAAGGAACAGCAGAACAGGTACCAGAACCAACTACTGTACTCCAGACCTGGGAGCAGATTCAGCCATCGATATGAGCAATCTAACTCAGGGTGTTCAGCCTGCTCCTACATCTCCTGTTCCTGTTGCTCATGATACTGAGACACAGTTGTCAGGCGAGGCATCAAGGCCATTAAGGAGTTATTACTGTTGTTATTGCCAGATCTGTTGGTTGTTCGCCTTTTCTTGCTAGCAAAGTGAGTGTAAGATTGTGAGTCTGCCGTTTGAGAAGTTGTTCTTAACATTACAAAAGAGTGTTGAAGTTCATCAAAGCGTGCTTATTGAAAAATACCACAGTGTCCTAGTATGATGTAACACTGTACTACAGGAGGTGCTGACCGTTGGGTGCCAACATACTGTAGGTCCTGACTACCTGAGGATCTATGTTCATTATCATTGCAGTAGCACAGTTCATCATATCAGGGATGTTTCAGCTAAATTCCTCTTTGGAATTGTACAGATTATCCTTTGTATTTCTCCTACATTAAATCTCATTTACTGTACACTGTACATGAATGGTTTACTTAAAGACTTACAGTATCTATGAATCCTTTATACTATTGTCTGTAAAATTACTACTCTTATGTACCGAATACCTCTTGCATGATCCTGTGAACCTTTTCCCCTCATTTAATCCCAGATAAAATGACAGTTTACTAGCAATTTTATTGATTTTGTTTTATTTACAAACGCCAGTCTGCTAACACAGACACTAGCAATTATGCATTACGAAACCTTACAAAATCACTTACAGCAGCATTAACTGGTGATATAAACATATGACTAAAAAAACTGAAGACATGTTGTCAATATTGATTCTTTCTGCATGTTTATTATATTTATACTTAACATTAAAAGTGGTTCGTTTTGAAATAACAATACAGGTTGTAGAACCTACACGTAGAAGCCATGTTACAAAAGAAGTTGTTTCCATCACCAGAACAGAACAGGCTGTTATTTGCACTGACAAAAGACAAAGTGGAAAAAAAAGTAAACTTTTCTTTTGCTCAACTGATACATTTGTCAATTAATTGCAATGAATGATTTCATATTAATGCAGACTACAGGAATCCCACGTGCAGTTGCTCAAGGCTTATGCTGGATAATTATGGCATTATCTTCACATCATTCTAGAACTGCGATCTTGGAACGTAAGGTCACAGATTCTGTGATTTTCATGGATGTCGGTGAATTCTTGAAAAATGAAATAACAGTATTCCACTTGGAAATGAAAGGATTTAATCTCCTGCAGAACAGTCGAGGATCGTTCTCCTGCTGAGCCGGGCTCAGGCGTGACAACCGGGCACTGGACTGAGTGGGCGCCCATGCAGGAGGGGACTGATGGCCATGCCAAGCATATCAAGATGCAAGCTCCAAGCACGGCTGCCGGAGGGGAGAAGCAAGAGCCATCCAGGGTTGTCAAAGGGGTGGAAGGCATGTTTTGACCAGCGTGGAAAGTTCCCACAGATTACGAGGAGAAAGCAGGCTGCGACTGAGGCAACTCGGCACGAACAGAAGGCACTCAGATAGGCCAGGGACTGGCCACGGGTGAGAACGAGCTGGTTACTGTCTGGACTGTAGAGCAGGTGCATCCTGGGACAGACGTTTACGAGCTTACTGCACGTCCCAGACAACCGTACTACGAAAAGCTACCTGGAAAGCTCACAGACATGTACAGGCACCATATACATCGCATCACTGTCATAGCTGTACTGTAAGCACACGGTCAATTTAAATTCTACGATCAATCTTATCAGTAGTTATATTCTAGCAAATTAATCACATTGTTTAATATGGTATTTAAAAGCTTTTGTATTGATGTACTGTAGGAAAAACCACATTAAATGTATATTTCTTCCGTATTGATTGTCCTTTCTCAGGACCTGTCCGTGACTCTTTCTAAAAATACCTGTACCCAAATCGTAGCCCTTTAACACTGCCCCATCATGAGTGCTGGGGAGTGGACATGTTCAGATTAAAAATCACAATGATCAGTAGTTAACTGGGACTTTCTAAACCCAACATGTGAAAAATGAGCTCTAGTTTGTCATGTGTCTTCCCTTTGGCCTTCATACAGCTGTGACCAGCTGAGCCTTTAACCAAGGCAGTGCAACTGATAACATACAGAAGGCACAGACTCAGAGCTGCGCCACACTCATAACAAAAACAAAGATCTGATTGTCCTCGTATCCCACTCACACATTTGTTTTTTTTTAATAGTAGAAGCATGTGGGAATTTGAAGCACTTTGATGAGGACCTAATAATTCCAGGTTCTGGGAAGATTCTCCTGAGCGGATGCTAAATGGAGACTTCCATATTCCAAGAAGACGGTAACCCCAATCCAATTCCAGCTAAGGCTGAATTTCTTTTTTTATCTTTCAATCATTCCCTTGTAAGATAAATTCTCATCTTGCCAGAATTCTGCATGCTTTTATCAGCCCGGCTCCAGACAGGCCAGCAGTTTAGCCATGTGGGTAAGTATCAGGCAAGCAATGTTACATAAGGGTGACTCTTCCGTACAGCAACTCGCTGCATGAGGCAAAACCACTTCGAACGGACTAGCATCTCTATACCGCAGGGTGAACTCCGCTGTCTCACAGCTGCGTGTGGCTGTAGCCCTCTGCTGTATCCCCAGGGCCCATTTCCACTGTGAGGACTTTAGGCCTGTCGTACCCGGAGGAATTAAAGCCTGTGGTGAAGAGGTCCGCTGAGCCCCCGCTGTCCTGCTGATCCATAACTGCACTGACCGACTGACCCTCCTCCGTGCCCAAGCCGTGGTCAGTTCCTTCTGGCAAGGCGACAACAAGGGTCTCATTCAGCTCCCCGCAGTTTTCCGGGCCAATTTTAAACCTGAGACAGTCATCCAACAAGCTGTCTCCCGTCAAGCTGTTTGTCTTGTCTTCTTGTATCAGAGGAGTGGAGCAGGGTGACGTTCCTACAGAGCACACCTGCGAAATGTGCTCCTCACCTCTTCCTAAGGTTGGTGCCGGCCTAAATCCTGGCTTTAAGCGCGAGACCTGTTATTAAAACAAGATTTAAGAAGGCGGATTTTAATATAAAACAATCACATATTCAGAGTATGCCATTACAGTGCCTCAGGCGTGCTTGAGTAGCTGATGAGTTGGTCCAAGTAAAAGATGGAACCATAAAGAACCCCAAAAAAAACATCCTTGCTTGGAAGATAGTAGTATACAACAGAGGGCACTACTGCAACGTGAATGCCACGAGAGTCCTAAAGAGACATACTGCTGCCCCCTGGTGTTTACTATACTGTCCTACAGGTTTCAGGCTTTATAAATACACGCATTTTTGTTTGCATGTGTAAATGTTCCCAATATGCACAGCTCAACATTAAGCTCATGCCGTTTCAAAACACAGCCTATTCTCTCATGTCATATTTTTGCAGAGGAAAACAAAATACAATTCAGGTTTAACACTAACATTAACTAAATCACCGAGTTACTAGCCTGATAATGTGTAGCTTATAAGCCAGAGGTACAAAAAAATCAAGGACAAAACAGATTTCAGAGACAAAAAAAAAGATGCATCCCATGATGCATGCAATACCTTGAAATCAATGCACACAATATCCCCAATGAGACTGCACATTTGCCACTCCAAGTTCTTCTGTGCAAGGCATTCATTTGTTATTGGAAAAGTGGATTAAGGAGTTGCATTTCCCTTAGAGGTTTTTTTTCAGTCTACACCAAGCAAAACTAGTTTACTCCGTTCACTCCTTTAAGGGCTTTTTGGGTCTGGATGCCAAGTGCTTGCACAAGGAACCAATTAGCCTTGTGATCAAAGTGTAACCATGGCCATCTAATACTTGGTTTCCAACAGCTGAGTAAAGACTTCTCCCAAGAATGTGCAACACACCATTTCATATGCAGAAAGAGGAAGAGATCAATGGAGACTCATACTTACCAAAGACTTTGGTAAAGAGACCCGTCTCTTTGTCAAACACTGGAAGACGAACCATCCAATCACAAGCAATAATACAACAACAGACACGGTGAGACTGATAACGATGACTGTTATCTTAATTATATCTGAAAAAGAGCATGAAGAAATCCAAAAGGTTAAGAATTTTGTGCTCTGAGAAAAGAACAACAGGCCCTTTTCTCATTATCCTAAGCCTTGGCGAGTGGCTGATAGCTGCAATAGCTCTTTTATCAGCTAACAGACATTCCGTTTTGAAAATAATGCAAACAATTTTAACTACCTAAGAAAATATCTTGTGGATGTTTTTCTGCTGGAATATCTGCTGTTGTTTTGGCTTCCTCTTATGACTAAATTGCTGGGACCCTCACTTTATAAAAATAATATAATAATAAACTTTATTTTATATAGCACCTTTAAAGGTGGCTTCTCAAAGCGCTTTACAGGATGACAATAACAATAAACAAGAAGACTACAACAATAAACAAGAAGAATAAACAAAATAAGACACAATTACAATTACAGCAATACAACAATAACAATAGAGGAGACCGTGGAAGGTGGTACTAAGAAGAGCAGAGGGGTGAAGAATGGAACCAGTTAAGTAAAGGCTTTTCTGAAGAAGAAGGTTTTGAGTCTGGATTTGAAGGAGTTTAGAGAAGGTGACTCTCTAATATCCTTGGGCAAAGAGTTCGAAAGCTTGGGGGCATAGCAGGAGAAGGCCCTGTCGCCCATGCAATGTAGACGGGCTTGGGGGACAGTAAGAAGGGCAGAATTTGAAGAGCGGAGGTTGCGAGGTGGGGAGTAGGGTGATAATAGTTCAGACAGGTATTGAGGTGCCAAGCCACGTAGAGCCTCATAGGTGAGCATGAGGATTTTAAAGTCTACGCGGAATTTGACCGGAAGCCAGTGCAAGGACTCCAGGATAGGAGTAATGTGAACACTTGCACTAGACCTGGTCAGGATTCTGGCTGCTGAATTTTGGACATACTGCAGTTTGTTCAGAGTAGATTTAGATACCCCAGGGAGCAGAGCATTGCAGTAGTCAGTTTGTTTGTGTAGTCATTGCAGTTGATGGGGGGTACCAATAAGCATGACTTCAGTCTTGTCACAGTTAAGATGAAGGAAGTTTTGAGTCATCCAAATTTTTATGTCAGAGATGCAATTAGATAGAATAGAGACAGCCACATCAGTGTCAGGTTTGGTATGGATGTATATTTGAGTATCGTCAGCGTAAAAATGAAAGCTGAGGCCATGTGATCTTAAAAGCTAACCAAGTGGGAACATGTAAATGCTGAAGAGCAAGAGGCCCAGTATTGAGCCCTGGGGGACACCAGACTTGCCAAGACCAATTTCAGACCTGTACCCATTGAGAGAGACAAAGTGACAGCGATCAGTGAGGTAAGATTTAAACCATTTGAGGGCAGCGTCAGAAACTCCAAACACAGTCTCGAGACGAGAAAGTAAGATGTTATGGTCAACAGCGTCAAAGGCAGCACTGAGATCAAGAAGGATGAGTATGGAAAGAGAACCAGAATCAGAAGCTATTAGGAGATCGTTGGTGACTTTGACCAGGGCGGTTTCTGTGCTGTGAAGTTGACAGAAGCCAGATTGGAGGGGTTCGAAAAGGTTGTTTGTCATGAGGTGGTTATGTAACTGAAGTGTGACAGCACGTTCTAGAATTTTAGAGAGAAAGGGTAAGTTGGAGATGGGGCGGAAGTTGTTAAGATTGTCGAGAGCCATGTTAGGCTTCTTTGGCATGGGGGTAATGGCAGCAGTTTTGAGGACCGTTGGTACAATGCCAGTGCTCAAGGATTCATGTATAATATTGAGGACATTGGGACAGAGAGAAACAGGACTGGAATAAAGTGGTGGGAATGGGATCTAAAATAGATGTGGTGGGTTTAATGCGCGTAACTAGTTTGTTTAGGGATGCTGAGTCAAGAAGAGAGTAGCTGGAGAGACGGGAACCAGAGAAGTTGGATGAGGAGGGAGGAGGTATGGAAATGATATCCGTAGTGGAGAGAATGTGATGCCGGATGTTGTCAATCTTAGAACTAAAGAAATCGAAGAATGTGTTGCAAAGTTGTGATGAGTCAGGTAATGTGGTAGGGCAGTTTGGCTCGAGCAGTCTGCTGATGGTGGAGAAAAGATGTCACCACCATCAAAAAAAAGGGAAACTGCTGTATTTAATTTGAGCTAGATTCAGAACTGTATTCTGTACTGTGCTCCTGTATGCACACATCAAGGTCTGCTTTCGTGCTCACTTCAAGAACCTGATCATCGAGTGATTTCTACAAGCAAGAAGCAAAGACCTCCTTACAGGTTAATAAGAACAGCCTGAGATAAAGATGCACATTAAAGATAACACCCAATAGGATTCGAGCTTTGTTCTGTGATTTAAGATTTCCTGACCCTGTGCCTGAAACCTCATATAGTTCCTCAATAGCCAAAACCAATACGTCACAAAAACTCATTTGCAGCTTGATTTTACTTGACAATATAGTGCTATTATTAAAATAACAATGGCACCTTACCAACATTTCACTCTAAAAAATGACTGTTTAAAACATTATAAAATGTTTTATTTTAAAATGTTGGATTTTGGACTTTATGAACGCTGAATTACCGAAAATTGGCTTCTCTGGCTGTTCCTCTGTGCAGATCTTCTGGGCTGAGTTGAAAATTAAATAATCCAATGTGCCTTTAACCGATATGCAATGCTGGCCTTTTTCTTCAATAAATGGAAATTTTGCTTCACAATGTTTTTGATTGCAGGTAAATTTATGGACATGCTGCGGGGAAAAATAAAACTAATCAATTTTGGAATTCAGAAGAAAATGTCCCCCTCCAGCTAAATAAGCAATTTTGACATTATTTTGACTTAAATTGTTTTATATATCCATTTAAAGTGCATTATAAATGATAGCAGAATTCACTACCGGTTAAATGTGACCTTAAGTCCCCCTGAGTCACACAAACTCAATCTAAGTATCTCACTTAAGATTGGATATCTCAGAGCAAGATTTGCAGTACAAAAATTTAATTTTAGTTGTCTCTAGTCCTCATGTCCCTCTACTCACGAAGGAAATTCTATTAACCGGGCAAATTTTCACAAATTGTAAGACCAACCCTGGACTGTTTCATCGTTGTGATGTAGAACAGGGATTAAGCGTGGAGACATGGGAACCTCAGAATGATTTCCTTTGCCTGTGTGTAATGTTTGTTATAATTGTGTGTTTTCATGTCTCTCTCTCTCTCATCCTAGCGTTAATCCCACATCAGCAGGGTCCGCTTGTCTCCATTTGGTGCTTTGAACCAAATCTTTGAGCTGACGTTGCCATTAAATGTGACTGAGAAATACTCCAACCGGCGCGTCACTCCGCCTGCCGTCGGAGTGGGAGGGGGGGGAGGAGAACAAAGTAATTAAAAGTAAGAGGGGGATTATTAGGAGGCCATGATTGATAAGGGCCAATGGGAAATTTGGCCAGGACACCAGGGTTACACCCCTACTCTTTTCGAGAAGCGCCCTGGGATTTTTAATGACCACAGAGAGTCAGGACCTCGGTTTTACGTCTCATCCGAAAGACGGCACCTGTTTACAGTATAGTGTCCCCGTCACGATACTGGGGTATTAGGACCCACATGAACCGCAGGGTGAGCGCCCCCTGCTGGCCCCACTAACACCTCTTCCAGCAGCAAACTTAGATTTTCCCAGGAGGTCTCCCATCCAGGTACTGACCAGGCTCACATCTGCTGAGCTTCAGTGGGTTGCCTATTGTACGTTGCAGGGTGACATGGGTGCTGGCTTTGTGTGTTTTCATGTCTATTTCACTTAATCAATAAAAAATGGAGCAGCAATTCATAATACTGTACCTACAAACTTATGAAAAGTGGCAATCAAATCAAAATTAGTGCTACTAAAAATGTGCATTTCATGCATAACAAAACTGGCACCTGATGATCACAAAAGCATCAAAACACCTCATAGTATCTGACTACTAAGAGTGGAAACGGTATGGTTAGGACCACAACATTTATTTCTCTGGCAAAGAGGATTGTAAGCACATACCTGTAATTGTAAAATAAGAAGAGTAAAAAGTGCAAATTAAATCTGAAGGATACACTAAGTGTTAATTTGCTGCTGCATTATAATCAGTACTGTAGTGAGTTTGAAGCTGTCTGCAAGATGACTAGCTAATGTGTTTTTTTTGTTTGTGTAGTTTTATGAATACAGGCCATCTATATGGGGTGATAATTATCTACAGTTCAGTCACTGCCTCTGTGCTTTGCAACTATAGTATGTAACTTTTATTTATAATCGGCTGATGTTTATTTTTGGTAGGTTTTTAAAATATGGTATTTGCTATAAAACCAGAATATTTCTAACTACCAGCCTCAATAACAATACAGAGTGCCCAACCACACTAGATCTAGGATGTACTTAATCCTTTAGGCATCAGATCTTTTTCTAAAACATACACAGAATACTAAACTGTTTCAGGAGTGGGAATCAGGGCTCAACACAAGCCATTCACCTGTTTCACATATAACGTCCTCAAATCATGCAATATTTACTGGGCTGATCGTTTTCTCATCTTAGGAAACTGGAAACGCAGAGCGATCCAAACTACTGTACGTCTCATTAGCTCATCTGTTTTACTGCGTGAAGAAAATCGGGCTCAATAAAAATAAAAGTACAAAATGCCCCTGCTGTGGGGTTTGGCTCTTTAATTTGCACCCGTGTAACAATCTTCATCAAGCTGTGACCTCCTGCAGCACAGCCTGGTGCCTCACCTCTTCCGTGTTGTTTCCATCCTGGTAAATGACTTCATAGTTAAACTGTTTCAAATTCGGCGGTTTCAAGGTTTGTTTCAGTCTTTTGAAAACCTGCTTCGGATGAGGGAACCTCAGAATTATTTCCTTTGCCTGTGCTGTAATGTTCACAGCTGGGAAGTCCAACAAACCTGAAAAGCAGACAATCTGAAGTTACTTTGGAACTGGCTTTGGGAAACAACTTAGCTCAGAGATTGAGAAAACACTGCATTCGGCAGATACCTATTGTATACTGCCAGGCTGAAGGTTCTGTTCCTTTGTCCTGAACAGAAAACACTACTGGGAGACCTGATACAAGTATTCAAAACCCTAAAAGGCACTGAGAAAGCCAAACTAATCTCTTCATAATGAACAATAAAACATTAACCCGAGGACACATGTGGACACTGCATGCATGGACACTTCTTTCTTTACCAAAAGAGTGGTGGGAGTGTGGAACAAGCTACCAAGCCTTTTTGTTGAAGCCAATATCCTGGCTTCTTTCAAGAAATTACGAGATGAGATCTTTGATCAATCTTGCATCAATCTGTGATCAATGACCACCAAACTGAGCAAGACAGAACAACTGGCCTCCTCTCATTTGTATTCCTTCTTATATTCCTGTGATTTTATCACCTTATCATCAGAACAAAAGAAGGACTGAACATTCTGTGCTGTATCCAGCTTTTACCCAACTAAACTGCTGCTTTTCCTGAAAAAGAGAGATATATTTATAATATTACAACTCCATAAATCGAGGCGTTTTCTTGCTACATATGGACCTTTGGGTTTTGTATTTCAGAGCTACCACTTATTTGTTTTTCCTTCACTGTATTGTGAGTGACACCAGCAAGTCAGTAACAGCCCAGAGCAGACGTGAGCAGGTGAGCTGTGAAGCCCTGTGCAAAATCACCAGCAAGCGGAATTTGCTTTTAAATTGCCTTCAGCGTCAATGAGTCTAACCGGTGAGAATGTAAGAGAGGGAATCGCGATAGTCGTCCAGAGCGAAAACGCAATGTTCTGTCACATCGTGAAACAATGAAAAAACGGAATGAAGTTCAACTTGCATGGTTTCTGTAAGTTCGTTTGAGTGTTGTAGGTGAATGTTTCGGAACAATTGCTCGATTCTTCCGATCCTGCAGCCGCCTTCACGCAGAGCGCATAGGTGTCGCTCAGGTCCGTGATGGACGAGGAGACGTCGCAATGATGGCGAGTCACGTTTGTGCATTTCTCCACTGCTCTCCGTACACCATCGCTGGAAAACACAATTTAAACAACTATAATGAGATGCAACATAAAAAAGGGGTCGGTGAAGGTTAGTTCTTCCAAAATATCCCGAGAGAAGGATCATTACACAACGGATCTGTGCCTCCCCCTCTCGCGGGGTGAAACAGTTTGTGCCCGTGGAGGGCTGATAACTCAGGACGCATATTGTGTAGCAATCCCAGTGGCACTGGCCACTGCTGGGGTCATGCTACCCTCAGGGTGTTCTGTCTGGGGCCTGAAACACCGGTGAGACAGAGCGAGGCAGAAGATCACACGTGCCCCTGAAGCCTGGCCCCATCTGTGGGCATCCAATGGCAAAAAAAGCCAGATTTTCCAGAGTTTGTGTTTCAACAAAGTAAGAGGTATCTGATAGAAGTTTACTCCCTGCCACCCATGAATGACTAATACACTTACTTGTATGACCAGATCTCCACACTGAAAAGAGGTCTACGCACAGCGTGGCTGTAGTTCCAGTACAGTACAGTCTCAAGATTACGGCAACTCACAGACAGTGAGGATAGGGGGAGTCTTGGAGTGTCTGGAAAAAAGTGAGCAAAAAAAAAGCACAAAAAAGTGAGAGTGTTAATCCATCACAAAGCAAAAATCACAAGTCAGAGCACATTTCAAGAACATCAAGACCTGAACCTGGAAAACGAAACTAAAGTCAAAATAATGTTACAGTTCAACAGTCCAACATGACAATTTTTTACACCCCTGTGCTCTGTCAGTGGCTTTACGGTAGAGCAGTTTTCTCAACACGTGGAAATTCAGACAATAACTGCTGTGCCATGGAGTTTTGGATAAAATCACATGAGAAAAACACAAATAAATTAAATATTGTTTATATATAGGATTGTGTACCGTAAAGGTTTATTCCAAGCTGAAAAGTAGAAAACACACAAGGAATTCTTAAGGTGTGATTATAGATATATTATTTGTGTTGTAGAGTAGTAGAGGTTTTAAATTCAGGTGAACAGGTTGAGAAACACGGATTGCAGGGCGCTCAGCGAAACAGTGCCCTGGGAATCCACACGGGGGCAGCAGTGTTCACTGCTGGTGGAAGTTTACAACAAAACCAAAAGAACTGAACTTCTTCAGAACAACATTACTTCTACAACAACAAACAACGCTGCATCAAGTAGTGACGGTCAACTTGCAGCTGGTGAAAAATTCAGTGAGACCTGAAAACATTAACAGTTCCATACCCATCACTATACCCCTTACATAACACAGACGACTGACAATTTGACAAGAGCACAATAAAAATAACATGTCTTGCTGGCGCCTCATGGAGCACAGATTTACAAGGGGTCGAGGAACCCATTAAATTAATGCAGACTACTGGGACAGCAGCAGCGCCATCTTCAAGTAGTGACGTGTCCGCCCACAGTCGCTTGTAAGCTGTTACTTGGAAAACCTTCAGTACATAACTGAAAGGACGTTTTCCACGCAGCACACAAATCCTGTGGTAATTAGTACCTAACTGACCACTGCTCACCTCTGAACTCCAGGCAAGGCTCACAGAAATGTGTGCAGACTGTTATGAAGTCTGGAGTCGCAGCAGTTACAGAATTTACAGTTTGTTTGCAGTTACAGAATTTACAGTTTGTTTGCAGTTACAGGGGGAAGGCTGGCGCCACATATTAAACAGTGACACGGATCTAAGGCAACACCAACTGGACATTTCTGTGCTTCGGAACAGCACATATTAACGGGCAGAAAAATATGTACTACAAAAGCTGGACAATGGGAGCTAAATCCGGCTTCATTTTGTCCAGAAGTGTTAAAGCGAAGTGATTTTAAATCCAATCCATGGGACCCCACAGTGCTTTCAGAAATTTGCATTCCAATGTACTAAAGTGGACACAGAATTTCTCCTTAGGACTGCAATTCGAGTGCTTTAAACAAGATCTTTGATCTTGCATGTATTCATGGAGCTCCTTTGCAGTACCTTGTACTGTATATTTATTATCAGCAAGTAAACAAGTGAAAAGCCAACCACTTAATCCTGGCAGGGTTCACAGCTGCACAGACTCTGTCCCCAGACTCCAGACACAGGGTGCACACACAATTTAGAGATTAAAGGACAACTGCAGCGCTATTTTTGTATTTCGGAGTTAGAAAGGCATTGATGAGTGCGTTTCAATGAAAGTAAAATGTACACAGCACAGTAATGCGTAAAACCTCCAATCTGCGACCTTTCCAGGTGTGCGCAGTGCCATATTCTGCGTTTCAGAACAAAGCAACACAATCTTCCGGTGATGAGGCCCTATTACACTGTAAACAAGCAGGCTTGTGAAGACATCTCTCCTAATCCAACAGAAATATTGCTCTCGACTTCGAGAGGGTTTTGTAGACAAAAACTACTTGTTAACTCTGCATGCAGATGACATTGGGACATTTCTGTGGTGAAATAACTGCTGCACAACCTGTACTTATTCGCTTGAACAACGCATTACACTAGTGATTACAGTGACTAGTGAGCAGGAAGGGCCGCATCACGTCGCAATTCGTGGGAACATGGTGACTATCCAGTACATTCGCAAAGTCCAGTTTTGTGCTCAATTCAGAATTTGTACAATTTTACGATATCATCAATTTATTTCGTCTCCAAGATTTAATACCGGTGTGAGAAACTGGGTCCCTTTAAAACGAACAGTAGCAGGTGTGGCTAAATTCATTATACTTGAGTTAACTGCACTCTTTTAATTTCTATCAGCTCGATCAGTTGCATGTGCTCCCTCACTCAGTTGAACAGTTATAAGGGCTGTGCCTTACAGGAAATATGATGAAATCATTTCGTTGTAAATCATCCAGCAATTTCAGCAGTTTTGACTGTTCTTTTTCCTAATAACCGGCATGCACATTTAAGAAGTCAGATAAAGAGAGGCTACTGGCTGTATTTACTTCAACAGCACTCTTCTAATAAATAATAAGAAATTAATGTCAGCATTGATTTTGCAAATCATAGTCGTCTCTGTCCTTTTTTATGTCTTTGATTCTTAAATGACAACTTACTAATAGGGTAATGTAATAAAGTCAGATGTCTTCTAGGTTTCTAGTTTTCAATATCTTGTATTTCTAATCACCTTTTTTTTCCCCAAATTGAAGCCACAAGACCACACTTTACTAAAAACAATTATATGACTTCATTTTCAAAATAAAGGTATGGCCAAACTGAATTATCATGACGTTTTGCTGTGCGAGTTAGTTCCTAGCGTATACCTGTCCTACATCTGAGAGTCTTCTCTTAGAAACCACCAGGTTGCTAAAATCGAATCTAAAATTACGAAGACAAAGAACTGAAGGGATCTCGCTGCAGGACGGCCTGTTTGTGTGCTCTGTGCTGACTTGTCTCATGCTTCTCAACATCCTGAACATACTGCTTTCCTGAGACTTCCTGCTTCTCCGGAGGCTCCTGGACAGGTTTTTACTCCTCTTTATCCTTCACCGCTCACTGCGTTTTGATGAGCATGGTCACTCACAACCACACAACAAACAGCACAACTTAAATGACCAGGCCTCAAAATAAAACGGCAGGGCTCCACCTTCTCCTGGTCTCTGGCCCCGAGATTGTCACTGCCGGGCCAAAATAAGCAGTGAAATGAAACCGCCTGTGTGTTCACCCGCTTCACTCCCACATCACAACAAATTCAGGACAGGAAGCAGGAGTCCAGTGAGACCAGAAGGTGGCGAGAGGCGAGAGATGCCCAGATCCTGTCCTCCCACTTGGGTGGCCGGTGTGTTGTGGCAAAGACGTCGGGATCTGGGGCTGGAATTCCCCTGTGTGCTGGACAGATATCCGAGTCGGACCAGACCACTGCAGGCAGGAGAGAGAGAAATCTGCTTCAAAGCAAACAGAGCAACAGGATCCACACTGCTGACCTCCAGTACTCCTCCATTCACCCAGTGGCCGAGACACCTGGGCTGAATCGCATCGGTAAGGAATCTACACAGCACAAGGGCCCCAATAACAGCACCCCACCGCCCTGTCTCGCACATCTAGGAAATGATCTCACTAACAGGGCTGATGATAAACAGCAACAGAAAAAGACACAGAGGTGTGCATGTGACAAACCCCTAACCACAGCTTTAGCACAGTAGCTTCACAGTGTCGGGCTGAGGTGGATGTACGGGTCATCACATCCCTCACAGGCACGTTCTTCACACAGGAAGTGGCGCTCACATGCGCTGAGACAGCGCGAGAAACCGCACGCCGGCCTACCCGCGGGGCTGTGAAAGCCCACACACTGTGCGAACAGCGACAGAGGAAGCGATGACAGACTCGAGGCAGAGAGCAGGTGGGACCATGAGCGCAGGCTAATGTCAAGACAGGCTCAACACAGCAGCTGGATGTGTAGCAATCTAATTACACTTCCATCAGCCCGGGGCTGGGCTACTTCTCAGGATGGTTGCATCACCTTGCATGAGTTCTGACTCGCAGAAGAAAAGTTATGAAGTGCATTATTGTTCTGACTAACTTATTTGGCCGTCACTTTCATCTAATGCAACTTAATTCATACATGTTTATTCTGCTGGGGTACTTATTGGATCAGTAATCTACTGTAGGTGTTTCACTCAAGGGTACAACTGCAGCCTCCAACCCTGGATTTGAACCCGCAACCTTCCAGTTAAGTCCACAGCCCCAGCCACCAAACCACATGCGCTTTGACACACTCGTATATTTGCATACCGCTATTAATTCAATGAACATCAGGCCTTCTCTTCGTCAAAGTCTCACCAGGCTAAAGCAGAAGGCATTCTTATACTGCTGTATAAAGGCTTTGTGAGGTTCAATTTAAAAAAAGAATGTATTCAATGCTAAGAAAATGACATCAAGTCTTGTTTGGTACACCCTAGAAGTACGGGGGCGTACTGTTTGCAACTGGGTCTGGGAAACTTCTTTCAAAAAAACAAACCAAAAACTTGAAGGCATGAGTCATTCCTGTAAAACTGAAGAAAAGTCAGTATTTCAGGATTTTATGTGTTTTCTACAAAAATGAGGAAGATTTGCTCGGTTTCCAACAAATACAATCATTTATCTACAGACTGACGTGTACTGTGGTAAAGAGTACACGTTATCAGCTTTCAAAATGAGGTCAGAGAGTCCCCTAGACTCAAGTCTGAGCTGAAGGTCAAAGCTACAATTTTCAGATTCCATAGTGAGGCATTTAAACGCACATGATCCAGTTCCATTGAAAGGTACCAAAATACTTTCACAGGAGAAATTCAACAATGTATTAAATATTTTGCTGACCCACCTATAACTTAATTAATGGCACAATGCCTTATTTCCACTTGTTAAATCTGTACCAATTCGCCATATACATCTTCAATTCCCTAACTCTGTTATTCCTGGGTTAAAGGAAATCTGGACACAGAGACAGTCCCCCAGCTCAAGTTGTCTAGAAATACAGGAAATGATTTGCTTCAATGGTTTGCTCCCCCACTGCCAGGCAAGCATGTCTTGGCAACAGAATGCCCAGCCACTAAATTCAGGCACAGTTCCCACGAGTCAGTAACCACGTAGAGGAAAGTAATTTCAAAGCTTGTTACAGAGCTGTTACGTCCCCAATATGGCTCAGTCTAGAGGCGAATGGGGTCTAACATATGAGTCAGGGTTTAACGGATGGAAATACACACACAACTACGTGTAGGATGATGGAAAACGCTGGGAAGCAAAAAATAACACAGGGGTTAGTGAAATAAAAAACAACGACACTATTCGACAACCCAATTACCTGCTAAACCTGTCTCCCGAGAAAAGGGGTGGCAAAGCCAAAGAAAAGTCTTCCGCAAGCTATCTGTCTCCTCTACACTAAAACTAAGCTATAACGGGAAACTACAAAAAACACGGAAGCCACAACAATCCCAACCTGACACCACGGCCAAGAAAACAAATCCGACACGTCTCCCGTTTTCGCCGTTTCTTCTACTGACACCTCTGCTCCACACCACTCTCCGGACGTCCCGTACCGGCATTAAAAACCGGACCGCTCTCCTCAACCAACCCAGAGAGAGACCCAAATTAGGGACACATCCCACCTCCAAAATTCCCGCATGGCAGGGGAATTAAAAAAAACAGAACATAACAAGAGCAAACCTGTCCAGATAAAACTCCATCCAATTTTCCAAAACTACACAAACGACAGGAAGCCCTTTGGCCCTCTGGCTCATTTGTCAGTTAGTAGCAAATGGCTCCAATAATCTCATCCAGTTGTGCCTTGAAAGAAATCAGAGTATTGGCTTCAACAATACTGCTGGGTTGCTTGTTCCATACCCCCACAACACTTTGTGAAAAGTGGCTCCTGATCTCAGTTTTAAATGCACTTAGTTCTATTTTTTTAAATGAGAAATAAAAATATTGCCATGCATACTCTGTCTCCTGCAATTTACCTGCAAATTTTAAAGCTATTTGCTCAGAGGTAAAAATATTTCACCCCCACTCTCCCACCACCAGCAGGAATCCCTTGTTAATTCTGCACTAATGTCCAGGGAGGGCAAAAATATTCTGAGGAGACTCTCAGTGGTGGGTGTACAGAAGATAAGACAAAATCCCACCGACAAGTGTGGGGGCACTGCTCACTAAATAGCTTTTCAATGTTGTTAGCAATGTTGAATCAGAAACTGAACTTGGGTTCGGTCAGAGAAAGCAGTCTTTATTGTGTACACAAGGAGCAAGCACTTAGCAGGATAGCAAGTGAAGCTCACATTACAGTGAGTCTTTCTAGCTTATATATAATATCATACGCAGGTTGTGGGGAATCATTATCACCAGTGTTGCTAAGCCACAGAGTGGTCAGCAGAAGTACAAGGGCGAGAAATAAGGAAAACAAGGGCGTTAGTGTTGCATACCAGAGGTACCAAGGAGTATTCTCAGAACCGAGAGGCCTGTGTGAGTACTGAACTAGAAATCTGGTAGCTCGCTAGAAACCTTTTAACTCTGTTTACATCATTTTGAGTCAATTAAGAAAAACTGGAAATGTTGGACATGCCTGCATGGTAGAAACTACAGTACGTGTCACGCTTGCCAGAAATATCCTTCGGATGAGACGTAAAACCGAGGTCCTGACTCTCTGTGGTCATTAAAAATCCCAGGGTGTTTCTCGAAAAGAGTAGGGGTGTAACCCCGGCATCCTGGCCAAATTTCCCCATCGGCTGTTATCAATCATGGCCTCCTAACAATCCCCCTCTGTGAATTGGCTTCATTACTCTGTTCTCCTCCCCACTGATAGCTGATGTGTGGTGAGAGTACTGGCGCACTATGGCTGCCGTCGCATCATCCAGGTGGGGCTGCACATTGGTGGTGGTGGAGGGGATCCCCATTACCTGTAAAGCGCTTTGAGTGGAGTGTCCAGAAAAGCGCTATATAAGTGTAAGCTATTATTATTATTATTATTATTAAATAACTCCCATCAGAACATGCAGTGAGTTCATAAACAAACGATGGGAGACCTCAAAGCTCATTTAACTTATCAATAGCCGATGAACGATAGGGTAAGGAATCTCTTGTGTAGCAGTGGCGAAAAGACGATATGGAAAGAGGGCTCTTTATACAAATGAGGAACCTGTGATGTGCCTGTGACAAGAACCGACACCAGGGCTTCGAAAATCTCTGATTCACACAAGCCCACCCCACTTCCCCACACAGAAATGAGCACACTGAGCAATTTCCCCTCCGCAATAAACAAAACAGTTGTGCTACAGCTTTGTAAACATGCGACGACTTGTTTGGTTTGTATACTTAAAGGGAATTGCAGTCACAGGATACAAAAGAGGCAGGCCGGAAGACTTCCACATTTACTTCCTCACATCAAATGATCGTCCAGCATAACAGTGTAAGTAAACAAGTAGTTTTGAACACTCACGCTGCCATAATTTGAGAAGGCAATCCAGGCCTCTTTCTCAGGAAACTGCCAGTTTAATAATGACCCTGAATCTGCCTGCCATGCTGCACTGCCCCAGCAGCACGCAGCCGGGGGCAGGTCAGGACACTGCCAGGACTTGCACTGTTACAGTCATTCTGGTAAAGAGTCATAATGGGGAGCAGAGCCAAGTCTGACAGATTTCCAGTAAGGAATGCGTGGCATGATTTCTCTAACACCCGTTTCACACATGAAAGTCACTTCATCCCCAATCAGAGCTTACACACAGAAACCTCGGACCCACGTCAAGGCAAAATCAGTCACATTTACAGAGATATGCTGAAGAGACTGTGTTTACCACACTCCTGTCCTTCCGGGATTTCACTATATCCGAGCCCTGGTTTAAGTAGCCAGTCCCATATTTTGTTTTGCTTTTCTGTTACCTCACATAACGGCCGATTTAAAGAGATCTGTAACACCTGGTGGACTGTGGCGCTCAGAAGCTGGAAATCTGTGGTAGCTGTATTTCAGGAGACTGGGCACAGATGACAGAGCAGCTTTCGAAAAGCACAAGAGGCACATTTTAGTTGAAAAAGGACAAAAGGGGGTTTTCTTCAGCTTTGCTGCACATACTGCCAGCTGATCACAGCCGACAGCAATAACAAAAGACTCAAGAAAGGACTAGACTCTCTTCACATCTGACATCTGTTATAGTCCAGAGGAGATTATTTCAACCTCCAAACACTGTATATGTGTCGATACCTATATTTAGATATATTATGCACCAGAGTAGTGCACCTGATATACTGTATACCAGGATGGACATACAGTATATCCCAATAGCTGGGTATTTCTACATTTATGTATTAGTAGTGCACAAAATACCACAATAAACCACCAGTCTTTTATTCTAAGGAGTTGCACTAATTTACTCATTTTAACCTTTTTAAGTATAACCGTGATAAATGCAAGAAATGCAAGTGGTTAGCAATTCAAACTGAAAGAAATTAATTACCAACTTCCCTTGTAAAAAGGATCAGAACATGTATCTCTCACACGGTGGTTAAATTAAGAGAATCTGATTTTATTATTTATTCACACATGCAGAGAAAATAGATCGCTGACAGCTATCATGTCAAATGGAGATGATCGCCTGGATGGATTGGGAAACAGGAAGCAGCAACATCAGCAAAAACAAAGCAATCTTCTATCTTTCAGTGTCAGTGTTTTGCTACGGCACTTTGTGCACAGCCAAAATACTGCTCCATTTGTGCCAACTACTCAGTAGTAACTAGTAACTATATAAATACTCATCTTGTAACTACTGAGGCTGTCCAGTGGGAAGTACAGCCTAGACTTTTGGACTTATTTGTTGTGTTTGTAGGGAGGCCAATTGCACAGAGATACAACATGGCTACACTGCACTGATCAGGGTGGCACCAGCCTGCAGTTGCTGAATAGTTTTGACTATTTATAAGGGGCAGCGGCAAAGATAAGCCAATGCCCCTGAATGATATTCAGCTTTTCATTTGTTCTCTGATGCTTGACCATGGACAGGACTTATCTTCAGAAGCCAGGAATCCAGGCCAATTCAGAGAGATATGGCAGAAGAATTCAAACTCCAGCAGGAGAGACAGCCACGGTGCGGACAGTGGGATGCTGCACTGCTTTCAGCCACCCAAGAGGAATGATACCAGTCAGCAGGTACTGAACACAAGGGCGGGCAGTGTGCCAGACCTCTTGGGTAGCCTCAGAATGAAAACCATGAGCAGAAGAAGACATGCAAAGTACAAACAGGAACTGGACTAAAAACAGAGATTTTTTGCTGTTGGTGGCACTTTAAAAAAAAAAGCTGTAGCAGAGCAAAGAATGAAACTAGACAATTCACTTTCAAAATCACAATGGGGCATGTCAAAGTCTCGGGGGACTTGAGAGTTGTTGTTGAGTTTGGTGGCCCAAACGGGACTATCAAATACCTGCTGGTTAAATGGCACTGTCCCTTTGACACTGAGGGTAAGAACCCCTCCTGCAGAAACCACTGACCTCTCTCTTGCCAGGCCTGAGGAAACCATTAGCAAATCCCCAGTCCTCCCTTTCCGCTAAGATAATTGAATATTGTTGCCATATAACTTTCTGACCATCTTCTTACATCTGTCAGAGGAATGTTAGAGGAATGTACAGTGGCCACAATGCTCTTAATATTTTATTGCTGTTCCTCAGTAGACAATGTTGATCTGTATTGAGAGTTGCTCAGTCTTGGGTCCCTTGCCGTTAAGTGTAAACACTAGCACCCACGACATGAGGAAATACAAACTCCACCTCCACTTCTGTGTTGCTGACACTGCACTCTTCATGTCTTGTCCAGCCCAATCTGACATGACCGAGTCTATTCTCCGAGTGTTCAATTGGAATGGAATGGATGGGCACCAGCTGGTGGAAGTGAGACCCAGACAAGACAAAAACTATTATTGATGGGCTGTAAATGCAAATTCCCCAAACATGATCAATGTAGTACCTGCAGCATTAATTACGGTCCCCATGTTGTTGTTTTTGGCTTTTTATTGTGCTGTATAAAAACAACACACAATCATCTTTCACGCAGACACATTAACAAACATGAGCATCTAAAAAAATCTATAGTTAAACTACATTCCATTAAAATGTCTCTCAGGGACTCTGGCCTGCGACAATCCCCTCCCTCAAAGTGGCAAATTATCCTTGCAGTAGCTTCCCGACACATTCTGTGTCGACTTCAAAATCCTCATGCTCACCTACAAGGCTCTGCATGGCTTGGCACCTCAGTTCCTGTCTGAGCTATTATCGCCCTACTCCCCACCTCGCAACCTTCACTCCTCTAATTCTGGTCTCCCAACTGTCCCCCAAGCCCGTCTACACTGATGACAGGGCCTTCTCCTCTTATGCCCCCAAGCTCTGGAACTCTCTCCCCAAGGATCTCAGAGAGTCACCTTCTCTGAACTTCTTCAAATCCAGACTCAAAACCTTCTTCTTTAGAAGAGTCTTTACTGAACTGGTTCTGTTCTTTACCCCTCTGCTCCTACTGTAATAAAAGTACCTCCATCTAGTGTCTCCTCTGCATACTCTCGTGTTCATTTTTTATTGTTTATTTTTAATTGTTGTTGCTGCTGTTGTCATTCTGTAAAGCGCTTTGATGAGCCCCCTTTAAAGGCGCTATATAGAATAACGTTTTTTATTATTGTTATTTGGGTTCTCAGTCACTAGAATCTTCTGGCTGTCGGAGCAGCCCTCGGCACTGTGTCTCTCAGAGGGCAGGCACACCTCCGTGCAGCACATCTCCGTGTCCAGGAGCTGCTGGGAAGTGCTGTCCAGGAACTGGAAGGTCTGGCTGTGGAAGCGCTGGTGAGGCTTGGGCAGAGGATGTGCTCAGTGGAAGCGTGGCCTTAGCCCAGAAGACTGGGGCAGCACTCCAAGATGGAGGCTCCCTGGTGATGACTCCATAGTTCAGACTGCTGTGTCTGCCCAGGGCCCCCACCTCAGCCAGGTCAATCGAGGTCTCTCCCATCACAGAGGAATGGCTCTAACAACCTCTCATGGGGAACTTGAAGATGGAAAATCGGAGGTACAGATAAGTGGGATGCAGGACTATTTTCCCCAATGAGTTAAGAACCCAACTTTCTGCTAAGCTTTCTTTTGATTTACATTTGCATCATGAACTAGAACTGATTTCAGTCACCAGAGGAACCACCACAGGAACACGGCTAAGCACAAACAGGACAAACCTCCCTTCCTGTCTCTCCTGATCTGCTGGTTATCCTGACAAACTGAAATAGCCTGAACATGGGTTCAGAAAGCCGCTGCCCATGTTACTGAGTAGCACTTGCCAGTCTGATCACTTTACCCCCGTGCTGGGGTCTCTACACTAGATGCCTGGGAAGTTTTGAATTGGCCATAGTAGAACTTGTACGTTTTCATGAATTAAGACCTTCCAATCTTGAGGAGCAGCTCAGTTCTCCTGCACCAAATTACTCACAGAGTTGGGAATCTGCTAGTGTGATTTACCTCTTATTCCCAGTCATCAGTTTCAGTGGGCTGGAAAGTGAGATTGTAGTTTCTGTGTGTCTGGTTTCCAGAACTTGCTCCTAAACAACATCAGAAATGCTGCAATGCCAGATTGTTTAGAATCTGAAGGTGTTTCATTTTGAATCTACTTTTGTGTAATGCTGTTTAACTGGATTTCTGCTTGTGAACAGCATTCATGGCATAAAGTGTGCAACAGAAGAACAGATTGTAAAATTCCCATTTTTACAAAACAATAAATTGTTTTGTATTGTAAATACCATTCCTATGCTGTAAGTGTATAAGGTGACAAAACAACAGCCTGATTAACAAGAGACTGTAAAAATACTGAACAAATGAATGAAGAATTTTTACTGCATTTGTGAAATTTAACCAAAAATAATTTTCCATGAATCACCTGCAAAATATTCAAACTCACTGCCACTTTTTATTTCTGCAGGCCCTGACCATATCTGTCATGCTGTACTGGTTGAAATATTTCTTGTATTTTCAGAGCTCCAATTCAGAAATGGCTGAAAACTCAGGACAGGAAGAAACCAGTTTGTTTAGCAGCATTTCATAACGTGTAAGAAATTACAAATGGGTGAAGAGAAAGTAAGTCGCCGTTCAGTTTTCTCTCGGTTCATTGTTTAAAAAGCAACTTTCCTGATCAGAGCTTTTTAGTTCATTCAGAATTTACCTCAAGCCTTCTGGTTGAATCCCAGCCCCATGAAGACAGGAGGTTTCAGAGCAAAATAAAACTGCAAGACGCCCCCGAACATTTCCATTTTCATATGATTTCATTTCATGAAAGACATTTACCAGGTGGTCTTCATGTTAGCGGCCTCTAGTGTATGGTATTTTGTTAAGTAAGCCCGAAAAAGACAGGACCCACTGGAATACAGTAACAATAATAACTGGACACTCCACTCAAACCACCAGTATGCAGCCCCACCTGGATGATGTGACGGCAGCACTCAGTGGGGAGGAGAGCAGAGTAATGAAGCCAATTCATAGATGGGGATTATTAGGAGACCATGACTGATAAGGGCCAATGGGAAATTTGGCCAGGGCGCCAAGGTTATACCCCTACTCTTTTCGAGAAACGCCCTGGGATTTTTAATGACCACAGAGAGTCAGGACCTCGGTTTTACATCTCAACTGAAGGACGGCGCCTTTTTATAGTATAGTGTCCCCGTCACTATACTAGGGCATTAGGACCCACATGGACCACAGGGTGAGCGCCCCCTGCTGGCCCCACTAACACCTCTTCCAGCAGCAACCTTAGTTTTTCCCAGGAGGTCTCCCATCCAGGAACTGACCAGGCTCACACCTGCTGAGCTTCAGTGGGTTGTGAGTTGCAGAGTGATATGGCTGCTGGCTGTGGGTCTTTGTTGTCTCATCCAGGGATGTATAGAGCTGCAGCAAATTATTCAGCACTCTCACCAGCAGATGAACTCACTGACCATCTCAGGATATAGGTACAGGAAAGACGCCTTTGTTTCGATGTAATTAAAAACCGGACAACAAAGGTCTCGGCGTACCCAGTGGACTACTGAAGGAGCATGTTTAAACATCAAAGTCAAAATAAGAAAGTCCCCTCTGCTTTGGTTAAAAGGTATTTCCTGGCACACAAGGGGAAGGAGTAAAGGTCTCAGTGGGATTGTGGTGAAATGCCACTGATAATGCGATACGTGGGGTTGGTCTAGAACAAAAAGGTATACAATTTGAAACATCATCCAAGGCTTTACTGTGAGCTAATAAAACAGTTTTGCAATATATAATATCAATGAAACGATTCCTGGAAAAAAAGGTATATCAGCACTTCTGTATCATGGTTTCCAGACCATGCAGAATTAATAAATATTTATTGCACCTTTAAATACTGCTGTGTTCATCACAAAATCACACTATCTACAGGAAAGCACAATTAGATAGGACTATATAAAAATATATATATACTATACTAACAACACCACTGTGGGGCCTGCAAATTCCTGTTGTCTGAACACAGCTTCAAACCTCCACTGACAGACTTCATACTTTTAAGATCTCAGAACAGGCTTTTGGTATCGGCAGGAGCTGTGAAAAAGCATTTAGACAACAAAAAAAGCAGAAGTGATTCCTGTCTTATGACTTATGACTGTTATTTCCTTGGTTGTGCTCTGGAAAGGCCAGCTCCAGAAGCCGTCTCTGGGTTTCCCTTTCTGTGAGTGCCTACCATACTGCGTGAGGCCTGCAAGAAGGGTTTTATGTCTTCAAAGCCTGGCACTGCTCCAGGTGGGCGAAGCTCCCGATGATGGGATGAATTAAAGAGTAGGAGCGCTCTTTCTCGCACCTGGGCTTGTCCTCAGTTCTGTGTTTTACTGTCATGGAACATTCTGAACTTCCTCCTTCAGCTTCTCAAACGTGCCACCTCAATGCCCAGAGGCAGCCGTGAGAATGTGTCCCAACACCACGTTCACTTAAGAGGAAAGATGATTCATTTGCAACTCAGGCAGGCTACAGTATACACATAAATCTAGCACAACTTGATAACAAATGAACGAGTTCTTTATTTTTTCTTGAACGTTGAACTTCCTCATGACGGTAATAAAGATTGCAGTGGATAGAGCCAGTTAAAGGTTTATCAGGTCTTTAAGATAAAGGGAAATATCTCAGGACAGGATTTCTCCTAGTTGCTTCTTTGCTGCTTGTGTTGCTCCTCCCCTATGGAAATCCACAGCACTAGACTGCGTCCAAGCCTCGCTCATTACTGCAGAGGGCACTGAATGTTGTTACCCAGACGTCTTCCAGGTGCCCACTAACAAAAACACAATACACTGCGCCCTCAACAGCCTGATTTGCATTGCCTGTCCCTCGGGTTTCGAAATCAAGGCAGTGCTCCTACAACACTAGCGGCGTTTTCCTCTCCGAGCTGTTGATCGCCCATGGACCTGCAGTCTCCATGCCTAAGGGAGAGATGCCCATCTCAGACGTGCTCGTTCTGTACTGAAGGTGCACTGGTTCTCTTTGACTTTGCCCCACAACCATTCACAAAACCACTGTGATATTTCCCCATCACATAAACGTCTTTCAGGTCAACACACATTTCTCTATTTAAAGCACTATGCTGCATCAAGCTTTTTCATATTCTGTGTAACTGCAAATTCAAATACCTCCATTCAACCCATGAACAACAAAACACTCTGAACTTCCTACATCAACAGCTTGTCTACTTTAATTCTACTGCATATCCTTCTAAACACTTTTACTGCAGGCCCACTTTAGCATTTTAGTCATGGCAAAGCACTTGGATAGGCCCTTCGTTGTTATAAAAGCCTCTCTGAAAATGAGACACGAATCGGAGAGGACCCAGGCAGGCCTCGCATGCAGAAGAATGGAACGTCTTAATGCTTTTCACTTTGGTCGACTGTGCAGTACATACAGAGCCTTGCGAAAGAATTCAGTCTTTCCACATGATGTCCCTTTTTATAAAACTACCAATTAAAGCACACGCTTTGTCAAACTGAACATTTCATTCCAAACCTCAAACTGAAGACATCTATGGAAAAGATGAAGTCAGAAGTAAATGTCAGCAAAAAATGAAAGAGGAAAAAAACAGAAACAAGTTGGTTGCATAAGTGCTCAGAAGCAGGAACTCGGCATTGGGCAGAAGCCCCTCTGGCAGCAAGGACAGTCGCTCATCTTTTTGGGCAGGTCTCTACCAACTTAGCACACCAGCTTTGTGCAGTTCGTAGCTCCTTCTTCTTCACAGATTTGCTGAAGCTCTCTCGGGTTGCTTGGGGATCGTTTCTGCACAGAAGCCTCCAAGTGTTTCTCACAGATTCTCAGCAGGTTTCAAGTTAGAACTCCGAGCCATTCAAGGGCATTCACTTTCTTGTTCTTAGGCCACTTCAGCGTAGCTCTGGCCTCCTGCTTTGGGTCACGGTGCGGCTGAAAGGACTGAAACAGGTTTCCCTCTAATGTTTGGCTGCATTATGCTCAATCCATTTCGGAAAGATTTAAGGAATGGGCAAAGGAAAAAGATCCCTGTTTTTGTCACTCAGAACCTGGCCATGCTCCATTTCCTGCCACAAAAACAACGAGTCTGAAACCCACCCTCTACAAGTTTGAGTGTAATTATCATCATCATATGAATATGTAATACAAGGTTATTTTTGTGTTTGACTTCAATGTGATTCGGCATCTGTTCAATGACAGGAACAAAACAAAACCCACCACACAAACACAGGAGTAACTAGAAACTGTAATCCAGTAGTAAAATAAAAATAAAAAAACTTGAACACCAGCAGCTTCTAGCTCCAGTCCTGAAGAACTTTTACCTCTATATTTTCCCAGCACCTGTTCTCTCAGCTGAATCCCAAACTGACTTGGTGACTTTTGGAACAACCATGTCACCAACTCCTATGGGCCCTGCACAGCAAAGTCCAACACCAATTTGAATACTGACTGCCCCTGCTGATTCAAATAAGATGCCATTTGAATCTGTAAACCTACAGAAAGCACTTTCTTCATCATTAAATTCTTGGGTGTCATGAGTTCCCAACGTCTGCATTTAGGGACTGATGTCAAACGTGGAGACCAAAGCAGTCACCAGTTTTTAAAACCTTCAAGAAAACCCAAAAGCCTTGCCATGCTACTGTAGCAGACTCCTTATGCAAATATTCAATCAGACTCATGCAAAATGTTTAGATTTAAAACAGTCATTTATGTGCAAAGTGAACTTCTGATGCGAAAACAAATCTTCACATTATACTACAGCATTCTTAGAAAAAAGGCAATTAGGATTTTCAACCTCATTAACAAGAATATTAATTATTTTCTTGTAAATCAGAGGATCTTCATTGCTAAGAACTGAACCAACAGTACTTAGCTACTGCAATTTTATCCTCGTTACACTGTCCTTCACTGTGTATCAGTTCTTTGTGTGCAAATTCAGAAATCCTCTCTTGATATCTGACTATGGATCTTCCAAGCTTAGTTTCCTGTTAAGGTGCTGATGTTTTTAAACTCATTACTTGACAAATGTTAAAGCCCTGAATACATTTCCACCCCAGATACTAGAAAATATAACACTGAAGAAAAAACATCATAAAAATGCCATGCTAGAAATGGAAAGTACTGTACTATGATTAGACAAAAACCACTTCACCAAGTGTTACACCAAAAACTTTCCCCGCCTACACTTGCTTCTTTGCTTTTATAATATGTAACCTAAATTAAATGGTTCTACTTCACTGTACTGGAGGCTCGTAGGCTTGAAATCTGATCTGTACAGTCAATTCAAACTCCTGTTTTAACAGAGAAGAACTTTATCACATTCTCAGCCCTGTAAAGTAACACAAGCTGGAATCTGTCACTGGATATTTACAGCAAAGGTCATCTTAGTCATTTATTTCAAACAGATTTTTGCACGTTTAAATGCTGTTAATAGTTGCTCAGCGGTTCAAATAGTTAGAAAAGATAACAAGAAGGAACATTTACAGATATGAATGTATGATCAGCATTATTATGATGTTCAAATGTAGTCTCATCTGTCTCTCCACAAAACTAGATCCCAGTTACTGGGTTGTTTAAAAATACATAATTTGAATGGCCGCTCAATTTTTTTTAATCCTACAATAAGCACTAAAGTAGTCTTGTTTTCCTAAAACACTTTAACACCTGGAAAGTCATGCCAGCCTTCTGTTGTGACACCAGGCACGGATGTCACTGTATATCTTAAGCAGCAGGACATCTCTGTGCCAAGGCTGTGAAAGGCAGCTTGGTAGCACAGGGCTCTGTACATACTGTACCCTCAGTTACACCTTGCACTACATACAAGAGGAAAATTAAAGAAGGTGGATGTACTTCAACTCTGGATCCTGGTGGAAGACATTCCTCAACAATCCTAAAACTGTATTTTCCTTGTCCCCCAAACCATCTTACAATCTGGTGGACTTTACTTGGAAACATAAATAAAAAACCTCAAACACAACTGCCGTTTGCCAGACTAATACAAGAGGTGAGGTACAAGGTGAGGCAAAACCTCTGCAAGGACATCGGGATTTTGCAGCCAATATAAAAACATCTCTGGAGTCACAACACTTAACACATGTGGGTAGAAAGTAGAAGCCCAGGGAATTGTTCCGATTCTTGCAAGTAACCTTTGTAGTGTCCAACTGTTACTCAGTGCAGGGAGCTTGTCCCCGCTTCCTGACACATCAGGCCTACAGGACGTCTGTTGTCCCCAGTATGTACTGTATAGGGATTTCATGTGTGAAAACAGCTTTGTGCTGTTCTCAATGAGAACCGTGACCCCAGGGTCAGGGGGTGTGTTCATTATTTCAGAACAAACACACAGTAAGTAACTTTAGTGTTTGTGTAACCATGATTCGGAACTGAGGAGACGTGATCAGCAAGGTCTCATTACTCCGGCTCTGTGCACACAGACCCCTTCATCGTGTCAGACGTGGGACTCCTGGCATAAAAGGAGTTCAACCAGATATTCTAATCCAAACAGTAGGCAGAGGAATGGTTACATTTATCACTAAAGTACAAAATACCGTAGGCCTGGTGTGTCAGAAACTAGGGACGAGCTCTCTGCTCTGAGTAACAGTAGGACGCTACAAAGTTTACATTCAAGATCACTTTATTGGCCATATACAATTTCTTGTATTAGGAATTTGTCTTTTCAGAGACCCCAACTTGCTCGCCATGAGACACTTTTATATGGCGCCCCTGGAGTAGCTGGGGTTAAGGGCCTTGCTCAGGGGCCCAACAGAGTAGGATTACTCTGCCAGCCACAGGCGCAGATCCTGATATACAGAGACACCACACCACCCCCAAAGAGCCACCACACTGCCCCCTATCGTTCTGTTTCTACCTGGGCTCCTACATTCCATCCTCCTGTGTTGTTGTGGCTTCAGAGATGTTTAGGCCACTCTTTTCTATCCTGATTATCATGTTGTGGCATCCCAGAGGTGGCATCTAAAAGCAGATGAGGTATGCTGTTAATCTGCAACACCAGTATACAATATGGCTACAAATCATCCTGTAATTTTCAATTAAATTTCTCCAAAACCGAGAATCGTCAAAAAAAAGCTTGATGATTTTTCGTAAATCAGAGGATCTTGAGTCTTCACTGCTAAGAACTGAACCGACAGTACATAGCTATTGCATTTATTTCCTTGTTAATCACTCTGTATCAGTTCTTTGTGCTGCAAATTCACAGAAACCCTCTGTTGATATCTGACTATGGATCTTCCAAGCTTAGTTTCCTGTTATGGTGCGGTTATTTTCAAACATATTACCTGACAAATGTTAAAGACCTGAATACATTTCCACCCCTATACTGAAAAATATACTAAAAAATATCATATTGAAATAAAAAGTGGATAAAAACACTATGTTGGAAATGTAACGTACTGTACCATGAATAAAGAAACACGTCACCAAGCCTTACATCAGATCCATGTTACAAATCATATAATGAATAAGAACATACAGTATGAGATGGTTATAAATCATTCTGTAATTTTTAATTACATTTCTCCAAAACTGAGTTTTGTCTACCAGGTTTGGTGACTAGGTAAAGAACTGGGGATTAGTTTCTGGGCTTGCCCAGTTGGTTTTAACTTTGCATAACTTTATTTTTGGAAATATTCCTGTACTATGTTGAATTAAAAGTTTATTAGTTTCACAACAATTTATCTACTGCATTATCCATTATCTCTTCCTATGGCATTTTTCTTTTTTCACGTGCAGACATTTAAAATATTTGCCTGCCTGATGATTTCCATTGCAAATGAATCTGCAAGGATAGCTTGAACAAGTACGCTAGTGATCTCCTTGTTATTCGCTGTAAATCTATTTGTTTGGGCTGAGGAGGTTGGTTCCTCTCTCCTGCCTGAGGAGCTGAAATCGCTTACTGGACAGACATGAGCTGCTATTATTGTGTAATTACAGACATTTACAGACCCCATCTCTTCTACTCCCTGCATGTAAAGACCCCCATCTCATCCTGAATATAAAGCAAATAATATTCCCTCCGACCACAGTATTTAATCAAATACTGACTGGTTCTGACTGGTTCATGATGCGATATAAACTGAAACTACCAATAAATCAAAAAAGGAGCCGTCAAAAGCCCTGAGCAGAGGGAGGAATGCTGGAGAAATCGCATGCCCACTGTGACCTCTTTTCTACAGCGAACACACAAGCAGACGTGTCATACACTGAAAGGGAAATGTCAGCAGCCCACAACACGTGACATTTACCTCACTACTGTAACCCCATGAAGAGACACGGGAAATGAGGGTTGTCTTTCAGACGTGACACATTGTGGAGCCCAGGTCTGTGCTGCTGACTAACGGGCAGACCCCTGAGGGCCTGATCACTGCAGCACGGGCACAGATCCGCCTGCTGCACCCACTCCAATTCCAGAAACAGGGTTTAAATCCACCCAGTGTGTTGTGTACATTGTATTATGCATTAGCCTTAGTAATTTGCACTATTTGCACGAGGCACTATGTGTATCCTGTCTACAATGTCTCTGTCAGTGTCCTGTCTGTATTTGCACCGCGGACCAGGAGGAATGTAATTTCGTTCCAGTGTATACTTGTATATGGCTGGAATGACAAATAAATTTGAACCTGAACTTGATGTGATGGCTTTGAAGCCCTCTGAGAATAGGAGAGTGACTACATTTAGACGGGCTAATTATTCTCACAGGTTTTGTTAGGGAAACCATTAATCCTTCCACAGCCTAAGCCTGAAGAAGGCTTAATAATCTGATAGGCAAACAGCTTCTGCATTTAGAATCTACCATGCAATGTAAATACAAGTTAAGACAAGAAAGTAATATTCTAAAGCAGCCTAACTGACCATTTGAGAACAATAACGTTTATCAAAGGGTTCGGGAAACGTATGCTACTGTATACCTTGAAAACAACTTGGATAATAAAGGCAGTACCAAAGTACACTATGACAGCATAGGTTTTATGAAGCATAACACCTTATCTAGGAAGGTGGAGCAAAACAAATAAGTTTGCTGTAAGATTTACTGAAGAATTTAAAGATAAGCTCCATTCCATGTAAAACTAAGAACAATCTTTACTTAATCTTGTGTGTGCCAACACCGCCCTAAATGACGTTGAGAATGTAGGGCAATGGCTAATAACTCAACTTGTGGTTTTTTTTCTGTTTTTGCAAGAAACAATACATTTACAGAATATTCATTTCCAGTTTAATTACTTATCAAGACAAGAATCTGGGCAAAACGTTTCGGAACAAATTTGCCATTCTAAGTACGCAATAACCCCTCAGTTTCCTTGAATTATCTGACCTCACAGTGTCTGTTATCATGATTGCTAAATTCCTCAGAAGTAAGAAGGATATCTGGTGTACTGACACACACCTCTGCACGCTGGTACTTCACAGAGTGGGGCTATATACTGTACAACCTCACCCTCAACATCAGCAAAACCAAGGAGCTGATCGTTGATTTCAGGAAACTGCAAACTGGACATGCCCCTATCCACATCAACGGGACTGAAGTGGAAAGGGTCAGTAACTTCAAATTCCTTGGCGTCCATATCACCGAGGACCTCACATGGTCTCTCAACACCACCCGTCTGATCAAGAAAGTGCAACAGTGCCTGTACTTCCTAAGACGGTTGAAGAAGGCTAAAATATGTCCCCAGATCCTCACTAACTTTTACAGATGCACTACAGAAAGCACACTGACAGGCTGCATCACAGTGTGGTATGGCAACTGCAGTACTGCTGACTGCAAAGCCCTACAGCGGGTGGTGAAAATTGCCCAGTCCATCACTGGGGTTGCCCTCCCATCCTTACAGGATATTTATGACAGACGGAGTTTGAGGAAAGCCCTAAGACCCCACAAACCCCAGCTACAGACTGTATGACCCTCTACCATCTGGAAAATGGTACCAGAGCATTCGGGCCCGGACTTCCAGACTCAGAGACAGTTTTTACCCTCGCAATATCAAACTACTAAACTCCCTGCCTCTCTCACCTATGATCTGAACCTCACAGTGCCTTCTTTCTTACCAAAATCTCAAACACACATTGAAATCTACCACTACCTCACGTCAATAAGTTCACTCCCCATAATTTTCTATCCTTTATTTCATTCTGTTAATGTATGTTATTGCACATCTGATGTTGTTTTGCACATTACCTGATACCTTTTGTTGTTTTGCATACTGCCTCTGTTGTCTCTGTCTTTCTTTTATAATAATAATAATAGTTGCTTACACTTATATAGCTCTTTTCTGGACACTCCACTCAAAGCGCTGTACAGGTAATTGGGATCCCCTCCACCACCACCAATGTGCAGCCCCACCTGGATGATGCGATGGCAGACATAGTGCGCCAGAACTCTCCCCACACATCAGCTATCAGTGGGGAGGAGAGCAGAGTAATGAAGCCAATTCATAGATGGGGATTATTAGGAGGCCATGATTGGTAAGGGCCAATGGGAAATTTGGGCAGGACGCCAGGGTTACACCTCTACTCTTTTCGAGAGACGCCCTGGGATTTTTCATGAGCACAGAGTCAGGACCTCGGTTTTACGTCTCATCCAAAGGACGGCGCCTGTTTACAGTATAGTGTCCTTGTCAATATACTGGGGCATTAGGACCCACACAGACCGCAGGGTGAGCTCCCCCTGCTGGCCCCACTAACACCTCTTCCAGCAGCAACCTTAGTTTTTCCCAGGAGTCTCCCATCCAGGTACTGACCAGGCTCACACCTGCTAAGCTTCAGTGGGATGCCAGTTGTGAGTTGCAGGATGATATGGCTGCTGACAACTGTATTATACAATTGTATTGTTGTTTTTTTTATACTACTTATCATCTGAGAGCTAGCTAAATAGCATTTCATTATACCATACACCTGTGTATGAGTATAATGACAATAAACTTGAACTTGAACTTGATAAGGTGGCAAGGCAGGAGAGTTATGAAAACATGGCAGGGAATGTAGGAATAGATGTTGTGTGTGTTGTCTAATGACGGTTTCAACTGAACTATGTGGAAGGGCACAGCTGGAGGAGTAAGTCTCCGAGGAACAGCTATCTTTGTGACAGAAGGTATGAATACAATCCAGTATTGTACAAGAACAAACTGCCCTGTGGGAGATTTCCTTTGGAGCAGATTCTTTAATGTCAAAAACTTAATTCTTATCTCAGCCAAGCATATTTATCCAGATTTCCCCTCGCTGTGAATCCACATTGCCAGATTGTTTCTTTTCTAGGAATTTAGAATCGTCCGTTGTTTATCTTTTATCACAAACCGATCCAATTTGGAATCGCCACAGCTCAGGGGAATGACCTCTATAGGCCCAGAGAGGAAAGGAGAAAGTGCAGACAACCTCCTCCAGAAAGGCCCTCTCATTAGACACAGCTCATCGGCTGATACTATACAAGCTCCACAGAGGCACTGTTATTGTTTTACCATACAGTACGATGTAAAGTCAACATATGTATATTTCAAAGCTCCCTTATTTTCCATTTGCTCACCATTCGAGAACAAAGACAGCGTGATTATCAAAAGGTTACTGCCTGAGCTGCACGGGAGCCCTGTACTAACATTTTTTACATTCTTATTCTAACTCTGCCAGTTAAAACGCATTTATCTTTAAACCTTCAAATACAGCAACATGGTAAAGGCAACAGCCCCACGTCAGGCTGTAAGCTCTGTGCAGAATCCCTTGTAAGACAAATGGACCGAGTCTGGAGGCCATGTTACTCAAACACTGCCCAGCTGAAAAGCCAACATTCGCCATCGCCGAAAAAACTTGAAGAACTGGATTGTAGGGGACCTGGGAAAGATTTCTTTCCCACACAACAGAATGTTATCATTCTAAGGAGCTAATGCAAAGGTCACGATAACCTTTCGCAAATGCATAGAGTTAACTCCCAGGAGGAAATCTGTGCAGGGAATGGTTAGAACAGCAATCAATTCTGTAAAACAGTACTGTCAGGCATTATCAATGATTTTGGAAAAGTTTCAGCAACATTTATCCTTGTTAACATTTTAGAAGAGCCTCCAAACTGCAAATTCCAATTTAATATATACAGTACGTTATTTGCAATTCCTTTACCATGAAGGTTTCCACGTCATTTAAACCTTTTGTTGAAACACTTAAACCGAATTGCATGTCGTTTTTTTTTAACAGATAAGGGATACCTGTTTAATACCACAAAGCATAACACGTTGCCTAAACGCTATTTCGTTAAAATATATTGGAAGTATTCACAAGAGGCTATTTCACTCGCGCTGGGCGCTCGCAGACGCCGCAGGTAGGTCAGGCAGGTACAGGACGAATTCGGGCATTGCGCCCAGTGCACATTCGCAGTAATACAAAGCTATTTACGCTTTCCACAAAAATTGCCAACACCCCCTCCATTAAGTGACCTTACGGTTAGGCCATCTTAGGAAACAGTTTTCCCGGCTGGAAATCCCCCGAGCGTGACTGAGGCCACAGCGGAGTCTTTCCTGACGCCGCGCTTCGCTTCGGTTGAACACCTGTCTGGTCTTCGACCGGCCCGACGGGTTGTCCGACGAGGCGCTTGACGACGGAAAGTGAAACACCTCACAGCCTTCGTACAAACTATGAAGCTATAATATGCGATGGTGCCGGTCAACCATTTTCCCCTTAGTTTCTAAGACAGACGTGCTCCTATTTTGGGACTGACCTCATGTAAACAGAGGTGGTTCCCTCTCTGGCTTCCAAGAAATGTAGATATTCACATTTAGACCATAGAACAAAAATCAGCATTGCGAATCGACACTGAATAGCAACAGTACGTTTAAAGTTAAAATACCTATTTTCCCTGTAAGTATTGTCTAGGTTGTAAGCGCTCCGTGATTAACAATGACGACACTGAATGCGAATACAGTACGCAAGGATACATTTTGGGATCGGCTCCCTCCCAACACAGGACTGACGGGTTTACGTGTCCTGAACATTTAAGTAAAAAAACACAAGCAGGCAGACAGCTTCATCGCTGACACAATTTTGACTTCACGCAGGGTACTTACCCATAGCGCTGACAGTCCTCAGCAAAGTAGAAATGAGGACAGAAAAAGACAGAGCTCTGATCCTCCCGGCCAGCGCAGCGTCCCTCATTTTATTCAAAACCCCTCAATCTTGTTCACGAACAGCAGATGATCGGCGTTAAGGCGGGGGAAAAAACTCAGACCAATTGAGTTAAACAAAAAAGAAAAAACAAGCATTGGCTTTTTAAAGCGATTGAAGTCTTGCTTCAGCAGTACGGCGACACTTCCTATATGACTGACTCGCACACAGGGGCACATGAGACGTCGACGCGTGTGGGGCTGGGTTTCTGCTCTGAGCTCACCGACGCGACTGGAGCGGAGAGAGAGAGCGCAGGATCCAGTTTACAGCCTCCACACAGTACCTCTCTGCCCCTGTAATTCTTTCTCATTCCTCACCAGCGGTGGGAAAATATATATTTTTAAAAAATAATCCATTAGACTTAGAAATGACTTGTATAACGGATTTCTTTGATAAAATATTGAGTGGTCAGAGAAAATTGATTTTAAGAGCATGGTGTATTGCTAGACATAGTAATTCTACACGCCCCCACGCACACATAAAGTCTTGTTAATGTTAAAAGTAATCATTTGCACAAGCTACCTGTGACTGTAATAGTGGATTACACTATTTTACTTAGACCCAGTAGTCAACACTTTCGATTTCAATGTTTGTATCACCACACAGATTATAAAACGATCATAAACTGCAGAAGTTTATCAGGAGTCACTTGCTCTGGATTCGACCATTTTTTCCCTCTCTTGTGTATTGGTCCATATGAGAAGTTGGTGATTGTATTGTGACAGCTGCCAAGATAATGCGCTGATCGAAAGATTTTTGTTTAGAATCATTTCAATTTTTAGCTTTTGTTCAAAAATAACTCAAAATATATGACCAGGCAGAACATGGTGGAGACATATTCTCCCAACCCCTGACGATGGTATTGATTTTCAATAGTTGTGTACAGCCTGTACTTCAACACTAAACTTCAATTCAGTTAATTCACATGAATAATGAATCATGGACACTCACCGTGTGTTCACTAAAGTCAGCAGCATTTTTAAAAGTCATTCATTAGAATAGGTGGGTAGCTGTGTCAGCATGCGTAGGCTGCAAAGGAACGAGTAATAGGTTTATTCCATGTTGAAAAAAAGAAGAAAGAAAACACAACGTTTCGGCCGTGTTGCCTTCTTCAGGTTGCGGACAAGGCTCAACTTTGCTTAGCCTATTCAGAGCAACCTCCAAAATTTATAGCTGCCTGATTTTATATAAAGTTTTTATACCAATTTATACAGCCAGAGACAGTCTACAGCATGGGTATTCCCAGCTGGGTTTCAGTTTCATCCCCTAGCCTGCGAGTCAAGAGTCCAGATACCCTAACCCCTGCCTAAAGGACTAAAGCTGCCTTTTCTCTCCTGTAAGTGCGTCAGACAAATGTGGCGGACCTGAAGAAACGAACATTCGAGATAGGAAAATCCCCTAAACTTCCACCCAGGATCACAAGTCAGAAGTCTATGGATTTGACTACAGATGCACACTGTCCTGCAGCGCACAGATCTGGATGGACTGTCTAAAGGAAGCTGAGACAAGTCTGAGCCCCTGAGCAGGGAGTAGCAGGGGAATGCGACTGCAGAGGAAATGATCCACATTGTAAGGAAGTGACCGCTGTCAGGGGGTTAGGTACGCTGCACATCAAGCAGTCCTGGGCTCTTACTGACGCTGTGGACACACATAGATGGTCAGATGCAGCGCAGTCTTGCACTTGTATCAGGAGGAAAATGTATAAGACACTCCTGTAAAAGACAGCAGCAGCACAGTAGATGTTGCACAATCTGGTGTTGTGTTGCAATCTCTGTGCTGTGACAGCCAGAGACTGACCTCCATTATTTCCCCTACTGTACTTCCACAGACTGCAGGCTCCTTTCTCGGAATGATTTGACCCCTAAGCAGCTGCCAGGAGGGCTCCTTTCCCTGACACTCTTTATATGCACAGTGTGCACAAGAGTGCAGATCGCAATCTTCTTTCAGAATTAGGCCATATTAACTGGCCATAATAACAGCAAGTAGGAGCAGAAGGAGGAAAAGAAAAGGTGTCTCTTTGGAACAGTATAGATATAGTAAACTATAGACAAGTAATAGGTTTGTTCCATGCTGAAAAGAGAAGAAAGTAAACATAACTTTCGGCTGTGGAGCCTTCTTCAGGTGTCCACGATGCAGGAAGAAGGCCGAAGGCCAAACCTGAAGAAGGCTCCATGGCTGAAACGTTGTGTTTATTTTCTTCTCTTTTCTGCATGGAATAAACCTCTTACTTGTTCCTTTGCAGCCTACGCATGCTGACGCAGCTACCCACCTGAAGAACTATAGATAATGTGTGTAACAATTAAAGATGTTGCCATTATCCCAAATCAGCCATAGTTTAATAATAATAATAATTGCTCACACTTATATAGCGCTTTTCTGGACACTCCACTCAAAGCGCTTTACAGGTAATGGGGATCCCCTCCACCACCACCAGTGTGCAGCCCCATCTGGATGATGCGACGGCAGCCATAGTGCGCCAGAACACTCCCCACACACCAGCTATCAGTGGGGAGGAGAGCAGAGTAATGAAGTCAATTTATAGATGGGGATTATTAGGAGTCCATGATTGGTAAGGGCCAATGGGAAATGTGGCCAGGACTCTGGGGTTACACCCCTACTCTTTCCGAGAAACACCCTGGGATTTTTAATGACCACAGAGAGTCAGGACCTCAGTTTTACATCTCATCTGAAGGACGGCACCTGTTTACAGTATAGTGTCCCCGTCGCTATACTGGGGTATTAGGACCCACACAGACTTCAGGGTGAGCGCCCCCTACTGGCCCCACTAACACCTCTTCCAGCAGCAACCTTAGTTTTTCCCAGGAGGTCTCCCATCCAGGTACTGACCAGGCTCACACCTGCTGAGCTTCAGTGGGCTGCCAGCTGTGAGTTGTGAGTTGCAGGATGATATGGTTGCTGACAACTGTATTATACAATTGTATTGTTGTTTTTTTTGTACTACTTATCATCTGAGAGCTAGCTAAATAGCATTTCATTATACCATACACCTGTGTATGAGTATAATGACAATAAACTTGAACTTGAACTTGATAAGGTGGCAAGGCAGGAGAGTTATGAAAACATGGCAGGGAATGTAGGAATAGATGTTGTGTGTGTTGTCTAATGACGGTTTCAACTGAACTATGTGGAAGGGCACAGCTGGAGGAGTACGTCTCTGAGGAACAGCTATCTTTGTGACAGAAGTTATGAATACAATCCAGTATTGTACAAGAACAAACTGCCCTGTGGGAGACTTCCTTTGGAGCAGATTCTTTAATGTCAAAAACTTTATTCTTATCTCAGCCAAGCATATTTATCCAGATTTCCCCTCGCTGTGAATCCACATTGCCAGATTGTTTCTTTTCTAGAATCGTCCGTTGTTTATCTTTTATCACAAACCGATCCAATTTGGAATCGCCACAGCTCAGGGGAATGACCTCTATAGGCCCAGAGAGGAAAGGAGAAAGTTCTGACAACCTCCTCCAGAAAGGTCTCCCATCCAGGTACTGACCAGGCTCACACCTGCTGAGCTTCAGTGGGTTACCAGTTGTGAGTTGCAGTTTACTAACTATAAACCACCTCATATGCAAAACATGTGGGTGTTGGAGAAAGAAGACACTTAAAAATATGTTTTGAATTTAGGTAATATGCAAATAATTATTTTTAGCTCATTATTCATATCTAGAGTAGACCGACAATAACTGACAGAAAGTCATGCCAGAACAAGAATACATTTCTATTGGATAAATAATCTGGCAAGTTGAAGACTGAATGCCTCTTTTTTTGTGTAATACAAAAATGGGTAAATATGTTATGGGTAAAGAAATGATCGGGCAGTCATTTAGAAAAAATGTTGACACAACCACCTGGTGGTTCAATTTCGTATCGCATTGCAGGCTAGGGCTTGTACTTTAACAATGATGTGCATTATGATGAAACTCTGTATTTATATAAAGTTGTTGTTATTTCATACATCTTGCTTTCTTCTTGCATTTTCTCTAAATATTAATTGTTGCTAGTGCTACACCAATGGAAACTAACTGAACATAACAGAACAACCGATTAATTTTTGCCATCTTAAACTACTTGGAAAAGAGCATAATAAAATTTGAAAATCAAATGATGGCTTCTAATTTCCTATCCTCCCTTTCGCCAAGTGACACTGGTGTCTCAATCAGAAGTAGAGTGGCAGATTAAAAGCAAAACCAGTTGCAGTGCCCGAATGCTGTCAGGTCTAAGACCATTGGCTGAACAATGCAAAAGGCTCACATTGAAACTGGCCAGCACCTTTCACTTTCTGTACAGACAAACATCATTTCAAAAGTACAGGATGAGTCACACAATACCTAAACTTTAAAGAGAACACACTCTTTCAAGAAGATTTTTTTTTCTCTTAGCCAGCAGCCGTGTCATCCTACAATTCACAGCTGGCAGCCCACTGGAGCTCAGCAGGTGTGAGCCTGGTCAGTACCTGGATAGGAGACCTCCTGGGAAAACTAAGGTTGCTGCTGGTAGAGGTGTTAGTGGGGCCAGCAGGGGGCGCACACCCTGCAGTATGTGTGGGTCCTAATGCCCCAGTATAGTGACAGGAACATTATGCTCTAAAAAGGTGCCATCCTTTGGATGAGACATAAAACTGAGGTCCAGTCTCTCTGTGGTCATTAAAAATCTTAGAGCATTTCTCGAAAAGAGTAGGGGTGTTACCACCAAATTTCTGGCAAAATATCCCATTGGTCCTTACCAGTCATGGCCTCCTAATAACCCCCCTCTATGAATTGGCTTCATTAAACTGCTCTCCTCCCCACTGATAGCTGATGTGTTCTGGTGCACTATGGCTGCCGTCGCATCATCCAGGTGGGGCTGCACACTGGTGGTGGAGGGGAGTCCCCATTGAGTGGAGTGTCCAGAAAAGCGCTACATAAGTGTAAGCAATAATTAATTGATTATTAATTACTTTGTATTGCTTATACATGCTGTTTAGAAGATGAAATTTGATGCAAACATACTGTACAGACCAAACTTTTTTAAAGGTAACTTTTTCAAATTCAGTGTTTCTCATCTTATATTTATAGTTCCGATTTTTGCTGCTTGTATGTGACACACTGTACTTGTTTACATTAAATGTCATACTGTATTCAATTTTGTCTAAGCCTTTTTGAATTTCCATTGTATCTTCTGTCTTGATATAATCCATGAACATGACTTCTTTATGAACTGTGCTATTGTCTGATTGCTGAACCCGATAGGCTATTTCACAAGTATAACAGCTTTAACAACAGACCCAATATTAAGGAGATATCTGCCTGGTGGAGATACAAGAAGGTTTGGTTTGAATCTCTGTTGGGGACCATAAAAAACAACTTCATTTGTTTTTTAAAAGTGGTACAAAGATTATCTGATGCTGGCCAAGACCCGATCAAAACTTCAACTTCTTACCCACCTATTTCAGATTTCAAATCTTCTGTTTGATGGTGGTGTATTGTTTGCCTGAGAGTTCTTAGATTTACTGTACTAATAGGAAACCTGCAGTTATGCACTATGTAGTGGGTCAAAGATTTGCTTTAATCAGTGCTTTGCTCAAATGCGTACTGCTCAATTAATTTGGGTAGTGCAGGCTATGCTGGGCTGCTCTGCACCTGACGCAGAGATTCCTGTATATGGAGAACAGGTCCTTAACCCTAACTGCTCCAGGGGCGCCGTACAATGGCAGACCCTGCGCTCTGACCCCAAGCTTCTCTCCCTGTGTGTGTGTCTGTGTGTCCCTGGAGAAAAAGCTGGGGTATGCGAAAAGATGAATTCCTAAAGCAAGAAATTGTATAGGGCTAATAAAGAAACATTATCAACATTATCATTATCTCCTAGTGATGTAACCTACCCACCTGTACTGAACAGAGCCTTTAGTTTAACTTCTGAATGAGTATAACAAAATGTGTGGTTCTCACAAAGAATGTTTAAAGTGCCTTTCATTAAATGGAATGCAAAACGTTTTTCACCGTGCACTGCCATTAAAGTAATGTTGAAAACCAGTTCTTTGTCATTGGTGCAACTTGCCACATGGGAATTTTGCCCACTTTTTGCTCATCAACAAATCTACTACGTGCTTGAACTAAAACCGTACAGTCCTGCCATCTGCTAAGTCAATGAAGATCATCATTTGTCAACAGAATCAAACTGAATAAATCAAGAATTACATTTGTCTGCCCTTTGGGTTTTTCACAATGTAATTGTTATGCAGTTCCACTGTACTAAAAGTGTACACGTTGTGCTTCAGCTGTACGATTGTGTGAACAGGCTGCAAGATTATTTGCTTTAATATATTTTTAAACAGCCATAAATGCAAACGCAAGTTTGTCAGTATTTTGCCAGGTGGCAAGTCTTTGGGGTTAATGCGTAGAACTACAAACCCCATCATGCCATAGAGAGCGAGACATGGCAGCGCACTGAAGCGCGCTGGGATTAGTAGTTCTGATTTTAAAGATTTGGGATCTCACTTGGGAGTGTGTTTTGTGTGGGAGGCGGTGACTCAAGTGTAAAAAATTGGATCTGTTCAAATGTTTCTCGGTAACCCGAAAACGTATTCCGGGTAAGTTCTGAACAGAATTACTTAAACTCTCTCTTGTTAGTTTGAAAACCAGAAGGTTGTTCATGCGGGCAGTGATTAGCGTTGCCTGATGTACGTTGATCAGCAGACAGTGTGTAAATGTACTGTACCCAGTCAAATGAGACGTTTTGCCACGTGTGCTAACCTTTGAGTAGTTTGATGTAGTGTCGCTCTATGGTTTTAAAAGAAACCGTTTCCTGTGCTAAAAAAACGAGCATGTATATTTCACGTCCCTAAAACACCTTACAGCATCCACGGCATTCGCAAGAGCAAGTGATGATGATCACGGAGCATCTCTTCAGCCGCCGTCGGTTACGACATCAGTACAACCAATGGCATTGTAAAATATCCATTTCCATTACTGCTGAGCGGTCCCTCGGATGTCTGTGTGTATAGAATGCAGGAAGGAGTGTGATGAGAGTACGATCAGGAAAGCAAGAGGGATTGACACCGTTGAATGTGCGCTTTTTTCATGAAAGAAAAAGTAAATTCGAGATACCCACAGGACAAACGTCACCAGAAGACAAGGTAGGAAGTCTGCGTGCAGTTAGGACAGCACGGGGCATTCAGCAGTTTCAGAGCGCCGTGATATTAAAACCGTTAAAATGAATAAAACAGCTTTTACTGAATCCAATTAAAGCTGAGGTTCAATCCATTAAACAAGCTATTCTGGGGGTATTGCTGTCGCTTGGCTGACCGATTAGAGAAATTAGATAAAGTAAGAAATCAGGATTAGGCAGTGACTGTCTTAAAACTCACTTATACAGCATGTCAGTGAAATAAAAATGTTTTAGACGCGGGTGTTGTATATACAGTGTATAATGGAATATATATATATAGGTGGTTCCAGAGAACTACAAAGGAAATAATAGCACCTTTATTCTCTGTAGTACAGTGATATTATGTATTACTTAAATTCTTGCATTTATACAGCACTTTCCACCCCAAAGAGCTTCACATACAGAAGTGGCCCAACTTTATTCATTGCCAAAGTTCAGCCCCAGCTGGGAGAAACACAGGGAGGAGTGACAAATTACTTCCCAGAGCGAAGTATCCAGAGTGGGAAATAGACAGGGCTTCAGGGGTTAACACTGTGCAATGTGACCAACACTAAAGCTCAAGAAAGTGAGAATTAAACTTAAATGAATCACAGATTCTAAGAAATGTTACTGTGTTTAAGTTTTTTTCACGAATCTAAAGAGGTACTCTTAAATATTACTAAGTGTTCCATTTTTTCTGTTTTAGCTCATCATTCATGACATCACTCAGTAGGAACGACCATTTTATCCACATTGGTAGCAGCTGTACTTTAGCCTTTTGTTTTGTTTGGCCTGGTTGATATTGCGAGTTGCTGAAGACAGTGTCTAAGTCTATTTTTGGCTGCCTACCCATAAGTTAATTCATAACATGTCTTGGAAGACAGGGAGTGTTTGTGCTGTAAGTCAGACTCCTTTCCAGCACATAATCCCAGAAAAGCAGACAGCCAAATCAACAGAAAGATGTGTTCTAAACACTTCCTTTTAGAGTTCAGAGATGAGTCCTAACCAGTCTGAGCTTTTGACAGTTGTTTTCTGAGTCCTTTTTCTGCTAGAAAGGAGAGCAGAGAATTGTGATACAAGTGCTACAGTATGTCGCACAACCTTCCTCCCTTATACAAATTCAGAATGACATTTAAACACCAAACACAGAGACAGTTGCGAATCATTTTGAGAAAAGAGTGCAAACAAAAGCAATGCGTGTTCAGCTTTGTTTGTTTGTTTAAAAAAAGGCATTGTTCATGGACTTTCTGTTTCTACTCTAAAAATACCTGCATTTCATTTCTTCAAACCTTAAACTCTTAACTCTTACATAACTAACTCTTAACTTAAACTAAAAGTCCCTGGAAGTTGTGGTCTGTAAACAATTAAAAGATCTTTTAGAATATTTTCTTTAAAAAAAAAAGCTCTGGGGACATGTCTATGACACTCAATCTCTTGCATGATGCATTTGGATTAGTCTTGCAGTAAGTTCCAGCAAGCTGAGCAGTATTGATAGTCTGCCTCTCATGTGACTGGAAGAGCTCTGACTCCTATGACCACAGCTTGGGAAAATAACCCTTCAATCTCATGCACATATTCTCATTGAGGAGGCTAGCACACCACTCCTGCAAACACATACAGCTGCACCCACAAGCTCTAGTTCTGACCACTGGAGGTACGTCTATATTTACTGTAGTATTTAATCAAGTGTCTGCATGTTATCACTTTGAGTGTGAACACACTGTGTTCAAGGAGGGGTATATGGACATACAATATAAATGCTGAATACGTAGTGAAGCGCTCATTTGCATTTAAAAGGATATTCTTTTTCTCAAGTTTATGGAGAGAATTTAAGGGAGTACGGTAAGTAAGATATAATCTTATTTAACTCTGGGGTTATGAAGTCTTTTGTCTTTCAGCTGTGTAGGTTCCTAAACTCCACCATCCCCGTTCATTTTTCAGGTGTGTTTAGCTTGAAGCAAAAGGACTAAACACTGCATTTCAAATACATTTCTCTAAATTTCTTAAAGCTGGACACAGAAGGGGACAGCCAGGTGACCAATATTCAGTTTCAAACACTGTAATTCTTAGGGCGGAGTATTTCCAGGTCAGTTTTGGGGTTTTTGAAGTTTCTGATGTAAACACAGATTTTTCAGATTTGGTGATTTGCCAACATGAATCAAAACAGCAAAAATTTATCACCATGTCGTCAGGTAATGATTTTCTTATCTTGTCATATTTTCTGTAAAAGACTTCTCCCTGAATGGGGAAAAAAGCCTGGGAAAACCTGAAGCCTCTTCACTGTTTTCCTCTGATGTAAATACAAGAGGAATCTGGATACGCCCTGCAGTTCTGTACAATAAATCATGTTATTTTGCAATCTGAAAAACTGCAGCTGGATGTTCTTTTATTGTATATTGCTTTGGGTGAAACAAGATTGAAAAGAACAATGAACAGTCTTCCCAGCCAGAAATATGCTGGTGTTCCAATTGGTTGAAAGGGAGTGCCCTGATTGTTATGAACAGTGATCCACCCTCTAAATGAGTCAAAACAGGTTATTTGAATGATGGCATTGATGCTTGCTAATGGTCACTTGCAGTCTTTTTGCTTGGTTAGGGGAGGGATTGCCTTTCAGGAATACAACGTTCATGTGCAGTTGACACTAATCATTGCAGGGAACATCTGAAATCTGTTTTACTCGGCCGCAGTTTAGTCCCTGTAACTTTACTAGTCTGTGCGGCCCAATCCCGTTTTCCACCTCATCAGCTCACCTGATCATTCTGATTGATTGCCGGCAGTGTGGAATCCACAGTATATACACCCTGCACACTACACATGTGCAATTCAAAGCAAACACCCATCGGAGAAGCAGAGGGATAAATTTGGAACAGACTGTCCCATTCTGAAGTTTTCTTCTTATGAGGCTTTCTCTTAAATTGGTAGTGAGCTTGACAGTAAGTGAAAGAATGAGAGAATTGCACAGGAAACAATATAATAGCTGTTTGACATGAAGGAATGAAAGAACCAACAGATGTAATGGTGGCTTGATGTTGAACTTGTGCTGTTTCTTAATACATGTAATACCTAACAGATTTTTCTATAAATGAGGGCCAGCAAAGTAAAAAATAAAACATTTTCCTTTTGTTTTTAGGGGTTAGGTAGAAGATTCAGAAGCTTTGTCTTGGGCTGAGTTTGTGTCGAAGACGTCTTTAAGCGTGCCTTCTGGCTGTGTCCGAGCAGTGGCGAGTTCCCTCAGCTAGAGTTCATATCGACGTGCTCGATGCGAACGGTTCCCGTTTGACTTGAGAGCAAGTCTGCAGAGGTACCGGGAGGGTCCGGACTGAGCTGCCCCAGACATGCAGATCCTGGGTGGGATCTTCGCCGCCACGCTGTCCTGCCTGGTCTGGATGGCCATGCCCAGCTTCCTGCGGAGCGAGTTCAAGCTGGCCTACGTGACGGACTTCAGCCTCTACACCTGCACGTGCCTCCGGCCCCTCCGGGCCTGCGGGAGGATCAACGCCAGCGAGTGCGACTGCGACGACCACTCGTTCTCCGCCCTGCAGCGCTCGGGCAGCTCCGGCCTCGTCCACGGCACCCACATCACCGTGTGGTACACCTCCCCGCTCAATGTCGCCCTACTCCTCAACAACTCGGAGGTGCACCACCTGTCCCTGGTGAAGTGTGATGCCGCGGGGGGGAAGGCGTTCTCGTACGATTACTTCGCGGTCCAGCGGCTCGAGAAGCTGTCCGTTGCGTACCCACACTGGCACGCGGACCCCTCCAGCCACGATGTCGTGATTGGCAGGGAGCCGGCGGGGCCCCTCCCTGCGGAGGCCAGGGTTGCGATCATCCACCTTTCCGTTCTGACAGGGAAACGGACTCTGAAGGCCTACACTGTTCAAGCGCACAGAGACAGCGAAGGCGGCTTTCCTTTCCCGAACCTTCATTTGGCCCGAGCAGGACTTCCAGAGGCAGCAGACACATTTATAACCTTCCTCTACTGAGCAGATGCCTGATTCCTGCTTGCCGAGTCCAGCTGCGCTGATGCTGGGTCGTGCTCCAGGCCTGCTGCAGGCTGGGTGATTTCTCGCCTCACCCTGGAATCTGCTCTCAGCCAACAACAAGTGCTTTTGGAAACAGTGCAGAAGCATTGCTTTGCTTATGGTGTTTTTGTTATTTATGGTTTTAGAATGATGTGGCGTACATTTTGTTGACAATCTCCTTTGAAAAAAGCTGCAGACTTTTCATTTTTGAATGTACTGCTTATAAGGTGTGTCCTGTTTGTTTTTGTTCTGTTACACCTAGGGTGGGCTCATTTCAGCTAGGTGTCTTGGGCGTTAGCTCAGAATAACAAACACGTCCTGTTTCCCATGGGGTTTTTTTTCCAGACCCCTGGTTATATCAAGTTAATTCCGTTGCCAAAACAGACAGACTGCAGTAATTCAGGATGTTCATTTTTTTTTAGCATGCCCTTGTATTTATTTGTTTGAAAGATGCATTTATCCAAGGCCACCTATATTTCTCACCTTGGATTTGAACCCACAACCACGCAATTGTCTATTGTCTGGAGTCCTGTTCACTGCTCCCCTGTCATTGCTCTCAGCTTCACTGAAACCACTGGCTGTGATGCTTTCAGTTAGGCCATACTGCTGCTGCATGGTCATTAAGATTAAAAAAGCGTTCCTTAAAAGAAGGTAGCAATTATTTTCTTATGTTACTCCTTACCTACCTGTCATTGTCATGCGCTCTGCAGCCAGAGGGCGCTCCTACTCTGTCCTGTCCCTAGTTTCCTGCTTTGCTGTCCTTCCGGTTTCCCTCTTTCCTTGGGCTATATATTTCTGGGTCACTTATTCTGCCTCGCTCGGCATTGACGTTCGGATGTCCTGAGACCCGCCTAGCACCAGGTCGCCGCTACGTCTGTGGTCTGAGGGCATAGGTTTCTATACTGCTGAGCCCGGGCTAACTCCCCATTCCGCCGCCTCGCATAGGGTCTTTTTCGCTCTCCTGCCTCTCCACGGTTTGTCCCTTCCGACATCCGTGACAGTCATACAGTAGCAACCAAACAGTAACCTGTATCCTTCTTCTCGCGTGCTGCAATACAATCTAGAGTTTTGTTTTCCCTTTGCATTGCAAATAATTATTCCCTGCCTATTACCCTGACGTCTGACCGGAAAGCATTACAGGGGCTGATCAGGTTAGCCCAGCCCCTCGTTAGAGTCCAGCTCCCCTCTGTTGTGCACATTTTCATAACTCGCTGTCTCAGGAAGGCTAGGAGACAATCCTCCTGGTTCCTCACTTTTCTCCCCCCTTCCCTCTGGTAAGTGTTATACTGTAGGAGCATAAAAGCACAGACTTCCAGATTCAGAAAAAGTTTCTTTCCGCAAGCTGTCACATTACTGAACTCTGCCCCTACCATTGGCTCACATTGATGTTTTTTATTTTCTCACACTTTTGGTCTGTCCTTTTTTAAGCTGTATGTTATTTAACTTCTTGTTGTTGCTTCTGCTGTTCTGTGCTTTTTGCTGATTCCTTTAATGTCTTTGTATCGGGGCATTCATGCAAATAAGCATTTCATTGCACTATGGGACAAATAAACTGAACTGAACTGAACCCATTTCACTGCCAAAAGGCAGGCTTTGAAGACAGTCAGACCTTTGTGCAGCATTAAAAGAGACTGGTGTGTCTCCATCAGTGTTCTGGGACTAATACTGCACAGGTAGTTTAGAATAATGTGGCCTGTCCTGGACATGTGTACTGGACTGAGTTCAGTTGTGCCTTTGCTGTATAGTGTTTCAGAGGCTGTGCATTCCCCATCAGCTTGAGATCACAGTAGTGCTGGCAGCAGTGAGGTCAGGCAGGCTTGCAGCAGGAAGGGCGTGTAATCCAGGGAACGTTCAGGAGAAACGTTTAGGTACATGTTTATCCCACAAATATTCACTTTCACTGAATAAACTAGGAGCAACTGGATGACGTTAGGTGTCATGGCCTCAGCACGCTGGGAAACGGAGAATTTTGTTTGGGCAACAAGATTTGATCAAATGCTGCTTGCATGTCACCCTGGAGTGGCGGCTTATTTTAAAGTATCCGTTGTGGAGCACTGTTATATTGTTTTGCTGCTCGTGTGCAATAACAGGAAAGGAATACGACTCCCTGTGGTACAGCAGTTTGACTCACGTCATGCTGAGCTGTTGGCTCATGTTCTCCTGTGGCCAATGAAGCAGAAATGAAAATAGATTAATATAATTTAACTCCATGTTCTGACATACTTAGACTAAAACACTAGACATAACCAGTCTCTGCTGTTTGTATATACAATAGGTCAAATAAGGCTTTATTTAATAATAAAAGCTCGAATTACTTAAGCTACTGCGCAAACAAGGTCTTATTTCCTACCATATGAACACAATAAAAGATACAAATGAGAGGAGGCCAATCAACCCCTCGAAGCTTTTTCAATTGTTCATAGCCAAGTGATGTGAGGGTCTCGTCCAGACATTTCTTCAAAGAAGTCATGTTAACAGGTTCTATCAAGGGAATTATACAACATGACAGGATGACTTCTTATATGTTTCAGACCTCCTCCAACCTTGTGCATAAAGAAGTGTCCTCTGTTTTAACTGCACTTCCTCTAAGTTACCCTTTCCATCCTTTGGTTAGTCTTTCACCCTTGGTTCTGGGGAAGTCCACTGAGTTGTCTGGCATTGTCTTTGAAGATTTTGAAAGCTTAAATTCTGGAAGAGGTGTTAGTGGGGCCAGCAGGAGGCGCTCACCCTGCAGTCCATGTGGGTCCTAATACCCCAGTATAGTGACGGGGACACTATACTGTAAACAGGCGCTGTCCTTCGGATGAGACGTAAAACCGTGGTCCTGACTCTCTGTGGTCATTAAAAATCCCAGGGCGTTTCTCGAAAAGAGTAGGGGTGTAACCCCGGCGTCCTGGACAAATTTCCCAATCATGGCCTCCTAATAATCCCCATCTATGAATTGGCTACATTACTCTGCTCTCCTCCCCACTGAGTGCTGATGTGTGGGGAGCGTTCTGGCGCACTATGGCTGCCGTCGCATCATCCAGGTGGGGCTGCACACTGGTGGTGGTGGAGGGGATCCCCATTACCTGTAAAGCGCTTTGAGTGGAGTGTCCAGAAAAGCGCTTTATAAGTGTAAGCAATTATTATTATTATTATTATTATTATTATTATTATTATTATTATTATTAAATCAGCACCACGCATAGTCTTTAGTTTAAGACTAAAAAGATTAAGAACTCTGTCAGTGTAGTACATTCTGTTCAGCTGTGTGCAGTAGCTGGTTTCCCTTCTCTAAACTGATTTTCAGACCAGGAAATGTTTTGTTTTTTTCCGTATTATGCAGATTAAAATTGTACACATTATCATGTGTGAGGTCTAACTAGAGCAGTGTATACTTTTAGTATAACATTCCTTCACGTTTTCATGCATTTTTCACTTCACCCAGTGGCAAGTATCTTCTATGTTTTTTTCACTCCAGTGTTGATAAGACATTTCTATTTTCTATGACACATACTTGTATAAAACATACAGGTGTTCCTAGTTTGACTTCAGCTGAAAAACAACTAACCAATGTTAAGACACACTTGGGGTATTTTTTCCAGGTCACAAACACGGTTATATTCCACAGTTGTGTTTTTTTGTGTATATTTAGGTGATTATGTTGAAAGGATACGACACTGATATTTATTTTTTAATTATTAGCAAATTTCAATGGGCTGCCCTCAAACCGTAATGAACAATCGCTGCAGCAGAGCCCTCTTCTGTGCAATTCTTGTACAACAGTCATTCTTAAATCATCCATTTATAAAACAATGGAACATTTTCCACTGAAGCAGGTGATTTCTTTTTTCAATTTGAAATTAAGATTGAAATTGAAATTGAAATGACGACCAACACACTGTAGCCTTAAAGCTTGCTACCATCATGGCAGGCCATGGTAATGATAACCTGGCTAAATTAATCAGCATTCATCCGGTCCAAGTGTACACACTGCTAATTCAGGCATGATCTTAAGATCCGCTGGACTGTGGCTCTGCAGAATCAGGGTAGGCCTCTCTTTGCATAGTAGATGCTCCTTAATGTATTGAAACAAATTATAAAAATCTGTTACCAATGTTGATTTTTACATACTTGTAAACCTTTGTATGTAACAGAATTACATTCAATAAAAATGCAGTACACCCAGGATTTTCACCTTATTAAGTCTCGTATACATATTCTTTGCTAGATGTGTAAAATATGAAACATTGCAGTATTTGACTGCCCGTAAGGTTGAGCACTGGTTTATTTCCAAAACTGAATTAATAATTTGCAGTCATATTCCCCTTTGTCATTGCATTTGTGAACTGCTGCCCACTCATCTGTCTGCAGTGCAAGAAAACACTTTACAAATACAAATAAAGGCTTTTGAACTCCAAAACTCTAGAATGAATTTCTGATTATTGCTTCCTGTTTGGAACAGGTTACACTGTAGAGTCTCTGTGAGGTGTAGGAAAGGGCACTGAAAGAAAAGTGAAAGAATACTTTCTTCTGTTCTTATTTAGCAGTAGACACTGTACACTGTCACCAGATGTACTTTTCTGAAATGTTCCAACCTGACCTATTGTCTAACTGTCTGTCTCTCAGATTAAGACAGACAAGGAACATTCGTTCAACAGTGAAAAATTTACTGTTTCGTTTTGATTGGTTTTATGACCTGGAAAATGGTAAAAAAAAAATGTGATTTTGTTATTTTCTGGGCAAGAAACAGATATGTAGAAGTCTTCCTGCTACTGTGTCGTCCTGGCTGTCGCCTTGGACAGAGGTGTGAAGGGTCCTGTTATCCAAGCTGTGCAGTCAAGCAGCTTCTCCTACTCTGCCAAGGCTAAAGCACTGCTATGTACAGTTAGAACATATTTATTTTGCAAAGGAACAACTAATAGGTTTATTCCCTGCTGAAAAGAGAAGAGAGAAAATACGTTTCAGCTGTGAAGCCTTCTTCAGGTGTGTTGTGCCCATGGCATGTTGGGATAGGTTCTTGTTCCCCTGTGACCCTGTATTGGATGAAGAGGCTAGAAAATAATTGAATTGAACACCTGAAGAAGGCTTCACAGCCGAAACTTTGTGTTTTCTCACTTCTCTTTTCAGCGTGGAATAAACCCATTACTTGTTCCTTTGCGGACTACGCATGCTGACGGTGCTACCCACCTGAACTACTTATTTCGTGCGAACCCTCCTTGGTATTGGAAAGCAATGAACGTTTTGTTGAACGTCATTGATAGGAATGGTGTTATTGAAGGCTAAACGTAGTTACCAAGATGGAAAAGCGAAGCAGAACCAACAGAAAAGGACTTGTCTTGCTCAGAACGTGCCCTGCAGCTAGAGGAACAGGTAAGAGTAGGAATGAGAGGAAACGAAGAGATGATGACCAGATCAAGTCCTTTAACGCTGGCCTGACGCCACTGCATGTTCTTTACGACTGCTGTACAACATGCTGGCCAGGAATCTGTTACCCCCCACCTGCATTTTCCAGTTCGCGCTCCTTGCTGGGCGCTGAATTATTCAGGACTCTGCAAAGCTGCGCATGAGATCTCGGGTGGGTTATTTGCGGTTTCATAGTTGCACTTCAGAAATGTGTGGGCTTGTATGTGCGTTGTGGGGGACATACAGAATAAAGGCACTTACCCTGTATGTTCCCGTATGGACTGAGTTTCTGTTTCCGTTTTTTAAATAATTAAAACGAATGGGATTCGTCCTTAAAATGATGCCAGCCTGGCAGGGATTCTCAGTTTTCTTTAAAGCTGCTTTGAGAGCTGTTACTGTGCTACTCTACCTTGAAGAATTCCTCGTTAATGCTCTTAGTTTATAAATGAATACCAACCAACGACAACAGTGTTCAGCAGGTTGCGATTAACACCGTTGGATTTAAAATCTCAGGCACTGCATTACTCAATTACATATTTTTTAACAAACTCACTCCTTAAAAAAACTTGGAGAGTTTAAAAACGAAGCAATGGCAATACGTTATTCTTATTATGTCTTAATATTTATTTAGGCAGTGCAGGTCATGTGGAAATGGGGAATTCCACTGAAATTGATGAAAAGTGGTACTTAATGGTCCTCGACCAAGAGGACACTCGCTTGGTAAGGGGGTCGCCGCTAATTAAGAGCTTCATTTGCATTGTGCAGTATAAATAATATCCCTTTTTTGAGAAACTGTGGAAGAAAAAATTACCGAACCACACCCGTCTCTTGCTCTTAAGTGATGTTTGCCAGGCGTACTGACAGGCTCAGCACCTAAGCAAACGCCGAACGGTAGAGACCAAACAACACGATGTTTGATGGTAGCGTACCCAACCCCATGTAAGTCTTAAAGTCACCACACATTTCCCCTTTATTTTCCCCAGTTTGTTTCTTCTGACATAATCACGATCGTCACAGAGAAGTAATAAGAACTGCTACTTTTATTAACGTCTTCGACTACACAGAACCCCAAGTATCTCCGATCCCCTGCTGCATTACAGATATTCCATATTTCCACATGGTGGCGGTGTAACCCCTTTTTACGAAAAAAAAAAAAAGCTTGTTCTTCCAAACTAAGGTGGTCCACATACTGTATGTGGAGTGTTTTCTTCCTACAAATTGCCGGTGGAAGACTTATATTCCAGCAGAAACTAATAATAACAGAGTATAGTAGATTTATCCCTGTGTACAAAATCCAATTGCTTAATTTGACCGTCCGATTTTACAGAACGCGGCCAGTTGTGTAATCCATAAATGACAAACAGCTTCTTTATGTTGCTTTTACAGCTATCAAATTAAAGGCACAGATAAAATGTTTATTGTTACTGTAATGTGTGGTTAATGTACATGACAGCACGAAAACTCCCTGTATCTCCCCATAATCTGTAGCTATCGCTGCTCACCCTTCCTTCTTTACAATTACAGTAGCTTCTCCGTCGTCATATGCATATCAAGCAAAACTGCTCAAATTAAAAGGGACTTAGGTTAAGGTTCGGTTTTAATTAAAACCCAGAGTACACTCGAAGAAACAGAACACGGCCAGCTCGGGGTCGGACCAGAGTTTCGAGTCCCTGGTGAGTTGGATGCGGTTCTAGTTTCTGCAGTGCTGTGACTGTCCAGCTGCTCTACCGCTACCACTTCATTCTGCTGTTCCAGACGGCCACCATCTTTCAGAAGTAACCTGATGGGTCTGCTCTGAGTTACAAAGAGTGTCCCGGTCTCTCTGATATTAATACAAAAACAACTGCTTTAATAAATCAAACCATTGTCAATCTACAGTACCTGTCCATCTGCCTCATAATAAATCATTAATAAGAAATTCCCGAAATGTGGAGATTAGCATTAACATTCCTTAGATTAGGAGCATATTTACTGTATTTCAGTACAGTATCTTCCACAGCTACATGCAATGCACTGGAACAAAGAAGACGAATCAAAGTTCAATCACTTATAAGAGATTTGTGAAGTGTTCCTGTTTCCCAGCTGACTAAGAGTCAGAATAACGGTAATAATTGGAAAGCTGTCCAGCTTACATTGCAATAGGCCATGCCGTTAGAGTACGTGAGTGGTGTTTATTGATGTGGCGTCCTAACAAAGCTCAGAGTTTGAATGAAACAATGATCATATTTCTTAGTTGTTCTAAAGGTGCGTACTCAGATTGCAGAGTAAGGCCAATCACCTGGAGGTTTCTGGTTCAAATCCAGTCTATGCCACATCTACTGTACGCTACTAATGGGAGGTCCCACAGTGGTGGTAGATAATTGGTCAAACACCAGGGCTATATGGTGATCTTTAAGAGCACAAGGGTTGTTACAACCGAGAGGAGCCAATTTGGCCCATCAAACTCCCTTTGGTTCACTATGGCTGCTTGCGGTTTGCCTTTGAGTCTGTGGTATTATTGGTGATGAATGTGTCTGTCCTCCTCCTGACATGAGAGCCGAGATTGTTCTGGATGTGGATATGCAGATTTTCTAGGAAGCTTATATGTGATTATAGGAATATAGGAATAAAGGTTACAAATGAGAGGAGCCCATTCAGCCCATCTGGCCTGCTTAGTATTTAGACACTAATTGATCCAAGAACCTCATCCATCCCAGTCTCGAAAGAAGGCAGGGAGATGTTCTAGTGATCATCTTTAAACATAAAGGCTCATTTCTTCGCAGGGTGCCAGCTGAATAACATCACAATGGATTTAGAACTTAAATGCAGCCTGACAGACCACAGAATCTCAGGCACATGCAATCTGTTTTATAAGCTTTTTCAAGTTTGGGCCAAATTGGCCAACTTTTATTTTGTACTGTAAAAATATAAATATAAACTGCTTAGTTTACAGCACCAACCCGCTTGTCCCTTAATCTGTATTTTAAAAGGCATTTTAATTGGAAAGATGATGTATTTCAAATGCACAGATAAGTGAAACAGATCACGTGTGAATGTGTCTTACATGACTAATTTCTGAGAATAGCTTTGTGCACAAAATAAACTCCTTTGTTCAAACAGTTGCAAATAATGAGCATGAGTTGTTTCTAAAGGGAATAAATAATAATAATATTTCCTTACACTTATATAACGCTTTTCTGGATGCTCCACTCAAAGCGCTTTACAGGTAAGTTGATTAGCATTTACATGACAAACAACAGATTTTTACAGTTTTATCAACCTAAAGACATGTGAAAGGGGAACAGTGAATTAAAAGCAGTAACATAAGAAGAACATAAAAAGGTTCACTAACAAGGCGGTCCCTCTATCTTATTTTGTTGTCATTAAGTAATTGATGCAAAGATTGTATTCAAAAGTCAGGGTATCAGCTTCATCAATGAGGCTGGGTATCTTGTTCCATTCTCCTACAACTCTTCAACAAGTGCCTCCTGTTCTCAGTTTTAAATGCATTTCCTCAAAGGTCTATGTTTCAATGTGAAATAAAAACCCTTTCCATGTCTGCATTGTTTCTTGCAACGTACACATAAATATGTTTTAAACAATTAATAATTAAAAGATCACAATATTGTACAGAAAATGAGGCATAAGATTTTCTCCAATGTAATTTTTTTTTTCTCCTACCACCACCATCCCTGCGGTAACCTCCTGATTCCAGGGAGAGCAAAAAAGAAATCTTGAAGATTTTTTTTTCAGTAGTGGTTGTACTACAAAGTCAAGCATGCTTAGTTTTTTAGGTATGCTTTCAAATGTCTAGTTTTGTGATGGGGAGTGCTCACTACACAGTTATTGAACACTGCAGTGCTGAATCATCAGAATGTTGCAAGCAAATCAGCTTTGTGTGTCGTTCAAATAAAATTGGTAACGTTGGACATGTCTGCATGGCAGTAACCATGACTACGTGTCCCAGTTGCCGGATACACCTCACTCCCTTTACCAACATTAAAAAAGATCTGAGGGGAGGTGAGTCGGGTTACCTAACTTGGTTCATTTTTACACTGTTTTAATTGATCCGAGGATCTCAGCCAGAGAATTCTTGAAAGAAGCCAGGGTACTGGTTTCAACGAAATGTCTGGGCAGCTTGTTCCAAACTCCCTCAACCCCACTGTGTAAAAAAGCACCTCCCGTTCTCAGTTTTAAATGCGCTTCCCTTGAGTCTCCTGGTTTGTTGTTTCTGAAGAAGGTCGGGAGGTCGACTTTGTCAGTGATGTTAAGAATTTTGAAAACTGGAATCAGGTCCCCTCCCAATCTTCTCTGTTCGAAAGTTAAGATACTCAGGAGTGTTACCCTGCCCATTTAGGACATTCTTTTGAGCATAGGAGTCTCTCTGATCAAAGAAGGTTCAAGCAAGTGTAGAAAAGGAATCCATCAGTCCATTAGTCATGAAGCTAACCATGTGTTCCAACTAATTCTTGAAAACCTAGTCAAATGTCTTCTTTAGGACACAGGAATAAAACCCACTGAATCAGAAATGAAATGAAGGGAGAAAGAGGCCACAGATGCATAGATAAAGTAGCCAAAACAATCACTTTACGAAGCTTTTTTTAAACATTTTTGGGCAGCCTGTTTGAAAGGGGAGACACATAATTAACTGAGCAATTACTTTTAAAAAACAACCTTAAGATCTGCTTTAAGTTCTTATTGGAAGCCAACCTAATGAGGCTGTCAAAGAGAGAAGTGATATTAGCCTGACATTATAATGCAAGCAGCAGAATCCACCTTTTCAGCTCTCCTCCTCCCTCTGCTCTCCTGATGAGCGATATACACAGGTATGTACAACAGCGATCCTGTTTGCATTATACCCTGGTTTCAGAATTCACATTTATTGCAAATGAGGGCAAGCAACCTTTGTTTTTTTCTCAGATTTTCAGCGGCAGAAGGCAAACAGGCCTTTACAGTTGCTGGAGTGAGTTCTGTGGATGTGTGACTGCCAGTCTACGGAACCAGATGCTACACTTTGCAAATGTGTTATGCTTTGCTTTAATTAGTGCGGACACAGCCAAAATTGAGAGAACAGAAGGAAAATACCTAGAATGAAGGAACACATGTAACGGCCCCGGGTCTATCTGATTAGTAAATTAGCAATTAAGTGACCTGCTTAGGCAACATGGCACAATAACATCCACTCCCTGCTTCATTTCAAGGCTGTGCTTGCCAAGAGAAAGTAGGGGAGCTGTTTTTAGAATCTCAGCAGTGATCATGCCAGCACTAACAGGGGAAGACAATGTTAATTTTGTCACTCTTTTGCAATGTTTATTGGTATTTTGTTAAAGAATATTCATCCCAATCTTATCACTGTATATTAAATGTATACCTTTCCCCGTCACACTACACAGCTATACTGTCCAAGGTCTCTTTCGTAGTTCAGCTACATTAATGAAGGTGTTCATTGGAGTACTGGTTTCCTGGAGTCCATACTGTACAGGTTGGAGTGTGGGACTGGAACAGCTCTCACTAATAACACTGCAAGGTTCAAGGGGAATCAGCAGACCAGAGAGGCGACTGTGCTCAAGTTAAGGACTCATACTCATACCGTGATCGTGCACTGAACAGCCCAGCCTGCTCTCCGAAAGGAAGACACTCTGGGGACCTCAGCTTATTAAGACTTTTACAAACTTCGTGTCTCTGTCTCAGCGGGATTTTGATTTCCCTGGCGGTTTGCATTGGTCTTTTATCCATTAGCGATTTATTTTTAAAAAGCATCAACAAGCTGCAAAACAAATTAAAGCAGTGAGCACTGACTGCTAGCGCATTCCAAAAGATACCATTATCAGTTCTTAAAAACAGGACACTCACATACATCATTTCCATCAGACTGATGGAACAGCGCAAAGAAAATTGTATATTTGGTTTAGAATTTTGCACACTGTGAAACCAGTGAAATGTGACTAGATTGATTTAGGAGGAGTCAGTCTCTACTGTTTTGAAAATTGTAATAATATTCTCCAGGTTCTGTTGTTAAATAAACCTCTCATACAGCATTTCCTCTATAAAGGAGATGTGTACCATCACACAATATAAGTGACATTGAAACTGAAACACAGAGGATTTAATTCCAGTTGGTACAGACAAACCAGTGTCACAAATCTCCATAAAAAGTAAGAATAAGGGCATACAGAAAAAGTCATTCAAGATTTTTCCATTTTCATTTGTAATTAATAGAAAGGTTTATTCCAGTTTATTCCAAATTTATCAGAAGCAATTAAATTTGCATTTAATTGCAAATTAAATATTAAATATGTTTAATATTCATTTAATTGCAAATATGCATTTAATTACGCAAAATGTTTAAACCGTTTATTGCTGTTCGTCAGTATATGTCTTGTATATAAATACACATGTAACATCTTGCACAGCGCTTCAGACATTGAAGTCTGGCCAACTTGTGTTTATCTGAATTTAGGCAATACCGAACTCTGTCTTAACGATGCCTTTTTCATAATCGTTTTCTTTCTCTCACGCTTGAGTTACTGTAGGTAATAATCTGTGGATTTGAAGACCAGCAGCTCGGGAAACAATGTGGCAGAATTAATCTACTCTTTTAAGGATGCACCACCTCTTAACTGCAAAAACATCACCCTTGCAAAATCTACAGCAAGTGGAGAAGCCTTTGATCAAGGTATGTTTTTGTTAAAGAACCTCTGTTCGACAAAGACTTCGAAATCTTGTTTTTATTAATGCGATTTCATACATTTTTGTTGAACGGTAGGCTGAGCAGCATTCTTATGTAGTTGCTACGGATGGGAATTGTTGAATATCATGTCACACATAACGGTACATTGCGTCTCCCTGCTGGGCCATGAACTGATCCCATGGTCGCTCGGTGACATTTGCCGTGGCAACAAGGGGCTGGGAAATAGGTGGGGGCCTGGTAATTCATCCTGTGTCGTCTTTTTCCTGCCCAACTTCGTCTCCAGTCTCAAATCATTTTCTCAGGATTTATTCATGAGCCCAGCGGCCGGAAAAAATGACGCCAGGAAAAAAAATGTCATTCAGATACAAGTTACTTTCAAAAGTTGCAAATTTCCTGAAACAGTAAATACAAACTCCTCAAACTTACCCTTGTCAGTATTCTGGGACGCCTACTCCCTCTCTCTCGAGGCTTTCTGCTTTCAGACTTTTAGCAAAACAAAATTTTACTCCCAAGCAAACTGAAGTAAGCACTGAGTCAGGCAGAGTGTGTAAAATAAGCCGTGAAGCTTGGGTTTTCCCCTGTAACTCTGAAATTTTCAAGACAAGGAAAAAATCTGCTGACTTCTACAGAGTAGGAAATGTATTAGAAACATTGAAGCAAATATTGTTAATTATCAACATTTTTACACCGCATTAAAATATCTTATGGATTTGTATCTTTTCATCTGTAGCCTTTATGACATTGTAGTCCTGCAATTCTGAGAGTCAGCCGCCCACTCTAAGAATTTGAATCAGTAATCTACTCATTTCCCACCATATTTCCCACAAACAAACATCTGTGTAGTCCCAGGGCTGCTCTTTAATTAGCACCAGTATCTTCAAACGGTTTTCTTCTGATTTTATAAACACGTTTTATTGTTTTAAAAATCAGGAGGGTGGACCTCAGTGTGGAGGACAGGTGGAACAAGTTGATAATCAGAGACGTAATGAGATGAAAGTGCTTTTTTCGCTGGCATTAACAATGCTGTGTTAATGTGCATAACTATTCATTCACATCTATACAGCTCTGGAGTGTGGAAAGTGTCTTTGTTTGGGTGGAAGAGCTCAGCCTAATGGGAAATTGCAACTGTTATCTTCAGTATAAAATCTACATTCCTAAATACCGAAGTGTAATGTTTTGTGTTCTTCCTGAAAAAACAGTTCATGGTTTCGAAAAAAGGTATTTTTGTACTGAGAGATGCCGAGTTGTTTTGAATTTTTCCTGACATTCGTGTAAGAACACATTGTACAGCCTGTAAGGTTTCATTCTGGACACCTGGAAATCTTGGAGTTTCGGTCTCTCTTTCGGGAGCCAGGCTAGCGGAATGGGCAGTTTCTCTTGCACACGCTCCCAACCACCTCCACCAACAACAGGGACACTGGAGGGAGAAGATTATTTGGCGTTCGTTCATGGACGCCAAACTGGCATCAGGATTCAACCCTCGTCTTGAATTTGGATCAACTTCATTTTTCTATGTATCCGTCCCACTCAAGCACCCTGCCCTGCTTGTGAGCAGATAGCGTTCACCTCCACATTCACTGTGAGACCCAGTCTCTCTCACCCTCCTTCAGCAGACCTCTGATCCCTTCTGTGCATTTTTCACCTGGAAACCTGCTGCCGCCCCTCATACAGTAACTCAGAACCGGGTAGAAGCAAACTTTCTTGGACAAACACATTTTCCAACTAAGAACAAGTTTGTATCCAAGTGATCCTTTGAGGTGAAGAGATATCCACAAAAGATAAGATGCCTATGAATTGTTCATTGAAGGCAGTGATTCCTGATTATGTTTATTAATGAGCTAACCAGGCCTAATCAAGAGATAATGGCCCCACAGGAAATCTGCACCTTTCATAAAACACAGCTCATGCTGTGCTCAGGCTGAGGACAACTTAAAAGCCATATCTGAGCAGCTTGTTAGCCCATTAGACTGTCTTCAGGGCATACAGCTGTAGCACAGAGTTACCTTTGTTCGATATTCAAAAACAGCCATGGCTTGTACCTAATGATTTGATAAGAAAGTGTGCGCATGTAGTTCAGAGCGCTAAAGAGCACACAGAATAATCTTTAGCAACTGTGAAGCCTTTAAATCCGTCTCTTGTGTCGAGTATTTAACTAAAGCTGGCATGTCAGCGGACAGCCGAAGCACCGCGTGGAGCTGAAGGGTGATGACGAGTGCTAGTTTTCCTCAGGGGTGGAAGAGCTGGGCAAATGTTTCTGGGGCGGAAAAGGGAAAAGGGTCTGAGTTTCCTCTCAAGTGGACGTTTGCGGTGGGTTTATTGAGTCACTTCTTTCTGAAACAGTCCCGTGACTGTGTCCATACCCACTAGCGAAAACATTGGACCTTCTTCCTGTAGTCACTCAGCAAGCCTCGCTCCTCATTCCCCGATACAATCACACACAACTTTAGAGAAATTAGATTGGAAAGGGCTGAGACTCTCCCCGCCCTCCGCAGCCCTTCTGATTCAGCAGTATGTCCTTGTTCTCTGAGAGCTTAAGAAGGCTTTAGAAAATTGTACAGAGTACTTTAAGCTGCTGCCTTAGTTCAGGCCTTTTGAAATCCATATTCTGTGCTCCTTGTTGCCACAGCAATGGGGTCTGGAAAACAGCATGTGGAATTGGCTCCTGTGTTCCACGGAAGAATAGGCAGGGCCTTGAATGTTCGTGTTGGATATTGTCTGAGACGGTGCCCGTCATGTCGCAGCTTGGAAACCTTAGTGCTCTGGGATGACACGCTCCGGATTCCCTATCAGCTCCCCTGCCTGGAGCGGACAATGCGAGCCGCGGGCTCCCAGCCAAGCACATACACTTGCAAACTGCCGCCAGTCAGTTCCCAAGGCCAGGGGCTGGAGGCCACTTGACAAAGGAGCTGTGAACTGGGGGCTCATTCACCCCGTTGAGAGAGTGGCGCTTCGTCTCAGAGGGATGCAAAGCGTTTCGGGGGGGGGGGGGGGGCGGATTTGGGGGAGCTGAGAGGGGTGGGCCTTCTCCACGTGACGCTGCGGCAGGCACAGGGCTGCGCTCCAGACCCCCGCTTCTCCTCTGCTCCTGCCCTGCCCTTCAGGACGTTCTGCGGAGGTGATGGGCCCCTCCACTCAGGAGCCTGCAGGCACAGGGCAGCTTGTGCGTGTCTTCACAGGGGCGAAAGCTTCCAGGGACCAGCAGCCCTGTAACACTTCCTCAAAACTGATTATCTGCTGTAGCGCAGACATACGTGTACCAAAACTCACAGGCTCCTACTTTCCTCCCGAACTTTTACAAAATTCAGTAGCCTAGACCTGAAATAGATCAAACCTTAACCTTTATATAACCTTTATAACCCCTTCGTATTTCCAGACCTGATACTATCCCACTGCTGTGTAAGATGCAATACACCATGAAGATACAAACCTGGACGCTGGTGGGTCAAATATTTGGACTTTGACTCTGATATTTTGATTTTATTTGTGAGTGCAAACCAAACTCTGTCCATTATGACCTGCAATTAATTGCACCTCTGATGTCCTGTGCAGTTCCCTTGTATTACTGAGCTTGGTTTTGATTAATTTTTAAAGAGCCCAATAAGCGACATTTCAAAGCTCAGAAATCAAGCATCAGCCATGCTTATATTGATCTAAATACCCCAGCCCTTGCCCAGCAGGGCCAAAACAAATCCAACCGATACACTATACGTAACCTAGCCCCTTCCATGTCCACTGAGGATGGGAGACATTTCTACTTCCTTTTCTATATCTGAGCAGAGGTTTGCAGGGACTCACTGTGCATGCTAGAATAATGATTTTGTTACAGCTTCAGTAACGAACGGAAAAACACCTTCCTACAAAAATATTATCCCATGAAGGTCCCGCTACATAAGGAAAAAAAAACAGAAGATGACACCAGTCAGTCAAGTCATCTGTCTTGGTAACAAAACTCTTTTTATACCCTGTTTCATACCCTGCGAGCAAGTCGGTGATATTTTTAAAGACCTTAAAGTGGTGAATTATAAAATCCAGAACAGTGTGATGTGCAGCTAAGCACCCCAGTCTGCTACAGTGTGCTAACATATTTCCTTACACAGTGGAGCTGTTAGCCCGGAAGAAGTACCTCTTTATTACAATGTTTAGACATCGCTGTTACCTTTACATGGGCTCAATGCACAGAGAACTATAGCAAAGCAGAGTTGTAGATCGATCCCATGGGCGCTGGCACCTGGTGTCACCAGGCTCAGCTGTCTGTTTGCAGATTGCTGGTGATTAGAACAGGCCAGCTGTTATTAAGGCTGTTTGAATCCCACCTTTGAGGAAGACCAACCTTCAGAGGGGCTACAATCGTATGGAATGTCAATTGTATCAAAGGAATTGCCTAACCTCCTTGTTATGACAAGACTCTAGTGAGATGGAAGGGCTGATTGGAGTGAGGAGATCACAGCACTTCTAGGAAAGATGTCTGAGGGGCCGAGGGAAGGGATTAAGGCCCATTACAGCAGTCAAAAGGCTTTACAAAGTTAAGAATCAATCAGTGAGACGTGGGCAGGACAGTGGTCTTCTGAGGAAAAGATAGTAGGGGAGAATTGTCAGCCTCTTGACAGGGTTAGTCAGTGCTACTTAAGTGTCTTTGGACAAAACAGAGAAAGAAGTCTCTTCTGTTCGAATTTATTCGTATCCAAGGCAATCAAAACTGATGCCCACCCAGGAGCACCAAAGCCAGGGACCACAGTGGCTGTATTTTATATTCTAAATATTTAAATGGCCTATCTAAAAATCATCCTTTTCTCAGCCTATTCAGCAATTTTATCTTTATCTATATCTATATCTATATCTATATCTATATCTATATCTATATCTATATCTATATCTACTAGATTTCAGTAAGCTTTCTGAAGACCTCTGGGCCATGTGAAATAGCTGATACCCTGAGAAAGAGAACTGTTACTGTTAAGTTGCGTTAAGTGTTTACTCTCTGCATGTATTATTTCCACCCCTGGAGTAAAAGCCAGGGCAGGAGCACAAAGCCAGAGGCAGCAGGGCGCCCCATCAGTCTCTCCACACTTCTGCTGTCAGGGCCTTGGTGACAAGAACATTACTCAAGCTGCAGGCTGCAGGCTCCTGGGTAACTGCAGCCAGCGGGCGGCACAGTGTGATCCCAGAGAGGCTGCATTGTCTGCCTGGGAAGGCGCAGGCTACCTTACTTTCATCTCACTCCTGACATAATTCAACAGGAGGTGAGCACTCCATATAGGGGAAGCATTCGAGTTCCACCATTTCTGCTTAACAAATGGGTATACAGTATATGAAATACAAACAGGCCCCTAATAAACAAATAGATATGACTTGGTAGATGTGTAGTCAACAGTCATTCTACATTTTAGAGAGAATACTTTCTTAATAATTTGTCTCCCCTTTATCAAAGTTGGTTTTGTACTTGTCAATACCTCTAGTAATACCTTGTAACACACACAGCTGTATACATTTAATTTGGTTGCTGCAGTTTCGTAACGGTTGAGGTGTTCGAGTCTGATTTTAACCCAAAAGTTCTTTGTGATGAAAGGGAAAATTGCATCACACTTCTGTTGTTTGAAAATCATGCTTTATTTGCATGAGATTTAATGGTCGAAGGTATTCCTGTGAATTGGACATCTTTAAACCACGCCACATACAGTGATAGGGAAGAGTTTTGACAAATGAAGAGTGTGATAATTGGTCATGTGCCTTTGATAAAGATGCATTGCGTGTTTTTATTGTTTTGTCAACATTTTTTAACTTTGTTCTTTGCCAGCTAAAATAAGAAAATGATTTACCAGAGAAATTTGTAAATTATACAAAGTTTTTGTGTTGGCTAATCTTAAAACCGTGCAGTACAAATTTATTAAAATTGGCATTTGTCTCATGCTAGTGCAAGCTTTGCACTTAAAAAAAGTTCTGTCTCTCGTTTTGTCCTTCCTTTCCCATTCATCAGCCCAACGCTGAAATCCTCAGGATTTATTTTTGATGGAAAAGTGTTGCTTTCCCCAGCAACAATTCAACAGCTTCAATTAAAAATCAAAATTCTTTCTGTAACAACTGCAGAATTGTGTGTGATGTTTGTAATAAACACAGGGTGTAAACTAGGGTTTGGATTTTTTTTTTAATCCAAATTTCTTCTGTTCATTTATTCATATCCAACACAATAAAAAAAGTATGCCCACCCTTCATTTTCAAAGCTCATAAAAGCACAATTAAATAAACAAAGAAAAAAAAAGAGTTAAATGCCTTCACAGGTATCATGCTGGGTAGTTTTTAAATGTTTATTCTCACAAGACCACCTTCCTTGTAATTAGTTCTGCTTTATTTCAGATCAAGTAGGACTATAATATGCCAAACAGCAAAAAGGATGTTTTGTTTGTTTTTTTCCACACAGAGTATAGGTGCAATTTACATGTAAAAGACCCAAATGCAAAGGAAATGTCATTGTCTCTTGTGAATTTCAAAATAAAAAAAACGTTCAAAGCCGCACTCTCTCCCTTGTATTGTTTTTTTTTTGCTAAATGAGTTACTTGGAGTGATGACAGAATACATAATTCCACTGGAAATGCATTAGACGACACAAGAATGAGACCCATATTCACTGCTTTGGATCTCAGGGCTCGGAGGCAGGGAGGGGTGTCCAGTTGGTTAATGATTTACCACAAGGAGCTAGCTGGTTAAGTGCAATTGCTTGTTCCGTGGTCTGCGGTCACTTTTTGAACCACTTGTTAGGTTACGGGGCGAATCACTCAGGCCCGAGCAGAAGCCCAGAAAAGAGTGGCTCCGTCCAGGTCAGCGCAGAATGGAGGGGGCTGGTCGGAAGGGGCGTGCCCTCTGACCCCTGGCCTGCACTTCAGCCATCAGGTCAACAGTTGGCTCACAGAACGTGGCTGACTGTCCATTCAGCTGTTGTCAGGAGGCACTTCAAACATTATTCTGGGATAATTAAGCAGTGTATACGGGGGTCAATGTGGACAAATAAATCAAAGTGATGGTTTAAACACTGGGGCTGAATACCCCGATTGAGCAAAAACAAGGCAGGCTCCCCCTACGCTTGTTACTCTCTTGCTTGGGGTCTGCTGACTTGCTGAACATTACATCCAGAAGCAGCAAGTGGGAACTCTTTGTGAGGGATCAAAAGCTGAGCAAAGAGACACGGGCTTTAATTGTTCGGCATTATTTTTAAGATAAAGGCATGGCGTGCATCAATTTAGCTGGTATTTAATAGAGAACAAAACAGAATGTGCTAACAGAATGCTAATTGGCTTCAGAGATGTCGCTGATGATGGCGGTGCTGCTGGATCAGTGCTTTGGGCAAGTCCTCACTTTGATCAAGATGCATATATGCATAACAGCCCATATTGCTAATTTCTCAGGATTATGAAGGGACTGGAGCCTTCGTCTAGAAGGGTTTTGGCGAGCGACAGGTCCACCTGAAGCATCTTCCCTCCCTGTGGATTGAGATATTTCCTCAGGTGTTTGCATAGCCCTTAAGTGCCGGGGTCTAGAGTTTCCTTTGTCTTCGCCAGATTTGAGCTCCGTGCTGCACTGGGCCAGAGTGCCCCACAGGCCAGGCTCACACAAGTTCAGGAACTGTTTATCATCAAGGTAAGAGAGCAGAATAAAGAATCACAAGAGGTGGCTGAAATAATGCACCATCTGGAACTGCTATCCACTGTGCTGAAGAGGATTTGTTTTACATGAATAAGAACTTCATTACAGAAATCTAAACTGGGGGAGGGAGAGGGAGAGAAGCTGGAAGAGTCGGAATTGGGGGGGACAGACTTTCCAGGACACTTCTGAGTCGTTTGCTTTTTTCTTTGGCTCTGCAGGGAGTTTAGTTTGTCTGCACAAGTGCTGCCTCTTTCTGTTTAATGAAGAATTTTGTTACATTTTTCCACAACTGACGACATTCTTTAGCATTGTTGGGGCCCCTGAACATCTCAGACAAAAGTAAAAAAAATATTTTTTAGTCAAATCTAAATCTCTTTTGTTCCGTTTGAGTATGTCAGTAATTTCGGAATCGTGGATATTGGTATTGCTCTTGTAAGTTAGTGTCTTAGATGGTGTTGGTAGTATTTTAGCCATGGCTGTATAGGACAGCCGTAAGCAAGCAGGAAAGTGCTGAATTTGAATCTTGGCTTTTGAGGAGGAGGGCGGTATAAAGGAAGAAATGAAACAAGACTCATAAATATGAGCAGTGCCGTGACTAGTGTACCTGTCCACCTCTGTTGGTGTAGTTTTGATTTATTATTATTTTCTCCTGTTTGTTTCCAATCAACATTGAACAGCCAGGTGTGCTTCAGAACAAAAACAACTGATCAGCATCTCCAAATGGCCTCAAACCAAACCCTGATAATGTCAGCTGTGAGTGCCGGTGCTGAGAGCTCTTTGTCTACAAGGGCTCTGAATTGTCACTCCAGAGTCAGCCAGGTTAAGAGTGGACATAAATCTCATAAACGAACAAGTGGGAGCTGCATGGATGTGCCTTTGAAGCTGAGAACAGTGCATGTCTTTACACAAAGGGTTGTAGGAGGTAAAACAAAGTACATAGCCGTGTTGTTGTAGCCAATAAGATGGTTTCTTTCATAAAAACCATCATAAAGCTGTGGATGAGATTCATGCATCAATTAACTACCAACTAACTACCAAACAGACTAGATGGGTCGATTGGCCTCGGCTCTTTTGTAACTGTGCTTGTGTTCTCATAAAACACCGTGGACATTTAACTGGGGACACGTCATCCAGAAGAGAGGAGAGTCTCTTTGGATAGGTGTAATGTATAGTAGTGAGAGACAGAGGGAGACCCTATACCATGCCAAATCGGCCTTTTTACCAAAGGTCAGGACATTCTGTCTGGGTCCACTAGCGTGTTTTCTTCAGAAGTTTTCGCCATTCATTCACACAATGTAACTGTCAGTCTTAACAACAGTTCCTGCTTCCACTGGCTCCAAAGCTCATGGGGTAACACAATATTTCACAGTGCCGAACAATCGCCTGTCTGCTTAGGGAAACCATATGGTTACTATGGAGCTGCAATATTGACACACATCACTAGTTATTCATAAGGAAGGAGAAAAAAACTGTATTGGTCTCATATTGGGCTATTTCACCAGCACCTTATTCTTCAGTAGAATGTCCCGTTCATCCTGCCTCCTGGTTCATTCAGATTCCAAACTGGATGGAAACACATTTTTTAGCAGCTCAAATCCAAAAAAGCATGATTAAAAAATCTCCAAAAGGTTAAGGTTCTTTCCATGGGCTTTCTATGGGTTTGACTGGCTTCTTTGCTGTAACTATTTATAACATAGCACAATTTAAATCATGAAATATATATATATAAGCAAGGGATTTTACTAAATAAAAATTTAAAAACCAGAGTGGTGGTCTGCTATAGCCTTTATGGCTATGACAGAGATGTGGGAGACGTCTGTGCGGGCCCCTGATGCACATCACTAACGGTCCCCAGGGGCCAACTGTCTGCAAATCACATCTGCAGAGTCAGGTTCATAAAGCCTTTCGTCACTGTGAACCTGGTTTGGACTCAGAAGATTCTCTTTCTGTTGCCTGCAGGACCCCAAGAGTGAAACAACATAAGATACACTTAGCATCTTCACAGCTTTTTTATTTCAAAACATAGAAATACCTCCTTTATTAGAAGAACATACCCTTTGCTTTGAAAGCTTTCTATTTTGTAAGATAATTATAACTTTCCAAGTGGCTGTACCTCCATATGTGGCTGTACCTCATGCTATACCGCAGTTAACAATTTGCAAGAAACTTTAATATTCTCCCCACTATTCATTACTTCTTCTGCATCTTATTATTATTTGCCTTCAGACCTGAGTCATACCAAAAGACTGGGCCAGCTGTGGTATACAGGAATAGCATCAAGCACTCACTGCAGTGCGTGGCTGGGTTGGTGCATCAGTGTGCATCAGTCAACATAGGTTTCTTTATTATTACCTTGGGATTGTCCATTTGAAAAGGTACCGACTGAAGTGGTACACTCCCTAGAGCTCACTGAGCCATCCTCACGAGCATTCGGACACCCTTGGCCATTGAGCGTGTGCACAATTCACAGCGAACAAAACAAAAGTTGCTTGCTTTAAACTGTTTCAATGCATCAATAAGTTAAATAATTACCCAGTGATTGCTCTCCTGTGAAATTATTCTTGTGATTGCTTAATTGGGCAATCGTGTCTTAACTGTGATTATGCCTGTAAAGCATTTCAAGATTGCAGAATGCACTGAAAAACTATTTATCATTAGTTGCTTGGTGGGAGCTACTCCTGGTGACTTCCTCCTTATTTTAATCTGAAATTCTGTCAATTTGAAGTCTCTCTGGATATCCTCTCGGTTCCTTAAATTAAAGCCCGCAGCCCTCTCCTCTGTTTAAATGCTGATGCGGATTCAATGTGATCACAGCAGAAATGTAATGGAATGCTGTTAGCATTTGTTTTGTTTTAAAGGTATTCCATTAACTTTACCCCTTGGCATTTTGTTAATTGTACTGTCCCCTCGATAGCCCAGTAAAATTGTAACAGGCATAATAATATTTAATATTTATTAATTAACCATACTACTTTTAACCACACTATTTTTTTTGCACTGTTCCAAGAATTACCTTGCACTGTTTTTGTCCTGTTATATTTTCTCTGTTTGCGGAATTTTGCACAGTTTTGATTACTTGGTTACATGTTATTTATGTTATGTTATTACATGTTACTGTTATTGCTATTGTGTAACTGTCTATTGTCTTATCTTCTGTCCTATTTATATACTGCACCTGAGTGACTAATGAGAAACACTTTTCATTATACTATGCACCTGTGTAAGTTTAATGACAATAAAGTTTAATTGAATTGAATTGAATTGAATATGACCAGCTTTTGAAAGAGAAATTCTCCAGATGCAAAATAACGTCTAAAATCAATTCTGTGTCAGAGAACTACAGTGCGCAAGATCTTGCAGGCCAGGCCACCTAAGAGTGAAATTCTTGGCCTGTCTGTTCAGGCATCCTCCCTTTCTCTTATCATATCACAAAGGCTTTAATGTTTGTTACAAATGCAGAACTCAGTTCTAAGTGTGCAGACAACCCCTTTATCTACCCCAGCCCTGCTCACCGGCACACACTGTATTTTATGGATACGAGCAGCCCCAGTATTACCCCCTACAAGGTGGGAAACTCCGCTTGTCCATCAGCCCATGACAGGCACATGTTGAGCCAGACTACATCAAACTGCTAGACTGCCCAGCTGATTGACATCCTCTCTCTTCTAATGACTTTTGAGGTGGAGCTCTGTGTCTGTCACCCGTGACAGGCCTGGAGCTGGGCATATGAAGAACTCAGCTGGCTCTGAACGGGCATCTTTTGCTACCTCCCAGAGGTCAAAGAATCTGAAATGGTGCTTTGTCTTGGGCCAAAACTAGGGTGACATAGAATCAGGTAGTGGTACTGGCTCCTCTTCCGCTCTGCGGTAAACATGCTCCGAAAGAGTGACCAGTCGTGATCCAGATGTTTCACCAATCATTGCTCCTGATCGCCATGCACCACGCTACTCCACATCTGGCAGTGGAAAAATGCGCCATATTGCATCCCATCTGCTCAGAGGGCACGCTGTGGTCCAACTGTCCCCAAGAACGGCCCGTTTTAACGCCAGCCATAAATGTAGAAATTCGCAATTATGAAACAGCAGATTTTTAATGTTACTTTGAGAGCCATACGGGGTCTCAACCTTTGGCAGGAACAGAGATGATTGAGCCTGCCTGGTAACTTTCCTGTTAGAGTTCATCCTGAGCTCCGGAGCAACGTCTGTGGCCCCAAGTTCCACGACTCTCCAATCCCAAGTAAAAACGGAGCAGAGGGCCACCGGGATCACATGCATGCGAATGTCACCTCACTCGCGATGCTGCATCAGGGAGCTGGACTCTTCAGCCCTGTGCTGTCTTAAACCATATGCTAATGTTTTTATATGCAGAAAAGATTAGATTGGGGACCCATAAAGTTTTTGAAAGTAGAAATTATACCCTGACGATGCAGAATGAAAGCCATCCCTTCTGCTGCTCTGTTAGGGCTCTGGGCAGGTGCCATTTCTGTTCTGGCATGGAAGTAAAAGCTATATTACCCTGTCTTATATATATTTCATGTCTTAATCTGTGCTCATCTTTTAACTAGGTGGTAAACATCCTCATTAATTCTAAGGCCTCCAAAAAATCCTTCCCTGAACTTGAGGGAATGTGTTATACGATACTTTTCAAAGTACTTTAGAGATTTGGGTGAGAAATAACAAAGCCCTTTATGGACATGCATAGGAAGATGTTTTTACTTTTATCCAGTATTAGATTGAAGAGAATATGTTTGGCTTCAGCTAGTTCTTAGAAAATGGACCAATTAATTTTGAGTTTAATGACCCCCCAACAATAAAAACACATTTATATTTCCTAGTTTTCCAAACTAGCTCAATCAAAAATATTGTGCATTGGATTTACACATGTCTGTCTTGCATATTTCTTGTTATTCCTAACTTCTTGGCAAATATTCTAATAGTTCTTGTTGTCATTCACTTGCTTCTGTTGTGCTCTGAGCTGTGATTTGCTTTACCAGTACAGGAAGCCTGGAAGCCTGTTTTGTATATTCAGTAATATTTAAAGGTGCTCATTTTTTAAAAACATATAAGAACATATTTTAAATCTAAGGGTCAAGTATATGTCATTTTGATTCACTTCTGTGATACATTTATGAAGAATGGGCACAGTCTGTAACACATATGTGACAACATGTTACAAATGTGATAATTCCTAAGGAGCAAAAAACATCAATACATTTTGGATGTATTAGGATGGTGATAATGCAGTTTCAATACAGCACCTCTAGGTGCAGGTGTAGCCTGTAAGCAGGCACACCAGTCCTGTCATTTACTCAACAGAAGAACAGTGTTAGGTCTTCTTTCAGTCACAGGGAAGGGCTTGCTTCAGCTGTGAGCATGCCCAGTAGGCTTGAAGCCTGGGGAGATCTGTGTCATATGCAGGCTTTTGGCATGACAAGCAGCATCTTCTAGACACTGTGTGGGAATGCAGAGATATATAAGACATTTCTAAATAAGAGCTTGTCAGTCTGACATTAAAATCTGGGCAAGAATCACGGTTGGCATCATTTCCTGTTTTCCTTTCCTTGAGGTTAAATCTGTAAAGGTTGCATTTAATTTTAATCATAAATCTAATTTGGCTTAGTGTCAGTAACGCCCTGCCTTTGGTGCTGTTGAAGCAATGCCTGCACATTGAGGGAAATAAGAATGGGTACAGTATATTCTCATCAAACAATTAACGACCTGATGAGATATGTTTTGTTCTACAAACAATCGACTTGCAACATAAAAATCAAGGCCGTGTCTCTTAGTGGCAAGAAGTGCTCTTATCTGCTGCAGTTGTTCAGGAAGTCTCTGGCAACAGGTCCTGTTAACTGTGCACCAAAGCTAGGACATTTGTTGTGGCAATAATGCCCATGATCAAGGCTCAAGGGGGACAGCAGTGCTCATTCTAAAGCTCTATTGCAGGAGAACGGTCAGAAAAGAAATAGCTCGTGTCATGCAAAATTCCAAATTTATACTCCACCTCCCAACCCCTATAGGTGTGTGTTTCCCTTTAAAGCCATGTTTAGCAATGGACACCAAGTGCTCAGATAAGCTGCAAACAGTTTTGAAGAAGGATGCTGCTCTCACACACCACAGCCATAACTTTCTGACAATAAGCTGTGTCATTGCTCAAACAGTTCCCTGGGTTCCTAATCAGTGCTGTTATGTAAGTCGTCAGGTTTTTTAAATGCGACACTCCGAAATCATTTGTACCAGATTATCTCTCCTTCCGAAGCCTGACAGATGCTCGGTCCAGCTGGTGGAGAAAAAGTTTATAGCCCAGTTGGAACGGAGGTCCTCACACTCTCCACAATGTTGGCCAGCATTGCCTTTTTTAATGAGTCACGAATTGCCTGTTTATCTTCTGCTCCCTGCTGTTTCGGCATTTTCCCTTCCAGAACAATCCTAGAAACACATGCTGTTACAGACGCGAGAGCAATGTGTGTAGACATTTAGAGCCAAATTATTATAAGGAACTCTTTTTTTTTTCTTCTCTTATGTATTAAAAGGAGAGAGGCATTACACACACTGTAATAAAATGGCATCTCAGATGTTCGCTGTGACCTTCTCAATATGGCCTGCCAGAGAGAGCTGGGCACATTTTGAAGCCTTAACAAACACATAAATGACTCTATAATTGGTATGCTTTGTTGTTCATGTTTTGGCTCTGCTGAAACTGCACTAAACACTTTGTTTAATGGTGCTACATTATGACAACACATGGCTCCTACAGAACAAAGGGATAACTGGCAAAGCCCTTAAAAAAAGTAGCAGGTGGCATCAACTGGTTATTTAAAAAAATTAAAAACTCTGCGAATAAAAAAAAAAGTTAAGGCAACTGCAGATCACAAGAGATTTGGGCCTCAACATCACTGATGCAATCTGACATGATGAGAAGTTCACATGTGCATTGAAGAAAACCCAAAGTCTTTAAAAGCAAATTAAAACTGGAGATATATCAAGTGAACTGAATACTTCAAGGGGCCTTATTTTGTCCCTGTAAGATGTAGCGAGAGAAATTCACAGAGCCATTGACCAAAGTTTTGTTTTCTGTCAGCCTGAGAAACACCCACTTACAGAGGTCCAGCTGGAACAAAAAAATCAATCTGATGATTTTTCATCTGTTTATTATTAATTTTTCAACAAGACTTTTATTTTAGCTCAGAAAAGAAGTAGGCTCTTTTGAAGTGTCATTTATTTCAGCCTTTATCAGAACATCTATCTGATACTTTATATGTACATATATTTTTTATCATTTTAGACAGTGTATCAAAAATGCAATGGTTTCTGAAAGCTGCTGTATTCTCAGAGCTATGTCTTGGCTCAACTACCGATATATTCACATCTCTATAACTATAACTCTGTTTCAAGGATATCTTTATTAAACAAATCTGCATTTACAGTAAACTCTGAAATGCTGGAAGTCTCCCAAAATGTTCCTATTTAATATTTTAAATGTACTTCATAAAGCTATTGAACAAATGAAACCGAGAAGACAGGTGAAGTCTTCCATTGGGTTTCACGTTGCAGAGACCCTCTGCGTGTGTGACCAGGCTGCTGAGTCACATACCTTGAAACTAGAACAAGCAGAAACTAGGAGACCAGGCGTAAGACATTTCCTTTCTCTGCGGAGGATCGGCAGTAAACTGTGTTGCAAGTAGAAGCAAAGAAAAAGTTGCATTTCTGAAGTCTGCAAATGATAGCAGCTCAGAGAAAGTGCATGATTATGGTGTTAGAGGTAACATGTAATTATGTTTATCATCCCTGTGGCCCCAAACCTACAAGCAGCCTTTGTGTGAGTTTAGTTTGCTCAGACTTCACCCCAGGTATGGAACAGATTGGCCCCTGCTGCTGTGCGCGAGAAAGAACCACAAACTGGAGGAGCTGTAACATTTCTGGCACTGGAGAAAGACTGCAGCCCAAGCTCCACACCATGAAATTTTATTCTCCGACTGTCCCCATTGTGGCGTGCCATGAGGTTAGAGCCCTGCATTCTTCTCATTGTATGGGGTCACTGCGGCAGAATCGGCCAAGGGGAAAAGATCTCTCCAGAGGAAACAATGGTAGGAGTCACCCCATAAATGTCCCTCCTTCTGTATCGGTCCATTGACTCCTGGATTCCCCACCAAGATGTCACTGTTAGGCCAGTTGGGTTTAAAATGGCTTAATTAGTGGAAAGCAAAGCTATGTCTGAGCATGTTTGTGTGAAAAGAGAAAAGAGGGAAAAAAGCACACTCTCTCCCTTTCATCGAACTCATGCTCCCTCCTGTCAGAAATCTTGGCTTTTTAAGAGGGGAACACAAACTTAACAACATTCCTTTCATCCAGAATTAAGTGCCTGACAGCAAATTTAAGAGAACTCTTCACCTTCTCCTCCTTTAAATTTCATTGGATTTAATGATACCCAGGGTCATCAATTACTCCTGAAGGACTTTAAGAAAAAGCAGACTGTTAAAGTAATAAGCATTTCATTTAAGTGGTGTTCATTTTGAGTGATATGCTATATACTTTTTACACTTTGAACCTATGAACATAGAATTAGACTATGTTCTGGAATGAACTGGAAAAAAACATATGAGCCATCAACACAGATATTGACAGTACTGCAATGTGTTGCTCAATGTTTTTTCTTTCAATCTTCATGGTCTAAGAAGGCCATTTTAATCTCAAGACAAATTATGGATGTTATTTAATTGTAACTAAAGGAGTGCCTGATGATTTTACCTAGGCTCCAAAGGAACAAGTGATAGGTTTATTCCCTGCTGAAAAGAGCAGAAAGAAAACACACCATTCTGCTGTGGAGGCTTCCTTGGAGGAGGTAAAGGAGAGACTTACAGCAAAACGTTCATGAAACCTCCCCTTCATGGTTCAACTGTGATTTGGTGCTGTTACACATTCTCTAGCAACTTCCATGTGAAGGAAGAGTCATCGTTATCGTAATAGTTGACTACCACTGTCTCAGCACACATCCAGTCGGCACTGTGAGCCACATCGACAAGCACTGTTTTAAAGGGAGAGGGTTCTGGGCTGAGATGGGCTGTGAGGTAGCTTATCAAGCAGAATATGTTCCAGTTGTCCGATGTCATTTTAACAAGTCTAACAAAAACAAGGCAACTTGTCCAAATAGTGGCTGGATATCTAAATGTCGCTTCATTAATGAATGATTTTCAACACCCGTAAAACTTTCCACATACAGATTACCTGGAGATGTTTTTTTTTTTTTTCGTGTAACTCACGCAAAACCCAACTTTTCTCCACTGTTCGACTTCTATTGTTTAGCTGCCTAGTTTGAGCATCTCTCTCACTTGATCAGGCCAGCAGAGTCTCCTCTGACTCTTCCCACACTGACGAGCCTGACTGCCGGCCACTCCAGCCAGGTACATCGCCATGGAGACCGCAGGCCTGGAGTCCCCGAAGGGGTGGTGTTCCTCCCATGGGCAGGCTGCAAAGCCTGGCACTCACCTTTGACATGCTGCTCTGAAAGGGAGTTTGTTTTCCGATTTGCACGGTTCATCCACGCACCGCACAAAACAAACACCAGTAAAAACCTCTGGAGGTTCAAAGCAAGTAAGGGAGCAGCAGCTCCCTCCATCGGCTGTGTTCACATGAGAATCAATCTGTTCGGAGTCTTTGAAGTGCACGGGGATAAAAGAGTACCGGGGGTCAGCCATGAGAAGGCGACAGGACGAGGGGGTTCAAAGGAGAGACTGCGGCATGTACTGTACGGCACCCATCTTCTCCTTTCGTCGCAGAGGCCCGAGACCAGGAAAGCTTACAAAATCCGAAAGAAAACTGGCGCGTGGTGGCTTGAAAACATCTTTTTATTTGTTTAAAACTGGGAGTTAAAAGAATTCAGGTCGTGTCATATTACAGAAGTAACATTACAAAGCTTAAGGATCAGTGGCTGTTGTGGAACTTTTAATGCAATGTCTAACAGCGATTAAGATGCCACTGACTAAATAACATGATGTACAGAGGATCTAGAATATTTGTGACTTCTGAAGTCATTAGTGATGCAGAAGGTGACACTGGGCTTTTCTTCTAAAAACGGAAATGTTATTAATTATTTTTTTCGCTCCCATAGTTATAGAAGAGGGTTTCAGGGAAATTCAGAGTAAACCTCAGGGTATCATTTTGTTTCTTTTTCTAGTCCCGTTTAGGTCGGTCCTACAGCTTGTTCTGACTGATTAGAGCAGCTGAGAAGGATACATGCAAAAAGCAGCTTCACGTGTTCTTTTTCTGCCTTTTTTTCTTCCTTTTTTTAAATTTGCAGTTGGATAATCATTTTTCATCTCTTGGCTCCGAGGCAGGAGCCAGTGTGGGTCACCCTTCAGAACAAGTGTCTCTTTGCCATCTACCCTCTTTTCCCCCCAGTTTAGCAGCAGAGTTGAGCTTTGGACAGAGTATTGACACTGTTCTTGTTCATACTGTAACCCTCAAATTCGCCCAGTCTGGGAGTTCCTTGACTCGAACCCCAGGTGATCAAGGAGTCTGTGGAGGCAGGTCATGTTGTAGAGACAGACGAGTGCACTCGAGTGCCTGGTGCCTAGTTCACGCCAAAGGACTAGCATGAAAAACTTTCTCTTCTCTGGGAAAATCAAAATCTGGAAGATGGGCTTTACACTTCATACACAATTCTCATTGATAAAACAATAAGCGTTTACACACCTGGCAATACACAGGGTTTGCTTATGAGCCTAAAACCCGCATAACATTGTGCCTTGATGTTTGTGGGCTCCTGGTAAGAGTTAGCTAATCATATAGCCTATACACACCAGCAATTTCCACACTACAGCTCCTAATCAGAGCTCTGAGTGCTGTCCTTTATTGGCTAAACCACTGGGCAGTCTCCTTGCCCAGCTGTTAAAATTGACACGGGAGAATTCGTAGACGTTAGGGGGGATGAGAAATAAGTGGCCTGCACACTCACACATGCTGCTGAAATTGTGTTGGGTCCTTTCACATGTATTCCAGGTGTGGTTAAAATGTAAGTACTAAATGAAAAAACGTATGGGCAGTTCAAGAAGATGGGCAATGTTCTGATCAGCCATTTCAGCTTCCCAATCAAACCTATTCATCTGTAGTTAATTGCACAGGGTCCTTATAAAATTAAATGACTTATTCAAGCAACCGTATTGTATAACCGTAAAAGTGTGCCATTGAGGAATAGCATTGGCACAAATACAAAACAAAACTAAGGGAGACTTGTTCACATGGGCAATAACAGCATACACCATGCAGCACCAACACTACAAGAGTCCACAGACGAGAGCAATCACAGGCTCAGGAGCAACATAGTCTCCTTGTCTTAGGAAACATCTTATCCATGATTTTCATGGCACAGCTGTCTAACTTTATGAGCGTCCTCTTCATGTGACTGGACCCAACAACACTCAGATGTGCGGAGTGGAAAAAGGCTGATTCTGTTGTAAAAGGCTGATTCTAATCAGCATGTGTGGTGCTGGATTAATCAATAACATGTTTCTCAGACATGTTGTGTCATGTTGCTTCAGATCTCTGTAACCCCAGAAGAAAGCTTTTAAGCTCCAAGGTAACCTGGAAAAGCTGTTCATTCTGTGGGACATGGAGATCGGAGGCTGTTTTCTTTTCGCTCAACTTTCAAAATTAAAGCCTTAATTCCCCAATAAATTTTTTAAAGGGTGAAGTCACATTAGTGCGTGTCCCTTATTTGAATATGTGAATTTACCATATTAAAGCAGAGCGATATAATCCTTTTTTTGTGACGGCCGGTCATTAAAAGCCAGTGAAATAAAAGAAAGTGTTCCCTATGAAGGTCTGAAGTAGGTTCCAATTTAATGCTCATGCATGAAGTTCAGTCATAGGACAGTCATCCATTAACCTGAGCGTCTGTCATTTCAGAAGACATAAAGCCACATAACTTATTTTTTACAACAAGGGGCATTAAGTGCACTTCGGTGTGAACCATATTTAACCCTGATGTGTTGGACCACCTGCCAGTGTCTCCACTGCAGACTGACCATTCAAGCCCAGAGCTGCAGGCTTCGGGAAGATGATATAGAGCAAGGACAAGGAAAGGCCGTAAAGGGGACACTGAGATTTATGAACTACAGAACTGCAGCATCTTTAGAATATGCATCGCAGGTTCCGGACAAAGGGCACTCCGACTACAAAAAGAAAAGAGCATAAATTGTGTTGTATTTAGGGGAGATGAATTTTATGGAAGATCTTGTATACAAAGCTTGTCTGTTCAAGCTCAGCTCAATGGGACCTCTTTTTGCTCGTCTTCCTCTTAATATCCAATTTCATCTCTGAATGGCTCAGGGATTCTTTTCCTGATTGAGAAAAATTGCACGCTGAGAAAACTTGAAAAAAATACTAGTTAACAACATTCAATGAAGACAGAATGAAATTTGGTTTAAACGCTGGAGTTCAAATTGAGCACTAATCTATATTTGCAATTTCCATTTCAGTTTGAAGAAGAAATTTGAAAACTCAAATCCTTGTGTAGCTCTGCTTCCAGCTGTGCTGCACAGGAACTAAAATAAAATGAGAATGGGTCATCATTGAAGAACTAGTTTGAATCGCCTTCTGCTTCAAAAATTCAGTAATCTTTCTTGTTCTGTCTTATGCAATGACATCGTCTGCCTTTCTTGGCTTTTACTTCTGAATCTATCACTTCTTTGCTGCAGAAGTATAATGTGATGCATTGCATGTTTGAATCATTTGCCATGCAGTATTTTCTTTCTGCTAAGCTTTAAAGCAGTCAGCAGGTCATACAGCTTTTTTTTTTTTGTGAGGGCATGGGGGTTTATTAACAACACAAACTGGACACCTTATGTGACCTGGGTCACACTTCCTGTCAGAGGGATCCAAACCAGGATGATCTAGATCACTAACTGGACACCGTGTCAGAGTGTCAGACAGAGCCGAATTTGCACAAGCCAGCGGGTGAAAAAGACCCGTTTTCACATCTGATCTATCTGAAACCTAAGCAGACAGTGACAGCACTAAGGGCTTGAATGGCAAATGGAATAATCTTGCTGTCATATTGAGCAAATAATAATAAATCCAATCCAATAAAACCATTTAGACATCTGTTTTCATCCCAAAGGAGCGTAAAAACCTACGGGAGGGAACCGACTTCATCCACCAGTGAAGAGGAGATTCAGCCGCCGCCTGAGAGACACACAGCAGCCAGACCGCATGCAAATCAGCTGGGGGAGAGAGAAACTGCACCAGCAGCTGAAGTATGGGAGAACTTCAGGAAGGCAAAGATGTACAATCCCAGAATGAATTCAGCAAGGATATGAGGCTTAACACCCCTATATGTTCACTAGGTCCCATGGTCTCTTTAATCAGGACTTTGATTAGGTCTCAACTGAATGATGACACCTTCTACACCACTGTGTCCCCTGTCGCCACACTGGGGCATTGCATTAGAAATTGTGGTCCAGAGGGATTAGTGCCACTTACTGGACCACTGAGCAAGGCACAATTGAAGACTGATCCACAGGTCCTAGTAACATAATTCAGTTAACTTTTTAATAATATTCAATCACAGCATCTTTTTATAAGAATGCAGGTTGAAGACATTAATGTAAGGTTGCATTGTAAGGAAACATAATCATCAAGCCAAGAAATATAACAATGCATCTCTCTGTTTCTCAACCAACAAAACCAACAAAACGTCTTACACAATTAAGAGTAAGAGTGTTATCCTGGTTAAACTCCACTCTGGACTTGTAAAAACTTGCTTCACTAAAGTTTCCTCTTAATTCAACTGGTGAAGTAATTTCTCCTCCCCCTGATCTGCTGTGCATCACCGGGGTGGAGCTGCTCCTCAGTGATTGATGAAATGGGTCCCCTCCTGTATGTGAAGCACTTTAGGATCCTCAGGGATGAACACTGCTATATAATTGCAAAGAATGAGTATCATTAAATGAGCTAAAGTCAAGAGACTATTCAGTTTACCGAAGCTAAGGTGTATTCATCTGGGTGGCAGATTTTCTGCAATGGTGGTACCAATGTGTTTTATTTACATATAATTCAGGAAGGCAGCTATGATTCCAGCAACACAATATGGTCATAAATGACCTTTCTGAACTCTGTGCTTTTTTACATTAACTCCTTTGTCTCCCCAGCACTGAGATAGGACATGAGTAGTAGTAGCAGTAGTGATAGCAGCAGCAGAAGTAGCAGCAGTTGTAGTAGTAGTTGTTGTTGCTGCAGCTGCTAAGAGTTCTATCAGTTTATTTTATTTATTAATTGTATTCTGATCATTTCCATCAGACTGAAAACAGATCATAAGATCATATGCTGGCTATATGTTGTATAATGTCTATAGTGGTTCTATACTAGACTTTGTCTGACTCGTTAGTAGGATCTAGTTAGCACATCCTGTTCTGTCAAGACCCATCTGTCGTCGAGAATCATGCATTCCTAACAAGGTCTAAAATACAACAGCTTGTCACATCGGCCTCCGGAAGAGTCATCGGTATTTTGTTATGTTTAAAACTTAAAAACAAAAGTGTTTCTGTACAATTTTTTTATTTCCTGTAAACCTTATTTCCACTACAGTCCTGGTAAAAATAACAAAGTCTTGGTCTCGGTCCAGGTGTTAGTTAGCACTTGCAGGACAGAATGGACACAGCCCTTTTACTTACTGCATTCCTTCAGTGCTCCTCGCAGATGACCTTTGCATGGATGGCAGAGGTCAGGCTGACCCCTACTGACTGACCAAAAGGAAGGTGCTGGGCAATCAAAGCAGATTAATAATTATTTTAGCTTAGAATGGGGCCAGCCCTCTGCTGGACATTCCTTGTTTTAAATGGCTTGATGGACCGGGCCAACGCAGGTCAGCAGATGCCAAGGAGATCAATGAGACCCTGCAGCCTCCGTCTCTCTGCGCCTTCTGCAGAAAGGCAGGTACAGTGGTGCCCCTGTGACAGATGAGAGCCCATGTTGTGCCCTTGACTATGAGGAACACAGATAAAGAAAAGCGCAAACAGATAAGAGGCAAACAATGAACATTCTCCTCCTCTGCAGCCTATTTATTAAAGCTCTCCAACAATGGCTGTCTGAAGATCACAGCAAGAGTGTGAGTGTGAGTGTGACCCTCCGAACGTCAGACCGCTGTCAGGAGAGTCTTCTTTGGGACCTGTTTCGGTGTGGAGAAAACAAAACAAGGTACAGGTGATAAAAATAAAATTTATGAAGGTTTACCCTCGTCATCTCCCAGCTGTCACACATCTGTCCTGAGGTTATATTTTGTCATTACCATCCTTTATCAAGAGCAGGGTGACCTTGGAAAACATATGGGACACAAGTTTTCATTTTGAGGTAATACACTGTCTTAAAAACGAATGCTTTCTTCTACTATGAACACCAATGTAGGACATTCAAATTTCCACATTCTGGAGGCTACCGAGTGGTTTGTCCACCTCAGAGTGTACAACACGTTCTTGTCCTGAGACTGCTGGTTTAAATGGTGGCTGTACCACTGCCAGTGGTTCTGCAGAAAGCAGCACACAGGATGGTGTGTGTCCAGTAATCTGCATCTGGCCACCTCCAATGCAGGCTTTCCCATTCTGTGTCAGGGGACCTTGCTCTATGGGCTGAGTTACACAAGAACTGGGGGATGGAGCAGAGATGAACTGTGTAGGATCTGGCCTGACCTGGGTTCATTCCTGATTCAAGCCGAGTGCATTAGAAATTTCAGACAACCATATGTGATGTTTCAGAAATAAATGATGACATTATGAGAAATAGCCAGTGTGCCATGTGTGGAAATAATTTGTATGGTTCTAATGCATATGCAACGGTCACTTCTAAACACCTATTCATTGTAGTGCTTGGAACTTTACTAAGACTAATAAACTTGCTTGGATTCGGAGCATCACGGAGGATACATTTTGTGTGTGTTTTCTTGGGTGCTCTCTGGAAAGTAGCCTTTTTCATAACCAATTAAAACTCATTTCAAACCTTCACTGAACTAAGCTGTGACTTCTTGCATCCCCTACATCAGGTTCCTAAGTAACCAGTGTGCAGCTCCTGTGTGTTTGTGGTTTTCATCAGGTTTTCTGTTTGTCCTCACTGTTGCCTTCTCAGTGCTGTAAGAAGCAGATGGCTTTCTTGTATGACACGTATACATCACAATTGTCTTATCACTCTCCAGATCCTCTGCTTTTCATGCAGCTTATTTAATAGGGTATATCAAACACTGAGAAAACTATCATATGAATTTGTTTTTTTTAACTGCACTCAGTTCTTCGTTGCAAAAATCTTGTGCAATGTAGCAGAACCTGAGTGGAATAATTATTGATCGACTTTCTACATAAAAAAAGGGAAAAAAACATTATTTTTTTAGTTTAAAAAAGGTTTGAAGTTAGAATGTGAGAGCATGCTAAATGCTCCCCCTTCTGTAAAAATCTACAAAGGACAGTTCTGAATACAGAAATGTGACTTAAGCATTGGAAGGGTTAATAATTAATTCTCATTTATTGCTGCCATGAATCTGAATCAGGCAGTGATTATGCTGTTCAAACGTTTGGTATACATAACACATTGCAAAAAAGAATACAGATTTCCTGGCAGCACAAACCAAAACGCTCTCCGTAAAGAATAATCTTATTCTGTGCCAATTCATCCTGTAAATTGTACCAAATTTTCTTGGCGTGAATTTCCATTAACTGTAAATGATTCTGCTGTGCCCAAACCTAGTGAATTCCCACTGCAGGTAGTACAATGTATGGAGAGAGAGATGAGCACGGTCCATTTCAGACACTGGCTGTGACCAGCCCGGTCCATTTCACTGTGGGGAAGAGCCCAAGCCTAATAAGATACACACTTCTTAACCTACAGTGTCAGTTAGGACTTCACGCTGACATTGTGAAACCTTTATTTAAATATAAATATATCGCAGAGGGTGACTGCACTTTCCATACCCTGGACATGTGTAAAATATTAACTTGTTGATTCCTCTATACCAAAATATAGAAAATAAAGATGAACAAGTATTGAATGTTAACAGCAAACATCCTTGTGCATAAATTCAATTTTTAAGCAAAATGGTAAGACAATTTAGCAGAAATTCTAAAAGTTGTAAGACAAGTTTTAGGATTGCATGAGTTGTTCCTGACTGGATTGTCAACGATGAAGTTGGAATTATGTTAGACTCAACATACCAGGGGGAAATCTCAAGGTTCTTTCTCTGAAATTAAACTGGTGCCCAACAACATGCACTCCTGAATCTCCACAAAATCCCCATCTGTTCTGATAGGATTTCATCTCTGTCCGAGCGCACGGTCTGGGGGTTTCGTCACTGTGCAGTGTGCAGGACTGTAAGCTCTGAGACACACTATTTCCTATATATTCACAGGCGCCCCCTTAATTCAGCCTGGGCATGATGAAAGTTGCACATAAATCTACAAGATGACCTTTGACATTGAAGCTGATGACAATAACTAAACTGTCAATACAGGTCTGGAAAGGCCTGATAACGAAATTCTTTGATGTTGTGTCTTCAAACTGCTCAGTCCCTCAAGTCATTAATCATCTTACAGACAGCTTCTGTACATGTCTGACTAATTTGTCCTTATGGAGGACAGGCAGCAGCCTGGAGGTGCAGAGGTACCTTTCCTGGAGCTGGAATACACAGGTTGCCAACACGCTGAAGCTTTGATTTGGTCTGAGACGAGCCTAGAGAGCCCTGCACCTTGACCTCGACGAGGAACTGGCCCTGAGAAATCTGACAGGAAATAATATGGCTCAGACAGTACAAATCGAGCTAGCTGTTACCTGCCACTTATGAAATGGGAACTGGCAGGAGTGACTGGGTTTCACTTCACAACAATCCGTGTCTGCCCATCCACCCGCAAATATTGTGGACATTATTGCGCTTCTCCACTTGTTCAAGTGCTGTATCCTTCAGAAAGAATCCCTTTCGTCTCTCTCAAGTGCAGCAGGGCAATATTTTGAGCACAGTGGCTCCCTGAGTGAATTCTCAGAATGCACCGATGGTCATTCAGTAGCTCTGGCTGGAACCTAACGTTTCTGGTCATCATTCAGAAAGACAGTTGGATACAAAAGAACTGCTAAAGGGAAATTAAATTCTGCCTCGAGTTTCTTACATCCTGGGGAGGGGATCCTGTACAGGACGTGTAAGCCCACTGTGTTTGTACTCTGAAGGAGAAACTCATACACTTATGACACTATCTGTAATAGCCACAGAAAGAAGCGAAAAATTATGAATTGCTGTGCGTTTACGAATGCTGTACTTTCCAGTCACTGACAGCCCCTCAGTCTTCCCCTTTTCAGTTCTGTGTTGCTCAGCATGGTTGGGAGGCTGTCAAATTCATCATTCAAATCACCGTTCGCTGTTATTGAATAATAACTACCTATTACTGGAAGCGACAATATTTTCCAGAAAGTGAAAATGTGTTCAATGTCATAACGCTACCCAGACCAAGAGATCCGGTGCAGGACAGGCCTCCCAGTCTGAACGCGTTCCTCTGCAGAGCGCAAATCAAATCCAGATGAGCGAAAAAAATTCATCAAAATCGGCAAGCAAGTCTCTGAGATTGCAATCACATGGGCTGTTAATTAGAGGGAAATGAATTATGATGTCTTTAACTAACTGACAGATTACTTAGCTACTTGGATGAGGCTGTTTTTGTACTTAACAGGCCCTCATGGGGGAATCTGACACTGTCTCCTTATTGCCAGAGCTATTTTTCACCCAATTTACTTCCAAATGATGGCTCACCTCAGGTCCTCCCTCAGTGCTGGCTTTGAGCAATGATTAATGGCTGGTGTTTAGACGGCTCTACCTGGGGAATGGCCCATCTGCACCGCAATGTCAGGTAAAGCAGGGCCGCCTGCAGGCTTCAGGCTTTGAGTGGCAGCTTTCCTTGGCCTCACTGCTGTGTCTTAAGCACAGCTCGGGCGACGGGCTGAGCACTGATCGCCTGTCACAGCGCAAGCACTGCAGCCAGGACATGCAGGGTGAAGTTATTCCATTTACAGAACTAGGTCAGTTCAAAAGGAGACAAAAGCACTTTTTCTGTCATTACGATAATACAAAAAAAAAAAGCAATTGTCAGAGTGTCTCGGCCGTTCTTTGTACAAGATCAAAGGCAGCAAACCTTTTTCCCCACAGTGGTATAAACACACTCTGGAGCTCAAGCTGAACCTTTTTTTTGTCTTGAACGTAGAAGACCACGAGGGGACCTGATGCAAGAATTCAGGATCTTCAGAGGCCAAAATTCAACCCAGAGGACTTCTTCGGGATGAACGGTGAAACACGAACCAGACGACACGAGTGGGAATGGGTGGTTGAAAAATTTAAAACAGAGAATAGGAAGCAAGGGACTGTGGATGTCTGGGTCAAACTGCCCAGCCTTGCTGATTCAACTGATACCCTGACTTCTTTCAGCAACAGCTGAATGAGATCCTCTGATCAATTAGCTATTAACTACCAAACAGGCTAGGTGGGTTGAAGAGAGGTTCAGAACCTTTCTTGTGTTGTTAAAAGTTGGCAGTTAAAAACTGACTTAAAACATTCATCATGCTGTTCTGCAAGTTTTGAAAGTTTTCCTCTGTTGTGCAAATATTTCGCAATCTCCTATCCCTGACAAACTTGAGAGCTCTGCATTGTTTCGTCCAAAAACAGGGCAGCTGTAGTATCGGTCTTCCTACTGTACTGCTGTGACCAAAATACAGGCAGCCGCCCTCTGTTGAACACAAAGTCAGGTTCACAGATTTCTGCCCTGGCCTGGGTTTGAATTATGGGCCACGTTATCTCAGTGTCAAAGCTCATTTTAATATAGGAGTTTGGTGCGTTACTCATTTGTGTCTCATTATGTAATATGAACTGGAAGTGTGCCCCCATACACACATTAGGGTATCATACCCCTCTGTATCCCTTTGTTTTCAGACCTAAATTTTCAAGAGAAACGTTACATATGCGCTGTATGCTACTTTTTAAGATTCAGCTGGGCCTCACTTGTATTATCAACCATTATTACAAAACTACTTACTCTTGATACGTCTTTCAGCTACCAGAAGCCCATCCTGGAAAAACAGTGCATCAGTGTCTGTATCAGAGGCCACACAGTCAAGCAGAGCCAATTAAGGAAACCCATTAACCCCACTGGTAATCTTTTTGGAAGGTCTAAGGCAGCCTGAGCACCCAGAAGAAATCTGTATGACTACAGGAGACCGTGCAAACTCCACACAGAATGAGCTCCAGCCCGGCATTTAACCCATCTTCTTGTCAGAGTCTTTAAGTGACAAAATGAGCAGTTTCAGTGGAATTGTACGGGGGTTTGTCCATCTCATAAATGAACTTGAGAAGTTTAGATAAAAGAAACAGCAGCTATTAAGTGTTCTTAAGTAGCTAACAGGCACATCAGAGCCACAACTACCAGCACTTACCACCACAGGCAGTGGCTCCTGAATGTTATTTAGACGTCTATTATACGCTTGAACAACCTGTCTGTTTAATTTCATCAAACTTGAACCCCTAGAAATGGCACAGATGCTGGTAGGATAGTAATCAAATTACATTTTGGACAGGTTTATGGCCACTTGCTGTCAGCCCCTCTCACGTTGGCAATCATCACAGCTAATACAGTTTTGAGGGTGATTAATGGCTCCATTAATCAACTGTTTCGTTTCGGCAGTGATAGACACATCACCAGGGCTATCTCAGCTGGCTATGGCTTCATCTGATTTTCAGGGGAGTCGAGGCCAGTCAGGCATGCCGAACACATGGCGGGGAGACTCGAGTGCAGAGCTGGGCTTCAAGCAGAAACGAAGTGGACACTGCTGTCAATTTGACGTGAGAGGTGCACGAGGCCGCCTGCTCCCAGCCAGTGCCCTACGTCTGCTCACCCATCTCGTGGAGCTCCCAGTTGTGTTTGCTTCCGTATTTATTTAAAATTGGGAGTTATGGTTTTTTTTGCCAGTTTTCACCCCCAATTCAAGTCGCTCAACACCCACGCTGACTGGAACCTCTGAGGTCCGGCTGGTAGCAGGATGGGCCCCTTTTTCTGCCCTGTTAACTAGGGAGGACTCCAGGGCTCGTCTCTGTACCATTATCCGTCTATCCGTGCGCTGGCCTTGTGTGCCCAGCACACGGTTTCATATTCTGGAGCTGAGCTTTTGTGTGTTCGAGAAATACATACATTCATACATTCTTTGAACTTTTCAAGTTTATATAACTAACTGGGACTTACTGTACTGGGTTCTGTCATTATGTTTTTAATTCTGCACAACATCATTGTGTGCCTTTACATGAAACATGTAATGGTTTTGCAACATAGCAGCCTACATTGCAATATATTTGTATTGCACTTGTATGGTGATACTGGTACAGTTTAACAGGGCTGGTCTTACAACTTTTGGCTGTTCTCTGTTGGATTACCCTCTGTTGGGCGCCCTCTAGTGGCAGACACATAGACATCGTCACTGTGTGTTCCACAGCTGCATCTGCAGGACAGTACTTTCTAAAAGGCTGCCAAACTTCCAAAGGCTGCAGCCTGCCATAACATTAACAGATTAAGTGATATTCTGATGAAGACCCATTCTTAATTCTAAAAGGCTGGTTTAGTTAACCATTAATTGCAAATGGTGCTTCTTGAATTTACATTTCTTGTAATTGGATTCTAATCATCAATACAAAAGCTTTTTAGAAACAGTTCAACTTACAAATATCATCTTAAAGGCCATATCTAGGTCAGTATTTGTTCTACTACCAAACGCAAATAACTCAAGGCAATCATCCGGAGACATTACAATAACTCAGTTATTGCAGAATTGCAACTTGTCATCTGTTGTTGGTATTGTCAGTCTTAGTGTTAAAATAGTTATAGTTTACTTAGTGTAAAAGAAGTTATCAAAATTCCTTCATGACCTAATATCACAGCACATTTGCACTGCTGGCCCATTACCTTGATTTGCCTTGTGTTCATGGTGGCTTGTGGCCTCTCCAGGTTAGCATTTTATGAGTTTTTCTTGGCCTTTAGCATTTATTTATAACAGATTCATTACCGTGCTATACTGCTGTATCACTCCCAAAAATGCTGTAACAACAATCTGACACAAACAGCGTTACAATGTTGGTTGGCTTTTGGAATCACTGCTTCTTATATGGATTAAAAAACATATTTATTAATGTACTATTAATGCCGCACTCAAGAGTTTTCAGCAGTATCTTCTTTGGGTACTTTAATAAGAGGGGAAGGTGAGTGGCCTGCCGTAAGAATATTTTAATCTATAGAAATAACCTTTCTTAATTTCCTGCAGTCCTCTGCACCACTGTTGAAGGTGCACTATTTACACCTACAGGCGCAAATGATTTCGGTTTACTGCAGGAACAACCTGAAGAGCAAGAAGATGTTGCCCACCTTCATATCTGAGGGGGATATCAGGTGTGTGACTGAATCTTTTCTGTCTGAACACAGCACATGTAACAGTGTCCCACATGTTGTACTATTCTGTTATTGTAAGCGTAGGTGTTAATGAAGGCTGAGAGATCCACAGTAACAGTTTTTAATATGCCAGGAATGGATTGTCCAACCTTGGACCGGAAAAGGAAGTAACACATAACACAGACTCGACAGTACAAGGACACAGCGTTAAGCATGTGGAACAAAACTACTGTGTAACTAAATTAAACAGATGACAACTCTGTTGATGCTGACTGTGTCTCTTATGAAGACTGTGTCCAATGAGGACTGTCTTTGAAGAAGACCATGTATGTGACGAAGACTATGATGAGAACTCTGTCTCTGATGAAGACTGTCTGATGAGGACTTTGTTTGATGAGGACTGGGTCTGATCTGATGAAGACTATGTCTCTGAAGGAGACTGTCGATGAGGACTGTGTCTCTGGATGAGGACTGTGTCTCTGATGAAGACTGTGGACCGTAAGGACTCTGTCTCTGATGAAGGACCGTGTCCCGTGGGGACTCTGTCTCTGATGAAGGACCGTGTCCCGTGGGGACTCTGTCTCTGATGTGCTGTTTCGTTTCCATTTTCCCTGCAGCCTTCAGCCAGCAATGAGTGAGAGGAGGAGAAGAGGGACAAGCCTGCTGCAGTTACTGGCTTCAGAAAGCCAGTGGACAACAGCAGCCAGTGCCAGTGGAGCCCCTCAGACAACAGGGCCGCTCCTCCTCACCCCTGCGGAGGCCAGTGCCCTGCTCTGCCACTTGTACAGCAGACACGCAGGAGCAGATGAGACAGGCACACAGGCGCATACCCCCCCCTTCCAGAAGCAGAAACCAGATATGACCGTTTACACTACCATAAATCAAAAGCACCCACAGCTCGCGAGCAGCTGGCACGTTTGCAAATAATTGTAATTATTAATCACGTCGATTTCACACCCTTCAGCAGCGCCGAGTGGGCTTTCTGTAGGATCCCAGCCCCGGCGCCTTGAGCTCCTCCAGCGATGGGCTGGGGGTCTTTGATGACTGCTGTATGACAGAGCTGAGTGGCACACAATGGGTGTGTGCAACACCCTGGGCCAGGAGACAAAACGGAGGGTGTCCTCATTATTTTCTCCAGTTTGTTATCTTTGTTACTCCAAGCCCTGGCTTGCCACGGCTTTATATGAATCAGACCTGGCACCTCGAATCCATTCAATTCAGATATCAGCCTCTTATGATTTATTATCAATAGTTCTAATTGGCACGGTTATGTCTGTTAATGTTACTGGCACCTTGGAGCTGCTGGTTCCAGACATCTCAGAGAACAGGCAAAAAAGGTCAGCTTGGAACTCACCCACACACACACACAAAGCAAACACTCTGAAAGTAACTCATGCAAGGAATAATGGTTCCCAAATGTAATTTTTTAAATATGATTGCAAAATTTGGTGATCATCTCAGGCAACAATTACTACCAGACTGGAGTTTTTGGGAATGCTGACTGAAAACACAGACGTGAGACGTGAAACTGACAGAGACATCGATTATTATTATTATTGTTGTTGTTGTTTATGATGATGATGATAATAATAATATCATTATTATTATTATTATTATTATTATTATCATTGATGTTGTTGTTCGGATGACGTCTCACGGATGACGTGAGAATTTTTAAGACGATTGCATTACATACAAAGAAAAGTTCAAAATACCAAAATGATACACTAGTTCCAATAATAACACTTTCACTTTATGTACCGTGTGTGCTGTGAATCGAATCGATTGCAGCGGTAAAAACGCTTGCAGGCCCTCGGATGATTTGGACCGACGGGAGGACTGAGCACGGAGGCTGCAGCCTGCAGCCGGCCTCTTGTCTTCCAGCAGCTCCGCTCCGCAACGCCTCGCCCTCCAGCAGACCTCCTCGGACAGACGCCCGAGCGGTTAATGTTATGATTCAGTACACCAGGCAGACACATAGATGGGAAACTTGATTTGAAATGTGCAGATTTGTCTGCAATCAGATCAGAGTCGGATCACAGCATTTTTTTTTCTGATGTTCGGCTTTCCCTATATTTCGGCTTCCACTGCAATACAAGCCGCTTGTCAAAATAGCCCCTGCTTGTTTATTCGTTTTCTTTAATTTGTTCATTCATACCTTGAAGAATGGCTGTCAGAAGCGGTGAATCCACGTTTTTTCACAGAAATCCGCAGACCGGCGACCTCGGCGAACGCCGTTAATTCCGGTAAAAACGTTTTCATAACTATTTCTGCAATTACCTGGACGATCTTCACAGGTGAGTTTCACTAGTTGAGCTTCTGACTGGCGGCTGACGCTGAGGATCTCCATACCGCATGATCCTATTAATAACTACTTACAAGAATTCAAAACTTAATACATTCACATATCTTCGTTAACCTTGTAGCTATATGTTACCAATAATTACAATTTACTGAAGGTTCTGGACTGAAGGTATGTGACCAAAGTGCTTAAAATAATACAAAAACAGCAATCGGAAGGGTCGAGTCTGACGCTCAATTTGCTTACACTGGAAACAACAGGGATACAGGTTATTCAGAGATACAGATTAAAGATACCTCACTACAAAGGTTGATTAGGTTTATAATTATGAACGTTTTCTATAACGCTACAGAATAGTTTTTATCATCAATATCCCTACACTTTCATTTACCTTTGAATGAATATTTCTCTGTCAAGTGGACAATTCCTCAGTACACAACCCATTCTTCAGTTCTCACTAATAGTTTTTCTGTACGCTGAAGAGAGTTTGATTCATCAACCGCAATCACCTGTTCTTCACGTGATGGCTTTTTGGGAATTTAAAGTGACATTTCCTACGTAACAGATCTCCCCCGGTGGACCATGTGAGGACAGTGCGACAGACGGGCCTTCTAGTTCTGTCGGTGTGCTCATATGTGCCACACCTGTTAAAGACACTAATGCATAGCAGCCTTCTGCATGCGATGTTAAACATTATTCTGAAAAAACAAACAAAAACATTATTCTGTTTTTGCGGATGGGATTATCGCGCAGAGAGCAAACAATCCACAAGTTTCTTAAACGAACAGTCAGAACTAAGCCGCGTTCGTAGTGCCCTGTGTGAAACACGGTGCCACAGAGCAGACACGTCTCGGAGAGAGATACAGGTAGCTACGTCCGGGAGACCATTATCCTGTTTGTCCACTAGTATAAATATTAGATATTGCCTGCTCCTTCTTGGAACTCTTGTTACATAATGACTCTGACTCCTGGACCTCTGGCACAGCTGCTGCTGTGAGTTAGGAGCATTCCCTGTGCTGGCGTCCTGTCCTGGTGTCATTCACATGGAATTCCAGAGGCCCTGCTCTCTGCTACAAACCAAGCAGTAACTTGGAGGGGAAGCACTCCTGAGGGGAAAGGGCCTGGAAAAATATAGTGTTCGGGTTTGGCTGTGGACTTTTGTTTGAAAAGTCAATAAAAAAGGATCACAGAAAAATTAGCAAATGTTTTCATTGAAGTCTTGATTTCCTGTTCTCATTTTTTTGTGTGTGCTCAATGGTAAAGCAGCCACAATAGTTGGCCATCTCATATTTTTGTAGTACAAAAGTTATGTTCCACAAAATATAGCTAGGTTACACTAGGAAAAAGTACATTTAAATGAGATTAAATTCTAATAATGTTGTAATAAACCATAACCATCTTCATTACAGATGTGGGGAAAGTCTGTGGGCACTGAGGAAAATGGAACAAACCTGTAAGATTTGGTGACAGAGTGAAGGTCAAGAATGAAACTCTTCTACCAGAGAACATACGGTGACGCGGGTCCGCCAATCTCTAAAACTGTCCATCAGCACCAACAGCAAACATGCTGGCTTGCTAGCGTGCCGAATCGCACATCCTGACTCACAGAGCCTGACACGTCCTCCCAGTCATCCAGTGGAAATCGCTGGGGGCCTCTCCAGCTCGTCCTGCTGGACAGCCTGGGGTGCCTGGTGGCCAGGGGGCTCTCCGGGGGGGGCCGCAGTAGTGACGCGGAGTGATGGATGACCTCCGGCTGACCCCACCCCGGCCACCTCAGCATGTGCATAACACAAGCCTCCCCAGGCCTGGGCCGGCCGGCAGGACAATGCCCTGCACAGGTATTTAAATGCGAAAGACAATGAAATTTAGACCCAGTGGAGGCCACATTACACATTTATGACCCTTTAATGAGTTGCTAATGGGAAAATAATTTTCTTTTGCTGCCTCTCAGCTCACAAGGGTAAAGACAGATGGGCTGGGGGGGGCTTTACCATTGATAATCCTGTATGAGCAGTGACTGATGAGGACGGCTCAGGAGTTGTGAGCACGTCACTGTCAGAGAGTGACAGCAGCTCTCTGGACACTTTCCCTCTTGCCTCTTAAGGAGAAAGTGCTCCTCACACCAAGAGGCCATGTGAAGCCTCATTTCAAGTTGAAACGCAAGTCTGCCAGAGGCAGTGAAGGGATGACTGGGAAAACATCACACTGATCAATTACCCCCTTCCGACAGTGATAGATGGTGTCACCTGCACACACTTCCTGACGAAACAGTGGCTTCTAGGTTCTAGGCTAGAGCAATCTGAGCCAACGCAGGCCAGGAACAGGCAGTAAAGGAGAACCCGGAGTTCAAGCACACCACTGGTCTGGGAGGCTCAAGCAGTGCATTTCCCAGTGCGCAGTTTAACTCCAAGCAATAGAGAAGCAGCCTGCCTTATCTAAATGAACCCCATCTCGCCAAAAGAAGGTAACAGAACACTCCAGAAGTGTTGCAGGATTCACAAGGACACAGTACTAGCTATGCAGGTGTCCTGTGTTTCTTCATTTTCAGCATTGTTGTTTTTGGCATTGGTGTTCTTACACAGCAGTGTGGAGAGATGATTAGCACTCATTAGTTTTAAATAGAAGGCTGTGGGTGGGACAGTGCTGTTGTACTCCTAAGAAAGGTACTTTTTCCAAACAGTTTTACCAAACTACCCCGCTGTACAGAAGTATGTCACTTTGGTCTAAATAAATTAATAAGAATACTCCTGCCAGGACTACTGCTTTTAATACATTGCATTGCACTCCCTAGCAGAGAGCTGGGGGCTTGGCAAGCATCAGCATCAGGTCGATGGGTACATCCTGGCCAAATTTCCCCCCTGGCCTTTACCCCATCATGGCCTCCTAATAATCCCCTTCTATGAATTGGCTACATTACTCTGCTCTCCTCCCCACTGATAGCTGATGTGTGGTGAGCGATCTGGCGCACTATGGCTGCAGTCAAATCATCCAGGTGGGGCTGCACATTGGTGGTGGTGGAGGGGAGTCCCCATTACCTGTAGAGCGCTTTGAGTGGAGTGTCCAGAAAAGCGCTATATAAGTGTAAGCAATTATTATTATTATTATTATCCTGTACAGTATTTGTGATAGGACTCCTGCACGTGCCAGCTGCTCAAGTTATGTCAACCCCTCTGAAAGCTAGACAATGTAAAACTTGTTTTTTTTTCATATAGAATACACATAAGAGGTCAATCATGATTTTAACTGTCAGGTCACTGGGTGGTTGTATCAAGTGCTAGATAGATACCTGTCCCTTAAACGACATAGAAGCTCCACCATTGCTGCTACAGAATGAGAGGACAAAAAAGTCATAATAAGCAATCAGCCTCACGAAAATTACGAGCAAAAGCTATTTCGATAGCTAAGACGGCCGCTATTGTACTAGATTCAATAAGAGCTTCTGACGAGGTGTCCTTAAACATGCAAAGCTTGCGTTAGACAAGAAACTCTTAGAAAGTGAGTCTCTTAGCTGTCCCCAGATTCACAGGAGTAAAGACAGATGGAAGAGGGAGGGCTTTCCAATTGCTAATCCCGTTGGAGCCATGAGTGATGAGATCCACTCAGGATGTTTGGGCTCTTCACTGTCAGAGTGACAGGAGCTCCCTGGACACGTTTCCTGTTTTTTGTCCTTTTTGAAGGAGAATCCCTTCTGCACTAAGGCCCTCACACCAAGCGATCCTGAGGAGCCTCACTTCAAGTTGAAATGCAAGTCTGGAAGGGGCGGTGAAGGCATGTAGCGGGAAATCAACCCGCCAATCCGTTACCTCCTCCCGCAGGGTGACGGATCACTTCCTGAACTGCTGCACACGGAGGCCTTTCCCTCGGGAACGAATAACATCGGATCTTCTCACTCATAATCCAGCAGCACAGGACAACAGAGAACTTTGATCAAAAAAAGGTTCCATCCATATATTTCAAATGGAGAGGGCTGGCGAGGTGGAAGGCAAAATCAAGCCAGACAAACAGCTGAAGGCATCGTTTGCTCTGTTATCTGAGCGGTAAGCGATCATTGGGATTGCTGAATCAGACTGGGCATGCAGTGTTCGACTCAAAGGCAGGAATGCTAACTTGTAATACCTGTACTACAAGGGGGTCAGAGTGTTCAAACCAGATGCTCTGTTTGCTTAATGCGTATGAGTCCCTAAAAGGGGATTTATAATCCCAGAGGTGCTCGGCACCATCACACAGACCAGCTGTTGAGTCACATACCTCAACATCTGTGGCTTCACAGTAGCCAATCCCACTGACCACTGTGACAGAAGGCAATGCAGTAATGACAGCAGTTCCTCAAATAAAACCATTGCTGAGCAATGCCATGCAGCAATGCATTCAACATCCTTGAATCAATACAGACAGCTGACAGAAAATCCCCACATGTCAGAAGAGCCAGAGACCTGGAAGGTCTGTTTTCTGAACCACATGGGCTGAATTTCAAAAGGAAAATGTCTCAAACGTTTACTATCTTTGTTGCATTGAACGTTAAGGTAAACTGTGCTATGAATCTCTGGATTATAATTACACTTTGGCTACAGTGGAAAAGTAAACTCCATTTTACTCCATGTTTTCCTTGTCCAGAGCTATCAAGAAAAATCTGTGAAAATACAGAGAGGCTAAATGCTGGAAACAGTGTGGAAACCAAGAAAGTAATCACTGGCATTTGTATATCCTGGGAGTGCCTTAAAATAAGGCTTTTCTGAACAGATTTACACGGGGCCCTGGTGAACATATTTGAAAGGAATTTACCCTTTACATTTGTAGATGTATATTTTGGCAACTTGGATTTTCGCTTGAGTAGTACTGATAAATATCTGTTTGGAATTCTTTTATCTACAGGAAAGAAGACTATAACAAGAAAGTGGTTTCTCCCAATGAATGGTTGGATTGATTTAATAAATTAAATTTACACACTGGACAAATGGACAATTTCACTTAAATCACAGGACAAATTGAACACATTTGTCGAATTGGTTTAGTTATTCGTGAGATACAGATAACTGTGTTCAGATAACTGAAACTAGAATTAAGAATGTATATCTACATACATTTTGTCCCTCTTCATAAATCATAGAAAATATGTATCTTCCTCACTTTGAATGTATGTAGTTTGGTTAAAAGTATAATGATTTTAAAATATTGAGGGAACAGATAAGAATAGACTTAATTTTCGTTTGTGATGTATATTTGTGAATTTGTATTATTAAAGGATTGTTCTGTAATGATATCTGTATTTAAAATGGTTTTATCTGTTCTCTAAAATAAAAAAAAGAAAATTTAGAGGCTGTGTCCTAGTGATTTTTTTAGACAAAGCTTAATCAATTGCAAATTCCGCGGAACTGGGTTTGTAAACTAAACCTCTTCAGATGTCCGAGACTCTTCTGATACATTTGAAAATGACAGACTCTTTCAATCAGCTGCAACCAGACAACATTAATTTTCTGTGGTCTTTGTGAAAAGTTATCTTTTAGACAAATCCCAACGCTGCGTGTTTGTCTAAATATTGACAAAAACAGTAGAAATAGAGGGGGGAAAAGTGCCAATAAGAATAAAGCCATTCTGCTCTTTTCCTATTCTCTTTTTTTTAAGGCACTTTGAAGAAAGAAGAAATAGGTGTATTCTTACATACTGTCTCTCTCACACCTGAAGAGGCTCCACGGCCGAAATGTTGTGTTCTCTTTCTTCTTTTTTTCAGCATGGAATAAACCTATAACTTGTTCTTACATACTCTACCAGCCACAGGAGCTGAATTCACTCAGGCACAGAAAATAGCTCAGCGGAATTCATGGTGACACACAGCACAAGGACAGCTAATCGCAACAGATCACAGGGGAAAGCCAGACGAAGCGCTGCAGAGCTGGTCACCAGTTCAGGCAGGACGTGTGGCGATCCACTTTGCATGCAATAAGCATGGAATTAGGGCCCACACATTATGTTCCTTTAGGAGGGGAAAAGGAGCAAAAACTCCATTCATTAAGTGCCACTAAATAAAAATTGGAACAATCACTTTGTATAAACGATGTATGCCGATGTTTCCGGGTTGGCTATTCTATACGTTGAATTTGTCTCCTGTGTCTACACTCACCCATCCCACCCCCACCCTCCTCTCCTGTGTCTTCTTAGGTTACACAAACTCCCACCAGAGGCACTTAGTACAAAGCGCTAACATCTGGCACCCATTATGTCACCAGATCAGTTGTGATTAGTCCATATGATGACTCTGGCCCACAGCAATAGGCAAGTGTTTGCTATGCTGCTTCCAGCAGGCCGCCAGAGCTGTCACTTCTGTTTTGAAACCGTTGCTAATTCTGCACCATAATTAGCCCTATCTGCTAGTACTCTCCCATACACTACGCCTGGCCATTCAGGGCTCGTTCTAAGACATTCTGCACTAGTCTTGTGCTTTTCTACGTTTTGCTGGAACCCACAGGCTGGGGCGTGTATGTGTGTATGTGGTGTAAGGAAGATATGCCCTAAAATACTCCCTGAAAGGCCTTTTCTCCCAAATCCTGCTCAGCGGACCACATCTGCAGCAGCCGTGAGTTTCCTCTACTGTATATGACCAATTCTGCTCTTTCTTCAAGGGCGTGACACAAACAGAACCAATTTGTGCATATCTGTTGTCATTATTCAACCGTATCAAGATAGATATTTAAAGAACTTATCAGTTGGGTCAATATCAAGGCCAGTTTATTGGCCGGTTAAATACTTTTCGGATTTATGTGAGGAGCAGTCCAATTTGGCTGCAAAATCGTCCCTCCAGAAAGTTTCAGGCTCGATATTAAAAAATGAGTGCCTGTCCAACAAAAAGACTGGTTGATCAGGTATCGTGCACAGCATGGTCATGACTAAATTATTTGGGAAGACAGCAACTGGGCCAGGCAACGCCCCTCCCGATCTTCAGGTTGCGTTCATTCCTCACACAAGCGGGCTCCAGACTTGCTGGGTTGTAAGACGGAACGCCTCTCGGAGAGAACGGCCGCTGTTGTTGCCACTTTCCTGCTTGTTTGTTTTTATCCCGAGCGGCTCTCAGTTCTTGCTTTGGGTTGAAATGTATCAAAACCACCAACTGCGACAGGATCCACGTTGGCACGGGCCTGCTCTCGGCTGACGTGCCAGTTGCGACTCTGCCAGCAGGGTGCCAGGCTGGGGCCTGCCGGCTCGGGGGGCGACGCCGCCACCCCCGGAAAGTTGAAAGACGGCTGCGGAGCCTGGACATCGTCCATACCACGGGGGGGGAAACAAAATCAACCGAGCGGAAAACGTCCCGACTTTCTTCGGCTCTTCCGCTGATCCAACTGCCCAGGCGGCCAACAGAGATCGCCGGCCCCCATCAAAGACGACTTTGTCACGGCGTTGGCCTACCCAGCCCCATGTGCACCAGTCTAATTTCCATCGGCATCATGTGGTGCTACGGAAACCACATTTTGCCAAGCTGTCAGAAGATCAGCCATCGCTCAGCTAAACAGATTCCCCATTATAACTGTCGGCACAATTTGTCAGTTAAATGAGGTACAAGAGGGACGCTCTATTTGCCCCTAATTAGCTGTTCAGACTACCTTTGTCTGTTTGATTAAGTATTCACTGTATCAATTTTGTTTAATCTGATTCATTTCACACATTTCCTCCAGGGAGTAGGCCCATACGGTTCGCTAATCTCTGATATCAACTCATTTTCTTGTCTGATGAGCTGTCATGGAGATGTTTTTTTTGGCTGTCAGGAGGCTTTTGCAGTATGATCACTGCGTTCATGAAGTGGTGGAAGATGGCAAACTTCAGTACAACCGTCATGTTAGAGCAGCAGATACATCTGCTGGGTTAGGTCATTAGCTAACAGATTACTGCAGGGGTAAAGGTCTTTTAGGGCAAATTCGACATGATGGGACTTGACCGGTGTTGGTTATTTGAACATCAGACAGAAAGAGACATTATCCTGACTATCGAGGTGCTCTCCTTTCCTGGGCTGTAGAAAGCTGGGAAGAAAACACAGTTGAAATTCAAGACCAGATGATGGAGTTTTAGCATTAAGGTGCCAGTTTCAACACCAAGTTATTTTCATGTCATTTGTGCTGAATTCAGGTATGACGGATGACACGTCTAATATGGTTTCGTTATTTCTCATCTGGCAGCGGTATTGACTAAGAGCTGCACTCTGGAGGGGCAAATGCTTATTTACTGCTTCAGCAGTCCTTAAAACTCCTTAGACTTTTAGATAAGCTTGCAAGTACTGATCTTCATGGATTGACAAAAGTCAAAGATATTGCCCATGAGAACAATAACCAACATACTGCAGGAGGAATAGATTAAGACAAGATAGAAACAAGCAAGAGAACATTACAGCGACCCGACATTGTTTTTGAAGTGCTGGAACACATCGTTGTGATCCTATCATTCTGGCCATAGTTATCTTATCAGTTCTTGTTCAATTCTAGGTCTCCTGGGTTACAATCCAGCAATCGTTTAACATCTATTTAAATCCACAGATCAAAAACTGAGGAGAAGGTTCAGTAGTTCATTTTTTCTCCTCTTCACTATTTGTTAGATAAGAGATCTCCAATAACTGCTAGACTATAGTCTTCAAGAAGCAGTAATGGTTGTCTTCAATTGCTTAGTCATTGTACAATACTAAGGGCCTTATTTAGTATTCAGGACAACATAAAATGTGAAACACAAAACCTAGGTATCTTAACAGTCCTTTCAGGAAACTCTGCTTGAGGTTCAAATGACAGAACAATAATTATCTAGTGTACCCGTCAATGACAAAATCTGTGTACCTCATTTGCTTCATTCATTCAACATTTTTTACAGATAATTGACTCTCTATGCTTTGTTAATTTCCACTGTATGAAAGCACAGTGGCTACTGATCTCTTCAGCACGTGTTTGTTATAGCCAAGTGTATAGAGGTAAGTTTTAAAAACACATAGTGCTGAAAGATAGTGAGTTCAAAAGCCAAGCCAAACACTGTTGCTGTACCCTTGAACAAAGTACTGCACCCAGCTTTCTCCAGTAAGATACCCCGATGAATGAAAAGATGCGCTTTGTGTAAAAGCATCAGTCAAATAAATCAGAAAAATCAAAAAGCAGGTTTAATGTCAAGCAAAATGCAAGGTGTTCATGTATAATGAGTAGATTTTTCACAGGCCATTCTGTATTGATAAGAATTGAGGTCCTTTGTTTTCTTACCATTAAGGAGAGCTTTGCTGTGGTCTGTTCTGCGCTTCAAGCTTGAGTCTATGTGGTCAGAACCTATTTCCTCTGCCCTGTGTTCGGCTGCGCTCCACAGTGACCCCAGCTGGTCAAGACGGGAATCTGACCTGCTCTTTGTGTCAGCAGCTGGTGTGGCGACTGGTGAGCGAAACCAACCTCCTTTTTCCCTCTTTATGGTCCTTCAGAGGACATGCAGTAACCTTCTGCCTGTGGTGATTAAAACAGACGCTGAGCGCCGGCTCTCCAAATGGGCAGAATGAAAACTGGACATGTTGGAAGAGGAATATCAGATGTTAATATCTAAGACCGTTCTCAGCTGTTTTTTATAGAGGCATACCATGAGGGACCTTACATATATATTTCAGGACAGATACACAGCACCTGGGCTTTTATGGGCACTGAGTTTTTTCTCTGAACCTTTTTTTGCCAAAGTTAGAAATCAGGAGAGGGGTGAATCTGTGACTGATGAGCAAGGACAGTTCGTTTTCAGCAGAGTCAGGACAGTAACATTCTCTGAGGGAGTCTCTTAACCACAGGCTGCTGGCAGACAGACAAATACTCAGTGACAGCCATTTATGGCCAGCTACTGAACACCATCTGTCACGCATTGTGGAAATACTGCTCCTCAAAATGAAATGATCGCTTGATTTCCTTTGCCTTCACATTTCAGAAAAACTTCTCTGTCCCCTACAGAACATTCTCCACCACACACTTACATCTATTATTTGATTTAAAAGCAGGAAATTCAATCATAATATTTTATATTTTCTATGTATTTTCTTCTTGGCTTGTGAAATGAGTCAGCTACAGCATTAGCTGAGGGGACAGAATTAGGGGCGACTTCCTCACTGTGGTTGTTGATTGTTATAATAGAGAAAGAAGACATTTTGTTTCAAAATTATTGTTCTTTTATTAATGGATGCATGTAATTTAGTTTTAGTTAGTACAGTAGATCCAGGACAAGAAAGTTATTTTATTTATTTCTAAAGTAAAGAAGCTGTACTCTGAAGAGCTGTACAGAATATTAATTGAGAATTTATCCCTTTAAATTTTAAATCTTAAATTATATTTAGATCTCCATTGTGGCTCATTCAAAGGGTTGCTTGTGGTAGGGCTACCAGCACAAATATATAACCAAAACTTTAAATGCATCCCATAGGCAAATGGTATGAAATATTTTTTTCTAATGGAATAAATAATGCAGTTCTACTTTTAAAGACAAAAACAGATATGGTAAATCAAATATTTATTTAATTCATGCTTAAACAATAAAACCAGATTGTTTCCCTCTCATATAACATAGTGTAGTATTGTATTTCACCTGTCATGATTCTAAGTAAAAATGCAAAGACTCAGAATTATTATTTTATTCATGATAACTGGACTGAATTCTAAACAAATGTGCTTTGTTTGTTGTTATTCCCAATTTCTACCTGTCTAATTTTGAAAGGCCTAACTCAGTTACAACATTGCTGGTTCGGTCAGTAGGGAACACTGTTGGTTAACTGTCTGTCAGTGGCCTCGCTCTCTGAACCTCTGATCAGGAGCAAGACCCCAACCTGGGGTGAAGACAGCAATAGGAGCTCAAACATTACAGGACTTTGTGAGACAATTGCTTGTATAAAAAATAGTACAAAGCCTTATTCAAATAAATCAAGCAGTAACATCTTCATGAAATACTCTGCACAGAATGTTCAGAGAACATGAATGAGTAGAAAGAAGCCCAGGGACAGTCATGTACTGGGGCTCCAAATTTCTTTTGATGGACTCAAGGAACCCTGATTTCAAACATGATGTGCTGCTGGTGTAGGGTTTCTTTGTTCCAGGTGGAGAAGCTGTAGGTCACCCCGTCTCAGCAGATGCAAGCAAAGGAATTTGTGCAGCAGGGCTCAGTGCACTGAGCGAGTTACAGGGGCTGATGGCACTCACCTGGAAATTCCTGAGGGCGTAGAGAAGCAGGTCCTCAGGCCAGGCAGAGTTACCTGCAGTCCAGGGAAGGATGCAGTGCATGCTCCCAGCCCTGAGCCACCAGGATCCGATTCCAGCAGAGGCAGGGAGAGCTGTGCTACTGTATGTATGTATTCAATCAAATTAATGAGAGTCAAGTCCTGCACCAGCTCCCAGCCAGTTATACGCCCCTTCACACAATGTGGGTCTGTGCTTTTAAAGACAATGAAGATTCCTGTTACATTAAGTCAGTTAAAACTGTACATTTGGCTTTGAACACAAATAAATTAATGCGATGGCTGTCTTTCCGTGATTATTGCCAAAATATATTCAGTATGATAGAATACGATTATTTCTGATGTAAATGCAATAAATGCAGCATTTTCATCTTTTTATAAGTGCTGATTGTTTCAAGAGAGAATAACAGGTTACTCTTGAGAAGTAGAAGGACTGTGACAGGAGGGGAAAGGGAATCATTTAGGAATAATTCCAAAGTCTTCGTTGTCTTTTGTTCGCTTTTTCTTGTGGTTACACGTTACAAGCCCAAAGTTTGGAAGCAGCTGGCAATGTGCAAAGAAGTTGGGAGTGAGAACATTCTACCCCTCTTCTCCGATTGCTGGCTTAGTAATATCACTGTACTGTGTCAATAGACAGCTTTTGTCTCTAAAATTAGCCTAAAGAGCTTGTGGACGGCACTATGCCAAGCACAAAGGCAGCCCAGTACATCCTTCTTTTCCAGAAATCTGTTAAAGTGGGGTGGGTGTGGGAGTTGCACAGGCATTACAGAAGTAGAAGCATTCAATCTCAGCATCTGTCATTCTGTGATTCTTTTCTGGGAGGATTTCTAGAACATAAACATTTTCCCACTGTCCTTTAGAAGCTGTTACTTGAAATAAAATTACACAAAAACCACACAAAGTAGATAAAGATGTCTGCCAGTGGAATGCTTGTACTATCCCATGCCTATTGCTTTTTCTTTGGTCTCTATCATTCAAATTTTGTGTTGTCTTTAAATCTCCATTATCTCCTTCTTTTTTTATAAAGGCCTCACCCACAACCTGAGTTTTAGCCATGACATTTATTTTTTTGGTCAATGCTTTATAATTGTCAGATCTTTTCTCTTTTATACCCCCTAATACAGGATCATCATTTTTTACAGCTTCTGTATCTCCACCTCTGCTCTCTGGAGAGATAGTGCATGTATCCTCCATCAGGGTGCCGTGCTATATTGTGACTGGAGCAAAGCATTGCTGTAGATCAGAGCACTTAAAAGCACAAAAGCACAGAATTGAGTGGAGCACCTTTCCGTAGAGAAATAAACTACTCCAGTTACACTTCGTGTTAACTAAGGGGTTTAATCACAGGTTAAGAGCTTCTTACAACTTAAGGAAATGGAAAAAAATGGATTCTGGCCACCAAGGACCAGAGCTGGGAGCTCCTAATATAAATCCCATCAGCCCTGAGCTGCAAGAGTGCACTAGTGAAAGCCCTGAGCTCTGATTGGTCAGCTGACAAGCCTCCAGTGGGCTCAAGGGTATTGCCTTCACTACTTATATTTCAGTTATTTTTAGAGTATTACTATTCCTTTTAATAAGGTACAAAACGGTATTTTTATAAATAATGCATTTTACACAGTGATAGCCTTCCTTCAACTCGTTTGTAAAGATTTCATTTTCCTTTTGGTGTAACCCAGTGTTGTACAAGCATTTCAGACATCCAAAACATGGGCCATATTTTACCAGATGTCTTAATGATTTTTCCTCACAAAGTTCTCACGATTTTTCCCTATTAAAAAAGGCTGGAGATGACCAGGCACCTTCTGCCCCCCAGACATTGAAGTAAACAGCTTCAGAAACGCAAGGAAAAGCTGTGAAGCAGGAGGCTTGAGGCAAGAAGACAGTTTGCACCTCTAGGCTTTTGTGACCAGGTCCTGAAAAAACAGAGGACACTGTCACTTTAATGGAACAATTAACATGCAAATTAGCTTCAACAATTAATGGCTGTAGCAAAATGCTCTTATGATGGAAATATGCTTTCTGTTTTGGCTGCATGTTGCAAACATTTGTCTACGAAATCAGCTGACGGCTGCCCCTGGGCATTTCCCGAGAGAGAAGAGAAATGGTCTGTGCACCTGCCACCCAATTCAGCCACAAAAAAAGGGACCTGACACACAGAGCAGGAGATGATATGCATAATGAACTGCATTCAGCCTGTCAGGAGAGTCAATAACTTATCTCTGCAACTGCCTTTGTTCCTCTGGGCAGCAGCTACTCTGATCCGGCGGAGGTACTTATTCAACTAAAATTTATTTTCAATTGCAGCCCCCAGTGCTGCCCGGCACAAGCCTGGCTTTGACAGAAGCCTTTTGCTCAGGGCTAAACCATTGTTCAAGTTCATGTCTATTGTGTGGGCCTTTTGATCTAAGTTAGGAGCTTAACAAGCTGCTTTGAGAAAGGAAATCTGAAGTGTTTCGAATAACAGGTGTGTCTTCTGAAGATGTCTGGCCATTTGTCAGATCGCTTAAAAAAAGAAGGGGCCACTTAGCAAAGTCATTTTTTACTGCTATTATGGAATTATTCATGAGCTCCTTGTCCTAAAATTGCAACGAACCCTGTTATGTTACTTCTAATGAGCTTCATCTGTTTAACACGAGGGATCTGGATTCTCTTGAAAGTGCTCCTAAAGACTCTAAATGCTAGAAAAACTTGAGGGAGAATGAGAAATGGACACAGTCTTTGGCATGAAGTCACAGAAGCAATTTCAGATGTTTAACAGGCAGAGGAATGTCCCAGTAGGTCACGGATGGTAGAGACAGTGTTGGTCTCAAACATTTCTAGGACTCTGTACTACAAACACATGGTGTGGTTTAATCAGAGTCTCTGCGTATTCCCTGTAAGAAAAGCTTTAGTCACATATTTCCTGTGTCATAAAATAGGTTCAGATCCAGAGGTATTTAATGGTCCCAATATATTTTATTCCAGTGAAGCCAGTTTCTGAAAAAACAGCTTGCTTGATCCATGGAAACGAACTCTTCGCTGAAGGTTTTAACTTGCCAGTGATTGATGTGATGAAATGCCACACTGCCAATGTGGGACCAATTGAGCAGGAGCAGTTTTGGGATCAGTTTGAGCACAATTAGAATGAACCATATATCCTGGGTTGAGCTGCCTGTCCACGGAGATGTGAGAAGGATTAATCCAGTAACACTCCACTTCTTGAGACCTTTAAAAACAGTTTGGTCTGGCACATTTGGTAAAATGGTAGGTTAGGACAAGATGGTTAGGACACCATCACCATCTACCTCATTGTAATTTATTTATTGTACGTCTCCAGTTATTGTTTACACTTCTGTATTGTTTACATTCAAACTGTCTGCATGTTTACTTGCACATTGTCTATTGTTTGTTTGTACATTGTCTTGATGCACTGTTTGCACTTTGTTTCGTTTTTTTTACACTTGTTTTACAATCGAGAGACTTTCTGTAAGTAAGAATTCCATTGTACCAGCACCGGTTACATATGGCAATAAAGTTCAAGTCAGATGGCATCTGTTGTCTGAACTACATACCTCAGTTATCTGTGAAGAATCACCTACTTTCCTTAGTCACCTGACCCATAGGAAGATGACAGCTGGTTGGGTGACATTTAAAAACCAGGAAGTAGGGACTCATAGTGTTGTTCTGCATCTGCTGTCCCGGGACAGACAGCAGATCCATTTTAGTGCACGCACCCACTACAGCAGCCAATCCGCTGGCCAGCCTGTGGAATGTGGAATTGGGAAATTTCCCAATTTAAAACATTAGACTTGGATTAAGAGTTTGGGGATTTAAAACTGAGGTATGTATTTTAATGCTGACAAGCAGCTTAGCTGCTTTACAGAGAGGGACACCTAAAGAAGTAAAGTTAGAGCTTGGACAGGTCAAGGGTTGTGTTTTTTTTGTTCTGAACATTTTATGTAAATAAAGGAGCGTTGGTTTTTCATCTTGCAGCTGTGTTTATGTGTCTGTTTCCCCAGAGACCAGCCTGTTCAAATCTATAAGCATTGGTTCAGCACTTAACACATTAGAAGCTCCAAAGTCCTATAAAGATCTGGAATCCAGGTGCCAAGTTTAACTACCCCTGGACTAGATTGGACTTGGGCCTCCCCATTAATTGATCTGCTTTCTGTCCATCAGAAAGGTTGGACAGTCATTGTCCACTCATGCTCCACACTCGCTGACGTGTTCAGCAGGGTCTGTGGGAATCCTTCGGTCATTCCTGAGGCGGACTGGACTCCAGCACTGGGATGTTCTCCTGAGGCATTGTCTCACACTGCCTCGTGCAGTGGCATCACTAATCACTGTTGACCACAGGGCCCTTTTCTGCTCATCCGCAATGGCTGTTAAGCGGCCTCCTCACTGATACATAGGTTTCTGTGACCTTGCATTCCTCATGCACTAAAACTAGGAGCTGTGAGATAAACAGTGACGACGATGAGTCAGTCTTGGCGAGACGTCGGGACACTGTCTCCCAGCTCGTGGTCTATCATGGACACCTGTCTTTGGCTGTAATGTCGTGCCAGATGAGAAATTGCTGGCTGTGAACACCAGAGACTGTGAGCGACAATGAGCCAGCTTCATTCAGCCTACAACATACCTGTCAATGTTGTCACTAGGGGACGTGTGAGAATAACTGGTCAGACCCTATGGTGTGCCGAGAGAGTAGTTTGAATGAGTGTGGCGTCCACATCCCAGGAGCGAAAGGCAGAATGCAAGGTCGAGGTAGGAAGGGCTTGGTCTGGCTTCCAGAGTGTCAGGTCGAGAGTATCCAAATCCAAAAGGCGCTGGGCAGAGACGAAGTCGAGGCCAGGGATTAAACCGGGTCGGGTGTCCAGAAGTCAGGTCAGAAAGGTACGCGCACAAGAGAAAGTCAAAAGTCGATCTGAACAGTGAGCGGGGACTGAGAGGAGTGAGAGGGCATCAATAGGAAAAGGCGTGAGAAGTGATAAGAGCTTAACTAGTGCGCAGGTGTTGACGCAGGAATACGGTCCGTGACATTACCAGTGCTGTTCTCTTGATAACTGGGGTACTTTGGCAAACAGTATGTCTTTCCGTGATTTTCTTCACTGGTCACCTGTGACCAAACAACTCTCTCATTGAATCAGTGGTGGTGGCGGCCATCTTCTACGCTGTGGTGTGCTGGGGCAGCAGCATCATGACAAAAGATGCAAATAGGCTCAATAAACTCATCAAGAAGGCTGGCACTGTGCTGGGGATGAGCCTTGACCCCATGGAGGTGGTGGCTGAGAGGAGAATGCTGACCAAGCTCACAGCCATCATGAACAACACCTCTCATCCGCTTCATGGGACTGTTACTGGGCAGTGGAGCACTTTTAGCAACAGACTGCTCCAGCTACGGTGTTCAAGGGAACGTTTCCGCAGGTCTTTCCTCCCGGCGGCTGTCAGGGTGTATAACGATGCCCTTGGCTAGGACTGTTAGCCCTTCATTTGCTCGTCTATGGACAGCATGTTTACTCCATTGTACTTTTTGGACAATCAGTCTGTATAAACCTATGCACATTTTGCACATATTTTATTGTTTTTACAGTGACTATGATCAGCACATTTTGCACACACCTATGTATTTATTTTTATTTATTTTGTTTGTCTTTTGTTTTATAACTATTCTGATGTCTGTTTTGCTTGTCTTGGGCTGGACTGCTGTAACACATCAATTTCCCTACGGGATTAATAAAGTATTATCTATCTATCTCTATTAACGAAGTGAGTTAATCCAGTATTTATGCAACAAAGTTGCTCATACAGTATGTATCATGGTCAGTCATATATGATCAATTAGTATTACTCCAACAACATCTAATCACTACCTTAAACCTGTGCAATTCATTTTATTGCATGCAGTAGTACTGGAAACAGAATCTTTCCCTCAGTTCTTCTGGAGATGGTGGGGTTCCTTGCAATTTTTACTGCTGTAGCTTAAAATAGCGAGTCCTTGCTGCAGTTTTAAACTGTAAATACTGTCAAGAATGTCTTAGAAATTAGATTATACCTAGCACTGTATGTAATTATGATGATTTTGGAGACCAAAGATGCAGGTTTAAATGGAGCCTATAAATTAATCTAAAACTTTAATATAAATGGTAGTTTGAAATTTCTCCAAACTATACTGCTGCCACTGTTTAACATCACTTATTCTCAACAATGAGACCGGACGCCGGGGTAATGTGCGATCAGCAGTCTTCTTGTTTAACTTATCATTTCAAGTAAAGAAAATTTTCCAATTGCACTGGTATAAATAATTACACAATTGGGGACCTGCCCCTTACATAAGGATATAATATCGAAGAGCTAGATGAAAGCCGAGAGGGACAGGACTTTCTTCCAGATGCGAGTGCCTGCACACGGCGTAGAATCCATCTGTTCAAGCGCAGCCTGGGGATTGTTTCACACACGGTAATGAAGAGCTCAGTATAGTCACCTTAGGAGAGCTCTGACACATTATTTCACAGCCTACATGACGATTGTCACTCAGGAGCAAGAATAAAAGACACTTGAATCTACTATTCGCGTTAATTTAATGATTTAATTGTATTATATTTATCGAATTGTTATATATATATGTGATAATATTGTCTATACTGTATTATTACGTTGTTCTGTTTCTTGAATTGCTATGACTTATTTTGGCTTTTTTGGTTGAATAAACACTTGTAGTGCGAAAGGCGGTTGGGGGCTTTGGCAATGTCTTATTTCCCAGATCATGAAATAAATTGAAAGTATCGAATTGTTCCCGTGCTTGGAAAACGATTTTTGAAGGTCCTGCGAAGCGTCTCGTCTGAGTTTCCCCGTCATTTCCAGCGCCAGGAAAATGTGTGAAGAGCGCTGTAGCGTCCGGTTACGTTTCTTGTGTTTGATTAATCGATTGTTTAAAGGGAGACTATCGATACTGAAACAACAGTATCCACGAATATAGGCCTGTCAAAGCATGACATAGTTTTATACTTGGCTTTAATTCTCGCGAGCAAAATTGTTTAAAAACAAGGCGTAAATAGATTTACAAAAAACAGAAATAGAAATGCAAAGACATAAACGTGCAGGGCACACTGTGGTACACGTTTGTATAGTTAAATACTACCTAATGAGCTCTAAACTATTCCTAGTTAGGAAAGCTGAAAACTTGACGATTAAACAGCAAGAGTGCCCGGCGTAGCAATTAATTAATTACATATAATTAAAAATTAAAGAGCGGGGATCAACACCGGTTTCGTGTTTAACGGAGTGGACGCTCCCAGCCAAGGTTACAGAGAAAAGATCTACAGGTGCCTCAACAGGCGAGTTGCTGTGCTTTGCGACGGTTTGACAGATAATCGTATCTAAATAAATCCTGACCAGGGAAGGGGTGCGAATTTGTGCTGTTTGGGGATCTTAAGAGACTGAAAGTCCCCATGTACTTTGGGTGTTTTTTTCCTGTCAGGTACCGGTAAGTAATCGAGTAACAATAGGGAGCCGCTGGCATGACTGTCGTAGGATCTCGCCCTTTGAGGGGCCAGCCGATTTCAAACCAAACAAAGCCGTTAACGTTTTGGGCTTTATATTAAATTAACACGAAAACATCCACTGAGAACGAATCTTCTGTTCACGGAGGTGTAATGACAATCAGCATTTCTGATGAGTCTCCTACAGGGAAGAGTTTTATTAACTGCAGTGTAATTACAGCAAACGGAGGAAACCGACAGGATAGAGAAAATGCCGAGACTCCTCTCATTTACTTTTAACAGCAACCTGAAACAGACAGGGTGGGCTGGCGATAATTAAAGATTAGTTTATATTTACCGTTTTACCGTTTCGTAGAAACTATAATAGGAGCTAAGCATAAATTCAAGATGAACCACGGATGCAATTTAAACGCGCTTGAAAGAACCCAACCCAACGCACAGCAGTCATTCCTGTAGGTGCAACTGTTCTTCATTCTCAACTGAATAGTGCAGTTCTGCGACTAGCAATCCACAAAACCGGAGCAGTTGAATTGATTGTAAAACAGCTGGATCTAAACGAGGACAGAGAGACATGAAGATAGCGCTTGAATGAAAAAAATGTTAGTGATCAAAATATATGAAGCTGCACTTACTCCCTAAACTTGTAGATCAGATTTAGAATTGTTATAGCTATGCGTTAAATATTTGAACAGAATTTAATATTCGTTTTGGAATTCAAAGGCGCAACGAATTATTGTTTTCTCAACAGGTTTAGGGTAGAGGAGGTAATAGTCTCTCTGGAATAAAGCAACCCGACTGTACTTTCTCCTACATTAGTTTGTCAGGGAGACATGTCGTCTGTTCTCTTCTCTGTTTATCCAGGATGGTAAGATGATCGTGACACGGGGTGGTTTGTTAATCATCCCGCAGGCGAATTTTCTTTCAGCTTGTTAGACTTCAGTTTCGTCACAAAACGTTAACATTTGGAATCGCGGATTACTGTATTTCTGTGAGCACCTGCGGTTTCGTTCATTCCAACTGTAATAACGTTACAGGCGATATAAAAAAGGAAGGGCGTTATATAATAGCGGAAAGGAGAAAGTCGTAGAAGTACAACTAACAATATTAGTAAACACAGCGGCCTCGCTACCCAGCCCGTTACCCTAATCATCTGAGAGAAGTGCTACGAACTTAGTGCAAAACAATTCATTACAGGTACATGTCGGTCTGAGGACAGAAGAGCGGAGTGAAGGGGTTTGTTCTGACGTGAGACGGGTCTATCATGACTGAAAACACCACCGTGTTACCGGTCCCCAGTTAAATCTGCCCGTTGACATTTTCATCAACCCGTGAAGTAGAGAACGGATTTTTTTCTCCTTGTGATGTAATAGCGAGGACCGCGAAGTAAAAGGGGTTAGTTTACAGACTGTAAACTGAGTTTACAGTCGAGTAGAACATCTTTCGGTAACGCTCATACACCTGCTGATAAATTCTGATGGTTTCCATAAAAATGTACAGGTGTCCGTCAATATGTTTGCAATATATTTGCTCAGGAGCCCTTCCCATGTCAAGTTTTAAAGGTTATGGAGGTTCTTTCTTTTACTGAATAAGTAAGGAACTGTACATTTGTCACAAGTCTCCTGTGTCTGTCGGCGAGATACAGTAGCCATCTTAAACTGAAGCTGCGCCAGTCGATTGTGTGTGTCCCCTTTCAGTCCATCTGGAATACCCTCTCCGTCAGTGCTCTGCCTCTGTGCAACTGTATCCCAAAACACAAAGTGTTCCCCTCTTTCATTCACCCCATCTAAAACAGTTACTTTGAGGAAAAGAACTTGAGCTTCACAACGAGAAAGTTACAAAAGGCTTTTAATCCACTGGCTCATTTACATGTTATAAGAGTGAGGACGGAATGCATAATCTTTTGCATTTAGCGCCCTGTAATCCCCACTTTCTCTCTGATGTGTTTCTCTCCCTGTTCCCCCAAGAACAATTAATTTGTAATCTCCACAAACATACATTCTGCTGTCTTCCATCTGATCCGGGCTGGGGGAAAGGAAAATGGGTCTGGGCTTCTACGGCACCTCCACGTTTCTAGGGGGGTCTGGTTTTGCACATTTTCAGGATTCAAATCGCTTAGGGAACTAGCTCAACAGCTAACTTCGCAGGGCGTGTAAAAGTAAAGCATTTGTTTTAATTCAAGCCCTTTCTTGTGATTCTTGTGCAGTTAGGCCTTGCAGCAGTAATTATGTGTATTTGTTCGTTAGGCAGAGCAAGTTTCAAGAGCCTTTTACAATGCAACGCAAGAATTCTTCGGCATCTAACAACTCTTGTCTATTGGTAAATGACATTTAATTGACTGAATTATTTTACAATTAGTTTTACATTGGTTTCTGGGGTAGATGGATATTACTATGGGCATTTTAGATTATCGGTAACAGTGAATATATATATGAACATTTTGTTCAAAGAGCTCAAGTGTCCCTGCTAAAAATATGTGTAAATGATTCGTAATGGATACCGGCCCTGGTCTGGGATGACAGACCATGGGTGTTGATGTGTTTGATTAGCACAACAAGCAGGCAGATGGATATCCGATATCTGAAATACTATAGATGCCAGAGCGGCGGACTGCGCATCTGCACGCATTTTGCTTCAGTTCGGTCTCGACGCCAGAGGAGACGCCGCCTGTCCAGCTGAAGCGGCCCGTGAGCGGCTGGCGCTCTTCCGGAGGCAGGTCCTCAGCGAGCGGCGCGCCCGCCGACCCCGGCAGAGGCCGGTCGAGCCGAGTGAACCAGTCGGTGAACTGTGCTTAAATGTCACAACGAAATAATGTCGATCTATATCATGTGAATGTTATCTCTTCAATGCACGCCTTTCCCTTGCTCGATTGGCACATACGATGATATAATTTAAAAATTATCTAGAACATGACCCCCTACCTCAGGACGTCCAGTTTTCAAAACGTGTAAGAACGGAAATTTTTGGAAGTCGTATTTAGTTTAGGTTTAATTCCGAGTCCTTCGCGCTGAAGAGCCAGTGAAATATCTTGAGAAACTTTTAGGACAATTCGTGTGCTTTTTCCGTAATCTGTAAATGATCAATTACATCATTTCTGATTTTTGCTAGCTAGAAAAAGCCGAGATTAGCCCTCTGAAACCCAAAAAAAAATCGTAAGAGTAACGTTTGTTCTAACGTATTGCTTAACAACTATACTCCGGATTCCATAACCTGGAGTCTGCTCGACAGCTGTCCTGTCTGGGTTTTAGTCCGGATTTGCGCCCTTTGCTTCCGAGAGGGATTCTGGATTGCAGTGGACTGCAATGACCCTTCCCAAGGAAAAAAAACGGTTTTCTGTTACTAGAGGGATGGATTTTCCCCGTTGAAATTTATGAGCACCTGAACTGCCGAAACGAGGTGTAAAAATAGGCAGCACTTTCGACTAAATTAGATTTACTTTGGGATTAATTCACCAAGGCGATCTCTTTTAAACCGTTCATGGATGATTTAATTTATACTGAAAATCATTTGTATTAAATATTCGTGGAGCTATTTCTAGACATACTGAAAGATAAAACATTCTTAGGTACAGGACTGTTCTGTTGATCGCTTCTATACCTGAGATACATTGATACATTGATATATCTATCGAAAGACAGATCTCATGCATCGTTAGTAGATGAGCTTTTTCTTGAGCTTTTTCAGAGTCTAGTCTCTTACATGGCTGTTTCTGTGAGAGATGTTTACAAATATTTAAAAATAAAGTAACTCAGGACTGTAAAGGTCTGTATTCTGTTTTAAAATGCTCATTAGACTGGGTGTATTAAATGAGTGACGTATTTCTGAAAGTCTTCGTTTCCTCCAGCTTTTTGGCAAAGCCACCTGCAAGATTGAGGATTCAAAGAGAACAGTTACAAATCGAAGCAAGTGCATGATCCCTTGAAATTCGCACAGAGGACAAAACAGGACTTAACTTGTTTTTTATTATAAACGTTTTTATTGAAATCTCGTCCAGAAACACTGGGCAATAATAAATATATCAATAATCGTCAGGAATGTACAAAAATAAAGACAAAAGGTTGTCTCTGGGCATAACAAAATATTTCCAACAAAATCAAACATGCCTTGTAGCAAGTGTAACCACAGAAGCTGGAAAAAGTCAAACAAAACATACAAATGGACACAAGTACATCACTGAAATAGAAACTGTCATCAGCATTGAACAATAACACTGAAGAAATAATATAGCTTGCTCTGTTTTCTTATCTGGAAATATATACACCCAGGGAAATATTTTTTTGCTTGCAGAATGCAATTTCAAATCCTTGTTACAAGGAAACCAACGCATTCTTAAATCCAGCAAAACTACGCCTGTTACAGAAAGATTCGGCTTAAAGCTGCATGCAGCCTCTTCACGTTTTCCCGTCTCTTACAGCTCGGTTTGATTGTGTTCAATTTAACAATATTGGGGCGCGGGAGTCACCTCGCTCATCTCCAGTCACCCAATATTCGGGAGAGCCGAGGCCTGGCGTTTTTAGAAGAAGACACGTATTTACATCTTATGAGGCGTTTTAGTAAACGGTGACAGAACGAGAAACTTCGGAAGCTGAGACACTAAATAACCAGCAGAAAACAGTTACCTTGGAAAAATTATATGTTTTCAGACCAAATCCTTGTTACAAGGAAAAAAGCTTGTAGGTTTGGTAATGTCAAAAAAAACGGTAGATCACGTTTTTCAAAAGCATGCAAAATAACGTTGGATTCTTCCCCGTCCGGTTTAAAATCCCCTTGAAGAACGACACGCAGAGTAACACTTTTTAGTCTTTATCCGCCCTTGACCCGGCAGTCCTCGTTTATTTCAATACGTCCTTGTTCTCCGCTGAGAGTCTCGTCAGGCCGGTGGAGGTTAAGGCAGAGAGGTGTGGAGGGGGGGGAACTTGGCAGATCGTGCACGGGCAAGGTAAACCTGCCCAGTGCTGGAAACCGCCGCCCAGCTGGAGTGGCGGTGTAGGGGGAGTCTTCAGCAGGGAATGGGGGCTTCGGATGGAGGTAAGTCCCGGCAAAGTCGTGGAGAGCGTGGACGAGGTGGTGGAAGACAGCGCGCTACCGAGGAGCGGGTGCACTTGGTGGCTAGGGTTCCCGGCGTGACTGCCGGCGTGACCGACTGATCCGCAGTGAAAGGCGGAGTGGTGCCCGCCGTAAATCTCGCCCACCAGCCTCTTCATCTCGTCCAGCGAGCTGGTGAGCATCAGGATGTAGTTTCGGGCGAGCAGCAGGGTGGCGATTTTGGAGAGCTTCCTCACCGAGGGGCCGTGCGCGTAGGGCATCACCTCCCTGAGCCCGTCCATGGCCAGGTTCAAGTCGTGCATGCGCTTGCGCTCCCGCCCGTTGATTTTCAGCCTGAGCTGCTGCATCTCCTGCTCCGAGGCCTGCTTCTTGAGTTTGTACTTGCTCCCTCCCGTCGCTTTCTCCCCGTTCCGGGACAGGTGCTCGCTCGTCATCTTCTGCAGGAGCTCGCTCTGAGTGGAAGACACCGAGCTGAGCCGGCCGTCTTGCAGGTGGTGGTCTCGGAGATACATCCCATCCATTTCTGGCGAAGACGCTCTGCTAGAGACAGAGCTGGAGTCAGAATTCATTTTATTACTTCGGCTGAGTAGGAGGTCGCTTTCCTCAATGTCTCTGCCTCTTATTTGGTTTAAGTCACTCTTACTTGATCACCTGATGCTGTCGTTGGAGTTTCCTTCTTTAGTTTCCCAAGTGGAGTTAGTAAGAAGTCAACGCTCTCAGTGCATGCTGGTGTGCCTTGTTTACTTTTTATCTTGAGGGTGCACCTCTTTCTCTGTGCCGAGGTAACACAAGGATCTGGGTATTTATAGAGCTGCTTGAGTGTAGGGAAACAAAAAGAGCCCTCCTATTCATAATGGTCTTGTTAGGATGACGTCCCCATTATACAGGGCGGTGCGCTTTGACTGTCCCATTTTCCAAGGAAGCCCTATTCATATTCATTGTAATGCCACCGTGGGGGGATACTTCTGCTGTGGACAATCTGAAACCAAGGCAACTTGCAAACACTTTTCTGTACTCACCAGAGAATGACTGGGTTACTTAAAAACGTGTTATCTAGTAACTGAATCACCTCTTAGAATCTGCAAAAAAAATGATGCCTTCTCGTGATTGTTTTCCTGAACAATCTTATTAAGCCAGCTGGGAAATGTAGAGTACTCGTAAACTTGACTGCGTCTACCTCATGGTTTAAAAAACAAAAAGAAAGAAACGGATTTATGGATTGAGGTGACTTGTGGTGTGCTTTGGGCTGGTTAATGGTAACGGATTTTGACAGCCGTGTTCAACTTAGTGTTGGTTTAGATTCACTCCAAGCGGGTGCGAGGGTTATGGTCTTAATTTGCCATGAACGGGAAGAATCGCAGGTAAATATATACTTTTTGTTTTAATGGAACGTTTTGAGTATCATGTCAAATGCAATCGAATAGAAATTAGGAAGGGACCCGACACCGTGCACACGCAGGAAGAATAAAGTTTTGACAACAGTCGAGAATTCGTTTGGATTGATGGCGGTGCAGGAAATGCATCATGATATTTTAGTCCCATTTGTCTGCTTGTCTGAAATAATTGCCGAGTGTAGTTTCCGTTTTCTTTTCAATCCCTGCCTTCTTCTCTAACACGGCCTGCAGGCTTCCGAAATCCCACCTCAAGACCGCAGTGTAATTATTTGCTTGTTTATAAAAAATAAATTTAATTCGTAGGAAATTATATTTCTAATTATATACCGTTGTGTATACTGTATATATTATGGTGTAAATTAAATTATTTTATACGTGTAAGTTGGCTTTCTATCTACTTTTAGAGACTTTAAAGGTTTCACAGTTTTGAGTAATTTTTAAGTAGATAGTTCAACGTTGCTGTACAAAATTATTTTCTCCCGAATAAAATGAAGAATTCGTCAATGATTAATACATCTATTACATTCTGCCGCAGTCATTGCAGAAAAGTGGATTGGATTCAGATGGTGTTAGCCATATGTGTAGCCTTTTATTATGGACAAGCTGCCAACTTATTAACACTTAAACGCATGTGTTAAGCAGGTACATGAAATCATCAATATCAAGTTAAATAACGTTATTGCTCCAATGTTGCGATTGACTGTTTTCCCTACAAGTAAACTGCAAGAATGACATATTGTGAACATTGTGCAAGAATTCGACAAGCAAATGGACGTTCAATTAAGAATAAAACCTGTTTATTCGGAATCGATAAACACCACGGATCGAGTACTGTACAAGTGAAGCCAGTGCTATTCAGTGTAGCGTTTTAACTGTAGGTAGGCAACAAGACGCTTGAACATCAGTTGGAGGATGTCGGCGGCGCCGGCCGCGGTCGTCAGTGGTGGCATGGAACTCTTTTCCTAGGATCGATCTAAAATGTGCTCAGATGGTTTTAGGTTATGTTGTTGGCCAAGCCATGAGACAGCTGTGATTCACAGTCTTCCCAATTTGGCTGCGCGGATTCGTGTGGGGGTTCAGGAGGATATCTTCCACAGAATTATTGCCTTGCCCAGACTGGGAAGGTCTGATGAATGCGCGCGTCCTTGCGAGGGAATAGTTGTCTTTTGACTTCTCCTAAATTAGACCTCGTCAAAAAACGGCCGTGCAATGTCCAGTGCTAGGGACATTTCTTAACAGGGCACTGACCACTGCATGACCCCTGTTTAAAAGCACATCTCAGGTCCCGAAGCCCCTCCACAATGAAGCTACCTCTGGCCTGTGTCTGTTCTTACTCGTAGAAAGTATTCGGATCACACACAAGATATGTCGTCGCATAGATATGCCATTTAATGAAAGATAAACGAATGCGTAATTGACCTTGAAGTGAATCAGCACTTCAAGTCAAATGACGGATAATGCCGACGATTGAATAAATAAATGAAGAGCGAATATGAATTCCTTTATGAATAGGAGACGGAAAAAAAACACACAAAACCATTTTGAACGCAGTAAGACAAATGTGCGCTACAAAAATTGTGTGCTGACGTTCCGAGGCAGAAGAAACGACAAACAGATCCTCTGGTCGTATTAAGATTAATCGACTCTCGGAGTTTAAAATTAATTTTTGACAGGGTTAAAAACGAAGACAGCCTGACGTCATGCCCGTCGTAACCAACAGGATGCGCCGAGAACGAGCGAGCAGGCGTCCCCCCGCGCACATAGAGCGGAAGGTAAAAACACAACCACTCCGCTGTTCGGAGTGAAAACGGCGCCGAGGGCTGCGGGACAGGCGTCACACCGAATCCTTTACACAGTTTAAACGGAGAAAAATCAATCGGCTTCGTCACCAAGTCTGACAGACAGACAGGGAGGAGAGCTAAACGAGCTATTAACCCGAACGCTAACCACAAGAGTGTAAACAACCTCAAAAACTAACCAAGGACGTGTATGGGGTATACACCAATAGAACCCGATTTCAATGAATTCAGTGTATAAAAATAAAACTAAAAAGAAAGCGAAGTTATAGGGAATAAAACAAGAAACAGTTAAATCTTACTTGGGTCTATACGAAAAGACGAATTCCTAATGCAAGAAATTGTATATGGTCAATAAAGTGATCTTATCTTATATTTTATAATTAAAAAAAAATCCAAACAGTACCTTAGAATAGGAACCGCGGGGCCGAATAACTCAAACGATAAAAAGATTGATAGGCCTACTTTGCAATACGTTTTTTTAATGGAAACGTAATACAAAATGTAAAATAAAACATAATGTAAACAGTTAAAAGAGTGGAACGAAATTAACTACAAAACTGCGTTCGTTATCGAAATAACCTGAATTATGAAAGTCTGGAGAAACGAAATATTTTTTTAAGGAACAAGTAATAGGTTTATTGCAAGCTGGAAAGAGAAGAGAAAAAACACAACGTTTCGGCCGTGAAGCCTTCTTCGATTTATAAGCTAAATTTGTGTATAGTTACCAGATGAACAGTAAAATACTCACAGAAGTAGACTATATACTACAGTGCTGATGGATGCTTCGCCAAAAAGAACACTTTTTTTTTAACTCAGACGGTCATTTCTGACCTGCCTAATAATTGGGCCTACCTATAGGCGGACTTCAGCAGAATCTGCTTTAAAAAAGTGCAAATTACCTCTACCGGAAAGCTTGTCCACTCTCTAAATCTGCTGTAGTAAAGCAAGTCATCTTTAATATTTATACAGCAAAGTTGCATTTGAAAAGCTATAGGACTTTACCACTCATCAATAGCTTCAGAACGGACCAAGACGTACTGTACGTGAAAACTACGTAACACGGCAATAACAGAACGAGCGCTAGTGTCAGTAGTAATGATACTGAAGGAGGGAAACTCATCCGAAAACCTTTCATTTGAATTAGACGCCTGTTGCAAATAACAGGGAAATTTACCCTTTTTCAACGAGTCATTTATCAGTTAAATTGTGTCGTGTCGGACAGCTGTGGTAGCCTACTAATAAGCTTTATTGTCAAAATATTTCTCCCAACATTTTTTTGTTGAATTTTGTCAAAGGGGAATTTTACCTGAACATGTGGTGTATAAATACACCGTGTTATAATAAACGGGAACAAAAAACGTTTGTTTTGCCCAGATAGCGTTGCTAGCAAGACGTCCCCAGTTCTCCGCAAGCAAGCCGGATTTAAGAGAGCCATAGAGGATGTAATACCGGCTGGGGGTTGTAATGACACAGCAGGAAAAAAGACATTTAAGGAACTCAGCTAGGATTCCAGAACACAGAATGTATCTTATTTCTTAACGATATATAATGCCTGAGTACATTCAAAACGAGAAAATTGTCAAATGTGTCTTTCGCGTGGGAAAAAAAAACACAACAGGGCTGAAGAAATCGTCTGTAATAAATGTTAAATTCGCGTTTTGGACTATCCAGTACACTAAACACACAAATATCAATTATATATTTTTAAAGTATATTTTATATATGGGAAATTAGACGCGTATATCAGTGCCATTTTTTTTTGCTTAGCAAATGTCGTTCAATTAAACAACAAATAAAACACACTGATATTTTTGAATGAAAATTAAATAGATTTCCAAACACTTCGCTCGACTGTAAAATGGTGGTGACCTGCAGTGTGTAACTCTTCAGGAAACTTTAAAAACATGTAGGACGGTTTAGTTGCTACAGCAGACGAGGGTAGAAAGACGAAGCACCATCAACCTCTCTTGGAAAAAAGTGATTTGCATGCGGTGATAACTCGGGCGCAACTTTGGGATGATACCATGCGTGAATTTTACTCGGACAAGCAGGCTGTCGTATGAGCCAGTGGAAAGATTTATTTTTTTACAAGAAAGCGTTCTATGAACTCCCTTCGCTAAGCGCTTGGTAATAATTTAGCTTGTGTGGTCCTGCTAGCAGAGAAGGAGTCATTTCCACACCCCATGATCGTGAGGTCTGGGAGATGACCAGCGACACTCGAGTTCCTCTCCTTTTCCTTCCTCTCTCCCGCCTCTCTCGCTTTCCAGACCCTGTCCCGTACTTGCAATAAGCGGGAAAATAGATTGTGTTCGAACGTACTAACCACAGAAAAAATATAATATACAGGCGTGTAACTTTTTGACCGTTGTAAATTTATATTGAAGCTGTAAAATAATAATTAACCTACGTGCTCCATATACAGTATATGCGTCCAGCCTGTGATTCACAAATCTATAATCTATACATTATTATTATTATTATTATTATTATTATTATTATTATTATTATTATTATTACTACTACTAAGGATATCAATAATAAAGCTGTATGTGAAGCACAAAGTATTTATCTTACACGACTTAATGACACTATAAAATAACAGCTTCAGGGAGTCGAGAAAGTCAAGTTATTCCGTTAATTTCGTGTAAATGAACTGTGGTTAAAGAGTATGCTGCTGTTTCACAAAAATGCTGTCAGAGGGCAAATATTCTGATTAAGAAACTGATATTTTTAACATATTTTAAAAAGCGATTGAAAGCTTATTTCATGCTGGGTTCAAACCAGCGACAGGTTTGGTCAGCGGCGATATTCGGCTGTGGTGCGTGTTGGTGAAAAAGTTAGTTCGTCTTGTGTTAGTAACACTAGTTCCAGAGAAGTCCCATTGAAACGCGCTGTTTTTACCCCGGTAGATAGACCAAGAAGTGTTTATTCTCCATCTTCACTCTACACTGAAAGTCAAATAGCAGCTGTAAAATATAAAACATTATGTTTTTAAATTAAAGAACTTATAAAATCCCAAATTGCAATGCCTTTGAAAGACATCTACGTTATTTTAGCATGATTTAAAAACAGGATATCTCAAGCATTACCTAAAGTATCATGTGCATGTTGTATTTTAATTCTGGTACGAATTAAGCGACAGATGCCACGATATGATTAAGTAGACGCATATCTACAGAAAAGTACATTACGTGGAAATATCGGGATGTACTCGTATCATGATTATTAACTGCAAATATATTCCACCCAAGCAAGAGCTTGACTTTCTTGACATAACATATAATTTTCAATTTCACGTGATACCTGGTTGCAGAATGAAAATAAAAAATATACGCATATTTTTCGATCGAACCAAATGTATTATTTGAATATGAGCAAATAAACAACACTGTGTATTACGTAACTTAAAAGGTGTGCTTCGACCAAGTTAATGAAGTCAGTTTGTCTTTAAAATCTATACCGAATCAATCATGACATATAAATAAAATTAAAAATACTACTACCATTTGCTCCCCTGAGAAATATTGTCAACGTTAAATTCCTGGTAGCACTGTAGGCAGCTGCAGGTTTGTCGCAGAATGACGCTAGAGGAGCTGGGCTTCCAGAATTATTACTACGGCCAAGTCATCTGACAGTACTAAACAACTGGCGCTGTGGAACCTCTATGAGCAAAGTTAAGGAAGACTTAAGTGCTTTCTATTGCGTTGAAAAGGGTCAAAGCAGTATTATACGCTAACACTGCTGGGCTCCGCACTGTGCAGCACTTTGCGTAACGTTATGGGTTGTGGGTTGTACCAAAACGGCATCTCATATACATTTGATAAGTTAATTATTTTAAGATGGAATCTTATTTGTAAATACTACGACGTGCTTCAATAAATACAAATTAACAAGCGTGAAAAAGCTGTATTTACATCAAAACGCAAAGTGAACTCTGTTCTGGGTCGGGTTTATTTTTATACTATAATCCAAATAGCATTGAATTGGCTCGTATATGACTCAATTTAGTACTTCATAAAAAAAATCTGAAGTAATATTGTCATTTAATCAGAAATTACGTTTGAATTAAATATTATAAAACGTAAAGTGTACGTCTGAAAGGAATACCCACTTATATAACTAACAAAAACGTCTCCAGTAGAGGGGAAAACGAAGATAATTTCTGTCAAGTGAAATCTGTAGCAATGTCAGGCCAAATATTCTGAAGTATCCTTGGTGACATTTTAACTTTTTTAGATTGCTATGGTTTAAAAGCCCTTTAGATACAGAATGGTGAATCAGGGAGAGTTTGGCACAGTGTTTTGTGTTTATAGTTTATATTTGCTTTTCAGAGATGTTACAGACATACTGTTATTATTGGGTTTTGTTTGGATATATTATGCAGTTCGATCACAAAAATTACTTTCCAAAAAGTGAATTATTCCGGTTAAAACGCAGGAAGTCGCGAAAAGATTTCGTGGGAAAAGTCTGGAAAAGTAATATATGCACCATTGAAACGGGTTTCTACTTCATGGACCGTATTATATACCGTAAGTCTAAATCGGTAACTTTAAAAATCTTCTTAGAGTTTTCTGAGGATCGTTATCTTTGTTTTGATGTGTTCGCTTGTTTTCGGTTTTGTAATTTTGGAATCAGTGAATGAAAACTTTGTCCACATCCCTAGAACCTCGCTCTGCAGGAAGAGCAGGGCATCTCTCGTGTTAGAAAAATAAACAGAAAATGTTGCTAAAAGAATTTCCAATGCACACCGAGATCAGTAACAACTTTTAATCAATTAATTAAAACTTAACGAAAATATTGTTTCATAATGATATACAATAAACAATATGTAAGGAACCGTTATTCTAAGTAGGACGAGTACTGTATGTGCGACATCTTGAGCGCTGTACACTGAGCTTCAGGTATTTATCTCAACAACTTTAGACACTTGCACTGAACCGCCGGTTCCCTTCACATCGTATATCGATACGATCGAGCAAAACTATCGATACTTTAATCCTGTTTAACGATTGGTTAATGATTTACAAAACATAGGAAAATGCTATTAAAATGCAGCGAAATATTTGAGTAAGCATCTTTGGTGTCTTAATTGCGTGTTATTAAGTCTGCGCCGACTTGTAGAGAGTTTCGTAAACAGGCTTTGAGTCATCTGTCCTACAATCCCCGCTTTCAAATGAGGTGAGGAGGGTACATGTTTTGCCGAAATTCAGGCTCAACAGCTGTTACTCAATGGACATGTAGGGGTGTTTTGTTCTCTGTTTTCTGTATTGCCAGGTCTCTATAGTAAAACAACCGATTAGCACCGGTTAGTCGAGCGTTGTCGATCTCCTGAAAGTCTACACCATTGAGAAGCACAGCAGCACATGTCTGATCGACCAGGAGCAAATCTGGATTCACCTGGGGGTTAAACGGCCTCAATCCAAACTGAGGTTCTTAAGACGGGTCGGAGGTTCGAGAGGTAATATTAATAGACTGCAATCGAATTATAATATCTGAATGCAACATACTGGGAAATGTAATGTATTGGACTTCTCTAAAAAGTATGTGTACTTTGTTTAGAGTGGGATAGTAGGGAGGTCAGCTCGGGAAGAAATAATATCTAAAAAATAAATGCATGCTTTTGCATGCTATCAGAAGACGTCAATGGAAACACAGACTAGACTGGACACACAAATGCCAGCGAAGCCTTACACCCTAAACAGCTTGTGTGTTAATGGCAGAAGAGATACAAAAAAATAGTTTCGAAATTGCAATGGATGTGGTGACTAAGGAATGCATAGCTATCACAGGAGATTGCAGTGAGTGTAACAAGAGGACACTGTAATATATTCCTGAAAGACAGGTTAAGGAATAATGCTTTTTAATGCTGATTCAGAATATAATGAAAAAGTGAGTCACACTCAGAGTCAGAATGACAATAACACACAACAAAGTATGGTTCAGCGTTTTTGCGCCATAACAGGTTGGAACACTATTCTAGACATGAATGATCTCGAGAAAAATCATCGCAAAAGTGATTAAATTCAAAACAATCAGAACAGCAGGCGATAATGGACACGCTACATTATATATTAAAGAAAACTTCACAGTCAAATTCGACAGTGGCGAAACCCAAAAAGATATAAAAATGTACATCCCAGAATTCCTTTGTCAGGACAGAAACAAGGAACCATTCCTTATAAAGGTGCTGCAATGTAGGGAAAAGCGCTGGTCTTCTTTGCTCTCTCTTGGTGGCATTTGAAAGTGTAAAGCTTTGAATACCAATTGCTTGAACTGGACATATGTGAATCCCTTTTAATCCTACTAATCCTGTCCCCAAGTGTTTCTTTGTCTGTGGGGGCAACACACATAGATCTAAGTGAAAGTGTTCCTAATCCGGGCAATGTGGAAAAATGTCTCAGTGTGAGAGAGGGACGGGGGGAGTGGCTCGGTGGCCGGGGGGGGCAGGCAGGGCCATTGTCTCAGCGGGCCAGAGAGCAGGGTCCCCTCACCTACTCACAACTGTTCAAGGAAGGAAACCCACCCAGCGGCTCTCCCCTAGATACTGGGGTGTTTGCCTAAATTAAAGATCCCCCCCCACCCCCCCCCCAAACTACCCAGCGGTACAATCCCAGCAGGTAGCTCTTAATGTGCTGAATTCATTTCTTAAGCTCCGGCTTCTATTATCCCTGTCCCTGCAGCCCCCCCTCCTGCCCTCTCTTCTCACCAGACCAGACTCAACTGTATTCTGTGGTTGCCATGCTCTGTGCTTGGCCAGTCGGATTGTGTGTGAGAAGCCCCAAACCTCCACCCTCGTCCAGTGAAGATAAGTGAGGCTAAATCGGGCAGGAAGGACTACCCCACTCTGTCACCTTGCAGAGTTAAGTTGTTATCCATATCAAACTGGTTTAAAAGGCCTAATACATATTAGAAGAGTATTAAGTGTCATTTGTTTTCAAGACCAATGGTTTATAATAATTCTTTGGACCTTGCGGTGTAATTTAATGTTAAGAAAGACCACCTTTATTAGCAGACTAGAGCTTATGCATGTGCCTTAAATTATATTATTTTTTTTCAATCTGGGACACACAGCCCATGCTTGCTCAATTTAGTTTTTACTTTCAGAGTCATGTCATTATTTCATTAAATAAGACTGAGCACAACAGCCAGTCTTCCCAACTGCTTAGGTACCAGTGGGTGTTGTGGACCTCCTCTAGAGAAATGATCAATAATTAAAAACAAAAACACAAAGTATTTAGCAGATGATGACTGCTTGCATTCCTGAACTAGCATGATGTCACTGGAGTAGATATGCTGGAGTACTTTCTGCTGAGGGTCAGAGTGCTTCCCGTAGGGGAACACCAGACCCTTTTACAGAAACCAGTGCAAAAAACAGCATTATGACAGTGAAACAGGATGGACTGGAACGTTTTACTTGATGCAGTGGGGAAGTTAGCTTTAGAAAAAAGGTGGTTGTTTACCATCAGTAGCTGCTGCCACACTGATGCTGTATTTTCATCAGCTACTTGCCAGTTGAGGAACAGAGCTACAGAGAGCCTGTGCCCAGCTCAGCTCCTGCATCCCTGAAGAGACAATGGAGCCTTGTTCTGGGAAGAGTCAGCTCTCCTGCACATTGTTGGCTGTGAACGGACCAGCGCAGCTCAACAATGCAGGCAGGTCATTCACAGCCTTCAAGTGCCACACTGTGTTCACTAACACAATTGGCAACACCTCTCTAGCTTGGATTACACTTGTTGCAATTGAAGTAATTTACTGCTGACAAACTGGCCAGGATGTCTGGAGTATTTCAAAGCACCTCTTGTTGTGATGCCCACAGTTCAGATGGGCTTTCTTGGCTACACTGGACCTGTCACTTAACCCAACCTGCAGACATTGTTTTAAAACTCCTACTCCTGATATAAATGATGTGTGGGTGGGACAACACTTCCATTTTAATTGTCCATTCTTCATAATCTTTCAGAAAAGTGTCAATATTTACAGCTTTTCACGATTGTTTCAGTGTTTTTGTATTAGTGCTGGAATGTATGATCATAATGAAACTTTCTTGGGGAACATATTTTCCATATAAAAAAATTCAAATCAAACAGATCAAATGTAGTTCATCTGTTTTGCAGTAGATTTCAGAACTTATTTCAATAAATGATGTAAAATAAACTGAAAAAAAAAACTATGTATTGCTGTAAAGAATATTTAGGAACTGAGATTTTAACCATCAATGCTTTGCAGTGTGACAATGCCAGAACTGTAAAAAGATACCTATTAAAGTATTTTTCTTATAAAGATTGAGAAAACTAGTGGATTAATAAAGAAGTAATATACTAACCTTCATATACACGTTATAATTCTGTAGAAAATAAAGGCACCCGTTAAAGTAAAAAATATTTTACTGTGGTTCTGATGGACCCTATTCTCTGTGTCCAGTATCCTGTAAAAACAACACGGAGCAAAATTATGAGCACAGATGTATTTGTCAGGTGTAATTCTCTAAGTTCTTGTACATCTTACAGTTATTTTCAGAACTTTTTGACTGAGGAAACTGAGGAAACGAGTTATATACAGTAACTTCCATGAAAGAATGTAGCAATCAGAGGTCTGGGTAGTACTGAGTGAGGTCTGACATCTGTCTCCTGTACTACAGTGCTCCCTGACCAGCTACACCACACCACCACACTAGCGCACGACCCAAACCACCACACTGCCACTCTACCAGGCACAAACCCCTGTAAACCTTTGGGGAAATGTTTGTTGTATCCCCTATTTGCCCAATGTTATTTTTGACATATATTGTGTTCTGGAGAGCAATTTGGAATGATTCATGGATACGCAATTTGTCTTTGGGGAAAAACAAAGTATCAAGCTGAGTCATAAACGGGAATTTCCACCAGTGTCTTTGGCATCACGTCCACACAGACAAGCTCTATTTCCCACTACTCAGGCCTGACTTGATGGGATAAGGAGCTTTTGCGGAGTTGTTTTTTTAGAACACAATGGGAATATTAAAAGAAATGTGCATTTAAAAAAGGAAAAAATGGGAAATTGACTATTGGATTTTAGAAGTAAAAACAGATTGAGATATGAAATTTGCCCAATTGTCTAATACACGTTGAGTACACCTTCACTTTTAGATCACAGGAGTCTATTTTTGACATGAACTACGAGAAATTACTTTGCTCACTTTTTAAACTCATTAGGTCTGGGGGCAGCTAAAAACTATGAAGAGAAAAAGAAAAGACTGCACTTGTTGGGAATCTGTAACAAGTTATCCCTCAATGATGCTGAAGCTGGTTCACTGGTTTCTTTCAAGGAACAGCTGGATGAGATTGTGTGATCAATTAACTACTAAATACTAAATGGACTAGATGGACCATATTGTCTGCTCTTCCTTTATGTTCATATGTTCTTGCACTGAAGAGATTACTTTGTACGTCACCTAATGTAATTCTAAATGACTTCATCTCAACCTCACCTTCTATGAGTTCTCATTTCCTTAGATATGTTAAAAGAGTTTATTTTTTTTAAGCAGTGAAGTATGATGCACAAATTTCCTTTGATTCCCGATCCCTAAAAGCAATTTTATTTTAAATATCAGATATTGTTTCTCAAAAGCCTCCTCTTTTGCAGTGATACATTCTTGCATGCTTCTTAAAAGACGGCTTTAGAAGATATTGACATATCCAACAAATAACTGGTAGGAAAAGATTAAAATAAAAAATTAAACACAATTAATGCATTGGAATGATTAATTTTTTACTCCTAATTGTGATATATTAGGTGTTTTTCATTTACATTAAAAAATAATGAATGACAGTGCTGTATACGGTCTACTAAATATTTATAGAAAAGTGCTTCTGTTACTATTGTCTAACTTATCATGAAATCTACTCTAGGGTTAAAACACATTTTACCAAAATGTTTTTTTTTTGCATTTTGGATTCACAATTTCACATCACCTGCGATATATAGCACACAGGTCTCTCAAAGGGCCTATTCACACCAGACACAATTCAATAAGCCACCAGAACTCGACAACTGACCAATGCTTCAGCACAGCCAGGGTGGCCCAGCTCAGTGCCTCAGCCCACAGATTCTGGATACATGTCTCTTCCCTCTTCACTTAATCCAAAACCAACGGATTATAACCAGCAATTTATGCAATTGTAAGCCTGTCTTTAATGTGATTTCCTGGTTGTCTAGACTAGTGAAATTTTAACAAGAATTAAAAAAGGGATCTCTTCCACAAAAGGCATTTATTTTGCCGATACAATTGGCAATTATGTTAAAAAAGACAGCAGAGCTGTCGTAAGAGAGTATCCAGATGATGCTTGAGTAAAGTTGGTTTTGGGCATGACAAATATTTATCTTAATAAAGTCAAACTTTAGTTTTCACCAATCCACTTTTTAGGATTTGATTCCCAAATTAAACAATTTCGTGTCCGTATGAAGGAGGAATTGGGAATACAATGACGGACATCACCTTAGACATCACAAAATCGGAAAAATGTAATTTTAGTCTGTCTCCATAAGTTTACGAACAGTGAGTACTCGACAGACCCAAATGAAGCACAGTGCATGGTGAAATTTGAATGATAAACAGTTGTTTCATAATCACTTATTAAATAAAAACTTAACATTCCTAATCCACATTGAGTTTTCAGAAACTTTCTTGCAAAAGAATGAAAATCTGCATTTTACTTTCCCACTTCTCTTTTTTCACATCTCCTAAAGCTGCTTGCAGAGCCAGAGCCTCAGTCTGAGTGACAAGTGTCAGGAAAGCAGGCGTTTGATGAAGATTACATATCAGTACAACTTTGTATTGTTGTATTGTGAGGGCTGATAAACAAGCCTTCAAATTAGAAAATATTTAATTAACTTCATGATCAAAAAGAGAAAGCTCACTAATTAAACAGCTAACAAGTATAAACTACCGTGAATATGTAGGTTCTAATTAATATTTTTGGAGGGCTGTTGTGTTCTAAAGAGACATTTACTTTAATTAGGGAAAATGAGGAAAATTAACATTTCAGTGCTGAATATGTACCTTCATGTTGTCTTTTAAATGAGCTTAGAAACCATTTAGCATCACTTTCTTAAGCTCTCTGAAGCATTAACTGCAATTTATTTTTCAAAGACTCTTGCTTACTTTTTAATCAAACTTATACCCATTACCAGCCTTTGGAGATGTTTTGTATATTAAAGGGGTAGTTTTCAATAGCTTTTAAACAATGTTTAAGTACTTCCTTACTTCTGTTTTCCTGTATCCTTGGAGGAGTCAGATTTTACAGCCCAGTTGTCTCTATGTAAATCAAAAAGGTAGGAAAAAATGTAGTAAGTCACGACTTGTTGATTAGACCATCTGTTTAGGAGCTTTTACCTCATGAACCTGGGGCCCAGACCTTAAACTCATCAGTCTATTATAAATTCTAAACTCTGTGATGGATACCATCACAGCATGCATTTTAACAGAATTTTTTTCTTAGCCCGGCAAACAACTGACAGCAAGTATTGGGTTTATAAGCACAGAGCAAGGAAATAAAGGTCAGTTATAGTCAGATCCCAGCATGTCTCATGACAAGAGAGCCAGTTCCAGAGATTGCTATGCAATGGTGCTCTTTGGAAAATCTGTAGTTCCTTTTTTCTCTGCACTTTAACCTTTGCTTCACTTTGGCAAAGGTTTATTGTGGTTTCATCTGTCCATAAAATGTTCAAAATCTCATCTGGCCCATCTTTGTAGATCTGAGCATATTCTGAGCCTGGGCATCCTGGGCTGCTTCTGGAACTGGTTCAATCATCTTTATTGATAATTGTAACTATGGTGGCAACAGCAGAATGAATTCTGAAGTTTCTAGAAACATTTTGTTTATATAGAAGAAAAGGCTTCTGTGTTTATTGGAAAATGTTTCACTCTGCAGCATGGTAACAACAACCCGAAACATATAATAATAACTGCTTGCACTTATACAGCGCTTTTTTGGACAGTCCACTCAAAGCGCTTTACAGGTAATGGGGATCCCCTCCACCACCAGTGTGCAGGCCCACCTGGATGATGCGACGGCAGCAATAGTACACTCCCCACACACCAGCTATGAGTGGGGAGGAAAACAGAATAATGAAGCCAGTTCAGAGATGGGGATTATTAGGAGGCCATGTAAAGGCCAATGGGAAATTTTGCCAGGACACCGGGGTTACTCCCCTACTCTTTTCGAGAAATGCCCTGAGATTTTTAATGAGCACAGGGTCAGGACCTCAGTTTTACGTCTCATCCAAAGGACAGCGCCTGTTTACAGTAGTGTCCCCGTCACTATACTGGGGCACTAGAACCCATAATAGACGGCAGGGTGAGCACCCCCTGCTGGCCCCACTAACACCTCTTCCAGCAGCAACCTTAGTTTTTCCCAGGAGGTCTCCCCTCCAGGTACTGACCAGGCTCACACCTGCTGAGCTCCAGTGGCTTTTCAGTTGTGAGTTGCAGGGCGATATGGCTGCTGGCTAGTATAGGGCTATAAGGCCAGTGCAGCCAAGGAAGTTATCAGGAGAAAAAGGGGACAATCTTGATTGGCCAAGGCATAGATCTGAATCCAGCTGAGCATGTATTTGACAAGAGGAAAAAAAGTTGCAAAACCCCAAGAATAATGAAGAACTGAACCATCTTAAATGATTACACAGCAAGTTGAGAGAACCCAGTGGGTTGCAGACTTCATGCAGTTACTGCCTCAAAGGAATATGCAACCGAATATTGACGCTCGATTTACTTAAAGTAATGGTGTCCTAATTCTTATCGCCGCTTGAGCTCACTGGGATAAACCCAGAGTACGTTTTTGTTTCGTCATACGACCACGTTTGCACCGAATTCCCCCAAACTACAACATGCGCTACGTTGTCATTAGCATTCCTATTATAATCGCATGATCACCAAAACAAAGCAAAAACCACAGTTCCAAGCTTGGTGTCCCAGTAATTCTGGAAGGCCAGCTCTCCCCCTGAATTCGGCTGCAGCCATCCTGCAGGCCCCGTGCCGCTCGAGCGCGCTCAGGCAGCGCTGTGACGCCCCTGCAGATTCTCGTGCTGTCACGAGGGCTGCCGCCAGCAGAGCATTTCAGCCACCGGAGCCCCACTGGCAGCTCTGGCTCCAACAGCCGGCCTTACCGATTGCTTAAACAGTCACGTAGCTGGTGTGCACTAGGTTTCGTGCCTGTGGAGCCGAGATCTTTATTTTTTGGCAGGTAGGGAGGCCTGGCTCCCAGTTCTGGCTCTCTCTCGGCGGTGGCGGGGCGGAATGGACTGATGCCCCATTGGAGCAACAGCTCCTCTCCGCCTTGTTTAACTGTCCCTTTCAGTCCGACCAATTGTCCATCTTCTTTTGGCTCTTTTCAAGCTCTCTTTCAGATGGGCGGCTTTGTATGTCACTTCGTGTCTGGTTCGCCCCCTTCCAATGGGCTCAGATGACCAGAAAATGAAGGTTTTCATCAGAGCTCCCCAAGGAGGTGGAGGGAGAAAAGATTAAGATGTAAGCTGGGGAGATAAGCCGGGAAGGGGAGGAGGGGGGTGCTCGTTGTGGCTGAATGAGGTTACATGTATGGAAAGCAGGCCACCTTTTATTTTAGCAGTGACGAGGCTGGTGGGATGCCCGCCTGCGATTGTGCAAGTCAATCCAAGGAGGGTTGTTTCATTAATTACACATTAACCATATCTGCTAAGTGGGAGGTAAGGGGAGGGGGTGAAAAATGCAGATGTTTCTGCAGCAAAACAGGATGAAAAACACTCTTGATCCTGTCAAAAGAACATTTTGAATCAAAGCGCCTGCACGGATGTTAAAAAGGAATGGGGTTTTCCCCCTTCTCCTCTCTTTTTTTTTTTGACTCCTGTGATGCCGAGTGCTTTGGTGGCTCAACCCCTTAATCATTAAACCCCTTTATCAGCAGTAAAATGACCATCCATTGTCACGTCCACTCCAGCAGAGTCATCAGCTGAAAGAGGGGTGGCTTTTCTTCTCCTTTTTACGAAGGGGCAGTAAAACAGCACACAACCAGACTGTGCACAGGAATGCAGCGGTAGAAGAGAGGAGTACAGGGCAGTGGAGAAAGACAGTGAAAAGAAGCAGGCGAGGCAGGCTGTGCGTTACAAAGCCCAAGAGAAGGGAGGCCAGCTTACATTACAAGAGGTCGCATTGTCCCACCGACCTCTCTGTCCACCACCCATCATGACATTTACAGCTTTATAGGTAGAGTGCCTCGCCCACATCTCTATTTTCATTGAAACATCAGCTACTAGTCGGCCCTTAAAAATGCTGTCAGGCCCTCCCAGGTTTCATTAGGGTCCAGTGGTAAAAAGACCACCAGTCCCCTGCTCATCGCTTTTGGTTCGAGGGCTCCTCATACACGTGGCTAATCAGAAAGCTTCAGGGAACTTAGCGTCTGAGAGCAGTGATGTCCTTGCTTTCAGGTTTAGCTGTGGTCTGCTGCTGTCAGGACACGTACCTTGTCTCAGACAGTAGTAGTTTTATTTTGAATTTAACGAACAGGAAGCTGAGAATAATTTTGAATTTTGAAGAGACGGAATAGAGTTGGACAGTTGCTGCAGAGCCCCATGATTTGAAGTCAATTGCTCTAACTTAGTATGACCCATCAGCTTCTGTTACTTGTGGTCCAGCTCAGTCTTTTCAGTACCAGCCATGCACTCCCTCCCAGTGCTGTAGATTTCTGGAAAGGACTGAGCTTGCTGGAGTTTTATTGCATCAGATTATCGCCGGCGTTGTAAAGATGAGAAAGACAACAAAAATAGCCTTACTGCAAGGCAACATGCAGCAAGTGTGATTCCAAGGCAACAGGAGGATTCCAGAGAAGTCTGCGCAGTTTGTCAGAGCACCAGACTTTAATAAGAAATTGTTTTAAACCAACACAAACAGAAAACAAACCTTTAACCACAAAGGCGTCCTCGCAGCCTGGAAACACGGCTCGTGAGCTCCTATTCTGAAAGAACTTACTCCCAGCCCTCCACAGTTTCCACAGTGACTAATTAGAAATGTGCATCACTGAGCAGGAATTATTTTATAGTGATGTAAACCTCTTTTCTTCCCCAGTCCCTGGCCTTTCCCCACTCAACTTTTGGTAGGTGTTAGACCCACAGGTCACACCATACAAATTCTCAATGTTGGAGGTCAGTCTTACACGTTTTCTTCCAAGTTTCTGTATTTAAAAAAAACAGGGTCGCATGTGAGCAGTACAGACAGGCTAAAGACTGGAATAAATAAGAACAGGCAACAACTGCTGTTCCGCTGAAATCGAGAGAGCAGAGCTCCTGCCTTAAATAAATGCACCTGTATATTAATCTGCTGATTAATATCTTGCATTCCTTACGTACCTCATCGTCCTGCATCCTGTTGACACGGCTCCCTGCTGTCGACAAGCGCTGGCAGTTTATCCAGAGGTTCAGCTGCTTAAAAGACACACAGGCGAGGCAAGGAGGTGACCCCTGCTCTCTCCTGTCAATCACTTTCATCTTGATGGCGCGCACCCGAACGGCTATTAGCTGGATCATGTTGTCATTATGACTAAATGAACCCTTGCATGAGGGAGTATTCCAATTCTCCCAGTCCCTGGAGAGCTCCCGCCCGCCGCTCTCCGCGTCCCAGCACCTCGTTAGCACTCACTCGTCGAGGGCCATTAGCTTGTCAGGTAGGTCCAGCACCTCACAGGGAGGGAAGGCGTAGCCAGTTAAACTAATACCCTACTAATTAAAGCCACGAGAGAGTGCCTGCATGCCAGGCACAAGGCTCACAGACAGCCGTGACCTGCAACCAGACTCGTCCAGGCGGACTGGAATACTGAGAGCGCGCTTGTTTATTCTGCCACAGTAATTGTCTGTTCATGTCGGCTTGCCCATTGAGCTGCTGGGGCCTGCGCTTGCAACGGAGTCTGCAGGCTCCTCAGCCGCTAAGCAAGGCAAAGAATCGCCATGCATCCGGAAGACAGGAGAAAACAGTTTCAGGAGTGCGGCGCCGGAGGTTGAGCTTCCAAGGGGCTAAGGGTCCAGATGAGGCGGACCAATTAGACTGCCGTACGAGGGACAGCAAGCACAGCAAGAAGAACTCAATTTTCAAATAGAAGAAAAAAAAAACAGAAACAATCCTTGGCGATTACCTGAAAACTATGAGCTGTTTCCGTAAAAGATCGCTGTGCCTTTATTGAGTCACAAAAAATGACATTTTAAGAATCTCCCCCAAAAACCTTTTTCGGGGGATTTACATTTAGAGGCATCCTGTCAGAATCCGAACGATGGTACTTCAGTTTTCAACACTGCACGATCAAAAAGTGGCATTTTTGCCCACCTGCAGTGAATCTTTTTTACTGAAAGAGTTATGTCATACTTAACATCCAGGTGGATGCTGCACATTGGTGGTGGTGGTGGTGGAGGGGATCCCCATTACCTGTAAAGCGCTTTGAGTGGAGTGTCCAGAAAAGCGCTATATAAGTGTAAGCAATTATTATTATTATTATACTGGTACATGAGGATAGAGGAAGACTTCCAAAGGAGAGAAGGTCATTTGGCCCATCTAGGTTTTTGGGGTTTTTAGTAACAGATGGACCCGATGATCTCATCCAGCAGTTTCCTGACAGAACCAGGCTCTGGAGTTCAGCTGTATGGCTGGGTAGTTCGCACAGCTCCCACAACCCTTTGTGTCAGGAAGTGCCCTCAGTATTCTCAGTATTAAATGTGCTTCTATGTAGTTTCCACTTGTGTCCTCTGGTTCACGTTTCTGTGCAGCTTTCCTGCTGTCCTGCGGTCAGGAAAAGCACAGGTGGACGCACAGCCCGACTTCACACCTTGTCTCAATATGGCACTTGAGAGAGACCACAAGTCGCTTGCGTGATAAGGAATTTACAGAACACAATAAAAATAAGTTTTAATCGCATTTTTAAAACAGCTCTATGTGTAACAGAGTCAAGCGATTCCTAGAGCTCTAAGTCAATCTACTTTTTTTTTCCAAAGGTCTATTTTTGTACCCCTGAAGGTCTCAGCTATGTTCTTCCCCTGAGTGATATTTTTTACTGAGGGAAAGTATGTTCTACTGTATCTCCACCTGCATCAAAACCAAGTCTAACATTTTAGCAGGTCAGAATAATAGTAACTCATTAATAATTCCTTGTATTTGCATAACCTTTTTTATCCTGAAGGATCCCAGACTGCTTTTAGATACATGAGGGGGCCCACACCCACATTTTCAATTACCTTCAGGGGGAACAGGGAAGCCAGACTGTACAAGCCCAGAACCAGCAGCCACCATTTCACCCTGCAGCTCCCAGCTGGCAGCCCACTGGAGCTCAGCAGGCGTGAGCCTGGTCAGTACCTGGATGGGAAACTCCTAGGAAAAACTAAGATTGCTGTTAGACATGTTAGCGGGACCTGTAGTGGGACCAGTAGTGGGCGCTCACCCTGTGGTCTGTGTGGGTCCTAATGCCCCAGTATAGTGACGGAGACACTGTACTGTAAAAAGGTGCCGTCCTTCAGATGAGATGTAAATCCAAGGTCCTGATTCTCTGTGGTCACTAAAAATCCCAGGTTAAATTTTTTTTCAATCATGGGGAGTGGACTGGTGCACTATAGCTACTGTTGCATCATCCAGGTGGGGCTGCACACTGTTGGGGGTGTTGGTGGGGAGTCCCCATTACCTGTAAAGTGCTTTGAGTGGAGTTTTGAGTGAAGGACTTTATTATTATTATTATTATTATTATTATTATTATTATTAACCTGGGCACTTGGAGCTTGGTTTCACGCCCAACAGATGACAGCTCCAATGGCACTTCCTCTCCAGTCACTGCTGTTTAGAGGGAAGAGCACCTCCTACTGGTCCATCAGCATCACTTGCAGCAGCAAACTGGGTTTCCTCCAGGTCTCCCATCACTGGACTGGCCAGACCCAGCCTTCCTAAGCTTCTGGCCACATCAGGCCACAGTGTACAAGTGCAGTTTAAAAACATGGGTGACTCCTCTCAGTATAATATTACAAGGTTACTGTAATTATGCTCACAGACAGCCAGTGCCTTTGTTCTCGATATGCAGCAATATTATTACATTTCATCTGACACACGAGCCTATGTTCCTACATATCTTCTATGTGCACAGCAAACTCCCCTTTCTCTGTTTGTTCTCAGTATTCTCTGGATGAGATCATTAACTCTTAATGTTGACACTAATATAGTTTAAATGTATCATTTATCTTTAGAAACACACCCCTACTTCTATCAGTGAACATTAGATGGTTACATCTAATTGGCTCTTTTCAAGTAAAAGCTCTGGACAAGTCGTGTGGTTGGAGACCTGCTGCAGTCAGCTGCACCAGGGAAAGTGATCATCTGATTATTGTCGTGAAGTTTTTGGATCGCCATCAACTGTCCAGGGCTGTGGGTGATCCCTCAGGTGCCTTTCGATATCTGACATTCCTGTTATTGTTTCATTCCAGAAGCTTTCAGGTAGATTGTAGGTACAAAAACAAACGATGAACAAGAAGAGACTATTTGGCCCAGCTAGGCAGAGTGGTTTATAGTAGCTAATTGATCAGAGGAGATATGATAGCTAATTGGTCCTACTAAAGCTACATGTCAGTACTTTCACTACAATCTAAAAACATAATGGACCTACAAACTGCAGTTTATGTTATGCTACTGTAATACTTCTGAGCAGATCTCACTGAAAAAAAGTACATCATCACATTTTTTCACCTTGGTGCATCTGATGCACCAGTAACTCTATTTAAAAGGTGTATATAATCTGTATTTTCACGGTAATATGCCAAACTCATATTCCGACTGTTTTTAAAAAGTGTTGTTTTTTTCCCCCCAGTGTTTAAAGTTCATGATCTGCGAAAAATGTCACGGAACAAATCTAGTCATTATTTCATGGTTTCGAAAAACAACTTTGCACGCCCTTGATTTTTACAATGCCTGCGTTTGGGGTTAAAATGAAAGTCTGATGACAAACAGCAATGTAAATGCTGGTCGTGCGTACAGTATCGGAATTTACATTGCTGTTTGTGATCAGACTTTCATTTCAAGCCACATTTTTAAGTTTAAAAAGAGTATAATTAAAGAACTGTTTTACAGCCTTGGGAGTCCTGTATTGCCAGTAGTGTTATTTTTCAGTTGACGGAAATGTTCTTAGTTTATTTTTGGTCTTCATCGAAGACTCATGTTTAAACATGTTTCCGTAAAGATCCGGACGCCTTTTAAAACACAAAATAAATAAGCAAGTAAACTAGAAAAGAATGACTCGCAAATTCATTCTGGGTCCCATCGTTTAAATTGTCTCCATAAATGAATAAATAATGGGCCTCTAATAGGGTCTGCAGCAATTTGGAGCATTAGTCTGGTCGTTTGTCGCCATTCCTTGTCAAAGCAAAACAGTCTCGTTTTTGTGAAGAGAAATGTTTCAAAGAAATGAATCATTTGCATATATAAAAGAATCCCTCAGAGAGAAAATGATTTTAAAAAGAGAGAGAGAGCAGGAGAGAGAGAGAGAGAGAGAGAGCAGAAACTGGCAGAGGCGAGTGTTTTGGGTAAATGCTATCTCTATCCTTGAATTACCAACCCCATTCGAAAAACTGAGAAGAAAGGGAATATCTTTTATTTCTACCTCTTTAGCCACACAGCTAATTTCGGGGATATTGAAGAAATTACACTGCTCCACCCTATTAATCACAGGGGTGTTCTGTGTGTCACTCCTATTCAGTGTTTGTGTTTCTGTGTGCGCCTCTCAGTTCTGCATCTGTTTTGTCAGTGCATCAGCTAATGGAGAAAGTTAATTGTGTTGGTTGTTAGGCCACCTGTCACACTTGCCTCATTTCCATACTAATGGGGTGAGAGTGGCATGGACAGCACGCCTCTGCAGCAGCGCTGGTCGTTGCGAGGAGCGGGGAGCGGGGCCGGGCAGGCCGGGGGAGGGGGCGGCCTCGCAGGCTCGTTATCGGGGTCGGGGCGCGGGCTGCATGGCCGCCGTCCGACAAAAGCCTTCATAGGGGAACGCGGCGGCGGCGGCGGCGGCAGGCAAGTTGCTAATTATCCAGTCCCAACTTTTCCAGCGCTTTCGGGGTTTTTCTTAGCTCCTGTCTGGAATAAAAGCGGTCCCAGAAAGTCCCTGGGCGCACGGTGCGAAACTCCGCATGCCAAGAAAAACTACAACCCCGCAAAAATAAATCTGCCTTCTGTAGGCGTATGCTCTAAACAGCCTCAGACCAGGTGATTCTCAGCGCCTTCCCCTCCTACCTCAAAGCAGTCCTTATATGATTAATGGTGTAAATCTAGCCAGAGACAATAGAGACCCAAAACAATAACGTTTTTATTTGCTCACTTAATCGGAGGTTTCGTGGGACTTCATCAGGAGATTGAAGAACTGAGAAAATTATTGCCTTGAAGAATACCTTATAGGAGTGTATAGGTGTTTTCCTATAAAATACGTAGTGTAAGATATACTGTAGCTAGTGATCTTCCACCATGTGAGGCTGAGATATCAGACTATCGCAAGCTGACCAATTCACTTCGTCTTAAGAAATGGCAGCCCCTTCACATTTGTTCAGTCATTTAATGCAACAGTAAAACTTTGGGTTTCTCACGAAGTCACCCTGAACTGTGCCCTATAATTTAAGTCATAGTTTAAAGCATCTTTTTTTTATTTGTGACATACAAACAAAACAAACATATTTACATGAACGTGTGTGTATGTCACCGGTGCTATACGCACTATTGAAAAAATGAAATATCAAGAGAGTTTACTTTTAAAACAAGCAAAGCCAGTTCTAAATTATACATATTCAAAAAAAAAACGTTATCAACTGGGTCATTAAGATTTGAGGAGATCGTGCTGGTGCAGGTCTGGTGATTTGTTCAGCTTCACTGCATGAAAATGTTTTGCATTTCCAAATAGTAAAAAAAGAAAAAAGCTCCATTTCAGCAGAGCTAACAACATCACAGACCAGGCTGACTGCAGATCTGTAGAATGTGGTATTTTTTGTGCTGAAATTCCTCTCGAATGAGGATGGTTTCTCTATTTTTTCCAGTTTCCACTGCTCAATAAAACTTTGTATACTAAAGAATGGACAGTTGCTTTTTTTTGGTTTAAATCATATTTTTTTAAAGTTGGTGTATTGATTCAATGCACCTCCTTGTTTGACACATATTTTCAAGAATAAAGTAAGAATTAAAGTAATAATGTTGTTAACAAAATATTGTTATTTGTTTTGTATTGTTCAGTGATGTTTTTATCAGTGACTGTGGCTTAAGAAAAAGGTTTGCAAAATATTTTAAAATCCTCAAAAGCGATAAAACTACTCAGTATTTTGACTTTAGCTGCTGTAGTCATGTTATTTTTGCAGCAAAGATTATAACTGTAGAATTATCAGATTACATTCTCCCAGAACAAAACATGTTCGTTTTAAAATTAAAGCTTTACTGGGCCATCTGTGCTACTCTTCTCCGCAAGAGTTGGACAGAAGACAACAACCTTTTCAGTCTTACTGGGGATTTTAATCATTAATCATCTAGCAGAGTTCTCCGGTTTATTTTCCACTTCTGCCAAATAATGATAAATCCAGATTCTATATAACTATTCACATGAAAAGGTGGATATACATTGCAAATCCAGTTGTGGCTGGGTAATAGTTTATTCAGCTCAATTATCTGTTTGATACGAAGACCTACAGCTCCACAGCAGTGTAAATCCAGTCTGAGCACTGGAAATGGGGAAAATCATTTCATCCCGAGGAAACTCTAAATGGTACAAACATCTCACTGTTATGAGGATTTTTGTTTTGCTGCTTTGTTTAGTTAAACTGATAATGTTACAGGCAATCTGATTTCTTGTGCCATATTGTGTACATTTTTCAATCCTGCTGCAATCGTAATTTGAAGGATGAGCAAAATATCTGTCTGAGGAGCAAGGATGGGATAGCCCGGGGTTGAACCCCGAAGACTCAGGGTGACAGAAACAATAAACTGCTCACAGACAGATCATTCCAGGAACACTTCAGATGAAATCACACACAATTCGTTTACACAAATACCACAATTGTGTAATTCCAGAGTCCTGAGGGACACTACTGTTCATTGCACACTGCGTCGTAAAGGAATGCCCCACGCAGACAGGTTTAAAGAACTGAATCTCTTTTGCCATGAAGATGGATCAACTCTGAATCTTATGGTTACGGACGACACATTAAGATTCCATCTGCTTCTGCAGTGAAATATGAACCTGAATATGAACAAGTGGGAATGAAAACTGATTGCCAAGCCTAATATCACTATATTCAACCACGCATGTCTGGACAAAGTGATGTGAGCACTTGCAACAAGTTTCCCAGGCATGCTATTAAATTTGAGATTCTGGGATCAATTAGCTACACCAAGTGAAAAGGTTACTACAGGCCTACTCCTGTATTTCATGGCCTTCTTGCTCCTGCCTCTTAACACTTTTTAGGGGCATTTATTTATGCTGAATACAAGCATCCTGCACATCACCTGTAATCCATACACACAGCTGAGTTCATCTTGGCCTCGGATACAGCTTGTGTGTAGAAGTAGAGTCTCCAGTGTAGAGTCTCCATTACTTTTATAATTGTAGGAACTAACAACGAACCTGTTGTTGACACATCGTATTGTCTTCTGAAATCATACCAGAGATGGCGTAGAAGGCTATTTAGATGTGACGTGTGTTTCGCCATGTGCGTCATGATCAACGGAAAGTCTACCAGATGTGTTCATTTTTGTAAACGCTGTGACCTTGAAAATGCAAACCAACACTCATTCGTTTTATTTTATTTCAGAAAAGGGAAATCGTACATAACGACGAGCAAAGTTCAGTAAGAGAATGCAATGTTCTTTTTTTCACTCTGCAGTATGTTCACCTCGTCGCACTGATAAGAAAACGCAGGTGTGCTGGATGAGGCTGTGGCTCCGAGGTGGATGTGACTCAAGGCTCCCAGATGTACACCACATTTACACCACTTTTTACGCCTCTTGACAAAACCAGGCTGTAGATACTGCACTGGAGGCAATAGCTTCAAGACCCCGGGAGCGGTTAAATTGATAGGTGTTGTTTGGGGAGATAAAAGAAACAGTGATGAAATTTAAGGCAGTGCGGTTTTTTTTTTTTGCTTTCTGAGACGTATTTAAAATGCTAATAAACCGTTTATTATGTGCTGTATCGAATGCAAATTTTTTTTAGTACTGAAAAGTTGGGCAGACATTGTTATTAGCATATCTTACAGCCTTCTCCTTTACATTCAGTGGTGGTACAACACGGTACGTTTTTTATCTGCGCTATAAATTACATTTACAGTCACATTAGATAAACAAGTTAAAATAATGTCTCCATTAAGGCCCGCGTCAGTAACTTCTACGGGTAATTGAAGGCATCTAGCTTTAGCAGCATATGGTGCATGAAATCCTTTAAATTAGCACAATCCCATCGCTATCCTGAGGTGTCAGGAGATGCGGAGTGGTGTTTAAACCGCTATATAAATAAACCTTTTACGATGCAAAATAATACAGCAAAATTGCCCCTTTAACGATTTACTAATAACAGTCTTCTTTCTGACGTAAAAATACAGGAATTGGCCATATGGCAATTTTATTTCACATAAACAGGTCGGGAAATTATTTCATTTGGGAAGATTACTTGCAAACCCTCTCTGTGTGTCGTGTCTATCAGGTCTTCAGTGTGATGAACTGTCAATTATTATTTATTTTTAAAAACGCTAGCACGTTGTTTCGCAAACGTTAGACGCTTCGATGTGTTGCTACAAGTTGGGTCAACTTCTCATTTGTAGCGATCTACGCTGTACACCCCTTTAACCCGGTCTCTCTTTTAATGAATGTCCTTCAAAGCCACAACTTTGCATTCAGCACTACATACAAGTGTCTCTCAGATGGCACTTTTTAACCAGAATAACACCTTTAAGCAGAAAGACATCCTTCTTTCTAGAAGCCTTAAACTACAAATACGAGGCACCTTCTTGCTTCCAACAACTAAAGATTTTCTCCAACTCTACTGACAAATCTACAAACGAAACTGAAGCAAACAGTAGAAACATCACAGCTGGTCTTCTCACCAATCAATGCTTCTAAAACACCTTCTCCGTTATGTCTAGGTGACTTCTGGCATCTTATCTTATTTAATTACTACCTCGCTAAGCGCACGCCTGTGCAGATCGTTGAACTGCGAGTGAACGCCACACTTTCATCGATTAACCTTTTTTCCTCAGCGACTGTTCTCGGGGAATCCATTCCTTGAGGGGAAAAAAAGTAACTGATTGTTTTTTTACCTTTAATTGTATCAAAACGGATGGCACACAGCCTCACACCTAGTGTCGCCACCTTCACCAAGAATACCGAACTGCCTGGATATTCCAGACCTGCACTGTTTAAGTGGGGCTAAAAACGAGGTAATAATGATTGAGTGCTTTCAACCTAGGAATGCGGGAGTTATTTAATAAAAATATTCTCGAGAGCTATTGTTATTTCTTTAAATAGCTGCTAGGTGTTGTAGGCACTTAACACCAGCATGCTCGCTCCGGGACACGGGTTTGAAATCTTCGGCCCGAGAGATGCGTCTGCCTGCCAAACTCCGCAGCGCTGCACTCCCTCAGCACAGAGTGCGATCTTTGTGCGACTGTTTTAAAAACGCGCCCTTTTACTCCGGTCACAAAACTCTTTTCTAGCCTATATTAAAATATCAAGTCACGGCGGTTGTTCAACCACCTTGCTGATTAGCTGGTTTTGAATACAAATCCCTATCATCGATTAGCCTGGATCGCGACTGATCACCGCTCGCGGACTGCCGACGCCGAGGCTCCTCGGATGTTTTAATATATTTTAGATTTCAAATTTCACGCACCAAAGAAAGTTTGTAAAATGCCTGTTTCGGGGTTTCGCACGTCGTGTTAATTATGACAAATTTTTTTCGTTATGTAACTTTTTTTTTTTCTTCATTTTTGCCGACCGCGAAATCGATGTCGACTTGTTTCAAACCAGTGATTTCACCTGCTTTAATCAGTCATCCGTGGATGAAAAAAAAAAAATGTCACTAAGAGCTGGGGCAATAGCAAAAAATCTTTTACACAGTTTTGTCTCCTGGCTTCCCCTTTCAGACCCCTAGACAACTACTGTGTGTGTTTGACGAGATCTGTCCTGCAGCCAAAGCGGTGGGTGAGTGAATCTGCTGAGCGCTTCACGCCCACCGAGCCCGAAGCCAGTGCAGTGAGCGGCGTGTATGAAGATGTTCTTCGGCCGCGTTCACTGTAACACCTTCAATCCGCATGCTTCTGTCCGGGACTAAACAAATTACGTATCGTGAAACATGCATTTGTGATGCGGTTCGGGGTGCACCCCACGTCAGACAACAAGAAAAAAGGGCGTCTCGAGTTAAGTGCGTTATTGCAACACTGATGCGCGCACGTTTACCGGCTTAAACGCCACATAAACACAGCGGCTGCCTGGCAGCTCTGAACGGTCCCCTGACAGAAGGGGTAGCTCTGTGTCTGGCCGGCGACAGACGGAAGTAGAACAGAGGCATATGGCAGCAGCTCTGTCCCCTGCTGACAAGCCGCCTCACCGCAAGCCCTCCTTCAGCTTGTCCCTGACACACGCCTCGCTCCGCTGCTCCGGCTTTCACACACAAGCGCGCAGCAGATTGCGCGAGCCGCCTCGCGCCCATCTGCACCCGAAGACCGGCGTGCCCCAACAATGAGCCGACCGTGTCGGTGCCGTCGGAGGACGGGAGCCGATGAGGCATTGCATGGGGTGGGGGGCGGGGGGGAAGGCAGCCCGCAAAGGACACATTAACTAGCAATAATCTCAACCGGCTTATCCATAATGCATTGTCTCGGCCAATTTACATGGTGTCGAACCCTTTGGGGAAAGACTCTCATCCATCACGTTGCTTTATGAGCTGCCTCTCCTTTTCTCTGGCCCCCTTTTTTTTGTCATGGACGTTGTGCTACGCCACAACTGGCCTTGTAAAACCTCGAAACAGCTTAATTGCTGGGTTGTAAACATTTGCATGTTTGTGGCACTGGGCTTGGGGAGTTTGCAGAGCTGGCTTTCAGGGTGGCGGTGAGCACAGATCCCCGATGGAGGTGCAGGACGTAGCTCAGACGGGCACAAGCCGTGCCCACCAGCGCAGGAATTTCCTGCGGCCACAGGAAGCTACGTGAAGCTACAGCCTTGAGAGATTTGGAAAGCTGAGGGACCTAAACCAAGACTGTCAAGCTCAGGCCTCACAGAGCCTCCTCTTCCATACAAGTCCATACAAATGCCTCCCTTACCGCACCGGAGCCAGTTTTTTAATCGACCGACAAAATGCTTTCATCCAGGCGTTAGTGTAAGTAGCTTTGTTGGGCTATCTTGACTGAAATGTGTCTCTCCCAGCAAGAAATTTAAAGGATCTTATAACAACGCTGGATACATGCAGCCGAGCCCAGAATTCGATCGGCACTGGGAGCAGGGAGCTCAGGTTGGAAAGCGAAACACTTCAGAGTTTAACCCGCCTGGCCAGAACTGTCCCCTGAGACCTCTGCCCATTCCATCACAGCAGAGCAAAGCAGCATTTCACTACCTTGCACTGGTGCTAAAGACATAATTAGAATTGCCTGCCTTCGCACTAAGCCATCGCAAAAACACAGAGACTCAGAACTATTTTCTTCAGAATTCATGGCCTGAACTGCTTTTTTTTCCCAGCTAGGATTTTTCTGTCCTTTAAGCATTTGACAGAAATAAACTGAGTTACTAACAGGAGATGTTTAGGGCTCCTTGCTTCCTACAACAGCACAGTAAACAGACAAGCAGATGAGCTGTGATTGAAGAAGAAAGAAGAAACTGCTAGACTCATGAACAGACAAGAAGACTCCACAGAATGGCACAGAAACTGAATGAATAAATGGCTAGGAATATCACTGTCTTGTTTCTTTGCACTCATGATGTGTATAAATGGCTTATTTAATAAACAAGGCCTAAAACTCCTGTGTGTTTTATTGTCCCTGGTCCTGAAGAGCGATTGATATTAATTGCAGAACTGATTTGATTAGGCAAGTACAGATTTATCATTATGCTCCCGAAGATCTCTACAACTCTAGACATTATTATTTGGAATTTCTATATGAAACTCTGCTTTTCACCGGCTTGTCGAATGGAACGGACTATTTTTTAAAACTGCCCTAATTTGTCCTCTTCCAAGTTTATTGACCACTCAGTCATCCTAGCAGCTGGTAGTTAAGATGTTAACTTAACAAGCCAGTGATGTTAAACGAGAGCAGACTCGTTTAAGATCCTGGCTGCTAGTTCTTGTGTTTGCAAGATTTTATTGAAAGGTTCAGCCCTTGCAAAACAGCTGCTGCAGGACATCAGGTAGAGGAGGCTCTTTTCCCATGTTACTCCTCTTGTTTGCTAATTATTAATTGAATCCTGCGCAATTAGCAGCGTGTAAAATCAGCACCAAATGTCGCATATAAGCAGCAGTTTTGTCTAGGCAGGAGCCAGACAGGGACGGAAGTTCATCTAGGCAGTGGCGGGTTCAGTTGTTTATGTATTAGTGCAGGAGGCAAAAGAACAGACCACCTTCCTATTCTTGGGCGCTCTCTTAATTCTGACCTCACACATAATCCATCAGGAGATTATAAACAGCGTGCATAAAACAAGAACGTAGCAAAAAAAGGATTATAATTGTAATCATATATGTGGGGATTTAGCATGCATGCCATAATGTACCATTAGTTACACAAATAAGTAATAATTTGCTAATGACAACATTATGTTGAGTCAGTTTAGGGGCAATTAAAGTGAGTGATATTTACATATGCCTAATGAATCACACTGGATGGCAGATTAAGGGATACTAATGAATATTCATCCAGGCATTCTCAACCAGCTCCGCAGTTTATAAACTGAATTATGGTTGATTTGCCCTTTTAAAAAATGAATATGTGAGCATCTCCTCCAAGGAGAGAATGAACAATAAAGTCTGATTATAAAAATGTTTTAGTGGTAAAATGATGGTGAGGAGATCAGGCGCTGATTTTTAGAGACTTCCCAGGCTTTGATAAAGAATGCAGCTTTGCCTTTGTTGAGGCAGGAGAGCAATCTGCACCTCTCTCTCTGCAGCAGCTTTCGTTACTGTGGCTGAAGTGCACAATGCAGTGTTTGCACCATTAATTGCAGATGTACAGCAGCACAGAACCAAAAGGGAGAGGACATTCTTTAACTCCTCAGCTCCTGTCGGGGCCCAGCCTGTTGAAAACCAGAACATTTGGCACCAGCATTAGGGCCTGTCAACACTATTGATCAGTAATTGATGGATTGTAATTTCTACATGTAGCATTCTTACTGGAGGAAGTACCCAAGAATGTGAAACCCTTAAGTAGTCAGATTGATTTGATGGACATTTCTTAAAATTGACCCCATTTTCAGCTGCCTTTTTTGACGTGATGTATTCTGGATAATGGATTTTTTTACTTTCACTGCTGCTTGCGGTGTTTTAATGTTTTGGGTTTTCTTTTTCAATCAACATAGCCCTCACCTTTGTCTTGTCATGTCCTATCAGGCGTGCAGGTCTTCCACCAGCTCACAGGCGGTTGGTTAACTTTTCCTCACCCACCCATTGCAGAAGGAGATTATTTTGGGTCTTCTCTCACCCTCAAATCTGCCAACAGCTGGGTAACTGATAGATTTTCCCAAGCAGAGCTGAGGAGTGAAAAGATCATCTTCGATGGGGTTCATCTAGTACGTCATCTAGTACGTCAGGTGCCTGCAGTGCTGTAAATTCTCAGCTGGATTACCTTCTGCAGTTTGTACCTGAGCTACAGTTGTAATTAAGATCCATTCTGTCAAAATCAGAGCTGAGAAAATCACTGAGAGCTTAGCTTGACAGAAAACGCTCTGGGAGAAGAAGTGAAGATCACCTCCTTAGAGAAAGGAAACAAAAGAAAGAACTTACTAGTCCTCCAAGGAAACGCCACACTTTTCCCTGTGCCTGCCTGCACATGGTGTATAACACCGTTCTGTGTGCTGGGGAAGCTGACATTCAATACGAGAAGGCTGCAGTGTGACTGTCGCTTGTCTGATGGGAAACAGCGCTCTGCTGTGTAAACACCTGACCTCAGAGAGGTCAATAAATTAATAAATTAATAAATTAATAAATTGTGAATAAGAATTACTTTCGTCAGGGGTCCTTCCGCACTGTGAGGAAAATAGGGGGACTGTGTATTCTCACTGTGAGGTTCTTGGATGGACAGGGCCGCCTGCTATAGGAGTCTGAGCTCCGGTAGGCCTACACCACCAGTGGCATACTGTAGGAGTTATATAGCAGTTATCCAGAACTTTCCACAGGTCCTGACTGCTGAAGCAATGAAACGTTGGGGGTGACTGTGCCCGTGTGGCCTAAGGCAGAGGCTGGAAAGTCTCTCTCTTGTGGTGGCTCTGGAGTGGCAGCCTGTCATGGACACAACTGGCTATTCAGGAGGGCACAGTGGCCAATGCCTGGTCAGTGACAGGTACTCTGCAGCCACTGTTTCCTCCAAATGCACTCAGGAGCTGCAGCTCAGTGCAATCTGGGATTGGCACGCACCTGTGGGCTCACAGGGCAAGAAAGGGGTACCACTTTCAACCCGAAGAGCTGCAATGAGAGACCTGTGGCTCCCTGATGTGTATCTCTGTGCCTGCTGTGCAGTTCTTACAGCAGAAGAAATGATTGAACTCAGCTGCAATATCCACCCATTCGTACTCTCAGCCGCCACGAGCTGCCATGAAGTTGTGCATCAGGGGCCGACACCACCAGCGTTATGCCACACAGGGCCCGTGCTCGGCTCTTTCTTTGTGTGCCTTCATTTGCATCACTGGCTGTTCTGAGCGCAGCCTGGCACGGTAAAGCAGAGAGGCAATTTAACCACAGAGTGTTGTGTTAAAAGTGGGAGAGCAATTGCAAGCCACCAAGGAGCGCTGGGGATTTTAGGGAGTTTGCAGAAACACCGTGCTGTAAATCCTTATGAGGGTCTAGATCCCAAAGACAAAGCCTGTCCTGTCGAAGATCCTATCATGGACAGCAGAGAGGAGGAAACAGGAGAGAGGCCAGTGAGAGAAAGCCATGTGGAGAGCTCGCCTTCACTTCCCTCTCGGACTGACTGCCGAGAACGGAGCTACAGTGCCACCCTATGGACAAACCTCGCCATTGCGACTTCACTTCTCCGAAAATATAATTATAATAATAATTAATAATTGCTTACACTTATATAGCGCTTTTCTGGACAATCCACTCAAAGAGCTTTACAGGTAATGGGGATCCCCTCCACCACCACCAGTGTGCAGCCCCACCTGGATGATGTGACGGCAGCCATAGTGCGCCAGAACGCTCCCCACACACCAGCTATCAGTGGGGAGGAGAGCAGAGTAATGAAGCCAGTTCAGAGATGGGGATTATTAGGAGGCCGTCGTTGGTAAGGGCCAATGGGAAATTTGGGCACAACGCCGAATATGCGTTAGTACCCGAGTCTCTTGAGTACAGAAAAAGCGAAAGATACTGAAAACCTTAAAATCAGACCATTCATAAAATCTAAAACGAACAGTTAACTCAGATTTGTCCATAACAAAGTGCAGTATATGTTAATCCTAAATAAGGATATGGTACCAGTAATTTCTAATTATTTACTTTACAAGTAATCAAATAATACGATAATCTTTGGTACTACTCTGATGCTGAGACCATTCGCTTCACTCCCAGTTGGTGCTGGATCAGATATATTAACACTGTGTGTTTAGCTGTGGTTCCAGATTGTGAATAAGCAGCCACTGATTTCTGCTGGAAAAGTCTGTGGCAATAATAATCATTTCCTCCACCTCCACCACAGTGCCAATGGATCCCAACCCTCTGGTCCTGTAAGAGGGAACCCACTGTGTCCTCCACTGACGTGTAGTCACCAGCAGGCAGAGGGAGCAGACTGAGGGGAAACTGGGTGTTTGGTTCATTATTGTTCAAATTAAATTATTCTGGACCACCAGAATAAATTATCGATTACATCAGATTAGAGTGATTACATAGATTGTGACGTCCTGGCCAAATTTCCGCCTGGACTTTACCAACCTTGGCCTCCTAATAATCCCCATCTCTGGCTTCATCACTCTGTTCTCCTCCCCACTGAGAGCTGGTGTGTGGGGAGTGTACTGGTGCACTATGGCTGCCGTCACATCATCCAGGTGGGGCTGTACACTGGTGGTGGAGGGGATCCCCATTGCCTGTAAATGGAATTTATTATTATTATGACATTATTATTATGACTAGGTCATTTTCCCAGCCTCTCTCACCCACGATCTGAACCCTCACAGTGCCTTCTCTCTTTATCAAAACTCAAACACACATTGAAATCTACCTCTACCTCACATGTCTAGAAGCTCACTCCCCAGAAATTTCTATCCTTTATTTCATTCTGTTGATGAATGATTTTGCACAACTGATGTTGTTTTGCACATTACCTGTTTCCTGTTGTTGTTTTGCACATTTCCTGTTGTCTCTGTCTTTCTTTTCTTACAATTGTATTGTTGGGGATTTTGTTGTTCTACTTACCATCTGAGAGCTAGCTGAATAGCATTTCGTTATTCCATATACCTGTGTATGAGTATAATGATAATAAATTTGAAACCTCAACTTGATTTGAAAGCTTGTAAGACCAGCCTCCGCGGTGCAAAGACAAACTGTACTCTTTAACCTTAGCCACTGGGTGGCGCTGCAGACCTGGAATTTCTTGTGGGTCAGGAAGCCCTTGAAAACGCCTGTGTCTCGTTTCACTGACACACCAGCAATACAATTATATGCCTGGGGGTGAAAGGAAATAATAAAATCAAAAGGTTTTTCTTTGAAATTCGTCTGGAAATTATACTTAAGAGGATTATTGGACCTCTCTTGCCAGAGATTTCTGGCCTAATGATATTCCAGCCCATCCGGTCTCTGTGTAGAATTGTGTAAAAAAAAAAAAAGGGTTTTGAGAAATAATTTTACTTGGAATTTATCATGGTTGGCAGTAGCTCACAAAATGCTGATTTCATTGTCATGAGACCGGTTCAGTCAGAGTCAGGCCAGCCAAGCTGGGAAAGAGCCAGAGACTGTTTTTGATACCTTGATCTAACTGATGCCCATAAACAGGAATCCAAACACTCCGAAAAATAATGACTCCCTCTCTTCTGGACATTATCTTTGAAAAGAATCATTCAGATTTTTGCAGCTAAAAAGTGGTTAGAGAAGGAAACCCACTGAGAGATGGACTTTTGCGCTCCTGAATTGAAGTTGGTCTGGTTACAGATTTACATTTGCCCGGCCTCATTGGTGATGTCCATGGGTGTATTGGGAAATACTCCCAGACAATACCTGCTGTCATACTTTCATTTACAGATCTGTCATGGGAATACTGTATTAAAAGTGTATTCCCACCCCTTGTACTTATTCATGTTAAAATTTGAATATACTTTGTAGTGCATCTGCTGCCTTTTGTGTTCTTAAAAAGCTTTAAAATCTTCTGAAATAGGAATACAGAGAGACTGAAGGAGTTCAAGTAGGTAGCTGCATCAGCATGCGTAGGCTGCAAAGGAACAAGTAAAGGTTTATTCCACGCTGAAAAGAGAAGAAAAGAAACTCAACATCTCAGCTGTAGAGCCTTTTTTGGGTTACCTTTTTCATTTGACAGTATTTTAGATGTTTGTTTACTCACTGGACACTTTATTCCTACTTCATGGACAATGTTCCAAACTGGTCCATATACCCATCTGTCAGGCTCTGTTTTCTTCCTGTGTAAAAGAGTGCTTGAGATCTCTTGGTGTGAAAAATGTAATGCTCACCCAGCTCTTGTAACTAAGCAGTGGAAAAGTGTGCTTTGTTACTTTGATTTCACATCACTCCTATCACATATCGCACAACTAAAGCAGTTTTTACTTCTAATATTCAGCTGTACTCAAAGCCTGCAGTAGGGTATAGAAACACATGTTCTTCACTGTTATATTAGGTATTTTCCTGTTTTCAGTGCTTCTTTCTCAAAGAACGTCCCATTGGTATTGGTACGTCACAGACATCGAACTCACATTTATTTTCTGCTGTTGATTTGGTGCTCACTGGGCAGCAGTTTGTTTCTGCAGTGCAGAGAGATCTGGGACTGCTTTAACCGGAGTGGCAAAGGCATATCTTTAGCATACAAAATGAGCACTAGGGTGGAGAATTAACTTAAAAAAAACTGGTGAAGCACTGAAGGTTCTCATATCTCAGCTCTGAGTTTCTGGTTGAAGCTGGTTTTCATTTTTGATCATTTATGTATACAACTGTAAACATACAGATCAGTTATTCATCCATTGCATCACAAGTCTTGTTTTTTTTTTCTTCGGATTTAGCTACATGAACAGGAAACCATTCGGAGTGTTCTCACTATGAAAAAGCTCAGACCTCATGCACTACTTGTATAGCAAGTGATGTAATTGTGGTGACTACAATAACAATGATTTCTTAAATGGGTGTAAGAAACTAATCAGAGAGGTCTGACCGACTAAAATGACAAGATTCTGGCACATTCATACTAACCAATTAGTATTGTGAGTCCAGTGCAATCGACTCATTTTAAAATAGCTCAAATTACAGTTACTCAGCTGTGTTGCCCAGAACATTCATAGTCTCCACACACAAACCGTTTGGAAACAGCTTTGATTGAATGTACACCTTTAGAGCACAATGGGATCTCCCATTAATAACTGAGACTACAATGTAGATCACAACAATCTCCTTAATGTATTTGCACAGCAGTTATCAATGCTACTGTTCACAATGTCAGAAGGTTAAATGTAATGTGAAAATGGCTGAACAGTTTTGATTTCTCCATTTTTACCTCTCCAAAACATTACTAGAATTATAGACAAATACAGTTATACTTCCACAGAATGATTTAACAATTTGAAATTGTTTTATCAGTGAGCATTAATCTCTGATATACACTATGCATTCTTTGGACCCACGTTGTATACAAACTTTTAGAATGTATTTAAATGCATCAAATGGACATATTTATGGGTACCTTTACTGAATTCTGTATTTTCATGTTCTACATTGGATTTCCAAAATTTACCCATGTAATTTTTAAACTCTCTTCCCTGATAGTACCACTATAATGGTATGAGACATCACTTTCAATATCCGTAATTCTTCTTCTAAGCATCCTTTTCGACTCCTACTGTCAGAAATTTCTTTTAGTCAGATGAAGAAATGGTGAGCTCAATGCGTGATTCAGCATGGAACCTTTGTTAAACAAATAAGCTGGCCTAATGAAGGTGTCACCAGATCACCAAGATCTCACCTGATAGGCTCAATAGATCTGATCCCTGGACAGCTCTATCAAAAGGATCTCAAACTTGAGCTTAGTCTTTTTAATATCTTCTTTGCTATTTGCTGGAAGAAAAGTATTAGTGGTAGCAAACATTTCAATATTAGGGGCTTTGCAAGTATCAGGAGACACATATGGAAGAGCATCTGTGCTGAAATGATGAGACTAATTGCGGACACAGACTGTCTGCTTATATGATTGGTTAGGATTATGTCATAAATGGCTTACTGTAAATCTTTGGGTGTTTTGCTTGCATTTTATACTTTTGGACACAAGTGCAACGTTTGGTACTTTTTTTGCCGTGCATCTGTCTTCCATCTGCAAAACTTTGTTCGGTTAAGAGCCTTGCTCTCTGTCTGATGCTAGAATAACGACACCTCACAAGCCTTTATTTCATCAGGAATAGGCTACTGTACATGTAATGCCTTACTTACTACAGTATCTTCTATGGTACTAAACAAGCCCCATTGAGCCTCGAATTCTGCAATCTGTGTACTTACTGCACATCTTCTGCTTCAGCATGCAATTTCAGTCCTCATTAAATTGCACTGGCTACCTATGAAGTGTAAAACGAACTGTAAGCTTCTTCTGCTCACACAGAAGGTGCTGAATGGTCTTCCAGTACAGCTTTAGTATAGTCCAGACCTGACTTTAAACATCCTGCCAAATATGAGGCTCCATAGAGTGGGTGATAGACCCTGTGCAGCACTGCAGTTGTGGTACACTATCCCATTAGTGACTGAGAGTTTCAGCATTGTAAAACTCACTCAAAGCTCTGCCTTTTCACAAAACGTTTTAATGTGTACATTGTTTTTTAATTCTGGTTCTCATAAAGTGCTTTTAATTAATTTCAGTTCCTGACATCAAAAAGAATGATGTACGTAATCTTCAGTCCAAGGGAAATGTTAACAAAACTAGAGCAGGCCGTTAATTGATCAAATGACCAGTTCAGAAAAACTATGTGATATTCCCAGTGTGTCAGCCACTATTAATGCTGATTAAGTGACGAGGCAGCTTGTTCCAATCAAATGGAGACATTACTACATAAACGGTGAGCAAACTCAAATGTGGTCAAGGTCTTCGTCAAGCCCAGTGCTGGGTACTCCTGGTGTTTCCCTGCATCACTCAGGAGTAAGACGCTACCCTCATCAGAGGCTGTCTGATATTAGACAGCCCCGTAATAACATGATGTCTCGGCCAGTGACTCTCTGCTGCCCGCGCAGACACAGAACGAGTGACAGCGTAACACAAAAGCACGAGCCCCTTGAGCCCTGTGATTTCTGTTTCAAAAATGATTGTTTGAAAAGTCCGCCTGTACTTCCCCTTCCAAAAAAAAAAAGCACAAAGCAAGTGTGAGTCACACAGACCTCGATCAGCCCTTTTCCTTTTGAAAAAAAAAATGGTACTACAGGTTGTATCGGTTTTTTCCAGGATTCTTCTGTGGTTGCGCCATTCATGAAATAAAAGCAGCGCCTGAGGCCCGCGGTCTCTCAGCGGGCTGGGCGGCACGGCTGGTTTCTGAGGGCTTCTCACGGGCTTCAGCAGCTTGTGCCGGAGTCCTCACAGCATGGGCTCTACACTTCAAACGTCAACAACAGAATTTTTGTGGTCTAACCTTTTCGAGCCTAATTCCTAGACATACATTCTGGTTTTATATTTCACAGATTCTCACTAATGTCTGTCAGGAATCCGAACTTTGTTTTCCTTAGTGATAGGCATGTACAAATGACTTTATTGTGACATTTGTGTATTAGAAATCTTTTCAAGGATGTTTGGAGTGGACTTTTTTTTACCTGGACTATTTTCCTTCTTTGCCAAGTGTTTGCAGACACTAGTCTGAAGCTGTCAGCAGAGTCATAAAAATCAGCTCACAAGGCAGACACCCCCTTTGTGTAACTCATTTGCTCTGAATGGAGGTAGTTCTCACCTTTGTTTTATTGTGGCCAGAAACACCTCAGTGGCACAAGCGGTGGAACCAGGGTTATGAGAAGTTAGTTCTCACCCAGCTGCGGTGCAGCCCGTCCATGAACTGGACCTCTATGCACGTGATTCTACGACTATGGTTCTGGTTCGGGAGCACCTGTCAGGTCCACTGGGTTTTGTTCCAACTGCGCCCTTGATCACCACTGCTAACTGTTGCCAGAAATGGACCCATTATTATTACGCATGGCTCCATCATACCACACAAGACTGCTGCTGTTACCCACTGGGGGAGGGCGTGCCAGGTGTCAGGGTGCCTTTTCCAGACAGGGCGTCTGCAACCCTGAGGAAACCACAGCAATGAAATATAGCCAAAGATCTTTCCCCGGCTCTTTCGTAAATGAACCACAAATGCAGGTGTAGCAGTCAAGTCTAGAAATTAAAACAAATACCAGGGTCTCCCTTTACGGAGTTTGCTCTTTGTGTAATGTGATGGTGAAGAGCCGATCTCTTGCTTTAACAAACCCAGAATAGCCCGATACTGGGATGGCGAACCTCTGAGGTGGGACTCCTAGCTCGATCCTGGAGCGAGGGAGAACCCACCCCCACCTGCTGGGCGAGAGGCAGCTGAGAACAGCCCGGAGCTGTGTGTGACTGGACCTGGAGGGAACAGGGAACCCACACAGACCGACATGGCACTGTGGGCAGCGAGGGAGACGGTGTCACGCCCTCTGCAGCCAGAGGGTGCTCCTACTCTGTCCTGTCCCTAGTTTCCTGTCCTTTGCTCTCCTTCCGGTGTCTCTCTTTCTGGGGCTATATATTTCCGGGTCACTTATTCTGCTTGGCTCAGCATTGATGTTCGGATGTCCTGAGACCCGCCTAGCACCAGGTCTCCCCATGTCCGCTACCTGAGGGCAAAGGTTTCTATACGGCATTCCCTGAACAGCTGAGCCCGGGCTAACCCCCGTCTCACCACTACGCATAGGGTCTTTTCGCTCTCCTGCCATTCCACGGTTGGTCCTTTCCGACATCCGTGACAGCCGGGTAGCTCAGTCCGCTGCGAGGACGAATCCAAGAGTCACAGCCAAGTATCAGTCTGAGTCCACAGACGCTGGTGGTAACAAGCCGTAGGGAATCTGAGAGATGAGCAAGGGTCAGAGCCGAGCAACACACTGGAAACAAACCAAGTCGAGGGGCGATCTGGGTGGTAATGAGAGAGCAGAGGTCAGTGTACCAGTGAACCATTACTCTGGAACAAGCGAGGGAAACACAGAGACAACGCTCAGGGTTGAAACTTAGTGACAGAGCCCCATGCTCTGTCAGGTCTGAGTATTCGTGTTCAAGAGCACCAGGGGTGGGCACGCTCGTGAACCGACAACAGGTGCTCTCAGTCTCCAGGTGACTTGTTGCCGTGGCAACCGCCGCAGGGAGACAGGATGACAATGACGTAACAGGCTGCCGGAAAACAGCTAGCTCGCCAAGCAGCCTGGCGCCTCCGAGGACATCACCAGCATTCGGGAAAAATCCAGTTCAGGTTCTCCTCCCAAGACTAAAAGAATTCTACAAAATGAAACTCCATCCAAGTCAATGCCAAAGTCAGTGGTGGCCTTCTATGACGATGTGCTGATCACCACAGCATTGAAGTGTCCATTCAGCTGGGGCTCATTTCCTCTTCTGGGCACTATGCATTCTGGGACTTGTAGTTCCCAAAAGCTGTTCTCATCTCTATCTCCCTCAGCTGCCAGCTGGAGTTGCACTTGCCTCCTGTGATCTTTCTCCTCAGTGTGCCACAATGTAGATAATGAATTTAGCTGTGGTCTTAAGCAGCACACAGGTTTAAAGAAGCTGAATTTCATGCACAATACATCTCTAATTCAGACAACACTACAGCTTGAGCTCACAGGGGTTGTGCCATCTTGACTGCACCCAAGCCCACTTTTCAAGGGAAACAAGCTGAAACAGACTGGGACTCCAGGGCCATGATACTTGAGGGTTCACAGCTCTCTGTTTAAAATGTTTATGGAATTTGCTGGCTGGGAGGTAAGTCAAAATCATGATTGAATCCAAGCTCTGGGTTTGATTTTATTAGTTAGCTGAGAACAAATGTACCTAGTCTACAAACACATCATGTTTTAATGGTTACCTGCTTCAATATCTGGATAGTAGATACTAGTGCAGTTGCAGAAATCCTGGTATCTTGGTTGTTTTTTTCTCTGGCGCTTGTCTTAAAAAGCAAAAGCCATGTGGCATTATGTATTGATTAGATTTAGTTTAAAGAATACTTGCTTATTTATTTCTTGTACGCCAGATTGTTCACCCAATATTAAAGACATCACAAGACTTTGCTCAGTATTCCTGGCCTGTGAGGGGCTATAATTTGTTTGTACCTAAACTGGTGTCAGAGCTAATATTAAACCACTAATCACACCCCTAAAGCAACAATGCTAACTATAAACCAGACGGTGCTATATTTGTAACACGTTCACAAGGTACAGTCACCTTGTTTTACAGTTCTAGAGGACACTGAATACATCTAAGCCTTGGATGGTACAGAGCAACAGATCACCAACAGATGCACCAGTGTGCAGATGTTTCTTAGAAAACACTGGAAAGCGTCTCTGGAGTGTTTAGGTGCAGAAAGTAAAACTCACTTTGCATCCCACTGGTTCCTACATGGGAAGTGCATTTCTCTATGTGACCAGAAAATGCTATGATTTCTGAAACAGACATCAAAAGCTGCAGTTTTCTGGGAGAAGCCACGTTTATAATAATAATAATAATAATAATAATTGCTTACACTTATATAGCGCTTTTCTGGACACTCCACTCAAAGCGCTTTACAGGTAATGGGGACTCTCCTCCATCACCACCAATGTGCAGCCCCACCTGGATGATGCGACGGCAGCCATAGTGCGCCAGTACTCTCACCACACATCAGCTCTCAGTGGGGAGGAGAGCAGAGTAATGAAGCCAGTTCAGAGATGGGAATTATTAGGAGGCCATGATTGGTAAGGGATAATGGGAACTTTGGCCAGGACACCAGGGTTACACCCCTACTCTTTTCGAGAAACACCCCAGGATTTTTAATGACCACAGAGAGTCAGGACCTCGGTTTTATGTCTCATCCGAAGGACGGTGCCTGTTTACAGTATAGTGTCCCCGTCACTATACTGGGGCATGAGGACCCACATGGACCGCAGGGTGAGCACCCCCTGCTGGCCCCACTAACACCTCTTCCAGCACCAACCTTAGTTTTCCCCAGGAGGTCTCCCATCCAGGTACTAACCAGGCTCACACCAGCTGAGCTTCAGTGGGGTGCCAGCTGGGAGTTGCAGGGTGATATGGCTGCTGGTTTGTCCTGGATCTCTCATGGATAGTGTTCAGCTTGAATTATTTAGAGAATGAATTAGCGGGAAGGGAAATCCCTGACATTCAAATACGGTGCAAGAAAGGGAGCAATCAGCACTGCAGAGAGCCCCCAAGGAAATGGTTTCTCTATTCAGAAGCAGTAAAAGCAGGACGGTGATGCAATGATAAGGGGAACAGAAGAAACCACAGAGAAAGAGGAAATAGAGTTGATAGTACCTTCTAATAGCTGCGTCTAAGTGTGATTGCATACTACATCTCACAATGGCTTAAGATAGCATCACCACATCCCTTTAGATATGCCTTAGATAACAGCATAGGTGCATAAACGAGTTCAGTGTCTCACCTTGAGAAACCCAGGAATAACGTACGTTTTTATTCACATAATTTACTTTTCCTCCCTGTCATTAATGTTTTCTGTCTTCTTTCACTTCCTTTAAAAACTCAAACTCCACTCTACCTGTGAATCAGAATGCCGGGGACAGTTGTGTCAAAGTCCCTGCCATTCAGTGTACGAGGCTGAATTGCAGGCAGGCAGGCAGCTGCAGGAAATCCCCAGAACAGCGCTTTGCAATGCCTGAGGTGCTGAGGCTTCTCTGGAGTAGGTGCTGTGCTTTTTGTGCCATTGGGTTCTGGTTTGTTTGAAGAAATGAAGAAAGTCAGTTTGTGGGCCCTACTTCTGCTGCTCTTTCAACAGTAAAATACTCTTACAGCACCCATTCTGTTGAAAGGCACACTAATGTCACTGACAAGTACACTGACCTCTACTGACTGAAGAAATCTTCAGCACATGGGTATCGTGCACTCATACTGCATATTTACTGCATACCCTAACACCTGAAGAAGGCACCACAGCCGAAACGTTGTGTTTTCTTTCTTCTTTTTTTCCAGCATGGAATAAACCTATTACTTGTTCCTTTGCAGCCTACGCATGCTGACGCAGCTCCCCACCTGAACTACTACTGCATATAGTGGCTATTGTATTGGTGGGTAAGTGACTACTATAGGCAAATACTACAGGAGCAACAACTGACATGCAAAAAGATGACATTCAAGACTGGTCAGACACCTGGCACAAGACATTTAACACAGAGAAGTATAGGGTATTAAAAGCAGGAAGCAGAAACATAAACTACAAACATAAAGTGAGAAATACTGAGCTGAAGGGGCTTCTTATGACAAAGACTGAGGTATTTATGTTGACACATAATTTGCATCTTCTCTTGACAATGTGGGGAAGCTGTAGAAACAGCAAGCAAAACACTAGGATACGTTCAAGTGTTAAAAGTGGAGAATTTAAATCAAAGACTGTTTGGTTGAGTCTGGAGCTGCAATCCAGTCTGTAATCAGTCCATTGAAGAGCAACACCAGATACATTCAAGGGCATTCAAGGAAGCTGAACATTTTTGGCATTGAAAGAAGACTGCAGATTCCAGACCTCATCTGCAAGGTTGAGAGATGTGTGCAGACAAGGCCATATGTGGAGTTACAAGATCTTATGACAAGCATTGTGAATTTTATATCTTAGACATATTTGTTTTTTGTAGACACAAAAATCTTTACAACCCTTTTAAATGTCAATTTTATTCATTAATCATTCATGAACCATGATTATGTTGTAGCCCCTGAGGTGGATATTCAGTCAATGTTTATCTATAAAATATGCAAGATAAAGATGTCAAACAAGACAAATGTTTTTCAATTTGATGGAATTTTTCCTATCTGATGAAAATGCCTATGCATATTATAAGCAAAAACAAAAATACATTTTATAAGGGAGATACAGGGACAGCACACAATTGTAATTTAACATTATTTCCTTTTTGTTGACTTTCATGACAAAGACTGAACTATTCGCTTAGTGTTGCTCAGAGGAATAAATAGTTCAAAGCCCAGAATCTTCATTTCCTGTCACCACCTTGCTTTGTCTAACTTTAAAATGAAAATGGAACAATACTGATGCGATAGCAACGTGACAAGGGAAGTTTCAGTCAGCCTGTACCTTTGAAGTCCCTGCCCTAACTTCTCACCACAATTCCTTCCACCTTTCACAATGTTTTGTAAGCAGGTATGCAACACTTTCCACTCACAAAGCCAGTCAAATAGATGCACTACAGATGTACTGTTTGCAGCCAGATATTAATTTATTTCCAGAATCCAGGGAAACTAACACCTCCTGTGTGGTAGCTGAGGTCTGGAGTCACTGTAATTGGCTGATGTAAGTGTGGATCTGGCTTTGATTATAAGATAGGTTACAAAGGAGAAGAGCCCATTTAGATTGCTTGGACACTTTGCAGAAGTGGGAGTATACAAAACTTTCTTGATGTTACACAGCCATTGGTCTAGGGGAGAAGAACATTATTCAGTACATTAGTCATCATTCAGAAATCCGTCTGTTTTTTTTTATCCCGCGTTTCCGATGACTTCCTGACCCTGTCCCAGCAGCGCAGCAGGAGTCGGCTCAGGGCAACGGCATGCCTCCCTGCGCACACTGCGTGTGGGGGTGTGTCCAAGCATCCAGGCCCACCCAGGGTGTTGGGAGAGCCCACGCCCCCCACACCCAGTGAATCATTGCTGAACTCCCGTTGGACAGCTGTGAGCAACCCTTGATTACGAAGTTGTTGTGGGAAATTGTTCATCAAAGGAGCAGGATGTTCATCAAAGGAGCAGGACGCAGTCCAGTGCAGATTCAGTTTTTTAGAGCTCAATAATGTCGAAGAAAACTCAGTCTTCACTCAGGTTAGGAGATTGTCAAACACAGATCTTTAATACAATCAGCTGAAGGGGAGCATATCACAGAGAAAGGGTTCCCCCTAGCACTCAAGACATGCTCACTTTACTGAAGTTATACTTTCCTTTTTATACATTAAAAGTAGGCAAGACTTTAACATATCAAAGGAACATACAGGGAAAGGGGCAGTGTCAGAAGTCAAACAACCAGGACAGGAAGATGGCATTTGGCATCCTGCAGTCTGTTTCACTTCTCTCTGGTTGAATGGGTGTGAGGAATCACAGGCTTTAGTTTGCACCTAAGACAGTGGTCTTAGGTGCGAACAGAAAACCTTTCCCACGCATAGTCACTGTCTTGACTTTCTGACTCGGTCTTCCACAATAAGGACAGCAACACAATCGTTGGGTCTGCAGTGCAAAACAGACCTGTCCTTTAATAAATAGTTTATGTTGAACTACTTTGTCCTGTCCTTTGATATCCAGCAGGCATTGATCTGCTTTATCCTGTTTATGGTACGTTTATGGCTGTTGGTCCTGCATTTTGTTATGCTTTGTTATGCAGCGCAAGTTGCTCAAGCAAGCCAGCTTTATTGTATCTTAGCATAACCTTTGGTGAAGGCTAAATTAACAGATCCCAGCAATACTTTCCATGGTGTGGTTAAGTAGTAATACTGCAATGGTGGATACATGTACGTGCAATATTAACATGTCCCACTTTACATTGATTTGTGATGTTGAGCCTGAGGCAGCACAGCTCCTGTTCCTCTGCAGGGACACCAATAAACACCCGAAGGGACTGAGTTCAGGCTTCATTGTTGCCTGGCTACGGTCTTGGGATGAAACACGTTGTAAGAGCACCGCCCCAGCAGGGACCACATTCCGCAGACCCCTCTGGGGAAGGGGCTGCTCGCACAGTCACCTGACCAGCCGCAGGAAGGCAGGTGACTACAAAACAGGAACAGGAAGCTCTCGGAGGCTGTCTGTGGGCGTGGCTGTCTGCTGCTCCAGGACAGCCCCTGCGCGTACTGTACGTCTCGCCAGCGGAAGGACCGAGCAGGGAGCAGAGCGACTTTGTGAGTTCAGGGAAACGAAACCGAATTTTGTGGATTTTTGGAAATTTTGTGTAGAGTGTTGGAGGGACCGTGTTTGAGAATTTTCTGTGTTAGTGGCCGGTCAGCAGTGTAGCTGCTCGGCTTATATTAGACGGGGGCTTCATGAAGAATTTTAAGCAGAAGCTCGATGAAGAGCTGAGACTGTTTTGCTTTTGTTTTTAGGTGATGGTGTTAGGCGTTTCCCCGCCTCGTAAAATAAATTGCAACTCGGGCCTTTAAACGTTACAGCTGGGTGTTTTTGTGTGTTTTGTTGGCCTGAACCTGCCTGTGTTGAAAGATCGCGTTTTAAACAGTCACACCCCTGGTTATGTCACATTGCAACAGAAAGAAACTGCCACACAGCTCCTACAGAGACACTTTACCTCGGCGAACAGGTTGCTGATTTTTTCTCTCTCGGAATAGAATTTGTTTTAAAATTAAAATGATCATTTCATGGAAAAAAAAAAGTTGTTTTGTTGTTTTGTTGTGTAAGCTTCTGCCTGACTGAAATCTTCTTTTTATAGAAACTTTCCACAAATCAAGAACAAAGCAGAATTCTCCCCCTGGCAGTCCCTTAAATCATGGCATTATTTCTGCCAGAAAAACACAACCCCAAACCCACAGGAGAAAGGGAAAGTACTTTTAAAACTGAGGAAAGAATGCCGTTCTTTACACTAAGGGTGGTGAGGGTCTGGAACAAGATGTCTATTAGCTCTTTTGTTGAATCTTGATGTCCTGGCTTCTGTAAAAAAATGGTGGATTGAGATTCTCAGATCATTAAATCAATTAGATCAATTCAGATCAATTAGATACTAAAGAACTAGACATGCCTTATGGCCTATTCTCATTGTTTTCTTATGTTCAAGTCTAGCTATTAGAATGCAAACCCAAAAGGGAGATAAGGATTCTCTCTGTGTTACACAATATCCTGTGTGAGGTGTGAAAGTGGCTGGAGATGAGTTCATCAACACTCACAGCAGGCACAAGGGCCTCTGTCCACAAGGTGCTTTTCCTCTGATCATCACTCCTCGGAGATCAAGTGACCATCTGCTAGGAGGAGCTCAGTGAGCCCTCCAGGCATTGAAGAAGACTGAAGCTGAACCCGAAAGAGAGAACAGGGGGCCTGGCTGTTTTCAAAAACTGGAGGAAGTTCACTGGCACTTTATTGACTTCAAGCTTCTCCTTCAGATGGGGGCTGTGGAGTAACACTCATCCCCCGCAGAGTCTGAAAGACCCTGACACATTTCATCTTCAGTCTGGGACGTCCCTTTCTGTACAGATCATAAAATAATTTCCCTCAGCCTAACTCCTGAAAGCACCACACTGCAGAAGCGCATGCTCGCCACTCTGGTGCAGCAAGACAGAAATACAACTCCAGATCTCCCCAAAAACGCAGTGTGTTTTTTTTCTGGTATTTACGCCAGAGTGTGGAGGCCTACTGGATTTTTTTTTTTAAAGCTCGGGTATTTACAAGGATGTCTGAATCCGCCTGGCAGAATCCTGGTGACTAGCCAGCCAGTAGGAGTCGCGTCTGGGAGGAGACAGATTGAGTGATGTCCTGAGGGCTTGTGGGTTCTGCCTTCTGATGCCCTCCCCCGCTTCTAAAGGAGCAGAACAAGTTGCTGATACTGATCTAATAGTACAGTATGCGTGTGTGATCAGCTGTCTTTTTCGTTACCTTTCACTGCTGCCAAATTCGTACACGCTCACCCGAAGTAAAAGTGAAATATACAGTTTGTACGTATTACCCTTCTGAATATACAAATGTTGCTTGACTTCTGTTTTAAGGAAGACCGTTGGATGGATAGGAACACTTTTGCCGGGAAAATGTCATTTTGTTTTTGTGCTTTACAAAGCAAGCGGTCTTTTAATGCCTAGAATATCAGGGTGCTAAAATATTTGACTTTTTTATAAAACATCAAACTTTCAAAGGGAAAAGACACCATTAGTGGGGTTTTTTCCTTTACAGATACATTACGCATGCAGTTTATACTATTAAGAATAATGTGTTTTTCTTTACCGCTGGGCGATACTTTAGGTCATAACATTCCCTTAAAAATGAGCAGGGACTTCAAGATCTGAGATCATGCGTTGGTCTATGAATGGTCTGATCGTGTCCTTATGTAAGGTTTCTTTATGACAACAGACCAGCTTTCCAGAGTGTCTGTCTCTTTCTCCCCCTAGCGTTCGATGAGCGTATTTTAGTACCTCTAAAATTGTGCAAGCTTAAGTGGAAAGTCCCTCATACTGGAAATCCCCACCCGGGCTTTTCCATGTGAAAAAAAAAAGTCTCTAACTTATCTAGAGGTCGTTTTTTTTTCTTGTTTAGTTGACAAGTCTCTAGCCTGAGTGAGTGGAGCCTGAACCAAGAAGCAATCATACTACCCAAGGGATATGAAGGTTTAATGGCGTTTGGGACTGTGGGTTATACAGTCTAGAGCTTGGGGTTCAGGGTTACCTTTTTGTACAGTACAGCATCGAGGAGTTTTGTCTGTCCTAGATACATTGTAAAGGTAAGTTTTGGTAGCTTTTAAAATATTCTGTTCCAGTTCATTCGTTCGTTGCCGTTGAAACTGCGCTCTTGGTCGCGGTTACTTGTGTTAATGGTGTTAAGTGTTGTCAGTCCGGCACAGTTCTTATCCATATATGTGAATGTTTGTCTGATTTTTTTAAACGCACCGGAGCGATAACGCCAGTTCTGTTCACAAACTTCAGTCTGCAGTTAAACCCCAGACACGAGTGCGTTTTATGAAAGACGTGGTCTGTGAACCGGGCTGTAAGGGAAGATTGCTACAATTGCATTTTTATATATAACCCTTATAGGATCATGTAGATCAGTGCGTTTCCACGCGTGCACATCGTGCGGCACACTTTCTGGTGCCTGCTGTCACTAGTTCAGAACCGATTGCTATAACCATAAAGACTTCTTCGGATTATGGCTAGTTGTGTTGAAAAAAATGTTGCGGTCCTTTAACTACCGAAAGGCTCCTAGGATTCTGACTTGAGTGCATTTGACGGACAGTGGGCGCTATAAACCGCGCATCCTTGCAGTCCACAGCACACTGACCTGCTCCCCAGCAGACCGGGAGATGAACGGACTTGATCGCTAGACTGCAGTGGAGTGTTGTCGCTCTGGCGATCAGCAGCTCTGCCGGGCGGACTGCTAAAACGATTCTGGCATCGTGAACGCTGTTGCGTCTTTCTGATGGTTTTTGTTTGGAATATTTTGGTATATTAAAATCTGACGATCGGCCTTGGGGAAAGTTATGAAAATGCGTAGAAATCTCAAATGTATGACAACAAAACGTGCACCTAATTATCGACCAGTCATTTTAATCTGGCCTCTATTTTACGAGCGCCGTCTCTCCCCCGTGTGTAGACCCATACCGTACACGGTACTGTGTCTGGGGTGCCGTCTGCCTTTTTGGGGCTTCTTTGCTCGTGCCCTGTGTTAAAGTCGCCTAATCATGTGCAGCAGAGCACCGTATGAGTGAAGACACGCTAGTTAGCACTGTGCAGTACCTCTGGGGCCACAGAATCTTTTCCTCCACACGGCTTCTCAATCTATGATTTGTTCAAAACGTCGGCTGGAATTCTAGCAATTATATGGAATCAATTTCTTTACCGGAGGCTAATAAAAATGTAATGTCTCAGTCACTGGGCTTTTGTATTCCAGTTTACAGTGATAATGTACAATAAAATAACCTGAATCTTACATGGATATTCTGTGTGAAATATTCTTTAAAACATGCGCGCGTTTTAGTCTCACCTTCTTTCACATATTTTCAATTCAATAAATACACCTTTGCTTCAGTAATTAAAATCAGAAAAGTCTGATGACTTTTTTCCAGAGGCTCTCTGCAATGTCGATTGATAACCTCCGTAGTTCTGTTTCGAATTTTGTGAGGCGGCTTGAAGGGTCAAACGTTTCGTCCGATTGGTCAGTTTTGACTGGCAGCGACTGTTAGGATTGGTCCCGTTTTGACAACCTGCGTTCTGGCGCAGGCGCGGTCAGGTGCCCGTCTAGAGGTCAGCTGACGCTGGTCCCGCGCTCGGGATGGGCTAGGACTGGAGAATTCTGGGCCTGAGCCCAGTAAAGCTCACAGGGTCGTTGCCAGCACAACAACCAGAGCTGCCGGTCGAGGTACATAAATATGTGAAGGGAAGGTCTGGCTGGGGTGCGGGTGGATGGGGAAAGGATCTGGGGTGTGATTTTGGTTTGGAATACTGCATGTAGTTACCAGTGACTCTGCTGGCGCCAGTAATCCTGGTCTTGTGGTCTCTGCGCCTGAACGTTGTGACAGGTCGGACCTGCGTCAGTGCGCCGCTTGGCACCCAGGTGCAGCTGCGGGATTCAAGAGAGAGGCCGGTTGTGTGTGGTTTGTGCGCGCGCCGTCTTCCTGTCTCCCGGTCAGGCCAGTGCAGGGTGGCAATGCACTGTGGGTCAAGTAACAGGAGGTCCTTCCCAAGGGGCCGACAGATATCCAGAGTGTCATTTCTAACTGGGACTCTAAATTAAGGGAGGAAAAGATACATTGCCGGCCTCCAGGAGCCCTTTGTGCATCTAAATGTTCTTGTTGTAGGTTGTTACCTTAAGACCGATGATTAATAAGTGCGCTTCTTCTTTGCAGATTTGTATTATTATTATTTATTGGGGGGGAAAAAGATGTCCCAGGACCAGAACTTTCTGCCCAAGTTCCTGTTTGTGAGCAACCTTCTGAAGACCGTGAAGATCCGCGAGCGGGTGCCCGACGATGTGGTCAAGCCCACTCCCCCTCTCCGGATCATCCACCACCTGCGGAGCATGCACAGGTACACCCTGGAGATGTTCCGCACCAGCCAGTTCCCCCAGAGATTCCGGGAGGTCATCCAGGCCGCGTTCCTGGACCAGGCCATGCAGACGTCCCTGGAGCGGGAGAAGAAGCTGAACTGGTGCCGGGAGGTCAAGAGGCTCGTCCCTCTCCGGACGAACGGTAAGAGGGCATCCCGTCTGCCGTCCGGCGCTGGCGGTGGTGGTGGTGGGGGGGTTCAGTGGTGTGGGTCTGAAGCATGTGTGCATTCACGGGGTTCTGAGTTCAGTCGAGAGATTTCATACTCGAGAGTGGGATTTAACTCTCCCCAGCCAGATACCACCAGCATGAAAGCCTTGAATGTCCCCCCCTTCTCTGGCATCAAAGTTCTGCCTTTCTGTATCTCCCAGGTGACACAGCACCTCCAGAGGAATTCTCACCTGTATGGTCCCCTGTCTTCTAGAACAAGTTCATGGATAGAGGTCCTATCTTTGAGTGTTGCTCACAGCTACTCATTTGATTGAAGGGTCCTGTCTAAAGCAGGTATTCATGTTGTCAGCATCCCAGCAGGGGAATATTACTCAGAAATATAATGCACCTTATAAGTGTTAAGGGATTTCATCACGGCGATGCCTTTGGCATTCTGAATCAGTGGCCAGTAAAGTAAAGCCTCTCTTGTAGGCCAGATTGTCTCCAGAAATGTGGGCTCCAGCAGGACTTGGTCCGCACAGCAGCAAACCGACATGGTCTGGCAGAAAGACAGACCTGAATCTGGGAGTTTGAGTGAGGGGTGGACTTGGAGCTGCTGTCTGCGTTGTCCCTTGCAAGGGGGCGTGAGCTCAGCTCTTCCCAGAGGGAAAAGCGAAAGCAGGCTGACGGGGCACTGTGGAAGAGCTCATTCCATTCGTGCAGACTGGAAAGGGCCGGCGGTACCGCGGGGCGCGAGTCTCGCTCGTGGCTTGAGTCAGAAGGGGTCCGGAGAAAGACGGGCTGAGTCACTTGGGTACCACCTTGACGTCACGGCTGCAGGGGCCACATGGAGCAGCTTTCTGTGTCATCTCTGCAGTTCGTCCCCATTCGCTGGAAAATCCAGTGACGTCATTTTACACCTCCCCCCCCCCCCCGGCGAAGAGGACTTCTGCGCTGGATGGAAGGGGTGTGAGGACTAGAGTGCGTCTGCAGAGACATTTAGAGCTTTGAGTGCTCACATTCTTCTGTGAGCTACTGGTAGGGACGTCAGTGCTGTCCCCTGGTTCGGGCATTTCCTTTCCAGTAAGCCCTGGGGCATTTAATACGTGCTGACAAGCTGGTAATGTACGCAATACCGCTTCCAGTCGTCAGGACAAATTTAGGCCACAAAATTTGAATCGCCGTCCATAAAGGCTACATTAATCAACAACCCAGTCATGTTTGCTTAAGGTATGAAAATCCAGCAATACACAACGAGGCAATGTTTTAAGAGAGATCTCGTTTAGACACATCTTGAGAATAGTCAATCTGATGTTTGGATTTCTTTGGGGAACTTGTGAAAAGAGGTGGATTTTGGGGTCAGTCTTTAGCGGTGATCTGGCACTTTCAGTTCAGTGCTAGATTTTTAACCTTTTTGACCTCAAGTGTTCCCAGTGGCCCTGGTTGCTTTTGTTTTACCAGGAAGATGGACTTTTTGACTTCCTGTCACAAGCAAAATCCCTGACTCGGCATAGTTAATAGTTCTGTTTTTCCAGGGAATTTCTTGTCTGAGCTCAGAATGACAGAGCAGGGATTGTTTTAAGAAAGAGCTCTGTATGGAAGTGACGCAGACTGGTGACAGACAATGGAGCTCATTCCCGCCACTGGACAATAGCACCATGACTAATGGGAAAGCTTCTTATCACATGACTCTGCAGTAAGCACAGGAAGACAAAGATCATGCCAATTAATACATGTATCTGTGGGACAGATCTGAGCTTTTTATTGCCCACTCTACAGTATATAATTATAGAGTGGGTGAACTCTATTCGCCCACAGTTGTTTCCAGAAGTAAAATTAGCCCCATAACATAACTGATTTTAAATCTGTTCTGCCCTGTTCTAGTCTTAAGCTTTTGACTTTTTTGTGGGTCAGAGTTAGCACCACCCCCAAACCCCCCGGCCCAGTGTTAAGGAATGACTCAAGGACTCTGCATCACAGAACCCTCATGCTGTGGAATTAGTGTTACAGTCAGGAGACGCAGGAGAGGCACAGTTCTTCAGACACAAGAACAGAGCAGGAGCCCAGAGCTCATTGCATGGAGCCCTAGTCCTGTGTTTTCTATACAGGTGGCATTAGTAAGGGTAGCAATGGAGCCCTTGAATTCGGTGTTCTGTGCTTGTGTAGACTGGACTGGAGGAGAAGTGCAGTAATGTGGGATTTCTTGCTTCACGGCACTCGGCACTGCAGCTATCAGGCACACCTGGGCATTAGACATGAGTCTTCCCTTGTGACTGCCTGAAATGCTATCTGTGGCTGAATTGAGTGTGTAATCCAGGTGGGGCTGCACATTGGTGGTGGTGGAGGGGATCCCCATTACCTGTAAAGCGCTTTGAGTGGAGTGTCCAGAAAAGCGCTATATAAGTGTAAGCAATTATTATTATTATTATTATTATTATTATTATTATTATTATTATTATTAAGTGTTGCAGTGTGCCGATTAGTGACGGACACTTGATGAGGCTTGACTTAATGGTTTTTGATGTTGACACATTCTCTCTTCTCCAATTACACCAGACGGCAAAAAGAAACGACTACCAGTCAGTTTCCAAGTGCTTTTCACATCTGTAGTTTAATTAAAATCAAATGCTTTGCTTGCTTGCTCGTTTAGTTCAAGACAGTCGAAGCACACCTGTGGTGATCGAGTTCCTTTGCTGGCAAAAAAAACAATTTTTTTGATGGTGCTCCTGTTGGAAGAGTTTGAGCCAAGACAGAATTGGTTCCACCAGAGTTGATTTAACAGGGTAGCAGCATACTCTTCATATCTCCCAGTGGACGTAGCAATAATGCTTTTAATAGACTGAAACTTAAGACCACTGTCGGAAGGTCTACACAGGTGCTACACTACACAATAACACAACACCACTCCATCCTTTACAGCCATTTGTACAAACTTTATTGCAGGCTTGTGATAATTCATATTGGTTCATAACAAGACTCAGTGTCAGCTGAAAGCTAGGAGCAGGACAGAGCAGGGTGTAGAGAAGTAGGTTGAAGATGATGCAAGACCCAGTCTTGGGTCTTAAGTGGAAGACTTGAGAGCAGACGGGGACTTTCTGCAGATGCAGCTCAGTAACTGTAGCCCAGGCGTGTTGAGGTGAAAGTTTATTCTGCTACATGTTTTTAAGGCTTGATGTTTTGTCAGGTCATGTAGTGCATATGAAGGAGTTGTGACACTACTCCTTCAAGTCACGTGTTCGTGCCTTATTCGTTTGGAGAAAGAAAACAGACACAGCGATCTGTGGTTATTTAAAAATCTAAATATGATACAACTTAAAAGCAAGAATTCTCCCATTATTTAGATTCTAGGCCCACGTTAAAACTAACTTTTGGTACATGCAAAAACTTTTCCAGTAATGTGTGCTACTTAATCCAGGCTACTTAACTAAAGAATTGCATTGAGATGAACAATATCAACAAAATAAAGAACACCACCATCCTGACATAATTGTGATCAAAATTGTTCTCAGTTTGAAGTGGGCCAATAGCTTGCACGCATGACGCAGAAATATTACCTCATATTATAATATACCAGTGAATAATGAAACAGCGCATCACCTGATAGTTGGGAGTTGATCCAAGACATGTTGATAGGAATGTCTGATGGTGAAATATACCAGATAAACCTGAAAGTACGTCACCCGGTCGGCAACAGCTGGGCTGCACAGATGCGCTGTGGGATAAGCCTCACCTTGGATTTCGAGGTTTTTCACAGGTGTGGAGATTTCAGGATGGCTGCACCCACATTTCAGTGCTTTGTGCTCCACGTAAGAATTGGATTATTTCTATTTCCCGCATGTTACATCATCAATTCTGTGTTATTGTTATGAGTATTTGGATGTGTAATCTGTAGCTGTGAATTTTTTACCCCCAAGAATTTGAATGTCCCATTACTTCTCTGCCCTTGAACACTCGCAGCATTTCAGTCACTGTTTCTCTGCTGGGGAATGTCCAGATTTCTTAAATTAAAACTCATACGGGATTTTACTTCATTTATCACACAGCATAGGCAACTTGCAAAAAGTGAATAAATGCTGGTTAGAACCGTTTGCTCTGGCAGAGAATACACATGATTTCTATTCAGTGTAATATCTTTTACTTTAACACCTCTTAGAGAGCGTCTTGAGCTCTATCTTCTATCATGAGTAGACCATGAAATCCATCAAGCCCAAAGGCAGTCAGTTGGAAGACAACATAGAGTGTCTTCTTAAATGCACAGTGGGCCATAAAGAGGATCTGTTCAGATATGTGCAGATAAATGTGCAGACTCTAATTTCTTGTGCAAAAAAGAAAAACAGAACCTTCCAAACAACCTTTTTTTATACCTTTATTAATATTGATTCAATATGTTTACTCGCATCTTGTGATGGATCTTTTTTATAAAATACAGAAAAGCAGCAAACGTATGAGCAGATTTTTCTGTCTTTTCCCACCAAAACACAAGGGAACATTTTTATACATAGAAAAAGAGTCTCAGAGGTTGTTTTGTGCCTCAATTTTCAATTTGTTTTGGTTCTCAGATTATTAAAGATGTGTGGACTGGGTTTGCCTTCCTTTTCAGTGGTAGCAGATAAAAAATACAGTATGCACAGCCCATCACTGTGTCCCAGGAGACTGCCGGTCAAAACACTAAAAGAGTCATAGAATTATTTAATGGAAATGTCTTAACTTTTGAAAATACTAAAAATGAATTATTTTCCATTTTATTGGTGAGAAAGTTTGATAATGGTGTGATATTTGAGGAACTACGAGTCAGGGGTGAATTTGCTGCCCGCTTCAAAATTTTCTGCGTCAAACGGTGTTTTTTTTATTTTGCTTTGTCTCTCCGCCTGTCAGTCAGGGTTTCTGCAAGTCCCTTTGAACTCGCACTGGGTGGGCCACCACAGCCAAGCCTCGGTACTATGTCAGATTGTAGGGTATTTTCCTCTCGTTCTGCCGCCTGCCTGTGCTGGCAACAGGTGTCTGTGCCCTGCTCTCTGAGCAGTTAAAAATTCCGCTTGCTCTGACTCGCCTCAGCCGGTCTGCTCTTGGTCCAGACAGGGGAACGGAACAGAATGAGGAAGGCAGTAGGTGTTCGGTAAGAACTGAAACTTCCCCTTTTTAGAGAAAAAAAACTCTTTATTGGCTCATGAGAATTTGCTTTAAAAAAACAGCCATTCCAACAGCGCCAAAGCCACGCCTCCTTGGAAAGTCCAGTGCTAATTCATGGTTCTTATGTCTCAAATAAGATGAGGGAAACAAAAAAAAGTACAATGACTACCACCCAGCACTTAGTCAGAACAGCTCACTGGGAAATTCCTTTTTTGCTGTTCAGGGTATTTCATATGAACACTTCTCCATCGCTGCTGCTGTGTGTTGCGCTCAGACCATTTGTCTTTCATTGCACAATGAGGAAGTGAGTCCTTGCCTGCGATGAAGCTCAGTGCAAAGGTTGTGCCATCTGCCTCGGAGTTAATGGTTACCAGTTATATGATGAGAGGGAAAGCGATCAACCCTACAGGCGTGAATAGTCACTGAAAAGCGAGCTTCTGGGTCTTTGGTCTCAATCTTGGGTGATTAAAAAGAACATGAAAACTGATTCGTCTGTAAGTCAAGTGTATTTCTGTCAGGGCTGGTTTGTCTGGAGAAATCAGATGGAGCCTCACCTTTGCTTTAATAGTGCACGTGTGCGTGTTTAAGCTAGCAAGATTAGGCTAATTCTCAAATGTTCTGGAAAAAGAAAAGATTACCTGAAACAAAAGCAGATTTTCGTAGTGTAACTCCATCCCATCCAACGCTACAAATTCAGAGAAAATTAGTTGCCCATGTAAAACGTTTTAAACTGTGGGCCTGGCAGTTGGAAACAGCACTGAATTGACCTGAGCTTTCTTGCGATTCCAGGCCTCCATACACTTTCTGATATTCCTGATAGCAGTGGGAGCAGAGATGTTGCCTGTGAATAAATAACTTCAATGCTTTTGTCTTGTGTGCTCAGACATTCAGGGCTTGGGCCTTGGACTGTTGTAGTGGTCAAGTGGGAAATGTAGTTAAGACTTGCTGTGTTCAGTAATTTATTAACATCACCAAGTTCCGCCTCAGTTCCTGTTTTAAGGGGCTAATAGACGCACACAGACACATTAAAACAGCTGTAGAAGGGCTGTGGAAATTCCCTCAATATTTCTTCTTCTTTTTTTACACACTTTGTTATCAGTTTTTATTTTTTCAATTTTGTTTTATTCTGGGGAGGCTGGTGTTGTTTTTTTTCTTATTCCTTTGGGGTCACAACATTGTGTAAGTCCAGAAAGAGCACAGCCAGGACTTTTCAAAAGACAAAAATGAAAGGGTGTCGATCTGGCTCCTCGTACGTGGTGAAATGCATTTTTCATTTTGTTTCACGTGAAATGGAAAGGAAAACAAATGTCCTGGGAATGTCCTGGTTTTCATAGACTGGAAGGGGTTTTTTGTTTGATTCTTCCAAATCTGTAAGGTTCAAAGACTATAAGCAATAGCTTCCACCACAATGATAACTTACAGATCATTGTATAATAGCAAATACTGCAGCCTCGGGTCAGATTGTACTCCATGAAAACAAATCACATCAAGTATTTTCTGGAAGTGGACTGAAAATGTCTAACATGCCAGCAGTTATGTTACCCTGCAACTTACTATTGGCAACCTACTGAAGCACAGAAGGTGTGAGCCTGGTCATTTCCTGGATGGGAGACCTCCTGGGAAAAACTAAGGCTGCTGCTGGAAGAGGTATTAGAGGGGCCAGTAGGGGGCGCTCACCCTGCGGTGTGCCCTGCGGTGTGCTCATGCCCTAGTAAAACCGCGATCCTGGCTCTCTGTGGTCATTAAAAATCCCAGGGCTTTTCTCGAAAAGAGTAGAGGTGTTACCCTGATGTCCTGGCCAAATTTCCCATTGGCCTTTACCAGTCATGGCCTCCTTATAATCCCCATCTCTGAACTGGCTTCATCACTCTGCTCTCCTCCCCACTGAGAGCTGGTGTGTGGTGAGCGTACTGGTGCACTGTGGCTGCTGTTACATCATCCTGGTGGGGCTGCACACTGGTGGTGGTGTCCCCATTATGGAGTCCCCATCACCTGTGAAGCGCTTTAAGGAGAATGACCAGAGCCCTATTCAAGTATATAAGGAATTATTATTAGCATATAACATGTTTGCAAGTGTATGTTGTGATCCTCAAAGACAGGGCTCTCCCTGCACATGTCTGATCCCTGCAGAGCTCGCTGCCGAATCTCACTGAAGACTGGTTTGCCGTTTTCAGGTGATGGGAACTGTCTGCTCCACGCCGCTTCCCAGTACATGCTGGGGGTCCAGGACACAGACCTCGTGCTGCGGAAGGCCCTGTATGGCGCTCTCAAGGAGACGGACACCCGCAACTTCAAAGTGCGCTTTCAGATGGAGCTGCTGCAGTCGCAGGAGTTCACGCAGACAGGCCTGCGCTACAACACACTAGTGAGTCCGTTAGCTGTTCTCTCCTCACGACAGGCCTCCCCCTGTGCACTCCCTGCACAGAATGGGCCAGGCCCTGGAGTGCGAAGACGAAACAGCTGTGTTTCTAAAGCTTGGACATAGAAAATGCATGCTCCTGTTCTTACGCTATAATAGTAAACAAGAGGGTGATTATCTTTTAGCTAATCTTAAATTAGAAAGGTTTGTGTCGCCACCCTACGATTTTTGTGGTATTTTCTTGTATGAGGAAAAAAAAAACAGGTGTTATTAGGGTGTCGGCACTCGACAGGCTGCTTTTTTAACTGTTAGTTTTGCTTTTAGAAACATTGTAAGTTGAGAATTGGTCAGTGTAAGATTGAAACTGAAAAGTGTTCTTCATACCTGGACGTAAGGGTGTCAGAAAATTAACATCTTTGCAGTGGCTGGTGCATAGTGTTATGGTTTTGGAAAGCGTGACACTCAGACCCATCTTCACAAAGTATTGAATCTGCACTGTTCTTCACAGAAGGAAATAGAGCTGTGAGGTTCTCATAATCAGGAAGGTTCAGTGAAGAGCACAAAGCTGCATCTAAATGTAGCTCTGCTTGGTAGATGATGGCAGAGCTGCACTTAAAGCCTGAGACCTGTGTTCAGACAATTTAGCACATGCGTCAGCAGATTTGTTCTCTTGTTCATAATACATCCTCAAATCGTCTGTGTCGTCACAGGCTATGTAACCTTGGCAATACCGGAAGTGTATTTTATTGTTGTTGCTCAATATCACGAAAGAATTATGTACAGATTCCAGCACTGCTCACGGAAAGGTGATCAATTCAATGATCAGGAGCTGCAGATCAGGAGAAGTGGCTTCTAGATTTCCTTTTGAGATCCCTTAACTACCTGACTGACACCCTAGGGAAAACGTCACCTGTCACTAAAGTTCTTGCAGGGATGAGTTTAACAGATATGCAGTGCAATCAAAGTCACCAGTTGTGTGTTGTTATTGCTGCTTGTCAGATTGAAAGTGTTCCATCTAGTTTGTTTAATGATGCAGTGAATCGGCAATGAGCAGTTCATATGCCATAGTCTCTCCGGCACACCCAGGCCTGAATTCTCATTCTCCTTCACAGAACTGGGAAGAGGAGTGGGAGAAAGTGGTGGAGATGGCCTCTCCAGTGTCCAGTCGCACCGGCCTTCAGTACGATTCGCTGGAGGACATCCACATATTTGTTCTGGCCAACATCCTTCGCAGGCCGTTCATAATCATCGCAGGTACGAACAGAATGAAACAGGAACTTGTGCGGTGGTTTGTGTCCCGATGTTTTCACTTTTTTTTCCAAAATTGTACTGAGAAAACACATGGGACTTATTTACCCAGGTAAAAAGGTTTGTGCTAAGCTTTGTCTTGCCTGACACAGCCAAAGAGGCTAATTTGATTCCTTCCAGATTAAGGCTCAAAGGCAGTGTTTTCCAGTTACTGTCATGTCCATAAAAGAGAAAAGTTGGGCCCAGGTTTGTCTGGGAATTTCTAAGAAGAGTGTTGGGACACCAAAAGTGTGACAGTGTAGGGTGTAGGAAGCCCAGAGTGGTAGAGGAGTCATTCAGCATCTGAAGGGGAGAAAGAGCTGTTGTTTTATGAGTGCTGGAGATCCAGATGTTTTTGAATCTTGCCGAAGGGTTAGGGGAAAGCAGTCACAGTCTGGAAATTCTGGTCAGCTTTCATTTTTGTCTTCGAGCGTGTGTGGGCTGCCTTTGACGGACGGCTCATGGAAATGCCGAGCTCGGGCTGTAGCATTTCACCCGAGAGATGACAATGTTTACTTCTTTTCTTCTGTTTTTAGCACAGCTCAGTGTTTGCACTGAATAATCCTTTAGAGATCAAATTCTCCACTATGTCTTGAACCTGATATAGTTATTGCCTTTAGAAATTCAAGATTGCTGCTTCTTGGGAAAGTCATCGGCACAGGTTTAAGTGGTTAAGAACTGGAAAGACTTCAGCTCTGGACTCTTGACACTTGTGAAAGTGTTGTGAAAGGCCCTGGATTCTGTTTTGACTCTAAATATCAACATGCAGTATTCATGTTGACCTTGGGTGTTATTTCAGATGCCTTGTCCCATTCCTGAGCATAATGAAACAATTGAGAAAGACTGATAACGGGGAGTAGAACAGAAACAATTCAGACTCAGGGCTGAACCTTGGTAGACTTTTAGAGTCGGCATCAGGGTTTCTCTGTAAGCACACTGTGAAGGAAGAGAGTGGATGAATTCTATGTTTTTTTTATGACTGAATGACTGCTGTCAGCAGTCAAGATTGTTTTAGCTCTGGCTCCTCTGTCAAGCCCTGAAGTCTCAGGCTCATATGTGGGGTTAATATGTCAGGTGCTTCTTTTTCATTCAACAGATCAGGTCTTGAGGAGCATGAAGTCTGGTACGGCCTTCTCCCCTCTCCATGTTGGAGGCATTTACCTGCCTCTTCACTGGCCTCCGGAGGAGTGCTACAAGTATCCCGTCGTCCTCGGCTACGACTCCCAGCACTTTGCTCCCCTCATCACCATAAAAGACAGCGGTCCAGGTGCGAACATCTAACTGCATCTAACTCTCTTGTATATTCCTAAGCAGTTTATATAGTTCGATTTAGCATTCCTAACTGCTATATGAGGTCCAGCTCATGGAAAAACCTGCACAAGGTTAATCAACATTTTCAAATGCATTATGTTTAGATGCAAACTGCATCGTGAATTGATGTCTTTTTACTGCATGCATTGTGAAGAGCTCTAGATGAACATTGCTGAGATCTGAGCAAAGCGTGAAAGATTGTGCACGCAAAGAGCACGTCCTCAAGTTCAAGTTCTGTTATCCAAAGTGCATTTTGGTTGTTTATTTCATTGTTCCACATCCTCTGTACCACCTACACTACATGTTTGCATTGCTTAGTGCTACACACATGATCGGTTTTACATTCCATTAAAACACATTTAGTAATTTAGCCAATCAGCTGTTTAATTGATCATAGATTGAGTGCTCCAGCTCTGAAGAAATCGAGGATTTTGTGGAAATGGGGGTCTCCAGAATCATGGTTGGAGACCCTGGTTTATGCCCATTCTTTAGTGTGTGGTTTGGTCTGATAAGAGTTTGTTAGAGCAGTGCCTGGCGGTGTGCTAAGACGAAGAGCAGTCCAGCGAAGTCAGCGTGCACACCTCCCCTTGAGCCACCTCCCCATTAACTCATTGAACATGCGTGTCTTTGCAGAAATTCGAGCCGTTCCATTAGCGTATCCGGGACGGGGTGTCTTTGAGGACCTCAGAGTGCATTTCCTCATCAATTCTGAGAAAGAGGAAAAGGATAAATTGATCAAGGATTACTTGACACTCATCGAAATACCCGTGCAAGGCTTTGGCTATGATACCACGCACATTATCAATGCAGCAAGGTGAGTGAAGCTTCTCCATGCAGAGATGTTTCCAGTGAGGCTACAGCTTCACCATTGTTTAGATCATGTTATGTATTTCCTTTAGGAAACAAATGGCATTATGCGCAAAACCTAACAGACTGACGTCTTAATAAAAGTCCAGAAAAAAATATAGAAGTTTAACTTAGTGATCAACACCAGCTGTTCCTTGATATTGTTTCATAACTTCTAGAGAAATTGCAACTTTGTCCCCGAGAGGAAATCAGAGGCAAAGTACTTGTCAGTCGTCAGTCGTGTGCTATGTTTGACTTTCTGACCGTTGTAACTTTACTGTAAGCTGAAAGGAGACAAAAAAAAACCATAAAACCACCCTCTTGTGTTGCATTCCTGGGGCTGTGGAAAGCATCTGATGCGCTGTATTGCAGCACGAGGTGCAGAGTGTCGCCATATCTGACCTCCCAGGGTGCTCAGCTCACAGCCCGTTTCTGGTTGGTGTCCGCAGGCTGGACGAAGGTAACCTGCCGGAGGACATGGACCTGATGGAGGACTACCTGCAGCTTGTGAACCACGAGTACAAGCGCTGGCGGGAGAACTCGGAGCCCGCCCGGCAGCCCCGGCCCAGGGCCGCCCCAGACTTCTCCGTATCCCAGCTGTCCCTCATCGAGGCCAAGTGCGCCACCAACAGGTGCGCCTTCTACGCCTCCGTCAACACCCAGCCCTTCTGCCACGAGTGCTTCGAGAAGCAGCGGGCGGGCGGGAGGCCGGAGGTCCGGCCCAGGAGCCAGAGCCCGCTGGCGGGGTCGGAGCCCGAGAGCAGGGGCCGGGCCGGGTCGCCGGGCGGCGCCGCTCTCCCCAGCCCCCGCGCCGCCCCGCCCACAGCCCCCAGCCTCAGCCTCTACAGCGAAACCCACGCCATGAAGTGCAAGACGCCGGGCTGCCTGTTCACCCTGAGCGTGGAGCTGAACGGACTCTGCGAGCGCTGCTTCGGCGCCAGGCAGGCCGGCCGGGGCGCCCCCGCAGCCCCTCGCGACCTCCCGCCGCAGGGCGCGCGGTGCAGCCTCTGCCAGCAGGAGGCCTTCTGGGGGTTTAACGGGCTGTGCCCCTCCTGCGCGCAAAGGACTGGGAGCCAGGGGGTGGCTCTGCCGCGCCACCAGGTGTCCAGGCTAGACGCGGCGCAAGCCGGGTGGGCGTGGCCCCAGCTTTCTGGCGCAGTGTCCAGCGCCGAGGAAGCTGGCCCTCCGGCCCCCGGCCCAGCGGCACAGCCGTGCAAGAAGCGGGGCTGCCAGTACTTTGGAACAGAAGAGAAACTGGGATTCTGCACCCTGTGTTTCCTGGAGTACGAGACCAACTGCAGTGAGTGAACTTAGGAGAGGCTTAAAAATGTCTTTCATGCCCTTTCGCAGTTGCATAAGTGGTAGATCTCAGAGGCTCCTGTTAAAGTCTTGACTGATCAAAGTAGACACTGTGGGCCAGAATTATAGTAAACTGCCTCTGAAGAGTTATTAAAGTCTTTGGCCTCTGGACTATAACGTAAGGCCTCTTTCACACCTGTGGTAACGGTCACTGTAATGCTGACATGGCTTGGCCATTTTAGCGACAGGAAGTGAATCTCGCCCGCTACGGAGCCTTTGTTCCGCCAGCATATGCAGGTCTTGTCAGGGGAAAGCTGTGTTCAGCTTCCGTAAGAAGGAACCCCCCCAAAAAAAAACTACTTTCCTTGATATGGAAAGTTTCTGGTGCATCAGTCTAGAACTCCACGAGTTTGGAGCACAGGAGACACAGTTAGTTAGCACCACGAATCCACTCATTGAAAAGAACATCAGCTGGGCTAGCCAGAGTCTGGGGGGATACCGGTGTTGCGATGAGGGTGCGAGTCTTAAAGAGCTGTCTGCCTTTGCAGGAGAGGAGCCTCTCGTGGCCCTCCAGAGAAGGTCTCCGTCTCCGGGCCAGGCCCGTTCGGAAGCCCCGGTCTTCCAGAACTCCTCCCGGTGCCTGGGCCACAGCTGCAGCCACGTGGGCAGCTCCATGTTCGAGGGCTACTGCCAGAAGTGCTTTGTGAAGGAGCAGAACGAGAGGCTGAGAGAAGCCAGACAGCCCAGCCCGGCTCTGATCATGGTGAGAGCCCCTGTCTTCCGCGCCGGGTCACGCCACCCTGCCGCCGCCGCCAGCCGAGTCCGCCGGGCCTCTGTGTGTGGACAGGAGCCTGGCGTGTGCCAAGGCTCCCACACGCTAGGGCTCACTGTTCCTCTCCTTCACCTGATCTTGAATGTTTGAGGTGTTATCGTTAAAGAAACCTTAACAGGGGAAGGGAAATGATTTATCTGGAGTTTGACCAGATGTGAGCATTTGATGTTTCTTGAGGTTTTTTTTATTTTTTTTCAAAAAAAGCTAACTGTGTGTTAAGGGACTGTCCCGGCACTTCAACAGGACGTGTTGGAAACTGGTTTCCCCGTAACGTGTTTAAGTATAATCCACCTTGCGTTGATTTTTTTTCAAATGCCTTCACTTAGTGAGCCTTTGGTCCCAGACTCCAAATAGTAACTCACCCTTTACAAAGAACTAAACCATCTAATGTAGGGATATCTGAAAATGTGCAAAAGAAAGGAAAGAAATGGAGACGTTTATTGACAGTTGTTTTATTCCTCTCCTTATGTGCGGAAATATCCAGAGAGCAACACAGCAGAGGGAGCAGCACAGCCCTGTGAAATGCAGCCGCAGCAGCTGCAACAACGTCACGTCAGTCAGGGGGCAGATGTGTCCGGAGTGCCACTCCAGGGATGTGAGGGGCCACCGCAGGGGACAGGCAGCTGAGGAGATGCCTAAACAGCGATGCAGGACCCAAGGTTGTGACCACTACGCCAATCAGGAGAAGCAAGGCTACTGCAACGAGTGTGACCACTTTAAGCAGATCTACAGGGGTTAAAGTGAAGGCACCTTGGACTCCCGAGCCTTATTATCTTGTTATCTTTAACATTCACGTGATCAGGAGGCAAACACCTCTGTCTCTCAAGAGCAGCCTGACGGCTCGACGCAGCTCGTGGTGTAGAAATGACTGAGCTTGCCGAAGCACAGCAGACACTTGACGTTTCGTCCTTTGTGATAATGTTCACCTGTGTTGACGGTGTTTCATTAGGCAATACTATTGGGATTAATCCCTGTGTAACATTCACACTCTAAAGCTGTTTAACATTCGTCACTGCAAGTGAAAATGCAGACTCTGCTTTCTGGGTATATCTAACAGCGGTCAGCTGGGAAGTTAACCTGGGTAAGGCTAAGCTCTGTGCCGAGTCACTTATCAAACACAAGCTGCTACTTGTTATCCTGCTACTTGGGAATGTTAGCTCCACGATAGCAAGAATGTGTCTGATAAAGCATAAGTCTGGATCGGTTTTGTCGGAAGAAGGTGCTAAATATACACTAAAATATTCAAACCATTTTTTTTTTGCAATACTGGATCAATTTTCATAGGTAAGGTTTGCATTTAACCCTAACCTTCACCCCCGTAGATGTGTGCTTAAATCTCTCGATGGGCTGTTTGACAGCACAATAATGATTAAAAACTTGTATTTTTATGTCATTTCACAAAGTGACTTTGGAGGCCTGAAAGAAGTGTTCACTTGGTCATATCTGAATCGGTTTGACCTGCTAGAATTGGCATAAAGTCCACGAGTTGCATAAAGTCTGAGAGCTGCCCTAATTAATTCTGCAAGAAGCCAGTCAGTCACAAACCTCTGGAAGCATGCTGGAGTCTTTCACTGACCCTGTAGTGCAGAGTTACTTAACCCTGCATTTCCTCCAGTCCTCTGTTGGTGATTGTGCTTATCATTGCTTTAAATGATAGTTTACAGGATCAGTCAATGTGCTGCCCTGTTGTAGAGTGGAAAACCTGTGTGTCAAGTAGCCAGTAGCCCTGGTGTAGTGAAAATAATAAGTAATTGCAGACACATGGTGATAACTGACAATACAGACCTGACAAGTGTCTGTGACTCATCACTATAGTTTCTCTGCAGTTTTAGTAAAGCAGCTTGTCCAAAGGATGGTGGAATGATTAATAGTATTATGCCCCAAATTAAAAGGCAGTCCTCATTATTCACTGATGATTTCCAGTCAGGAGCTGGATGTCCCGATTGAAAATTTTTAGTTTACAAAACTCCCATCATCTCCCACTTGTTTTACTCATGATAAATGTGTTATTGTTCTCCTGAGAATTATAAACCTTGATTGTGAGTACGGGTAAAGAGAACCAAGGTTTAGATTCACTAGAAATCCAACCCATCACTTGCTGCAGCAGAGTTCTTCGCCCAAGTAAAGGGAATTTAGAAGGGACTGCTTGTCAAGTTAAGTGTGGTTCTAACAGTAACACGTTATATTCAAAAAATTATAGTTTATTTTATTTGAACATTAGGATAATGTTGAAGACAGTGGGTGCCAATAATCATGGCTGTGGCAGAGTTTGTGTATAAAACATTTTACCCAGCAATTATAAACCCTCAGAACGGCTTTTGGGCCTGGAAAACTGCCAGTCATACACGGACACCTCACAGGAAGCTCGACATCCGCAGATCAAACACGCAGAAGCTGTTTTCCTGCTCTGAAGTTCTGCAGGCCTCAGGCAGGGATTCCTCACCTTGTGTACAACCTGCCTTTGCGCTGCTCTGGGCTAGTTGCTTTTCACAGTCAGAGCCGGTTCCTGTTTGACTTCAAGTTGCGCCAACACCCTTGTTTTTCTGATGGGTTGGTTTTTGTGGGCATTTTGCAACTGTGAATTTTGTGCAATATCATGTTGATATGCTTTCACCATAAAAACAATAAGCCATTTTGACCATTATTAGCATCACGGCCTATTTGGTTAGGCCTTGTCTTTCCCCTTGAAATCTGTTCTGATCTAGACCTGCAGTTCAACAGGGACCAAAGGGATTTCTTCTGAAACCAGTGTGGAATTTGCAACAAGTCGTGGAAATAGTGGGGGGAAAAAAAAAACCTTCTTGGTCTTTCTGACCATCTTGATCTTTGTAAGCTCTCTCTAAAAAGGGAAGGTTTTTCTTTTCAAAAAGATCTGCCTGGATCTGGATTCAATGAAGCAGAATTGCACAATACTTCAATAAGCTGTTCTGTAAAAAAAACCCAATGTAAATATTTAAAACTGATGTTGCTTAGGAAGCAAACTGTTCATATTCCGACAAATATGGTACTTTCTGTGCTTTTGGCAAATCCTAGAGAAGGATGAAGTTTGATGACATTTTGCTAAACCTTTCTGTCAAGCTCTGTTAGGAGCTATGTTAGGAAACATTGAAGCTATTATTTTGTTGTCCTTCATGTATTTATTCATTGGGAAAATAGAGATTACTTAGATTATGAATACAATTTATTTATGCACATCGTCAAGAAATAAATTATTTTGAATACGTGCTGCCTCTTTCTCTCCTTGTGTTCATTGACTGTATGTGGCAGTTTTCGGTGGTAGTGGTTTTGTCTTTTTGCCCATTCACTCAAAATGGGGCCAATTACAAGACGCTGATATGTGGCTCTTTTTTATACCCTGTTTATTGGATGTGAACACAATGTGTACAAAGCTGGGTTTTATATGAGTTATCTTGATTCACTCTGGGATTTTAGCTTAATGAGAGACTAGTGCAACTGCACTACAGATGAAAGTGAAGAACTAAGACTACAAAGGGGATGATGGTTTTATAATCCTGATGCATTTCGTAGAGAAACCTTGTGTATCAGATGAATTAGGGAGAAGGGTGGATTTATGATTGTGTGGACTTTTCACAAGGATTTCTCTGCGTTGCTTCAAAATGTGCTCCTCTCTGCAAAAGTGCTTGAAAAGGGGTTGCACAGCACAGTTACATCACTACATCCTGGCTCCTGCAGACAATGGTTATTTCCCATCTTTCATCGTCTGGAAGAAACAATTTCAATGGGAAATCGGTGACAGTGGTGCAGCCTGGTTCATTCTCCATACTGGAAGTCTGGAGAATTTGTCACATCGGGTGAGGCCTCCATTGAGTAGCTGGGCTCACCAGTACAATGATGCTGCACCCCTGAGGGCTGGGTAATGCCGAACTCTCCCATGGCAGGAGTCCTGGCCTTTAGCTCCAACAGAATTTGAGCGACTGTAGGCAGAGTTGAGGCATGAGTGGCCTTGATTAAATATTACCCGTAAGTGTACTAACCATCGTACAGGCACTATCTTTGCTAGCTGTTATCTTAAAAAGAAATCCATAATAATATCATGCGAAAGGCCTCAATTTGGGCAGGAGTCTCAGACTCTTTTAAAGCATCATGTATTAAACTGCCCCTCTGTTTCCTTACAGTGTCTTCCTGTCCATAGGTTTGCTCTTCATTTTTCTTTTTCATTCTACACCAAGTGAGGACTTGCAATCCCTTCGCAGAGTGTACCAGGATCACTCGAGGGGAACTGGATCTTTTGTGACAACGCTCCCGGAACGTCTTAGTGTGATCTATTAAATAGCCAGTGCTGCCCACTTGCTCCTGACTTCAGTAGCTTAAAGTGTGGTCTGCAGATCTTAGGGCAACCCGTGTTTGGTATTTCGAGCAGAAAGAAAATATTGAGAGATTAAAAGTGTGCCAGTATATCAGTGGAATTATAGTGTGCTACAAATTCAATCCTGAGTAATCAATCTGTAAGAAATAATATTGAAACTAGAGGAATGGAAACTCATTTTTGATAAGCACTGGATAGACTTTAATCTGTCAGGGGAGAGATAATCACCCCCCACATCATGTGACACTCAGGGCTAAACTGAAGAGCTGCAGAGGTTCTGTCTCTGCTAAATGAGATCCAGGCTATGAAACAGCAGCTCTGTAAGTGTGCACCATCTGGAGAAGAGACAAAGCTGAATTCTGCTCAGCAGGTCAAATAGCATGCTAAGTTGGCAGTCATTACATTTTGTCTTGAGATTACATAAATATTTTTACTTCTCAGGTGGAAATTCCAACCATAACTCTCGATCGCTGGATGTTTGGAAAACGTTGCATACGAAGACATCTGGTAAGTAGCTCTGCGGCTAGATGCGTGGAACACAACACCTAGAATAAAACAGAGCAGGCACAAACACAACACTGTCCAGTAGCCTGGTCTTGTGTATTCTGCAGGGCCTGGCACAGATACTCACAGAGTGACCCAATATATGCAAATGGGTTTCAGGATAGTTCCCCTTCAGCATCAGACAGGCAACATTTCAGGCTCATCTGACCTGTCAGCACAATTTGATATGCTGATCTTCAGTAAGAAAGACCAGGATTAATTGTCAGGCAAAGGGTTTGTGTTAAGGCTAAGCATGCACAGCAGTAATAGAGGCATCACTCATCTCTCAAGACAATTACAAGAGGCTGGCTGGGGGTGGATAAAGGGGCACTAACTTTGAGAACAGAAGACCAAAACATCCAGGAGTTCAGATTTCACTTTTGAGAAAAGCATGCTGGCTGGGGCCCCTCTGACATTTTCTGCTTTTTTTAAAAAAATTCTTTCTCCATGTCATAGCGAGAGCCAGCCCACGATTTTTGAAATTTTACTAAAATCATTTGAAAACAGGCAACCCCCCTCCCCATCCGAAAGAGTTGAATCACGTCGCAGAAAGGAAAGTCTTTCTCAGACTAACAGTCAGGCTCTGCCACCCGAGGGTGGGGGTATTTGTGGTGGTGGGAACTGTGACATTTGAGCTCTGCGGAGGAGGAGGAGCTGTGCTCCTGGGGGCGGCTGCTGATTTAGGCTTGTCGAAAAAAAAACAACAAAGAGCTTCCTGGGGCTTCCGTCTCTGTCGACAGTAACCGTCACCTGCAGTCGAGGCGGGAGCTCTTCCCGACGGAGGAAATGTGAGCCGGGCGGCGCAGCCGGCAGTCTGGAGCAAATTGAACGCTTCAACCGCCGGCTTGACCTTAGAGAGGAAGGTGCAAACGCCACCTTTCTTGCACCCGGCCCCTCGCCCTGGAAAATTCATCTCCAGTTCTGTCCTGGGTTTCAACAACAACACAAACAACTAAAATCAAAAAGGTTTGAATGGGGTCTGGGAGTTTCTCATGACGTCACCCGCATTTTGCGCCGATAAGTGGTTCTTTCTGGATTCGCCTTGACACGTCCACTCTTCCTCACAGCGCTGCAGTGACAGGAAAGAGCCCTGTGCTGACAGGTGAAACGCCGGCAGATTTGCATAATTCTCTGCCAGGGAAAAGGCACCGGCTACAGATCGACATTAACCAAACAGACACAGGCGAGAGAGTTTGGCTACGATTTGGGATCATCTGCACAATATCGTAGATAATTGCTAATTGCAGTCACACCCCCTCAGGTATTTATAGGAAGATCTGAACTACATAAACCACAAAAGGCATTAATGTTGAGTTAGAATGTAAATGAAAAAAATTCTATATACAGTAGGTCCAAATGTAATCCCATAATTATTTTCTTAACTTTCATAGACGATGGGGCACAGTTGATTCCTACTGATATTTTGCCATGTTTAAAAAGTACTGCAATTCTCTTTTGTTTTTGTAAGTAGGACTGCTCACAGTAACCAAGACATGTTTTCCTCTTTGCAGGTGCGTTTGAATTCACTAAAGCAACAAACACTGCAAAAGAAGCCTGCAGTGAGCCACACACATGGCAGGTGTGTGGTTTTATTGACAGCGACCCTGCCTGAAATAGAGGCATCAGTGATGCTAAGATCTAAGATATTTGACCTCTGGCCATGTGAGCTCAGCAATGGCATCTGTAGGCCTCCCTGGTCCCACAGTGGACTGGAAAATGTCTCCTAAACTCCTCCCACAGGTGGGGGCAGGGCGTTTTCTGTTCTGTTCTGTTAATTGGTGATTTATAAAGTGCCTTTACATAGTGATAAAGAAGAAAAAGCGACAAAAATAATAAAGAGTAAAAAAAAAATGAAAGCACATACAGGATAAACTGTATGGGAGATCCATAACAATGGAACAGCAACAGAAAAATGCCTGGCCAACAACAATCTGATATTTAGCCCGTGACTTTAGTACAGTGACTGACGGACAGTGAGTTCAGAGACGTGTGTTTAGTTGTAACCCTGAGTGCTGGAATGCGAGGATGTCAGACTACTGTCAAATCCACTTTGAACAAAAAGCGACACTCATTTGTAGTTTTATTAAGTGTTAAATAGCACTCCTGTGATGCGACTTTACAGACAGCCAAAGTAGAGATTTGAGTGCAGGAGTGAACTGCTGCCAGGGTCTGGTGTGAGCTAGAAGAACTGCAGAGGTTTGGACACATTGCAGCTTACTGAGAAAAGTGTTTCCACACAGCAAAAAGAGTTGCAGAAATCGAGCACTCGATGTGTGAATTGTGTAATTAATGTGTCATTGCAATGAAATAATTGTGTTAAATAATGATGTACTCCCACAATTCTTTCAATGACGGCACTAAAAATCTACAGCTGTTATGAAAACAGGAAGTTGCACAAGTGTATCCTGGTGTGTTATGCAGACTGTAGACTTCTGCTCTAGAATAACCGTTTTATGATACTCGTTAGCATTTCCCTCTCTGTCATCATTTCTGGTAGCTGGCTCTTCCTACGGCAGAAATCTGTGTACAAGGTAATTGTGATTGCACATCTTCACGCAGAGCAAGAGAGGTTTTAACTCGCCTGTGTGGAGTTTGTCTTTCCACGGGTCACAGAAGCGTTGAAACTTTCATTTCAGTTCCAACACACAAGTCTCTCGAGATTTCTGCTTTCCTTCAGTGCAGGGGAGTGTATTCCAGAGCCCGGCCTGTTCAGGTACTCCGCTGCTTGTGAGAAAACCCCAGACGCAGACACCTCGTTGGATCAAGTCTTGAAGAAAGGCATTTCTCTCTTACTGCGCGAGGACCATCACTCGGCACACCGTGTCGGATACTGATACTCCACACGCTGCACTGCACAAAACTCATCTCTCTCGGATACCAGCGGCTTCCTCTGTAACCCTCTGTGCTGGAAAGCCAGAATGTCAGAATTCTGTCAAATCCACTTTGAACAGGAATTTACACTCATTAGTACCTTAAGTAAGTGCCTAAAACATTCCCGTGATATCTTCACTTGAAGATACAGGTGAACATCTCTTTCAGATGCACTGTTCGCATTTCTCTCCTGATATTTGACTTCTCCCCTCTCAGAGCGTGCCCCCAAGTGATGTGGGATTTATCCACGTGCACCCTGGGGCTCTCGCACCCCAAGCAGTGTGTGTGACTCAGCTTTGCATACTTAGAAAGGTTTCAGATCTGGCTCCATTCTAATGTAGTATCTGTGGATGCCCATCAGACCACAGCTTTACTTTACTTTTCTTGCATTCTCTCTGATGTCAATTCCAGTCTTTTCATCGAAAATATTGAGCTTTCGGGCAAGTGCAGATTTATCTCGTTTTCATGTAAGGAAAAAGGTGGGCCTGCTGGCTGGAACCAGTCAGTTTTGACCTCCTAGGTGTTTTATTCCATCCACAGGTTGTTTGAAAATGTGAAATTCAGCACCCTGCAGTATTCAGAGTCTATGGTTGGCCATTCCTGACTTGAATTCATTTAATTCACTAATAGTGAATAGTGAATTGAGCCTGCTTTCAGTTTGAGGGAAGGGACTGAATTAATCTAATAGCACTTATAGTCGGTATTGATATCACCACTGACGTTGATTTGCCGATTGATTACTGTTGATTAGCAGTTTGATCTGTTTGATTATCTTGTTATTGCTAACTATGATGTTCTTATGTATGTATTACTCTATAAGATATATGAAGCTGACAGCCCACATTCCTCACCAGATCGTCTGGGAAGATGTTACTCAAATCGTCACGAAAGACATATCTCAGACTTGACCGAGGGAATTTGGTAGTGCACCCCAGCACATAGATAAGGGCTGGTAGAGGCTGGTTTTGTTAAAAACATCTAGGAGGTGTCCCACCCACTCGAGGTCAAGCAGAGGACACCAAAGTCACTGTCCATGAGTGCCGGGGAGGGTGCCATAGAAACGTCCTTATTTGGTCATAAGTTCCTGTGATGAAGAAGAGAAGGCTAGAGGGGAAGTATTATGGGGTGGTATATCTGGTAGGGTAGGTGGGATGGCTAAATGATAATTATTGATTGCTCTGTGCAACTTATTAGCTAATTACGATTAGAAAGGTAGAAGTGGGGACTAATTACCCAGCCACACCCACCTGAAAGTGTATTAAATGTGCTCGTGCTTGCTCCTATTCCCTGAGATTACTGGTGTTTGTGGAACTCCTGTTGTGCACACCGAGAATCAGGATATAAAGGAAGACATTTCTTCACTGCTGTCTCCGGTCTGCCTCACCTTTGGGGATATCCCGGCTGCTACCCTCCAATCCTAGCACTGGCAATGATGGTGAAACTACTTCTACGGGGATGAACGCCCAGCGCTAAGCCAGCCACCCGCTCTGAGAGAGGCAGAGGAGGAAGAGGCCTGGGAAGAATATCACCAGACGAAACTGAGCAAGCCCATGCCACGACTATTTCTTAACTTTCTGCAAGGCCTTTACTCCACTCCACTCTCCATGTCTCGCTCCTCTCTCTTCAACAGTAAGCTTTAGATTGCATGGTGAGAATAGAGGCCCTGATCACTTCCAGTGAACACTTCTCTTTGAAGAATGGCATGTGGACCCTTTCTTTAACCTGGTTCCTCCTTCCCTAAGTGGTGCTGGTGTATCATAACATAACATGACTTTATTAGTCCTATACAATTTCTTGCATTAGGAATTCGTCTTTTCGCATACCCCAGCTTGCTCTCCATGAGACACACAGACAGGGAGAGAAGCCTGGGGTCAGAGCACAGCGTCAGCCATTGTACAGCACCCCTGGAGCAGCTGGGGTGAAGGGCCTTGCTCAGGGGCCCCACGGAGGAGGATTCCTCTGCCGGCTGCGGGATTTTAACCAGCAACCTTCTAACCACAGGCGCAGATCCTGAGCCACAGAGCCACTGCTCCGCCCCAAGCTCAGTAGGCGGCGCTGTTCTCTCTGGATTAGAATTTCCAAACCAGTCCCCCAGAAAGGTGATTGGGGTCCCCGAAGACCCCACTGCACCATTCGTAAGAGTAGGAGTGGTCACCCCAGCTTGCACAGGCCTTCCTAAAGTTCCCTCTAAATTCAGTAGTACAATGATCTCTCAGTGCTCCGATCGGTCAAGTAGTGGGGCTGTGGTGTGTAATGGTGTCCGCTAGCTTGGTACTAGACTTCAGAAGAGGATAGAGTGGGAAGTGGATCCTGTATTATATGCAAAGGTCTAATTCTTATTCTTGAAACTTCTTTTTAAAACTTCATTTCAGATGTTACAGGTATTTTAACAACCAGCCGCAGCAACTGAGCCCATTAAAGTTCAAAGTTTATTTATCAAATGTACATCAAAACAGCGTACAGCAGTCATTGCTGGCAATGGAAGGTTTTTTTCTGCAAGCTCAGCAGAGGAAATAGAATATAAAGGTTACGATATAAACTTACATAATAAAACAACACAATAAGGATTGAATAAAATAAGAAAAAAATAAAACTCAATATGAATAGAATGACTATGTGTCCAGGTTGTATACAAGGTATTATGTTCTGTTATATTTACTGGTTCTGTGTTATTGACCTCAGACCGAGCATAGAATGAATTTAGCTCATCAGGAAGAAAGGCAGACTGTTGTGTAATGTGGCTGGGTTGACCTTTATAGTCTGTAATGGTGAGTACCCCACGGGAATTACAGCCGTGATCATATGACTCTAATTTAACTCTATAGTTGTATTTAGCTATTTTGATGGCTTTTCTGAGGTCATATCTTAATTATTGATTTAATTAAGTCATTTAGAGCTGCAGTAGAACAGAAACAGACGCCCTTTGGACTGTAGTATTTGGCCACAGTATACACTACTGTAGTTCCGGAACCAGAGACATACTTACACAATAACTGCATTAAATCAGAACCAGGTAGCAGGGAGTAATAATGGTTTATAGCAAGGTGCAGTGCTGGACAGTCCTACACCATGGATATTTTTCTGGAAATGAAAGCTGATTCATTAACATTGTGTCGATGCTCAAGCAGATATATGTAACTTATAAGGAAACAGGCAGGAAAATGTCATGACCCAAACCATAAAACACGTCTCATGAGGGGGAAATGCAGCTAATCTTTTTTCCAATCAGAGATAAATGATCCTGTTTACCTATACTTTTACACAGAGTTTTCCTCTGTACACGATGGATGCAGTGTTAAGCTATAAACCAACGGGTTTCCCAAGAACAGAACAGGCCAGGGATCTTTGATGTACAACAGCAGAGAGACTGCACAATGCCACCCATCTATACTGCAGATTACTGTATGTATATATCAAGTGAAACACACAGTACAACATAGATGGAACGGAATTTGAATATACCCCATGATATTCAATCCTTTAAGGCCTCTGGTAGTTCTGAAACAGGGCCCAGGATGGTTTATTTTTCCCAGAAATACTTCTAAGCAGACTGCAGGCATGTTCTCAGCCCACACTCCCACTCTCTCCACAAAAATAAACATGATGAAATGATGGGATTAATCTAAACGAGTAAGAATAATACCCTGGTCCTTTCTTTACTGGCACTGGAATTTCTACAATCCCTGTCTTACAAAAAACCACTTATGGGAGACATTCTTCTCCTTAAATGACACTCAGGTACTTCCTTCTGGCCATTCCTCTTGATAACATGAGAAAAGATCTACTTCCAGTTACGAGATCTTGCCCCGACGCAGGGAAATGTCCTAATATTCCAAATGAGTTCTAGAACTGAGCCCCTGGAAACCACCACAGTTCTAGAATTCACTGGACTGTGCCGTTAAAGAAGAGAGAGAAAAAACCCTGCTGAAAAGTCTACAGAAATTGCCTTGGGATTATTTTTAAAGTCATCTCTCAAAATAGTTCATAAAAGACAAAAGGAAATGTTACAGCAATAGCTACGCTCCAGTCCTTAGAGATCCTTATCAGAAACGACATTTTGAAAGAGCAAAACTGAAAGCCGGTCACATGGAGACCTGACACGAAACTCAAGGAAGAGAAAACACACGTCATTTGCATGCTGGTATTCGAACATGTTGCCTTCTCAGCAATCTAAACCTTGCACTGACTCATTCTAGGAAAGTTACCTGCTGGACAGCTCCAGTAAATCTGAAGCTTGGTAAAAAAAACTTATATCAATTAGGATTCGTCGGTTTTAGGCAGTTCTTTTTCTGCCCGAATATGCCCCGTAAATTTTGACAGAAGGGGTTGTCCCTTGAAAATGACACACTGCTGAAGGAGACACAACTCTTTCCCCTTTATGAGCATTTGAATGTGTTTGTGAGAAGTAGCTTCCCGCAACCGAGATGCCCTAGTAACAGGCATTTTGTCGTTAATTTTTCATAATCTTGATAAGCTGTGTGGCAGCGTGTTTATATTATTAACATCGTTCTGACACTAAACCCCTTGTTTTCCCTGTGGGCAACCAGTGTGCAAGCAGCCCACACAGTGAATGAAAGAAATGGGCAGTCTGCCCGAATGAAAACTAAACCCCTTTAGTCATAACACACTATGAATTTCTATGTAATTTTTTTTTCTTGAGAAAAAATGTATAATTAACTGTCTCCATGTGGTATTATGCAACTTAGTAGATTTATCTTGTTATAGAATATTATTTTGTATGCAGTACGTAAGGCATCATATATTATGTTTGTAACCTTGTATAACCATATCAACCAAATTAATTAATGACACCACAATGAAGACATGAGTGGCAATATAATCTTTCTAATTCCCAGCTGAGGAGTTCTCATGGGCACCACCACTCATGATCCCTTCTGGTTCGGCCACACCTTCTTCCTTATTCCAAAGGAAGTGAGGGTATCTTGTCTTAGCAGGAAGGGCTTCTGAGCAGAAAGTGTGCTGTACATGTGTAACTAGGGCCCGCAGGAGAGACAGCAGAGTGTGACGCACACGAGACGCAGGCAGCTCTCCAGCGCACAGCGCCGGCCTGTACCAGCCTGTACACGACATTCTGTTCTAGCGCAGAAAAACGCAACCGTCACACCCATAATGACAGAACAAACACTTGGTCGCTAGGCCCTTCAGGTGCTGAGCCAGTATCAGTTTTCACGGTGGTGTCCGAGGTCTGGGTCCTGCTTTAACTAGATCAGATAATTTGTTGTGGTGGAATGAACAAGGAGAGTTAAATGACATTACGTGTGGTGGAAATGCTAAGAACTTAATACCATTTAACTCTCCTTGTTCATACCACCACAAGGAATTATCTGTTCTAGTTAAAGCAGGACCCAGACCTCGGACACCACCGTGAAAACTGATACTGGCTCAGCACCTGAAGGGCCTAGCAACCAACTATTTGTTCTGTCATTATAGGTGTGACGGTTGCATTTGCCCAAAAGTACTAGATTTTTACAACTTTTTTTGTTCCATCTGAGCTCTTTTTCACTTCTACCATGTGTCACCGTCCTCGCCCCTCCTCTAGAGGGCGCTCCTACCTTTTTCGTTGTGTTTCCAGTTTTATTTCTCCCAGCTGTGTCTTTTCCCTATTCAAGCCCGGCGTCTCCGTAGTTCTGGGCTCAGCTTTGGAAGACGGACGTCTGAAGGCCCGCCAATCCACTGGGCTCAAGAGCAGTCCAAGGGCAGGGCCTTATCCCCAGACGTCCTGACCTACTGAGTCCGGGGCTCGGAGCGCCTTGTCCCGTCATGCTTTTAACTATCCATATTCCTAGTTCCCTTTTCCCTGTGTTCGTCTCGGATGGATCTCCCTGGACCTTGGACTGCGCCCTGATTCCCCCCACTGGACTTCCTGTTGGACTGGTTCGCCTGCGCTCCCCCCATGCACCAGATCACCACTGTGTTTCTACCCGCCCTGATCCTGCTGTCTCTTCCCTGATGCCCAACTCCAGTCACTTCCAGATTATCCTTCTCGCATAGGGGCTTTAACAACGCAACAGCCGGGTCAGACTCCCGTGACACCACGCCTGTTAGAATATGTGCACTCAGGTCATGATGTCCATCCATGAATGTATTTCAGTACAAGCAATGTATGATCAGTATGAAGTGCTGTCATGGGCCATAGGCAGATGAACAGCTTATGTACAGAAATGAAGATCCCACTTGTGTGTCGTGTGGCTAAAGATGTAGAAGGTAGCTGTGCAGGTGGCCAAAGGCTACATTCCCATGGCTTTTAAGCAACAGCAGTGGTGTTTAGTGTTCTGGAATCCAGGCCAAGAAATTGTGGACTCAAATCCCAGGTGATAAACTGCTGTCCTACACTTGAGTAAGAAACTCCACTCAGAATCACCTCCATAAAAGGCCCTGCTCTATAAATGGAACTCCAGGTCATCACTGCACATGCGAATTAGATCGTCACCGAGTTACGCGATTAAGTAAAGGGTTAAATACAAAAATGCATGGCCTGTGCCTTTTCTAATTCACGCTGTAGGAAATGTCAGCAACAACCTGCTCCTCGTCTCTTTAAACGATATCTGATATAACACTGCCGATCGGTCGACATGCTGACTGCAGTGAAGCAGTACGGTGGAGTGGATTCGAGAAGCCAGCTGCTGATCGGCCGCTGGACTGTGTCCCTCCAGGACTGCAACTGTAGATCGCACGAAAGAGGCAAAGCCGTCAGGCTGTCTTCTCAATCACAGTGCGCGGCTCTAAGATGTCTTCCAGTGGTGGGGGAACGGTGGGACATTTCTGCTGCAGCTCTTCTCACCGGTTCAGTTGAGCTTTCTGTTTTTTTTTTTATTTTTCGATATTTATTGTTCTCTTGGGGGTAATGGTGCCCCCTTGCTGTGCCCCCAAAAGTTCTGGAATTATATTCCCAAGGATATCAGGAAACAGCTTCCCTGACTGCATTGAAATCTAGACTCCAATCTAGGTTTCACTTAGTGTCCGTGTCTACTCCATTTTCTGACTTGTGCTATATAAAAAGGTGCCATATAAAACAAATTTGTTATTATGATGATGATGTAAGGGTCTAGTGAGTGTGACAGAGTGGTGCTGAGAGTTTCTTTTTAGAAAGGATGTGCGAAGAGTTCTTATCTAGAGTTAACAAGTGTTGACCCGGAAGGAAAAAGCAAGAAGCAGAAAATACAGATGCCCTTCATTACAAATGCTATAGTGCCGCCTAGTGGTGTTTACACGTGCTCTATTGCCACCTAGTGGTTTTTAACTAGTACAGCATCGTTCAGTGCGCATTTTCCCAACACGTTCAGCTGTTTTCAGAATTCCCCCCACTCTCACATAGACAGGTTTCAAGAACACAGTCTCTTCTCTTCACTCCAGTCTTAAACCAAGGGGGGCAAATAGGAACACATGATAAAACTACTCGGGCCAAAAGGAAAAATGCCAAAAGGGGACGGAATACTTCCGGATCAGCAATTAAACAAGGACCAGGGTGCACAAAGGGGAATGAAGAATTTGAATGAAAAGCACTTCGGTGCACGAAGGGTTGTGGGTGAGTGGAACGAGCTGCCCAGCTGCTAGAACTGATTCCTTCAGATCTGTCAGGAAGCAGCTGGAGGGGATACTCAGATGAATTAGTCACAAGTGAACAGGCAAACAACATGGGATAGATGGACTCGTCTCATTTGTAGATTTCCCCTACATTCTCATTGCTATTTTGCAACACTAAACTCATGAGCATGACGCCCCCCGGTGCCTGTAGCATGTTCCCCCGATGACGCACTGTTCCCAGTGTTTCTGGTGACCGCTGCTTGGGCTGGCCACACGTGCCCCGTCCTCACAGTGCCGTGTAACGACATTTGCTGCACAGTGCAGTTCTCATGGGGTTACTGTTCTGAGTGTCATGCGCAGCTAAATAACACCCCCCCCTCAGGACGATTGTATTTCTATGTCGGTATAGGTATGGTTCATGTAAATCTAAATTTGCGTCTACAAATTGAGTTTACTGTAACGACCACGGGTTTCGGTACGGAATAGAGCAGGCATGGGACTCAGGGAATGGGGTTGAACAACACATTTATTAACTCGAACCAGGGAAAGGTACACACACAGGGACAGGGGTTACAGCGCTACACACACACAAACACACACAAACACGAAGGGGAGAGGCTGTCTCCCAGCCTCCGCCCCACTATATACAGTCCCGTAGGCACTGTTCTCAGCCCGCCTTATGCGTGCGTATGGCTAAAGCGCCCTGCGTGGCGCTACATGCTGTTTCAAGTCCTTGTTGTGGACATCAACCCAGAAATTCTAGACTAATTTACGTAAGGGTCAAATGCCTTAACAGTAACGGAGATCAAAGAGCCCAGCAGGAAACCCAGGTTGCTGCTGTAAGTGGCATTGGTTGTCCAGTAGGGGGCAGTCTCTGCACTTGCACAACCAGGTCTCTGTAGCATCCCGGCCTTAATTCAGTTGCTGGAGTTTTTAGTTGTCTGCCTGGTCTGCTGTGCAGAGGGCCTGCTGGTAGATAACCGTATCACCCACTTCACAGCCTCCTCCTGTTTGTGAAGAACTTTCAGTTCTTGTGGGATGAAAAGCGCCGTATAAGATGCAAGGGAGTTATTTTCAAGGAAACAATCAACCGAAAAACTAAGGTTGCTGCTGGAAGAGGTGTTAGTGGGACCAGCAGGGGGCGCTCACCCTGCGGTCTCTGTGGGCCCTAATGCCCCAGTATAGTGACGGGGACACTGAACCACAAACAGGCACCGTCCTTCAGATGAGACTGACTCTGTGGTCATTAAAAATCCCAGGGTGTTTCTCGAAAAGACTAGGGGTGTAACCCCTAAGGGGTAAGAAGTGTCCTGGCCATATTTCCCATTGACCCTTATCAATCATGGCCTCCTGATAATCCCCATCTCTGAACTGGCTTCATCACTCTGCTCTCTTCCTCACTGAGAGCTGGTGTGTGGTGAGCGTTCTGGCGCACTATGGCTGCCATCTTACCATCCAGGTGGGGCTGCACAATGGTGGTGGTGGAGGGGATCCCCATTACCTGTAAAGCGCTTTGAGTGGAGTGTCCAGAAAAGCGCTATATAAGTGTAAGGAATTATTAATTATAATCATTATAACTGCAACTCGCTTCTAGCTGCTAAGCAGATTATTTCACCACAAGAGGGAGCTACTGTGTCTGGATCACAAGCTAACTGTCGCGTTCTCCTTGGCTTGTTTTTGAGTGATTATTCTGAAACAGAATTTGTCACTTTATATTTAATTAAAATAGACACGTTTACACGCACAGTAGGTGTGAAGTGGGTGTAGACGAGATTGATGACTTCAGAAACACGGGGTAAAGCAGATGTGGTGAAAATTGCTCCGAATTCATCACATTCGCAAGTGAAATAGAAGAAATTAAAAAAAAATCAGATCTAGATATGTAATGTAATGTTGCTTTATTGGCCATATACAGTTTCTTGCATTAGGAATTAATCTTTTCACATATCCCAGCTTGCTCTCCATGAGACACAGACAGGGAGAGAAGCTTGGGGTCAGAGTGCAGGGTCTGTCATTTATACAGCGCCCCTGGAGCAGTTGGGGTTAAGCGTCTTGCTCAGGGGCCCAACAGAGTAGGATTCCTCTGCCAGCTGCGGGATTTGAACCAGCAACCTTCCAGTCACAGGCGCAGATCCTGAGCCACAGAGCCCCCGCTCAGATATGCTGGGGTCCAGCATGTTCACATTGAAGTAACCAACTTGTTTCATTCGCTGGCTTCGATTTGTCTTCGTTTCATCACGTGCGTAACTGTTACAGTGTATAAGGACGGGTATGTTTAAGATATAATTATAAAACAGGTCAAACATTCTGAAACTAAAAAATGTTATTTGTATTCAAACAAAGTCAGATTCTCAACAGATTCTTGAGCATTAATTTACTTTTAAAGGGGAATCACTAGAACTGTTTGGTTATTTGCAAAAGAATTGCCGATCTTTGTTAAATAATTTCCGTGAATTTCGAAATTCGTGTATAGAATGAAAAGAGGGGATAAAGGGTGTGAAGCTTCTGTCTTCTGAATAATCTAGGAGCCATTCCTCCTGTTACACAATTATTTTGTTGTTTTTACCACACATGTCCTGACACCTATTGGTTTCTAACACAAACATCTTTAAGACATCAAAAGCCTCTAATCCGAGATCACCAGCCACGCCTTTCTATGCCCCTTAGCGAAATATAGAAAAAGATCTTCCTGTTTTTATTTGAAATCGATTAGATAGTGGTAAACACTCAACGTCCCAACATTCTCTGATTATTCCTGGGGAATTTCCAAAGTAAACATTTATATTACGTAAACACTCATCGAGGGAGAAGAAGTCGAGAGTTTAATCGTGTCTTCTCATAGACACAGGAGAGAAAGCACACAGAGAAATGGAAAGAAGATCTGTCGCAGTGTTTGGAGCAGTCTGCCTGGGCTGACTTGATTGAAAACCCCTACAAGCCTCACTTAGGTCTACGCCCAAAGCAGATCTGACCGGTTTGACAGCACTGAGCTGGGTGTGGCTGGAAGCCTGCAGGCTTCTCAAGACCTGTTTGTTATCCTACATTAACAGTTGCTACTCTCACCCATTGTTAAGAAACCTGGCTTCGAAAAATGTTGAGCTGAAACAGATGGCAGTTTCTTAATACAGCCAGCGCTGTAACCCTGTGAATTAGACATTATACCCCTTTCTTTCACAGCTGAAGTGAGGCCCCCCCAGAGCAGCAGGTAGTGCTATTTTAACGAGACTTCATCATTACATTTCTGATACGGGCGCAACACAGATTTTCTTCCTTTTATTGGAAGTTCCTAGCCTGGAGAAGCATCTGGGTTTGACTTGTAGACAGGATCATTACATTTTTATCTTCAAATTCTTTTCAGTCCTACATTGAGATCAGATCAGACTGGACGTGATTAAAATAAGAATCTAAGAATATTTTCAGAGAAAAGGAGAGTGCTCAGCGCTTTGAGCTCATTTGCTTGCCAGTTGCTAATTAAATCCCTGGATCTCATCCAGTTGTTTCTTCAGAGGGGCTGGGATGTCGGATTTAACAGCACGGCTGGGCAGCTGATGTGAAGACGTGCCTCCCGTGCTCAGGTTTAACTTCCACTTTCCAGTAGTTTCTGCATGTGTTCTCTGGTTTGGGTTTCAGTGTTCATTCTTACAGTCAACAAAGTAGATAGATTTATAGCACTCACTTTTCTGCAGGACTGCCTTCAGAGCCCACCAAGCAATATTGATCCTGTACCAGTTCCCATTCAGCTGTCAGACTAACCCACAGTGCAAACTTCTCCAACTGTAGTTTACTTCGTGTAGGAACACGTAGGAACGACGCGCCTCTGAACCCCTGCAGGCTGTAGAAAGTCCCATGCTCTGCGGCGCACGACCATGTCCATGTCCAATTCCTTTCCATTCCATCACCACACAGGCTGGCAAACAAAGAGTTACGTGAATCGGTCTGACTAGGTGCCACCTGAACCTCGCCTCTCACTTGGATCCTGGGCAGGGGAGAAGAAGAGAGATTTCTGTGGCCAATGACGCTTTGGAGAATGTCAGCCCAAGCCCAGCCCTGCAGGTACCAGGCAGGTTTTCTGCTTATATTTCATTTTACATGCTCAGGTGAGGCACTCGGAGACGAGGGCATCAGACGACACAGGTGCCAGGCGGAGACAGGCTCACGACCGGAGTTCTTTGAGAAGTGTGCTCTTGCGGCTGTGTTTCGCTGAAGATGTTCCGCTGCGGGATTGCGTACCCCCGGTGCAGGTGGATCCTGCCCCTCCTGTTGCTCTTCGCCATTATATTCGACCTCATCGCCATCTGCGCCAAGTCCGGCTGGGTCGAAAACGACTCCGGCACCGACTACACCAACATGTGGAGCCGGTGCCGAGGTCAGAACAACAATTATGACTGCAAATCTCTGATGTCAGAATGTAAGTACAACACGTTGAGGTACTACGGCAGGAGAATGAAAGATGTGTCAGACAAGATGAAAATGAAGATGAAAAATGTTGCTTGGATTCAGACCCCTGAGTGCCATATTTAGTGGCAGCACCTTTGGCAGCCACTGGCCTTATTGGGTAGGTCGGCTTGGTGAATTGTTTGCCCATGCTTCGTGACAGATTTGCTCAAGGTCTCTCCAGATGCTTGAGAATCATGTACAGGCAGCAGTTCCCAAGTCTTTATAGACTCTCAACAGGATTTGACCCATGTCTTTGAGCCTCAAGAAAACTCATCACATTCTTAAGCCACTCCAGTGTAGCTTTGGCCTTATGCTTTGGGTGAAAGGTGATGAGAAGCAGAAGTATATCATAACACTGACACCACCACAGTGGGGAGGGTGTTGACTGGGTGAAACACTGTTGAGTCTGAGTCCAACGTGACTCTTTGCATTTAGACCACAAAGTCCCAATTGTGCTACAGGTTTGGGGTTTTTCATAGGGAGTTCAAGTAGGTAGCCGTGTCAGCAAACGTAGGCTGCCAAGGAACAAGTAAAGGTTTATTCCATGCTGAAAAGAGAAGAAAAGAAACACAACATTTTGAAGGTGGAGCCTTCTTCTTCTACACCTGAAGAAGGCTAACACAGCTGAACCGTAGTGAACATAGGTGCTCTGTTGCAGGATTGGAGATGGTCAGATTGTGCTGTGACCAAGATATTGCTGATTGAAGCATATTTGTCCCATCTCAGTCATTGAACTCTAGCTCTTTCAAAGTCACTGTTGGGCTCACTGTTGCCTCCCTAACCAGTTTACTCCTTGTCCAACTGTGCGTTTAGGAGGAACAGCCAGATCTAGGCAGTGTGTGGGTGGTATATTTCCACTTCTTAATGATCAACTTCACTGTCCTCAAAAGGATATCTGTTTTTTTACATTTTTTATAGATTTTTTATAGATTTCTTCTGATCTGCGCTTAGAGCAACAGGTGCATTTATTGTGAAATCATGTGAACCATTATTATTGCAGAGAGGCCACTCAACTAACTGTGTGGCTGATTCAGGCTGATTCACGTAATTATGTGCACCTGCATTAATTTAGTTTTTCCACAGCGGAGTATTTGAATTATGCAATCAAGACTTTTCCTTTTTTCAATATATTTATGTCTTTATTTCTGATGTGTTGTGCTTTGAATATGTGAATTTATGAATATAGCAAAAAAAAGTATTTACTGACAAAGACAAACAACACTATTTTTTCAGTCTATCTTAGGTCAGCCTATGTGACCTACTTTAAACCATTATCAAGGAACGCAATGGAATCTACTTTTTTATATAAACATGGAGTGAATTCAGCGTCCCGTTAAGAAATCTACACTGCGAGCAGTGTATTCTTCTTGGGAAAAATACTTCCAACTTTTTTGTGGGTGTCCTGATGACATGGTTTCAAAACAGTAATTTACATTTTAACCAAGCTTCGGCGACGTTTTAGAGAATAAAATGGACATACAGTTTTCATTGTATTCAGCATACTGCACTACGTGGACATAATATATTGCATACACCCTGGACACATAGCAGCTCCATTCATATTGAGTTTTATTCCATTTCTATTACATTATTATCTATTATCATGTAACCTTATTTTCGTAACCTTAATTTTGTGATTTTTGTGATTCTTGTGATTTTTGGGATTCTTTTGAGCTCGCAGAAAAGACATTTCATTCCCAGCAACTACTGCTGCACTGTATTGCTGTGCATTTGATAAATAATCTTTGATATGATTTGATTTTTTGATTTGAGAAGTAAATACCAACTCGCGTAAACAGTGTGCAAAAATATTTTTGCCAAGGAATATGTGCATATTGTAGTTACATTACCAAAAATGTTAATAATAACAACATTCATTTCTAAATATTTGGGGTGGGTGGATGGGAATCCCAAACTACCCTCTAGCGTTTCCGCGTTAGCATATGAAAATGCTGCTCTTAAATCGCCGTTCTCCACAAGCAGCCTGCGGGATTGAGTGCTGTCAGTACAGAGCTGGGCTAGATCTGGCTTTTTCCCATCATCAATAACACGAGGGTTACAAACACAAGGAGACCATTAGAGATCTGGGGCTCGCTTTGCTGCTAGGAGCTATCTGATCCGAAGAGTACCGGCGGTACGGGTCTCTGAGTGTCTTAATTTTACTGTCTACGCAAAACAAAAACAAGCTGTAAAACATATGTAATGTAAAACCAGACCAATCTGTGTTATACTTTTTTTAGAAACGCACTACCAAAATACCCATCGGTTAAATCAGCACACCTGTAAGTAAGAAATTATTACTAAGAGAGCGGAAAAGTCTGGGACTTACTGAAATGTCTGTCTGGAGGTTCGGGAACCAGGAAAGTTATTAATCTGCTGTTTGTGATACTGCAATTGAGAATTTATGAACACAATCATTGTATTTAGACGGAATCAAAATGTACAATTAATTCTAACTTTGCGTTTCCCTCCCCCCAAAACCATTGTGTACATTGCACATCTGCTACAAAACTGACAATTATTCGGTGTAAAATAAAAACATCATTTTCCCCCAAACCTTTGTGCGTCTTGAACAGTTTATCCCAATTAGGTGGCAGAGCGTTATGTTACATTTTTTTATGTATAGCATGGTATAAAAAATAATGTTTAGGTTAATACTTTTTAGACTACTGAAGATAAGTACTTCCGTACAATTTAATTTCCCCGTAGCGAGAGACAAGCGATCAATCCTGGATTTAAAGTTCATGTTTTAAAACACGTTTTAAAATCCCCCCAATTATATGCTCTTGCCATGAAAGTATTGAGAAAAGACAAGGTAAAAAATAAAACTAGTTCCTTTGCTGTTAGCATACTGTATGTCATTTTTTGCTGCGATCAGTTTGCTCATTGTCTAATGATTACTCAGAGCACCATAGCAACCTCATTCCTCCGCCTTCCTGTTGGAAACAACATTGATAAGCTTTAGTTACACGGCCTGGCGCTTCTTCGTATGTAAGCGATACAGTACACGTTTGGAAAGCTGTCAACAATTCAGAAGTGGAATTAGAAAAAAAAGAAGCGTCCATAATAAGAATTTAAAAAATAAATATCAGCCCGTAATACGTTTAAATTCTGTTTGGTAGATTTTTAGAGCATGATTTGCTCATTTTACCAGGGTATTTACAATAAATTAACTTGACAAACTGGCGGTGGAAGGGTTACCCAAACCAGCCTCCATGTAACCTGAGCCCTGCCCCTCGTCTAGCGGCGGGTCTGCGGAGCCGAGGTGATTATGCAGCGGATGACGCTTGGGGTGTGTCGGCCCAGCCCAGACTTGTCCTGCGGGTCTCCGGCAGGTTGCGCGCCGGGGCGAGGCAGACACACACACACACCACAGAAGCCGGAGTATCTCGCCCCTGAGGTGCCAGGCGAAGCAGACGGAGTTTCCCCTGACAGCTTTTCTGCGGCTCTTTGAGAAGTGTGCTCTTGCGGCTGTGCGCTGAAGATGTTCCGCTGCGGGATTGCGTACCCCCGGTGCAGGTGGATCCTGCCCCTGATGTTGCTCTTTGCCATTATATTCGACCTCATCGCCATCTGCGCCGCGTCCGGCTGGGTGGAAGACGAAGCCGAGACTCACTATGCTAGTATGTGGAAGCAGTGCCGACCAATAGGCCGAAACAAAGAGTGGGAGTGCAAGTCTCTCATGGCAGAGTGTAAGTAATAATATTATTGTCAATAATAATAACAACAACAACAACAACGATGGTGATAATAATTAAAACTTCTAAATGTACTGTTGTGAAACGCAAAAAAAGAAAACGAACAGACATACGACGTCCCTAACAGGTATACTCAAGACCAAAAGTTGAAATGGATCATGTTTTAATTACTTAAACAAAACTGTTTTTAGAACATCGTCTGCCTTTTGTTTTTTTAAAAACATCGTTTTTAGTCCTGCAGTTGGCGGACTAACTGTGTAGCCATTTTGCTGGGGTCTGTGTCAGCCGGATCAGTCTTCAGGTGAGGGTGGAGATAATATGGCAACACTAGTAACCATTTTGTGTGATGTGTTTCTCTCGAAATGTGACCTTTTAAGAAACTTTTAAAATCCATCATCTACTGGTTTAGGGGATCATAGTCTATGCTGGTCCGGTTTAAAATGTAGGGGGAAATCGGACGCGTTCGTCGTTAAGATAGGCATGCTGTCTCTTTAACTTTTTAAACTGTTTCGGTCGCGGGGGGAATCTATTCTGTCCTTGTATCAGATTTCTGCTTGGAATCCTATTTCCGACACATTCCCAGCAAGGTGTATGTACTGAGCAGTTTCTGCTCCTTCTACGTGGACTTAATGTACAGTAAACCGCTGTGCTACTAGTATCGGCAAAACGATTTGTCATTTTTTAACATTATGTCGTTGAACAAAGAAAGCGATTGACTAGACTGTGTAAATAAGACTGACTGCCAGTGCATGAAGCTGGACAAAGGCCGGGTGATCTGCGCTCGCCTGGACCTTGATCGCTCCGTGCCGCGCCTTCCCACCGCTTAGTTTAGTTAAAGGTGCGGACACGACCCGCATACAACTCTTCAGATGAAATGATAACGTCTAACAGTCTTCTTATTCACTGCGACCTGTTTGTCTCGCCTATCGGTTGAAAAGGGGAACCAAAGCGCATTTGTTATTTTAAAAACCTGCCATTTCTGGACTATAATATTTTAAGTGGGTAACTGCGTCAGCGAAGTTGGCTGCAAGGGAACAAGTAATAGGTTTGTTCCATGCTGAAAAGAGAAGAAAAAACACAACTTTTCGGCCGTGGAGTCACCTGAAGAAGGCTCCGCGGCCGAAACGTTGTGTTTTCTTTCTTCTCTTTTCAGCATGGAATAAACCTATTACTTGTTAGAATATTTTAATTTTTAAATTCAGACGGCGATGGGTAGGGTTGTAAGTGGTTCCCAAAACGAATCACGTTTTAAAAGACATTTAACAAGCTCGGGAACTGAATTGCTGGAAAGTACCATTTAAAATTCTCAAAACTGCGCGGGATGTTCATGGATTTAAATCTGCGGGTTTCTGAGCCTTTCGTAAGGTTTCGGCCGAGACTGCAGGAAGCAGAGCTGCACTGGGAGAATGGTCTCCGGGCGCACTCATTCCAGAGTGAAAATCTTGGGAAGGGAGGCTATCCGACAACATCAAACGTGTTGGAACATTGCTAGTCTTTGCTAAGAAAAAAAAAACGCTGCAAGACTGAAAGGTGACGCAAATAGCAACATATCACGGCTGGGCTGGTAGAATATTTGTTTCTTTGAGGATCTGTCTCCTGTGTGTCAGTTCAGTGGCTGGTGTGAACAGGGTGGAGTGGCAGTGAGGGGGGATTTTCAAACCAGGTCGCTGAATAATGTAACAACTATCACAGTTACAATACTGTGGTGTTTGCGGTGTGAGGAGAAAAGAGTGTTTTTTTTCCCCACTATAAGGAACAGGCCTCAGCTGGAAAGCAATTAGATGACACAGTACCTGATAGTACCTTTTGATTTATCCACCCAGCAAAAAACCTTTCTGTGGCCTGTCACTCTTTAACATGGTATGAGAGAAGAAGCGCGATCGCATTTGATTTCGGAGCATGGCAAGAGAACGATGCCTTCTGTCTCCCTTTCTAATTAAAAAAAAATCCCCTTTCTCTGATTGCATTCTGTGGCTGATAAAGCCTTTGCTGTTTGATTTGAAGCATTCGTTTCTCTTTTGGGATTTGTATGGACGCAGGCACGGGCACTTCATTGATCAGACACACACACACACAGAGCGGCGCAGTGCTGGGACTGCCCCACAGAACAGCAGGTCAGCTAAGTGGTTCACAGGCTTTTAGCCGTCTTGAAGTCTGCAGAGTACGTGATTTGAAAAAACTCATTGGATCACAAGAGAACGGAGCTGTGGTAGCTCAGACAGCAAGGGTGTCTAGCTCCTGACCGGAGGGTCCCGGGTTCAATCCCAGGTAGGGGCAAGTGATGTAGCTCTAGTTCCTTCCAGACGGCTCCCAGGTCCACTCAGCCTGCTGTCCAAATGAGTACAGGGGTAGTTAATCCTTCTGGGGGTCACAGGCCGGCCGGAGCCTGATGCTGACCACATCACCTCCACCTCCAGAGTCAGATGGTTGAGAAAACGGGTGGCCCTTGCCCCCCATCCCCCCCCCCATGGGCCCTTATGGCCTGAAAAGGGACGTCCCTACCTAACAAGAGAACAGGTGATCATTCGTCTACTACAAGGAAACACCTGAACTTAACTTTAATTGATTCCAGGTGCTTGTTTCCATTGGCCAAGACAGTGGAACGCACTCAACAGCGTTTCCATTCCTGTGCCCTGATAGCAGCCTGCCGATACACAGCTGGGTTTTCTCACAATTGTAAAGACGTTTGCTCTGCGGAGGTAAAGAGACCCAAAGTAGATCTGGGAGCTGGAAGAAAATATCGGGACGTGTGAATCTGAGAGGGAGGCAAACATGTATCTGTGAGTTCATAGAATATCACCAGTCCCACTGGGGAAAACCAGACCACTGACAAAGTGGTCATTTTGTCTGCTTTCGTTAAACTATATTTTTTAGGGGGAATATGTGTGAAGACAAAAACACTATTATATGATTTCCAAGAGGAAACGCAATAAAGAAAATAACCTCTCAAGCTTGTGATATTTCCATATCTCTGGGCAGGAGAGACAGCTGTAAGTAACATCTTGTTCTCCAGTCAGTCATGAGCTGTAACAAACTCTCTTTCAACCACTTTCTCCAGAAGTGACGGTATCTGCTGCTAAATTTAGAGCTGTCTTTCGGAAAAACTTGGCACTACTGCAAAACAGCGAGAGAAACGAGCCTGGAGACAGATGGCAGGGTGTGATGAAAAGCAGCCCCGCAGAGTTAGGGCACAGTGTGGGGGTGTAGACTGGGGGCTCAGGCCCTGGAAGGGACACTGCTGTTGAACCCCTGAGCCACGGACTTCATTTATTTCACTCCAGTAAATGCCCTGCTCTCTAGATGGATCTCTGGGTCATTGCAAATGAGAAATTAAGTTCTATTGACTTGCCAGATTTTTTTTTTAAATCTTGTTAAGCCAAGTAAGTTTCTTTAGTGAACAGACCAAAGTGGCTTAGAGGTTAATAATTAAGATTTAATTTTCTGCAGTTTATTTTTCAGGTCAGGCATATCAAGATCTGATCATTTGCAATGAGGGTAGAACAGTACAGACCTTACTGGAATAAAATAAGCTATAAAGAAAATTGCTTTTTTTTCTTTTTTTAATATTATAAATCAGCCTGCATAGTTTAAAGGCATAACTCTATACATATTGTGCACGTTCAATTTTAATGAAACATAGATTAGGAAAAATAGGGTTTATTTGGGGTTTTGAAAAGTGGGGGGCATTTGTTCTGGAGGACAAATTTAGAGACGCACCCTGAGAGCATTTTCAATGAGTATTGCTTTCTGCTTTCCTCCATTCCTTGCTTGATGATGGCGGCACAATGCCAGAGCATGGACCCTGAGAATCCTACAGGCTCCATCATAGTAACCTTGGAGACTCTTCTTCCCATAGAGGAGACATAGTTCAGGCTGCCCAGTGCAACACAGGCTCCGTGACCAGTAGCTTTTTAAGTTTGCAGTCTACTGCATGGTTCTGGAAAACATCTTACAAGAGATTAAATCTCACAACCAGATGAGGGGTAGAAGTTGCAACATGTATGGTTTGAAAAGGAAAGGCAGGAAGTGTTTTGTTTAGGAATATATGAGTATGAGGAAACAGGGACACTTTGCATCGAAACATAAAATATATGTTAATGATGGGACAACCACAAACAGCAAACTGCTGATGCAGAGCAAGATGATGGGACAGGACTTGACATGCTGTGCCAAAATCAGGTTTTTATGATGAGAGCTGATGGTAAGACTAATCATCACAGAGGAGTGCCCTCAAAAAGCAACCCCTTGGAATGTCATGCCAAAAATACTGCTCCATTTGGAGAAAACACATTGTCAATAATGCAAACTGTTCTTCCTCAAAAGAAAATAAGCAGAAGTTTGTTCAGCTTTCCCCCGTTTTCTGACATTGTGGGAAAACCTTTGCCTATTGTCCATATGTGAGTAGCGCTCTAACCTGGTGCTGCTAGCTCTGTATTTATTACAGTTAATACTTCCCATGTGTGGACTCTTGATTAAATAATGGATGGACATGTTATGAGAATAGAAACACATTCTACACTAAGGTTAGACAAGACTAGAAATAGTGATGCAGGATGGGAGTCAATTCCAGTTGGTCAATTACAGATCTCTCTTCAATCCAATTCCTGTTCCATGATATTAAAAACGGAAAAGAAAATGGAATTATGTTTCCAATTCCTGATTCTGTGCCTGACTTTGGTGGGGGGAGGAAATGTACACTAACCACTCATTAAACACTACTTAATTTGATATAATTAAATAAATGTATTTTAAAAGAGTGTACATAATTCTTAAGTACATTTTAAAAATAGTATTTTATCTTGACATGAAATTCAGTTGGCGAAGGCTGGGTTTTAGTTTGTTTCTAATGTTTTCTTTACTTTTTTAGAACTGATATAACTCAACAGCCAGTGCTAGAACTGTAACTAATGTACAAAAAGCAAGAATTAAGCAAACCTATAAGGTTGGTTATTGTCATTATATTCTTGTTGAAGACAGCAGCAGAATGTTTCTTAACTTATAGGAGGATCAGCATTGAACATACAGAGGTGTTAAACCTGAAGGCATTTTTCCAATTAGTTTTTAAAATGGCTATCTAAGGCATATTAGTATGGAAAGGTAAAGTTGTGTGTCAATTAATCCTACTGCCTAAAAACAGTAACACAACTCTTAAATACAGTATTCACAACATTATCTATTATATTATACATACAATTATTGTTGCTCATTTAGCTTTGTAATCATACTTGATAATATATAATCAAATAATATATCATATGACAATATGATAATATATAATCTGGCAGCAAACCCATGTCACCCCTGGGCTTTTCATTTCTCTATGGGAAGAGCTGTGCCTGTGTCACTCGGGCAAGACAACGGGTTTGTGTCTCCCCCCTGATCTGACGAATAATTCAAGACTCATGGTTCCAATTCCACACCGTGAAAGCAATTTAAACAAAGACAAGAACCCTGACCGCGAGATCTTGGATGATTAACAAAAATGCTCCTTCCCGAGTTATCCAAGTAACCAACTGCAAACCCCTGGGCAGCTCAGATACCCAGGAGCTGCTTTCCTTTACTAAACATGTTGCCTCTTGAGCTGTTGTTACTTTGCTCCTGGTCTCTCCTTGTATCATTTAAATGTAAGGGATGGGTCAATGTGCTATTTCACAAGTCTTAATTATTTTGATTTTTCTTAATATGCGTAGGTGATTTTGCAGACCATTATAAGTCAGTTTTAAGGGACTAGGGATTGAACTGTGCATTAATAAAGAGCTCTCAAGCTGCTGCTCTTGAGTCGCATCCCAGCCTGGCATGGCCCTGTGTTTCTAGGACAGGCCACGAGGGGGTCAGTGGTTTCTTCAGAGGGACGCAGTGAGTGGGCAGTCGGAGCCTGAATTCGGACTGGGGAGTTTCTAAATCTCTCTCCTCGGCCGCTAATTCTAATCGTCCGTTATTCCTTCCAGTAGGCCTGCGCTGGGCAGACTCAGTTAACAGAGGCCCGTGCCAACAGCGCTGGGATGGGATCGTGACAGGTTCTGTGGAAATAGTGATGTGTTTGACCTCGATGTGTATCGGCCACCGAAAACATCTCTTCCTTCAAGAGCGCGATTACGGCGGCATTCCTGCCTGTACAGCTGTCTGATCTTTAGTCTGCTCCATGACACGGTCCGGCCCGGTCTTGTGTGCAGGCTGTGTTTGTCCTAAACACGGGAAAGGATACTGTTGACAAGTCTGCTCGGCCTCCCCACTGACCCGGCGTCTCTCCTGTCCTGTGTGTTTGCAGCCTGGGCCAAGGCAGTGGCAGCCCTGATGATCATTGGACTGATCGTGCTGATCGTGGCCTTCATCATATCCTGCATGGCGCTCTGCTGCAACCTGATCGTCGGCCTTCTCCCGGTCGTGGGCACCCTCCTCTTCCTCGCCGGTAAGTTCTGTCACCGCATGTTCATGGGGCATTGAGCAGGGCTATCTGGACTTGCGCTGTACAGCCACACTGGACGACCATGTGAGAAGCAATCGAATTATTATTCCTACATATGGAAAGCGCTGCAGTGTCATTCCCACAAGTTCACAGTTAATTATGTGGATGGTTTCCTACCAGTATGGTGTCTCTGGCATCACAGAACCAGGGGCTGCCTCCGCTTGGTGTGGTTCAGTGATTCCAATTAAAAACAGATTGCCTCAGGACGGAAGAAGTTAAAATATTAAAAATGCTTGAAGGACGCAAACCAGAGCAGACATGCTGAGGCATTCTGCAAAGCCTCTTGGTGGAGCTCAGCTGGATTGGAATTCCCGAGATGGACTTTTGTATATTTATTATCGAGTTGCAACCAATTGCACAGCACAAGAAGGGACATGAGATGTGAAAGTACACAGAAACAGACAAATAGCAATGCTGAGAGTGTGACTTTTAAACTGTCCTTTCTCACATAATTGTATTCCTAAACATGATATTGGATTTCATTGGACTTGACTCATCCCAGAGTTTCTAGAAAGAAATATGGGGTTTCTGTTTTGACAGCGTGGTTAGGTATCTTGTTCCACACTCCCAGAGCGTGTGAAATTATTTGATGGCCCTGACCAGGTAACCATCACTCACAGTGCTTTTATAATCTGATGGACAGACCACTGTGGGGTTTTTCTGCTTCTAATCCTGGTCTTTGATGGATCAGTTGGATTTGTGTGAATTTGGGGCGGAGCAGTGGCTCTGTGGCTTAGGCTGTGGCTGGAAGGTTGCCGGTTCGTATCCTGCAGCCGGCAGAGGAATCCTACTCCGTTGGGCCCCTGAGCAAGGCCCTTCTCCCCAACTGCTCCAAGGGTGCCGTATAAATGGCTGACCCTGCGCTCTGACCCCAAGCTTCTCTCTCCCTGTCTGTGTGCCTGTGTGTTTTGTCATGGTAATATACCTATCAAGGAATCCACGAGAGAGAGTTCTCACCTGAGTCTTTATTTCAATATTGCAATCTTGGGAGCCCTGCTGTCACTCTGCAGAGTGCGTCAGAGACTCAACTTGCTACAGACAGCAAAGGCTTTTTATAAAGATGTTGTAATGCAGTGGAAAAATACAGCACTTTCTAAAACTTCCCCTTTCCTTAGGACAAGAAAGATACAACATAGAAACAATAATAGAGACAAAAAGGAAGCGCCAGAACATATTTTTGCAAAGCTCAGCAATTGCATTCAGCTAATTTGGTAATCTAGATAGGACGTCCTGTCTTGACAAAACTGTCTTCTGACAATCTGCATATAGCACAGCAGTTACATTTTTGTTATATATTTTCCTAAGGCTCCTTACATTTTAAGAATCAATTTACTTATTAGATTTCCATTTCAGTTTCGTGGAGAGCAAGCTGGGGTGTGCGAAAAGATAAATTCCTAGTACAAGAAATTGTATATGGCTAATAAAGTGATATTATCTTATCAGCACCACCCAATTCAAAACTCTGGTGTGTGTGTGGCCAGCACGCTGTCATCTTCATCTTCTCAGTACAAAATGCAGATGACAAAATTGTATAATCCCTCTGTCACATAGAAAACATTTTTTCATTTCCATCATCTCTATAAGCTGTATCAGCATTTCTTGTTGGGGCACAGTAGCAGGTATATGTGGAGTACTGTGTAGTTCTAGCACTATAACCCCAACACAGCTTGTATCTTCACCGTTTTTAATTACTAGTCTGGACGTTAAACTCAGTCATCTTCCACCACACTTAAAAAGAATAAGAATCTGGCACATGGATCAGATATCATCTACTAGACAGGATGTTTCTGAAGTCGTATTAGAAACTCCATGTCTATGGGCACTACAGTACTACCTCGAAGAGGTCCTGTCCTGCCAGGTGTGAGCCTGGGTTCGCGACAGACTCTGACCGACACTGTAGATGACTGCGATTTCACCGCGAGTGCACCACGCCTGTCTCTCCAGACACCTACAGTTTTTTCTTATCTAGGGTGAGCAGTGAGTTCCTGGAATTGAAGGGTGTGAGTCAAAAGGAGCTACAGTTGTCTTCATCCCGCAGAGCGAAACCTGATTTGATTTGGTGTCGCAATGGAAAAGTGTGTGAGTGTGCAGGGGTGATCTGGAGTGATTCATGTCCACAAGTTAAAGCAACAAACAGACCAACTGATTTGACTGTGTGATAAGCGCTCTGCCTTATCGTAAAACCGAGCTTCTTCTGCTCCCATGGATAGATGAGTTTGATATTGGCCAGAGCCGGCTAGGCACCCACTCCAGACTAGTGGAATAGTACAATGTGTTCATCTTGGTTTCCACTTTTAATTTCCTCATGGCTTCTCCATCGGGGTTTTTAAAGCTACAAGTGTGAAATGATGCGCTCATAGCACTAATGCTTTTTATTTCTCACATTGAACACTAAAAGAAAGAAGAAGAAAACAGGTCTCCCACTTTGCGTAGGAGACATCAACAGGCAGCAGTGATAAAGCATCCCTTTAGGAATCCGAAGAATCTGGTGGCTCTTACTCCGCCCCCAGTACTGACCTGTGTCTCCATTCCTGAAATGTCCGTACCAGGAGGCTGCCTGTGCTGGATCAGCCTTGCTGGGAGGCCCTCAGTGCTGTCATGAGGAATCTGTGCTGGACTCCCTTGGCCTCACACACGCCTGTCAGCTGGTAGCAAGAATGTCAGTAACACTGATGTGTGAATCCCAAAATAACAGCAGTTGCAGTCCTTCAGGGACAGCCGCATAGCCTTGAATAAGAGCAACACTGCTATCTTTTTATTCTCCAGAAAATGTGTTGTCTGGATTTACTGTTAAATAAGAATTGCCTTCTATATATTAGCCACAGTACTGGACATCTCCCGCAGCTGTAGACTTTGCACAGTACTAGAGCGTTTCAATCAGCCTGACCAAGTTATGGAGTTAGCGGCTGGCAGCTGTAGAAATATCTTTTCCTGCTGTTAATCAGCAAGATCTGTCTTAATTTTTTTACTACTAAAGAAATCCAAGTAAACAGCCATCAAGCATGAAAAAATGCTATCGCTGAAAAAAATTACCAGTGTGCTTCATAACGTTAATCTCTCACTCACACAAAATGTGGGTCTGTTGTCTTTCTGTGGCGAATCGGGGCCGGGGGTCAGCACCGGGCTCTCTCTGGTGCTGCTCGTGACGAGCGTTTCCACCCTTCCCAACAGTGATCCTGCAGTTCATCGCCCTGATCGTCTACCCCTGCAAGTTCAGCGAGCAGTTCATCTACGAGGGCCACTACGACTACACCTGGGCCTACGGCTTCGGCTGGGGCGCCACCGTGCTCATGATCGGCTGCGGGATCCTCTTCTGCTGCCTGCCGCGCTACGAGGACGAGCTGTCCGGCATCGCCAAGACCAAGTACCTCTACGAGAGCTCGTAGAGGCCCCGAGCCTGAACTCTGCTGGGCGCCCCCCTCTCTTCACACCGACGTGTGGGCGGAGTTTGTTTTCCACTTCTCGTGTCTTTTCACTCCAGAGGAATGCGTAGTGTCTGCTCCCGGCTTCGGTCTTCAGTTCCTTGGAAGACTACAGAGTTGTTCTTTTTTTTTTAGCTGTACAGTTTATGAAACCGCACAAGCTGGTGTTTGGAAGTAGAAAACAGTATTCTTTCTGCTATTTACATCTCTATACAGGACTTTATTTTTCCTTGGAAGTGGAAAACAAATGAAACTTTTGCATTTGGAAGAATGTGCTTTTTTACATTTTTATAAATAGTCTCGCTGTGTGTGGCTGTTTTACTTAGAACCTGACATCGAACAAGCACACTGGGAAAACCAGAATAACGCTAAATAAATCCTTTATACTGTACAGGGAGGTGACTACAAAGCTGAAGAGGGTGTGAAGAGTAATACAATTTCCCTATGGTGTGCTGTCAAAAAATGCACCCACTCTTGGCAAATGAATTGGCTGGGTACATATCGCGTATAATAATTTTACAATTAAATGAAACGGTTTTCTTTCATCCACAGGGTCAATCAGTGTAAACAAATTGTTTGGAATGTTCTTATTCTGTAGATGAGATTCATTTGAACAATAAACATTTTAATAAGAGTATTTTTATCTGTTTTCTAAAACGGGCTGTACAAGGCCATACTGATAACGTTGTGCTACGCATTCTCATATCTTAGAGCATTGCGAGTTTTTTGAATATTTGCCACAAAGGCTTAGATATTACTGCTTTTTATACACAAGGCTTTTGTACTCATTTCCTAAAGAATGTTGTAGTTACTAAAGTGTTTTTTAATGTATTCCGGGGTTATAGAATAAAAGCTTTTATTAGTTTGGGGTTTTGTTTTTTGTCTGTGGTCTGAAAAATGATATACTGTAGGTTTCCAGGCATGCCAATAGTCTTTGAACATTAAAAAGAAATAAAATCAAGTTTGGCTGCATTAGTAGGAGTGAAGTTAATTTTATCTCCAGTTGGTTTTAGCTGATATGAGACCCTGCACTGATTTTCCGAGTCTGACTCTAAGGAATTGGGATGTGGCAACCAAGCTGAATCATCTTCAGAGGAGGTAAAATCACTTCGGAAGCATGTAGTGTTTCCCTGACTCTGGACTCCCCAGAAACAATGAACAGTTTCTGCAGTATTTCTGCTGCCAAGTGTTTTACAGCCCCTGTACTGTTTGTAAGTACTATGCAAATTGTTGAAATTAACAAGTAAAGGTTTATTCCTGGCTGAAAAGAGAAGAAAAGAAACGTTTCAGCTAGGGAGTCTTCTTTGGGTGTATGAAAGTTAATTGTTGAAATTAAATTACACATCTCTTTCTGAAACAAAGTTAGATACAGGGAAAGCAGTTTAAAACTGGCAGTATATAATTCAGTGACGTGAGGATGATCTGTATGATACAGAACTGCACTAAAATCTACAAGTGTTTTTTTTATGCTGAGGCGTAAACTATGGAGTCGCATTGAACCTGCCAGTGAAACAGGAATACTGGGGCTGGGACCCTGGAGAATTACCAGTATAAGGCAACAGATCTTCATGTAATGAACCCTGAAATCTATTAAGGCACGTAGCTTGTGAATCATTACACACATTTTCTCTTTTGAAAATATTGTTGATGGGGAGCATTTTCAGACCTCTGTTGTATAGTCTTAAAATCATTTTCTACTTGTTTTAAATGAATACATAAAGTATGTTTAGACTATTTGTTTTAAGATTTTGCCTTGCAGTGATTAACTGTAAATGGCAAGTTAATAATCTTTGAAGTTTTAATTACTGGTTAAATACTAATCCATGCTGTGTATTATATTCTGCAATTTCCCTCACGGGATCAATAAAGTATTTATCTATCAAATTTTAGCAAATTTGTACTCAATTTCTTATTTCACTAATTCATTTTTATTTCCCAGATTTCAGTCCTGTTGTAGAGGTTTCAGTTTAACATGTGAAATAATTGTTTCCAACTCTGTAAAGAGATCTGGGTTAAAAAGTGTGTATTTTAATAAATATTAAAAAACATACAGTACATTCACTTACTCTGGTGCTCCATTTGAAGTTTATAAGCAAGACCTGTAGCAATGAAATTTGAAAAACCTTTAAACAGAACCTTGTCATTCTAAATAAACGAGTCTTTTAAATAACACTGATGCGTTGGTTTTTGAAAAATATACACAGGTTTTTCCAATCTCTGCTTCTGTCAGTGGGGCTGTGAGGCTGTAGTTTTCTTAAAGAAGTGAGTTTCTTGTGTCTTCTCGTCGCCCACCTGATGGGGAATGATGTGGCGCATTTAGCCTCACCTGAGCTGGTTCTGCGCACGAGGGGTGATGTCAGTAGTGCGAACAGTCGCACTGCCCCTCGCACTAGTGTTGGGGACTCACAAGCTCTCCTGAGTGAAGAGACAGCCAGGCGTTCTCCCTCACTACATGGGCTTCTTAACCGATGTCCTGCTGTTTCGGTCAGTTAGTGGGCAATGATACAATTGTACAAAGTAATTCGAAACACGAGCAGTTGTTGCTGCTTGGGCCCTGGGTTCCATTCCTGTGCGCTATCTGCGTGGAGTTTGTGTCTGTCTTTGTCCTGTTATAGATCGGTGGACTATCTAGGGTGTGTCCCACCTTGCACCTGTTGCTTGCCAGGATAGGCTCAGTTTCCCAAGCTACCCTGTATTGCATTAAGCAGTTTGAAAATGGTGGATTTAAAACAGTAAAAGCAATTCGGTGATTGTTTTTTTTTTGTTGCTTTTGCTGTTAATGCATTTGTACCTTTGAAAAATTTCATAAACAGCAGAACTCTTGGAAATATGATATGCTGCAGTTAATTGTAACTAATAAAAGACACACACGCATGAAAAGCAAACGGCTGGTAGGCACCGGTTGTAAATAGCACTAGTACAGGTTTAACACGGTGGCGCCACCTACTGGACATTTTAGGATTGCAGAATTTTATCTGCTGAGGTTGTCTGTGACGATGCAAGATATGAATGCATTTTCATAATGCACTTTATATAATTTCTCTTTTTCCAATATTGCTCTTCTGGGGACTGACCTCAAAGTCTAGGTGTTTTCTCATGGACCCCGTACACACAAGCTCTTTAGTTAATGCAGACTAGTCCGAACAAAACAATGACACACGCAACACCTCCACCCCGATCTCCGCCTTGGGTGCTATCGGTCACGCCTTCCTCCTTTCCAGCAAAAAGCTTCAAGCATGTACAGACAAAACGCCAGTGACAGATTCAAATTTCAGCAGAATTACTTTACATCACCGCTGCAGTAATCGGTCTACTTCAAAACGAGATTTCCGGGAATTGTCCGTTTACCCGAACTCCCGGAAAATAAACTTTTCCTTATGAACGACTTGCAGGTTTTCCTGATTCTTCCTATTGCTACTGGCATCGTCATAGTGGAGGAACGAAAAGACTATGTAATAAGACTGTTGTATAACGCCTCTGAATCGCTCACAGTTAAAACAGCTCTGAAGGCTATTTCAGTACTAAAATCTAAAGACTGTACAGTGGTCGGTCCTTATATTTAGAATGCAATTATTTCATTTCTTTTTCTTAAGCTGTATATCTTCAAATATTTCCTTTTCCCCACCTCATTCCACCTGTTTTGTGATTAACTAAAGTAAACGATGAAGTGTTATATACGTTTTTCAAAGTGGAAAACAATGAATCCTGAAAGCTGTTCTACCTGTTATCTGTATACCATATAATCATACATCCTTTTCTCTGAAATAACCAGAAATTCTCTTCACGGGAAAAGGCTGTGACAGGTATAGGACTGCTTCTAAATGCACAAGTGACATTTTCTTTGACTTCCCGCTGTGTGTTTTGTAGATAACACACGATGCAGCACACTGTTGACAGTGCTGTAGATTTCAATCTCTCAGTATAACCAAAGGCCCCTCTGTTCCTCTTAGCCAGTTATAACCATTTGACCTGGAATCTGATCTCAGCTGTTCTTAGTCCCAGTTGAAGTGAACATGGGTCCCGTGATCCACAAAGCCCTCACCTGAGCTGGTTCTGCGCACGAGGAGTGATGTCAGTAGTACGAACAGTCGCACTGCCCCTCGCACTAGTGCTGGGGACTCACAAGCTCTCCTGAGTGAAGAGACAGCCAGGCTTTCTCCCTCACTACATGGGCTTCTTAACCGATGTCCTGCTGTTTCGGTCAGTTAGTGGGCAATGATACAATTGTACAAAGTAATTCGAAACACGAGCAGTTGTTGCTGCTTGGGCCCTGGGTTCCATTCCTGTGTGCTATCTGCGTGGAGTTTGTATGTTCTCCTCGTGTTCATGTGGGTTTCCTCCCACAGTCCGAAGACATGGTGGGAGGTCAATATGTTTCCTTGTGAATTGTCCCAGTGAGTGAAAAGTGAGTGTGTCTGTCTTTGTCCTGTTATAGATCGGTGGACTATCTAGGGTGTGTCCCACCTTGCACCTGTTGCTTGCCAGGTTAGGCTCAGTTTCCCAAGCTACCCTGTATTGCATAAAGCAGTCTGAAAATGGTGGATTTAAAACAGTGAAAGCAATTTGGTGATTGTTTTTTTTTTACTTTTGCTGTTAATGCATTTGTACCTTTGAAAGATTTCATAAACGGCAGAAATATGATATGCTGCAGTTAATTGTAACTAATGAAAGACTCACACGCATGAAAAGCAAACGGCTGGTAGGCACCGGTTGTAAATAGCACTAGTACAGGTTTAACACGGTGGCGCCACCTACTGGACATTTTAGGATTGCAGCATTTAATCTGCTGAGGTTGTCTGTGACGATGCAATATATGAATGCATTTTCATAATGCACTTTATATAATTTCTCTTTTTCCAATATTGCTCTTCTGGGGACTGACCTCAAAGTCTAGGTGTTTTCTCATGGACCCCGTACACGCAAGCTCTTTAGTTACCGCAGACTAGTCCGAACAAAACAATGACACGCGCAAGACCTCCACCCCGATCTCCGCCTTGGGTGGTATCGGTCACGCCTTCCTCCTTTCCAGCAAAAAGCTTCAAGCATGTACAGACAAAACGCCAGTGACAAATTCAAATTTCAGCAGAATTACTTTACATCACCGCTGCAGTAATCGGTCTACTTCAAAACGAGATTTCCGGGAATTGTCCGTTTACCCGAACTCCCGGAAAATAAACTTTTCCTTATGAACGACTTGCAGGTTTTCCTGATTCTTCCTATTGCTACTGGCATCGTCATAGTGGAGGAACGAAAAAGACTGTAAGACTATGTTATAACGCCTCTGAATCGCTCACAGTTAAAACAGCTCTGAAGGCTATTTCAGTACTAAAATCTAAAGGCTGTACAGGGGTCGGTCCTTATATTTAGAATGCAATTATTTCATTTCTTTTTCTTAAGCTGTATATCTTCAAATATTTCCTTTTCTCCACCTCATTCCACCTGTTTTGTGATTAACTAAAGTAAACGATGAAGTGTTATATACGTTTTTCAAAGTGGAAAACAATGAATCCTGAAAGCTGTTCTACCTGTTATCTGTATACCATATAATCATACATAATTTTCTCTGAAATAACCATAAATTCTCTTCACGGGAAAAGGCTGTGACAGGTATAGGACTGCTTCTAAATGCACAAGTGACATTTTCTTTGACTTCCCACTGTGTGTTTTGTAGATAACACACGATGCAGAACACTGTTGACAGTGCTTTAGATTTCAATCTCTCAGTATAACCAAAGGCCCCTCTGTTCCTCTTAGCCAGTTATAACCATTTGACCTGGAATCTGATCTCACTGTTGAAGTGAACATGGGTCCTGTGATCCACAAAGCCCACAGTCTGCCTGTTTGTCTTTTCCAGAAGGACCACTTGAAAACAGAAAAGGCCATTTCAGTCCATCAAGACAACATGGATTTCTAATTTTCATTTGTTCTTTGATCGTAGATACTTGATTGAACTTCACTGAATTAGAAAACTTGCATGGCTCTGGAAGCTGAGAGGAAACCAGAACTCATAGCACAAACCCAAAGAGAGCATGCAGACTCCACACAGACAGACACTTTATCCCAGAATCTAACCCAGGACGCTGAAGCTATGAGACAGTAGTGTTTACCACTATGTCACTGTGCCTCCTGTTTTGTCTGCACAGACGCCCAGAGCTCATTTTCCACAGCTTATTCTGAAGTCTTTCCCTGCCAAAGCAACACCTTGCAGAGGAGAGGTGTTGTTAACCACATGGCACAGATACTCCCACCTTGCCTCCTGGGACAGCTGTGTCACCCCTCCTGGTCACCGCAGGACAGGTGTGCACTCATCACACGCCCAGCCAAGAGCTCATCAGTCTGAGTCAGTATGCAGTTCCCAAGAACCCTGCCTGCCCATGACCTCATTTATTGGCAAGAGCTCTTGATCACATTCAGAAAATTCTTGGCTTAGCAATCAAGATCTCTGAGAACAATACATCAGAGCCCCACCCCAGTCAGGCTCCCATGAATGTAACTCTCTTTTCCTTACCTGCTGCTGTACTTTTCTTCAGCCCCACCCTCCTTAAACTAATCTGGCATGTCTACAAAACACAGGACAGAGGCGATGGATCAAAATGTTCCCACAGTGAGTGGGAACCAAAGAGTTCTTTTCTTTATGAGATAACTCTGGACAATGGCTTCACACATCTTGAGTGTAATTAGACTGTTCTGTTTCCGCCCATCCTCTTAAACTCTGCACCGCGAATTCGGTTCTGGAAAAGGAAGAATCGGACTCCAGGGGGATATTTCTTTTCAGATGTTCATTCGCTGGATAAAGAATGTTAGTTAGCTGTGTTACTCCTTTGACTGAACCTTTTTATAGGAACACAATTCACAAGTTGTCATGGCTATAGCACATTTCTGAACACCCTGAACGAATCTCAGTGGCCATTTAGAACTGCCAATTTTCACCTTGTTTCAGTGAGATTGGCACACTTTCAGAATGCAAACAACACAAGCTCAAGATCTTCACAAGTGTGAAAGCATTAGGTTCTCGGGGGAATGAAAATGAGAATATTTCTATTGTTGTCTCCTGGTCACTACTTTAGATAAGGCTAACTAAGACTAGTTTGTTTAAATAAATACTGAAGTTCATCAAAGGCTTCCTGTGTTTCAACTGAATTGTTTACTGCTTCTGGCCAATGATTTGTCCTCCTGGTTTATTGCCTAGCAACTACTGGTAAAGTGTCAAGGTGACTCACCTGAGAATTCTGGTCAGGCTGATCCACATGCTCAATAAACACAAGGCCTCAGTGTGCTGTTTCCCACTTCCTGCCCTTCAGACCTTGCTGGACAGCATTCCTTCACCTAACCTATCGAGTCCGTAAAGAAGTGTCTTGAGGTCAGAAGAAAACATCTGCCGTGACAAATGTTTACACGTATGGTGCAATAATGATCACTTTACTTTATTATAATAAATCCTATCAAACGAAACACAGAGATCACTGGAACAGGTAGTTCTTTCCAGGCTGAAAGCACAAGAAAAGAGGGCCAATGTTTTCGGTTGTAGAGCCCTTTTCAGATCTGACATGTTGTGACTCCTCTTTACCTTTCAGCAGGGAATAAACCTGTACCTGCTCTTTTGCGGACGACCCGTGCTGACACAACTGAATACACGAACTTCTGGCCCGTGGTAATTACCAGCAATGCAGTACCGTAGTCTGTACTGTGGTAAACTATGGTACAGTACATTATATGGGGGTGGTGTGGTGGCTCTGCGGTTAAGGATCTGCGTCTGTGGCTGGAAGGTTGCCGGTTGCCAGTTCGTATCCTGCAGCCAGCAGAGCAATCCTACTCCGTTGGGCCCCTGAGCAAGGCCCTTAACCCTAGCTGCTCCAGGGGTGCTGTATAAATGGCTGGCCCTGTGCTCTGACCCCAAACTTCTCTCCCCGTCTGTGTGTCTCCTAAAGAGCAAGGTGGGGTATGCGAAAAGACAAATTCCTATAAAGTAATCTTATCTCTTTTATATAATATAATTTAAGCATTATTATATAAAAAGTATAAGCTTTCATATGCTGTCCATAATTGCACATCAGTAATATAAAATATACCCATTCCCATGATCTTTTTTTCCATGAAGTTTGAATTTATTTTGACTACATCCTCCCAGTTTGAAATGGCCCAGGGTGTGTTCCTCACACCTGGGCTTGGCTCAGCTCAGCTCGGTTCTGCCCGGTTCGGCTTGGCTGCAGCCCCCACGCCCGCAACACAGGGGAGGGCGAGGAAGAGCAGGCAGGACTCCCCCCCTCTCCTCTCCCATCTCAGGCGGCACTGGCCCGGACCACGTGGAGGAGAGACACAGCCCTCGCCAGCAGGCTCAATCTGCGGATGGGTCACCCGGACAGCTAATCCCACCCCGCCCTGCCCACCGGGAACAGCACCAGTGCTTGGGGAATCCCAGTCACAGAGCCTTAGCAAATACTTTAAACTTGATTAAGTAGAACTTTATAATTAAGGAGGACTGATTTTGAAGTAATATGATCTTTCAGATTACTTTTACAGTACTATAGTGTCATAATTACACAACTTTTCTTTACTAAAGCTCAATTGCATGTGTTAAATATAAATGATTATCTTGCTTTGTTTTGTTTTCTTTATTATTTTATACTAAAATTGATCTTTCTAAAAAGCTGTAAGAGGTCTGGACTAAACATCCAAGAGGTTGCAGAATTCAGCGAACACTCAGACAGCCAGACAATATTGATCAAACACTGGTCTCTCTTCAGCTGTGAAACCAGCCCAGGACTGGCAGCTTATATCAGCACAATATGTACTGTATATACAGTATGTCTCAGGCAAAAGTTCAAATTTTAAAAAAATTAAAAATGAACATCTAAAGACATTTGCACTTATAAATTACATGAACACTTTAAATCAGTGAAACAAGACTGAGAGTTTTTTTACAGACCAAAGAATTGCTTAATACTTTTTTATTATGCTGATGAAGTTTTCCTGCTGCACACAAATCAAGTAAGTCATTGTTCAATGGAGGGAATTTCCTATGAGTACTAAACTTAACTGAACCAACTCTAAATTGAAAGAGATCTTTCAGAACGTCTGCTACTTCAAGTTTTTTTCTGGACTCAGACCTTAGTTTCACAACCACAAGCACTCTAATTTAGAGGTAGTACTGCCAGATATACTGTATAGAAGATGGCTCATGGGACATGATGTTCCTCTAGCTCTAGCTGGACAAGTCCAGGTGTCCAAGGGCCATGATCCTAACCAAGATACAGGAAGGTTAGTAACTGCTCTCTAGGGCCGGGTCTGTTTTAGGTCATATTACAACTGACCCCATACCAGACTACCTCCAACTGTTATTTTTGCATCTAAAATGTAATATTGTTTTATTTAATCCTTTATCAAAGTAGATATGTTACATGAAACATGTCATGTACAATGACAGCCTGGAGAGCACCCATTTCTGCACCAGGTCATCCTACTGGAGCATTCTGCGCCCCGCCTTGCGTTCAAGCCTGTGGCTTTCTGGCCAGAGCCCTAAGCATTAGCCCTCTCTTCTGCCATTGAAGGCAAGCTAAGGTCCTAATTTCACAGACTCGTTATGAAATCTAAGTAACAAAACAAATTTATTGATGGTATAGGAAAAAAAAACTGCACCCAGACTAGCTCTGTTCAAAGAGCATGAGTGGGGAGAAGAGCAGAGTGATTAAACTAATTTATTGATGGGGATTATTAGGAGGCCATGATTGGTAAGGGCCTATGGGAAATGTGGCCAGGACACCAGGGTAACACCCCTACTCTTTTTGAGAAACACCCTGGGATTTTTAATGACCACAGAGAATCAGGACCTCAGTTTCACATCTCTCCCAAAGGGTGGCACCTTTTTACAGTATCACTTTACTGGGGCATTAGGAGTCACACACACCTCAGGGTGTACGCCCCCTGCTGGCCCCCACTAACACCTCTTCCAGCAGCAACCTTAGTTTTTCCCAGGAGGTCTCTCATCCAGGTACGGACCAGGCTCACACCTGCTGAGCTTCAGTGGGCTGCCAGTAGTGAGTTGCAGGGTGATATGGCTGCTGGCTGGTTTGTCGCCCCCTTTTGAATTGCAGAACATTTTGCTGCACATACCTGGATATTTAATCTATTTTGTGATGTAAATTTTTTTTTTACTAGTAACTATATACATTTGCCTTCCTTGTGGTTTGAAATGTACTCAGTAATGCCAATTCTTTCCAACCCCGAAATATAAAAAAGAGTAGCAGTTCCCCTTTGAAAAGCACAAGCCGAAAAGACTGAAGACGGTCGATGGCAGAAGAGAGAAGAAGCAGCTTGAAATTTGCTCAGGGGCATGAGAGAGGTGCTGGAAGACCTGCTGGCCCAGCTTGTGTCTGCAAAGGCAAGAAGGTAAGAGGAGGAGTCAGGAGAGCAACCTTCCCACCCCAGCAGTGGGGTGCACTTTCAGTAAACCAGAGGGACATGTCATAACTTGAAGGAACTACACTTCCAGAGATAATGAGCTGCTGATTAACTGTTTAAAATGCATGTGATGGCGAGATCATTTGGCATGTTAATATGTCATTCTTCTTAGAAAAAGCAGTTGCATGAAAGTATCTGATTGCATTATTTTATTCTGTTTAAGAATTTCATGTATCTTACATTCAAGGTTTGTGTATTTGGATTGAGAGCTGGTTAAGAGGCCGGTAAAAGAGAGCACAGATAAGAGGTGAATACTCAAGCTTGGGTGATATTAGTGCAGGACCACAGGACTTCTGCTCTTCCTACTCTGGATCTGGAGGATATGGTTAATCAACTAGTCCAAGTCAGAGATGATTTCACGCAGACATGCAAGGTGTTACATGCAGATGGCATGTAATAAGATAATAGCTAACGCTGTAAGTTCCATGCTATCTTTGAAAAAAAGGCACAGGCATATATGGGACAATGTGGGAATGGGACACAGAATGTAAGCATATACAGTTAAAGTAAAATATTTAAATCGAGGCATGTTAGGTATAAATTGTACAACACACTAGTGAAATCTTATTTAGAATATTGTGTTTAGCTTTGATCACAGTGTTAGTGCTGCTCTGACATCAGTCCAGAGAAGAATGACCTCACAGGTTTCAGGGCTTAAAGGAATTCTTACACTGACAGACTAAAGGTATTGTTCAATCTTAAAAAAGACAGGCAGCCCTGATTGAAGTGTTCAAAATCCTAAAGCACGCTGATAAAGCCAACTCCACAGATTTCTCTAGAATCAAATGTGAAAGCAGAAGACACGGAGGCGTGGGTTGTGAGAGTGTGGAACAGTCTGCCCAGCCCTGTGGCCAAGACCCTGACTTGTATACTGAGACAGCTGGACAAGATCGCCAGCTTGCTTAGACACAGCCCCAAAACAAGCAGATGCTCCAAATGGCCTCTCTCATCTGTTTACTTCCTTACAGTGCCTATAGAAAGTCTACACCCCCCTTGGACTTTTTCATGTTTTACTGTGTTACAGCATGATGGATTTAACTGAGAATATTTGACACTCATCAACAACAAAGTACTCTATAATGTCAAAGTGAAAAAAAATCCAGACATTTTACTAAATTAAAAATAATAAACAGAAATAGTTGAATGCATAAGTATTCACCCCCTAGCTTTGACACACCTAAATTACCTCTGAAGTGACCAACTCTCTTGTCCAAGTCACATAATTACTTGACTGGAGTCCGCCTGTGTGCAGCTGAGGTGTTTCACATGAAATCAGAATAAATACACCTGTGTCTGGGAGCTTCCCCACTTAGTGCATTTGCAAGGAAACACTACCCCATGAAGACCAAGGAACATTCCAAGCAGATCCGAGACAAGTTTCTTGAAAAATACAATTCAGGGAAAGGATATCAAAAATTTCCAAGGCACTGAATATACCTCAAAGCACAGTGAAGGCCATCATTAAAGAAAATAGGGAACAAGTGTGAATCTGTCCAGAACTGGCCATCCTCCAAAACTGAGTATCCAGGCAAGAAGGGCCATAGTAAGGGAGGCCACCAAGAGGCCTACGGCAACTCTAAAGGAGTTACAGTCCTCCATGACAGAGACGGGAGAAACTGCAGGAGACAACGATAGCGCACTTCATGAATCTGGCTTGTGTGGAAGGGTGGCAGGAAGGAAGCCTTTGTTGGGAAAAACCTATATCACATCTCAGCTGGAGTTTGCCCAAAGGCACATGAGAGACTCAACAATTTGGAGGAAGATTCAATGGTCTGATGAGAGCAAAATTAATTAATTTAAATTAATTAAATTAATTTAGTAAAATGTCTGGATTTATTTTCACTTGGACATTTTAGAGTACTTTGTGTTGATAAGTGGCATAAATTCTCAGTTAAATACATCAATACATAAATACACATTAAAATGTGAAAAGTCCAAGGGGGGGGTGTAGACTTTCTATAGGCACTGTACATACTGCCCTACATATTCCTCTGAGCTGTATAATACAGTAGGAGTAATGATCCAACTGACTCTTTATCACCGGATACAGTTTATTTGTGACTGATGTATATAACACTAAAAAACAGCATAGTTGAGAAAGCAGGACAAGCAGACAGGTCTTGAGCATGAAGGAATTGCCGATGACCACAGAAGAATGTACGAAGGTGGAGGAAAGCCCATGGTAAGGTCATCCAGAGCAGAGGAAGATGCCCCATGTCTTGTCTGTGTCTCTCCCAGTTCACACAGCAGGTGAGTGTGTTGTTTGTGGACAGTGGGCACGTGATGACTGCACTCCAAGAATCCAGTCTTAAGTCATCACCCTAAACAGAATGAACCACCGTGCAACTTTATTCTGTCCGTAGACATTTGTCATCATGGTATCAAAAACAAAAAGAAGATTTTTTTTTCTTCACACAGATAAAAGGTAGTTAGACTATATTGAAGTCACTAGACCATATTATTCTGTTTTAGTGTGTGCTAAACACATTTTTTTAAAAGATGTGGCACTTATTTGCAAAGTGCATTAACTTACACCCATTGCTACAGCTGGGAACTTTACTGGATCAACTCAGATGAAGGACAACAGCAGTGGCACAACTAGGATTTGAACCCACAACCTTCTTACTCAAGAGTCCAGAGTACTGACCACTGCTCCACAACACACCAGCCAGAAGCTTTATTAGGTTTGTGGCTAACACAAACATCAAGAGCAACTTGAGAAGGCACCACAAGTGTGATTAGAGTTCCGCTTTTTAATTTTTCCCCAGATAAGAAGGTTTTGTTTTCATTTTGGTTTCATTTCACAGATGCCACAAAGCATTGAGAGAAATGAGGATTCTTAAGAAGCTGCAAAGGAGCAAGTAATAGGTTTATTCCCTGCTGAAAAGAGAAGAGAGAAAACACAATGTTTCGGCTGTGAAGCACAAGCTACCCACCTGAACTACTTCTTAAGAAGCTGCAAGACAAAAGTTTTGCATTTATGAAATGCATACCTTTTGTGCAAAACTGTGGGTGCAAATATCCAATTCTTCATCATACACTTCTGCATTCTCCAGCCTCTTCTTCAGCTGTTTCCTTTGATATGACTTGTCAAGGTTAAAAACATAATATTGAAAGAAGAACCTCTGACACGCCCCCAGGCAGATGTTTCTGTCTGGTCTGAAATGAAACTCTGTGAATTTCCAGCGTTTCAGCTGTGTGTTTTGAGAGCACGTTACCACATTCCTCACAATCAGCCACAAACTGACTTAAACAATAAAGTTTAGTTTGGAACTAAAGCCCCCTCTGTCCTTCTGTCCAGAAATAAAACTACTCTGCCTTGTGACCCTATCAAGGAAAATAACATGCTTACATAAATGAAGGTGGATACAGCAGTGTGGAACAAAAATGTGAAGAGCTTTGCATGTAACCTGTAACTAGAATCAATACATTGACACACTTGCATGGCCTTTGACCCTCAGATATGACTGGCCGACGTCAGCATAACTTGATGAACTGTCCATCAATTCTATTATGAAATCACCGAAGAGATTTAAGGATAAAGGCTTACAGAACTACATATTCCTGGGTGCACTAGCAAAAACAAAACCATTCTGTGGAGCACTAGCTCTGGAGGTGAGGCGTCGGCTTCGGAAAGAAGAGCGAGGGCGCCCCCTAGCGCTGAAGCAGCACACTCGCAGCTCCCTTTCAAATGCGGTTAGGGAAACGAGGCTCAGTTTTTTACGTCGATGTTTTTACGGTACCTGTAATCAGTACGGTCAGATCGAGTATTTTTCCATTAATGAGGAAATGTGAATGCGGAAAATGTGGTCACCAATTGGCGAAATCACAAATATCGACGTATTTTCTGTATATGTGTTCGATAGCTCACTGTGGCCCTGCAGTGCAAAATAAAAAGAGCCGAATTTTGAGACGGTTACTTTTTAAGGATCTTACAAGTGGGCAACAGCTCATCTGCCCCACCAGCGTGCAGACCAAGAGTATTGCATCTCAGCGCGAAATGCGCCACCTGCTTGACACCTCCCGATTCGCATGTCGCTCAATTTCTCTCCATCTTCGGTTTTCGTGTCACTGTTTTGTTGTTGTGACCGACTGGACCACTATACAGTATATGCCACATTCTTTAACCTTTTATTATCCGTAGTATGCATTTTTTTTCCTGCGATTGGTTTTAAGGCTCATATTAAAGCTGACCGCTAGCGAAATTCACAGCGGAGCAGAAAAATGAAACCAGCCGAATAAAGAATCGAAAAGGGGACATTGAAATTCAAAGCTTGAACTCGTCTGAAAATACCAAGCATTTTATTGGGATGCTCGCAAGATACACCTTTCTCTGACGGCTGAGACTATCTGACCCCTTGGACATTAAAGATCCCAAGCCTGGTGTAAGAGTTAACTCCACTGTGCTGGCTAAAGTCCACTTAGGACTTGTAATATCTGGCCTTCCTCAAATTTCCTCTTAATCCATTTAGTGAATCAATTTCTCACGTCTTCTGCTGTCTGGGTATCACCCAGGTGGGACTACAGTGCAGTGCATATGTTAAAGTGCTTTAGGACCTTTCGAGATTATATAAATGCAGATAATTGTTATGTCACAAAAAATGTTCAGTTAGCGCCACCTGTTGACTTTCTAACGAGGTGATCGATTGCAGCCATCAAGCAAACAATCGATGAATTAAAGTCCCAACACGGGCTAAGGCATCCCCCAGATACAGGTTTATATAAAGTTGAAAACCGAAAACAACCTTAGATTCGATTTTGAGGTTAAAATAATGAATTCCGCTTATCCTATCACAAAGGGGTTTGTTTTTTATTTGCACTGGTATTCAACGTTACAACACAATCGTGTGAAAGAAACACAATACTCGTACATTACTGTTACCATCAGTAATCAGGTTAGAAAAAAAGAGACCAATACTGATATTTGTTTTGAAGAAAAAGATGTTATGTTAAGTTTCGGCCCCATCGAAAACAATACTAAAATATCGTTTGTCATAAATTTAATTATTATGATGGCACATTATTATATACATAAAATGAAGCGGTCTGGGAAGAATCCTATGTTTGAGCATTTTAAAATGGATGTAAAGGAATATCTACAGACTACTTAATTTGTTTAAACTTTTTTCATAATTTGAATTTATTTTGTAATATGCACCCCTGACGATATTTTTGTCTTGAAATGTTAAATGTACTCTTGTTTGTATTGTACTTTTTTGTTATTGTTTACGCATAAATAACAAAAAAAGGAATCAGGTTAGAGTGGGGAACTGCGTTACATGGCGTTTACTGCCCCATGTCTTCATTCCCAGGCGACTGCAGGAGAGAGGCCTCCGCAGCGACACTGCCCGCCGGACGAGCGCCTCTCCAGCGCTGAATGCGCTCGGTTACCGTGTCGCCCGGCCGCCGGAGCCCCGGGCAAGCGAGAAGGAATGACGTGGATGGAGTCGCCTGCAGGGATCGGGAGTCTCTGTGGCGTTACTTTCATGCTTGGATTTGTGTACCGGAGTTAAAACCCAACTCCTCCCTTGATTGCGCGCACACACACACACGTATTGTTATTTGTGGACACAGCACTGTTTGCTCAGTAAACAAAATGGGTACCTTTTAAAAACAACGCAGGCGTTTAAGGATCGCGAAATCATGCGCACCGGACAAACGTGTGCCTGGACAAACGACCCCGCTATCGGTTCAATTCAATTCAAGACGCTTTATTGGCATGACCGATGCGTACAATCAGTGTTACCCAAAGCAAATAAAAATACAATTAGCATGAAACAAAACAAAAAAATACAAATTAAATAAATTGTACAGACATTTACAACAAAGTCATATCATAAACTGATCTCTACCCCCCTGCCTCCGCACCTGCACTGTAGTTTCCAGCCGCCTCACCCGGGGAGCTCAGGTGTCAGGGAAAAAAAAATGAACGTGTCCGATCCACGGAGCTCCATGGCCGCGTTTTACGTGTTTCAAAGATTCCACAGGCAACAGTGGGGAAACAGTCTCGGGAGTGGGAGAGGGGGGGGAGTGCGTGTAATTAGGATTTCCACCTATCCCCCACGTAAACAAGTCGCACACCGTTTCCCGTCCATTTTGGACGCGATTCGACAGCCTCCCCCCCTCCCAGACTTAACTCGCTCAGCCGGCGAGTCACGGCGCCGCTCCTTCCTCTCCACGGCATTGACGTGCCGCGTTACATCACTGGCCTTGGAGTGAATCATCGCTGGAGCCGGGATGCTGCGCACATAGCTGTACCATCACAGCGATTTGAAAAGACGAGGTTTCTCGGAAATCCTTGAGTTCTGCATGATGGAGGAAATATTGCGGAAACTACAGAAGGACGCCTCGGGAAATAAGCACAAGGCGATCAGAGACGCCTGCGCTCTAGCCTGCGGTAAGTAATGCGCGGCGCACCTGTCCTGCTCCGGTTGAGCCCAGAAATGTGGAGCCGCTGCCTGCGAGATAAACACAGCCTCTCGCTCCGTGTCACTCCACGGTCGGTCCAGACGCCGTATCGCGGAAGCACAGGCGTGCTCATGTTTCTCTGTCTTCACCAGCTGTTTAATTGTCTTGACTGGAATGTGGACATGTCACACCACGACAGTTTGGGCAAAGGAAAGCAATTGAGTGGAAAGGGACGTTAACGCAAATTACCCAGCAGAGCAAGAATGATACCTGTATTACAGAACTCCGCCCCTCCCCCCACAGTCTTGCTGTAATGTAAACCCCGTATAAACATAATATAGATAAAACTGTACATTTCTGTCATTTATATGCTATATAAAATATGCACTGTCTGTATGTTCCTTCAGATTAAATGCCTAATACGGTTTTATTCTTCCCTCAATACTTTACAGAATGTTGTTCACCTAACAATTTTCAGACTGATTTTCAGGTGCACTCCAGGGAGCTGCGTGCAAAGTAGATCTTGTATTCAACGATTTTCCTCTTTTTGGAAAAACGAACCAATATATTGACGCGGTATTTCGTCTCATACTAGAGATTCGGGGCGCTGCTATTGAGCTGAAAACAAATCTTTATAATGGTTTCATCTTGTCGCAAAAGTGAAGAAAAAGTTGTGTCTTTGTATTACCTAAAGTGAAATGGTAAATATTTAGAGTTGAATTTTAAATAATATCCGGCGGATAGCAGTTCTGTCAGTGGATTGCATCAACAGCAGGAGCGCATTCACTCACTAGCGCCAGTCTTGGACCGCTTGCTGTTAATTTATGTGAGACAGTGCAGGTCTGCTCCTGGGGTGTGGGAAACCAGTCCTAAATGACCACTTCACCCTGAACCTCAGAATACCTAACGATATAAGCTGTGATAGACAAGGCAAGTTAGTCTGAGGCTTTCACCCAAGCCTGTGAGTCTCCCCAATACGCTGTGGGCGGTGTTCCAGAATTTCATCGTCTGGACACCCTTTAGCATTAAAAAAAAAATACATTGCTATAAAAAATAAGTGGTTGGTTGTACTATATTCAAGATGTGAAAAGCCCACGATGAGGTCATTGTATACAAACAGCTGCCTGCTGATTAACAAGCCTGCCACACTGATATAATATACTGATGGTCACTCCTCTCTCCCCTTCTGTGCTGTAGTGTCAACCCGCGTGTGTTGTGAGACGGGATGTAGACTTTACATTCCTTAAACAGAGTTGTAGCACAGAGCTTGAATATTAAGTGGAATTTCCCGATTGCCTGTCTCTTCCATTCAAAAACTGACTTCAGGCTGAAGGTAGTAGTAAAGATAAGATCACTTTATTGGCCCTTTACAATTTTTTGCATTAGGAATTTATTTTCACATACCCCAGCTTGCTCTCCATGAGGCACACAGGCATACAGACAGGGAGAGAGAAGCTTGGGGTCAGAGATTTATACAGCGCCCCTGGAGCAGCTGGGGTTAAGGGCCTTGCTCAGCGGTCCAAGGGAGGAAGATTCCTCTGCTGGCCACAGGATTTGAACCGGCAACCTTCAAGCCACAGGTGGAGATCCTGAGCCACAGAGCCACCGCTCTGCCCAAAATAAGCTTTGTCACAAAAGCACAGTCCTGTTAAACATCTAGCTGTTCACTGACTGGACACCATTTCTAAGTGTTAAATATTTCTGGAATTTCTTTCAGCAATCCGGTGCCACAAGTGTCTGTCAGCAGCGTGCCAGTAAAGTGCGATGGTAACTGGTGACCTGTCTTATCTCTTCGGCCCAGGATTAGAGCAAGGGGTTACTTTGAGATAAGCAAGCAATCAGTTTGGAGCTGTAATGTTGAATAAAAAGGGAAACTGCCTTCTGTCAATTTTGGAACGTGGTATTGCTTTCAAAATGTCACACGGAAATGTTCTTAGTCAAAGGGTAAGGTATAGTGGTTCCACCATGACAGATCGCAATGTGTACAGAGTGTGATGGGCAGTTATTTACAGTTCATACAGCTTCTTGTCATCTACGTCTTTGGTCAGATAATGACAACATGTGCCAAAGGAGTTTTCTTCCCTCAGCATATTATCATGAGTATTATTTGATTTGTGGGGGATGTCCATTTAGGAGCTTGAAAATGCTCTCTGACATTTAAAAAAACTCACAACAAAATCCTTTTTCGTGTGGTGCTGTACATTGCTCCCTGAATACCTTTGTGGACTCGGAGTCTAGAATCCTCGCAGTGGAAATTTCCCAGAAATATTCTGAGTGTCTTCCTCCATTAATCACCGTAAAGACCAGCTCTCTTACTGCGTCGCCTGTGTTTACGACTCTGGTGGTTGGCAACACAAGTGCAAAAAGTCTTTGCTGTGAAGGTTTTGCTACCAGGAATCCACTGGGTCCACTCGTAGAAGGATCTGATTCCTGCACATCGGTTTCCATCTGAAGGGATGCTGAATCGGTACAGGACCCCGTTCAGAGTGCAGGCCTGGTTTTGGTGTCATGTGATTTCTGTTTTACATGTGGGCTGGGATGAGCAAGCTGCAAACACGATTCTACAGGAGTAACGTTAATTGATTACACAAGGACATGTGGGAGACTGTAACGGGCTAGGTAGCCCTGCTGTTGAAGATGTTGCCCTAGATTCCTTTGTGAAATGTCTAGATCAGGTTCTTAAAGGAATGAGGCACTAGCAATCCAATAAGTTAAATGCACTTTTCCTTTTCTTATATCTTCTGTCCAGTGGTTTGCTGGGTGCCAGTGAGCTGGCAGTGAGATATGCATCAGTCTTTCCCTCAGTGTGCCCACAGTGTGAAGAGAAGCCGGTTGTTTACATCAGTGGAAGAGTGTACATTGTGCTCACCCCGCCCCTGCTGGGCTGAGAGCTGTGTGTGTGTTGTTAACGGGCTGGCTTTTCCCAAATAAAAAGGGTGAGATGTCAGTATGTCTCCCTAACACGCATCAGTATAACGCATTTGTGTTTTTCTTTCTGTAACCCTACAGAAACGCTTGAAGCTCATAATGGATCGGTCAAAGTTCAGCCATCTCAGCTAAGGTAAGACAACGGAGACCTCGACAGTGTTGAAGGACAGTGCACAGCGCTGTTATGTGTCTGCCGGTGTAGTTTTGCTGTAGTGAGCTCTGAGCACGGCCTGCTTGTAATGTGTGATGTTTTCAGGGAGCTCTTGCGCTGGAAACTGATGATAATAGTATCACAGTCAAATATTCTAATGAGCGAACTTGAAATAAGCTGCAAATGAGCTGATATGTTTAAAGATGTTTAATTTGCTTCCGTAGCAGTGTTTAGAGAGACAAAAGACTCGCTAAGTGTTTTTTCTAGAGTAAGAGTTTGTGCACTTTGTGTTCAGGTTTGCTACTCATAGTGGAATTGAGGGAGAAATTGGCATAAAAACACATCCGGTGTTTCGTACTTTGTTTGCATTTAGCATGGCTCCCCTGTCTGAGGCTGGGCAGGCTGCTAACCCCTCTCCCTCCTCGCTGCTGAGACGAGTGAGCTGGGGAGATGGTGCAAGGCAGTCAGTGGGGAGCTGGGGGGGTCTGGGGTGTGAGAGAGAGGCGTGCAGGGAAGACCTGGGTGCGAGACTTATATATGCAGGCGAGTGGAAGTGTGCGAGAGTAGGATCTAACCTTCTGCTCCCAAACTCCTGCTATAAAAGCCGTTTATCTCCTGGCAGAGCTTCACAGATCAGTTGAGATTTGTCTGTGCATGACCAAGGGAACCCGTTTTTGAAGAAGCTGTTGCTGCTCGTGAGTGGGACCTTCCCGCAAGCTCTGCTCATGAACAGGGGTGGCAGTTCTGTTGCCCAGCAGCTGCTGGTCCTGTGGGTGGCAGCTGAAGAAGGGTGGCAGTGAGAGGGTCCAGTGTGGGCTGATCAGTTGAATACACCACAGCGCAGAAGTCTGTTCCCTGCCAGGCCGATGCACACTGTCCTTGTGCTTTCCATGCCTCATTAGTATCTCTTAATTAAGCTAGTCAGGTGACCTGACTACAAGGTTGGAGAACACTCATCAATTTTCAGCTCTGTGAGGCTGTGACAGAGCCCGGTCAGCAATCAGCAGCCTCCAGGCCACTAGCTAGCATGACTGAGGGAAGCTACAAGCAACAGGAACCTGTGAAAGACTTTAGCAAAATGAAATGTGTTGTTTCATTAATGCTGTGGCAGGGCATTGGCATGTCCATATATTGTATTGTTGCTTTTGACTAGCAACAGTCAAACCTGGGAATTGTTTTTGTCTTTTGTGTAAAGACTTTAGGCGATGGCGTTTAAGCAGAGGCTCCCAGCGTAACTCAATGGATCTGCCTGCAACTGAGATTAAATCTATTGCTTGAGGTGCTGCTTGCATTAATTACTTTAATTAACACGATTTAATGATTTGGCTGGGCACTAGAGGTGTTGCATTTTAATCCATAGCTTTGCATGCAATTCTGTTTTCTCTATCCATTCTTGCGATCAGTTAGTTAATATATCTGCTCCTAGGAACAGAAACACTACAGGGCAATAGAAAACCTGGCAATATGGCCATGGCTAGCAGCACAGAGGTTATAACCACCAGGTGACTTTCACTGTGCAGGTACAGTAATTGCCTGTGTTGTGAAATGTGTGCTTAAAATGTCTTAAGTGTTAATTCCTTGATTGTATATATGAATAAGAGAAAACAAAATATACTGCCTACACAGCAGAGAGATACACCAAGTGAACAGGGGCTTAGATACTAAAAGGAATGCTTGTTCTATCTACATTTCCCATCACATAGACGTAGCCTTTGTAAGCCACATCATGAGTGTGGGGGGCTGAGATTCACTTGTCCATATTCAGGAGAATAGATGAACATCAGACAGTCCTTCGTAACACCATAGATTGCCATAGATTGTCTGATGAAGACAAAGACATCCTTTCGTAAGAGAGGTTGCTGCTGACTGCATGCTGGATACTCCCCTTTTCAGTGTCCACTGGAAACTGCAGCAGCCAGATTCAGGGCAATCTGAAAGTCTGATCAGTTGCAATATCCAGGAGCGTCAGCAGACTTATTACACCCAAGGGCACAAGCACCAGATGGGTTCTAAGTCAACAGTGCCTGGACTGGCCTTCTGAATAGTTAGTGCTGTTCTGTTTCTGTCTCCTGTGACGAGCTGTTTCATAAACGTGCTACATGCTTCCTTGCATGGGAAGCTATAGTATGATGTTGGGTTATGAAGGGAAAAAAGGGATTCTAAAAACTACCTACATGAATATTTGTGATAAAAAAGTGAGTAATAGCATGCATTGGTATGTTGATATGAAACTCTCTGAAATGCTGGAAGACCAGAAGAAACAAAGAGATGTCCATTGACATTAAGCACCGTTTTTGAACATTGCTCATCGCAGAAGAGGATTGTGCTTCCCACAGATCCCACCCACACAGACGCCTACTCTGCCAGAGATGGGTGAACAAGGGCATGATGGGATTTTGCAAAGCATCCTGCTGAGCAAGTCCCGTTCTCAAGATAAATATTCAAGCTGAGGCGCATAATCCTGCTTTTCAGCTGCTCTATCTAAATACACAAAAGCAGTTGTGGGTGGCATATGGGATATCAGTTTTTTTACTCCAGCACCCTTCCCTTTTATCTATTAAGAATTTTTGCTTTCTAGCTTTTATTTGTAATCATTGATTGTTGCAGAAGCGGGTAATGCATTCTCCCATAGCACAACAACCAAAAGGGAGAATTTAAGTCCTGCATGGCAGGAAACATTTTCTGCTTTGGCAGCCAGGAGCAGAAACGTCAAGACATTAACTCCCACTGCTTCCAAATGCAGAATGACTGATAAGAGGAAAAAGGAAATTGCTCTGGTGATCCCCTGTCACTGCCTTCCCTGTAACATGCACGACCCTGGAATTCAGTGCAGTGTGAGCTCTGGGCCTCCCATCAACAGAAGCCTTTATTTTTCCTCTTTGGCACCTGTGCCATTTGTTCTTTGAAAGCTGCGAGTCTCCATGGCAGTGGAAAAGGGATTCCATTCTCGCCTGCCGTAGTCACGCACGGCACACGCCGCTGGGTGCACGCTCCAGTTCGTTTGCCATATTTCAGTGACGCTTAAAACACCAGAGTCGGCGTTTCTCACCCTGGTGAGCTACCTGACTCAGAGCCCCGCTGAGCCAGGGTCTGTGAGGCAGACAGCTGCGTGATGTGAAAAGTAGAAAGGGTGTCTTAAATTTTCCTTCTGAGTGGCACATGGGTCAGATGAGGAAAAACACTTCTGGACACACCATTGCAGTCGAGACACACTGGTACAGTTTTTTTACAGTTTTTTTTTTTACCTTAGTGTCGGCATCAAAGTGAATTCACTTAGCCTTTTTTTTGTAAGCTATGTATATGTAGATATGTATGTTCTTACGTATTTTATCACGGTATCCATGTTCCTCATTTTTGTCATGAAGTGCACAGTGAAGAGGGTCCCCTGGAGACGCCTGTTCTCCGAGTTGTTTTTTGCTGTTATTCATGGAGGTACGTGGGAAGCCACAGAGGCAGATTCCCCCCAGAGCTGCCAGAAATGAGTCCTGCGGAGGCAGCTGAGTCACTCTTCCGAGCTGCTGACGAATCTTCTGATCTGTGAATCTTCTCTCGCGAGTGGCCCGGTCTCCTGCTGCCTCACAGCACGAGGTGACACAGGGACATCGGGTCGGTCGGGCCCGGTGGCAGGGGGTCCCTGGCCTCTCGTTCGGGGGGGCGCTGGGAGCTTGTGTGCGTGTGTGTGAGGGGGCAAACGTCATGTCAGACTGCAGCTCCGCAGAGAGATGATAGTGATGCCTGCGGCCCACAGGACTCCATCTTGTTCAGTTGACATGTTCTGGAATAGAAAGATATCAGAATATTTCATAAAAATGTTTGTTCTTTAGTGTGAGAGGACAGAAATCTCTACCACAAATTGCTGTTTACAGAACCTGTAAACGCTGTTTAATGGCAGCTTTTAGCTTCCTAGAGCTTGTTACCCAGTGGAGATGTGGCCTCTTATACTAGGCTGTGGGGGTGTGGAACAAGCTGCCCAGGACACTGCTGGATGAGCTCCTGGAATCAATTGAATACTAACTACCAAACAGGCTAGATGGGCCAAATTAACTCCTCTCGTTCACAACCTTTCTTTTGTCCTTCTTGACTTTCTGCTCAGACAGAGCAACAGTGAGCAGCCACATGATAGTTTTACTGATCGATTCATCTGAGCTGTGGTGTCATCCTTACTTACGCCAAGAGAGGAGTTATCTGCCAGACCTCTCCGTCTCTCTGCCGAATCCTTGCTCAATCCTGACAGACTGTTTGATGTGCTTACAGCAGCTGCCAGAGGTTGAAAAGGTCTGGCATTTTTAGATCATATTGGGAAATTCTCCCCACTTTCCCTTGGGATCAAAGGTCAAGCTTCACCCCGTTTTTTTTTTAAATCTCGTCACTTCCAAAGCACACTTTTTAAGATCACTTTATCGGCCATATACAATTTTTTGCATTAGGAATTTGTCTTTTCACAGCTTGCTCTCCATGAGACACACAGACAGGGAGAGAGACGCTTGGGGTCAGAGTGCAGGGTCAGCCGTTTATATGACGCCCCTGCAGCAGCTGGGGTTAAGGGCCTTGCTCAGGGGCCCAACGGAGTAGGATTCCTCTGCCGGCTGTGGGATACGAACCAGAACCTTCCAGCCACAGGCAGAGATCCTGAGCCACAGAGCCACCCTACCGCCCCCAAAATTATTTAACCCAATAATTTTCACTTTCCTCTCATCTCTTTATCTGACTGCATCGTTGCAGCTGACACCTCATGGTCGGTGAGCAAACATTGTACTTTATTAGTATTTTATCCTGAAGTGCAAAGCAGTAGTGTTCCATCAGAGGCGGCTTGCTGTGCCTGATGTGAAGTAGGCTCACAGTCTAAGACCCAGTTCATTGTCAGGAAGAGAGTTCCCGAGATGGCGGCCATGTGGTCACCCCAGCTGGATTCTTCTGGCATTAAGGAAATCATTTCCCACGACCGATCCAAGCTTAATTTCTCCTCCTCCCTCTGATACTCTCTTTGCCTGTTGATATGAGATAGCCTGTCTAGTCCATTAGTGTCAGCTTAAAGCGGTTTGTGTAATTGAGTGTTGTTTTGATGTGTGCACGGTCTTACATCTGGTATTTAATTATGTACAAGGACTAGACCTCGACAAAGAGTGGCTGCAATGCATATTGGCCCTAATTAGGCATTTTTGCATCCTTCATTCATGACCGAATTAATGTCAGGTTTGCAAGGGTGTTTAATAAGGCACTTTTGGGGGATGAAAACCATCACATCAGAATGCAGAAGGAATTATGAGGATGCTCTATTTTATCAATTAAGGGCTTGAGGTTGAAGTCTCAATTTCTTTTGCCTTTCCTGTCGCCAGTTAAGGTTTCCCCCAGGCAGCCTCTCTCCTGATCTCCTCTGGGCAGCTTCGTTATGAGCGGGAGAGGCATCAGCGATGAGAGGCAGTGAGTGGCAGCTGTGCAGGAAGGGAGAGGCAGTAGGGCTGGAGAGTCAGGCAGGGCAATGAATGGGGACCTGCTAAGGTGTCCCAGGTCTCTGTCTCATCAGCAGGATAACACTGAGCTGAGGTGTGAAACCTGTCTCATAGAATATCACTCAGCCTTAACTAGCCCAATTTAATGCTTCTCCAAGGAGGAAGAGTTTTTATAACTTCAAGAGTTGGGAAACCCTGGTCTGTAACCTTCACGGTTACAGCTTTGCTTCTGGACTTTCTTAACCCTTGTTTTTTCAACACAGAACAAATATGTGCAATTTTCCCTTTTCTGTTTTTTTGACTCCCACTCTTTCCATGCTGCATTCATCCCACCACTACACCCCACACACAAGGGAGGATGGCAGAGAACTCACTGGTGCCCTCTACTATTCCTGTCTCACCACCTCCTCTATCTCTGGCTGGTCTAAAAGTGACAGAGGGAGTTTTATTCGCAAAGTTTGTTTTTTTCCTCCGCTAACTAGTTTAAAGGAATTTAAGAAAGCTTTAAACATGCCTGTCTAGAAGTAACCGGTTTTAATTTGGAAGAGCCAACTCAAGAGTGCGGTTTTTGTTTATAAGATAAGATGTGTATTTACAGTTGGAAAACGCGGGATAATTTCTGCTCCTTTCCTGGTGGGAAAGAGGGTCAGAGCAAGAGTGTTTTCCTGATCCGAGGAAAGCAGTTCCTTTCCCAGGGAGCACAGCCAGTGTTTGCAGCTGAACCACATAAAAAGTCAGACAGTAGCTCACGATTAACGGCTAGACCGACCACGTCAACCATCTTGCCTCCACGGTTTGGGTAAGTGGGTGGGTTTGTGCTCTGATTCATGTTTGCCTTGCAGAGACCCTGGGTGTTGTGCACAGGGAACCCTCTGGGTTCGGCACAGTGCGAGAGCCGTTCCTCCTTCAAAGACTTGATTTAATGCAGTTTCCAGTGATATTGCTCACTCCCAAACTTAAGAAATAAGTATCTTTTATAGCTTGTGAGCCAGCTGACCCATCAATCATTTCCTTTAATAATAATGAATTAATTGCATCGTTTTCCATTGTCTCAATTGAATTAATGAATGCAGAGTGCAGTGTTCATTTTAGAAAAATGTTCAATAGATGGTTGAAACGTGTACTTTCTCTGCTACTGGGAGGTTGGAGAGGACTGGGATGGGCTTATTATCATTATTTGATTTTTGCTTCCTGGTGATGACTTTTGTTTTTCATATAAGATCAAGTTTTTGTGCTCATGGCAGGAAGCCGCAGTCCACATCGCCTGGCCTGAGCTCTTTGGGGCAGTGGGGATGAGAGTGAGCTGTTCCCAGGTCTCTAAGTGTGTTCTCTGTTCTGGTCCCTTAGAGAGAGATGCCTGCTCCCTCTCAGGCTGGCCCTGGAGTCGAGGAATGTCAGGCTGGCCCAGAGCGCCCTCGCAGGAATGCAGGTGCCCATTTCAAATGGTTTTATCTCAGGGGAAACCGCGCCACGTCAGGCTGCACTGGGAGTGTGATCGTGTTGACACCCATCAGCCACCCTTGTAATGGTGCAGAGAAAAATGAAGATTCCTCGTGCCTCTGTGTGATTAGTGTAGTGTTGTAGGAGTGCGGAGACACTGTCACTTCTAGAAACTAAAAAACTAGAAACTTTTTTTCTCATTCCTTTCTCTGGTAATGTGGATCACTATCATTTTAAAAAAAAAACACTATAGATTGGTACAGTAAGTTGTGCCTGGCTCGTTTCTCTCTGTGCCTGGGCTCTGCTTGAGGCATCGGTACTTTGTGTGAACATGGTGATATGAAATGTGGCCTCTACAGTGTAGATATGAAGTTGTATTATAGCAGGAGAACTGATCTTGTAACATAACATAGATAGATAGATACTTTATTGATCCCGTGAGGGAAATTGCAGTGCAACAGCAGCTTAACACAGACAACACAGCCGCAGTGTAACAAATTATATAATAATAGTGCAATACATACAATACAAGACATGGCCATGAAGATAAAGCTTCATACATATAGGAATATATTTCAGTCTTTAGGTCCTTGCCTCAACTTTGTATATTCTGTATATATGCAGAAAAAAAACTGGTCTTACATAATGCCATTTATAGTTTTCTTGGTAATTTATCTAAGAGAATACAGAGGAAAGATCTTGCACATCATAAAGCATCTTTACAGTTGTGCTAATTAAGATTCCATTTGTCTCCGTGTGTTTATGTAATGACTGTAATTAAGTGAAAGCCAACAATGACAGCATTCACGCCTGTTGCTCTGTTCCTTAATTCTGATGGAAAAGTAACATTAATTCTCCACATAAAGATTTCTTTTTTATTTTTTTTATTAATTTTACAAATGGAAATCTCAAGCGTGATGTCAGTACCCAGGTATTTCCAACTTGTCTGTGGCCATTAAACAACCACAAAAGAGAGGTTTAAAGTCTGTTTTAAATGTAGTGGCCTTGGCTGCCCTCACCAGGACAGCTGCACTGAGGTAGGATGGGTGGACAGACGGAGGGGAAAGGTAACTTGATGTGTGTCGGGAACGTGATGTGGCAGCCCGTCGAGGAAGCCCAGTGACGTGCTGTTGTCCTGGCTTTGCGCAGAAGATTCTGAGTGAGGAGAGGTTTGTCTCCATGGAGACGGAGGCCGCGGAGAAGCAGCTGTTGGCTCAGACGCTGGACGCTGTGAGAGTGACGCCCTTCCTCCATGAGGACCTGCAGGTGGAAGTCATGAAGGTAAGGGCTGCCCAGCACTTAACAGGGAAAACCGCTGGATGTTACGCAGTCAGGATCGACGGGCTCATACTAGGATGGGAGATAGCTAGGAAATGAAGTGAATCCTGAAAGGGATGTCGACACACCAGTAGGTGGCAGTCTTCAGCGTCTATGCTATGTAGACGTATACAGGTCTGTGCATGCACACATGGGTGCTCTGCACTGAGAATATATGTACAACAGGAGCTTTGAAACTCCAGTATTGAATCACTGGAAATACAGCACTGTATGCTCATACTTCCACATCGTATACTGTAGGAATGGGACATTTCCAGCTAGTTAGTAATATCCTCTTGAATTCCTCACTCAGTGATGTATTTATTAATATCTGCGCTGCCATAATGTCACAAACTTTTAGAAAACTACTCTCCGTTCAGTTTGCACCTTGCTAAGTCCCTTCCCTTGCTAGAATAGTTTAACTCCTTAGAAGTGTACTGGATGAGAGAATCCATTGATTTACAGTGGAGGAAGTTGTTGTTGTTTTTTCAGGAGTTTCTTGCAGTTTCTGAAATATTTTAACGTTATGGTGTCATGGAAACATAGACAATTAGTGACGACTCGCTGACAGGTCTTAAGTGATAATTGACTTGGTGCCACAGGCACACGGTTTGAAACACTGCCAATGTAGGTGCCATCAGTCCTCATTTCCCTCGCTGTGCATGCTTTGTAAAACGGATTGTCGTGCTGGCAGAGTGCACTGGGTACTTCCTGTCTTTACTACTTACCTTGGACTTTACCACACAAAGTTAGTTTCCAACAAATTACTGCTGATTACAGACCTTCAAAGCTGTTTGTTCCATTGTAAAATTCGTTTTAACAGCTTTCTGTGTTAAGCAGCACAGTATGTAAATCCAGTACAACAGAACTCAGTTGTGTGTATCAAATGAAATCTGTTCATCTTTTCAGAACTTACACTGGCCTACTGTCTCTTGCTCGGTCTCCTTCTTTCAAATGTTGGAGAGTATAGTTTAGAAAATGGGCAGCAGACTTTATTCTGGAGCATCCACACTCCTGGCTGATGTCCATTCCCTTTAATTAATCAAACTAGTTAACAGTTTGTCCCTAATATTATAAAATCCTAAGCAGTTACATTGTTGCAGCCTGGCATTCAGTGTTGCGTTATCCTGTTCTGCCAGGACTCTTCAATGCATTGCTGCCCTTAGTGAATAATGGAAGAGCTCTGGACTGTCTCCAAGCCCTGTGACAGCCAGACTCCAGCCTGCTCAATCGTTGAGCTATAGATGGTTCAGCCAGTGGCACAGTTGTTGTGAGCGCTGGGCACCATGCCATTGACCTGAGACTTCATGCCAGCCAGCCATGTCCGCCCAGCAGGGATGCACCCTTTCTGATCCAGTAATGCTTACATCAAGTGTCATTGTGACACATGTACAGGACACACATTTCTGTACATTTCTCTAACTACAATGACAGATGGGCGAGCTTTGAAGCCTCTTTTTTTGCTATAACTTGTTTTGCACGGCTGCCTTTTGCACGCTGGCTAAGCTTTGATATTATCGGAGCCTTGGTTGTCTGAAACGCGTACCAGACTCTGTTGAACCCTTTTTTTTCTGCCCTCTTAAAAGGGATGTCCTACGAAATTCATCTGTTGCTTAACAGATATTTTGCAAAGCTCCTTGTGACTGGAAAGTCATTTCCAGAAGCTGTAAAATGAAATTTTTAACTAGCTTTTCCAACCCTTTCCTGGAGCGAGTCTGCCACAAGAGCAAACCAGTTTTTGTAGTATATGGCTACAAACCACCCTCCAAAAGTGCTAATAAGCCAGAAAGTCAAGAATTTACTGGACAAAATGGGGTAGTTATTTTAGCCTCTGCACGTAGTATACTGAGACCTAAAGTAGCACTTGTACTGACAGTGATAGAAACTGGAGTTTCAGAGAACATGGTGCACAGGAGACCACTCCTCTGATTTTGTTTCTACATTAATAGTAATACTATCAGTGTTGACAGGAGCCTTGAAGTTTATCCTTGCGCTGACTGTAAATTAGCGTGTTGACGAAGCTGTGAAACTCTCATCAGCATTGCTTGTGACATGTACTTGTTAAAATCAGGCTGTACCGCTCTTGTTTTTTTCCATCTGCTTTTGAAAGCAGCACAGCCAGGCATTCTGTACAACCCTGAGCCTGAAAACAGTAGCACAGAAGAAGCTTTTGAAATTTTCTGTAGGTATAGCAAGCAAGATGCTGAATTAAGGAAGCAGTCTTTAGGGTTTTTTTACCTGTTACTTCTCAAACCCACACAGGCAGGGCTCACAACGTCATCTGCTTATCATCTGACCTCTGGCTGTCATTATTCCTGCAGGTCCTGCTGTGCATAACATATTCCTCTACCTTTGAGATCAATGGGGACTCCATACTGAGAATTGCAGAGGTGAGTCTGTCATGAGATGGCGTTGAAGGGACAGTTGTGTGGAATCTGAATGCTTCTTGCCTGACGCACAGAGTGGTGTGGAATGTCTTTAGCAAGAACCCTTCTAATATCACACGTCCTTGGATATCCAACTTCCAGGTGTTCAGTAGAACTGGGGTGGGTGGGTGGTGAAAACTTTAAAAGTACGCCCAGCAGATTGCAGTGCTTGTTTCAGCCAAAAGCTAGTTGTCGTTAATGGGGAGAACTTCAAATAAGACCCTTCGCACTCTCCAGGTTAAAAGAAATTGTGCTGGAGTTTGTGTCGCTCTGAAATATCATATTGCTTTCGATTTTCTTAATGTCTTTACTTATTTGCTAACCCAGTTTTTCTCCCAGCTGCTTCTTTGCTGTTTGTTCGATTTTTCTGCTGTCAGTTTGTGAAACGAGCGATGAGGTGTAGCTGCCAGAGCTGAGAGTAGACCCCCCAGTTGTATTCTCCTCTGTACCTTGACAGGTGCTGGTGTCATGACTGCTTCCTGTTCCTCCGCCATTTCCATCTGTTCTTTTTAAATGAGTAATATTGATATTATTGTTTTCCTTGGTGTTTTGATTGAGACAACAGACACATTGACAGGCTCAGGAGCAGGTGCGTCTTTAGTAATGAACTTAAAATTCCTCAAAATATTGAGGGCTGCAGTCAAGATCGCCCATTCATCTGGGAGGAAAGGAAACGGACATGACAGTGTCCTTCGAGGAGCAGCCCGGATTATTATAAAGAACACGAGCAAAGATTCCAGCCTTTCAAGTGCACTGTCTGAGAGCTCTTTCATTACCCTGGGCTGAGTCCTCGGGGAGGGTAAATCCTGAGACGATCAAGACGTGTTTATGTTAATTGTTGTGGTTTAAAACTGCCTGAGCTTCTTCCCTAATGGAAGAGCTTGGAGGAATGAAACTGAGGCAGGAGGAAAGTTATGGGATGGCTCTGTTGTATGCAGTGATCATGGACAGGGTTTGGGAATTAGGATAGTGCGGATTCCTCGTGCTGCTTGCCCTAGATTATTGCTCATGGGGAAAATGCCAGGCTGAGAAAGAGTGTGAATTCCTTCATCCACTGAAGAACGCGTTCTGTATAAATCATAGTTTTATTGATGCTCAGCGCAGCCGTGGTTTGAGTCAAAAAAGAACAATTTCTGCCTTTATATAAATGCCTGTGTCTTTATAGACAGATATAAAATTGTCCCTTCAGGAATGGTAGTGTAAGGACTGTGATTGGCAGCCATTTTAGCGCTGGTGAAACAGGCTTGATCAAAGGCATATTGGTGGCATGTATCCCATAAAGGCATGTGAATACAGGTCAGGTGCAAAGTCTATGGTAATGCACAGGCTAAAGGGAGTCTCACCAAAGGGCCTTATTTTAAGATCTTAGTCAGACTTGGGATAAAAATATTATCGTTAATTTATTTGTCCTAGGTCATGTTTTTGAGAACTCGTATTGTGGGACACAGGCTTCGAATGGACCTTGCTCAGTGCGGCCCAGCTCAGAGAAGCCTTCCTCTGCTGCCCCCCAGTTGTGGCATTCACCACTGCAGTGCTGAAGAAGGGCACACTTACATCCGTCATGACGATTCTGAACTGAACATCGAAGCGTAGTATTTTTCACAGACAAAGCAAAATAGAAAAACAATATATTAAGTAATTATACTTATTTTTTTCTGCAGTAAGGCAGTAGGACCTTTAAGGTAAAATGCATTTTTTTTAAAGGTCAACTCTTTTGCTGTTGTTCACGAGTCTGTATTAATTCCCCATGAGGTGTAAGGTTCCTGGGAGCTGGTCGTCATTCCCAGCCTGTGCTGTGGTAGTTTTTGCAATGCTCTCATTATGAGCTTGCTCTTTTAAATAGCAGTCTGACACTCTTCTGCTGCTTGGGACACCATTTGAAATCTGCCCCAGCAGCCTTCTCTGTGTAAAAAAAACAGTTGGGCCTTTTCCTGAAAATGTCAGCTGCCACTGCCACCAGTTTTATGCTGTCTTTGAATTATTCAGCTGATGCCCATTTCAGTCATGAATCCATCTCATTTATAATGAATTTGGTTTAAGATATTTTTTTCGTGTAACATTTAAATGCTCTCATGAACTAATCTTGCACAGTAGAGCACAGAATATTAAGAAGTGAACAATGCAAAACAATGAATACCTTACTATAAGGAATACCCCTGGTCTTCCTCACAGCATAACTTTGGAATGCTTGGGCGGTTTTTCCAAGATTATTTAAGCATTTTAGGGAGCAATATATCACCTAAATCACAGACGTGCAGTTTCACCGACTTTAGCAGAGCAGATTGGAGAAATTATCCCTGTTGTTTTTCTGATAGTGTTCATGTTCTAATCATCTTGGATATATTTCAAATGTATGCGATACTCATACATCTGAACTCTCTAGAAGATTAATATTAGTTATCAACAGTGGAGTAGTAGTAGAGGAGTTTATTGTCATATGTACTGTACATGTACATTGGAATTCTTAATCGCGCCGATCTCTCAGGACATACACAGTACAACAGACAACACCACACAGTGTAGACAGTACATTGCAAACATAATAAATGATAACAATAGATGATTAATAATAAACAGCTGGAGAGAGCGATGAATATGTGGTAGTGAAAAACACGTGGTAGTCCATGCAAAAAGTGTGTAGTGCAAAGTTGCATTGAGTTCTGAGACAACTTAATATCTTCATAATACAATATAATTCTACTGTATTCTTCAACATCATATGTCATATCTTTAATATCTTCAGAGGTATGTGTTATCATAGGGGAAAATGTGCAGGACAAGCCACCTGAAAAAAACCCAAGTTAAACAATGACCTTCTAAGCTGATTAACACTTAAAGGATTTATGATGATCTATTGTTTGGGACTGAATTAGGCGGAACTGAATGATATAATAATTAGGCTAGGTCCCTTTTCTACTTCATTATTTTCCCAGGATGTACAGGAGCTCGCTCTTTGCTTTCAGAGTTATTATTATCCATGAGCAGATTCTCGTTATCCATTACCACATGGACAGGATAACGAGACCTTTTATTATCCTGATGGATTTCATTTCGGCACTGTTGTGACACCCTGCATGTCTAATAAGACGAAACATCTTCTTAGATGTTGTTTTGCTGCAGCAGCCTTTGGTTTCCTACACCACAGCAGGACGCTCACTTTAGTCTTCCTCTGATATTGTGCGATTCTCTCATATAAACTGGCCACGTTCCTTTTAGCACGATCAAATGGCTACAACCTGCCTTCCCCCCACCCTCCATTTCTCTATATAGTTGCATATATAGATAAGATAAGATCACTTTATTAGCCATATACAAGTTCTTGCATTAGGAATTCATCTTTTCACATACCCCAACTTGCTCTCCATGAGGCACACAGACAGGGAGAGAGAAGCTGGGGGTCAGAGTGCAGGGTTAGCCATTTATACGGCGCCCCTGGAACAGTTGGGGTGAAGGGCCTTGCTCAGGGGCCCAACAGAGTAGGATTCCTCTGCTGGCCGCGGGATTTGAACTGGCAACCTTCCAGTCACAGGCTCAGATCCTTAGCCCCAGAGCCACCGCTCCGCCCCAGAGATATATGGAGGGGACCCTCGTTTTTTCATGTTACAGGGATATGTGCAAAGCTGGTCTAGGCAATCTGAGGTGAGAAATGTGCCGCAGCAGTTTGTTGTCTCTGTTGCTAATGGCCTGTGTGAGGTTGGTGTTTACCCAGCACCTCTGGTACTCCTGAGTACCTGCTCTTGCCCTGCAGCTTCGTGTGGCTGCTCTCTCTCTCCTGGATCCCCGCGGATGCAGGAGCTGGGGAAAGTGTGTGCTGCCCAGATCCTGCGTCACTGGTGCTGATGTGTCCGGGTGTTAACCCTTGGACCCTGCTGCTCCACGGTCTCGCAGTGTGTGGCTCAGGCTGCGTGGGCTGGGGACAGGGCTGACGTAGGGAGCAGCGTAGAGTCTCTCCAGCAGGCTAATCCGCCCTTTCAGATCAATCCGTATTAATAAAACAAATTCCAAGGTGCTCTGTTCCCGGCGCCACTTCAAGTGGTCTCCATGGCACCTGTGGCCGTGACAACAAAAAGGCACATCTGTGTTTGCACACCCGGTTCCTACCCACCTAAAGAGAGGAAAAATAGACAGACGATAGAAAAAAATATCCCTATTTATGTGAGGCAGGTCCTCACTGATATTCTTTACCACTGAGAATATGTGGATGCATGTACATTAGGATAATTCCAATTACTAAAATGTTATGTTTGGGGAACATTTGTGGTTGTATTTGTATAGTACAGTGTTATTCAACACTGAATATCAGGGTGATGTAGAAGTTGAACGCTCTCCTCCTCCTCATCACTTTAAATTCCTCAAGCTCTCTTCCTAGTGAAAGCTGTAGGCGTCTCGGGTCCGATTGCTAATTGGGCTGGCTTCCATTACTAAGCCACTAATATTTGTTTGAGTTTGATTGAACAATATACAGTAAATACAGATCATAAATAAAAATATTGTTAAAAAGTTCAGTTTGGCATGCAGTCAATGGGAAGAAAGTCCTTTACTGGCTTATGTGATGAGATTCAAACCCCTTTTAGAAGCGATAAAGATCTTCATAGTACCTTTTGGAGATGGAAAATTTGAAGTTTGTGAGTCTTGAATCAGACTTGAAGCTTAAGAGGACACCATGCTTGAACTGTTAGACAAAACACTATGAAGTGATTTATGAAGGAGGCTTAAGTGGGATATGTTACAGATCAATAGAGTCTTACGTGTACTAATGACCCTGGGTGTAGTAAAAATAATATATTTGCAAAAGCACAGATATTGACGGCCTGGTTCTGATTTTAGATGGGCTGTTCTGTTCACACAGAGGCATTGAAGAAGGAATCGGTTGCTTTTTTTTCCTGTTTTAAGATCATAAGGTGAAAACACTAGAGGAGACCATTCAACCCGTCTAGCTCACTTGAAGCTTAGAATGAGTAGAATTGGTGGCTAGGAGCCGATTATCAAAGAATCCTATAGAGCAGTTTCCTGGTCAGCGGCATGTTTCTAATCTCTGCCTCTGTGATGTTCTGTATTCATGGCAGGAGCCGATGCCAGCATTTCTCACGGCTGCCCTTGGGACGGCTGGCTGAACTGGTTTAAGCCCTCAGCTCAGCTCCCGTTTGCGATGGTGCAGTTTGAGCTGCTGAAATTCCCACTTCCAGCTGTGTTGTGTTTCCTCGCTGTCCCATAACCACTTCCCCACAAGGGGACATCTGAGCAGGGCGATGCCAGAGTGACAGGCCTCTTCTTATAGATATGAGTAGTTTGTACAAATGTGAAAGGTTTTGCATATTTAAGGTTATCTCTTCAAGAAACCAGGGTAATTCGTCTAATCTGAGGCTCTAACTAAGACCACTAACTGAGACCTGTTAATTGAAGTCTGTTTATTTATTCCTCAGTCAACGTTGAGTGGAGTTGTTTCTGCGGGTACGTAAATGTTGAGACCACACACACTAACACCCCGAGTGTCCTGTCTGGGGGAGAGCGGAATGAACCTCTTTTCCCTGATAAAGAATGAAACTCTCAGGTTCTCCTGTATCAGGTGGGGGGGGTCCAAATGTTCTTGCCCCTGATGGTCTCTCCTGGTGTGTCCCCCAGGTGTGCATCGAGACGTACAAGGCCAGCTGCCACCAGCGCAGCATCAACACGGCCGTGCGCGCCACCCTCAGCCAGATGCTGAGCGACCTGACCCTGCAGCTGCGGCAGAGGCAGGACTCTCCGGTGAGCGAGCGAGCGAGCGTCTCGGGTCGGGCCTGCTCCCGAAACAACCCCCGTCCAGAACGGGCCGCAGGCAGACCTCTGGCTTGCGATTCGGCACATGGAACTTATTCCGCTTGGCAGTTTGAGGAGGAAGAAATGATTGGACCGCTTTCTTTTTTAATAGCCGTTTCTAACATGGCTTCTTTGCTTCCTCCAAGCTGTACGTTTTCTTCCTGTGCCAGAAAGAGCTGGGGGCTCCAGAGTTCTGGCAGTGAAAGGGTTGCTTCAAGGCGCAGGGGACCCTGAAACGTGACCTTTTCTGATACTAACCAAAGGTGAAATGGTCAGAGTGTGGACTCTTCCTTACTGCCGTCTGTAGAAGTGAACTCACGCACAGGCGCTCGCTGGCCCTGCTCTCCAATTCCAGATCCATATGTTAAAGGATAGGCTGCAGTCCCCTGCTGCTGGGGCAGCAGTGGTTCGTGGGTTCACAGCCGTGAGCAGAGCTGTGTGCGTGGGACAGGTCTGCCTGGGCCTCGGTGCTCAGCACGGTCATTTCTCTATTGCTGTAATGTTGCCCTGCTGGTGAATAAATTGTAACGTGTTTTACTTGTGAGCTAGACAAAGTTACTGAATTTTTATTTCATAAAGAGAATCCCAGTATAGGTTAGTCTGCTGTGTACTCTGATTGTCAGAGCGCAATGTACTTTGTTGTCCTGAACGGCTGAAACATTTCTTTTCCCTTATAAACTAATCCAGTCCTAACTGAAACTCGACTGGGTAGTTCTCTGCATTGTCTGGTTTTTGCCAGTATCTTTTTAAGTATCTTTAATTAGTCATAAGGAAAATTTTTAGAGAGATGTTTAGTTTTATAATTTGTTGCGATGTGACAACACAGCTGAGTGCTAAAGGACAAACTGGCTATATATTGCTAATATTAGCAAGCTCAAATGGTGATAATCGGATAAAATGTCTGATTTACTTGGAGTATATATAATGTAAGTAAAATATTAGATTAAACAAGAAAACGGCAACCATAAAAGAATTTTGTCACAGCACTGGTCCTGGCAAATGTTTGGTGATGTTTTAAAACCCAACACTAAATGACTGACTGACATTAAGTATTAAGCATTCCCAGTTTATAAAAGACATGCGATACTGGTGTCAGTTTGTGTGCCGTTCTTGGTCTGTTGCAAGCTGGAAGGACCAAGCTTGATATTCATCTTTGCCTGGAGAATAGCTGCTGCCACAGCTACTGGAGTTGATAGCGAGTGCTTGCAGGTTTAATTCCACCTTAAAATGACATGGTGTGTGTCAGTAGAGAGCTGTTCACTAGCGTCGGTCAGCAGGAGCAGTTTAACGTTCTCTTCTCTGATTGTGACCCTTCAGGCGTCAGAGGGTGAGGAAGAGCTGATGCCATTCTCTCAGCACAGAGGTATGTCCCGAACACGACATCGTCCTCATCATATTGCTGCAGTCATGTGTCTGGGCGTGGAAACAGGACAACTGGGAACAGGAGAGATCATGGCCCGTGGGGCAGGGTTGGTGTACAGTATATAGCCTGACACTGTGTCACTTGCATTGCAGGCATCTGCTTTTCTGAAGGAGAAAAGAGAGGAGCTTTCAGGATGTTGTCTTGAGTCAGTTGTTTTTGTTAGCCTCTTGATTCACCTCTCACGGAAATGCTCTCATGTCTCTAGACATTTCCCCTACGACAGAGTCTCTGTGTGAAGACGTTGTGACCGTCCTCACTGTCTTCTGCGAGAAGCTGCAAGGAATCATTAAGTGAGTACTGTGCACAAGCTTTGCTCCATTTTTTGTGCATTTTGTTTTTACACAGTATCTCAGATTTGTTCAACTAAAATAACCCTCCTGTAAATGTATCCGAAACTACTTGGAATATTTAATCCTTTGACATTTTCTTTGCACATGTGGGGTAAATGATCTTGTCTGAATTAGTCACTAGCATGGACTGCTCCCCACTACCACAACTACTTCTAATATTAATGTCCTTACACTTATACAGCACCTTTCTGGACACTCCACTCAAAGAGCTTTACAGGTAATGGGGAATCCCACTGCCACCACCAATGTGCAGCCCCACCTGAAAGATGCAGCAGCATAGATGGGGCTTATTAGGAGGCCTTGATTGGTAAAGGCCAGGGGGAAATTTGGCCAGGACACAGGAGCAACACCCCTAATTAGAAACTATTTCTTCTCATTTCCACAGTGAGAACCAGCAGCTGCAGCTCCTCTACCTGGAGTGCATCCTCTCCATGCTGAGCAGCTGTCCCCTGAGCATGCACGTCCACAGGGGCTTCACTGACCTGGTGTGGTAAGGGCATGCTCAAGCCTGAGCCTTTTATTTCCTCTTTATGGCGACAGAGCCAAACCTTGAAGCAATCTGAAACTTTGTAAGGGTTCTGTGAGTATTAGACATTTCATTGTCCGTTGGAAGACGGACAGTTCTGTGGTTACTCTTTAATTATCAGTGACCAAAGGCTGATAATTAAACTTTGCCAGTTCAGCAGATAATTTGCGAGAAAACCCAGAGAGCTCTGTGACCAGAGTATGCAAACGTATACGCTGCCAGAAATGCTTGTGCTCCTGTGCTTTTCCTTCCCTTTGCTGAAAAAAAGTCACTCAGTCAGCTGTAAGAGAGCCCAGAGCTTTTACTCTCTTGTCTGCTGGGATGGGGGCCACCCCTACTGCAAACGAACACGGCCCTGTAGCGAGTCGACTGAAGGCCTTGCCTGCCTTTCCCCCAAACCCTTTGATTAGGAAGCAGCTCTGCCCAGCGCTGATTGTGATCCTGGGGAACCCCATGAACGACAAGACCATCACGTCGGCCCACGGCGGGGTCACCCAGGAGACGGACCCCCCGTCGGCGGGGGTCTCCGACCAGGGGCGGGGCTCGGGCTGCTCCTCCAGCCCGCCGGCCCTGATTGGCCCCGTGGCGCGGACCATCTACTACATGGGGGCGGAGCTGGTGCGCCTGGTGGGCTGCGTGGAGTCCATGAAGCCGGTGCTGCAGTCGCTGTACCACCGCATCCTGCTGTACCCCCCGCCGCAGCACCGAGTGGAGGCCATCCGGATCATGAAGGAGGTGAGGCCGCGGGGGCCCCACTGGGGCGTTCTCGACAGCGTTGGGCAATGGATCTTTAATCATAGGGAATCTTAAGAGAAATATTTCGTGCTCTATTTTTTTTTTGCCTTGATAAAATAATTAACTGTGGAAGGGTAGTCACCTGGGCGGCACTGGGCAATCATTGAACAATCTGCGATTAGACTGCTGGGAAAAAAAAAGATTTTCAGATTTCCGAATTCTGAATTACCAGCTTCTTCCCTCTGGCAAACTTTTTAGGTTGCCCAAATGGAGATCAGATGAGTACAGATATTCATTGTTCCCTCATCTATTGAGGCAATCAATACAAATAAATGGGAAGGGTAAACCCAGTCGAGCCAGCAGAAACTGATCACGTTGTGTCAGCTAATAGATGTGATGTATTCCGATGTACAGGCGCACTGTGTGTCTGTGAAGGTTTTCCGCTGGGGGACAGTGAAGTTTATCTTGTCTTTTCCGGAGGCTGTCCGCACAGCGTGCTTGGGCTCTGTGCTGGTCCTGGGGCTGTTGTTTTGAGCCAGTTCGTTGCACCCAGTAAGAATATCAGAGGGCTGCTTTGAAAGCAGAAAATGGATTTCCTGGCATTCGGTTAATGGTAGCTGGTCTTCCCGAAGGGGTGGGAAGGTGGAAATTGTGAATAGAGCAGAAGGGATGTTGAGTGTTATGCTGTCCATTCCAGCTCTCAGGACAGGGACGCTTTCAGACGTAGGACGTAGCAACAGGTGGAAACTGTTGTCTAGATTTATAACCCCACTTTGTTTGTATTGACTCTCTGACCTCCTAGAAACAGGATGGCAGCCTTGAAATAACAGAAAGCTGGAATTGTCTCCCCGTCCGCAAGGACCTGGAGAAAGGCGATGTGGTTTGAGGGGATTGGTGAAGGCTGTTTTACCAATTTCATGGTTCTTTGTTTTGCTCCCCTGGGTGGTGGCGTCGCCTGCGAGCAGATTCTGGGCAGCTCACAGCGCCTCTTTGACCTAGCAGGACCGCCCGTCTCGGAGTCAGAATCCCGGAAGCGGTCCTTTTCCAAGAGGAAATCTCACCTGGACCTCCTGAAGCTGTGAGTCAGCCGACCCTTGTTGACTGCCTCCAGCGTGTGGAATTGGGGTCTTGTAAACGATGGCTGGGGTTTCAGGGCCATTACACTCGCCCGCCTTGCATTTGTGTACAAGACCACAGAAAGCTTGGACAAACCAGTGAGGGTATAAATCTGACTGTGCACTTTTGTTTTTACATGTCGGCTACATGTTTTCTAATTTTTTTTTTTTTAAAGCCTCAAGGCTCGCACTCCCAACAGCTTCGACCGTGTGCGAAAAAAGTCATTGTCACTTGAATTTAATAGTAGCTTTTGTTTTTCCCATTGTCCTGAGTCTTAGTTAACCAGTTTATTTCTTTATCCGATCTTACTTTTTGTCTGCAACTCGAATGATTTGGAGAAACGCAAACGAGCAGAAAGTGCTTGGGTGTCCTTAGCCTTGCAGTCAGGGTTCCAGCGCTTTTGAAATCACTGACGATAACTCATCGTTCAGAACTGAGCGTTGGAGTAGAGAGCTCGCGCGGTGGGCACTGAGACGACGTGCTGGGGAAGCCCATGGCGCCTTGAGCAGTAGCCCACCCCCGAGAGCGCTCTCTGATCCCGGTCTGCTCCGCAGGGTGATGGATGGGATGACGGAGGCCTGCGTGAAGGGCGGCATCGAGGCCTGCTTCTCGGCGGTGTCCTGCGTCTGCGCCCTGCTGGGGGCGCTGGAGCAGCTCAGCCAGGGCCGGGGGCTGCGTCCCGAGCAGGCCCGGCTGCTGCTGCAGCGTCTGGACGAGCTGAAGGAGGGGCCGGAGTCGGCGCGCGAGTCCGTGGAGATCAACGAGGCCGACTTCCGCTGGCAGCGGCGGGTGCTGTCCTCCGAGCACACGCCCTGGGAGCCCGGCAGCGAGCGCAGCCCCGACATCAGCATCAGCGTCACCACGGACACCGGCCAGACCACGCTGGAGGGGGACCTGGGCCAGACCACCCCCGAGGAGAGCGCCGACGAGCCCCGGCTGCCGTCCCCCACCGGCGCGGCGGAGCGCGGGGAGGCCCGCGGCCGGGGGGCCGAGCTGGAGGGCGGCGAGCAGCCGGACGTCATCCAGCGCAGCCACGCCCTGGCCTACCCCGACATCACCAACTTCCTGTCGGTGGAGTGCCGGACCCGGTCGCACGGCTCCCGCTACAGTGAGAGCAACTTCAGCGTGGACGAGCAGGACCTGTCCAGGACCGAGTTCGACTCCTGCGACCAGTACTCCATGGCGGCCGAGAAGGACTCGGGGCGCTCCGACGTGTCCGACATGGGCTCCGACAACTGCTCCCTGGCCGATGAGGAGCAGACGCCCAAGGACTGCCCGGGCCACCGCTCCCTCCGCACGGCGGCCCTGTCCTTGAAACTGCTCAAGAACCAGGAGGCGGACCAGCAGAGCGCCAGGCTCTTCGTGCAGTCGCTGGCCGGCCTGCTGCCCCGCCTGCTGGGGCTGCAGACCACCGAGGAGGTGGACCTGTCCCTGCAGAACTTCTCCTCCACCTTCTGCTCCGGCCTGCAGGCGGGTAAGAGGCGTTGACATGGCTTGTCGCCCAGCTTACAATGCACTGTAGAAGAGCAGGAGCAGACTGCAGTGGAGAAGTACAGTCTCCAAGCTAGCCAGGAGCCTGCAGCCCAGCACTATGCCTGGCGTTGACGCAGAGGGGCAAAGAAGCTGCCCCGGTTCAGATCAGTCCGATTGGTTACAGTAGGTTGAAGGTTGAGTGTTGAAGGTTGATGCTCTAAGCACAGCAGGGTAAACATTCAGAATTCTTCTGGATCAAGTTCAGGACCTGCTCCCCACTGTTGGGAGTAACTTGCATTACATCCACGCTGAAAAGAGAAGAAAAGGGACACGACGTTTCGGCTGTGGAGCCTTCTTCAGGTGTGAGAAAGAGAGGAAAGTCAGCAGCTGGTAAAGCAGGGGAGAACAAGAGCCGGGAGTGGAGAGGCGAGAGCAGGAGGGAGGCAGAGTGGGCACTCAGGTGGTGTGAAGTCGAGAGAGAGGTGAAGAGAGGTGTGAAGTCAAAAACCTTCAAAAGAATAGAGAGGATTAGAAGGAAACAAGTCTGTCGTTGAGAGAAGGGGGAAGGTGTGATCCTAGTTTCAGGATAATTTTGGTTCTGGATGTCTTTCTGCAATAGGAGTTGAGAAACCCATCTTTGAGAATGCAGACGGAGAGATCAGTGTGATCGTGCCCATTGGAGGTGAAATGAGAAACATGTTCTCTGAAGCGGTCTCCGAGTCTCCTTCCTGAACCGAGCTAGCCAGGAGCCTGCAGCCCAGCGCCGTCAGCGCGCAGTATGCCGGGCATTGATGCAGGCGCACGCTGCTGTTCAGGTAGTCCTGGCTCCAGCTGGGCAAAGACACTGCAGCCCCGGTTCAGATCAGTCCGATTGGTTACAGTAGGTTGAATGTTGAAGGTCGAAGGTCGATGCTCTAAGCAGGGTAAACGTTCAAAATTCTACTGGGTCAAGTGCAGAACCTACGCCCCAGTTGTTGGAAGTAACTTGAGTTTACATTATGATACGATACTACTTTTTTTCTGATTTCTTAGCAATTTGTCTTTCATCCAAGCTGGTGCAAATGTAACAAGAGATGACAGAGTTGGAAACAAAAGCTAGGAACTTGGAATCTTGTTTACATGAAATAGCATCAGTTCAGTTCAGAAGCTTTGATGATCACTCTGTCAGACTTTTGACCAGATTTCATGTGGAATACAGAAATGTGATGATGTGCTAGTCCTGTTTATCATATGTTAACTCTTTTTCCTGTTGGAAGAAGGTGATTGAAGGTGATTTTTTTCATATTCAGTGGTTGTATTGCAACTGGAGCTATGTGTGTTTGTGAGGAGACACTTATGTCCATTGAAGACACTGCCCTCACTGCTGTGTAGCTGAAAAGCGAGCATCTGTCAGGAGTGTCTAAATGGCCTCAAAAAGCATGAGGTTAATGTTCATCACCAGTAACTGCCAAGTGCCCTGCTGCTGCTTGGCAAATGTCAGAAACAGCAGATGTTTCTTCGCACGTCCAGTTTACCTGACCTGTCAAGAGGAACAGCTTACACCACAGATCAGACTAAACGCTCTTGCTAACTGGTGCGTTCAAGAGTCATTAGCGCTGTAGAAGTGGGAGAGTGTTGTATACTAAGGGCAGGTTTGCAGGAAATTACAGCAAGTCAAATATTAAAACAGCTGAAGATTTTTACATTGTTTGCCTGATTACCAACAATTCTGCTGATAGTGACTGGCTAGGATTTCATATCGGGGACTTTTTTTACTTATCCTTTTGCTTTTCAATACCACAGTTTTGCTGAATAAGATCTGATATGAACCCTAGATTCTTGTAAGCCTGCAAGGACTTTAATAAGGAATCCAGAATATCGCAGAATCTAGATTTTTTTTCTCTTTCGCTTCGCGTCTTCCATTCCTGCTTGCCTTTTAAAAAAGCCGCTATCCAACGGCAGATTTGACTAATATTTAGTTTGACGTTAGGGGAAACTAACTTATTTTTTAAATAAGCTTTACTGCCAGCCATAAATTAGGAATCTGTTGTCTTCACTTTAACCAGCACTTGACCACATGCAGTATGATTTGACAATGACTGAATGCTTTTTTTCCTGATGTCCTCTGGCTGGCGCAGGTGGGATTCACTCTCCCGGGTTCGAAGGCAGTGGGAATCTGAGCTGTCAGGCCCTAATGAACGCAGATGGTCTGTACCTGGTGTCTTACTATGCTCTGCTGCTCAACCTCAAGCTCTGCTGCTGTGACTACTACAGGAGGAAGCCGGCTCCGGTGTTTGTCAGCCTGGTGAGCAAACGCACTTTTCTCCCTGCGGTCACAGTGGGCTGGAGCTGACCTCACCACTTTCTGTTAGGGAACTGGCTTCTCGTAGCTCCAAGAAATTGTAACACTGTGCATGAATAAGTGGAAGAAAGCCTCTTTGCATCTCTGTTGTCTCCTGGGAATTGTGCTTCTTACAGCACATTTCAGAAAATGGGGAACAAAAGTGTGGATGCTCTCAGTGTGCTGTACCTTGAAGGTCTGGAAATTTGAATAACAGAGGAGGAATAACAATTACCTGAACGCAGCTCACTGGCCAAGCTCCTGTGATGTCAAGAGTATCTTTATCGCGTGAGAAAAACCGTGGAGCTGCGGACTCTTCTCTTGCACAACTAGAGATGTATTTCTTTATTTAAAACTTTGCCAATCAAACATTTGAAACACGCATCCGCCTCAGGAAACTGTTTCTGTCTCTCATCCAGAATCCATAACACTCAAAAACGGTTTTGCATACAATTTTATTACAATCATTATTATAAATTATTCATTACTCATTCTAAAGCAGCCTACAGTTAGTAATGCATCTGCTTTGTCCACTACTGTGTAATATAAAATACCACACGGCTCATCACACTGGGGGTGGAGCTGAGTGCTTGCTTTCTACGAAGATCGATTCCCTGTGGACTTTAAACAGCATGAGAGTAAAATGAGAATACTCCTACAGCCAGCGGCGCAGGGAATCAGCCAGCCCTGTTCGCTGTGAAACATGGCAAGTGTAGAGTAAGAAAGGTTCAGTCTTGTCCTTAAGAAAAGTACAGTTTCGGCAGACTTAGAGCAGTGTGAGTGTGTCGTAATCATTCAAGCAGTGTGACATTTTTCAAGGCCTTTTATCCAGGTGTGATCATGTGGTACTTCAGCCTTGCTAGACTAACCCTGCAGTCTCCTTGGTGATTTATGAGCATATCGGTTTCATTGCACATGGTCAGAGAGCCACTGAGATTGAAATGCAGACGGAGGAAGATGTCCTCTATTCCTGTATCTCTTGATTTCCCCTGCCTGTTCCTCATTACAGTACCCCGAACCTGTCCTCCCTTTCAGTCTAGACATCGGCCAGGGCAGTGACAGTGACGTCTAATAAAGTAAATTCGCTGCCGCGTATGCTTTACTGTGTAGCTCCAGGCATCTGTCTTGTCCAGGGCCAGATGACTAAGACAAGGCCTGTTGGAGGTGGGATTTTCCTCTTCCCAGCAGGCTGTGGTGCAGCAGGTCTCCGTCGTGCTGCGCGAAAGACCGGCTGTCCTGCTGCTTTCTCCCCTGCAGAAGGAGTTTGTGCGGCAGATCCAGAGCAGCGGGGTGCTGGTGGTCCTGTCCCAAGCCTGGATCGAGGAGCTGTACTGCCAGGTCCTGGACAGGAACCTGCTGGGGGAGGCGGGCTACTGGGGCACGCCGGAGGAGCACTCCCTCCCCCTCATCACCATGCTGACAGGTAGGCTAAAGAGGCAGGCGCCTGCACCGCGCCCTGCGGGAGCCTCGCACCCTCAGAAACACAGGGGTGAGCAGATCAGCTGATTCTCGGAGCATGAAAACCACAAGAACAACTGCAAGTCAATGAAAGTGGTCATTCAGCCCATGTAGCCTATTTGGTAGTTGGTTGTTAATTGACTGTTATGGAATGGTCCCTTGTTCCAGTCTCTCACTACCCTTTGAGTAAAGAAGGGCCTCCAGTTTTTGCTATTTGCCATAAGACAACTTGCTTCCTTTCTCTTTCTTTACATCTTAGTTTATGGCTAATTGAAAGGCAGGTCATGCTTAAAAACCCCTGCAGAAAACAGGGGGAGGCAGGAAAGCACCGTGAGCACAAAACCAGGCGCAGGATAACCAGCAGCTGTGCCAGTGTGGGCGGTGTCTCTCCAGGGGTCATGGAGAAGCGCGGCAGGGTCGCTCATGGGCTGACAAAGCAGGACAAGGCGAGGATCTGAGCTCGGCGTATCTCGCACTCCTGAGTGCGGATATCTTGTTGTCCATCTGCAGACATGGACGGCCTGGGCAGCAGCGCTGTGGGCGGCCAGCTGATCCGCAAGGCCTCCCTGCAGTCGCCCCTCTCCTGCGACAGGAGCACAGACAACACCGTCCTGGCAGGTACTCGCTCTTCGAGTTTCTACTTCAGGCAGCCGACATCGCAAATCACCCGCTCTCGTCGTGCAGAACGAGAGCTGAAACGCATCTTTTAACCCCCCCGCCCCGGAAAAGACAGCTCGTAAAAATAACCGAACGCAGTTGAGCCACTCTGTTGCCATAGCAGCCAGCCCTCTTTACCTCGTTCTGTATTCATGGTGCTGCTCGGCCTTTTTGTTCAGTGTTAAGAGCCAAGCACTTACAAAACGCGAAGGTTCACAGAGAATTGTTTCATTTTTACAATATATCCTGCATGTAGGCGTATCTTCTGTTTTCTGGGGTCCAGTCCTGTTCCTGGAGGGACACTGTCTGCATCAGCGTGGGAGAAACTGATGGGCTTGTGCAGTTAAGCCAGTTAACTGGCATTTAAGAGCCTGGACTCTGGACTGAGAACTGCAGACACACTTTCCCTCCGGGACCAGGACTGGCATTACAAGTCCTAAAAGTCCATGGCAGTTGTCAGTTTTCTGATGGGTACTTTTTTGTCCACTACTGTGGAAATTTGGCTTTTGTATTTTTATGGGAGAAGCCAAACTCACAAGCAAAACATAAAATAAAATCACATACCGTACATGAAATCACAACAACAGTATGTGCTATATAAATAAATGGATAAATAAACAGGCAGTGGGGGGGACTACATTTACACACATTCATTGAGCTGTTTTGTTGCAGACGGGACAAAGGGCCTTCTTATAAATGCTTTTTTTATCTGGTACCCTTGTAATGAGGAATCCCTTGTTTCATCAGTTCAGTTTCACGTGTACCGGATGTAATTCGGTTTTTTAAATGTGACTCGTGGGAATTGTTTTTCTCATAGAGAGCAAAATACCCTTCTGGGAAGGGCTGTAGCACAGACCTGCGCTTGACCTCAGGGCCTCGGGCCCTGCTTCTTCTTGTAGGTGTGGTCTTCGCACGCTACATCCTGATTGGCTGCTGGAAGAACCTGATTGACACCCTGTCCACCCCCCTCACGGGCCGCATGGCTGGCAGCTCCAAGGGCCTGGCCTTCATCCTGGGTGCCGAGGGGGTGAAGGAGCAGAACCAGAAGGAGAGGGACACCATCTGCCTGAGTCTGGATGGCCTGAGGAAGGCAGCGGGACTCAGCTGTGCCCTAGGTAACAGGGCAGGGGCAGGGGCAGCTGTGAATACCCCCCTGCGGAGGGTGGCAGTCCGGGCGGGGAGAGCCTGTGGGGCGCAGGGGGGTGTTCCCTGCCAGCAGAGAGAGTGAACATCTTCTGGAGGCACCAAGGGATCTGTCTTGAGCTGTGAACACTCCTGTGAAAAAACCCCATTCTTTGCCTTCTAAGCCCTTATTAAGGTGGAATAAGGTTCATTCTGCCTTAATGGATGGAACATTTCTGCCTTTGCACTTGTAAAACATGTTTAAAGCACCATGCGGTTCTGAACACAGGGTCTTCAATCGGTGTGTTTTTGACTCGGTCCACTGGGAGTCACTGGGAGATACAGCTGAACCCAGCAGGCACAGGGTGGAAAGTGAGAGTACACTCAGGATGAGACAGACCAGTCCATCTCAGGGTGTGCCATGATCACCACCTCCACTGCACCACTCTCCTAAAATATTCTGTCCAGTTTTTTTATCTGGAGTTTTCTAAAGGTCAGAAATTGCAAGTTAACTTTGGGGAAAAAAATTGTCTGATCTGCAGCCTTGTGATGCAGGAGGCTGGGACATTTCCTAATGTAGAAATCTGAGAGAAGCCAGTGTGATATCACTCACCTTTCATGAGCACGAAATTCCCACTAATAGTTAAAACTGCTTGGGTTCTGGTATCTCAGCTAGTTAAGTAGTTCTCTGCACAGATAAAAATCTGAGAAGCCGTGATGTCAAAGCACTCTAATGATATGATTAAATATTTATGCTCCGCTGAAAATAGATGTAATATTCTGCCTAATTAATTTGTCAAGATAGGTCTTTGTAAGATCTTCATGTTGTAATCGACTGGACAAAACAGATGAGTGATCAGTCTTATCTACTGAAAGCTACTGGCACATGGCAAAGGAGCTCATGCAGAGGTTCAAATGAATCATTTATACCTGGTCCGTACTGGGGGAAAAAGCACTACTATAGAAATGAGCATGTATTTTCCCAGTTAGCCCCAGACCAGTTGTCTAAATGAAGATGTACAGAGGGTTTACCTATTGGCTGACACTTCTTCAGGGGTAACGAAATCTGTCCGCTGCATGTTTCCGTCTCCCTGCACTAGTTTATTACAACCAGTAGGTGGAGCAGTTCCTCTTCACCATTTGCTGTTAAATTGCGTCTCCCTCCTTTCCTGGACCTGTAGAACACAGACACTGAGCACATGGGGGTTTTACAGTTGTAGAGCCACACACTGTGCACTGTGATGCAGCTGACAGTCTTCAGTTCTGTTAAACTAACTGAGATTTTGTTCTGGGTGGTACAATAGGTGCAGAAGTGAGAGATTACTTTACCGTTTGAATTAACGGAAAACTTTTCAGAGATCAAGTAGTTCGGAGCTCAGTTCAACATCTCATCCAAAGGGTGGCACTCTCTACAGCAAGGTGGGGTCACACACTGAGGCACTGGTTTGGAAATCAATAATAATAATAATAATTAATACTTGCTTACACCTTATATAGCGCTTTTCTGGACACTCCACTCAAAGTGCTTTACAGGTAATGGGGATCCCCTCCACCACCAGTGTGCAGCCCAACCTGGATGATGCGACGGCTGCCATAGTGCGCCAGAACGCTCCCCACACACCAGCTCTCAGTGGGGAGGAGAGCAGAGTAATGAAGCCAGTACAGAGATGGGGATTATTAGGAGGCCATGATTGGTAAGGGCCAATGGGAAATTTGGCCAGGACGCCGGGGTTACACCCCTACTCTTTTCGAGAAACGCCCTGGGATTTTTAATTTTTAAAGTCAGGACCTCGGTTCTATGTCTCATCCGAAGGACAGCGCAATTTTTACAGTATAGTGTCCCGTCACTATACTGGGGCATTAGGACCCACATAGACCACATGGCGAGCTGTCCCAACTAACATCTCTTCCGGCAGCAACCTTAGTTTTTCCCAGGAGGTCTCCCATCCTGGTACTGACCAGGCTCACACCCACTGAGCTTCAGTGGGCTGCCAGTTGTGAGTTGCAGGGTGATATGGCGGCTAAGAAAATTCTGATTTAGAGGGAAGATCGCCCCCTACTGGTCCACCGACAACACTTGCAGCAGCAACCTGGATTTCCTTAGAGGTCTCCCGTCCCAAGACTGACCAGGCCCAGCTCTGCCCTTTAAACCTGCTGGAAGAGGAGGGTGCAAAGCGATTCTCCGGTTGTGTTGCACTGTGGGCTGTGTTGGCTGGAGAGGTCCCGTGTCCACGAGCCATCTCTGACGTAACCCTCCCTCCTTCTGCCGCCCACAGGAGTGGCTGCAAACTGTGCCTCCGCTCTGGCCCAGATGGCAGCCGCCTCCTGCGTCCAGGAGGAGAAGGAGGAGCGGGAGGTTCCCGAATCCGGAGACACAATAGCACAAGGTATTGTCCCGGGATGACCTGAGCAGGCAATCTGACAAAGCGACAATGAAGGGAACCGCGATTTATTTTTCCCAACTCCGTCCCAGTTAGCCTGATTGTGTTGGGATGTAGTCTTGATCTGGGGGGATGCAGCACATTACAGACCAAGGACCAGATGTTGTTTGATGGAGTGTTGCTGAGGAGTAGGTGGGTCCAATAAAATGTGTGGGGATGCAAGGAGTCGCAGCGCAGTCCGGTGAAGGTTTGAGATGAGTTAAACTGTGATGAAAACGGCCACTTCTGGAGAACACTGGGAAGAGATATTATTTCCCACAATGCCCCAAATTATAACAGTGTTGCAGAGGGCTTATAGTCCGGGTTCAGCCATGGCCACCCTATATTATTGCCATGAGTGGGTGTTTGAGTGACCATTACACTCCCACTTATGGCTCAGTGGCTATTCCTGATGATGTTATCCCACCTTTCAGCTATTCCAGAGGTGTCCCGTGCAACAGAGCAGGTGTCTGTTTAGAAATTCCCTCAAGGAGTAATGACCCCAGGCCAGAGTCGGATTTTCTATCCATGGATCCAATCATGACTCTGTGAGTGAGAAACGAGCCCCCTAGTGCGTTTCTCAGGTGTGCAGTGCGTGTGCTCGTGAAGGGCTGGAGAGTGCTGACTGGCCCGTGTCTGGCTCTGGCTCCACACAGTGAAGCAGAAGGTGGAGCAGAAGCTGGAGCAGATGGGACGGGCGCCAGGGATCCGGCTGCACACGGCTCACGTCCTCTGCATGGACGCCATCCTCAACGTGGGGCTGGAGATGGGCAGCCACAACCCGGACTGCTGGCCTCACGTCTTCAGGTACCTCCAGTCCCTGTCCCGGGCCGGGCCTCAGGGTGCAGCAGTGCAGCAGCAGCACTGCCGCTGGGTTGCGAGGCTGTACTGACCCGTGGCTCCACTTTGCCACACGTGATCTCGATCTCCGATCTCGAACGCCAATCGGCCCGGTCCGCTTCCTTCAGTAAAACAGCGCTTAAAAAAATCAGTTTGCTTCATCCGCAAGATCTACAATTCAGTTACGGTACATTCTTTCGCAGCGTTTCACCCAAATTCTCAAAACTTTGAAGCATCAATTACGTCCAGCGTAGACAGAACGGTGGGCAACGAAGTGACACCGCCCCCTTGAACCCTGGGCGGTGCGGGTTTCTCCCGCGGTGGAAGAGCCAGTCTTTTGGCTCAGGAGAGTTTGCTGTTGTCTCGGGAGGGGGGCTGTGTGGCTCTAAACCCGGGAGTGACCGGGATCGAGCCCCAGCAGGGGCAGAAAGCTGCAGCCATCGCCTCTGCAGTGGTGCAGTACTAGTCAGGGCAGCAGGTTCCAGATAAGACGGAAAGAACTCAGGTGATGCTTCTGGAGGGACAGACAGGGGGCTCCTCTCTACGAACGCCAGGCTCGGTTGTTGTGCGTGACGAGGCCCTGTGTTTCTCCCCCAGAGTGTGTGAGTACGTGAGCTCCCTGGAGCACAGCCACTTCAGCGACGGCGCCTGCCAGCCGCCCCTGGCCATCACGCAGGCCCAGCAGGCCGTGGACCTGGGCCTGGAGCTCGGCGCAGACCACAGCCCCGAGCAGGAGCTCCCCCTGGGCCACCCCGTCATCCAGCCCCCCTCCATCCAGGAGCTGCTGAAGGAGAACAGCAGGGGCAAGGTGTTCGAGCTGAGGGGGGGCAGCCTGCTGAGCGGGCCCAGCGCTGCCAAGGCCGTGTGCACCCTCTCCACCCAGGCAGACAGGTGATCCCCCGGGCCTCCAGGCCTGCTCCCCAGACATCACTACTGGCTTCCCCCAGGCTTCTCTCCTCAACACGGGAAAGCAGAGGCGATGGCACGGGAAAAACAAAGCGAGAAACTGGAACATGATCTCATTTTGTGTGCTTTTCCCAAGCACAGTAACTTGAATTTGCAGTTTCAGTCTCTCATGTTGATGGGCAAGCTAATAGGCACATGACTTCAATATCCAGTAGCAGCAAAGCATTTTCTTTCACTGGAACCCAGTACCATTTCTTCTGAATGAGCTTCATATATATCTGAAAAATTGGATTTATGTTAAATGGATGATTTATGTTAGTGAGTTAAATTAGCTTGTGCATTTTCTGGGATGGAATGCCTGTGCTTCACACACAGCTGTCAAAAAGAAATCTCTCTGACATCTGCCCGACACGACACAGATACTGAAGAAAGGGGGTGATTTTAGATAAGTTAATGCAAACGCATAATATTTCTGCAACAGTAGCACAGGCACATTATTTCTCACCACGACTCCAGTTTGGACTATTGTAAATAAATGGCTGCACATCTACCGTAAGGTATGGTAGCAATTGACACAGGGCATTCTAGGCCAGAGCCCATTTCTGTTAAGCCCAGAGCTCATAATGCTCCTTGCTGAGGCTTATATTTTAAACTACTTACTGGAATATGAAGGGGTTTAATGGCCCTCTCTCAAGCTGCCTTGTGCTTCGGTTTATTTTGTAGCTCGTTTGTCGAGGTGAAAGCTGCATAAATACCTATTTGGAGACTCTCCCTTTCTTCTATAGCGCAGAGCCCTGGGCTCTGGGCACTGTGCTTCCTTTTGTAATAATTTTGTAGCTGAGCAGGAGGGGACCTCTGGTCCTCCAGAGCTGCGGTCTGGCGTGCTTTCAGCCCTGGCCAGAAACATAAAGTCACTTATACTGTAGATAAGATCAGCTCACTTTATTGGCCATATATAATTTTCTTGTATTAGGAATGTGTCTTTTTCGCAGACCCCAGCTTGCTCTCCATGAGACACACAGACAGGGAGAGAAGCTTGGGGTCAGATCGCAGGGTCAGCCATTTATACGGCACCCCTGGAGAAGTTGGGGTTAAGGGCCTTGCTCAGGGGCCCAACAGAGTAGGATACAAACCGGAAGCCTTCCAGCTACAGGCACAGATCTTTAGCCACAGAGCCACCGCGCTGCCCGGTGTTTCGTGGGATGTAATAAGGAGACGTAGTGGGATAAGAGAACCAATCCACATGAGGTTCAAAGACACAGAATTTTTCTGCCCACCCAACACTGAAATGCAGACGCAAGACTTCTTGAAGGAACGTTCCCGTCCCTGCCTGCTGGAGATGCTGACAGATGATCTCTTTGTGTTTGTTTGTTAGGTTGTTTGAAGATGCTGCAAACAAGCTTAACCTCGTGGCTCTGGTGGGGTTTCTTCATCAGCTGAGAAAGGCCTCCCAGTCGCAGCTCTTCAAATCGGCCACAGAGACAGGGGACTACTCCTTAGCCATGCCTGGTACTGTACCCTTGTGCTTCTTTCCCTGGAGGGGATTTAGCGATAGAATGGGTGTTCTGCCCACCCTGTCTGTTTATCCCTGTCTGCCTCATTTAGACCCAGGAGCAGGACTCTCACCTGTGTCTGCTGCTCTCTCTCCCTCAAGGGGAGGCCAAGTCCACTCAGGACCGCCGGAGCGCGCTGCACCTGTTCCGCCTGGGGGAGGCGATGCTGAGGATCGTCAGGAACAAGACGCGCCCCCTGCTGCACATGATGAGGGCCTGGAGCGTGGTGGCGCCACACCTGGTGGAGGTACGATAGCTGACTGGCAACAGTACTCTGCCCCAGAGGATTGTCCCTCAGATACAACTCTCATTGCACTACAGTTTGATCTATTTCAGACTGCTTGAGTGGTAGGATCTTTGCAAAAAAAAAAATCAGCATTACAATGTAGAATTTCTTCCATTTTTCAGAATTTAAGTCCTGTGCCGATCTACTCTAAACGTGCAGCTTATAAAGTCTGTAATGCATTGCAGTACTGTTCAAAAAGAGTGAGAGACACAAACAGGGAGAGAGAAGCTTGGGGTCAGAGCGCAGGGTCAGCCATTCATACAGCACCCCTGGAGCAGTTGGGGTTCAGGGCCTTGCTCAAGGGCCCAACAAAGTAGGATTCCTCTGCCTGCCGCAGGATTTGAACCGGCAACCTGCCAGCCACAGGCGCAGATCCACCACACCACCCCATGAAACCAGCAGACAATTTCAGACTGTAAAAAAGCTGACGCCTGTCTAAGTCACTCCATATGTATTCAGGAGATGCTACCCCGAGCAACGACAGTCATCCTCTGTTATGAAAATGACAAATGCTCTAAAACTGCAAGTGCTGTTAGTGTATCGCTGTGTGGAAATCAGCACCAGCTGTTCCTTACATTTTCCCGTTTCATTCATGTGATAATGCCCTGTTCTTAGAGTTCTTAGCTCTTCCTGGGTTGAGAGCACCATTGGCATGGCTTTACACTGCTGAAATAACGGGTCTTCCAGTTCCGGGTTCGGTTTGCGTCACGTCGCTGTCCTGTGATTGGACTGCAGGCCGCGTGCCACAAGGAGAGGCACGCCTCTCAGAAGGCAGTCTCCTTCATCCACGACGTGCTCACGGAGGTGCTGACCACCTGGGCCGAGCTGCCCCACTTCCACTTCAACGAGGCCCTGTTCCGGCCCTTTGAGCACATCATGCAGCTGGAGCTGTGCGACGAGGACGTGCAGGACCAGGTAAATCCCCCGCCCGTCTGCACACCTGCCTGGCTGGACTGTCTGTCCGAAAGGGAGGTGGGCAGGTAGGATCCGAGCGCGGCAGAGGAAGACGAGACTATTTCCCGTTTGGGGATGTAATAATAATAATAATAATAATAATAATAATAATAATTGCTTACACTTATATAGCACTTTTCTGGACACTCCACTCAAAGCGCTTTACAGGTAATGGGGACTCTCCTCCACCACCACCAATGTGCAGCCCCACCTGGATGATGCGACGGCAGCCATAGTGCGCCAGAACGCTCCCCACACACCAGCTCTCAGTGGGGAGGAGAGCAGAGTAATGTAGCCAATTCATAGATGTGGTGGATGTGGTTGTGAAAGAGGCTGGCTAGCTCCAACTTGCTCGTGTGAAAAATACCAGGTGGTCTGTAGTAGCAGCAGTGCTAACAGGACCTCAGGTCAGGTTTTCATCCAAAATACCAAAACCTGGAATCAACATCTGGGCAGGGAGCCTCAGTTTATAGAAGCCATTAGTCTTAAAGCTTGGGGAGAGGAAGCTCCGGTTGTGGTTGTTTTTCGGTTCGGAAAAACGAGCTTTGTAAAATGCTCCCATTCATTTAGTCTGTTATACTGGCTTTGCTGCTGCATTAGTTTTGCATTGTATTTCTCTTTTTCAGCTCATTCACATTCAGCTGGACATTGCTTTTGCACGCAGTATGTTTTAGGAGTCTGTCCCATTAGTAAAGCTCTTAAATAATGAATTTTTAATAAACGAGCTTCCTTACGCCTGGGTTGTTATCTTGCGGCAGGTGATCACATCCATAGGCGAGCTGGTGGAAGTGTGCTCCCCCCAGATCCAGTCGGGGTGGCGGCCCCTCTTCAGCGCGCTGAGGACTGTGCACGGGAGCAAGACGGACATCAAGGACTACCTGGTGGGAGAGTACTCCATGGGTAAGGTTAACGAGCGCCCGGTCTCGCCCAGTGGAAGACTTGGACAAACGGGACAGGACGACAGCTGTCTCATCGCCGCACGCAACCTAGCTGGACATGAATCCTCACAACAGTTGTGTTTTGCCCGTGTTGTCCAGACGCCTCTTTCTTGTCTCGCAGGAAAATGCCAGGCTCCAGTGTTCGACGTCTTTGAAGCTTTCATCAACACAGACAACATTCAGGTGTTCGCCAACGCTGCTACGGATTATATCATGTGCCTTATGAAGTTCGTCAAAGGTTTAGGTGAGCAAGATGAGTGCACGCGTGCAAGGTGGCACACAGGGTTTCTGCCTCCTGGCCTGTGCAGATCGCGGTTTCTTGTGTTGAGCCCCCACATCTGTAAAAAGGGAATTGTCTAGTTTATATCGCCTATAATAGAGTCCACAACTTCTTTATCTGCTTTTAATGTTCTGGCTCCCAGAGGAGTTCAGAACCATGCAGTGCAACCAGCCTGTTGATCAGCTGGAGTCACAGATAGGATCACATCCTATCTGTGAATTGATAGGCCCATCTCCTGGGAAAAGAGACTCCAGTCCAGGACAGTCCCCGTGTAGCTGCACTCTGATGAGTTCTGAGTAATTTACCTTCTGTCCTTCTCTCGATGTGACGCACAGCTGTCAAGGAGACGGCTCTTGATAGTACACCCATCCTTCGGTTTTACAAGCGTAATTTGTTCCTCGAAAGCAGTTTGGAAGGTAAAAAATTCCTAAACCCAACCAAAATTCCCATTACTTTATATGTAAAATTTTCCAGATCATTCGTGAGGTCTAGAGAATCTCTTTTACAATAACAGAGCACTGAATCATCGAAGAAAGATCAGCACAGCTGGTTTATGGTAGTTACTCTGTTTACCCCAGTACAGCGGTTAAAAAGATAACTAGAAAGCACATATAAAATGTGGAACAATTCTAAGAACACAGTCACCACATTGAGGAACTGTGTGGTGGGTGGTCATGCTATGAGTACTGTATCTAATGTTGGACTGCAATGGAGACACCTTTGTTATAGCAAGCTTTGTAACTGAATAACAGGTATGATAATGCATTCCCTGCTACAGTGAAAATGTCTATACCAGGCGTTCCTAAATCAAGGGATGGGTGTACTGTTAGAGAATTGTGACAGTTGTCAGGAATGCTGATTTATAGCTTCAGGCTCTAATTCGCTCAGGCAGATTTTCATACCTGACGTGACACTTGACTTAATCCCAGTTCCCCCCCTTTTCCCAGGAGAAGTGGACTATAAGGAGATTGGAGACTGTGTCCAGGCCTCAGGGTACAGCTCCACCGACCTGTGCCTTCCGGCGCTGGATTACTTACGGAAGTGCTCCCAGGTAAGGGCAGAGGGTCCTTTCATTTGTGTGCGCCGGCACATCTGGGGAAAGCTGAGAGAGACGGGCAGAACCGTCGGCACTGTGGCGGATTCGGACGGCAGTAATCCTGATCCCAGCAGCAAGGGTGAACCGCTCTCCCAGGGATTGGGGGAGGGAGGCCCGGGCGTGGCGGGATGAGTTCTGTTTCCAGACGGCCGGTCTCTCTCACTCACTTATTTTGACGAAAACCGCCCCGACGGGTACCGGGGGCAGTGGGAGGCGAGAGGGGTCACCTGGCTAGGTCTCGCTGCAGTGAGCCTCGTGGCATCCGCTATGCAAACTGTAAGGGCAAATGCCTGGCAATAAAATATTGCACATCAGCGCTAAACTCTATTTTCCAAATCCAAAATAAAAAAATAACGGAGCCAAGGAAAATCTGACCCTGTTTTTTGCCAGCAGATTTATTTCAACCTCTGCTCTACGTAATGAATATCTTTCGACATGGGAGCTGTCCAGCTGAAATCCGTGCACCGTGGACCCTACCTGAAAGGGGGGGTTGTATTTTGTGACCTCCACCGAGATCTCCTGCGAGATCTGCGATCCCTGCTCCTGCAGTGTGACCAGGCAGTAGTACGCCAAGCAGGGCGCATCAGCAGGGTGCCAGGCAGCTGCCAGGACAGCTAACCCATCCCTTAAAACACAAAACACGAATGACATTTCTTAGGGATATTCACCATCCCAATAAATCCCAGAAAAAAATAAAAACTAAAAATAAATATTGCAGCTGCTGGCCAAGATCTACAAGATGCCTTCTAAGCCGGTGTTCCTGGGCGCCCGGCTGGCCAGCCTCCCTACGAGGGCGCAGGAGAGATGCGCCGGCAGCGACGACGGCATGGACTCCATCCTCGCGGAGTTCGATGACGAAACAGGTGTGGAAACACACAGCTGCCCGTTCGGCAATTTTAACACCTGCAGGGCTCTGGTGGGGCCAGAAAAAGTCTCAGCAAGAAAGAGCGGGACGGTTTTGAATTCATTCCCGCCTGAGCACCCGATCAGCCCGAAACGGGGACGTTGAACAGAACCTGCTTTGCTCTGCAGGGCTGATCCAGGTCTGGATCCTCCTGCTGGAGCAGCTGACGGCCACGGTGTCCCACTGCCCGCGCCAGCACCAGCCGCCCACCCTGGAGCTGCTCTTCGAGCTCCTCAGGGAGGTGACCAAGACCCCAGGCGAGTGTCGGCCGAGGGAGCGGACAGGCCGCCCTCCCGCGCGGCTCAGCGGGCGGCGCTTTTCAAGACGTGCCCCGTCGTTTCCCGGTCGGGAAACGGGCTTGGGCCCGTCGTGCGTTCGGCGACCTGCGGGAATGGGCGGGCGTCTCTGGCCAGCGGATGACTTTCGGAGATCACGAGCCAAGCAGAGTGTGATGTGGATATTGTAGAATCAGCAAATTGACTCGGGTTCCGTCGGGAGTGTTTATTGTGTAGGAGCAAGCACTTGGCGGGATAGCAAAGTGGAGCTCAAACGGCAGTGGATCTTCCCAGCATGTATATAGTATAACGAGCTGGTTACAAAGTTCTTGTCGTGAGGGTTGCTAAGCAGCAGAGCTCGATCCGTGAGAGGACGAGTACAAGAATGAGACGCACAAGAGTGCAGGTGTCGCGCACACGGGATCAGGGCAGAACGCCCAGGACGTCAAGGCCACGGTATTTACTGAACTAGAAACTCAGACTTAACATGCTAAAAACTTTTTTCACTCTTTATTACCTCAGGTGTTAAGTTTTAAGGTAGAATTATTCATTTGAATTAGATCATTTGGCTTGGCTGTAAAATTATAGATGCAGCACATTACGTACGCGAAGCTACATGTACATAGTTACATTGGCTAAATGCATAGTGCAGCCATCAAGTGCAGGATTCAATGTGCAATTAACAGCACAATGCATGATTTCCAAAATTACAGTATCATATAGGTTAACAAAAAACAGCCAAGTGATTCATAGCTGTAAGTATGGAGCTGAGCGACTCCTGGCTGCCTTTTTTCCCTTCCTTGCCCTGTTTGCTGTTTCAGATGTTTTCTGAACGGAAGTCTATTCTGTTCTGTTTCCAGGACCAGGGTTTGCCATATTCTCAGTTATCCAGCTGCTCCTACCTGTGATGTCACTCTGGCTGCAGCGTAGCCACGGCGACCATTCCTACTGGGATGTGGCTGCCTCCAACTTCAAGCATGCTATTGGCTTGTCCTGCGAGCTGGTGGTGGAGCACATTCACAGCTTCATCCACTCTGGTAAGGAGCTCCTCCAGGATGTAATATGATCCATATTCTCCCCAGGATTGTGCCTCTTGACAGGTGTGCCCTGTATCTTACTCGGCATGCCAAAGACTACAAAGGTTACTATTCTGCCCATCTGATTGATTGCTAGTAGCTAACTGATCTGACAATCTTATCCAGCTGTTTGTTAAAAGAAACAGTGCTTTTGGCTTTGACAGCATGCCTGGGTAGCTTGTTCCTGACCTACCTGGAGGAGAAACAAAGCCCTAAGGAGTTGCACACAACTGAAGTTTTCAAAACTGCAGGTTTTGATACAGATTGATGAAGCAGGAAAGCACAACAGTGTGAATCTAGAGTAAATAATATTAGCACAATGCCAATTTACTGGAAATAATTATGAAATTAGCCTTTCAATGCCTAGCCTGAGCTGCTCCTCTCCTTTCGCCGCAGATATCGGCTATGAAAGCACGATCAATCTGATGCTGAAGGACCTCTTCAAGCTCTTGGTGGCCTGTGTGGCTGAGCCAGCAGAGACCATCTCCAGAGTGGGCTGCTCCTGCATCAGGTGAGCGTATGTCCTGGTTCACCAGCAGTTTACTGCCTCCAGGCCTTGCAGAGTTCTTCACAGGACCAGCACCCAGGTGCTGTGAGCACCGCTCGTCCTCAAACTGAGCCATCATGGGCTTCTCCACTCAAGAGAACCATGGGCAGAGCTTCCAGAAGGACACTCTGCCATTATGACAGTTCATTTCAGTCTCTCCACTTTAGGGCTGTGCTGCTTTTTTTAGGTACTTGAGCAAATTTAAACAAGGCTATTGTCCAGTGTACCCAGAAAAGAGGCTTTGTCACTCTTGCTTCAGCGGGTACAGTCTATACTGTAAAAAGAAAGCTCAGTCCCCAAGTGCCTCTTCTGCCATGTCACGAGGGCTCAGAATGAGCGGAAGGGACTTTTTCTGTTGTAGTAAGAGCTCTTTCCTGAAGCCTGTGTGTGGTGCTGCCCGTGCGTGTGAGAGGTGAGCTGTGGTGTCGTGGCAGGTATGTCCTGGTGACTGCTGGCCCGGTCTTCACCGAGGAGATGTGGAGGCTGGCCTGCTGCGCACTGCAAGATGCCTTTTCAGCTACCCTGGAGCCCGTCAAGGTAAAGAGTCCTGTTATACCCATGGGTTTCCCTCAATACTAATAATACATTGTAATTTTATATAGCTCCCGAGAGGAGGTAACAGAGTTACTCAGTTGAAAATGAGGGTTTGAATCCAGAAGAAAAGCAAAGGTGCAGACACAGAACCAGTTAAGTAAAAGCCCCTCTAAAGAGGTTTTTTTAGTCTAAATTGGAAGAGCTCAGGGCAGGTGACTCTCTGATATCCTTAGGGATTGAATTCCAGAGCTTTGGGGCATACTGGAATAAGAAGTTGTGATGTGGGGAGTAGGACGATAGTAGCTCAGACAGTAACTGTGGTGCCAAGCCATACAGAGCCTTATAGGTGAGCATGAGGATTTTGAAGTCGACATAAAACCTTACAGGAAGCCAGTGTAAGGACTCCCGGACAGGAGTATTGTGATCATTTGCACTAGACCTGGTCAGGATTCTGGCTGATGAATTCTGCTCATACTGTAGTTTGTTCAGTGTGGATTTAGATATCCAGAGTGTAGAGCATTACAATAATAAATTCAAGAGAAAACAAAAGTATTGTCCAGCTTTTCAGCGACAGTTAGCTACAGCATCGGATGTAGTCTGACAATATTTCTGAGGTGGAAGAATGATGTTTTTACAATATATTGCACAGAGGGGTCCAACGTCAAGCCTGGATCAAATATCACCTGCAAGCTATTCAATTTAGATTGAAACTCAAGTGCAGTATCATCCACAGATACGATTATTGCATTGGCTTTACATAGTTGATGGAGGGTGGTGAGAAGCAAGTCTTGTCACTTTAAATGAAGGAAATTGTGAGTCATCCATGTTTTTATGTCAAAGATGCAGTTAGAGACAGCCACTTTAGTGTCAGTTTTAGTATGGACATAGATTTGAGTGTCATCAGCGTAGAATGTAATTTAGACACAAGTGGAAACATGTAAATATTGAACCATAGAGGGGAAGCTGAAGAGATTGTGAGTCTATCCCTTATCAAAAAAACACATATTCCTGGCTAGGACACCAGCAGCTCGGAGTCTAATCCAGAGGCGTAGGGCAGGGATGAGCAACCAAAATCCTGGAGGACCAATGTGTCTGCAGGTTTTCATTCCAGCTCGGCACTTAACGATGCACACTTTTATTATTGGCTTAATGGGATCAGTTTAACAGCTTCGGCTTCACTATTGCTGGTACTTCGATGAGACCTTGACAGCCAGCAGGAGTAGGACTGCCCAGGTCTGATATAGGGCTTAAAGGAGTCCCACACCCTGGACAGGGTACTTAACCCATCACAGGGCTTGCACACAGGGAACATTTAGAAATGCAAGTTAGCACAGCCAGCAGATCCAGAGAACATGCAGACTACACAGGAGCTGTCTCAGCCAGGAATTGAACCCAGGTCTTCAGTACTGGCCATTTAACATGAAACAGCTAAATTCAACTCTAGGTTTTTATGATCTGGTCTCCCTCATTCTCCTTATTTCAGAGAAATAAATTCTAAATGCTCTGCCTTCTATATGTTAAGCGTTTTGAGATCCCCTGAGGTGCAAAATGTTATATAGATGCAGGGAATGCTTATACTTTTCGTGTGCTGCTTGAAGTGCACCTGTATTTTTCTACACCACCCAGGTAAATGGAAGTGAGTGAAAACTAATCCTTTTATAATCTTAATCCCGCAGCTGTTTCTCTAGCAACAGGACAAAAAATGCCCATCCGGAATAAAAACAATATGATGCTCTAATAAACATACCAGATTTATATCCATCTCCTAAATGTGAACAAATTAAGAAAAAGAACACTACTTCCTGGACAGGGAGATACACGAGCAGGACTGCTGGCAGTTTTCAATAGGACCTGAACGCTAATCGTAAAAGTTCAAGGTACAAACTGAGTTTTTGTACATGGCTATGAATCTAGTGAGGGGCAACAAGGGCAAGTGAGTGCGAAATACAAAGGGTATTTCACCTTTTTCAAGAGGGTGACATTACTTTGGGAACATGATCACTGTGCAGAGCCGTTACACAGATTCTCTTGGGAGAGAAGTAGAGTTCCCAGTCGCAGTCTGTGCTGGTTGACCTGCAGCGCAGTCTCAGCGTCTCCTCCTCGCTTGTGTCTTGCAGAACCTGCTGGCCTGTTTCCTCAGCGGCTCAGACAGCTTCACAGGGGACGCCTGCGAGGTCAAGGTGGCGGCTCCATCCCACTCTGCCTCCGCAGAGGCCGAGTACTGGAGAATACGAGCCATGGCTCAGCAGGTAGACACCGGGGCTGTGTTCAGACACTCAGTACTGGAGGATACAGGCCAGGGCTCAGCAGGTAGACACCAGGGCTGTGTTCAGACACTCAGTACTGGAGAATACGAGCCATGGCCCAGCAGGTAGACACCGGGGCTGTGTTCAGACACTCAGTACTGGAGGATACAGGCCAGGGCTCAGCAGGTAGACACCGGGGCTGTGTTCAGGCACTCAGTACTGGAGAATACGAGCCATGGCTCAGCAGGTAGACACCAGGGCTGTGTTCAGACACTCAGTACTGGAGAATACGAGCCATGGCTCAGCAGGTAGACACCAGGGCTTTGTTCAGACACTCAGTACTGGAGAATACGAGCCATGGCCCAGCAGGTAGACACCAGGGCTGTGTTCAGACACTCAGTACTGGAGAATACGAGCCATGGCCCAGCAGGTAGACACCGGGGCTGTGTTCAGACACTCAGTACTGGAGGATACAGGCCAGGGCTCAGCAGGTAGACACCAGGGCTGTGTTCAGACACTCAGTACTGGAGAATACGAGCCATGGCTCAGCAGGTAGACACCAGGGCTGTGTTCAGACACTCAGTACTGGAGGATACAGGCCAGGGCTCAGCAGGTAGACACCAGGGCTGTGTTCAGACACTCAGTACTGGAGAATACAGGCCAGGGCTCAGCAGGTAGACACCGGGGCTGTGTTCAGACACTCAGTACTGGAGAATACAGGCCAGGGCTCAACAGGTAGACACCGGGGCTGTGTTCAGACACTCAGTACTGGAGGATACAGGCCAGGGCTCAGCAGGTAGACACCGGGGCTGTGTTCAGACACTCAGTACTGGAGGATACAGGCCATGGCTCAGCAGGTAGACACCGGGGCTGTGTTCAGACACTCAGTACTGGAGAATACGAGCCATGGCTCAGCAGGTAGACACCAGGGCTGTGTTCAGACACTCAGTACTGGAGGATACAGGCCATGGCTCAGCAGGTAGACACCGGGGCTGTGTTCAGACACTCAGTACTGGAGGATACAGGCCATGGCCCAGCAGGTAGACACCGGGGCTGTGTTCAGACACTCAGTACTGGAGGATACAGGCCAGGGCTCAGCAGGTAGACACCGGGGCTGTGTTCAGACACTCAGTACTGGAGGATACAGGCCATGGCTCAGCAGGTAGACACCGGGGCTGTGTTCAGACACTCAGTACTGGAGGATACAGGCCATGGCCCAGCAGGTAGACACCGGGGCTGTGTTCAGACACCCAGTACTGGAGAATACGAGCCATGGCTCAGCAGGTAGACACCAGGGCTGTGTTCAGACACTCAGTACTGGAGGATACAGGCCAGGGCTCAGCAGGTAGACACCAGGGCTGTGTTCAGACACTCAGTAGTGGAGGATACAGGCCAGGGCTCAGCAGGTAGACACCAGGGCTGTGTTCAGACACTCAGTACTGGAGGATACAGGCCAGGGCTCAGCAGGTAGACACCGGGGCTGTGTTCAGACACTCAGTACTGGAGGATACAGGCCAGGGCTCAGCAGGTAGACACCGGGGCTGTGTTCAGACACTCAGTACTGGAGGATACAGGCCAGGGCTCAGCAGGTAGACACCGGGGCTGTGTTCAGACACTCAGTACTGGAGGATACAGGCCAGGGCTCAGCAGGTAGACACCGGGGCTGTGTTCAGACACTCAGTACTGGAGAATACAAGCCATGGCCCAGCAGGTAGACACCAGGGCTGTGTTCAGACACTCAGTACTGGAGAATACGAGCCATGGCCCAGCAGGTAGACACCAGGGCTGTGTTCAGACACTCAGTACTGGAGGATACAGGCCAGGGCTCAGCAGGTAGACACCGGGGCTGTGTTCAGACACCCAGTACTGGAGAATACAGGCCAGGGCTCAGCAGGTAGACACCGGGGCTGTGTTCAGACACTCAGTACTGGAGGATACAGGCCAGGGCTCAGCAGGTAGACACCGGGGCTGTGTTCAGACACTCAGTACTGGAGGATACAGGCCAGGGCTCAGCAGGTAGACACCGGGGCTGTGTTCAGACACTCAGTACTGGAGAATACAGGCCAGGGCTCAGCAGGTAGACACCGGGGCTGTGTTCAGACACTCAGTACTGGAGGATACAGGCCAGGGCTCAGCAGGTAGACACCAGGGCTGTGTTCAGACACTCAGTACTGGAGGATACAGGCCAGGGCTCAGCAGGTAGACACCGGGGCTGTGTTCAGACACTCAGTACTGGAGGATACAGGCCAGGGCTCAGCAGGTGGACACCAGGGCTGTGTTCAGACACACAACTGACCCTTTGAGGGAATCTCCTTAAGCACAGAATTTTGTCTGGGCATTTTGGACAGTTCCTGCATATTTGATTTTGTCTGTCTTCCCATATACCAAGGTTCACAGTTTGCAGTCATGGAAGATTGGTGCACATATCTCACGGTTTCCTTTTCTGCTTTCAGAAACAACCTTGTGCTCTACAATCTCCCCCCTTCTCCTCGTGTGCGGTCACAGGAGTAATGAATATTCTGCAACTTTCAGTTTTGTTGTAGATTTGTAGATACAGTGAGGGTGTCTGGAGAGGTTGTCATGGGTTATTGGCCAGAGTTTCAAGTTGCACAGTAACAGTTAATATTTCAGAGAACATAAATAGATAGATACGGGCGTTAATTAAGTGACGATATCATTTCCCTGCATGTGCACTGCATGTGTGGGGTCTGTGTTTTCACCATGCTTTCTCCTTATCTCGCTGAGTAGGTCTTCATGCTGGATACACAGTGTTCCCCGAAAACTCCCAACAACAAGGAGGGATTTGAGCACGCCCAGTCCTGCGTGCTCATCATCGAGCTGCCCCCAGATCAGCAGTCCAACGGGCACACGCAGAAGAGGTGAGCGCACACACGCAGGTGGGGGGGCTGCAGGGCACTGCGGGGGGCCGCGTGTTCTCTTCTGCGAAGTGCTCTCTCAGTGGTTCAAGGCTGGGCTATCTCCATCTTGTGAGATTTTCATTTCCTTTTTATGATTCCCAGAGGAGAATCTGTTCCAGTTTTGCTGTGAGAAACTAGTTAATCATTTCGCTGCGGGAGAAACTGCTGCCACCTCCTGCCATCATGCAAGAGGTCATAGGAGCGTTTAATAAAGATACTGAGCACATCGCCTTTAATCCGTGTTTTAAAATACTGGATTTTTACATCACTCTGTCTTGACACCTGTAGCTCAAGGTTAGTTGTATAGGATGACAGTTGTTTATCCTTCACGACGCAATATTTCACCATTTGTTGTGTTGTTGTTTTTTTCCAATCATGCGGAACATGCAACAGGAAAGTGGGGTAAGGTCTCTGATTTGAATTTGTTTTTCCAGGCCATCTTGTAGATATCTTTACCAGGATTAAAAATACGGATCAGCTGGGACCACAAAAATTTGATTTTTAGCCATTTTGATCGAGCATGAGTTTGAAATCTCTCCCTACACAGAAAACCAGGCTGTTGTGTGTGACTCATCTGGAAGTGTGAGGCCTGATACCATACAGACCCAAAAAAAGAAAAAGAAATGACTGTAATCAGCACGTTTTGAATATTGTACTTGGGGAAGCATGTATTCTTAGAAATAAACCAAAACAAGTAAATAGAGGAAAACCCCAAAGGTCTTGTTGCTGCCCACTGTGTGGAGCCTTGTGTTAGGCCAGGTGTGAAGGTTTGATTAGCAGATCCCAGATTAAGGGAGAGACTGTTCTCAAGTCTGTTTAGTAACGATACCTCAGTAACCAAGATGTTATAGTAGCCTGATCATGATGAAATAACGATCTATGCAGCAATTTCTGCTAACCTGGAAATGTTAGGAAGATGGAAAAAAGATTCAAACGCAACAGCATGGTTTTTAATTTCCATCCAGGGTTGCATTTCAACACCATTTACACCAACACTGAGGTCACTCACTGTGCTTTGCGTAGGTGCTGTGGGGAGCCAGTATGTATAATCTCTGCTTCATCATGTCTTAGCTTAAGAAACATCTCTTGCATCTTTGTTCATGTCAGACAAATATGCTCACATGTGCATCAAAATACATTCAACGCTGTCAAATCCGTGGTCAAGGATAATCCGAGAATCCTAATCCTTCATCTAGATCTTATTTCTGCTTCTTTTACATGATGGCTAATATCTCCTGAGTCAGTGCTGATGTTTCCATACAAAGAGTGTTTTACTTTTTAAAACTACTTTAACAGAATGATATTCAAGAAGCACACTTTGGCGTAGTGAAGAAAAACAAATATAAGATTTTATTCTTTGAAAGGTCGACTGTGGAACATGTTGGATATTGATGTTTGCTTGCTTAGATTAGCTGTTGTTAGTCACCACTGGTTGACTTGATACACAGAATCACGCTGTGATATGAAGTGAAATCACAAATTGTCTTTATTTGAAAAAGAAAAACCATTTTCTGTGCAGGATCCCATTCCGCACCATCGTGGTGAGCCTGTTGTCCCATCAAGTGCTGCTTCAGAATCTCTATGACATCCTGCTGGAGGAGTCTGTGAAGGGCTCTGCCCAGCCGGACAATCAGGAGAAGGCCACCCCCGTGTCAGAGCCCAAGCCAGCTGGCTTCCTGCGTTACATTTCCATGCAGAACTTGGCCATCATCTTTGACCTGCTGCTGGACTCCTACCGGACTGCGCGCGACTTCGACACCAGGCCGGGGCTGAAGTACCTGCTGATGAAAGTGTCTGGTGTCTGTGGTGCAGCCAACCTGTACCGGCAGTCTGCCATGAGCTTCAACATCTACTTCCAGGCCTTGGTCTGTGCCATTTTGACCAATCAGGAGAACATCACCGCAGAGCAGGTGAAGAAGATCCTCTACGAGGAAGAGGAGGGTAGCTCGGACTCCTCCCAGCAGTGCTCCTCGGAGGATGAAGACATATTTGAGGAGACAGCCCAGGTCAGCCCCCCGCGGGGCAAGGAGAAGAGGCAGTGGAGGGCCAAGATCCCCTCCCTTAGCAGCCAGCCTGTGAGCAGCGTGGACTGGGCCTGGCTGGTCAAGCGTCTGCACAAGCTCTGCATGGACCTCTGCAACAACTACATCCAGATGCACTTGGATCTGGAGTGCAACAGCGACGAGCCCCCTGTGCTCAAGGGGGACCCCCTCTTCTTCCTCCCACTCTTCCCTTCTGAGACCTCGACGCCTTCCACGGGGGGCGTCTCGGGCAAGGGCACCCCGTCAGAAGACGGGTTCCGGTGCCATGCGGCCGAGACGCCCTCCGACGAGACCCCGAGCATCGGGCAGAGTGCCGGCTGCCTGCCGCCCTTGAAGGGGGACCGGAGGGACCCCAGCAAGAAGAGGGAGTGGTGGGAGAGCGCCGGAAACAAGCTGTACACCATCGCCACCGATAAGACCATCACCAAGCTGATGATCGAGTACAAGAAGAGGAAGCAGCAGCACAACCTGACCACCTTCGTGAAGGAGTCCAAATGCGACAAGAAGGGGGAGCCCGTCACGCTGCGGGGCCCCGACTCCCCCATCCCACAGAGGCCCCAGCAGCTGGTGGACCAGGGTCCAATGAGGCACTCCTTCAGCGCCGGGCCCGAGGTTCTGAGGCAGGACAAGCGTCCCCGCTCAGGGTCCACCGCCGGCTCTCACAACATCTCCCTGCGCGACTCCGAGGTGCAGATACAGGTACCCTGTGTGCACATGAGTGTGGAGGCGTGGAGGGGTCAGTGCTGGCGAAACAGAATATTAATATACTGTAAATTTCTAAATTTATTTCAATACTCTGTATAGGATAGATGGATGGGTAGGCACAGGATTTACCACTGTTATTTTTTTCGGGAAAGATATTTAAGATTGAACATTACCTTGAATCTTCTCATTGCACCATAAAGATGTCATCAAAACTTCCTGCACTGATTATGCACTTTGAACAGCAGCGGCTGCATCGCTGTGTGGTCTAAACATGATCCAGCCTCTTCCTGAAATGTCCTTTAACGTGCAGGAGAGTTTCCGAGTCTGTCCAGGGTGGCGCGGTTGGCAGCTGGAGTTTACCTGTGTTTCTGCCCTAGGCGTGGACCAACATGGTGTTGACCATTCTCAACCAGATCCAGCTCCTGCCGGACCCCACGTTCACGGCCCTGCAGCCTGCGGTCTTCCCGTGCGTCAGCCAGCTCACCTGCCACGTGACTGACGCCCGAGTCCGCCAGGCCGTCCGCGAATGGCTGGGGCGCCTGGGCAGGGTCTACGAGATCATTCCATGAGACCTGAGCTGCTTTGAAGGGCGGAGACCTGGAGCTCCACCTCGCCAGGGTTTGGAAAGCGGTTTGGGTGTGTAGCTTTGACTCAGGTGTGAGCTTGTGACTTCGTAGGCCTTTGGAAAGTCATTCCCCATTTTGGAGGAACGTCCGTGATTCTAAATCCAAGAGATCATACGCCATTAAAGAGGATCTAAAACAGCCAACAGCCGTGCCAATGCTTGATTCGATCAGAGGTTTATTTTTTAAGGAACCCTGCGGTCCTCGGATGGCATGTTCATTTGCATGGAGTAAAGTGTGTTCCTGCCAAAGACAGGGGATACCTTAATATTTTCTTGAAACTGTAATGAATTCCCTTAGACTCCCACACCATATTGTGCAGATTTATGAGAAGTTCCCATTTCATCTATAGTTTGGATTAGTTGTGCACATGACACCAAGCCCTTGTACCTGAAAACCCGAGCAGGTGGTTGCAGTTAGCAAATTTGATTGACTGCAACTCACACATGCCCAATGCCCTAATGGTGTTTGGCTAAGCATAGATTGACCCATGAACACAGATTCAGGTCTAGGTCGTGTCACCCACCGACTGGGACCAGGATCCCCCAAGCAGCAGCGGAACTGTGTGCTGCCAAGGGTAGGGTGGGGTCAGCTCTCAGTGACACAGCGCCCCCTGTGGCCTCCCGAGGACCTGCAGGCATGCAGTGCTGTCAGTGAAGGACGCGCCTCTATTCCAATCAGCGCCGGTCCTCTGCTGTGGGCCCCCACTCTCCCCGTGTGTGATCACACAGTTCACAGGTGAGCCCAAATGGCAAAAACGCACAACTGGCTCTTCCAAAGGGGCAGGGTATAGCAAAAGTAACTATTCTATTATGATTCATATTAATAGTATTAAATATATAAAAGGAGTCAAGAGTAGCCTGGTAAAATCCAAAGGACTCCTGGGGATCAGTATAGGTGCTCCTGTATTTCTGTCCAATTGCTGTTCCATCTGGGAAAAAGCTGATTAGGCAGAATTTCATGAGCCAACAAACAGACCCCATACATTCTTCTAAGAAATATCAAACTGTTACTGGTTTTAAATTGGGTCCATGTTCAGTGTTTTGAAAAGCAACTGAATTTTCTACTTAATAATAAGAGAGATTAATATTGTTTTTTCTAACAGATTTGCACAGTTTATTTATGTGGCAGTGCCAGATTTGCTTGGTAACCCTAACCTAATATATTTTTCTCTGAAAACATTTTAAAAGATTAATATTTTAAACTGGACTCGTAATCTCTTACAGGCAAAGCACGTATTGTGTTATGCCTGAACATAATGCTCAAGACATCGGAGACCTGCATGCAAAGACCATTTCTTGGCAACATGTCACACTGAACACAAAGGGAGTCGAACTGCAGCTCACTCTGTGACTGTGTGACGGTTTGAGAAAGCTTTCATCTCATTCAGGAGCACGGTGGCAAAAAGTAGTGAAAACGCCAAAAATTTGTCCAGGTGGAGCATTTGTTTTCAAAATGAATGATACCTGATAAATACCAGTGTTTTAATTTGTGCTTATTCAACCCTTTATTGTCTAAATTATTGAAAACTGCACCGATATTTTGTGGTATATATTTGACAACGTCAGGAGAGATCATCAGCAGCATGTGAGTGACACTGTGCACTACTTGCTATTGTAAGAGGAACATGTATAATCACAGTCATTTTAGAGTTTCTTATTCAGCCCCCTGTGGGCAGTCATGGTACAGGAAAGTGTTCAGTTAACACATCGACCGTGAGAGTGTGGGGCTTGTCCACTTTCTGTCCTGCCTTGCGCGTGTTTGTTCCTGTTATTGTGCGCGTTTGTGCTAATCCACCAGCGTTCCAGATGCAGCATGGGTCTGTTTTCCTCCATGCAGAGCGTCACAGTGCGAGAAGACTGTCACTCCTTCTCAGCATGTTCGTGCAGCTGTTTGTACAGACAAGATCCCCTTCAAATGATCTTAACCCACTTTCTATCAGATCACCCTCTGCTTTGTCCCATATAAATTGAAAGCTTTGATAAAACTACAGATTCACGCTCCCCAGTGCTTTCGGATTAAAACCATGTTCATAAGTATTAAAGACTTTCTCCTTGTCCCGACTCATCCTCATCCCCATCAGCCAGTGGCAAATGTCAGGATCAGGAGACAGCCCAGAGTTTATCGCAGCAGGCTGGACAGCTTCCTCTTTCCTGTGACTAACTACACAGCTTTGCGGTGCATGTTTTAAAATCCTCTTCTGCTCACATGGCCTATGAAGCACTTTCCTCTTGTATGTCATCCGCGCACTGTGCCCGCTACAACACTGTCTAGCGCCCAGTGCTGATATTTCAGTTCAAGAAAGTTAGCTTTGGGAGATTAGATTGTGAGGCTTTGCCATCTAAGTTTCCCCAAACTAAAACACCTCGAAGGTTTATGCTACAGAGTAGATCTGTAGAAACATTTTTAAAAGTGGAGGGGGAAATTACATCATGCATTCCTATAGTATTGTGATGGAGAGCAAAAGCCAGAATAAGAACTATATTAGGAATAACTCCTCCTGTATTTAGGTTTTGCAGAAGCAAGTGCAAAACCTAACACAACAGAGACAGCAGGTCCCATTCTTTATTGCCACATTTTGATGAATGACAAAGACTTACACTTGACAGGAAGGTTTTGGCTGGGGTGGTATTTTTATCAGCTGTTGTTTAATTGCGGGATTACCAAAGCCTTTTAAATAGTTCAGATTTGAAACATGGAACGAATGCATTTTATTTAATAAAGAAGAATTAAAAGGTAAATATTTTAGTAATACCATATAGTACTTGCTTTTTGGATACTTTTGATTACATCTAATTACCTAAATTGGGGAATTTTTGTGAGTATTGTTTTTGAGCAACCTTTTGTGTCTATCATATTCTCCACACAGGAGCTTGCTCGACCCAGCAAAGACCATTGCCCCTGACACACCATCTGTGTCCCGCTGTTTGTGTCTCAGTCAGTGCCCTTATGCCCGGTCCTGCTGCTCCAGGCCAACACCAACATCTGGAGGCTGAGTGGAATCACACCACCCCTTTGAGGGGCTGATGGTGGATTAAAATAGCAGCACAGTTTTGCACAGGTTACCTACAAAAAAAGGTCATTTTAATTACCAGCAGGAGGCTTGGTTCAGGTCTGGCAATGGAGCTGCTCTGGCCCCTGTAGTTCTATTTGTTAGCACCCCTTCAATCTCTGCAGATCCAAACCACCCTCTTACTTTACTACAACAGCGTGGGTCCGGCTTCCTGCAGGTGAATTCATCTCCTCATTCATATTCTGTGAAACTGAAAGCAAATATGAGAGAAGAGGGTGGTCTATCTTGCTAAAGTTTTTTTTAACGTTAGATAGCCAGCATTGTGCTCTTGCTTACTCACGTGCTGTGAAACCCTTAAGGATGAAGACAGCAGCTTGCGTGATTAAACCGTGTGTTACCACAGCAACACTGCATCACCGACAGCAGCATAGATGTGATGTCAGAAGTCTTCGATCACAACCTGGCCTGTTGGGGTTGTCCCTTAAAGATGAGTGTGGACCTCAGTAGAACTTTTTTGCATTTGAGACATGGATGTAAAGCTGTTTTTTTTCCTGAGAAACAATGTAAATATTTTCTTACGTGCAGTGTCCAAATACATTTTATTCCTTGTTTTCAGTATTTACCCCACCTGTATCAGTTGTGCCAGCATCCTTTTATTCTCCGGCTAGCCTTCGTTTGCTCATCCGTTAGGGGAAAAAAAAGACCAAAGATTTGGCCGTTGGTGTAAGTAGTCCTGTTGTACGTTTTTTTTTTTAATTTTGCTCTTTAAATCCCAAGTCGCGTTCGGAGTTGTAGTTAAGAAAAGGTCAAAACAGGTTAGCCGTTGGCTTGGGGAACAGAGAGGGTGTTAGCAAAGCCAGAAGGGTTACTCCTGTGTCTCCTCTTCCTCTCTGAAGGCCTTGCGAGAGCAGGCACTGCCTGTTCTTTCACTGAAGCCTTAGTGCTCCTCAGATCCACTGACCCTTAATCCTGCTGGCGAAGGATCTAGCACTGAGGTACTGTTCTGGTCAGTGACATTTTGTTTGTTTCACAAGTCTGCCATTGATTTCTTTGATGGAAATGACAATGTCTCCTGGACATTCATCTGAATTGATATCAGAACATTTCTTTAGTGCAAGGGGTCATTGTTGCAGTGGCTGTTGATGCACATTCATTCAGTTGTACTGGAACAATCCTCTTATGAAAACAATGGCTTTGCTCTACGGCTGCTGTCATATACTGATGATGACCCAGAACGTGCTCTTCATGTTCAGGTTTGGTGCCCAGCTAGCTGATCTGGTCAAGCACAGGGTTTGTATGAGTGTCAAACCCTGCTGGTCCAAACTGACCAGTGCCCTTATCCAGGAGCCTTTCTCTCTGCTGTAGGATTGAATATGCTTGGTTATTTTTCTATTTCGATTTTCAGGAGTACTAGTAAAAGGCTAGATTTATTTTTTCATTCTCTAGTAATGCCATAGTCTAGGATGGTTTCCTTCACAAAGGACAAATACAGGGGCTAATGACAGTTCTAAAGAAGGATGCAGAAAGTCTAAACTGAATTATTAGACAGAGGTCATCTACAGTACGTGTACTTTACAAATTTGCTGGCTGTTACAAAAAACATGAAAGCCTTTGATAGTGTTTAAACCATATTGCATGCTAATTAATACGATCTTTTTAAACGTTGGTTTCTTAAAAGATAAATGTGGATATGGCACATGGAAAGTTGTCTTATTCTAAATCCAAACTCCTTTTAATTGTCCCACGTTACAACTAATTATTGGTCAGGCCCCCGGCCATATCTCCTTCATAATTTAGTGACTTGACAGTGCAAAAGGGCTTAATTATTTGATTTTGTTTTGATTGTGGTCAAGCAAAATTGGTCTTGTAGACCAATACTATTATCTTGTTTTTTTTCTGAAAGACCACCAAATGACATATGGGACGCAACAAATAGTAATTTATTTACCTTGTAATGTGCTTAACCTCTAGATTGTTGATTTTCAGCAGCAGTATCATAAGATTGGATATAGAATACTCGGTTTGTTGATCAGGCCCCCGAAAGAAATGTGCACTGATTTATAGCCCATATATCCATGTTTCAAATTGATATCTACCATATGTAAAGATAGTTAAGTTTTTTTTTCCAAATTTAGCCCAATGGATGTGTACAGCCAAAATGAGTCATCTGCCACTCCACAATTACCAGTGTTCTTTAGGAAATGGAAAAATGTTTTCCACAGGAATCTTTTTAATGACTGAAATTTGTATTTCGAAATGGTGCATTAACCATGTCTATTGGTTGTGCGCTACCACTTAATATGACCAAATATACAATATAGCAAGATGTACATATTGCCTAATTCTGTGAGGAGATTTAACAGTAACAGTCCACAGCTCACACTCAAAATGACACGCAAAACTGGCGCAATACAGAGACACATTTTCTTCATAACTGAGAGGCCAATAACCATGTGGACTGATTTCAAAGCTTCTGCCATTGATCGCTCTAGGGACTTAATTATTTTGTAATATTTTGTTTTGTTGCTGCTGAAAATGAGGCATTTGTGTGGCTGATGTACTTTGTTTAAAAAATAATAAAAAATATAATATATTCTGTATAATCCAAAGTGTGTCCTGATTGTAATTTATGTTGAATGTGTTGTAGAATAAAGAAGCAAAAGAAGCTCTCTGTGTCCGTCTGGTTTAATGGGTAGGTGCACGTTCTCAAGATAAGCTCTTGTAAGGATACAGAACAAGAGCTGGAATTAGTCATTACACCTACTGTACCTTCTCACTGTGCCAGGACTAGTAGTGATGGGCCTTTATTTAATCAGCCAAGTCCGTTCAGAGTATTCTGATTTCCAGTGGCGATCTCCTCAGCAGACTCATGCCACTGTGGCACAGAGAACAAGCAGGTGAAGGAAAGAAAGGAAGAGTCAATAAAACACAAATGCCTGAACGGTGTTAGCACATGTACTCGCCTGAACACATCCTCAGTTACGAAGGTGGGCAGTTTCAGGTCTCATGGAAGATTTTTTAGATAAAAGACTGATATCCATTTTATTCATGCGTATCAAAACTTTCACACCTTCTCCGAGCTCTTTGTGCCTCAAGAGACCTGGATATGGTATTCTTCACCCTAACCTACTGGACATCTTGAAACAATCTCAAGGAGCCCAAGACTGTTAACCCAGACAATACAGTCCAGCAGTCAAGCAGAGCTGCATGATGTCACTGCCTTTCACCATCATTTCTACTCTCTGGGGCAGAGCGGTGGCTCTGTGGCTCAGGATCTGTGCCTGTGGGATGAAGGTTGCCGGTTCAAATCCCACGACCAGCAGAGGAATCCTACTCCGTTGGGCCCCTGAGCAAGGCCCTTAACCCCAGCTGCTTCAGGGGTGCTGTACAATGGCTAACCCTGCACTCTGACCCCCAAGCTTCTCTCCCCCGTCTGTGTGTCTCATGGAGAGCAAGCTGGGGTCTGCGAAAAGACAAATTCCTAATGCAAGAAACTGTATGTGGCTAATAAAGTGATCTTCTATAATCTCAAGTCTAAATCCTCATTTACTACGTTTAAGGTTGCACACATACAGTATTTGATTTACAATCAGCTTCCAATCACATCAGTGTTTTGAGAGCAGATACATTATCACCACTCACACAAGGTTCAGGATCACGAAAAACAATCCTGCAAGCAGAAATATGCATGTGAATTGCATGTGAATTCCCATCCTCCATTTCAACACATTTCTGGTCGTTTTTTTTTTTTCTTGAGATTGCTGCAGGATACAGAGACCTCTGTTCCCCTGGTCCACGGTTCCTGGCAGGCAGGGTGAAGTCCAATGGAATAGCCAGGTCTATTCAAGCCTGAAGACTCAGACCAATTGATACAGTAATTATGTGATTTAAGTAATGGATTGAATGAAAATTTGAACACTGGCCCTCGATTGGACAGTCCTGTCTGTCTATGTATGATGTGTTTCACAGTCTTGTACCACCCAGATCCTATTCACCTTCATTAACTAGTCTATGTATTTCACTGGAAAAACAAATGTACATTTCTGGAAGAGTTTTATAGCAGCTGTATCTTGAGATGAGGTTCCTTTTATCAACAACTAGAAAAGTCTAGTTTAGCCCAAAAAAATATAAATTAATAAGCAGTTAAAATGACTGAGTGGTAAAATTGGAACTAATAAGACCTTGAAAAAAATCCCTGAAAGTTTTTTTTTTAAATATGCGTATAGCTGTTCAACACTCAGAAATAAAGTTGTTGATGCTATTGGACGGTACCCTCAATCAAAAGACAGATGGTTGTGTTATTTTCTTAATCTCCCAGTGACCTCCAACAGAGACCAAGCATGCCACAGCAGGTGGATTAAATGTGCCTGCCTCGTTCCGGGTAATATAGGCTGCAGACAGATTTAATCAGAAAGAGACGGAGTGTGGCCACAGCCACACACACTGGGCTACTGATATTATTCCCTTTAATCAAAATTAAACAAATACCCTGCAGCTGGGGGAAAATCACGTGTAACAGCCCCAAGTCACAGTTTTTAGAACATCTGCAGATTTGTCATTAGTAGAGATTTGCACAGGCACTGGCAAGAGAAATGTTTACTAGTTTGGACAACGAAACTAACTGCCCTGACTTAACGCAAAGACCAGGGGCTGGCAGCCTTTCAGCTATGGACAAGAATTAACTTATTCAACCTGCCTACCATCGATAATAATCCTACTTCAATTTTATCAGCTTCTTTAATAAAGATGTAATCTTACCGCTGAGTGTGGCCCTGCTCCTGCTTTCCTCTGCGTCCCCCTGCTGAGTTCTCCAGCCCCGGGCTCGTAGTTTGATAGTGAAAGCAGTACACAAGCCTCTGAGAGCTCTGTCATTAACTGGCACTGGGAGGGACAAAGAACTGCCTTCCACACATGAAGATATCTGTTACTAGAGGTAATTATAGAGAGCCACTTTCTTCGAACAGATTTCACAGGCTGGGACTTCCAACCAGTCACAATAAAGACCTGTGACCTTTCTCCAGTGCCTCAAGTGGGCACCACAGATCTCTAAACACTGAGGTCCACAAGCCAGAGCACTGTAATCCAACAAGCCGCATTTCAAAATCCTCAGCACCCATCTTCTGAAAAACCATCAATTCCATCTCGCAGGTAGCAAAGTTGCCCGTCTGGATAAGAAATGAAAAACATGAGACCAAAATACCGGAAATCTCGAAAATCTTACAGAAAATTCTACTGCAAGATCTTACCCATAAATTCCAACTCGGCAACACTGGCCGTGCGATGGTTTGATGGCAGGAAGATGCTGCAAATTGTCAGTAGTCAAGGTGTCAATGTCCCAAATAAAAAATCGCAGGTTTCACAAAAACTGTATTTTATATTTTTATACCCAGGGCATTCACCCTGCAGATGGAGGCTGAGGTTGTTTAGATGCAGTGATGTCAGCCACCAATATTAATATTAATTGCATTAACGCGTTCGTCATTGTCTAGTTAGCAGACGGTTTTTGCCTTTTTCTGACAAAAAGATCACCATTATTTAGACTTCCTTTGCTCATTCCAGTCAGAATTCCCTTGCGTGCCACTCGTGGCTTTTATGGAACAGATCCATGGCACAGCTGTGCGGGGCCTCAGGGTTTGGGATCAGGCTGAAATCAAAAGAGGTTTAGGAGGTCCTGAGCAGCTCAAACACTAGACGGAGATGGCTGGTTTGGACGTGGAACATTATACCAGGATTTCCCCAGAGGCAGTAAGCATCAAGTCAAACAGGGACGCCCAGCAAGCACCATGGTTAGCTGTGTTTCCAGAGGCACACAGGGAGACACAGTGCACATTGAAGCAGCTGCCTTTTCCCAGCTGGGCGTTTACAACAGACACACCCTGGGGCTGCAGGTGGACAACAGGTGCAGAACTGGATGCTTCTCTGGTAGCTCCAGGGCGCCGCCCTGCTGGAAAAGGAAACACACTTCTGCCAGACTCCCTCTGGTCTCTAAGCAGTTCAGACCCGGACTTGAGTTCTCAGCTTAGCTTTGGCTGAGCTCTCATGTAAATAGTTAAATGACCTCACACAATAATACAGTATATGATACATTATAAATCCCTTTTAAGTAGTAAATTTAGGTCTCAATCAGCTTAAATGATCTAATTATGTGTTTAACTAGACATAATTAAAAGTCCATCTAAAATGTAACATAACAGACATGCTTGATTCAGGTGCATCTTAAAACCGACCCAGATCTGTGTTTAATCTAGTTATTTGAAAAACTAGAGCAAGTGGGAGTTTAGGCAACAATAAAGAGCAAGCAGACCTCCAGGACCTGAGCATGAACTGTAGCCTGTTTTGGCAGCAATATATGAACATCATTACACAGAACCAGAAGTCACCTGAATCAGACAGGGACAATATTTGACCAAACAGGCTAGGTGGAGTGATTGGCTTCCTTTACTTTTAAAACTTTCTTACTGTACGTTCTTATGAATGTCCTGTACTTTCCCAGCCTGTAAATTTTCCCAGCATGGGAAACATCCTTAACTATTTTTTGTTTCTGTGGTGTTTTATCTGACCTAAAAACTGCAAAGGCTGCTCAGACTGGAATTAGTGGCAATTTCACGGAGAAGACACACACCAAAGCCCATTCTCAGACAGTGCTTCCTGACCCTGTTTGACAGTCCCCCAGGATTACAGCCTGTGAACATTAATAAACCGGGTTATGGCTATTAATAGTTGGTACGCACTGTTTTTGAGGATTCCATACAAAGATGCAAAGAAGGAGATGGAGCACAATGTCTGATCTCAGCGTGGCTGGAAAACCCATCTGGGTCCTGGGTGAGTTTTGCAAAGCCCTGCAAGCACCGAGGAATCTGCTCTGTAACTCACAGCAGCACCAGGCAGAGGTCTTCCTCAACGTTTTTCACTCTTCTTTTTATTTTGACTTTTCAGCCCTATATCATCATTACATTCCAGGGTATCGTCTCCAGGGGTAATTAGAAATACATTAAAGACAGAGATTCATGCTGTATAACAATCCAGTGATGTCACAGAATGTAAATACACATCCAGGTTTGCATCTCATTTAATTTACCAGCAACTCCACGAAGGATCATGATTAAATCTGCCATGTGATCCGTTAGGAAAATTAAACAGCCAGCCCAGAGTCAACAGTCAATAGTCATAGTCCCTCACTGTATACTGTCTGCTTACCTGTCTACAGAACTCAGTCCTGCAACCCTGATTAGGAACAGATTCAACACTTTCTACAAAAACACCCTCAACATTTTCATTTTTGGCAGATCGGATCCTTGTCCCCAGTTAACGTCACTGCCTCAAGACAGACCAGGTTATACAGTATTGAAATAATCCTTCTGCAACAGGAAGAGCATTTTTTGCGAATCCCCGTGTTTAGGTTGCAGTTACCCTTCAGAAATGCCCAAACACCGATCTATTCAATTTACCCATCAGATCTGATTTTTGTGTTACTTTGTGTATGTTTGTATCCGGGGAAAGTCTCAAGCAGCCTCAACAGGGGTTGGGATAGAACACTCTTACTCTCCTTCCAGGTTTGAAAGGGTAACACTTTATTACTTGTGCATGGAATTGCATCGAAGGGCTTTTCATTTCACAAGGAGATGAGCCTAAGGCTCTTTTACTGTAGCCTTGTCATCTCTGGGCAACACAGTGCACCGACAAGCTGCAGTTAAGGCATTGCTTGATTGTTCAAGGACTCTGCACTACCGCACACGAAGACCAGAGACGAGTGCCTTTAACACTCCCTGCCATGCAACCTGTCCATGTGCCAATCACTTCTCATAACTTTCCATCAGAGGAAAGCTGGGAAGGGGAAAGGAGGACAGGGACTTTATCCTGGAATCACTTATCTCTGGATGGATTTAGGAAGTGCAGCACTTATTATTTGTCTGATGTGTAAAATCTGTGAATCTTCCTTCCTTTGCTTGCATATCATAGTAGGGATTGTCATTTATAGCTCGCATTAGGATTTGTCTGGCACGATGCTGAGGACATGCTGTTTGGCTCCCCTGCTGAAAAGCCAGCCTCTCCCTGTCTTTCTTATAATAACGCCCCACACTGGCAAGGACTTCCTGTCAGTCTGGTGTCACACCCACCCCTTTTCATCCTGGGCGAATGAAAATTTCTTACATGTAATCCTGCCAGGATCACCTCTTCATGTCTCGTCGTATTGAATGGTGACATAGCTCCAACAAAAAATCTTTTTGTGATGTTCTTTTAACTTTCCAACAACACACACCTTTCTCTTGCCTTTAGTGGTAAGAAAAGCAAGATTTCAACAGGCATCAGAAAAATTGAGAAATGCCGTTAATGCAAGTCCACAATAGTTACCGGTCTTAAAAAATGGGCCTTTCTGCGAACATGTGAAACCCAACGCAAATTTACAAAAAAACAGGTTTCAGAACTACGTTGTTCCCTTTGTCTAGCTTGTATTCTCCATGTCTCAAACCTGATCTCATCCAACCCTACTGAAGCGAAGAGACTCCAGGACTAGGAGCTTGGGATAATACAAACTCATCCCCACCCCAGCCCCTTCCCCTTCCCCACTCACAGCTGTTTATTAACTCACAGCAAGGTGTTTCATTCAGCTGCTTGCTGTGCGGAGCTCAATCCACTTGAGGAAATGACAGAAAATACCGAGAGAGCCAGGAGAGGATCAGCACTGGGGAGGGGCTGTGTTTTCCTATTTCATTATCCTCCTTCACTGGAGTCCATGTGCTCCCAGCATCGCGTGCCGAATCCCTGCGCTCAGTCCTTATAAACCAATGCGCGCCCGACTAAAGCAGGGCTCTGGCACCTGCCCTGCTGCCTCTCCCTCTGATACAGGCCAGCTGCAGTAAATCCCAAAGAGACTGCCTTTCACTTGCGAGCCCGGCGCTGTGATTGGCTCAGGGATGGCCGGCGTGTGGGTGTTTATCGCCACCTCCCCGCGGACACGCCAGCACTCTGCTTGAAGCGCTCAGCCGGGGAGCGGGAGGAAATCGGCACCTCTAAAGCTGTCGCCAGGCTCCGAACCCCCACGCCTCTTCGCTGCCCCAGCGCACGCCACACGCCCCAAAATGCGGAGGCTGTTGGAGAGCAGCTGGATGAAGTTCGGACCAGCTGGCAGAGGAACCTATGACTGGGTGACTGGGGCGCCGCCCACTTCCATAGAGAAACAATTACAGGTGAGTTCACCAGGGCCAGCTACTGTATCTGCCAGCACGCAGCAGCAGGACCTGCCAGATGTCTCACACTGTTACAGCTCACTACTAGGAAGGTTCTTAATTTCGACTGAAACGTGAATCGGAACATGGTAAGAATACTTTTGCATATACCTTACCACCTGAAAGACTTTTCAAAAATTACATTAAGATTTAAGAAGATTATTTCAGGAAGTTTAAAAAAGTCATTGATGCTTTTTTCAGTCATTTAATATCCTTAAGCCTTCTTTCTTGCTGTTCTTGCTTTTCTCTCTTTCACCTACACCTGCTCGTTTTTTCCAGCGGTTGACGTGTCAGTACATGAACTCTTCTTCGTGTGTTTTTGATGCTGCGCAATTCAGACAGGCCAGTCGGAGACATCATGGTTTTAGTTTGCTTTGTGACTAACAGACAGCTCATGGCGACAGCTCATCTATAAGACTATTCATGAGAGAGGGGTGTCGCAGGTGCTTTGGTAGGGTGTAAGGATGCTCTTTCAGCATTTCATATTGGCGGTAAGAGCAGACGTTTATCAGGTTTTTGCATCAGGGAGCAATGCCGTGCAAGTGACGATATTAGCATGTTAATTCTGCTGACCAACAAAGAGCATCACTGCATCCCATAAACCGAGTCTTAACTTTGAAACAAAAATTTTGACTCTTGGGTTTATGATTAAAATACAGTGAAGTGTTTCTGTTAAACTATTTATTATCGTTTACATGCTGCTGGACTTTCCCAACAATAAAACACTATATATTAAATATATATAATATAAATATTAAATGAAGAGAGTCAAAATATCGAGAGAGTCAGGAGATCTGCACTGGGAAGATGCTGTGTTTTCCTATTTCATGATCTTTCTGATCGAATTATCCTCCTGATATAAATATATTAAATATAGAAGAACTACTAATGTTTAGGGAAGTCATGCTGTATTCACACTAAATAGACAGACACGGACTCTTTAAAGGACTCAGAAGATTGTAGTAACACAAGAGACTTGTTCTTTACAGATCTGGAACACAGGGTGGTCATTTGTTCAGTTAAGGCAGCTCTGGTCCTTGAGGGCTGATTTTTGTATAAAATAATCTCTGCGTAAATTAAGTCGTCCCAGGTCTTTGAGAAATTAAAGATCCCGACCTCTAAAGCCAGCTGTATGGGGATATGCCAGGAATCTGTAATAATGACACATGTAAAAATATTTCCAGTTGATGTTAACATGTTATGTTGTACCAAAGTCAAGGCAGAGAGAAATTCTGAACTTTGCCTGAAGTTGTATGTTACAGTAGACCATTCACCATTGTAACCTGCTGATGCCCTTATATGGCTAAAAGTAAGCACAATCCATTGATGTGTTACACTTACTTTGGGTCCTCTTGAATGCTCTCTGACTGCAGTGTACATTGGGTCTCCTAATGCACGACACAGCCAAAGCTTAAAAGACATCGATTTTTCTCCTCAAAATTAGCCAGCCGACTACTACTGGCAGGTTAGATATGTTACATTCTTAAGATCCAACTTATTCTGTTGACAGTGTTACGGATTTCTTCGGAGCACAAAGACAAAAAGAAAATAAATACTTAATCACTAAGGGCTGGCGGATATTATTTGGCTGAAGCTGCTGTAATAAGAATAAATAAGCAGAGCTTCAATGGTGTTTCTTAAAGAGAATCTGCGTGTGTAGTTCACACCAGGGGCACAGAGCTGGGGCTAGGCAGTGCACAGCCGTTCCAATCCAATCGCATTTAATGACTGAGAAAGAGCATTATATGATTTCTACAGAGGCTGGCAGATGCATCTGTCAGCTATTTTTCTTAACTGTTGCTTGCTAATATAATAGTTCTTCTTGAGTGAAAACAGTGCTCATATCAGCAGCTCTAGGATTGTGGGTTGAATTCCAAGCTGGGGTACTGCAGTGGTCAAAGGGACAAATGGCTCATTAAGACAGACACAAACACAAAACACATCTAGAAGCAGGGCCCCGAGGAACCTGCAGGGCCTGACGCTGAAGGTCACACACAACAGTGAGGCTCATAGCCTGGGTGCAGAACCATTTTGCTCCACGTGGCGATTGGCAACACGAACGTGTGCGATTGTTTAGAATGGCCTTCTCGCTTTCCTAATCTTTGAGAAGTCCTCCTGTACTAACAGACACTTAAAGAGCACAAAGTTTACTGCATTCTTTTTTTCCCCTACAGAGTTATCACTGGAATGAACTGAACTCAGTCAACGACCCTGAGCCCGAGGCTGTATTCTACATCATCCTCCCCACAGCCTCCCTTCTCTGCATCGGCATCCTGGCTTTCCTGGTGTACAAGAGATACTCCCGCGGCAAACTGAGCTCAGCCAACGTCATCACACTGGACTTCCAGGATGCCGAAAGTAACGCCGAGATCCTCTCCTCCCTGACCTGGGACGCAGAACAGTTTCCCACCCCCAGCTCCGACCTTTCGGACGGCGTTTTCCTGATGGTGTACCTGCCGCCCCCCTACGAGGAGACCCTGACCAAGATCACGCGGGCCGCGAGCTCCTCCAGCTCTCGCGACGCGGACGCGGCCAGCCGCGCCAGCGCCGAGGAGGGGGGGGCGACATCCTAGCGGGGGTCTGCTGGAGGGAACCACAGACTTTGAACAACAGGCGCAACGACCAAGGGCCACACCCACCTCTTCGACACCCACCGGACCTGCGTGGCTGCTCAGGCGCTGCGGATTTGGGCCAGGAAAGCTTCTCAACGAGAGATCTGAGAAATCCACAGCTCTGAATTCCCCTGCTTGCTCATTACAAGCCATGTCAAGGAACAGATCTCCTATCTGAAAGCCTTGCAGGCAACTCCAGTTACTTTAGCCTAACCTAGGGGCAAAATACTACTCATAACCAAATTGTGAATTCTTTGCAGGAAGTACTTTCTGATTGTCAGGTCCCTGCATACAACTATTTGAATGAATAGGTCGCTATAAAATGTTATATGCATTAGGTAATTTAGGTTAGTTAAATTAATAGACACACTGCATATATAACATGTAATCAGTAGTAATACTCACACGTCAAATGATTATCTTAGTTCCATAGCTACCCTCAGTATACCAACATAAAGCTTTCCAGTGTTATCACACTCAGAAAGAGAAGTATGTTTTTACAAAAAGACACACTTGTATTCAAGTTTAAATAAACTTTATTATTGTGAGATACATATATATATATAGACAAACTCCTCTTCAAAAATCCTTTACAACCACCGGTCACAGGTTCTAACAGCACACAGGTGCAAGGAATCTCTGAAAGGTTACCTGTTGTCCACAGGGCAGCACGTGCTAGACACACCATCAACATAACAGCCCAGGGACTGGTGTGAGCAACACAACTGACCCACCCTGCTGCACAGCAGCACTTAACACAGGAGTCGCTGGCGTACTCGTCACCAGCAGAAAGGTGGAACTAAGATCTAATTACGTGTTAAAAACGTATGGTATCAAACCACACTGACTGCATCAAAATGACATACAAACTGAAAAGGCTGCCAGCAGAAGGCACTCTTTTGGCTGAGCTTTCTTTCAGTGCTTTGGCTTCTCTCTTCCAGTGCTATTCCTTTTGTATTTATACTGTACTTTAAAAACGATATATGTAATATACTGTCTGTGTGTATGTTCGTTTCTGGTCTATGTTTATATCTACTGTAATATAAATATGGTTTTTAATAAAATAAGATTTTCCTCACTGTAAACCATGTTGCAATGCATCTCCTCTATACTGTAGTATTTCTAACCTCAGCAGTAATGCACAAGCCGTCAGCTCTCCCTGAAGCATGATCTCTGCTGACCTCAGACAGCACAGCTGGGGTCTGATAGAGAGCCAGTGGTGATCCTGCAGCTGTTGAGCTAATAAGTAGCACTCTTCCTCCTTCACTAGAAATCACAAATCAGCGCCGCACCATGAAGACAGCAGGGTGCTGTTCTGCAGGGGGTCCCAGCTTTCAGGTGAGAACTGTCTGCCAGTACACTCTTACGGCAGTCAGTCACAAGCCACTTTCCAGAGACGTGATCGTGTTAACATTAGGATTCTGAGTTGTTTCTTTCTTTCAAATAAAACGATACAATCGAAAACACAAAAGAATATCTGAACGTATCTCAGCAGTACTGTTTTACGTGCAAAGGAACAAATAATAGGTTTATTCCATGCTGAAAAGAAGAAGAAAGAGAACACAACGTTTCGGCCATGGAGCCTCTTCAGGTGTGAGGGCACTGTTTGGCACTTTGGCAAAAACTGTTTGGCACTTTGGCAAAAACTGTTTGGCACTGGTTTTTACGTGTCAAAGACCTTTTCAGAAGAACAATGTCAATCATGGACAAGAGTGTCACCTAGTGGTAGAATAATATATTCAAATTCTGACTAATTTCCCATGAGGATCTACAGGTACACCACTCTTTCTTTTCCAAAATATGAAGAAGAAATATAAAACATTGGTTATCCTTTCATGTCACCCACTGTCTTTTACAGAACCCCCTGATCTCGTACTACTGAGCAGCAATTTACTGCCACAGGACTTGGATTTATGGTCACAGAATTGTCTTTTTATTTTTAAACATCGCCCTTCAAATTTAGAAGGAAAACACATCACTTAAAACCTGACAATAAAACAGCCCAAAAAAGTTAAGAAATTGTTCCCCTGAAATGGATTTAATACCACATGCTTTGTCTCACGATTGACGTCTGCGGACACAATATAAATAAATTTTGCCGAACATTAGTGGCAGATGGACCTCACGTCTCCATGCGGCTCTTGTGCTTGTTGAGGACCAGGAACTGCTCTCCGGGCAGTGCGAGAGGGGTGGGGGCCAGGTCAGGAGCTGCGCCTGTCCTCGCCGTTCTGCTTCCGGGTCGGGTCCAGGCTCGTGCCTTCGTACATGACCTTGTTCTTCATGCCATCCTGGATGAGCCTCTGCTGTACACGAAGCTTCGCGTTGCTGTACCTGCAGTAGAACCTTTACAGGCCCAGAGCAACAGTCAGCCGCCTCTTCAGCAGGCACTTTCTAACAGCAGTAGTAATACCTGGCCTTAACACTGCTATAATACTTCTCCGTACTTGTAGAGCATGTTCCATCCCAGAATGCTTTAACACAGGAGGTGCACCCAAGTGCTGCTTCCACTTTAGAGGCAGATCAGGTGGAGATGAGAGAAGCTCAATTAAAGGAGAATTGTAGGGAGGCCCTGAAACTGGATGTGTTTATAACCCATAAACTGTTATAACAGTTACGACATGCTCAATTAATAACAGTTTAAAGCTAAATTAGTATGTGTAATTAGTATGTAAATGAATATGGATGCGGTGTACAATATGCAAGACTACAATGTGATAATACATCTCGTTAACTGCACACGGTCCAGTATTCATTAAACTGTACACCTCAGCAGCTTGCGACGTAGTATATCCTGAATATTTCTGAAACATTCAAAAACCTTTCTTTCCATTACTATCTAAAAAACTATATTCTTTACATTCATTTGTTATTTCAATTACCTGCTTTCACTCATGATATGAATGTGTTTGGACACTGAATTTTACCAGTAATAATAATAATAATAAAAACTTTATTTTATATAGCGCATTTAAAGGTAGTGTCTCAAAAAGAGCTTCACAAAATGACAACAATAAAAATAATAATAACAGTAATACCAAGTCATTGTCAGAAAGGCCCTGGGTTCAAGTGAAACAAAGCACACTCACTCACTCACCAAGATCCTAGAGTTATCAGCATGAAGCCAGCTACGCCAATGTCAAAGGATCTCCTGACTCTGCCTGCAAAGGAAAGCCAAGGAATTTTAAAGGGGGGAAATACCTCAGTAGTATTTTTAGTGCTTGAAACAGGATATGAATCCAATCCAACCAATAAGGAATTTCACCGACATCTTCACGATTTGACAGTATCAAAGCTGAAGTGACTGATGTGCACCGGTGCCTAAAGAGTTCATTGTGGACTGTTGATGGACCCGTCCATCACCCTTGAAGCAAGGTAACAAACTCGAGCGCCGGGCGCAGGAGTACAGCCTGCAGCTGGAGTTTCTGTTTACTTCACCACTCGGGCTGCTTGTCCACCCGGAAGAAGTAACAGTTTAGCACAGCGGGTTGCTATTCTGAGGAACACGATTCACATCCCGATCAGAAGAAGTAACAGAAGAAAAGGCTTACTTGTTGCTAAAAAGTGGGACAACCCAGAGAAGAGTGAGCCGACTGAGCCATGCAGGACTGCTTCCCGAGCACACGGAGTGTTCTGGATGTCCAGGATCCCCAGGAGCTTGAAGGACTGCCGGGAGAGGGAGGGAACAGTATGGGAATCCTTGGGAATAGCCAGGAGTGAGCTGAGACCGAGACGTTCAGTCTCGGCACCTAACCGTGCACAAATCCCCATCTGCCACCACAGAAAGCATCATAGGATTACTCGGGTTCTCCAATAACAACTCATCAATAAACCATAACAAGCAACAACAAAGTTAGCTAACCCATAACCAGACAGAGGCAGTTTTAATTACTTAATTACTTAGTTTACTGAATCTACCGAGTATACAGAATCTGGTAGACATATATTACATCAGGATAATATATATATATACGATTACGATAAGCATATAGTGGCGCCATTAAGAGAAACGCGCAGTAAAAATGGTATTTCAATAATCGTGTAAAAAAAGAAGGTTTAACAGTGGGAAATTAGAAAACACAATTCTACCTTCCTAAGCAAGTTAGCCCTAACCTTGGCAGCTGTTAAATCAAGCTGGCCCTTAAGCATGGGAATTGTCAAAGAATTCAGACTTACTTTTTGTTTTTCTTCCTCTCCCTCACCTGCCATAGTTTTATTTTTCTGCGCGAATTTCTGTTACTTTTCTCTCTTGTCCTCTTTCATAACCTCCACTCACACGAATATACCGCAGCGGTCCGTCAGTCAATATCAACCGGGTTTGACGTTATCTGCGGTCATACAGTTCCTCCCTTTTCGATGCTATCGCAAATTCCAACGTATTTAAAGAATCAGAACAACAACTATATTGTTGTTGTTGTTGTTGTTGTTGTTGTTGTTGTTGTTGTTAAAAATAACACAGGATTTTTAAGAGTTGCAACTGCAGTATTGTGTGGAATGTTTTGTTCGGAAATCTGACTCTAAAACGCTCTACTCGCCTTCAAAAGGCAGTCAGTCCATTAATCAGTTTCGGGTTTACAGTGTATAGCACTACAATAAAAAACCGCAGATCTTGCAGAACGCCAGATAGCCTAACAGTGTGTTAATGCAGGTGGATGCTGCACATTGGTGGTGATGGAGGGGATCCCCATTACCTGTAAAGCGCTTTGAGTGGAGTGTCCAGAAAAGCGCTATATAAGTGTAAGCAATTATTATTATTATTATTATTATTATTATTATTATTATTATTATTATTATTATTTTGAAATAAGCAGGGCAGTGAGCTTCAGATTCTGTGAAAGCATCATCTAAAGAAAGTGGTGTTTAGCAGAGTCAACAAACTCTTAAATGAACAAAAGCGATCCGTCTCCTAGATTGTTTTAAAAATGCTAACAGCACCTTTAACAAACAGAAAAGATTTTTTTCAGAAGCAAACAGTCGTATTTCGAGTTTCATCTTCGCCAGCTTTAACTTTTTTTTTTTTCGGTTTAACAACAGTCAGCTAAGGACAGATAACTGCTTCAAGTACAGCGGATGGACAGGTGAGCCTCCGTTGTAACCAGAGGCTGACACACACTGTATCCTGACACACACTGGTGGAACAGACAGACAAGGACAGCACTGAGGATCCACAACAGGAAGGACAGATGCAAAGGACTGACAAACAAATAAAAATAGTGATATTAATAATAACAGTGAGTGTATATACAAGGATTAAATGTCTGACCTTTCCACATTTCTCGGAATAATGACAAAGATGAAGCAGGTAAGTGAATAATTAATCTGGGAGATTATGACAGACCTCATCAGAGGTCATGCATCAGCCCTTCATCACAGGGACCTGAAATCTAGTTGACTTGTGCAAAATACAGTTCAGCCGTGCTGGCTCAGTCCTTGAGGACATCAGATAGCATGTACCCATCCCTCCAGCCTTGAGGCGCAGGATCAGTGGAAAAACCAGCATGTCCTTCCTGAGCACCTCAGCTCCTTCTCATCTTCCTGGAGGTGAAGGCCTTGGACATCGCTGAGGATTACTGAAAGCAACATACAGATTTTAATTTTCTCTTCTTCTAAAACTCTGCATGATGTCAGTTCAAGGAAAAAAGCTGCTAAACTCAATATCATGAAATGTGAGTACCTAACATACGAGTACACATTGTGTATCCACTGGAATAAGAGAGTACCACAAGGCTCCACTTCGGAATTTAACATTAATAAAAGACACCAAAAGAAAAATGATTTCCCCTGTAGGTGCCCAGTAGGCATTCTAAACCGGTCAAAATTACACAAAGACCAGAGCTTTAAGAAGACTTAATGTTGAGAGTAGCAAAGGTAAAGTGTGGCTCAGGAGTTACTCCAGGGAGCCCAGCTGAAATGAAACCCTGAAAAGCAGTAAGACTGTATTTAAATCTGTTCTGTCTGGGTCCAGTCTAGTAGGACCCATTGTAATACTGTAGAAGATAAAGAACCCTGAATTAACAGCAGTGCTTTGCCTGCAATGTCTGAATCAGAGTATTGGGGGTAAATAAACCTTTTAGATAAATGGATACTAGAGAGGTAGAGGAGTGGTGTTTAGTTCTGCTGCCTCACAGCTCTCGGGTCCTGGTTTGATTCTGGATTGGAGCACCTCCACCAGGTGATTCCGAAGACAGGCCGGCTGGCTTCACTGTGTCCGAACTATGTCTGTGTGCGCTGGTGTCCAGAGGCAGACAGGCACCCTGCTCCTCTTCATGGCCCCTGTGCCCTGGGTCAGGACTCTAGGCCGCTGGGACCCTTACCAGGAATAAGCGACTTTCCGATGTGGATGCACCATAATCCCATCAAGCTTTGTGATATGGATGTATCGGAATGGAAGGATATTCATTTTTATTTGCTGGTGGAAATAAAAAAAATCACATACCTCATTTTTTGTGATTTTTAAAAACAATTTAGCTTGTATTTTTTTAGTAGGACAACTGTTCTTTTCCAAGTTTATGCTTTCTGGTTCCAAAAAAAAAACACAATAAAAGCTGCTTTTATGCACAGTCACATTATTGCCTCTTAAGCACAATTGTAATATTAGTAGAATACAAAGGACGAAAAACCCGAATCAAAATCCTACATTTAGTTACTTCCTGAATGTACAACACATGTACAAAATGGTTCATTTTATTATGAGATATACTTTATCTTTATTTATTCCAAGGGATGGGTTTTTTCTTACAAGGTCCCTAAATAAAAATAGACAAGCATTGTTCAGGAATCAAGAACACTATCGAGTCAAAGTGCTTTTTAATAATCCACTCCAGGATTAGTGCTACGTTCAGAGCAACCAGCAAAGACTAGTGAGTGGGCTGAGCTCTACTGCCATGGCATCGCACTGCTGCGCTATAAAAGCCCGCTGTGATCGGTGTAGACCAATACTTCACCGAAACCTGCTGAGCCGAAACTGAAGAGTCAAGTCAGGTAGGTCAGAACTTTTATTAAAGTCCATCGCAGTGCAACCCAGAGGAACATCCAGCTGAGCTGCATGATGGACAGCTCTTTGTACTTGTATATTTTTAAGGTTAATATTCCAGGTGTAATTACCTGTAATTAAGACATTTGCAAGAACATTTGTAAGAACAGCACTCAGCTGTATTAATGAGTCATCAGGTGGTCAAAGGATTAGAATAAAACTAAAAGTGTCTAAACAAGGAAGCTCTTTGTACTTTATTAAACAGAAAACCAAGCCCTGTTGAGAGCTACTGCAGTAACGGTCTGGGGCATATTTTAATCCCCTCTCACTATATGTTGTCAGAATCATTTTATAAGTTTTGTTAATTTACCTTGACAACAATATCAAAGTTGTCAGATATTCATTTTGGATCACTTGCATAAGGAATATGATGCCTCAATACATTGTGGCTGTTTAACTGCCAATTGCCATCTGATTATAACAGTATGCACTATTAATAAGTGAAATGAAAGCAACGATTAAAAAAAAAATATCCCATTAGGCATTCTGAGCAATGTCCCATCTGAACTTCAGTAATGCTGATGCTTGTAACAGTGTTAACACAAGTACCTCAGGATTAGTCTGCAATTGCTAACATAACACTCATTTACATTGTGACGCTAAACATAATAGGGAGCACCGAGCCTGAAAGAAGATGTGCAGTCACCCCTCAGAACAGTTCTGAATTCTCCTGCAGCAGGGTGTGCACTGAAACATACAGGTCATTTAAACAATAATAGAGTAAAATGTGCAATTTATGATTACAGGACTTTAATATATGTAGAGGTAATAAAGTTTAATTATTTTACAAAGTTTGGTGACCAGGTAAATCCATGCAACCTGTATTTATTATTCTAAGGGAAGACCAGATTCCTTGAATAAAAATGGTGTTGGGCTTAGAAATTCTGATTTAAGGACTGCTGAAACATCCAATCTTTCGGAGAAGCGAAATGACAATCTTATGGAAATATTCAATGATTGTGTTTCAGTTCAGGTGGAAAGAAAGTTCCACTCGTATGAAACCGCAAGAATCGAACGAACCCTCTGCTGCTCCCAGAAGGATGAGGGCTTTCCCAGCATGCATCGCGCTCCTGGGGCTGGGCCTGTGTGGCCTCCCGAGCCCAGCCGCCACCTCCCCCCTCCGCTCCTGCGAGCCCGTGAACGAGACCGTCTCCGTGGAGAAAGACGGCTGCCCGCAGTGCCTGGTGTTTCGGACCTCCATCTGCAGCGGCCACTGCCTCACCAAGGTAGCGTCTCGCCTTCCTGAGTGCCACAGGCGCGTTCGCCTGACGTGACCCCAGTCCCTGCTGGACTCCATCTCAGGAAGCTCCCGCATGACAGTTCCTGACTTTGACCTATTCTTGTAGCTATTCTAAATTCCCAGAGAGATGCTTGATATACGATAAGAGAAGATCACTTTATCGGCCATATACAATTTCTTGTATTAGGAATTTGTCTTTTCCCATACCCCATCTTGCTCTCCTTGAGAGACACAGACAGGGAGAGAAGCTGGGGGTCAGAGTGCAGGGTCAGCCATTTATACGGCGCCCCTGGAGCAGTTGGGGTGAAGGGCCTTGCTCAGGGGCCCAACGGAGTAGGATTCCTCTGCCGGCAGCAGGATTCGAACCGGCAACCTTCCAGCCACAGGCGCCACAGTGCCACCACTCCGCCCCATACATTTTATATATATGAAATGTATTGCTAATAACTGTTCAAGCAACTGAACATTCATTAACAAGGACTAATTAAGCACATCAAGATTTTAATTAAGGCTCCAGTATCCGGGTGTTCTTCCCCCTAGACTGGATTTTCCAACCAATGCCACCAGTGTGATGATCATAGATGTGTTTTGGATTAGGGCAAACCAACGTCCTGATTACTCGGTCATTGCAGATCCCAAGGCATGGTTCTGGTTACATTTCTCTAGAATATAGTACAACACAATGCCTCACTCCTCCCCCTGATCTGCTGTTCAGACCTCACCTGGTGTCACCCAGGTGGGGCTGCACTACAGCGGGGGATGAAATGGGTTCCCTCTTACATGTGAAGCACTCTGGGATACAAAACACAATTGCATGGAATTTATTAGCAATCTTGTTATTATTAATTGACAGAAGGCTCATACATGACAAAAACCGACAGAAAGGGGGGTTCTCAGGCACGAGGGGTGACAGACTGATCTGCACAAACGATGTGAGGAAGTACGCTGTCACAGCGCAGGCAGCTGAACGAGTCTGTCATCCGGAACAATTTGAATAGATTCTTGAGTGAAAACAGCACTGTGACAGTAAATGGAACATGAGAGATTGTCTATTATTCATTTTGATGATGCTTGCATCGTCAAACACAGGAAACTTAAGCTTGTTTTTAACATGTTGAAAAGTAAACTTTACAATAAAATAATAATAATTTTATTAATGAGCGCTTTTCAAAACACCCGCCACACATAGTACACATAGCAAAAGTAAAAGAGAAAAAGGTACAGCAAATTGACCCAGTGAAATCAACATGAAAAGTAAATTATACGAACCTCAAAGCCTACAGTAAAAAGATGTACAAGGAAATTTCCTTATTTATACTTATAACATGGAGCTTCACAAGAGAAGGCTCTACCACCCACTGTGTGGAGCCTGCTTTGCACCCATGTTAGAAGACAGGACACCGGTGTCTTATGCACGAGCAGGAGAGCTTCTGAATTTTACAGGCAGCCAGTGCAATTTACAGAGGATGGGAGTAATCTGCTGATGCAGAGTACTTCCAGTTAGCATGAGCTTCGGTATTCTGGAAATACTGAAGCCCGTTTCATACCTGTGAGGATACCTCAGTTAGTAAGGCATTGCAGCAGTTAAATCGTGACAAAATAAGAGACTTTATCAATATTTCAACATCAGAACAATGTTGTGCAGGTGGAAAAAATACAACCTTGTGATCTTCAAATGACACAAGGTCAGAAGTAAAACCAAGGCTTCTTCCATCAAGGTCTGATTTCAATACCTTTGACAACAACAGCAAACTCAGCAGCTTTTCAAAGGCAGGGTAAGAGCAGAAGCTCGGTCTTGTCTTAGGGAAGTGTAAGAAGGTTCAGTCTGCATGCAAGAAGCTAACTGTGAGTGAGGTCTCATTGTAGCTATGAATTCAGTCACATAAGCAGCATGAACAGCAGTAGAAATTCATACCTGGCAGAACAAAAGGCAACATCCATGTCATGACTGCAGGCGAGGTCAGCATTCATTGGAAGAATTGTGTCATTGCAATTCTGAGATGCTCGGGGTAAAGCTTAAATCTAAAGGCCACACATATGCAGTGTTATCAAAGCGTGGTTCCAAAACTGCATCTCTAACTCAAACTTGGCATGGGATCTGAATACGGAATTTTCGAAAACCTCAATATTATGACCCTTTCTAACTACAGGAGACCTGGCTGTTGTCTGCAACCAGTGTGAAACTTGTTTTTCCACCAGAAAAAAAAATCAACATCACAACCACACGGCGGGTTTATAAAGGCCTGTCCCGATTCGCGTGGGTACACTCATGATCCTCACCTGCCTGCCTTCCAGGAGCCCGTCTACAAGAGCCCCCTGGCCATGATCTACCAGCACGTCTGCACGTACCGGGACGTCAAGTACGAGACCATCCGGCTGCCGGGCTGCGCCCCTGGCGTGGACCCCCACGTGACCTACCCGGTGGCCCTGAGCTGCGACTGCAGCCTGTGCACGATGGACACGTCCGACTGCACCATCGAGAGCCTGAGCCCCGACTTCTGCATGAGCCAGCGAGCGAGCCTCCCCGCCTACTGAGGCAGACGGACGCCAACGCCCACAGGTGGGATCCCCGCACAGCCCGGCCTCCTCTCCTGTATCCTTCCCCGGCGATCTCCTTGACAACACAAACACGCAGTCACAGATCGGATCGATTCACCACCAGCATCCATTCGAGTTAGATGGGCCAAACAGCCTCTTGTCACTTGTAACCTTTCCTTCTGTCTTACTGATGTCAGCAGACCCTCTGCCTTGCTAATCAATGTGAATAAAAACAGTTTCAAAACGTTTCTAGACTTGCATTTCAGTCTCGTGTCTTTCCAGTGGTTCTTTGTGTCGTTTCACGAGTCACTACATGTCCAGTGTATCAATTAAAACATCACCCATTTGATTCATTCAGCTTTGTAAATCAACAAAGACACTGTTTTAAAAAGCCACCCGAGTTCTGCTGCTTGGCTGGGACACTTCCAGCCCCGCTAACAAGATGCGTTCGAACGGCCTGGACCGAAGGAGCCTTCCCCGTTATTTCACAGGCCCCCCAAGCGGGGCTGATGAGGACAGGACTTCCAGCGGGTGTCCAGCTCAGAACATCGAGGACAAAACAACCGACAAGCGAGGGAGACCCGTGACTCGTGTCTCTCGGTGGGGGGGCTCAGCTCGCAGCCTGCCCCGCGGCGTGCTGGCCCTTGAAGTGTCTCCTCAGGTCCCCCAGGATGTTGAAGGTCCGCCCGCACTCCTTGCAGATGTAGGGCCTCTCCCCGGAGTGGGCGGCCCGCTGGTGCTGCCTCAGGCCCCCGTTCTGGGTGAAGCTCTTGGGGCAGTGGGGGCAGCGGTAGGGCCTCTCGCCGCTGTGCACCCGCAGGTGCTTCTTCAGGTCGCTCAGCAGGCGGAAGCGCTTGGGGCACTCGCCGCAGGGGTGCGGCCGCTGGTCGGAGTGGATGAGCTCGTGCTGCCGCAGGTGGCCCAGCTGGGAGAAGCTCTTGCCGCAGTGGGCGCACTCGAAGGGCGTCTCGCCTGTGTGCGTGCGCCGGTGCTGCTTCAGCGTCTCCAGCCAGCAGAAGCTCTTCCCGCACTCGCCGCAGGCGTAGGGCTTCTCGCCCGTGTGCACGCGCCGGTGCTTCTTCAGGTCGCTCAGCTGCCGGAAGGTCTTGCCGCAGTCCGGGCAGCCGTGGGGCTTCGCCTCGGGGCTGTGGGCGTTCTTCTGGTGCCGCCTCAGGTTGGTGGGGTGCGGGAAGACGGCGGCGCACTCCCCGCAAGGGTACTCCCTGCCGCCGTGCCGGGCCTCCAGGTGCTCCTTCAGCTGGCCGCGCTGGTCGAAGGCCTCCCCGCAGGCCTCGCACGCGTAGCGCTTCTCCTCGTGCACCTTCTGGTGCTTCTGCAGGGTGCCCAGCTGGCTGAAGGTCTTGGGGCAGCGGGCGCAGGAGTAGGGCTTCTCCCCCGTGTGCCTGCGGCGGTGCGCGGTGAGGTCTCCGGAGCGGGCGAAGGCCCGGCCGCAGACGGGGCAGCAGTAGGGCTTCTCCCCGGTGTGGGTGCGCCTGTGGACGGCCAGCGCCCCCGACCGCAGGTACTCCTTGCCGCAGTCCTGGCAGGGGTGCGTCCGGCGCGCGGCCCGCGGCTCAGCCTCCGACCCCCGGCCCTCCCCGCCGGGCTCGGGGGCGTCCCCCCTCTCTTCCTCCTTGACGAGGACGAGCCTCAGGTCCGAGACGTTCTCCGCGGCGTCCGAGGACTCGGCCCCAGAATCCGAGTCGTCGCCCGGCTCCCCCTCGGACACGGACACACCGAGCTCGGCCTCAGCCGGGCCGCCTGACCCCGAATCTGCCCGCGGCGTCTCGGCCCGCCCCCTGGCGCCCGTGATCGGCAGGCGGTCGGGAGCCGCGGCCGGCTCAGGGTGCCACCGATCCGTCACGGTGCCGTTCCACCCCAGTTCCTCCGGCTCCGGCGCCTCCTGTTTCACAGACACGGGCGTGCCGTTCGGCTGCTGGCCCGGTTCTTTACAGCCAGCAGGCCCAATACTATCCAAACGTCCAGCCTCCTCCTTACTCCTCTGCTCTCCTACAAAGAAAAACAAGCCGTTCACACTACAAGAACCACCACAGGCACACAGACTGCTTATAAGAATAGATCATTCTCATCATCTCCAGGAAACTGCCCCAGTCACCACGAAGCGTGAATCACAGGAGAGAAAACACCTGCACACGCTGCAAGAGACAGAACCACAAACAAGGCGCAGAGCCTGATCACATCTAGGCACACCTCTGCTGCCTCACAACACATACTGAGGTTTAGCTAAAAATCACAGGCAGGTCCGTGAAAGGGCAGAAGCACGCCATGGCGATCAAGAATTACACACCCTGCACCTCGCATTAGCTCAAGAGAGCCGCCGTTCAAACTCACGACTCCCGGCTCCCGGCTCTGGCTAGCCGGAGGGTTACAGGTGTAACCGAAGGCTGTGGTGCCAAAACAGCGAATGGGCATGCGGTTAAAACCGCCCATTGCGATACAGTCCCTGTGAGCTTCTGCTGCGGCGACCTGTCTCTGATCTGTAGGATCTGGCGTGCCCAGGGAATATCGTTTCTAGGTGCCATCTTCCACAGGATGGCACTTCGCACACGATTGAAGCGCTTGGACTGGCAGGGGGATTACGGGTAATACTCTCTAATGCTCCGACTGTTTCACACTCAAAGCAACCTGAATTAAAACAATAGCTGCCAGTACTCGGCGAGGCAGCGGTCATTCACCTCAATCAAAACTGTGCGAAAGCGCTGTTGCTTTAGGTCCTGTGTCTGTCCGTCGGCACATCTGCTACCATGCAGTAATCGAACAGACTTTGGAGCACAAATGAAAAGTATTCAGTATATTTGCGAGTCAAACGTAAAACCTGAATAGGTCCAATCCACTGTGTCTATTTTAAGAAAACGAGTTACTGATTTCGGACAAAAGCGCATTATGTGTGTATTTTTGTGGGGGGCATTACAAAATCGTAATCCTAACATTTCTGATTTATGGCTCAAAAAAAGTGTGCAATTCATGACAACAGAACACAACACCGATGCATTCTTCACCCTTTGCCGAACCGAACCTAAACGGTACAAACAGGGTCGACGGCACTACGTTCGGTTCGGGTAAAACCATCTCTTTTTTTTCCCCCCCAATTAGCGCCGCGACATGAATGATCTGGTTTTAATATCATTTACTCACCCTCTTTTAATCCGTTCATGTTCCGCCGGCCTCAGGAAACAGCAACAAAGATGCGGGCGACTTCAGACACGGCCCGCCCCTCCGGATTTCCATTGGCTGGGCCGGCCAGGCCGGGACGCTCTTGTACTTCCTCCGCCCGGGGGAAGCGCACGGAGGTCCGGGATCGGTCCGCGACACTGACCCCTGCAGAGGTGCGCTGTGGCCCCGCTCGCTTGGCTTTTCCCGGCCCAGGCTGCCGCCGCTCCCTTGTAGGCACCCGGCCGCCGAGTAACCGACGCATCACAACAGATTACGGCTTTGACTGACGGCGCTCTGCGCTTTTTCGCTTTTGACCTGTTCGCCTTTCTCTTTTCAACAAGTTTCTAATGTCCAAGGTTACAAAGTACAAGGTTACGTAAATCTAAAAACAAAAATACAAAATGTGTACACACCCTTTTCAGGCGATTTTACCTTCAGTCTGTTTTTTGCTCATTCCCAAGAAAAAAACCCCGATTAATCTCTCCCCCCTCCCCCCAAAAAGAAGAAAATTCCATCTTTTGAGAATTAAAAAAAAATCAGACAACTGGTGTAATGTTTAAACATAATGTTTATTGAAAGAAATAGAAAAGTCCCATCAAAGGCTATAGCAGAAAGGCTTGAAGCTGTCACTTTATAATGAAACACGGAACAGACCTGATTTGAACACAATGGAAGGAGGTGATTAAGTGAGGTAAAAGCAGTTGGAAATGATGGCTTCTCCGTCCGTCTTCTCTTCAGGGCAAAAAGGTGACGCGACATATTAATGGTTTTCATTGAGTATGATACTTTCATAACATAGTGACAGCATTTGCCCAGACATAATAAGTATGATTAGAGATAAAGATGGACGCTACTGATTCTCTCTGTATTTCTACGGGTCCTCTCTGCTTGGAGGGCTGACTTAACAGCCGGCGAAATAGACAGCCGGGTCCTTAGTAAGGCAGTCAATTTCGCTGAACATCGACTCCATCCTGGAAGAGAAAAACCGTGTACAGGTGTGTTTATTAGTTTAAAACAAAATGCCTGTAATGATAGTAGTCACTATAATGCTTCCACACAAAGAAGGGAAATGATTAAATGAGACAAGCAGAACAATGCAAAATGCCACCAACATGTGCACAACACTGGATGTGAGATTATAAGGGAAAGCCACGCTGTTTTCTCAGTGGGCCAGATCCTTCCAGATGGGTCTAATGAAGTGTTATGAGCAGTGCCGGATTTCCCATTAGGCACTGCTGGCACAGTGCCTAGGGCCTACAATATTTTTAGGGCCAATGAAGGAGGGAAACATTAGTGACTGACAAAAAACGAGCTGAAACAACATGCTTGTGATCGACTCTAGGAGCTCCAAATCAATATTCATACGCTCTCTAGTGGCTGTTCTAGAAACTAGAAGTATCAAAGTGATGGTCGCTCGACTCCCCTCCATCAATCACGTGGTTCAGCATTAGAATAGTTTAAAGTGCATCATGTCAATCGACGTCATTCAATTGGCCTTTACCCCTCGTTTTGCACATTTCAGAGTGAAAGTGTCTAGGGCCTACGAACACCAAAATCCGGCCCTGGAGGACAAATCAGTACACTGTTACTGTTACTGTTAAAATTCAGGAGAGTTCACTCTTGACAAGACTGTTTTCTAAAGTTTCCTGCTATTGTTGCATGTTCACTTACATTGTCTGCATAGTCTTCATGGCCTCGGGAGTATTAGGTAGTTTCCTAAATAAAATTAAAAAAAAAACAATTTACCGTGGTGATCTTGTTTGCAAATATACATGCAGTAACCTCTTATCATTCACAGCATGCAATATTAACACCAGTCTGTGCTAGCTTGCCTGCTTCACTCAATCTTGACCTTTGACCCCTTCTGATACTTACTGCTTCATCAGCGTAATGAGCGTCTTCGTGCAAGTGATGTCGTCGGTGATGTCATCATCAATCAGCTCTGAAAACAGAATAAGTATTGCTGTAGCATTAAACGGGCGCGACATGAAGGGTAAACAAGTGGTGTCAGATACTTGCAAAGAACCTTCCACACTCTTGTCCTGAAACTGGAAGCTTGATGATATCCAAGTTCAAGTTTAAAGGCTGTAATTGAGCATCATAAATTCGGGCTTAAGTGTCTGTAAGATCTTGGTTTATTTCTAATGAAACCTTTTCTCTTTTATTTTTCTTTGTATCATAGATGGAAGCTTCAGGGATAGATTTTCTCATTTACTGATTATGTGGACTTTATCTGAAGTCTCGTGAACTAAGTTCTGTTTGACACAGTGGACTGTGCACTGTGGACACACAATATGTACAAAGTGGACTCTTGTACATATTGTGTGGTGAGGAAGATAACTCTCCAGGACTGGAGGATATGGACAATCTTTATTCATTGCAGCTGTTGCAGAGCAGCATGATGGACTTTCATCTGAAAAACTGTTTTTATATATCTTGTATATAACACCATAATAATCTCAAAATCGTTATAGTCATAACAGTTGTAATCTCAAACCTGCACTTTCTGCGTAGCCTAGTAGTGATACGAAACACTGATGACATCACATCTGTGAAACGTTGTTTGTGTTTCTTTTATTAACAATATATCCTTGGAATTCCGACACACCCTGTAGACTGCAGGCAGCCACAAACTGTTAAAGAAAACAGTACGTTTTTAGAAAGGCAAGAATGGAAAGTCATCCAGTTGCTGGATGAGGGGGGGCTGTGAGAATGAAGTGAGCTCAGCCAGGGAAACTGACAGAGAAAGAAAAAGAGAGAAACGTTTTCTTCCTCCTCTGCTACTCTGCCTTGAGTTCAGCTGAAATAAGGGCCTAATGATGGTTTTACCTCTGTAGCCTGGACTCGGACTCTCTTCCCAGTCTCCCGAAGAGGGGAACCGCCTCCCACCTGCCTTCACCCCGCTTAGGCATCACTGGGAGATTTAACTGCCCAGCAGCAGCTGCCACACCTGGAACTTGCAATGCAGTGCAGCCCCCACAGCAGGAGCAGAGCTGCAGCACGTGTCAGGTCACCCTGAAAGGCACAGCTGGGGGACCGAAGTGCTACTTACTGTTGCAGTCCATGCTGCACACGTTGTGCGAGGGAGTGATTCCGTCGCTGCAGGCAAAACGGTTGCTGAGCTGGAAGATCCCGAACAGGTCCCCTAAATTGATGGAGTTTCCGGGGGGTGGATTGGGGGGCCCGTTAGGGCTGCCGGGTCGGGGTCCGGCCGGCAGCCCGCCTGGCGCTGACTGGTTCTGCCTGCTGCCGTCCCCTAGTCCTCCGCCCAGGCCCACCAGCTTCAGCACCTCGGGAGGCAGGGTCAGGGTCTTGGAGGGGTTGACACGGGTGGTGTCGAAGCCAGTGGTCTTCTCCACCTTGCAGATAGCTGTGAAGTGAAGGAATCGGGAGGCAGAGAGTTCTGCATCAGAGCCTTCAGCTTCAGACACATGGCTGGGCCTGACTGCTGCTTCAGTGCCAGTGCTTGGTAAATGGTTTGAAAGTTTGCAATAGTGAATCAGCTGTTTTGAGTTGACTTTCTTCTGAATTTTATAGAAATGTATCTTTTCTTTTATCTTCATTTTCACTGTGCCATCCTATGGTTTTAATGTAGCTTCATAATGTTTTTAAAGATACCAAGAGTTGTCCAAGTAGATATTTATTAAAGCAGTACATTCAGCTCTTGAACATGTTTTTTTTTACTGAATCTTCTCTTTTAAAAATAATTGCAACAGTATTTGATTATTCTGAGGCTCTGCAATCACACTTTAATCTGGACTCCTAAGTAAAGCAAAGTTCATTTGTGGAAGTTTTCTGGCTACACTAACTTATCAACCTTTCTCTTGTAGAACCACTTATATTCAGTTTTCAGTTCATGCATTGGGATCATTGCATGCTGAATTGGTTTGCTTCTGTTTTAAATAGCTTGGGAGCCCCCAGTGTAGGTTAAGAGACAAACAAACCCTACCTTTTGCCATGATCTCCTCGATGTTGGGCATGGTCTTGGGCATTTCAGGCTTCATCCTCTGCAGGAGTTCACACTTGGTGAAAACCTTGGCGTCGGTGGTGGGTGACATGAGCGTCACAGCAGCTAGGAGGGCCAGTGCCACTGCACCAGAGAGAGACTTCATCTTGCAGCCTTGTTGTCTTCCTGTGGATTGATACAGCGCTGTCACTTGTGACCCTTAATATACTCTCAGACCCCCTGGCATGCATCTCCCCATAGAGCCAGCCCACAAGATCAAGTTCCTTTGGGCATCTTTCAATGGGAGGGATAACAGTTGAAGGGTATAATTTAGTGTATTTGAGCAGGTGAAAAGGTAAATACCTGTAATTACACCAGATCTCTTTCCAGTGTATTGTAAGCCCCTCGGAACATGGCATTGCCTAACAGTTCATGCAAGTCTATAATATCGGGAATGAGCATAAAGTACTGGACTGACGTCACCTTCTGGAAATCTGAGATCAGCGCAAGAGAACAGCTATTCTTATCCAGGAGTTTGAGGCCAAAACAAGCAGTTTTGTGGACGATCTTGCACAGTGTTCATGGTCATCCAAGCTGGGTTTCGTAACGGTTGCAGAAGTGATGTTATTTAGGAATTTTTGCATGACAAGGAGTGTGCAAAAGGTAATGTGAAGAAATGTACATTTCTGTTCATGGCAAAGGTGAAGTGCACAGTGTTATTATGAAATCTGATGATCTTAATTCCCAATTGTCATCAGTGTTCTGAGGGTTTAACAATAGGAAACTAAACCTATTTATTTCACCAATAGATCTTTCTGAAGACAAAGCAAACGATAAAGACATATAGGAGAAAGGTCTGAACTATGGGTTCCTCTCTCACGGAAGGTTTTGAAAACCTTTTTTCAGACCTCTTCCATTTGAAATAATGATCAGGTCTGTTCAAGGTGAAGTTAAGTGAGGCTGTAAAATGTGGCTCACGAAACACAGCTTAAATCTCCCCACACCGGTCATCAAGAAATGAACTTCACCAGAGACATCAGAAGACAGGTAGGAAAAATACTTCCAAACCTATACTGCAGTTATTTTTTTTATTTTAATGACAGACAGGAAAGATACAGGTTTTCATTATTATCATTTTTATTTTTTGCCAAAATTATAATATCTGTCATTCCAGAACAGCTATGAAATGTCAACCACAAATGCTATGATCAGTTGGTTCATTGTGTTGTTAATTTGTCACCTACCCTGCGCCCGAGAAACTATCTTAATCAACATCAATTTATCAATAGCTGCAGGGTGCAGTGTGAGACACTTTCAGAATCTGTTTTGAAATGGTCATCCAAAACTGATCGGTGTTTACCGCTTGTGGTGATTTTAATTAATAATTCTTGTTCTACTTCAGAGGTGATCATTTAGAATCCCTCCCTCCTGAAAATAAAACACACACACACATTTTGCGATTGAACGGGTAAAGTCCACAGCTGCCAAACTGAAAATAGCATCAACAGCCGAGGGATCCGCAGTGATAATCTAGAATTCATACCTTGATGTTATTTAGGAATTTTTGATACCCTTATTTTTTACTCTACCCTTATTTTTTACTGCCTTTTAAAATGTCTTTCCAGGATTTTTGTATATTTTAATAATAAATAATCCTTTCACTTTTCTGGACACTCCACTCAAAGCGCCAGTGTGCAGCCCCACCAGAGTGTGCCAGTACACCCCCCACACACACCAGCTCTGTGAGGAGGAGAGCAGAGTGATGAAGCCAGTTCAGAGATGGGGATTATTAGGAGGTCATGATTGGTAAGGGCCAGGGGGAAATTTGGCCAGGACGCCGGGGTTACACCCCTACTCTTTTCAAGAAACACTGGGAATATTTAAAGACCACAGAGAGCCAGGACCTCGCTTTTATGACTCATTTGAAGGATGGCGCCGTTTTACAGTATAGTGTCCCCGTCACTGTACTAGGGTATTAGGACCCACATGGACCCCAGGGTGAGCACCCCTTACAGGTCCCACTAGCACCAGCAACCTTAGCTTTTCCCAAGAGGTCTCCCATCTAGGTACTAACCAGGCTCACACCTGCTGAGATTCAGTTGGCTGCCAGTTGTGAGTTCCAGGGTGGAATAGATGCTGGCTATATTTTAGTCCCTGCAGTTGTTTATGTTCCATACTGAAAATATTGGTGTTTTAGCTTTTGCATGTAGAACACAGCTCTCAGAAACTGAATTATCACAGCCGAATAAAAACGTTTAAAATGCTTTCTCCAACAGTACCCAGCACTCAACGATCTGTGAGGAGGATTTGTGCTATTGCAAATATTTCACTAGATGGCACTGTAAAGCTACCTGTGACTTGTTACAAATATGAGACCCATTTTAATTAACATGCTTTTTTCCTTTTATAAAGACTGTGTACATTAACTTTTGTCCATGACACTTTTAAAGCTCACTACCTACCTCTATAATATTGTTAAACTAGGAGATTGATTATGGTGGGAAAACAAGGCCTCCAAAACAAAATATAAATAATAATAAAATTAAACTTTATTTTATATAGTGCCTTTAAAGGTTGCTTCTCAAAGCGCTTTAGAGAAAGACAACAGCAACAACAACAGTTAAAAACATACACAAGATAAACACAATGAGAATGTGTAGATGTGTAGAGGGGTAAAGAACAGAACCAGTTCAGTAAAGACTCTTCTAAAGAAGAAGGTTTTGAGTCTGGATTTGAAGGAGTTCAGAGACGGTGACTCTCTGATATCCTTGGGGAGGAAGTTCCAGAGCTTGGGGGCATAACAGGAGAAGGCCCTGTCACCCCTAGAGTGTAGACGGGCTTGTTAGGAGTTTGTTCAATGTGGATTTAGATACCCAGCGAGTAGAGCATTACAGTAGAGCACCAGCAGCCATATCACTCTGCAACTCACAGCTGGCAGCCCACTGGAGCTCAGCAGGTGTGAGCCTGGTCAGTACCTGGATGGGAGACCTCCTGGGAAAAACTAAGGATGCTGCTGGAAGAGCTCACCCTGCGGTCTGTGTGGGTCCTCATGCCTCATGTATAGTGATGGGGACACTATACTGTAAAAAAGGCACCATCCTTCGGATGAGATGTAAAACCGAGGTCCTGATTCTGTGCTCATTAAAAATCTCAAGGCATTTCTCGAAAAGAGTAGGGGTGTAACCCCGGCGTCCTGGCCAAATTTCCCCTTGGCCTTTACCAGTCATGGCCTCCTAATAATCCCCATCTATGAACTGGCTTCATTACTCTGCTCTCCTCCCCACTGAGAGCTGGTGTGTGGGGAGTGGACTGGTGCACTATGGCTGCTGTCGGATCATCCAGGTGGGGCTGCACACTGGTGGTGGTGGAGGGGATCCCCATTACCTGTAAAGCACTTTGAGTGGAGTGTCCAGAAAAGCGCTATATACGTGTAAGCAATTATTATTATTATTATTATTATTATTATTATTATTACAGTAGTCAATTTGGGAGAAGACAAATGTGTTGATCTGCTTTTCAGCCACAGTTAGCGATAACATAGGACGTAGTCTAGTGATGTTTTTGAGGTGATAGAAAGATTTTTTGACAATATGCTGCACATGTGGGTTGAATGTCAAGCCTGAATAAAAAAAAAACAGGACTGTGCTAGACCTTTAGGGAGTAGTGGGACTGAAGTACAGTAGTTGTAGTGCTTGATTTGTAAGGGCATAGGAACGGTTACACGTGAGACAAGGACATTCAGCCAGCTTGGTTAGAAGTAGTTAATTGATCCCAGGATCTAATTCCAGCTGCTTCCAGAAAGGAGTTTAGGCGCCACATTCAATAATATAACCAAGCAGTTGATTCAAGACCTCACAACTCTTTGGGCAACCAAGTTCCTCCTGTTCTTGGGTTTAAATGCTCTTCCCCGTAGTTGCTTCTTGTGTCCTCTGGTTCACTTTACACTGTTCATTCTGCTGGCTGACTCTCTTAGTGTCTTTGAAGACTTTGAGAACTTGTATCAGGCCCCTTCGTGGTCTTCTCTCTTCAAGATGAAAACTGTACGTTACTTTCAGCCTGTCAGAGCAGGATCACTTCACAAAATGTATCTGGTTGCTCTTCTCACGACTGATTCCAGAATATCTTTTTCATGTGGTGATCCAATTGTATTCTAAATGAAAACGCAATATTCTAAATGAGGTCTTACAAGCACATTGTACAATTTAAAATCCCTTGATTGAAATGTTACACTTTTAACTATATACCCTAGCGTTTTGTTAACCTCTTTAAGTTTCCTTACTTAAGTCTAGAAGATGTAAATGACCGAGCAAACACAGCTTTCTAAGCTCTTTTCATAAGCAGCCTCTTTTAGCTCAGAGTTTCCTATTTTATTAATTAATTTAATTAGTATTTATAGTTGACCTTTTTGCCACCGGCCTGCAAAATCCTGTGCTTGTGTGGAATCTAGATGATTTCTATAAATTAAGAAGAGCAGTATTCCATGTTCACCCCTTATCTGTACTCTCCCTTTTCTGATTAATAACCAATTTCCAATCTAAACACCACATATTACATATCTCCTGTCACAGCCTACCTGATTAGAGAATAAAACTATCAATAGAGAGCAATGTCTTGGTAGAATTTGTGAGTATTATGTACCTGTTATTAGTCCGCTCTTAATTTTCTAATATCATAGGATTTACTGATATAGAATGTTAGTCCAAATCAAATATAGTAAATAATTCAATGACATTATAGAATGTTAACTTGGAAAAGACTGATTGAGACACGTGCTGGTATTTGTGCACCAAAGATATTCAAAACCCACTACAATCTCAGTTTGATGTTGAGAATTTTCTCAAAGCACCTTCTCTGTTTTTCTCTACAGTGCAGAGGTTAGCTGCGTTAAAGACAGGTACAGCATTTCCCCCACATCTCACTCCCAGACACAGAACTACTTACTGTGTCTCCTCCAGCTAAAAACCCGCTTATCAGGGAACCTTCCTAACTGCTTCTTCCCATGTCTTCCTGAAGGAAAAGGTGGGGATTTAATGGAAAGCTGTGAACGCTGTAAGTTTTCACAAGCTTAGGAATGACTCAGAAGAGGATTATGTTGGCTAACAAAGGAAAGACGCTTATGAGAGCTCTCACATGACAACCTGCCCTTGAAACAGAGAAGAATTGGGAGGGCTCGGGTGCAGAAGTGATTACTCACAGCACATTGTACTCTCAGAGCTTCAAACACGAGCAGAATACTTCCAAATTTAACATTTAACATCTCATGTCAGGAGAAGTAGAATATTGCGCTGGAGAGAATGTTGTGGCTCATCATTAAATTGGCACACAGATTCCAACAATATGGATGCAGCCCTGCTACTGAAGGTACCTTTTCCGTCAGTGATGAAACCTGCAGACCTTCTGGTGTGAAGCAGATAAAGTACACAGATCACAAACTCTCCTTCTGAAAAGAGGAGGAAACCCAGAAAGTTCAAATGAACTAGGAATGTGAAAAGGGGGAGGTTTAGGAGGGGCTAGTGCAGTCTACCTCAGAGAAACCGACACTTCAGCTCTGAAACACCGCTGGTGTGACTGGGGCTGTTACACACTCATGCACTCGTGGCTGTGGGAGCTCTGATAAACAGCAATACAGGCAATTGATCAAACTGTAACTTTATGTAAAAAACAATGCTATTGTCAATTTACCATAGAAAACTGGTTGACATTCAGGAATGAGTGGATATTGGATAACAGAGGGAATCTCACAGGTTTCCATTACAATCCTAAAAAACCTGGCCCTCTGAAAACTGCACAATGTCTTTTATGTTGTCAAAATGAATGTGCTAATTTGTATTATTTTAATATAGGGTGATGTCCAGAAGCCTAACGGCTTGATATATCCTTCTAATGAATAAAACACGTTTTAAGTAGTTAGCTGCGTCAGCATGCATAGGCTGCAAAGGAACAAAGAAAAGAAACATAACTTGTCTTCTTCGAAGAAGGCTCCCCAGCCAAAACGTTTTTTTTTCTGCTCTTTTCAGCATGGAATAAACCTTTACTTGTTCCTTTAGCACATTTAGCTAATATAAAAATCGTTCACAATGTGCAACCCAAAACAGTGTTTTGCAAGGCTGTGGCACTGCACTAAAAAGCAAAGGAGGTGAAAATATATTACTCTGCGGAAGTCTAAACAGCACGATGTTTTGTTGACACTTATCACCATGAGACACAATGAGGGAGAATATGCGCTACAGACAGGCGCTGATCTCACCACCATCTATCAGCCAGACATTACCGCCGCTCTGGTGCAGGCAGGCTTTCAGGGGGAATGAGCCAGACTCTTCCAATGAGTGAAAAACCCGTCTGAGGAATGAGTCTCCTCCCTCCCCTTTATTTGAACCTGGTTGCGTCCCCAATGGGCCAGAAGACCAGCCTTGACAAAACTGCTGCTGACGTCAATTGCTGGTTTTTGCTCGGCTTTTAACATGAGCAAGCTGGTCTTGCGCGACTGGTTATATCCTGCAGTGCTTTCTGCAGCACCAAAGGTACCTGTGCCAAGTAAGCAGCGCACTAATGGGCTGAAGATACAACCCCGAACTGTCGTGCATGTAAAAGCAAGAACATGTGATCCCTCTGTCCAGCACTGTGTTCAACGCCAAGCTGCACCCGTCACAGAAAGCACACGTTCAGTTGAGGGCGATCAGAGGAGACTCAGTCCCGTCCCCCTGCTGCCATCCGCTACACTCTCTCCGTTCGCGATGGAAGAGGAGGAGCTGGCCAGGAGACAGGCCTCGGGACAAATCTGTTGGCGGTGCGCCTTGGTCCCCACAGAGCCATCTGCAGAACAAGACCTCTTCAGCTGAACCTGGGTGACTACAGAGGGATGAGTGCGGCAGAAATGCGCTTAGTTCATTACTCAGCACCAGCAGTGAAAGACGCTAGTCTGTCACTTAGATCGGTCATAACCACTGATTCAGTATACACTGAGTAAGTGGGAACTGGCCTGAAGTGGCTCCAAGTACACACAGACGCTCGATGGCTCATATCTGCTGTATTCTGAGCCGGGTCGATGCTTCACTGGCACAACACAAGCCTACAAAGCTGCCTCCCTCACCGCGGTGTCCCGACCAGCTGCCTTTAACATGGTCGTCATCTGATGTGATGGACAAACTGCAATGGAGTCTGAAGAAACTGTAAAAATGGTATAATTATTTTGCTTTGCGCAGGTGGATCTGGGTGAGTGCAAGAGCATCGGTCAGCTACACCAAAAAAACAACAACCCCTTGCTGGGAACAGAAAACAGCCAGACACACTGCACGACTTGCAGTAAATCAACACACTTTATTTAACAAAAATACAAGTGTGGGAGGCTGATAACGCCATCAGTCAAAGTGCTGTCCGTGGTAGGACAAAGCTAATGGTTTACTATTGTAAACTCAGACGTAGCCCTCCAGCTATTTACTGAACCTGTTGACAGTCCGCTGGGCTTTCCTTAGCCTGTCTCTCCAACAGCCACCCTAAACGTCCAGCGATGTCAGGGTCCCGCGAAACTGGGGTGGACGTCCAGACACTGCGGTCTCAGAAACTACAGCCTCGAAAAGGCTTTCACACACTCTTTGCCCATGTTCAAGTATGTTCACATAACCCATCATCATCACGGTGTAGAAAGTGTGTCCCTTTGTATCAAAGTGAAAAACAGCACTCACATTGGCGCTGGTAGAAAAAAAAAAGTCAAAAAGGTCAACTAGTGAACAATACTCACCTTCGCTTTTGAAAACAAAACGGTTTTAAATTCGCACCTCATACAAATCTTGTTCGGTCCCTATGCAGAATGGCCTAAAAAACGGTTGGTGTAAAACGCTGGAGTCGGCTCTTTGTGTCAGTAAAAACCTGCCGACCTGAACAAACGTCTTTCTCCTGCCTGGCAGGGGGCAGAGAAGGAGTGCAGAGCTCAGGGCAGCGAAATCAAGTCTTCAGGCACCAAGTTTGATGTCATTGTGTTTGTCTTTAGAAAAGAGTGTTAAGTGTCAGGAAGCGCGGCCGCTTTTCTTTCTTTACATACGTCGGGTGTAAACAACAGTTCTCCAAGAAAAGGACACTGAACTTCTCGGGCTGTGAAAAACGTCAGACCACCGAGTGAATTCGACCTCCAAATAAACAACGTGAGAAAACCAAACACTGATTATAAGGGTTAAAACAGCAGTATCCTGAGTATATAAACGAAAGGCAAAGGAGCTAAAAAAGTGACAGTTTCTGTTTTCAGCGTTACAAAAGGGAATGTGCGGCACGAGCCCCCACCGCGCCGCGCTCAGTCCAGCCCGCGGCGCCCAGGGGGGCGGGGCCTACCGCTGGGCGTGGTGGCCCGGCCGGGGCTGCGCCGCCGCGGAGCTGGAGGGCGAGGGGCGGGCCGCGGCGCCGGCGACGCCCTCCGCCTCCTCCAGCTCCCCCTGGAGCTCCTGGCTGACGCTGGTCTGCAGGGCGGCGGGCGTGAGCCACTCCTTGGGCAGGCAGCTCTGCAGGAAGGGGATGCAGGAGCTGAAGTAGGCCAGCCGGTTCACCCAGCGCGGGATCTCCCTGCCGCACAGGATCTGAAACACACAGGGCACAGGCCTGTAGCGGTAACAGAACAACCTCCCGACAAGCTGCAGCCCGGCTGTCACAGTCCTGTCGCCCTCCCACAGGGTCTGCCGCCTGCTGAGCCAAGATAAAAAAGGTGAAAGGTCATTCTGTGCCATCTATCAGCGATTTACGGACAACACTGGCTGGAAGGATATTACGCAACGCACATTATGCAAAAATAAAGGACCAAATGAAACAAATTACCCTTCAGCTAATTCTGCACAAAAACAAAATGTCATTTTTGTACAATCACACACACAAAATTAAACAATGCAAGTGTATACCACATGTAGTTTATACTTATACCTAAACACACAATACCCGGCACGCAATCAAGTGCATCCCTTTCCCCATCCCACACTTATTCCTGGAAATGTCCATTCGTGGAGTCACTCCAGATGGCAGGCAGTGGTATCTGGCCTCTCGGAACGTCTCTGTCTCACAAGCGCCGGACACCACGCCCCAGCTCTGCCCCGGGGAAGGGGTGTCCCCCTGGGGAACTCCTCAGCAGTGATTAAAGTGCACTGCATACTTCCTGGGATCTGAGAGTCTCTGTGGCTTCGGAAAGCTCACTGTCAATGGCTCCACGTGTCAACTTGAGTTAAAAAACCACGTGACACCGCAAATCCAAAAAACGAAAGGAAAACCCAATACAACAGTATTTCCTCTATGAGAAGAATCGCTTCAGAAAAGGTGCTTAGCAACACATTTATAAGCCCATGACCGTACTCTGCGGAGGAAAAAGCTGACAGTTCTGGGGTTTTTGCGAAAGAGCTAGTAATTAATGTAGCAAAGCTGGCATTATCCAAACCCGCAGTGATGTTGACTCCAGACAGGCATTAGTGTCTCCCTCTGCTCTTGATACACCCGTGCATTTTCAAGAACTCCAACATCATCCTTAGTGCTGTTTAAACAGACATAAACTAAAGGCGCTGATGAAATGGCAATGTTGGTTTTGTGACCGAATCCATCAGAAATGTAAGCTGCACTCTGTGCTGTGCCTTGGAGTCCTCTCTGTTATGTAGGTGTTAAAACAGCCTGGGCACAGCTTTAATATTATATAGCCTTAATATTAATACTCTGTCTCTGTACTGACTGCTTCATAAGCACATCAACTGTGCCCAAAGTTCTTATTACATCAAATGTCTAATCTGGAGCAAGTATGCGTTTTTGATCTGCTGTTAATTCTACCAGTAGGAGAAGTTGTATCAGAATTAATTAGCAATTCTCATTAGTAATTCTAATTGATTAGTGATTAGAATTTAGAATGGAATCAGTTGAATTTGTAGGATTCTGCTGGTCTGGTCTTGTTTCTGACTTTCAGAAGAAGTACAGGGTCTGGTGCTGCTCCAGAGGGGCTCAGCTCTGCTCCAGCTCTACCTTCTTTTCCTAGAGCACAGGGTGTGAGTGAGGAGAGGACAAGAGAGGAACGGACCAACATCTTCCAGGCAAGAACAAAACGTAGGTACCAAAAACCAAAAACACTTTCCACTGCAAACCTTGCAATTGCGGTCCAAGAACAAAAGAAGGTTACAAACAAGAGCTGGCCATTCGACCCACTGCTCTTCTCTGGTTGCTAGCTGATGACTGAATACTGAAAAAGACTCATTGGTGACAAACTATTTTTACTGTGTTTTTTTAAAAGGAAATATGTCACACTGTTAAATAACAGAGGCAGTGCTTGCGCAGAGCACAGAATTTAAAACCCTGAACTGTGCACTGCACATGGCAAGGTGGCATCAGTAACATACATGTACAAGGAAGCAGATGTGTGCTGTCACGTACCAGGGCAGAGCACAGGCATGTCTACAGTGCGTCCTGCAGTGATCACAGAGTCGGGCTCCTCCGGTAATCTCACATGCTCTGCGAGAATCCCTTCAATGGATAAATTCCCTTCTCACAACTCTCTCTTGCACACAAAGACCTCAACCATGCAAACAACAAGGGCTGAAGTTGCATTACCCTGAATATACTGCTCTCCTGATGTGCATCCAAGCATTTTCGAGGTCAAGTGAATACCCGAAGGAAACAAGCCTAAATATTAACACTAACCATGTTTCCAAGGGGATATTTACATGGCATGTTGTGTTTATGACATTTGAAGCTTCAGATGATTTCTGAGTGTTTTGAGAGCTGTAACACAGTGCATCTCTACTGTCAGATATCCAGGGAGCACGGCCTTCTGCGGCTGGCCATGTCTCGGGCAGTGCTTTCCTGAACAGTGCCGTTTCCTGCACACAGACGAAAGAGCCCCCACAGGGACCCCACAGTGGCCCCAGAGACCCCTGTTCAGCGACGCCCTGCTCTGAAACTCCTCATGGAGAGGCACCCGCTTGTTTGTAAATCCAAACAAAGCACAATCAGAGTAAAATGTGACACATTGTAAAAGAAAAGCAGATGTGGACCTGAAGTGTAAGTATCAATATTTAGGCTTTTTCACAAGGTGAAGAAGCTGAAACTTATAAGGGAGAAAAGGACAAGACTGAACACACGGGCGTTCAGGAGATAATTCGTCGCAGCTAAAAAACTTTAATTTGGGGATGAGATATGGAAAAAATACAATTCTGTGATACAAGAACTCCCTTTCCCCCCTTGTTAGATCTCACTGTCCCTCTGCTTTGGATTTCATAGTTTGCTGAGAAACGTTTCACAACAAAGCACAATGAGAGGAAGACGAGTCCCAGTCTTATATTTTTAGATTTTGAAGAATAATCTTAAAAAACGAATCCTGTTGGTTAGAAGGGTTTCTGACAGAGAACTCCAGTGCGAGCCAGTGAGAGGACTGCTGAACGGTATTCTTGCTACGACATTGCCAGCACACACCCTCTACTTCACTTTCTGGGTTAATCCTTCTCAAGTCCGCTCATGACTCCCACAGCACAGCGAAACAGAAATCGCTCCTGAACCTCACAGGAAATCCCAGCTGTGCACCTGTCAATTGAGATGCCTTTAAACCTCAGTAGGAAGCAGGTTTTGAACTGTATGGCTGTAAACAAGCATAACGCATAATATAGCACAGATGTTGCAGAGAATAAGTAATCTGTGCACATGAAGATGACTGCAATTTTAATTTGCTACCTGTCTCCCACAAATGGGGTTTATACTAAATATGAACTTGATAGAGTTATTTAAAAAATACCAAAAAAACATGAATGGTATTTCACATTAGGACATGCGGATTAAGCCTTTTTCTGTAATCAGAAACCTGCTCATATCTGTAAGAACACAAGAAAGGTAACAAACAGGAGGAGCCAGTCGGTCCCCCCAGCGTGTCTCGAAGTTAGCAGCTCTCTGATCCAGCTGTTTGATGAAAGAAGCCATGATATCGGCTTCAACAACGTGGCTGGGTAGCTGGTTCCAAAGTAGCTTTCCTTTCTCTCGGGTCCTTTGCTTCACGTTTCCATGTTCATTCTCGAGCAGTCGCTGGGTTGACTTTGGTGAAGAAGTGAAGAAGTGTAACGGGTCCCCTTGTGGTCTTCTCCATTTAACATTACTGACGCTACAGCGCCTCCAGCCTCTCCCTGAAGCACATTCCCCTAAGTCCCAGAACACATCTGGCTGCTCCAGAGCAGCAATATCTTTTCTATCACGTGGGAAGCAAAACTGTCCACGATATCCTAAGTGCGGCTCTACTAGTGTGTCATAGTTTTAAGTTTTCTTGATTTAAATTCTATGCTTTTAATTATAGATCCTACCACTTTGCTTGCCTTTTTTAATTGCCCATCTAGACAAAGTAAATAAGAGAAGAAATGCTCCTATCTCACTGTTTTCTGTTTTCTATTTTCTCCTATTGCTCTCTTCATGAAAAACCCTGCCTTTGTCTACATGAAACGTCATGTACCCATATTCTGTACTCCAGTAACCACACTGCAACGCTCAGCGCAGCCACTGGAACAAACCCCCGAGAGGACATTGCGAGATCTGGAGGAGGCAAAGAAGCAATTGGCCTCTTATTCCATTTCTTCACTGGGAATGTGCTTTCGGTGGCGGGATGCTCTTAATTGGAGGAGTACAGGTAATGTAAATCTGTGATGCAAAGATTTGCTCTGAGGAATAATGTTTTAAATGGACTGAGCTTTGCTTCTGCCTTTCAAAGTTACCTTTAAAATCAATTATGTTATTTATTATTACAGGTACACTGCCTCCTGCCTTCCCTTTGGAACAAGTGAAGCTTATTAAAAAAAACATTTTACATTTTAACAGCTTAGTATTGGACACATACAGGCTATAGTTAAAGTCAGAAATTCCCCAATTACACAACTGGAGGAGCAGTGAGATGAAAATACTAAGATGGAAATTAGATAAAAGCACACCAAGTTCAGCATTTGCACAGCTAATCACTTTTAACCAGGACAAAGTAATAGGACACAATCACTAACAGTAAGGGAACTTCCTGCAGATATTTATCCGTCTTCACAACACAATAAAAAAAGAACACCAAGAGACAAGTAATTGTACAGATGAACTGTACACAAAGTTTCGTGTTACTAAGCAGGGCCTTTCCGATAATTACCTTCATCTGAAAGTCCTCAATCTCCATGAAACGGATACGGAGTATGTTAAAAAATGTTTATTAATGCAAATACCAGAAGACAAACCCTCTCGGAATGCGAAAGTGCTGTACGACAAGTTTCCAGAGCTCTCACTGGTGGATCCAAAGAAAATGTAAGCACCAATTTAGCACAGTCGTCTGGCCAGACAGCACAGACTCCTCTCTCCTGGCCCTGTCTGCAGTGTAATCACAGCCCGCCGATTACTGTGTCGAGATCCCAGTCTTGTCTGGTTCTGCAAAGCTGGGCATGCTTCAGGACATTCTTTTGTACCTCTCTCTTTTTTCAGCTAAGGCGTACGGCTCACCTGATAATCCAGGGTTAGATTAATCTTCCGTATCTGATGACACCTGTCAGTTACAGCAATGCAGTGAAACTGATTTAGAAAATCCACCTGCCCCTACCTGCATGTATTTCACTATCCTGGTACTGTACATTAAAATGTTTTCACTCATTTATCATATACACAGAGTGTAGCCACTATACCTAAGCTACTATGTACTACTATGTGAAATAGGTTGCATCACTGAACATAACTCCATATCTCTCTTCTTCAAATTATTTAAATTTTAATTAAATGAAAATGAGTCATGCTCGGGACACAATAAATCACTTCATCATATTTACCACCGACGCATTTGCATTTAAGTTTAGATACGTGTTTAAACACATGCAATTGTGTAAAAGGTTAACAGACTTTCTCCTCAGTTCTCTACAGAAACCAGAGGAGGAAACAATAAAGAACCCATCTCTCCCTAACCAGAGCTGCCCAAGCCTGGTGTTTTCCAGCAGTGTCCAAGCCAAGCCTGTGATTAACTCTGCAGCAGGAATCCAAACACAAACAGCCAGAGAGATTAACCCAGATCTGCCATTCCAGCAGTGCAACGGGCATCGCTTGGTTCACATGCCTTCCAAGTCAGAAAGGTGGATGCATAATACATATACATTCCTATTCAAGTTCTTAAAAATAAACCAAGTCTAAACCAGAGACCAAGGTCTTAAACAGAAATGTTCAATAAATAAATCCAAAATAAAAAGATCAAGTTTGCTCTCCAATAAGATATTTAAATTATGAACCTGAATTGACTTGCTGAACACGAACAACTGATTTAATCTGAAATTCCCTGCCAGTGTGCAGTTCAGTAATACTGCCTTACACTGCTTCAGTGAAGATCCCCAGTGACCTATACCTGCCGTGTTAGACACAAAATGCAGCCTTTTGTTTAAAACGCTGAACTAAAAACGAGTTCAAACTGGAACACACCTCTTCGACAGGCTGCCTACACGCTTATCACATAGTACTAAATTTTTTTAATGTAATTTTTTTGAATGAATTTTTGTAAAACATGTTATTTGAAGTTTAAATACTTTGCTTTATTCTTTCAGACTAATAAGAGAGCAGGGAGGGCACATTCTGTTGCTGGATAAGACCACCTTAATTCCCTGTTAAACGCAGAGGTTTCCCACACTCCTGCACTCCTGAAAGCAGGAAAAAGTGCCTCAGGCTTCCCAAGAAAATTCCACAGAACACAGCTGGAGCAAAAGTTCAGAACTGTACTGCTGCTTTCCAGCCTTTCTCCAGCCGGAGACAGAGCTAGTTCCTTAATGCACTTCTAAATCTGGACTGAAACAGCGGTACAGTCCAGTGGTCTTGGCCGACAGCACTGCTGGTCCCTATGCCTTCCTCTCCTTCCTCCCAGCCCGGTGGAGACACGCAGTCTGGCTGCCGGCGGGGGGACTTACCTCCGAGAGAGCCGAGGAGAAGTGGTTACAGTTCTTGTGCATGAGGTGGTAGGCGTTGCCCTTGTACTCTTTCCCCAGCTCTTCCACAATCTTCTCAATGTCATCCTCCGTGAAGTCGGTGCTCCCCAGCACAATGGCTTCTCTGAGAGAGACAGAGGCGGAAGAGAGGGAGCAGGAAAACGCATCAGGCTTCGAGTGCACAGCATCCGGATCGCTTCAAGCCCCTCGCAGCCCAGGCTGTCACGCAAATTGGGCAGGCAAAGCAGAAAAACAACCTGGTTAACAATGTCCTTGTTAAGGCAGAGAAAAGCACCTCAGATAAAGTAGAAAGCTTAAAACATGATGCTTCTGCTGCTGGGCATAGGTGTCTAGAGTGGAACAGATCAAAGTGCTGTGGAAGGGGTCTCTGATGAGAGCTCTGAGTTTCTGTGTAGCAGAATGACACTAATGATGACTGCATGGACCCTTCATATATTTCTAATTGGCTTTCTGTAGAATGGAGGCACCAGGAATAGAGGGTGAGCCTTTGGACTCATTATTGACAGGTAATGACAGGTATGAGTGGGTTCGGGTCGCTGCTGGTGTGCCTTGAGTGAGGTATTGTACCCCAGTTGCTCCAGGACACCCAGCTGTATATTTGGGGACCAGTATGGCTGAGAGGCGATCCCTGTGACGGACTGCGGTCTCATCTGGGGGGGAGAGTCACATGTGCTATAGTCCACTCAGCAGTACAGAATCTAGATCGAGGCACTGTTGGGTCTGGGGCCGACTTCACCTTTTCTTTCAGCTCCCAGTGCACGAGGAGCAATCGGGGGATAATGACGGCACCCACATTGGGCCTGATAACTTAAGAATTTTCTTTCTGACAAAAGTTCTTGAATGTTGATTTGCCCTTGTTTACAGCAAGTCTCCAGGGCTGAAAAGTGAAACAGCCAAGTGCCTCAGGGCTGCCTGTGACTGTCCTGCTGCAGGTGCTGGAAGTTATAGCTCAGATCCATCGTTTTCATCCTCACCGTCGAGTTCCTGATCACTCAGACTATAAAAGCTGATGCCACGTGCCTGTTTGAACACATTCGATCTCCACGGGGGCAGACAAAAAAAAAAAAGAACAGCCCACTCAACCCTGAAACACACGGACACACTCCTCACAGCAGGGCACGAGGCCGCTCACGTGGCCTGACTGAATTACCCAGCTGCCTTGGCTGACCACAAGGGGGCAGATTCTCGGCGCTGCGTGCCAAACTCCTCTCCTTTTTCCTTTTTAACGCTCCAGAAACCCGAGGTTACAAGGTCTGAGTCTGGGAGAGATGCAGAACACCACGCACACAGCACAGACAGGAAAGAAAGATGGATTCCACCTACCAGAAACAAACTGCTCTTTGTTAATATACAGCTTTTTAAAAATAATATATTGGTATATATCCATCCTCCAGACCAGACATTGACCTGGACACTCCCTCGAGTATAGGGTTTATGTGCACTTGTTTGCATGAAGATAAAAATCGATTTAGTCGAGAGAGAAAAAAGCTGCTGTTAATGAATGATTTAACAGTATTTGTACTTTTTTTGTCTCTCTTGATAATTGGGACCAAAAGCAAGCTCTTCAAACTTAATCCAAAGAGAGCTTTGCCCCCTGTTTTAGGAAAGCTATCGTAAGCATTTAAAGAGGTAAAAGACAGCATGCAAACTAAAACATAATTCTGGAAAAATAAATGGGGTTTATTTGAAGGGATGAAAAACTAATTCTGCACCAACGCAACTATTATCTGATCTATTCACAGATAAGAAACACTATCCTGTATTGGTTGCTTCCCTCTAATGTGTGCAACATTCATTCTCACCCTTTTTCTGGCTCTGGGTCGTTCCCAGCACGATTCAGGAATCAGCCTTTGCATTCACTGATTTACTTTACTGAAGAAACTACTTTAGTATTAACATTTCAACCTTCTGGTTGCTGTTGAGAGCAGCAATGGCTCTGGAAGCCCCCGCTGGAGCACTTCTCAGTGATACTGCAGCTGGAATAGAAGAACACTGGCTCCTCTCTGTCCTGGCAGGGACATTAAAGCACAGCTTTTATCATGGAAGTGCCAGTAACACGCAGCTCTTATTTGCATAGAGAAGAGTTTTCCCACTATAAAGAGCAGTACTGCAGACCTCCTCTGCTAGCACATTTCATACTGTAGAGAAACCAACACTTTCAGAATAATGTAGGGTGCACTAGAGTCAGGCTATTAAGTGGAGAAAAAATATTTCAAGCCCATTTAAACATTATTTTGATATGACAATGTTTATAAAATTTCTATAATGACAAAAAAGCCATTCACCACCCCCCCCCAACAAATGTGCACAGCAATTGATTTAGTAATAAGTGTACTTTTTTACATTTAATTAATATTAAAAAAAAAACAAGCATACAAAAGCAGGGATTTGATCTAAAGAGCGCGGTTTTCGAACATTCTCCTTCAAGCCCACCCTGCTCCCAGTACTCACTGCTCCCAGTACTCACTTGAATTTGAAAGTGTCTCCGAGATCCGTCGCATCCCCAGGAGTGATTTCAAATATCCCTGAAAACGGGTAGGGGTGGCCGCCGTAGGCGAATTCTGGAGGGACAAGACAGGCGGCCAATGCAGCAAGTGACAGGTCTCTTTGTTCAAACAGGTCTCTTCGTTCTTTGCGTTTTACTGCGGCAGGGTCATTTTTCAGTATTCCCCGTTCAAGTTCAGCAGCTCAAAAGGATAGGCAGGCCGCTGACTTCAGTTTAAAAAAAAAATGTCAAGTTTGAATAAAGTTACGGATGAGTACTCTTCAGCACAGGAAAAACCTCTTGACAGAATCACTCCCCACTCTCAAACCAAACTGCCTTTTCCACTGCAGAAGTCCAGTGCACTCCCACTCAAATTCGCATGCAGGTGCTCCCAATGTCACCTATTCCTGTTGCAAGGACATCAGCATCTGCTTCAGGCCCTGCCTTACACACAAGGCTGGCCAGTTCTGCATCTGCTGCCTGTCACTTGCAAGTTATGAGAAAGACTGCTCCTTAGGCAATGGCAGAAATGAAAATCCTTTCCTCTATATACATTAATTCAATTTCCTCTTATATTCACAAGCTTTTCTAAAAGATAACGGTGATATGATGTTTTACTATCCATTCTAAATCAGTAGAAAGGTACACTTCCCAAAATTTAGAGGGCTTCAACTTCTTTAATTCTTAAAATGACTCCACTTCCCCTGACAGTCCACAATCTGAGGCATTGATTGATGAGGTGCTGCAGCTCAACAGCTTGAAATTTCTAGAGCCATATCCCTCTGGTGCACTAATCTAGCCTGTCAGAAAGTAGTGTTAATTAATCAGGGTCCCTGCAGGGACAGACTGTGTGTCGCATACAAATCGTCACTAAGTCACACACAAACTCAACCACAGTCAGAGTACACCGGTTCACACATTAGTTGACAGGCCTACTCACGTTTTTTTACTCAAGACAGAGCAGTCTTAATTCTCCAAACCTTTAAAAGTATTATTGTGCTTTGTAGTGATAAACATACCTCTGATGGAATTTTAGGCTGTGTGTTCTCAACATAACGATGCTGTGCCAAAAAAGGCAATAACTTTAATTGAAGGTATTTTTTTTACCAAACTCACTGAACTCCAGTTCCTACCACTCCTGCAGTTAAAGGTAAGTTACTGATAAAAGCCCATGAACAGCTGCACGGGTCTTTCCTCACAGACACTGCAATATGATTGTTTCAGGAACTGTTGCACTGCTGCACGAACAGGAGACAGAGTTAAGGATCAATATCAATACACTTCTCCTCAGCAGGCAAAAGCCTCAGAAAGCTGAACTGCGGGTGAGAACTGTTTGTTTTCTCATGATAATGACCGTAAACACAGACAAGGACTCCTACTCCAAATTCTTATGCAAGAAAAGTGCCTGTTGAATATGACACATCTACATTTACACTCAGATTAAAAAAAACAGATCTCAAAAAAATTCAATTGAATGGAGCATTACACTGTTCACAGATAAGTTCTGGACATTTTTCATCCTGATATATACTATAATACTGATGGAACTCTTAGCAAAAGCCATTACAGCTTTTCTTCAAGCCTCTGCTACTGCCAGAGACCTGCCTACGCTCAACTAATGAGAAACACAGATTTTAATTGCATTGTTTTTAAAAAGTGTGAACGCTATTTCATCTCAGTGACTCATTTCATTTTAATACATCATTAATTACAGTAAGAACTCTTACCTCTGCCATAGACTTCTATTCCTGAGTGAAAGACGCCAATTCCCAAAGAAGCAGTAAATTCATTGATCCAATACTGAAACAAAACAGAGTAAAACTGGTTAACCTTTGAGCTCCTAAAACTGGAAGCAACCAATTACACGAGAAACTGTTCAATAGATAAGGCCTTATAACATCAGGTCATGTATCAGTTTTTGACAATTTGCAGAACCAAAAACACCTGCTTGAGAATTACAGTAGCTCCTCGCAATGGGGGAGCTTGTGAGTGGATCAGCTTGAACCAGTTCAAGGGGAAACTGCAACACTATCTTTATATTTCTGGGCTGGAAAGAATCTGCATTGCCGAGTGCATTTCAAACCACAAAGAAAGTAAAATGTACACAGTAACATGTAAAACCTCCAGTTTATATAATAAAATAGGCGTAAATTCCAGGTATGTGAAGCGCAACAAAACGTCTGGTGACATGAAGTGGCCCTATTACTTTGGAAACAAAGCAGGCTTGTGAATACAGCTCTTTAAACCCAATAGAAATATTGCTCTCAATTTCGAGATGGTTTTACCAACAAATAACTGCTTACTTGTCAACTCTGCAAGCAGATCACATTGGAACATTCCTGCGGTGAAATGTCTGCTGCAAAACATGTCCTTATTCGCTTTTACATCCAATATATTAGTCATTACAGAGACTAGTGAGCAGGAAGGGCCCCTTCACATCACAATTCTTGCAACCTCTTTGCAAGACTGGGTTTTGCGACATGGTGACTTACACTACTTTCACAAAGTTCACGATTGTGTGCTTAATTGGAAATTTGTAACATCTTCCTATACCGTCCATTAAATTTATTTTGTGACCAAGATATAATAACCGGTCTGGGAAATCGGGACTGCAGGTCGCCTTCAAGGCCCTTGCATTCCGATTCAGGTGCCGCAGGTTCGAGCCTGGGTCCCGCCACTCGCTGCCCGTGACAGGGATTCTCCAAGCGGAGGCGCTGCCAGCTCAGAGGAACACCATCATGAAACAGCGACGCCTTCCCAGGAAGCCTTTCCCTCTGGCTTTTGGGGCTTGAAGAAGGAGGTGTCAGAAAAGTTACCGCGGGGTTAACTGGCTCGTGGCCGCCAAGCGCTTACAGCGACGTCGCCTTTTGATCCTTCGACGTCGGCTCTTCCCATCATTGTGAGGCAGAATTCACCAAGCGCTGGACTGTTCACCCACTAATAGGGAACGTGAGCTGGCTTTAGACCGTCGTGAGACAGGTTAGTTTTACCCTACTGATGATGTGTTGCTGCAATAGTAATCCTGCTCAGTACGAGAGGAACCGCAGGTTCAGACATCTGGTGCGTGTGCTTGGCTGAGGAGCCAATGGTGCGAAGCTACCATCTGTGGGATTATGACTGAATCCCCCCTAAATGCATCAGTGAGGGGCGCACCTCTCCTCCGATCAGTGCTGGTCCTCCTGTACGTTTCTATGGAACTTGCAGTGCACTAGCAGACTAATGTCTCAATGGGTGAGCCTGCCTGCCCTTGCTCTTCTGCCCTCTGTTTGCACAGGGGTCCCTGCTGAGAGTTAAGCTAAGGCAACTGCCGATCCCTACATGGGTGGGTATATAATCCGATATACCTTGTCATATCATCGGATGTGCAGCCCAGAATTAAACTGTAACCTCCACCAGTGCTCCGATCCTTTCCATTTGCCTGTTGCTCCTAAATCCAATCCAAACACATGAAAAGTTGCCATTAGGTACGGAGTTTGAAATTCGTGATTGGCTGAAATATTTGATCTAATTCAGGCCTGAGAAAAGTTACACAATGCGGACAAACTAGTCTGAGGTCCAGACTTGCTCGAGTGATTGTTAAAAGCCGCCAGTCCTGCCAGCAGTGCCCTTGGATACTTGGATAGAGATGACAGTGGTCCTCTTGAGGACTGTCTGCAAAGACAGAGTAATCGCAGCTCAGGGTGTTAACTGACCATTTCATGGGAGCACCATTCAGAAATGTCAGATAGTGTCTCTCCGGGGGCTCATACTGCTGTAGTGTGACAGAGTCCTGATCACCACACTGCTCAGAGGGCCACTGAAGGAGCTGGTTTTGCAGACACTGGCTTCAGTCAGGCTGTTTGAAACTAGAAGACAGTAGCCCTCTACCCCAGTGTAACCATGGAAACAAAGGACTGTAGTTTTACAAAAAGAAAAATATCTTTGGCCCCTGCACGGTAATGCTAGGTATGATGAAAGACTCATACACTTACTGACAAATTATGCTTGATTAAAGCCATCCGCGTGGAAATCTGAGAGCAATGTGTGGTGCAAGAGTGCTACGCTCACCTGTGACACATTCCTGGTCACATCAGCATGTAGTCAAAACCATACTTGAGTTTACAGACAGCAAGGGGTTGTGCCTGTTAGACATTAAACAAAATCAGTCCTAGCCTTTGATCATCCAACAGCTCTCCTTTTCCTAAACTATGCTCCAAGTGTCAAGAGGCAAACTAATAAAGCACAATGTAGTGGACAATTTCTACGAAGGAAGGAATTTCGTAACTACAAAACAAAAGATACACTTGAGCGAAGGTCATTTCACCCATCTGCGCTTCTGGATGCTTGTAGCCAATGGTTCTACAGATCTCATTCAGCTGTTTCTTGTAGAAACCCAGGAACCCGGCTTCAACAGCATGGCTAGGTAGCCTGTTCTAGCTCCCAAAACAATTTTTTTTAAACTGCATTATTCTGACCACTCAATCATTTTCCATTCTTTTAACACCTGAGATGTGCAGAGTCTGTTTTATCCCTTTTAACATGTAAATCTAGCATCAGTGAGTCACTAAAGCGATGAACCCTTGTTTTAACACAGACAGTGCAAGAAATCTGTCCCTGACAAACTTTTTCCATAAGCATCTGTATGCAGTATGTGCAAGTTCTTGCATGACAATAAGCCGAGACTTTATGAAGATAAAAGCTCTGTATCTGCTCATGCTGCCATCTGGCAGTTCCTTAGTGTCGAAAGAGACGTGTGTGGCAGTAAATAATCTAAACAGAGACTAGCTCTGGTCCGCATCTCCTATCAGAAACATCATCCCAGCTCCCCCTTTCTGACGCGCTTGGGACACAGCACATTTCAAAACGAGAGCCGTTCAGGCGAAGCTCGTGCTTCCCTGGAAAGGCACCGTCACGGCCCCTGTGGATGACCCGGTAGATTAAATCGTCTTGTTTCCTGACTTGATTTCCAGAGACGTCAGCATCAGAGACCCCTGTGATACCGGCACTCAAGCAGCTGTTTCCTGACTCTATCTGGACAGGCGGCGCCGTCACAGAAGACCTCACGGCTACCCCGCGGCTCCACAGCCCGCAACAGTCACCCCTCGGGCTCCGGCTAAGGAGAAGCGGGTCAGACTGGTTTGCAGGAAGATCAACAAACAGTCCTGATGGCAAAACAAAACTTCTCCTCGCAAAGTCTCCTAAAAGATGGAGGGAAACCCCCTGCAAAATTTCAAAGCAAACAAACTGAGGGGAACAGAGAAGTAAATTTTAGCAAACTGCTCTGAATACTTCGGAAGATCTGATTAGGTGGATGCTGCACACTGGTGGTGGTGGAGGGGATCCCCATTACCTGTAAAGCGCTTTGAGTGGAGTGTCCAGAAAAGCGCTATATAAGTGTAAGCAATTATTATTATTATTATTATTATTATTATTATTACTACTGATTGCGGCACTTTAACCTGTAAAATGGTAGCCAAAAGAATTCACACCAGCGAATTCCTCATCATGCGTAACCTGACTGCATTGGCATTCAGTGCTCTCAAAACAAAACAATCTGATAGCCAGCCTTAGGAATGTCCAAACGTAGAACTGAAGGAAGTATAAAATAACTCTTAAACAAACCAAGGGGAATTATAAAAGAGAATAAGAGCATGACATTCAAATGAGATTTCCGTAACTGAATGGGCTCTCCATTTCGCAACCTGAACTGTCTGAAATTTCAAATCTAGCCAGAAACAGAGCACCCATGCAGCCTGCAGATAAGATTAGACTTTCTTTCCAGTTCATTTAGAGTAAACATGGAACAAATTCTCCCCTCAGAGCAAATGTGGCCCCATCCAGCTGTCTCGTGACCTGAATGCCGCTCGTCCAGTCCAAATCATTTGGCCATGTCATGTTTCAAAATGAGAAACCAATTCTGTTAAAGAGCACTGATGCTATTTTTTTCTGAGAAATGAAATAAACATTTTAAAATACTTAAAGTCTCGTATTATCGATAGCACACTCTGCAACCTCTGCAACTTTGTGGAGCTAATAAGATACTCCCTCACTCATTCTCCTAATCCAGTATGTACCAATCCACAGTAATATGGTGAGGAGATGCAACCTTTGTTTTGCAACAACCACAGAAGGGTGGTTTGTAGTTACTAACATGAATCCCATTACTGCATTCAGGAAAGAAAAACCCAAAGGAGCCCTTGTAAAAGATCCTATAATTCCAAATTCCGTTGTCTTACAGTGGATGTTTCAGATCTTGCTTTGTTTCTTGACTATTAGCGATTTGTAATACAGACGCATAAAAAATTGAGTTTATAATTCCATGTAACATTGCTTGCCTGACCATTTTAAATCAAGATCTGCATCTGCCCTTCAGCACTGGCACGCTGGGGCCCTTATATTGGCGTCTTACAGCTTTAACCAGGGTTATTCAGAGCAGCGGTACTGTATCTTACTTTCGGTTTCCGTTACAACATAAAGCAGATCCATCTTCTCTGAAATCTCAGATTTTGACCTGCACATCTGGTCTATGAAACTTTCCACCAACCAATCAGATCGAGGACTGGAAAAAGCCTCCCTATTCATACAGTAAAACAGAAAAGGGGCAGTAATGCAATTCCTGTATGCCTTTCCGTGTAGAAATGTATATTGTCACAGCCTTTCTGCAGAGAATGGCATTGATAACATTATTCCATGCTGAAAAGGCATGGAATAAGCCTATTACTTGTTCCTTTGCAGCCTACGCATACTGATGCAGCTCCCCACCTGAATTACTGTACATTGATAACATCGGGCTGCTTGGCAGGAATGAAAAACAGAAACAGAAACACCAATCCAGAAACGTCAATCAAAACTCACAAAAAAAAAGGAGCACACTGATCTTAACCACTAGCAATTTAAAAGGACATGCTTTAGCCAAACGGTGTGCATACAAAAAAGAGAAACAGTGCACGAGTCCTAATTTCCAGTGGATTTTCTTTGGAGGTCAAAGGATGGAGTAAAAAGTTTGGAGAGAGATCCTCTTAAGACATACACGGTATTCAAAGCTTCATCACTCGGTGTAACGTTCTGTAAATGTGCAGGTACACAGTAGCACAAGCACTTCAGTGTGGGGCTCAGGGGTGCAGTTCCTGTGCTGAAGGGCTCCACAGTCCCAGATTTCCATTCATTTCTTATTTGGTTTGTTTTAAAGAAAGCTTTGATCTCTGGCTGTCTAGTGCCGGCACTTTCTAATCCTGTTTCTTCACTGTTTACTCTTAATCTCAAGGCTCACACAAGTCTGAGCCTCTGCGAATGCCAATTCCAAGATTAACTCCATTTATAAACACTTTTACTTAAAAGAAAAGCACAGCGCCTAAAGGCCATAGATGGCTGGAATCTTTCAACTGCTAAGGGAATTTTCAAACTTCAGCAGACAAAGCAGCCATTTTTCTTTTAGCTTTTTAACCGAAACAGAAACTAATAAAAGTAGCTGAGAAGAACCCAGAATAATTCCTGGAAAGGTATCTGATTCACCGATCTATCCTTTATCAGGACGCCGCTGATACTGGTTGGGCTGAGACACAGGGGAGTTTATCCCAGGGACAGAAGTCACAAGGCGGGACTGAGGTCTGGGTCACTGGGTCACAGAGAACGTGACATTTTAGACCAGCTCATCAAACAGAGGGACAAAACCTGAGCACCTGGAGAAAAGGAGAAAATACAGGCATCCGAGTCCAAAATTCAACCCAGGACCCAAATCCTGGGGTGTCGCGTTTCCTACATTTGCTCTATCTTTGTAGAGATGTTGTACATTCTCTTAAGTAGATTACAGCTCCCATGACTTGGAGTCTCCTTTGTCTGCAGTACTTGAAAGGTTAACTCAGATTCATGATGAAGACGTTGCTGTGCAACTGACACTCAACCCCAGAGAAAGGAACAGATTTTTTTCCTCTTCTTCCTCTTTGATAAAACCTTAAAAGGCAGAGGGAGTCCCTGAAGGCTTCTTGGGGAGCCGGAGCAGTTTGCTGGGAGCTCTGGGAAGCTCTGGGCTTGTCCAGGAGCCTCAGCCCTTCCTGTGCTTTGATTTAGTGAGGACATGTTCAGAGACGCTTCAGCTTTTCAAGCTTTTGATGGGCGAGTCCTAGGGGCTTCGCTGGTGGCTAGCGAAGGCCAGCTTCACGGGTCCGACTATACGAAACGCAGCTGGCGAAGATATCGCAGCCAGGAAAAATAAATCCATCACATAACAGCCAAGCAACTGGCCAGTGCTCTCACACAGCAGTTACACTGTGCAACAAAGAAACTGTTCTTTTCCTCCCCTACAATCTCATGAATTATTCTACATATTAAAGTACATATTGTACTGTACATGAGCTATTGCTCAGCAGGTACATCCGAGTAGAGTGTTGCATATGATACATTCACGATCAACTGCTTTCTATCTTCAGGCAAACACTGAATCAGACACCAAAAACGTGCAGAAGCTCCACTGGTCTTTGAGATCACAGGAACAGCTGTTCCATCACTCAGCCTTCTTGTACCTGCTACATCCTTCCCACCTCCTGCACTTCAAACCAGTATACCTCTGCCAATTGTAAAAAAAACTCCACCATCAAACGTACAGTGTCATGCTTTTGCATACAGAGATGCACATTTGCATGGCAAAAGCACGACTGGTTGTTGCATATCAGATAACCTTCAATACCTTTATTATTCCCACACTGTCCATTTAGGACATGGCTCAAAATGGTTTCCTTACATGTTAAATATGGAAATTGAAGATTAAAAGATATATGCACAGCTAAAGAGTTTAAATACAACAATGGCACAACAGAGCTCCAGCTCCAGGGCTCTCCGCCTGTCTAGTGTTGCTGGCTACTTAATGGAGAGACGGAGGTACCTGTCAAGTTCCAATCCGCCATCAGCTCCTTCAGCAGCCATGTATATTGATCAGTAATCAGATCCTTCCACAGAGGATACGGCACCTGACAGATCTTCAGCTGCAGAACTAGCGCTCTGCTCAGGTCCACTTCATAGGGGAACTCTGGGCACACAACCCTTTGCTCACCCCACTCACAGGGTGTGCGAATGGCTCTGAATTTAAAGCTTGTATCATCTCTGACCTTTCCACAACACGATCAAATCTGTGCCTTTTGCAAAGTTCACTACAGCTGAAGAGCTCACTGGTTCTGCCGGGTTCTGGACCGGGCCTGCGAGCTCGAGACCCCGCTCACTGGTTCTGCCGGGTCCTGGAACGGGCCTGCGAGTTCGAGACCCCGCTCACTGATTCTGCCGGGTTCTGGACTGGGCCTGCAAGCTTGAGACCCCGCTTAGTGGTTCTCCCAGGTCCTGGACCGGGCCGTGTATTCGAGACCTCGCTCACTGGTTCTGCTGGGTCCTGGACCGGGCCGTGTATTCGAGACTTCACTCACTGGTTCTCCTGGGTCCTGAACCGGACTACGAGTTCGAGACCCTCCTCACTGGTTCTGTCGGCGCCTGGACCGGGCCTGCGAGCTCGAGACCCCGCTCGCCGGTTCTGCCGGTGCCTGGACTGGTCTACAGGCTCAAGTGGCAGTCAAACAGAGTGCTGTCCAATCACTGCCCTTCTGTATTGGATGGTTTAAAGGCAGCGAGACAGGTGGCCTCCCCAGCTATGGTGGACCTGGGAGCACATCCCCAGAAAACAGGAATTCACATCAGCCTCTCTTGGTTTAACGCACAAGCGGGAAAACAAAACTCAGCTGAACCTCGAGAAGTTACATTCCAAAAGGCTGACATTACAGATACCTGTCTTATTAACATACAGTAAACAACCAGTTTCCCCATGATACTTCTGTGCCCGTGGAATAAAGACCAGCTGTCTGCTTCAGGCCACACATAATCAGCAAGGAAAATCTGCCACATACTCCTGCGCTTGTCCTTGCTTCACGCTTCCAGATTTGTGTGTCAAGACCGCACATATATATTTATATTTTTATTATTGTTAATATCTAATTATAACCATGTTAATAACTATTCATATTATCAAGGAATAATGACTAGATTAACAAAGGCACTGTTAATCTAATAAAACAAGTTACAACAGGGAATAACACAGTGACCCATATTTTACAATATTTGTCCAATAGCAGGACCCTGCATAACCTGTATGACTCTGTGGTCATTAAAAATCTCAGGGCGTTTCTCGAAAAGAGTAGGTGTGTAACCCTGGCGTCCTGGCCAAATTTCCCATTGGCACTTACCAATCATGAAAGTGCTATATAAGTGTAAGCAATTATTGTTATTAACCTGGGAACTGTAAAACAGTAACCATATTCTACAACATTCACACCTCACACACGTTTTCAGTGCCAGACTAAGAAAACAGAGTGAATAATTCACTCAACAATACTTCCTGTAAATCAGATCAATAACTTCCTACCAGCCCTCTTTTAAAGTAACAGCTGGAGTTAAGGTCCTAGGAGGTGTTTTGGAAGTGATGGCTCTCTCGTTTTTCAGCTACAGCACAAGACCTTGGATTGGGAACTGAGACTAAGTCTGGTCAACTAGCAGAGAGACAGAAGTTTGAAATGCCTTTCTTTAACAGCCAGGCCTCATTGTGAAAGCGGAAGCTGAGGTTTAAAAACCCAGTGCTCGTCTTCAGGACCTTCCTCTTGGGAACTGGGAATCGTCGCCCTGTTGAGCAGCAGCGTCTGTCTGTCTGTCTGCCTACTGGCCTGGCACCAGGCTGATGACAACAGAGCCCAGTTACAGCCCAGTCTGTATTCTAGAGCTCATCTCAGAGTGAAGTCCTTCAACAGAGCACATCTAAAAAGTACTGAAGGTCTCTGTGGCATACTGAATCTGGCACAAAGCACCTCCACAATATGCAAACCAGCAGAGTCAGTAACAAGAATCAGTCAAAATCAAGATATAAACCCACACAAGTCAATGTGGTTGTTTCCACACTGGCTTAAATAAAACAATTCAGCTCAGCTTTGTCCCCTTTATTCACACATCAAACTATGGGCCACTACAGGACAACAGGGCTCTATGAACATCACCTCCCTAAATTCTGCTCTGCCCCACAAGCTGCAGTTATAAAGTCTGGAGCTTTACCATATTATTCAGGCACAAGAGGCATGTTCAACCAAAGTCTGAGGTGAGGTAGGACTGGCCAGGACAGCAGTGTTCAAGATCAGTTTCCTCATTAAAAAAACACCACGCAGAATAGTGAGCTCCCAAAACGAAAATGAAGGTTCACATTCTTTCACGAGCACAAATACCCCTCCAAAAAAACTGTGGCTCCAGCTAAGCAGGTTATAACCCGAGCCCGTGTTTAAACCACAAACAGGAAGAGAAAGACCGCCACGTCACAGAGGAGCCAAATCACAAGGCGAGGTGGAGAACGAACTGCCCTGGGGCCGCTTCATTATCTCAGCAATTCAAACTCAAAGGAAATCACTGCCAATGTTACAGTATTGTCTTCCTTCAAGGGCGTGTCCAGGTGTCACTGCAGGAACTGGTTTTTTAGCCTCATTCGCCAATCTATTAAAGCTTTTCTTTTTTAATGACACATCTATGGGTGAAAAACAAGTTCAGGTCCAGGTACACAAGATAATTCCATTACGTTTTTCCCCCGATATGTTTCATGCATTTTCATAAATAATTCTTCTTTTGGAAGACTGACAAGAATAAGCTAATAGGTCTATTCCCTGCTGAAAAGAGAAGAGAGAAAACGCAACGTTTCGGCTGTGAAGCCTTCTTCAGGTGTGAGGGCGACTGTTCCTTGATTTAGTGAGGTCATGTTCAGAGACGCTTCAGCTTTTCAAGCTTTTGATGGGCGAGTCCTAGGGGCTTCGCTGGTGGCTAGCACAAGCCAGCTTCATGGGTCCGACTTTACGAAATGCAGATGGCAAAGATATCACAGCCAGGAAAAATGAATCCATCACTAAACAGTCACCCTCACATCTGAAGAAGGCTTCACAGCCGAAACGTTGCGTTTTCTCTCTTCTCTTTTCAGCATGGAATAAACCCATTACTTGCTCCTTTGCAGACTACACATGCTGACGCAGCTCCCCACCTGACCTAGAATAAGCTAATATACTTCCACCTGGATAAATTATTCAGGATCGCTTCAGAAACAGCTGCAAATGTTAATGAGTCACCTGCACGTGCCAGTGAGGTAAAACAGTGTAAGAAAACTATTCAAAAAGAACACTGATTGCTCAACAGGTGCACTTTCTGCCTCACAAGAACAGAAACAACTGACCCGGGAACCGAAGGGCAGTTCGACAAATACACACAAGCTCTAAATGTACAGCTTTGTTCCAAACATAGAACCTAATATGATAATAATCTTAAATATATTGTAGTTTTTCAAATAGCTATTTCCTAGTGGAGAACACATCTCTTACTTTATAAATTAAATCGCCTGTTCATTCACTTCCACAATCTGTTTCTAGTTCTGCAGCTGTGCTCTGCTACACTCAAAAAACCACTATCACAAGCATTTTTATTTATATCCTATAGCCTGAGCTGCTATAGCAGCTATAGCTGCTATTGTCTCGCAGTCTGAAAGGGTGATGCACATCTCCGGGAACTTGCTTAAAAGCAACTGAACCCACAAGCAGCACTGATGTGCACGGCACTGTCAGCCAGCCTTTCTGCAGCAAGGCAGCAGGGGATTCCCAAAGACAGCAGTTCAGCTCGGCGTGTTCTTAAGAAAAACATGCTGCGAGTTCGAACAGCAAGGCTGTTATTTTTGAGTGAGCGAAGCAGCTGTCACACCTCACGCAGCGCGAAACGCATTAGTGACGTTCAGTGGCTGTTTCACTGGTTTTACACATGAAAGGGTCTGAATGTCTAAAGCAGGGGTGCCCTGCCAGTCGCTCGCATCGGAGAGCTTGCCAGTCGATCGATCGCAAGAAGGTTTGGCAAAAAATAAACGGGCTATTTGACTACTTTTTTTGATTCATTCAGATCTGTGCATGTAATGTCGTACATTTTACTGCCCTTGTGTGTTTAACCCTTGGCGAATGGGTTGTAAAAGTCTCTTCCCTGAGTGCTGGCTGACACTGGAAAAAAAGGCTACAGGAGCTCTTTAAATAAAGATTATTGTGTGTGCCACCCAAGAACGTTCTCTTGGTTATTGCCAAGAGACATGATCAGCAGTGTCAACACGTTCAAAAAAATTACAAGAGTTCTCCAGTAAGCTTCTCAGTGCCAATGCTCATAGTAGGATATTCTTTTTTCTAAACTGGGGAACATTACTTGTTCACTGTAGCATGAGTCACTTGCTTTTATTTGCTGTCATTTTAGTGATGGGTATCGTTATTGTCCCGATGTGTCCACAGTCTGTTTTTCCTATATCAGAGCTTCAAATTCACACTGGTAGACCGCACTGGATTGGCAAATGAAAAAGTAGATCTTACATTAACAAGGTTGGGCACCCCTGGTCTAAAAAGTATCTCCGGGGTATGCAAATGAACAGAATGAAATCGGTGGAAGGTATGAGGAACTGCTTTTAAACAGGAGGATAGAAGGCACATCTTTATGCACAGGATTTGAGTACAGGAGTGTGGAAGAGGATACCCTGTTATGTAGCTGATGCTTCTTTCAAAAAACAGCTGGATGAGATGCTTGGGTCAACCACATACTACCAAATGGATGAAAGAGATCAAAGGGCTTCCTCTGGTTTGTAATCCATTTTATGTTCTAATGGAATGTTATGCTACTTCTGCAGCATGCAAAGAAAAGATTTTCTTACTCCACCTCTATAGGAACTGAGCAAAGTGATGTCAAATCCAGGAGTATAATTAAACAATAAGAGGATTTATCGTAACTTGGTTTGATCTGGGATGAAACAGGGATTAGTGCGATTTGTATGTATGACTTGTCCCTCTCCAAGAGGGAGTGACAAAAGCACTCTCCTCTGTATTCCACAGCCCCCTTCCTTTCCCTCAAGACCTCATTACAGCTAAATGAGCAGGATTTTCTCCATTTCCTGATACCCAGAGTTCCATCCGCTGTAAGAAGCCATTTCAGCCCAGACTCCTTTCAGTCCTTGTCACTGGGGTGATGGCTCATAACTCATCCATACCAGGCTGGACTGGTGAAGATGAAGTCCTCCCCAGTGGGCCTTTTAAATACAGAAATCCCTCTGGGTGACAATGGAGGAAGATTCAATGAACTTCATTTGTAAAAGGTTATTTTTATGAAGAAAATCGTTAAACGTTGCACCGGGTCCTGGAGGTTGAAAGAAGTGGCTCTGGGGAGAGAGCTCTCCCTCTGACTGGGGCATCGGGACCTCTTGGCTACACAGGGCTGTAGCCCAGGGTACAGAACACATGGTGTTCTTCATGCCCAGGCCAGAGGTCAGATGCAAGCCGCTTTAAATAATAAAGGCGTGTAAAACAAAATTACTATCCCCACATCAGCCAGGATTGACAGCATTCACATCTGCGTTACAACCAAGAAAGAAGACACAAGACTTACTTCACTCAGACTTCATTTAAGCTGAAGACAAACCCAGCTCTCAAAAGAAAGAGTAATGTCTCCATCCAGCTGGATACGAACCTCTGTCCCCAGCTAAGGCCACAACCTCACCCACGTTTACAAGCAATACGGCCTCTACCACATGCCTGGCGGTCTGCGGTCACAGACACAGCTCTGACGCATTCAATTTCGCCTCAGCTTGCAGGTTACAAACACAAAGACATTTTCGTTAATTCCCCTTCACAGGTATCTAGATCACCAGGGAAATCAATAGACAGGGAATGCAAATCAGGCCGTAAACCTAGGCAAGATAATAAATTCTACGCTAACGAGCTTATTAGAAGCTGAAAATCCTTAGGAAGTGTGACATGACATGAAGAAACTACAGTTCTCTCCATTTAAGGAAATCATTCTCAATTTGCACTACGATCAGCCTTTGAAATACACAGTATTAAGCAGTTTGGATAGAGGCCTTGTCTTTAATTCAGTATAGCTCTATGGTACAGGTAATGTGCAATTGCAGTTAAGACCTTGATGGATATTTAATCCCGAGTGTTCCTATAAGAACTACTTACTACAGGGTGGAGGCTGTTCAAAGGCTTCTCGAATTTTAAAATAAGCTGTACTGAAGTTACAAACAATTGCAGCAACATTGTAGTGGGACAATTAGTGTTGCTGCCCCAAGGCTCTTATGTCCTGGATATGATTCTGGACTTGGGCACCTTCTGTGGGGTGTATGCATGTTTGCAGCATGTTCTACTGTGCCCTGAAAAGCACTGATCTACCCCCCCGTGCTTCTGGGCTGGGCAACTGTATTCTCATCACAGGTACATGCACCACCTTCACGCAAACAAAGATGATTGCTTTTTACTTCGGAATTCCATAATGTCACCCTAAAGAAACACCTATGACCGCAGTAAGCATGAAAATGGCCCTTTAAATTAAAACCACGGACAGTTGAAAGGTAAAAGTACTTCCTTTGATTACATCATGGAAATTCCCCATGTGTCCGGGCAATCCTCCTGCCCCGGGGGAACACTGGACAGCCCAGCCAGCATCCTTCAGCTCACCTCCACGCAGGCCGACAGCAGCCTGGTCAGCTGGATCTCCAAAGGCTCAGTGAAAGGAAACAAGCCCCTGGAGATCAGCAGGCCGCCCCTTCCTCTGACAGCCTGCTCCGTAGCGAACGGTGGGCTGGACCAACGAAAGGGCTGTGTGCCGACACTCGGGGAAGCCCCCCGTCTCTTCATGAAGGGCCCCAACCGGCTGTTTGCCTACGGCGTCATCTGGTCCATAAAAGCAGACCCCAGTCAAGGTGAAAGTAATTTTACAACACACTTTGCTAAATATTTGAAGGCCCACATTTAGTCTGATCACCACTTAATTTAGTTTCTCCACAGCTTGAAGCTTTTGTTAAGCCGGAGACTCTGCAGCAGATGTGAATAAAGACTTTTTTTTCGGAGAAGCAACAGACAGACAATTACATGTCGAACAACACAGAAAACGAAATCATAGATTGGGCTTCCTCCCGGGAAGGAAAAAAAAACCCGCCACAGAATAAATGCTTTGCTCAGCGCGATCCATTCTGGTGCACTTCGGAGCTCTGAACGTCTACACAGCTGCGAAAACCAACACAACGTGCACGTGGCACCGGGCATCAGGGTTCAGGTGCGAGGAGATGAGGACATGAAACCAGGGGTTTGCCACGCTGTCTTGTTCGTTTCGCATGAGTGAGAACAAGGTTTCCTGTGGTTGTTGCTCTCTCTACCGGAGCCACAGAGCCACCTCAAGCGCAAACTGGTAGACCGAGTCCGATCAGTTCAGCGTTCAATTCCATCGTACCCAGCCAACTGGTGACAACGCTCAGGGGACTAGGACTGTGCAACTCCGCGTGCAACTGGCTGCTGGACTTCCTAATCGAGAGACCACAGGTGGTGCGGATTGGGTGGGGATTGGTAATAAAACACCACTCACCCTGAGCACTGGCACCCCACAAGGCTGCTGTCTGAGTCAAGTTTGTACTCCCTATTCACTCACAGCAAGACACAGCAACGACCGCATCATTACATTTGCGGATGACACCACTATAATAGGCCTGATCAGCGATGATGACGAGTCCACTTACAGGGATGAAGTCATACAGCTGCTGAGGTGATGTCATAGCAATAACCTGGACATGATCGTGAGTAAAACAAAAGAGCTAATAGTGGACTTTCGGAGACACAGGCCACACACTCACAGCCCCTCAGTATTGGTGGAACGGAAGTGGAAACAGTCACCAGCTTTACGTTTTGGGGAATTCACCTTCCTAATGATCTAACCTGGACCGTGAACACGGACATTATCTTGAAGAAGGCTCAACAGCGCCTCTATTTCCTGAGGTGCCTCAAGCGATGGGGGATGCCAGTAACCGTGTTGGTGAACTTCTACTGCTGCACCATCGAGAGCATCCTCACCAACGGGATCACCGTGTGGTACGGCAACACCTCTTCTCGAGAGAGGAAGTCACTGCAGAGAGTGGTGAATGTGGCCCAGAAGATCATGGGTTGTGGTCTCACAGAGATTAAACAGCTCTATGAGGACCGCTGCCGTGGTAGAATTCTGGCCGTCACAGAGGACAGTACCACCCCGGGCATGAGCTCTTTACCCCACTGCCCTCAGGCAAGAGATATAAGAGCATACGCACACTTACCACTAGATTCCTCAATAGCTTCTACCCACAAGCAGTGCGATTGCCAAACACATGTGGCCATGCCCCTCGGACCACACCTACACCATCTACCTCATCGTAATTTTATTTATTGCACATCTGCAGTCATTGTTTACATGTCTGCATTGCTTACATTCAAACTGTTTACTTGTACATTGTTTACTGTTTGCACTACGCATTTTATACCTCTTTTTTAACAATCGAGAGACTTTCTGCTAGTAAGAATTCCATTGTACCGGTACAATCAAGTTCAACGTAAGAAAAACTCGGAAACATCAAAAATTTGGAACGAAGACCTATGCCTGCCAGGGACGACAACATTAAACACAACAGTAAAAGTGAAGTGCTATTTAAAAAGATATGGCCCAGAGGTCCTCATGACTAGCCACTGTCAAGCTCTGTAGTCAAACAAATACAAAATGTCTACAGGATGTTCTGGACAATATTTCGGCTTCTTTGCCATTTGTGGAGTTCCAGAGCCAAAGAGGAGCAGAAATCAACGCCGGCTCTCTAATTACCACACTTGAGCTAACAAACAGGGTTTGAAGCAGTCACGACAGGCGAAAAGCCATAGCAACCAACCAAGGCAGCAATTTACACTGACGAGCAGCAACAAAACCCAGATCCCGTCTGACAGCTAGTTAGTGTTGTGCCTCCTATGTGCTCAAGAGAAGGAAAAAAAAAAACACACACACACTCTGACTGAAGGGCCCTCACAGAAGCTTCTCTCTCCACTGGTTTAAAATCAGCCCCCAGTCAGCACAGAAATGTACCACAGTTCAACTTGCATTTTATGGTGAGCATCTGACATGATGCAGTTTATCTGAGTAACAAATGAGAGACACACTTTAATGCTGGATGAAGTGGGTCTCCTCCTATATATGAAGTGGTTTGGGATGATTATGGCAATAATTAACTGCATCTATGTAGCTTTTCATCCCAAAGGATTCTAAACCACTTGAAATGCAGCACCACCTCGGTGATGCACCAGCTGCCCCACTGCACTGCAGATCAGGTGTTTCACCCACCAAACTGATGGAGGTTTAGAGATGGCCAGCTTCTTCAAACCCCAGAGTGGACTTCAGTCAGATGACCATGTTCAATACCCCTACTCTTTTGAACAGTTGCCACAGGACCTTTAACGAGCAGGTAAATACGACCAGTCTTCAACATCTCATCAGGAAAATGGCACCTCCAATAGCACAGTGTCCCCAGTCACGAGCCGGGGCACTGGTTTGGAAAACTGGTCCACAGGGGAGAGCACCACCTACTGGTCCACCAACAGCCTAGACTGAAAACACAAGAATATATGAACAGGTACAAGAAAGGAGGCTATTTGGCCCATCTGGATGTTTTGGTAGCTGGTAGTTAGTTGATCCCTGAATTTCATCCAGCAGTTTCTTGAGAGAAACAGTGTATTGGCTTCATCAACATGCCTGGGCAGCTTGTTCCATACTCTCACACCCCTTTGTGTAAGGACGCGCCTCCAGTTCTTGGTTTCAAGTGCACATCCACAAGGTTTTTACTTGTGTCTTCGAGTTTGAGTTTCAGTTTTCATTCTGAATAAATCGGCTGGGTTAACTTTCTCAGTGTCTTGGAGGATTGTGAATGCTTCTGTCAGGTCCTCACATAGTCGCCTCTGTTCAAGACTTAAAAGGATCAGGTCCTTCAGCCGGTCTGTGTGGGATGTTCCTTTAAGCTCCAGAATATATCTGGCTGCTCTTTCATGAAATTATTCCACAGCAGCAATAGGTTTTCTACAACCCTGGGACCAAAATTGTACACAATACTCTAAATGAGAAGCAGCCTTTTGAGTGTATAAGACAACTGCATGATCCCTTGATTTATATTGTAAGCTTATAATTGTATGTTCTAGCATTTTGTTTGACTTTTCAATTCTTCTGCACATTGTCTAGCAAGCAGATGTACAGTACATGACATGTCACCATAAACATCCAAATCCTTTTTCCTAATTAGCCTCTTCTAGCACAGCATTTCCCATTTTGTATTTATGCTTTATTTTTCACTACCAGCCTGCAATGCCCAGCACTTGTCTACATGACACACCATTCCCTTGGAGGAGGTCTCCCATCCCAGAACTGACCAGGCCCAGACTTGCTGGTGGCACTGCTGCTGGGATTTGAAGAACGGTATGAGGAAAAAAACAACAATGACATTGGCAAAGCACAAATTAGTCATGAAACAGACCTTGAAAGGCTTCAGTAAAATGTTTCTCCTGAATTCTAATAGATAAACAGCACAAAATAGAAAATACTAACACCGGAGTTAAAATTACCGAAGGGAAGCAGACATCCCAGTGTTTCATAGCTTATAGATCAAATTCCCTCTTCTCAAACTTCATTCCTATCCTGCACGCCTACAGGAAACGAGCTTCCAGACCACGCCTGACGCGATGGCTCAGATCGCCCAGACAGACCGACAGACCAACACTTTATCCCACAGACATGCTGTTGGCTTTGCCTTGTGCCCATAAAAATATAAGAATAAGGAAATGCCAGACCAACGCTCGAAAAGACTGAACCGTTAAAAGGCCGCCCAGACCAGTCTTGGAGGTGCAACACGACCACAAGAAAGGACTAGGAGAGGAACGGGGAGCTCTGTGGCAAGACCAGGTTTGTGGGCTGTGGTTGAAGGACTGGACTGGCTACACTTGGCCCTGACTCCTGTTAAAAAAAAAAGGCCAACAGATTCTTCACTGTGCAGGCGCGCGATGTGTGACTCATCTCACAGATTTACCCACAGGGCCCCTGCTAGAAGATAACTTGCCAGTTCTTCCAATAAAAGCAGACGGACAGCCTGCTCTTACTTCTCGATCGCAGGCTGCGCTGTATAATTCAGCGGCAATGTCAGCCACACTGCAGGCAGCTATCTCAACTCACGGGGCAAGCAACTGCATTCATAAAAAAAGCAATTAAATAACCACATTTGATTTTTCTTCTTACTTAATGATAGGCTACACTGCTCCTTCATATTTGTCAAAGTTCAGTATTTTTCTATGAAGTCACTTTCATAGAGATTTTTCAAGATTGACTCCACTGTATTTCATCCTGCTTAGAAGTGCAATTAAACATGATAATTTTTTGCCCTCCCAGACAAACACATCCAGGGCTGTCCGACAGAGGTGTGCTGGCAGAGGTGTGTTTCTGAGGTCCAGGTGAACTGGAGAGAAAAGGGGGCTGACATTCAGTGGTTTGAGCTCAGCTAAACATCGTGCCAGAGGTCATGACGAGAACTGTAACACGAGTAAAGGGTGAAACGGAGACTCCAGACTCATCACAGAGGAAGTTTAAGTTTCAGGCCCTGTGTGCCCAGAGGGATCAAGAAAAAAATATATAAATCAACAGCTTTCTAAACAGGGGCTTAATACAAGCCTCACCTGGGAGTAAAGCAGACCCTACACACCAAACACAGCCGGGTCCAGTGAGGGCTCGGGTCAGAACCCACAGCCCCGAGACAGCCGGGTCCAGTGAGGGCTCGGGTCAGAACCCACACCCCGGAGACAGCCGGGTCCAGTGAGGGCTCGGGTCAGAACCCACACCCCCGAGACAGCCGGGTCCAGTGAGGGCTCGGGTCAGAACCCACACCCCGGAGACAGCCGGGTCCAGTGAGGGCTCGGGTCAGAACCCACACCCCCGAGACAGCCGGGTCCAGTGAGGGCTCGGGTCAGAACCCACACCCCCGAGACAGCCGGGTCCAGTGAGGGCTCGGGTCAGAACCCACACCCCCGAGACAGCCGGGTCCAGTGAGGGCTCGGGTCAGAACCCACACCCCCGAGACAGCCGGGTCCAGTGAGGGCTCGGGTCAGAACCCACACCCCCGAGACAGCCGGTCCAGTGAGGGCTCGGGTCAGAACCCACACCCCCGAGACAGCCGGGTCCAGTGAGGGCTCGGGTAAGAACCCACACCCCCGAGACAGCCGGGTCCAGTGAGGGCTCGGGTAAGAACCCACACCCCCGAGACAGCCGGGTCCAGTGAGGGCTCGGGTAAGAACCCACACCCCCGAGACAGCCGGGTCCAGTGAGGGCTCGGGTAAGAACCCACACCCCCGAGACAGCCGGTCCAGTGAGGGCTCGGGTCAGAACCCACAGCCCCGAGACAGCCGGGTCCAGTGAGGGCTCGGGTCAGTACCCACAGCCCCGAGGTTAATGAATACGACCCCTCCTTGTTTTTTTTTTACATTGACATCACAATCACACTTAAGCATTTGTTAACTGAAAGTGAAATGAGCGACATTTCAACAGGAGGTTGAAAGCAGAGCCTAGATACGACTTGTCTTCAAGTCGACGACACGGGCAGATGGCGGTCAAAAACAGCTGTTTTCGCATTTCTGCTTAAATGTGGGACTGGACACTAAGCGCTCATCTGATAGACTGCAGGAGTGACTAAGCAGTCAAACAGCCCGGACCCTTGCAGATTAGAAAGGACGGAAACTGAGCGCCACGCACACGCTCCCAGCTCCGAAGGAACAGAAAAACACTCGCGATTTTCGGAGTGAGAATTCCTCTCCCCTTCGTGACAAGCCGACACTGACAAACGGGATTCCCTCGAGTGGGGGAAAACTCGGTGGACGAACATTTTCTTACAACCTAATAAAAATGTCCGGCACAGGTCGGTGATCGGCGAACCGTAACACTGCAACGAGAGGTAGAGTCACTGAAAGTCCCACTGGCGGAGTGACCGGACCGATACACGCATCCCCCACCCCGCGACCTCCCCCTGAAGTGGGCCGCCCTTCTCGTACACACACGCCGGAGACTTCAGAAAGTTGCGTTTCGCATCTCAAAGCCCCGTTTCCACGGAGGCGCCTTGGGTTTTCCTCGGCTTCGGCAGAGGCTCGTTTCCAGCCAGAGCAACTCTTCTGTCATCACTTGCGACACTCGCCCACCCCACTCCACGGGTGGGGACCCCCCTCGCCGCGCGTCCGAGCTGGCTGTCTAGTTAAACACTTCACGCGAGGTCAGACAAGGACCGAACACTGCCTGTATACCCTCCTCCTCCTCCTCACTCCACGCAGGGCTTCGCAGTCACTCACTTCGTCCTGATCGCAAAGAACCAGCAGTGTGGGGAGTGGGGTGCCGACAGCCGGCAGATGACCGTGGGGACGGGGGAGGTTTTCTGAACGGCCACCGGCACGAGTTCCTCGGCCGGACCGCCTCCAGCGCCGGCGCCCCGGCGGGAGAGAGCTCTGCCGGGGGGCACGGCAGCTCCGCCGGGCGATGCTCGTACTCACCATGTCGTACACGTTCAGGATCACCGGCTCGCTGGCCATCCTGCCGCCGAAGGAGATCGCCGGCGGCGCCGAAACAGCCCCTTCCTCCGCGCTCCCGTCCAGTCACTCCTCCCCGACCCCGACTCCTCCTAGTTCGGCGCCGGGCTCCCGCATGCGGCTCCCGCGGCCCCAGCCGGAGAAGCGCTCGGCGGCTACAGCCGGGGCAGCAGGCAGCCGGGCACAGCGACAGGCGAGCGACGCGGGACGGGGTTTCCGGAGCAACATACACGTTTTCCGTTAGGTACTGCCATCCAGAGCCGCCAGAAAAAACGCGCTCGGCGACGAAAGTGGAGTCGGGTGGACTCGATATGAAAAAAATTTCTTTTTTTTTTTGTTGTTCAGCCGCGCTTTCCGCCGAAACGCGCCCCAATAGCTCCACTCCAGCGCGAGGCTGTGGGAAGCGGCTTTTTCTTGGAATCCCCGAGCTTGAAATCGGCGATCAGTTTGTTTGGCCTGGTGGGCAGCTCGGCGATCTGCTGCCCTGGCCTGAAATTCCCGCCCTCTCTGTGGAGGACTGGAAGCGAGCGAGCGCCGTCAATGGCGGTGGAGTTTCAGCGTCCGAAGTGTTGCTTCTGAACTCGCCGAGTTCCTGTTTGCAGCGCTGATTCAGTTTGCTTCAAACCTGGATGTACCTCGTGAGCTCGCAAATTGGAACAGTGCGCTGCGTTTCAAGATCGATGTGCGTCCCTCACGTCCTATAGGCTGGGGGTGGGTGAGGGTGGCTCTTCACGGACTCCCACTTTGCATTTCGCTATAAATGTATCCAGAAACGAAATAGCTAACGGTATCTATTCCAAGTACCGCCGTTAGGGAATTACTTCCAATACGTATAGCAAAATATATGGGGACAATTCGTATTGTCTGCTATATGTTAGTCGATCTGAATCTTACCTCAGTAAACTGCAATTTCCCTCACGGGATCAATAAAGTATCTAATAAAAACAGCAGACGTAACGTGTAGATGTGTTTCGGCCTTACGTCTCAAGCCTTACCTGTTCCGTTGTTTAGAGGTGAAGTCCTCTATAAACGCAGAAGGGGTGAAAGTAAAATTCACACCTCCGTCAGCTTGCACTGGGCAGGATAGAACAGGATAAAAGGCTCCGTTCGGGACCAGAGCTGGGCTGACAGAAGGTGGTAACTGTGTGGAAAAAGGGGCAGTAGGGTCAGACCAACTCCACACTGTCACTGGGAACCAGAAACGTGTCAGAAGTGGAACCACTCTGATTTCACTGGTCCGGGTGGCTTGCTTTGATAAAACGGGACTGGCGCTAACCGAGTGTGCTGAGCCAGTGTGTTTGCCTTCTCAGACTTCCAGATATGGTTGTGAACATTTTCTTGCCCTCGGGTAATTGCTGCTAAATTCTGAATTGTCAATCGGTGCTCCAGAATAAAGTCTGTTTAAAAATCTTGTTGCGCTCACTGGTTAAATTAATAAGGTAATGACTTACTATTCTGTCTACAAGATGGGTTTTTCTCTTTCACAGGTAACCTTACTCCCGCCGAAGGCCAATAGATCTTCACTCTTTTCTATTTCTTCATAAAAAATAGTAATTTAAGTACGTGTTCTGGCATTGTACAGTACAAAAAGTGAACTGACGGATTGCCATTGTCATTATATTGTAAATGGCAATTTGTTAATTCACTTATCTGGTTATATAAAAGATCACATAAAAAATATTCTAATTTGGACCTCTAATGAATTAAATAGTTCTAACTAAAAAAATGCAGTGGTATTTGCACAGCTGTGGCTTAAATAGTATCCTAGCTGTAAAATCAAATATATATTTTTAACAAAGAAACTCTGTTACACTTGTGTTTGAAGAATCTGATACTCTTTTAGTTTTATTATAAGTGAATGCTTCCATAGTGTTTTATTTTCTTTAGATTTGGACCAACAAAGAATCTAATAATTGTCACATCTAACAAAAGATCTGTACATGAAGAGAAAGGGGTTTAGAAGCTGCTAATGACTCATTAGACATAAGAATAATTACAAACAGGAGGAGGCCGTTAGGCTTTACAGTAGCTAGTAGCTAGTTCATCTTCTAGACATTTGTTGACAGGAAGCCAGATGGCTTGAAAGTCATGGCTGGGAAGCTTGTTCCAGCTTTGGGTAAGGATGTGCCGCCTGTTCTGTTTTGAGACCTCGGATCCCTGTCGCCCTGTTCATTCTGAAGGCGCCCGGTGGGTTGCCTCTGTCCGGACCTCTGAGGTTTCTGGATACCTGGATCAGTGTACTGGAGGAGCAGCTCTGCTGATCCAGGTCGGTGGGTTTTCCTGAGCTCCACGACCAGGCTTGCGTGTCTGGACTTAATGAGGCCACGATGAAACCCTGAAAACCTTGACTCACCACATGACTCAGTCCTGCCCAGACAGTCTCGGCTCAATGCGTACCAAATACATCACAGGAATCACAGCACGGCTATGTTTAGGCGGGACAGATATTTTTGCTTCTTATTTATATTCCTTCCTTTAAAGCAGATTGGGTGCCACGTGGGTTTTTAAGAAAGCTCCTCGAAGAGGCTTTTAGTCATAGTTGAATGATTGTATATCTCATTTTCTGTAAACCTTTCAATTGGTCATTCAGAAGTTTTCAAATTAATGGTCCCAGTTTAAGTAGAACTTGGTTAAAATTGCCTTGATTTTTCTTAGTCTCTTATATCATTTTGCTTTAAGAAATGTATGTGTAAAAAGAGCAAATCAGACATTAAAACAAAATTAATGGAGAAAAGAGTACTTTATTGAACTATTAAATGTACAACTTAACTGTAACAAATTCATGTCACTTGTGAAAACCTTTCTTGTACATTCAAAGTTATCTCTATATAAGAAGAAATGTTCATTTTTTTATTATGAATAACAATCCATCCATTTCCTTCAAGTGACAAGCTAATCATCACTGTTTGCCTTCACACAGTTAAGTGGGATATTTAACATTACTGTTTGTCTACAACTGGGTTATTTAACATTTCCCGAAAAACTTTTATGTATCGAAAGTAGGTGCAGATCAATACCCCAGTAACAATCAATGTGACCATCATTGCTGTAGTTCCGGTAAATACTCCAAAATTGCTGCAACGACAAACACCCATGAGTTATCAAGATAGCTGTCAGAAAAATTCAAACCACATTTGTGTCCCTGTTGGTCAAAGGAGGAATTACCGAAAACCCTTGATGAGCTATATCCCCAATCACACAGGGCTTTGATGAAATCATATAACTTACTCTAACTGAAAAGAACAGGAAAACAATAAAGACACAGCTACAGAATTTGATTAGTTTGGCTTTTATTGTATTTTGGCCTTATTTTGAATTTTTGTATTTGTATTGGTACTTCCTCCTGTTTGCAATTTGAAAAAAACATGACATTTGAAATAAATTCATAACGTCATGTGGACCACAAGGTTTATACAAACATGTCTGGGTGTGGCAACATCTTCAGCATGTTAAAGAAACACAGACAAAAATCAATGCACCTTAGAGGCAGGCCTTAAGAACTTTAACAGAGATTGTGCACATTCCAATGCGAGCATTGCTGCTGGTACAAGACCGCTAATTCAAAAAGAAATCTTTTTATGAATTCGGAATCAACAGTTATGTTTCTCATTTTATTTGCTGCCGAATTTGACTTGCCAGTTGTGAATGAACACAGGGTATGGTTACACACTCTGTGCCAGTGCAGTGAGAATATGGGTTGGCACAACACCTCTCAAGCACCTTGTGTTGAGCCAGTCACCCTTGGCACTGGCTGCAAACTGCTTTGTGCACAGTGGACAGTCAGCACCACTGGAGGGCTGATGGCTGCTCTCAGTGTAGACACCCCACTAGTGCCCAGAACATGCCAGGGCTCACTGTTACACAAGGGGCTGTGTGTACCCTGCCCAGCTCAAGCCCACCGAGCCCCATCAGCGCCCCCCACAGCTGGTGAACACTTTCCTCATGCTTTCTTATTAAGTGTTCATTGTGTAATTACATGCCCAAAGGGTGTGGGGGAGTTTGCCTTGTGGGCAATCTAGACACCTTATCCCATGAGAATGTATGTAAGTCTGCCTCTTGTTGTCATGTGGTGCTGCCTTCTTTTTGCAAAAGGCGAAACGGAAGAATTTGCTCAGTGGCGTTTTCTTGTTTTCTGTAACATTCCACTCCAAAGGACTGCTCTTACAGCAATACCAACGCATTACAGACAGGTTTTGTTGTGAAAAACAAGAGTGTACTGTAGTCATGCACAGAGGTATGGTCACAAGTCAGAATGCTACTGCCACAGGGCATGCAGACATTGCAAAACACAGCCTGCCCAGTCAGACGTTATTTCATAAATAACTGAAAAAAAAAGCCTATTCAACTTCGCCTAATCTGATGGATTACCCCTCAGAGAGTCTGTTCTGGACCCAATGTCTGCAATGAACATGAATAACATGAGAAGTAAACAGAATGGATGAACCTTCAAGTCTGATTTTTTTTTTTTGAATTTGTTTTAGATATTTTAGAAATCTTCCTTCCACTCTTACCTTGTGACAACCCCATAGGTCTGTACAGCAAATACAGCTTGCAGGTCGCAGAAACTGAAAAGATAATTGAGTCAGAAATCGTTAAGAGTCACACAGAGTTCCACTGATTAAAAACTGGTCACCCTGTGCAAATAGCGAGAAAACACTGATTGTGACAAATGTGGTACTTTGGAAATGTCATGTAAAGAGTGTAATGGAATAATGTAAATTGATGTGTCTCACAAATGTTACATTCTTTCATTTTCTTAATATGTCTCTTCTGTCACTGCTCACAGAGTGGAAAAAGCAGACTGCTTCACCTCCCACAGGGTCTCTAGTGAATCCACTCATTACCTTTCTTGTCAAAGAAATCTGTTTCTTTCTTTCAAAACTATGCTCAGATTTAATCACTAACCTAAATTCCTGAAGTTCTTGACTCAGGAAACATTCACAAGCACCCATATACAACAGTACACATGAGTGTCTTCAACACAGAAGTGGTAACCTGCACCACCATTTTAAAACTGCATGAGGCAGCCTGCAACTGGTGAGTTAAAACAGACCCAAGACTGAGCCCTGAAGTACAACAGAAAATCCAACAGGTTAGCTTTGTTAGCCGCTTCAGGAGTACAGCACCAGGTGAGAAATCTTATCACACTTTAAGGTTTTTGATTTACTTCAAACATATCTATTTTTCCTGGCTGTGATTACACATCCAGGATTACACAAGGAGCAATCTACTGTCTACGTCAGTCTCTGTGGCGTAATCAGTTAGCGCGTTCGGCTGTTAACCGAAAGGTTGGTGGTTCAAGCCCACCCAGGGACGCACGTCTCAGTTTTCCATCCTTCGGATGAGATGTAAAAGCGAGGTCCTGACTCTCTGTGGTCATTAAAAATCCTTGGGCTTTTCTCGAAAACAGTAGGGGTGTAACCCCGGCATCCTGGCCAAATTTCCCATTGGCCCTTATCAATCATGGCCTCCTAATAATCCCCATCTATGAACTGGCTTCATTACTCTGCTCTCCTCCGCACTGAGAGCTGGTGTGTGGTGAGCGTTCTGGCGCACTATGGCTGCCGTCGCATCATCCAGGTGGGGCTGCACATTGGTGGTGGTGGAGGGGATCCCCATTACCTGTAAAGCGCTTTGAGTGGAGTGTCCAGAAAAGTGCTATATAAGTGTAAGAAATTATAATTAATTATTAATTATTTCTAACATTTCAAGTTCTAAAGTAAGATCTTGCAGCAGTTGATCAAGGTCTCTTGTTCTGAAACATTGCAAGGTCTTGGTTTGAACAGCTGGAGAGTCTGGATGCACAATGCTGACGGACTGTTGTGTACTTTGTACACAGACCCAGACAGCCAAACAGGGAAACAGGTCCAGAAATTGAATACGAGAAGGCTGAAGTGTCCTGACTCCACAGAGTCCATTCGATCACTTTCTAGCCTCTTCATCCAACACAGGGTCACGGGGGAGCAAAACCTATCCCAGCAAGCCATGGGCACAAGGCGGGGTACACCCTGGATGGGACATCAGTCCATCACAAGGCACACACCGACACAAACACTCACACACTCGCACCAGGGCCGATTGTCCCAGAAGCCAATTTATCTATGTGTATGTTCTTAGACTGTGGGAGGAATCCAGAGCTCCCGAGATTCCTTTAATCTAAAATGACAACAGATTTGAAACACAAATCAGCACAGACTGCTGCTGAGAAATTCATAAACAAGCCTTTCTGAATTTTTGTAGGGGAAAAAATTAGTTCCATGGGTTGATCCTCATTTAACAGTGTCTCCACGAAGGCAGACATAGTAGGTTTAACGATCTCTGCTTGTTGAACATCCTCAGGGGTTGTTGGTCAATTTGATTATTTTTCACCTCCATCTCCCTGAATGCCTCTCCCATAAGTGCTACAGGAGCTTTCATGTCATCATTGGAGTATTAAATATCACTGACCAAAGAGCTCCACTTAATTCCTGGAGGGTGAGTCAGTGGTATCAGTCATTACCAAATACAGGGCTGATCCATTAACTCAGTATAATGGCAGCTTCTCCAAATTCCCTTTGCAGCCTTGCAAATTCAGACTCCTTAGCCTTTTTCAGCCTTGAGAATAAAATCAATCAGAAATATGAGAATGGAGGAACATTTTATTTAAAGCCTGGAGGCCTGATCTGATGTGCTTAATTGATCTGATGTGCCTATTGATTGGAGAAAAACTACATCTAAAAGATCTTTTTTTTAAAACTTGCCTCTTATCAATATGTATTTTAAGCTGGTCTAGGCAATGCTAATAAATGTCTATAGAAACTGAGCCGGACTTTATTTTGTATAGCTGGGTAGCTGTCACTATATCACAGCTGTGTTTAAATCATGATCAATTATTAATCTTCATTAAAGTGATTAGCGCTAAAGAAAAACTCTACTGCCACCTTGTGGCGTCACCAACAGAACGTTTTTACCGAGAAAAATCGACAGAATACCTGTTTATGTACTGTATCTACTCTATCTATAGGAACAAGTAATGGGTTTATTCCCTGCTGAAAAGAGAAGAGAGAAAACACAACGTTTCGGCTGTGAAGTCTTCTTCAGGTGTTCAATTCAATCACTTTCTAGCCTCTTCATCCAATACAGGGTCACAGGGGAACAAGAACCTATCCCAACATGCCATGGGCACAACACACCTGAAGAAGGCTCCACAGCCGAAACGTTGCGTTTTCTTTCTTCTCTTTTCAGCAGGGAATAAACCCATTACTTGTTCCTTTGCAGACTACGCATGCTGACGCAGCTCCCCACCTGAACTACTCTATATATTTTTTATCTTTCAAAATCAGTCATTTTAGATCTTAAATTGTCATCTCTAAGGAGAAAAACGTTAAAGATCAAATTAATTCATTTTCACTAATATCCCACTTCTTTCATAACCATCTGATTTGTTTTGGACTCAGCACGTTTTAATCTGATGATAATTTTACTCAGAGTGAGATGTGCATCTGCCATGTCAGGTGCTTTTTGTTCTTTCTTCACAATGACAGAATAAATTGAGTTAATGTAATTTAATGTAATAACTTAGTGGCGGTATACTGTACCTGTCACCACTGTGTAGTGCAGTTAAGAATTATCATATAAATATATTACTCTTAATGGGAATGACCCTTTTCATCTCAGCTGACTACTTGTAATGTAGAAGTAGTTCAGGTGGGGAGCTGCGTCAGCAAGCGTAGTCTGAAAAGGAACAAGCAATAGGTTTATTCCCTGCTGAAAAGAGAAGAAATAAAACGCAACGTTTCGGCTGTGGAGCCTTCTTCAGGTGTGAGGAAGAAGGTTTTACAGCCAAAACGTTGTGTTTCCTTTCTTCTCTTTTTAGCAGGGAACAAATCTATTGCTTGTATCTACTTGTAATTTAGTCTACATAACTGCTGAATAACACACCTTTCGTCTTACCTGTTTTTTAAGAGTTAGTTTGCATAGTAAAATAAAGTAAAATTTACAAACAGATCTAGCCTTACTTCAGGATGATTTAGTTTTACTAATAACATTTAGTTATTCTTATTCTAACATCTTACAGCCCTCAAAAACCTTTTTTAACAGCAGGTTAGTGGAGTTGCCATGGGCACCAGGATGGGACCCAGCTATGCCAATATTTTTGTTGGTTGGGTAGAAGAACGTCTTTTCACTTCCTACACTGGCTTTGTCTCTGACCTCTACAAGCGAAACATCGCTGACTGCATTGGTGCTGCCACATGCTCTAATGACCAGTTAGAGCACTTCCTGCATCACTTCACCAACTTCCACCCATCCCTCAAATATACAGTTAACATATCTTCCACAACTCTTCCATTTCTAGACATAAACCTATCCATTAATCATCCGACTCTCTACTTCAGTCTATTACAAACCCACAGATTCACACAGCTATCTCCTGTACAGCTCATTTCACCCCAAACACACTAAAAACTCTCTCCCCTTTTCACAGTTCCTTCGGCTATGACAACTCGGCAGTGATGACATGGATTTCCAGAACCAAGCACTCAAAATGCACTCCTTTTTCATCAACAGAGGATACCCCACCCACATTATTGACAGGGTCCTCATCTGAGCCAATAACAGCCCCCGGACCATCAACTCGATCAGGAACCCCCGGCCTAAAAACTGCATTTCTTTGGTGCTTCCCTTCCACCCCAACACACTGTCTATCCCCAGAACCATTAACGACAACTTTTCCATCCTACAGGATGATCCCTCCACTGGGGCCCTCTTTTCTGACCGCCCCATCATCTCATATCGCTGATCACCTAATCTGCACAACCTTCTTGTTCACAGCTCCCTTGACCGTCCTCAGCAACCATCCACACCAGGCACTTTCCCCTGCAACAGAGCTCGCTGTGACACCTGCAAGTACATATCTAACACCACACTCATTCAAGGCCCCCCAGGACGATTCCAGATCACCCTGGCGACCTCTGATACCTCCAGAAACCTCTTGAAGGAAATGCCCAGCCATCTACGTTGGGGAAACCGGAAGGAGGCTAGGAGACGGCTTCAGCGAACATGTTAGGGCTGTGAAGATTTAAGATTTCTCCGAGCCCATAGTTTCTCATTTCACCTCTGACGGCCATGATCACACCGGTCTCTCTGTCTCTGTTCCCAAAGAAGGGTTTCTCAACTCCCACAGCAGAAAAACAACAGAAACGAAACTCATCCTGAAACTTGGTTCACACCTTCCCCCTTCTCTCAACGACAGACTTGTTTTTGTGTGATCATCTCTATTCTCATGCAGGTTTCGACTTCACCCCTCTCTTCACCTCTCCCCACTTCGCACCACCTGGGTGGCCTCTCCCCTGCTCCCGCCTACGCCACTCTCCCAGCTTTTGTTCTCCTGTGCTATTGAATCTTTGCTGTCTGCCCTGTCTTTCTCACACCCGAACAAGACTCCACAGCCGAAATGTTGTGTTTTCTTTCTTCTTTTTTTCACCATAGAATAAACCCATTACTTGTCCCTTTGCAGCCTACGCATGCTGACGCAGCTACCCACCTGAACTACCAATAACATTTAGGTTTAGTAATAACAGAAAAGTTTTTTTTTTTAAGGTTTTAAGAAATGCAAGGAGCCTCAGTCACCTGAAGTTTGGATCCAGGATCTTGACGCTGAACACATAGATGCCACTCTGCACCTGAGACCAGGTGATGAAGTTGTTGCCACTTCTGTTGAGGATCTCATAGGGCTGGCTGAGCTCCCCCAGCACACCAGGGGTCACCTCAAAACAGCTCCTGTAGTTCTGGGGAGGAGAGGAATGCAGAGTGAGATGAAGTAGGGCCAGGGCGACTGCAGACCCCTGTCTCAGAGAGGGCGAAACTTTAAGAGCCAGTGAGAAGAGCAGTCTCACGCAGCCCAGGTGTGCCCAGGACAGAACAGTATTTTCCCTGATCATTATCCCTTCTTCCCAAGGCTTCAGGACGGCACAGGGCGCGGAAATGACTGAACATTTTAACCCTGATGCGTTCAACCCAACCCTTCGTTCCCTTACATGTGGTCCCCAGGCTTCTCCTGGTGTGCTTGATGAGAAACTGCCGTTTCCTGCCAGCATGGAGCTCCAAGTCTGTGCCTCACGAAGGCAGCCCACCTGCAGGACCAGGAAGACAGAGCTAAGAGCTCATGCAAACATGTTCGTTACTGCTGACCTCAGAACAAGCCCTACTCTGCTCTGGCCCAGGAACTGCCAAGGACATCTCCCTCTGGAGAAGACCTTTTTTAGAGACCAATGAAGGAAACGTGTGTACCTGCTACATTTCAGGTGGTGACTCATGGCATGCTCCTCTTTAATGAGGATATACTGGCATAAAACTCAGTGTTGTTAGCTTTGTTTTACTATACTAGATTTCACGCCATAACGGTGCGGCTCTGACCAATACGCACACAGTTTAGGTATAAATTGGTATTTATGAGTGTCAAAAGCTTCACTTTTCTCAATGAATCCAGACTCTGTCATTTTACAGGAAGTCTCGAGTGGGAATACAAGAAGTACCGTCTCCATGGAGGCATTGAAGGAGTAGTCTGTTCTGCCATTTTCTTCCCAGACTATGAAGTTGGCTTCAACACTTTTTAAAAAGGTGTCACCGTCATAGCTATAAGCAAAATAAATCAAATTGTTATCAAGGGAGTAAGGGACGATGGAGTCACCCCTAGAGGGCACAATGATGCAATTTAAAGACTACTAGGACTATAGACTTTAAAGACTGTAACAAGATCACTTAGGACCGGTATGTGAGTGTGGCTGGGACAGAACAGGGGAACCAGACTCGTTTAGTGTCTTCTGGCTTTTGTTCCAGCTGTGTCTCAGTTACAGTTGCTCAAAATATTTAATTAACTGAATAAATCCAATACAGTACTTCTAACTGGGCCCTAAGAGTTTTTAAGTTACCTGTACCTTTAACAAAGTGAATGTTTTTAAAGTAGTAAACTGCTCAGGAAACATGAAATATATATAAATAAGAAAATGATTAAGTGAACTGTCAGGTTGGAACGGAAAACAGAAGACTGTAGCAGGACGCAAGACTGATAACACAATGGAGGTCAATGGCAGGAACAGTGTGCGCCCGTCCGTTTCTCTACATTTCCACCCTGGCTGATGAGTGAAATTCTCTGTTGGCCATCCTCAGACAGGAGTCCTCCAGTCCAGTAGAAGATGGCTTGTGTCTTTTGTACTTTTATATTCTCTCGGCTTTCAGACTGTCCGAATTCCCAACTTACAGGTCTATGCCTGGCAGAAAAGGGGTTGCATAGTAGATCCTGAACAAACAGCCAAGGTATTCCCAGTCATAGTCAACCACCTGGAAAAATTAGAAGACACTAATCTTGACAACATCAACCCAGTGCACCTCTTCAGAACAACGTTGGAACATAAACAGGAGTCTGGAATACCCAACCCAGCTACGCAGATAAAGTCAAAACCCTGGGTCCTTGAAGGAAAGGGTGGCCAAGATCCTTGGATCAGTTAACTACTACTTTCAAAACCAAGTTGAAAAAGTTGTTTTTTGAAGCATGAGCCTTTTTTGATCAAATGGAACTCTTCCCTCTTCTATCCTTATTATCTATATCACCTTGTGGCTCTTCCAATCTGAACTATTGCAGTAATTTCATTCAACCAACTCCTTAATTCCTGTATTGATCCATCATGCTAATTATCAGCTGAGTAATAAAAGGAGATGTTTGCAGCAAAACTGTGTAATGGAGGGGATTGGGGTGTGAGTTAAGTAGCACTGCTTTTAGGATTCTTAAATCTTTTCCCTTCCAATATGTTTTTATATTTCTGAAAAATCATCATAATAATAACTATTAATGATTTATTTTAATAAATTAGGAAAACATGCCAACATTATGAAGTTTGTTTTTGTATTTTCTATACCAGAACCTATAGGATTTAATTCTGGCATCAGATTAATCTCAGACTTTTCAGCAATGACCTTCAATGATATGTTGACAGTGGAGATTCAAGAACTCTTTCACAACATGTTATTGTTTTTATTTAGATTCTATTTAGGGATTATTGTACTGTGAAACTGTGCGTCCTGGACCCCATCAAGACACAGCATCAATCTTACGAGATCCTGATCCTGTGGATTGCTCAGCACCGATCTGCAGAAAACACAGATGCATACAGTAGTTCAAACACCCAAGCAAGTGCACAGAGCTGATTGGTAATCATTCAAAAGAGCTCAGATGCCCATAACATGGAATTGTTACTCACCCAGGAATGCTGTAGTTTTTTAAATCAAGTTTTTCACAAGGAGTTCCCCATGGCCTGAGAAGAAAATTCAATAAATATGAGTTTTACCACTGTAGAGAGTGTGACGCAGACTGAAGAATGAACTCCACTAGTTAAGAGCTTTTAAGTTGTCAAGGTCTGATCTTTACTGGAACTGTACACCATGAGGTGAATTACAAGGCCTTCACTGATTTTTGAGACCATTCATGGCTTGCTAACAGGCAGCACAAATTCGAGTGGCATACTGAAACTAATATATTTCACTTTTTCACAGACCATTGTGCTCTGTGCAGTAATCTACTGTACTATCAAGGGGCTGTTCAAGCAAGGAGAGCATATTTCAGGCTCGGGTCCTTGTTTAGCAAAAAATAATTCTTAATTGCCGCAGCCAGCAGAGGAATCCTACTCTGTTGGACCCCTGAGCAGGGCCCTTCACCCCAACTGCTCCAGGGGCGCCGTATAAATGGCTGACCCTGCGCTCTGACCCCAAGCTTCTCTCTCCCTGTCTGTGTGTCTCATGGAGAGCAAGCTGGGGTATTTGAAAAGACAAATTCCTAATCCAAGAAATTGTATATGGCTAATAAAGTGATCTTATCTTAGAGTATTTTATATACAAGTAGAAAATATGCAGAGCTCAATTAAAAAAAACTAACAAATCACTTACCTACTGATGCGTATGTGTCTTTTTGGAGGACAGCCAACTTTAATATGTGATATCTGATAATGGAAAGGACTTTTAAAGCAGTGCACATGTGAATTCAGATGCAGTACCTCTGTCCTCTTGGAAGCGCTCAGTTCACAGAGGTAAGCTTTCATTTCACAGTCTAACTCTATAACTAATGTCTCTCAGTTTCACATGTCTGACAATTCAGTTTTACAGTTGTAAAACACACAATGAAACTATCAATTCATTAGTGCAATTTCTGCCCTGACACATACTGAAATATAACTTACCTCTGATTTCAAAACTAGGAACTTGAAAACCTTCTAATTTTTTTTACTTAACTTTCTAAAACTATTTATTTCTCTCTTCTGTTTCAGTGCAAAATCATTCCCCTCGTGGTACTCACCCGGTTGGAAGGCAGGTTGCAGGTGTTGCCTGGTAAATTTGGCACCACCTCCAGAGTGACAATGCCACTTGTTTGGCTTCTGAAACAAACACATAGAATTGTCCGCTAAGGATTTGTTTCTAGAGCCCTGACAGCATACAGCACTGGCAACTCACAGGCTTGATGGTAAACAGTGTCTGAATCCTGTGATCGCAGGTGTGCTGCTTGGAAGAACACCTGATGTGAAACCTTTAGAACAGCAGGAGTGAAAATGAGGAAAATATGGTGCTACGCTGCAGGTGTCTCTCGGGACAGACATGTTGAACTGCAGCTCTTCAGACTGATCAATGTGATTGTCTTTAAATCCCACTAAATTAAAGACTGCAACACAAGATTTTCAAAAGCAAACAAGGGACTGGCAGGAGAGTGCAAAATGGTTTGACATATAGAGCTACACAAGGCAGTTAGAATCTGACACTGGGGACATACCAGATGTGCATCTGAGCATGAGAAGGACTGTGCACATCTGTCTGCCAGATACAGTCACATCCATCGCTTCCTCTGGGGCAGTGAAGTGGGAATTTAGAATGGAGACCTAGCTTGAGCCAGCGCCCTTGTAGGGTTTTAGCTAAATTTGTGTTTATAGCAACAGAGCAGAGGTAAAAAAAGGACACAAAAGAGAAAAGACTTGCACTTCTTCTCTGTAGTTCTCTGATTTGCTGTAGTCCCGCCAATGGTACAGTTTAATTGTCTGAGGGAACAATAAATACATAAAAAGTACACTGTCATTGCAGAACAATCAAGAAGAAAAGTGCATCAGGTAGCAATTTAGATAAATACAAATACGAAACATAAGTAATTAAATAATGGATAGGTGTTTTGCATAATCACCCAGAATAATAAATGCCTCTTATAATGCTACTGCAACTACTCATGATAATATTGTCAAAAATGTTATGGTTATCACTCATACTTCATTTTGCAAGTTTCAAGAGCTACTCAAAGCCTCCACTAGTGTTTGCTACTATTATTGCAATTTTGAGTGTTACTGATGCATCTTACAGTGAGAAGAAACCCAGCTTGTCATTGAGTATTCTGTAGTTCACCCTAAGAAGAGTCTTCAAAAGCTTTATCACTACTATTCAAGGAAAACTCTACACGTGCAACTAATTAAAAGTGTTGGTCTAGCTAATCCATCACATTTACCAATCAAACTAAACTGACACATTGTCTTGTGTTCCTTGTGATTAATATTTGTGTTCTTCACTATTATAAATCTAAAAAGCGATTTTTCGGTCACAAAATAACAGTTCGATCAACTGTTAACTTCAATGAACTGGCTAAAACTCCATTAGGAGATCCCTTCATAATTGTTTTCCACATGAAAAAGATAAAACTGGGTGATAGTGGAGTGCTACAGGGATCTGTACTAGACCCACTGATTTATATCAATGCCAGAATAGTTAGTAAACTGATCAAATTTGCAGGTGATACTCAATTCAGAGGATTAGCAAACACTGAAGAAGCAGTAAACAAAACCCAGAAAGATTTAGAAATGAAGACAGAACAAACACCTGGCGGATGTTTTATCACGAAGTGAAAGGAGTAGGACAATGAAAGTGTTGGTCGCTGTGCTTTTACCGTGTTCTTTGTGCAGACTTGACTGGCTATCTCGAAGCGTGTTCGGGTGGCTACGTGCAGCAGGTCCAGCCTGTGCCCAGAGATCTGTATGTTCACACCCATGTTTTCGGGGTAGACGATCTGAGCCCACAGCTCCATCTGCTCCCCCATGTCCAGGTAATAGGCTGGGATGTCCATGCTGTGCTGGAAGGTGAAGTAGGCGCATGTGTGGGCTGTGCCCAGCACCGCGCTCTTCACCTCCATGCTGAGAGGGTACATGTGGACCTCAATGGCCGACTCCACCTGCCTCAGCACTTTCATCTGGCCCTTCGGCCCGAGGTAGAGGGCCATGTTGGTGCCGGGCCGCGCCCACATGTGCAGCCTGACCAGCTCGTCCATGCCCACCTTGCAGAAATACAGGGCGTTGTTCTCCATCTTCACCACCACGTTCCAGGACAGATCTGCAGGGAGGGAGCAAGCAAAAGGGATCAATGAGTGCGCATCACGACTAGACAAAAGAGAACTCCCCTGGACTCCCTATGCAGGGCCTCCTGTTCTCTGGCCTGGTAAGCCCTGCTGCTGAAGTGGCACACTTAACCCAAAATGACTTGGTGGATGCTGCTGCCGCCAGACTCCGCCGTGAGGTTCGCTGAGCGGGGGGTGCGAAGGAGGCCGTACTCGCTGTTGTTTCGGGAGCTGTAATAGAGGGCCTCCTTGTTCCAGAGCAGCACGGAGGGCAGGGCGGACTGGACGAACCTCAGGCGGAAGGGGCCTCCCGACAGGGAGCCCGGCTTCAGCCGCCCCAGAAAGGCGCTCTGGAACCAGGAGCCTGCCTCCTCGTCGTAGAGGACGAGGAACAGCCTGGCATCAGAGGAGTCGTGCGCGCCACAGGCCTCCACCAGCACACCAACCTCAGGAGGGCGGGACCCAAAAGCTACAGCGGCAATGGTGACGTTACAGGAAGAGGGAAGGCGCAAGATTTGGGCCAAGAGGGCTCGGTCCGCCTTCTTGTAAAAAGTCGATCTGCCCAGATACAACTGGTCTTCTGTCCACACTGCGATGATGCTTAGTTCTATGTCCTGGAAGAAAAGAAAAACAGCATTTTTTTATCCGCTACGAAAACAAGCAGTAATAACCCATCATTGTGAACACTGTCGATGTGCAGTGTTGCTTTAAGCTTCAACTTTTATTTCTTTGACTTAGAAAAGCTGGTATTAAGGCAAGAAAACCGTAGAAAGTCTGATCCCTTACAAATGACAAAGAAAATTGTTTCATTTTGTATTTTATCACATGGGACTGTGTTGTACAGTCTGTCTGAAAGCTGTAAAAACACTAGGGAATAACATATAATTAGGAAATAATGTTAGAAAACCAAATAATGTAGGAAACTGAATGATCAAAAAGAAAGAAATGCAGTTGTAATAAGTTGCCGAAGAGTGATGCTCTCCTCACCCGAAGCGGATAACTCTGCCAGCAGGTAGGCCTGTACTGCAGCCCCTGCACTCCGCTGCTGGGCAGGTCTTCCTCCCTCTTCCTCAGCAGCCTGTCGTAGCTCCTCCAGTACACGGAGCCGTCCATGAGGAAGAGGATGCTGCCCTCCACGATGACCGCGTCTGTCAAGGTGAAGTGCCCCTCGGCAGGGGCAGCCAGCAGGTGGGGGGCAACCAGGATCTCCGCCAGGGTGCCGAAGGCGTCGTGGGTGATGAAGGTGCCGAAGTCCGAGAGGAGCAGCGCGGTGCTCAGGGAGCAGCTCTCCCAGGCCACCGAGAGCTGGCTGCCCCGAGGCAGGCGCAGGGGCACCTCCCGGCCCCCAGGGGGCAGCAGGGGCTCCACGTCGTGGAAGGTGTGGTAGCCGGAGGCGATGAAGCAGTTCTGATAGCCCACCGCCTTCCCCTCAATCCAGAAGTTCGGCAAACTTTGCACCTCGTTGTCTGTGAGGTGGATTTCCCAGTACCTGCAGCAGTCGAGAGAAGTCCCGCACATGATCTCTCACTTTTACATCTCTAAAAGTCAAAAGTGAATGTGACTTGTTTTTACCGGTATTGTACTATATTTGCCCTTTCCAACTTCTAATTAAATGTCAGGTTTTGGCCCAGAACTTTAACCCAGATATGAGCAAAGAATTTTCTTTGTCTCTAGCAGTGTATCAACATTTACCAATTATAGTTTATTATGGTATTATGGTTTATTATGGTACCAATTACCAATCATGGCCTCCTAATAATCCCCATCTATGAATTGGCTTCATTATTCTGCTCTCCTCCCCACTGAGAGCTGATGTGTGGGGAGCGTTCTGGCGCACTATGGCTGCCGTCGCATCATCCAGGTGGGGCTGCACACTGGTGGAGGTGGAGGGGATCCCCATTACCTGTAAAGCGCTTTGAGCGGAGTCTCCAGAAAAGCGCTATATATGTGTAAGCAATTATTTATTATTATTAATTTGGCATGACTGACTTTGGCATGTCCAAGCAGCTTTCAAACCCCAGAGGGAAACGTTTAGCTCATTTGGGTGGTGTGTGATCTCACTGGCTGCCTGCTCAGCAGTGGCAGCAATAACTAATTTACTACAGTACCTACCCCTTTACAAAGTTAAAATCCCCTTGGACTGACTTTGTTGGAGACCATTTAATTATAGGATCCTGCCCCAGGGTGAAGAACTGCTTACTGATGAAGGAAGATTGCTGCAAGATGAGAAAGAAATTCATAGTCCCCAAGCCCAAAGAATTCACTGCTGCTTCCCTTAAATAAGAGCATCATGAAAAACTAATTTCAAAGAAACATTAAAATGAATTTTCACGGAATGTAACAATGTTTCCTGGGGAAATATTAACTTGATAACCTACCATGTTTTCTGTTTGAGATCTTTGAATAAACTGCAGCAGCAATAGAATAGAATATAGTGCATATAATATTTAGATTTCAGAAGGCTTTTAGTAAAGTTCTTCATAAAGAGTTCTCAAATAACAGGTAGCAGGAATTCTGGTTAATGCACATATTTTGGATTAAGAATGAATTCCTAATTCATGGATGGATAATAAAGCACAGTTAAGGAGTGAATGTTCAAAATGGGGTGTACCACAGGGACCGGTTCAGGTCCACTGTTCTGTGTTCAGTTCTGCCACTGTAAACTAAATCAGTCAGGTTTGCAGCTGACATCAAATTAGGAGGATTATCAAACACTGTAGAAGCTGCAAGGGAAACTCAAATATACTTAAGACTAAATTCCAGACTTGGCAAACACCCCGCAGTTAACACAGAGACTGCAGAGTGTTACATGCAGATAGCTACAACTATAAATATAAAATGGGAAACACTGAGTTTGAAGTAGCAACTCATAAAAAAGTCTTAGGAATTTCTTCATCTTTAAGACACAGTAAAGACTTTGCTTACTACTGAGGGGGAAAGTGCTGTCTGATTGATTTCAGCAGGATCGGCATTCTCGGGATCCATCACCCACACTCTCAGTATCTAAACAAGAAAACATTCAAGACTCGTTAAAGCCATGACAACTCTTTCTTACCTGCATCCCCTGCATGAATACCAGCCTATACCACCTCCCATGGCAGGATGTCATTCAAGGCATACAGGCCACACCCATCGCTCCTTTCCCTTTGCCAGTGATGACAGTGAATGGGGCATTGCTTATGTCTGGCAATTTTAGGAAGACTTGGTTCTTCGTTACAAATAATGAGGCCGAGGAAGAGCAGGACTAGACCAGAGCGCAGAGAAGGAAGTGTTTATGGCAGCACTGGATAACACTTATCCTCATCCAACATGTCATCAGAGAGCAGTTTTCAGATCTAGAGGTAGACCCAGGCGTGCTGAGAAGGACAGGAAGGCTTTGGCATCTATGACACCACGAAAAGAGAGCACCAGGCCTACGATGAAGCATGCTGAAAAACAGCAGAACTATTTTTCATTAATTTATAGTTTTAATGCGTTAACTTGTATGTCTTAATAATTCTGTCTATTAAGTAGGTCTTCATGCCATCCAGATTACATGAACATTGTGGCATGAACTGGAGGCACAGATCACTGAATGAAAAGGCATTCTTTGCAGAATTTTGACATGGATTTTATTTACCCCCTTTCTACAAATAATAATTACATGAATTATTCACCTATTCAAGCACATATATGGACCTGTTTAAACATTTTGGCATTTTTTATGTTACTTATATAACTTCAGCTCAGTTTGTAGTGACATGTGCAGCGATGGAATGTACAGGTTTGTTAAGTGGTTTGTATCCTTTCTCTTTTAATTGCGGGATGCAAAATCTGCTACAATTGTTATAAATAAGGTCTTGAAGAGATCCTGTTGAGTCAGTTTTCTTACCTGCATTTGGGTTGCTTTTTCTGAGCTGTTACAAGATAAAGACAAGCATTTAGGATCATGAAGGCAACCAGAAGCATCACAATTTACTTTGTGTGTTTTAGACCAAACAGGCTACAGCTGGCGTTCCACCAGGCTTCTGTATCTGGTCATCTTCATCCACCACCAATGTGTCAACAACTGAGGAAACGACCACCTACCTGCTGTCTGGCGCCTTTGCTACATACCATGAAAAACAAAAAAAGGAGTCCCCGATGTGAAGGTGCCTTTCCTCTTCCTCAAAAGCCTGGATTTGTAACAAACTCTATTATAAACCTTTGTTTAAGAATGTTTCAGACTGTTTAAATAAGTAACTGCTTGACTATGCACACAGGATACTCCATGCCTTATCTGTGATGAGCCACGACGCTAATCTAAACGTGTTTATTAAACTTATCTTAGCTCTGATGTATTTGTTACCAGCATAAGAAAACTTCCAGCATAATTAAACATAATCATTAAACATAATGTTTAATACTGTAATAGCAAAATAATCTTGCAAACTTTACTCAATCTGTATTAGTAACAACTAATACTTACATTTTCAGAGACTAATGGTTTAACCTTATGGTATCCAGCAATCCTGCATGTCAGGACTGCTTTGGGAGAGCTGCAGAAAGAAATTAACAATATCTCATTCATCGTTTTACACATTCAAATTAGCTGAAAGGGAGATTAAATTGATTGTTTTACATCTCTGTTGGAAACTGTGCTCCCTGTCTGTACATAAAATGGTTATAAATGATCAAAGGTGAATGATCTAGCAGTAGATGTTAAAAGTAGAGAAAGACGAATGTGTACTTAAACATTTTTTGAAAAGTATTTGAGGTTAGAAAAAGTGTGGTGTATATTTTGTGGCAGAGCAATATGTTTGAAAATCGTTCTGTTCCTGCATTGGTGTGCACTGGTTCCTGTATTTGGTGTCTTAATAATCTTTAGTTTACAGTATATTAAATGACCCTGATGGCAAAGCACATCCAAACACATCCAAGCTGCCTGGTCACATTTGCAAAGAGAAACATCAAGCAGCAAACGAATGAATATTTGCACAAAGTGAAAAGATCAAACATCTATCCTTTCTTACTGTGTTTTTAATACCTCTGAACAACCCCTCTAATTAATTAGTTACACACTAGACAAGCAAATTACACCTATTTCAGTCACACATAAAGAAAAGACAGCAGTTGCATTAAATGTTTTAAAACTAAAAGTATTCCCAAATAGCAAAGTGGGTTTTTTTCTCAAGGCCCGAAGATTCAGTAGCCCATATTATCCCAGTGTGAGCAACTGCCCTAAGAGCAGCAGGACTCTCTAATCAGTGCCACACCCTAGAATAGTTTCAATTGTTGAACTGATCTGTTTCCCTTAGTTGTCTTGCTGCTGTGCATGTAAGGTAAAACTGTCTGGTGGAAGCTGGCAGGTGCTTGCTGTGCTACAGATACAAAGGATATTCAGAGTTAGTCAAAATGTTGTCGACAAGTATAAATGGCAGTTAATTTACTAAAGTTTTGTTTTCTCCTCCACAGATGGTGCTGCAGTCGCACAGTCTCCACAATGACATCACCTGTGGAGAAATCATTTTGTCCTGTTATCACGAGACCCATGTAATTAATTTGTAATAAAGTGTCAAAGTTGTCGACAGCATTTTGACTAACCCTGTATATGTGCTAAATACCCCCAGCAGCACCTAGGCAATAAAATCAAACAGCCAAGCAGAGTTAAGGCTTACTTCTTATTGTCCACTTCACAGAATTCTGGGTAGCTCCACTCTGTGAAGGAGGATCCCTCATACTCTAGAAGAATCTGGACATTGCAGATCCAGGTTACATGCTATCACATACACTGTATATTAACATTATAACATAATATTAACTGTATATTATGTGATTTCTACCATAAGTCTTTGAACACCTGCGGGACTGATTTTCAAAGCTTCTTACTCATTTTTTCCAAACTACCGCTAAATCAAAATATGATTTATGTGACTAAAATCAAGTTCAGTCCCACATAATGGGTATTCGGAAACCCCAAATCATTAAGATATCAAAACCGTCTGACATAAAGTATTAACTCTGAAACAAACCATGAATTTTTCTACATGTTAAGTAGCGTCCTTCACTGATGGGCTGAATGAATTGAAAAGGCTTTTAGTCTTGGGTGGGTTTCAAGATTGGCCAGGCAAACAGGAAAACGCCAGAAGTCACTGCTGTCACAACTACAAAGGATTTAGCGTCCATGAGTCAAATATCATGCAGTACTGTACCGTAACGTGGGACAAGTTTTTTTGAGTTGGTGTATAGATCTTGAAATTGCATCAGAAATGTACCCTAGACTCAAATAAGAATATATTGTATACTTAAACATAAACTGTATATTGAAGATACTGCTGCTGTGGAAGTACAGAGAACAGCAACCAGATACATTCCAGGGATTGAAAGAAGTTATCCTCCACCGACAGGCTGAACCCTTTGTTTTGAACAGAGTACAATGGAGACAAGTATTCGAAACCCTCAAAGGCACTGAGAAAGTCAAGCCAGCGGATTTATTCAGAATGCACAGACACAGTGAAAATATTCAGATGAACAGCAACAGTGAAATAACCCAGGGACACGAGTGAAAACTTCATGGAAGTGCATTTAAAACTGAGAACGGGAGGCACGTCTTTACACAAGGAGTTGTGGGTGTCTGGAACAGGCTGCCCAGCAGATACCCTTCAGCTGGATGAGGTCCTGGGATCAATTAGCTACTGGCCACCCAACGGGCTGGACGGGCCTCCTCTCATCTGTAACCTTCATGTTCTTGGGTTCATTATCCGACAGATTTTTCACTTCTCACTTTACAATATTTGATGTAGAAATCACTGAAGAATATCCATATCGTACAACGACTGTATAGGGAGCAGGGCTTAAGATACAGTATAGGCTGGTGTGACGACTCATAGCGTAATACCACATACTCACAGAGGCTTTGGTTATGAATAAAAGTTCATCATCCATGATATTTCTGTATCTACATAGAAAGAAAACACTGAAGCAATAAATTTGTTACAAACGAGCCATTTTGCACGTTGCTACTCTCATTTAAAATATCCCAAAACCTTAATATGCCACAAAATCCCTAGGTTATTTAAAATACAATTAAATAAATTCAAAAAAAAGATGGAGAAGTTCTTGATGTATTCCTACGTCATTATCAGGTTGTGGGCCCTCCGTTTAAACTGCCTCACCTCCACACCTCCAGGCTGAACTCGACATTCAAAAGCAACACCGCGGAAACCATTAGAATCGTTGGCTTCCCCATCGTCTACAAGACAAAGGAAGGCTTAACTGACAGAAGAAAATTAATATTTTCTTTCTTTTCGGGTGTTAAACGTGCACGCCGCTTGCTCCCTGCCCCGGGGGGAAACTCGCTCTCCCGCTCCCTTCCCGCGCGAGGGCGCCCCTGCCCGCCGCTGTTGCCACGACAACGGCCAGGCCCGCAGCCTTGACGGCCGTCTCACAAGTGGACCCCAGCTCGGACCTTTCTCAACATCTTCATCTCTCGCATCCTAACTGAAACTGAAGGGAGCAGTTCTGTCAGCTCCCAGTATGTGTGGGCGCCTGTGACTGCGACTCAGATCGCCAGATCGCGGCGAGGTTCGGGCATGTATGCGCGGTTTTCTGGCGTTTTTGCGGCAGCGACATCAATCGACGCTCAAACAGTCGGTCATTTAATCCAGACTCCTTTCTGCCGCTGCACAGCACAAAGAAACGGCAGCAAAAACCCGAAACAAACAGGGGGGCGCGATTCCGTCGATACCGGGGTGTGCCAGTGGGGGGCGCCCGGCAGGCGCTCTTCCCGCGCGCTCCCGAGCGTGCGCGTGCGCGAGCGACACTGCCGCACAGCCTCGCTGCCGGGAGACGGAGACCGAGACAGACAGACGGGCGGGCGGGCATGTCGGACGGCGGGAGCGCAGACTCGGCGGGGGCTCGGAACGGAGCCGGTACCGGCGTGGTGAACCGGGGCGTCGGCAACCAAGTGACGGTGGTGCTGGGCGCCCAGTGGGGCGACGAGGGCAAGGGCAAGGTGGTGGACCTGCTGGCCCAGGACGCGGATATCGTCTGCCGATGTCAGGTGAGGGGTAGTGTGCGCAGAGCCGGAGCTCCCGGCCGCAGCCAGGAAGGGCGAGCCGGGCAGGGTGCAGCCCCGTCCGGCTTCCCCGCTCCCCGGCACGGCGGCTGCGGGAACAGCAATGCGGTGTGGCTGCGCTCCATCGGAAGGTCACGGCGTGCCATGAGTTAGGGAAACCCCAGGCGAGCGCAGCTTGATTGCTAATGTCACCTTGGGCTCGCCGCTTCGGGCTTGACTCGACGCTTGTTTCCGTGTTTGTGTTTGTGTTTGTTTACTGGACCGGCGGTGTGTTGCGGCGCGCAGCTTCAACGGCGCAACATCACGTCGCAGCACAGAAGACGAGTGTCGCCTCGTCCAGCTCGCTGCGGAGCGGGGCTGTCGGGCCAGCGGAGCCGGTCTGGCGCGAATGCAGGGCGCAGCTCGCCGAGTCCCGTACCGGGGAGCGGAGTTGGGTCTTGCGTGCAGAGTGGGCATACCTGAACGGGCCCGCTAGAAGTGCTGTGAAATCTTCCCCATTGGCGTGCTGGTGGTGTCAGGTTGTGTTTGACTCTCACACCGGGCTGGCAAGCGTGTCGTCTGGGAGATCGTTTTTTTGCGTCGATGTTGCTAAGGATTAACTAAACCTACCGGTTTTCCTTTTTTTTTTGTAATTCTCCCATTAACATGACTCGTCTTTAACCTTAAGTACAATGTACTTAATTAACTTTCTCAGGGAGTCAAAAACTCTTGACTTGAGTGGCGTCAGACCATTGTAGCATTTATGCCCTGAAGTGAGCGTTTTGGATAAAAAAAAAAATGTTCCACGTTTTTCGTAACTGAAGAGGACTGTGACCAGTTTGAGGTTTCTTGTTAAGGCTTCTCTTCACGGCAAGAAAAATCTTCCCTTGAAAGTTATTAGTGCAAAGGTCGTGATTCAACTAGGGAAGGTCATGTTTAACACACTTACTGGAATTCTTTCAACACGCAGCGAGGACAATTGATAACACTAAAGCAACATGGCGTGTTTAAATTTTCATGACATTCATAAAGGTCTTTTACAAAATATTACTCCTCAAATTAAAAGCATAGGACCTCAAGGTAACTGGTTAACTATCAGGAAACAGTACCTCAAAGGAGACATCCTTGAACTCAAAAACATGTCTAACGGAGTGACATTAATCTCGCACATCAAATCTTAGATGACCCGCCTTATCCACTCTTTTTAGAAAAATAAATTATTTGCATTTAGGTATCTTCTTATCATCATTGTGTTTAGACCGTTTATAAGCTAACTGCCTGTTTAATACTGGATGAGCTCTGTTAAATGTTTGTACTGTTGTTGTATTATTGTGGTATATGTTATATGTTTATGAGGTCTTGATGTGCTAGATAAATTCAGTTAGGAGTGATAAAGGTTAGTTTAATTCAAATATAGTATAGTCTAACCTCTTTCTGGGATCTAAGACCGAAGCAGTGGTATGCTGCAGGATTCCTAATTAGGCCCCTAGCTCTTCCAAAAAATTCACATCTCTAATGAGTGTTAGACTTGCAGATGATATAAAAGTGAGCCACACACAACCAGCAGCAAAACCGCTACAAAAAAAGATGTAGACAGAGCTATGGATTGGATCAGCACACAACCAAAGCAGTTTGCAGTAGTACAGTATCTAAGTGCGAAGGGATTCCCACTGGCAATAGGAACACTGTAGGAAGTTGCACACGAAAGGGATCTGGGTTTTTTGTCGACTCTTCTATTTAGACAATGTGGGGAAGCAGTCAAAAAGTGAACAGAAAACCCTGGTATAGAATAAAATGTGGTGTTTTACAATGTGGTCATGAAAAGACCTCACTTGGGAAGTTGTTTGGATTTAGTCACCACAATCCAAAAAGGATATCACAGCCTTGGAAAGAGTTCAGAGAAGAGCAGCATGAATGATTGCTTGTGTCAGGGCATTGTTCTATGCATACAGGTTAAAGAACCTCTGTCTAGAATAAAGGAGATTGAGAGGTGATTTGGTCTAGGTCCTGTATTTCAGATTCTAAGGGATCCATATTGAGACAGCACACAGGCCTGTGTCAGGATCAGGACTGACACAAGGAGCTCAGACTGTGGGCTCGTCCAGGAAGAGCCTGCTGATTTGCTTCAACGCTGAGTTACCAAATGAGTCAGACGTTGTTAAATGGCTTCCTCTTGTTTGCAATATTTCCCAAGTACTGTGTGGCACAAAGAGTTTTACTCGCTTTGGAACCAAACCTACATCAAAACGAAAAGAAGCTTGTGTTTGAAATGCCCAGGGAAGTTGGTAACGTTTCCTGTACCAGAGGGCACCCCAATGGTCTAGTCTTATCTGTCGTGTTAAACAAAGTTGTCGCAATTGGGTGGTTATCCATTTCTCTCTGTTGTGCAGAGCCCGCCACTTTATTTTGGTGAATTTGGAGAATTTCCCGAGATTGCAGGAACTGAGCTGCACTGGGGGTGGGGCTGTGCTTGTATTTCGGGTGGGACTTATTTTACAGACCAGTTGCTGGTGGGGATGTGGGTGCTAATCACAGGACTAAAATGTTGGTGGTTTTGTGACATGTTCCATCTCCGGATCTTTAGGATTCCCAAGGGCATTAATATCCCACAGTACTTCAAAAGAGCCTGAGTAGCCTTTTAGAAAAGGAGGGGATGTTAATTTCAGGGGGTTACCACTTAACCATACTAACATGAGAACACTGTTGTTTTAGACTGTCCACGTCTTTGTCGTTACACGCTTACTGTGTCAATACAATAAAGGCTAGAGTGGGCATGAGCTACAGCTCACAACTAGTCCCTGTGCACTTTCTGCTTCTCATGTGCTTTAGGGTGAAACAGGTGCTGGTTTGTTTGTATGCAAAGTGAAACTCTTTAAGATCATTTTATTGTCCATCACCGCTATGTCTTGTCCCAAGCAGTTTTTGTTTTGTTAATTTGCAGAACCAGAAACAAATTGAAGCTAAGGACATCAAAAAACATTTCTTTGCAAAGCAGCGTGCTGCGACATTTGATCATTTGCAAGGCTTGAGTGGACTTCATTTCCCTCAGAAGCGAGAGACTGAAATTGAAATAGGAAATGGAAGCAGGAGATAAGTCTCCTGGTTCAGCTTTCTTTTTTTGCAGAGAAGTGTGGAGAGACTGGATGGGGAGAGATGCACATGTCCTCTGGTGCTTGCTTCTTTGTGAATCGGCAGGAGTCTTGATAGGGGGTTGCAGGTATAAAGGCAGACTGAGTTTTCTTTAACCATATGTGAGCCCCATAGCCAGGAAGGGCACCTGCCTTACTGTATTCACTTATCACATGCACATTGTTGGTTTTATTTCAGCCAGTCTGTCCCTCTGCCATAAATTAAGCAGTGCATCATGTAGTACAATAAAACAAGAAAAGCAGTTTGTTGTAGTTCAGGAGTTATGAGGTGCAAGCTCTTTTCCGGCACCCTGTTTTAAAACAGTTCAGTTCAGTATCCTGCACACTTGGTTGACATTGTGGTTTATTGTAACAGTTTGTACAGACATGCAGCTCAGAAATCCTGCAGTGCACAGTGGATGCCTGCTGCCTATAAGAATAGTTATCCCTTCAGATGTCACTTGTCTGTAAAAAAGTGGCTGATGGCATGCTCGCTCACATTTCAAACGTGAAGCTTGGGCGCAGTAGACTGACCAAATTAGCCTAGTCGTCTTTAAAATAACATCGAATAAATGCAGGCCTTCCGTCGTTCACCACAGTCCGATGACACACAGGTGTGTTTGCCATAATTATATATTCTCAGGAGTCATTTGATTCATTCCACCTGATAAAGTACGAGCTTCAGTTTCATGAGACTAACCTTTGTTTTATACGTGAAAGGGACTCTCTTGCACCCTTGGTGATAAGAAACATCTATGAAATTAAACATCCACTGAATTAATGCAGACTTAAATAGCCGCAGCTGAATTTTGGATTTGACAGCACCTGCACTTAAGTAACATTGGAAATAAATGGAACCAGGTTGGCAGTTGCAGCCCTTCCTATGCTGTTAGCCTTTGAAGAGCCCCCTTCCGCCCAGTGACACTTGTGAACTTAGATTCGTTACACTCTGGTCAGCCCGGCCTTCCTCGATCAGCTGCACAGCTGTGGGGGGGGGGGTTCTCTTCCGATCTGTGATCAGCTTACAGTGCTGCGCCCCCCACCAGCTGCCCGTGTCTCCCTGCTGTGGCGCGTTGCGAAGGACAAGTGCTCCTGTCAGGCAGGCGGGCCGTGACACTGCGGCCGTGCTGTTCTGTGCAGGGCCAGCGGGCGGCGCTGTCATTGCAGAGGGCAGTACAGGTTTGTCCCCAGAGCTGTACCAAATAGTTAAGAGGCAATTAAACAATAAGACTGCACTATTTTTTATTTCAGTAAAATTGAAAAATTTGGGCAGCTAAATAATCTACCCGGCCACCCACAAGCCTTATTGCTGTCAGAGGACTGCTGGATTCCCGGTGTCATCACTGCAACGTAACTTGCTGTATCAAGGCCTGCTTAGAGACTTTTGAGACATTTTCAGTTTGGCTCTACCATGATTTTCCTCTGAACCAAGCATCTTTCTTCTAGGAGTTAAAAAGGTTGTTTTTTTCACTTTATTTTTGTGTGTTGCGTTTCAGTGGGGGTTTATAGATTTCAGAAGTTTCCTGCAGTAGCTGTGTTTCCACTCAGTAGAGTGTTTGCAGGTGCCTGACTGTGGCTGTATTCCTGTTCTCTTATGCACAAGCTTAAGCCGCCGCCACCTCTTTGCCTGCTACAGCAGAATAGGAGAAACATATAAGCATGTTGCTGAAGAAAGTTCAGGCTCACCTTAGCTGTGGAAAATAGAGAATGGAGAGCTCTGTCGTATTTTAATAGATGATTCCAGCTAAAATATCTAGTGAACAAAATGGTTGCAGTCTTGGGAGGGAAGAGGTGTGAAATTGCGTTGCGAACTGTTGCTTAGCATGAGTCACGTCGTGAAGGACTCTTCGGGAATCTCACCACCAACCCGTCAGGCGATGCACGTCGTTCTGTTGCTCAGTCTTTCCACTGAGCAGTGGTGCATGATATTCACTGACAGAAATGGATCAGGGCTGTTTGGCCTGTTCCAGTGTACATTAACATTAACAGTTTAGGTTTCAAACTCTAGCCTTTTTTTCCTCTTTGATTTTGCTCTGTGATCCCTCATTCCTCACTCGCCCGTCTGATCTCCAACAGGCCCCTGTGCCTGCAGCTTCAGCCTTGTCTGACTCAAGGTCTGTATTAGCACACAGTCTATTTTTAACACTGTCAGAGCCCTGTCTTCAGCGCGTATATTGATTGTAGTCTGCTAGCATTCGAGCAATTCCACTATTACATAACAAAAAGATTACTGCACAGCTTGAGTAATTCCCTCTCTTAGTCAACTTATACATGTGACAAAGCACACAGTGTTATCAGTGCTTGAGAAATCAAACATGCTGAAGTAAGTCTGCCCAGCTAAATCCAGCCATCCTCGATAAATACACCTCTCTCATCATAACAGTAATCGTAAATGTCAGGTGAGGTGTATAAGTAAAGAAGTACAGAAGTTTCATCCAGAATCTAGTTCTTCCAGGTGTAAGAAGGTTCTGTATTTCTGGAGATATTGTGCTCTCAGATGTCACCGTTGGCACCCCAAGCCTTTGAGGTGTGGTCTGTCTTTGCAAACAGGCTGTTAGTCTGTCATGGTGTTAGTTGTGAAAGCATGTCAGTTCAATCCCATTTATTTTTATATCTCAAGTACTGAATTGAATTGAAAGCATGTTTCACATAGTGGTGGTTTTTGCTTTAATATCTTTAGCCATCTGTGTTCTGAAAATCATATTGCATTGAATTAATTTCCCTTGTTAATCCTCGTGCTTCAGAGTATATTTTGTTCTCCTTTATTTAATGAATATTATTCATACCTGTGTTTTCATTGCCAATAGCAACCAATAAATTCACTCTTAGACTTTATAATGAATAACGTATTTAACATACGTTATTTATTGGTGATATTAAAACTACGTATGAATTTTAAATTATTTTGTTGTATGATTCATATGATTATTGTGTTAGTTTCCTTGCTGTGAGTGATTTCATTTTTAGTCTTAAAGAACGAGCCATAATTTTATTACTGTTAATACAGCATACAGGCAACAGGTGAGGCTGGAGAAGGTGATGTAGGCAGAGGGTGGCGAGAGAGTGTGGTGCTCATGGGGCTAGAGATGGCTCGTTGTTGAAGCCGATACCCTGCCTTCCTTCAGAAAAAGGTCTTGTTGAGATTAAAAGAGATGCACAAACCAAAGGGTCTTCTCTTCTTCATAATTGTTCTTATTGCCAGACAGCCATTAAATAAGTGATAACGATAAGAGAAGACCATTTGGTTCACCCTGAGTGAAATCCCTAAACTGAAACTGAGATGTAGTTATTTAACAGGGTTGTTCCTCAGCTGTTGGAAGAAAATGAAAGTTGTGTTGTTGTAAATTCTTTGCTCAGAGCTTCAATGCTGTCCTGGCTTATTAAATGTCATGCTAGATTATTTTAAATTAAATTAGGGTGATCAACATGATTAAGCCACTTTGAAATCAAAGCAAACTCTGGAATTTGTGTTAGTGGTTTGAAATATTGCACACTGGGACATAAAGGCACGCTGAGTGCTCTTTCCCCAAAGCATTTGGCCTTTGCTGTGTTACTAGATATTATTGTGCAATTAGTAACATTATTTTCATAAGGATCTGTTCTCTGTGCAATTGCTTATTTGTAGTAACTGAATCTATTTGAAGCAAAGGGTAAGCATCTTGTGGTTGGGTAAGGATGCAACCATGGGGATTAAGTGGCTGGGGATCTCTTGACTCCCAACAAAACAGGGACCTCTGTAGCCACCTGGGCGCCTACTGGCTTGAGATGACATCATTGAGGGACATGCCTCCCCTCCAATCGGTGATGCTCCTCCTGTCCGTCTCTGCAGAGCCTGTAATGTCAAGTGAGCGGCTCTGTTGGAGGGCGGGCCAGAAGAGCCTGGTAACCATCTTTTGTCTGAGAGCTGAGACATGAAGATGCACATGCCAATTGAAATTGGGTGGGTTATCTTGTATAATATAAACATTTTAATTTTAGATTTTAATTAAAGGATGCTTGAGCCTCAGATCACTGTCCTTAACATCAACAACAAACAAGCTGGGTATATACATTATACTCGGATGTGCTTGGGTGCTGTTCAGTGGCTTATTTTCATTCTGTGTGCATTCTGTGACCAGACTGGAGGAGTGTCTGAAATCCAGCACGTTTGTCTGCAAGCGCAGTGTGCAAGGCTGAAGAAGAACAATAGTACTGAGGGTGATGTGAAGTGAGACATCTCGTCCTGTTCTCTGTGCTTTGAGCTAGTTTTACTCTTGTCAGAGCAAATTAGACAGGAATTTGGGAAGGTTTGCACTTCAGTCCCTGCCTGGCACATATTATCAAGCACTGATTTTCACACAGAACAACCCAAGCTGAGATTCAGATTTTCAGTTTTAGGACTTAATTTTATGCAACATTTAAAAAAAGGTGCAAGGGTACAGAAGGAATTGGGAAGCATTTAAAAAGGCATATAAAATATGAGATTTATAGCTAAAAGCATTTTATGATGTCAAAATAGTATAATGAACTAGTAAGGCCTCCTTTAGAATATTGTGTCCAATTTTGGTCACCATGTTATAGAAAATATATTGTTCATCCAGAGGAGAACAACCAGGTACACTTGAGATCTAAAGGTAATTTCCCACACTCACTGCAGGTTAGATTTAACTTTGTTCTGGTGCATAGCTCTTTTAAGCAGCAGTACATTGCACTCATGAGTGTCTTCTGCTGAAGTCAATATCTCTGTCCAACAGCTGTCTGTGATCACAGGGTCCTCTGTCATACCATCCTTAAGAACATCAAGCACTTCTGAATGCGAGGAGATAATGTAATTCAGCTGAGCTTCATCAATTTGGGGTGTTGTAGCTAAACAATCCTAGAACATCTTGTCGTTTCTTGAGGGATTCCAAGAGAGTTGAGTTCATTTTCAGTCCTAAATGCAATTAATTTTCCACTTGTGACTTTGGGTCCATATTTCATTGCTCATCTTGGAATGTAGTCCATTAAGTTGATTCCCTCAGAGTCTCTGAGGATTTGGAATACTTGAATCAGATCCTCTTATAGTGTTTGTTGGGGGTTTTACATTTATAACCATCAAATAGTGTTTATTTGTTTTGTACTGTTCTTACATACAGCAAAGTTGTCACCTTCTGTTAGCTGTTTCTGGTGTATTTTGCATTCAGGATGACATGCCACATGGCCTTTGGTTTACTGGTGAAACCTGTCCATTAACATTTTAGACACAAGGCAGTCATGAAAAGATCTCTAACTTGAATATTTGAATTTCAAAGTTGGACACTTTGAATTTACACATAATGACAGCACTGAATAACAGTCATGCACATGTTTTACTCCAGCTGTCATGCATGGTTCTAGCCAACATTCAAGACCTGCCTTTCCAAACAAGCTGAGACTAGTCAGGTTAATTGTTTCTCTACGCAGAGCAGCTCAAGTAACAGCATTGCTAGGACTGTATGTTTGTGATGTGGCCACAGGCAGGTTTTGGCATGTCCTAGGTTTCAGTTTTCCTACCAGTACTCCTTTTGCAATGTTTCCTGAAACCTCACATCCTCAAGACCTTAAGGAGATCAGGCCATTCAACTCCATGGCACTCATTAAAGGGGAACTGCAGTCTAAATTTCGCTGACCGTTATTAAATCTTGGTAACAAAATAAATTCATTCACATTATAGAAACATTTGGCAAATTTCGAATGAAAAACAAAATCTGGAACTTTGTGATGCTGTTAGTCGGCCTGATATTGGAAACTCGTATTCAGGTTCAGAGGAATTGAGATGTGATGTGGCCCTTCCTGCTCACTAGTCACTGTGATGATTAAGTACAAGTTGTGCAGCAGACATTTCACCTCAGAAATGTTTCAATGTGATCTCCATGCAGAGTTAACAAGTAGTGTTTGTCAACAAAACTGTCTCAAGATCGATTGCAATATTTCTATTGGATTAAAGGAAATGTCTTTGCAAGCCTGCTTGTTTACAGTGTAATAGAGCCACTTCATATCACTGGATGTTTTGTTGCCTCTTCTGAATTGCAGAACATGGCGCTGTACATACCTGGAAATTTAATCTATATTGTGATGTTGAGGTTTTACAAGTTACTATGTGGGTTCTACTTTTTTTGTGGTTTTAAATGCATTCATCAATATTGATTTTCTAACCCTGAAATAAAAAAGTGTTGCAGTTCCCTTTTAAATGGTGCTTCTCTGGAGTCAAAAAGGTGGGACTGGATGCACTGGCAACAAAGCCTGAAAGTATGAGATCTCCTTCCAACCCTCCACCCTGACAAGGGACAGTTTAGAGCAGCGACGCAGCTCTGGGGGGTGGGACAGCACCGAGCTGCCTGCCGAAAACCCACATGGACCCGGAGAGCAAGCAGGCTCGGTTCAGATGCACCTCCCAAGCTGGAATCGATCCCAGGACCCTGCAGCTGTGAGGCAGAAATGTTAACTACCGCGCCTCCTCACATGTAGGTCGTTTTGACGATGTCTTACTGGGACACCTTCTGAAAGTTGGCACGAATGAACTGAGTGATGTGTAGATCAGAAGAGGCTACTTTAACAGTACGCATTTACTGTATCCCAAATTAGGTATTCCTTTTTATGGAAGGAGCCTCAGGAGCAAATATTTGTATAAAATATTAACGACTTACCTATTTTTAAAACCTCTGAAGCTTTCTTCTCTATCCCACCTATCATGCCTCCTGACTCATTAATTACACAAGGCTTTCAGAGACTAACAATACCTTTACAGTGTATATATAACAAAGACACATGGGCATGCTCCATAGACTGTTTCCGTTGCAAAAATTGTTTTAATTTTGTCATCACAGTAGTCTGTTCATACCAAAGTCTACCTGGAGTTCATGATGTGAAGGTTTTAATGAAGACATGGTCAGAATTCTGTATCTTGTGACCAAAACGTGGTCTCTGCACCTCCACATCAGTCATCCACCTCCAATACAGTACACCTACCTATACCCCACTTCTGCTCGAATACTGTATTTACAGGGCTAAGGGAATACGACAACACTTTTAAGAGTTACACCACTAGTAAAAAGTCTTGATGACTGGAATGGATTTCATTGATCTGCAACACAAGGAGAGAGAGAGAGAAGAATTGATTCAAGATTTCGCATTTTGGGTAAACCATGCTGACTGCTCTACAGAACCTGGGACAAGAGTGACGAAAGTCAGTTGATGTGACGTACATTTTGCAGCAAGCCCTATCGGATCAACTTTCAAGCACAGAGAGCAGCTGATTATGAGCACACCTACAAGGACTCCTGTAGTCCCTGTAGAGCACTCTTCTTATTTCCTGTGTGAATATTCTGCACCATTTATCCCTTTTGCGTGTTTGCTGTGGATGAGGGCTTTTAAACTCATTTCGGCGGTGTGTTTTTGTTCAGGGCAGACTCTTCATGGCAGTAATTGGTAAGGGAGTTCAGTCCAAGCAGACTTGGCCTTGTTGTCCAGAGATCGCTGGTAGAGATCTGGACTGGGACCAGGGCAGTGCTGCCTGAGAGATCGAGTTGCTTTACGGGGCAGAGTTTATGAAGAATTGCTAACTTGACACTGGACGAGAGTGAAAAGAAGAACAATTATTTGCTAATTTGGATTTTAAAAGGTTAGGTAAATAAGAAGGCCCTGAGGCCCTTGGTCTGTACTAATAGCCAGAGATGTCTATGTATGCTCCTCTCCTGTGTGTAGCAGGTGTCTTCCACTCCCAGTCTGAGCTGGATACTGCAGTGTTAAGGAGAGACCGAGCTGGAGTTATTTCCCCGTCTCTTCCGTGCAGGAAGTGTTGAAAGCAGTTGGACGTGTAGAGATTTTGTCTCGTGTGCAGATCTGGTTCAGAGCCCTGTAACGCCGCGGTAAAAATAGACCTGTACCGGTGCCCTCCGCCACGGCGCTGTGCGACCGAGCGACCGAGCGCCCGCCGAGATCGCGTTCCGGCTCGCCGGCGTGTTTACATGCGGCAGCCCCCTGGAGGGAGGGCCGGGGAGCCCTGCGCTTCACAATCCACGCTAATGCGCTTTCAGCCAGGAGCAGGTCGATCCTCATAAATCTGGTGATGGAAAGCAAATTGTGAAGGCCTTGTTCCTACCTTTCTGATCTGAGTGGATGAATGCCCTGTCTACGCTTAAAGAGCCTTTCGCTCAGCTGTGTGAGCCTGAACTTGGCGTGGGGAAATAAAAAGCCCATTTTCGTGCGTCTCTGCTGCAGTTCTACTCAGTTTAGACTCAACCGTGTAAGCTTTTAAATCAACCCTCACACACAGATTGTATCGTAAATACAAATTGCCACCTTAATATACGTATCAGTTTGTTTTCATGGCCCATTTTGCCTTTGCAATTTATCGTCCTTATCGCTCAGCTTGAGAAGCAGCTCACGCTCCTGCAGCGTTGAGGCAGTTTTTTTGCAGACTTGATAGATGTCTAAAAAATGACATTGTTCAGATGGGAAGCTGAGTCAGCATGCGTAGCAGCTATCTACGTTGGGGAAACCGGAAGGAGACCTCTTCAGAGAACATGTTAGGCCTGTGAAGATGAAAGATTTCTCCAAGCCCGTAGTTTCTCATTTCACCTCAGATGACCATGATCACACCGGTCTCTCTGTCTCTGTTCCCAAAGAAGGGTTTCTCAACTCCCACAGCAGAAAGACAACAGAAACGAAACTCATCCTGAAACTAGGTTCACACCTTCCCCCTTCTCTCAATGACCGACTTGTTTTTGTGTGATCATCTCTATTCTCATGCAGGTTTTGACTTCAGACCTTTCTTCACCCCTCTGCACTTTGCACTTCCTGAGTGACCTCTCTGCCCCTCCTGCCTCCTCCTCTCTCCCAGCTTTTATCCTTCTGTGCTATTTAATCTCTGCTGTCTGCCCTGTCTTTCTCACACCTGAAGAAGGCTTCACAGCCGAAACGTGTTTTCTTTCTCTTTTCAGCCTTGAATAAACCTATTACTTGTTCCTTAAAAAATGACAGTACAGGCTCCAGCCCATAATGAGGAAATGCATAGCTGTCTGACGTAAGAGAATTTAAGTTCTGTCCTCGACTTACTGAATCGGCTGGGGATTTTCAAGTTTGTTCGAAGACATGACCTGTATTTTTCGGGGGAGAAATAAACCATGCTCGGTGAATGTTAGTGTTCTTGGGAACGTCCTTCATGACACTGCAGAGGTCAAGACAGCAGAGGATTCTCTGTCCAGTAGAAACGGTGCCTGTGAGCTCCAAGCTGATCCCAGTCCTTTGCTCTCCGCACGAGCACATGGGTCTGTGGAGGAGGTATTATTCGACACCCGGGCCCCTGAAGAGTCGGCTCAGCCTCGAGCGCCTTAAATGGGCGTTTCTGAAGAGGGGTCGGGTGTTCCCATGAGGCAAACCGACACCAGCCGGCCGGCTGGGCCCCCAGCTGAGACCAGGAGTGAGGATTTGGTCAGTGATCTTACACGGAGGCCCCCTGCCTCCTGCGTTGGGGGCGAATAGGAGTGGGGAAGTACTGAGCTGGGTGAGCCATCTCCTCACTCTCCTGTGCTGGGTGGTCTTCCTCTTGATGACGCGTGCCTCCGAGAGGTTTGGCTGGAGGAATGCCGGCGTTCTCCAGGTGCTCCAGGAAGGGCCGGCAGCGCTCATCACGCGAGACGGATGCCATTGCTTCACAGCAGGAGTCTCATTAGTTTCCACGATCCTGCTGGGATTTGGAGCACCTGCCTGTGTTCCGCAAATCGAATAGCGGATGAAGGGGGATTTTACCAGTTCTGTGGAGGAGCAGCGTGCAAACCAGGCACTGTGACTGCATCTAGGCTGGGGAGGGCGAGGGGTGGGGGAGCTGGCAGCAGGATGACGTTTTTCCACGAGCTGTGACGGAAGAGCAGACAGCGTCAGTTCACACCTGTCAGTGGGGCTCTGGGCCGGATCTGACAGATTCAAACGGGAATGCACAGCTGCCGCCACTCTCTGGCTCTGTCCTGGGGAGATGGCAATTAAAAACCCATCTCAGGATGGCAGGCAGGCACCTGTCCTGGCTGATTTATGAGAAAACTGTCCAAAATCCAAAGGTTACCTGCGTCTGTAGTGGTGTCTGCAATCTGACTCCTTTTCTCTTTTCAACCAAGGGACTGTGGTCCCCAGGAGCCTTGTCTTTCCCCATCAACAGCCTCTTTTAGTTTTTGTTTCCCTCCTCTGTTTTTGAAAGGGGCGAAGGAAAAAAATGAGCAGTGATCTGCGAGTCGTTTGTCAGGTCCTTGTCGCAGCTGTCAGCCACCTCACCTCCTGATTGACGGCTCCTGTGGGTCCGCAGTGTCCACCGTGACCTGCAGGCCCTCAGGATGTGGGGGGGACAGAGGTCAGGGTCCTGCGAGGTCAGGTGGAGCAACTGTGATCACATGGCACTTTTTTCTGTTCGTTTTTCCAGGTCAGGAGTTAAGAAATAACTGTTGATTGCATTTGAATAGCACTTCTCACCCCAAAGGGGTTATCTCATGTTGTTTAATCAAATATATCATTTTCCTCTGCTAACACATTTTACCAGATGATGGCATTTCACCTGTGCAGATGCTAGGTTACACTGAATCTGTTAACGTATGTGAAAGTTATGTAGTTTAGTGCAGGGTTGTGTAGTTCCTTTTTTGAGCAAAGTGGAGGCAGTTTAGATGATCAGACAAGATGGGCAGTACCTCAACCAGTTCCACTGTTTCTTTGGAAATTGCTAGTATTTACTATACACTCACACTGGCCTTACCCAGCCCATTCTAACACATGTTCCTTCAGTGACAATGTTTCTGTCTTGTCTTAGGAATTTACTTTGCCCTGCCTAGCTTCCCAGTGGGCTCAGAGAGCATCCAGCTGCAACTGGATATCCGAAATTGTCCTTGCAGAATTTTGTACCAGTATTTTAGCAAACTGGAGTTAATCCTTGGCGTCCCATCTCCTGTAGCTCTTGGGGAGCGTATCAAGAAGTTGATGACCTTACATTTAACCGCTATGTTTGTTTCATTCCGCAACACCAGCCAAGCTGAAACAAACCTTTGAGCTTTTGAGGCTCCCAGCAGTCCGTATTGTCCTGGGTATTTCTCCATGTTTTCTTAGCACTCAGGTCTGGCGTTTTACTGCCTTTTGTGTCTAGGGAAAACTACTGATACAGTGCATTGCTGGGCACACGAAAACAATCATTATGTACATTTTCTAAGCATAGTAACAGGAGCTTCACAGAAACCACATTTCCCTGACATCACCATATCTCTTCCTCTTTCTCGATGGGCACTGTGTTGCTGCTGGCTCCTCCCTGCTCTGTTTCTCCTCTGAACACAGTTCCCTTGTTTCCCACAAGCCTCCCTTCAGGCTTTCACACCTTCGATCCTCGAAATAAATAGAAACGTCTTTTTAAATGAGAAGATGTGAAGATGGTGATTCAATGTCCCCCAGTATGTTTATCAAGGTTGATAAGCCGCAGGATTTTATGTCATTAACCTGTTAAGTTCATGCACACTTTCACAGCACGTTAAACCATCCATTCCTTTCATTCTTCTGTATAAAAGAGCTTCTTCTGGAGTGTTTTGTGATAGCAGAGCAAAAACCCTCCTGCTTTTGTAGTCTAAATGATCACTTAAGATAAGATCACATTTTTTTTAGCCATATACAATTTCTTGCATTAGGAATTTATCTTTTCGCATATCCCAGCTTGCTCTCTATGAGACACACAGGCACACAGCCAGGGAGAGAGAGGCTTGGGGTCAGTGCGCAGGGTCAGCCATTTATACGGTGCCCCTGGAGCAGCCCAGTGTGAATCAGATCAGAGGACTGGTACCAGAGCCAGAGGTGAAATTCAGTCTGCTGCTGTTCTAGCAGTTTGGGCCCTTCGGTCTTTGAGTCACTTGTCTGTAACCCGTAGTGCAGTGGTGTCTAAGCCTGGTCCTGGAGGGGGGCCCTGTGTCTGCAGGTGTTCAAGGTCTCTCTAAAGCAGCAGCACCTGATGAGCTGCGAGAAGCTGTTAAACCTGATCTAGTTAATTCAATTACTGGTCCATTTAATCAAGTAACCGGCTTAACTAGCTCATCAAGAGTCATGCTGGAATGAAAACCTGCAGATAACACTGTCCCTCCAATACCAGGGTTGCTGTAGTGTCTGCTTATTTGATCTTGGTGGCTTTTATTGAGTAAAGTTGCAATGTTAGGCACATTAAACTCAGATATTTCATCATGGCGGCACATTTCTGATTCCTCGGTGTGATCTTTACAAGACCCTGCCGCTGGTGAAACCTCAGATGGCTCCCAGTGCTGTGCAGTGGGAGTCTCGTTTCCACTGCCAGCTGAAGTGTTTGCAGCTCGTGCTGCGATTAAAATTCACAGCTCGCCTCTGATGGCTTTTCCAATTCACTTCCACTGAGTGAAAAGCAAGTCTGTGACATTGGACCCCCTTGAGCAACATTGGAGTGTTATGTAATTAAATTTCAGCTCTGGGTTGCAGACATTGGAAGTGCAGCAAAAAAGGAGAGGCATCTATGCACCTCTATACTTGGCCTGGGAATGTGAGTGTGCAGAAATAGCCCTCCCTCAGGCAGAGCACATACAGCATCCCCTATTGATTTATGACGCAGGCGGTGGTCAGAACGCGCTGTTCTTACTTTTCATTATGCATTCGGTCGGTGCCATTAACAAGGTTGACTTGTGCTGGCTGCGATTCTGAAAACACAATGTGATGTACGCAGAAGAATTAGAAGCATTATCTGCAGACGTGTTAGAATTGCCACTAATCTTTGATACTGATTAATATGTGGTTCTGCCAGATTTAACTTGCACTATGCTCTGTATCTCTGTCATGCAGTACAGAAGACCCTGGAACATAGTTGTAGCATAGTTGTAGTTACATGAAGACTTGATAGAAGTGTTTTCTGAGACTGTTTTGTGCTATCTTATGAAGGATGCACAACTGATTTAGAAATCGCTCAGAAGTTAAATGCATTTTCTTGTATCTGTAGACGTATGCGCTTCTAGGTGCTGTTGTGTTCTATAGTGATGTGAGCTGTTTTTGTGTGCTTGTAGATGTGCATGCTCTTTGTGTAGCTGAAACATTTATACCCAACTCTAGTTCTCAAGGGCCATGGTGGCAGAAGATTCTCATTCAGTTTGACCTTTAAGCCACCTAATTCAAGTCATCTTAGTTTATTGGTCCAGGCTCAACAGTTTTTAGAGCCCTTCTGATGTTGTTGCTTGTCTATTGGGTGGTCCACTAGGATGCCCACTGGGCCCAGCCTCACTGTCCTCGTCTTTGTGTGCGCAGGGAGGGAACAACGCCGGGCACACGGTGGTGGTGGACTCTGTGGAGTACGACTTCCACCTGCTTCCCAGCGGCATCATCAACCCCAACGTGACCGGCTTCATCGGTGAGCAGCCCTGCAGGCCGCCCGGGCGCCTCGCCCACTCCAGCCCCGGACACCGCTGGAGCAGCGGGGCCTGCCCATGGCCATACCTGATGCCGGACTGTGTTTTTATCTTGCTTTAGTCTTACAGGGCGCACTAGTAACTAACTTTGTTTTTGCACACTTTGAAGTTGTTGGACCAGCTGTTATTTTCAGTTAATAACCAACTCCTAATAGAAACTTCATTCATTCAGTTGGGTTGCATTACATTTATAGGTCTGCGTGCATAAAGTGAAACAAATGCCCGTGGTCTTGCATTTCCTTATAAACAGGGAGTTATTAACCGTGCTGCTGTACCCTTAGTGAGTCTGGCTACTCGTCCAGCAGTCGTGCATCAGTAGAAATACATTTGCACACAAGTTGAAGGACTTTTGATAAGTAATTATTATGTCTTACAAAGTAGAGATCACATGGCAAATCTTGGTTGCTCACACGTTCGGAGTGAAGAAATGTTTTGCAGGGCTTGGAATTTTTTTTCAAAATAAATCCTTACACACTCTTATTTAATGCCTTGTAGAATTTACCCTTTTCCTTTAAAGCCGATTGTAAAGCAGTGCTCCTGTGAGTCATTAGATTGGGAGTAGCTTAAGGGAAATTGAATATTTACAGTCCCCGGTATGCCTCTGTGTCCCATTAGTTCAGGGCTGTGTCTGTGGTGCTGTTTAAACAAGAAAGTGCACTCTAGGTTGCTATAACAGAGAGAATTACAAATCATCGAACCAAATTTTAAATGCTTTAATTATTAAGAGGTTCTACCACAATGGGAGGAAGATTTATTTTAGCTTCGTGACATTTTCAACTTAGTGCTTGGATGCATTTCAGAATTAAAGCGAATATGTGACCTTGTTTGTAAGAAACCCTTCATCAGTCAGGGTTTTGAAGTTTACAACTGTAATCTCAGTATTCCAGCAGCCAAACAGAGTTGGACCTCTAAAACATCAGGTTTATACAGGATTACCTAGGTGTTTGGTTTACTCTCCCAAAAAGAACTGCTCCAGTTTTCTTGTTCCTTTCTGATCCTAGGCAATGGAGTGGTGATTCACTTGCCTGGTCTCTTCGAAGAGGCAGAAAAAAATGCCCGAAAGGGAAAAGGTGAGTTGGTTCCTGATGACCTTCGAAAAGGTTTGTCCATGAATGAGCTCTGTGTTTTGATAGTGGACAATAGAGGACTTTCAGAACTGGGCTGTCACTGCGGCATTCAAACAGGACAGCCGGTATTGCAGCAGAGGGGGAATAATTTAAAATTGGCACTTTAATCTTTCAATGCTTGAAAGTGTTAAGGGGCGTATCTTAGCTTTAGTAAGTTCATCCTTCAGAAGCGTTCTCTCCTCAGTTTGTTGCAGTGGTCAGATTGAGGCACTGGACCACTCTGGTAAGAACACGGGTTCACACGTGTGATAGTCTGGTCTGGCTCTGTTGTTTAGCTAGCATTTACATCATACATTATTATTTGAGTGTCTGAAAGCTTGGGGAGTGTGATGCTGAAGCTGTGCAACCTTAGTCAGCCTCACAATAAAAGAACTGGTTCGTTCTGAAGCTCTTCATTAGTTAATTGGAGGGGTGGGAGTTGCAGTCTGCTGTGTCACAGAGATGTTTTGTTCCCTCTCTGTAGGTCTGGAAGGCTGGGAGAAGAGACTTATCATCTCTGACAGAGCTCATATCGGTAAGTGTGGGCAAATCGCCAGAAATGATCTATAGTTCTATAGATCTATAGTTCACAACATAAGAGTTGTGAAAGAATGGAAAGCCTTCTTTAAATTGATTGGTATTCTACAAATATGTTTCTCCTTTAAGAGATGGTACAAAATTATAATACAAATTTTCTGTATTTATCCCTGATGTAAGATGACGTCAGTGTAATTAAATGGCATAGCTTTCAGTGTATACCACAGCAAACCCAGTTTGATAAGAATATGTAGGGCAGTAGACTGCAAGATAACATAATTCTTCTGCTAAAATGGGGCTGTTACACAGAGCAGTCATTATCAACCAAACAAAAACAACTGCAGCAAGCATTGATTAAGACAGTTACAACTGTTTATTTTGTGAGTTTTCAAACAATATCAACCCCCTCTAATAACTTAGGTGTCAACAGTAATTTAAACCACAGAATTTTATTACGGTTAATAGATTCGTCTTATTTAGAATATTATTATATTCCTGTTCCTAGAAGGAATGTGGCCATGGCTTCCTTGAGTGTTTTATAGATAAAACTGGCAAAGAAATTTGGGTTTTTCAATTTTCAATAATCTTATCACCTGTGAACCATTGCTGCTGTCCTATGAATAACATTTTCCACAGAGTTGTGAAGCAGGTGAGATTTTGTTTAATTCCTTTGCTGTGAGCGTGCCCCACCAAACATGGGGAAACGCAGCTTGACAGTATATGACAAAAAGATGTGATTTAAAAGGAAGGAGAGGACCCCGTCAGTCCAGTGTGAGCTACCCTGAAGCTACTGCTGTCCTGGGAGGGCAGATATCTCCCCCTCCTTCGTAATAAACATTCAGAACCTCACTCCAGTGCGTTCAGTTGTAATATATCGTGTCCTCCCAAAAATATATCTTAAAAGACTTCAGAAGCTAAGAAACCTTTTGTAGTCATCATTTATTTACAGATAAAAACGTGTTTTGAAAGATGTCTTGATCTAGGAGATCTGCAAGAAAGGCCAGGGCTGTGTGAAGAATTGTCATTCCAGTGTTGCACCGAGCCCAGGGCCCGACAAGACAGAGCCTTGCTGGGCTTCACTCTCGTGCAGGTTGGGAACCCGGTGGCTCTTGGCTGACTTGATCTTGTCCGTTTCTACCCACAGTGTTTGATTTCCACCAGGCAGTTGATGGTGTCCAGGAGCAGCAGAGACAGCTGCAAGCAGGGAAGAAGTGAGTCCCTTCCAGCTCCCCTAACACACTTACTGTTTCTGTTCCACACTTCCTGGGCAGTAGAACAACAGCGAGCAGGTCGTTCTGAACTCTGCACACTGCTCGGAGAGAGAGAACATGCAGGAAGGAGGCGAGGTTTTTCCTTTTATGAAGAGACCAGAGCCCTGCTAGTGCTGCTTAAAAGCCTATGCTTTGGTCTCAAGTGTAAATGAATAATATGATCCAAGAAGAAATTATTATTTAAGACAAGCTGAAAGAAACACGTTAAACAGTCCACTACGCTGCTTGTGAAGGGGTGCTTGCTGATGTCATGAAATTTAGTCTGCAAACAAATCGACCACTGAGAAGCAAAGTGTTATCAAAAGCCAACAACATAAGGTATCGGTTAAAAGGAAGCCATACTGATAACTTGCCAGCTGAACGTCCTCTCCCTGGTTTTCAGTTTACATTGTGATTTCAGAGACATGAAAAATAGAAAAAGTGTCTTAAACTTTTAAATGCAGAATTTGTGGCTTTAATTTATTTGCTTAACAATATGATACCAGTCTACTAAATTTAACTGATTTCTAACCATGTGAGTTTCTGTTACCTGTTTCTCATAGTAACCTATAGCCAACCCTTGACTGGCATTTGAACACATCTGTTCTGCTACATGAATTATCCATCAATATGCAACATATACTGAGTGCAAAAGAGATCAAACACTCATCCTATGAAAGAAGTGAACAAATGCAACCACAAGTTCTGTGACGGTGATGGAGAACAGCAGAGGGCTGGAGTGTCCCGCTTTTCATATGTGTTGTTAACAAAGTGTTATTCTTTTTCCCTTCCCAGCTTGGGAACAACGAAAAAGGGCATTGGGCCTGTGTACTCCGCCAAAGCTGCTCGCAGTGGCCTGAGGATATGCGACCTGTTGTCTGACTTTGGGGACTTCTCTGAAAGGTAATCTCACTGGGGGTCCTAGTTAAGCTAGGATGGACCCAGTGAGGACCAGCCCTGACTTAAGGAGAGGTGTGCCCCTTACTGATGTTACTGGGAACCAGCTGGCTCTAGGGATATTCCAGTCACAGGCAGCTAGTGCAGCTAGCAATCCCAGTCGCAGGCAGCTACTGATGTGACCTAGGCTTGAACCAGTGACGTCTGGATCATGGAGCCCAGCTTGCACTGGGAGAGAGAGCACCTTTACCACAGCAGCCCAAAACTCGCCATGCTTGTGGTAGAACAGAAAACTTTGGCAATCAGGATCACCTTCCTTGAGGAAGGAGCCCTGCTGGTGTAAATGACATTCATCTGGTGTAGCACTAAACAGAAGCAAAAAGAATGTGCAGGTAGTTAGAAAAACATACGTCATGAGAAGATTAATTTGAAAATAAGGTAATTGAATGTTTATATTTTTTGACATGCATTTTCTCCATCTGAAAATACAATTCTTGAGATAACAAACCATCTTTACAGGTTGAAATAATTAGATGCTAGGCCAGACTGGAAGAAATCTTGATTTGCTCAAAGAAAACGTCCTATGTCAGTGTGTGGTACGGTTAGCAACTACGCACCTGCATTTATGTCACAACTGTCTTACCTACTGAAAACATGCTGTCTGTGAGCAAAACTTATCACTGTTGTTTCTGCCCTGCAGGTTTAAAGTCTTAGCCCAGCAGTACAAATCAATGTACCCGACCCTGGAAATTGATATAGATGGAGAGCTAGCAAAATTGAAGGTGAGTTTGACACGGTTCAGGTTAGCACATGGAAAATGTCCTGAATAACAGCAGCATGCTGGAGAAGCAATGTGTGTTGGGGTGAATTTTTAAATTGATAGTCATGCTCAGATTTATTTTGGATTATTGTCCACAAAGAAAACGCATGCATATTGATTCCAATGTCTCTGCTGATCACTGAGGTGTGGCAGCACTCCAGTGGTAGTTGAGCTGGATCCCCTCTTACATGTCAAACACTGTGGGATGAAAAGCTCTATACAGATGCAATTAATTATAGGAATGATTAGTAATATAATTAATCATATAAAATAATAGTGATTAGAATTAAGTGGAGGACTTTTGAGGGTTCTTCAGTTGTTACAGTGACTTTAAAATTAAAATTGGTATAAAAGGTTTGTGATTTTTTTTAATTTAGACTCACATTATATTTGTTATGTTCATACCTGATGTGGAATTGCCAGTTCAGTGTTTTTGACACCTTGGCGGCTGTGAACCCCACACAGGGATGTCACAGGATGCGAGGAGGTGTAGACCGATTCCTCGAACCCGCCCGCTTTGGGACTGCTCTTCGCTGGCATCACAGCGGCACTCAGCCAATCGGTTAGGGTTCAGGCACACGCCTTTATTGGTTGAGCCTCTAGGGAGTCGAGATTCGGGATTTTTAAGTCCTTTTCTTAGAGGAAATATTTATACTGGGCGTTAGTTAGGATGCAACCCTCATTATTGCATAGTCACGTGTATGTGTCTTATAGTAAAAGCATTTAGTTCTAATGATCTTATCCTGGTGAGATGAGTCTTAATGTCGCTTTGTACATTTTCACAGTTTGCATCTCACAGATATACTGTAGCTGCTGCTAAGGAAGAAATAGTTGATAAAGCATTGCTTTGGCTTCAGATGTGTCAAATGGTGTTCAAGAGCAGCACCACTGAGTTACAAGCAATTGGTAAATCGCCACTTTCTTTTGTGCAAGACGAAACACACTGAGATCTAATGGATAATTCAAGTAGTGTGTCATTATATCCCATACACCCCTTCTAACAAGCCAGCCTGCTGCTGCACTTATTTGAGTTTTTATTTTGGCCTTTCCAAAGCCTGTTGGAGAAGGGCACTTAAAATGAGATCTGAAATTGAAGTGAATGTTCTGGACCAGAAATCGAGCAACGGAAAACGAAACACATGGCTTGACCTGGCGATGCAAGCGTGTTGTCCCTGTCTCTCCTGTGCCGCCGTAACCAGTAAACCTAGTAGGTGAAGAATGAGTAATTGTAAATGGGTATGACATCAGGTGACAAATGCTCGGTGATTCTCACATGCCACAAAACAGCCCAGTGAAACTGGCCAGTGCAGTGTGGAGTAAACACGTGCTTGAGGTTTGGCTGTGACTGTGCTGTGTGTTCGGCTGGCAGATATACATGGAGAAGATCAAGCCGATGGTGCAAGATGGGGTGTATTTCATGTACCAGGCTCTGCACGGGCCGTCCAAGAAGATCCTGGTGGAAGGGGCTAACGCAGCTCTCCTAGATATAGACTTCGGTAAGTGGTAAAGTCCCTCACTCCCTTAATCGGAGTGCTCCTCCATAGTAAGAGGAGTCCAAGTGCTTCTCCGTGCTATCCATGAAGTAGGGAGTACTGAATAACTGCATTAAGAATAAAAGGATGAGGATCTTTGTTGAGGTGTATAGAGCTGAACGCTGCAGATCTAACTATAGGAACAGGGGGACATTTCCTCTGTTTAAACAATATGTCTCTTCTGAAGTGCTCCTTACCCATGCTTGCTTTTTCGATGGACAACTGTTACCACTTGCTGCTGGGTAACATTTTTAAGTCATTTTGCTCCCATATTTATGAAGGGGATTAGTACACTAATGCTTCTTGGTTGTCTTCACTGAAGTTCTGTGAGCAAGTGATTTCCCTGTGTGGTTGTTTATCAGAATACATATCCCATCACAGTGGGAAAGACATGGACATGACTTGGTTGCATAGATACCAGGAAAGCGCAGATTGCAATAACCTGAGCAGTCAGACGCTCGGGCTCTGTAGTGACCAAATCTGGTCTTTTAACAAGCTGCAAAGTAACAAGTGAAGGTTTATCCCAGGCTGAAAAGAAAAGAGCCTTCTTCAGGCTCCACAGCCGAAACATTGTTTCTTTTCTTTTCAGCAGGGAATAAACCTTTACTTGTTCTTTTGCAGCCTACGCATGCTGACGCAGCTCCCTACTTGAACTTCCTTAGCAAGCTGACAAGAAGAAATTAATTAGCGCTTTCACGGTGGAAGTAAAGAACAGTGGGCGTGCCCAGACAATGTCTCCACCCTTACAGTGAAGGAATATAAAACGACAGGCCCTGGGGGAGTGAAGTGATCGATCGCTGGCAAATCTGAGGACTGAACACTTTGGGGGGAAAAGGGCAGTATTGTCACGATGAGAGTAAAGACGAATTATATTCTGCAGAGCCTGAGAACTCGAGCAGTCCAAGATTAAAATTAGACTGCTTCCCTCCAGGAAATGAGAGAATTTCCACTAGCAGCGCTGGAATCCGGGTTTAACCAAAACAACCAAAGAAGAGGCACAGCACTTGTTGCATGAACATAACAAAAGATCTGAGGTTTTTTAATCTTTTGAAAGGTTCAGCGATCTTTAGAAATATTCCTGAAAAATCTGTCTGGTGCTCATGGGCAGGCTTCAATTCTAAAACAGGTGGTCATTTTATTAGACTTATTCTTTGAAACCTGCGTCCTTTAATGAGACTGTGGAGAAGGGACCACTTTGGAAATAACTATTAAAGCATGTTAAAAAAAAATACCAGCCACAGTATCTGGGAACACACAGGAATCAGGAATCTGTATCTGTGACCCAGGCCTGCTCATTGATCCAGTCTGTTACAGCACTGCGCTAATCAGCCCGGTAACGAGCAGCACCACAGATTGCAGAATGAGGCTGCTGCCTGTGTAGATGTGCTGCAGAGCTGGACAAGCAGCTGCCGTGCTGAGTGGTAAACGCCGTGATGATTTTTTCCGACGCTTGTCGTTCCAGGCACTTACCCCTTTGTGACGTCCTCCAACTGCACGGTGGGGGGCGTGTGCACGGGCCTGGGGATGCCCCCCCAGAACGTGGGCCATGTCTACGGGGTGGTGAAGGCCTACACCACCAGAGTAGGGATTGGGGCCTTCCCTACGGAGCAGAACAATGTGAGGTTACTGCCCGGACTTCAGTGGTGCTTCAGAGTCCTGTGTGCCTGCTTTGCGTGTTCATTAGCCCCTTACCCCCTTTCCAACCAGATGGATTGCAGTTAGCTTTTTTTACTTGCTTCCTGTGAAATATTGTTTTTATAGGCTTGGCCAATTCATTTCAATAAGCACCAAGTTTGAGCACGAGTCATTCGGCAAAAAAATAGGATTCTAGAAGTGTTTATTTTCTTTGACATCATAAAGGATTTTCACAAAAAAATGTGGGATATGTGACTAAAAGACATTTAATAATCCCTTATTATTAATAATCCCTTTTAATAAGAGAAACGGTGCTGTAATCAAATATTCTGTGTATTAAGATGAGCAGTTATTATTCCTCCTTACCATTGCTAGGATACAATGTTTAGTAAGTGTGTTCTACTGGAAAATGTACGGGAGTAGTGTACTCCTATATGTGAACTCTTTATGTAATGAAATGTCTGTGGTATTTTTCTATGACATATACTGTGCTTCCTGCAGAAGGCACCAGGCTGATATGTTAGGATGGCGGAAACCTGCCCCCATGTGGCGAAAGGGGCAATTAACTTTGAAGTTCCCCTTTAACGCAATGACCAGCAAAGCTATTTTCATATTTCAGGATTAGAAAGAATCAGCATTGATCAGTGCATTTCAAACCACAATAACAGTAAAATCTACACAGTAGCTTGTAAAACCCTCCATTTTACATCAGAAAACAGATTAAAGTTCCAGGTATGCGCAGCGCCATGTTCTGCAATTCAGAACAACCTCCAGTGAGGTGTTGCTGCCATATGACATTGTGAACATCCAGACTTGTGGGTACATATCTTTTAATCCAATAGAAATTGCTTTCGACTTCAAAACAGTTTTGCTGACAACTACTACGTGTTAACTCTGCATGCAGCTCCTGTTGGAACATTCCTGCGGTGAAATATCTGCTGCACGACCTCATAGTACACTAGTCATTACAGTGGCTAGTGAGCAGGAATCTGCATCACATCGTGCTCTCGCTGTGGCGAGACCAGGGGCTTGAGACCAGATGGAGACCACGCAATACTTTCATAAAGTTCACAATTTTGTGCTTCATTTGGCATTTGTAAAATTTAGTAATACCTTCCATTAATTTATTTTGTTACCTTAAATTTTATTAATTAATTTTAAATACATTTAATTAATTTTGTAACATTAGTTTGTTTTGTTTATAACCATTCTGAGAAATTGGGACTGCAGTTCCCCTTTAACCTATTGGAGATATCGAAAGCCATAATGTTTTGAGTATTCCTCAGGTAGTTCAAAGTACCCTACAGCAGCACAAGCGAAATAAAAAAACAAGTTCAGCATTGGCATTGGCTTACAGTAACCAAGAGTAAAACTAAATTATACATTGTAAGTGATACTGAAAAGATCTTTAAGTTTTAAAAATGTCAGTAGTTGCAGAATCTGTCATAGATGTGGGTCACAGGCTCAGTACTGTGCAAGGGAAGCTGTGTTTTCCTGTTGAAAAGCCATAGTGGTCAGCATGTGCTGAAGACGGCCTGGGTGATTCTTCCCCTGCAGGAAGTGGGCGAGCTGCTTCAGAAACGGGGGAAGGAGGTCGGGGTCACCACAGGGCGCAAGAGGAGGTGTGGCTGGCTGGACCTGGTGCTGCTGAAATACGCCCACATGATCAACGGCTTCACTGCGTGAGTCTGGAAGAGAGGAGCCCAAATTCACCCCAGTTCACGTACTGTGAAGGGCTCTATCGCGTTTATAATCCGAGTCAGGCAACAGAAGAAATAATGACAATGTTTTAATACAAGAAGAAGAAGGCATTAGAACTTTAAATTGAAGCTGCAGATAAGATATCTTACTATTCTGTGAAGGTCTGTGAAGCACAAGATTTCAGTTATTTCCTGATAACTTACTTACATCTATTATTGAGATAATAGTGTTTAAAATTATGCAATACTGAAATAGTATTGAAATTAAGGAAATTACCATTTAAATAATTAATCATCTACTCTCCCTGTTGTCTCTCAGTTTAGCTCTAACCAAATTGGACATCTTGGATGTGTTTCCGGAGATTAAAGTTGGTGTTGCCTACAAAGTAGACAACGAACTAATACCTCATTTTCCAGGTGAGTCAAAATGACACCTAAGACCTTTAGCGCATGAAGTTTACATCAGAAACTGGGGTGTAATAAAGGTTGCGCAGAGAGCCGGCCCTGACTCGTTTTCCCCCTGTTTCCCCGTTCCTGCAGCGAACCAGGAAGTCTTGCAGAAAGTGGAGGTGCAGTACGAGACTTTTCCCGGCTGGAACACCGATATTTCTGGGGCCCGGACCTTCGAGGAGCTGCCGGAAAATGCGCAAAAATATGTGCGCTTCGTTGAAAAACACCTTAGTGTGCCTGGTGAGGGGCTTTGTTCCAAGTCTGACTATATTTACTGCCTTGCAACAGAGCTGTGAATTTTTGCATTCGCCGAGTTGTTGCTGCACCGGCTTGCCCGATTCCTGGGTTTGTTCTGTAAAGCTGTGACCCTCATAGCTGAAGACAGGAGTACTCTGTTAGCAGACGTGGCTTTGTGTGGTAGACGCATAGGCTGAGGCACGTTTTTCTGAATGACTGGGGCTCATTGATCTAAGGCTGCTGACTGTTCTTTTTTTGGGTCTGCATTCTCACGCAGTACAACAGAGCCAGAAGGATCAGGATCTCTCTTTGACCACAGTTCTCACACACGCTAGTTGTAAAGGCATTTTCTCATCGCTCTAGAACTCCTGAGGAAAGTCATGCTTTTAAGTTACTGCCAGCTGCTTTGTGACCGTTTTATTTCTGAAGTCAAGTGCAGACAGTTCATTTAAATAACGCTTGATTTCACCAGATAAGTCAGCAGAGAATGTATTCCCATTTACAGTGACAGCCTGGCTGAGGGGCTCATACCTTTGTGGCGCTAGAAACAGAGCAGTAAATGAACAGAACAGTCAATAAAAAAGTAACAGAACAGGAATGTGTTCTTAAACTGTAGGAGTGTACACAGAGGTTCAGTGGTCTGTGATAGGAGGGTAAATGTATTTAAACAAATGAGGCAGAGAAGGCAAAGAGTAAAGCTCCCTGTGACGAGTGTGTCATGGGCACCAGTGTTGTGTCCTAGGGCAGGATGGCATAAGGCATCAAACTGCCTGAGATCGGGTTCAGGGGCAGCTCTGTAGATTTAATCATTTTTCGATTTAATCATCTTACAAGGTTGCCAATTTATTTTCTTTGCATGGCATTTACATGTTGTATGAAATTGTTGGCTACTTTTTAAGTCACGGTTAATTACGGTACCAAAAAGTTTCTTTCTACAAGGAGGAAGTCATAGGATTTTGCCTTCTGTATTTTGTATCTGTTTTTTTAAATACTTTACCCCTTTACTTTAAAGTTGTCTTATTGTAGCAGTGAGGCCAAAATCAAGGCAAGTGTGGTTTACCAGCACTGCACATTATGGGAAAGCTGTCTGAATTTCCTAGAATAGCTGTGTCCTGTACTGATTAGGAGAAGAGATTTCCCTAGTTTATGACTAATGGCCTTGTGAGAGCGCAAGATCCGTTTAAAAACAAAAAGGTTTAAGGGTCAGGCCAGGCTCACAGGTCACTCAGCCAATCGACACATGCTCTGCGCAGTTCGGGCTCTACGATCCAGCTGCCTCCAGGTCAGCCTGAGTCATGTCAACAGCGGGCTGACACAGTGCCATGTGTCAGAGGAGACCGATTGGCCAAGTCTGGCAATCCAGATTCAAGGAGTGCACGAAGTAATTGGCAGTTCCAGAATCTGTAGAAAAGAAATAGGGCAATGATGGGGGCTGATGTTCACAGGCTTTGTGACCTTTGCACTAGAGTTTAACAAGTGACAGCAGGGTACACAGAGTCTGCCCATTATTCGAAATCATCAGCGTTGTCATTCTTCCTTGCAGTGTGACAGGTCTGACGTGTGTGGAAAGTGGAGCTAGATACCGCGTCAGACAGACATGCATGTACCCAGCAGCCTAAATCTGCAGAGGAATGACTAAGTACAGCCTTCCCTTAGCTTTATCAGAGAAATGAGTTCCACTTAGTCAGGGGTTTAAAAAAAGCTGTGCTTACCCCTTTCTTCCTCTTTGGGCTTTCGAGTCCCTTACCTAACTGTTAGCAAGACTGATAAGAAACAAACAGGGCATGAAAAGTTTTTCCTTGTTCTCAACTTTCTTGCAGGCTGAAAGGACACTCGTGGTCTGTTCTGCAGATCTTCAGTCCTCCCACGCCGGTGCTGACTCATTGAGCTGAGCTGGGGCATGGAGTAGCAATGCCATCTGTCAGTGTAAAACATAACAGTGTGCATCCCACCCTGTTGCTAACCAGTTCCTCTGGCCTGTTGTCCTCAGTGAAGTGGATCGGAGTGGGGCAGTCACGGGAGTCGATGGTCCAGCTGTTCTGAAGACTGGGACGGAGACGCACTCCCCGGACCTGGCTCGCAGTCGGTGACGGCGGCGCACGACCAGCGGACCCCGCCGGGTCAGAGGCACGCAGGCCTGGCAGCATGTCGCCATTCGCCAGTGTTGGGACTTCTTAGTTTTCAGCAGCAGCATCATAGATCACCAACTACGTTCTACAGGCACTCGATCCAAGTGTGCCTGCAGCAGCGTACCTGTTTTCACACATAGACGCGTCTTTTCAACATCACCTGATGGGTAACCGAGCGGGATTGGGCTGGAGGGTTTCTCTGGGGTGCCTGAAATAAGACTCCGGTTGCACTGCAGTTTGGGCCTGATCAAGTGTGCTGAGCTAGCTCCTCTTTACCTTAAGTGAAGTGCATTGATAGGCACGGAGCAAAGCTATATATGTAGCTGCTTTTCTGCACCTTCAGTAAAATTCACGTCAGGCCCTTGAGCTGCTGTATCAAACTGCTGTGCAGTGTTTCTTATTTCCACCCCTCTGTAGCAGACACCAGGTGACTCTAAATGGAGTTCCGTTCCAGGGTGGGACTGCCAGTGATCACACCAGTACAGACGCCCTCCGCTTGCCGGAATCAATTCGGTGCTCCGAGCTGAGCTTGCTGAAGTGGCGGCTCGCAGGAGCAGGGCCCCCCGGCAGCCTCTCAGTAATGGTGTCTGTTTCTCATCGGGCGGCGCGCCTTTGTGTCGCCGCCGTCCGTCCCCTCTCTCGGCAGACAGACGAGAGCTTCAGCAGCGCTCACGATGGGTGCGGTGTTTGGTGCCCGCACTTCCCGTTTTCCCAAACGGAGAGCCCTCCCCAGAAATCGCTGTGCACCCAGGTGGGCTATTTTAAAAACGGGAAACTTACTATTTCTGATAAACTAAGAGGTTGCAGGGGTTTTAAAATCTGAAGGATTCACTAAGGGACCTTCAGGTGCTGTTAATTTTTTTAAATGTAGTTTGCGGAGTATGTTTTCTGTATGTTGTGCCTCTTGTTCTTCATCTAGTTCATCAAGGGCTGCATCACCTGCTTTTTCCAAGAAATCGGGAATACTATAGCATTCGGATTTTTCTCCCTTCACCCCTTCCATGTTTCTTGTTTGACAGCATTAAGCCATATAGTTGTACAACATTTTTCATATGGTTTCCTGGAATGAGATATCAAACCCCCTTTGGCAAAGGTGTTGATGCCTCACTTGTTCTGGAGGCTTGTGATGATGTTGACCAAGTTTGGTATTGGCAGTAGTAGAGAAAAGCAGCCATGTTCAAAATGTCAGGCTCTAAGGCTATAAGAGAGGAGGTTTGTCGGGATTGGCATAACAAAAGATGTCCATTTATGGTGATGTTTTTTTAAATATATTTCTAATGCTCTTATTTTTAGAAGTGCACTGCTTCTAAGAATAAAATATTTATATGTGGTATATCATTGGAGTCTTGGAATTAGCAGCCTTAAATGCAAAATAAAATCCTTGGGTTATATTCATTGTCATAAATAAAGCGCATTAAGGGATGTTTTGGGAAGTTATGCAGTTGTTTCTGTGAGTTTTGTATGGGATGTGGTTTTCTAGCTCTTTGGACACTTTGCCCCCATTGCTCCCAAACAAACCAAGTGTGCACTACCAGCAGACTTCTTTTCCTGTCAGGAAATAATCGGTTTATCATGAGAAGCTAAAGGTGCTGTAGGAAAGGCTCTTTTCAGTTCACATCATCATCTTTTTCTGATCGACAAAAACAGCATCCACAGAAATAAACAAATCACACCAAAACGGCTTAGAATCCTGCTCGGGAATGATGGTTTCCCTGTCTAAGGTTAGAATCATGTGTTGATTACAGTCCATCCTCGTGTTAAACTCTGAATCTTTTTACACAGCCATGCCATGCACACTGCAATTAACAGTTACAACAGCATTCATCCAGTGGAACCTGACAGACTGTAGAACTTGTTGCTGTTAAAACTTTTTTTCTGTCAGATGTTCAGTAGCAACGGAAAATCATTCTTAAAAAAATAGCTGATCGTATTCATCTTAAAAGCTTGTGGAATAAAGCCCAGCTCGTTGTCAACTAGTTTTGACTTTCCTGTTACATTGTGTTCATAGTGTTCAGGCTCAGTTATTGTTGCCAGTTTTTCCGGGGGATGTTATGTACTCAGGACACGACGGCTATTCCTGCCTCATTGTGGTCCTGAGAAGACCTGTATGTACTGTAGTAGCTCTAGAAGTTTGTCTCGTTAAAGGTCCGTGTAGAGGTTTTGAATGGATCGCCCCAAGGTCCAGCATGTTTGGATGTGTGCTATACAGGTCCATTTCCATAGTTTCCCTCAGGTGTCACGGAGGAGCTGAATAAACAGAACTGTTATTCAAGTACTAAGTCTATTAAAAATATGCGTGGAATGTCTGATGTGCTTTTACAGGCTGATGGACTACAGAATTTCATTAATCTTTTTCGTGATGTCTTAAACATATTGTACGTGGGGCAAATATGCATTATTCTTAAAGGGCATGACTTATATACTCTAAACAATGGGTCTTCAACCCTGGTCCTGAGGAGCCCCAGCAGGTTCTTCTAGGTTCCAGCTTTTAAATCCATTTCCAGGAGGCCTGGGATTTTCACAACATTAATTGAGCAGGTGGTATGTTCGGTTAAGTAGGGATCTCAAGGACCAGTGAATCCTTGACCGAACCATTATGCGCTGAATCGAAGGTGTTCTGAAACAGGTGTTCCTGGTCTTTGGATAACAGGAGATTTAGTAAGAACCTGTAAGAAGATCGACTGGGCCTCTCCAGAGCCCGGAGTAGTCCCCAACTCTGAATTGTGGGAACTACCACTGTTTTGCAGGAGGAGTTTGGGGGAAAAAAATCTGTTCTGGGGGGGTAGAGAGTGTGCAGTCTAGCTTTTTTTAACCTGAAATTTATGTGCTGGCAGTTTTCAGATCACAACTGTTTCCTTACAGGTTGGGTGAAATAAAATATTTTGTTTAACCGATTCTGGTGATGTTCCATTTGACCAAGTCAGATAATTTGTCTCATTACACAAGTGGCCGGCTGCTTTTAAGTAGGCCGTTCTTTTCTTCAGGTCTCCTTGAGATATTGCCCAAATGATGGTTTCTTACAGATTGCTTCTTTTAAACAAAATAAACTATTTTGCTTTGTCACTTTAACCAAAACACCAAATTCTGAAATCTCAACAATATTTGTTTATCGTGGTAGCAGTAAATTTCATAGGAGATGATAGGAGTGATTTTCCTGGTCTCTAGTTCCGGATGGGACTGATGGCTTATTCAACTGCAGAAAACGAGGCCTCGTCCCCATGAATTCCACTACCTCTCCCTCTTTTCTTTGGCTTCATTTCTATGTGAATCTTAAAATTGTGCTCTTTGGCTAAAATTAAGTGTAAGAAGGGACCAAAAATGTCAGGCTGTTTTGGAATTTTGTGGGTGGGTAGGGTGTTTTCTTAAAGGGGAACTGCAATGTTATTTTTATATTTTGGGGTTAGAAAGACTCAGCATTGGTGAATCTTTTCACACCACAATGAAACTAAAATGCACACAGTGATGTGTAAAACCTCCAATTTACATCATAAAATAATTTACAGGCATGCGCAGCACCATATTCTGCGATTCAGAATGAGGCAAAAATACTTCTGGTGACGTGTTGGGCTCTATTACAGTGTAAAGAAGCAGGCTTGTGAATACATCTCTTTTGATCCAATAGAAATATTGCTCTCGATTCTTAGACGGTTTTGCAGACAAGTACTTGTTAACTCTACATGCAGATCACACTGGAACGTTTCTGCGGTGAAATTTCTGCTGTACAATCACAGTACATCAGTCATCAGTGACTAGTGAGCAGGAAGGGCCGCTTCATGTCACAATTCTCGTGAGCTCTGCTCTCATCGTGGCGAGACCAGGGGTTTGTGACAACAATGCCAGTGATGCACTACTTTCACTAAATTCACAACTTTGCGCTTAATTTGTAAAATTTTGCGATAACTTAAATTAATTTGTTTTGCTAACAAAGATTTTAAAAACCGGTCTGAGAAATTGAGACTGCAGTTCCCCTTTAAAATTCTTACTCTTACACACAGCTTTTATGTGAATAGGGGCAGAAATAAAATGTTTCCAAGGTTTGTTTTTGTGAAAAACTTCTGCTATGTCATGTTTTAATTTGCTCTGTTTAATTCATCGCCAGTCATAATCTGGAACTTCATACATTTAAAAAGGGACCCTGTACCTTGTGTTTCATGAAAAACTTTGGCTTCTCAAAAGTCAGCTTTGAATGTGTATTTGTGGGTAAGTCCAGCAAACACCCGGCGCCTGTATACAATTTGCTTCTAAAAACTTATCTCCAGAGCAAAACCTTGTTTTCTTGTCCTGTAGCTGCCTGAATGTATTTTAATGTGTTTTGGCATGTAAGCGTTTAAATGGGTGAATTCAGTGGAAGTGTGGGCTTTGGTTTCGAGTCTGAGTGTTTTTTTCTAAACTCCTTGGGCTTCTCTTAAGCATCTTTGTGTGACCTCTCAGCTTGGAAAATCTGTTCTTCTGTCCTGAAAACATTATTCATTATTGCAAGATAAGACACAACTCTTCAAGTTACCCTGCTTTGCATTTGCTTTAGTTTGCTGTATCTGGTGTGTGTATATATAAAATATATTTTCTATATATATATAAAACCTCTTCTCGTTCCTGCTGCCCTCTAAAAGCTGGTGGTGATGTGTACAGGTGTACTCTGTGGCCTTACGTGTGTATATACTGTACCTTCCTTAAGTCACATTTCACCCTTGTTTTCATAATTTCAGTGCTTTTTGAGTCAAAGGGTCATGTGCGAAGCAGCAGAATACACAAGGGAAAAGTAATTGTTCAATTTAATACGTCAGGTATTGACAACAGCCAGCTTCAGACCTAACCCTGTCACACACAAAATGAATGAACTATTTTAAATAAATGAGAAACTTCAAACCAAAAAAAAGCTATAGATGATTTGGGGTTTGTGTCTTTCTATGTACATTTTTAAAACCCTGTTATAGCCATTAGTCAGGTAAAAGAGTCGGAGTAATGAAGAGACGGATGTACTTTTCTTGAGGAAGCTGTAAAAAATATACTATCCATTTACAGCTAATAAATTATTCTACATGATATCATGCCCTTCGTTATAAGCTGTTATCATTAAGCATGAGAAAACTGGTGTATTCTGCCTCTGCCCTGCCTGCTCCTCAGTGCGACACTTTCACAAGCCCCAGCCTGCTCTCCCAGCCCACTGCTGCACTGCCTCAGGAGAGGTCTGTCATGTTTATACATCACTGTGATAAAATGAAGATAGCCCACACGTTTGTTTTTGATAGTCTTCTTTGACATGACCCAAGTCCAAGCAAGCAGGGGACTGAGAGGTCAAAGCCCTCTCGCTCTCTCTCCTGTCTGCTGAGAAGTGCTGTGGTTTTACTGGCGGAGAGGGAGTCTCTCCCTGCAGGTCTGCGATGGCCTCTGCAGCTCCCCAACAGGTGCAGGAGGGGTTGATGGGGGGGGTATTTTCTCTCGTCCTGGTCTGCAGAAGTTTGTCATTGAGAAAAAAAATTCAGAGGCATTAAATACCCAGTCATTCCTCCTGTATTTGTCCTCACTGTGCAGGATAATAATAGTCAACACATACTGTTCCTGTGCTTTACTTCATTGCTTTTCAGCTGGAGTTTTACTGAAGCACTTCCAGGTTCCTCCCCTGCGCGGAGGAGCAGTCTGAGGCTCGGGGAGGCCTGTGTGCTGGGAGCCCTGTAGCCGTAACCAGGCGGCTCCAGCAGTGGGAGACGAGCTGTACTCACAGGAGAGCAGAGACTGGGAGCCAAGGGCCTCCTGATAGGCTGTAGCTGCCGTGGGCGGGGCCTGGGCTCTGCTGCTCTGGCGGGCCAGGAGGAGGCGCCGTAGGGTCCACTGGTCGAAGCTCCTCTCTGGGCTGCGGTCTCCTGCAGGAGGCTGGGGCAGGGTGGTGTAGTCGGGGCGGGAAGGTTGAAATCTGCCCCAGTGGGACACAGTGAGCATAGACCAGACCTGCACAGGTCCAGGCAGCCAGTACGACCATACAACAATTAACATTCAGTTTCACACACAGACTTGGTCGTCTCTTATTTTGTCACATCCAGGTTTCAAAATCAATGCTCTTTAAAACTTTACAGGCGAAGTCTGTACCAAATTTAATTTATTTTTTTTTAAAAAGGGCACTGTGGCTCAGGATCTGCGCCTGTGGGTGGAAGGTTGCCGATTCAAGTCCCGCTGGCAGAGGAATCCTACTCCGTTGGGCCTCCAAGGAAGGCCCTGAACCCCAACTGCTCCAGGGGCGCCATATAAATGGCTGACCCTGCGCTCTGACCCCCAACTTCTCTCTCCTCGTCTGTGTGCCTGTGTGTCTCATGGAGAGCAAGTTGGGGTATGTGAAAAGACAAATTCCTAATGCAAGAAACTGTATATGGCCAATAAAGTGAACTTAAATTAGCTGCCGAACAAACATTTACAAAGGAGCCTGGAGAAAGGTTGACTCCATGCAGAAGAGCCAGACTGGTATTGTGGCTGTGGAGGCTCTTCAGCTGTGCAGAGCGATGAGGGAGAGGAGGAGAAAGAGTGCAGTGGAGAGCTTGCACAGTAAGGGTCTGAGCAACCGAGATGGCTGAAGAATTACTTCTACTGAAAACGTTCCTTCCTTAGACGGTATATGCACTGTTTCTTCTGTAGTCTTGGTGTGAAGAACATTTAGCATCACTGAGCTCACAAGTGAATTGTTGAAGGGGTGAGAGGTTCACCAGCAGGGCTCCTGTGTGGAGATTTTGGTCTTATGAAGCACGTGGGGACAGAGCAGAGTGCGACTCTGAGAGGGACCTGTTGTTTGCGTGGTGTATGTAGATGATGATTGTTGTGTTAGTTACCTGTGTTTGCAAGAGGCTTCAGTGTGGACCCGTCCCAGCTGCCCTGGATACAGCCCACCCACGTCTCTCCCACGTCGGCCAGCTCTGCGGAACAAGTTAACTGCTAAAAACGCAGCGGTGGGACAGTTGAGTGATGAGATCTTGCCTGTCCACTGTTAGAACGCTGCCCCCTGCTGTCCAGAGCAGTGCATGGCAGGTGTGCATGTGAGCAGTACCTACTGTCTGCAAAGCATCTCTCTGTAAACAAGAGGTCCTGCAGCCAATCTTTAGCACATACAGATACAGCGGACTTTCTTACCAAAAATGTACATAATGTTGTCATATTAAAAATAAATTCTTCAAAGTGAGCTGGAACATTGTACACAAAACAGCAGTAAACAGGTGGCCTTGTGCAGCAGGCAGTACCCACTGTAGAAAGTCATGCATGAGGCTGATATCAATATCATGGAAGTAATGCAGAGCAGTGTGCAATCCCACAATTCCCTGGTAGCTCTTGTGCACTTCAGGCTTCCTGCTGCCGTTCAAGCTACAGTCTGAATTGCTAAAGCCCATAGGAGAGATGAGAACCCAGTTCAACAGATATTTAGTAGATGCTTTATTGATCCCCTGAGGGAAATTGCAGATAGTTTATAATATGTATAATGTTAAGTTTAATTATAATAACAGAAGTGCACAAACCGAAGTATTCATGTACTTGGAACTGTAAAAGAACCTGGAAGTTCAGCCTACCCTGCTGAAGGTGCAGCAGGTCCCAGAGGAAGCACACAGCTTGGGACGGTTCCTGCCAGCCGTGGTCCGGACATGACCGACAGGCAAGATCAGGATCGACAATCGCTCTGCTGGAATGAATCCTCTTCGATCCTGAGATCCTGCGATCCTGCTTCGGATCTCTACCTGATGAGACCGCACAGGCGCACGACCAGATGGGCTTCAAGAGCAGCTGATGTTTTCCTTGAGGGGGGGATAATCGGATCTTTGCCACAACAGTCAGAATAAATATGATTCCATCACTTGAGCTCAGATGGCTGCCGGCTGTTTGAAGCCATCTCCTGTTTGTCTAGGAATGGCGCTGTGGCTGGAGAGGGGTTTGGACAGCGACTCTGGGACGCGCAGACATGGGCTGTGAACACAGAGCTACCCAGAACCCAGCACACAAGCACAGGGCAACTGGTTGGTAAAGAACAGGGGGAAATGTGGCCAGGATGCCGGGATAACACCCCTACTCTTATGGAGAAACACCTCATCCAGCAACTGGATGACTTTCCACTTTTGCCTTTCTAAAAACGTACTGTTTTCTTTAACAGTTTGTGGCTGCCTGCAGTCTACAGGTTGTGTCAGAATTACAAGGACATATTGATAACAAAAGAAGCGTTTTAAACAACTTTTTATAGATGCGAGGTCAGCAGTAGTTCGAATCACCACTAGGCTACACAGAAAGTGCAGGCATGAGATAACGATTATAATGATTTTGAGATTATCCCGGTGCTATAAAAGATGTATAAAAACAGCTTCACACACCACTACTGAATTCAATTAAACTCGTGACCCGTGAGCTGCAAGCAGACTCTGATGTCTTCTAATGTTCCTGAGTGGAGCGGTGCTATTTACAGGTGTATCAAGCAATTTTGACTCCAAACAAAGGTATAAAATATACCAATGTAAGAAAGGGTACATGGAACTGGAGACCATTCGGTACGTTCCACCTACTTGTTTGCTAGTAGATCATTGATTCATATCGAAGGAAGAGCCTGATCGATCGCTTTCACCGCCTCCTGCTCGCCTTGTGCTCCGGTGCCAGTGAGAACCTGTGACTCAGCACTTCTGCTGCCTCGGTTTCGGCGAAAAAGCAACCCGATCTGCTGCCTCAGTGGGTCACCTCCCCGGGGACGGGCTGGCAGCGGGTTATTGTCGGTGTTAGACGGCTGTTCTGTCCAAAGCCGTGAAGAAAGCTTCCGATCTGCGCATCTATAGATTTTTACTGGTCACCCAACATGCACTGATCCACAGATCTTTACGGACGTATAATAGAGCATCAAAACACGCACAAACATACAGTCATTTAGGTTGTTCTAGCAAAACTATAGTAGTTCAGGTGGGGAGCTGCGTCAGCATGCGTAGGCTGCAAAGGAACAAGTAAAGGTTTATTCCCTGCTGAAAAGAGAAGAAAGGAAACACGACGTTTCGGCTGTGAAACCTTCTTCCTCACACCTGAAGAAGGCTCCACGGACGAAACGTTATGTTTTCTTATTTTTTTCAGCATGGAATAAACCTTTACTCGTTCCTAGTAAAACTATGTTCAGTTGAGGTTAAACAATTCTGGTTCCTTACTACAATTCGCTAGGGACGACAGCTCGCAAGGACTAAATGCTTTGTGAAGGTTTTAAATACCGGGTGAGAAAAGATTGGCTCAGCCCGCCTGGTTAACGGGCAGCCTCCTGGCTACAGGACGAGGAGGCCTGATCCCCATTCAGACTCGGTGAGCCGGGGGACAGCTGCACGGGGAGATGGGCTGGAGGAGGGATGTGAAGGGAGGCGGTGGAGCTCAGTTTATGCAGCGAGTCTCGGATTGAAGATGATCAGGCTCAGCTGTGCTAAATTGACTTGTTATCCCTCCCGAACGTCAGTTAATAACTTACATATATTAGTTCAGCTTTGAAAGGCAGTTTGATCTATTATCTGTAAAACAGCCGCCTACACGTAGAGTCCGTTTCTGACGTTAGCACAGAATTCCTAGTTTTAATGGACATTCTCCTGAATTCAGCAGTACAGTTGTAATAATTCTTTGTGCTTGGCGCTTTTCTGGACACTCCACTCAAAGCGCTTTACAGGTAATGGGGATCCCCTCCACCACCACCAGTGTGCAGCCCCACCTGGATGATGCGTCAGTCGCTCCCCACACACCAGCTCTCAGTGGGGAGGAGAGCCGAGTAATGAAGCCAGTTCAGAGATGGAGATTATTAGGAGGCCATGATTGATAAGGGTCAATGGCCCCTACTCTTTTCGAGAAACGCCCTGGGATTTTTAATGACCACAGAGAGTCAGGACCTCGCTTTTACTGTACGTCTCTTCCGAAGGACAGCGCCTGTTTATAGTATAGTGTCCCCATCACTATACTGGGGCATAAGGACCCACATGGACCGCAGGGTGAGCGCCTCCCACTAACACCTCTTCCAGCGGCAACTAGTTTTTCCCAGGAGGTCTCCCAACCAGGTACTGATCAGGGTCACACCTGCTGAGCTTCAGTGGGCTGCCAGTTGTGAGTTGCAGGGTTCTTTAACTGTCGGTGAGGTTATTGATGAGGTTGCTTAAAAAGATAATCAAATTATTTTATATGTGGGTGTTTGTGTCTTCTTAGTTTTTTAATTCATTTTAAAATTTAAATGAATACCCGTTTCCCATCCTAGGTTCACTTCACAGATAAAAAACTAAATAAAATCCAATTTCTTTCGCTGGTGACAATTTGTACATTTAAACACTAGAGGGAGCCATCTTACTGTAAATAACGATCTGCTCTCCATTAGAAAGCGCTCTGTTCCGTAGCTATTCATGTTTCTGGGGTAGAAAAAAAACTGATTTTGGTTTATGTTCCTAATGTTTTTGTGGACGTTCTTAGAACAGGTCTTATAAATCCAAAGTAATGTTCTGTTGTTTATTTGTTACATTTGTACTACATAGCAAAATAATCTGATTTATGACCGGGAGAAATTTGTGACACAAACCAGCCTGAGATGCATTAGTATTTAAGTAATACATAAAAAGGTGTAAAAGCACATTCCAATGCTAGCAGATGTGTTGCCTCAGTGTACAGACACAGGAATAGAACTGCTCACTGCAATACCCGCACAGAGAGCGTGGCTCAGAAAGGAGAGACTGGAATTCAGGTCTGAATCCAGAGGTGGGCTGGTCCAGTGCGTCCTGCTGGGAAAGGGGCAGTGGTGATTCAGAAAAAGACACCCGATGCTGTGTTTCTCAGCCTTGCACGTACGAGCTACAATGTGGTTGCAGGAGGAGCAAAAACAAGGACACGATCAGGAAAAAGTGGGAGTCTGGAGACACTACAAAGGGAACTGTGTGAAGAGTGAGGCAGGTGTTTCTAAGAAAAGGACTGAAACTGTGATGATGATACTACTGCCGTGAAACTCGGTATCTGTTTTTCAGCAATGCATCGAGCTCTGAAATTAATCCCCTGTGCAGTGGAGGCCAGAGCTGAGACCCTCTGGCCCAGAGCAGTGGCTCGGCTGCAGGTGAGAACTCAGCCAGACTCTCCGCCCCCTTATTTTCATCAAAAAGCAAAGCCTGTCTTGTGCATTTGACTAAATAAAAATAAAAAACAAATTTCAGAGATAACACGGCATCCGGACTAAATGGAACAAAGGGCGTCATTCATTCCAAGATCTGATTACAGATTGCAGAAGGACAGGAATGAGACCACAGTAAAAATATTCGTAAAACCTTTATGTGACACCTCGACGTCCCCTGCTCAGGATGTGGACATAGCAGAGCAGAGCTTTCACATAATCCACTCAAGACTCGTGGGTTTTATGCTTTCTTTCCATTTATCTTTAAATATAAGGCTTTCATGAAGCAGATTTCAGATATTCTTTCTTCTATTGATGCCTTCGCTCATCAGTGAAATAGCCAAGCAGCTGTAACAGTTCTGCAGTGCAGTGGACTGGGAGGTGCAGGGGTCTGGCTGTGAGGTGTGTTTCCCACAAAGCTGTGCAGGGCTGCAGACAGCTCTCAGGCTGTACTGGTTTCAGCAGCCCTGCCTGCACTGAGAAGCTGATGGAAAGTGTGACCTTAATTAGTGGCATCTGAAATGAGAGCCTTCCTGACGGTCTGGAAGTGCCGACCTTCACTAAACCTGAACTGTTGTACAGGATCACGGAGGCCTCATAGCTCCAGGGTCCCAAGATGTATTCCATCTGTGTGGAGTTTGTATGTTTTCCTCATATGTGTGTGGGTCTTGTCTCTAGACCCCAGTTTCCTAAAGACAAGTCGGCCAGTGTGGACTGGCTGCTCTAAATTGTGCTTTTCACTGAAGCTCTGTGATGGATTGATGTCCCATCCAGGGGTAGAGTCCCACCCTGAGCCCTGAGCTCCTGGGATGGGCTGTGTCTGCCCTAGGCTCTTATCCAGGGATCGGCTTCCTGGAATGGAACTATCACACTTGCATGATTGCTAGTGTAGGCCGCAGGTCCAATGAGTTATTAGAAAACAAAGTAAATAATGTTGCATTTGTTTATGTCATTATTATCAGGATATGGAACATGAATGCAGAGCTCCACTCTCCAGGACTCCTCTTCTGTAGCTTTTCCATTTCCTTCTTCGAGTCCCATGCTAAGACTCCAGTGACAGCCAAGTGATTAGCAATCTCTCCCAGAACAATTTCGATTCTGTGTCAGGGGTGGGAAAAAAACCTACAGTGGATTACTACAGTTAAGTGAGGAAAAACCCTTGTTTTAGCATCAAGGTGTGTATTACTTTAATAAGTAACAGGGTTAATGAGCTCACAGTATTTACATACAACAGTGTCAAGAGGAACTAAAATAATGGCCGTTTTGGACAAACAAAGCTTCTGTACAGACATAAAGGTAGTGCACCCTGTTGAAGCGATCACCATAGACCTCACTGCAGCTGCTGTGATATAAGCTCTGAGCACACTACACACTTTACCTGGCCTTTGTAGTGTCTAAGGTAAAAGCCATAATTCACCCTTATAATAACCACACCCCCTGAAGTTAGTGCCTTATATAGTGATTTACTCGGTGGGCACTCCTGGTTAGAGATACCATCATTAGATTAGTACTCAAGAAAATGAAGAGGACCCTGGAGTAACTCTCTCCTTGGTGGTCTCATGATGAAGTCCTATTCAACAGAACTTCCTCTTATTATTAGTCATTGTTATTTATTCAGCACTTTACAATACTCTACCAAGGGAAGATAATCCCAGACAACCTCCCCACGCTGTCCTGGAATGTGTTGAAACAGAAGGAAATGGATAAGCGTCCATGAGGAGAGAACAGCGAGCCGGGGCCTCTGCGCTCTGAACGCGCTGGCCAGTCCCGCCGGACTCCTCCCAGATCCAGCTGGGACAGCAGCTTCGGAATCCACAGCCTCTTCCGATCCCGCCGGCCAGGATTTGCCTGTGCCCGAGCTCGTATTCCGGTGTGGTTCATTTCTCTAACCGCACATTTGAATCCTGCTGTGTTTAACCGGCGCTCATTGTTTTCCAGCTACTGCTCCATTGTCGCAAAGACCACAGGAAAACAACACGAAACCACTCGAGCCCCAGAGCCGGAGTCCGCCCACCCGCCCCGAGGAAGGGTCTGCCGAGGCCAGCTCGCGTCCCAGCTCCTCGTTTACCCCCGGAAGACTGGTGTGGTGACACGTCAGAGCCACACGGCCTTCGACACGCCGGCCTGTCTCGGAAAAAAAGGCAATGTCTGAATTCCTCATTCTTATTGTCCGGTTGTGGTATCATTGATCACCAGAGCTATAATAATAATAATTAATAATAATAATGCTCAGATAGTGGGTGCAGAAATGATGCGCCTCAGGCAACGTGGAGGCTGTAGCTGCCTTCCAGCAGGTATGACACTTATTAAAATTCCCCTGCAGGAACAAGGATAATGATTTTAAAATAAAGTGATACCAGATGTTTTCATCAAGAATATTAAAATGGTTTGTGAGCTATCTTCCCCTTTTAGGTATGATTTTTGGACACCTGTATTAATATTCCACTACTCTTCTTAGTACACTGTTCCTTCTGCGGAGCAAAACAAGGAAATGAATTCATTACAAATCGGTTTCATTTCTCCACCTTCCCCTGACGGAATATAATAAGAGGAACGAGTGTTTAATAAACTCAGAGTATCCACAAAGCACAGCTCCCACCCGCCCTGCTATTTGCAGTAAGTGTGCAGTCCTGGCAGCTTTACTGTGAACTGATTCAGAAACAGTGTTTCTTTTTATTTCTCTGAATAACTGTTTCGATGCGAGGGCGCCGATTTAACTGGCAGCATGGTTAAAAATCTCGGTGTGTTTTTCTGTGGGCTTCACCCGTCCTGCACCAGGAGACGCCGTGGCGTGAGACAGACGCTGCCGAGGCCGCACAGATGTCCCCTCTGACGGCGCACAAAGAGTCCAGTCTGGCTCGGCGCGGGCCTGTGTGGTCCGGGCGGCACACGTGCTCGGGCAGCCGCCTGGTAACCCCCTTGTCCGACCAGATGTTGTTGCTGCTGTGGCGGCTGTTGCGGTCGCCTCCTCTGTCCTGAGAAAGAGAGCAGCTGCTGCACCAGGCGAGGCCTGGCTGATCCCTGACCTGCCCTTCTGCGAGCCCCCCGGGAGGGAGGGCGGAGGGGCAGCAGCTGTGGAGCTGACAGTAGGGGGGGCGAGGACAGGGAGGTGGAGGGCCAGTCTGACGTCTCTGGAGACGGCGGTGGGGGGACGCAGCAGTCTTCCCCAGGCTGACCTGAAGCAGTGCTTTCCCTTGAAATGCATGTTCACATTCAACAGCCATTTACACTAACCTTTGTACTGTACTAGTTTCCTAAAATTAACAACGACCAAAACCTCCGGAAGCGTTAGAACGCACTTCTGACAGTGGGGTGAACTCATTGTTCCTTGTCTGGATATAAAACACGCCCCCAGCTATCTGCAAGCTTGTCATTTCATCCAACTTGGAAACTGCCTGTGAGGAGTACAGATGTCATTTTTTTAATTAACTAGGCTCAAAGAAACGGCATGTACAATCACCGATTCAGCTCATTCGTCAAACGGACAAAACACACTATAATGCAGCACGCAAAATGGGTTCCTTCAATCTTCTGGTTTTGTTTGGTTTGGTTGATTTGGTTTATTCAATCAAATAAAAAATTAATAAAGTATAAATAAACCAAAAGGCAGCTAAAAGCGCAGCAAACTCTGACGCCTCTCTCGGACGCGCAGGGACGGCGAGGCGCGGCGGGTCTTCGCTCGCTCGGTGCCCGGGCGCTGGAGCGCTGTGGACAGGTGCCGGGCGCGTCCGGCCGGGGCTGTGCAGCTGCCCGCCCGCCCGACAGATGCAGCCCTGTGGCCGGGGTGTGCGCCTGTTCTCCAGCCAGGCGAGGACAGAGAGAGCCCGAGAGCCCCGGGGGCGGTCAGGCGTCTGAACAGCAGTAAGAGGGGCAGGTCGAGGGTCACCACCGCGCCTGCGATCTCGCCGGCAGTGACGCTCCTCGCAGCAGCGCGCTGGGCCAGCGGTCCTCTGGTCTGGAGCCACTCCTGTGTGCCTGAGGCGCAAGACAGGACCACAGGGCCCCATCTGGGCAGAGCCCCAATGGTGTCCCACAACGCCACTGTTGATTACCAATGCGTATCATAATAATAATAATCATAATCACAAGAACAATTAGTAACAATATTATACTGTGCTCAGAAGAAGCTGTCTGTGTGCATTTTAATATGGAGTCAGTGTCTTGTAAGTCTCCTGCCAACGGAGCTGTCCAGGGGAAAGGGTGCTGAATCCGTCCTAAACTGCTTTACTTGCCCTAGTCTCGTCATCTGTGCTCCTGAACTAAACGAATCTCCGCGGGCTGAGCTCCTGTTCTTCCCTGCAGCCCCTTTCTGCTGACTAGATTAGTGTTGGGAGGCTGCTGTCTCTCTGTTGCTGGTGCAGTCTTGTATAAACACGTGGGCAAACATTTTCCTTTTAAAAGCAACACGATTGCATTCTAACTGATGTTATCACGACTCATAATAGGCAGAGAATACAGCCGCCTTAAAGCACCCGTTTTAAAAACACCACAGAAGTGAAGTTTTCCGGGCCACATCTGTGTCCCTGGAATAGACATCAGCCCTCTGCACCAGATCTGCCCAGACACTGGGGGGGACAGGCTTTGCTTTGTCCCTATGTTTGCAATCAATTCAACCACAAAGCAAAGTGTGGTTTAAACTTGGGTTTAAATGTCTTAATCCCTGGGAGTCAGTCATGGATTAACACCTGGATAAAAGATATTGAGAGTTTATGTTTTCTGTTCTGTATTTGTCGGCCACTGAACACACGTGCCCCTGTCAATCCAGCTGAACACGGTGTGGGAATGGAAGGGGGTCAGAGCTGATAAAGAGCACAGAGACCCAATGGGTCTGGAAAGTTCGGCCCCACAGACCCCACAGGCCCCACAATCCCCATAAGGGGATCTCCAGCGGCTCAGTGGAGAAGGTCGTGTCTGGGACCCAGGGGAGCAGGTGGCACACTCCTTTCTCACGACCAGTAATCAGCTGGAGAAGCAGAGATCACAGGCACAGACAGCTCCTGCCAGGAGACATATTTCACAAGCCTTCCTACTGCACAGTAAAAGCTGGGAGCTTTGTTGTCCTTCTTATAACTGAGAATAAGAAATATATTAATGAATGTTTTTTTTTCATTTTTGAATCTGTTACACTTGTATGCATAGTTTAGTGAAACTAACGATGGGCTGTTATTCAAACATTTTTGCATCACAGTTGTTGTTTTTTTTAGAGTTTGAAATGTATATGTATCAGCAGATTTGTCCGATATTCGACCTGAATTTAAATAACCATGATGTTTGCTCCCCCCAGAAAAACAAATTTTCACAAAGGGGATGTGGAGCCAACAGTGAGCCACGGTTTTTTTTTCTGATGAAGAAATACAAAGATGACAAGATGACGTCTGAAAGCAGCATGCTGTCCGGTCAGTCTCCTCGTGAGCTGAGGTGCTGTGAGACTGGGCAAGGTAGAGCATCTGACCAGTGACCTCCTGACGATGTCGGGAGTGGTTTCTGTGTGCAGACTGGGGCTTGGGTATTGTTTTCTGGGCTGACCTCCACATTGCCCTTTCACAGGGCTGGAACAGAGTGGTGTTCAAGAGAATATTAAAATACACCAAAGAGGGAAACAAAGAACTTTACTTCTGCCGCTGTTGATTTTTTTTCAGTTTGCAAAAGAGTTCTGGGACTTTGCTTCCTGTGTCCAGCATATCGGCCACCACAGATTTGCTTACAGCCTCACACACTGCAGGCGGGCTCAGCGCAGAGGTGTCAGCTGGAAACAATACCTAGCTGTAATTTAAACTGATTTTAATTATTGAAAAACGCTGTCGGTTCAGTCCCGTTTATACAACAAATATATTCAATCACAAAAAAAAACAAACAAACACAAAGAAAGTTGTTGTGGTCCAGGAAAAACTGAGATAAGCATGAGGAGAATAACAGGAGGTACAGTCTATTGACAATGTGTTCGTCTTTAACCCTTTCACGCTGAGGGGAGCGCTGGTCAGTCACGAAGGGGTCCCAGCAGCTGGATGCTGCTCTGTTCTGTCTCTGGCCCTTCATGATGTGCCTGCTTCTCCAATGGTCTTCAGAGAGGTTTACAGGTCTTTAATTCTCCAGATTCTTAAGAACAGCCCGGCCGGCCTACAGCTTCTCACTGCTGTGTCTTACTCAGTATTTTACACACTGAGGGATCTTTGGGCTGGAATGTGCTCTAGAAACGTCAGGAACTATTATGATTTAGAAGAGTCTTTTTTTCTATTCTTAAGATGGAAATCGTGAAAAGCAGCCTTCTTCACAAATAGACCTCTAATGTGAAAAAACAAAACAAAATACTGATACAAAAAGAAAACTAAAAAATGGAAATTTATCATGGAAACTTCCCCCGATGAAAGTATCTGGGTAAAATGGCCTCTTCTTGTCTGTACCCTCTCCCACGTTCTTCTGTTCTCGGCCAGTAAGGGTAAGAGATGGGGTGTGTGCTAACACTGGCAGCAACTGATGATGTTTCTGATTGAAAGAAACAGCTCTCAGGCTCTGATTCCATTCCACTCACTGTCTTACACAAGGTTGCCTTCTTCTGCTGTTTTTTACAGAACCGCTATTCTATTGTAAGTGCCACTTCCATTAGAGCTACACAGAGAACTATTTTTACTGTCCAAAAAAAGCTTTTTTCCCCTACTTTCTACAGTAAAAAGTACTGAAGACAGAAAGCTTCTGTGCACTGCGTGACAGATGCTAGTACAATTGTTTCTTTTTTCCCAGCAATTTAAGAATGGAGTCCATATGGTGGTAGCTGATGGTGGTTTGTTTGTATTGTGCACTTTGTCAGCAATCCTCAGAGATGCAGAAGGAGTAACGATGATGCACGCAGCTGTGTGGAGGAGAGCAGAGTCGTTAGTGTTTCTAGCTGCGAGTCTGCGTGTGATGCAGGTCTATATGCCCACACCCACCCCTCATTAACCACGGGATCTGGCGGCACTGACTGCAGGGTACACCTCGGCCTCCTGCCACAGGTAGCAGAGTCATCACCTGTTTAAATCTGGGGGAGGAAGCTAATCACTTCATTTGCACTGCAAACGTGCAGTTTGTAATGAAATACGTGCATAAAGGTTATTGACAAGAGAAAGTCATTTGGCCTGTCTAGCTTGTTTGGTTATTAGCTGATTGCTGTGAAGGACTCATCCAGCTGTGTCTTGAGAGAAGCCGGGGTCTCTGCTCTGATGACAGGGCTGGGCAGCTTGTTCCCCACCCCCACCCCCTGTGCAGCTGCTCTCTGGACATCAGGCAGCTACACTTCGAAACTGGAGCAAGTGTGTCCGCTCCTGAGACTGGGAAGCCGGTGGCTGGATTATTGAAGCCGTTATTATTGCAAACCTCAGGCCGGTTTCAGCGACCTCACGAGCTGGCAGCCACTCTCGCTGTCCCCCAGCCATGGGAATCGTGCTCCGATCCTGGCAGCCTGGAGGGTCTCATTAAAACGCTGCCCCAGGGAGAGAGACAAGCCTGGACCCCCGGTCTCTGTTCTCAAACTCTTCTGCCTCTGTCTGTGACCTGTTTAGGAAGCTTCGCCTCTGTCAGATCTACTGCAAAGTCCCACTGCTATAAAACAGGCAAATGACCCAGTCAATCTTTAAACAGAATAACACATTGCGGTACAGGACTAATTCTTAGAAATGTGACCAATCTGCACCCATCTGCTCAATGTTCAGGCGTTAGTTTCATGATCTCAATTATCAAGAGTTAGCTTCATAATGAGTTTGACATTCTAAAGAGGTCTTTAGACTTTGCTTTGCAGGAATTAAGGCAGCTGGGGCGGCGTTAACAAACGTAGAGACACACATGGAAGGAACACAGTCAAACTCTGCTAATCTGCCCACCAGGAGTGCACAAGAATTCACAATAAGAACAGTTTACAGATGAGAGGGGGCTATTTGGCCCATCTAGCCTGTGTGAGTTAGTAGATAGTGTTCACCTGAGCAACTCATCCACTTGTGTTTTGAAGTGCATCAGGGCCTTGGCTTCATAAACGTGGCTGGATAGCTCGTTCCATACCCCCACAACTCTTTGTGTAAATATGTGCTTCCCGTTCTCTGTCCTACATTCATCATTGAATGTTTTACCAATAATTGATCATGTTTTGACATCACGTGATCATTGGCAAAATCAGGTTCAATCACAGAACCTCTGGGTAATACTACACTTTTCATTCACGAAGCACAAAGTTGGCTTCGATGAGATAACAGGAAGTAACCCGACACCCAGAGAAGGATTAGAGTAATGTCAGGCTTTTCCCGCACAGGGAGTTTAACATTCTGAACAATCAACCACAGAACCTAGCTGCTGCATTTCTGCAAGGGGCAGCGTTGTGTGTTTGGGAATGCATGTGATAATAACTCTGTTTAAATTAAAAACAGCTAATAGTGTTCCTGTAGCACTTCTCGTTTCAGCCCGGAGTGCAGCAGTTCACAGGGGCAGGCCTGCTGTATCACAACAGAAACTGCTGACCTGCTCATGTTAAGGCTGAGCCAGGAACAGAACCGGTGTCCTGCAGCCTTTAACAGCCAGACACCCAGCAAGAGCAGGAGACACGCGTAGGGGGCCGCCGAAATGACCAGAATAAGAACTGGTGTGTGCTCGTTTGCATTGGTACAGAACTTCTTTTGTTCAACTCGTCTTTTAAACTAGAGGAATTCAGCTCTGCAAGGTCACATGAGAGCAGCATTCAAGTATAATTTCCCGTGCGACACTCAAAGATGGAAGCACTTAGAGGACACTGGTGGTATTTATGTCCTAAAGGATGAATTCCTCTGTGTTTTTTTAAAGTAGAATTTTAGTTCGGTGTGAAACCATGAAAGTGTTTTCTAATTTCTGTGATCGTGTGCAGCGGTTACTCTGACCAGCTGTTGTGATGCAGCAGCGAACCCAGCGAGGACTCTGTACTGTATGTACAGTGCCCTGTGAAAGTCCTGGGACAGAAAAGTGCTGGCAGACCTCAGAGATTACAGCCCGTGTGTGACAACAGCGGCAGTTAACAACATAAGACTGCCGGTGAAATATGCTGTTTTAAAAGCTTCAAACCGGATCTGTCGGCGAATCCCCCTTCCCAGTGCCTGACTTGGCTGCAGCAGTTCATCCTGGAAATTGGGGGAATTTCCATAAGCGCTGCAGAGTCAGCGAGGACAATCTGATTTACCTTCCCTGGAATCGTTTTTCAGTCTCGCTGCCATAAAGGCGACCCACGTGTGTGAAGAAAGTCCCCCACCCCGTGCACAGCGCTCCACGCCGTTCCTGGGCGCTTTTCTCCTGTGCTGCAGACACGCAGCGCCTCCCACAGCGACACAGACATTGTTTTTTTTTTAGTGGCGTCTCCTTTTGTTCAGGGGGACGCAGTGTCTGGTGGACAGCCGCCTTCCCACCCCGGTCAGCCCCCCCCCACGCGCGCGCGCGCAAACCCCTCGTCTCTCGCGAGGCGGCGCTGCCCGCCGCCTCCCGGCCGGCCGCCGCCGCCGCGCGCGCGCTCCCGGGCGCCCCCCGAGACCGGCGACGCACGCGCGCTCCTTCCGCACTCGTCTCCGGACTTCGTGCACCGACTGTGACTCTGAGAAACGGAGCCTCTGCTGGGTGCAAGAGGAGCTCGTTCACACGGGCGCCCTGCTCTCCAGAACTGGCTGTGAGCCTCGTGGGCCACGCCACACCGGGACGGGGAGCGAAACACGAACCTGCGGGCCCGAGCTGAGAACTGGGGCATCCTCAGCACCCCGCACGCTTTATTAAGGGGACACCACTGGCCCCACTGCCCCTGCAAGAGGAGTCACTGTGTGCCGCCTTCGCTCAGTCATCGCGCATGAACAGCCCTCCGTCTGTGGGCTCTGAGCGTCGCGGCTGTGACAGCCCCGCTTGGCAGGGGAGTCCGCAGACTGCAGCGCTCAGCCCACTACCCCTCGGCTCGGCCAAATGTTTCTGCAGCTGCCCTTTTGTCCCCCCTCCTTAAGTAAACAAAGGATAGATACAAATTAATGACCTAAATTTACAGCAAAACCCACAGCCATCTGAGAGCAAATTGTCTCCTCGGAGCAGATGTTAAGTGACATAGCTATGCGAACAATACCGGAGTACATTAAAAGATAATTATACTGTTCCAGCTCCTAGCGAGCCGAGAACCCGTGCGACTTTTCTCACACCGGCCGCCGGGCTGAGCTCTTGTCTCGGATGTTAAGTAGGTGCTACCTCTTGAGCGCTCCCGTTAATGACAACTCAGAGGTCTTAAAACGCAATTGCGCCACACAATTTCCCGATATTCAAACAGTATGAAGTGGGCTCCAGGAGTCTAACCAGTAAGAAAAAACACACTACAAGGAAAACCTATATAACAGGGGAAAACAACTTTATTTTCTTTTAAACTCATATTTCTAATATATTCTAAAAACATTTTTTATATGGAAAGGCCCCGTTATTAGAATTATTTTAGAACTGCTCCACGGATGTTGTGATGACTAAAAGTGACGGTATCGGCTCTTCCCGAAGCCTGCGGCCCGGAGTCTTCCTCACCCAACCGCGCGGCGGCTCCGCGCGAGGGGCCGGCTCGCGCCTCGGCTGCGCCCCGAGCCCCGGCGCGCGCACTGCCCGCAGCGGCCCCCGGCTACTGGCGCGGGGAAGGCCAGCGCCAGTAGAGTTGGTGAAGTGGGGTGGCGGATGCGCTTTTCGTTTTCTTTTTTTTTTATTTTGCGGTGCGAAGACCTTGCAGTTACAAAGGAAGACTCGCCCACTTCGAGGCGGCCGGCTTCTCCTAGGCGAGAGGTGCGGACAGCAGCGAGACCTGGGCCCAGCTACAGGAGAAGTTTGACATCACCTTCCCCGGAGGCCAGCCCTCTGCGAGCCGTGGGGCCCCTTCCGCCGGCCAGACCTCCCAGAGGCAGAAAGATTGTCCCCCCAGAGCTGCGCTTTCAGTACGGGTGTACCGTCTGGTTTTACTGTTTTAAGTTGTGCATTTGTGTGAACCAGCTTATGAGAGGCACGGGCAGTGATTTGTTACTTTTAGACGTCAACAACACGGCTAAGGAGACACTGCCGGACCGTGAGCTCAGGCCCGCGGAGCGGAGCGGTCTACACGCCGGGCTGGCGTCACCCAGAGCCGGGATGTGAGTGCTCCACTGTCCGGAGGCACTCAGGACCGACATTACTGAAGAATGTCCTTCCAGGCAAGCGGTAAAGGTCTGCTGCTGCTGCACCTGCATAGTAAAACGTTAATTGGATCAGGAAAGCAAAGTAAAACCTTTTTTTTGTTAAAGGCTTGCGGAAGCACAGGAAACGGTGCTGTACTCTTGAGGCAGGTATGGCACTCAAGACTGTTCCCATAAACACACCCAGCCGCACAAAGTGGGTGCAAATGCAAACATCCACATTCATGAATAAATCATGAAAGATCCGAGTTAAAGACCCCTACAGCGCAGAGGTGTATAAAGGCGAGACAGGCCGTGCTAGAGAACGAACCTGTAAACAGTGGAGGGAGATCCCCACAGTAGGGAAAATGGAGCATCTTAAAGCATTGCTATTTGAGATGGGTGCACAGGCAATTAAAGTGCTGTAACTAGGTTTTGCAAACCAGATGGTTTTTTCGTGCCACATCTACAGCGTCTCTGTGATTAAGATGAGCGATCTTAAAAATATCCCAACAGGTTATCAGCAACTTGCGAAATCCTTCTAATGCAATAATTGCCACACTGAAGGCACTAGTCCAGAGTGTTTCTGGAGCCCTGCAGTGTATTTCATCGTGTGCTCCTGTTCCAAGCCTTCCCCAGACTCGCGGATTAGCAGCAGGAGAGGCCCGTGCAAGACTACCGACACCACAGATGACAACAAAAGGACCCTACACCCGATTTAAAGAAAATATTTCTACTCGAGTGCAGAAAGTCATTTCTGCTTGCAGATAAAAGTGAAAACAGACATGAGGAGGTGAAGTACAGGGATAATTTTGGGGATTGAAGCATTTGAAAATTCCACTACATTGACAGATGGTATTCACCTTTTTGAAGAAAACAGCGTACGTTTAACATGATTAATTCTGTCCATGCTACAAATGACACCAATACCAGGACAGATCAAAACCCAGCCTTCTCACCTGTGACTATATGAACATCCACAAAAGATGAGGCAACAGAACTTTTGGGAACTTTGACCTTAGCTGCCATATTGCTAAACAAAATTCAATAGACTAATCAGTGATTAGTCAATATTCCAACTGCATTTTCAATGAACAGAAATGAAAATCAACTGGACTTTAAACAACAGGCTCTTAAGGTTCATATAATTTATTGCAATTAGCACACAATTTAAAAATTTCACCAACAGCACACCAAAAAAGTACAAAACTAAACAGCCTTATAATTTACTCCCCTTGAGAAAATAAAACATACTATGATTGTCAAAGCTAAATGTCAGTCTAAATAAAAAAGTCAAAAAGAAACTTACTTTCACAGGGATTACCAATTAAAAGCAAATATTTTTTTTAAATCTGTTTCTTCCTCAGACAGCGATTGTCCTTTTCAACAGATTTCTTTCCTTCCAGTTTAATTCCTCTCCTGTCCTTACCCAGACCCCAGGTTCTTAGCAGGTTATTTCCAGTTTTCAAGTAACCAAAGATAAATGGAGATGTTTAACAGGTCATCTTTTCACAGCTTTTTTTTTGTTGTTTTCTTAAAAAAAAAACCAAACTGATACAGTCCAGCAACACACAATTTCGGCTTTCCAATAATAACTTTCTGCACGAAAATAAGCGGTTTTTACAGTAGTTTAAGGCGGTCAAATACATCTGAAAAATAACGTAAAAAAAAATACAATAAAATAAAAATAAAAAAAACAACCACAGCAAGTATTTGCAGTAATATTCCCGGAACATGTATTTGTGAGTGCAAAAAAGGAGAATGACAAGCACTGTGCAAAACACCCATCGCCCCGAGTCGGCAATGCAGCTCGTGCTGCTGGGGGAACGCGCCCTGCGCCCCCTCTCTCGCGCTGGAACACACTCTCAGAACAGCGGGAGGGCAGAAGAAGAGAAACTAAAAGCCAACCGGCGCGTTAGGTAGGGGCACTGTGATGATGTCCCAGCTCAGCAACAGTTAAAGGATTCCATAAGGGGAACAATGAGAACACTGAAGGCTACATGCACAGAGCATAACACTCCCAAGTGTTACTGGTACTCCTTCTTCAAAAAGGAGGAGAATACTCCTTCAAGTAAAAACAACATTTCTGTCAATGGGCAATTCCATTTCATATTTTCTAAATGTTAAAGATTCTTCTTCTGCAGGGCTGATAACAAACAGTTTTTGTCTTCTGTAGCTGAGTGCTAATCGTGTCTCTCCTTACTGATTACTGTAGCTGGGCTTTAATGGCATGAATTAAACCAAACACTGTCCAGGAAGCATACCTTTAACTGTTAAGGTATTTCACCCAATTCTTACAGGTCCCTGTGTGTCTGTACACACAGGTAAAGGAAGGACTGACAGACTCATGCTCTATAAAAGCAGTCTGTCGGAGTCTGGCCAGGCTGGGAAGGTAGTGCTAATTCTCCAGACTGTTCAGGTACTAGCAGGACAAAAAAGAAAATCCTCCAGACCCTCAGAGTTTCAAGTTTGTTGCAAGTGCCAAAAGAAAAATAATAAATAAATTACTTCAAATAAAAAAAAAATGCAAAGCGGCTGCCACCCGATCAATTCGTCGTTCAAACTCCGACCTCATCTGCATATTTTAGTTGATAATTGGAACTGACAAAAGCTGGCAGGCAATTTAAGGAGGAAAAAAAAAATAATAACAAAAACATTTTCAACCCGTTATCGTGATAGAGAGACAGCAGCTGCAAGCCCAAACACATCACAGACATGCAGCTCAGTGCAGGAGGGCCCTGCGGTGCACCGCTACGGCCCAGCACGCCCTCCGGAGGCCAGGACAATAATGACGGTGGATTCCTGCGTTTGCTTTCTGTCCAACAGAAGCTAGAACCGGTACACTTTATACAGACCGAAATATCAAATCAGTGCACTTATACATGTTCTTCACAGCCCCGCACAAAATGTCAAAGGAGCTTCTAATTACATTGTAAAAAGAAAAAAAACCCCCGAAATTTAGGAATTAAATGATTGAAGCGGTAAATTTAAAACACACTCTCCAAGGTAATAATGTAAAACAACGAAAAAAGACCTCTAAAAAAAATCATGCATTTTCCATAACTGTAATATTTACTTTTTTCCAACAGACTGAGCTAAAAGTTTTAGCACAGTCTGTTATTTGATCAATTACAGTGTACAGTAACAGCAATTCACATTTTAAATATACAATTTGAACTTCATGCAATGACAGATCCCATTTTCAGACAGATGTCGTCACTCACTTCTACAAAGCCAACTTAAGATTATGGTCATTTGAAGAGGGATATGTTTAATAAGTGTGCGTCTACCCATTTGTATAAAAATGTATAACTGTAATGGTACGAATTAAAAAAAGGCTTTCAGGTCATTTGAAAAAGGATACCACCCATTGCATGAAAGTTTCCTTTTGTCCATCATCAGTCAGGTTTCCCATCACAAGTAAAAAATGTACAAAAGCTGAAGTTCTGAAAGCTTGTAATTTATAATAACATGTTTCCTTCGAGGGCTTAACATGTAAAATACAGTAGAATTAAGTTTCTCTTATTAAAATCCAGTAGTGCACTACACGTGTGTACACACGCGTGTATATATATATACAGAATGTTCACAGTACCTGTTTAGTGTATCGTCACTGTTTTCTTCACTATTTTTACCACCAGCTTCATGAGGTGTATACATTTGCAGCTTGCAAATAAAATGCCTTGTGGGCACTCCCCACCCCGGCAAGGGCTCGGGATCTGCGTGCAGTCGAGCGAGCCTCGAGAGGAGACGGCAAAGAATCGGGAACTTAAAGACCATGTAAATGTTTGCGTTCACACCGATACGCACTGAAAGATAAAAAAAAAACGTTGCTTGTCAAATAAACTTCTGAGAGTATACCCTGCCACGTGGAGGGAATAAATAATAGTTTTAATAAATTCAGCAGTAACATTTTTATTTGCTACTAAAGTGCAGTTTAGCAAGGTTGCAACTGAAGTACAAGAAACGTGACTGATTTGAGACCCCCCCTCCCCCCCCGCCCCATCCCTTACCTCTGCCCCACAGCGCTCTAACTCCCAGTGCTCCCAGTGCTCCAGGGCTCACTTCCAGAGTTCCTGAGAGCTGTCCTCCAAGGCCCAGTCCCTGACGTTGGGCAGGCTGAGGGCCTCGCTCTTGACGGAGAGCGAGTTGACCAGCTCGCAGTGGAACTTGCGGATGTGCCGGTACAGGTCCCCCGACTGCGTGAAGCGCCGCTCGCACCACTTGCAGGCGTGCGGCTTCTCGCGGGTGTGCACCACCGCGTGCCGGCTCAGGTTGTGCGAGTACTGGAAGCTCTTGCCGCACTGGGCGCAGGTGTAGGGCTTCTCCCCGGAGTGAGTCCGCTCGTGGCGCTTCAGCGTGTACATGCAGGAGAAAGTCTTGCCGCAGATGGAGCAGGTGGGCACGTTGACGTCGCTGGCCGGCTTGGCGCGGACGCCCTCCTGCTCGCGGAAGTGCGTGCTGAGGTGGATCTGCAGGATGTGGGGGCTGGGGAAGACCTTGTTGCACAGCGGGCACATGAAGATCTGGCTGTGGGGCCCGCCGAGCATGTTGGAGACGTAGGGCAGCAGCGTGCTGTCGATGCTGGCCGCCTCGGCCGGCGCGCGCTCGCTCTCGGGGCTCAGCATCTCGTCGTCCTCGCTGGCCTTGTCGTCGCGGTCCAGCTCGCCGGGCAGGGCGGAGAGGTGAGCGTCGTACGCCAGCCGGCCGTGGGGGTTGTGGCCGTGGGTGGCGACCCCGCCGTTGGCGCTGGGGGCCTCCTTGGGGCCGCCGCCGCCGCCGTGCTCCATGTCGTAGTCGCCGCTGGCCAGGTCGTCCTCGTCGGACGCCGCCTCCTTCTCCACCTTCACCTGCACCTGCGCCAGGCTGCCCTGCAGGCTGTCGGGGGCCACCGCGCCGCAGAAGTAGGGGTTGCCCCCGGGGACGGCCTCGCCGGCGCCCCCCGCCAGGCCGGACTTCACGGACAGGTCCAGCACGCAGTCCGCGTCGGCCGACACCCTCCTGGAGGGGGCCGACCTCCGGGAGAGGGACCCCGAGGAGCTGCAGGGGCTGCCCGCCGTCTCCCTCTTGCCGGCCGCCGCCGCCGCCGCCTCGCCGCCCGCCGTGGGGGCGCCGGCCGGGTCGGAGGGCAGCCTCATCCACATGTTGCCCGGCTCGGGCGGCGAGTCCCTCTTGTTGCCCTCCGAGTCCTCGTCGTCGCTGGGCAGCAGGTCGCCGCTGGCCGGGTGGCCCGTGCTGCCCTCGGAGAAGCTCTCCACCTTGTCGGAGCAGCTGGACGCGTCCTCCTCCCGCTTGGTGCTGTCCGCCTCGGCCGTGGCCTTCTCCTTCAGCTTCTTCTTGCACACCTTGACGATGTCGTACATGTGCAGGTAGCTGGCGGCGGCCAGCACGTCCTCGATGGGGAGGGCTTTGAACTGGAGCTTCCCCTCGTACATGAACTCGAGCAGGAGAGCGAAAGCAGGGGCTGTAACAATGTCGCTGTTCAGATGAACAATGTCCCTTTTGTCCAGCTGGTCCTTGTAAAAGAGGTGGAAGTACATGCTGCACGAGGCCAGCACGGCGCGATGGGCTCGAAACTGGGCATCGCCGACCAGCACTGTCGAATCACAAAGGAAGCCCTGATGTCTCTGCTCACTCAGACACTGTAGTAAATGTCTGCTGTGGTCTGGAAACTCCATGTTGTCTTCATAACCTGGAACAAACAGCAGATGTTAGTGCCCCCTTAGAACAACAATTGTTTTGTTCGAGCCTTTACGTAACTTTCCTCTTTCCCACAATCGCTCAGCTCTTTTCCCCCACAGTGTCAACGGACGCGAAGAAACAGCGGACGAATACCAGGTTTTCGATTTTCTTTGCCCCCTAGGAAACAAGTGGATGTTTTATTGTGGCGAAACTGCCATGTAACGCAAAAAGTGCGAGAGCCTTTCTTTTCCGTACGAATGAGGAATCCAACATTTCACAAACCATTTCATTATATTATTTTAAAGTCGGTCCTGCCAAACCAGGTTGGTTCCCTTAACAACAAGAAGAAAAAAACGACTGGTGCAATTCTGTTATTTAACCAGCTTTAAGGAGGTCATTTCAGATTTGTACTGTAGCTCTTCTACAATATTCAACTGTAATTTTTAAAGATGGAGTTAAACCGTCAGAAAATGAAGTTGCCCTTAAGATTTTGTTTTTCAGTATTACAAATATATTACACAGACTTTAAAAATGACTACATGACCAGTGACTGATTCCAAGCCTAAAACACAAAGCTTCTGTAGTTCAGTCACACAGACAGATGCGTAACTACAGGACCGTGCAGCTCGGATACAGTTCCCCTGATTTCTCTCTGGGCAAGGACTGGGTTTATTATTATTCTAACCTGCTCTGGGTTTTAGGTAAGAGGCTTTTAGCTACACAAACCAAGCAAACCCTGTCTTTGTGCAACACTTAATACAGAAAGTATGCAGTTGTTCAAAAGATGCAAATTTGAATCAGAACATACTTTACATGCACCTGACCATGAAAAACATTTTCTTTTTATATCCTTTTCCAAATTTAAGGAAAAAAAAAAAGACTCACACTGGGTAAATCACAGAATCAAAAGTCCAATTTCAAATAATTTTCCAAAAGCTTGCTCATATCTGTGCCCCAGCAGAAAGCACTCTTAGAAAACAACACCACCTGTTAACTATATGGACTCTTCTCAGTGAAACAGAAAAATAAAAACCAAATTAGTATTTATTCTTATTCCAGGTTTGGTCATTTAACTATATATCACCTCATTTTATGGAGCAAGGCATTTCTTCCACTTTGTAAGAAAAGCCTGCAATTTGATTTTTTTTCCCCACCTCTTTCGAGAAACTGCACATCTTTCCTCAAAGAGGAAACCCAGAAGATTTACAATACAATCACTTTAAGTGCCCTGTAGTCTACATCAATCCTAATCCTTAAGATGGCTAAAAATAAAGATTGCAGGACAGCTCACAAGGTAGCAGCGATCAAATTAGGAGGCTGAAAGGACAGAGAGGGACGAAGAAGGAAGCTTATAAACATCTGATCCAGCTGACTGTGGCCATATGGCAGCTGCTGCCCAGATAAAGAGATTAGGACTAGGAGGAGTGCGATTACAGCTGTCTGGCCAATTCAGGCAGCTCAAATCTGCAAGTCCTAAATTAGTCACTATGACAAAAAAAGGAAAGAAATGCTTTCAAATAATTACCCTGCTATTTTAGATGGGTAAAATGAAAAGGAAAAAAAAACCTGTCTACACAGCCTGGCATGGTTTCTTTTGAAGTCACGACTTTTTCCTCTGTGCTTTACATACTCTCCCCCTTTTGAGGGCTATCGTTATTTTTGTAGAAAAAAAAAAGAGAATAAAGTTCTTTCGTTCCCTAGCTGGAATTCTTCCTGCCGATTTTTTCTCTCCCCTAAAACACACAGTGGCATCAACGAATACATCAGCTGCAATAAAACAAAAATCTCTTGTGTACAAGACACAAACATCAACAGCCTGTTTTACAACAAAAGGAAGGTAAAGGCACTGTGGGCACTCAAATACCACAACTGCCGTCAGGAATTGAATTCCGGATGCACTATGCGAAAAGCGGAAAAAAAAAAAAAGTTTCCCATTCATCTCCACCTCCCTACCAAGTTGAGTCCCGAAAAGCAAACAATCGAGCACGCTGGAACAATCACAGAGCCAGCGTGCCCGCGGACATCAGCCCTGACAGCCCTCCCTACCGTACCTGCTGCAGGCAGCACCAACCGGACCGAGCCCCGGCCGCAGCTCCTCCGCCGAGCCGAGAGACAGATGCCGAGTGGAGAGGACGCTGGAAGCGAACGAGATACCTTCTCCGCACGCAGAGCCGCACACACTAACTCCCTGCCTGTGTGCTAGAATAAAAGGCGGGGGGATGGCAGTCTGTCAGCTGCTCTGACATCATGTTCAGATGGAAATGCTACCTCCAGCTGTGCTCCTTTTAATGCCATATGTTACTCCTCTACACTCTTGCCACCAGCCTCTTCTTTACACAACTTTTTTTTCCTCCCTTTCTTTAAAAGAAATTGTACATCGAATTGTTTGGGGAGAACTGGTCAACCCCCCCCCCATTACAAATACACTTCAAAACACACACACACACCCCTCCAATCTGCACGGAAAGACAACTTTACCAAACAGGTCTGACACTTTTTTTTTCTAGCCTGGTTTACTGCATTACTGGAGGGATGCATTTAAAATCCTTCCAGTTTTTTGGAGTGTGCATTCCTCTCCCCAACCCCCCCCCCCCCCCCCCCACACACACACACACACAACCGCCCCCCCCCGGCCAGTAACCCTCCACAGAGCCCCACTCCGCAGATTTGCAACTGACAGTTCTGCAGCTGATATTGTTTTCGACTTCTTTACGGTTCAGTGCCCTCGCCAGAGCCGCCATTCACTGGATAACTGATTTAAAAAAAATAAGAAAAAGAAGACAGGGAAAGACTGTCCCCCCCAAAAAAAAATAATAAAATAAAATAAAATACGCAAGCCAGAAGAGTTTTGACCAAGTTTCGTTTTGTTGTTGTTGTGTTAAGGCTGCCCTGCTGCAGCGGCGCGCCTGAAAGTATCCGGCTCCCCCTCGCGGGTGACGATCTCGCGGTTCGGTTCCTGTTCGGCTGCGGCCGCCGACACCTCGAGTTTCACTCGGCGCAAACCCCACACGGGAGCTCACCGGAGCCGGGGCGACGGGAGGGGGGTCTGTGTTCTGCGGCGGAACCTCAGACCGGTGCGTGTGGCCCGACCCGACCCGTCCGGTCCGGTAACACCGCACGACACCAACACCACACGCGACTCGGCACCTGTCGCCGGCCGCCACCGAGCACAGACTAATGGCCAATATCGCCCACATTCCTCTCATTTCTCTTCACATCCGAGCAGTCAGAAGTTGCACCGCTGAATCACCTGTAAACCCGCTCCACCCCGGGGTCCCGTGTGGGCACATTTGCCGAAAACAGGGGGGTAAATTCGGAGCTTCTGGCCCGGGTGTGGGGGTGAGGGCTCGGCAATTCCTCAGGACATCGCCAAGAGCCGCGGCCGGCTCCTACAAGCCCGCCGGAGGTCACGGAGCTCCCCTGCCCGGGCTGCAGGCGACCTCACCGCCCGGCACAGCGGCGGCGGCCCCCGGCGACACCGCCTGCGGGGCTCCCGGCTCTCGCGGAGGGGCGACGAGAGAGCGCCGGGGCAAACAAGGAAACACGTGTGTCCTTGTGGCCCCTGAGTGTCACTTTCCTCCCCGGGATCGAGGCTTTCTTTGCTCCTTGATCAGAGCAGAAGCCTCCTCTCACGCGTGACAGATGACCGACCCTTGCAGCAGCAGCAGCAGCAGCAACAACAAAAGGGAAACCCGCACAAGAAGCAACAGTTTCACAGCGAACTTCTCTCCAAACTTCCCGGGACGCCCTGGGCAGGGCGCTCTGTCCCCCAGCTCCAGCCCCGCGCTGAGCGGCGCCCCGGGCGCGGAGGCAGCAGCGTGGGGGGACCCAGGAGCCACAGCCAGCCCACTGGCGCACACGGTCACGCCACGCCACGCCACGACCGGTAGCCGAGGCACCGGCGCTGCCCGACCGCTGCCCGCCGGGCTGCAGGCCCCGCCAGCGCTGTCTCCCGCAGCGGCGAGCCCCGCAACTCCCCGGGCTGCCCCGGCAGCGGCGCCCCAGGAAGATCACTACTTTTCCGTCTCCTTGCAGCCTGCCCCCCCCGCCGCCCGCCCGCTCGCTCGCCGCTTCCTCGCTCGGCTCCCCTCGCCCCCCTCCCGGCCCGAAACACCCCGGCGGCTCGGCGTACTCACAGGCAGCGGTGCCCCGCGTCGCCCTCCCCTCCCTGCTCGCCGAGGAAAAAACCGACCACAACAAAAAGAGCTACCGCGACTTTCCGCTGCTCCCCATAACAACCTGCAGAGGCAGAAAAGACAGAGCGGGGACCCGACGAGCTGCGGCAGCCAGATGTTTCCGAGCTGTTGCTACTCAACTCTCCGGCGGAGGGGGACGCGCCGTGACGGGCGGCCGCGGCGGCCAATGGCGGCGGCGGGCCGCGGCGCGCCAGCCAATCGGAGGCGGCCGCTCGGAGGGGGAGGGGGGAGAGGGAGGGGGGAGTGGGAGGGACGTCTGTTTGTTCGGCGTAGGTTGACACCAGGCAACAGTGAGAAGGCAGAAAAAAAAGGCCAAAGCGAGCTGGTTTCCTCAAGCGGACTGGCGCAGAGCGCAGGGAGCGAGACGGGCAGCCGGAGCGCGGTGGCGCCTGGGTGTTGTAGTCCTGGCGGGGCCGCAGGGAACAGGTGCCGCGGCCGGGGGAGAGCGGAGCCGCCAGGCCGCCGCCTTGTGCTGTTTCTGCTGTGCAGGGTGTGCTGGATGTGTTCGTAGGTAAAGACCGACGGAGGGAAAGCCCGTGTCCGCTGTGCCGGTCATGCATGAGCGCAGGTTGTGTGTGTGTGCGTTTGCATATGTGTGTGTGTGTGTGCGCGTTTCCCCACCCTGACCGAGTGTAACACCATCCACGAACTGTACCGAAATGTGCAAAAAAATGACTCCCAGTGTCTGCATGCTGTCGAGGTTATTTTCAGCATTTATGTGCGCGTAGGTTTAAGCCGCGTGTCGGAATTGTCTTAAAATCGGTTAATTGACTTGTAATTTCGCTACAGCCTGTATTTACTCACTGACCGCGGTGAAACGCACTCTTCGAGTCAGAGAGCAGCTGTGAATCATTATCCTTAAAATAGCTGTTTGTGTTTGACAGCTGTATCCCAGACAGATATAATAAAGCATTTACTGTATCATAACGTACGCGAATTCACGAAGATGTCAATTTCAAATCTGAAAAGAGACGGAAATTGTGTTGAAGTTACACAAATACGACTTTGTTAATTAAAATACTGTAGCCTCTCTTTCTAGGAACAGTCTCTTGCCGTGACGACTCATCAGTATCGCCGTCTGCTTCCCCAATGTCTTGCTTTTCTTTAATACAGATTAAAAGGATACGCTACTCGTCATGAACTGCGAGGCGCGATTTGTAACGTTTGTTTGAAGTCAATGTGTCCTGCAGCAGGTAGCCACTGAAATAGAGAGTGCGGAACGACAGTAAGATCGTTTTATTTCATGATCGGAAATTATTCCACAGTTTAGATTTAAATACAATGACATTGACCAAAGGGGCAACTGGAGTCTCAAGTACGGCATGAGAAAAACGGATGAAATGTGATTAAATTGACATCTCAACGATTTAATGTTTTAAACCAAATGTTTAAAGGTCTTTTTAAAACTGCGTTTTAAATGTTTTTTAATGAGTGACGCGCTTGTCAAACGCAGTCCGTACTCCTTCACTGGAACTGCGGGAATGTGTTACAGAGACGCTGCTGAGAGATTCAGTTCTGTATTTTCCGCTTTCGCTCTTCAAATTGAACTTCCTCATCCAGTCTTTTAACGGTAGCTGTAATATGTTTCGAGGGATTGACGCTTAGTTACACGTGTGTGTTTTTTTTTATTCCCGGGTAATTATTTTTGTTAAAGCCTGCGCGATAAAAATCGTAAAATTTCACGTTCACTCCTCACAGGAAAGCTTTGGTAACGCGAAACCAACTGAGAAGTAATACACTTCACCAGAATTGCACCGGAAAGCAGAATAGCGAATATTGTTTTTTTTTTTCAGCTGAACTGGGCTTAACAGGAGGAAAAAAAACATAACAAATTGTTTATAAATCAAAGCATAAGAACGTAAAAATTGAGCATGAATTGGTTCTTACAGAAGGAAGCTTAATATTTTTATTAAAACAATTTTGTGGATTTATTTGAAAAGACTGCTTATTTCTAAGGCATTTTGTCTTTGCATGCTTTTAATGATAAATGTAAGCATTCGATAACCTATGATCGATACAGGTAGTAAAATGATTAGGAATACAGTTAAGTGACTGTTAAACGTCACCCCGGTTTTTTTGTGCGCTTAAAATGTCAGACGAAATTTACATTTAGTTTCCGATTTGCTGTAAACTGCTGTTTACAGGTAATCTCACAACACCTCCGACGACCCGCAGAGAAAAAAAAATATTTTAAAAATATTGACTGACTGATAGCTTTAAATACTAGTCTAGCGTTTTCAGCAGTTTTCTGAAATCCCGGTAGAGACTCGGAGCTGAGCGCAGAAACGAGGTTCCCGTTTCTGACACACAGGCGCGATTGTCTCGGTAGCGTCGCGACAGATTGCAAACAGTCCTGCACCCCAACCCCGGCAGAGCAGAGGTTAGAGCAGAACAAAACCGTGTCGAATTCAAAAATAATAAACTGCTGATTGTGAAAGACCTGAAATGGAAGGCATCTGTAAACGGTTTATCTGTGTGTTAAAATGGCCTTGATAGTGTTATCTACTACGCTCACATATTTTTTTTTCAAGTAGCGCGCCGGCTGAAGACAACGTATAAACTTTAACGACATGTTTGAAAGTGTAAGAATGCGCATGGACAGGGTTTCGGGTGCTCTTCGTAGCCCAGGCGCTGTGACAACAAGAACAGAGGCGACGCAGGGGGTGTGAAGTTTGGGCAGAAAGCCTGGGATACACTTGTTCACAAGCTGTAGCTCTTACTGACATCGTTCAGCATATACGGTTCATTAAAAACCAAGATCAGGAGGCGCTCCTTTACACAAAGGGTGGTGGGGGTCTGGATAAAGCTGCCCAGCTAAGTTGAAACCGATACCCTGTTTTTTTCTTAACATCTGAATATGATCCTGGGATCAGTTTAACTCCTAACTAGCACAAGGGTCAGATAGGCTGAATGCCCTCCTCTCCTTTGGAATTGTTCTTATGTTCTTATGTATATTACAGAAATACAGCAGAATTCAAAAGAGACATCCCTTTTTCGGGAGATACAGAGTCACGTTTTCTTCTCTGGCTGATATTTTTGGGGTGATAACTTAGCCTTTCGAGTTCCTAAAACATCTTGGCAGCAGAGGCAGGGGTGTATTTACAGTAGAGCTTTATTCAGACTTAAACCGGATGAGTTTAAGACTAAGGGAAAGCTCAAGTGTACTCTTCAAAATTGGTGAATTGCTCTGCTTAATGCTAATGGTAAGGTCTTCCAGTTAAACAAAATACCTGAAAAAAACACATTCTGGTTGTGTGCTTTTGAAACGGCACTGGGAGAATACTCCCATGTCTAATCCAGGGTAAGGAAAAAAAAAAGCGTGGAGCACAGTCAAATTAGCCCAGGAGTATCTGGAAAACATTCCTCCAACTGTTTAATTAATTGCAGTTTCATTTGCACAGCAGAATGTACAAAGTTGTGTTGTTCAGTAAATGCCAGTGATCACAGAGGCAGGACGGGAGAACTAGGACACTGGGACCGGAGCCAGCAGAGCTGGGAGCCCTCCCTGTGAACGAGCCCAGCTCAGCGGAATGGCATCTTCAAGTGAGCCGAGGCGCCGATCTGCTGGGAGGACCTGGAAAATAGCCGCTCTGTGCCGTGTGTGCGCCTCACCCGGGCCCCGGCCTGAAATGAGATTTTCCTGCCAAGATCCTGGGCAAACGTCCGCTCCTTTCCCGTAGTTTTGTGTGATAGACCACTGTGTCACGGATCGCTGCATATCCCGTATGTGAAGGTGGTCATGTTCCAGATATGTGTGTGTGAATTAAATATCTTTTTTGTTTCTATTTGACATGTTGTGTTTCTATGTTATTGTCTTAATAGGAAGTATAATAGAAACAAGTCTCATCATGTTTTTGTTTCAGCTCTTTGCCATGTATGGGCTGCAGGCCCATCCCAGATCTCCAGTGTGGGTTACTGTTGTCTGTTTTAGAACTGCTTAGAATTTCCTTGGTCCTTTTAGAAATCTTGCTATGTTATACATACTAGCTTCATTTTTTGTTTCATTTGAAGAACCATTTATATTAGCACGGGGAATTCCACGTGTTCATTGTGTAAGAAAGTAATCACTTTTTTACACTTCCTAGTGAATTCTGTTATGTGTGCGTATCAGATATCTGCCGGAAACAGGTACAGTTTTCCGTCAGAGTCTGGCTTCTTGAACCCCTGACAGCTGTCTGCTGATGATAAAAGGTCGATGTGAAGATTTCAGAAACGCCCTGTTTCACAGGCAGTACTGTTAAACAACCAGACCTTCAGAAAGTGTTGGTACAGTACCACAATGTCAACACACAATCAATGCTACCAGGTGTTGGCATCAGCAGTGCAAGTTTTTCACTTTGTCCCAGAATCCCAAGTGATTAACGTCTTGTCTGAATTTTTGTGCGGCCGAGGAGCGTTCTGAGCCCCCACCTGAGGTTACAGCTGAGTCACCTGTACGGTCACGGCGATGGCGAGGCTGCATGTGTCTGATGTTGGACATGGCACTCCGAGAGGAGTGTTCCATCTGTTCCAGCGCAGATACAGGAGAGCCGTGGCTGTTGAAATCAAATCTCTTCATTTCTTCACAGAGACTCGGAGCAAGTCTTCCAGAAACCTCCTCTGCATTTCCTGTACCAGTTATTTCAAACGGAGCTTAGGAAAAAAAATTATTCACTCATTTCCGTCGTCCCCCATCTCTCCTGCAGCTGTCCAGTGTGTCAAAGATGTCTGGTCTTTCATGGAACAAAATGTCTATATCTTTGAAGCACGGGGAAAATTAGAAATAAAATATTTTTAATTCTTGCATTGCTGGTACGGGGTGGTGCTGTGTTTTCTCTTTAATACAAACGCTGCGAGATGTCTTTCCATTTTACTGAAGGTCCTGTGTCTGACAATCTGCTCGGAATCTGGCAGGCTTTCGGTTTCCAGGTGAAATTTGAATAGAATCTCTAAAACACATTAAATGTACAAACAGGAAGCTAACCAACGCGAAAAGCAGGAGCCTGTGTAGGCCGTGTCTTTCGGAGTCCAGTGCGTTATTACACGGCCCCGAGACTGAGCTACAGCAGAAGGGTAGGGTGGCCCAGAGGATATCAATAATTCAGCCAAACATGGAGGGGGCTTGTTTCCTCGTGGTCTTTATCTGTTCTATACACACCACAACCCACAGAAGGCCCGGCTCAATGCTGCTCACTCAACTGTGCTGAAATTTCAGCCGGATTGTATCTCACAACCCGTTAAGTGAACCCGGGTCCGCTTTCTGCGGCGAGCTCACACCTCGCGGCTGCGGGACAGCAGCGCGTTCCTCCGCGTGATGCCGACTTCCGCGGCTGCCTTTTCCAGAGAAGCGTCTTGTTTTCCGCGACATGGGCAGCGAGCCAGCAGGTGCGCCCTGGCCGCTGGCTACCTGGGTACAGCTGACTGAATTCATTCCAGCCCCGACCCACAGCTGTGCCCAGCAGAGCCCCGAACAGAACCGCACTTCGTCCCTAAACTCACCTGGGCGCGACAGTGCGGCGCGTGTCTGTGGGGAGAAAACTGGTCTATAAATAGACGCCCAGACAGGTGTGCAGGTGTTTTCAGGGCTTTCACATGAGGCATCATGGTGACTTGCAATTCCTAATGACAACGTGAATCCCCAGAGCTTTTGTTTAAGTGTCACGTCTCGTTTTATGGATCCAAAATAGGGTACAGACAGCACACAATAAGCAACCACGTTTCCAGAGGTCAGCTTTCTCCATCCGATTTTTTAAAAAATTGGTATTTGTTTCTGTGATGCCCTGATAGTAGTGCAATTTACATTCATCCCCTATATCTCTCCTTGCTTTAAAATCCGAAGATATCCAGCCCATTTCTTGGGGTTGCTTGTGTACACGTTGCGTTACATTAGTGCGCCCCTGACGGATCGATCGATTATAAAGGGGTTGCTGTGAAAAAGCCTGTCCAATTTCAAAGTTCGTCGAGATTTGCATACCTTGCATGGCTTTTAAACAGCTTTAAGCAGAACTTGCAGAACTCTGCCAGAAGCCATATGCAATTGAAATTTAAGTGGCTAATCCATATACCTTCATATGGCAAGCTTTTTCAGTCAGCAAAGCAGGCACATTTTTTACTATTGCATGCCGGCTTTCAATATGTTGCAGCTGTTTTGAAATATGTGCTCTTTCATACTGGCACAGTGTGCAAAAACGCAGAATAAAGAAAACTGCTGATTTTTGGACAAAGCTGTCGGCATATGTGATGAAATACCACAGTTTTGTGTGGTTGTGATAACAATGGCAATTTAATAATTCTGTGCATTTAAAAGCCATTTTCATCCCAAATGGTTTCAAAATGCTAAATGTGTGAAAATAAGAGGGGAACAACTTCATCCTCCACTGAAGCTCAGCTTCCCCTGTGTCGTGGCGACACATGACAGTAACTCTGCACCAGCAGCCCCACGGCACACTAGACCAGGGTGAGGAATGGGGAATGACATCACTAGTTTAATCTAGGGAAGGCAGGGGAGGCCTGATGGTATACATCCAGGGTGGAATTCAGCCAGGACACTGGGACCCTGCTCTTGGAACACTGCCTTCGGATCTTTAATGACAAAGAGTCAGGACCTCAGTTTTAAACTGTCTAAATAGTTTGTGGTATTTCAAGACAGACCTGAAATTGCAATTATAAGTTAGATGCAACTGGACTTTTCTTTTTCTAAAGCTCATTTGAAATACTCAGCTAAGTTTCCTAGTGTATCGGGAGCCTTTTCTTAAGGGGCCGTTTGCAGTCGAGGGACAGGCAGGACTGACAGCAGAGGCGTGAGGGAAGACAATAGCACTGCCGGGTGCTGGGCTGAACTACATTGACAGTTTGACTTGATTTCAGCCTGAAATGTACGGTGCTCGGTAGATATTTTACATGCACTCCCATGGAAAAAAACCCAACTATTCTCACAAGCCGATTAAAGCACAAGCCGATTAAAGTTGCATAAAAAAATCTACGAAAAAAAACACTTTACATGCTCAGCGGAGCTAGAAATATGCTCGTAACACCTGTAGTTTGTAGCTGCTGCCATATCATGTCAGTGAGAAGAGAGTTCTCTCTGTTTCCCTGCCTTCAGGCATGGGAAAGGTACAGCAGCACGTTCCATTAAGTACAACAGAGAAGTAGCGTTGCATTACAAGAGAAGTAAGAATAATCACTTCATTGTGAAACTGCGTGCTCAGTGCAGCTGTGCTGTGCATTCCTTCCTCTTGAGGTCACTGTGGAATTCAACCTTTGCTGAAGTGCTCTTCAGGGGGGCCTCAAGAATTCATCAGGAGATCCAGCAAACCTCTAAATCACGGGGTTTAGAGCTCCTATTGATGATGCCGTCAGAAGAAGGGAAGGTCTTTATCTCTGCAGCCTCACATGTCCTAGAGTCTGAGACTGGGCTGTCTCTCAGGCACATTCTGCTCCCACCCCCTCACACAGGAAGCTGTTGCTCTGCATCCCAGAGTCCCCATTACCCACAGAGCACCACTGCAGTCCAGACCTCCACCGTGTACCTGAAATGCCAGCAGAAAACTGTTTGAGCAGTCCCACTACCCGAGTGGTGGGTGAACAAGAAGTGGGTGGGTGAAGAACAAGAACAGGTGTACAGGGGGCATTGTGTTCCCTTTGGCACAAGGCAAGTTTGCTGTCAGGGGAGATTCCAGTGGCAAAATCACCTCGGTCAGCTCACTCACCTCCGAATCATCTGTGAAACACAAACCAGAGGCCACAAGTTAATGCAGCAGTTTCTGCATGTACATGATGTACTTTGGTCTTCAAGACCTGTTATCGCTGTGCTTTTTTCTGTTAACTCTGATGACTGCAAGGGTTTGACCAGTGTTTCGGCATCGGGAGGTCATCTTGTAAATGAGGATAAAAGGAGTTTATGTCTCTTACAGGCGAGATTTTCAGGGCGTATCCACTGCAGTAGTCTACACTCCCCAGTCCCAGCAGGATGGCAGAAAATCCATATCCTCTGCTGCAAATCTCTTCTGTCTTGAATTTTTATTCAACTCGTGACACAGAGTCCTGTGTCTAATTTCTAATTCATCAGAAGTTTGAACGAAAGCTTCACACTGAGCCTGAAAGCCCATCCTCTGCTGTATTCTGAGCGTGTTTCAGTGAGAAGAAAGGGACTTCAGAACATCATGCTGTCTCCCCTCACAAGTCAGACTGTGGCAAGAAGTCAGTATGAATGTGTAAACTGATGTGGCTCTGCTTTCTCTCAGCTGTTTCGTAATTTAGAAAGCTGAAGGGTTTCTTTGTGTTTTTTGTTCACTGGATACTGGTAAAATTGTGTAGTAGCCATAGATGTAACAGTAATGTAACTTGAACTACAAACATTGCGTATTCCAGAAATCCCCCCGATGCCCACAGTATCCATCAAGTCTCTCTATCGACCCATAAAAACAACCAAGAGAATCAGAAGAAACCACTTTTCATTTGTCCGTTTGTTTTTGTGTAGCACAGCCAGTTGCCACAGAGTGCATTCATAGTTATTTACATGGGCTGTATCGTACAGTAAACCAAAGGGAAATCTGTATAAGTGGATGTGGAATAATTCAGTTATCATGGATGAAGAATCTAAGAGACACTTCTCAGTCACCTAAAGCTGTAACAATATTTATTGCTTCTCTGTATAAAGATTAAATTTAATGTCAGATATATAAACAGCAACAATTGTCTAATAAATAAAGGCATGGTCACCTGCAATACACTGGAATAAATAAGAGAAATTAATGCCCTGAAATGAACCTGTCATTTATATTTTGCCAGGAACAAATAACTGGACAGGATAGGACAATATAATCAAGTATGGAGGCGAGAATGAAAATCTCTGTAAGGCGAAAGATAAATCTCTGGGGGTCCAAGATGGAGTGTCTTCCACCAGGCATGAGCTGTGTGTAACGAGGTTGGGTTTGAGTGACAGCACAGTCTATGTGTGAGCCATGCTGAGAGAGGTTGTGTGTGCTCTGTTAGCATTAGTGCCAGAGGGGGAGGGTGTGTCTCAGTCCACTGGGATGATCTATCTGGGATCTTGTAACGGTGACGTCATCACCCTCCCTGGGTGCAGCAGGGACCTCAGCCGCCCGGGCCGGGGGAGGTCTCCTTTAGCTCACTCGGCTGGTTCCCTGTGCCGTCACGCCGGAGACCCGGGTTCGCTCCCAGGTGTTGTGGGACGAACCGGCGGTGTGGAGAGGCGAGAACACAAGTCCATGTGGAATCACGACGGTCCCACTCTGTCCACTGTCCCTCAGACGGAAAGGTGTTGAACTGAGTTGAGTATCAGGAGACATTTTTGAGGGCACTAAAGCATGAATTACAGAGTGTGATGAAAGGTTTTCTCATTTCCGTCAGTGCTGCATGTATTGGCCCTTTTTAGTCTGTTTTCACACTTCACTCAAAGGAGTGCGCTCATGAGCCCATCTTCACTGAGTCTCGGGGGAAAAAGGCAAAGAGAACTTTGTCAGCACTCAGCACTAATGGACACCTTTAACATCGCTGATCTTATTTCAAACAGCACCCCTTTCATGCAAAATATCTCATTAAGTCCCCTTACATGAATTCAGTATGTGTTTGTTAATTAAAGTTATTTGATCAATTTATCAATATGTGTTTCATGGAACAGCACAAGACGTGAACATAGTCCTGCTTGTCTATTTTCTCTCCACAATGTGCTCATCAGGCTTCGTCAGCACAGGCTTCTGGCAGTGATGTAAATTGCACACCTCTAAAGGGAGTGCTCCTGTTTCCAGGGAAGAGAATGACCCATCGCCACTATCCTTGTCAGATCCCCCGTAACAAGAAATGTACCTCTGCTGTCAGCTCCTCTGTCGTCTAATGTTGCTCTTTTGGAAACTTGTCTGCACTCAGATCTGGCGCAGAGGGACGGCAGGTTTTACTGAACGTCCTGTAGTTGCCAAATCATTCACACAGGGAAAGGAAACCGAATGACAATAGAATACCTTAACTGGCTTTGTCACTGTGTCCTTGTCCTAGTGACAGTGTAATAGAGAACTGGAAGTAGAGTTAATATTATTAATTGCAGCGTTAAAGCAAGTAGTAAGAAGAAGACCATTGGGAACAGTAAAGGTACAAGGCTGATGTTTCATTCGTGTCTGTCTCTAAAAAGTTGCTGAACTATTCGTTGCACTTAGGCTGATTAAGTGTTGTAATGATCCCTTCCTGAGCCCTGTATTGTGCCATGCTGCCCCTATCAGTAAGTGCAACAGAAGCCACTGCCCTGCACATCTCAGAAAGCTGCTCTTCTGGCACTAGGCATCCCTGGGAGTTTGCAGCAGAAGGTCGCTTTGCTAGGGCCAGTGGGCCTGATGTCCTGAGTGTTGTTTGGCTAAAAACAGTGAAGAACCTGCGCGCTTCCACAGCCTGAACCTGACCCGCATGAAGGAATTGAGTTTTATTATTAGCATTATTTTTGGCAGAGGTATAAAAATAACCCTGCTGCTCAGAAACAGTTTTATTAATCGTTAATCTCCCCTCCCAAAACAAATTTCGTACTATCCTGCCTCTAAGGAGCACCAGAAAAAATCCTTCTCCATCTGTATTTTCCCCACAAATGTATCACTCTTGTTACAGTGATCCTCCTTGGGTTTTTAAAACAAGGAGAGGACAACCTGTGCAGAGAGCACAAGTTGTTCTGGAATATGGAGACAGCTTGGTTCAGTACTTTAACTACAGATCCCTTTGCTGCAAATGCTCATCATAATTATGCTAATAAATGTAGCTGGAGGTAAGAATTTCATGGGTGGCGTCTGCCATTAGCAAGGATTAGGCAGATGTTGATACACCGCCCTCTTGGATGGGATTAATTCCACTCCAGAGCTCAGAGGGTCTCTCTTCCCCAGCACAGCTGCCCACTTTCTCCTGAAAGATGGAGACAGTCTGGGCACAGCTCTTCTGCTCACACGCTAGACTCCAGCTCCGGACGGAGAGCCTGGGCGCTGACCAGAATATGGGCCTTTCCCCAAACAAAACATGATCTGCGGGATGAGAGCTGTGAAGCCATCAAACCTCTCATGACCTCGCATCAAAACTTAAATAATCTTAAGGGCTCTGCAAACTGAATAAAACAGGACAAAGCAAAAGCAGAATTATATTACAAAACCCTCTGTTTAACATACGCCTAAACCTGTAACTTAATAGTGATCAAACTAAGTGTGTTGAGGCATGAGCTACAAAGGTTAGGTGGGGAAGGAGAGTAATTAACTCACAGTTTGCCTTTAATACCATCGGGTAGTGTGAGCTAGGCGTCTTGATGTGTCAAAAAACTGTGCAGGAACTGTACGGAAGATTCCTCAGACCATGGTCACACTCCCAGACCAGGAGCGTGGATTCCATTTAATTCAGGGTCGTGGGGGAGTTGGAGACTGTCTGGGCCCTGGATGGGTTGCCAGTCCATCACAAATTGGATTCATTCATCTTCATTGTAAAGAGCAAAACATAGGAATGAAAGATATTGGCACATTATTTCACACAACACGTGTGACTGAAATGTGTCACTTTCCTGATCCCTGATCCTTATTCCGTGCTTGACAAAGTTTTGTGTGATTAAATTAAAATCGTGTTGCCTGGGTTACTGTAAAACTTATCTAACTGGAGCTTTTATTCAATGCTACTTAAGTTTGTACAACTGGCATTTTACTGAAGCAATTCAGGTGAGACACCTGTCTTAAAACCTGCAATTTGAACGTACTGTACAACCTTGCAGAGCCCTGACCACTGCTCCAGTGCCAGTCATTGTATTATTTGAGAAACAGTCAGGTTTGACCTCCATCAAAGTATCATCTCATGAGAAACTTGCACCAGAATCTGCACTGCAGTCTACAAGCAACCACATAGAGCATGTGATCTCTACACAAGGCAAACAACTGATCATCAGGGAGATACAAGAGCTCATATTGCCCTTGTCAAATAAATAAGAAAATATATAGGGATATATATATATAGCATATAAATATAAATAAATGATTTTCTGTGCTCATCTTTGCTCTTATTGTCGAATCTCAGTAAAACCAATGCTTTATGCTGCAGTCCAGTAGCACAAAACCATTCTGGTTGAATTAAAAAATCTATGCAGAGAAATCATCTGGTTTCCTCCTGACGAGAGAGGTCAAGCTTGTGGGCTTCCCAAGATTTTGTCTTTTATTTTCAGAGGTTGTGCGCCCAGCTAACAGCAGGCAGCGGGGAACCTGGATGAGCACGGTGCCGTGCATTATTGAGCCTCGCTGCAGCTGTCGGGAAACTATGCCAGGAATGTTTGTTGCCTTGAGACTTAGAAGTTATTGAGCACCAACGCAATGGCTATCGGGGCAGCAGCTTGCAGGTGTGCTGCAGTGGTGAAGGAGGCTGTTGTCCGTCACGCTCGGTGGCTCGTGATTGCGCATGTGGGTGCAGAAGCCAGCCTGCAGGCTCAGGAGCTGCTGCCCCAGGAAAGTGCCCCTCTTCGATCCAGCAGCCCACGATGATGCCCTGACCCCCACACGGCCTGGGCAGCTGTCTGTCACTGGGGTTGACAGGCCACGCGTCCGAATTCCCCTCTTGACCACCACCTCTCGCTGCTCCACAGAGCCCAGACAGTCCTGTCACACATTCACGTGTGGCTTGGGTTTAGTAGTTTACCTCGCCGCTGACGGAAAGTTGTTTACACCTGATAATTATTCAGAGCTAACCGATCGGTCCTGTTCCAGAAGCTGAGGGGGTGGGGGGTGCCAGGCACGACTGCAGGCTGGACAGGATGGTAGTCCACTGCAGGACACACACAGAGCCCACTGAGAGAGCCAAGCCATCACATCCAAACTCCACATAGACCCCCCATCCCCAGTCTAGAGTCAAACCCACCACCCAAAAGCAGCGCCTTTTATTTCCTTCTCTCAAATTGGCAGGATGTAAAAACGAAAACATCAGCCCGGAAACAGCTAATGAATATTTGAATGAGTAAAGGGGGGTTTTGTTAACAGGGTTCTGGGAGAAAAACACCAACAAAAGCGAAAGACGCGAACAGAAATAAACAAGGCGCGGGGCCGGCTATCGGAAAGACGAGGCTGCTTTCCTCTCACCGGGCGCGCAGGGGGGGCACGTTTGTTTGTTTACGGGGAGGTGAAGTCATAACTCTCATTATCAGCTGTCTCGGGGGACCCCGAGCGCCTCGTCTCCATGAGACACTCAAACAATTAATATAGTACAGAACAATTAGCACTTAATTAAAAGGTAAGCCATATGGAAAGCTCAGGCGTCTGGCAAACAGGTATATATATAGGAATTAAGGGTTATAGTTTGAAGCTCTTAATGTTTTCACTGGAAACAACAACAACACATCATCTGCCGGCTATCTCTCATTGAGAAACACAGTTTACCCTGCTGTCAGACAGGGGCAGCTTCCGGGCCCCGTACCGCAGAGCTGACCGAGGCACAGCGCGGTCCGAGGTCCGAGTGGGGGCGGGTCAGACGCAGCGACGCCTTGGTCTGCGTGCGCTGTCTGTGCTCGGGCTGACCGGCTCAGGCTGCCTGCTGTCCGGTACTGGGGCGCTGAGCCGACTGGGGATCCACAATCGGGCTGGTGTGTGAGTAGGAGGACTAAAAGAAACAATTCATGGGTAATTTCTCGTTTTACTTTAATAAGAAACCCACTGCAGAGAAATCATCGCTGACTAGTGTTGCTGAATCCACAAAGTTGCCAGGTGCGTTTTGCCGGTCGGCTCTGTGTTGTGCGAAAATGTCACACAAGGGTTTTTCAAAGAGCCGCGAACAAGCCAGGGAAAGCCAAAGACCCCCTCTCATTCCGACCCCTCTCATGGGCTTACACACTCACATATCCTGCACTCTTTTTCATCGTGTCCCTGAAATGGGTCTTCATTTGCACCAAATGCAGTGTGACACGCGCAGGTTGCTGTAGGTCTGCTTCACAGCTCCTTAGAGATAATTCAAGGACTCCGATTCAGCCTGGAACACGCACTTGATTAATAACTCTAAAACAGCTATATTGTGCTATTTAAATAATTCATGAAGAATATCCCTTTTGAGTCGATCTCTTTTCATGTAGCAGTCGAACAGCTGGCAGGTTCCTGGATGACAGAGAGAAGCCTCTTGAGAAACAGCATCTGCCTCCTGAGGGCCTCCTGGGTAAAGGCATCATGGGAGCCTTTCAGGCTGCAGAAGAGCAGCACGCGTCTGCCAAGCAGTTGTTTGTTTAAGCTGTTTATCCACAGAAGCCGTGATTAAAGTGTGTAAGTTTTGGAAGACAGATGAGATTTTTATTGCTTTGACTTGCAAATGGAAGAATCTACCTGATATTCTGTAGCTCTTAACAGAATATCTCCCATTACTGTAGTCTGTTACAACTTCGCCTTTTTCTATTACTGCTCCGGCTACTATTACTGAAACAACAACTAAGAAAAACAAGAAGAATGGTTATTCATGGGAACCAGAGTGGAATTTGGGGACTGCAGGTCTTTTTTATTCAAATCAGTGGCACACAGGAGATTAAGACAGTCATTTTATGCAGATATCCATATATTGCAATTCATTTACCATTTCATAGTGTCTGGACATGAAAGGCACTGTTAATTTATAAAATCAACAATTTGGCTTCTTGTAGTCCTGTCCCCAGAACAGAGGTGTGACTAATATTAGCCTCTAAGTTAGTATGGCAATTGACTAACACAGCTGTTGTCTAATTTAGACATCTGGACACACAGCACTGACCTGTGCCAGAAACGCCCCCTCTAGGCCCTGACAGCCTACCAGTGCCATTAATACCCTTTAACGTGTACTGACAATATACAGCTTCCAGCTGTTCGTCATCCTGGGTCCTGACTTAATGAGCATTCTTTCATCAAGAGCAGTTTGTTTATCCGGATGCTAATTCTCTGGAACTCTGTCCTTGTGAGTCACAGACAATTTGTGTAGCTAATGTCCAGCCAGAGCATATCTGACAGTCCTGCTTCATAAGGGCTTTCTAATGAAGCAAAAGACTTTATTCTTGATTCTAACCCCTCGCTCTCACAGTCTCCAACTCTGATGCTTGAATTCTTGAATATTGCCATCAGTGTTGTGTTCTCTGTCATCACAGGAAATATTCTGTTAACTCAGAGGGATGCAGTCATGTCCACTCTTTTAAATAATGAAGGTTTTCTATGTCCGTAAGAAAACACAATGCTTTAAAGCAAACACTTTGGAGCAGATGTTGAATTGCTTACTTTAGATTTATGGTCCTGGGTGTGGAAATTTAGAAAGCTAGGCGAGATACAGAAGCTGCGGTGTTCTTGTTTCTGAAAGAGTAAATGGCTGAATACGTTTTCGGCTTCAAGGCACCATTAACCAATTTATCTTCTAGATGTCCATCTGCTCACAGAGTCCAGCAACACAGCTTTCAAGCAGCCAAATCTCAGCCTCCTACATCTGGGCACACAGCTCCCTCTCAGCCCAGTCACTGGCTGCCTGCGATGGGATCGCATGCTGCTGTTTGTGCTCGTGGGGAAGAGCCAGGTAACAGGACTCAATCCAGCATCTATATTCCAGTTTCATGGATTACTTTTGCATAAATCTATTGATCTATGCGCATATGTGCGTTATTTGTCATTAAAAACCACATTCGCTTTAACAGTATGAGCATGCATTAATTTTATTTATGAATTCAATTTAATTCAAAAGACTTTATTCACCCCCCCAGGGGCAATATAAGATAAATTGTCCTGGACAGACACACTTTCTTTTAATTATAAAATACTGGGGTATTGCTGTGATTATTTGTGAGTACTTGTGTGTGTTCCCTACTGTTCTGTGAGTTAGACATGAATGTACTCATGTGTCTGTGTATCTGGCTAATCTTTTTTTACATGTGTTTGCTGGACCTGTGGAAATAAAAAGAGCATAATTGCAAAGGCTGCCTACTCTTTTTAACAGGAACCTACTGCCACGGATGTAAGATCATTATATGATTATTCTGCATGTGCTTAAAACTAGAAAAGGTTTCTACAAAGAAACTGTTGGTGCTTTCCCTCGATCTGCAGTTACAGATAACTATTGCGCCTGAGCTCTGTAAAGCTACCTCCCATCTGTTCTCCTCACTACCTTAGAGTTTTAAAAAAATCACTGCTTACACCTCACTTTCCTTATGTGCTTTAAGATCCTTCTTGTTCATGTTTTAGAGCTGTGTTGGGTCTGGATAGGCCTACCGCTGGCCAGTGTGAAGATGTGTTGGGTCTGGGCAGGTCCTACCGCTGGCCAGTGTGAAGATGTGTTGGGTCTGGGCAGGTCCTTCCACTGGTCAGTGTGAAGATGTGTGGGGTCTGGACAGGTCCTACCGCTGGTCAGTGTGAAGATGTGTGGGGTCTGGGCAGGTCCTACCGCTGGTCAGTGTGAAGATGTGTGGGGTCTGGACAGGTCCTACCGCTGGTCAGTGTGAAGATGTGTGGGGTCTGGGCAGGTCCTACCTGGGCAGGTTGAGTTAGATTTCAGGGCTATCATCAAGGCTGTACATCTCTCCCGGATCAGGGTGTGGACCCCTGCCGAGCTGTGCACATTGACTCTGCCATCTGGAGCCACTGGCACTCTACAGGCACAGTGAAATATGATCACCTGCCAAAGGTAGCGAGAAACAGGAAGGAACAGGAGCAACACTGCTCAGCTGCGATACATGGGATGCTCAGGTTGGCATGGTAACCCTGGTTACTGTGGTACACAATAGAGTATCAGCTACGGAACAGAGGAAATGAGAGACTGTGAAAGATGGCTTTTACCTGTGTGGTGTGGACTGTCCTCTGCCTGTGGTGAGCTCCGGAATGTGATGCACGTGGCTGTCGGCTCAAGAGCAGGAGTGCTGCCATGGCACACTGCTGTGAGGGTGTACAGTGTAAGAACAGTGAGAGCAGCTTCACTGGTTTGTCTCTTAATGTTACAGTTATGCTGCATCACATCATTTGTGACCTTTACGAACCCAAAATACTGAGGCTGAGAGATGTCCTTTGGGATGCAATTGGCTTTAACCCCTGTAATGTGCTCAACATTAATTACCAAGGTAAAGGCTCCTCTAAAATGTAGATGCTCCTGACAGTCTGTGGTAACAGTAACATGATAAGAAACCAAACCTGAGCTGAGTGTCAGGAAAAACCCTGATTAAAACCTCCCCCAGCACTATTCTCCTACGCAGGTAGAAGACAAGTCTTTCATAAGCAATTATCCATGGCTTCTCTGTCTTCCCCTACAACTGTCCTTGGCGTCATTGGAAAGTGTTTCTCTGTCTCCCCCCAGGACAAACGGATCAGTTCCAGAAAGAGGAAATTAAATTCTTGGCATCCAATAAATGCTCCCATGATTTCCAGGGGAAATGTATCCGAGGGGACGCTGGAGAAGGCGGGACACAGGAGCCACGAAGGAGAATGAACGAGTGCTTGCGCGGCAGAGAGACACGCACTACGCTGCTTTCACCCCTGCAGACCTCGTTCCCAAACACAGACCAGGCAGTGTCTGGACAATACGGGCTGTGCGTGTTATTGTGCAAAACCAAGGTTCTGTTTTTTCCATTCTTAGGAGAAGACAGCATGACAAGTGACACATTTAATACTCCTGGGCAGCGAGCTGACCTGACCTGCTTGTTTTCCGCACATGATTGGGCGAGACTAGCTCGGGTCTCACTTGGCCCTGTCCTTCACAGCACTAGCCTGGCTTATGAGAAGCACTCGGGATGCTTCAGAGTTGATACTCCTCCATACCACATGAGAGCCGCGCCAGAAAAAGGTGAGCTACAGTCTCTCCCCCGTTGGGGTGGAGCACCCAGCAGGTCAGGCCAACCCCCCAACACCAGCGTGTTTCCGATGAGCGGAAAACAAAACCAGCCTGCTTGCGAGGCAGCTCATTTCTGTGGTTTCCGCACATCCTCTCCCGGTCTGATTAATGACACCTGGGCTGGTCTTGAAGCGCGTGTGCTCCGCCGCACCCCGCCAGCACGAACATTTGCCTGGCGGAATGAGATCCCAGGAATGTCTAACCTCCGCCAGCTGTTGGGGACAAGATACCTATGCCAACAGCGCCAGCTCCTGCCCACTGCATCATCTGTTCCAGCACTTCCATCTGTATCATTTGTACCAGCTCTCCCATTTCTGCATCTGTACCTCCTATAGAAAGCCGTCCAAGAGTGCCAGCCGTGTCAGTCATGCCAGCAGTGCCAGATGTTCTAGCTGTAAGCCCCAGGCTAAATCAATGGAGTTCTCTGCTCATTATTTTGGGCTGGTGAATTACAAGCACACAATTTTCGGCTTGTTCCTCCACAATCGATCCATCAGCGCTGGGGCTGCAGCGGTAGAAGTGCTTTGTGGCTTTTTTTTTTCATGGGTGGTGAGCAGAATAACTCAGCTGGTTTCTTTCATGTGTAATGGCTGGCAGTCGGGGGGGGGGTGGGGGGAGCCCTTTTCGGAATGAAGGGCTCAGAGAATAAAACTGTGCGCAGCCCCGCAGGAAGAAGGTGGTTACCGGTACGAAGGTCAATAACTGAGAGGTCCAAAAGAATACTTATAAGGGAGAGATCCCTGTGAATACCTGTGACGTACACAGGACAGGGCCTGGGGCTCCTGCTGCAGAACCAGATGGGTGGAGCAGCTCCTCCGGGCTGGAACCTGAAGGCGCTGGGCGGCCGTGGTGGGTCAGCCCTCACAGCCTGATGGGAACGGGCGACTGGACGACCCCTCGAGCCGAACTCCGGCCTCTGCGCCAAGATGGTGCAGTCTGGGCACGGCGGGGCAGAGAACAAACACGGACGGTCTTATCGTGCTCTTCGCGTTTTTTCTTTTGTTTTGTCTTTGAGCACGTGATGCCCCCTGCGCTACTTTTGAGTGGATACTGTTTCCTGATTGAAACCCCCAAAATCTGATGCTGGCTAAACAGATTTACTTGCTTCGGCTTAAAAACTGCTTAACAAGAAGTTCCCTGCTCCTGCTGTGAGGAGAGGAAAAGAACAAGGGGACAGGGAGTCCAAGAGCACAAGGCGGGCCTTTCAGCCCTGTCTCGTCTGTTTGGTTACAGCCTGTTAAGTGATCCCAGGTTCACACCCAGCTGTCTTTTGAAAAAAACAGAGTATCAGCTCAAATTAGTGCCTCGTGACATACTCCCACAACCCTTTGTGTAAAGACGTGCCGCCTGTTCTCAGTTTTAAATGTACTTCGATGTGGTTTCCACTTGTGCCCGCTGGTTCGTGTTTCTCTGTTCATTCAAAGAAGTCCGCTGGGTTGACTTTGTAGTCCAACATAAGGCTAAAACTTTAAATCTGACATCCGTTCTTTGAAGTCTGCAGAACAGCACTAGCCCTCTCGTTAAGGCACTCAGTCTACATCTGTTTCCACTCAGGCACTGCTGGGCTTCACAAGTGTATTTGAAGAGTAAATGAATAAGAATTTCACATAGCTTAAGGTGTGTTCATTACAAATGTTGAGTGAGTGGAGATTAATTATTCTGTTCTATACATAACAGAGTGTGGAAAAAAACAGCTATTATCATGTGGTGATCCATGACATGTTGGGAAAATGAGAAGGCATTGGTACACTAGGGAAGATCGGAAGCTGCGGATCTAGACTGAGCGGATCTGATGCTGACTATGTAAGTATTTCTCATCTTGTAATTATATACTGATTCCTGTATTGTTCCAGACCCCCACAACCCTTTGTGTAAAGAAGTGCCTCCTGTTCTAAGTTTTAAATGCTCTTCCCTGTAGCTTTCCCTGGAGTGTGCCTGGATGCCTTTCTCTATACTGATTCCAGAACAGCAACATCTTTTTCTAGCATAGTGACCAAAATGGTACGGATTTTAAATGAGGTCTTTCTGGTTCGTTTATGATGCTTCGGTAGGGAGTTGCGTCGGCATGTATAGGATGCAAAGAAGCAGGTAAAGATTTATTACATGCTGAATGGAAAAGAAGAGACACAATGTTTCGTGTACCCCTTTTAATCGCTTCCCCACATTATCTCAAAGGCAGAGTACACCCAGGACTTTTCACTAGACGCCTTTTTCAAACCCAGTCAAATTCCAGATCACCCCTTGTGAGGGATGCAGACATGTATCCTTATCCAGAGCAGAAGCATGGAATGCAACTGTGTTACTGTGGTCTAGGAGACAATGTTTTGTTTTCATTATATTTTAAATTGCAACATTGATATCAGAATATAATTGTCTAACTGTTTTGATTCAGAGGGAGTGTCAGCTCTTATCCAACACTGCATTCGTTAACATACGTGTTTATTTCAGCATCTGTTTTAGTTGTTGTTTCAGTGATGATATGTTTTATAATTATTATTCATATTTTGTCATGCTTTTTAAAGCCTGTGATGTTTCCCTTGTTTTCTGTTGGTTTTGAATGTTTTGTTGACATATTCTAGATGAATTCAACTCATAATTATGTGAAGCATTTCACATAATTTGAAAAAAAAAACATTTTTTCAAGAACATATTCCCCCATTATTACATGAATTGAAAATATACTGTACCAAATTAAAATATATCATATAATTTGCATTGGACTCAAATGGAGCTAATGATGTCAAATTCAGAGCTGTAATTGACTGAAGAAGGATACTTAATTATACAATTTGAGCTCTTTTGTCACGTATTCAGATCATCTTCCTTTCTGCTGGAAGTTACACAAGTAATAAAACAGTTGTCTTCAGTCTTTTCCAGACAAGGAAAGAATTAAAGTGCTCTTTTGTTAGTGACTGAGAAGAGCACTTTCTCACTCAATGCTTTCTATCATTGTAGTGCAGGAATAGCTAAAATGAAGCCCAGGTAACCAGAACATTTTGAAAATAAAAGGCAAGGTGAGTCTCTCTTTATGGCGTTAGCTTTCATATATATAAGAATGTATGTAGACCCAATAACCTTGTGGGTACCTATACATGCAAGTCAGGATATAGACTCCTACACAACGCTTAAACGTCTGTAGTGAAGGATGTTAATGATCTTTTAATAACTTGCTATCCCAGTTGTATTGGCACCTAATGCTGGTTTTGACACTGAGTCGTAGCACACTGGTTACCAATGTTAGGATGTTTTGGGCATCTCTGGTCCTTAGACATGGTTTGGGTCCTGACTTCAATAAAAGTGGGTTCTGGTCTGTTCCAAGGCTGGTCTCCTCTGGTGTCCCTCAGGGTTCTGTACTGGGACCTGTTTTTTTCAGTATAGACTTTTTCCCACTTGGGTAAATTCTGTGATGTTGTGACCTTTACTTTTCTATGATTGGTACTCAGATTATTTTGTGTTCTAAACTATTAAAATACCTATTTCTGTGCACAAGACATTTATTCCTGATACTTAAACATTTTAAGTATTTTATTGAATCTGAACAGAGAAGAGGCACAAGTCATGCCACTAGGTTCTCTACGTCAATTATGAAAATCAAGCTAAGGACACAATGGATGGTGTTCAGGCTGAGTTTCGTGATAATGTGAAAAACTATAATGTCATGTATCATTTAATTTTAAAGTCTTTTTTATTCTAAATTTAACCTTTAGCCTACATGTCAAGAATATTCCAAGATGAGTTTCTGCTATCTTGTTAATATTTCTCAACTGTGCAGAGAAGCGAGTCTGTTTTGGGAACTAGTTTCTGCTCCTGTCTGCTCTGGGCTGGATTGTGTGATTGAGGAACTAGTGTCTGCTCCTGTCTGCTCTGGACTGTGGGATTGAGGAACTAGTGTCTGCTCCTGTCTGCTCTGGACTGTGGGATTGAGGAACTAGTGTCTGCTCCTGTCTGCTCTGGACTGTGGGATTGAGGAACTAGTGTCTGCTCCTGTCTGCTCTGTTCTGGACTGTGGGATTGAGGAACTAGTGTCTGCTCCTGTCTGCTCTGTTCTGGACTGTGTGATTGAGGAACTAGTGTCTGCTCCTGTCTGCTCTGGACTGTGTGATTGAGGAACTAGTGTCTGCTCCTGTCTGCTCTGGACTGTGTGATTGAGGAACTAGTGTCTGCTCCTGTCTGCTCTGGACTGTGTGATTGAGGAACTAGTGTCTGCTCCTGTCTGCTCTGGACTGTGGGATTGAGGAACTAGTGTCTGCTCCTGTCTGCTGTGGACTGTGGGATTGAGGAACTAGTGTCTGCTCCTGTCTGCTCTGGACTGTGGGATTGAGGAACTAGTGTCTGCTCCTGTCTGCTCTGGACTGTGTGATTGAGGAACTAGTGTCTGCTCCTGTCTGCTCTGGACTGTGGGATTGAGGAACTAGTGTCTGCTCCTGTCTGCTGTGGACTGTGGGATTGAGGAACTAGTGTCTGCTCCTGTCTGCTCTGGACTGTGTGATTGAGGAACTAGTGTCTGCTCCTGTCTGCTCTGGACTGTGGGATTGAGGAACTAGTGTCTGCTCCTGTCTGCTCTGGACTGTGTGATTGAGGAACTAATGTCTGCTCCTGTCTGCTCTGGACTGTGGGATTGAGGAACTAGTGTCTGCTCCTGTCTGCTGTGGACTGTGGGATTGGGGAACTAGTGTCTGCTCCTGTCTGCTCTGGACTGTGTGATTGAGGAACTAGTGTCTGCTCCTGTCTGCTCTGGACTGTGGGATTGAGGAACTAGTGTCTGCTCCTGTCTGCTGTGGACTGTGGGATTGAGGAACTAGTGTCTGCTCCTGTCTGCTCTGGACTGTGGGATTGAGGAACTAGTGTCTGCTCCTGTCTGCTCTGGACTGTGGGACTGAGGAACTAGTGTCTGCTCCTGTCTGCTGTGGACTGTGGGATTGAGGAACTAGTGTCTGCTCCTGTCTGCTCTGGACTGTGGGATTGAGGAACTAGTGTCTGCTCCTTTTTGCTGTGGACTGTGGGATTGAGGAACTAGTGTCTGCTCCTGTCTGCTCTGGACTGTGGGATTGAGGAACTAGTGTCTGCTTCTTTCTGCTCTGGGCTGGACTGTGTGATTGAGGAACTAGTGTCTGCTCCTGTCTGCTGTGGACTGTGGGATTGGGGAACTAGTGTCTGCTCCTGTCTGCTCTGGACTGTGTGATTGAGGAACTAGTGTCTGCTCCTGTCTGCTCTGGACTGTGGGATTGAGGAACTAGTGTCTGCTCCTTTTTGCTGTGGACTGTGGGATTGAGGAACTAGTGTCTGCTCCTGTCTGCTCTGGACTGTGGGATTGAGGAACTAGTGTCTGCTCCTGTCTGCTCTGGACTGTGGGACTGAGGAACTAGTGTCTGCTCCTGTCTGCTGTGGACTGTGGGATTGAGGAACTAGTGTCTGCTCCTGTCTGCTCTGGACTGTGGGACTGAGGAACTAGTGTCTGCTCCTGTCTGCTGTGGACTGTGTGATTGAGGAACTAGTGTCTGCTCCTGTCTGCTCTGGACTGTGGGATTGAGGAACTAGTGTCTGCTCCTGTCTGCTGTGGACTGTGTGATTGAGGAACTAGTGTCTGCTCCTGTCTGCTCTGGACTGTGGGATTGAGGAACTAGTGTCTGCTCCTGTCTGCACTGGACTGTGGGATTGAGGAACTAGTGTCTGCTCCTGTCTGCTGTGGACTGTGTGATTGAGGAACTAGTGTCTGCTCCTGTCTGCTCTGGACTGTGGGATTGAGGAACTAGTGTCTGCTCCTGTCTGCTCTGGACTGTGTGATTGAGGAACTAGTGTCTGCTTCTGTCTGCTCTGGACTGTGGGATTGAGGAACTAGTGTCTGCTCCTGTCTGCTGTGGACTGTGGGATTGAGGAACTAATGTCTGCTCCTGTCTGCTGTGGACTGTGGGATTGAGGAACTAGTGTCTGCTCCTGTCTGCTCTGGACTGTGTGATTGAGGAACTAATGTCTGCTCCTGTCTGCTCTGGACTGTGGGATTGAGGAACTAGTGTCTGCTCCTGTCTGCTCTGGACTGTGTGATTGAGGAACTAGTGTCTGCTCCTGTCTGCTGTGGACTGTGGGATTGAGGAACTAGTGTCTGCTCCTGTCTGCTCTGGACTGTGTGATTGAGGAACTAGTGTCTGCTCCTGTCTGCTGTGGACTGTGGGATTGAGGAACTAGTGTCTGCTCCTGTCTGCTCTGGGCTGGACTGTGGGATTGAGGAACTAGTGTCTGCTCCTGTCTGCTCTGGGCTGGACTGTGGGATTGAGGAACTAGTGTCTGCTCCTGTCTGCTCTGGACTGTGGGATTGAGGAACTAGTGTCTGCTCCTGTCTGCTGTGGACTGTGGGATTGAGGAACTATTGTCTGATCCTGTCTGCTCTGGACTGTGGGATTGAGGAACTAGTGTCTGCTCCTGTCTGCTCTGGACTGTGGGATTGAGGAACTAGTGTCTGCTCCTGTCTGCTGTGGACTGTGGGACTGAGGAACTAGTGTCTGCTCCTGTCTGCTCTGGGCTGGACTGTGTGATTGAGGAACTAGTGTCTGCTCCTGTCTGCTGTGGACTGTGGGATTGAGGAACTAGTGTCTGCTCCTGTCTGCTGTGGACTGTGGGATTGAAGAACTAGTGTCTGCTCCTGTCTGCTCTGGACTGTGTGATTGAGGAACTAGTGTCTGCTCCTGTCTGCTCTGGACAGTGGGATTGAGGAACTAGTGTCTGCTCCTGTCTGCTCTGGACTGGACTGTGGGATTGAGGAACTAGTGTCTGCTCCTGTCTGCTCTGAGCTGGACTGTGGGATTGAGGAACTAGTGTCTGCTCCTGTCTGCTGTGGACTGTGTGATTGAGGAACTAGTGTCTGCTCCTGTCTGCTCTGGACTGTGGGATTGAGGAACTAGTGTCTGCTCCTGTCTGCTCTGGACTGTGGGATTGAGGAACTAGTGTCTGCTCCTGTCTGCTCTGGACTATGTGATTGAGGAACTAGTGTCTGCTCCTGTCTGCTCTGTGCTGGACTGTGGGATTGAGGAACTAGTGTCTGCTCCTGTCTGCTCTGGACTGTGGGATTGAGGAACTAGTGTCTGCTCCTGTCTGCTCTGGACTGTGGGATTGAGGAACTAGTGTCTGCTCCTGTCTGCTCTGGACTGTGTGATTGAGGAACTAGTGTCTGCTCCTGTCTGCTCTGGACTGTGGGACTGAGGAACTAGTGTCTGCTCCTGTCTGCTCTGGACTATGTGATTGAGGAACTAGTGTCTGCTCCTGTCTGCTCTGTGCTGGACTGTGGGATTGAGGAACTAGTGTCTGCTCCTGTCTGCTCTGGACTGTGGGATTGAGGAACTAGTGTCTGCTCCTGTCTGCTCTGGACTGTGGGATTGAGGAACTAGTGTCTGCTCGTGTCTGCTCTGGACTGTGTGATTGAGGAACTAGTGTCTGCTCCTGTCTGCTCTGGACTGTGGGATTGAGGAACTAGTGTCTGCTCCTGTCTGCTCTGGACTGTGGGATTGAGGAACTATTGTCTGATCCTGTCTGCTCTGGACTGTGGGATTGAGGAACTAGTGTCTGCTCCTGTCTGCTCTGAGCTGGACTGCAGGATTGCCAGTCTTGCTCAAGCATCAAAGAATGCCTTACACAACCTTCTGTTTCTTCATAGATCTGCAGCTGGGGTCTTTTCCCGGTCATATTCTGGTATTAATATATCTTTATTCTGTCTTGCCATTTCTGTACCAGCTTCTATTCTGGAGAAATTTTAAAATTCTTCTTTTAATTTTACATTTGTCCTTGAAAGCTCTCTCTTTCATACTGTATCCTTCTGTATCCATCTGACCCTCTCCAGTCCTCTGTCCTCTGACACTGGTGTTTCACTTGTTACAACTACTTGATTGGAGTGTCAGGTTCCTTTCCTGTATACTTTCAAATCATGGCTCATCCTTTCTACTTAGACCAGAAGGGCTGAGCAGAAGGGTGTGTTTAAACATCGTGTCTAGGACCTTGCTTGCTTTCACTGGTATTTTCATATAGTCCTACAGTACGTTTGTTTTTTTTTACTGTAACTTAATTTATGATATTCCCAGTATTACATTGTATCCTATGTTTCTTGCACATCTCTTTGGAATATTTGTAATATGGAAAGCGGTTTATGAAAGTACTTTGACATTTTCCAGGGGGAGTGTAATGGCAGATTTTGTCTGTGTTTCGCAGTCCTGCCATGAGCACAGACCTAGGGGAAGCAGAGAGCCGCCAGCGCTCAGCAGTAGAGTGGTGGGGCGCACAGTCTTTCTCACTGGGGGTCCATACCAAACACACCTGAGACCCCAGAAAGCTGCTGACCGCAGAGCACTCCCTTACCATATGGAGGTGTGTGCCCGGCGCTCCTGAACTCCACCTGTGGTGTGAAGGCATGGGATGGCTCTCATCTGGAATGTCTTCACAGGACATATGCTCCGTGCCTGGGGCCTAACTGCGAATTCTTCCATGTGCCGGATTTTTAAAAGACTTGAAATTATCCACACATCTCCCTCTTCATAGGATCCTTCATAGCCGGGAAAATAGAGCACAACAGTTTTTGTTTTACAAAAGCAACATAAACAGTTAAAACAGCACCAGAAATGCTGATGCACAAAGGGCCATCGGTTTTCAATGGCTGCTCTGTCCGATACAGGGTCATGATGACCCTCACCCCCTGGACGCTGCACGGGGAAGGCCACACATGGGACCAGACGGCGCACATCTTATACACCCCAGCAGTATGTCTGAACTGCAGGAAGAAACTGGAGAAAACCCTCTCTGCCACACAGAGAACATGCAGACTGGACTCCCCATAGGAGGCTCCTCTGGCCAGGATCGAACCCAGGACTCAGGAGCTGTGAGACAGCAGGGCTGACCGCCCACCATGCTTACAGTGGTCAGTAATGTGTCCCATTGGGCAGCCAGCTGACCCCCAGCAGGTGAGGCTCCATGGCAAGTGGACCTGAAACAGAAGAAAAGACTCCAGTGAAGAGCTGCTGCCTGGGGTTGAGAAGGATCTGTATCTTACAGTAGTGGGTCCTGCTGGCAAAGGACATCTCACTGCAGCTGCTGTGCATCTGTTAGACACACTGAGAAACACACTACCAGGTGGGTTATTATGGGATGGATTAGAGGATTAAAGGAATGGGAGTCCTGCAGTTTAGAGAAGTGGTTCTTTTTATCTGCTGGGAGAGAAAACAAACAGAACAGAAAAACAGAATTCCAGTTGTTAAAAATCAAACACAATCTGGGTGCCCAGATGTGAAGGACACAGTTTGTATTCCTCTGTGACGACACCGTCCCCAAGGTAGTTACAGTCAACACAGCGTATTTATAAAGATGATAACAAATCGGTGGACGTTAACACTGAGCGTCTGATATTCCAGTTGCGCTGCTAAATGATCTGAAAACCCAAGGGCCATCAACACCCAGAGGAGAATTTCCCAGGATTTCTCAGGGAGACTCTGCCCATTTCTGCTTTTGGGACTTTTTCCCATCGCACATCTGTCTTTGCAGACCTCTGGAGTGAACATCCCGGAAGAGTGGCAGCTGTTCAGCTCACTTGGGATCAGCACTTGTTTCCTTGGTTTTGCTCCAGGAAGCCTCTTGGAGATGTCAGCAGTCCTGTGCCCACTGCTGTTTAGGGTACGAGCAGTGCTACTAGCAGAAGCAACTAGAAAATAAGGCAGGAGAGATCTGGAAGGGGGGCAGCACGATGGCACAGTTATCAGCATGCTGCTTCACAGCGCTGGGGCCCTGGGCTTAATTCCAGACGTGAGAAGCTGTATGTTCTCCCCGTGTTTGTGAAAGTTTCCTCCCAGAGTCCAATGACATTTTGGTGAGTCAATTGGCTTCTGGTGAAACGTAGCCCTGGTGTGAGTGTGTGTGTCTGTGTGTCTGTCCTGTGATGGACTGGTGTCCCGTCCAGTGTGTACCCCTCCTTGCGACCCAGACCCAGGTTCCCCTGCCACCCTGGATGAAGTGCTCATAGCTGAAGTCAGGCTGCCAGTGTAAAGACTGATCTGTATAAGTCCACCAATATTCTGGAAGGTGCGTCATCAACATCATCATATTTTTTTCACTCCATTTAAAGTTTTTTTCAGTGGGCACTGAAATTTGTGTTTAGAATTCCATCGTGTACTGAATTACCCAACAAAAAAGTACACCTCTTGAATATCATTCAGCACATAACAGGACAATCTGCACATAAATGTCAAAAAGGCCCTGGTCAGAGGCACGAGTGTGAGTCATGTGTTGGGCAAGATGCAGGCCTATACTTGTTAATGAATTATCTGTTAAGCTAAAAAAGGGAAATTTGTTGCATGCAACATGGCAAACCCAAATAAACAAAAGCAAAGGATTGTCTCACAGTGAAACAAACAACAACACCATACAGATGAATCTATATAATTTCAGTTATCTTTTAATACTCGCTCTCCTTTCAGAAACGACTCCCGCATTAGATGGAACGGAATGGATACAATCCTTCAGGAAAATGGCCACAGCTGTAGAGATGTAAGAAACATTCAAAGCTGCTGTTCTCTTCAAAGATGGAGAAAATTGCTACAGCGGGAAAAAAACAAGTTTTTTTTCGATTTAAGAAAAATCCTGAATAGAAGCAATTACCCCAGAATAACCTGAGCAGATGGACTGTTTTCCTTTGTATCCAGTGTTGAGATATCTTGTAGCCACAAGCATTCCTGCTTGAAGGCAAATCCAGATGTTCGTGTTGCTTGAAGATATGTGCTGGGTAGTTGCAAACAGCTGGGAGCCAGGCTTTGCCAGGAGGATTCAATTAGCTGTGGTTCAGCGCTCCTGGGACCCTGTACAACAGTGACTTCAGGGCCTAGTGGGCATCCCATGGTCCTCTGTGTCCAGATGCCTCATGCAGGTAGCAGCTGGAATTGCCAGAGGGAGTGAAGGAAAGTTCCTGAGTCCCGAGGACTTGCCAGGAGCTGCCTTGGACAGCACAGGCCTCTGCAGGCGGTGATTGAAGTCACTCACTCATCAAGCAATCAAGAGCCTATTCACCGGACGTGCTTATGAAGAATCGGAGACGAGTTTTGGCAGTCGGGGGTTGCAGCAGGCAGGCATCTTTCTTGCAAAGTCTTATTTGTGAAAGCCAGTCCACTGGCTTTCTCAACCCCATGTGCAGGGACAAAAACATTTTAATGCAAATTGGGAGATGGACTCTGCTTCAGTGTCATCTGGCCGATTGCACTGTTTTCCAGCGGGTCTGAGAACAGAGTCGCTACCTAGAGCTGAAACAGGCCATGCCACCTTTTAGAACACAACTCCAGCTGCTGCTGGAATCAGATAATGGACCAGTAGGTGGCACTCTACCCTCCAGACCAGTGGCTCTAGGCCATAGCCCAAACACTCATTGAAGAATCTATGGCATTATCTGGGAGACAGGTGGCCGGGCTAAAGTTTCTTTCAAGCCCGTGCAAGTCATTTCCCTCGCTGGTTTAATTCACACAGCATTACCTCTCTTCTGCTCTTGGTATGCTGCGTAGCTGAGCTCTGGGCGAAGAAACTGACCCTGCCTCAGAAGCACTGACACCCCTGGTTTACCCCGGTTACCTGCACAGCACTCGCACGCCCTCCTCACTGAAACACACTGCAGAAAGTCCTGCTGCTGTCAAGCTGAGCTGACTCCTGTTGGATGAAGTTTTTCCAGCAGTAGTTTTTCACGGTAGTCTTTCCTGCCTATCATGAGATTGCAGTTGCCTTCTGGTATATTTTCCAAAGTATTTTTATTGAACCTTGTCTTTTTAACTAGTGGAATGAACTAATTCATTTTGCTAGTAGTTCGGGTGGGTAGCTGCGTCAGCATACGTAAGTCTGCAAAAACAGCCCTCGGATCATCAACTTGACCAGGAATTCCCAGTCTCACAACCGCATTCCTTTGGTTCTTCCCTACCACTCTCGCACACTTTCTATCCCCAGGACCGTTATTAAAATCCACTCCATTCTACTACTCCATCCCTCCATCGATTCCCTTTTCTAACCGCCCAATCATCTCTTACTGCTGACCACCCAGTCTATGTAAACGTCTGGTTCACTGCTCCCTTGACCGCCCTCAACAATCATCCCCACCAGGTACTTTGCTGCATCATCTGCAAATATATATCTAACACCACACTCATTCAGGGCCCCTCAGGTCAATTCCGGATCACTCAGACAACATTCTCATTTACTGTATCTCCTGCAAAAAATTCTCACCTATCTACGTTTGGGAAACTGGAAGGAGACTAGGAGGAGACCTCTTCAGAGAACATGTTAGGCCTGTGAAGATGAAAGATTTCTCCAAGCCCATTGTTTCTCATTTCACCTCAGATGACCATGATCACACCGGTCTCTCTGTCTCTGTTCCCAAAGAAGGGTTTCTCAACTCCCACAGCAGAAAAACAACAGAAACGAAACTCATCCTGAAACTAGGTTCACACCATCCCCCTTCTCTCAACGACAGACTTGTTTTCATGTAATCTTCTCTATTCTCATGCAGGTTTTGACTTAAGACCTTTCTTCACCCATCTGCACTTTGCACTTCCTGAGTGACCTCTCTGCCCCTCCTGCCTCCTCCCCTCTCCCAGCTTTTGTTTTTCTGTGCTATTTAATCTCTGCTGTCTGCCCTGTCTTTCTCACAGCTGAAAAGCCTTCACAGCCGAAATGTTGAGTTTTCTCTCTTCTCTTTTCAGCATGGAATAAACCTATTACCTATTCATTTTGCTATATTGGTGTCTTTGCCAGGCAGTACAAGCCGAGACTTCCATTATACAAAAGCACCACAGGGTGTGAAAACAAAAGTGTGGTCAAGATCTGATTTTATGCTGTATGCTGGTCTTGATTTTATGCTGGGGGCCACAACGTCATGTGTCGCAGTCAAAGGAATGAACTATAGTCCAGGACCGACCTCTTTCACACAGATGCACAGAGAAAATCAAATGTTATCATGTCTGTGATGCAAGATATCTCAACACCTGTAAGCTACTGTGTGAAAAAAAATGCAAATCATTTAGAAATGAAATTCAGTAAATAGCATGCTCAAAGCAGTCTACAATTATGGGTGTATTTACAGGACTTTTAAATAAAAGGTGATTTAAAGTCTCACGGTAAAAATAGTGAAGAGAGCTGTGCAGTTCAGATTTGTCTGTGGGCAAACGACTCCCTCCTCCAGCAACACTCTTCCCCTCACGAGTCACATCAGGCTGGAGAGCAGTAACTCACATCTAGGTTACAGTGATGTGTAGTATAACTATGTAAACATCTCACAAGAATATACAGCACGTCTGTACTGAATATACTGTACCTGTGTAATGAAAATACTGTGCCGTACCTGTGTAATGAATATATTGTACAGTACTTGTGTAATTAATATACAGTAAGTGTATAATGAATATTCCCTACAGTACATGTGTGATGAATATATACACCTGTGTATTACAGTACATGTGTGATGAATATACACACCTGTGTAATATATATTCTCTACAGTACGTGTGTGATGAATATACCGTACAGTACCTGTGTAATGAATATACTGTACAGTACCTGTGTATTGAATATACAGTAAGTGTGCAATGAATATTCTGTACAGTACCTGTGTAATGAATGTGCTGTACCTGTGTAATTATTGTATTTGGGGGTTCAGGCCTCTGGCTGGGGGTCGGATTGGGAACACATTTTTTGTTCTTCATTTTCGCGTCACCTTTCAGGAACACATCTGCCCTGCACATCGAGGACGGCCTGCAAGAATGAGAAACAAGCCCTACTGTTAGAACTACTGGAGGCTTCCACTGCTTGGAAAACTGATAATCACTCCTGCCATTTTTTAGCGCTCTGTAAAATTGTAACGTAATTTTAATGCTTTTAAAATGAGGGGAAAAAAGGCTGGAGAGGAGAGGGCTGGAGCAGCTGCCTCCACAGCCCCAGCTCCGGGGCCGAGGGGGTCTGGGGGGACGGTGTTGGAACAGGGAGAGGGCCGGCCGGGGGGCCGGGGACGACTTGAAAAGGAAAACCTCTGTAGTGGAGACCTGGGCTCATCGGCTCTCTTCTGCTTCGCTTGATCAGGGCCAGAAGTGTCCTCCTGCACAACACAACCTGGAGCCCCCCGGCCGGCCCCCCCGACGGTACCTGAGCTGCTCCGCTCGGCCCCCCACCCCCGGGGGATTGTCCTAATTCTGCTCCAGCAGCTCAGGTTTCCGGTTAGGACAAGACCCTGAAATCCCAAGACTTCTTTTAGAGACCGAGTGTGTCTGGTGATGGGGCTGTGCTTACAGCTACTGGCGCGACTTTATTACAGAGTGTGTGCGGAGAGTAAACAGCCTCCGTGTTTATCTCGGGTTTTGTCTGCACAGTCGAGAAATTGAAAGTTAGTTTCTTTCACTGCTGGCAGCGGCACTCCTTTCTAAATCAAAGAGCAGCCTTGCTTTTCGAGAGATTGGAAGAGCTGCATGTAGCTAGGGAACTGAAAGCAGTTTTAAAAGCTTACACTCAAGAGCCTACCATTTATTTTAATAGTCTTGAGTGAAGTGCAAGTGAGATATGGGGAAACTTGAGCCACACCTGCCAAGTTTGAAAAATAATTGCTCAGCAACAGTTTGCAGTGTAGGATGCATAAAGTAAGAGAAACATATAGTAGTGTGGAGGCCACTCTAGTCTGATCAGGAGCTCTGTTTTGCTGCTCTGTAGTCAAGTTCTTACTAGGACGATAACTGTCATATTTGGAGTTAACAGGCCAAGCAGTGTTGAACAGAGGCAGTTAGTGCTAGAGTGTTCTGTCTGCCAAGGTTGTGATGCCCTAGTGTGGGCGAATAAACGTATCTCTGCCACCTGTGAGGCACATTTCTGAAGCAGGTCTTGGTGTTCATGTTGGCTGGTACAGAAGTTGCCAGACAACCGAAGTGTCAATTTTGATTGAAAACTTTTGGTAGTAAAATGGCGGCCAGGCGGCCATTGTGACTGACAATGGAGCCCCATTTCACCACATGTTAACTGGAGGGGCAGGAAAGGGTAACTGCTGGGCAGACACTCCATGGACAGGAACAGTGTGTGTAAAAGGCCAGCTGGCACCAAGCATTGACCTGAGAGCAGGGAACATTCACGGCAAACCAGCTTTGATTGCAGTTGTTTAGAGTTAATTGATCAAGCAGTTTTTAAACAGCAGGTGTTGTTGTTACAAACTAAATGTTGACAACTAAGAGAAAGAAATGGTTGTCAAACAGCATCGCGCAGAAACACGTTTTTTCTGTATTTTCAACCTCACTAGAGCTATACTTGTTGTAGTTTAGAGTTAATTGGCCAAACAGCTTTTTGCAGAGCAGGGAGCCTGATGGGCTGTATTTTTTCAACATGGGTGAAAACAAAAATTATAATAGCAACTTTTCAGATGGAAAGAAATGTGGCTTCTGGTGAAATCTGCCGAGTTTGAGTTCAATCGGGAAGACCCTGACATGGTTTTGCAGCTCCCAGGTCAGGCTGCCATCATGGCTGACACAGCCGCTGCCACAGACTGGACGGCGGGTCTTCTCCAGCGCACGCGCCTGGTCCGGAGTCGCTCAACTCCGAGTATGAGCGGCCACAAACGTGAGGGAAAAAAAAACGGAAATCCTTGCGACTTCCACCACTTGCAAGCCTAAAAATAATTTCCTGGTGTGCAGGCTTAGTTTTACTGGTGTTTACCGGCTGACTTGAGTTCCTTTCTTTCCAGGCATGTCATTACGGTTGATCATGCCTGCTTCTGCTCTGGGTGACTTAATTGTCTGAGAACCTCAATAAATTCAGCAGCAGGACGAGGCCCTTTGTGCTGGCTCATTCATGCTCGCTAACACGCAGGGCTGAGGTGATGGGGATGTCAGGGTCCAGAGAGTCAATACTACATCCCTGCACATGAGTACACAAACTCCAGACAAGCGAGGGCCTGCTGTCTTCAGCAGCGCTGTACTGAAAGAATGACACTCCAGAGAGTCTGGACACAGGCAGGAGACCAGGACCCCACGGACAGGCAGACAGGCGTCCCTCAACACTGGGCGTCCTGCTCTGAGACCTGTCCCAGCTCACCTCTGCAGCATCACAAATCACTGTCATTCACAGAAGAGAGCAGCCTGTGAGGAGAATACCTCAAGACTTCTGTTCAATATTTTTATATCTTTTAATGCTGAGTGTCAGACCCACAGTGACTGAGAGTCAGGCTAGCAGAGCATCTTTCCCGCGTTTCTGTGTGTTTGATAGGATTTCTATCAAAGTCTCCAGTTCCTTTCCTGATCAACACCATACTTTTAATGGGATGGCCCGTAGATCGACAATGTGCACCGGCCTGTATGGTTGTCTTAAATCAGGATTTGCGCCTTCAGAAGAAAGAAGGTATCCATATCAGTATCAGTAAAATAAACACCTGAATAAATGAAGTGCTAGCTGGGGCTTGGATAGTCAATTCAATTCAATTGATTTTTATATAGCGTCTTTCACAACAGGGTTGCCCCAAGGCGCTTAACAAAGCAAGTGACCAGACATGTTTGAATACAGAACAGAAAAGACCCAAGGACAACGGTGGAAAGGCACCAAAAACTCCTTAGCAAGGAGAAAAAAACCTCTAGGGGTCCAAGGTCAACTGGCTGCCCAACCGCTCTGGGCATGCTAACATTATACAATTAAAAAAAGGAATGAATAAATGGGGCCCCTATAACTAAAGGCTTTACCGCCAGCTGTTTATTTTATTAATGTGTGGAATATCATTCCAGTTAGTGTGGATGTCTCACAGCCTTTGTGTCCTGGATTCGGCTCTGCACTGTGGCACCTGTCTGTGTGCAGTCTGCATGTTTCTATGGGATTCTGCCACTAATTACCAAGTATAAATGGCTTTCTGACTATGGATGCTGGACTTCCTTTGGAATTCAGTGTATATTGAGACTCCTTTACATTGGCATGTCTCCCACAGAATCAATGAAATGCTGGATTTTGCTAATATGTCATCTAAATGATGTGTTGGTGTTTTGGCTTTAAAACGATGCTCTCTCAGATGTTTAACAATTCTGTGAGAAGACAAAGCGAATCTGCATTAACTGTCCTCGTCTGTGGAAATCCCAAGGCCGAGGTAAGAATATCTGTCACCAACGGTATTTCTTCGAATTGTGTCACTTTAACAGAGCTTGAAAATGAAAATATCCGAGGCATCATAATTGAATAAAAATGAAAAAAAAAGATTAGAAATGACGTCTCCCCTCATGCGTGCGTTTGATCGGGACACGAGCGGGGCTTTTATTTTTCCGCGCGCTTTTCCCGAGACGGTGCAGAACAGAAGCCGCGCGAACGCGAGTTCTACCCCCTACTCCTGGCAGGGGGGGTGTGGGGGCTGGCAGACTGAGCCCCCCCCCCCCAGGTCCGCGCACCCCCTCTGTTCCGTGCCGCCTGGGGTCCCTGCTCCCCGCGAGCAGGCAGCCGGCCAGCCCACAACATTCCGCGGCTCCGATGTCCGGCTGGCAGCGGGGCCGTCTCGTCCCAGCCGGGGGGCCGGGGGGCCGGGGGGCCCAGACATGCTGCAGCTCAGCTCTTTCATGCCGGTCCAGGAGAGACGCCGCGGAGGCATGTGTTCTGGTTTGCCGAGGGGGCATCTGGGTAGATAACAGCTGCACACGGAGAGGAGAGGAGGCCGGGGCGCCGCAGCAGTGACCCGCAGAGGTGTGCAGGACAGCTTTTCCAGTTGGCAGCGCCAGGACAGAAGCGCCCGTTCCGGTTCACAAGCCACACTCGGGCGCCAGCTCCTGCCGGGAATCACAGAGGAAGAAGGGAAAGCAAAAACGAAACAGCAAATCAATAACAAGCGACATAGATGCATGATGCAAATTCCTGCTCATTGTGTGCCTTGGCAGGAACGTGTTGCAGTTCATCTCCACATGTCTTAATTTAATTCTGGCATTGCCTAACATAATTTAGTATTCGTTTTAGGTTATCTGTAAATTACTTCCTGTTCAGTTTAAGATCAGCCAGTTTAATTCAGTTGTGAGAGAATGGACAGGATGGCACTTTCCAGATGTCTTACAATGAGCCGGAAATCCACAGTGCTCAGAGATCTTATCACTTCCAGAGGCCTGTGATTGTCAATGGATAGCTCAAGGAAGAGCACGGGGCTCAGAGTGGATGAAGCACTGATATAGTTGTCATGCAAAGCAGCTTTTTTTAACTGCCTAATCTGTATGTCATCCAGGTCTGGGAATGAGTATTAAAGCCCTTTCCAGATCCAGCAATGCTGAAAGGCCTGCAGCACTGGTCTGATAAAAATCTCTTAAGTGCAGAATTGAGAGCCTCTGGGAGCCAGAGTGTGTGAGATGAGACTGTAGACAGACGGCCAGTCCGTCTGTGAGATCTAGAGCTTCACCACGTCGTGCTCCTGGCCTGAGAAACACAGTCCACTGACTCCATGCACTGGAGTGGTTTAGGTCCTACACTGAGCAAGGGGACTGAAAGGAAGTCTACCTGATAGGTTGTGATTGTAGTCTCTGTGTCTCCACCTGTGGCCTGGTCCTGGAGGACTGCTGTGTCTACTGGCTCTGCATCATCTCCAGTGCCGATAGGTGACTGAATCTGATCCACTTGCTTGTATAAAATTGAATTTAACTTGTTTCTGTGCTCAGTCCTGAGTGCCAACAATATGCCAGTGTACGGCTCCCAGCACCTTCATTGTACAAAAGTTTAAGCACTGTCTCCTCAACTTTCAACGTGCTTGATCAATTGCTAATGAACAGATACAGGTGGCAATGACACCACATCACTTCCCATAACGAGCGTTATTTTCCTCTGTGGTCTAATCTGTTAACATTTCAGGCAACAGCAGTGCATGAAGGCAGGCCTGGTACAACTACAAATCCCACTTGACATTTTATGTGCTGAAGGAAATTTACAGATACACACTAAAGAGAAAACTGAAATCGGTGAACCTGAGTTCCAGGCCCAGGGTTGGGAGCCATTGAAACATTGGAATTATCTGGCTTTCCATATCTAATGGCACAAACATCAGCTCCAGTTCAAAGCGGAGCTGCTAACAGGGATGAATGTTTGAGTGTGCTCCGTTGTGTGCTTCATATTTTCTCACATTTCTTCAGTTCTTTCTGCGCGCTCATTAATGCAGGGTTTTTGTGTTTTGTTTCACGGGGGTCAAGATTGTTCTGTGATGTGCTGTCATGCTTAAAATAGTTTCCCCTCAAATAAAGGGCACTGAAATAACAGAGGTGCTGGGATGACAAACTGACATGTGGTCAACACTGCCACAGCACGCATCAGGCTCTTCACCACAACTTTGTTCCAAGTGGAGAAAGGAAATCACATTCGGGAAAAGTGCAGTTATTTCATTTAGGGACAAATCAATGGAAAAGCAAGAGCTGGGCTCCACCTTTAAATTCCAGGTCTCGTGTCCGTCTCCTGGCAGCGAGTCTTGTCTGCTGTGTTTCTGCTGTCTGTTCACCCCATTTTCCCAACGGACAGCTGCTGCTCAGTTCTAGCTGTGGAATCTGAGACACGTGGGTAGATCAAAGTTTCGATTTTATCTGGGTTGTGCTTTGAAAACCTTCTGCTTCCATGGTCAAATGTTTGTGCACCTTCTCTGCAAGACACTTGACAAATGAAACGTGTCAAACGGGCAGCTGGACACGCTAAAACTTTATGTCATGTCCAGTTGATGACCACCCTCTTGATACATTATGAGAACCCTGCACTTGTCATTTGATTAATTAGTTAAAGGAGTTCCCAAACTTAATGGGGTGCACATGCATAGTACAGTATTTAATCATGATAAACAGCAGACTAACTGTGTGAGCCAGGCTTTATACAGTGCTGTATATAGATTTTTAGATTTAAATAGATGGCACTTGTGTCTGGAGCTACTGAGGTCCCCATGTGTGCCAATAACGGAGCTATGAACTGTGCGACACAGATTATTGACTTGGAAAGTCTGAATGTGGAAACCTCAGTAATGGGCTAGCTGCTGTCTGGCGGTCCCTGCGATGTGAACTGAGGATAAAGGAAGTGGTAATATCTCAGCAGCTGTGCAGCGATTGATACTGCTGGCCACCAGAGCCAGCCAGCCTCACGCCCTGCTTGCCAGCGGTGGTTTTAGCTGGTGAGATGAGTTCCTTAAACGGGCCGTCACAATAATTAAGAACGTTGCCAGAGCAACAGCATCATTACCATAAGAAACAAAAAGACCAGGGTTAGTGTTTTGTGAGTGTGATGAGAAATCAATGTTTATATACTTAAAATAAAGTGTTGCAGGTATCTGGAGATCCTTGCCTCCAGTAGTTTAGATTTCATGCAGTGATAGTAATAAGAGTCCTGGCATCGCTGTGGTTGAAGCAGCCAGGTGTGCTGTCCAGCTGTCCTGCTGGACTGGGAGGAATGGCAGCACGACTCCCTCTGGACCACAAGTTCACGGCGATGCCCAGAAGCTGTGAGCTGTGGAAAACACAGTCATTCACGTATACAGCCGAAGCTCCCAACTTCACTGGAAACCACCAACTCCAAAACCATGTTAAAACAGCTGGACTATCGAGATTCCCCATCCGTGACTGGGGTTTTCCAGCCCATCTCCGCTCAGAGGTCTCCCTTGCAAAAGTGAGATTCATCTGAATGGGTTTCTGGTTAAATTACACACCAGTATATGAGCGGGCTTACGAGTGCACTGTCCTGGGGACCAGTGATCACAAGTGGGAAATATCTGGGCATATCTGGAGGCGGGCAGGGAATGCTTCGTACGGCCCAGTCCCATCTTCGACACGGGTGCGAGCGTTGTGCTCTGACAGTGCACTCGGAAGTGCCTGGTTCCTGGCAACCAGCGATTGTCACCCCTCCTCGTTCTCCTCGAGCTGCAACATCAAACCCAGCAGCCACTCCACAGCAAACAGTGGCAGTGACAGGTCCCGTTGTCCTCGGGCCTGGTGTCCCCCAGCTCTTCACCTGCAGGAGATCCAGGTGCTGTGCGTTCTGCGCGGTCCGAACCCTCCACACTCTGTGAGCGGGGTGGTCTGTCTTCTGCTTCCTGCATTTCCTGTGCAGCCAAAGACCACACTGTCAGGAAGACAAAGTAAGGGATGTGTGTTGTAATGAAAGCTGGAAGTACATCTTTATATTAAAAATTCAATAACATTTCAATTAGAAAAGTCACAAAGTTCCTTTTTACGGTGAATCAACTTGTTCTACTTAAGCAAAATAAAGAGGTTTTATGTTGTACAAGAGGTTTTAATGATGAATCATCCGGCTCAGGTCTTTTTGGACCTTTAGCTTTATAGAAAGAAACATTCTATTTCTATCTGTAGAAATTCAGACATTTTTCTGAAATGTGATTTCTTTCGAAATTGGAATGTTTTCCAAAAACGGAATGTTTCATTCTGGTTACAGGATCTTTGTTGGAAACATTATGTTTTAAATCATTTAAAGCTTGTGGAAAACTAAAAATGTATTTTTCATCTATTGTATTACTGTGCTGTAGACAGAATGGTGGTGCAGTGCTGGGGCCCTGGGTTCAATTCCTGGGGATCTATCTGTGTGGAGCTTGCATGTTCCCCTCCTGTTTGTATGGGTTTCCTCTGGGTGGTCTAGTTTCCTCCCACACTCCTAAGACATGCTGGTAGGTGAATGGACTTCTGGGAAAGTTGGCCGTGGTGTGTGTGTGTGTTGCGATGGACTGGAGTCTTGTCCAGGCTGTACCCTGCCTTGTTGCTTGCTGGGATAGACACCAGCTGCCCTGTGACCATGAATCGGAAAAAGCTGTTAGAAAATGGATTTATTTATACACTGCAGTTCTACTCTGTGCTCTCTGTATGTACGTATAACCGATTAGTCTTGTGCAGGAGATCAGCCATTGCTGTTGAGGTTTACTGTAGCTGTGGATTGCAATTCAGTGCCATTCTGACGAACAGCAGCCCCCTAAACGGTGACAGTGCTGTGAAACATTAATTATCTAGAGCCGGGTTTTTGCAGGAATAAAAATAGACTGATTAAATCAGAGGCATTCTCTGTGTTCGGATCCCCCACATCAGCTTTTTCCTTGTTTTCTTTTTCTTACTGCAACCTCAGGTCGAGTCATAGTGAGGCAGCCTGTAGAAAGCAGGACCGAGGATGAAATCACTGCTTCATATTTTGTCTTTAGTCAAATGTAACTCCAAAAACATCAGCAGTAAAGTGCTGTTTGTGAATGATATAAGAAGGGTGTTGGAGGGGAGAGGGTGTGATGGATCATTTTCTCATCTTCAAGAAAAGGGTTCAGTAATACAAGTTCCACTGTTGCTTTTGACTGCTACTCAAACAGGGGAGTATAATAAATCATTATTGGTCATGTGTGTTCATTCAACGTCAGAGTAATGCATACAGGCTAGAGATGAACTATGGCCTCAACAACAACATGGTGCTTGAGAGCACAAGTTTGTGAGAGTGACAAGAAGCATAATATTGACTTGAGATTCACCATTAGAAGAGTAAGGCTATTACTATTTTAATATTTGTTTAGGTTATTCTTTAATTTAGAACCATCACTCACATAAGGGATGAAGCCTCTTCTCTAAAAGGGAAAGAACATAGCCACTGGGCTGTTGATGCTAATTTGTCACAAGCTGCTGTCTTAACACAATAGCAGAGCTTGTTATTTATTTTAAATATTTCATTAGAAATGCACTTTTTAAATGAATCAGTTTCCTTAGAAATGTACTTTTTAAATTAATCACATACTGTAGTCACTCACTCTTCATGCACATGATTAAAGTAAACTGTTTTTATCTGCTATTTTTTCCCTATACTGCTTTTACATTCAGTCTTCTTTTATGCTTGATGTTGGCAATTAAGTGGTCTTTTCTTTTTTGTGCTAAAGACGTTCAAACAGTTCTAACTCATGTTTTGCTACAAAATAAAACCAAATAAAATCGTACTGTAGCTGTGCGGATTAGGTGTTGTCCTTCTGTCTGGTGTAAGTTCTCTGCCCAAACAGGCAAGATTCAGAACGAGCCAGGGCAGCCGGCCCGTCATCCGTTTCCAGAATTTCCCTCATCGATACAGGACACCATTCCCCTAGACAAACTGGAAACGGAGTTGCTGATTTTGACCTACTAGTTTCTGAAGCAGCACGCTGTGAAGAGGAGTTAAATACGCGTGTTCCACTGTAAAAGGGGCAGAGCAGTGGCTCTGTGGCTCTGTGGCTCAGGATCTGCGCCTGTGGCTGGAAGGTTGCCGGTTCAAATCCCGCAGTTGCCAGAGGAATCCTACTCCGTGGGGCCCCTGAGCAAGGCCCTTCACCCCAGCTGCTCCAGGGGCGCTGTATAAATGGCTGACCCTGCGCTCTGACCCCCAGCTTCTCTCTCCCTGTCTGTGTGTCTCATGGAGAGCAAGCTGGGGTCTGTGAAAAGACAAATTCCTAATGCAAGAGATTGTATAGGGCCAATAAAGTGATCTTATCTTATCTTAAAAGGCCATTCCAGCCCTGTGACTGCTGTGTGTCCTGACTCGGGGGGGGGGCTTCTTCGGTCCTCTTGGCACCTGAGGTCATCTTCTGCGGCTCCTTCAGGTAGGTCTTCCGGGGGCGGGGGGTCTGTAAATGGGACCACTGCGTGGCTCAGGTATTGGAGCAGGGGTGCTGCTCTTCACTCCGCTGAACACGGGCTGCCATCTCCTGGGACCCTGCCGAGACTGCTAGAATCATCACAGCTTCCTCTCGACTTCCAAACACACCACTTTTCCCAAGGGCATCTTGACTTACATTTAGCCCCACATCAAGGCTTTCACCAGTGCTGAAGCTGTCGTCACAAGGCTGCATTTCAGCCTGAGCAGTGCTTTCTGGGGTTTGTTTTCCCGTTTCACCTGTTGGCACGCTGGCTCCTTCACAGGCAGAGCTCCAGCACTGTCGCTGGCACAGAGTAGCTCAGCCGGGTCCTGAACTGCAGCCCCGTGGACCGGACAGGCACGGGAGCGCTCGCTCCCCGGTCCCGGGTGGGGAGGCGTGAGGAGGAGCGTGACGGGAGGGCGCTCCCTTATCCGCCTCTTCCCGAGCATCCCGGTGCATCCCCAGGGCTCGCGCGTCCGCGCTCCCCGAGCAGCCGGCCGCGGCGGGCTCTCGCGAGTGTAAGACGGGGGAGGAAGGGGGGGCCGCGCGTGTGCGTGTGTGTGTGTGTGCGGGGGTGGGGGAGAGGCTGGGGGCCCGAGCGAGCCGGGCGCGCTGCAGACGGAGCAGAGGCGGAGAGGCAGAGGAAAGCCGCCCGGCGAGCCGTCGCGGGGCGTGACGTCACGAGTTTTCCTGAAAGTCAACAACAGCAGCAGCAGCAGCAGACGCGGAGCGGCAGAGCCCGGGGCTGGGAGGAGCTGCCGCCGCTCGTGTTCCTGCCGTTATTTCCACGCTATCGCTCGTCTCCTCGTCTTCCCGAGGCGGGTAGCGGCGCGTCGACGCGGCTCCTTCTGCTCGACTGTGCGTGACGGGCGGCTCGGCGCAGGGGAGGCTGCCGCAGGGCTGCACCCGTAGGTCTCCCCATCACCGCCAGTCAGGTAATGAATGGTCCCGGTGTCGGTGAGGGTGATGAGGAGGGTGAGGGTGTGCGGCAGCGCTCCGCCGGTCGAGCGCTGCCTGTGCCCGAGTGCGGGGCTGGTCCGCCGCGGAGGAGCGCGTCGGCCGGAGAGGGAGCAGCGGCGACTCCGGGATGCTGCGGCCGCGGGGGTCGGGAGAGCCGGGAGAGGAGGAGGAAGAGGAGGAGTTCCTCCGGCTCTGGCCTACTACTGCGTGTTTGCACAGCCCCGCTCGCCGTGGCCATTCTGTTGTTGTGTCTCCCCCCCCCTCCTCCTCCTCCTCCTCCCGCACTCGCGGTATCTATGGCAGCCCGGCCGCGCGGACCGTGCTCTTCCTCCTCGGCGGCTCGCGGGGGTGCGGGTCCGCGAGGACAGACGGAGGGATGGATGGATGCTGCAGAGACTCCTTCCTCCTCCTCCTCCTCCTCTTCCTCCCGGCTCTGCGCTGCTGGCGCGACGGTGGTGTTTTTCATGTGGTTCTGGTGGAGGGTTTCGGGGTCGATGTCTCTATCCCGTGTGTTGTTACACGGCCCGGTCTGCGCTGTCGGGCCGAGCCGTTCCGGCCGGTATTGTCTCACGGCCATTAGCGCTTGTTGGTAAACGAGCAGGACGGAATGGTAAACAAATCTGCCTCCGACGGCTCTGCGGCGGTGTCTCTCAGACACCGTGCCGTCTCCGCCTGTTATTGTTGCCTAATTCTTCAGCGCAGAGGTACCACTGCCTTCTCGGCGTCTCATTTCCCTGCCTGCGAGGAGCAGCCTTACTTGGGATCGGTGGAAACGGGCGACATTGAAGCATGTAGCCTAGGCCTGTCTCCCGCCCGCCTCTAACGGCGCTGACAGGCTTATTATTCTTTGTTTTTCGCGACACTGTAGCCGTTTAATAATTCATGCGGGGAAGACGACAGGCTATAATGAGTGTGGAGGGACAGCGGTGTTGGTGATGGTTGATACCCGGCCGCGTCGGTCTCTGCGCAGGCCTGTGTCGGCGTTTGTGTGCTCAAGCTGCCCCAGAGACGGACAGTCCGTCCTGTCCGCGCTGGCTGGCCAGTGGGGTCACTTTCCCATCGTGTAGGCTCAAAGCATGGTGTGTGTGTGCGTATATATATATTAAAATGTGCTTTTCAGAACAGCATCCTTGGGCCTCTCTAGATAATGATGCCTCTCATCTGGGTGCCCAGAGTATTGTTTTTTGTGGAAGTCTGATTTATAGCATTGTAGACCTGCTGAACAGAATAGGTTTGAGAAGGGAGCCGTGTCAGCAGGCGCAGGCTGCAAAGAAGCAGGTACTGGTCCGTTTCCATCCTGGAAGGAAGAGGAACACCTGTCACACCTGAAGGAGGCTCCACAGATGAGACTGTTTCTCTACCTTTCAGCCTGGAATGAACCTGTTCCCTCTACTGCATGGAATAGCCACAGACTGGCTTCTCTTCCTGTGGACAAAATCCCCAAATTGAGCAGATGTACTATGAGCACAGTTCTTGAAAGAGTGGTTTGCGTTCTACAGAGAGCCCTGTACAGGTATTGCACTGATGGCTGTATATTGTCGGAACTGTAGTGCTTGTACAGCTGGAAGAAAGTACGAAGTCCCTCTCACTTTAGTCTGTCTGGACCCGCCTTGCTTCACTGGAAAAAAGTGATGCTTCCGAGTTCTGCAAGTCGCTGTTCCAGCTGCTGCTTAAATCGCTGGAGGAGGCAGTCTGGTAATGTGTGCTGTAGATACTAGGAGGGTGCGATGATCATGCCCTGAGATGGGCTGTCCAGGTGTGACAGGCTGCTCCAGGTGTGAGGGGACTGGGAAGCCGTGATGATCATGCCCTGAGATGGGCTGTCCAGGTGTGACAGGCTGCTCCAGGTGTGAGGGGACTGGGAAGCCGTGATGCCCTGAGATGGGCTGTCCAGGTGTGACAGGGTGCCTCTGCCCACTTCGCTGTGTGAAGGTTGCATGGTTTCAGAGGCGCAAGCCGAGTTCTTGAGACGGGCTCTCTGATTGATGGCGGGCGTTTTCCCAGTGGCTTCGGTGTGGTCTGTCAGGAGAGTTCCTGACTGAAGACCAGTTTGGGTCTTCAGGGTTTCGTCTGGATGTTATACTCGTGTACAAGTGACCTGTCTCTTTTGTCTCGCTGGCTTATCGTACGGTGCCTTAATTGATCATGAGTGGCGCTGTATAAAATGGTGAGGATTATTGGTGCACCTTCTTGCTGCCAAGCCTGAAGAGCAGGCAGTGCTTCATGGGATATGTAGAGCGTGTCAAGCCTCTGTTATACCAGGTGGCGGATAATTACAGCATTCCTCTGCCCCTCTTATGTGGGTGGGATGGGCCCAACTGCTCTCTGTTGAGCCAGTGGAGATCCACCAGCCCAGGCATTTACCCACTCCACTCACTGCTACACCTGTGCAGGGCAGCAGTGTGGAGCAGTACTCCGGGTGGTAGGCTGTGGGTTTGAATCCCAGGTGGGACACAGCTGTTAAACATTTGAGCATAGATTGAGACTAAACGTAATTTACCGGAATTGTTCCAGTCCAATACCCAGCTGTTTAAATGGGTGCACATGTAAGCAAAAAAAAGTATCTTCCAAATATGTAAATATCCTGTACATTAGCATGTTGTTAAACATTGTACATATGAACGTGGAAAAGAACACAAGCATTTGCAATATTGCAGATTACTCAAACCCTTACATGACATAGTCAGTGCAGGCTGAACATGGATGGTTCCAAACAAGATGAGGCCATCCTGCCCTTCTAGCCCATTTAATTGTACTAAATTCATCCCAAGCTCTTATCCAGCTGTTTCCTGAAAGAAAAGGGTATCAGGGCATCATCTTCAACAACATGGCTGGGCAGCTTGTTCCAGGCTCATTCCAGACTTGGTGTAAAGAAGTATCTCCTGATAGAGATGGAGCTCTCTCCACACACAGAGAGACAGAGCCCTCTCACTCTACTGAAGACCAGGCTCCCCACACACAGAGAGATCGAACCCCCTCACTCTACTGAAGACCAGGCTCCCCACACAGAGAGAGATCGAACCCCCTCACTCTACTGAAGACCAGGCTCCCCACACACAGAGAGATCGAACCCCCTCACTCTACTGAAGACCAGGCTCCCCACACACAGAGAGATCGAACCCCCTCACTCTACTGAAGACCAGGCTCCCCACACACAGAGAGATCGAACCCCCTCACTCTACTGAAGACCAGGCTCCCCACACACAGAGAGATCGAACCCCCTCACTCTACTGAAGACCAGGCTCCCCACACACAGAGAGATCGAACCCCCTCACTCTACTGAAGACCAGGCTCCCCACACACAGAGAGATCGAACCCCCTCACTCTACTGAAGACCAGGCTCCCCACACACAGAGAGATAGAGCCCTCTCACTCTACTGAAGACCAGGCTCCCCACACACAGAGAGATCGAACCCCCTCACTCTACTGAAGACCAGGCTCCCCACACACAGAGAGATCGAACCCCCTCACTCTACTGAAGACCAGGCTCCCCACACAGAGAGAGATCGAACCCCCTCACTCTACTGAAGACCAGGCTCCCCACACACAGAGAGATCGAACCCCCTCACTCTACTGAAGACCAGGCTCCCCACACACAGAGAGATCGAACCCCCTCACTCTACTGAAGACCAGGCTCCCCACACACAGAGAGATCGAACCCCCTCACTCTACTGAAGACCAGGCTCCCCACACACAGAGAGATCGAACCCCCTCACTCTACTGAAGACCAGGCTCCCCACACACAGAGAGATCGAACCCCCTCACTCTACTGAAGACCAGGCTCCCCACACACAGAGAGATCGAACCCCCTCACTCTACTGAAGACCAGGCTCCCCACACACAGAGAGATCGAACCCCCTCACTCTACTGAAGACCAGGCTCCCCACACACAGAGAGATAGAGCCCTCTCACTCTGATGGAGACCAGGCTCCCCACACACAGAGAGATAGAGCCCTCTCACTCTGATGGAGACCAGGCTCCCCACACAGAGAGAGAGAAATTAAACACAAATGAAAATTTGTTTCCAATTTTCATTTGTGCAGTGAAAATTGGAAACAAAAGGACTAAATTCTTCACCCAAGGCCGCGGGTTGAGACAGGGCTGCAGCTTGAGCCCACCACTGTTCAATATCTATGTCAATGAATTAGCAGGAATGTTGGAGCAGTCTGCAGCTCCTGCTCTCACACTACATGACACAGAAATCAAGTTCCTGTTCTACGCAGATGACCTGGTCCTGCTGTCGCCCACAGAACAGGGGCTGCAGCAGAACCTGGCACTGCTGGAGCAGTACTGTCAGACCTGGGCACTGACAGTCAATCTGAACAAGACCAGAGTTATGGTTTTCCAGAAGAAAGCCAGACCTCAGGGAAACAGGTACAAATTCACACTGAACAACAACACATTGGAGCACACATCCAGCTACACATATCTCGGTCTCACCATCAGCTCTTCCGGGAGTTTTGACCTGGCAGTGAAGGCACTGAGGAAGAAAGTACTCAGGGCTTTCTACGCAATAAGAAGGAGGCTCTTCAACATCAACCCACCAACAAGAATCTGGCTCCAAATATTTGAAAGTGTAATCCAACCCATTGCCCTATACGGCAGTGAAGTGTGGGGTCCCCTCACAGACCAGGATTACACCCAATGGGACAAACACCCCACAGAAACTCTGCACATGGAAAAACTCCTAACAACGGGTGCAGGGCCGAATTAGGCCAGTACCCACTATTGATAAACATACAGAAAAGAATATTAAAGTATTGGCTACACCTAAAAAACAGTGACGAAAATTCCTACCACCACAAAGCCCTGCTGAGCCAAGAGCTGAGCCCAAAACAGAGCCCCCTGAGCCAGCTGGTCCTGAGGCTCACCGACCTGAGCCACACCAACACTAACCAGCCTCAGGACAGCACTGCTAGAGCACCACAACCCAGACTCAACCACATCACAGCACAGATCAAACAGCAATATCTCACACACTGGGACACACACACACAAACACAAACACAACATAAACTGGAATGCTACAGAACCCTAAACAGACAATACACACTAGCTGAATATTTGACCAAAATAAAAAATAACATACAGAAACAGACCCTGACGAAGTACAGGCTCAGTGACCACAGCCTGGCCATAGAAACTGAGCGACACAGGCAGACCTGGCTGCCCAGAGAGGTCAGGCTGTGCTTCCACTGCCAGCGCAGAGAAATAGAGACAGAGGTGCACTTCCTACTGCACTGTGACAGATACGCTGGGATTAGAGAAACATTCTTCCTGAAATTCAGAAATCTAATCCCAGAGTTCCCACACCTGCCAGAGTCACAACGGGTCCCAATCCTACTGGGAGAGGGAGGAGGGAACTCAGTTGATCTGGCAGCCCAGTATCTGATCTCCTGTCACAGCCTGAGGAACAGTGAGTCTGTCTCCCAATAATGCTCCAGCCGCCTACAGTATATGTCAATATTTTATAATATGTCTTTGTTGTAAATGTCTGTAACATGTCTGTAGATTTTATTTTACTTCTATTTTTTGTTTTGTTCCATGTTAATTTTATTATTTTTATTTGCTTTGGCAACACTGATTGTACCCATCGGTCATGCTAATAAAGCACCTTGAATTGAATTGAATTGAATTAATAGAGCCCTCTCACTCTACTGAAGACCAGGCTCCCCACACACAGAGAGATAGAGCCCTCTCACTCTACTGAAGACCAGGCTCCCCACACAGAGAGATAGAGCCCTCTCACTCTACTGAAGACCAGGCTCCCCACACACACAGAGATAGAGCTCTCTCACTCTGCAACTATGGAGAATTTTTAAACTTGCTTATCTTTTCCCTGTAACTTATATTTATTGTAGAGTTTTTTTTTAGGCTGCGCTTTGTTTCGATAGGAGAGTTTGCCTTGCTTTTCTTCTTGATTGCGCTATGGCTTGTGCGGCGCGGAGTGTGTTGGGGTCACGCGGCAGGAACGTGGATTGTGCCAGCAGCGGTCAGGAAGGGGGGTTCCCCTTCTTGTCCCTCCACTGCGCCTCCACTCTGGAGCTTCCGGCTGGCCAGGAGGCCGAGCCCAAGCACTGGCTGCTGCAAGCTCGCTTGCTTTGTTTTGAATATGTTTGCATAGAAAGATTGTGAAATATTTCCTTTACTGCTTTGCGAGTCCATGTGGCCCTGGGACCTGCAGCTGGAATATCTTGAATCGGAATGCAGCACAGCGGGAGTCTCATCCTTGTCCCTGACGTTGCTCACTATTTGGCTACTTAACTTTCTGCTGTCTCCTTTGCGTTAGCCTGGGTAAAGTCCTCACAGAGGCACGCTAGCTAAACCTGTGAGCGTGCACATTGATGCCTCCCTCTGCTGTTAAAATATTATGTTAATATAATAATCGGCTTGTTTGGGAATCTAAAATGCTGAAGTGAAGACCTGTTACCCTTGTCAGGAAAGCTGTATTTGGCCGAAAGCAACATTTTAGTGTGAGGAAACAAGCCCGGAGTTTCAGCCTAGTAACCCAGTTTGCCTGTGAGCCGCACAGACATGAATGGGCCTCGCCGGCAGCGCTCGTTCAGAATGTGTCTCTCTTCCTCCTTTCCCTGCGAGAGGGGCCTGGCTTTCCGCTGCTGGAGCGCACAGTCTTCGGAATGGTGCTGTGCTGCTCTGTGCTCCGGTGCCCAGGTTTGCTCCAGTCTTCTGAGGTCTCTGTCCGTGTGGGCTGGGGAGACCCCTGAGCACAGAGGCCGCCAAGCCTTGCGATGTAACTGTGTTGCATGACGTTGACAGGAGACCCCCTTCTTGAACTCGACTGCCTTGAGAGTTTTCCACAACCTTCTTTCCAGTCCAAACCGTGTTGATGTTGGATAGTGGGGAATTGTCTGAGAAAATGTGCTACTATTATTTTTAAAGTGCTTCTCTTCTTGGTCTCAGGTTACAGAGCTTCTGAATCATGCAGGTTTTTTTTTTGTCATAATTGCACAGGGGAAGCAGCGCAGTGAAACCTGATAGCCTGTCACTGCTGTGGTTCCCGAGTTAAAGAACAGGTCGGCTGAGGACACTTCAGCCTGTATCCTGGAAGTAAAAACAAATGGTTCTGCTCCTCGAGCATCTCTTCATAAAGACTGGACCTGCAGAGCCGCCGACTGGGCCAGCTGGCACAAGGGTGACCGGTCTTCAGCCAGGAGCTCTGGCCTGTTTGCCTTTATAAGTCTTTGTTCAAAACCCCAAACTGTGTTTTTGCATTGTTTTAGTTTGTTGCATGTTGTATTATTTGTCCACTTGCTGCATTAGATGTTTCTGTGTTGGACAGCAGCACGAGATGTTCACTCTTGCTGTTGCTTTCAGAGTAACACCAGAGATATGGCTGGTGTGCATTTTACTACATTTAAGGTCTTTTCTGATCTTAATTCCTCCCCTCTGACCATATCTCCTGCAGCACCAGCTGTAACTGCGCATGAGGAATGAGCTCTTTTTTCTCTCTGTTAAAATGACTTTATTTTCATCTGTTTGTTGGTTGCCTAAAAGCTGTGGATTGCCTGAGGGATTGGCTCCACACACCGGGAGCCTGTGTTGTCTTGTTTTTTAAAAACAGAAGAAATTGTAATGAGATGATGAGGTGAAAAAGCTGCAGACTGTTGTTGTGCCCTGCATGTGTGCAGACAGCACTCCTGTCTGTGTAGCTGCTTGGGGGAGTTCACGCTGCCCTCCCTTCCTGTATCCTGAGCTAATCCTTCACTAAGGTGAGGAATGTTGCATCTCCGTTCCTGTTAGCCTTTCTGTTTTTATGCAACAATATTGACCAACTTGTTGCATTTCTGATTTTTTAACTAGGTTTGTTGAATTGAGAGTTTAGTGATTTTTCACACTATGCAGCCTAAGCTTCCTTAAACAAAGTGCAAATTAGCTCCTGAACATCTGGAAGTGCTGTTTGCCAGAGCTGCTCTTGTTTTTGGTGCTGCATCATAAAACATTCAGTTGTGTGTTAGCAGGCTTCCCGAATTCCCCAGCTAGTGGACACCTGTGCCTGGAGTGCAGGTTGGGCCCTGTAGATCTGATGGTTTAAGACGGACCATTAGATCATGGGACTGTAGCTAAGAAGATTAGAGGTCACTGGTTTCAATGTGGTCTAAGCCATTAACTGACTGCAGCTGGGACAAAAACTCTTGTGATGCGATGTACAGTCAAGAAGCTAGTCACCAGCTGGGCAGACAACCTGTGACCTATTCACCTTACACAACTGCGACACTAAGGCCTGTGGTGATGCTCTGTCCAGTCCCCTTGCTAAAGGAGCCAAGCAGTGCACTGCCCAGATGTCACCTACGGAATGAGCACCTCCCCTGCAGGCAGGATGGTGGGATTAGCTATATTCGACAAACTCTCTTAAGCTCTGGAAACACTGAGTGGGCGCCAGCTCGTAGACATGCATTATGGTTAACTTTAGGCTACATTTGAGTCATCAGTCTACACGTTATTGAACAGGGGGAGCGAGTGTGTGCTGTTTGCTCTGTTTGCAGTTGGAAGCTTTGCTAGGAGCGCAAACATATTCTGGCTTATGGTTTTGGTCATTGTCTTTATACCAAAATCTGTGCTTGTCAGATTCACTTCTTTTGTTCGCAAATACCTTTGGCCTTGAATCCTCTTGACTTTCTCTGCTGCTGGCACACATCAGTGCTACCGCCATCACCTGGCATTTGTAAACCATTTCTCGGAAGTCAAAGGGAAGCACAGAAGGTAGCAGGTCTGGATGATATACAGTTATAGTATATTACTGATGTGAACTGATTGTAGCAACTGGTCCCCATGCAATAGTTTTGCCCATCTCTTGAGGTGCATAGGCGGATAATGGACACTGTGACTGAAGGGGCTTTTGGTTTTGCTGAGAAATGTGTACTTAATAAATTATTTCCTAAATCTTCTACAACAAAATCAAAATCCACAAACCTACCCATTTATCAACTCTTTGCGAGAGAATGTGAGCTGAGCTTTACTGGGTTTGTGACATGACTTTACAAAGACCTGTTCCAAGTGAATAGGTCAGGCTCTGCATCGGAAGTCATGTAGTGCTTCTTAAGTGTGTGATACTAATGGACTACTGACCCTCTGTAAATGCTTATTCTATTTTCCTTGAATGGTTTTCATGGTAAGCAGCATTCTTTTTTGCCAGCTTAACCAGGAATGTTGTGCATTTGGCTAAAAAGTAATTCTTCCTTGAAAGGATATATACAGTAGGCTATGCATTCTGTTTTCGAGTTCTGTTGAGACAGTGTAGTTTCAGGCATGTATTGTTTTCAATTCAATTTATTTTTATATAGCGCCTTTCACAACAAGGTTGCCCCAATACACTTAATGCAATTGACGATGCGTTTTGTCAATACGGGACAGAAGACCAGAAGTCTTGTACTGTACACAATTTCTGTTGTCTCTAGTATCCCTGTAGCAGATGCATGGCGTCTAATTTTCAATGCCTTTTTGTCCTGTCACTTGGCATCAGCCTGTCGTGCCTGCTTGTCTGTCCCATTCCTTTACTTTATAGCACATCAGACAAACAATCCACTTGCACGCAGAGCATCTTTCTGGCTTGCACTAAATTTATTCTAGTCATGAAAGAAAAACGGAGCTTCGACAAGTATGATGGCATCTCCAATCTAAGTAATTGCAATCTGCATTTTTTGCATCGTGCATTTGTTAGTGTTTGAGTTTTATTTCACTAGGCGACACAGCCAGACTGATTAATGAGTCTGTGGCTGTTGGTGTCTGGCTCAAAACCCCCTTCTGAAATTAAGTGGAATATCTCAAGAGGTCTCCCCCTGGTTACATAGCAAATTGAATGGTGTCTGGTTGCCTTAGTGCTCAGTTCAGCAGCCGGTTTGCAGCGACAGGGCTTGTCACACTGATATCTGGATTTGTCTCGAGAGCGTGCAGCGAATTACAGCACGGTGTGGTTTAAATCTGGTTATTCTTCAATTGGAGCACATATCCGCCCTAACGGCGTGAACCCGTGTGTCAAGGGAGGTGCAGGTTGGAGAGTTGCCCATCGTGTGCAAGAAGAAAACCGCGCTTCCTGCTCTACGATGAGCCATTCCAGGCTCTCCTTTCAGCTCGCACTTCAAGCCTAGTCCTCAGTCCCTAATTTTAAGAATGTCCTGTTATAAAGTGTACAATTTCTACACACCCTTCTCAAGATTCTAGTTTAGATTGTTCTAGATTACCAGGAAACTTTACTTTACTCTGTAGTTCCTAAATAATTCAGTTGTTTTCATTGTACTGGCTAACATTTTCCAGGTAGGAGCCATTGGCTTGCATGGGGAGGCTGGGTTACATCCCTTGAAAAGAAAGACCTGCGATGAATTATTGAGTGTTGGTGACTTCTGGTGGCTCCTTAACATGCTGCATAATGTCCCAGAGGGACTGAGCCTCTCGTGGAGCAGAAGGGTGCAGGACAAGCTGTGCCGAATAGCCACTTACGCTGAACAAAGCCGCCCCTGAATAATGAATTAATGAGTTATTGTTCATGTGAACACATGTTGGTTTAGCAGTGGTGCTTTTATTTCCTGGCATGTCACGTGGGCGGTGGTCCCTCGGGATTGTCCCACGTTGTGCTGGCAGAGCCCCATCTCTCTACCCCCGGTGCCCCTGGGCCGGCCGAGCGAATCCACACCCTGGGCGTCGCCTGCGCCTCCGACAGCGAGGGCCAGAGAGGAAGTGACCTCACACGGGCAGCTGATGCGCTCAGGACTGCCGTTGTGCTGCGTGTTGCGAGCAGCCCTGTCACCCTGCAACTCCCAGGTGGCATCCCACTGCCGTTTAGCAGGTGTGAGCCATGGGAGACCTCCTGGGAAAACCTGAGGTTGCTGCTTGAAGGTGCTAGTGGGACCTGTAGGGGGCGCTCACCCTGCGGTCCATGTGGGTCCTAATGCCCCAGTATAGTGAGGGGGACATTATACTGTAAAAAGGCGCCGTCCTTCGGATGAGATGTAAAACCGAGGTCCTGACTCTCTGTGGTCATTAAAAATCCCAGCGTGTTTCTCGAAAACAGTAGGGGTGTAACCCCGGCGTCCTGGCCAAATTTCCCATTGGCCCTTACCAATCATGGCCTCCTAATGATCCCCATCTCTGAACTGGCTTCATCACTCTGTTCTCTTCCCCACTGAGAGCTGGTGTGTGGGGAGCGTTCTGGCGCACTATGGCTGCCGTCACATCGTCCAGGTGGGGCTGCACATTGGTGGTGGTGGAGGGAATCTCCATTACCTGTAAAGCGCTTTGAGTGGAGTGTCCAGAAAAGCGCTATATAAGTGTAAGCAATTATTATTATAAATCAGAATCGTGCTCTTTCCCAACCGATGCCAACAGATCTGGTCTGTGGTCGTATTGCATTGCCTGCAGTGTTTTGTTTGGGTGACAATGTAATCCATGATTTCCATCGACACGAAAAGCCCACCCTGCGCTGTTCTTGCCCATAACTGGTTAATGGCAGCCCGGATTTGAACGCTTCATCTCTTGACTCAGGCTGTGCTCCATGTGGGCACTGTAACTGGTTACTGTAAACCTCTCTCGGAGCGATCTAATTATTTTATTAATTGTTCTCTGTGGATTGGACTAAACAAGGTTCAGCCAATGTGTCATGGATTTCCATACCCAACTAAGCTGTTGAAAATATCCTGCATTTGAGTTGTCACTGTTCTTGTAAGTGCAAATAATTACAGGGAGTGCTCAGAGTCCCGTCTGGAAGGGTAGGATCCTTTATCTTTTTTATCTTTTAAGTCTTTTTAGTCTTAGTGATTAAAACAAGATGATCTGCGCCTGTAGGTTCATTCTGGGTTGTGGTAGAGGACAGTCCTTCCCTATTCCACAGATCAGCTCTTGGAAAATACCCAAGGAGTGAGCACCCCTTCCCCAAGGAACTGTCCAATTTTCTGGTTTCCTGCCGGATAATATATTGGCCGTCTGCTGTCAGATGTGTTTGTGTCTGCTCTGCATTGTGCCTGGTGCTTCTTTGACATTCGAGTGTCTCTTCCAGGTCATGGCTGTTGGTCCAGTGGCTCTGGACTCTGTTCAGCAGTGCTGTGGGCCCTGCTCGAGGCTAGGGCACACCTCGACTGTCTCTCCTCTCGCAGCTCTGAACTGCTTTAGGGGTAACAGGCAGCTTAACGCTTTGGCGTGTTTCAGAGCTGTCGTCCAGGAGATGTGAGCTCAGGCTGCTCTAACTGTTTTCTGGGTCTTGCTCTGCATCCTCCCAGGATACTGCAGACCCGCTGGCTGAACACGGAGAGGCTTGAGCTTTTCATAAATATTTCAGGCCATTGCAGAGATGGCTCAAATGAGATTCTGAGCCGCAAACTCTTCTTGAGATGCGCTGCATCGCTTTAGAGCTGTGCGGTTGGAAAGGCTGATTGGTGAGGAATTAGTTCTGAGTCGTACAAGAGGTCCACTTCTGTTTTTCTTAAGTCGGAGCTGGAACATCTCTAAGATGTAAATTAGAGAAAATGCGCCATTATTTCAGTTCAGCATCAGATGCACTTGATAGCAGCACAATGGTGTTATATGTAACGAATGATTCAGGAATTAATAAAAAAAATTGCAAGCCTGGCTTGATATCATTAAGCAAAAGCTCAATATTCTTGTGCATTCAGGTTTCCAGTTTTTTTATATGCCTAAATCCAAAGAGGAGAAAGTTCTTGCCTCCAATAGCTGAGCAGTAGCTTACAAGATGGAGCAACTAACAAGGAAATAGATTAGAGGAAACGTTAACAGAACAGATATAATACCTTTAGTTAAAGCTAAAAAAATCAACGTTAAAATAACAATCAAAATAGAAAATCGATAGCTGATTTATAGAAATAAGTCTTGTGCAAAGATTTAAAAATATACCCTGAATGTGAGCTTTTTATAGCAAGGAGCAGTTTTTCTGTGTGTAGTTACAGATCCCTTAAAGACCCAGTTTCTTTTTCATACAGACTGCATCTTCACATTGGGAAAATCTTATTTTCTTTCCATTTTTAGCAAACTGAGGCCTAGTAGTAGTCAACACGGATGTTTTATTACGACGCAGAATAGATTGATTTGAACAGCAATTTGATCCGGTCAGGTCCGCAGTATAGCAGTGCATGTATAAAATGACCACTGCACGCTGGATATTGTTCCGAGTAAATTTGCATAAGCTTATTTGTAAAATTAAGGCAGTATTGTGCTTTTCTGCCTTGTTAATGGAGTTTAAGAGCCTCAGGTAGGTAACACTTGAAGTGGCCTGAATGATGCTTCTTGAGGAACCTGGAGTTATGAGATACCTGCTACCGGACCTTTATGAGCTGTTGGTTTCAGTTCTTTTTAGCAGGTCTGTGGGCCATTGATTGCAGTGTGTGTACAAAAGTGAGCAAGGGCTTCTTAGGCAATGGATCTGAACTGCAGAAAAGCACACCAACGGGAATGCTTTTCCATGCTGCGGACTTTTACTCCTGTGTCTTGGAGGGTCAGTTCTTCTCGCCCAAGAAGTTTTAGCCCTGGGGGAGAAGAATTGTGTAAATTGTTTTTGCTTGAGAAGGCAAGTAACTGTACAGGCTGACACATTGGGAAATTGCAAGAGGTTACGTTTTTTTTCCCCCCGACTGTGAAACTACTTTTCGGCTGTAGAGCCTCCTTCAGATGTGGCGCTTCTGAAGCTGCTTTTCGGCTGTGGAGCCTTTTCACGCCTGAAGAAACTCCAGAGCCGGAACTTAGTGTCTCTTTTCTTGACTTTCCAGCATGGAATGGCTCTTTATCTGTTCCTTTTTAATCTGACACAGCTCCCTACTCTTATGCCTAAAATGCCTTTCCTCAAAAAGAGTACAGTTTTCTTCCAGAATCTTTTTTTTTTAGTTTGGAAGACGAAGTTTAGAGGGACCTACAGGCCCAGCAAGAACACTGCAGGTCTCCTGTCCAGCCCAGCCCAGGCCCAGCCCTACAGAGCTTCCTAGGGCTGGTGTGGTCAGGCTACCAGATAGTCACACTGCTGACTAAGCTTGTGGCGCTCTTGTTCAGAAAAAAAACATCCTAACAAAACTTTCGAGTCGGGAGCTGTGTCAGCACGCGCTGGCTGCAAAAAAGCAGGTACTGGTCCGTTTCCATCCTGGAAGGAAAAGGAACACCTGTCACACCTGAAGGAGGCTCCACAGACGAGACATTGTTTCTTTACCTTTCAGCCTGGAATGAACCTTTACATGTTCCTTAACATCCAAAACTGTCAGTCCCTCATTTCTAACCAGGACAACAGGACCAGAGGATCCAGAATGGTGCTTAATCAGAGCAGGACTAAATCTGCTCTTAAAAGAAAGGATGGCGTTCCTTACAACACCTTGACAGCAGGCAACTCACCTTTCTGTATTAATCATACTCTTGGTGAGACTGTGCCCAGTGTCTCAATTTGTGTTTCAGAGATGGTCCAGGCTGACCTGGGAAACAGAGGCCATTTGGTGAATTCGTTTTTGTTTTCTTTCTACGTTGCTATGCGACGGTCCGCTCAGAGTGCAGGTCATGGAGACTTTGTATCCTGATGACGCCAGAGTTGACTGAAGATTCCCAGTTGTTTCCCTGGGGTGAAACAATGGGTGAAGCTCCCACCTTTCTCTTCTGAACATGCATTCGAGTGAGCCTTCCCTGTGGGTGGAAACCATGAGGCCATGAGCCTCGAGCGTCTTCACAATAGACACCACAGTCCTAACGGGAAGGTCTTACAGGTTTCTTTGCAGCTGTCGCAGGCTGTTATTGAGCTATCGAGCTCTTCAGTGTTCTTGCTTCAATCTTTGTAGAGCTCTCTCTTACCCCATGAGGACGTGGGTCTCGGCATCCAGCCTCCTTTAGCACCCAGAATCAAGGGGACATACAGCACCTGCTGTTCATTTTATGAAACTGCTCGATCTCTAAAAAGCATTAGAGGCAGACATTGACGGTATCTCAAACTGTCACATTTCCAGTCTATTGATATGTTTGAATGCATTGAGCCATTGCACATTTAGAAATGTATGAAATTTGATTGTTCACTTTTGCGATTGAAGCATTCAGTACTCCTGTACATCTATTCCTATTGCATTATCTTGGAAAATTCTGATGGGTGTTTAAGTTTTCTTTGATAAATCAACGTTACATTTGTTAGTTTGTCCCTTCAGACTCCTGTAAAGGACTATGTTCCCATTAGCTGTGTCTATTCCAGGTCTCAAGCTGAGCCTCCATGGTTCCTTCTTGTTGATTTAATTCGGAAGTATCTTGCCATCCCCAGCTGTGGGTCTGCAGAGAGCGCTGGGCCGAGTCTTCTGGGAAGGTCGGGCGCTTTCAAAGTTTAAGGACGGCACAGGCGTTTCCACTGTCCCCTTGTTCCTGTGCTGAGGCTCTGCCTTGTTTAATAGCAGATTAAGGTTGTGCTAAATGCAGCCCAAGCTGATAATGGCTTAAATGTCTGGCTGAGCACCTTGCCACTGAGAGGACCCTGGGCAGGGGACAGCGTGGGGGATCAGTTTGTGTCGGTTGCTCTATTGTCCTTTCCTCCTGGGGATATGACCTTGGCTCAGCTTGCTCATTAAATTAGCTTGCGTTTCTTTTTCGTTTTTTACTTACGGTGGGCCATTTTAACACACGGAAGTGCCAGCTAATGTTAATTGCATTAGCTTATGTCATGGAAGGCTTCTCTGATTCCTTTTATAAGTATCTTACAACGTAAAAACGCCCACTGCCAGTTACATAATCTAGGGGCTAGCTTTGGGTGAAGGATGTGCAACATCTGTTCCCTTGTCATTGGGTACTGTCTCGATTAGCTTCTGCATAGGTGCAAGTATATAGACTGGGTTTACAATGAGGTTTGCTCAGGAGGAGACTCCATCCTTGGTGAGGTGTGTGGAACAGTTGCCCGCGTTTGCCACAGCGGCTGAGAGAGAGTGTGCAGCTGCATCTCTCTCTCAAAATACCTGTTAGCTCAACAGCTTCAGGTTTGTCTCCTTAAGTAATCAGCAGTGAAGTTGGAAAGGCAGGATTTTATAAACTGGACACGTTACGTTTACATCTTGGGTGTGATGGGGCCCAGACTGGGAGCTCCAGACTGGGAGCAGAGTGCAGTTATTCCCTTCACCCAGTGTGACATCTGCCTCCTGTTCCTTGTGCATTCACTGTGTGCTCTGTAGGCTTTAGCAGCTCTCCAGGCAAGACCAGTCATTGAGTTATTGAGGAGAGGGGTCCACGGCGCCCTGTCTCCATCCTGTGTTGTGGCGGAGCAATTAAGAGCCTGGCTTTCGTCTTCTCTTGCATGACTCAAAGGACTGCACAGTTCTATCTATGTGATGTGGGCATGTGTTCTGTCTGGAGAGAGGGGTGGGCCATCCTGATCTGCAGTGCTGTCTGCAGGTGTTCCAGGTCTCTCTGAAGCACCGGCACCTGGAGAGCTGGAGAGAAGCTGTTAAACTGGTCCCTTTAAGCCAGCAATGAGCAGATCTGGGCCATTAAGTGCCAAGTTGGAATGAAACCAGGATTGCTCATTCTTGGTGTAGAGAGTTTCTTACAGTACCTTAGGTGACCTGGCTTGATCATTACAGTGCAGTTCTTAAGTGATTTGAAGATTTTGGTTTTAACTAAGGATTTAAAGGGCTCAGAACATTGTTTCTCAAGAGTTGCTGCCCTGCTTGCCCCAATAAATGTGTGGGATGTTATGGAGCTTATTTGAAAAGGGAAAGAACAGACTCCAGAAAAAATCTGCAGGGGTTGTCCCACAGCAATTGAGATGAATTAATTGAATTATTGAATTGAGAAGCTGAAAGAAAGATGTATTGGACTAGACCAGAGGTCTTCAGTCCTGGCCTGGGGGACCCATGTGCGCGCTGGTGTTTGTTCTAATTAGTCCCTTTTTCACCAGTGCTATTTGCTGACAGTAACTGATCTGCCAGCTGTTTTTAGTTTTTTTTTTTTGTGGTTCAGGTGATTAAGGACCCAGTTGGAACACAACCCAGCCGACGCAGATGCCCCCTAGGAACAGGACTGAGCACCGCTGTATTAGACGTGTCCTTGGGGTGTTGTAAAGATGCCCAAGAGGAGGAGGATGTGGAGATGCCAGCACGTACATGAACTGGCTTGCGGCGGCGAAGAGGAAGTGACTTGAGGCTCTTGCCCGGGGAACAGAAGGGAATAGTGTTACTCAGGTTTGCGGCACGAGGCTTAGCAAAGAGTGGACCTTCCCCTCTGGGGCAGACACGGGGGGCAGTCCCTCTAGCACGGAAAGTAAACTTGGAGTATCCTGCTAGTCTCTAATGTCTGTCAGTAGAGGTAAACAGAAGTTTTTCTCAACAGAAGTACTGTCACCGGGTGGAGTTTTTGCACATGGAGCTTGGAAACGCTCTGGGGAAAAAAAATTGTTTTCAAGCTTTAGAATTTAACACTGTTGGATTGAACAACTGCCCGCTGAGTATGGTGCAGAGTGGTCTGGACCCAGCGCGGTGTGGGCCCTGCGCGGTGTGGCGGTGTGGGCCCTGCGCGGTGTGGCGGTGTGGGCCCTGCGCGGTGTGGCGGTGTGGGCCCTGCGCGGTGTGGCGGTGTGGGCCCTGCGCGGTCTGGCGGTGTGGGCCCTGCGCGGTCTGGCGGTGTGGAGCCTGCGCGGTGTGGCTGTGTGGAGCCTGCGCGGTGTGGCTGTGTGGAGCCTGCGCGGTGTGGCTGTGTGGAGCCTGCGCGGTCGGGCCCTGCGCGGTCGGGCCCTGCGCGGTCGGGCCCTGCGCGGTCGGGCCCTGCGCGGTCGGGCCCTGCGCGGTCGGGCCCTGCGCGGTGTGGGCCCTGCGCGGTGTGGCGGTGTGGGCCCTGCGCGGTGTGGCGGTGTGGGCCCTGCGTGGTCGGGCCCTGGGCGACAATTTTAAAATACTTACATTTATTTTGTCCCTGGAGTCGGAGGTGTGCAGGGCTGGCTGTAGTGTCCGCTGTGCTGGCCTGCCTGGAGTGGCCGCTGTCCTGGGCAGTGCAGGGGCGCTCCGCAGAGCTGCTGTCCCCCGTGGGAAGGAAAATGACCAGCAGTGGGTGTGAGAATTGCGCACACCTTGGCGTTGAGAAGCCAGGGGCGCAGGAATTTCTTCTGCCTTCGTTCCTCACCTCCCATGGCCTTGGGTTCCATGATTTGCTCTTGCACGAGAAAGAGGGAGCCTCTCTGCACGTGAAGGCAGGGAACTCTGGTCTTGTTGTCGCCCCCGACACTGTGTGTTTGAGAGGAGATGCTCTCCTTGTCTCAGGCTGAATTTTTAAATGGTCTGGTTCTGAATCTCCTTGTGATGTTTTATTTTCTGCTGCAGTTTAAGGGCGCAAGGTTCACGTGAGCCTAAAGATGGCATGATCTTCTGTTTGTGGTCCTGCTACTTTTATATTTTGGGGTTAGAAAGAATCAGCATTGAGTGCTTTTGAAACCACAATAAAAGTCCAGTGTACACAGTAACTTGTAAAACCTCCAATTCACATAACAGGTTAAATTTTCAGGTATGCGCAGTGCCATGTTCTGTAATTCAGAACACGGTAACAAAACTTCCAGTGATGTTGCGGCAGTATGACATTGTAAAGAAGCCTTGTGAATACATCCCGTTTAATCCATACATTTCTGTTAATCCAGTTGAAATATTGCTTTTGATATTGAGACTGTTTTGCTGACAAATACTACTCGGTAACTCTGCATGCAGGTCACAAATGTCTGTTGTCAAACCTGTACTTATTCGTTCTACATCCCAGTACATTAGTCATTACAGAGACTAGTGAGCAGGAAGGGCCGCTTCAAATTACAATTAGTGTTAACTTGAATGCGATTTTCTGACCATGTCTACTTGCAGTTCTTTCACAAAGTTCACAATTCTTTTGCTTAATTTGAAATTTGTTAATTTTTTCTATAACGTCAATTAATTTATTTTGTCACCTAGATTTAATAACTGATCTGATAAATTGGGTCTGCAGTTTCCCTTTAAATGCACTTGTAGAATATTGAGTTGAGTGAGTAGTTCACCACACAATGTCTGAGGAGGTCTGCCCCCCTGCACTATTAATTTTAAATGTTTTGATTCATGGCATTTAATAGCAAAAACAAAAGGTTTTACTTGACAGTATATTTTAGAAATATGAGTTTTTAAACCTGATGCAGAGAACGCCCACATAAATATTTGAACACCTACTCTTGTTCTTCATTGCCCATTCTAACACCAGATCGCTAGCAACTTGTTTTCTGAATTGGGTTTCTTTCTGACCGGTTTTACTTGAGTTTATGAATGACGGATTTTGGAACTTGGGGTGTTCACATTTTGTAAAAATTTGCCCTTGTGTTGTTTTATGATGGAAATGGGAAAAAATCCAAGCATCTCAAAGTCTGCTTTGAGCTTTTTCAGCTGTTGCGTAAAGTCTTAAAAAAAAACGTTCCTGTGATTCAGAAATCATGTCTGTGATGCAAATGTAGTGCATTGTGACAAGCCAGGAACTGAGTGCAATGGCTGTAATTTGCATGAGAGTGTGGAGGATGCTCTGATTCCTGTGTTTGCTCTTACGGTTTTGAATGAAAGAGGATCAGAACATTGCGATTCCTTTCCTGGAAGCGTTTTGCTCCCTCAAACCTGCCGCGTAAAGCTGGACGAAGAAAGTTGAAGGAAAAAGTGAGCAGGACCCCCCTGACCTTTGCCCCTCAGTGGGCTGTTTCGGAGTGCCCTGAGCAGGGGAGGGAAAGAGCGAGTGTGTGTGTGTGTGTGTGCGCGCGCGCGAGCAACGGCTATGTGCTTTAACAATGACTTTGTTGTTTTGTCGTGTCAGTGTGTAAGAGTTGAGAAAAGAGGGGGGAAAAAAATCCACACATTCCTTTTTGTGCTACTTCCTTCCAGGCTGAGTCACCGCTGGCGAGTGGGAAGGTCTGCGGAGCGCGAGCGCGAGCCGCGGAGCAGCGTCCGAGCGAGCGAGCGAGGGAGAGAGAGGGATCCGACCAAGCCCCCCTCGCCCAGGAGACCGTCTCCGAGCGCAGGGCTCGCCGTGGAGCCACCATGAGCGATGTCACCATTGTCAAGGAAGGATGGGTACAGAAAAGGGGTGAGTACCCCCCTCTCCTGGGGACAGTGCTCGTGTGTGTGTCCCGTACGGGACGAGGCTCTGCGCAGATGGAGGCCACTTCCCCCTGGGGCTCTGTTCCTGCCCTCCCGGCTGGGGGGGGCCGAGGGGTCGTGCTGATCGCTGTGCTGTCTGTGGCACCAGTCCTCCCGCGTGCTCGGTGCCGGGAGAGGGTTGCAGGACTGGGTGGTAGCAGGCATGTGCTTGCCCAGTGCTTCAGACTCGTTCCCGCTCCTGCTCTGTGTGGAGTCAATGAGTGAGTTTCTGTACATTTCATTCTCACAGATTGTTCTGAGCGTAATCATCCCTGTCTGAAGGTTTATATCGTGTGACAGAACTGGTCTGTATTTGTTTTTCTATCTCCACGATAGTTTGTATTTTAACTAGCATCTCATCCTCGGGGTCTTGCTTAAAATTGCCTCAGAACTGTACTGTAACAGGGAGAATATTGGAGGAGAGTCTCGGGAAGGTTCAGCACAATAGAACTGTAAGGCAGGCGATGCTGTAGATGTTTTCTGATGTGAACTTCACTGTTTTTGAGAGAGGTGTAATTCTGGTGGGTTTGCTTATTGGTGCCAGGCAGCGGTTGCGTTTGTGTGATCACGTGCTGCTACACCCGACGAGCCGAGTCCTGGTGTTGGTGTGGATGTGGGGAAGCGCGGGGGCTTAAGGCTGAGGGGTGGACTGCGGTGTGGGGGCGGCTGGGGGTCTGACTGTGGAGAAGCTGGGAAAGCCGTCACTCACAGCAACTTCAGGAACTGCCTGTATCCCCTCGACAACAACATAAGTGCTGTCTTGAGCGGGTCAGGAGACCTTGGTGTGGTTACTGTAGCTCTGCTCTTTCACCTTGTCTGAGGGTGTTGCAGAGACGTCTTGCCACCCTCTGTGCAGCGCAGGATTATTGGCTAATATGTGACGTATGAATTTTGACTGGTAAATATTTTGGTTACATTTGGGACATCTTTGGTAGTACTGAAGAAATGGAGCAAATTCAGGTCATCCTGTCTCTTAAAACCGTTCCAAAGTGCATCTTGAACATACCTGCAAGACTAAACCATTAATGCGTATTTCTATCTGATCAGGTAATATTTTTTGCTACTTAATACTTAATACCAGCCTCTTGTTTTGATTAATTTAACCATGTGGGCAGTTCTACACCATGTCTGCTGCTTCTTATGTCATGTTGATTTTTGCACATTGTGGGTCAGGTGATTGAAGCACTGAGTTTTTTGGTCCCAAGTAGAATCAGCAAAACCATTTATCCTGTGCTACTAATTAACGACTCTATAGCATTATGATATGTGCCATTTCAGCTCCGATTTCTCTTGACATGATCCAGAGATGTCCTCGTGTGTTTAGCACACGTTACATGAAATGTTTTTCCATCATCACTGTTGCAGAGTGTGATGCATTTAACACTTCTGGTGTGAAGCAGGATACATGTCAGGGAGGTTTTAGACTGAAACGGAAGGAGCTGTTGGTGATGAAGCATTTCTGCGGGTGTGATGCTGTTTTCCCCGGAGAAAGTGGTCCTCCTTGATTCGGGAACATTGAGTGCTTAGGTTCTGTTCCAAGAAAGGCTTTTAAACTTGGCCTGAACTGTGTAGGACTGAGAGTAGGTGCTACCCTACTCATAGAGCTGTGGGTTTGTGGAACAGAGCTGTTTCAGGATGACATTCTCAAACTGAATGTGATCCATTATTAACAACCTCCCTTCCCTTAAGTTTTCTTATGTAAGTGCATTATGAATATGGCATGGGAGGAAGGTTGGCCTAAATCTGGCCTTTCTCACAGTGGGTACAGAGCTTTTGGCTCCCTGATGCCTGATAAAACCCGCCGCCCCGGCTCCCTGCAGCCTCTCCGTGCAGACTTGCCCTTTCGGATCCGGCGCTCAGCTGGGAAGCATGGGCTGGCCCGGCAGCCCCTCCCCCCCACTGGCCCCCACGCGCCCGCTCTGCCGCAAGAGCCTGCTAGCCTGGCTCGTCACTGGCTGCCTTCAGCGTGAGATTCTTAAAAATAGAGCCGGCTGGGTCAGGGGAGAATGACAGCATCGTTTCCTGTTTACTGCAGTTTGAGCGGCGCTCTTCTGCGAAGGGCCCAGCTGCACACACCCTGCAGGCACGACTGCGAGAAGCGGTCAGGACAGCCCCGGTCTTGTGCCCTTTTCATTCCCCTCGCTCCCTGCGAGAGGCTGGGTGCCCACGTGTCAGCTGAGCTGCGCGGAGAACTTCGTGTTCCACATTTTAAGATTGAAGCTCTCGACTTCAGTGCGGCGCGTCCTGCACCCGTCATGTGGCCGTATACATGGTAGAAATAGAACACGTCCAGAGGAGTACGTGTGCACTGCTGAGCTAAGGCCTCAGTTTCAGTGATTCTAATGGGAGAACAGATTTGCTCTTCTCCTCTGTGCAGGAAGTCTTGATTCTGTTCTGCTTGCTCTCCTTCAAATGGTGAAGTAGTCCCTTCTGTGAGCTGCCGTCTGTGGGATTGTGACTGAATGCACCTAATTCAGAACCCCCCCTGAAAAGGCTTAGAGATTTTAATTCTATGCACTATGCACTGACACTCCTCAGTACCTGATTCTGACAGATTTGAGCTGGGTGTAAAATGTCCTCACGGGGAAAAAACCTGGAAGTCGCGTTAGTCTTCGCAATAACCCAACCAGTAGTTCTTCCTCCTGACCAGTTTTTAATTCCCTTGCATGGCTCTGGGTAAGACTACAGGTCTGGCAGATGTGCGAGGGGGTTTTCACTCGGTTGTGTTTTTTAGTAATTTTTTTGGGGTTGTTAGTTAAAAAACAATCTCAACACCCAAAAAGGTGTTGCTGAGCAAGCTGCGTCAGGAAAAACCCTGGTTGGTCATGAAACCAAAGTAAATTCCCCTCCAAGCCCAAATACTGCTTTCCTCTACTGTTGCTCCTAGGGCTGTTCTTACTGACATTGAGTGGTATTATGTCTATATCACAAACAGGCGTGTCAGCGTGGTACAGATGTCTTCACCAGTCAAAGCACAGAACCCCATCTTTTAAGGATTTCCTGAGCCTCTAAAGATATCAGTTTAAAAGTTAAGGATGCTGCCTTGGGGCGATGAATCTCATTAGAAATACAGGACCATGTTCTGACAGGTGGGCTTCCGTGGGGTCCCCAGGGAGGGTGTGTTGTGTGGCCCAGCGCAGGCCGGGACCGCCGTGAGCCCGCGGAGTCGGTCGGGGTTGTGGGCCGTCCAGCGGACTCTGGGAGCTTCGGAGGCTGTTCCTGAGTGGCATGCAGCTTCTGGACCAGAGGGCACTGCAGCTCTGATGCGTCAGAGGCTCGACCCCGGGGCCGGAGTGGACTGCAAGGTCATCTCCGCTGGCCGGCGCTTGAGCACGTCCGGGATGCCCTACGAAGGAAGGCCCGTTGCCATGGCAGCACCCCCGGAGATGCTGGGCCTCTGCTGTGAGGGAAGAGTTGAGGAGAATCTGGCTGGAACGTCTGTTTTTTTTAAGTCCCAGCGTTTGGTGAACTCCCTGCAGGTTGGCAGCGCACATTGCATGTGAGAGGGAGCTCGTTACTACTGCTGCCACTCGAGTACAGCGCTTCCCTGTGGTCACTGTAGGGGCCATTCTTTGCTTGTGTCACAGATCGCATTGACCGCTCGAAAACTGAGCCCTGTGGTCACTGGTGGCCATCCGCTGCCTACGTCACAGGTCACTGTGACCACGTGCTGTATTGACCAGAGTGCCTGTGCTTCTTGCTGGTTTCAGTTACAAAGGTTTTTCTTTTTGGTTTGGTCCTATTATGCAGCTGTGTATTTAAAAAAAAAAGAGAAATGCACCAGGGCTCCTGGAGGCCTGTGTGATCCTTTCGGTTACTCTTTGCCCAGTAAAAATAGGCAAGGAGGGCCGGGGCATCCTCACCAGAGACTCAAACCACCTCAGCAGACTCCTCTCCAGGACTCCAAGGGCCTCCTGTACGGAGGCCTTAAGTGAGTGATTGTTAATTAACCAGTTAACTGACGGTCTGTGTTTCCGGCCTGGAGAGCCCTTGGACACGTCCTAGCAGGCTGCCCCATGGAGCTGCTGAGCGGCCCAAGCAGTTGCTTTGTCCCCGCGGAGCGGCAGCTCGTTCCCAGCAGCAGCTGCCGTGTGGAAGCAGCCTCTGTCCAGGGGCGCAGGGGGGACGGGCGGGCTGGGGAGCATGTGACCGCTGAGCGCTGATGTCACCAGTCACGCTGCGGAGAGCGCTGGGGGCAGCCTGCACCACCACTGCTCCGCAGGTCTGCTGCTTCTCTGTACAGTTCAACCCCACGTCTCAGCCAGAGCAGGGGTCCCAGCTGATGAGAACTGGCTTTTCATCTACATTTCCGCTTAGCTTCTTAACTGAGCTCATTGTCAAGTAGAATTAGAAATTCAAAACAAAAGCTAACCTCTGACTCAGCCATGAACTTTGAGGTATTGGTAAATTATGGACAACAGGAACCTCTAAGAGCTGAAAGAATGCTAAACTTTCAGCTCTGTCCTGACAATATTGACATTGATACAGCATCCTTCCCTGCTGTTCAGACTGCTCGGTTTTGTAATAGTCTCTGCTTCAGACTCGCCTTTTGCTGTACTGATGCCACGGGTAGAGGCCTTTGTCTTTGGAGCAGACTGGAGCTGAACGCTGCACTCTTAGGAGGACATGGCCCAGCTGAGGACCTCTGAGCGCGCGGCAGGAGCAGCGCGGCCCGGCCTCGGGAGCACATGGTTCCAGCAGAGCGGTCTGGTTGAAGTGTGCCATCTGCAGTTGTCCCCTCGTGTTATTTCAAGTCCACCCAAGTGGCTTGGCTGTCCAGAGAGGTAGCCGAGGGAGAGGGGTCAGGATGATTGCCCAGGGATGGTGCAGTGAGTCAGAGCTGACAGGGCTCTTACTCAGGAGGTCTTTGCTGCAGTGTTAGTCATCCTGTTCCAGGGGACTGTGCTGACAGTTGCACGGTGTTCCATGTTACTGGAAGTTGGTGCTGCTCGCCTGCTGCATCTTAACCTACGTCTTTATTGACGTCTTTCTTCTTTTCCTTTTCTGTTGCTCAGTTCATATTTAAGTCATGAGAGTGCTGTCCTGCAGGCGCAGCAGAAGAGCCCCTGTGTGCTGTGGGGTTATTCCTGCCTGACTGTATGTGCGCTGTTAGTCGCTGTGCTGATAGCCCGCTGTGTTCGGACAGCCAGCAGATCAGGGCCTTGTTTCCCGATTGGAGAGCCAGGTGGGATAAGAGTGCAGTTCTCTCCCAATTCCACAGCGTCCCTCTTCTTCATCGGACTTCTCTCCTCCTGTCTGTGCTCTGGGTAGCTCTTAAGAATTCTGATATCGTTACTGAACCAGATAGGGTTCCAACTGACAATTTCCAACTTTAGCTCTACTTATAGCTCTTTAAGAAATTAAACATTTATTCAGAAATGTTTAGGAAAATGTTAGTCAAATGGGAACGAGTCCAAAAGCGGGAGCAGTTTTGTGTTTTATCTGAGACGCAGTGCATTCGATAATAAAACTTGTTCTCTTTGGTTCAGAACTCTGAAAGTTGACAGTTGCTTTGCTTTTATGTTCATTTTTGGTATTACTACTTTATTTTTGCGGTTTGCCAAACATGGAGTAAATGTAATTTTGGTGCCTTTTTTGTTCATTTGTCAAAAAAGCACTTAAAGGGCTTTACATTTTTTTTAATTAGCTTTTTTTTCAATTGCGACAATACACATTATTTTGCCTTTATCTCTTCTAAATGAGAATTTGCTTTGAAAGCAGCCTGCTAGAGATGATTTAAGAAGCGACGGGATGAGTTCCTTGATCAATAATTGCTAAGCGATGAAAAGACTGGAACAGGCTGAAGGGCCAGTACTTGTGTATGACCTTTCTTATGTTCTTATTAAAGGCAGATTTCATTTGCTATAGTCTTTGCCTAATTAATCAACAGAAGCTTAACAGGGCCATCAAAACAACATTAAAGTTGGTTTATGGATTTCACTCAGTTGTTTTTACCTGAGTGGAACTTCTTTAAGTCTTTGAAGGCACATCAGTCACAATCAGTCTTCTAGTTTCAAGTACCACAAGAAGGATTCTCTGCAGGCTTTGGAGACAGGTGCCTCTTCAGATTAGAGACCCTTTCTTTCTCATGGGAGATGGAGCAAAATAAAGTCTCTTTCAGCTGAAACGGTTTTGTGTTTCAGAAGGGTTATGGCCATCAGCCTGTCCCTTTAAAACAAGTTGTGGTTTCATTTAGGGCAAAGGCAACCTCAGGTGCGCCCTCCTTGCTGGGACATTGCAGCCAGCCGGCGTGAGGGGTGTGGGCTGCAGGCTGCGCCCTCCTGCTGCCCAGCAGTGGGCCGAGGCGCGGGCCAGAGGCTCTGTGCAGGACACTGCAGTTCTTCAGCTTTTCAGACACGTCAGCTCTCACGTGGGGATACTCCGGGGTCTAGGCTGCGTATTCCAGAGACCTGCTCTGGTCTCTTCGGAAGTGGCCGTGCTTTTTTCTCCCAAGGTATTTCGAAAAGACGCCGCTGACTGAAGGCACGGGCTCGGGTACCTGTGGGAATGTCTTCACTTCTTGAAGGACAATTCCTGCATTTTTCCAGCCAATAAGATGAAGAAGGTGTGCTTGTCTTCAGCTCAAACAGGGATAACTCTTCTCTTGTCCTGCTGATGTGTGCTGCTCCTTTGCTTTATCCTGTGAGTGGAGGAGGTTTTCCAGTGATGTGTACTGGTTTCTAAAGACTAGAAGAGCTTTTACCAATGAATGAGACCATTCGTGGCATTAAAAGAAAATGGAAGACCAATGTGCATTTTTCTCCTGATTGGCTGTACTCTACCCTTACAACCGACCGATGCTTCTTGGAGAGAAAGGTTATGCTTAAAATGAGAAACCCTTGGAGGTGCTTGTTCTGTAGTTGGTTTGGGTACTTTTGCCTAGTTTGTACACTGGAATGTCCATAAACCTAAAGACACATTTATTGCAATTTTAATTGGCAGTTCCCTCTTCTTTGTACCTTCTTTAATTGCAGAACATAACAGCCTGTTGTGTGTAATTAAATAATGAGCTTGGAAGCTGTTAAAGCAGTTATGGAAGACCCCGAAGGATTCATACCTGGTGATTGTTTTAGCCCACGAGTAGAAAATAGTGCTGCCACTCTGTCGTTATGAAGATGTTGTATGAATGTGGTTTCCTATAGAGTGGTTCCATGTGCTGTCAGTATTCTTTGCCCGATTCATTTGAAATCATGTAATAAGTCTGATCGTTTTTTTTCTTGACATGAAGAGGTTGCATGATGTACAGTTTGCCTCTGAACTGGAGAGTAAATGAACCCGGCATAGTGAGGAGCCCACCTATAGGACAATTACAGATTTTTTTTTAAAATCGGGTTTAGAAAACACCCCTTTGTGTGTGAAAATGGATCCCGGGCCTCATGCTTGCCTGAAGTGCTAATCTGCAGCTGCAGCCCAGCGAGGGGTGTGAATGCCAGCAACTGATAGCAGGCGCCCATTTGCATTCCGGCCACAGCCAGCAGACAGCAGTTTGCTTCCAACAAAGCCCCGCAGCTCCTCTTCTGTGGAGCTCTGTCGTCCCCCCGCCGACGGCGTGCAGCAGCCCAGCAGCTCTGGTGACACCTTCTCGGGGGTGTCGGCTTTTTTTTTTCCGGGCCAGCCTGCTCTCTGGTTTCCCTGCTGGTTCCAAGTGGAATAGGTGGTGACCCGCAGAAGTGGGAGTAATGAATGAATGAGAGGGACAGGTCTCAGGTGCTGGTCAGGGTGAGGGTCCTGGGACGGCATGTCTGAGGCACCTTGCCTTTACCCACACTGTCCAGTGACCAGGGCTGATGAAGGCACGCTGAACAGTTGTACAGAATTCTCCTGCGCAGTACCTGCTGTTCCGTAATATAGCTGTAGCCTGGCTGATTACACACAGGAATGGGAAAGCTGACAGTCACATTGTAGACTACCCTCACAGAGGAATGGGCAGTATTTTCTAGCTGTCAGGTATGCACCGTATTTCAAAGCTTGGGACAGCATGATGAATGCGCGTCTGTGTAGGTTTTTGCAGTATTAAAACGGAAATTCGACAACTTCAGATGTTTTTTTTTAAGGCACCAAGTGCATAGTTTGTGCTTGTGACTTGCGTCTTTTCATCATCTGCTGCATGTAAGAATCGTCAAGACCAAGTCATTCAGGTGGACCAGGACTTAGATGTTAACTGAGTGCAGGTTAGGTTCGGGGCTGCGAACAGGAGGCTGTTTATACTCGAGGGCTGTGGGCTGCGTGGTGGACAGTCCACTCGCTCATGGTCGAGCCCCAGTGTCCGTGCTGAGCTTCAGGCAGGAGTCAGGGCTCAGCCATGTCCTCTCCCAGGCAGGAACACCGAGCAGGAAAAGGACACGACAAGGCAAAGAAGAATCCAAGATCTCTATTGAAATGGAGTGTGTTGTTCAGAGGTGGCTAAAGCAGTGTAGTTCTGTTGCAGAGCTTTAGAATGGCTTTGTAAAGGACCGTGCGTCTTTCATTCATAAGTGAGGCTTGTTAAGAGAAAGGCAGACTGTTCTGTGAAGGATGGTCTCTTGCGATTACTATATTTCACCCCAGGATGCAGCCTTTTTTTTCCTGAATGATTTCTGTGTTTTCAGGCCATTCCGGCATGTACTGTACATTGCCTTGGGGAAATTATTAAAATAGTATGTCAGGGTTGAAACTTGGGATTACAAACTGAAATGAGTTTTGACTGAACAGGATTTTTAGTGCATCTTAAAGTGCAAGATCTAGAGCATATCACACCAGTGTTGTCGTTACGTCGTGTTCCTAGCAAAAATGAAATTTCAGACATTTTTCTGAAAACGCCAAATTCCAAGTGTTATTAAATGTTGGCTCTGAATCTGTTTTTCAGCCACTGAATAAATTTGCCCCCACAGTTACTGTTGATAAAGACTACAGTTATTACTGCAAGGCTGGATCTGAGTTTGTATAGGCTGGCTTAACATGCCGTTGACAGTTCTTGAGCTTTTTCTATTTTGCTGACAGTGGTCATTCATTCATTGGCGAGCTCACAAAACTACCTCCCACAACTCTCTCAGGTCCAGTGTTATTACAGGGGTTCCCAGGACTGGTCCCAGGGGAACCTTTTACCTTGTGGTTTTAGCTCCAGCTGACTTCATGGCATGCCAGCTGATTTCAGATTCTTACTTAAGGCCTGCTTTTGTTCACCTCTTGAATGGATGGCTAGGATTTGTAATGGGTATCCACCTTGTAGGTATGGATGTGATGCCTGAAATGTCTCAGCTTGGTCCCCTGCAGAATGTGGATATACCTGATAGTGCTGCTCCTTCTGTGGGCGTGTCTAATAGTACCACTACCTCCGTGATGTGGGTGTGTCCAACAGAGTGTCTGTGGATGTGTCCAAAATTAACACTCCACGTGTGGGTGTGTCGAACAGTGTCGGCCTGCGTTTGGCATTAACTGATCGCCTGTTGATGGGTGTTGGGTCGAAATAAGGAGGAGCAAGCTGAGGAGGGGCTGCTCACAGCTCTGTGTACTACAGTTATTGAAAGCAATGGAAAGCAATACACTAGTATGTGAGTGTTGAAACAGTGCACGGACTGCTGAAACATGTTAACGATGTCTAAACAAGCTAGCATCATCAATTAAAGGCATCACTTAGTCCTGGTGGTTTGGAGCTCAGCTGGAACAAAAATCAACAGAGACAGGTCCCCAGGGTCATGGCTGGGAACCGCTGATCTGTAACGGGGGAAAATTAAAGACTAGAGGTATGTGTATGAATGTGTTTGAAGTTGGGTGAGTCACAGTTTAAATACTACAATAGATTATATAGGTCAGTATTTATGGACAAAATGCTGAGATCTGTGGAAGTATTGCAGCACAAAATGGTCAAACCATGTGAAACGTGTTCATACTCTCCGGAGGCATGCTTGTTAATGGAACTTGTCAGATGATATTGTTATGCTTACTGGAGGTGGCTGTAGAGATGTCTGAACACAGTGTCGGGTCTCGGGGCTGTTCTCAAAGCAAGAAAGGAGCTGATGTGCTTGCTGAGCTGTAGGGGGGTTGGAGGCACATTGATCAAAGGAATCCTAAGGTTGACCTTGGTTTACTTTAGTTAATTCAGTTCTGGATCAATGATTAAAGAGTCATCAACAGTCCAGGAACCGAGGATAAAAAGACGAACATTTGTTTATCCAGACAGGTACTGGAGAAAAGAGAAGAACACGCAAGAGGGAAAAGGGAGACACTGGGGGCAAGAGGTCCTTGTCCAGATCAACCTTAAGTACCAGATTGAAGTTCGTGTTTGAGCCTTGTTAAGAGAGCTTGCCATGCTGATGCTTTTAGGAAACTCTGATTTCCTTTATAGAGAGTCATGCGGTTAAAATGGTCTCTCCTGGTTTGTGGTGCATTTTTAGAATAGGGACATAGGTTCCCTTTCACTTTGTAGTGTCCGTATTTCTAGTGAGAGACTCCACTGTAGGCCATATTCTCTTTGTGAGAACAGAAAGGCAGGTTTGCCTCTCGTTGGCCTGTGTTGGTGGTATTGGATTTAAATATTGGGGTGCAATTTGGGGTTTTTCTGCTGTCAGGACACAGGTCTCATTCTGTAAATAAAGTAAGCTGTATGTTGTGTGTCGTTAGTTTGTGTTGTGGCACTATTAATAAATACTTGTTTAACTCCTTGTGGCTAGTTTATTACTCTGTTCACCAAAGCTGTGCCAGAAAACAAAGATCATAGGTGCTTCTCATTACTGTTCAGGTATATTCGTGGCTTAATCTTTAAAATTTGGGAGTTATGATTATTTTTATTATTGAGCCATTTTTGTTAATTCTCTGTTTTTGTGACCTCCTAGATGTAACAATATCCTTATGTGTTGAGAATGTTTTCTAGGGTTTTTTGTATTTACGGAAAAATAAGTAGTCCTCATGTTTGTATTAAAGCAGTTTTTCAATGCATTTGACTAGTAGAAAGTAGAATGTGTTACTGCTTGCTTACATCTTTTGAACTTTAGGGTGAAATATTTTGCTGTAACAGTTAGAGCTGCGGAAGGGGTGTCTGATCATCCACTTCCTCGCACAGGAGGAACTGCTGGAAGAGCTGCGAATATCCGATAACGTGGGATAAAACTGTTCCCCGAGGCCAAGCTTGGTAACGAGGAAGGAACAGCATTCTAGGAAAAGTGTTCACCCCTGAATTCAGCTGCAGCCAGTGGAGGTCAGGCTGTAATTCAGTGAAAGAACTGGCGAGATACCCGATCTGGCAGCGATCAGGTATCTCTCCACGGAAAGATGGTTTCTCAGGGAGACTGACGTGTTCAAAAGCAGCGCGTCTTGGTGCCCGGCCCCTGGAGGCCCAGAACAAGGGCTGCCTCTCTTAAAACGACAAGGGGGGTCCAAGAGTGGGCGGCGGCAGTTCCGGTTATGAGAAACACCCCGATACCAAGGTCAGGTCTGTCCTGCGACTTTAGTCCTGATGTTCTGAAGATTGATCAGAGGGGTTGGCAGCGCTGATCAGCTTCTCCAAGGGCTTCGCCGTTTGTTTCATGAGTCAAACCAGCCTGCTCTTTCCACACAGCAGTAGGTCTTGATGCCACACTTCTCCCCTGGTGTGTGTACGTTGCCTGGGATGAGGCTGTCTTCTAAATGAGAAAGACGGGTCTGTTTTGTCTTCCAGTCCTGCCTGTGAGTCAGGGTCCTGGGGGGGGAGGGCACCCAGCTCAAGCACTTGTCCCGAGTCTCCGTGGAGGGGTAACCCCCCCACCATGTCCTGCAGAGATGCTGTGCACCTCCTGTATTACTGTATTATATATGGAGTGCTGCAGTCATCAGAGTTTGCCCCTTCTGCGTGGAAGCTCAGTCTGCCATTCACAGTAGCGGGTTCATTCAGTTCAGGGCTGCTGGCAGTAGGCTGGGTCAGATGACTGTGTCAGCCTGCTCTCGTATCCATCACAGAGCCTTTGTCTTGCTCCTCTGCCTCTCTCTTCCTGTGGCTTCTGGCTGCGCTGATCAGCGCAGCAGGTGGTGTCCAAGCACTGTGCCCTCTCGTCCTCTGTGGGGATTGAATTACTCTTGGGCACGTGCATGTGTTTTTATTTGAGTGCGGTACACCTCACTGCTGCATCCTTGGGTTTACACATGTGTCCATGTCCAGGGTTTTGGATGGACCGGGATGATGCGCATTTTAAAGGAGCTTTGGAATTGTGGAGATAAGGATTTCAAGGTGAACAGACCCCAGGGATTGCTTAATGAAAATTGTCATAGGTTTCATTCTGCATAAGTGTTTAACCAGTTAGTGTGCAAGAAATCTGCTAGGTGTTAAATATATTCTTTTTAAAGAAAGGATAAAACTTGTAGGTGTAATTATTAAACCTGACTTTTCCTTGTTTCTTTTCTTGTTTTGTGTCTTTTTCTTTTGCTGTCCTTTTGGCAGTCTCTTTGGCGAGGTCAGCGCGTGGCCAGACCCATCAAGGGCGGCTTCAGTAGGTCTTTGTGCTCAGAGCAGTTCAGGAGCAGCTGGCTGGGAAAGCCTCTTATCCTGAGCCCTTCTTTTCACTGCGGTGAACCGAGCAGGGGTTAACAGGGGGAGTGGCTGGACTGCAGCGCCAGCCGAGAAGTGCTGCAGAGGTAGGAGAGCCAGAGGAGTTAACCGGATTAGTAGCTCAGGACTGGTAAGCAGCTGAAATATTCGCAAGTCCTCACAACTGCCTTGCTTATTTCCCCCTGGCTGCTAATCAAGTGAAAAAAAACACAGAATATGAAGCTGGACATTATTGCCTTGTCTCCTGCACCTGTTTTCCTCCAGTTCGCTCCCGTACCTTCAGCATGGTCTCTCAGTGAGATCCACGAGCTGGCAGGCTCTATAGGTATACTTTAACATAAGGGGTTCCCAGGCTTGGTTCGGGAAACCCTGTGCCTAATTGTTCCTTCTTGGTCCAACAAGGTTTGAATCACAGGCCAATTGATTTCAGATTTCTTTTTGAAGCCTGTTTGCTTTGACCTCTTGAAAGGATAACTGGTGTCCTCCCCGCAGTCGGGTTTGCTGCCTGAAATGTCACTGATTGCGGGGGGTGTGGGCGTGTCCGATACAGTGCCCCTCCCCTTGTGGGAGTGTCTTCTGCAACATCATACCCATTATGGGAGTGTCTGATAGCGTCAATCCCACTTGTCTGTTTGGTGTAAACATATCACCTGTTGATAGCTGTTTAATGAGACTTTAGGATGAGCCAGTTGAGGAGAGACTTAAAATATTGTAGCAAGCGTATGGAAAACCACTTGTTTTAAAAAAACTGAGAATAGGTGCAAAAATAAACTGAGTCTTAACAAGAAAGCAGATAATTTAGCCACGGTAATTGACACAAAATGGCCACTTGGGTGACTTATATCTACAAATTGTTCAAAGAATCATCGGCCTGCCTGTAGTCTAGAAGGGCCTTTCATCTGTTCCTGTCATGTTACCTGCTAGGCTGATCCAGTACATGCGACACTTGTCAGAAGCTTTTAGAGATGGTGATTTAGGGGTAACCTGTAAAACTGGGAGGCAGGGCCAGGATGGCCATCCTTGTCCTAAACCTGGCTTAGTGCCTGCTGCCTCAGCGCACGCACAAGAGCGTGTGGGATCCCCTGTGTGGGAAGCCACAAGCAGCTAGGGGAGCCATTGAAAATGCGAACAGAACCTCTGATTATTGTTACTCATGTAATCTCCACAACATGACGGGAAGGACTGGCTCAGACCAGTAGCCTCCACCAGCCTCTCTTACAGAAGGAGCACCAGGAAGGCAGGAGCTGGAGCTCCGTCTCCCTGTTTATATTCAAGGGAGGGTAAGCGTTGCAGCCTTGTAGAAGAATAGCCATGTCTTGGTTTTCTCTTCTGCAGCAAACGAGACTTTGAGTCCGCTGTAAAAGCACGGTCGTTGAAAGATGACAGTTCGTCCCTCTGAAAGTGTTTGAGCGTCACGCACTTACGGCCCATGGCTGAGTGGCTGGGGAGACGGCAGTGCCTCGTGGCTGCAGTTCGCTTGTCTCCTCAGCCTCTGCGGCAGTCCTTTTCCGCAGAAGCCAAGCAGTCAATGTCCGTGATGATTCAGGTCAGGGTGAAGGCGAGAGTCAAGAGACCAGTCCTCACTGTTACCCAGGGAGAGTCTCTAAATGAGCATTCAGCCCACAGCTGTGCAAAGCTCTACGGCTGCAGCGGTCTATGAAATCAATAGACCTCTATTAAAGGACATTTAGAGACCCACAGACTCCGGCAGCAGGCCGGCGCTGATCGCGCATCGATCCGGCGCTGCTGCCGGGAGCATGTGGGGTAACGCTCTCTCGCGCTCTCCCGTGGCGGGGGGGGGCAGCCAGCTCATTTCCGCTCACGCCCAGCGGGTGACCAGAGGGCTCAGAGGTGCAGCGGGCTGGACGGGCCCAGAGCTGAGAGGACACGGAGGGCCGCAGAGGGAGAGCTGGCTTCCTGGGCTGAGCGGAGCCCTGTGTGTGCAGCCAGAATCCCGTGAGTTCCAGTAGGCAGTGCGGTATTTTAATGCGTGTGGAGGTTTTAGTTCAGAGTGCGTTATCTGTGAATGGACCTACTGTGTGCCTGTTCTTCCACTAAACTATCTAAGGAACCTGGTGTCGGGGATATATGTATTATTCTAGGAAAGATGAAGATTGTTTGCAGTTTGTTTGAACAGCAAGTAACTGGTCGGGTTATTTTTGCCTTTGCTGTGCTTTTTTGTACTTCCAGGTAATGTCCTCAGTAAAACACCTTGCAGTATAAATTGAATTGGCCACTTTTAGCCCATGTGATAGCAGCCGATTGGTCCGAGGCTCTCGTCCAGCTGTTTCTTGAAAGAAGGCTGTCAGCTGCAACAGCAGCTTGTTCTGAACTGAAGCACTGCCTCCTGTTTTGATTTATCCACACATCGTCATTTTCTGCTTGTGCCCTCTGGTTTGCGTTTCACTGTTCATTCTGAAGAAACAACCCCGCAGGTCATGTCATAGTCTTCTCTGGTCGAGACCGAGTTGAACGTGACCTGCGCAGCCTCCTGCCCAAGTGAAGAAAATGCTTGATGCGTTGGGCTGGGTCTGCTGGGTCACCAGTCCGGCTTAGAGAAGCTGATTCTGTAAAGAACAGCTGAAGTATCTCTCCTGTATCAGGTTAGTCCTAGAACAACCTCAGGGCAGATTAGTGAAAAGCACAGAAAAAGCATCTGTGGTACGTGCACATGCGTTCAAGCTTAATTCAGTCTTAAAAGCTTTATTGACATGGTTTGGATTGCAAGAGCTTGTTCTTCCACAGCCTGTATTGCAGAACTGTGAGAAGAGTGTTTTCTGTACCTGCGTCTGTCCCTTTTCAAGAAACAAGATTTTGTAGGATTAGAGAGCAGGTGGTTAATTTTGCCAATCTTAAATTCTAATACAGAGCAGATTGGTTGTGCTAGCTCTTGGATGCTTCTGAGCTTTTAATTTTTTTGTGTGTGTTAATAGAATGGAATATTTATGATTACATAGTGACACCGCATTCACTACAGTTCACTACTTACAATGATATTAGGTTTTATTATAACGTAGGATATGTTAAAATGAGCATTCTTGATGTAGAATAAACTTGAGATGCTGCATCAAGAATAAAGTGGAGCATACAAACACGGGTCTGCTTGGTGTTGGGTATCATGAAGGGTCTAATGGCTCTTTCAGCTGACTAGTGTTTCTACCAAAATAAAATAACTTTTGCCTGGTTTCTGGAGGTTTCATTGATTGGGTTGTGTTTCCTGCAGTCATGTAGCTTCTTCTTCAGATGGCTTTCCAGTAGGACGTTTGCTGAAGTGGACTTGCACTGCAATGGCTTAAACTCCGAGCTCAACAGACACTGAAACGTGAGGGAGCATGTTGACCCATTGCATGTTTTTCAGACAGCTTGCTCTCCTTTCCCTAGCTGTCTGGCTGAAATGCTATTGTCTCAGTGCTAGTGCTGAATGCGGCCAGTTTTGTTCTAATTCCAGGGCCTGAAAAGCACATTGTTTTTAGTTTAGGACTCGCAGATCGGTTTTGTTTGATGTTCCCGTCTCGGCGTGCAGCTCTGAACCCTGCCGCCGCACACGGGAGGGTGTCAAGGAGGGTGCATGTCGCTGCCCCCGCCGCAGGTCCCGCGGGGCTTTCTGGAGCTGCTGAACGTTACCTGCACTGTGCTGGTTCTGCGCTGCATGTGTTTTGTAGAGGCAACGATTAACGTTATTCATTATTTTAGCAGGAGCTTTTTTGTCACAGAGATGCCTTTTTTCCTCCCCAACACGTGCTTTCCAGAACGTATTCATTTTTACACTGCAGGCATCCCAGTGCATCCTCGTTTGTACAGAGCACTAAGACATGCCACATCTCGAAAGCTCTTACTTGAGTTTTATCAGCGTGGTTGAAAAGCCGCCTGGTGTAGCTGGGCAGTTGGACAGGGCTACTGTCAGAGTGGAAACATTGAGAATACTCCCTGGTCTCCAGAGAGCAGATAAGCCACCACTGCTTTATTTCAGTGAGCTCTAGCTGAGTGTCGAAAGATAAAGCTAAATGTTAGCTCCGGATTATGATGTTCCTGGGAAAAGAACATATTAGGAGGTTCCTCTCTCCTTGGTGTCCTCTGGCTGTGTCTGGGTGAGGACCTGGTCCACAGTGATCCCTGTACTGAGGGTACGTTTCCACAGGCGCACTCCTTGTGGCTGTCAGAGTACAGTGCTGTGAAAGGCGTCGTTCACTGAACCAGGGCTTGAGAATTCTTTTTGCAAAGGTGTGTTCCCTGCGTAGGAAGCACGAGGAGGAGAAATCCAGCTCCTATTAGGGTGTTTTCTGGAGTGGTGGGCTGCGGTGTGCTGCCGTGTGAACTAACCAGCAGTCTAGAAGAGAAAAGGTCTTACAGTTACTGCTCCTCGATTCTTATTTATTAATTTTATTTTGAAAATGTGGGTGAGTGTTCCTTCAGTAGCCTTGCTTTGAATAAAGTAGCATTAGGAAAAGAACATTTCCTCTCTCCTGTGGAGCAAATGAGCAGTGTTTAGTTTTGCTAAAAAGAAAAAAAGCTGATAATGCTTGTTGCTGGAAACAGGCATTTCTTTCACATGGTGTGTGTGTGAGAATAATGTCACTACTTGTACGTTGATCTGCTAAACCACCTCCTTTTGGCATCATGTGGTGTTTGCTAGAGTCATTGGAAAAGTTACTTTCTCATGGAAGGAAGGAATACCGGACGGAATCCATTGTGACTTGTAGGCTGTGTTGGACAGCCTAGTAATTAAAACAGAATTTCTTGAGTTATGCTTTGTCTTTTTCAGATAGACCAGAATGAATTGTGTCTCATGTTATGCTTAAGGCATGTGGAGCAGTGATCAGGGCTCTGGGTTCGAATCCCAGCTGAGGTGCTGTTTTACCATTGAGCAGCTGTGAAGCTGTGAGCACACATCAGTTGTGAAGCACTTTCTTTATGGGCATCCTGGGGGAAATCTTGTATTAGTAATACTATTAAACAATCTCTGAATCGACAGCATTTGTCAAACATTAAGCACAGTATCCTTGCAGAGCAATGTGTTTAATGGAATGATGAAATAATAGTTAACAGTTGCTGGTAGGTGAGATGTGAATGGCTTCACTTTGCTACACAACCATGGGGAAAGTAATAAACATTTCTTAGAAAATCATTTTCATGCATTGTGATGTTGGGCTCTCAGGATTCTGTAAACATGTTAAAAGTGTAGAAAACCATAGTGATTCTATGTCAAAGCATGACAATCGTGGGGTAAATATCGTGGGGGGGAAGATCTGTAAGTTGCAGGTAGTACACACAGGGGGCTCTCAGGAACAGCTCGCTTGTTAGGTGTCAGCGCTGAAGATTTTCTTTTCGAGAGATTTGGGGAATTGTCTCAACTAAATCACTTGGCTTGTTTCATCTGAAGAAAGATAACTTTCTTTCCTCTGTACTGTATGTATACCATTCTGTACATAGTCTTTAGTGTCCTGTGTGTAATGTTGCCACAACCTGGATTCCAGCTGCAGGAATTCTGGCAGTTTAACAGATGTAACTTTGGAGAAATTCATGCCATCTCCTTTTGTGCCATCTAGCTGTACTCTCTCCTTTCTTTCTGGGATTCCAAGGAGGTATTGTCTTAATGTGGGTCAAGACTGAAACGGAAACCCCTTTTGAAATCCATCTGGGGATTGTTGTTGTGATGTTAGGCTCCAGGGAAATGTTTGCTTGCATCACTGGACGTCAGAAGGGAACAAACAGAATCTTAGTTTTTTATCGTAGTTCCTTGAACTGGGTTGTAATTCTTTTCACTGCTGTGGTTATGGAATTTGTTTTATGTGCAAAAGAACTACAAGAAACTAATGTTCTTAAACATTCACGAAGAGTTGTAGGAGTTCCAGTAAATGCTTCAGGCTGATGTGCCTTAATGGTGTCACTAAGCCCACTGTGCCCAGATCTCCAACAGGGTCAAACACACATTAGTCATCCTGGGTCTTCGTTTTCTGGCAAAAATGAACCCTGTGACTTACAGCGCTGACGCCTGTGAGGAGTTGGATGCCAGCAGCCCATCAGCGCTGACGCCTGTGAGGGGTTGGATGCCAGCAGTGTTGCAGTGATTTTGCTGAGAGCTATCAAAGTCCTCCAGTCAGCAATAACTCTTCTGCCAGGTGCTGAGGATCTCTCAGCTTGTCAAGGGGATGAGTGGCTCAGATAGGTGGACGTGAAAGGCACTGGTCAGCAGTAACTTAATAACTTTGAGATCTACCTTTAAATAACATGTCAATTCCAGGTTGGATGGCTAAATACATTTTCTTGACCAAATTAATCAAAACATCAGTACTTTGCATTCTTAGATTCTGCCATCTGGCTGGTGATTTCTGTTGCTTTCATCTGAGTCACTTTTCTTTTTCTTCACTGTCCTGTCTGTCATAAGTCTGTTCCCGAAATCCACCCAGAATCCCAGCACCCAACCCACCACAATCACTAGACAGGCACGCATCCTTGACCAACTCCATCTACATCTTTTTCTCTGGGCCTCAGCTGTTGATGAGGTCAGAACATACAGCACTTCCTAGAATGATGACTTAAAGGAATAAGAAACATCAACACACAAAACAAAGAGCTTTGCAGCGAGCCATATACTGAGCTGATGGTTTTGTTTCCCAGAAGGAGAGGCTTGCAGTATTAAGTTAGGATGTGCAGATGAGAGGTTAACCAACTATTTCCACTACAATCAGGGATTTGTTGTTTTTTAATCAAGTGTAGTTAAAAGGACAGTTTGTGGGACTTGAAGCTGAAAAGCTTTGGAATGAAGTGCTGAGCTGAAAGCAAGGAAAAATAATATTTCTAATGTGTTATAGTAAAATCTCTGCTAGGCAAGAGTATAGCATTATTCTTATATCTTATTCTTATATCTTTGTATTTAATTTTACTGCACAGTGATGCAGAGCTTGAACTGTGACTTTGACCAGAGTTCTCGAACGCAGAGTGCCGACAGCTTCACCACCACATTTCAGACTTGACACAGTGTGACTTGTGATGACTTTGAGAAGCGCGGCTCTCGGTCTGCAGGACGGCCACAGTGAGTAAACACCGCTCCGCTCCGAGCGGAATGAGCTGCAGACTCAGGGCTCACCCGCGCCTCAGCCTTGGCTGCTTTTTAGATAATGGGATTCTGGTCTGAAGTGTTGATTAGCTGTTCTACCAGCCCAATTAAACAGGTCAGATAGAAGCCTTCTGGCTCGTGCTCTGTGGCAGCTGCGTTCACCCTTGTTCGAGCTCAGTTGTTGCTTACAAGCGGTGTCTGGATTCCCCGTTTCGATCTATTGGTCAGGACCTTGCTGCCGAGACGATGCTTTGTGTTCAGGTTGGGCTCTTCACCGTCTGCTGCCAAGCTTCTGTTTCTTGAAACGAAGTTCTCATTTGTGCAAGGTTATTGTCTGAAGCTCTTGAAACTCAGTTGCCCCCTTTTTAAAAATGTACACACCCCTTCGTTATCCTCCCAGAAGTGCAGGGTTTCCTAACATGTCTTGTAGCGTACGTGATAGATGTCAGGCTTCTGCATGTGTCTCTGCATTGGGCACTTCTTGATGCTTAAACAGTGGTTTCCTCCCTTTTTATTGTAGGAATGCCAGGGCTGCTCATTGCTCGTTATTTTCTAAATTGCGCAGTGCAGGGTTTCATGAGAATTTGCATCCTCCACCTCTTCAAGCTATTGGCTTACTCTGGCTTACTTTCTTACTGGCTACTTATCAGTAAGAATAAGGAACCTTAAAATCACCATGGGCTGCTCCCCATGATACTGTGTAGTCAGCGCAGTGGATTAGGCCATCAAGGAAGGAGACCCTGATTTTGAAACCGAGAGACGGAGATTGCTGTGCCTAAATTCCCGAGAATGTACTTCCTGCCGGTATTTTTCAAACCTAAAAGCACAAAGTATTTTGAAACGGCATCAGAGGCCCTGTTTTTCCAGCAACGCTGATTTAAGACAGACCAAAAGCATGGGGTATGTAACCCAGAGAACAGCACGTACGCTGAATTTCTTTGTGTATAAACGGCCAGACCGGTTTGTGACCGGGGCCGAGTGCAGCGATTGCTGGGCACTGTGACAGTTGAAGAAAGCGCGTGGGGGGCGGAGCGAGGTCGGCCGCGGGTCAGGGTGGACACCGCGGGCGGTGACAGCCGCTGGGCAGGGTGGCCGAGCGCCTGGCCGGCGTAGATCGCATTCTCTCTGCGCTGAAGGCGAAGCGCCAGATGTAGTCTTTCACCTGTTTATTCTCACTGACCTTAGACAGCGAAGACGGCCTTGCGCTGTCGGGGACAAGTTGCTCTGCCCTTCCTGCTGAACTGGCGTGTCCACAGGCTCCCTGCACAAGACCTGCAGCGATGGCACGCCAGTTGACCGTGACTTTGGCCATCACCCTGTTGCTGACTTTACAGCAGTGAAGTTTTGTAGTGGCGGTAATGTTTTTAGCTTCGTCATAACAGCTCCTGCACTGTCAGTGAGACCAGAAACAGTAATTATTCATGTAGCTCTCGTTAGTGGAAATCAGCCCGTCAGGGCTTACGTGACAGTGCACACAGCTGCAGGATGGGGTCGCCCCAGGTCTGGAGATCGCTGGGGTCTGGGAAAGGACAGGGGGACAGGGTCACCCCAGGTCTGGAGATTGCTGGGGTCTGGGGCAGGACAGGGTCGCCCCAGGTCTGGAGATCGCTGGGGTCTGGGGCAGGACAGGGGAACAGGGTCACCCCAGGTCTGGAGATCGCTGGGGTCTGGTGCAGGACAGGGTCGCCCCAGGTCTGGAGATCGCTGGGGTCTGGGGCAGGACAGGGGAACAGGGTCGCCCCAGGTCTGGAGATCACTGGGGTTTGGTGCAGGACAGGGGGACAGGGTCACCCCAGGTCTGGAGATCGCTGGGGTCTGGGGCAGGACAGGGGAACAGGGTCACCCCAGGTCTGGAGATCGCTGGGGTCTGGTGCAGGACAGGGGGACAGGGTCACCCCAGGTCTGGAGATCGCTGGGGTCTGGTGCAGGACAGGGGGACACGGTCACCCCAGGTCTGGAGATCGCTGGGGTCTGGTGCAGGACAGGGGGACAGGGTCACCCCAGGTCTGGAGATCGCTGGGGTCTGGTGCAGGACAGGGTCGCCCCAGGTCTGGAGATCGCTGGGGTCTGGGGCAGGACAGGGGAACAGGGTCGCCCCAGGTCTGGAGATCACTGGGGTCTGGTGCAGGACAGGGGGACAGGGTCACCCCAGGTCTGGAGATCGCTGGGGTCTGGTGCAGGACAGGGGGACAGGGTCGCCCCAGGTCTGGAGATCGCTGGGGTCTGGTGCAGGACAGGGTCACCCCAGGTCTGGAGATCGCTGGGGTCTGGTGCAAGACAGGGGGACAGGGTCACCCCAGGTCTGGAGATCGCTGGGGTCTGGTGCAGGACAGGGGGACAGGGTCACCCCAGGTCTGGAGATCGCTGGGGTCTGGTGCAGGACAGGGTCACCCCAGGTCTGGAGATCGCTGGGGTCTGGTGCAGGACAGGGTCACCCCAGGTCTGGAGATCGCTGGGGTCTGGTGCAGGACAGGGTCACCCCAGGTCTGGAGATCGCTGGGGTCTGGTGCAGGACAGGGTCACCCCAGGTCTGGAGATCGCTGGGGTCTGGTGCAGGACGGGTCATCTTGTAAAAGAAGAGGCTGGCTTTGGAATCACTTCTGAATCCTGATTTCCTTGTAGGACTTTTTTTATGCAGTGACCATCTGACATGGGATTGCTATTAGAAAAGATGAGAGCCGTGAAAAAGTATTATGCAGACGTGGGATCAATCCAATCCAAGAAATGGATATGTCTGTTTATAATGCTGGATTTTTTGTCAGAGATTCAGGTTACACTGTGAGGTACCTGATCATACAAAAAATATATACACTTATTTCAGACAAAATACACATTTTTAAAGTCTAACCTAGGCAGCCTGTACTTTGCCGCCATCTCTATTTCTGAGCAGTCTCTCGTCCAAAATCTTTACGGCACTGACGACGAATATGAGACCGGTGACTTGACCGTCGTCGCAAATGTCTTCTCTCCGTTTCCTGTCGCGCTGCTTCCCAGCTGCTGCTGATGCCAGGATATCTTGCAGCCCCGAGAAGCCCGACCCCTGCCCGTCCCCCCTGCGGGGAAATAGTGGGACAGAGCGGCGAGTGAGGAATGGACTGCCCTCCGTGGGAATCGGAGATGTTCGCAGGGCTGGACAGATTCCTTACTCGGCAAAACTCCGTGTGGGAGTGATTTGCTTCTTTCCGTTTTTGTTATTAATCAAGAGCAACGAAACCCCAACCAAGCACTGGGGGTGTCAGTGTGGGTCCAGAAGCGACATCCTGCTCCCCGTCCAACACCTCGTTGAGAAAAGCCGTGCCGATAAGAGGTCCGGACCGAGAGCTCTGGTGGGGTTGAGAACATCTCGTGCTTCTGGCCACTTTGGGGAGGGGGGTCTGTGTGTGCAGGGGAGCCCCCACAAGTGCACCCCGAAAGCTGCCCCCTCGCCCAGGGCCGGTTCTCCCGGTGCAGCAGGGAAGGGGCGTCCCGTGGACGAGGCCCGCCTGGGAACAGGGCAGCTGTGGGGCAGGGGCCCGGGGCCGCCCCTCGGGGAGGCCCCTCTCAGCCAGGCTCCCATTGTGAGGCGCCCAGGGCTGACTGCAGGGCACACAAAGCACGCAGATGGCAGCGAGCGACTGCAAGAATATTCATGATAAAGGGCCGCAGACAGAGCCCAGCTTGCAACCATTATCCCTTTATAATGTAGTCAAGTTAACCTTTCTTAGTGTTTTTTCAAACACTGTTTTATTATGCCGGAGCGTAGAGGCTCTTCTGCACTTCTACCCTGTGGATTTGGGGGGGGGGTGTTGCGGAGGAGCCAGTGGGGGTGAAATTCACACCGAAGAGCAGAAAGAAAGCGAAACACCTGAATGAAACATTGCGCACACGTTATTCTTTTGACTTTCCATGAGAAGTTCACCTCTGCTTGTCACTACGTGACATCTCTCTTAATGTCTCTAGGTCTTTAATATGCTCCAAGCACGCGCGCTGGCAGACATCAAAAGCGAAAGGGAGATGAAAGTGGAGGGACCCCGAGGCGCAACAAGCCTGAAGGCTATCTCAGCGTGGCCTTCGGACACGGCGGAAGAGGGCGTCGACTGGGGCTTCCGGTCGAGCGGAGCCCGGTGTTGCTCTTGACCTCTCCCCGGCGGCCCGCGCCCCGCTTGTCCGTGCGGCGTGTCGGCGCTGGCGGCCGCCTGGCCGGGCTCCCGCAAGATCTCGCTCGCAAACCCCCCCCAACCCCCCCGCCCCCACATCTTTGTCAGCCGCTGCATCCGGGGCGCGCGTCCGCTTTCTCTTTGAGTCGCTAATGAGATCTCAGGTTCTCGGGCCGTGGGAGGCAGGCGGGAGAGGCACGTGTTCGGGCGGGGACCGCCGTGGGGCAGTCTCGGGGCACGCGGCCCCTGAAGATGCGCCAGCGGACAAAGAGGGGGCTGCCACCGAGCCGGCGCCGCGAAAGAAGACGTGCCAGGTGGCGGCTGGGCGCTGGAGAGGCGCAGCCCGCTCCGCCGAAGAAAGTTAAGACGTTCCTGGAGGACCAAGGCATCTTAACTCCTTTCATGGGTTCCTTTTGTGTGCCGGAGACGGGCCTGCTCTGTCTGAATGGAGAGGCCAGCCGGCCGCCCTGTTGTTCCCTAATGAAGTGCGCACGCAGGAGCTCAGACACAGGCTGCCCCTCGTCCTTTCAGGAGCCAGGGACAGCAGCAGCACGCTCGGCAACCCCTTCCACCCTCTCGAGAGGAACTCTTCTGCAATAAAGCACCTTTTTATCTTGCATCAGCGTGAAAAGTGTGAAATCGCTTTCCTTTTTTTGCAGTGTCTAAAAAGCAGAACACACAGCAGCCCTGCCTTTCCCACGAAGATGTTTTCCCGCTGTGCTGAAAAACATACTAGTGGTTAACTCAGCCAGTCGCTATTTGGGCTTTTATATACGTCACCTTTCTTGGTAAAGTACTTTCCTCATTAGCCAGCAATGGGTAAAATTGTGTTAATGCATAGAAACTGAGAGCAATATTTCATAAAACAGGTAGAAATGCATGTTAGGATCTTGATTTCTTCAGCGGTATAGAGCATTATAGATTATTATATTTTAGAATGTGCGGCACATTGTTTCAGCTCGATGCAAGTTTGTGATTTTCACACTGATCTCTGTTTGCCTATTGCTTTCTTTGGTCCCTCCATTATTTTCAAAAACAACCACGAAATGCACTGTAGAGTTCTGTCAAATACCAATTCTCGCATACAAGATTGCAGGTACGTACTGGAAGTAAATTTATTTTCTTTACATAAGAGTGACAGAATCCATAGTTTCAATCCGGTATATAATATTGCATTCTAGATGCTTTTTTAAGATCTCTGCAAGTTTGTCAGTCCGAGATGGCTCTTTACTACAGCCTCTGCTCGGAAAAGCCACTCTGCTGGGCGGAGGAGCCACAGAACCTCAGCACTTACAAACAGGAAGCAAAACTGCAGGGGAAGCCCTTTGAACAATCCCCGAGTGGGAACTGGGTCTGCTTGGCGATAACAGCAAATGGTGTGAACAGGCAGGGAGGTTGTCGCTTGTGAAAATAACGGCACGTCTGTTGAAATGCCTTGCGGCTCTCGTACGTGCCCTGTATGGAGCCTCCTGATCCCGTTTGCAGATGCAGCTTCGTGCTTCTTTCGTTAAGAATTCGTACTTTTCAATCAATGGGAAAAAGTCCGAAAATCTGCTCGTCGATTTCATGGTGGTCCCCCTGCCAAAGACGCAGAGGAGCTGTGAGCTGGAGAAACTAAAATGGGTTCTCTCTTGTGCACGGTCAGGACTTCTTTCATTGTTCTTTGCAGAAGTTGGCCTGTTCTGTTGGACTCCAGATAAATTCCAGCTGTTGGGAGCCTCTTTTGTTTCTGTAGTTTTTCAAACTCACCATAAACAGGTTAAAGTGTTAGAATGAGCTTCAAAACATAGCCTGCCGATTGCCGTCGGTCGATATCAACGTGCAGTATGATGTGATGTTGCCCCTCCTGCCCATGTGCTCTCACTTCCTCCCTGTCTGCCCATGGTGAGCTGCTTGTGATTGGTCAGGAGTGGACCAGCCTGCTGCATAGCTCCGGGGTCATGATTCACTCAGCAGCTTGGAGTGGACAGCACAGCCCGGAGCACACCGCCCTCCGCTGACACCGACACCACGTTCAGAACTGCCGTGCCACGTGAAGGCAGCTGGCGCGGCCCTGAAGTTTTGGAGTGGGCCGAGAGCGTTCCTGACTTGTATTGAGGCTCCCAGCGCCCATGTTTGACTTATTGAATGAACTGGTGTTTGTCATTCAGTGAGTGGATTTTAGAGCACAGTCTAATGGAGTTAAAGCCGGAAGAGATGGGATATCTCGGAGCGGCTCTGAATGCACCCATGAACCTCTTATTCCATATAATAACAGCACCTGTGGTTCTTATACTGAAGGAAATACTGCTGGTACTGTCACCAAGAAGAAAATGTCTAATTCAGGTGTCATACCTTTTGTGATGGTGCTTCTCGTGCGTTTTTATTAACGAGGCAGAAATGTCAGTACGCTCCTTCCCCATTAAGTGTGAGAACTCGGCCACTTTTTCCATAAAATTGATTGAAGGTCTGTCCTTCAGCCTCCCCTTCTCCTCTCTTTCTCAGTGACAGAGCTGAGTGTGCAGGAAGGATGCATTTTCCTAGTAGCCGTCTCCAGCGCCTAATGCTTCGGAAAGCAGCCCAGACTGTTTGCTGACCCTGTGGTGACCTTTTAGTCTCTGGCTTGTCTGACAGCAAGCACAGGCTTCGCTAATTGGCATTCAGATCTCGAGCTGCAAGTGGGCACAGAACAGAGCCAAGCGTTTCTTCAGGACTAGACAAAGCCTGCGACTGTTTGGTCAAAAGCAGATCCTTGTGTGATTTTTTTTTTCCTCTTTCCTCTAAAAAGACAACTGGCTTTGTGTCCGGGGTAGAGTCCCACTAGTGGGATACAAATGTGGAAGTCCATGGTGCCGCTGACCAGATAAAACAAACGTTGCTTTTATGAGCCCTTGTCATTGTTTCCTGTTTTCAGTTTAGATGCTCCACGCAGAGACCTGGGATTGCAATGAAAACTTACAATTTTCACTGTTTGTTTTTATTTTATTTTAAACTACATCAGCAAAGGAAAACCAATCTTGTTAGAAACAGAACAAGGGAATCTTAACAGCCCTGAGCAGCTCATCTCTTTTGACATTTTTTTTTTAAAGGCGTGCTTGTTTATTCTGAAACTGTTTATCGTTCTGCATTGATTTAGTTTTGAGCTGTTCCCGATGTTTCAACTCTCCCATGTCCATGTCAGCATGCTGACCTGGAAGTTTTTCTGGAGCTTGTACTGGTTCCACAAAGTGCTACTGCAGCTGCAAATTGCAAAATCTTGATGTGATGTCTAGTGAAAAGGGCTGGATTTAAATGTCTTTGTCCCCATTGGGATAACTCACCTTGACCAGGTTATGTCTCAAGAAGTCAGAGTCATTGAATAATGTTTTAACATGCATTCCTCAGAGCTAAGGTACAGCGCTTCTAGTATGTACTGTATCTTAAGAGTTCAATATTGGCCTGTTTACATTTGTCACAGAAGGTAATACATTCCAGTAAGGCTCTTGAGAGGTTCTGAGCCATCAGGGTGTTTTTCTGATCATTCCTTAACATCTTGGTTTGTCTGTATCAGTGGAGCTTGCCAGGGGGCGTGTCTGCGAGGAAGCTCCGACCCTCTGCTGGAGCGCAGTCTCACACTAGAAGCTGTAAAAGGGGAACGTCTCCAGATATCTTCTCCTTTTTGGAGACAGTGCAGGGGAGCAGAGTCCACAGCATAGGTTTGTGGTCTGCTGGGAAGCACAGTTGTTGAAACTTCATCAAATCGTAATACAGCGGAAGCTAGCTGAGCAGTGCGCATTTTGATTTGGTGAAACCCTGGAACTTGCGCCCTGCTTCTCTCTGTTCTGCTGCGATGTGGTTTCTGCAGCTGTGGCGAGCGCTCGCCGCAGTCTGCCCGGTTTCACAGCAGTGCGATGGGTATCGCGCTGATTCACAGTGTGGGCAGGCAAGCCGAGTTCATTCAGACACTCCCTGGTGGTTCCGAAGATGAGGTTTTTAATTGATATTTTTGTTCATTTTGAATGCACTGTTAACCTCAGCGTGCACACTTTCGTTGTCGAGAACAGAGAGCGGAGAAGACGGGGTTGTCGCGTTTTAAGAGTTGCACAGGTGGAATCGCACCTACCGAGGGCTTGTGGTTCGTATGGCAGGAAAGCTGAGCTGTGGCTTTCCTGTCTAGAAGAACTTCTTTGTGGCCCTTTTATTTTGGGGGTGAGATAGAGAGCAGGATAAAGAAAGTTCAGGCAATGTGAAAGAGAACTCCCATGCCTTGTCGGAGCATGGCTGCCTCTCTGAGCAGTCGAGAAGGGAGCAGTGCTGTGGTGGGGGAGATTGACGTGGCTCAGGCAGGGGCTTTGCCGGGCATTGTCTAGAGACTTTTGCAGGAAAGCCGCTTGGTGTGAATGTAAGAATCGACTGATCTGAAGAAATGTAGTCCTTGGTCGTTCAAATTGATATTGCTGTTTTTGCAATCCAATTACCTTTAACCTTCCGGGACACGGGCTTGTTGACATTCGTAGTGAAGTGTAACAAGTCGAGCATCTTTTTGTGCAGGAACTCGGACAGCAGCAGAGAAGAATATGAGCCAGGGCGAAGGAGCGAGGCAGCGTGGCAGCCTGGGGCATTTCGGTGCCGGAGGCCCAGGGTTTAAGAGCTGTAGCAAGCAGTGACATGGCTGCACAGTGTCTTTTGGTTTTGCCTTGGTAAAGAGACATTTAACTTTCTTTGCAAAGCATTTTGGTCTGTTCCATGGTTTAATAACTGCAGGCTCTTTCTCATAAGCCAACAGCAGATGCTCTAGCCATTTCATGACTTCCTTCTGTGTGGAGATACAGCAAGAGAACACGTCCCTTAGTATAGAACAGTGGTGCATATTTGGTTCTTCCCAAACCAGGGATCGATCAAACTGTTATGCATTGTGAAGCTGGACTCTTCTCTTGATTATTAGAGCAGGTACTGATTAACGCTTGAACAGTATGAGCTGAAAAAAGAACATTGTTGTTGGTGCTTGCCAGGTAAATGTAGTTGTGTATAGTCTCAAGTTCGAAGGACAGCTTGTTAGGTGTCATTTTTACACTTGGCCTGGGTGTCCTTCAGCGACAGGAGTAGGACAGAAAGAGGAAGTCTAAGAGCTGTCTGTTACATCATAGACGGTTGGGGTGGGAGCTGAGGTGAGGCTGCACTACAAGAGCCATCCCAATCTCCAGGGGAATAGTAGGCTAGCGAACGGTGGGAAGGTATCAGGAGAGGGACAGCGAATTCGACGAAGCGAGCTGCGCAAAGGGTTTAGGTGTTGATGCCCACCCCTGCCCTTGTGGGAAAGTTCTGCAGACAGAGCTTACAGAAATGCCTGCGCATCTAGTGGAAAAGAGCAAATTCCAGGAGTGACCTTGGAACACTCCTGACCCCTGCTGGCAGAAGGAAGAATGATGACTTCAGCCTCACCTGCTCTCTGCTGCGACAGGAGTGCAAGGTTTTTCACTCTTTCTGTAACCTAAATTGCCTGCAGATACAAACAAAATGTCCCTTAAGTGCCTCAGACTACATTTGGCAGTTCTAGCCAAGTGTTAGGACAGGTCAGTGAGTCCCAGTAGTGCTCATCCTCATTCAGCCTTTCTGACAGAAGGGGGAGGACTCTCAAGCTGTGAAAAGAAATAATGCAAGAAAAAGGGCAAGCAGAAGCAGTTTTTCTTGCACTCGGTCTCCTTTCTGACTTGCAATGTCATCAGGAAGCCGCATGAAATATCAGCTGCGAGACGGATCTGTTCGGCCGGTCCCCACAGTCTTTCCGCAGATGATGCGTTTCGAGCAGGGAGATGTAATAAGAATGGCGTCGCATGCGAGAGAGACGGCCTTCGGTTCTGGGCCTGCACATTTTGTGCTTGTTCGTGGGCGCTTATTCATTTGTATTGGAGGCGCACTTCTGTTTCATGGGCCTTTCATTCAAAGGGTCCCGCTAAGTACTTATTTTAAATACTACATTTCTATGGTGACGAAAACGACTTGGGTGTCTATTTGTTGATACAGTTTTTACTTCTTTTAGACAATGTAGGGAAACAAAAAGGCAAACAAAATCCTTGTGTCTACAGTTCAAAGCTTAGAATTTAAATCAAGTGATGTTATGCTACAATTGTATAATGCACTAGTAAGACCTAATTTAGGGCATTGTGTACAGTTAAGATTTACATATTATAGGACAGGTACTTCTTTACACAAAGGGTTGTGAGAGCGTTGAACAAGGCACAGAGCCACGCTGTTCAGGCTGATGCCCAGCTTCTGTCAAGAAACAGCTTAATGAGATTAACTACTAAAATTGCTGAGATGGACTTTTACTACATTATGAAATAAAAACTTACAGTACGGCTCATACATCCCTCCTACATCTGAGTCATTCAGGTTTCGCGTGATCGGGCTGGATCTCCGAGCCTGCTCCGGAGTGGGATGGGAGACCTGCGAGGAAAACGTACAGCAGCCATGTGGGTATTTTGTGGACCAGTAGGTGGTGCTGTTCCATCTGGTCTGCAATTTAGCCCCAACATGGCAACTGGGGACACTCTGTAGGAGTCGCTGTCCTACGTTAAATGCTAATGCAAAGCTCCTTGGATGTTTCTCAGTGATATTCTGTGGGTGACCCTGAAGGGTGTGTGATGTTTGGGGTGTTCTGATGGGAGCCTGATCCTGATGTTCTCGGGGTGTCAGGGCAGTGGAGGGCAACAGGGCTGTATGACCCTCCAACACGATCTTGTTCTGGAGAACTTGAGCCCTGGGGGAGGAAGATTAGAATACTGGAGGAGGTTTTCATCAGCTCCGTGCTGACACCACATTATTCATTCTTGTGACATTAATATTATTGCCGCCTGTTTGTTCAGTTATTTCTGGATGTTCCCCATAGCTCGTGACTGTTGTGCTTCGGCATGTCAGTCTCATGGAAATATATACAGCATATTCAGATTTACCTTTTGATCATTTGCTCTTGATAATTAGCTACTGCGTCTTGGAGTAGACCATGCACTCTAGCTGCGTTAGTTTGACTTGCCACAGCCTGGTTTCTTCGGGAAAGAGTGCTGTGTTCGAGAGCTGATGTTCGCATTCCTTGCAAGAGCTTCACTTTATTACAGCCATTAAGGTGAAGCGGCAAGTAAAACATGCAAAATAAAAGTAATTACCAGGGTGTGCTGTTGCAAACGTTCGCGATGGCCAACATGAGCATCCCAGAATCGACGGGAATTGTTGTGCATCAGTGGGGATGTGTATAACGCTGCAATCTGACATTTAATTCTTTCATTTATTGCATTTAAATAAATCCAGGTGATTCTAATGATTTTTCACGTGGTTGACTTACCCCACACAAATGCCGTGCAAGGAGCTGTCAGGTGAAGGGTCCTGCAGGAGGTGCCTTTGCCCAGGGTCAGCTGCAACACTAGCTGGAGCCGGGGGGGCTTCCCGCTTCCCAGGTGGGCTTCGCACACTGGTGTGGAACTGCAGGCAGGAGAGCAGTGCGGCCGGTCGTGGCGGTGGGGAAGGTCTGCGCTGTACCCGTCTGCCCGGAGGGGGTGGTTGTGACCCTCTCTGTCTCTGGAGCGTGTGGCTGCGGAGGCGAGGGCGGCCTGTGCCCTCTCCCAGGTGCCAGGCGCAGTGCCGGGCTCATTGCTGTGGGGTCTGTACCTCCTTCCAGCCCAGCAGGTGCACCTGTGGCTGCTGCGCTAGAGAGGTTGTGGGCAGAGCCCAGCAGCCCACAAGCTCAAGGGAGGATCTGAGCAGGTAACTGCAGCCTCTGGGGTGGCAGTGCCCTCTCCCTGCTGGGCTCCCTGTGTGAGGAGAGGAGCTGGTCTGGGGTGGCAGTGCCCTCTCCCTGCTGGGCTCCCTGTGTGAGGAGAGGAGCTGGTCTGGGGTCGCTGTGTGAGGAGAGGAGCTGGTCTGGGGTCGCTGTGTGAGGAGAGGAGCTGGTCTGGGGTGGCAGTGTCCCTGGGCTCCCTGCTCTGCTCCCTGTGTGAGGAGAGGAGCTGGTCTGGGGTGGCAGTGTGAGGAGAGGAGCTGGTCTGGGGTGGCAGTGTGAGGAGAGGAGCTGGTCTGGGGTGGCAGTGCCCTCTCCCTGGGCTCCCTGCTCTGCTCCCTGTGTGAGGAGAGGAGCTGGTCTGGGGTGGCAGTGTGAGGAGAGGAGCTGGTCTGGGGTGGCAGTGTGAGGAGAGGAGCTGGTCTGGGGTGGCAGTGTGAGGAGAGGAGCTGGTCTGGGGTCGCTGTGTGAGGAGAGGAGCTGGTCTGGGGTGGCAGTGCCCTCTCCCTGGGCTCCCTGCTCTGCTCCCTGTGTGAGGAGAGGAGCTGGTCTGGGGTCGCTGTGTGAGGAGAGGAGCTGGTCTGGGGTGGCAGTGTGAGGAGAGGAGCTGGTCTGGGGTGGCAGTGTGAGGAGAGGAGCTGGTCTGGGGTGGCAGTGTGAGGAGAGGAGCTGGTCTGGGGTGGCAGTGTGAGGAGAGGAGCTGGTCTGGGGTGGCAGTGTGAGGAGAGGAGCTGGTCTGGGGTCGCTGTGTGAGGAGAGGAGCTGGTCTGGGGTGGCAGTGTGAGGAGAGGAGCTGGTCTGGGGTGGCAGTGTGAGGAGAGGAGCTGGTCTGGGGTCGCTGTGTGAGGAGAGGAGCTGGTCTGGGGTGGCAGTGCCCTCTCCCTGGGCTCCCTGCTCTGCTCCCTGTGTGAGGAGAGGAGCTGGTCTGGGGTGGCAGTGTGAGGAGAGGAGCTGGTCTGGGGTGGCAGTGTGAGGAGAGGAGCTGGTCTGGGGTGGCAGTGTGAGGAGAGGAGCTGGTCTGGGGTGGCAGTGTGAGGAGAGGAGCTGGTCTGGGGTCGCTGTGTGAGGAGAGGAGCTGGTCTGGGGTGGCAGTGTGAGGAGAGGAGCTGGTCTGGGGTGGCAGTGCCCTCTCCCTGGGCTCCCTGCTCTGCTCCCTGTATGAGGAGAGGAGCTGGTCTGGGGTCGCTGTGTGAGGAGAGGAGCTGGTCTGGGGTCGCTGTGTGAGGAGAGGAGCTGGTCTGGGGTGGCAGTGTGAGGAGAGGAGCCGCACTTCCCTCTTGCCTCGCTGTGCAGTATGCAATTCTAACAGAAGGAAGTGGAAATTACCTCAGCGTAACATTGTGGACAGTGCTGTCTTTAAATACAAGAAGAATTACTGTTACATGTGGGTAATGTCTAATCTGATGGGGCGAGGAGGGCAAAATAAGATCCAGCATTGCAGGCTCAGTAAGCTGCAATGGACAAGAAGAGTCACAACCTACAGAACATTCTTAAATCAGAAAGGCTACAAGATTGATTTTTAATGCATGTATTTGTGATGTTCTGGAACTTCCTGACTCTCCTTGTTTTTCTCAGCTTGAGCTGCTATGAGGAGAACTGGAGATGAATGCTTTTTTTACCATCTGGCCTGATATCCTCTTTACAGCCATTAACTAAATCACCTGCCCTGTGCTGAGTACTCGAGCCTGGTGCAGGCGATGCTGGCCTGACGACCTGTAGTGAGTTACATCATTCTCTTCTAAAAACTGCCTCATGTTTTTTAGGAGTGGAAAACAGAAGCTTGAGAACTACCTTTGTTTTTGGGGAGACCAGGTGGTTTTTGTACAAAGTGACTTACAATTGGCCCCATTTATACAGCTGGGTATTACTTGAACGATCTGCGTTAAGCCCCTTACTTACGGATGTAACAGCAGTGCCTTGCCTGAGATTTGAACCCGTGACCTTGCAGTTGTGAGTTTGGAGGAGCTCAAACCACTCCATATTGCTGCCTTGGTTATGTGATATTTTGTTTCTGCTCATGTCGTTTTTTGCTTTGATGCTCTTCTTGAGGTGATAGTTATGTTTGTGGTTAGAAAAGCCTAAGATTGCTTAAATCAGCTTGACAGGTGTTGGCTGCAGCAAAAATAATGCTGATGTATTCCTTGGGTAATAATTGGAGGCCCTCGTTCTCTCGGTGCTGAGGGCTTGTCGGGGTTCAGGCCCCCGCGCTTCCTCGGCGCCGAGGCCGAGTCGGGGTTCAGGCCCCTTTGCTTTTAGTGCTGAGGCTGAGTGCGAGTCGGGGTTCAGGCCCTTTTGCTTTTAGTGCTGAGGCTGAGTGCGAGTCGGGGTTCAGGCCCTTTTGCTTTTAGTGCTGAGGCTGAGGGCGAGTCGGGGTTCAGGCCCCTTTGCTTTTAGTGCTGAGGCTGAGGGCGAGTCAGGGTTCAGGCCCCTGTGCTTTTAGTGCTGAGGCTGAGGGCGAGGGCCTCCCCCTCGGCGCCAAGGAGGAGTCGGGGTTCAGGCCCCCGTGCTCTCGGTGCTGAGCAGCCAAGCTTTAGGGTGCTTGATCATGAGTGCCCAGTAGACTGGGGCCCTGTGTTTAGATGGGAGAGTTACATCCAGAGTGTTGTGTAACAATGCTAGTGAGGGAGAACTTGGATATTTTTTCTCTTTCTTTGCATATCCCGTTGGCAAATTTTAATCAACCTGCTCCTCATCTGTATTACTGAATTAATGAAGTGGCCCAGAAGGATTAACTCATCCTCATCAAACATGGAGCAGAAAGCACATGAAATAAGGACTGGGTGTTGGTAGTGTGCTGACTCTCCTTTAAGAACCCTTTTTTTCCCCCTCTTGAAATGTTGCCTTTTTTTTAAGCTGTCTGTGGGCGTCTGGGCAGCTGTCGCTTAATTAATCCACCTCATCAGCGCCTCACCGCTGTGTCTGTGGAGTGTGGTGGCACATGGTGGCGTCCGCCGGCTGGGGGCTTCGCAGGGAGAGCCAGGCGCCCGCGGCACCGCGACTTGAGCTTGCGAATCACACCTCATGCTGCCTCGCAAGAGTACAGACTGCGGTTTTGTAATAGATTATAAAACGGAAGTTTTGAAGGCTACCAGGCTCTCAAGCTTCCCTACCAGATTCCTTCAAGCATGCCGGGAGCTGCTGGCGAGCTCATGGGACACCTGAAGGACACCACGCAGGTTCGGGGCAGCGTGCCCAGTGCTGCGTGATGAAGGCCGGCGTTGCAGGGCGTCACCTCTGCCCCGCGAGGTGCACTGCTGAAGCAGCTCTTGGCGTGAGCCCGCCTGCCCCCTTCCTGTTCAGTTAGTACAGCAGCTCCCATCACGGCGGTCATTCGACTTCAGTGACTAGCGTGGCAGCCGAGGGGCCATTGTGCGGGCAGGTCACCCTCTTGCACACATTCGTGCTGTTGGCAGGAACCTTCTGGTTACAAACTTTGGCGTTTGGAGCGATCGGAATTGAGGTTGGGTTTTTTTTCTTCCCTCGGGGCGTTTGTGTTCCAAGACAGAATCTCGGATTAAATGGGAACTTCAGCCCATCTGCCAGCCGCAGGTGTCCCCAGGGCAGGAGCAGGAGCACTGTGCTCAGCAACAAGCCGCCATCCTTCACCTGCTCTAGGGTTTGAGTTTGAGAGGCCAGTGGGTCCAACCTTTGTTTTAATAGGGTCCCCAGTGTCCTGTGAGCTGTGGTGATGGCAGTGGACTGCGGGTTGTTTTGTGTTTTTCCTTTTCTGATGTTTTAGTTTTCTTGCTGTAGCTTTGAGCTGTGAACCCTCTGAGCTACAGGGCATCACCCCCAGAAGATCCCCGACTGGAGCAGGCTGAGGGCGGCCGGGCTGACCTGGTGACCAGGGGCCAGAAGGAGCAGCCTGGCAGCGCTGTGGACTGAAGGTGCTGGGTCACAGGTCCAGGCTCAGCTGCTGCCAGTGCATCTTCACTCACTGTGTACCCCCTGCTCCCCCAAACGCGTCGCGTCATCAGGATATCTGTCTTTGCGTCACTGGGACGCGTGGGCTGGCCTGATCTGGGTCTGTGCAGCTTTAATTCCCCTCCTGTGTATAATAGCAGAGCTCCATTATTGTGTGAAGTAGCAGCTCTGTTTTTGGCAGTAATGGCTCTGCCGAGAGAGGAGTGGAGGTGACCTGCGAACGGGTTCGGGGTGACCGGGCTTCCGGTGCGCTTCGACACGATGGCGCTGCTTAATAAACTCTCAGAGGCGGGGAGACGTGGCCTTACTTCCTCGCATGCAGTCGCACTGCGTGACCAGGCTCAGCGTATCCAGGTTTCAAAATTTGCATTTCTTTTCTGAACGATAAATTCCAGACTGAGGCTTCAGGTGCTCTCGTAAATATTCACCAGAGTAAATTTACCATGATTGGTAAAGGCCAGGGGGAAATTTGGCCAATAGGGGTTACACCTCTAGAGAAACACCCTGGGATTTTTAATGACCACAGAGTCAGGACCTCACTTTTACATCTCATCCGAAGGACAGTGCCTTTTTACAGTATAATGTCCCCCTCACTATACTGGGGTATTAGGACCCACACAGACTGCAGGGTGAGCGCCCCCTGCTGGCCCCACTAACACTACTTCCAGCAGCACCTTAGTTTTTCCCAGGAGGTCTCCCATCCAGGTACTGACCAGGCTCACACCTGCTGAGCTCCAGTGAGCTGCCAGATGTGAGTTGCAGGGTGACATGGCTGCTGGCCGTATCCTGTGTGTACTGTTAAGTTGCAGCAGTTTCTTACACCTGAAATTGCAGCTCATCATATCTCTTCACATTGTACCATGATTTAATTGTGCCATACTGCACTTCACTGTGTTTACCAGTTGCATTACCGTGCTTTTGTATAGAGACCCTGCAGTACAGGGTCCTGTGTTGTAGTTCAGTGTTTGACAGCTATGTGTGCAGTGTTTTATACAGTACCTCTAGGTGCCTTGGTGCCGTTTAGGTTTTTGATTTGACAAAATAGTTTAGATTATTTTTTTCCTTTTTGTCTTTTTATCTGTTGACCATTCCAGCTTCTTTTGAAATAAAATGCATTGTCCTTAAAGCAACACACTTTGTTTGCAAATACCAAAAAAGGTACTGAGGCATTTTCTTTTGAAAAATTAGTTCTCTACCTGAGGTTTATTACTCTCAGCTTTTTTTCCATTTTGGTAGTATTGACTTATTTAGTCTATGAGCTGATAACCAGGGAGACAATGTAAGAACTGTGCAACAACAACTGCTGCTGCACAGCGACTTAAAACAGACTTCAGTTTAGGGCTCACAAGTTGAAGACCAAAATGGTGTAACATCTGTTGTTGCATGATTTACATTTTTTACCTGCTTGCATTTGTAGTGTTCACTACAGTGGGAGTTCAGATCTTATTGAACTTTCGACTTTGTTTGTGTTAGTTGATGTACAACATTCATTAATTACCGAGATGCAGCTGTGATTTGCATAGTTGTCTCGTGACCTTTTTGTGCACAGTACAGGGTCGGACTTCACACGTTGCTGTCAAGTTTATATTTAAAAAAAGCTATCAGAGAAAAGAAACATCTTCAGGAATTTTAAATTTGGTGACAAATGTTTTTTTTTTAAACTGCGAGAACTGCCAGAAAACCCCCCAAAAAATGCTGCAGGATTTGACTTGGCCAGTCTGAACGTTAATCCATGTGATTAATTGGTAACAGGGAAAAAAAACACAACCCAGAAAAATAGAACGGTTGTAAAATCTTGTCCTAATCATGTAAGTGACGGTTAGGATGGATTTCAGGAGGGATAAATGCTGGCCATATGGTATACTGGCGGCGTCCAAGTTTTTAAATTAGCTGTGCTCATCCCCCTCGTTACGGTTCTCCCTAACGAGGGGCAGTCCATGGAAATGCGAGGCAGCCAGTGTGGGAGCTCAGACCAGATGACTGGTGCTGGGCCTGTGCAGTCAACTGCAGGATCAGCCACTCTGGCCTCTGCTCCGGGGGGAGTCTGGCTCGGCCATCGCTATCGATCCTAATGAAATCCCGCAAAACACAAAGTCCCCGTTTCGAAAAACCAATTGAGTTCTGTAGACATTTATAGAAACATGATAAGCCTGGATAGTCTACAGGGACCAGTGCACAGGGATATGTAACGAAGCTCATTATTGAGTCAATTATGTTTAGATTATGTAGAAAGTGCTTGTCTGTGGATGATGAGATGTACTGTACTCGTACTGTAGGAAATCGTGTAAAAAAATTGTCATAGCTCCTTTTGCATCCCTAGAATAACTTTAATTTATTTTTAGGATTGTCTGCATATGCCGTGGCAGTGTCCTCACGTTGACAGATAAGCTCATTTATTTTTAATGTGCTGTTGATGTATTTTGGTAAGGTTCTGTATGTGTTCAACATAGCCGCTTTGATGCAGAAGAAGTTTCCGAGGCATCAGACGGTGAATTATGATATCCATGAGCTCCTGCAAGCCTCGTGGTAGAGCTGCCTGTCAGATGTTCGTTGAGCCCTGAGTGCTGTGATTGGGCTTTTCCAGTTCTGGGAAGCGTAGAGAAGTGTCTGTGTGCTCCAGAGCTGCGGGGCCCCATCAGACTGTGCGTGGCGCAGCTGAAGGGCCCTGCGCTGGTGGCTCGGGGTCTGTAGCGTCGATCTGCGGCTGCCAGGCTGAGCCCCGCTTTGCTGCAGCTGCAGGCCTCCTCGGCGAGCGGCCTTCATGAGCACACAGGGTCGAGTGGGCTCCTCTTGTGCGTAACCTTCTCATCGTGAGCACTGGGCGGGTCCCGGCCTGCTCTGTCCCGCGGCCCCGCGGCCCGAGAGTGTCTGCGCCCGCCCTGCGGCGGCAGCGGCGGTGGTCTTCCAGCCAGCTGATCTCCCGCGCCACTCAGACGCTGCTTATTCAGAGTCTAAATCAGATTAGCGCAAGAAAGAGGATTGGGAATGCAGGAGAAATGCTAAGCTTTTATTTAGCCTGCTATTTTGCACAGGGCTGTGAAATGTTTGAGAAAAAAGGGAAAATTTTAAGAAGTCCATACTGATATGCCAGGTCCTATTTTACACACCCGGGTCTTCGGATTTTCTGTATTAAAATCAGTTCTGCTATTTTAGAAAGTACTCTCCCAAAGGCATTGAAATTGTCCTGCTGAACACTCAGCACTTTTAAACACCCCAGGGTGGATGTAAGGTGTTCCTTACCGAAACCTAGCAGGACTGTGCAGGTGTGTTGAACATTGGGCAGGTTTGATCTGTAGGGATGAGACTTGCTCCCTGTGCCTCTGCCTAAGGGCGCCAGGGACAGCTAATGAGTTCTGCTAATGTAGAGGGAACTCGCGCTGCAAGAGCACTAATTCTGTCATGTTTAAGTAGCGATCTAGTGGACTTAGGGATAAACTGGTTGTGAGGCATAGATTATGTAAGGCAACGGTTTGTTCCCTTGTTCTGTTGTGCGTGTGTGATTGTGTAAGTGTGGGGATGGACTGCAGGGCGCCACCGCAGCGCTGACATTCGGGGCAGACGATTGTGCTGCAGGGCAGTGTGATGGCGTAGCTGACATCTTGCTCCCTGCCTGTGCCGGCTGGGGCCGTACGCTCGTGTCCGCCCTGGCGCTAATCAGAAACCCAGCGCATCTATCAACACCTCAGCGTGCCGCTGCCTTCCGCGTGCCGCGGGCGGCGGCAGGGCAGCTGCCGGCCAGAGCTCCAGGCGCCGCGGCGCTGGGGAGGGGGCGGTAGGGTCCGGCGGGCTGCGGCTGGACGGGCGCTGGCCAGTGCCCTCTGCTGCGGAGGGGGACACGCGGGCTGCTGGCTGTGACCATGCTTGTGACAACAGGACACCCCGAAAGGTCCATAGCTTAAGCGCCTGACTTTTGAAAGGGGTGCTTGCCCTGTTTAATTTGTGTTTTATGTGCACTCTGGGCGTTACGAGATGGCACGGGCCTTTTGCAGTTGTGAGGCCCATGGTGTGACGTGGACACTGATGGACCTGGGTTATAGGCATGGGCTCCTAATAATCCCCCTCTCCGAACTGGCTTCATCACTCTGCTCTCCTCCCCACTGAGAGCTGATGTGTGGGGAGAGTACTGGCGCACTATGGCTGCCGTTGCATCATCCAGGTGGGGCTGCACACTGGTGGTGATGGAGGGGATCCCCATTACCTGTAAAGCGCTTTGAGTGGAGTGTCCAGAACTGTATAAGCGTAAGGAATTATTATTGTCGTGCAGCATACTAACAGGGTTATGCAAAATCATTGTGGTTTAAATATCCTGTAGAGCAGCTGGATATGAATGTCACACTTCTCTCTGGGAGGACTGACACGGGAAGACTGTCGTTGGTCCTCTTCTGTTTTTGTAGTTCTGCAAAGTATAGACCTATGTTTTACTTTTTAAAACGGTGTATGAGACCGGGTTCAGTATTTTTAAAGGGATGAAGTATGCCGAAGCTCAGGAAACTGCCCTCTGGATGCTTGCGCTAGGATCTGAACCCTATAAAAATGGTTGTGGCACCGGTGCGTGAGCAGAACCCAGTTCTCCAGGTTCCAGGTCCGGTACGGGCAGATTCCCTTCAGCCGAGAGCTGCAGCCGATCCTCGTGTCGGCCGTGGCAGCAGTGGCGTGGCTCAGGCCGAAAAAGGAATCGCGGGGCCAGTTTGCTCCGAGCGCCCCCCCGCCCCCCGCCCCGCCAAGCCGTGCCCCCGCGTGCTGCCGGCGCCCGAGCTGCAGCGAGGCGCGGCTAGTGCACTCCAGACAGCGGCCTGCGTCTGCCCAGTTGTTTTGACCCACACAATGGACGCCGCCGTACCCTTGTAATTACCCCGCCAGCCTCGCACAGACCCCTCTTTTTAATTCCGAGGGCTTTGTTTGGGGAGCGCTCCTCTCTCTCAGCACGTCTGTCGCTGTGTGCAGCTGTGCTGTGGCTTCAGCCTCCTTAATACCGGCACCGCTTCTTAACCAGACTCGACAGAAGGGGGCTTGTGTGTGTGTGTCTTCAGCGGAGAGGCCTCGCGCGGCAATGGTTTAAGCAGCTGTATTGTGGGAGACAAACAAAGAGGTTATTATTGTGTCTGTGAAGAGCGGCGCAGGGGGGCCGCGGGGGGGGAGGCCTCGGCGGCCGGTTGACTGTTGACTTGCCATCTGCCGGCGAGAGGAGAATGCAGAGGGAGCCTGGCGTTGGCCCGCCGGTCTGGGGCAGCCGCGAAAGGGAGGCGCACAAAGGTGCAGATGTCGAGCAGCATAATGACTCCCGGCTCCAGAGCCTGGCGAAAGCTGCTGCCCGCCCGCCTGCTCCCGAGCCGCGGCTGGAGCCGGCGAGGAGGGGGGGGCGCAGGCCCAGCCCAGCTGCACCCGCCCTCCACCTCAGCTGGACACGCAGGCGCGGGTGCGAGGGAGGCGGCCCCGGCCCCGGCCCCGGCCCCCACACGCTCGGTTCCCAGGGCCCCCCCATCAGTAAAGAGGGGGGGGCTCCCAGAGCTTTAGTCCAGCTGACTGGCTATAATCGGAGGCGGCTCGTTTGCCCCCTGGGGAGCAGGGTTTGGTGTGAAACCAGGACCGAGCTGCAGCAACTAGTTAATGGATCATCATGAAAATAATGCCGGTGACGGCCTGCGTGCTGTGCTATGTTCTTTACTGAGGCCGTTTCTTAATTGATGCAGTCCTCAGTGCCTTCAGAACAGAAAACCAAGTGGCAAATAAATGAGTTGCAAATGAAAGTTTAAAACGGGAAACATGCTTAGTTAGCAGGAAGGCAGCAGCAGAATTGTTTTCAAGTGTCAGTTTTCATTAATGAAGTTTGTCGTTTTATTAAAACCACAGTTAAGTGCTAATGTATTATCCACTCCAGCGTTAGTCTTCTCATTTTAATTCCAACTGATAGCAATCTAATTATTTGGAAATGTTTGAATTGCTTGGCTGTGCACAGGTGTGTGCCTGCTGGATGATAGAGCAAAGACGCGTTGAACATTTGGGTGAGTGGAGCTGTCTTGAATACTGCACACCTAACCAGTGGGCATAGTTGATGGTTTAATAACTGCGGCGTGCCAGTACTGCATTCATCTTTGGAATTTGCCAGTGCTGTGAAAAAATAATGCCTGAAAATAAAATCAGTGTTAATTGGTTGTGTTTATTTGTGAAACATTTAGTTCCACCTTCCCCGTGAGGTTTCAGCAGAGCTTCCTTGTTGCCCAGACAGCCGAGGAACTTGCCCTGTACAGCTTTGATGGGGCTGTGGTGTGCAGGGGCTGGGGGGCTGTGGTCCACGCAAGCAGGAGGCAGGTAGAGGTCTGTGGTCTGCTCTTCTACCGGCAGGCTTTCCTTCATCTTTTGCCTTCATCTTGCTGGTCCTTTGTCAGGGTGGAAGGTCCAGTGCCAGAATGACCGCGCTGGCGGGATGTTGTCATTGTCTAAGGGCTGCTCGTCCAGAGCGGGGAGCCGGCCCTCTGTGGGTGCACAGCGGCTCAGTCTTATCAGCCTCTCTGGGCGAAGTGCTTTTTAAAGAGCCGGGGGCGTTGCTTCTCTTGCCGTGCCCTCGCGAGCGTCCTATTGTTCGTAGATAGACCGGCCGGGGCCACCCAGGAGCACAGCGCCAGAGTCGTCTGCGAGGCGGGGGCTCTGTGAAGGCGCTATACTCCTTTCCCAGGGCGCGGCGAGGATCCGGAGCTGGGCTGGGGGGGTCGGCTGGGATGTCTGCGGCGACTGCTTGTTTATTCCAGCTCCTCGCAGAGAGGGATTACAGAGAGCGCGCTTTGTGGGGGTGGGGGGGGGTGCAGACCGCAGCACAAAGGGTGAGGCGCGGGGTGGGGTGGGGTGCGGTGGGGGGGCAGGGGCTGGAGACGGATTGTGTGTGTGGGGGGGGCCCTGTATTGTGTGAAGCCAGCTGTCTGCCAGCCAGCTCTGCACTCTGTTCTCAGGTTCTCCTGCGCTGTGCGGCTGGGGGGGGGAGGCTATTTCTGCTGAATAAATAATGACCCCAGTCTTCTCCGGGATAATAGCCATTCACAGCTCAACAGCCTCAAAGTGCTTCTCGGATCCCCCAGTCAGCACCTGTTCTCCACGGCTCTGTAGCCTCGCTCCGCGCACGGTTCTGCCGCGCAGTGATCCTGCACGCTCTGATTTGTTGCGCCATGCTTTGGTTTACAGCCCTTGCGAGATTGCTCGTCTGGAACTGTGCGTGTGTTCCTCAGCGAGGCACATCGAAGTCTGCGCGCCGAAGTAGCATTTGTCTTCTTGTAGCATAGTGTCGTGCGAATATTTTGTAATATCCTGTGCCTGTGCTTGTTTTGGAGATGAAGAGGACTGACAGGTGCTGTTTTTTCTTTTCAAGACTCTCAATCTTGCTGTGCATGTCCACTGCCCTTTGACTGGGACAGTGCCGTAGGTTCACACTTCTTAGTAGACATTTCAGAGAGACTGTCGCTCACTTAGTGTAGTAACAACCAAGTAAAATCACCAGAAAAGCTGCTACATTGAAGATGCTGGGAAACCTCTTTCAGGAATATTGTTTTAAGACATTTTTTGTATTTGTAGTCCCCTGTTATTCTGTGTTTAAACACACAAGCCCTGAAGAATCCCTGATGAACAGGGTCCTGGCCTCACTTTGTGTGAGCTGGGGCTGATATTGGGGTGTCATGGCTGAAGCCAGGAGAACTGGGTTCCTACAGTCCAGAGGTGCTGAGCCGCTGGCCCCAGGCAGGGGGATAGCTGGGGTTGTGAGGGATTGGCAGTCATGCAGTGCCTGGCTGGAATCTGACCTCCTTAATCCATGGCGGTATTCCGAGGGAAAACTGTCCCTCCTCCTTCCCTCCTCTTAGATTCCGTCCATCGCTGGCGGTGTCCCTCATTTTCACAAACCGCGCTGAGTCGCCCCCTTCCCCCATCTAATATTGCTGGCCTTTGGCTGTCAGGAGGAACAGTTGGCCTTTTTTTTCCTTCCTTTCTGAGTTTACAGAAAGTCAATTACAGGAATTCACATGTACGTAGATAATACATTTTTAATTGCTTTTTAAACTGATAAATGATCTGCCCAGATCAAAAGATCTAATGGGCTAAGGTTTTTAATAAGGCCAAAAGTGCATGTCTTTTTCATATGTTCTGTACTACACCACTAAGTCGAGTTTACACCCCCACTCCTGGTAAAGGAGAGTACTTTGCTGCGGGTCTTTGATAACATGTTGCACTGGTTTAGTGGAGCAGTCGCTTGTACAGAATCGAGACATTTTACAAGCTAACTGCACAGGGTGCTTGCGGAATTGTAACATCGGAAAGGAAACTGAGCACTCCGCTTAATTTTCATAACTCATTGTGTTGATGATAAAGCCAGTTTAAGCAAATTCCCTGCAGTTTTTAAATCGTTCTTTGAGTGTAGAAAGAATAACTGAACTGGGGCAGCATGCTGGCACAGTGGTCAGTATGGCTACCTCACATCGCCGCGGTCCTGGGTTCAATTCCAGATCTGGGTGCTGTCTGTGTGGAGTTTGCATGTTCTCCCTGCGTTTGCATGCCTTTCCTGTAGGTGCTTCAGCTTCCTCACACAGTCCAAAGACATGCTGGCAGGTTAATTGGCTTCTGTGAAAGCCGGCCCTGATGCGAGCGCGTGTGTCTTCGTCTCCCGTGTTGGGCTGGCGTCCTGTCCAGGGTGTATCCTGCCCTGGCCCTGCTGCCTGCTGGGACAGACTCCGGCTCCCCCGGATAGACTCCGGTACCCTGTACCGGATGAAGTGATCAGAACACGGGTGCAGGGTCGCGTATGGTCGCTTATCCATCCCCTCGATGGATAACCGAGGTGACGAAACGGGGGCTCCCTGGCTCCGGTTCCTGATGTGCAAAGTGGGAAACAGTGAGGAGAGCAATTGACAATATTTAAGTTTTGTCTCTTATTACAGAGACAAGATGGTAATAGCATTTATAAGGATAATAATAATTGCTTACACTTACAGTGCCTTGCGAAAGTATTCGGCCCCCTTGAACTTTTCAACCTTTTGCCACATTTCAGGCTTCAAACATAAAGATATAATTTTTTTATTTTATGTGAAGAATCACCAACAAGTGGGACACAATTGTGAAGTGGAACGAAATCTATTGGATTTTTGAAACTTTTTTAACTAATAAAAAAATGAAAAGTGGGGCGTGCAAAATTATTCGTCCCCCTTGCGTTAATACTTTGTAGAGCCACCTTTTGCTGCGATTACAGCTGCAAGTCGCTTGGGGTATGTCTCTATCAGTTTTGCACATCGAGAGACTGAAATTCTTGCCCATTCTTCCTTGCAAAACAGCTCGAGCTCAGTGAGGTTGGATGGAGAGCGTTTGTGAACAGCAGTTTTCAGCTCTTTCCACAGATTCTCGATTGGATTCAGGTCTGGACTTTGACTTGGCCATTCAAACACCTGGATACGTTTATTTGTGAACCATTCCTTTGTAGATTTTGCTGTATGTTTGGGATCATTGTCTTGTTGGAAGATAAATCTCCGTCCCAGTTTCAGGTCTTTTGCAGACTCCAACAGGTTTTCATCCAGAATGGTCCTGTATTTGGCTGCATCCATCTTCCCCTCAATTTTAACCATCTTCCCTGTCCCTGCTGAAGAAAAGCAGGCCCAAACCATGATGCTGCCACCACCATGTTTGACAGTGGGGATGGTGTGTTGAGGGTGATGAGCTGTGTTGCTTTTACGCCAAACATATCGTTTTGCATTGTGGCCAAAAAGTTCGATTTTGGTTTCATCTGACCAGAGCACCTTCTTCCACGTTTGGGGTGTCTCCCAGGTGGCTTGTGGCAAACTTTAGACGAGACTTTTTATGGATATCTTTGAGAAATGGCTTTCTTCTTGCCACTCTTCCATAAAGGCCAGATTTGTGCAGTGTAAGACTGATTGTTGTCCTATGGACAGACTCTCCCACCTCAGCTGTAGTTCTCTGCAGTTCATCCAGAGTGATCATGGGCCTCTTGGCTGCATCTCTGATCAGTCTTCTCCTTGTCTGAGCTGAAAGTTTAGAGGGACGGCCAGGTCTTGGTAGATTTGCAGTGGTCTGATACTCCTTCCATTTCAAGATGATCGCTTGCACAGTGCTCCTTGGGATGTTTGAAGCTTGGGAAATCTTTTTGTATCCAAATCCGGCTTTAAACTTCTCCACAACAGTATTACGGACCTGCCTGGTGTGTTCCTTGGTCTTCATGATGCTCTCTGCGCTTTCAACAGAACCTTGAGACTATCACAGAGCAGGTGCATTTATACAGAGACTTGATTACACACAGGTGGATTCTATTTATCACCATCAGTCATTTAGGACAACATTGGATCATTCAGAGATCCTCGCTGAACTTCTGGAGTGAGTTTGCTGCACTGAAAGTAAAGGGGCCGAATAATTTTCCACGCCCCACTTTTCATTTTTTTATTAGTTAAAGTTTCAAAAATCCAATAGATTTCGTTCCACTTCACAATTGTGTCCCACTTGTTGGTGATTCTTCACATAAAATAAAAAATTTATATCTTTATGTTTGAAGCCTGAAATGTGGCAAAAGGTTGAAAAGTTCAAGGGGGCCGAATACTTTCGCAAGGTACTGTATATAGCGCTTTTCTGGACACTCCACTCAAAGTGCTTTACAGGTAATGGGGACCCCCCTCCACCACCACCAGTGTGCAGCCCCACCTGGATGATGTGACGGCAGCCATAGTGCGCCAGAACACTCCCCACACATCAGCTATCAGTGGGGAGGAGAGCAGAGAATAATGAAGCCAATTCATAGATGGGGATTATTAGGAGGCCATGATTGGTAAGGGCCAATGGGAAATTTGGCCAGGACACCGGGGTAACACCCCTACTCTTTTTGAGAAACGCCCTGGGATTTTTAATGACCACAGAGAGTCAGGACCTCGGTTTTACGTCTCATCATCATCATTAACACAATAAAATGGGATAAAGGGACTGATGAAGATTTAAATGATAGAGCTTAGTAAATTATTAAACATTTATGATTCTGTCTTATCTTGTGCGAGAGTTGTGGGATCCTAAGGTCGGGAGTCAACTGACCAGCCGTACCCTGGCTGTCCTCAGGCTTGACCTCACTCTGTGGGAGTGAAAAAAAGTGCAGGGCTTGCCTCCGATCCCAGCCTTGTGGAAAATCTTCCACTTCCTAATTTCCATCGGGATTAGAGCTTAGCTTTTGATGCAGCCTGAGGTTACTTGCTGCACGTCACCTGTGCCAGTTCGGAAGATATTTGCTTGCCTCACTCTTCCGAGGGGCTGAGGCAGATAATCTCCAGCCTGGCTGGGCTGTGTGTCCAGCACGTGGAGAGAGAGATGATGAATCGGTGGAGCAGCACCACCTAGTGGGTAGAGCAAACACTGCAGCAGAGAGACCCAGAGCGGTACAGAGCATCACAGTGGGTTTTACATTGAAAGTAACTCTGTTGCAGTGTAATATTTCTACCACATATATTATACATAACCACTTTTTATTATAAAAGTGCACATAAGACTTTTTTCTGAACAAGTTATTTAACTTTTGGGAGCACTGCAAGTATCAAGGGCTAAACAGTTAGCATACAAATTAGAGCAGAGGGTGCAAAGTTCTTTTTCACTAGCTGTGTACTCTTTCTTCTTGATTTCTTGTTGTGTGCCAGGGGTTTTATGACAGATAAGACGTGTAAAAAAAATAAAATTAAACTCATTTCGAATAATGAAATATCTGTCCACTTGAAACTGACGTTGAACCCGATGTCTGGTCCTCATCCGTCTGCCTTGTCTGCCGGTGTCCTCTTCCTCCAGTCGGAGCTTCCTGCCCCTCTGGCCTCTCCCCCTGCGTGCCGTGCGCCAGCCGGGCTGGACCGGGCCGGGCCAGGCTAGGGGAGAGCTGTCTGCTGCTCCTGCCCTGCCTGTGCCTGCCTGGTGTCGGTTCGCCGCCCCTCTCCCATTCGGGTGAAAGAAAGCGAGAGCGTGTTTCTGCCTGAAACGCGTCTGGATGGAATAAACAGCTGAATTTCTGGCCCCTGCCCACGTCCACATGGAATGGTTTTCAGGACTGCGAGGGTTTGATCTTCCCCCAGATCCCCTCTGAGCAGCTTTGTTTGATTCCTGTTGTAGAAAAGAAGACGCACCCCTAGTTGTAAGAGGGTGCACTTAATGATAGCTGAATGGTGCTCCTCTGCCACGTGCCCTTGTGGACGGCAGGCTTGTCAGTATTTCTGGATTACCCCCCAAGTGCGAGTTCATCTCTTCTGCTCTTTCCTCTGCACTTGCCCAGGCTCACACAGGACACAGCTTTGTCACCATCACTGCAGCCGGGGCCACAATTACAAATGCAGAACAAAAACGCCGAGCAGCTGACGTTGATCCTGAGGGAGAGAAGCTGCTGTTTTTTCCTCACTTTCCCTTCACACTCATTACCGGGTGAAACTCCTCCGAGAGGGACTATCCAGATGCCCCCAGCCTCCCTCCTCCTCCTTCCCCCCGCCCCCAAAGGGAAGCGGGGGGCCTGGCGATGCCAGGGTGGGCCCAGTGTGCCAGCCCCCTCTTCACAGGCGCTGCGCCTGCTGGTTTCGCTCTCAGCTGCAGCGGAGGGGCACAGCCCACCGCCCTCCTCATGCCCACTGAGTGGATTGGGCTGGTCTGCCCCCGGCCTCGGCAGAAGTCGCCCGAGAGCATGGCTGCCCCGGGGTCCTGTCCTGTCCTGTCCTGCCTGTGGTCTTGCAGAACGTGTCTAATTAGCTGGGCCCAAACGCTCAGCCCGCGGCCGCGCTCTGGGAGACCGCACGGCCTGGTCACCGTTGGGCTCCCTGCGTCTGCGGGTGACAGGAGTCTCGCCGAGAGTGTCGCCCCTGCCCTAGTCAGGCAGGGAGGGGACGGGTGAGATGTGCACACACAGCGTTTCAGCAAACACCTCTGGAGCTGTTGTTCTTCTTAACAATAGCCACAGCTAGTTAAATGGTCTGATTAAAGTGTTCACACACACATCTGTATTTAGGCTGTGAGGTATTTCAGATTATACCTGCTCGGTGTCGTGTTAGCCTGAATTCTATTCTAATTCTAAGATTAATAGGCGTTTTTGTCTTCTTTGCAATGAGTATTTATTTCATCAAGAAGTTTGCAAAATGTTTGTCTTCTTAACACTGTTACTCTGAATAGAAGCCAGTGACAAGTATCTGAATGATACACCTTTCTTGGTGTGTGACGTGGATGATGTCGGTGAAAGTTGTTCCCTGTTTATGCATCTGCTGTGTAAAACAGAACAGGAGGCCCTTATACATGCAATGGGTGGTGTGAGCAAGGAATAAGACACCCTGCCTGATTGCTGGAGCTGGTACCCTGGCTTCTTTCAAAAACGGTGTTTGAGATCCTCAGATCCTCTTCTCGAATTTACCTTTCTTTTGTTTTCATGTAAAGTGTTTCTTCCAGTGATCCCATAGTTTATAGAGGTGATCATAGTCCTACATCATGGTCGTGGCATGGCCATCGTTAGAGAGTTGCAGAAGGCACTGGCAGCAGAGACGTGCAGTAAGGTGAAGGTATGGGCACTGCAGGGCGATCAGCTCCGTGTCTGCAGGAGCTTCACCTCCCAGGGCGTGGGCGTGAGACTGCTGCGCCACCTACTGGGCATACTGGCGTGTGGCGCCCCCTAACCAGCTCTCCTCTGGCCGACTGTGGCGCTGAACACACACACACACACACACGTGAAAGACTGGACCAGACTGATGGGCCAGTCGTGCCCGCTGGTGGCCCTGGGCTGCTTGGCCCTTCGAGAGCCTGGTTCCTCCCGCGCTCGGTGCGCGCTCTTCCCTCTGTCCGCACCCGCGGGGGACACGGGGGGGCTGGAGACGTGCCGGTTCTGCCCTCCCGGAGTGGCAGCGCTCGTGTTGAAGCCGTCTCCGAACCGGGTAGGGCATTCAGTTCCAGCCTCGTCTGGGCTGGTTAACGAATGGCCCCGGTGGAGCTGAACCAGGCGCGTGCTGTGAAAGTGAAAAGGCCGTCGAAAAGAAGCGAGGAGCTGTCTCAGCTGGGTGGAAGCGTTTTAAGTTTCTATTTTTTGTTCTGGGCAAAGTATTAATATAAGCTGGCCTCCAAATCCCTCCCTGGTACCTCTGCCTGGTTTCAGACCACAGACAAATGAACAATTAATCTGTGCTTGTAATTGAATGGCACACAGTATGTTATTTTAATTGTGCAATTGGAGCAGTTAGGCTAGGAGCTGATAATGTGGGCTCTGAACCAGAGAACACATTTGTGTGCAGAGCTGTGCAGTATAAAGCAGATTCAGAAATCAAAAACCTTGCCTACTGCCTTGTTCCGGGGTCTAGGTGACCAAGACAGAAGAAGTGCAGACAGCATGACTGCACATGTGATGTATTGAGGCTTAATTAATGGGTATATGAAAGAACAAGTTGTCCTGACTGGCTGCTGGCTTGCAAATAAATCAGATGTTCACGGCGTTCTCTAAATAATAACTGTGCTTTAGTAGAACAGCCGCACCAAAATTGAGGAAAGACATCGAGGAATAAAAGACTGGAAAATGAGTGGAGGAGTGCAAAGCCTCAGGGCCCAGCAGGGGGAGGCCTGTCTTCCCGGCACCTGCTGCAGTGTGTCCCAGGGCTTGAGGGTCCGGAGCACGGACCTGGGTGGGATGGCTCGGGAGGAGGGTGTTGCCAGAACGCGGGATTGCTCGTCTCCCAGCGCAGAGCTGAGATCAGGCCACAGTCCTGGGGCAGCCCATCCGGGACACATTTGTGTCACCTCACTGGCTTTATTTTGCCCTAAATAACCTATTGTTACGTTTCTGCCATCTTGCTGAATTGTTGGTGTCCAAGTTTGGTTTGACTTCCAGTAAGTCTTGTGCAATTCATTCCCGGGGCCGGTGAATTCACAAGAACGTCAGAGAGGTTATAATCGAGAGGAGGCCGTTTGATAGTCAGCAGTTCATTGATCCCAGGATCTTATCCAGCGTTTCTTGAAAGAAACCAGGATGGGGGCTTCAACCACATGGTTACCAGCTGAATTTCAGAGTGTGTATCTCGGAATTACAGAAAAGAGTTTTGCCTCCTCCTGGTGAACTTGCAAGGCGCTGGGGAATTTTATACTGCTTTCCGTTGAAAAAGAATATTCATTCCCCCCACTCAAACTCAAACTTGCTCTAAATAAAATTACTCCGTGGATTATGCTGTGCTGTGGATTATGAGGCACAGTGACGTGCAGAAGGTCAGCTGTCTGTTGTTTTGTGATAGTACCCACCCTGTCAAATGGCATTCACCAGCACTCTCCAGCCTTTTAAAACTCTTTGGGCCCGCCAGTGCCTTGAGTTGTCCACCAGTGTCCGTGCTCTGTGGAATTGTCCCACACAGCTCTACAGAAGGCCCCCCTCGTCATCGGTGTCCCACTATTCCAATCGGAGACCAGTCCGTGTGCAGAGTTGCTCTGGCAAGCTGCGCTCTGCAGGCATGAGCAGATACTGGAAGCGAATTCCCCCCAAAAGCCTGCTCCTTCTGTTCCCCCTCCAGCCACTCCAGCAGCTCTGGAGAGGGTCCCCTGCCTGGGGTGCTCTCGCCGAGCCGGGTCCTCAGTCCCAGCAGCCACGCTGCTCGTACTTGGCGTGACCTGTTACTGGGCCCAGATCCGGTCCAGTTTCCCTCACTGGCCAGACAGCAGCACTACCTCAAGGGCTCAGTTATTTACTACACGGGCTTCTGGACTCGTGGGTGGAACCCTGGTATTGTACACTTGAGGAAGGTACTGCACCCCGATTTGCTCCGGTGTGAATGGGTCTGCCAGGTCATCAGTGTAAAGGGACTCCAGTGTGCAAAAGGGAGTAAAAACCGATTTGAATTGAACTAGGTTCAGGTCTGTTCTTTACTCTAGAGAAGCATATGTTTAATTCACAAGGCAGGAGAAGGAGCAGGGAAATCTAGAACTCTTCATCATGGCGGTTAGTTTTAAAAGCATCCTAGTCTGAGAAACACAAACCAGTTTTTCATAGCTGGAAATGCACAGAGAGAAAAACGGTGAGCAAATTGATCCCATTCAGGATGTGGTTTTGTTAGTGCTGGGGCTTTGGTGGGTTTTTCTCCTTACTTATCCTTAACGTGTGTGTTCCTTCAAAGCTGATTTATGAAAAAGCTGAACCAGAATGAGGAAACTGTGCTCGTGTGACCATCCTATTCATGTCTTCCTGCAGCTCGATTGAGCATTGGAACAGAATTCATTTTGCTCCTCTGCTGGTATCCGTTCCTTTTTCTTTGGTGCTGCAAATGTGCAAGATGACATGTTACTTATCTCTTGTGTTAGTGTGTGTGTGTGTTTCTCCCTCCATGAAGTTTGAAAGATCTTGTTCCAATCGAAGTTTTTATGCCCTCTGCGTGTTTTTCTAGCTGGAAGACTGCAGTGTCTTCCTACATCTCTCTCCACTGATAGATCAGCAGGCAGAGACATACCAGCAAAGACCTCCGTCTCCGCAAATTAACATGAGCAGGTGTTTTTCTCTGATGTGTTAATTAAGAAAAGCTGGTGTCATTATGCTTTAAGTGGCTGTTACAAATAGAACATGTTGTTTATTTTCTGTTTGGCAAAAAAAGAAAAAAAAGAAATTTATCAGAACTGTCACATTGGCCTGAGCCATAACCTAGCATGAAAACTCTGTCCTGATTTTTTCTGCCTTTGTTCAAATCTCTGCATTTCCAGATTGCAGTCTTCATTAATTTGTCAGACCTTTGAAGTGTTTTGAAGCTTCTGAAAGATCTGCAGTGATCTGCCTACAGTAGCAATACAGTAGCTCAAGCTTGGTTCTATAGGGGTTGCACAGTCATTTAGTTTGAAAATGTTCATTAAGATATGTGCCTTTTCAAAGGCTTTTCAAAAATATACACCAGCAGACATTTAAACACATCAATTTCCAAATTCTGAGAACACAAGAATGTATAGAATTTGGAAGAGGAATTAAAATGTTTTTACCAAATCCTGTGGTGACAATTTTCAGATGCTCTTATTCAACACCATTCCACCTGTTTCTTTAAATGCAAATAAAATTGTATGACCACACCTATTTGACTAACTTGATGATTTTTACTAGAAATTTGACTAGCTCTCCAGTTAAGGCAAGCCAGTAGACTGTGCACTTTTTAAATGTGCCTATTTGTGCTGTGTGGGTTGTAATTACTGAAAAGATTCAGAACCTGCGGTGCTTATCTGGTATCGTCTAATGGCGACTCAGGGCTTGTGGCAGGGGGTGGAGCCGTGGAGGGTGTGGTTATTTGTGGTTTGATCCAGTGCTTGTAGGGGTGGAGCCGTGGAGGGCGTGGTTATTTGTGGTATGATCCAGTGCTTGTAGGGGTGGAGCCGTGGAGGGCGTGGTTATTTGTGGTATGATCCAGTGCTTGTAGGGGGTGGAGCCGTGGAGGGCGTGGTTATTTGTGGTTTGATCCATTGCTTGTAGGGGGTGGAGCCGTGGAGGGCGTGGTTATTTGTGGTATGATCCAGTGGTTGTAGGGGGTGGAGCCGTGGAGGGCGGGGTCTTAAATTGTGTGATCCACAGCCTGTGGAAGTGGGGGCCTGATTGTAATTGTGGCAACGGAGGCCTAGTATGTGGTCATCAAGCCACCCCTACAGGGCAGTGGAAGAGCGGAGGCTGTGTGACTAGAATCAGACCACACAACCTCTTCAGCAGGAGAATGGTTCCCTCTGTCCATGTGCAGCTGGGATGTTGGTGCAGAGCTCAGGACTGGTGCTGCCATGACAGCCTTGCTGTTGGCGGAGAGACGCTTTGTTCTCTTCACAGCGGAGTCAGGGAAATTGCCGGCTCTGACCTACACTTTGTGAAACAAGCACGTGCAGTCATGCCCGCAGACTGGACTCTCTGTGCTCATGGGTGACCTGTTTGTTTTTCCACGATAACTTTGAGGGGGGAATTGGATAGGCCAGGAGTTGCCTGGCGCTCTGGAACTGGTGGTGCGCTTGGGCCCCCAGAAAGAGTCTGCTGATCCGCAAATCCCAGTTCACAGACCCGTGGGTGTTGCCTTTGTTTCTGTCTGAAAGAAGCCTGCCTTCAGGTCCTGCTTTTTTGGTGTTCAGTGGGCGGGCGTGTTGACCATGCGGATCAGTTCTGCGCCCCGTTGTCCTTGACTTGGCCATGTCATGTAGCAGAGTCATCAAGACAGCAGGCATCACAGAGGACAGTGCGCTGGAGGTGCGCAGGATCTGTAATACCCATTGCCTGTCATTCCAGAACTAATGGTTTTATTCTCCTTTATTTATCCTTCACCTCAAGCGGTATTCTTAGTCTCTTAACATAATTTCATCGTTATCACTGAGCAGAATTAACCGAACAGCTCTGGTGTAGATCAGAAGGAATTCTGCGTCAGTATTGATACTGGTTTGATCATTCTCCCTCAGTAAAGTAGAGGTGTGTGATCTGTCTTTAGAGGGGATTCTGTTAGTGTTTCTCTTGATAAAGTGCTTTTTAAATCAGATGTAGGTTTTCTGACAGTGGTAATCAGTTCTATACAAAATACACGCATTTGCTTACCATACAGTCCTGACTGAAATAGCACATTCACCTTGATAGGTAATTTTCCTTGACACTTCCTTACTTTTTCATTTAGTAGTAGATAATGTCTATGATTCACACTGTAATATCAAATGATTTTGTAATTTATTTTCTCATATCTTGTTTGAAGGGCTTTTTATCAGGCATGGAAGTCAGACTGCCATTTCAAAGCCATTTCATGCTCTTGTGTAAATTGTACCCATGACAGAACAGTAAATACAGTGCATATACCTTACACTTCTACAGTTGTTTTATGAAATTGAGGAGCAGAGTTTTGCTGTGCTGGAAAAACGTCTTGAATATCATGAAGGAACAAAAGTGTATGACTATTTCGGGTGCTTTAATTCCACATTAACCTGCGTAAATTTACATGAAATTTCCGGCAGCTGCTGTAGGAATTTACAAGACTCCTGTAAGAGTTTGTAAAGCCTGGAATAGTTCAACAAAGAATAGGAGTTTAACTTACAAAAGCAAAAGGCTTATTACTTTCGTTTATGATAGCTACATGTTTTGGAAATCGCTGGTTTGTGATTTTTATATCTTTTAATTTTAATTTGGATTGTGATACCCCACATGTCCTGACTGTGTGGTGGAACCTGGAAATTGCACACATCAAGCCCCTCACAGTAAAAAGCTCAAGCTGGAACTTAATTAACAGGGAACGGCAGCAAGAAGCTTCTCCTTTCAGTCTGCCGAGTGTGCGGACCTCTGCACTGGGGGCGCAGTCACCTGTAATGATTGTTGTTGACACATTTGTCGGTGCCTCAGCCGCGCAGTCTGTACCGCCAGAAGTTTTGCATGGTAATTCTCCGCGACCAGCTGTTCGGCAGCTGCTGTTGTTTGATCAGTCCCACTTCTAAGGGTTAAACGTGTCTGCGCGTCCTCATTTCATCTCGCCCCTTCTCCCGCGGAGCTGCGGTGTGTGTGGCTCTCGAAGCTCCGGCGCCGATCGGCTCGGTAACAGCAGCCCCCCTTGAAAGCGGAAGGAGGAATGCTGAAAAATACCGCGAGTAAAGATCTCGGAGGCTCCTATGAATCTAGACCGGCCCTTTTTCTCTCCGGTGTGTGCTGCCAGCCTGCCGGGAAGCGTGCGTGAGTACGCGGCGGAGAGGGTGGCCGTACGCTTGACGCCTGAGGCGCCACAGGGAGCGTGGCGGAGTCCCTGGGGCCCCATGGGTGGGGTTTGGGGAATTTGGGACGCAGCAGCAGCAGCAGCACATGACCCAGTAGCCCACAGAGTGGGGACAGACAGCGGGAACTCATAATACACCACAACATGAATTTCCTTTCTACAGGGGCCGAACAGGAGCAGCGTCGATTAACCTAACGTGCACTTTATTCCTTCTTCACAGGAGAGTACATCAAGAACTGGAGGCCGCGATACTTCCTGCTGAAGACAGATGGCTCGTTCATCGGCTACAAGGAGAAGCCGCAAGACGCAGACCTGCCTTACCCTCTGAATAACTTTTCTGTGGCAAGTAAGTCAGGCCCCTTTCAGCCTCTAGTCTTCAGCTGCGCCGTCTCTTCATCTTCTCGGAAGAGACCCACGTCCTTGTCACCCCAGCCCCGGCCTCAGGCCCTTCCGGCTTCTGTGGGGTGGCCTGAAAAGTGTTTCTTGTGTCCTTTTCAATGGCCAAGTCACTTCTGTTAATTGGCAGCCCCGTTCAAGGCAGCTGAGATGGGAACTCACTCCCTGAATACTGAAACAGCCTTGTGGAGAAGGTTCCCCGCTGTGCATCAGTGCAGTGGTGAATGAATCGGGTCTCTCAGATCTGGCAGCAGACTGGCACAGCGGTCAGGTTACTGGACCGAAAACGGACGGTTGTGGGCTCAGATCCCAGGTGAGATCCTGCTGTTGTGCCCTTTAGCCAGGACCTTCACCAAGATTGCCTCAGTAAGGAGAATATAGAGCCACAGCATCCCTTTCTACATATATGCACACGTGAATATAAACATATTCAGTTTTATTTCTTAATAAATAGCTCCAACTGCACACACGGGTGCAAATGTCTGGCAGCCAGAAGGATTAGTAGTAATTAGATTGTTGGTGCCCCTGGAGGACTGGGCTGGTGGGGGGTGTTCTCTGTAGCCCCTACCTCACTAATAAAAGTGTGTTTCAGGAATGGCAGGTAGGTACTTGAACTTGAACTTTATTGCCATATGTAACCGGTACTGGAATTCTTACTCACAGAAAGTCTCTCGGTTGTAAAACAAGTGTAAAAAACAAGACAAAGTGCAAACAGTGCATCAAGACAATGTACAAACAAACAATAGACAATGTGCACGTAAACATGCAGACAGTTTGAATGTAAACAATACAGACGTGTAAACAATGACTGGAGATGTGCAATAGATAAGAAATCATAAAGAGGTAGGTGTGGTCCGAGGGGGATGGCTAAATGTGTTCGCCAGTCTCACTGCTTGTGGATAGAAGCTGTTGAAGAATCTAGTGGTAAGTGTCCGTATGCTCTTATATCTCTTGCCTGAGGGCAGTGGGGTGAAGAGCTCATGCCCTGGGTGGTGACTGTCCTCTGTGATGGCCAGAATTCTACCACGGCAGCGGTCCTCATAGAGCTGTTTAATCTCGGTGAGACTGCAGCCGATGATCTTCTGGGCCATATTGACCATTCTCCGCAGTGCCTTTCTTTCTCGCGAAGAGGTGTTGCCGTACCACACGGTGATCCCGTTGGTGAGGACGCTCTCGATGGTGCAGCGGTAGAAGTTCACCAACACATGTATTGGCATCCCCCATCGCTTGAGGCACCTCAGGAAATAAAGGCGCTGCTGAGCCTTCTTCATGATAGAGTCAGTGTGCACAGTCCAGGTTAGATCTTTAGGGATGTGAATTCCCAAAAACCTAAAGCTGGTGACTGTTTCCACTTCCGTTCCATCAATACTGAGTGGGCTGTGAGTGTATGGCCTGTGTCTCCGAAAGTCCACTATTAGCTCTTTCGTTTTCTTTATGTTCAAGTCCAGGTTATTGCTATGACACCACCTAAGCAGCTGTACAACTTCATCCATGTAAGTGGACTCGTCATCATCACTGATCAGTCCTATTATAGTGGTGTCATCGGCAAACTTAATGCGGTTGTTGCTGTGTCTTGCTGTGCAGTGGTGAGTAAATAGGGAGTACAACCTTGGACTCAAGACAGCAGCCTTGTGGGGTTCCAGTGCTCAGGGTGAGTGGTGTTGATGTTTTATTGCCTATCCGCACTACCTGTGGTCTCTCGATAAGAAAGTCCAGCAGCCAGTTGCAGACAGAGTTGCACAGACCTAATCCCCTGAGCTTTGTCACCAGTTGACTGGGTATGATGGAATTGAATGCTGAACTGTAGTCCACAAACAGCATTCTCACATACGAGTTCTTAGTATCCAGGTGTTCCAAGGCTGTATGCAGAGCCAGGGAGACAGCATCATCCACTGATCTGTTGTTCTGGTAGGCGAACTGCAAGGGGTCCAGGGACTCTGTGATGGAGGAGTTGATGTGTGACAACACCAGCTTCTCAAGGCATTTCATCACCACAGATGTTAATGCTACTGGGCGGTAATCATTCAGGCATGTCACTTTTGTCTTTTTGAGGGTTGGAACAATAGTGGTTTTTTTAAAGCAGGTGGGGACCATGGACTGTGACAGGGAGGAGTTAAAGATGTCCGTAAACACTGTGGTCAGCTGGGCTGCACATGTCTTCTTAGTGTAGAAGGAGAAGATTGAGCCACAGGAGCACTTTCTATATAGTTATGCCTTTTGTTATGCCTTGACCACCCAGAGTACGTCACAAAAAGCCGGGCTTGAGTTTAGGAGTGACCCGGGACAGGAGTGTGGTCACAGCCTTAACGGCACTGACCCTGGCACTGAGACTGGACTGCTGGATGGTCACGAGGGGTGCTAACGTTTCCGGACAGTCTGAGAACAGGTCTGCTTTAACAGCTGTTCATAATTCTGTTAAAAAGAGTCAGTTCTGAAGGAAAAGATGCTGTTTTTAGATGCTGTTTGTTTCAAATGTTGCACTGGTTGCGCAAAAGAAAGTGAAAACGAAGCCACACTGCAGGGCTTGGCTTTGCATATTCAGCTAATGCCCCCCTCCCCCACGGGGCAGGCTGCCCCCCCAGTGAGGCACTGATACCACAGATTCGGCTATGGGTCAGCGCGTGCGATACAGATCTCACAGTCTAAGTGTTTGTGTGAGCACTGTGTGGGTGAGTTAGCCATGTATGCAGCCCTGTAGGAGAGGAGGAATGGGCGGACTGTGCTCAGCCTACAAGACCCTCAGCACACCACCCCCACACATCCCACTGTGAGCCGATCCAGTCTCTTAACTTGGTGCAGAACCTGCAGAAGAGTTTTCGAGAACACCGCCCAGGTCGGTCTCTTTAAGAAAGACATGGCGAAGAGCAGATTCGCCTGTCTTCTGTGCCACGAGAGTGCGTCCCAGTGCTCACTCCCTTGTTCAGTGACAACATAACACAACATTGCCATGTTGGAGTAGTGACGATGTTCAGATGAGTAAAATAGCACAGCCAGTAGTCATGGACACATCTGACCTCTGACCTCCTAGTCTGGGGCTGTGGTTCTGTGCCTCGCCTGGGAGAAGCACGCCTGCAGAAGATGTTCCTTCACTCCTGTCCGTGTGTGTGGGTAGCTCCACTGCCCACACCATCCATTTAGCTTGGAGAGAGAAGCCTGCCAGTGGTTCACATGCAGACAGGTTTACTGTGGTTGTTCACACTCCACTCTGTAGCTGCCTACTGTTTATCTTGCGTGGAAAGACCTGCCAAGTCAAATGAAAATACTTTTATGTTTGGATTTGCATCACTAGTGTGTTTCCCACCTGTTACATGAGCAGCTGTGCTGGGTGTGAAAGTACAGTGCTGTGTATCTCTGAGTTACTGTGCTGGGAGAAATATTATCTCACAATCTTGTTTATTGCAAGACAATAGACTCCTCAGCCAGCTGGGGTGCTAAGTATATCACCTCAGCAGACCAGTTCACTTGAGCAGTGGACGAGGTGGAGCTCAGGACTGTGAAACGACGAAACTTTTCCATGTTCATGTGGTCATAATACCCCACCGAGGCACAAAGTTAATAAGACATCAGCCAGATTCTTTTGGCTTTTTTACGGAACGGTGCCCTCAGGGTCCCTCCGGGCCGGGAGACAAGGGAAGGATTTTGTGCTGCTGCAGTGCAGTGCAGCAGTAGAGTTGCTGTGCTGTCCTGAGGACAGGCTGGTTACAGGTTAGATCACTGAGGTTTGACTGGCTGCTGGGAAGGCTTTTTAAACAGCAGAGTTGTGCATCAGTAGTGATCAGCACAGCATCTTAACAGATAAGATGAGGAAGTAACGTTTGCAAAGCAAATCATCAATGTGGGCAGCTGGTCATAAAAATAGATTTACAGTTTTTACAGTACAGTGCACACCTAAAGAGCTGTTATTTTCATGTTTTGCGTACACTTTATATATACTGAACAAAAAACATAACATAACTGTTAGAAACTTATCAGGAAAATGGTACATTGACATTTCATGGAACAGACATAAGTAAATTCATTATGCAGATTAAAGTTTGTCATAGAAAGCATTGATCAGCATGGAGTAATAGTGTGTGTGACCACTACAGAACAGTGCAGACTATACAGTGCATTTGCATCATACACTTTGAACCAGGTTGCAGATGATGTTTTGTGGAACTCTGTCCTATATCTTCTGTCCAAGATTATGCCTGTTCACAGGACTCCAATCATAGAACCTTTTTGCATTTTTCTTTTTTTTTCCACCACACTTGAGTTTCGAGGAGTTAAATCGGATCATTGTGCCCATTTAACTCGCGCTGATGAGGTGATTTCGTGCTTATGCAACAGTCAAAGCCACTTGAGTATATCACAGTCACGAAGGATCAATGAATCAAAATGATGCCACAACATTTAACAAAGATCTGTATATTGTGTTATTATAGCTGTGCCCTACCTCTGGAAATGCATAGTTGTGCCAGATGTTTGTGTGTAGAATGCAACTTTAAAATGCAATATTTTACACATTAGGGAGAACATGAAATAAAATGACATTCAGTTGTTCTGAAAGCTTCTGTAGTATAGGAAGTGTGTATGCGAGTAACTATTAATGTTAAGAGTTTATTCTGTTTCATTTCCAGTGATTTGGTCTTTTGATTAGCTGTCATTGAACAAACCACAAACTTTTACTCTTGCAGTAGAAATAAATTAAACCCCAAGCAGATGATCCTCTGTGTTGCGGTGGAAGTGACAGATTCTGGGCCTTCTAATTGGCATCTTAGCTTTCCTTTGCAGTTTTAGCTTCAAGCTAAACTTGTCATCTGTGATCAGAAATGTTGCAAAGTAAACAACACAGTATCATCAACCTTTTTTATAAAAGGTGTTTTTTGTTATTTTTTTCAAGAATCAAATTCAACACTGACATTGTGTGGCAGAGCAGATTTAAGGCCATAGTGTGTGATTAAGGTTTTTGCTTTTTTGACATGTGACCTTAACCATGTTGTAATTAACCTGCCTGCCTATTTTTAGGTCCTCCCGTGGTCTTGTTTCAGTTGAATTGGCTGGCCAGGAGGCCTCATTACAAACTGGCATTTGAAACAAGCTTCAGTGTGCTTCTCTGTTGTGTATTGTTTCTGGTAATTGCAGTGTTTTCTTTTTCTTTCACTTCATAACTTTCACCATGTTACCTCACTGTACTCGCTTGCTTCTTCTCTCTGTGCGGACAGTGTTCGCACTGTGTGTCCATTCCAGCTGAGGACAGCTCTTGCAGCCCTTGCTTGTGTACAGTACATCCGTGTGAAGAATCTCCCAGAGTCGTTCGGCTCAGCTTTGTAGCGGTGTTCACTGCACACGTTCTCTCCAGCTGTCGATACAAATTTCACTCATGTCGTACAAGTCCCTGACTTGTTGCCTTTCAAAGTATAAACCAGCTGCCATTTACCCAGACTTTGAGGCCAAGACAAAGTTCATTTGAGAAATTGTGACCAAAGCACTGAAAATATGGCCGTTCTGTTGCTGCCATTAATGATGGCCTCCTTGATCTAGACCTGCACTGGAGCTGCCTGGTAGACCCAAGGTGCACAGGTCAGACAACCTGATCAGCGCTTGCTCAGCTGTTTCGGGATCCTTTCTGTCTCACGGCTGCCACTTGGAAATATCCGGGAGCAGAACGCTGGTGTGAGCATGTGTGTCTCGTCCTGCCCTTGCAGAATGCCAGCTCATGAAGACAGAGCGACCAAAGCCCAACACGTTCATCATCCGGTGCCTGCAGTGGACCACCGTCATCGAGAGGACCTTCCACGTGGACACGCCGGAGGAGAGGTGAGCACCGTGCTCGCCCGAGCGATCACAGGCCTCCTGGCACTGTGGGCTGCGTTTTGTGGGGGGAGTGAAAAGCGAGGTTGAACTAGGGAACAGCTGTGCGGAATCCTGTCTGTGGATCGCAGGCCTTTGGCGAGAAACTAAACCTGTTCACTTGAGTGATCAAAGTAATCCTAATCATTTACATAACCTTTTTAATTAAAATCTTAATAGGCTGCATAATCGGAATAGCCTGAGACAAGAAACCTGAAAGATTGATGTTAAAGCAACTCTCTCAACAAGCGTTTACGTGTATTGTCCCGCCAGTCTCCACTGCGCGCTGCTTGTGCTGAAACGACACTGCGCAGCTTGTGCGTTGCATTCATCTTTTAAGGCTTCAAGATTAAAGGTGCTTTTGCACATTCGATTTCTTATCACACATTTTTATAAACAAAATTGGTTTTTAAGAATGCTGTGAACCCAGCGCTCAGTGTCCCTCTTGAGAGGGAGAAAGACTTGCAATCTCTCTCGAGCGCACGCGACTCAAGAAAACTTTGCCGAACCCCTCGCCGGACTCCATCGGAGTTTTACGGACTTTCCTGGCGAAGACCCAGGAGCGACAGACTTCAGCACCAGGAGAGAGCACAGTTATGGCACCAGCTGGAAGGCTGCCTAGTGGTGGGCAGTGCCATTATTTCTGATTAGTGAAAGATGCTAATTAAAAAAGAACGTGCGACATCTAACCTTATCGTTTTAAACTCCAGCGCGTTAAAGAACATGCACCTCCCTCTTCCCCAGTGGGAAAGTATCTCTTCAGCCTCTGCTGGTTTGTTTCCGTGAACCATGTTGTTTTTGTGAACAAGTAGAAATATGCAGCTGTGTCTCCTTCCCAATAACTGCATCTTATTAACAATAAAAAAACGTTCATGTTAACCTTTTAGAGTTATGGCTGCAGTTTCACAAGTAATCCAGAAATAACACCTAAATCCTCTTTGGTTTTCATGTTAAGAAATGTAGATTAGGTGGTGACCACTAAGACCCCCCAAATTAATGAGACTTTATTAAAAACCATGATTTTAAAGGTGACCTTATCAAACTAAAGGCTCAAGATAACTGCTTTTACATATCAGTGACTTGCTGTGAAGTTGTTAAATATAAAAATGTAATTACAACAATAATGGGATCTGAAGTCAAATGTAAATATAGATGCTTAACAAAGAAGCATGTCTGTAAAATTCATGTGCAGGGTGACAGAGGGGTGTGGCTGTGAGCAGTGTGGTTTCACAGCTCATGTGTCCCGGGTTTGATTCTGGACACGAGGACCTTCTGTGTGGAGTTTACACGCTCCCCCTGTTCATATGGGTTTTCTCTGGATGACCAGTGTCCTCCTACCTCTTATGACAAGCTGGCTGTCTCAATGGATGCCTCTAAATTGTGGGGCTGTGTCCTGTGATGGGGTGGCGTCACGTCCAGGGACAGGCCCTGCGCTGTCACGACTCGTGCACAGAACAAGCAGCTTTCTGATCATGGAGCATCCCAGAATGGAGGGATTAGTGCACGTTACAAGACAAGATATTCAGCATTTGTTTGAAGATTAAACATTTGTGTATGAATTTTAAAAACATTCTATCAAATTTGAACTGAGCAAACTAAGTAAACTAAGCACATTGCGAGCAATCATTAATTATTGTAAAGCAGACTAATTATGAACAGATGGAAGCATGTTCTTTCTAACTGATGGGCTGGCTATTTCATCATCTCCAGTTTTTGACATCCAGTGATCTCGCATTAAGTCAGATCATAAGGACCTTTTTTTTTACTTATTTACTAATTACACAACTCAGTCAATAACTTAAAAGATTTGCAAACATGCTATAAACTGGTCTTTGTTTAGGTTGTTTTTAAGAATGCACAGATGTTCTATTGGTTATTTTCTGTTGTGCACTTTGGTATTATTAAAGTAACATCTCAATATTGAGAAATAATGTATACCAGCAGATCAAACAAACTCTTACAGCATTGATTTAATGGCCTACATAAATACTTGATTAAAATGTTGAATTGCTGTGTGTCTTTCATTTAACAGTTTTTCTTACCCTGTGCAGATGTTGCGAAATGTTGAGAAGTTTTGATTGGTGTTTGTGAAGGTGCCAGAGAGCTGCAGTCATTAGTGCTGCGACTATAGTACTGAGACATCAGCGAAATGCCTTATGTCTTGTCTACTGTGACCTGCCTTGTCTGAATTGCTGCCAGTCCTCGGCAGGCCAGATCCTGCACCGTCTCAGGAACTCCAAACCGCTGGAGACGCAGTGCGCTCGCTGTTATAGCCGACCAGATGTCGAAAAGACTTAACATCTTCGCACTGACCTGCCTGTGTATTTGTCACATTTGTCCGGTATTCATTACCAGAGCTGGAGCAAAGTTATCGTCCCGAACCTTTTGTTTGTTTTCTCTTCTGTATGACCTCGTGATCCCGGAGAATCTGAATTTATAGGCATGTGCCCTGGGCGGACCTGCGGCCTGCGCTTGGCGCTGTGGCGCGAGCTGCCCGGCTGATGGGTGCCCTGTGCTTGCAGGGAGGAGTGGACGGAAGCCATCCAGACCGTAGCGGACAAACTCCAAAGACAGGAGGAGGAGCGGATGAGCTGCAGCCCCACCTCCCAGATCGACAACATCGGCGAGGAGGAGATGGACACTTCTACCAGCCACCACAAGCGCAAGGTGAGGGGGCCTCTGGGGAGCAGGGCAGGGGTGTCATTGCGTGTGCCTGGGACCCTTTGATTTCGGGGTTCCTCCTGAAGGGCTGTGAGCTGCCACTGTCTCGTCACTGAAGCTTGAAATGGAAGCATGTGGGCAGGTGCTTTCCCTTCCACGAAGCTCCTCTTGAATTCATTGCGAAATGGTGCAGAGAGCTTAAGTGAGCCTGAGTAGATGGCATTGTTTCTGCCAGTGAAACTTGTCTTTCCTTCTCTTCACCTGGAGGTTGCTGCTGTCCAGAGGAAGCATTTTTGTTGTGTATTCATTGCAGGACAAGAAAGCATGTCTGTGATAGCATGTATTGGAACTAAGCTGTACTCCAAAAGCATTTAAAGGTTTGTTTTTGTAAATTAAGAATCCCCAGTTATTTTATTGGTATACCTATAATGACATGGAAGAGCCAGTTATGTGTTTTTGCCATTTCGGCTCATGTCTGTGAACTGTGTGGTCGCACACGGGGAGAGTAAGGACCAGCCTGTAGACCGACTCAGGCCTGTAGCAGAGCACCTGCGCTGATTGGAATAGAAGCGTGTCCCTCACCGACAGCCCTTACTCCTCTATAATGACTGTATCATGCTAGATGAGAGAGAGTTTCAGTTTTAATGCTTCTGATTATATTTGCTACTTATGACAGTCTCCTCTTCCTTTTGTTGTCTAGACAATGAATGACTTTGACTACTTAAAACTACTGGGAAAAGGCACTTTTGGGAAAGTCATTCTGGTGAGAGAGAAGGCGAGTGGGAAGTATTATGCAATGAAGATCCTGAAGAAGGAAGTAATTATCGCCAAGGTATGTGATCAGGCACCGTGTTTAGTCCATTCAAACTGTCTTACTATATGTGGAGATTAAAAGAATAAAACCAACTTATTTTTAGTACGGGGAGTGAATATTTAGAAGATGTTCTGAATTTGTGTATCATGTAGTCATTCACCAGCTGCAGTGAAAAGTGTTTCCCCAAAATCCTAGTTTCCTTCTCCTGGTGTCCTCTGCCAGCTAGTCTTTCATACTGTCCCTTCTGAGGTTTCCTTCCCTGACCAGGAAGCCCCTGGCAATTATATAGTGCCTTGCAAAACGATTTACGCCCTTCCTAAGTTGAGCCCTTTGGTGAAATTACAAAAAGATGCATCCACATTTTTTTAATTAGTATTTTGTTCAATACCTGAATGCTCAATCTGAAGACTTGTAGAGGTAAGAAAAGTTACTATAAATCACAGTAAAAAGTAAACAAATGAAAATGAAGCTCACACCTGAAGAAGGCTCCACGGCCGAAACGTTGGGTTTTATTTCTTCTCTTTTCAACATGGAATAAATCTATTACTTGTTCCTTTGCAGCCTATGCATGCTGACACAGCTCCCCACCTGAACTACTTCAAAAAATGAAAATGGTTGATTGTACAAAGACCTGTGAACCTTTGACTAAGTCTCTACCAACTTTGTGCAGTTTTCATCCTCATTCTGGGCAGATTTGGTGCAGATTTACCATAGATTGTCAGTAGGATTCAAGTCAGGACTGGGACACTGAAGGACATTCACTTTCTTATTCTTACGACCCTCCAGTATAGCTTGCCTTGGGACTTGGGTCATTGTTCCTCTGAGAGCTGACTCTTTGTCCCAGTTTTAAGTCTGAAGCAGGTTTTCATCACCTGACAGATGGACCGTAGAAAAACAGGTTTGTTTATTCTCGGTTCATGTGAGCGACTTATTATTGGGCACAGATAGAGGCCATGCAACTAATTGTGTTGCTTGTTAATGTAGTCTTATACACCTAATTTTAGGTGGCAAACTGGGTTTGAATACCTATGCAGTCATAATTTTTGCATTTTTCTTTCACATAAATTATCTGTTTACATCTTTTTGTTTTGATTGAAAAGTGTGGAGTAGATTGTGTATATAACAAATTAATTCCTATTTCAAAGTGTCTTGACTACAAACTGTAAAGCAACAAAATGTGAAAATGGTGCAAGGGTCTGAATAATTTTTCAAGGCCCTGTATACTGTTAAACTGTGAAAACAGAGCAATTTGTGTAAAGTAAATAACTTTAACCTTTTATCTACTTTAGTCCTGATATAAAGATGATTTTTAAGTGGTCCATCAGTGCTGTACATGATTTCTGAAATGGATATTTAAAGTGGGAAAATTCAATTTCTTAGAATAGCTACATCATCTAGCTGATACCTTTATTGAAAGTTCGGGGCAGTTCCTCTCTCAAGTGGGATTTGAACCCACTCAGCCTTTCGGTTATGAGCTCCGGCTCTGACCACTGCGCCACCCTGCTGGCTATAGAAGGAAATTCCCCTGGCAAAGGTAGTTTCCTTTCAACCGAGTCGAGCTTACCTGTTGCCCAGCGTCAGTCCAGGTTCGAGCTGTTGTGTGTGTTACAAGAAGGCCCAGGTGGCCAACCTTGCCTCTCCTGTTTGTGTTTCTCCAGGACGAAGTGGCTCACACGCTGACGGAAAGCAGAGTGTTAAAAAACACGCGACACCCCTTTTTAACCGTGAGTATTCCACCGTGAGGCCCTTCAGAGAGCCGACTGCAAAGGGAAACTCTCGACCGCTGCAGGTTGTGATTCTGTATACACGGTGCCCCAAGAGACTAATTATAATTTAGTGAATAAACTGTTGTAAATTAACAGCACAAATGCAGCTCTACATCTGTTGAGAACTCACCACAGACAAGTAATTGTAGTGACGCTCCAGATGTTGTTGTTTAATGCAAAACACACATGCCAGGTTGAGCAAAACAATTAGATAAAGGCATGATTGTGTTGTTTCGCCTTCCCCCTCTGGAGTAAGATTTAAGGCTTCGCGCTAAACTGGAACAACTGGTGCTTCAGTGGGGTTTCTTCTGCACGTATGGAGATCTGGTGTTCCCCGCGGAAAAAATAGTGTTGATTTTCGAGACGGCGTGCGCTCGGGGGAGGCTGCGCCGGCTCCTTCGCAAGCACTCCGTCCCGAGCAGGTCCTCCCCGTCCTAACGAGAGTGTCTTCTGTCCCTGCTGCAGTCCTTGAAGTACTCCTTCCAGACCAAGGACCGGCTGTGCTTCGTGATGGAGTACGTGAACGGAGGAGAGGTGAGCAGCCCTGTGACACCGCCCTGAGTCTGGCGCCCCCTGCAGGGGGCCTGATGCAGGGCCTGGCTTTGCTTTATTCCCACTGGAGTCTTGGTATATAATGGTCATGCAGCCCCTTTCCTGTACAGACTTCTCGAAGTGCTGCGTAATAAAAGGAACAACAAAGAAGCCAGAGTGCATGAATACCACAATAACACAAGTGAAATGCAGTGCTATTTCTTCATGAACCACAGAGGAGAATTAAAATTGATCTCTCCTTGGGCTTTCAAGGCCAGTTCTTGCAGTTGTTGGATATATCCAGATAATTCAAGTATTTTTGTCTTTGAAGTGGAGAAAGTACAAGATTTGGATTGGCAGGGACAGGCAGCTCCAGTGCATGCGGACCGGTCTGTCTGTTCACGGCTCGCAGAGGCGAGATGTGGCTTCTTACCCAAGCGATTGGCTCTGCACCATCCCTCGCCGGCGTCTGCATGCCCTGCGTTCCCCAGTTCACATGATAAATCTGTTCTCTCACTCTGTACACAAATCACATTGTTTTTCCGTTATTGAAATCGTTTTGTTCTCAGTTTGTACTATGCATCTTAAACTTCATACTGTAAGGTACTGATGTTTCATTTGCCATCAAAGGTTTTAATTCAAACACTGTTAATATTATGGTATTTGTGCTACAGCCATAAAACAACATTATTAAAGTTCAAGCTTTACAAATTCAACTTTTGTTTAGCTGTCACTCCTATCTTCTGTTCTCTGTGTTTTTTACACTCCTGCAAGTGTATTTAATCAGTTAATTATTCATATTTACCAAACGCTGTGCACCTAATTAATCACGATAAACTGTTTGAAACGCCTCCTGATTTGGTTTTAGGCTGGAATGCCTGTCATTAGGCTCTGACACTCTGCCTTACTTGTGATGTAATGCTGTTTCAGTACAAGAAAGTTGGAAAGCAGACGCATACAGTTTAATAGCAGCAATAGTTTGTAGAAATTGAATGCCAACTTTTTTTAATCTAAGTTGATCGCCTATTAAAATAGAAATGTCATTTGCAGTCACCTTTTAAGAATTATGTCTGTGCCACACTCATGCAGTCTTTATAGACTTAGTGCTTTGTCTTGCTATTTGGTCAACAAAATGTAATAAGAAGAGTAATGGATAGAACTTTAATAGGGGTTTATTGATGTATGGATTCCGAGTCACTAAAAAGAGAGGTTTTGATAAGGATTTTTCTTGTTGATTTTGGGTTCCCCAGTTATCTCCGTCTGTTGGTATCTGGCTGGGCTTAGAAGGTTAGCGGAGAAGGAACGAGTAGAGGTGTATGCAAGATAAGAAACCCTTAAAGGAAGAGAAGTACTTCTCCTCAATCATATTTTGTCAATTGCACGTGTTTTAATTCCATTGGTGATGCCATCCGGTTTAATATCTACACCGGACAATATTGCAGAAGGCACGACAGATCGTAACCGAGGCAACACGAGTCGCAGGACACATGAAACCTTGTGAGACTTCTCCACAGACATTTCTTCCAGGAAAAAAAGAGGAATGCTCTCCTCTTTATTATCACGTTGCATAGTTCAGGCTTCAGGGTAGCCGTGTCTCCCTGCCTCGCTGAGTTGAAGTGGTAATGTAATTAATAGTTTACACACTATTACACACCTTCTTCGGAGATGGCAGTGCAGTGTCTTCCTCAGGGTCGGCTCTCACCGCTTGCTCAGGCTGGTTCCAGCTGGCGGTGGGCAGGAGTGCTCTTGAGAACAGAAGAGTCCAGCCGCTCTGGGGGGCTGGAGCCCATGTGAACCATCGGCCCTGACAAGGGTGGGGACACATGCCTCTAGCCACCAGCGTAGAGCTGTTTGATTCCAGGATTGCCAGTGACTGTCAGAAATAAGAAATAAAATGCTCCTTTCTCCCATGCAAATTGGCTGAGTAGCCGGAGCAGGAGACCCAGAGCCTGTGACTGTTCCTGGCAGCTGAATGTTCGGTAGCATTTGAGCTTGTTAGTTACAATTGGGCATTTCTTCTATAGGAAGTCACACACATGTGAAAGTAAGAGGAATTAAAATGACTTTCCTCTCAGGTATCAGTTACTGCAGATTAGATAGGGGCAGTGCATTATCTTTTATGGACACTTTCAACTCCTGTGAATGACAGCTCCTCACTGTCCCCTGCCCTTTGCCATCCCTCCAGGCTCACCAGGGCTCCTGGTCCAGGACGTTTCAGATTGTTCTGTCAGGGCCATGATGACCCCGAGCAGGAATAAAAGGAAAAGGGGAAAAAATCTGCTTTTGTATTGGGTTTTTGGAATTGAGGACCGTGCATTATGAGTTCATTCAAGATGCGCGGTTCTCGGATGGTATTATCGCTTAACGGAGACTGCTATACAAGCTGCCGCTGTTGCAAAAAGTCGTGAAGTTGAGTCTGTGTCCTCGCCATGCTTGCTGGCTTCAGTCAAAACTGTCCTGACTGTGCTAAAAATCCTGAGCCCGGGCCTCCAGCTGAGGAGCGAACCAGCGCATCAGGCTGTTGGTGTGGTAGTGGAGCCCTGCTCACGCGGCCTCTGCCAGGTGCTCTTCCTGCTGGCGCTGACCTTGCTGAAAGCACAAGGGAGGTGCAGACGAGACCCACCCACGCCTCGTGCTCGGGGCCAGGCCGCAAGATTGAGCGCCATGTCGTTGCCTTCATGGGTGCCCGGCGCCGAATCCCGAGGGCACCCTGTCAGGAGAGATGCAGGGTGGAGAGGGTACACTTGTCTGTTAAAGCCGATAGTTGTCAGAGCTACATGGGAGCAGTCAGGATGCTAGAGCAATCCTTCTCCTTCGTGTAAGACATTAACGGGCTTCAGACCTTCTGAATTCTAACACAGTAAAAGTCGTTTTGTATTTGAACCCTCATGAAGAGCAAGTAGACGTCTAGATAACATCCCTGCAAGCTGTCGTTTCGTTTTTCAGAACCAGGCAGAATTTGTACCTTACACGTGGCGTCGACACAACACGGTTTTCCCCAGATCGATCTGTTTTCAGTCGGACGCTGAAGCTTTGCTGTCTAGAAGGCCCTGGCTCAGCCCGTCCCTCCCCAGCCGCTCGCCCGCCTGCGCGGCTCTGAGCCGGCGCTCCTGGAGAGCGACCCCTGTCCCCGAGCGGCCGCACGCGAGGCTGGGAACGCCCGGGCACGTCAATTAACGGGAGACAGTTCGGAGGCTCCAGCAGTAATTTGTATGAGGAGCTGCAGCCCAGAGGAGAACGCCCAGGAATCCGACAGAGCAGCTCGACATCTGAGAGGGGAGGGCGAACAATAATTGCTAAAGCGCCCTCAGCCGCTGTAACGGGGGGTTAAACGACTCCAGCGCAGAACGCCCTTAACGAGATTGGTACATTGATTAAAATGCTGATTTAACAGACCGCTCCAGCTCCTCTCTGGAAACCTGGAGGAGGATAAGGCAGATGCTGTCTAGGTTTGCCGTGGGTCCTCAGAGGGCTTGCGATCTATCATCTCAATATGGCTATGGGAAGCAGTTTGTGTTTGTGTTAATTTCCCCCACTAAATCAGTAATTATTGCAATCCTGTCCCCGCTGTTTATCCTGCAGCTGTTTTTCCATTTGTCGAGAGAGAGGGTGTTCTCGGAGGACCGCACACGCTTTTACGGGGCTGAGATCGTCTCCGCTCTCGACTACCTGCACTCCGCCAAGATCGTGTACCGGGATCTCAAGGTAAAACGCCAGAAACTTCGCAAGCAATCAGCAGCCTGAAAGTTTCTCGGTGTGACAGCCATTTTTTTCCCCTCCTATTTTTCCACTTGGGGATGTGGAAAATGTAATTAAAATTTACAGGCTTTGACGACGATTGGGGAGGTGGGGGGAAGGTTAGATTTTGGAAAACATCGAACTCCTGTGCCTGTGAAAGACGGAGCTGGGTTTCGCTTACAGCTTTGGATGGGCAGACCTCACACTGCGCCAAGAAAGGAAGGCTGTGCAATTAAAATTGGAAGGGCCTTTCTGGGCGCATTGCTTTAAACATTCAGAGTTTCATGTTTTTTTTTTCTTACTGCATCTTACAGCAGTTTATGTAAATGTTAAGTATGTATTTGTTCACATAGCTCCAAAGATTAACAAGCATTACTTATGCTTCAAAGGAAAAACAAGTTCAATGTGTTTAAACACATCTTCTCATCCACATAACGTGTAGTGCAAAAAAAAGACATACTTTGTAAAAATGTGTGTGGAGAATGACAGCTGTGAGATGTTGTTTTACCACATTTAAAGAGAAACAAATACAGAGATAGTAAATGTTAAAAATATTCCCAAATAAGACTTTTATTTATTATTTGATATGAATAATGTTGTGATTGTGCTTTTTGGCATTGGACACTACAGGGATGTACATCGTAATGCATAAGGACTAAGGTTGCACAGGTTAAGTAAGTTTATCTGTGGTCAAAAGCTGATGCAGTCTGAGCCTGGCCTGTTCTTCTGCTGCTCTGTGGCTGCTCAAAATGTAGTTCTTGAGGCAGGCAAAGCTGCTGTGTCATTTTAAATTCGAGGACACACGTTTGCCAAAGTCTTGGAATGGAAGAAAATGGTGCTGAAGGCACCTGAGGTCTTTTTGTTTAATATTTTCCTAAGTCGTCTGCTTAGTGTCCCGGCCTGTTGCATCAGGAGCATAAGATGCACATCCTTCTTTGGACAAGAGTGGTGTGGATCTACATCATGGACCTTCAGTTTAAATAAAAAAAGTGAATCAAGACTTTTTTCTAACCTGTATGTATTTATCTGCGATTCTTATGTTTTCTCCACCCTGCAGCTAGAAAACCTGATGCTAGATAAAGACGGTCACATCAAAATCACAGACTTTGGCCTTTGCAAAGAAGGAATCACTGACGCTGCTACCATGAAGACGTTCTGCGGTACTCCAGAGTACCTGGCTCCTGAGGTAGAGAACTGTGCCTTAAACTGCAGCTGATTCCCTGCCCTGACTGTTATCATGAGGCTCGAATACTGTTGAGAGAAGTGAAATTAGATCGTTCGCAGTGCTAGCTGGGGCAGTAGGATGGAGCTGATGAGGCCTTGCAGCTGGAAGCTGTGGTTCAACCGCAGATCATGGCAGAGTGGGGATAATACTGTTGTATCTTTGGACCAGGTGCTTTACTCAGACTGCTCCAGGACAATGCTCTGCTGTGTAAAAGGACACTCTCTAGGTTGTTGTGAGTGAGACTTTGTTCTTCACTGGCTTACTGAGTTAAATAAAGATTCATTTATATTAATATTAATGCGTCACATTCATATCATACTTTTTATCTGAACGGCACACAAAACCTGTTCCAGGTGGGAGCAGGCTGAGTTCATCTACAGCTCTTCACTGAGTTAAACAGACCTGAGAGGGGAGTATTATAATGGGATCATTAACACCTGAGCAACCTGGAGACCCTCTGTTGCCTCCTACTGATCCTACTGACATAATTTCCAGCAGCGAGCCGGTTGTCCTTAGGAGCGAGGAATCAGATGGGAGACCAGGCAAGATGCCTTGCCATCTAGCAATAGCAGCTGCTGATTCATGTTATGCCATTTTGTATTTATCGATGAGCCATGATCAACAGTGAATCACAGGTGAAGGTCTCGAAAGAGCTGGGAGCTGTGGTGAGAGGTGCCCAAGGCAAGGTCACCTTCTGGGTGGAGTGACCGCTGCGTGTTATTGGAGTGTGACCGGAGAGACTCATTCTCTGGCATTTGGCAGGCATGGCCTCCAGTGTTGAGTTCAAGAGGAAGCATTGTTGTTGCTATCAAATGTAGGAAGTAATGGGTGAGAACAGACATCCCCACATCAGAATCTTGACCTGGAGGCGGATTTATTACTGTGTTTCTGAAGGGCTGAACCACATCTATTCAGCAGGGCTGCTGTTTAAGGTTTCCCAAAGTTCACGACTATGTGCCGCCTTTATATATTGTGGAATGACAATACTTAACTTTGCATGAAGACCTGGCCGTGTATTAGATTAAAAAAAGCAGTAGGAGTGTTACCGGCAATTACCAAGTGCAATAGGAGTAATCTTTAGATGTGGACGGTAGTTGTGGCTTAGGAACATGCTTAAATTTTGTGAGCTCATTTCTACAAAAGACCACAGAACAATATAGGGAAAATGTGTTCCCATACCAAAAAAACATACTGTACTAGAGGCTCTGAGCAGCACAAACCCGCCCTATTCGTAATAATTGTTCATATGTTACATTCCCCATACCTAATCAGCAAAAGGAAGAAAAAAAAAGATTGAAAAGCAGAGCTGCTGTTCAGAAAATGCATATTTATTGAGCGCTGAAGATGATGGCGGAGGGGATGGGGGTGTCGATTCCACTTGAAAAAGTACGGAACACAATTTGGCGAAGCTCTTTGTTTTGCTCAACCCGCAAATGTGCCAGGAGATAATTTGAGTGTTGGTTATTTTTCACAAGAGTATGTGATTGCACAAAAAAGTACATGCTAAATAGAGGCAGATGGTGACAGATGGGGGAGGTTGGAAGGAGGTGGCTGGGAAACCTGGAATTCTATACTGCCGTCCTGGTGTAAAAATAACAGAACACTCTCCGCGCCAAGTTAGAGAGATGCAAAGTAGTCAGGATTAAAAAAAAAAGAGAGCGAGAGAAAAAAGCACTCCAGTCCTTTGGGTTATGAAAGTAAAATTCAGAAAGATTTGTCTTTCATGTTGTGAACACAGTTTTCCTGTACCAGAGGGTTTCAGCAAGGCAGATCAGATTGCTGCCACCACAGTAAACGCTCCCTTTCTTAATATCCCCCATTCTTTAAGTGGGTTTCTTCTGTTGCCTAAAAAATTAAGAAAGGAGACAAATGTGAGGGGGCCTTCAGCCAGTCGAGCCCTGCTCAGCTCATCTGAGCTTCTCGCCCAGCTGTTACCTGAGAGAAACCAGGGTATCAGCTGGGCAGCTTGTCCAATACTCCCACGTCCCTTTGTGTGTGAGGGAAAAAAAGTGTCTCTTGTTCTTGGTTTTAAATATATGCGTCGATAGTTTAGCATGTCTTCTGGTTCATGTTTCACTGTTCTGAAAAGGCCCACTGAGCCCAGTGGCCCAATAACCTTTGAGGATTTTGAATACTTGTATCAAGTGCCATCATAGTCTTCTCTGTTCAAGACTGAAAAGAGTGACTTCTCTTATTCTCTCAGCATAGGTCACACCATCTGAATCCATCTGGAGTTGTCTCATACCAACAATAGCACTTTTTTCTGGATCTGTCGTATTTTCTTTAGGAAAAAAATGAGGAAATTTTGTATAATTAAGAGTAAGAGTCAAACTAATTCAGCAGGAGGAAATGAATACATGAGTTGGTGTATATAAATGTGCAAGGCTGTAGCTGTAGCGATAATAATCCCCTGTTAACCCCAGTAGATGGTAAATGGAGAAGATTGATGCTACTTGATGACAAGGTGAGCAGGCTTACGCCATTGTGACAGACAAGACAAAATGGTGAAATTCTGAAACAAAAAACAATGAACACCCCTGGATGGGAGAGTGTAAACAAGTGCAAGTGTCATACAGAATTTCAGATTGAGTCGTTTATTGGCATGACCGATGAGTTACAGTGTTGTCAAAGCAGAAAGAATGTAGAGATACAACTGAAGACTCCCTCAGTTAAGGCGACGGCTTCAGCTTCTCCTGCAGAGTTAACAGACACGTGCATGTTAGAAGAGGCGCACAGAAAGTCACATGATTCAGCAAGAGGTCCAGTCATGTCTGTGCTGATTGGACAGAGTAGTGTGAACCTTTACTCATACTACACCTGCTCACTGGAGAACACGGTGAGGAGACCCTTGAAACGGAGTTTTTAAACTTGGTTTTTAGGATGGCTCCTGTTGAAATAAAGTGGAAAAATATTTCAGCGAGTGGTTGAAGTGGAAGAATAATTTCGAGAGTAGTTTTTGCTGTTTGCCATTTTACTGAATGCTAAAGTCTAGCCAGGAGCATTTGGCTGCCACCACAGTCGTCTGGAAAGTCCCGTTAAGCACAGGTCCAGATTTCTCATGAAGACCACGCTTTCGAGATAGACGGTCCGCGAGCGTATATGTCCGATTGGTACAGACGGCGCTGGAAGAAGGGGTCTTTCGGGCCACTGCGTGATTGTTCAGCTGGCTGTGAAGTCCCAGCATGCCCCTGTGTGCGCGGGGAGGGAGCGAGAGGGCTGGTGCAGCCACAGGCTCCCGTGGCCAGCCATGCCAGGGGGCTGTTCCGCGCAGACGCTCCGCCACATGGCCAGCGGAGACGGGGACTGCTGGAGCAGGGGGCCCACACCGGCCCTGGGAGGGCTAATCTCTTCTCAGGCTGTTTCCTCTCTGCCGTGGTCTGTCGCAGGCAGACGGAGCCGCATCCCTGGGGTGTCCACAGTGCTGAATTAGGAAACGAATAGACTTCTTGTGCTCTCAAACTGAGAGCAGACAGGGAGGGCCAGAGAGCTGTGGGGTAGGCGATGTGCCTGATCGGACAGGCTTGGTTTCTGCCTTGTTCTGGGTCTGTAACGGGAAGCTTGTTCGTTGAATTTTTAAAAAGACTTCTGTCACGTTGGCTGTGGAGGGAGTCGAACAGGTGTCCCCTCTTGGGCAGGGGGTCTGTCAAAATCCCATTTTAGGTGAAATTCCTCCAGTGTAGTTATACCAGGTATGTGTATAACTGTTTAACTGCGTGAAATGCTGTCAAAGATCATATTAAACTGGGATCAGACGGTTCATGTGTGTGAGAGCTGCGTCTTTGCCCGCCAGACCAGGGAGCTGTAGTGGGCACCTGGCTGAACCAGGGCTGCTCATTTTAATGTGGCAGAGCTCTACCTCATTGGAGAACAGCTGTAACTTTAGGTAAAAAAGTCTGGTTCTCTTCTTAATGAACTTATGTTACACTCTTTATTCAGCGTGTCAGTGAGTCTGACACAGATGTCAATTATCATTCTAGATGAGTTAATTTTAAGAAAATACCGTATACAAATGTACAGTATATTTCTATTTTTGTTGCTTGTTTCTGAATGGTTTGTCACATCCTTCTTGACAGCTTGTATTGTAGTTATCTTGAAGGTTTTGGAGGATGTAACATCTGGTACTCTGAAAACCCAGAAACTTGTGTTGTTATTCCAGGAGAGTTGAGATGACAGGGAGAGTGGGATAATTTTCATCCAGGTTTGTCTCACAGTATAGATTAAAAGATGTGCCGTCGTTATTCACAAGATTTGCAGCATATGCTTAACTGGCCTGCGTCCAATCGTGGTTGTCATTAGGTAGATGTATTAATCACTGTGTGCCGTGATGGATGTTGAAACCTCATCCAAACAGGATGACAGGAGACAAGGCAGCTCTTTCCAGCAGGTCTTTCTTGAGCTCTTTCCTGATGCAGAGCTGTTGGGTGGGGGCCTGCCTGAGCCCTGTGCCGCAGGTCAGGGGTCAAAAACCAAATCAGATCTCGACAGCGGGCCCTGCTGGCACGAGACACGTCCCCATGGTTGGTTTCCCAGGACGGGAGACGCAGGCCTGCCCCTGCAGCTCCAGCTTTGTTAATGAATTAATAATGACTAATTCCTCACACTTTTATAGTTTCTGGACACTCCACTCAAAGCGCTTTACAGGTAATGGGGACTCTCCTCCAGCACCAGTACACTCCCCACACACCAGCTCTCAGTGGGGAGGCGAGCAGAGTGATGAAGCCAGTTCAGAGATGGGGAGTGTTAGGAGCCCATGAGTAGTAAATCGGCAACCATCTTACCCTGCAGCCCACTGAAGTCTCCCATCCAGATCCTGACCAGGCTCAGCGGGCTGCAGGCTGACATGACTGCTGGAGTTTATTCTTGTGGAAGAGGGAGTTCCGCTCCCTCCTTCCATTAAATAAGCCAGGATTTCTGCTTCGGGTAGCGAGGAGGAGGCTGAGCGCTTACCTCCTCCTCAGTCTGTGGGTGTTGGCCATGCAGGCAGAAGTGCGCTGGGGGACCATATCTCCTTCCAGGCATGGAGGATTAGCAGTCAGGGGTTGCGCTCTGGAAAAGCCCAGGAGCACTGCATTGTTTGGTGGTTGTATTTGCAGTGGGTGAATAGGTCAGACCATAAGAAATGGGCTCGTTCTTCCCTGCAGGTTTTAGAAGACAATGACTACGGGCGCGCGGTGGACTGGTGGGGGCTAGGCGTCGTCATGTATGAAATGATGTGTGGCCGACTGCCCTTCTACAACCAGGACCACGAGAAGCTGTTCGAGCTCATCCTCATGGAGGACATCAAGTTCCCCAAGACGCTCTCTGCCGATGCAATATCACTGCTCTCCGGCCTCCTCATCAAGGATCCCAACAAAAGGTGCGTGTGGCACTGCCCCCTGCTGTCTGGAGGAGGCCTGCTCACTGTACAGCTTGGCTGTCACCTGGTGCCACCAGCTCCTGACTGCTGTTGTGCACATTTGGCTGGTTTGGTTTTGTGGCATTAGAAGATTGATTTATCCTTCTATATCAGTAGATGTTACAGCGACCCCTGCTGGGAGGGGTGGCCTGTTTCAGTGTGTCGGATCTGACTCAGGCTCTCGTGAGACTGAATGTCAGCCCTGGCAGATGTTCGAATTAAGTGTTGGCTTTGCAGTTGTCTTTTTTTTTTTCCTTAGATGCTGTCAATGTGCTTGGGTTTCCTGCTGAAGGGTGTTTTATTTTTGCAGACTTGGAGGAGGTCCGGACGATGCGAAGGAGATCATGCGCCACAGTTTTTTCGCAGGAATAAACTGGCAGGATGTGTATGATAAGAAGGTAAGGCTCTCTGCTGCCGGAAGGGGTTTCTCGTCATGTCCAGGGTGGGGCTGCTGCCTCTCCTGGGTTACACAGCAGTGTGACAGTGGGAAGAATCAGTTCCCACCGTCTGTAAATTCAATCAGATGTTTTTCATTGTGCATTTGGCTCTCTGTGTTATGTAAAACAGTTTCTAAGCTGTCTACCTCTGTCAATGAACATTTTTTATTGCGGGTGGCTAAAACAGTGTAAACCCATATTTTAACATATCTAGCTGTGAAAAATAAATTTAATTTCCAAAGGTGTGATGATGCTTCTCACGAGGGCAGCTGAATGGCCGCTGTTTCAGCCACTTCTGTCTGTAGCCCAGTTCTGGAACAGAGCACTGAGCTCAGGTTTTATTTTTCTTTCCCTAATTTTGAGGGAGTCTTATCACCCCTTTTCTTTCATGTCTGGTGCTTTTCTTCCAGTCTTGGAACAGGCTGTTGTGAGCCCCCTACCTAAGAAGAAGAGTCCTTCTGTAGATCAAGATGTCTTTTGTTAAAGTGTTCCAGTTTCAAATTTGCTTTTTGTAACAAAGGTTCTGGAGTGTTTTGCCTTCACTTTGTTACATAGACAAGGCAAGATTTCAGTCTGCATGTTGATAGCATAACGCAGAGCTGGGTTTAATTAGGTATGTGAATGGTCTGTTGATGGCTGTGGGTTCGAGTTCCCTGGCCAGTCTGGTGTTGCTTGATTTGATGTTGATTACAGCATCCTCTTTAAACATCTCAAAGATTCAGATGGCATTACTGACACTGTTCTCTGATGGTTTCAGTCTTACTTGTACTAAAGAACACTGTATCACTTGATTGTTATACTTCTGTTTCAGCAGCTGTTTGTACTAGAATGCTTCAGGGGTCTGCACTGGGTCCTCTCTTGTTAATAATCTGTATGTATGAAACAGTGTTTGTCTTGGTATCTGATTTCTATACATATATAAAAGGTTATCACTGAACCAGGGTTGGAGACCCCTGTACTATCTGAACTGGGACTCTCCAGTATCAGGGTTGGAGACCCCTGCACTAACTGGACTGGGGCTCTCCGGGACCAGGGCTGGGGACCCCTGTACTAACTGGACTGGGGCTCTCCGGGACCAGGGCTGGGGACCCCTGTACTAACTGGACTGGGGCTCTCCAGTATCAGGGGTGGGGACCCCTGTACTAACTGGACTGGGGCTCTCCAGTATCAGGGGTGGGGACCCCTGTACTAACTGGACTGGGGCTCTCCAGGACCAGGGTTGGAGACCCCTGTTGTAGGGGTTCAGATTCTGCACATCAGCTTCCGGGTCGAAGCACTGCCGACTGCGTCCTCACACAGTCTGCATTGTCTTGTCAGCGCCCTGCCACATTGCCTGTGATGACATGAGCACAGTTGAAAGACTGGCTCTCTGTGTCTGTGGAGCTAAGCTGTGGAATTAAGTGTATCCATAGGAAACTCAGCCACTTTTATTTGCAGTTGTTTCACTGTTTTCTCTTTTATTTTTTCTGCCTTTCTTCATAATGTGTTTTCCTTTTTTCTGTGTTCTTGCACATCGGCTTGAGCTGCAGGGTGTTGCAGGGCTCTAGAAATGAGCTTTGAGCTAAGGAGGATACTCCCTCAGGTTGAGGAGACATGAACTGGTTGTTGTGGTCTATACGGATGTAGAGAAAGGCCCTAGGCATGTTGTGGTGAGGGATCTGTCCTTGAAATAGGAGTTTGTCACTGACTCGCCCTGCGTCAGCAGTGTTTTGTGCTCTGTCCTTTAGATGAGATGGAAAACTGGGGTCCTGCTGCCTGTGACTCTTCACCAGCAGGGCCTGATGCACAGCTCACCCCTGCAGTCTCTGTAAGTCACTGGTAACAGAAGTCTGTGTCTGCCGGCTCCATGACTCATTTTTCTTATTCACAGCTGATACCTCCTTTCAAGCCTCAGGTGTCGTCGGAGACAGATACCAGGTATTTTGATGAAGAATTCACTGCACAGACGATTACAATAACTCCCCCTGAGAAATGTGAGTATGTTTATATTTGTTTAGGATATTTTGTCTACTTGACTCAGCGGAGTCATAACTTGAGTGCAGAACAGTTTCCTTTAAAAAAGTTATTCTTAAAAAAAAAAATTGGGGGCGGGGCGGTGGCTCTGTGGCTCAGGATCTGCGCCTGTGGCTGGAAGGTTGCTGGTTCAAATCCTGCGGCCAGCAGAGGAATCCTACTCCGTTGGGCCCCTGAGCAAGGCCCTTAACCCCAGCTGCTCCAGGGGCGCCGTATAAATGGCTGACCCTGCGCTCTGACCCCCAGCTTCTCTCCCTGTCTGTGTGTCTCATGGAGAGCTGGGGTATGCGAAAGACGAATTCCTAATGCAAGACATTGTATAGGGCTAATAAAGTGATCTCTTAAAGAGTGAGGACAGGGCTCTGCAAAATCAGGGTCCTACTTTTCTTTCTTTCAAGAGTGGTGTCATATAAATCTGCTCTCTTTCCCTCCTGGCCTTTTAATTTGTAACAGTGCTGGTGTAGCAACATTGCGCATGCCCCTTCACCAGACAGCCATGTATGATCATTCCTGTTGTAGAAATTCGAATTCTGTGCTTCCATTCGCACGCATTCGGAGGTACGGTATGTGTGTAAGCCTGTGGGATTGCCTCCTTTTATCTGCCTGAACAGCAGTCATTAAAATCCTTCCTTACTGCCTCTGTCCGTTGGCCTGAGCTTTGCTAATTTGGCGGCAGAAAAATGGCAGGTAATCAATCAGCTACTGTGGCGAAGAGAGAAAGAAGTAAGTTTAATACCATTCTCTGCAGCGACGCGTTGGGTCCCTGTCCTGAAGCTGGCAGGCTCGTCAGACCGTTCCATGTGAAAGGGCTGCTGATAAGTAAGATACCAGGGCCTTGCCATGAAAAGCAGTGGTTTGCCACAAGCTGGTCATCAGTGTTGCAGCAGCACAGCTCAGACCGCAGCTCCTTCTGCGTGGAGTTTGCATGTTTGTTCTGGGAGCGCTGGAGACGTGCTGGCTGGGTGCACCTTCCCCCAGGTAGCCCTGACTCTCTCTCCTCCGCAGTTGATGAGGACGGAATGGACTGCATGGATAACGAGCGAAGGCCCCACTTCCCCCAGTTCTCGTACTCTGCCAGTGGCCGGGAGTAGGAGCAGCAGGCCCCAGTCCTGCCCCCCGCGGTCTCGGCTGCCACCGGAAATCGAGTCTTCAACGGCGCCGCCCCACGGCCACCACCACTCGAGCTTCTCCTCGTTTGATCTTTCTCCCGTCTCTTTATTTTTTTTACATAGACAGGAGAAACATTCGGTCTTGTTTTTGAAGGGACTTGGGATTTTGCGAGAGGAGCCAGAATCCCTGCTGCCTGACCTTAAAGCCTCTTACAGATGCAGCATCGATGTCAGCTGCAAAGTGCATTTTTTTGTGTTTGTTTTCGTTTTGTGGGCTCACGTAGTAGTCTTGCGGAAGCCATACACATTCCGGATTGGGAACAATAACACCAGGACGCTGTCTTTGCTGTGATGAGAGGCGGATCGCTTGGCTCCGGGTGCGAGGTGTGTTGTGCTTCACATCCCACTCCCTCCTTCTGTGGATAAGTGGATCCTGCTTCCCAGTAGTCACCTTGGTCAAACCTCAGTGGGCCGGAGTCGCACAGTGTCTAAATATACTCCACAACAGTCCGGCACTTAAACCTGATCTTGTGTTGCCGTGACGTGTTTCCTTGTGTATCTAGTTCCATTGGCTGCTGCAGTGACTGAATCGCTTTGGGGGTTTTGAATCGCTTTGGGGTTTTGTTAAAGCGTCGTTACTGTTTGACACAAGCTACACCGCACAAAATTATTTTTCACAATTTAAAGGAGAGGGGCAGCTAAATGTTTCTGATTTAGAACTGCCGCCTCACTCAAGCTACCTAGGGACATTGTGCGTTTAGTTTGATAACAGCACTGAAATCACTCCTGCTCACAGGTCAGGAAAGCCCCGTTTTTAACACCAGGGGTATCGGCCAGACCAAACAGCCTCTTCTGCTCTCAAGTCATTTGAGACTCTACTGGGTTTTTGCCTTCCTGGGTAAACGAGTGCAAATGGAGCAGGGTTCAAAATTCCTAACAACTCCCCTCGCAGCCCTGTGCTTGTGATGCACAAAGGTACATGATAAACGCCCACTCACTGAGTAAATAAGCAAAGTATGTAAAAGAAAAGCCTTTCCACACAGTCCCCTCTATGAAGGTGAACCCAGAGTGCCCAGGACTGCTCCCGGTGTGTAAGGCCTTGTGAGGTGGTACCCCAGCGCACAGAGGCAGGTGATCAGTTCCGTCTTCGGTCATTCCCCGAGCCAGGCGATCCGCGTCCAAGGGGAGCCGGGGGGTTGGGTGCGTTGCGTCGGGCCGGTCGAAGAGTCCAGGTCCGCTGCTGTGTGAAAGGAAACGAAGGTACATGTCCTTGCGTAGGCTGGGGGACCCCATTATTTTTAAATGGCACTGGCTGCAAGTGGTGTTTGTTTTGATTTTTTTTGTACCTGTGATTTTTTTTGGCCTGATGGCAGTTTTTTCTCCTCCTCCTCCTCTCCGTTGATGTAAATATGCAATGCTTTTTTTTTTGTTTGTTTGACATATCATTGCTAGACGGCAAGCAAGTTTTGTGTTATTGTGTTGACAGCCAGCTGACAAAAACAAACAAACCTGTGGGTGAGGGCGAAGGTGCTGTCCTCAGTTTGCACACGAGGGTCTCCCCTTGGGGGACGCCTGGACACAGCGCGCCTGCCGAGCGGCGGGGCGACAGCAGGGGGGCGCTGTTCAGAGCTTTCCTGTCTGCTGGGTTAAAACACAAAGGGGGGCGTTTTTGCACCAGACTGTGTCCTGCATCTGCTTCTAGACAAGTTTTATTTATTTTTTTTAAATTGACTTATTATAATTATTGTTATTATTATTATTATTATTCAAATTATTGTCCAGTTTGTCTCTGGTCCAAAAGGCACCACTGCAGGTCTGAAGAATGTAGATGGGTGTGTTACTAAGGCCTTTTTATTTGTATTCACATTTCGTTAGCTTTTGCGTTTTGGTTTTGTTTGTTTTTCGTACCAAAATATGGGACAAGAACCCTGCAGCGGGATGTCTTAGTAGTATTTATTTTGACTGTAAAGACTTGTGAATTTGGGTGGGGGAGGGCAGGGCACCGTTGTTTTGATATTGTTGACACACTTTGTTGTGTTGCTTTTTGATTTGTTCTTTTCCAAAGGAGAAGGGCTGCTCGAGCTGGAGGTTCCCCTATTGGGGAGCAGAGCGCTTGGTTCTGCGCAGGCGTGTGTGGGGCAGGGGAGCTCAGCAGGTCTTCTTTCTGAACCCGTTTCACTGTAAATACAGCACCTAGCGAGCATGGCATCTCGGGAGGCACGCTGTGCCCCAGAAACACACTTCCTTTCCCCTGCTTTTCCAGGCCAGGTCCCGCTGTGCACCAGCAGTGCTCCGGCAACAGGCAGCTTGCTGGTCATGGAGAGTTTGCTCTCTGGATTTCCGGGGTGTCTGGGGAGGCATGCTGGCACGAAGGCGGTAGGTCTTGAGTGTGCTGGAGCCCGCTGTTGAGCAGAGCCCTGCCAGCCCTGTCTTCTTCTCCTGGTCAGGCTGCTTGAAGGCCGGAGCTGGTCTCCCTCAGTCTCCATCGAAGGTTTGAGCTGCGGCGCTGTGACGCACACCAGCACACCAGGACTTCGTGATCGCCGCCCCCTGTTCTTCTCACACGCAGCCCAGCGAGAACAGAGCCAGCCTGCCTTCGCTGTGCGATTTCACTCCTCCGCGGCGTGATGACCTCACAGTCACCTGGCTCTCTCCGACAGCCTTAGGGGACTCGGGGCGTCGTGGGGTTCAGACTCACGCCTGACTCTCCCTGCTCCTTCTAGAAGGACCCCAGAGTCAGGATACAGGATGACGGCAGGGGATCCTCTCAGAGCTCACATGGGGGGAAATGAGAGTTTGAAATCCTCTTCAAATTCCTCCCCTTTAGTTTTTCTCCAGTCAGAGTCTTTTAATGAAACATAAAAATCCTGGATCACCTTGTTCAAACATGATTTGGGAGAAAAACATCCAACATGGACCTAGGCAGCCTGCTGGAGGAGAGATAGTCACTGAAGTCCATTCTCAATACCTGGCCTTCCAGTTGTTTGTGCAGGCAGGGGAACACCAGACCCTGCACGTTACAATATTAATGCCTTTGTCAGATTTGTATAATGCTTGCAAGACAGTGAGTGCTAAAGAACAGTTAAGAACTGCATTTTTCTAGAAACACTTTGAAAAATTTGAAATTTGAAAAGACGTCTTGGGAGCCCCAAGATGAATCATTCAAGAGTTTCTTCCCTGTTAAGCTCTTCCTTAATCTCAGTTTGTGATCCCATTGTTGAAGTTTGTGCCGTAAACGTTATCGTTTTGCACAGGTTAAGTGAATACGTCAGCATTTTTTCTTTCCTATAATGTTTACAAGAACAGTTCGGACAACTTCAAGAAATTTACCCGGGTGTTAATTCGGATGGGGTGAGGGGGGTTCTTGTGTTTATAACGCATCCAGTGGCACTGTCTGTCCATTAGACCGCAAGGATAGCTGTCTGCGGAGCCAGCCAGCCGTGACATCTTACTGTCGGCGCATTAGCGTGTTTTGACTCCCCCAGCAGTACAGTTCCTCCCCTGCGAGAGGAAGACGTATTGGAAATACTGTATAAACATTAATATAATGGTTTGCAAACATTTTTGGGCACAGGGTTGAATGGTTATTAAACATTATAAAAGCAAGGTTAGGGTGACTAAATTGGCTGTAGTTCCACCCTGACACACAAGGTGCTTCCCAGTGTGGGACTGTTCTCTCGTTCTGTCTGTGGCGCTTCCTCCCTGCCTGTGGTCACATTGCATTTGATCATTCTGGTTTCTCGCAGGGAAGGGGGAGGTCTTTCTCTTCAGCACGAAAGCTGTGGTTGGATATCTGTAGCTTCAGGTCCCGGAGAGACCAGTCCGTGATCCGGAGCAGCCAGGCTTGTGAAGATCATCACATAACCACGGATATTTCAATGTGAGATGCATTGCCTGGACTTTTCAAAGTGTCTGTTAGCGCTGGTATAAAAGTATGTAGGAGTCGTTACATTTCAACAGGCCAGCGTGCTTCTGCTGATGTGAAGCACCTCTTCTCAATGTGTGAAAAGCAGGCGTTCAGGTTTTCCAGCTCTCTTGCTCTGAACATCACGAAGAAGAACAGAAGTAGCCACGATGGGTTCAGTCCCATCAGTCTGAAAAGCACAGGGAGCGTGCGAGGGGGTCTGAAGTGGAGCGCAAGGTCAGGGTTGTAAGACGAGCTGCTCAGCCAGCTCGCACCAGGCCTACTGCAGGCGCACAGCAGAGGGCACGAGCAGCTCTGGACCTGTCCGCAGGGAGAAGTGCCACACCCCTTTCTGAAGGAGCTGTCGGGGCTGTACAGGAGGCAGTAGACTGCTGTGCCCAGAACAGAGGGGAGCGGGAGAGCTGTTGGCGTGGAGAGTGGAGCAGGGGTTGTACGCAGAGTTATTTCTGGTGAAGATGGAGAGGAGTTGAGCGTTTGTGTGTGAGGAAATGAACCAGCCCAGCCTGCCAACTGTGAGAGAGACCGCGATTGTGACATTCCAGAATTTGCACATGAGCAACGTGTGTTGCGCACTAACAGCGCATGTGATATCTATTCGGGTATTTTCCTGTTACTGTTGGTAGTCGGTCAAGTTCCAGACTGCAGAATCTCCCAGTGTTGGCATAAAATCAAAGGGTTGTGTCAGAAGGAAGGGAGAAATCGATGGTAGGAAACGTAAGGCTTTGGTTAGGTTTAGGGTTGGGTGACTGGGGTTCTCTTTAACAGCACCCCTGTGTTACTATCTGGCATCATAACTGATCAAGACAACCCATTGATTCTAGTCACTAGATTCTGATGTAATTGAGATAACCTGCCGAGTCCTCTTAGACGTGTCTTATTGTCAAGTTGCTTCAGGTATGGGTGTGTAGTCTAGTATAGTCGAGTTAATGCAGGTTGCCAGGTAAAAGGAAGATGGATGAGTATGTTGATTTGTTAGAGTTTTGCATGGTTATTTAATGCAGGCAGGAGTTGTAGTAAAGGATTGACTCGATGACTTATTTGTTCAAGGAGCACTGTCAGTAAAAACTGGGCCAGTTTTTTTTTTTCCAAAGGTTAAGGTTAAGAGCAAAATCTTGATTCTCAAGCTGTCTTTCTGAACTATTTCTTTTCTTTAGTGAAACTGAGAAACCCAGTTCCCTGTCCACCACCATTGAAAATGTGTTGCCTGGGTCTGGTTCATCCTGTCACTGTGTGGTGCTTTTGATTTGACTGAAATTATTCTAAAAACAAAACCTCGAAAGATCCATAAATAGGAGCAAATAAAAGTTCTGTAATGCAGAGAAAACTAATGAAGCAGAGAAACATTTAGATCACTGCATTCGGGACGGGTTCCCTCAGATCATGTTCCTGCCTGGTGACCCAGGGGTCTGGGAATCCTGTGCTGCTGCTCGTGATGGGGATCATACAGGTGGCAGAGAGCTGCTGGACAGACATGGGGAAAGTATGTTAACTTGCACTGAAGAGGCAAAATTTATTCCAGTTAAGAGTATATTCCTGAGTGAGGGGGCCGATATCTGCTTTTCCGTGCATGTTGGACTTGTGTGCTGATAAAGGGGAAACATTGCTTGTTTTTGTTGACCAGTGGAATAGGATTGGGGGGTTATGGATCAATCCACAGGGATCTGGCTGTGAATGGGGAGAGTGCGGGGGACGTGGCAGGGACTGCGCGGCTGTCTCGCCCGAGTGCACGGATAGCATTCACTCCCGCCTCGGCCCGTAATCCCTGTCTGTCTTCTCGATGGGAAATGACCGATCCTGATCAAGCTAGCCTGGCGCAGGGGCCTGTGCTCTCCCTGAGCGCTCCCGACACCCCGTGGGCTGAGTGCTTCAGCAACCGCTTCCGTACAGATGTGGGGTCATTTTTCAGAGCCTCTCTGCTGTCGCCCAGACTCGCCTCGAGCTGTGCTTGCTGTCCCTCCCTGCGCCTTGCCTTCCGGGTGGGCTCAGCCCTGGAGAGACTCCACCGCAGCGGTCTTGGTGCGAGAGGCCGAGAGGAGCCTAGATTGGTGCCTGCTGGACATGAGCTTTGCAATCTCAACCCAAGACATCTCAGCTGGGTTTGGAGTGCCACTGGTGCTGGTGCTGGTTTATCCACTGTATGTAGCTACAGGGATATAGAGCCTACATACTAGGATTGCAGAAGACAGGCCCATTAACTTGCGTCAACACTACTGAGGCTCCGAGAGTAAGCAGGCCCCCCGTGTTCAAGGAGGGCCACCCTCACGCTGCTGGGTGTAACACCGGGGCAGCACAGCAAGCCTCTTATTGAGCCTGGGGTCCAGACGTATTGGCCTGTAGAGGCTCTGTTTGGCCTGCAGGGCGCACTCCTCTCTGTCGCCCCCTGTCGGCGTCCGTCCTCGGTGCCCTGCGGCCACCCCGTCTCTCGGACCTCGCGGCCGTGGTCCAGCTGACCGCCCTGTGCCGGGTCGGTCCTGGCTGGCGGTCCGTCAGTATTCGCCATGAAGGGTGTCAGTTCGGTTGCGAGACCTGTGGTCTCTACAGTTCACTCCTCTTATTCTTCAACCCGCTGTCTTCCATACAGTGTTGTATTTCCAGAAGGAGGACGTTGCGTTTCAGTGTTCTGCTGAAGGGATGATCACTATTTAAAGTACTACCTGAAAACTATACTGATAGAAAAAAGGGTCATACTGCTGATTTTTATTTAAAGTTATTTTTATTTATGTTTAACTGCAGTGTATTCCGTTTCTGGGATATTTTGGGCTGAAAATGGCTATTTCAGCAGCTCCAGCTTGTAGCGTCCGTGACTGACTGAACAGGCTCCTTTTGTACTGTGGCCATCTTTGGAAAGTCGGAGAGGGAGGTTGGGCTGGGCATTCCATCTTATTTATTTAATATTGTAAACAAAAGTGTTTTTTATTCTCATACAACTTCTTAATTTCCTTTCCTCAAAATACATTATGGCGCTGTAGTCATACAGGTCACACCAAGCTTGGGTTTCTGCGGCTCCACATTCTGAACGTGGTGGTGTTCATTTCTGAACCGTTGAGTGACTTGAGAAATGACCATGAGAATTCTGCTTGGCTTCCCGTTACTGTGTTGCCTGAAAAAGACACTCCGCTGGCTCTGGTGCCTCACTGAATTCAATTGGAAATGGGTCTGTTCCCAGAAACGAAGGGCTCAGGCCATGTTATTTTAATGTTTGACTCCATACTTGTGAAACAACGTGCTTCTCTGGCCAGTGATGGGAAAAACTCCCCCTCCCTTTGGTCTCTAAAACCCGAGAAAACTGATTCAGAATTTAGAGCTTTACCTGTCAATTAATTGGCTCACTAATGAACTTGAAAGCACAGAGGGAACTCCAGCTGCAAGTGTTTCCACAGGGTCTGCATGCAGTTTGTTTTTATACTTGGAAAAAGAGAGGAAGATGTTCGCTGGCATGCTATAGTGCAGACACCAGCTGAAGATTTTCTTTCTCCCAGTCCCAGAGAAAAGGTGAAAGTCTCCAATCAGGTCCGCCGTCCGGATGAGTTGGGAATCTAGTCGGGTGCATCTATAAAATTGCACCAGAGTACGTCAATCCCAAGTGGCTCCACGGCTAATGTCAGACTTGTGAGAGAGGGGAGTCATGGCGGGTAATTAAACATTGCGAACAGCGACGCGGTTTCTTCGAAAGGGCACCCACCTGCGTATACCTGTGAAACCCAAGTTTGTCTTTGAGTGACCGCCTCAGAAAATGACCTTCCTTTCCTCTGAAAGAACCATTCTCTGTGCTGTAAGCCTGTCCCTCCTGGGCTGCAGCTGAGACAACTGGCCGTTCCACTAGAGGGATGAGCGGCTGAGAGGTGCCATGCACTTTTCACACTTGGCCAAGTGACAATGTGGGGTTTTTCCTTACTAACTGCAGGGTCTATATATAATATATATTTTACACCTCAACGTACACACTTTGCTGCTACTGTTTGTACTGTCTACAACAGAATTTCTTGTTATCTTGCTCCTGGTAGTGTATTATGAACGAGCATGAATTGTAAAGTATTTATTTAAAGAAAAAAGACAAATCTTTAAAAAAAGAAAAGACAAAAAAAATAACCTTGTAATTAATTTTACGTCCATGTAGCTTTAGAGTTTGTGACATTTCTTGACCTTGCTAGCTCTGTCATTAGATCCATGTTAAGATCTAGTCATGTGGTTAAGGATTTTAAGCAGAAGGGACTAAAAACAATGAAAATGGGGAAAAAAAACCTTGTATTACTGTCAGTCATATTTAAAGGAAAAATACTGTTTATTTCCTTGAGTATAGGACCCACAAGGATGTGAAAATCTGCAAGAAACTGTTTTTTGTACACTGTACATCCTTAGTATTTTTACACGTAAATGTATATGATAGGGATGCACCTTATTTTCCTTCTTACAGACTGCTTAAATAAAGCACTATGTCAATCTGCTAATGGCCTGTGTGGTGGTTTCTCCTCTGCCTGAAGAGGCTGCAGTGCTTCTTGAGCATGTCAGTTTACTGCAGTGTACTGTGTGACTTTCTGGGATTTGGAAAATGGATGGATGACAAAGTAAATAACCACACTTCTAAAGCGACAAGACAATAATTGTTCTGTAAAGCACAAACATTTGGCCTTGTTGATTCAACGAGTTGGCTCTGGTTGTTGTAACCTGAGTCTACGGTCCCCAGTCCTGGTCCTGGAGAGCCCAGTTTGCCTACAGGGTTGCGGGCAATCTGGGTTGTCAACCTGAATCTGCTCATTATTGGATTGATCGGACTATCTTAACAGCTTCTCCCAGCTCTTCGGGTGCTGCTGCTTTAAAGAGACCTAGAAAACCTGCAGATACAACTGCCCCCCATCAAATGTGACTTAATGGTGAAAACTATGCCAGTCTGCTAATGATCGGGGTGTGTACTGCCTCTTCAGTAACACCTCTTTCCTTACAGCTTCAGTAAAGAGGAGGGGCATGAGTGGGAGTGCAGTTTTGGAACTTGGAAATCCATTTGCAACCCTTGCTAATGAACCAGAGAGCAGATGGAACTTATAAAAGTAGAATGAACCCTTATTCTGGTCAGGACTGATGAGTCCCAGTCTCCTCCCAGCAGAAATAAAAGCACAGAAAATAAGAACACTAAAATAAGTCCCCCATCTACTGTGCAATTAGCTTCAGATTAATTGGTGCATTGTTACATTAATCTTACAATTCTGCAATGAGAGAGTAGTAAATGAATGGATTTCAGCATTTTAATACACAAAATACAGCAAATTATGTTATTGAAAAAAAATTTACTCAGGGGTTAGAGAACTGCATAAATGCCTGAATATAAATTAGTAGTAGTCTTTAAAAATACATTTTATTTAAGCTGCCCAGAAAAACATTTTTAACATGCAAGTCAGCATGTGAAAGTAGGGTGTGGAAAGATGAACTGCATAAGATGCACACTTTCTCCGTTTCTTGGTTACCCACACTGTGGGTCCAGAAAAAAAGTTTAATAAAGAGCAACAGGTGCATGATCAAAAAATAACTGGACTTTATCATTACAGAGCAACACTCCAGACCCAGGCTGCAGCATGGTTCCAGGAACCTCAGCTCCCAGGGACTGAAACACCAGGCACCTGTAAAGAAATAAAAGGCCAGTCTGAGACCCACAGCGCCGATGAAGCCACTCGTGCTCGGTGTCTAACCAGCACCACTTCTGACCCGTGGCCGTGCACTGGCGCTGCCTCCCTCTCCACTGCCTTCTCAGAAGGGGGGGTTGAGGGCCCGTGTCACCCCCTGTGACGGCCGGTTCTGACTCGCCCCACGTGCTCCATTAAGGAGACGCCTGGTGCCTTCCTCCCACCTCGGCGCTGATCTGCGGGGAGGCCTGAGAGGCACGAGCTCCTGCTGTGTAATTGTGGGCGTCCTGTTTGCAGGCACGCTCCCTGGGCCTGCCCCTGGGTCCCCAGCAGGCGGAGAGGAGGAGGGGAGCCCCTGGGGGGCCGGAGGACAGGCAGTTTCACCTTCTGAGAACTGGAGCCTCGAAAAACAAGTGCCCCCCCAAACCCGGCGCCGACTTTGAAAAGCATGTGGGACAAGTCATTAAGCCTTTCCTGCCAGATGTCTGTTTCTCGTGTGTTATTTCCTGAGTGTAAAACATTTCTACATCTTTTTAGTTCTCTTTTGTGCAAATGATATTTTAAAGTGTTTTAGTTTTCTGGTCTAATCATTTTCTTAAAACTATCGTGTTTTGCCTTTTCTACTGTATTGGTACTGTGCTCTGTATTAACATGACGGAGCACTTTGAGATGGTGTGGTGACTTCAGCTGTACCGCTCCTTGCAAAAGTATTCACCCCTTCCAATATCTAAATGATGTCACATGTTCTTGAATTACAAATTATGTACACATTTTTAAACGAATAATTTTAAAATGCAAAGCTCACACTTCAAATGCGACTTCTTTTCAACCATTCACTGTACATCAGGAAAAAAACAAAGTCTTTTCAACTTTATAATGCCCTATCTGTTGGATAATTGTGTTTGGAATCATGTTTTTAGTAGCAGACACCTGAGTATTGCCTGCTAGTAAAAACCTGGGCTCTACAGTCCACAGATCACCAGTCCAGTGTGAGCTGGGTCACACTGTTCCCCTACAGTCCAGAGATCACCGGTCCAGTTTGAGCTGGGTCACACTGTTCCCCTACAGTCCAGAGATCACCGGTCCAGTTTGAACTGGGTCACACTGCTCCCCTACAGTCCAGAGATCACCAGTCCAGTTTGAGCTGGGTCACACTGTTCCCCTACAGTCCAGAGATCACCGGTCCAGTTTGAGCTGGGTCACGCTGTTCCCCTACACTCAAGAGATCACCAGTCCAGTTTGAGCTGGGTCACACTGCTCCCCTACAGTCCAGAGATCACCAGTCCAGTTTGAGCTGGGTCACACTGTTCCCCTACACTCAAGAGATCACCAGTCCAGTTTGAGCTGGGTCACACTGCTCCCCTACAGTCCAGAGATCACCAGTCCAGTTTGAGCTGGGTCACACTGTTCCCCTACACTCAAGAGATCACCAGTCCAGTTTGAGCTGGGTCACACTGTTCCCCTACACTCAAGAGATCACCAGTCCAGTTTGAGCTGGGTCACACTGCTCCCCTACAGTCCAGAGATTACCAGTCCAGTGTGAGCTGGGTCACACTGTTCCCCTACACTCCAGAGATCACCGGTCCAGTTTGAGCTGGGTCACGCTGTTCCCCTACACTCAAGAGATCACCAGTCCAGTTTGAGCTGGGTCACACTGCTCCCCTACAGTCCAGAGATTACCGGTCCAGTGTGAGCTGGGTCACACTGTTCCCCTACACTCCAGAGATCACCGGTCCAGTTTGAGCTGGGTCACGCTGTTCCCCTACACTCCAGAGATCACCAGTCCAGTGTGAGCTGGGTCACACTGTTCCCCTACACTCCAGAGATCACCAGTCCAGTTTGAGCTGGGTCACACTGCTCCCCTACAGTCCAGAGATTACCAGTCCAGTGTGAGCTGGGTCACACTGTTCCCCTACACTCCAGAGATCACCGGTCCAGTTTGAGCTGGGTCACGCTGTTCCCCTACACTCAAGAGATCACCAGTCCAGTGTGAGCTGGGTCACACTGTTCCCCTACACTCCAGAGATCACCGGTCCAGTTTGAGCTGGGTCACGCTGTTCCCCTACACTCCAGAGATCACCGGTCCAGTTTGAGCTGGGTCACGCTGTTCCCCTACACTCCAGAGATCACCGGTCCAGTTTGAGCTGGGTCACGCTGTTCCCCTACACTCAAGAGATCACCGGTCCAGTGTGAGCTGGGTCACGCTGTTCCCCTACACTCCAGAGATCACCGGTCCAGTTTGAGCTGGGTCACACTGTTCCCCTACAGTCCAGAGATCACCGGTCCAGTTTGAGCTTGGTCAAACTGTAACCACGTGAGACAATTCAGCACCTGTACTCAGTACGAGCTACAGTAAGCCACCCTGCTGTTGTCTACCATGTGGCATGAGGATGACAGTGGTGAGGTCTCCTGATTAACAACTCCCAACTCAGAAAGGTGGCACCAAGGGCGTACCTGGACTCTTAGCTGCTGCAGCTCCTCTGCCAGGGCCTGGCGCTCCCTCATCAGCTGACTCTGTTTGTGTAGTAACTCACACACCTGCTGGGCACTCAACTGGCAATGCTGGTCGAGTTGCTGGAGCCTATCAAAAAAACAAGATAGCCAGGATTTCAGAGACCTAGTATTTAAGATGACTTGCAATTCTCCCTTCATCTTCTCTCTTGCCCTGTTGCACAACATCTTGTAAAGCACTGAAGCTTACAATGGAAGGCACATTTATGCAACAATTCATGATGACTCTCCAAAGAAACCAAATGAGCAAAATCCCTCAATTTTTGCAAGTTCAGTTCTTCGTGATCTTTCAGATTCAGACAGACACGAACATGGTAGCAAGGTGGTATGATGTGTAGTTGCTGCCTCAGTTCTGGGTTTAATTCTGGCCTGAAACTCCTGTGTGAATTGACATTTTTTTCTGAGGGTTTCAAGTTCCTTCTACCTCCCAAAGACAATCTGGCCCGAGCAGGCGCTGTGTGCGGGGGCAGGCCCGCCCTGTGCCCCCTTCTGTGACTTGCACCGGGAATAAGCAGATTTCTGATGGGTGGATGAATGAGTAAGGAGCTATAAAAAAGATGAGCCACCAAGATACAATAGTTTCCATACAGAGTAAACTGAGTGGGGAACCTGTAGTGAGATCTTGAAGGGGCGTGCCAGACTGCAAGTTCGACTTACAGAACAAGCAGCCCCAGTCCAGCCTGGCTCCAGACATGAATTCCAGAGAGGCATTCCTGTTAAGTGCACAAGCACTTTCGATGGACAGCTATTACTGCAATTTCCATTGTTTACCAGAACTAATACGTTAAGCACTCTGCTAATGTGCAGGTTTCTTCATGCGCGTCTGAGCGCTGCTGTGATGGAAAGTCGAAAGAAATCAAGCAGGCTTTGCTTCAACATGTGGTGACGCTGCTCCATTAAACAGCTCGTGTCCACTGGGAATTGGATCACCTGGCAGAACAGAAGCAGTTTCCCCACTTCCTGGAAAGGCTGAAATTGACTTGACTCAGATCTGCCGTTGGTTGGGAGGTTCCTACTGGACAGGAGTCTAACCCCTGCGCGGGCCGGGTGGCGTTACTGCCCCGCGGGGAAGGGCAGTGCCAGCTGCTCGCACACAGAGAGAAGAGGACCAGCGCCAGAGCTGGGCCAACAGCCCCCACCCCCTGTCCGCTGCTGACCACTGCCTTCAAAATCGACACATACACAGTATATATATTTATATTTAAAAAAGCATTGAAACCAGGATCAAAAAGGGGCCACAGGAGCCCATGCAAGAAAGAAGAAAACACATTGCTATTAAAACCAAAACTACACAATAGATCAGAAATACTCACCAGTGACCCTGTTAACAAGGGTAACCTGAAAATGTCTACCTGTGGAATGATATGTGGCCAGTAAATAGTGTCTTTTAAAACACACTTAACCTCAGACGCTACTATGGTAAATAAAAATCTTATACTAGAATAATTTTTCAAAAAGCCAGCTGGGCCTAAAGAGGGTTAACGTTGCACCTGCAAGCTTTTCACACTCGTGTAGCGCTTCGCTGACGCTGTGGCAGGTGGGAACAGGACAAGACTCTCCTTCCGACCCGCCGGAGCTCTGCGAGCGCTCCGTGCTCTGGCTGCCGGCGCCGGGAAGGTGTCGAGCACTGGGAGAGGAGGGCTCGGGAGAGAGAGGAAGGAGGGCTGCCATGCGGCGCAGCAGGCAGGAAGCAAGGCCGGGCCTGTGGCGGCGGCCGCGGGGGAGACAGATGCCCCGTTCATGGTGGATGGCGATCGCGGTCGAGGCAGCGAGCGTGGGCTCTGGGGCTGGACGGCCAGCCTGTCTGGAGCAGGGCGAGCTCTGCTGGAGGCCGAGGCTGCCTGCTCGCTGCCCTGAGAGCCTGGCGCGCGGCTGCCAGCTCATGGCACCAGCCTGCGCCAGGGGCACGGCTCCCCCAGCCCTGGGCGCTGCTGGGAACTGCTGGCGCTCCGCGGCACAGAGCGGGCTCGTCCCCAGCAGAGTGAGCAGGACACAACCTGTACCTTCCCAGCGCCCAGCAGGACCCACAGTGCTGCAACCCATTCAGGGCTGCTCCTTCCTGTGTTTTAATCTCATAGAACAAAACGGAGCTTGGAGCTGCACCCGGTCCCAACTGGAAAGATAATGAAGGAAGATGAAATGAAGAAGTACAGCACAGTGGGGACGACTCCTTCTCAAGATAAAAGGAAAGAAACTCATTTAAAACGAATTGCCTTTCCTCAATTTATTGACAAGTGTTATTTAGTATGAGTATTAGTATTTATTATCCCATTGCACTTCCTCCTTTCAGCCTGTTTCCATCAGGAATAGCCTCCACAGCATGAAGAAAGAAAAAATATATACCTTACATATAAAATATTGCATCTCCTACAATAATTACTTATGTTAGAAAATATTTCCTTCTTCTTTGCAAGATTTATGGCGTGATAACACTTTTTTGGTTTTATTTGTGCTTGTCAAAGATTATGTATTTAAGGGAGCCCCAAAACTACTGCTATATTTCGTCCTTTTTTTTCACATTTTTCTGTCTCCGCTATTTCACTGCTTTCACCGTAAAACACTGATCTTCCGCACTCGCTTTCAGCCAAAGCTGCGCCAGAGCCATGCAGGGCACTGTTTCTCGCACTGCTGGTCTGCCGAGTCTCGGGCTTCTCTCGACACACTGCAGCCTATAGTGATTCAGCGCAACAGACACAAAACACTCCAGCACACTACAGACCGTCTCCACAAACAGGTGTACAGGAAATGGGTTTGGAAAAAACACATCAGTGTAGCAGAATCGTAAATACACTGAGAAACATACTTGAATCTACCAGCTTAAATGTAACATACAGTACTGTATGTGCAAGTGTTTTTTTTCCAATCCAATGCATATCACAACATTACAGCAAAGCAGAGTTACTACAGCAGAGTTGGGGTGCCCTGTTCAGCAAAGAAGTATTTCGGGGGGGGCCTGGCTGTGTCCCACGATCCACCTCGCCCTTTCGCTGGCACACCTCTGGACACTGTGTGGATCGTTCCTGCACTGAAGGGAGAAGGGAGCGCACAGAACAGCTTCTCCAAGACCAGATTCGCCGCAGGGGGCTGATTAAATTCTAGCTACATCCAGCAGCTCAAGCACCAAATCCAATAACTGCCCTACATTTACTGGCACACATCTTAATTAGGTTTTAATACCGCTTAGCTGCTCTCCCCCTGGACCAAGCCAACGCAGGCCTGCGCTGCTCCCCTCCACTGCCACTGCTGCTCGTAGGACCCCCACACGAGCCCGGGACCCCCAGGTCCCCTGTCCGCCTCCCCACCGCCCCCGCTGGCTCCCACACTAGCTGGCAGGGAGGTGCTGGCCTCCTCCGCCACAGGTCAGGTGGCCTTCTGAGCCTGGCGAGGAGCAGCACTACACTTTGTGTGTGTCTGTGGATTCGTGCCAGAGCAAGACCCGTCTCTCAGCATTGCATTTCAACACGGGCCGGGCTTGGAATCGGCCATGCATCATTCATTCATGTAGGTACAAAAAAAATTAACAACCCCCCCATGACCGACTCCTAAGTGTTTTGGCTATTGAATGGTGAAGCTTCTTCATCACCATCCGCTTCCACCCCAATCACCTGGACGAAAACTACATTTCAGATTCTGTACTTTGACCCCAACTGCAGATAAAGAGAGAGAAAACTAGCTTTTCCTTGCAGAAGTAAAAATAGTCTCTTACTTTAGCACACGAGTCGATTGACTGAAAGAATTAAAGCATGAATCTATTTACAAAACATCACTATTTGCTGTTGATTGTGGATGAAAGAGCAATCTTTCATCAACTTTCATCCTGTTCTTTGGACATAATGAATTAAGTAATGGTGTTACTCTGCCATGTCACTGAGGGTCTAATGTAGATTAAAATACAGAAAACAAACATCTGTAATCCAGGTTTCAGTCTGCAGCTTGTGGCCCACAACAGTAGCCCAGTTGTGGTCATGGTCAAACGTGCAAGGTCAGTACTTAGAGATGTGCACAGAACCTCCATGCTGCTGCCTTCAGAGATCTGGGGGTGTTCAGCTCCTGTCACAGCACCCGCACAGCTGCAGCAGAGACCAGTTGCAGCCCAGATCCTGCTCACACGTTACCAGATGATAAAAAAAACAGCAACAAAAAAAAACGCCTACACGGTTTGACATTGGGAACGACCGGCAAATGCTGTTTGTTCTGCTTAAAGCAATCTTCTAAGGGAACCTTATCTGGTCTCCTTGAAAAAGGAGAAGTTAATTCTCATCACGGCATTAGCAGCCATGAACTCTCCCCATGTGGACGGCTGCCCTGGCCTCTGGGTGTTAACTGCACCTCAGTGTTTGGCCTTGTTTACTCTACAGGCTCCTACTCGCTCTGCACCGGCAGTGCAGCTCCCTCCTTGCAGATCTTGTTTTCTGCTAACTGCCATAACCACTCTGGGCTGTGTTTGCCAAGCTCTGTTCTTCTAGCAGATATTTAGGGATGGTATATGTAAGCTTTTGAAACATGCTGCTGGATTTCTATTCGACAGCAGACAGCATGAAATAATGGGACTATACGGCAGATCAATCTGTCCTGCTGTGCAGCAGGCGGGCCGGTGCGACTCTGTGCAGGATCAGAAAGATCTGGCAACCCGAGGTTTCAGAATAAAAAACGGTCAAGTTATTCCAGATCACAGGTGAGTTAATTTTGTGGCTTCCAGCGTTGGCAGGCACCACCAATTACAAGAACATTTCAGAGCACGTGTTTTCAGGAAGTCTTACAAATGTAAACAAAGCATACTCTTGCAGTTACTGTCACACTTTGTGCTCCTTTAGAGTGACAGACTCTGCTTCCACTGTGTGAAACATCACACTACTTACAGTAGATACCACCAAGTGGAGCACAACCACAGTCCATAAAAGAGGGCAGTGGAGTATTACACTGACAAGAAGGTCGTGAGGACAGGCTTTATCACCGCTCAAGATCTGTCTGGTTGAATCAATATTATCACAAGCATCACCTCTTCAGCTGTTCAGCCCTGTCCCCTTGCCAGACAGGAGATGGGAGCTGCTACAGGTACAGTGCTGTAATCCTCATTAGTCATACCACAGAAGGCGAGAGGCCATCTCCAGCTATGAACACCACATGAAAGGCAATACAGAAATAGAGCACTGTATACATCATTTCTTGATGATACCCAAGATGGGCCCAATTACCTCATCTTGTCTGCAGCTTTTCTTACAAGCATTTATTGCACAGATTACATCTTAAAGCCCTCTGCCTTGTTTTCACGTTTAGAAGTTTAGTCAGATCACTTCAGCATAGACCTACACCTGCAGGAGTAGCCTGAGAGACAAAGACAACATAGAGGCAACCTGTGAAAAATGCACTGTCAAGCCATCCAAGCCAACAGCATACAGTGGGGCCAAAACATCTGACTGACAAGACTGCAAACTCACAGTACTTTAGTTTTTGGATTCCACACATGGCTAGGATTTGATTAAAAAAAGCTATTTTCATAGATGGAACCATGGTTTGTTTTCGCTGCGCAAAAGGTGGGACCCTAGAGATTTTTTAACAAAAAAAAATTCCATATTTTTCCAGGACACCTTACTGAACGTAAAATTTTCAAGCGCGTGCAGGCGATTACTTTCCAGGTCGCATCCCTTTGAAGTATCCCTGCTTGTTCCCAATCAAGTGGTGCGTCACAGTGAAACACAGAAAAAGGAGGTTCTGAAGCCACGAGCCAGGTGAGCTCACCACACCTGAACTCATCATGAGCTCTCTCCCCCCTCAGAGTCCTGCTCACAGGAGCAAAAGCGCCATGGGCTCTGCCACGCTAACACCCATGGGCTCTGCCACGCTAACACCCCATGGGCTCTGCCACGCTAACACCAGCACACACAGCCTGCAGGCCGCAGCGCCGGGCCACAGATACCGACAAGGTGAAGGGAGGAGTTCTGAAACTGAGAAAAGAAACCGCTAAACGCCCTCTGCTGAACTTCACAAGTTTTTGAACCTGTTGGAGAGTCTGTTTGAGGTAAGAGGGTGGTTTTTTGAGGAGTGTGGGTGTATTAGTGAAAATAATAATGATATTGGATTGGTGGAGACTACAGAGTGGTTTCTGTTGCGCCTTCTCTTAAAGAAGTACTTAGTCATCACTGAATTGTGGTCTTGCAGCAGGGCCGACTCAAAATTCATTAAAGAAGTCTATTAAAAAATTGTGTCTAGAATTACCAAGGCAAAAGTAGATTGTTTGCATAGCACAATGTCAATTTGATTGATAAGCGTGAATTTGAAAAAAAATGGATTTGAGCTTCTATGCTGTATCTTACAAAGTGTCTTAAATGTTAAGTCAAGTTAAAAACAAGAAGTTTTACAGTTGATAAGTACTGTAAACAATAGAAATATTTTATAATCATGATAAAGTACAGATTTTAGTTATTACAGAGGGTCTAGGAGACCTTTAATTGCTCTGTTCTAGATTGAACCCAATGCACGACAATGTCAAGTTCCACAGGTCAGGCTGTAGGACAGGAAGATTATGGTATACAACGCTAACTCCATGCTCACAGTGGGTACCGCAGCTCCAGGGGTATCCATAGGTATCCATAAAATCCATTTTATAGTTTACCAATAAAAGACAAGCACGGAACATGACACATGTCAATTAATCTAGCTGTGAAGTTTTGTTTCTATTTGAACCCACTGGATTCCCAATTACCATTGATTATATATCCAAAATTTTTTTTAAATGAATAAAATCAGTAAATAATTTCCTCTAACTCACCCTATGAACTATTGTACAATGCATGACTATTGTAAAATGCAGAATATATCAATTACAACAGCATTTTATTTCCTGATTTAATAATTAAATTCCAATAGTATTTAAGAAGAACTAAAAATATTTGGGAAGGTAGCAAAGCATTTTCAGGAAATTACAAGTTATTTTATCAAATATTCACCGCTGCTGTAAGTGTAAAATTGATCTTTCCTCTCACCTGGATGCAGGAATCAGCCTGCCTCTCACTCATTTCAGTCAAGAAGGAAAGCAGGTGAGTACTCTGAGCACCAGCAGGGAAGGTGGCACTTTGGTCAGTACCAGAGTCTGTGCTGAGCCTATACAATTTCTTTCATCCCATGTTTGCTAAAATTCTACTCTGCTCATTCATACAGCCAAACCTATGGTGGTTTTTACACCCACTTCAACTTAAGCTGTCTCCAGAATGCTGTTGTACTACTTTGTTTGAGAATTTGTAGCATCTGTAAATATGACTTTTATGATTGTTTGCTTCTTTTTTAATGTTAAGACTGACACTACATAATTGTCTGTTTGAACCACAATGATTCTAAATGTTAGACTATAAGCGTCTATGGCATAAAGTGAATGAAATGATCCAAAGAGGGAAGGAGCCAAAAGATTTAACATACAGTATGGTAGCCTTCAAGGTGGTACACAAGTCACCGGAATGGGAAACTTCAGTGAAAATGATGCTTCAGATATTTTTTCCCTTTGCCTCCGCAAGTCACACAATCAAGTCAACTTTGTAAAAAGACAGCAAAATAACTGAAAAATCAGAGTGGAAATGTGAAACAATTACAAAAAATGTAAGAATTGTATTTCTGGAACTAGAAATCTATGCTGGGTATCTCAGCAATGCAGGTTAATGAGAGAAGGAGAAATGCAGTGGAGACTCAGTGAAGTGGAGGAGCGTTCCTGCAGCAGCATGAGGGGTAAGGACCAGTCCGCCCAGCTGAGGCCTGGATTAGGCTCCGACTCCGGCCCGGGCCACCTGCCACTCCTAGATTGTGAACATGCTCCTGGACAGGGGCGTCCTGTGTCTGCCCAACGGCAGGCTGCCACCAGACGCCTGGTTTGGAGTTTGGGATTGCCGCCTGGGAGGAAGTTTTTAATCCGCGCCTAATTCTCCTCCACAGGCCCGGGAGAGGGGGCAGACAGCAGGGCGAGCTAGCACGATAACCTCCCGAAGGAAAAACACACGCCGATTTGCTCACTTCATAAAAGGGAGTTATCTTTTTTTTTTTTACAAAGACAACACTTGGAAAAAAAGTGCTTCCGCTGTTTTGGGAATTTTAAACTGTTTCCTAAACACCAATTTGTCCAAGGAGTTTGTTAATGTATTTTCCTGTTGTGCAAAAAATAAAACTAGAGTAAAATCAGAAGCCAAGAGCTGTACTAATACATAAAGGATGACAGATTAAAACTATATTTGAGGTCAGTAAAAAAATATTAACGGTCAATATCCCAAATTATGCCAGGTGTAGCTGGAAAGATCATCACAGCAGACAGCAATAATAATAACTCCGTACTCTTCTGGACACTCCACTAAAAGTGCTTTACAGGTAAAGGAGACTCCCTTACACCACCACCAATGACAAAATTTTTAATGACCACAGAGAGTCTGGACTTTGTTTTGACACCTTTTCACAGTATAGTGTCCCTGTCACTATACTAGGACATTAGGACCCACACAGACCACAGGGTGGCACTAACACCTCTTCCTGCAGCAACCTTAGTTTTTCCCAGGAGGTCTCCCATCCAGGTACTGACCAGGCTCACACCTGCTGAGCTTCAGGGGGTTGTCAGTTGTGAGTTCAGGGTGACATAGCTGCTAATATACAATATATAATATACAATGGCTGATATACAGCAGGCTTTTCTGGAGACCTTTAGTGTCCCATCTCCCCTATCCCCTGTCCTATTCAATTTGTAAGAACCAGTTCACCACATCAATAGTAAATACGTGTACCAAGACTGAAGATGGGCAAGGTTGAACATCCTCCACTTCTTTCACCTGTGCGCCTGGGCTCAGTCCTGAACACAATGTTAACACAAAGAAGAAGAAGGTGCTAATGTACTTTTCCATAAAAAGAGGTACAGAATCAAGTAATTGTAGACTTGGGACTCCTCCTGGACAACGTCAGCCCATTGGTCTGCTTCAGAATCAAAAGTGAAACGCAAACCAGAGCCCATACCACAGAGAGTCTGGAACAAGCTACCCAGCCATGCTGTACCCTCATGTCTTTCAAGAAATGGCAAATCAGTCTCATCTAGCAATCAAACAAGCTAGACTGGCTGAATGGCCTTCTCTTGTTTGTAACTTTTTTGATGTTGTTAAGAGATTTTCTTGGCTTTACTGGGCTCCTGCTTAGTAGAGACAACCATGGAGCAGGAAGAACCAGCAAATTTCCACTTGCCAGCCCAACAGTACAGGCCAATTGTTTGCTTCTCAGGGGTCCCCCGGCCAAGACTGGAGGCTTGGAGCAGCTAGGACTCCTACCAAAAAACTTGCAGACATATGGTTTAGCAAGTTCTGCCGCTGGGGAGCTTTTGCTGTTAAAACATTCAGTGAAAAGAGCCCCCCTTCCTGCAGAGTGGAAACCAAAAGCAGAAGACAGCCAAAATGTGAAAGGATGTGTCCTTGAGTGTGTCGACCATTGTTTTAACAAAGTTACCTTCTTTCAGCACACTGGGACACCGCTGTGTGTTAACTGAGTACCTTGCTGCCCATTATACATTTTAGTCTTACCAGCTGTTAATTATGATCAATGCATTATCTGTTGCAATTTTGCATAACTAATTCTAATGCAGATATTTACTCTGTACTGTGGAGAAGAGTGAAAATAGTGATACCGCACACAGGTTTTTAATTTTAAATAATTTTAGGAAATTATCATATAGGAGCAGGTAACCCTGGCGTTCCCATTAAAGTACAGAGCATGAATACTCTCTCCTCCTTTATTTGGTTTTGTTGAGTTACTGCCCCAAAATAATATAGCTGTCCAGAACAAACCTACTGCTGTGTGCACTGTTAACAGGACATCTATCCATACCTAACAAAGCAGTTAGAAGCAGTTTAATATTTAAATGTTGTCAAAAGTACACAGCTTTAAAAATACAAAACATCCTGCAACACAAAGCTTTAAAAGAAACCACACTCCCATTGCCTGTGGCAGTGAATTCCAGCTGGATTCATTCTGCAGTTAAGGGAAACCATGCTTAATTATGCTGCTCTTTAAGCTCAATAACACCATTTGCTAAAAAGCAGGCAAGGAATAAGATCCAGCATGGCTTTGTGGTCAATATCTCAATGCAAACAGTGTTGTAGAATATGGTAAAAATATGGTAAAATTCTGCGCTGAGGAGGACTTCAGTAAAAACCGTCAAAGTCAAAATATATATTATAGTATATAAATGACATACACCAGACAGCCAAGGTCTAAACCAGTCTAGAGTTTGTCTAGCCACTAAATTGTAATGTTATGGAATTACTAATTACTATATGCTATCATTATTATTAGGTGTAGAAGCAGCAGTAGTAGCTTTTAGCTTTTAACAGCATGTATAGAGCATACTGAACATTGAATGGGAGAATCAGCACTGTCTAACACAAATACTTGTTCTAGTTAGATGGAGGAAAGAATGATGATGTGTCTCGGACCACATTCCCAGCACTGCAACAGATAGGCCATGCCAGAGATCAGCTCGCTGCAGAACACAGTGACAGGACCAGTTTACAACTGCATTCGTAAGCTAAAAGAATCCCATCATGGGTGACAAGTGGACTATCCCCTGCTTGGTAGACAACGACATTGTGAAACTGGTCTAATAAAAATGCTTTAGTCTTGTCTGTGTCACAGGCTGGGGAGAAAAAAGAAACACATAAAAGAAGCAGTACAACACAATCAACTGAATGTTACACAGATATAAACACAAGTGTGGATTCCTTCCTTGTGTCTCTTCTTCCCACAGATAACATGTCACTCCCAGGTCTCGTATTTCCCCTGCCCACTAGGAAAGTGGCAGCTCTGCATGGGGCACCCTCCCGGGTCCAGTGCCCAGTGCCCTTTGAAGGCGCCAGCCGGACGGCGGGCAGGGGGGCCGCGGGTGTCCGCGCAGCGCCTGGGCCTGAAGGAGTTAAAGATGAGCCCCGGCGCCCGGCAGGGTTCGCAGGCAGTCTCCGCTCGATCTGCCTCGTCTCGCGCCGGAGCGCAGTGCCAACTTCTCCTCGCAAATCAAAAGTTTACTTGAGGGTTTTCATTTTGTGTTCGGAGGGGGGGGAGAAAGGGAGAAAATAAGGAACCAGATGAAGCAGTACCCGCCTGGGGCCAGTCGCCACTCCAGCAGTGGCAAGGCTGTTACTGGGCTCACAGTACCATTTGTTCCATTACACAATCTCCCCGAGCCTTTTACAGAGAGCTAAAACAACTGTCTGTACCAAAACGACACATGGCCCTCCATTCCTACTCTTTGCTAATCCAGACGCTCTGACCATCTTTCTTTAAGTTGCCATATGGTTGGCAGAAGCCTGTAGATTTAGCAGCACATCTGCTTATACATTACGTTCTTCCTTAAAGGGCCACGCTGCTAAAAAAAACACAATAATGCAAAACTAGAATGAGCACGTTAGCAACCAAGAGGAAAGCAGTGGCAAGTGAAAATAAAACAGAAAAACAAGCAAGATGACAGGAACGAGCCTAATAAATGCCTAATTAGCACGAGTTTCCACATTATTTCAGGGATCACAAAACCATCACAGTTTGCTGGTTGACAGGCACCTGCAATTGTGACAATTCCATTTGATGCTCAATTTTTATTTTCTTGAATTTGGTCACCTGTTTCATTTGGGGGCCTTATGAATTAAACAGGAGACCGCTCCTTTTGACTGAAATTGTTCAAATTATTTCTGTTCGGCTTGGCTTCACTTGGTTCAGACCTGCTGAACCTGTGCAAAGGGAAAGGAAGCCCAGACCTGCATGAGGCAGATGAACCCCGCTACCATCCTCAGACTGCTCCTTCAGGTGAAGCAAGAAATTAGAGCTCACGCCCTTTCGAATTTCTGGACTTTGGAATGTTTTGGGATATTATTTGCATTGTTATACAGTGTTGTATTGTACAGTATGGTCTTGTTTTATACAGTATTGTATTTATCAAGTTCTTTAGTCTAACTGGAGATAAGGCGTAATGCTTACATACACATGTACAAATAGCTCATAGGTATGGAATTGATTAGGCATTCTTAGGTCACATTTTAAGATTTTTTTAAGGACCAAGAAAAACTAGCTGTATGTGTAACAAAACAGAATTAACAAATCCCAAAATCAATCTACTTTTATATCTGCTGTTTGGATTATGAGATGAATGGTAATTTGGGCTGAACTTCATTTTTAAATAATTTAGATGAATATTATCTGCTTATATTTTGAAACATCACTGTTTGGTTCTGTAATTGCAATAACTCAATTAAGAAATTGCTTCTATAACAGGCACACACTCAATTTGACATTTTTCAATTGCTTAAAAGGAGAAAAGGAAATAGAATCAATTTATCAAGTGACAGCCTAGTAAATTAAAAGCCCTCCGAGATCTTTGAACAAAAGCAGTCTCACGGCACCCCTAGACTTTAAGAAAATGAAATCTGATTTTACAAACTTGCAACTGAAAATACTGATATCACCTTTCCATCTATGATTGGTAGTAAATTATAACCAAAAAAATCTTTATTGTAAGTTCAATAAAAAGGTTTGAACTAGAAAGAAAAAAATATGGAAAAGCTCAAGTGTTTTAGAGAGATGCAACACACACACACACACAATCTGACTGACGTGCGAGTTTCTTTGCAAAATTGCTTCTGGTAGAGTTTTTTTATTCGGAGATTATTTGCTTAACATTGAGCGCTAAAAACCCCTGTGTTGCTTGGCTTTCCTTCTACTATATAAAAATAAATCAAGCTGATTTTCCAAATGTTTCTGCCACCCTGGAATGTGGCTGCTCTTCACAGCACAGATTGCACCAGTTCAGGACCATCAGAGGCGGAGCTCTGGGCTCCAGTTATCTGCATGTATATTAAACCTGCTCACACTTCCTCAGTAACACACGTACCTCGAACCTCCATCCACAGATGATTTCAAGAACACACACTTAAGGGCCCAGAACATAGTTAAAAAATTGGAATGAAAACAGCTTGACTCACAGTCTGTCAGTACTCAAAAATAATGCTCAACAATATCAGGAATTCAGTTAGGAATCTGGGTTCCTTATTTTAAAAATGAAATGACATACATGTAGCTATATTTCACTGAACGCTAACCAGTTACATCTCTAGATCTGAATTCCCGGGTAATTTTCAGGTCAGGAATTAATATTTTGCTATGTCTAGACAGATAATAAAATATGTGTTTATGAATATCCTGTGCAGATATGCACATACGGTTTATATGACTGTTTTTGACTTCTTGTTCAATGAGATGCTGATTTACAGCAGTTGTCAGAAACAAAGCATTTCCCTTGAATTATTTTTTTAAAGGTTATCAGTACTTATTGACTTACTGGTGTTGTGAATAAGTCTGTATACCGGTCATAGACGGCTAGAAAAAGATAAAAATAAAAAGTCTTCAGCAATGAGAAGGAGTTTGTGCTTTTTGCTTCTTGCTGTACTACAGGAGCCTTTTGAAATCCTTTCAAAGCTTTTGTCACATAAGAGGTAGCCCTGCAATCAATCTTAATGCGGGTGCTTGTGCTTTCAGTTAAGCAGGAGGGTGAAGACTTTCATCTTTGCGTCCTCCCGGATGGCTCACTGCTGGGAGTTACATCACACAAGCACCTATTTCTCGGCAATCTTGCACACGAGCTGGAGTGTTTGACCCCCTGCCATCTTTTCAACTGCAGGTCGTGCTGTTCCCGATTCTTCGACACATGATGCCATCACAGATCAGATCTGGCATGTGATATTTCTCCCTTCCTTTTTTTTCAACACTTATAACATACTTGCCGTTTCTTCTTCACTTGCCTATATGCTGCACATTTGTGTTTTCACAGAAGAACTAAACCTGACAGGCTGAGCCACTGATTGCTGAGCAGAGAACACAGTGGCAGGTAGATCATATTCCACCGAGCATGTCTATGTAGTCTTCGCTGTTAGCATCATGCCGCAAGAGCATCTTTAAAACCGGGAGTTCCAAGAACAGAGCTTACAAAATGAACAATGATGAGCTTCATATTTAACAACATTACGTGCTAAACCTATATTCCAGAACTTCTGATAGCCCATTGGACAAAGCAACCTGTCAAAGAGGTATCATGGGTGCAAAGCGACATTCTTCATCAATAAGAAGACCAGCATTCTAGGTGTCAGTAACAGGCACCAAGGGTTTTGGATGTGTCAGAAAGAGATTAACTAAACATTTGAATTTCACAGACACGATGATGTACCTGCTTAGTTAACCAATTCCAGCATTCCACTAAGACCCGGTTAAATTTGGGCTTGATGTGATTGAAACAATCCCAGAATATGTAAACCTAGATTAGTATTAAATTGAAACAAAAAAAATACATAAATTGGCTAAACTATTTGAACTTTGCATGCATATACTATATTTGCATCTTTATGAGTCGTGCCACAGTTTAATAGTAAATTATAGTTTAATGATGGAGTTTTTTTCATGATTATCGAGGAAGCACACTGCTTATTTTTTATCACTTATGGTTCTGGTGCACACTGCACAAGTGGTTGAAAGTATAGCTTCACTATTGCTATTTTCAGTTAGACAACTATTTAACGGTGATAATTTCCTCACTTACGGCGCTGGGTAGCTTCTGATGCAAGTGCTGAACTTCCAAGGCTGGAACGTGGGAAGCACACTGCCTGTGGTTTAAATTTTCACTTGCACAGCTGACAGAAGCTCATTTAACTGGTAGATAGACCTGGCAGCTGCAACTCATTTAGTTTTTAATTCATTATTTTCTTGGTGTCGGTCTGAAACGAGAAGTTGCATGCTGGAGATTTTTCAAAGTGGGAGTTAAACAATATGTAGTGTTATGTTCGGAGCAGTAGGATGTTTGATTTTAGAAGAAGTTTTGCAACAAGTTCTGAGAGACATCCCTACACCCACACACAGACACCCACAAGCGCACAAGTTTGCATGAAAGACCTACTCAGAGAAGCGGCGAAGCAGCCAGTTTTTACACCACAGGACAACAAAAACGAGCGATTCACACCTTCTGACTGATGGAGCCGGTTAAGGAAAAGGAAATGAGACCAGACAGACCGCTTATTGTGACCTGGGCTTTGATTGAATACTTACAGTACCATCTCTATAAACATTATTTTTTAAAAAGTAGTATTACAGCACAACAGACTAATAACCTTTTAAATCAAAGTTGTTTTTCTGTATATTTTTCCTTGCAGAAGAAACAAGCTACTTTCAATTACTATTTCTTGCATCATTTTACTTTTGTTTAAAACTTCAAAATAAAATAAAATTCAGACACACTGTCTGATGAGGTGACTGTAAAAATCCCTGCTGCACATCTCTGTTAAACACTGTTGAACTGCAATTAATGCATTACTGGAATTACTTACTAGAGTTCTTCTGCCTGGGGGTGTTGTGTGCACTATATCATGTCAGTTGGTAATTCCACAGACACGTTTCTGACTTATTTTACTGGCTGAGCCAGTGGGACAGGACAGCCAGCACTGAAGAGCTTGATGTCAGCTAGGCTTGCAAACAATGAACAAACTCGTGAGCAGCTTGATCACGAAAGACAAAGTGCATGAGTGAAGCCCAGGTTCAGCCCTATAGTCCAGGCATGGGTGGTTTGAAACTGGACTATATCATAAGCCAGCAGTGAACAGGAGTTTCGGAAGTAATAGGCTGAGCATCATGGGCCCTGTCTGTGCTTTGGCAGGGTGTTTCCTGCTGGCAGTAATATTGATAACAGTTTCACTGGCTCTCTTGGTGCTGCTTATCTGAGATATTTAAGAATTGATCATTCCTAATTGATGTGGAATGGATAAAAAATGGTGATCGTAACATCCACAAAAAAACAAGGCAACAGAAGATCAGCTAAATAGCTGAAGAAAATGTCCGCGACCCCAAAAAGGAGATTGCAACCTCACATGTGTGCTGTGCTGTGTTGTGTGACAGAGGCAGGGTACCTGTTCTTCATCCTCTGGTGCATCCTGCCATGCTGCACACACTGTTCCTCCATCTCCGCACAGCGGGCCTGCTGCTTGTCCAGAGACTCCCGCAGGTGCTCGTTCTCCAGGGAGAGCTGCTCCACCGCACTCCTGCACGGTACACGTTCCGCATTAAAACACAGCGGTACGACACTCCAGCATGATCATTGTGTGTGTTCCGGTTTATCTCCAATAGGGAGTGGCACAAAGAACACATGCTTGTCCACTAGGACAAAAACCAGGTGACTGTTATTGACATCTACATGGAAGTGGCAATACAGGAGGAGAAGGAGGTGTTGAAGGTGGGCTCTCTCTCAAGTTAACACTAGAGCTGTGCAGTCCCTGGCTGGTGAACACCAGACTCTCCTTATTTCTGAACTGTTATTCTGATCCCTAAAACCAACAGCGGGTTCTGTGAGTGATTTACAGAGCTGTGCTACTGGAAAACAAGCACATCCTCCTTGTTTACAGCTGCATCTAACCAAGCGTAAGTAAGCAGCGCTCAGATTTGCCTGGTGGGCAATAGAAATTTTGCCGGGGCATTAAACACAACGCATCAGGGAGAAAACAGCCCAAAGACATCAGCAAAATAAGGAGAAAAACTGATGTGTGAATGGTACTTTCATAGCAGGAATAGAAGGTAATAACCCATTGAACAGCACAAGGTAGAGACCACTTTTAGTGTCCCACAGTCAGCAAGACGAAAGCCTTTCCTGCCTTGCACTATTATGACAGATCCAGTTCACACAGCTTTGCAGCTGAGAGGCCTGAGGTCAAAACCCATTGGAGCCATTCTCAGCTCACACAGACAGATCTGTTATACAGAACGATCAGCTCTGCCTGATGGAAGCATATAGCACCGCAAGACACAGAGCTAGAGCTTTGTGCGCAGAAGGAAAGACATCCTTTCGTCTCCTAACTGGTTCCGTTTCTTATCTCCAAAATTCAAATCAAACTGAGTCTTATTCTCCCAGTGATATTAAAATGTACTCAGCATAATCCAGTTTGTAAACATTATAAAAATGACAGCAATTAGACTCTTTCTTCACTGAGCTGCTGTGCTCAGTATCACCGCTCTCTCCTGAATTGTATTCTATGATGTGAGCATTATTTCTCACAAGTCAAGGACTTTATTTGAGCTCATTTAAAAATGTTACCGGCTGCTGTTTGGGTTGATGCATGTGTTTAAACAAAATGTAACATTTAAATTAGGGGTGGAAAGTTATTAAGCCTTTACAACCTAGAATGAGAGGCCCTATTAGCAGAGTATGGCTTGAGTACCATTAATCTTCCAAAACCTGATCTCTGTTGATTAGGGTAATGATCAAAACATATATTATATATTATGTTAAATATTATAAATGCACTACACATTATATATTGAAAAGACAAGTATTTCAGTGACTGAGCAAATGTAGCCAAAAATCCTACCCAGATAACATCATACCAGCACGTCACTGCTAACATGTTCCTTATGTTAATCAGTCGGGTTGTAAGGCAGATGTGTACATCAGGGTGGTGAAGTAAGAACTTTTGAAATGTGGAGATCAACTGTACTGTGTTCCAGTCACAGCGAGAGGAGTTTCAGGCTCCTCAGAGAAGAGCCGCAGCCCCCCTAGCTGTGACTGGAGCGCCCAGCGCACTTTTCCTTTTCCATTTCCATTTCGTCCACCAGCAGAGCGTACTCCACCCCAGCAGGGACTCTCTCCTGACTGACGAGATGTCTGGGTTAGGGGTTGGCATCAAGCAGCTCGCCGCGTGGTTGGAGGGGAAAGGCTTACTCAAGAATTTGTTCTATTATCTGCAATCGGACACAATGTTTTCACTGATAATTTAAAAAAAATGCAGAAATAAAGAAAATGAAAGGCATCAGATGAGAAAAGGTTTTCCTGGGCAATCCAAACGAGGCGCTGTCCCGAAATGAGACTCTTCCTTTCCCACTGACCTGCTCCCGCTGGTCACCTCCTCCAGCTGCGTCCCCAGGTTGCAACACTCGTCCTTCAGCTTCCTGATGAGAGTGTTCTGGGAGCTGAGTAAGTCATCCAGCTCGGAGGCTGGAAGAATGTACAGCGTTAAAGAGGACACGTGTCATCACCCAGAAGTATCTTACTGTCCAGTGACTGGCTGACACAGGAAATGCACTCCACTTCATGCGCAACTGCAACAGAATTCATTCAGCATTTCCACAGTTCAAGTCAAACTCAAACAAAAAACAAGAAAATACTTCATGGGAACATCCTACACATCCTATGTAGACCACCACGAAATTCTCAGAATACGACAAAATCTGACATAGGCAATAACATAAGAAACAAAGCTAACTGTTTTTTTTCTAAAATAATAAAAGAGAAAGGCTTCCACCAATTAACTTGAAAATATAAATTCTATAATAATTAATATTCAAATAGAGATTAATTATTCAGCTTTTGTAGGTCAAAGAAAAACCTGATAAGCACTTGACCAAATCTGTGGACAACCTTCTGTCCACTCTCCCCCCTAGTGTCCATCACCGATTCACCCCACTGGCCTGTCCACTCTGCCCAGTGTCCATCACTGATTCACCCTACTGGCCTGTCCACCTCCCCCAGTGTCCATCACTGATTCACCCCACTGGCCTGTCCACCTCCCCCAGTGTCCATCACTGATTCACCCCACTGGCCTGTCCACCTCCCCCAGTGTCCATCACTGATTCACCCCCTGGTCTATCCACTCTGCCCAGTGTCCATCACTGATTCACCCTACTGGCCTGTCCACCTCCCCCAGTGTCCATCACTGATTCACCCCACTGGCCTGTCCACCTCCCCCAGTGTCCATCAATGTGAAATTTGGAGATTTGAAATGGGAATAAACCTCAGATCACATGCAATTAAATATTTTGCTGTCAAATGGTTAGTAAAATAAGCCGCCTGTTAAATGTTAGAAGTTATTTAAATTACTTTTACCAAGTGTAACACCACAGTCACATATCATAGCGAATGATTAATTAAATGGTTGATTAATTATTCAGAATGGGTGATTAATTGATTAATAAATCATGAGGATTAAAACACCAAATTCCACAGTGTAACGCCTTCCAAACACTGGAGGAACAAAATGTATCTGTAGGTACACCCAGCACAGTAAAGCAACACAAGAATAGACAATAGGCTACTGCAGGAATAAAATAACTATTATCTACTCCAGCACATGGCTGGGCCCAATCAGATGTAAAAAAGGGAAACAAATAAAACAGAAAAAGTTGCAAAAAGTTATTGAAAGAACCTCAATTAATAGCAGGCCTTTGAACACGGTTAAGCATGTGTAGGGCACAGTGAAAATAAATAAAAAAGGATAAAAAGACAAACTGGGATTATAAACAAACAGAAAAAAAGGATATCGTTTAGATGCAACCCTGTCTTAAACAATGATTAAAACACTCGGCATTTCAAAAAAAAAAACAAAACTCATTAGCCTGTCAGAGTGGCCATTATATGCTCAGAGAAGGAAGTGCTCTGTGGTATTAAAGGACTAATTCCATAAGCCGTGAGAGTTTCCTGCTGAGCTTCTGATGCCATTTCTCTTTAGGCAACATGTGTGCCACAAAACCCAGCCAAAAAGAAGGCCTTTGTTTTTCTCGCTTTGTTCTGGCATCAGCAGGCTTCAAGTTTCCTGAACACAGGTAAATAAACTCATAATCCAGATGGTGCAGCAGATGTGAGAGCAGCATTCCGAAATCAACAGACAGTGGGCTATGCTTCCCATTTTCCCTTTTAAACGCTAACTAATATGTAATGCGGAATCTCCGGTGTGCCGAGCATCTGCTCCCTTCGGCCAGCCAAAGGTTACAGGTGTTCCTGATGCCATTTCTCAGCGAGGCGCGGGCCGGGCTGGCCGGGCGCGGGGCCTGGCAGCCGCCCCGCCTGGCGGGGCCACCTACCGCCGCGCTCGCGCTGCGCCTCCATGTGCTGGATCTTCTGCGTCAGCTCCCGCTCCCGCCGCCGCGCCCGGAAGGTCAAGGCCTTCAGCTCGTCGCTGCGGCAGCGGACGGCCGCCTCCTTCTCCTGCCTGCAGAGACGGGAGCGGGGAAGAGGAAGGCGTGACACGGGGCCAGCGGGCTCGGACCCGGGACCAGGTGGTCAAGACAACATCCTCCCTGGCCTTTTAACGACCTCTGTGGACGAGTACAAGCGTTTCTCTGTGCTGACCCTGGGACACACACACAGACCGACACACACAGACCGACACACACAGACCGACACACAGACCGACACACAGACCGACACACAGACCGACACACACACACACAGACACACACACACACAGACACACACACACACAGACAGACACACACACACAGACACACACACACAGACACACACACACAGACACACACACACAGACACACACACACAGACACACACACACAGACACACACCATCTAGGGAAGCGAATAACTGCAGTTGCAATGAGGACATTTTCTTTCAAACTTTTAAAGAACTTTTAAAGAACACACAGAACCTTTCACAACTCAAGGCATGAAAACAAAATGTGCTTGAGGTCTAACAATTTGAAATCCGCCCCTCTTTCACAAACCAGTAAGCTACACTCAAGGGCAAAATAAATATACCCTCCGACACCAGCTAAAGGATCGAAGACGTGTGCTTAATTTTAATATTCAAGAAAAAAATACTGCCGCTGTTTAGCAGTAGAACAGAACGGATTGAAAAAAGAAACAATTCTAAACCCTTTTATGAAGCCAGGGCAGAAGTATGTACACTGCATATCTATAGGGTGAAACCACAGGTAAGCAAATCCTTGATACGGATTATTGCCACGATCAGAAGATTTGGAGAAAAGACTACGACACGGCGCAAGAACTTCACATTGAATTTTCACAAACATGGCAAAGAAATTTTAAAACATGCTACTCCTATAAATAAATGAGTTTAGGGAAACATCTCTGAGTCCTTTTAATTCAATTAGAAGCAACACAAAAGCAATTACTAAAATATCTTACATCAATATTAAAAACTAAAACTCTGCTCTCAAACATGATTACACCATTTAAGCATGTATTAAATGCTTTTCATGTATTTCACGGCAGCTTCCTTCTTTAAATTTGTACCCTGCAAACTTCACCCTGAAAGGAAAAAAAATAGATATTCCCATCCTGTGTTAATTTACTTGAAACTTTCTTCAATTACTTTCCAAAAGCAGATCCAGACTGACCGTTTCTCCAGCACCGATGTCGTCTGGAGTGTGAAAGAAGGCTGTTGTATGTGCCTGTGAGACTGGGACACAGCTCAAGCCCATGCTGTGTTTGAACCGGGGCCTAAAATCTCACTGACACTGTAGTCCATTATTTCTTTCTGAAGCTGTAGATAATTCCTGCTTACTCCCAAGTTAACTAAGTTATGAACAGGGTCTTTTTTTATATTTGTGGAGACGTATCTTGTAATACAGTCCCCAAACTTGCAATCACTGGCTGCCAATCACCTCCTGTAGCAGCATGGAGGGTAAGGAGGATCTCTCAAGTGCCGCTGTGCACAAAAGAGCTTAGGGTTGTGTAAAGAAGAGACGCAAGCTCTTTTGAGGATGATGCACTGTGGACTCTGAACTCTGCTGTGTAGCGATGCTGCAAGACATGTCCACAGGGCAGCACTCCTGGGGCTTAGACTGACCTCAAGGCCTGCAGTGCTCGTCATAGCCAGCGATGCTCATGTCAGCACTGCAGTGGAAAACCCCGCTGTTTTCTCTGCAATGCTCTCAACACCAAAGCAAAAAGGGAGCTGGGGGTCTGACGATGCACATGTCCCCCTGGGCAGGCATGGCGCTTGCTACAGAGAGACGGGCCTAACGATGGCCCGATGATTGCTCTCTTCCACAGCAGTGAGCACAAGCAGAGAAGAGCAATGGCCATTTACAATGGAATTTAAAACATGGAAATCCAGACGTACAGTATTTCTTGCCCCAGGCTGACAGCAAGCGGAGAGGGGAGCTGCCTTTGACACCCAGAGGAGCCAGAAGAGACCTGGATGGTCAGCGAGCTGAGTGCAGCCATTCGGCTGCTCCATGGCAGGGTGCTGCAGCCATGCGAGCGTGCTGCCTAAGTGGGCACTATTCAAGCTGTCGACGATCTGACTCAGAACACCAGAGCCCATTCAACCACAGAGCTCCACCGCACCCTGCCGTGTGCCATGATCGGCAGCCAAAAATGACCAAATGCTAGAGTTCCCAAAACGAGCACGAAGTGGAATTTGGCTGCTGGTTTATTACATAGGCAGGAACACAAGGATTATTTGCCGCTCTTTCAGATATTCGGCTTGAATATTTTAACACAAATATCTGCAAAGCTCTACCGGAGGACAGTTCACATCCTGCGAGGAGACCGCATAGCTTCCCCCAATCGAACTAAAACCGTGGACGGTTCTCGAGCAGCTCGCTGCTCATCCCCTCCTGGGGAAAGAGCCGGCCAACGCCTTTCAGCAGAGCACCAGCTGCCGCAATAGCTGCCGGAAGAAGAGGAGAACTCGGCTACGGCGCTGCAACTTCAGGACTATGGCACTAACAATGGTTTATCCCTGAAAATGGAATTTTTCAGCCCCCCGTTTCTCCTCTTTGACATTCCAGAAGCGTCATTAACTCGAGCTACGGGCTGCTGTTGACAGTGCTACACCTAGCACCACTGATCAGAACAGTGGAAGTCTGAGAACACGTCTTTCCACACAGTTTGACAGCAAATCTATGGGAATTCACAGAAATGCAAACAGGACTTCTGTCAAATGTGTCACAGTTACCAATGGTTGTTGGTTGAGTGATATTAAATGCACAGGTTTACAGTATGTATGGCACAGAATGCTCTGTATCGCAAGGTTTTCCTTGAAGAAGGATGATATTTACCCAACATATAAAACACTTAGAAATGTAATATTTAAATATTACTATTTTCTTAGAAAGTGCTTTTCATGAATGCCTACATCATAACTACTTCAGAGTTTAAATAGATCAGAGAAAAATACATTTTCATGTGTTTCTTGTTTTCTCAGACACCTACAGAATAATACTTATACTGTACATGGGAAGTGTACCTCATCAGAAATACTTGTACGCACAATGGAGATTGTTTGCCATGAACGATCTGACAATTATATCCCACACCTTCAGCCAGAAAACATCATTTTGGTGAGAAGTCTGCAAAGTGAGTGTCTGCTTGAGAGCTGGACAAAACAATCCCCGCGCTTTCTTCTGTGCAGAAGGAAAATGGGTACAGAGAAAAGGCTGGACATTATTTCCCTTCCTATAGGCTTTCTGCTGAAGAGTGTGCAGCTCTGAACCTGCTCGCTTGAGGAATGACTAACCCAGAGATGCAGTCCCCTCCTGTGTATTTGTTTCAGACAGAAAATGTGACTAAAACACTTCTGACTGATTTTCTCTCCTTGCTGATCCCAAAGGAGAAAAAAGTATCTTCCTACAGATAAGTTACTCAATTGCCACAGTGAGTCAGTGTAGTAAACGTGAAATGCTGTGACAAAGTTTTATTTTGTTATATGGAAAACTGGAATGACAATAAGGAGCATTGACGGGGGGGAGTGGTTATTTATAGCACAAGAAGGTGTTGGATAAGTATTCTAACACTACAGCACTTATTTATACCCCTAAAGACGATCACATTTCAAAAGCAGAGGGGGAAATTGATTTTACCGATACAGTACGTTTGAGGTAAAGGTGCTCAAGCATACAAAGACGAATTTCGAGAGCAGTTTTCAAAAAGTTTTTTTTTCCCCAGATGCTAAGGGCTTGTGTGCTACACCCCGGATTGTGAATCCACAATTCAGTTTTAACAAAACAAAACAGAAATGTGCAACACCCCCTCGGTGACAAGCAGAGGAACAAAAGCCTTCAGGAGACAGGCCAGTGAAGCACAGTCCGCTGCCGGGAAAGCAGAAGAGAAGGGAGCGAATTCTGCCATCTCCTCCCGGGGAGAAACCACACGGACTCCCCCCTGCGGAGCTGCAGTGACCTGGGTTACCGTCGGCCCCGATGGCCGCCACCTGGAAAAACCTAACAAAAACCGAAGAGCAGGAGTCGGAGCGCCAGCGCTCTGTGCTTCCCGGCCTCCCCCTTACTGAACCCCGAGAAGATGAGACTCTTCCACCCCCCACCCCCTCCAAAAAAAACAAGTCCCTTCCCTACAGCGCGGTTTTGCTTTGTGCATTATTTCTCCTCCGTCATGTGCGTATTTATCAGTGGATCCTATGGCTTTTCAGCATTTTTTCCTGCCCCCCTCCCCCCCCTGCTCCCTCCCACCCTTTTTCCTTTAACTAAACTGGCTCTGGCTCCCTCCATCTGGTCCCCCTTCCTTCAGCAGCCCCGCACCTGTTCACACCTCCTCTCCTGTTGGACCGCGCGGAACATTCCCTCCTCTGCCAGGGCTATTCTGGCACTTGCAACCTTTCTGTCATTCAATCCATCTGTCAGAAGTGAACTTTGTTTACCGCCAGCTTCTGCTTTTCTTCTTCAAGAAGCGCAAAGCCCCCCTCAAGGTCACCGGCAAGACCACCGCCGGCACAATTTACAAGCCACCCCCCCCATCCGCTGCACAACACATTCGCGCGCCGACAACGCACTCGCACCCAGGCAAGCTCCGCTCTCTTATCTCTTTCTGTTGTTGCTTCTTGAAGTGCTCTGACTTCCTTGAGGGAGGCAGGAGCTCTGCTGCTAGCAGCAGGGCTCTGGTTTGAGCAGACAGCTGCGGTGCTCAGTAAATGCAGTCAGCAGGTTTGCAGAGCTGGAGAGTAAAATCCTGTCTGTCACAATTTGGAAAAAGCATTGATTAGAACTATTGGGGGCATTAACATTATCACTGTTTTTAAACCAGTCCTTAGCATTACCAATCATGATAATTGCTGATCGTATTTCATTTTTTAACATATGCATGAGCTATAATTAGTGGCATTATCTGGAAAAGAGTGATCAAATAGTAATTCGAATTATGTGAGCTTGATTCGACCTTAAATTGTAAGGGTGCTGAACAGAACACTGCAGGGCCAGCGAACTGGGTGTAGGAAGTCCCTGGTCCTGGGGAACAGGAGCATCCAGCATGGGGCCATCTCTTTGGCCACACCCACAACCCAGCCAGAGCTCTGCTGCATCTGCAGCTGTCAGACTGTCAGAGTGCTGGGAGTCTGCACATCATGTGCTGCAGCTGCCCAGACCTACTGTAACTCGCATTGCATTCTTAAAATTTTTACTGTAATCCTTAAGTCTTGGTTATATTGGTTATACAGGAATATGTTTCTTCCTACAGTTCACGTAACTGCACCACTGAAGACACTCTAATGTATTTACAATAACCAGTGAGACTCCTCACTCATATTCCTTTAGATATGATTTAATTATACCAGTACTTCTAAGAGACCCTGGATTGGGCTGTCAGAGAAATAAAAATAAGATACACATGACAAACTCCCACAGAGCCCAGAGCAAGCTGAAAGGATATCTACCAAGATCAGTGAAAACTAAAATCAACTACCCTGATTTAAAACAGAAGACAGCAGCCTTCAGATGCTCACCTCATTCAGGCAGCTTTGAATTGCTGCCTAAGTATGGATCAGAGATTCACAAAATTAGCAAACTTAAAAAAACGAATAGCACCTGTCCTTCTGCGACAGATCTACTCTACTTCATTTACAGAGTGATGGCGTGAAGGAAGGCTCCCTCATCTTCCACACAAGAGAAAAGTAGACTGGCAATTTTGTGAAACGAATACAATTATTTACAGGCGTGTAAACCACACTGGAGGTCACAAAAGTCAGATGAAACTTAATTTTTCAGCCTTTCTCTCACTGATGAGCTCCCTAAGCCATCCATTATTTCTAATAACACTGCCAAAAAGGGACAGGAGCCGTGTCCTGGAGGCGAGCAGTCGTTTGAGGTGCTGATACAGAGAGCAGTGTAACGTGTGAAATAAACCAAAAATCCCAAACAGATGCATTTTCAGACATTAACTCTATATGCCCCAATCTTTCGTCTCTTCCAGTCTTCATTGCTGTGATTCCTTCACTACTGTCTTCACAAAGTAACTGGCTTGAAAACCCCTCCTACCCTACTCCCCAGTTCTCTGGCACCAGACGAGCAAGCAAGCACAGCTTTACTTCAGTCATTCTCTGAAAATGTACCAGCACGAAAAGAGACAGAGAAAACAATCGTTCAGTGATGGATCAAAGCGAAAGTCCGAGAGAGACTGGGTGACAAAGAGAACAAAAAGGTATTTCAAGCTATTTATCGAGTTTTTATGTCTAAAGATAAGCTGCAGCCTTGAAATGGAACCATTTGCTCCAGAGCCAAATTTGGTTGCCATTAATATTAGTTTTATTCTGATGAATTTTGAATTTTAGTTCATTATCTACAGTGATAATATTGCTGCTTTCTACAAAGACTGGTTAGTCTGTCAGGAGTTACTGGAAACTCCCTGATAAGCTGCTCATTGTTTCAGGACATCAAGCCAGGGTTTCCAGAGAGACACCCCTACAGGACATCTTAAGTCTCTGCGGGCTCAGAGCTCACTCTGATTCCATTCAGCAATAAGACCCTGGCCACTTTAGCTCATCACACATAGTAAATTACAAATGTGAACATCCCTCCCAAAAACAGGCTCTTTGACGTCAATTAGGCCATAGAAAACTTACGGACAAGTGCTGAAAGGCAGTTTTCAATGTGCCTGTTCTTCACACTTCATTAACAATGTCAGGTTTCAGAGCTCAAGATAATGGCAAAGCGTTTGGGGACCCCAGCTGTGGACAACAGGACAAGAGGAACCCAACCCCGGTCCCTCGCTCCACTCCTGCTGAACTCTTGCCCAGCTCAAGAGCTCACGATGATTTACCACACCTGTTCAACATGCTGGACAGCAGCCCTTGGTGACCACCTTCCTAACTCTTGGCAAAGGGTTCAAAAACTCTCTTCACTGAAGAAAAAGCTTCAAATCGTTTTAAAACAAAAATGACATCCAGTAAAAAAAAAAAAAGAAAGAGAAGCTCTTTTAGATTCAGAGGCACACTCAAAGCAACAGACCCAAAGAAAGAAAGAAAGACAGAGATACAGATAAGGTACAGTATAAGGCAAATAGACTCTAAGAAAAATGAAGAGTAAGTCAGGTTGATAGTCTGTGTATGGGTAAAAGTTTAGAAGTACATTTACAGCAGAAAGCCAGAGCAAGAAGCGCCTGTCTGTAGCGCCTGTGGAGAGAAAACAGAGGACAGAGCAGTAAGTAGGGCATGCTCTCTGGGCAGCACAGGCCCTGGTGGAAACAGTTGTACCCGACAGATTTGCCTACACTCTGCCTCAGGATAAGCAATGTTCTGTCCTTTACAGCGCTCTCCGAGAAGCTCTCCCTCCACTCTGCTGCACAAAACCGCTCAGCAGTGACTGCAAACCCACTTTCTACATTAACAGAAAGAAAAGACGGCACCTGTGCCAGTAACCTCGCCAGATTTGTTCCTTCATAAAAAAAAAAAAGTTTGTCATGGAGCTACTTATTTAAAAAAAAAACTTATTTTGCCTTTTACATAAGCATGATTCAAACATAAGTCACACTTCGGCTAGTCCCCAAGACCGTGACACTAAGACAGGCCTCCTGTGCTCTCCGCAGGAGCTCTGCAAGACAGGATCACACGGGGAAATGCTGCACCCACCGCAGAGTGGGTTTAATTTTTTATGGGAAGGAGTGGGGCTGACACCTGTAGCAACAACAGGGCAGCACCAAAAGCTGTAGAGGAAAAGGAAAACAGCACAACAACCCACTCACTTGCTCCATTTTAGCTCGAATTCCCACAACTGCTTTAAGGCACTTTTTCTTATCTGGGTATCGCATGCAATTTTTAATGTTATTTCTTAGTACACGCATAAAGTAGTATACCGTTAGGCTATCATATAAATAATTATTCCATTATTTACTGGTCCACATATTGTTGCGTTAAACATTTAAACCTACAGAGAACACAATTATTAGGTGTTTTAACAATCCAGCACACACGCTTGGCCTGGTTACACCGTAATTCTGTTGCCAATGGTTTGCAACGCGACATCATTTTTACTATTTCGAAGCAAGAAGCCAAGTAGGATGAATATGAACTCTTGGTTAGGACTGCTATCGACAAAGAGGAGTCTTCCTGTTGCTAGACACCTAATCCACATATTAATGTTTATTACAGCTCTTATAAAAATAAGAATGTTTTATTGAGATACACTTAGTATATAAGTTCAATTTCCCTTTCAGAATAGGAGAATCAAGTCAAACCTAGTTGCTCAGGATTGTCACAATATTCATTACAGTTCAGCTAGTCTCGCTATACCATTAATTAGCGTCTAATTATAAAGGCTAACAGACTGAAACAACCACTAATACATACATAAGCAAGAAAAATAAAACTTGCCTTATCCTTTGTAAAACCTCATGATGGTATTTATGTAAAAATACTTCTCGACTTAAGTTTATCACAAACATTGAGGGATTATGAAGCGCAGCAAAAGGGATTGGGATTTAATATCCATAAATGTGATGAGGTACAGGAAGGTAAAAGAAAATATCAGATAAATATCAGATAAGTGGAAATGTGTCGAAGCTGTTTACTGAGTGGATCAAGGTGCTGTTGATTTATGCAAGAACAAAAATGTGACGTCATATTTGGATACACAGAACAGCAGAATCTGCGTGAATGAACAATGAACTTAAGAAAGGTTACAAATGAGAGGAGGTCACTTAGCTCATCCAGTTTTAAGTAGCTAACTGTTCCAAGAATCTCATCCACCATTTCCTAGAGAGAAGCCAGGGAATCGGGCAGCTTGTTCCAGACTCTCACAAACCCTTAATGTATGAGAGCGACCTCTGGTCACCAGACTACAAGGAGGACGCTGCAGCACAGGACCCGGTCCCGGAGAAGGGAAATCGGAAATAGCCCAGTTCTGAGCAGCGTGCCACAAGCACGCTCCTGCCGAGATGTCTGCAGAGGCACGAGTCTCAGGTGGCACCAGCGAAAGTCCGAATGACTGAAAAGGCCGTGCTGTGCCTCACATGCAATAGTTATGACAGGTGCCTCCCCAGAATTTGAAGATAATTTTACCCGGAGTAAAAGCTGGGCCGCAGAGCTGGCCCAAATGATGTGTGCTGGACGGATAATAATAATAATAATAATAATAATAATAATAATAATAATAATAATAATAATAATAATAATAATAATAATTGCTTACACTTATACGAAGTATATTAAGAGAAAAAAGGAAACCAGGAATTGGGTGGATTTGACCAATCGGACATGGACTCATCTTCTTTCTGGCATGGAGCCCCAGGACATTTGAAGCTGCTGTGTTTCCATCAACAGCACAGGACCATCAATGGGACTCAAGACAAATGGGCTCCAGAAACTAGAGCTCAAAAGCACTGGTCCCCTCGTGAATATTTAAACGTACTGTACTAGAGCCTTTCAGCAGCTCGGTCTCAAACAAGGTGCTCGTCACAGGCATCGCCACACTTAGAGAAGCCATGATCATGTGGCCAGCAGTGTCTGCGAAACGTCTAGTGAGACTTTTCCCCAGACACCACCCCTGCTCTCACTCCTGTTCAGCCACAGCTTAGACTCTTTCCTCGGAGTCAGCACATTGGATATAACTGGTCTAACTGCCAAATCAAAATCGACCTGTCTTCTCCTCAAGCAGACCTAAACTAGTCAAAGAAACAACACCAGTGATCTGTTCTAAATATAATTAAGACTCCACTATTGTCAGACACTGTTCCCGATTCATCTAAAGTCTTTATAATTAAAACCCAACTCAAGAACCTGAACCAAGACTCATTTTAACCTGGGCTCTTTCATGAATTTCAAACCTACTGCATCTCATGTTTCCACTTTTTATCAAAGATCTTTGAGAACTCAGCTTGACTGCTCAATGTTTATGAAACATTACCAGTCAGCCTTCAGTCCTGATCTAAGAATTGAAAAGGCTCTTATCAAAGTAGTAAACAATTTGCTCGGATTTTCTAACACCGGCCGCTTGAGTTTTAAATATCTGGGAATGCATATTGATCTGACTGTACACTGAGAACATAAACAACATTTTTAAGACGGCAAGTCAGGGGCTGTTTTTAATTCAAGGAACTTTAATGTGGGTCAAAATGTCCTAGAGGTGGCATATAAAAGCCTTGTTGAGAGCATCCTGGCGTTTAACATGACAGTTTGGTAAGGAAACCTGGGGTTGAAAAGCAAAACCAAACTGTCCAGGATTGTGAAAATGGCAGGAAACAGAATTGGGAAGCAGCAGCCCCAGCTCTGCGATTTATATCATAATGCAGCTCTCAGAATGGCAAGGAACATCACAGGTGGTTCCACACATCCTCTCCCTTCTCAATTCATAACACTCCCATCAGGGAGACAGTGTAGGGGACCACATCTGAATTAAAACATTTATAAGAAGGTGCTTTGTCTGCACTGCAATAGAACTCAATGAAGGTATGTAAATGTATTCCCCCCTCTACCTATTTATTTATCCAACTATTTATGTATTACATAGTGTTGTTCTGATTTCATGTGATTTTATGTGACTCTTGTGTGTTTTGTACTTCTGTGGGAGAAGCCAAAGACAAATTTCCACAGCAGTGGAACTACTGGTACTATTTCAGGCCCTACTGTATGAGAGTCTAAGGCTGTAGTCTTCTCCTTGGCCAGAGAAACACTTCTCTGCCAAACCCCACTGGCACCTCAGTCCCTACCCTGGCACATCAGGAAACCTTTGCACACTGGACCTGGGCATCCCCCACAACACCCATAATGCACTTCTACTTCATAAGGACAATAGAGCAGAGGTACATGCCTTCAAAAACACGAGAGAAAAACGTTCTAGAGCAAAACGCATTGCCATTTTGATATTGCAACATTATTTTAAAAATTAATATTTAGTACTGGCAGCCTCCCACATCCCTGTAAGGTACTGTACCAATATGAACAATTTCAGTATTCAATTGGGTCATTTCCCAGCTTTGTAATTAACAGTTGCATGGGAACCCAAATCCCGAATTTTAAGCTTTCTCTCTGTCACTTAAGACTTGAGTTTTGGGGGGGAAAACAGATGCCAGTCACCTTGTAAGCTAACAACTGTGTCTCCTCATCGATATGCTGAAGCTCAGCTGAAGCCAGCAGGGTGGAGAACCCACACGTCTCAGCCCAGTGTGTCACAAACCCACCATACTTCTAAGCATGTCTGCCATCCAGCCCACGAGGGAAAATGTTTCCCCTAGCATTGCAAAACCATTTAGCCATTACAATGGTAAAATCCAAAATAGAACACCGAAAGTATACAAGTAGAACCCAAACACGCCCTGCTCTAACACTGAGCTAGTATTTCTCTTTCTCATGGCGTTTTCACCTCAAGGGACAAGGGCAGCTTTTTTAAAGACTTTTCTGCATCCCTGACTTCTTGCGACTTGTGTTGCCAACGTGCGTGAAATTACAGCCCGAGTTTTTTCTGCGGGCCTCTGACGGAGAGGCAAGAAGACATTGCAAGGTCTTATCTCAGGCCAATGGGCACACCACTGTCAACATCATGGCGCTCCATGGTTACCCAGCACACTCCCGCTTGGCGGTCAGCCTTCCCAGCTGCCCTATCTGTTACTGTCTGATTAGTTCTGCTAAGCAGCCCCTCCCCTGCCAGCTTTCAGTGCCATCTGTTCCAAACAAGATGGCTGCTGCCCAGCAATCTGAGCCTGCCCTCCTACCTGGCACCCGGCAACCAAGCTTACCCCAAAGTGCTAACACAGGTTCTCTCCGCTGGCAAAGCCAGGATTTCATTACTACTACTTTGACAAGAGCAGGGTTGTTTGCAATTTCTCTTTTATCCTGATTCTGATTGTACAACCACCTCCCACTGACTCAGTTTGCTGCAGTTTTGTTGCTCACAGATTTTACTCTCTGCATTAATCTCCCTCTGGCATATTACTGCATCTGTTCACTATTTTATTAATTTTCAGATTCCCACCCTTATTTTTTTTTAAGTGAAGAAAAAAAACACACATTGTGTTTCATAAAGGGAGACTTCAACCGATTTTATTATTTCAGTTTTTTTTTTACAGACCTTGAATCTGAATTTGTTTTTGTTTGCTGGTTTCCTTTGTCAATTTTTAGACAGCGGGGAGGGAGGGACTGTTGATAAACAGCTGAGAAACAGTACAGTCTGGATTGTACCGATGGAGGTGCAGTGCAACTCCATCGTACAGCAAGTCCTACTTTGTGGTGACCTCAGAGCATTATGAAATATCTGTGATATCTGTATAAATATCTGTTAACCAACATGTCTCCCTTTGATTGTCCTTAAAACTGCCCAGGAAGTGTTTCTAGGTCAGATTTTGCAGGACAATTGGGGTCATGTCTGTTGATTGGACAGGGCAGACCATAGCGAAGAAGTGAACTCCCAGAAATGTTTACTGTGGCACATCCCAGTGAAAGCAGAGTAAAGTGTAGTAAAGCACAGAGAACGCATGGCACAGCATAATAACACAACGGCGAACATGCCATTAACCTGGGAATATCAAAGGAAAGAGCATCGGAAAGACAAAAGACCAGTTACAGTGGGTGCCACTGGTTCTCTTTGGTGCAGACTGTGTTACAGAGCCATAGAACAACCAGAGCTTGCAGTCTATGAAGAAAGTATCATTTGCCCCACTCATAAAGACTCTGAAGAAGAAAGGCCTGTCTTGTCTGCGCCCGTGTCTGTTCTAAGAGGGCACACCTTTCACAGAAATGTGGAAGAGGAAAGATGTTTGCACTGCCATGACGGAGAAGTCAGCAGGGACATGAACCCCAGTGCAGGGAATGAGACCTGGTCAAGATCCTCCGGGACCAATCCCTGCACAAGCAACCACACAGCAACTGCCTCTCAAATGGGAAACCCCTGGACCCGACAGTGAGCGGACTGCACTTCATTCCCAGACTGATTCCCAGTTCTGCTCAAGGGAATCAAATCGAGTGGTGGGATTGGCTCAGGTGAAGCTTCATGACCTCTGCAAACTGTGGTGTGCAGACTGACATGGTTAAATTGTGCTAGCAGTACCTGCTGCATCACAAACGTCTCATCCATCCACTCAGTTTTATACCCTGTAAAGCTCTGAATAAACCTCTTTGCAACTTGAACAATAGCCTCTATTGTCTGTTGGCACTGCCAACTACAGGTTCTTCTTCCTGAGAAGGGGAAAATGATACTGCATGCAATTCATTCAGGTACTCCTTTGATTAACTTGGCAAGGCTGCATATCCTGTATTTTTGCAACTGAGTATCATGCATGATTTGTATTTCAGAAAACTATCCTCTGTACTTCTGAGACAATTTCCCCCAAAAAATGAATCACTGTTGATTTGCATTTGTTGTCTCATTAATCTTCCAAAAAGGCTTAAGCTAATTACAAGCAATTACAGTCATGTATGATACATTAGTACAGCTTCACCACCCGCAAAAACATGTGTGGGGTCATGTACAAAAATAGGCCGCATTTCAGATTTTCACATTAATACACCCTGATGGGGTTCCTGTCTGATTCATGAAACAAATGTCAGGATAGTGAAGATCCAGATTAATGCTCATGTTTTTGGTGACAGAAGCTCACTGGCCAGTTAAAAAGCCAATTAAATTCTGCATTTAAAATGTCTCACTCTCACTGCATCAACAGAGCCAAAGGTGAGGTTTGTTTTGTGGTAGCAGAGCTCAGGGAAATCAAACACCTTTGAGGTAAAAGAGGACAAAGACGAGTGAAAATATTCTCTAAAGAACTTCATGCTGTTTACAGAAAAAGGGATAGAAAACAGAAGAAGGGTTTAGAGACTAATATTCAAACTAAGAAAATAAAATTGGTTTCAAATGATGGAAAATGGACAGGCTGTAACAAGAGACCATTATAAGGAAGATATGTTGTCAGCCATAACACTGAAGTGCTGTATCTCATTCAATCAAATTTCTTGCACAGCAATGTCCTGACTTGTTTTCAAAGCGTTCACCACTTAGTTCACACATCCATCTACAAAATGTTGTAAGACCTTGGTCGTGTTCACTTGAATAACCGGTGCACACACAGAACAGATAAGTACCACTGCTACTGGGACACTATACTGTAAACAGGCGCCGTCCTTCGGATGAGACGTAAAACCGAGGTCCTGACTCTCTGTGGTCATTAAAAATCCCAGGGTGTTTCTCAAAAAGAGTAGGGGTGTAACCCCGGCGTCCTGGCCACATTTCCCATTGGCCTTTATCAATCATGACCTCCTAATAATCCCCATCTATGAATTGGCTTCATTACACTGCTCTCCTCCCCATTGATAGCTGATGTGTGGTGAGGGTTCTGGCGCACTGTGGCTGCCGTCAATTCATCCAGGTGGATGCTGCACATTGGTGGTGGTGGAGGGGATCCCCATTACCTGTAAAGCGCTTTGAGTGGAGTGCCCAGGAAAGCGCTATATAAGTGTAAGCAACTATTATTATTAGTATTACCATGGCTCTGTTCCACAGAGAAAAATGAGCCCAAGAAAGGAGCTTCGTGACTAAAACCTAGACTTTCCTTCTCAAGACAGGACACCAGCTTCTTTAACTCCCACCCATTTTCCCACAAAAACAGATCTGTGGTTCAGTGTCACATAAGTGCTAAGACTATCCTTATCCTATAATGCCTCTGGGATGCATTCTATTCATCCTAAGATCAATATCCCAAGGTCTGTCCTCCTTTTCCTTCTTGCTTGCCTCAACTCTCCATCTCTTTTCACTTGCCTCCACCTCCCTCTCTTCCTCACTGATGTTACAAATGCTCAAACTGGTAATGTAACCTGCAAATCATACTGGCTGTAAACATCCTCAGTGCTCTGTATCCACACTGCCTGAACACTTTTAGTTTCTTGTGTGTGTTGTGCAGCACTTGCACTGCACTTCAAGCTCCGTGTTTTACAAGAAGACTTATAAAATATTTTATTTTTCTGTACTTGCAAATTATTTCCCTTGGTCTTACACTTAATTATATCTCTAAGTACAGATTAGATAAGGGTATCTGCTAAGCAAATAATAATATACAATAAACAGAATCTGAAGCCTGCAGTGTAGAAAACAAAAGTGCACGTATGGGTCAACTGGTTTGAATCCCTATATTACTCTTGGTGTCCTAGCCATCCCATTCTGTAACGTGGTCAAGGGGAGAGTGAGGATTGGAGCTGCATGAACACTAGGAATCCGGGAGCAGTTCTGGACATGTTATACTGCTTGCAAATGAGCCACTTTGTTACCTTTACAAGCACTGAATTGCTAGTTTTAGTTTAACCCCCACAATCCTCTTGTGCTAGTTTTTACTATTTTCCCTGTCAAAATGTGTTCCAAGCCATACTCTCCCACAAATATTCCACTGTAAAACCACATGCAAGCTGTGATGGACAAACTGTAAAGCCACACCATAGCATGAACTCAGAATTCAGCAGGACGATCATATATCGAGAAGAACACAACTGTGCATTATTTGTTTTTAAACAAAAGAACTGAAATGATTCCTAGGGTTTAAAGACCTCTGGGGAAGGGCAGCTGACTATGGGCAGATGGGTTAGAGTGCTGTTTTGTTCTACCATTCGGGTGGCTCTGGTTGGAAGGCACAGCCAGTGGCTGTTACTAGCGAGAAACACAAAACACACACACAGAGCCCCAGCTCAAAGCCATCAGAAGGATGTGAACAGAGTGGGGGGATTATTACAGATCCTTCTCTGCCCAGTGCACAGCTGGCTGATGATCCAATGCAAGAGCTGACAGACTCTGGTTCCCTGCGAGTGGACGGGGAAAAGAGAGAGGAGCACACTCAAAGTAAACAAAGCCGCTGACTATTTTTCCATTTCAAAGAAGCTGTTGCCATCCAGGCTGCTAAATAAAATAACGTCTCTTTAAAGAGTTGACATATTTAACCACCTTCCACCCGAGATCCCCAAGGCCTCTAAAATTGCCCTGAATGGACCCTTTCCACCTTGTTGTTGTGAACATTTCTGACTTAGAAGTAGAAGAAACCTCACCGTCTGCATAGAAGAGCAACGCGTCTGCCTTGATGTGGAGGAAAACTCTGGTGGGCCAGCACATGCAGAGTGTTAGAGTCAGAGGTAGAGAGTGTTCACACATCCGCACTCTCCTGCAGCATCTCAATCAGAATGGCCACTGGAGGTGATGGTAAAACACACCACTGAAAGCCTGAAACACCAGCGATTCAGCCCGTCAGCCTCTGGGACACTTACAGTTTTATCTGCAGGATCACAGGAAAGTGGGACCAGTTAAATTTGCTCAGATTCGTTATTCCTCCCTTACTTGTAAAGATTGCACTTTACTGTACTTTGGATACACTATCTGAGCTACATCTCTGGAATTCACTTATCACTTAGTGATAAGGCTACACTGAAGATAAGTAGTGATAGTGACAATAAGTTATCAGACACTGAGATACGCCTGTAAATAAAGCCATCAAAAACTAGGAAAGATGGATAGATTTCCTAAAAGACCACCTTCAAGTGACAAACCAAGAACAGAGACCTGGATGAGAAACAATCGTGTGTAAGGGTGAACTATTCAATATGTAAAAACCTGAAGTAGAAAGTCTCGTATAGAGAGAAATACCAGAAACCATCTACTCAAATTATAATAAGCAAGATTCCACACAATCCACCCGCATGTCCAGGGACCCAGATGCAACTCTCCTAGCTATAAACTTAAACAGATGATGAAGACCTGACTCTAGGGAGAATGTTAGCCAGGCTCATCAACAACTGAAGCTATTGAGCCTCTTTTCAGAGCACCTGTCCTCACTTGCTGAGTCAAAAATCTCGAGAACCGTTTGTAGCCTCCCACCAGGCCCATGCTGAGAGATAGACATGGTTTCTCAGTGGGTTATTGCGAGGCAGCCTTGTGATCTAATGTGCAGAGCACAGATCTGGCAGAACAAACCTCCCTGCTGTGGAGTCTTCTGTTGTTTCAACATGGCTTTCTAAAATAAAACCACCACTTTTTTTTTTTTTTTTAAAGACGACCATTTCCTCTTCCTTTGAGAGCCAGTGGCACTCTGCTCCTTGCAGACAGAGCACGGTTCCTAGCATTCAGGAGGTCCCAGGTGTGCCACGCACAGATGCACCCCCATCTCTCTTCCCTGAGCAAAGGCCTTGGAAGGGCAGCATATCTCATTCTTATCAAGCACACGTCTGCTAAGGGCACCAGCTAGCCTAAGACTGCACCAGAGCACCCAACGCAAAAACTACAGCATACTGGGATTCTGAGGATGCCAGTGCTTGGGTGCAACTAACGGCAAAGACAGGCAGGAATTAAGGGAACACACAACAAGAAAAGAGAATTGTAAATATACACATCGGACTATTTTAATTTGTTCAAGTTGCACCTAGCAAAGACTTAGCAAAGCTTTAAAAAATTAAAGCTGATGTATAGGTTGACTCAAGTCGGAATCAATGTCGGCTAAAAGGAAGCCTGGTCATTTGCATGATTCTCGGCTGCTTTCAAAGACTCAGTCCAACGGAGGAGGTGCTGGGGGGGGCTGCAAGTTTACTGACGGTTTCCCCAGGGGGACAAGGGGTGAGTATTAAACCAGCGTCATCTCGTCATCTGCTGATGGATACGAGGAGGACTAAGTTGGAAACCCTGCCTGAATCCCTGTGGCAGATGGAACTGAGGTGGTGAGCGGTGATGATTTCAACCCGCTCTTCTTTCAGAAAGCCGCACATCTGGCACTAATTGGCACCTTTGCTGGCAGGCTGTCAGGGGGACCGTGAGTTATACGAGCAGGGAGACCGGACCGCAGGCCAGTCCAGGGCTGAGAATGGAAAATCGCGGGGCCACACCTGCTATGCAGACGGACGCAGGGCACCAGAAGGTGCCAACAATGCCGATCTGGAGCTGACCAAGAGCTTCTGCATTCAGCAGATTGAAACAAAGCAAGACGTGTCACACCAGGCTTTCAAGAAAATACACTGTATGCATCCTAACCTTTTCAGGGTATTCTGAACAAAAACAAAATGAATCCCGAGCAATTTCAGGAGTACTGATGAAAATATAATTTGCATAACAAGGGGAAAAAAATCAGCCTGGGCAATGTGTGCGATGCCCAGAATAAAACAGACATTTTAAAGCAAAATGTGTTTAAGGAAATATTCAGGAGAACCCAGCTAACAACACCTCAAAATATAACAATGTAGTTAAAATCTACTCACAAGTATTCCATTATTTGGGGGATAGGAAGACATAAAAATCTTGAATACTTGTGAATTTCTATAGATTTAATGAGATGCTGACCTCGAACAAGTAAATGAGCATGTTTCGAGAGGGACTCCTATGTGTATGAACAGACACAGCAAAATCCTGTTTTCCAGTGCAAACTGCTTTAATTGAACTGCTATAAACTGCATCATTCAACAGCCTTTCAGTGACTCTGGTGGTGAATTGCGCTAAAAACTAAAGTGTTAAGTCCTTGGAATGCAAATGAAGAATTATCATATGGGCTATCGTACGGACCCACGGAGTTTGATTGACATAGCGGCGGGCAGGCGAACACCACGGCGCTCGTCGTCCATGGAAGAGGCAGGGCAGCGACAGGGTTAATCCGGGGAAGGGGCTATCCTCTCTCTCCGCTAACAAACCGAGCGGCAGCGCCCGGCCAGGACAGCAGCGGAATGGAGCGGTGTTGTGGCATGTAATAGGATTAGGGGTACCTGGTGAGGTGCAGTTGGTGCTGGGATCTGCCCAGCCGCTCCGCCAGGCTGAGCGCCTCCGCCTTGGCACGGCTCGCGTCCTGCTGGGCCCCTTCCAGACGCTGCCGGCACGCGCTCAGCTCCAGCCGCCACTTCTCCGCCTCCTGCGGGACAGAGGGGCGGCGGGAAAATCAGAACTCCAGCAGTCCCGCTCCGGGGAGGAGCTGGTCGGGTGCGTTTAAAGCCGCCACAACAGCAATAACGGCAGCAGCTAAGCGTGGAGCTCAAATCAGTCTGTCCTTGACTGTATGGTTATCAAGGCCTTCTGCTGGGTTTACAAAACTCAAACAAATCAAGCCCAAGTCCTTTCACAAGTCCCAGATCCCAGTCAAGCGTTACTTGTGAACACAGTCACGTTTATTTGTTGCTATCTTGTTTTCTAGAAAGGCAATGGAAAAAAATACACTGCACATTGGAGACCTTGCATAACCATGTTCAATTAGCAGACAAAACTAAATTATTTTGATTCTGCAAAGCTGTGAAGACAAGACAGCAAGTTTAATTAGGTCATTTTCAATAAGGCTGTTACTTTACCGTTTTGCAAATTATATTGGTCTAAAGGTCATCTGGTTGTCGATAAATACTTTGTTCGTATCTACTCCCATTCCAACACTGCGTACAAACCGGCCTCTCTAATGGTCCCAGTTCATTCAATCAGTGAAGCTCCTGATCTGCTGTGTGTCACAGGTGGGGCTGCACTTCAGGTGGAGACGAATTAGCGCCAGTCCTGTGTGCAAAACATTTTGCAGTCCTTTGGGATGGAAAGTTCCACCTAAATGCAAGGAGCTGCTAATTAGTTTTCATGTTACACACTTTGGGTTCAGGGTCGCTATTGTGAATGACCTCCGAGCTTGAGCGTCTCTTCCTCGGGCTGTGCTCTCCGGACCGTCGCCCTCAGCAGGGCCTGGACCCAGAAGGCTCGGCGAGCCCCTCCTGCGCAGCGCCCTACCTGTGCTGCCAGCTCCAGCTCCCGGGCGGTTCTGATCCGGTACTCCTGCAGCTCCCGCTCCGCCTCGCCCCTCTGCAGCCGGGTCTGGTCCAGCTGGTACCGCAGCTCGCCGCAGACCTGGAGACGGGGAGCAGCACTCCATGTAACACCGCAGCACTGTTTTCCGATTTACCTTGTTCGGAATTTGGCTCAGATGTGCGTTTTTTCCCCCTCATACCCCCAATTGCCAACTGTTAATCAACTTGGCACCCTGCAATAAGCCTCATAACAACACAGGAGGGAGGAAGGCGACAGGCCCGGATCCGCAGAGAGCAGTCCTGTTAGCTCACGACGCAGGTCCACAGCGCCGGCTGCAGAGCTCAGGTGGAGAACATGGTTCCAAGGCACCAGTCAGCCACAAGAGGTCACTGGTGTGGCCTGTTACACTGGCAGCCTGCGAAACGCCTTCAAGGATCTCCCCTGTAATGCTGTTCATGTTAAAGCGTTTCCCTCAAAAATCTAACTTTCAGATGTCTCTCAGTGCGTACTGGCTGCTCTAAAATAAGGACTATGCAGAGGCCATGAATAAGTATTCCAAGGCAGCGCAAATAAAAGCTACTGTGAATTATTGTAAAGTGTTTTTTTCAGTCTTTAGGGTGTGCATTTCACAGCTGTATTTCTTGAATTATTTTTGGTTGCAAAAATTGAAATGCATGTTTTTCTACTATGAATGCTGATAGTATCCCATTGCTGTCAATGATAATAAGATTTGAGTTATTTAGAGCAGCTGGGATTCTCAAGTTTCCACTTGTGTCCTACACAGATTAGATGACACGTGCAGAAGCTATACAGGAAAGTACATTTCAAATTGAGACCAGGAATCACTTCTTTACACAAAGGGTAAAACTACCCAGCCACGATCTAAAAGGCCAAGGTACTGACTTCTTCAAGAAAGAGCTGGATGAGGTCCTTGGATCAAGTAGCTAATAACAATCAAAAAGATTAAATGTTCTAAATGGCCTCTGGATAGCCCTTTTTATGTTCTTCGCTAATTGGCCTTTTTTTCCCATAAGCCCAAAGCACCATAAGAAATAATTTTCTAACCCGTTTCAGGTGGTCAAGTTTCAGTGGAGATACCAGCTTGTTATTATTTATACTGAACATATTACAAACATCAAACATGTAATTAATGCTGTCACTTTTTATGATTTAGATTGTAAAGTGTGTGTCTATTCTGAGTGAACAGTTAAACTGCACTGCAATTAAAATACACCACGCTCTCTGATCCTGTTCTTCTAGTGCAGAACAAGCTCACCAAAAATCAAGCATTTACATCAAAACACACAGTGCAGTACTCCATTCATCTTTTTCCTGATCTTCGTTCATCTTTTTCCTGAGTCCTCAAGCTCAGAGAATCTGATAACAACCCTCTCTAAAAAATACATTCAAATAAATGATGGATGTTTGGTGCCATCTTGAGTTGGTTTACTGTATGACAGTAAGCAATAAGTCTTTCAGATATAAAGTGATAATGAATTTCTTTCCCTGGTCAGAGCTGGAACATTAGTAGAACAAAATAAAGTATAAATATTTGTATGTTTCAATTTATTAGATTACTGAAAGATCTTACTTTTTTAAATTCAAACTCAGAGGCCATTTCTGCCTAGGGCAATGTGCCCTTGGCAATGCATCTAGCATTGAATTGGAAAGTACAGACAGTACAGGCCTGCTTCAGGGCTTGAATTGAAGGGAACCCATTGGGCATCAAGTCTGAACCACCGGATTATTTCTCTGTCTAACTCAGTACACAAACTAGAAAGAAAAATCTTTAAAAAAAAACTGAGAAAAAAACTCAAAAACGCCTTTTGATTTCTTATGATGAAAATCATCTTTTGAAATTGTGACAGATTTTTTCCAGGGACTCTCCAGTATGCCTGCTACTTTGGATAAAGATTTTCAGACTAATAGAGCACAGACAGAAACATTCTGCCTGAGATTTTATAAAGCCAGATACTGACATGGTTTTCTTAGCCTTCTTAATAAAATATAAAATTATAGTAAATATGAAAAGAAGAATTAAAGTTCCAGTTTGTTTGAACTTCACTTGGTAGGCAGACAGACAAAGGGAAAAAAGAAAACTCTGTTATTTGGACAACTATAAACTTCCCCTAAATCTCGAAATGGTCAGATTTCATTGAGTGACAGCAGGCTTCCCCAGTCAGAGCAGCTAAATTCACAACAAAAGTTGAGCGCTCTTTTTTAATTCTGCGTCAGGATGCTTGTCCATCAGTCTGTGTTCTGATTAGGATGCATCTCTTCTATACTGAAAAATTCTACATACAGTAGTACGGCTTCACAGTAAAGACATTGGATTTTTTATATTTGCGATTATATTTTTACTGTGGCAAATTAGCAGTCTGTGGTACATGGAGACACAGCCTCATTATACTATGTTATCAGGAAATTGGTCTTGATTGCATTGGGATTTGTAATATAGTGGGATTTGGACTGGGATTTGAAATACACCATTTTAAAGGAAAGCTGGTCTTGCTGCTGATTGTTTGTTGTGCTGTGTTTTGATTTTGCTGCTGAAAGTTGATGCAAAGTTGGTGGGGCTGTGTGTTTGTTTATTCCTGAAGTCAGTGCTGTGTCTTTAATTTGTTCTTTTTTAAAAAAATTGTTTCAGTGCTGGGTTGAGAGATTACTAGAGATTACCTGCATGTGCGATATTTTGAGAAATTATTGAAAATACGTTGTTTATGATAATTTAATGTATAACATAAAGTGTAGTTTTCTGTGTTGCGACATCCGCGTGCGTCCAAGATGGACGGAAATGTCTGTTTAGTCAGGTGTCACTTCCACACTGTCCTCTGTCGTCACAGGGAGAACCCCTCGGGACGTCCTGCACAGACTCTCTGCCCTCTATCACCAACACTGCAGGACGCAGCACGCATGAAGCTTCCTGACCTTCAGCACCCGGCTGCCACTACCCTCGCACCCTTTCAGGTGTACCTTGCTGATGTCAGTCTCCTGGGAGTTGAGCTGCTGCTGTGCCTCCTCCAGCTGGCTGGACAGAGAGCTCTTCTCTCTCTTCAGTCTCTCCAGCTGGCTCTCAAGGCTGGCCACCTTCTGGCTGAGAGTCATCGCCTGCGGAATGGAACAGAGTAAAAGTGTTTTTACAGCCGTCCCTCTCCTGAACATATCAGCAGCCCATAATGCCAGGAACTCCAAACGGGTTTCAGACTTTCCGCATTCTGCTAGAACTGGTCTATTCTCTCCTATTAGTTCAGCTGATACTTCACTTGCTAAAAATATTGGTGAACCTCAATAACACATTTTGCTTTATAATCCGCAAACAGAACACACATCCTGAATCCCTATGAGAGCACATTTTAATTTCCACTTCCACACACAGAGACTGTAATAAAGAAGTGCTCAAAACTGTTTTTTTTTTCATTTGCAAATATCTAACTTATTAAATACTCTTCTCTGACTGATTTTAAAAGATAAGATTAAAAGATACTTAAAAAACTACTCAAGATTTCTCAGTTACAACCAAGTTGATTACAGAGTGGTTATAGTCATTATGTCTTGAAAGAGAACTGCAATGTTATTTTTATATTTATATACAGCCAGCAGCTATATCACCTTGCAACTCACATCTGGCAGCCCACTGAAGCTCAGCAGGTGTGAGCCTGGATGGGAGACCTCCTGGGAAAAACTAAGGTTGCTGCTGGTTAGTAGTGTTAGTGGGGCCAGCTGGGGGCGCTCATCCTGCAGTCCATGTGGGTGCTAATGCCCCAGTATAGTGACGGGGAAACTATACTGTAAACAGGCGCCGTCCTTCGGATGAGATGTAAAATCGAGGTCCTGACTCTCTGTGGTCATTAAAAATCCCAGGGTGTTTCTCGAAAAGAGTAGGTGTGTAACCCCGGCATCCTGGCCAAATTTCCAATTGGTCCTTATCAATCATGGCCTCCTAATAATCCCCATCTATGAATTGGCTTCATTACTCTGCTCTCCTCCCCACTGATAGCTGCTGTGTGGTGAGTGTTCTGGCGCACTATGGCTGCCGTCGCATCATCCAGATGGGGCTGCACACTGGTGGTAGTGGAGGGGATCCCCATTACCTGTAAAGTGCTTTGAGTGGAGTGGAGTGGAGCTATATAAGTGTAAGCAATTATTGTTAATTTGAACCCACAATAAAAGTAAAATGAACACAGTAAAAACCTAATAAAATAATAAAATAGATTACATTTCCAGGTATGTGCCATGTCCTGCGATTCATAACGAGGCAAGAAAACTCCCAGAAAACTCCCTATTATGCTGTAAACAAGCAGACTTGTGAATACATCTCTTTTAATCCAACAGAAATATTGCTCTTGACTTCCAGATGGTTTTGCTGACAAATACTACTTACTTGTTAACTCTGCATGCAGATCATGTTGGACAATTTCTGCGGTGAAATGTCTGCTGCACAACCTGTACTTAGTCACTCATCTATCACATACATCATTACAGTGACTAGTGAGCAGGAAGGGCCGTTTCAAGTTGCAATTTGTGCAAACTCTTGGTTTCACCTGTGATGAGACCAGGGGTTTGTGACAACATGGCGAATTACTGAACTTTCACAAAGTTCAGGATTTTCTGCTAAATTCAAAATTCGTACATTTTTTCTATACAGTCAATTAATTTATTTTGTTCTCAAGATTTCATCATTGGTCTGAGAAATTGAGAATACAGTTCGCCTTTAATGACAAACTATGTCAAAAGATTCCAGAATTCAGGAAAAAAATGAAAACCATCTGGACTCTGGATTTTTATAGATAGAATGGGATTGAAACAGATGTCAAATCAAGATTATGTAATGCATCCATTAATATATCCATCAATTACATCTTCTCTGAAATAAAACTATTGCTTGTATAGCAAATATACATTGATCATCTGTTAACTATATCTGCCCCATTCAGAGCCCATTAACATTACTGGACAGTCAGTGAAAATAAAATTAAACTGTTTATCTTACTTCTCTCTCCCCCACCACACACCTCAGAGGCTCCACGGCCCCAATTTTGTTTTCTTTCTTTTTATGTCTTAACATGGAATTCACATTGATGAGCTAATTTAATGAACGTACAGATTTCTGAACTCTTAAGGGCAACTTTAAAAACCTGCCCTGCCCAGAGGTAGGATGTACTAGGGATTTAGTGGTCAGATTGCCTACACACATCTGAACTCTAATGCTACACACTCCAGGCACTTGGGACATGAATTACCACTTGTAACCACAAGATGTCAGCATAGGTAATTTTTCTCACCTGTTTTCTATCAATTAAAGGGGAACTGCAGCGATATTTTCATATTTCGGGTTTAGAAATAATCAGCATTGATGAGTGCATTTCCAACAATAAAAGTAAAACACAGTAACTTTTAAAACCTCTAATTTACATTAAAATAGACTAAACTGCCCGAAGCGCAGGGCCATGTTCAGCGATTTAGAATGAACAATACTTCCTTTAATTTAGATAAGAACTCTTCATTGGCCATATACAATTTCTTGCTTTAGGAATTTGTCTTTTTGTATAACCTGACTTGCTCTCCATGAGACACACAGGCACATAGATGGGGAGAGAGAAGCTTGGGGTCAGAGCGCAGGGTCAGCCATTTATACTGCGCCCCTGGAGCAGTTGGGGTGAAGGGCCTTGCTCAGGGGCCCAACGGAGGAGGATTCCTCTGCCAGCCACGGGACTTGAACCAGCAACCTTAATAACTGGCTTGAGAAATTGGGACTGCAGTTCCCCTTTAACAGTACTGGTTGTTGTTACTGTACAATAACACAAAACCCTGTTTCAGGTAGAGAAAGTAAATTAAAAAAAGGGAAAATCCAATATTTTCTGAACATTCTAGGACATGATTATGGTTATTGAGATAAAACAAATATTTATTTCTAGTCTTTCTTGTTGAGGGTAGTTTCCCTATTCTTTCTGTTTGATAATGAGTGCACATAGGTTACAATAAGAACATGAACCCAGGGATTTCACCACATCTCCAAACAAGTAACTAGGGATTGCACATACTGTAACATAGCTTACAAAGGTATTCACTCCCTTCCATGATGTCCCATTTTGTTAGACTACAAATTGTATAGATATTTTGGTAAAATGAATACTGTTAAACAGAACTTGAATGGTCAACCTGAACAGTTTTTCACAGATGAAAACCGTAAGAAGTCAGCAGAAATTACAATTAGATTCTGAACTTTATTTTAATTGCAGAATTATTCACCCCTTTTCTGTGTGAAACCTTACTTAACGCAGGAGCACAAAATTATTTTGACAAGTCACACAGTTGGCTGAATGGCCTCTGTCTGTATGCAATAATAGTGCTTCACATGATTTCAGAATAAATACACCTGTTTCTGTAACGTCCCTCATCCAGGTAGTGAACATCAAGCTAAGATTCAACCATGAAGACCAAGGAAATTTCAGAACACCTGAGGGATTTAAAAAGCTACAAATCAGGAAAAGGGAACAAAATGTCTCAGGCCCTTCACATCTCTTAGGAGCCTGGTGAAGTTGAGCATTAGGACGTGGGAGGCACCCAGACACTGCTTAGGTCAGGCTGGAGGAAAATGTGAGGTCAAGAGCGACTTTGAAAAAGCTACAGAGCTCAGGGGCTGAGAAAATGTCACAATCACTACACAAAGCTGGCCTGAATGGAACCGAAGAAGAAAACGTTTTTGAAATCAATGTGTAACAAAGCATTTATTGTAAAAGTATCCTGCAACCATGTGGCTTTGTAGCAGGACAAGACAAAATTAGAAGTTTCTGGTCTAAATGCAAAGCATTACGATGTTTGACACAAACAAAAACACCTAGCTAGCTATACCCCTCCTGTGCAGTATGGCCTGGCAGCATTACTGTATGTTACACTTCTGCTTCTCATCAGCAGGGACGAGGGAGATTGTGGAGATTGAGGGGAAATTGGATGGTGCACAAGTACAGTATGTCTTAGACTGCTTCAGTCTGCTAAAAACCTGTAACTGGCACAAAGCTTCACCTTTCAGCAGGATGCTGACTCAAAGCCACACGCGTTTATGATTAACAAGAATGTGAATGTCCTTGAGTGGCCCCGTCTTTAGTCCAAGGGAAGCTCATTGTGGTTTGGGTGTGCTCATTCCCTCACAAGGCAAGGTCAATGCTAACGCTTAATGGTAGAGCCATAATTTTCACCCCTGCATCTGCAGCAATTCCTTTCTGTCGGGACAGGCATCTTTTGGGATGACAATGTCCCCCATCCACAGAGCATGTGTGGTCACCCAGCACAATACATATGTCATCCATATGTCATAGCCTTCACTTCCACCAAACAATCATGAGCTGACTGGCTTTCTCATGCAAAGCTGCATCATCCCTCCTGCAGAATCCCAGACACTGGTAGACTCGCAACAGGCCGGACTGGCCACATGTAGCAGCACAACCTACTACTAACTGACTTTACATTGGTGTTTTTATCATTTTGCCCATGATCTGCATTTAAGTTTGAGATTTTTCTTCCTGACATTTTACATCTTTCATGCTTAGAGGTGTCCAAAGGTGTTTTTTCCTTAAGCATTCAAGTTTTGATTAAAAATACATCTTTTATAAAACACCCATACATCACTGCAAATCATCCAAACGGCACCTCCTGGGAAGTGGGTGAATACTTCTGCATGGAGCTGTGTACTGCATGTAAAGCTAAGATGAGGAGTCCCTGCTCCAGAGGAAAGCCTTACGGTTGCGGCCAGCTCTTCCTTCTCTCTCTTGGCCTCCTCTCGAGCGGCGTCCCGAGCTTTCCCAATCTTCTCCTGCTCGGCCGCCAGCTCCCTCTCCAGATGCTGCCTCTGCCTGGACAGCTCTCTCTGCAGCTGCTCACACTGCACCAGCGCCTGGAAGGAGCGAGCACGGTCAGCAGAGAGCCCCTCCCCGCCGGGGCCTGGCCAGCGAGGCTGCCGGCCACCGCGATCACTGCAGGAGCACCAAAGTGTCTAATTCTCCACTCACCTCCACGTAGCACTGTTATGCGATATTTGTTTTGTATAAACCCTGAAAAGCAAATCTTTCCAAGAATCCAACCAATACCAAAAAATAAGGTTTCAAAAACTATTCCCCGCTCACAGCACTCCATCTACGCTTAATGCATTACATATAAATCATTTGAAGGAATTATAAGAATTTAAATACCGCAAACCCTTCCCCAGCACAGGTTTGTCCAATGCGTATTTGATTATACACAAAATAAAAAGAGATGGCAACAAATAATGGTCAAACACTAACAATCCGAACGTGTGCAGTCATTTACTGCTTTTATCGCTCGACTCGTACAGCAATGTCTCCAAAACTCCTGCACCTCCGCACCCTTCTCTCTCTGGCTGACAAGTAGTCCAGTGAAGTCTCCAGGACTTTTCCTGATGGTCTTTGTTTTTAAGACCCTGACGAAGCAGTACGGTACCAAACCGCAAGGGTGCTATAGCGAAGACACTTCGTGATTTTGACATTTGTGGAAAAAGTCAAGATTCTTAGGTGTGTGGAGGTCTGAGAGCTCTCAGCTTTCACCATTAAAATGTCAGCATTAAACATCTTATTTACCAAATGTCACGTTTATGTTTTCACTGTGAAATACAAGTTTTTTAATTATATTTTTGAAATTCAACAAATGTAGGGCCATTTATTTGTGTGTAATGCAATAGGTGCAGGATATAGGTGCTAATGGGTGACTTTACATGGCTGCGTTCACATATTGATTACGGGAGGTGTTGAGTTTCTCCAGGCAGAACGCAGCGCTTTGGAGGAACATAACCCCTGTACTGGACAAGGGCCTGCTGTATACAGTAAACAATATTCTTCCTCATTGCGTCTGCATATTTATATAGGACTTTCATCCCGGTACTGAGACAAACAAAAGGTTTGAGTAAAAACCCCAGAGACCACTGAACTAACTTCGGAGTGATCCCTGGCTTCCCAGTGTGCCAACTCTGTTTGGCTGGGATTAGAACGCTGCCATGAGCATTAGCATTGACCCTCTCCCTGACCCTGACAAGGCCTTCAGCTCGTGCAGAAGAAGGACAACCCGTCGAGCGATCAGTCCCCAGAGGTCTGTGCTCCCCCTGCCTGCCAGCAGCTCAATGCAGCACTGCCGCGCACGAGCACGAGCAGGCCAGACAGCCTGCGCTGGCTGCGGACCTTCTGGTTCTGCAGTGTACTCGGTTAGCGTCAGCGGCTCCTGCCTCACTCACTGACCCTGGTCTTTTCCAGGTTGGCTTCTTCTGCCATCTCCACAGCCTGCTTGACCTGCTGATAGGCGCCCCACTCCCTCTGCTGCGTTTCACCCTGGCTGGCCCTCAGCGACGACAGGACTGCCAGCAAGTCATCCCTCTCCCTGCCGCACAGCAACACAAAACAGTCTGACCTGACCCGTCAGTGTGCAACTGCCATAGAAACCAATGGACACCCACGGGGTTCTGCTGGCATGTTTGTGAAATGTAATCCAGGTGTCTTTTACTCTATGGAGTCCATAGCTCCTAGTGCAGCTGAAGTCAAGAATTACAAATAACTCCACACTGGCTCAACGCCTCAACAGCCTGAGCAGACTGTGGTAACAGCTACAGCACACCTTCACACACAGTTGTGTACTATCAGCGTCTTAAATTCAATTTTTTAATTCAATTTCACTTCACACAAAAAAAAGAACACCATCGGTCGGCATCCTGTTTTATTGAAAATACTGCTTTCCACATCGCAGCTGTGATAGATTTATACATAAGGAAATGCGTGTGCGTTCTTCAAGCGGACAGCTCGACATTTCAAGACTGTTCGCCTATTTTGACAAATTCATGGACAATAAAGATTAATTCTGTTTAGATATTTTCTAAGGTTTTTTTCTAATCTAAGGTTGCTTCTGGAAGTTATTAGTGAGGCCAGCAGAGGGTGCTCACCCTGCAGTCTGTATGGGTTCTAAAGCCCCAGTATAGTGATGTGGACACTATATTGTAAAAAGGCGCTGTTCTTCAAATGAGACATAAAACTTAGGTCCTGACACTCTGTGGTCAATAAAAATCCCAGGGTGTAACCCTGGTCCTGGCCAAATTTGTCTCGGGCCTCTACCAATCATGGCCTCCTAATAATCTCCATCTATGAACTTCATCATCTGCTCTCCTCCCCACTGATAGCCGGTGTGTTGTGAGCGTACTGGCTCATCCAGGTGGGGCTGCACCCTGGTGGTGGTGGAGGAGAGTCCCAATGACCATTATGCGCTTTGAATGGAGTGTCCAGAAAAGAGCTATATAAGTGTGAGAAATTATTATTAGATATTAATATTTTGCTATTCTGTGTTGCCAAAGCCCTCAGATTACCAAAAGCTTTAATGGATTGTAAGTGTGAACAGTGGACACATTGGAAACTTGTCCGGACTGCGGAAAGCACTCACTTGGTCAGGCGCTCGATGACCTGTGCGTGGAGGTGGGTGTGGGTCTGTGCCAGGACGGCCTCGTGCTGGGCACACTTCAGACACAGCCCGCCCACACGGCTGGCGCCATCAGCCGCCGCCAGGGCCTCCTGGTGTCTCAGCCGGCTCTTCACCTCCTCACCCTCCTTCTGGGACGTCGCCAGCTCCTTCCTGAGAGCAAAGGACATGTGTTCACTCCCATCAAGGCACGGGATGAAATCAAGACATTAGCCCACCCACCAAAACAAAGAGTGCTAAGCTCAGCAGCTGGTGATGGTTTGCCATGGGCCAGGGGCTGCTGCTGTCTACCAAACGAACCAGTGCTGGTTTTCATTTTATTTTACAGACTGCATTAAACTTCTTGAAATGCATTAAAATCACACCCCAACACCCTTTTCTTGCCAAACATGTATTTGTGATAGAGGTGGAATTCCATGCAAAGACATTTCCTCCTTCTGGATGATCTGCTACTACAAAACAACCTTACAAACTGCCAGCACTAAGTAGTTTAGCGAAGAACTGGACGGTTCCACTGTCACTCACCTCAATGACACAACATGCGCCTCCAATGTTTCTCTCTGCGCCTGATAGAGCTGCTTCAGTTTGTCCTGATGCAATTAAAAAAAAAAGATGGAACCTTAGCTGGTAATTATCACAACCTAATAATCAGTAACCATACATCTTAAAAATAAATAATATAACAGTTTCATCTAACGCTGCTGGATAGTTTCTTACTCTTAAGAATCTAGAGGCTTTCAGCAAATAAACCAATGACACCGATGTTTTTCTTTACTGAAGTATTCACAACGTCAGCAAAGGCAGCTGCCTGTCGATCAGCTCATGAAAGCTCCAGCTACCCTGTGCAGTGAAGATGAACCACTCAACACTGTTTTCCTGCAGTGCACAGGAGGCTGCCATACAAACCAGCTCGCTCTGCCACTTCTGTTCCTCAGCGGGGTGGCTGGGGTCTTGATGAGGCTTCTGCTGGCCGCGAGAGAGAGGTCCGGAGTCGAGGCTGCTGTGGACATTCTCCCTGGTGGCCAGGCCTTCAGGAACAGTTGTCTGAGACACAGAGGAACAGTTAGAGTGATGCCTTTTACCTTGGTGGGAAAAAAGAAAAGAAAAACTAAATTTGCCGATACCGTAGCATCCAAAATGGTATAGTCTTTAAGAGTGTCCTCCACCGTCCGAGACTTCAGCTCTCCAAGCAGTTTCTCGTTTTCAACAACAACCACTCTGATTCTCTGTTTCAGGCTCAAGAGCTCCTCCTGTGACCAAACAAACATAACTTAGGCCTTTTTCTCACTAGGTGCAAATGACAGTGGTTCAAAGCTCAAATTACAAGCACGACTTCCCAGACAGACCTTGCAAAATCTGACTTCTGCTTCCAGGTGCTGTATGTACTCTGACTGGTTGTGAATAATGGGTACGAGATCCTGAACTGCCGGCAGATCTGCCCCATCTGACTCTGAAGGTCTCTAGTAAACAAAGCAGGAGAGGCGCATTAGTAACTTGTGTTTTTCAGAAGCTGTTGTCAGCCACTCTCTGCCTGCAAAGCCAAAGACCAACACTGCTGCTTGTTCACTTTCCCCATCTACAAAGACATGCATATCACGGTTTTTTTAAATCACTACTCATCCAGGTGGATGCTGCACATTGGTGGTGGTGGAGGGGAGACCCCATTACCTGTAAAGCGCTTTGAGTGGAGTGTCCAGAAAAGTGCTATATAAGTGAAAGCAATTATTATTATTATTATTATTATTATTATTATTATAATTATTATTATAACAAAGCCTTTCATTTCTACACCAAACCTCTCTTACAACTCTCTACAACACAGAGAGAGCACGGAGCACATCCGTGGCCTTCTCAAACAGCTGTGGAAACAGTGATCACGAAGCCACAGCAGTGGGATCACTGGCACCACGTTCGCATGGGCAGTGACCGTTCTCCAGAGGCAGCCATCAAACACTCAAGGACTCTGGGATGGCAGGAATCGATGCAGAATTCACCTCCGGCCACCGAATTCCACGGCAGCCACAGAAAATTACTACCTGCTGTGCGTACCTATAGAAAATCAGCACTTGCCCAGGAAAAAAAAAAGCTATTTTTCGCTTCATGCAGGTGTGCTACAGCACCAGGAAAGCGCCTCCAGAAAGTCTTGTCTAGAACACATAAAGCAGGTCACAAATGAGAGGCCATTTGTCTAATCTAGACCACTAGCTATTGTAGTGAGTAGCTATTTGCTCCAGCAGTTTCTTGAAAGAAGCCAGGGTATCAGGTTCAAACCACAGCTGGGCAGCTAATTCCCACATCCCTTTGTGTAAAGAAATATCTGTCTGCTCTTCTCTGGACTCATTCCAGAACAGCATTACCTTTTCTGTAACATGGTGACCAAAACTGGCCACAATATTCTACACGGATCCACGGTATTTACAAGTTCTAATTCTGCAAAGATTGTGTAGCTCCCCATCATCCTCCGTGAGGCCAGAAACTGTCCTGAAGTTCATGAAACGACCTGCTATGCTATCGCACAAAAGTAAACGGACTGTCAGTGCCTTGAAATCGAGGAGATGGAGTAACAGAGAACTGTGTGCTGCACTCCTCTATGAAGAATGAATGAGAATGAAGAACAGAAATTGGAATGACTTATCATCAAGGATTGAAAAAGAAATCTCGAGATTTCAACGTTGTTTAGTCGACTGCTGTATAATAAACTATCACAAACATTTATATATTAAAAATATTACTGGACTGCATTTGAAATATTTTGACCTGTGTTCAGTGTCAGCATGAACATTGTGAATCTTTAGATAATTGATTTTATATAATACACATAGTTTATACAGTATTCAGTATTTCTGATCCATTTCAGCTATGCCCGCAGTAACCCAGTGTCTTGTGGGAAATGTAGTTTTGACATATGGGACTTCATGAAAAGGTCAGAAACAGTATTCTACTGTTTAAATTGTTCTTACACCATTTTAAAAACCCAAAATAACAATTATAAAATGGCTAAAGAACCTAAGCAATTTTAATAGCATTAATATGTATACAGCAATTAAGACAAGTATTATTTGAAGCCATTTAAGCAGATATAAACATACTGTACCAAATGGGATTTCATGATTATTAATGGTGTTCCAAAAATGTATTTGTTAATTACATATTACATAATTAATGAATAGATTAGTTTATGTATTGAAATAGTCTGACATACTCTAAAGATTATTAGAACTTTGGCACTGAATGTGAAAACTATTTTAGTTGAGAGAAATTATATAGCTCTTTAACAGTGACATAAATGTATCTTATGTGCAAGAGTCGGCTGATATTTCAGTCGAACTCAATACAATATAAGCAAGCTAAGACCTTACACTTCAAACAACATCTCCTTTCTCTGTACGTTTGTGCTTATTTCAGACATTTTACTTTGTGAGAAGCTGAAAGGATAAATAGAACTCTTTCTGATAATTTGCAGCATTTAAAATGTTTTAAGGAAAATACTCTTAATGTGAAAAGGTTAAAAATGAGTAAAACATTTTTAAAGAAGCAACAATTATTTCTGTGTCAATGTCTCATAATTCCCATTGTAAAAGTCACATTAGTTCATTGTTCAAATGTAAATGGTTTAAACTATGCAAATAATAACAGATAAAATATTAATTTTCCCACATAAATCATTAAAAAGCCGTAATATTGTCTCCAAAATTTCCTGGAGGGACTGATCAGCATGTGTTGGCGATCAGCACCGATATGAGAGCCCATTGGCAGGCAGGCTCTATTGCTGAGTGTGGCGAGTGGCCCATGACATTGCACAGTTGTACATTGGTCTGAACAGGCCGGCTCGCTTAACAAATCCGACTGCGAGGGCGGTTCGCAGTTATGCTCTCTGTACCTTGGGGGAAGACTTCTCCCTTGAAGGGGAGGAAGGTAAGGACTCCTTTTCTTGCTTGCGTAGCAGGGATCGTAGCTGATTGACTGCAAAACATAGAGAACTTTTCGTTAGCGTGATTATATTTTCATTCTGGTGCCGCCATATGCTACTTTTGTGAGAAACAGGCATTTCACATCGCGTGCATGTTGGTACCGATAATGGGCATGTATGGTAATGTATTTCCACACTTTCAAAGCATGCAAGAAAGGTTAGAGACAAGAGGGATCCAGTTGGGCAGCTCATTTGTTAGCTACAGCCAATTGCTCATTCATTTCATCAGAGAAGCCAGGTCAATAGCATTTACAACACGACTAAGTGACATCTTCCAGACCTCCACAGCCGTTCAGGTGAGGATGCGCCTCATGTTCTCAGTTCAGATTTTTTTTAAAAATCACTACTCAGAACATAAAGTCTTTCATTTCTACAGCAAACCTCTCTTTTCAAATCATGTTAAAGGCCTTGAAGTCATCACATAAGAAAAATACATTTCAGTAAGATATCAGTTTCAACATATTATCATACATTGAGACACAGGAGTTTACACACACTCCCGTTGCTCTGCTACAACACAGAGAGAGCACGGAGAACATCCATGGCCTCAAACAGCTGTGGAAACAGTGATCACGAAGCCACAGCAATGGGATCACTGGCACCAAGTTTCGCATGGGCAGTGACCGTTCTCCAGAGGCAGCCATCAAACACTCAAGGACTCTGGGATGGCAGGAATCGATGCAGAATTCACCTCTGGCCACCGAATTCCACGGCAGCCACAGAAAATTACTACCTGCATGCAGGTTTGCTGCAGCATCAGTGAAGCACCTGTAGACAAACTTGACTGGCCACATAAAATGGGCCACAGATGAGATACCATTTGTCTCATCTCATGTCCTGCTACTACACCTCCTTGTAGCTTATACTTTTCAAGGCCAGCAGCCATATCACCCTGCAACTCACAATTGGCAACCCACTGAAGCTAAGGAGGTGTGAGCCTGGTCAGTACCTGGATGGGAGACCTCCTGGGAAAAACTAAGGTTGCTGCTGGAAGAGGTGTTAGTGGGGCCAGCAGGGGGCGCTCACCCTGTGGTCCATGTGGGTCCTAATGCCCCAGTATAGTGACGGGGACACTGTAAACAAGCACTGTCTTTCGGATGAGACGTAAAACTGAGATCCTAACTCTCTGTGGTCATTAAAAATCCCAGGGTGTTTCTTGAAAAGAGTAGGGGTGTTACCCCGGTGTCCTGGTCTAATTTCCCATTGACCCTTAACAATCATGGCCTCCTAATAATCCCCATCTATGAACAGGCTTCATTACTCTGCTCTCCTCCCCACTGATAGCTGATGTGTGGTGAACGTTCTGGCACACTATCATCCAGGTGGATGCTGCACATTGGTGGTGGTGCAGTTGAGTCCCCATTACATGTAAAGCGCTTTGATTTGAGTGTCCAGAAAAGCGCTATATAAGTGTAAGCAATTATTATAATAATTATAAGATCGGTGCAGTAACTCTTAACAGCATTGTCCAATGCAATCCCTCTCTCCAAACCCTGATGGTGGCATCCTACCAGCAGCTGTTAGTGTGCTGAGCTCAAGCAACGCAACACTGAGGACAACACACTCCTGCACTGAATGAAAGCCGACAACTTTCAAGGTCTGTATCCTGCTGTAAAACACGACAGGGAACACGACTGTACCTGAACGGTTCTAGCAACACCTGCAGATAACATAATGCAATTTTCCAGGACGCCACTAACTTCTTAAGATATTGAAAACAGTTTGAAACTTGCTCTTCAAATGGGAGACTGAAAACATGAGATTTTAAAGAGCTACAAGACTGGCTTTTCATTCAGCAGGGTTCAACTAAGTATCTGAGAGCCCAGTGAAAAGCAGAAAACAGAAGGAATTGGGGTTCTTCAGGCCCGCAGCTGTGAAGTGAGGAGCTGACCTCGTGTTTTCTCAGACCTGGGGTTTGTCGGGCGTGCGCGGTGTCAGACCGGCGGGCGCGGGCCGTACCTGCGGCGCTGTGCTGCAGCTGGTGCCAGCTGTCCCGGGACCCCGCCTGCTCCGCGCCTCGTCCCGCCGGGCTCCTGGGCCCCAGCATGCTCCGCAGCTGCCGGGCGCTCCTGCTGGCTCGGTCTGTGGAGGAACAAGCCGGGTGAGTGACACCGCAGCGAGCCTGTCTGCCCCTCCCGTGAAGACCCGGGTGGGCAGGGGCCGGCATGCGAGCTCAGCGAGAAGCCCTCTCCTCCGGAGGAAACAGGAATCACAGCAGGACGGCCGCACGGTCTCAACAGCACGGTTCTAAACACTGACAGCAACACAGCAACGGCAAGAAACCTTGCACAATTAAAGACTGTGTTGAAATTGTTTTTTCCCCCCACATTGTTTATATAAAGACCTGACAGTCTCCTGCAGCCAACAGGGGTTAATATGACTATTTATGTCCTTACAACAGATTCATAAATAAATGACCCTATTGCATAGGTTTATATGGAAAACCGGAACATTTCTATAAAAACCTAACAGTCACCTACTGTACAATATATAACGTATTGAATTAAGGGATGCTTTCGTCCAGGGAAATACATTTTATTCTATCATTGTATTAGGATTAATGTAAAGAAGCGTACATTTCAAATTATTTAGAAAAAAAAAACATTTTGATGCTATCTATATCGAAAAAGATTTTTCATTTTTATCCAGTAAGAAAAGGCCTTGCTTGCATTTCCCCGGGGTTTGGCTGCAAAGCCTTTCCAAAGGGATACTCTTCCACTCCTTGAGGAAGGAGCGTGTTCCTGACAGCCCAATCGATCCGCTGTATAGGTGCATGTCTACACCGCGAACCCATAAATATTTATATCTGCTGAGTCGCATTGATCTGCCGAAGAGCACGTAAATTATAGAAAGCAGAGACTATAATTGAAGAATATTTAATAAAGTGTAATAAAGTATTTTATCGCTGCATTAAATCAAAAAAACTCAACTACACCATACGTTTATCGTATCACTGTATTACGTTACCATACAAAGTAGCAAAGAGGCTAAGCGATATAATTGTAAAAAAGTGTAGATGTTGCCGGTAAACGTCAACTGGTATGCAAGCCGTGTAACTGTATTTTCAGTTTACAGACACCATTATAAGCATCCCTGTACATCTGGTCATTAGAATCGAGCTGTTCCTCTCCTGGTCACCTCTCAGAGCCTGTTGGTATTGCTCCAGCTCCCCGTCATCCTCGGACTCCACAGTGGGCTTCATGGATTATACAGACCGGCTGGGGGGCACGAAATTCAAGGGCAGACTTCACACCCGCACTCGCGTTCCCGAGCAGAAGCTCTATTTTATTTACCCCAAATTTTTAACCGAAGAGCCTCAAGCACAGCCAATCGGTGACGCGCCTGCCACTTCCTCAAACTGGTCCCAGGTTTCCTTGGGAATGGTAGTGCTCTTCGGGCGTCAGCCTAACGTCCTCAGGCGGAGAATAGGAAACGCAGAAACTACAACTCCCAGAGTTCCGCCGCGCGTTGCCAGGGAGGCCGCCGCCATGCTGCCCCTAGCTACTGAGCATTCCGTCGGCTTGCCAAAAAGGCGACCCCTCCTCTGCCTTGCTCTTTTCACGATTTCCATAGGTCCCGGCTCACGTCAATCCCCCGGAGTCCTGCCTACTCCTCCGCTCTCAGCGGCGCTGATTGGCCAGAAGCACCCTCAGGTTGCGACGTCCGTCCCCGTTCGTGCCAGCGATTGGTCCGTGCGGACGCCCGTCGGCGTGGAGGCCGCGCCCAGAGGGTCGGGCTGGAGCTGCAGGCGCCTGCGGGCTCCGGCGCCGTTATGCGAGGAGCGGCAGCGTTATTGCTGAGCAACCGAGACAAATAGGCGAGCAGCCACATACAGGGGCTGGGCTAGTCTCTGTGTGAGCGCATTGTGTATATACGGCTATAGTGGAGTGGACACACGTATACACTCACAACAGTCCAGAAAAGGGTAAGTAGGAGACTTGGCTTCTTATTTCTTGTAAGGATGCGTCGTTAGTTTAACGCTGGTCGGGTTGGCGAGAACAGGGCTAATAATAAAGCACAATGCACTTGAATACTGAAACGCTTTTCTCCGTCTCCATGTCTGTGGAGCTCGCAGCGGTACAGTCTGGCCGGGACCCCCCGGCAAGCGGCTCTGCCACACGGGCGGGGGGACCGGGGAGTCTTCTGTCTGCTCGGGGCCGTCCGGTTAGTCCGGTTCTTTCCAGAAACGCGTCCCCGGTGCAGGGGGTGTTCCTGCGCGGCGGTGACACCTCGGCTCTGCTGGGTGAGGGTGAGGGGGGGCGCGGTTAGCCGTCCTCGTGAAGGCGATGGAAGAGAGGCAGGGGCGGATAGGGGTCCCCCCCCCCCCCTCCCCTCCTCCATGTGCGAGAACCCCCCGGTCTGTCGGGGTGCGGGGAGCTCGGGCGAGGGGGCGCTGGGAGGATGTTGCCGGGGTGCACGGCCGCACGAGGCTGCGGGATGAAGGAATGAGCCATTTCCTGCCTGCTCCCAGACGGGCTGAGTCCTGAAGATGTCGGGGGGGCCGGGAGCGCAGAAAATGGATCCATCTCTTTCAAACGTGCAGCAAAACAGTGGAGAATGTAACGGGAACAGAGACTGGGTCCCGCCAATCCGCTGTCAGTTTTTGTCCTGACTGCCCCCCCCCGCACACACACACCCCACTCCCAACATCTGTGGCGCGGATGGCTGCAGACCGACGTTGTTTTTTTTTTTAATTGTTTGCCGACGTTTCATCTGGTTGGCACAGTACATAATATTTCCGAGGCAGTGAAACGGCGGTTTTGAGGGAGTGACCCTTTTTCGGGGAACCCCCCCTCCCCCGCGCACCCCCGAATAAACGGGCTTTTCCAGGGGACCGTTACTCCAGTCCCGACCCGGTTGGGCGTTCACAGATTTGGTCTGTGCTCTGGGTGTGAACGAACATGCCCTGTGTATAATGTGCATGGGCGCTGTTGGTTTTGCGGGGTAGCGGGGTACCCCGGTTTCTGTTAGTGTGGCACCAGCAGGCCCGGCTCTGTGCCGGATGGACGGCGTGGCTCTGCTGTGTGGTGCGGGGCCGCCGAGAGTCCCTCACCCCCACGGAGCTGACACTGGGGTATCGGCTGTCAGAGGTGCGATATCAGCCGATGTCGGAGAGATCCCCTTGCGTTTATCGCTGAAGTGACAGTGGAGTAATCACAGCCAGTGTGTGTGGAAGTCCTGGGTTTGTGCCAGTGCACGTCACAGCCCGCCTCTTCCTCCTCCTCCTCAGTATTTATTTAAGAGAGACGGGATCCGTTACCAGCCCTGGGCCTATCAGATGGAGGACATCCTCCATATCCTGACTGGGAGCTCTCTGTCAGGCCAGGAGACACGCAGCGCCGCTTCAGAAGGTGTTAACTACAAGCTGCACAAACTCAAATGTTTTTAATAATGACATTGTTGTGGCGGAGAGTTGGTTTCTGAGTGCAGACATCCCTGTTCTACACTGATTAACGTCCTTGGGTTATAGCCACAAAAGTCTTTTTTTTTCCATGGCATGTGTATCTCCAGGACAGGACAGAGCTGTGTGTGATGTTCAGAAAAGATTTCTTTTTTTTTTTTTGATGTTTCTCATAAGCATTGCTCGTCTGACAGATCGATTATGTCCATCTGCTAAACAACTTGGCCGTGTGGCCAAGGTTTTTGTTTTATTCCAGTTTTAAACGTATCTCCGGTCGCTCTCCCCTTGCCAGGGAGGTGAGGGTGAACCTGAACACTGGTAAAGGTGTGGTGTGTTGCCACTGGTGTGCAGGCGGAAGCTGGCCTGGGTGTATTTTGAGTGCTGTGGAGCTGCAGAAAACATGGGGCTGCTGAGGTGAAAATGCTCCTCCTGGGCTGTCAAATGGTCTCGCAGCTCTGCCGTATCCTCTTAGATGGAGTCGTCTTCCAGCCTGGTGGTTTTGCAGTGACAGAGGAGGCAAAAAGACCATCTGAACACGAGAGGTTTTTTTTCTTGCCGTGAGAGGTTCTGTGGGTCTCGCTCGGCGTGGCAGCGAGAGGCCAGGAAGAGACCAGCGCCGGCCTCCCTGCTGGACGTCCCGTTTGAAGGAAGCGCAGACCTGGGCTAATGGAGCCGGAATGAGGAGAGCTGACTCCAGCTCTTCCTGCTCGGTCAGTCCAATCCATCATCCTCACAGCTGCTCGATTCGGGATTCTATCGCAGAGGTGAACCGAGCCTTCTCTGCGACTGCAGTCACTCAGTGTGACTCTCAGGTAGCCGCAGTGTGTGAAAGCTGTGAAACGGAGCCGTGCAGTGTGCTGCACAAACTGTCCCTCGCCCATGGGCTCGTTGTGTTCTTGCCAACCTCTCCTGCTCTGGCCGCGCGGCCGTGCTCTGCTCTTTCACGGGTGAGACCCGCGCAGCCTGGGGCGCTGGAGCTGGGCAGCAGCGGGCCGGCGAGCCCCGTCTCAAGCGGCAGGAAGTGGGCGGAGATAAGACGGGCTCCTCGGGTCTGGCGCCCTCACATCAACACCGTTTAAAAAGGAAACCTTGAGGCGAAAATAAGACCTCAGAGGAATCCCGATTACACACAGAAATATCTCTGATCAGCCCAACACTTGAAGATTCTTAATAAGTAAGCTGCTGTATGTAATCCTGTGGGTCTCTGTAACTGACTGGAAGGAAACGGACTGTAACATTACATGATCATCCAAATGTATGTATTACATAGTATATAACATAGTGTATACTGGTTGTGCAGTAACTCTTTGCAAGGTGTATTGAATTTTGGGCATCTCTGTTTTGTCTGATTGTTTCATCTTTGGCCCTTACTGGTGAACAAGAGAAAGAATTTAATGGTTAAGTTTTAAGAATATCTGAAAGGTTACAAGGGACATGAAGTGATTTGGCCCCTCTATCCCGATAGTAGCTAATTGATGCAAGCATGTCCCCTGGCCGTTTTGTGGAAGAAGCCAGGGCACCAGATTTAACCACAAGGCTGGCTACCTTGTTCTCCGCTCTCACGAGCCTTTGGGTAATGAAGTGCCTCCTGTTGTTGCTTTTAACCCCTGTCACGCAGTCACCACTTGTTTCCTCTGGTTAATGTTTCAGTGGTCAGCTGGCTTTGTTATTGCTGTTAAGGATTTTGAATGCTTGAATCTGGTGCCCCTGTAGTTTTTCTCTCGAATGTCTATGAGGAACAATGATCATTCCTGAGACCTTTTACTAATGAAGTGCTTCAGAACAGCGCTGCTTGGTACAGGTGGGCAAAATGAGCTACGTAATAAATGTTGCACATTTTAACTGCCTGTTGTTCCGCCAGAATCGCTAATTGTAAAGGATGGCCATCCTTCAGAACCCCCCGGTCTGCAGGGGCCAGATGCGACCACTGTGCTCTCTTCTTCCGCTGTGTGTGGAGTCGGGTGATCTGCTCCTCTCATACCTCAGGCTGGCAGCGCTGGCACCACACCTCAGGTGCCATGCTAGCAATGGAAGGTGCTTTTGTGTGGGCAGACTGGCTTTCGACCGGCCGAAAAACCATCGTCCGGTTTTGTTTTCAGTCAGTGCTACGCAAAGGGTTAAACACTGCTTTTTGTTTGGCTGCTGTGGTGAAGGATCTGATGGTGCTTTTGTCTTGAAATTTCGACTGCATTGCACAGCTCTCCAGCTGGTGTTTCCTCAGGATGAAAGTGTGGTAGCAGCAGGGCCTGGAACTAGACCGCTCTTTTCCTACAGTGAAGAAATGGAATGGCTGCTGCAAATCAGACAGCAGGGCAGCTCTGAAGAACTGTAGACTCCATTACCCCCCAGGCTAACAGGGAGACAACAGTGCTATTGTCTTCTTGGCTCTGCTGAGGAACATGACAAAGGAGAGAAAATACATTGGAGGTATTTTCACTTTCTTCTCTGCTGGGAATGAGTGATGTTTTTAAATTAACCACTTAAATATAGCCCTTCGTTTGCAACAATTTACAGAAATCCGAATAAAGCCCCAAATACTTTTTTTTTCTCATCATGGATTCTCTGCACTTAAAATGTTTATCCCACTGCCGTGTGCCCAGCCGAGATTAGGCAAGCTTACACTGTGAATTTTTAATACTTCTGTGGCATGACTGCACACCATTGTACATTGTACAGTGTATTTATCACTCTGAAATTTTATTTATACGTGCATTTAAAAAAACTCAGACCACTGGTGTGTATTGCCCTGTTGTTAAATTTGTCTGTGCACAGAGACTGTGCAAGTGGGTTTTGAGTTCACCTTTCCTTTGTGTAGATTTTGAACGCTCTGGCCCGGTTGGGAGTGTAAGGAGACACAAGGAGGGCAGTCCGGTCCGTTTCGCAGAGATACCAAGCGTCTTGAGAGAACAAGCAGGATTGCTGTAGGCAATACAGTGGCCCAAAAAAATTGCAGTTCTACAATTGAGACGGTCTTTTCTTGTTCTTACCAGGGGGCATTGTGTTCTCTGAAATGTGGTTTCCCTGTAGCCTGGAGGCACAAGAGCTAGACGTCTGATAACAGAAGCCTGGGATTTTCAAAAACATGGCCCCCACAAACAGCCTCGTAGGAATGGAGTTACCCGTAACAGTTGCTTTGTAACTGTGGGTTCTCGTGTAATAATAATAATTGCTTACACTTATATAGCGCTTTCTGGACACTCCACTCAAAGCGCTTTACAGGTAATGGGGACTCCCCTCCACCACCACCAATGTGCAGCATCCACCTGGATGATGCGACGGCAGCCATAGTGCGCCAGAACGCTCACCACACATAAGCTATCAGTGGGGAGGAGAGCAGAGAGTAATAAAGCCAATTCATAGATGGGAATTGATGGGTAATGAAGCCAATTCATAGATGGGGATTATTAGGAGGCCATGATTGGTAAGGGCCAATGGGTAATTTGGCCAGGACGCCGGGGTTACACCCCTACTCTTTACAAGAAACTCCCTAGGATTTTTAATGACCACAGAGAGTCAGGACCTCGGTTTTACGTCTCATCCGAAGGACGGCGCCTGTTTATAGTATAGTGTCCCCGTCATTATACTGGGGCATTAGGACCCACATAGACCGCAAGGTGAGCACCCCCTGCTGGCCCCACTAACACCTCTTCCAGCAGCAACCTTAGTTTTTCCCAGGAGGTCTCCCATCCAGGTACTGACCAGGCTCACACCTGCTGAGCTTCAGTGGGCTGCCAGTTGTGAGTTGCAGGGTGATATGGCTGCTAGGCTGAGATTGCTGAGTACTGGTGCAGTCACCTTGGCTGTCTGGAAAAATTAGAGATCAGGGTGTGAAAGTTTTCAGACGATTTCTAATCTTAATTTCGAATCTCTGACACCTGCCAGCCTCACAGCCACTCGTGTTTGGGCACGTCGCAGGCGGCACAGCCCCATACTGGAGGCTCAAGGCTGATGGGAGGGGAGGCGTGTCCCTCACTGACAGCACCCCGTGCACAGGGGGCGCTGTGGAGAAGAGAGTGCCCAGGTCGGCTAATCCCACTCACGCCCCACTCAGATGAGGAGGTGACACGCCCCAGACTCGGACCTGCGCCGACAGCATCATAGAGCTCTTCCTGCACTCGGGTGAGCACCTCGAGGAGCCCCAGAACGTCTCATTCTGCAGGAGTTTTACCTGTTATCTGAACGGCGATTCTCTGGCTTGTCAGACAGGCAGAAGAAGTCACGTCTGTGACCTCATGTACACCGAATGGCCTTTCAGCGGTGGAATTATCTCGGCATTAATTCAGCTTGATGAGAGGAGCTGTGTGAAATCCCTTGTTTTCGGGCCGGTTTATTGCTGTAATTCCCCAAGACTGGAGTACACAGCCAGAGGACACAGGGGTGCTTATCTGTCGGTCAGTGTCACTGTCCTGCCAGGACCCCTCATGGCTTAGTCCTGGCAGAGGAGTGTTGTTGTTTGTGTTTGAACAGATTAAACATGTCTGAGTAATCAAATCCCGTTAAGGTTATCCTCTGTGTTGGGCAATGCGCTGTCAGTTGTGCTGAGGAAGTCTCCTGCAGTCACAGGTACAGCTCCCTGCTGTTCTCAATCAGTTTCTCTGGTTCTGCTGCCAGTAACTCAGGCATTCTAGAGATCTGGGACAAAACAAGATTTTTTTTTCTTAATTTAGATTTTTTGGTTTAAGCAAAATTTTATTACATGTTTTGAAAGACTAGGGTCTTGTCGATCAGACTTTATAAAGGAAAAACTTCCTGTTTGAAATGTTTGCAGTTGACCACTGAACTCCATCAGACACAGTAAAAAGCGTAGTATTTTAAAATAGTTTCTTCTCAAGAGAATGAAGCCCTTAAATGTACTGTAACACAATCTACAAATTTTATCAAATATTCTGTCATCATATTTGTAAGGGTTTATTTTAGTTTAAAAAATCGGCAAGAAATAATCCTGTGCCAATTGTTTTCAAATACAGTCTTTGATTTTAAATAAAAATAATGTAGACATACTTGAAATATTAAAAAAAACCTACTTCAGTTGTAAAAGGCAGGTTTTTAATCAAAATAAACAATAATATCGCAGTGGTAAATGTCATTTTCTAGAAAATATTGAAAAAAGACTGGCGAAGGTGATTGTTTGATGACGGACTTGACCTGTAAGTGACGGAGTTGAGAAAAGATTTTAAAAAATTGTTGTATTTACTTCTTAGAACATCAATTCAATTTATTTTTATATAGCACCTTTCACAACAAGGTTGCCTCAAGGCACTTAACAAAGCTCTGTGACAATACAACAACAATAGAACATCAAAAACTGTCTAGACTAATTTGCTTAAACTAACAAAATTTCCAGCTAAAACAGAAAGCATTTAATTTTCAGAATACATCTGAATTTTCTTCATTACCAGGTAGTATGAGGTTTAACTTTTATTTACCGGGTCATAGGTGACATACATGTCATTTCCAGCAAAACAGAAACCATCACAAACATAGCTTGGTTTAATAAGAACTAGATTTTAGTTTCAGAATACATCTAAATTTTCATCATTGTCAGGTGATATGTGATTTATTTTTTATTTACTGGGTAGTATAACTGACATGTTCCCTAACATCTGGAGACATTTTGTAAATTTCTCTTGTTCTGCTTATACGGGTGGGAGCTGCCTTTCCTGCCATTTTTACCAAGTCGTCACCAAGTGGACAGAAACCTACGTCTTCTTTGCCATGTCTTGGTTTAAAATGGGCTTTTGGACCATTGGGGTGGAAAAATTCTACTTCCACATTATGGTGTTCAGAATCCACAGCAAGGACTTTGCACAGCCACCAGTGGTCCCTACATCCAGAGTTATCGGCAGTTATTCAGTTTCTTGTATTAATTGTGACAAAGGACTCATGGTGGTTTCCACTGTGTTAGAGGAATGTACCTGTGCAGAGCTCAAATAAAATAGGCTTGGGCTGAAGCATTCACTGCAAAAGCATGAAAGCTGCCTGTAACTCAGACCCTTTTCATGTGAAAAACGTGTGGATCTGTCTTGTAGATGGCAAGGATTTCAGACTTGGTGAGTAGCCAGTCAAATGTCTCAATCTCTTTTCCTCCCATGAGATATAGTTTGACATTGTGCAAGTTTGCAGACACTTCTTTGTGCAGACACTTTCTTGCATCTGTGATAACATGGCCTCTAAGCACTCGAGTGTCTGCTGCCCTCTTCACTGCTGCACCAGTTCCATCTGGTGCCCCCTAACCATGTGAAGTTGGGAAGAAGTTCCATTATGCTCTTTTGAATCCCAGTTTGAAAGACGTGTCAGACAGGAGAGAAAAGTTTTTATATTGTTTGCTGGGAACGTCACACCAAAAGTGCACCGTATGAACGGATGTTCTCATGGATCTCTCTCAGCACTGATTCCATGGAGGCCCGAACTGCTGGAGCCTCTTGTCGCTGTGCAGAACGCTGTCTTCTCTTTGCTTGTGTAGTACATTCCAGTGTGTGAATTCAGTTGTGGCAACTTGTGGCCAGAATGGCAGGCTTGAACGTCTGATTGGTACTTGCATCTCCACGCCTCATGTACAACAACAGCATTTTCACAACAATTTTGAACCAGATTTCTGTACTCGTTAGACTGGTTCTGAACTAAGCACGTGTTGAAGTTTTGCTAACTGTAATAGTTTCTTGCGCTTCCTAAGCTCTCTCTGTGACTGTCCCCATGCCTTTCTCTTGTCTCTCTCACATCAGTCTCCTATTTGCTTTATTTTTCCTTCAGACACTCCCATCTTTGTCTCTCCCTTGCTAATTCTTGAGCCTTACTGTCGGGTTGACTGTTAATTCTCTCCCTTTTCCTTCTTTGGTATTCTCTGTTCCTTCTGCTGTGCTCCTCTGAAGTCAGTGACTGTCTGGTCACGTGTGCCTAAAATCTAAAAGCAGGACTAAATAGTCTTATTTGCTGTTTTTATTCATCCACAACAATAAATAAATGTAAAAAAAAGCTAAACAATTTTAGCTAAGATTCTTAGCTGATTTTAATAGCATATTACAATTACAGTTGATAAAATTGTGCATTATCAACTCTGTCAGCCTTGATGTCCACCATAAGACGAAATATCTGTTGACATTGTACAGAGTTGACAAAATTGCGTTTGTTTTTCTCGCACGTTGTCTACAGAGTAGCCATTTTGTTTTATGCTATTTATGACAGGGTCTCTTCGAACTAATGAAATACAAACCTTTTTAATACATGATTTACATTTTTTTTATCTAAAAGAAAATGGAGTTGACGTTTTATAGTTGTGACATGGCCATTTGAAAAATTATTTATTACATTTATCAAAAAATAAAAAACCTACCAGATCATGAGGAGATGTGTCACACAACGAAACCAGGAAGTGGGAAAGGGGCGCTTTGGATGTAGCTTCCCGTATGTATTCCTGATTTTATAACACTTTTGTAAGAATCTGACAGTGTCGACGCTGAAGTTGGGACACAATTTTTGAGAGACAACATTTACAGGAGAAAAAAACATTTATATCAAATATGGATAAATATAAACATTCCCATGCCTCTTCTATCAGTCTGTGTAGGTATTTCATTGTTTCAAGAGATTTTTTTTTTGCCATTTTGCAAATCTGAACCCTGGTCTAGGACAGGGCCATTTTAGGTTCTCCTTGATTATGAAATGATAAAAAAATATTACCCCAAAAAGTAGGATAAAGGAACATAAATGCATAAAAAAGCATCTAAATATTAATTTAAAACAGTTTATAACATTTATGTATTAATTTTTCAGCCATTTTAGTAGACTTTATTGGTAGGGCATGTTTTGCCCAGATTCTCAAGAATGCCTGAACTACTGAAAACATAAAAAGCTCATGTGCTGTGAAATGAAGCCCATCATGCTTAAGAAAGAAGAGAGGTTTTTAAATAGCTCTCTTTAGAACAATTATTGGCAGTTTCAACTTGACAAGACTGTCCTCCAATATCTGATGTGACTCCCTGTGATTAACTCATTCTCTGCTTCCTGTCCACACAAAAGGGAACAAACCATTGGCTAATTATCAGACTTGACATGAATTCTGAATCATTACAGTTGGCTGTTAAACGTTAACCCATAAAGACAATACCGCTCAGATGCAATACTGTCTTCTTACAATTGTTTTCCTTTAGGCAAAGTTTTGAATAACGTCTTGTTTTCTCGGAAGGGCAGTCTGCGAAGAGTATACAATTTTATCTAGATTTAAATCCCTTTGGAATATCATCTGCTTCTTCTACAGTGTATTGCTAATTGTTTGTTTATGAATTATACCACATAATAAGCTAGGTCTTTGATATAAACTATGAAGAGCACAGATCCTTGTATAGATCCCTGTGATACTTTTAATTTGTTACATCACCACATTTTGAGCATTCACCCATTTTCTGTTTGTTAACCAGTTCTCAGTCCAAACACATGCATCTGCTTGAATGCCTACTGCCTACAGTATATTTTCAAAATTAAGACTTTATGAGGAACTTTAGCAGAAACCTTTTGAAAATCTAAATATGCTCTACTGTATATCCATTACTTTGTTGCTTGTTTAAAGAACTTTAAATTGTTGGTTGGTTAAGTAAGGCCCGTCTTTTCACGCTGGCTGTTCCCTGGGATATTATTTCTATATACATGATCATCTAGTCCAGCTCTAATAACTATTTCCATAACCTTACATGTAATCGGACATATGGGACTATTATTGGTTGGGTCAGTTTTGTTGCCCCTTTAGTGGATGGGAACTACATGATCAATTCTCCAGACCCTGGGACCCTGGGACCTATGCCCAAGTTTCCTTGGATGTAACTGATAGGATGCTATGGGTATTTCTGAATCATGTTTGCCTCTTCTGTGCTGATACTATTCAGTGAAGAATTTTGTCCGTCCACTGTCTGAGGCAAGTTGTTTTCTTGCTCAGTGAATTCCTGGGTGAAATACTCCTTTAGAATGTCAGACATTTCCCTTTCAATGTCTACAAGTTTCCCATTGCTGCCCAAGATACACATTACTTCATCCTTTATGGTTCTTTTGCTGTTATAGTACTGAAAGAACGTTTTATATTTAATTTAAGCCTTCTTTGCTATACTCCTTTCCTTCTATTGACCTTTCTAATATCATTATTACCTGTAACTGGATACTGTTTTTAATCATTTTTAAGAGCGCTTTCTTTTATGTAGGTCTGAAAATCCCCGGTGTGCTTTGAAGAAGAGCCCAGGCACTTGTTTCAGGAACAGCTTAGTGCGTCCCTGCTGTGACTTTGGTGTCAATCACCGATGGGTTTGGGGACTTGCTGTGGCTGAAGGAGATTCTTTTGGCATAGCTGCCCAATGTAGGAATACTGATGTTATAATTGCAGATTTTAATCAAGTAGAAGAGGGCCATATGGCAAAACAATGAGGTAGATCAAGTTCTGAGCTCTTTTACTTTATTTATTACTGATTTATTTAGAAGCCCAGAGCCTGTTTTGTTTGGATTGTATTTGCATTACCAGGTGGATTCTTTACGGTTGGATACGCTTTCCAATATTTGAAAAATAATTTATTTAGGAACATGAATTCCTGTGTCTCCTTGCAGCCCGTTGGATCCAAGGGATAGATGCTTGTGAATGTCCAGAGCCCGTGGTGGTTGCCTTGAGATCCCCTGTGCCCCCGCTGTGCTGGTGGGCTGCTCATGTGTGCCAGTGCTCATAAGCCCTCAGGGCTGGTTCTTCTTCAGTGTTGATCCACTGGCTTTCCTGTTAAGAGCAAACTTTTAGCAGCAGGACTCCAGCTGGGAGCTGGCGCATACCGAGTGCTCTCTTCTTGCACTGGGAAGCAGAGTATGAATCAATATCTGAAACAGCAGCACAGGGACTTTCCAGGAGATTAGCCTCTTGACAGGCCCCTTCAATTTTCAATAACTTTTGAAACGGGAATCGGAATTTAGTGAAGTAAGAATGAGCGTTTCATCCTTTCCTTATCAGCTTAAAGTAGGGGACTTTAAAACCTTCATTTTCTTCACTTTCACTGTTCTTGAGCGATTTTCACAGGGTAAGATTGCAAAAGCTTGAAAAAATAGCTAACATGAGAATGTGACACATTTCAGTAAAAGCAGTATGGATCTATTTATTCTTTTGAGAAACGTTTTTATTGCAGTAACAACGAACACTTGGGCAAACCCCCAACCTTAATGAACTAGACAGACCGTTTCCCCCACGTTCTTATTGAAGAACTAAGGACTCTAATAGAAAGAGGCGCCCAGGAGGCTGCAGTCTTCCTCCCGGTGGCCACTCTGTTGGTTTTAACCCTGCCAGGTCTCCAGGTCTCCAGACTACTCCTCTAGTTCAGCACAGGGGTAAGTCTGGCTGTTTGCATGGGGTTCCCAGTTGAAAATGGGTTTTATTAGCAATACGTACAATCATTTGTTACTCTTTTTGCTTAGGAACACAGAGCCTTCCTAGCATGCATGAAACATTTTTGGCCTGACATGGTCTTTGGGGAACTTAGGATTGCCCCCAATGCTCTGTCATTAGCAGATGAGTTGACTTGTCATGTACAGTATGCTCACCTGTACAGAGCTGTAACAGTGACCCTTGGCACTGGTAAGAGGGAATGGATGGGTCCTTTCAGACTTAATTCTTACCGGCAAGTTTAAACTATCAGTGAGCAAGGAACTGTGCTCAGGATTGGATTGGCACAATGAAATACTACTCTGAGAAGCTATAGGAGAAAAAGAGCCTCTTGATACTGGGCTCTCTTAGCCTCAGAGTGAACCACAGTGCAGAAAGCTCTTGAAGTGCGTTTGCTGATAATTCAGGATGTGATAAGCTGTACGTGCTGCCTGAAACGCTAAGACCAACGCTTCATGTGTGGGGCTGAAGTACTGTAATCTGTGTATTGTGTTGCTTTTCAACAGCTGCCTGGCATAGTGAATTTTGCATTTCCCTATAATGGCATTTTAATTGGAACCACTTGCTTATTCAGTGCAAGTTACTTTCAGGGACACCACATGTTGTTAGTTATAAGGGTCACAGCATTCATGCAACTATTTGAATGCCCCGATATAAGTGAAAATCTACATTCTGATACCAGTATTTATCCAGTTTTGTTCATTTCATGGCTTTTATTGAAGTGGTGAGTATGGAGCAGGAAATTTATTTTTCTTATACAGGAATGCAATTTTCACTTTTACTATCCTGCATACTTGTGTTCCTTTTTTAGGTTTGTGTACTGTACTGGAATTTTGCGTAGAAATTAATCCGGCGCAACAGTTATGGTCTGAAGTTTTCAGGTGCGAAAATGACTGATAAACAAACCTCAGCGCCTCAGTGTCCTCAGCGCCGTCAAAGACAGTGTTTCAGAGCTGTGGAGTTGTAAGTGCCATTATCACATTTGTGAAATGAGCACATTGCAGCAGCAGATCTGAAATAATCTGAGTGCAGTAGATGTGCTCTACTTGCCAGTGACGGACAGAGTTATTTTTAGACCTTTACAGGGGAGATTTGTTCCATCTCGTCTTTACAGAGGGATGTGCAGCACATGGGGTCCTCTTTTCATGGGTATCATTATCTAAATGTGGCAGCGCTGTCAGACAAGAATTAAAATCTCATCAGTCGAGACGCTCGGGACTCTCACTGGCGTGACCAGCTCTTTTTTTAAGTTTCCAGACTCCCCCCTTTTCCCTTAAACTGCTGCTTATTCCGAGCCCGAGCTCCTCCTTCCACTTTTAAGACTGCAGAAGTGTAACAATCCTCAGAGTATCTAGGAGCTCTGGCCTGGTGCCACTGACACAGGAAGTGCTGTGGGAAAGGGCCGTCCTGCAGCTGGCTGGGAGAAGGCGCGTCTCAGTGAGGAGGCCCTCTAATTAAGTAATCGGGAGTGATGTGGTGCTTTCACAGCTGTTGCATCATCTGAGGCCAGAGCCACGTGGATGGGCGTCCCTTTCAAGACGCCGGTCACCTTGGAACTCAGAGAGGGGCTGGAGCAGAGCTCATCTGTGGAGGATTGTTGACAGAGGATCGAGAATTCCTCTGTATATTAGCAACATGATCCATCATATGCTGCTGTAAAAGTGCATGGGCAAAGCAGAAAGCCTACAGATTGTTACACGATACGTCTGTCTGTTCAGAATTATCCTAAATAAAGTAAGCATCTTGAAATATGCGGCATCTTGCTCTGTCCTGTCTAGAGTGTGCAGTTCATCAAATAAAACACCAATCCTCAAGGCTGATGCACAGCATGCAGTTGGATGTCATGTTCCCTTTGTTGTCTTCCGATCAAGACTGAATAGACTCAGTTCCTCTTAACAGAGATCTAGACGCTGGACAGTGTGGGGACTGCAGGAGAGGACGAGCAACAGGTAGCGGTGATCGACTAGGCCTTTTCAGAAAATGTCAGTACTCCAAAAGAAATTTAAGGACTGTGTTGTACGGAGATTCTCTTGTACAGAGATTTATTAGTAGTAGTAGTACATGTAGTACATGTTGACCTTATCATTTGTCTCACAGTCCTTTTGTACTGTCCTCTTGCTCTTAAATTGATTAATCAATTTGATATTGATTAAAGCTGAGGCACTGGTGTGATTCTGTCAGTGAGTCGTGAAGAGGGCAGCATGATGAAGGACAGGTCACAGAGGTGCACCTTTGTTGTGGAGTTTGCATGTCCCACTTTACTCAGACACTTTACAGCTGGCCGGGTTAACTGGTGTGTGGGAATTGTTCCTGCATCCCTCTGCGCTGCGCTGGTGTCCTGTCCAGGGTGCAGCCCCCTCGTGGATGGGATCCAAGTTGGCACAACTCTTTGCAGGAATAAGAGACTAACTGGCGATGTGGGGATGAGCTGGTGAATTAAACCATCAGTGGGAGAAGTCAGGGTGTGAGCAGGAGCTGGAAGAGGAGCAGGTTTGAATGGAGCACTGTTCTGCCCCCAGCCGTACCAGCTCAAATGTGTGTTGCAGTCTTTCATCCATTTGTTATTCCTCTTCATTGCCTGGCTGCCATACGTGTTAAGAAAAAAAAAAGCACTTCTTTTTCCCCTTGCAGGATCAGCAGTTTGCTGGTCAGTGCACAAAGAGAGTTCAGCTGGAGTGGTTTTGCTGAACACAAGCAGCCTTCAGGACTTGTAAGAGTTACATTTTCATTTGCGATCAGGACTCTTTGACCCATCCCCTCCATTTGCTGCTACCCCTTACATCGCATGCGCGGCTGACGGTTAAATCCCGCGCGTGGCCTGGAGCAGTGGGAAATCATAGCGGTAGCTGTGTGAGGACGGGGAAGAGTCCGTTTCCAATCACTGTGGAACCCAGTAAACCGAACGCGGAATTCAGTGCTTGAAGAAACGTCTCTTTCAGTTTGTTTCAATCCTTGTTTTAGTTGGAATTGTATTTCTTTCTTACTCCTGTCGGCAGAGAAAGAGAATGTGCGCTCGGGAAGGGGCTTCAGAAGCATTCCTGTTGGAAACTGTGATTCTTTTTGACTAAGAGACAGTACTCTAGGGCAGAGCTGTCTGACAGATGAGTCTGCAGTCTCATCCGTTGCGCCATAATGACTCAGAGCTCCAGTGTAAATTTCTCCCGTTGTTTTATTATCTTTTGTTTTTCGAAAATGAAATTTCAGCATGAATGATTTGATTTGAGCTTCAGAGTACTGAAAGAAACATCCGAGTTTCCACTGCCCACTCCCTTGCACTTTATTTGTCATGCTGGTGTTGGAATGAAAATGGTCTCCACCAAACTCCCAGTGGTGTTTTTGCAGGACGGGGAAAGCCACATCACAGAAATTTCGGTTCGAGAACCCAGGCTGGTGGACAGGCGCAGGAGCCCTGGGCGTTCAGCTGCAGTTCAAACTGGGTTTGCCAGTTGTGCTCTGTATCTGTTCTCGGAAGCAGCAGCTGGAGCTGCAGGTGGTGTTTTCTCTCTGGAAGGAGAAGAGGGAAAAGGCCGAGCGCTGAGCTTTCAGTCCGGCAGCCTGTGTCACTTCCTGTGTTGAGGAGGCGCGGGCCGCAGGAAGCGGAGGCCCAGCCCGGACAGAGAGGTGCCATTGTCCCTCACGGTCTCTCCTCTGCTCTGCAGGATGACGTAGGGGCTGCGCGGGGACACGCGAGCTGAACAGAGATGAGCCTGACGTCCTGGTTTCTGGTGAGCAGTGGGGGCACCCGGCACCGCCTGCCAAGGGAGATGATCTTCGTGGGCCGAGACGACTGCGAGCTGATGCTGCAGGTACTGGCAAGTCTCCTGTCCCTCACCTGCGTTAGTCTGTCAGAGGAAATCCCTCTGAGATGCACTGAGAGTGACGGCAAGCGGCCCATTTCCTGAAACACTTCTATCAGCGGGACTCGCATGTATCAATAAACATTCTAGTTTCCCTTTACCTTTACTTGCATTCAACAGCTGGTGGTTCTTTAAACAGGATGCTGAAACACCAGTGACTTTAAGGCATCGCCAACCCTCTGTAAGGAGTGCGGGAAAGCTCACTGGGCCAGCTGTGCTCAATGCTCTGGGCTTCCCTGTCAGAGCATCGCGTGCGAGCCACAGGGCTCCGCTCGTGCTCCACACTACTTGAGCATTAAGAAACATTTCCTCCCCACCTTGAGTGCTGCGCGTGGCACTGCCTAAAATTTCACACAGACTTTTCCGACAGAGGCTCTCTGTTACCAGGCAGCAAGAAGGAGACCAGTGCCATGCGCGGTGCGTACTGTCCATCACGGCACTGCGTCAGTCGCTTCGGGGGTAGCTTTTGTTCATTGTCTTTCTTTCTCGAATTCATTGGTTTGGTGTTCTCAGTGCCTCATAACTAGAGATGAGCAGACGTAGCCTTTGTGGGGAAAAGTGGCAGAAGGGGGGCCGGGGGTCTGACTCGGGGAGCCGCGCAGCGCTGCGGGAGTGCAGGAGGACTGGCTCTGTGCTCTGCTGTGGGAGCTGCGCTTGCCGTTCCTCTGACCTGCAGACGAGGGCGGGGACAATGGCCGGATTCTGTATTCACACATGACCTTTGGCCCCCGGGGAGCTCGAAGTCATGGAGCAGCAAGAGAAACAGAGCCGACATTGTGACGGCAGTGCGGAGGGCTGGGGAGTCTGTAGCCGAGTGAATTTTCATTCATCCGCAATGAGAGGAAGCTATAAAACACATCTCTGCAGGAGATCTGAGTGACTCCAGTAGGTTCCGATACAGGGACAAAGGTACAGAAATTCATGTATATACTATATACCATATACATCTTACAATGTCGTGTCATTTTCCAAAGTGCTTTGTACCATACGGTGTCGCGGGAAGCCGGAACCGGCAAGCAACGAGCGCAAGGCAGGGTACACCCTGGACAGGGCGCCAGTCCATCACAGGGCAAGAGCAAGTCAGTCATACATGGGGACAATTTGGAGGCCACAGTAAAGGCCGAGGGGGGAAATTTGGTCCGGACACCGGGATAACTCCCTACTCTTATCGAGAAATGCCCAGGGATCTTAAATGACCACTGAGAGTCAGGACCTCGGTTATACGTCTCATCCGAAAGACGGCGCCCACTACAGTATAGGCCTCACATCCAGGTACTGACCAGGCTCAACCCTGCTTAGCTTCTGTGGGTAGCCAGTTGACAACTGCAAGGTAATATGGCTGCTGGCATCTTACAATCTACAGTTCAGTTTTTATTAAGTAGTCGGTATCTAGACTTTAGGTGTGATACTTCTTATCTGGGGCAGTGTGAAGTAATGGTTATTGCTCTGCACCTGGTTGCATAAAACAACCTAGCCTAGTATTCCTAGCCTAGCGTTCCACATAAGGATATTTTTTTTTTAGATCCTCCGATCAATTAGCTGCAAACTCCCAAATGGGTCAAATGGTCTCCTCTTGTTAGTAACTGTTCTTAAGTCCCTTTGTTCAGTTTTATTCTGCGCATCTGCTGATTGGAACAATAAATGCCTAAAATATGTGAGGACATTAGAAAGGTAGCGGATGAGAGGAGCCATTTAGCCTGTTTAGCCTGTGTCTACCAATGTGTTTCAATCGAATGTCCTCTGCACATCCCATACAGTCGGTACCCAATGAACAAATGGGTCATTTCACACTGTGAAATAGCCTTAATGTGTCTTCGCTTTGTTCTCTTTGGTGAAACTTGACACCCAGATGTCTCGGAGCAACACGGCCGTGTGTTGTATCAGACTGGCTTTCTGCTCATCTCGGAAGCACAGAGAGGCGAGACCGGTAGTCTGAAACTCGGGGAGCATTGGTCTCTGCAGAACAGACATCGGTTGTTAATAATCCGGCCTCAGAAGTCTTCCTCACAGCATCAGCAGCCTGGTGGAGATCATGGAAAGCAGCTATTTCAATCCGAGCATCACAAAGTAGCAAGCTGTCTGTGAGTCAAGAACAAGAGACCATGACTTGGTGTTTGTGAGCGTGTTCCTGTATTTAAAAGGATTTAGTGCTTTTCAAACCCCTTTGGCTGGGAAGGGTCATAAACGCCTGCAAGGCGCCACGCAATCTTCCTTCATTGACGCTTCGTGGTTTGTTCCAGGACATTAGTTACACCTCATGTTTTCCCAGACTTATCTGGAAGGACAATCGGGTCCGTGCTAGAACTGTAGTTTTTCACCGGCAGCTCCTGGCGCTGTGGGTGAGATGTTTCCAGGGAAGCCGCAGTTCCGAGGAAAACCGAACAGGGTGCGGGGTCGTGTTCTTCACCGACTTCCCCTCGTGCGAACACACCCTGCCCGCTCCAGAACCGCCTGGGCAGTCCTCTCACGTGCGCCATGTTTTTGGTTGTTGCTTTCAGAAAGAGGAAAGCAGATTTTTGAAAAACACAAATATTTAACGGCCGTGTGCAGAATAGACTTCAGAGGAAGACACGTTTTGTTCACAGGCGAGTTTAAGGAGAGAAATGTTGATAAAAACACCCACCAGGTGTTATGTCTTGTTGGCTAATAACTAGCTGTGACCATGACAATTAAAGCGTTCGTAAGCTCCTGACTTGGGTGTATTAATAGAATCTGGGGCAGATTTTTCAGGGTTAATTTTAGCAGGAGCGTGCGGGGGGAGTGGGCAGGGTGCCCGGTGCTGTGACGAAATGGAGCCAACGGGCTGGACGGGCCTGACTGCAACCACAACATCACTACACAGCGTCTCAGGCCTGTCCCATAACTTGGTGACGAGGTGGGGCTCTTTGTGGTTTTACCCAGAGACCAAACACCACAAAAAATAAATGCTGTATTGCTTTGAAGCAGAGCTTCAGAGTTAAGTAGGTGGTTATTTGAATATGGGCTCCTTACAATGGAGTTCTGATTTTCTTGGTCAGAATTTGATTATAATGCCCAAGCCTCTGTTGAGAAAAGGCCCGCAGTAAACAGGTTCCCTGTGTGTTTGAGGGGTGTTGGTTTGTGCTGGTCTAGCTACTTGCCCAGGTTGTCCTCCTCTGTGTCTTTGTCCACAGCGCTGCTGTGATCACCATCCTTACAGTCTTTGCATCCTGCGGCGTCTCTAGACGAGAGCCGAGATTCAGATGAGATGCTTTGTCTGACAGAATATACGCTCACTGCCGAATTTAAATAGGTTTGAGCCAGGTTTTATTGAAGCCAGATAATGCACACATGTTGTGTGGTGCAGAATTAACATAATTGAATTCCCTTGGGCTCCACACTGCATCCTTTGCGTTAACTGAGTGCTAACAGTGCTGTATTCTCAGACAAGGTAAGGCAAGTCGTTCAGATTGACACCACCCCTCTCAGCTCCAGTTCACTTTGTTACAGGTGACAGAAGCTGATGGGATTAGATAGTCACTCTTTAGGCCCTCGCTAGGAAGTGGGGTGATTGCACTGGTGCAGTGGACCCCGTGGCATGATGCTGTGCAGTGTTCCAGCACAGACCAGCTTTTCACAAGCTCAGAGCAGACGGCTGGGAGTAGCACCTGCTGAATGCTTAAAACAAACCAGGGTCATAGTTTGTAAAACAAAAGCTACAAAAATAACATTTCATTCGAAAAGCTCCTCCAAGAATTGCCTGTATGTCATCTTACATCTCGAACATCAAAGTCCGAGAAATCAGGAAGTATGGATTGTTTCACTCCTTTCCTGCTGCTTTGGTCGTTTTAGATTGACAGGAGCCTCCTAGCTCATTCCTGTTTGAAGGCTTTTGTTAAAAATTGCTCCCTGAAGCACAATGAAGATGTGGACGCTTTCAAGAAACCTTTCTCTGAAGGGAGCGTGCGTCTGATGTGGATGTCTGTTCCTCTCCGTTACAGTTTGGAGGTTGCAAAGAGCTTAATGGTACAGGCTTGATCAGCCTGATCAAAAGAAGTGACGTGAGAAAGTCTGGTCACCAGTGAGGTTTAGAGTCTGCAGTGCTGTCGGATGCTGGATATCAGGTGAAATCCCCATAGGAGCATTGCTTCAAGCTGTGCATAATGTGAGCCGTGTTTGTATTTATCCCCGGTGTGGGGGCCTGTCTGACGAAGACAGTTGTGTGGTGCCACTGTGCAGGAACTGAGTAGCACATCTTGTAGCAGAGTATTCAGTTTTGAGTAATCTCATGTTATCAGGCCCAGTCATTTCCTTCATTTCCAGGGTAACTGGAAGATTGGCCCTGCTGGAATGTGACTAAATGCAGATTTTGTAGATCTCTGAGATCAGACCTCCTTCTTGGAACTTCTTTTTGCCAAGGCTGGGTAGTATGTTAAAGTAAAACCAAATGTTATTTAAAAACTATCAGGTACAGCATTAACATGATACAATTTTTTTAGTTGTAAATTACTTTGACCTTCATCATCTCCTTTGAATGCATTTAAAAGATGATGCAGTACCTGTCAGAGTCGCTCACCTGAGTGCAGGTTGAGCTCGGTGATCTCGGGCTCGAGCTTGGGTCATATTGTTAGCGGACTGTGACTGGAGTTCCCCACGTGACGACGCATGGTTGGCCGTGCACCTCTCCTGTCTGAATCTGTGCCATGTTAACAGTTGAGGGGCTAGAAAGTGGGTGTGTTGGAGTCTAAGCGCTTCCTCAGCCTCCCCTGTGTGGGGCCACAAAACCCTGAGTCCTGAAATTGGGTAGGTATAACAAGATAACTGGTGATTTTTATTTATAGAAAAATAATCTGCTGAAGTCATTCACACCCCAGTCTCTCTAAATCTGAACAATCAAAGCGATCGGTACCACCTGTCTTAATCAGGTTTACTTCTTCATCGTGCACTGTTTGATTGTGAAGAACAGGCGATGGGCTTTTCCCAGATGAAGTGGGAAAAAAAGTTTAAGCACGTTATTGCAGTTGTCAGTTTGATGCAGTGGAGGAAATGGGGAAATGTGTGTGTCATTTTGCAGGCATGTCTCATTTTTCACGTGTCCCATGACCCCTGACATTCTCATTTTCTAGCACCAGTCATCGTTAAATATGACTTGTGGCCCTTCAGGCTGGTTCCTGATCTGGTTGGCAGCACTAAGGGTTTGTAGACTGGCACACTGAAATCGCTGAGACGGCTTCTTGGCAGGGAAGGTGCATATTTAATAGGCTTGGCGGCTGTGTCACCTAGTAGCAGTCAGAGTTCATTGTGCTTTAATGATTGGTTAATTGGCCTCCTCCTGCAGTTAGATCCTGAAGACCCATTAAATTCCACATTTATTTTGTTTTCCATTCAACACAGTGGAAGTATATCAACTGTCTAGTGTTTTCGATGCTTTGAAGTCGACTGGATAACACGTACTGTAAGTGAAAGGGAGATTTATAGATTCGCTGTTTCTGGATCCTCAGAAAGTTTTGGCTCTATAAATTCTTTACTTCACTTCACTTCAACTTTAGAGAGGTTTTCTACTGTCTGATTTAGTTGACAAGATATGAGCAAAGCTTGGAAAAGATAGTGCTTTGTAAAAACATCAAGACTTGAAAGAGAAAGATATCTAAAAACTAAATAAAGCTTAAAAGCACATTTTTAGCTCTGACATATGCTGTTTTACAATAGACATCTCAGTATTCTCCTCAAGTGTGGCGCCATTATGTAGGCTATGTCCTTCACGCTGAGAGGCTGATAAAATGATATTAAAATAAAAATTACATTCACTTATTGACTTCAAGGCTCCCGGAGTTTAAATACTTTTAATGTTATTGTTCCTTCGCTTCCTGTAAGTCTGGGAATGAAGGTTTCTGACAGGCTTGTATTGTCTAAGTATGTGCAGTAACGCACAATACCAGACCACTGCCAGTTATTTAAAAAACTGAAACCCAATGAGGTGTTTTATATATTTTACTTTACCCCAAAAAACTGTTGTAGAAGCACTTATTAAAACACAAATGCGTGACCAATCCCAAATTTCCCAAACTCTCACCCCCACCCTGCTCCCCTATTGACAGAGTTTCTGCTGAGTGCCCTGTTTTCTGAAACATTCCTTCATCCTCGGGTTTGTAGTGTTTGTATTTTGCTGGATATGAGGGCCCAGAGCAGGATAAGAATTGAATGACAAGCTGTTGATCCAGTCTAGCGCAGCTTATTGATGCAGACTTGGTCAAGAAGTCAATGATAACAGACCCGCTGCTCTTGATCACATCCAGTTTTCACAAACGTGTAATTCTCTTGTTTAATTGCAACAGTGGTATGTGTAATCCATCTCTGCTCTCATTCTGTAGTCAAACTGTTACAACATCTGTTACAGTGTTTTTTTATACCTAAAGTCAGGGGGTCTTACCCCTTGAATGATATCTGTTAATTAATTGTTCGATTGACCTGCAGCGGACTGGCGTCCTGTCTAGAGTGGTCTCCCATCTGGCGTCCGTGGTTTTCGGTAACGGACAGATATGTGACAGACTGATTCCTTGTGAACTTTATCTCCTGTGGTGTTTTTCAGTCCCGAAGTGTCGACAAGCAGCACGCGGTCATCAACTACGAGGCTTCCACCGACGAGCACAAAGTCAAGGACCTGGGCAGTCTGAACGGGGTAAGGGGTCGAAAAGTGGCTTTCTGGGAAACCCTGAACCCAAACACCTGCCTTCAATGTTTAGCTAAGCCAGTATGTCACGGCCAGTGTTCTGTCTGAAGTTACCCATACCCTCTTTCAGAAAATGGAAACCAGCCCTATAATGAGCTAAAACGTGGCTATAAAAAACAGCATTAGGAAAGCACTGTCAGCTTGTCTTTCCTTCTGAATTTCAGAGCAGGTCAGAGACCGATCAGTGTAATGACACTCAAGGATGAGGTTGAGAATCTGTGTACAACTATTCGACTGGCCTGACGCGGAAATAACACTGCCAGGATGTTCTGCTCCTCAGCAACACCCCTCTTCCTCTGCTCTGGCTGAGTAGTATCCTCCCGTGCCCTCGCCAGGCATTCTGCGGGAAGCAGCAGGAAGTTAGCCCATTAACCCCGAGTCGGAAATATAAAAGCAACACAACCAGCCCCCTTCTACCGCATGAGTCACTCTCGCTGTGCAGCAGAGGGCGGCGAGGCCTTGAATCAGCGCAGGAAGGTTAGTCACACTAAGGCGGGACAGATTAAAAACAGAGCTGACAGTCAGTCCTGGATCTGCGTTTTCCTTCACTTAAGAATCTGAGTTGACGGTTTGTGTTTCCAGCTCTAGCTGTCTGTGGTTAAAAAAGAAGCTAGAACAGAGCAGTCTCACCGGGGTGCTGGAGACGCACTGTCTCCTGGGTTCTCATGCCTGCTGAACTCCTGGGAGAAGTGATTCCTGGCCTTTCTGTCGGGACAGTGTGGGCTCAGGGAGGTCCGGTGAGGCTGCGGGGCAGCGCCTGGTGGTCAGTGCCCATCTGCTTTTCTAAACTGTCCTCTCCTGTCGGCTTTCAATGCAGACGTTTGTGAATGACGTCCGGATACAGGAACAGATGTACATCACTCTGAAGATGGATGACAAGCTCCGGTTTGGATATGATATCCTTTTTGACTTGTTTTCAGCTCCCACTGACTTCCCAGGAGGAATTTCTGGAAGTCTCCTGCTTTGCTGACAGCCAGGGTTCTGAGAGATTTTGATGCTTTTATTTTGAAGCTGTCGCATCCCCGATGGTGTTTCGAGATGCGTGACCATCCATGGATTGTGAGGTGACCAGTAGAGGCAATTCGGAGGAACCTTCCTCCTTCGGGACACGGCTGGATAAGATCCCGAGATCAATCAGCCACTGACTACTGTACCGAAGGGGCAGGTGGGCCGAATGGGCTCCCTCTCCTTAAACAGACGTTTTTATGTTCTCACATAAAAAGCAAAAAAGAAGAAAAAATATTTCAGATGTGATAATTAGTCCTTGAACATCTCCATTGTCAGTCTTAATGAATATGAATGAATTGAATAGATGTTGTGTGTGGCTGTAGATGTGGGCTCCTTGCTTTAGAAACTGCCGGGCTTTGAGTGTGTTGGTCATGTTCTTCGCACTCACCCGCGCTGACGTAACAGGGTAACCGGGTCGCGGCTGGTTCCGGGCTCCTGGTTCCTGGTTTGGGGTTCATGGGTGGCACCTTTCCTTGACGAGCCTCACATACAAACCTGTTCACAGTGGTGCGAGGGGAGCTGCACGTCCCGGAGGAGGCGCTGAAGGTAGGACAGAGGGACTAGCGTGACGGTCTCACAGGACGCATGTCTTTACACCGAGGGTTGTGGGGGTCTGCGGCAGGCTACCTGGCCGTTTTCTCTCAACGGCCACCCTGGCCTCTCAAGGAAATGGGTGCATCTAACAGACCCTTGGATCGATTAGCTAAGCGCAAGCAGAGGGGCTGGACGGTCCGGTCAGCCTCCTCTCGCTTGCCACCCCTGTCGTGTTGCCGTCATCGCGGCTCGGCCTCGGGCTCGTACCCCGGTGTCTCCGCTGGGAATTCCTCTCTGACTCGGGGCCTTTCCTGTGCTGTTCCTTGCTAGCACGAGAAGTTCACGAGCCAGCTCCAGCTGCCCAAGAAGCCCTGTGAAGGGGAGGGATTGAAGCCATCCTGTATGAAGACCCCCGAGACTAAGGCTGCCGAAGCCTGCAGCGAGGGCTCCCCCAAACCTGCAGAACCCCCAAAACTGGACGACAAGATGGCAGGTAAAGGAACCAGTAGCAACCGGCTGGCTGTTTCACCTTCTTCACTTTTATTTCTTATTAAAGTCATCAGCATTTAGAGAGTGTTTAAGGCCTAGAAAGTTCATCCTGCACATTGGACCAGACTTAATGAACCTCTCTGTGAAAATCCAACCCACCACCCTGTGGAAAAATGTCACCTTCCTCTTCTTGCAGATTATTCACCTGTGACAACTTCTGGTCCATGACAAACTAGAGGCAGAGCAGTGTCACATCATTAAAGAGAGACGGATATAATTCACATTGAATCTTCTTGTCTTCAATCACAACAAGCTGAAACCTTGTATTTTTCAGGCGTCTTCATACCCAAATTATGTCGAGGTTTTTGATTAAAAGCATGAAATATTTTTTGTTTACAAAATAATCTCACTGTGCAGTACTGTCAAGCTTCATTGCGATTTTTTTGTTTATGATACCTGAGGGAAGTTAAGATTCCTTCAGACCAATTGTATCACTGTGTCAGCTGGCCTTTCGGTCACTGTGACTAATCGCTTCCTATTAGAAATTAGAAAGGCTTTGGTGCAAGACGAGCTGCAGAGAATCTGTAATCATCTCTGTCAGGCGTTGCCCAAATCTGAGATTGTGGTTGTCTGTCCCTGTTAGACAGGGGTTCCCAGGAATGCTGGGTGGCTGAAGTGATTCTGTTTGGCGAGGGTCCCAAGCGAGGGGCAGAATCTGAGTGGAAGCAGAGATGCTCAGGCAACATTTTTGCTGCCCCCCGTAGGAAATGAGTAGTTAAATAGAGATTAATAACTAACAAAACATTAGTCAGAAGAAAATGTGTAATTTCATTATGATTTACAAAAGCAGTCAAGTAAGTAAGCCTGTCTTCTTTTTAGGCTATATTTTTATTTATTATTTATTTTTTTATTATTTTTGAATTCTGAAAAGCTGTTGAAGCCGTTCAGTAAGTGGTATAAATATTTCTAACAATGAGAGGAAGATTGACAGGACTCCCGCTGTGTCTGAGTGTGGTCCCAGGTTTTCTGAGCTACAGTCTGTTGTACTAATGTGATTAGACAAATGTATAGGCTGGAAATCTTGATGGCTTTAGCTGAAAGCCTGGCATGCATCCCATTGCCCTGCAATTTGTGAGTTTTTTAAACTTGTATTTATAGGAACTGTAATTCTTGAAGGAGTCTGAGAACATGAACTGCTGATGCACAGTAAAGCAATAGTGTCATAGTATCCAGCTGTCTCCACAATCTGCAACTGAGTGATCTAGTGATCTGGGTTACCTGCTAAATAGCAGATATTTCAGGGGCAACAAAAGAAACTTGATCAATATGTTGGAAACAAGCGGATTTTATTTCCATGAAAAAATATGCCCGTGGAGACTCTTGTTCACAAAGTGCAACGAGTGCAGAGTCTGCAGTAATCACAGATCAGAGAGGGGTGTGACAGTATAGATGGCACTCTAGCCTGCTGTAATCGCAGAGCAATTTACAATGCCACTGTCTCTTTTCTGTGGACTAAACCTGTGAACTGTACCAAGCCTATTCTAATGTACCTATGCGCCAAAATGTGTCAGGAAATAGAATTTATAAATAAATTTGTATACTGAATTTGTATGACTCAAACTCCAGATCTTGCCAAACCTAGAAACATGTAATTACACATGGCAAAGACCTACTATTTTTCTCCTTTCCCTTCATGCATTTTATGTTCACAGTAAGTATACAGGAAGAATCTCTACAGTCACGTCACGTGTTCAGATTGACAGGGATTTCACACAGCGACCGGCAACTTCAGTGTGCTGTATGTGATGGAATTCTAATGCAGTGTCCTCTTACAAAAATACGTGACCAGCACATCCAGGCCAGTCTCTACAATTAATTTTATACACATATCACATCATTAATCTTAGGAAGATCTAATGTATAGGTTTGACAAACAAACTCATTCTGCTTAACTGCGGTTATAAAGAAGTTTAAATTGAGTGCTGGCCTGGAAAGTCATCAGTACGAGAAATGATGTGACATTGCTGCTTCAGTGGTGCAGAGCAGTCGGCGTTGCTTTAAGATGGATCGGAAGCTTGTGCTGTTATTTTCTGAAAAGTCAGCCCTGGCAGAGTGCAGGAGGGCAGGCTGGATCTGCTGTTATCTCTGCTATGGGCTTGCAGGTGCAGCTTTCTCAGAATTTCACAGGAACTAAGTTGCAAAGACCACCTCTATTAACCCCTCAAGAGGTAACAGGAATCGGTTAAAATATTTTTGTAACCTTAGATACTACTGTACTGTATAGGAGGCCTTCTGGGAGTTGTCAGTTTCTGAAATAGTAGTAGTTTATATAGATCAGTCATCTAGCTTGAATACCACAGTTAAAGAAATACCAGCTCTTAGCTTTACACTTTAATCTGAGAAAACTGAAATCAGTGCTTGCTCCAGAATGGCGCTAAATGGCTTGGGTCTGTCCAGCTGGTATGAGTGAAAGTTAGTACGCCTGTCATTGTATCTGCGGCCCTGTGGAGTGTTAAAGGTAGAGAGTCTGTAAGCTGTAGCACAGGAAGCTCAGTCTCTGAAACATAAAAAAACAACAACAACAACAACAAGTCTGCTCACAGTGATGCATTTTCATTCAGAGTGACTGGTAAGCCAGTAATTATTCTTACTGTGATGTTTGAAGCTTTATGTATTTGGGATGGTAACATTCTGCATTGTTACGTAGTAAAATCAATCATAATTTTTATTTAATCAGTTTAGAGTTGTCTTTTAACCTTTTATGGCCTGAGTTTTTTTTTTTTAAAAGCAAGAAGTGCTTCCTTTGAATAGAAGTGACTCAGAATTTCATAGTTGTACAACAGTATTTACAGGCCACAGGAACTAGCAGTTCTGTACCCGTGCTGAATATTTTGAAGTTAACAGGTTGTCAAATGATTATGTAAAAGGTATTTATATATATATTTATCAGATACATAGAATTATCCGTTTTATACATTTTTTAAAGATGATGAGAGATGCATATTTAAAATAATAATAATTCAGCTAAAAACAGTGATCCAATAATCCATTAGAAGAACATGTGGAGAAACTCAACTTTTTTGATTGACACAAAACTCTGGCAAACTGGCAAAAAATTGGCAAACTCCAAGATTCTTCCAAATCATGCAGTGTGATTTGCTCTGTTCTGCAAGCACATGGTGTGTACATTTGAATACTCTAGATGAGGACTGGTGCCACTCTCTCTAATAGCACTGCAAGCTCACAGACACATGACAGTGGTACAGGAGTCACAATCATGCAGCAGGCTGTGAATAACCCTGGCTAATTTCAAACCTTGGCAGCTCTCAGTCACAGCTAGAGATACGTAATGAGACAGTCCATACTCAAACCAGTCACCTCCGTCATCTAGGACCCAGATTGCATGTGGAGCCGAGCACTTTACTGATTGAATCACTTATAAGCTGTCGTCTGAAACCTCGTTAAGATTTTCTGCACATCAAGCCATGTGGGTCCTGGCCTTTTACATTGCTTATCTGACATCCCAAAGGCGTTACTGAGGGTTGTCTCCCTCTCTGCCAATCCCAGCAGACATTGCGGCGCTGCACCGGGGCACGCCCCTGTATGGCCAGCCGTCCTGGTGGGGGGACGACGACGCAGATGATGAAAACTCCTTCAAGCAGGAGACCAAAGCATCAGCCAAGAAGCCGGACAGTGGAGTGACAGGTGAGCTCACAATAATCTGCACAGCGTAAAGAGGTAGAGAAGACCTCCTCGGAAGGATGTAAAGCAGGGTGTCGATCTCTGCAAAATCATGCGGCGTTTCAAGCTTAAAACAAGTTATGAACAGGAGGATATGGCGTGTCTACCTTTCATCTGTCATTATTTTCTGTAGAATCTCATGCATTCAGACAAGGAAGGAGTATCTACAGTTTTCTGTGCTGTTAATCAACAAGGCTATTTTTCACAGAGTCCAAGATTGTGGAATTCTGTCTCCCTCCTTAAAACGTGGGAGCTTTTAAATTAAATGTTAATTATGTTTTTAAAGGAGACGCCCGGTCTTAATTTTTCAGAGTGTGATGTCTTTTACCTCCTAACCATAAGAGTTTTAATATTGCGTTATATACATTGTATTTAATACATTATGCTAATTTCCTTTGAGTGGTCTAAAACAGTGACAGTCATTTGTTATAATACAGGACTTGTTAAGCAATAAAGAAGTAGAGTATCTTGCAGTAGTACTATATACAGTACTGACCTTTGGATGGATGTAAGTCTCAGAAATACTGTAGAACCATTTGCATTTAGTAAGCTTCTGAAATCCAAAAGGCACTGACACAATCGCTTATCACAGTTTAATAAGCCTGAATAGATTTGCTAATTAGAATACCAACAGACTTTTTTTTTTAAATGCATTTATGGGCAAATCTTGCTCTTCCCTGGAGATAGGGTTACATAGCTCAGAGCCAGTAACGGACAGATTGCAAATCTTCTGAAGTTACGTGCAGCACTGTCACACAAGGAGCACATCTAACGTGACCTGAGTCCGTCAGAGTGCGGAGTGCAGAATGCCCCAGCTGTAACAGTTGATGGGTTATGTACACTGCAGGATTTTCTTAACTGATGCGTTTTCAATCTGCAGACAGAGTAACACCCTTCTCTGTTTGACAGATCTTTAAGCTTAGAGTTCAGCTATTGTTTTGCGGTCAGACAAAAGATGGTCCGGTCTTCTTTCTTAGGCATATAGGCAATGTCTGTTTTGTAACAGCCTGCTTTTTACAAAACGTTATGCATTTCTGAGACATTAATGTTTTCATTGTTGATGTCAGTAGCAGCAGAAGTAGAATACTAACACTGATTATTACCGAATATTTACATATATTCATTAATCAAGCTTTGAATTAGTGCCATGCAAGACTCGTTTTGTGAAAATTACCTCATTTCTGCAGAGAATTATTTTTTGTATGACAGCTCAGTTAATGATATTTCTCATTGTGTTGCAATATTCAGTATTTGCAGGATGCTGTGGCTCACTTAGACAATGCAGATCAATACATTCCACACAGAGGATAAACTATACATTAAGCTGTCTGTCAACAGTGGTGTTAATGTCTGTAAATAAATTTGTTTTTATTAGTCCTTCAAAAGCTCAGCACCAGAGTTCAAAACAGGTTGGTTCTGTCGGGATGATGTAAGCTGTAAGACTTTTGAACAATGCATTTTACTGCTGCTATGCCTTATCTGAGAACTGAAAAGACCTGAAATGCAGCTAGCCACCCACTGACATACTGTAAACCTGGATCACCCGCAGAAAGAAACCTGGGAGGAATCACTTATGCAAATATAGATCATGTTCCTCCTCTGCAGCTCGGTCCTGATAGTGACCCAGCACTCTGACAGGAATCTCAGCTTTCACCACTTGCTGTCAGCACTGGTTAAGGGCTCTAGATCTCATTAACCCTGCTAGTGCAGCAATAATGGGATTACTGAGCATTAGACCCTTTCAGCCCACAGTTTAGCCGCGGACAGTGTGACTGAGAGGAAGGTTTCACGCACCAGGGAGGCAGCGGTTTGACCTCTGACCCAGAGAGGCGATGAGAGCACTGGTAGTCCTAGAGGCCTCAGGCCTCACCAGCCTGTTCCAGAGCAGATTTGCAGCTGGCAGTGGTGTAGCGGGTTTTGGAAAGGCTCAGGAAGTGGCTTTTCCCTGGCTTAGGTCACATTCGCCTGACAAGGAGTGAAAAGTTTGCTTTGAAACCGTAATACAGGGAGACAAGGCCTGAAACTGTGATGTGTGGACGCTAAGCGTGAACATACAGCTCCTCCTTGGCTCGTGAGGAGTGGCCGAACAGACCCTTCCAGCAAAATGAGGCAAGGGAGAGGCGGGGAGACTCCGTGGGGCTGGCTGGAGAGCAGTGTGGAGGCCTCTGGCGTGTGGGCCGAAAACAGATGTGGCAGTTGCTGAGAGTTTAATCTTTTTAGCACTCTTTTGATTGTCTTTTCAGCCCAGCTCTGCTTTTGGAGAATGTTTCTCTTTGGTTAAAGTAAAGTTACTAGTTTTACATAATGTACTGTAAACTGCTTGATGCTTGGAGTAGCCAGTGATAAATGAGGAAATATTAGGAGTAAAAATGTGTAGCCAACTGTACAGTGCGCTGTTAACCTATGATGTACCGAAGGGCTTTTCTAGGATGGGGATTGGACCATTCTAGAGTGCTCTGGGCCTTGACTTTTCACAAACTAGGGATCTAAATATACAGTATATATATTTATAACTTGGATATGCACCCAGCTGAACACATACTGAAGACTTCCCTAAGGCAGCATCCATTGTCAGTTCTCAATCAGCCCTTTCATCTTTAAACCCCTGCATCGGGAGCCTGCCCTTCTTAGAAACACTGTGTAGGCAGCTGTCTTGGAGTGCTGATCAGAGCAGCTTGTTAGTGATAATAGCTTATTGATTGTTAGGATTTCATTGATGAAGAAATGAGTGTCCTCTATTCAGACAGCTCCTAACTGTTCCGGCAGTGTTACAGAAGAGTGACGCTGCACTTGCAGTAAATCACCTCATTCACTCTTCTTGTGGGCCAGTCAAGAAGGTGGAATATATGGACCAGGTAGCACAAAGCATTTGCATGCTTCAGTAAATATTGGGCTGGATCTGAGCCAAGTCGGAGCCCCGTCGACCTCACGCCACAGGCAGTCCAGGGATTCCCTCGTCCTCTGCAGTTGTTGCCATGGCGAATGTCTGTTTTTGTTGACGCATCTGAGAAAGTCCCTTATTTAAGCTGACCACAGTCAGTTTACAAGGAGTGCTCTGACCATCTGCCCGCTTTGCTCTGCTGCAGACCTCTGCACCTTCTTGAATCTCCCCGGGCTTACCTGCTCTGCTGTGGCGGGCCCCAGTTTCCAGCTGGGTCTGCCCCTAGCGAGGGATCTTCCACTGTTCCTGTGGAAGAGGAAGTGTGTCACCGTTTATAAATATCGGAAGCTGCGCAGCCTAGCCTTCTGCTTTTTTTACTCTGTCACGGTGCTCTGAATTGTCCAAGAAGTCTGTTTTATTAGAAGCACTTAGAAAAATAAAAATCACCTTCGAATTTGAATGTAAATGCTGAATTTGGTGAGTAGCCTTGTCAGTTACCTGGGTAGTTTTGCTTCTTATTCTTAGTAGAAAGGTGGGAGTAACCGGTGCCTCGTAAACTGTTGTGGTTTCAGTAAATTGGTGTTAATGTGCAATCGGGATAAAAGACCAAAAAATAAATCTATTGGTCGAGCTCAGTATGGGTCATTGCTGTGACTGAATCTCCATTGGCAGGGTTTGTGATTGAGTGGGTTAGAACTACACATCTAAAACTTCATGCAGAAAATGCTATCTCAGCAGGATACTGTTTGTGCGTTATGTGGAGTATGTATCTGTGCTGTGTTGTTACAAAGTTTTTTTTTTCCCAGCATACTTTGCAAAACATTTATTTTCAATGAAAAACGTTAATTTTAATTCTTCCGTGCCTGTGCTGTTGCTGTCCAGATTTCCACCTTTAAGCATCTTCAGAAACGTTTCTGGAGCAAAAATAGCTTGAGAAACCATGCTACAGTTCAAACAGTGTCAGTGTCGTGAGCTCTGAAGTTCCCCTTGCGAAACTCAAATGGTGAGCCATTGGAAGATGTTTCTGTATTCGCAGTTAGGTGTCAGTTTCCAGGTGTTTTAACCTGGGCTGCAGTTCGGAAAGGTTTATAAAAGTTTATAAAATGTGTGTTGTTGCAGTGAGACTGCAAAGCCCGGTATCCTTACTGCTCTGACCCACACTGTCCGTGCAAACAGGAGGACAGTTCCGGGTTCGAGAATATCATGTGTTTCACTGGGTGGACTCTTCTCTCTGGTTGCATGCTAGCCGACGGCAGGGAGCCCAGAAAGGCAGAGGACCAGAGTGGGGCGGAGGACGGCCTGCACCCCCTGTGCCGGGAGCCCAGTTATTTCGAGATCCCCACGAAGGAGGCCCAGCAGGTGGCGCCGATGGCCGACGGCGGGATCCAGGAAATTCCCACCAAGGACACGGAGGGCGGGGGCGCCGCGGGGGCCGCCGCGCAGGGCCACGCGTCCTTCACCATCGAGTTCGACGACGCCGCCCCCGGGAAGGTGACCATCAAGGACCACGTCACCAAGTTCACGCCAGACCCACGCCCCCGGAGCAAGAGGTCTCCTCAGCAGGGAGGGAAAGAGCTGACTACCCTGCAGGCCGCCATTATTGCTTCGGAGAGCAAGGTGGCCGACTGGCTGGCCCAGAATGACCCCCCGCTGGCCAGGAGAGAGTCGACGGAAGAGGACACCAAGAGCATCAAGAGCGACGTGCCAGTGCACCTGAAGAGGCTGAAAGGTAGGTGTGGGTTTCTCTCTCCGGCTCCCAGCTGACCTGAGAATTATACAGGGGCCAACGTGTTTCTTTATAACCCCGCAGCTCCCAGCTGGCAGCCCACTGGAGCTCAGCAGGTGTGATCCGGGTCAGTACCTGGATGGGAGACTCCTGGGAAAGCTAAGGCTGCTACTGGAAGAGGTGCTAGTGGGACCAGTGGCGCTCACCCTGCGGTCCGTGTGGGTCCTAATGCCCCAGGAAAGCGATACGGATGCTATAGTGTAAAAAAAAGACACCGTCCTTCAGATGAGAAGTAAAACGGATGTCCTGACTCTCTGTGGTCATTAAAAATCCTGGGGCGCTTTCTTGAAAAGAGTAAGGGTGTAACCCTGGTGTCTTGGCCAAATTTCTCCCTGGTTTTTGCCAGTCAAGGCCTCCTAATAATCCCCATCTCTGAACTGGCCTCATCACTCTGCTGTCCGCCCCACTGAGAGCTGATGTGTGGTGAGGATACTTGAGCACTTGATACTTGAGGTTATTTCAAACCTCTGGCAAGTTTGACATTGTAGACTATCCAGTGGGCTTCCTGCAGGAGGAAATGTCCCTTTGAAAATGAAATGGGGACCTTTAGTGATCTCAGTTCATCACATCGTTACTAACTGTTACCCAGCGTCAGGATCATACCTGGGTCTGGAGGAGCTGTTTGACTGTGGAGGTTTATCTCACCAGCTGTGTCCTCTGCCAGGAAGTCTGTCAGCCATTATCCATACCAGCAGACAACAGAGCAGCCACCTTCTCCTATACAAGACCTGACCACTCCAGTCACTTTGGCTTGTCCTGTAGGTGGCCTGTGGCAGGTTATTCTGTGGCCGTCCTCAGTCCTCACCTGACATGCTGGAGTCTAAGGCACTGGGGGAGGCTCAGCATTCCATCTGAGATGGACAGAAGTTACTCATCTTCCTTAATCCCCTCATTTGTTCTGTCTTCCCCCATGGTAATAAAAACAGATGGGGGGTGTCTGTTGAGCCCCGGTTGGCTTACCAGATTCAAGGGGCTTGTGACTCTGTCCTTCTACCCTGGGCCTTCAAGAGCTCATACTGGGCTGAAGGTTCAGTCTTTGGTTTGCTCCTGTGTCACTTTCCCTCTTGTGCTACTGAGGAATAACTCAATCAGAGTGGCCACTCCGGCTGCCTTTAAAATTCTTGCAAAGCAAACCTGCAGCTTTGTGATAAGGTAACTATGCGCTGAATTTGCTTCAAGGCATTAACGACTTCTTACTGAGCAGCAAAGCCCTGCCCCTGACTTCCTTCGCTGTGAAACCCACATGCTGTCTAGAGTATTAAGTGTTCGATGTTCCAGCTCATTTCGAATTCAGGGGATTATATCCTAGCACTCGCAAATCCTCAGCTCTGCTCCTGCACGGACGACCGAGCTGAAGATGGAAGGTAGGCTCTTTCCGTCTCATCTCCCTACCTGAGCGGTCGTCTTCCAGTTTAGAAAGGGCTGTGCAGTGTCACTCTGTCGGGCTGGCATGTCTGTAGTTTGGGATGACATATTGCCACCAAATAGCACCTTTTGACATGTTAAGTGTTTGTCTCTCTTTTGTCTGGGCCGCCATTCCTTCATTTCTTTTTTCACAAAATCCTTTTTTGTGAAAAAGGAGTGTCTCTGCCACATTAAGTGCTCCTATCATCTTGCTTTGTGTTTTGTAATGGCCATTGTACTTCAGTGCATGACTTTCTTAAGGGTTCCTGATAAATATAGGATTTAAAGGCTGGGTTCAGGAACACGTGATGAGACTACAGCAGAGCACTGTATTACACAGATTTTCTTTTCGAGGCAGATTGTGTTATTGTAGTATGTTAATTATAGAATATTTATTCTCTGCAATTTTTCCTTAACTGGATCATTGTGGATTGACACATTTTTTCTCTTAATGTCAAAAATCCTTAATTTGCTTACATGTTTTAAAATCCTTAATAAGCTATAAATAACAATTTTCCTTAATTTTTATGCAACCTCTTAAGATTAAGGGTAGCTAACTAACAGACAACTAACATGTGTACCGCCCAGATGCATATTCTGAGAAATGGGTGAGGTTCAGTTTTGTCACCTCAAGGGGAAGAACAGCCTCAGAATGTGCAACAGCGCTGGGCCAACCTCGTGCCAAGGAGCTGTCGGCCCTAACGAGCTTTAATAACGGCCCACCAAGGCTGTCGTGGTAAATACCACTCGTCTCCTCAGAGGGCTTTGTTGGAAGGAAAGTTTGTGGTTCCCAGTCTCACTGGAGAGCAGTGGGCCTGACGCTCAGATTCTGATAATAATCTGGTTCATGGGGCTGAGCAGAGAAAAGGAAGATGACTCACGTGGCTGTGCTTTGCCATAGTTATTTAAAGGCACCACTGTTAACAGCTGGAGGGAAGAAAATCAAGAGATGTGTGTTTCTTTCCTGCTTCTAAAAGATCTCCGTCTTAACTTCTTTTTTTTTCCGTTAAACGCACATGACCATGTCCTGTGGCTGTTTCCTGACTGACTTCATTAAAACACGACCTCTCTGTTCCTCGGCCCTGCTCGTGCTGAGCCACAACCGGATGCTGCTTTTCTGTCAAATCCGATGCGCTTCAGACCGATCAGGACAACTTGTCTGTCATCAGCTTCAAGAGTCTCGAATAGTATACTGAATAACTGAAGATCAGTCAATGGTTACTATTCATACTGAATTGCTGAAAAATGTCAGTTTGAATACTGTCAGGAACGTGTGGGGAGGAGTGGTTGAGTCCTCTCAACTCCCAGCTGGAATGTTACAGGTTCAAATCGCAGAAAGGTTGCGCTCAGAGTTGTGGGAGTCTGGAACAAGCACAGGCCAGATGAGTTAAATATGCTGAGTGGCCTCCTTTCATTTGTGTGCAGAGCCATTTGCGGAGGGTGCGTGACCGTATGTAAGGAGGTTTGTGTGTGCGTGGCTGTATGTGAGGAGATGTGTGCGCGGGGTGTGCACGCTGGTCGCCGTTTGTGTGTGTGCGCGTGGTTGGCCGTGGCACGAGGGGGTGTCCAGTGATCCTCCACCTGGAGTCTTCAAGAGTTTCCGTGTCTCCCGGTGTTTCCTCTAGGAAGCAAGCATGAAGATGGCACACAGAGTGACTCGGAAAACGGGGCCGGGAACCAGCTCACCAGCAGGAGGGCGGCGCTGGAGGAGCGGCTGAGGAGCGCCCTGAGTGCCAGGGGGCAGGCTGGCGCCAGCGGGGAGGGCAGGGGTGCCGAGGGGCCCGTGCAGAGCAGGACAGCCTTCATGATCGAGTTCTTCGACGAGGAAAACCCCCGCAAGCGCCGCTCCTACTCCTTCACGCAGGCCGGGGGGGGGGTTGTGGCTGGGGAGGTGCCCTGCCCCGTGCCCCCCCCCAAGCCCAAGGGAGTGCCCTCCCCGCTGCCCCCCCCGGCTCCCCGCCCGCTCCCGAACCAGAGGTCCGAGGACACCTGTGCGGTCCGGCTCTCGGCCAGCGTGGGGCAGCAGACCAGCCCCGGGGAGGAGGTGGACAGCGCGGCCAGGCCGGGGGGCCGGGAGAACGAGGATGACCACAGCGATAAGGGCACCTACACCATCGAGATGGAGAACCCCAACCCAGAGGAGGAGGAGGCTCGCCAAATGATTGATAAGGTAGGCCTGGGCAGCCGCAGAGGTGTCATTAGTTGACTCATTCAGCAGGGTACTTTCCTAGAAATACAGGACATGATACTCTGTATGGCCCATCTTGTTCCTTTTTTAGTACATTGAGCTTTGCTTCTAGTGTATTGGTCCCAGGACTCAGGTGTCCCACCAGGATACTCTCACTTGTGAGAGTCCCTCCAGTTTTTCAGTCCTGAGTTCTTTTCACTTTAGCATCACCTGCTCGCTCTGGTTTACAGCATTTAGAAACCTGCCAGCCGAGCTGATAAAAACTAAGACCACAAGTCTCTCCCTCCTCTCATTTGTAATCTTTTGGCCGATTTGGCTCGTTGGTCGTTGGTAGTAAATTGATCTGAGGTCTCTCAGGAAACGTGGGGATGAGGTTATGGATGAGAGGTGAAACAAGGTCATCTTGGTTTCAGGAAGAAGGTACAATAGAATCCTCTAGAGCAGTAGTTCTCAAACTTTTTGGACCAAGTACCACCCCTGATCAAACCAAAACATCCAAGTACCACCTACAAGTCATCTTCTCAGAGGAACCCCAGAAAATCTCAAAGACCAACATGAGCGCACATGCGCACACACACACTCACATTCACATATAATGAATATTATTATAATAAACTTTGATTTAAAATATTTGATATAGCGCCTTTAATGATGGCTTCTCATAGTGCTTTACAGAAAAAAAACAGGAACAACAACATTTAAAAATAAACAATAAACAATAATCTTCCAGTGACGATTACATGGGGACTTGCCTGAGGTGCTCAAGATCCTGCAAGTCACTAGCCATGTCATCTCAAGTGTCTTCCCCAAAAACAACAGCAGTGGAAAGACCCAGAGACCAGAGGAAGTGGAGTTTAGGATCATTCTAGACGGAGCACAGGAGAAACCCTTTGCTCAGAGGGTTATGAGATTCTGAATCCAGCTCCCAGGTCATGTGGTTGAAGTGAACTCCTTTGGATGCTTTAAAAAGTGATGATATATTAGAGCTTTAAGCTGCTAGTAGCTAAAGATTAGGTGGATTGTCGTCACTTTGGTAAATGTGCTCTGCATGAGACCTAGAACCACACTTTTAAACCGTTATGCTGAATAAAACCATTAACACGTGATCCAGAGGATACACTAAATACAGTGACTCCATATCCGCCATGTTGGTGCATCATATTTTAGATTGTTATTATTTTACTTTTCCAAATATATGTGCTGAATATAGAGCCGTTGTTGATACTTTTATAGTGAAAAGGAATAAGGTAAACAAAACCCTAGCATCATAGCACTATAATTTAAAGGTATTGAAGGTTAGATAAAACAATGATAGATTGTTTGCTATCATTGAGTCCCTGAAATGTATCATGAGTGCACTGTAAAGCTGTTTACAGTGATCTGTCTCATTGATTTAAAATGTGTCATTTCACCTCCAACTCTTTGAGTGTTCTGGGGGATTTCAGGATAAAATCAATTAAATTACTAAATTAAATTTCTCCTTAAATTTAGTACTATGTATTACATTTGTCTGCAGTTCGTGGATGGTAAAGTGCAGGTTAAGATGCTGATGAGCTGGGAATTTGCCTGAATTACTGTACATATCATATTAGGACAACCAGCGCTGCAGATGGATGAATTTCCTGACAGGGTTTCCCCGAGTCTCACAAACACAAACCAGTTGTGTAGAATTACCCAGCTGTGGCCGAGCTTCCTGAGATAGCAACTCCCACTTGGCTAATTCTGAACCCTGTTTTTTGTCGTTACGTGTGAACTTGCAGTGTTATCAGTAAGAGCTGCATTAGTGCTCCTGCAGTGTGTAGCTCTGCTGTTTGTGCGGTGGGCTTGAAGTGTTATCAGTAAGAGCCGCGTCAGTCCTCCTGCAGTGCTTTAGTCTGCTGTTTGCTGTGTGATATGTCGGTACAGGTTTTGCATTTGTGAATTGAAGTGACCTTCAGTCAGGAGTTGCCGTGTGTTTTCTAACGTTTCTGAGCATACCTAACCACTTCACAGCTGAGGGCTCTAGAATGACTCTCTAGCATGAATGAAACCACAGACTCTTAATTACAGGGCTGGCAGAGAGCTATAAAGGGAAGGAGCCCTTTCTCATCTGCAAGATTGAATTAGCTGTTTCTGTTAGCCAAGCCCATTCCCTACACTGGCCTGCAGTGTAAAATACCGTTTTGTCTTTTTTGTGAATTGGCCCGAAATTCTCATCTTGGATGTGTCGGCTATATGTCAGCTTCCAGGAAAAGGTGTCTGCTAAGGTTATAGTAATTTTAATTGAACATCACCCTTCAGTGTAACAGCCACTGCCGGCTCCTCCGTGCACGTAGAGGGTGGAAATACGACTTGTTTTGTCCCCTCAAAACGTGAGCCGCTGCAGCGGATTAAGAGGAAGGTTTCAAAAGGCAGATCAGTCAGCTCCTCCACAGCTCTCCTCTGGTTTCAGCCTCAATGCCCTGCAGTCGCTAGCTTTCCTGTTGCTTTGCCACCCCGGCTGCGTGCTGTAAAACACTGGACTGTGCTGCCGAAGCAAACCTGTCCAGTTCTTGGGGTTTTAAATGTTTGCCATTCTGGTGCTGCCATTGTGTGCTGCAGTAACGCACAGTTAAAACACGGTGGAGTTGTTGATACTGCAGATTTTGGAGCGGAACGAAGTGAGTTTAGTCATTTTTTGTCTGAGGTCATTAATGACGTCCAGTTTTACCCGGGGATTTTCTCTCTTCCGAAAGAGTGGTGCTCTTTGTGCCTGGTGATTTCCCTGTCAGATCTGTCGTGAGCTCGTGGTTGACAGCCCTGTAAGTAGTTCTGTGGGCTAACTTGCTTGCCTGGATTTGCCCAGCCTCTCTGTAGCTGTGACATATCTGACAATGTCAAAACCAGCAGGTCATTTCACTACTATTATTCCTTCCAGTGTTTAGAAACAGAAGACAGGTAGGCTAGCAGGAGCTCTGCGAGGCCCTTTGTGTTCGCAGCTGTACTAGCAATTAAAAGGCTTTGTTTCAGTAAGAGAGCAGCTCGTAGGGGTATATTGCTCTGCAGTGCGTCGTCGTCCTTTGTGTGTTGTGCTTTGGATTGAGCTGCGTTCCCATGGCACCGCACGACCTTGAGCGCGGACTGCGCGAACGGCCCGAGGAACAGTAGGGCCCGCCTTGTGTCGCGCTCGCCGCCCCAGGGAAGGGTGGGAAGGGTGCTTGTCTCACACGGGCTCCTGCTGCCACAGGTGTTTGGAGTGGAAGAGAGCCGGGACCGCTCCCGCCCTGTCGTCCTGGAGCAGCCGGAGGGGCTGACAGACTGGCTGTCCGCGGCTGCCGGGGACCCCAGGAAAACCAGCTTCATCGGCTCGGAGGTGAGAGTCCCTTCTGGACACGCAGTGCTGTCACAGGAGAACGTGTTTCATTTACCTTTCCAAGCATTAATGGGACTGTTGTTTATGTTATTACTACCACATTTCACAGGCTCTTCCTGTCCACCTTAACAGCTTTCAGAGCTGTAATTAACCATCATTGAGCTGTTAATTAACTAAAGATACTCCTGGTCTTAGAGAGCCGGAGGATCTCCTGGTTTTCCCTCCTCAGGGGCTCTGATTGTCTTAAGTGGTTCCAGCTGTCTCTGTGCTCTTACTCGTTGAGGAGGGCCAGCTCCCTGGGTACCTGCAGGGCTGGGCTTCTCCCAGTGCAGGTGGGAGGGCACTGCAGGTTGATGACAGGGGACTGCTCAACCTCGGGGGAGGAAGGTGCCACGCAGCACTGATTCCCCAAGTAACAATATTGTCACGTGTAGATACACCTGTAGTTGTCCCTCATGAACAAAAGTGCAGAAGTGCTGAACAGAAAGCGGGAAAGCTTTCACTTTGGGTCTGTGTTAAAGACGTGGAGGCGTGTTTGTACAACATTCAGTGTGTAGGACCTGTCAGTCAACATGTAGCTCTTATGGTCAGCAGCCATATCACTCTGCAACTCACAACTGGCAGCCCACTGAAGCTCAGCAGGTGTGAGCCTGGTCAGTACCTGGATGGGAGACCTCCTGGGAAAAACTAAGGTTGCTGCTAGGAAAGGTGTTAGTGGGGCCAGCAGGGGGCACTCACCCTGCGCTCCATGTGGGTCCTAATGCCTCAGTATAGTGACGGGGACACTATACTGTAAAAACAGGTGCCGTCCTTCGGATGAGATGTAAAACCGAGGTCCTGACTCTCTGTGGTCATTAAAAATCCCAGGGCGTTTCTCGAAAAGAGTAAGGGTGTAACCCCGGCGTCCTGGCCAAATTTCCCCTTGGCCCTTACCAATCATGGCCTCCTAATAATCCCCATCTATGAATTGGCTTTATTACTCTGCTCTCCTCCCCACTGAGAGCTGGTGTGTGGGGAGCGTTCTGGCGCACTATGGCTGCCGTCGCATCATCCAGGTGGGGCTGCACATTGGTGGTGGTGGTGGAGGGGATCCCCATTACCTGTAAAGCTCTTTGAGTGGAGTGTCCAGAAAAGCACTATATAAGTGTAAGCAACTATTATTATGTTATTGTTGAGAGAGTTGATTCTGACTCGCTCCTTATCGGCCTGTTATGTTAGCTGAATTAACATCACAGCCCCCTAGTTCACCTCTGCTTCAGTCCTGGACCTGCCAGCAGAGCCTAGGTGCTGCAGCTCTTGGCTCTTGCAGACAGAGCCAGCCTCCTGCTCCAGCCTGGCGCTGCGCTCTCTCAGAGTGAAGTGGGCGCCCAGCAGTGTTTCTGTACTGGAGACCACTGCTGTCTAAGGAATAAGGGTCAGAGTGAGAGATCTCCAGCAGTCTCATTGGCTGGTGTCTGTTATTCCTAGAGCACTTTGCTTTGGCGTTGACCTACATAAAGCAAGTATAAGAAACAAGACTCTTCCTTTCTGGGTCACCTCCACATGAATTCTCTTGGCTGTGAGCAGAGGTAATTGGGACTTCAGCTTGATTTTAAAACTCACCAATATAATACCTCTCTTATTCTTCTTAGCCTTTTCAAGAGATTATGGACACAGTTCCAGAATCTTTCCTGTATGGTTTTCATTGTACCTCAGTTTTCTGTTTCTTACACATACTTGCAGTGCGCTGCACTTACCTCTGAGTATTCCTTGCCAGATCTTGGCAGCAAACCCAGAAAAGTAGGACTTCTTAGTTTTTGCCAGAATGCTACAGTTTGCCATGGTGATGCAATGCCTCAGCCCTGCAGAACTAAAGTATGGTAATTAAACAGTAAAACTGTTTTTCCCACAATCTTCTGTCGGGGTACTTACAGCAGAGTGTGAAGTTTAATTTTGAAATCTGTTATAAGTCTGCAAGTGCTTTGAGCATATTAATATGTACTATATGTACTGTAGAGTTTCACAAAACAAGGCATTTTTAAGGAAAAAGTTGAAGTGCGAGCCTCCAGCTGCAGTGCTGTGGTGTTCACGAGGGGGCGCATCCTAGTTCAGAAGGTAGGACCAGAGTGACCAGAGTCAGCTTGGCCATGTGCTTTCTCTCTCCCAGACTCTCCCGGAAGACGCGGTCGCGGTAGGCAGTCCTCGCTGGGTGTCCCAGTGGGCCAGCCTGGCGGCCAACCATACCAGACCCGAAGCCGATGACCCCCGGTCCGAATCCCCAGCTTTCGCAGCCCAAGAGAAAGGTCAGTGCAGCAGGGAAGGCCTTTGAATTCACTTCAGTTTAGCTCACATAAGAGGACATACGGTACCCTCTGTACTGTATTTTCATCACGTTAGCAATTAAGAATTCTGCACTAGACATACTGTATATTGTCACAGAATTTTGAAGTGCTTCTGTGTGTGGGGCTCCCAGTGAAGCACGTGTTCGTCTCTTAAACAGGTTATTTTCATCACGTTAAGCGAGGATGTGTCAGTGCCTTGCCAGCGCTCAGCTGCCACTTTGTGTTTCCGTGTTTAGAAGCCGACGCCAGCGAGTCGGCAGTCTCCATGAAAAGCACGACCTCGGCCGCCTCCACGTCCAGCCACGGAGAACGGCGCAGGAGGACCCTGCCCCAGCTGCCCACCGAAGACAAGGGCCTGGACAGCGCCAGGGCCAAGCCCGGGAAGAGCTCCACGGCGCTGGGCCCGAGATCGGAGATCGGGGAGAAGCAGGACACCGAGCCACAGGAGAAGGAGAGCCAGTCGTCTCACAGACGGAGGGAGACGGACCGGGCCAGCCGGGCCGCTCACAAAGGTGCCAGCGGGAGCCCCGCCGCTCCAGAGGCCGACAGGGCTGATGTGGGCACCTCGACCGTCAAGCAAGCCTTGGCCAAGCTCCAGCAGCAAGAGCAGAGGGGCCCCCAGCAGCAGTGGGGCGGTTCCAAGCCGGGCGCCAAGCCTCCAGGGGCGAGCACCGAGAAGAGGCTGCACAGGCACGACCCCGGCCACAGGGAGGAGGACAAGAGGAGGCGGGCCGAGGACGGCGCCGGGGGCCCGCCGGGCCGAGGGGGAGAGAGCGAGAAGTTGGGCAAGCCTCTGGTCAGGCAGGGGAGCTTCACCATCGAGAAGCCCAGCTCCAACGTCCCAATCGAGCTCATCCCCCGGATCAACAAACAGATGGGCTCGTCCTCTCTGGCCCGGGAGAGGAGCGACTCGGTGGGCAGCTTGGACACCACCCTGCTCCTGAAGGACACCGAGGCCGTCATGGCCTTCCTGGAGGCCAAGCTGCGAGAGGAGAACAAGCTGGAAGGCGGCGGCGGAGGAGCTGACCCCCCCAGCTATCCTTTGGAGGACTCCATCTCCCCGGAGTCAGACATAGACACAGCCAGCACCATCAGCCTGGCTGCCGGGGACGCAGACCGCAAAACGGCCCAGAAGCGCCGCACGCTGACCAGCCTGCAGAAGGAGAAGAGCACCGTCGGCTCGGCCTCCAAGAGCGCCGCCAGCGCCCGCGAGCGCCTGGAGAAGAAGGCCAAGCTGCGGCCTTCGGAAAGCCGGCCAGAGGCCCGGCGGTCGGTGCAGCCCGGCTCCCGAGCCCGGCAGGCCTCCGTGGACCTCACCGACGACGACCAGACCTCTAGCCTGCCGCACTCCACGATCTCGGACATCCTGTCGTCTGACCAGGAGACCTACTCCGGGCGCTCGCACGGCCGGGGGCAGCTCACCTCCACCGACGAGCTCTTGCACTCCAAGCTGGAAGCTGGCAAGGCCGCCAGGACCAGAGCTCCGCAGGCCCCCAGCACGGGCCCCGGGAAACCGGCCACTCTGCCCCGGCCCAGGCCCACCAGAGCCTCCCTGCTGCGCCGCGCCCGCCTGGGGGACACCTCGGACAACGACTTGGCCGATGCCGACAAGGTGTCCGTGGCCTCCGAGGTGTCCACCACCAGCTCCACCTCCAAGCCCCCGTCCGGCAGGAAGACGCCCTCGCGGCTCGACATGCTGGCGCAGCCCCGGCGGACGCGGCTGGGCTCCCTGTCGGCGCGGAGCGACTCCGAGGCCACCACGGGCCGCAGCAGCGCCGCCTCCCGCGCCCCCGACGCCGTGCTCCGCGCCGGCCTGCGGGCGCCCTCCGCCTCCGAGACCAAGGTGGCCCCGAGGGTCAGGGCCAACAGCGTGTCCAAGCTGCCCGACGCCAAGTCCAAAATCACGTCTGTCCACAGCTCTCCTTCTGGTGAGTCCTCCGGGTTCCCAGCATGCACAGCGTCCCCCACGAGCTTCCCAGATAGGAGGAGACCTCGGGCTGTTCAATCCTGTTTCTCTTACAGCGTCTCTAACTTGTCTGGACCCTGCGTGAGAGCTCTTGACACCCAGTTCGATCTGATACTCCGTGTGTTTCTGTGGCCTGGAAAAGCTGTAAATGGACATTAGTGTAAACCTGCTGTGTTTGCAGAAGAACACACTCGCTGTAACGGTCCTTTTTTAAAAGGCTGCTTGTTTCACGCAGAGGGACCCCGGGCAACCCCTGACGCAGAGACAGCGCTGCTGCCAGAGCTCTTGGGTACTGTACTGCACGTCCCGGGCCGTCTGAGCTCTGTGTGTGCTGTGTTCTGTCCTGTCCTGGGCCACGCCCTGAGAACTGGGCCCTTCCTCATTGGTGCTGGTCCCCAGTCTGTCTGGGCCTGTCTGTAGGTCCCTGCTGAGGAGCCTGGGTTTTTCCACAGCCTCCCATGTGCTGCAGATGGGTTTACACTACCCACAGGTTTTTCAAGTGAGCAACATCAGTGCAGAGTTACAGCCGAACAGTTCTTGGTTTCTTTTTCTCATTATCTGTTATTTATTTCATCCCTCACTTTTAATATTGCTCAAAATTAATGCAGTATTTACAGTTCATATCACAGTACTGAGCTGAGCAGCTCTGCAGTGGCTGAACCGCTTGATGGGTTTGCGCAGGGTGCCCCCTAGTGGACACACATTGGAAAATATTTGTTTTTATCTATCCCTCTTCGTGGAATATTAAAGGGGAACTTCAAGGCTGTTTTCATTTTTCAAGGTTAGAAAGAATTAGCATTAATAAGTGCATTTCAAACCACAATAAAAGTAAAATGTGCGCTGTAACTTAAAAAACCTTTACATCACAAAATGGACAAAATTTCCAGGCGTGCGCAGCGTCATGCTCTGTGATTTAGAATGAGGCATCTTTTTCAATCTAATAGACATATTGCTTTTGATTTTGCAGACAAATACTGCTTACTTGCTGGGAAATGTCTGCTGCAGAACCTGTACTTATTCGCTCTACATCGCAGTACACTAGTCATTACAGTGACTAGTGAGCAGGAAGGGCCGCATCATGTCGCAATTCTGGAGAACTCGAATGCGTGTTGCGACAACATGGCGACTTACAGTGCTTTCACAAAGTTCAGGGCTTTGAGCTTCATTCGGAATTAAATTATTTCTATAACGTCAATGAATGTATTTTGTTACTAAGATTTAATAACCGGTCTGAGAAATTGAGAGTGCAGTTCCTCTTTAATTTTTCCTGGTCTTCATTCCGCATGATCGCTCTCTTTATTATTTGGGTAAAAATATGATTTAACTTTTTTCACAGTTTCCTGACTCAGCCCTCGCTCTCGGAAACCTCTGCTGTAAGGGCGGTCTGGGTGTCCTGCTCAGAGCGCACAGGCGGGAAGGGCTTTGGGGACGAGGGGTGTGGTGTTAAAGACAGTGTGTTTTCAGCTTCTTGCAAGAGGCCGTTTTTGCTGCCTTTTAATTTTTGCCTGCTCTGTATTTTGTCTCAGCCAACGCCCGGTGGAGACGCTTTGCTCCTGAGTACGCCTCGACCTCGGAGGACGAGTTTGGGTCGAACCGCAACTCCCCGAAGCACGGCCGTCTGCGCACCGGCGCCGCCCTGCGCGGGACGCGGCTGCAGGGCTCCGCCCCTCCCAGCCCCGGGGGCGTGGTGCTGAAGCACCGGATGAGGGAGCAGGAGGAGTACATCCGGGACTGGACCGCCCACAGCGAGGAGATCGCCAGGTATTCATCTATTCCCGCTCGCCCACTGGGGGGGCGCTGTCTCTGCACCAGCGCAACGCCATCGCAAGGAGAAAGCATTCCCATTAACTGTACACTGAGAGGCAGCGAAAGGGCGTGGAATGAGTATTGGAAGCAGTAACACAGCAGGATCTTAGAGCAGAATAGTCAGAGGAGGACTCGGTAAAATAACAAATTCTTGTTAATTGGATCAGATAGTATTGGTTTTGCTAAAAAATCTCGTGGGATTTATATATTCTGGCCTCAGCATGACTTAATTTTGAGTGAAGAATCCACTAGCACTGCTGTGTGCTTACCACCAGATGGCAGGATGTATCCAGCGGCACACAGGCCTTGCCGTGCTCCTGGCTCACTTGACTTGGCAGTCATTTTGTTTCTCTGGGCGTCGGGGAACAGAAAGCAGCAGCAGGTCTCCAAGACAGGAATCTGGGTGACTGTGTAATACCTTTGCAGATGTCATATCCCCCCTGCTGGGCTACTGTTAGGGTGGCAGTATCACTCCATAATCCCTGGCACACTTTGAGACAGAATCTAGCACAGATGTTGATTTCTGTCCATCCAAGAAAAAATGAAAAACAAAAAAAATCTTTAGAAAAGTGCATTCTTAGATCGATTAGTGGGATTGTGGCTTGGGCCACTGAAAGAAACAACCTATGACACAGGACCTAGTTCACAGTGCCTGTTATGCATGAATTTTCTTTTGAGGTTGTTCATTTTCTTTTCCTGCTTTTACACAAGGGGATCACTACAAATACCCAAGTAATTTTGCAGGAGCTATATGAATAGTAAAGTTATACTTTGTTACTTTATGTACCTTCTATAAATTACACAGCACTGTATCAGGAAGTAGATTAGTGAAGACTAAACGCAGGAGGTGAACAGGTATACGTGTAGCACTGTGTTAGACTAGAAATGATTTTCTTTAGGATGAGTAAAAGCCGTGCTCTGCTCTGAGCAGAGTTATCCAGCTGGTGCTAGTGCCAGGCTGCTACTGTGGGCTTCCAGCAGGAATGCAGTGACGCCAGTGATGTCTGCTGAAAATCCAACGATGATTATTAGACGTGCATGCCTTTGAATGTTGCTGTGTGAGTTGTGTGCATGTGGTGCTACAAGGCCGACGCAAAGGCCGTGTGGCTGAAGTACCCCCCCCTCCCAAAGTTGAGGAACCCCGTCTGATGTGTAATAGGTTATTTCCCTGTGTGCGCAGGATCAGCCAAGACCTGGCCAAGGACCTGGCCATCCTGGCCCGGGAGATCCACGACGTGGCGGGAGAGATCGACTCGGTCAGCTCGTCCGGCACCGCGCCCAGCACCACAGTAAGCACTGCGGCCACCACCCCCGGCTCCGCCATTGACACCAGGGAAGAGGTAGGGCCACCTCTGGAAGGCATGACCAAGGTTCTTTCCTCTTCTTTCCTCCTTTGCACCTGCTGTGCATGATCCCCTTTGCTTTGCTTCTGGAGCAGTTTAGAGAAGCTGAGCTGCACCCTGCCTGTCACAAGCACATGGTACCCCTCTTCACCCCCTGTCTCTCTCCAGCATTTCAGGAGAGGTCAGCACATTTCTCTGCATCTGTGCATCTTATAGTTCAAGATTATAAAAGGGATAATACGTTAATTTAATTACTAATTAATTTGTCTGATGGTATTATTCAGAGCGACTTAAATTGCTCCCATTCATGGGTATTTTACCTGGAACAGGTTGAGCACAGTGTCTCACCTGGGACTTGAACCCACAACATTCCAGTTACAAGTCCAGAGTGCTGGCCGCTGTTCCACACTGCTGCCCCTTAAGATCAAACAAAATAGGAATTGTGGTGAAACTGAATTTGCAATCCAGTGACTGGTCAAGAATGGGTGTCTGCGGAGGTGACTGTGAAGATGGGTAACATGTTACACTTAAACTGTGCACAACTCAAAAAAACTTAGTGTCGTTTCAGACCGTCTGCTTACAAACTTCACAATGTACTGAAAATGAGGTCGAGTTTTATATAAGACCAATAACACGAAGGTGAACGGAATTGATTTAGAGAATATCTAGAAGAAGTGTGGACGTTCCAGGAATGTGATGAACACTTGGCCCACTGAGTTTGTCCAGTATCCGTGGAGCAAACTGGGGTAAAATGTATTGCAACTGACAAACAAATATATTTCTCAGACCGGTGCAATCTGCAATCAGAACACCATCGGAGAGGAGTCCTGCAAGCACCTGACTGCATGAGCAAGGCCTCATGGGCCGCAGGACTAGCCGAGCTGCCGGTTCTCACCTGTAGATGGAGCTGTTCTATTGGTGCTCTTGATAGTCTTTGATTTTCCTTAGTGTTGTTGACCATTTGTGTGCTGTTTTACAGCCATTCACCCTTTGGCTGTTCTAGTCTCTCTTTGATTTGTGCACAAGTATCCCAATGCTCTGAAATAGGAAACCCATTTTTAGAACACTAATTTCATTTGTCATCTGCATTTATATTTTATTTCAATTTTCTCTCTACTTTGCTGTGGAATAATTCCTTCCAACAGCAGCTGGTTGTCCACTGAGACACTGAGAGCGTCATCAGAAACTGTTCCAGCTCTTTCTTCTTCATCCTGCATTGCCATGCTTCAGTAAATGGGTATTTTATCGCAGACAAAGGTTGGTGATTACTTAGCAAAACAGAAGTGTAGATGGAGGGTTTTTGGGCAAGTGTTTTTTAAAAGTTAGGACAAGTTTTGGTAAGCTTTCAACTTTACAAAAAAAGTAATGTTACATTACAAGAGGCTCCATTCTTCCATATCCTGAGCTATTATTAGCTTTTCCCCAAGACTGGACTAACACCCTGTGATCAGCAGAAATAGAATCACCTGCCCTGAAAATCAAGAGATCATTATTAGAGTTGATTTGTGACAACCATGTGCTCAGCACTTTCACCAGAAATAGAGTATGTGAGCATGCTCTGTGATGGACTGCCAGGACGGTGACTGGCGAATGGAATGTGTTTTCACTCTGTCGCCATGAGCAAAGGGCCTGTCCATACACAGAGCGCTGAGCCCTTAACTCCGGCCAGAGGCCTTGACCGGCTCTCCCACTCAGGAACCTGGGAACTAGGCTGACAGTTTTCTGTCTGCGCTTTGTCAAATAGCACCAGGTCTGAATATTTTGCTGTCTGATTTTGGATGCACTGCTGGGAACAACAGCTTGGCACCAAAGCTGGCTTCCATGTGAAGTGCCTTACACAGCCATGAGCAGACGGCAGGGTCTGAGAGGCCCTGTTCCTCCCACAAGGCCACAATCCGGCTGCCCAGCAGGGTTCCCGAGAGGAGCATAGAAATGCATCCGTTTGTAAGAAATTTCCCATTGAACAGGGGTGAAGAGATCAGCTATCTTCCCTCCTAAACGGGCAGATAATATGATCCAGGCGCCTCTTTCTGAGCGGCAGGGCGCCGCTGCCCCGCTGTCTGGCCGCGCCGCTCTGTGCTCGTGCGCCAGGCCGTCTCGTCACGCCCGTCCTCGCTCTCCTCCCACCAGCTGGTGGACCGCGTGTTCGACGAGAGCCTCAACTTCAGGAAGATCCCGCCGGTGGTGCAGAGCAGGGCCCCCGAGATCAACGGGCGGCCCGTGGAGCTGAGGCCGCGGGCCGCCGACGCCCCCGACCCCCAGGCCGCCATCCGCCGCAGGACGTGGAACCGCGACGAGGTGAGAGCGCGGCGTCGGGCGTCCCAGGGGGCGCTGTCCACCGGGAGCGTGTGTGTGCGCGGGGATCTGGGATAAACCGTGGGGTGTTCAAGGGCAACAGCAGTCCCAGTCTCTCAGACTGGTCATTAAATCTCAGTAACAAAATACATTCATTGACGTTATGGAAAAAAAAATCTATAAAACGTTTTGAATGAAGCCCAAAATTGTGTACAAACGAGCTCTATTTGCAAAAATCAGACTGACACATAGTGTGTGCATGCTCATGGCTTTCATTACAAATCTGCAAATCTCTGTTATCAGAGTAGTTCTGTAAAAGTCTCACATAAGTTCACGATGTAAATTATTCATTTTATTTTGAAACAGGCAGTTAACTAAGTGAAATATGTTATTCTACATCTGTTTCTCTCCAAGTGAAACTGAAGTCAAAGCTTGACTGGGGGTTAGAGAGGGCGGCTGTAGATGAGTGTTCATCACTGACCAGGACAGGGCAGATACCACTCTATTGCAGTGGCAGCTGAGCCCCAGAAGAGGACACTGTTGCCATTTCTTTAGGCGTTCAGTACCTGAACAAGGATGCTACAGTGACTCAGCACAGACCTGAATCAGGACACCACTGTGGAATGTTCTGGAAATGCCAGCTTCAAGGTTTATTGTTGTTCTCTGCTTTTTGACCTAAAGAACAGCTCTCTTTTGAAACTTCGCTCTTCCTCATGTATTTACCTTACTTTCTTAAATAGTATTTGCATAGCTATGCTGTAGCAGGGATGCCCAACATTTTTAATGTTTTTAAACATTAAACATTTTCATTTGCCAGTCCAGCGCAATCTACTTGTGTGAATTTGAAGCTCTGATATAGGGAAAACAGACAGACAGTACAATAACGATACCCATCACTAAAATGACAGAAAATAAAAGCAAGTGACTCATGCTACAGTGAACAAGTAATGTTCCCCATTTTAGAAAAAAGAATGTCCTACCATGAGCATTGTCACTGAGAAGCTTACTGGAGAACTCTTTTTTTTTGAACATGTTGACACTGCTGATCATGTCGATGACAGTTTCATTCTGTCCCTGCAGCTCAACATTCAGCTCATTCAGCAGTTCAGTCAAGTCTGTGAGGAAGGCTAAATCCAGAAGCCACTGGTCATCCTCTAATTGGGCATATTCACTGTGTTTAGACGACTTGAGAAACTCTTTGATTTCAGACAACAGCTGTCTGAACTTTGCCAAAAATGTTAGTTTTTGAAATCTCCAAACAGCAAGTCAGCAGCCTCAGCAAACGCTTTTTTATGACTTCTCGATCCCTGAATGACTTGTTGTGTTGAGCCAGGACGTGGCTCACACGGAGCGATGCGATTATTGCTGCTTTCCCTCTTGTATTAGGCCTCGTGAAAACCGACTGCTGCTTGTTGAGATTTAAATTTTTCCACTTTTCTTTTCCGTAACTCACTTTTAGCGGGAAAGTCCACATCATCCATTTTGTGTGCAGTTTTGAAATGTTGTTCTATATTTCCCTTTTTCGCATAGACATTAGCATTGCAGATTTGAATGCGAAAGCACAAAAAATAGCTCCCATTCCTTGTGGTAACGGTAAATTTTTGGTCTCTTTGCTTCAGCATTTTCGCTCAAACACTACAACTATCAGAAAGGCAATCAAACTTATCAAACTGTTGGCGAATTTGTCACGGCCAGTCTACAGTGCCTTGCGAAAGTATTCGGCCCCCTTGAACTTTTCAACCTTTTGCCACATTTCAGGCTTCAAACATAAAGATATAAATTTTTTATTTTATGTGAAAAATCACCAACAAGTGGGACACAATTGTGAAGTGGAACGAAATCTATTGGATTTTTGAAACTTTTTTAACTAATAAAAAAATGAAAAGTGGGGCGTGCAAAATTATTCGGCCCCTTTACTTTCAGTGCAGCAAACTCACTCCAGAAGTTCAGCGAGGATCTCTGAATGATCCAATGTTGTCCTAAATGACTGATGGTGATAAATAGAATCCACCTGTGTGTAATCAAGTCTCTGTATAAATGCACCTGCTCTGTGATAGTCTCAAGGTTCTGTTGAAAGCGCAGAGAGCATCATGAAGACCAAGGAAACACACCAGGCAGGTCCGTAATACTGTTGTGGAGAAGTTTAAAGCCGGATTTGGATACAAAAAGATTTCCCAAGCTTCAAACATCCCAAGGAGCACTGTGCAAGCGATCATCTTGAAATGGAAGGAGTATCAGACCACTGCAAATCTACCAAGACCTGGCCGTCCCTCTAAACTTTCAGCTCAGACAAGGAGAAGACTGATCAGAGATGCAGCCAAGAGGCCCATGATCACTCTGGATGAACTGCAGAGAACTACAGCTGAGGTGGGAGAGTCTGTCCATAGGACAACAATCAGTCTTACACTGCACAAATCTGGCCTTTATGGAAGAGTGGCAAGAAGAAAGCCATTTCTCAAAGATATCCATAAAAAGTCTCGTCTAAAGTTTGCCACAAGCCACCTGGGAGACACCCCAAACATGTGGAAGAAGGTGCTCTGGTCAGATGAAACCAAAATCGAACTTTTTGGCCACAATCCAAAACGATATGTTTGGCGTAAAAGCAACACAGCTCATCACCCTCAACACACCATCCCCACTGTCAAACATGGTGGTGGCAGCATCATGGTTTGGGCCTGCTTTTCTTCAGCAGGGACAGGGAAGATGGTTAAAATTGAGGGGAAGATGGATGCAGCCAAATACAGGACCATTCTGGATGAAAACCTGTTGGAGTCTGCAAAAGACCTGAAACTGGGACGGAGATTTATCTTCCAACAAGACAATGATCCCAAACATACAGCAAAATCTACAAAGGAATGGTTCACAAATAAACGTATCCAGGTGTTTGAATGGCCAAGTCAAAGTCCAGACCTGAATCCAATCGAGAATCTGTGGAAAGAGCTGAAAACTGCTGTTCACAAACGGTCTCCATCCAACCTCACTGAGCTCGAGCTGTTTTGCAAGGAAGAATGGGCAAGAATTTCAGTCTCTCGATGTGCAAAACTGATAGAGACATACCCCAAGCGACTTGCAGCTGTAATCGCAGCAAAAGGTGGCTATACAAAGTATTAACGCAAGGGGGCCGAATAATTTTGCACGCCCCACTTTTCATTTTTTTATTAGTTAAAAAAGTTTCAAAAATCCAATAGATTTCGTTCCACTTCACAATTGTGTCCCACTTGTTGGTGATTCTTCACATAAAATAAAAAATTTATATCTTTATGTTTGAAGCCTGAAATGTGGCAAAAGGTTGAAAAGTTCAAGGGGGCCGAATACTTTCGCAAGGCACTGTATTTCTCTCCACTATGCCATGTAGCGAATGTGGGGTTCGTGCAGCAATAACCAAGAGACTGGTCTTGGGTAGCACACACAACACTTATTTATTTACAGAGCTCCTGTAGCCTTTTTTCCAGTGTCAGCCAGCACTCAGGGAAGAGACATTTACAACCCATTCGCCAAGGGTTAAACACACACAAGGACAGTAAAATTATATGAAACATTACATGCACAGATCTGAATGATTTTTTTGGCTATCAAAAAAAATAAATAGTCAAATAGCCATTTATTTTTTATTTATTTCTTCTGATCAATCAACTAGCAAGCACAGTCGATTGAGATCGACTTGTTGGGCACCCCTGGTGTAAAGGATATCTTCTGAAACCCTGACTCACCTTATTGAGTTGCAGTAAAGATTGCAGAAGATTTTACTTTCCTCTTTAAACGTTTCTCACTATAAAGTGCCAGTGGACCACTGGGCCAAACCCCTGAGCCCCTGATCTGTCAGTGCAGGACACGCAGGGCCCAGTGCTACTGGTGTCACTTCAAGCCTGCAGTCAGACATAAAGGAGAATTGAAGCCTTCGAAAGCACTTTACGATGACGGAGAACTCTCTTTAGAGGCCTGACTGCTCACCGTGCCCTTTCACCTTTGACACTGTGCTGTGCTGGAGCTGCAAGCTGGCAGCTCATGGTGGCACGGTGAATATCTCTGCTGCCCCACGGCTCTAAGTCCTGGGTCCGGTTGGGACTCTGCATGTTTTGGTTCCTGTCCGCCTCCTCGGGGATCGGAGGCAGGCTTGTGGGGCGACTCTTCCGGCTCATGCAGGCTGTCGGGGGAGCAGGAAACAGGGCACAGGCAGGCGGGGGGGGGGGTGAACACAACCCGCAGAAGGTTGCGCCGCTGTGCCACGAGAGGTCCGTACCCCTGTGACGTGAGCCTTCCTCCTCCCCAGGCGGTGCTGGACAGCCTGCTGCTGACATCGGTGGCCCAGCTCTCAACGAAGATAAGGCAGTCTGTGGACAAGACAGCGGGCAAAATCAGGTAACCCTGTCGTGATGGGTGCTCAGTGAACTGGATAAAATTATCCCTGAGCTGTGTGGAAACCCCACCTTGCTGAAGCTGAGATGAGTGCTCTTTAGTATTCAAGTACCTGTGGTATTCAAGAATTGCCTTTGCTAGGCTCCTCTGGCAAGATGCCTCGGTTTGCAGTACAGCTCTTGTTCCAATATTTGATGTCCATTTGTTAATTTAGCACTGTGTAACTGAATAACTGTACCACTACAATTTCCATTTCATCACATCACTTATGAGTTCTTCACAGTGTATTCAAAGTCAGGCAGAACTTAAGCTTTTACATCTTGTGTGTTTTTATCAAAGACTAAGCAATAACATATTGCTTGCACAAGGCAAGCACTGTCATTATAACTGGTTTTAAAGTATTGTCTGAACTCAGTGACATTATTAACATCCACCTTAGCTACTTACTGTATAAACATTTTACAAAATGGAACTCGGGGGTGGTTTGACTATATTAATTCAAGAATTTGCTTGTCTCTGGCATGTGCTTTCATTGGCATACTGGCAAAGACAGATTTCTCTATTATATTTACAGTGGTTTAGTTAAAGCAATTAAATGTCCTTTACTGTTCATGTTTTTTTATTCAGACTGCTTGCTTGTAAAAAAAAAACTCATTAACTTCTAATCAGCTGTACTGAATAAAGGGAAAGACTTTAATTTATTTTGTGCGAGACAAAGTGGAAGCCGTTGCGTTGAGAGATCAGTGAGGTGATGAATGAGCAGTGGCAATGGTGTGGTTGATTGAGGGGGGAGGGGGGTGCCAGGCCGTGGGGGAGGGGTGGAGCAGTGGCTCTGTGGCTCAGGATCTGCGCCTGTGGCTGGAAGGTTGCCGGTTCAAATCCCGCGGCCGGCAGAGGAATCCTACTCCGTTGGGCCCCTGAGCAAGGCCCTTAACCCCAACTGCTCCAGGGACACTGTACAATGGCAGACCCTGCGCTCTGACCCCAAGCTTCCCTCCCTGTCTGTGTGTCTGTGTCTCCATGGAGAAAAGCTGGGGTATGCGAAAAGACGAATTCCTAATGCAAGAAATTGTATAGGGCTAATAAAGAAACATTTCATTACATTACGGGGTGTGTGAGCTGGCCTTGGTGCAGCACTGTGCTGTAGCTCTCGAGGGTCATCGCTGTTCAGCAGCATACTCTTCCTCATGGGCATCCCTCTTGAGGACCACTGCCCACGCGCTCGGCTATTAACACACCGACGAGCTAATCACGCCAAGACCTGTAACTGTCTGAAATCCCTCTCACCGTTACGGTGCTGGTCCTTTAGGTGGGACAAACGTACCACATAATTGATGAAGGTAAACATTCGAAGCATTTCCTTGCTCTGGCTCCCAGTCTGAATTCTCTGCTTCTCGATTAGGAAATGTCTTGCGCAGCACCTGGTCTCTGCCAGTCTGATATGATGGATGTTGAGTTTTCTGGCTTTAAGGACTGAGGAAGGCAGTCATGCGCTTCTTAAAATTTATGTTTTCATTCCTTTCTAGAATATTATTTAAGGACAAGGACAGGAACTGGGATGAAATAGAGAACAAGTTGCGGGCCGAGAGCGATATGCCTCTTCTTAAAACTTCAAACAAGGTGAGAAAAACAAATTGTTTGTACTTGTGATGTACATGATGTCACAGAGCTCAGCGTTCATTCATTCATTCAGCAGGAACTCAACAGATTTGATTTATTGGGATAGCCATTTGGAGCAACCACTTTCAAGTCCAGAATAACGCTGGTTTTGATTTTGCTTGTACTTTTCTTTGAATTTTTTTAGATCGGATGTCAAGGTTCATGTCATGTCAGCCACATAGCTTAACCGCGACTGACTCAGCCCTCTTCAGTTTCCTCCGGAGGTCCGTCTTTACCAGATTGCTGAGATGATTGAGAAGCAATGTCAGACATCTTGGTTCTGTAGCCACTAAAAGCCCCGTAAAATAATGCAAAGTGATGCCCTCATCTCTCTCCCTCAGCAAGATTCCTTTGCTGATTTGTCTCTTTTATAATGATATAAAATGACAAACACACAGTCACCACAATACTCTTGGCTGCCCACTTCTGAATCCTGAATAATTAATATTTTTTTAGACGCAGTGGTTCAGTGGTAAGGGCTGAGATAGAAAAGATCAGTTTTAACTTACCTAACAGGAACTATCGTCAACTTCGGTGTACGGATTCCTGGCTGAGATTATCCCGTGGCTGGCTGACACAGCTGGAAAACTCTTTAATGGGATGGGAAAGTGTGAGCAGGCTACTGCAAAGTGCAGTGTATCTGTGTCACAGCTCGTTCTTGCAGCTACTCCTCTGACAGCCCTTCCTATTACAAGACAGCAGGCGATTCAGTCCTCTGCTAAGCCCTAATTTGGTAAGGGCTGTAGAATGAGACTGTCTTGCTCAGAGACAGTGCGTACATCTCAGATAGAAACCGGGAGCTCATCAGTGACCACTCATCAGCAAACTGGCCTCGAGTGACCCACCCCTCCTATAGAACTACCAGATGTTGCTTAATCAATTAGAAATTGTCATTTGGCACTTGGCAAAAATGCAAAAACAGAATGAGTATCTACTATATGTATGTATTTGTTCATTCACTCTCTGGAATGAAAACTCTTTTATTCTGTGGGAAACAGCTGCTGTTGACACACTACTAAAACCACATTGCTCTACTAGTTTATTTGTCCTCACAAATCTCAGTCTGTGACAAGACAGCAGCTAAGATCACCTGCAAACAATAGTTCCTTCAACACAATATCCTTCATCAGAAGAGTTGGGAGTACCTCTGTTTTCCTCCAGCGCCTCTTTCCGAATCAGAAACCACCCTCTGTTTTAACAGTTGTAGCCCTCGGCTTTGGACGTGTGCATGATCAGTTCTCCCAGCTCACTGGCCCTCATCCCGCAGCCCTGCAGCAGCCAGACAGAGCGGCGGTCTTGGGTGCGTGCATCCTCAGACAAACAGCAGTTATCGCTTTCACTGCCATCAGGAAAATGTGCTTCTAATCGCACCGTCGCTATAGTCTTCTGTGTCAGAAAACAAACTTTCATCAGGCATCAAACTTTTATTTTGCATTGCTGCTGTGCGATGTGACTGGATGATGAATTGACTACGTATTGATTGTGCTCCACTCTGGAGCTGCAAGACCCCAGGCAGGTCATGGCAAGATGCTATTCATGTGACACATTACTCATCTTCCGGCAAGATAATGAATGTTCCACTCAGACCAAAAGCAGCTGATGAATCTGCTGTAACAGCTCTCGCTTGGGAAGCAGGAGGGAGCCTCTGATTTCAAATAAATAGGCATTAAGTAAGCAGTGTGTGACACAGCTTTTCAGATTCTCAGCTTCACACAATCCCTTGGTGACTTTCTGCTCCTATCAAGGCCATTTAAAGATGATGGGTAACAACAGCAGAGCGTTAGGGGATTGCTTTAAAGAGGAAGATGGATAACCTGTCACTGCTTATACCAACCTTGCATTTGATGATGAACACAGATTAAAGCAAAAGAACATTGCCTTCTGCTTCTCTGCAGGAAGCAGTAAATTTCTCTTTGATGGTGTAAAATCGGGTGCCTGAAACCTTTTCCTTTCAGTTTTTAACCCTGTTAGACAAGCAGTGGACCTCCAGTATCTTGTCATGTTGACATCATATGAAGATAGTCTGAGGTCAAGTGACTAGTGCAGCACAGCCACACATTGCTGTGTCACCACAGCAGAGCTGGAGGTGCTCTACCTGGGAACCTGTATCTGCTCTACATGGGGAAACTGTATCTGCTCTAAAGCAGAGCTCCAGGTGCTTTACATGGGAAACTGTATCTGCTGTACAGCAGAGCTGCAGGTGCTCTACATGGGGAAACGTTATCTATCCTAAAGCAGATCAAGACCAAGAAAGAAGATCGAACATTTCTAATCAGATGAAAAATAATAAATGATGTTTAAAATCTTTTGAAATTGTTTGCTTATTTTAAAAGTTTAAGGTTTAAAAGTACAGTACAGAGTCATTTTGGGTTGACAGGGATAATAGCCCAACAAAATGTTGTGCTTTTATGCACCTGCCACCTTGCGCCATCCACCCCACATGTATAACAAGTGATCAATTTGAGAGGCGCAGGCTGTATTTGCAGGGTTGTGCTCACAGTGTGCTTCTGTGGCATTACCTGGGCTGAGTGTGGTATTTTTATTCACACTAGAAAATAAAACTAGTTGCTTTCAAATTCTGTTTATATAAATTAACAGTCCTCATTTTAAATGACACTGGAGAACATGAATTAAATTAGGCCCCCTGGCAAAAGTGTCAAACAGGAATCTCTTAATCAATAACTTGTGGCCAATCATCTCCTATTTTGTAATTATTTCCTGTTTTTCTCTGCGCCTCGTGCCGTGCAGGAGATCTCATCAATCCTGCAGGAGCTGAAGAGGGTGGAAAAGCAGCTGCAAGGTAAGAGCATGAACGTCAGTGTCCAGCTGGGCTTCCTGACCCCGCAGCCCTGCCAAGGCGTCTCTCGGCGACACAGTCCACGGAGCTCAGAGCAATCTGCTGAGTATCGGGGACTGTGGCCCAGCTGTGCGCTGGGTTAGCAGGTTCAGTCACTGTGCAGCCCACGTCCTTCCCACTGGAAATACATACTGTGTAAATGTGTACAGGCAGCTCTGTCCCGCAGTCCATTCCCGGGGTGCTCTCTGTGTGGAGTTCGTATGTTCTCCCCTTATTCCTGTGGGTTTCCTCTGGGTGCTCTAGTTTCCTCCCACACTCCCAAGACATGCTTGTGGGTTCATTGGCTTCTGGGAGAATTGGCCCTGGTGTGAGTGTGTGCCCTGAGATGGACTGGCGTCCCCCCCATAGCTGAATTGGATAAAGTGGTTAGAAAATGGATGGATAAATGTGTACTAGGTGTGTCTGTTTCAGTTGATGCTGAACTGTAGTGTCAAGCAAAAGTAGCTCTTTGATTGTATGCAGACACCGCAGACCAGCAGTATGTTGTGATTCTGAGGCAGGAGTCCCAGGCTGCTGGACACTGCAGCGTGGGTTTACTGTGGGTCACTGAGCGGAAGAAATTAGTGCCTGAGATTTAAGAGTGGTCACCTTGAAAAGTTCATTTCTTCCCATTATTCTGTCTCTGAAAGTCATCAACGTGATGGTGGATCCCGACGGCACCCTGGACGCGCTGAGCAGCCTGGGCCTGACCAGCCCCGTTCTGGCCAAGCCGGGCCCCCGGGCGTCAGGCAGCAGGGCCCCGCAGGTCTCGGGCTCCTCGGAGCTGGAGAGCATGGAGTCGGAGCGGGACTTCAGCCTCCACTTCAACCGCTTCAACCCCAGCGGGGAGGAAGAGAGCTCCGTCGTGCAGGAGTGACGCGTCTCCGCCGTCCTGCAGGCGAGCCGCTGGAGTGCCCGTCCTCTTCTGTCCTTCATATACCAACCTGTCATTTTCCCTTCCCTTCTTCTCAACTCCTGACCAGAGGCTACTTCCGTCTCCATTCGCATCCTCTCACCCAGACGCATAAACCGCCAAGAGGGCTCCTGTTTTTCGTCTTTCCCGAGAACGAAATGCACGAGTCCTCTCTCCTCGTTCAGACGGGGAGGAAGTACTTCAGACCCCTCGAGGACCACCAGGGCACGACCGGTCTGTGATCTAAATGACTGGACAGCAGACGCCAGCAGGCTTGGCCCCGTCGCGCACGGCCAGATGCTCTGCTCCGGCCCCGGGGCCAGACCCCTGCACTCGGCCGCTGCGCGCCACGAGATCGCTCTCCTGAGGCTGGTCCAGCTTGCGCAACGCGTGCAGATGAGTTCCGCTCGGCCCCGTTCGACGGGACCGTGAGTTTGTTTTTACGCCACCTAGCTCACGGAGAGGGAGAGGAAGCCCCTGCCGATGGGGCCGATGCGGGAACGCGGCCGAGCTCTCGGGCCCCGACGCCATCTCCACCGGCAGACTCGTCTCCTCGCTCTTCCTGCGGGAGAGGAGCACAGGTCTGTCTGCTGCTCTTCAGTTAACCTGCTGTTGGAGCTAGTCAGTCTGCTCCACAGGGAAGGCATGGCACTGCTCATACGTCAGCTGGGCGCAGTGGAACAGCCCCACTGGCACAGGGATCTGCAGCAGATCAACCATCTGCATGGGACCAGCCGTCTCTGTCCCCGCCCGGGCCTGGCACGCTGGCCTGTTGAGAACAGGGTCACGCTTGTTAAGTGTAGAGAAGTACAAACAGTAGAGTTGTAGCATTTATGAAAAAAACATTACTTTCATAAAATAAAATGTAAAAACTCTTAACATTTGCAGTTTTATTACTTGCATTTACTTCATGACTTGATTTACGGTGGCTATACAACAGGCCCAGCGCTGTGAGGTAAATGTGCGATTTAATCTACTGCCTGATTTTGTACAAGACAAATTTTCTGAATTTACCTGGAAGAGCTTTGTGCTGTTGTGAGAGCTAATATGTTGACTTTAAGTGGGTCTTGCCTTTTTAAAAGGCTCTGAAGAAAATAAATGACAAAAATGAAAACAAATTTGTTCACCCATAAGCAAAGTAAATGGATTTTCAATCTGTTTAGATCTGTTTATTGAGCAGATTGGCTGCTTGTTTAAAGAAATATCTGAAGATAAGTGTAAAATTACATTGTACATGTTTTTTTGTCTATCTGTTCCTTTTTCTTGTTTTTATTTTTTGAAACTGGAAAGAATGCTTTATACCATCAGTGCAGTGTGATTAATATGTTTACTTCAGACAGAAGTGCTGGATTGCAGTCTAGGGCCTCCTGGTCAGACACAGCACTTCTGTCTATGATGAGTTTCTGGTTCTCAGATTCTGTGTGCGAATATGGCCAGACTGGACCTGGGTGCCAAGAGTGCCAGATAACAGAAGGGTTTTCTATCACTTTCTGTGCACAACAGCACAGCTTTCAGACAAAGGCTTAACGGAGTATGAACCGTGGATCTGTCCCAGCCGTCGAGACTGCATGCCGTCGGTCGAACCAAAGTCTGCTGGAGCCATGCTGTGTAGTGCATTATTCTGCGATTTGTTAAGGAAAATGTTAAAACTCTGCAGCTATTCCTGCCTTGCTTGTCTGTTAAAACTCATACAAATTTCCTGCTTTCTGACAGGAGCCTCTCTAATGTAAATGAAGTCCTCCTGAACACAAGAGATTTTGCTGCTTTCTTTTCTTTACATGAACATTTTCATAATCTGTTTTTTCAGGCCTTTCATTGTGTAGCCATGTGCAGTAGAAAATAAAATTCAAGATAGCTCTTCTGTTTTAGAGATTTAAGCAATAGTAAAATAGGTACCAGAAAAAAGAGATGCAGTTTCTTTCTGTTTGGTATAATAGTGTATAATGTCACTAAGTGCCCGGTATTAAATCGGAAACAGGAAAAATGAGAAACCTGCAAGGAATGAATCCACAGTGGGGAAGAACATCTTTCATTTTGCACATTTTACCCTGACTGTGATCCTTCTGTTCTTGGGCGTTCCTGAGATGTGAAAGTTTCAGAGGCTTTCAAGACTTAAAAAGATGAAGTACAAGGAAAAATAAAACCAAAACTGAACCTAAGCATGCTCCTGTCCTGGGCATGACGCGATGCCTCATGGTGTTCCAGTGTGCCAGGACCAGGACATGATAAGGACACAGATAACAGCGAAGTGTTCGGTACTCTTTTAAAAGTTGTTCAGATTGTTTACATGTTTGTTCTTATCAGTGTTTTGATTTTTTTATTTTTTGTTTTGCAAGAACACTATTATTTATTTTTGTTATTTCATGCGTTATGTCATTTTTGTTATATTTCATGTATTTACGTTATTTTTATTTGCATTTACTCATTTTTAATAAAACCCGTCCCTGGAGAGACCTGGTTTGTCTTTTGCTTTTTTCCTGATGAATGAAACTGCATTTGAGCTCAGAGACGGTATCTCCTGGTGTCATAAATATTTATGAAGAAAGATGTACTGAAGCTGAGTGAACATGGTTTTAAGTGTTTCTTTAAAGACGTTAAATTCTATAAGAAATTAAAAGCCAAGATAAAAAATTGTCTTAATGGCAGGGCCTCAGCAATCATTTAAAGTTTTCTTAATGCGTTTATTTATGGTTTTACATTTTCTATTTTTTTCTGGTCAGTTACATAAGGATTGTAAATTTAATTTAAATATTTTGAAAAATGTTTACAATTATCAGTCAGCGTAGATACATTGTCCAGACAATTTTTTATCGAAATCCTTTAAATGAAGATTTTCACTCGCTTAAATCGACAAGAATACCTCTATTCTTCTCACTCTCTGAAAGACCCATTCTCTGTGCTCAGATGTGCTCTCTTGCCCTCATGATGAGGGGTGATATTTACAGCTACTCGAGTCGAAACTCTTAATTAAATTTCTACCTGGTTTGAGCTGAAAATCTGTAGTCAGGTAAAGAAGAAAATATTTGTGTCATCTTGAAATGTGCCTCAGCAGGCTGGCAAGAAATCTCTTTCAGCTCTCCTGGATGGAAGGAAACATGGAACCCAGAAAAAAATCACAGCTGTCTTAAAAAAAACAGGATTCTGTAACGTTTTCAGCTGTGTGTACTTATTTAGTATGCTAAGAGTCTGGTGAGCACTTTGGCGGTCCTTTTGGAAGCAAAGGGACATGAGGATTGCCAGAGACTGGAGCTGTGAAAATATGCCTAGCTAGTGCTTACTAATGTTTCTGCAGGACAGTTTCCTAATGACCCATGGTAATATTAGGAAATAAAAATGTTCTTCCAATGTCTCCCGATGTTTCAGACCATGTTAATCAGAGGATTAATCCACCCGAGCATCTGAAATTAAAAAAGCTCTCATTAGTCCTGCCGACTGCCAACGGAACACAAACACTTCTTGAACAATGGCTGACTCTTGCCAGAGCTGTTATCTCTCCTGCTCCTGTCTGTGCTGTGCTTGGATGAACCCAAAGCCCTTTGGGTTCCTACAACTGTGTTCCAGTTAGCGCACTTTACGGCCCTGTTAAATTAAATTTAAATTTAAATTGTGTTTTAGCGCCTGGCTAACATGTAACCTTCATCCTGCAGAGAATTAAATCTTCTGTACAGTACGTCACAGCAGCACAGAAGGGAGCTGAGAGGGCTTGGAGTATTGTTCATGTAGATTATTTTAATAGCTGGAGTAAGCGTGACTTCTGAAGCGCTGTGAACCTCATTTTTTGCCTTAAGGACCTGCCATCAGTGTTAAGTAAGGAACTCAATTAAGACAGCGATGCAACACTTAAAGATTCAATCAAGCAAAGGCTTTAAGTGAATGACAAAATCATCATCTGATTGAGTGAAAGTGCATTTAAACCCAATAACGACCAAAGGGTGGTGAGAGTGTGGAACAAGACTCCCAGGCAGGTTATGCCAGGTCGATACTCAGACTTCGTTAGGAAACTGCTGGACGAGATCTTTGAATCAATTAGCTACTAATGACAAGCAGGCTGGATAGGCTGAATGGCTCCTCTCATTAGTGACAGTTAAGACTTGGCTTTGTCCTTTTTCCGCATCACCATTCATTTCAGTTAATTCTGGCTGCTGCATCTGATCTTGAGTTTGATAATGTTTTATAGTCTTAAATAAAAGAACTTTACAATAGAAGCTGAGAACACAAGTAATTCTTATAGCATACTTAGTGAATAAACCAAGAGGAAATGATGTTCACATTAAAAGCTGCAGTACAGATAGATGAACCGAACTGTTCTCTAAAGATGAGTGATTCCACAGAAAAACAGTAGGCAGGGGGCTGATCCTTCCTTCAGGTTGTGCTAGTCACAGGGCTCCGAATCCAGTGCTAATTGGTTGATTCGTGTTTTTTAATATTAATTAAGGTACAATTAGATGCATGTCATTGTTTAACAAAATTAGCCAGCAGCCATATCACCCTGCAACTCAAAACTGGCAGACTACTGAAGCTCAGCAGGTGTGAGCCCTCCTGGGAAAAACGAAGGTTGCTGCTGGAAGAAGTGTTAGTGAGGCCAGCAGGGGGCGTTCACCCTGCAGTCCATGTGGGTCCTAATGCCCCAGTATAGAGATGAGGACACTATACTGTAAACAGGCACTGTCCTTCGGATGAGATGTAAAACCAAAGTCCTGACTCTCTGTGGTCATTAAAAATCCCAGGGTGTTTCTCAAAAAGAGTCAAGGTGTAACCCTGGCGTCCTGGCCAAATTTCCCCTTGGCCTTTACCAATCATGACCTCCTAATAATCCCCATCTATGAATTGGCTTCACTACTCTGCTCTCCTCCCCACTAATCGCTGATGTGTGGGGAGCGTTCTGATGCACTATGGCTGCCGTCGCATCATCCAGGTGGGGCTGCACAGTGGTGGTGGTGGAGGGGAGTCTCCATTACCTGTAAAGCGCTTTGATTGGAGTGTCCAGAAAAGCGCTATATAAGTGTAAGCAATTATTAATTATTATAACATCCAGGCTCCAGTGTATTCGAAGATTTATTTTTTCCTTCTTTGTTTTGGTCTGATGTTCTGTCAATGAAAGGGGGCAGATTTTCACAAAACCCGTGGATGTTTGGAGTTCTGAAAGGATCGGGTAAGACACAACTGAGAAGAGAATTGTGCACAAGGCCTAATGCCAGATCTTGAGGGATTCTTTTGTATTTTCAGAAGAATTCTATCAGTGAGGTCCATGCTCGTGGAAACTGGCCTTTGCACCTCCTGATACCTGAAATATTCCGGGGAATAGATAGATAGATAATACTTTATTAATCCCGTAGGGAAATTGATGTGTTACAGCAGTCCAGCCCAAGACAAGCAAACCAGACATCAGAATAGTTATAAAACAAAAGACAAACAAAATAAATAAAAATAAATAAATACATAGGTGTGTGCAAAATGTGCTGATCATAGTCACTGTAAAAACAATAAAATATGTGCAAAATGTGCATAGGTTTATACAGACTGATTGTCCAAAAAGTACAATGGAGCAAACATGCTGTCCATAGAGGAGCAAATGAAGGGCTAACAGTCCTAGCCTAGGGCATCGTTATATACCCTGACAGCCGCTGGGAGGAAAGACCTGCGGAAACGTTCCCTTGAACACCGTAGCTGGAGCAGTCTGTTGCTAAAAGTGCTCCGCTGCCCAGTAACAGTCCCATGAAGCGGATGAGAGGTGTTGTTCATGATGGCTGTGAGCTTGGTCAGCATTCTCCTCTCAGCCACCACCTCCATGGGGTCAAGGCTCATCCCCAGCACAGTCCCAGCCTTCTTGATTAGTTTATTGAGCCTATCTGCATCTTTTGTCATGATGCTGCTGCCCCAGCACACCACAGCGTAGAAGATGGCCGCTGCCACCACTGATTCATAAAAAATGTGTAGCAGTGTTCCACACACACCAAAGGACCTGAGTCTCCTAAGAAAATAGAGTTGGCTCTGACCTTTCTTGTCAGGGCGTCAGTGTTACCAGACCACTCCAGCTTATCATCCAGGTGTACCCCTAAGTACTTGTAGGAATGTACGCCCTCTATGTCCTCACCCTGGATGGAAAGAGGGTTCAGCAGAGACTTATTCCTTCGAAAGTCAAAGATCATTTCTTTGGTCTTGCTGGTGTTAAGCTGGAGATGGTTAAGAAGACACCACTCCACAAAATTGGTAATCAAGCTCCTATATTCCTCCTCCCTCCCCTCTCTAATACACCCCACAATTGCAGAGTCATCCGAAAGCTTCTGCAGATGACATGTCTCAGAGTTGTACCTGAAGTCAGAGGTGTAAAAGGTGAACAGGAATGGAGCAAGGACAGTCCCCTGTGGAGCCCCAGTACTGCTAACAATCTGTTAGGACACACAGCTCTGTAGCCGTACATATTGTGGCCTGCAGGTCAGATAGTCTATGATCCAGGACAGCAGGGGAGTGTCCACCTGCGCCGCCCTTAGCTTATCTCTCAGTAAAGGTGGATGGATGGTGTTAAAGGCACTGGAGAAGTCAAAGAACCTAACTCTGTGGAGTGGAGAATGTGGAGGTTCATGAATTGCGCTGCCTTTGCAGTGCTGAGATCTCTATTCTGGCTTCTGGCTTGTTCACCTGAGACTTCGTAAGATCATTCTTTGCACCTCACCGGTGCTTAAATTGCATCCCCTGAGATACTGTACAGGCCTCGTGCGTTGATTACATCGCTCTTTCACAGCACCATTCTCCCGAGACCTGCGTGCTATTGGATTATTTATAGATATAGACGGCTTGCAGCTGTTTGTATTAATGGACCCCAAAGCACCCAATTACTGCTGATAATGACAGGAAATGTGGAACAGAGCACACAAATTATTGACACAGGGCACATCCAATCAATCTGGGAGTCCAAATGAATCAGGAGCAATCTAGGATGTTACTGGTCCTGCAGCTCTGATGGCCACCCCTGTCAGCAAATTATAATTAATAACAATGAAAATAAACTATTTTATGTAGCTCCTTTAAAAGTGGCTCCCCCAAGAGCTTTACAGTAAGAAAAAAAAGGTACACAATGAGGAGAGACAGCAGAATCGCGCACTGACGATAAGGGTTTGGAGGAGGAAAGCAAAGCGCAGACACAGAGCCAGTTATATACAAGCCCTTTGTAAGGAAGACGGGCTTGAATCTGGATATGAAAGTTGTCAGGGAAGGTGGCGCTCCGATTTCAGTGAGAGTCTCCAATGGTTTTCTGGGAAATCCTTCGCCAGCTGCAGCCTGACACATAATGGCAAGCCCAGAAGAGGTTTTTCTTTCAGGAGAGGGGTAGTGGGGAAATGGGCTGCATCGTTCAGAGATGTTAACCCTGGGAGAATCACAGCAATCTGATTAGTCTGGATTGCTTTATGAAAAGATGGGCAAACAAGCTTTTAAGAAGAAAAAAACAACTTTCAAGCCAGCTACTGCAGCGTGAAAGGCAAGAATCAGTCCCACCCTTGTAGCCTGCTGCAGGAGGGACTGCTTCAAGGCTGTGACTCGGGGACTCAGAAGTGTCTTTCATCCCCGGAGAGCTCAAAACTGCTGAGCAATAGAAAGTCTCCTATCCAAGCCAGGCTGGAGAGACAGTAAAATCTATTGCTATAGACGTTTCAGCATTACAACCGTGTGCCAGGCGGCATCACACTCATTATAATCTCCTGGTAACTCCTAACTACCAAATGGACTGGGGGCAGAACTAAATGCTATCCTCTCGCTTGTAACCTTTCTCTTGTACTGTAACCATACCATCCTAATGTGCAGAAATGTTGTGAGTGCTGTCGTTTTTAAAGCAGCGTGTTATTCAAGAAAACCATAGTGCTGTTCCAACAAGGAGAAGCGTTTTTCATCCCTGTTCTCTTTATGTCCTTCAAAGGTAATAAATGACATTCAGTCTCATTCCGTGCGGGAGAGAGTCATCAGCATGTACTTTCTTCTGTAGCTGCTGTAACAAAATGGCTTCTATAGAGAACAGATTTTTTTCTCAAACCATCAGAGACAGTGGATACTATTCTCCAGCCTGGTGTGGTAAGTTCGCACACAGAGGGGCTGTTCCCCTTGGGGCTGCTCTGTGCCCAGCCAGTCAGTGCTGTCAGGAATCGTGCCTGTAGTTCGTGCTGTTCGTGAGCTGGGCTGTGGAGCAGACCCCAACTGCTGCTCCACCGCTGTAATTACAGTGAGCTGTCAAACACTTCACAGGATAGAGAGGAAACAGCCTACGCACTGCAAAAGTGCTCAGCACCTGTTCTGCTTGACTTCATGCTAAAGACAGCGGGACGGTATCTGAGATGAGTTGTCTCATTAACGTACCGAGTCTGCCTTAGTAATCTGAATTTGTGCAGCACTGCCCGTTCTGCTCATTAGGTTAAAAGGAGGTGATAACTGGCCTTTTCGCCTCTTTGTTATGCATCATCTGACCTGGAATTTAAGAATATGAATTCTCTGCTGCACAGCATTTAGTCAAACAATTTAAGGGCTGTTTTATTAAATAGTTTCACTTCAGGAAAATCCAGTAAGGAAGGAACGCACAAACATGATGAAATTAAAGAACTTAAAATGTGTTTTGGTTTTTTTTTAACTGAAAGACAAAAATATTGTAAACCGTGGAGCAGTATTCTCCCAGCCCAGCTCTTGAGGGTGGCGGGGTCTTGTGGTTACAAGTCTGCCAGCACTCCTGAGTAAACTAATTGAACATTTAAAGTTGGGCTTTGTTAAATCAAGTTCACAGATCCAGTGCAGGTGAGCACTTCAGGATGCCCACAGACCTGGGAGCCCAGGGCTCCAGTTCATGGTTTAGGAAGAACCAGTAAAAATGAAACAAGGAGTACTGTCAAGAGTAGTAAAAAAAAAAACATGTATGTCTTCCCTGCACTAGAAAACTGGGTGCAATCTCAAAGCTGGATTCACAGTAGGGCTCAGACAGCCAGAGCAGTGATTATTGCTATGAATCCCAGAATGATTCCTTAATGAGATCAATTACTGCAATTTCTCCACAACACAGGCAAAGCATCATTAGACTCCACCTGCATCTCTGCCCTGCAGCTGGCGTCCCCTGAGATCTGCGAACGGCAGGCAGAGGGACTGAAGTGCCCAGTAACTCAACACGATGACTAACCGACCACACAAGCGCAACAGTTCTGATACGACGAGCCGACTTCAGTCATGTGAGTCTCATCCTTGAGGCATCGTCCTGAAACATTATGTCCGAGTCACAGAAGTGTGGAGGCTGTTTTTCCTAATACACAGAATGAGAAGAGAGACTGGTGATCTGGCTCCCGGTCACTCCTGGGGGGTAGGCGTAAAACACAGGAAGAGACTATGCCGACTGCAGACTTGGAAATGAGCACACTACTTACAGACACAACTCTGCAGATCCAGACAGCCTTTAGTTGTCTGTGGGGTAGAGTGGTGGTTCTGTGGCTAAGGATCTGCACCTGTGGCTGGAAGGTTGCCAGTTCAAATCCCACAGCTGGCAGAGGAATCCTACTCTGTTGGGCCCCTGAGCAAGGCCCTTAACTCCAACTGCTCCAGTGGTGCTGTACAATAGCTGACCCCAGGCTTCTCTCCCTATCTGTGTGTCTCATGGAGAGCAAGCTGGGGTATGCGAAATGATGAATTCCTAATGCAAGAAATTGTATAGGGCTAATAAAGTGATGTTATGTTAGTCTGCCACTGTGTGACTGAAAGAAACCCCTCAATTCTGTATGTCTTTATGTTCATGCTGCACAGAAATCGCACAAGCACAGTTATTTTAAAATTTGATATAAATACCCAGAGGTCATTTCTCATCGCTGACTTGCCCTACTGCCACCATCTGGAAACGATACTCTAATACTGGTGCAGCATATTGGTATTAGACAGCTGATTGTGAAAGTCCGGGAGGCTTCCTGGCTTTGTTTTCCAATGGTTCTTAAAGAATGTGGGCTTTTTAATTAAGAATACAAAAAAAATGACCACAGAGAGAGTGACTACCACACCCCTCAACAGCCAAGCTTATCCCTACCTCAAATCTTTGCTCCAGACTGCTTCACACTTTTTTAAACAAAAGCAAATTAAACCCATGCAGGAATGCATACCTGGGTTGAGATTCATTAAAAATACACTCAGTAAATATGGGTGCAGCTACTTACAAACTGCTGTATTTGACAGTACAATGGCACAGTCTTGCAGCACTGGCGTTCAATTCCTGGGGTGATATCTGCGTGGAGTTTGTATGTTCTCTCTGTGTTCATGTGGGTTTCCTGCCATAGTCCAAAGACTGATAGGTTAATTGGCTTCTGGGAAAACTGGCCCTGGTGTGTGCTCGTACGGGACCGGTGTCCTGTCCAGGAGGTGCCCTGCCGTGCGCCCGCTGCTTGCTGGGACAGGCTCCGGCTCCCCCGCGACCCTGAATTGGAAGTTGCGATTAGTAGACGGATGGAAGGATTCTGACAAATGTCTTTCGTTTTTTTGGCGACCCCTAGTGGCAGGGCCGCGGTTACTGCAGTCCTTCCGTGGGACAGCCTGTTCCAGGCGTTTTTCTTGTGGCGAGTTGAATTTCACAGGCATTCGTTAATTTACTCCTTCGCTGTAAATGAATGTTTGCTTGGCAGGAATAAACGTGTTGTCTTACGCGGCAGACATTTGTTATCGCCAGAAACGACTCACAATGTGTATCAAGCGAGCTCTAGGTGTAGCAATACTGTTCAGTCATGCTGTGTTCAGGCTATAGCAAGGCAGTAATTGTGTTGGTGAGAATTGAAACAATACTAAAACCACGGTGATGCAAATATGAATTGTGTTGAAGATGTATGTGCTGAAGCAATGCAATAATTCACTCGATCTTGTCCAAGGGGTGGCCTTGGCTGTGAAGCACAGCAGACATTCCTTCGTTTTCAACCCGACTGCCCGGTTTACAATTACAAACCTCCCGCTCTCGCCTGCAATGAAGGACAAACACATTCGTTTTCAACAGCTCTCTGAATTAAGTACTTCTGAGATGTCTCTTAGAGGACTTTGTTGTACTCTATAAATTAAGGACAGTCATTTTGCAACAACAATTGTCCTTTCGTGTTGACGAATCTCGCCAGTCTCTCCCATAAGGTTTTCAGTCATCAATTTAACGTGCTCCTGTTCTCCGCGCCCAGGGTGTGTGAAACGTTTGGAAAACGAGGCGAGCTGGCATTGTGTTGTGAAAAGGCTGGAGTGCGCTGTCGATATTACTTAAGCACACGGCGTGCATTTAATTTGGTTTTTGGTTAAGAAATACGTGCCATTACGTTTCATGTTTATTTGTAATTAAATCTTTATTGATTGAACGGTGCTTTTGTGTTGAGTAATTACGATGAAATGTCTTTTACCTCAATTACATGCGCCGATCTTTGAAAGATTAAGTGTATGGTAATGAGCACACGCTCCTGCACCTGCGCAGCTCGGGGGCTGTTGAGTCGGGGGTAAAATGCAGCTCCGTCCCAGAGCCCGACAGGCACCAACACCCATGATCCCGGAGGACTCGAAACCCTTCCAGGGCGCAGCTTCTCCCAGCAGTGGAGGAGGTCCGCGACCGCTGGTGATTAAGCCCCTTTCTTTCTGTTGGTCGTGCGTTTTTCTGTTGGTGTGCCAGGTGTCCGTTCCGCAAAAAAACAACAAAAAAAAAACATTGTTGGGAAACTACTGGTAAAAATCTCGTCTTGTAAAATCCATTAAAATATCAGGCACATTTACTTTGGTAAACATTTGCAAGAAACCTGCCTACGCCCATCAAAGACCCAAATGTAAAACTGAGCCCAGATCCGTTAATTAGTACCTCAGTGGGCTGTATCTGCGTCTTGCTTTCTTACTGAAGTTGAGAGATTTTCAGAAGACCTGAGACGTCTTTTAACACTCCTTTTCTTCTCTGGCTTACTTTATCCTATTAATAAATCCCAAAAAAACGTGTTTTTGATCTCAGGTCTCCAGTCCTGATAAACCTACCGCTGTAAGGTCACTCGCAGTCAGCTATTCTTAAAACGGAACAAATGACATTTATTGATCTTTTAATCAAGTATTTTGTTCAATTAAGGAATCTCAGCCTTTCATGCCCTCTAAATGGCTTTATGTCATAAATTGCATGCTTAATTGATCACAGCTAAATCAGTTATACAGATGGTTTAGTGGTCGCCTATAGCAAGTGATGGACTGGTGCTCTCCGTGGATAAAGACCCTGGCGTTGGACAGAATTTCTCAGTCTTTTTATCTTCTCACGTGAGATTTATGAAACCTTTATTACTGTTCTTATAGCAGAACTGCTGCAGTTATAGCTGACATATTGACAGCCTCACAAGGGAATACACTGACGCCAGCCCGGGATTGAGCCATTGGGCTCCAGATCCAGTCATGAGTGGTGAAGCTGTCAGCAACTGAACTCCAGCAGATTATTTTCATGTCTCATTGAGACATTGAATTGAAGAGATGAATCACCCCACATTGAAAGAACCCTTCCTGCCAGAGCACTGAGCAGTAAAGATGAGTTATTTCATCCACTTGTGACTGAGAGGTAGTTGAGGAGCATACGTAACCCCTCCCACATGCTGTACTTCTGTGAAGCAGTTAAAGTCTCTCTTGCTTTCAGACCAGGAAGGTGTGTTGGGCTTGATGTGAGAGTAAAGCCATTAGCTTTCACTGGAGGGGTGGTTTTGGCTCAGGCAAGGGCCCTGTCAATAACAGTGCTGGGGTATCCTCCATTGATGGAAAAGGAGTAAATTTTGAGGGCTTGGTTCTGGAAATCGATGTCGTTGCTGCAGAGTCGTCGTAGCCGAAGGAACTGTGAAAAGGGGAGAGAGTTTTTAGTGTGTTTGGGGTGAAATTAGCTATACAGGAGATAGTTGTGTGAATCAGTGGGTTTGTAATAGACCGAAGTAGAGAAAACCTATTACTAGCCTATTACCTATTATTAAACCTATTACTTGTTCCTTTGTATCCTACGCATGATGACGCAGCTACCCACCTAAAACTCTATAAATGATCATATTGTAATTATATAATTGAATTATCTAACATTGAGCATAGGATTTTAACTGGGCTTTTTGCCATATCGTTTGTCTTGCATTTGCAGAATTGGATTTTGCATCATTTAGCACTTATTCATTTTCCAACACATGTTCAATTAATCAGTTAATCAATCTCCCTCTCTCTGCATCCTGCTTTTGCTAGTTTATGTTGTACAGTTGGTAGAATCCAGATTTCTGTTTGGACCAGCAATTTCCGTGGCGCCAGCACGCTGTGCTGATGGTCTTCAGCTCCTGCGTGCCTGTTTGTCAAAGTCAATAGTCACCTGTCTTCACAGGTGATTTTATGACTAGCAATATTCATGAGTTTCATTTGTTTATTAACAAATGATGGTTAACTGGGACAGGTGGTGATAGTCTTGTGAGTGGTCTCCCTACAATACTATGGAACTTTAAATCTTGACATCTGTAGATGTCTAATTCTCACTTGTCTGCCCTGAGACAGTTAGGAGTAGGAACCCATACGCAGCATTTAAGTGCAACATGAGAACATAAAAAGGGTTACAAACGAGAAGAGGTAATTTAGCCTTGTTTGATAGTAGTTTGAGCAGTTAATTAACCTCATCTAACCTTTACTTGAACGAAGCCAAAGTATTGGCTTCAACAACTTGGCTGGGTAGCTTGTTCCGGACTCTTACAGCCTTTTGTATAAAGACCTGCCTGCTGATCTTGGTTTTAAATGTACTTCCATGTAGTTTTCACTGGTGCCCGGTCCTTAAATACAACATTTTTTGGGGAACTGTGTGCATAAAAAACATTTTTTCCATAACATCCTCTTAATTGCAATATTCTCTTCCATTTTTTCACAGAGTGTACATTGAAACCTTTCACTGGTCCCTTGCTCTTTGTTTGTGTTTAAAAATGAACATATTTTTAATTGCCCTTCCTGCAAATGCTTGCACACTGGAAAGAGGTGAAGTGAGGGTTACAAGCTGGAGCTCCTTGATGTGATCTGTCAATTAACCTGAATTTCTTCAGGGTTAGTACAGCCAGGCAGCAGGAGGGGGGTGAGACATGATTAATTAGCTCAAAATGAGAGGGAAGTAAATGAGATCCTTTTCAAATGCATTGCACTGCAGACAAGACAGCGATGGAGGTAAGTTCATGCTGTTTCTGTGTCCATCGCTTCAGTGGTATGAGAGGTGTTGAAGGGTTTTTCCTATTTGGCTTCTAGTTATTTCTAATCTACCGTAGTTCTAGAATTTATTGTATTCATGTAGCTTTGGCAAGAACATCACCATATACGAATGCTTACATTTTTTGAAGTCCCTGTTTTGTACGGGATTTATCACTTCGGATTTTTTAAAAGTTGAATGTAATAGTCAAAAGCAAGAAAGCAGACACAACTGCACAGCATGTAAATGAAAGAAAAGCTCGGTGACTGGGTAAATCCAGAGATGTAATTGTGGGATGCCCTGTTAGTCATTTTGTAGTAAAAGCTGTGAAAGGAATAAAGATTTTATCAGCTCTTAATGGGATCCATTTTCCCTCTAATCAGCGAACACTTCTAAGTAATGCGTCTGAAGTCATGAGGCTTATGTTGTCAGAGCAAGTCAACACCCAAAACACAGTTTATTGCACAGTTAAAATTAGTTGCTGTTCAGGCTTTCCTGAATAAGTGTGCAGACAGAAATTGTTGAGAAACGTAGCGCTAATGTTAAATGTTTTGACTTCATTTATGATTTGTGATTCGACAAAGCTGCCTCCTAAACAACAAGTAAGCACAGCCCGATTAGTGTTGGCTCCATGTTGCCAGATCAAATGTACAGTACATGTTTTAACAACAATAATTAGTTGAAATATTACATTTTTCCAAAGCATTAAAATGAACATGATATCCAGACCCTCCAGATATAGCACAGTTATAATCCTACAGATATAGCAGAATTATACAGGTTTTTCACTTTTGTGACATTTGCAAATGTATCACTTATTCTACAGTTACAAACTTTGAAAAGTAATTATATGAAGCGAAGTATACAACTTAACACAGAAAAAACCTCTTAAGATAAGCAGGAGGTTAAATGTGCAAATTTAGCAAAAGACAGTGTAGGTATGTAGATGAAAACTTTGCTTTTCACATACTTAAACTATAGATGATCTACCATAAGTTCCTTTTTACATAACACATTTCTGCTGCGTCGGCTGTTCCACATCCCTCAGTGTTCCTGAGAGAGCAGCTCATTTCATCTGGAATTTGATTCATGCCCAGTGCTCTTACCTCGGTGCCAAAACGATTGGCACAAACTGTGTCTGACGTGGAATAATTGATGGAAAAACTTTTGCTATAAGATTGTTAGCAGCAGAAAATTTGAGTGCAGGTCATTCCCCAAGGCCCTCAGATTCACAGTTCAGCTGCAAGGTTTATGGGGCTGAAATTGGGAGCTTAAATTTAAAATGTTGCTGTAGGGTAGATCCTAGGTAAAAGATCAGGGCTTCTTGATATAACGTCTCCACATTCTGATATATTCTCCGTTCTTCTCAGTCAAGTAATCCACCACGATAAGATGTGGAGTTAAAGGGCTACTGGATACACGCAGTTTCAGCCATTTTAAAATCTGTTTCACACTGGCATTGATGTGAAGCTTGATGACATTTGATTAAACAGCTACAGTAGGGGACCCTAGGAAATATTTCAGTTTGATAGTTTTTGTCTGACATTTCTGATTCTCACCGTGTGAAACTAGACTTCTGCTGTCACTCTACAGTAATGTCACACCCAAGGAGCCTCCTCTAAACTGACTGAAGCCTCATGGGCCATCCTCTTGGTGTGGAGGGGATAGTGCGTCAGCTGCTGGGAGGGTTTTCAGGGGTAATATAAGAACATTACTTACGTGAGTATAATGCCACACTCTCTGTGTCCACTCAGGCCAGTGAGGCTGAGGCTGCTGTGGGGGGGACAACAACAGGTCCTCTGGCACAAGACAGTGTCACAGCGACATCAGTGCCCAGCAGTCCCAAAACATTCAAACTACATTGCGGCAGTAATTAGGATTTTAGTTTCAGCTGACCTTCCGGTAGAAGTCATTTATCATTGAGCATACATAGGGTCACATCTGGTGCATTATTGATCAATTAGATAATTGTCCAGGGGCTGGGGGTCAAATTCTCCAAATGTGGTTCAATTTAGGCAAGGTTTGGTATATAAAGGGATTCACAAAGGTAGTTGAGGTTTTTCATTTGTGCGCTTTGAAGACCATTGCAACAATAAGCTCTTCCCTGCGCAGTATCTCTGCTGTCCATCGTGGTTTGTCCAGGTGCTCAGGCCCCGACATGCCCCGGTGGAGAGGCAGGCCTGCCCTGTCCCACACGGCCTCTTGTCTGGACTGTGCAGGGTGAACGCCTGGGGCTATCAGAGACTGCCGGGTGCCACTGCACCCACTACAGGTGGCGAGGCAACGGTCATAACTGTAAGGGATGTCTAAGCAGCAGTGCAAAGTTCTGAGGTAAACGCATAAGAAACATGATTTACAGAGCAGGTCACACATGCAGACCTGGGGCTCTCTGTCACAGTTCTGGGCTCAGCCAGGCCATGCTGGAACAGCTGTCCCCCTCAACAGCTACAGTACGTTAGGCAATGTAAACAGACAATCTTCCAGTCTCAATCTTAATTGCCTTTTCGGTTGCAAATTTGTAGTTTAACTAATTAGCAAGTATTATGAGCTCAAACTTCTAAACAATTCATTCACCTATGAATCACTGTCTTTGTGGTGCCGTCGTGAAACACTACATCAGTAATAGTTTTTTTCAGCTGAAGACTTTAAATTCTGTGAGCCAGCTGTGAGGTGTAAGAACATGCATTCGACACAAAAGGAGGCCAGTCACCCTATTATAGTCATTTGGCAGTGAGCACCTGCTCCTTTGGACTTTCACAACTCAATTAGGCTTATTATCCAACAAATGTGCTGAACAAGAGCAGAAGATGGAGGGAGCCGAAAACAAACAGAGGTCTTAATCGAAGTGAGCTTGAGACCAGGTGTGTTTATTCCACATGGCTCCTTCCTGTGCTGGCGTCTTGCTTTCACCAGCCTTGAGGATTTCAGCTGGTAGAAGGGCACGAGTGCATGTATCAATCCATGTGCTTAATATTTAATGACACAAACTAATGATCCTCAATAATTCATGTGTTAAAAGGGGAATGCCTGTGCTATGTGACCCTATTTCAGAAGGAAGGAAACCCTCATTCTGTGCACGTTTGGTGTTGAATTTGATATGCCCAGGCTGGGGGAACTTCTTGTGTCTGCCCGTCTGGTAGGTTTCTCTCCGATATCAGCTGTGAAAGGGAGGGAGTTCTTTTCTGTTCACTGCAGTGCCTTACTGATGGCACTGATCATCATTCCTACTGAGGGAGGGTTTCTCCCTGCATTGTGAAAGAGGACTGTTAAGACAAACAGGCTGGGAGGCTGCCTGCACTTAAGCTCCCACAAATAAATACTTTATCGGGGCCTTTCAGCAGAAACCTTTCAGTATGGCCTGTCTGCTCTTTAACACAAGCTGATGTGAGAGAGCGAGGCAGTGGGATGGGGCTATGCAGTCCACACCTGCCACAGGAAAGCCCATATTTGACGTGCTGCTCGTCTGTCAGGCAGGCAGTGTGGGATCCTGAAGATTTTGGGCTGGTTCTCTCTTCTCAGCTGCAGCCTTACTGCACCACATCTGCTGTGCATCTTCGGCTGCCCCTCCCACTTGGCTCTACAGAGGAGCCCTGGTCAGCGCTGCCTTAGCTAGCTGCTGCCGCGGCTGCTGTGTCTACATCACAGGCACGGAGCGACAGCGGGCCATGGAGCTGCAGCACTCGCACGGGGGGGCTCGTCTCTGAGGTCCGCGCCTCTGCGCCCCCACCCCGAGGTGCCCGCGCCGCACCAGAGCCTGTCATGACAACATGGAAGGCCGGCTGCCGGCGGAGGGGTTCGAGCAGCTGCGGCTGAAGAGCCGCCCCGAGCTCGCCACGTCCGCCCTCGCCCGGGTGGGCAGCGGCGTGTACAGCACCGTCCAGCAGCAGGACTACTCGGCGAGCGTGTGGCTGAGCAGGAAGGAGCGGCTCGAGCACGTAAGCGGCCTTTCCTCTGTCTCCTTTCCCGCGCGGGCTGAGGGCCGAGCGAGCCGGCGACTCGCAGACCTGCGTGCCTCTCTGCTGCGCTGTGCCTCTGGCAACCACTGGGCAGCGCTGTTCGCCGAGGGGTGCCTTCAGTAGGGTCACAAGTGGTAGTAGCAGAAGAAAGAGGCACAGGTGCATGCAGAGTCCAGTCTGGTTTCAGACATTTCCAGGGACGTAGGAGCATCTTAGAATTTGAGGTCATGCTTTGTCGATACTACTGATGTTTCAGTGGATCTCGGTTTGCTTCCATTTCTGCATTTTCCTGCATGCTCTATTTGCTGAACTCTTTGTCCAGATAGTGTTCTCCTCACATACCTCTGCTCTCATAGTTCACTGTTCTAAATGCATTGTGGATGACAGCATTTTATTTTAAACCTAGAATTGGCTTGATAAATATTTAATAGTCTGAAGAGCAAGGCAGTGTCTTTAAGTTGGAATGACCCTGCAGAGCCGAGCTGACACTGCACTGAGGGTGGTTTGAGACTGAGAATTTAAAGCTTGTCAGCAGATACTCTTGACTTTTTTTAAGGCACTGCAATACTTCTATCACACTTCACACGTGTTCTTCCCAGGGTGTCTTTCTTATGATCTCCAGAATTGTATGAAATAAGACAACTTGAATTCCGTTGTGTTGGCAGCTCAGCTATTCTTGTATTCTAAAGTGTTTTCTTACTGAAAACATACAGCTTCACACTGTTTGAGCTGTGTTCAGACTCACATGTTTGTTGGAAACTATCTGTGTAAATGATCAATATACCCGCTTGTAAATGGGATCGCATCTTTGAGACACCAGCTAGACTCTAGACACTCCTTAAGTGTTATTTCTGCTCTGGTGCTCACAAACAGACACTGCAGACCACAGCAGAAGTGACAATTAGTGTTAAGAGCCAGACTGCTGTCTTGCAGCAGAAATTCTGCACGAAATGTAATTTATTAACTGTAGATGCATTAATGTGATTGTGACATGAACACAAGCAGAGGGACAGTGGCAGTATTTTAAGACGTTTGGAGAGAGGCAGACACAGGAAACAACTGCAGAAGACTTTGAGCCTTAAATCTATTTTACATTCAAGCGTGCTTTCTTAAGGAATCCACTTTCTGCTGAGCAGTGGCTTGTGAGACTTCAGAGAATGAGTCAATGAATTTTAATTATTAAGCACAGGACACGGAAGGTCTGTGGGCTACTTTTTTACAGAAACCTACAGAACCTGGTTTTGAACAGAAGGTGTGTGTCCTCTTTAGAGGACACAGCTAGACATGCTTGTATTCTGGGAGGAAAGCTCAGGGGTCTTAGGATAGTTTCTCATCTACAATTCAGCTAGAGTGTCCAATCGTTGTATTAAACATTCAGTCTTTGCCCTTCTGCCACATATGTGGACAGTAGTTTTCAGTTAAATCTTGGTTATTCTGTGTTAATCGATCTTTAGCCCAACTGTGGCCTGTTGCCCTCCTGCCACTTCTATGGTGCCACTCTGACAAGTATCTGTTCCTGAGTGGAACACTAAGCAAGAACATCCTCGCCTTCTCTCCCAGCCTCCTCCGGGCCTCCTCGGGTCCTAATTCAAGGGTCATCCAGCCAGAGGTGCCCGCATGACTGCCTGCTGTTGTTCTTTCTCTCCAATATGAGCCTGGGTTTGGGATAACCTCAGAAGCCCCCAGTGCTGCTCGATGTGTGTATCTGTCGCCTGGACAGTATCGTGCGCCCTCCAGGTTTTCTTCCCTTTGAGCACCCCCAGACCAGAGTGGAATTTCTCATGGCTCCTCAGCAGACGTGTCCCCTGCAGTGCCAGGTGTGCTCGTCAGTGTTGTATGCAGTGTGCTGTGTGTTTATGCATGCACAACACGATGTGCTTCTGATTAGCTTGCCAGGCTTAACTAGCAAATCTCAAAGTCAATTGTCTGCTTGAGGATAGCTGGTAGTGTAGCAATGACGTAATCCTATTACATTTCCTTTTCATTCATCTTTGAGGCATCTTTTTAGAAGGCTTTTTTGTCTGAAATCTTAGTACGGTAATTAAATTCGGCCGCAAGCAGAGAAGAGAGAAGTGTAATCTGTTTCGAAAGAGCAGGGGAATCCATCTGACGTAGTTTAGTAATCTGGTGCGATAGGAAAAGGCAATTGCCGGTTCTTGTTGGAGGAAATTCCATGGTAAACTGGGGACAGCGTGGAGAGTCGAGAGCAGAGTGCCATTGGCTGAAGTCTTCCAGTGTGGGCCTGCAGCCACATCCTTGCCCAGAGCCCTTCAGCCTGATGGCTGAAATGATGCTGTATACTGTATATGGGTTCCAGCATTTACACCGTGTAGATCCCCAAGTAAAGCTGTTTGAAATAGTTTGCGTGCTGATGTATATTGTCATCTGATGATTAAGTATGTGACGAGAGAAAGATGTTTCTAGGCCAGAGAGGTCAGCCAGCATGCAAAGTGTAGGCAGAGCTGCACGCTATTTAAGGAAGAGCTAGTCCTACAAACCTGGATGGCTGAGCCATGTCAAGACAGATATCTCTATTTAACAGGGGACAAGCAGAAGGATATAATGGTCCAGGAGGCAAACCACCACAGCAAACCGACTGGAGAGCTGAAAAGCAGGGCGTGACAAGCTGTAGCAGAGCTCACGCAGACTGAGACTGTATTAATCACAAAGAGAGGTCTCTGAGGGGTCCTCACGTTCAATCTTATTTGTAAATCTCCTGTAAAAAATCTGGGGTACACATTTTAAACTTACATGAAAATTATTTTGCCCAAATTGTAATGGAGATGAAGAGGTGAAGGGTGAAGTTTCCATGATAATAAAAGTGGACGATGGTGACTAAGCCAACCTATTCAACATTAATCAGCTCTATGAGGGCATGACATGAAGCACATGGTCTCCAGTGAAGGGAAATGGTTTGGGGGGATTCCTAAATGGATTTGTAGGTTTGGGAGTCTTGATTCACTAACAGTGTCTGGTTTCTGCAGACAGTTATACCCAGATTATTGGAGCAGCTCAAACACAGAAATCTGAGGATACACAAAGACTCGGTGGTTAATTTGTTGTCATGTTGAATTATTGCCTTGAAGATGCAGAACTTCGGTAATACTGTAGCTTCAGCAGCAGATGATCTTTGAAATCTTTAAGTGAAGTTTATGTAAATCGGGGATTAGAACGGACATGGCTGATGAGGCCGAATCTCTTGAGTCTGCTGATATAAAAAATAAAGCCTAACTGTTGCAGGATGTGCTTGTCATTTTCAGTGACCACAGTGGTGCTAAGAAACTGTTGGAATGTATTTTATACATGTGTGTATGATTCTCTCAGAAGAATGATTTAGCTCTGAAGTGTTTTTTACATACAGTGTATGTACTGAATTTTTGCAAGCTATGTTCAGTTAAAAGCAGATAACATGTTACAAAGAAAGATTACAGCTGAAATGAGACCATTTGGTTCAGCCATCCTGTTTAGTGGTTAGTAGTTAATTGATCCCAGGACCTCGTCCAGCTGTTTATTAAGAGAAACCAGGGTATCTGCTTCAGCAAGAAGGCTGGGCAGCTTGTTCCACACCCCCACAACCCTTCACATAAAGAAGTGCCTCCTATTCTCAGTTTTAAATGCACTTCCATGAAAGCTCCACTTGTGCCTGCTTGTTTGTGTTTTACTGTTGCTTCTGAAGCCCACTGGGTTGACTCTGTTCATGCATTTGAGGGCATTTTCATTAGTGGATATAAGGCACTGATGTTAAAGATGTAATATTAAAATGAGCAGGTATCTCTGCCAATTCTGAGCTTCCTGAATATGCACAAAAATCAATTCTTCTAGCTAATTACATTATTTCAACACAAGCTGGAAGCGTTGCCACTTAAATTCATACTGTAGGTCACTTTTAAAATGAGAATTGTGGAAATATTTAGCAAAAGGCACTTCTCTTTTTTCCCTCTGTTGGGTGTATCTGCTGTAGTTGAGACTTCTGTGTGAGGTGAGGTGTTTGGAGATAATCAGTGCAGTTTCATGTGTGTTTCCCAGGCCCCCACCCAAAGCTGCAGCAAGACAATTCTTTCTAATTGTATCCTTTCAAGGAGTATTCATTCGAGGACACAGAAAGTACAGTACGGTTCTGCTTGGCACAGAGCCGCATCTGAATACAGTATCTACAAGCACTTACATTTTCTAGCTTACCCAGGAAAACCCAGCATTCATATAATCACTATGAAATTAACTGTCTGCATCAAAGCTGAAAGCTATAGCACCGCAATATATATAGGAAATGAGTCTCCAAGTGTTTCCCCAGCTGTGTCATGATTTTAACAGTGTACCTGTCTGCCTATGTGGCAAGTGGTACATGGATTGTGCAAATGTAATTTTCATAATTAGGTTAGCTTTGAAACCTGACAGAGTAACTGCAAAAGAACAGGAAATAAGATTTGCTAGAATATCCCATTGCTGAGCTTTATTATGCAGTCCAGGGACATTTTGGGATGCTGTGAACTATAAAACTATATTGCACTGAAATACTTTACTAAAAATTTGTATGCATTACATAGACCTTAATTGTTAGAAATAACGTTTTTTGAAATCATAGAATCTGTATAATTTTATAGCCTTGGGTGTTGTTTTTAAAACCATTTGCTTGCTTGCAGTTAGAATATTCTTACAGTAATATACATTGAGCATTTTAACCTTTTGATATGGGTTTCAGCATGTAGCGGCTTTCTAAAAATAAAAAAACATGTTAAAAGATTATGGAATTAATGTCAGAGAGTCATTAGTGTCAGTAACGTCATTTGTTTTCTGCATTAGTTTGTTCAGACTTTGCGACTCAGATGATGACTGTTTTACACAGGAAAAACAGGCCCTGCAGTCTTCTTGTCATGTTTCTATCGAAGTTCAACATTGTTGTGGGAACATAGGTACTCTAAAACTGGCACAGCCCCTGCTGCTTTTTTCCATTTTGATAACCCTTTCTAAGACTCTTTCTAAGTGCATTAGCTGTACGCGTTCACCATTTTGAAGAAGGCATTTTTGAACAGTGCAGCTTTGTAATGAATAAACCTGCACTTCTCTCTCATGGAGATGAAGCTCTTGCTGTCCAGGATGAAATCCTGTTTCCCTGACGCTGAAGATGTTCAGCCCCCCAAACCACTGTGACGCTATACTGTAGGATGGTCAGCGGGACACTGGAGATGGCGAAGGAGCTCTCCAGTCCTCACAGTCCCGATGCGTTAGTGACAGAGTCAGCCCAATGCACTACAGTACTTCCAGATCAATCAGGAAATAAGGACCCAAGGACATGAAGGACATGAAAGAATTCTGAAGAAACACATTTAGGACTGGGAACAGGAGATTCTTCTTCACACAACAGAATAGACTACTGTACATGCTGTTGAAACCGTTTCCTTAGAATCACTGAAGCTATTTCAGGAAGAGGCCCTCTGGCCAACCTTACACAACCAGGATGTCTCGGTGGCTTCATCTTGTAAACCTTTTTTTTACATTCTTATTTTTCGAAGCATTAAAGAGGTGAGAGCTGTGCTTGCTGGAGGATTGCTGAGGCTTTAACAGTCCTGTTCAATGGTCCCAGGGGGATTGCAAAACGCAGGGTTTCCCCCCAATGCGAGCGAGGTGCACCGCGGTCATCAGCCTCTGATGGAGAACTGATAGGCTGCTGCTGCTTCTCCCTAATTAAGCAACGCGTGCAGAGAGCTGCTCCCCTGAGTCACACAGCAGCACGGCTCCGAGATCAATATTCAAATCCAGGATAATTGTTTCTCTGCAGCAGCTTCCTGGAGTGGATTGCTTATTAGAAGAAAGCCCAACGGACAGAGGAAATATTCCAATTAAGGCAGTAACAAAAGTCTTTTATTTGTGGAGAAAGAACAAGCTTTTATGGTTTCTTTGTAAGTCTGAATTTCTTCAAATTAAAAATGAGCGCAAAAAAAACCAAACCAGCATTCTGTTGCTGTTGAAATGCTGGTCCCACAACCTGTATGGTACAGCGAGCTGCTCTACTGTAATGCTCTGTGTAACTGAAACAATTTTCTGTACTGATAACTCCCTTCTTTCCGATAGAGCACAATGGATGGGCTTCTAAAATTGAAGCGATGGCTATATAAATATGCAATTGTGAAAGCCACAGCCGAACTGCAAAATAACCCTGTAATGAGGGACTGAAACTGATGGACGATATTATGGAGCTGTGCGTGCAGGGATAAAGACAGCCTTGATAAAAGAAAATGAGGAGACATTAAGGAAAACCGCTGCATATGATCAATTAGTCAATAAGCTGTTCCATACTGCTGTGCTTTACAATGTTTATGTGCCAAAATCTAGCAGAATGCTAGTACAGTATTATTTTTATACAGTGTTTGTAGGTAAATGGTTGTATGATTTCTCACTGAAGCAGTATGTAGCACAGTAATATTTTATACGTAATATTTTATATGTAAACAGCATTTTGGCAGCATTTGTATTTACAGTAGTTAAAAGGTTACATGCTGTAAGACCATGAGAAAGGTTTCAAATGAAAAGAGCACATTTGTCACATCTATCCCATTTAGCCATTAGTAGATAAATGATCCAAGAACCAATTCTTTAAAGAAGCAAGGGTATTGATTTCGACAACATGGCTGGGTAGCTTGTTGCCCACTTCCATGACCCCCTAGGTAAAGAAGTGCCATTTTTGGCCATTTTTTATTTAAGAAAAGGTCAGAAACCTCCCTCACTAGTTTTGGGAATTCTGCGTTGTGCAGAACATATGAAAAAGGAAATGCATATTATGGCCAGTAGGTGTCACTAGATGTCAGCTACCCCGTTGAACCATGGTACTTGGGAATGTGAGTGAAATGATGAAACGTGCTGTGACACATTAGCACATGGCTTGACAAGTAACCTCTCTCATGACAACCAAATATGGTGCACCTGCAGCGCCTCAATATGAGCTCTGCTTAACTGCTCTCTACCAAACTGTGGTGCACAAACATGCCACGTACGCACCTTTATTTCCCTTGGTAATCCTATTGACATTAAAATCTGTCTTGCAAGAGAGACCCGGTCAAGCAGAGCGGCAGCAAGAGCAGAACAGCTCCAGCGCATCCTGACAGGACAGCACAGGGAGCCTCAGTTCAGCCAGAGATGCACATGCATACTAACCACAACTGATTCAGAGCAGCCAGGTGTAAATGACCCCTACTGCTTGGCCTCATCAATATTCAGAAATACATTCCGTATCAAATTCAGAAAGTGATGACAATGTAGGAGCACTGTACAGACCTAGCTTTACAGGATTTTAAGGATCGTTCCAAGACAGAGAGGTGAATGTCTAGATTTTTGGCTGACCTCCCTGTGAACAGGCGTTGCGGTATAGCTCCTGCATGTGGTGAGCTGAGGTGGCTGGCTCTGTGAGCATCATGGCACAGTTGCTAAAAGTAAGGAGACAGTGTGGCAGCTGGGTGGTTCCATTCCCTTTTCGATCCTTTTCAGGGGTTTGTTTATTCACCAGAAACAACAAATGAAGGAGAAGCTATGTATGAAAAAAGAGAGAGCGTATGCAAAATCAGATCGGGAATCAATTATCCTGAAATGAAAAACACCGTTAATTACATGTTAAAACCATGTTTACGTGTTTTATCTTTCATTATTAAACATATATTTATACATATATATGCTATGGACCTGTCACTATGCCAGAAGCAGTAGGTTTTTATGCACTTTGCAGAGTAGTACCAGTAACAGGCATTTCCATCCTGGCCAGTTTTTTATTGTTTTCATTTCCTCACAGAAGCAGTCGGATTGCCACTCACACAACACATTAGCACTCTGACTTATTTAATCAATCTCAAATGTGTTCAAGCCTCCACTCTCCACACTGGTGCTACAGATCCTTGGTGCTCAGGCACACACAACTGCATCTGACAGTGAATTAACCTTCCTCGTATTTTTAAAACTTTCATTTCTCTTTTTCTTAAGGCCATTAATGAGCAGATAATGAACCAGGCTCATTATCCTTAATTACATACATTTGTGTTAATAAGTCATTGTTGCCTGAAGGTGCTGTATTGCCTCATGGCATTAAATAAATTCCCTAGAGCACAGCCTGATTTTGTTTTTGTTTCTAACCAATGTGAAAAGTAGAGGAATTAAATCCACCACACAGATCCTCTGCCACACTGAAAGTTCTTCATTTATATTGTTCCAGAGTGATTTGCTCTGGCTCTTGAGGTTAAAAAGCTTTTGACATGAGTTACAGCACATGAGCTCTCACCCAGGGTCCTGTCGGGGATACCCCTACAGCTCACATGACACATTAATATGGCATTAGTGGAAATGAATCAGTTCCAACATACTTCTTTACCCCAGTGTACTCTACTGTCAGCCTGGGTGCTCATGTGGATTACTATCTACTAATGTAACTTGAAAAACACTGAGCGCCTGCTTTAAATGTAGTTACCTAACCTAAAGGTGGGTGGTATCATTTTATAATATACAGTATATTGATATAATACTCTATAATATTATATTAGAGGGAAAGCATTTAGATGGAGAATTTGTGTATTGTAAGATGCTGTTCTTGAAGGAATCATGTTTTCCATGTTAATTCAATGCTGCTTTAATTTTTTATACAGCTGTCACCCAGTGTCATTAATGGATGGACAGGGAGAAGTAGGTCACAGTGTCGCCACCACTAAGCAAACACTTTTTTCACCCTGTCTTTTATGGCGGAGCGCCGACCTTGGCTGTGAATTGCCTTACTGCTCATCCTTTGAAATGCAGCACAGCCCTTCTTTTCAGTCTGTTAATGTGCCTTTAATGCAGGGATCCCCAGCCCTGCAGCCCTTAGCCAGCAGTGTTTGTAGGTCACCACTAAATCACCAATTTCTGAAGATATGCAACAATGCCATTGTCATCATTTGAATGGGATTTGTTAAATTAAGTAATTTGGAGATCATTTAAAACTAAATCCAAGTACTCTTCTGCCCTTAATAACAAGAGCACCCCTGTACTAACTGGACTGGGGCTCCCCAGAACCAGGGCTGGGGATCCCCTGTACTAACTGGACTGGGGCTCCCCAGAACCAGGGCTGGGGATCCCCTGTACTAACTGGACTGGGGCTCTCCAGGACCAGGGTTGGAGACAGCTTTGTCAGATATCCCAACTGTGAAAAACTGATTTCGGGGTGTGGGTTGGGTCAACCCTCCCTTGAAAACTTGCAAACTGCCTTGAAAAAAAATCACAGCTATATAATTAAATAATGATAGATACTATAATATATGCAATACACTATAAATATATAGATACTATAACTCACCAGTCCAGTTGAATAATCTCACTTTCTTTGCAAACATTTGTTGTACAGAGACGCGGCTTGTTTAGCAGATCTCAGCAGATTCTCCGATGGCTGAAGGTCATATTATATCATTAAATAATTTGCTGATGATTTCTTTATTCGGACCTGTAGTGTCACCAACAGAAAAATTTGGGAGCGGGGACGATTTCCGGGAGATTATGGATCACTTGCGGGAGTCAGGGAGGAGACGCTGATTTCCGGGAGACTTGAGATGTCTGCTCTTCTAACAGGACTGGGTCTCTCCTGTATCAGGGCTAGGGACCTCTGTACTAACTGGACTGGGTCTCTCCAGTATCAGGGCTAGGGACCACTATACTAACTGGACTGGGTCTCCCCAGTATCAGGGCTAGGGACCTCTGTACTAACTGGACTGGGGCTCTCCAGGACCAGGATTGGAGACCTCTGTTTGAACCAGCACATTCCTGATTCTGTGCCTGATCTGGAGGGAGAACAGTCTCTCTGTGTTTGTAACGTTCATACTATTGCACTTAACTATACTTCACTCTGGTCGATGTATACTACAGTACACATGTATTAATTACCTGTTCACTTTTTTGTTTGTGGTTACTTTTTAAAAATTGCCAACATGCTTTGTTTCCAACAATATTGCAAGGATAAATTGGATCTGCTGTCATGCTGAGGTGACTTTTCTAATCGATTCTTATCCTGCAATTTATTCCTGAAACAGTTTGATGACTGTGAATGACTTTTCACTGCCTTCAAAATAATAACCCACTAAATCTTTACTGCTGACAGTATCATTATTGGATTTCTGTAGGAAAATGGTGAGGTTATTCTGGTATATTACATTTTTTTGACAAGTGCCAGATCAATTTTTGATTTATATTTTGAAGTTTATGGGGGCTGTCCCAAACGATTGTGGAACATCCAGTAGCACCCTCAAACCATCTATGTCATCTATACCTCTCCCCCTGTTTCCTGTGAGAGAGCTCTGAGTTTTCAAAAATATCTTTGAAACATTTTCAAAACGTGTGATGAAAGAAGGGGGTTATTGAAAATAGTATACCCCACCAGTCGTGTGCTCAACACATCAGAAATAATCCAAAGAGATATTGCCTATTTGTAACATATTGTTCTACTAAAATTGCTGTACTTTCAAATTTTAGAAGTTTAAAAGTTTTAATTTAGGATTGTAAAAATATGTTTTTTCACCACAACTTCTCCTAACCTCTCAAACCTGCCTCTCCTTCATAGTCTCTCTTCTAATCCTTCGCTTGGTTGCAGGACAGTCTGGATTTTCAAGCCCACATAAAACACAATGTTATAAATGTCCTTTTTGTGCTGTTTTATTGAAAACAAAAATGATCTCTTTGAACAGGAAATCCACGTCCCTGAACGTGTCGATGTCTCATGTGTTAAAAAGTCCCCATGCCTCATGTGACGAGTCTGTCACTCCAGAAACCACTGTCTGGGTCTGGTGGGATACTGACGGTAGTGCAAGCTGATATCACAGGACTCCTGGGTGTCCCGAAGCTCTTCCTGTCAGTGAGTGGAGCAGGATATTCCCTCCATACCTTCAGAGACTTGTTCAATCGATGAGAAGGGCCAGGACTGTGTGTCACACACAGTAATAATTTATAGAAACTGCACTCTGATCTGGTCCTTATGAAGGTGGAGTCACTGGTGACCAATATTTGTTAAAAATGTATGAAACACTGTCAGCCAAGGTCAAGATTTTTTGATGACTTTTTAGGTTCTTTGTTTTGGGGCCAGCCCTGTGAAGTTTAGACTTTTAGTGTCCTCTGACAGTGGGCATTACTCTTCCTCCACGCAGGCTAGCTGGGGTTCTGCTGGAGAGATGGAAAGAGTAATGGTCTTTGACTTCATTTAAAGAGAAATCACCTTTACTATCAGGTATCTGTCCTTCTGTTTCTGAAGGTTTCTGCTGTATGGCTTAGTTGGAGTAAAGTGACCAGCGTTTTTCTGCTTGTGTGCTAATGAGCTGGGAGTTTGGAGGTAAGGTTAGGGTTAAGGTCTAGAGTCAGGGTGAAGGCTATGGTGATGTTAGGGTTCTAGGGTTAAGCTAAGAGTAGGACAGACATATGGTAAAACTGGATGAAAGATCAAATCTATTTCTCCTGTGCATAAAAACACAACTGATTAAATTGCTTTGACCCAGTAATACGAGCTAAGTGGGGGTGGAATGTAGGGCTCTTGAGGTCAGCGATGAATGGATTCTGTTGCATCAGTAAAGTTACTTATTCCTTGTCACAGCAATTTGCGATTCTCCTGGAAGTGCAGGGTGCAAGGTAGGATAGGATAGGATAGGATGCCAGTACGTAGCTTAGAACACATACTAGGACAATTTAGAGACGTCAGTTAATCCAGACAGCACATCTTTGCAAGATGGAGGGAAACCGGAGCACCCAATGAAAACTAAAAACACAAGGAGAACAACCAAACTCCACACAGGTGGTGCGCCAGTCCAGAATCAAATTAATGACTGCAGTGCTGTGAGGTTGAAGTGTTAACTGCCGCATCAAAGCTTTTCTTATAGACATGTATAAGTCCTGTGAGTATGTCTCGCTTTATTGTGGCTGTATGGCCCTGCTTCTTCTTTGGCCTTATGCTGCCTGTCACATCTGCTGCTAATAGGAATCCCCCACTCAAACAGTCTCACCCCAATCAATCACCAGCTGGAGGCAAGCCCCTCAAACGTCGCTGATCTACCCTTCTTCCAATCAGAGCGCCTCACTTGCTAACACAGCCTCCACTTCCAAACCTCCTGAAGCCTTCTCCGTTTCACTGAGCATCGCTCGGGATTGTTAGCTTCTTCGGAACTTCTTGCCTCGCTTGGATAAACCTTTGGATCTTGCTTTCGGACATTCGAACCGGGAACTCTCCTTCGAGCTTGACCTTGTCTGACGCTTTGGATTTGTCTGCCTTTCTCCTTTTGGATAACCTTTGGTATCGAACCCGGAATTCGCCCCCGACTACGTTTGCCAGCTTGACGTTTTGGGATCACCTGAAATCTCTCCTGACTCGGCTCCCCAGCTTCGCACAGGGTCCTTCCTTCGAACAGCAACGCGCCATGTTACACTCCCAGAGGCAGACAGATATTTGGCCACGATCTCTGCTTCGTGCTGATATAGAGCAGTGTCGGTGAGATCCTGCTGGACTGTTCCCGTGCTCTTCCAGGCCCTCCATGCTTCCTCTCTCCTGTTCCGATGGATTTTGCTGCTGGCTCCATCGGTCTATCATTTGGCGTTCTGGACATGTGCCCAGCCTGTGAATGTAATTTCTTTCTCTGATAGCTTGCTTCCTGGCAGGTGACCAGTTCTCCTTCTCATCTCCTCGTTAGTGATCTTATCAATCCCTTTGATTCATTGGTTGTCTTGGAGACATGACATCTTCTTTTTGGTCTATTTGGTGTGTGTACGAAGCAAGCATCCGGAGATCTCCATGTGACTTTCCTCTCTAGATGTGAATGAATTTCATTCCTTCTACCTTGACATTGTTTATGGTACGGCACTGCAGTAGACATTTAACCTTATTGTTTCTTTTCCCTGTTCTGTATTTCCCTATTGCTCACTGCCATCCTTCATTGCCTGTTCCCACCTTTGCATTTCAATCTCCCTTTATGATTAACATGTCATGCTTTGTGTTGTTACCGTCTTGCAACATTGCATGAAAAACTGCCAGTGTCTTCATCGGTTGCTTGCTCTGCTTGGCTGTAGCATTGGAGGGTGGTTATTTTGGCATCTTCCATTTGAAATCTAGCAGTGATTGGCCTTTCATTGATTGGGTGCCACTGTGTTAAGGATGTGTTAAGGCGTGCTGCAACAGCAGATCTCGGTGGAAGAGGTGGTAGAGGTACGTGTGACGAGTACTGTCAGGGTTCAAACACAGCCACTCACAGACACCTGTGGCTACAAAGCAACACAGCAACGTCCCCTAGACTACAGAGGACCATGCTGCAGAAAAGACCAGTTCAGTTCTGTCCAGAATTAGTGCAGGTGGCTTCTAGAACAAGCTCAGTGCCGCATCATCTCTGTAAGGTGAAGTAACTATTATTGTATGCATTTCTCTAAAGGGGAACCTTGCACAATTACTATCCCCTGCCACCAAGTGGGCAGTCAGTCAACAGTTCACCTCTCAAGACGGGGCCACCTTTGCTGGGTGGGACAGTGGAAAAAAACAAGTGAAATGAATGGGATATAGCCATTCTCCAGGTGTGGAAATTCACTACTGTGCATTTTTTTAAATTAATATGAAGACATTAAAGCAAACCTTTTGCCAACCAATTAAAGAAGTAGAATTTTACATACAATTTACTCATGGTTTGACGTGCTGACAACTGGACCTCATTTGTACTGCAAATTAACTGTGCTTGCCTGTTGACAGCCTGGATCAACATGTGAAAGACTGTGAGGTGGTGCCTATGAGCCAGTGGAAGAGGCTAATCTGTAACGGGTGTATCTGTGTGACCTTCCCTCCTCCAGCTGATGCTCCTGGTGTCCAGATGCTTTGTTTTTTTATCAGTCCCTTTGGCTTCTTAGTGCAGTCGTTGTCAACAGCAGTGTGTCTTCTGACAGGGCACGGTTTGCAAAAACACTCACCAGAAAAGTGCTGTAAATCTTTTGGGCAAATTGCTTCTGATAGACAGAAAATACATTTCTTCCAATAAATCACCAGGATGCAGCCAGCATCGGCAGGGCCTTGGAAACAATTAGTGTCAAGTGCTGCCTTGAAAGAAAGAATTATGTTGAACAGGTCGAGTGGGTTAAGTTTAATAGAGACATGCCTGGACTGTGACCTGAGCTGTTCTCTGTCTTTCTCGGTTGGTGTCCTCATGACACACATTAAAATCTGTCTGTCAGTTATAGAATATGAATACTAATTAGTTCTAGCCTTCTGCCAAGCATGGTGATATGACTGGAGCTAATTAATATTTGTGCCCACAATTCAGAGCGGCTTTTTGCTCTTAAACAGCCACCCTAAACCTGGAGGGTGCTCCTTGTAAGATATCTGTAAGATATCTATCTGTCTGCACACACAGGCACATTCCCAGCCAAAATTATGGGGTGACCTGGTCACACTCAAAGAGGTGCTATTAAAAAATCACCATAGCCTAGTGACTCATGTACAGCCCTACAGTGCAAAGAGAAAACCCGCAAAGATGAGCCATCAGCCTCCATACCTCATTCTGGAGATTCACAAGCCCCTTAGTGACAGGGCGTTGGTAATGTTTATCAGTTGTAAATTAATGTTGTAATCATTCTGCAGCTCATGTTAGTCATAGAAAAAGCAAATGTGTTTGGAGAAAGCTATATAGGATAATGTTGTTGGAATGTCTGTTCTTTAATTAACACTTAATTGTTTTACAGGACATGTAAAATGGATAACAACAGAGGTTAAACCATCTCTTATTAATTTTTTCATTATAATGAACTATCCTATAGCTTGTTTTCACAGAATGATGCTAATTTAATGGTGTATATATTTTCTGCTAGATTTCTATGTAGTATTCTCATACAAATCTGTACATATAAAGATAAAGCATGTATGAAGCTTTATTTTGTTGCTCAACGTGACTATTGATTCTGTTGTTCTTCCTCGATTTTGTAAAGAATCGGAAGTGGGTGAATGGAATTGGCCTGCGATCACCGGTAACATACAGAAATCGGTAACAGATGAAACCTGAGAGCTGCTATTGCCTCCATTCCTCGGAGAAGTTCAGAGAAGCTGGCTGTCTCTTTCTCTGGTGCAGACGCTGCACAATTTGTAGTTGAGTGTGAAGAATAAAGCGTTGCAAGGTTTACTTACAGCTTAATTCAGGAGCTTCCAGAGTACTGCCAGTCTGAAGTCCCTAATGTTGGACTCTCCTTTTCTGCAGCACATGTGGTTACTGCTGCTTAGGTCGCTGTTCTTTCAGCGTCTGTCAAGCGCTGTTTTGCAGCTTTAATGTTCAGTGTTTCCCTGGCTGTGGCACAGATCGTGAAAGGTCTCTAGTGCAGCTTGCCTCCAGAAACATTCACACTGAAATGACACAGCCTTCTCTACTGGGATTGCACATAAAGCTGCAGGGCATTGCCTGATTTACCGTACATTAGTGGTAGGCTCATATATTAATAATATATGAGTTCAAAGCATTTCTTTCTGAATAAAAGGGGCGTATCTACTGAACAATGTGTAGAGTGAGTGAGTGTGTGTGCACATCGCCACATATCAGCGCTGATACAGTAGGAGGTGGTCGAAGGGTTTTTTTTTCTGATGTGATGATTTCTGAGAAACCTGAGCCAGCTTTGCTTCCAGTTAATGAGCGCGAAGCCGAACCTTGTGTCTAATTTTACATCCAGCCCTTCCTGAGTGAAGTGTGTGTTTGTCTTCCGCCAGGTACGCTGCGCCGGTCCTGGCAGTAGTTCTGCTCAGATCTCTGGGCTGACAGCGACGGGAGAGCTGAGGAGGCTCCAAAGGAGGGGACTGTCTCGCTTGGGAGTGGAGGGGGTGTGAGGGGAGATTGATGGCCTTGTGTCAGGGCTTAGTGGCTTCCTGTTGCAAAAACCGAACATTATGGCTTTCATTTGGATGCTTTCCAGAGCATAAAAACAGCGGCGGCAGAGCGAGCGTGGCTGTGCGTGAGGACACAGGCTTGCCTCGCCTGTGAGAGAGAGGCTGGTGTAGTTTCCAGCCGTCTCCCGAGCGCCTGAAGTGCGAGGACTCGTGCAGCAGGGCAGTGCGCCGCCGTGACGCTCAGGAGGGTCCGGGATGTCGGTGAGTCGCACTTTTCAGGGCATCTTACAGCTGCTGGCGGGGCAGTTTCGGAAGTTGGGAGGTCCCAGCTCTCTGTGGCTGGACGTCAGACCCCAGCACTCACTGGCTTGTCACAGGTTTATCATCTGGGTTTGATTTACATCACCATAAGGGGCATCCACATATGAAAAGCCAAACCAGTCTCAATGCGTATATTTGACTGAAGGATTAGCTGTATAGGGCTGCCTCCCTCTCCCTGCTGTTGTTGTCTGGGCTCTGCAGGAGGGGTGACCTGGGAGATCGGGATCCTCTAGATGAGGTTCTGCCCCAGCCCTGTTCAGGGGTCCTGACAGAGCAGGGGCAGTGTAGTACTGGGGCTCAAGGGCGCGAGACTTTCCCTGTTGTTTTGATCGGTACTGAACTGGCAAAGAACTGATTCATTTTGATTCTGGTAGAGGTCTGGGATGCTGAAAGAAGGAGGGAGGGGAGAGAAGCTGTGGTTGTTTTCCAGCTCGAGGGTTTGAGGTGATTGTGAGGTAGGAGTGACAGCAGGCTCTGGACTTTCCATCTATGCACGATGCTCGGGTGCCGGTCCGACTCCCCCGGGGAGCAGCATTGTGGACACTCAGTGCCGGCCTGTCCGTGCACACTCTGACCTGCCGGCCGCTGTTGAGAGAGCCGCTGTTGAGACAGCAACTGACAGGACTCTGGGGAGGGAAAAGAACGAGATGTTCAGGGAGACTTTCAGGCGCGACCGTTTGGAACTCTGGCGAAGATGAGAAACGGTCTCTTTCTGTTCAGATGATTCACAGTTTTGAAATGGTTTGCATTTCCATCATAGGTCAAAATGCGAAATGACTTGTGAAGCGCACTGAGAACATGCATTAGAGCCTACTGGGGTAATAATAGGTGATGAGGTAAACAGAGCCATTTAGAGCTCACAGGAAAAACGCTCTGAAAACAAAATTACCCCACAAGTGCAGTGTGCTGACATTGTTGTTGATTTCTGCTCATGTGGGGGAGTTTGCCATGTTAATAATCTAGTCAGTGACACCAGTGCTGGTGTCTCTGTGGCCGAGCGCCTGTCCCGTGTGCAGCAGAGTAGATTTGTTTACGAACCGGGTCCAGAGATGCATGCTTCTGACTTCTGCATCTGCTCTTCAAAGATGGTAAAATGTCATCTGAAAAATATTAACGCTATAATATAAAGCTATTAACGCTTTAACGTGCATTAATAAAGTATTTCTATATGTGAGGTCAATCTGAATTTTTGCTATCAAGCATTAAACGTATTATTAGTTAAGGTCAAATCCTACTAGTACATTCACATCATGGGTAGATAAAATATTACAGATTATAAAGAATTTGGATACCCCCTAACTGGAGAATCCTGTATGGTTTATATTACAACTTCATCACTGAAACACAGCTTGTTGACTGCTAGTACTTGCCAAATACATGTCTTGATCTATGAAGGCTATGTATTAAATATGTATTAGCTATTAATTAATTATGTATTAGCTATCTGTTACAGTTGAAAAGTATTAAGTACCTTAATCCAGAGGTTGTCCTTCAAGTGTTAAGTCCTGGCATAATATTCATATATAACAAACATTAATTTTAAAGAATTCTCTACTTCTAAACTGTAAACTCTGCTTTTAAAATTTGCCGCTAAATTCTTGCTTGTAATTAATGAGTAACAAAATGCATCAGGTGCTCTAAGCATTTTGGATTTTTCAGTTCTGAAAGTAGTATTAGCCTCAGTTTTCACCATCTCTTTCTAACATTTGACATTTTTAGTATTGAAGCATCTTCTGCAGTTCCTGCTTATTAGAAAGAAACCCCCACCAGCCTGCCCTTGCTTTCAGAATGCAGTCACAATGGTCGACCAGGGCTGAGGTGATGTCATCCTCTGTTGAGCGGCTCCTCTGCTGCTCCCTCATTTAAGCGCGACACACTTTCAGCTGCCCTCCTGCCTGCAGTCTGTGATGTAAGATTATGAACCGCAGAGCCAAACGAAGGCTGCACTCATCCCACAGACAAAATCCATCCCAAACTCTAGTTTTTTAAAGAAAATGTCATTATCATTGTCATGGCCAAATGTCAGTCTGTCTCAGTGTGTCATGAGTTTTAGCTCCAATTAGTGCTGGTGGCATCATGAGTGTTGCACTGCAGACGTGGCAGAAGTGTTCTGGGTGAGAATGGGGACCATGCACACTTTGTTTAGAGATTATTCAAAAATGGGACAAAGACACTCAACAAATGTTTTAGTTTCCAGTGTGCTTGTCCAGTGGTCAATCATTGTCGCTATTCCCTCTGGACAAGAATTACCACACCAGGTGTGTCATCATGAAGATCAAGAATGTAGTGCTATGGGCGATGCCATTCTTCGAATGAGTCTGTACGACGATGTCCTGACAACTTGGTCACTAAAGATCCCACCGCACTGTTTGTAAGAGTTGGGGAGTTAAATGTCCTGGTTAAATTCCACTCTGGCTTCCCTGAAGTTCCTCCTGAATTCACCAGGGGCAGCACCTTTTCTCTCCTCCTCATGGTCTGCTGTGCAGTGAGGTTGCGATACGTTGTCCCCTTGGGATCTTTCAGGATGAAATGGAAGGAATTGTGGTTGTATTTATTACTTCACAACTGGATTCAGACACGCCTGCATCTCAATCCTGTCCTTTTTTAACTGGGAACCCCGTCAGCTGCGATTGTGAGGAGGGATCAGACTGCATGATCCCCTGGTGTCACCGGAGCTCAGTAGGATCAGGATCTGGCGATCGGACAGACCTGGGAGGTGCTCACTGGCTCCTCAAGCCAAACTTGGCCAGGGTTTCTGCCATGCAGTGTTGTGTTCGAAGGTTCAAAGTTTTCCATGATGTCACTCCTACTTCCCAGCCCTCCAGAGCAGTCCTGTGAAGGCAGCACCAACAGGACAATAACAACGTGTTTTTCTCTGTTGCGTATGCCGACATGCACTTCAGCCTGGTGAATTACAATTGGCACACTATGGACTTTTAAAAATTCACCACTATGACATTTATGTTGAGATTGGCCTTAGTTGAATTAATGTAGTAATTTAAACATTGGCTAAGTCTGCTGTCTACGTGGTTTGGAAAGCGATGAATTACAATTAAGAGAGTCACCGCAATCCTATTACAAAATATGAGTGAATGCAGTTGGGTTACAATCACTCATGATTGCACTTGTAATCTGATTACAGTCGCTCTCAAAACCATAAGAATAATTACGAAGGGTTACTTCAGGAAATGTCACAGAGGAAAACGCAAGTAGCCTGAAGGTGCCCGTATTATCTTCTCATAGGGAGCACATTTCCTTTCTTTACCCTGGTCCTGCTCTCTCAACACCCAGCTCTCTACATGAGACATAGATCTCCGTGATGTCGAAAACATCTGCAAGCCTCAGATCTTTTATTGATGAGGCAATAGGTCATTTCATCTATACTGAGCACAGTTCACGGTGTCTTCCTTACAGTGCACATTTGTCATTTTAATCCCAGTTTGTCACCTTTAGAGATATAGATGAAACTTAGCCTAGTTAAAGATTTTCCCATTGTTCCGGGAAGTAATGATTTTGGAGATTTTCATGTTTTAGTGTTTCTGTAACAGTTCCAGTTCCATAAACCTAGCATCAATATGAAGTAAAACCAATTGCAAAGGCATCCAAGACTGTCACAGAAACTAATTTTAGGTGACTTTATATTGACTAAGTTGTTTTTAAGATTTAGCATGAAAGAGCAGGTAGATATCCTTAGTTTCTAAGATTTTGTAGGATGAAACCCTGGACCCACAGTTCCTTGCTTTGGCATCCCAGCAGGTGAAGGCGGCCTTTCCTAATATGACTCCAGCTCTGTCGATCAGTTTACTGTTGAAAACAATTGCGGAGCTGTTACAGTCCCCTCGAACAGTGCCGTGTGCTTAAATGTCTCATTGAGCAATTAGTGTGGCAGACAAAACACTCACAAGGGATATTAAGGACTCCTGTGCAGACTTTGCAGTTTTAATCCTAAAGAAAGCATTGAGATTTAGGAAAAAGATCATGTTTATTGAGCTTTACGCACACAAGAAAACCATTTACTCACACAATTAGAAATAGAAATATTCAACTTAATGAGGAGACTGTGATTAGAGCAGCACTGCTGCAGAGCAGGAGGGTTCAGACAGGAGGGCTCTAAAGAGGTTTTGTTTAGACACAACAGCTAAATGGGATTAAAGGTGTCTTTTTATGGTCGATATAAAATCTTTGCTTTGTGAAATGTCCGTGTTGCCTGCTATAAATTCTGAACTACACATTTGCAGGTATGTAATAATCCCTAGGAAGTCTGTAAAGAGTACTGAAACTATCTGAAAGAGTGGACAGCAGAGCACTGAAAAGTGGTGTTGATAAAGGATTGCGTGGAGGTTTCTGGGTGCAAATGACAGGAGCTGCATCACTGAATCTATGCCAATAGACAAAGTATAGGATGTAAATCTACACCATTTCTGAGAGGCTTTAACAAAACAAAATAAACGAATGACTCTGAAAGGCATCTGCCTGTCCTCTTTCTCCCTGTGCAAGGACAGGTGGCATTGCAAGACAAGCTGTTTTAACAACTGTCCGTTGCTAATCGGACATCTATATGAAAAAAGAATGTTCCATTTTGAACAAAAACATGTCCTGTCACTGCACCAAGATACAAAATTTTCCATGTATTCGTGTTGGACTTAATTTGACTTGTTTTGGTTTGCCAAAATGATCTTTTCTAGATAATTCACTTTCTGTAGTGTCAGAAGTGTTGGTTCTCCTCAGCGAATCTAACAGTTTTAGCTGTTTGCTGGCACAGAATGACTCTCAAGTCATGATTACACCAGAATAATGGCAAGAACTCAGCTAGCCTGTACTGTTTGCTGAGGAGACTTAGATGCTGATAGTTGCACAGCCAATGCTGAAAGAAAATATTTTATACTTCTAATGAAATAGTCCTTTAAGCTTTCTGTAGAGCATACTTTATTTAGATTTTATCTTACATACTGAAATAAAAACTCTTTTTGAATTTGATTTTTTTTTACAACACCATAATTAATGTATTTGCAATGTAGCCACTAGTATTATAATGCAAATAGGATACAACAGTAACTTAGAGAACATCTATGTTGCCTTTGACTTGTTTTCTCCCAGTCAGAGCACATTCTTTTCCATTGGGTTTAAAATTACAGTCTTTCATTTCCTGAATGAGAAAATACATGTCCACTTTCTTCTGAACAGCGAAATTGAGCTCTGAAATCCTTCATGGAATTAATCTCCTAAATCATGTAGTATCATCTCTGCTGCAAATCCTGCACAAAGCTGTTTCTAATCAAAAAGGATTCAACAGGGTACTCTTCAACGTGTTACCACAAATATCAATTGTCTTCCACTGACTGGATTGTTTGAGCATCATATTATTTTAACACTTCTCCAGCTGGCATTTAAAGCCATTAATGTAATACACTTGTATAGAGAGTGCAAAGCCACTTCTCATGTGGCTTTGCTGAGATTAATGAAGGTGTCTCTCGAAATAGGAAAGGTAACTCGAGCACAAAGAAAGTGAATTGTCTTTCTGTCTTCTGAGTGGAACAGCAATGCTGTTTCACAGATCCAATCTGCGGCAGGAATGAGTTAGCATGTACACAGCTCCAAAAACACAAAATTAGATTCAATCTTTCTTACCCCGGAGGGGAAGTTTGTCCCGGCTGTGTCGAATTATTCCAACCAGGTTGTGATGCCAAAATGTGCTGAAGCTAAAGGTTAATGCTTAATTTTCTCAAGTCAAAGTCCCAAACTTGAGTCGCCCTTTTTTTTAGTGACTGTAATATGAGAAGAAAGAAGCAGAGGGCAGCAGTTCAAGGACAGTGAGATCTTGGCACTTCTTGTGTTTATCAGCCACTGGTGACTTGGTGTTCAGAACTGACTCACAATTATCCCTGCATTCACATTTATCACATTTGATTTGTTTAATATTCTAGGGTTTATCCCAGAGACTTTTTTCAAATTAAAACAGAGCATTTGCTGTGATATTATTCACTGTGTGTTATTGCAATTCTCTATTTTACAGTTAGTCCACGGTCCATTCACCTGTGCTGTTGTCATGGCATACCTCTGTAAATGTGTAACACAAAACACACAAACCCTTCTTCCCAGAAGTAGAGAATAGGATATCAATAAGGGTAGACTGGGGACAGGTGTATTTGACAAGGGTAGATTGGGGACAGATGTGTATTGATGAGGGTAGACAGGACAGGTGTGTATTGACAAGGGTAGATTGGGGACAGGTGTGTATTGATGAGGGTAGGCTGGGGACAGGTGTAGATTGGGGACAGGTGTGTATTGATGAGAGTAGACTGGAGACAGATGTATATTGACAAGGGTAGACTGGAGACAGGTGTGTATTGATGAGGGTAGGCTGGGGACAGGTGTATATTGACAAGGGTAGATTGGGGACAGGTGTGTACTGATGAGGGTAGGCTGGGGACAGGTGTATTTGACAAGGGTAGATTGGGGACAGGTGTGTATTGATGAGGATAGACAGGACAGGTGTGTATTGACAAGGGTAGATTGGGGACAGGTGTGTACTGATGAGGGTAGGCTTGGGACAGGTGTATATTGATGAGGGTAGACTGATGACAGGTGTGTATTGAAGGTGTTAGACTGGAGATCAGGTGTATATTGAAGGTGTTAGACTGGGTACAGGTGTGTATTGATGAGGGTAGACAGGACAGGTGTGTATTGACAAGGGTAGATTGGGGACAGGTGTGTATTGGTGAGGGTAGGATGGGGACAGGTGTATATTTACAAGGGTAGATTGGGGACAGGTGTGTATTGATGAGGGTAGGCTGGGGACAGGTGTATATTGACAAGGGTAGATTGGGGACAGGTGTGTATTGATGAGAGTAGACTAGGGACAGATGTATATTGACTAGGGTAGACTGGAGACAGGTGTGTATTGATGAGAGTAGACTAGGGACAGATGTATATTGACTAGGGTAGACTGGAGACAGGTGTGTATTGATGAGGGTGGGCTGGGGACAGGTGTATATTGACAAGGGCAGATTGGGGACAGGTGTGTATTGATGAGGGTAGGCTGGGGACAGGTATATTTGACAAGGGTAGATTGGGGACAGGTGTGTATTGATGAGGGTAGACATGACAGGTGTGTATTGACAAGGGTAGATTAGGGACAGGTGTGTATTGATGAGGGTAGGCTGGGGACAGGTGTATATTGACAAGGGTAGATTGGGGACAGGTGTGTATTGATGAGAGTAGACTGGGGACAGATGTATATTGACAAGGGTAGACTGGAGACAGGTGTGTATTGATGAGGGTAGGCTGGGGACAGGTGTGTATTGATGAGAGTAGACTGGGGACAGATGTATATTGACAAGGGTAGACTGGAGACAGGTGTGTATTGATGAGAGTAGACTGGGGACAGATGTATATTGACAAGGGTAGACTGGAGACAGGTGTGTATTGATGAGGGTAGGCTAGGGACAGGTGTATATTGACAAGGGTAGATTGGGGACAGGTGTGTTTTGATGAGGGTAGGCTGGGGACAGGTGTATATTGACAAGGGTAGATTGGGGACAGGTGTGTACTGATGAGGGTAGGCTGGGGACAGGTGTATTTGACAAGGGTAGATTGGGGACAGGTGTGTATTGATGAGGGTAGACAGGACAGGTGTGTATTGACAAGGGTAGACTGGGGACAGGTGTGTATTGGTGAGGGTAGGCTGGGGACAGGTGTATATTTACAAGGGTAGATTGGGGACAGGTGTGTATTGATGAGGGTAGGCTGGGGACAGGTGTGTATTGATGTGGGTAGATTGGGGACAGGTGTGTATTGATGAGTGTATACTGGGGACAGGTCTGTATTTATTAGGATAGACTGGGATCAGTTTAGTACTGAAGAGGGCAGATTGTTGTTTTATCGCCTACCTGATTAGTTCCTTAGTTTCAGTTCTCTACATAATTCTAGGTAATACTGTAGTACCAATTCCACAGTTTCTGGAGGTATGAGTGCCTCAGTCTCTGTACTGATCAGTTACACACTCAGCAAACACAGGGGCCAGTTCACATGAAGGAGATGCCACCAGGGCTGAAACCTCTTCAGCACCACAAAACCAGCTTGAAAACATCATAGACCAGCAAAAGAAACTGAATTCCCACACTCTAAAAGTGGGAGAACCCCTGAGTGTGTGTAGCAGCCAGGAATTCAGACACAGCCAAAGAGCCAAGTCCTGGATCAGTGCCAATTCCCAACTTACTATCCAGCTTCAGGCATGAAGACATTTGTGTGTCAAACTTCAGCCATTGACATCTATCTCATGAAGCTGGTTAGAAACTGAGATACCACTTGCGTGTATGCATGCAAAGAAGTTATGATGGAAAAATGCAGGTTTAGGTTGTACTGTTGTAAATGCTGTGACTAGTGTAGTCTCTTTCTTTTTATCTGTATTTGTTTTTGCTGTTTTTTTAAATGAAAATGAAATGTTTTTTTATAGAATTAAGGCAGAAGTAAATGATCTTCTAAATGCAAATTAATTAAATATATTTATTGATTTGTATCAGGAAATCAGGTAATTGTTTTCATCATCTGATGTAAATCAGTTCAGTTCAATCTTTAAATGCTAATAGTGCCCTTCACAATGAATTGCCACAATGCCTCCACAGAATTATTACACTACTATTAAACTTTGCAGCTTGTACAGCAGTTTTGCTCTTCCTCTCATTGAGACAAACTTTGTGTTCTCCAAAGCCTAGACAAGCCTGGGATGTATAGACACTCCTGGGACTTTTCAGAGCCTCTATCTATAGGTCTTTTGCAAGACAGAGATTGCACAGTAAATGACACAGATTTTGTTTTGCTTATTTGGAAGAAACCTGACACTGGCCCTGCCAAAACATATTGGATGTTCAGGGCAGGACATGTAACTTTCTGAATATTTTATTTCTTAACAGAGGGTAATTGATAAATTGATAAATGTGATTCTTAATCACCCAGGGACCCATTAATACTGTTTAATACTTCAGTACTGGGCTATGTGTTTCATGGCAATTAACTATATTTAATTGACACAATACGCTTCATTTTAACACAGTCTGACACTGATTGTAGTCCTGAATAAAGGAACAGCAATTATATATGAAGCCACTGGCTTCTGGTGACAAATTATTATAGCCATTAAAGAGTTTTTTAAAACAGATTCTTGAAGATACCTTTCCTTAAACCAAGAAATATTATTGAACTCTGGGAGTAACCAGTTTATGCTAAAAAAACATTCATCTGATATCAGAGATGATCCATTCTGTAGCCAGGTGGTCACCATTCCCTCCTCTAGTTTCACCTCAGGCTTCACTGATGGTTGGGTAGAAGAAGTTACTGGCGCCCGGCCTGTGAAGAATGGTTCTCTGGGTAAATAAAAATAATGATTTTTCTTAACTGCTCACAGTATACAAGATGACACCTGAAAACCTTCTCTAATGAGTCTTTCTTCTGGGCTGTTTGTGACATCAGGGACTGCATTAATTTCACACAAATTCTTACAGGTAAATGTCTTTTACTCCGCTAAGCAGTCAGAGATGAAAGATTTGCCAGCATCCCTAATCTTGTAGTTATAGCCCTCTTTCAAGTGAGATAATGACCAGGTGTGGCTGTGGCCAGCCAGCGGGGAAAAGGAATTGCTAGTTATTCAAACAGGAAGGAAGTCTGTGTGGTATTTAAAGTAGTGAAGGAATAATTCAGGGTATGCCTTTTATAATGCTGGACCGAATCAGAGCCCCTTGAGCTCTTCAGAAACACGAATGGAAAGATTTCCTTTCAATCCAGTTAAAAGCTACATTAACGGTGTATCATATAGATCCTGTGACAACTATTGCAGTTTTGTGTTCTTGTGTTCTATGCCTGAAAGTGGTGTTGTAGTTAATGTATTGTATTTATTATTGTACTACAGTATGCATTATTGCATTACACAAACCCTAGTAATGCATTGTGTAAATTATTAAACTTACTTTTTAGACTTGTACCTCTTTGTTTATAATACATTACGTTCTACTTGCCCTAATGCTTTTCAGCTGTGTTCTAGCTGTAGAAATCAACTGAAATAATAGTAATCGCAGTGACGTTTGCACACCAGTGTTCTGTCCAGGGCCTGTTGTGTGTGGAGAGAGCTGCCCTATGAAAGATAGGCACACAGCGTCTCTGTGAATTAGGAGTGACTGTAACACATTTCAGTTTTCACTGCAGAGGAACAGGACTGGGCAGCTGTGGGCATTGATGGGGTACAGTGCCCCCATCAGCTAGAAGTCTGCCAATCACAGGGGGCCCTCACAGATCTTCCTGAACTGCAAACAGCTGTGAAAATAGTTTGGATCACTTGGACCAGCCACTGGGAATAGCAGCATAATGTAGAAAAGAGTTTGAATTTCCCAGACAAGCTTTAGAAAATAGGAAATCAATTCAGAATTTACCTCATGTGACAGTAGCTGCATCAGCGTGTGAATTGAGAACCTGAGAGCTAATGAAGTCTCCTGTGAAGAATCTGGTGATCCTGTTAGACCACACAGGTCAGAAGCCCAGTGTCTCCTGTGAACAAGCTGGTGATGTTCACTCCTGTTAGACCACACAGGTCAGGAGCTCATTGTCTCCTGTGAACAAGCTGGTGATGTTCACTCCTGTTAGACCACACAGGTCAGAAGCCCAGTGTCTCCTGTGAACAAGCTGGTGATGTTCCCTCCTGTTAGACCACACAGGTCAGAAGCCCAGTGTCTCCTGTGAACAAGCTGGTGATGTTCCCTCCTGTTAGACCACACAGGTCAGGAGTTCATTGTCTCCTGTGAACAAGCTGGTGATGTTCGCTCCTGTTAGACCACACAGGTCAGGAGCTCATTGTCTCCTGTGAACAAGCTGGTGATGTTCACTCCTGTTAGACCACACAGGTCAGAAGCCCAGTGTCTCCTGTGAACAAGCTGGTGATGTTCGCTCCTCTTAGATCACACAGGACAAAGAAAAAGAACATGTTTCAGAGCAGGTGTTCACTCGCAGGATGTTGTTCATTTTAACTGGTATAAAACAGACAATCAGCAGTAGCTTGGTAAACAAAGAAAACCTAAAAACACAGTGCTGTATAGATTTAGTCTCTTCAGGAAGAGAGATTTAGTTTTTTTTTTCAATGGCAGGTTAGGGCTTTATTTTTCTTAGCTGTATTTTCAGAAACATGAGAAGACAGATCTGCATTCATTTTTCTGAGATCTAATTATTATTTGAATACTATTACGCATAGAAATATAAATAGACCGTTCCTGAGGTGTCGTTCCACACCATCCACCTACAGGGTAAAACACTCTTGAAAAACCCTTTTTTCATCTTATTTTTTATTTATATTTAGTCTTTGTGAAAATTCACATCCAAAAAAGTTTCACGATTTTGCCAAGCTTTGAACCATAAAATATGTGATTAAAGGTAAATAAAGCAGATTTTATTTTATTTGATACAGTAGAGGTATGAAAGACGGCAAACTGACCTCTCAGGCTGGATATTCACATAAACATGAAATGGGATATTTTACATCCCTTGTAGTATTAGTAGTAAACTATTTTATATAGTACTTTTAAAAGACATAAGAAAATAAAGGTTATTTCCACTCTGAAAAATAGAAAAATGAAACACAACATTTTGGCTGTTGGGGCTCTTCAGGTGTGAGGGAGAGAGAGGAAGGTACTGTGGCACAGTCAGAAAGCACAAGAGAACAGGGGACACAGCAGGCGAAGAAGTGTGGAAGTGTCCATTTTCTACCCAGGCTGGTCTGAGGCTTGAGGCCTTTGCTGATTCGGCCTCAGAAACACCAGGAACACATGGACTTCTGTAGGAAGTTTCATGAAGACTTGTCAAAGGTATAAACTGGATTACTGGAGCAACAAGAATTATCTTTTGCAAAACGTATTTGGTTTTAATGCTTTTAGAGACCCTCTGTGTAACGAACAGTTCTTTCCGGACCCTATGCGGACGACACAATCCGAAGAAGTGGGGAAACACTAGGAAAACGTCATGCAGGAATACGGGGCTGAAAATAGGGGGGCGTGTCCAAAGTGCGCTGGTGCACAGGGGAGGTGTGGCCGAGGCAAACAATCCAAAAGAGTAATCCAAAGAGGGTATCCAAAAACACAAGAGGAAGTCCATAGCCAGGAGATCCATCCAAACAGGGAATTAAAACCATGAACCGGGTCGGAACCGGCGGACAGGGAACGGGACCAGGCGCTTCCAGGTCCCGGACTCGCACGGTGCGGAAACCAGATGCAGAGCCAGGATGAGCGTCAGCGCCTGGCTTTTAAGGTGGGCTGGGTAAAAGGGATCAGGTGCACAGAATGAAGTCTGAAGTGAAAGGGCTGGAGCACCCTTAAGGAGGAGGGACTATAATCGTGACACACTGAAATCAAGGGTGCCAACAGCGATTTATCATTTATAAAGCGGCAGTGGATAATTCAATCCTAACATTGATATATATGGAAATACAACCAAAAAATGCATTTACCACCGAACAACAGCTGGTATTTCATTCCCGTCTCTCTCTTTACCCTCTCCCTCTCTTTTTAATGGAGGTATTTTTAAACTTTCAGTTTCATCACTCATGGTTCATTAATCAAAATGATCTGGCCTTATATTTGAGGTGAATAGCATAGCATTTTAACATCAATACCTTGGAGAGAACCATAATATTATAATATATTATAATTATAATAATAATAATTATAATAATAATATCGCAGTACAGTATGTGAAATGCCTGGCACTCCATTGGACTTTAGTGTAAATGTCCTGAATAGTAAACATGGTTTTCCCAGCCCTTTTTGGGCAGTCCTTTCTTCCATCATATTTTACTATTACCATTCCGAAAACAGCGTTTTTCCCATTTAACATATTGGTAAAACACATCTGTAAGACCCAAACATATTTTCACAGACCATGAATACGGTGTTGATAACCTGGTGAGAACTAGCTTCTGCTAACGGATAATTACATGCAATTCGCTAAAGGCAGTTTTTTTCAGAGAGTAAATGTTTTGTGAATGTTTAACGGGACCTTAATTGCTTGCTGGTTAACTGTGGCTTTGGCTAACGCGAACTGTAGACTAGAGCTGTCACAGAAAGCACACAGCTGTGTAAGTCTGTCTGCAGGACGTCTCCCCCTGGGACAGGAGCTGTGGAGTGCCCAGGGCTGAATCGCCCCACACTCACACCCCCCGCTACCCCGCCTGTCTGACTCCGGCTCTCTTACAGCAGTGCCACGCTGTGGAGCTCGATATTGACAATGTGGGACAATGGGAATTTAATCCATCAATCTTCCAGACACAAGGCCTACCTGACACGCTGCTCAATGTTTAATACAGGCAGGCTCTGGGGACCCGAAGCTGCTATAAATTTCTCATGGATTGTATAGCACTGGTGATTTAACCATAGTAACTAGCGAGCCCCTAGGACGATGGGAATCAAGATTATCAATATTGTCGTTCTTATTTGCAAGATGCCTTTATACTGGGCGATTTACCATTAAAAAATTATCTTGCTTTAACTGTAATGAAATGTTACTTTTAAATACGTAGTTAAAAAACAGTGATGAATTCCTCTAGTTATATTCATGCTTACAACAAATCTGAGAAAACAGCAGCCGGCGGACGGCTGTGCAGGGAAACAGACCTGCCTGCAGAGGAGCTGCTGTCGGCCCTGTGGGCAGTGACATCACCAGGCAGGCAGCAGATCTCTCCTCATTAGGGAGGACCTCCTGCGGAAAACAACCTACAGTCGTTGGATATAGAGATGGGAATTTAGAGGAATTATTGTTGTTGGACACAACAAATAAACATGAACAGTTTGACTATTGTAATATTAAAGTTATCAGTGTTGTATGATCACAACATGTACTTTGTGTTCCTAGATGTCATTGGTCAGTGTTGCCAAATACTGTAAGTACGTCTGTCGAGAGGATGGGAGAGCAAGAAGGGATAACAAGAATGAACCAAAATCTGAGCCTCATTCTTTCCTTTAATCTCTTTTTTATAATTTTTTCTAACTGTACAGTTTTGTATGTAGTGCCTTGAGAATGCTCTGGATGGAAAAGGCACTACGTAAGAACAAAACTGAATTGATTGAATGCTCTCTGAGATCAGCGGTGGCAGCTTGGGACCGCGGACAGGGTGCTGGTCCTGCGCTCTGCTGTGATTGGCCCAACCGGGACATGTCTGAGGGCCCCCAGGACGTGTGACGTGTGGTGCGACCCCTCGTCTGGGGCTTCTAGCTGGTGTCGCCTACGAAACCCAGAATCAAGGGTTTAAAAAGGCAGGAACTCTAGTGCTTCTGTAAGGAAGAGGCGTTTTAGATGTTGGGAAAGATTTTGGCAGCAGCTGCTTCATCCATAACTCACCTTGTTGGTGAGAGAACATTAATTACTCCACAGCAGTCAGTGGGAGGTGCGGTGAGAGTCAGTGCTGTAGCCCTGCTTGCCGTCAGAGAAAGCTCCCTTCTCCTCAGGCTGATGACTCTGTTTGAACCAGATGACCGTGGGAAGACCAGGCATTGATTCCTGTTTCTTCTTTCTGTCTTGGCAGTGTAGAAGGTGAATGACTGTATGATGGAAGCAGGAAATGAAAAATGGCTGAACTATTCAAAAATTAAATACTCTCCGTAAATCCCACAGTTTGAACACAGCTGTGTTTGATATCCATCAAGATGTAATCCAAGATCACATTCGTCTGTTGGCACATCTGTTTAAAAGGGCTGGATTATGTCTTACAAAGCTGTAGGAAGAGCTGTGCATTGGATGAGATGTTAAAGCAGGGTTCTGACTGCTCATATCTTAAGGATCCTATGACTTGTACGATGGGCTTTACTGCATGTCACCCAGGTGGGACTGCACTTCAGCAGGGGATGAAGTGGTTAGGGCATCCTTACAAATGAATATACAAATGCAGTTATTGCTATTATTATTTAGCCATAAAAATAACAACAGCCGCCAATGAGATGCTTGTTTTCATGAAGCACACTGACCGATGCCTCCATCTCTGTCTCCACAGCCAATGTAAATAATCAAGTTATTTCATTCACAGCGTCAAAAGATCGCTGGAGTGGAGAATCAATAATGGCTAACGGAGTTAGATTGCAGTAACCCACACGTACTGCACATCCCCCATACCAGTATCAGGGCAGCTTGAAGGGAATCTGCCTGCTTCATTTGATCTTTATTCTCTCAGAAGGTAAAAGGGGGACTCTACACACCTGGATAATCCCAATGCAGATGCTCCTCTATGCAAACATTATTGATTCTGCATCAATTCTAATCTGAAAGGACAAGATATTAGAAGACCTTTATTATCCCAAACTTGGGAAATTCATTATATGACTATAGATGTATAGATATGTGGTTCAGCTTTCTTTCAACACAGTTCTTTTTCCGTAGTTCTTCCACATGTTCCCACCTCGTTAAAAACGGAATTAAATAAAATACTGCTGTGGGCAGTCTCAGAGACAAAGCCGATTCCTCTGCAGCGCCTGGTATCGCCGCCCGCCCTGTTAAAGGGAGAGCTCTGCGCCGCGCAGGTCAGGCAAGAGCTGGGCAGCCTGTGCTTTGAACGCCAGTTCCGGCTCTGATGGGCGAATGACAGCACAGTCTGTCCTTCCAGCGGACTCTGCCAGGCCGCCACGCTCGCTCCTCCAGCGCCGTCCTTTACACCAAATCAAACACAATCTTATTTTATAACTTTACTGTCTGTGCAAGTTATGGATTTTCTGGTTTTGCCGACAAATGTTTACTGTTCCAAGCTCAGCAATACACAAAACCACTCCCCAGCCCTCACGAATGCAATGTTTCTAGCAGAGATAAGGCAGCCGCAGGCACAGAGACACTCCCTGGGCTTTCCAGTTACCTTGCTCCCTAAGGCATTCCACTGCAGTGTGCACTACCTCACCCCTGGCAAGCGAGGCATGAGGTCAGAAAAAGCTGAATGCTAAGTACAGAACAAAATGCATGAATAAAACTGTATTTCTCACTGCTGTGGAAAGAAAGCAGGGTTTTCTAGGAGAAATAAAAGTTAAACTGGTGTAGGGAGAGACTGTAATACCTGGACAGTAGATGAAATTGAGCTGCCTTGAACATTTGAACAGCAGGCTTTGTCCTGCACTGCAGAGAGAGAGCTGCCTGCTTAGATACAGAAGGAAGGGCCTCTCATGGGAGCTGCTGCAGGGGACTGGCAGAGCTCTGGTTAATAAAGCACGTTCAGGCTCTCCCGACTAAAGATTTTATTGCACACTTTTCAGCCAGACTGATGAATATTTACATTGAGCATGAATGCATGCATGGAGCTGCTGTGCTTATTTTTAATTCCCTAATGTTCCTTTATTTCATCCTTCGCCTGCAATACACAACCACATTAAATCTTCCCAGATTAGAGCCTGGAGAATAGCACTGCCGAAGGACCCTGTTTAATTGGATCAAGGCTATTTGTTGTTTTTACCGAGAATCTGAATAATTCAGCATACCTCAGGTCTGGGGTTCTGCAAAGACTATGAAAGCATATTAAAACAGCCCCTCACAAGGACTAAAAACTCTGCCACCATTAAGTTAATCTTTTGCTGTAGTAGAGTTTTATTAATCTCTTGCTTTTTGAAAAAGCTTTCTATTATCTATGCACTAGCATGCCCTTATGCTAAAAGAATGGGGCTTATTCTCTGGTGCTGAAGGTGGTGAAGGTGGGAATCCTTTAGTCTGATGCTGCTGGGGAATGAGTCTAGCTTGTGAGAATCACTGGTTTGTAGGAGCAGTGTTCAACACAGTGGGGTACACCCTGGACAGGACCCAGTCCATCGCAGGGCACACACAAACACACACTCATACCAGGGCCAGTTTTCTCAGAAGCCAATGGACCTGCCATGTCTTTGGAGTGTGGGAGGAAACCGGGGCGCCCGGAGGAAATTCACATGAACTTGGGGAGAACATACAAACTCCACACAGACAGCACCCAATTCCTGATTGAAGCCAGGGCTCCAGCACTGCACCACCATGTTACCTGTAAGTAATAATGTATAAGAAAAAATAACTAGGTGAGATCGGCCACAGCTTTTTAAAATACTAATATATTAAGGGTGGACATAACTGTAGGTATACTTTGGGAATGTTTAGTTTTTTAATTGATAATTAATATAATTATTTTAAATAATTTTAAAATCCAAGTAATGTGTAATTGATTTGACTTTCTGACGAATCTCTCATATTCCATAACTCCCAACAGTGGCAAACTCCCTGCTACCACCTTCCTCCACTGAATCAGAGCTGCGGAGGGGCCTGTGGGTAATCTTGGCAACAAGCAGACTCAGAATGAAATAGAAAAGCAATAGGTAGAGTTAGATTTGAAAAGCAATTAAGTAGCTTGAAGGCTTAAGGCTCAAGGGGGAAAAACATATTAAGAGTGAATTTGAATCTATTTTTCCAGACACAGCTGGTTTTATTTTATTATTAAATTTGGTAATATGTTTAATTTCTTGTTGCAAAAAGGGTAAAATTTGTCTGCATATTAATTCACGGCATACAGTATATTGTAAGAAATGACTTGCCTTAGGTAATGAAATGGCTTTTGGAAAGTGGATTTTCTCCTGGACTGCCACAGAGCAAGCTGTCCGTCAGGTATCTGGGCTGCGTGCTGGTGTTGTAGTTTCAGAGAGGTGAGGAGAGATCAAGCAGTGATCTCAGCCCTGGACAGATAGAAGAGTCTTTACGCAGAAACCTGCAAGATCCCTGGTGTGTATCCCTGAGAGAGATGTAGCACCTGCAGTCATTGTGTTGTCCTCTGACTGGAATCCAGCCATGCTCCTGACACCCACGTGCTCCACCACAGACAGAAAAGACAACTGCATTGTCTGGCTTGTTGACCTAATAGGAGGAGGCAAGAATATTCTTGTACAGCACGATGAAGCTAAAGTGACTGATTCCTGTCCATGGAAAGACTCCAGACAGAGAGGAGTAGGTCTGTGTCGTCTTAGGGCATGTTTAACAGTTCTGGCGTTAGTGTTCCTGTGTGTGTCTGACCATCTCCTTCCTTCTTCCATATCCCAGAACATCCTGTTCTCAGACCTACACAGACCAGAGCAGCCCATAAAAAAATCAGAAACCAGATCACACCATACTAAAAAACAAGACAACAGTATAAGCCATACCTACCCACACGTGCCATTTCAGCCCATAGACCTGAAAGAAACAATTGAAATGCAAGGTTGTTTCTTAGTAACTATGATGAATGTGTGTTAGTAAATGTAATAATCTGCATCTGTAAATGTATTATAACTTAATGTACTAACCTTGTAGGCTTTTTCTGAGATCTTTACATTTTAGGAGTCACATATCCAGTACTTTAATTTCACCCTGCTTGGCTTTCTCCATAACAAGTGTCAAATACATTCAGCAAGATTGTAAAACCATATTTCATGGATGCCTGCCATGGTGAAATTCTTGCAGGCACATTGTTTTGCAGAAGCAGTAGCACATTGCAAAAGAAGCATATCTAGACTGGGACCTTTGAGCGCTGGTAATCACTGTGCAGGGAAGCTCAGACTCAATCATACCCACGAACACTGTCATTATAGACGATGATGTGTAAGGAGATGAACGGCTTAGTTTATCAGGAATGGATATTTAACAGGATGCATGTTAAGAATGCTGTATCTTTTCAAAAACCAAAATAAATGGGACAAATAACTTATTGTCAGTGCAATGATAGACATTCGTACGCAAATCCATATGGGAGAAAAATAACTTGTTCGGAGAAAAGGAAGTTATCTCCCCACCTGCTTTTTTCACTGATTTGCAGACAAGCCTTCATCATGCCATATCAGCCACTGTTACTACTGAAAGAGCTCTCTTTGTATGCGCAGATCTCCAGGGATTTCAGCAGTAGGCTGCACATGCCGACTGTGCTACCATCGATCATCTTAGGTTTAGAACTGCTGCACTAAGAAGGACATTAACCCCCTTTCCGCGAAGCAGAAGATGGATCTGTGTAATCTCCTTAGTAAAAATTACATTCATTTCATCAAAAAGATTCAGTCCACCTTCTTATTTCTCTTTTTCAGTCTCTTCCTTGCCACCTACTTACTTCTTTAAGCAATTAAATGCAAGTATGTCTAAATTCATCTGGGATAATAGAAAGCCTCAAGTTAAATTTACACAATTATTAAAGGAAGGTGCCAGTGTTGTTATACTATTGATCTGCTCAGATAAAGCATATGGTTAGCAGGTGTATTAATGGGCATGATGCTCTTTGGATGAAATCAGTAGCATGTCACCAGCTACCCCTGCAATCACAGCCTTTATTAATGACTTTAATCAGATGGGGAGTTTGTCAGATAAATTTGTGGTTTTCAATATTCAATACTCTTCTGCTCAGGAGGGATGCTAGATCATACTTTATGTTAATAGCTCCATCCCTATAATCTTCTATTGCTTCTTCTTAGTCCTGACTTCCCTCCACAAATGAAAACTCTAGGTCTTCTCGACTGGACGAGAAAAGGGAATTTTAGATTTTTCCTCCTCCTGTCTCCTTTCATCAGATGTTTTAAAATATTTTGATCAGATCAAAGCTGAAGATAATATCCCCACATCTGAGTTCCAAACATTTCTACAGTTACGGCACTACATTTTGTCCCTTATCAAAGATAATAGATTGCAATTTGTGCTCACTGAGATTGAAAAAACAATAGTAATTTCTGTAAGTTATTAGGGAATATTATCAAAGTTATATACAGCAGCATATTGGTTAGTCACTGTACGTTTTCATAATTGCGACCCTGAACACTTTCTGGGAGTGAGATCTGGGGCATGCTTTTACTGAGGAGGACTGCTTCACAGTTTGTGAGAAACTGCACTCGAAGTGCACTTCTATTGCCAGACTAGATCTTAATTTCAAATTTCTCAAGGAATTCTATCCAACTCCAGTCCGCCTACAAAAGATATACCCAGATACACCAAACCAGTGTTACAAATGCCAGTCTCAGATTGGCACTTTTATTCAGCTATTTTGGCAATCAATGAGGTAAAATAAAGCAATACTGGAGCAATGTACATTCTGTCACTGAAGAACTCTTGGATATACATTTTACTATGTCTGCTGACTTGTAACACCTACACAGTGACTAAGCTTCAGAGTGGTTATTCTCTATGCTTGTTCACTTTGCAGAGGAAGGTATTTTGCTGCTATGGTCTGTTCCCAAGGCACCGACTGCTGAAGTGTCTTTCTCAAGTAGCTGTATTTCTACCTCTAGAAAAACTGGCATGATCTCCTCTCGGGGTCTGAGCATTTCTGGAATTTTTGGTCACCCCTCCGGAAGTATACTGAAAGTATACTCCCCTCCTGATCCGTTTAGTTTTTTTTTTCGATCATGGTTTTGGTACTGGAGTGCTGTACAGTTTCCGCCCTGTGTGCCGTAACATAGTATTGTGAAGTTTATTTTATTTTCCTTTTGTACAGATGAACCATGATATTTTTTTTATTCTGGGAAGTGGGCATGCTGACAACCTGTTATTTACTGTTAACCTTAAAAGCAAATAAAAACTGATTAAGAAAATATATTAACACTCTGTAGATGCAGACTAGGACAAGCTTGTTTCATTTTCATGTTCTGCATTTCTGGTCTGAAGGAGCCATCCAGAACTGTCTGCTGCAGTTGATGTCACGGATAATGATGTAATTCTGAATGTGTACAGTCAAGATGTCGGCCTGTCAGCAAAGGGTTTAGATTTCTTTTCCTCCTGTCTCTTTCAGTGGTAACACTGTGTTGCAGTAGTTACTGTATTATAAGATACGATTGTGATTGGTTATTAAAAACTGATGGGTTCTGAATGCAAATGACCTATTTTAGTAATTTACAGCAGATCTTCACCGCCGTCACCAGTAGTTACAATTCACTGTGTCCTGACCTCTTGAATTCTTGACAGAATTGAGAATTTAGTTACACTACATCACTGCCTGGACCTGATATCAGTCACCAGAGGAACACTAAATAAGCATAGCAGGTTCGTGCCCCCACACTGCTACCTTGACCTCTGTAAGTCCTTATTTCAAAAGGTGCCAGCTTGTTCAGAAAGCCGCTGCCAGGTTATAGACTGTCTGACCACATTCTTCCAGTGCTGAGGCCTTTGCATTGGTTACCTGTGAGTTTCTGGAGTGACTTTAATGTAGCTACTAACATACTGTATAAGCCTTTGGTGAGTCAGGACCCCCCTACCTTCAAGAGCTCCTCAGTTCTTAGGTACTGTACCACATCCCTCACAGATAAAAAATCCAGCTTCACTGCTTATTCTTATTTCAGTGAGGTCTGTATAATGCCTTTTAACTGGCTTTCTGTGTGCTTAGACTTTGTTTTTACAGCTCCCTTGGCCCAGATCAAATTTGTTCTGCATTGTATTGCTTCGAGAAGTCAAGCTGGTGCATCAGGTTGAGCACTGTAGGGTTTGCTCTGCAAGTGTGTAACTTGTAGTCTTAACACGTTCTTTTGTCACATCTAAACTCCAGGGTTTTTTGATAACCCTAATGTCACAGAACAAGAATGCAGTGTTCTTGGTGCTCGTTGTTTTTTCCTTTTCAGTCAGACCTCAGTGGTACCTGTCATGAAAGTGTTCTTTCCGGACCCTATGCAGACGACACAATCTGGGGTAGAGTGAGGAAAACACGGAGGAAAAGGCATGCAGGGGTCAGGACTGAAAACAGGGGGCGTGTCCATAGTGCGCTGGTGTTCAGGGAAGGTGTGGCCGAGGCAAACTGTCCAAAACTGAGTCCAATGGGGAATCCAAGAGAAGGCAAAATCCAGAGCCGGGCGGTCCATCCAATACAAACGGAATTAAAATTGGAACCGGGTCGGAACATGCAGGAACAGGTACTTAAAAACCTTGACGGGACCAGGCGCTTCCAGGTCCCGGACTCGCCTGGTACAGGAACCAATGCAGAGCCCAGAACAGAGTGAGCGCCCGGCTTTTATAGGACGGGGGGCAGGAACCAGAAGCAGGTGCAGGGAATGAGTACTGAACAAGGAAGGGCTGGAGCGTCCTTAAGAGGAAGGGTTTACGCTTGTGAAAGTACCTTAGTTGTGAATTCACTTGACTTCCTAGGATGCAGAGCTCTCTTGTGCAAAAGAGCTATAAGAGGGCAGTTATACTTTCTAGAGGGTCTCCCCTTTGCAGAAGTGGTAAATAAGCATGTAGGAGAAGTGTAATGCTTGCAACCCTGCTGCTGCCAGGATTCAGTCCCAGGCTCTTATGTGCTCTGAACACCCTCACACTGCCCCTCTGTTGAAGGTGAGAAGGTGACGTCTCTTCTCTAACTAGCTCAATGCACAAACCCAGTTACAGAAGTGCAATTGCAGATCCATTTAGGAAGGAAAATTGCAAGCACTTCTTTTCATAAGGAGCTGTCAGAGTTGTTTCACTTGGATCCTGTCAACAGCAGTTTGAATGGAGTAATTAGAAGCATGAGACACAAGCAACCAAATTAGCAGAATGGGCCAAATGGCCACTTCTCAATCATAACCTTCTTATACTGTAGGTCTGCAGAAGGGCTCCTTGGAGCAGTGCTGTTAACACCAGTTAAGGGTCAAAGCCCATCTGAAGACTCCTGAATTAGGCTCACCCTGTAGCCTGAGCTTCTTGCAAAACTTAAGGAAATAGGGTAAGAGCTCAGTGCTGAGCTACCGATGGGCCTAAAGCTCAGTCTCAGTGCCATAGCACTGGGAAGCCCAGAACTGCGAAGAATTAAAAGGCAACTGCTTTTGATATTGGTGCATAAAATGCTCTTGTTGATATGAAAAGGTGATTGAGAAGCTGACAAGAGTCCTGTGCAGATTCCCCTGGTGACAGCAGCCAGACTCTGTGCTCAGCTCTGTAGGCAACACTGGCTCAGAGGGTCCAGACAAACCCACACAGAGTTCGCAGGGCTGTCAGTCTTCGGACAGAAGGGAGACGAGGGAGGTCGCGTGCACAGAATGCGAGGTGAGCAGGAGACAAAGGGCAGCCGTCTGGAAGCAGGAGCAGCGCTCTCTCTTTGATCTGCTCAATTCCACTTTCATTTTCAGGGATACATTTTTCATTAGCCCACCTGCAAACAGAAATCAGGCTCCTGCAGAAACAGCAGATCCTGTCATGTATTCTTTGATCTGGCAAAGGCCCTGGTGCTGTACTGTACGTAACTGTTACAAAGCAGGGGAGCAGGAGGATTCGAAAGGATTTGTGCTGTTCTGTCATCTGTAAGACTGCAGATGGGCTATAGAGCCGTGGCCGGATTTCACTTGTAAACTTTGTAATGCTTTCAGATTTCAGCCCAAATTAATAATTAATTGCTAATAAATCATATTTATTAGTATATTGCATTACTTTAATTAACATAACACATTGTGTGTATTAATATTCTTTATTAAATTGGTAATGATTTATAGCAAAGCGGATTTAAATTAATCATACTTTTGTGCTCTATTGAGATGAAAAAGATTACTACAAAGTTCTCTTCCATTTTAAGTACAGCAGGTGAAAGTAGGTGAAAATGCCTTTTCCAGATAGAAACATATATTATCACAGGCCACTGAAAAAACTGCAAACCAGGAGAACGCTTACATATACTTCTAAGATGAAAATAACACCTTTGTTATATCAACTGATATGAATTGATTGATGATTGAACAAACTAAAGACGGGTGAGGGCCACCTTGGGAGTCAGTCTGGTTTATAGTCCCAAAATAATCTTCTGAAGCAATGGTGCCTTACCAGTGACACCACATGTGTTGTCAAAGTTAAGGGACCACAATGGAGCCCAGGGAACTCTTCAAAAGGAGCACTTAATTTCCAGATGGCCTTCTAACAATGTGTTATGCTATAACATTTGAATGATATAATCCAGTACAGCAAAGCACAGTGAAATCATGATAAGTGCTAGAGAGTCCAAGACCTGATCGATCTGTTTAAGTCAGGTAATGTCAGGATCAGAATGCAAATGAGGCAATAATTTTACCAAGCTGCAATATTTAGCAATTTTATTTGGTCCTACTATGAACACGTTTCCGTAAACTGATAATAGTAGTGTCTTCTTTAAAGTCCAGCTTTTGTTGGTGAATGTTCTTTTGAGCAGTAATTTTCATGCAATATTCCATTCATAAAACATTTCTGTTCATAATTTTCTATTGCTATGCAGTCAAGCACAGATTAGGAGCTCTTGAAGATTACCCAGGTAACACAAATAAGCAAAATAAATGGTTTGTTTTGCTTTTGCAGTCTCAGCAGAAATGCATTGTGGTCTTCGCCCTGGTGTGCTGTTTCGCTGTCCTGGTGGCCTTGATTTTTTCTGCCGTTGACATCTGGGATCAGGATGAAGATGGAATTACTGAAGACAACTGTAACAAAAACTGTCGGTAAGAGGTAACACAAGAAATTATTTCTTTTGAGCGCCATGGTCTCTTATGAATTAACACAGATTTCAAGACAAATCACAATTCCTCTTGCCTTTTGTGTTTATCATCTTTCCTATTGTGTTAATCAGATGTCCTTGATTCAACCTCATAGGCCCTATAAGAGGTTAACCAAGCAATCATGTTTTCTGGTTTCGGGTTATCTGAAGACAATGACTAAGCCCTTCTTTCTTCTTGGAGCTCTACTGATGAACATCCTGCAGTGATCTTGGGGATTATTCATTTTTTATGTTTCTTTCTCTATGCTTGAAGATGATTGCTTTTAAAGGCAGTACAGGGGAGCCTCCAAACTCAATTGACTGAGCCACCACTCCGCCATGCGGAGTGTGGGTGTAGTTGTCCAGCACTCTCTGCTCCACAGCGCCTCCTGTGGTGTCCCAGGTGCCTACAGGCATGTGGTACTATTGGTGAGAGACATAACTCTCCACCAACGAGCGCTGCAAGACAAGATGTGAAAACCACCCCATTGGATCATCCATATTGGGACGATATAGCAAACACAATTGGCCAATCTACTGTAGTTCTATAGTAAAGATGCTATATATACTGGATGACTTATTACCATCTGTGTGTGCCGACATTTTTCATGTGACCCTTCTAGACCTGCTGCTGTGTTGTGGAGGAATTTTTATCGTCGCTGTGGTAACTGTCTTGCTTTTTTACTAAGAAGCTTTTTAAATACTTCACAAGTGGATGGGACACTGATAATAATGGAGGAAAGGTGGTGGAAGGGAAATGTTCTGTAGGTCCTTACAATTAAGTTACAATGAGGGGTGGAGCTACTGCACACAGCAGAGTATTGAAGGAAAGATGATTGGATTTAACCCATCAACCTAAATGTTTCATCATATGCATATGGAGGAACCTTCATGTGCTGTAGAAAACAGATATTAATCACAGACACTGTAGCCTCTTACAGGTCAACCATCAGATCTGACTCTGGCCAAGGCAGGGCTGGTGGCTGGCAGTTTCATTTCCTTCTCTCTGTTAAATCCGGTAATAAAGGTCGCTATTTTATACAGCACCTTTCACGTCATCTTGAGGTAATTTACACTAAAACAAGACAAAAAAAGAAGGCAGAAACTAAAGCAAATGGCTACAGGAGATGAGTAGGTATAGTGCTGAGAAAATGTAATCTTTATGTATTGTTACAAACAGGGGTTTAAGAAAATAACGAATATAGGAAATAGACTAATCAATATAAATACATAATCATTACCCTCAAATAATAAAGAATATAACCAAGCACTTGGTATAATTAGAGGCACCTGAGACTTTTGTTCTCTGGCACAGCTTTGGAGAAAAGAGTAATAAATCAGGCACACTGGGTTAAACAAATATATATTTAAAGTAACAAGGTACTCTATTTTCAGACAAGGCATCTTGGAGCTGTATATCCTGACCAACCAGAAAACCCCCAGAATGTATCTGTCACACTCTCAAATAATCAACCGCAGAATTCAGATAAACGCCGGCGCATTCCCACGACCCCTGTCAATCAGACATCAACCTGATCCAATTTCCGAAACGACAACGCACAAACTAATCATCCATCTCTCCCTTCTCACTGCACCTGCTATTGAAACCTCCTCAACCTTCACTTCACCGCTTGGTATCAAACAGTCTTCCCATTTCCTAGCTCCCACTTTCGAACCTTGCGATTCCCTTTCTTCTTCTAGCCTCTTGGAAAACGACCCTGCCTGCCTTCCCGACTACGTCTTCGTCTCGCCCGCTGGATTTACTGCCCTTCGGATACGACCCTGCCTGCATTCCCGATTCCGTCCTTGAATTGCCCTACCGGACTAGTTCCCTACCCGACCTGCATAGGGTTCATCACACCGTTCGTGACAGTATCAAGTTTTCAAAGATCCTATATATCTCCTATACAAGCCAACAAGAGAGATCAACCTGCCTTTTAGTTGAGTCTCTCTCTATAAATCTGGAAGCTACAAAGTGAATTGGAAACTTATTTCTTTATTCTAAAATTGCATCCCTTAACCAGGAGAATCCATTTTATCCTAGGGATTGTCTGCACAGGAAATCAGAGTTTCAGACAACAGAATGGAAAGCTGTCTTGACACGGTTCAAATACTGAACTCAAATCTGGTCTCTCCAGATGATCTGGACAATGACCTCTCGCCTGGCGAATACTTTCTCACCTGTCCTCGTGTCTGTCTGTCTACTCCCCTGTCCTTCCTTCTCTTTTCCTCTTTTTATCCTCTGTTCTTGGAATGTTGATGACTCTTAATCGTTAACCTAGAGCTTAATTAACCAAGGTGAACCAAATAATTCCTTTAATTGATGTTTCCAGACCTCATACCATGCAACAAACACCCCAGTAGCTTTCTTGCTTTGAAGCTCCACAGAACTGCAAATGTTGACACAAGCCAGGTGTTTGACCATTACCTCTAAATTCATAGGCAACCACATAGCCCCTTCCAATAACCATAACAATATTTTAGGAATATTTAATTAGCAGAATGATCCAACAGTAAATATCCCCATGTGAATAAGTATCTGAACTCCAAAATTTAGCAACTGGTGGCACCTCCATGAGTAGCAATGACGTCAACAGGACATCTCCTGTAACTGTTCATTGGTCTTGTGGATCAGATTTTGGGAATTTCGGTTGTTATCAGTTGTTCTTACAAAACGTCTTCAGATCAGTTTTTGAGGGTTTGAGGGTTTCCTTGCACGAACAGCTCACTTCAGGTCCTGCCATAACATTTCAGTGGCGTTTATGACTATGACTTGGCCAAACTGCAGAATTTCTTCAGGCTTTCTGTTGCTTGTATGTTTAGGATCAGTCTTTCTGCCCATCCAACTTCCAGCTCAGCATCAGCTGATGAATGGAAGGCCCTAAGCTTCCCGATTGTTTAGCCTCCTGATTCTAATGACCCATTTATTGTGCTAAGTATACTAGTTGTTTGCTTATTATTTCACCTACACTGATTCTTAATTATTATTTTTTTCATACTGTATACAGTACCAATGCATCTCAAAAAACATTGAATTGGTAGATATAAACCTCTTTGGTTACTTAAGAGAAGACCGGTTTCAGTCTGACAGGGGTATCATGGTAAGAAATGTTAATTTGCTTAATTATACTGGGGGCTGACTTTCTCTCTGCACTGTATACTGTAAAGGTGAGCTGTTAGGCATGATTTGAAAAGTGCTGCCGACTGACTATTAACAGACCTACGGTAACTCTTTTTAGTGATTGAAGACATAATGAAATCGAATTGTATGGCTTTGATTTGTCTGCCTGGCTCTGCACAGTTTAGTTCACTTGAAATTCTTCTTTGATCCATCCAGAAATCCAGCTTCAACTCCTACTGTCCTTTAAGAATCCAGCAATCTCAGCTAGCAGGAACATTTTGATTAAATACTTTATTGATATCCATCTCCTGTTGGTATAAATAAACCATAGGCTTGAATATTTTTGCATGGCACCAAAAGATGTGAATGACTGTCGATTTGTTCAGGCATAATAGCTTCTCACTCCTCTCCTGAATGGTAATCAGTCTCACATTCACAACAGCGTAAAGCAGAGTTATCCTTTCTGCGTCTGGCAAGAAACCGCATACGGACACTTTTACACACTAATGCTCCTGGACAGGTAGGACATAATGTAGCACAGAAGGTATTGTAGATGACCTTTCTTTGCCAAATGATTTGTCTCTGTAGACCTGCTCAATCTCAGTCAAGGGCTGTTCCAAAAGACATCGGAGAAACCAAATGCCAACCACGTACCACCTCTGACAGAGGGAGGACTAAGGATTCTGCCAATCTGTCAGGCTAAGAACGATAGCAGAAATCGCAACCGGCTGACATGTAGTACCTTGACTTACAGAAAGAGAAATCCAGGGACTCACAGAAAATTATATTAGATTTGGGGCTCAGCACGTACCATCATGTCAAAGGAGAAGGAAGAAGACAGGCAGGCAGTACAGACTGTCACTGAATGAGCTCTTTCGCTGACGTGCTGGAATGCAGAGATTTGCAAGCAGAAGGCCGTTGATAGGACTGATATTGGATTCTGTCCTTATAAAAGTAATTTACGCTCTTGTCTCAATGAGATCACATATTGAATGCAGGAGTTGCCCCCCAGGCAATTAACAGCCATGAATTAGCTTGGTGATTCTGACTGGCTTTATTTTCTAATTACAGTGGCTGTGTAAAGGGCACACGGGGATAGTACACCTGTATTTGATTTAACATGACTGACGAACTGTGTATTTTTGGAAAAAATACAATAAATAAAATTGCCACTCTTTTCTTACAAGGGTGAAAAAAATGATTAGATCCACTCATTGATAAAAGTGATAGACACTGTAGTTCATTTTAGTTTGGTTAATGAAAATCTATGTTACCTGATCCATAACAAATAGGAAACACATTAAGCAAGTGCTTGGCAGCAAGATTAAAATTTCTTGCTGAAATTCTGTAAATGGTAGAAGGGTTTGGCTAATGTAGCCCATTTATTAAATCAACCTTCTGCAGTCAGTTGTGCAAAACAATTACCTACAAGGAAAATGGAACAAGCATTTTCCTAATAAACACAACGGTTTAGTGCTGTTATCTGGAATTTATTTTTGTCTATATACATATATTTATGATTCTGTGGATAAATTGGGCTGTAATATTGCACCATATTTATGCCACATTAAAAATCCCTTCAGGCAATGAATGACCAAGTGGACACAGTCAGAGTATCTACTCCATAGCCGTAACACAACACCCTGACCTTCCTGAAGAGCACTGTCACATGACGAGAGAGCCATTAATGCTCACCTGGTTGAATAACACAATAAAATGGGTGGATTAAGTTATTTAATGGTAATTTTATTGATTAAGACTTAAGGCTGTCCTTAAGGGAATAGGTCAAATTTATACACCTAGTATGCCTAAGATCCGTGCCCAAGTCCGCTCACACACATACAGTATTTGCTGTTTGTGCACAGTTTATACAATCCACTTACACATAGAGACGTGTCAGAAATGCGAATCTGAGAATCATCCAATACGTGTGATTGCACAACACAATCTCTGTGCACAGCCCCTCCAGCATGAAGAACTGGCCACTGTCAGCCGGCCACTGAGCCTCCCCGCGCTGAGTGTTTCTCCCATATGGGCAGCCCTCCGAGGTCATAGCACTCCCGAGAGTGCCTTGTTGGGGGCCAGGCACAAAAATATATTATTCTTAACACACGAAATGAGGTGATGAACTCGGAGTCTAACAGCTGTCGTTATCTGTGAGTCCTCAGACACGTAGCAAGCGATCCCTGATGTGTCTTCTGGTGCAGCAGCCTGCTGTGCCCCCTCTATTTAATCTGCCCCATTGGCATGTGGCAGTGATGCATTTGCTCAATCTGCTCAATTCAAATTGAACACAGTTTATGCAATATTTCACAAATGTGGTGAGACAGCACAGTGGAGATATGGATCTCTGGGCTGAGCTTATCATGTTCTGCATCTTATCTATTATAGTTTTCATGATGTACTGCATGATTCCAATGGGAAAACTCATCTATATTTCTCCAGCTAGATGCCAAAATCAGTTTATAGGCCTGAATGACTGGCTCTGCAAGATTAAATTAAGCTTAGAACCTTGATAAACTGATACTGTGTTCAAGACCAAAGCAGCGATAAACTAAATAAGTGTCTGTCCAGGCTCAGAGAGTTTATTTCGTAAACCTGAAGATCAAAGCAGGTTCGACATAGACTTTGCATACACCAGTTCTCTAGTATCTTGAGATACTAAGGCAGGGAGAGACAGAGATAGCAGAGATAGTCAAACAGGACAGGCGATAGCAGACGGGCTGATCTGAGACTGAAGGCAAGCGTAGCAGGGCAGGCTGGCTGAGTTGTCGAGCAGGGCTTGGTGGCTGGAGCATGACACTTTGTCTGGTGCTTGGCTGGACAGATGTGAAGCAACCAGGCAGAGCAGGTTCGAGACAGACCAAGTATTCCTCGAGCCGAGTTCAAGCAGAGTGTGCTTCTAGGAAGCAGGCTTGTTGTGCTGTGAGCACTTCCCTTAACAGAAGGAAGCTCAATGACAGAGCACCGGATCAGTGGCGGATCAGGGTCTCAATATCCTGGGCTAATGGATTAATCACCTGTTAATTGGAGGCAGGCGAGTGGGAGTGAGTGGTCACAGGAGGTGTTTGACCCAGGAGGTGTTTGACTCCTCGTGAGATGCAGCTGCTTTCTGCGGAGACAGAGGACTGCGAGTTCTGGCTCACCCAGGCGTGATTGGAACAACATGAACCACATACATAGCTCTCTGTAATGTGTGTACATTAACAAAATACTTGTACTGACCCAGTTTAAATGGGCAGGTATCTGTAAATGGGCTATTTAGAATTGTCCTTTGCCGTGAGGGATAGTCCTACACCCTAAACCCCTGCGTGTAAGACTTAAGAAAACACCCTCCACTGTTAACGTCACTTAAATGGTAAAGTTAATCAAAGTGAAAATCATTATGATGAGCTAGCAGCAGCAGTGCCTGAAAGCATTGGCATGAACACTGATCATGGAGAAGCTCAGCTCTTCAGCTTGTATAGGAGTTTTCAATCACTCTTCTTGTTAATGGAAACCCAAAATCGGTTCAGTTATTCAGCTGAGGGCTGTGGGTGTCTGCATGGCTGCTCTTCTTAGACAGAAGAAGATACCATAGGCTCCCCTGACTGCTGGCAGGTTATTGCAATGCAAACATCTCACCACTGCCTTATCATTTATTGTCATCAGGAGGGACACACACACTCTCACACACACACACACACACACACACACACACACACACACACACACACACACAGCACAGCACAGCACAGCACAGCACAGGACAGGACAGGACACAGCACAGGACACAGGCTCCGCGGATTCTGGGTCCTGTGTGCCTCCCATTGGAAGGCTCACCCCATACCTGACCACAAAAATCACTCTGAAGGAAGACATTCAGCTCTGATTGGACTTTCTTCCAAGACAAGGGGGGTGTTTCTGAAACAGCACGCAGTGCCTGTAACACCTCAAGAAAATAAACAAATAAAGGGATTAAGTCATTTTCTGACAAGTATAGGGCAAAGAGTTTTACAGTTCAGCCAATCTATCGAGCTTCATTAACAAAAGCATAATGATTTATACAGAGGGGAAATACTTCAGCTAATGAAGCTTAAATATTTTAAGACCTTTTCAAAACTCAATTAGGTCTGCCAGCGTGGTTTGACGCTTTGAGCAAATACCCAGCCAGCTGCAGGCGGCAACTTTGCCTGCTTGTCTCTGGCAAGAGATTTATAAAAAATGGATTTTGTATTTTTCAAAGTCTCTTCTCTGTATCTGTAACCTTAAGAGTTGAAGCATTGCTTTGAGATAGAAGTACTTTATGTCTGGCTTTCACTAGGATTTGTAAGAGACAACAATGTTGAATATTTCTAGCCCATAACAATAAATGTATATAATGTCAAGGTATTTGCCAGCATCCAATAACAATAATAAGTAATTGATTTATGTTTTGGTTTCTATGTCTTAATATATCACAGTAATCTTAGTGATGAAACAATGGCAGTTGTAAAAAATTACAATCTCACCTTTCTCTCACACTAGGTACAGTATGTACAACAGTAGTTACCTGGGTCTGTTGGCAGGCTCCTCAGACACTTGCCAGGCAAATTAGATGCTTTTTTGTTGCTTTACCATGCTTATATCAAGCTGTGCCTTGAGTTTGTCGTGGTTTGTTGCAGTTGCATGAGTGCACAGTGTGTCACTCTGCCCTTCTCTGCCTTGACCATGAAATTGCATAATAACGCTTCACACAAGCAGCCATCATCTCTTGGGGTTTTAAGGGTGTCCTCTGCTCTTCTTCAGAGTTGTGCTGGTGGAGACCATTCCAGAAGACCTGCCCTATTCCAGCAATGACACGGCCCACGTCCCCCTCTCCTCGGGCCTCCACAGCCTCCTGGATCTGGCCAAGAAGACAGTGGAAGTTGTGTCTCCGCACTGGAACTTAAACTTTACAAATGAAAACTACAGCTCCCCCTTGGCCAGACAGGTAAACATGCTAATAGTTTCATCTACTGCACAATATCAGTCTGCTGTGAAGGGCACCAGACTTAAGCATTTAACCACACCAGTGCCCTGTTGAATTAATCTGCAAAGTGACTAAGAGCCCAGTATTATCATCATTTTTCAATGAACAGGCATCCCATGACAAAAACAAAGAGTTACTGTAAATGTACAGTGTGATGCACTACTACATGAGAGAAGCATGGGCAGTGAAATGTTATACCTTCTCTTAATTTTTGTGATTCTTTTAACTGGTGAAGAGCACAGCCGCTGCATCAGTTGTGCCCGATTCAACAATACTTATTAAGAGCTTCCTGTCCGTATATTGTTATGCAAAAAATAAGCTCAAAAGGTAAAAAATCTTTTTGCCCCTTTATCTCTCTCCCACAACAAATAGATCTCAGAGTGTATTATACAAGAATACTTTTGCTTAACTTGAGACTCAGTACTCAATACCATCTAGACACCGATATGAATGCCAACGGCATCTTGAGTTTTAAATAAAGACATTCGTTCAATCACATGAACAAATCAACACTAATGTAGTATGGTTTGCTATTTCACACACATTAGAGTAATAAATACATTCATTATTAAAAGCACCAATTTCCCCTTTCTTGTCAGCAGGTAGATGTGCAGTAGTCCTTTGATACAAGCCCTGTACAGACTACAGTCCTTGGTCAGTCCTCTATTTTTCGAGCCTGTTAGCCGGGCAGACTACTGTAATGGGAAATTTAAGAGGCACAAGAGTGAACATCACAGATACAGATGGCACATGTGCATGTGTTCACAAGAGCTACACTCAATGCTGTTCCTTAAGCGTATAGAAATTCAAAATAAACAAACACAATGTCACAGAAAATCTGTTCGGCTTGATAGGAATGGCAAGAAAGAACTGTGAGCATCGTCTGTTCATCCAGCTGAACACAGTGCAATAGTGCACTCTGCAATCGGCTCTTTTGTTTCCAAAGCTCATCTGCAGACGTCTGCTCTGATTAATTTGAAGGATCACTGGCTCCAGGCCCTGAGTCAAGTGTTGTGGTCATTACCTTAGCGGTTCCACCGAACGAGCTTCCTCTGCTCCGAGTGCTCAAGTGCCAGGAGAGTAATGGGCAATCAGGCCTTATTGGGTGAGCCTGCTCCAGCAGTTGCTTTCTTGTGGCAGTGTGACTTAGCCACCAGCAGGAAAAACATTGAAAACTACACGTCTGCTTTGTGCTGATGGCTGTACCTTACATCTTTTTAGGGGGGATATGAATCACAGAATGCTTTGTCACAGGATGTATTATTTCATTGAAAATGTTGTCCTTTCTGTGCAAGGCACACACACTTTTTTATACCATACACCATAGACTGATTTACAGCAAAAAAAAATAGTGAGACTCAGATGAGACCTCATCAGGATTCAGCACCAGTCTTATTTAGTTGCTCATGTTTCTGAATGTTTCCTGCTGTTATGATTTGAATCACGCTCGAAAGGTTCAATTTTCTCGCAAAATGTATCGGTATGATGCAGAGGAGAAGATCCTCAGTTGCAAAAGGGACTTTTAAAGCAACTGATAAGTAGAGAAGAAAACAAACCAGTTGAAGGGCACAAATACGACAAGTGTACCAAAGAAAAATCTCTATTTGCCATTAGATTAGTACTTCCTAAACACTGCAGTATGCATTCAGTGCACAGTAATTATTCCCTAGGTCTGCTTTTTAAAATAATAAATATTGCTTGCTTCTGCAGGGCCAGGACCTGTTTGAAAGACTGCTTAAGCTGGGCTCTCAGCAGGTCAGTCTGAAAGTAGCTAGCGGTCTGGGACACTCAAAGGACCTGAACAGCCTTTATGATAGTGGTGAGTTTCTGCACATTATCTGAAATGCACATTCAGTGGAACAAATACAAAATGACCTCAATCACATTTTGGAAAATAGTTCTTTAATACTTCCTTGAGACTCTGTGGTCACTAGGACCACAGCTTTTTAACAGATAGGAATAGATCCAGATAAATATTTTCATCTCCCAAAAACATTGCATCTTGCAAGTTGCTTTTAAGAGTTATCAATACCTACAATTCTCCACTAGAATTTAAAATGGAGCCTAATTAGCAAGCTGTGACCTGAATTAAGGTCTCATTTCACTGTCTTAAAGGCTCTTTTCCAAAATCCCTGAGGTCTTTATGAACTGCTGAGGATAAAGAAAGAGTCCTGGGCTTCCTGTCCACAGACTCCTGAGTCCTGTCTGTCGCTCTCTCGCCCAGGTGCTGATGTACACTACTTGAACATGGCCTCCTTGACGAAAGGTCACTTGAACTCCTCCTTCTGGGTCGTGGACAAAAAGCACATGTATATAGGGAGTGCAAGCATGGACTGGCGTTCCCTCACACAGGTATGGCCAACGCGAAACCAGCTCAGAGGAATCAGGAGCTGAGCTTTCTTAGCCAGTACTGCTGGTGTAGCAGTTCCATGAAGGATGTTTGAATGAAATCATACAGGATTGCACGGATTGTGTGAGTCTCTTCCTGGCATCCACAACACTTTCTTTCGAACATTTGTATGGTTTGTCACAGTCAAACAACAGATGCTGGACTAGCATGTCTTCCCACACTTGAATTTTGTGTTTTAGAATTTTCTTTGCAGTTTCTACAGTGTTTTCTGGTCCTCCTATTAGTACCTAAACCAGAATCTGGATCACTGATGTAAAGTAGGAAGAGCCATGTTCCTGATACAGGTCTATGTGATACTCCACTAATTACATCACCCTTTCCTGTACCGTTTCCTATCCCTAAGCCAGTGTTCAATCTAAAAACATAAATTACCTTGAATTGCCTGAAATTGAGAATTAATCTTTTATATGAAGCTTTATCAGAAGCGTTCTGAATATCTACATCAACCTTATCATATGCTCTTTTTGTTGCCATTAGCTAAACAAATGGTAGCACTGTAATTAATAAAGATTTATCTTTTCTAAATCCTTGTTGACTATCCCTTAGGATCCTTTTTCTACATAGGCAATTCTCTAATTTAGTTGTAATTATGATTTTCATGACCTTACATGTAAGAGGAGTCTTGCTTGCTGGTCTATAATTACTTGATTCTGTTTTATTCACCTTGTGTATGGATGTGAAAAGCATTAGGGGTTTCCCATTGAGTGGATGTAACCCCTGTCCTAAATGGGACCATATTTTACTTAGATTGCTGTAGAAATATGAAAAGTTCTGCATAGGGTTTTTTTTAATGTAATGAAGTACTAGGTAATAGTACTTAATGATTTGTCAGTCATGCTGACGGATTCCTTTCGCAAAGCCTCGTGATGCTCTGCTTGCACAATCCAGCTGCACGTCTGGAGCCACCATCTTCCCGTTTCACATGAAAAGCTTTAGCGCTTTGATACGAAGGTAAATCTTTTTGAACTGCTGTGTCCTAATCAATATCACAGGACATGCAGGATCGTTGAACTGTATCTGTTCCTTGAGCTTCTCGGCTCTTGTCTTAGATTAGTCCAACACCTGCTGGGGTTTATTCCACTGCTTCACTAAAACCCTAATTAAACTAATGATCTGCTTCTCCTGACCTTGTTTAAACTTTTTTCCAGCTCCTTGATATCAAGGTGCATTTTACCCACCCTTAAAGTAAGCTGAACTACATATATTATGTTAACAAAGTGATGTTAGCTTTGGCAGGGAAAATGGATATTTAACTAATTATTTAATAAATTGACTAATTATCTAATGAAACAAGAAAGAAGTTTATTCCATGCTGAAAAGAGAAGAAAGAAAACACAACCTTTCGGCCGTGGAGCCTTCTTCAGGTGTGAGAAAGACAGGGCAGTAAGCAAAGGTAAGTAGTGGGAGAACAAAAGCTGGGAGAGAGGAGGAGCGAGAGGCCAGCTGCAGGATAATTGTTCTTAAAGACGGTTTTTCGAACTCAGACATCAGAAAGACTACAGAAACCAAAATTATCCTGCAGCTAGGATCACACCTTCCCCCTTCTCTTAACGACAGACTACTTTTCTTCTAAATTCTCTCTATTCATTGGTTTCATTTCACACTTCTCTTCGCCTATCCTGACTTCACACCTCCTGATTGGCCTCTCTTTCTGTCCCCTGCTCCCATCACACCTGAAGAAGGCTCCACGGCCGAAACGTTTTGTTTTCTTTCTTCTCTTTTCAGCATGGAATAAACCTATTACTTGTTCCTTTGCAGCCTACACATGCCGACACAGCTACCCACCTGAACTAATTATCTAGTGACCCAATTGCTTATTAATTAATTAAGGGATACAATCTCTTCTCATGGATGAGACAAATGTCATGTTCTTCCTCATTGGCCTAGCAGTCCTTCTTCATAATGATGTTCCTGTAATAATGGAGGATAAACGTAGCTGGGGATAGCAATCCACAAAGAGACATATTTAAAGAAAAACAAACAACACTCATAAAAATGTATTTGGAAGATTGCATTCCCCTTCCCAAGCCCCGCTCTGCTGTGATTAAATCGGAGGTGGCTGCCTTCAGAGGGACCAGTAATTGGAAATGCCTGAAGCTCCTGGCAGCTGTGCTGGGAGACTGCCAGGAGAGGAGCAGTGCGACTGCATATCAGCACTCAGGTCGTGTCGGTGATGAGCCAGCTCCAGGCCGTGTTGGTGATAAACCAGCTCCAGGCCGTGTCGGTAATGAGGCTGCAGCTCCAGGCTATGTCGGTGATGAGGCAGCTCCAGGTACTGGTGGTAATGAGGCAGTTCCAGGTACTGGTGGTAATGAGGCAGCTCCAGGTACTGGTGGTAATGAGGCAGGTCCAGGCCGTGGTGGTGATGAGGCAGCTCCAGGCCATGTCAGTGATGAGGCAGCTCCAGGCCATGTCGTTGATGAGGCAGCTCCAGGCCATGTCGTTGATGAGGCAGCTCCAGGCCATGTAGTTGATGAGCCAGCTCCAGGATTTGGTGGTGGTGATGAGCCAGCTCCAGGCTGTGGTGGTGATGATGCAGCTCGAGTCTGTGTCAGTGATGATGCCGCAGCTCCAGGCCATGTCGGTGATGAGGCAGCTCCAGGCCGTATCGTTGATGAGCCAGCTTCAGGCCATGTCGGTGATGAGGCAGCTCCAGGCCATGTCGGTGATGAGGCAGCTCCAGGCCATGTCGTTGATGAGCCAGCTCCAGGATTTGGTAGTGATGAGCCAGCTCCAGGAAGTGGTGGTGATGAGGCAGCTCGAGTCTGTGTCAGTGATGAGGCCGCAGCTCCAGGCCGTGTCGGTGATGAGGCAGCTGTAACGCTGCTCTGTAGAGGTGAAAAGGATCCGATGCAGATGCAGGAGTTGTTGGGAGGTAAGTAAGCGAACAGAGCAAAACCAGGAGCTGAGTCGTAGTCCGAAGGCGTAAGGTAGGTCGAGATCCGGTAAAGGCACTGGTGGCGAACAATCCAAAATGTGAGACAGAATCGTGGTCGAAAAGAGAGCTGCAGGGTCAGATCCGAAAAAGGCACAGATAGCAAACAATCCAAGGGGCGAGACGAGATCCGAAGTCCGAAGGCAAAAGGTGTGGACAGAATTCCAGGAAGGCAAAAGGGTAAGAAACGCTAGGCAGAGCAACAAGAAGTGAACTCAATACTGAGCAACGGGAAGTATGTAAGGATAGTATAAATAACCCGGCGTGCCGCACGGTAGAGCAATTGCAGGTGTGTTAACTCGTGCGGCGGCGCTTGTTAATAGTAACCCGCTGCTGGTACTGATTAGCTCGCTTACGCGTTGATCTCTGCTGGCTAGTGGTCGTGACAGCAGCTCAGCATATCAGTGATGAGGCAGCTCCAGGCTGTGGTGGTGATGAGGCAGCTCCAGGCTGTAGTGGTGATGAGGCAGCTCCAGGCTGTAGTGGTGATGAGGCCGCAGCTCCAGGCTATATCAGTGATGAGGCAACTCCAGGCTGTAGTGGTGATGAGCCAGCTCCAGGAAGTGGTGGTGATGAGGCCGCAGCTCCAGGCTATATCAGTGATGATGCAGCTCCAGGAAGTGGTGGTGATGAGGCCGCAGCTCCAGGCTATATCAGTGATGATGCAGCTCCAGGCTGTGGTGGTGATGAGGCAGCTGCGGCGTAATCACCGACATGGCCTGGAGCTGCCTCATCACCAATACGTCCTGGATCTGACTCATCACTGACATGGCCTGGAACTGCGGCCTCATCAGGCTGTGGTGGTGATAAGGCAGCTCCCGGCTGTGTCGGTGATGAGCCAGTTCCAGGCCGTGGTGGTGATGAACCAGTTCCAGCCTGTGGTGGTGATGAACCAGCTCCAGGCCATGTCGGTGATATGGCAGCTCCAGGCCGTGGTGGTGATGAACCAGCTCCAGGCCATGTCGGTGATGGGGCAGCTCCAGGCTGTGGTGGTGATGAGGCAGCTGCGGCGTAATCACCGACATGGCCTGGAGCTGCCTCATCACCAATACGTCCTGGATCTGACTCATCACTGACATGGCCTGGAGCTGTGGCCTCATCAGGCTGTGGTGGTGATGATGCAGCTCCAGGCCATGTCGGTGATGAGGCAGCTCCCGGCTGTGGTGGCTCCTGGTCATGAACATGCGGGGGGAAGCTCAGCAGCAGGCCGATGCAGAGCCTCTCAGCAGTGCAAGCATGTGCAGTGCTCTGGCCTGAGGCGCTCTGTGTGTGTCTGTTATAAACTCCTCTGCTGCACGAGAAAACAATACTGTGACCCCATGAAAAAAGTAACGCAAATCAAAGCTTTCAAAGTCTTGTTACTTTTGAAATTTCCTCTACGGTAGTAAGAACTTTTCCTTTTACTCTGAAGCTTAGAGGACAGGTGATGTCTTGTTTTTAACTGCACTTGCGGTTTTGTTTTCACTTTGAAAGTGAAATGCACTTGTGTTCAATTTCGCAGACGAAGGAGCTCGGGGTGATTATCTACAACTGCAGCTGCCTGGCACTGGACCTGCACAGGATATTCACCCTCTACTGGCAGCTGAATTACAAAGACTTCGTGCCCTCAATGTGGTCCAAGAGGGTTTTTGCCCTTTACAACAAGGACCGCATGCTCAAGGTGCACCTGAATGACACCAAGGCGGAGGTCTTCATTTCAGTAAGTGTGACTGAAAGCCCGAGACTAAACCGAAAACTATTCATTTCCTATTAGATCAGTGCCCATATGGATACAGATCTGAGCTTCTAAAAAACTCTTCATTCGCAAGGACAAGGTTATAAGAGATCAAATGAAAAGTCATTGTCATATATATCGTCTATATCTCTTTCCATTTTCAGCTATAATGGCACAATGCCTAAATCCCACTAAAATACTCAGTATGAAAGAGAAGCAGGAAAAGTCAATACAACTTTAAAAATGAATGTGGTTTTAAAATTAACCTTAAAGTCCAATCAGCATCATTACATTGCATATAATAAAGAATCTTGAATTGATTGAATACAAGCTTACTACTATTCCACATAGCACCCCTGGGGATCATTTGATACCTATGGATATTTTTGCTTTGGACATCTGCAGTTATTAGTGTACCTAATGTGGTGTAGCAACGCACGGTGCACAAGTGACAAGATTAGTGGGGAATGTAGAAGAAAAGTGTAATATTTGCACAGTAAGCCTTCATTTGTGATGTCAGTAATTAACACGAAGCAACTCCCTCCTTCTCTTTGGTCACGTAATCTGTCTGCTACTAATTTTCCATTGAGAAATAGATCTTAATGACCTTTCTGTTTCACTGAAACGCACAAGTGTCATTTGACTTCTTTGATTAATGTGACAGATAAAGGGCTGTTAATAATTGCTGTTACAAACAGTCTTGACCACTGTACTTAGAAGAACGTAATTGTGCAGTATGTTGAAAGGATGTGCTGAAATCCATTTTTTGAAAATGATTTTCTTTATTAGGAGAACACTTTCCTTGTATGCATATTCAAAAACAACATTTTTTAATAGATGTTGATTTCTTTTGTCAGCTGGAAAACTTTGATAGTCTGGCTGTGCATTTTTACACCATTAAACAGTTGTCATCTGGAAATGTTTTGACTTGGCTGTCACGTTGCATAAAAAATAAGAAACGCTGAGGAAAAAAATGACTCTTCACCAGAAAACCGTTTAAAATAAATTGTTTTGGAGCTGGTGTTATTGACTCAGCAGCCTGCCTTCGGTTGTTGCAATCAAGGTTTTAATTAATAAAAAAGAAACTGAAGGGTATTTTTTCATGTATGTTTCAATCGGTCCTCCATGATCAAGTGACAACTAATCACCACTGCCCTCACTACCAATCAGAACCTGGCACAGTATAAATACATTATAATAATAATAATAATTAATAATAATAGCTTACACTTATATAGTGCTTTTCTGGACACTCCACTCAAAGCGCTTTACAGGTAATGGGGACCCCCCCTCCACCACCACCAATGTGTAGCCCCACCTGGATGATGCGACGGCAGCCATAGAGCAGAGTAATGAAGCCAATTCATAGATGGGGATTATTAGGAGGCCATGATTGGTAAGGGCCAATGGGAAATTTGGCCAGGACGCCGGGTTTACACCCCTACTCTTTTCAAGAAACGCCCTGGGATTTTTAATGACCACAGAGAGTCAGGACCTCGGTTTTACATCTCATCTGAAGGACGGTTTCTGTTTACAGTATAGTGTCCCTGTCACTATACTGGGGCATTAGGACCCACATAGACCGCAGGATGAGTGCCCCCTGCTGGCACCCACTAACACCTCTTCCAGCAGCAACCTTAGTTTTTCCCAGGAGGTCTCCTTCCAAGTACTGACCAGGCTCACACCTGCTGGGCTTCAGTGGGTTGCCAGTTGTGAGTTGTGGGGTGATATGGCTGCTGGCATAATTGCAGTGATCTTCACTCCTGGTCCTCCAGAGACTCAGTCCACAAGGCTTACATGGGAACACAAACTTTCCAGTGACTGCAGATTTGGAAATGAAGGTAATTAAGGCCAATTAAGTCAATATGTTAGGCTCATTACCTCATTGCAAGCTCAGGTAGAGTCAAATCCAAAATACCATGTGGCTCCGTGGGACCCAGAGAGAGGATGTCTGTGTTAGAGACTATGAGTAGATTATCTTTACGGTATTCATTGCATCATTTTACAGTTTAGGGCACATTGGTTTTCTGTTTAATTTTATATTCACAAGTCCAGCTAAACGTTCGTGAGAATACATTTATTATGCATAACTAGTACTGTAAGTAAACGTTCGTGAGAATACATTTATTATGCATAACTAGTACTGTAAGTAAGGTGGGGAAAATGTGTTTAAACCAGCACTGAACTGCTCACAGCCAGCAGATATTCCCTGTCCCTGCAATTGATCCTGGAGACACTCGGTTGCTCATCTCCAGAAGCCGGTCCCCCAGGTAAACAGGCGCAGACATGACCACTCATGGCTCCACAGCCCTGGTACCGCTCCTACAGAAACACTTTAAATGTATGTATAGACCCCAAGAATTGCTTTTTTGTTCTCGAGGACAACATAGGCAAGGAAGGAAGAGTTTCTTACATTTAAACATTGTTTAAAAAAGTGACCTAAATATTATCTCACCACAATGTACATATTTGCCAGCATCTGTAAATACACACCCCACTGGCTTCTAGAACGGAGCAGGGACACACCGCAGCTAGCTGGCAGCACAGCGAGGCAGCGGGCTGGCTCTGCACTTGTAGCTAGAAGACCTCAGCTGAGATGGTGCTGTCATCCCCTTGAGCAAACTACTTCACCAGGCTGTTCTAGTAACTGCCTCACGTACTAGTGGGAGTCCTGGTCACCTGCACAAACCAGTGCCGGATTTTCCATTAGACACTCTAGGCACAGTGCCTAGGGCCTATAAAGGAGGGAAACATTAGTGACTAATGAAAAAGGAGCTGAAACAACATGCATGCTTTAGATCGACTCTAGGTGCTCCAAATGAATAATCATATGCTACCTATCGGCTGTTCTAGAAACTAGAAGTATCGAAGTGATGGTCGCTCAACTCGCTCCGTCGGTCATGTGTTTTAGCATGAGATTAGTGTAGCGCCCACACCAGTCACTTTAGCGGCTGCACCTCCCCCTAGCTACGCGCCCGCAAGGCAGGCTGGGGGCAGCGGCCGAGGGGCTGGACGTGAGGTCAGCCTGTCCACTGGAGATTGATCTGGCAGTGTAAATAGCATATAGAGGTTATGAGGAGCCATTGTAAATAGTTGTCAGTGTTTGCTGCTTTGTCCTTAAACCCACCATAAACCAAAGTACCCCTCCTTAACCCTTACCCTGTGTGTTTAACCACTTCAGGGAGTTTCAATCTCTGTCTGTCAAAGTCCAATGGGTGGAGGTAAATAACCATGTTGTTCCCGGCGCATCAGGGGTGTGTGAGCTTCATTCTGTGTTAATCCCCCGGTCATTATAATAGTTTAAAGTACATCATGTCAATCGACGTAATTCAATTGGCATATACCCCTCTTTTTGTGAAAGTGTGAAAGTGCCTAGGGCCGATGAACACCAGAATCCAGCCCTGGCCCAAACATGAATCTTTTCTCTGTTGCCTTACCTGGTTAAATGAAGCATTAAATCAACTCATTGTGGTGTTCTCAACGCTTCTGTTGTTGGTGTTTTCAGAGCTCTCCGGACACCTTTTGTCCTAAAGACCGAACCAAAGACATTGATGCCATTTACAAAGTGATTTCGGATGCCAGGAGGTTTATCTACATATCCATTACCGAGTACCTGCCTCTTGTGAACAGGAGCCCACACAGGTCTGTCCCACTCACAAGCAATGAAACAAGTAGGCAGACGTGTAAAAAAGTGCTGGCATGAAAAGAGCTTTCTTGCATTTTCCTGTTTTTTTTTTAAGTAACAAAAGTAGTTCTTCGTAACCTGTAGGAATTAAGTGATATTTCACACAGGAACCAGATAAAGAAAAAATAAGTAATTGTTTTGTGTGTGTTTGCTTTAAACTGAAAGAAAACAATGTAATGTACTGTAATACTGAAATGATTAGTTCTTTATGCTGTTTGGCAAATTGAATCACACAATTACATCAGATGTGTACAGAAAAAGGCTAACAGTCAAAAGATTATTTTTGTTAAAACAGAATTTAGCCATTTTGATCAATCACATTTAATCCAATTAAAACTGATTTACTAGCTGTGGTCTTGTGTAACATATAATACATTCATACAAAATATATTCCTAATCAAATTAGTAAATAAAACTTCATTTACTGCAGTATTCCTCGTACTGCATGACACACATCTACTCACCTTTAACCTCTGTGAACTGGTGTTTCCAGATACTGGTCTCGTATTGATGGGATGCTCAGAGAAGCTCTAATCCTGAGGGACATCAAAGTCCGTCTCTTAATCAGCTGCTGGACTCAGACCAACCCTTTGACATTTAACTTTGTGTGGTCACTCAAGACCCTCTGCACAGAACGGCCCAACTGCACTTTGGAAGTGGTGAGTGAAAACGGACTGGACAGCTGCCCCCCCGCCCACGGTTCCCAGCATTCCCACCTGATTAACCAGAGGGTTCATCAACCCTGCTATGACATCATCATTCGTAACACAGCGTGTTAGTCAAGAGCTGTGTGAAAGCTGTGTGGAAAAGATTTTTGGCTCTGGACAGTCTCCTGGAAGGTTGTGGGATCGAATGAGGTTCCAGTAAAATCATCAGCCATATGTAACGAATATGCCCCTGCGTATAACAGGGATCTCAGGGAGAGGTCTCCTTCAGCTCAGCCGGCAAGTTCCCTGCTGCATGACGCTGGAGACCCGGGTCGGGTCGGAGCGGCAAGGGCAGAACCCCCAAGACCGTTACACATACAAATAGATATTAATGTACACTTCGGATAAGAGCATCAGCTAAATAACACGAGAATAAAGAGATGTGTCTTGAAGCTACAGGCTTCTACAGAGAGTGGTACATGAGCAGAAATGCCTGCGGGGCAATCTTACTCTAACTCTGTGTTGTCATCTTTTAATGTTTATATATACCATCCAGAAGTTCTTCAGCCCCAAAGAACAGAGGAATGGCACTGCGTACACAATTAACCGCAACAAGTTCATGGTGACTGACAACGCCCTGTATATCGGTGAGTATCGCACTCCCCATCCTCACACCTGGTGCGGCTGTCACGAAAGCCGGTCTTGACTCCCTTGGAGTGCGTTATTAAAGACCCTATGCGGACGGTATAATCCGTAAAAGACAACGGAGGAAGGTACAACGGGGGTAGGATGGGTGGACAAGACAGGGGGCGGTATGAGGTAGCAACCAAGTCCAAGGAAATCCAAAAGGGAAGTCGGGGCGCAGTCCGTAATCCAAGAGCCGGGAGATCCATCCAAGACAAATGGTTAAAAGGGGGAACCAGGTCGGAACCGGCACAGGAACAAGAACTAAAAACATAACGGGACCAGGCGGTCAGGACGCCGGGGAAAAGGCCTGGCTTCGGAGACCCCGGAAAATAGGCGTGCCTTGTGGCGTCCATCTTCCAATACTGACCCCAGAACTGCAGAGACAGGCTTTTAACCAAAAACCAAACGAGACGCACCAGGAAATAATAGAAATTAATCATAACCGAAAGTGGTAGGAGCGCCCTCTAGAGGAGGGATGTGGAACGTAACAGCGGCACTTGTGAAGACAGAGACCCCATCTCTCGTTACCTCGAGGTCAAGATAAATGCAGTTTCTATGTTTTATTTAAAATGATACGGGTCCCATTTACATTATGGAGCCACATGGTATTTTGGATTTGACTCTACCTGAGCTTGCAATAAGGTAAGGAGCCTAACACATTGACTTGATGTTAATTGGGTCACATTTACATTAAGGAGTCATTTTTTCACATAATAACAGTGATCTGTATTATAATATGAACAGTGCGAAAACCATGAATCACTGAAAAAATACTTTTCTTGGCAGGTGAGTCACAGACGCCTTGTGTTCATATTAACACTACAATTTAAAGTGTTTTTCAATGCTTCAGATAATCGAGAATGATAATCTGGACATGATAAACTGGGCACCTACAGTATGTTGCTGTGTGATGCTTATTTTTCACGACTATACTGCAGTTATGAATAACCACTCGTTTGTGCAGACAGGTTTTTTTAGAAGAGCTGACTCATTTGGAAAAACAGTATTAAAGGTAAATTTAATATGATCTGTCTGGCATTTGTTTCAGGGAACTTTGACTGGGTGGGGAACGAGTTTGCCTACAATGCTGGAGCCGGGCTAGTGATCCGACAGGAAAACAGGACCAACCACACCATCCTGGACCAGCTCAAAACCGTGTTTGAGAGGGACTGGTATTCTCGGCACAGCAAGAGCCTACAAGCCAACAAGATTCCCGAGTGCATTAAACACAGGATGAACCAGCCGGCCTCGCCGAAGGGCTCGCAGTACAGTGTGTAGGCGGACTCCACTCCGCCGCTTCCTGAGCTCGGACCGGATTTCTCACAGCTGGGAACCAAACCGGCACCCGAGCCGTCAGACTCTCAGCGAGACCTGCTTAGTAAGAAGCAACTTTGATTGATTTTCTAATTCAAAGCGGTGCCTGAATTCTTTTTTTTTTTAAACAGAAACAGTGCGAACGCAACATCAGCACAACAAGATGAAAAGCAAAGTTCTTTGCTACGTGCATATACATACAGTGCTGGATATTTTGATTAGGAGGAGAGGGATAGTCTTTTTAAACTTGGATGTCGCCACAGCATTCTTAAACAAAGCATTCGCATTCCAGATCATTAAAATGGGACTTACTTAAGTCCCACATATTCCAGCAAGGTAGGTCTTGAAATTGCGTTAATTGTGAAAAAAAAAAAACATTGTGGAATTAATGAGCTAACAAGAAGCAGGCAGCATTCACCTGTCACTCACTCGACACTGGCTAAGTTTAAGACATTGTGCTTATTACCATTTGCATTAACCTAAGTCGGCATTGAAAAGCAGACTTCTGATCAAATAAGGCTCTTATTTTTACAAGAAATCTTACACAATCACAGAGAGACAGTGAATCCTCAGGGTGTTAAAAGGAGGAAAATAATTTACTGCACTGCATTCCTGGCCTCAAAGATGCATTTCGCCTTCGATTCGTCTGCCCCCTGGCGGCAGGATGAGGTATAGAGAGGGTTGAGCGGAGACGGACGGGGTCGATCGCACCTTCCTCACTCTGCAGCTACGACAGCAATTTCCTCTTCTTCTCTCGGACAAAAGGCGCCAGAGGAATCGTCGCCGTGTCCCTCTGGACACATGTCCTCTCCCTCGGCCACTTCAAAAGAGATCACAGATCACAGATCAGTCAAGCCGTGCGTCACTTTCAAACAAACACAAGTCACCACAGTATTTTTGTTCTTTTACTATTAATTATCAACAAAGGCCCAGGTTAAATTAAATATTTCTCCCTCTTGTCTAACACATATTCAGCTCAGCTGTGTGAAACAGACACATTGGGCTGAAACTGAGCTGCCAGGAGACTCCAGGTCTGTCACTAGTCCTCTGAGATGGGTCTGAGCTGAGATTTATTCTTGGCCGCCCGATAAAAACGATCAAACAGTTGTGCGTGCATTTAATTTAATTGTATTTTTATAAAGATAGATATACACAAAACATAAACATTAACTCAGCTTTTAAATTCCATTTTGAACATCTTGAAAATAAGTACATTTTCATTCTTTTTAAGAAAAGCATGTCTCTTTCTAACATAGTCAGTCTTTTTGTACCTACTTCAACAGAAATGAGGAAACTGCTTTTTTAAACCAAATATTCTTAATATCAGCGTGCGCTGCGTTGTATCAGTTTTTTACACAAGGATCAAACATTACTCATGTTTTTATATTTCTTTATATGAAACTAGAAGTACTTTGTTTGCCAGCTGAGAAGACTGTTTGCTGTAAAAAGTGGGTTTGCATGTCATGCGCTGTATACAAATAGTTATAGGCAGGGAGTACTGATGCTGAAATTTGCAAATCTCCTTTAAATTTGCTTGACCTCCTTGGCAGTTGAAGGGCAGCAGAACTTGACTTCCTTGTGAAAATGGCTCTTGCTTTGCTCATGGGATCAAACGAATTTGTCTCTGTACACCAGGGGTCCTGGAAAGCCCCAGTCCAGTCCAGTTACTTTTTATAAGTCACCCTAAATCACCTGTTATTTGAAGATCAGGAACAGCTATTTCAGCATTTGATCAATTCAGCAAATAATGTATCATTAAAGGGATCAATAGTCTTTTAGAGCTGAATGATATTCTGATTTTTGTTCCAAATGATCTCTACTTAACTGATAACACCACCTGTTCAATTGATCATATTTCAATTGTTCTCGGCCTTGAAGGACCGAAGAATTAGACCCTACCCATCGAACCTGCAGGACTGGATCTCTCCAGGACCATGTCTGGAGACCTCCTGCTGAGCACAGTGAGGCTCAAGAGCAGAACCGAGGGGAACTAATTGCAAGGCAGCCTTTGTAAAGAGAAGTTTGTTTTTGGGGGGCGATATTTCGTCTTAACATTAGTACATAATTGCAATGTTAATAGAAAAACCACTGTGTACCATCGTTCACTGCATGAGCCATTCAAGGGGTTAGGATGTCCATCTCCAGCACAGATAGGCTGATGCTTACAGCTTCAGAAAAATGGAGCCAGAAGACACGTCTATTCGGTGAAGGAGGACAGTTCTGTTCAAGGAGCCTGGTTTATGCGGAGTTCGCCTGTCTAAAAGTCTCACACTGCCATCTAGTGTTAGGAATCTAGATCTCTTCACCATCACAATGCTGGTAGCACATTCCTGATGGAAACAGAGCTCAAGTACTGAGGACAAGGACTGTAGCAAACGTATCTTCTTCATATTGAATGTATGATATGTTTTTCTGGCACACCAGTCAGCATGCTTTTTCCTCTCTGTTACAACACGCAGACAATGTTCTGTAAGAAGTTTAACAATTTTCTTTGGCCTTTTATGCACTGCTTTTTTTCCAATCTCACAGGCTAGATCTAATGCTACTGTTGTCAAATCACCTCATCTAATCACGTTTTCCTACCCAAACAGCCAACATTTTCTCTAATCCTGGTGACATCTCTGGGCTGAACATACGGACAATGGACAGAATAAAATCCAGAAACGTCTGGTTTAAAATGCTTGACCCTTTAAGAACACACTGCACAATTTTTTTTTTACATTGCACTGGTGAAAGTTTTCCAATTGCAGCTTATTCAAAGATTCATGTAGACAGGGCTATGTGACTTCTGGGCAAACTTTTAAAGTTTTTTTTTTATTTCAGCAATAAATCTTTTCACACAGGGACATAAAAAAACTTAAGTATGTTTGTTTTTCCTCCATTAAAGGAAAAACACATTCAGCAGTCTCCAGTAATTCCAATATAAGTTGTAGAGCACAAAGGAAAGTTACAAATTTAATTTAACTCCAGATTTGTTTTACGTTAAAAGAATGATCCTTTGCTAACAACACATATTTCCCTTAAGGAAAGATTTCCCTGCTGCTACTCTCCATGTGAATTGTATTTGCACTAGGTCCATGGTTTTCAAATACAAACCATCTGAAGATATGATGTCATTCTGTACAATAGAAAATCACAGTCCCATATTTACTAATAGTTTCACAGGGAGAACAGCACCTTTTACTCAAACTCACTAACTAGCCCCTTAATTAAAATGCCCCATGTTTAACCCACTGCTGTCCCATACTTCTAACACAGGTTAGGGTTTAGCATTACCAGCTAAAACAAAACTACAGCATTTTAACATAACTTTCATAGGTTTGATTTCATCTGAAATGTAAACTCCAGTTTCCAGCCTGATACCAGGCTCTTGTTTGATAGAAAACATCATGTGCTGACTCTTAACAATGATCTCACATTTCAGTTTTATATCTGGACATGTCTTGGAACAGACCTTGTCGTTTGAAAGTTATGGACATGAAGATTTTTAACTGCCTGCAGTCCTTTTTTATATTTTACAGAATCCTTCAATTCTTTACTCAGCTTCCCCGAGCTCCTTCAAATCTGAACTGAAAACTTTCTTGTTTAGAAGGGCTTTTACTTAACACACCCCCATCTACTATCTCCTCTCAATGTGTTTTTTTATGTTGTTCTGTAAAGTGCTTTGAAAAGCCACTTTTAAAGGCACTATATAAAAATAAAGTTTACTGGTATTATTCAGTAGACTGTGCACAGAAATAGTGATATTGTACATATTAGCTCAACTGTTGGAATAACTGATGATTTCCTAAACTCTGAAATGATTACAGATCCCAGCCATATTGAAATCAGCAGCACTGGCATGAAGATAAACCACAATCTGACAGAATCCACACGCAGAGTCTAGGCCTGAGGACCTGTGACATCTGTACAGGATATTTCTGGAGATGCTCTTTTTAAAATGGCTTACGGCTCTGTAAATAATATGCGTTGCTCATGCTAAATCCAGAGTAAATAATTTTTTTTCTTCCAAAATTGGCATGCTACCCGTTTGCATGACCTGCCTTTTATGAACATTATATCTTTGAAAGTTTTGCAATATTTTAAAATGCAGAGGAATGTATATTTATTGTATAACCATGCAAATGTATATGAATGCTACATCCTATATACACTTATAAGTTAAATTAATAGCTTTAATTAATTTGTACCTGTCAATAAAATTGTTTCAAGAAATTTGTCCGGCTCCTTTGTGAGAGGCTGCCATGTGGTGGAGAAAACAGAGTGCGATCCCTGGGCACAGTGGAGGAAAAGCTTGGCATCAATGTGACACGACCACAGCAAATGGGCAGGTGAAGTGGGACATGTAAATACTGTATATCACATATCCAGCACTGCAATATTACCACTTAATCACATTGTGGAAGGTGTTGCTGGGGTCTGTTAATTTAGCCTTCAACAAAGTTAAGATGCAATAAAGCTGACTTGCTTTAGCAGCCCCAGTGACTTAACGCTACATAACAAAAGATAGGACCAACACCCACAAACATACTAGAAACAGGATAAAGCAGAAATGCCTGCTGCGTGTCAAAGGACAGAACCCAGAGAAGAGCAGGACAAGAAGTAATTACATATCAAAGAACAGGACAAGCACTCAGATTGTGAAATAAACTGCTTTCTGACTGTATATAAGAGCTGGGAAACCCTTGCAGTTTGTCTGATCTGCTAGGCAGACCCAGCACATGTTGCTGTCAGCATTGAGGTCAATAAAACTGAATCTGCACAAGACTGTCTCCTGCTCCTCTGATGAAGAATTTCCCACAACAGCAGATTAATGTAGTCCTCACACGGGAGATCCTCAGCGTAGTGCAGGAAATGTCCATCATATTATTTTCTCAGTGTCCTGTTTCAGAAAGTCAGGGTCATTTGTGTTTTACAGAACTGAAAGATACTTCTCTAGCAAGCCAAACATCCGAGCTCTGAACACAAGAATTGTTTTCTGAAAGGGGATCTTGACACAAACATTGATCAGATATCAATAATATACAAGGGTACAAACACAACTCCAAGAAGCCAGCTGTCATTGGTGCACACACATTTTTAGAGATTTTGTTAAAAATCCTGTTAAATGTTTGAAAAAACATTTAAAAAACCAAGAGGAACATATTGTAGCTTTTAAAGACCACAAATATTAGCGCCTGGAATACAGCGGCCAGGACCAGAGTGATTTACAGGCAGCACGTATACATCGACACCGTGTTCTACAGCCTTCAGAATAATAAGGCATGATTTCATATAATTATTAACGCTTTCACATCCTTAAGAAATGGGGACACCACAGTTGCTACTGTTTGGACACGTCTTTTGTCCTTGTCTGTGTGTTTGGGATTTTACAGATTTCAGGTTATGATTGCTGTGGTTTGGCAAGTCTTATTATTATGCCCGTGAACATTTTTTAGTCCGTTTTTAATATTCCCACCACAACAAATTGATCTTAAAAACAATGTTTAGCAATTCCAAAAATCTCTGGTTTAAAAATCTCTGGCCTGGGGACAGAGGCCGGATTCAAGATCGGGGTCTGCTGCAAACGAACAGTTCCTGATGGTTTCAGTCCCCACCTGAAAAGATGAGATTAAACCTGAAACTTGTAAATCGCGAAAATGTTCTACTTTTTAAAAAATAACACGAAAAGGAGGTCGGTGTGCCACTGATTTTCGATTGTAGATTAAAATGCTTATTTTAACAGCACAGAGCATTCCAGGCCGCGGGGATTAGCGTGCACAGCGCAGGGCTGCGCGCCTCACAGCGGCTCATCCGCGAGCGGAGCACGGCGGTCTGACGCACGGCGTTGCCATGGAAGCCGATTAGCGTCATCCGGGTCGCGGGGGGAGTGCGCCTGCGCAGCTCCTGGTCGCGGCGCTGGTTTGCTGCGGGCGGCGCGAGCTGGTGGTGGGAGTTGCTGCCGAGTAACAACAACAAATGCCCGAGTGTCTGCGGCTGAGCAAGCGCCCTCCTGGACAGAAGCAGGACGAGACTGAGCCTCACAGGCCGCCCCGTGTCCCCGAACATGGCAGAGGACAGCGATTGGGTTGTGGAGAGCATTGCGGAATACCTGGGCAGCCCGGCGTGGGTCGTGCCACTCACGGATTTTATGGAGAATAAATGCACAGGTAGAGTCCCGTCTATTGACATCACTCGAGGGGGTGTTTGCATTAAGTGGGGTGCACTGCTGCGAGCCTGTAGCGCGGTGCTGGACCCGAGGTCAGGCTCGGCAGGGTCCTGGGGTGGGTGGTGATGCCGCAGGGGGTGTCTGCGCTGAATGCGGTTGTTCCTGTCTCTGCATTGGTGCAGAGTGCCGTGTTCACACACTGATCGCAGGAGAGAGGTGGGGGTGTTGGTTAAGACCGTTTTAGCGTTGGCGCTGTTGTTGTTTTCCGTTTGAAACTGTGGGTTTGAAGGTGGAGGTGTGAAATTCGGGAGCGGGGGGGCTGTGTGCTGTGTGGACTGACGTAATTTTGCGTCCACAGCAGCGACCCCTCCTCGTGCTACCCCTTGATGTGCACGGTTCGGTTCGGCCGTCCACGTGTCGGTCCGGTTGCCTGCTTAATTAATCAATTTTCGCAGTTTTTTGTACATCATCTTTGGAAGTGCCTTAACATGCAGTTTAATCTGTTAGTTTGGTAACTTCAAATTGTGATTTGTTGGGGGAAAATGGTGAACAAATGTAACAAGACTACTGGGATAAATCAAATCAGCCTAAATGCCCTCTACAAGCACAGTCGAAGCCTATGGGCCTTATGAAGCGTGTGTCTCACCCCCTCCTCTGAATCTGTGCTACTCCTGTCTGGGAGACGGCTCTGTGTCCCCAGGAGTACTGCGGTGTCTCACTTCTGCAACTCTTAAATATTACAGAACAATTGTTATTAGAGATTATTTTACAGGACCTGTTCGTGAAATATTTTGTCCTGACCTCTTTGACGATGGTTGTGCTGTTTTATAATGATAGCGGTGTTAAGAAGAAGATGATGAGTAAGACTGTGGAACTCAGGGGGGAGTATGTGGGAGTGGGGCTGGTGGGGAATCGCGGTGTGTCGGTCAGAGACGTGCGTGACCTCCGCCTGCCACCCTGCTCTCACGATCTGCGTGTTGTGGTTCGCTTACAGTCTTCGATGACGAAGATGAAAACAAACTGACCTACACAGAGATCCATCAGCAGTACAAGGAGCTGGTGAGTAAGAGTGGATGGGGCTCGTTGGACGATGAGAGCTGTTTTAACTAACATTAGAAAAAAGGTATTGAACCAAACAGAAAATGGTATAAAAGTATTGTGTGTATTTTTATAAGCAGCAAAACTCTGTAATCACTGCAAAGTAATTTCACTTTTTTTCCACCTTTCCCAGGATTTAGCATTTTACCATTTATATCCGAATCTTGCTCTAGGTGTAGTTCAGAGGGTACAAGAGGTTTAGCATTGTTTTGTTTTTTTTCTGGAAGCTGTAAGTGTTTATCGAAGGCATATGGCTAAATGACGAGAGCTCATAATCAGCATATAAGAAGTAAACAGTATGAGTTGTGAGTTTTACTTTCATTCGTGTTTTACTCTCTTTCAAGAAAGGGCTCTTTAGAATAAACAATATGTGAAAACATTTCTGAGGTGGTCCTGTTATTTATCACTTTTCATTTATGGAAACAGTGTAATTCCTTCAAGCATCCAAAAAAATGAAAGGTGTTCAGTTTAGTGCAGCTTCTTAAACCAGCCTTTTCCATGTAGTTTCCCATGTGTTTGTCTCCTTGCAGTAAGCTGATTGAGTTGCTTTAACTGAAGTTTTTACAAACGGTGTTGTCACTTCCTGGCTGAGTTTCTTGAATATGAGTGGAATGTTCCAGTTACCCTTCTACACACCTCATCTCTTTGACATCCTGAGAAAGATGGGATTTGTGTGCTAAAGTCCCAAGAGTGCCTGCAGGCTGTCATAGATGCACTTTGCCAAAACCACACTCCATATTTCACAATGTAAGACTAGTCTGGTGTGGGACTCCCGAGAGCTCAGCCTGGGAACTGAGCCCTGATTTGTATTTCCTTAGCATGGTTTTAATTTCACAGAACAGTAGAAAGTTTAGTTTGCACTAACCAAAGTGCTGTTGCCACTGTTCAAGCACAAGTGGAGCCTGAATTCACTTGACCTATTGGTAGGACAGGAACCCCAGACACTGTCCACAGTCTGCAGGCCTGGAAGAGTCTTACTCTGTTCACTTATTGCAGGTAGAAAAGCTGCTGGAAAACTACATGCAGGAGGTTGGGATCAACGAGGAGCAGCTGTTGGAAGCCTGCACCTCTCCACTCGCCAAGTCCAAAGCCCTGCAGGTTAGTGAGTAGCATTGTGTGGCTGGTCAAGCACCAGAACTCCTGGATGCTGTGATCGTAGAGATATCCTGTCAGCCCGAGTCCTGTCCTCACTGGCTGGTACCAGGTGACCTTGATGGCTGTGGCGCATCCTTATTTCTTGAAGGCTGCTGAGTGCCTTGTTCTGCTCTTACAGAATCATTTGCATCCAGACTAGTCAACACTCCAATTCCAGATAGGCGCTCTTGAGGAGATGAGCTGTTTAGCATCCAAATTCACTCTTTTGTTTTCTGTCTCCTAAAAGGAGAAATGCAAAATGTCCATTGTAAGGCTAGGGAGTTAGCTTTTGCTTAAGAGGAAGTTTTTGCACAGTAAATGAGCGTTAAAATAAAAACATTGTGTAATTGCTGGTTTTTGTTCATTTTACCCATCATCATGAAGTAACTGGTGTGTTGTTGCCTGCTTCTTGACAATTGTATAAAACCCTGAACTCAAGGGCAGCGTTGAGGAGCCCGTGTTGATGACACAGCTGACATGAGAGAGTGTTAAGTGAGACTTTCGTAGACAGATGGGTTTGACCACAGCTGGGATCCATTCTAATTTGTGAATATAAAAAAGAATTGGCCAAAGGAGAAACGGGAACTTTGTGAAGCCTGAGTTTGAATGCAGAGTAGTGAAGGGACTTCAGAAGGTCTCTTCTTCAAACCCGAAAATCAGGCTTCAGCTCCTATTGACAAAAGTAAATGGCTCACCTGTGTTGACTGAAGTCGTTGCTTTTCTGTTGTAACATCAGCTTTCTCTCACCTGCTATTTCTCAAGGAATTAATTACATGTCCTCCTTATATAGCATTACAAAGCCTCTTTGTGCGATATCCCTCTACCTGCTACTACAAACTGTGGGCGAACTTTACTGTATTCGAAAAATACAGTACAGTTACCCCTTCATTTACAAACACAATTCGTTTCATGTAACGATCAAAAGGCAAAAAACTGTCATTTGAAAACTTAATTCCCATAATAGTATATGTAAATCTTTTTCCCAAATCCCAGAAGAATCGAGTAATAATTTCTTAACTTTTATATAGTACAAAAGAATTACAATGACAACAGTATTGCTGTGTTAATTACTGACCATTAAAGCCTCATTAACCTAACAGACCGCTTTCCATACATCAGATTGTTTTACATTGTGCCATAGTTACGGTATTAAACAAAACCTACAACGCCAGCAATACGTGTAACAGGATTCTTTAATGAAGCCTATATTATGAATCTACAAACCTATGGAATTAATGACATACAGCTTTGAAGTGTTCAAATTAAGGTTTTCTTAATGAAAGTTTAAACTGATCAATTACCAGAAAGCTGACATTGGTAAGCAGGGGGCATTGTGAAAGATGAAATTATTCTCTTCATAGAAAAAAAAAATTGTATTTCATAAAATATGTATAAACTGCACACTTTGTCGTAGACATTCGTATTACTAACACTGGAGGATGTAGGATGCTTGGACCTGTTTCTAAACACTGAAGTGTTTTCCTCTGCTTTCAGTAGGGTAGGTGCCAAAGAAAGGAATAGCGATAGTCTCTCAGTATTTCCCTGAGCCAGAAAGAGCTAGAAACATCTATGCTTTATGAGTATGTTATGTTTTTGTTGTTTTCCACTAAAATACTTTATCTTAAGATAACTGTAAAGCATGTTTATGATCTCACCATGAAAAGAGATTAATAAATACAATATTAACAACAGTATTCTTTTATGAAATAATAATTCTGTGTCCTAACCACTTCTTTGATTCCAAGAGATTGCAGGTATCCCTTGGGTACTAAATAATTGAGCTCCCTCAGGACTGGCACAGTGGTTAGTGGGGCCCTGGGTTCAATTCCTGTGTACTGTCTGCATGGACTCTGCATTTCTCCCTGTGTTTGTGTGGGTTTCCTTCCACAGTCCAATGACTGGTATGAAAACTGGCCCTGGGTCAAGTGTGTGTGTGTGTCTGTGTGAGCTCTGTGCTAGACTGCTGTCTTGTGTATCCTGTCTTGTGTCCATTGCTTGGCATTGGATAGGCTTTGACTCCCTCTCAACCCTGTATTGCATAAAGTGGTTAGGAAATGGATAGATGAATTCCCTGTTTTACAGAGAGTTAGTTTGTTTCTAAACTCTGCAAAACCCCTGACATGTATAATAGGGACACCTTAGTGAAGAACAGGTTGTCATCAGTGTTGATTCTGCCCTAGGGTTCAGTGTACAAAGAAGTGCATGGCCCTACAGTGGGCGATGCAGAGGGTGGGTGTGCACACTGTCTTCGTCTTTCCTATGCTTTGCAGGAACCCTTCGGCCACACTAAGATGACTTCCTGTTTTCTGCTCCCCTAGAATGTCTTTCAGCCGGTGCTTGCAACAGAGGATTTTGAGGTGTTCAAGTCACTGATGGTTCAGAAGAATGTGGAGCTGCAGCTGCAGGCCCTGCGTGTGATTCAGGAGAGGAATGGTAATAATTCTTTACGTTTACGTACTGCTTTCTGTCCAGAGTGATCTTGCCTATAGGAGAGGACCCATTTCTTTAACCGCTGGAGTGCAGCCCCACCTAAGTGACTTACAATTGATATTATGCGTCAGCTGCCCCATTACACAGGAGATCAGGTGGGAACTGCCACACCAGTTGAATTAAGTAGGAATGTTACGGGGTCAGATTGTCCTTAGCAGAATTTAGCCAGGACACCAGGGTTAAGATATCTGCTTTTTATATTCAGTGCCATGTGGTCTTTATGACAGAATACTTAGGACCTTGACTTAAAATCCAATCCATGGCGCTTCCTTCCTTAATTGTAGATTACTGATCCAGAGAGTCCTCTGATCGTCAGAGGATTTCTATCCCAGTACTGGTCAGGTCCACCTTTATTTAGCTCTTAGGATCTGATCAGATCAGCCTGCAGGATGGAAAACTGTTCAGGCTTCAGGGTTTGTTCAAACCAGACTCTTCATCTTCATGAAGAAACATGAAGGAGAAGCAAAGTCAGTTGAAACAGTTTCACTGTGTAGAGCTGTTTGCTCGACCCCAGATGGATTAACACTGAAGCTTTATTTATCTTAGACTTTCCTGGGTCGTTAAGAGATTTTCCCGGTTTTAAGATGAAAGGACCTCACCAAATTTGTCTCTGCAAAGTGTTTCTCCGTGGATGATGCCTTGTTCCTGTGTTTAAATGTCAGACTAAGAGCTTTGCAGAGTTATTCAAGTGTTGGCACTTGGCAGGCAGTTGAGGCCCAAAGCCTTCAGGAGTCTGTTTTAACATTTTAACAGCCAGCAGTAACTTGAGGATAGGGGAACTCTTCCCCCTACACACACCCATTAAACATGAGCTGAGTGAATACATTAATGAAAACACTAAATATTCGTATTTATTCCTAGTCTGAACTGTGTAATATCACTTATGTTCTTGATCTAAACATGCAAACTTCAAAGTGTAATCAATACTTTTTGTTGTAAATGTATTTTAGCTGATATACGTAATTGTACAATTCTGAGATTTTTAGAGGTCATGAGCGTATGCATGTGATTCAGGCAGGGTTTGGATGTCTAGTTTGAGCAATAAGGACAGGTAAATCCTGAGATCTGTTCCTGCCTCCCATCAGTAAAATGCTGTTTGTAGTTCATATTGTTACACTCCCATCTCCTGTGTCACATTGGTGTTATGCCCTGTTTCTGTTATCTTTTTTTTGGTATTACAGAGCTTGCTGTAGCTTTTTAAATGTATTTTTGTTGTATTCCTCTCATTGTAACTCACCCTTAGGGTTTCAGCCAGATACTACTGAAGCTAATAAGAGTGATGTGGCACACAGCTCATTCTGTCTGTGCTGCTCAGGTATGTTAACTCTCCCCACTGCGCAGGTACCCTGCCCGAGTGTCTGACAGATGGTGCAGACATGATATCAGAGCTGGAGCAGCAGGAGTTAAGGATACTGAAAGAAGTGCTGAAGTAAGTGAATTATCAACTTTTTAATGAATGGAAAATGAGGCCATTCAGCCCATCTAGCCCAGTTGGTAGATAACAAACTGATCTGAGGATCTCATCTGAGCATTCACAGACAGAATACTGAGTATCTACTTGGGCAATATGGCAGGGTAGCTTGTTCCACACTCCCACAACCTTCTGTGTAAAGACATGGCTCCCGTTTTCAATGCACTTCCATGTAGTTTCCACTTGTCTGCTGGGTGATGTCGCGCTGTGACTCTCAATACTTCTGCTAGTTTGACATTGGTGATGCCGCCGAGGATGATGAATTCTGGGATCAGGTTTCCTCCAAGGTTTGGTACCTTCAGCCTGTCAGTGTAGGACATTCGCTTAAGCCCCAGAATGAATCCGGTAGCTCTTCTCTGGACTGATTCCAGGGCAACAATTTGGTGACCAAAATACACAAGTTATACTGTCAGTCATCAGTTGATTGAAATTGTGTACTTTTAACTCTTTCCTAACATTTACTTTGTATTTTGTGCTTCATCATTTTCTAGATGTAAATTATTAACACAGACAACAAAGTCTTTATCATAAGTAGCCATATATAGCTTAGCATTTCACATTTTGTATTTGTAGTTTTTATGGATGAGCACATTTTAGAGACATTTTACTTTATCCTTTACTATACTTGTTATAATTGAGAACAAATGCACTGAATTCCCAAATTTTACATTTGTGTAGTCTAGGTGTGACTAACTGGACTCTTTCATGATGGGGACAGCCTTAGTGTGGTTTAGGCACTGTGATTTTCTTTTTTTTGTATGATTTTCTTTTGATGGCCAATTAATGCTTTTTGTTAACATAAATATTCTGAATATTATTATAAATATTCTGAATATTCATATAAAACAAAGTATGAAAAAGCATGCTTGTACTTGTATAGCTTTGTACTTGGACTGCTTGCCATGCTCTGGGCTCTAAAGGGAATCTGTGGAATTGCACAAGTTAATGTATTCTCGTTTCTTCCTTTGGCATTTTCTCTCTCCAGGATTTCTGAGCAAGTTTAACTGGACCTCCAGTAGTTCAGGTCTGCCCTGTCATGTGCTGGCAGCCTTCCTGTTTCCTATACCTAGCGTCTACACAGTGAACGGCACTGTGGTCAGGGTGCTGCCAGTGCTGATGTGGAGAACAACATGCTTCACTGTGCCCCAGTGACCCTTGCAGGGCTTAGACTGAATCTTGGAGCTCATCCACCTCTGATTAGATCAGCAGGTGAATGAGGGACCTGGCGCTGTGGCTGAGATCAGAGAGTTTGCCAGGGCACAGGGGTGAAAGAATGGGACTCAGCAGTGCCCTGCTGCTTTCCGAAACAGCCTTAAAGCTTGTTTCAGTGTGGGACGCTTCGCAAAATGCAGTTGGTTATGAAAACATAAGAGGTTACAAATGAGAAGGCCTATCAGACGTGTGTGATTACTAGTAATTGATCCAAGGTTTCCTTCTGGCTGTTTCTTGAAAGAATCTGGGGTATTGGCTTCAAAAACATGGGTAGTTAGCTTGTTCCACACCCCACATTACTAGCGTTCTGTGTGGTGAACTACTTACTTTCTGATCTCAGTTTTAGACAAGCTTCTACGTAGTGTCCACTTGACTCCTTTGTTTTGTTTCACTGTCGAATCTGATGTGGTCCGCTGTGTTTAGCTTCTGAATATTTGAATCAGGTCCTCTCGTAGTCCGTTCGTGCTCCATTCTAAATCTATACGGTTCTTTTAGCCTTTCGGAGTTGGACATTCCCTTCAGCCCTGAAATGTACCTGGTTACTATTCTCTGGACTGGCATCTCTCAGTTCCTCTCCCACTCTGTAACGTTTCTGCTTCTCTTGCATATATACACGTGACGTCTCTCTGATGAGAGTTTTCTTGCAGTCGCTGTCTTGCAGTGGACGCTGTAAAGAGGTGAAGAGTTGTGGGTCTGGTGAAAGTGGATGATCACCTGCAGGAATGATAACTTCCTGCTGTGGGAGCCCTGGATAGTCCCATAATGGGATTGATGCTATTCCCGCTAAGCTAGGTCTTAGGAGCTGTGTCTATGGTGAAGTAATCTTCTTAAGACTGTTAATATCAGGTTGTGAGGCAACTGTGTAAATAATATTTTTAGCTCTGATGGATTTTGACCAAAAGCTGACATGGATCTTATCAGATACCCCTCTATCCCTTTTCTCCCTGATTCTCCTGGTTGATGTAGTGATGTCTGTTGCCTTGTAATGTGGAAACTAGTTTCATTTATTCACTGGGATTTCTGTTTCAGTTTTTCACCTCTTTGAGATCTCCTTTTGTGAGGAGGTCAATGAAACATGTGGTGCAACTTTTTAAAGTTTCTCCAGCATTCTTCTGTAAAGTGCCAAGAACGTATTTTTTTACATCCTCTGCATTCATAATAATTTTTATGTTTTTCTGACCATAAAGAAATTAAATTCAATTTATTTTTATATAGCGCCTTTCACAACAAGGTTGCCCCAAGGCGTTTAACAAAGCAAGTGACCATACATGTTGTGAATACAGAACAGAAACCCGACGACAACAGAGGAGAGGAACCAAAAACTCCTTAGTAAGGAGAAAAAAACCCTCTAGGGGTCCAAGGTCAACTGGCTGCCCAACCTCTTTGGGCATGCTAACATTATAAGATGCTGAAACAGCCAGGCTGGGGTGAGATAATAATAATAAAAAACTTTATTTTATATAGCGCCTTTAGAGGTGGCTTCTCAAAGCGCTTTACAGAATGACAACAATAAATAAAAAGAATACACAAGATAAAACACAATTACAATACAAAGAGGAGACTGTGGATGGTGGTACTAAGAAAAATAGAAGCAGAGGGGTAAAGAATGGAACCAGTTAAGTAAAGGGTCTTCTAAAGAAAAAAGTTTTGAAAGCCAGATTGGAGGGGTTCGAAAAGGTTATTTGTCATGAGGTTGTTATGTAACTGAAATGTGACAGCCGGTTCTAGAATTTTTGAAAGGAAGGGTAAGTTGGAGATGGGGCGAAAATTGTTAAGATTGTCCAGAGCCATGTTGGGCTTTTTTGGCACGGGGGTAATGGCAGCAGTTTTGAGGACCGACTTTCACCTTTACCTTTACCTTTATCTGGGGGTGCAGGAGATCAAAGGAAGAGTATGAGCAGGACATGGCGAGGAGGCAGCTGTCGGAGGACGAGGGTGGCTCGACTTCCAACAGCAGTACAGAGCGGATGGCCTTTGACAGCACCGAGCGGCAGGATACGATGCCAGGCCAGGCGTCTGAGAAACGGGCCGAGAGCACGCCTTCTGTGAGTCTCTCCTCCCACGGCAGCAGGGGGTTTCCAGGTCCAGGGACCTGCTTTTCAGTGCAAACCAGTCTTACTTAAAGTATTTCAAAAAAGGCGCCATCCTTGCATAAAACGGAGGTCTTGACTCTCTGTGTTCATTAAAAATCCCAGGGCGTTTCTCGAAAAGAGTAGGGGTGTAACCCCAGTGTCCTGGCCACATTTCCCATTGGCTCTTACCAGTCATGGCCTCCTAATAATCCCCATCTCTAAACTGGCTTCATCACTCTGCTCTCCTCCCCACTGAAGGCGCACTCTGGCTGCTGGCACGCATGGTGGTGGTGGAGGGGAATCTCCATTACCTAGAAAGAGCTTTGATTGGAGTGTCCAGAAAAAAAGCTATATAATTGTAAAGATTATTACTTAATTCAGACTTTGGATTCATTAGTCTGGATTAATATGGTCTATAGCCACTAACTGAAAATACCCTTAATGTCAGAAGACTTGTGTCCAGGGGTGGAGACCTCTGTCCACTGCACTTATTTTTGCAGGGATGCATCCTTGAGGCCACCGTCTCTCTCGGTCAGAAAGAGATTTTTCTCCAAACTCTGATGTAATGATACTTCAATTTATTTTTCAATTCAGTTTATTTTTATATAGCGCCTTTCACAACAAGGTTGCCCCAAGGCACTTAACAAAGCTGTGTGACAATATTTCATGGCATTACAATACAGGAAGAGAAAAAGCCAGAAGACAACACTGTTATTTGCTGTGGACACTGGAAAGGAGGACTGCCTATCTACAGATGTTAACCTAGTAGATCTGAGATGGCAGACTGACATTCAATACGTTCAGGGTACTTGACTCTTTGCAAGCCTGTTGAACCTGTTGACACATGAACAAGTCAGCTTTTATGAGACAACAGCTCCGATTTCCTGCAGTACAGTAATCAACATAGGTAGTGTTGACTTGATAAAGTGATACGATAAACTACATTCGGGGTTTGTTTGGACCTATATGCTTGGGAAATGATGGGCATGTGAACAAAGAAATGAATTAAATCTACCATTACATGAAAGATGATGTTCTTGGAGCTAACAGTGTGATTAAAATGGGCAGCCAAGATGTAATCCAGAGAGTGTGATGTTGGTATATTTTCTTTGTAGGTGTGCAATGCCTCAAGGATGGCCGAGGAGAAAAATATAAAAAGTGCTGGCAAAGCTGGGGATAACATGAAACATGGCACCAACAAAGTTGGCACACAGCCCACTGCAAAGCTGCTGCCTGGTAGGTGGTAGGTGTAAAGATGTGCTTGTGTCTTGTGTCTTGTGAATTATGTGGTACTGTATTAGCAACTGTACAATTTTTGCATTACTATACAAGTAATGCAAATGTCATTCAGTTGCTAATATAATAATTAAAGTGAAGCAGTATATTTAAATCTTATGACAAATGAACTGGTCTGGCTCTTATTAATGGTGGTCTTGTAACACTCTGGAGTGTACAACTTAGAGGAGTCCGCACTGTGGTGTATATTTGCTTAGCAAAGACTAGACCAGTGTATAGCCAAGATGTCCTATAGCCATGTAGAGTAGTGCTGCTCTAATCTGCAACAAGAAACCATCCATGTTCAGTAACTGCTTTACACTTAGCGGGTTCAGCTATAAACCTGGCAGGTGCATGGATTCACTCGGGGTGAGACAGCCCTTGGGCACCCATGCATAAGGAGAGGGCACAATGGAGAGATGCCATTTAAAGGCAACAGCTGCAGAAACAGAAACTCTTGGCTGAAAAGCTGAAGAAAGTCCTCAGAAAATCCTGAGGGGGTTTTGGACTGTGGGAGGGAACTGAAGCACCTGGAGAAAACATAGTGAGAATATGTTCAGGTGGGAAACTGCATCAGAATGTGTAGGCTGCAAAGGAACGAGTAATAGTAATTCCATGCTGAAGAGAGAAGAAAGAAAACACGTTTCGGTCGAAAAACACTGAAAGTTTCCAGGTACCTGTTATGCAGCTATGTACACATTCTTCTCCTTCCCCCGCATGGGACTGCGGTCAGTTTTGTGCCTCTTCAGGCTGGAATGAGTGTTTTGAGTGCAGTGAGTGAATAATCTGGTGCAAACTGTGTTCAATGTGTCGCCCAGGGAGGAGCGGTGCAGATGCTAAGCTTCTGGCCCCTGTGAGAGCTCCAGTCAGGGGGTCCGAGCCAGCGGCAGACCCCAGGGAGAAGAGCAGCACTGAGGCTGCCGAGGCCTGGCTGGAAGAGGCGCGTAGGGAGGCCGGGATATCCAGGCCTTTCACTGTGAGTTCACGTGCTCTTTTTCTAGTTGGAAGGACTGAAGGAAGTTCATCACACCTGTTTTTAATAGCAGCTTGAGAACTCACTGGAGCAAATCTGGAGTGTCATTAGGCCTTGTTAGCAAACTGAGTTACTTAAACTGTGTGTGTGTGTGCGCGCGTGTGCTGTAGGAGCTGTCAGCTGCACAGCAGGAGCAACTCCAGCAGAGGGCGCACTATCTGAGACAGCAGAGGGACAGGCTGCTAGCCATGAAGAGAGAGCAGAGAGACAAACTGTCCACGTCAGAGGAATCGCCAGTGGCTCTTGCCCCCAGGACCGTGGTAATGAACCTTTTGACCTGTAGCGGACACACCAGCAATAACTGTTTTATCAAGGTGTAGGTTAATTGGGATCAGAATAGGAATACTGCATGTCCAAGTCATCTGAACGCCACATAGATTTCTGTAGCATTTTGATCCTCCTTGATGTAAATAATCACCGATACTTTAGGATGGAATTTCCTTCATCGAGGACAAGCATGGCAGAAAGATAATTACTAACTTTTGATAGAAACTGGTTAAAAACCTAGCAATATCTTTAAAATAAGTGCTCTGATGAAAAAATGTACAGATGCTATATTTCATTTTACATACTTAAACCCCACTTTTTGAACAACCATTGCATCAAACAACTAGGCTCAGTACTGCCAAACTAATTTATTATCCATGTGCTCAACACATCATTTTAAACGAAGAACTTGGGACACTGCACTGCTAAAACCATTAAGCAAACACTGTGATGTCATTATTTACATGGCACTTCAAACCAGGACTTCCTTTTTGTTTTGCGTTGCCTTTGTTTCACAGTTGTACACTGTTTCTGTCGTCACGCAAAAAAGGACAGTTCTGGTACACGAGTCAATGATAAAGTTGCTGAAGAGAGTGTACAGACCGCGAACTGGTCCCAGCCAAGACAGGCACACAGGGCACCTAAACAGTGTTTTGTTGTGTGATGCATTTGGGATTGAGTCCCTTTTATTTCTGCATAGAACATTCCACAAAATCATTTACATCATTCTGTGTAGGGGAGGGTCATCTTTAATCTGCTGATGATGTGCTATCTTCATGTTCAATATACCCTTGACAAAAAATAAATCTCTTCTGAGTGGGTAATATTATTGTTTTAGGTTTCTTTACTGATCATGCAGCTGCATCATGGCTGGGAGGAGGTTTTACCTGTGGGTATAACCCACACATGTAGAGCTACAGCAAACTTCAGGGTTGTTGTAATTCAAGTGCCCAGTAGCTCAGGTCTTAAGTAAAGGCAGAAGGTGCTATGGGGCACAATGTTAACGTTTTGTTTTCTCAAAAGGAAATTTCTGAAGAGGAGAAAAGACAGCTGCAGAAACGGAAACACTTGGCTGAAAAACTGAAGGAAGAAGTCATCAAAAAATCGTGAGGGAGTTTTGGATCTGGATAAGTACTAGTTTCTCCAAGCACCTTGGACCACAGCAGATGGATTTTTGTGCCAGTTCCACTGTACAGCTCTAGCTAGGGAACACAGTATTGACTATTTTTCCTTCTTCATCAGAATCATTCACTTTACAGCCACAGCTGCAGAGGAGCAAATAAATGGACTGAATTATCTGGCTGTAATGACCTGTACACTGTTTAATAAAGCAATTTTCTATATATTTTTTTTAAATAAGAGCTTATGTAGTTTAAACCACAGTGGCCTAAGAAAATAAAATAGACTCTAATTTAGGTTAATTTGACATTTGCCATGCTTCCCTTAGACAGACAACCACCTGATGTTACTGTACCAATCTAAACTTTCATCAGGCAGGAAGTACCAAAGATGTGATCTCTGTATTAAAGTTTATTTATATAAATCTGAACCACTGTGTCAAAAGCCAACTTTTAACATACCACCCCACTACGGGGGAAATTTCACAATGTGTCCATTATTCACTATTTTAAAGTTCCAGGCAGCTGTAAATATACTGGTAGAAAACAATGAAAGTAGACCAGCTTGGGCATCATTTATACAGTGACTTTGTAGAAACCCACATCTTTGGCATCAGCTGATCACCAGGTGGCTATAGAAAAAAATGCTTTGGTGACAGGAGTGTTGTATAGGCTAAGGAAATTATACACGTCTATTGCGAACGAGAGGGCTTAGGCTCAGAATTATTTCAGATAGGTCAGGAAAGACCAGGCTTAAAAACCCCTTGGCTGCGTGCCCAATTCTATGCCACAGATTTAATGCACAGGACCAGCAATGCAGACTTAGAGGCAAACTGAGCCAGGAAGCACCCTTTGACTCATCTGCACTTTACAGGTTTTGATGTTAAAGACTCAGCTGCCATTTCTCCAAGAAGGGGGTGTCAAGGTATGTATACACATACATATTGAATAACTGTAGCCATCAAGCATTCAAGTCACAAGAGCTAGAAGAGAGGATGCAATTTCTTCTGTAGGTATCCCAGGACCCCATAAGGCTTCTGAAAGCCATAGGTCACTATCTGCTAAAAAAAAGCCAGGTCCTCTTTCCCCACCACCAGCCCATGTACATAGGCCAGAATAAAGCTTGTTTCAAAGGTGCCCCTATTATTCTGACAAGCTCCCCAGAAAGAAGCAGGGGACTTGCTGCTGGAACAGATCCGCTTGCTGACCATCGCGTATGAAGCTGCACAGGAACGGAACGGAACAGAGGTTAATTTTACACACTTTTCAGCATGAAAATGATGAACCTTCACTTGTTCCTGTTATTTCTAAAATCAAAGAGCAATGGAATAAGTAATACTGTTTCCTCAGTATGCTGCCACAGAATAGCTTGTGTGGATATTTTGAAGTAAGAAATTAAGTATTTACACCAACCAAAAAGTCACACCAACCAGACATCACAGTAGCTGGAATATTATCTTTCAGGTGACAAAAAGTACCAGCATGTAATAAGACAAAATTAGCTTATTTTAATGCCAGGATCATATTTAATCTCTGAATTTTACATCAGAACCTTTTTTTAATGTATCAAACATATACAAATGGTGTAGAACGGAGAGAGTGGCAGTTTATTCACTCATACAAAACCTTCTGGAAAAAATATTAAATCTACAGAGATCCCACCTTTGAAAGTTACATTTTTTTTTTATCTATTAGACTCCCCAAATGGGCATACCGATTTATTTTGAAATGCTTACATCTGCTTTAGCAATTTCAAAACAAAGTTGCTGCAAGAGGAATACCAGTGTCAGATGGCTGCAACTAGTTTAACAACCAGTGCTAAACTCGGAACAGTTTGACTGTAAAAACCATGCTACAGGAAAACCTGCACCAACACGTCTGCCTAAAGATTTGTTTCCTCTGCAAATAGAAAAAGATTAGCTGCATTAGGTAAAAAAGTAGAACATTGATTTACAAATGAACTGCAGTTAACTTAAGCATGTTTTTTTTTTAATTCTGCAAGTTTCCAGAAATTCTTAAATCTCACCACCATCTGAATCCTTGAATAAGTTGGTTTCTCAGATTTTGAAGATTTTTTTAATCAAAATAGTGTTTCCCTAAAAAATATACTATTTGTAATAAAGTTAATGAGGGTAACCTTGACATGAAGTAAATCAAACAGCCAAAACAGATTTAAAAACTTTAAACATCCTGTTATCTTGACAGCAACTGCCCCCTTTTGCTGTATTTTTAATAGGTTTTTTTTAAAATCACTATTGCAACTGTGCTCTCCACATTGAATCATGTTTCTGGTTAAAAGAAAACTAAACAGTGGTCCCACCTGAAGAGTTCTAAATTTACACTAGCAGGTATAGCTCCCCCCTTTGAAATAGCTTCATGGGATAAACTGGTAAAAAAAATGCACACTGTACAGTACTTTTAATAAAATTATGAATACAGGATTTGTTACTGACATGGTTCCAGCATTAGGCCCACAAATTAGACCAGGTTTGAATGTCTGAGTCCTGCTCCTTGGAACTAGTTTTTTTTCTCTATCAGGTCCTCTCCAAATGTTAGGACCCAAAGCTCTAGAGTTTCAGTCAGGCTTCCATTACTAACCTGCTAGTCCTGCCAGCCTGACTGGCCTGCTACCAGCCCTGCATCCCTCACTCGTTTTGAAAAGTATCCAGGTAGTGGGATGTGCCGTGCTCCTGGCCTGATGCCGTGCCAGTCGAGTGGGGAGCACTGGCACACTGGTGGCTACACCCTGGGTCCTGGTCTATCCTGGTGGTTGTGTTGAAGTGGGATGCAGGGAGGAGAGGTTTCTCTCAGTCCGGTGGGCTGCGGAACAGTGGCACCAATGTAGTCAGACCAGGCAAGACTTCCTGCACCTGAGCCTTTTACGATCCTAGGCGAGGCCGTTTCCTAGGAGACTCCTCCTCCTCGTCTTCCTCCTCCTCCTCTTCGTCGTCTGGATAATCCACAAGACCAACCAAACCCGCCTGCTGGTGCAACAAAACAAAAGGGCCTTCATGATCAAAGTGAAATCCAGAGACGCCAACACTGAATCTGCCCCCTGTAGTGGCACTTTGGCAAACTTGAAAGCCCTGCAAATACATTTTTTGGCTTTTGGTACACACTTTCATCACACAGGAAGGCCTTCATAAAGTAAGGTTCACTTGAACTTATCAGAAACTATTATTACTATCACAGAGGATCTTTATTATGCTGCATCTTAGATTCCATACTACAGGAACTACATAGTCCGAATGCCCTGGTATCTTCTGAAAAACAGAACCACTGCCCTGAGCCAGCTGACCTTGGTCACAGCTGCAGCCGGCGCAGCTGCGAGCTTGGCCGAGGAGCTGGTGGGACTGCCGGGAGATGTGGGGGAGCCCGAGGACTTGCTGCTGGCACCGTTCGCCCCGTTCCCTGCTCCCGCGGAGTGAGTGAAGGTGAACTTGAAGCTGCCGCTCGAAGTCCTCTTCGGCAGGTTCTCCTTGTCTTCACTCTCTTTCACTGGGCAGTCAAGAGGGAGAACAAGCTCAACACCACGAAAAGAGCTACGGCGACCGATCGGCACAATCTCTGCACGTGTAAAAGCTGAATAGCAATTATTTTAAACTGCAACTAAGTGAAAACACACCTAAACTTAAAGAAAAATGCTGTAATGACCCTTACAAATGCAAATACCTTTTTTCGCTTCTATGAACTTTCCGTAGTTGTCAGAAAAGTCGTCCTCTGGTTTGCTCTTCTCAACAGGAAGGACCACAGCTTCGCCCTCCTCATCATCATCTTCATTAAACCACGTTTCTTCATCGTCCTCCAGAGACCTGGCATCCCGGCGGTATCTGTCATGACACAGCGCAGAGAATGTACTCTAAGTGGTTGCCACAGACTTCTGCTAAATCACTTCTGACAGACAACAAGGGAACCATTTCTCCGGCTCTGTCCAGGGGATAGCTCTAACCAACATGTTGCTAATTTACCCCAACTATTTTCTATTTTAGCTTGGGTTTTCTATAACTAATAGCAGAAAGCTTCCAACCAGTTTGCCCCAAACCAGATGATGTACTAGCTAGGTGGTGTCAGCAACTGGTCCTTAGCAGAAATTCTCGGTCTGTGGCAAAGTCAAGTTTTTTTTGCAATGGACTGCCGTATGCAGAAAAAAATGGCTTCAAAAGTAAAACAGACATGCCAGTAGCTCCGCCAGGAAAAGGTTAGGAGAGGGGATGGCTGCTTCCACAGCAAAACTTTTTTAAAAGTGTTAGAATTGCTGATAACATTACATGCCAAATGCTTCAGTGAAACTTCTTCTGGAATCACGAAAACTGAACCAGTGGAGTGCATACTTACCTGTTGAGTCTCTGACTCTGGCGGTCCTTCTCCTGCTCATATCTCGTCTTGAGCCCTTTGAAGGTCTGAACATACTCAATAGATTCAAGTGCTTTGTAGAAGTTATCTACTATGTGTGCTATGAGAGATTTAATATCCTCCTAAGTGAAAAGGAAAATAAAATTAAAACAGGAGCAACTCAATTTAAAATCTTGGAACTGCCACTCAAAAATACTCTTGCTTACATTCTTATTGATTTAATGCATTGTTTCTCATGTAGTATGGGTAAAATGCTTTATTTACAACCAATGTTATGGTACCTATATCACCATTCAGACAGCAAATATAGCTCCAGTATAATTGTGATCCTTAACTGTATATTCAAGGTCCATTCACTGCAATATCACTTTTATAATTTCTAAAAAAACAAACCTCACAGTGAAAAGCATAGAAAAAAAATCACAATTAAGCTTTGTTCCAGCTTTGAGTTTTTAAAATATAGTGCATATTATTCTTTAGCCTATTCTACATCACGCAGTACTTCACATGTATGAAAACAATGAACCAGAAATCAATTAAATGTCTTTATACTTAAAATTAAAGCCTGAATAACTTTAAACAATAAACATCAGGACAATTAAATTAATTTTTAGAAGCAAACTATCAGTTCTACTTTTCTACATTATGCTTTATTAGATAATTGTTCTTAACGATATACAAAATATTGCAAAAAATCAAGTTTGATGAAACACTTACTACTTTAATGAACTCAAAGAGCTCAATAATGGCAGAATTTAAAAGATTATATCTCGTTCCATTGTCCAACAAGGCATTTATTACTGGCTCGAATAAGTTCCCTTTAATGATGTAACGGTTATAAAACTCATCCTTTAGGCCTATGATTCTTCTCATGAAGCGCAGAGCACCTGTGTACAACAAAATCAAGAACAGTAGATAAATCCCATGGAATCACATTTCCAGTACTGTCAAAAAGGGATTTCTAGTGCAGAGTTTAGCACTCCTGACTGACAGCTAAACCTGTACACAGTAGCATCATGAGCTCAATGTACCGAAACCACAGGGAATCCCGACAACCTCCAATCAGTTTTTAGGGGAGAGTGAATGGGTAAGGTCAAAAATACATTTAAAAGACCAAATCAGGTCTAATCTGAAATCCGCAGAAAAACAGTTTAGAGGTCAGGGGTAAAGTAATACTTTCATATTCAAGTGCACAGACAGACCTTTTTAAAGACCAGCTACACTGCACCACTGACCTTTAACCTCTCATTAATGCATGGCTGTTCTTTATGGAAGACAAACTTACACAAAGCTAAGAAGGTGTGTTTAGAGTTCATCAGCACCAGAACCCGCCTCAGCAGGTCTTTGTTCATGATGTAGTTCTTTATGTGATAGGTGTGATGTTCCACACAGAACGTGAGCAGCTCCAAAATCAAAGCCAACAATTGGGCTGTCTGGAAATTATCTGAAAAGGACAAATATTTAAAATAAATACAATTTAGAAAATGCATACAAAGCTATACTTTAAAATTCTAATGTACTGTAAAGCACAAAGAACAGAGCCACACTGAAATACACAAAAAAGCACTAAATTTCAAAGGCAAAATCAAGCACTTACCAGGACAAACTGCACTAATCTTGGGGGATCCAACTACAGCATCTGACAAACAAGTACAAGCCAGTAAAAACAAGGAATGCAGCTATACCTTCAGCACAATAATTACATATTGAGCACCAGTATAAGCTAAATGTAGCATTTTCAATATTTTTAAAAAAGTGAACTATACTTCATGCATGTTGTAAAAACATTCCAGACAATAGCTGTTACAGAAAGTTATCTGGGAAAAGCTGTCCTTTTATAACAGAGACCATATAATTTTTACCTAATCAAGTTAATAGCTAGTTAGGAAGGTGAAGGCATATTTCAAAAATGACTCTGAATCAAGATCACAGAAACATTAAGTGCATCCAAATTAGTGGACCCATATTGTGATATGAAAAATCTTATCAGTTAGAGAAATCAGTATCTCTTAAACACCCCCTAAATCTTGCCTTGGTTTTGGGGCTATAAGGAATTGTAAGCCCCAATGCAGTGCACAGGTATCTGGAGTATCTGACAGCACATGCACAAATCTTACCCAATGACCAGGCAGAGCCTTAAAGCAGAGGAGGACAGGACACATTCACAGTGCAGCAGCAAAAGTCAGTTCCACCTTACCTTTGACATTCTTCTCCTCAGCTGTATTAGCCAGAAGAGGAGCAGTGAGAACATGCATGCAGTACTTGTAGAAAAAACTGAGGAATTCTGTCTTCTCAGTTTTCTGCAAAGCAAAAAAAAAACCACTCCATAAAGTCACAGTTGGAGGACTGAAAACACTTGTGACCTTCTGAGAGATCACCATGGACACAAGTCTTACATTTGTAGGTGCCAGCATGTTTTCAGGGTCGATCAGGGTGCGAAGAAGGCCCATCAACTGGACAGCTCCCCCCAGCTCTGGGTCCGTGTCACAGATCATTTGTTTGATCACCACGTTTATCAGAAGAATGTCCTGCATATTGGAGAAGAGTCAGTGAACGATGCTTTACTCACCAAAATCAGGATTTTTGACAACTAGATCAGCAAATCCTAATTACAATCCCCAAAAAATCAAATCATGACATATCTTAAATCCTCAGTGACAAGTTTGATCCAAGCCAAGCACTAAGCTTTCGCCTGTAGTAGATCTGCTCATGTTATACTGATCTTGTTGCTCCCAAAGGCTCAAAAACAGATGACAAACCTATATCTGCTAAGAGTTTACCTGGATCAGCAGTAATTTAAAAAAAAATGCAGCAAAAAACGAACTTTAAGCAGAAAAGGGTCCAAAAAAGGTCAGGCACAAAAATGGGTCTTGAAGTTTCCGCTCACACATTCCGGCTTTGAAAAGGCCAACAAATCCCTACTTACATCTTCATTCTGCTGTGGCTCCTGCATGACAAACTCTCGAACCATGGACGGACTGAACTCCACCAAATAAGAGAAGATGTCTGTTGCTGCTGCCCTTACTTGCAAGTCATCCATGCCCTGTCAAAAAGAAAGACTCCACTGAAAGCTGAAAGAAACCTGTCTGCAAGGGCGTTCCACACTTAAAATCCTGGAACCCATTTTCCCCTTGAACGGTCCAGTGAAAAGCCTCGAAATCAAAGTTGAGCAAACCAAAGCTCATACAATCATTAATATGATAAGATATGTAGCTGCTTGAATGCTGATGGATTTCTAAGAGTGTACGCTTGATATTGTTTGGCTTTTTCAAAATCATAGAAATCCAGTAAGACAAGGGGTCATCAAGGTATAGACCACCCAGTTTCGGAGATGGTCAGGGAGCATGTTTCCCCACTTTGTAACTCTTTTCCTTCTATTTTTAAAGGTCAGGATTGATTTTCATTCTTCACATAAAATTAGGAATAAAATACAGGAAAATGATGCTAATCCAATTACTCACCATCACTATTTCAAGTGCAGGAAGAATTCCCAAGTTTGCCAGAGTCTTGAAAAATGCGTCTCTGTTCTGTGGTTGTAATGTTTGTGAAAATGCACAGAACTCTTTGAAAAAGTTAACCTTTAAGGAAAAAAAAAAGGCTTAAAATGGATATTTTATCATGTTAAAGGCAGAACAAAAAATAAAACCTGATCAAGTTCAACTGTCTTCATCTGCTATTTTCTACAAATTACAACTTGGTTCAGGAGCACTGTCTCTGTGGAAGCTGATGTCTCTTCCAGCACTTATAAACTGGAAAACCATGCTGACATCACTCTTCAGCTGAACACAACTCAAAGTCATAGATATTTTAGTAGAATGTTGAATCCTCTGCACACACAGGTGAGCGCAAGCACCAGGTTTCACCTTATATTGTGACAACAGCAGTCCTCACAGCATCTTTCATATGGAATTTGACCAATGTATCCAGGTCAAGGAGAACACCGTGAAGGGTTATAGCAAATTAAGAGCACCAGATATCTGAGGATGAAGGATTCTCAGCTTTGAAACAGAAGAACTTTACCTTTACATAGAGAAACCATAACACTTACTAGTTCACGTCTCTTTACATCCTCAGTTGCTTCATCGGTTAACTGTGCAAAGACTTCAGACAAGAACTTCTCATCTTCCTATTGTAGAGTTAAGGGGGAAAAAATGATAAATTAATTTCAACTAACAACTCGATTCATAAAGTATAAATTAGAATGAGGTGCTGCACTGATAAATATGGGAAACATACATTGATGATTACATTGCTATGGGCAACCAACAATTTAAGATGGGATCCCCGAGAAGCATTTAAGGTTTGTGAGAGAATGAAACAAGCCAAAAGCTCTTTTAATAATAATAATAATGTTTCTTTATTAGCCCAATACAATTTCTTGCATTAGGAATTCGTCTTTTCGCATACCCCAGCTTTTCTCCAAGGAGACACAGACACACAGACAGGGAGAGAGCTTGGGGTCAGAGCGCAGGGTCAGCTATTGTACGGCGCCCCTGGAGCAGTCAGGGTTAAGGGCCTTGCTCAGGGGCCCAACGGAGTAGGATTCCTCTGCCGGCCGCAGGATTTGAACCGGCAACCTTCCAGTCACAGGTGCAGATCCTTAGCCACAGAGCCACCGCTCCGCCCCAATAGTTTACTATTACTGTATATAATATACAGTAATAGTAAACTGGCATAAAGCACATTTGCTTTAAACTGGGTTTAAAGACAGCCACCACAGCTGAAATGAAGGACTACCCTGGTCAATGTGGTACCAATACCTAGTGGCATTTCAATCTGCATGGTGTCATTTTTATTGAAATAACGCTAAAAAAAAACTCATCACTGGCCGGTGATACAGGTCTTTTAAAGCTGTAGCTGAATGTTCTACTAATAGAATGGATCCTCACATGTGCTCAGATGTGATTTAAGAAAACTTTAAGAAAATAAGTTTATAGCCTGTACCTTACTGTAGTTTTCACCCACTACATTGAAGAGGCATCAATAATTAGTGTACTATGAAACAAAACTTATTTAACGGTAATTAAATATAAAAAAAAATTCCCTTCTCACTTTACAAGCTAAATCTTCCAAAATCTTAACTGGCCATCAAAAAGTTCTCTCATGGCACTGTCACTTCTCTCTAGGAACACTTTATAGGGATGCTGAGTTACAGCTTCAACCTGCCCTCAGAACTGAACTCTCACACCTCCCATCTCCTCCAACGCCAAACACCTCGGAAGACACTGATTATTATAAGATGGTTACAAATGTGCAGTTAGTGCTTTTAAAACATTGCAAATTAGGCAAATTTAAAAGAAAAATGCTGTTATCAGTCTGGATAATTACTGGCATTGATGCAAATTTCACTGATCAATTGTCAGACCAGTCTTCACTGATTATACCAGACAGAACAGTCAAAACACTTGACTATGACCAGATTTACTTTCTCTTAACCAAATAAGCCTTTGGAGAGCTAAATCCAAGAGATTTTCCCATTTGAATGCTTAATCTTGGGCAAATAAAAACGCTGCAACGTAAACAGTAATTTATGCATTTTTAGTTTGACTACAGAGGACTACGAACATTTAAGAAAATGTTAATTCATGTTTTCACTTTGACAGACAACAAAAACATTCCTGTCAGCTATAATAAAAACCTTTAAAAAATCCATAGGCTTAAATTTAAAAAGATTCTTAACCGCCTGTGGTTAAAACCTCACTGTGTAATTTAATTCTTTTGAGTTTCAGCAGGTCTTGCTGGAACAGAGAACAAGTTCGGGACTCACAAGCAGCACAAGCAATGTCTCACTGGCATATTAAAGTGCCAGGTGTGGAACAAAGGCTCCCCAGCAGACGCCAACCTTTTTATTCTAGTGCTACCTCACTACACACCCCAATCTCATCCACATGTTCCTCGGGAAAGTGCTGCAACACGACAGACAATATTCCAGGATGCAGGAAACATCCCGCTTACCCAACAGACATCTTTAATAAAGGTGTCCTGCAGAAGCACCGCAATGTATTTGGTTGGTAACCACGGTAAACTAATATAGTTTATTTTTGTTTATATGGGATTTAGTCATTCCAACCTGTCTTTTCCTTTAAAGAGCAGATTTTCACTCTTTGAAGCTGGGCTTTAGTAAAGCATTACCGAGATTCTTTTTGTATAATAAGGGCTTGTGTGTTAAGTGCACACCATATTTGATATTAAATGTTTATGTATTTGCTAACAACTAATACTGTACTGCAAATGAGCAGGAGTGTTACCGTTTGAGCATCAGCTAATGACTTTAAGCATGATACTTGCATAATTAACCAGGAAAGTTAGTTTTCATAATAAGGCACTTCTCTGTTTTAAGGTGAAATTGTTAATTATATTTGGGCTCTGCAGCCAACTTCCATTACAAACGTTTTCACCTTACAAGCAGTTTTCGGAGGGATTACTGCATTAACTTCCTACTGATGAGTAACATTTTGAACGCCCACCATCTGCCCTTTAAAATGGTAAAGACAGCCCCTCAATGAAAAGACAGCAATGAAATGATCTCTAAACTATGGTTTAGAAAGGCTTTTGTTTTTTAATGAAAACCTACCTGTAACATGCTCACAATCTCCACCTTGTTGAAGAAAATGAAGGATGTCAGCGTGGAGAGAAAGTTCTCTTCAAAAACAGAAGGAGTTGGCAAGATGATGTCTTGGATGTACTGGACTCTGTAGGTCTGATGGATCTTCTGTCGCAGTTCCGAGTCTGTGATGGGTATGACCTCCTTGAACTTGGCAGTCTTGGTCAAGAATTCCCTGTGCTTTTTTGGCTGCACTAGCGAGGGGTCATATTCCAGGCACCCCACCACATCCATGATGCAGTCGTCCGAAAACATGACCTCAAACAGAGCCGCCTTGTTGAGGAACAACACACCTCTGATGATTTCATACAGGTGGTGCAGGCCCTCAGTGTTCCCCATCTGTTCACAGACCTGGAACAGCTGCAGCAGTTTCTTAATGTAGCCCTCGTTCATTAGGGCCAGGGCCAGCTTCTCCCTGCGGATGGGAGAGGACAAAACCGAGGTCACGAGGTCGGCGATCTCTTCCAGCTTGTTCAGCTCGCAAGGCGGGAGGTCGACCAGGTGGCTGGTCTCGGGCATCTCCTCGACATGCTCCTCCTCGGACTCATCGATGGGGTCCTGTGTGATCTCAACCGTAGGGTCTTTTCCTTGAACCTAATATGTAGAATGCAAATGGACAGAATTTCTATAAAATAGAAAACTCAAAATGTCTTCAATGCAGCTGAAACAACAGTGAACAAAACACCCATAACCTAATTAAGAATCGTTCAACCCCAATGCAAGGATTGAGCTCAAAAAATTAATGCAGAACTTTATACAGTTTAGTCCTTATAAAGCCTGTTTTAGCATCACAATTGTGTAGATCCAGGTATAATGCTATCAGAAAAACTTGACTTTGGTTTTGAGACCTTCACTTTGATCTTAGCCAAACAACGTTAATAAAGAACTTCAACCTGGAAATTTTAAATGTTTACAGAAATCAGCTTTGTACAAAATCACAGCCAACCGAAAAACATTCTTGCAAGCAGCTATTTGAACTTTGTCATCGCCTTCTCTTTGATAGACAACATCCCAGCCCTCCCCCTGACTCAACAGCTGACATGGGCTCTGCAGCCCACGGGCTAAAAGGCCAAAGATACACAAGGAGATCTCTTGGGTTTCCATCGGACGATCACGAAACCACAGGAGCACTCCGCCTGTCGGCTTTTAACTGTAACCCCACAAACCCCAGAGCAAGAAAGAGCTTCCCACATGCCAAGCACACAGCTCCATCCTGGACTGAGTGTGGAGAACTGAGTGAGGATCAGCATTTGGCCCTCAATTTCCCCACTGCTACAAACTGCATTAACACTGCTCTGTTCTGATGCTGAAACAAAGACTGAAAATACAGAACACCAGGCGACTCATTACAACCAACACAAAAAATTCAAAAGCTAATGCTGACAGGACAGATGTAGACGTTAGTCTGTTAAACAAGTTTTTTTTTTATATGTTCCACTTTAAGTCAGATCAATGTTAACACTTAGGTTAATTTACAACCCTTGTGAATTAAAAAAAAACACAAACCCTGTCTGTAACTTAGCTATATACTTGCACAAGAACCTCCCAGTGAACACAACTGTGGGCAATGAGATTAGATACCGCTCTATCAACCCAAGAGTGTAGCTCAGTCCCCTGTGAAGTTCACAATACAACTGCACTTTCACAATGCACTACAGCTACAGGGAGCAGTGTCCATAGAACGTCACATCAGACGGCTCCCATGTAGTAAACTGTGGTACCTGGCAAGAAATAGCACCAGGTACAGACTAGGTGTAGTTTCCCCTTTGAACGCCTTGTTTGTAATCTCCCATCAGATTTGACCCAGCGCCTAATGTTCCCTAATGCAACAAAGGATGAAGTCGCAAACAATGTTTAGGAGCTGGTTTAAAATAGTAAAATGTCATTTTACTATAAAACACAGGTACAGGTAGTACTGCCTATAGCTCCTCAAAAAACTTTCTTAATCTCTCCATGTCAGCAACCCCAGATATAAACATTTATTTTTAGTAACAGGTATTTAAAGGCAGCCCTGCTCTTGGGTACATTCGTTTACCTGGCAAATCTTCTCCCATATTTCATCACAGCCTGCCTTCTCCTGGAAGCTCAGAGCCAAGTCATAATTCTCCGCCTCCGACCACACGATCAAGGTATCCTGCAAAGCAACAGCAGCACACCTCAGGCAAAGAAAGGAAATAAGACAACCCTGCTGTGGAAATGAAGATAAACCTGTTTAAATGAAGTCTCTTGTGGCCACAGGCTTTGTATGACCCCCCTACCATGTCAACCAAACTGCTGCTGTTAAGAACACATGACTGTGACCCATGATATTCTATAATCACCGCTTGTCACAGTCTGACAGGCTGCCCTCCACCATCTCATTCAAATACTGTGACAGATAAAGAATAAGTGCTCTCAAAACACTTGTTGAATGAACTGTCTGGTGTTGTTGACAATACTGTTCTTCAAATTACTATCAATTGTGTATCAGTGTGTGGTGTTGTCCATTGTACTGTGCATGTCCTGAGAGAACAGTAAGAATCCCATTATACACGTAAATGGCGAGATTACACACAGATGCAGAAAGGTAGTCTTCGGACATTATTAACAATGGAATAAGTATTTTTGTTTACTCAGTATCTCAATCATGTTCACTGTAGGTTACATTTCACAGGCCTATTATAATATGGTGAAATTCAACACATCAAATGGGCATTTTGGGCTAGGAAACTGAGAAATGTGCGAGACGAAAGGACAGTGTTACTACCTCATTTTACAGTGCTCACGCCTTACACTGCTACTTTAACACTCAAGGAAACCTCACTTCAACGGTCATATAATACATGCAAGAGTACATGAAGACATTTCCGACGTGTCTAATCACACGCAGTACTTACTTGCTGCTTCTGATATGCCGTGTTCGGACTGATTTTAGACTCCAGCAGAAGCGACCCTAAAAAAAGAAACGGGTTTTTCAGAGTTAACGCTGCGTTGTCACTGCTACCTGCTGGTTTAACCAGCCCAGCAGTGCACAGGAAACCACGAGTTCGCTGCCACACTCAACCAGCCGTGCTGAGTGTGCTCACCCTGGTTACTTTCCCAACAGCACATACAGCCCCTCTGCCCTGGACATATCAAACTAGCCATAATCTTTCAGAACGTCGTTCTAGACAAAGGCAGCATTTCCACACTGACATGGACCGTTTTAAATCAATATATTCCGTGAATAGATTGTTAAAAAAAACTGCACAATTCCGTTTTCTGAGCATCCAGCTCCTGTTATTTGTCTGACGCGATACTTATAAGAGACCATCTAAACAGAGCACGTTTATGAGGCAAGGGGAAGTTCGCACCGGGTATTTACAGAAAGCTCATCCCCTGTGGAAGAGAAACTCTAGTAAGACTGCGGGAGGGCTTCAGGACCTACTTCACTGCCGCTAAACACACGCATTCCCGCTCCAGCGTGCACGGAGCTGGCTGCTCGCACAAGCCCGACAAATCTGCATCAAGAAGCAGCTCAAGAGCACCATCCCCTCCGAGCCGCGAAACCGGACAGGAACCCGGTGCTCACCGTCGGATTCCGCCCGGACCAGCAGGGAGACCCCCTTCAGCCTGTCCACATAGGTGGCGGAGACGTGCCCGGTGCCTCTGTCGTCCCACTGTCGGTCTTCATTCAGCGTGTACACCTTCACACGGCGCCGGGTGTCCGACATGATTTCTCCCGCTCTTACCCCCACGCTTTTGAAAAAAAACGAAAACAAATCTATTTCTTTACCCCAGGCTGTAAACTTTCCGTTTCAACCCGCATGTTCAGCGACGCACTGTGCCTAATACGACGAAGAAAACACGGTAAATTTCAACACAGTCTGCTCGGCATGCTAATGAGAAAGCTTTTCTTTACTAAGCCTACGACTACAAAACAGTTAGTTCCCCGTCACCCACATAAAAACAATACGTTTCTCCACCGTTTCTCTCTAGCTCGAACTGCCGTCCGCCATCTTGTAACCTGATCTTGTGTCTTTTTCTTTCCCTACGTCAATCAAAGCGGAGCCGCCCCGGGGTCTTCTCGCAGGGGCTACGGAAGCCGCCAGCGAACAAGCGCCGGAGCGCGAACCTCACAATTTGAAAAGACAGACAGCCCGATGGGCGAGTTTTCTACGGGGCGCCGTTTCTGTCATACCGCGTTTCGCACAGCTCACTTCGCCTTTATTTAAATACTGCGAAGCCTTGCCATTAAAAAGATTCGCCATTTCACTCTTATTAAGTAACACGTGAAGGACCTTTGTTGCATCCAATTTCCAGTAAAATCCATATCTTATACGAGCCCTGACCTTTGTCTCTATGAAAACGAATTTATTTGTCCTGACAAAAAGGTATATCAGATTAAATTGTTTTTGAAAGCACATACTTCCTCAATCAAGTCTTCTAAAGGAAGTGTCTGGTCTGAAGCCGTCTGGACTCACTGTAGAACGTCTACAGAAAGAGGCTTGTCATTGGATATTTAGTACGGATTTAATGTCTGAAAACCAAACTGTATGGACCAGGATAGGCATACTCTACAGGCATATCTGAACTAGGGAATGAGACCAGTTTCAAAACTAAAAGATTTTTTAAATACATTAACCAGTTCTTAGTGATGCTTTGCAATACATGGACTCTAGGGACGTAAGACTTCATTCAAATAACAGTTCGCCTGTCTGAATCAGGGTCCTCTGATGGTTTTGCTACTAGTTTACTTCAGTTAGAAGTACACTTAAAATATAATAAAATAATAATAGTTTTTATTACTATTAGATTTTATTAATTTTTCACAGTGCGCACAGTACACTCATCATACACCAGCTCTCAGTGAGGAGGAGAACAGAGTGATGAAGCCAGTTCAGAGATTATTAGGAGTCCATGACTGGCAAGGGCCAGGGGGAAATTTGGCCAGGACGTGGGGGTTACACCCCTACTCTTTTTGAGAAATGCCCTGGGATTTTTAATAACCACAGTCAGGACCTCTGTTGTTTAAGCTTATTTTATGACAAATTTTAAAACACAAAAGAATGGCTCCATATATAGTAGAATACATGGCTTAAAAGCAAGCAAATCAACTTGAGATATATATGTCAAAAATGTAATATGCTTATAACTCATTAACGTAGAAATCTGCCCTGTCTATCCACAGACATGAGAATAAATTGATCAAATCAGGAAGAATTATTGGGGTCACACATAATTGGCTTATGTTTACTTATAAGCATGTACAGTAAATCTCAAGAAATTGCAGTTTCCAAATATTCCAAAGCTCATGTTAAAAAGTTAAAAACATGCAAACATTTACAGTTGAGTTTTTGGTCCATCTGACTTATCTGTCTGATAAGTTAAATCATTACTCCCATGATTTTATCCACCCAGTTGAGTTTCAACAACACGGCTGGGCAGCTTGTTCTACACCCTCACAGCACTGTGCACTGCCCCCTGATCTGACAGATTTGCAAGTCACACGGCTTCACAAGAGCAACAGCTGGCCAACGTGTTATCACACCTGCTGGCAGAGAGAGGTCACCAGTGAACTGCATGATGGGAAGGGATCGCAGCACAGAGCACGATGGCCCTCTAGGACTAGGAAGTGGGCGTTCCTTTCTGGAGGATGAGAAGACCCCTGCCTACTGCATGATAAACAGCTTCAAATCCAGCACAGAGAAAATAAGAAGCCAAACTGAAAATAAAGGCCCAGGTCCTGCAGATTATTCCGATATAGCTAGAACATTATATGCATCAATGATATTGGGTTGCCATCTTTATAACAATGAACATACTGTGCAACTGGAAGTGTGGTCCTGTTTTATATACTCTAAATCATTAGTAAAAATATTCACTTTTACTATAATTCTTTTCCACTGCTGTTTAAAATGCAGTAATATCATCACAGCTGATGAACTTGTCTTAAATCATAAAAGTGGTTCTGTAAAGAGCAAAATGCCTTCAGCTGGAAGCATTAAGAAATATAGACACTATAGGCTTAGATGAGGAAGCAACTAAAAAACTCTTAATGCACAAATGTGTTTCATTCTTAAGCATGCTGAGGGAGTGTGTGAGTGGGGTGTGGCTCTGAAGCTCTGCTGTCAAACTAAAATTGCATTAATCAAGCACCATAGGAATACATGCTAAAACATCTTGCAGATAACAGTTTGAAACCTTCTTTCTTATATACTGAAAATTGCTTGTTGGAATAATCAAGAATAAATAGAGGTTTCTGTATTTATTATTTTACAAAGCTTTTTTTTTTTAAACAGTCTAAAAATATAAAAAAGATACAGGATTTATACGTCATTTAAATTATGTTTCTCTCGCACACACACGGTGGCAGGAAACTCATTCTTTAATGTTGGCTTCTGTGCTTGCCTACAGGCCCATGCAGTCAGTGTCTAGATCTTCTCTGAATTGAAGCACAGCTCTTTTCACAGAAGGAGTGGGCTTGAGTTTGCATGGCATCTGATGCTTCTCATGCCCCACTCTTACACTTTCCTTTAAGAACTGGATTGTTAGAGACAGTGGCTATCATTAAAGCTTCCACTAATTAATTGTCTTTCATAAGTACTGTTTATTATGATACATCTATTCATCAATTTTTCATTCAGGAAAGTTTGTGGAGCACAATTTTGTCCAAGTGAGGAGCAGAATTAAATCAGCTGAGCTGAACAGGGGATGCCAGTACTTGAACCTGCAGCTCAGCTGTAACAGATGCATTAGTGGCCACTGCATTCATGCTGCGGCACTGTCAAGCTTTGGAGAAAAACATCAAAATGCTGCACTTTAGTTCAAATGAGGCTCATCACCATCACTCTAGTTGTGCTCTGGGTGACTTCAGATTCAGCCTCTGCTCCATGAGACTGTTTAGGTTTCTGAAGGAAGATTCCTAAACAAAGGTGGCAGTACCAGAAAAGAGAGGCAATTAAATCAATCTGGGGATACAATGAAATCCGCCTGCCTGGCACTTGGTTTAACAGAGAATTGGGGTAAAGCTGTTAACCTTTCAGTGCACCCCGTGATCATCTTTCAAGAGAGGCGCAGGGCAGAGGCTCCCCAAGTCCTGAAGCCAGACCCATGGACAGCACTGACCCGTCCTGCGGACTCTCACTGAGAAACGCAGCCGGCTCAAGCTCGGCCTAGAGGCAAGCCAGAAGACAACAGCAGAACAGGGCAGCCGGAAATCCACGCTCCCAGCCCCTCGCGCCCCACCCTGCCAGGCGGACAGGAGTCAGGGGTCAGGAGGAGTCCGAGTCCTGGGCGCTGCCCGTTCCCATGGCGATGCTCTGTCTGTCGCTCAAGCTCTTCACAACGGTTGCCATGGGAGACTGAAGGACTTTGCGAGACAGCCTCATGCGCCCGTCCGTGGGGTCTCTCCCGAAGTACTTCACCTGCAGGCAGAAACACAGCCTGTAAGCCCTGCTGAGCAGCAAGGAAGAAAACTACCTGCTTGGCTGAAGACATTTTAAGAAATTGTTCTTATCTATTTACCTTGGAGAATTTTAGCTACTCAAAGAATTCTGAGCTGAAAACAACATTATAAAAAAGATCACCGGCTTTAAAAAGATCTTTAATGGCTAAGTTTACTAGGGAATTAGGAAATAATAATAATAATAAAAAAAAACACTTAAATCTACAATCCACCGACCTGAATTTGCTGCCCAACCTCAAGTCCCAGAGCGCTGGGGTGCTTAATCTGAAAGACACAGTAGTCTTTTAGTGTTCCTGTCCCATCAGCTGGGCTTGGACTCTTCTACTGTACTACATTATTATCAGAATTAGCAGGCTAGTGAAGATCCTTGAGCTTCGTCTCTCATGTGTAACAGAAGCCAGTTCTGCTGGTGGTGTTCTTGTGTAGTTCATCCTCTGATTTCTTCGAAGCGCTTTGGACAAAAGCATCCACTAATGAGCAAAGTATGACATTATTATTATACAAGAGCTGCTTGCAATGCTGACTGAACAGCCAACACTAACAATCTGAGAAAAACTAACCACTGATCGGAAGAAAAAGACGGGGGTCTTCTTAATTCTTAAGCATGACAGTCAGCTTTCACCAAATAAGACTGAAATGGAATCATGCGCACACAGAGTTCTGACGGAGAACCTTGTTACGAGAACCAAGACAATACAACCCAAGGCTGAAGAAAAACGGGACACACTCACCCTCTTGTGGTCCAGCTGGGAGTTGTGCAGCAGCACAGGGGTCATGTTCGGATACAGCTTGACCATGACTCCAACGTCTCTGTTGTGGAAGCAGAGACAGAGTGGAGATGAGTGGCCCCCACTGGTGACACCAGATCACCACAACTCAGTTATTACGTAGCTAAGAGGAACAAACGAGAGGTTTCTACCTTTTACTGTTAAATGGACAATAACCTAACATTTTCAAAAGAAAAGTAGGAAATCTTTGTGTGCCTTAAAATCTGAAAGTGTCAACACCTTCTCAGCACAGTTCAAAACCACATCCTAAATACTCTACACACAAGAAACCAACATATTCAACATATTGGCCAGTGCCTGATTTTCTGTTTTGCAACAGACATCAGACCCTATACTGATTGAGAATTCACACATATCCCTGGGAAGTGCCAAAAATGAACTGCTGCTACTCCTCCAGCACCAGTCTGTCCTGAACCAGGCTGCTGTCATCTCTCCTCCCAGAATCCTCATCTATCATCCTGCACTCCCTTCAGGAATCTCTTGGGATTGTCTGGACTGCGCCCGAGCTGCACCAGTCCTTACGGCGGCATACTGCAGACGCAGACTCACCGGATCTCGGTGATAGTGGCAGTGTAGATGGCGCCAAACTCCAGCTGCTGCTCTTGCTGAAAAAGAGAGGAGCCAGTGTCACTGGGACAGCACGCCGCGACTTGTCCCACAGGCCCTCTCTAAGGCATGCCTGCCAGGAGGAGCTTCTTACAGACTTTCTTATTTTTCATCTTCTGATAGTGAGAATATCTCTCGCAGGTAGCAGTCTTATTTTCTTTAATAAGTTCTGTTTATTATGCCACATCTATTCACAATTTCTTCATTCGGTAAAGTTTATGGAGCTCACTTTCATCCTAGTAAGCTCAGGCAGGCGATGCCAGTATTTGCACCTGTAGCTCAGTTGTAACAGAAGTGTTAATGCCTCTAACAAATGCCAGCTGCATTCGTACTGCAGCGTTGTAAAGCTTTGGGGAAAGAAATAAAAAAACAATAATGCAGCTCATCAGCGGCACTCTAGTTGTGTACAGATTAAGCTTTGGCTCCACAAAACTACAGTCCTGATCAGTGCGACTCAGACTGTACAACAGTTTACTGGAATGTGTATTGTGGTCTTTAATTTAATTTAATGTTTTAATGTGTTCAATTTTCATTCATCCAATCCATTCTGTCCATCTCAGGACACCTGCATGCATTTTGGAGGACAATTTAGAGATGGAATAGCTTTTGACCGGGAAGAAACTGGAGCAGCAAGGAGAACATGCAAACTCCACACACACAAGTCCCCTCTCTGGAATCAAACCCTTTCGATCCTCAACGCACAGTTCAAATCCCTAACTGCCACACCACTCTGACACTTCAAATTCATTCAAACCAGACACGTCACACAAGTAAATGTACAACTACTAGTTTCAAGGACTATGTACAGAATCCCTCTCTCGGGTAACGCGGCAGACAGCTGTACATACGTCATCTTTGCAGATCTCGGTGATGAGCTCCTGGGCTTCGTGCATGGCTGCCGGCGTGGGCGCAAACACGGAGAAGGTCTCCTCGTCCACCTGACTGATGGTCACTCCTGTGCAGCGACAGAGAGGCGCTCTGAGTCCGATGCAGTGTGGGCAGCTCAAGCCCCATGAAAGTGCCGCCCTGCAGGCCTCTGACCTCTCTCGGCTCGCACCGAGCCCTGAGCCCACTCACCGGGAAGATATCAGGCCCAGAGAGGTGTGTACAATTCAAAACGAGCTATACTTTTTATATATTCATAAATAACACATGCACGAAAAACCATACTTCACCTTACCTACGGGGCTAAACATGCACACCGCGGAGATTTCTTCTCAAAACTGAATTCAACAGGACAGTGAAAGAGCCCTTCTGGGTTTCGAAAGAAAAGAAGAAGCTAAACAACGGAAACCATCTGAAAATGCCGCCGTGGCCTCACCCGTCTCTGCCTGGAGCCTCCTGAGGTTGTATCCCCCCGGCCCGACAAACCTCACGCGCCGGGACACCGGGACACGGACCGTCTCTGCAAGAGACCAGAGCGACCCGTCAGCTTCGCCCCCTCACAGACACAGAACCGCCAGAACTCAGCACACGGACGAGGCTCCCTACCGACCACCGGCCCGTTCTCCTTCCGGCTCGGCCTGGGCTTCGGGATCGCCTTGTTCATGATGCCCAGTATCTCCCGCTTGGCCACTGGAAAAAACATTCAACACCAGTTTCAGCAAGTCTCTGGCACAAGCAGGACAGCAGCTGCAGGACTGAGCCTAGCTCATAAACACTGAGAAAATACTTTCTGAAGCTCCTTATCCACTGCTGGGATGTGTATTAAATTGATCGGGAGCAATCCTGAGTACCTGTTGCTTGCTGAATGGCTTCCATTACAATTTTCAATGGCAATCCAGGGATTTTAATGTCGGCCTGGAAAAAGAAGGATTGAAAAGAGTTACTCGCTTGTGAATTATTTTTCTGATTTTTAAAGTGACATTTGCTGCAGGGAGTCTCTTCCCCTGGCGTTTGTAACAAGCATGGTTGGTGGAAAAGCAAGAGTTCATAGATGCTTAAGAGGGTCTTCTGTTAATAAAATCCACTGCTATGTTAAAACACGTGGCTTGGGAGATTCACGACAGACTCAAACTACCTGTAAAGCTGTGATGCCCTTGCTTGTGCCAGCCATTTTGAAGTCCATATCTCCATGGTAATCCTCTATTCCCTGTCGTGACACAAAAAACACATCACAGGGGCACAAATCGAGGTCATGTCCACCCCCCTCATAGAATGCAAGTACCATTACTCAGGTCACAGTTTTCTTGTCTGTACTCATGCCCATTTCCACTTGTGCCTTCTCCTTTAAGTGCAGGTCTTGATTAATGATTAATAAAAAGTTATTCCAGGGAATTAATCTCTCTCTAGAGTGTGTTCTGTCTGTCTCGTAGTCCCAAGCGCCTGAGAATTCCGACCACAGTGTCATCCAGGTGTTCCTGGGAGTCCCGGGTGCTATCCTAGTGCTATTCCAGGGATTTGTGTGCTCCCAGTTTCCTGCAGCTGACTGTTACTACAGGAATGAGTTGCCCCTCCTTCACTAGCTTTACCGCGATGAGACTATGTAACCCTGAAAGAATATTCTTCTTCACAGCCGGTTTCACTTCAACACCCCGTCAGAGCTTGTTTTTTTCTTTTTTCAGGTCAGTATTTATACCGAGACCAGCAAACACGTACCAGAATATCCGTGAGCAGGCGGTAATCCTGAATTTCGGAAGGTTTCTCTGGATTCGGCTTGGAGATCAGGCCAATCGCGACGCCGGCCACGGCAGACGAAACCGGCACTCCTGTCAACGAGCAGAGCACCGCCTCCGTAAAAAGCGGAACACTCCCGCCCTCTCATACCCAGGAGCACATGTCTTTAAAGGCATAAAATAAGGGATTCGGGGAAAGGCAGCTGGTCCTAAGACATGCAGATTGGAAATAGAGCAATCACCTTGTGTAAGTGTAAACCCATCCTGTGGGGATGAAAACTAAACCCGTTTGCCACACAGAACCCACCAGTATTCACCGCTTCTAAGTAGAACCATGTGCTGCTCATATCTAAAGAAAGAATAAACCTTGTGTACCTGCGTCCATTAAAGCCATGCTTCCTCCACAGGCCGATGCCATCGACGATGAGCCTGAGAAGACAGAAAGGCGTTTCAGCTCGCCTCCTTCCGTCATGGGTGCAGATGTCATGAGATAATTCCCATTCGGGATCAGACTTAACATGCAGCACGTTCAGGTGTCTGTAAGCATGGTGGGATCAGTGCTAGTTTACATCATAAGCGTCTCATTCTGATGTGCTCACATGGGTCAATGGTTATGAGACAGTAACTACTGTAAGATATTAACTTAACTCTACACCTGGGTGTACAGTATACCTAAAATACTACCTCCTGAAAACATCAAATGCTACAACAAATCAATGACAAAACAGGTAAATAACTTATCTCACCGTTGGACTCCAACACTTCAGATGTAACCCTTATGGTGAAAGGAAAGTCTTTGGGGATCACGGGCTTCAAAGCCTTCTCAGCTAAGGCCCCTGTGTCAACACAAGCACATCAGAGTGTGGCACCGCCAGACTGTCAGAGAAAAGAACTCCGTTACCCACGAGCCTCTGCTGCCCAGGCTGAGACTCACCGTGGCCCAGCTCTCTCCTGTTCATCCCACCCATCTTCCCGATCTCGTTTGTGGCATAGGGAGGAAACTGAGGAGAGAGAAGCGCTGGTCAGCCCTAGCAGGCCGGGGGTCTTCTGCCCCCTGACCCCCTGTAGCCCTGCCCAGTCTAGTACTGGTGCTTTTAGACAGGCTGTGGTGAAATGTCAGGTCAAATATTAAAATATCACTAATGTATGCTTACAGGTAGGATATTCAATTACAAGGCTGTAGTTATTACATTTTATCCCAAGTCTTGATAACTTTCTACTGTACTTGTTAGTTAACCCCATAGTAGCTTAAGCTGCCTTGGATGAAGGCATTTACAAAAAGAAAGCTCATAATAAGACGGGGAGGAGCTGGATGAAGTGCACTCTTGTGGACCCATCTTGGAGATGTGCCAGTTCAAGTCTAAACAGGTGTCGTCCACCACATCCACCTCGGGTCACCCCAGATCACTCCAGGTTACCCCTGCCTACCCCGGGCCACCCCAGGGAGAATCTGCTGCTGGAGCCCACAGGTTGCAGCAGGTTCTGAAGTGAGTGAATCTTCAGAAAACATAACTGACCTCATAGTGCAGCATGAAGTTCTTGTCTTTGACTCCACTGTTGAAAGCACAGAAAACAGTGAAAATGAATGAAAGCATTTTACAAAAGCCAAAGTCACAGGTCAGGCTGTCAGCTTTCAATTGTGGCATTTTCTTTTCTAAAGCAATACGTCTTTAGATGTGTCTGACAAAACCTTTGAAATTAAGTTCACTCCCCAGCTCCCTGCTCTACCAGTCTGACAGGTGCATGGCCAGACAGAATATTCTTATTTTCTATAATGATGTTCAGACACTTCTTCCCCCTGTGGGGTTTGTCTTTCGATGAAGAGAAATACACCTGCTTCATCGCCGTCATCGTCAGGTTTCCACCTCTTGAGAAGAGGTCTTCTTTGACAAAGCAGTGTATGTTAAAGGTCGGCACGAGGCTGAAATCCTCAGCATGCTGGAAGCTCTTAGAAAAGTCAGTAGAATGAGCAGAGTTGTTAAGTGTCCTGGCTTAAACCAGATCATTCCAGGTTTCACCTCCTGGATTATATCTGACCATCAAACTCTGAAATGCATGCATGTTCAATTTCTGGAGACAACACCTCTGATTAATCAAAATGTATATTTGTATTTTCTCCCACATAAATAAAAAATACAGCATGTTCAACTTCTCTGCAGTGTACAGTGTTTTAAAATGAACCGTTCATCTTCTCTTACCTCATAGCTGAAGTGATCAGGTCAGTTTTTATACTGGATTCCAAGGAGTCAAAGGTTACTGTGCACAGCACCTGCAGGACACATAGGCAGGAAGAGAGTTTTATCAGATGACAAAGGACCTGTAAGTCTACTTGGTTGACCAACGCCGGCTGTGAAGTGAGAAAAGACAATCCAAACTGGACAGATGCACTGAAACAGACGGAAAGAGAGGGTATATTTCAGGTCGAATACAGAGACACAGGCGGCCTTTCTTTGCTAGTTTCTGGAGCCGGAGCCCCACCTGGGTCTGTCCCCTCTGAAACAGAGCCGAGCCGTGCAGGGGCCTGAAGATGTCCACCTCGCAGGAGATGCTCCTCAGAGAGGTCAGGTCGCGGCCGTCACACCTGAGGCAGGAGAACAGGTGTGGAGTGAGGGGAGCTGCAGAGCGAGGCAGGCTTGCGAGGGCAGGAGTCTCCAGCAGTACTCCCGAGCCCCAAAGTCGACCAGCCCGACTAGCGCACCAGTACTAACTTTAAACTGAAGCAAAGGGAACTCTGCTCACACCTGGAAACTGCATGAGCAGACTGTCATATTCTGTTCATGGCTACACTGCAAACTTGCAAACACTCACACAAAGTAATGTCAACCCCTGATCCATACAGGCAGTGCAGTATCTTAAAGAAGACGCTGTCTTTTAGAGAGCTGTGACCATGAACTTACCTCCTGTATTCGTTCATGACCAGGTTTCGGAATGTCTCCTTGGACACAGTGTTAAAGGCTTCAATGACCTCATAGGGATCAGCTTCAGGATACTTTTCTGCAGAATTGTTTAGAGCAGTTGAAAAACAAAACCAGCACTTTTAGCGAATATGGAAAACAAATCATGGTGGCACAATATTGGGCAGATGCACTCGAAACAAAGAGCAAAGTCTATCTGTGGGAAATTAGAAATAAAGGAAAACAGCACTTCAGGGAGCCCCACTGCTTAATCCCTGAACCTGAAGGCTGTGAAGGTCTGAAGATGCAATAAAGAAACTACTGTCTGTGTAATTTCCCTCTCTTTCTCAGTCTCACCTTTTACCAGCTCCTCCGTGTCAAGACGGACCTTCTTGATGGCCTCATCTCTTGAAACCTGCCAGTCAGATATGTGTTTGATTGGGGTGCTGTACCCAGGATCAAAATAAACCAAAAAAAAAACCTAAGAGGTTTTGAAAAACAATTTTACTTACTTTGTCATGGGAGAAATCTGTGAAAACACCATAGAGTTTGTCTGCAGCCAGCCTGTGAGCAGACAAGAGACAGTTCAGCTTCTCACACATTCAAATTCATTTCCGAACCTTTAGGAACAGTCATGACCAAGATTCTTAGTCAAGATTCTTTGTCACTGTTATAAAATCCTCCCAAGACAACAACCAGGATCTTTCTATTAATCTAGGTTTTTATGAGCAAAAATCTCTCTTCCATTTTAACACATTTGCTTGTTACTAAATAACCCCAAGTGCTTAGCATTTTGCAAAACCGAACACAGAGAGATCTCTAATGGAAACTGGAACATTAAAATGTTTTTTGTGGCAGGCGAGGTACAGACCCCCTAATGTTAATACACCGAAAGGACATTTCATTTAGGAGGCGGATTCCCATAACTCCTACGTCAGGTTGCTTTTCTAATTTCTTTGGCCAAAAGCTTCAGACATTTGCCCCCGGTTATACAGCAGGGTATTTCACAGGGCATATCTGTGTGAAGGACCTGGCTCCATGACGGCAGCCATGTGCCAACTGGGATTCGAACCCTATTCCCCGAGCCCTGCCCGCTGCTCCAGCCTGCTGCTTGCATCCGCCGAGCCGCCCCCGGGCCTCACTCACTGCCGCGTCTGCTCCACCATCTCGGGCACGGCGACGAAGAGCTTCTGCGGCGTCCGCTTGGTCACCTTCTGCTCCCTGGCCAGCTGCTGGATGGCCAGGATGATCTGCTGCGCGTGCTTCACACCCAGCTTGACGGCGTGACAGAAGTCCTGCTGCAGCACGTTCTCGGCTGAGGCCTCCATCATGACTGGGGAAAGACAGACTCCCCTCAGACGGGTCAGCCGGAAAGCAGCGATGGGGGGGCAGGAAAGGCACGAGAGGGGAAGGACAGACCGCGCCCTTCCCAATACCCTCTCCTGACGTGGGCATTGCGGCAGCCAGACAAGAGGGTGTACAAAAACTGGTGATGCAAGAAAGGCAATTTACAGAGAACACCCTTGGATCAAAACTGGTAAAGGGAGGAGAAACACTGGAGGCAGTAAAACAAAGAGTGAAAGCTGGATGGAACAAGTGGAGAGAAATAACTGGAATAATCTGTGACAGGAAAATTCCTAGAAAGTTAAAGTGCAAAATGTACAAGACTGTGATTAGACCTGTACTACTATATGGAGCTGAATGCTTGGCCGTTGGAAAGAGGGAAGAGAACTTGATGAGAAGAACTGAAATGAGGATGTTGAGATGGATTCTGCAGATTTCAATGAAGGATAAGATCAGAAATGAAGAAATCCGTAGACGATGTAGGGTGGTGGATGTGGCTGAGAAGATGCGAGAGGCGAGGTTACGGTGGTATGGACATATCATGAGGAGGGACGTTGAGGAAGTAACAAAGAGGGTAATGGAATTTGAGGTGGAAGGTAACAGAGGAAGGGGCAGGCCTAGAAAGAGATGGATAGATTGTGTGAGAAAAGATATGGAGGTATGTGAAGTGAGTGAGGAAGATGTGCTCGACAGAGACAAGTGGAGAAGAGCAACCAAAGCAGCTGACCCCAGGACAGTCTGGGACTAAGGCTGTGAAAAAGAAGAAGAAGAAGAAGACCCTGAGAGGTTTTATACTGTAGTTTGAGTACAGATCCAGTAAACCTCTGTTATTGGGTTACCACGAATGGGTGTTTAGAACTGACCACTGCATATAGTGTTATCTATATATATATATCAGTTATTCATAGTGCGTTCAGGCCAGGGTACGAAAAGACTCACCCACTTGACTGTGAGGGCCTCCTGCCACCACCAGGTTCAGGGTGCTGGATGCCATCTCTTTCCGAGTCGGGTTGACCAGGAACTGGCCGTCCACCAGCCCTACGCGCACGGCCCCTGAGCAGCACACACACAGACACTGGCTGGGTTAACACCCCCTGCCACCGCAGAGCCCGGCATGCCACAGGCCCCAAGGCACACGAACTGATGCGACTGCACCCCCGAAAACAATTAACACTTCAGGCTCTAAAACCTCCCAAAACACACAGAGAATTAGAGATGAGTAACTTCCACGGCACCACTGAACGGTACTGAACGGTCCTGAACAGACTACGGGAAAAGGCAGGAAATCCTTATATCCGGAACACAATTTCTGCCATTGAGACGCTGCGTTTGCCTGCTCAAGGCGCGTTGCTGGGAAAGCGATGCCGGCTGCGTGCTCACCGATGGGCCCGTTCCAGGGGATGTCCGACAGCGCGAGGGCTGCAGAGGCTGGGAAAGAAAGGCTGGATGTTACAAGTGCAGGGGAGACAGGCGGGGGCTCGTGCAGGATTAACCCAGGCAACACTAGTAGCCGAGTGGTGAGTTTCTCCAGTAAAGCGCGAGCCCGTGAACACACCGGTTTGTTTTACGTCTACAGCCCCTTCACTCACACACCAGCGTCTACATCTAAAACCACACGGGTGTCCAGGCTGCTGCCCCAAGAGGCCAGAGAACGTCCACAGCAAGAACCCCTAGAATCTAGGCACCCTGTCAGTCGTTTTGAGGCATTGAAAACCCAACACAGAATTTAAATCCACACTGAAGACCAGTGGACTGGGCTTTGTATGGTTTAACTGCATGTTTCTGTCTCACTCTTTCTAGAAAACGTTCTTTTCTAAAAGTCTGTATGCAAGAGGTGTTACTGTCACTACAGCTCCTGCCGAGAGACAGTAGGAGTGCGGTGCCCTCCACCCCGCTAAGCAGGGGGGCCGTTGCCAGCGGCAACAGGGGCGGCCTCACCTCCGTTGATGGCCAGCACATCTGGATCATTCACGCCGTCCACCGCCAGCAGGTTACACAGCACCTATGGGGCAGGAGATCAGGAAGGCAGAGCAGAAGGTTTCACCATAGTGTAAAAGCCAAAAATAAATATAATCTAAATAGCACCATCCGTGAGTCTAAACAAGTTCTCTCAAAAACAGCAGAGTAACACCACAAATCTCTGCTCACAATCGTCACACATCAAATAACGGCATTCCAATTCTTCTTTCTTATTTCTTTTAAAACAGAAATCGGTCTTTCTCTTTATAAAAGCTATGCATGTATCCCAAGCACTGTAGTAATATGTTCTCAACAGAGCACTGAGGCAGCCTTATCCCTTGCCTCCTTCAGAGAAGCCCACTAAGGTCGCTCTCAAGTCCACTCCACAGGAAGGCCAGAGAGCTGGGGCCTCTCGCCGAAGCCCACCGGACGAGCTGCCGGGCTCACCTGTGTGTCGTAGAAATAGCCAGCAGGGAAGAGAGGCCTGATGGAGCGATCTGGAAAGAGAAACAGGCTCTTCAGAAGGGCGAGCCGGGATCCCCCTGCTGAGTCAGCACTACAGCGGAGAGGGAGCCCTCACCGATCAGCCTGCTGGCCAGGATCTCGGCGTCCGTGCTCCCCAGCTCCCTCCGGAGGTAGTTCGTGGGGATGCGTCCGGCCGCGGCCGCCTTGTGCCGGTAGTCCACCTGGGAAGAGACCGCCAGACAGTGCCTTAGGGAGAGGCTCCAGACTCCGGCAGCACGGTGAGGCGCCGCAAGGCTGATGGAACAGAAATCGCCGCGATACTCACCACCAGGGGCATGAACTGAGAGGAGGTGGGCTTCGTCTTGCTGACAGCAGTCACCATCACCGACGTGTCCCCGAGCTGGAAGAAGACAGCACCGTTGGGGACTCGGACACCCTCCCCGGCACAGCGCCAGTAGCCAGTAGCAAGCCCACCCCCCCTCCCGCAAGTACAGCCCTTAAACTTCACGAGTAAAATTGGTCTCTTCAACAAATGAAATCACCCGAAAAGAGCTTAACCTGCCGAATCCTCACAGTGATTTAACACACACCAGCGGAGCACTCAGCCTCCGAAACCTGGGGTGCAGACTTTGCGTGGGGACTCTGATCTTCCACATGAACCAAGACAAAATGTCCCATCAACTAAGTACCTGTACTACAGCACAGCCATCAGCAAACCTGGCCAGCTTCCCTGTGGAAATCTCCAGCTTTCTGGAAAACAAGAAGAGCGATATTCCAGAGACAGGAGGAGGAGACACATCTGCCACAGTCACCGAGCTCACAGAACATCAACACCAGGCGCTATGGGATTTTTAGGTTTTTGAATACAAAAACTAAAAAGGATTTGAATTCTTTATTTTTGTTTCGTAAACATCTTGAAGGTTTCATTAAATGTAACGCATTTCATGACTAAGTATCTTCAGCTTTTGAGTAGAATAAAACAAAAAAAAGTTCGCTGAAGGATTCAAATAAATAAAGAGCTCAGCAAGAACGAATAGCGGACCGGGAGCCCTTGTTGGAGACTACTGCCAGTGTGTCGGGCTCCGAAAAGTTGTCATAGATTGGTGACACATCCAGGGGGAGGCGGGGGTCTGTGCTCTGCGTGTTTACCACAGTCAGGGTCATTAGCGAGCCCCCTTTATATATCCCCTCACCGTTCGCCCGCGTCCACTGCGACTCTCCTCACTGTCCCCGGACTCCAGGCACTCTGATGGCAGCGTCGCGCCTGTGCCCAGGCCACCCTCGATCCCAGACCGAGGAAGTGTCTCATACTGGGAGAGCGAGCTAACAAGGCTCCCGAATGAGAGCACAGCCGAGAGATCCCAGCACCGCAGCGCCTGTAGGCTGCCATCTTGCCCACGTGTGCGGGAGGGGGGAAGGACCGCAGCGTGCAAGCGTCACCTCTCATTGGCTACCCGCCGTGCTGCGGAAACGCTTTCGTTTCTGCGCGTTGACCTCCGAACAAACTTGATGACGGAATCGGGGAGCAGCGCCCCAGACTGAAAAGAGCTGGCACCATTCTTGAAATGAATGCTGGCGTTGGATTTATCTCAGGTTGATTATTAGCCCGACGCTGCTGCGGCTGTCGCATCTGAAGCTTTGTGATGTCATGAATAGTGAACGCGAGCAAATGACGTCATAATAAAAGTTGACCTGCCAAATTAATTCAGGCGGGGAGCTGCGTCAGCATGCGTAGGCTGCAAAGGAGCAATTAATAGGTTTATTCCATGCTGAAAAAGGAAGAAAGAAAACACAACGTTTTTTCATCCTTTCCAGCATGGAATAAACCTATTGTTCCTGTAAAATGAATCTCCAGGATTCAGAATCTTTATAACGACTTGAACATTAACGCGGCAACATAACAGGTACAGTCACAATTACACTAACATTCATTTTTATGTAGCAATCACACATGACTGTACAATATAATCAAAGATTTGTTTTTTCAACAGGTTGCTGAATGAATTGGATTTCATAGTATTGTTATGTAAGGTTTTTTATTTTAAAATATTGTAACGCATACGGCCGTCAGTGGTGTGTAAGAGCCGACTTACCAGAGCGGTGACGTCACCGCCCTTCCCTGTAATAGCAGAACTACAGCCACTGGGCTGGAGAAAGATCTGTCTTTAGCTCACTGGGCTGGGTCCCTGTTGAGTGACGCGGGAGTCCTGGGTTCAGGTGCGGGGCCGACCTGATGCGGCAAGGGCGCCCACCTGAACCCCGTAGCGCTACAAAATTTATATTTTTCATGCATTTTATGTGTGGTTGTTTTAGCCGCACCCCAAGACACGGGACTTAAACACGAATGAAACCTGACGCTGATATTACTGCTTTTTGGGGGGCCGCGTGTGACCATCTCGTGGACTTTCTTTTGACCCAAAACCACCGTCACACCGCGTGCCCGACAGCGGCCACCGGATGGTATTCCCTGTGACCGTGAGGGGATTCTTACTTTTGTGCTTCGTCTACCGGGTATCTATGGTCTGCTTTCGCAGCTGAAGTACTGTGTGCATCGGAGAAACGTCTTCTGCTGGTATCTTCATTTTGATTGTTTATTATGTTGAACCGTGAGATGCCCAGTAAGGCTTGTTAGTGGGACCAGCAGGAGGCGCTCACCCTGCGGTCCATGTGGGTCCTAATGTCCCAGTATAGTGATGGGGACTATACTATAAACAGGCGCCATCCTTCAGATGAGACGTAAAACCGAGGTCCTGACTCTCTGTGGTCATTAAAAATTCTGGGGTGTTTCTCGAAAAGAGTAGGGGTGTAACCCTGGTGTCCTGGACAAATTTCCCATTGGCCCTTACCAATCACGGCTTCCTAATAATCCCCCTCTATGAATTGGCTTCATTACTCTGCTCTCCTCCCCACTGAGAGCTGGTGTGTGGGGAGCGTTCTGGTCCCCATTACCTGTAAAGCGCTTTGAGTGGAGTCTCCAGAAAAGCGCTATATAAGTGTAAGCAACTATTATTATTATTATTATTATTATTATTATTATTATTATTATTACAGACAGAATTCTGTACTCGGGACGGTCTTCTGCAATGACAGGCGCAGCTCGCTAGATGGCAGCGTTGTCTGGGATATCGAGCTACAACCTTTGTCCTCGATGCTCTGCCTTTCGGCCATGATTGGATATTTTGCACAGTCAGCTGTATCAATAAGAGAAAAGAAGGCAATGACATAAAAAAAACTAAAAAAAGATAATCTACAACAATTTTAAAATATTAGAAATAAACAGCTGTACAAATGATGAAGTCTACAACAGAATGCCGTGACCAAGGAGGTCACGATATGAAAACATTCGATTGGCCGGTAATTTCACACAAGGTCACTTGATTATCTATAAGTGATAAGGATTAACATCATATAAGACCAAGACCGAGTGAGTCAGGGCGTTTGTTTATCGCGTCTTGCGCAGGCTTTGGTGCTGGTTAGTTCATATACTGTTAAACTTGTAGTTGTTTACTAAACGAACCCATCCATCTGTTTCCTTACCACCAGTTCAGGGTTACAGGGGAGCTGCAGTTCCCAGCAAGGCAGGGTACACCTTGGATGGGACACCAGTCCATCACAGGACACCCACACACACACACTCACACACCCTGGACAGGACACCAGTCCATAACAGAACACACACACACACTCACACACCCTGGACAGGACACCAGTCCATAACAGAACACACACACACACTCACACACCCTGGACATGACACCAGTCCATCACAGGACACACACACGCACACTCACACAACCTGGACAGTTCATCACAGAACACACACAGACACAGACACACACTCTCACACCCTGGAAAGGACACCAGTCCATAACAGAACACACACACACTCACATACCCTGGACAGGACACCAGTCCATCACAGGACACACACACACACATACCCTGTAAAGGACACCAGTCCATCACAGGACACACACACACTCACACACCCTGGACAGGACACCAGTCCATCACAGGACACACACTCACACCAGGGCCAATTCTTCCAGAAGTCAGAATGTCTTCCAGCGTGTCTTTGGACTGTGGGGGGAAGCTGGCGTCCCCAGAGGGAACCCAACTGGGAACACTGGGAGAACACACAGACTCCACACAGACAGTACCCCAGGTCCAGAGAGCTAACCACTGTGCCACTGTGCCATCCTAATCAAGTATTATTTCAAACTTTTTTCACTCATGGTCATGAATCATGCAATCATATCTTAGGTGCAATTAATGTCTTCAGTGTTGCACAAGGCCAATGGTTAGTGCCTAGCTCACAAACTCTCTTTCATGACCTTAATCAAGTTGTTTAGTCCAGTTCCTCCAGAGACCAGAGCTCCTCTATCAACTCCTCTACCAACAGGAGCTGATATTCAGAGGGATTTGACCTGCAAAACACAGATTTTCTACACAGGAGAGTGTTGTTAATCCACATACACTACACACCCCAAGAGACTAATTAGCTCTTTAAAGGATTTAGCCTGACCTCCACCAAAGTAAATGTAGCATTATCACGTCATGAAATGACCAGGTAACCCCTTGTAGCTTGTAACATGACACCTGTATGGCGGTGCATTGGAGAACTTGGGAAGGATCTCATGAGGTGCAAAAACTGGACCCAATTCAGTGCAGCTGAAAAACATTTTCCTTGGCAATTTGAAGAGAATTGCTGAAATTCTGCAATTGATCTGGATGGATTATCCCTCAACAGAGAGGTTCTTATCCCATAAGCCAGAGCAATAGGAACATATTTTGCCTGGGAATGATCCTATTATCCCCTAGAAAGAGGCTTATTTCTCCATTACTCATCGCATTGCTCTAGTCAATGCCTACTCGCAGCAGGGCTCTGCAGCAGCAGGCCAGCAGGGCAGCCCTCACCGCCCTCCTGCACCCTGGGCGCCCGTCTGAAAGATCTCAGACAAGCACGTTGAGCTACATGGCCAGCTAGGCTGGTACAGAGTCTTGTGAGTCCGTGTTCTCAGTCCTCAGTGCACCTGCTCTGACTTCCGCTTGGGACTGTTACACTGGCACCCCTGGAGACTCCGAGCCCCATGTAAGACTCCCTCCGTCACCTACAGTAAGTGAGAGCAGCTGCTGCTCTGTTTGTCGCTAGCTTGCATTGATGCGGAGAACAGAGGCTCAGAGGTATGTTCAGGATGACACTTACCACGTCACTGACAGAGATAAGCTGAAACCAAGAGTCTTAACCTCTGGACCACCTCTTCTTCAAAAAAGGTGCCTCAGAGCCATGATGTTTACTGGTACTAGGGTTGGTAAATTAATCTGCTGGCAGGTGGAATTGCTTTAGATCTTAATGTCCTGCCCATTTTCTGCTCCTGCGATGAATCTTTCATGTGTGCTTGTTCGTGTGCGTGTCAAGGCTTTGCAAATGAGATAATTAGTATTGACATCTGCATAATGGTGCCATGTGTGCTTCAAGCAAAATGAAATTACATGCTAACACAGGTACAGCTTTAGTAGCAGACAGAAAATAAGCTCTTTGTGGTACTGTGATAACATCTCAATCAGAGGGGAGAAGAGCTGGGGGGAGTTGGTGTTCTCTGTCATTTCTGAAATTGCAGATCCCTGCTGGATGTCAGTGTTTCCTTGTTCAGCGCAGCCCGCAGAGACCTGCACTCCTTCCATAGAGATCAAGCATAACGATTCTGATCTGGCAGCCTGGCATTCTGCGTGTGGACAGCAGGTTGTTAAGAAATAATGGTTAAGTTCACACTTCTGCCAAAATCTTAGTGTGGCTACTTTCCCTTTCAGGCCTGCAACGGTTTGGACAATCTACGTCTTCATCAGCAGCACATTTTCCATCCTTACGGCTTGTTTCCCCCTTGTTTTATCTGCCTTCTCCTCCCAGAATTCCTCTGCTATCTTACCTGGAGACAAATGGGACTGTTGTGTGTGAGAAGGGGCTGCAGGCTGCCCAGTGGAACATTTACAAAGGGGTGAAGAAACAGCAAGAGGCTGAATTGTCTTCAACTTAGAGATCTGCACATTTTGCAGAAACATGTTTTGGTCTTTCGAGCACCGATGCACAAAGTGTTTGCTTGCATCAGACCCCTGGAACCCTGGCAGTTCTGTGTGTGGAAATGGACATTGAGCAGAGTGGGACAGTCAGTGTTGTAACTAAGTCCAGGATCGGGGGGGTTACAATTGATTAATTGGGATAAACTGATGCATCAGTGTTCCTGTGTATTGACTGTACATTTTAGTCTCGTTTTGTAATCAGAAAAGTATGACTGTTCTAATATAAGATGATTGTACAGCTGATTCAAGACTAAGGAATAAGACATGGAGAGTCACTTACACATGAAGTTTTGGATTAGTCTAATTTCCCCCCTCAGAGGGCCAATGGTGGCATGTTGGTCAAGTTTAAGTGTTAATCACCTCAATCCTAAGGCCACTGAATGATGGAGTTTTATCAGCTTTTCAGATAAACATGAGGAATACTTGATCAAAAAGCACACAAGAGAAAGCCCATAGATGTGCAGGATTTTACAATCTGCTGTTTTTATGGATTGCGCTCTTATGTGCATTTTTTCTTTATCTAAAAAAACGGTGTTTTGGATACCAAGTATCAGCCTCAATCATGCCCTTAAGGCATCAGAGGGGTGCAGTTGGCAAAGCTCTCCTCATTCCGTGCCAAAACAAGCCTGGCTGCCAAATTCCGAGCAGCTGAATACAAATCCTGGTGGCACTGATATGGAAGACCTGGAGTCATTCCTGAGGCTGAGCTGAAACCCTGCTTTTCCTTGAAAAGTCCAAAAGCTACAACAGTAGCAGCTGGCAGTCCTTGACATCAGCAGTTGTACAGGCTGCAAAGGAACAAGTAAAGGTTTATTCCAAGCTGAAAAGAGAAGAGAAACTGTTTCAGGTTTCAGTCACCTGAAGAAGGCTCCACAGCTGAAACGTTGTGTTTCTTTTCTGCTCTTTTCAGCATGGAATAAACCTTTACTTGTTCCTTTGCAGCCTACGCATGCTGACACAGCTCCCTGCTTGAACTACTTCAGCTGTACAGGTTGTTGTGCTGGGATTACATGTGGCACGATCTGAGGTGGCTGTTCTGTAAGCAGTCTGACACACAAACAACACAAATGTCACTCATGCAAACTCCAGCAGCAGAGGAGTGACTGTAGCCCAGAACGGCCACAGTAGCAGTGTGAGTTAATCCTTAATCCATTGTCATTCCGTTTCCATGTCTGAATAACCAATATTTCTATCCTAGAAATTCTCGTCTGTAGAACGTCCTCTAGACAGGCAAGCAGAAATTCAGTGAAGGGTCACAGAAGGTGTCCTGGCGCTCATTACTGGAGTAAACCCAGGGCCTCTGCTGGGAGATCACTGCGACGCTGTCGGCCCACTGCTCCGCGTGGCTTGGCTGGACTCCAGCTCGCGCCGGGGCCCAGCACAATCTTTTCCTTTGTCTGCTCCCCATTCTCTCAGCTTCCCCCCATCCCTCTGGCAGCACAGCTGAGCCTGGGCATCTGCCCCTGATGCAGCGCCAGCAAGTGGGCAGCGCAGGGCCTCCTCTCTAATCTGACCTTCACAGTGAAGAACGGAGCATGCAGACCCATGAGTGCCTCCCGTGAAGGGCAGGGAAGCAGGTATTTCACTGTCTGGTGCTCCACAGGATGTCCTGCTGGCTCAGGGAAAGGAGTCAGGTGTTGGGCCTGCAAGTGAAGAGTTTTGTATCAGTCCAATTTCCCCCTGCATCTTCTTCTGTTGGACGGACTTTGACAAGATGCATCCTCGTTACATTGAATCACATTTTATAATAATAATTAATAATTGCTTACACTTATATGGCGCTTTTCTGGACACTCCACTCAAAGCGCTTTACAGGTAATTGGGATCCCCTCCACCACCACCAATGTGCAGCCCCACCTGGACGAAGCGACGGCAGCCATAGTGCGCCAGAACGCTCCCCACACACCAGCTCTCAGTGGGGAGGAGAGCAGAGTGATGAAGCCAGTTCAGAGATGGGGATTATTAGGAGGCCATGATTGGTAAGGGCCAATGGGAAATTTGGCCAGGACCCTGGGGTTACACCCCTACTTTTTTTGAGAAATGCCCTGGGATTTTTAATGACCACAGAGAGTCAGGACCTCAGTTTTACGTCTGTTCCAAAGGACAGCGTCTGTTTACAGTATAGTGTCCCCATCTCTATACTGGGGCATTAGGACCCACATGGATCGCAGGATGAGCGCCACTAACACCTCTTCCAGCAGCAACCTTTTTTCACAGGAGGTCTCCCATCCAGGTGCTGACCAGGCTCACACCTGCTTAGCTTCAGTGGGCTACCACTTGTGAGTTGCAGGGTGATATGGGTGCTGGCAAATGTATTACATACATTTTGTATGTAATAACACGCAAGATTCACAGGGCTAATGCTTAATAAGAACATCACTTTTGCCGTTTCTGTTTGGAGAGTCTTCTAGGCAGTGGTACAGTGTGTGTCTCCGGGGAGCAGGGCCTTGTTTTTTTTATCATGTAGACACGTTGGCAAGATCGCACAGCCTTTTGTTGCACCAACACGTTAGCAAAGCCACTGGCATGCTGAGCATTTTTGGGAAAGGGGATACAGGAAGCAGGAGTCAGACTCGCTCTGGGCAGAGTTAGCTGGCTGGTTGTGTAGCTCAACAGCCTTGCATGCACGCCCCCGCTCGAGAAGAGAATTAAGGAGCGAGTCGGGGCTCACGGTCTTTCCTTGCTTGGATCCAAACAGACACGGAACTGCTCTTCTGAGGTTTAATGTAAGAGCCCCCTCCCGCCCCCAAAGAATGAAATGTAGTTAATCCAGCCTGAAATGTGGGACAGATGGGACATGTACTGCAAGAGGCGAGGATGTTCTGTTGAAGACTGAGCTGGCAAACAGCTGTTGACGTTCTGGGCCACACAGGGCCCTTACCGATGGGGGAAAGTGTGTTGTTCCAGCCCTGTGATTGTTTGGAGCAGCTGCAGGGGCTGCTCTGTGAGCCGCGCTGGCGCTGGGGCCCCGGACCTCCCAGACTTTGCTATATTTAGCCGCAGTCCTTCTTGGTGGTGCGTCAGAGTGCAGAGGCCTCAGACGTCGTCCAGCCACAACACTGGGTGGAGGTTTCATTTGCCCAGGAGGTCAAGTTGTCTCCCTATCTCTGCTCCCCCCCCCCCAGATCCAGTGGAAAATGCTGCTAATACCTGGACTTCGTGTTGAACCTCTGGGCTCCCCTTACCCCTGAGTCATCAACCCCATTCGCTGTCTTCAGCCAATGGACAGCTGTCTGCGGGATTTCAGGTCTGAATCCATCAGGGATTTTATTTTCATGCTCTTTCTATTTGCAAATACATGGACGTTAAATGTTAAAGATTCTGTACCAGGCACTGGGGAGAGAGGGTGACTCAGAAAACCTGAAGTGGACCAGGCCTTAGCACCGGGAGTGTGGTGCTGACTCCAGGAGCGGACTGCTTGAGTGCAGAGCAGGAGGGACACGAGTGCCTCTGGCCTCCCCATCGTTTCAGATGTGTTTATTCTGATGCGCAGAACTGTAGGAGAATGACTGTCTAGTATAGTGATTTAAATAATGACTTTTTATTTCTTGGCAATCTAAAGTTATAGAAGGACAGGTGGAGTTTTCTATGTTGTTTACTATAGATTTTATCTATAGGTATGAATTTGTCAGATTCCTGAAGGCAGTTCACAGACTCTGACTCTCTCAGACTCTCATACTTGCTCATACCTTGCTCAGGCCCAAACTCAGTTCAAATTCTCTCACACTCAGCTCAGACTCTCAAACTCTTCCAGACTCTCTCAGGCTCGTTCAGGCTTGCTCGAACTTTCTCTGACTCTGCTCAGAGTGTCTCAGACTCTGTCTCTACACAGTTGCGCTTGATGTTGTCTGCAGAGGTGAAGCATATGCAGTCTCCACAGCTGGGAGACTCAGGGATAAACACTGCGGCTTGTCTTTGAGAGAACAGGCGCCTCTCCAGAGCCTGCAGACACCTGCAGACCAGATGGCAACGAGGAGCTCCTGCCCTGTCCGGCTGGCATATCTCTGCCCGCTTTGTGAGGAAGATGTGGATGAAGAGTGAGCCAGACAGTCCTAACATTTCAGAATCCCCTCACAGAATGTGGCAAAGCCCCCTGTCACTACAGGCCTTGTCCCACATGCTCAGACTGAGTGCAGCTGCTGTGTGGATCTGAGCGCCTTGGCTGTCAAGGTATAAATATGCAAGATAGCTGAACACACAAACAGTCCTTGTAGTCATGGCGACAGTAGTCAATGCACAGTAAACCCTTATTTGTGGCCTTGTGCATTAACTAAATAAACTATGCCTCGGGTGGTCTCTGACCTCAGCCACCCTCTTTCTTCTCCCTTTCAGGAGATCTCTAGGGGTCTCTGTTTCCACAGGGACTGCAGTTTTCTATCTCGTATTTTCAGCTTCATCGACTTAAAATCCTACGTCTCAAATACCAGAACAGGCTGCTGCTCGAAGATATCACCCCCCGCCAACACTGAAGCACTTGCAATAAGCAAACAGCGCACGTCTTCCCACTCAGAATGTCCAAGGACATCATCTAACAAAAGGGAAATTGCTGAAAATACTGAATCGTTTCAACAAGTTTAAAAGAACAGAGAGGGACATGAATAGATAGGGTCACGAACTGCAGACTCTGGGCTCTGTGCATTCCTGAATCTGGGCTCTGTTGAACTGAGGCTGGAAGCAAAGGGTGTCTGCCGTCTTTCTGGATGGTCTAGAAAACAAGAAATACTCAATTTCTTCTGGATTTCATTCCAACTGAGGTGTGAACCGTTTAATTAATCTACTTATTCACTTTTTGTGGTAAGGTATGCCACTGTCAAAAACAAATTCCTGGGTTAGGGGGAATCCTTCAAAAAGTGGCATGATTCAGGATTCAGGCCAATTGTCTACAGCTGACCAAACAAGTAAATTGGCGCAATGTCCTGCTTGTCATGTTCTAACTCTTCGCACCTTGTATCCAGCACATACTTAATCCTTCCTCTGAGCAAACCCACTGCTCAGTTTGGCCTAGTGGTGTAGTTTTGCTGAGGGTCCTCAGTTTGGTGGAGCTCAAGGCCAAGGTGTACACAGGTCAACACACTGCTGGACATATCCCTGAAGACTCCCTTCGCAAACCAACTGGGGAGGGAGTTCCTTTACGGCAGAACTAAAGCATCTACTGCCCAGGGTCGGAGAGCTGCCTGTGTATTCAGGGTAGTGAAGAATCACACTGAAGAGGCCACCAGAGCAGTGAATGAAACCTCCCCTCCTAATTATCTCTCATCCAACATTAACAACGACCTCCTTTTCAGTGGCTCCATATTAGACCTCACAAAGCTGATCAGACTCAGAACTATTCCCGAGGATGAGCACTGCAGGGGAGAGAAGAGACTTCAAATTTTCTTTAGAAAAATAGAAAGTCAGAGGTTTCCCTAGAGTGAAGGAATAGCCCTTTAAATCTCCTCAAACAGCCTCTTGATATTAGGTAAGGCTGACACGAATGGCTCAGAACCACTCCAGCACAGTCTTGCACTGTTCTGCCCAACAGGCCAGGGATCAGCGCACTGCCCTGGTGGTATTTTTCACAAGGCACTCCAGAAGATTGAGCAACAGCTCTTTCCTGCTCACCCCTGAGCCCCAACCTTCGTGGGTACACTCCGGCCCAGCACCCCCTCAGGCACGTGTGCAAACAGGGGTGCAGGCCAGAAATACAGTGAATCTCTCTGCCCAGGGCTCGCCACCCTCATGGCCACTGAGCCATGCAGACACAATCTCTTCTCTTATTTCGAACAAGGGGCTAACGACACCGACTGAGTCACGAACTGCATTTTGAACCTCTTTCATCTGCTCCCTTTTCCCCCAAAAGAAACTCAACACATTTCTTACATGATGCGTTTTTTTAAAAAAAAATTCCTAGCTAAACGGAGTGTTGCTCTAGCCCCCTGCTCGCAGCAGAAATGCTGGCTGTTTTGCCCCAACCCTGAGACAGAAATGCTGGGAGTGTTGCCCCAACCTCCTGCCTGCAGCAGGAATGCTGGGAGTGTTGCCCCACTCTTTCAATCCTGCTGCCAAGCCTTTTCTCAGAATAGAGGGCATTCTTGTTCTTCCCTTTTCTGAAAAGGAGAGACACGAAGAAATTCATCAGGGGGTAGGTTCACATGGGCACGTTGTCTGGCCAGGCTCGAACCCCAGCCGACTGTCTGCTGTCTCAGGTCTTGTGGGAAGGGCTGGCCTGCCTGCAGAATGAGCTGCAGAGCCCAGATAAGTCCAGGTCAAACCCATGCTGTGTCCCATTCTGGTGTTCTGTCTGGAGCCAGTAACAGTGTCACCGGACTGGAACAAAGTTTCTGAAAACGTACCAGAGTGGACTTGCCTGCTGTATTCCGTTTCCTCATGTATTCACGTAGGATTGTAATGATTTCTAACAGCTCACACCTGCAGTCCCACCTTGTGGACCCACAACAGCAACAGGGAGACAGTTGAGCTGGCTTGCTCTGCCTGAGGCATCTCCAGTCAGCCACCACCCTTTGTGTAAAGAAGTGATTCCCATTCCCAGTTCTAAGAGGAGGCCCCAGAGAGCAGTCTGTTAGACAGGCATTACATGGAAAAGAATTAAAGATTTCAGTTTTATTTCATTATAAAATTACTTTGTACATCAGAGTAAAAGTTTTCCAATCTTATAACATGAAACAATACAGCTTTAAATAGAAGAATAAAAAAACTGCAGCTCTACAATGTTTAAGGCACTTTTTACAGAAGAAATCTTGTAGGCTTAATGTCTTGCATAAAATACATAAAAAGTCACACAGCTTGGTATATGATGATTAAAAATGGTATAAAAGCAATTACATATTCAGGTTCATAGGTAATAAAATGCTGAGAGTTACACAGGCTGGAAAACAGAAGCAATACGCTTATGTGTCTGTATTAACATGTGACGGGAGGCCCTGTATTAGCCAGGCACACAGCTGCGCATCTGTATATCTGCCCCGACGACAGTCTCTCTTCTGCCTTTTGCATCAGCAGGGAGCAGCTTGTGAAGTCAAACAGGAAGAAGAGAGGCAAACCAATGACGAATCCTGCACTTCGGGAAGGAGAAAAAGACAGTTCAAATACTGGACTAAACTCGGAGCGAACAAATGAATCCGAAAAAATCAGGTCTTCTTGAGGATAAGAGAGAGCAGTGTTTTTCCAGAAAGGGCAATAATCTCTTAGAGGCTACTTTTAAAGGGAGCTGCAAAAACTGTATCTGGCTTCCCATAAGAAGACCAATGGTCTTCTTTTCATGCTTCATGCAAAGTTAAACTTTTGTTTTCTTGCCACTAAAAGGCATAACTGATCTTCCCTGAAGATATACCCAGTGCTTGGGTTTTTAAGGGAAATGCTGCTACCAGGTGAAGCAATGACCAAGGACAGCTGTAGTTCTATGTGTAGCAAGACACCCCACAACCCTGCACAACACCCGGAGAAAAGGAGCAGACGCTGGTGAGGCTGGCAGTGTGTTTGTTTCTTCAGTTATTCAGCTTGAATCCTTTGTGGTCGAACTGCCTCCAGTTTCCAAGCAGGGACTGGAATCAACTCATTTTGAAACACCAAAAACATTCCTGAAGAGAAATAAACATACCCTCCATCTATCTGTGAGGAGGGATGGCTGACTGTTCGTGCCCTCAGTAATTATTCTGTGCTTCAATAACTGGGTTCAGATTTTTTCAGGATTATTCTCTTTTTTCTTGCTCTCTCCATTTTTGTCATGGGTGCATTAAATTATTTGTAATTGACACTAGCACCATTTTCCTAATGCTTAGAAAGGTTTTCAGCCACCCCACTAATCCTCCAATTTTATCAGAGACTCTTCTGATTAAATATATTTATTCCACTGTTGCTTGTGTATGGAGGCGTTTTAGACAGTAGCAGTGGAAAGTCTCATTAGTCTTTGCTTCTGACTTAAGATGTTCAGCAAATGTTCATCAGACCAATTGGTAGGGTGCCAGAGTATCGCATGACACGATGTTGCTGGCCTGATGAGACCAGCAAAAGTGCTGTTTTCATCTCTTCTAAATTGGTAGTTCTAATGGGAAGCCCACCTGAGGGTCAATGAGGTGGAAGCTGGAGGAGCTGGTCAGTGAGATGGAAGGGTAATTGGAGCTGTCTCATTTGCAGCGCCAGTCAAAAGCGTAGAAGAACCAGAAGCCCCGTGGTTTGGCTGCACGTCCTTTCCACTGGTGCACCCAAACCACACCACATCTCAAGCAGACCAAGCCCACTATTCACCCATGCCACGCCCACACCACACCTGCATCTCTCAGCCACCCTACTCCACGGGCTGCTGGAGACAGCATTGATTTACATCTTCAAGAAAATGGTCGGTCTGAAACATTACTCCTTTGTACTTTGCAAGTTTTGATATCTGTTTTTTACACGTTAAGGGTTTCTGAATTTTTTATGATGAATTTCAGTATCGGAAACTTAAAAACTGTGGCAGCAGCCGGCACCAGGACCCACCTTCTCTTCCTGGTTCCAGCCGCAGCAGCGCCATGGCAAACTAATTAACTAACTCCTGCCCCACCTGCTGCTGAGACAGCTGGAGCTTTCCGGTCTAAGAAAACAGCCAGTGAAAAACTGTCCGAAACCCAGAACCATGCTGAGTGGAGCCCAGTGAGAGAGGGTTACGGGTTCGAGAGCCACCTGCAGGGCTATGCTCAGTCTGCCTGCCCACAGCATTGGTGCCCTATGGTTCACTCACACTCGTTGGGAATTAGCTGTTAACATTAGCTGTTAACCAAAGGAAATATCTTTTTTCTCTCTTGGTTAGAAAGATTTAAAAGGAATAAAAAGCTTTTTTACTAAACCCCCCTCAATCTCAAATGTTTAAAGAAGTGTGAAGTCGAGAAGGGACATGCTGGGCGGGACGCGCAGCCTCACACAGGGCCGGATGCACAGCCGAGACTCGTTCATGACGATCCGGCGCGCAAACCCCAGCCCTCAGACCACAGAGAGCGGCCAGGTGTGCCTGGGAAGCTCCTGCCTTCGGGGTTATGGGATCTGGGAGATGTGTTATTCCAGAAGCTGGAAGAAAGTGGAGTTTATTTCGTTTCTTGTGTGCTTGGTGTCAGGTGCCCCAGGACCCACTGCCCAGGGCTCCAGGACGTCTCACGCTTCTGTTACGTCATTAACACTTCAGGCCCGCGCTGAGATACCGGCACCCAGTGGTTAGCTGCTGTTGCTTTCTCTAAGCATCAGAGTACTAAAAAGTAGGAAAACAAAAAATGCTGTCTTTCATACGACATCACCTTTGACTTGAATTGAAGCCATTTGTACACTCTTGCAATAAACGCATTCAGTGGCTATACTGTGCCTACTTGATAACTCTACAATGAAGCGCTATGAAGCAGCTGCAGACGTGAGGGCAGGAGTTAGAAGGGGTAGGGTCCCACGATGATGGTGAGCCGCAGGATGGAGCTGGAGCGGTAGTTCATCACCGTGTTGAACGTGATCATCTCCAGGTCGACGATGTGCTCCCTGGGTCCCGACAGCGGCTTGGTCATCACGAGCATCGCGCTGACGTTGCTGGATTGCTGGGGAGGACAGAGAGGGAGAAGAGCACAGGCCATCAGTCTTGCTCAGTCACGTCAGGGACACGACACCTCTTTGAGAGTGAACAGAGGAATCTGTGGGGGAGACTTTATGCAAGTATTAAAAATCCTCCCAGGTTCTTGACCAAGTCAAGCTCAGGAGCCCAGGTGAAACACCAGGGAGAACTGAGAGGCATTTACTGCTGAGCTTCTGTTTACACAAGGTTCTGGATGTCTTGAACAAAATGCAAAAACATAATTCAGGAAATCGTGATATCACTAAAATACTCACAATTGTCTTAACTCCTGTTATTTATACGCTTACTGTATTAATCTGGGATCACAATGTTAACTCACATTTCAGTGCCTGATTTCAAACCTGTAGATTTTACACAGCGGTATTACAGAACAACTTGCAACAACAAGTAAATAAATCATGTTTTCTAGGTGTCCAAAATACCAGCAAATAATATAAATGTGAATTAAAGCAGTTTGCAAGCAATGGAGAGCTTGCGAAATCACAGGATTGTAACCTCGAATCTGTGCCTCTGTCAGTTTTACATGAGTCCTACTACAGCTGAGCCATGTGTGGTCTGACCCAGCACCTCCTGGAGAAACAGTGTTTCCGTTCCGAGGTCACGACGTTTCGCAACAGCTAATGTGATTCTGTAAAGTCGCCATTAAAGTAAATGGGGAGAAAAGCTGGATAGAAAATGCAATTGATAAGAATGGAAACTGAACTCTGGGCTATGGAAGAGCCCTGCTCCTGCATCCTCGCCTGGCAGTCCTGGGTCTGCAAACATATGCAGAGCACATTTGCAGAAAGATCAATAAACACGGTGCTGGGTGGCGCTGAAAGGTGGCCTTTGGAGGCTGAACAAGTCCTCATTGTGCTCCAGCCCTGTGTTGAGTGTTGGGCACACCTTCTGATACTAGGCTGTGCTGAAGTAGGATTAAAACTAAATCAGAATCCAGAACTCAAGCTCTTAGGTTTTACATTTAATTTCAGCTGGTCCTGGGCACTCAGTCCATCGTCACCCCCAGGGTGCTGGTTGGGGGCCTCCTGGCCCACCCCTCTTGCCCTCTCTCCTGCACCCCTAATTTCTCTCCACATCCTCCAGCAGCCCTGTCTGGAACTGCAGGTCCTGCACTCAGCTCCTGCCCATTGCTCAGAGCTGCACATTGTGCTTTGTGTGCACTTTGTCCACGCAGAGGTCCAGCCAGGGCAATCAGCACTCATTATCCAGCTGCAGACCAACTCGAGCTGTTAAACGCGAGCTGGATTTAGGAAGCTGGGCACTTCCAGTGGGAAGCAGACGAGGAGGAGAGGGTGTAGTTTGCTAAGGGCTTGGCTAATGCTCACTGCTGAGGGAGAGTGTGCAGCTTGAGCAGACGTTCAGATCTCACCCGCAGAAAGAACTCCCCTCCTTCGTTGCCAGCCTTGATCCGGAAGGTGTTGATGGTGTTGGCGTAGATGTTGGTGGCCTGGATCTGGAAGATGTCCGCTGGGACGGACCTGTCTGAAGGAATGCTCATGTACTTGTACACGATGGAGTGCGGCAGGCCCCTGCACACGTTCGACGATGGACAGACACAACGACTGCAGGACACAAAAGAGAATTCATTTGAAAAATTCTAGTATAAAGAACGGGAATGAGTATTATCAATACGAACTTGTCAAGAAGATTTCTTGATCCAAGGCACCTGCAGTATGTAACTTGGTGTATCTGTGTGTCACAGCTGGACTGGGTGCATGTGAGCAAGTCACACCAGCCTAGTTAGCCCAGGCAGGGCTGCGATGAAACACACAGACCTACAGATTCTTCTGACCTGCTGCTTCTAGCTTTGTACATACATTTGTGCTTTTGGCTTTATTTTTTTAAAGGCCTTGCCCCCACCTCTTCATGTATGATTAACTGAGGAGTGTAAACATGGAAACATGGAAACGCAGAGATGTCTGGTAAAAACCAGCTGCCCTTTTTTTTTGCCAGCTCCACACATTTTTGCACCGTCTCCGCGGACGCACTTACTTTTCTGCAGTTCTGACATACGGCTCCTGGCAGGGGTTCCTGGGATAGCACCTGAATCCCCCGTAGTAGTTCCAGCACTTCTCGTCTTCCCGGCAGTTGTGCCCCGAGTCGCACTCGTTAATGTCTGCACACGCGGAGAAAAGGCAATGAGGCAAAGTGGGTTTGAAAGTCAGACAGTGCAACGCGTCAGACACTCTGCACCCTGCGTCAGGGGGGCTGTGGGGTAAGAGTCTCAGGTGTGGCTCCCCACCCTGCTTCTGAGAGGCAGCAGAAGGGCCTGACTCTTTCACTTTATTAGGCCCAACTGCTCCTGGAGCCGGAGAGCACAGGACCTGTTACCTCAGAGCTCCTACTTGAATAGCAGGAGCCTCATTGGTCATTCAGAAATTCAGTGTGGGACACAGTGCTCCAAGGTGAAACAGTTTCAGCACTTATGTTAGTAGCCTCCTCAGAAGGCACTGACACAGCAGTTCTAGTTTCTTGCTTCTATTCCCTTGATCCCTTTCAACAGAGACATGACAACATTTCCCAGCTCTGCCGAGGCCATGTCTATGCTGCCCAGTCTGGTCAGGCTGGGTGTTCGCATGGGCAAGGGGCAGGACAATGAGAACACAGAGCCCCCTGGTTCTTCCAGTTTACGCCTGGGCCTGACTAGAACTGAGAGGGAAGAAAACCTCTCCAGCAGAAAGCAGAGCTCTCCAACACAGCGGCCACACTACGCTCTGCTCGGAGCCGGCCGACCCATCACCCTGCCCGGGCCGCCCTGCAGGCGTCTGCCTGCCCAATGGACTCGTGAGCCTCCCAGGCTACCGGCAAACCACACAACAGTGTCAACGGGGAGCTCCAGTGTGCCAAGTGTTTTCTAAGGAAAAAAAATCTAAACCATTGTTTACTTTATAAGAAAAAAGAACCAAGTTGAATCTCAAGATTAGCAAGGCACACGTGTAAATGCAGCACAGCCAGGGCTGAGACGAAGCTGCCTTGTTGACTTTACCTGACTGCAGCAGCCTCCCCGGGCCAGCATGCCCACATTCTGCTATCCACACCTCTCCCAAACGCAACGCACCCCTCCCCCACTCCAGGAAAGCGCTCCCGGGCACAGGAGCCGCCCCACAGGACTCCTGCAGTATGTCAGCGGGAGGGAGGCCGGTACCTTGACACATTCTTGTTCCCTGCAGCTGGTATCCCTCTGGGCAGGAGCAGGAGTAGCCCCCGGGGGTGTTCACACACTGATACTGGCACATGTAGCTGGAGAAGCTGCACTCGTCGATGTCTGTAGGAAACCAGTGAGAGCAGAGTGACCCCTGGGCAGCGAGGGGAGACGGTGGCAGTGCAGGGCAGGCTGGGTAAGAGAGGTGTGTGATTTCCATGACTTTGAGCACAGCGAGCCCACCAGGAGGAGCAGGTGGAGAGCCCTCCCTCACCTGCGCTCAGTAAAGGCCAGCACAGCCACAGCTGAAGCTGGACAACATCTCAAGGGTGGTTCACATTTCATTCAGCAGCTTTACATAAATCAGCCAGTGTTGGGATGGTTCCTGCTGGCAGAGACGGGGCTATTTCTGATGGATTCCTCAGTTCTCTTGTAAACAGAGAAGGGAAGCTCCTTAGATTAAGGCTCAGGAATAGATCCAGGAGAAAGACGTTGCTCAGTCCAGTCTCTGACTTTCAGTAACTTTCCTCGGGAACTATATATACTGTGTCTGATCTGTGCCTTAGCTATTGGGGCTGCATGCTAATGCATTTAAATGACCTTAGATGAGTCTGTGACACTTTCTCAGAAGCACAACAGTAATAGATGGTTCTCATTCACAACTGCAGTCTGCCCTACCTGTACAATCAGGACGCTGATGAGAAGAAGGGCAGACGGTGACGGACACTGACCTTGGCAGGAGGCGGAGTCTCTGGCGAGCTCGTAGCCCTGGTCGCACTGGCACATGTAGGAGCCGATCATGTTGTAGCACTGGTGCTGGCACGGGTTGCTGACCTCACACTCGTTCACATCTGCAACACAAGCACCACAGCCGGCTGAAGGGCAGCGCCGCAGCGGCACCACGCCCCCAGCAGCCCGAGCCAGTCTGACACGAGGCACAGGCAGAGCTCAGGGGAAGGAAAGTCAGACCCTGCTGCTGCTCTGGGATAAGGGAAGTGAGCCACAAGCAACCCAAAGTACAAAACAGGAAATAAATCTCCTCTCTTTGTGACTTTACTTCTGTTCTTACTTATGTATGTCTCAGCAGAAATAAAGTTGCACAATTCTCCCAATGTCATGTCACCGTGGCACAGTGGGTAACACAGGTCCTGGGCTGGAATCCAGCTGGATATGTGTGGTGTTTGCATGTTAACCAGTATTAATGCTGGTTTTCTCTTAAGTGCTCCTGTTTCTTCCTACGGCCAAAAGATCTGCTGTGCAGGTTAACTGGCATCTCTAACCCCCCCCCACCACCACCACCACCACCATAGGGTGCTGTTGTAACAGACTGGTGTCCTGTGCAAACTGTGGCCCTGCCCTGCCCTCTGAGCCTGTCAGTGATGGGCTCTCCGCGGCCCCTGAAGGACAAGGCACCTGCTCAACACAGATAGACTCCTCCCTAGGTAAATAACAGAGGTCACGACTCGCACAACTTTTTAAAGACTCTACCCAGCACACCATTCAGAAATTATGAGGAGGCACACTGACAGCTGAAAGCATGAACACAGTTTTGGCTGATATTCATGAAGCAACAGTGCTGCGTACTCAATTCAACACCGTCTCCCTTTCCGAAGATGAAGGAACAGATTGCAGGCTTACCAGATTCATTGCTAACCCTGTGTAATGTGTATGACTAACACATTCAGTGGTTTATACACCTTTAAAGCTGTATAAAGATTTGTTCAACTGCAAGACAAGCGCAGCACAAATACACTTGTAGTTACGAGTACTAGCGGAAGGCATGCTTTTTCTTAGAGGGACATGACAATATGACAAGAGGTTGAAATGGAAAAATAAACGTGGGGGGAGGGTCCCCTCTTTCATATTAAAAAAGAGCACTCGTCAGATCTCAAACAGGGGTCCAGAGTATTCATTAGTCAGAGAAACAAGCCCTTCAGCACTTCTTCTGTAAATATCTCACTTGGTCACAACCTCAATATGGCCAAATCAAACCAGAACTCTAACCGCAACACAAACCAACACAGACGCCCACATATCGCACAGCACACAAGCGCTCAGGTCCCCTTGTCTCTCTGAAATCAGCAGGTATCTTGTCTTGCCCTTGGAATCAGCTCGGACCAGCAGGAGAGGTGAGGGACAGCAGAAGTGCTCAGTTCTCGAACCGACGCAGTTCTCCCTGGCAGTGCTGAAGGCCACAGGGTGGCCACACAACCAGAAGCCAAGGAAAGACTGACTGTCTTCAAACCGGTCAGTTCCAACGGCTGGCTGATCAGGGAGCCTCAGGCAAGGCTGGGTGACAGTACAGTCCTCATTTTAGCAGCTGGCACTGCCTGGAGACATGAACTTTCACACTGCAGTCCCAATGAAAACACGGGCGCAAGAGTACAGCAGTTGTTTATAAGCCGTCAACACTAAAGATAGCAATTCAAAAGTTTAGAGTTTGCTGTTTCTCAATGTTCAAGACTAATTAAAAGAAAGAAAGTGTCACTGCCAGTTCATGACTGTAGGTACTGCATAACAGTTGCTTTACTTTTCTTAACAGTTTCTTCTCTAAGTTTCTTTAGAGAGGGCGCTCCAAAGGTTAGCTTTTGTTTTCAGAAGAGGAAATCCTGTTTTCCTGATGAATACACTGCGTGGTTGTTGGAAGCTTGAAATCACTGCAAAGTGTCTGCCCTCAATCTCTAACTCTTCTTTCCAGCCTAACAAATCTCTGTAGAACCCTGTATTGTCCTAGAAGGAGAGGAATGAATCTTTCCTACATGCTGAACAGCAGGTCACTTACCTATGCAAGTGTGATTGTTGCTTGCCAACTGAAAGCCTGTATTGCACATACAGAAATAGGAGCCAGGTGTGTTCACACACCTGTGCATGCAGTAACTCGGCCCAGCGCACTCGTCTTTGTCTGTGGGGTGATATGGACCACAAAGCATTAAAACAGAGCAAGAGCAAGATATTACATAACTGCTCATTCGAAAATAAAATGAATTGCTGATAGGAGCAATCCTTGTAGCCCTGTAATAAAACAACTCAGTGGAGGTGCTCCTTTCTTCCCAGTACTGGGAATAACCTCTTGAACTTCGAACACGGCTCGCTTGGTGTTTCCCACTGCTGCAGTGCCCTTCCCCGGAATAGACAGCGTTTTGTTAGCTACTCACAGCGAGTCCTGTTGAGCCTGCTTGAGAAACACAACCCTCTGGCTGTGATGTAAGGAGTGACCTTTAAAACTCGCAGTGCTACTTGGGGGAGAGCTAATCACAGGGGGCTGTTATTGGTGAGCACTCAGGTAAGGAAGAGCTCAGCGGGTTTCAAATTTAAAAGCCAATGTACATGAGCTGGGAGCAAATACTGTTTTAATGACCCTGCCTTGTTAAAATCGTCTCAGTAGCAAAGTGAGTGACTCTTCTGATGTGTTGCCCATCAGCCGGGCTGATTGGAAGGATAAGACAGCACATGTGCAGCTCCGCTCCGAGCCAGTCCAGCAGCAGGGGTTTGCTGTCCTTCTGCAATGTCCCTCCCGCTGCGCTGCGCAACACTCACCCACACACTGGTCCCCGGTCCTCTGATAGCCAGGGGAGCACTGGCAGGAGAAGGAGCCCCTCGTGTTGTAACACATCTGGTCTGGGCCACAGCTGTGAGCTCCCGTGCTACACTCGTCTACGTCTTCTCGGGAACAGACAGAAGCCAGAACAAACGAGCCAGGATTACCGCGCTGTTGTCCCTCTCCCCTCTCACCCCCTCCGGGGCGCCTCCTCAACAGCCCCTGTCCAGGCGGCACGTCCCCTGCCTCTCACCCGCTGTGCCGCCCTCCATCTCCTGCACTGCTTCCTCTACATCTCTTACTCTTCACAGCCGTGGGCCTGGAGAGTGTTTATGTGCAATGGGCTGCTTTTCTTTCGGTAACAAAGCCGTGGGAAAAGGGCACCGGTGAAGACATTTTCTGTTGAAGAGGTTCAGGTAACGCGCCATCAGTAGCAGGCGTGTCGATTATTTTGCCTTTTCAAATTTCCAAGAACTGAAGATGTCAGAAAGCCCAGCACCAGATCCCCCTGGGCTGGTCCAGGGCAGGTAGAACACTGTGGGATCAGATCTTTCCATGTTTAAAAACAGTAAATCAACTGAGCTCTTATTTATCATGACGACATGGGGGAGAGACTCGCATTAAAACACAGCGATTGCCTGACTAAAAGCATCTTCAAATGGAAATAAACGTGATGTGGTACAGTGGTATCACTGGAACAGTGGCACAAAGATGATGCACATTCCAGTAAGAGCCAATTGAAAGACTGCTGGATGCACAGAGGTCCGGTTCTTCGCCTAATGGTGAGGTGGAGAAGTGCATCTTAGTAAGACTTCATCAGCCTGGAAAGGAATGGAAGCTTAAGGCTGCTCAGGCACCAGTACTACCTCAGCACAGGTTACGGACACCATCATACAAATGAGTCCCAAGAAGAGTGACCAGATACATTAAAGGCTGTAAGAAACATACTACGCTTCAGTCTAAAGGAATTAAATCTATTGAGTCTTGAACTTGAGAAGATCATTAGAGGACCTGATCCAAGTATTCCAAATTCAGCCATTACAAAACTAATTGGCGAGTCTAAATTCATAGAAAAATATCTTCTTAGTCATTGACAGTCAACCTAGTAAACAGAAAACACAAACCAGGGGCAGAAATCTGAGAACAGGAGGCACCTCTCTACCCAAAGAGTAACAAGAAGCTCCCCACCTCTGTAGCTGAGGCTGATACCCTGGTTTCTTTCAAGAAACAGCCGGATGAGATCTACCAGACTACCAAATGATCCTGAGGAGCCTAATGTCCTCCTCTCATTTAGAGCCTTTCTTATGTTTTTGTTTTGACAAAGCCCGTAAAGAAAGACAAGGTGTAATTTGCTCAGATAAAAGAAGAGGAGGTAGCTGCAATTAGACCTTGAAAGGCCCGGCAGGACCAGTCCCAGCGCACAATTCAGAGTCGCTCCTCCGCCACCCTGTGCACATGGGGGACTGCAAGGAGCCCAGGACTTTTGATGTAGCAGCAGGGTTATTTCAGAGCCTAATCCAAGATGAAAGAGGGAAGGATTCAGGATATAAAACATATGCACCTGTATAAAGAGCTTGTCAGACTCTGCTTTGAAGGCTTTGAATAAAGCATTGGCTGATACGATCAGAGAGGGTTGAAATGAGGTGAAGGGCACCACAATGTTGATAATTTGTCTGCCAGCTGTACTCTACAGTATGTAGAAGGTTCATGTCTGTAGGGTTGGCTGCTTGATAGGATTGATAGGATTAGCACTGGGACATTAAATCTTTTTTACACCCAGCCCTCCAGTCACATGGCAGATGTTCTGTAAGTGGCTGTTAAGGCTAAATGCTGCACCTGACTCACAGTTCAGTAGCTCCAGCCAGAATCTACAAACCAGGTGTGTAGCTGCCATCTCAAAGCAATGCAATGCACAGATCGGTAGGATGCCTCGGAAAGCACCAAATTTATACTGTACGTTCAAAACACCCCAGACGTTTTGCACCTCTCCCAGAAACTGTGATCCTGCAGCATCTTTTTTTGGTCCCTCCTCAACAGTTTGTTAATCGTAGTGCAAAGTGCATTATCACTAGAATTACTGCCAGCTGTGCTCTGCCCAGAGAACGCAACACAGGCCGTGCTGCTTGGAAAAATCGGACGCTATTTACTCCAGTATGGACAGAGCTGCTCTGAGGTCTGTGCTAGAGATAGTTTTGACATTTGTGTTGGGATGATACAGCCCATAAAAGATCACGCCATCATGCGTAATATTCAGGATTCTTCACCCTAATCATTTCTCATCAAGGGGCCATTATTCCACGCTTGCATTTGTTTTAACCATGATGCACAACAGACAAGCAGTCAAGCAACTAGTCACCACTGTAATCTAATCTGGAAACAAATTTAGGACCGTTTTAGTTATAAGAAAAAGTGCAGTAAATTGACCACTGATATCAAATTGCCACGAAATTATTCCTGCTCACGTTAGAGACGCTACAGTGGTTGGTCATGCAAACGACTCATAGTAACAATCATTCCAAAAGTTTCGTTTTGAGAGCACTGGAAAAAACCTCAAATCCACATTCTTCAACTCGTCTCAGTGCCTGGCATGCCAACCACACGCACCCCTTTCTTTTTTTAAACTAACACCAGATTATTCATTTTGATCACTCAGCAGGCAACAGAACCTAAAGTGTATTTTTCTCTCTGAGTGGTCTATCTTCCTGCTCTGAAGGAGAACTGTTAAACACCCCTGAGAGGACACCCCTTTGTGTCCAATGGGCACCCATGGGTGGTCTACCAGCAGCACAGAAAGTAAAAGAACCTCCGAAGAGGCCCATCAAAAGGATGCTTAGATTATTCAGATGAATACTGGAGTTGCAGGATCCAGTCAGTGGCATTCAAATCTACAAATACCACAAACACAGGAGTGAACTGATCTCAAGTGATCTAAATGGCTGACCCTCCACTCTGACCCCAAGCTTCTCTACCTCTCTGTGTGTCTCATGGAGAGCAAGTTGGGGTATGCGAAAAAAAGACAAAATGCCTAATACAAGACATTGTATACGGCCAATAAAGTGATCTTATCTAAGTACATGCCTGAGACAGAGCACGGTTACTCTGATGTAACTTGAGAAACCCATTCCCATCCTCACCTTTGTTTGTCCTACTAACATGAGTTTCTGGTAGCCTGGTGGAACACATACAATACGGGATTATGTCATTTTGGCAAAGTGCCTTAACTGGAGCCTGGAGTCTGTGTAAACAAGTTCTCTTACAGGCAGCTCCACTTCCAGTTTGCAAACCCCGGCTGAACCCGGCTGGCTCCGGCCCAGGGGAAGCTGGAACTGGGCCGCTGGTAGCGCAAGCAGGGCCCCTGTGTGGTGTGGAAAAAATGACGAGGGCTCCCTTCATCCAGAGGCAAAGCCCATTTCCGATAGCCTCTCAGCCTCCTGTTCCAAATCTTCATGCTCAGCATAACAAAAATAACAATTGTTTGAAAACAGCAGCCACTTTTGCAATAACCCTTTCTTTCAGAACACACTTTTTCTCATCCAGGGTGCGCTACATTACTACAGCCGCCTACACTGTATGTCAGGGTGATGCTGGACCTGGGCACAGCATCCAGCTGTGGATTGTCCACTCAGGGCTGACGATTGTCCACTCAGCAGCTGTGTCCACTGCTGCGCACAGGGAGTCGCATGTGCAAGGATTTTGTGACAAAGTAACACAACCCAGCGACTGCACACCAAATCAGGAGGCAGGCAAGTATAATAGCTGAGACAGCCCAGATAGTGAAGACTTGACCCAGTACATCATACTGGTGATGCAAAGCAGCAAGCAACCTGTGCTGTAAGCAAGTCTGAAGCACAATTGTACTGACACATTTCTAAATCTTCAAAAATCAGGTTTTACAATGCGAGGAAGCATATAAGAATAGGAGATCTTATTTCAAAGAAGGCAGTTCATACTTTTGTTTTAAAGTTCCTTGGAAATATTGCCATAAGACCACTAAGTATCTGTAGAAAGATCCCAGTTAATAACACCTCCACTTTGTTTTGAGTACAAGTGGCAAAATACTAACAGGCTGAGCCGATCTCCAGGAAGTGGAAGGAGGACTGCTTCTCTTCAGCCCTTCTGACATGCAGGGCTGCACAAACCTGGTCTTGGGAAGAGTCCCCGAGTTTCTGTCTGATTGCCACTCCCTTAATCAAAATAATAATAATAATAAATCAGACCTTTTAAATGATGTCAGTTTTTAAACAGCTGGACATTGCAAATGCTAGTAGAAAACGTTCACAGCCAAAATATCTAATTAAGCAAATAATTAAGGTTCAATTAAGGTACAAAGACTTCAATTAAGATTTGAATCAAGTACATGGGTACTCAGCAGGATCTACACAGGATGCGAAGCTACAGCAACCAGAGCTGAAAACCCCCAACCTTAAATGCTGCCTACTTTGTTTTCTAGAAATCGCCAGGCAGGTGTTGGACACTGACTATTCCCTTCCAGAAACAAGTCACACCAGCTCCCCAGCAAGACTGGACCGCCTCAATCGCACCAAAGTCCATCTCCAGCTCCCCTGCAAGGCACACCGCATCCGAAAGCAGAGAGAAGAAGAGAGCAGCAGCTTCATGGTGGCCTCTGACCTCTGACCTCAATCGGATCAAACGCAGTTGTCTCCTAGCCAGCCTGTCCACTGAGGACCCCCGCACACATCCAGAAGAGAAACACAAAGACGCTTATTAAACCATAGTGTCGATATTCAGCAAAAACAAAATGCCAACATGCTGAAAAATATTTCCTCGAGTATCATGAGGTTGTGGAGAATTACAGAGCCAGAGTTTCAAGACTGTGGTTTGCCAAGCTCTTACTGTACAGCTGTCAGAGCCTCACACTCAGCTGCTCACAGGATGGAGACATTTACATTCGTATGCATAATAATATAAAAACTTAAGAATAAGATCAAATCAGATCACATAAGAATGAGAGGAGGCTATTTGACTCGACTAGCTTGTCTGGTTGCCAGTAGCTAATTGACCTGAAGTGCTTCCTGTTCCCAGCTTCAAACGCAGCCCCCATTAGTGTCCACCTGGACCCTCTGGTTTGTGTTTAACTACTCTTTCTGGGCTGACCTGGTCAGTGCCTTTCAGGAGTTTTTCACAGTCTTGTCTGTTAAAGACTAAAAATCCTTCAGAACCATCACAACGGGGCCCAGAGAATTCTGAAATATCAGATTACAAGGAGCAATATATTTTTGCTACACGATAAACAAAATTCTACTCAATTACTAAATGAAGCCTTACTACTGTGTTACACAATTCTAACAAAACAACCATTAACTTAAATTATTAAGTACTTAAATTATTATGTAATTGTAAATATTATAGTCAATTATGTAGAAAGTGTAGAAGAATCTGTTATGGAAGTTGATATAAAGTAGGAAGAGCAGTGGTCCCAATAGAGACCCCTGTAGTACTCCAGTTGTTACATCATCCCATTTTGAGAATTCATGGCTTACCTATAAAAGCATGCTATACTTTGATTTACCCAACCTGCAAATTGAGAGTAAATCTTTTATTATCAAAAGCCCTGAAAAATTGAATCATACTTTTTATTTTAGTAGATATCACTGCCATTGCTTGATCAGTCTGTTACTTTAATTATTTCAACTTGCCACTTCTAAAGCCTCACAGTCTATTCCTTGGAATTTCACTCTTAATACATGTAATCCACAGTTGCATTTCACACTGTTGGCTCTATAATGTTGCATATAAACAGAAGACTTGCAGGTCTGTAATTACTTGTTCAGTTTTGCCTCTCTTTTTGTGGAATGGCTCAGCGTTAGTGATTTCCCGGTCAGTGGGCATCACCCGTGTGTTGGAGAGGCTCTTGACTTTTCCCAGTGTTTCGAGACCCTTCAGGAAAGGCAGGATACCCCCGGCTCTGCTAAGGGAGCCAGAACTTGTAAAAGCAATGTGCCTTTGGATGGACGCACATCAAATCAACTTCACTCCCGCGGCTTAACTTACAACTGACTCAATTGCTCATAAAAAGAAAAAGGTTCCCATTAAGCTTTAATGTGAGGTTACACAGCTGTTCCAAGATCTGATTTTGGGCGAGTGTGCCTTTCATCATCTTTATACTGATTTATTAGGGGTCCTAAGCCTTGGGCTTTAGATCTAGCTGAGGGGGTTTGGGGGTGAAGTTTAAGTTACCCAAGGGAGGTGAGAAACCTGTAAGGAAGAGATCCAGGCCAGGAGAGCCTGGTGGCTGTAACCCTTTTCCTTGCACTTTTATAGGTGTATTAATTTGATCCCTGCAGCCCTGCTTGGATAAGAGAAGCAGCTGCTGTGTGCTCTAGGCTTTGACTGCCAGGCACGGCATGAGCTCAGAACAGAGGTGCTGCACAGCCCCAGAAAAAACAGAAATGACAGCACTCTTACAGAAAACCTCTATCTCCCCTCTGAACACAAGATACTAGGAAACAGATGAGCAGTTCATGCCCTCTGCATTTTTTTCTCCTGCTTTTTTATTGAATAAGTCATGATCTATTACTGCGAATGGAAAAAAAACGGAGGTTTGACTCATCCAGCCTGTTCTGCTCCTTGTTCGCAAGTACTGTCATCCAGTCAGTCCCAGTATTCTCTCGGCCTCTGAGAACACAGTAACTTAGCCCTGCACGCAGCTCGACCCGCAGAACAGTGCACTGCGGGCCGGCCCTGTGCCACTTCCAGGCTTGGAAAGCAGCTGACAGGCAGAAGAACCCACAGTCCTCTGCGCTGTCAGTCTGCGCCCTGCAAAGGCGCCACCCACAGCTGGGCAGGGGCCCCAGTGCACACAGCAGCACCCCGGGGACCTCAGCCCAGCATGCTGCGCTCTCGCCCGGCCTGCAGGGTGCACTGCAGGGTGAGTGTCTGGAGCTCACCCAGCTGGCACGGTGCCAGGTACAAACACAGCCCCGCAGAGAGGAGCCTGTCCCAGGAAAACCACCAGGACCGGGCTGCCCCTGGACAGAAATCAAAACACAAAAGCTCCATACTGTGCCGATCCCATTCACATGGACTCATTCCTCCCGCTTGCACACCAGTGAGAAAGCCTTATTGGTGAGGGCAAGAGGAGTTTAAGTGTGTGATCCATCTCTCCATGTGTGAAAGTGACGCTGAGTGCTGGTCAGAGAGCACAGGTCTGCGGCACCAAGTGCAGTACAGGACACGGTGTGACAGGTGATGGGGCCTAAGGGCTGGGGTTCCACCTTTCCCCCTGGGTCCCAATTCAGTGTTCAGTATTCTCTGAGCACTGCAGCATTCAGTATTCAGTATTTTCTGAGCTCTACAGTATTCAGTATTCTCTGAGCACTGCAGCATTCGGTATTTAGTATTATCTGAGCACTGCAGTATTCAGTATTGTCTGAGCAATGAAGCGTTCAGTATTTAGTATTTTCTGAGCACTGCAGTATTCAGTATTCTCTGAGAACTGCAGTACTCAGTATTCAGTATTCTCTGAGAACTGCAGTACTCAGTATTCAGTATTCTCTGAGCACTGCAGTACTCAGTATTCAGTATTCTCTGAGAACTGCAGTACTCAGTATTCAGTATTCTCTGAGAACTGCAGTACTCAGTATTCAGTATTCTCTGAGAACTGCAGTACTCAGTATTCAGTATTCTCTGAGCACTGCAGTACTCAGTATTCAGTATTCTCTGAGCACTGCAGTATTCCACTCCCAGTGCACCTGGCTACGCTCAAAGCACAGTGAAGATACAAACACATAAACTAAAAATGAACACCATCTATTTTCAGAAAGCCACCTACTCCTCATGTGGGTCTCGACAACCTGGAGTTTACGAGTACAGGGTGCAAGGTGAAACACACCTGAATCGAAGCCAGCCCATTGCAGTGAACACACACGTGATCACACCAGAGCAACTCAGAGTCACCAATTAACCGAGCCAGCATATCTGTGGGATTAAAACAACACTTGGAGAAAAGCCACGCAAACAGGCATCCCAGTTCAGATATCGAACCCAGGGCCCAAGGGCTGTGAGGCAGCAGCAATAGCTTCCATATCTCTGTGCCGCCCAACACACACATCAACAACCTGAAGTCCAACTCCAGTGCGTGACAAGTGCTTCTGTTCTATAATGCTATATTGGATGTTATGTGTATGAAATGAGTGCTTTGTGAAGTTGATTTATACGAATTAACATTTTCTAGAACTCAAGATTTGAGCATAGCAGAATCAAAATATGAATTAGATGGCAGTGAACTATTTGAATCAAATAGCTCATTTTGATATTTTTGGCTCATAAACCTCTTAGTCTTGCACTATAAACACTTGCAGTTTGTAGATATGACCAACATCAGGCCTCTAAGGATGTCCAAAGCCTTTTAACACAGGAGGTATCATGAGCAAACCTAATAAAATCAATAAAAACTCACTTAGCTACTGCAAATAACTCAGGTCACTTTCAGCAAGAAACACTGAGGCTTCATTCAGGTGAACACAAGGGGATCTGCACTGAAATGCAAAAACCTGACTCCCTTACAAGTGTGTTTTGTTCTGTTTTCTTTGAGCCCCTGCAATGGAAAACAGGAGCTGATCCAAGGACAGAGTGACTCGTACCGTTTGACATTCCGTTTTGCAACTCAGTTTGTTGGAAGTTCTGTTTCTTGCAAAAGCAGGAGCAAAGTAAAGGAATTTTTTTATGTTACTAGCCCATAGGTTTCGCAACTGCGTTTTTCAGGCCTGGCCTATCAGTCACCAGGAGGACATCACCCCAAGAGCTGTGAGAGCTACCCCCTACCCTTCTCAAAACAACTCTGGGCTGAGTCAGAGAGTAAACAACACACACACGCACATACATTGATATTATGGAATTCTTGCACAATTAAAGTGTACTGGAACCAGCCTAGGAACACTGAAGTCATTTTTTTATGTAACCTTAAGCTGAAGCAACATAAAACGAAAACCTAATTTCTACAGGGAAATTAATGATTCCTTCAAACCATTCTAATTTTTTCCTGCCTTTTTTGAAGCTTTTTGTAAGAAAAAAAGATTTGTGCAATTGGTCTCAGTGTTTTTTTTTCTGCCAAAGGGCTGTGGTATCATTACAGAAGGATGGTAAAAGGCTGATTTGTGGGCAGGAGGAAAATTTCTGTTAATTTCTAAGAGTTTATATGCAGTTGTAATTCAACTGGAAAATTGCACCCTGAATAGAAAAAAAAAACTTAATATGTTTTGCATTCTGATTTACACCTGGATTTTATAACATCCTGCTACACAGGTGCATCAGCTAATAATTTCTCCAATAACCCTGCTAACATCCAGGGGTTACCAGTTTAAAGGGAAGACAGCAAACCTCCACATATTGAAAATACTTCTTAGACAAAATGCAGAAGCATTTTTAAAGCATTTTTAAAGTATGACAGGTGCACCTGTAACACGTAGCACAGAATTAATCCTCCATTATAAATCTTAAATCCTGACTCCACCAATGAGAATCCACAACACCCCTTTTATTAAAATAAAATAAGCCATTAATAAAGATAAAATTAAGAAAGCTAATGGTTACAGGTCTGTTTTTGCAGTGATTTTATAACTCTTTTCTAGAACAATGTTCTGATACACCCACTACAAAACTGATTAAAAAGCTAATTAAGCTAGTGCCATAATAAAGCTTCCAGAATGGCATTATTACCTGTGACAGTACATGCCAGACTATGTGAGACAAGAAAGGACAGAGCAGAGAGGCACACTGACACTCCCTCACTGACACAGTGTAGGACAGAGCAGAGAGACACACTGACACTCCCTCACTGAGACAGTGCAGGACAGAGCAGAGAGGCACACTGACACTCCCTCACTGAGACAGTGCAGGACAGAGCAGGAAACACTGACACTCCCTCACTGAGACAGTGTAGGACAGAGCAGAGACACACTGACACTCCCTCACTGAGACAGTGCAGGACAGAGCAGAGACACACTGACACTCCCTCACTGAGACAGTGCAGGACAGAGCAGAGAGACACTGACATTCCCTCACTGAGACAGTGCAGGACAGAGCAGAGAGACACTGACACTCCCTCACTGAGATAGTGCAGGACAGAGCAGAGACACACTGACACTTCCTCACTGAGACAGTGCAGGACAGAGCAGAGAGACACTGACACTCCCTCACTGAGACAGTGCAGGACAGAGGATTGAGATACACAAAACAACAGAACCACAGAACCACAGAAAACATGTTATGGTTGTTCTTATATATTTGACTTTTATGTAATATGTGCTATTTATTTCTATTGAGCATGGAAAGTCAATGAAGGTTAAATGTAACTTGTTCTTATGTTTCCATTGTTCTTTCACAGTTACTTCTACCACTTCACTGACAGCTGAGTTCTATTGTTAGCAATATATACAATATTACTTCAGTAATTTGTTCTTTTTTTAATTCTTTTTTAAACACAGCTCTGAGCAAGCGAGCTGGCCCTGCAAGTGCACAGTGCACTCCACCCCACAGTGTACCACACACCACTCCACCCCACAGTGTACCACACACCACACCACTCCACCCCACAGTGTACCACACACCACACCACACCACCCCACAGTGTACCACAGACCACACCACACCACCCCACAGTGTACCACACACCACACCACTCCACCCTACAGTGTACCACACACCACACCACACCACCCCACAGTGTACCACACACCACACCACACCACCCCACAGTGTACCACACACCACACCACACCACACCACAGTGTACCACACACCACACCACCCCACAGTGTACCACAGACCACACCACACCACCCCACAGTGTACCACACACCACACCACTCCACAGTGTACCACACACCACACCACACCACCCCACAGTGTACCACACACCACACCACACCACAGTGTACCACACACCACACCACCCCACAGTGTACCACAGACCACACCACACCACCCCACAGTGTACCACACACCACACCACCCCACAGTGTACCACACACCACACCACACCACCCCACAGTGTACCACAGACCACACCACACCACAGTGTACCACACACCACACCACTCCACCCCACAGTGTACCACACACCACACCACCCCACAGTGTACCACACACCACACCACACCACCCCACAGTGTACCACACACCACACCACACCACCCCACAGTGTACCACAGACCACACCACACCACCCCACAGTGTACCACACACCACACCACTCCACCCCACAGTGTACCACACACCACACCACCCCACAGTGTACCACACACCACACCACTCCACCCCACAGTGTACCACACACCACACCACCCCACAGTGTACCACACACCACACCACACCACCCCACAGTGTACCACACACCACACCACTCCACCCCACAGTGTACCACACACCACACCACCCCACAGTGTACCACACACCACACCACACCACCCCACAGTGTACCACACACCACACCACCCCACAGTGTACCACACACCACACCACACCACCCCACAGTGTACCACAGACCACACCACACCACCCCACAGTGTACCACACACCACACCACACCACCCCACAGTGTACCACACACCACACCACACCACAGTGTACCACACACCACACCACACCACCCCACAGTGTACCACAGACCACACCACACCACCCCACAGTGTACCACAGACCACACCACACCACACCACACCACAGTGTACCACACACCACACCACACCACCCCACAGTGTACCACAGACCACACCACACCACCCCACAGTGTACCACAGACCACACCACACCACTCCACAGTGTACCACACACCACACCACACCACCCCACAGTGTACCACAGACCACACCACACCACAGTGTACCACACACCACACCACACCACCCCACAGTGTACCACACACCACACCACTCCACCCCACAGTGTACCACACACCACACCACACCACAGTGTACCACAGACCACACCACACCACCCCACAGTGTACCACACACCACACCACCCTACAGTGTACCACACACCACACCACCCCACAGTGTACCACACACCACACCACTCCACCCCACAGTGTACCACACACCACACCACCCCACAGTGTACCACACACCACACCACACCACCCCACAGTGTACCACACACCACACCACTCCACCCCACAGTGTACCACACACCACACCACACCACCCCACAGTGTACCACAGACCACACCACCCCACAGTGTACCACACACCACACCACTCCACCCCACAGTGTACCACACACCACACCACCCCACAGTGTACCACACACCACACCACACCACCCCACAGTGTACCACACACCACACCACACCACTCCACAGTGTACCACAGACCACACCACCCCACAGTGTACCACACACCACACCACACCACCCCACAGTGTACCACAGACCACACCACCCCACAGTGTACCACACACCACACCACTCCACCCCACAGTGTACCACAGACCACACCACACCACCCCACAGTGTACCACACACCACACCACTCCACCCTACAGTGTACCACACACCACACCACACCACCCCACAGTGTACCACACACCACACCACCCCACAGTGTACCACAGACCACACCACACCACCCCACAGTGTACCACACACCACACCACACCACAGTGTACCACACACCACACCACACTACCCCACAGTGTACCACACACCACACCACACCACCCCACAGTGTACCACAGACCACACCACACCACTCCACAGTGTACCACACACCACACCACACCACCCCACAGTGTACCACAGACCACACCACACCACCCCACAGTGTACCACACACCACACCACACCACAGTGTACCACACACCACACCACCCCACAGTGTACCACACACCACACCACACCACCCCACAGTGTACCACACACCACACCACACCACAGTGTACCACACACCACACCACCCCACAGTGTACCACAGACCACACCACACCACCCCACAGTGTACCACACACCACACCACACCACTCCACAGTGTACCACACACCACACCACACCACACCACCCCACAGTGTACCACACACCACACCACACCACCCCACAGTGTACCACACACCACACCACACCACCCCACAGTGTACCACACACCACTCCACCCCACAGTGTACCACACACCACACCACTCCACCCCACAGTGTACCACACACCACACCACACCACCCCACAGTGTACCACACACCAAACCACCCCACCCCACAGTGTACCACACACCACACCACCCCACCCCACAGTGTACCACACACCACTCCACCCCACAGTGTACCACAGACCACACCACCCCACAGTGTACCACAGACCACACCACCCCACAGTGTACCACACACCACACCACTCCACCCTACAGTGTACCACACACCACACCGCACCACTCCACAGTGTACCACACACCACACCACACCACCCCACAGTGTACCACACACCACACCACACCACTCCACAGTGTACCACACACCGCACCACTCCACAGTGTACCACACACCACACCACACCACCCCACAGTGTACCACACACCACACCACACCACCCCACAGTGTACCACACACCACACCACACCACCCCACAGTGTACCACAGACCACACCACACCACCCCACAGTGTACCACACACCACACCACACCACCCCACAGTGTACCACACTCCACACCACACCACCCCACAGTGTACCACACACCACACCACACCACCCCACAGTGTACCACACACCACACCACTCCACCCTACAGTGTACCACAGACCACACCACCCCACAGTGTACCACACACCACACCACACCACCCCACAGTGTACCACACACCACACCACACCACCCCACAGTGTACCACACACCACACCACACCACAGTGTACCACACACCACACCACTCCACCCCACAGTGTACCACACACCACACCACTCCACCCTACAGTGTACCACACACCACACCACCCCACAGTGTACCACACACCACACCACTCCACCCCACAGTGTACCACACACCACACCACCCCACAGTGTACCACACACCACACCACACCACCCCACAGTGTACCACAGACCACACCACCCCACAGTGTACCACACACCACACCACCCCACAGTGTACCACACACCACACCACACCACCCCACAGTGTACCACACACCACACCACTCCACCCCACAGTGTACCACACACCACACCACACCACCCTACAGTGTACCACACACCACACCACACCACCCCACAGTGTACCACACACCACACCACACCACCCTACAGTGTACCACACACCACACCACACCACCCCACAGTGTACCACACACCACACCACACCACCCCACAGTGTACCACACACCACACCACACCACCCCACAGTGTACCACACACCACACCACTCCACCCCACAGTGTACCACACACCACACCACCCCACAGTGTACCACACACCACACCACACCACCCCACAGTGTACCACACACCACACCACACCACCCCACAGTGTACCACACACCACACCACCCCACAGTGTACCACACACCACACCACACCACCCCACAGTGTACCACACACCACACCACACCACCCCACAGTGTACCACACACCACACCACACCACCCCACAGTGTACCACAGACCACACCACTCCACCCCACAGTGTACCACACACCACACCACACCACCCCACAGTGTACCACAGACCACACCACACCACCCCACAGTGTACCACAGACCACACCACACCACCCCACAGTGTACCACACACCACACCACCCCACAGTGTACCACACACCACACCACACCACCCCACAGTGTACCACACACCACACCACACCACCCCACAGTGTACCACACACCTCACCACACCACCCCACAGTGTACCACAGACCACACCACACCACCCCACAGTGTACCACACACCACACCACTCCACCCCACAGTGTACCACACACCACACCACACCACCCCACAGTGTACCACACACCACACCACTCCACAGTGTACCACACACCACACCACACCACCCCACAGTGTACCACAGACCACACCACCCCACAGTGTACCACACACCACACCACTCCACCCCACAGTGTACCACACACCACACCACTCCACCCCACAGTGTACCACAGACCACACCACACCACCCCACAGTGTACCACACACCACACCACTCCACTCCACAGTGTACCACAGACCACACCACACCACCCCACAGTGTACCACACACCACACCACACCACCCCACAGTGTACCACACACCACACCACCCCACAGTGTACCACACACCACACCACACCACCCCACAGTGTACCACACACCACACCACTCCACCCCACAGTGTACCACACACCACACCACACTACCCCACAGTGTACCACACACCACACCACACCACCCCACAGTGTACCACACACCACACCACACCACCCCACAGTGTACCACACACCACACCACTCCACCCCACAGTGTACCACACACCACACCACACCACTCCACAGTGTACCACACACCACACCACAGTGTACCACACACCACACCACACCACCCCACAGTGTACCACACACCACACCACACCACCCCACAGTGTACCACACACCACACCACACCACCCCACAGTGTACCACACACCACACCACACCACTCCACAGTGTACCACACACCACACCACAGTGTACCACACACCACACCACACCACCCCACAGTGTACCACACACCACACCACACCACTCCACAGTGTACCACACACCACCCCACAGTGTACCACACACCACACCACTCCACAGTGTACCACACACCACACCACACCACTCCACAGTGTACCACACACCACACCACTCCACCCCACAGTGTACCACAGACCACACCACCCCACAGTGTACCACACACCTCACCACACTACCCCACAGTGTACCACAGACCACACCACACCACCCCACAGTGTACCACACACCACACCACCCCACAGTGTACCACACACCACACCACACCACCCCACAGTGTACCACACACCACACCACACCACAGTGTACCACACACCACACCACACCACAGTGTACCACACACCACACCACACCACCCCACAGTGTACCACACACCACACCACCCCACAGTGTATCACACACCACACCACACCACCCCACAGTGTACCACACACCACACCACACCACCCCACAGTGTACCACACACCACACCACACCACCCCACAGTGTACCACACACCACACCACACCACCCCACAGTGTACCACACACCACACCACAGTGTACCACACACCACACCACTCCACCCCACAGTGTACCACACACCACACCACACCACCCCACAGTGTACCACACACCACACCACCCCACAGTGTACCACACACCACACCACACCACCCCACAGTGTACCACACACCACACCACTCCACCCCACAGTGTACCACACACCACACCACTCCACAGTGTACCACACACCACACCACACCACCCCACAGTGTACCACAGACCACACCACACCACCCCACAGTGTACCACACACCACACCACCCCACAGTGTACCACACACCACACCACTCCACCCCACAGTGTACCACACACCACACCACACCACCCCACAGTGTACCACAGACCACACCACACCACTCCACAGTGTACCACACACCACACCACCCCACAGTGTACCACAGACCACACCACACCACCCCACAGTGTACCACACACCACACCACTCCACTCCACAGTGTACCACAGACCACACCACACCACCCCACAGTGTACCACACACCACACCACACCACCCCACAGTGTACCACACACCACACCACTCCACCCTACAGTGTACCACACACCACACCGCACCACCCCACAGTGTACCACACACCACACCACACCACCCCACAGTGTACCACAGACCACACCACACCACCCCACAGTGTACCACACACCACACCACCCCACAGTGTACCACACACCACACCACACTACCCCACAGTGTACCACACACCACACCACACCACCCCACAGTGTACCACAGACCACACCACACCACCCCACAGTGTACCACACACCACACCACACCACAGTGTACCACACACCACACCACACCACCCCACAGTGTACCACAGACCACACCACCCCACAATGTACCACACACCACACCACACCACTCCACAGTGTACCACACACCACACCACACCACACCACCCCACAGTGTACCACACACCACACCACTCCACCCCACAGTGTACCACACACCACACCACCCCACAGTGTACCACACACCACACCACTCCACCCCACAGTGTACCACACACCACACCACACCACCCCACAGTGTACCACACACCACACCACACCACAGTGTACCACACACCACACCACACCACAGTGTACCACACACCACACCACACCACCCCACAGTGTACCACACACCACACCACACCACCCCACAGTGTACCACACACCACACCACACCACACCACACCACAGTGTACCACACACCACACCACTCCACAGTGTACCACACACCACACCACTCCACCCCACAGTGTACCACACACCACACCACACCACCCCACAGTGTACCACACACCACACCACACCACCCCACAGTGTACCACACACCACACCACACCACCCCACAGTGTACCACACACCACACCACACCACAGTGTACCACACACCACACCACACCCACAGTGTACCACACACCACACCACACCACCCCACAGTGTACCACACACCACACCACACCACTCCACAGTGTACCACACACCACACCACACCACAGTGTACCACACACCACACCACCCCACAGTGTACCACACACACCACACCACCCCACAGTGTACCACACACCACACCACACCACCCCACAGTGTACCACAGACCACACCACACCACCCCACAGTGTACCACAGACCACACCACTCCACCCCACAGTGTACCACACACCACACCACACCACCCCACAGTGTACACACACACCACACCACCCCACAGTGTACCACACACCACACCACACCACCCCACAGTGTACCACAGACCACACCACACCACTCCACAGTGTACCACACACCACACCACCCCACAGTGTACCACACACCACACCACACCACTCCACAGTGTACCACACACCACACCACTCCACAGTGTACCACACACCACACCACCCCACAGTGTACCACACACCACACCACACCACAGTGTACCACACACCACACCACTCCACCCCACAGTGTACCACACACCACACCACACCACCCCACAGTGTACCACACACCACACCACCCCACAGTGTACCACACACCACACCACACCACCCCACAGTGTACCACACACCACTCCACCCCACAGTGTACCACACACCACACCACCCCACAGTGTACCACAGACCACACCACACCACCCCACAGTGTACCACAGACCACACCACACCACCCCACAGTGTACCACACACCACACCACTCCACAGTGTACCACACACCACACCACACCACCCCACAGTGTACCACACACCACTCCACCCCACAGTGTACCACACACCACACCACCCCACAGTGTACCACAGACCACACCACACACCCCACAGTGTACCACACACCACACCACACCCACAGTGTACCACACACACACCACACCACCCCACAGTGTACCACACACCACACCACACCACCCACAGTGTACCACACACCACACCACACCACCCCACAGTGTACCACAGACCACACCCACCCACCCCACAGTGTACCACACACCACACCAACCACAGTGTACCACACACCACACCACACCACCCCACAGTGTACCACACACCACACCACAGTGTACCACACACCACACCACTCCACCCACAGTGTACCACACACCACACCACAGTGTACCACACACCACACCACACCACCCCACAGTGTACCACACACACACCACACCACCCCACAGTGTACCACACACCACACCACAGTGTACCACACACCACACCACTCCACCCCACAGTGTACCACACACCACACCACCCCACAGTGTACCACACACCACACCACACCACCCCACAGTGTACCACACACCACACCACACCACCCCACAGTGTACCACACACCACACCACACCACCCCACAGTGTACCACACACCACACCACCCCACAGTGTACCACACACCACACACACCACCCCACAGTGTACCACAGACCACACCACACCACCCCACAGTGTACCACAGACCACACCACTCCACCCCACAGTGTACCACACACCACACCACACCACCCACAGTGTACCACACACCACACCACCCCACAGTGTACCACACACCACACCACACCACCCCACAGTGTACCCACACACCACACCACCCCACAGTGTACCACACACCACACCACACCACTCCACAGTGTACCACACACCACACCAACACCACTCCACAGTGTACCACACACCACACCACCCCACAGTGTACCACACACCACCACACCACCCCACAGTGTACCACACACCACACCACACCACCCCACAGTGTACCACAGACCACACCACTCCACCCTACAGTGTACCACACACCACACCACCCACAGTGTACCACACACCACACCACACCACCCCACAGTGTACCACACACCACACCACCCCACAGTGTACCACACACCACACCACACCACCCCACAGTGTACCACACACCACTCCACCCCACAGTGTACCACACACCACACCACCCCACAGTGTACCACAGACCACACACACCACCCCACAGTGTACCA